>NC_083876.1:38757856-43757856 GCF_032452875.1 Bos javanicus | reverse complement strand
ATGCTTTAAAAACAAAACAGCATATCATCTGCATCAAAAACTTTCCATTCCTATACAAGACAATTAAAAAAAAAACCCATCAAATAAGTTTGTCATTAATCGTTACTTTCGTTTTTCAAAAATCCACATAAGAAGCAATTTAAGTTGAAAACGATCTCAGAGAATAGTAGGTAGCTTACTAAGGGCAATCAAAACTTGCTGTGTTGGGCTGCCCCCTACAGGCCTCAACGTATCAATTTCTTTCAAAAGGTATCTAAGGGGGTATCATTGTAATCTTATATTAAAAATATTAATTTTCTAAACCAAAGCATTATTCATTTATTTATTTTAGCAGGAAAAAGTCTCTGAGAAATGTTTCTAAAGATACAGAGAGAAATGAAACAACTCCTTGACCTCCAGGAATTCACAGGTTACATCTTACAGAGAAACTGTACACAGACTTTAACAGGTCCATGGTGAAATACTGCAAAAGAGCTTAAGAAAGGTCTATATTACAAATTCTGTGTGTAGAAAAATAATTAGGCTGGAAATGCAAGACTCAAGTTCTACTTCTGTCTCTGCCATTAAATACCCAATCGAACATTTGGGTAAGAGCTCTGTGCAAGCTATCTGTCGTATTTCTAAAATTAGGGGGTTAAACAAGATGATTCTTAAGGTTTCTTCCTAATGTACACACTTGCCATAATAAAAAGTAGAAGGGAACGCTTTAAAACAAAATTCAGAGAAAGAGAAAATAATTTATACATGGTATGAAGGATTGGGGCACATATGGAGAAATCAAGGAAGACTTCTTGGTGGAAATGGCATTTGAGCTGAGTCATGAAGCATTTTGGAAGTAGAGGCTATTCTTAAGAGGAATGAACAGAGCAAGAAAAATTTAAAAACATGCAAGTTTTGGAGATCAAAGACCTAAATGAAAGAAACAAAACTACAAAACTTTATAAGGAAATGTACTTTGTATTAGGCAAAGTTTTATTAGATATGACAATATGAAAGCATAAGCAACAACAACAACAAAAAGACCTGGACCTTCATCAGAATGAAAAACGTCTGTGTTCAAAGGACATGGCCAAGAAAGTAAAAAGACAGTCCAAAGAATGGGAGTAACTATTTATAAAGCAAATATCTAGTGAAGGTCTTGTATTCAGAATATATAAAATATATTCACAACTCAGTATATATATGTGTATACATTCACAACTCAATAGTGAAAAGACAGCCCAATTTAAAAATAAGCAAAGAAAAGATATTTCTCCTAAGGAAATACACAAATGGTCAGTAAGTACATGAAAAGATACTCAGGATCATAAGCAGTAGTAGTTTAGTCACTAAGTTGTGTCCGATTCTTGTGACCCCCACAGACTTAGCCTGCCAGGCTTCTCTGTCCATGGAATTCTGCAGGGAAGAATACTGGAGTGGGTTGCCTTTTCCTTCTCCAGCTCAGTATCACTCATTCAGTTCAGTTCAGTCGCTCAGTCGTGTCCGACTCTTTGTGACCCCATGAATCGCAGCACGCCAGGCCTCCCTGTCCATCACCAACTCCCGGAGTTCACTCAGACTCATGTCCATCAAGTCAGTGATGCCATCCAGCCATCTCAACCTCTGTCGTCCCCTTCTCCTCCTGCCCCAATCCCTCCCAGCATCAGAGTCTTTTCCAATGAGTCAACTCTTTGCACAAGGTGGCCAAAGTACTGGAGTTTCAGCTTTAGCATCATTCCTTCCAAAGAAATCCCAGGGCTGATCTCCTTCAGAATGGACTGATTGGATCTCCTTGCAGTTTCAAAATCATAATGAAATATCCCTTCATATCCACTCAGGATGACTAATCAAAAAGGCATATAATAACAAATGTTGGCAGGGACATAGAGGAACTGAAATTCTCATTCACTGCTGAGAGGAACATGAAATGGTGCAACTGATTTGGAAAACAGTACAACAGTTCTCCAAGAGGCTCAGCATGGAGTTAGATGATCCACCATTTCCATTCCTAGGTATACACTCAGGAAATCTGAAAACATATGCCCACTGTCACAATTTGTACATGAATGTTCACAGAAAGTAACAGCCCTAAAGTGGAAACCAGCCAAATATGCATCAACCAATGAATGGATAAACAAAATGTGGTATATCCATACAAAGGAACGTTGGTCATAAAAAGGAATGAGGTACTATATGCTACAAGACAGATGAAACTTACACCACATGAAAGAAGGCAAACACAAAAAGACACATGTAATATGATTTCATTTGTATGTCCACATAGCACATTCACAGAGACAGAAAGTAAACTGGTGGTTGCAAGGGGCCGGGGGAGGAGGAAAGAGAAGTGATTGCTAACGGGTATGGAGTTTCTTTTAGAGGTGATGAAAATGTTTTGAAACTAGACAGCAGTGATGACTGCACAACTCTGTAAAATGCTAAAACTGTCACTTTAAAAGGGCAATTCTTATGGTCTGTGAATTATATCTCAAAAAAACAACCCATTAGACTATTTGATCATAAAATTTTGTGGTGTGGAACCACAAAAGACCCTGAATAGCCAAAGCAATCTTAAGCTGAACACAACTGGAGGTATCACACTCCCTGACTTCAAACTGTATTACAGGTCTACAGTAATCAAAACAGTATGGTACTGGCATAAAGAGAGACACACAGAACAATGGAACAGAACAGAGAACCCAGAAATAAACCGACAGACATGTATATGGTCAATTAATTTATAACAAAAGATCAAAGAATATAGGGAAAAGGACAGTCTTTTCAATAAATGGTGCTGGGAAAACTGAACAGTTACATGCAAAAGAATGAAACTGGATGACTATTTTATACCATTCACAAAATTTACTCAAAATAGATTAAAGACTTGGATGGATTAAGACCTGAAACCATAAAAGTGGTGAGCTGCTCGACAGGGTCATGCAAATAATTTCTTTGGATCTGACACCAAAAGCAAAGGCAGCAAAAGGAAAGATTGTTGAACTCTTATTTTTTTAATCCCTTAAAACTCAAATCAACGCCCCCAATTCCTCATTAATTGAACTAATCTATGTCTGCAAAAGATTCATCTCATATTCAACTGCTAAAGTTTCAATACATATTTATGTTCTTGCAAAAAAGAGATTCTTTTAGAATATGTGTGCATGTATATACCAAACAGAGCTAGATCTGCACTCTAGTCCTTGCTCAACTGCTTACTAGTTTTGTGTCCTTTATCTGGTCATTAACTTCCAGCTTAGAAAAGACAGTAATATTTGCTCTGTCCACACAAAGGTGTTGTGAAGATCAAAGTATTTCACAAAATATAAAGTGCTGCACAAAAATAATTTATTACTATATTTTCATACAGCTCTGTTCTACTTTAGAGCAACAGTAGAGAATGATAGTTTCTCTGTGTGCATGCTATATCACTTCAGCCATGTTCAACTCCTTGCAACCCTATAGACTACAGCCTGTCAGGCTCCTCTGTGCATGGGATTCTCCAGGCAAGAATACTGGAGTGGGTTGCCATTTCCTTCTCCAGGGAATCTTCCTGACCCAGGGACCACACCCATGTCTCTTAGGTCTCCTGCATTGGCAGGCAGGTTCTTTACACCAGTGCCTCGTGGGAAGCTCAATGATAGTTTACTCAACAGAAAATCCAGCCCAGAATTCTACAGTAAAATGTATGGTATGAATGTTACAGTCTATTTTACTGAGAGACCAGAATGGCCACCACCTTCATAGATAATGAGAACTTCCTTAGCTTGTTATATATAGTTTGTGTGTTTTGTGAGCACCTATTATGTGTACGGCATTGTGAGGGGAACAAAGATACAAGCACAAGAGGCTCGGCTGCTTCTTTGCATTTACTAAAGAAGAAATTCTCTTTAGCTGTTTAATAAATGTTTAAAATACTTTGTAAAGAAATTAAATTAACTTCATAAGCTGTATCTCTACAGAAAGGTGAAAATCAATGACATGCCTTCAACTTGCAAGTTATTTATAATTTTTTAACTGTTGTCTTCACTTGGATCAGAAGTGAAGTTACTTTGAGAACTGACCATCCACTCTATACTTTCATGTCTTTACATGTGAAATACAAATCCTGTTTTTAAGCATAGGTGTTTCATTGTAGTATGCTACCACCACAGCTAGGGCATGAATTTAGCATTATACCTTGCCCCGAGAATTACTGCTATAAATTCTTTACATGAAAAAACAGCATAATAACAATTGTATGTGGAGAGGATTCTGGGAGCTGGAAGCTTAATGCTTCCCCCTCTTCCTTCGATTCCCAAATCTGTCTCCTACCAACAAAGTGGCTCTCTGAGCTAAAGTAACTACTGGAGAGAGCAAGGCGGCCAAGATCTACATGGGGAACTACAAACCTCTACAGTATTGCCCCTCTGGGTGGACGTGAGCCTAAGGACCAATGAGTTTACAGATCCCAAAGGCTAAGGGAAAAGCTGGGGGAAAAGGCTGATTACTGCTAGTAACATTATTATTTAACATGGTCTTGGCGACACAATACTAACAATGCAATGAAGCAAGAACAAGAAATGGCTGACAAAAATTGTGGGAAGAGGGGTTTGTTTTGTTTTTTTTTTGGTTGATGCCATAAATAAATATCTAGAAATGGAAATGAAATAAAGAAAAACAAAATCTAAGAAACACCTAGAAATAAATTTAAAAGAAAGACAAAGGGCCTACTGGAAAACATAAAACCAAATCTGAATAAGAAAAATGTACTGTGTTCTTATGTGGGAAGATTTAATGACATAAAAAGGTGAATTTTACTAAAATTAAAACAGAAATGTATTCCCACTTACTAACCAAGACTGGAAAAAAGGTCAGCAGTGAATTGCCCCAGCAAATATCAGAACATTAAAATCAAATAAAAATAATACTGCCATAAAAATAAACAAATAAACCAATGGAATGGAAGAGGAATTCAAAACCAGATCCCTCTAAGTCAAGCTATTTTAATGTAAAGCAGAAGTGGCACTTTTATCTAATAGGAAAAGAATAGTTTATATCAGGAATCAATACACTACAGCCTGCAATCCAGACTGTGCCTTTGTCCTGATTCTGGAGATAGAGATTTAATTGGAACACAGCCATGCCCATCAACTGCAAGTTGTCTATGGTTGCTTCCAAGCTACAGAACTGTACAATTGCAACAGAGACCATTTGCTCTACAAAGCTGAGAACCTTTATTTTCTGATTCTCTAAAGAAAAAAGTTTGCCCACCCTTAGTTTATATAATAAATAAACCCACTACAGCTAGCTATCGCCTGGAAGAAAATAAAGCTGTATGCCTGTATCTCACACAGCACACAAAAATAAGTTCCAGATGAGCTAAAGAGTTACATATTAAAAACCAATCTTACAAGAAAAGATAGGTAAGAAAACTATGTAAAACCTGCAGGTGTATGGGGGGGGGGGCCTTCTTAACAAAGAAAGAAATCCATATATGACTAAGAAAAAGATATATAATAATTGGGCATATAAAGCATTAAAAACATTTTTTTATAGAAAGATACTATAAAAATCAAGATGAATTTTAAAGTTGTGATTATATTTTACAGTGTTTGATAGAAAATGGTTAATATCTATAAAAATAATCTTTTGTAAAATAACAAGATAAATAACCCAAAAGAAAAATAAGCAACATATTTATTTTGCCCCCAACTCTGTGCTCAAGAGCAACAGGCTGTCCTCATACTTACATCCCCTCTGCGGACAAAAGTCCTCTCATTACTCTTTGCCTACCTAATTCCATCCGTTTGTCAGACCTCAAAAGACAGGACATTTCATCAAAGAAGTCTTCTCTGCCCTACTAAAACAGATCAAATTCCCCTCAGCGGAACTAGCCTTTATTGCACTATATACCTCTCCTTCACAGCACCAATCACAGTTGTGATTTAAAATTTGATTGTACACTTATTTCTTTTATTATTGTATTATAAATTCTTAAAGGGTGATGTACCATATTAATCACCATTTGCATCCCCTGTGCACAGTGCAAGCACAGCATGCAAATACTTGTGAACAAATGAACTCGGTGAATGATTAGAATGAGACAACTTTTTCTTACATGCAGAATACTGGCAGATAACACTTACAAATCCACTGGTTCTTGAAAAACAGAAATTATGTGCCTAATTTTCACACTATAACCTAAATATCAATGCCTGAGGATGTCACAGTCAGTTTACAAATCTTTTTCACAGATACCCTCATTAATGACATCTGTAGGCTAAATAACATTTTAGTTACATTTCTGAGGCACTTCCTGCCATTAACCTCATCTCTAGAATACTAGTTAATATGAAGCACCTGGATTTCGGGAACACAGACCTGAAATACACACACCAAACCAAACTGTTATGTAAATGACAGAAATGACACATTCTGGTCAATAATGGATCTCCAAACTACTTTTGGTCCTATTTTACTTTTACCACTAAAATTCTGTCATTGGATTACAGTCATTCTGAGCCCACTGATAATCAAATTACAGATGAAAAAAACTAAAGTTTTCCAACAATCTGCACAAAAGTCAACCTTTAAAGAATATTGATAGTTAGGGATTTTCTAGGTTTGGTCAAAGTGGACTTCATGGACTTCACTTTATGTGATAATTATGTCTTGAAAATTCTGTAAACTTAATTTTTAGGAAGAAAATAATATTTTGTTTGTAAGTCTCACTTAGGTCTGAAATCTAGTCTTCACACTTTTTGTATGTGTGCCCCTCGGCAAGTCATTTAGAATTCCTCAGCTTCAGCTTCCTCATGTGGGAAATGAGATAAAGATCCCTACCTCCTAAGACAGTTGTGAGGCCTCCAAAGATGACATGAACCTCACTCGAGCATACTATACTCACTGTCCTTCCCTTTTTATCCCCTGCTATACAGGAATTCTGTTAGAATTCTACAAAGAAAAAAAGTTTAGCGAAATTATGTCCTTCATTTGTCTTATTAATAAACCTGGATTTCGAGGTTTTATTTAAATTTACTAATTTAAGGTCTCAAATAGTACAGAGATCTATTAATATATTAAACAAATAAAAGGTGCAGATTAATCAAAATGCCACATAAGTAAAAGCTACACTTAATCAATGGACTATCCCAACAATACAAATTAAAGAGCTATGTATAAGGGAGTCAGTAGCAGAAATCTGGTATTATCTTTAGATCATATAATCTAGGAAAACAGCAGATGCCATCTTCCTTTGGTCAAGGCGTTTATGAAGACTCAAAAATACAAAACAGGGAAATGGAAAGAGCCAGCCAACAGACAGTGGGCAAAAACGGAGACTCCTAATTTTTTATATTCACTTATGCATCTCATGTCTAAAGTTTTAATCAAGTTCAAAACCAAACCAGCTAGGGGTAAAGCCAAAAGCAAAGTTACGTAGGTCAATAAAGAGTTCCGATAAAACCCTGAGGCTCTGTCTCCACCTGCTTGAAGAAACAGTGCCACTGCCTTGACTAAGTAAAGAACAGGCAGCAAGCTCTGCCCTAACGGAGTCCCCACCTGGCAACCAGGTTTTGGCAATCAAATTTTGAGAATTCTCTAACTTCCCACTTTCTATCTAATTATAGAAGTTTATGAAAACCATTCTCTCTCACATGTACACATTCTCTTTCTCTTTCCCTCTCTCTCACATACATTCTAAGTATCACTGCATTTATGATACAGCGGTAAGAGGTAAGGACACATCTGGTAATTTTCCCCAGAAAAGAATGGTAAATGTGAAAGAGAAGATCTACATTCTGTACATCTGCACTATTATTCTAGCAACAGTAACCCTACAATTCCTATGTTAGTAATAGTAATACCCACTTTCCCTAAAGGAGCTTCAAGCATTTGCAATCTATAGTTAAATACACATGCTGGAACTGAACCACCCAGTAAGTGTTGGGAGGTATATATCTCAAATTAGTTTTGGAGCTTCTGTTTTTTGGAAATGTCTTTAGAATCTCTATTTTATTCAACTAAATTCCACAAATAAGGTACTTTGCTAGGCTTTAGGTATGCCTATGGAGCTCACGGTATAATAGTCCCAAACAACTATTAATGACTGCTGAATGATTTAATGAATTTTCAAGATGAATCATTTCAGAAATTATTTTAAAGTCATACAAACAGTGACATAAAGGAAAGAACTATGTTTACTATAAAACTGATAAATTTGCTCTGAAACCAGGAGTATAAAACATTTTAAAAAGAACATCACTGATACAATTAGATAAACCTGTAATATGGCTTCTTTAAAGAACAATTCCAAACAGATGTATAAGTTCACTCAGTTATGCCCTTTTCATTTTATTGATGAGGAAACGAAGGCCCAGCAAGACTGAGTAAGCACCTGTGGACACACAGCTAGTCAGTGTCACATCTCCCACAGAGCCTTAGGGGGCCTCCCTTCCAGTTCAGTGCTGGAATTCAGGGGTGCATACAATGCACTGTTTTTGCCATGCAACCCTTCCAACAGCTCTTTTCCACTTGCTCCTACTAGTCTCCAACCATTTTAATTAATTCTAAAAGTGTTTTTTTTTTCCTGCTATTACAACAGCACTATCCTTATTAAAGGCAGCTAGCTTTTTCAGTTTTGGATTATTTGAACTATAAATTTTTTTTCAGCTTTAGAATTATGAAATCTTTGGCGCTTTAATACTCTAAGATTCAATTAAGTACCTGTGAAGCACTTACAGTGTACATAATAACACTGTACTAATCCTACTACACAGAATCAAAAAGGAAAAAAGAAACCTTAACGTTGCCTTCAAAGATACCACTAGCATGTTGAAGGTATTAGTGTATCCAGAGTGCTAGCTAGATCAAGAACTTCCTAACCTGGGCAAATCACTGAACCTGTCTTGGCCTAGATAAAGAGTAGTTCTTCAAATTGTGCTTTAGAATTCCCCTAAATATGTGACACTACAACTACTGACCCTAGGAAGACAGAGTCAAGCCCCCTGAGTCAATCTCATTTGTCCCCATCCACACCATCCAAGTTCAACCGCAAAGTAGGTTCCTGCATTTAAAAAAAAAAAAAGAAGAAATCCATTCAGAAAACATAAGGACCACTCTTAAAATTCTGTAATAGCCCGTTACTGCTTTTAATCTGCATTTTTATCACCAATATCTATGTCTGTGATGGTGAAGACGTAGCCTTTTCCTATGAGATTTATAGACCACATAAAACATCCCACCCACTTGAAGTACTACGGTTGCTGTGTTGTGCTTAGTTGCTCAGCTGTGTCCAACTCTTTGCGACTCCATGAACTGTAGCCCGCTAGGCTCCTCTGTCCATGGGGAGTCTCCAGGCAAGAATACTGGAGTGGGTTGCCATGCCCTCCTCCAGGGTATATTCCCAACCCAGGGATGGAACCCAGGTCTCCCACATATACTTAGTCCATAATATCTTACTCAATTCTGGCTTTTCTCTGTGGGATAACCAAAGCATATCATTACTGATTCTCGTTCTATAAAACCACTCTGGAAGTTTCTCTTATGGAATGTCTAAGCAATCGTGTAGTAAGAGACAGTTTTCTCTTAATACAAACACGCAGACTTCCTGCCGCCTTTTCCCACGTTATTTTACACAAACACAGGAACTGTCCTGTTTGCCCACTGTTGAACGTAACACGTGCAAAACTGTTCTGCCTCTCCTGCGCCATACAGAGGACACTGAGATTCTCCCATGCCAGTGGCAACACTGCTTCCTGTCCTTTTCCTTAACAGGTCTCTGAAAACCTCTTCCTCTGTTGGATTAACCTTTACGGATTTATCCCAACCCTCAATTGCCTTGCTCCATCAGTAACTTTCCTTCTTATTTGATAAATAGCATTCTTCCATAAAATAACCTAAAATTTTCTTTTGTCTTTGCCTTCCAATTACTTCCCCAGTTCATTATTGCACTGTGGATGATCCATGGCTTATGATACACTGTCTTTAGTTTTCACTAAGTGACACATTAGGAAGCAGTTTTATTGAAACTATTATTGTGCTTCTAACTATAGGTGAGATATAAAGGATATTGCCCCATTCCCTCTAAATGTGGTCACGTGAGAAATTTCTTTCCTATGCGGTACCCAAGAAAAGTTAGCTTCTCTGATACCCTAGTAAATTTTCATCATATATAAAATGAAAAAAAATTATATCTCATCACATTTCTTTCTCCCTTGCTCTGGCTGCAAAGAAGCTTTGAGTCAAATTTAAAGTCAATTTCACTAAATTTAAAAATTTTAATAAATTTGAAGATCTCACTTATTCATAGTGTAGGTAATTTCATGCTGAGCTTCCATTTTATATCTTCAGTGGCTCTGATTTTAAATTTTTTTCTATTTTGCTTCTGTACAAAATATATTCCTGTAAATTGCCTCAGATTCTTCATGATATAAGATACAGTATAAATAAATAAGGTATGGCATTTCCAAATCCACTATGTAATATCTGTGCTTAACAAAGACTTATGGAATTAAAATTTTATTTTTCTGAAAAAAGGAATCAGCAATTATAATCCAGCAATCCCACTGCTGGGCATACACACCGAGGAAACCAGAATTAAAAGAGACACGTGTACCCCAATGTTCATTGCAGCACTGTTTATAATAGCCAGGACATGGAAGCAACCTAGATGTCCATCAGCAGATGAATGGATAAGAAAGCTGTGGTACATATACACAATGGAGTATTACTCAGCCATTAAAAAGAATACATTTGAATCAGTTCTAATGAGGTGGATGAAACTGGAGCCTATTATACAGAGTGAAGTAAGCCAGAAAGAAAAACACCAATACAGTATACTAACGCATATATATGGAATTTAGAAAGCTGATAACAATAACCCTGTGTACGAGACAGCAAAAGAGACACTGATGTATAGAACAGTCTTTTGGACTCTGTGGGAGAGGGAGAGGGTGGGATGATTTGGGAGAACGGCATTGAAATACGTATAATATCATATATGGAACGAGTCGCCAGTCCAGGTTCGATGCACGATACTGGATGCTTGGGGCTGGTGCACTGGGACAACCCAGAGGGATGGTATGGGGAGGGAGGAGGGAGGAGGGTTCAGGATAGGGAACACATGTATACCTGTGGTGGATTCATTTCGATATTTGGCAGAACCAATACAATATTGTAAAGTTTAAAAATAAAATAAAATTTAAAAAAAATAAAAATTTAATTTTTCTGAAAAAAGGAAGCAGAAGAAGGTGGCTAATTAGATTATCTGATTTCATTCCATCAGTCATTTTTCTCATTTTATTTATGTTGTATGTATTATTAATCTATGATCTAAACAGTCTATTTGCCATTATCTTTATTAATAATTGAGAAGCAACCTTATTAAAGTCATAAAAACTTTTCATGAAGTATATTGGGATTTTTGGTTTTTACTTGTTTTCAGTTGGATGGTTTACTTTCCTTTTTGAACACACATTTATATGATGGCTCTATAAAAGATTAAAAGATAACCATAGAAGTAACTGTAAGTAAAGACTATGATATAGTAAAAATGTCTACAAAGGGAAGTTATGATACAATCTCTTTAATTTGAATGGAGGTCCTGCTAGATGAGGGTCTACGTCTATGATACTATATCTATTAATAGTTTCTATTCTTAACTGCTTTTTCCATGATAGTAGGCAACTTGCTTTCTGGATACCATCCATAAAAATTCACTCAGTATTGCTATATAGGAAACATATGGTAGTTTTAAAGTACTCTACAGAAACATGGAGTTTTTTAACCCCATGAAATGGTATGGTAGTGAGAAGCTACCATTTATTTTGTTGTACAGCACTGAAGATCCATCATCTAAAACAAATACAGTCGATTCTCATCTGCAGTACTCATGTTCTATAAAGTCACTGCAAACGCTGAATTAGCAAACACTGAACCAATGGAATACAAGGGTTACTGCAAGTCTCTGCTCATGTATTCTTCAACTCACCAATACATAATTGTGTTTTATGTACATTTCTGAATAAAGACAACACTTCAGCACTATGCCTGGGAATCGTTTCTAACATGAAAATTACCAATAAAAAGCATAAAAATGTGTAGAATGTGGCACTAGGTATGAGAGCACATTTTATGGTTTAAGAAGGCATAGCATCACTGAAAATGTGCATATAGGGCAAATCAAATTCTTCATCACTCTGCCCATGTCTAGGGTAGTACTGTTGAATGGTGACTCTGAGGTTGCAAATAAGTATCAGCAAGCAGGCTAATCTGCCAGTACAGAATCTGCAAATAAAGAGGACTGATTATATGAGTGAGGACCCACTATATGAGTCACATACTTCATAGTGCAGTCTCGGATCTGACTGCCACCAAAGAAAGAGATCTGGAAAGTCCTAATAAGTATTATTCAGCTACTATGTAAACTTAAAAGACATTGGACAAAAGTGTTTTAAGAAGTAAGATGTTCAAGGCTTTCATAAGTTGGTATTGTTAAAAATGTTACTTCCTACCTGGTATATTCTAAAAGGGATATAACGAAATCCATTTTCTTCTGCAGGATATTCCATGAGTTTCCGATTGATGGCCCAAAACTGGTCAAATCTGTCTGTAACGATAAATTATTTATTAAAGGTGTATATTATAATTTAATATCTCATACGAAGAGATGAAAACTGTTATACATCATTTCTCATAGAAATTTCTGAAAGGGCATTATTTATATATTATTTCTTCTTAAACTTACCTTTCCATAACTAAACATGAAGCAAGATATAAAATTAATTTTTTCTACATTATTGTTCCTTCTTCTTCCTAGATACTTCCATTAGACATTTTTTTCTCCTAAGAGACACCCTAAACAGATTATGATTACTGAGGGTATCATGGCAAAAAACATCTGGTATTGATGAATGTCTTGCTTCCCTTGATTTTATTCCTACTGTCTATAAAGGCACAGCTTCCAGTGACCTAAAGTTGAACCAGAACTTATTTAAGGAAATAAAGTAAAAACACCAAACACTGTACATGTTAAACAGCAAAACCATAAAATTATAGGACAGGCTTTAAAAGAATTGAGAAATAACTGTCAGTTGAACTTTTAATCTCAGACTGATTAAACAATTCCTTTTTTAAAGTGTCAGGCTTGATTTTTAAAAAACAAACTTTACTGATATATAATTCATACACTCTAAAATTCACTGTTTTGAAATATATAACTGAGTGTTTTTTAATACACTGAGTTGCTAACATGTAATTTCAGAACATTTTCATCATTCCCAAAAGAAACCCATATCCATTAATAATTATCCCCTCCCCTCATCTGCTGGAAATCACTAATCTCTATTCTACTCCAGACATTTCATATAAATGGAATCATATGTGGTCTTTTGCATCTGTTTTTTGCTTTTTCTCTTACTATGTTTTCAAGGTTTATTCAAGTTGTAGCATGTATCAGAACTTCACTCATTTTTATGACCAAATTATATTTCATTGTATGGAGATACCACATTTTGTTTACCCATTATCAGTTTGTGGACATTTGGGTTGTTTCCACTTTCTGGCTATTATGATAATGCTACCATGAATATTCACATAAAAGTTTTTATGTGGATGCATTATTTTTAATTTTCTTGCATACATTACCAAAGAATGGAATTGCTGAGTTATATAGTAACTGTTCGGAGAAGGCAAGGGCACCCCACTCCAGTACTGTTGCCTGGCAAATCCCATGGACGGAGGAGCCTGATGGGCTGCAGTCCATGGGGTCGCTAGGAATGGGACACGACTGAGCAACTTCACTTTCACTTTTCACTTTCATGCACTGGAGAAGGAAATGGCAACCCACTTCCGTGTTCTTGCCTGGAGAATCCCAGGGACGGGGGAGCCTTGTGGGCTGTCGTCTCTAGGGTCGCACAGAGTCGGACACGACTGAAATGACGCAACAGCAGCATAGTAACTGTTTAAGTGCCACATGGTAATTATGTTTAGAGGAATTACCAAACTGTTTTTCAAAGAGGCCACACCATTTTGCATTTCTACCAACAATGTATGAAGGTTCTGATTTGTCCACAAACTTGCCAACACGTTATTGTCCATCTTCTTTATTACAGTCATTCTGTGGGTGTGAAGTGGTATCCCCTTATGGTTTTTATTTCTATTTCCCTAATTATGGGCTTTCCAGGTAGCTCAGTGGTTAAAAATCCACCTGCCAATGCAGGAGATACAGGTTTGATCCCTGGGCCTGAAAGGTCCCCTAGAGAAGGAAACAGCAAGCCCCTCAAGTATTCTTGCCTGGGAAATCCCATGGACAGGAGTCTGGCGGGCTACAATCCATGGGGCCCACAAAAAAGTCAGACACAACTAGGTGACTAAACAACAGTAAAGACTAATTATGCTAAGTATACTTTCATTTGTTTACCAGACATTTACATATTGTCTTTAGAGAAATATCTATCAAATCCTTCGTCCTCTTTTTAATTGGTTATCTTTTTGTTGTAGAATATTGTGAGTTCTCTATGAATTCTGGATATAAGCCCCTTATCTGATAAATAATATACAACTATTTTCCCCATTGTCTGTGTTGTTTTTTTAACACCTTGAACTCACCCAGAATTCTACATTAAGATATTTTTTATATATAGAAATTCATCTCAGAATTAAGTCTCTGTAAAGTACATGAATACTCCAGAATTTCAGATGAGCCTGTATTAAAGCTCATCTATATTAAAGCATCTATATTAAAGCTCATCTGTATTAAAGCTCTATTAATTGACTCATCTCAACCCAATTTACTGGATATCTATTCATACTGCTTGAGCCATAACAGTTATATGTAAAAAACAAAATTTAGTTGTTTCTTCTTATAGCCCTGTCCTAGATGACTGTGACAACCTCTAGGCCTTCTCTATTCTCATTTTTAATCCCAATCTGAGGGAAGGCTCATATTACAATAGAACTGGTAGCACAGGGAATTTAGAATCCAGTCAGTCCAGGGCAATTTCACAGACGACAACTAAGGTCCGGCCTGTTATGAGTTTAGTTAAGAACTAAAACCAGACTCTTGGTCTTCTGATTCAAAGCCCACAACCATTTCAATAGTTGGAACCACAAAACTACATCTTAATGCTACGAGTTGCTCCTTTAACCACAGTCGTTTCATATATGAATCAATCATTCATTCAATATCTTTTAAAAATTATCTTTCTACTATCAGATATCAAACAAGAATGTGATAACTAAAGTGATTCTTAATGCATTGCTGAAATTTTACTACTGCCTCATCATTCAATCTCTAGCACCTACTACAGTGCATGCATAACATATGCTCTTGAATGAATAACAGAATACTAAATACATAACTATTCATTAAAAAATTTTGGATTCTAATCCTAGACCTCCAACGAAATAGCTAGATGACTCAGTTCAGTTCAGTCACTCAGTTGTGTCCGACTCTTTGCAACCCCATGGACTGCAACACTCCAGGCCTCCCTGTCCATTACCAACTCCCGGAGTTTACTCAAACTCATGTCCACTGAGTCGGTGATGCCATCCATCTCATCCTCTGTCGTCCCCTTCTCCTCCTGCCTTCAATCTTTCCCAGCACCAGGGTCTTTTCCAATGAGTCAATTCTTCGCATTAAGTAGCCAAAGTATTGGAGTTTCAGCTTCAACATCAGTCCTTCCAATGAATATTCAGGACTGATCTCCTTTAGGATGGACTGGCTGGATCTCCTTGCAGTCCAAGGGACTCTCAAGAGTCTTCTCCAACACCACAGTTAAAAAGCATCAATTCTTCGGTGCTCAGCTTTCTTTATTGTCCAACTCTCACATCCATACATGACTACTGGAAAAACCATAGCCTTGACTACACAAACCTTTGTTGGCAAATTAATGTCTCTGCTTTTTAATATACTGACTAGGTTGGTCATAACTTTTCTTCCAAGGAGTAAGCATCTTTTAATTTCCTGGCTGCAATCACCATCTTCAGTGATTTGGGAGCCCAAAAAAATAAAGTCTGACACTGTTTCCACTGTTTCCCCATCTATTTCCCAGGAAGTGATGGGACCAGATGCCATGATCTTCGTTTTCTGCATGTTGAGCTTTAAGCCAACTTTTTCACTCTCCTCTTTCACTTTCATCAAGAGGCTCTTCAGTTCTTCGCTTTCTGCCATTCAGGTGGTGTCATCTCCATATCTGAGGTTATTTCTCCCAGCAATCTTGATTCCAGCTTGTGTTTCCTCCAGCCCAGCATTTCCCATGATGTACTCTGCATATAAGTTAAATAAGCAGGGTGACAATATACAGCCTTAATGTACTCCTTTTCCTATTTGGAACTAGTCTATTGTTCTATGTCCAGTTCTAACTGTTGCTTCCCGACCTACATACAGATTTCTCAGGAGGCAGGTCAGGTGGTCTGGTATTCCCATCTCTTTCAGAATTTTCCACAGTTTGTTGTGATCCACACAGTCAAAGGCTTTGGCGTAGTCAATAAAGCAGAAATAGATGTTTTTCTGGAACTCTCTTGCTTTTTCAATGATCCAATGGATGTTGGCAATTTGATCTCTGGTTCCTCTGCCTTTTCTAAATCCAGCTTGAACATCTGGAGTCCATGGTTCATGTACCGTTGAAGCCTGGCTTGGAGAATTCTGAGTACTACTTTACTAGCATGTGAGATGAGTGCAATTGTGCAGTAGTTTGAGCATTGTTTGGCATTGCCTTTCTTTGGGATTGGGATGAAAACTGACCTTTCTAGCTAGGTGACTAGAAATATATCAACTGAAAACTCTGCCCTAATTCACTAACAGATGAAATAAAGAGAGTCAGACTAAATAGTTCTAATAACTTTTCTAAAAATAAAATTTTGTAATTATTTAAGACAACCTCCTTATTAAAATAAAATATTTAAGAACCACAGGCAAATCTTTATTAATGAAAGATATATACTGTTTCTAATTGAGAGGGGGAAATGAGCTAAAGGAGTGGTCCTTAAGCAGGGAAGGTTTTGCTCCCCTTGGGTTTGGGGATATTTTTGGATGTCACCAATATATGTGCGTGTTACTAACATCTAGTGGGTATTGCTAAACATACTATAATGCATAGGACAGCTTCCACAACCAAGAATTATCTGACTCAAAATGTCAATAGGGCTAAAGAAAGGAAAGCAAACACAAATAAGAAGTACAGAAAAATAGTAAAAAGCTTTCACATACCTATATCGCAAAAAAGTAAACTGGAAAAAGAAACATTACTACACACATTATCAATTTACTGACTCTCAGCTCCAAATCTGGCTTTCAATATATACACTGGCATAATGGACACAATTTCTCTAAGCATCTCTAGGTTCGAACCATGGGTCAGGAAGATCCCCTGGAGAAGGGCATGGCAACCCACTCCAGTATTCTTACCTGGAGAATTCCATGAACAGAGAAGCCTGGTGGGCTACAGTCCATGGGGTCGCAAAGAGTCAGACATGACCAAGTGACCAACACCCACACTACCGTGACAATCACATTAAGCTTTCTCAGTAGAGTATTGGAAGGACACTGCAGGAAAAAGGGGCTCCTTCTTGCATCTGCACTCTGCAGTCCCCGACCCCGTATCACTGCCCTGCTTTCCTCTGCAGGCCTATGTGTGTGGCTGATCTACAGTTTCCCAGAGCTGCCACTCCCTCTGCTTGCCCGTGCCACTGGCTGCAGGTGGCCCACACTCCAGGTTTTCCTGATTTCCCAGCAACTGCAGACCTGCTCCAGCCTGGCAAAACAGAGACTTTCTCTACTAATCCAATGTGCTGGAATATACCTTCTCCAATGATTTTGAAACCCAGCCCTAGGAAGGGGCTCCTGGTAAGTGTGACCTTCCTCTAGCCCTAGGGTACAGGTCTGATTTTCTTATATATCTAGTTACTCTTTTATCAGGGTTTAATAATTCTGTATATAAAACAATCTATTCAACCCTTTGTGTGGTTTCTATCTCCTGACTGAACCTAGTCTGATACAACTATGTTTAAAAGGAATAAAGATAAATAAATAAAGGATCTGTATTAATTTATATTAGCTTAATTGTCTTATAAAAATAATATGTTCTTAAATAAGATTAGCATTTCCTCAATAACATCAAAAACATTCTAACCAAAAATAATCTAACTTTTCTAAGTCAAAGTTATTAACAGGAAAGATACAAATAGAAGAAATTAAAAGAAAATCAGTGCTGAGTTTAAGTATATAACCAAATGTCTTTCACACTGGGTTTTGTAATAGTAGGATCTCTTCTAACCCCTAGCCAATAATTAAATAAAATTGGAGTAAGGATGTAGTGTTAATTTCCTACATGTTAATGAATCAAGTACATATTAATTTGTTACCAAGCAGTAGTCTGAATACTGGAACTGAGTTATTACTGGCCGTGAAAACAGAACCTACAAGTAAAAGAAGCTCAGTGGTCTTTAGCTACTCATTTTTTAAACTGTAAATTTAGGTAAATGTACATCTATTTCAACAGTTTTCAAACTAGTTCTAATTCTAAAACAAAACAAACAATTAAGTATTGACAGAAGAAAATTAAAACTAGCAGTCACTTAGCTTATCCAAAGAAAAAGAGAAAAGAAGGTAACTTACACACTTCTCGCCACAGTTATTATGAATATGACTGCTAAGTTGGTTTCTGTATTTTAAGTTTAACAATCTTTTATGATGGCTACCCAATCAAAAATCACAAAATTGAAGGCCTGTGCTATAGAATGTCAATATAATTTTTTAAAGATATTAAAAACAGAATTTCTCAGAACCCTCGTGGCAACCAAATTTTTTTTTTCACTCGCTGATGAATTAAGCTTTTATTTTGGTCTTGGAAATTTTTAAAAATCCAGAAAAAAATTTTTAAACCAAGATCTTCCTAAGAAGCACAGAAATAAATTGATTAATTTGTGTTCTTCATTCCTCACAAGGAAAAAGCTGCAGAAAAAAGTGGCAATTTTAAAGGACGTATCTGTTTTTCAAGCTTTATTAAGAACTCAAGGCAAATAATATTTTAATATTCAAATGCCACGAATAACCTGTTTATTTACAATATCCCATGGGAGACATGGAGGTCCTCTGAAGGGCGGCACCCCAGCCTCAGTTCAGCACTGTGGTATTGCTCGCTGGGACAGAACCATAGGGAAGGCTGAAATGGCCCCCACATGCATACCATTCCACTTCCTGCTCTTCAAGTCTGTGATGTCAAAATGAACAGATTTACAGCACCCTAAATAAGTGTCAGATCTTGACGGCTCATAAAACACAGGCTTTGAGCTTTTCTTGGAAGAGAAAAGCAAACGGTTGAAAATTACTGCTTAAAGGAACCTATTCCTCAGAAAATTATGGATTTATCAATAGTATTATTCAAATCAATACTACAAGCGGCCATATGATAGATGTAGTGTTTTGACCAGAGGCTTTCAAGCTTTGCAACAGAAAGCATATCCAAGTATAGATCTATTTGAATTAATTTCTTCACGTGTGTGTGTGTGTGTGTGTATGTGTGTGTGTTAGTTGCTCAGTTGTATCTGACTCTTTGTGACCCCCATGGACTATAGCCCACCAGGCTCCTCTGTCCACGGGGATTTTACAGGCAAGAATATTGCCCATTCCATTCTCCAGGGGACTTGCCTGACCCAGGGATCAAACCCAGGTCTCCTGCATTGCCAGGTGGATTCTTTACCGTCTGAGCCACCAGGGAAGCCCAGTTTCTTCACATTGTAATATAGTAAACATCTTTGTGAAAAAAAATCAGAGGGCAAAAAACCCATTTGTGTTAAATGAGTGACCTGTATCCTCAAACTCATTTGTCCCGAGTCACAGGACAGTCAGGCTGACCAACTGATGGCATCACTGACTCGATGGACACCGAGTCTGAGCAAGCTCTGGGAGTTGGTGATGGACAGGGAAGCTTGGGGTGCTGCAGACCACAGGGTTGCAAAGACTCAGACAAGACTGAGCGACTGAACTGAGCTGACAGGCTGACCCAGGGAGGGAGCATCTATACACCACAGCACGTCCAATGGTGCTCAGATGCCGTTCAGCAGAGCCACACCCACACATTTCCATGAGCCCTTCTGTTTGAGGCTTTAAGTTACTGAGATATATCTGGCGGGGAGGCCCTAATCAAAACAAAGAAGCCCTGAAAACTCTTCGAGGACCCCTGAAAATTCATCCTGAAGACAGAAGCAGGCTGGCCTTTGTAATAAGGCTGAGAGGAGAACCAATCCTTAAGGCCAGTCCTTAATTCTGTTCATAAACACTCATCTTGGCAGCAGGATTGTACTCTGGGCTATCCGCTGTTGGAGTTAATCAAAAGAGCAATAAAATCTGAATCTGAGGAAATTTTTGACCTGGCCTATCACTGTCTCAGAATAAACTGAGAGAAAACATTTATAGTAGTCTTCCTTTCTCCACTGGGGCTATGTCCCAAGGCCTTCAGTGGACACCTGAAACAGTGGACAGCACTACGTATCCATGAGTCCCATATGTACTATGTTTTTTTCCTATACCTACACACTCATAATGAAGATTAATTTATAAATAAGGCACAGTAAGAGACCATCTAGTTGCCAGCATCCCTAACAATTTGGGACCATCATTAAGTGAAATAAGGGATACCTGAACACAAGCACCACAATCCCAATACCGCTGATGTGATAACTGTGACAGATACTACGAGACTCATGGGAGGGTAGAACGCATAATGTGGATACGCTGGAACCATCCCTTACACTTCACATGCTGAAGTCAGAGCGAGACTTCACCATGCTGCTCAGGGCAGCACACAACTTAAAACTGATGAATAGTTTATTTCTGGAATTTTTCATTTAATATTTTCAGATCACGTATGTCCACAGGAAATGGAAACTGTGAAAACAAAACCATGAATAAGGAGGGACTACCATACCCCTTTGCCCTAAAAAAGAAGTGCTATTAAAAAAAAAAAAGCCAATTACTGGGATTGGCTCTTGGAATAAAGATGCTGTAACTCGCAGTCTAGAAAACTGGTATCAAGAAGAGGAATCAATATATATTTTTACAGTGTAATCCTCTCTATATTCACTGCAACAACTTTCACCTAAACCACTACTGTCTCTCATCTGAACTTTTGTGACAGCCTCCTAACTGGTCTCCGCTCTTCTACTCGCATCCCCAAAACAGATCCAGAATGCACTTCTCATACAAATCAAATCATGTCACGAATGAATAAATTTCCAAACATTTTTCTAAGGGACTATAAGGAATAATGCTTTGTAATATACTTCAACAATATGATTATTTGAAGCTAAGTACCAGCATCGTCATTAAAAAGAAAAAATCCATTGCATCTCCTTGTTGGCTATGAATGGGGCAGACCGCATCCCACTCAGAACTGCATGCAGGCAACCAACACGTCGCTGCAGATAAAATACTTCCTGCCAGGAAGCGGGTTCCTTTCGGCCCCCTCCCACCCCCTTGTAATGCAACAGTGTCTGCATCTCTCTGAGATCTCACTGTCTACCAATCTGCTTACTGACTAAGACCCGAAATCATGCTACTTTGCTGTCTCCAGAAAGCACCAAGCTTCTTCCCATGTCACAGTTAGAGGCTAGGAATCCTCCCTTTTCTAATCTTCACACAGCTGCTTCTTTCTCACCATTCAAGTCTCAGTGGAAGTGTCGCCTCCTTAGAGAAGACTTTCCTTATAATTCTAGCTAAAGTATTTTTTAATTTTCTTCTAAACATGTCTCTGTCCCCCAACTAAAATATAAGTTCTATGAGGGCAAGGCCTTTGTCTTCAGCCCTAGAAAATTCTTGGCACAACGGACATGCTCAATGAATGTTTGCTAAATGATTAAACAACCAAATACATGACTGACTTCGATAATGTGGAGCAACAAAAAGAAGGCATCGCAAATGCAGCAGAGCACAATGGGAAAGCAGACACTGTGGAGCCACACCGCCTGGGTCTGCTTTCTGGCTCTGCCACTTAATAGCTAGGCGAGTTGAGCAACACTTTAAAACTTGTGTATCAATTTCTTCATCTGTAAAATCAAGATATTATTAATAGTATTTGTAGAGTCACTGGAAGGAATAATGAGTTCATATGTACCAAATAATGAGAACGGTACTTGGCACAAGGTCATTTTGTCTCTTAGGCTTCTCAACAAGAGAAGACGCCAAGCCTTTACACATAGATTCAGTAACAAGGTAAGTGAAGGGTCAAAACCAGTATGAAAAAGTGGTTCCGCCAAAACCCCATCATCACAAGATTGTTGGAGCGTTCAGCCTGGCTCACAACCAGGGAGTCTGCAACATTCACATGAAATTCTACGTGAATGTTGCCTCCGTAAGTTATGCAACTGAGGGCCTTTGCTAGCCACGGTGGGGAGAGTAAGAGCTGTAATGCAATCCAGCTGTAACCCTCTACAACACGGGATTCCTTTTACAGCCCCTTCACTCCTTCCAACCCTTTCAACTACCCTGTAAGGCCCTATCTTCTCACTCTGTGGGAACAACTTAATTGCCATTTACCTGCCATCAATTTCCAATGCATCAATCTTCAGCCATATCATGAAACAGTGGTGGGAGCAGGAAAGGTGGTCCAAGAACATCCGAGTGGTCCTCCAGTCTTGGCAGGCTGGCATGAATTCCACCTCTCCTAACTTTACCATCTAATAACCATTAATTTTCAATCCCTGTCTCTCCTAACAACTCTTAAAATATTAGGGGAGAGGAGATAAGCATGACGGAAAAAAAAAAAAAGGTTTCTTGTTAACCTAGGTAGACGAGAGGCTCATAGTTAGATACTTTATAGCACAGGTCTACAAATGGAGCCAGTCCAAACTAGTTACTTTATAAATGGTTTAAAAAATAAATATTGCTGGAAACTTAAAAAAAAAAAAACTAATCTTACTAAGTATTGAAAGTCAGAGTTGTAAATTTTAATTTCAATATCATCAATCAGTAAACCATAACTGCAAGTTACATCATCTTTAATGTGTTCCAAGAAACAATCCCCAAAACTATTTTTAACAGACATAATTCAATTATTGCATTCTAACCAATTAAGAAACATTTACTTCAAATTTATTTTCAAACATGGCCAGTAACAACATAAAAAGGATTCAAAATTCAAAAACTTCATAATGCAAAAAAACCCCAACTTATTCTATGTGCTCAAGTTAGAAATAAAAAAAAGGAAGAATGACCTTCAATCATATTCAAGTCTTCACTGACTCTAAAAGACAATTTATAAAGTAGCTTGTTTTCCAAAAAGAGATTTACAGAGCACAGTGGTAGGCCAAGACTGATTAATGAAATGTACACCTCCATAAATCATCTATAGATTGTTAAACAGATTACCTTTCAAAACGACTATAAAATAAGAAAGTACTTTTTCCCTCAGGTTGAATCACAGTTTTTCACTTTCCCAAATTGAGACAGCCAGAAACAACTTTAACTTGTTACCAAGCCCATTTTCACTTCATCAGAGCACTCACTCCAAAATCGTAAGACAAAAATAAAAATCTATTTTGATTTTTGAAAGACCAACAGAGTAAAGATACTCCATTATACTCGTTATATCTTTGTAATGTTTATTATGCAGGATATTCTCTTTATTCTAACACAAATTCCTCATGCTTCTGATAAGAAACTGTAAATGAGAAAATTTTATTAATAATTACTCATAGACAAATAAGGAAAGATTAAAAAGGTGGGGGGCACCAGTGGTCATTGGGGATGCAATATACAATGCAACACCTCTCATTTTTAGTGGCCCACTTGAATCACTCGAGGAGCTTTTGAAAAAATACTAATCCCAAGGTCTCACTCCAGATTCCCTGGAACTGTACTTATTGTAAACTCCCAGATGATTCTAATACGCAGCCAGAGTTAACAGCCTCCAGATGTAATACGAAAACTTCTGGAATGAAAGATCTAGGATCAAATCCTGGTCCCACTTCTTACTAGCTGTGTAAGCTCATTTTCTCATTTTAAAAGCTGATCGTGTTTATCTAATTCTTGTGAAGAATCACTAAGACTGCCTGGGACATCACAGGAATTCAGTAAATGTAATATAATTCCAGGTAAATTCTGTTCTATTTCAAATCCATTACATCTGTCCAAGGCAGCGACATGAAAAATATCTTTTCAAAAGAAGTCCCGGGACTTCCCTGGTGGTACAGTGGAGAAGAATCCGCCCCTCAATGCAGGAGACACAGGAAGATTCCACATGCGGGGAGGTAACTAACCCACGGGCCACAACTATTGAGCCCGCGCGCTCTAGGGCCCCCAGCTACTGAGCCTGTGTGCGGCAATTACTGAAGCCCACACGCCTAGAGCCCACACTCTGCAACAGGAGAAGCCACCACAGTAAGAAACCCTCAAAGAACACCAGAACTAAAGAAAGCCGGAACAGCAAGGAAGATCCACTGCAAAAAATATTCGTTAAAAAAGAAAAAAAAAAAAAGCCCCCAGTTTGCAAGGAATTCATATTATGAATCTCTAGTTTAACTCTAGGCAAGAAAGAGAAAAGGAAAACAACTGACAGAAGTCACAGTGTACTCAAACAAGTTTTTACTTTGTAGGATGTGTGTTGAGTTAAATCTATCAAACTGTTTATTTCCTCCTATTATGTACCTAATTGAGTACTGGGAGATGTAGAGAATAAAAACAAAAAATAAAACAAGTACACAGAATCTTCCCTTTACTTATATGTAGGGGGGAAGTCACTGACATACATAAAGTTATCACAATTTCTAATAGGTCTGACTGTCTGACTGGTCCTTTATCATGTATTAGTAGTGCTTGATGGTTCAAGTCCCCCCCACCCTCTTCTTTTCTAATTTAGATGACTAAGTGAGAGATGTTAAGTAAAAAGCATGTCAGAAGTTAGGCTGGTAAAGAAGTGGAAAATAACTCAAGTGATGCTAGAGTGAAAAGTCAGGGGTTCTTATTATAGCAGAACCTCAGACAGCATATTTATTAATAACACACCTGAACAGAATTTAACTGTTCTTTTAAAACCCTAAATGAATTTTATGCTTTCAAAGCAACTTACTGAGGGAAACTGGGGCTCAAAGCAGGTAAATGAATGGCTTGAGGTCACTGGGCCAGCAGACTCAGAGATGCTACCATATCACAAAGCTTTCAGTTATATTTCTATAAACAAAAACACTGGTTGTTTGTTAAAACTCCAGGTTTAGTCAATTCAATGATGCATGATTAACAGGAATCTGAGAAACTATTAATGAATAGAAAGTTCATATTATCAAAAACTCCTGAGTCCTATACTTCAAAATTCATGGGTAGTGCCAGGTGTAATAGTTAGCCAGATTTCATCTTTGACAGTTACAGATTACAAACTGAACTTAGCAGCAGCTGCTGCTGCAGAAATAAATACTTAATATTTACTTCAACATGTATGAGGGGCTTCCCTCATAGCTCAGTTGGTAAAGAATCTGCCTGCAATGCAGGAGACCCTGGATCGATTCCTGGGTCAGGAAGATCTGCTGGAGAAGGGATAGACTACCCACTCCAGTATTCTTGGGTTTCCCTTGTAGCTCGGTTGGTAAAGAATCTGCCTGCAATGTGGGAGACCTGGGTTCAATCCCTGAGTTGGGGAGATTCCCTGGGAGAAGGGAAAGGCTACCCACTGCAGTATTCCTGGCCTGGAGAATTCCATGGTCTGCACAGTCCACGGGGTCTCAGAGAGTCAGATGCAACTTTCACTTTCACTCAACATATACATTAAGGCATTATTTTTCAATGAGAACGAGGAAAAAAATGCAACAGGATAAAATTGAAAGTGTCACTCAATTAGGAACTACCTCTTAAAAGCAGACAAGGACAATAATGAGTAAAACTGGAAAATTCAAGCATGGTTTAAGTTTCAGCTACTAGGATTATTCAGGTGGCATTTACCACAAAGTTTGTTTATTATAACAACTCATTCATTGTCAAAACAAAGTTGATTTGTAAAATTATACACATACCTCAAAAATAGGGCCCACTAAATATTTTATAAACTATTACTTTCTATAGTGAATTTATTTTAGACTAAATACTATTATTTTAAATGTATTAAATAGCTTTTAGTAATAAGTGATATATACAATGTATTCTAAAAGCTCAAGATGTTTAAGAATTCCAGTAGAAACAAGAATAAAGTTATTAACGTTCGAAATGATTCTATGAGTGTTTCTCAACTCATTCATTTACAATTCAAATATCTGAATCCCACAGAGTATTATTCTCAGAGTAATATAACATCTTGAAACAAATGATTAAAATTTTAGGGGAAAGCTTCTGTATGTAAAGTCTTTCTCCTTTAGTCAAGGAGCCTATGCAAATTGCTCCTGTCTCTCCCTCCTTTCCAGATATTAGATCTCCACTAAAGGTCTTTTCTCCCTTGCTCTTCCTACCCTATAGTCTGAGTGAATAAATAGCAATAAGTTTTCTTCTTGCAAAAATGTTTTCATAGGGTTTGAAAAAACCCACATAAAAATAATTTCACCTTAAGGTAAGTGAAAAGTGCAGGTTAATATACTTGTAGGAAAAAAATCTGAATTTATTAACAAAAACAAGAAGCTAGTTTAAGAAAAAAAGGCATATATCATGTAGTTTAGTTCTGAGTGTGGCTTATAGTAATTTGAAATAAAGTGAAATCTTTCTAGTTAAATCCTTTATGGAAATTAACTCCAATTAAAAATAGCATTTGGGATATTTTACTGATACTCCTCTACTGAGAAAGATAGAAATAAGCTAGATGTAGAAAAGCCAGGGAATCAAAGATAGTATGGATCATAAAGGAACCCTGTGGGAAGAGAATTCCACAGACTGTATAGTCCACGGGGTTGCAAAGAGCTGGACACGACTGAGTGACTTTCACTTTAACTTTTTGAAGATAATGATCAGAACTTGACTGAATACTCTGAGTCTTAGATATACAAGTTCATTTATTTAGCTCTCATTTTTTATGGGCTGCTTCTTTTTTAGTTTTCTAGCATTTGGGTTAAAATCTTGCAACTCTCTGAATGCTAATTAAAACACTGGAACAGTTTAATATTTAAATGTGTACAAGATTCAGAAATCCTTTTACACCAAAATTTGGCATAAAATTTGGCATAAAAGGATTTCTGAATCTTTTACCATTTCTAAAGCAATAGAAGAGACATGCAATGAATAATAAGAAATTAGCACTGTTAGAGAACTGCAGTTACTGCTTTGATTCAGAAAAAACACAGAGAACTGTGACATCTAGAGCTCATTATCACAGCCATTACTCAGAACAGGTCTGCACAGGCAGATGGCGTAAACAGAATGACACAGGGATAGGACTAGGAGAGTGGAAAGGGAGAGGCTTGAAATTCTAAAATTCTCAATAAAGTCATTTCTAGATCTTTGTTTAAAAGTGCATGAAATCGGTACCTAGGAATAGATAACACACTGGGCAGCATTAATTACAGACTATTGAGCTGAAATGTTTATCTTGCCATTCAGGCCCTAGAAAGATAATAAAGAACTGGTCAGAGAGTAGGTAAAAGTTTAAATGAGTGGGAAGAGAAGGAAAGAAGTGTTTATCAACATATACAGTACTAGGTCAAGCACCATAGAGAAAACAGGAGAGGAAGACGCAAGGCAACAGCAGAAGAAAAAGGGAAAATACAGAAGACACATGTTACCTCCAAAAATGTTAACAGTCTTACTGAAATGACAGCATACTGTTGATTCATTTGTCATTTAACAGTCATGTCAGCAAAAATAACCCTCAGCATCCAGAAACAACTAAGTTTACAATAAGAAGTTCACATGGTTATGTTTACATACGAGAAGAGTTAACAGATTAAAATAACTTTTTAATTTGTTTATATGTCAAAGTCCTTTTGTTTAAAGAATACAGTTCCAAATACAGCCTAAATGAGTCACTGTAACAACTGAACACACTAGTTCTCAAAACTGAGTTGGTGGAACAGATGAGAAACTTCATACATAAACTGGCCCCGGCTTTAAACTTTCAAACATATCTTACAAGGCTGCTGTAAAGCACCCGGGACAGAACTTGGGGATTCAGTAAATAGTCACTGCTACTCTAATAGAGAAGCCGTTTTACCCATTAATTCTACATCCTCTCAGCAGTCGTACTCAAATGGAGTGATTTTGCTGCTGAGGGGGTATCTGGCAGTGTCTGGAGACATTGTTTAATGTCATGACTGAGAATAGGGAGCAGTGTGTTACCGGCGTCTCATGAGTGGGCAGAGACCAGGAAAGCTACCAAACATCCTGTAATGCACAGGCCAGCCCCTTCCCCACCACCACCCGAGCATCAAAGAATTATCTAGTCCCACATGCCTAACAGTGACAAGGCTGAGAAATCTTGCTCAGGAGCAGTGGCTCCCACACTGCAGAGCACTGCAATGACCTGGAGGGGTCCTGGGCCAAACACTGCTGGGACTGACCCTAGAATTTCTAATTCAGTTGGTTGGCTGCTGCTGCTAAGTCACGTCAGTCGTGTCCGACTCTGTGCGACCCCATAGACAGCAGCCTACCAGGGTCTGCTGTCCCTGGGATTCTCCAGGCAAGAACACTGGAGTGGGTTGCCATTTCCTTCTCCAATGCAGGAAAGTGAAAAGTGAAAGTGAAGTCACTCAGTCATGTCCGACTCAGCGACCCCATGGACAGAAGCCTACCGGCTCCTCCATCCATGGGATTTTCCAGGCAAGAGTACTGGAGTGGGGTGCCATTGCCTTCTCCATCAGTTGGTTTAGGATGCATTTCTAATCAGTTCCTGTGAAACACTGATGCTTCCCACTGTCTACATTTTGAGAACACTGCTCTAGAGAAAAGCAACCAGGAGACAACTGATGAAGCAACTGGGGTTTTCTGTTCTCTGAAGGAGAATTACGATATTAAGTTTCAAAACAAAAGATTCACTCAAAAGCAAGTTAAACTATATATGCACATACACCCTGAGGGCTTGGCAATCTTTTTCAATCTGACAACAAAAGCAACAAAGGTAAACAAGTGGAACTACATCAAACCAAAAATCTTCTGCACAGCAAAAGAAATCCTCAACAAAATGAAAAGACAACCTACTGAACGGGAGGAAATATTTGCAAATCATGTATCTGACAAGAGGTTAATATCCAAAAAATAAATAAAGAACTCATGCAACTCAACAGCAACACCCCTCCCCAAACAATGGCAGAATAGATATTTTCAACAGGTTGATAAAAAGTTCTCAACATTGCTAATAATGCTGCTGCTGCTGCTGCTAAGTCACTTCAGTTGTGTCCAACTCTGTGTGACCCCATAGACGGCAGCCCACCAGGCTCCCCCGTCCCTGGGATTCTCCAGGCAAGAACACTGGAGTGGGTTGCCATTTCCTTCTCCAATGCATGCAAGTGAAAAGTGAAAGGGAAGTCGCTCAGTCCTGTCCGACTCTTCGCGACCCCATGGTCTGCAGCCTACCAGGTTCCTCCGTCCATGGGATTTTGCAGGCAAGAGTATTGGAGTGGGGTGCCATCGCCTTCTCCGTGCTAATAATGAGGGAAATGCAAATCAAAACCACAATAAGGTATCACCTCACACCTGTCAGAATGGCTATTGTCAAGCGATAACAAGTGTTGGCAAACTGTTAGTCACTCAGTGGTGTCCAACTCTTTGTAACCCCATGGACTGTAGCCCACCAGGCTTCTCTGTCCATGGGATTCTCCAAGCAAGAATACTGGAGTGTTTGACCAAAAACAACAAAATTCTGTAAAGCAATTATCCTTCAATTAAAAAATAAGTAAATTAAAAAAGAAAAGAATACTGGAGTGAGTTGTCATTCCCTTCTCCAGGGGATCTTCCCGACCCAGGGATTGAACCTGAGTTTCCTGCATTGGCAGGCAGATTCTTTAACATCTGAGCTACCAGGAAAAAGGGAACCCAAGTGTGTTGTTGGTGGGAATGTAAACTGACTCAGCCAGTATTGTAAATATTCTTAGTTCTTTTACAACTGGTAACATACAGAATGGTGACTATGGTTCACAATACTTTACTGCATATTTGAAAGTTGCTAACAAAGTGGATCTTGAACATCCTCATCACAAGAAAAAACTTTTATAACTGTAAAATGACAGATGTTAACTAGACTTACTGTGGTGGTGCTCACTTTGCTATGTATACAAATATTAAATCATTATGTTGAAAACCTGAATAATATTTCACACCAATTATACCTAAGCCTAAGAAATTGAAAACTAAAATAAAAAGTTAAAAACAAAATAAGTTAAACTTTATAAGCATATATGTCTATATGTGTGCATGTGTATATATGGGGGTGGGCGTGTGTGTGTCTGTATGTATGTGTGTGTGTATATATATATATATTTGTTTTTTTAAGAAGAGGAATCATGTTGTAAATTCAAATAATAATTACAGGTTATGACTCCAACAGTGAAAAGCACTGATGTGACATATGTTTCTCTGCATTTTCTTACATAGGGTACCAACATTCATAAGAAAAAAGCTTTTTGAACTTTGCCAAACTTAGCTTACAAAAAAGTAACAGTAGATTAGAAAGCATACATTATTTTTAAAGTTTTTTAACTAGACCAGAGAAAAATAAAACATATGATAAGGTAGTCTTTTCACTGGAGATGATTTGAAATTTTATTTAAAATGACATTACAAACTAAACCTTTGTATTCCTGCAACACTAAGAATTCACTAAAAATATTTTCAAGTACTGATCAGAGTTTGTGTGTGTGTGCTCAGTTTTGTCCAATTCTTTTGTGACCCCATGGACTGTAGCCCACCAGGTATATATCTAGTCTTATAGACGTGTACATTTATTGATTGCATCTCATACACAAAAATGTATTCTCTCTACCACTGATTAACTCTGCAACACATGACCATTCACTGATGCTCACATTAATGAGCATTCACTGCTAACAATACACTTATGCTAGTATAATTTGTAGTGTATTATGAAATAACTATCTCAACATTTTCACCAAGTTTTATTATTGATTATGTTTACTGCCAAGTATACTCAAAGAACTGTAAGCTATGATCCAAATCATTACCAAATTTATTTATTCATTCAAATCATGTAATTCCCAAGAGCAACCTTTCTCCAGAAGCCAAGTGAAGTATCTTTATGGTTTTACATTGAAACACAAATGCATAAACTTTTACATTTCCATCACTATTTCTAATTACAGAAAGCAAAATACCAAAAGATTGATGTAAAACACGTAATATAGTAAAATGCTTGTTTGTTCCACAGTAAAACTTAATTGAATGCTCAAGCAAGTTATAAATTTTCTCTAAGCAAATTCTTGAAGCCACACACACAGTTTCAGACTGAACCTATTAACCTTACTGTATTGCAGACAGAACCATAATGGAAATGACTAACTCAGCCATATGCAGGAAAAAAAGCAAGCCACAGTTAGTGGCTGGAAAGAATTGTCAAACACCGGGAACACATGGGATTGCTCTGTATTCACTGCCTTGTATCACTGGGACATTAACTGTCCTATCCTTCCAGATGAAATAGTAAAGAGGGTACTCTTTATTATTATTACATGGTAAAAGTAAATAAGAATGAAATTACACGCTGCTGCACTTGATCCAAAAATGGCACCCCACTCCAGTATTCTTGCCTAGAAAATCCCATGGACGGTGGAACCTGGTAGGCTACAGGCGTCACAAAGAGTCAGACATGACTGAGCGACTTCGAATCTGCTGACACACACTCACAACACTATCAACAATTCTATCAACATCTAACTCAACGCATCTCGAAACGAGTGTCTCAGAGACATTTCAAACTTTCGTCTTCAAAGCTGACCTTCTCAATTTGGCTTTGCTCCTCATCCCAAATCTATTCTTTAACTAGTTATTTCATATCACGGTATAAAGTGCCCCTACCCATCCAGCTGCCCAGGTCGGAACTCAGGAATGATTCCTTTCTTTCAACCTAACCTTGAAACCGTATACAAGCCCTTGTGTCCCCATCCTTTGAAGTAAAAGGCTTTTGTTTTAGTTTTCCAGGCCTCACTTGAGTCTCTAAAGCCTGACTCAAGAGTTAATGATTAGGAAATGTGAAGATGTGGAAACAAAGAATGATAGTTGTTGTTTACCATAAATCCACCACAGTAGAATCACCCAACTCACAGTTCCCTGAAAGATGGAAACACTCCTAAGTTGTTTTTATAGGAAGAAAACCCCCACCAGATTAAAACTGCTGACTGCAAGAATATAGATCCTAGACTGGTTAGAAACAGAAGACTGACAATGCTTGCAGCTTCACCTCGATGCCAACCACAAGCTAATCACGCTCCTTGTAGCCCCCTCCCTCACACTGCCTTAAAAACCTCTTCCCTGAAAGTCAGCAGGGACAAGGGGTCTCTGGAGCGTGAGCTGCCCATTCTCCTTGCTCTGGTGCCCTGCAGTAAATGCTGTATTTTCCTGCACCACAACCTGGTTGTCTGTCGACTGGCCTTACTGAGTGCAGGGGAGCAGACCCAAGATTGGTTTGGTAACAACCTTACTATCCAGTCTAACAACAGATTCTGTCAAGCCTTGCTCCAAAATAAACCCCAGATTTATTGACGCTTCTCCATCTGGATCATCACGACCCTAAAGACCACCATCACCTTATACCTGGACCTACTACTACAGACTCTCTCCCCTTCCACTCCTGGCTCCCTCTATTTCACTCACCATTCAGTAGCTAGAATGTTCTTCCATCATATTCTGTATCTCATCACTCTCCTGCTTAAAAATCCTCCTACAGCTTCCCACTGCACTTAGTATAGAAATTCTTTCCCCTGACTTAAAAGGACCTATATCATCTAGCTCTTTCCCATCTCTCTAGCCTCATCTCATGTCACTGGCCAAGACACAGTGGTCTTCTTTCTATTCCTTAAAATGTACCAAATTCAATATGCCATTCCCCAATTTGACTAGTTTCCTCTAATCTTTAAGACTTGAGCTTAAACATCATCTCCTCAAACAGGTCTTCTATAACTATCTTAATAAAAACAGGCCCAATTCCTAATTATCTCTATTCTGAGCACTTCATTGCTTTCAAAACAGAGTAAGATCACTTCCAAAAGGAAGCTGTCACATAAGACTCATGGAAAGAACTAGATAATAGAAAAGTGACATTTTTGCTACACAGAATTTTTTTTAATGATGAGACTACAGGATAGACTGGTCTCACAAGTAAGAAGAGAAATCTGACACGCACACTAGAGGAGAAGGGTATCCCAGGGGAAAACATTTAAGTTATCTCTCACTTTCGGTGAAAGCTAAAAATAGGATTGTTCTTCAACATTACCTAGTACTTTCCCCCACCTGAGGGCCCTGCTGTTCCTTCTGCCTGCTGCTGCTGCTGCTGCTAAGTCGCTTCAGTCGTGTCCGACTCTGTGCGACCCCATAGACGGCAGCCCACCAGGCTCCCCCATCCCTGGGATTCTCCAGGCAAGAACATTGGAGTGGGTTGCCATTTCCTTCTCCACTGCATGAAAGTGAAAAGTGAAAGGGAAGTCGCTCAGTTGTGTCCGACTCTTGGCGACCCCATGGTCTGCAGCCCACCAGGCTCCTCCATCCATGGGATTTTCCAGGCAAGAGTACTGGAGTGGGGTGCCACTGCCTTCTCCTCCTTCTGCCTAGGAAGGTATTATTCACCCCAGATAAAAGCATGGTCCTGCTTCAGATCTTCATTTAATGTCATCCAACCAGTGATAACTTCTGTGACCCCCTGATTAAAAATAGCAATGCCCTCTCCCAACACAGAACGTTCTCTTTTTGCATGCTTTTTCTCCCATGACGCCGCTCATCACAAGGCGTATAATGCATTTTACTTCTATGTATACTTATTGTCTACCTCCCCCACTATAATGTAAGTTGCATAAGGGCAGGAAATTCAGTCTATTTTGTTCACTACTTTATCTTCAGTATGGATTGAATAATTACCTGTTCAATGAATTAATATTAAAATGACACCCGTAAAAGATGAACCAAGTTATAGCATGAATGTGATGGAATTTTTTTGTGTGTCAATTTGACCAGCCATGGCTGCCCAGACTAAACATTTCTGAGTGTGCCTGTGAGAGTGTTTTGTGCTGAGATTAGCATATATGAGTATGTGGCATTTCAGTAGATGGCCCACGGCAATGTGGACATGATCCCATCAGCCGAGAATGTGAACAGAACAAAAAGTAAGGCAGAGGAAACAGGAATATGCACCCCCCACCTTTTTTCTGCCCCATTTCTTGAACTGAGACATCTCATCTTTTCCTACCATTAGACTAGGATTTATACCAGTAGGATCCTTGGATCTCAGGACTTCGGACTTGGACTGAATTACACCATTGACTTTTTTGAGTCTTCAGCTTGCAGAAGGCAGATTGTGGGACTTCTAAGCCTCGAAAATCACATAAGTCAATTCCTCATAATAAACCCCATATGTGTGTGTTCATTCTATTTCTCGGCAGAATCCTAATAAAAGGGGTATGTAAAAAGAGTGGGAGGGGGCTTCCCTGGTGGCTCAGTGGTAAAGAATCTGTCTGCCAAGGCAGGAGACACGAGTTTGGTCCCTAATCCAGGAAGATCTCACATGTTGTGGAACAGCTAAGCCCCTGCACCATAACTACTGAGCCTGTGCTCTAGAGCCCAGGAGCCGCAACTACCGAAGCCCATGTGCTGCAACTACCGAAGCCCACATGTCCTAGAGCCTGTGCTCCACAACGAGAGAAGCCACCACAATGAGAAGCCTGAGCGTTGCAACTAGAGAGAGGCACCCCCATCCCCCAAACCAGAGAAAAGTCACGCGGCACCAAGACCCAGCAAAGCCCAAAATAAATAAATGAACTGGAGGCCAAATACTAACAACAGATGAGATTTTGTATGAGAAATTATGTCTGTGACACCTAAGGCACATTGAAAAAAGAAGACGAAGAGTGTAGGAAGGTTAACAACAAGGATGAGATGCTGCTGCTGCTGCTAAGTCGCTTCAGTCGTGTCTGACTCTGTGAGACCCCCTAGACAGCGGCCCACCAGGCTCTGCCGTCCCTGGGATTCTCCAGGCAAGAACACTGGAGTGGGTTGCCATTTCCTTCTCCAATGCATGAAAGTAAAAAGTGAAAGGGAAGTCGCTCAGTCGTGTCCGACTCTTCGCGACCCCATGGACTGCAGCCTACCAGACTCCTGTCTGTGGGATATTCCAGGCAAGAGTACTGGAGTGGGGTTTATTTAAAAAAAAAAAAAAAAAGAGGAAAAACAAAACAAGCTTCATAAACCATGCATGGCAAAGGAATGCAAGGAGAACATTATTGGGAAAGACAGTATCGTATTAAGAGACAACAGAGAGCTCAACTATCCAGCTTCTCTTTAGTTTCCATTTTCTTCAACAACAGAGTGATTTTCAAAGAAGAAATGTGTGAAAACATAGCTAAAATTAAAATGATGCTTCAAAAAACTCAGACCTAACAGCAGGTACTCGGCTTTAAAAATTAATGCAAGCCTTCAGATAAAGGAAAATTACTTCAGGGGACACGAAAAGAACTTAAAGATAGGATTACAAAACCAATGCCAATAATCTTATGAAACAATGGAAAATGAGAGAGATGCTTGAGGTCAGCAGACAGACAAATGCTTCAACCTAAAAATATGAATGGATTTTATCAACTGGTAAGCCTGACATCAATCTTTAGCGAAGTTTTATGTTTTTGAGCATTCAGAAAACAGTAATTAGCAGAAACCAGCATAAATTTTAAAATATGAGTAGCATCAAAGTGACTTATGCTTCTTTTTATGATGGTATTTAAGGGACTGGGTATCAAAAAAATGACTTATCTTGATCACCATGCCCTCGTCAGAATAGCCTTCTTAAGTGCTTCCAGAATTTATTAAGCTCTTTTCTGCTCCTCAGACTAACCCGTATCATTCCCTATGCTGGGAACACTTTCATCACAACCACTCTGCTCCCTATCCTTTCCTCTACAGCCCAAACCATAAATGTAATAATTATTCAAAGACTGTCTGTTTAATGTCTGCCTCCCCCACCAGGCTGCAAACTCTGAGGGGAGGAATCATGGCTGTTGTATTCAGCCCAGTGGCCCCTATGCCCAGCACAGTGCCTGGCACATGGTGGATTCTTATAATGGGCTAATCCATACTACCAGGATCTGGGCATAACTCTCCTGTACAGAGAGCTGGTTCCAAGACTTGATTAAATATCAGAGGATAAAGTCTGTGAAGAATATAAATCTGTGAGCAATCTTGGTGGCATTAATCTAATTTCTATAAACTCAAAAGTGGAGGAGGGGTGAGAATAGATGAAACAAGACTGACCATATACTAATAACTGCTGAGGCTGGGTGATGGATATGTGGACACTCGTCACGCTATTTTCTCTGCTCTTATTTATACAAAATGATCCCAGTGTTCTCATGACTGATAAAAAAAAAAAAAAAAAAACACTGAGTTTTTCTAAAGAAAGGAAGTTTACCAAATAGTGACCTTTCATTAAGACAAAAGCTTCAAGAAGAGTACTTATGCTTCCTATTGACAGTTCAACTTAGGAATCTCCTTCCACACCACTTACACATTGGAACAGCACTGACACTAAGATAACAGCACAGAAAGGAAGCTTCAAGATAGAGATTTAAGTCCAAAAATCTCTTGTCTTTCTGTTTTAGTAGTCTTTCTATGATACCCCATTTATTTCTAGAAAACTTATCTGCTACCTTGTACCTAAGTCCTGCTTAAAAAGGCCAAGGAGGAAAGGAGAGGTAAAGTGAGAAAGAGGGAGAGAGAAATGATAAACCATAACTATTCTTCCAGGAAATCCTCTGGAAATATCTAATCATCAGAATTCAAGTGTAAGTGATTACCACTGGACAGTCATGAGTTTGAGTCTTGTGAGGTATAACCACCTCAACATTTATAAGGAAACTCCAGTTTAGAGAGAAGAGTGATCTACTATGGGCACACAACTAGTAGTAGAGAAGCAAAGAAAGACCAGGCCCAGTGCCTTCTTGGACCAACAGATTCTCAGTCCAATACTCAGTCTCAGTCCAGCCGACAAAAACCAAGCAATGCAAACACAGACCAACTATCTCTATTGTATAAGCCTGCTAGAATCATTGTTTTACATCACCTAACAAGCAAAAGTATTTTCAAAATGCTACAACTTATCATAAAATTCACCTTTGGTTAATCACTGCTGCTGCTGCTGCTAAGTCTCTTCAGTGCGACTCCACAGACGGCAGTCCACCAGGCTCCCCCATCCCTGGGATTCTCCAGGCAAGAACACTGGAGTGGGTTGCCACTTCCTTCTCCAATGCATGAAAGTGAAATCACTATTTTCTCTTAAAAATCAGTTTTAATTTAAAATGATACATTACCAAATAATGCCTCTAAAACATAACTTAGCTCAAAGGATTAATAATACTTTATAAACAATGTAAATTTTCAATAATTAGCAGTCAAAACTTGCATTTATTTGAAGGTCTATGGAACTTATTTGATATCATCTTTTCTTCTTTGGTATACCCAGAAAGTCAAAGCTAAAAACTGTCATATATTATCTTAAAAATATTTTTTAGAGATTTCTTCAAATCTCTAGCTTAGAAGAAGAACCTTCTGACATTTAATAGAAAATAGCCTGCAAACATAGTGACAAGTTCCTCATAAATAATAAAAATGCTACTTTCTTTTCTTTTTTTGTGGTCATTACCTTTGTTTCAAGGAGAGCTTAGATACTCTTGTAACTAAAATGAAAACCGGTAAAAAACACTGAAAGGCACAGTATGTCTTAAATGAGTTTTCTTGGTTTCAAAAGCTTTTCTTATTTCTCTTTCACAGAGACCTGAAAAATTAAAATTAGCATTTGAAAGTATTCAAAAATTGTTTAAATTGTTTAGTTGCTATGTTCTACAGGTGCAGTTCTGAATGAAATAAATTTACCATCTGCTTTGTCTCAGTTCTGCCAATTTACAATTACACTAAACAACAGGTGAAACATCTTTGCCCTAACAAATTTATAAGACTTTCTTTTGGATGGAAAAATTCTTAAATATAAAAAACGACTTCCATATTATAATTGTTACAGGTACTTCCTCTTTTTTACACTAATATTAATCTATTTATGAAAAGCTGTTAACATTTCCTGGCTGTACTAGATAGGATTAAAATAAAGGAGTCAGTCAGTCAATATTTATTTTGTCCATTCTATGCCTAAAGGTATACTTGGTACTGGGGATACAAAAAATGCATGATATACTATAAGCAAGAGAAAGTTATATTCTACCAGAATACATAAACCATAACTATACCAGAGTGTGAAACATGAGAGCAAAAATGCAGATGAATGGACAAGGAGCTGTAACAGCATGAAAATATAAATGGTTCTGCCTCCACCTGGCTGTAAGTTTCATCAAAACAGGATCCATGTTTGTTCTATCACTGCTGGGTGATCACTAGCTCCTAGTATGGTGTCAGGTACCTGATAGATGTTCAAAAGATACTTCGTTGGCTAAAAAAACAATGAAAGAGGCAAGATTTCATGTAGAGGGTGATAACAGAGAGGAACATTAAAACATTAAGTAAAAAAATTAATAGACTAAAAGAAAGGAAAAGGTTATTCCAGGAAGAAGGAACAGAATGAACTACTACACCCACCTTTCACCAATTTACCTTAATGCAGGCAACAGTCAACATTTTACCCAGCTTAAGATTTCCTAAATGTATATTTCACCTTTAAAAAGTTGAGTTTCCACAGGACTCCACATGTAGGATTGAGTGTGTAAACTCAATCATTACCAGTACCAATAAAACCAAACATAATAGCTACAAAAATAATTTATAGCTAAAAAAGGAATAAAGTATAATTTAACCACATACCATTTTAAGTTGGAGTTTATGAAACTCAATTTGAAAAGTACTTTAATAAAAGTGAAGTGAATAAAAATAACTTTAAAACAGTCACACAACCAAGAAAGACTATATAAGCTAAGACAAAAACAGGAAAAAAGGAATTTTAGGCCAAAAAAATTGCAACGAAGGCAGTTATTAGACTAAATCTGATACGTTTATACCAAGTTCTGAAAGTGTGACATGATGAGTCATGCTCTGCATGCGTGCGTGCTAAGTCACTTCAGTCGTGTCCAACTCTTTGCGACCCTGTGGACTGTAGCACACCAGGCTCCTCTGTCCACGGGATTCTCCAGGCAAAAGAACTGGAATACTGGAGGGGTTGCCATGCCCTCCTCCAGTGGATCTTCCTGACTCAGGGATCAAACCCACATCTCTAATGCCTTCTGCATTGGCAGGTGAGTCCTTTACCACCAGCGCCACCTGGGAAGTCATGCTTTAGATCAATGGTAAATAAAAGCTATTGGTTTAATAACCTGTAGGCTCACAAATGTTTTGTAAAAGGGTTAGAGAGTAAATATTATAAGTTGTGGGCCACATGGTCTCTTCCAAAACTATTAACTCAGCAGCTGTAGCATGAAAATAGCTATAAACAATACTTAAATGAACTGGGGTGGCAGGGGTCTAATAAAGCTTTATTTATAAAAACAGGTAGCTGGCTCATGACCACGGTTTGCCAGCCCCTGTTCCAGAGTTTCCAAAGTGACTTCTCAGTATTTTATCAAGACAGCTTTACTTCCTTTCAAACTCTTTCACATAAACTATATTAGCGTTTCATAAAATCTTCTAAAGACACATAAGAAAACAAAGCAGATATTCTTTTGTTTTACAGATAAAGAAACTGAAGCTAAAGGGATTGAGTGACTTGCCCAAAGGAGCTGCCAGAAGAACTGAGACTAAAAACCACACCTTTGTTGTTTTCACAACTCTTACCTATCACCTTCTGTACCCAATTGTGCAATGCCCCAGCTGAAAGAGTTCAATCATTTTTAGAATCCTCTGCAGAATCCCTGGGCTCTCTATAGCTGACTCATCATCCTCATGATAGATTTCAAGAACATCTATTTAAAAGTCTATCTACATTATTTACTTATATTCCGAAGCCAAATTACTCTCAGATCCCTTCTCTCTTTAGGATATTTCTGTCTTATTGCATTTAAATAATCTTATTCATAAGCCTCCTGAAACGCCACTTCATCTACAAACAGCCAGTCAGGACAAAGAAAAAGTACTCCTTCTTAAGGGGTTGTAAACTCTTTTGATCACTTAGTAAGAATATATGTACTCAGTAATACAAATGAGGTGAAAGGCCTGGTGCCTTCCTTTTGCAAAGCTTACAACCTAACTGATACATACGAGAGGCACAAATACAAAACTAAGGAGCAACTCCATGTAACTTGGATCAAATATAAGAAACTTGAAATAAACGAGAAAATTTATAGGACACGTCATAAAACATATACCTTTTGTACTACAGAAGTCAAAGACAATGCCCTGCAGTTTTCATAATGAAAGTTTAATAAATACTAAATAACTACAGACATCTCTTTGACATGGTAATTATGCAGTACAAAAGACAAAACTGTATCATATTTTTTCAATTATTTTGTTTTAAGGGAGTAAGAGGGGTTTCTCTTATTCTAGTTGTTGCCATGAAAGAGCAGCTTTCTTATTGTGCCAAGTTGGTACAATAACTATCAAAGATGGGAAAAATATAGACAGTCCTTGCTCTGCACAGTAGTACACAACTGGAAAAGTGATCATGCAAGATGAAACCATGCAAAGTGATCCTAATAATGAGAAAATGTACAACTGTCTATGACCTTTTAGAAAACTGTCAAAACATTAAAAACTCTGATGGTTATAAAGGCACAGGAAAATGAAAAAAGTAAAGAAAACTAATATTTATTTAGTACGCTGTGTTATTTATAGTGCACCAATTAAAACATTAGGAACACGGAGAATTGAAGGACTTTATTTGTAAAACTCAAGCACAATTTAAACAGTGCTTGCTTTCTTGACATATAACTTACAAGCAAGCATCTTTCCTGAACCTTGGCAAACTGTCATACTCCTTTCTAAGTTTGGATCAACTTCAAACATGTTACTTGCACTTTCAAGGTCAGAAATATCCCTGTTCCTTTAATGAGATATTTTTGCCAGCATCAATCCCTCTGGGATAATTTCATCCTTTTCAACACAACCAGTTCACTCATGTGTGTGGAAGAGTTTGCCTAAACTAAGTTCCTATGGCTGCATTTCTGAAGTCCCTCAATCTGGTAGTGTCAAGAGTCTCACAGTTATATATTCTAAAATTCCACTGCATTTCATTCAAATTTCACTTTCAGCACTATCACTTTTTGTTTCTTTGCTACACTTTCATCTTTCTTGGCTAATTCCCCCTTTCAGTAATCCAGTTTTACAAATGTTACAGGAGTTTATCAGTGGATACATGGAAGCAACAATGCTTCCTGCTCTGTGAGTGAACAACGTAACAGCTGTATAAGGACCATTCACTGACAAGATGCTGAAAGGAGTGGCATGATTGGTCACTGATTATGACGTGTATCTGCTGTCACATAATCACTGAAGAACTTGCATTATTTAACTAAAGCATGTTAACTGAAATTCATGCAGATTTGACCCATGCAAAGTGAGAAGTGCCTGTACACAGAACTGTGTGAAGACACTGGAGGGCAATCAATTGTAGGCAAGGTTAAGGAACTATGATCTCTAAGAGACAGAGAACACAGCAGTAAGGTGCAGACTGCCCTCAGCTTTTCCCTGGAATGTATTTTCTAAATCCCAGCCAGGAAAGGGAGAATCTGAGCACAAAGCAAGGCTTACTGTTCTGAGAAAGCAGAGACTAGAGTCTGTGCCCCTACACAAGTGGAGGTATTTTGGTACATTCAGAGGGTATTCAGTTACAGTTCCAGAAAGATCATGACTATAAGTAAGGCCACTTTTTCCAGAAGCTAAAAACAGGAAGTTTATCCTGTCTTATGTCATGGGCAAAGCAATCTAATGCTAGGAAATTCAGGAAGAGAGGATGCTAGAACAGTACAAGCTAAGTAAGGGGTGACCAAAGGTAGCTTCTTTGTGAAATTTTGTGCACAGAGGCTGCAATTTAAACTTGTACCACCAACCCTAAGATGTACCAACTACTCACAGGATACAGTTACTTCATACTTCATAAAGTGGTATTGTGAAACTAAACACTGCTATATTTACCATTTTGTAAACCCATCCAGAGTTGCTTGTGATCTTTTTTCTGCATTTCATTGATTACTTGACTTTTGTGCTTTAAAGCATCAGCTTCTTTCACACAAGACATAAAATGAGCTTCAATTACATCCTTAGATGGACAGTGTAGAAGGTCCTTTTCTGGAAAACTCTATCAAAAGAAAAAAATACACATATTAAACAGGTATGCACATTACAAAATTAGTGCCTCAAGAACTGTTATCTTCCACAATTTTTCAATATTTTAACCAAACCACCTCATACCTTCACAATAGAGATTTTGACATAACTCCAAATATTTTAAAAGTTAACTTAAAAATCTTTAGCTATCTGGCATAGTCTGACTTTCTCTAATGCCTGTGTGATATGGTATGAATTTATACAACTTGAAAAAAGATATGAAAGAGCAATTCTAAAAATATTCGGATGGCCAAAAAGTTGTCTCAGTTTCCCTGCCCTGAACGAACTTTTGGGCCAACCCAACAACTTTTTGACCAACTGTACCAAGTACTAGCAAGAATGAGGATGGAAAAGCAAAATGGTACAACCACTTTGGAAAACAGGCTGGTAGTTTCTTTAAAAAAGCAAACAAACATTTATCATCTGATATTCTGTAACTAGTATTTACTTAAGACCAATAAAAGCATGTGTCCACACAAAGAATTGTATATTAATGTTCATAGCAGCTTTATTTGCAGCAGTAAGAACACAGGAAACAACCCAAATGTCAACAGGTAAACAAATATATAAACTGTGGTATAAACTTATCCAAGTGTGCACTTTTAACATGTATAATTTGCTTTACGTCAATTAGAGCTTAACAAAGCTGTTAAAATGTAAGGTCAAATAGCTAAATTTACATTCTTTACCTTCACTGAATCTTTTAGGCAGTTGAGGCAAGGATCACTGGACAAATAGCATTTATGTAAATGAGATGACTAATGCACTTTTCACCAAAAAAAAAAAAAGATATTAACAATAACAGCTAACTCTAATATAGAACACTTAGTATGTGACACTGTACCAAGACTTTTAATACGGATTATATAATTTTCATAACAACTCTTGAGGTAAACATTAGTTATTGCTATTTTACAGATTAAAAATATATATAAATATAAAGCTCTGGGAGTAAATACAATCGCACAGCTTGCAAGTGGTGGAGCTAGGATTAGTCTGACTCAACAGTCCCAGCTTTTAAACCACTATGCAATACCACTTCCTCCCTAAGACCTAAATATGTATTTAATGATTATATTCAAACATTATCTTACCAAAACAAGATATTGTTCTATAAGTCCTTTAATAAAAATTGAGTCAAATAATAATGGCAGAAAATAGCACTTAGTTACAGCCTACTCAAGCTATTGTATTAACAGAAAACACTCAAATTACCCAAGTCACAGATAGCTCCTAAATGACAAGGAAATTTACCACAGATGCCTTCCTACCAAAAGAAAAGGCACTTGATTACCTATGGCTATCTCCTAAATCACATTTTTAAAATACAAATAATCAGTCACATCTCCCTCTATTCTCACAGAGTTCAGGCTCACAGCTTCTGCTGAGTAAAACATGAGCCACTATATAACTACCCATTACAGCAGAAGGAAACAGCTGAGACAACCAAATTGTCTCTCTTAGGTACAAAAGGATTCCAGATTCACAGTGCTCTTGAACTAGAAGCCCATGAAAAATTAAGATGGATGCTTTCAGACACAGGCACACAAAGGCAAAGAAGAGGAGAAAATATAAAATTTCGTAACAACGAGAAGGCAAAAGAGTATGCGTGACAGACAAAACTAAAAGATGAGAGAGATATGGGCAACAGAGAGTGTCCATGCCTCAAGCAACTTTACAGTCAGCTATATTTGCTTTCTATTAGCTAGACTGAAGGGATTTACCCTGGCTTCTGGACCAGGACAAAGAATTGAGTGCATATCATATCAATTCTATTACAGTCAAGTGGACAAGCATTATGATAATTATTGCTATTTAAAAAAATGTTTAGTTTTGTTATACTTGATCTATAAAATTAGATGGGCTTTATTCAGATATTATACAGTTCACTGTGCTGCTAATTATCCATTCTGGTTATGAATGTGTGGCAGAAAATATAAAAGTTCATACTCCAAAAAAAGACTGTTTTCATGTAGTCTGAATTATGACCTGAAAAGTTGAAGTGTTAGTCGCTCAGTTGTGTCCAACTCTCTGTGACCCCATGGGCTATAGTTCACCAGGCTCCTCTGTCCATGAAATTCTCCAAGCAAGAATACTGGAGTGGGTTGTCATTTCTTCCTCCAGGGGAACTTCCCGACCCAGGGACTGAACCCAGGTCTCATGCATTACAGGCAGATTCTTTACCATTTGAGCCACCAGGGGAAGACCTAGTTGAGCTTAAAAACTGTTAGAATTTCTTAAAATTGTATGCAACCTGATTATGAAAAAAAAAAGGAGTTAGATCTCTCAAACCACCAGTTTGAGAAATCAGGAGGAAAAAAAAAAAATCCCACCATTTTTTATTGCTGCATCAGCACAGGCTGCTAATTCCTTCAATGGCTCTTACAACCAGAATGGTACTGAGGTTTTGCTTTTCCCAGACTTCCATTGCTTTGCAGGTTTCTAAACTTCTAATGCTGACACCTATAACCAATAGCTGACAATTCCAAATAATCAGTCTTTATAGTAAAAGAGAGGGGTCTGTCAAGAGAGTGCGTATTTGTACACCTACCCTTCCACAGAGAATGCCCTACATCTCTATGTAGGAGAGAGGTGGACTCTAGTGAACTCAGGGGAAGCACGAGAGCAGAAACAGCCTGCTATGCTTAGGCAGCCATAGCAGCTGAATTAACAGTTGCCACGAATACAGCGTCAAAGGTCTCGGCCAAACCCCTCAGATCCTTTTTATGAAATGCTCTTCTTCCCATGATGACCTTGCGCTGGGGCGGGAAATCTTCTTTTTGAAAGCTTCACAATAAAATTACAAGCAGAATCTCTATTTGTTACATTACATTTCTAAATCTCTTCTTACATAATCTTGTCAGTCCAAACAAATTCTTGCAAATAAAGGCAGCAACTTCAACACCATGTTTTACTTGCTTTCATTTATCTTCCAAGTCAGAATCCTGATAAACTATATCTAATTTCACTTTTACCCTGAAAGGTTCCATTTACTTATGTAATATTACCTGTGTCCTTTAGATAAAATATTAATCCAGGCAGCCTGGAATATGTCCAGACATATTAGAAATAACCAAATAATACTAAATGAAACACTAAATTGAAACTACTTACAAAGTGAGTGGGGGGGAGGGAGAGTCCATTCAATCTATTAATAATAGTATCATAAGCTGTATTATGACAATAGAGCAAAACAAAAAATCATCTTCCATGTAACGCTGAGTCCTCCTCCTCCCTGTTTCCCACCGGCCATCAAGTTCTGTTCAATCTCCACCCTAAATAAATCTGAGAGTTTTGATGAAAATGGGTACTGAATTTTGTCAAAAGCTTTTTTTGCATATGTTCATCACATCATGATTTCTCTACTTTTTCTGCTAATGTGTTGAATTTACATCAATTCATTGACAATGAAAGTTGAGTCACTCTTGTATTTGTGGGAAATTATAACATGGTCACGGTGTATTATCCTTTTTCACGTTGCTGGATTTGATTTGCTTGTATTTTTCTGAGTGTCTGCATCTAAGCTCATCAGAAATGTTGGCCTGCAATTTTCTTTTAATATCTTTACTACGGCCTGTAAAACAAGTTAGGAATTATTCTCTCCCCTTCTATTTCTGGAAAAAGTCTAAGGACTGATATTGTTTAATTCCTTAAATATTTGCTAGAATTTACCACGCATGAAACTAGGCAAGGAATTTTACTTTGTGAGAACGTTTCTTTTAAATTACAAATTCAACCTTTATATATATATATATATTTAGGGGCTATTCGTATCTGCTACTTCTTTTTACTGAATTTATCCATTTATCAAATTTACTGGCATAAAGTTGTTCATAATATTTCTTACTATCCTATTAATACTTAACAGGATGTAGTATTTTTCATTCCTGATATCAGAAATTGTGTTTTTGTACTATACAAAGTTTTTCAATTCCCTCTAAGCACTGCTTTAGGTGACTCTCACCAACTTTAATATGTTGTGTTTCCACTATCATTCAGCTTGAAATACTTTAAAACCTCCCTTGTGATTTCTTCTTTGCTGTTGTTCAGTTGTTTTGTCAGACACTCTGCAACACTATGGATTGTTAGCACACCAGGCTTCCCTGTCCTTCACTCTCTCTCAGAGTTTGCTCAAATTCATGTCCATTGAGCAAGTGATGCCATCTAACTATCTCATCCTCTGCTGCCCTTTTCTCCTTTGCCTTCGATCTTTCCCAGCATCAGGGTCTTTTGCAATGAGTCGGCTCTTCATATCAGGTGGCCAAAATATTGGAACTTCAGCTTCCACGTGAGTTCTTCCAATGAATATTCAGGAAAGATTTCCTTTAGGATTGACTGGTTTGATCTCCTTGCTTCCAAGAGACTCTCAAGAGTCTTCTCTAGCACCACAGTTCAAAATCATCCATTATTTGGTGCTCAGCCTTCTTTATGGTCCAGCACTCACATCCATACCTGACTACTGGAAAACCCATAGCTTTGACTATATGGACCTTTGTTGGCAAAGTAATGTCTCTGCTTTTGAATATGCTGTATAGCTTTGTCATAGCTTTCCTTCCAAGGAGCAAGTGTCCTTTAATTTCATGGTTGCAGTCACCATCATCAGTGATTTTGGAGCCCAAGAAAATAAAATTTGTCACTGCTTCTACTTTTTCTCCTTCTATTTGCCATGAAGTGATGGCACAGGATGTCATGATCTTAAGTCAACTGTTCCATGTGAAGTTCTAACTGTTGCTTCTTAACTTGCATACAGGTTTCTCAGGAGACAGGTATGGTGGTCTGGTATTCCCATCTCTTTAAGAATTTTCCATTTTGTTGTGATCCACACAGTCAAAGGTTTTAGCATAGTCAATGAAGCAGATGTTTTTCTGGAATCCCCTTGCTTTCTCTATGATCCAATGAACGTTGGCAATTTGATCTCTGGTTCCTCTGCCTTTTCTAAACCCAGCTTGTACATGTGGAAGTTCTTGGTTCACATACTGTTGAAGTTTAATTTAAAGGATTTTGAGCATAATCTTACTAGCATGAGAAATGAGCACAACTGTATGGTAGCCTGAACATTCTTTGACATTGCTCTTCTTCGGGATTGAAATAAAACTGAATTTTTCCAGTCCCATGGCCACTGCTGAGTTTTCCAAATTTGCTGACATATTGAATGTAGCACTTCAATAGCATCATCTTTTAGGATTTTAAATAGCTCAGCTGAAATTCCATTATTTCCACTAACTTCGTTGGTACTTAATGCTTCCTAAGGCTCACTTGACTTTACACTCCAGGATGTCTGGCTCTAGGTGAGTGACCACACCATCATGGTTATCTGGGTCATTAAGACCTTTTTTGTATAGTTCATATGAGTATTCTTGCTACTACTTCCTAGTATCTTCTGTTTCTATTAGGTCCTGACTGTTTCTGTCCTTTATCATGCCCATCCTTGCATGAAATGTTCCCTTGATCTCTCCAACTTTCTTGAAGAGATCTCTAGTCTTTCCCATTCTATTGCTTTTCTCCACTTCTTTGCATTGTTCATTTAAGAAAGCCTTCTCATCTCTCCCTGCAATTCTCTGGAACTCTGCATTCAGTTCAGTATATCCTTCCCTTTCTCCCTTGCTTTTCACTTCTCTGCTTTCCTCAGCTATTTGTAAAGACTTCCTAGATGATCATTTTGCCTCTTGCATTTCTTTTTATTTGGGACCCACAAGTAAGTAAGTGAGGATTTTGCAGACTCATCCTTTAGACAAATGTGGTCACCTATTTTACTTACACATATTAACCCTTCCTTAAAATTATATTGGCGGTGGTGATTTAGTCACCAAGTCCTGTCTGGCTCTTTGCGACCCCATGGACTATAGCCCGCCAGGCTCCTCTGTCCATGGGATTTCCCAGGCAAGAATACTAGAGTGAGTTGCCATTTCCTTCCCCAGGGGGTCTTCCTGACCCAGGGACTGAACCCACGTCTCCTGCACTGCAGGCAGGTTCTTTACTGCTGAACCACCAGTGAAGCCCAAAATATACTATTATCACCTTAAACTGTCATTTCTGTTTTAAAGAAAAGGTCATCTTTTCTATTTATCATTTATTTACCATTTCCAATGCTCTTCATTCTTGCCCATAGCTTCTTTCAGTGCTTTAACATATCATTCCATTTTCCTTCGTTCTCCACTATTTGATGAAAAGTCAGCCATCGTTTACCTACTGTTCTCTTTTATGTGTCATTTTTTGGTGGCTGTTTTCAAGATTTTCTGTTTATAATTGGCTTTCAAAGATTATAATGTGCCTAGGTGTATTTTTCTATATAGTTATTTGCTTTAGATTGTGTTTTCTTGTGTTTTCTCCTCCAAATTTGGAAAATTACTAACCATTGTGTCTTTTTACAAAAAAAAAAAAAAAAACTGAGATATAATTCATATACAACTCATTTTAAATTGACCATTTTGAAGACTAGAACCCAGTAGTTTTTAGTATGCAATTTACTATAACATTAATGTGGTATCTGAAACCACATCAATAAACATTCGACCTCTGTTACATTAAAATTACTGATGCTAATCATGTACTTTGAATGAATCTTTTACACATGCATAATTTTACAACATCATGCACTGGTTATTTGGAATATATTTGTTTACTAAGTTAAGGGTAAATGTTCTCCAAATGTTTTCACATTACCCTATATAAAATCTCTTAAAATCTGACATGATGGTAAACCAATCATAAAGATTCTAAGCCTTTCCTATCATTATTACAATCCATCAACTAATTCAATCAGTAATTACAGACAGCCTAGAATCCAATGCCAGCTAGGTACCATAAAATGTGTGTGAGTGTCTTTTGTGTTTTTCACTCATATATCTCAGGCTCCTAGAACACTGCTTGGCTGGTCCACAGTAGACTGAGTATTAGTTGAATGAATAAATAAACAGGTAGGTATGATGTATCTTAACCTAGATTTCAAAGTTTTTTAGTGTATGACACACACACACACACACATAATCTAACTACCAGAATTACTTTGCAACATAATGGGAAAGACCTGCTAGGCAACATGGAACCTCTACACTTATGCTTGAAGTAGTTTTACATTCATACTATCCTGAACATGAATTATTATACATACAGGCAGACTTGGCTTTTCATAGTAACTGAAACTCATGTATACCAGAACCATGTCCTCCCTCTGTATGGTTTCATAGTAACTAATGTCTGTGGGAACATGGTGCTATCTAAAGCATTTTAGTCCAAATATTAGGGAAATAAATGTCAACGAACCACAAATTCAATTTTAGAAAAATGGGAAGGAAAGCAACTTAGAAAGATATGGAAAGCCTCTGGGCACTCACTTTTTTTTTTTTTTTTTTTTTGGGCACTCACTTTGAGTAAGTGTCCCAGCTAAGTCACTTCAGTCGTGTCCGACTCTGTGTGACCCCATAGATGGCAGCCCACCAGGCTCCCCGTCCCTGGGATTCTCCAGGCAAGAACACTGGAGTGGGTTGCCATTTCCTTTTCCAATGCATGAAAGTGAAAAAATAAAGTGAAGTCGCTCAATCATGTCCAACTCCTGGCGACCCCATGTACTGCAGCCCACCAGGCCCCTCCGTCCATGGGATTTGCCAGGCAAGTGTCCCTAATGCAAAGCAAATCAGACTTCTAAATGACTTTTCAAACTCTTAACATGTTTCGCTCCCACTATATCTCACATTTGAGAATCACTGCCTAGTGATCAACTAATAGAAGGGGTCCTGTCCTTCAGCAGTACTTGTGAACTGCTTATGCGGTAGGGTATGGAAAATCAGGGTGGTTAGACAGAGAGAGAGATGAGATTTTTATAAAAGACCGAGACAAAATTAGGTTACAATAAAACTAGCCTGGAATCTTGAAAAACCACAGGAATTAATATTTCTCAAAACAGACTTACATCAAGTCTTTGGCTTTCTGTCTCCTAACACTTCTCTTCATTCCATCAAAACAGCCTTAGAGTTACTCATTGTTAGGTTGCCTCCTTCCCCATTCTCATGCCTACATGCACTCTGGATTTTGCTGTCCCTATTTGAGATTTTTTTAATGAAAATAATTCCAAAATATTTAATTTCAAACATGGAGTGTCTAGCTCCAATAAAGAACAGGCACTCATACATTAAATGTTTAAATGGTTGTGCCAAAAGTTAAAAAGAAATCGAAGGACATCTTACACATAAACACAAATGGTAGTTTAGCAAATAAAAGTATCATGGGAAAGCATAACAACTTAAAATTCTACTCTAAGGCTATTTACTAAGTAGTACCACAAATGAGACAAATGGAATATGCTATATAGACTATACCTTAAAATGTACTGTGATGTTCCAAGGAAGAGCTGAACTTGATGCAAGAAGATCAAATAGCAAACCAATTGGATAATGCCTAAAAATTAAAGAGTACATTATAAGAAAAAATTAATATTTAAAGTTAAACTACAAATGCAAAATAAATTTCAAGTACATTTTAACATCAAGTATTAGGGGACTTTAACCACAAATCACAGGAAGGTGATATTTTACAGTTACTCGCTTGGGCTAGTATGGCAAGTTTTCAGGCATCAGGGTTTTATTCCCCCCTAGCCATTTCATTCCCCAGGGAATTTTCAATATACATAATGAAACTGTACTAAGAAACGTTTTATCAGGCATGAGCACTGTTATGTCACAGTATTGCAACACTTAATTATCATATCAGTATTCATTTTGGATGATGAGCTTTTTTTTAAAACAACTTAAATTTTACAATTTTAAGAACTGAGAAGAGTACCTAAAGGGGCATGAAATCACTTATTTTGTACTTATTACTATTAACATTACAGCATATAAATTTCTAATCTTCTCTTTATGCAAATAATTCTAAATATAGATTAGGCTTATCCTTTACAAACTATTGTAACCTGGTTTTTTTTTATGTAACAATATGTCAATATTTTCTAAAGTCACTGAATATTCTTCTATAACCTAAATCTAAAGTTAAAAAAAAATAAATAAATTAGCGACTTCTAAATAAGAGAACATTTCCTAATATAATCATTACTCACAGGGAAGCAAATTATTTAGTATCAAACAAGTTAACAATACAGATCTTGCAGACTTCAAAGAACAAACCTTATTTTTTACACCCTTTTAAAGAATCTAAAGTAACTTAATTATCAAAATTAAATAATCCCCCCAGCAAAGGCCAATAGAGGACTGCTTGGTTTTATGCACAGCCTTGTTCTTTCCTCCATAATATATTAGTGAATTACTCCTAGGTTTAAGAGCGGAAAACTTTGAAAATACATCAGTTTATTTCAAAATGAGTGACCCAAATGTATTACCTGACCAAAATTCAAATATTAACTAACAGTATTTATGTTTGCCTACTATACAAACAAAATTATAATCTACATAATATAACTGTGGAAAAATCATCAGTCATTAGAGATCATATTTTTATTTAAAATGCATTCAGGATGAATGCCTTGCTAGTAAAATAAAACAGTGAGTAGTTTTAGTCATGTATGTGTTATATCTCTTTATAAAACCCTCAAACTTTTAACTGAATGTCAGTAACTAACACAAATCTTTCAAAACTAGAAATGAATATTATTTTGGATCAACTAAATTACAGCATGCTTTCTTTAGTAAATTCTGAAATCAGGAAAAAAATCCAGCCTCAGTTAAAAACTGAAATAAAAACAGTAATTTAAAAAATACTGCACTATAAACAAGTTATAGATCCTATACACTTCTTGTCCTTCTCTCTGACCTCTTAAAATTGTACAAGCTCTATGTAACGCCATACATTTTCACAAAATAGACCTTTTTTAAGTCTTCACGTCCCTCTGAGGTATCTGTAATCAGATTAAAAATGAATGTGGGTACTTAAACTAAAAGAGCATACTGTCTTCCCAACTCTATGGGCCTTCCCAGTGGCTCAACTGTAAAGAATCCACCTGCAACACAGTAGACACAGGGGATGAAGGTTTGATCCCTAGGTCGGTAAGATCCCCTGGAGGAGAGCATGGCAACCCACTCTAGTATTCTTGCCAGGAAAATGTGATGGACAGAGGAGCCTGGCGGGCTACGGTCCATGAGGTCACAAAGAGTTGGACGTGACTGAAGCGGGTGAGCATGCACGCATCCACATAGTTAACCTACTGGATAGATTCACCAATAAGCCCATAAAATGACTAGCAATTCAGTGTCGTACACATTTTCTACTGTTCAAAAATGGAACTATACACAAATTCTTAAGTTAAATCAAATATTATTTTAAAACAACCTATAATACCATTTAAAAATCAAGTATAATTAAAAAAAAAAGTATTTGAGGTGCGCTGGGACGACCCAGAGGGAGGGTATGGGGAGGGAGGATGGAGGAGGGTTCAGGATGGGGAACACAGGTATACCTGTGGTGGATTCATTTCGATATTTGGCAAAACTAATACAATATTGTAAAGTTTAAAAAAAAAAAAAAGTATTTGAGTCAGAATACAAGTTATATGTAGTAAGATTCAATGATCAATTATTTTTTACCCTCAATATTAAAAAAAAAAAAACCTGTAAGTGCACAGAATCTCAAACAGGGTAGATAAGAGCTGCTGAATGCATAAACCAAGATCCATAGAATAGTTAACCCTTGTTATACCAATAAAAATTCAATGGGCCCAATATTAGATTGTGAACTTCTTTTCTGTGCAGTTATAACTATTTTAAGATTAATATTTTATAACTTTCTTTCTTAAAAGTCTTCCAAAACTCACAATGAAAACTCACTTAAAAAAAAGGGAATAAGATTAGCAATTGCCATATGAATTCACTGGACCTTTTTATAAATCTAAGGTATACTGTGATATCTTGGTGATCTTATTTTTTTCCTCCATCTTGAAAAATTTTGCTACTTCATTCCAGGAATTATTTCATCATTATCAATTATTCCTAACTGGAAAAAAAAGATTGATAAGATTAGTAAGAATGGAAGAATAATGTTATACCTAGAAGAAAGATATAATAATTATCCTTCTTCCATTTTCTTACTTTGTCACCTGAAACATTATATCGTATTTCAACAAAGTATAAAATAAGGATGCAGACCTCATCTTTGGAGTCTGCTTTCAGCTCTCATTAACACAGGTGAAAATTCAAAATGTCTTATTTTCCACCTATATTGACAGAGAAAGACTACACAATTAGATAAATCAGAAGAGTTTTGCAAAGAGACACAAACCAGTACTTTAGATTTTAATGACATTGGTAAAATGATCATTTAACTAAAATCTCAGACTATGAGTCTTTAGATAATATCCTTTCAATGAATTTTATAAAACTTAAGAACTAATGAATGAACAGTGTATTTCTAAGGACATATGGCATTCTTATCCACATAATCAAAGAAAGTATTTCTTCATATAGTATTTATGAGTAGAACCTAAACTATTTCATTTTTGAAAAAGCAAGAGTGTCAGTATTCTTATCTTTAATGCTATATGTACTCTGCAATTTTCTTGACAGTTCAGTTCAGTTCAGTCACTCAGTCCAAGTCTTTGTGACCCCATGAACTGCAGCACGCCAGGCCTCCCTGTCCATCACCAACTCCCAGAGTCCACCCAAACCCATGTCCATTGAGTCAGTGATGCCATCCAACCATCTCATCCTCTTGTCATCCCCTTCTCCTCCTGCTCTGACAGAAAGTGGGCAAATGTTAAAAGCAGATTTGTAAACAAAGATGACTGGAAGGAATTAGATGATGTAGAAATTAAAAAGAACTGGACTGAATGTTTACTCATATAAAAAAGAAATTATTTTACAATATAATCATGATATAAGGCTTTAATAATTTTGCAAAGCACTGCTGTTAAGCGCACAAAGAGCCAGAAGTAATGATAAGTTAGAACCTCATAGAGGTCTATTTGAATGTTTGATAACTAATGAGCAGTTATTTGCATTGAGGACACTGCCCATTTTTGATATATATACATTCAAAACCAGCGAAAACATGGAGCAAAAATTTGAATTTCTGTATTTAAATGCTTAGTAAAATTTCTAATAAAGTTATTATACACCATTCCTTTATTCTTCTCTAAATTATTTATAAAGTGACTTAAATATACATATATACACACACATATAAAGTTTACTGGTCTGAGTAAATGATGATGATTTTTCTTGATATACTAAGGATTAGGATGGAAATTTAAGTATGATAATTTCTAAAATATATTAAAATTTAAAACTTGTAAAATATTACCAAAAAGCATTCTAAATAAAACAATATCTAATAGTTAACCTGTAACAAACATTAAAAATAAAACTAAGCCAGAAAAATATAAGAATAAAATAACTATTTACTTATATATACTGTCAAAGTATACAGATCATATGTGGATCATCAATGCAGTTGTTTATGTCAGAATGATTCTGATGCAAGTATACTAACTCCAAACAAATACACCACCTGAATTAACTGGTCCCAAGACTCCTTATTTCTGGTGAATCTATTAATATGCAAGAAAATCTAAAAAACAGAACTGGATAACAGTTAAAGTACTGACTTATTCTTACACTATAATCTGATTTATGTCAAAAATTTCAAAAGTAGTAATTTGCACAATTCTTCTAAATGGACAGTCTATATAGTTTTGTTGCTGCTGCTAAGTCGCTTCAGTTGTGTCCGACTCTGTGGGACCCCATAGACGGCAGCCCACCAGGCTCCCCCATCCCTGGGATTCTCCAGGCAAGAACACTGGAGTGGGTTGCCATTTCCTTCTCCAACGCATGCAAGTGAAAAGTGAAAGTGAAGTTGCTCAGTCGTGTCCGACTCCTAGCGACCCCATGGACTGCAGCCTACCAGGCTCCTCCGTCCATGGGATTTTCCAGGCTCCTAACCTATAATACAGAAACCACATAAGCCGTAACTATGAGTAAATTGTAATGTAGCCTTTTGGCTGTTACATCGCTACTCCTGCCAGTTTAACCTAAATTTAATAGAAAAGGAAGTAGTGAGGACTTGAACCTGAATATACCCAGAAGACACAACCAGGAGAGGTTCAATCTACTGTGCAGTAAAAACTGACTGCACCAGAATAGTGTTACACCTACTTTCACATTTTATTCTTTTTTTTCTTCCTTAAATTGCTCTAGCCTTTTCTAAATTCAATCCTCAAAATGAATTAACAATTTTTCTGCATAAGTTGTTGCTTCTTTACCCTTTTATTACTGGTAAAACACATGGACGTATTGTACATGGTATAGCAGTAACAGGTATGCTCTGAGGTCAGCCAAGGGTGCTCATTCTAGTCTAAACATCTGAATTAGATAGCAAACCAGTATTTTAAGACTAGCTTTGAAAGGAATGTTTCCTACATTCTAGAGCACTATTGTCCCACTCCATTTCATTTAAATAAATGCATTCTATTCATAAGTTTGCTACATTAGTGATTCACTGAAAACAGGATTACATTTTAATAAATAAAAAAAGGTTTAACTCAAATGCAAACCAAAGTAATTTAATGAATACAATCTATTTTGCCTTTCTCTGTGGTACAAACACAATTACAGGCTAGCACTGTGTGTCTCAGCTTTCTCAGTCTATTCTTTTGCATGAAAAAGTACAGAAATAACCAACTAAAGGAATATTACAAGTGTAAAATGCTAATAAGTAAGCCACATTTCAAAAATCTAGTTTACAGAATAATTTATAAAATTCTAAAAATTCACCTTAGAAAAATGACTAGATTTAAGAGAAGAGCCTTTTTACAAAAGTTATTTTGTTAAAGTTCACTTTTGAAATCACATAGGTACAGTATTAAATTCTGAGTCAATGGATATAGTATGTCTACAACCTCAGATCTACATCAGTATTTGTTGCTTTTCTTTAAATACAAAAGGTAGTTTCAACAACTTATTTCTAACAGTCAGTCTTGAAAATAAGTCAATTTATACAAAACATTAATATCCCAGTAGAGACATGTTTTACAGCTGACAGAGAACTTTTTCTAAATTTTGTACCTAGAGGCCTAAGATCTAACTTTAGGATATACTAACAAAGTATTCTTTAAAGAACCAAGATCTTTTCTCTTAAAATAAGCCTAATATAAAAGTAACAAATTTGAACACGAGTTACGGTAACAAGAAGTGAAGTGAAAGTCACTCAGTTGTGTCTGACTCTTCTAAAAAACTATCTCTTACAGTGTAATGTTAGAGCACCCTCTGCTGACTAATAAACTCAAATACTCTTAAGAAAGAGATCCTTAACTTAAGATCAGCTTTTTTCATTTCCCATATAATTTTTAAACATTAAAGACATAAAGAATATAGAGGATAAAGCACTAAACAGATAAAGCCTCCTCGGCACCTCTTTACAAATGGACAATGTATTAAGTATTCAGTATATGCATACCACTGTTCTTAAATATTTTTCTATTCTAATATGCAGAATTTAAAATGTAATTAGAACATACAGAATCAGAGAAAACAATAACAACTAACAGAATTATCACCACATATAGCAAAAAGATCCCTGAACTGAGAGCCTCAATATATGGTCCTACTTGCTCATTTGAGTAAGTTATTTTATTTATTTGAGTCTAAGTTTTATCAATAAAAAACTTATTTAGATTCATTTATTCATTCAACAAACATTTACTTAGCACCTCTTCTGAGCCACTGCTTAAGCTACAAAGCACCTGCTCAAGCACCTCACACAGATGATTAAATATCTGCAAAATAATTAATATAAATAGGAGACAGGGTTATTATAGAGAGAAAGAATATCAATTTATACTTTCTTCCTTCTTTTAGGAATTGTCTAAACTGGTATTTGGTTTTCTTTCTCACTTGAATTTACTTAAAACTCCAAAGAATTAAGCATAAGGCAGATATCATCATCCTCCTCAAATAAATGTTCCTCTACTCTTTTTTTGATAATTTTTAATAATTTTATTTATTTATTTTTGGCTGTCCTGGGTCTTCATTGCTGCGTGGGCTTTTCTCTAGTTGTGACAAGAGAGGGCTACTCTTCATTGCAGTACTCGGGATTTTCATTGTGGTGGCTTCTCTCATTGCAGAGCATAGGGTCTAGGATGTGCAGGCTCACATGTGCAGGCTGGGAGCAGTTGAGGCTCCCAGGTGCTAAATCATAGGATCAATAGTTGTGGAGCACAGGCTTAGCTGCTCTGCACCATGTGGTATCTTCCCAGATCAGGGATTGAACCTGTGTCTCCTGCACTGGCAGGCCAACTCTCCACCACTGAGCCACCAGGGAAGTCCCCCTCTACTCTTTAGTCATCATTATGGTCTCAAAAGTCCAAGTCTTAAAAAGCTTCAGTGGTAGCAGCTTCTCTACAATGATTATCCTATCCTATGAAGCCCACTGCTTAAATGCTAGGTAGATATTGACAGCCTATTTCCAGGAAAATAACTCTTATCACATAGGAGAAAACTGCTATGGTTCGGAGCAAAAAGAGAAAAGGTCAGAACTTAGTCCAGAGGCTTTGGATTACATTCATGCCTCAGTAAATTATTCATTCCTCAAATATACAGAGTACCTAACAATACTAAAGGAAACGTTGTATCAAAAGCAGTTAAAGGGCTTCCCTGGTGGTTCAGTGGTAAAGAATCCAGCTGCCAATGTAGGAGACATGGGTGTGATCCCTGATCTGGGAAGATCCTACATGCTGCGGGGCAACTAAGCCCATAGGGCACAACTATTGAGCCTGTGCTCTTGAACCCAGAAGCTGCAACTACTGAGCCCACGTGTTGCAATTACTGAAGCCCACGTGCCCTACAGACAGTGCTCAGCAACAAGAACAGGCCACAGCAGTAAGAAGACTGTACACAGCAATGAGAGAGTAGCCCCAGCTCTTACAATGACAGAAAAGCCCACATAGCAATGAAGATGCAGCACAGCCAAAATAAATAAATAAAACTCTAAAAAAATTTTTTTAAATAGCCATTAAATGAGTGCACAAGACATAGTTATGAAACTGACATCATACATAAAAAGTTAACACCCCCAAAACTAAAATGAAGACAATGTGAACACAACTGCATTCACATAAGCTCTCTAAAGGGAAAAATAACTTTGCTCTTTAATAAAAGATTTACAGAAAGGATAAATAATGACAAAGTAGGAACACATATCTTGAAGACAACGTAACAGGGAGAAATGGGACCAAATGTCATTTACTGATATCATATATAGAATACAAACCTACAGAAGACAAATCACATCAAATACAAAAATAACCACCACACAAGATGAATTAAAATAGCAGCTGAAAGATGAAGACGTAATAACCATTTACTATAAAAGCTGAGTTGAAGTTTCTCATCTCTTCCAAAGTTTCTCAATTGGAGGTGGTTTTGCATCCCATGCCCTGCAACATTTTTATTATCACAACTGGCAATAGAGGGTAGGGGCCAGGGCTGCTGCTAAAAATACTGCAACATACACAGTAGCCCTTCCACAACAAAGAATTACCTGGCTTCAAACGTCAATACAGCCCTTGTTGAGAAACCATGCTTTACAATGATAAAACTAAAAAGCCCACGGTCAGTCACATCAGTTCTTCTTATGGTAATTGGTAACTGTAGCCCGCCAGGCTCCTCTGGCCATGGGATTTCCCAGGCAAGAATCCTGGAGTGGGTTGACATTTCCTTTTCCAAATCGACAACTAATGCACATTAAGCAATACAATTTCAATATCCAACTATAATATAGATAGAACTGTCAAGAACATAGATATATCCTATTGCTACTCACCCACAATCTTTCCCCCTCCTTCCTTTCCCTCTACTCTCCTGATCCTTGCTGCTCTTATACTTCTTTTAAGCCACCTTCCCATTCCAAAACCTTCAATTCTTCTGAGAAATAAAAAGAAAACAGAAAACATTGACTTATCTATGCTGCCTGAGGTCTAGAATTATTCAAGAGTCATGAGTCTGATAATGTGATTATGAAGATCCGTATTCTGTTTTGATTAAAAAATGGACATTATACCAAAAAAAAAAAAAAAGGTTAGTGACGTGACCCATGACTGAATACAAGATATTACCTTTTATGTTTCTGAATCATTAAGAGAAATCTAACTACTCTTGGAAATTAATCAGCACAAGGTGAGTTCCAAAAGTTCACTCCTTATTTCTAAATGATCCTTGGATTCAAGACAGTTGTACTTATTACATACCTACTAGCTTTCTTTTATTTGCTTTAAGCCTCTTTTAAAACTCTTCATTTTTTACTATTCCCAAATTCAGAGAGCAAGTCCATTATTAAACTATTATTCTTCGTATTTCACTTAAAGCTTGACTCAGTCTGTACCTTTTTCATTTAACTGCACCTACATCTCAGCGTATCTTGGGTCATTTTATTCTTCTTCCTGTAACTTCTTCAATTTCCTTAAATATTTTTGGAAGCACAATGACCAAAGCTCCCGGTAACAGAGGAAGCACAAAATTACATCATCTGTAGATAGATAAGCCCAGATTTGGGATTTATTTTCAGTATATTTCTGAAAAAGGATATTTATTTTAGATGTTTCTGAAAAAAATAGTACTCTGATATATCATCAAAATTATTTTTCACATAAAAAGGAAATCAATATACTTTAACTACTAGACCAAAGCTAAGCAACATAGCACAGTGGTCAACTGTATGTGGCAATCAGTTTGAAAGATGTCCCTCCAGGTAATCATGTGTATATAAAGATCTGTTTATAAAGATTTTAGAGACAGAAACAAAACTGAATAGTATCACAGAGTGACTTATTCATATTTTAAATATATGTTAAAAAAATAACCAAATATACTATTACCATGTCATATAAAAAATCTATTGATGAAAATATATAAATCTGTCCTATGCATCCAAATAGAAGGCAGAAATATTTCCAATAAAATAGTTTAGCATTGATTTAAAATCCACTGTATTATAGAGCTAGACTAGTGATTTCTTGCACAGAACTTTTAAAAAACTGCTTCAAGGCACTATATCTTCTTAAAGCTATCATATACTCAATGCTTAATAATGCAGAAAAATTCACTCACCATTTCAGTGGTGTGCCTTCATATTCAAACCATATCTCACTAATGTCCTCTTGTCTCATAACCTTCTGAAAGTGCTTTTTCACTTTGTCAGTTACCAACGTCAAATAACTTACTCTTGGCAAAAGCAACTGAAATGAAAATTTATAAAACCATATTTATTTACTATTTTTTTCAAAAAGAAATACACTAAATAGGATTTTAAACTACATTTTGAATATTCTGAAAAACAGGCATGTTTTTTGCATTATTTTGAATATTATAACAAAGCAAACTTTTTTATAGAAAATCAAAGGCTAAAGGTTAAGATGACTTAAAATTTCTTATGAGGTCATTACTTGATGTATAGCTTATAGGGTAAATGCCTAGAATAAACAAGTCTATGTGTAATCCTTCTGTAAAAGTTTTTTTCCAAATAAAAATACAATGCAATCAGAAGCCATACTATTTAGCATATTTATTAGTTCTATCAAATTTAACTTGAAAATTAATATGATTCACCCGAGTTAATTCAACTCTGGGAAGATAATCACCTCAGTGTAATGTACACTTTGACTTATCAATCAAGAGTTCTCAGTTGATCCATCATATTTTGATAATCTACTGTGTACTGACTCAGTTGTGAGAAGAACACCAAGGCAAGGACATAATCTACCCTCAACTACAAGGCTAAAATAAAGTGGAGGTTAAAAAAAAAACTCTTAAAAAGTACTTACAAAACTACTTCAGCAGCAACAGAAAGGCCTTTAAAGGTCAGCTAGAAGATTTCATTTGATAAACAATGAAGCCCACTATGATACCACAAATAAAATGATACGATGAGAAATAGTGAAATAAGTGAAAGTGTCAGCTGCTTAGTCATGTCTGACTCTGCAACCCCATGGACTGTAGCCCACCAGGCTTCTCCGTCCATGGAATTCTTCAGGCAAGAATACTGGAGTGGGTAGCCATTCCCTTCTCCAGGGGATTTTCCTGACCCAGGGATCAAATCCACGTTGCCCACATGCAGGCAGATTCTTAACCATTTGAGCCAACAGGGAAACCCCAAAGAGAAACAGTACTTGAGGATTATTCTAACCATTGTATATAAAAGACTGCAATAAGATTCTAGACAGGAAATCTGTTAAGGAAATATTACATGAGATGAGAAAGAAGGAATGGAAAAGTAGGGGAGGCCTGGAAATTAGAACAAATTTTGGTGATAACTAATGAAGAAATCTAAAGGAGGTAAGACACGTTAGATGACTAACTTTTGAGTTACACATTCACATCTTTAAATGCAATAAAGCACAAGCTTAGAATATAATACTGATGAACTGGGGTCCTGCTAGTGTCAGTCAACACTAATCTGTCCTTATGGAGGCTGGACCTACTTGGGCTTTGCAGAGAGAAAAGTCTGGAAAGGAACACTGAGGATGGTATAGTAAGAACTGGAAGCATGAAGGCCATCAGAATTATTCCCCCCAGGAAAGGAGCCCAGAAAGAAAACATAAGAGAGCAATGATTTATTTAAAGAACCTACAGGTAGATAAAAGGAGGAACTTGGCAAAAATTCATGTATTCTCCTCCTTTGCAGGAGAAGCTCTAGCCATTTCTTGCTTTCCTAAGGTTCTGTTCTCTTTTGGTGGTAAAATGGTTTGTTACTCTCTTTCAGCTGCTTCTGTGAATGGAACTCTGTATCACTTTTCATGTTGCTTATTCAAAGTTATGTTTTTTTGATCAGTGAATCAAATAGAATTATGTACTGGGCTGGGGACTATATACAGAGAGAAATATTCTAGTTCAGGGATCGATACTTAATCAATGAAGATAGAGGTGACAGGCTCCAGTTAGGTAAGAGAACATTACAGTGGTCCTAGGGGCTACAAGGTAAAGGATGTGAGTGGTAGCTGGAATGTTCCAGTATGGAAAAAAGGTGCTCATATTAGGAATAAGCTGTAGGATAGGAATGTGAATTGAACAGAACATAATTCCTCTTTTTAAAAGATTTTTAAATTTTTTGGTCATGCCACACAGCAAGTGCAATCTTAGCTACCTGACCAGGGAGGGATCAAACCTACGCCCTGGTTTGGAAGCATGGAGTCTTAACCCCTGGACCGCCAGGGAAGTCCCAGAAGCTCTTCTTTTATTATATAATGAAACAACTAAAATGTGATTAGAGAAGAAAAGAAAAAGGAAACTAAAAGTTACTAAGTATAAGGAAAAGCACTAGTTGTTTTACAGGAAGTATTATTATCACTTCTATTTTACATACAGCTTTAATATTAGTAACTTGTCAAAACCATATTCTATTAAAGAAATCACAAAGAAAAATTCATTAGTGTCACAAATGACAGAATCAAGTACAGATGTAACATGGACAGTCTCTAAGAAATTAAAATATCATGGTAAATTAGCCATTTTAAAAAAATAAATAAATATAATCTATTCGTCCAACAGTTCTGTATTATTAAGTCCAGGACTTTAACCAGTGTGTTGGGTATTACATAGTTATCTACTCTGTAGAGAACGATATTCACCTACGGAGATCCTAAGAAGGAAGATAAATCAGGAAAAAATGAGTGTGGGTATCAGCTCTTGATTTTGGAAAGACCTATACTACATGTACAAGGTTTAGCTGCTGCTGCTAAGTCACTTCAGTCGTGTCTGACTCTGTGTGATCCTGTAGATGGCAGCCCACCAGGCTCTGGCGTCCCTGGGATTCTCCAGGCAAGAACATTGGAGTGCGTTGCCATTTCCTTCTCCAATGCATGAAAGTGAAAAGTGAAAGTGAAGTTGCTCAGTCGTGTCCGACTCTTAGCAACCCCATGGACTGCAGCCTACCAGGCTCCTCCGTCCATGGGATTTTCCAGGCAAGAGTACTAGAGTGGGGTGCCATTGCCTTCTCCGCAAGGTTCAACTAGAGTTGCTGAAAAATTCACAAATGATTTTCATGATACAAAAATTTCTTTCCAATAAGGAATTAGTAACATTAGAATTTAAGCTCCATTAAGACAAGGGTTTTCATCTGTTTTGTTCACGGCTAACATTCCCAATGGCCAAAATAGTGCCTGCTTTATAAGAGGCGTATAATAAATATTTGATAAAGAATCAGAGATGACAAAGGTTAAAAGAGTGACAAAAGGTCAAAAGTGATAAATTTTAAAAGAATGCTCATTCATAAGACAGAATCCACACTCACACTAAAATGTAGCTGGAATCTTCTGTTCTACATTGGCCCGTGGGAGTAATCTGTAACTAATATAAATATAGTAGCACTAAGAAAAAACTAGAATAGGTACAGATACAGTTTATCCAGTAAATATTCAAATAGGTAAAATGGAAAGAAAATAACAACAAAAGCATAACCCTGCCTTCTACATTAGGATTGTATCACACAAGAATTTTCTTTGGTATATCTCATTGGTTTACTTCAAGCTCATTTTTTCAAACTGTGTTAAAATATACCTAGCATAAAATTTACCATGTTAACCATTTTAAGCAAACAGTTCAGTGACATTAAATACATTGACACTGCTGTGTCACCCATGTGACACCCATGACTATCCATCTCCAGAACTTTCCATCAAATTCTGTACCTATTAAACAATAATTACCTCATTCTCTTCTTCCTCCCTAGTGGCTCAGATGGTAAAGAATCTGCCTGCAGTGCAGGAGACCCAGGTTTGATCTCTGGATTGGGAAGATCCCTGGAAAAGGGCATAGCAACCCACTCCAGTATTTTTGCCTGGAGAACTTCATGGACAGAGGAGCCATGAGACACTTCTGAGTGACTATCACTTTCCCTTCTTCCTCCCAGCCTTCCATAATCACTTTTTAACTTTCCGGCTCTGAATTAGACCCTTCTAGAAGGCAATGGCCCCCCACTCCAGTACTCTTGCCTGGAAAATCCCTTGGACGGAGGAGCCTGGTAGGCTGCAGTCCATGGGGTCGCTAGGAGTAGGACATGACTGGGCAACTTCACTTTCACTTTCATGCACTGGAGAACGAAATGGCAACCCACTCCAGTGTTCTTGCCTGGAGAATCCCAGGGATGGGGGAGCCTGGTGGGCTGCTGTCTATGGGATCACAAAGAGTCGAACACAACTGAAGTGACTTAGCAGCAGCAGCAGCAGCAATTACATCTAAATGGAATCATAAAATAATTGTCCTTTTGTGTCTGGCTCATTTCACTTCAATTAACGTTTTCAAGGTTCAAGTTCTTTTAATACAAAAAGGTTTAACCCCTCCAGGGATACTCTCCACTATATGGACTCTTATTCTCTTATTCTTCATTCAGCACTCAGTATGACACACGTGATACATTTTTTTCCCTCTGTATAGCCAATAAGGAATACATGTTTTACATAGTTGTATAGATTACTTGACTTCCGTGGTTGCTCAGCAATAAAGAATCCACCTGCAACGCAGGAGATGCTGGCTTGATCCCTGTATTGGGAAGATTTCCTGGAGAAGGGAATGGCAATCTACTCCAGTATTCTTGCCTGGGAAATCCCATGGACAGAGGAGCCCAGTGGGCTACAGGCCACAGGGTCGCAAGAGTTGGACATAACTTAGCAACTAAACAATAACAACAGATGGCTTATGTTTCAGCAAAAAAGTGCCTGTAATATTGTTTACACCAAATCCTATTTTGTCCAAGAATTTTCAGCTATAAAATTAGAGATTCACTTAACAAACAAACATAGAATTAAAATACACTGGAATCCTCTAGTAAACAGAATCCAACAACATATTAAAAAGATCACACATCATGACCAAGTGGGCTTTATCCCAGGGATGCAAGGATTCTTCAATATTCGCAAATCAATCAATGTGATACACCACATTAACAAGTTGAAAGATAAAAACCTTATGTTTTTATCTCAATAGATGCAGAGAAAGCCTTTGACAAAATTCAACATCCATTTATGATAAAAACCTTCCAGAAAGAAGGCTTAGAAGGATCATACCTCGGTATAATAAAAGCCATATATGATAAACCCACAGCAAACGTTATCCTCAATCGTGAAAAACTAAAAGCATTTCCCCTAAAGTCAGGAACAAGACAAGGGTGCCCACTCTCATCAATACTATTCAACATAGTTTTGGAACTTTTAGCCACAGCAATTAGAGAAGAAAAAGAAAGAAAAGGAATCCAGATTAGAAAAGAAGATGTAAAACTCTCACTGTTTGCAGATGACATGATCCTCTACATAGGTGCCCTAAAGACACCACCACAGAATTACTAGAGCTAATCAATGAATATAGTAAAGTTGCAGGATATAAAATTAATACACAGAAATCCCTTGCATTCCTATATACTAACAATGAGAAAACAAAGAGAAATTAATGAAACAATTTCATTCACCATTGTGATGAAAAGAATAAAATACTTAGGAATAAATCTACCTAAAGAAACAAAAGACTTATATATAGAAAACTATAGAACACTCATGAAAGAAACCAAAGATGACACAAATAGATGGAGAAATATACCATGTTCATGGATGGGAAGAATCAATATAGTGAAAATGAGCATACTACCCAAAGGAATCTATAAATTCAATACAATCCCTACCAAGCTACCAATGGTATTTTTCACAGAACTAGAACAAATAATTTTAAAATTTGTACGGAAATACAAAAAAACCTCAAATAGCCAAAGCAATCTTGAGAAAAAAGAAGAATGGAACTGGAGGAATCCACCTGCCTGACTTCAGATTTACTACAAAGCTACAGTCATCAAGACAACATGGTACTGGCACAAAGAGAGAAATATAGACCAATGGAACAAAATAGAAAGCCCAGAGATAAATCCACACACCTATGGACACCTTACCTTTGACAAAGGAGGCAAGAATATACAATGGAGAAAAGACAATCTCCGTAACAAGTGATGCTGGGAAAACTGGTCAACCACCTGTAAAAGAATGAAACTAGAACATTTTCTAACACCACACATAAAAATAAACTCTAAATGGATTAGAGATCTAAATGTAAGACCAGAAACTATAAAACTCCTAGAGGAAAACATAGGTAAAACACTCTCTGATATAAATTACAACAGGATCCTCTACGACCCACCTCCCAGAGTAATGGAAATAAAAGCAAAAATAAACAAATGGGACCTAATTAAACTTAAAAGCTTTTGCACAATGAAGGAAATTAAAAGCAAGGTGAAAAGAGAGCCTTCAGAATGAGAGAAAATAATAGCAAATAAAGCAACTGACAAAGAATTAATCTCAAAAATATACAAGCAGCTCATGCAGCTCAATACCAGGAAAATAAATGACCCAATCAAAAAATGGGCCAAAGAACTAAACAGACGTTTCTCCAAAGAAGACATACAAATGGCTAACAAACACACGAAAAGATGCTCAACATCACTCATTATCAGAGAAATGCAAATCAAAACCACAATGAGGTACCATCTCATGCTGGTCAGAATGGCTGCTCTCGAAAAGCCTACAAATAATAAATGCTGAAGAGGGTGTGGAGAAAAGGGAACCCTCTTTCTTTAGGAATAAATTCCACTGTTGGTGGGAATGCAAACTAATACAGCCACTATGGAGAACAGTATGGAGATTCCTTAAAAAACCTGGAAATAGAACTGTCATATGACCCAGCAATCCCACTGTGGGGCATATACACTGAGGAAACCAGAATTGAAAGAGACACAGGTACCCCAGTGTTCATTACAGCACTGTTTACAATAGCTAGGACATGGAAGCAACCTAGATGTCCATCGGCAGATGAATGGATAAGAAAGCTGTGGTACATATACACAATGGAATAGTACTCAGCTATTAAAAAGAATGCATTTGAATCAGTTCTAATGAGGTGGATGAAACTGGAGCCTATTATACAGAGTGAAGTAACTCAGAAAGAAAAACACCAATACAGTATACTGACACATATATATGGAATTTAGAAAGATGGTAATGATGACCCTATATGCAAGACAGCAAAAGAGACACAGATATAAAGAACAGACTTTTGGACTCTGTAGGAGAAGGCAAGGGTGGCATGATTTAAGAGAATAGCATTAAAACATGTATATTATCATATGTGAAACAGATAACCAGTCCAAGCTCGATGCATGAAACAGGGCACTCAAAGCCGGTGCACTGGGACAACCCTGAGGGATGGGATGGGGAGGGAGGTGGGAGGAGGGTTCAGGATGGGGGACACACGTACACCCATGGCTGATTTATGTCAATGTATGGCAAAAACCACTACAATAAAGTAATTAGCCTCCAATTAAAATAAATTTAAAAATATACCAGAATTCTGTTCCATTTCAATGTGTGAGGCATCACACTAGGTGATGAGGACAGAGCAGTGAATGAGACAAAAAGAGTTCTTCCTCTCATGAAGCTTATAGGCTTAAGAGGAACACAGTAAAAACAAAATTACAAATATGATGAATGTAAAGAAGTAAAGGATGTTATAGGAGCAAACAGCAAAGAAATTTACAGGAAAGCTCAAGGAAGGCCTTTACAGGAAGTAAATTTTAAGGCAAGAGTCAAAAGGGAAAGAGGAACGAACCAAACATGGGTGGATTTGGATGTCTGGGTGTGAGTAGGGGTGGGAGATACTTCTGTTCATTCTAGCAGAGGGAACTGCAAGGAAGGCATGGCGTGAATACAGAAAGACAAAGACTGGCACATGAGGAATTTTAAGAATTTGAATATGAAAGGACTGTAGAGGTTTAGGACAGAATAGTACAGAAGAAGCAAGGGACCAGGTCACGAAGAACCTTGTAAACTACATTAAGGATCCTAAAGGCAATGAAAAGCCACTACAGGTTTCAAGCTGGCAGGTGAAAAGATTAGGTATATGTTTTTAAAGATTACTCTAACTGTGCAGACGGGAAAACGGAAAGAGGGCAGGACAGAAACCAGGGAAATCAGTTAATATTACAAAACCCCTTGGTTTTCAAATGGTCGTCTGAACTAGGCTGTTATCATGGCACATGAAAGGTATAAGAAAAGTACGAAATATCTGAGATGTAAAATCAGACAGATCCAATTATGACTGAATGTCAGCGATATAGAATAAGGCAGTATCAAAGGATGAGTTCCATGTTAATTGCTGTAGGAGTAATTAATTAGCTGGATGATAAGACAAGAATAGAAGATGGCAGATGACCAGGTTTTCTGGAGTAAAGATGATGAGTCCAGCTTCAAACACACTCAGTTTGAGTTCCTTCGAGACATCTAAGTGAGGTTATCAGCAGAAAGACATACAGATCTGGAGCTCAGGAGAAAAAGCCTGGGGAGCTGTTAAGATAAAAATGCTCAACAAAGACATAAAAATGGAGTGAGAGCTCTAGTAGGGGAAAAAATTGAGAAAGTGAAAGTTGCTCAGTCATGTCTGACTCTTTGCAACCCCATGGACTATACAGTCCATGGAATTCTCTAGGCCAGAACACTGGAGTGGGTAGCCTTTCCTTTCTCCAGGGGTTCTTCCCAACCCAGGGATTGAACCTAGATCTCTGGCATTCCAGGCAGGTTCTTTACCAGCTGAGCCACAAAGGAAACCCAAGAATACTGGAACGGGTAGCCTATCCCTTCTCTAGCAATTCTTTCTGACCTAGTAATTGAACTGAGGTCTCCTGCATTGCAATTGAATTCTTTACCAACTGAGCTATCAGGGAAGCACCACCCCCTGCTCCGCAAAAAAAAGAGAAGTGGACCCCCCCCCAAAAAAAAGGCAAAGCAAAGGGGAGCACAGGAGCAAAACCAGGGATGAGGCACTGCAGAGTGAGAGGACAGTGTAATAAAACCGAGGAAACAGCCAAAAATATCAAATAAGGCTGAGAGATCAAGCAAATTAAAGTTCAAAAGCAGACTCTAGGTCTGGTTAAAGAATAAAAAAATAAAAATTTTTAAAAAGATGTCACTAGGGACTTTGACAAGAACAGTTTTGTTGAAGCAATGCGAAAATATGATTATAGCAAAGTAAGTAGTGGGAGGTGGGGAGGAAACAATGAGTACAGACAATCCTTTTGATAAGTCTGGCTGTGAAAGAAAATCAAGTGGTTGAAAGAAAGATGGGGTCAAAGAGGTTTGTTACAGGATAGGAAGGATCTGAGACAATATAAATGCTGCAAAGTTGTTGTTAATAGACAGAAAAAGTTGAAAGTAAAATAAATAGAGAAGGCAGAAGATGGGATCCAGAACACAGATGGAAAGCTGGGCCTTGCCCGAGAAGAAAGGGCACCTCTTCCATTAAAACAGGAGAGAAAAAAGTGAATCTGTGCAGATACACTCTCACCTCTCTGTGCAGATACGCTTTACAGAGTTGGCGGCAGAAAGGTAAGGAAGGTCCTGTCACGTGGTTTCTATTTTCTTTGTGAAGTAGGAAGTGAGGTGAGGGCTCAGAGGAGTCCTAGCAGAGGACAGACACAGTTGACTATGGGAACATAAACAGACTGCTGGGAAAAGTTTAGGGTCTACTCAGATCAACTACCACACATCTGTGTGATCACCTCTGGTAAAAAGTCACAAAATATGAATGCAATTTAGTGTGTATGTTTCATACTGGATAATCTAAAGGAAAAGTAACAGTTCAAATGAATATAACAGAAACAACAAAAACTGAAACGTTGCTTTGTTTCTAGGAAAGTTCCTTGCTAATATTCTCTGTAATATAAGATATAATTCTCAATGATTATGACACATAGAATTGGCTGAAAGATTTATACAGAGCCAACAAATCAAAATGCAGAAATAAAGAGAAATATATCTAACATTAATAAGCTTTTCCAATTAAAACAGAAAATCCCAGAAGACTCTGAATAAAAATTATTTAATTTACAAATTTGGTACAGAGTGGATATTTTAAAATCCAGTTTCTAAGAAAGAAGCTATAAACATTAAAAAAAGGAAACTACATTCCCATTCACCCATCCTTCCTGCACCTCCCCCTGAACACGAATGGACGCTTCAGGCCACAATGACAACCCTGTTATATCACCTCACCTGAACTCTAAGAATGTCTGGGAAAGAGGTCTACTAGCTCTCAGGGCAAATTTTCATCCCATTTCATCTACCTCTTTAAAACAGTATCATTATTACAACCCAAAGCAATTAAAAATACATTCAAGCTTAATTTACAACAAAGAGATACGTGAACTAAAATCATATTGGCACTAAAGTGTTTACCGATAATAATTCTAATAGTAAAACCACTGCTAGTGGTTTTGTATACAGCATTTTCTTTCTTCAGTTCAGTTCAGTTCAGTCGCTCAGTCGTGTCCGACTCTGCGACCCCATGGACTGCAGCATGCCAGGCCTCCCTATCTATCACCAACTCCCGGAGTTTATTCAAACTCATGTCCATTGAGTCAGTGATGCCATCCAAACATCTCATCCTCTGTCATTCCCTTCTCCTCTCGCCTTCAATCTTTCCCAGCATTAGGGTCTTTTCAAATGAGTCAGCTCTTCGCATCAGGTGGCCAAAGTACTGGAGTTTCAGCTTCAACACTACAGTTGAAAAGCATCAATTCTTCAGCACTCAGCTTTCTTTATAGTCCAACTCTCACATCCATACATGACTACTGGAAACCATAGCCTTGACTAGACGGACCTGTGTTGGCAAAGTAATGTCTCTGCTTTTGAAATGCTGTCTAGGTTGGTCATAACTTTTCTTTCAAGGTGTAAGTATCTTTTTATTTCATGGCTGCAGTCACCATCTGCAGTGGTTTGGGAGCCCCAAAAAATAGTCTGGCACCGTTTCCACTGTTTCTCCATCTATTTGCCATGAAGTGATGGGACTGGATGCCATGATCTTAGTTTTCTGAATGTTGAGCTTTAAGCCAACTTTTTCACTCTCCTCTTTCACTTTCATCAAGAGGCTCTTTAGTACTTCTTCACTTTCTGCCATAAGGATGGTGTCATCTGCATATCTGAAGTTATTGATATTTTTCCCGGCAATCTTGATTCCAGCTCGTGCTTCATCCAGCCCAGCGTTTCTCATGATGTACTCTGCATAGAAGTTAAATAAGCAGGGTGACAATATACAGCTTAGATGTACTCCTTTTTGTATTTGGAACCAGTCTGTTGTTCCATGTTCAGTTCTAATTGTTGCTTCCTAACCTGCATACAGATTTCTCAAGAGGCAGGTCAGGTGGTCTGGCATTCCCATCTCTTTTAGAATTTTCCAGTTTATTGTGACCCACCCAGTCAAAGGCTTTGGCATAGTCAATAAAGCAGAAATAGATGTTTTTCTGGAACTCTCTTGCTTTTTCAATGATCCAATGGATGTTGGCAATTTGATCTCTGCTTCCTCTGCCTTTTCTAAAACCAGCTTGAACAACTGGAAGTTCATGGTTCATGTACTGTTGAAGCCTGGCTTGCAGAATTTTGAGCATTACTTTACTAGTATGTGAGATGAGTGCAATTGTGCAGTAGTTTGAGCATTCTTTGGCACTGCCTTTCTTAGGGATTAGAATGAAAACTGACCTTTTCCAGTCCTGTGGCCACTGCTGAGGTTTCCAAATGTGCTGGCATATTGAGTGCAGCACTTTCACAGCATCATCTTTTAGGATTTGAAATAGCTCAACTGGAATTCCCTCACCTCCAATAACTTTGTTTGTAGTGATGCTTCCTAAGGTCCACTTGACTTCACATTCCAGGATGTCTGGCTCTAGGTGAGTGTTCACACAATCACTTTTTCTTTCTTACACTTCAGTCTTTATCTGACTCTTTGTGACCCCATGAATGGTAGCCTGCCAGGCTCCTCTGCCCATGGGATTTCCCAGGCAAGAACACTGGAGTGAGTTGCCATTTCTTTCTCCACACTTAAGTATGCATGCATTTAAACAGCAAAATCTGAATTATGCTGCATAGTTTTAAAGTTCAGTTCTTTAATATTTATTATATGCCTGTCACCCAATAATCTGAAAAAACATCACCACAATGAAGTTTCTTTTGGGTGAAGAATTAGGAAGAATTCAAGGAAAAAAAAAAAAATCAATTCGTATTAAAAACAATCTTCTTCCAACAGTTAATCTCATTACTTACCATTTTTAATTCGATTAGAAACAAAAAACAACTTATCCTCTAGTTCTCACAATGGTCTTTTCATATTTAAAACAGATTTATAAATAAGGAAGGAAAAATATTATATTCTTTACTTGCTTTTTTTAAGTGCAGAAAATGTGTCAAACATCATATTCTGATTTAAAAGTAAACAGTCTTAAATCATGTATCTCTTAGCTTTCACTACTTTGACCAACTGGACACACATACACTCCTCCGTGTAAGTACTATTAGAAAGCTGCCCAAGGTTAAAAGTTTTCATTAAAATAGCAAAAGCTAGTTTGGAAACAAACTTAAATGATATCCTCACCCAAACTACTGAGGGAGAAGAGTAAAAATACATCTAACAAATGAAATGTCTCTAAAAATAAACTATGATCACTTTTCATTTTAACCATGGAAGTTTTTCTAAAGATGGAAAATTGCTGAGTTTCCAAAGTAGAAATGATTCAAATTTATATAATCAGTTATGATTATCTGAAAAAGTACAAAAGACTACCCAATTTCTCTGAAATTATCATTCAGTAAGAAAACCCAGAGAATTTAAACAAACCCCCAACATGGGGGTGGAGAGACTTTCATGCACTGAGTATCTACCATTTGTGTGACATATTCCAGATTCAAGGACGCACAGAGAAAAACGAAACAGTTCCTGTATCCAACAAGTCAGAGGACGGGCCCCTACAGGAGCTTCCTCCAACCATCTGACTATCCCCAGCTGGGGCAGGTAGGGGACGAGTGCTGCCTCACCAGCACACAGGGGAGAAAGCCAAGGGCAAGCTCAACTGAAGTGAAACAAGAGACAGTCCAGCAGCACAGACGTGTTTCACTTCTCCAGATCTTCCTGAGTAAATAATACTACGTGTGCATGCATACTAAGTCGTTTCAGTCATGGCCGACTCTTCGCAAGCCCATGGACTGTGCAGCCCACCAGGCTCCTCTGTCCACGGGCTTCTCCAGGCAAGAGTACTGGAGTGGGTTGCCATGTACTTCTCCAGGGGATCTTCCCAACCCAGGAATCAAACCCATGTCTCATGTCTCCTGCACTGGCAGGCGGGTTCTTTACCACTGGCACCACCTGGGAAGCCTGTGTACCTGAGACACAAAGGAAAAACTAAAATGACAGTAACTGAGAACGTCTTTGCCTACTAGGGACTGTTTAGTAAAAAGGCAAGATGCTATTATCTCTGACTGACAGATGCTTACGTTTGGATCATATCGGCAATTAAAAAGAAAAAAGAAAAGCAGACTAAAATCAAAAGATAACTGATACTCTCTTTTTAGAACAGATAATACACTAACTCCAATCCACAAGCCTACATGCAACAAATTATGTTATTAAACAATATGTTTCTTTTTATCTATATTAAATCATGAACATATGAAGATACACCCACATTCATATGTTCATTTCAGCTATCAAAAAAATTTAAATAGTTGCTTTGAATACAAAAGAACCAAATCTGAACCTATCATTTTCAAAATAGCTTCCTGTTAAAAAACCACACATAACTTATGATTCATTATCATACACTATAGATGTGTAAGAAAAAGAAAGTCAAGATGGTCCCGTATCAACATGTCAGCAGTGCTTTTATCCTCTGAGCACTAGGATTAGAGACGATTCTTACTTCCTTCTTTTCACAGGTCTGTGTCTCCTAATTTTTTTTCCATAATAAGCACATATTAATTGTATACAAAGAGTTGAAAACCAGCCTCCTGGTTCTTAAGAGCTTTCTCTACAGAAATGGACAAAGTCCCGACATCCCACTTGCCACCACCAGCATACTTACATAGTATGGCTCTGCCTCGCGTTCAGTTATCTCATCCTGATACAGGGTGAAGCAAGTTGGAATTCGTCCAAACCACACATCTCGAAGCACATCTTTGTCATCTGTCATTCTTCCAGTGATGAAAGCAGTACATATAGGCTAAATTATTTTCAGCCAAAGCCAAACTGAAAATAAAATGAAGAGCGTTGGTCTGATCCTTGTAAGAATAAACGAACCTGCTCCAAAACAAAGATTATAGGAAATCAAGAATGCCGTTAACGATTATTCACTTCAAAAAACTACATGATGGCATTCTTTAGAATGAATGCAAAAATCAGTACAACAAATTCCAAATGTGAAGCCATTATTTATTTAAAGAGATCACAGAAGTAACCATTTCAAAATTACATATACAAATAACAAACCACAGCCAAAGTGAAACTATACTTGCAACATTCTCTCAAGCCCCAAAAAAGTATACTGCTTATCTAAAGTGAACTCTTCACCTGTAACTTTTGTCTCAGTTTTCTCATCTATAAAATGGGAATAATAGCACTGACCATGTAAGAGAGATATGAAAATTAAATTCATACATGTAGAATACTTACAATAATGCCTGTAGCACAGTACTAGTAGTATAAGATGTATCTGTCATCATAATTTATAGAACCAACAAGAGCTTGTCTCAAAAAATGTTTAAAAGTCAAAAACTTCAAGAACTTAGAATAATCAAAAGCATTATCTAGTGTAAACTGGAATTAGTAAAGGAAAATACAACCAAAAATTATGCACTGAGCATTGCTAGTAACACTCACGATAAGAGTCACAATTTGACCATTTGATACACCCAGCTCTGTGGCAGATGATGAGGGCTTCACGATGATGATGACAATGACGATGGTGGTGTTCATTTTTTAAAAACCTCAGGCATATTTGACTCTGCAACCCAATGGATTGTAGCCCGCCAGGCTCCTCTGTCCATGGGGATTCTCCAGGCAAGAATACTGGACTGGGGAGCCATTCCATTCTCCAAAGGATCTTCCAGATCCAGGGACAGGACCCAAGTCTCCTGCATTGCACGCAGATTCTTTACTGTCTGAGCCACCAGGGAAGCCCCTACAGGCATTGCCCAGAAGGTACTATTTACAAATCTGCTAAACATACCATGCACTTTCGTGTACGTTCCATAGCTGTGCTCATGCTGGTGGTTCCTAACCCTAAAGTACCCTTCCTCACCTTGTCTTCGACTTGGACAGCCTTCAGGAATCTGCTCAAAACAGCCTTTCTTCTATGCATGAATCAGGCAGAACCTCACTGCACCTTTACTTTTCCACTGCAGCAGGATTTTCAATCTGGTACTCTTTCCACCATACCATATTAATTGCCAAACATCCCTTTCAACTCCAATATGTCCATGGTTATAATTAAATGTTACTTTGTGAGTGCTTTCATAGGGAGGAGGGGAAGCAGTTAAATATTAACAGAACTTACCATGTTCAGGGAAGAATTTTAAAAGATACTGAACTTGAAGACTGGGTAAAATATGGACAGAAGAAAAGAAGACAAATAATCCAAGCAGGGCAATATAGCATTAGCAAAGACAGGAAGTGGCAGGAGCAATATATGAGCCAACGTTTTAGGAAACATATTGGGAACAGTAATAGACAATGAAAGAGTTGACACTGTGACACGGTCTACTACCATACATGATTTTAAGCAAGTCACTTTACTTCACTAAGTCTCAATTTCCTTAACTGTAAAAGTTACCAGGGTTGTTCTAGAGAAAAAAATCTATAAAGTATGTGACATGGTACTGGACACAGTAAGTGCTGAGACATAAAAGCAATTATTATTCCTTTAATGTCAAATTTATAAATACATAATGTAACCAGATCATGAAGTATACCAAATAGATAACTGTAGGTTTTCAATTTTATCCAACAAGCTGTGAGGTTCTATAATGGTGAAATAAAAACAATTATCTGGTATAGTCAGAACTATGGCTTTTCCATTAGTCATGTACGGATGTGACAGTTGTGCCATAAAAAGTGTTGAGAGCTGAAGAACTGATGCTTTTGAACTGCAGTGCTAGAGAAGACTCACGAGAGTCCCTTGGACTGCAAGGAGAGCAAACCAGTCAATCCTAAAGGAAATCAACCCTGAATATTCATTGGAAAAACTGATGCTGAAGCTGAAGTTCCAATACTTTGACCACCTGATGGAAAGAAAAGACCCTGATGCTGGGAAAGATTGAGGGCGAGAGGAAAAGGAAGCAACAGAGGATGAGATGGTTGGATGACATCACTGACTCAATGGATGAGAGTTTGAACAAACTCAGGGAAATAGTGAAGGACAGGGAAGCCTGGCATGCTGCAGTTCGTGGGGCTGCAAAGAGTAGGACATGACTTAGCAAATGAACAACAACAACAACAAATCTGATGGCAGTGCACAAAAGGAGATCTGAGTCAGAGAAAGCATAGCCAGGAAGCAATGTCCACAACCAAGGCATATAATAATGAGTGCCTGACCTAGACTGGTAGCAGTGGTTTGAAAACAGATAGGAGGCTTTTCCAGTGAAGAATAGAAGTTGGTAAAAAAAAAAAAAAAACTGGCCGAGGGATAAAGACAAGGACTGAAAAGATTTAAATGCTTACAGTAGGTAATAGAGTAAGGTAATTAAGAGGTTTTGAAACTGGACTGACATGGGTTTCAACCCTGACTTCCTCATATAAGCTGTGAGTCCTTGGACAACAAACCTGACATCTCCAAACCTCCTATCTGTAAACTGAAGATAATTCTAATGTCACAGGTTGCTCTGTGTTTAGCACCTAGTAACCAACAACAGGAAGAATGGAATACGTATTTAATTCCATGGCCGCTCTGCTTGCATATCCTTTGCCCCTTCTCTTGGCCAATTCTTAATCCTCTTTTAAGAGTGAACCTAACATCAGTTTCTTGGGACGCCTTCCACTAAGCAAACTACAATCTAATTACTTATTATTTATCTTTATTGTTATATGGTATAACAGTGCACTGCAGGTATGTTTATCTTATCTGACTCTTGCCCCTCCCAAAACTGAACAGTGAGTTCCTTGACAGCAGAAATTGAGTCATATATACCTTTGTATCAGGGAGGGTAGCACAATTAGCACATAGTTGGTTCTGGAATTTTTGTTAAACACCGGAAAATATATAAATAAAGAAAATACATAAACCCCAAGGTTACACTAGCTACTGAAGAAACTTCTCCACCTAAACTCTTGCTAAATTGGTACAATCACACTTTAAATTCAGTGAATTTTATTATTTTAGAAAAATATTTTTCCCTCTCATACATACACAATGATATCAAACCACGCATCCAACTTGAAGGCAACATTTTCGAAGAAAATGAAATCTCAAACCATGATACAATCTACTAGAAATAAGCTTCTTTAGGGCAATGACTACTACCCGACTGCTGCTGTATTTTCTGCATCTAATTCTCAGCCTGGAAAAATGGTAGGTGTGTCCAACGAAAAACACTTAGCAAACAGTATAGTGAGTATGATAAGAATGTAATGCACAATTAACAGTCCCTTTTAGGCTACAAACCAAGAGCTGCTAACCTACTACCTAAAGCTGTTTTTTTGCTGACAAAATCGCCAACTATCCACAAATTACTTAAAATATCAAATACCTACTACTAGTAAATTTGTAAACATCTAAAAATATGTTGGCTGGTCTCCCTTTAAATTCAAAAGTGGGCTCTGAGTACTGCCCAGTGTTCTCATGTTTCCCTAGTCCATTTATTCTTCTGCTGTCCCAGATCAGCTCTCTCTTCTCAAATTTTCACATCTCCTTCCTTACTCTCTCTCAGCTAATGACTTGGCTTTTTAACTATTTCCTTCTATCTGGTTACTAAGGATCACCATTTTTGAACAGGGGTTTTAAGGAACAGGCGCACCCCCACCCTGGGGGATATAGTCTGTAACTCGCCCCAACCTCCAAATGTTGAAATGTCCTGAAGTCCTTGAACCCTGCCTTTGGAGATCTCTTAGGGTTTTAAATATCATTTACACATTAACAATTCCCACATTCACATCTTCAACCTAGACTTCTCTTCTGAACTCTAGTTCCACATATACTACTGTATATTGGCATTTCATTTGGAAATTTAGCAAGTGCAAAACAGAAAATGATTTCAGATCGCCCTCTCTCCTCTTCCTAGTACTCTGTGGTCTTCCCCAAACTACTAAGTGGTAACTCCATTCTTTAGTCGCTCAGGCCTTAAATCTGGGAGCCAACCATGACCCCTCTTCACAGCTGACCAGCTCTAGCTTAGACATCAGTCTAGAACCTAGTTATTTCTCACCTCCACTACTACCACACTGATCCAAGTCACTGTGACCTTTAACTCAGATAAATGCCACAGTCTACCAACAGAGGTCTCAATATTTCTGCAACTTGCTGCAGAGAAATAACAACATAATCAGAAAAAAAAATTTAAAACACAAGTCAGATGAGTTCACTCCTTTATTCAAAACTCTTGTTGTTTAGTCCCTCAGTCGTATCTGACTCATTCACAACCCCATGGACTGTAGCCCTCCAGGCTCCTCTGTCCTTGGAATTCTCCAGGCAACAATACTGGAATGGGTAGACATTCCCTTGTCCAGGGGATCTTCCTGACCCAGAGATCCTCATTGCAGGTGGATTTTTTACCACTGAGTCACCTGGGAAGCCACTCAAAACTAGACCAATTCATTCAAAGTAAAAACTGTAAGTGTTCAAAAAAAAAAAAAACTCTTACCAGGCCCTTATACGACCTGAGGCTTCCCTGGTAGCTCAGTAGGTAAAGAATCTGCCTGCAGTTCAGGAGACCTGGGTTCGATTTCTGGATCAGGAAGATCCCCTGGAGAAGGGAATGGCAACCCACTCCAGTATTCTTGCCTGGAGAATCCCATGGACAGAGGAGCCTGGTGGGCTACAGTTCATGGGGTCGCAAAGAATCGGACACAAGACTGAGCAACTAACATTAACTACCTACTCTGACCTGCTAATCTACTTCTCTCTCCAACTTGCTCCCCCGGTGGAGCCAAACTAGCTGATATGCTCCTGCCTCAGGGATTCTGGCTGTTCTCACCGTCTTTTCCACTACATCCACATGGCACCCTTCCTTAATATTACTAGGTTTCTGCTCAAATGTCATCTTCTCTTAGGCCACCACTATAACTTCCTACACATGACACCAGCATGTCCCATTCCCCTTCATTATTTTTTCTCCACAGCACTTTTCACCACTCCACTTCACATATACTTTAATTAACTTTTAAATTAATGTTTCCTCACCCCAAACCTCAAAGTGAACTTCATCATGGCAGCGATTTTTATTGTCTTCTTCACTGTTTATTGCTTCGTTTATTTTTTGTTCAGTGCCTGGCACATAACTGGCACTTCGTATCTGTTAAATTAATAAAGTGAATCTACACTTGAAGCTTGTACATTATTCTAAAATCTCTTATCCATATAGTATCATTCTATTTGTTTTTCCCCAATTTTAATCAGCATACCATGATGGACCAAAGAACATGCTCAAATCCAATATAAAATCCTAAAATTTCCCTCAACTACTACCCTCAGCCCAACATATTTACTTTCAAATTCAAAATTCAATCAACAACTCCCTTTATGGAAACCACAAAATAATTCGGTTCAGACCCAAGTTGTACACACAGTCCCCAAAACTCCGAAATTTATCAAGTAAATTCTAGAAGACTTTAGAAGTCCAGTGCCGTTTGACAGCCTCTGGGTTCTGATTCTTGCTAAAAACATGTTGTGTCTCCACACCCTTCAGAAAAATCTAGAACCAATCCAGTTTCCTTAAGCTCCTCAACTTCAGATGTGACTTGAAAATAATCCAAAGTATAATTAAAGTATATGAAAGTGCTTTGCCAACGGGAAATTTATTTTTGGGCACTAAATATTATTAAAATGAGACTTAATGAATGCTTTGAGAAGATAAACTGGGGAAAACTCCACCGATTTCGGATAGAATCGAACTGCCTATGAAATATCTATGATCTAAATAACTACTGCACGAAAAATGCAAGTCCTGGACTAAACTCCAGAGCCTCTGATGAGACCCCGGCTTCCTACCTTAGAAAGGAACGGACGTATTCCCTCCAGAGATCACACAGGCTACACCCTCCCAGCCGGCGCTAGGGCTCCGGGGGCGGCGCCTGGGCAACGCCACCTTCCTCGGAGGAACCACCTTCACCCGCCACCACCGCCCGGGGGAGCGCTCCTCTCAACGCACACGCCCCTCCTTTTTACCACACCTACTTGGCACTTCCCCAACCCTCTTCCTGCGGGCATTTCCTCACACTGGGGTGACAGACACACACATACCCTACTAGAAGCGCCGGCTTCTCCTCCGGCTTCCTGCACAGGTGAAGACGCTGGGCGGAGGAGAGCGGCCAACACACTATCTCGCCGAGATGCACCAGCCGGGAGTCCCGATAGCCCGCGCAGCCGCAGAAGACACCTGCGCGGAGGTCGGAGTAGAGCCCAGCTCCACTTCCGCCCTCCGGTATCCAGCAAAGACGGCCCGCAGCGCCGCGGAGCCCTGGAAGCCCACCGCAAGTCCAGTCACCCTCGGCGCCCGGAGATGACGTCACTAGACCCCACGTGGCCCGCACTCCGCCCTCCGAGTTCGGCCCAACCCTGCACCTAGGCTGGAGCCAGACTTGAGCATGCGCGGACCGAGCGGTCAAACCCCCTGGCAAGTTCACAGGTGATCTCTTGGCTTGTCTGTGCTTTTGACAGTCATTGATATTTAAGAAGGTTATAACAGTTCTGTGAGAGCAGAGACTTTTACAAATACGGAGACACTGCCTCACTGGAGCTTGATCGCGGCGTCTCTCTCCTGGCTTCCCACAGTAAAATTAATAAAACGTTGATCTTCAAAGTGTTTTCCTATTTTCTCATCTTCACTTTGTCAGAGCCACAGCATGAATTAACAGGCATTTGAAGCCCTCCCATCCATCCAATTGTATATGCCTTTGTCTTCCTGTTGGTTAAAATAACAAGCAATTAGTAAACTTACTCTTAAAAGCTGTTGGCACTGGATCTATCTAGAAGCCTTACCAGACATTTAACGTTAGTCTTTTAATTACACATTCCATCAAATTATTACACTATGCATACCGAGTAAATACTACTTTATCGTTCCTGATAATTGAAAAGATTAGGAAAATCCTAGTATTAGCCACAGGATACTTTTAAAAAGAAGAATCTTCTTAGGGGTTGTTGTTTAGTCTAATGATTTATTAGTGGTAAATCACACCTTATTCAAAATTCAATCAACTTATTGGTGGGTCATCAAATCAGTTTTGTGGGTCCTGACTAGCATTTTTCAGGGAAAAAAATTAGAAAATATTGGCATGCTTCACACATGTATGCAGGTCAAAAAGTGACAGTTACAACTAGATATGGAACAACTGACTGGTTCAAAATTGGGAAAGGAGTGTGACAAGCTTGTATATTGTCACCCAGCTTATTAAACTTCTATACAGAGTACATCATGTGAAGTGCTGGGTTGGATGAATCACTAACTGGAATCAGGTTTGCCTGGAGAATATCAACAACCTCAGATATGCAGATAATCCCTCTCTAATGGCAGAAAGTGAAGAGGAACTAAAGGGCCTCTTGATGAAGGTGGAAAAGGAGAGTGAAAAAGCTGGCTTAAAACTCAACATTGAAAAAACTAAGATCATGGCATCTGGTCCAATCACTTTATGGCAAATAGAAGGGGGGAAAGTGGCAGCAGTGATAGATTTTGTTTTCTTGGGCTCCCAAATCACTGCGGATGGTGACTGCAACCATGAAATTAAAAGACACTTGCTCCTTGGAAGGAAAACTGACAAACCTAGACAGCATATTTAAAAGCTAAGACATTGCTTTGCCAACAAAAGTCCAAAATAGTCAAAGCTATGGTTTTTTCAGTAGTCATGTATGGATGTGAGACTTGGACCATAAAGAAGGTTGAGCACCAAAGAATAGATGCTTTCAAATTGTGGTGCTGGGGAAGATTCTTGAGAGTCCCTTGGACATCAAGGAGATCAAACCAGTCAATCCTAAAGGAAATCAACCCTGAATATTCATTGGAAGGACTGATGCTGAAGCTACAATGCTGTGGCCACCTGAAGTGAAGAACCAACTCACTGCAAAAGACCCTGACCCTGGGAAAGACTGAAGGCAAAAGGAGAAGGGGACGGCAGAGGATAAGATGGTTAGATAGTATCACCAACTTGATGGGCATGAGTCCATTTGGTGGACTCATGAATTTGAGCAAACTCAGGGAGATAGAGAAGGACAAGGGAGCCTGGAGTGCTGCAGTTCATGGAGTCGCAGAGTCAGACAGAACATCGACTAAACAACAACATATATTAAGGTAAATATTGTTTCCTGAAATTTTTATTTTAATATGTATGTGGTATACACTGGATAGGAATGTGAAATACATTTCTTGATATTGGTAGCAGTCAAAAATATTTGAAAGTCACAGTCCAGTCCACTCCACATAATCAATGCAGAAATCCTCTCTATGCATCCTGAACAGACAACCATTAACCTCTGTAAAAAAGTTCTTAGGATAAAGTTGCCCTTCCTTCCCAATGGTAGCCAAAACTAAATGGAGTTTACTCTGAAATGTATTAAAAAAATTAGGTGGATTAATGAATGGATAGAGGGATGAATAGATGGATACATATTTGATAATGCAAGTATAGTAAAATGTTAATGGTAGAATCTATGTAGTAGAATGGTAGAATCTAGTATTTGGGTGTTCACTGTAAAATCCTGTCAACTTCGCTGTTATGCTTGAAATTTTTCCTGGTAAAATGTTGAGGGGGAGGGGAGAAACTGTGTTTGGAGAACCCTAATAGGTGGAGAGCTATTAAATTGAACTAAGATCCAGCTTCTTGTACGTTTAAGACTTGACCCTGTTTACTTCCTTCCTCCCCTTGTGCCTCCTCTACTCCACTTACAGCCTGCAACATACATAGCTAACCTTTGTCCTAACAGCATTTCACTTATGTAAAGGTAGCTCTCATACCTCATAACCCACTCAGTATAATACTGTCAGTTCTTTCAGCCACTCTTCACATGACATATCTCCCTTCTAGATAACTCCAGTTGTTGGACTTTTTCCCATCTCACGATTATGCTCCCTGAGCAAAAATTTAGACGTAAGAAGAATTCTATATTTGTTCTTTGTCATTTCCATTTGTTAACATTGTGTCTTCCCTCTTGGTCATTGGCCCTGCATGTTTTTATTTTTTTTCAACGAACATAACTTTTAAGGAGCCCTTTCTGGTTAGCCTTACCATTTCTCCCAAGCTTCAGTGCATTCTGAGTGACTCTCAGGCAAACTTGTGTGAATTACTTGTCAACCTTCATTCACCAAAGGGGAATACACAGTCCTCTTAAAATTCTGGGTTCAAAGGAGAGACTCACAGAAGTCTGTCAACAATATGATTTATTTTCTTCTCACTATAATAGTTTGCAGTTGTAAAGTCTTTTATTTTTGCATGCATTACAACTTGTAGGATTCAAAGTTGTGGGATCACAACTTTCTTTGATCTAAATTTACTTAAATCTGCCTTCCTGAACTCTAAGGTGTCTCTACTAACCCCATGAACTCTAACGTGCTATTACATCGTGACCTCAAGTTCCCATCTACTCTCTTTCTTCTCCAGCCTACTAGTTTAATAAGTTGTTGTTGTTCAGTCACTAAATCGTGTCCAGCTCTTTGTGACCCCAGGGACTGCCACACACCAGGCTTCCCAGTCCTTCACTATCTCCCAGAGTTAGCTCAAACTTATGTCCATTGAGTTGATGATGACATCTAACCATCTCATCCTCTGTCGAGTTAGTTAACCCAAATTTGATTCTTCTAGTTCAGTTCTAATACCTCTAATTGCATGCCAACCAATTAACCTGTCTTCCAGTTTCCCCCACTACTGGTTTCTTCCTTCTGCCTATAAATATGCTTCAACCAGTCTCCCATGCTACCGAAATCCTTCCTTCAACCATCATCACTTCTTACCTACACTATTGGGCTAGCCTGCTAACTGGTCTCCATGCTGCCAGTCTTGCTCCTTTTGCCCCAGGAGCCAACTATCTTTGATTTAGATTTCAACCAGAGTAGATTCTCTGAAATGAATTCTTGCCATATAATTCAGATGCCTCACTCGTTCCTTCTGAACAGATTTCTAGTTTCTCAACATGATCAACAAGGCCCTCTGTGACTGGCTTTTCCCTTTTTTCTAGCCTCATTTCCTAATGTTCCCTGCCAAGCACTTTAAATTACAATGGTATCAAAGTCTTGCAGTTCTTTGCACTCAGGCTAACATGTTTGTGTTCCCACTGTGCCTGCTGCCTAAAATGCTGTCCCCGCCAGACCCATTGTTGTATCCCTTTTCCCCACTTCAAATATACCACGCATTGCATAAGACAGTTCAGGTGATAGAAAGTTTTCTCTGATCCACTCAATCTAGGTTAGGTGCGCTTCAACATTTCCTCAATTTTTTTTTTTTTTAATCCCTAATGTCAGCACAATGCCTGGCATTCAGTAAATGTGGAAGTAAAATAAGCTGAACATGAGCTTTCTTCTATGATTCCCATCACTTTCCCCTTAGGAACTAAATTCTTTCTCATAGCCTAGAGTTTAGGTAGAAAGTGATTTCCTTTATTACTTTGTCAATCTCCAAATGATCAACAAAGAAAGCTGAAAGAGATTGAGATACCCTGTTGTTAGTGGAGTGGGAGTCCCACAGTGGCCTGTGAATCAGGGTCTCCATCACTGCTCCCTCCTGTCTTGGTGCCAGCTGTGTAGTCTGCTTGCAGAAGGCACTGTTGCTTCTTCCGTACGGTCTCTAGCTCTGCTGTGTATTCCCAGAACACAATCACATGTCTGTTCTTCCAACCTTTAATCTTTACTCAAGCAATACCCCTCAGCTGGTGCTACAATGGAAACTCCTAGAAAGCAGGGATGAATATGAATCTGCATCTATGAACAGCTGCAAATGAGTCCCACAGGTGGGAACTGGACCACTAATTTGACATCATGATGTACTCTAACCTGCTTTGGGATACACACTGTGATGCTATGCATATGCTAGTTTAAGCTTCGTTTATTGTTGGCCAAACTGAGAATGCCATACTCCAGAGGTGTCAAGGTCAGAAAGACCACACTCCAGAAGCAGCTGTTGCCAAGAACATCTGTCATCCCTCCACTCTCCTGATCCATACCACATGGCTTGCTAATTAGCATAGTGATGTCAGAAATAGGTTTTTATTTTTGGCTTCTCAAAAGTAGGATAAATGTTAGAAATTATACCTCATTTATGAAATTAGCAATATTTAAGATATGTGGATTGACTAAAACATTTTAGAGATTCTTGCCACCCTTGAAGGAACAAAGTGTGGGAATCCATGAAGCCTGCAGCTTGATCCCTGCAGCTTGATTTTGTCTTCTATAGAGATTATAGAATTCAGCCACAGGAAAGATGTTAAAGCTGCCTCAAGATAAGGTTTTTTGGAACAAAATACTGAGAGCACTGTAAAGGGCAGAGAGTTGGGATCTTACATAGCTTATACAGCAGGTTGTATTAATAAGTGTCTGTGGGTGCACTGGAATCTGATCTAAAATTGACTTTCATTATAATCCCATATCCAGATTATGGGAAATGATTAATCCTCACCAGCCTCAATTTCTTTAGTAGCTATGTTTATCTATGGAAAAAAACCCTAACAGTTACACATGATCAAATTAATCTTGGTCAGTAAGGAAGAGTGGCAGATAGCCACTCTGCCCCTGACAATATTTCTTTATATATATATAAAAAAGTTATTTATTTATATAGTCTTAGTTTTAGCATGTGGGATCTAGTTCCCTGACCAGGGATCCAAACCAGGCCCCCTTCACTGGGAATGTAGTGTCTTAGCCACCAGACCACCATGGAGGCCCCTAAAATGTTTCTTAAATTAAAAAAAAAATGGTTAGGGTTTCAAAAATTTGGATTTCTGGCTTCTGAAATCTGACGACTCTGGGCCCACATTCTCACATGGCACCCGAGTGCTAGAGTGGAGCTATAGTTGCCCCCTTTCAGGCCGGGAGTGACCTGTCCAGTGTCCCACTGTCCCCATGCTATCACTTATTTAGACTTTGGATTACCTACCTAGATGCTGAAGGTGGTGGAGCTTAATACTCCTCTGTAACTCGTCATGTTTCTAAGGCACTGCCTGCCTCAGTTGAACATAAATATTCATGTTGAACAAAAGACCAAAACAACCAGGCCAGAATGCATTAGATTGAATAATTTAACACACATTGTGATCATATTTCGGAGAAGGCAATGGCAACCCACTTTAGTACTCTCGCCTGGAAAATCCCTTGAACAGAGGAGCCTGGAGGGCTGCAGTCCATGGGGTCGCTAAGAGTTGGACACGACTGAGCGACTTCACTTTCACTTTTCACTTTCATGCATTGGAGAAGGAAATGGCAACCCACTCCAGTGTTCTTGCCTGGAGAATCCCAGGGACAGGGGAGCCTGGTGGGCTGCCGTCTATGGGGTCGCACAGAGTCGGACACGACTGAAGCGACTTAGCAGCAGCAGTAGCTGATCATATTTATGGTTCTAAGTTTTTGTTGTTGTTCACTTGCTAAGCTGTGTCCAACTCTTTGTGACCCCATGGACTGCAACACACCAGGCTTCCCTGTCTTTCACTATTTCCCAGAGTTTGCTTGAATTCATGTCCATTGAGTTAGTGATGCTATCTAACCATCTCATCCTCTGCTTCCCGCTTCTCCTTGCTTCAGGGTCTTTTTCAGTGAGTTGGCTCTACACATCAGGTGGCCAATGTGTTGGAGCTTCAGCTTCAGCATCTAAGTTTTTACCTTTAGAAAATTCTAAAGACACATGCTTGGAAGTTGGGAAAGTATCACTGTATAATATTTGCTCCTATGAGGTGAGAGAAGTTTGGAGGATTCAAATATTACTGTGCGACTTTCAGAGCTCAGCAATCATAGGCAGTCCATTTGTGTCCATTCAGCTGGCATTCTAAAATGAATCCAGGAACTGGGCAGATAGACTCCTTTAACCTTAGTGATAGCTTTCCCTTCACTGTGACAAGTTTTCATTCAGTCATTTAAGCATTTCTTGAGTTCACGTAATTAGGTGCTTGGTAAAGTGAAAATAACTCTTAAGCAACAGCAAAGGAACCCCTCAAATTTCAATACATGAATATATTTTTATACTTTAAAATTGCAAGTTGGATCAGTTTTCCTATGACTACCATGTCAACTATTTGGTACCAGATGTAATTCTAACACTGCTGCAGGTAAAATGTGGGTTTCTCTTGAAAATATTATAAGACTATGATTCTAGTTAGTATTCTCTATCTACTCGCCTACACAGATTATGTAGGAGTGAATAAAAACCACATGCCAAACACTATTTGGAAACATATATGCATTCATAACTAGAATGCATTTGTGTTTTAATTTTTGGTCCCCCCAATTAACATTATTCTTAAAAAATCTTCAAATTAGATTATGTGATGGTTCCTATATGAATATTTTTCTATGAACAGCTCTTATTAAAAACTGGGGAAAGTCAGGCAGGAAGTTTTTCAATTTGTTTTTCCAAAAACAGAAAAATAGTCTGGGAAGTGTAAAATTTAAGGGGAAGTCTTAAAAAAAAAAAACAAAAAAAAAACAGACTAAACTGCCTGATTCCTGAAACAGAAAAAGAAATCCTTGCAATAACATGTTGCTGTCACCAGGTGTCACAGTCAACCTGATACAAAGCTCAGAGCTCCCCTACCAGCAAGGCCAGTTAACAGCACCCTCAGTGATGCAATAGACTGTTTCCCAATAGGGAACTTCTGGTTATCTCAAGAGGTTTTGTGAAATCCTTAAAAAGTTTTCACAACAAAATTATTTTAATTAAAAAAAAACCACTCTCTAAACTTTGTCAGTATTGACAAAATTCCTTCAAATCCATTCCCTTTGTTCTTGGATCATAAGCTAGTGCAGTATAGCATAGCTGAGGACTTGCGTGCATGCCCAGTCGTGTCCGGTTCTTTTTGACCCCACGGACTGTAGCCCTTTAGGCTCCTCTGCCCATGGAATTTTCCAGGCAAGAATACTGGAGTGGGTTGTCATTTCCCACTCCAAGGGATCAAAACTGCATCTCTTGCATCTCCTGCATTGGCAGATGGATTCTTTACCACTGTGCCACCTGGGAACCTCTATAGCTGAGGACTTGCACTCTTAAATCCCATGTCTGACATCTATTACCTGTATAGCCCTAGACAAAATTATTTAATAATGGCTACAAAATTCCACAGGGCTAGTGCAAAATGAAAATGAGGGCGCTTCTTTAAGAAAAGTAATTTCAAGATAGTGACAGCAGGCCTTGTGTGGTACAACAGGTCACACACCCAAGAATTTGACTCTTTTGTAACTTCTCCAAGCCTTCACTTCTCCGTTTTCCTCATGGTTGAATGAGAATAATGGTAGCACCTGCTTCATAGATTTGTTATGAAGATTAGGTAGGATAATGCACATAAAACATTCATCACAGTGCTTGGTACATAGTAAGCTCCAAATAAACAGGAGCCTGTGCCTTTATGTCCATCAGACGCTGTGCCTCCCCTCCTCTGCACCAACCCTTTTTACAATCTGCTGCCAGAATAATCTTCTTTAGCACAGTTCTAATGTGTCACTGCCCTGTTTTTTATGAAAACCAAGTCCTCACTGCCTACAGAATAAAATCCAAATCTCTTGGACTAACCTTATCCAGTTTTCAGCTTCATCACCCATCACCTGTCTGGCTCCCTGGTCTCTCTCTGACCTCTGCCTCACATTCTGTGTCTTTCCTGACCCTGTTCTTTCTGCTGGAAACGCCCTCTCCCCCCGCCTCCCACCCTCGACTATAAGGAAAACATAGGAATTTCAGTCACAATTATTCTTCTGTCTTAGAACTGCTTACTATGTAGTCTGGGAAACAGAATATTACACCAAGATTCAGCAAGAATGCAAGACAAGGTGAAAAGAATAGTTAAGGGGGAAAAATGTCTTAAAAGTTTAGAATTAGAAGTCATAACTGCAGTGGCACTTTTTAAAGCATTTTGTTTCATAGTTTATTAATGGTTACTATATTATGTGAAAAAGTTGGCTTAAAGCTCAACATTCAGAAAACGAAGATCATGGCATCTGGTACCATACTTTATGGGAAATAGATGGGGCAACAGTGGAAACAGTGCCAGACTTTATTTTTCTGGGCTCCAAAATCACTGCAGATGGTGACTGCAGCCATGAAATTAAAAGATGCTTACTCCTTGGAAGGAAAGTTATGTCCAGCCTAGATAGCATATTCAAAAGCAGAGACATTACTTTGCCAACAAAGGTCCGTCTAGTCAAGGCTATGGTTTTTCCTGTGGTCATGTATGGATGTGAGAGTTGGACTGTGAAGAAGGCTGAGCGCCGAAGAATTGATGCTTTTGAACTGTGGTGTTGGAGAAGACTCTTGAGAGTCCCTTGGACTGCAAGGAGATTCAACCAGTCCATTCTAAAGGAGATCAGCCCTGGGATTTCTTTGGAAGGAATGATGCTAAAGCTGAAACTCCAGTACTTTGGCCACTTCATGCGAAGAGTTGACTCATTGGAAAAGACTGATGCTGGGAGGGATTGGGGGCAGGAGGAGAAGGGGACGACAGAGGATGAGATGGCTGGATGGCATCACTGACTCGATGGATGTGAGTCTGAGTGCACTCCAGGAGTTGGTGATGGACAGGGAGGCCTGGTGTGCTGCGATTCATGGGGTCGCAAAGAGTCGGACAAGACTGGGCAACTGAACTAACTGAACTGATATTATGCATAGACTCTATGTTATGTGTATCAAAATGATGGATTCTTTTTCAAAAATATAATTCATATCCTTAGGTTATTAAATGCTAAACTTAAAATCAGGGAAAACATATACTTTTAATTCATATGTTTTAGAAAAGTTTTAGGTTTACCCCAGATTGAACAGGAAGTTCCCATATACCCTGTCTCCACACACACACAACTTCTTCCACTATGATATCCTGCACCAGTGCATTTGTTACCATTGATGAACCTACCTTTGCACATCTTTTTCAACCAAAGTCCAAGTTTACATTATGGCTCACTCTTGATATAGTCAGAGGGGCTAAAAATGAGTTTATTCAAATGTATAATGACAGGTATTTGCCATTATATTTTCATACAGAGTTGTTTCACTGTCCTGAAAATCCTCTTCACTCTGTCTGTTCATCCCTCCCTCCTCCAAACCCCTGGAGCCACTGATCATTTTATGTCTCCATAGTTTTAAGTTTTTGAAAATGTTGTATGGTTGAAATAATAAAGTATGAGGCCTTTTAGATTGGCTTCTTTCAGTTAGTAACATCTATTTAAATTTTCTTCATGTCTTTGCAGGTTGCAGTGTTTTTTAAATAAAATTTCAAATGAAAGTCACATTTAATTACACTGAGTAAAATATTTAGAGGAGTTCTCTTTTTTACTTTAAAAGGTACTTTTTTTTTTTTTTTTAAGATGTACATTTATCGACAACTCTTGGGACTTTCCGAATAGTCCAGTGGTTAAGACTCCACCTTCCAGTGTAGAGTGTGCAGGTTCCCTGGTCAGAGAGCTGAGATCCCAACATGCCTCTCAGCCAAAAAACCAAAACATAAAACAAGCAATACTATAACAAATTCAGTAAAGATTTTTTTTTTTAATTGTTGATGGTCCACATCAACAACTCTTGTGTTGGGGCCTTTCTGTGGGATTATTTGTACACATGCATTAAATATTGGAATTGTCATCCCAGAGATGCTGTATTCCTAAAGGCTCTCTCAATTTTAAGGACAAGTGGGATGGTTTAAAACACCGATTTCTGATTTTTTTTTTAACCTTAGGTATTCAGTTTGCCTAGAAATAAAGTGTATTTTATTCTGCAAATGTAAGAGACCCTATGACAGGAAGTTAGACAATTCATCATATACATTAGTTAGTTAGCTGGTTAATGTTTACAGAGCATACTATATGCTGGGCACAATTCTATAACATTTTTCTAATACTGTAACTAAAATCTTAGTGCATATACAATTTGGGAAGTCCTCTTTGGAAAATACACATATTCACAAAGAAAATTACAAATAACAAAATTAAGTGACCCTAGAAAGGGCCCATGTAAATGAAGAGACCTAAAAATTTAGCCTCACAGTAAACTCACCTTCGTTTCTAATGACTGAGAAACTGAAGTGAAGAAGCAAGCTTCAGGCAGCCCAGTTCTTCACCTCTCACAGGTCTCCAGGACTGCTTCTTGTTCCATGATTCCAATTTCTCCCTAGAAAAACAGTTCATCTCGGCTATGTTGCCATTAGAGCAGAGGGCAAAATTAAACAAGAAGCTTTCATGTTCTGATTGCCACACACACATTTCCACCCACCATTTATGCACCCTGATTTTATTCACTGCCTTGTTCTAGGTAGGTTTTCTAACATTCTTTTCATTGAACCATAACAACCGTAATATGAAATTTCTGTATCCCTGAAAGACACAAATAAAGCATCGTCTTCTCCCCCACCTCCACACTTTCCCTGCAGTCTATGAAGTGATTAGTGTTCTCACAGAACAGTGTGCTCATTCACTTAATAGGCTTTTATGTATGTGGCTGTACCAGGTACTCTTGATGCTACGATGCATCAGAAGTAATTTCTTCCCTCAAGGGACTCACATTCCAGTTTGGTAGAGAACTGATAAGTAAACACATGATAACAACAGTTCCTCACAGGCTGTAATAGAACTATGTACAACTGTTATGGGAACCTAGCTTTGCGAACATGTAATAATGTATAAAATAAATCTTAGAGGATAGATACAACTAATGGACAAGGTAAGAAAGGGCTTTAAGCAAGGGGCTTTACCAAGGGATCTGTGGTGCAAATTAAGGGCCTTGAAGAATTGGGAAAAGAAAATGAGTATGTCTTTATTTTCACTAACCTCCAGTTTGAAATTTAACATTTTTTCTTCCATTATAAATATAGGTCACAAACCGGTAGTGCTAGCAATACTTGTAACTTTTTACCAATAGAAACATAGATATATTCATACTGCAGTTGACTCAGATTCTTCAAATATTAATTTGCACACATTTTTACTTTGAAATTACTATAGGAATTAGACTCACTGTAAGAATTTGTGTTTTATTGCATACTATATAACACAAATTTGTTTTCCTAATATTCTGATAATTGCATAGGATTATACAATTATCTCTTTATAGTAACATGTATGTCTATGTAATAATATGTACACTTATGCATTTAAATATATTATTCTGAGAAAAGTTCATGGGCTTCACCAGATTGTCCAAGCAATTCACTGTGAAGGAATAAATAAGTAAGCTTAAGAAATCCTGTTCCAAGCAAAGGGAACAGAAGACACAGTGAGTTTAAAGATGAGGACTTGTTCAAGAATTCAATCCCCTGTGCTGTCTCTTCCTTCTCTTGAGTCTGCATTGCTCCCACTCTTCTTTCTGCCACACCCCTAGTTTGGAACACCTGTCCATTTGGCCCTTCTCAGATCTGTTTTCCACACTATCCAGTATTGGGAATTTGTATTCCCAGTGCCGATATTGTGTCACTGCTATGCTGGTTGAAAGGGATCAGGAGAGCCCAGCCTGCTTGGCCTTGACCTTGCCTCTCCCTGCAGTGCCTAGGACCTCTGTGGAGTCCTCAGCATACCTGGGATAGATCTGGAAACCCTGGCCTAAAAGAGCCAGTGTGGCTTTTAACACACTCCATGGGGCATTCCACACTCCTCCATCCTTATCTTTTATCATGCGTCCCTGAGCTTTGTCCAGCCCCACAGAAACACTTTACTCTTCAAAAAGGTCCTGCCACTATCACCTCAGTGGTATACAAATTGTTCTTCTGCTTGGGACTCTACCTCTCCCCACTTCTTTTTCCTGGTTGATGTCTATTTTTATGTTAGGTGTCAGTTTAGAGGTGTGTTCCTCTGGGAAGTCTTTCTACTCGCCCCCCACCCCAGCAATGCCCTAAATGTCTCCACTATGTGCTGCCTTAACAGTCTGTGTTTGCAGCTTTTTCTTCTTTACGTGGCACAAATATTTTGTTACATAGGCTACAAAAATAATTTCACTTTTGGTTGGTTTTGAAATTTGAAAAGAAGGATGAGCCGTGGCAGGGATGGGGTGTGTGGGTGGAGAGAGAGGTAAGCAAATAGGGCAGAGAAAGGATTTTCTTAATTGGCTGTTGGCCCCTCTGAGGAGGAGGAAGCAGAGGACCTTGATTATTGAAATGACCAAGAAAATGTTCTCCCTTGGCTGGGTGGTCCTTTCTGTTCAGCCAGGAAGTGAGTGGGGTGCTGAGGGGTGCTGGCTGAAGGGCGCTGGATGGAACTAGCTGCAGGACTTGGTCCCCACTGAGGTAGGCTGGGTGCAGGGGAAGGATGTAGGGAGAAGGGCAGGGAATGATGAACCCTTAGTGGTCAGGACATGTTGCTATGGTGATACAATGTGAAAACAAACGGTGCACTCACATCCACAAGTTTAAGTGTCTTAATTCATGCTGGAAAACATGTAGGGTTAAACGCTTGGTATCTTCGAGGTGGAGCTGTGGAAGCAACTTTGGACTGGGGGTCAGGACTCTGAGTTGGGTCTGGGTGTCTTTCCAGGTAAGCCCTAAAGAATATGCCTGCCAGTGCAGGAGACTTAAGAGACACGGGTTCAATCCCTGGGTCAGGAAGATCCCCTGGAGGAGGGCATGGCAGTATTCTTGCCTGGAAAATCCCATGGACAGAAGAGCTTAGTAGGTTATGGTCCACAGGATTGGAAAGAATCAGACACGATTGAAGCGACTTGGCATGGCAGGGTGCTGTAGGATCCTGGTGAGAAGACCATGAATCCTACCATGAGGCTTTGGAGAGGGACTTGGGGGGCAGGGCAAGGCTGAGGAAGAGGAGAGAAAGGAAGAAGGAAACAGTCCACTGAATCAGGCTTAAAATTCAATCTTCAGAAGAAAGCTGCAGGGCCGGCGCCTGGGGGCAGTGGAAGCTCAGGGCACCTTCCTCCCAGTGGGGCCGGCGGGCCCGGGCTTCACGCTGCGGTCACAAGACTAAAGAACTAACAGAACTGACCAGATTTCCATCCTCGCAGGTGATGTCAGAGAAAGTGTACCAGCACCACCCTAGGCATCAGTTTCTTCATCCTGAAAATGGGAGAGCGCCACCTGACCTGCCTTCTCTGAGCAGTGACAGCTGGGCAGGTGAGCGCAGCAGGCGAGACGGTGGAGGTCAGCTCCGTGGTGGGCAGAAGGTACGGTGCCCTACCCGTCCGAGGATGCGGGCATTGGGGGATCAGGTCTTAGGGGTCCCATAAGCTGAAGGGCGCTCTAGGGCGGGCTGGGCGTTGGTGGGATTTGGTGCGGCCATCAGCTTGTTCTTGGCCGTCTTGGTAGTGGCTTTGGCATACTTTAGCCTCAGGGTCTGCGGGTCCCCAGGATCAAAGTGAATACGGTTCAATGCGTTCTGACGGCTTCTGCTCCAGCCCTGCTGTCACGGATCACAACACCCGCAGGCTGCTCTATGAGAGCTTGGTCAGGGACCCTTCATACCCCTTGAACGCCCTGAAGGGCGGGTAGAGTTCTCTGGGTTTAAAGTCCACAGGGAGGCCCCTGGCAAGCTGCGTCCGGACCTCCTCCTCCAGGGTGCGGGGCTTCAGGGTGCTGGGGTGGGAGGGAGCGCGTGGCGAGGGGAAGGGAACGCGGCGCGAGTGCGGCGCGGGGCTGCGGGGAGGTGGGAAGGGGCGCTGAGAGTGGTGCGCTCCAGGGGTCCGGAGCCGGGTGGTGGCGGGGGGCAGCTCTGGTTGGAGTCACAGCGTGGGAGGCGGGGAGAGGGTGCGGCGAGGGAGGCCCTGGGAGCCCGAGCCGAGCCGAGCCGGAGCGCCTGCTGGCGAGTCTTCTTCTTTTTTTGAATTTAAAACCAAAATGTTTATTGGAGTTGTACAGAAAACTTTGCAATCCTAAAACTCATATTACAAATCACTAGAGGAAACAAAAGTTCATAACGTTGGCGTGCCTCTTAAATATCACCGACAGATCTCTGAAATGTGTTTATAGACAGCCGGGTGCTTGAAGCTGAGTCCCCTAGCCTGTTTGTGCTGATGATCCCTTTGTGGTCGGAATTAATTGCTCTGTCTGAGTCTTACCTTTCTTTCATAACTAAATGGTAATAGCCTTTGTGCTGGTCTGTGTTCCACAAAATACTGAACTCCTCTGGTCAGCACTGAGCCTTTACTCACTAGGGCCTAGGGCCGGACAGGTACTGAGCGAGTAAGCTTTGGTCAGCTATTTATTGGTGAGATAATGAATGAATGAACCCAGAATTGTCGTCCAGATCTATATCAGAAGAAGGCTTGGAAACAGAGGTAAATAGTGTAAACTTTATCCTCTAGACCAGCATTTTTCAAACTGTACCTTATGATCTATTAGTGGTTTGCAAGATCAATTTGTTGTTGTTTAATCACTAAGTCGTGTCCAACTCTTTCTGACCCCAGGAACTGCAGCACACCAGGCTTTCCTGTCCTTCACTATCTCCCTGAGTTTGCTTAAACTCATGTCCAGTGAGTTGGTGATACCATCCAACCATCTCATCCTCTGTTGTCCCCTTCTCCTGCCTTCAATCTTTCCCAGCATCAGGGTCTTTTCCAATGAGTCAGCTCTTCGCATCAGGTAGCCAAAGGATTGGAGCTTCAGCATCAGTCCTTCCAATGAATAATCAGGGTTGATTTCCTTCAGGATTGACTGGTTTGATCTCCTTGCTGTTCAAGGGACTATCAAGAGTCTTCTTCAGCACTACAGTTTGAAATCAATAATTTTTGTGTGTGAAATTGAATTTTATAGAACAGAAGAATCGAATAGAATAGGAAATATCAGAGTGCATCACAAGAATTAAGGGTAAGTTTGCTCCATAAAACTTTTACTTCAGTCATGCATATATATGCACATTGTGAATTAGTATGTGTACCTTGTGCTGTGAGTATTGCTTCCAGTTGGTTACGTAAAGAAGGTTCTAAAGCTCCCGCTGTAACAACAGGGGAGGCATTTTGAAGGGTTTCAATTAAGGATGTTATATGATCAGATCTGTGGTTTGGGAAACTTCCTCAGACCATGGCACTAAGGGGTTTTTGACCAGTATTGGCAATGACGGGAGCATCTGAAAAGCTACTGCGGCAACTGAGAAATGACAAGAAAGATAATGGTATGGGATGGAAAGGAGAGGGTGAGAAGGAGAAATAGTGACTGATTGGAGGGAAGACGTTGGTCAGTGGGGGTTGAGGTTTAAGGTCTGTTACTATGGGCTTGATCTGGAATGCCATAATTTAGACAATGGGTACATCACAGAGACAATGTCAATTCAGTAGGAGGGAAATCAAAATACTAACTTTGGAGTTGAATTGATGGATCCATTTAGTCAGAATAATTAGCCCACATTGATATGAATTGCTCTGGATGCTAAATATAGTAACTGATGGGCTAGATTGTCCCATGTATACATTACCATGTATAAACTAGCAAGCTCAGTGGGGCTTCCCTGGTGGCTCAGAGGAAAGAATCTGTCTGCAATGCAGGAGACATGGGTTTAGTCCCTGGGTTAGGAGGATCCCCTGGAGAAGGAAATGGCAACCCACTCCAGTATTCTTGCCTGGAGAATCCCATGGACAGAGGAGCCTGGCAAACTACAGTTCATGGGATCACAAAAGGGTCAGACACAACTTAGCAACTAAACAACAGCAAGCCAGGTCAGTAGTGTTTGAATCTGGTTGCTTAAATATCTAAGGTACTTTTATTATGCTTTCACAGTGTATGAAATTATATTTTTGAGTGGGAAAATCAACCTACACAGCCTATTGCTTATGAGTAATATAGTTTACTCACCTACCTTAAATACTTTTCTGGAATAATATAAATACGAAGAAAAAAATCCAGTACTGTATAATGCATACAATTTAATAAGCACTGCATATGAGAAGAAATATTTTTTCTGTTTTCTCATATAATAATTATGTCTTCTCTTGCAAAGTCTTTATTCAGCTGGATAAATTATATAATATTCTCAATTTACTACAATGGGCAGTGCTTAACTTGGGTGGTATGTGGATCACCATATTTTAGCTGCAGGACAGGACTGTCTCCAAGCAGTTTGAATGTAAATCAGGTATTCATGTTGTCCTGATTAGTTATTTAGGCCAAGATTCAGGATTAAGAAACAGAGGAATAATGCTGGACTAAGGCACAGCCAAGAAAGGAGACAAAAATACAATGTATTCATTCTTAAGCATTAGATTAGTAAGCTAATATAATAATTATTAAAGGCTCACATTAAAGCAGCAGCTTTTAAATTTTGACCCTAATCATTTAATATTTATTAGTTTCATGTGTTGCACTCCTCAAGCATGTTTCAGGTCCTATGTAGCCCTGAGACCTGCTTATTAACTGAATACAGGATGTACTTATTAATAATAACAGTGTTGCCCATCAATAGACAATTGGCCTAAGAAGATGTGATAGATATGTGTGTGTGTGTGTAATGGGATATTACTCAGCCATAAGAAGAATTAAATATTGCCATTTGGAACAACATGGGTAGACTTAGAGAATATTGTGGTTAGTGAAATGTCAGAGAAAGATACTCTGTGATGTCACTTATAAGTGGAATCTAAAAAATAATAATAATAAAGAATCTGTAAACAAAACAAACAGATTCACAGACATAGGAAACAAATTTATTGTATCAAAAGTGGGGAGGAGGGACAAATTAGGAGCATGGGATTAACATATAAAATGTACTAAACATATAGCAGAGGGAATTATTCTCAATATTTTATAATAATCTATAATGGAATATAATATGCAAAAAATATGAATCACTGTACTATATACCTGAAACTTACATGATATTGTAAATCAACTACACTTCAATAAAGATAAATAAAATATATTTCTGAGCTGTTAAAAAAATTCCATTGTTAACTTCCAGTTACCACTAAATGCTTTTTATAGCTAAAATGAATTACTTGAATTAAAGCCATTAGCTAAAAGGTACAATTGTAAAGTTAGGTGAGTTCTAAAAAAAAACATAATGAAATGTAAATTATGTTGTTCCTCAAAGTTGAAACTCCAGAAGGCTACACATTTGTTGAACAATAATGTAATTACTGGAAGCATCAATAAAACTCTTTAACATTTGTCTTTAAAACCAGTTAAAGAAACATAGAAGAAAAACAATTCACATTACTTTATAATTATAGCTAATTTCTATCACCCCTTCTACTGGAAAAAATACATATTTGGATCATTTACTTTATTTTGTTATATTTGCCTTTGGATAACTCGTGGTTGTATGTTTTAAAAAAGTCCTTGAAGAATAAATGTGTAGCCATTAAAAGTACTGAAATAAACATGACATAGGATGATTGTAATAAACTAAATCTCCATATTGAGAAATCTTTTCAAAAAATGTTATTGAAGTATAGTTGATTTACAATGTTGTGTTAATTTCTGATGTACAGCAAAATGACTCAGTTATACATATATATATTCTTTTCAATTGTTATTTATCACAGAATTAATATAGTTATCTGTGCTATATAGTAGGACTTTCTTATTTATCCATCATATATATAATAGCTTGCATCTGCTAATCCCAAACTCCTAATCTATCCTTCCCTTACCCTACTTTTCCCTTGACGAACACAAATCTGTTCTCTATGCCTTTGAGTCTGTTTCTGCTTCATAGATAGGTTCATTTGTATTGTATTTTAGATATCACTTATGAGTGATGTCATATGGTATTTGTCTTTCTCTTTCTGACTGACTTTTCTTATATCATAACCCCTAGGTCCATCCATGTTGCTGCAAATGGCTTTATTTCATTCTTTTAAATGGCTGAGTAATAGTCTATTGGATATGTATATCATATCTTCTTTTCCATTCATTTGTTGATGGGCGTTCGGGTTATTTCCACGTCTTGGCCATTATAAATAGTGCTGCTGTGAACATAGGCATGCATGTATATTTTCTGACCTAAGAAAACACTTGAATGATTTATGTCAGAGAATGTTTTCTTATGTTCTGTTTCAGGAGTTTTATTCTGTCTTGTCTTATATTTAAGTGTTTGAGTCATTTTGAGTTTATTTTTGTGTATGATGGGAGGGTGTGTTCTAACTTCATGTGGCTGTTCAACTTTCCCATCACCACTTGCTGAAGAGATTGTTTTTTCTCCATTGTATATTGTTGCCTCCTTTCTTGAACTGATTAACTGTCCATAGGTGTGTGGGTTTATCTCTGGACTCTGTTCTGTTCCATTGATCTGTATGTCTGTTTTTGTGCCACGTATCGAGAAATCTTAAAACTGTATACACAGGCTTAAACTATGTAGTGAGGATTGTCTATAATTAACCTATGAACCACTCTCTTGAGGCATTCTTAACTTTGCTCAAGCGTTACTGCTAATAATATACCAATAAAGGGGAAATTTTTTACTGTATATCTCCTAGGACTCAAAACTGGTTAATGGCAATCATGTTTGTAATACTAGCATCACCAGCCATGACAGAGGTTTAATTGAACATGGACAAGAGGACAACTAAATTTTGTGACTATAAGAAAACATCTAGATACAAAGATATCTGTTAATATAGATATATATTTAACTTAAAACAACATTAGTTTCAGATTGTGCAATGGAAATGTCTGCTCACTCTTAGTGTTAAAAATTTTCTTGATAAAATACGTGTTTTAAGTAAGGATTGTTAGCTTATATATTTCAAAAACTAGCTAGGTTTTCATTGATAACTAATTATTTACTTCCCACAGATTGAGGCTGACTTTATGCAGTGGTATCTCTGTAAGGCTGACTCTCTGGCTTCCGTTGCTTCTTCAGTTCTACAACAATTGGTAGAGAAGTTTTTGGAAATCAGGGAGACTGGAGCAGAGCCAGGGTCTAGCTACAGCTACTGTTATGTCAGAATTCTAAATAAAACCATTGTTCTTTAGTCACTCAGTCGTGTCTGACTCTTTGCGACCTCATGGACTGCAGAACGCCAGGGTTCCCTGTCCATCACCATCTCCCAGAGCTTGCTCAAACTCACATCCATTCAGTCAGTGATGCCATCCAACCATCTCATCCTCTGTTGTCCCCTTCTCTTCCTGCCTTCAATCTTTCTCAGTATCAGGGTCTTTTCCAATGAGTCAGTTCTTCACATCAGGTGGCCAAAGGATTGGAGCTTTAACTTCAGCATCCGTCCTTCCAAGAATATTCAGGATTGATTTCCTTTAGGATTGACTGCTTTGATCTCCTTGCAGTCCAAGGCACTCTCAAGAATCTTCTCCAGTGCCACAGTTCAAAAGCATCAATTCTTCGGCACTCAGCCTTCTTTATGGTCCAACTCTCACATCCATACGTGACTACTGGAAAAACCATAACTTTGACTATACAGACCTTTGTTAGCAAAGTAATGTCTTTGCTTTTTAATACACTGTCTAGGTTTGTCATTGCTTTTTGTCCAAAGAGCAAGCATCTTTTAATTTCATGGCTGCAGTCACAATCTGCAGTGATCTGCACAACAGAGGATGAGATGGTTGAATGGTTGGAGCCCAAGAAAACATTCTTTCACTGTTTCCATTTTTTCCCCATCTATTTGCCATGAAGTGATGGGACTGGATGCCATGATCTTTGTTTTTTGAAGTTGAGTTTTAATCCGGCTTTTTCACTCTTTTCTTTCACTTTCATCAGGAGGCTCTTTAGTTCCTCTTAACTTTCTGCCATAAGGGTGGTGTCATCTGCATATTTGAGATTATTGCTATTTCTCCCAGCAATCTTGATTCCAGCTTGTGCTTCCTCCAACCTGAGATTTCACATGATGTACTCTGCATATAAGTTAAATAACTAGGGTGACAGTATTCAGTCTTGTTATTCTCCTTTCCCAATTTGGAACCAGTCTGTTGTTTCATGTCCAGTTCTAACTGTTGCTTCTTGACCTTCACACAGATTTCTCAGGAGGCAGGTAATGTGGTCTGGTATTCCCATCTCTTCGAAGGCTTTAGCATAGTCAATGAAGCAGAAGTAGATGTTCTTCTGGAATTCTCTTGCTTTCTCTACGATCCAAAAGATGTTGGCAATTTGATCTCTGGTTCCTTTGCCTTTTCTAAATCCAGCTTGAACATCTGGAAGTTCTTAGTCCATGTACTGTTGAAGCCTAGCTTGGAGAATTTTGAGCATTACTTCGCTAGCATGTGAAATGAGGGCAATTGTGCAGTAGTTTGAACATTCTTTGGCATTGCCTTTCTTAGCAATTGGAATGAAAACTGACCTTTTCCAGTCCTGTGGCCATTGTTGAGTTTTCCAAATTTGCTGTCATATTGAGTGCAGCACTTTCACAGCATCATCTTTTAGAATTTTAAATAGCTCAGCTGGAATTGCATCACCTCCACTAGCTTTGTTCATAGTGATGCTACCTAAGGCCCTCTTGACTTTGCACTCTAAAATGTCTGGCTCTAGGACAGTGATCACACCATCATGGTTATCTGGGTCATTAAGATCTTTTTTGTATACTTATGTGTATTCTTGTCACCTCTTCTTAATATTTTCTGCTTCTGTTAGGCCCATACTGTTTCTGTCCTTTATTGTGCCCATCTTTGCTTGAAATATTCCCTTGGTATCTCTAATTTTCTTGAAGAGATCTCTAGTCTTTCCCATTCTATTGTTTTCCTCTATTTCTTTACATTGTTCATTAATGAAGACTTTCTTATTTCTCCTTGCTGTTCTTTGGAACTCTGCATTCAATGGGTATATCTTTCCTTTTCTCCTTTGCCTTTTGCTTCTCTTCTTTTCTCAGCTATTTGTAAGGCCTCCTCAGACAACCATTTTACCTTTTGCATTTCTTTTTTGGGGGGATGGTTTTGATCACCTCCTTCTGTACAATGTTATGAACCTCTGTCCATAGTCCTTCAGGCACTCTGTCTATCAGCTCTAATCCATTGAATCTATTTGTCATTTCCATTGTATAATCATAACGGATTTGATTTAGGTCATATCTGAATGGCCTATGGTTTTCCCTACTTTCTTCAATTTAAGTCTGAATTTGGCAATAAGGAATTCGAATTCATGATCTGAGCCACAGTCAGCTCCTGATCTTGTTTTGGCTGACTCTATAGATTCTCCATCTTCGATTGAAAAGAATATAATCAATATGATTTCAGTATTGACCCACTGGTGATGTCTCTTGTGCTGTTGGAAGAGGGTGTTTGCTATGACCAGTGTGTTCTCTTGGCAAAACTCTGTTGGCTTTTGACCCGCTTCATTTTGTACTTCAAGGCCAAACTTGCCCGTTACTCTAGGTATCTACTTAGAGTATCAAGAGATACTCTAGGTATCTCTTGACTTCCTACTTTGCATTCCAGTCCCCTGTGATGAAAAGGACATCTTTTTTTTTTTTGGTGTTAGTCCTATAAGATCTTGAAGGTCTTCATAGAACTGTTCAACTTCAGCTTCTACGGCATTAGTGCTTGGATCATAGACTTGGATTACTGTGATATTGAATGGTTTGCCTTGGAAACGAGTAGAGATCATTCTGTTATTTTTGAGATTGGACCAAAGTACTGCATTTTGGACTCTTTTGTTGACTGTGAGGGCTACTCCATTTCTTTTAAGGGATTCTTGTCCACAGTAGTAGATATAATGGTCATGTGAATTAAATTTGCCCATTCCTGTCCATTTTAGTTCACTGATTCCTAAAATGTCAATGTTCACTCTTGCCATCTCCTGTTTGACCACTTCCAATTTACCTTGATTCTTGATCCTAATATTCCAAGTTCCTATGCAATATTGTTATTTATAGCATCGGACTTTTCTCTCACTACTAGACACTTCCACAACTGGGCGTTGTTTCCTCTTTGGCTCAGCCTCTTCATTCTTTCTGGAGCTATTTCTCCACTCTTCTCCAGTAGTATATTGGGCACCTACCAAACTGGGGACTTTATCTTTCAGTGTCATATCTTTTTGCCTTTTCGTACTGTTCATGAGGTCAAGGCAAGAATGCTGAAGTGGTTTCCCATTGCCTTCCCCAGTGGACCACATTTTGTCAGAACTCTCCACCACAACCCCTTCGTCTTGGGTGGCCATACATGGCATGGCTCATAGTTTCATTGGATTAAACAAGGTTGTGGTCCATGTGATCAGTTTGGTTAGTTTTCTGTGATTGTGGTTTTAAACTAACCAAATAAAATCATAATTCAGGTAATTGTTTCATCTGTAAAATTTGATGGTAAGCTACCTAAGGACAGGAACTGTCTGAGTCTGACATGTAAGGCAGTGATGAACTCCTAAATCTTACCCTAGAATAAAAAATTTTTAAAGATAATTGATTATTTAAAGAAAAATAATAGAAATGGACTGAGAGGTTTATGACATATTTTAAAGTAAAATATATGACAATAGCATAAAGGAAGAGAGATGGGAAATGGAAGGAGAGAGAGGATAGTACAATAAACAACCATATATTCTTCACTCTGATTCATCAAATTGTAAAAATTTGCCACTTTTATATCTGTTTACCTATCATCTTTATTCAACATTATTTTTGTTGAATTATTTGAAAATATTGTGCTGTCAAGACACTTTTACCTTTAAATACTTCAACATGTCTCCTAAGCAAAAGAATAATCTCCTACATAACCACAGTATAATTACAACACTCAAAAACTCAACATTGATATGATGTCATTATCTAACATAAATCCATATTCAAACATCCCCAATTGTCCATAGATCACATGTTTTTTAAAAAAATTATTTATTTTTAATTGAAGGATAATTGTTTTACAATATTGTGCTGGCTTCTGCCATACATGAACATGAATCAGCCACAGGTATACATACGTCTCCTCCCTTCTGAAGTCCCCTCCTATCTCCCTCCCCATCCCACCCCTCTAGTTTGTCACAGAACTCGAGTTTGAGTTCCCTGAGTCATACAGCAAATTCCCACTGGCTGTCTGTTTTACATATGGTAGCATATATGTTTCCATGCTGCTCTCTCCATTCATCCCACCCTCTCCTTCCCCCATCCCCCGTGTCTGTAAGTCTGTCCCCTATGTGTGCATAGACCACATGTTTTAAATCCAAAATTGAGAATCCCTTCTAGAAAGAATTTCTCTACTACTAGGATTCTATCCTTTACCTTCTTATCTGCCATATTACTGCACCACACACACACAGAAAACAAACTCTTGGTTTGTTCTCATCTCTGCTGAATTTCAGGTCAGCTGTCTTTTCTGTGAGATTTCCAAGCCAGCTGAACATTTGTATCTATTCTGAAACTTCTAATATGTATTGGGGTAATTCTTGGGTGAAAGTCCACTTCTCCCACGAGACTGATTCATAAGGATAGTAATTATCTCCCCCAGTTCCAAATATATTTCCAAGTGCAAATGTTTGGCCCATAATCGACATTCAAAAGACAATTTTGGAATGAATGAATATATATTAAGTGTTTAAGATGGAGGAACACATGTATCATCTTTATATCCCTCTGCATCCCATAGAGTCCGCCCTCAATGGGAGTTTAATAGATCTTTGTAAAGTGAGAATTTTCAGCACTGTAGCTGGAAGTATTCTTTGACTGTTCCTTTGCTGTTGTTTAGTTGCTAAGTCATGTCCACCTCTCTTGCAACCCCATGGACAAAGGAGCCTTTTCCAGGGGATCTTCCTTACCCAGGGAGTGAGCCCGAGTCTCCTGCTTGACAGGCAGATTCTTTACCACTGAACCACCTGGGCAGCAACTGTTCTTTGGTACATTCCTTTGATATTTAATAACATTTAAAGAGCAGAAGAGGTACACAAGGAATACTGAATTTGATCTTCAATTCAGTACACCAAGATGTAGGATTTTAGTAACTATGGGGAGAATCATTGCTGTGACAATAGAAGAATAAATGTTTCATAATTCTGATATAGCCCCATAAAACTATAATTTATTATGCACTTACTAAGTGTCAAACACTGTGCTAATTACTTTATATGCATTTAAAATTTTTATTATATATTTTAAAAGTAAGGCTTACTGAGGTATACTTGACATTCAGAAATTCATACCTTTTGGTGTACAGTTCCATGAGTTTTGACAAATGCCATAGTCATGTCACTAATTACCATTACAATCATGATACAGAATAGGAATATTTCCATCACCCCCAAAATCCTCTTATGTCCCCTATTACACACATTATTTAATCCTCCTAATTACTTTAGTGGAAAAGGCAGAGGAAGCAGAGATCAAATTGCTAACATCCGCTGGATCATCCGAAAAAGCAAGAGAGTTCCAGAAAAACGTCTATTTCTGCTTTATTGACTATGCCAAAGCTTTTGACTGTGTGGATTACAATACACTGTGGAAAATTCTGAAAGAGATGGGAATACCAGACCACCTGACCTGCCTCTTGAGAAACCTATATGCAGGTCAGGAAGCAACAGTTAGAACTGGACATGGAACAACAGACTGGTTCCAAATAGGAAAAGGAGTACGTCAAGGCTGTATATCGTCACCCTGCTTATTTAACTTATATGCAGAGTACATCATGAGAAATGCTGGGCTGGAAGAAGCACAAGCTGGTATCAGGATTGCCAGGAGAAATATCAATAATCTCAGATATGCAGATGACACCACCCTTATGGCAGAAAGTGAAGAGGAACTAAAAAGCCTCTTGATGAAAGTGAAAGAGGAGAGTGAAAAAGTTGGCTTAAAGCTCAGCATTCAGAAAACTAAGATCATGGCATCCGGTCCCATCACTTCATGACAAACAGATAGGGAAACAGTGGAAATAGTGAGAGACTTTATTTTTGGGGGCTTCAAAATCACTGCAGATGGTGATTGCAGCCATGAAATTAAAAGATGCTTACTCCTTGGAAGGAAAGTTATGTCCAACCTAGATAGCATATTCAAAAGCAGAGACATTACTTTGCCAACAAAGGTCCGTCTAGTCAAGGCTATGGTTTTTCCTGTGGTCATGTATGGATGTGAGAGTTGGACTGTGAAGAAGGCTGAGCACCAAAGAATTGATGCTTTTGAACTGTGGTGTTGGAGAAGACTCTTGAGAGTCCCTTGGACTGCAAGGAGGTCCAACCAGTCCATTCTGAAGGAGATCAGCCCTAGGATTTCTTTGGAAGGAATGATGCTAAAGCTGAAACTCCAGTACTTTGGCCACCTCATGCGAAGAGTTGACTCATTGGAAAAGACTCTGATGCTGGGAGGGATCAGGGGCAGGAGGAGAAGGGGACGACAGAGGATGAGGTGGCTGGATGGCATCACCGACTCGATGGACATGAGTTAGAATGAACTCCGGGAGTTGGTGATGGACAGGGAGGCCTGGTGTGCTGCGATTCATGGGGTCGCAAAGAGTCGGACACAACTGAGTGACTGAACTGAACTGATTCCCCCCCGACACCTTTTTTTAAGAGAAGAAAAACTGAGGCTAAGAGTAGCTGAGTAATTTATTCAGAGTTGCATAATTAGTAGTAAGTGGCAGAGCTTGGACTCCAACCAAGGTCTGTCTGACTCTAAATCTCACAATTTAAATACACCACCTGCCATTACTACTTTGTTATATTCAGTTTGTCCACCAGTGTGTTTCCCATTTTGTTACACAATGGCCATAGAGCTGTAACAAGAGGAAAATAAACTGGCCCTTTCAGAAATACTAAGAAGAGGCTAAATGAATTACAAGATAAATTTTATGTCAAATTAGAGGCATACACTTTATTGCACGAGATTAAAAGTAAGTAAATGTTCGGTTCATTGATATGGAACTAGATATTTCAGTAGTTGTGTGTTTTAACTTTACTTCATAACTAAGGACTCCTTTAGCCACTTGAATCTAGAAATATCCTAGGATAAACTTTGGGAGTTCATTGCTGCCTGACACGTCAGACCCAGATGGTTCCTATCGTCAGGTAGCTTGCCATTGAATTTCACAGATAAAATAATTACCTGCATTATAGTTTTATTTAGAGTTCTGACATGATGCATCTTTAGCCTAAGTCGGCTGCAAAGTGTTTTACTGTATTAGAAGGAACAGGAAATCCTTAAAGTGGCCTTAATATAATAAACATTTTGTGTTCTACTATATTAAAAATAATTGAAATTAGTGTTCAATTTAACTACTAAATTTGGGGATGGTTTTTTATGCAACAAGAGTCAACAGAAAACTGATCCAGATACGAGAGTTCTGAGGTTTGGTCTGTTCAAGTATGAAGATCAAGTCATATTTTTGAAATCTACAAACTACAAAATTAGTTGCATTTTTTAAAGCCAGTTGTTTAAAATTCAGAATATATTGCCTCATAACAATAGATGCATTTTCTTATTAAGTAGTTTGGACATAACGGAATCTTTATGTGGTCCTTCAGGATTTTTCCATTGCCTACATTCATTGTGTGTCTCTGAGGTTAAGAAACAAAAGGTGTTCACAGCTGAGTTGGCTGTTTATTGACCTTGTGCCAGGTCACTATTTTTTTTTTTTAACAAATATTTTAAGACAATAACCTAGCGGCTTAAAACTATACTGTTTATTTGGCTCATGAATCTGCTGGGCAGTTGTGGTCTGGGACGGCCTTAGCTGATCTCCAATGGGCTCTTTCGTATGTCAGGGATCAGGTCGTGGCTTGACTAGGGGTGGCTGGTCCCAAACAATCTAATTCATTTTTCTGATGGTTGGGGGTGATGGGTTTGACTTAGCCATACATCTCTCATCATCCTGCAGGCTAGTTTAGGTAAGTTCATAAGCAGCAAGATTCCAAGAGAAGCAAGGAACTAAGCCTTGAAGTGCATGCATGCATGCTAATGCTTCGGTCATGTCCAACTCTTTTTGACCCTATGGACCGTAGCCATCCAGGCTCCTTTGTCCATGGGAATCTCCAGGCAATAACACTGGAGTGGGTTACCGTGCTCTGCTGCAGGGGATCTTGGGACCCAGGAAACTGTAAGCTCATGTCAAATATTGCTTGCATCACATGTGCTAATGTTTCATTTGCCAAAATAAGTCGATGACTAACCTAGATAGAAGGAGTGAGTAATGGATTCTACTACTTTATGGGAAGAGAGGAGAATTATGGGCATTTATTTTTTTTTACAATTAACTACAATGTTAACTTAAATTGAGATAGAAAATATCATAGAAGGCTAAAGAAAGAAAGAAAAAGTCAGTGTAAGTTAGAGGGAGTTGGCCTTTTGGCCTCATTCTCTATGGGAAAATGAGGGGAGATGTTAAATGGACCTGAGATTGCTGGATAGACGAGGAGTACAAAGGGCATTATAATATATATATAGAGGACCCAACCACTATCTATCTGTTAATTCTTGAAGATAGACATCACATGAGCTTGCCAGAGGGATAGATACACTCTGCCCTTAGACAACCTCCTACCTCTTTTTTCTATTTAATTGAAGGATGTTGTGTTGGTTTCTGCCATACAACAGCATGAATCAGCCATAAGTATACATATGTCCCTTCCCTCTTGAACTTCCCTCCCAGACCGCCCCCCCCGCCCCCATCCCACACCTCTAGGGTATCACAGAGCACTGAGCTGAGCTCCCTGTGATATACAGCAGCTTCCCACTGGCTATCTAGTTTACATATGGTAATGTATATGTTTCAATGCTACTCTCTCAATTTATCCCCTCCTCCTTCTCCCACTGTGTCCATGAGCCTCTTCTCTGTCTGCATCTCTGTTCCTGCCCCTCCTATCTCTTTAACTGCTCTCTCTGGCCTCAGTTGTGTGTGGGCTTCTCCTTACCTGAAAAGCACATAAATGTCAGCGTTACTCAGGGGTTTGTCTTTGATCCTCATTTATCCTCATTTTACACAGTTGCCCAAGGCAATGTCATCTGATTTCATGATATCAGCTCTCAGCTATTCAAGCTCCCACCTGTTCGCTGATGATGTCCAAATCTATGTATCCAGTCCTGACCTGTGGCCTCCAGAACCATATTTTTCTTTTTTCCTTTTTTTTAATATTTTTTAAATTTTATTTTATTTAACTTTACAATATTGTATTGGTTTTGCCATATATCAAAATGAATCTGCCACAGGTATACATGTGTTCCCCATCCTGAACCCTCCTCCCTCCTCCCTCCCCATACCATCCCTCTGGGTCATCCCAGTGCACCAGCCCCAAGCATCCAATATCATGCATCGAACCTGGACTGGCGACTCGTTTCATATATGATATTATACATATTTCAATGCCATTCTCCCAAATCATCCCACCCTCTCCCTCTCCCACAGAGTCCAAAAGACTATATTTTTCAATAAATTTTTATTTAGACATCTGTGTCTCTACAGCCTCAAATCACTTTAGCCTCAATATGTTCAAAACCAAACTTATTTTCATGCCCTGATCTTTCTCCTGTTTCCTGTTTTTAGTTAATGGTTTCACCTTCATCCATTTACTTAAGCTGGAAATCTAACCTCATTGTCATACTTGATTACCTCTTTTTCACTCACTACCATTCCTGGTGATTCCATCTCCTACATGATTTTGTATTCATCCCCTCCTGTCTGTGTCCACCCCATTGCCTTGGTGGGAGCTCCCATCACCTCTCCTCTGACCTCTTGCTGTGTCCTCTTAACTGGTCTTCCTTAAATAGATGCCCCTCTCTAGCTTCTCCCTACTCTATTCCATTCAGGGAACACTTCATGAGGCCCAAGTTTGCTCATGTCACTCCTCTACTTAAAAATGTAAGCTGGCTCCCTATCACCTACAAAGCCAAGTCCCCATTCCTTAAAAGCATGGCTTACCAAGTGCTTAGCAATCTGGCCCCACCTGATGTTAATAACATCATCGCCTGCCATCCTGCCCCACCCCATCCCCTTTTATCCAACCTTACTGAACTTCTGACTGTTTCCCACCAACACATGCCCTTTCACAACACTGGGCCTTGGCCCATGTTGTTTACTCTTTCTGGATTGCCAGCCTTCTTTTCTCCTTCTGGTAAATTCTTATTCATCAGCACAGCTCATCAACCTGTCACCTCCCTGCTGATGACTCCCCTGAGCCGTCTAGAATTAGTCACTTTTTTCTGTGTTCCCATAGCCTTTTGCCCTTTCCTTTGGCAGTGACCATCTTTCATGCTTTTGGCTGCCTAGATTCTTCTGAGTACCTGTGTTATCTTTGGCAATTTTTTAGCCACATGAATTTCATGTCTCTGAAGTTGTTGTTGTTCAGTCGCGCAGTTATGTCTGACTCTGTGACCGCATGGACTGCAGCTAGGCTTCCCTGTCCTTCACTATCTCCCAGAGTTTGCACAAACTCATGTCAATTGAGTTGATGATGCCATCCAACCATCTCATCCTCTGTTACCCTGTTCTCCTGCCCTCAATCTTTCCCAGCCAGAAAACTCAAATTCCCCTTGCAGCTAGGCAGGCATTAAATGATCTGAGCTCTCTGATCAGATGTACCTGCATGGGACTTTTTTTTTTTTTTTTAAAGAAGTTAGCATTAGTGTGTAAGAGGGTGAATCGAGGGCTGGGCTTCAGTCAAGAGTGATCAGAACAAGCCTTTGATTCTTGGCATGGCAGTAGCAGAGCTGCCTGTGTGTAGCCCCTACTGCTGAGAGGTGATAAAGAGTGGTGTTTGTGAGACCAGCTATCAGGTGTGGCTGAGCATGTTCGGACTTCTGAGTCTGGCTCTCTGGCTTGTGGGATATTCTATGAGCTGTCTAACATGCCATGATAAGTTTAATTTATTGCTTAAACAAGCCTAGGAGAAGGCATGGCACCCCACTCCAGTACTCTTGCCTGGAAAATCCCATGGATGGAAGAGCCTGGAAGGCTGCAGTCCATGGGGTTGCTGAGGGTCGGACACGACTGAGTGACTTCACTTTTACTTCTCACTTTCATGCATTGGAGAAGGAAATGGCAACCCACTCCAGTATTCTTGCCTGGAGAATCCCAGGGACAGGGGAGCCTGGTGGGCTGCTGTCTACGGGGTCGCACAGAGTCGGACACGACTGAAGTGACTTAGCAGCAGCAGCAGCAAACAAGCCTAAGTGGATCTGTTTTTGCAATGACTAGAAAACAGTGAAACACTTTGGTTAGAACACATGAAGTTTTACTGTACAAGTTGTATTTTATCAAGTTGTATTTAAGTGTCCATTTCTCTGACTAGATGAATTGTGAGTACTATATCTTAGACTTCCATGTGTGGTTCTAATTTCAATAATAAATATATGTTGGGTTCCAACTCCGTGCCATGCACTGTGCTAGTCATTGGGGATATCATAGTAAACAAGACCCACATGACCTTTGCTCTTGCAAAGTATACAGTCTACAAGATCTGTGCCTGAAACATTCTAGGTGTCTAATTAGGTTGATATACCAATTCATGTCATTAATTGTTTCAATAAATAGATATTTATATTTTGAAAATGTAAAAGTAAATGAGCAATGTTCCTAAGTTGCTCTCGGGCTAATAGGAGACACATATGTAAACAAATAATGCCCGTGTACTATGAACAGAAGCTTCCCTAGTGGCTCAGATAGTAAAGAGTCTGCCTGTAAGGTGGGAGACATGGGTTCGATACCTAGGTTGGGAAGATCCCCTGGAGAAGGGAATGGCTACCCACTTCAGTATTCTTGTCTGGAAAATCCAATGGACACAGGAGCTTGGTGGGCCCCGATCCATGGGGTTGCAAAGAGTGGGACACGACTGAGCAACTAACACACACACATGCTATGAACAGAACTGAAATATGTTCCAGATTCCCTGGTGATACAAAGAACAGGTAGCAAGAGGAATTCTGCTTGGAAGAGTCACAAATGAAAGAATGAATTACTGAGCTTGTAAATATATGAGCAAATTGCACAAGATGTCCTCTTTTTTCCTCTCCCCTTTTCCCTTTTGGCTCGCTGTGCCCTCTTTCCCTCTTTCCTTTTACTGACTGATCCCTTTGCCTTTTAAGATTCAACTCAAGGGCTACTTTTATAATAAACCTTTACTGACTGCTTCTCTTCCTCCCTCCCAAACTTGCAAGCTGGGTTAGTAATGTTTCCAAACTCCTTTAATGCCTGGCACATACCTCTACTAATTCTCTTACCCTTTGATGTATACCATCTATGTGTCTGTCAACCACCCTTCCTCTCCCTGAATGCAAGCCAAGGCCCAGCACATAATTGGTACTCAGTGAATCCAGTAAATGTTTCTTGAGGAAATATAAATTAAAACTGCAATGAGATAACACTACCCCTCCATCCAAATGGCTATAATGAAAAAAACTTAATAATATCAAGTGTTGATGACAATATAGAAAAACTGGAAGCTTTAAACATTGCTGAAAGGAGAATAAATTGATACAACCATTTTGGAAAATATTCTGGCAAAGCAGTTGAAGCTGAACAGCTGTCCACTGTATAACCCAGTGGGTGAACTCTTGGGTACATACCCAAAAGAAATGAATGCTTATATAGAAATAGGTTCATACCAGCTTTATTCATAATAGCCCCAAACTGGAAACACCTAAATATCCATCCACAGTAGAATAGACAAATGAACTGTGGTATATTTATATCATAAGTGTAAACACTTTATACCCCAACTACATAAATATGTAAAAAATTTAGTTATATATACTTAATGGTTTGTGCTTTTTTTTTTAACTATATGTAGAATTTTTGTTGTTGTTTTTTAGTTGCTAAGTTATGTCCGACTTTTTGTGACCCCATGGACTGTAGACTGCCAGGCTCCTCTGTCATGGCATTTCCCAAGCAAGAATACTGGAATGGTTTGCCACTTCCTTCTCCAGGGGATCTTACCAGCCCAGAAATCAAACCTGTGTCTTCTGCATTGCAGGCAGATTCTCTACCTCTGAGCCACCGCAGGAGCCCTTATGTGTAGGATTACATCAATAAAAATGTAAACTTAAAAATAATTCAATAAAAATTAATGTTCCTTGAATGATTGAGTAAATGAATGAATGAATTAGCTGGATCTTCAACTTGTGGCTCAGTTGGTAAAGAATCTGCCTGCAATGTGGGAGACCTGGGTTCAATCCCTGGGTTGGGAAGATCCCCTGGAGAAGGGAAAGGCTACCTACTCCAGTATTCTGGCCTGGAGAATCCCATGGACTCTATAGTCCATGGGGTCGCAAAGAGTCGGACATGACTGAGTGACTTTCGCTTACTCAAAGAGAAAAGAAAGAAGAAAGTATTACTGTGTAAGAGGAACTTATACTGTACTGAGTTTTAAAATAGTATTTGGTTCTTGAAATCTTTATAGTCTAACAATGATGCCTCAAATGAAATGTTCGTGGACATATTTTGCTTAAATATTAGTTCCCTTTGCTATTTAACCACAATTGTGAGGTTAAAAATGGAAGTCATTAACAGTAAAACAGGTGTCGGAGAGGCCTGTGGGACTGGCTTTTAGTTCAAAATGAGGGATCTTTGAAGCCCCAGGAAACTGGGGAATATGGCTCATTACCTTCTGTGTTCTATCCTTTTGTGTTTTATGAGATGCAAGTACAGATTAATTATGCAAACACTTGAAGGGAGAGGACAGCCATTGACACTTGTGATTACAAACAGGAACAGAAGCTGCCCAGCACATGACATTGCCCAAGACACCTGAAGGTCAGAGTAGAATAGTCCTAATTGCCTGGCAGCTCGGCCATGGGATGCTCCTCTCCCATCCTTCTTCAGGCGGGGTTCGTGGCTAAGCCATTCTTCGTGCTAGCCTTGGCCAGGCCAAGAGTGACCAACAACTCCGCAGACGACCTATGGCACATGCACCGGAGGAGATGTCAAAACCCGACCCAGCTCTGGCTCCCACAACAGAACAGAGGATGCCGACAGGAGACGCGGGCGGTTCCCAAGATTTCCAGTAGGTGTCGCCATCCCGCGGCCGCCGCACTCCCCGAGGTCCGGGACGAGGGGGCGTGTCCTCCATACCTGCAGCTCCGGGCGAGCGCCTCACCTGGGCTCCCGCCGCGGGCCTCCTGCGCCATGGGGGAGGCGCTCTGCTGCAGACCCGCGACGAGGGGGCGGGGTCGGCCGGCGCGCGGGGATAGGCGGGCCAGCGGGCGCCCAGGTGAGTTCTTTTATTAATACAAGAACCGGGCGACCGAGAGGGCAGCGTCCGAGCAGCCGGAGGAGGAGGAGGCAGACGAGAAGATGCCACTGTCGCTGCCACCTCAGGGTGACCACGGGGAGTCCAGTCCGTCCAGGCCCCCCAAAAAGCACACCTCTTTCCATATCTGGCGCTCCAAGAAGAAGCAGCAGCCTCCGCGGTCTGACTGTGGGGTGTTCATTCCACACCCGCCCCTGGAGCCCCTCAGAGAGGCCAGGTAAGCCCCTCGGCGAGCGAGCCTATCCCCGCTCACTTCCCCCGACCTTTTCCATTCCGGCTACCCTGACCCTCGAGTCCTCTCTACCCTCGGCCTCGATCGACCCCTCTCCGAGGAGGGGCAAGGCCCAGGGTCGGCTTCGCGCGGCAGGAACGTAACGGGGTCCAAGGAGGGGACTGTGGTGGTCGCCGTGAATGAACGGGTTCCTCGCTGCTTCTGGTTCAGACCAAGCACCAGTGAGAAGAACTTGTGCCCACCCATGTAGACTTTACTTTGACTACAAAGTAAGTGTAGCAAAGACAACACCAGAAGCTATACTATCAACTTGCTGACGAGAGCTATACTATACTGAGCTATACTATCAACTTGTAGGTGGGTTGCGAAGGGTTATTACCATAACGAGATCGGAACTCCACCTGGGGATTCCTTCAGACTTCTGACCATGGTGCCCTAATTGTGAAGATGTCCACTCTTGGTGTTCTTATAGCTCCACTGTCCTCACAGGATCCGAGTGGAGGAGGAAGTGGCAGGGATGGTTATCCCAATTTAATGGGTGGAGAACTTGAGACCAAAGGGTGCATGACTTGTCCCCATTGGAATCAGTGGTAGAAAAAAGCAGCACCTAGTTATTCCAAGTGTAACTGCCATAGCTTTTAAATGTTTTGCCGTGGTTTTGTGACGACTGGAGAAGGAAATGGCAACCCACTCCAGTGTTCTTGCCTGGAGAATCCCAGGGACGGGGGAGCCTGGTGGGCTGCCGTCTGTGGGGTCGCACAGAGTTGGACACGACTGAAGCGACTTAGCAGCAGCAGTGTGACGATTTTATCTTTCATGTGTAAGTATTCAGTTATACTATCTGAATTGGTGCGTTCGTTGAGCAATAATCAATTTGACATAATGGTATATTGAAGAGGTTCAGGTGTGTGAAAATCTTTATTGAAGAACAGTTGGCAATTTCCAGTATATCCTTCTATATGTGTGTGTGTTTTTTTTTTAAACAAAACATTTATTTAGTTCTTTGGCTGTGCTGGGTCTTCACTGCAGCATGCAGTATCTTTTATTTAGGGCATGTGGACTCTAAATGTGGGATCTAGTTCCCTGACCAGGGATCGAATCTCAGCCCTATGCATTAGGAGCATGGAGTCTTAGCCACTGAACCACCAGGGAAGTCCCCTTCTGTATTTGCTTTTAAATACACACCTTTATGTGTGTTTAACACACACTTTTGTGAACAGTGAGAATAATATTGTACCAGAGTCTTTGCAATGTAATTTCAATCATTTGGCAAATATTAACTAAGTGCTGGGGTATCAAAAACAATGAGAGTGGCCTCTGTCATCAAAGAATTCTTTGTGTCTTGAGAACACCAAAAAGTAAACAGTGGGATAAGTGCTGCAATAGATGTTAGAATAGAGGAAGGGATCTGTGGAGGAAGGGATCTTCCTGGAGGAGGATGACTGAGGCAGTTTAGTCAGAAAAGGGAAGGAGCAATGCGTTCCAGGCAGAGGTTGCATTATGAGCATCCTCAATACTTGGAAGAACGTGGTACTTCCTGAGAAGAACTTCCTGAACAAGTGGTTCAGGGAAGTCTGAGTATGTGTGAGAACATAGGGAGTGGAGTGCTCACAGAAAGCATTTTATTTTTTCTCATATTTATCATTCACAGTAGTAATTGCTTGTAATAGGACATATTTTTTATCCACCTAAAGACTTAATGTGCTTAACTATGAACTAATTTCTAACAAAATGTTACTTAATAATGATGTATCCAACGTAAAAGTATTTTTCCTATTACATCAGCAAATAATTTAAACACTTCCATAGCAATGGTCTTCTGACCTGGTCCCATCACATTCTACCTATCAAATGACATGATACACAGCTATAAACAATTTTGTTGTTCAGTTGCTAAGTCGTGTCTGACTCTTTGCAACCCCATGGAGTGCAGGACACCGGGTTTCCCTATTCTTCACTATCTCCCTGAGTTTGCTCACACTCATGTCCATTGAGTTGGTGATGCCATCCAACCATCTCATCTTCTGTTGTTCCCCCTCTCCTCCTGCCTTCTATTTTTTCTGGCATCTTTCCCTTTGCATCAGCTGGCCAAAGTATTGGAGCTTCAGCTTCAGCATCAGTCCTTCCAATGAATATTCAGGGTTGATTTCCTTTAGGATTGATTGGTTTGCTCTCCTTGCTGTCCAAGGGACTCTCAAGAGTGTTCTCCAACACCACAATTCAAAAGCATAAATTCTTTGGTGCTCAGCCTTCTTTATGGTCCAACTCTCACATCCGTACATGACTACTGGAAAAACCATAGCTTTGACTATATGGATCTTTGTCGGCAAAGTGTTGTTAAATAAACAACTTATTCAAATCCAAATGCATTTTAGACTAAAACTTAGGAGTTTTTATTTCTCTCCTTGAGCTTCTTGTATTTTAGTTCGGTCTTAAAGCACTCTATTCTTTCCTTTAGAATTATGATGAACTTTGTACTAACAAATGTCCTGAGAACTAAACTTACTGGTCTGTCTCTGGGATGTTTTTCTAGTTATATCATCTTTATACATATTTTGTTTACTCCTGAGAGGGTGTACCGGTTACTAGTAAAGAGAGCAGCTAAAGCACACTTAGATTTCTGGCCCATCTTTGGTCAGTCTCACTCTCTTGAGCAATCTTCCCTGTTTGTTCATTTCTGTCCAGGATTTGGAGGTGTGGGCCTCAGCTGGAATGTGCAGCACTCACTGGGACCTTTGTTTCTATATAAGGATGGGACAGTCAGGTGGCCACACTTATCTGCTGGGCATTCACCATTAATTTTGTGGGCTTTTAGAGCAAATGAAAATGAATTTATGTCCTGTATATATGACCTTGGACAAGTTACTTCACCTTTCTGAGTCTCCATTTCTTCAGATGGAAAATGGAGAACATAGTAATACTAATTCTGTAGGACTGTAGTGAATATCGTATGCTAGTTTATGTCATTAAATGTAAAACTTTTATCATACCTCTGGATGCAAAGTAGAAACTCAGTAAATGTAAAACCATCACCACCACCATCACAATTATCATTATAAATGTTAAGCTCTAATGGAAGGAACGGGAAAAAATAGGGTTGGAGGGGAAAAAATGCTTCCCCTCTTAAGAACTTAGCAGTCCACATGTTCCCACTGGGTCATCCCAGTGCACCAGCCCCAAGCTTCCTGTATCCTGCCGTGGTAGATTCATATTGATGTATGGCAAAACCAATACAATATTGTAAAGTAATTAGCCTCTAATTAAAATAAATAAATTTAATTTAAAAAAGAACTTAACAGTCCAATGATGGTTTAAAGTTTACTGATGTCTGTATTCTGCAAATATTTGCAACCTTTAGTGCAGATGTTCTAAAACTCAGTGACCATTGCTTGCTTCCTTTACATAAAATAATTTGAACATGGCTGTCTCTTTCCCTAAAATGCACCCAAAGAGTTTTTTTTTTTTTTCAAGCTTGGTTTTGGTAAGCATATTAGTATGTTATTTTCCATAGAAACAGAGCCGTCGCCGTCCTGAGTCAGCTTCATCTGCTGTCTTGTCCATTCTCTTGCCATCTGAGGGACCACACTGGTGTGTGTGGAGAGGGCATGGTGAGTTTTGGCTAGAGTTTCCTTAGCAGCCTTCAGTGGCACCATCATTTATCAGGTTTTGAATTATACTTCATTTGTAAGCATTTTATTCAGAGTGTGAATTCTCTGTGTTGTGCTTAGCCGCTCAGTCATGTCTGACTCTTTGCAGACCCATGTAGACCCTTTGTAGCCCCCTACAGCCACTTTGTAGACAGCCAGTCTCCTCTATCCATGGAATTCTCCAGGCCAGAATACTGGAGTGGGTAGTCTTTCCCTTCTCCAGGGAATCTTCCCAACCCAGGAATCGAACCCACATCTCCCACATTGCAGGCAGATTCTTTACTGTCCAAGCCACCAGGGAAGCCCATGAATACTGGAATGAATAGCTTATCCCTTCTCCAGGAGATCTTCCTGACACAGGAATCAAATCGGGGGAATTCTATATCTGGGTTTAAATTCCTGTTCTACTTACTGTGACACTTAGCTGTGTCATCCTGGGCAAGTTATTATCCTTTTTGTGCTTCAGTCTTCTCATCCATAAAAGGGGCATAATAAGAGTTGTTATAAAAATAAGTTAGTGGCTGTCAAGCACTCAGAACAGTGACTGGCACATTGTGAGTGCTCAGTAAATGGGAGCTATTTCTCCTTTTTCTTATTAATATCTTGCCTATAGTTTTGAGTAGTTATTTTATGATTTATTTTCTGCTATATGATGAAAATAGTGCTTCGTTTTTATTTTCCCTAATCAGTTATTTTAATTAGAAATGGGTTCTGAGCTAAAGGTCAATTGAGTGAATTAAAAATGATCACTCTCCATCTGAACTCCAAACCTAGAAGCAAGCATTAATGCTCTCTGCAGGAAGCCAGACTCAGGTGATGGCCGTAATCCTCTGAAAATCAGCAGACTTGATTTCATTTGGAGGAAAAATGCAGCCAACATCAGAGAGCAGAGCATCCTCGTTTCAGGATGCATAGGTTCAAGTTTTGAGATTGCCAAACGTCGCCTAGTTTTTCTGTCTTTGCATGGACATTTTCCTTCTATAACAGGAAAACAACTCACTCCTTAGACTCTATAAATAACTAGAGGGTTTTGAGGATAAACTGTTATTTTATTTCATGAGAAAAAGAACCGTCATTGGAAACATTCTGAAATTGTAGAGTGTTCATCTTCATGACTTGATTGATTCCATTTTTCCATCTTTTGTGACTGGTTTAGTGTTTAGAACTCTAAACAGGTTTAATTATTTTCTAACAAAAAGGACATAGCTAGATAAGTCTGCTGCTGCTGCTAAGTCGCTTCAGTTGTGTCCAACTCTGTGCGACCCCATAGACGGCAGCCCACCAGGCTTCCCCATCCCTGGGATTCTCCAGGCAAGAACACTGGAGTGGGTTGCCATTTCCTTCTCCAATGCATGAAAGTGAAAAGTGAAAGTGAAGTCGCTCAGTCCTGTCTGACTCTTCGCGACCCCATGGACTACAGCCTACCAGGCTCCTCTGTCCATGGGATTTTCCAGGTAAGAGAACTGGAGTGGGGTGCCCTCACCTTCTCCGAGATAAGCCTAGATTTGTTTTATCTAATAGTGCATCTAAACTGGTTAATAGATACCGGTTACTTCCCTTATTTAGTTTATGCCAAAGGCAAGTCTTTGAAATTTTCGGTTTATATTCTTTCACCATTGATAAAGCAGGTATTTAATTTTTAGCCCTGTCACTTACTAGCTGTGAGCTCCTGGAGGAGTTTCTTTCCTGCTCTAGCTTCAATTCCATGAGCTGCTACCTACCTCTTAGCATTGTTTTGGAGACTTCTAAATATATATTTAAAATTAGTAGCACGGTGCCTGGAAGATAACAGAGGCTTAGAAATACCTCTGAGAGCAAGTTGCAGTGACAAAGCCCTAGGTTGTGGTATTGGAAAGACTCAGCTTCAAATTTGCCTCTGCTGTTAGGATAAGTTTTGTACGCCTCAGTCTTTAAGCCTCAGCTTTCTCACCTGTAAAATGGAGACAACAACATCCCTTCTGGGGCTTTCTGAGGGTTAAATGCTATCTATATAAAACACCTGGGCCAGGGCCCAGGGCAAAGCAGGTGCTGGACAGATGAAAGGTAGAGCGGGAGCGATCATGGCAGTGGTGTTGTAATTGTTGTCTGCGTAGTGATGGTGGTAGCGTTCATAAGTCCACTTGACCTTGTAAGTGGAGTTAAACAACTTCAGAAGTCCAGGAGGAGTTTATAACCAGGTATATCAAGACCTGAAGTACCTTTGGGTGTCTGGAAATACCTTTGTAGTTGTAAAAGGGTGGCCTTTGTGCATTCAAGACTTAACAGTCTTAATATATCTGAATTACGAAGTCAAAGGTAAAGTTTATATTTGAGGTTGGTGGTATTTCTCCTGAAGCAGTTTTGGAGTCAGTTTAGTATAGGATAATTCTTTGCCACTTTATTGCTTTAGCCACTCTTTTTCTACACTTTTAGCCTTAATCTTCTTAGTCCACATCCAAGTGACATGAACACTTTTGGAGACCGTTAGTACTTCTGTGCTTGGGTTTATTTCCTTTTTCTTTCAGTTCAGTTCAGTTGTGTCCGACTCTTTGCGACCCCATGAATTGCAGCACGCCAGGCCTCCCTGTCCATCACCCTGTCTGGTGAGATTATTTGAATCTTGAACTGTATGCATTTCTGTTTACCTTGAAAAAATTTATCAAATAATTGTTTAATCTCCTTTTCATGTTTTACCTATTGTAAGAAGATTTAGAGAACCTGTTCATGAAAAGCAATGCAATCTGACTACAGAATCATTTTTCTAGGATTAATGCTAACTACTCTTTGGTAAAACATTCCTTTCTGTATCTTATTGAAATGATTATCAATCAGAATTTAAAGAGAAGTTTAAGTCCAACAAACACTTACTGAGCTCTTACTCTGTATCAGGCATTGGGAAAAAGAGCAATGAATTAGAGATGATATCGGCCCCTAAGAAACTTGTAGTCTAGTGGAGGAGGGGTGTATGAATGAATAAAGTAGCATATCATGCATTAAGTGTAGAAACAGAAGATTTAGTCCAATGTATTGAGGTCAGGAGAAGGATTATCTTCAAGCAGCAGAAATTTTTTTCTCTCATTAAGTTTTACTCATACTGAATAATTAATGAGAATTTTTATTCTCTCGTATAGAGATCATCAAAGGCTCTAAATCTTCTTAAATTTTGATCATCTTAAACTATATCCAATACTGGACCAAAAGGACAATCACAGAAACTTATTTTCATAGTGACATTTAAAACAAAAGAGAATTGTGTACTCAGGATTATGCATAAATAATTTTCTATTTAAATGTTAAATATTTAAAATATCTAGAATTTGAGATTATCTCAGCTCTTCTGTCATATTCTGGCACCTAGGAATAAAGATTGGGCTTCATAAAAAATTTTAAAAAAGACTGGCTTCAATTATGACATTGATTTGAAAACCTTCACTGAAATTATAGGTAAACATGATATTGATACTCTAAAATTACAGACTGAAAATGAATGGTTCTTGACATTTTTAGACAGATTTACAGATCCCATGAGAATTGTTATTTAGGGTGCATAGCTAACTTGGTGTCTACACAATCTCTGTCAGGATGATTCTGGAGCCTCTTTTAAGAAGAATCTAGCGTTGCATGTGTTCTATAAGCAAAGTGTTCTTCCTTAAAACAACCTATCTTTATTTTCATCCCAAATTGCCTTGCATATCCAACTGATGTCTTTTCATATATTCACTATACAAAATGAATTCTGGACTTTTACCCAAGAGAGGGTTGAAATGTGAATTCAGTATCTTGTCCCAAAGTGAGTTTTAAAGATAAAGTATATATCAATAGCTGACACCTGTGTGGATGTTGGCAAGAAAGGCCAGTCAATTGTTTACAAGTCTCATTAGTTCATTTATTGCTTCCTTAAAGCACAGGTGCATTGGGCCAACCCAAATGCCTCATCAGAATACCTCTACAGGTTCAGCTTCATAAGATGCCTTCATTCTGGAGAATGAGCACTTACTTAGTGCTGTCTTTACAGAACCGTGTGCTTTCTGGATTGGCCTATGCAGTGGGAGTGAAGCAATGACAGACACCCTTAACAACAAGGGATCATTTTGACAAAGTACCAGGAGACCCTGAGACACACAAGTGGGGCAGATAATCCTAAATCCATTTGTGGTATCCCCAGTTTCTCTCATCTACAAGTTATAGACAAGACAAAGACAGGTTGAACCTGTCACTGACACAGAAAAATGAAACACAGAATTAACAAGTGCCTTTTGTTTTTTAACCTTCCCATGTATGGAAGTGAAATGAGTAAAAATAAGTTACTGGTAAGCTTGGCAAAATATTCTGTGGTGAAGAAGTTGGCTGCTGACTGTATTTCTTAATGTTCTACACCATTTCAAGTCAGCCCCCCTGACTGAGTGTCATCTTTTAGAAGCCAGGGTTATGACAATCTGAAGATAATAGTTCAAATAAGAGATTTAGCCAACAGTTGCATAAAGATACCATGCTTAATACATATTTTAATTTTTCCAAATCAGTTAATAAGCAATAGCATAAATTCCTGATAGTCCTTTGGATTTTCTAGTTGGATAGTTCTTTATCTTAAAATTGGGTTCAAGAGGCAAAATAATATGTGCTATGAATAAAGCAAGAAAATACAGGGAGCATTCGATTTATAATAACTTTAGATCATGTCTATGAAAACACTGTTTTCCATCAAGATTTTATTGAAAGATGCAGCTTATTTAACATACATTGTGTCAGACACTGTTCCAAGCACTTTACAAATATTAACTCACCACAGTTAATTCATAACATCCTGGAGAGGCAGGTACTATTATTCCTATTTTGAGAAAGAATGAGGCACAGAAAGTGAAAGTGAGTAAAAGTTAAGTCGCTCAGTCGTGTACGACTCTTAGCGACCCCATGGACTACAGCCCACCAGGCCCTCCATCCGTGGGATTTTCCAGGCAAGAGTACTGGAGCTCATGAGGATTGGGGCTGTGGTTCTCCAGCTGATGGTCTTGAGTCCTGCAGTTAATCACTACAAATTAAAAGCACTGGCTAGTGCTACCTTCTTTGTATTCCCACAGTAAGTATAGTTAAGCTGTAAATTTGGCAAGCAGAAATTATAATGTACATAGGAAAACAAGTTAACTTTTGATACTAAACAATTTCTATATTAAGTAGTGAAGAGAAAAATATACATAAATACATTAAAATATAAGTGCATTAAAATCTTGGAATTAAAATCTGCAATTTTAAAGCAGAAATTCTAAAGTGTATATTATATACAAAAGGAAAATGTCTAAAGATCTTGAGTCTGGAGCTTCTGCCCAGGCTTTCTCAAGAAACAGCATGACCTGGAGGGAGGCTTGGTTGGTACACCCTCTTCCCTGCCAGTACAGTCTAGGCCAGGACAGTAGTTTGCATGCACAAAGATAAGCAGCTAGCCAGGTGGCCTGGAAAATTTGCAGTTGCTGCTTAGGCTAAGTGGGGTGTCAGAATTTCTCAAGGAAAACTGCTAGGGGTAACCTTAATTAGGTCTATAGAGATCCTGCTGCTTGAATCTTTCGTTTTAGTTTCTGATTTATCACTGAGTATTCCCTGCTAACAAATACAAGTTTCACCTTATGTTGATCTTACACATCAAGGATTATAAACTATGGCTGGTATTTTATTCTACTTGAGGCTTGTAATAGTTCTGTGCAATAGCCCAGACCCTCATTTATAGACGAGGAAATTGAGGTTCAAAGAATGCAATGCAGGTGGAGGAAGCAGGAATAAAATCAGGTTTTCTGGCTTCTGTTCAGCTGCTGTTCTGGGTCCTCTTGGGTTATAGACTATACTTCTCTATTCCTGGCCTCTACCCACCTTTGATAGGAGTCCAGCTGACTCATTTGACTTCCTAATGACTATTCTCCTGGAAATCTTTCCCTGGATTCATAAACCAACAACTATGAGACTGTCTGATCCCCAGATTGAGTTGTGACTATAGTCTAGTTACTGGCATATTGAATTCTTACAGAGTTACAGAATTCAGACATAATTAGTATGTCACCTACCATCTAAAAAAAATACCCCAGAACCCGAACGCACACACACAATAACTTGGTTCATGTTTTCAAAAAAAATGTATAAAGTTTGCACAAAGCATATTTTATAATAGTAAAATATTCTTTATAGAGTCTATCCATATTGTACCCATTCAAGAAAGCCCTTTTGGGGCTTGACAAACCGATGGTGCTCTGACAGGTAATATATTTTATTAGTGATCTTATTTAAATGTGTTGATAATACTGATGAATTTAATAAATATCCTATAAAATCTCAATTTGATTGTTTTTCCATCTACTATTTGAAACAGTTAAGATATTTGAATCAAACTGATGAAATTCAGGTTGAAATACAACATCTGCTTTATCACACCTGCCATGTGCAGACCTAGAGCCGGCCCTTTTCAAGCCTGTGCAGCAGAGGCACCCCCAGGCCTTGCAGACATTCTTGGCTCTGGTCCCTTGTGGCTCCCATCCCTACTGTTTTCCTTCTGAGAACTAAGTGATTGTCATTTATCTGCAAGAAATATTACCTTGCTGTTATTATGTGCAAAACAAGAAAATGTAGTTGCTCCAGGGTGGGGTTACAAGACTATTCTCTTTTAGTGTTGACTCCCCAAAACAAATTTGACTGGAATAGACTCAATTATTGATCAAGAATCCTTCCCTGGAGCCTACTTTTGACAGAAACAAGAACATTTGTATTCCCATGTGTGTCAGTAAACATGCTTAAACAAGTTAGTCTAAACCTAGAATTTGGATTTTGTTTTTCAGGATAAAAGCAAAGTATGACTAAATATCTGGCATTGGTTCAAGTTTTGACTTTTACCAGTTTTCATGTTGTGATTGTTCTAATCTCACCCCATGAGAGGTTTCAAGTACTTTGACCTAGAAGTCATAGTAGCTGGTGCATTGTTGGTGCTTGATTGTACCCTTCCTTGTTATTTCACTTTTATTAAAGCTCTTTTTTATGCCTATAAGGGAACAACTGGTCCTAGATCTAGGTGATAACTGTTGATGCATTGAGGCTGTGTTTGCTTCATCTTGTAGTTTCCCCACAGAGGTACTTCTCAGGAATTTAAGCATCAACTTCCTTATTCTCTACAGAACTCATGGTTGCTTTTCTGTGTGTATAATCATACTGTGGTTAGAAGTCCACAAATTTAAAAAGCCAGCAGATGTTAAACAAAGGAGAGCAGCAGTGTCTATCTTCATGCCACCCAAGAACTGATCAACAAAAAGCAAAAGACAGCCAATTGTGTTTGGGTATGCTTTCAGAGAAAAATGGGCTTGGTGGGGGGTATGAAGGAAGACTGTTCTCCTCAGATTAATCATTCCCAGCCTCTCCTATAAATTAAGTAAATATAAGAAACTTCTGCCAAGAATACATAGGGTGAAAGGGCTTGAATTATTGATTACCTGTCAGGTGGCAGTTGCTTTTATATTTGGTGTGTCTCATTTATCTTCATAATAGCTCATCTAAGTAGGTGATTTTACCCCCATCTTTCCAGTTGAGAAACAGAACCTGAAAGAGGGGGAAGTAGCTTGCCCAAACTGATTTATCTGGTAAACGACAAAGTAGTATTTGAACCCAGGTCTTTCAAATTCTAAAGTTCATAATATTTTCACTACGCCACGAGAAGACTAAAGCTAATTGAACAAGTGATTGGTGGGGGGAGAGAGAGAATAGGGGAGGTGGTTAGCTAGAGAACAGCAGCATCCAACAGAAATGTAATTATCGATTTATACTCAGAACTGTCACTTTTTCAAAGACCAGAAGAGAAGAATTTCTCCTTATTAATTATCTGCACTCTACCATGTCCCATTTAGAGAAGGGGACTATCCAAGAATTCATGCCAGGAAGTCTACAAGGCATCATGGTTTTCCTGGGAACTTTTGAGATAATTCTGCTGAGAATCAGTGACTCAGTCCTTGAAGTGTTGACTAAACTTGTTGCACCTGATTTCCAGTCTACTCTCAAAACCGCCAAGTCTTACTGCCTGTTGCTGGGATGATTCACAGAGTATGCAAAGGAGTCTAAAGTGGCAAATGTTGAGGATTTTTCACTTTGCATAAAGATTAACCATAGCCCTAAAAGAGGAAAGAGATGCTGATGACCAAAACTCCAGATTTATAGGAAACACTGTTGCTGAAAATTGTAAAGCTAGAGAGTTTGATGTTAAAGGATTATGAAAACCCTTTAAATAATCTTTGTTTTTATGGAAGCTACTGAGTTTGTCTTTAGTGCTCATTTCTCTGAAAACTGAATTTTGACACATTTGTATTGGAGGTACTTTCAAAATTATATTTAAGAATGTTCATTAATTTCTATGAGTATTATTACATGCAAAAAACTAACTTAGAGTGAATTTCTTTTTCCAGTTGTTGTTGTTTAGTCACTAAGTCGTGTCCAACTCTTTTACAACACCGGACTGTAGCCCACCAGACTCCTCTGTCCATGGGATTTCCCAGGCAAGAATACTGGAGTATGTTGCTACTTCGTGTTAGTCGGTGTTAGTTGGTTGTATCTGACTCTTTGCGACCCCATGGACTGTAGCCCACAAGGCTCCTCTGTCCATGGAATTCTCCAGGGAAGAATAATGGAGTACGTAGCCATTCCTTTCTCCAGAGGATCTTCCCAACCCCGGGATTGAACCCAGGCCTCCTGCATTGCAGGCATGTTCTTTGCCATCTGAACCACTGGAGACTCCCATGTATTGTATATACACACAAATATGTGCTCATATCTATACTCAGTGCTAGATTACTTACTTGGTAAACTGCGCATGTGCTTATAACGTCAACAAAGCAGGGAGGGATGAGAGAGAGAGAAAAACCCAGAATATGCCTACAAATTTTATTTTATTACAAGATACCAAAATTTCATTTTAGGTTTAGAAATGTTTTCATTTTGAATGACTTGATGAGGGAGGCATGCTGTCTTTAGTGGTTAAAGTGGTCATTATACAGACCTCTCTTTATACCTTGTTTAAAGAGCTGCTAGGGGTAGGGGGAGGAGGAAAGTGTGATACAAACTATGGAAAGTAAGAGAAAGGTACCTAGGTCATTCTCTTGTTCTTCACATGAATTGGATTCCAGGTCCCCAAAGTATCATTTTACCTTCCTTGAAAAGGCTTGATTGGTTGATGCCACTTTTAAAATGTTCTGTCCAGTTCTATGGAAGCAGTGAGACTAGTGAACCTTCAAAGGGACTGTTCTTTTGTGATTGAGACACTAATTTGATTTGTTGATGTAGACCACATCTGCCTTAGCTGTTTTGGTGGCTTTAATAACCATATGAATAACACTTTCTTTTCGTTTTCCGTACTGTATTTTCATATAATGTAGAACTAAAAATGAAATTACAAAGGCAGCAATTTAGATGTTTTTTATATCCTGTTTTATTTTTTACTTATATAAAAGCACATTTTCACGTCATTGAAATATGTAAAACAATTTTCTTAGTCATTCCCCTGTTGCTGGGCATTTAGGTTCTTTCTGATTTTTCATCGTAATTAGCAATGCGGCAGTGGACATCTCTGTGAAACCTCAGTCTCTGGCTGGTCTGTGTGTGCCCTTCCAGCTCCACTCTCCACCCTCCTCTGTGCTCCTGAGGGCTTATTTATAGACTGTGTGGACCCAGCTCTCCTGCTGTCCGGTTTCTAGTTAAGTTCAGCCAGTAGGAGGCTTTGGAGGAGAGGGCAGGAGCAGGAGCTGGCACTGGAGCGTGGTGGTGGCTTTGCTATTCTGCTGAAGGCTACAGCCTTTTCTGCAGCGCAAATCTGCCTGATCCAGAACTCATTCCCTTCCCCTTGCCTATCTGTCTAGAAGTAGTAATGATTTCCTGCTGTTGGGAGCCCTGGGCTGCTCCACTGTTTCTTATTGATTTTCCTTCACTGGCCCAAGTCTTGTAAATAGTTCTTTAAATACTTTTCAATCATCTCTTCTGTGTATGCCATCTGTTCCCTGCTGGAATCCTGTCTGACATCATCTAAATCTGAGTGATATGTTCTTTTTATTATATTTTTTATTTTTTTAATTGGAGTATAATCACTTTAAAATATTAGTTTTTTTCTCTATAACACACGAATCAGCTGTAAGTATACATATATCCCCTCCCTCCCACCCCCCCATCCCACGCCTAGGTCATCATAGATCACCGAGCTGAGCTCCCTGGGTCACACACAGCAGCTTCCCATCAGCTATGTTTCCCACATGGTAGTGTGTGTATGTCAGTGCTACTCGCTCAGTTCATTCCACCTTCTTCTTTCACCTATCATGTCCACAAGTCTGTTCTCCACGTCTGCATCTTTATTCCTGTAAATATTAGTAGGTTCATTAGTACCATTTTCTAGATTTCATATGAATGTATTAATATATGATATTTGTTTTTCTCTGTGTACCCGGTGTTCATTGCAGCACTGTTTACAATAGTCAGGACATGAAAGCAACCTAAATGTTATAGTCAGAGGAATGGATAAAGAAGACGTGGTACATATATGCAATGATATATTATTACTCAGTCATAAAAAGGAATGAAACTGATTCATTTGTAGTGATGTGGATAAACCCAGAGTCTGTTTTTTTTTTTTTTTTATTATTATATTTAGAGTTTTGCACTGAAGAAGGGTAAAAGACCATTCAGAATTGGATAGGGGAGTTTAGTTAGGTCAGGACCAAGCTGGTGTTAGATTGAATTAAATTACTGTCATAAAGATATAAGCAAATTGCAGAGAGAGAGAGAAGGGGGCAATAAAGTCTTCCATGCGCTGTGTTAAACACCTGTACTTAAGAGATAAGGAGGATGCCTTAGCTGCCAAATGTTTCCAGTTCTTTTCTTGTATTTGAATATTTTTGGCTTGATAGTTTCATTTCTCTCTTCATTCTGGGATTTTGTGGTTCACCCCTTGTTCTTGGCAGTTTGAATATTCATATGTATGTGGCCATCTATATCCACTTATATATTCCTTCTCCATCTACATGTTTCTTATGATCTCTTCCTTATAGAAAGCATTCTCAGAAATTTTGTGAGCTGAGTAGATGCCATGCTTTTGGAATTTCTCCTATATGAGTGATAATTTTCTTAGTCTTTAAATAAAAAGCAAAACATGTAGCAAAGAGTTAACTTCATTTGCTTTTGCTTCATTTCAAAATCTCAGTGTGTTATTTTCCTGAACAAATGCCAAAATGTTCAGCAAACTTACCAGGGACTGTTATTACTTCACAAATCTTTTCAGTTGAATGACAGTGTCATTCATGGCTAATGGGTCATTACTGACCAGACCCCTAACTGACATGGTGTATTGAGGCTTATCCAAGGACTCACGTAGTTGCTCAAAAGTTTAGTCCCTTTCTAAAAAATAAATCTTATATATATTAGGAAATGTCTCTGTTGATTTGATATTCAATCTGTATTTCATGCTCTTAGAAATGTGAATTGCTGTGAATATATTCTACCACAGGTATAGAATAAGGATAATTCACATAAAATTAAATGTATAAAATTCTCACCATTTAGTAGTGACCAGTGATGGCAGAAAAGAAAAAAAACAAACAACCTAGCAGTAGAGAAATGAAAAGGCTTTGGTCTTAATCCTATATTTCTCAGTTACAAGTTAGAAAACTGTAGGCAAGCTATCTAAACTCTTTGAACTTCCAGCTACTAACTTCCAGCTACTAAACTAAACAAGCTATCTAAACTCTTTGAACTTCCAGCTACTAACTTCCAGCTACTAATCAACCAATGGGAATGATACCAACCTGCCTAGGTACCACAACCAGGCTGTTGAGAGACTCCTTGGAAACAGCGTGGGAAAGTGGTGAGAACTGTGAGACTTTCAGTAAACTCTGTCATCCCTTGACTCATCCCTTGGTTCTCCCCACATCTTTTCTGGAAGCCTTGTAAATTATTTTTCCTTTTCCTCTGGTCTTTTCAAAAGCGAGTGGACACATGGCAGTCTTCACTTTATCCTCTCTTTTCTCCATCCCAATCTCTTCTGTGTTCATTCCTCCCCATCTCTGGGGTTCTGGTCTGAAGCTGGTACAGGGGGCACTCCCATCTATATCCATCCAGTTCCCTGCACAAAGTGACCAGGTGCAAGTGGGGGCCCTGTGGATCATGGTGCCGCTGTGCAGGGCCCCCTCCTTCTTGGCTTTCTTCCCTTTTCCCTTCAGACTGTACCACTTCAGTGCCTGTGGGAATTGTGGTAGCCAGATGGACACACCCATATTTCCTCCTCAGCCACTGCCAACCTTTATCTTACAGACACAGCGTATTTCACAGAGGAAGCTCATTTGGGATTCCCAGATAGTTCTGAGAAGTAGTTGGGTTTGGTTGTCTCCATTTAGCAGATTGAGCAATTGAGACATGAAGTTGTTTAGTGAAAGTCAGCACTGTATCCCAGGACTCCGGAACTGTCGTCAGTGCTCCTTCCACTGTAGCTCCACAAATATCCCAGCACATTAGATAGGGGGAAAAAATGTTTGTAACTTTATTGGTTTATTGTGATGTGCTTTCTTTTTCTTCCCTTTTTAAATTTAACATGCTTGAGCTAATGGAATAAAATGATATATTAGAAGAGGAAATTGAAAAATACTTACTTGATTAGTAGAATAAGATATTTATCATTACACTCTAGTTAAATATTACACTATTATAAATATTAAATTTCTAACATAACCTTTCGAAAAGAATTATGTATGTAGGAAATAATGGACTTTATGTTAGTACCAAATGGATGGCTGTTGAATTGTCGTTTGACTCTTACCTACTTTATGCTCTTCTGAAAGACAGTTGTCTCTAGGACATTTCAGTGTTTGGAGTTTGATAGCCAAATATGCTGTCCTGACTTGTACAACTTCAGTGAAGCAAAATCTCAGTTGTTACTCCACCAGACACTTTTCCCAGCAGAGCTACTTGTATTCAAGTTTCAACACACACTTTCAGTTACCTTTTTTTTCTCTAAGTGGAAATTTAAGTCTCATTGAACACAATATATTTAGGAAATTCAAATATTTAGCAATTAAAAATATCTCCATGGTAACTTCTTGGGAAGTTGTTATTTGAAAAAGTCTCTGATTGAATTCTCTAGAGGTTCTGGAGCCCCAGTGCTAAGGCTTGGGCATGGACAGGAACCCAGAGAAGCTACAGTCAACTTCCCTGAACATTAAAGCCTAGAGAAGGATCACAGGGCTGATGGACCAGCCACCTACATGAGTCTGATGGTTTATTAGTGCAGAGAGGAGAGTGTGGATAAGGCAGTGTAGCTATTTCTGTCACAACCTTTGTATTTTTGTAGCAATCGTGTAGGTGATTAAAAAAAAAAAAAAAGATTAATAATGAGTTCGAAAAGAACCAAAGCAGAAATCTGAAGACTTGGGTCTCTACTTATTGGTCATGTTGGTTCAGTAAAATCATTTGTCTTTTCCTGGGGCCTAGATTCCTCATTTATATTAGGAGGGGTGAATTTGGTCTTTTATAAGGTTTGTTCTTGTCTAAGTCCTCAAATTATATATTTGAGTTTATCATTTTCCAGGAAAGTTGGTCAAGATTTAAGTATAATAAATAGCAGTGTCTAGTGCATACGGAAACAGAATTGGTTCTAATGATAAGTAGTTATTTCTACCTTTTTCAGTGAGCATGTCCCTTGATGACAAGTGGAGAGCCATCAAAGTCAAGAGGTAGGTTGTCAAGGTTATGTTTTCTGTACCTCTTCTGAGAAGGAACCTTGTACATCTTGAATGTTTGCAAAAAGGAAAAGAAGAAAACTTTAAGAAGAATTATGTATTTACCTTAGACATATAACATGAAGGGTAAATCATATGAATACTGTTTTGAGGAAGATCTTAAGATGTATACATCTGTGTATTTATGTTTGATCATCATTTCACTAATGCAGCACCAGATCATAAAATCCAAACTGAAGAATGTACAGACACTCTGATTTGCAGCCTAGAAGCTCTGTATGTGCTGAGTTGCTCACTCGTGTCCTACTCTTTGCAACCTCTTGGACTATAGCCCACAAGTTCCTCTGTCCAAGAGATTGTCCAGGCAAGAATACTGGAGAGGGTGCCATTTCCTTCGAGGGGATCTTCCTGACCCAGAGATCAAACCCAAGTCTCCTGCATTGTAGGTAGATTCTTTACCTGCAGAGCCATTGGGGAAGCCCCCAGAAGCCCTTGCTAACAACAAAAACTTGGGGGGAAATGTAGAAAATTTATGTCTGACTTCTACATAGTCATAATGTCTCTTTTGACTTCATAAAATAGCATACTACTTTATTTACAGGGATAAAGTATAGTGTTTTCAGCCCTGAGGTTGTGGCCAAAATGTTTAAATTCTGCTTCTGATTCAGCTATTTGCTGATTGTGTTACCTTATGCAAATCATTTCACCTCTGTGGAGCTCAGTTCCCTCAAATATGAAAAATAAACCAGTGGGACAGTTAAGGGATTTTAATTAACTCCTTCCCTATTCTATTTGTCTAGAGCTTCCAGCTTGCTATTGGGGAGGTTGAAGGACATAAACACATATGTTACCTCCAACATTTACACACCAGTCAATCCCAAATGTTAAAAAACCACATCCAGGGGACACTAGATTGACTGTGAGATGGTTCCTAGAAGATGGTTTTCTTAGAAGCAGACTCTATGACAAGGATTCAAGTACAGATAGGATTTGGGAGTGAAGAATGAGTAGGAAAGAGAAGCCACCCAGTAAAGGGGGAGTGATCACTCTCGTGGATGGAGGTTAGTCCCCTTGGGAAATCCTGAATTTCGCTGTAGAAGTCAGAGCTGCACCATCCCTGAGCCAGGGGGATTGGAGTATTAGAAGAGCAGGCTCTGCCAGTCACTGATTGAGAGCTGCTCCTACAGGGCACTTTCTGCCTCAGGCAGTGTGGGCTCCTGGGGCCAGAAAGCCCCCTGGTAGTGGAAGTTCAGGGTCCCGGCCACCACATCCTGAGGGGTTACAGTGGTACAGCCAGAGCAGTACAGCCAAACTACTGCCCTCTGGTGTCCCAACTGAAGGTAGATAGGCATTCACTTAAAAAATTTTTTTTTTAATTTACTTTAATTGGAAGCTAATTACTTTACAAAATTGTGGTGATTTCTAGCATCCACTTTTAGAAGGATGCGCCACTCGGGGACCCTGAAGTAGTTCACCAGGAAGTGATCAGCAGCCCTCCTCAGCTGCAGAGACTTCCTGTCTACCTCTAAACACAATGGCATGTAGCAGCCAGGGAGGGGCAGGCTCCTGAGTGCCTATTAACCCTAACCGTGAATCTGGGAAGCAGGCCACAGACATTGCAAAAAGACATGTTGACAGTACACATGCCATCAGTGTAGTCAAAATTGTAGAGCCTAATTGCTGGCTGGCGACACCTGGGACACTTTAAAGGCAGTAGCATCCCTGAGAACTTTGTGATGCAAAGGGTGAAACTTCACAAGGAATATGTTTTTATTTTGTAGGAGCTGTCTTTTTGATAGAGAAAACACATTCTCTGAGGTGTTATTAAAGCATGTTAGGAGATAACAGAATTTTTTCCTATCAGATTCTATGGAGAGTCAAGCCACCTGTCAGCAGTATCCCTGCCTGATCTTGAAACTTCTGGAATTTAAAATAGAATGTTTGGCATAAGCATTAAATTATTGTTCTTTCAGCATCACCCAATTTTATGAAAACTCTATTGCTTTCTACCCACTCCAGTGTTCTTGCCTGGGGAATCCCAGGGACAGGGGAGCCTGGTGGGCTGCCGTCTATGGGGTAGCACAGAGTCGGACACGACTGAAGCGACTTAGCAGCAGCAGCAAGAGCTATTGCTTTCTAGGTGAAGTTGGCTTTTAAAAATCAATCTTTCTACATAAATGCTATTTGTTGTTGTTCAGTTGCTCAGTTCAGTGCAGTCGCTCTGCTGTGTGCGACCCCATGAACCGCAGCACGCCAGGCCTCCCTCTCCATCACCAACTCCCAGAGTTTACTCAAACTCATGTCATTGAGTTGGTGATGTCATCCAACCATCTCATCCTCTGTCATCCCTTCTCTTCCTGCCCTCAATCTTTCCCAGCATCAGGGTCTTTTCAAATGAGTCAGCTCTTCGCATCAGGTATCCAAAGTATTGGAGTTTCAGCTTCAACATCAGTCCTTCCAATGAACTCCCAGGACTGATCTCCTTTAGGATGGACTGGTTGAATCTCCTTGCAGTCCAAGGGACTCTGGAGAGTCTTCTCCAGCACCACAGTTCAAAAGCATCAATTCTTCAGCACTTAGCTTTCTTTATAGTCCCAACTCTCACATCCATACATGACTAATGGAAAAACCATAGTCTTGACTAGACAGACCTTTGTTGGGAAAGTAATGTCTCTGCTTTTTAATATGCTATCTAGGTTGGTCATAACTTTCCTTCTAAGGAGTAAGCATCTTTTAATTTCATGGCTGCAGTCACCATCTGCAGTGATTTTGGAGCCCCCCAAAATAAAGTCAGCCACTGTTTCAACTGTTTCCCCATCTATTTGCCATGAAGTGACGGGACCAGATGCCGTGATCTTAGTTTTCTGAATGTAGAGTTTTAAGCCAAGTTTTTCACCTCATCAAGAGGCTCTTTAGTTCCATCTTTGCTTTTTGCCATAAGGGTGGTGTCATCTGCATATCTGAGGTTATTGATATTTCTTCTGGCAATGTTGATTCCAACTTGAGCTTCATTGAGCTTGGCATTTCACATAATGTACTCTGCATGTAAGTTAAATAAGCAGAGTGACAATATACAGCCTTGACATACTCCTTTCCCAATTTTGAACCAGTCCTTTATTCCATGTCCAGTTCTAACTGTTGCTTCTTGACCTGCATACAGATTTCTCAGGAGGCAGGTAATGTGATCTGATATTCTCCTCTCTAAGAATTTTCCACAGTTTGTTGTTACCTACACAGTCAAAGGCTTTAGACAATGAAGCAGAAGTAGATGTTTTTCTGGTATTCTCTTGATTTTCCTATGATCCAACAGATGTTGGCAATTTGATCTCTGATTCCTTGCCTTTTCAATAAATCCAGGTTTTACATCTGGAAGTTCTCAGCTCACATATTCCAGAATCACCTGGAGAAAAAAGCCGGTTCCTGTCCCACCTTCAAGGAATAAAATGTGGTGGCTTTTGAGTAGGGCCTAGGAATCTGCTTCCCTAGTGGCTCAGTTGGTAAAGAATCTGCCTGCAATGTAGGAGACCCAGGTTCGATCTCTGTATTAGGAAGATCCCCTGGAGAAGGGAATGGCAACCCACTCCAGTATTCTTGCCTGGAGAATCCTACGGACAGAGGAGCGTGGCAGGCTACAGTCTTTGCAGTCGCAGAGAGTCGAACACGACTGAGTGACTAAACCTGTCTACCTACCTAGGAATCTGCATTTTAACCCACCTGTCAAATATTTGAGAACCACAATATTTGAGACCTAGCCCAAGGAGAACTAGGATATAAAAGTCTCAAAAAGGTCTTCCCAAGGGCACCCAGCTGCCTGGGGCCAAACCCAGGTCTCTTGAGTTTAAAGTTCATTACTTTATGCTTATAATTTTTATAAATATTTGAGTGCTTCCCAGGTGATGCAGTGGTAAAGAATTAGCCTGCCCATGCAAGAGACTCAGGAGACCCGGATTCAATCTCGAGGTCAGGAGCATCCCCTGGAGAAGGAAGTCACAACTCAGTCCAGTATTCTTGCCTGGAAAATCCTTGGACAGAGGAGTCTGGTAGGCTACAATTCATGGGGTCACAAGAGTTGGACATGACTTAACGACTAAACAACAACAAAAATCATTGACTACAGAGCCAAATATAGCAGATGTGTAAAGTCTCGATCCTTTTACATATATATAAATATGTAAATGAAATTTAGGCAAACAAGAATAGTAGGAACGGTTTTAGAAGGCTGGACTTTAGGTCCTAAAAAAATGCAAAGCACGATAGATGAAGAATTCTGGTATGAATGGATTTCTAACAAGGCTCTCTGATATGTATCATACGGTTTGTCACACATATTTTTCCTCTGATCAGTTCATTTCCACATCTATTGTTCATATCTGTCAGGTTTGCCACAAATAACTTCCTCCTGCAGTTTTTCATAATCAGTCTTCTACATGTTCCAGTGAATAAAGTGCTCTGAGCCAGGTGATAGATGATTGTCTGGACTGGCAAGCTTGCAAGATTAGTACTTGGAGTTAGGAAAGCTGTAATTGTGGTTCTTGTTCCTGTGTGTGACCAGTCAGCTTTGCTCTAAGAAAAAAATGCTTCCTTGCTCATAAATTGCATTTGTCACAAGGCAAGTATTCTTGTATGGGAAATCCCATGGACAGAGGAGCCTGGTGGGCTATATAGTCCATGGGGTCACAAAAGAGTCAGACACGACTTAGCAGCTAAACAACAGCAACAACAAAGTCTTTCTGAAGATGTTCAGTGTTGGCCATGCAGCACCAGGTGAGAGCAAGTGTGCAGCTCAGCTCAGCACATCACCTCTGGGAGGAGGCAACTTGCAGGGCACGGCCTGCTGATGGTCAGTGGTTAGTGTCCCCTTTATTTAGGATGGGAAATAACATGAGTTTAAACAAGGCTTCAGAGAATCTTTTGTGACCCTCTGGCCCTACAGGAGCTTCTCAGGCACCTGGGCCCTGTTTTTCAAAGGAGACAGAACTGAGACAGGTTGACTTGGAACCAGATTTGATTCTGACATTGATTAAAAGCAAAAATAGCATTTGGAGACAATTGCTCTGTCTCCTCTCTTCCCCTTCCTTCTTGTTCTTGTAACTGAATCTTAATCCAAGAAGGATTTCAAGGATTTAAAAAGGGATGAAATATTACAAAGTAGCATGATTTACAAATACAGTAAAACAACAAGGAAAAAACAAAGGTGGGACCCAGGTTAATACGAAATAAGACTAAATTTGCTGGTCATAATGACCCACCCACTAGTATGACTGGGCTTCAGATTTGGCACTGAGTTTTCTATTACTCTCAGTAAAACAAGAAATGGTCTAAGTTACACAGTTCAGTCCTTAATTTAGATGCGGACCCATAAGGAGAATTATAACACTTTTTTTACTCAGAGCAGATTCTCTCTGGGGCATTCTTAGAAAGAGAATTCTATAATCTAAGGAACAATGTTATTGACAATTTCTTAAAATAGTTTGTCTCTTAAAGCCCCTAATTTGATTTGGAATATAGTTTAGTTAAGGTAGTTTTGCAGGAGGCCAATACAAAGCACATCAATAAAATGGCAATATGAACTTGTAGGGATTTTAAAAATGTGTTTTTAAACATGTGTTTAAATTTAAACATGTGTTGAATTATCAGAATTTTCACACACAACGAGATTAATTATAACTGGAATTGCAATGTGCTTTGAATTCTGATTGGAAATAAGTATCTTGATATAAGAGGTAAGGAAAGAAAAAAAGGCCAAGGAAGATAAGCTGGTAAGCTGCCTTTCGTATGCAGGAGAGATGGAAGTCTCCAAGTTTCCACTTCCCTCACTGGGCATGGAGCATGATGCCAGTGTCCCTTCCTCTAAACTCATAGCCGACCCTCTTTCTCCCCACCTGCCCAGTAGTCTTATTATCAGCACTCTCTTGTACTCTGAAAAGATCCTTGTTTGAATGATAAGTTATAAGGTCACCCCACCAAATCTGAGGCCCATCTATTGCCTAGACTGCTTTTTTCTAAGTTCAAACTTAAGCTTCGGGAGACTGGTGAATTACATGTACTTCTTTTCTATGTGTTGAAAAACTTCCCTGAAAGTCTGAAAATCACTTTATGGATAATTTTGCTACCTAGATATTTGTACTTCCAAATATTTTGGGGGTCCTGAACTATCTTGGGGCTAACGCAAGAGCTAATGCACTTAAATGCAAAGAAGGGAGGGGAAATTTGATTCCCTTTTCCACCCTGTCCCTTCCCTCTATCCCAGCTTGGACCTAAATATTCTTCATAAATTGTTGGCCATTGTTTCTTCATTCTAGCTCTATCATTAGTGATTTCAGAGCAAACTCTCTTTATGGTTTAAAAATATCTTGAGTATATAATTTTATCTGTATTAAGACATTTCATTTTCAGCAGGAGACTCATAAAAGCAGAATACATTTCGGTTCTAGAGTAGAGTAGTAGTTTCTGGTATCAGCCATCAGTGTGCAGAGAAAAATGCCATCTGAATTACGCTTTTCACTTTATAGATTCAGATTGGCAAGTTTATTTCTCAAGTTGTTTATTTCTATGTACTCTCCTAATAATCAGAGTAAGATGCCACCATATAAGAAACAGTATTTGGGTTATAGCCAGCTTATAAAAACCCTAGCTTTATACCATAGAAGTGGCTATCTAAGAGAAAAATCAGTGTCTTTTATACAGTTTTATCCATTTTAAAATAAAAATAGAATTCTTTACTGTGACAGCTAGGAATGTTTAGTACTTCTAAACTTAAAAAAAAAAAAGTGATACCTAGGCATAAAAACAAGCACTGGCATGCAGTTGGTACCAGTTTCACCAAGTTCTAACTTGCCCAGTGTGTGCTTTATATTTTTGCTCATCCGTTTACCCTTAGTTCAGTATGGAAGTTGCACCTCAAATTAAAATTCCTTTCCCCAAATCTTCCTTCATAGTTTTATCTGTCACTTTCATAATTTAAAAAATATCTTCGTACTATAGATTAAAAATTGCTTTTTGTTGATGTATGATTTGTATTTATTTGATTACGAGGGAAGTAGAAATCACTTTATGTGCTTTTTGGCTATTTCTTTGTATTTCTTCTTTTGTGGAATATCCTTTGCCAATTTTAATACTGGTGTGTCTGTATTTTCTAGTTTAGGAGTGAAATTAGAGTGGGCAGAGAGCTTTTATTGGCAATATACTTTTTCTTTACATGGTGAATGGAACCACTTTTCTTTTACAAAATTCAAATCTATATGTCCAATTAAAATTTTTTTATGAACGTTAGTAGTGTATCAAATTTTGCCAAAATTAATTTCCTCTAAAATATGCAATGAAATAAATGAACCAATTGCTTCAAAACTTAATGCATTCTGATAAGACAGAGATCACCTATTCTTTTTAGTTTGTCTTAAATTGTATTTTAGAAAAATAGTAATTATTTACCTCTTATATGCTTTAAGTGTGTTTTCTTTCTTGAGCAGGAATTTGAAGTAATTTATACGACATGTGTTAGCTGAAGTTTTTTTGTGTGAGAGATGGTTGAGTCCTTTTTGACATTTATTTTTATGAATTATATATCTATTATACACACGGACATATTTTATCACTTTATTTTTTGCCTAATGAGAGGTAGGTTTCTGTTGGATTGTGATTTGGGGTTTTTTTTTCAGCTGCCATCATTTGTCATTAACATGGAAATTGACTGTATTTCATAATTACTATTAAAATAATTTGGGGCTTGCTGGTGGCTCAGTGATAAAGCATCCGCTTCCAGTGCAGGAGACATGGGTTCAGTCTCTGGGTCGGGAAGACCCCTGGAGGAGGAAATGCAACTCACTCCAGTATTCTTGCCTGTATAATCCCATGGCCAGAGGAGCCTGGAGGGCTACAGTCCATGGGGTTGCAAGTAGCTGAACACGACTGAGTGTGCACCACTACCACACACCACCACATTAAAATAAGTTAAGTGCTCACTCTTGCCAAAATAAGTTATTTTTTATGTCTGTGATTTTAATTGAAAATAATCTCTATATCGAGGTAAGTAGTTTAATTTTATCCCTGAAGTCTGTTACTGCTCAAGAACAAATAACATTAACATGAATCGTTTGTAAGATAGACCTATAAAGAAAGCTGTATTCTGATCAGAACTACCAAAGAACAAATATTCTACCGTTCAGAGATGCTGGATTTTCACGGCTTGGTAACAAATCAGAGAATATTATTACAGAAATTACCACAGGTTCTATGGTGCTTCCTTGTTAAATCACAGTGTCTGAAGCAGTGGCATGTTGTAAGAGCTCTCATCTGCTTTCTTGCCCCCTCCTCTCCCTTTCTATCCTCTCCTTCTTCACTTTACTTTTCTCTTCTTTCATTTCTAATTGTGGTATAGCTTACAGAGAACAAAGTAGCAATGTATACAGCTATTACTTATTACTAGTACAGCTGGTTTATTTTTTATGTATTTATGCACCCATGTAATCACAACTCAGATAAAAATACAGAACAATGCAAACACCCAGAAGGCTTTCTTGTGCAATGCCCACTTCCTCCCCCAATCCCCAATGTGAAAATAACTCCTATTCTGTTCACCATGAATTAATTTTAATATTTTTATGTTCACATCATTGGAATCATATGGCATGTGTCTAGCTTTCACTCAATATTACATCTATAAGAATTGTCCATACTTTGCATAGCAATAGTTGTATAACATTCTATTATACAGCTGTGTCACAGTTTATTTTATATCTTCTATCATCATGGGACCTTCAGGTTGTTTCCAGTTTTTCACTTTTATGAATAAAGCTCTTATGGACATTCTTGTAGGTGTCTTTTGATGAACATAAATATGTACTTATTTCTGTCTGGTATATTCAAAATTCAAATTGCTGGGACATAAGGCAAATATATGCTTAGTTCAATAGCTGTTTCCAAACTATTTTCCAAAATGATTGTACAAACTTACTTTTGCAGTAGTAGTGAGTGAGAGTTCTGGTTGCTTGTTAGCCCTTTTGCCCTTTTCATTTTGATCATTCTGGTGTGCACTGGTGGTTGATAGTGTATCTCACTGTGGTTTTAGTTTATCTTTTTTCCTTGGTAACTAATGATGTTGAGCACCTTTTCATAAAATTAATGGCCATTTGATATCCTTATTTTATGATGTGACTATTTAAATCTTTTACCTACTTTAGAAAATGGACTATTTAAAAAATTATTTGTATGCATTCTTTTATTTCTTTTACATATGCCAAGAATATGTGTGTATATATATATATATACATATATACACACAAATATATTAATTTATCAATTTTTTTGTTTCATAGTTATTTTATGTTTGCTGTTTTGGAAATCTTTGCCTACCATATAATAGACATGTAGTGAATATTTAATAGATGAGTGAACTGTGGGGATAAGAAGTATTTTCTACATTTTATAAGTAGTATTTCACAGTGCCAGTTACTTCTATTTGAGGTGGTCTATCTATATTATTGATGTTTTATCTTCAGTCTTATTTCATAGAAATAAACTAAGTTTTATAATATACTGATTGCTGTTTCCCTCACTCTGTGCCACTGCTGTATGAGAATGTCTCCTGCCTTCATCACAAGGTTGGGAAACACCTGTTGAGGACGGCTGACAAGTCTGGGTGAGGTGCTGTATGTCTGTGCTGCAGAAGATAGGCAAATGTTTATTTGCTCCTGATGAATCACCCAAGATTGCATGGCTCTGGTTGAGCAGCCAGTGCCCTCCACATGTACACACTCCATACTTAGATGTCTTCTGCAGAAGTCCTATTTCTTATCTTTTTTGTCCACTCTTTCTAGAAGCATCTTACTAGGAACTTGTACACTTTATACACATCAGCTTCCCTGACAGCATATTTTTTGAGCATCTCTGAACCTTGCTAATAAGTGTCTCTAACATTGTTTATCTCTCTCTTTGTCCTCTTTACCCCATGTTTTCTGAAGGTTCTGTGTCTTCTATCTTCCAAGTGCCAAACAGCATCTTATACTCATGAGTGTTTGCTACTCCTTGTTCATTAAATAGTTATCGTTTCTGCATCATGTCATTTCAGTTTATCACAAATAATTCAGAATGTGTTGGTCAAGATTTTCATTTCCTTCAAACCTCCAAGCTTCTCTTATGCTCTGATAAGATTATCTTAAAGTTGTTATCAAAGGATTGTTTTAAGTGACCAGATTCTGCAAAAGCTGAGCATTAGAACACCACGATTTTCATTCCTGGCATTGGTAAGCACCCTATCTGGTAAAGAAGAAATAAAGTAATGTTCATTATTTCCCAACTACAAATTTGTTTTCTAAAGGATAGCAGTTTCTAAACAAGTAAGTTGGGTTTGTTTCATAATAGTGCATTCAAGTTAAATGAACCATGTAATTTCTGCTTATGAATGTTAAGTGAAAAAGCAAACATTATTTTGAAGAAACTTGACAAGCTTAATCTTTCAAAGAAGAAGAAAAAAAGTATTATTTGATAGTGCAATGCCTTAGGGAGGTTATAGCAATAGTGTGTTAAACACACACAACAGGAATTAATAGTAATCATATTTTAAAGTGCTCTTTCTAAACATACTAAGACTTCATAGGAAAAGTACAGAAGCACTGAGATCTTAGGTATAGCTCAGTATATACCTGATGATTTGTAAAGGACAATTCAAAGGAAAAGGAATCACCTATATCTACTTCTGAAAAGTGGAAATCTATAAACTATATTTCCCTGAGTTACTCTTTCTAAGATATTAAAATAAAACATGTGTTATTATTATATCATAATTTTTATATCATATTTTTAAGAGTGCTTTCAATATTGAATCTCCTTTGAAATTATGGATATACTGTGGAGTTCCAAAGAGTGCTAATAATGCCCATCTATTTGTAGTTCAGTTGCTTAATCATCTCTGACTCTTTGCAACCCCATGGAGTGCAGCATGCCAGGCTTCCCTGTCCTTTACTATCTCCTGGAATTTGCTCAAACTCATGTCCACTGAGTCAGTGATGCCATCCAACCATCTCATCCTCTGTTGCCCCCTTCTCCTCCTGCCTTCAATCTTTCCCAGCATCAGGGTCTTTTCCAATGTGTTGGCTCTTCCCATCAGGTGGCCACAGTATTAGAGCTTCAGCATCAGTCCTTCCAATGAATATTCAGGGTTGATTTCCTTTAGGATGGCCTAGTTTGATGTCCTTGCAGTCCAAGAGACTCTCAAGAGTCCTTTCCAGCACCACATTTCGAAAGCATCAATTCTTCAGCACTCGGCCTTTTTTATGGTCCAGCTCTCACATCTGTACATGACTATTAGAAAAGCCGTAGCTTTGTCTTCTTTAGAAATTGTTTTTGTTTGGGGGGACTCCTTGGTGGTCCATTGGTTGAGAGTCCACCTTCCAATACAGGGCATGCAAGTTCAATCCCTAGTCAGGGAACTGAGATCCCACATACTAGAGGGTGACTAGGCTTCATGCCTCAACTAAGACCCAATGCAGCCAAATAAATAACTACTAAAATTTTTTTTTCATTTTGAATTGTTCAATATGTTTTCATGCACAAAAATCTTTTTTTTTTTTTTTACAAATTTTATAACAATTAGCAATTTGTTATATCTGTCTCCTTTTTTTAAGAAAAAAAATTGCCAATGTATTTTAAGGCTATTCCCCATTCATTCCATTTTCTTCCCTTTTAGTTGTTATTTTAAACTGAAATTGGTGTGTATGCTTCCCACACATGCTTGTGTATGTGCCCATAGGTGATAAATATTATTGTTTTTTTTTTAATTTTAAATGTATATAAATAGTATAGTATTTCTTTTACCTATCCTTTTATGATCTGCTTTTTCAAATACTTCATCATTATGTTTTTTTGAGATTTATCTATGATGGTATAAGGAGATTTAGTACTTTTTAACTGCTATAGAAATGTACATTTTTTTGTGACACTATAAATTATTTATATAAAATCTCTTCTGATGGATATTTGGGTTTTTCTGATATTTCTAATTTTTTACCATGTGAAAACACCGCCCTGTTTGAGTGTAAACACTGAATAAGCTACCAATTCAGAGGGAAACAAAGAGCACATGACAGTTCTTCCATATTTAAACACCAAATAATTATAGTATTAGCATCTGTGTATGACTTCACCAACCTCTAGCAAAGAAGAGTTCTACCACTCTTGCCAGAATGTAAAATTTTGTTTCTGACATTTCAAGAAAGACCATTTTTCCTCATTGACAGCTTTGGCACCAGACACAGAAAAACCAGCACCTAAAATCTCTGGCATGCCATTCATAGCATGGGTCAGTGGAAAGGCCAAGTCTAATGATATTTTCTTTTGACTAAATATGCAAGCAATGTGGCAATGAGCATCTTTTCTTTATAGCACATGTATAAGAGTTTCTCCAGAGGAAAAACCTAGAAGTAGACTTGCTGGATAATAGTATATGTTAAACTTTACTAGAAAGTAAGAAATTATTTTCCAATATGGATTTATCAAAATGTGTGAGTTCCCATTTCCCACATCCTCACCAACACTTGATATTATCCATCTATTAAATTTTTGCTAATCTGACAGGTATAAAATGGTATCTGAGTGCAGTTGTTAAGTTTTAAGAAAATTTTAATTTGGAAGCATTTTCTAACTTAGTATAAACATTTTCAAAATAGTACAAAGAACTGTCATATACTCTTTATCCAGATTCACTAATTGTTAAAAGATTTTGCCTGATTTGCTCTGTCATTCTCTCTATATATGCATATTTTCTGAGTCATTTCAGATTAAACTGTTTGCATTGTGTCCTCTTATAACTAAATCTTTCAATGTATATTTCCTAAGAATAAGAACCTCTCATCTAATCCCAGTATAATAATCAGCTTCTAGGAGGGATTGGGGGCAGGAGGAGAAGGGGACGACAGAGGATGAGATGGCTGGATGGCATCACTGACTCGATGGACGTGAGTCTCAGTGAACTCCGGGAGTTGGTGATGGACAGGGAGGCCTGGCATGCTGCGATTCATGGGGTTGCAAAGAGTCGGACACGACTGAGCGACTGAACTGAACTGAACATATAATACTTTAATCTACTACTCACAATTTTGTCCATTGACTAATAATGCCCTTTATAGAAATTTTCTCCTTTGTTCAGAATCAGGTATATTACTTGATTGTCACAAGTCTTTGACCTTTAATCTGGATCAGATCCTCAGCCTTTCTTTACTATAAAGAATATAGAATATAAGAATACAGTCTTCCTGTGTTAGTAGAATGTTCTTTGAGTTTTAATGTAGTTTAATCTACATTTTCCTGTTGAAATTTTTAGTATGTGTGTTGGTTATTTAAATTTTCTGTGAATTAGTGCATGTATTTTTTGCCCATTTTTCTACTGAGTCGTGCTTGGGTTCTTTTCTATATTCTGGATACTAACCCTTTGCTTGTTATATGTATTGTGAACAACTCCTCTCAATTTTGTTGTTATTTTGTGCCATTTTTGTTGTTGTTTAACTTTAATGGTTCCTTGTGTAATATAGAAGTTAAAAAGATTAATGTAATAAAATTTATCAGTATCTCCCATAAGATTTCTTCTTAGTCTTCCCCAAAATTTCCTTGGCTATTTTTGGCCTTTTGCTCTTCCATTATAAAATTAGTATCAGTTTGGTAGGGCTGTTGAAAAGATCTAATGGCATTTCTCTTAGAAAAACAGTGGGTTTATAGGATAATTGGAAGGAAAATTTGACATATTTGTGAATTATTCTTATCCATAGTTATATCTCTTGAATTTTACCTTTATTCATGTCCTTTAGGAAAGATTGTAATTATAATTATAATCTTTCCTAAAGAATTATAATTATAATTCTTGAAGGCTTGACTGTTTTTTGGATGCCTAGATAATAGTAGTTTTTGTTGTTGTAGACAGAATTTAAACAATTTTTTTACATTTTCTAATTGTAGCTTTTGGTATATAGAAACTAACTGATTTTTATACAATGATCTTAAATGTAACAACCTTGATAAGCTCTCTTTTTTACTTTTAATAGTTTGTAGATTGCCTTGGATTTTCTTACAATCATGTAATCTATGAATAAAAACAATTTTGTTTATTTTTTTCTAATCTTTATACTGTATTTCTTTTTCTCATCTTTTGCACTGACTAGAAATTCCAGGTCAGTGATGAATAGATATGGTGATTGGAGCATCACTGTCTTAATCTTGGCTTTAAAGAGACTATTTCTAACATTTCCCTATTGTGTGATGCTTGTTGTTCAGTCGCTCACTCGTGTCTGACTCTCTGCGACCCCCTGGACTGCAGCATACCAGGCTTCTCTGTCCTTCACTATCTCCCAGAATTTGCTCAAACTCATGTTCATTGAATAGGTGATGTCATCCAACCATCTCATCCTCTGTCGTCCCCTTCTCTTCTTGCCTTCAGTCTAACCCAGCATCAGGGTCTTTTCCAGTGAGTCGGCTCTTTCCATCAGGTGGCCAAAGTATTGGAGCTTCAACTTCAGCATCAGTCCTTCCAATGAACACCCAGGACTGATTTCCTTTAGGATGGACTGGTTGGATCTCCTTGCAGTCCAAGGGACTCTCAAGAGTCTTCTCCAACACCACAGTTTGAAAGCATCAGTTCTTTGGCGCTCAGCCTTCTTTATGATTTAGCTCTCACATCCATACATGACTACTGGAAAAAACCATAGCTTTGACTATATGGACATTTGTTGGCAAAGTGATGTCTCTGCTTTTTAATGTGATGTCTATGTTTAAATTCTCCAAGCCAGGCTTCAGCAATATGTGAACCGTGAACTTCCTGATGTTCAAGCTGGTTTTATAAAAGGCAGAGGAACCAGAGATCAAATTGCCAACATCTGCTGGATCATGGAAAAAGCAAGAGAGTTCCAGAAAAACGTCTATTTCTGCTTTATTGACTATGCCAAAGCCTTTGACTGTGTGGATCACAATAAACGGTGGAAAATTCTGAAAGAGATGGGAATACCAGATCACCTGATCTGCCTCTTGAGAAATTTGTATGCAGGTCAGGAAGCAACAGTTAGAACTGGACATGGAACAACAGACTGGTTCCAAATAGGAAAAGGAGTACGTCAAGGCTGTATATTGTCACCCTGCTTGTTTAACTTATATGCAGAGTACATCATGAGAAACGCTGGACTGGAAGAAACACAAACTGGAATCAAGATTGCCAGGAGAAATATCAATAACCTCAGATATGCAGATGATACCACCCTTATGGCAGAAAGTGAAGAGGAACTCAAAAGCCTCTTGATGAAAGTTAAAGTGGAGAGAGAAAAAGTTGGCTTAAAGCTCAACATTCAGAAAATGAAGATCATGGCATCTGGTCCCATCACTTCATGGGAAATAGATGGGGAAAGAGTGTCAGACTTTATTTTTCTGGGCTCCAAAATCACTGCAGATGGTGACTGCGGCCAGAAAATTAAAAGACGCTTGCTCCTTGGAAGGAAAGTTATGACCAACCTAGATAGCATATTCAAAAGCAGAGACATTACTTTGCCAACAAAGGTTCGTCTAGTCAAGGCTATGTTTTTTCCTGTGGTCATGTATGGATGTGAGAGTTGGACTGTGAAGAAGGCTGAGCGCCGAAGAATTGATGCTTTTGAACTGTGGTGTTGGAGAAGACTCTTGAGAGTCCCTTGGACTGCAAGGAGATCCAACCAGTCCAGCCCTGGGTGTTCTTTGGAAGGAATGATGCTAAAGCTGAAACTCCAGTACTTTGGCCACCTCATGCGAAGAGTTGACTCATTGGAAAAGACTCTGATGCTGTGAGGGATTGGGGGCAGGAGGAGAAGGGGACGACAGAGGATGAGATGGCTGGATGGCATCACTGACTCGATGGACATGAGTCTGAGTGAACTCCGGGAGTTGGTGATGGACAGGGAGGCCTGGCGTGCTGTGATTCATGGGGTCGCAAAGAGTTGGACACGACTGAGCGACTGATCTGATCTGATGTTTGTCATAGCTTTTCTTCCAAGGATCAAAAGTCTTTTAATTTCATGGCTGCAGTCACTGTACACAGTAATTTTGGAACTCAAAATAGGATCTGTTACTGTTTCCATTTCTTCCCCATCTATTTGCCATGAAGTGATGGGGCTGGATGCCATGATCTTTGTTTTTTGAATGTTGAGTTTTAAGCCAGCTTTTTCACTCTCCTCTTTCATCTTCATCAAGAGGCTCTTTAGTTCCCCTTCACTTTCTGCCATTCAGGTGGTGTCATATGCATATCTGAGATTATTGATATTTCTCCCAGCAATCTTGATTCCAACTTGAGCATCATCTAGCCTGGCATGATGTTCTCTGCATATAAGTTAAATAAGCAGGGTGACTATATACAGCCTTGATGGACTCCTTTCTCACTTGAACCAGTGCATTGTTCCATGTCCAGTTCTAACTGTTGCTTCTTGACCTACATACAGGTTTCTCAAGAGGCAGGTATTGTGGTCTGGTATTCCCATCTGTTTAAGAATTTTCTATAGTTTATTGTGATCCACACAGTCAAAGGCTTTAGCATAGTCAGTGAAACAGAAGTAATGTTTTTCTGGAATTCTCTTGCTTTTTCTATGATCCAGTGGATGTTTGATCTCTTAGTTCCTCTGCCTTTTAAGGGATTCTTGCCCACAGTAGTAGATACAATGGTCATCTGAGTTAAATTCACCCATTCCCGTCCATTTTAGTTCACTGATTCCTAAAATACCAATGTTCTCTCTTGCCGTCTCCTGTTTGACCACTTCCAATTTACCCTGATTCATGAACCTAACATTCCAAGTTCCTATGCAATATCATTCTTTGCAGCATCAAACTTTACTTTCATCACCAGACACATACACAACTGGGCATCATTTCCACTTTGGTGATGCTTGCTTTATGCTTTTTGTAGAAATCATTTGTCAGGGAAGAATTCCAACCTCATTGAGAATTACAGAAAGTAACAAGACTCCAAAAGAGACAAAAGGCATCAGGTTGTCTTGCCATCACTCCATAGATGCCTAAAGTCAATAAGGAGACTCAGTGGATCAGAGCAAGACAGTTTGTTATTCACACAGAGCAAACAGCACGAGCATCAGCAGGGCAATGCCAGTTCTCCTGACCTCCAAGGACCTCAGCGTGAGGTGTTCCAAGCTGCAAAACCCAGGGCTGAGAACTCAGCACCTTTTATATCAAGCAGTAAATGAGCCAGTCGTCCCCCACAGAACAAGTTGTTGTCCTGAAGTCATGTCACAATTGCCTTGATCTATTTTAATTGGCTGTGTGACTAGCTGCAGAAATGGCTCAAGAATAGGCTGGCTAAGACCTTGAGATTTGGTCTATTCAGAAACATCCTATAAGGATGTTTGGAACCAATAGCTGATTGCCTTTCACAACAAGAATTTCTATAGTTTGCTAGAGGATTTTAACATGAATGGCTACTGAATTTTACCATGAGATTTTCTGTGTATATTAAAAAAAAAAAAAAAAACAAATTTTCTCCTTTAATCTGTTTTTCACATTTGTTATATTAATAGTAACATCAATTGTCTCATGTTAAATCAGGCTGGAATTTGTGGAGTAAATTCTTCTTGGTGAAGATACATTTTATTTTGTATACTTGGAGAAATTCATTTTGCTAATATTTTATTTAGCATTTTTATGACTATACCTATAATTGAGATTGGCCGATAGTTTTCTTTTCTTTATAACCCATGTCTGTTTGGATATCAAGGATATATGAGCCTTAAAAAATTAGTGAGCTTTTCTTCTTTCTCTATTCTTGGTAACACTTTACATAAGAGGAGTTACAAGATAAATGTTACCAGAAGCTTTAGTAAAGGTTACTGTAAAAATATTAGGGCCAGTGAGCTTTTGAGTAGTTTTTAGAATACTGTTTCAGTTTCCTCACTAGGACTTTAATCACTGTGTCTATCTTGAGTCAATTTTAGTAATTTATATACTTTTAGAGAAGTTTCTACTCTTCACATTTTCAAATATATTGGCATAATATTTTCATGATTTAGAAAACCATTTCTGTTCCTGCAGTTCAGTTTCTGTCATTATTCCTCATGGTTTTAATTTTCTTTTTCCTCTCAAGTATGTGTTTCCTATTTCATTAATTTTGAATCTTATCTTTCTATCCCTTTTCATTTAAGTTTATACTGTTCCTTTTCTAATTTATTAGGTGAATGCTTAGTTCATTAATTTTTAGTCTTTCTTTATACACACACACACATACACACACACATATATTTAAAACTGAATTATCTTCCAAGTACTGATTTATCCAAATACCTTTAATTTGTTATACAGTATTTTTATTGTTGTTCGACTGTGTTTTACAGTTCTAATTATGATGTATCCTTGGGCCCATGAATAATTTAGATATGAGATTACAAATTTTCAAAGACACAGGATTTTATTTTCTCTGAGTAGTGGTTTTGCTTCTACTTTACCTGCCAGAGTCTCATCTAATCAACTCCTATTCAAGTCACTTATTTGCATTAATTCCTCAGCTTGTGATTACTGCATTACAAAGGTAAATGCAAGGTCTATAAATTCAGACTTTGGCATTGTGTTTTTCACGGGAGACTCTTTTCCCTATCCTGAGCCCTGGGCACATAGCAGGCTTTCTTGGTCTTTCCCTGGGTCAGTGGCGGTGGTGGTTGCGGTTGGGGGATGGGGCGTGTTTCTGCTTCCCTTTTCATGGAGGATGTATCCTACCCATGGATCCAGCTTTATGACCAGGTCTTATTTCCAGCTCTCTGCCTTGCATGATCCCAGGGCTATGTGACTTGTTTCCTCAGGATCATTAAAGCCCTAATCTCTAGATATTAGAGCTTATTTCTGGATTTGCTATCCCCATCAGGATGTCTGAGTGCCAGCTTGTGTGCTCGTTTATTTTGCTTTGAGTTCTTTATTTCTGATGCCAAGATATTTGTTTTTCTTTCTCTTTCTCTCTCTTTTTAGCTCAGCTATGAATTTTAATTTGGTAAAATTTATCTCACATTTCTGTGTTTATGGTGAAAGAGTGTCAACCTTTGATTAATCTCTCACAGATCTGTCCAAACAGAACTGCTGCTTCAGAGTGGACAGAAAATGAACTCATAAATTCAGTGGGGAGTAAAGAGCACATCACAGTTCTTCTATAGTTAATACATTAAGTAATTATAATATTAGCACCTGTGTGTGTGACTTTACCAACCTCTAGCAAGGGAGAATTCTACCACTCTTGCCAGAATATGTAATTTCATTTCTAGCATTTCAAGAAGGCCCGATTTTTCCTTGTTGACATCTTTAGCACCAGAGTCAGAAAAACCAATACCTGAAATCTCAGGTATGCCAGTTGTAGCATATGTCAATAGAAAGGTCAAGTTTAATAATATTGTCTTTTGACCAAATATGCAGACCATGTACTTGCTGATTCCCTGTTCTGCCAGAAAAACAAGACCTCGGGGCAACACCCACTGCTTGAATTTTGATTGATTATATCATGGTATGCAAAGACATCCAAACTGAAGTTGCTGTGGTATTACATGAAGTCATTGTATTTAAGTGCTATATTTTTCCAAATGGCTTTAATCCTGGTTCACTTTACTTTTAACATGTACATGACTATAGAATTAAAGAGGACTTGAAATCATTGTTGCCTCAAATAAGACAACACCAGATTATAGTTTAGGAACTGTAAGGGTTAGTTTTAACTAACCCTTACACTTTAAAAGGGTTTTAACGAGCTACATTCAGATCATGACCTGCAACATAATCTTTCTATAATCCTCGGCTTTAGGTCCCTCATTTCTGATAAAGAAGAGGGTGTGATCAAGGAACACAAAGTGCAGAAGTCGGCATTATGCCCAGAATGAGACGGTTTGGGGTCATTGGAAGGTTATTTTCATACCTGCCTCTATGAAATCAGTGGGGCGTATCACCATCCACTCTCTGACCACTGAGTGATAATCTCTACATTTGAAACATTTCTAACAAAGGATTGACTAGGGATAAATTGTAATACTCACCCACTCCCTATTTAATTCCAGGAAATCCTGTGATTTTTACCCTTTGCTTGTATAAATGCAGGAATTTGAGCTGCTGCATCTCTGCATCAGTGAAGCCTTTGGGTATCGACTGTCTCTAAATTAAATTTATAGGGCCCTACATTCTCTGGTAATTAGTGTTATCATGAGACATACCATAGTTTATCAGTAAGTGCCCCAAATACCAAGTCTCACCGATCTATCATACAAATTCTTTCTTTTTTTTTCTCCAGGAAGTTATGAAGTACAATATATAGACTGAATCCTTGCCCATCTTCCCTACTTTCAAGGATCTCAGACCCAGTAGACATGAGCATACTAAGCAGAGGGAAGAGAATAACAACAATAAAAATTCAACAATTTTTTCAGTGAATTCAGAAGCCATTTCAGCAATTGATGGCAAAATTCTGTCTCCTATAAAATATACAGGAAGTGTCTTTTTATTGAAGTATATAGTTTATTTACAATATTAGTTTCAGGTGTACAGCTTAGTGATTCAGCAATTTTTTCTGATTATATTCCATTATAGGTTATTATAAGATATTGAATATAATTCCTTGTGCTATACAGTACACCCTTTTTGCTTATGTATTTTATGTGTAGTAGTTTGTATCTGTTAATCTTATACTCCTAATTTGCCACATTCCTTTGGTAATCATAACTTTATTTCTTGTATCTGTGAGTCTCTTTTTATTTTGGTTATATATGCATTTGTATTATTTTTTAGTTTCCACATATAGATGATGTCATACAGTGTAAATCTTTCTCTCTGTCTGACTTCACTAAGTATAATATTCTCTAGGTCCATCCGTGTTGCTGCAAATAACATTACTTCATTCTTTTTTATGGCTGAGTAATATTCCTCTGTGTGTGTGTGTGTGTGTGTGTGTGTGTGTGTGTGTGTGACTTCTTAAATTCTTAAGCTAATCATCTGTTGATGGGCACTTGGGTTGTTTCATGTCTTGGCTACTGTAAATAATGCTGCTGTGAATATTGGGATGCATGTATATTTTTGAATTAGAGTTTTTATTTTTTCTGGACATTTACCCAGGAATGGGATTGCTTGAGCATATGGTAGCTGTTTTTAGTTTTTTAAGAAACTTCTGTACTGTCTTCCACAGTGGCTGCACTAATTTACATTCTCAATAGGGAGTTCTCTTTTCTTCTCACCCTCTTCAGTCTGTATTATTTGTAGACTTCTTAGTGACAGCCATTCTGACAGGTATGAGGTGGTACCTCATTGTAGTTTTTAATTTGCATTTCTCTAATAATTAGTGAGCATCTTTTCATGTGTTGTTGGCCATCTGTATGTCGTCTTTGGAAAATTTTCCATTTAGGTCATCGTCTCCCTTTTTGATTGAATTGTTTGTATATTTTGAATATTAGTCCCTTGTTGATTGTATCATTTGCAAATATTTTCTCCTAGTCCATAGCTTATCTTTTCTTTATGGTTCCTTTGCTGTGCAAAGGCTTTAAATTTGATTAGGTAGATTTGTTCATTTTTACTTTTTTTTATTTTGGATCAGGAGACTGATCTAAGAAAACATTGCTACAGTCTGTCTGAGAATGTTTTGCCTAGGTTCTTCTCTAGGAGTTTTATGGTATCATTTTATATTTAGGTCTTTAAACCATTTTGAGTTCATTTTTGCATATGATATAAGGAAGTGTTCTGATATCTTTGATTTATATATAGCTGTCCAGCTTTCCCAGCACCACTTGTTGAAGAGACTATCTTTCTTCATTTTATGTTCTTACTTCTTTTGTCATAGATTAATTGACTGTAGGTGAGCAAGTTTATTTCTTGGCTCTCTATTATCTTCCATTGATCTATATATTAATATCAGTGTTTTGATTACTGTAGCTTTGTAATGTAGCCTGAAGTCTGGAAGGGTTATGCCTTCAGCTTTATTCTTTTTCTTCAGGATTGCTTTGGCAATTCTGGGTCTTTTGTGATTCCATATAAATTTTAGGGTTATTTGTTCTAGTCTTGTGAAAGTGTCATGGGTATTTTGATAGAAATTATATTAACTTTGTAAATAGTTTTGAGTACTATGGCCATTTTTTTATTGGAATATAATTGCTTTACAATGTTGTGTTAGGTTGTACAGTGTTAGGTTTATACACATAAATTAGCCATGTGTATAAATATATCCCCTCCCTCTAGAGCCTTCTTCCCACATACCCCCATCCCACCCCTCTGGCTCATCACAGAGCACTGAGCTGAGCTCTCTGTGCTCTACAGCAGCTTCCCACTAGCCATATATGATATTAGATATCAATTATAGGGAAAAAAAACTCTGTAAAAACACAGACATGGAAGCTAAACAATACACTACTAAATAACCAAGCAATCATTGAAGAAACTAAAGAGGAAATAAAACATACCCAGAAACAAATGACAATGAAAACTCAATGACCAAAACCCTATGGGATGCAGCAAAAGCAGTTTTAAGATAGAAGTTTATAGCAATACAATTCTACCTGAAGAAACAACAGTCTTAGTGTTTTATTTTTACCTAGGTTTTGTTAAGAACTGTAGTTCACATTGCTATTAAACCTTTCCAATGAGAAAGTTTGCCCAGGGAGCCAATTTATTTTCCATAGTAGAAGCACTCAACAAATACATATGAGTACTTTAAAATATCAAATTTAATTTAAGTTGAAGTCTGTGCATTTACAAAATAACTGAAGAAGCCTGGTGAGTCACCTTGCTATCTCTTGTCAAAGCCTCTTTGCATCAGAAAAACCTTTGGGTCAGCACTTTGATAATTCAGTATGTAGAAAATACTAACATGAGTCAAACATTGTAGTCAGTTTTCACAATATGCTTAAAAGGAATTTGTTTTTCACCCTTTAATTATCTAGATTATAACTTAGTTTATACTTTATTCTTCTAACTTTCTAGACCAAAATAACTCACTACCACCTTACAACTTGGTGTCCTTGTTGCATCTCAATCATTTAATACCAGGAAGTTAAAAAGTTACATTCATGACTGACAAGGGATTAGTCTCCAAAATATACAAACAACTCATGACATCTAACAGCAACAAAACAAACAACCCAATCAAAAAATGCACAGAAGACCTAAGTAGACATTTCTCCAGAGAAGACATACAGATGGCCAAGAGGCACAGGAAAAGATGTTCAACATTGCTAATTATTTGAGAAATGCAAATCAAAGCTACAGTGAGGCATCACCACATACTAGTCAAAGTGGCTATAATCAAAAAATCTACAATCAACCGATGCGGGAGGGGGTGTGGAGAAAGCCTCCTACACTGTTGGTGGGAATGTAAATTGGTACAGTTACAATGGAAAACGGTATGGAGGTTCTGTAAACTAAAAATAAACCTACCATGCGACCCTGCAATCCCACTCCTGGGCATGTATCCAGAGAAAAACATGATCCAAAAGGATACATGCTTCCCAGTGTTCACTGCAACACTGTTTACAATAGCCAAGACATGGAAGCAACCTAAATGTCCATTGACAGAGAAATGGATAAGGAAGATGTGGTATATACATACAATGGAATATTACTTAGTCATTAAAAAGAATAAATAATGCCATTTGCAGTATCATGGATGGACCTAGAAATTATCAGATTGAGTGAAGTAAGTCAGTAGAGAAGGAGAAATAATGACATTCCTTCCCTGTGGAATCTAAAAAGAAATTACACAAATGAACTTATAAAATAGAAACAGACTCACAGACTTAGAGAATGAACTTATGGTTTCCAGGGGTAAGGGAGAGGGAAGGGATAGTTTGGGAGTTTGTGATCAACATGTACACATTGCTGTATTTAGAATGGATAATCAACAAGGACCTAACACAGGGAACTTTGATCAATGTTAATGTGGCAGCTTGGGTGGGAGTTTCGGGGAGAATGGATACATATATATGTATGGCTGAGTACCTTCGCTATTCACCTGAAACTATCACAACATTGTTAACCAGCTATATCACAACACAAAATAAAAAGTTATTTTAAAAAACAAGTTGTATTCATGTTTCTGTTAGACAGTTTTGAACTTGTTGAGAACATCCATTTGAACAACTTTTTGGATATGTAGTATAGAGATGGTAAAATCTCTAAAAACATGTGGACCCAGGGAAATAAGCTTTAAATATTCTCTTACAGTTTGGAAAGAAATTTTTCTGTGTGATAACTTTAGTTTGGATTTTCCAGATACGTCCTTTAAGATGGACTATTTATTAAAGATATTGCTTGCACATATAAAAACAAACATTGCCAAATCTTACTTGAGGAAGTGCCCTTTTTCTTTCATTTTTTTATATTAGTGTAATTGTGTTTCCAAATTTGCTACCATGTTGACTGCAGCACTTTGACAGCATCATCTCTTAGGATTTTAAATAGCTCAGCTGGAATTCCATCACCTCCACTAGTTTTGTTTATAGTAATGCTATTTAAGGCCCGCAGACTTCAGAATGTCTGGCTCTAGGTGAGTGACTGCACCATGATGGTTATCTGGGTCATTAAGACTGGTTTTTTTTTTTTTTTGGTACAGCTCTTCTGTGTATTCTTGCCACCTTTTCTTAATATCTTCTGCTTCTGTTAGGTCCATACCATTTCTGTCCTTTATTGTGCCCATCTTTGCATGAAATGTTCCCTTGATATCTCTAATTTTCTTGAAGAGATCTCTAGTCTTTCCCATTCTATTGTTTTCCTCTATTTCTTTGCACTGTTCACTTAAGAAGGCTTTCTTATTACTCTTTGCTATACTTTGGAACTCTGCATTCAGTTGGGTATATCTTTCCCTTTCTCCTTTGCCTTTCACTTATCTCCTTAGCTATTTGCAGGGTCTCCTCAGATAACCATTTGCCTTGTTGCATTTCTTTTTCTTTGGGATGGTACTGTTAAAGGACTGCACTCAATCTGCCAGCAAATTTGGAAAGCTCAGCAGTGGCCGGAAAACTGGAAAAGTTGTTTCATCCCAATCTCAAAGAAGGGCAATGCCAAAGAATGTTCAAACTGCAGTACAATTGCACTCATTTCACATGCTAGCAAGGTCATGCTCAAAATCCTTCAAGCTAGGCTTCAACAGTACATGAATTGAGAACTTCCAGATGTATAAGCTGGATTTAGAAAAGGGAGAGGAGCCAGAGATAAAATTGCCAACATCTGCTGGATCATAGAAAAGCAAGAGAATTCCAGAAAAACATCTATTTCCGCTTCATTGACTGTGCCAAAGCCTTTGACTGCATGGATCACAACAAACTGAGGAAAATTCAAGTGATGAGAATACTAGACTACCTTACCTGCCTCCTGAGAAATCTGTATACAGGTCAAGAAACAACAGTTAGAATTGGACATGAAACAACGGACTAGTCCCAAATTGGGAAAGAAAGTGAAGTCGCTCAGTCATGTCCGACTCTTTGCGACCCCATGGATTGTAGCCCACCAGGCTTCTCCATCAATGGGATTTCCCAGGCAAGAATACTGGAGTGAGTTGCCATTTTCTTCTCCAGGGGATCTTCCCAACCCAGGGATCGAACCCGGGTCTCCTGCATTGTAGGCAGATGCTTTTACCATCTGAGCCACCAGGGAAGTCTTAAATTGGGAAAGGAGTATGTATATTGTCACCCTGCTTATTCAGCTTATATGCAGCATACATCGTGCAAAATGCCGAGCTGGATGAAGCACAACCTGGAATCAAGATCACCAGGAGAGATATCAATAACCTCAGATATTCAGATGACACCACCCTTATGGCAGAAAGTGAAGGGGGGAACTAAAGAGCCTCTTGATGAAGATGAAAGAGGAGAGTGAAAAAATCTGGCTTAAAACTCAACATTCAAAAAATTAAGATCATGGTATCTGGTCCCATCACTTCAAGGCAAATAGATGGGGAAACAATGGAAACAGTGACAGACTCTATTTTCCTGGGCTCCAAAATCACTGCAGATGGTGACTGCAGCCATAAAATTAAAAGACGTTTGGTCCTTGGAAGAAAAGCCATGACAAACCTAGACATCGCATTAAAAAGCAGAGACATCACTTTGCTGACAAAAGTCTGTCTAGTCAAAGCTATGGTTTTTCCAGTAGTCTTGTATGGATGTGATAGTTGGGCCATAAAGAAGGCTGAGAGCCAAAGAATTGATGCTTTTGAACTGTAGTTTTGGAGAAGACTCTTGAGAGTCCCTTGGACAGCAAGGAGATCAAACCAGTCAATCCTAAAGGAAATCAATGCTGAATATTCATTGGAAGGACTGATGCTAAAGCTCCAATCCTTTGGCCACCTGATGTGAAGAGCATCAGGAAAAACCCTGATGCTGGGAAAGATTTAAGGCAGGAGCAGAAGGGTGTGACAGAGGATGAGATGGTTGGAAGGCATCATCGACTCAGTGGACATGAGTTTGAGCAAACTCCAGGAGACAGTGAAGGATAGGGAGGCCTGCCATGCTGGTAGTCCATGGGGTTGCAAATAGTCAGTCTTGATTGAGTGACTGAACAACAATTGTGTTTGTGTTTTCTCTCTCTCTCATTTTTTCTTGTTTGCTTTATTGGGCCCTAGAAATGGATGGAAAAAATATTCCAGAAGCATAGGAATAAAAACAGATGCAGGAGGAGCAGCTTGATCACATGTGAGGGCAGAATAGTTTCAAGTGGTCTTGAAAAGATTGGCCTTGGTGTTGGAAGAAATCAAATGATTTGTCAGAGCCCTTTAAGAGTAGACTCAGAATGAGTAAAGGGCTGATGGCAAAAACAGCCAGAACATTCTGAAAACAAAGGTAGCTTACTTTGTGATAGGGTCCCAAACAAAATATGCTTTATGGTCATGCTGTACTCCTGAGTTTGCTGTTTGTACCTGACCCTGCTTCTTGTCCTGATCACAGAAACAAGTTAGTACAGTTTCCCTGGCTGTTGACTCAACATTTGTCACCCGATTCCATATTCTTCTACTTATGACTAAAAACCTAAAGCAAACACACACAAAAAGAGTAGACTCTTAAGTATTTATTGAATACTTATAGAACACAGAATAAACTTTGATAAGTGCCAGGCACTGTGCAAAGAATGAGAATAGAAATAGATGAATGTCATACAGTTCCTGCCTACATGGACTGCATTATCTAGTGGTATAGACAGACAATGAGCAACTCTCTATAATATTATATGAAAATTATGACCCCCACAGTATTTATGAGGAGATAAATGAGGGTGGTCAGTTCTTTGAGGGGAAGTCAAAGGTTTCGCAAAGGAGATGTGAGCTAAATCTCAAAGTAGGAGCAGGAGTTTGTTAGGTAGAGGAAGGTGAGAAGAAGAGCATTTTAAGCCAAGAAAAGGTGAGGAGAGTTATGAGAGTTGCTGGTGCTTTGGGGAACTGTCTGTCTTGCTAGCTAGTGGAGGTGTTGATCAGTGATCCAGTGCTGTGCTCAAACTGAGGCAGTGCCTGCAGGCATGACCTCTCCTCCTAAATTATCTAATGACTTTCTGGTCATAACTGAGTTTTCAGGTAAAAAGTATGAATAATTTTTTTCTTGATATTAAATCTAAAATTGTGAAGACCCTCTTAACCTCTTTTCAACATGTAGAGTAAATAATAGAATTGAACTCATTTGTAGTAAGTAATATTTTTTTTCATAAATGTGTGGAGAGGTGGTTTGGGGAAAGTTGAAGTTGTACAAGCATAATGTGATACCTAGTAGAGGAACCTCTCCAATAATTTTACAGACATAATATTCTTTCTTTATCCCCTGCTGAGCCCAAAAGGAAGTTCATTACTTCCTGCTGGAATTTGCTACACATTTGCTATTCTGCAAGACTAAGACTCCAAGATCTGAGTTGCCAGGTCAGAGTTCTGTTTCCCAGGGATGATTCTGTTTAATAAAAGCAAAGAGGAGCCTCTGTTTACTCATCTGTAGCAAGCAACTCTTCAGAAAGAACTGGTGAATGCTTTGGACATCACTTGTATTTTGTGTGTGTTGTCTATCATAGAGTTTTCCCTTCGTTTTTCTTTTTTTAAATAGAAAACTCGATTCTGAGAATTTTTGAGTCACATTTTCTATCACTAGTATATCATTCTCTTATTTTGTGAATGAGTCTTTGACACTCCCTCAGAATCATTCGATAAATGATGGGGACTTGTCAGAGGAAGTGACCCAAAGAAATGACACTGAGACCTTTGTCTGTGGCCTGAAGAAGGGGTGATCATTATAGATCTTCAGTTCAACAGTATGCGGGATGGGAGTGCTGCAGTGGGGGTAAGGGGTGGGGGCCAGAATGCTAAGCAGGCCCACTGGTTGGAGGGAGCATGGAAGACCCTAATTGTAAGCTCTGTGGGGGCAGGGAGCTGGCCTCTGCTAGCTTATGCTCCTGGAGCTTTGTCTGACCTGTGACAGGTTCTTAACCAAACAATCTGTTGGAGGAGGAATTGAAAATGTCTCTTTGTGACTAGAACACAGAGAACAAGGGGCTGCATGGAATAAACTGACACTGAGAGAAAGCTATACAAGGCCTTGTGCCCCTTAAAGATAAGGGGCTTTGTCGTTGGCAGTGGAACACCAGTAAAGGATTTTAAACATAACTGGTTTGTTCTACAGTGTAATGCCAGCACTTCCCAACTCTGATTGTGATCAGCAGTGAGAAATGCATTTTACTTTGTTGTTGTTGTTCAGTCACTCAGTCATGTCCAACTCTTTGCAGCCCCTTGAACTGCAGCATGCCAGCCTTCCCTGTCCATCACCAACTCCCAGCACTTGCTCAAACTCATGTTCATTGAGTCTGTGATGCCATCCAACCATCTCATCCTCTGTGGTCCCCTTCTTCTCCAGTCTTCAATCTTTCCCAGCATCAGGGTCTTTTCTAATGAGACAGTTCTTTGTATCAGGTGGCTGAAGTATTGAAGCTACAGTTTTAGCATCAGTTCTTCCGATGAATGTTCAGGGTTGATGTCTGTAGGATTGACTGGTTTGATCTTCTTGCAGTCCAAGGGACTCTCAGAATCTTCTCCAACACCACAGTTTGAAAGCATCACTTTGACACTCAACCTTCCCTGATAAAACACACATACAAACACATAACTAAAAAAATTATGAACAATGCTTATCCTTACTAAATGTGATGTGTTCCATTATTTTCTTTTTTTAATATAAATTTATTTATTTTAATTGGAGGTTAATTACTTTGCAATATTATATTGGTTTTGCCATACATCAACATGAATCCGCCAAAGGTATACACATGTTCCCCATCCTGAACCCCACTCCCTCCTCCCTCCCCGTACCATCCCTTTGGGTCATCCCAGTGCACCAGCCCCAGGCATCCAGTATCATGCATCGAACCTGGACTGGTGATTTGTTTCATATATGATATTATACATGTTTCAATGCCATTCTCCCAAATCATCCCACCCTCTCCCCTCCCACAGAGTCCAAAAGACTGTTCTATACATCTGTGTCTCTTTTGCTGTCTCGCTTACATGGTTATCGTTACCATTTTTCTAAATTCCATATATATGCGTTAGTATACTGTATTGGTGTTTTTCTTTCTGGCTTACTTCACTCTGTATAATAGGCTCCAGTTTCATTCACCTCATTAGAACTGATTCAAATGTATTCTTTTTAATGGCTGGGTAATACTCCATTGTGTATATGTACCACAGCTTTCTTATCCATTCATCTGCTGATGGACATCTAGGTTGTTTCCATGTCCTGGCTATTATAAACAGTGCTGCGATGAACATTGGGGTACACGTGTCTCTTTCAATTCTGGTGTCCTCGGTGTGTACGCCCAGCAGTAGGGTTGCTGGGTTGTATGGCAGTTCTATTTCCAGTTTTTTAAGGAATCTCCACACTCTTCTCCATAGTGGCTGTACTAGTTTGCATTCCCACCAACAGTGTAAGAGAGTTCCCTTTTCTCCACACCCTCTCTAGCATTTATTGCTTGTAGACTTTTGGATCACAGCCATTCTGACTGGCATGAAATGGTACCTCATTGTGGTTTTGATTTGCATTTCTCTGATAATGAGTGATGTTGAGCATCTTTTCATGTGTTTGTTAGCCATCTGTATGTCTTCTTTGGAGAAATGTCTATTTAGTTCTTTGGCCCATTTTTTGATTGGGTCATTTATTTTTCTGGAATTGAGCTGCAGGAGTTGCTTGTATATTTTTGAGATTAGTTGTTTGTCAGTTGCTTCATTTGCTATTGTTTTCTCCCATTCTAAAGGCTGTCTTTTCACCTTGCTTATGGTTTCCTTTCTTGTGCAGAAGCTTTTAAGTTTAATTAGGTCCCATTTGTTTATTTTTGCTTTTATTTCCAATATTCTGGGAGGTGGGTAATAGAGGATCCTGCTGTGATGTATGTCGGAGAGTATTTTGCCTATGTTCTCCTCTAGGAGTTTTATAGTTTCTGGTCTTACATTTAGATCTTTAATCCATTTTGAGTTTATTTTTGTGTAAGGTGTTAGAAAGTGTTCTAGTTTCATTATTTTACAAGTGGTTGACCAGTTTTCCCAGCACCACTTGTTACGGAGATTGTCTTTTCTCCATTGTATATTCTTGCCTCCTTTGTCAAAGATAAGGTGTCCGTAGGTGCATGGATTTATCTCTGGGCTTTCTATTTTGTTCCATTGATCTATATGTCTGTCTTTGTGCCAGTACCATACTGTCTTGATGACTGTGGCTTTGTAGTAGAGCCTGAAGTCAGGCAGGTTGATTCCTCCAGTTCCATTCTTCTTTCTCAAGATTGCTTTGGCTATTCGAGGTTTTTTGTATTTCCATACAAATTGTGAAATTATTTGTTCTAGCTCTGTGAAAAATACCGTTGGTAGCTTGATAGGGATTGCATTGAACCTATAGATTGCTTTGGGTAGTATACTCATTTTCATTATACTGATTCTTCTGATCCAGGAACATGGTATATTTCTCCATCTGTTAGTGTCCTCTTTGATTTCTTTCACCAGTGTTTTATAGTTTCTATATATAGGTCTTTAGTTTCTTTAGGTAGATATATTCCTAAGTATTTTATTCTTTTTGTTGCAATGGTGAATGGAATTGTTTCCTTAATTTCTCTTTCTATTTTCTCATTATTAGTGTATAGGAATGCAAGGGATTTCTGTGTGTTGATTTTATATCCTGCAACTTTACTATATTCATTGATTAGTTCTAGTAATTTTCTGGTGGAGTCTTTAGGGTTTTCTATGTAGAGGATCATGTCATCTGCAAACAGTGAGACTTTTACGTCTTCTTTTCCAATTTGGATTCCTTTTATTTCTTTTTCTGCTCTGATTGCTGTGGCCAAAACTTCCAAAACTATGTTGAATAGTAATGGTGAAAGTGGGCACCCTTGTCTTGTTCCTGACTTTAGGGGAAACGCTTTCAATTTTTCACCATTGAGGATAATGTTTGCTGTGGGTTTGCCACATATAGCTTTTATTATGTTGAGGTATGTTCCTTCTATTCCTGCTTTCTGGAGAGTTTTTATCATAAATGGATGTTGAATTTTGTCAAAGGCTTTCTCTGCATCTATTGAGATAATCATATGGCTTTTATTTTTCAATTTGTTAATGTGGTGTATTACATTGATTGATTTGCAGATATTGAAGAATCCTTGCATGCCTGGGATAAAGCCCACTTGGTCATGGTGTATGATCTTTTTAATGTGTTGTTGGATTCTGATTGCTAGAATTTTGTTAAGGATTTTTGCATCTATATTCATCAGTGATAATTGGCCTGTAGTTTTCTTTTTTTGTGGCATCTTTGTCAGGTTTTGGTATTAGGGTGATGGTGGCCTCATAGAATGAGTTTGGAAGTTTACCCTCCTCTGCAGTTTTCTGGAAGAGTTTGAGTAGGATAGGTGTTAGCTCTTCTCTAAATTTTTGGTAGAATTCAGCTGTGAAGCCGTCTGGACCTGGGCTTTTGTTTGCTGGAAGATTTCTGATTACAGTTTCAATTTCTGTGCTTGTGGTAGGTCTGTTAAGATTTTCTATTTCTTCCTGGTCCAGTTTTGGAAAGTTGTAAATTTCTAAGAATTTGTCCATTTCTTCCACGTTGTCCATTTTATTGGCATATAATTGCTGATAGTAGTCTCTTATGCTCCTTTGTATTTCTGTATTGTCTGTTGTGATCTCTCCATTTTCATTTCTAATTTTATTGATTTGATTTTTCTCCCTTTGTTTCTTGATGAGTCTGGCTAATGGTTTGTCCATTTTATTTATCCTTTCAAAGAACCAGCTTTTGGCTTTGTTGATTTTTGCTATGGTCTCTTTTGTTTCTCTTGCATTTATTTCTGCTCTAATTTTTAAGATTTCTTTCCTTCTACTAACCCTGAGGTTCTTCATTTCTTCCTTTTCTAATTGCTTTAGGTGTAGAGTTAGGTTATTTATTTGACTTTTTTCTTGTTTCTTGAGGTATGCCTGTATTGCTATGAATTTTCCCCTTAGCACTGCTTTTACAGTGTCCCACAGGTTTGGGGTTGTTGTGTTTTCATTTTCATTAGTTTCTATGCATATTTTGATATATTTTTTGATTTCTTCTGTGATTTGTTGGTTATTCAGCAGTGTGTTGTTCAGCCTCCATATGTTGGAATTTTTAATAGTTTTTCTCTTGTAATTGAGATCTAATCTTACTGCATTGTGGTCAGAAAAGATGCTTAGAATGATTTCAATTTTTTTGAATTTACCAAGGCTAGATTTATGGCCCAGGACGTGATCTATCCTGGAGAAGGTTCTGTGTGCGCTTGAGAAAAAGGTGAAATTCATTGTTTTGGGGTGAAATGTCCTATAGATATCAATTAGGTCTAACTGGTCTATTGTATCATTTAAAGTTTGTGTTTCCTTGTTAATTTTCTGTTTAGTTGATCTATCCATAGGTGTGAGTGGGGTATTAAAGTCTCCCACTATTATTGTGTTATTGTTAATTTCCCCTTTCATACTTGTTAGCATTTGTCTTACATATCATGGTGCTCCTATGTTGGGTGCATATATATTTATAATTGTTATATCTTCTTCTTGGATTGATCCTTTGATCATTATGTAGTGTCCTTGTCTCTTTTCACAGCCTTTGTTTTAAAGTCTATTTTATCTGATATGAGTATTGCTACTCCTGCTTTCTTTTGGTCTCTATTTGCATGGAATATCTTTTTCCAGCCCTTCACTTTCAGTCTGTATGTGTACCCTGTTTTGAGGTGGGTCTCTTGTAGACAACATATATAGGGGTCTTGTTTTTGTATCCATTCAGCCAGTCTTTGTCTTTTGGTTGGGGCATTCAACCCATTTCCGTTTAAGGTAATTATTGATAAGTATGATCCTGTTCCCATTTACTTTATTGTTTTGGATTTGAGTTTATACACCCTTTTTGTGTTTCCTGTCTAGAGAATATCCTTTAGCATTTGTTGGAGAGCTGGTTTGGTGGTGCTGAATTCTCTCAGCTTCTGCTTGTCTGTAAAGCTTTTGATTTCTCCTTCATATTTTTTTTTTATTTTATTTTATTTTTAAACTTTACATAATTGTATTAGTTTTGCCAAATATCAGAATGAATCCACCACAGGTATACATGTGTTCCCCATCCTGAACCCTCCTCCCTCCTCCCTCCCCATACCATCCCTCTGGGTCATCCCAGTGCACTAGCCCCAAGCATCCAGTATAGTGCATCGAACCTGGACTGACAACTCGTTTCATACATGATATTTTACATGTTTCAATGCCACTCTCCCAAATCTTCCCACCCTCTCCCTCTCCCACAGAGTCCAAAAGACTGTTCTATACATCAGTGTCTCTTTTGCTGTCTTGTACACAGGGTTATTGTTACCATCTTTCTAAATTCCATATATATGCATTAGTATACTGTAGTGGTGTTTTTCTTTCTGGCTTACTTCACTCTGTATAATAGGCTCCAGTTTCATTCACCTCATTAGAACGGATTCAAATGTATTCTTTTTAATGGCTGAGTAATACTCCATTGTGTATATGTACCACTGCTTTCTTTATCCATTCATCTGCTGATGGACATCTAGGTTGCTTCCATGTCCTGGCTATTATAAACATTGCTGTGATGAACATTGGGGTACACGTGTCTCTTTCCCTTCTGGTTTCCTCAGTGTGTATGCCAGCAGTGGGATTGCTGGATCATAAGGCAGTTCTATTTCCATTTTTTAAGGAATCTCCACACTCTTCTCCATAGTGGCTGTACTAGTTTGCATTCCCACCAACAGTGTAAGAGAGTTCCCTTTTCTCCACACCCTCTCCAGCATTTATTATTTGTAGACTTTTGGATCGCAGCCATTCTGACTGGTGTGAAATGGTATCTCATAGTGGTTTTGATTTGCATTTCTCTGATAATGAGTGATGTTGAGCATCTTTTCATGTGTTTGTTAGCCATCTGTATGTCTTCTTTGGAGAAATGTCTATTTAGTTCTTTGGCCCATTTTTTGATTGGGTCATTTATTTTTCTGGAGTTGAGCTGTAGGAGTTGCTTGTATGTTTTTGAGATTAGTTGTTTGTCAGTTGCTTCATTTGCTGCTATTTTCTCCCATTCTAAAGGCTGTCTTTTCACCTTGCTAATAGTTTCCTTTAATGTGCAGAAGCTTTTAAGGTTAATTAGGTCCCATTTGTTTATTTTTGCTTTTATTTCCAATATTCTGGGAGGTGGATCATAGAGGATCCTGCTGTAATGTATGTCAGAGAGTGTTTTGCCTATGTTCTCCTCTAGGAGTTTTATAGTTTCTGGTCTTACATTTAGATCTTTAATCCATTTTGAGTTTATTTTTGTGTATGGTGTTAGAAAGTGTTCTAGTTTCATTCTTTTACAAGTGGTTGACCAGATTTCCCAGCACCACTTGTTAAAGAGATTGTCTTTAATCCATTGTATATTCTTGCCTCCTTTGTCAAAGATAAGGTGTCCATATGTGCGTGGATTTATCTCTGGGCTTTCTATTTTGTTCCATTGATCTATATTTCTGTCTTTGTGCCAGTACCATACTGTCTTGATGACTGTGGCTTTGTAGTAGAGCCTGAAGTCAGGTAGGTTGATTCCTCCAGTTCCATTCTTCTTTCTCAAGATCACTTTGGCTATTCGAGGTTTTTTGTATTTCCATACAAATTGTGAAATTATTTGTTCTAGCTCTGTGAAGAATACCGTTGGTAGCTTGATAGGGATTGCATTGAATCTATAAATTGCTTTGGGTAGTATACTCATTTTCATTATACTGATTCTTCCAATCCATGAACATGGTATATTTCTCCATCTATTAGTGTCCTCTTTGATTTCTTTCACTAGTGTTTTATAGTTTTCTATGTATAGGTCTTTAGTTTCTTTAGGTAGATATATTCATAAGTATTTTATTCTTTCTATTTCAATGGTGAATGGAATTGTTTCCTTAATTCCTCTTTCTATTTTCTCATTATTAGTGTATAGGCATGCAAGGGATTTCTGTGTGTTGATTTTATATCCTGCAACTTTACTATATTCATTGATTAGTTCTAGTAATTTTCTGGTGGAGTCTTTAGGGTTTTCTATGTAGAGGGTCATGTCATCTGCAAACAGTGAGAGTTTTACTTCTTCTTTTCCAATTTGGATTCCTTTTATTTCTTTTTCTGCTCTGATTGCTGTGGCCAAAACTTCCAAAACTATGTTAAATAGTAATGGTGAAAGTGGGCACCCTTGTCTTGTCCCTGTCTTTAGAGGAAATGCTTTCAATTTTTCACCATTGAGGATAATGTTTGCTGTGGGTTTGTCATATATAGCTTTTATTATGTTGAGGTATGTTCCTTCTATTCCTGCTTTCTGGAGAGTTTTTATCATAAATGGATGTTGAATTTTGTCAAAGGCTTTCTCTGCATCTATTGAGATAATCATATGGTTTTTGTTTTTCAATTTGTTATTGTGGTGTATTACATTGATTGATTTGCAGATATTGAAGAATCCTTGCATTCCTGGGATAAAGCCCACTTGGTCCTTCATATTTGAATGAGATCCTTGCTGGGTACAGTAATCTGGGCTGTAGGTTATTTTCTTTCATCATTTTAAGTATGTCTTGCCATTCCCTCCTGGCCTGAAGAGTTTCTATTGAAAGATCAGCTGTTATCCTTATGGGAATCCCCTTGTGAGTTATTTGTTGTTTTTCCCTTGCTGCTTTTAATATTTGTTCTTTGTGTTTGATCTTTGTTAATTTGATTAATATGTGTCTTGGGTTGTTTCACCTTGGGTTTATCCTGTTTGGGACTCTCTGGGTTTCTTGGACTTGGGTGATTATTTCCTTCCCCATTTTAGGGAGTTTTCAACTATTATCTCCTCAAGTATTTTCTCATGGTCTTTCTTTTTGTCTTCTTCTTCTGGGACTCCTATGATTCGAATGTTGGGGCATTTAACACTGTCCTGGAGGTCTCTGAGATTGTCCTCATTTCTTTTAATTCGTTTTTCTTTTTTCCTCTCTGATTCATTTATTTATTCTATCTTCTACTTCAGTAATCCTATCTTCTGCCTCTGTTATTCTACAATTTGTTGCCTCCAGAATGGTTTTGATCTCATTTATTGCATTATTCACTATATATTGACTCTTTTTTATTTCTTCCAGGTCCTTGTTAAACCTTTCTTGCATCTTCTCAATCCTTGTCTCCAGGCTATTTATCTGTGAGTCCATTTTGATTTCAAGATTTTAGATCATTTTCACTATCATTATTTGGAATTCTTTATCAGGTAGATTCCCTATCTCTTCCTCTCTTGTTTGGTGGGCATTTATCCTGTTCCTTTACCTGCTTGGTATTCTTCTGTCTCTTCATCTTGTTTATATTGCTGAGTTTGAGGTGGCCTTTCTGTATTCTGGCAGTTTGTGGAGTTCTCTTTATTGTGGAGTTTCCTCCCTGTGGGTGGGGTTGTACCGGTGGCTTGTCAAGGTTTCTTGGTTAGGGAAGCTTGTTCTGGTGGGTGGAGCTGGATTTCTTCTCTCTGGAGTGCAATAAAGTGTCCAGTTATGAGATGTCAATGGGTTTGGAGTAACTTTGGGCAGCCTGCATATTGAAACTCAGGGCTGTGTTCCTGTGTTGCTGGAGCATTTGCATGGTATGTCTTGCTCTGGAACTTGTTGGCCCTTGGTTGGTGCTTGGTTTCAGTGTAGGTATGGAGGCGTTTGATGAGCTCCTGTCGATTAATGTTCCCTGGAGTCAGGAGTTCTCTGGTGTTCTCAGGATTTGGACTTAAGCCTCCTGCTTCTGGTTTTCAGTCTTATTTTTACAGTAGTCTCAAGACTTTTCCTTCTGTACAGCACCGTTGATAAAACATCTCCTTTCAAAGACAATGGGCTGCTTTTCTGGGTTCCTGATGTCCTCTCCTGGCATTCAGAAGTTGTTTTGTGGAATTTACTTAGCGTTTAAATGTTCTTTTGATGAATTTGTGGGGGAGAAAATAGTCTCCCTGTCCTATTCCTTCGCCATCTTAGGACTGCCTCCATTATTTTCTGTTTTATTTGGTGTTTTTAAAAAATAGTGGTCAAAGACTGCATATATATATTTTTTACTTTATTTTTTAATTGAAGGATAATTGCTTTACAGTATTATGTTGGTTTCTATCAAACATCAACATGAATCAGCCATAGGTTTACTATGTTTCCCACCACCTGAATATCCTTCCCACCTTCCTCCCCATCCTACTCTGCCACTGCTGCTGCTGCTAAGTCGCTTCAGTCGTGCCCAATTCTGTGCGACCCCATAGACATCAGCCCACCAGTCTCCCCTGTCCCTGGGATTCTCCAGGAAAGAACACTGGAGTGGGTTGCCATTTCCTTCTCCAATGCATGAAAGTGAAAAGTGAAAGTGAAGTCGCTCAGTCATGTCCAACTCTTAGCGACCTCATGGACTGCAGCCCACCAGGCTCCTCCATCTCCTACTCTGCTAGGTTGTTACAAAGCCCCAGTTTGAATTCCCTGAGTCAGACAGCAAATTCCCATTGGCTGTTTATTTTACATACAGTAATGTATGTTTCCATGTTACTCTCCCCATACATACCACCCTTTCCTTCGACCCACCACCACAAGCTGTGTCCATAAAGTCTGTTCTCTCTGTCTGTGGCTCCATTACTGCCCTGCATCATCTAGAATCATCATGGATGATTCATCATGAATCATCATCTAGAATCATCATTCTATTCCATACATATGCATCAATATACAATTTGTTTTTCTCTTTCTGAATTATTTTGTGTAATAGGCTCTAGGTTCATCCACTTCATTAGGACTGACCCAAATGTGTTCCTTTTCTATGGCAGAGTAATATTCCATAGTATATATGTACCATAGCATCTTTATTCACTCATCTCTCGATGGACATCTAGGTTGTTTCCATGTCCTAGCTACTGTAAATAGAGCTGCAATGAACATTGGGGTGCATGTGTCTTTTTCAATTTTGGTTTCCTCAGGGTATATGCCTAGTAGTGGAATTGTTGGGTCATATGGTAGTTTTATTCCTAGTTTTTTAAGGAATCTCCATATTTGTTCTCCATAGTAGCTGTTTCAGTTTACCCTCCCACCAGCATTGCAAGAGGGTTCTCTTTTCTCCACACCCTCTCCATCATTTGTTTGTGGATTTTTTTTTTTTTTTTTGATGATGGCCTTTCTGACCATCAAGCACTGCTATATTTAAAATGGATAACCAAAAAGACCTATTGTACAGCACATGGAACTCTGCTCAGTGGTATGTGGCAGCCTGGATGGGAGGGGGTTTTGGGGGAGAATGGATACACATATATGTATGGCTGAGTCCCTTTGCTGTTCACTTGAGATGATTGGGTTGGTACAAGAGTAATTGCGGTTTTGGACTGTGAATTTTAAATCATTATAACTAGGCTCAAACACATCTTTATTAATCAAAACAGGAACCATTATAATCAACACATTTTTGCCAAAGAGAAATAAGTTTGTTTATTCTTGTAGTGTAAAAATCTGTGGTTCAGGATTTGATGAACTCTTAGGAAGCATTTTCTGCCTCCTGCTGGTTGTGGAAGCGTTTTCTCTGCAAAAAGTTGTTGAAATGCTTGAAGAAGTGGTAGGTGGTTGGTGAGAGGTCAGGTGAATATTGCAGATAAGGCAAAATTTCATAGCCCAATTTGTTCAGTTTCTTTGGTTGTGTGATGTGCTATCAGGCACTGTCATGGAGAAGAATTAGGCCCTTTCTGTTAACCAATGCCAGCTGCAGGCATTGCAGTTTTTGGCGCATCTCATCGATGCTGAGCATACTTCTCAGATGTAATGGTTTTGCTGGTATTCAGAAAGCTGTAGTGGATCAGACAGGCAGCATATCACCAAACAGTGGTCACGATCTTTTTTTGCTGCAAATTTGCCATTGGGAAGTGCTTTGGAGCTACTTCTTGGTCCAACCCTGCTAAGCTGGTCATTGCCAGTTGTTGTAAAAATCCACGTTTTGTTGCCCATCAAGAACTGGTTTGTTGTTGCTGCATAGAATAAGAGAAGATGACACTTCAAAATGATAATTTTTTTATTTTCAGTCAGCTCATGAGGCACACACTTATGAATCTTTTTCACCTTTCTAATTTGCTTCAAATGCTGAATGACCACAGAATGGTCGACGTTGAGCTCTTTGGCAACTTCTCATGTAGTTGTAAGAGGATCAATTTTGATGATCCTCTCAGTTGGTTGTTGTCAACTTCCAATGGCCAGCCACTATGCTCCTTGTCTTCAAGGCTCCTCATCTGCTTTGCAAAACTTCTTGAGCCACCACTGCACTGTACCTTCTTTAGCAGCTACTGGGCCAAAGGAGTTGTTGATGTTGCAAGTGATCTCCACTGTTTTACAACCCATTTTTGAACTTGAATTTAAAAATTGCTTGAATTTACTTTTTATCTAATATCATTTCTATAGTCTAAAATAAATATAAAATAAACAGCAAGAAATAAGTCATTAGCAAAAAAAACCCATAAAGCAAGAAATGCACATTAATAGAATGTATAACATAACCACATTTATTTAAGAATGTATTCCAAATGGCAATGTGCAGCAATGAAAAACCACGATTACTTTTGCACCAACCTAATATTGTTCATCAGCTATGTCCCACCCAATACAAAAAAAAAAAAAAAAGTAGTGGTCAAAACCAGTATGACTGATGGGTTGTAAGTACAGTTTGAAATGGATTCAATTCCGTGGAAATAGAATCTCTACCAATGGAGGCTTTTTGCATAAAATTATAGAAACCAGCAACTTTAGGTGACCTAGAAAGGTCAGAAGATGCTAGCTTCAAAACAATATGCAAAGTAGAACTCTGGAGAGATGCTAGTTGCAGGGAAATGCATAACAGCATGTCAAGTGTGGGAAGGATTTTAGGAGTTACCGAATCCAGATGGAAAGTACCGCCCTAGAGTAAACCTGCTTCAGGGCACGGGGGAGTACCTTCAGAGGGGCCCAGTGCCCAGGTTTCTCCATATCTGCTGTCTTTCCCTTCAGCCTCCCCTGCCAGTGCTTCTCACAACAAGCTGAGGCATGGAGGCATGCTGATCTTATCACCATTTTGTACATCTGGATACTGAAGCCTAGGGAGGTCATGTGACTTGCTTTGCAAGGCTACTTGGCTGAGAAAACAGAGCAGAGCTGCGTTCCAAGTCTCCTTTCACTGGTCTGGCTGTCTTTCCATCACACTGCACTGTTTTATACACATGTATGAAAATAAACTAGGCTTAAAAGTGACAGTGCAGCATTTTGACAGGTATGCATTTCTGTGCTAGAACTATGAATCTTCTAATACTATTTAATCAGTTTGTTATTAAAATTATGTTATTAGAAACATAGTTAATCTGTTTCATAAAAAGAATGATAATATCCAGACCTTCAAACCTCAGTCACGTAGTATCTTCATTGATATTTTGGCTGAAAGAATGGGAGAGTAAATCAGGAAGTGTATTAATCATAAAAATACTAATTGTTGAAAACCCCTGGGAGACTGATTTTTAAAACTGAGTAAAAAGATGAAAGATAAAATATGGTTCATAAGTAATGTATGTAAATTAGAAAGCATTTGTGTATGTTGACTTGAGGTAATAAAACCAGTTTGAAATATATTTTCTGCTGAGTTTCTAGAGGAAACTGGCTTTTGAACTATCACAGGGCACTTTAGGGTATAATACAATGTCCCCAGAATTTTTTTTTCATAAATATGATGACTTCCCTGGTGGCCCAGGTGGTAAAGAGTCTCCCTGCAATGCAGGAGCTTCAGTTTCAGTCCCTGGGTTGGGAAGATCCCCTGGAGGAGGGAATGACAACCCTCTCCAGTGTTCTTGCCTGGAGAATTCCATGGACAGAGTTGTCTGGCAGAGTAGTCCATGGAGTCTCAAAGAGTAGAACACAACTGAGTGACTAATACTTTCACTAACTTTTCATGGTGACAGGATGTTAACGAAACTTCTTGTGGTGCTCATTTAGCAATATACACAAATATCAAATCATGTATACCTGAAACTAATAGAATGTTGTACATCAATATACCTAAATTTAAAGAAAAGAGAAATCATGTACACAGCAAAAAAAGTTCAACTAATATTGACCTTCTTTTGATTCAGGAATGTTTCTGAGATGAGCTCATCTGTAACAGGGGTTGATTTCTGTGGGAGCCCAGTGTGTGCCCTGGCCTGTTTGGGTATACCCAGGAGGCAAGCTAGCATCTGCTGGTTGGTTTCATCAGGGCTCAACAGTTGTAATGTTAGTTTTTTTTTTTTTTTAATTTATTTTTTATTGGAGGAAAATTGCTTTACAATGTTGTGTTGGCTTCTGCCAAACAACAATGCAAATCAGCCTTAATTTTGCATATATCACTTCCTTCTTGAGTCTCCCTCCCTTTCTGTATCCCATCTCTCTAGGTCATCACAGAGTGCCAGGCTGGGCTGCTTGTGTTAGATAGCAACTTCTCAGCATCTGCTTTACACATGGTAGTGTATGTGTATCGATGCCACTTTCTCCATTTGTCCCACTCTCTTCTTCTCCCACTGGGTCCACAAGTCCATTCTTTGTATCTGAATCTTCATTTCTTTCCTGCAAAGAGGTTCATCAATACCATTTTTCTAGATTCCATATATATACACATTAATATACAATATTTGTTTTTCTCTTTCTGACTTACTTCACTCTGTATAACAGGCTCTAGCTTCATCCACCTCACCAGAACTGACTCAGATCCATTCTTTTTATGGCTGAATAATATTCCATTATATATATATATGTAATGTATATGTATATATGTGTACCACATCTCCTTTAGCCATTCATTTGTTGATGGACATCTAGGTTGCTTCCATGTCCTGGCTATTGTAAATAGTGCTGCTATGAATATTGGGGCACACACGTACTTTTCAGTTATGGTTTTCTCAGGGTGTATGTCCAATAGTGGGATTGCTGGGTCATATGGCATTTTTTTTATTATTATTTGTTTTTAATTGGAGGATAATTGCTTTATAATGTATTGGTTTCTTTACAACAGTTGTGTTGGTTTCTGCCATATAGCAGTATGAATCAGCCTTAGGCACACATATGTCCCCTCCCTCATGCATCTCCCGCCCACCTTCCATCCCACTCCACCCCTCTGAGTTATCACAGAGCACTGGCTTTGAGCTCCCCCCATCGTACAGCAAATTCCCACTGGCAGTCTAGTTTTGCATATGGTGATGTGTATGTTTCAGCGCTGCTCCCTCAGTCCATCCCACCCTCTTCTCCCGCTGCTGTGTCCACAAGCCTGTCCCCTATGTCTGGGTCTTCTTCACTGCCCTGCAGGAGGTTAATCAGTACCATCTTTCTAGATCCCATATATATATGTATTAATATACAATATTTGTTTTTTTGTCTTTCTGACCTACTTCACTCTGTATAATAGTCATTAGGTTCAACTATCTTATTAGAACTGAATCAGATGTGTCCCTTTCCATGGCTGGGTAATATGTACCATATTGTGTATATGTACCACATACATATGTACCATAACTTCTTTATGCATGGATCTGTCAGTGGGCATCTAGGTTGCTTCCATGTTCTAGCTATTATAAATGGTCTGTGATGAACATTGTGGTATATGTGTCTTTTTGAATTATGGTTTCCCCAAAGTATGTGCCCAGTAGTGGGATTACTGGGTCATATGGTAGTTTTATTCCTATTTTTTTAAGGAATTTTCATACACTCTATATTAGTTTACACCAACAGTGCAAGAGGGTTCCCTTTTCTCCACATCCTCTCCAGCATTTATTGTTTGTAGATTTTTTAAATGATGGCCATTCTGCCTGGTGGGAGGTGATACCTCGTAATTTTGATTTGCACTTCTCTAATAATTAGTGATGTTGAGCACCTTTTCACCTTTTCATGTGTTTACTAGCCATCTGTATGTCTTCTTTGGAGAAATGTCTATTTAGGTCTGCCCATTTTTTGATTGGGCTGTTTTTCCAATATTGAGCTATATAAATTGCTTATATATTTTGGAGATTATTCCTTTGTCAGTTGTTTTGTTTGCAATTATTTTCTCCCATTCTCCCATAAAAGGATTGTTTTTTAATCTTGTTTATTGTTTCCTTTGCTGCACAAAAGCTTTTAAGTTTAATTAGGTCCCATTTGTTTATTTTTATTTCCATTACTCTGGGAGGTGGGTCAAAGAGGATCTTGCTGTGATTTTTGTCAAAGGGTATACTGCCTATGTTTTCCTCTAAAAGCTTATACTTTCTGGCCTTACATTTAAATCTTTATTCCATTTGAGTGTATTTTGGTGTATGGTGTTAGGGAGCATTCTAGTTTTATTGTTTTGCACGTAACTATCCAGTTTTCCCAGCACCACTTATTGAAGAGGCTGTCTTTTCTCCATTGTATTTTTGTGTCTACATAGGCTTAGGGTTTGGGGATATAAATTGTTTTTGAGTGATTTTCCCCCTACAGTTTTCTATGCATCTTATTGCCAGGCTGCAGGTAAAATTCTTCTAGTCCTCGTTCACAGAGAGGGCAGCTCTTCCAGCACTCATACCCGTGTATGAGGCCATTTCCCCTTCCTCACCACGAGGCATGAGGCCTCCATGTCTGTCCTGGTACCTGTGTTAAAAACCCAGCTCTAGGAGGTGTATTTTTGGCCCCAGTACTTCCCTCCCCCCATGCCAGGAAGCTTCACACCGCATTGGTGACGGTTTGAGTCTCCTCTTCTTTTTGGCACTGTGAAATTCTTTTCTTTCTTTCGAGTGTAATTACATATTTTAAGCATTTTATTATGATCTATCCCAATTTTCTATGTGTTTGAAAATAGGAGAATGGGTTCTCAAATTTCCTCATTGCATCACCTAAAGTCCTTCTGAATTACTTTAAAGTTTGTTAGAAAAAAAGAAGTATGTTATTATAATACTGCCGTACCTCACATGTGTGCAGGGTGGCGTGGACTGTTGTGGATTGTAACAGATTGTGTGGTCATTGCTGCTAGAGGAGCTTAATGCTGACAGAAACACATGCCCCGCTCCCATGATTAGGAACATCTGTCTCTAGTCTGTCATCTGTCATCTGTTTGCATTGGCCTAACAGAAGTTAGGGAATGTTAAAACAAAGAACATAGGACAGTTTATTCATTCTCTCATCTTTTCACCTTCAACTGAACCTGATGTGGCTCCGATTTCAGTGCTTTCTTATTCTGACCAGTGAATTAAGCCAAGATTTTGAAGAAATTGGCAATTTTCTCATTCCTTTTAGCATCCACCTGGATGAAATTACTGACACCTCTTGGTACAATCAGCTCCTGGTTTTCCTCCATCCTGTGTATGCTCTTTCATCTGAGAAGAATTTCTTGTTTGTGAGCCTCTTTTAGATACTGTAATGCAGGAGATCCCGTTCAATCCCTGGGTTGGGAAGTTCCCCTGGAGAAGGGAATGGCAACCCACTCCAATGTTCTCACCTAGGGAATTCCATGGACAGAGGAGCCTAGCAGGCAACAATCCATGGGGTCACAAAGAGATGGAAACGACTGAGCTACTAACACTTTCACTTTTTGGGTACTACAAAGACTTCCATTATCTTTGAAATATCCAAGAAGTTTCAAAAGCTACTTTTTTAAACAACCACTTCACATGGAAGTGAATCTTGGCTTTCTGTTCTCCAGTGGAATCCCTTGAACGTGTAGCAACATACTTGGTTTGCTCCTTTGGTGGGGAAAAACAAACTCCACAAACCACACTGGCTTGCTGATTTCTGCCTTGGTATGGATCGTCAGCATGGGCCTGCCAAAGAAAGGCTGGTCCACTGCTGATTTCTCCTCCAGAGCCAGCGCCTAGAATTTCTTCCCTTTTGAGAAGTTTTTGCCAGAACTGGAGCAGGATATCAAGTTTTTCTCTACCCCAAAGAGGGCCATTAGTTGTGGAAGACAAGTTGAAAGTGCTAAATTGGCCTTCTTTGAAAGTTTCACTTTTCTTTTGACAGAGAGATAAGGAAAGCCCACTTTCAGAGCAAGTTGACTGGGAGCAGTAAATGTTTGTCTTGGCTTAACTTGTACTTGGCTTTATCAGTCATGTGAACCTTGATATTGACAACCCTGCAGGCAACGTTAAGGATGCTGCTACTGGAGCAGAAGGAAACATGGGGAGATTAACTGTGAGTTCTAAGCTATCCCTCAGAGACAAGAATTTGGAGCAACACGATTATGTGGGCTTTTCAGGACTGAAGGCAGAGTTAAGGCAGACTTTCATCACTTTCTGTAGGCAAAGATCACACTCGAGTATTTTGTAGGGTACTTTTCACCCCATGTGACTTGAAAATTGAAAGTGGATTTATGATCTCGTCCTTGGATAGAACCAACATTAGCTACAAGTCCTGGCTGAAGATGACCTCATTGACTTGAAAACAGGAGAAAAAAATACAGATAAATTCAACTGACAAAATTTTGAAGAAATCCTGATCTTTTTCCACACAAATTTGACTTTAACCTAGCAAAGTAGGAGACAAGTTTTTCTTTCCCGTTTTATTGAGATGTGATCAACATAGAATGGAAGCTCTGAATCCACCTAGTTCCGTAGCATTTATTCGTCCAGGTTTTGGCTGTGATTGCCCTTAATATACAAAGTTAAAATTGATGGAATGTCAGAGACCATCTCATGATTTCAGCTTCTGACTCAGGTTAAATAACATTAGGATATTTCTTTATATATTTTAGATATAGTTAATTGTTCTTAGAAAGTAGCCATTACTTTTTTGCATGAAAATAGTAGATGACACAATTCTGCATTTAAAAAAATGCTTTTTAAAAATATGTTTATGCAAAAGTAACCCCTAGTGCTCTTGCTCCAGCTCTCCTCTTAAGATTGGGCAGGAAAAGGAGTGTCTGGAGGAAGAGGTTTTACCACTTAGCTGGTAAAATCTGACCATCTTCTTTTGGACTCTTTATATGACAGGCATTCAAATGTAGGCTTTTTCCCTCTGTTTTTCTCATGGTTCACTCTTGGAGTACTTCTGTGGGTTCATTAGAGGCTTCAACAAGTGTTTAGACCCTGTTGCATTCCCTGATATGGACAATGATGTGGCTTTCCACTTAGCTTCCCTTCCACGTACTCTGCCTAGAGTCCACCCCACAGCCTCTCATTGTCAAGTTCCCTTTGTCAGAGCAGCGGTCCTCTTGTGAAGCCCAATTAAGACAGTGCAAGTCTAGCAACTTTGCAGTGCAGATCTCTTCCTAGGAAAACTGCAAACTTACCAGAGACTACTCTCTGTGCTGCCCCCTTTCTTGGTCTCACAGATGAGAATGATTCTAGTCCCTCAGCTTTCAAACTGCTCTGGTAAGAAGCCAGCACTGCCCTCTCCCCATGTATGTCCCCAAACTCCAGGGTCTACTGGCAGACTTTCCCAAGAATGCTTCTACTGTGGACCCGTGGAAACTCCATGGCCCAAATGCCATAGTGCAATAAACAATTTTGGGGAGAAGCAATGTCTTTCTTCGGAGAAGGCAATGGCAACCCACTCCAGTACTCTTGCCTGGAAAATCCCATGGACAGAGGGGCCTGGTAGGCTGCAGTCCATGGGGTCGCTAGGAGTCAGACACGACTGAACGACTTCACTTTCACTTTTCACTTTCTTGCATTGGAGAAGGAAATGGCAACCCACTCCAATGTTCTTGCCTGGAGAATCCCAGGGACGGGGAGCCTGGTGGGCTGGCGTCTATGGGGTCGCACAGAGCCGGATACGACTGAAGCAACTTAGCAGCAGCAGCAGCAATGTCTTTCTTTCTTGCAGGCACTGCTAATTTCTGTTGATTTCTTGGGGCTTCCCTCACTTGGATTGCTGCAGTAGAGGGAGAAGCACTCTCTCTTCTTGCCATGAGGGAGGGGAAGGACACCCAGGTGTAAGCTTTACTTTGATGGTACTCTTAGGTCTCCCCTCAGATTTCTAGTCTTGTTTTATTTAAGCCTAAGGTAAAAGGCGGGGGTTGATAGTTGCCAGACTGGTTCTTCTGTTTAGTCAGTCTGGCACAGGATTTCCTGATACCTTTCTTCAGAATGTGTTGGCCATTGTTCTCAAATGTGGGGCTTTGGCTGAAATTTTGAGAATAAAAAGAAAAATTACAAATATTTGAATAAATGAATGTTTATCTCAGAGTGATTTAGAAAAGCAAAAAAACTGGAACCATCCTCAAAGTCCTTCAATCAAAAATTTTGTAAAAAATAATAATAATTATGGTATTTTAAAAATACATTTTGTGTTTGTTTATGGACATAGAATTTACTCATGATACACTGTTCAGCTAATAAGAACAATGTGTATAGTCTAATCTCATTTTTTTTTTCCAAGAAAGGTGTGTGTGCATGTGAATAATCTTTATAATGGTTATCTCTAGGTGTGGCAGTATGGAGATTATAATTTCCAACTATTTCTATGGTTTTCTTTCTCCCAAGTTTATTGAGATATAATGGACATAGAGCACTATATAAGGTTAAGGTGTATAGCATAATTACGAGCCTTACATACATTGCAGAGTGATTACCACCATAAGTTTTGCTAACATCCATAATTTCATATAGAAAGGAAAAAAAGAAAAATAAAAAACTTTATTTTTCTTTGTGATGAGAACTTTTAGGATTTACTCTCTTAGTAACTTTCTGACATGCCTTACAGCATGCATGACTGCAGTCGTCATATTATACGTGACACCCCTAATACCTATTTAGCTTGTAACTGGAAGTTTGTACCTTTTGACCATGCTTATTCAATTCCCCCATCTGCTACCCTCTACCTCTGGAAACCACAAACCTGATCTCTTCTTCTATGAGTCTATTTATTTTTAAGATTCCACTTATACTGTGTGTCTTGAATTGTTTTTTACTTTAAGGATGTTTTCTTTAACAAACAGAAGAAAGCAGCAGTGAAATTTACATTGCTTTAAACTTGATTTTTAAAAATTTAATGAAAAATTATTTTAAAGGGAGGGCTACAGATTTGCAGCTGAGATGTTGAAGAGGGAGAAAGAGAATGTGGCAGCAGAGCTGAGACTAGGGTGAGGCAGAAGAGGTAGCTAGGGTATAAAACTTAGAAATGCTACCTCTTAGGGTCATGCAAGTAGCCTGAGGGTGGGTACTTCTTTACAGTTGGCACCATCGTTTCCCCTCTTGCTCACTCTAGTCCTAGCCCTGTGTGTCAGAAAGAAGCCCCAAAATCAAAATATGGAAGGCATTACTCTGTTTGACCCTCAGACCACCATCGTAGACACAGGGCATATATGTCTTCTAAAATCGAGTTCCTATAAAGATGACCAGTGGCTCTTAACTTTTCTCTGCTGCTTTATCTTCCATTATTGGTATAGGGATGAAGCAGATATCTTATCAGTTCTTTACTGTTAATGACTAAAATTGAATTCAAAGTTCCTTTTCCAAACTCCCACTTTTGTTTCAACATGAATAGCCTCATGATCAGCTTACAGCTATTTTACAAGTGCCATCATAACAAGAGTTTGGCTCTAACTCGGGTTCATAATTATGGAGTCAGTAGACATTTATTACACAAAAACAGTAAGCATAGTACCACGAGAAAGATTAATAATAATTAAGGTTAGTCCTCCCAAGTTTTAAAGTGATAAGATAGTCATACTGGAAAAGTTGAGCACAGAAATATTACTTCACTAATTCAAAAGACCTCTAGTAAGCTCAACTCTGACTTATAATTAAAAATCTAAGTACAGATGAAAACACCCTCTGATTATCAACTATAGCTGTGTTGAAGTCTGTTTCTTTCTGTACAGGAAACTGAAGCTATTCCTAAGGCCAGACCACATTGATTTAGAATTGCGTGTATAAAGGTGCTATCTAGTAAGCTTTGCTCTCTGATTTATGCAGTACCTCCTAAGACTAGCAGATCAGAAAACATCAGCTTACAACAGGAGATGAGACCATACAGAAGTCTTCCCACCTTTTTCAGACAATACACAGTAGTAATTTTTACATTTCAATGTGATTCCAAACATTGAAGGAAAGGTAAATTACATTCAGCATACTCTGAGGGTGAAGAAGCACATATTTCATTTGGTAAAAATTGCTGTCAGAAATGGTTATGCTTTCAGTAAAGTTACATTTTGGGTAAGCTACCATTTTCTAGGACCTTCACTTATGGGGAAAGCCTCCTTTGCTGATAATGCTAGATTTTGGAGAGGTTAGAATAAGAATAGGATGTGCCAACAGAGCAGTGAGGAGAGTGAGAATGTGGAAATGAGTAAAAAGGAGAGATCTCCAAAGAGGCTTCCTGGCTTCGTGGGGAGGCTACAAGAGGGGCTGAGCCTGTGCTAGAATGGAGGTAGAAACCATCCCACCGGGGAAAACTGAGGGAGTCGACACACCCAGGAAAGAAGCAGTGACGGGGCCTGGGAGCCGGGAAGGTGAGCAGTAGAGGTGGTTGTCACTATTCAGGCCTCGGGGTATAAGATCCTGGATTTGGTAGGCTACCGTGGCAATGGAAAATGAGAGTCATACATCAGCATAATAATGGAAGCAGGTTCATTGTGCATTTGCTGTTGACCAGATGTGGGTGATGAGAGTGTAGCAGAGTAGAGGACAATTTCAAAATGTCAAGTTTGAGCAATGAAGTTACCCTTACCATATCCTTAATAGAACTTGATGTAAAATCATTTTTGGCCTTGGAGATGGGGTGGTAGAAACCATCCTTTTTTTAATTGAAGTATAACTGACTTACAATTATATGTAAGTTTTAGGTGTAAAAACATAGTGGTTTGATATTTTTATACATTATGAAATGATCACCTTGATAAATCTAGTTACCATCTGTCACCATACAAAGTTACTACAGTATTCGCTGTGTTGTACATTACATCCCAGGACTTAATTACTTTATAACTGAAGTTTGTACTCTTCATTCCCTTCACCTATTCACCCATCCCCCTCACTTCCCTGACAACCGCTAGTTTGGTCTCTGTGTCTGCCATGCCTTTTTGTATGTAGTGAGTTTCAGATGGCAGATAGTCTTACATGTGGATGTGTTTCTTGGGAGTTTGTGTCCCAGTTGCCTTTAGGACCACTGGAGCTAAGCCCAAGAGAGCAGGGGTTCTAGCCTCCATGAGAGACTACGCACAGGGCATCATTCAGACCCGACCTCACGTGTGCTTGATGTTTTGTCCTGTTAGTCTATGGACTAGGATCTCAGCCTTCTCTTGGTTTTAGCTTTCTCTCTCACCTTGTCCACCCTAGATGCAGTTTTCTTTGTGTTTTGGGGCTTGCTGTCAGGTCACGGTTTTGTCTGACCTCTTCTCATTAGAATTGGTTACCCCCTCTTTACCCCGTTGCAGTCTATACATATGTACATCCTTTGTGGCCCCACAACCCTTTTTGCACACAGTTTTTACATGTTTTTCTCCTGCTACTGCTGCTGCTAAGTCGCTTCAGTCGTGTCCGACTCTGTGTGGCCCCACAGACGGCAGCCCACCAAGCTCCCCCGTCCCTGGGATCCTCCAGGCAAGAACACCGGAGTGGGTTGCCATTTCCTTCTCCAATGCATGAAAGTGAAAAGTGAAAGCGAAGTCGCTCAGTCGTGTCCGACTCTTAGGGACCCCATGGACTGCAGCCCACCAGGCTCCTCCATCCGTGGGATCCTCCAGGCAAGAGTACTGGAGTGGGGTGCCATCTAAACAGTGGAAACCATGGCTGTTGTTTTTTCTTGGCTTCACTGGGTCTTCGTTGCTTTGTGTGGGCTTTCTCTAGTTGCGCTGAGCAGGGGCTCCTCTTCTGCTGTGGTGCACGGGCTTCTCACTGTGGTGCTTCTGTTGTGGAGCCCAAGCTGTAGGCGCACAGGCTTCAGTAGCTGCAGCACATGGGCTCAGAAGTTGTGGCTCTCGGGCTCTAGAGCACGGGCCCAGTGGTTGTGGTGCATGGGCTTAGTTGCTCCGCAGCATGTGGAATCTTCTCAGATCAGGGATCAAACCTGTGTCCCTAGGTTGGCAGGCGGATTCTTATCCACTGCACCATCAGGGAAGTCCAGAAACCTTGGCTTTGAAGCTCTAGTGTCTGGTTATTTCCTGGTATCAGAGGATCTCAGTAAATGTGTGTGTTTATCCTTCATTTATCACTCAATATATATTTTGATTCCTTGAGAATAAATTTGCCAGAGTCTGGGATAGCCCTTTGTATTTCCCCATGATGTTTTTAATTTGGGACAGGAAGAATCACTTTAGGATAGGAGTTATTCTTTGTTTACCTGGTACTAAGCAATCTGCTTTCTTCTATCTGTTATTCTAACAAATGGACTAAATATATATGGTATTCAAATTACAATAATATCCTACATTCATACATCACTTTATGAAGCAATTTCATGAAACTTATTAGACTAATCCAATAACAAATCACCCAAATAAATGCTTTAAGTTAACAAATGAGCAATTAAAAAAATAAACTTCTGGTTAGTTAAAATACATATCAGTTCAGTTCATTCACTCAGTAGTGTCCGACTCTTTGTGACCCCATGGACTGCAGCGTGCCAGGCTTCCCTGTCCATCACCAACTCCTGGAGCTTGCTTAAATTCATGTCCATCGAGTCAGTGATGCCATCCAACCATCTCATCCTCTGTCTTCCCCTTCTCCTCCTATTATTGTGTGTAAAAATAAAATACATATATATTATGATAATTTTCCATGTGATTAGTTCTCTCTCAAAAAAGGTTAATGTGTTATTAAAAGATTATTTCGTGGTGTGCAGAGCTGATATATGGCAGATGCCCATCAGTAAAATATCTTTGTCTCCTTCCATTTGGATTGATTGGATATATATTTTAATTAGTTGGCATCTAACTGGTTCTTAAATATTTTGAATATCATCCCTAATAGTATTTGTAGATTATGTCTACTTCTAGACAATGAAATATAACAACTCAGGTAAATCCAAATTTTAAAACTATTTAAGACTTCTTATTTCAGTTTAATACCCATTTATTCTATTTCCAGGTGTGGTTTCACTGTTTTTATGACTTGAGAAAGTTGATATCCCATATTTAATATTTTTGATAAGTTAGGTAGATTTTTATATTAATATCTATATGGTTTGGCTATCCTGTCAACATTATTTTTATTAATATTTCAAGTTGTATTTTTATGAATTCAAAATTGTAGGGCCTCTTTAAATTTTTTTCTTTTTTCTGAATAATGCTTCTCTTGTCTTGGACTCTGTTCCATTTCTCCTTCATCCCACTCTCCTTTTTACTTTTTTAAATAATATGGAAACTTGGAATTCCCTTAGAGGCACCAACTCCTTGCTGAAAGAGCATGTTAAGTATTACTTGGGATAGCAAGATATTTGAGAAGCATTGGCAAATAACACTCTTTAGGTGGCAGCATTGTCAAGAATCTGGTAGACAGAATTTTTTTTTTTTCAGGAATATAAAGCAATATTTTAGTCCTTCTGCACTCTAACTTGGGACAGTACATGTTTCCATTTGCTATTTATCCCATAGTGATTATTATATTAACTACTGGGGATGATGAAAAATGGTCCCTGCCCTCAAGGAGTTCTTTACAAGTAACTGGACACAATCAACAGCTAGATAAGAATGTGGTAATTCTATCAACAAGTGGTGATGTTAGGTGCCTAAAACTAATGTGACTGACATTATCACCTTTTCAGGAGCTTCATTTTAGAATAGTGTTATTGCAATGGCACCCCACTCTAGTACTCTTGCCTGGAAAATCCCATGGACGGAGGAGCCTGGTAGGCTGCAGTCCATGGGGTCGCTAGGAGTCAGACACAACTGAGCGACTTCACTTTCACTTTTCACTTTCATGCATTGGAGAAGGAAATGGCAACCCACTCCAGTGTTCTTGCCTGGAGAATACCAGGGATGGGGGAGCCTGGTGGGCTGCCGTCTCTGAGGTCGCACAGAGTTGGACACGACTGAAGCAACTTAGCAGCAGCAGCAGCTGTGGTAAAGCAGGTGAAGTGCAGGTACTTTTTAAAGCCCTCAGAGGTGGATGGTGACTAGCATACTCTAAAGTGAATTGACCTGTAGACAAGTTCAACAGATTCTTAAAAGGACACCATTTGGTCATCTTCTGCCCTGATGTAGTTCTTGGTGTGTTTCAAGAATTCATTTACTTTTTAATGAACCCTTGATCTTTGAAAAATAATGAATTGACCTTAAAGAATCATAGTGTGGGTTAAAATAATCAAGGGTCTGGTATCCTCTTCAGACTAAAAGAAGCTTTACTCATCAAAGTAATGCTGGAGTTGATTGTTTTTATGAGTAAGACTTTTTCATCACAATTACATTATGCTAAGTTACCTCCCAGCCATTCAGTTTCTTCATCTATTTTTTTTTAAGTTTATTTATTTATGGCTGTCCTGCGTCTCGGTTGCTTTGACAGGCTTTAGCTATGGCGAGTGGGGGCTGCTCTCTAGGTGCGGTGCTTGGACTTCTCATTGCAGTGGTTTCTCCGGTTGCTGAGCCCGGCTCTCAGTGCTCAGGCTTCAGTAGCTGCAGCTCCTGGGCTTGAGAGCACAGGCTCAGTAGTTGTGGCCCATGGGCTTAGTTGCTCCATGGCACATGGGAGCTTCCCGGACCAGGGATCAAGACCGCGTCTTCTGCACTGGCAGGCAAATTCTTTACCACTGAGCCTCCAGGCAAGCCCAATCGCTTTTGAATTAATTTGGTAGGGGAAAAAACTGATCTTTTGAGCAGTTTTCATGTAAAACTCAGCAGCAGAAACATTTCTACTTGTTATAAATATAGACACAGCATAACATTCAGGCCTATATATGTCAATACAAGAGGTGTACTGAAGCATGTTCCAGCTGAACTACTGGGGTACTACTTTAAAAATACTGGAAGATTTAATTTGCTTTAACTTTCTCTTCTCCCTTTTCCTCCTCCCTCCTCCTTCCTCTTCCTCTTCCACCTCTCTCCTTTATATGTTGTGATTTAAGATAATCTAATATACCAAAAGTAAAATTACATAAACAAAACAAGCCAGAGCAGTTTGCCCTGCAAAGAGTTCTCAACTTTTCAAAATAACTTCCTTTACCTCACAGGCAATAGATAATATTTGGTCTATAAGATTCCATATCCAAACAACTTTTCTGAGAACACATAGTATAAAGCATAATAAGAGGTGTTTTATTTTTCCTGTTTGGTGCTCTCTTTGAAGGATAATTAACCAGCCAACTGTCTTTTCCTCAGCTTCTAAATTAAAATACAAAAGTGATTAACAGTGTACATTTTAATAACAATCTAATGATGACATGGGACTCACAAGACTCACAGTAGTGAAAAGCCAGAATTGTTTCTATCGATTCACTCTTTCACTCATTCATTCACATACATGATGAGCCTGTGGAGCTTAAAGAGCTCCTTGAGCACCACCTTCTCCTCCCCCAGCCCCAGGGGACCAGCCCCAGAAGGAGGCTCTAGTGAGAACCCAATTATCCACCTGCCTTTAAGGGACCATCAGCACTAATCTGCCTGGTGCCTGCATGTTGTTGGCCTCAGTCATTGTCACTTTGTCATTGGGCTTTTCCCTCCGGACTCTCTGAACTTCTCCCTAAGCGCTTCCACCGTGCTCTCTGCTATTGTAGTTGCAGCATCAGGAAAATTCCTACAGTCTCTCTCTGAGGTGTCCTTCAGAACAAGTACCCTACCTGCCCTCCCAGACATTATGTTTCCTGCATCACTGTCCTATATGGATGTCTGCTTTCCTACAGTTCTACCTCGCACCCTGTGGGGGACCAGCTTTACTTCCTTCGTTGCTCTTTCCAGACAGTTGTTCTACCTGCCTTCTCAGTCCCGTGGAGACATATGAGTTCCTTGCCAGTCTTCCTGCTCATCCCTCCTCTCCCCCCTGCTCATTCATTGAAGATTTTAGCACCAGAATCACCTGTTCTCTGGTTGGCACTATTCCTGGCCTGGCTCTTGATGATTTTAATATCCATGTGGATGACCCAGCCTCAGTTTGCTGTCCTAACCTCCACCGTGCCCTCTGTCATGCCCTAGGCCTTGTCATTGCCAACATTTTCACCATCTCTACCAGCATTTTATCCAACGCCTTGACCTTCCTCTTTCATGCCTTCTATCATTCCACCTAACTCTCTCCAGTGTAGATTTTTGGCCGCTTAGCACCACTCCTCGGAGAAGGCAATGGCAAGCCACTCCAGTACTCTTGCCTAGAAAATCCCATGGATAGAGGAGCCTGGTGGGCTGTAGTCCATGGAGTCGCTACAAGTCGGACACGACTGAGCAACTTCACTTTCACTTTTCACTTTCACACAATGGAGAAGGCAATGGCAACCCACTCCAGTGTTCTTGCCTGGAGAATCCCAGGGACGAGGGAGCCTGGTGGGCTGCCGTCTATGGGGTCGCACAGAGTCAGACTCGACTGAAGCGACTTGGCAGCAGCAGCACCACCACTCCTCTGCATACAACCTCAGCTCCCTTGCCTCTGGCTCATCACACTCACCTGGGAAAACCCCAGTATTGACAAAATACAGTCATCTAACTAAATACATTTTCTAACTGAAGGTGATTGGAGGAAAACTCACAACTGTGCCAACTGGTTTCACTTTACAATCATGACTGCATAGGCTGAGTGGGTGCTAGGTGCTGGCCAGCAAGCCTGTGGTATTTCCGTAAGTCCTACCTTCTCCCACATCATCACCTCTCCTCAGATCTTCAGCCCCCACACCCCCATCTCAGCTGGTGACATTGCTTCTCATTTGGAGAAAATTCAGTCACTACCAATTGACCCTCAGTTGTACCTGAACTCTGACTTTTCTCATCCATTGCCATGGAGGCCCATGCTCCTATCTAAAGCCAAGCCTTCCACCTGTGCTCCCGATCCCATGCCTTTTCACCTGCTCAAGGATTTTTGTTCCATGAATAACCTCTCTCCAACCCACTTCATTACTCCCCCTACTCTCAACTAGGTCATTCTCATCAGCATACAAATACTATAATACCATCTATCTTAAAACACAGACACTTTCTTTGGTCCCACATGCCCCCTTCATTTCTCTGCCCTTTAACAGAAAAAACCCACGTAAGTTGTTCATTCTTGCTATCTCCCAGTTTTCTCCCATTTTTTTCCCTTCTGAAGCTTACTCCAACCAGGCTCCTCTGACACTGTGAGGCTCTGGAGGTCTCCCAGGGCCGCCTCATTAATAGCACTCATTTTCTTGCCTGGGCTCTGTACAGATTATATCTTGGGCCTCCTCACCTAGAGAAGCAGAGATCCTGGCCCTGGAGAAGCAACCTGCTCCTGGCAAGCTGCCAGCTCCTGAGAAAAGAGATGAGCCAGGCATGTCCAGTTAATTCTGCCCAGATTTACCACCTGGAGAAGTCACTGTCACTACAGAGGCAGAGTCAGGAAAGGGGTAGATGGGGGCCAAGGGTCCCTCTAAATGAATTCCTTCCACATGGAAAGAAACATCAAATTTAGGTGCTACCAGGATGACAAACTCAACAGTTTGTAGACCTTAGTTGACTCAAATTATCAGCATCGTTTTTCACACCTCCAGCCTCCTCCTTTCACTGGGCTCATATGACACTACTACCTTGTCCTTTTTCTCCTGTCTCCATAGAATCTCTTTTTTTTTTCTTTGGCTGTTCATTCTTCCTGTTCCCAATCTTGGAGGTTACTCTTTATCTTTTAAATATTGGAAGCCCTCAGGGCTCAATCCTTGAGCCCTTTTCTTTCTCTGCATCCACATTCTAGGTAAGCTGTCTAGTCCTACACATTTAATCCTGAGTGTGCTGAGGACTCGCATATTTTTATCTCCAGTGTCAACCTCTGTCCCACATCCCAGACTTGCATATCCAATAGCCTTCTAACGTCACTACATAATGTCTAATGTGCCCTCCTGACAGAAGAGGTCCAAAACCCACCTCTTTCCCAGTGCTTCCCATCAAAGCAAACCTATAACCCAGTAATTTAGGGCAAAGAAAAAATCCTGTAATTGTCTTGAAAATCTTTGTCTTTCTCATACGGCACATTCATTTTATCAGTCAATTCTGTTGGTCATAGTTTTAAGGTATGTGTAGAATCTGACCACTTCTTAGCACATACCCTCATCCTGGTCCATATTTCTACCATATCTAGCTTGGATTATTCCAATGGCTACCTGACTGGTCTTCCTCTTTTTATTCTTATTCTCTCTACAGTCTGTACCCTACATATAAGTCAAGGGATTCTTGAAAAATTTGGTCATATGGTATTAATATTTCTCTGCTCCAATGCTCCCAGTTGCAATCAGAATAAAATCCCAAGCAACATGGTCCATGACTTAGTCCCTAACTGCATCACCACCTACCACTGTCTGCTTTGTTTACCCCTTCCATATACCCTGGCCTTTTTTACCTTCTTAGACTACATCAAGCTCAAGTCTTTGTATTTGTATTCTTTCTGCATACTAACATTTAATGTAAATGCAGAGTACATCATGTGAAATGCCAGGCTGGATGAAGCACAAGCTGGAATTAAGATTGCTGGGAGAAATATAAATAACCTCAGATATGCAGATTACACCACCCTTATGGCAGAAAGGGAAGAAGAACTAAAGAGCCTTTTGATGAAAGTGAAAGAAGAGAGTGAAAAAAATCTAGTTTAAAGCTCAACATTCAAAAAACTAAGATCATGGCATCCAATCCCATCACTTCATGGCAAATAGATGGGGAAACAATGGAAACAGTAACAGACTTCATTTTCTTGGGATCCAAAATCACTGCAGATGGTGACTGCAGCCATGAAATTAAAAGACACTTGCTGCTTGGAAGAAAAGCTTTGACAAACTTAGGCAGTATATTAAAAAGCTGAGCCATTACTTCACCAACTAAGGTCCGTATAGTCAAAGCCATGGTTTTTCCAGTAGTCATGTATGGATGTGAGAGTTGCACCATAAAGAAGGCTGAGCACCAAAGAATTGATGCTTTTGAACTGTGGTGTTGGAGAAGACTCTTGAGAGTCCTTTGGACTGCAAGGAGATCAAGCCAGTCAATTCTAAAGGAGATCAGTCCTGAATATTCATTGAAAGGGCTGATGCTGAAGCTCCAATCCTTTGGCCATCTGATGCAAAGAGCTGGCTCATTAGAAAAGACCTTGATGCTGGGAAAGATTGAAGGCAGGAGGAGAAGGGGATGACAGAGAATGAGATGGTTGGATGGCATCACCAACTCAATGGACATGAGTTTGAGCAAATTCAGGGAGATGGTGAAGGACAGGGAAGACTGTTGTGCTGCAGTCCATTGGGTCTCAAAGAGTTGGACATGACTGAGTGACTGAACAGCAACTGCATAGTAATGCTCTTTGCCATTCGTCTGTGGATGGGCATTTATGTGGTTTTCATGTCTTGGCTATTGTTAATAATGCTACAATGAGTATAGGGGTGCAGACATCTCTTTGAGATAGTGATTACATTTCTATCTGATATATACCCAGAAGTGGAATTGCTATACACAATTCTGTATAATTCTTATGGGGGTACTGGGTTTTCTCACACCACCAAGCAATTCTCCAACACCCCCTGGGTGTCCTGCAATCTAATTCAGTTCTGACAATATCTACCTAGAGATCCAGTCAGATTCCACAGGTAAAAGGCTCAGTCCTACAAGACTGTCTCTCCCCCACATCACCCCTTCTCACTGCTTCATATGCCAATTGAAAGCCCGAGTTGTTACCCATGCTTTTGGCCAACCAGCTATAGATTAGAGGTCCCAATGATCACCTCCTTGAGTTTGATTAATTGCTAGGCTAGCTCGCTGAGCTCAGAGAAACATTTATTTTTCCAATAGTTCATTGTTAGTGTATAGAAATGCAACTAATTTTTATATGTTGATGTATCCTATAACTTTATTGAACTTATTAGTTTCAACAGTTTTTGATTGTTTTCTATCTATAAGATATTATCTGCAAACAGACAATTTTACTTCTTTCTTTCCAATTTGGATACTTTGTTTTTTTTTTCTTGCCTAATTGCTTTAGGTAGGACTACCAGTACTATGTTGAATAGGAATAGTGAGTGTGGACACCCTTGTTTTGTTCCTGATCTTAGCAGGAAAGCTTTAAACCTTTCACTGTTGAGTGTGATGTTAACTGAAGACTTGTCATATATGGCTATTATTATGTTGAGTTTCATTCCATCTATACCCAATCTGCTAGTTTTTATACTAAAAGGATGTTGAATTTTGGCAAATGTTTTTTCTGCATCTATTGAGATGATCATATGATTTTTGTCTTTCATTCTATTAATGTGGTATACTATAGTTATAGTGATTTGTGTATGTTGAATAATCCTTGCATCCCAGGGATAAATCCCATTTGATCATAGTATATTATTTTTGATCATTACTTTTAATTTGCTGTTGAATTGAGTTTGCTAGTATTTTGTTGAAAGTTTTTGTATCATCTTGGCCTATGGTTTGTCTTTCTGTTAGTGTCCTTATATGGCTTTGGTATTAGGGTAATTCTGGCCTTATAAAGTGAGTTTGAAAGTATTTCTTTCTCTTCTGTTTTTTGGAAGAGTTTGAGAAGGACTGATTTTAATTCTCCTTTAAATGTTTGGTAGACTTCACCAGTGAAACTATTTGGTCATGAGCTTTTCTTTGTTGGGAGGTTATATATTTTTTCTTTTGATTTATTTATTTGTTCATTATCTTTGTTTGCATTGGATCTTCTCCACTGTGCACAGACTTCCTCTGGTTGCAGCGAGCTAGGGCTACTCTTCAGCAATGTGTGAGCTTCTCATTGTGGTGGCTTCTCTTGTTGCAGAGCATGGACTCAGTAGTTATGGCACATGGGCATAGTTGCTCTGCAGCATGTGGGATCTTCTGAGACCAGGAATTGAACCCATGTCCTCTACCTTGGCAGGCAGATTATTATCCACAGTGCCACTGGGAAGTCCTGTTGGGAGATTTTTTATTACTGTTTTAATCTCCTGACTTATATTGGTCTGTTTAATTTGTCAGTGTTTTCATTATTCAGTCTTGGTAGGTTGTATGTTTCTAATCATTTTTCCATTTCTTCTAGAGTAGCCAATTTTTGACATATAATTGTTCATAGTAACCTCTTATGATTATTTATATTTCTATAGCATCAGTTGTAATGTCTCTTCTTTCATTTCTAAGTTTGAGATTTCCCTTTATTCTAGCTAAATATTAATCTTTCCAGAAAAACAGTTCTTAATTTCATTGTTCTTTTTGGCTGTTATTCTGATCTCTATTTCATTTATTTTCTCTCTAATCTTTATTTCTTTTCTTCTGCTAACTTTGGGTTTAATTTGTCCTCTAATTTTTGAGGTATAAAGTTGTGTTATTTATTTCTGATCTTTCTTTTCTCTAAGCATTTATTGCTATAACTTGCCTCTTAGAACTGATTTTATTGCATCCTGTAAGTTTTGGTATGTTGTGTTTACATTCTTATTCAATCCATGATATTATTTGATTTCCCTTTTTAATTTTTGTTTGACCCATTAATTATTTAGGACTGTTTTATTTAATTTTCAAACATTTTTGAATTTTTGAGTTTTCTTCCTATTATTGATTCCTGGTTTCAAACTATTGAAGTTGGAAAAGATATTTATCATGATTTCAATCTTCTTGTGTTTGCTGATGCTTATTTTGTGACCTAACGTGTTCTATCCTGGAGACTGTCCTGTATACACTTGAGAAGAATGTGTATTCTACTGTTGGGTGGAATATTCTGTAAATGTCTGTTACATTTGTCTCTATTTATCTATTAGGTCCACCTGTATATGTCTGTAGCATGCATGCTCAGTCCTTTAAGTCATGCCCCACTCGCTGCGACCCTATGGACTGTGGCCCGCCAGGCTCCTGTCCATGGGACTCTCCAGGCAGGAACACTGGAGTGGGTTGCCATGCCCTCTTCCAGGGGATCTTCCTGACCCAGGGAGCAAACCTGCATCTTCTGTATCTCATGCATTGCAGGTGGATTCTTTACCACTAAACCACTGGGGATGCCTGTCGAGTGCATTCAATCTAAGATACAGTTCTAGTCCAGTGTTTCAGTATTGATTTTCTGTCTGCATGATCTACTCATTGTTGAAAGTGGGATATTGAAGTTCCCTACTATTATTGTATATTGTTATCTATTTCTCTCTTCATATCTGTTAATATTTGCTTAATATATTTAGGTGCTCTGATGTCATCACTTTATGTCTTATTCCATTTTATTTTTCTCTGTGGAACTTATAAGTACCTGGGATAATAATTTATAACAACTTATTTTGTCTTGATTCTGTCTCTCTCATTCAAATATAAGCTTCCTGAGGCTATTTTATTCACTGTAGTAAGTCACTCAGAATTTTTTTGTCAAATGAATTAATGAGCATATTTATTGAATGGAACACAGTATGTTATAAACTGACCAGATACGAAAATTAAGTATCTCAACTCTTCTGGTTTTGATGTGTCTGATTTAAACAATATGATGTATAATAGTATTATAGTACTTTTTCTTTGGTAAGTTGAAAGTAGTACACTCATAAAATATATTGTAAAATGTTCCTGTAAGATAGGAGACCTTATGATAATTAAAATTTGTAATGAATTTTATAATTTGTGAAGTCCCTTGTGGTTCAGACAGTAAAGAATCTGCCTCCTGGAGACCTGAGTTCAGTCCCTGGAGAAGATCCCTTGGAGAAGGTAATGACTACCCACTCCAGTGTTCTTACCTGGAGAATTCCATAAACAGAGGAGCCTGACGGGCTATATTCCATAGGGTCGCAGAGTCAGACTCAACTGAGGGACTAAAACAGTCATAAGTATTATCTCATTTAAATCTTATAACAACTCTGGGGCATATTGTATCATTATCCTTATTTTACAGGTAAAGAATCTAAGAATCAGATTGTGTCATGCCCTAGGTGATACAGTAAGTTGTGGCAGAGATGATATTTTAAGTAAGGTCCTCTGATATCAAATCAGATTCTCGTTTTGCTCTAAGGATGCAAATACACACAAATGTTTGTCCTAAAACAAGCATATCAGTCCTTCGGGTCATTGTCCTTTCTACACATCAAAACGTCATCTTAAATTCTAGTGCAATTTGGTAAAACTGAGAGGCTGTGTAGGTTCTTTGTGAAAGTAACATATCAGGTATTCTGAGGTATGATAGATTCTCCTCCAATTTTTGCTCAGATAAACAAGAGTGTCCTTTCCCTTGGTCTTTTGTGAAAGCAAGCTGCTCATTAAGGTTCTAAAGCAAATAAAACTAGCCATTCACTTGATTTTAGAGCAACTCTTTTTGGGGGGATTTTTACTTCATTTTAAAGTCTTTGAAGTAGAAAAATATTTTGCAGGGCTTGATAATTTACCCTTTGAGAAAACTATGTTTCTTTCATTTTCTTCTGTTCTCTGGCTTTGTGTGGAATATATTGCCATCTGCAGCCTTGCAAATCAGGGTCATTCAGTATGGGGCCTTTCAGAATAATGAAAGGATAGCATGGGCTTGTGAGGGGGTAGGGAGTGGGGAGGAGTATGTTTTTGAAAGAAAAGAAAAATAGGTGAGATGGGCAGGGCCAGCAAAGTAGAGAGCAAATCAAACGCTACAGTTCACAGGGCTAATCAGGATAAATCCTCAGTATCAGATGGTGATGTCTCAGTTCTCCCTTTTATATAACAAATAATCTTTTAAGAAATATAAACTAGGAAAAGGACAGATGTCCATGCTGTATATGAGAAAATTTCCCGTATCTTCCAAGAATTATATAGCATGAATCTAACCAAATACCAGAGTAAAGCAAAAGAATGCCAAATTGAATGTAAAAATACTTATTTAAGGTCAAAATATTGGCTTTTATTTTTTGCTATTATTACTGTGGGCTTCTGCTGTAGCTCAGGAGATAAAGAATCCACCTGTGATGTGGGAGACCTGGGTTCAATCCCTGGGTCGGGAAAATTCCCTGGAGGAAGAAGTAGCACCCCACTCCAGAATTCTTGCCTGGGAAATCTCATGGACAGAAGAGCCTGGCAGGCTATAGTGCATGGGGTCGCAAAGAGTCGACACGACTGAGTGACTAACACTTAGACTTTGGCATTATTACTGTCAGGCACATTCCTCTCTGACCATAAAAGTACCTGAATAATGAAACTATTTTACTATTAAAGCTGCAGACTGTATTGTACATTATAGTTAAATGGCTTTCATGTCAGGCTGGCCAAGTTCAGATCTCAGCTCCAAACCTTCCTAGCTGGGTGACTTTTAGGCAAATTGCTTAATCTCTTTGAGCCTCAGTTTCCTCATCTATATAAAGTACAGATAATAACACCTATCTCACAGGTTCATTGTAAGGATTAAATGAGATAATAGCTGTAAAACATAGCATAGTGCTTGGGATATAGCAACCATCCCATAAAAGTAGTTATTACTACTACACTATAATTATCTTAAATGCTTCATACAGCTGAGTTGATTTCTATTTTTCCTCCCCAGTGCTCTCTTCATTTAAAATAAGATAAAAATGATTATATATATTAGTTTTTAGAAATTATTTATTCATTTATATTTGACTCTGCTGGGTCTTCGTTGCAGCGCAGGCTTTTCTCTAGTTGTGGCAAGTGGGGGCTACTCTGTAGTTGTGGTGTGAGAGCTTCTCATTGACATGGCTTCTCTTGTTGCTGGGCACAGGCTCTAGGGCATGCAGGCTTCATGTGGTTGCCAGGCTCTAGAGCAGAGGCTCAATAGCTGTGGCTCAGGGGCCTAGTTGCTCCATGGCGTGTTGGATCTTCCTGGACCAGGAATCAAACCTGTGTCTCCTGCATTGTATTATTTTAAAATGAAAACTTTCCCTGAATCATTCCATCCTTTCTAGAGTGTATCTGTTCAGAGTCCATGTTCTATCTAATAAGTTTTTAGTACAGTTGGATTTACTGTGGGTGATTTCTGCAAGAAATAACCAAGTGTGGCATTTAAAAAAAAAAAAAAGATTTTAGCAGAAGGCTATTTGACATTAGCCTGTTTCAGTTATCTATTGCCACGTAACATCTATTGAAAATTTTGCTTTATTGTTTCTAATGATTGGAATTTGAGCAGGGCACATGGAATAGGCTTGTATCTGCTCTATGTGGTGTCTGCTAAGGCTGGAACGTCTCAGATGGCTCCCTCAGTCACATGTCTGACAACTCAGCTGAAAAAGCTGGGAGCTGGTGGGGACTGGTCTGCTGGGGCCGTGTGTCCAGGGCCTCAGTTCTTATTGTTGGTCAAGTTTCTAGGTTCTCCCCTACACCCTCCCTCCATGTGGCCTCTCCCCCAGGGTAGCAGCTCGAAAGAGAGTGGAAAATGACTTCACCCTCTAGTGTGAGGTAGGGGTAGGACAGAGAGGGAGTTGTTGGGGCTGTTCCCAAGACTAGTCCCCACAGCCTGCTAAACACATGTCCATCCGGCCCTCTGCCGTTTAGTCTCCTAATCTCTACCTTGGAATAAACCTCTCTAAATGGTCTCTAACTTTCCTAAGTGATATATAAGTACCTTCTTAGGTGGACACTTAAATATTTCATTCAGTCCAGATACTTTCTTCACACAGTCTTTTGAAAAACATTCAGATTCCAAAGCACCTTGGGAATTATGTCTGAAATGGAATTGAAGACAAGGGGACTGTAGACCCAGATGAGCAAACAAATTACCTATTTTTATTAAGCAAACACATCTAACTGCAAAGCAGGTATTAGGTTCTATTTTATTGACTGAATCTTTCTACCTGTGAACATGAATGTGTTAGTCGCTCAGTTGAGTTCTGACCCCATGGACTGTAGCCCACCAGGTTCCTCAGTCTATGGAATTCTCCAGGCAAGAATACTGGAGTGGGTTGCCATTCCCTTCTCCAGGGGATCTTCCCAAACTAGGGATTGAACCCAAGTCTCCCGCATTGCAGGCAGATTCTTTACTATCTGAGCCAAATTCTAAGAACACTTCTACCAGTAGGTGGGATGAGATCCCCCCCTCATACCAGGATGAGGGGAAGATATATGCAGAAATGGCCACATTGCTTTGTGGTTTGTTGAATTTTTTGTTTTAGCACTTTATGCATTTTGTCAGCTTGTTCTGTGAAGGCACCCAGGTGTCCTTGTCATATTGCTATAGCCTGTAGCACCCTCTGTACGAAGGCTTGGCTGGCTCCCTGGGAGTCTGTCAGGACAAAGAGCTGATGTGGGTCCACTCTGGATTCATAAAACCAGATGTTATCAGTGAGTACAAATGACATGAATGTGCCAACCACAAGCGTGTCTTGATGTGGAGGGGCTTCTTTTCTTTGTTTGCTGAGTCATCAATTAGTTTACAGGTGCTTGTGGTCAGGGCCCTGTTTTATGGGTAATATTGCTATAAATAATGATTATGTTCTCAAGGCACCAGAATATTCACTTCAGTATGACAAAAATCATTATTGTCTTCTGCATGTCTATTGAAGCTCTTTGAGAGTGAAATACTCCAATAAACACAATCTCTTAATTGTGCCTCGTAACCTAGATTTCTTAGGAGATGAGTCACTGTTAATTCAAAGAGAAGCTTTTCTCCCCTCCTTTGTACTTCCATGAATGTGTTCTGCCTGATTTTTGTCCACTTCAGAAATTTTAAATAGAAATAAGTCCATTGAGAGAAATTATTCAGCCCTGGTTAAAATACTTTAGAATACTATAGGTTTTATAGGTTGAAGAAAACAAGAAAATTATACTTAACATCCCCTTTTTATTTCCTCTTTTCCTCCCTCCTTGCCTTTCTCAGACATTTTCTGAGGACTTTCCATGTGAATTCACTGCACTACTGAATACATACTGATGGGGGTACAAAGATGAGTAGCTGCTCCCCGAGAGTTAGTATGTTCTCAGGGTAACCAATAGGTTCTTGGAGGGCTTGAGCAATTGAAGGTCAAGGGTGTGATTCTCTAATCCAAACATAGAAGTAAGTCTAGAGAGTATACCCTAAGTACTGAACCAGTGAAAAAAATGGGGTGCCACACCAGGTATACCTCAGTCTGTCCCGATTTGACCTCTGATTTGACCTCTGAGGCCCCTCATTAAACTTCTTAGCTTTACACATTCTCTGTGAAGCATCCTAATGCTTCACAGAAATAATTAGATATTATTTTCTATTCTGATACTAATATTCTGTCTTAAATGTTAATTTCTCTTTAATGTTTTCTCTCATCTAATCTTAAAGTAAGGTGACTCTTTTTTTATTGAAGTATAGTTGCTTTACAATATTATTTTCAGGTGTACAACATAGTGATTCAGTTTTTAAATAGATTATACTGTATTTAAAGTTATTACAAAATAATGTCTGTATGTCCCTGTGCTGTACAATATTCAAGTAAGATAACCCTTATTTTAAAACTACAAGTCAGCATTGCTGTGAGGATTAAAGATAGATTATGATATAAAGGTGCTACTTTTCAAAGTGCTACATGAATACGAATACTGCTTATATCATTCCCCTCATCCACTGAAAGTAGAAAGGAGGCTGAAAGCTGTTTGGAAGCCTAAACTGATCTGAGAAGTTTGAGCTCAGGTTCCCATGACACTTTGGGGGTTGTTTGGTTATGTTTTGGTGAGTTTTTGACCTCCTGGCGTGAACATGGTGTTATTTCCAGGGCCCTCACATGACCTCAGTCATTTCAGTCTTTAGCTAGTGTCTTTGTAGCAGTAGACAGGAAAAATGAAGAGCTGTTTTAATAGCTGATATAAACCTGGAATTTTTATAGTATAGAGAAAAATTTCCACGCGACATTTATATTGTGACCTGATCTAGAGCCAATTCATGATCCATTTCAAGGACCATGTCTTACGTCTGACAGTCTTGTACAGAAAGGTTTCTAAAGCTAAACACTGGGACGTGTAAGTGGAGACAGAGGAGAGTATATCCATTATCTGTTGCTGTGTACTCAAATTATCCCCAAATTTAAGGGCTTAAAAAAACAAACATTTCTATCTCACAGTTGGAGCAAATCAGGAATTTGGGAGCAGCTTTGCTGGCTGGTTGCAGCACAGGTTCTCTTAGGTGGAAATCGAGAAGTTGGCTAGGCCACAGTCGTATGAATGATTGGGGCTAGAAGACCAATTTCCGAGGTTACTTGTATGGCTCTTGTGAGGAGGTCCCAGTTCCTCACTGGCTATTGGTTGGAGGTCCCAGCTCTTGTCATGTGGGTCTCTCCATGATATGATAGGAGTAAGTGATGAGAGAGAGACAGAGGGAGAGAAAAGCCACAATGTCATGAGTCTGAGAAGCAAGATACTGTTACATGTGTGTGTGAGCAGGAACTACCCAAAGGCTTAACTACCAGGAGGAGCAGATTACGGGGGCTATCATGGAGGATGGCTATAAAAGTAGTCAGGAAAGTTAAGGAAGTCAAAGACTTATGCCACTTTGGACCTACATCCTGAATTGTGGGTGAATTTTTCCTGTCTTTGAATTTATCCAGATTTTGAGTAAGCTTGAGCTTATCTTGTATTATAATTATCTAATAATGTTTACTAGAATTCTAGTTCTATTCCTCTTCAATGAAAGTGCAAAAAGAAGACTCTGGCAAGCAAGGCTGTAGGAGTTTGTGATCTAAAACAGGGGTCAGCAAATAAAGGGCCAAAGAGACTGAATATTTTAGACACTGTTAATCATCCAGTCTTGTTGCAACTACCCAATTCTGCCATTGTAGCACTGAAGTAGCCATAGATACTTCTGGGTTGCAACTACTATGTCATTGTTCCAATAAAACTTTATTTACAAAAATAGGCAGTGGACCCAGTGTGGCCTGCAGACCATAGTTTGCCAACCCCTGATCTAAAAGAAAACTATAGAATACTAAATCAGAAGATTTTATCCAGGATCAGTGTGAAGGCAAACCTTCGCCAGTTTCATTTTGTGGGTTTGCTGACTTGTTCTATAAAATGTGTGTAAATAACAAAAAAGAGCAGGAGGAACAAAAAGATACAGAGCCCTGGAAAATGAAATCAGAATACTCTTTGGTTATTGGCACAATGTTCCCTTTGAAGAAGAAGAAATGATTTTGGAATTATGTACAGAAGGAAATAAAACAAAATCATTCTCTTGTCAAGTTCTGTGCTCTCCTGGCCCTCACCTCAGTCTAGCTGCCGCCACTGCAAACTCACCTTTCTTTCGAAGATTACTTTCTAATTCTCTGATAAACTCAAAACAGATACTAATTGCCTTAAACAGAGTGAGGTTTTAAAAACAAATGGTGTCTTGGAAACTATCCAAGAAAAAAATGTGACTCTCGTGAAATAATTGACAGTCACTTGGGATATTCCAAAATTTAGGTTAGGAATTACTGGCCAAGGAAACTGGGAAAAAGAAATTGAGACTGGCAGGTAAAATCTGCACATTAATATTTTATTAGATTATGTAAAAAGGTCTGTCTCATCATTTGGGTTTTACCTTCTGTTACTGCCACTCAAAATTGTTATTTAAACTTCCCTGATGAGGCTATTAGGAGTTTTAAAACTTTTTAAATTAAATATTTTCTCATGATAAAAGAGTGCATGACAACGTGGAAAATATAGTAAGAACATAAATTATTATCCAGGTAGCCAGAGCACTAAAGATTTAGTGTATGCTGTTTCCATGTGTTCTTGGATATTTAACATAGTTTTATTCTACTTTTCAACTACCATAAAGTTATAAGCTTCACTCCATGCCTTAAAGAATAAATGGCTTTCTATAATGATGTTCCATAACCTAATCATTACCCAAATTGGTTGAGTTGTTTGCAAATTTTATTATAAATAACACTGCCATAACATCTTGGTTAAAAAAAAAATTGAGTACTTCTTTGATTATTTCCTTATAAATCTTTTCTAGAAGTAGAATCACAGGGTACAGGTATACTATCATTTTAAAGTCTCTTGATAAATACTAATAAATTCCTTATTAAATAGCTGTAGCAATTAATATGCCCCCTAGTAGTATGTGGGTCTCCTGGTGGCTCAGATGGTAAAGAGTCTGCCTGCAATGCAGGAGACCCAGATTCGATCCCTGGGTTAGGAAGATCCCCTGGAGAAGAGAGTAGCTATCCACTCCAGTATTCTTGTCTGGAAAATTCCATGGATGGAGGAGCCTGGTGGACTACAGTTCATGGGGTCGCAAAGAGTTGGACATGACTGAGCAACTAACACTTTCACTTTTAATTTAAAAATTGTATCTATTTTATTACTAGTGAATTTGGGGAAATACCTTAACAGTTTTTTTCTTGGAAAATTATTTATTTCCCTTGCCCATTTTACCAGGTTTGTTAATATAATACAGTTTTATATAATTTTGTATGATTTCTTTGTCTAGTATGACTCTTAACCAATTGTTGGATGTTTGTGTTGCAGATATTTTCTTAGCTTATTATTATCTTTCACTTTTAAAAAATATGGGAAAATTTAAAATGTTGGCACAGTAAAATTCCAATATTTTTCTATTTTATTTCTTCCATTTCATTTAATCTTAGGAAATTGTTTTCCATCCTGTGTTATCTTCTAACATGGCATATAATGGCCTTCTAATCTTTGTGATTTGATGTTTTTACATTTAATTCTTTCACCTGGCACTAACTTTGCTAAATGTTGTAACTTTGCTAGGATTTAAAGGAACTGGTAGTATAGAGATATATAGTGGTATTTACTAGAGATTCTCTCTTGCTATACCTGTTATTCTTGATTTTATTTCGGGCTTCCTGGTTACTCAAGGCAACCTGTTTCATCTCTGGACTTTTGGTGTCTTTCGAATGCCCTGGAAGGCAAAGTGCATGTGTCCTTTTCATTTCTCTTTCCTCTCTTCCTAAGGCTTAGTAAAAGTGTTCCGCTCAGACTAGCCCAGGCTCACATCTCCACAGAGGAGGCTGCATGCCAAGCTTATTTAAATGGAACTCCAATGGCCCAGTTCCCTATAAATGTCTTCTCCTCTCAATTATTATCTTGCCAGAAGCACCTTTTATTTCATCACTTTGCATTAAGCATTGCCTTCATCCAGAAATCATCTTAAAAATAACACATTCACTACAGTGGAGTGGCACAGTGTTTTAGCAGCCATCGCATATTACCACAACCTTGCTGGCTTTAGAACAACAGAAATTTATTCTGTCACAGTTCTGGAGGCTAGAAGTCTGAAAACAAGGTGTCCGTAGGGCCATCCTCCCTTGAATGCTCCAAAGAAGATCCTTCCTTACCTCCTGGCTTCTGGTCATTGCCAGAATCCCTAGTGTCCTTGGCTAGCAGCTGCATCTCTCCATTTCTGCCTCCAGCATCACATGGCCTTCTTCCCTCTGGATCTGTGTGTTTCCATTTGTGTATCCAGATTTCCTTCTTTTTATAAGGGTCCACCTGAATATAGTATGATTTCATCTTGATTTAACTAATTGCATCTGGAAAGACCCTATGTCAAATAAGGACATGTTCTGAGGTTATAGGTGAACATGAATTTGGAGGGACACTATTCATCCCAGTACACATGGTGAGCAAATAGTTCTTTCATATTAGTTTTACTAGATCACTTTTCTGTTTAACAGTTGATGTGGAAACATAGCAAAACCCTAGGATCTGTAGTAAGGAGGCAAAGGGAAAAAATGCAGGGAGAGCTGAGAGGGAGGGAAAAGGACAGTATCAGATTCTACTCCTTTGTCCTCGGCAGGTCCTGTAGCCAGATGAATGGTAAACCCATATGTGTTTTGCTTTCTCAGTAACTTGCTTACATTTCAATTGGGGAATCCAAGCACTTAGTTAGGTTGATCAGTATCTTCCTTTTCTATTGGTGACATATATAAACTGTTTGATGGAGAAGTGAAAGAAAAATGAGTAATCCTTTAGAATGATTAAGATTCATGTCAAATCTTTTCTGTTTTCAAAAATTTGAAAATGGTCAATGATTTTCTCATACTTGTGGTCTAGTGATTTGAGTTATAACTACTAAATTTGGTAAGAGGAGAAAAATACTTTGACTGTTTCCTAAATTGGGGAATCTAACCTCAGATATGCAGATGACACCACCCTCATGGCAGAAAGTGAAGAGGAACTAAAAGTCTCTTGATGAAAGTAAAAGTAGAGAGTGAAAAAGTTGGCTTAAAGCTCAACATTCAGAAAATGAAGATCATGGCATCTGGTCCCATCACTTCATGGGAAATAGATGGGGAAACAGTGTCAGACTTTATTTTTGGGGTCTCCAGAATCACTGCAGATGGTGACTGCAGCCATGAAATTAAAAGATGCTTACTCCTTGGAAGAAAAGTTATGACCAACCTAGATAGCATATTCAAAAGCAGAGACATTACTTTGCCAACAAAGGTCCATCTAGTCAAGGCTATGGTTTTTCCTGTGGTCATGTATGGATGTGAGGGTTGGACTGTGAAGAAGGCTGAGCGCTGAAGAATTGATGCTTTTGAACTGTGGTGTTGGAGAAGACTCTTGAGAGTCCCTTGGACTGCAAGGAGGTCCAACCAGTCCATTCTAAAGGAGATCAGCCCTGGGATTTCTTTGGAAGGAATGATGCTAAAGCTGAAACTCCAGGACTTTGGCCACCTCATGCGAAGAGTTGACTCATTGGAAAAGAGTCTGATGCTGGGAGGGATTGGGGGCAGTAGGAGAAGGGGACGACAGAGGATGAGATGGCTGGATGGCATCACTGACTTGATGGACATGGGTCTGAGTGAACTCCGGGAGTTGGTGATGGACAGGGAGGCCTGGCGTGCTGCGATTCATGGGGTCACAAAGAGTCGGACACAACTGAGGGACTGAACTGAAAATTCTGTTAATTTAAAGGGAAAAAAGACTGATGGATTGGAAATTAATTTTGCTAAGAAAGTTATTTTGATTATTTTAGTGAAAAGCAATTGCTAAAGCTGATGAAATGCCAATAGCCCGTTTCATCCATTTAAAACAATATGCCAAATGAAAATTTTTAATAAAATTTAATATCTACTGTTTGTTTTATAACTTGCTCATTTTTTGGAAGCATTTTAAGAACCACTATTACCTGATTTATGAAAAACAAGTTTTATTTCCTTTTGAAGCACTGGCAATATTTTTAAAAACATTTTTATTACAGAAGCAGTAGGAAGATGTTTTTAAGTGAAGAAAATGAAGGTAGTTCTTTCTTTCTGTTATTCTGTCCCTGATTTCACAGCCAAAGAGTGAGACAGTTTCTCACTTCATCTTGAGTGCAGAAGTAAAGCTCTCCTGTATACACAGAGCTTGTTGACTCACAAGTCCTTATTATACTTGATGAGATAACACTCCCTAATTTAAAACCCTATTAGACAAAATAAATATTTTCTTGGGACAGAAAGCTTTGTGGTTTAATGACTCAACTTTCTCTCAGTGCTGGAAACCTGGGTTCTTAGTCAGTGCCACAAGAAAAAACTTGTTTTATATCATCCCTGAGTTTTTAAAAAAGGCATTTATTTTATACCCATTGAGTTCAGGTTATAGGGTAGAAGAAAGTACTTTTTAACTCTCCAAAAGCTTACAGTGGAATTGAGAAATGACATGTGTTCCCAGAAAACCTAATTGAACACTTAACAAATGATACTGGGTTGAACCATATGAAGTTGGCCTATCTGGCTTGTTTTGACTCACACAAATGATACTTCACAGTGTTAGTCCCTCAGTTGTGTCCAACTCTTTGCCACCCCAGCGGCCTGGCAGGCTCATATTCTATGGGATTTCCCAGGCAAGAATACTGGCGTAGGTAGCCATTCCCTTCTCCAGGGAATCTTCCCAATCCAGGGATGAAACCTGGGTCTCCTGCATTCTTTACCATCTGAGCCACCAGGGAAGACTTGATACTTCATAATGTCCAACCTGAAAGTTCAAAACCAGTTACTGTCACTCACCTGGATTTTCCATGTCCTTTAGTCCTTTGTGTGTGAAAGCTGTTGTGCACAGAAGCCTGTCTGGAGCCTCATACCTCGGCGCTTAACCCCAGGGGATGTGGGGCCCATGTGTCTTCCCTCAGAGATCTGTGCACGGACTGTGTCCCTCTTTTCTTCTGCCCTCTGCTGTCTCTTCTCAGCCCTCTTATTTCCACACATGAGGATTTTCTTTCCTCCTAAGCATCGCCTCACCGTATTTTGAATACTTTCCTCTCTTCCTCTTTCTTGCTAGTTTTGGCCAAGGAAGGTCTCTCCCTGTTCTCCACTCCTCTTTTTTTTCTTTCCATTCTTTGTGTCCCCTTTGTTTCCACTACAAGTCATGATCACGCAGTTGGTGGTTATAAAACCCAGGAATAAAGCTAGTGATAGATTTGTGTGAAGGAAAGGGAAAGAAAAAAAACATGATTTTTGATGTGAAATAATAATAATCTAGATCTGATGATAACAAAACCTTTGTAAAGTCACTTTATAATCTGAAAAAATCTAACCATTATCTTTTTTCAATTGAATCTGCTTTTTCTCAGTGATCCTTATCCCAAAAAGAGAATAATCTGCACTCAAAGAAAAGAAAGACTATTCCTCAGATTGTCTTATTGCTTTCTTATTCCTTTTTTTTTCTTTTTAACCAATACTGAAACAATTGTGATTCATAATGGCATTCTTTTTCCTTTCTTTTTTGCTATGGCATAGTTGCTTCCCTGATGGCTCAGATGGTGATGAATCTTTCTGCAATGTAGTAGACTCGGGTTTGATCCTGGGTTGGGAAGATTTCCTGGAGAAGGGAATGGCAACCCACTCCAGTATTCTTGTCTGGAGAATTCCACAGATGGAGAAGCCTGACTGGCTACAGTCCATGGGGTCACAAAGAGTTGGACACGACTGAGCAACTAACACACGATTTCAGCTACATGAAATTGACTTTTAGGGTTTATTTGGTAATCAAACCACCACTTACAATGTTGTATTTACAGAATTTTTATTGTTAAAAATAAAACTTTGTAACACAACCCTTTGGTAAATTAGGATTTACTTTAGTATAAACTGAATAGCTAACAGATGAGAAAACACAAGTTTCATTACAATCAGTGACATTCTGGAGTAAATGACTTCTGTAATTAGGTTTAATAGAAATTAATCACCAAAAATTACAAAAAGGGAAGGGAAAAGAATTAATAAGCAGCCCAAGCAAAGACATATAAACACTGAAGCAAGGTATACCTAAGGGAAATGCGGATTTCCCTGACCATGACTGAAAGGCTGAGTTTGGGGAAAGGAAAGGGGCTTAGGGTCATATTGGAGAACTCCTCAGGGGGGAAATATGGAGATTGTTACTGGGACCTCTGTAAGAACAATTTATTAAGCTAAATGCGGAGTAGGAACCCAGTGACAGTCTGTTCTTGCCTCCTCTGTGTGAGAGATTTTCATTCATAAGAGCTGAGATGACCAATATTAGTCTATTCTGAGGTCCAGCCTCCCATCCTCTTTAGTCAGCACATCTGTATTCCTGATGTGTTGGTTATGTGTTTTACATTATTACTTCTTGTTAGAGATGGCGATGACACCCCACTCCAGTACTCTTGCTTGGAAAATCACATGGATGGAGGAGCCTGGTGGGCTGCAGTCCATGGGGTCGGGAAGAGTCGGACACGACTGAGCGACTTCACTTTCACTTTTCACTTTCATGCATTAAAGAAGGAAATGGCAACCACCTCCAGTGTTCTTGCCTGGAGAATCCCAGAGACGGGGGAGCCTGGTGGGCTGCCGTCTATGGGGTCGCACAGAGTCGGACATGACTGAAGCAACTTAGCAGCAGCAGCAGAGATGATATCTAATTAGACTTTTCTTTTGTAACATTATCACAAGTTGAAGACAGTAATTGAACTCATTCATTAAGTAAATGATGACATTTTTAGTCACTGCCAAAGGCTGTGTCTAGGCGGCCCTTGTGGCATTTACCCACCTGATGCAGGTGATGAACATGGAGGAAGCCGAAGATGTAATTCAGACAATTATGAAAAAATTATTATGCATGTTACATTCATCATCAAACAACTGCCAGGTATTTTACTTACTTTTACTGGAAGTCCAGTAAGTCGAACATGATGAAATTGACAGTTATGAAAATTAAATGTACAAGCTAACCTCCATAAGAATTACCTTGAAAAAGTAAAAAAGATATATAGAGACTCATCCTCATATTTTAAAAATTTTTTTTCGTTTCACATTATCATCAAAGACCATTTACTACAAGCACCGGATTGTGTGTTGGAATGTTTTATTGTCTTACGAGTAACATTTAAAGACTAAATTCTCACTTCTAGTTTTATGAGGCTTATGGATCATCAATCATATAGCAAGAACATATTGATTAGAGCCTTTAAATCTCTGAATTACAGCTGTGAGAATTTTGAGAGTATCTGATTTGTAAGAAAAATTAGTATTTGTGAGTTCAGGAAGTACAGTAATGCTAAACATTTTTGGTGCAAGGAACAAATTACACAGCTTCTGTTGAAACTTTATTGCTTCTAAAAATGCTACAAAGTAATAATGTTTCAGTTCAGTTCAGTCGCTCAAGTCGTGTCTGACTCTTTGCGACCCCATGAATTGCAGCATGCCAGGCCTCCCTGTCCATCACCAACTCCTGGAGCTCACTCAAACTCATGTCCATTGAGTCAGTGATTCCATCCAGCCATCTCATCCTCTGTCGTCCCCTTCTCCTCCTGCCCCCAATCCCTTTCAGCATCAGAGTCTTTTCCAATGAGTCAACTCTTCGCATGAGGTGGCCAAAGTACTAGAGTTTCAGCTTTAGCATCATTCCTTCCAAAGAACACCCAGGGCTGATCTCCTTTAGAATGGACTGGTTGGATCTCCTTGCAGTCCAAGGGACTCTCAAGAGTCTTCTCCAATACCACAGTTCAAAGCACCAATTCTTCGATGCTCAGCCTTCTTCACAGTCCAACTCTCACATCCATACATAACTACTGGAAAAACCATAGCCTTGACTAGACGGACCTTTGTTGACAAAGTAATGTCTCTGCTTTTGAATATGCTATCTAGGTTGGTCATAACTTTCCTTCCAAAGAGTAAGCGTCTTTTAATTTCATGGCTGCAGTCACCATCTGCAGTGATTTTGGAGCCCCCCAAAATAAAGTCTGACACTGTTTCCACTATTTCCCCATCTATTTCCCATAAGAGGCTTTTTAGTTCCTCTTCACTTTCTGCCATGAGAGTGGTGTCATCTGCATATCTGAGGTTATTGATATTTCTTCCGGGAATCTTGATTCCAGCTTGTGCTTCTTCCAGCCCAGTGTTTCTCATGATGTACTCTGCATAGAAGTTAAACAAACAGGGTGACAATATACAGCCTTGATGTACTCCTTTTCCTATTTGGAACCAGTCTGTTGTTCCATGTCCAGTTCTAACTGTTGCTTCCTGACCTGCATATAGGTTTCTCAAGAGGCAGGTCAGGTGGTCTGGTATTCCCATCTCTTTCAGAATTTTCCACCGTTTATTGTGATCCACACAGTCAAAGGCTTTGGCATAGTCAATAAAGCAGAAGTAGATGTTTTTCTGGCACTCTCTTGCTTTTTTGATGATCCAGCAGATGTTGGCAATTTGGTCTCTGGTTCCTCTGCCTTTTCTAAATCCAGCTTATACATCAGGAAGTTCATGGTTCACATACTGCTGAAGCCTGGCTTGGAGAATTTTGAGCATTACTTTACTAGCGTGTGAAATGAGTGCAATTGTGTGGTAGTTTGAGGATTCTTTAGCATTGCCTTTCTTTGAGATTGGAATGAAAACTGACCTTTTCCAGTCCTGTGGCCACTGCTGAGTTTTCCAAATTTGCTGGCATATTGAGTGCAGCACTTTCACAGCATCATCTTTCAGGATTTGAAATAACTCAACTGGAATTCCATCATCTCCACTAGCTTTGTTCGTAGTGATGCTTTCTAAGGCCAACTTGACTTCACATTCCAGGATGTCTGGCTCTAGGTCAGTGATCACACCATCGTGATTATCTTGGTCATGAAGATCTTTTTGTACAGTTCTTCTGTGTATTCTTGCCACCTCTTCTTAATGTCTTCTGCTTCTGTTAGGTCCATACCATTTCTGTCCTTTATCGAGCCCATCTTTGCATGAAATGTTCCCTTGGTATCTCTAATTTTCTTGAAGAGATCTCTAGTCTTTCCCATTCTGTTGTTTTAACAATGTAAATAAAGGAGGATAAAAAAAAAAACTAAAGGAGTAGTAGTGTCATAAGCCAGAGAGATAATTACTTTACAGATTGTATATTCATAAAGTTCTATATAATTCTATATAATTACTAATATTTATGCATGATCAGGTCTACAGTCCACATTGTCTGAAAGACAACTGGTGAGGAAAAGAAAAAGTTTTTTTTTTTTTACATTTAAGAAAGAGAGAAACTTTCCCTTTCAGTCACTATAGACAGAGTATTAAATAAGATGGTAGCTTACACCCTTCTCAGTTTTCCTGCAGTTTGTCTAACAAAGAGGTCCATGTGGCTGCATCTTTAGTGTCTCTCAAAGCAAGCTCAGGTGTGATGACAAAGGTCCCCTCACCAGTGATTGGAGGTTGAATGATGGGAGCAGAAGAGCTCAGGATTGACTCCCAAGAGCTGTCCCTGGTGACTTGGGGCTTGGTTTTCTGCTCTTGTACACAGAACCATATTCTGCCAAGTTGCCTGCTCCTTGCCTGCTCCATGGTTATATAATCACCATTAGCTTTGTTTTGTGTTGCAAAAGATAGCAATTTAAAATTCTCTTGCATTATGTATTTGTTATTTATGAGCTTAGCAAAGTCATGAGTCTTTCTTTGGGGATTATATGTGCCATCAAAATAAGACCTACATTTTCTCTGCCATTAGATTATAGGAATTTGACACCCTTAGAAGAAAAATGCTAGCAACCAAGAAACTTTTTTCTATTTTGACAACTAAAATCCAACCTTGTTCAACTTGAATATTATAAAGAGATGTGGGGGAAAAGGCCAGGATTTTTAGCAACTCTGAGTGAAAGTGAAAGTTGCTTAGTCATGTCCGAGTCTTTGTGACACCATGGACTATATAGTCCATGGAATTCTCCAGGCCAGAATACTGGAATAGGTAGCTGTTCCCTTCCCCAGGGGATCTTCCCAACCCAGGGATTGAACCCAGGTCTCCTGCATTGTAGGCAGGTTCTATACCAGCTGAGCTACCAGGGAAGCCCTCAGCGACTCTAAGAGAGATCGATTATGTGCAGTCATTAATGAAACACAAGACTTGTGATAAATCTAAGCCCTTCCTTGAGACCCAGACCAAGGTCCTCAGGGCTTAGGGCAGTGATTCCTGGGTGGTTTTGGTCCCTGGTCCTCTGTTCTTGCTCAGATTGAGACTCTTCTTTCCTCTGGAACCAATACTAATAAAGCCAAACTTGACTGAGCTCAGCCTGGTTCCAGGGGTGGGAGTGAGGGGGGGTTCCAGTGGGGTGCTTCACAGTTTGTTAGTCTTGGGAGGTGATCACAAATGACAAAAATTGACATTTATTGGTCCTGAGACAACTTGATTAAATTTCACAAACTCTGCAGCACCGAAAGCCTAGATTTCACAACATGGAATTATAAGGGCAAAAGTCTCCAGGCTCTGTTGGAGAGAAAGTGATCTGCATTCCCAGTGGTCAGATATGAGGGGAACTTGGACAAATATGAGGGGGACTCTCCCACACAGCACGTTGGGAGATGGGCCCCAGCTTTCTAGGCGCCATTTAAAACATCTAGTTTAGTGACACACACTGCTCTGGGGTTTCATGGCCACTGGTTTTTTTTTTTTTTCCTTGGTTATTTATAGTTGGGTTTATATTCTGTTTCAGAAATGATATTTGAAAAATGGTTTGTTTTATGGAAATAATGAGCTATAGAAAAATGTTCTATTATTTGTTAGTGGCATCTGCAAGTTTACTTGGCAGTGCATTACAATAAATATCTTTATTGCTTTAAAAATAAAAAATCAAGGGGCCCAGAAAGTTAGAAACAATAGAGGCCAGCCAGATCAGGGAGCTTTGTTGTTGTTGTTGTTTCGTCACTATGTTACATTCAACTCTTTGCGACCTTGTGGACTGTGGCCCACTAGGCTCCTCTGCCCGTAGGATTTCCCAGGCAAGAATACTAGAGTGGGTTGCCATTTTCTTCTCCAGGGGTTCTTCCCGACCAGGGATTGAACCTGCACCTCCTGGGTCTCCAGCATTGGCAGGCAGATTCTTTACCACTGAGTCACCAGGGACACCCCCATAGAGTTTTTACAAAAACACTATTAAAAAAGATGATAAACTCTTTTTGAAAGATAAAAAGATTTATTTATTTTTAAAAAATAAAAAAGATAAAATTGAAACTTGTGTAACCACTAGATGGCAGCACTTCTGTGTTAAAAGCTATTACCATTTGCTGACACAAAATACTTGGATTAATGATGTAGTATTTTTTATATATCTTAAACTATCAGGGTGTTTTGGATTTTCAAAACGTGGATGAGCATGCTGCTAAGTCGCTTCAGTCGTGTCCAACTCTGTGCGACCCCATAGACGGCAGCCCACTAGGCTCCTCTGTCCCTGTGATTCTCCAGGCAAGAATACTGGAGTGGGTTGCCATTTCTTTCTCCAGTGCATGAAAGTGAAAAGTGAAAGTGAAGTCATTCAGTCATGCCCGACTCTTAGCGACCCCATGAACTGGAGCCTACCAGGCTCCTCTGTCCATGGGATTTTCCAGGCGAGAGTACTGGAGTGGGGTGCCATTGCCTTCTCCGTGGATGAGCATAGAGAGTTTATTAATTTATCCATCCAACTTGAGGATTTGTGACCATGAAACTCATCTGCAGAGAATTTGAAATCAGTCTCTAAACTGGGAGTTAGATAGGTTCTTTACCCTCAACTCTGCCAATAATTAGTCCTATGACTGTGAACAATTAATGTCTCTGGTCATCAATGAGCTCTACTGCAAAATGAGGTTGTTGGATCACTAGATTATCTCTGAGGTAACTTTCAATTCAGATATTCTCATCTCTGTATCATTTTGTAGTTGGGCCTGATAAATACGCTAGCTTAAAATATCATCTACATGAGGCCTAGAAAGTTATAATGCAGCAAATGTTAACTGACATTCATAGGCATAATTAAAATAGCTGATGCTTATTGAGCACATGTTATGTAGCAGTACTAGACTAAGTGTTTAGTGAGTGTTACCTAAATTAATTCTCATGACAATCTGATTATAATCCCCGTTTTGCAAATGAGGAAACTGAGGCTGCAAGAAGTTAAGCAACTAGCCAAGATCACGTGGGTAATGGCTAGGCTGGTATGACTGAAATCTGTGTATACATTGCTATATTTTATCTCTCATTCATGTGAGAAAAATACAAATTTGAATACAACATTGCTTTTGAAAGAAAAACCCATTCTGTAAATCCAAAATCCTTGGTTTTCCAAGGGAAATATATTAGTTTTTTGTTTGTTTTCCGGCAGTGGGATAGATTGGTGTGGTTCTATTGTCACACTGCCATTAGCTGACTCTTGGAGAGCCTCAGCAGAGAAGCCTAACATCAGTTCCAAGCACATGGGTAAGCAGCGGGCCCAGAGCCCTGCCAGCCTCGTGGTTTCTCAGAGCCAATGTCTCCTCAAATGTGCAATGAGGGACTGCACCAGGTAATCACTAGGGGCCTTTCCAGGCCTAGAATTATCTGATGGTGTGTCCATAATCTGATACAGGGCCTCATATTAGCAGGATTGCTCCATATATGTTAGCTCCCTACCATTCAGCAATTGCAGCAATGAAATATTAATACTACTACACATTCTACTTAATCCTGTTTGTTAATAAATTAAAAGTTTCCTCCCTTCCTTTCTGGCCAGAAAACTTATGTAGCCTTATAACCACAGTCTTATTTCAGAGGAGTGGCTCTAATACCTGGTGTTTTCAGCTCTCTCGGCCGCACCTTTTTTTGTTCAAGTTACAGCTCTGAGGCTGATTAGAACACACCAAGAATTCTTTAAGTAGCCACTGGATGGCAGTAGAGCATCAATTTATACACTAGTTGTTGTTCAGTCACTAAGGCGTGTCCAACTCTGAGACCCCATGAACTGCAGCAAGCCAGACCTTCCTGTCTTTCACCATCTCCCAAAGTTTGCTCAAACTCATGTCCATTGAGTCGGTGATGCCATCTAACCATCTCATCCTCTGTCACTCCTTCCTCTTCCTGCTCTTAATCTTTCCCAGCAGCAGGGTCTTTTCCAAAGAATTGGAGCTTCAGCTTTAGCATCAGTCCTTCCAGAGTCTGGTCTTCAGAGTTGATTCTTTTAAGATTGACTGGTTTGATCTCCTTGCTGTCCAAGGGACTCTCAAAAGTCTTCTCCAGGACCATAGTTCTAAAGTATCAATTCTTCATTGCTCAGCCTTCTTTATGGTCCAATTCTCACATTCATACCCTATAAAACTTTAGTTTTGTGCCTCATTTGTTTTACATGTACACTATCTCTGAACCAAGAATTATTAGCTAGAGAAACTCATAATTTGCTTTATACTGGGCTACATATATTAAAATGCTCAAGGAGCAGCTTGATGGAGCCGACCCGATCAGGAAAACCTGAGGTGGGTTTATAGGAAACAAAAGCTAAAGTTTCATGGGCAACTTGAGCACATGGGGCCCTAGTGCTATATATTTTAAAAAAGTAAGATACTTTGTTTTCTTTTTCAAGAGGGCCCAAAAATTATATTTTCCTCAAGCCTCACAAAGCTTGTATTTGCCTGGAAATAACCATAAATAACTTTTAATTTGGGAAAGGGCAAACAATTGTATTATTATTAATTTTCTACCAACTTAATCTCCAAGGAGAAGCATAGTAGAAAAGTTTTTGTATTCATATATATAAATAATATGTATAATATGTATTATACATATATATTTTAGAAAACTTATGAATTTTTGCCTAACTAAAAAATTTATGACATTTAATTTCACTTGTTTGACTTGATATGAATAGAATGCTAGATTTCTAATTTAAAAACTAGATATGCAACAAGCAACAAAGGTTTACTGTATAGCACAGGGAACTATATTCAGTATCTTGTAATAACCTGTATGGAAATAATTTTAAAAATAATATATGTGTATGTGTAACTGAATCACCTTGCTGTGCACCTGAAACATTATGTCAACTTTACTCCAATAAAATATATATATTAAGGAAAAAAAACTCCAAGAAAGGCAATATGGCATTTAAAAGCAAACCAAATAAAAAAGGAACAGAAAATAATGGAATAAGTGGGCCAGTATTCCACTTGTTTATGAGTCTGAGTAAAATAAAGTACTTAACACCAAAACTCCCTTCACTCTGGCAGGATAATACCTGTACTAAAAAAAAGAAAGTGCAGATTGCAAATTAGCCAGTTAGTAGATTTTCCTCAGATAAAACTCCAGACCAGTATGGCAATTTGGGGTGGGGAGGGGGATTTTATTTTGTTTTGTTTTTTAACCCCGGAAATAATGTGCTTAATAAGAGACCAGTGGTGATTATTCAGAAAGGAAGCTGTACTTCCATTTATAAATCTTAGATTTCTCACCAGGAGGCCATACTTAGCCTTTCTTACAACCACTTGCAGCCTACTCATCAGGAGTTAAACTGAAAATATATCCTTTGGAAAAGAAAAATGAACTTTTCAATTGGTCTTTCTGGTTGCAAACACTTGTTAAGATTTCCTTTTAAGCTAGGGGAACTTGAGTCAACTCATTGGAAAAGACCCTGATGCTGGGAAAGTTTGAGGGCAAGAGGAGAAAGGGGCAACAGAGGATGAGATGGTTGGAGGGCATCACTGACTCAATGGACATGAGTTTGAGCAAACTCCCAGAGATAGTGAAGGACAAGGAAGCCTGGCGTGCTGCAGTTCATGGGGTGACAAAGAGTCGGACACGACTTAATGACTGAACAACAACAACGAAGGGGTCTTATCTATGTCTAGCTTTGTCTGTAACTGTTATTAATGACTAAAATATTTTGTCCACATGATGAGCCCCTATGTCTACTAGATCTTAATGTCCTGAGGGTTTGGAGTGGGTTTCCTTACCTTTACTTTGTATGATACATGAAAGGAGATACAAAAATGCTTGCTGAAAGCATGAGAGCCAGATATTATTTAAATTACTGTAGGGCCCAGGGCCCCCTTCAGCACGATTCTAGGTATTTTATGTCTGTGTAATGTTTCGTGAAGGTTGCGTTTCAGGAGACAAACTTGTGTAATACGTTTGCTGGGAGTAGAAATTCTGTGCCTGACACTAGAGAGGAACTAGAAAATGCGTCTGGGGTGAGAAGCTCCTAAAGCGGAACTCAGCTTGCAAAACCCTCTGAGCCCACGCACCCTGTGGCCTTTCTTTACCTCCCAACTGAGTCCTGGAGCCAACTTCGAATTAATGATGCCTGTGACCACGTGGTCAGCATCCATGCTTGGATCTTGGTTTAGAAGAAAAGAAATTCAGCCAATGCCTCAAACTCCTCCCCACCAAGGGAGGTCAGAAGTCACTTGCTGTAGCACAACTCTCTGCAGTTAATGGCTTGGGAATTATGAGTGAAGCAAGGACCTTGCCTGGACTACATATGAGGGTCATCCCTTTCCTCAGGCCACGGAGAAGCTAAATCTGCCTCCTGAGATCATGACCCCAAGCATATAGATTGACCCTTGGAGAGCAGGCTAAGTCTTGTTAGTTTATCTCCAAGCCAGGAAAGCAAGCAAACTGCCTGGGTTCAACATGCAGTGAGGCCAGAATCATGAATATTTCTGCTTTGGTAACTCGAATTCAACCATGAATATGTCTCAACTCTACATCTACCGACAGTGTAACAAGCGTGGGGGACATGTTATTAGACAGGGAGGTGAAGTGACACACACTGACATCCGTGTCCACTTCCTCCCCTGCCCCCTTCCTGATAGAGCCCAGCTTGTTCCGGTGCCCACCCTGTGCGCCGTGATGTCCCTCTGGCCCCAGCCTCTGGGGGTAGGTCCTGCGATGGTTTTGCTGTAGACATGAGATATGCAGAGAAGTCTGCTAGGTGGTTTCTAGAGAAGACTTCCTTACTTCTGGGAGAGATATGCAGGAAGAGATCATCTTTCATCACCTGGAATTATCATGTATCTATACATGATGACCAGAACTGTAGCAGCCACTCAATTCAACAGCAATGGAATAAACTGATTAAACGAACTCAGTCCACCTCGCTTGCTTTATAGTCAGTGATTTATATTTGTGTTTGATTAGGCTTCTGTGAGTTGAAATTTCTATTACTTGCAGGCAAAAGAATCCTATACTACAGGCAGGGGTTGGATCACAAGAAAAATACATAAAAAGAGCACCCTTGCTAGCTTTTAATCACACAATACAGAAGTATCTAGCAGGAAGAGAGAACTCCATTTTGGATCTCTGCCCACCTCCAACAATACACAGCTTAGGAAGCACATGTAGTTCTAGTTTATCACTTCATCTCTAGATTCATTCAATGGGCACGTATTTTTCGCTTCAAAAAGAAAAAGCCTTAAAAGTGGTAGACTTTCTATACTTTTCTTTTTACTTTTACAATTCATAAAACTTCAGTGGTTGGAATCCATTTTCAAGTCTTGTTACCAAGTCCGAGCTCGTGCTACTCCTTGCACAACAAACAGGCCAATAAATTGAGAGACCAGTGGTTGGGGCAGAAATAGCGACTTTATTTGGAAAGCCAGCAGGCAGAGAAGATATCTGTGTCCCAGAGAGCCATCTTGCCTGGGTTTGGATGCTAGTTTCTTTTATAAAACAAAGAGTAGGGGGTGAGGAGGTAAAGTTTAAAAAGGTGGTAGTTGTTGCAAATATTTCCTGCTTCCAACCAGGAAATACTTCCAGACTCTGGAAGAGGTGTGTTAATTGCTTCATTCTGGCAGTCGTTTATAGGTGGGCCTTGGTGAGGATGTTTCCTGTGAGCTAAATGAGGGTACAGCTCAGGCTTAGGCGGCAGGATTCCAAGATATGGGCCATCACATATACTTGAAGCTATAGGCAATCTCCTTTTAGTGATTAACTGTAGCAAAAACAGTAGAGAAGGAAATGGCAACCCATTCTAGTATTCTTGCCTGGAAAATCCCATGGACAGAGGAGCCTGGCAGGCTACAGTCCACAGTGTCACGAAGAGTCGGACACAACTGAGAACAAAGACAACAGAAGACAAAAGTTAAAGTAAAAGAAACAGATCCAGTTTGGGGTTAGATTTGATTTTCTTTGTTACAGTCCTAGTGGTCTTCACTTGCTTGCTGCTCTTCTTGGCTTATTTGTGAGCAGAAGCAGCACAAGGGCTGTGATTTAGGGTCAGTGTCCAGTTAATAAAAATAAATCGTGATACAAACATACATCTGTGGTAAGTCTTTAACACCTTCTCAATCATAAGATACTTTTCAAATGTTATGTAATTCTTTGAAGCTAGGTGTATTTTTCTATCCCTTTATAAATGCCATCTGTAATTCCTAAGGAGAGATTTTCCTCTAAGGTGAACTTCAGCACTTACTTTCAGAGGGTAGAAATTTATTTTTTTAAGTCCTTATATATGGCGTGAACATTGCAGGAAGGAAACTGTTCAGAGTGGTTACTTATGCAGAGAGAAATATCAATGAGCTAAAGAAATTACTTTTTATTTCAGTTCCCTTCAATATTGATTGAATTGTATTTACTCTGTACAAAAATTACTTTTAAACAAAATTGAGAGGAAAGACAAAAAAATTGTTGCTGTTGAAATACCTTCACATTTTCTGTAACACAAAGAATAATGTTTTCTAAAATAAAGAGGAACAAGATGGATTTCTTAAAATCACTCCCATACATTTCTTCCTTGTTGACATTACCCCATTGATTTGTGCCTCCTCATCTCTTAAAGTTTTAGTGCTTTGCCCTACTTTTTATCCTTGGTTCATTGTATTGATAGAAATTCCGCAAAGGCTTTTATTTCTTCTGTGAAATATTAAAGACTTTAATTTTTAGTTCTCTTCATGAGCCTCCTTCTCCTGGTCCAGGATCTTCTTCTCAGTCTCAGTATATGCTTAAGAAATACATCAACCCTTGTATCAGTTATGATGCTCAACTGCAGGTAACAGAGAACATTCGACTCAAAAAGGCTTAAAGAATGGGACTTTTATATGCAACGTAATAAGAACTTTGGAGCTAGGGCAGGTCTAGGATTGGTTAATTCAGCTACTCAACAAAGTACTTGAAGATGCAAATTGCTCTCACATTTCTGCCCCGCTTTCTTCTCCATCTCTTCTCCAAAGGCTAATGCCACTCCTGATCCCAGGATGGCTGTCACATTCATCACATACAGGCATGATACTGGCCTGCAGGGAAGAACTATTACTTTCTGTAAACTGTCTTTTAAGAGAAAGACCTTCTCATGATTCCTTCAACAGATGTCCCTCACATCTAGTGGCCAGAATTGCATCAGATATAAGGTGAAGTACAAACACTGAGAAATCGCATGAACGGAGGAGCCTGGTAGGCTACAGTCCATGGGGTTGCATAGAGTCGGACATGACTGAGCGACTACTTAGGTAAACACAAAGACTTTAAGGATCAGGGAGACCTAAATCAATGTGATGGTATCAGCTAGAGAGAGAGGTGTGGGCTTATGTCTTAGTCAGTTACTGGTGAGGGGACTTTAAGATTAGACCAATCATGACTGACTACCAGGGCAGGAAGCAACTTCCTCTGAAGCACATGGAAAATAGCTATCTGAACAAATCAGGGTTGTTAGCAAAGAAAATGTATGTTGGTGGTGTGACAGTTAGGCTTTGGGTTTGGTTAAGGAAATGAATGGTTTGAGGTTAGGCAACCACCAGTGTCTGCTAAAACACTGCCTTTATTGGTTTCCATTCCTTTTAAATCTAATAAATATTATAATCCTGGGAACAGATTCCTTTGCCTGGAATAGCCTAGATTCTTCCCCTAACTGAGAGGAATTGGTTTTCACTTTATTTCCTGTGTTCAAAAAATATACAAATGCTTTTTTTTTTTTCCTTAAGAGCAATGACAGCAGAGCAACCAAGCAAGTATAAAATGAATTTGTATTGCTTTCATATCAAAATCGTCTAGCCATCTCACAATTTACTTACTTACTGTGTCTCCAATTTGTTTTCTGCACAGGATTTAAAAGAATTCTATTAGCCGCATAGGGAAGTTATCAAAGTTTATTTATAAATGTACTATGAGAATACCAAGTTGTCTACAATTCTGTGTAGATTTTGAAGAATGATTCATTATTTTGACTGATTGGAAATATACAGAGGGAAGTGTGCCTTTAGCTCTTGTGTTTTTAGCGTTCTTGAGAGGTTGTTGTTTCCACTCTTTGCAGAGCTTTGGAGGTAGTGGATGGAGCACATGTGGCTGGAGAGTATGAAGAATTTACACTGCACTGCGGGGAGTCCCAGTTCTTTCACACCACCTGTGAGATGCCTGGTGCTTTACCTACAGAGTCTGGAATCTTTAAAAAGGTAATGCTTCATTTCCAGTATTTGACTCCTAGGACTAAACACTTTACTGAATTAAAGCAGTGTAAAATATCACCTGTCTGGTTGAAAAACATAGTTAAAAAGATCGTAGATGCATTGGAGAAGGAAATGGCAACCCACTCCAGTATTCTTGCCTGGAGAATCTCAGGGATGGGGGAGCCTAGTGGGCTGCCATCTATGGGATCGCACAGAGTCGGAAACGACTGAAGCGACTTAGCAGAAGCAGATGGTTAAAAGGTCATTACATATCAAAGCACCGTGATAATAAATCAGGATCAAAAGATGAGTTTGAATCTTTGCTCTTTGCTGCCTTCAGAAGTTCTGCCTGGTTGTCATGGGTGCCTTTTGCTGCCTTTTCCCCTTTATATACCTTTAACTCAAAGATATACAAAGTAAAATTACATCAATATTTGGAAACAGTGATTCTTTCCCATAAAAAGCATTTTATTTACTTACATTTCCTTCCTACTGTAAGGCATTTAGAGTTGTTACCATTCTATCAGGAGTTACATCTTAATATCTAGATGTTTGCATAGGAAGTTCTAAACTATATTGCTTTAAGAGAAGCTTTTAATTGTGTTTCTTTAAAAGAAACTTTATTTTGCTTTAAAAGTTAAGTTCTAACTTAACTATATTGCTTTAAAAGTAGGAGATAAAAGTATATTCTTATTAAACTGCATCCTTTTACCCATGAAAGGACATGGCTTGTGCACTTGCCTGCAAGCAGCAAGATAAAATAAAGTCTTGACTCACAGTGTGAGAGCTGGTTTAGCTGCCAGACTTTGAAGGCTGTATAATACAGTTCTTGTTACAACTTCTTAGAAGATCACTGAGGGTTAGCAATGAAAGAAATCCCCTCCCCAAAGGAGTTTGTTTTAGTAATGCAGTATATTAAAAGTGAAACAATTACTTAGTGCAAGATGAAAAATTTGGAGATTGGATATACAACACTGTGAATGTATTTAGGACTACTGATGTATTTAGGATTAAATGTATTTAGGACTGCTGATCTGTATATTTAAAATGGTTAAGATAGTAAATTTTATGTATGTATATTTTACCACTATGAAAAAAATTTAAAAATATCCTTGGTGATGGAAAGCAGTAAGAAAAAAAAGACATGATGATATCATAAGCTCATATTTTACAGTTTATTAGAAAATAAAAGTGGGTAGGGAAATTCAACAGAAAATTCTTTCTAACTCAAAATAGCATAATTTATCAATGAGTACCAGAAGTATAAAATTAAGTTTAAAAAATGGTGAAATGAAAAAATCAAATTTAACTTAAAAAATTAAATAACCAGGCTTACTATAATTTATATGTACTTTCAAATTGGTTTTACATTTTGTTCTTCTTTATAAGAAACAGTTTGTAACTGGAAACAAAACCTGATAAATCCAGTCACTGGCCATGAGTTTTGAGTTCTTTTCTATATTTGTCCCTTAATAATTATAATTCTGCAAGTGTCATGTCATTAAGTATCTCATGATATTTACTGAAGTCCAGGAAACAGTTGGTAGCAGCATGTAAAATTGGGCCAAAAGTAACTTCCCTGAGAGGGATGACTGTGAAGGGTCTGTGGTACTCCCTCCCTTGGTCTACAGTTCAACAGTAGCCGTGTCTTCTTCACGATACTCTCACCCTGTCTGGATATGCTCTCTCTACCCTCGCTTGCTTTCCCAGGATGAAGTCAAGGAGGGCTGGCAGGGAGAAGGAGGCCAGGCAGAACACTGGGAAAGGCAGACGCCTGGGACCAGAAATGGATGAACTGGGCACCCAGTGTGGGAAGGGAGCCAGGGCAGATAGAAGACAGGCAGGAACTCGAAGAAGGGAGAGCATAGGCAAAGCGTCGTTCTGGCTACAGTGTCTCCACGTGCCGCCTGAAATGGGGTCAGCCAGGCACTGCCTGCATGCTCTACCTGCACCACACCATCCTGCTCAGCGATGGTCAAATGCCCACAACAGGAAGAACAGGCTTCCAGGTCCACTTCTGGATCTGCCGGTTGTCTCTCCCTCTCCCTCTCTCTCCCCCTCCATCATCCCTCATGGGTCTGACTCTGGATCTTTCTCATCTGCATATTCTATAAGGACTGGAAGAAAAGACGAGGCATAGTGCTCTCTTGCCTACTGATGGTGTTTTCAATTTTATGTCTCTTGAGATCATAGCTGAGATGTGTAACTAGACCATTTTCAGAAGTGTAGGACAGCTCCATACCACCAGTCTGACCAGTATTACTGAGAAACAGAAATTAGCTCCACGTAGATTCTGGGTAATTCATACCTACTATAAGTGCCAGGGTGCCTCCCATACCTTTCAAAGGATTCTTCTTAGTCTACACTCTGAAACGAGCCTGGGCATTTCCTACAGGATTCAGCAGATTTACTAGGCAATTGTATCAGCATCACCCTTGGTATCTTTCCCAGGCAGAAGGCCATCAGTTCTTCTTAAGATCCCTGAGTTGATCTAGCTCTCTAAGTTATATCTGTTTATTCAGACAAATGTTTCAGCTTTTTATTTGCACTGAAGTTAAGCCATGTGTCTTCCCCCAAACAATTAAGGTTTATTCATTCTCTTTATGTGTTCCGCACACTCTATGTTATTGTGTTTGTTTACTTATTTAACATGTTAAAATTCCTTAGACATTCTTTAGAGCTGACAATATTGTATTGAATCCTCCAATTGAAAGAAGACATTTGTTCTACATGCTTGTATAAATGGAAACGGATTTTTAAATACTAAGATAATATTGCCTCTCAAACAAGTATATACATCAACTAGGAAAAAGGGCTTGTGGGTCCTCAGGCATGTCCAACTCTTTGCAACCCCATGGACTGTAGCCTACCAGGTTCCTCTGTCCATGGAATTTTCCAGGCAAGAATACTGGACTGGGTTGCCATTTCCTAGGTAAAAGAGCACAACCACAAATCAAAGCAGAATATTACTAGAATTTAAATCTTATATGAGAAAAATCACCAAGGATCTTATTTATTTACACAAAACAATTTTTTCCTTTAAACAGCTACATAAAACCTTTAGTCAGCTTTAGAGTAGAAGATGTTTATGTAAAATATTTATATTTTTAACAGACTTTTCATATGAGAGAAAAAAGCATAAAAAAGTGGTATCATTAAGTGAAAACATATACCATTTATGATAATCATATTGAATAATTCTTTCTTTGCATGTAAGAAAGGCTTAACCGTGTATATTAATATATCTTTTTGCTGTATTTTTATACTTTTTATATTTACTACTTAGTTCATTTGTAAATGAAAATGTCTTAATTCTACTACATTCTACTACTTTAATTCTGTAGTAGAATTGTCACATTTTCAATCATTCTGGAGCCAAACTTAAGCAAGTTAAAGGGAATAAACAGGTACAGCAATTGTTTGATTAAGGGGAAAAAGCTGTTTTTTTTTAACCATTTGGGTATTTTTATTCTGAACTTGGATAAAGTTTCTATTTCCCCTATCCTGTGTGTATGCATGTGTATAGTGTGTGCGTACGTACTTTTTAAAAGAAAAAGTAAGCCCTGCACCCTCAAGCCAAAGTAACTATAATCTATAGAACAGAAGGAATTTTGCCAAATCAGGGCTGCTCCTCTAGTAGTCATATGTACAGATTTTGATTCTTGTCTATGCTTCTCTGAGCCATCATTCAGGAGACTTCTGTGAATCTTTCATCTCACTCTTGCGATTGGGATGCTCCCAAATCATCCAAAACAGACAGATATCTGCTTTAGTCTCAAGTATCTCAGAGGTGTTTCTACCGCCATCACTTTTGACAGCTTTTTCATCACCCAGTTAATCTTATAATTGTCAAGGTGGAGTGTTTTCCAGCTTCCAGCCTGATTATTCTAGTTTAGTCAATACGGATAACAATTCAGTTCAACAAGCATTTGTTCAGGTAGTAAAGAGGACAGAACATTTCCTAATATGTTCATTTACCATGTTCCTCAGGTAGCTGACCACATGGAGAGGCAAGGTCCCATTTCTCTTTCCAACCCCATCATTTCTCCTTTTTCTCTCTCTCCCTAGCTGTTCTACATGGCCAACCAATTTTCCTCTCGATGGCCAATCCCCAGATTTAACTCATTTCTTAGGCTGGATCAAGTTCAAAATATGAATTACTTAAGAGGCCTCCCACAATGTAGGAGACCCTGGTTCGATTCCTGAGTCAGGAAGATCCGCTGGAGAAGGGATAAGCTACCCACTCCAGTGTTCTTGGGCTTCCCTTGAGGCTCAGCTGGTAAAGAATCCACCTGCAATGAAGGAGACCTGGGTTCAATCCCTGGGTTGGGAATATCCCCTGGAGAAGGGAAAGGCTACCCACTCCAGTCTTCTGGCCTGGAGAATTCCATGGATTGTATAGTCCATGGGGTTGCAAAGAGTCTGACACCACTGAGCGACTTTCACTTTCCCACTTTAAGAGGGCTCAGACTTGTTCACCCAGCCCAATCCCCTGGTGCCCAGTGTTGGGTCTTCTCCACTATTGGGCTGGCCTGGGACACAGTGCACTTACATTGGTCACTTGGCTCCTACACTTTGGCTTTGATCACCCAGGTTACTAATCCCACCCAGAGCCCTTCTGAAGTTATCTTGCAAGATGTAAGACCTTTGAAATCCTGAGTTCCAACTCCCTAATGCTAGTCCTGAGAATGAGGTATTTACTTACTAAGTCCTTCCCAATAATGACTTCCTTGAAGGACTTATGAGTATCATCTATCCCTTCCAAAACTGCATTTGACACTCCTGGTGGCACTTCATCTTACCTGCATGTGTGATTAGAGATTGCTGGGTCTTAGAATTACCTTGTCCCAGATCTCTGCTTATATCGTCTGTCAGATCTTGATGTCATTTTACCCACCCCACCCCGGGACCCTGTCCGTACTGGCTGCATGCAGAATTCTTCCTGTGCTCTGTAAGTACTATCCTAAAAGGCTAAATATAGTGTTAGGAAGGACTTCCCTGGAGGCCCAATGGTTAAGACTCAACACATCCAGTGCAGGGGTACAAGTTTGATCCCTGGTTGGGGAACTAAAATACTGCATGCCATGTGGCCAAAAATACATATATATATATATATATATATATATATATATATATATACTGGTAGCAAAAAAAAAATTCAACATAGAGAGCGATGTGTACAGTATGTTACATTTTGTGTAAAAGGGGAATTGGAATATACATATATATCATTGTAGATGCATTAAGAAATTATAAAAGGATATATGAAAAACTAGTGATAATTACTTAATAGAGGCAGGGGGAAAGAACAGATGGGATGCAGGTGGGAGACAGACGTCCTACTGTGTTGTTTCTCATATTTTGAATTTTGAACCATTTGAAAGTATTGCCTATTCAAAATTTTTTGATGATGGAGGAATGAATAGATATGATTTAAGTTAAATTGTGATTAAAGGTCATACCTATTCATCCCTTCATCTGCAAAAAATTTTGAATAGGCAATACTTTCAAATGGTTCAAAATTCAAAATATGTGATTAAAGGTACACTGAAACGGTTTAGGAATGCATGTGTGATTTTTTATGATTCTCTGATTTGCTGTAAACAGTACCAATCCTGACTGCATTGCCCAAGAGGATGTCAGGTTGTTCCTAAGTTTCTTATTGCACCGTTCTACTGCCTTCGCCTATAATCTTTCCCATGCCTAGAAAGTCTTTGTGCTTGTCTACTTGCAAAATTCTACTCATCCTTTAAGATCCTGCTCAAACACCTCTTTCTTTGTGATCACTGCCCTGGAAAACACGTTCATTTACCATGGATGTATCACGAACTCAGCACTTACCATATTGATTTTCAAATCTCTTTCCTTACCGGACTAGGAGGGCCTCAGGGTCAGACTGCATCTGTATGGCTGGAACATTATCTATAAATTTTGCATGAATGAAATACCATTGGTTCATAATAAAAGGTAGTAGAAAACAATGCTGTTGCAAATGTGCAGCATTTCAGCTCTAGTTCGGTTGAATTTTTATTTATGCTTTCAAGGTAGAGAAGAAAGCCCACCAAATGTGTATATATATGTAGGCAAGCCACGTGTGGGCAGCAGAAAGGCAATGTGACTGTTTCCAGAGCATGACTCCACCTTCCTTCTCCAGCACTTAGGCTGGGGGGTTGCAGAGATCAAAGTGGATCATGGTGGCATAGGGAACATTGTTTCCCTGAAAAAGCTTGGTATTATTGGATATAGCAAGAGCTGCCTTTTCTGCATAAGAAATTTCACATGTGGGGTCTTCTGTAAGCTGGAGAATGTTGCTTTAGTATCCTAGGAACGGTGATACAAAAGCAGGACATGGTCAGTCAGTCAGTCAGTTCAGTCGCTCAGTCGTGTCTGACTCTTTGTGACCCCATGAATCGCAGCACGCCAGGCCTCCCTGTCCATCACCAACTCCCAGAGTTCACTCAGACTCAAGTCCATCGAGTCAGTGATGCCATGCAGCCATCTCATCCTCTGGCGTCCCCTTCTCCTCCTGTCCCCAATCCCTCCCAGCATCAGAGTCTTTTCCAATGAGTCAGCTCTTCGCATGAGGTGGCCAAAGTACTGGAGTTTCAGCTTCAGCATCATTCCCTCCAAAGAAATCCCAGGGCTGATCTCCTTCAGAATGGACTGGTTGGATCTCCTTGCAGTCTAAGGGACTCTCAAGAGTCTTCTCCAACACCACAGTTCAAAAGCATCAATTCTTCGGCGCTCAGCCTTCTTCACAGTCCAACTCTCACATCCATACATGACCACAGGAAAAACCATAGCCTTGACTAGACGGACCTTTGTTGGCAAAGTAGGACATGGTATACCAGTTCTTTTTCTCTTAAAACCTAAATATCTGATCTTACAAGAAAAAGACTGATTGCCTGTGTATAGCTAGCTCTGGGAAAATCCAGCCTGTATATAGCTATCTGTGATACTGTGCATTTAAATGTATCATAGTCACGAGGAGGTAACAGGAAATCAATGAGTGATTTTTTGTTATTGTTTTTATACACCAAGTACATGTGTTGTCTTCCTTTGAGGTAATAACTATGGGTGCTGTTTATTTACATATGTATAAATAAACATATTAGTATATATTAGCCAGTCCATTTCCCTGTAACCTATAAAGCTTTGTCTCTAGTCAGGTTTTTTTTGTTTTGTTTTGTTTTAAAGCTTGGTAATATATTCATTATTTTTCTTCTAAATATTTGTTTATTGCAAAAAAGTTCAAACAGTATGAAACATACAAAATAAAGACAAATTCTCCCATTACACTTGGAAGTAGCTAGTTTGGTGTATATCCTCTCAGAGCTTTTTGTTATGCATTTATAGATATAGAGTTAGTTTATTTGTGCTTTTTCCACCAGAAGGGATCATATACTGCATTGTTGTTGTTCATTCATTCAGTCGTGTCCAACTCTGCAACCCCAAGGACTGCAGCATGCCAGGCTTCCCTGTCCTTCACCATCTCCCAGAGCTTGCTCAAACCCATGTCCATTGAGTCGGTGATGCCATCCAACCATCTCATCCTCTGTCCTTCTCTTCTCCTCCTGCCTTCAATCTTTCCCATCATCAGAGTCTTTTCCAGTGAGTCAGTTCTACACATCAGGTGGCCAAAGTATTGGAGCTTCAGTTTTAGCATCAGTGCTTCCAGTGAATATTCAGGGTTGATTTCCTTTAGGTTTGACTGGTTGGATCTCCTTACAGTCCAAGGGACTCTCAAGAGTCTTCTCCAGCACCACAGTTCAAAGCATCAGTTCTTCGGTGCTCAGCTTTCTTTATAGTCCAACTCTCACATTCATACATGACTACCGGAAAAACCATAGCTTTGACTAGACGGACCTTTGTTGCCAAACTAATGTCTCTGCTTTTTAATATGCTCTCTAGGTTTGTCATAGCTATACTGCATGCAGTTCTCTAATTAGTTTCTTTTTACTAAGCAGTCTTTGTGATGACCTTTTCAAGTCAGTATCTATGCATTTGCCTCTTTTGAATGGTTAGTGTTCCATATGTAGTATGGAATATGGTAGTATTCCATATGTCTATTACAATGACTCTATTATTCTCTAGTTAACCAATATTTATGAACACTAAAGTTATCTGCACTTTTTAGAAAATTTTTTACATATTTCCATCTCTATGGGGTTTTTTGATCAATATTTCTATGGGATAAATTCTCTAGAAGTGAAACTACTAAATCAAAAGCACACTTATTTTTAGATGTTAAAGATATTGTCAAATGACCCATAAAAAGGTTTTATCAGCCTAAGCTCCCAGCCAAAGTGAATGAATGTGCCTGTTTTTCTACCACTTTATAAATGTAATTGATGTAATGTAATTGATCTTTTTCATTTTGCCATTCTGTTGATATCTCATTGTTTATACTTGTAGTTCTTCAATTAAGAAAGAGGTTAAACTTTTTTTTTTTACATTTATTGGCCATTTGCATTTCTTCATTGAATTATCTTTTTGTGTTTTCTGCTCATTTCACGTTCTTCTGCTCATTTATGTGTTGGGTTTATCTTGCTTATGACACTGTGACAAAGTGATAATCATTGATATTCAAAATGGATAAAAATTGTTTTTACAGGGAACATTTTAACCTTTTGTGTTCTTTTTTAAAAATAATTTTGTGTTTGGTTATCCAATTAGGGTTTAAATTTGCTGTTTGTTTTTAGGGTTGGGAGTTCTGTGTAGGAGAAACTGTTAAGTTGTGAGAAACCAAAATGCTTCCCTGCTCTTCCTAGAGAATGAGTATCGGAGGAGATGGGAACAGGAGTGGGGCTCCTGAAATTATCCTTTCTGGTCATTCATGCAGTGGAACTAAATGACAGCCTCAGAAGAGTCACTGAGACGTTTTCCCCTCTCATTCACTCTAATTCTACTCCTGCGTGTCTTTCAGTCCCTTTGTTCAAATGAATTTCTTGAACTTACAATTTAAAATATTTACAACAGTCTTAGATTCGAACTACCAAGGACTGAACATTTAAAGTCCTTCTGGATTCCGTTTCTAGTTCTGTCAGGAATCCCTGGCTGATAATCATCCTGACCAGCATGCCTGTCTTGTAAGGAAATCGTTAATGATTGTAAAGCCCAGGGCATATACAGAGCTCTCTGTAAGTAGTAATTATGGTTATTGTTCTCTGACATCCTTAAATTTCAAACAGAATTCCTACCAGCTAATGTAGTGCAAGCAAAACTTAAAGCTCTTGTGACATCATTCCCATAATAAGGAGGAGGGGCTAGCCAGTGATGCTCATTTGTTTTCCTGAAGACATCAGGAGAGGATCATACATCATTTTGGCTGTAGAGATGAAAATGTGGTGCTTTGTCTTCTTTTGAATATTCTAATCATAGAGCATTTGTTTTGATCAGAAATCCCTCATTGGGGATCCATTCTTTAGTCAAGAACAAAGCCCTCTGGCTACGCTCAATGACATTTGGGCCAATTGGAACCATATCTGGTTGCTTATGTAACTCTAGACACCCCACTTCTTCTGCAATTACTACTTCTGTCCTGAGGAGACACTGAAGACTGGTCCGATCCAGAACCTCGATGGGGGGTCGAACCTGCTGTGGGTGTGGCTGTGGCAGGTGCGATGGGTGTGCCAACAATCGCAGCAGGAGTGTGGACCCTCGGAATAGACACCCTGACTCCCGGAATAGATGTGAAAATTCTAGAAACAGGTACTACGCCAGGGATCTTGAGGTAAGTCCTTGCTGAGGGAATCCTTCTGAATCATTGATTTGTCCAATGTCTCTTTAACAACAATTGAGCATGGGTTACATGATAGTGAATGAGAATGTGTTACTGTTTCACAAGGTTAATGCCATTTTCATCTTAAATATTTGAAAGTATCTTGAGCACTATTTATTCATATACTCAGATACTTTTTTCTTAGTGTTAAACAATTTTTTTTGGTTTGTTTTGCAGTCGGTTAAAGCTTTACTCAGAAGGGCAATGCCAGTGAGGGTAGCTCCTGCTGCACACTGTTCTCTGAGACAGTCCTCCCTGCCTTAAGCTTTTTAGAACTCCTTACACTGTAAGAGAACCATGCTGCTTCACATTCTCTCAAAAACCACTTTCGTTTGTGCTGAGCTTGTTTGCAGTTTACCAAGTTCATAATTGGATCAGATATTAAATCATATAAAGGTGTTTTGAGCAGTGGAATATTTTAAGAGTCTGGATCAACAGCTCAGAACTGCTTTTTGTGTACCTAATTTGACAAGAGATGCTCTTAAAATTGAGAGGTGACTCGAGGTCTTAAACCCAGTGGTCACTATTTCCAGTCCCTGTTTGTAAAAGCCAGTGTGTTGTTCCAGTAGATTTTCTGTGCTACTTTGTAACATGTAGGGTAGCCAGCACCCACAAGCTTGAGCTTGCCTTTGATGCTTATTCATCCCCCTCTTCTCCACCTGTAACATTATACATCTGCTTTGTTTTGCCCAGGAAAACTTTGAAGCTACTGGAATGGAATGTATAGGATGTGTACGTCAGACTAGTTTTGTAATGTGCTTTAGGAAAAGCAAGCTGTGTGTACTTCTGACCTGCTGTTTTCCTCAGGATGCTGATTAGAGTGTAACCCATAATCTATTGAAATGGTAACAGATTTAAATGTATAAATATGTGTTTGTGTGTATATACATATACATACATATATTTATGCTTGTGTGTTGCACACACACATGCACTCAGACTTTTGAAAAATATCTGAATGCTAAATCAGCAAATGAAGGCGGAATAAAATTTTTGAAGTTAGTGCTTTGCAGACCACATTGGTCAGATGGATCTCTTCGCCATTTCTTATATTCAAGTCTGAATAGAAGGGACTTAATATTTTCATTATTCTGTGCTTAGTCCCATGATTATTGATTTTACTGTCTTTTCTTCTTGGTAGAGCTTTGATATCTCTCTGCCATTGTACATAATGACTTTGCTTTTTGGAAGCTTTAGTCAAACATCATCTATAGAGAGGTCAAAATTTTACAATGTATCAATTTGTGTCCTTTGCTAATTAGTGGTTCACTATCAGCTACCAGGGGGTATTTTTAATGACTTTCAACCAGCAACATGGAAAAAGTGTTCAGAAGAACATGGGGGAAAACAAAAACTTGTGACTTGAGGACAACAAGGTAACACTAACTTAAATGCTTAGAGCCTTTGGGTAACATGTGACTGTGAGAGATCTCTGTGATTATGACAATTGTAACCTGAGAGAATCGCTCCAAGGCAACCTCGGTCATCTCAGTGAACAGTGGGCCATCTCACCTAATCTCCTGCTGACTTTGAATGTAGATCTTAGAAACTTGAATGTGCTGTTAACACATCAAGATAATCTGAACAAGAACCCCAAATAATGTGGAAATTTTTTACTAGTTGATTTTGTTTTAATAGAATCTTAAAATGAAGATCGACCAGTTTAGAAAATGAGGGAAGTAGAGACTGATCTGTCATTAATTGTAAAACTCCCAGCTTAAAGCATCTCCCTGTTGGTGATAATAGAAAGAAAGTGAAGTTGCTCAGTCGTGTATGACTCTTTGCAACCCCATGGACTGTAGCCCACCAGGCTTCTCTGTCCATGGGATTTTCCAGGCAAAAATACTGGAGTGGGTTGCCATTTCCTTCTCCAGGGGATCTTCTGACTCAGGGACTGAACCTGGGTCACCTGCATTGTAGGCAGACGATTTACTGTCTGAGCGTAAATGGACCAGGGATGTCTGTTGGTGATAATACTCAAACCAGTGCAGAGGACTTTGCCCTTGGGTTCTCTCATAAGCTTTTTCCAAAAATAGCTAAAGAGACTATCAAAATACTTCCAATAATTAACTTCTGTGAGTTTACCAATTAAGTGAAGTTTCATCATAATGTATATGTTAATTCAAAATATTGAATTTTTTCAGGTATTTTACAAAATGACAAAACAATGATCAATACCTTTTAAAAAGAAACCTCTTTGATTTCCTGTCTTATTTTAAAACTGCAATAGTCCAAACTGGCTAAAGTAATCTAGTAAGTAACTACCTGTGAATACAAAAAATTATGCCTGATCAATATCTATTCATCTTTAAAATTCAAGTTAAATATTATCTCATTTGTGAAATTTCCCTGAATTCTCAGTTGGTATTGTCTGATGTCTCTGATGTTCTCATGGAGTTTTATAATATCCCAAGTGATTTCTTCATATTATTATTCAGAAATTATATCTCTTCTCCACTACTCTACAGCAGTGTATTCCCATTCACATTTTATTTACACCTCATGCTGCTTCTGTGGTATACGAGACACTCAAAACCCATAATTGCAATAACTGGAAAAGTGAATTATAAATACAGAATTATTAGCCCAGAAACCAGAACTCTGATTTCAGCTCTGCTTTAGACCAACTGTGTTATCTTGGGTGAGTTATTTATCCTTGCTGGGCATCAGCTTTTAATTTGTAAATTAGGAGATGAGAATTGGATGAGACAGTACTCTGTAGAGCTCTTGGGATCCTCTGAGGTGCCCTGGAGGCTACAACAGCAAGAAAGGGATGGATGGAAAGCTGGATGGGAGAGGAACTCAGCCTTGCAAGCTTCATGCCTTGTCTTCACTCAGAGATACTGACTTATTGATATGTTTGTTTTCTATATGACTAAATTCCTCTATAACTTCTTTAGAATAAAATGCTTTACTGTTGATAAAATCATGAAAACAGCTGGACTAGATTACTGATAATGTTCATCTAATTCTAATGTCTGTAATCTTATGTAACATTTGTATTAATTTATTATCATATTGCCTTTTAAGAGAAATTTAATCTCATTGCTCTCACTGACTTGTTTAAATGTTCACTGCCCTTCCCATATATATCTTTTCTGTTCTGTTTGTGCTTAGCCAACTTGTCTATTACACCTTGTATTTACTTTTGAAATCTGAGTAAGCTGCTTGCCCCTACCAAATGTTCTTTCATTCGTAAAAAATCATTCTTAAATTTAATGAATTGTTTTGAAATTCATTCCTATCTATCTGAGCATAGAAACCTTGAATATCTAGTTTTATCTACAAATCTGGTGAAGATATTCTTAATTACTTCCTTCTGGTCATTTATGAAGTCACTGAGTAGAATGATATTCAGGTTGGAGTTATTGTGTGTGGGGGGTGGTGATAGTTGAGTAAATTGATATTCTGACTTTCTGTGGTGTTAGCTGATATTGCAATGAGTTGTCTTCTCTACCCTCATGTTTTTTAAAAATAATATTTGAAAGAGCAAATATTATGAAGTTTGTGAGTAAATATTGATTGACAGCTATCTAAAGTACTAAATAGAACAACACATATTTTCACAGCATAAATAATAATGACGGAATTAGCAGGTAGCTTACAGAAGGAAAGGAAAGAAGCAGGAAAAGGTCAAAATATGCAAAATAAGGAAAGAGATTCAAATACTGATGCACTCAGCATTCATTCAAAGCTCATTAAACGTCCCTAGTGCTCCCACAGTTTTAATGCTAGCATTCTGCCAGTGGCTTATCCTTTGTTCCTTATGTTTGGTACAAGTGCTATTTATTTATTCATTTCATGCTTGTTAATGAGGTACCTTGGGAGTTTCTCCTTTCAATGAAAATGGAAGGGAATGAAAAGGGAATTGTTGGAAATACACTGACTAATTCAGTCCCACAAATTACCAACAACTTACCCTAAAACCAGCCTAAAAGAAATGACAAACTGATTTTATTTAAGATTAAAAAATAAGATCCAATATATCAATTACATTTGACGCAGTGTTGTCCTGTCTTACAATTAGGAAAGGCCTTAGAATCAAGGTGATAGTTGAACATATGAGATGATAAATTAAGCAAAGTAGAATGTATTTGGTTAGAGAATGGTACAGAAAGAAAACTTAGGAAGTAGAATTTTTTTTCAGGAATAAGTATGTGGTGGTATCCAATTTTTAAATACAGAGAAATTGTTGTAAAGTCTTGAGCAAAGAAGCATTCATGATGAATGTAATATTTCAGAAGTAGAGGCATTGATATTCCTGGTGTGATAGAATGGCAGGGTTGAGGGAAGTAAAAAACTGAACACAAATGGGGACTGAAATCTCAGAAACCGCCCAGGAGGCTTTAAAACCAGTATGGGCTTGTATTAACTTAGAGGCTGTTGAATGGGTGAAGTCAAGAGATCTGATGATGGGTTGCATGTAGGAGAAAAAGTGGGTGGAATGAAAGTTTTTAAGGTTTTTAGTTTTGGAGGTTAGAAAAATGGTATTCCTTGGTGACAAATGAAATTCTTTAGAAAGGAAGACGGCTTGCAAGGAAAAATGATTTGTTTTTTAGAAAATGTTATCTTTGAAGTAGTAACTTGAAAACCAGGTAGAAAGTTTCAGAATCATAAAACAGTATGGAGAAATAGGTTTGGACTACCATCAGAGAATGGAAAATTTTCAGTTGTTTTACTTTGCTTTCTCACTTCTCTCTCTCTCTCTTTTTTTTTTTTTTTTTAGTGAATTGACATCAAAATTCACTTGGCAGAAAAATCAAAGCTAAACTCTTATGAGGCAGTTTATTATTTTTAATTATCCCATTTACAGCTTCTCTAGTAGCTCAGTGGTAAAGAATCTGCCTGCCAAGCAGGAGACTTGGGTTCAATCCCTGGGTCAGGAAGATTCCCTGAGGAAGGAAATGGCAACCCACTCCAGTATTCTTGCCTGGAGAATTCCATGGACAGAGGAGACTGGTGGACTACAGTCCGTGGGGTCGCAAAGAGTCAGACATAACTTAGCAAGTTAACAGCAGCATCCCATTTAAAGTGAATTATCATACATATTTGCTGCAGAAGTATTAATCCATTATGGTACACACACATATTACCTTTCCAAAATCTGAAGATTCTTACTTTTTAAATACTTCTGGCCCCAGTGGGCTTTGCATAAGGGATTGTGGACCAGTAGTAAAAGTTTGAAGAAAGAATGCCAGTGATGGGATAAGACAGAATCATCCATAACTAGGAGTCATCTATAAAGTCAAATAAATGATGAGAGAATGAATCATTAAACTTAATAAGGAGAAATATTATCATTCACAGAATAGAAAGTAAAATTGAGATAGGGAATTCAATAAATAAGTTGAAGGGGATAGTGGATTTGTCAAAAAGAAGGATAGGGCTGAATTCATAGAGTTCTTGAAGATTATGGGAGTAGAGGGGAATGGGCACTGGCAGCTAGGAAAGGACCTTGAGGTTTATTTACAGGTTGAAGACAGCAATGAATGGATGGGGAAGATTAAAGAGAGACTGTCAGTGGGGTAGCGGCCCAGAGGGAAAGTTTGCTTGCTAAGATAGGCCAAGGCAGTTGTAAAAGCTGAAAAGAGAAAGGAGAGGGGACTAGAGTAGAAGTGCTCCAGAACGAGGGACTCTTTGGGGAGGTGAAAACTTATCGTGAGGCAGATCTTGAGCACTAGTGGACCGTAGTTTCGGAGATGAAGGGAGACACAGACTAGGCACAGGCTATCAGAATGTGAAACTAACACAAGAAGGAATTCCTGCTGAGGAGTTTCACTTTTCTTTGTGGAGAAAGAAAGTCACTACCCACCCACCCACCACCCCCTCCCCCCAAAAAATGGGTCTAGAGGAGAATTGAGATGATTGAGAACTATGTGGTTTTGGCATAATCACTGATGAAAGCATGGTAGGAAGTCAACAGAAAACTGAGGGTGTCAAAAGGGCCAGAATGAGTAAAACATCATAAATCTATAGTCCAGATGTGCACAGAGTACTGTTTGGCTGTGGCTCCGTTGTTTTTCAGTGTGATCTATGATTTTCCAGAAAGTAGGATCTCTTATACGTTCCGGCAGACATGTAGATGTGATATGTGAAGTGACGCACACAAAATGATCAGTTGTCAGTGGTCTTCCCAACAGTGAGCAAGTGGTTATCCCAGGGCTATCTAAGGGCATAAGTGCCACACTGCAGTTGTCTCCTTACTGGTCTCTCTGCCCCCTTCTTTTGTACTCTTACCCCACCATTCTTTCTGCACAGAGCAGCAGTGTCATGTTGTCAAGGCATAAATCACATCCTACTATTGTACTTCTCTGCTTGTAACTCTCTAATGGCTTCCTATCACACAGACAAAACTCAGGTCTTTTTATAATAAATTTTATTGGAGTATGGTTGTTCAGTTTTATATATATATATACACACATATATGTATTCTTTTCCAGATAATTTTCTCATATGGGTTATCACAGAATGCTGAGTAAGTTTCCCTGTGCTATACAGTAGGTCCTTAATAGTTATTTATCTTATATATAGTAGTGTGCATGTGTTCATCCCAAGTTCCTGATTTATCCCTCCCCATGTTTCCCCTTTGGTAACCATAAATTTTCAATATCTGTAAGTCTGTTTCTGTTTCGTAACTAAGTTCACTTATATCATTTTTAAAAATTAGAGTCCACGTACGAGTGTTATTATACGATGTTTGTCTGACTACTTTACTTACTGTGATAATCTGTAGGTCCATCTGTTTTGATGCAAATGGCACTGTATCTTTTTTATGGCTTTTTAAATTAGTATTCCATTGTATATATGCATCACATCTTTATCCATTCCTCTATTGATGGACATTTAGGTTGTTCCCATGTCTTGGCTATTCCAAATAGTGCTGCAATGAACATTGGACTGCATGTATCATTTTGGATTATGGTTTTCTCCGGATATATGCCCAGCCATGGGGATTGCTGGATCATATGGTAGTTCTGATTTTAGGTTTTTAAGGAACCTCCATTCTGTTCTCTCTAGTGGTTGGGTCGATTTACACTCCCAACCAACAGTGTAGAGGGTTTCCCCTTTCTCCACATTCTCGACAGCATTTGTTGTTTGTGGACTGCTTAATGATGGTCATTCTGATTGGCGTGAGGTGACAACACACTGTAATTTTGATTTGTTTCCCTGATAATTAGTGGTGTTGAGCATTTTCATGTGCTTTTAGACCATCTGAATGCCTTCTTTGAATGAATGTCTGCTTAGGTCTTCTATCCATTTTTTTGATTGGGTTGTTTATTTTTTTGGCATAGAGCTACATGAGCTGTTGGTGTATTTTGGAGATTGATCCCTTGTCGGTTGCTTTGTTTGCAAATATTTTTCTTCCAAGAAAATTCAGTTCTTTATACAGGTTTACAGGTCTTTCATGAACTGGTCCCTACCCCTGCTCAGCTCAGACTCCCCGCCCTCCCCCACAACCCTGCTTGCTCTACCTCAGCCACACTGAGGAGGTACTTGTGCTGAGGTCTTTTCTGTCTTGAGAACTGGACCCTACCTGTTTGCCTGGCCTGAAACTCACTGCCCCCAGGCTCCACAGGACTGATGCCTTCTTGTCCTTCACAGCTGAAGTGTCACCTCTGCAGAAGGGCCAGTCATCGGCACCTCAACTTTGATGACTTATCTGCATAATACATACTGCTATATATTTTTTGCCTATTTGTTTACTTGTTATTTTCTATCTTTCTCCCCTACAGTATAAACTCTGTGAGGCAGAGCCCTTTGCCTATTGTTTGCTCTTCTGACCACCTTCCTGAGACAATGTCTGGCACACACTAGGTACTCAATAAATGTCTGTTGAATGAATGACTAAATGTTTCACTGTACCTTTTATTTTCAAGTTAACTTCCTTAGCCATTTAGTTTTTTAATGTCTCCCTAACAGTAGATATTGAGCACTTTGTTCAGTCTTCTTTATTTGATTTATTAATTTCTTTAAAAAAATTTTAATATAGTTGCTTTACAGTGTTGTATTAGTTTCTAACATTCAGCAAAGTGAAACAGCAATACGTATACATATATCCGCTCTTTCTTGCATTTCCTTCTCATTAGGTCAGCATAGAGCATTGAGTAGAGTTCCCTGTGCTATACAGTAGGGTCTTGTTATGACTTACTAATTTCAATTTGACACTGTAAGTACAGGACACTGCTTCTCTTTTCTACTGTTCTGTAACTGTTGAGATTGTCCCTACAGTGTTTCCTAGGCAGTCAGATCTGAAACCTCTTTTGTTCCTTTGTGTCACAACCTTCCCATCCTCTGCCCCAATTAATGGCATTAAAAGGGGGGAGGAAATCTTTCCTTGCAGCTATCTTACATAACAGAAAGTCAATATTTTTGATCAGGATCCAGTTTTGTAACAAACAGCTTTGGCAACTCTACCCCATGGAGGCCCATGGAGTCTACCCATATAGAGATAGTAAGCTGTCACATGTGCTGCTGGGGATGGGAGGGCCGTGGGGGGGGGTGTGTGTGTGTGAGTGTGTGCGTGTGCAGCACTCCAGCTTCCAGGCCATGTCTGAAGTCTCCTCAGGGACAGGGAGCTTCCCTTTGTCCCCAAGGTGTTAGTATAGTCATTCTTATCCAGTCTGTTCAACTGAAGCCTGGTGAACACAAAGCTCCCAAGTGACTGAAAGCTGGCCATAGGTAAGAAGTTAAACAAGAAATATTAATAAAATAATTCTACACCATGAAAAGGATGAATCTCAAATAGAAAACCAAGAAACAAGTATGTAGTCATAAAGAAACAGGGTGGGACTACTAAGATCGCCTTCCTCAGTGATTGACGTGGTTCTGCGGGGCTCTCACAGGGTATAATTACCATGTGTCACTCATAAAGGGACATACTACCTGCCTGTACCAGGAAGCCTCTTTATAGTTAACCCAGTGTAATCATTAATTAGCTCATACACGAACACCTGAGTTGGTATCATTATCTCTGCTTGGCAAATAAGGAAAAGCAAGGGTTATTTGTGCCCAGACTCCAAGTAATGTGGGCTTGGAGTCTGGGCTTAATAAAGAGTCCTGGAATTCTTGAACTTGAGTTTCCTGCACTATAGTTTCAATGTATTACTTTGTTGAACACAGTCAGATGAAAATGACCCAAATATGTGTTGTTCTTGCAGTATTTTGGCCCTACCCTTGTGGTTTTCTTCATGATGGGAGGCTACTCTCTGCTTGGCATGGTTGGGGCTGGAGGAGGGGACATGGGCATGAGGAAGTGGAAGGAAAATGCATCCTGTGATTTCTAGTCTTTAGGCAGAAGTTAGTTGATCTAAGCTTTTTGAGGATATCTCTTAGGTCCAAAGGTTATGTTGGCTTTCAGTGAGCAGGGTTGAACAGGAAACTTGCTCTCTCCTTCCAGAATGTTTCTGGTAAATCCTGTAAGCAAAAAGCAGACAAATCTTGACCTTATAGGCAGTATCCTAGTATCAGGAATGGCAGAACTATGAATGAGCTATGAAAACAGAGGGAACACATGTATACCAATGAGTGGATCTTCCCTGAAAGCATTTCAGAGTACCTGCCTGGCCTGCTGATAGGTAATGTGGACCTGGATTCACTGTTCATATTTCCACAGGATCATCTGTATTTTTAATCTTCTCTGTATATTATTCAAATGAGCACAGAAACCTTTCTTTACTAGATAGGTGAAAAGTACTTGGGGATTAATTTCTAGGACATCCTACCCCAGGAAGAGTCCTCTTAAATGAGTGCTTGACACAATCTCTTGAAGCAAATTACTCTCCCAAGGAGACGACAGCACTAATAAGCAGGTGACAAGTGAGGTGTGAGTCAGAAGTAAACAGTAGCCTCTTCCCTTCCTAAAGCGTGTTTTAGCTCTACTAGGTGCTTTTTATGCCAGACACTCAGAAAAGAATCCTCTATTTGCATACCATAGACAAAAAGGATAGAATAAACAAAGATAGATAATAACTAGACCAAAAAAGAGAGAGAGAGTCTTTCACGCTCTATCTCTTATTTTTGGTCTGGTTTATTTATTTATTTATTTATTGGTCTGGTTTAATAGTAACTGTCAAAACATTTCTTTCAACAAGATGAGCTGACCAATAAAGTGTTCATTTATTCAGGATATTTTTAAGCAAAAGATACTTACTCTCTGAACACAAGGCATATCAGTATGAGTTTAGCTTCTCTTTTGCGGGGAGAGAAAAAGGTCACAGTATTCATTGAAAAACTTTGCAAACATAAGATATCTGCTTTATATCTTTAATCAGAAGTGGAATTTGAAAAAGTATTTTTCCTTCAAAGAGTTATCAGAGTAGGAATTTATTTTGTTGAATTATGTTTTTTATTTTTAAGGTAAACTTGAGACTGTCATGAATACTAAATGTGGAAATATGTTACTTAGATATTTTGGAAACTGGAAGTCTATGCCTAAATTGTGGTACTTGGCTGTCTGGACCTTTGGGAAGTGAGTTGCTGTAGACAGCTGAGTTTTATACACCACTTAGTGTTTATCCTTGTCAGTTAGAAATTCTTTTTTTTTTTAATTGTTTTGAGTAAAAACCATCTGAAAATGTTCATTCATTTTTTCTTTTTTAAGCAGAACATGCTGAAGTTATTTAGCTTTTTTTTCTTGATAAAGCATGGTTGTTATGGATAACAGCTTTTTATGGAAATATAATAATGTTCTGATAGCCTATTGAAGTGTATCATCCTGTCTGCTATTGCAGCAAATTATCATTCCTATATTATTCTTAATGGCTTTTTCTAGAAGTTTTCTTCTTATTACCTGTCATTTTCTTTTGTCACTGTGTACTTTAAAAAAAAAATCTTTTAAAGTACTTACAGTGTTGCAATTAGTTACATGTTTGGAAATTAGCTAACCGTGCTCTTTAGAATCTTGTATAAAAGAAGAGTAAATGGGCTTGGAGAGAGGCCAAGACTACGTTCTCTAATGGTTTTTATTTTTTTTAAATTTTTATCATTAATATTTAAAAACATATACAAAAGTAGGGAGAAAAGCATAATGGACCACCACACCATTCACCAATTACCAACTTCTGGGCAGTCTTGTTCCCTCTATACCTTCCCTACTTTTCCACCTTACATCTGGATTAAAAGCTGATTTCAACATTAATATGAACTCATATTTAGGTACAGATGGTTACATATGGAAATAGTTAGACATGTTTGTATATACACCAGGTAGTACACACACAGATTTACTCAGTCAGCTGAGCGGGCCTAGAAGCAATGACATCTCCATAGCAACAAGTACACCTAGAACCCAGATCTTGTTTCTGATACTTTCTCCAGTAAAACAAACCAGGACTTCTTGAAAAAGTGGCTGATTTTAGGACCAATGCACAAAGTATACAAGATGGACCTGGAATGTCTTACAGTGCCAGAAAGTAAAAATGTGCCACACACACACTAAAAGAGGTATGTTAAAAGATCCTAAATGCTAACTGAAATAGTTCCCAACAGCCAAAACGGGAAAAATTTGAGCGAAAAAATAAAGAAAGCAGCATTGTATTATAACTCAAAGTATAAAACACATATTATTGCATCTGTATTGAAACAAATAAGTGAGTGAATGAATAAATAAATGGAGGAGACGAGACAAAGCTCCTATGCAAAAAAAAAAAAAAAATTACAAAAATTTATGAAGATATTGCATCTTTAAGGAGGGGAAGCATACCACCCCCACTCCACACAGTGACTTCCTTACAAAGAGTATACCATGGGAAGGGGATGAAAGAGTAATTTCACAGTGGAGAAATTTGACAAACTTTACCAAAGTCAACATCAATAACCAAGTCATATTGATAGTATGTACACTTGATATAATATGATGAAAATAGCACTGACCCCTGTATTCTTCTTCACCAAAACCTATAATCCCTGTCTAATCATAAGAAAAACACCAAATTTCAAGAAAGGCTCATTCTACAAAAGATCTGAGCCTTACTCCTCAAAACTGTCAATCATCAAAACCAGTTAAAGTAACTCATGGTCAAGAGGAGTCTAAGGAGACATGACAGCTAACTATCAGCATATCATATTTGTTGTCTGTGCTTTATCTCTAAAAAGTAAGGGAATATAAAAAATGAAAACCATCGATTTATTAGGCTTATATGACACTGGCAAACTTTTAATCTTTAAAAGTGTATATTCATAATATTAAGAAAGTCAATTATAGAAGAGAGAGCGAGCAGGAAGGGGAATACATTTCTAATAAGGGTGACTTATCACAAGAGAAGAAAGGGAGACACAGGTGATGGATACAGCAGAACTGAATAAAACAGAACAGAAAAACAGGAAAGAGAGGAATGAGGGAGGGGGGAGAGAGAGAAAATGAAGAGAATGTTGGTAGTATTCTGTGTTCCAGTAATGATAATAGCTGATTTAGACAATCTGTTTTGCCATCCCTCTTTTGGATTCTTGATTTACTATGAATACTAAACATTGTCAGAATAAGACTGAGGCTTCTTTCTTGACTGTATTTTTCTTCTGTGGTACATAACATAATTTCTGGACATGTAATTTCAAAACATGTTTTGGTCAGTTATCATCTTCTGCACTAACCATGAAAGGTTTGTCCCACATAAACTGAGACAAGCGTGTATTTACTTATTCACTGAAGGTCTAATTCTTGGGAAGTTTGCTTATGATTTTATCTTTATAAAAAGAACACCACTTACTTAGAAAAGATGGAGACTATGGTTACATTTGCCAAACTACACTATGACTCAGAAGATAAGTTGTAGTTGGAGAAGGATTGGAAAAAAAACAAACATCAATGAAACAAAGGAAGCTGTGTCTTGTTGCTCGTTGAGTAATGTATCTGTGGTCATTTTTAAAGCTGTATGTTCAGATATTGTCAGTTGTGACTGGGACACTTTTGCCAGTGTGTTTTTAATGTTAATCTTCCTGCTGTTCACATACTGATATGTTCCTAGCAATAGTTACGTGTGTAGTGACTTGTGAATTTTTATAATTGTACTATATGTATCTCTTTTTTAAGTGCTTTTACTTTTAAGAAGATGAAACTTAATTTAACTTATTTTTAAAGGTTGTACTTTTTGTTTGGTATTTTGAAGGCAGCTAAGAATCCTGAATGAATTTATGTTAAGAAGTGAAAAAGAATAGATTCTCCCCTAGACCCCTAGAGTGGGGAGGACAAGCCCTGCTACCAGGGTGTGCAACCCCAGGCCTGAGAGGTGGCAGGAAGTGTGTTCAGAGGATGGAGAAACAAGCTGAAATACCCACTTGCAGACCTGGGAGGCCACTCGCAATGCAGAATGGAGACAGGAGGAAGAGGAGGAGGCAAACCTGGGTTTGACAGCATTTTGAAGGTGTATTTTTAAAGACAAATAAGAACATGCTTTAATAGTTAGCTTCTTTTAAACTTTGAAATATTTAAACATGTGAAGAAAGCTGAGTGCCAAAGAACTGATGCTTTTGAACTGTGGTGTTGGAGAAGACTCTTGAGAGTCCCTTGCACTGCAAGGAGGTCCAACCAGTCCATCCTAAAGGATGACTGATCTCCTAAAGGAGATCAGTCCTGGGTGTTCATTAGAAGGACTGATGCTAAAGCTGAAACTCCAATACTTTGGTCACCTCATGCAAAGAGTTGACTTATTGGAAAAGACCCTGATGCTTGGAGGGATTGGTGGCAGGAGGAGAAGGGGATGACAGAGGATGAGATGGCTGGATGGCATCACCGACTCGATGGACATGAGTCAGTGAACTCCGGGAGTTGGTGATGGACAGGGAGGCCTGGCGTGCTGCGATTCATGCGATCGCAAAGAGTCAGACACAACTGAGCTACTGAACTGAACTGAAAAGTATGTGAAGTGAAAGTCACTCAGTCGTGTCTGACTCTTTGTGACCCCATGGAGTATACAGTCCATGGAATTCTCCAGGCCAGGATACTAGAGTGAGTAGCCTTTCCCTCCTCCAGGGGATCTTCCCAAACCAGGGATTGAACCCAGGTCTCCTGCATTGCAGGCAGATTCTTTACCAGCTGAGCCACAAGGGAAGCTCATACTGGAGTGGGTAGCCTATCCCTTCTCCAGCAGATCTTCCCAACCCAGGAATCACAGGGGTCTCCTGCTTTGCAGGCAGATTCTTTACCAACTGAGCTATGAGGGAAGCCCACAGTTTGTGAACTTCCATTTATACTCTTGTTCCCCTTTAGCCACCAATGTTGGGACAAATTTGGTTAGATTTTTAAAATAAAACAAGATTAAGCTTATCTATTCCTATTTTCTTGATCCTGGTATCTCCCCTGCCAGGTAAATATGTTCCAATTTTCTTAATTCACTTAACCTATTATTAATAAATACTCTAACAGGTGATCTTTGAATTTAATCACAAATTATAGGTCAAAGGCTCTACCTAAAGATATATTCTATAAGCTTTTCAGTTTTAAAAATAAGTGTGTAAAATCGTCCCAATGTTCTACCTTCCAGGACTTCAAGGAGAATATTGGGGGAGGAGGGAGAAAATGGAAAAACAAATAATCAGCTGAAGTTCTTTATGTAGAACTTTATATAGAACTTTTTGATGTGTCTTCTTTCTTTAATGCAGAGGAAATTTTTTTTTAGTCTTAAAGGTATCCATCCGGCTCTACAGGAACTTATAAACTGGATGGGAAGGCAAGAGAAACACACATGGAAAAATGAAAGTAAGACAGGAAATAGGAAATCAGTGCTATAAGGAATAAATGCTTTCAGAGAAGGAATTCAGGAAGCTTGGGTTGTCAGGGAGGTCTCCAGGCTGGGCCTCGTGGTATGAATTGGAATTGGCACAGATAGATGAGGTTGTATCCTGGCAAGGCTAAGGTACAGAGATAGGTAAGCACTAGGTGTGTTTGGGGGAACTGGAGACTTACTAATTTGGTTAGAGAGGACATTTTATATTGTACACAAAGGCAGATGGACTTGAAAGATACCTAGTACTGCTTGTGCAGGGTTCTTAAAGTTTGGGTTTTACCCTGAAGACAGTGGATATTTGTTGAAGGTTTCTGAAATACAGATGACAAGATGAAATCTGTGATTTGGAAAGAACGAACAAACGAATGTGTTCAGATGGACTGGCAGAGAGAGATGAGAGAGAGGAGGGCCATGGAGGTCCTGAGGTCATGAACCAGAGAGCAAATAAGGGATGCAACATTTTGGAAAGAGACATTTTCTCTTTCACATAACTTAAAACATTTCTTGGTTTTCAGAGATACAAGCAATGATTTCCACCAGGTACAAAAGATTGATGATTAAATATAATGGAGTAATAGAAAATAAAAAGTAATATACATTTTCTACTTAGCACATTTCCTAGCATTTTGTATTTACTTGTTGGCTTCTCTAAATGAAGAAGGTAAGCACCACCTAGCTCATATTTTAAGCAGATCAAGTATTTACAAAATTCAACTGGTGGAATATAATTGTGTTAACCTTGTCTGTACAGAGCGTAGGAAAGTGTCTTTAGCCCCACGGAATGAGAACATGCCATTTTTATATAAAAATGTCCCATGGGGTGAGGCAAGCAGTGTGGTAAAGTGGAAAAAGACACTGGACCCAAAATGAGCTTGTACTGTTGACAGTCCTTCCACTAAATGGCTGTAGGACTTGGAGCAACTCGTTTATCTTTCTGGGACAGCCCCCCCTTAAGGAGATTAAATTCTATAAACTCCAAGGCCCTTTTAAACTCTGTCATTCTATAATTATGTAAGTTAGATTTCAAATCAGCAGAGCATTTCATAAAATGGATTTCTAATATACTTTGAGTCAGACTCTCTAGTTGAATTTCCTGGTGTCTGTGAATGATACAAGTATGGATTTATCTATGATTAATTTGAGGGAAACTGGAGGTGAAGTTTTTTTTTTTTTTTTAAATTCTGGATACATATCAAGGTTATTAGGTCAGTCAGTATGTGAAATGGTTTCTCCCCTTCCCCTGAATCACCATTAAAAACGACTTAGCTTGTAGATGTAACTTAATGGATGATATTCCTTCTGTGAAATGTTTACAGACTGCCCATGAGGGACAGGAAGTATGACCAGTTCCCTTTAGATAGTGTGGTAATTTGGTTAAAAGCATACATTCTGGAGTCACATCAACTCAGGTTCAAATACAAGTTCTGCTGCTTGTTAGCTGTGTGGCCTTGGGGTAGCTACTAAACCTTTCTGTGCTTCTGTTTACTCATCTGCCCCGTTGGGTTGCCAAGGGGATTAAGTGCATTTATTATGCATAAATCACTTAGAACGCCACCTACCACAAGCATTTGATAATATGTTGTTATTATTATTAGACAAGGCAAGGAAAAAGATATTATCTAGAAAGACACCCTGGCGTCTAGAGCTGGAGGCATAATTATGTGGAACAACCTATCTCCTTCAAAATCAGTTCAGCTTCTTTTGTAATGTTTTTTGCTACTGGTCAGATTGTAACTCCAAAGTCACAAAAAATGACTCATTCTTATTGTTTTCATCCTATATGTGGTTTTCTAAAGATGAATGTATTTTTTCTGAATGGTTACATGCCTGCTTTCAGGAAGGAATGTTCTGTAGTAAACTGAGGTACAGGAAGAAGAGGTTTAGAGGCAGAATGAAGGCAGCTGAGCTTATGTTTGCCTTGTGCTTCCAACCATTGTTGTTCAGTCACTCAGTCATGTCCGACTCTCTGTGACCTCATGGACTGCAGCATGCCAGGCTTCCCTGTCCTTCACCGTCTGCCGGAGTTTGCTCACTCATGTCTATTGAATCGGTGATGCCATCCAACCATCTCATCCTCTGCCGTCCCCTTCTCCTCTTGGCTTCAATCTTTCCCAACATCAGGTTCTTTTCTAATGAGTTGGCTCTTCACATTTGGTGGCCAAAGTATTGGAGCTTCAGCATCAGTCCTTCCAATGAATATTCAGGACTGATTTCCTTTAGGATTGACTTGTTGGATCTCCTTGCAATCCAAGGGACTCTCAAGAGTCTTCTCCAACACCACAGTTCAAAAGCATCAATTCTTTGGTGCTCAGCTTTCTTTGTAGTCCAACTCTCACATCCATACATGACCACTGGAAAAACCACAGCTCTGACTAGATGGACCTTTGTCAGTAAAGTAATGGCTCTGCTTTTTAATACACTGTACTTTCAGTGGAGAGTGAATATTCTTTTTTATTTTTCTTTTTTAAAATATTGTGCTTTATTGAATACGTTTTTTAAAAAGATTTATTTATGGTTGTGCTGGGTCTTTCTTGCTGCTCTTGGGCCTCCTTCAGTTGTGGCGAGCGAGGGCTACACTTTAGTTGTGATGCACAGGGTTCTCATTGGAGTGGTTTCTCTTCTTGTGGAGCACAGGCTCTGGGCAAGCGGGCTTCGGTACTTGCGATGTGTGGCCTTAGTAGTTGTGACTCACAGGCTTAGTTGCTCCATGGCATGTGGGATCTTCCCAGATCAGGGATTGAACCTGCATTGGCAGGTGGATTCTTTACCACTGAGCCACCAGAGAAGCCTTTGAATTTGTTTGATTCACAGAAAAATAAACTAATCTATGATGACTGCCAGATTATACAGTAAAAAGCAATTTTCCTAAGTTTCCATACTAATGGAAAGCTTTCTACTGAATGAAAACAGCCATAAAATTATATTCACAAATATAGTTCTCTATCTTACACATTTCACATGATTATTCACAATACTAATACAGTGACATAAGAATCAGTCATAATGTCAGGTTAGATGAAATATAAAAGTAATGAAAAATGCAAAATCTTCTAATAAAAATTACATTTAAGCTTTTGTTACATCAAATTTAAAAATGCAAATCTGGTGCTGAGTATAGAAAGGATGATAAAATACACTTATATAGTAATTTTAAATGGTGAATATTCTTTTTAAAAATATTTACTTATCCATTTTTATCCATTTGGCCACTCCAGGTCTCAGTTGTGGCACACAGGGTCTTTAGTTGTGGCATGTGGGATCTAGTTCCTCAACCAGGGATCAAACCCAGGGGGGTGCCCCCTCCAACTTCCACTTCCCACATTGGGAGCCCGGAGTCCCAGCCACTGGACCACCAGGGAAGTCCCATGAATATTCTTTAAAAGGTGTTTTCTGGATGAAAGCGCTGCTATCATTGAGGAAATAAGATTTTGAGTTCAGCTGAAGTAGTGAATCAGAGTTTCTAAGACCAGCCCTATTCAGGCAGCTTCATCTTAGATAACAAACTGGGGTTGATTTTCAACCCATAGTTAATAATACCTCAGATTATCTCAAATTAAAAGGGTTTTCCTGGTGGCTCAGATGGTGAAGAATCCGCCTGCAATGCAGGAGACCTGGGTTCGATCCCTGGGTCAGGAAGATCCCCTGGAGAAGGAAATGGCAATCCACTCCAGTATTCTTACCTGGAGAATTCCATGGACAGAGGAGCCTGGTGGGCTACAGTCCACAGGGTCGCAAAGAGTCGGACACGACTGAGTGACAAACACAGCACATCTCGAATTAAGCCTCATTTATTTGGGTTTTAGAAAACTAGTAAAACATCTCTCTTTCAGTCATCCGTGATGATCTGAGCTGCAACCAAATAGCCAGAAAAGGAAAAAAAAAAAAAGGGGAGGGTGGTGCACAATGGGCTTTCTTGGGGCCCCTCCCTTCCTTCAGACCCTTGGCCTATTGGAGAGCAACTTTCTGCCAAGGTTTTCCTGAAGTCTCTCTCTGTTCCTCAGCTGAGAGGGAACCACGCTTATGGAGCTCATCAGAAGCGGGTGTGAAGGCTCTCTTCCTGTCTAAAGGATCTCAAGCCGTGAAAAGGTCTTTTCATTCTCCGTTTATTTGAGCCAGAGCAGGGCACTGAGCCTTTTGGGAGGAGTGTGCCAAAGCACTAGTTCCTTCCTTCAGGGCAGAGGAAGCTCCGCAGGAGTCCCTGTCCCTCCACAAAGGAGGAGGACACTGCACTCCCTGGCTGGGGGACAATAGCAGCTCAAGTGCCAGGACCGTGCCCCCACCATCTACTGTCTCCCAGCCCTGGGGTGGCCAGCATGGTGTGAGACGAAATGGTTTCCACCACTGCCCCCTAGGTTTAGAAGATTTCAGGAAAACCCTTCATACACTGCTTTCTGAGGTTAGATCTGAATACCATGGAAGAGCCACTCTATAATGAGGGTGCAAAAGAAAATGAACAGGAAAATGAGCATGTGTACATGTGTGTGTTTTCTTTTATGTATATAGAGAAGATTAGCTCTATCTTATCTCTCCTTCTAAACCTTTAATTCTAATTATGCTTGTAATAAGACAAAGCCAGTTAACCTGTGGTTTGGGCTGAGGCCGATAACAGCTACAATCTAGAAACTGATGCACAGGCTGGATTGTAAAATCTTGTGCTGAAAGTAATTGCCATGTGAGACAACACCTGAAGGTTTGAGTCATGCTTCTCAAGTTTACTAAGGACACATTGACATTTGGCAGAGCAAAGATCAATAGAAGGGGCTTCCCTGCTGGCTCAGACGATAAACGATCTGCCTGCAGTGCAAGAGACTGGGGTTTGATTTCTAGATCAGGAAGATTCCCTGGAGAAGGGAATGGCTACCCACTCTAGTATTCTTATCTGGAGAATTCCATGGACAGAGGAGCTAGGTGGACTACACTCCATGGGGTCACAGAGTCGGACATATCTGAACAACTAACACTTTCACTTTTTTCAAATCAATAGATTGGGTGCCCACATCAAGTGTATTTTCTACTCCAAACATACCATTTTTCTAGAACACGTGTAAACCCCACATGCATACTTTGACTACTGAGCCCAGCTTTACCTTTGGACCCTTTGTGGCTGAGGAGCCCATGCCTTTCCCATCTTCCTGTGAGGAGGCTTTTTCTAATCAGTGCACACTTCTAAGTAGACATAAACACAGGGCAAGAGAAACCTTGCCCGAGGAACAGTTGATGCCCAATGAATGTGTGAATGAATGAATAAACCCAGTTCCCCTGGGCTTTAACACTAAAAGCATATACTTTAATCGCAAATCATTTCCACCAGTGAGACATTCACATCCTCCCTGGTGTTCCACATGTATTCTATGATGGCACATTCACTCTCCTCTTCCCACTTTCAAAAAGCAAGGCGGCAGCAGAGCAGTAGCTATAACATGTCATACAGATTTTACCTTGTTCTATTTGAATCTCATACCCACCCCCCTCCTTATAATCTAGAAGATACTTCAACTATCATTTGTGCATTTCTCATGTTTAGGTCATCCCCTCCACCTGGACCCCACCTCAACTCAGCTTTCTGAATTGTAAGCAGGGCTATTCATATGAGTGGCGTTACTTGGATTAGGTGGGACTCAGTATATAAAAACAGAGAAGACAATGGCACCCCACTCCAGTACTCTTGCCTGGAAAATCCCATGGATGAAGGAGCCTGGTAGGCTGCGGTCCATGGGGTCGCTGAGAGTCAGACACGACTGAGTGACCTCACTTTCACTTTTCACTTTCATGCCTTGGAGAAGGAAATGGCAACCCACTCCAGTACTCTTGCTGGGATAATCCCAGGGTTGGCGGAGACTGGTGGGCTGCCATCTATGGGATCGCACGGAGTCAGACACGACTGAAGCGACTTAGCAGCAGCAGCAGCAGTAGTATATAAAAAAGCAAAAACAATCAAGATTATTCTTTGTCATCATTATCTTTTTTAAAACATTGTATGAACTATTTCGTTTCCATCCCCTGGGTTTATCACTCACTCTTAGAAAGTAAAATCTTTAATTTCACTGATTTAAATGTCTGGCCCAATGTAGTAGTTAAATTCTAAGTGTCATGCAACTGATCATTCCTGCCCTTGCCCAGCTCAGGTGGGTTTCTGATGGCTGCCTGCAGGGAGGGAGCAGAGTAGTGGGCTTCTGCTTTTTTCCTCCCACTCCCTGATTTTACTCTTTTACTCTTCAGTTCCAGTTCATATTCCTCATTCTTTATGGGTTAGGTCCAGAAGGAGTGGGGATTTCAAGGGGAAAGGGTTACTGTCTTAGGTTGAAGGTGTTGTCTGGCTTAAATGGATATTTATAGCTGCTTCTTTCTCTCCAGGGACTTTTATGGTTTTCTCTAGGGCTCCAGCTGGACATACTGTTGCTGTTCAATTGCTAGGTCATGTCCTACTCTTTGCAACCCCATGGACTGCAGCAAGCCAGGCTTCCCTGTCCTTCACTATCTCCTGTCTCTTCACTCAAACTCATGTCTGTTGAGTCAGTGATGCTGTCTAATCATCTCATCCTCTGCTGCCCTTTTTCTTTTTACCTTCAGTGTTGCCCAGCATCAGGGTCTTTTCCAATGAGTTGGCTCAACACATCAGATGGCCAAAGTGTCGGGGCTTTAGCTTCAGCATCAGTCCTTCCAATGAATATTCAGGGGTGATTTTCTTTAGGATTGATTGGTTTGAACTCTTTGCAGTCCAAGCAACTCTCAAAAGTCTTCTCCAGCAGCACAACTCAAAAGCATCAATTCTTCAGTGTTCAGCCTTCTTCATGGTTCTACTCTCACATCCATACATGACTACTGGAGAAAATCATAGCTTTGACTATATGGACCTTTGTTGGCAAAGTGATGTCTCTGGTTTTTAATACACTGTCTAGGTTCGTCATACCTTTCCTTCCAAGGACCAAGCACCTTTAAATTTCATGGTTACAGTTACCATCTGCAGTGATTTTGGAGCCCAAGAAAATAAAGTCTGTCACTGTTTCCACTTTTTCTCCTTCTATTTGCCATGAAGTGATGGGACTGGATGCCATGATCTTAGTTTTTTTGAATGTTGAGTTTTAAGCCAGCTATTTCACTCCCTTCTTTCACCCTCATCAAGAGGCCTTTAGTTCCTCTTCACTTTCGGCTATTAGAGTGACATCATCTGCATATCTGAGGTTGTTGATATTTGTCCCAGCAATCTTCCAGCTTGTGAGTCATCCAGTCCAGCATTTTGCATAATATACTCTGCATATAAGTTAAATAAGCAGAGTGACAATATACTACCTTGTATTCCTTTCCCAATTTTGAACCAGTCAATTGTTCCATGTCCAGTTCTAACTGTTGTATCTTGTCCTGCATACAGGTTTCTCAGGAGACAGGTAAGGTGGCCTGGTATTCCCATGTCTTTAAGAATTTTCTACATTTTGTGATCCGCACAGTCAAAGGCTTTAGCATAGTCAATGAAGCAGAAGTAGATGTTTTTCTGGAATTCTCTTGCTTTCTCTATAATCCAACAGATGTTGGCAATTTGATCTCTTGTTCCCCTGCTTTTTCTAAACCCAACTTGTACACCTGGAATTTCTTGGTTCACGTAGTACTGAAGCCTAGCTTGAAGGATTTTGAGCACAACCTTGCTAGCATGTGAAATGAGCACTATCGTGTGATAGTTTGAACATTCTTTGACATTGCTCTTCTTTGGGATTGGAATGAAAACTGACCTTTTCCAGTCCTGTGGCCACTGCTGACATACTGAGTACAGCACTTTAATGGCATTGTCTTACAGGATTTGAAATAGCTCAGTTGGAATTCCATCACCTCCATTAACTTTGTTCATAGTAATGCTTCCAAAGGCCCACTTGACTTCATACTCCAGGATGTCAGGCTCTAGGTAAATGACCACACCATAGTGGTTATCCAGGTCACTAAGATGTTTTTTTGTTTAGTTCTTCTATGTATTCTTGCCACCTCTTCTTAATCTCTTCTGCTTCTGTTAGGTCTTTACCATTTCTGTCCTTTATCATGCCTATCCTTGCATGAAATGTTCCCTGGATATCTTCAATTTTCTTGAAGAGATTTCTAGTCTTTCCACTATATTGTTTTCCTCTGTTTCTTTGCATTGTTCACTTAAGAAAGCCAGAAGGCTTTCTTATCTCTCCTTGCTATTCTCTGGAACTCTGTATTCACTTGAGTATATCTTTCCCTTTCTCCCTTGCCTTTTGCATCTCGTACGTCTTCAGCTATTTGTAAAGCCTCCTCAGACAACCACTTTACCTTCTTGCATTTCTTTTTCTTTGGGATGATTTTGATCACCACCTCCTGTACAATGTTATGAACCTTCTGTCCATAGTTTTTCAGGCACTCTGTCCACCAGATCTCAATATAGCTCATTGTAATTCCCAGGATTGATGCTTTTGAACTGTGGTGTTGGAGAAGACTCTTGAGAGTCCCTTGAACTGCAAGGAGATCCAACCAGTCCATTCTGAAGGAGATCAGCCCTAGGATTTCTTTGGAAGGAATGTTGCTAAAGCTGAAACTCCAGTACTTTGGCCACCTCATGCGAAGAGTTGACCCATTGGAAAAGAGTCTGATGCTGGGAGGGATTGAGGGCAGGAGGAGAAGGGGACGACAGAGGATGAGATGGCTGGATGGCATCACTGACTCGATGGACGTGAGTCTCAGTGAACTCCGGGGGTTGGTGATGGACAGGGAGGCCTGGCATGCTGCAATTCATGGGGTCTCAAAGAGTCAGACACGACTGAGCAACTGAACTGAATTCCCAGGAGGGCCAGAATTCACCCCATAGCTCTCAGGCATTGAGTCCACCCCACACTGACCCTATCAGAATCGTACCCTTCCCCTACAACCTCCCTCTCTGTGGTGGCAGAGTCTTGCTTAAGACTGCGCCAGGCTCACTTTTTCCCACAGGGTGCACATCTGTTCCATGGAAAACTCTCACATTCTTTGGCTGTCTCCATTAGTCAAAGTACCAATGCCTCCTGCTTACTCTCCAATAATCTCAGCCCAATAATCTCAGTACCTTGCCTCTAGATTTCTCAAGTGTGAGTCAGACATTTATCTTCTGTGACCCCACCCTCACCTGTGAAGCTGTCCTGGCTGCCTGCTCTCCTCTCACCAGGCTTGAAGGGAGGGGAGGAAGCGCCTGTGTTCTTTCTTCCATGGGGATGTGTTTGGGCGGAGAAACATTCCACCCTGCAGCAGGCTTCTCCAAAAACAATCTCTTCCATAGCTTCTTTGACTCAAAATTTCTTATATTGGCTCTGAGACATCACCTCTGGAAGTGCCGGTATAGGTAGTCAAGCATCCCACTTTGGAATGTGCAGGTACCTGGCACTATGGGTTTCATCTCAGAATTGATGTTTATCTGAAACTGAGCAGAAAACACTCCATTTCAGCATCCTGTTATGTATGTATTAATATATATAGGATGGGTATTTTACAACCCCTGCTCGTTGTGCTGTGTTGATATAGAGAAATTATATAAAACAATAATAGCAGATGTGTACATAGCACAGCATTTATTGTATGCCAGGTACTATTCTAAGCCAGGCATTGTTTAGGTTTTTTTAAAATCAATATTCATGTATTTATTAAGAGGTACAAAATATATGCGGTTAATGTTATTATTTTCATTTGCAAACAGAAGGTTATCTGCCATCGGACTGCTCACCTCAAGGCTTCTGCAGGTATGGAATTCTCTACCCACTGGACAGGAGTATGGAGTAGGAACCCCAGTTGATAGCTTGTTTATTACAAAAGAAAAGGAAATAATCAGCACAGTCAAGTTTCTTAGTCTTAAGGATTGTTGGATTTTGTCCTTGAAAGAGTCAGGATCTTCTGGACTCCTGGGTCCTCGAATGTTCTTCCAGTCATCAAAAGTGGAGTCCTTTATTTTCTCATTCTCTGATTCTAATGACCATTCATTCATTTTTAGTTTTTTTCTTTTTCCAGTTCAAAGTCAGTTTTTTGTGAAAGGATATATCTCAGGAACATCCAGATGGAAGAGATGCAGAGGGCAAGGGAGCGAGGCAGACCTGGCATGAATTTCAGCCAGCTCTGCTTGCAGTGTGACTTGGAGAAGTTATTCTTACCTCTAGTTTCTTCTAGAAAATGAGGATAATGAATCTGGCTTTTTGCATTCACACATCCAGTGGGGTTGTGTCCTCCTCATTTCTTCTCTACTCTCCTTCCACCATGCTAGCTGAAGACAGAGTCTCTTCACATTAGGTGCTCCAGTTGGTTTAAGATCCTCCCAGCTGCAGTCCATGGGGTCGCTAAGAGTCGGGCACGACTGAGCGACTTCACTTTCACTTTTCACTTTCATGCATTGGAGAAGGAAATGGCAACCCACTCCAGTGTTCTTGCCTGGAGAATTCCAGGGATGGGGGAGCCTGGTGAGCTGCCGTCTATGGGGTAACACAGAGTCGGACATGACTGAGGCAACTTAGCAGCAGTAGCAGCAGCAGCAGCAGCAGCATGAAGATATTAAGCCCTGCTCTAGCTTAGCAAGCAATGGGAGATAGCATTTCTGCACTATTTAACATGTGGTCCTTTCTTTAAAGGGCTTCTCTGATGGCTCAGGGGTAAAAATCTGCCAGCAATGAAGGAGACTAGGATTGGATCCCTAGGTAGGGAGGATTCCCTGAAGAAGGAAATGGCAACCCACTCCAGTATTCTTGCCTGAAAAATCCCCTGGACAGAGGAGCCTGGTGGGCTACAGTTCATGGGATTGCAAAGGGTCAGACACTACTGAACACCCACATGATCATCTTTCTTTAAGGAAGTGGAGAAGGTCCTACAAAGATATTTCTCTATTTCTGGTCAAATGCAGGCCTTGATTTAAGTTTCTCAGTTGTCTGTCCTTCTTTAAAGGCCACATTTTCATGAGCAGCAGAGCTTTATGCGAGGATTCTAGCAGGATGTGAAAAGTTCTTCCAGCAGCCTGTCTGTTCAGCAAGACTGTACACAAGGGTCCATGTGGTCCTGGGGACCTTTGGAAGAGGGGTTGTCTGGTTCTAATTTACCCATATCCTTGCCAAAATGATTGTCATTGTTTTGATTGTATCTATCCTACTGGGTGTGAAATAGTATCTTATGGATTTGATTTATGTTTGTCTAATGACTAATGATGTTGAGAATCTTTTCATGTGCTTACTGTCCATTTCTATATCTTCTCTAGAGAAATGTCTATTCAAGTCCTTTGCCCATTTAAAAATTGGATTATTTGTATTTTTTGCTGGGTACTAAACCCCCATATGTGGTTTATAAGATAAGTGATTTGCAAACATTTCCTTTCATTCTGTCAGCTATCTTTTCCCTTTCTTGCTAGTATTCTTAGAAGAACAAAAGTTATTATTTTTGTTTAAGTCCAATTATCTCTATATATTTTTGGTACTTTACATGTTATTAGAAACCACTGCCAAATTTAAAGTCATGAAGATTTACACCTATGTTTTTGACAAAGAGTTTTATTAGTTTTCGCTCTTACATTTAGGTCTTTGATCAATTTTGAGCCATTTTTTTATATCCAGGGTAAGATGGAGTCATCATCCCTTTTTTTTGCTGGAAATATAATTTATTTTCTCAGTGGGTGGATATCAGGAAAGACAATTGCAGAACTGATTGCCAGGACTTAAAGGAAAGTATAAAACTTGAAAAGCCTGGGCTGCAGTGCTTCCAATTAGGGCCAGGCAAAAATAGTGTGGGCCACAGGAGGGCCTGGCTGACCGTGTGACCAAGCTAGGATTGCTCACTGCAACCTGGCATTTATCAGGAGGATCATGGCATGAAAAGAAACTTGGCTGCTACAATGGAAGTGAAAGTTCAGCTTAGACGAGTTCTGTCACTTGGACAGAGTAAAGTTGTGAAGAGAATAATGACAAGTCACCAGCTAGTGACTCTTTATCAGCCAGTGGAATTAGAGCTTGACTCGTACGTCTGCAGTACTCCATGCTGGTCTTTACAGTGATGAGGCCTCCAGCTCCTCCTTTTCTTAATCTGCTCTACACCTCCTTCAGAAACAGCAGGAGGCAGAAGCCAGGCTTACTCTTGCCCCACAGATTCCTTTTCTTTCTTGGCTGGGGATGCCATATTGGGCCCTCCGGTTTCCTCCCCAGCATTCTGCACCCTGATCTGGGTGTGACTTTGGCCTCTTGGCTTCCTAATTGTTGTTGTTCAGTCACTCAATCCTGTCTCTTAGTGAACCATGGACTGCAGCACACCAGGCTTCCCTGTCCTTCACCATCTCCTGAAGTTTGCTGAAATTCATGTCCACTGAGTCGGTGATGGCATCCAACCATCTATTCTCTGTCATCCCCTTCTCCTCTTGCCTTTGGTCTTTCCCAGCATCAGGGTCTTTTCCAGTGAGTCAGCTTTTCGCATCAGGTGGCCGAAGTATTGGAGCTTCAGCTTTAGCATCAGTCCTTCTAATGAACATTCAAGACTGATGTCCTTTAGGATTGACTGGTTTGATCTCCTTGCTGTCTAAAGGACTCTCAAGAGCCTTCTCCAAAAACACAGTTCAAAGGCATCAGTTCTTCAGCACTCAGCTTTTTTTATTGTCCAACTCTCACATCCATACATGACTACTGGAAAAACCATAGCTTTTAACTATATAGACCTTTGTCAGCAAAATGATATCTCTGCTTTTTAATATGCTGTCTAGGTTTGTCATAGCTTTTCTTCCAAGGAGCAAGCATCTTTTATTTTCATGGCTGCAGTCACCATCCACAGTGATTTTGGAGCCCAAGAAAATAAAGTCTCTCACTATTTCCATTGTTTCCCCATCTATTTGCTACAAAGTGATGGGACCAGATACCATGATCTTAGTTTTTTGAAGGTTGAGTTTTAAGCCAGCTTTTTCACTCTCCTCTTTCACTTTCATCAAGGGGTTCTTTAGTTCCTCTTTGCTTTCTGCCATAAGGGTGGTGTCATCTGCCTATCTGAGGTTTTTGATATTTCTCCTGGCAATCTTGATTCAAGCTTGTGAGTCATCCAGCCTGGCATTTTACATGATGTACTCTGCATATAAGTTAAAAAAGCAGGGTGACAATATACAGCCTTGATGTACTCCTTTCCCTATTTGGAACCAGTCTGTTGTTCCATGTCTGGTTCTAACTGCTGCTTATTGGCCTGCATACAGGTTTCACAGGAGGCAGGTAAAGTGGTCTGGTATTCCCATCTCTTTAAGAATTTTTCACAGTTTGTTGTTATCTACCCTTATGGCAGAAAATGAAGAGGAACTAAAAAGCCTCTTGATGAAAATGAAAGAGGAGATTGAAAAAGTTGACTTAAAGCTCAACATTCAGAAAACGAAGATCATGGCATCTGGTCCCATCACTTCATGGGAAATAGATGGTGAAACAGTGGAAACAGTGTCAGACTTTATTTTTGGGGGCTCCAAAATCACTGCAGATGGTGATTGTGGCCATGAAATTAAAAGATGCTTACTCCTTGGAAGGAAAGTTATGACAAACCTAGATAGCATATTGAAAAGCAGAGACATTACTTTGCTAACAAAGGTCTCTCTAGTCAAGGCTATGGTTTTTCCAGTGGTCATGTACGGATGTGAAAGTTGGACTGTGAAGAAAGCTGAGTGCCGAAGAATTGATGCTTTTGAACTGTGGCGTTGGAGAAGACTCTTGAGAATCCCTTGAACTGCAAGGGATCCAACTAGTCCATTCTAAAGGAGATCAGTCTTGGGTGTTCTTTGGAAGGACTGATGCTAAAGCTGAAACTCCAATACTTTGGCCACCTCATGCAAAGAGTTGACTCATTGGAAAAAACTCTGATGCTGGGAGGGATTGGGGGCAGGAGGAGAAGGGGATGACAGAGGATGAGATGGCTGGATGGCATCACTGACTCGATGGATGTGAGTTTGAGTGAACTCTGGGAGTTAGAGATGGACAGGGAGGCCTGGCGTGCTGCAGTTCATGGGGTTGCAAAGAGTCAGACACGACTGAGTGACTGAACTGAATTGAACACAGTCAAAGGCTTTAGTGTAGTCAATGAAGCAGAGGTAGATGTTTTTCTGGAATTCTCTAGCTTCTTCTGTGAACCAATGGATATTGGCAATTTGATCTCTGATTCCTCTGCCTTTTCTAAATCCAGCTTATACATCTGGAATTTCTCAGTTCACATACTGCTGAAGCCTAGCTTGAAGGATTTTGAGCATTGCTTTGCTAGCATGTGAAATAAGTGCAATTGTGTGGTTGTTTGAACATTCTTTGGCATTGTCCTTTTTTGGGATTGGAATGAAAACCAACCTTTTCCAGTTCTGTGGCCACTGCTGAGTTTTCCAAATTTGCTGACATATTGAGTGCAGCACTTTGACAGCAACATCTTTTAGTGTAGTTCTTCTGTGTGTTCTTGCCACCTCTTCTTCATCTCTTCTGCTTCTGTTAGGTCCATAGCATTTCTGTACTTTACTGTGCCCATCTTTGCATGCAGTGTTCCCTTGGTATCTCTAATTTTCTTGAAGAGATCTCTAGTCTTTCCCATTATATTGTTTTCCTCTATTTCTTTGCATTGTTCACTTAAAAAGGCTTTCTTGTCTCTCCTTGCTATTCTCTGAGACTCTACATTCAGGTGGATATATCTTTCCTTTTCTTCTTTGCAGTTCGCTCCTCTTCCTTTCAGGCTTCCCTGATAGTTCACCGCTGGTTAGGAAGATCCCCTGGAGAAGGGATAGGCTACCCACTCCAGTGTTCTTGGGCTTCCCTTGTGATTCAGCTGGTAAAGAATCCACCTGCAATGTGGGAGACCTGGATTCGATCCCTGGGTTGGAAAGATCCCCTGGAGAAGGGAAAAGCTACCCGCTCTAGTATTCTGGCCTGGAGAATTCCATGGACTTTATGGTCCATGAGGTCGCAAAGAGTCTGACATGACTAAACCACTTTCACTTGTCTCTTCTTTTCTCAGCTATTTGGACGGCCTCCTCCAACACCCATTTTGACTTTTTTGCATTTCTTCTTCTTGGGGATGGTTTTGATCACTGCCTCATGTACAGTGTTGCAAACCTCTGTCCATAGTTCTTCAGGCACACTGTCTACCACGTCTAATCCCTTGAATATATTTGTCACTTCCACTGTATTGGGCTTTCCTGGTGACTCAGTCAGTAAAGAATATGCCTGTAATGCTGGATACCTGGAATGGATCCCTGGGTTGGGATGATCCCCTGGAGGAGGGCATGGCAACCCACTCCAGTGTTCTGCCTAGAGAATCCCTATGGACAGAGAAGCCTGGTGGACTATAGTCCATGGGGTCGCAAAGAGTCAGACACAACTGAATGACTAAGCACAGTTGTGTAACTGTAAGGGATTTGATTTAGGTCATACCTGAATGGCCTAGTGGTTTTCCTTATGTTCTTCAATTTAAGTCTGAATTTTTCAATAAGGAGTTCATGATCTGAGCCACAGTCAGCTCCCAGTCTTGGTTTTGCTGCTTGTGTAGAGCTTCTCAATCTTCTGCTACAAATAATATAATCAATCTGATTTTGGTATTGACCAGCTAGTGATGTCCATGTGTAGAGTTGTCTCTTGTGTTGTTGGAAGAGGGTGTTTGCTATGACCAGCTCATTTTCTTGGCAAAATTCTGTTATCCCCTGCCCTGTTGCATTAGCTACTCCAAGGCCAAACTTACCTGTTACTCTAGGTATCTCTTGACTTCCTACTTTTGCATTCCAGTCCTCTATGATGAAAGGGACATCTTTTTTTGGTGTTAGTTCTAGAAAGTCTTATAGGTCTTCATAGAACCATGCAACTTCTTTGGCATTAGTGGTTGGGGCATAGACTTGGATTACTGTGATACTGAATGGTTTGCCTTGGAAATTAATTGAGATCATTCTGTTGTTTTTGAGATTGCGCCCAAGTATTGCATTTCAGGCTTTTGTCAACTATGAGGGCTACTCCATTTCTTTTAAGGGATTCTTGCCCACAATATAGATATAATGGTCACCTGAATTAGATTTGCCATTCCTATCCATTTTAGTTTACTGATTCCTAAAATGTCAATGTTCACTCTTGCCATCTCCTGTTTGACCACTTCCAATTTACCTTGGTCCCATCACTTCATGGCAAATAGATGAGGAAACAATGGAAACAGTGAGAGACTTTGTTTTCTTGGGCTCCAAAATCACTGCAGATGGTGACTGCAGCCATGAAATTAAATGTTTGCTTCTTGGAATAAAAGTTATGACAAACCTAGACAGCATATTAAAAAGCAGAGATATTAGTTTGCCAACAAAGATCCATATAGTCAAGACTGTGGTTTTTCCAGTAGTCATGTATGAATGTGAGAGTTAGACCATTAAAAAAGCTGAGCATTGAAGAATTGATGCTTTTGAACTGTGGTGTTGGAGAAGACTCTTGAGAGTCCCTTTGGCTGCAAGGAGATCAAACCAGTCAATCCTAAAGGAAATCAGTCCTAAATAGTCATTGAAAGGACTGAAGCTGAAGCTCCAGTACTTTGACCACCTGATTCAAAGAGCTGACTCATTTGAAAAGACCCTGATGCTGGGAAAGATTGAAGGCAGGAGGAGAAGGGGATGACAGAGGATAAGCTGGTTGGATGGTATCACCAACTTGATGGACATGAGTTTGAGCAAACTCCAGGAGTTGGTGGACACAGAACCCTGGCCTGCTGCTATCCATAGAGTCACAAAGACTCGGACATGACTGAGCAACTGAACTGAATTTACCTTGATTCATGGACCTAACATTCCAATTTCCTATGCAATATGGTTCTTTACAGCATCAGACTTTACTTTCACCACCATATACAGCCACAACCTGGCGTTTTTTCCGCTTTGGCTCAGCTTCTTCATTCCTTCTTGAGCTATTTCTCCACTCTTCTCCAGTAGCATTTTGGATGCCTACTGACCTGGGGGGTTCATCTTTCAGTGTCATATCTTTTTGCCCTTTCATATAGTTCATGGGGTTCTCAAAGCAAGAATGCTGAAGTGTTTTGCTATTCTCTTTTCCAGTGGACCACACTCATTCAGAACTCTCCACCATGACCCATCCATCTTGGGTGAACCTACCTGGCATGGCTCATATTTTATTGAGTTAGGTAAAGTTGTGGTCCTTGTGATCAGATTGGTTAGTTTTCTGTGACTGTGTTTTTCATTCTCTCTACCCTCTGATGGATGAGCATAAGAGGCTTGTGCAAGCTTCCTGATGGGAGGGACTGGGTGTGGGGAAAACTTGGTCTTCCAAGTTTTCAGTTCAGTTCAGCTCAGTTCAGTTTCTCAGTCATGTCTGACTCTTTGTGACTCAGTGGACTGCACGCTAGGCTTCCCTGTCCATCACCAACTCCCAGAGCTTACTCAAACTCATGTCCATCAAGTCGGTGATGCCATCCAACCATCTCATCCTCTGTCATCCCCTTCTCCTCCTGCCTTCAATCTTTCCCAGCATCAGTGTCTTTTCTAATCAGTCAGTTCTTTGCATCAGGTGGCCAAAGTATTGGAGTTTCAGCTTTAGCATCAGTCCTTCCAATGAATATTCAGAACTGATTTCCTTTAGGATTGACTGGTTGGATCTCCTTGCAGTCCAAGGGTCTCTCAAGAGTATTCTCCAGTACCACAGTTCAAAAGCATCAATTCTTCGGTGCTCAGCTTTCTTTATAGTCCAACTCTCACCTTGGCCATGTTCAGTAAATCTTTAATCCAATTTTCTGCTCATGGGTGGGGCTGTGTTCCCTCCCTGTAGTTTGGCCTGAGGCCAAACTATGATAGGGGCAATGGTGGTAATGGCAACCTCCTTCAAAAGGACTTATGCCAGGACTGTTGTAGTCAGTGCCCCTGACCCTGAGGCAGGCCAGTGTCAATCCATGCCTCCACCAGAAACTCCCTATCACACACAGGCAAGTCTGGCTCAGTTTCTTACGGGGTCATTGCTCCTTTCTCCTGGGTCCTGGTACCTACAAGATTTTGTTTGTGTCCTTGAAGAGTCTCTGTTTCCCCAGTCCTGTGGAAGTTCTATAATCAAATCCTGCTGACCTTGAAAGTCAGGTTCCCTGGGGATACTCGGTCCCTTGCCTGACCCCAGGTTGGGAAGTTTGTTGTGAGGCCTAGAACTTTCACAGCAGTGTGAGAACATCTTTGGTATCATTGTTCTCCAGTTTGTGAGCTGCCCTCCTGATGGCTCTACAGTGGAGCTAATGGCAACCTTCTTCAAGAGGACTTATGCCACACAGCGCCTCCCAGGACTGCGGGAGCCAGAGCTCCTATCCTTGCAGTAGGCCACTGCTGACTCATGCCTCCACAGGAGACCCTCAAACACTCAAAGGCAGATCTGGCTCCATCTCTTGTGGAAGGGTCACTGCTCCTTTCCCTGGTCCTGGTGCACACAGGGTTTTGTTGGTGCCCTATAAGCGTCTCTGGCGGGTATGAGGTTTGATTTTAAATGCAGTTGCACCCCTCTCACTGTCTTGTTGTGGCTTCTCCTTTGCCCTTGTTGTGGGTATCTTTTTCTGATGGGTTCCAACATTCTCCTATTGATGGTTGTTCAGCAGCTAGTTGCAATTTTGGTGTTCTCGAAGGAAAAGATAAGTGCATGTCCTTCTACTCCACCACCAGGAAGTGGCTTCTTGATGGGCTCAGTCCAGGGGGAAACCAGGAGATCAGAGGGAGGGAGGGATCATTTACACTGCAGGCTCTTCTCAATGCCCTACTGAGCACAGTCCTCCACTCTGCCTATCCTGCGATTTGCTCTATGTGCCCTTCAGACCAGTTAGCAGCTCCGGAGCATGACCCCTGGGGCCTCTCCATGCCCTGTGCACACCCTTATCCAGTTGTTAGACTCTCTTCGAATCCTCCCACTCTTCCTGTATTTGCTTACACCTGGTTGATACACCTTCTCTCCCAGTCAGCCATGTACGCACTGACAGGCCTGAGTCAAGCCTTTCACTCTCTGTAAGTACATTTATTCATTAAGCAGACATCTTTCAAATACCTATTTTGTGTGTGTATAGCGAGCATGCATGCTCAGTCATGTCCAACTCTTTGTGACTCCATGGACTGAAGTTCGCCAGGCTCTTCTATCCATGGGATTTTTTTCAGGCAAGAATACCAAAGTGGGTTGCCATTTCCTTCCCCAGGGGATCTTCCCAACCCAGGGATCAAACCCATGTCTCCTGTACCGGCAGGCAGATTCTTTACCACTGAGCCACCTCGGAAGCCTCATGTGTATGAGGTGCCTCTTATGAGCCACTTTTTTAAACACTGAGGATTTGGAGCGAATGAAATGGAGAAAGTCTCTGCTTTCGAGGAAGCTGTGTTCTGACAGAAAGTGTTAGCCACTCAGTTGTGTCCAACTCCTTGCGATGGACTCTAGCCCACCAGGCTCCTCTGTCCATGGCAGTCTTTAGGCAAGAATACTGAAGTGGTTAGCCATTCTCCTTCTCCAGGGGATCTTCCTGACCCAGGGGTCAAACCTGGGCCTCCCATGTTGCAGGCAGATTCTTTACCATCTGAGCCACCAGAGAAGCTCACAATCAGATATATTGCATGGTTAGCTAGATAGGTGCACAGGCAAAGGGAACAAAAACAATGGCAGGGATGCTATTTTAGACAGCATGAGCCCTCACAGGAGGCCTCCCTGAGGGCACTTGAATTAAGTGAAGAATGCCCGGGAGGCTTTCTGGGTGGAGAGCATTCCAGAAGAAAGAGTAGCAGGCATGGAGGCTCTTGACACAGTTGAGGGGTGATAAGGAGAGCAGGGGCCCTGCAGGGGAGCAAATGAGGCCAAGACTAGGCAGACAGGAAAGACAGAGGCCAGGTCATGCAGGGCCTTGGCGGCCATGGTCAGAGCTTTGAATTTCAGAACATCATGGAACACACTGGAGGACTTTAAGCAGGGGAGTGATGTGATCTGACTTGTGGTTTTAAAAGGATCATTATTCAGCATGACCACAGGAAAAAGGCTCCTAGATAGCAGGGTCAAATGAAAAAATAACACAATTTAGTAACAAGTTTGTCCTTTATTCAAAGGAAAACAGCTGGGGGAGTGCAGTGCCTCACAGGCAGTAGAGCTCTCTTCCTGAGGGATTTTGAGCAAGAGGGAGATTTATGCAGTGTTAGAACAAAGATCACTATGAACACAGGTAGTGGAGGTGATGGAATTCCAGTTCAGCTATTTCAAATCTTGAAAGATGATGCTGTGAAAGTGCTGCACTCAATATGCCAGCAAATTTCGAAAACTCAGCAGTGGCCACAGGACTGGAAAAGGTCAGTTTTCATTCCAGTCCCAAAGAAAGGCAATGCCAAAGAATGCTCAAACTACCGCACAATTGCACTCATCTCACACGCTAGTAAAGTAATGCTCAAAATTCTGCAAGCCAGGCTTCAGCAATACGTGAACCGTGAACTTCCAGATGTTCAAGCTGGTTTTAGAAAAGGAAGAGGAACCAGAGACCAAATTGCCAACATCTGCTGGATCATCAAAAAGCAAGAGAGTGCCAGAAAAACATCTACTTCTGCTTTATTGACTATGCCAAAGCCTTTGACTGTGTGGATCACAATAAACTGTGGAAAATTCTGAAAGAGATGGGAATACCAGACTACCTGACCTGCCTCTTGAGAAACCTATATGCAGGTCAGGAAGCAACAGTTAGAACTGGACATGGAACAGCAGACTGGTTCCAAATAAGAAAAGGAGTATGTCAAGGCTGTATATTGTCACCCTGCTCATTTAACTTCTATGCAGAGTACATCATGAGAAACGCTGGGCTGGAAGAAACACAAGCTGGAATCGAGATTGCTGGGAGAAATATCAATAACCTCAGATATGCAGATGACACCACCCTCATGGCAGAAAGTGAATAGGAACTAAAAAGCCTCTTGATGCAAGTGAAAGTGGAGAGTGGAAAAGTTGGCTTTAAGCTCAACATTCAGAAAACAAAGATCATGGCATCTGGTCCCATCACTTCATGGGAAATAGATGGGGAAACAGTGTCAGACTTTATTTTGGGGGGCTCCAAAATCACTGCAGATGGTGACTGCAGCCATGAAATTAAAAGACGCTTACTCCTTGGAAGGAAAGTTATGACCAACCTAGATAGCATATTGAAAAGCAGAGACATTACTTTGCTAACAAAGGTCCGTCTAGTCAAGGCTATGGTTTTTCCAGTGGTCATGTACGGATGTGAAAGTTGGACTGTGAAGAAAGCTGAGTGCCGAAGAATTGATGCTTTTGAACTGTGGTGTTGGAGAAGACTCTTGAGAGTCCCTTGGACTGCAAGGAGACCCAACCAGTCCATTCTGAAGGAGATCAGCCCTGGGATTTCTTTGGAAGGAATGATGCTAAAGCTGAAACTCCAGTACTTTGGCCACCTCATGCAAAGAGTTGACTCATTGGAAAAGAGTCTGATGCTGGGAGGGATTGAGGGCAAGAGGAGAAGGGGACGCCAGAGGATGAGATGGCTGGATGGCATCACTGACTTGATGGACGTGAGTCTGAGTGAACTCTGGGAGTTGGTGATGGACAGGGAGGCCTAGCATGCTGCGATTCATGGGGTCGCAAAGAGTCGGACATGACTGAGTGACTGAACTGAACTGAGAACCGGCAACATGGATACAGGGCGTGATTTCCCTAGAAGGCTAGCAGGTCCTAGTTTCTAGCGTAAGGTGGTCTAAAGCTGAGTTGGAGAATGGTGATTGGCATGTGTTAGGTTTCCTTGACAAGTGTTTCCTGTAAAAGCAGGCTGACTTAGGTTTAGGTTTGTGATGAGGGCTGGGTTACTGGGGCAGCCTCTATTTTATGGGCCCCAATATATGAATTACCTTTATCAGCAACTAGCCTTGCCTCTTCCTGTGTGGCCTCAGCCACATCTCCTGACATGTCCTAGGAAGCTGAGTATCTATCTATCCAATGAGGGTGACGTGGTTATCTATGGTGTGGGAACATACCAAGAGAGATATCCCCAGAAGATGGCTGGATGCTTGCAAGAGACAGCAGAAGTTACATTTGAAGTGGAGGAGGGATTTAAAGGAAATTGGTAAAAGGGAGACAAGCAAGAAGGTTGAGAGGTGAGACAAGCGGGGACTGGGAAGTAGAGTGGTTCATGATAGAGCAGTGTGGTGAAAGCTGGTGTAGAGAGCGGAGGGTAAGAACATGGGATCCGAAATCCAACAGCACTGGGTTTGAATCTGGACGCTGTTGACTAGTTTGATGCCCTTCGGCAAGTTACTCACCTTCTCTGAACTTGCTTGCTCGTTTGAAAATGGAAACAGTAATAAGTACCTCTCCAGAGTCAGTGAGATGTCGTACATGAAGCACTTAACAACATGTTTTAAGACGTAGTTAATCTTCATGGTTGCTATTTGTAAAAATACAATACAAATATCTGCTATCTGGTGTCCCCCAAGACTTCCAGTCATAGGAGGCCACCTGTTCTTCAATACCCAAATAAAAAGAGGAAAGTCATCTTCCACATGTTTGACAAAGCCAGATGTCTCTCTGTACTCCTCTGTCTCAGCTCTGACACTTCTCAGAGCGACCACTCCCTCTCTCACCTCTCCTCCTGTGCTTCCTTGGCCATTGGTTAGCATTGGACCTCAGTCCCCTTTTTGGTTCCCTTGAAGCATCACTACTCACACAGTCACACATAGCAAACTCTTACTGAGGATGTGGCACAGTAAGGCCAACAATTGGCCTTTATATGACCAATTAAAATCATATATTGGTCACTAATGTTGATGAAATTTCCTTAGCCATTCTCCACACTGGGAATGTCTCACTGGCCATTTTTTCTTTTAAGTCTCAACCTTTTTTCTATTTCTAGAAGCCAGTCCTCAATCCCCCAAATTCCATTTTTTCCCCCATGAAAACTACGCTTCCTACTCTGATTGTTTCTATTTTTCAATATGTAAATATTTAAAAAATTTCTCTGCTAAACCCAGGGTCACTTTATTTGAAATGTCTATCTACTAAAATGCACAGATTTTGAAATTATTATCTTCTTTTTCTCATAAATCAATTATTGTAGAGACCCATTAAATATGAATCTCCTAAATGGAGGAGGGACTTCCCTGGTGGCTCAGCAGTAAAGAATCTGCAGCCAATGCAGGAGACATGGGATGGATCCCTGGGTTGGGAAGACCCCCTGTAGAAGAAAATGGCAACCCACTCCCCAACATTCTTGCCTGGGAAATCCCATGAACAGAGGAGCCTGGTGGGCTATAGTCCATGGAGTCACCGAGTTGAACACGACTTAGTAACTGAACGATAAAAACAAAATGGAGAAGAACATATCGATAGATGAGTCTTGCTGCTGTGTGCCCCCTCCTCCTAGGAAATTTCCTTCTGTTAGTAAACAAGGTATTTGATATTGGAAAGCATAAGGGGGTGGCGGGGGTGGGGGCGGGGAAATGCCCTAGTGTTTATTTACCACACAGTGAGGAGCAGGGAAGATAACAGCATCCGAAAAGCCAGGAGAGAAAAAGGGATCTCCCTTATCTTCTTCTGAACCAAGAAAGTGGTCAACCTTCCCCTTAGAAGGAGAACTAAACATTCGCTACCTTTGTTAACTGCCAAATGTGCTATTCTCCATCCCTTCAATGGCTGCCTTTTGATCACCAATAAAGTCCTAAGAAATCCTGACGGAAACCCTGTGTCCCAGCCAGTGTTTCATTTTGCTAAGTCACTCAGTCAGGTCCGACTCTGTGCAACCCTATGGACTGTAGCCCACCAGGCTCCTCAGTCCATGGGATTTCCCAGACAAGAATACTGGAGAGGGTAGCCATTTCCTTCTCCAGGGATCTTCCCAACCCAGGGATTGAACCCACGTCTCTTAAGTCTCCTGCATTGGCAAATGGGCTCTTCACCACTAGCACCACCTGGGAAGCCCATTGGCTCCTCCCTAGATGGATGTCTCGCTTTTCCATCTCTGCTTTGCTCACACTCTTCCTTTGTCCTGGGATGCTGATCCGCCCCATTTCTACCTAACAGAACTGTTCAAACCACAGCTTGTGCCATCACTTTCACAAAGCCTTCGGTGATTGCTCTCCTCCTTCACATTCCTAGTTTAAGAATTTCTGTGACTTATTAGATACATGATGCTTTATTTTTGTCCCCATAGAGGTGCATATGTTATGGTCCCCAGTAGGTTAAAATATCTCAAACACATGAATTACTCCTTACACCTTTAAAAAATCCATTGGAAAATGTGCCCCAGTGAAAAGTGGCCAATAAATATTGATTTGAATTAGTTTTCTATTGCTGCATAGTATCACAAGTTTATCAGCTAAAAACAACATACATTTGTATATCTCATTCTGTGGGTCAGGAGTCTGAACAAGGCTTAACTGGATTCTCCACTCAGAACTTCACAATCTGCAGTGATGGTGTCAGCTGGGACTGCAGTTTCATCTGAGGCTGGGAGTCCTCTGCCAAGCTCCTGTGGTTGTTGGCAGAGTCCACTTCCTTGCAGCTATGGGAGTCATAGCAGCTTGCCTTTTAAAAGCCACCCAGGGAGAGTCTTTGAGGCTTCAAGTTTCTGACCTCTGGAAGCTCTTTTAAAGGGCTCACTTGATTGGGTCAAGTCTACCTAGATAATCTCCCTTCCGAGTAACTCAAAGTCAACTCATTAGGGAACTTAATTACATCGTCAAAATCCCTACACCTTTGCAGCATAATGTACCTAATCATGGGAGTGACATCCATTGTATTGACAGGACCTGCCCACACTCAAAGGGAGGGGATCACACAGGATACATAACAGCAGGGAGTAGGAATTTGGGGGACCATCTTAGAATTCTTCCTACCACAAATATTCCTTGAGCAACAGTCTTAATAGAGTATTTTTTGAGTTACAGAATCCCCAGTTACTTCAAAATAGTAGAAAAAATTTTCATTACTACTTTAAATATAAAAGTCTGTAGTATCTATGAGTGAAGACACTTCCCTGATCTCTCCCTTTTTTTGATAGATTGAAAAGGGAAGACAATATTTTGAATCATTTTAGTTTGCTTGTAGCTTGCTGTTTAGAGTTGATTTCAGTTCATTTTATCCAAATTGTACACAAGAACACAGAATTAAAGTGAAAGAATTGGATTTGTTAATTAATAGTGAGGAAACAGACTGTCTAAAAGAGCACAGGGCAAGGAACAGGTAAAGAATGATGGGAAAATTTTGTCTGCTACGGAGAGATAAATGCCTCCACCAGGACATGGAAAGTCAACCACAGGGGACTTTTCTTAGTCTAATGAGCTCACATTAAGGTGTTGTTTACCTCTCAGAACACTATCCAGCTTTTTATTCAAATATATCCCTGCTGGTTTCTTAATACAGCTGGGGGAATCCCTAGTTTACAATGGTGTGAGTGGAGACTCTTCCCCTGGAAGAGTCTGAGCTTTAAGGGAGCCATAGCATGACCCCCTTTAAATCAGATTTGTGCCTGGTCTAATGGTTCCTGAAGGAATAAGGACAGAAAGAAAACTGCAGTTCAGTTGGGCTTCCCTGGTGGCTCAGATGGTTAAGAATCTGCCTTAAATGCAAGAGACGTGGGTTTGATCCCTGGGTTAGGAAGATCCCCTGGAGAAAGGAATGACTACCCACTGCAGTATTCTTGCCTGGAGAATCCCATAGACAGAGGAACCTACAGTCCATGGGGTCGAAAAGAGTCAGACATGACTGAGCGACTAATACACACACAGTTCAGTTAGTGAGGGGAAGATCTCACCAGGAGGACTATGAAAGAGGAATTAGAACCTAAGACAATAGATTGAGCAGATTTTGAAAAACAGTGGAAGGCAATTTAAAAATGAATTTCTTTTGCAGAATTGTAAAGTTTATATATTGAATTTTTGCAATAAGAAGAGCTGTCAGGCCCTGTGAACACATGCTCTGTATTTATTCATGTGCATACTCTGTGACTAGTAACTGAAGCATGTTGATGTGAATTTTTTCCAGTGTGATACAGAAGGGCAGGGCCAGTGAATGTGGGAGGAAAGTCGGGCATTGGCAATTTTGCTTTCTTTTGCATCTGGTCCCTGCTCTGTGCTCTGCACAGACCCAACCATACTGTCAGGGCCAGGAATTTTTCACCATATTCCTGCCTCCCTGTTCCTGAATTCATATTCCCAAGGTAGAGAGAGAATGAGTGGGCGAGGAAAGGCCCTGAAGAAAAGGAGAAGCCCTGGGGAACTGGGGAACTTGATCCAGGGCAGGAAGGAGGCATGCCAGATTCTCAGGCCTTTCCCCATGCCCTGTAAGGAGTCCTGTTGCTGGCTCTGAGCATCTGGCCTTTTTTTTCAATTCACACTTTTAAAAAATGTGTAGTAATAAAACAGTACAGTGCCTGCAGAGTTGCTGGAAAGTAAATGAAACTGGCAACTCTTCCTCTCATCTCTGGGTGAAGTTAATTTAATGAAGTTTTCTCTTGCAAGAGGATTTCATTGATTTAAATACAAAACTACGTGCTTGCTATTTTTACTTCATTCATTATGATAATCACAAAGCATGACCTTTTTTCAAACACTTGATTGAAACAAAATGATGTCATGTCAGAGTGGTTATTACTTATGCTGATTAATGAACTTCTCATTACCAAGATGGCTTTGCCGGGGCCACATGTGGATGAAGCACTGGTGGAGAGACAGACTCCCCACCCAGAACTGTAAAATGCCAGATGGCAGCTGAGGACAGACACTGGTGCCTTCTGTCTCTTTTACAAGTAATATGAGCACATCTGGCCCTTCATAGAGCCAGAGATGCCAGTTACAAACTGTCACTTACATCTTTCCCACCAGATTGTGATCTGATAGGTGACTGGTTCAGGCTTCAGGTAAAGTGTAGAGGTAGAGCTTTGAGAATGGAAAGGGGTTCCAGTTCTGTTCTAGGTTCGAGGACATGGTTCGAAGACATTTCCACGTGGACATATTTACTGTCCCCTGAATTCAGGATGACCCACACCAGACTCCTGAGCCTCTAATGAAGCTCCCAGGGTTCTCCAAGGCATCACAAGTTCTTTGGAGTCATCTTTCCCTCTCAGTGTCTGCTTTCCCTCAGCCCTTTCTTTTTTTCCCACTATTCCCACATTTGGTGGTCACTTCAGGCTCCTCAGTCCTTCATGTCTCAACTGCTGGGTCCAGGGCCCCATCCTGTTGGGCCCACTGAAGCCTGCTGTGCTCATCTTCCTCCAGCATTGCTTCGAATCATGTCAAACATAACACATCAAACGTTGCGTGCTCAGACACCAGCCAAGAGTTCTTATTTCTCACAACATCACACCTAGTCTTCTTGACTGGCTTCTCAAGGTCCTCCCCAAACTAAATCAATCTTATTTTTCCAGCCTCCTACTTGCTTACCCCAGTAACCTTCGCATCTGGTCCCTCCGGTGAGCCGCCCGTGCCCATTGTCGCCTCATTGCCTTTCTTCTGCTGTTCCCCGTACCTGGAACACCATTCCGCAACCCTTGCCTCGTTGCATCTATCCTTCAAGGCAGTCCCAGGTCTTTCCTGCAGTCTTCTGGCACGTCCTCACTGATCTCTTGCTCTTTGAACTCTTGAAGCATTACAAATGTCTCTTCTACACATATTAGTGCTTAATTATATGTCTGCCTGTCCACTGGTGGTTGTTTTATAGACAAGTCTATAAACGTCTAGAAGTCAAAATAAGCCTTATATTCTCTACCCCTCACCAAGTGAGTCCATGGTAGGTACTTAAAAGAAGATAGTAATTGTTTCATGGTTTTTCTGTCCAGGTTGAATCAGTAGAAGGAGTCTTATTTTCAGATTAGGGTTGTCAAATTATATATGTGTATGTGTTTATATATGTATATATTTCCCCAAATGTTTTAATATAAATTATTTATATTAAGTTACAGAATGAATTAATGTTAGATTATAAAGACTTTATCTGTTACCAACCATAGTACCATAATTAGGATACATGTATTTTAAGTATCAGTTCATATGGCTCCCCTTCTATAAAGTACTACCTTTTCTACACAGGCTATCCATTAATGGTAGCTGTGATCATACGCCCACTGCATCCTATATATACATTTAAACAATAACATTGCTTTGCTCTGTCTTTTCACACATCTGCCTTCTTTCCTTCTCATTGAGCCCAAACTGTGAATTCCTTGATGGCAGAGACTGTCTTTTAATTCTTGAATCTATAGAAACTGGCAAAGTTGGTAACTGATAAATTGTTGAATGAATAAATGAACTACAAGAGCCCTTAAGGAATCATGAGTGTGACATTCTATAAATATAGTTACAGTTGGCACATGATCATTGAGTCTTTCATAAATAAACTTTTAATATTTTTAAATGGTTATTTAAGATCATTTTTTTAGGAGAGTTTAACTCTCAATCTATTCAAAATTTATCTTTTTACATAGCTGATTACAGAGGAAATTACAGCTGAGTTTGCCAAGCCTAGAGAAATTTATATTTTAAAAATAAGTATAGCAATCTACTTCCTATAACTTTTCTTTAGAATGTTATTGTTCAGTTGCTCAGTCATATCTGACTCTTTGCAACCCACAGACTGCAACATGCCAGGCTTCCCTGTCCTTCACCATATCCCTGAGTTTGCTCAAACTCATGTCCATTGAGTCAGTGATGCCATCCAACCATCTCATCCTCTGTCATCCTCTTCTCCTCATGCCTTCAGTCTTTCCCAGCATCAGGGTCTTTTTCTAATAAGTTACCTATTTCTTTAAAATAACACTCTTAATCAAAAACAAACAAACAAAAAATCTGATTTTTAAAATGGGCAAAGGACTTGAAGAAGTGTTTCTTCAAAGAAGAAATACATTCTTTGTTTTTATCTTTTCATGTGAAAGGATCACTAGTCCTTAGAGAAATACGCATCAAAACCACAATGATGTATGGCAAAACCAATACAATATTGTAAAGTAATTAGCCTCTAAAAGTCTCCTGTAAATGTATTATCATACTTTCATACTTTTAAAAAGAATAAAGAAAAAAGCATAAAAAAAAATAAAATAAAATTTAAAAAAAAAAAAAACCACAATGAGATGCCACTGCACACTCATGAGGATGACCACTACAAAAACCCCAAGTGACAAGTGTTGCTGAAGATGTGGAGAAATGGGAACACTTGTGCCCTGTTGGTAGGAAAGCAGTATGATGGTTACTCAAAAAATTGAATTGCAATATGATCCACTTCTGGATATACATCCAAAATAATTGAATGCAAGGATCTTGAAGAGAGATTTGCACACTCATGTTCTTTGCAGCATTATTTACAAAAGCCAAGAGGTGAAAGCAGTCCAAATGTCCATTAGCAGATGAATAGATAAAGAAAATGTGACCTATATATACAATGGAATATTATTCAGCCATAAAAATGTGGAAATGCTATCTTATGCTACAACATGGATGAAACTTGAGGATGTTATGCCAAATGAAGTAAGCTAGTCACAAAAAGACAAATACTGTTTCACTTTATGAGGTACCTGAATAGTCCAATTCATAGAGACAAGGAGGAGAGCACAAAAATCCCTTGTGGTTTCCAGGGGCTACAGAGAGGGCAAAATAGGGTGGGGTTTTTTTTGTTTTTTCCAGTAGGTATAAAGCTTCAGTTGTTCCAAGTTCTAGAGATCTGTGCATAACAAACGATGTGAATATAGTGAACACTTTACCAACCTGTACACTTGAAGATGGTTAAGAGGGTGAATTTTATTGTGTGTTTTTTAACCATTTAAAATAATATTTAAAATATACAAAAGAAGCATAGTACCTCACACATACTTGCCATCATCAATAAGCTTGCACATTGAAATGAGCCAGTAGATGCTCAATAAATGTTTCTAATACTAATGCTCATGATGAAAAAATTAGGAGAGCACTTTTTTATGATTGATGTCAACTAATAATACTTAGGACTTGCCAGGTAGCTCAGTGGTAAAGAATTTGCCTACCAAGCAGGAGATACGGGTTCAATACCTGGGTCGGGAAGATTCCTCGGAGAAGGAAATGGCAACCCACTCCAGTATTCTTGCCTGGGAAATTCCATGGACAGAGGAGCCTGGTAGGCTACAGTCCATGGGGTCGCAAAAGAGTCAGTCATAACTTAGCGACTAAGCAACAACAATAATACTTAAGTAATTAATTGGTCTAATAGTAGGGTGTCTAGTTCATTGAAGAATAAATTGACGCCAACTTCTGGTAAGACTTTTACAAACTAGAATCCTTTGATGCAAATGTTATGATAAGTCATAATTATTGAATTCTACTTATTGATGAAGATAGGTGTCAAAAGGTGTCAATTAATTGGTGTTTTAATGAGGTGGGCATAGTTTTTACCTTTTCTGTTATTCTTCATGCTTACATTTTTGGTATATGTGGCTTATGGGATATAATTTATATCTTTTTTTTAAAGCATAAATAAAATACAAGCTGGGGTAAAAACAAGACATAACCAAAACTCAGCATGAAAGAAAGTTGACTTCATTCACCAGAGAAAGAAAATCAGAACTAAGAGATCCTTCTTGCTCTACTTCCTATCAGGTTTTCCAATTTAATGGGTGCAGGGCAACTTTCCCCAAGGGCAACTTTGCCTACTACTTCCTCTGTTGTCTTTTCAGCAATTTTGGTTCAGTGTCACACCCAAAAAAGGGCGCACCTCTTTAACCCTTTCAACTTTTGAATCAAACACACCCTTGTTACATGTGCTTTTCACATAAACAGTCAGTATCTGTCATTCGGCTCTGGCTTTGAGAGTGCACAGCCCTGCCAGGAAGGTGAGCTGTTGAGAGTTAAATAGAGTCATCTGGAAGGAGGAGGATAGACAAGGCTTTTCTGAGAAGTAGGAAGCTTGATCTTCATAATGCCCGGGCAGCTACACTGCACTTCTCATATTCTCTTGGTGTGTCTATAGAAAGGAAAAAAGAAGCCACATCATGGTAAGAAACTAAGTGAAGTTTTGTTATCTCTTCATTGACTGACGCTTTGTTGCTCTTTTTTTTTTTTTTACTGAGACTTTGTTTTGAATGTATATAGTAGTATTATTCATGACATCAGTTAACTGCACAATGTGTTTATTGTCTAGAGCTGGTAAATTCTCTGAGGTTAAAAATCATGAGCAATTGTGAGTAGAAGGAATACCATAGAAGGCTGAGGAGGAGAGTAGGGGCTGAGTACTCTTGAAGAAACTTTGAACTAGAAATGAAAATACTAGTATATTATCTCCTGTGTCTCCCCTTTTCTAGGTTCTTTAAATTATTGCAGGTAATCATTGACAAGCTTCCCTTGCTAAATATGTTTGAGTTACCCTTTTTCCTCCTGAGGTGAAAAAAATCTGTTTCTCCGCCCCTTTTCCAAATATCAAAGGCAACTAGTTGGAAGCAATTAGTTGGAAAACATCATGTCTGGTGTTAAGGATTGATTTTTATTTTCATCATGGCAGAGGAAGGTAAATCTCTATTATACTTTCTTTTAAAATGTAGGTTATCTTTCAGATCCGTTCTTCACTGGGTGTTGGCTGTTGCTGCTCACACTGGCCTGTCCCCATAACATGTTACTATGTGTTACACATACTTTCCCCAAATAAGATTTTATTAGGACACGGAAATTTATAGGAGCAACTCGGCTTCTTACAACCCTACCATTCTAGACGTGCTATGGCTTAAAATAAGCCTTCCTTCTGGTAAGGAAAAAAAGCAATCTTATAAACTTTTAAGAAAAGAAAGTTTATATAAGGGTCTGTTAAACTTTGCTTCTCTACTTTGCTCAGAGAGGCAAATATAAATTTAATAAATGTAAATACAAAGCCCGGGAAAAGTGTTGGGTATTGTTGCCATCATTCTTTCTGTTAATTCCTATCACTTTCCCCCATTCTTTGACTTTTTAGACACAATGGCTTAATAAGTACATGGACAAATAGTCCTTACCCTAAGATAAGAACATCTAATCATCCCCTAGAAATCTTAACAGAATTAATGCCTTGTATTTTATGAGAAATGCCTTTTTCAAGGTAAATTTGCCGAATTAAAAAAATGTAAACACTTAGGTTTAAGGGCATTATGACTGTAAGCCTTCAGAAAGCATTTTAAGTTTAATAAAATTTCTGATATTTTGGTCGACCATCTTATTAAGGCCAAAATGCACTAAGCTGATTAACTATAGCCTATGTACGAACCTTGGTTAGTAAGCTTGGGGTGGGGTGGGTGTGGGAGGAGGTATGGTGGCCAGGCTGGGAATTTGGAAGGTTGCTTCTCCCATGAGTTTCTCTGTGATATGAGATAAAGGTACGTGGAAGCCACTGTGGGTCCTGAGAGCCTGGTGGCTAGTGAGCCGACATTCTCATTTGAATTCCGATGTTGAAATGGGCAGGAACCTGCTGCTTGTGTCTCCAGGCGTAATCAGGACTAGGGCAGTGCTCAACCTGGGTGCGCAGGCTTGTCTGCCTCAAGTCTGTACAGGAGCAATGTTTGCAAAATGCGATCCAGACGTGCAAGCTGAGGCAGAGAGCAGCATCTGAGGCTCCTGCCGCCTGCCAGGAACGGAGTGGTGTGAGGTGATGAAATGCTTGAAGGAGCAGCAACTTTCTCACAGTCTTCCCACTCCAACACACACACGCACACACTCACTCACTCCCAATCCAACAGTCTACTGGAGGCAGTGAAAAGTAAGGCTAAATTCCTTGGGACAGTAAAAACGAAGTGAGAAAGTCAGAGACCCAGAGGGTGGGAAAGGTGTTTGAAGCTGGATGAAAACCCAGAATAGTATAGGCCATGGAGAGTTAAAGTGTGAATTACCTGCAACACTCCCCCCTGCCTACTCCGGTTTGTTAGTTCCCTTGGAACTGCCCCTACCAGTCATTTCCTGTCCTTATACTGCTCCTCCTCCCCACCTTCCTTAGAAGCACATGTTCCTTCTCTGTGTCTCAGGTGACTTCCCTCATGTCTGTTCATATGTAAGTGTGTGTGTGTGTGTGACAGTCCAACATAACCAAAAGGAACAGAGCGGGAAAGGGGAGGAGAGAAATAGCACAGACATCACAGTGCATCTTCTGGTCCTGCCAGCTGTGCGTGGTGGGCACACTACTGTTCACATTACAGTTTTCTCAAAATGAGGATGCTAGCTGCCACTTCACAGGGCTGTTAAGGGATACCTGGCACATGGTAAGTTCTTAAGAAATGTTAGTTGAAATAAATCATAGAGGAGGAAAAATAAAAGGCCAATAAGAATATAAAACATGTTCAGTGCCATTGAAAAGCAAAGAAATGCATATTTACCTAGTCCCTGTAAAATATAGCATGCAACAGAAGCGTATAAAATATAAATGTGAGGTATAATGAATCATTATAAAGCAAGCATCTCTAATAACTAGGTGTAGGTCGAGAAATAGCTTATTGCTGCCACCTTTTAAGTCTTCTGGGGGTCTCTTTCTGATCACATCCTCTCTCTTCCCTCACCACCGAGCCAGTAGTAGGGTAAAGGGAGTGGGGCTTTTGTCTCAGGAGCAAAGTTTAAGGGGATGTCAAAAAATTCAGTAATCAAGATAAATAATATTTCAATTCAATGTTATTATAATATTTTATACATAATTGTATGTATTTATTTATTTTTGGCTGTGCTGGGTCCTTATTGCTGTTCCCAGGCTTTTCTCCAGTTGGGATGAATGAGGACTACTCTTTGGTTGCGGTGCACAGGCTTCTTATTGTGGAGGCATCTCTTGTTGCTGAGCACAGGCTCTAGGGCGCTTGGGCTTCAGCAGTTGTAGCCAGTGGGCTCTAGGGTGTGACCTCAGTAGTGGTGGTTCCCAGGCTCTAGAGCACAGGCTCAATAGTTGTGGCACACCAACTTAGTTGCCCTGCGGTATGTGGTATCTTCCCAAACCAGATATTGAACTTGTGTCCCCTGTATTGGCAGGCAGATCTTTTTTTACCACTGGACTACCAGGGATGTAAGTCCTTATTGCAATATTTCTAAAAGCAAAAGTTCATGAAAAAAATCCATGATGAACAAAATGTCAGTTTTTAAAATGAATACAGAATCTGCACCACAAGTGTTTAACTGCACTCTTAACTGTTATAATCACTGTGTGTGCATGCTAAGTCACTTCAGTTCAGTTCAGTCACTCACTTGTGTCTGACTCTTTGCAACCCCATGAATCGCCGCACGCCAGTCACTTCAGTTGTGTCCAACTCTTTGTGACCCTGTGGGCTATAGCCCACCAGGCTTTTTCTCTCCTTGGGGTTCTTTAGGCACGAATACTGGAGTGGGTTGCCATGCTCTCCTCCAGGGGATCTTCCCCACTCAGGAATCAAACCTCTGTCTCTTAGTCTCCTACATTGACAGGCAGGTTCTTTACCACTAGTGGCACCTGGGGAGCCTGTTAAAATCAACATATCTCTCTCTGCTTTTCTTTATAATTTTACCACCTATGAATATATCCCAAGACAGTGTGAATTAATTTACGTGTTCTTAAATTTCATAGGAATGGAATGATATCCCATACTCTCATGGGGGTCTGGATTCTTTCAGTCAACTTTATGTTTATGAAATTCGTCCATGGCTTGTGCCACTGACGTATTCATTCTTTTCTGTTGCTGTATTCTGTTTTTTGAATGAACCACAGTGAATTTATTCATCCTGCTGTGGATGGGATCTGGGTCCATTTCTTGTTGAGGGATTTGTACAGGCAGCCTGCTGGAAATGTCCTAGTGCACGTGTCTTGGAACAATGTGCATGAGCCTCTCGAGGGACAGCAGTTTTCAAAGTGAGGTCTGGGGGCACTCCAGGGTTCCCAGGATCTCCCAGGGGAGTCCTTAATGTCAAAACTATTTTCGTAAAAGTGCTAAGATGCTATTTGCTTTTTACTTTCATCCTCTCGTGAGTGTACACTGGAGATCCAGAGGTAACATGACATGCAATGCTGTCTTGCCCTGATGGCTAGTGGAATGTGTGTCGTGAGTATTGTTGAACTTTAAAAACGGCTCAGTTTTCATTTCTAACCCTGAGAAATGTTGATGGATATAACCCATATAAACAATGGCTCTTGGGGGCCTTAATTTTTAAGAGTGTCAAGGAATCCTGAAAGCAGAATTTTGAGAACTGCTTGCTGCTCTAGAGAATATACTGATAATGCTCATAGGATATACATACCTTCTGTTCTATTAGATAAATGCCAAGGTGTTTTCCAAAGCAGTAGTACCAATTTACACTCACAGCAGCAGCATGTGAGCATTCCTATTGCTCCACAGCCTCTCTCATATTGGAATTATCACTCTTTTTAATTATTTTCCAATCTGATGGGTTTGTAAAGATATCTCTTTGTGGTTTTGCTTTTCATTCCCTTGATTACTAATTAGGAACATATCCTGTGCGAATAATTAAGAATGTGTATAGAGATAAGGTACAAATATTTTTTCTGCAGCCTGCAATGCATTGAAAATAACATAAATAAACTGTAGCCATTGTGGTACATTGACATGATGGAATTTAGTACAAGCATTAAAATATTATTATAGAAATGTATTTATTGAGGCACTAGTGGTAAAGAACCCACCTGCCAATTCAGGAGAGTTAAGAGATGCTGGTTCGATCCCTAGGTGGGGAAGGTCCCCTGGAGAAGGAAATGGCAACCCATTCCAGTATTCTTGCTTGGAGAATCCCATGGACAGAGGAGCCTAGCAGGCTACAGTCTATAGGGTCACAAAGAGTCAGGCACGACTAAAGTGACTTAGCACACACACATTTTATTGGCATGAATTCAGTGAAAGAATAATATACCAAATAGGAAGTACAAAATGCTATTATACAATGCCCTGACAAACAGCCAGACAGAGAAGAAAAAAGAGCCAGACAGAAAGAACAGTAATAGTGGTATTTTAGGATAGAAAAGATAAAGGATAATTTATATTTTCCTTGTTGTACTTGTTTATATATTCTGAGTTTTAAATACAAGCTATATATATATATATATATATATTTAAATACAAGTATATATATATATTTATATATACTTTAATATGTATATTTATATATATTTAAATACAAGTGTGTATATATATATTGCCCAAAGAAAGGCAACGCCAAAGAATGCTCAAACTACCGCACAATTGCACTCATCTCACACGCTAGTAAAGTAATGCTCAAAATTCTCCAAGCCAGGCTTCAGCAATATGTGAACCATGAACTTCCTGATGTTCAAGCTGGTTTTAGAAAAGGAAGAGGAACCAGAGATCAAATTGCCAACATCCGCTGGATCATGGAAAAAGCAAGAGAGTTCCAGAAAAACATCTATTTCTGCTTTATTGACTATGCCAAAGCCTTTGACTGTGTGGATCACAATAAACTGTGGAAAATTCTGAAAGAGATGGGAATCCCAGACCACCTGACCTGCCTCTTGAGAAATCTGTATGCAGGTCAGGAAGCAACAGTTAGAACTATACATGGAACAACAGACTGGTTCCAAATAGGAAAAGGAGTACATCAAGGCTGTATATTATCACCCTGTTTATTTAACTTATATGCAGAGTACATCATGAGAAACAGTGGACTGGAAGAAACACAAGCTGGAATCAAGATTGCCAGGAGAAATATCAATAACCTCAGATATGCAGATGACACCACCCTTATGGCAGAAAGTGAAGAGGAACTCAAAAGCCTCTTGATGAAAGTTAAAGTGGAGAGTGAAAAAGTTGCTTAAAGCTCAACATTCAGAAAACGAAGATCATGGCATCCGGTCCCATCACTTCATGGGAAACAGATGGGGAAATAGTGGAAACAGTGTCAGACTTTATTTTTCGGGGCTCCAAAATCACTGCAGATGGTGACTGCAGCCAGAAAATAAAAAGACGCTTACTCCTTGGAAGGAAAGTTATGACCAACCTAGATAGCATATTGAAAAGCAGAGACATTACTTTGCCAACAAAGGTTTATCTAGTCAAGGCTATGGTTTTTCCTGTGGTCGTGTATGGATGTGAGAGTTGGACTGTGAAGAAGGCTGAGCGCCGAAGAATTGATGCTTTTGAACTGTGGTGTTGGAGAAGACTCTTGAGAGTCCCTTGGACTGCAAGGAGATCCAACCAGTCCATTCTGAAGGAGATCAGCCCTGGGATTTCTTTGGAAGGAATGATGCTAAAGCTGAAACTCCAGTACTTTGGCCACCTCATGCAAAGAGTTGACTCATTGGAAAAGACTCTGATGCTGGGAGGGATTGTGGGCAAGAGGAGAAGGGGACGACAGAGGATGAGATGGCTGGATGGCATCATTGCCTTGATGGACGTGAGTCTGAGTGAACTCCGGGAGTTGGTGATGGACAGGGAGGCCTGGCGTGCTGCAATTCACGGGGTTGCAAAGAGTTGGACACAACTGAGTGACTGATCTGACCTGATCTGATATATATATATACACACACACATACACTGTATATATTAGTGTATACACTTTATATATGTATGTGTGTGAGTGTGTGTATGTACTTTAAGGTTTCCTTTCCTATTCCCTGTCTCTTCCCCAGAGACAGACATTTCATTTGATCCTCAAACAATCCAGAAGATGAGCATTTTAAAAACTGGATTTTGGGGGAGTCATTTGAGAAGAGGGCCAAGACTAGAGACAGGCCTTTTTCCTGTCTGAGAATTAACTGAGGGCCCCCCAAACTACTGGCTATTCCATTGTACAATGTTGTCTGGCAGTGTTGCTTGTAGGAGACTGAACAATTTCTGGAAAATATGGTTGATGTATGTGTTCCTTTGTAAGTATTTTTTGAGTACCTATTGGTACCCTACGTTGAGGAAGGAATAGGGACATAGTGGTGAACAAAGCTACATTCTTATTTTCATGAAACTTATACATTCTGTGAGGAAAGACAGACAATGAAGTAAACAAATAAATACTAAGTATGTTCAGTTCAGGTAATAAATGCTATGAAGAAAAATAAAGGAGCATAAGGTTATAGGAAGTGAAGTGCTTATTTACATAGGGTGATCACGAGGTGTTCACTCTGCCTAGTTGCGTATCTTCTGTACATTATGATCTGGAAAGGATAATGTTGATAGGAGGGGGTAAACTTCAGTTTTCCTCCATTCTGGTCATGACGCATTGAAGACAAGTGCTTATAATCAATGATATGCCCAGTCCTGCGTGTCTATCGTATTCTATTTTCATCTCTATCTCACTGAGAATCATAAATTAATCCTGTTAGTTATCTACTCAGCTACTATAATTTAAACTTAGATTATGAAACATCAGCAAAACATCAGACTATTAATGATGGCAGCCATCACTTTCTTAGGCACTTGTTGCTTTTCAAAACATGTTCACATATATCACTTCATGTGAATTTCTCAATATCCTCAATGACACAAGAAGAATTTTTGAGAAGATAAATTATTTGATCCCCATTTAGTAGTATTCCTGAGTTCTTTTCATGAAAGCATGCATTTTGCTTCTTAATTTGAAATGAATTACCAGGAAGTCAATTAATTCTCACTAGAAATTGCAGAAAACTGAGATATTTCTGGGAAGTACATATGAACTGGAAAGAAATTTATTTTCTAGAAATAAATCTATTTTCTGCCATACTTTCAAATGTGGTTAAAATAACCTCAGGTTATAAAGTTTCAAGGTCACTAGAAGTCTCAGAGGCAACCTGGAGTCAACAGTGGGAGAGGGAGAGTGGGAGTCTGAGTGGGAGAGGCTTCTTCATTCTTTATGGAGCTATAACCTCTGAGTTCCTTCCCTCCTCCTGGTCCCAGCCACCATGGTGGGCTTGGCTGCCAGTGTTCCTGGTGGAGACAGGCATGCTGCGTCAATCTCTCCTTGGCTGCCTCACCCTCGTCTCCCCAAATCTCTATCCCCCTCATCACATCATCTATGTATGAATGACCTAACTGGAAGTGAGCCCTTGGGAGTTGAGTGCTTGCATTCTGCAGTACACTGATGGTTTTGTAGTGTTTTGAAGTGCTTATTCTTGATCTCTGATCTGATTGTACAAGTCATTCTTTTTTTAAAATACATAAAGAACGTGAGAATATGCTTTCTTGGTTCCGAGTCAATAAGAAAGGAACTAATTTGACAATATACATTTCCATTTTTCAGTTTGGCTAAGCTTCTTTACTCCAGTTTAGAACTAGTCAGCCAGTGATTTGATTATACGCTAATCAAGATATGGGGCTTCCCTCATAGCTCAGTTGGTAAAGAATCTGCCTGCAATTCGGGAGATCTGGGTTTGATCCCTGGGTTGGGAAGATCCCCTGGAGAAGGGAAAGGCTACCCACTCCAGTATTCTGGCCTGGAGAATTCCATGGACTATACAGTCTATGGGGTGGCAAAAAGTCAGACACAACTGAGCGACTTTCACTTTCAATCAAGATATGTGCACAATCCAGGAGGTAGCAAGAAACAATTGCTATCCATTTCAAATTCCCATATCTTCTGTAAATTATACATTATATGCATTTGGGAAAAATATTCACCAAATGAGGATTATACATCTCTACTGTAAAGCAAATTAATTCAGCATGATAGAGAAAAAAAAAGTATTTAGGAGACTGTTCTCTTTACACGGAGAGAAGCATTGTGAGTTATCTGTTACTCATGGTTGAACATGTAGTAATTATTAGTCAGGGGTCCCGCATAGGGAAAGGCAGGGCACATTCAACCTGGTTGATTGAGTAAAGCAAGAGGGGCTACATATACAGCATGGCAGAGTTTTAAGGAAACCACAATTTCTTCCCTTGCAAGCCCTCTTCCAAGTCTCTGTCCCTAAATCTATAATCCAATATTATGTCATCTTCTTAAAGAAAGCTCTCAAAATCATATGCTTCATGCCCTCCCCCACCCCGGTTCTATACCAAGCAAAGGATGGTGAAGCACTGCTGGGCCAGCACCACCGAGACCCTTTCCATCACAGGGCTAGAGGGGTGAGAGGAGGAAGCAATTCCTGGGATCTGAAAACAGAGTGTATCTGCAGAGGTGGTTCCTGACAGAGACCTTGGTCAGGCTGGACCACACCCAGCCCAAAGCCTAACTAGGAGAGGGAAAGGTGGGAAGAAAACAGCTTGACTTCACTCTAGTCCCTCCCGTTGATCTCCTGTCAGTGCCTTTTAAAGGCTGAACCTACCGAAATCAAAGGGTAAGGGAATCTGTTTCTATATTCCTCACAGAGAAGGGTGAAGAAAGGGACATAAACAGAAGTGCCCACTGTTTACAAAGGCACCTGATTCCACAGCCAGTGCTCCATCATAAGTGAGAGTTCAAGCCCCATCATTATTATTATTGCACAGTCCAGGCAGAAGCATGTCACCCAGGTGTAACATACTCTATGTGGTCAGTATGAACATAAAAGTGGTATGTTAGTCATCTTCTGGGCTTCCTGTGTGGCTCAGCTGGTAAAGAATCTGCCTGCAAAGCAGGAGACCTGGGTTCGATCCCTGGGTTGGGAAGATCCCCCGGAGAAGGGAAAGGCTACCCACTCCAATATTCTGGCCTGGAGAATTCCATGGACTATATAATCCATGGGGTACAGTCCATGGGGTTGCAAGGAGTTGGACATGACTGAGTGACTTTCACTTCACAAGTCATATTCTAGGAAACAGAATCTTGTTTTCCTGAAAGTGAAACTCTTAGCTGCTCAGTTGTATCCAACTCTTTTAACCCGATGGACCATAGTCTGCCAGAGTCCTCTGTCCATGGAATTTTCCAGGCAAGAATACTGGAGTGGGTTGCATTTCCTTCTCCAGGGGAACTTCCCGACCCAGGGATCAAACTCAGGTCTCCTGCACTGCAGGCAGATTCTTTACTGTCTGAGCTAATATACTATCAGTTCAAATGGGAAAAGTTACTGAGCTAACTTTAAAAAGCCTGACTCATGTCTTAGGAATATTATCTAGATGTTTTGGACCGTGGTTTGCATCTTTAAGATTAAGAAGAAAATCTGGCAAAAGGCAGATTCTCAATGATTACTAGTAAAATGAGTTTTACCACACACTATCAAGTTCCTTCTCTTATGCTATGCTATGCTATGCTAAGTCACGTCAGTCGTGTCCGACTCTGTGCAACCCCATAGACGGCAGCCCACCAGGCTCCCCCATCCCTGGGATTCTGGCAAGAAAATCTGGCAAAAGGCAGATTCTCAATGATTACTAGTGGAATGAATGAGTACAATAATGTCCACACATTTAGGTCACCAATGTCTTGCCTAATGCTCCTACTTTCCATAATCATGTCTTTCCGTCAGTAGTCATGTCTCACTGCCCGGGTTTCACTATGTTTCACTTACAAATATTACCTGACCTATAGTAAATGTCCTTAAAGCGTATGTGGATTTTACAATTCTAGCAGTAGTAGCTGTAAAAACTGCCTTTTTAAAGATTTTCTTCTTTAAACCCTCTGAAAGGGTGGAAAATACTTTTGGAATAATAAACTTGCAACTTTTTCCTAAAAAAAACTTTTTCCTTTCATATTCAGTAACGCCTCTTTTTCAGGACTCTGTTAAACCTGGGAGTTAAAAAAGAAAGTCTGCTCCTATTCTTTTACACAATAGTATACCTATAATTCTATTAATATACAACAGGATATGATTGCCATTTGTTTTGAAGTGACATCATTAGAAAAAACAAATATATTGAGGTTGTAAGTGGAGAAGTATGTGTCACATGAAGTTGAAAGGACAGAGACATTAAAGAAAAATCAAGGAGAACAGTGGTGAGCAGCAAGGATGGGGTAGGCACTGGGATGCTGACAAACATTGGAAACAGCACAGGGGCAGGCAAGCACTGCACCCCAAGAGACTGGGGAGCAGCGAGAGGCTCTGAAGTTCTGAGGCAATGTATTATTGGTTGCATCACATGAAATTGTACATAGATCAAAACTGAATGCAGTAATTTTCTATGCCTTTTTGAAAGAGCCCTGCTTATGTCTAAACCATGGGTCATTTAGTGCAAACCTTAGTCTACACTCGTATCAGCCACAGAAGAAATCACTATTATAGTGCAAATGTAGTAACAGAGGTCCATAGTTTGGTCTCCAGAACTGTTAGGCTATAGCTTAATTATATTTAGTATACTATAAGAGAAGGACGGGGAAGGCAATGGCACCCCACTCCAGTACTCTTGCCTGGAAAATCCCTTGGGCAGAGGAACCTGGTGGGCTGAAGTCCATGGGGTCCCTAAGAGTCGGACACGACTGCTCGACTTCACTTTCACTTTTCACTTTCATGCATTGGAGAAGGAAATGGCAACCCACTCCAGTGTTCTTGCCTGGAGAATCCCAGGGATGGGGGAACCTGGTGGGCTGCCGTTTATGGGGTTGCACAGAGTCGGACACGACTGAAGTGACTTAGCACAGCATAGCATAGCATAAGAGAAGGAACTTGATAGCATGTGGAAAAAATATTTTAAAAGATACAATGAAAAGTGTCAGTGTTTAATAGGTCAAGGTGCACCATGTGAACACGTCTTCCTTTGCATTTTGTGTGTGTGTTCTATTATTTAGAATGGGCCATATATATTAGCACAAGCATTATCAAAAAGGTAGAGTGATGAAGAGGAGAGCAGATCATTTTTTTCCCCCAGGAGAATGATTGCTTTACAGTGTTGTACAGTGATTTCCATTGTGCAATGAAATGAATCAGCTATATGTATACACGTATCTCCTCCCTCTTGGACCTCCCTCCCACTCATCCCACCCATCTAGGTCATCTCAGATCAGAGAGTGGAGCTTCATGTTTATTTGTCTTGTAACCTAATTCAACGTCAGATTTTCTATTCAGCTTTGACTATTTCTTTTTTCTCCCTCTTCCTCACTCCTCATTTTTGTCCTTTACTGGCCACAAGGTTCAAAAGTATATCTTACTTTTATTGAACAGAATTTTCTAACCCTTGTTTTTACATTTAAAAGTTGGTGGGTGAAGTGGTTTAAATTCCCATATTTTTTAAGCCACACGACTAAGGCTGTTTTTACAAAACCCGTGCAGAAAAAAAGTTCCTTGCCAATGCAAACACATACACACATGTGCTGTGAACCTAAAATATTATCAAAGTGACAAGGCCAATTTTATCTTTCATAATAATGGCCATTGGTTTCACTCCTCATCATGGCTGAACTGGAGTTAAAGAGCTAAAATATCTTTCAGAATCAACAAAGTGAGCTTATAGGGAATCACAGTGTTTTTTCCCCAGAAAAGTTACTTGTGTACATCACTGACCACATTTTAGCAGGAGGCACATGTGAATACATGTAAAAAGATCTTGATCTGCTTTCTTAGGTCATACGCAGGCTGGGAGCCAGCAGTAAACCTGAAGAAATTCAAGTTTGTGTGCCAGCAGTCATTCTGCATCACTGGGCAGAATCCTCACATGGACAGAACAGAGCTGCACATTCTTGACCACACTGAGTCTTGTGCAGAAAAAGGTTTCCATTCTGTTCTTGTTTTGTTTAGACCCAACCATGTTTATAGTTGTCGAAAGGGTGTTGGTGACTCCCTTTTGGAAGGGAGGGGGTGGTTACTAATTCTTTAGTAGCATGAAATAGTTTTCCACCTCTACTGTAAGTCCCTGTGCTAGGTGTTGGGAATACAAATAGATCTTTTTCTTGCTCAAAAGGAGCTTATTCCACCAGGCAAGAAGAAGGTGGGAAATATGATTTATTTTCAAACAGTATAATGTATTAGCTACATTTTCAAATAATATGCTCAACATATTTTCCTTCAACCTCCAAACATGATTTCAGGTGCATGCATGCATGCTCAGTCCTGTGACCCTATGTACTGTAGTCCGGCAGGCTCCTCTGTCCATGGGATTGGGGACTGGCAGATGAGATACTGCATGCTCTGCACCAGTAACTAGGATCAAAGAAAATTACTGTCTCTGTCTGTGTCGGCTTTTATCCCCTGCTGCTGCTGCTGAGTCACTTCAGTTGTGTTCAACTCTGAGCGACCCCATAGATGGCAGCCCACCAGGCTCCCCATCCCTGGGATTATCCAGACAAGAACACTGGAATGGGTTGCCATTTCCTTCTCCAATGCATGAAAGTGAAAAGTGAAAGTGAAGTCGCTCAGTCATATCCGACTCTCAGCGACCCCATGGACTGCAGCCCACCAGGCTCCTCCATCCATAGGATTTCCCAGGCAAGAGTACTGGAGTGGGGTGCCATTGCCTTCTCCGTTTATCCCCTAGAAAATTTAAAAATTAGGTAATATTTCTAGGGATTGTAACTTTCCATAAACTGAATGCTTCTGAGTTTCAGACTCAAACTGCTAATTGCCCACAGCATTCTGTATAATATTTAAAAATACACTAATGATATAAGTTTGATTTCAGGTGAAACACTTCTGAATTTAAAGCAATGCCTTCAAGGTAATCTGAAAAAAACAAGAAAGCAACAAACTATTTTGCCTGTATGTCCTGTATTTGCACATTTTGGCATATTAACAGTGTATCCTGTATTTCCTGACTTTTGGTTCCCCATCAGTGAGGAGATAGAGATCTCTGAAATTATGTATAATAATACAATGTAGCTTTTATTTAGTGGCAGCTGCTGATGATAGGTGCTGCCATACCAAGAAGGTTGAAAATCAGAGAACAGCACTGTGGTCTCCTTACTGATACACACCCCTCCTGATGAGCCACATGTAATGTTTGCCATGGCTGGATGGCATCACTGACTCGATGGACGTGAGTTTGAGTAAACTCCGGGAGTTGGTGATGGACAGGGAGGCCTGGTGTGCTGCGATTCATGGGGTCGCAAAGAGTCGGACACGACTGAGTGACTGAGCTGAACTGAACTGAATGTTTGCCATCAAGCACACTAAAACAGATCACAGCACACAATCCATGGACCATTTCTAACACTGTCCTTTTGTGGACTGAGCTCATCCCAGTAGGGCAAGGGTGGTAGGAGGAGTCCAAGTGCATGTTCTACACAGTCAGGTGGGCAGAAAGGACAGAGTATAAAGCTCTCCAAAGGAGACTGCAGGATTTCAAGGCTCTGCTACAGTCTGAGAATGCTCAGGACCCTGACTAAGTGAGAAAGAGAGCCCTGTGGAAGCAGGAAGGAGTCTGATGGACTCCCATGGCCTCTTTGCAAAGCATTTCCCTTCGTAACAGGTGACCATCAAAGTCAAGGCCGAATACGCTGGGTCCCTGGCCTCCCATTCTATAGGTTTAGGACTCTAGGTGCAAAGGCTCCTACTTAAGGAGGAACTACCCTCTAGATAATTCCCAGGACGTCTCATTTTGTCTTCTATCTACCATACTTATTCTTCCTCCAGGAACACTGGGGTGAAATCACCTCTGGCTGAAAAGAAACGTTGTGTCCTGTTTTAAGAAGAGGTGTTTGTTCCTCAAAGATATAACTGTGAACTTAGGAGGAATGATTCACTCTGCAGTCTTCTCAGAAGATCCTGCATAGAGATCTGATGCTGGAGATGCAGGGCCCCTCGGGGGAAGACAGCATTCCCCTGCAAATAAAGAAGTAGCTTTTGAAACAACTTGAGGCCCCCATTGATTAAGAACTGTGTATGAAATGTGCACCCGAGCCAGATGGACCGTGTTTCTGCTCTTTACTTCCCAGGGAAAAAGCTTCATTTTTAAGTCAACTTCATTAAGATAATTTACATATGAAAATTGTACCGTGTAAAGTGTACAGTTTGAGTTTTGAAAGCTATGTGCACATGTGTAACCATCACCACAATCAAGATTTAGAACACTGCCCTTATCCCCGGGAGTCCCTTTGTGCCTATTTCCAGTCACACCTCCTTGCCCACCCCACCCTCAGACAACCTTTGATTTATTGGTACTTTCTATGATTATAGATTGGATTTGCCTAGACATTGCCTAGAATGATATGTAAGTGGAACCCTTCTATACCTTTTGAGTCTGGCCTCTTCCAGTTAGCACAATGCTAATGAGATTCATCCATGTCATTACATGTTTTTAAAGTTCGGTCCCTTGTATTGCTGAGTAGCATTCTGTGTCCAGGTGTGCCACAATTAGTTTATCCTTTCACTGGCTGATGGACATTTAAGTTATTTTTCAGTTTATCATTATGAATGAAGCTATTGTGAACATTCACGTCAAAAGTTTGGAATTCAAGTAAGTTCAATAAACAGAGCAGCTTGACAGTTGACAAACTGGCTGCTCCTCTGGGGGAAGGAGGAGTCGAGTAGTTGATGAGACCAAATTACAAAGAACAATTGATTTTGTAAAAAGCAGCTATAGCCAAAAATGAAAAAAAAAAAATGTACTGAACAGAGAAGACTGCTGATCAGACACCTTTCAGCTATATGGGAAAAATGGATTGATTGCAACATCATTGGTAGGACAGAATAATTTGTACACTAGTTTTTCTTTGGACACGGGCTAGAATTAAGCCAATAAGACTCAAACTTTTTCCTGGCTACTTCTATGTGCTATGCTTAGTTGCTCAATCCTATCCGACTCTTTTCGACCCCATGGACTGTAGCCCACCAGGCTCCTCTGTCCATGAGGATTCTCCAGGCAAGAATACTAGAGTGGGTTGCCATGCCCTCCTCCAAGGGATCTTCCCAACCCAGGGATCGAACCCTGGTCTCCTGCATTGCAGACGGATTCTTTACTGTCTGAGCCACCAGGGAAGTCCATGAAAAGTGAAAGTGAAAGTCTCTCAGTCGGCTCCGACTCCTTGCGATGCCATGTTCTATACAGAACATGGAATTCTCCAGGCCAGAATACTGGGGTGGGTAGTCTATCCCTTCTCCAGCAGATCTTCCCAACCCAGGAATCGAACTGGGGTCTCTTGCATTGTGGGCGGAGTCTTTACCAACTGAGCTATCAGGGAAGTCCATAGGATATGTTTAAAGGCCTGTCCAGGCACCAGAGACAAAGAGCTCCATTTCTAGAGTTAAAAAGACTACTGACTGTGGGACCTTAAGCAGGGATAAGAAACATTGGCAAATGAGCATAAAAACACTACCTATCTTAAGGACAGTCTCTGATAAGAATCTGTATAAATCACTTAGCAAGTCTAGCACATAAGGAAGGATTTACTATGTTTAAAAATCATGTAATACCTTTGACACATAGTGAAAGAGTCCAAACATATTCCTTAAGAAATGAGTATTTTAACTTTTTTCCCTTAAATTACACTGTGAATTCTTCTATGTTGTTTATATAACCACTGAATAATTGAATTATTAATCAATTTGGCTAGATTTTAAAAGCATATCAACTCAGTCACAAAATCTCTCTGTGGCCACAACATTCCATTGTCCATCTCCTCACACTGTAGCTGTTTAGTTCCAAAGTTCCCAACAGCTGCTTCTTCCACCTGAAGAATCACCTCTGGAGTTTGTCAGTAAATCTGATTCAGGAGCACTTCCTCATGAGCTCCTGTGGGAAGTGTGGTCTGCAGTCTACTCCCCTGGGCTAACTCTGGCTCGGGGTGCCCATTGCACCATCATGTCCTGTAGGGTGGGGTTGAGGGAGCTGGGGTTGGAAGATGAGGACCTGGGCTTGAATCCTGATATTGCCCCCACACATAACATAACCTGAAGTCTCTCAGCTGGGATCTTTCCTTTCGTCCTTTCGGCTGTAGGGTGACAAGCATCTCACGTTGCTGTTACAGAATTACATGATGTGACAGTAAGAGGGGGCTTCCCTGGTGTCTCAGTAAAGAATCTGTCTGCAATGCAGGAGACCTGAGTTTGATCCCTGGGTGGGGAAGATCCCCTGGAGAATGGAATGGCAACCCACTCCAGTATTCTGGAGGAGCCTGGCAGGCCATAGTCTACGGGGTCGCAAAGAGTCGGACACGAATGAGTGACTAAGCACAGCACAGCATATAGTAACAGGGCTGTCTCAGTAAGTGCTTGTGGACCCTGTTAATTCCGTGCTTTATCTTAGTCTTTCCTGTTTACCACCATCTCCAAAGTCCACTGGCTGCATATACTTCAAATGAAATGGAGCAGGCTTTAAAGAGTGATTCAGGAACTTCTCTTGTAAACAGTCAATATTGTAAAAACTGCCCTGAGTGTTCACCTTTCGGAAAAGGTGGGGCTCAAGCTAGCTCCTGGCTTTCAGGTGGAAGAGGTAATCTTAATATTAAATCTATTGTAGCCAGATGTGTGTGGGGTTGTGTTTCAATGGGCTTGTCACCAGGAATAGACTTCCCTCCGCTGGGAGCCAGGCTGGGTTCCCGCTTGAGCTCCGTCCCTCCGTCTCGCAGGCGGGCCTCCTGGTCTTCCTGCCCGCCCCGCCCCTCGGCTATCAGCTCTGTGCGCGCCGGGCGCCCATTGGCGGATTTGCTTTTATTGATTTGTTCTGAGCGCGCTCCTGGCTTTCCGCGCCAGTGCCAGGTGCCGGCCGTTTTGCCCCAGGCTATGGAACAGGAACGGGTTTTCCCCTTTATGGGCACGGGAACAGGGCGGCTCTCGCAGGTGGCCGGGGGTGGGGTGGGGTGGGGTGGGGGGGGGGGCGGTGGTGCCCTTCCCATGGATAGGTCGGACCCTGAGCCCATTGGGTTGCCGAGGAACCGATCCCTGGCCGAGGCCGGCCTGGGAGAGTCCTTCGCTCTTCTGTCCTCCGTGACCTATGGCGGGGGACCTACAAAAGTGGTCACCCTGCACCTTTGCCCTCCCTCCAGCACCTGCCCCTATATTGACACCCAGGAACACCCCGCGGGAAAGAGCCTCTTGGGTGAGCTGGGCAGTGGCCAGCTGTGTTCCCTGGGGACCAGCCGGTGTTTGAATGTCCACGTGCTTCTCCCATTGGACCGGCGCAGCCTGGCCCTCTGAGAACCTCTGACTTGGCTGGGGGCACACCCACGTACTTGAACTCGATTTCTTAAGGTTTTTCAGTTGAACCCAAAGTGGCTTCTTTCTGTTCTGGAAGAGAAGACTGTTTTTCCTCGTTCTTCTTCCTGACTACAGAAAGAAGTGGCGGTATTTCAGGGGGAAAAAAATTTCACTTTTAACATACTTTAGCATGTTTACTGCTGCCCTGTAGGCAGACATGGCTGTTTGAAAATACATCTTTATGGGATTCCCTGGTGGCTCAGACAGTAAAGAATCTGCCTGCAATGCAGGAGACCCAGATTCAACCTCTGGGTCAGGAAGATCCCCTGGAGAAGGGAATGGCTACCCACTCCAGTATTCTTGCCTGGAGAATCCCATGGTCAGAGGAGCCTGGTGTGCTACAGTGCAAGGGATTACAAAGAGTGGGACACTACTGAGCGACTGAGGTATAAAGCAAAACATAGAACTGGGAGTTATTTATTTTGCATGGGTGATTATTTGGATGTTCTGAATTTTCTCTCATGATTTTCTTTCTATAGATAAAGGAAATGTTACTCTTCGGTAGCACCAAGCATAAATAGTGTTTGAGAAAAATTCAAAAAGTGAAAAAAATTATTTTGTTGGAATGAATGCGAAAATGTAACTCTCACATTCAATTAGAAACTCTAGCCTATTATCATTTTGGCTTGTAGTTCCATAATGTACTTACTATTAATACTTACTATTAATACTAATAGGAAAAGCAGGATTCTCACATCTGTCTCTCCCATCCCCTTTTATTTTTCAGTCCAGAGCACAACCACCAGAAGAGAACAAAAGGAAGCCAGTTTTGGGAAAACTTGGCACTCTGTTCACGGCCGGAAGGAGAAGGAACAGCAGAAATGGGTTAGAGAGTCCCACCAGCTCAAATACCAAACCAGGCTCTCCCAAAGAAGTAACCTCTTCCAGACTCCCGGAAAGAGAGACTGAGAAGAGTCAACCTCTGAGCGGCCAACCAACGCCAACAGACGCATGCGAGGAGGGTTCCCCACAGGAGAAGTGCCAGGAGCCGGAGGGTGAACACCCCGAGGGCTGCGTGCAGGCAGCCCCCCCGGACGCCAAGCGATCACCTGGCCGGGGCAGCCATGCAGCAGCGGCTGTGCAGCAGGGCGGTGAAAGTGATTCACCCCAATTAGAACCTCTGGAGGCAGAGGGAGAGACCTTCCCAGATGCCACCGCCACTGCCGAGCAGCTGCATTCCTCATTAGAGAACTCCTCCAAGCGGGAGAACGCAGAGGCGCTCATCCGCAGTCCCGGGGAGGACGCTTCGCCCGGTGCTGGCCGCGAGCAGGAGCCCACCCAGGGATCGAGGGGCGTGCCGGGCTCGCCCGCCGGGGAGCATCCCGCCGACGGGGCCCCTCGCTTGTGTGCCCACCGAGGCTCTCCGGAGCCCCAGGGTGGGCTGAGCCAAGCCCCGGAGGACTCTTCAGCTCCGCCGGGCGACCCGCTCGCCGAGGGTGCGGAGAACCGGGCGGGCTCAGCACCAGTCAACGTCAAAGCCGAGCCCCCGGGGCAAGACTGCCGACCCCGCGAGCGCGCCCACCCAGCCAAAGTGCTGACTCTGGACATCTACTTAAGTAAGACCGAGGCGGCACAGGTGGACGAGCCGGTCGTGATCAGCCCGGGGGCGGGAGATTGCGGCGATTGCGACGACATGGAAAAGAGGTCGAGCGGCCGCAGGTCTGGGAGAAGGAGGCGGTCTCAGAGATCCACCGACTCCCCCGGCGCTGACCCGCCGTTGCCCGACTGTGAGCCCCGGGACGACACGGTGTTCGAGGACGAGGTGGCGCCAGACGCGGCCGCCGAGAATGGCTGTGCAGAAAAGAAAGTGAAATCTCCTCCGCAGGCGGCCCCCAATGGGGGCGTTGCCTCCGCTGCCGGCCTGGAGTCCAAGTCCAGCCCCAGCCCCAAAGGGCAGCTCCGAGGGGAGCCGGAGCGGAGCAAACAGCCGCCGCCCGCCTCCTCCCCCACCAAGAGGAGGGGCCGGAGCCGCGTCCCCGAGGCTGTGCCCACCTCGCCCGCAGGCGGCCCGCGGCCTACGGCCAAGGACTCCCCTCTCAAGAGGGCGCCAGACCCCGTCCCCAGCCCGGCCGCCAAGGAAAGCGGGGAGGAGGCGGCCCGAGTCATCCCCCGGGAGCTCACGGTTAAGAGCAGCTCGCTACTGCCTGAGATCAAGCCCGAGCACAAGAGGGGGCCGCTCCCCCACCTCTTGGATGGCCGGGGAGACGGAGGTCGAAGCAGAGACTTGGGCAGATCGGCTGGAGGTTCTGACGCCTTTGAGGGCTTGAAGCCCAGGAACCACTTCGGTGTGGGCAGATCGACGGTGACCACGAAAGTGACCCTGTAAGTAACTGCGGGGTCACTTGCAACATTATCATTCATAAACTGAATAGACTCATTCTATTTGAATTCTTGGATAAGTAAGCTTAAGAGTTGGGTTGGGCCAGCCCAGTGGCTCTTGAGGGGCTCGGAGTCTTTGCATTCGTGGAGGAACTGCCTGTGCATTGAATTTTCTCCTGGGTGGTGAAACTGAGATGGTGAAGGAGTAGTTGACACAGTTAAGGTTTAAGAAGATGGCCCGTTCAGGACCCTAGTCGGTTGTTATTAATAATTCCTATTAATATAAGGCTTTTAAGTTCAATGAATGTAAAAGTAAGATATCTCTTGAGGTTCAGTATTTACATAATAGACGACCACGTGGCTGGATTGGCGCTCATTCTATTCTTTATTCAAAATATACACCAGCATTCCTGGGTGGAACATTCTTAAAATGTAAATGCAGTGAATTTGAAAACAGGGAGCAAACTCTAGTGTGTACAGTACACCCAGTAACTTTGACATGTGTGCGTTTACAAGAATTCACAGAACCTTTTATGGAACTTAGTGCATTATTGGCCTAAAGCTTAAAAAAAAATCTCTAATACAAGCATCTCCGTTGTTTCTTCCCCTTTATGATGTTAGGAAGTTTGGTGACATTCTTGCTCCCAGATCAAAAAGTATTTTTCAGTTATTGAAATGAAGAAAAATTAGTGTTTTTACTGGGAAGCTGTTTGACAAATGAAAGGACACGTTAGAAGGATCAAGTTCAACAGCTGACTGTGACCACTGTGCTGTTAAGTGTATTGATTTTTCAAATATTTATTGAGTACCTTCTGTGCATGGTAGTGTGCTGGGAACTATGTGGGGAAAGCCACAACTGTGATTCACTGTATATTGCCTTTGAACAGTTTATGGCACAGTCCAGCACCCAAGATGCCGACAAATCAAATAATTATATGAGGTGATAATCTGATTAAACTGCCACATGAATGTTACCATCCCTAAGGCTGGGGGTGTGGAAAGGAGGAGGAAATCACTGTTGATTTTTTTTTTTTTTTTTTTTTTTGGAGGAAGTGGGATTGTGCCTTGATGGTGAGTGAAGTCTGTATAGGCAGACAGGACAGGGAGGGCACCCTATAAAACTCAAGACTCCCCCTTTCCCTACCAACTCTCCCCTATCTCTCAGTCAGCAAATGTGAAAATGAGTATCTAAACTGCTCAAGGTGTTTTCCTATATTCACACATTTTTTAAAGCTGAGACTTTCCCAACATTATGATTCATGAACTGAACAGATTCATTCTGCTTGAATTCTTGGATAAGTAAGCTTAAGAGTAGGAGGTCTGCTTGGTAAACACTCACGAGGAAAACCTGCTTAATGAATAACTTGAGCTACCTCACCCAGCTGCCAACCTGGAGCACTTTGATGGAGTCAGCAATTTATTCTGTAAGAGCAGCCTTGGAGAAATAACCTGAGTGAATGATGCCCATTATTTGTAGAAGGCCAGTGTGACTGAACATTCAGACCTCCTAAGTGTGAGCCTTAGAGACATGTTGTTGTGTACTGATTAAGGACGCTTCTTGTCTTCCAATCAGAATACACCAGTGGAAAAACCAGAAATGTTACACTGTTAAGGGATAGGGTAAACAAACAAAGCCTCTTACATGAAAATCTTCATGTGCTGTTTCCTGTAATAGAACTAAACCAAATGTCCTTTTCTAAGGAATAATTATTTTCTACCTAGAATTTTCCTTTCCCAGAGGCTCAGTTTAATTCTGTTTTGTACATGGCCTTGCACTTGGTGAACTGGCCAACGATTGGAATGGAGACTTAATAATTCTTTCCAGTCCTTTGACCCATTTCCATTTGACTGATGGATTTTTTTTTTTTTTCAGATCCTTTAGTTTTTCCTCTGATTGTATTTCAAGTAGAAGTGTTGCTCAGATTATAAAAACAACTTGAATCTGAAATTTTAGAGTTAAAACTATTTTATATTCCCTGAAAAATAATCACTATGAAGAAGCATGTTTATTGATGCTGTTAGAGAAATTATGTTTTCAGTTCTCTACCAAGTATTGAATGTTGAGATTCTTAAAACGGTATGTTTAGAATAAGGAGAATTTTCTTTTCATATTATATTCACAGGTTCTTAGACTTCAGGGTATTTTCCCTTCTCACATCTTAATGAAGGCATTACAACATGAATTATAGGAGCCTTCCTTTTAATCAGTTTGAACCAGGTTAATTGTAGTGACTCTTGGTAGCAGAAGTTAATAGCACAGAAAGTTTGGTTGTAAAATGTATTTTGATCTTCATGTAAATCTTTAATGTGCAGATATGTGTGTCCTGTCCTTAATGTAGCTTACTGGCTAACTTAGAGTGTTTTCCATTTACATCATAAGGTCTGCTTTGATGTTTGACTAAGTTCCTTGAGGTGATCAGTGAGAATTTTTAAAATATATATTCCCTGATATGTGAACATCCCTTATTAACTGATAACATTTGTAAGTTCTCTTACTTATCTCACTGGCTTTAGAATTTAAGGAAGTGCTTATAAGTTAATTTTTCTTTTAAATTTCAGATATGGGTCCACCATGGGGGAGCCTAGATATCTCAAGATACAGGAGAAAGCAATGCCTGGGAGAAATTCATGAGAATATAGCAAATTTAGTATTTAACTAAAAAATTAAAATCTAATTCTAAATGATGTATTTAGGAAGGACTTCTCAAGTCTTCTCATTCTTCTCATTTTATCTAGAAGGATAAGGTGTCATCATCCAAAGTCATCCTGCCTGTTCCTTCAAAGGGCTCATCAGGGCCACCTTCTTGAAGGCCAGTGAGTCCATGCAGGAGACAGTGTGAGATCTTAATATTTCTCTACTTTGTATTTTCTTTATCAAGATGGCCTCTAAAGTATGATTATCTTATAGATCTCATGATAATTTACTGGCTCCTTGGCTCATAAGACTGGAGAGAACTAGAGAAGGTTACTGTTTTCCTGGGAAAACAGGATAGAAGCGTTGTTAGGAACATGGCATCTGAAACAAGAACACCTGGCTTCTGTCACTTAATAGCTGTGTGACTTCAGGCAAATTACTTACCTTTTCTAGACCTCAATTTCCTCATCTTAAGAGAGAATGTGTAAAATTGCACATGAGGCAGGCCATAGCAAGTGCTTGGCCATTAGTGAATGTTAGTGGCTGTTATCTCTTACCTTTTATAAACCACTAGACCAATGATTTAGACATATTTTTGTTTTTGTTTTAGAGTCTGTTCTTCTTGGAAAGCTTATGTAAAAGTGACATATGTAATAGATAAGTCAGAGTGATTCTAGTTGCAAGGAGGGTTGCTGGCCAGCAGTTCCATCCCCCAGTCTCTACTGTCCCTAACGGCAACCCTTGAAGAGAACTACAAGGATGTCTTCAACCATAATATGTGTGTGTGTGTGAACCAATTCTGTTCTAAACTATCTAGTTTTTCGTTTGTTAGTTTTTATAGAGAAGGTAGAGTCCAGAGAGCTAAAGTAACTTGACCAAGTTCACCCAGATAATTAGCGTAAGAGCCAGAGCACATTTTTTTTCCTCAGAAAGAAAACTGTATACATTCAAAGACTTTTAATTTCATGGGCTTCCCAGGTGGCCCTAGTGATAAGAACCCACCTGCCAATGCAGGAGATGTAAGGGACATGGGTTGATCCCTGGGTCGGGAAGACCCACTCCAGCATTCTTGCCTGGAGAATCCTGTGGACGGGGGAGCTTAGCGGGCCATGGTCCAAGAGGTCACAGAGTCAGACATGACTGAGGAGACTTAGCGCTGCACAACACAATTACACCCAAGAAATGTGAGAAAGGGAGGAGAACAAATGGTGGCAGAACCAACAGTTGAGTAATGATGAGTAAGTTATGGCACATCTATACACTGGACTTTTACGTGCAGACGTTATAAAGACTTTTCAAATAAGTTTTTAGTAACTTGAAAAATGTTAAATTCAAGGGGAGGTGCCAAACTCTATAAACAGACTAATCTCAATTTTGTTGAAAATATTTCCCTATGCATACAAAAAAGACAGGAAGTGTACTAGAATGTTGACAGGGATATTGTTTGAGTGGTTAGGATTATGAATGATTTTTTGTCTTTATATTTTCCAAATGGTCTCTAGTGAACACACTTTATGTAATCAGAAAAATTTTATAGAGGAAGGATGAAGGGAATAAACTGTTCGAAGAGGTAAATAATAAATATTTTTTATAATCCAGCTCTTTGAGATAATGAAAATTAAAAAGTTATGATAAGTAGTACAGTTGGTTCTGGGGAAAATCATACATATTTAAAGTATGGGAGTGCATGAAGTATTCAAATTTGTTCTAATGTTCTTTGGGCCAACTCTAGTGCCAAGCACTGTGCTTATGATAAACTTGTTAACCTCTCACCTCTAGAGTTTCTTAGCTGTATAATTTTCTCATCCCTCATAAGAAAGCGAAACATCCATTAAAGATAATTGACAGTATATATAGGATGGTTTAAAAATAATTTCATAAAATGTTACCTATCAGATGTTGGCTTTTCAGTTTTGTAGTAAATTGCTGTGTTTGCTTTAAAACCTAGGTCAATAAATTTATCTTGATACTGTTTTATTCTTGCAGCCCTGCCAGGCCCAAACACGTGGAACTAAATCTTAAAAACTCTAAGAATCTTGACAGTTTGGGAAGTGAGCATAATCCATTTAGCCAGCCAGTTCACAAAGGAAACACTGCCACCAAAATCTCCTTATTTGAAAACAAGCGGGCAAACAGCAGCCCAAGACACACTGACATTCGAGGTTTGAAGAACACTCCTGCGTCTAATAAAACATTTGTCGAGAGGGCAAAGCTGAATTTAGCCAAAAAAGCCAAGGAAATGGAGCTGCCTGAAAAGAAGGTGATGCCAAATAGTCACCAGAACGGTGTGCCGGGGAAGCTGTCATCTGCAGAAGCCAAAGTGATGCTTCCTGAAGAGGAGACTCCTGTTTCTCAGCTTTCCCAAGGTGATAAGGTAGTTGTGCAAACAGATGCTGGCTGCCCTTCCGAACCAGTGGTTGCTGCTCTGACTCCCGTTAAGGACCAGGAGATCTTAGGAGAGAATGACTCCAAGGCTGCTAACAGCAAAAGACTTGAACTTGAAAATATGACTAATATGGCAGAAAACACCCCTGCCATTCTTGATACCAAAGATCCGCCTCCAACAGCCATACCAAACCCGCAGCCTGGATTTTCTGACTCACAGCCCCCAGCTGAGTCATCTAATGGGCCTTCTCTGTCACTGGCTGCCCCCATTCCTGCAGATGATACCAAAGACACATGTGCTCAAGCTCCTGTAAGCAGTTCTCTGTGCACTGATCTCAGAGAGTCAGAAAGCCATAATGGATGTACTCTGCCTGTATCTCATCATAATAATGAGACAATGCCCCCCTCCAAACTTGCAGGAGGAAGAGAAGGAGGAGGGGAGACAAGCCCTCCTTTGTCCCCAGAGCACAGCCCGCAAGCTGTGGGAGATGAGTGTCCATCCAAGGTCCTAGTCCAGGTCAGGTCCTTCATGCTCCCTGTGGAGAGCATGGAGGGGGTCTGCTCCCAGATCATCACAGAAAGCTCTGAAGTTAGAGAAGCACAGTTGCCAAGCTGTCACAATAATGAACTCCAAGTGGTTTCCGTTGCAAGTGGTGCTCCCCAGAAAGAGGAAGTACAGGGCAATAAGGGCACATCACCCAAACACATTCACTGCAAAGAGGAACATATAGTAAAATCTGGCGCACAAGTCATGCCGCCTGAATCAGAAGCAACTCTGCCTGTCCAGGCTCAAAGTGAGGACAACGAAAAACCCCTGAAGGCTGAATCCACCGCCACCAGCCTCCCTGACAACAGAAGTCATTTAGAAACCCCCCAAAGACCCAGTCAGAGTGCTGTGAATGGCCAGGGCAGTCCTGCCAGTCTTTTGAACATCTCTGCTGGTAGTGATGATAGTGTATTCAATTCTTCTTCTGACATGGAAAAATTCACTGAGATTATAAAAAAGATGGACAGCACTGTGTGTATGCCCCAGAAGAAAAAGAAGACCAGGCTACCAAACTCCCCTGCCCCTCACTTTGCCATGCCACCTATTCACGAGGACAATTTAGAAAAGGTGTTTGATCCCAACGTGTTTACCTTTGGTTTGGGGAAGAAAAAGGAAGGCCAGTTGGAAATGTCACCAGCTTTACATTTGATGCAGAATCTTGACACCAAATCCAAACTGAGGCCCAAACGATCATCCACTGAACAGAGTGTCCTCTTCAAGTCCTTGCAGACTCATACTAATGGGAAAGATGAGCCCCTGGCAGCTCCAGAAGTCAATGACAAAGAGAACAAGGATGTCCAAAATGGTGGAGTCAAGAGATCGAGGCTAGAAAAAAGTGCACTTTTCTCAAGCTTGTTATCTTCTCTACCACAAGACAAAATCTTTTCTCCCTCTGTAACATCAGTCAATACCATGACCACATCTTTCGGTACTGCTCATAGCAGTTCTCTTTCTCGACCTTCCGTGTTGCAGCCTGTGGCTGAGAGTGCCCCACCCTGTAGTACAGAGAAAGAACAACCAAGTCTGCCAGCCAGTAACTTAAAGGTCTTCAATTTCAACTCGTCAGATACGTCTCATTCGGCATTGAAAAGTCTGAGCCCCATGGAAAAGTGCCCGCAAAAAGAGGAAACCAAAAAGGATCTGGATCTGCAAAGCAACCTTCCCATGTCAGAAACTAAATTTTCTGAATTTTCAAAACTGAAGACCAACGGTGATACGTCTAATCATACTGAAAGTGTTCTTAAATCAAACTTGCCGAGCTATGGAAGCAGTGACACAGACTTCACTGGTCTCTTCAAAGCCAGCCGGTTTGACCCAAGCATTTCTTTTTCTGGAATGGCATTATCAGATACAACAGTAAGTAGCAACTTATCAGATACAACAGTAAGTAGCAACATAGTATCATTTATTTGAGGTAGTTAAAAAAATCAGAGGAAAAGTGGGGTGATGAGCAATTCATGTTATTTGTTTAAAAACGGTTATGCTCCTGTACAATAATTTCTTAACTCATTCATCACATTTGAAAATCTACTATGTACAATGGAGGTTAAAGTTCAAGAGAAAAGGTACTTGGATACTGTTCTCAAGGCATTCATACTCTAGCAGGGAAAAATAAGCTACAAATATTTTAGGGCACTTGCGAATTTATATGTTGTATTGTGAAAGGTATAGATAAGGTACCTTGAGAATTCAGAGACAGGGTGTTTTTTCTTCGGTAGTTCTGTGTAAAGATGCTCAACACTATACTTGGAATTTAGTGAAGATTTGTGAAGGCTTCCTTCATCTTGAACCCCCACCCCCTGCCCCCACCAAAGAATCTTATTCCTAATCCTTTCTTTTGCACTTTGAGATTCGCTCTTTCTTCCCCTACATAGGAGTCCATGTTTATCCCACATGGCTGAGAAAATGTTTTCTCTTTATTTGGAATTAGTTTTCATTAGGGAAATATTTTTTCTTGCAAAGCTGTTGGGGAATAAAGAATTCGGTTTACATTGGTGCTTTCCTGTAATATAGTAGAGAGGATGGCAAAATATGATTTTGATTTCTCCATCTTTTTTCTGACTGCTATAAGTTGTTTTCTTTACTCAATTTTTGACATACATTTGTGGTTTTCATTTACGATGCTTGATACTCAAGTTGAAAGAGGGAAGAAGATGATAAAGTTTAGAACTCAGCTCTGCTAAGCCCAGAAACAGAAGTGGGAACTGTATTCCTGTTGCCCACCCTGTGAACCAGGCTACCTGGCAAGTGAAGATGAGAACCAGGCAGAAAATATCCTGCCCCCTTCCTCATTTGTACAGGGCACTGCCCCATTTAAATTTGTTGTATTGTTTTTTGCTACAAGCCTATCATGGAATATAATTCTGGAACCTCTTTCAAAAGGGTAGTTGAACTTTCAGCAGAGGCTCAGATCTCTTTTTTCAAAAGATTTCAAATTTTTTACTCCTAGGATGCCATACACACATACCCACCCACCCACACACACACATCTAGATGTAGATATACAATAAGACTTATTGAGGACCCCAAAGAGCTTTTGTTCCCATGGGTTATGCCTATTGGAATCTATTATAGTAGAAATTAATACTGAGGACTTCCCTGGTGGTCCAGTGGTCAAGATTTCACGCTTCTACAGGGCTTGGGGCATGGGTTTGATACTTGGTTAGAAAGTAACATCCCATATGCCACGTGAAGGAAAGTTACATGGCTCAAAATTGCCTGGAGTTAAAACTCCCCACCAGGTCCTCCCCACCATTCTATGAAAAACAACTCTCACCTGAAGGGAAAAAAAAAAAAAACAAACAGACATTAAGGTTGATTACGCCCAGCTCCCAGCCAGTCTGGCCTCTGGCCGATCTCCAGAATTCCTTGCCCCAGCTGTTTAGGAGATAACTACTCCGAACAACCTTGGAGAAGAACAGGCCCCCTTAAGAGAGTAGATTTCCACATATATGCCTATATATACTTATTCTTTTCTTGGGTTAGTGCAGGAGCTCACTAATCTGACTGTTGCCCGTTCTCACCTCATTAAAGGTGATCTGTTCCTGTAAAGTGCTGGTCTCGTTCTTTTTCAGAACCTCACCTTCTCTAACTCCCTTACCCCTACACCATGCGGTCCAGCCAGTAAAAAAAATAAGTAATTAATACTGAGAAAAATTTAAAACAGAACACACAAATGCACATTCCAGTATCCACCAGAACAATGATGTCATCACGTCATGGACCCTCTGGAAAATTCTGCTCTATACCTGTGAGAGAAAGTGAAAAAGACAACCTCTTCTAATTATGAAAATCATTTTGACCTCATGGACTCTCTGCAAGGGCACTGGGGACCCTCCAGCGACCCCTGGATTGCACTTTGAGGACCACTGCTGTAAACAAATAAAACTGAATCAGCCTATAGCACTTAGAAATCATGCAATTTTTAAGTATTTGTCTCAAGCACAAAATTGCCACTGGTCCAGCCTTATTCTCTCTCCTTAATCATTCTTAGATCACTTCTCTTATTTAACAACAATCCGGTGAGTCTGACAACAGAGGACACAGTTTCACTATGGAATCTCTTGAAAAACCCAGTCAAGTGGAGTGAAAAAGAGAAACAGAGTACTTTATACTTTCTCTAGGCCTTTTTATGATTAAAAAAATTTTTTTGTTTGTTTTTCTTTAGGTCTTGGGCTTTGTTGACTGTAAAAGTATTCTCTTTTTAATGTCTGAAATTTTGTTGTAATATCAGGCTTTTTCTTTAGCTTATCTTCTTGAAATGTGCACATATAAATAAGCATATGCCATTTTAATCTGTAATAATGCTCTACTGAGGCCCTTCCTGTGGCCTTTCAGTCATAGTCCACCCTGGTGTGATGCAAGAGCCATCAGATCACAGGCAGTCCTTAGAATGGGCATCTTGGTCAGCAATGAAAGTAGTCCATGGTCTATCATATTTTTACAAGTATAATTACATTTTTATTATCTTAAACATTTCTAGTTTTACTGGTCTTGTCAGATGGGCTTGAAAATGATTAGTTTTGTAGTTGTATAAAAATATATTTTGTTCCTCTCAAAGGGATTAAATAACCATGTGCAGTGAGCATTGTGAGATATACCATAAACACTTTATTTAGTTGTTATGTGATGAAACAGAATTTATAGATTCAGATAAGATATGTATAGGAACGCACAGAATTGATTCAGCTCATTCTGGATAAGTGATTGATCCATTATAATTTCTCTGTTTATTTGAAATTGTACTGGGATGGTTTGAATTATGATCTCTTAGCTGAATTCTGGTTCTGTGAACTGGTATAAAACATAGGTCTGACTCTTGGACCCTCAACTTCCCAGGTTGGTGAAAATCTCCTAAGCATATAAATGAGGAGAAACTGAAATGGCAAAATCAATTAGAGGGGGAAAAAAGCCCTTACCTTTAATAGATTCAAGTTTTAATATGACTTTGGTATAGATCAAAGTAGATATGTAGATATGTTTCCAAATTGACAGGTGTGAGGCAAATATGACCTTACTTAAAGGATCATGGGAGGGGAAAAGGAGACTTTCCATGAAGTTTAATTATTTGTTGTGTTTTTGTTCATCTGATTACAGACAATTAGAGGAAGCGTCCAGAATAAAATCAATCCCCGACCTGGAAAAGTAAGAGTATTTTCTGTTCCTTGTCTAGAATCATTTTGACTTGACAAAGTGCAACAACAGCACTTGATACCACTCTCACTTTCTTAGGTGGTGATATACAGCGAGCCCGACATCTCAGAGGCATGTATTGAAGTGTTCAGTGACGTGGAGGATTGTAGCACCTGGAGCCTCTCTCCTGTGATACTAGTAAAAGTCGTTAGAGGATGGTAAGAGCGGCACTTTGTGTTCCTGACTCGGAGAGTGTGTTTCACATTTTTAATCGTCTGTTTGGTCCTCAGTACTTATTTTAAATTATGCCCTTAACAATATACTGAACTGAACAATATGAAGGGCAGACAATACTAGTCTTCAGTTCAGTTCAGTTCAGTCGCTCAGTCGTGTCCGACTCTTTGCCACCCCATGAATTGCAGCACGCCAGGCCTCCCTGTCCATCACCAACTCCTGGAGTTCACCCAAACTCATGTCCCTCGAGTTGGTGATGCCATCCAGCCATCTCATCCTCTGTCGTCCCCTTCTCCTCCTGCCCCCAATCCCTTCCAGCATCAGACTCTTTTCCAATGAGTCAACTCTTTGCATGAGGTGGCCAAAGTATTGGAGTTTCAGCTTTAGCATCAGTCCTTCCAAAGAACACCCAGGACTAACCTTTAGAATGGACTAGTTGGATCTCCTTGCAGTCCAAGGGACTCTCAAGAGTCTTCTCCAACACCACAGTTCAAAAGCTTCAGTTCTTTGGCGTTCAGCTTTCTTCACAGTCCAACTTTCACATCCATATATGACCACTGGAAAAACCATAGTCTTAGTGAATACTAAAAGCATGTCTAAGAAAAACGTTTTTTAACATTTCTGATTCTAGGAATGATGCATGTTGATGCTAGAGGAATCAGAAAAATGCAGCAGTATAAATTTCTTTTTCCCATTTTTCCCACATAATGTTGGTTTGGACTAATGATCACCAGAGTCCGTAATATACTTTTGGTTTTTTAATTTTCCATAAGGTTGGTAAGAATTGCACTACTCATGTTGATAGGCCATGCACTAAGCATGCTGATAGGAATTTTAAAAATTCTATAAGGGAAATATCTTGGCTAACTTTTTAAGTGACAGTTCAGTGAAGGACTAATCTAAAATTTATTTTCTAACTTTTTGACAGCAGGTAGTTTTTGTTAAGTAAAGAAACTGGTGAAAAAAAATTGTATTGCCAGCTTAACTGCTTCAAGGAAATACACAGGAAATTGAATGAAGAAAAGCGGTTTAAAAAAAAATCACTTACTTGGCATAAATATGAATCTTTGTACCTATTTATAAATTTGTTTAAAAAAAAGGTGTAGGGCTGTAGGCATTTATGGTTTTAAAAATTAGTAAGCTTTTCTTTGGGTCTCTCCATTTGATTAAATATGCAGCATCTTTCCTTTTAGACTTTAGATATTTTAATATATTTTTCTGTATATTCAACATATTCACTGGGAAAATACAATTAGCTTTTGTTCTTAAATTTGAAAACTGAAAATTATAATTTTGTTTTTAATGAAATACTGATTCTTCAACTTTTCTTAGTGTCTCTCTTTTCTTAGAAATATGAGCACTTAAGACTAGCACTGTTATATATTGTCACGAGGTTTTTATTTAGTGTTTGTATGTTGCTGAGAAGAATAAATGTGCTTTCTGGGTCATTAAAAAAGTATTACATAGTATATTTGAAAATTGCTTAAAGAATAGATCATAAAAATTCTCATCACAGGAAAAAAGATTGTTTAACTGTGAGGTGGTGGATTTATTAAATAAACTTACTATGGTGATCATTTTGTAATATACACACATATCAAATGGTCATGTTGTACAGCCAAAACTAATACAATGCTATGTGTCAATTAGATCTCAATAAAACTGGAAAAATGCTTTCCATTAGCCTGCATGTAGTAGTCCTTTGTATCAGTATATCTGTTGATATGGCTCTAATATGTAAGTTAAAACCCTCAAAAGTGTTTTTTACATATATAAGAAGAAAAAACATTACAATAAAAGTCCATTTATCTGACATTACTATGTTTCCACCAACTGGCAAACTTACTATACTATAGAGCTACTACAAAAATTAGTAGCTCTATAATGTTCATACTGATAGTCAAAAATTCTCTAAAATCCTGATTGTTGTTTTGTTTTAGTTGCTAAGTCATGACTTACTCTTTTGCAACTCCATTAACTGTAGCCTGCCAGACTCCTCTGTCCACTGGGATTCTCCAGGCAAAAATAATGGAGTGGGTTGCCATTGCCTTCTCCAGGGGATCTTTCTGACCCAGGGATCAAACTTGCGTCTCCTGTTGAATCTCCTGCACTGGCAGGCAGATTCGTTACCACTGAGCTACTGGGGAGAGAATTGGCCACTAATGTATTATTTATAAGGGGCTCCCTGGTGACTCAGATGATAAAGAATCCACCTGCAATATAGGAGACCCAGGTTTGATCCTTGGGTCAGGATGATCCACACACACACGTTCACACTCACACTCACACACTCTATTGGCCAGAATATTTCACTAATCAAAATCTCTCTCACCAAGACTGGCTAATAGTTTTGCTGTGTTTTATTCTTAGTTGGATTTTGTATGAGAAACCAAATTTTGAAGGGCACTCCATCCCCTTAGAAGAAGGAGAATTGGAACTCTCTGGTCTCTGGGGTATAGAAGATATTTTGGAGAGAAATGAGGATGAGGCAGTGTCGACTAAGCCCATGGTGATTGGTTCTATCAGACTTGTGGTCCAGGTGGGTAAAATTAGTAAGCTTTTAATAGAGGCAAACTGGATTTCATCTGTTCATTCAGCAAATACTTACTGAATGCTGAATGTGATTCTTTTGAGAGTTTCATTTTGTGATAAAAGTGATTGGGAAAAATATTTTGTGTTTTATGGATAGGTTTTCTATATTTTAAATATTTGTACATGTTAATTAGAAAAGAAACATTCTAATCAGTCTTTTTCTTCAGAATAAATCCTGAAACATGAATCCTCTTTCCTGGCCCCCATTCCCATCTGCAAATGTATTTTATTTAATAACCTAGTTTTGATGAACTCTGTAAGAACAGATTTTTCTTTTACTTATTTTTTTGGTTGCTCTGTGAGTTCTTATTGAGTGGCTTACAGGACTATTTTGAAAACTAAATAATCCAAAGATAATTCAGCTATTAACTCTGGGATTTCATGTGAGTTTTAAGAAAATGAGTACTTAAGGCCACTTTATGGATTGGGTAAACATTTCTTGGTTATTTATTCATTAATGAGGAACTTGAATCAGTTCTTTGTGGTTCTTGGAATTTGATGATTCTTTACCTTTTAAAAATGTAAAAGGTATCTTCCAAGTGAAAAAGCTCCATTTGTGTATTAGACTTGGGTATCAGAGTGCAACAGGGGAAAAAGACATGTTCCAAAATGAGAATGAGTAAGAATGACTAACAGTTTTTGGCAGAATAAAATGTTATTTCCTGGGTCAACATTTCTGAGTGACTTAGATGATAATTGGTATTCTAAATGATTTATCTCTTAATAATTTTAAGTACATAATGTGATAGACTTTATGCAAGATGTAACAGACACCGTTTTGAAATGTCATAGTGGAATAATTTATCTGCAGTTTTTATTTATTACTCATAATAAAGCAATGTTTTAAAATATCATTCAAATCCTATCTCTCATGTAGTGTCTCTCCTTCATTTTTCTGAATTCTCTGCTCTTTCTTGGCCATATTATAATCTGCTTTTTCTGTAATTGTAATCATTATACAAGTACATGTTGTTTTCCTTTAACACTGACTCTCAATCTCTTTTTTACTCTCTCTGTACCGCTTGCTGATGGTTATACTCCCATGTGGAACATCTCTCGATGATTTGCAACTGCGAGAGAGATGAGAATCTGGTGGGGTCGGGATTTAGGGTCCAGGAAGGTGGGCTGAGGGAAGTGAAGCATGCTGGTCCAGAGACCTCCTGTTTTGGCTGATGGTAGCAGGCCTCGTGCAGTTAGTGCTTTTCATGGTATTACATGGTGTGGAGTTTTATTGAGCATCATATCCCACTGATATGATGTGCTTTCAGTTGTTTTACCTTTCTTCTTACTATGGGATTTAAGCTTTTTCCTATCTTAAATGCTTCATGAGTATTTTTGTGCATTTAACAATGTATACATTTTATGATTCATGTCCTTGAGATAAGTTTTTCAGAATGGTGTCATGTTAAAGAGAAGGAACACTTTTATGGTTCCTAATACATGATGAATTTTTTTGTTAACAGATTGTGTTTATGGTTCCTTGACACATAAAAGTCACAACATATATTCAAGGGAATCACCTTTTCAGCTCATTAACTGTTCCTTTTGTTAATATTTGAAACAGTTGCCCCTGAACTGACCCAAGTGTTACCATTTTTTCTGTACCTCAGTTCACCTTGCTCTGCAACATAGAAGAGATTCAATAAATATTCGATCAGGGCCCAGGCACTCAGCCAGGAGAGGCCTTTTGTAGTGTGTTTGATGGACATGCAGGGCATGGAACAGTGACCAAAGTGCAGAGATTTGTAAATCACCGTAAACGTGCACCTTTGCCTTTATGACTTAGACCAAACCCACATCATACTCAAGGAGTGTTACCGCAGGGGCCCGTGGGCACAAGACGACAGCTGAGGAGGCAGCCACTCTATAGACTAGTGTCTCTGGATATGGATGGTCACAGGAGAGCAAGGAACTAAAACCCAGGTTACCAAGGAAAGCCAGGCAGGGTTTTCAGTGAAGACAAGGGAAATAAATAATGTTCCAAAACTCTTGAGATGCAGTTCTGGTGGTCTTTGCTTGAATGTAATGCTGAGATACATGACTAATGCAATGTGTATTCCCCAAAAGATCACATATTAGGTCCTGAGTGAGAACAGGAAAGGGATAAAGTGGCAGATGATCTGTGCAATGTTTAAAGCTTATTTTAATTATTAAAAAAAGAGAATAATGAGCTTAATGTAGAGTTTAATACATGGTGTTACTATTATACATATATACTGTATTCATGTAATTTTTTTTATTTTTTAGGATTACAGAGTTAGTCAGATTGACTTATTTACTGAACCAGAAGGGTTAGGACTTCTAAATTCCTACTTTGATGATACTGAAGAAATGCAAGGGTTTGGCATAATACAGAAGACTTGTTCCATTAAAGTACATTGGGGCACGTGAGTATTTGCAATACAGTTTTAATGAAGCTCTTTTTTGAGTGTGAAAAGAGGACTTCAGATACTCTATCTCTAATTTGTTATCCTGTTAAGTAATTATTGACTAAAAGCTTTTATTATTTTTTTATAAGGCACATAAAAATCTTATTTTTGGTTACTATGTTACTATAACTCAGCTTTCTTGTAAATGATAATGGTTTCTTGGAGGAAGTGCAGGGAGAAAACTGCATTTTTAATGTGGAGATTGCCTTATCGCAAAGGAACCTGATTCATTCAGAGCTGAGTTGCAGATTATACCTTCACGGTAATTCAGAGGAGGTGATTCAAAGCGTGTGTGCCCTTGATATTTCATGTGGGATGGAGGCCAACACGCATACGACTTCCTTTGACAGTTTCACACAATGCTTTCCAAAGCCCCTAGGATGTTGATTTCAAAAATTACAGGAAACTGCAAGAGTATTTTGAAGGAAGCGGGAATATTTCAGATAGGGGAGAAATTAGGCTAGAAAGTGCAGGCTGCAGAACTGAAGCTGGTGGCCCCCGCAGTGGAGTGCACAGCCCAGGGCATGTGACAGCCGTGCACCGAAATGCAGGGAAAAGCACTAAAGCTTCTGCATATTTCGTTTAAAATCGCCTTTTCAGATGTTATCTTTGTGTATGTTTTCCAATAAGTTTATAGTATATTCAGCAGTTATATATATGTAATTTATAAGTATTCATATATTCAGAGACTGCTCAAGAGTTTATATTAATGGAATATGAGTAAGATAATACATACGTAATGAATCCAAAGGTAAATACTACAAGAAACATAAATTATGGAGAGGGACCGTGGAAGTGCTACTTTAGAGAGTAGTCAGGAAAGTCCCTGGTGACTTTTAAGCAGAGATCTGAGGACGTGAGGGAGTCAGCTGTGGGACATCCCGGGGAGGCAGGGTAGAGAAGTGTCCTAGGCTGGAAGCCCAGTGTTTGCAAAGCCCTCCAGGGGATGTTTGAGCAATTGAGGGGCGGTCTGGCTGCAGTCGAGTGAGCCAGGAGGATTGGTGGTGGAGAGGGCTCATATCATGTCAGCCCTTGTAGGACTCCAGAGGGATTTTAGGTGACTCCAAGGAACATAAGAGATCATTGGAGGACTTTAATCTAACTTGTGTTTTAGGAGCATCACTCTAGCTTCTGTGAAAAAGTAAATTGTAAAGAGCTAAGAGTGGAAGCAAAGATTTGCAGTTACATAGGCGAGAAGTGTTTCGGTGACTTGGTGTGATGGTAGTGGTAGAAGAACAGTCAGATTCTGGATACATTTTGAAGACAGAACCAACAACACTGGTTGACAGGTTTTATGTGGGGTATGAGGGGCAGAGAAATGTCCAGGGTTTGGGACCACAGCATTTATTGGAATAGAAAAAAATGGGGAGGAGGAGTGAAATCCAGGTGTTTTGTTTTGGAGGTTAGATGGGAGATGCCAACTACCCATTCAAGCATTCAGGTAAGAGGTCAGGAAGGTGACTGGATACATGACACTGGAATCTTAGGTGGGGTAGGCAGGCTGGAGATATAACCTGGAGTCATGGGCATGGAGAAGGTATCTAAACCCCATACTGGATGAGATCTTCATGCTTAACCTCACTCATTATTAGAGAAATGCAACTCAAAACCACAATGAGTTATCTTCTCACACCGGTCAGAGTGGCCATCATCAAAAAGTCTACAAACAATAAATGCTGGAGAGGATGTTGGGAAAAGAGAACCCTCTTACCCTGTTGGTAGGAATGCAAATTGGTATAGCCATGATGGAGAACAGTGTGGAGATTCCTTAAAAAAACTGGGAATAAAACTGCCATTTCACCCAGCAATCCCACTGCTGGGCATACACCCCGAGGAAACCAGAACTGAAAGAGGCGCATGTACCCCAGTGTTCATTGCAGCACTGTTTACAATAGCTAGGACACGGACGTACCCTAGATGTCCATCGGCAGATAAATGGATAAAGAAGTTGTGGCACATATACGCAATGGAATGTTACTCAGTATAAAAAGGAACATATTTGAATCAGTTCTAATGAAGTGAATGAACCTAGAGCCTATTATACAGAGTGAAGTAAGTCAGAGAGAGAAAGACAAATACTGTATATAATGTATATATATGGAATTTATAAAGACAGTGCCAACAATTCTACATTCATGGCAGCAAAGGAGACAGAGATGTAAAGAACAGACTTTTGGACTCAGTGGGAGAAGGCAAGGGTGGGATGATTTGAGAGAACACCACTGAAACATGTATACTGCCATATGTAAAAAGACAACCAGTGCAGGTTCGATGCATGAAGCAGGGCACCCAAAGCCGGTGCTCTGGAACAACTCAGAGGGATAGGGTGGGGAGGGTTCAGGATGGAGGGACACAGGTATACCCATGGCTGATTCATGTTGATGTATGGCAAAAACCATCACAATATTGTAAGGTAATTATTCTCCAATTAAATAAATTAAAAAGAGTAGGAAAGTCATCTGAGCTTTAGGCACTTTTATATTTAGAGATTAGGAAGAAAAGGAGGAATCTAAACAAAAGTTTCTTCATCTCTTGCTGCTTTTGAGTTTTTCAACATCAAAGAGACCTATAAGTCTTTTGTCTCAAAGTATTTAAGGCTGAGAAATATCACTAACTCACTCCAATATTCATCCCTGGAAAATTCCATGGACAGAGGAGCCTGGAGGGCTGCAGTCCATGGGATTGGAAGGAGTTGGACACGACTAAGTGACTGAGCTCGCACACACGCATCATATTTTTATCTCCATGTCTGGATGATTTCACGACTCAGGCTTGGGCTATGTGGAAGCATAACGAGCTACAGTTAAACGACGTTTCTTACCTTGACAGTGAGTTTAACCTGGTCTTACAGGTGGTAGTTACAAACCAGTCATATTTTACACATTTTGATGGGCTTGCATGGTGGCAGACACTTTTTTTCTGGTTCTTCATTGCCATCAGGGTAATAGAAAGCTGCCTTAGATGTCAGTTCAGAGTTTGGGCTTATTGAACTCAGTCAGCTTGGTACCAGGTCAGTAGTACTTTTACAGATCTCCAAGGGGAGCCTTGATGGGTTGGGGAAATTCAGCTGATAGCAAGTATTCAAGCTGACACTGCCTCTGTTGGTGCAGCAGTCCTATGAACTGATGGAAGAGAAGCCTTAGCTGTGCGGGGGTGCTTCTTCAGATTCCATGAGGAGATTTACTCCAGGGCCTGTTCAATCTGCATTAGGCTTTTCCACACATACACACATTCAGAGTGAAGTGAAGTGAAAGTGGAAGTGTTGTGTTCGACTCTTTGCGACCCCAAGGACTATACAGTCCATGGAACTCTCTGGGCTAGAATACTGGAGTGGGTAGCCTTTCCTTTCTTCAGGGATCTTCCCAACCCAGGGATCAAACCCAGTGTGTTACTTGCTAATTTCTTATTTGGGAAAATGAGAACTTTCTAACAAAATTTTCCTCTCACATTGTGTTGAGTGAGATTTGTCTTTAAGCAGCTGGCAATGCCAGCACCCATCCTTGCAGAAGTGACAGTGTATCTTGAGTCTATTTCTAATAAATAAAATTAAGGAATTTTAAGGCTTCAAAGGCAGCATAAAGAACATCTGTTCCAACACCATCATTTAATCAAGGAAGACAGGTTTTGGCCACTTTATCAGGTTGGATTAGTTGTTAGGATTAGTTGTCAGAAGAACAGGTACTAGAATGCAGGTGTTCTGAAATCGAGGGACATTTTTTTAATAGCCACATATTCTTTGGTCAATGCTAACATGAAATACTTGATATATAAAAATATATGTAGGTATGTGAACTATGAGGCCTAGTAATCAAACAAGCCCCTCATCGCGCAGCTGAGAACCTCACCATTACTAACACTGCTGCAGCACCCAGCATAGCCCGCCTGTTCCCATCCCCCTGACTTCTCCACGTGTGAGATCCCTCTCTGGAATTTTGTGTGTTTCTCAGCCCCTTGTTTTGTGGTGTCACCATATAGTATCTGTCCTTTCAGTATTTTTAGCTGTGCTTGCTTTTGAAATTTATAAAACTTTTAAAATAAGGAGCTGTGGCTTGTTCCTTTTTCTCCACATTGTTTCTGAGAGTCCCCATATTGATGAGTATATGTGTACTTATTCTTTTTCATTGCTATTTAATATTCACTGCATATATTTCCTTAAGGAGTATACTGAAGCCCAGCTTTTTATTATGAAAGTTTTCAGACATAAGCACAAAAGTAGAAAGGATAGCAAACACCCATATACCCTCCACTTTGATTCAGTAATTCTTAACATCTTGCCATATTTGCTTTATCTTCTTTTCTGAGCACTTGAAAGTAAGTTGCAGGTATTGTGACCCTTCATTCCTATAAACTTCATCCCAAATCTCTCTAAAATGACATTTTCCTACAAAACTACCATTATCACACCATAATTTTCAATATGGCCATGATAATATCTACCCAATAGTCCATAAACAAAATTTCCCCATTGTTTCAGGAATGTCTTTTATAGATGTTTTTAATTAGTTTCCAAGCAAGGCTCATATATTTGGTTGTCCTATCTCTTTGAAAAGTCTCTTTTAATCTCTTAAATACCCCCATCTTTGTTTCCCATGCCATTGATTTTTTGGAAGAATTTAGGTCAGCTGCTTAGCGTATGTGCCATAGTCTGGATTTTCTGAGTGCTTCTTCATGGTATCATTTAACTTGGTCTTCTGTCACCTGAAATTTCTATATACAGGCAGTTAGGTCTTCATGTATAATCAGATGCAGATTGAAGGGGTTTGTCAAGGATGTTACTTCTATAGGTAGTGACACATACTCATGCTGCGTTAATCAAGCCAAATTTGAGTGTCGGTTACACTGATGCTTCCCACTCCTCGCCACTGTAAAGGTACCAGTCCCCCCTTGAGATTCAGAGCCTGCTCTTGTTTGAATAACCTCAAAGTTGGCACACTCATATTTAAATCTTCTGACTATCCCCTTGGTTTCTGTATGTAGCCAACATTCATGTGCAGCCATATCTAGAGAATAAGACTTGGGATCCAGCTGGAAAAACTGTTTTTGGTTTAAGAACAAGTGAACAAGATAAGGTTTTTCTTGTCTGATTCAGAGGGTGTTTCTGAAAGAGTAATAACATGAATGATTTTCGTGACTGTATGGATGACCATTGTTATTAGTTCAACATTAGTTCAACAGTATTCCTTTGTATGTATACATTTGTTTTTTTTATAAAATATTTGTATTCATTTATTTATGGCTGTGCTGGATCTTTGTTGCTTGCAGGCTTTTCTCTAGTTGTGGTATGAGGGCTTCTCATTGCACTGGCTTCTCTTGTTGCAGAGCACAGGCTCTAGGGCCCGTGGCTCAGCAGTTGTGATTCCTGGGCTCTGGAGCACAGGCTCAGGAGTTGTGGCACACAGGCTTAGTTGCTGTGCGGCCATATGGGATCTTCTCAGATCAGGGATCGAACCCGTGTCCCCTGCGTTGGCAGGCAGATTCTTTACTACTGACACCAGGGAAGCCACATTTGTTATTGTGTTTTTAAACTCATACTTTATAGACATACAGTTTATTCATAATATAGGCAAAGGCTGAATACATGAGAAAATAAAAGAAAATGAAATCACACTGCGCGAAGGTAGTTTATCTCCTGATGGCCTTGTGAATAATGTATCTTGTTGGAATAGAATTAAGGGGAAAAAGGATCACACTCTGTATATGAGTTTTCAGATTCCAAAGTCCACCCCCATTCACAAATGTGTGTTTGAGCTACCCAGCAGGCCCTCAGCATTTACTGAGGAAGTTACCCAGCAGGCCCTCAGAATTCACTATTTGCAGAACAGCAGTCTTCAGGTGTGCCAGTTTATGTGTTCAGGCTTTTGGACAAAACCCTCTTTATCCCAGATTACCTTCCTTCTATAAGTGTTAACATGACTAAGCTGTATGCTTCAAGGAAAATGAGATGTTTAGTAGCAGATGAATACGTACCCTTAGAACTCAAACTGTAGAAGAAAACACTTAATGAAAGAGTACTTCAGTAAGCACCATGTCAGAATCTCAGAATCACTTGTTGATGAGCCATCGTCTGTGTTTATAAAAAATTCAGACTGTTCATTTGTGAAGAGTCAGACCTCAAGGCCCTTGGCTTGTTATTGGCCGAAAAGCACACTTTATAATAAACTGCTGTTATTTAGCTAGGGCATGAAATCAGTGTGTGATGTGCCTTTAAGAGCTTTGGGCTCCAAAAAAAGACGTAGTGCATTCTCTTTTTTTAATTTATTTTTAATTGGAGAATAATTCTTTACAATGACGTGTTGGTTTCTGCCCTAAAACAGCGTGAATCAGCCGGAAGAATACATGTGTCCCCTCCCTCTTGAACCTCCCTCTCAGCCCCGCACCCCATCCCACCCCTCTAGGTTGTTGTACTGGGTTGAGCTCCCTGTGTTGTACAGCAATTTCCCACCTACCTACTTTACATGCGGTAAAGAATGTGTCCACGCTACGCTCTTAATTTGTCCTGCCCCCTCCTTCCCCCACTGTGCCCACAAGTCTGTTCTCTGCATCTCTGTTCCTGCCTTCCCACCACCTCCCAGTTGTCCCTGTAAGTATTGCCCTGACTTCTAACACTGTGGATTAGTTTTGATTCCCCCACCCACACCACACACGGCCTCTCAACATTGTGTGTGTGTGTGTGTATGTGTATGTTGGCAGGTCTCCAGTAGGATTTTGACTATAAATCCCTGTATAATTAGTAAGTCTAAAGAAGTTACTGATTTATCCAGGACAGTCTGTAACAGAAACTCACCAAAAACGTGCCCTTGGGCCAAAACTGTGAACAAGAGAAAAGCAAAGAGGGGAGAATCAGATTCATTTTGTAGGTAAAAGATTACCTTTACAGCCAGCTTCCTCTTGTGGCCTGTGCTCTGGGGAACTTGGCACAGTTAGCCCAGCTAGGATGCTTTAGCAAGACTAATAAAGAATTGGTGGGTATAAGTGATCACCAAGATGTCACATTTGCTTGTCAAGAGGGTATATTACCATCTCTCTTATAAAGAAGTCACTTCTCCAGCAACAGCGACTTCACCAGAATCCTCCAAGGAACCAAGAAATTGATAAGACTGCAGTCTTTAGGGACAGTTCATGTGAGGCATGGTTTTCTGGTTTCCTGGTTTCTAGCACATTAGAGGAGGGTGATGCTTCTGGTTGCCTGACCACAGCAGAAGTGACAGCTGACAAGTATGATAGAAGGGTGTGGTATTGAAAAACCATAAAAATCAAGTCCAAGGACTCAAAAAGCACTGGGCCTGGGAACAAGCAGTCTTTAGACTTTGAGAGCCCCCACAGACATCACTGTGCATTAAGTCATGCTCCCAGTGCTGATCCTGAGTGACTGTGAAAGCAGAAATTATGTTCAGTGCACGCTGGAATGAGAAAGACTGCTGTTCAAGAATGACTAGGACCTTGGTTTTGGGGTCAGCTTGGATCAGCCCTGCATTTAGTACTTGTAGCTGTGCGGCCCTGGGCAATTTAACTTCACCTGTAAAATGGGGACTGTATCTTTTCCTTGTAGCATTATTGTAAGGATCAGATGGAATTCCTTGTAAGCTCTAGATATTTGTTAGCTGTTCCTAATTTTTGACACTATGACAGATGATTAGGTGGAACATCCTATTTTTGGTTACAAATGAGATATAACCTTTTAAAGTGTGAAATCTCCTGGCTGGAGCCTCTGTAAATACATACACAGGGCAAAAGATAACTACTTTTATTACTTGGAAGTAACAGACATTTAAACTTTGAAACAGTTCATAATAGAAAGTAAAATCAGTGGACAAAGCTAGCCAAGCCAAGGAAACAAACAGAAGCTCAAGAGGTGCATATAATGGCTTATTCCTCCTGGAGTCCAACATTGCTCCACTAAGTGCACCCACACTTGTGTGTCCAGACCCACATCCTCCCCTGTTCTGGTCCTCTCTCATCTGTGGGGTGCAGTGTTCCACTGACAGAAATGATGAACTGTCTGCTTCTTCCTTGGTACTTATTTAGATGGCTGATTTATGAAGAGCCTGGATTTCAGGGTGTCCCTTTTATCCTGGAACCTGGTGAATACCCTGACTTATCCTTCTGGGATACAGAGGAGGCATACATTGGATCCATGCGGCCACTGAAAATGGTAAAGATGGAATCCGATCATGTGTTCTTAGAGTCAGTAATTCTTTGCTTGACTTTGATAATTCATGGGATGTGACTTTAAAGCAATAAAGTAGAGTTTTAAAAGATAAATATGTAGAGGATGGGACTTATTGCTAGATAGAAATAATAGAAAGGATAACTTGATAGTTGCTACAGATGGAAAAAAAAATGTGGATAAGCCCATAGGTGTTCTTGGCCATGCAGAGTCACTGATGTGTGACTCTGCATGGCCCTTGGCAGATGTGAGAAGTGAGAAAGTGAAGAATTAAATCAGGAGGACAGACAAAGTCCAGCTTGTAGGTGTTAGAGAAGGGGATAATTAGGAGAGCATCACGATAAGTCAGGGCTTCCCTGGTGACTCAGATGGTAAAGAATCCGCCTGCAATGTGGGAGACCTGGGTTCGAGAAGAGTGAAGAGAATGGAGTAAGTGGGCAGAAGAACAGTCCATTGCAAAGTTGGACATGACTGAGTGACTAAGCACAGCAAAGCACAATAAGTCAGGTGGATCTTAAAAACCAAGCAGGATTATTTTAGATGGCAATGTCAGAGTTAGACTGCATGAGCCAGGTCAGAGCTGGGAAAGGGTAGGCCTGCTGAGGACCAGCTTGCTGTAATGACAGGCCAGGCTGTGTGACTGCACTGGGGGGCCTGGAGTCAGATGTCCAGGTGAGTGTTGTTAGGAAGGATCCCGTGTCAGGGCTTCTCAAGACCTGGTTGAGGCCCAAGCTTTTGACCTCATGTTGAGGTGCGTCATAGGAAGGTTCACTAAACACGTACAGCATGAGTGAGGCTCCTGTTACAAACATGTTCTTCAAATTCCACTTTGTGGTTGTCTTCTGAGTCAGTTTGAAACAAATTAGAAAGTCAGGAAGATAATTTTTTATCTTAATTTTATCCCTCCTGCCACAGGTTGTGGCTTAATTATCTGTCTGCTTGTCTTCATGCAAATAATTCTGGGCTTTTTTTCTAAAATTAAATCCTCTTTCGAAGAGTAAAGTTTTGTAACTTTTCTGAATATGTAAAAGAATTGCCTCAAGTTTTGAAGGCAGTTTTTAATGATGACCTACAGAATTGTAAAGTTCACAGAATTCGAAAAGGATTCCTTTTGAAAAGCATACTTAGTTGATTGTATGAACCCTGGTTTGTTGATTAAAATCAGCCACATTCCTTTTTAATTATAGTTCATTTGCTTTATTCGAGATCTTTGGCTATACTTTATTTTTTTCACTTATATATGTAACAACTTAAAAAGCCTTTTGACTTTCCCACTGCTGTTTAAACTCTTACCTTATTTAATTCTTTTGTGTGACACCTCTTCTATGATTTTAGTGAGATTTTTGGATTAAAATTTCTTTATTCTAAACATATAGCAACCCCCATAGACCCATCCTCTATGGGATGTTTTAAATTTATCTAAGAGTTAACCTAATTATTTCAGGAGCCCTTCAGATCATATTGTGAACTTGAGTGAACTTCAACAGCTTTGTAAGCCAGAGGTTGCAAAATCAAATGCCTCCAGGGCCAGGCAGCAAATAGGCGTGAACAGGATGACAGGGAGCTGAATCCCGGCAGAGGTGGAGACGGGCAAAGTGGAGCCCGTATCCCTGCTGGAGGGTGAGCCTAGTGCAGGGTTAATAAGCACAGAAGGTAAGGGTTGCTGCCTGTGAGAATTTGAGTCTAGAGATGTAAAATCTTAGACTGCTTTTTAAGAGAGGTGAGAAATAGGCCTTTTTAGGAGTTTAATGAGTTTAAAAAAAACAACCACCAAACATCTATTTGGTTAAAAAGCACAGATACCATGCAGCTTGTAGACTGCCTCTGTGAGACTCTTCCTCATATCTTCCCTGCATTTTGGGGAATTTTAGAACTGTCTCCACATCAGTTAAACAAACCAGAATGTAGTTGCTCTGTGTGGTTCCGTGGCTTATCACAGACTGCTGTGGGTAATAGCAAATGGTAACTTATCAGTGACAAGCCACTTTTCTTAGAATATTATTTTTCTTTTCAGGGTGGCCGTAAAGTTGAATTCCCTACAGATCCTAAGGTAATGTACATTTTTAAAGAATTTTACTCCCATTCCATCTTCATGAAGATAATACTTGCGTGATTTTCTGTTTCACTTCCATAAGACATAACTGCAGTCAGCGGGAGTTGTCCAGCTTATACATGCCATCACCTTCAGGTGGAAGGTGATGCTGAGAGCACGAGTTAGCACCAAGTGTGTGCAGCCATGGCTCAGAAGGTTCACTGTTGTATTAAGCTGTAATTTGCAGTTGTATTTACCAACTGCAGGGCCTGTTGCTACTTGCCTGAAAGGAAAAACCTTACTTTTCAAGACAAGTTCTCCCTACTCTAAAATTCTCCTTCTGCTAGTTCTGCTTTGCACATCTGTGACACACAGTTTGATCTATAGTGTGTTTCATTTTTAAAACATTTTAACAATACTTTGGTTCCTTAGTTTGGCCTGAGAAAAATTCTAAATATCAATTCTAGACATTGAACAAAAACCAATTATGCATCTGTCTTTTGAACTTTGACTTCAGGCTATACCACAGCAGGAGAAAAATTCTGATTTTTAAAATTACAAGATACTTTTATTTAGTTAATTTAAAAATGTGATTATAAAATTTGTGTTCCAGGACTTAGTGATATTAAGTGACTGATTTAGTGTTTAGCTATTGAGATATTTGACTTCTTACAACTTACTGGCATATCTCATTTCTGTTAAAGGTAGTTATTTATGAAAAGCCTTTCTTTGAAGGAAAATGTATGGAGCTGGAAACAGAGATGGGTAGGTTTATCATGGAAGGAGGTGAAACAGAAGAAACCACTGGAGATGAACATTTGTCATTTGTATCAGTGGGATCTATGAAAGTTCTACGAGGCATGTAAGTAGACAGGAGTGACCTATAAGGATTCCTTTTTATTCCCTTTAATAACATTAAAAACATGGTCTCTCTCCCCCAAAGATAGCATTCCAAATTGCAGGGTGGAGTGAATAAACATGTTTTCTTCAGCTAGTGGTGACCTGGATTTGATGGGCTAGTTTGGGATCAGTCAGCTGGGCAAGGCTGATAAATTGGGCCATCCAGATTGATCAAATCTACAGTCTTGTTTATTGATATTATGCTCCAAATGATTGAACTGTTAGTTTGCTTTCTATTTTTTAGGATCATATTCTGTACTTTATAGAGCTTACCTATTTTCTTTAAATTCTACACTTGAAAATGGCTTATAAGTAGCCCAAAATATACAATATATTAATTGTTATTGGAAGAAAGTTCATCCAGTTTTATTTGTTAAACTTCTTTTGAGTCAGTTCTTAAACACACTTAGACAAACATGTACACATACATGCTGACCTCCCTATAATCCTTTAAGGAACATTGGTATATACTCTTAGGTTAATTTCTTGGTGAAGTGAAGTGAAAGTTGCTCAGTCATGTCTGACTCTTTGTGACTCCATGGACTGTGGCCCACCTGGCTCCCCTGTCCATGGAATTCTTCAGGCAAGAATACTGGAGTGGGTTGCCATTCCCTTCTCCAGGGGAATTTCCTGACCCAGGGATTGAACCCAGGTCTCCTACATCGCAGGCAGATTCTTTATCATCTGAGCCACCAGGGAGGCCATTCTACTAATCTCTTAAATGCTAGGGAAGAATTCCAGTAGTCATAATGCATGGGTCCATGTCTAGCTTTATAGCTATTTACATTTGTCAGTGACACTGATATTTTAACAGTACTGAAAATTTCTACTCTTTCATGTTCTTTCTGTTGTAGTTGGGTTGCTTATGAGAAGCCTGACTTTACAGGTCATCAGTATTTGCTTGAAGAAGGAGAATACAAGGACTGGAATGACTGGGGAGGCTACAGTGGAGAACTGCAGTCTTTACGACCTATATTAGGTGTAAGTTACAGAAAAGCTAATGAGTAATACTCGGGCATTTTTGAGTAATAATTGGCTAGTCTTTGAATTTTGAATTTTTTTTTCTCAATAGGATTTTTCAAATGCTCACATGATAATGTACAGTGAAAAAAACTTTGGATCCAAAGGTTCCAGTATTGATGTATTAGGAATTGTTGCTAATTTAAAGGAGACTGGATACGGAGTGAAGACACAGTCTATTAATGTACTGAGTGGAGTGTAAGTGAAATAACCCAATGGGGATTTTAATAGTGAGCTTCACTTTGGTTTGTGTTAAAGTAATGGAGTCTTTGACCCAGAGTAGACACTCAATAAGTACATATCTCAAAAATGAAACATTAAATTAGCCATTTAATACTGCTACAGTATTTTTATAACTGCTTTTTAAAATCTTTCTCATATAGTATCTTTTATATGTAATATAACATTGGAGCAGAATTTGAGTTGCATTATGAAATCTGCAGATTCACTTCCCTTGTCATTCTTCATGAAAAAACGCACGAATTTCTTAGGACTGGACACAAATAATAGTGATTTAACATTAGAAACCTGAAGTTGGGACAAAGTCCCATTTGATTTTCTTATGGTCCTACACCTGCTCTATTATATTTCCTATTATTTTTTCTTCCAGTTATATTAAGATATAGTTGATATACAGTACTGACATATTCATCGTGAAATGATACCAAAATAAGTTCAGTGAACATCATCTCATAGATACAAAATAGTAGAAGAAAAAATGTTTTCCTTGTGAGGAGAACTCTTAGGATTTACTCTCTTAACAATTTTCATATATAGCATACAGCAGAATTAATTATATTAATCATACTCTACATTATATCCCCAGTATTTATTTATAACTGGAAGTTTATACTTTTTGACCATCTTCATCCAACTCCCCCCAATCCCCACCTCTGTAACCACAAATCTGATCTCTTGTTCTATGAGTTTGTTTGTTGTTTTGAAGTATAGTTGACTTACAACAGCATGTTAGTTCATGGTACACAACATAGTGCTTTAATATTTCTGTGCATTTCAGAATGATCACCATGATAAGTCCAAATCTGATCTCTTGTTCTATGAGTTTGTTTGCTGTTTTTGAAGTACAGTTGACTTACAACAGTATGTTAGTTCATGGTACACAACATAATGCTTTCATATTTCTGTGCATTTCAAAATGATCACCATGAAAAGTCTAGTTACCTTCTGTTGCCATACCAAGATACTGCACAATTATTGATAATATTCCTGATGTTGTACATTTCATTCCCATGACTCATTTATTTTGTAAATGCAAGTTTGTACCTCTTAATTTCCCTCACCTATTTCACTCATCCTCCCACCTCCCTCCACTCTGGCAACCATCTGTTCTCTGTATCTATGACTGTTTTCTGTTTTGTTATATTTGTTCCTTTTGTTCTTGGATTCCACATATAAATACGTGGTATTTGTCTATTTCACCTAGCATAATACCCTCTCAGTTCTCCCATAATGTGCAAATAGCAAAATTTCACTCCTTTTCATGGTGGATTAATATTCCGTTGTGTGTGTGTGTATGTGTATACACACTACATGTATCTCTGTTAGATATATAGGTTGCTTCTATGTCTTGGATATGGAATGCTGCAGTGAATATAGGGGTCCTTGTATCTTTTTGACTTAGTGTTTTTGTTTTCTTTGGAAGAATACCCAGAAATGGAATTGCTGCATTGTGTAGTTCATTTTTTAACTTTTTGAGGAACCCATGCTGTTCTCCATAGTTACTGCACCAATTTATATTCCTACCAACAGTGCACAAGGGTTCCCTTTTCTCTACATCCTCGCCAACACTTGTTATATGTTGCCTTTTTGACGGTAGCCATTCTGACAGGTGTGAGACAATATCTCATTGTGAATTTGATTTGCATTTTCCTGATGATTAGTTGCGTTGAACATATTTTCAAGCGCCCACTGGTTGTCTGTAGGTCCTTTTGGAAAAATGTCTGTTTAGGTCCTCTGCCTATATTTTAATCAGATGGTTTGCTTTTTGGTGTTGAGTTGTAGGAGTCCTTTGTTATTTTGGATATTAACCCTTTATCAGATATGTTGTTTGCAAATATCTTCTCCTATTTATTCAGCTGGTGCCTTTTCGATTGGTTGGTGGTTCCCTTTGATGTACAAAAAGCTTTTTTGATGTAGTTCGTAGTTTGATGGAGTCCCTTTTGTTTATTTTTGTTCTTGTTTCCCTTGCCTGAGGAGACATATCCAAAAAAATATTGCTAAGACATGTCAAAGAGCACACTGCCTATGTTTCCCCTAGGAGCTTTATGGTTTCAGATCTTAAATGTAAATCCACTTTGGGTTTATTTTTTATATGGTGTGAGAAAGTAGTCCAATTTGATTCTTTTCCGTGTAGCTGTTGAATTTCCCCAGCACGATTTATTGAAGAGTCTTTTCCCCTTTGTATTAATATAGTATTGCCTCCTCTGTTATAAATTAACCATATAGGTGGGTTCATTTCTGGGCTATTATTTTAACCTAAAAATAATTGTTTCAGTGTACCTGGAATTTGCTACTGTGCTTTACTAATGCTGACGTAAGTTTTTATTGAAAGTTGACTAGTCAAGACTCCTTGGGATGCAAGTGGCTATAGGTCAAACTAAAATGGCATAAGTGATAAAAATGTAATATATTGGCATGCATAACTGAAAGGTCCTGACGGTACGGAAGTTTAGACACTGTATGAGAACTTGATCTCCATCTCTTGACTGGGCTTTTGCTATGCTGGCTTCACTTTAGGCAGGTCCTTTTGTTACCAAGTCCAAGGTCATACTGCTCGCCATACTATAGGCCAGTAAATCTAGAGACGAGGTATTAGGGCAAGAAATAGTGACTTTTTCGGAAAGCCAGAGGACTGAGACTAGTCTTTTGGACTTGTGTCCAAAAGAGCCATCTTGCTGGGGTTTGGATGCTAGTTTCTTTTATAGAACATAGAAGGGAAGTGAAGCAGTAAAGTAAAAAGGACAATAAATTGTTGCAATTATTCCCTGGGATGTGGAATACAGACTCCCCAAGGGATGTGTTAATTTTTACTTTCCTGCAGCCAGGTGGGCCTGGTCAGGATATTTCCTGTGAGCTAAACAAAAAGTATTCTAGGTTAACACTTGGGTGTGGGAGGCAGGGTTCCCAGAAGTTGGCCATTATGTTTAAGCTATGGCAGGATCCCTTTAGTGATTAACTTGTAGCAAAAGCAATAGAGAACACAAAGGCTAAGGTAGAAGAAATGGATTAAATATGGAGTCAGATTTGTTCTACCCTGGTGGCTTAGCAGTATAAAGAATCCGCCTGCCAGTGCAGGAGACACAAGAGATATGGGTTTGATCTTTGGTTTGGGAAGATCCCCTGGAGTAGGAAATGGCAACCCATTCCAGTATTCTTGCCTGGAAAATCCTATGGACAGAGGAGCCTGGTGGGCTCCAGTCCATGGGGTCATAATTGGACACAACTTAGTGACTAAACAGCAAGAACAAATCATACTTTCTATCTGGAGCCTGTGGCAGCAGCATCTGGTTTCTGTTCTTGACTGCTTCCATTGGAAAGCTTCTCTCTCCCACAGAGGTTCCAGGTTTGGCTTTGATTCTGTACACTTAGGTCATATGGCTGTATCTGAACCAATTACTGTAGCCAAGGAGAAGGCCATGCCTATGATACATGCACAGCTCTGGAGCTGAGATGTAGGGTCAGTCCACTGGGGGCAAGTTATACATGATTGGGCTGAGGGGTTCCCCAGGAACATCAGATAGAGTAGAGGCAGATATTGGATTGGCAGGAACAGATGTCTGTTAAAGTGAGCTCTATGATTATTTTTATGGTCCAGGCTGATGTAAGTTATAATTTGTTATGAGAGTATTCTTAAATGGTCATATGAAATTGACATTGGTTCTGTTGAAAGTGTTTGGTGTTAGGTTCTTATGGCATGAGTAACATAGGCTGTATGACTCGCTCTAACCTCAACTCTACTGTGACTTTCCACAGACGCCCTGGATGTTTTAGATGCATCTACAATGCAATATGCTTTTAACGTTAGTCATGTCATTAAATTCTTGTGTTGGTTGTTGCTTGTGGCACCATCTTGGCAGAATGACACAGTGACTTCTGGGGCTTCCATTCTTAGCAGGAAATGCCTTCTCCTAGGTCCTGTTCTGGAACCCTAACGTATTAGAATCTCCCATAGATGAAGGTCTGGCATTCAGAAGTCATCTGAAATATTGCTGTGGCTTGATAGTATTTTTGACTGCCTTTAAAGTAAACTATTTAGAGGGAGAATATACAGTGACCAACTCAGTATGGGGAAACAGTTGAACATTTTGATACTTACCAGGTGTGTTGGGTCCATTAGTCAAAGCCCAGTCATACACCCTTGCAGAGGAAGCAAAAGGATGCTGGGTGGATTCCCATCGGGCATGTGTGTAGATTATGCTGTTAGCACAGGTAAAACTACTGTGCCTGGAGTCAGTCTCTTTTTTACCCAGCCCTTGTTTACTTAAAATCTGTTTCCTTTATAAAAGGTTGCTTTTATGTTCCTATTTTTAGTCATTTCTAGTTACACTTCCTGGCTTGGGCTTTTTCTTTTTGGTTGGTTGGTAGCAGTTGGGTTTTGTTATTGGGGGAAGTTGAAAGGAGGCGTGCATGTGCATGCACAGACGCACACAGCCACTTCCTTTTACATTCTGGGTTGTAGAAGTGCTTCAATTTGCCAAGACCAGCTGCTTCCTCATATTTCACTCAGAGGATCATTAGACAAATATTTATTGAGGTCTAGTATGTGCAAAGCACTGTATCCTCAAAGAAGTTACAGTGTTTATATAAAACATAATTATTGCTGCAAAAAATGCAAAGATTAAGTGCTGTGGGGACCTACAGCGGAGAGGAATGAATTTCCAGCTTGGACAGAGGGAAGACTTTGGAGGAGGTAGCACTGGAGTTGAGCCCTGCGGATAGGAAGGTTGAGATGTGCCAGTGTCACATGAGTAATAAATTCCCTGGGTGGTAAACTCATTAATAATAACTCTGAAACTGAGAACGGCCTTCAGGAAGGGTACCCGTGAATCCAGCAGAAGAGGTTTTAGGAACTACATTTCATTTCTTGTTGAAACATCAGAAGAGTTGCCTTTACACATCCTCGCTCATCACTTCCTAGTTCTATGCTGTCCTCTTGATTAGTGAAAACTGGGCTAATTTTTTAAAAACGAAGAGCAAAATGAGATATTTCTGGAGTCCAGATTTTTTTCAAAAAGTGTTGTTGTTTTGACTCAACAGAAGGACAGGTTTGCACTGCTGCCCTAAAATTCTGAGCAGTGATCCCAGCAGGCTGAGATCTGTTCGTACTTATACTTGCCCGCCCTCCACCCCTTCCAATCTTGTAGACAGAGAAGTGTTGATTCACATGTGCAGAATATGCTTAAACAAGGACAGGAAGCAGTTTCCTTCCTAAGAGTTTCAGGTACAAGTTATAAGTAGACTCTAGATGATAGATATACCAGAGAATCTCAGAGATGAATTTTGGATTTTTTACCCCCATATTCTTGGGTGATTCATCTGGGGCCGCATCTTGGAAGGAAAACAATACCACTGTCAATTCAGGTGATATTTTAATAAATGGGCTTCCTGTTTCAACTTCAGTGAGTTAGATAGGCTTACTTCAGTGTTGGGTGTTTTCTTTTTTTTTAGAAATGTATTTATTTTAATTGGAGGCTAATTACAATATTGTAGTGGTTTTGCCATACATTGACATGAATCCGCCACAGGTGTACATGTGTTCCCCATCCTGAACCCCTCTCCCCACTCCCTTCCCATCCCATCCCTCTGGGTCATCCCAGTGCACCAGCCCCGAGCACCCTGTCTCATGCATTGAACCTGGACTGGGTGTTTTCCTACAAGTACTGTATTTTAGTTTTATAGGGAAGTACAGTACCCACACTTGTTAAACAAATACCAACAAAAGCACTGGCTGAAGTGTCTTTCAAAGCTTGCTCGTCTTGTTTCCTGAGGTTTCTGTCTTTCCCTCCTCACTGGCTGTTTTCCTTTCAAACCTTAAAGTAAAAAAACAGTCAAGCAAAAAGGACTTTAAGCCTCCTGACCCTGTAACCTTCTGTGCCTCTCTAACTTGCTATGGATCCAGAGCCTTGTCAGGAGAACTTTTTTGTGATATGTCTTAACTTCTTTGATTATTTTTAGGTCCTGGCTTTTGTAAAGTAGATTTTCTTGCTCTGTGGAAATCCCTCCCCTGTTGCAGTGTTCTGCGATCCCTCTGTTTTTTTCTCTTCATGACTAAGCCAAAGGCTGTGTGAACAGAGGCCACATACTCAGGCACCCATGAGCTGTACAGCCTTACCCTGTCAGCACTGGGATCTTGGTCAGTGCCCTTACTTAAAAATGAAAATACAGACTTGTACAAAGCTTAAGGGATCTCTTTAAAGTTATCTGAAAGTTAATGTAATGACCATATTTAGAACCAGCCTCCTAATTCTTCATCTCACAGTGTTGGAGAATAGAATTTTAAAATTGCTTAATGAGCTTCTGAAGTGGGAGAGCAGTATTTTCTAAAATTGACTGTGATTGGTGCTTATGGCAGTTTCTCCATTCAGATGGCCAGAAGTGAGTCCGGATGTTAGCTGTCATAACTAATTATCACTTGAGGTTTTTGCAGTGTTCTCTTTGATGGCTGTTTATTTCCAAGTAATAACTGTACTTGAGTTTTTAAGTCCAGCCCTTTAGATAAGTTATAATCTGTTCTAATTGTGAAGCATGTGGGCTGTATTAAGTAGAGTAGTAAGTGAAAAGATACTTTACAGGGTAGGTGGCAGTTCAGGTCAAGAATGAGACCTGGTGAGCCTCAGGAGCCTCGGACAAGGGTTCATTCATCCTTGGCCACTGACTGACTGTGTCAGCGTGGACAGGTCACATCCCATTCAGAACAAACAGCAACAAATAATTCCATGTGATACCTCTTACCCATCTCTGAACTTTTGAGGGCAAGAATCTTGTCTTTTTCACCTTGCATTCCTAGTACCCCAGCACACATGGTAAATGACCAGTCTGTTAAATGAATAATTTTTTTCTGTGTCTTTAGGTTTTCCTTTCTGTAACATGTGAAAAACAGTTCCTCCCTGTTACTGACTCCAAGCTCAGACTGCGCGCCACACCACAGGCCAGTTAACTGACAGACAAGGTGTTAGGGCAAGGAATAGCTACTTTATTTAGAAAGCCGGCAGACCCAGAAGATGGTGGGCCATCTTTGTCCCAAAGAACCATCACTCAGGTCAGAATTCAGGCTTCTTTCACTCCAAAAGGGAAGGAGGTGTGGCAGATTGTTACAAATGTCTTGGTACTGCAATCCTTTGTTCTTGGCAGCTATCCATGTAGGTCCAGTCACAGTGTTCCTATAAGCCTCCAGGAGACAATTATAATTTTCTGTTGTAGAGCTATTTCTCTCTATATGAATGGGAAAGTGTTACACCTTTAAAGGTCAGAGTCTTGAGAATCAACATCATTTCAGTGTATAAGCAACACCCCTTTACAGAGGTGCCGCACCAGCATGACTAAGCACGGGCTACAGAGCACAAAGGTTAGAGCCAAAGGAACAGATTCAACATGGAGTCAAGTTTGTTCTCTTTTGTAGAAGAATAAATGTGATAACAGATGTAAAAAGTCTTTTGGAAAGTACTTTTGGAAAGTACCATAGGCATAAAGGTATTACTCCTTTAAGCTGTGAGAGGACCAGTGCAGGGCAGTGAATTAACTGAGGGGGAAACCTTGAGTATCTCTTGAATGTAACAGAATTGAAAAACTTTTTCCCTTCAAAGACTTTATCTTTGGATAGGAAACAGCATCAATAAGGTGGTTTTGTTGACTTTCCTCTCTGAGTGTAGATCATTTAAAAGATAAAAAATGTGAAAACATTCCAGGAGATCTGTTCTTAGTATTCCCGAGAGTTTGCTCAGTTTTGCTTTTTATATAGTTGTGTTACGTTGGAAATCCTGGTTGAAACAAAATTTTCATTATTTAGCTATTTTATGATTATTTAAAGCATTTTTTTTTTTCTGTCAGCTTCCCCCACCCACTCCCAGTGTGATTTGTTGTGTAATAGAGACATAACTTCTGTAATATCTTTCTGGAAAGATAACTTTTTGTTATCAACATTAAAGAATCCTTAGTTGTTTATTAGAAGAGTTTTTACAGGTATTTCTTGAAAGTCCAACCTGTCTCCTTAGAATCAGAAATAGAAATATTCTCATTGGAGCTTTCTCAGGGAATAGGATTTGGTAAGCGAGAACATCAAAAGATTCATGCAAAGATATTCTTTTTCTTGCCACTTTGATTTGTCCTACAAATTATCTGCTCCTAAAAGATTAATGGAGAGCAAGAAAAATTAAGATTACTAATTAGTAAAATAAATGAAAGTTGCTCTATGATACGTATTTACCCAAATGTGTGATTTGTTACAAATGTAGACTATGAACTATAATGAGTCAGTGCTTTTGTTTCTTTAGATGGGTAGCCTATGAAAATCCTGACTTCACAGGAGAACAGTACATACTGGATAAAGGTTTCTATACCAGCTTTGAGGACTGGGGAGGCAAAAACTGTAAGATCTCCTCTGTTCAACCCATATGTTTGGTAAGGAGTTATATTTTTCTATGAGAACATTTGCCTGAATTTTGGATTTCCTTAATGTGTGCTTCTGGTTCATGAAACATTTTATTATAGAAACTATCCTGAGATTATTTTTAATGGTAATAGTTAATGATATAGAGAAAAAACTTTCAAGATGTCTACCCTACTCATTTCCTTTTCTCTTCCCTTTAAAAATTCTTAGGATTCTTTCACTGGCCCAAGGAGACGAAATCAGGTAACTTAACAAATTCTCTATTTTTCATAATTAGAAACCTTCCATTGAAAAGCTGAATTTATGTGTAAAACATAATACATTTAGGGACATACTGTTTTACCCATTTTCATGCCTGAAAGCAAAACCGTATTTTAAAATTAGATTTCAGTTTACAGTAAGGCTTAATTAGGGGGCTTCCCAGGTGGCTCAGTGGTAGGGAATCCGCCTGCCAGTGTGGTAAAGAATCTGCCTGCCAATGCAGGAGATGCAGGGAGATCCTGGATTGGGATCTCTGGGTTGGGAAGATCTCTTGAAGGAGGAAATGGCACCCCACTCCTAATATTCTTGCCTGTAAAATCCCATGGACAGAGAAGCCTGATGGGCTACAGTCCATAGGGTCAGAGAGAGTCAGACATGACTGACCAACTGATCATGCAAGGCTTAATTGATAACACTGACCCATATCTAAATACTTCTTATACAATGTTTTTATATGTTAAGTTAAATTTTATATCATTACAGTGGATTATTTATGTTAATATACTGGGATTAGTATTTCAAACAATGGCATATAGTTATTGTGGTAAACAATAAAATATATTTTCATATTTGCTGTGTCTGCATTAGACATTTTATATGGCTTCTTTTATATGGTCTCTCACTTAAGCCTTTGGAGTGCTGACTCGCTACATCAACTGAAGTGTTAAATTCATTATTTAAGACTTTTTAATGTAAGTGTTCAGACAGCCATAATTAGAGAGGCACAAACGCCACTGTAGCCTCCTTTATTGGCATACACAGAGTCTAACAAGTCAGCAGGTGACTTCCACTGAGGGAGGAAAACTGCACTACATGTTTCCAAAATAGTTTCTTATAAATGATAGGCCTATAAACAATTACTTTTGGCCACAATAAAGCTTTAAAATGCCGCACAGCTTGTTAGGACAGGATAGGATGTTCTGTAGAAAGCTGCCTCTATTGTTGGACTGTCCTTTGATGACTCTGAATTAAACAGTCGTGAGTGGTGCAGCCAAAATACTTCTAATTAATATAGATACAGAAAATTAAAGGATTTATAAAATTCACACCAGTTTACTGTAACAAAAGTTAACAGGTCGTGTTTGGTCATCATTTCAAAGGCTGAATGAATATACTTAGGAATATAATTTTACTTGTTTCTGTTTACTGTTTTCAAAGATTCACTTGTTTTCGGAACCACACTTTCAAGGTTGCAGTCAATGTTTTGGAGAAACAACAAGTCAAATTGATGATTCCTTCTCTACCAAGTCTTGTAGAGTTTTAGGAGGCAGGTAAGCAAAACAGTGGACTGGAAGAGCCCAATCAGTGTGGGAAACAGGATTCACACCAGCATGTAAATATACCTGTAGGTGCTTGGCACTATAAAACCACCAAATAGTGAGTACTGAAGTATACTTCAGAGCACTGGGTGCTGGACGTCAGAGGACACAGGCATCAATCTGTGTGGGCAGGAGTTCAACGTCATCCCCTCATTGTGCAGTGGGATTGAGGCCAGGTTCTTTGCACTGTAGTTCTCTCCTGTCATCTGTCAAGGGATTCTAGGTCATCTCCAAGGCTCATCCCAAGGTAGATTTGTTTACAGGTCGGGAGGAGGAAGGTGGGCATTCTGAATGTTAGGCAAGTGCATGGCTGGACTGGAGTGCTGATGAGGGGCACGCTGCCCTCACTAGCTGGGTGGTCTCTGTATTTGGGGAAGGGGAAGTGACTTTGGACAGGGAGGGTGGACTCAGATGACGACTTCCCTCAGCATGTGAGCTTAGACGGACACCACGGGATACACAAGACAGGCCAGGCAAGGAGTCCAAGCCAGGAGAAGGGATCAGGAAGCCTTTAGAACAATCTATGCAAAAGGTGATGAAGAATTAAGCCAAATAATAATAATAATAGCAGTGTTAGTAATGCCTTTAATCATACACTGAGGATTAGTGTATGAGAAGCTTCAAGGGCTTGACAAAACCACTTTGGCCTGGAGTAGAATGGTGGCACCATGAGCAAGGAATGCTGGAAGGTGGAAAGGTGAAAGAATGAATCATTACATGGAGAAAAACAAATTTATTTCCCAAATGCAATGCAAAGTTACTATGATTATTAATTTCCTACAAGATGAAATGCAGTAAATATATCCAGACATTTTTGAAGAGAGAACACCGTTAGCCATAAGCAGCATTGTATTTATTGAATGGCAGGTTACCTCTAAAAATCAGACTTTTAGACCAGGAAGACTCAGATTACACTGTACATGTGTGTGGTTTTTCCTTTGTAGCTGGGTTGCATATGATGGAGAAAATTTCTCTGGTAATCAGTACGTGTTGGAGGAAGGCCACTATCCTTCGCTGTCTGCAATGGGATGCCACCCTGGAGCAACTTTCAAGTCTCTTCGTTTTATAGATGTTGTAAGTACATCAGGGTGAATACAGTGCTAACAGAGATACAAAGCCGAGTCAGAGCAAGGGCACCGGCAGGTAGACTTCCTCATGGACAATTTGGAGGCAGAAAAAAATAATTACATGGTCTCTTTGAAGATCTTTAAAATGTAAATTGGTTTCATTTGCTGTTTTCTCAGACTTGAGGGGCAGGCAGTGTTGGGTCAGCCTGGTGCACTCTCATGGGCTAGTTCAAGGCCCTCTGGCTCGTTTTTCCATTTCATACCCGACCCCTATATCTATACCTTTCCCTTTACAGGCACCCATTCTAATGTGTTTGGGGTACAGCTTGGATATTCTTATAAAATGTATGTTTTATAAAAATATGCATAAAGGCTTTTATTTTATATACAGTATTATGCTATAGTTCTCGTGTTATAAACATAACTATTTACATTAAGAATTTTTGAGTCATCCATTATGCTGTATGTATGTCTAGAGTCTAATGTGTGTACATGATGTAATATGTACATACAATATGTAGTCAATAACCAGATGTACATACAGCATAATGGATCACCCTGAGAGGGAGTCTTTGGGGAACACAGATTAAAGGGGAATATACTGGACTTCATGTGCATGAGTATGCAGTTTCACCAGGTACCACCCAATTCCACCACTTTACATTGCGGCCGGCAGTGCATGGGGGTTCCTATTTCCGGTATCATTGTGATTCCTGAGTATTCTGACATTCTAACTTTTGTCACTTTGAAAGAATGGGGTAGAGAGTATTCTCTTTGTTAGTTACTAGTCACTTGGATTTCTGCTCAGTGAATTGCCTACGTATATCCTTTGCCCAGCTCTTTAGTTTTCTGTCATTACTGACTTGCAGAAATTCCTTATAGGTTTAAAATCTATTTATTCTGTTGTTTCAGAGATTTGTAATCAAATTACTTCCCCCAGTTTATCATGTATGTGCTAATCCAGATTATAGTGCTCCTTTTTGACCAGAAATCGTTAATTTTGACACAAAGCAATATTCAATAGAACAAAACTATAAGAATAAGGTTCAGATGTTAAAAGTCTGGGGTCTGACAGTTTGGGAAACATGTTAGTATTTGGTAGCTGGTAAAAAGCTTGCAATGTATAGTTAGTGATTGTAGTGTTAAAGGTAGAAAGAACATATGTGTGAGTTGGCTTTTTCTCATCCCCTCCTGCCCTTTCATATAACAAAAATGTTGACCTTGCTTGAGATGTGAAAATAGTAGCAGTGGAATATGGGATGATGTGTAAGATTCATTAACTTACAAATAACAAAAAGCCTAAAAATTGGATATTTAACCTGCCTGGAGTTCTAAGAGCTACCTACAGATATTGTTAAGAATAATAAAAACAAACACACTTCAGAGGTAAAGCTTTCAAATGTTTTCCTTCAGCCAGAACTTAGTACATGTATGCTCACATAATTTTTGGCACTGATATTCTTTTAAGTTTTGATTATGAGGAAATGTACATTTTACACCTATTAAGAACATATGTTTTAACTGTGACATAATCAAAATCGTTAGGTGGTTGTCACTAAATTAGAGTGCTTGGTATGTTTTGGCATACCGTCTCAGACAAACGTGCAGTGAAAGTACAAAGTAGTAATACTACTACAGTTTTCCTTCTATGTTTAACATAATTCCAAGACCATATAGACTGCCTCTGCACAGATCTGTTGTGTTTATGTGCTATGCCTTGATGTGTAGAAAGACCAATAAACGAAGCAGTAAGATACCACACCCTTGCCACAAAACTTTTAAGCTGGAGAATTTTTGATTTATCATTTTATGATTTTAGGATTATTATCACTGGAGCTTAGTCTAGGGTCATAAAGGTCTGTGATTTGAAAAACAAGCACCAACAGCCAACTTCTCTGAAAATCAGTGGGCTTCTATGCTGTCGTCCTCTTTAAGTGATCATCTGAACATGGGGCTCCCATCCTGTTTTTTCCCTCTTCCTAACAATTATTCCTACAGGACAGTTTGGCAGTATACAGAATCACTGTCTCATTGACAGTTAAAAAACCACCACCACCAAAAGACATTTAAAAATGCATTTAAGTGGAAGGCTCCTTCATCGGGCCAAGTTGCCACTCGACCCCAGAGATCACTATAGCCCCCAACCCCTCACCATTTATATCTCCTTGGCTTTCTAGCTCCTCCTAATCTCAATAGAGAACAGCCAAGTTGAAAATAAATTCCATTAGAATTGACAGTCCAGGTGTACACAGCTATTTCTTTATGCTTGGGCTGTTTTCCCCATTTTTTTGGGGAAAAAAAATTTTATATTCACCTACCTTTCTCTGCAAGGGGAAACTTTCTGGCCTCCATTTTTCCTCTCTCTAGCTCCGGAGCACATAAACACCCAGACTTTCTGAGAAAGGGAACTTATGAGCCGTCAAAGCTGGCCAGATATTGTGCTTTGTCTTTTAAACAAGATGATTTTCACATGAGCTCAAGTTACCATCAAGGAGGAGTAATAAAACATTATTTTTGTTCCTAAATAGGAATTTTCTGAGCCAACAATTATTCTTTTTGAAAGAGAAGACTTCAAAGGAAAAAAGATTGAATTTAATACAGAAATAGTTAATCTCCGATCCCTAGGATTCAACACACACATACGCTCTGTCCAGGTGATTGGTGGCATGTAAGTGAGTTACCTATTTGTTTATTCAGTAGACTTTAAAAATTAAGTTTGATCATATTTCTTTTCTATGTCACCTTAACCAAATTGATGTATAATCCCTTATTTTCTGTAAGGGTTAGTATTTATGATCCCTCATAGTATACTTTTCCCATTTGGAAAAGCCATGTGTGTGGCATCATCTCTTCATCTAGATTTTCAGTTGACTTAAGCTAAGAACTTTAACATTTCTCAAAGTTTCTAGGTGAACACTGTAATAAATCTATTAAGTATTTTTTTTAGCAAGTAGGAAAAAAGAACTGATTTTGCTTATCCCTTTGAAAGACCAAGTCATTTAATTTTAGAGTAAGGGCTGCGATTTTCCTTCAGCCAGGAGTGACCAACAGATGCTATATGCTAAATGATTAAAGGTCAACATGAGAAGATTTTTCTCAGCTTTGAATAATTCTGAAATCAAGACATAAAAAATGAATACAGACTATCAGTGTAATATGTTTTTAAGGAGGTGTTTTCATTCACTCACCAAAACAATAGGTATAGTCTGAAGGCATCAAACATTGGAGTGAACTATGGCTATTTAAAAAACAAATTCAGGTTATTAGGGTGGTAGAGTTATACGTGACATTCTTCCCCAACAGGTTTAAATTAGTGTTTTGTTTTTATGATAAAATAGCTAAGATGGTAACATTTTAGAGTTCCGGGATTAAAAACAGAGAACATTCTTCCTTGATATATAATACGTCAACCCAAGAGGAAGGCTGCTTGCCTGCTGGTCTGTGCTGGAACCCATACTTCATGTGTGGGTATCACAGCACTTCTGGGTGGAACAGACCTGAGCAGTTTAGGTCTTTAGCAGTTTTCTGGACTGAGGAAGATTATTCTCATTTTAAACAAAATTTTATTATTTATTTTTATCTAATCCTTATGGAACGCTTACTATGTATATGAACTTTACGAGTATTAACCATTTAAAGCTCACAGGAAGTACTGGGCTGTCCTGCTAAAAGACTAGCTTTAGCTCATTGCCTTACTGGAAAAAAAACCTACCGACTTCTCTTCAAGAGTGGAACTTTGGGGCATAAATACTCACGTACCATGAATTTGTTATTTGTCAAGAAATGGGTGCTGTAACTGTTTTTGAAAATAAAGTAGTTTCCTTTTTTTTTATATCCAATGTATATTTCAAGTATTATATAAAAGCTTAGCCTAAAAATCGAAACATTCTGAAAATATAATTGGAGCTCATTGTCAAATGGCCATTGCCACTTACTGAAGTCCTCTCCTTTTGTTTTCCAGATGGGTTACTTACGAATATGGCAATTACAGGGGCCGACAGTTCCTACTGTCACCAGCGGAAGTGCCTAAGTGGTATGAATTCAGTGGCTGTCACCAAATAGGTTCTCTACGACCTTTTGTTCAGGTATTTTCTTCTTCTGGGTGTTTCGAATAGACTGTTCTCTGAAATTTTTTTGGTAAATAACTTTTTAGTTTCAATTAGTTTGAAATTGGCTTCTCTCCCACCCCACCCCGTGAGAATTTCTGAATTTGGGCTATGTTTCTGGTGCTAAAAGCAGTTATGACTGCTTCAGAAATGTTATGACATCCAACATCAAAACGTGGTATGTCCCAAGCCCTGGCTTGTCCATAGGCAGCTCCCAGCCCCAGGCTCTCTGAAATTCTGTCACTCTCTCTTCATTGAGAAAATCCTAAAGCCTCTGAAACTCTGACACAGCAGTTATTCCTGACCCAGCCTCATTCTGGATTCTGCCCCTGCTGCTGATGCTGTTCAGTGCTTGTAAAATGCGTGTCAGTGACTATCGCGTGGGTTCTTATCTTCTAGAAACGAATTTATTTTAGACTTCGAAACAAAGCAACAGGGTTATTCATGTCAACCAATGGAAACCTAGAGGATCTGAAGCTTCTCAGAATACAGGTCATGGAGGATGTCGGAGCTGATGACCAGATCTGGATTTATCAAGAAGGATGCATCAAATGCAGGGTGAGCTTTGGGGTTAGACCAGGGTCTGTAAGGGCATCTCTCTTCAAGTAGATGCTACTTGACAATTTCCAGAGCTCTTTTGGAAATAAGTTGGAACATTTTTCATGAAAATACATCTTAGCTCTGATAGAAATAGTCAAGGAACCTAAAAAAGAAGTAAATCTAGCACTGATCCAAGAAACAACTTTATACTTGATTTTATACAGAAATGGAATGGAAAAAGGAAGTGTCTGTGTTACTCTCCTATTTTCCTTTCACCTTCTTGTTATAGAAATAAACCTCTAAGCCTCATCACTATCAACACAGATCTCTCTTGGTCTGCATCTTGAAGGACCCCATAGACTCGGTGAAGAGTGAAGAGATACCACCCGTGTATAACACTCTGTTCCTAATTGTCATGCCTTGTAATTTCCCTCCTATTGCTCCCACCATAATGCACATTTAAACGCTGAGCACAGTAAGATTTATGAGAGAACTCATGCTTCTATTGTAGATAATCTTTTCAACTCTTTTATTTTATGGGCTTGACTGTTTGCTCCTGATTTTTTTTTTTTTTAATACTGGTGCCCATGAGTCAGCAGGCGGCATACATCCTTGTGAAAGGAAGACAGCTTGTTAACTAGGTCTGCTGTGCTTGAGGGAGAATCATCCTTTACCCTTTAGACATTTAGAGAAGAGCATAAGAAACAGAAGCAACTAATACAGAGGCACCGAAAAAGGCAGGGAGCATTTCATGCAAAGATGGGCTTGATAAAGGACAGAAATGGCATGGACCTAACAGAAGCTGAAGAGATGAAGAAGTGGCAAGAATACACAGAAGAACTGTACAAAAAGATCTTCACAACCAAGATAATCACGATGGTGTGATCACTCACCTAGAGCCAGACATCCTGGAATGTGGAGTCAGGTGGGCTTTAGAAAGCATCACTATGAACAAAGCTAGTGGAGGTGATGGAATTCCAGTTGAGCTATTTCAAATCCTAAAAGATGATACTGTGAAAGTGCTGCACTCAATATGACAGCAAATTTGGAAAACTCAGCAGTGGCCACAGGACTGGAAAAGATCAGTTTTCATTCCAATCCCAAAGAAAGGCAATGCCAAAGAATGCTTAAACTACTGTATAATTGCACTCATCTCACACGTTAGTAAAGTAATGCTCAAAATTCTCCAAGCCAGGCTTCAGCCAATACGTGAACCATGAACTTCCTGATGTTCGAGCTGGTTTTAGAAAAGGAAGAGGAACCAGAGATCAAATTGCCAACATCCACTGGATCATGGAAAAAGCAAGAGAGTTCCAGAAAAACATCTATTTCTGCTTTATTGACTATGCCAAAGCCGTTGACTGTGTGGATCACCACAAACTGGAAAATTCTTAAAAAGATGGGAATACCAGACCACCTGACCTGCTTCCTGAGAAATCTGTATGCAGGTCAGGAAGCAACAGTTAGAACTGGACATGGAACAACAGAATGGTTCCAAATAGGGAAAGGAGTACGTCAAGGCTGTACACTGTCACCCTGCTTATTTAACTTATACACAGAGTACAACATGAGAAACGCTGGGCTGGAAGAAGCACAAGCTGGAATCAAGATTGCCAGGAGAAATATCAGCAACCTCAGATATGCAGATGACACCACCCTGATGGCAGAAAGAGAAGAACAACTAAAGAGCCTCGATGAAAGTGAAAAAGGAGAGTGAAAAAGTTGGCTTAAAGCTCAACATTCAGAAAACTAAGATCATGGCATCTGGTCCCATCACTTCATGGCAAATAGATGGGGAAACAGTAGCATCTCCAAAATTACTGCAGATGGTGACTACAGCCATGAAATTAAAAGACACTTACTCCTTGGAACAAAAGTTATGACCAACCTAGACAGCATATTAAAAAGAAGAGACATTACTTTGCCAACAAAGGTCCATCTAGTCAAAGCTATGGTTTTTCCAGTAGTCATGTATGGATGTGAGAGTTGGACTATAAAGAAAGCTGAGCACCAAAGAATTGATGCTTTTGAACTGTGGTGCTGAAGACTCTTGAGAGTCCCTTGGACTGCAAGGAGATCCAACCAGTCCAGCCTAAAGGAAATCAGTCCTAAATATTCATTGGAAGGACTGATGTTGAAGCTGAAACTCCAATACTTTGGCCATCTAATGTGAAGAAATGACTCATTTGAAAAGATCGTGATTCTTGGAAAGACTGAAGGCGGGAGAAGGGGATGACAGAGGATGAGATGGCTGGATGGCATCACTTACTCGATGGACATGAGTTTGAGTGAACTCTAGGAGTTGGTGATGGACAGGGAGGCCTGGCGTGCTGCAGTCCATGGGGTCATAGAGTCAGACATTACTGAGCGACTGAACTGAAAATGCCAACTTCTGTCTGCGAATTATCTTAATTCAAGGAAATGGCATCTTCCAGCAGTTATTTCTAATGAACATTTCAGTGATATTATTTAACAACTTTGAATCCAGTAGTTCAGTCAGTGAGAAAAAGTAAAGTGTACTAGATTATCAGAATCCTTTTATCTCAACATGGAATGGTACACTTTTCAAAAGCATGTTCTACATCAATTTGTGTGAATGCCATATGAAAATGACTACCATACCTTGTTTATATGTTAAAGGTAGATTCACTTCATAGAAGAAGCCGTAAGATTTTTGCATTAGAACACACTCTTTATAGTTGGATAGCGTGCCTTTGAAGAAAATTTTAGATATTTCTCATGAAGGAACACAAGAGAATAAATGGAATTCCAAGTTTTAAAATGATAAAATGCCCTTTTAGCAACTTCAGTGCTACAACAGCCTTCAAAATTAGAGATACAGTCATATGCTGGAAGCCTCAGGCTGAGCGGGGTAGATACATCAGAGAGGATTTAGCTACAGACCCAGATGCAGCTCATAGTCCTTTCTAGGAGCGAGAAGTAAATGATGGGCACTTATAGTGTTCTGAGGCTTCCCTTACTAATAAACCAGAGGACGTCACAAAGGGCTTAAGTCTCCTCATACAAAGGACAAAAACTGAGAACTTTCCATTACTGATGTCATCCGAAACGAAGGGCATAAATATTTGTTTGATCCCAGTTACCATGGCTAAACGCTGAAATACTCATGTGTAAATGAAGCTGGGAACGAAGGTAACTTTAAAAATCAGCTTACCCAGGGGACTGCTTACAAGGGTACTTGAATGTGTGTCCCTCCATGTGTAAGATACCTTGTCCTTTCTGCTGAGCAGATAGCAGAGGACTGCTGCCTGACCATCTCGGGGAGCCTCGTAACCTCTGGCTCAAAGCTGGGCCTGGCGCTCGAACAGAATGCTGACAGTCAGTTCTGGAGCATGAAGCCTGACGGCAGGATCTACAGCAAGCTTAAGCCAAATTTAGTTTTAGATATCAAAGGTAAGGATTATTTCCCCTATCTGCCTTGTTGTGTCTTTCTTTAGTTAACTAAAAAGCTCTACTTTTGACATCGGGCGCACTATTAATAGTAAGTGATCCCTTATGCTGTGCCAGCCTCAGTGCTAAATAAACACTGTACACACGTCATCTCACGTGATCTCCACAGCAGCCCTAAGAGGCCTGTGTTATCCCTCCTCTCCCCATTTTACAGCCCCTCAGAACTGAAGTTCAGAGGGGTGAGTCAGTTTGGCCACACCCACAGTGCTGAGGTGGAATCTGGACATGGGCCGACTTTAAAGCATTTATTACAACAGACTAAAAATCACAAGTTAAAAGGCTCAGTCTATATAGCTGATGGTACTCATGTACATGCAAGTAACCTAAAATCTAAGACTGAAAAGTAATTAAAACGAACAACAAACACAGCCAAAGAGATTTCAACTGAACATTTGCTCAGTGAAGTTACTCTGGAGTGAACTGATTGATGGTGCCTGGAGAAGACCAAATACGTTTATTTAGGCAAGTGGTTTCCCAACTTTATCTGCATCAGAATCTCCTGGAGGGGCTGTTAAAACACAGATTGCTGGTCCCCTGCCCTCAGAGGTCCTGATTCAGGAGGTCTGGGGTACAACCCTGCATGTCTGACAGGGTTGCGGGTAATGCCCATACTGCCAGTCTGGGAGGACTACTGATGATAATTTTAAAATAAAACAAAGTTACCAAATGTAGACATGGGAATTTAGTAAACTCTTGTTGCTGCTGACAAGCAAATGAAGACAGTGCATTTTGTGTCATATGGGGTAATTTTGCTTTAAATTATTAATGGAGACTTTCTATTCCATATCAGAAAACCAGTGTGGTGATGTTTGTAAATTTAGTGAAACTATATAATATAACACACACACAGTTTTAAATTATGGCTAGAAAGTTGGCTCTGTTTTACTTGAGTCAGGGATCTAGACCAAAGCTGTCATTAAAAATTAAGATATAGGATTAAAGAAATAGCTTGTAACTGAGTTTTAAACTAACTTGTAGAAAATGGAGAATAAGCCTGAACATTTCCATCAGGGGCTTTGGTGGCCACTGATTCAGATCTGCGGGTGGGGAGAGTGGTCAAGCCACCTCACAATGGGGTCTGAGGTCACAGAGACTCAGAGGAGCAAAAGGTGCTCAGAGGCAAACCGAGTTCACTGAGACGGAGGCAGGGCACTACACTTACGGAGCAAAACTAAGCAACGTCTGGCTCCAGGCTGGATGGGGCCCAGCATCATACCTTGTATAAAATGCAACAGGAGACGAATGCATTGTAGGCTGGCACAACAGACTTGTCAATATGTACACAAGATACCCATTTTATAGATGATCAGCCTGAGGTTCATCGGTTGAGTCACTATCTTAATTCTTATTTGGATCAACTTGTTAAACTGGAGCTCCTCAGTCTGTACAAGATAGTTTTAACACCTCCAGAGAAGCCAAAGAAATGTGACTAATTGGAAACACAGATGTGGAGGGAAATATGGACTAGTGTCTCTTACAGTATGATCCACTTCCTGTGTCCAGGGTTAAGGTCACTGTGATCTTTCTGAGCAAGTGTCTTAGAGCATTCCTTTTATTCTTTCAACATGTACTTGTTGGGTACCCACTTACCCACAGTGTGACCAGCTCTGGGCCAGAGACTGGGGATACCAAAGTGGTGGGGTGGGAAAAGACAGTACCTTAGCTTCAGAGACCTTACACTCTGGAAGCTCCAAGCATATGGGATTTTCCCCACTTGCTATGCTGGCAGCTGACCAGGAGTAAGGATACCTGGCTTCTAGTCTTGACTCTGAAAAGGACTGTGGGGCTTCAGGAACTTTCTCCTTAGGGGCTTCACTTTAAAGCTCCAAGGTCACTTCCTAAAATGCAACACAAATTAGTCCAATGCCTTTGGAATAAGGATACTGTTCTGGTCTATTTGTGACCTCTCTGCGTTCGAGCAAGGTAGCTGCAGTAGTCCCTTGCTATCTTGGTCAACTGGGTTTAAATGTCTCCGAATGTGGGAGAATGATGCCATCTTGTGGACAAGACAGAGCAGGGCCACAAACTCACATCCTGTGCAGACGAGACAGAAATACAGCTCTCTTCAGGGCACTTCATAGGAGACTGAGTTTCCTTGGCTACAGTTGTTGACCATGTGTTAGCTACTAATATTACAAGATTTATTCCTTTTAACCCATCTCCTGATATTTTGATAGACATCTATATGTTATTTCAGACCAAAGACATGACAATAGTGTAAGCTGATTCATGCTAACTTTAAAAAGATCAAAGTTTGGGATTTTATTTCTCCCCAAAGGCAGCAGAATGAATCAAATTATTTTTCAAGAACTTTCTAGTTGTCATAACTCTAGAATTATGATATACACAAAAAGTATGTTTAAGATATTATAATCTTGAAGAATGAAAAAGTGCATTGTGACCTTAAGATAATACTTCTGACATCTCAATGCAGTACAGTGTGCGTGCCTCAGTGGAGACGGCAGGATTTGTGGTGGTGGTAACTTTTTATCTCACTGCAAACTTCAGCATAAAAAGCCCAGGGCGCTTGCTTTGTATTCCGTCCTGTATCTAGCTGTGCAGAGGCGCTCAGTTATGATGATGATGAATCAGTTTCTTCCAAGAGGGGCACAAGAGATTATTTTCTTCCATCAAAACTATGTAACTTCTCAGACCTTTTGGAGGTTTTAAAAGACAATAAGAATATTTGATTCCCCTTGGCTTAAGGCTGCACTATGATTTCAATACCAGTCACACTTACCCTGCATTAAGATGTGCAGATTTTAATTCTGACAGAGTCCTAGGTGCTATAACAATTGGTACAGAGGCTTGTGCTGAAAAGTACCTGAAAGGATGTTTACGCCACACTAGGGAAAAAAAACAACACATGACCCTTTCTTTTGTCCATGATACTTCGCCATTGAAAGTAGAGGCCATGAGGCTATTTTTAACACTAAAGAATCTGAAATATCTGGTAGGTGAAAGGGAGCGTATGGAAACTGTATTGGATTTACAGTTCAGTGGAACTCAGCATATTAAATGCTGTGAGTTTTTATGCACCACAGCCTGTCGGTTCCCAGAAGTGGGAATGCTGCTCTGCCCACTATACTTCGGGCTGTCACTCCAACCTCCCCTTTGACCTAATACCACCACTGTTCGTGTTGATGCAAAGTTTGTCCCGATGACCATTCCATTTCTGAGCCTGCCTGCTTTCTTCCACTGCCATCTCAAATCCACGATCCCGCCACTGAATATTTGTCACCATCTTTGCTCCTTTCCCATCTCTAGCTTCTTTCCTGTTCCCCCCAGTTTCACAGATCTTAAGAGTGACCATGAACTAGCTTTTAAGATTTGAGTAGGAAAAGGAGCCTGGGGAGGTAGGACATCAGTATGGAGCTGCTGACGTCCTCTGATGGGGCTTTGACACATCACCCCCAGTGGGTGGAGCCTTAGTCCTCGGAGGCAGTTCTGGGCTTTCCCTCCTGTGTGCCTTCCTCGAGGCACGTGGTTTCACACCTTGCTTACTCTTGCTGCCCTGGTGGTGTAATAAACTGTCTTGCTACAGCTCCTTCACATGGGCACATTTCCCTTTATCATTTTCCTTTTCTTTCTTTCAGGGGGTACACAGTATGATCAAAATCACCTTATCCTTAACACTGTCAGCAAAGAGAAGTTAACACAAGTGTGGGAAGCCATGGTCCTGTAGACCTGAGTAAAGAACACAGGAAGAATATTTCTGGAGGCCTTCCAGAGCTACCTTACTTAAACAAAAAAAGAAAAAAAGGCCTGCTGCTGGAAGCGCCAAGAAGAGAGTAGACCTGCTCCTTCAACAACTCTAAAGTCTCTCTTGAATCACGTTCCTGTGACCAGGACAACCTCTCATCAAAAGATTGTGATCATTTTAAAACAATCATCTGTCCTCTTGTTTGTTCCCTTTCCTTTCAGGAGCTGCCTAAACAGGTTGCCTCCTTAGCAGCTTTAGGGTGCTTTTTGGAAAAAGTTATACTAAGACCTTAAGAGATGATGTATGTTTTAAATTATTTCCAAAGATAGAGAACAGGACCAAACTTACCAACCTTGCAGGCCTACAAGTCCTGTACACTTTAAAGGGAAGGACAGAAGCTCAAGTTTGTAAGGTAGGAGTCGCTTCAGCATCTGAGAAGAAGTCATTTTATTAGGCCTGCAATTTTGGTCCCTGATCCTCTGTTTTCTGGACTCATAATTATGCTGTAAAGTGGGAAAGCCTTAGCTGTTCAGACATATTTTAAGGAACTAAGTATAAACCAAGTATGTTTCTGTTAATATTAAAAATTAGCAAATTTACAGAGCTATCATGTGCACGTCCACTAACATTAGCAGGATCTGCATTCCCACTCACCTGCGGCCGCTCTAGACCGCCACATGTGAGTGTTGGTCCTCTGCCTGCGCCCCTACTGAAACAGTACGATCACGACCTCATCTATTAGCCCATCCTCACTCGCCTACAGCTAGTTCTGCAGTGTTAAGCAGGCCTTTGCCCAACTCAGATCTTTTAGCCCAGTTTCCCCCTCCTAAGCAGCTGCGCTGACCACTGGGGGCGGCCTCGCGTCACTTACTTCAGGAAGCAGACACTTGAGGTGTGGAAGGTGTAGAGGATGACCAGCGATTCTCTCCAGAAAGAAGGGAAGGGAAGGAGGCTGTAAGCAATCCCTGTTGCCTGAATCCTGGGACTGAGAACCCTAAAATACAGCAAGCATTTCAGTGAAGAAGACTGAAAATGCTGAGCCGCTCCCTGGCCAAGCTGTCCTCGTCACTGAATAGTGGTGTTCTGTCACATATCTCGTTTCCAGTTGTAAAATGTTGATCCTCTGGAGTCTGCAGTGGGCAATGACGGTCATCAGCAGTGTACCCTGCAGGCTTTGAGTCTGCACGCACGTGTCCCACAGCGGCCACCACGTCGGTCCTGTTCCCAGGTATAGCACTGGCCTTAGGCCTTTACTCATCTCACTAACCACAGTACGGTGGGCTAAGACCGTCTAGTGTGTGTTGAATTTCTCTCTCAAATAAATTTGTTTTTGGTTAACTGTATTGATAAAATCTGAGAGGATCCATTCAGGAGCCCTCCAAACACTTCCAAGAGGGTCAGGGGCACATCAGAAATAAATGTCTGATCACGACATGGAAGGCTTCACAGCTGCTGGATTAAGGGCAGAGAGAGATTTCTGACTGCCCTCACTTCAGAGTCAGTGGGAAAAGGGCACCCGTCACTCTTCTGAGTGGAGATGCCCCCTCACTACCAGCTGGGAGCCCTCAAGGCAACAGGGCTGATGTTTGTTCGGAGAAGTCAATAGTAGCTTATTTACAGCTGGAAGAACCTCTTTCTTCTGAGGTAAATTTGTACTGGTGGGAACAGTAATTCTAGAGAAAAGCCCTCATCCAACACACTACAATTGAGTGTCTAGCAGGAAGAAACCGAGGAGAAAGCCGCTCACCCAAGTCTCTGTCAGAAGCTGAATGCTAGTGCTGGAGGCCCAGTGATGAGGAGGCACAGCAAAGCAGCAAACAGTCACTTTACACCAGTGAAGGCGGGGCACAGACTAGAGGCTCAACAGCCGCAATGGGCTTACTGGGGAGGTCAAAGTGCAGAACTCTGGGCCCCAGTGGAAGGGTTTGCATTTCCACTGAAGAGTTCCCAGAGAAGCATGTTTCCATTGCTGAGAGAAGACTAGCTTGCTTATGTACAAAAGTAAGGGTTTTAAGAAGTTAGAAACTCGAACATCTCCTTTCATTCTCTGAGAGGAATGAACCAAATCACCGGCTAGATTCTTCTATAGGCCCCTAAGAGATTCAGAACTCTGAGGGCTGTGAGGACAGCTCTAGAGCAGAGGAATAAAAAACGAAGGAAACCCTGGCCACTCTGAAACGTGCTCACTGATAAGTCTAGAAGCTTAGTCAGCTCTTCAGGCTGCCACTCCTCCACACGCTGGAAGTTTTAACTCTCTCACAAACATTAAGATGGTGAAACAGTTTGAGCTACTAGAACAGAAAGTGCTGCAACAATTTGCAAATGTGCTGTGAAAAAAAACAATAGACAATTTTCACTGACTTTACAGACAAGCCCAAGTGCGGATATTTTCATATCGTGTCCTTACTTACGCGCGTGTCCCTTGCGCTTGGCACAGAGAGAGCTTGGCAGATGGGCAGGCGCGGCAGGTGATGGGAGAAAGCCCTGGGCAGAGCAAGGTGATGGCTGAGGGTGGGAGTGTGGTTATAAAATCTCTGTGCCTGGCTCAGAAGATGGAAAATTACTGGCAAGGAGTGTGTTTTTTATATCATGGAACTTGCAGTCTCATCTGGAAAGGGATGGCTAGAAAAAAGCTGGGGCCTGCAGGCACTCACCGAGTAAGAGAGCCAACAATCACCAAACCGAATATTTATTTAAACAACGTTAATGACGGTCTTTCCTCGTGCATGTCCCCTTTCTACCTTCAGGAAGGCTTCTGGAACTTTAGAAAATGGAAAGGTTTTTTCAATAACTGGCTGAATCTGTAAAACACAAGAAAGGTTGACCGGTGGGTAAGAAAACCTACATCGCTCACCATAGATAACCTAGTTTACGTAGGTACTTCGTTTCTTGGCGTCGTCAGCCAGGCTGCTCTCTCTCGGGTCTGTGTGGCACCCCCAGTCAGGAGCTCACAGTGGGCCGGGCCACAGCTGCACTGCTGCACCTCCCACCTCTCAATCTCCTATAATGCAGCCCACCCGACCATCCGCCTTGCTCCTGCTCCACACTGTGGCAGAGCCCCTCCACAGCATCCAAACCCGGCACCCGGTAGCCACCAGCATCCTGACCTCAGCCCTCTGCAGACCCCGACTCTACCAAAACGGGTTACTTGTCTGAGTGTGGGCTGCGTGTGCGTCTCCTCTGTGACATCTACCGCGTGTCCAGCCTAGGTCTCACCCAAGCCTGCCTGACCCATGGTCTGCAGTGTGTCCAGAGGACCGGTGTGGCCTCTTCAGACTGCTTGCTACAGCTGAATGCACATCTCAGCCACGCTGTCCTGTGTGGCAGACATCAAAGAGGGCATCCGAAGATTCCTGCTGTGCAGGTAGTGCACAGGATAGGGACAGATTTCATAAAGTTTGTTAACTGTTCGGCATATCTACTTGAGCAAAGCTGAGTGCATCGTGGAACAGGCCACCTCTTCTGTATCCCCTACAATACCCAGCACAAGGTTAGGCACACAACAGGAGCTTAATAAGTGTCACTTAGGTGAAAACTAGTAGGATAACTGGGAAGCAAGTGTCTTTGGGGGCCCACCTGTGGCTGAAGCTCCCCTGGGGGCTCTGCTGAGCTGCAGGGCTGGTTAGAATTTACGGGAACACCAGCTCATAAAGGCTCGAATGCTGCTGGCTCTGTGTGGTGCATCGTTAGCGCTGCCAGCAATTGCCTTTGAAACTGGGACCAGTTAGCGCTCGCTCTCCCCACACACACATCTGACTGAACTCATCCTTTTTAAAACTTCAAGCAAAAATCAGTAACCATCCACTTGGCATCTCAGTGAACTATCTCCCACTGCTCCATGGACAGGCATCAGTTGTCAGAAGGCATGAGCTTACATCTTGTGACCCTTTTACAAGAGAAAGAAGTATATGCTCTTGTGGTATTCAGATGGGCTTTCCTCTTGTGTGAATTTCACAGCCCCACCACCAGAGAGCATCTCAGACCCCCAAAGTTCCCTTCTCCAAAACGTTGACAATTTTTTGTACTTATGAACCACGATAAGCTCATAATAACAGCACCAGCATGGGCTGTCCTCACCATGTGCCAGGCACTCTAAGTGCTCTATGTTCTTTACCTCATTTAATCCCGACAGCCACCTTATGAGGTAGGTACTGTTATTATTCCCTTTTTACAGATGGATACGTTAAGGCACAGTTATATCACCAACATCACATGACTGTTGAGTGGTAAGACAGGCTTTGAGCTGGTACCAGAGTGTCTGCTCTCCCCACTCTACACTAAACTTTCTGTACATCATCAGCTGCTTTCTATATCTACTCCTAAAATCTTAAGGGGAGAGAAAGGTAACCAAGGATTATATGGATTCATCACAGCCTACATCTTGACTGGCCTGCCAGCCATGTTAATGTTAATGGACCATGTTAATTGGCCATGTCAGCTCAGGATCCAGGCTGTGTCCAGGTCACTGACATAGCCCAAGCGTGGTCCCTAGGCCACCATTCCCACTGCACCTATGGAGGACACCACTGGCTTATAACTGCGGCCCTCCCCAGCAAGCTGAGCATGATCTCAACACAGCTGCTGCTATGAACAGAACAGATTTGAGCCAGCCTGTTGGAGGAAACCTACTTGCTTGTCTGGTAGAAGAGTGGAAAGCATCCAAGCTGTTCCAGCATGTCCCACCCAGAACCTTCTGAACCCAGCCGCTAGGACACTGCTTTCTGGATGCTGATTACCTGAAAAGGAATCACCTGAATGCATGCTTAAAATGCAGAGTTCTTGGTCTCCTGTTAGACCAACTCCATCAGAATCTCTAGGGGAGAAGAGTTTTCTGCACATCAGAGCGGGAATCACTACAACCTTTTGCCTTATGCTTAGGGTTCCTGACTTGTGTCAATCAGGGGCACATCCACCCACTCCACAGAGGCTGAGCATCTTCTAAGTGCCAGGCGCTGACATAGAGCAGCACACAAAGCAGGCACCTGAGAGAGAAATCAAGAAAGGAGGCAACAGGGACTGACTAATCACGGAGCAACCACAGCAGCGTTATGGGAAGCCACTCCAGAATGAGGGGCTGCCTGGCAGGCTCCACCCACTTTAGAACCTGGCCAGAGACGCAGAGTCTGAACTGATGACCCACGCAGCTGGCGGCGACGGCACACTTTAATCTGGCTGGTCAGGCCCATTGTGGCGGATAATCCCATGGGGCTGACTGGGGCATAACGGGCATTCAGCTCTTCCCGAAAGTGACAATGAAGAGGCTTTCAATGAACAGGCAGGCAAATGCCACTGCTGGCTGAATGTGTGACATCAAACAGAGATTAACAGCATAAAGAGGCAGTGTCTATGCGCAGCCTCACACCAGACCCAGAATGCTTGTTTGTGATGGACAAAGGGATCAGAGCAAAAACCCAGAGAGGGGAAACAAAGGTTACCCACGGCACGGTGGGGACGCTGCTGCAATGACTGCTGCAGCCCGGCCCACGCACGGAGCCCTGGTATAAAGTGGCAGGCTGCACACTGCACTTGGGGGCGATGCAGGCACGCAGGGATCGAAGCTGACTGGGAGCCCACGGCTGCGGCATTCCAGCATCCCAGTCTCGGACCCAAATCCAAGCTCTCCTGATGGCCCTTCCCTTCCTTAAACAAAGGGTACACAAAGCCAGGCCCTGACATCCTTCCCTGAGAACAGGACCATGGGAGGAACCTCGGGCTCCCTGGAGCAGCCCGGGAACACTGCTGTCAGCAGCAGTTGGGAAGCCTCCCACCTCCGAGGCAGAAACCCTCTGGCTGAGAGCTGGTGGGGAGGGCCAGGGGAGGCTCTCCCTCAGTCCCCACTTCCCCGCAGGAATCACTGAACAGTAGAGTCCAAAAGAGGTGGGAGGAGTTGGGGGGATCTCCGAGCCAGCCTGCTGGACAGATTAGAATCTAAAGCGCATGTGGTTACGGACTAAGTTCAAGGTCAGAGCTCTTAGCAGAGGAGCAGAGTGAGGATCCCAGACCCCCGATGTCATCACTGCACAGCTTGGGGACACTTTGGGGAGGGAACTCGGAGTCTGTCACCTCTTCCCCAGACCTTCAGCTACAGCCTCTACCAGGCACAGAAACTGACCTCAGAGTGTGGGGAGTAGAGGGGACAGAGGCCCAGGGTGACCTAAAGCCCTTGGCATGATCCCAGTCCACCACCGGGGGACAGGCCCAGGGCCCACAGCAGGGGCGGCAGGGCCGCAGCTGACCACCACCTCACAGAAAAGGGTAGCTCTGAGTTCCTCCACAGGGCCAGGACTTCCAGAGTCAGGATGAAGGGGGAAAAGGAGGCTTAACCTAAGGAGATATGAGGAAGGAAAGGGTGGGCTTTGCTCAGACTTGCTATTTCTGAACTCCTTGGCCCCAGATGGAAAACTCAAGGCTGGAAGATAGGAGGTGCGATTAGGAGGTGAGATGGGAGGGGGAGGGTGCAGGAAGAGGCTGCTCCCCAAGGGAGTAAACATACCCATTCTGGAAGCATCCCAGGACTGTCCCTAGGCCCCCTTGAAAAAAGGCACTCAGAGCCAGAAGGTAAGAGGAGAAACTCGGCCTGCATCTCCCCACAGAAACAACTTCAGACGCATCTGAAGAACTTCAGCAGCATCAAGGCTATGATGTCCATGAGGTACCTGCCACATCTGGCAAGACAGCGCTCTCCTGGTGGTCCCGGAGACTCAGTCCCTAACCACTACATTCTTTCTATGGGGGAGAGCGGGAATCCGGTTGCAAGTAAAGGAGTTTAAAGCTTTGGAATACAGTTCATTGCAAAATTAGGGCCCAGCCATTCCAAGAGGGGTCTGGAAAATCATCTGCCTCAGAACCTACGGCACGCTCCACAGCTGTCCTGGCCAAAACCGTGCCAGAGCCACGTGTGGCGATCTGCATTTAAGCAAAAGTAGGGGAAATTAATAATCTGCTCCTTCAGTAGCACCAGCCACATTTCAAGTGTTCAATAGCCACATGTGGCTAGTGGTTACCACACTAGGAAATGCAGAGAGACCATTACCATTCACTGCAGAAAGTTCTAGTGAACAGTGCTCAGGATGCAACTCAGCGTGGCCAACACATCTCTCCACACCCTACTGAGCAAAGCAAAATGGCTACCAGCCCTCAACAGTTTTGAATTAAATTCAAATAAGTTCCATAGGGACTATGCTGATGCTGGCTAAAATAAATAAACCAAGATATGAACAACATCACTCAACCAAGACATCTGGTTGGTCACCTAGGCTCTTGAATGGACCTGTGGACTCAAATGGCCTTAATAACACACAAAGAACACAGGTGGGCATACACATACTCAGGAAGATGAAAGTGTCCAAAGGATCCCATACTTGAGCCCCAGGCATCGAGTTCCCCTCCTCAGGAGCAGAGACCAATAGTTCAAGTTTCTTTCATGTCTTTTGATGTTTCACGCATTGTGGTAGGCACCCCAACACCAACAGTTAGCTAAGAAGTATTAAGAACGGGAAATGTTTATTTTGTTTAGAAAATGCCAATAAACTTCAGGCATAAGGCACAATTTCAGTTTCAGCCCATTAAACTCAACGTGCTAATTACCTGTTACATGTACAAAAAAAATCATGCTTTTGTTTCACCCTATGAATCACAGAACATCTTTGGAATACCCGAGAAACTGGTAATGGTGGCAGTCTGACAAGGAGAAGCTCCATGACTGAGGGACAGGAGTCAAAGGAGATCCTGTGAGATAACTTTTCCTACCTTTTGGATTTAGAATCTTACAAATGTATTACTCATTCAAAAACTTAAAGCATTTTGAAAGAGTAGGCTCTTCTAGTTCATGGCCGCACACTGTCAAATAACAACTCCAGGTCGTCTATTGGACACCTGCTAATTAGATTCATCAAGCACTGAGCCAAAGCCTGGAAGGATCTTCCATGTCCTCATCCAATTTAAGCTTTACTAACCACATAATATGTAAGTAGACCGGTTCTGTTATCCTTTCCAATTTTCCAGTGTAGATAGGCAACGACATCTCATACCCACAACAAAGCAGGATGCACGGGACAGCTGACCTCTTCGTGGATCCAGGGTCACATATCAACCACCACAGTCCCAGAGCCCTTCATGGTCAGAAATGAGCCCAAACGGCCCTGGTGAGAAGAGGATCAAAGGCCAAAGGACCACCTCCTCAGTCACCCTGGAGGAGGACATGACACCCAGAGGGCATCTTTATTTATTTCTGCTATGTCCTCTTTTAGCCATGCCGCCTCATATCTACCAGATTTAGTGGGGACACACACACAAGTCACCTCTCTTCTCTGTTGTATAACTAGTAATTTCTAGATAGAGTCACAATATTTCGAACACAAAAGAGTGATGCTAAGCATGTGGTCAGTCTGGAGCAGATGTCAGGACAAGTGTGGTGACTTCCAGAGGACTGGGACCCTCTACGGATGGGGCTCCATTCAGCACTATGTAGAACTATGGGCCATATTATCTGATGACAGCTCACCTCCTTCTTCCTAGAAGTAAAATAAGCCCCTCTGGGGGATGTGCGGGGAACCCTACAGAGAGGCACTCGATTCCAGTCATGACAAGGCTGTCCCTGTTCACCCAGTACACGTCAACACTTAGAAATCTGAGAAAAGGCATGCAAACTCGTGACCAAAATATTCTGGAAAGAGTAATGAGCCACTTTCTTTCGTAGCTTCCATGCCTGTGATAGTACAACAACAACAACAAACTAAATGCACAAAAAGCAGCCAGTAATTTCCTAAAAACATTCTTTTCCAAAACCAAAGTGCAAAGATGAAATGAGCCAGCGAGGGGCAGTTGCCAACACAGGAAAACCCATCTCAAGAGGCTCTTTCCGCATGGCTTAGCAAGGATCACGGGCTGTGCCTTGCTCCAACTCTCTCCCTGCCCAGCATAAAATGACAAGGACAGGTCAGTTTTAAGCTCAAGTCCCAAATCAGCTTCAAGCACTAAGCACGCAGCTTCATGGTGGAGAGGGAAAAAAGCAGGACTGGGTCAGGAAGTATGAGCTCTGGTCCCACTTCTGCAAACTTGAACGTGTCCCTTTATCCTTTGAGCCAGTTTTCTCATCTATAAAATGATAATCATTGTATCTATGACTTCATGCAACCCTCAGGGTATATAATTTTCCCCATTCTGTAATTCCATATTAATTTCTCAATAAAAATCATAAATATCAGCACCAGAATATGAGTTTGCCTTCTGGGTTATTCTTCCAGAGATGGCATGTCTGGGCCATGAAACCGCGTGAGAACTTAACCAAGCAGGTGGTAGCCGAGGAGTCTTTCTCAACTTCCGTCAACCCTGAGAGGCCTTCTGACGCCCAAAAACTGGGCTTCAGAGGGCAGTCCCTCACCATCAAGTCAGGACAGATTCAAAGAGAAACACCAACCAGCTGTCTCCACCAAAATCGCCATCAATTCTGAACCATTTCCTGTGCACTGACCCTCTCAGACGTACCATTCATTTGCCATTGATTTCATTACACTGGCCTGGGAAGAGGAGACCTGGCGACCCAACCTACAGTCCAGTTCTACTGAGGCTTAGAGTCACAGTGTTTGTTCCCCTTGCTCATCTGGAAATCTGCTGGCCTCCAAAGCAGCCACACCCTCAGAAGCTCAAGCAGCAATTCAGCTGTAAACTCACGAGGCTATCCCCACCTTTGTGCAATGACTGTCTTCACAGTACCTTTTTTTCAGGACCATTATCAAAATGTTAGCAGCCTAGCTGTAGATCCCGGCTCTACTGCCATCTAACCAAGTGTTTCTGAGAAAAGCATATAAGCTCTCTGGGTCTGCCTCTCATCTTAAACCTGGGGGCTGCCCTACATGGCATATGCTCTTTCTCACATGCAGCCATCTGTGGCTATCGTTCCCATGGAGACAGAGCCCCAAACGCAGCACTTGAATTTGGCATATCAGGCAGTGTGGACACGGGCTGAGCCTACCTCTGTAGAGCTCCCACTGACTGGGCTTGCTAGGAAGGTCACCCAGGTGAGCAGGGACACCCTGGCAACACACTTACCTTTCCCGCCTCCACCAGTTCCGCAATGTCATCTAGACATGGACCGCTGGCCATGAAAAAGGCCCAGCGATAATGGACTCCTTGCCAGAAATGCTAAAAAGAAAACAAAACATGTCAAATTTCAGAAAGGAAGAAATCTGACTAAATGCAAATTTAGGGAAACGTATTTCCTGGATGACTAAGACAGACAAACTGCTTTCCCATCTCATGCTGCCACAGTGAGCTGTACACCAGCATGGCGACGGACAGACAATGGATGCTCATGAATGTTTCATAACTGAGTGAGTGAACAGAGATATACCCATGTGAACTTGGGCTTCTTCCCCACGTTGTGACTATCAGGCAAGCAAGCACAGGAAAGCTCTTTTTCAAGGGCAGTCTCACTAGTCTCACACACTCGGTTTCTCCCCTAGGAGATATGAGGGGCTGAGACCTCTAGACTTTCCCTACCAAGGTGTGAATAAAGCCCCAAGGCACCAGAAAAGAGGTTTTACCTAATTCAGGAATGCTTCAAGGGCATAAGGCACCAAAATATGATCTTAGACAAGAAATCCAATCACAATTTTTTTTTTTTTTTCTGGCTCCGAGGAATAAGACAGTTTTAAAAGCAAAACGAAGTGTAAAGTTCCTCATGCGTCATGGCTGGACCTTCCCCTAAAATTACACCGAGTCCCAAGTCACTGAATGCCATGATGGGACAAAATGCCCCCAGATGAAGATTAGCAAAAGTCTTATACCAAGAAGGTTCATGACCACTCTACTGCCATACCCACTTTTATTACTCTTCACGTCGGAGGTAGGATAAGCCATTATCAAAACAGCAAGTGAGCTGAGGTTCTCTGTGATACCTCAATGACCCTCCCAACTAAACGTCATCAGATGAGAGCGATCTAGAGGTAGGACAGGGCCAGCCAGTGTCCACCTGCCGCCTCCCTCCCCACACCTGCCCACCACCATCGGGCGAGCACAGGCTTTCTGCACTGAGCTCACGACTGCCTCACATCTCAGCATGACGATCAGCTACCATCGTGGCATGAAGCTGGCAGGGGCGGCAGAACTCTCCTGCTCTGCCTCAGGGCTCGATGGTTGTGTCACGTAGGTCAAGTTACCTCTTTCAGCCTGTATCCTGGCCTGTAGGGTGGAGGCACCACCACCTAGCTGATGGGGATGTTGGAGGGACTAAATGCGAATGTATGCAAAGTATCTGACACAGGAAGGATTCGACAAGTATTTATCTAGTGCTGAAAGTAAAGCTTGCTGAGGAAAGACTGGGGCAATGCAAACCAGTCTTTAAGACCGCAGAGAAACAGACAAACCCAAGCTGCTGTCAAGGCAACGGATGTGCCCAGAATGGCTTACTGGTTTGGCTGAGTGACCCCCTAGCTCATCGTCCAACCCGGAACACTGTTAAGAGTTAAAGGGGTCACTGGTAATCATTATCCCAGGACCACAGATGCAAACAGAGCCAAGCTCACCCTAGAGTAGGTATGACAAGCCCTTGGAGTAGCAGGGCAGAGCCCAGGCTGACAGAAGTCTCCAGATGGTACGCTCTTGGCTCAGGGCACTCTCAGTATGCCATTTAAATACTATCATCTCCTGTGTGTGTCATAGCATGAAAGAGGTCAGGAAGCACTGGTCTAGGGAACTAACTAAAACAAACAAAACCAAATTTGAAGGCTCAGGCAGCTAGACAGGAGGCATTGTCTGTCCCAAGCTTACAGCAGGTCCAGTTAATTATATTCACAGGAGACCTGTTCATGTACTTCTCCATAAGGACTGGCCTTATCAACTACAATTAAAACATTCTGGTAACTATTCAGGGTTTTAAAGAAGGAACAGCGATGGTCACAACTGCTGGATCTACGGATCTTCACGGCAGGTTGCTTTGTACAGTGAAACTTTTGGTCTGCAACAGCAGAATTTTATATTCTGCTCTAAGGGATCTGTGGTTTCTTTTTTTTCCAGGCCATTACAGGAGAGAGTAAACCAAAGCAGGCAGGCAGTACAATGAGGCTTTAACTGTGCACATTCTCAGGAAGACATCAGAAACTACTTAAAAGGTTTTCGCATGAGATTACCACTATCATCTTTCAAGAAAGGGAAAGGGAAAATGAAGAGAACTAGGCCTATTTTACTCTCAGAGGACAACTCTGAAGCTCAACTTGTTGGCGGTCTCCCTGGAACACCAACTGTGAAATCTTACGGAAAACTTAAACTTATATGCTAAAGCACTTGGGAAGGCTGGGTTTGATGAAAAGGGAAAGAAGAGACAAAGGACAGCTGAGACTCCGCTCTCCACAACAAAGCGCCCTGTGGACACTGCTCCCGGGTGCTGTCTGAACCAAGTGAAAGGAAGAACCTGGAGCACGCTGCCGGCTGGTTCACTCCTGTCACCCAGACCCAGTTCCTAAGGGCTGAGCAGCGTCTCCTCCACCACGGCCCTTCTTCCCCACCGCTAAGGACTCAGTACAGAGCATTCGAGAGACTTAAAGTCCTAAACTCCACCCCCAAAAGCTTCCAAATTAATTTCTAGAATCAGGAAGAAGCTGAAGATACTTATTGAGCCAGTCACCTTGCAAATATGGGGCAACACTTTCCTGCATTGGAGAAGGAAGTGGTAGCCCACTCCAGTGTTCTTGCCTGGAGAATCCCAGGGATGGGGGAGCCTGGTGGGCTGCTGTCTATGGGATCGCACAGAGTCGGACACGACTGAAGCGACTTAGCAGTAGTAGCAGCAGTAGCTCAACATACAATCTTCTTACCCTCGAGGGAACTTCTATTGCCTTTCTCCTGAGCCTGAAGTATTTTGCCAAATTAAAAAAAAAAAAAAAAAAGCAAGCATGTATCTTTATTTTTTTATATCACTTATTCCATTTGAGGTACTGGCATATCCCATTGTTACTACCATGAAAACAGCCGGCTCTATGCTGTCTTAATAAAACTTCCACCCTCATACACAAGAGACTTATGTACTATGACAGAGAAACAGAGAGCGAGCCATCAGGCAGGTACTAGGCGTGCCAAGTTCTTCACATGGAAGATTTCATTTAATTCCTACAATACACAGTAAGGGAGACACCATGAGCTGGATTTCACAGGTGAAGATGCTGAGGCCTAGTGACACTAAGTCATTTTCACAGGCTACACAGCTACCAAAGGGGAGGCAAGAATTTGTACCCAGTCAGTATGGGGCTCCAGAGTTGCTTTTCTCTTGGAGGAGAAAAGGCTTAGAGGAAACCCAATCCCAGAAGCCTGAGGTGCCTGCTGGCTCGCGCCAACCAAGACTCTACCCCTACCTTCAACGTCTTAGAACCCACGGTGACGCCTGTCTGTAGCATGCCGTCCGCGATGCCCAACCGGTCCATGTTCAGGAGGAAAGGAGTCACCAGAGTCACATACGTGGCTCCTGACCACTTCTTGAGGAACTTTAGAGCCCACGTTTCAGTAGATCCGCCAACATTGTCGAGGATAAAGTCAAACCTGGAGAGGAAGAACCATATCAAAACATCCTGGTCAGCCTTTACCCAGGGCTCCAAGCCGCCTTCACTCCCTCCGCCAGGGAGCTCCATGGTTTGTTTCCGCGACAGCTCACAAGCAACAGAGGGGTGGCTGCTCGGACAAACGAGAAAAGGCACATCTACTTACTGGGTTTTCTCCAAGGTAAGTCAAATGTGATTTCTTTTTTAAATCACAAAATCGTCTTATTTTCTAATACTTTAAGAATGACTTAAACAAGTGGTTTTCAACTGAGAGTGATTTTGGTCCCCAGGAGACATATTAGGCAATGTTTTGAGAGATTTTTAGTTGTGACAATTGGGCGAGGTGGTGGTAAGAGGGTACCAGCATCTGTAGGCCAGGGATGATGATAAAACATCCTAAACACACAGGAAAGCCTCTCACCACAAAAAAAGTATCCAGCCCCAAATGTCAACAGTTGAGAAACTAAGGTTGCCAAGGCTGAGACACCTTGACTGAAGCTTTGTAGAGAACTGCAAAGCTATCCATCCAATATAAGCCACAGTACTCTTCAGTGCATGTGAATACTTAAGACAGGAGTGCATTAGATTTTGACCCACACAAGTGATTTGCTTTTATTCCCTTCACAATCAGATCTGCGTGCAGAAGCATCCTCTTCACCTTCTGGAATTTTCCTTTGGTTTCATGTACAACATCAGCACAATGCCTACAGAGAAATCAACAGCCTGCTCTCAACCTTCAGTTCTGCTCTAACATGCCAAAAATACCCATCATACTGCAATCCACAGAAACTAACAGATATTCAACTCCTTACATCTAACCTAAAATTGCTGTAATCACTACATTTTACTTAAAGGGGATAAAACCCAAAGAAGCTTTAAAATACTTTTGAAAACAAAGATCTATTTAGAGAATACATGCTTATACATCAAGCAAGTTAATAGAGGAATTCCTTTTCCGTAAACCCTTTTTCCCTTCTAAATTCATCTGCATGAAGTCAAACATCAAACCTTCTAAAACCGACTTTGGCCAACTTTGTGGCCCTTGAGTTTTTCATGGGACTAAACTAAACAAGGGCAAATAAAAACGGAAGCATATGAAGTTCAGAAGAGTGACCTTACTAGATGATCCTTCTTATTAGGAAAAAAAGACTAACAAAATTCTTTTCATGAGTATAAGTTTCTACTTTTAAGTTCCTATTTCATTCCCAAATTTTAGATAAACAAATATGATGATACTTAATTTAGATAAAACTTAAGGGCAGCCTGAAACTGAAAGGCACTCAGTCATGTCCGACTCTTTGTGATCCCATGGAATATACAGTCCATGGAATTCTCCAGGTCAGAATACTGGAGTGGTAGCCTTTCCCTTCTCCAACCCAGGTCTCCCACACTGGAGGCGGATTCTTTACAAGCTGAGTCACAAGGAAAGCCTGAGAATACTGGAGTTGGTAGCCTATCCCTTCTCCAGCAGATATTCCTGACCCAGGAATCGAACCGGGGTCTCCTGCATTGCTTGTAGGTGAATTCTTTACCAACTGAGCTATCAGGGAAGCCATGGCATTACAGAGGGCAGCCTGGCATTATAGAATTGGCACTGCCTGAAAAAAGAAGTCCAGAGACCAGGCTGCAGACCTGGCTCTCCCACTAATGATGAAGTGGCATCATCCTAAGCATGAAAAATACTCCTAAATTCTCTGCCCTTTATGTTCTTGACTGTAGCATGACAGAGTAGGGCTGAAGTACTTCAAAGCCCTTTCCTGCTGTAAAATCCTAGGATTCAAATCTAAACGGCTATTTGGAAAGAGGAACAAATTTATTCTAGGTGGATTAAGAGACTAACCTCCAGGCAGAAGCTGCAAAGATCAATTTTAACTAAGCAGTCATTCAAAAAATAACAGCCTGCGTTTGTGAGCTACTGAGGTTCTCTGACTGGAAAAGAGCAAACAGGAGGAGCAAAGCCGCTGGACAGAGCCACAGAGGAGCACAGTGAGGTGCAGAGGGGAGGCCGGCCTGTGTGCGTGCCCGCCTCCACCTGCCAGGGCTTCTCTTCTCTGGAGACAGACTTCAGATATGCATAACCTAAAGGGGGATAGCAGGCAGATGGTCACCTTGGCCTGTCTCCTGCTGCTGTTCCTAGAAGCAGCAGAAGAGAGATGGCTGGCTGACACTACTACTATGAGGAAGCCTAGGTTTTTCTCTCTCTTTTTAAACCTATGAAAATATACTTCTACTTAAAGTGAGCAGCAATAATTAGCTTCTGAAAACTAATTTAACGGACTTTCCTAATGGTCCAGTGGCTAAGACTCCATGTTCCCAACGCAGGGGGCCTGGGTTTGATCCCTGGTGGAGAACTAGATCTCACATGCCACAATTAAGACCTGGCGCAGCCATATGAATAAATAATGTTTTTAAAAAACTAATTTAAAAAAGGAAAAATCTTTGCATCAGAAGTAGTGAAATAGCTCCTGAGACACTCTGCTGAAGCTTTGCCTGGGCTGAGTGAAGACGAGGTTCTGAAACACCTCCCTGTTTCTGCCTGAGCCACAGTCAGGAAGGATGGGGGCCTGAGAGAATTCCAGAGTCCGCTCCCACTTGGTATGTTCAGTCAAATAACAGCCTGGCGTTCAGGCACGATGACAACATCCATTACTGGTATCTACACAGCCTCTGCTTCTCTGAAACCCCCATTATAAAGGCAAGATACTAATCACATACGTCATGTACTGCTCTAGGTTCTACTCATGGTGACAAATGCCACTGGAGGGAATATACCTTCCAATACGGCCTTCTTACACACCAGCAGTAAAAGTAAGTTAACTTCAAAAATAGCAAAAGGCCAGGTAAACAACATATTGTCCTCAGTACAAATCACAGTACATGATCGTGCTGTATTAACATCTGGAGGAAAAACAGAAACCGACCTAAATCACCTCCAGTGACACCAAGTGTTTTCACAGACTCTTCTCTAAGACGCCAACGTGGCGGTAAGGCCACCGAACCATCTCAGGCGCGCATCGCCCATCGTCCTTGTTCCACCTTCCCCATGGGCACCCTGTTTGGATACATACGGCTTTGAAGATTTCAACTGCGCTTCCACATTTCCAGATTTGTAATCGATCACATCATCTGCCCCAAGCTTCCTCACAAGCTCACTGGCGTCCTGGGAGCAGACTGCTGTCACATGCGCATCCCATGCTTTCATTACCTGCCCAAGAAGGAAAGAAAAGGGGAGGGGGGCAGGAAACTGCATTGAACAAAAACGAGTTGGCACCACATGGTACACATACATCAGCCTCTAGACAATTCTAAGTGCTTTGTCTTAACAAGAACTACAGGAAGCCATCTGCCAGAGGCTAGTAAAAATGATTAAATTTTTGTTCACAAAGAAAGATCCAAGAAACAGATCTCATTTTCCCTGGACGAGACAGTGAGTCACCTTAATTTCGTGAAGTTATAACCAATTCATTTAAAGAGGGGCTCAGAATCTCACCAGCATCAGAAAAGACAAAAGTTGATGACCTTAAGCTTAGCATTTTCAATGATGACAAAGGTAACAGGGGAAAAAACACCACATCCTCAGAAAATAACCATTTCAAATGTATCCAGAGCATAAAAACACAACATCACTTCATTTGCGTCTCCAGTAAGCATAACCTTGAGTCAGACAACAGCATCAAAGCAATTAGGTACCGGGTAATAAGCGAAAGGTGCTCTTAAAAATAGGGGAAGAAAATGTGGCCATTTTGCTTCCAAAACATGGATCAGGTCCTCTCCTTTGGAGTAAAAAGACCTAAATAAATGGTTTTTGGGATTTAAAATGCAGATAGTTTATATTTTAAAATAACTAGACAAATAAAAAGAAGGATTCAGGATTAAGTATCCAGAAAGCCTCATGCTCCAAAATTGCTGTCATTCTTTCCTACAATGGCAATTTCATACAATTAAAAGGGAGCCATTATCAGCAAAAATCTGAGAACAGCTACTTGATGTTCACTGAGAAATTTCCAAATGGACAGTTAGAGGTCATAACAAATTTGTTGTTTTCTCGTTCCTGTCCTCAGTATCAATTTCCCAAGCTTCCTTGATGTAAGTTATAGAGGTTCATTAGAATAAGTGAGATCCGTGTTCTGATCACTACTGAAACCCCACTCAGTGATACACACACAAAGGCTGGAGATCTGTTAACTACAAAGAAATAAAGGATTTAAAAACTATTCTAATCTTATCTAATTTCTCACTTTTAAAAAGTAATATTAACCAAGGAATATACCCTGGAAATCTGAGGAGGAATTAAAACATTTAAGCTGACATCAAATATGATATTTTATGTTTATGGGCCACAAACAGAGACAACTGAGTATAATGACATGTTGCTTTCAACATCGAGTCCTAAACTCAACTTATATATGTGAAGAATACAATCCAAGGTGAATATCTAGTATCTATAGAAAAAAGAAACTGACAAGAAAAAAGGAAATTGTGTTCTAAGCACCAATATTTAATTTGTGCTTCTCTTAAACAGTATTAAATACTCAGAATCTGTCACATCTTGAGAAGTTCAATAAATTTTTTTTCCAAATTTCTAGATTTTCCTCTCCTACTTAGAACTATCTACTATCACTGCTGTTGCTGACGTTCAGTCGCTTCGTCATGCCTGACTCTTCTGCAGCCCCATGGACTGTAGCCTACCAGGCTCCTCTGTCCATGGGATTCTCCAGGCAAGAATACTGGAGTGGGTTGCCATTTCCTTCTCCAGGGAATCTTCCCACCTACTATCACTGCACACTACTGAAAGGTTTTAAAGCAGCTTTAGATTTAAAAACAATTTTATGTAAACTGTTAAAAATAAGAAGAAGAAATAACACAACCCAAGTACAGGAGACGTCTATAAGGCAAACAGTGCTCCGACAGGGACTGCAAGCTGGCAGTCACTCCAAGAGCCCTACACTGTGCCCTCTCCCTCCCAACAGGCATCATCAAGCTGATACTTGGAGTAAATCACCTCCTTGCATTAAAAAAAAAAAAAAAAAAAAAGGTTTTATCATCCAAACATGTATTTCCTAGATACTACAGTTTAGTCTTGTGCAATTTAAAAATATGATTTCCTATTTTTTTTTTTAAACTATAGTCTCCTCTTCTACCCCACTTCACTTAAAATTTATCTGCGAAAGAATCTAGGCCATGTACCTGCAGAGCTTTTCCCTGGAAACTCTGGAATTTCTGCCTGCACACCTGGGACGGTTCCACATACTGCTCTGTCCTGTGTTTCCCATTTATGTCCTTTCACAATACTAAGAACAGCATCTGCGATTACAGAAGGCTGAGCATGTCTGCCTGTTCCTCTTTTTATTAAATCTCAGTGGTTGTCTGCTGGAGGTTGCAAAATGGTGCTACTCTCTATCTCCTGTTTTCACTTAGTAGTTGGAATACTTTTATAGAGAAACACCTCTCCTCATATACTACTTTGTTTATTCATTGTGTACAATTCATATAGAAAGGGCAAATAATTGTTTCCTTTTATTAGTTTATAAAATAATAAATTGGTTTCCTGTCATCTTCCAAGTGACCACTTTAAAAAAAATATCATCATGAACTCATTTAAGTCATGGATTTAAAACTATTTGGAAGCTTTCATTCTTTTGTAACTATCGTGACGATTTCTGAAGCTCAAATCGTCCTCTTTGATAACCTTTAGGAATTTCTTCAAGTTGGCTGCTGAGTCTTTTTGACATGACTCAACTAGTTCTTACTAACTTCTCATTCTTATACGTTTCATGCCATAGATCTGGAATCTGCCATTACTCCAAGGCCCTGAATTTTTGTGTGCATGTGAGCAATGGTATTTCAAGAGACAGTTTTGCGTACATACACATAAGAAATAGCTCTTGAGTTCATTTTGATACTTTCAATTCAAACTCCAGACTATCAAGTTTTTACTTAACCTGTATTACATCTGCATCTTCTTTCTTGCACTACTAAAATCTTGATGGTCAAAGACAAAGGGGATTATAGAGTTAAAACATGCCATAAATACCCAACTGTTCTAGTGTATATATATATACTAGACATATACCAGTCTCTGAATAATAGTACTAAAATCATCCCCAATATGATCAATGAAAGCATTCAAATAATTTTAAATTGCTTTCCCACTATTTCTTTTTAAAAATAGTTGTACTGTTTACTTTGTCAGAGTTACACACTGTACTCTCTAAGCCCTCATGAAGTTTTAGTTCTACAGATAACTGTATATTTAACATGTACCACCAGTCCTTAGGGTTATGTCTCTCTAGCTATTTTAGTTTTCAGAAGCTCATATTCTAGTATATTTCTCAGAAAGAGATCAGAAGAACATACTCCTCACGTTCTTGCATGTTATTAACAGTTAGTATATGTCCTTTATTATACAGAGGCCAGTTGCACTGGATATAAAATTTTAGCATATTCTTTCTCAAGTGTCTTAAGTGTTACTCCAACTCCAGTCCCAGCATTAAAGCACTGTTATCAAAAAGTGCTAATAACCTAATTTTACTCATATGTCACCTTCTTTTTTTTTGAAAGATGCCCCAAAGTTTTCATTTTTCTCCTTTTCCTTAAAGGCCAGTAATTTTGCTAGTTTCCCTTGATACTGCTCATTCTGGGTCCATGTTCTTCGATAAGCACTCCAGTCATTTAACATGTAATTTCAAATCATTTAACTTCAGGGAAGTAGGGAAGTTTCTTGAATTACGGGTTTTAGCATTTGTCTTATTCCCTCGTTTTGGTTTTCCTCATCAGAGACTCTTATTGATACAGCAATTTTCTTTCCTATCTTCAATACATGACACTTTTCTCTTGATTCTGTCTTTATCTCTTCCTTTCTTTCCAATTTACAATTTTTCCTCTTTACACATAGTTTCTACTGCTGTGCTGCTGCAGTTTAGTCTAAAGTCATGTCCGACTTTTTGTGACCCCATGGACTTTAGCCCACCAGGCTCCTTTGTCCATGGAATTCTCCAGGCAAGAATACTGGAGTGGTTAGCCATTCCCTTTTCCAGGGAATCTTCCTGACCCAGGGATCGAACTCAGGTCTCCCACATTGTAGGCAGATTCTTTACTGTCTGAACCACCAGGGAAGCCCTCCTTCTAGTTTAGTCTTCTGTTATTTCTTTTTACTTTATTTCTGAGTTTTTCCAATTCTGATTTATTTTATTCATGTCTTTGTATTTTTAATGTTCTTTTTAGCTTGTTTTGAAATTCCAGGTTTCATTTTGATATTTTCTCATGCGTTTTCCTTGTCTGTAGATACGTTATTCTACTCTTCATTCTTTCTTTTTCTCACAGTAACTTTGTATGGGATTTAACCTTGATATTTTCCTATTAATCAATTGTTTAATTTAAATGTTTTTATTGTGAAACATAACACACAGAGAAAAGTGTGTGGAATATAAATGTACAGCTTAACACATTATTACAAAGCAAACACTATCTTAAGGACTGCTCAAGATTAAGAACTAGGATACCTCACTTCCCCCTCCCAATCAAAACTGTCCTCATTCCCTGGGAAGTAGCAACAACTATCAGGACTTTTCCATAAGCCTTCCCTCACCTATTAAAAAACAGTTTTTCTATCTAGATAAGCATCCTTAGACACTACTGTTTAGTTTTACTTGTCCTTGAGTATCACTAAATGGAATCGTATAAGTTATACTCTTGTTTCGGACTTCTTTCTACTTGTTCAATTCATCTACTACATTGTGTACAACTAAGGTTTGCTTTTTTAAGATTTTTTTGATGTGGAAGACTTTTAAAGTCTTTATTGAATTTGTTACAATATTGTTTCTGGTTTATGGTTTTTGGGACATGGGGCATGTAGAATCTTAGTTCCCTGACCAGGGATCAAACCCGCATCCCCCGCATTGGAAGGCAGACCACTGGACCACCAGGGAAGTCCCCAGTAGTTTGTTTTCATGGCTGTATAATACTCTAAACATAAGAATATATTGCAGTTCACTTTCCCATTTTGCCTGGAGAAGCCAATGGCAACCCACTCCAGTATTCTTGCCTGGAAAATCCCATGGATGGAGGAACCTGGTAGGCTATGGTCCATGGGGTTGCAAAGAGTCGGACACGACTGAGTGACTTCACTTTTCACTTCCCATTTTGGGCTACCATTCTTTCAGCTGGTAAAGAATCTGCCTGCATTGTGAGGGACCTGGGTTTGATCCCTGGGTTGGGAAGATCCCTTGGAGAAAGGAAAGGCTACCCACTCCAGTATTCTGGCCTGGAGAATTCCATAGACTCTCCATGGGGTCACAAAGAGTCAGACACGACTGAGCGACTTTCACTCACTTTCCCATTTTACTGTTGATGGCCAGTTAGGGGATAATGCCTGGGACATATCTGGGGATATTCTGGGACATATCTTTTGGTGAACATGCATGTACAGTTGACTCCCTGTATCTAAGAACTCCACATCAATCAACCAGGGATTGAAAATATTAAGGAAAAAAAAATGTCAAAAAGCAAAACCTGAATCAACAGCACACTATTTACATAGCATTTACATTGTTTACATAGCATTTACATTGACTACATTGATAAGAAATCTGAAGAAGATTTAAATTATACAACAGGATGTATTTGGGTTATATACAAATACTATGCCATTTTATCTGGTCTTCCCAGGGGAAGTGGTAGTTTGCTAGTGGTAAAGAAGTGAAGTCAGTGAAGTCACTCAGCCATGTCCGACTCTTTGCGATCCCATGGACTGTAGTCTACCAGGCTTCTCTGTCCATGGGATTTTCCAGGCAAGAGTACTGGAGTGGGTTGCCATTTCCTTCTCCAGGGGATCTTCCTGACTCAGGGATCAAACCCAGGTCTCCTGCATTGCAGGTAGACGCTTTACCCTCTGAGCTAAATGCAGTAGACATAAGAGGCTCAGGTTCGATCCCTGGGTCAGGAAGATCCCCTGGAGGAGGGCATGGCAACGCACTCCAGTATTCTTGCCTGAAATATCTCATGGACAGACGAGCATAGCAGGCTACAGTCCATGGGGTTGCAAAGAGTTGTACACTTCATGCTATTTTATGAAAGGGACTTGGGCACCCATGGATTTGGGCATCCAAGGAAGTCCTGGAACAAATACAAGGCTGGTATACTGAGGGATGATTATATTTCTGCCTACAAAGTACATTCATATTTTGTTGGGCTGTCACAGGGCAATTTATATTCATAATTAGTAGATACAGCCAAATTATTTTCCAAACTAGTTACGCTAATTACACTTTAACCAGCAGGATATGATACTTCTCTTTTTCTCCCATCCTCCCTCCCTCTTTTCCTTTTTTCCATTTACATATTAATTCACATTTACTGACAAACCATGGATTAGGCACTGGGTATCTGCCTTAAGTCTATTTGAGCTGCTATAACAACACAGACTGGGTACCTTATAAACAACAAACATGTACTCCTCACAGTTCTGGAGGCTAAAGGTCCAAGACCAGGGTGTCAGCACGTGGGTGTGCTCCGAGCCCCCTTCCTGGTTTGCAGCCTGTGCCTCCCCTCTGTGCCCTCGCTTGGGGAAGGGCTCGGGAGCTCTGCTGGCCTCTTTCATAAGGACTTTAATACCATCCGCGAGTGCTCCACCCTCATGGCCTAACCACTTCCCAAAGGCCTCAACACTATCACTATGGGCATCAGGACTTCAAAACATGAATTTCAGAGGAGCACAAACATTCAGGCCACAGCAGCAGATAAAGGTGAACTAAGATGAATCCAGGTGTGCATTTCCTGGGCATCCTCTCCATCTCCCGTTTCTTCCCCCAGCCACTAGCAGGCGCTTATCTGTTTTCTGTCTCCAAGGATTTGCCTCTTCTGGACACAACATAAATGGAATCATACCAAATGTGACCTTTTCTGTCTGGGTTTGTCACTTTTTAGCATTATGTTTTGAAAGTTTATCTATGCTGTATCATGAATCAGAATTTCATTCCTTTTGATGGCTGAATAACATTCCCTTGTGTATATACACACCACATTTTGTTTCTCCATTCATTAGGTGATAGACACTAAGGCTGTTTCCATTTCTTTGACTATTATGAATACTGATGTTGCAAATGAACATTTGTATATAAGTTTTTGCTTGAACACAGATTTTCATTTCTCTTAAGTATACACCTAGGAATGGAACTGCTGGCTCACAGGTAATTCTAAGTTTAATACAGAATTAAGAATTTTAATTCTGCCAAATTGTTTTCCACTGCGGCTGCATCAATTTACATTCCCACTAGCACTGTATAAGGGTTTCAGTTTCTTTACATCCTTGCCAACATTGTTATTTTCCATTTTTTTAATAGCCATCCTAGTAGGCGTGAAGTGCTACCTCACTGTGGTTTTTTTTTAAACTGAAATATAGTTGATTTACAATGTTGTGTTAATTTCAGGTATTCAGGGTTTTGTGGATTTTTTTGCATACTATATCCCATTATAAGTTATTAAAAGATATTAGGTATAATTCCCTGTGCTATACAGTAAATCCTTGCTGCTTACGTATTTTATGCATAGCAGTCGGTATCTCTTAATTCCACAGTCTTAATTTGCCCCTCCCCGCCTCTTCCCTTTGGTAACCATGTTTTTTTTCTATGTCTTTGACTCTGTTTCTGTTTTGTATGTAGATTCATTTCTATTATATATTTTTAGATTTCATATATAAATGATATCATATAGTATTTATCTTTCTCTGACTTATTTCCCTAAGCAAAATTTCTTTAGGTCCATCCATGTTGCTACAAATAGTGATATTTCATTATTTTTTACGGCTAGTAATATGCATTTTGTGTGTGGGGGGGGGCGTATATACAAATACATAAACACACACACATAAATGCCACATCTCCTTAAGTCAATCACTCACTGTGGTTTTGATTTGCATTTCCCTAATGACGAATGATGTTAAACACTTTCATGGCCTTACTGCCCAGTTTTAGATTTTCTTTCAAGCAGTGTCTACTCAAGTCCTTTGCTAATTTTTTAACTGGGCTGCCTTTTTGTTGTTGAGCTGTTAAGAGTTCTTTACGTATTCTGTATCCTATATCCTTATTAGATAAATGATTTGTTAATATTCGCTCTCATTCTGTGTGTTGGCTTTTTACTTTCTTGATAGCATCCTTTGATGCACAGAAGTTTTAGATTTAATGAAGTCCAATTTACCTAATTTTTTTCTTTTACTTGAGCTCTTGGTGTCATATCTAAGAATCTATTGCCAAATCCAATATATGAAGATTTACTCCCATATTTTCTTATGAGTTTTATGGTTTTAGCTCTTATATTTAGGTCTTTGGCCCAGCTTGAATTAGTTTTCACATATGATGTGAGATAGGGTCCAACTTCATCCTTTTATATGTGGATATCTAGTTGACTCAGTACCACTCACTGAAAAGACTATTCTTTCCCCTGTTTAACTGTCTTGTCACCCTCGTCAAAAATCAACTGGTCACAGATACACTGGTTTACTTCTGGATGTTCAATTCTATTTCATTGATCTATATATCTAACTTTATGAAAATACTTTTTTTTGATACATATATATATATTTAATACATATATGTATTTTATTGTAGTTCTTTTTTTTCCCCCTATTTCTTTTTTTTTTTTTTTTTTTAACACCAAAAACATTTTTGGGGTAAAGCCAATCCAGTACCACTGTTGTGACTTCTATAGTTTTGTAACTAAGTTTAAAAATTGAGAAGTGTGAGTCCTCCAATTTTGTCCTTTTTTGCCAAGATTGTTTGGCAACTTGGGGTCCCTTGAAATTCTGCATGATTTTAGGTTCCACTTGCCCGCTTATGCAAAAAAAAAAAAAAAAGAGGCAGCTGCTATTCTGATAAGATTGCACTGATTCTATAGATATGAGTTCTACCATCTTTACACAGCATTTTGGCTACTGCATGTCTTATATATATTTTTTAGAACTAGCGTATCAATTTCTACCAAACTGCAAACCTCAATCCATTTTCACTTGCCCATGGTCTTCCTCCCTGAAAGCTTTCCTTCATTTGTTACACAGGATGTCCATAAAACTAATTCACATTTTAAACCACTGGAAAGGTTAATGCTTCCTTCTATCTTAGAAAATTTCTTTCTTAGAAGAGCAAGCTGAAATTGCAATGAATGTAATTTCTCTCAGCTTTCAAGAAAAAGTAATCCACAATATATAAATTTTTTAATTCATGAAAATAATAAATCTTCTTAGTCACAAGATAAATTGTCTTACCTGTATAGCAAAAGTACCAACTCCACCTGAAGCGCCCAGGATTAAAACACTGCAACGCAAAAGAAACTATCATGAGATATTAAGCCAACATAACTGAATAAACAAACAAGATGTTTTCAACATGTAACTGGCTCAAAGAAAATCCCCAAAGCAAACATTCAGCTTCCCAAGATTCTATTACACAAGGTTTTTATTTATCAGGTTCACCAAGAATCCATAAATGCTTAAAGTTAGACATACTATGAATTCTTTACCAAAAATACAAAATATCAAATACACTAATGATTTGTATTTTTAAAAGTAGCTCAGACGGTTGTTGGTAACATTTGCCTTATCATTTTTCTAGGCTTAAATTACTAGAGCCTTCTCTCTAGGAGCAAGCTCTGGGATCCTTTTCAGTGTGCTACACAATATTCAGCTGCTCTCTAAGAAAAATCACATTCCTGACCACATTCTTGCCAAAGCGGAATAAACGTCTTTTGTTCAGACACGTCCCATCACGCTCACCAGCTTTCATAAAGGGAAACCAATCTTATCTTCAGTGTGGTTTCTTGTTAAAGCAGATGAATCTGATTTATCAGTGCAAACATGCTTGCGCTCCAGGTTTTCACCATGTTTGCTCACCGTGTGTAGTCTTCCTGCCTCTCCAGATCAAGGGTGTGCAGCCTGGGGTTTGTGGATGAGTGCCGCTGAGGGCTGTGAGAGTGTACCCCCTGAAACTGTGAACTGACTCAAATAACATGCAAAGTTTGGTGAGACCACGCCTAAGTGCACTGGGGAGAAGAGGGATCCGTCAGACTTATCACCAAGTTCCCAAAGAAGGTATGATTCAAAAGAGACTCACTAGTCAAGAATGACTGCTTTACATATTCTTACATTTCATTCTTGAATTAAGCTAGCGCTCCGGTGAACTGCCTTCCTCTGACTGCAGAGATTCAAATCCTCAGAAAACTGTACTGAATTGCACTTTGGTGTTCTGTTACCAGTCTAGGCTGAGAGACATTACAAAAGTTACTATTTGATACCTGATACTGCATTAGCTAAGGAGATACTGTTGAGAGAATTCATGAGAATTGTGGAGGGCCATATGGAATAACCACGGGAAAAAAAACATTTTTCTGAAGACTAAGTTGTGGCAGTAGCTATGCTTGTATTATCTGTCACTGAAAACGCTGTAACTGCAGGCTGTGGGTCCCTCTTTGACTCAGCTGCTGGAAAGCGCAGGGAACTCTGTCACCTAGCTTAAGCAGGGACACCCGATCTTGGAACAGACATTGTGTTTATAATCTTAACTCTACTTTCATTTTATTTTTTTCTTTCTTACCCAAATCACAGAAGGCTGACTGTCACCCTTTGGATCTTAGAAGTTACTGGTAATATTTTTCAGTCAGCTATTCCTTTTGAAATTAACACCATCAAATGTAATTAAGACAAGTCTCTTTGGAAAAGATACTCCTTTTAGAAGAGTAACTTTTAATTCCACAGAATTATAAATTGTAAAGAATAAAGAAACTTTAAAGATACACTCTTTCAAGAATCCTTCAATTCACACATTTAATAGCCTTAATGCTTCCTAAATGGTTGGGGAGGGGAGGGGGAACACTAAGACTGCTTCACAGATACAGCCAACAATTAGTTCACCCATGGAATATTTTACCCTCTTATTTTGGAAATATAAGTTTGGTCAAACTCTCATTTAAGTTCTTCACAATCTTATCTTTTTGCAACTCTGATTTCCTCTCAACTACTTCTACAACAGACTCTCTACCTGAGCCTCCCTGGTCCCCTCGCATGTACCCTAAGTCCCGTGCATGTTGGCCCAGGTCTCAAGTGCTCAGATGCCTTCACTGTCTGCTGAGATCTCCTTATCCGCAAAGGCTCACAGTTTGTGAACTATACCTGTTTGTCTGAACAATACCCCTGAGCCTGATATCCACGCTGCGCATGTGGCATGCTGTTAACTTTCATTCATATGCTTGCTGCCCAAGCCGTTCTGCAAACCTCAAGGACAGAGACCTTATATATGCCTAGCACTAGTCGTACTACCCTTGGTGTAGCAGATGCCTGATCCACGTTGCTTGACTTTAAAATCATCGGACTTCCCTGGTGGTCCAGAGGTTAAGAATCTGCCTGCCAATGCAGGGGACACAGGTCGATCCCTGGTCCAGGAAGATTCCACATATCATAGGGCAATTAAGCCTGTGTGCCACAGATACTGAGCCTGCGCTCCATGGTGAGAAGCTTGTGAACTGCAACTAGAGAGTAGCCTCCACTCTGCACAACTAGAGAAAGCCCACACTCAGCCATGAAAACCCAGCACAGCCAAAAATAAAAATATAAATTATTTTTAAAAAATCATTTAAATCAGCATTATATCTGACAATTAACAACAACTGCTACTACCCTAAATGTGGGAGTCACCTGGCTATTTGAAAAATTGCATTAAAGTTTCTTCCAATAAAGAAAAGCTTGAAATGAATTTCTAGTTCTAAGAATGCTGGATTAAGAGATACCAAATACAATGGCTTCCCTTGTGGCTCAGCTGGTAAAGAATCTGCCTGCAATGCTGGACACCTGGGTTCGATCCCTGGGTTGGGAAGATCCCCTGGAGAAGGAAAAGGCTACCCACTCCAGTATTCTGGCCTGGAGATTTCCAAAGACTGTAGAGACCATGGGGTCACAAACAGTTGGGACACGACTGAGCAACTTTCACACACACACATACACACACACAAATAGAATGGCTGCTCAGGTATCCAATGGCCCGACACATCTCCAGCCTCATTGCTGTTAGATCATAGCTTCCCCCCATCTCTCTTAATCCAAAACAGTCTCACTCCTCCATATAAAAAAGCAACACTGTGTTTCTCAGCAGTGCTTGGTGGAAGAGGGTGTGGTTCTGTGTTGGCAGCTTCAGTTCCTGATGCTGCCACTTGATGGCGCCCGTGAGTGCAGAACAGGCAAAGAACAAGCCCAATGAGTGCTACAGACCAATGGTCTGTGTGTGAAGCAGCCTGGGGACACGCCATTCTCTGGTCCTGCAAGCTCCATGTTTTGTGCAGGCTTGACCAGGGCCTGTACTTTTCTTTAAAGAAGGAAAAGTCCCCAGATTGGACAGCAGGCAAATATATTTTCAAGCCAACAGTATGTCAGCTAGTACTCCATGGTTTGAAGCCCTATGACTGAACAAACTCTTGTACTCTTCAAAGCACTTTCAATAAAAAGAGAAAATCCTGCTGTCCCTTACCCCTAGCGGCCCTTCATTTCAGTGCTATAGAGTGGGAGTACTTTCTACCCAGCTGCAGTAATAGTCACAAGATACACTGAGACTCCAGCTGCAGTAATAGTCACAAGATACATTCAGACTTCACTGAAGCAGAAGCCTATTTGTCACAGTGAAGAAAAGTGTGCTGTATTGCTTGGTTTATAAACAGCAAGTACCCAGGAAATACTCTTTGCAAAAAGCACTATAATTCAAAATCGCCAATAATTTTAATCACATTCTTCTCTTACTAAGTCCATATGCCCAGCTTCTTTTGAAGTCAGTGGGAACTGAACTGTGGCAGATAAAAAATATGGGGGAAGAAAATATGAATAATTATTAAGCTGCTAATGCATTTTAAACCCTAGATTCTCATTTTCCTCTGTCATTTCTGCCCGTCTTTGCACTCTCCCTAAACATACGTTAAGGCACTAAGGCAATGCTGACTTCTTTACTGTGACCGAGTCACTCTGTATTCAGCATCTGGGCACCTAAGGGCTATACAGTCACATTTTCAGTATCACAATCTCACGAGACATGGCATCAACACACTAATCACCTTACAAATAAAAAATATATGAAACACACTACAAAACAGCAGGCGATCCAGAAGTAGGGAACTGCCTTTCAAATTTCTATATTCTGGCTAAGCCCCAGAAGTCTTCAAATGCCAGGGTGGGGTATCTGGAGACGTGGGGTCAAGTCCCAACGCTCTCATTAACTGAATCTCTAGGCCTCAGATGCACTGCAATGAAACGATAATCACAGAGGTGTACTCCAGGAGTTAATGAACAAGACCTGGCATTTCCAATCTAATTTAAGCTTATATTTAGTTTCTTCGCCTTTCTAACGTAGAACTATATGACCGTCACGACTGCTCTCCCCAGACCACATACTTGTAATGGAAATAAAAATAAAAGTCACATAACAAGAGCAGAGTGCCCTTCATTAAGCCCTAATGGCTCGGAAACAGAACTGATTTAAATATGGCTAAATCTTCCATCCATAGAAACAAGTGGTCTTTAAAAAAATAAGGATGAGGCTGAAAACACATAAACTCATTTTAGTTTCACCCAGAACTCTTAAATCTGGGGGGTGGGGGGAAATGGGTGAAAGAAAGCATATCATAATATGCTAAATTTATTCCCTTAAGTAAGTGAGAAACAACCTGAATAAGGGAAAAGAGCTACAAAACAAATCAACCAAGTGCGACCAAGACAGTCTGGGTTTGTGTGTCCCCTCCTTCCAAGCCTCCCTAATTCATGCAGACATTCCCCAACTTACAGAAGAGTTCATGTGTAAATTAGCTGTTTGGAACTTTAAACACATTTTCCCATGAAAACAAAGCTACTTATACATCTTGGCAAGATGCCCAGGGTAGCCCTTTAAAAAGGTTTAGTTAACCCATAATGGACCAAAAACCTCATACACAGGGTCACAATGGTTCTATGAGACGTGTATTCAGAATTTCAACCTGGGGTACTGGGAACACAGCTCCCCAAACAGGACTGGCATTGGGAACCATCCCAAGACACTGATTCCTTCCATCTGGTACAAAACAGAGGGAGTAAGATGGAGGGAAGGATCGTTTGGGATGGCGACACGAGACTGGATGAGAGAAGCAGCAGGCCAGAGGAGGCTCTTCCCTGGAACTAACAGGGTTCAGGACATGCCACCCCCAAACACAGCACCTTGGCAGACTGAATATTTTAAGCGGAAGGAATGTGAGAAACAGCAAATGCGGGAAGGACTCTCTGACCTGCCATGAAGCTGGCCAGGAGACCCTCGGTAAAGGTGTGTGCCCTGTGCCGGGGGAAAAGAGCATCCGATCTCCAAGACCAGATGAAGCGGGGAGCCAGAAAAAACCGGCCTTGCGCAGTTTTCTCAGTTTACTGCATGCAGCACATGTACTTGTCCTAGAACATTTTCTCACGACTCTCTACTCTGCAAAGGTAGCACAAAAATGTTCAGGTGTAAAAATCGCAACAGACATACAGAGAGCAAACAGGTCTCAGTAATTACCAGGTTCAATCCCTGGGTCAGGAAGATCCCCTGGAGAAGGAAATGGCAATCCACTCCAATATTCTTGCCTGCAGAATTCCATGGACAGGAGTCTGGTGGGCTACAATCCATGGGGTTGCAAAGAATTGGACACCACTGAGTGACTAACACTTTCACTTTCAAGGGAACAAAAGAATGCAGAAATAACTCTTATCAGGCAAGAGAGGTAACAATAGCAAGAAAGTGAAAGTGAAGTCTCCTAGTCCCATCCAACTCTTTGCAATCCCATGGACTGTAGCCCACCAGGCTCCTCCGTCCATGCAATTTTCTAGGCAAGAATACTGGAGTGGGTTGCCATTTCCTTCTCCAGGGGATCTTCCCAACACAGGGATTGAACCTGGGTCTCCCCCATTCTGGGCAGACGCTTTACCACCTGAGCCACCAGGGAATCCCATGGAATAATAGCAAAGATAATGTCAATTGCTATTGTTGTTTACAATGTCAAAGGTAAAGACTCCCAGTTGTTTCAGTGATAAAGATTAGCCTGAAGAGCTTAACGACCACATCAACTGGAACCTCGACACAGGATGAGATGGCTGGATGGCATCATTGATGAAATGGACATGAGTTTGAGCAAGCTGCAGGAGTTGGTGATGGACAGGGAAGCCTGGCATGCTGCAGTTCGTGGGGTCACAAAGAGTTGGACACGACTGAGCAACTGAACTGAAGGAATGATGACATCAACTTTTTCTGGCTCTTGTGATTGTAATCAATCAAAGCTTCCAAGGCCAAGTCCCTACATGAATACACATATTCTCTTAGCTTAAAACTTTTCCAATTTTGTTTGTGATCAGTTCAGATCAGTTCAGTTCAGTCCCTCAGTGCTGTCTGACTCTTTGTGACCCCACGGACTGCAGCATGCCAGGCGTTCCTGTCCATCACCAACTCCTGGAGTTTACTCAAACTCATGTCCATTGACTCGGTGAGGCCATCCAACCATCTCATCCTCTGTTGTCCCCTTCTTCTCCTGCCTTCAATCTTTGCCAGAATCAGGGTCTTTTCAAATGAGTCAGCTCTTTGCATCAGGTGGCCAAAGTACTGGAGTTTCAGCTTCAACATCAGTCCTTCCAACAGACACTCAAGACCGATCTCCTTTAGGATGGACTGATCGGATCTCCTTGCAGTCCAAGGGACTCTCAAGAGTCTTCTTCAACACCACAGTTCAAAAGCATCAACTCTTCGGTGCTCAGCTTTCTTTATAGCCCAACTCTCACATTCCTACATGATTACTGGAAGAACCATAGCCTTCACTAGACAGACCTTTGTGGCAAAGTAATGTCTATGCTTTTTAATATGCTGTCTAGCTTGGTCATAATTTCCTTCCAAGGAGTAAGCGTCTTTTAATTTCATGGCTGCAGTCACCATCTACAGTGATTTTGGAGCCCCTCAAAATAAAGTCTATCACTGTTTCCACTGTTTCTCCATCTATTTGCCATGAAGTGATGGGACCAGATGCCATGATCTTAGTTTTCTGAATGTTGAGCTTTAAACCAACTGTTACCACTCTCCTCTTTCACTTTCATCAAGAGGTTCTTCTCCACTTTCTGCCATCAGGGTAGTGTCATCTGCATATCTGAGGTTATTGATATCTCTTCCGGCAATCTTGATTCCAGCTTGTGGAATCAACCCAGCATTTCTTATGATGTACTCTGCATATAAGTTAAATAAGCAGGGTGACAATATATAGCCTTGACATTTTCCTTTCCCTATGTGGAACCAGTCTGTTGTTCCATGTTCAGTTCTAACTGTTGCTTCCTGACCTGCATACAGATTTCTCAAGAGGCAGGTCAGGTGTCCTGGTATTCCCATCTCTTTCAGAATTTTCCACAGTTTGTTGTGATCCACACAATCAAAGCTTTGGCATAGTCAATAAAGCAGAAATAGATGTTTTGCTGGAACTCTCTTGCTTTTTCAATGATCCAGAAGATGTTGGCAATTTGATCTCTGGTTCCTCTGCCTTTTCTAAAACCAGCTTGAACATCTGCAAGTTTACAGTCCACATATTGTTGAATCCTGGCTTGGAGAATTTTGAGCATTACTTTAGTAGCGTGTGAGATGAGTGCAACTGTGTGGTGGTTTGAGCATTCTTTGGCATTTCCTTTCTTTGGGACTGGAATGAAAACTGACCTTTTCCAGTTCTGTGGCCACTGCGGAGTTTTCCAAATTTGCTGGCATATTGAGTGCAGCACTTTCACAGCATCCTCTTTTAGGATTTGAAATAGCTCAACTGGAATTCCATCACCTCCATCAGCTTTGTTTGCAGTGGCTTCCTAAGGCCCCCTTGACTTCACATTCCAGGATGTCTGGCTCTAGGTGAGTGATCACACAATCGTGATTATCTGGGACATGAAGATCTTTTTTGTATAGTTCTGTGTATTCTTGCCACGTCTTCTTAATATCTGCTTCTGTTCGGTCCATACCAATTCTGTTCTTTATTGAGCCCAAATCTGCATGAAATGTTCCCTTGGTATCAATTTTCTTGAAGAGATCTCTAGTCATTCCCATTCAATTGTTTTCCTCTATTTCTTTGCACTGATCACTGAGGAAGGCTTTCTTATCTTTCCTTGCTATTCTTTGGAATAGCATTCAAATATACCCTGCATTCAAATGGGTATATTTTTCCTTTTCTCCTTTGCTTTTCACTTCCCTTCTTTTCACAGCTATTTGTAAGGCCTCCTCAGACAGCCATTTTGCTTTTTTGCATTTCTTTTTCTTGGGGATGGTCTTGATTCCTGTCTCCTGTAGTGTCACAAACCTCCATCCATAGTTCATCAGGCACTCTCTCTATCAGATCTAGTCCCTTGAATCTATTTGTCACTTCTACTGTATAATTATAAGGGATTAAATTTAGGTAATACCTGAATGGTCTAGTGGTTTTCCCTACTTTCTTCAATTTAAGTCTAAATTTGGCAATAAGGAGTTCATGATTTGATCCACAGTCAGCTCCCTGTCTTTTTTTTTGCTGACTGTATAGAGCTTCTCCACCTTTGGCTGCAAAGAATATAATCAATCTGATTTTGGTGTTGACCATCTGGTGATAGCGATATGTAGAGTCTTCTCTTGTGTTGTTGGAAGAGGGTGTTTGCTATGACCAGTGTGTTCTCTTGGCAGAACTCTATTAGCCTTTGCCCTGCTTCATTCCATATTCCAAGGCCAAATTTACCTGTTACTCCAGGTGTTTCTTGACTTCCTACTTTTGCATTCCAGTCCCCTATAATGAAAAGGACATTTTTGGGGGGTGTTAGTTCCAAAAGGTCTTATAGGTCTTCATAGAACCATTCAACTTCAGCTTCTTCAGCATTACTGGTCAGGGGATAGACTTGGATTACTGTGATATTGAATGGTTTGCCTTGGAACTGTCTGTTGTTTTTGAGATTGCATCCAAGTACTGCATTTTGGACTCTTCTGTTAACTATGATGGCTTCTCCATTTCTTCTGAGAGATTCTTGCCCACAGTAGTAGATATAATGGTCATCTGATTTAAAATCACCCATTCCAGTCCATTTTAGTTTGCTGATTCCTGAAATGTCAACGTTCACTCTTGCCATCTCCTGTTTGACCACTTCCAATTTGCCTTGATTCATGGACCTAACATTCCAGGTTCCTATGCGATATTGCTCTTTACAGCATCGGACCTTGCTTCTATTGTGAGGCGCTGGAGCACCAAGTGGCCAAGAGGAAATACCCCATGTCCAAGGTCAGGGGCGGCAGCTGAGAGGAGCTACCCGACCTCCAAGGTAAGGAGTAGCGGCTGCACTTTGCTGGATGAGCCATGAAGAGATACCCCAAGTCCAAGGTAAGAGAAACCCAAGTAAGATGGTAGGTGTTGCACGAGGGCATCAGACGGCAGACACACTGAAACCATAATCACAGAAAACTAGCCAATATGATCACATGGATCACAGCCTTGTCTAACTCAATGAAACTAAGCCATGCCCTGTAGGGCCACCCAAGACAGGCAGGTCATGGTGGAGAGGTCTGACAGAATGTGGTCCACTGGAGAAGGGAATGGCAAACCACTTCAGGATTCTTGCCTTGAGAACCCCATGAACAGTATGAAAAGGCAAAAAGATAGGACACTGAAAGAGGAACTCCCTAGGTTGGTAGGTGCCCAATATGCTACTGGAGATCAGTGGAGAAAAAACTCCAGAAATAATGAAGGGATGGAGCCAAAGCAAAAACAAAACCCAATTGTGGATGTGACTGGTGATAGAAGCAAGGTCCTATGCTGTAAAGAGCAACACTGTTTGTGACAGACCTCAGTATCCTCCTTACTTGCTGCAAGTAATAATAAATCCTTCCTTCTCCTGAACTTTGGCTTGATTGTGTCTTTTGACTTGACACCCACCAAGAGGTGAACTGAGTTTTCAAGTAACACATATGTGCTTTTGTAAAACTTACAAAAGTAAGATATGCTGATAAACATGGCACCCCAAAACATGCCACTTAAGCATAAGGATTATTCTGAGCTGAAGGCAACTGAGAAGCAGATGTAAGAAATCTCTCAACTCCTACCTGCCTAAAAGCAGGACAGAAGTTTACAAAAGTGCTCCCTCTGCTCTTTACCAGGAAGGACAAAGGTTAATCCCTGGAGATAACTTCAGACCCTTATCAAGGGAGAAGTCACCAACTTAAAGTTGCATAACGAATTTTATTCTTGCTTTTCCTGGTAAACTTTCCACAACTGGCCTTCCCTATACTTTTCTTTTATCTTGAGCTTTAAGACAGCATTTTAGCCTGAATTCTAAGCTAACTCCTTGAGTAACTCATTCTTCCCAGGGGCATCTCTCATGTATACAGGAGGCATACACGTTAATAAATTGGTTTGTTTTTCTCTTGTTAATCTTTTATTACGGAAGCCTCAGTAGAGAACTCAGAAGGGTAGAGGGAAAAATATTTTTCTTCCCCTACTAACCACAATCAGTTAAAACTGCTGTCCCTTTCCACTCCTACCTTCCCCTCCATTATAGCAATACTTCCTCTCTTGCCAGGTGATGCTACATTTGATTTGAAAAAATACAATTGCTTTGGGTTCAGTGGGAAACACTGACATGGTGCACAGTAATTTCTGAGTTGAGTTATTACAGGCTGCTCTGGTTTAAGAATGCCTTCCAAGAATATTCCTACTTCCCACTATGGCAACAAAACAAGGCATCACGGCACTTTACTATGGTAAGACTGGATGTCACGGTACCTAGCAATGGGTTATATGAGCAGTGAAGGAGAAACGTACTGTTCATGGGGCTCTCAAGGCAAGAATACTGAAGGGGTTTGCCATTCCCTTCTCCAGTGGACCACATTCTATCAGTAAAGGACAGAAATGGTATGGACCTGACAGAAGCAGAAGACATTAAGAAAACATGGCAAGAATACACAGAAGAACTGCACAAAAAAGATTTTCATGACCCAGGTAATCACGATGGTGTGATCACTGACCTAGAGCCAGACATCCTGGAATGTGAAGTCAAGTGGGCCTTAGGAAGCACCACTACGAACAAAGCTAGTAGAGGTGATGGAATTCCAGTTGAGCTATTCCAAATCCTGAAAGATGATGCTGTGAAAGTGCAGCACTCAATATGCCAGCAAATTTGGAAACTCAGCAGTGGCCACAGGACTGGAAAAGGTCAGTTTTCATTCCAGTCCCAAAGAAAGGAAATGCCAAAGAATGCTCAAACTACTGCACAATTGCACTCATCTCACACGCTAGTAAAGTAATGCTCAAAATTCTCCAAGCCAGGCTTCAGCAATGCGTGAACCATGAACTTGCAGATGTTCAAGCTGGTTTTAGAAAAGGCAGAGGAACCAGAGATCAAATTGCCAACATCTTCTGGATCATTGAAAAAGCAAAAGAGTTCCAGAAAAACATCTATTTCTGCTTTATTGACTATGCCAAAGCCTTTGACTGTGTGGATCACAATAAACTGTGGAAAATTCTGAAAGAGATGGGAATCCCAGACCACCTGACCTGCCTCTTGAGAAACCTATATGCAGGTCAGGAAGCAACAGTTAGAACTGGACATGGAACAACAGACTGGTTCCAAATAGGAAAAGGAGTATGTCAAGGTTGTATATTGTCACCCTGCTTATTTAACTTATATGCAGAGTACATCATGAGGAACACTGGGCTGGAAGAAGCACAAACTGGAATCAAGATTGCCAGGAGAAATATCAATAACTTCAGATATGCAGATGACACCACCCTTATGGCAGAAAGTGAAGAAGAACTAAAGAGCCTCTTGATGAAAGTGAAAGAGGAGAGTGAAAAAGTTGGCTTAAAGCTCAATGTTCAGAAAACTAAGATCATGGCATCCGGTCCCATCACTTCATGGCAAATAGATGGAGAAACAGTGGAAACAGTGACAGACTTTATTTTGGGGGGCTCCAAAATCACTGCAGATGGTGACTGCAGCCATGAAATTAAAAGACGCTTACTCCTTGGAAGAAAAGTTATGACCAACCTAGTTTGCCGTTACTGCTAAGTCGCTTCAGTTCTATCCGACTCTGTGCGACCCCAGAGACGGCAGCCCACCAGGCTCCCCCATCCCTGGGATTCTCCAGGCAAGAACACTGGAGTGGGTTGCCATTGCCTTCTCTGGACTAACCTAGACAGCATATTAAAAAGCAGAGACGTTACTTTGCCAATAAAGGTCTGTCTAGTCAAGGCTATGGTTTTTCCAGTAGTCATGTATGGATGTAAGAGTTGGACTATAAAGAAAGCTGAGTGCAGAAGAATTGATGCTTTTGAATTGTGGTGTTGAAGAAGACTCTTGAGAGTCCCTTGGACTGCAAGGAGATCCAACCAGTCCATCCTAAGGAGATCAGTACTGGGTGTTCATTGGAAGGACTGATGCTAAAGCTGAAGCTCCAATACTTTGCCCACCTGATACAAAGAGCTGACTCATTAGAAAAGACCCTGATGCTGGGAAAAATTGAGGGCAGGAGGAGGAGGAGGTAACAGAGGATGAGATCGTTGGACAGTATCACCGACTCAAAGGACAGAAGTTTGAGCAAACTCCAAGAGATGGTGAAGGACAGGGAAGACTGGTGTGCTTCAGTCCATGGGAGAGCAAAGAGTCGGACACAACTGAGTGACTGAACAACAACTCACATTCTGAGATGGCCCACACTGTCTGTGGAGTGTGTTTCTCTTTAAATAAATCCACTTCTTATCTATCACTTTGTCTCTCACTGAATTCTTTCTGCAATGAGACGTCAAGAACCTGAGCTTCACTGAGTGCTGAAACCAGGTATGTGATCTCAGTTGGAAGACTGTGAGGTCAAGTCCCAATCTGAGGTGCGTGGTGTTAAGAGGAACGGCTAGTCTTATAGAGAAATCACCCCCCCATACCCAGTTTCCGTGTTGCCACTTCTAAGGCTGCATAAGTGTCACTTGTGCCCAAATTCCCTCGGGAAGAGAGCTTGTGAGGCACTGCACTTCCCAATCCATGGATTGTTTTCCCTTGATTAAAGGACATCACACTTGCTACTAAATTGTATTATTTCTGTCATTTAACACCACTCTTGGGCTTCCCTGGTAGCTCAGCTGGTAAAGAATCTATAATGCAGGAGACCCTGGTTTGATTCCTGGGTCGGGAAGATCTGCTGGAGAAGGAATAGGCTACCCACTCCAGTATTCTTGGGCTGCCCTGGAGACTCAGCTGGTAAAGAATCCGCCTGCAATGTGGGAGACCTGGGTTCGACCCCTGGGTTGGGAAGATCCCCTGGAGAAGGGAACAGCTACCCACTCCAGTGTTCTGGCCCGGAGAATCCCATGGTCCATGAGGGCACAAAGAGTGGGACACAACTGAGCAGCTTTCACTTTCACAGGGAAGAGGTTAGGCTGCAGAGGATGAGATGGTTAGATGGTATCACTGCCTCAATGGACATGAATTTGAGCAAACTCCAGGATACTGAAGGACAGAGGAGCCTCATGTGCTACAGTCCATGGGATCAGAGAGAGTTGGACGTGACTTAGCGACTGAACAACAGTTAATGAAGGTTGTCAATCAAAATGTATTTTGGGCTTATGCAGTGCACAAGAAAACGTGAGAGGACCTGAAATTTTACAGTTTGTAAAGAAAGCTGGAAGACATTTTTCCAATTCTGACAACCATCCTAAATTTTACATGACATGGACAATAAGGGAGAGCACAGCAGTGGGAGAGGAGCTGGGTGGCGAACAATACCAAGTTTGGCTTATGGAAAATCAGTTAACTGACAGTAGGCATACAGAAGAAGAGTCAGGGTGGCAGTCAGTAAGTCTTGTTTTGCACAAGTTGAGTTTCAGCTACAATGGGAACATCTAACTGAATGGGACTAAGTAGAGAGGCTGGAATTAGAAACAGGGATCTGCAAATCACCAAAACACAAAAAGAAGCTGGGAGCAGATGAGAGTACCTTAGGAGACAGAGGAGGGGACGACTAGAAAACAGTGATGGTTAAAGGGCTGGGGGAGAAATAAAGGGAGCCTTTAAAAAATACAAGAACTGGTTGAAAAGGCAAGAAGAAAACTAAAGGTGTCTAATGTCCCTGAAACCATGGAAAAAGTGAGCATAATGAAAGCGGTTTACAGTGCTGGAGACTTCAGAGGTCAAACTGGAAGAACTGAAAAGCATTGTTGGGCTGACAGCTCGGTCAGCTGTGACCCACGAGAACGCCTGCCGCTGCTTGGCCAGGCTGGAATTGAGGTTCCAGTGCATCACAAGAGAGTTTTCCAGGTGGCAGGGGGTGGGGAGAGCGGGTGGTAACTATCTGTAAACCACCAATGGTTAGGTAAGAGTCTTCTACTGACTCCTTTAGCTGAGCCCTCAGAGCTCCCTGGAAAACAGGTCAAGGGTAGACACCTGACCCATGGCCGCACACCGGCCAGGCCAGGGCTGCACCCTTCCTTCTGCACTTCCTCCCAACCCCAGGAATCCTTCCAGCAGGTGCACTTTCTCCTGCCCCTGTCCACTCTCCCCAGTACAACCCAGTCAGGTGCAAATGCAAACCCAGAAGTGCCCAGGGGTGGTGGGGGTGGACAGCAGAGAGAAGCAGGTGGGTAGGAGGGTGAAGGACAGGCAGGTAAAGGCAGCAGAAAGAAGGAAGCTGGTGTGATTACTGGTACAGGCATATGGTGGGGAAATCCAATGTTTCATGTTTCAGCCTAACTCTATAAACAGAATTAACCAGACACCTCATTTACACTTCCATGACACAATTTTACTGTCTTAAAGTCTAATCTCAAACAAGAAACAGGGAAGAGCATTCCTAAAGCCACTGCCTTGAGTTTCAGGTATACACAATTTAGAAGTGAATTTATTTTGCAGAGGAATAGTTCAATTTCTAACACTTTCTAATACTTCTGTCAAAGAGTGAAGTGTAACTTTCTAGCAAGAGATGTATTTCAGGCAGAGCATGCCACTACTGATAAATATAACCATCAGATAGAACCCTTTCTCAAAAATACCTGGTGTAACCACTTTTTTTTAAAGTTCTATTCATCTTGAGAACTCTAAGTTATCTATGGGTTCCTACTGAATAAGTCATGAAGAAACTACAGATGGGCTGATAACAAGGAAATCATTTCATGTGACTTCCCTAGTGATACCAAAGCATGGGCAAAAATGACATAACATCAATATTAAGTTATTCCCTTGGTTTACTGATGCTCAGTTGTGGCAAAAATATAATGACAGAACAAAAAAGGAAAAGCGAAACACCATCGAGGCCTTAGAAAGCTTTGTCTTAGTTTCAAAAAGCTGTACGTTACAAAGAAATCCTGGAAAAATCTTCCAAGGTGGGTGTTTTGTCATTGTTAGGTTTAGAGTTTTTTTAATCAGTTAGTTAGAAAAACAGTGTTCGTGCTGGATGACAAACACTGACTTACTTTGGTGCAAACTAAAGACTGCCTTAATGCCAATAGCTAATAGTAAAGGAGTAATTATTGCTTCAGAGCAGTTCAATTCACTCGCTCAGTCGTGTCCGACTCTTTGCGACCCCATGAAGCACAGCACGCCAGGCCTCCCTGTCCATCACCAACTCCCGGAGTTCACTCAGACTCAGGTCCATCGAGTCAGTGATGCCATCCATCCATCTCATCCTCTGTCGTCCCCTTCTCCTGCTGCCCCCAATCCCTCCCAGCATCAGAGTCTTTTCCAATGAGTCAACTCTTCACATGAGGTGGCCAAAGTATTGGAGTTTCAGCTTTAGCATCATTTCCTTCCAAAGAAATCCCAGGGCTGATCTCCTTCAAAATGGACTGAGAAGCCATAATATGCTCCACCAATCACAAAGGATAGTCAAACTGAAAAAAGTCACTTTGGACACTGGAACCTCTGGGTTTACGTTAGTAAAACCCCACTACAACAGTAACCTCCTCATGTAGAAGTATTTTTACAGTACTTTAAGGCTCACATCTCCCATGTGATTCTCACAAGCAAGCAGTTGGAGAGGGAGGCATTATTACCATCGTGTGCAGTAATCTCAGTAAACTGAAATCTCCCAGAGCACCAAGGACCAGGTTCCCACTGCCACTCACACAGCAAAGGCATTCTGAGCCCCTGCACAGGTGGGAATGAGACAGAAGTCCATGACGGAAGCCGGCGAGCCTCTTTACAGTGGGTTTTGCTCCAGGGTGGTTAACACATGGCTAAATCAGTGTGCACAGATTCAACGTAACGTTTAAATCACTTTTATAAGGTATAAAACTTTCCAGTTCTCAAAGCCCACCCAAAAGCCTACACTGTCCTACTCCCAGTACCTTGGTGGAAACAGCAGAGGCCACAACATGCATGCCTGTGGGCAGCTGATTAGTTAGTAGCAGAGAGAGGAACCCAGGCCTCTACTTGCCCAGTTCCAAGCCATTATTGCTTAAACAGAAGACAATATAATACCCACAAAGCACACGATCAACTGGCACAAGAAGAGACAGCTAGCTCTGTTTCTAACTCATTTTCTACAGAATACTAAAAAAAAAAAAAAAAAAAAAGGTATGCCCAAAGAGCCCGAACCAGCAAAGTAATGAGTGCTCTCTACCCAGAGTGGTCACGTGGGCATAGAAATCTAAATGCTTTTTAAGGAAAAAGAAAGCAAAGAATCAATGTCACTGCAGAGCCTACAATAATAATAAATGTCTAAAAATCCTGCCTATGATTTTTCCAAGGTTATTAACTGAGACAAACCATTAGAAAGATCTACATGGTCAAACTAATTTAAACAAAGTGTTGGGCCAAAATGGCAACTTCAAGAACGATAAGCCCCAAAAGCTTAAAAATTAAACAGGGTTGACCTTTTGAATAAATATTTGCGTTCAATTCTACAATGAAGGATAGCACCTCATTAGATGAACAGCCTTTATGCGGCTTTCAGAAAAAGCAGCTATTAAGCTTTCACTAAACTTAAAGGTAAAGTGCAATGTTTCATAACAACAGGAGTAGAGAATGACACAGAACTTCAATTGTTTTTCCAGCACAACCTTTAGTAATAAGGAAACGAAAAATTCCACCTGCAACCCCCTGCTTCACCACAATCACTGAATGGTTCTAGTTTTCTTACCAAATAATAAAAGCATCAGTTTTCTCTACGCTGCCAACTCTGTGAAACACAAAGAATACAGTAGCCACTGTTAATAACAGCACCACCAGATACTGTGTGCCTTTCGACTACAACCTGTGCCGCTGACTTTGTATGTGTTACCTCACTGAACTCCTAAAAACTCACAAAGATGAAGTGCCCAAGTGGGCTAGAAAGTTCTTGAATATGAACTCAAGAGCATCTAAAGCATTGTTGCTGTATTTCTGCAAACCCAACAAACCTACCTGCAAGTTCTGGAAGCACCAAAACTGCCTAAAGGAGCCTGAGAGCGCGCAGAGCCTAAGAGGGCACAACAGTGTTCAAGGGCTGTGTATCTATTTTTCATAGAAATCTGCCAGTGGGAGAGCCAGGCCTAGCAAAGGCAGGAAAAAAACACTGGTGCCTCGAAATCATTCTTCAAAAACCATAAGTTAAGTCATTCTTCATGTTTTTTTAGGAATCTGATGAAAGCCATGGATCTTCTTCCCAGAGACTCACATACAAAAATTTTGCATCATTTTAGAAGGCTTAGACTCCTAACGTCCATCTATGTATTTTTTTTTAATTTTCAACTGATTGAGCTAAGAATCAACAGAATGAGATTGAAAAAAAAAAAAATGGGCACAAGAGTTCCTTAGAAATTGTTTGAAATGTTAGCACAATTCTGCTCATGTAAGTGAGCCTAGTTTTGATGCTTCTGACACATCTTCTGCAAAAACATCACCAAAGTAAAGAAGGGAGTTTTAGGTGCTACCACTGATGCTCACCGTTTTCCTGTGCAATTCCTGTCGTTCAGGCCACCAACCTTGTTTATGGCAGACCACGCTGTGAGAGCCACGTACGGCAGGGAGGCGGCTTGAGTATGAGTGAGTGACCTGGGCTTGTGAGAGACCTAGATTTGAGGACAACAGTCAAAAATAAGCAATGACTTGTGAACCTATGAACACAATTAAGTATACGTAACAGTCTGCCAGGTTCGGTGATTATCATAAACCCTGCTGCTGCTGCTAAGTCGCTTCAGTCGCTTCAGTCGTGTCCGACTCTATGCGACCCCATAGATGGCAGCCCACTAGGCTCCTCTGTCTCTAGGATTCTCCAGGCAAGAATACTGGAGTGCATTGCCATTTCCTTCTCCAATGCATGAAAGTGAAAAGTGAAGTCACTCAGTCATGTCCGACTCTTAGCGACCCCATGGACTGCAGCCTACCAGGCTCCTCTGTCCATGGGATTTTCCAGGCAAGAGTACTGGAGTGGGGTGCCATTGCCTTCTCCGATCATAAACCCTACTCTAAGATTATTCCTAAGGAATTTCTCCAAATGACTCAATCTGCCAAGCAGAGGGTCAGTAAGGTTTTATAGGTTACATTATTGGATACAGCTGTTTAATTCTTCACAACAAGACCACATTCAACAATCCCATTAGTCCTAACTATGGCCAGAAACAAATCCAAATACACCTTGAGCCCTCATAAATACATTCTAATTTGTTTTTGTGATTAGCTGTTTCCTTTACTCCCACTCAGTGGGTAAATAATCCACCTGCAATGCAGGAGACACAGGAGATGCAGGTTAGATCCCTGGGTGGGAAGATCCCCTGGAGGAGGAAAACGGCAACTCACTCCAGTGTTCTTGCCTGGAAAATCCCATGGCAGGGGAGTCTGGCGGGTTATAGTACATGGGGTCACAAAGAGTAGGGCACAACTGAACATACAGCCCAATCTTTCCAGACTTTTCTAATCTCAGTAATACCCCTCTCCCCCTCCTACTCTCCCTTCTGCAGCCAATTTCCTTAATATTAACCCCTTTCTTTCTAATTAAACTGTCAGGCCTCCTGACTGCATTTGATTAGACTCCTGTTTTGAAAGTTATTTGAAACAGCTTGATACTTCCAATGCTTCCATTTATGATGAATCAGTATGCTCCATTTGGTATATTTGCTTTCAACAATTTACACTGAGGATAAAACCAAAGAACACAGCAGGGCTTCTAGATCTCACAAATCCCTGCTCTACAAGATACAGATAACCGCTCTGGCAGGCAGCACTATTTAAATGACATCCAATACATCTTAAAATATTTTTAAAAATTCCTTTTCTCTCAGTTCTTTTGAAACCACCCATAAAACTTGAACCTGATCTCAAAAAACAAAACAAAAAAAAACAATTATGTCAGAGATTGTTGTCAGTCTTTGTTTCTACTTTCCAATAGCATTTCAGCACAGAACCAGCGAGTTACCTCATTCCCACTGACAACAACAAATTCTGAGAGAGTGCCTTGTTTCCAGGGAGGAACTGCAGCCCAGACCTGAAACACACACACTGTTCGTTAGAAACAGATCTTTTTAAAACAAAGCTAAGCATGACAGTGTTCCCCAATACATACCCCACACCCTGTGAGAAAAAGCACAAGTCCACAACCCACCAAACAACAGTTATTTTCACATGATATCAATGTATTATTTAGAATGATTCTGGATTTACCAAGTCAAACCACATTGGAGGTCAGTTTAGTTTAGTTCAGTTCAGTTCAGTCACTCAGTCACGTCCAACTCTTTGCAACCCCATGGAGTTTACTCTAACTCATGTCCATTGAGTCAGTGATGCCATCCAATCATCTCATCCTCTGTTGTCCCCTTCTCCTCCTGCCTTCAATCTTTCCCAGAATCAGGGTCTTTTCAAATGAGTCAATTCTTCCCATCAGGTGGCCAAAGTATTGGAGTTTCAGCTTCAGCGTCAGTCCTTCCAATGAATATTCAGGACTGATTTCTTTTAGGATGGACTGGTTTAATCTCCTTGCAGTCCAAGGGACTCTCAAGAGTTTTCTCCAACACCACAGTTCAAAAGCATCAATTCTTTGGCACTTAGCTTCCTTTATAGTCCAACTCTCACATCCATACATGACTTATGGAAAAACCATAGCCTTGACTAGATGGACCTTTGTTGGCAAAGTAATGTCTTTGCTTTTGAATATGCTATCTAGGTTGGTCATAACTTTTCTTCCAAGGAGTAAGCGTCTTTTAATTTCATGGCTGCAGTCACCATCTGCAGTGATTTTGGAGCCCCCAAAATAAAGTCTGACACTGTTTCCACCATTTCCCCATCTATTTGCCATGAAGTGATGGGACCAGATGCCATGATCTTAGTTTTCTGAATGTTGAGCTTTAAACCAACTGTTTCCACTCTCCTTTCTTTCACTTTCATCAAGAGGCTCTTTAGTTCTTCACTTTCTGCCATCAGAGTAGTGTCATCTGCATATCTGAGGTTGCTGATATTTCTCCCAGCAATCTTGGTTTCAGTTTGTGCTTCATCGAGCCCGGCATTTCTCATGATGTACTCTGCATATAAGTTAAATAAGCAGGGTGACAATATACAGCCTTGACATATTCCTCTCCGTATCTGGAACCAGTCTGTTCCATGTCCAGTTCTAACTGTTGCTTCCTGACCTGCATACAGATTTCTCAAGAGGCAGGTCAGGTGGTCTGGTATTCCCATCTCTTTCACAATTTTCCACAGTTTGTTGTGATCCACACAGTCAAAGGCTCTGGCATAGTCAATAAAGCAGAAGTAGATGTTTTTCTGGAACTCTCTTGTTTTTCAGTGATCCAACGGATACTGGCAATTTTATCTCTGGTTCCTCTGCCTTTTCTAAATCCAGCTTGAACATCTGGAAGTTCACGGTTCACATACTGTTGAAGCCTGGCTTGGAGAATTTTGAGTTATTACTTTACTAGTGTGTGAGATGAGTGCATTGTGTGGTAGTTTGACCATTCTTTGGCATTGCCTTTCTTTGGGATTGGAATGAAAACTGACCTTTTCCAGTCCTGTGGCCACTGCTGAGTTTTCCCAATTTTCTGGCTTATTGAGTGCAGCACTTTCACAGCATCCTCTTTTAGGATTTGAAATAGCTCAACTGCAATTCCATCACCTCCACTAGCTTTGTTCGCAGTGGCTTCCTAAGGCCCAGTTGACTTTGCATTCCAGGATGTCTGGCTCTAGGTGAGTGATCACATCATCGTGATTATCTGGGACGTGAAGATCTTTTTTTACAGTTTTTCTATGTATTCTTGCCACCTCTTCTTAATATCTTCTGCTTCTATTAGGTCCATACCAATTCTGTCCTTTATTGAGTCCATCTTTGCATGAAATGTTCCCTTTGTATCTCTAATTTTCTTGATGAGATCTCTAGTCATTCCAATTGTTTTCCTGTATTTCTTTGCATTGATCACTGAGGAAGGCTTTCTTATCTCTCCTTGCTATTCTTTGGAACTCTGCATTCAAATGGGTGTATTTTTCCTTGTCTCCTTTGCTCTTTGCCTCTCTTCTTTTCACAGCTATTTGTAAGGCCTCCTCAGACAGCCATTTTGCTTTTTTGCATTTTTCTTGGGGATGGTCTTGATCCCTGTCTCCTGTACAATGTCACAAACCTCCATCCTCAGTTCATCAGGCGCTCTATCAGATCTAATCCCTTGAATCTATTTGTCACTTCCACTGTATAATTGTAAGGGATTAAATTTAGGTCATACCTGAATGGTCTACTGGTTTTCCCTACTTTCTTCAATTTAAGTCTGAATTTGGCAATACAGAGCTCATGAACTGAGCCACAGTCAGCTCCCAGTCTTGTTTTTGCTGACTGTATAGAGCTTCTCCACCTTTGGCTGCAAAAAACATAATCAATCTGATCTTAGTATTGACCAGCTGGTGATGGCCATGTGTAGAGTCTTCTCTTGTGTTGTTGGAAGAGGGTGTTTGCTATGACCAGAGCATTCGCTTGGCAAAACTCTATTAGCCTTTGCCCTGCTACATTCTGTACTCCCAAGGCCAAATTTGCCTGTTACTCCAGGTGTTTCTTGACTTCCTACTTTTGCATTCCAGTCCCCTATTTTGAAAAGGACATCTTTTTTGGGTGTTAGCTCTTGAAGCTCTTGTAGGTCTTCACAGAACTGTTCAACTTCAGCTTCTTCAGCATTACTAGTCAGGGCATAGACTTGGATTACCGTGATACTGAATGGTTTGCCTTGGAAACAAACAGAGATCATTCTGTCATTTTTGAGATTGCTTCCAAGTACTGCATTTTGGACTCTTTTGTTGACTATGAGGGCTACTCCATTTCTTCTAAGGGATTCTTGCCATCAGTAGTAGATATAATGGTCATCTGAGTTAAATTCACCCATTCCAGTCCATTTTAGTTGACATTGGAGGTAGGCAGCAGTAAATCCTGCTGTATTTACTCACTACTTAGAGCACCAGCTGGAGAAGGCATTGGCAACCCACTCCAGTATCTTGCCTGGAGAATCCCAGGGACAGAGGAGCCTAGTGGGCTGGCATCTATGGGGTTGCACAGAGTTGGACACGACTGAAGCGACTTAGCAGCAGCAGCAGCAGTATAACACCAGCAAGAACATGTTCTCCGGAGCTTTAATCCTGGCTTCTATCACTTATTTGCTGTGGGACCTCTTTACAGCTTAAGTCTCATCTGTAGACTGGCCTAACTGTACTCACTTCACAGAGATTAAATTAGTTTTTTTTTTTTTTTTAATGAAAAACAACTGGAACAGTGCTATTATTATGAGCTGACTTTAATTTCTTTGTATAAAAGTTCAAAGTGACAAGGGACAGGTGATTATATCACCCTTTAGCTATTTCAAAACCATCTAACTCATAAGATAAAATTGTCATTTAAAGACTTAAAAAGTCCCAATCATATCTTGTTTTCACTTGTATATTTTTTCTTAAAAAAAAAATTTTTAATTGGAGGGTAATTGCTTTATAAGCTTTACAACGCTGTGCTGCTTTCCACTGCACAACACCACGAGTCAGTTCTAAGTATGCATATATCCCCTCCCTCTTGAGCCTCCTTTCCCACATATATCCTTGCAATTCTCAGGCACTAGCTTTAGAATGTTCAAGCACAGCAAGCTATTGTGACAGAACCAGGAAACAGAATCATGAACTGAACCAAGAAAAGGAGGGTTCCAGCCAAAGCTCAGTGTATTTGTTGAAAAGAAGAAAAGGTCAGTGATATGGAATATACTTCCAAAAGCAGGAGAATGAAACCAGCCAATTTTGAAAAGGAATAGTGGAATGTGATAACTCACCTCATCTCCAGGTTTGAAGTACCTTACATCAAGTCCACACTCCATCACCACACCAGACACATCCCGACCCAGAGTCAGAGGAAATTCTTCTCCTTTGATTTTAACATGTAAAGGATCACGTTTCATATTTAAAGCTGTGGCTCCATAACCACCTAGAAGATACAATTTACTTTTTTCTTTCAAAAGAATGAGACAATTTCAAAACTGCTGCAGTTATGGGCCAGGTACAATTCTAGACTCTCAAGAAGTAGATTATAATCAATCTTACAAATTTTTTACCATCACACAGGAAAGCATAAAAACAATGAGTGCTGTTCCTTTCAAAGGAAATTACTAGGAAAGTTATAATCACTTTTAGAGAAATTTTATATTGGACTATAGTTAATTAACAATCACTTTTTGAAATTCTAATTCTGAAACGGTCTTGAGAACTGGTCTTTGAAGTTGGTTTCCTTATTAATTTACTCATTCATGAACTTTTTCAACACGAAATCATTTGAAGCCAAGTCTGGTAAAGTAGATAAATGTCATAGTTGTCTGACAAAATAAATAAGGCATAGGTATAGTATCTGATACTAACACACTGGTCTACGAGTAATTGTCCCTGTCTCCCCAAAAATGTTTCTAAAACATCTTTGGGTTAAGTGTAAGATTCCCAGATGGAAAAGAACCACTTGGTTGCATCAACTCCGATACGCTAAATCAGGCTGACTGCATTATTATATATCTTTTTTATTTAAGAATATTTACATAAATATCAACAGAACTGAAAATGTTCCTCTGATCACTTTTTTTTTGTTTTTCAAAATAAATTGGCTACATATAATAATCCAAAGTAGTTTATTACACATCATCCACACATAAAATGGTTTTCCTAAGGCACAAAAGTGTCTGTGGTCATCTTTTCTGCTTTACATCCTCCTGAGAACATTTCTGCTACGTGAGGCTCTCCTAGATAAGCAACTTGCTCATCTTTTTAGGGTCATGCACCGCAATTCATGCTCCAGAATCACTAAACCATTCTGAAAGTCTCCCCTTTTCTCCCACTCATCCTCATCAGATCTTAACGATGAGGAGAAACCAGCAAAGGAGCCCAAGAAGGCTTGGCTAATGAAAAGGTATCCAGAAAGTCAAGTGAAGAGGGCCATTTAAAGAAGTCAGATGCTGCTGCCAGGGAAGAAAGTTTTCAAACAAGGTCAGGAGCTGCCAATAGACCTTTAAGAAACAAAAAAAAAAATTCCCCCCCAAAACAAAATATAGGATCCAACAGCACAGCTTGGTGACCTTTTTAAGAGCAGTTGCTATGGCATGTGGTGACAGAGTATGGGAATGAGGAACTGAACACCATGAGAACATTCAACTCTTCCAAATATTGAGAGTATTGCTATAGAGAGTGGGAAAATGGGGCAGTGGAGAAGGGAAAGTGAGATGGAAGATGTTTGGTGGTGGGTGGTGGTGGTTTAGTTGCTACATTGTGTCCAACTCTTGTGATCCCACAGACTGTACTCCACCAGACTCCTTTGTCCATGGGATTCTCCAGGCAAGAATACTGGAGTGAGTTGCCATTTCTTTCTCCAGGGGATCTTCCCAACCTAGGGATCAAGCCCTGGTCTCCTGCATTGCAGGTGAATTCTTCACACCTGAGCCACCAGGGAAGCCCACTGAAGGACTTTTAAGTCTTTTTTTTTTTTTTTTTTGGTCCTCTTTATGAGTGGAGAAATAACAGCCAATGTGAGTGATCCAGTGGAAAGGGAAACACTGAAGATACAGGAGACAATTGCTGAAACAATGCTCCTGAGTGGGTGAGCAGGCATGGGGTCTAGAACCTTGGTGGAGGGCTGGCCTTATATGGGAACAATGACATTTAGTCCATACAGCAAGAGGTAGAGAATACAGGGAGAGAGGCTGACAGGGGAGTGCAGAAGTTGTTTTTCTAATAAAAAATCAAGACACATGGAAGAAAGCATTTTAAAATTGGGCAAGTCCCAAAAAATCTAAGCTGATGGCCACCATGCCGATATTAGATACATGCCAGCTGGCTAGTTAGGAGTGCATTCTACCAGGGGGGAAATAACTTCCCATGTAATACTCACAAAAATCACATTTTAGTCTTCCTGTCTTATTCCTTTTCCACCTCTCAAACACAATAAAACAATTATTCACTGAAATTCCTATGTGATTTGATCAACAAAAGTGGGAATTTAGTCAAGTAAAATTTTCAAGCTGCCAAAAAAAAACCCACTCCAGTCCCTTTCTGAGCTTCACAGCCTGCAAAAGAAGGCTGTTTTCTCGGTTACTTGGATATCAACTGAGTAGTCCTGGCTCACTGGTACCAGCTAAACTAGTCCCAAATCCAGAAATAGCTGGTAGTTAGGAACTGAGAATCTGCTTGGAGACAGTGAATGGGGAACCTTAGCAGTTCTGTGTCATTGTTAGAGGTGATCAGTTTGGTTCAGAGATGGAACGACCTGGAAAATCCTAAATCTGCCATCAGTTTCAAAAGCTTTGATCTTATCTAAAGAAACGAAACTTTGTTGGTATGATGCTGTTGGCTGAATTTTTTTTTTCTATTTTAAGATAATTCACTTCATTACCCATTTATATGATTTATGATTTTATATTCAACAACAGTAGCCATCTCCAGAAAAATAGGTGGCTCTCATCTTTCAAAATAGACATGTCCTTGCTTTCTTGTCAAGGGAAATAATGCTCCCTATAGTTTACAATTTCATTTCTCCAAGCTACCGTTTCAGGTATCTTCTGCAACAGTAATCATACATTCTCAAATAAGAATCCATGGGCAGGAAATACAGAGGATAACTACAAATAATATTACCCATTCAAGTCATTAAAAAACTATGATGTCTCAAGAATACTATATAAAAGTAAAATGTGTTATTAAATAGCAGCCAAGAAAGTGCAGATTCAGCCATTCTACTGAAATTAAAATGTACAATGTAACACAAATACATAAACTGTGCGTGTGCATTCAAAGAAATGAAAAGTTAACAACTTATTGACTGGAGATGTATTAATATGTCTTTTGTCACTCGAACATTATTGACCAGAGATTTTTAATAAAATTGCTGGTCACAGGCACTGATTTCTACAAAAATCCCCTGGTCAATAATGTGTTAAAAGATCTAAACAAAGACAAAATGCTTTTAAAAATTGCTCAGGGATTAAAAAAAAATATTTTACTTTGTAATCAAATTAGAATGAAAATATAAAGTGACATTAATGACTGAATGACAACTACATGTGTGAAACACCAAAAAAGGCTATAGTTGACAGGGCATGGGCTCTACCTTCAAAGAGCTTCTAATCAAGGAGATGGCAAATGCATGCTGCCCACTAGGTCTAAATCTACCACTTAAAGATAATTCCAATAGGAGTCTCTCTGTTGGCTCAATGGTAAAAAGTTTACCTGCCAATGAAGGAGACATGGGTTCAATCCCTTATGTGAGAAGATCCCACATACCACAGAGTAAGTCCATGTGCCACAACTACTGAGCCTGTGCTCTAGAGCCTGGGCCCTGCAACAACTGAGCCCACGTGCCAAAACTACCGAAGCCCAAGTGCCCTGGAGTCCATCCGCTGCAGCAAGAAGCCGCTGCAGTAAGAAGCCCAAGCACTGCTGCTACAGAGCAGTCCATGCAGCAGGGAAGACCAAGCACAACCCAAAATAGACAACAAAGTTTTTTTTTAAAAGGTAATTCTGATAAACACTAAATTATCTTCATGCCCAATGGAAACAGAGTAAGCTGAAACACCTAGCAGTAGCAACTATTCTAAGCAAACAAAAGGAAACAAGTGTATCTTTCATGGGGCAATCGCCATAAAATCATTTAAACATATCTCTTTCCCCACAAAGAAATGTGTAATAGCTGTTCCTCATATGTCTAGATCAGCACTGTCCAACAGGGATGTAATGCAAGCCACATATCTAACTTAAAATTTTCAAGCAGACACTAAAAAGTGAAAAGAAAGTGAAATTAATGCTAATAATATTTTACTTAATATATCCAAAATATTATCAGATCAATATATAATGAACATAAAATTAATAAGACATTTTACACTCATTTTTGACTAAGTCTTGAAATCTAGTGTATATTTTATACTAACTGTACATCCCAATTCAGACTAGCCACATTTCAATTGCTCACTTTTTGTCGTTATTTTCCAAAGTGAAAGTAATTCACAGTAATCAATCTTTTCAGCACTGTAATAACTGCATAAGGAATATAGTGCACTCCAAGCTTTGTCAATAACCCCTAGCAGAAATTAAGATAACATTATTTCCATTGAAGATGGAGCACAACAGAAAAGCATATTTTAACTTCCAAGGGCAGAACGCAACAACAAAATGAGGAAGAGTACTGTGTCCATATCTTGGCATCCTGTTCTGCTGCTTTGTCCACTGAACCGTTAGAAAAAGCTGGGAGTAGTGGAAGGGCAAACTCAAATTATTACGAAAATGCAAATTCTGAACTGATGTGAAAACATAACCATACCTTTAAAACCTGTGATGGACCTCAGAACATCATAAAGTTCCTAGCAAAATGTACCAGAAAGTTAGCTGTGGATACAATCCTCAAGTCCCAATTTACATTTTTAAGGTAGCACTGGAAGCAATTCAAACTTATATTTTGTAAAAGATTTAAGCATACCATGGACATTGCCAGTTCAAAAATTTTTGAAATACCTACTGGGATACTGTCAAAACCCTAAACCATTTCTTTGTGTTAATCCCCCCCAAAAGTAGTCAATAACAACTAATCTTTTAAAACTGATCCCTGATGAGGTTGTCTCAAGTTAAAAAAAAAAAAAAAAGGTAATGAGCAATGTCTTTTGAAACTTACTTCTCATATTAACATCTATAGGATTTATACTTGCAGCGTGAACTTTGATAATGACTTCATTTGGATAGTGTATCATTGGTATCATCATGTTCTGGGTAAATCGAAGCACTTCATTACTCCCATATTTATCTATCACCCAAGCAGGCATGACAGTGCTTCTTGGAGAGGTAGTACTAATTTTTCGAACTGAAGGCTTTTGTACAACTTGGCTTCTCCAGAAGCAAACCGCAGTGCATGCATTTCTTCTAAACACACAGGTCTTCAGAAATCCCATTGTAAACAGTGGTTGAATTACGTGCCCTAATTAAAAGGCACTTAAACGGGATCAAACCCTCACACCTGAATTCCGTCAAATTCCGTCTGAATTCCGCCAAACACTCTGGCTGGTTTCAAAGCTGAGAATTTTAAAATGCAGACAGATTAATGGAGCAATCAAAGAAAGAAGAGTATGGATTTACTTTACTCTTCACATCTGAAATACTCCAATTCCCATTCCAATCAGTATGCCATTCATTCTCCTCCTCCCTTACACCAGCTCCCCTTAAAAGCAAAACCCCTAAAATCCTGCCCTGTCCCAGAAGCCCTCTGAGGGAGAAGCCGACTCCTCTCGCGATCCAGACGCCACAGAAATTCACACACTTCCAGGCTTCCGCCGCGACCCTAGCCCGGAGTCTCCTTGTCACGCTCTTTCCCTTCGGGACTTGCTTAGCGGCACCAGCCAATCGTGTGCAAAGATCATTTGCCTTGGGCTGCAATTCGACCAATCCGAGAACTCGGTGCTGACAGGTTCTGTGATGATCAAAGATGGCTGCGCACATGTAATACCAGCAGCGGCAACTGACCTTTCTGTTCCTCTCGTCACCTGGTCCCTGGGGTGGCAGACGGGGCACGAGGACCATGTTGGGCCGGACCCTGCGAGAAGTGAGTCGAATTGTCTGCTGAGGGTCCAAGAGGTCGGGAAGATTCGGGAAGTCCTTCTTCTTGTGGACGAGGGGCTCCCCCTTCCTAACCGCGTCTTGGTCAGCCTCGCTGCCTTCTGCCTTAGAACTTGGGGGGATTCGGACCTCCGAGTCCTTAGGCTGTGCTCCTTGTATCCTTTCGGAGTTATATTCTCAGCGGGGAAGGCTTCTGCCCCGCGGCGTTGTGGGGTGGAAGGCAGAGTGGCTTCTCTCGATTATTCGTTTGCTCAGGCTGCCACCAGCTCTTGATGGCCTCGAGGTAGGCTCTGCCATATAACGGGGATTTAGCTAGTCCTTGTCCACTACACTCATCTGATGCAGTCCTCACTAAGGACCCCGCAAATCTGTCCCTTGCAAAAGCCAAACTAGTGATTCTTAGCTCCCCACCCCAACCCCGCATATATTCATTCTCCAAGCTTCCACAACTTCCAAGATACCTACGATTTTCTTACCTGTGTCTCCATTTCCTCCACCTCATTTTTGAACTGTAGGCTATATTCGTGAATGTCTTCTGGACAGCTCTTCCAAATGTCCCACAAGCACCCCAGACTCAATTTAACCGAAGTTGACTTAATCATTGTAACAGAACCACCTCTTGCATCTCAACCTACATCATAAAAAACAAAAACATGATTTCTGATATTCTCTTGTTCAGGATACAAGTGTTATTCCAGTTACCCTTAGATTTTTCTTCATATGTCATGTCCAATAGGTCACTAAATTCTGTTCATTCTTTTTTGAAATTATGTCTGGAGTCTGTTCTCTCATTTTGTCCCTGCTCTTAGGGTTTTAATTCAGATCTCCTTGCTTTCTGGCACAGATCTCCCGACCTGCCCAGCTGTCTGATAGCAGACCCACTGCTATCAGAATCACCTTGGGCCCTCCTTAAAAACTACAGCTGTGTCCCCCTCATGCAGGTCATTATGGTAAGACCCAGAGGATATGGTTTAACCTTAGCTCCCAGGTGATTCTGCTGATAGATTTAGCAATTGAGGACCTACCCCACCTTCCATCTTCCATTTGCCTTCCATCTTCCATTTGTATCTTCACTTGGAAAGTCTTTTTCTTTTTCCAACTGGCAGCCTTTTAGAAAACTATAAATTATGAGAACTTTAAATCCATTGGCTTTAAATGATGAACAGCTATTCCCTCAATACATTTTTGTTTTACCATACTAAATTGCATCTGCTTATACTGTCAGTGAACAATCTAATTTGTTCTTGAAATTTTTAAAAAATATTTTAACTACAAACTTAATGTAAAATGAAATACAACCTAAAAAAATGGGGTATTTTTTTTTCTGCCCTTTCCCCCAGCACTGCCTTTTTTGTACCAGCCTTCCTCACTAATGTTGGCCAGTGAGCCATTGTGAGAGCAATTTTTACCTCAAGGGGGAAAATATATTTAGGGAATCTGACCCAAGGGTAGCCAGAAAGTTGCCTTGACATGATTACTTTCACTTAGTCTCTCCTTTAACAAATATTTATTGATACCTATTGTGCAAAACATTATTTGGTTATTTTCCCAGACCCTAATATATCTTCTGTCCACTCTGTTATTTCCACATCATTGTACCAGTGTCCCAAATTCTATGAATTAGAGATTAATTTAGTACATATTCCATTTTAAAGATGGATCTTTACACATTCCGTATGTAAAGATGCCTGGGACAGTTGAATGATTTATCCATTGTAATTATAATCAATCAGATTTCTCTCCATCACACTCTAGCTGAGATTATCAATTGAAGGAAGAGAAAATTTGTAGGGGAGGGTATTTGGGGAAGGACTGGAAACTGGTGTTTTGAGATAACTTGAGGGACCTGAGTGGAGGCTTAGGGCAGTAGAGGAGCCCTGGGAAGAAGCACTGGTGTGTGTGTGAGTCACTCAGTCACGGCCGACTCTTTGCAGCCCTGTGGATTGTAGCCCACCAGGCTTCTCTGTCCATGCGATTCTCCAGGCAAGAATACTGGAGTGGATTGCCATTCCCTTCTCCAGAGATTTTCCCAACCCAGGGAACGAATCCTGGTCTCCTGCATTGCTGGCAGATTCTTTACCATTTGAACTATAGAGAAGCACTAAAAAGAGGTAAAATGCCAAATGGGAGATAAAACTGCTACTTGTAAATTTTACCCAGGTATGTTCAGGAAAGGGAAGAATCTTACTTTCACTCTTTGTATTTTAGTGGCCTGATCCCAGTGTTACTAGGAACCAAACACCACACTAGTATTACTGGCCCTATAATTATATTAAATGGTTATTGTTATATTAAAGAAAATTAATTTTATATCCAACAGGTTTCTTGGGGGTCTAGCCTAAGAACATTTAATTGCTGTTCTATGGGAAAATAGATTCCAAATTTTAAACATCTCAGTTCATTCATTAACATTTATTGAGCACCTCTGTGTTCTAGACATTGAGGATCAACATGAAGAAAGAAATTCCTGCCCTTATGAAACCTACGTTTGTGTGGGGAAGGAGGCATTAAGTAAGTTTAATAATATAATTTCAAGTAGTATACGTGCTATGAAGAAAGGTTAAGCGGGCTATTTTGTTGTTCAGTGACTCAGTCCTGCCCGACTCTACAACCTCATGGACTGCAGCACGCCAGGCTTCCCTGTCCTTCACTATCTCCCAGAGTGTGCTCAGACTCATGTCCATTGTGTCAGTGATGCCATCCAGCCATCTCATTCTCTGTCACCCCTTTTCCCTCAGTCTTTCCAGCATCAGAGTATAGTGAGAATTAGTTGGGGGATATGGATGTTTTAGAGTGATCAGGAAAGTTTCTCTGACTGAGTGGGTGGTATATAATAGAGACCTGAAAGATAAAAAGGGTGAACCCTGGGAAGAACTGGGAGAAGGGTCTTTGAGGCAGGAAGAAGAGTAAGTGGAAAATCCCTGAAGCAGGGGCAAACTTGACATGTTCAAGGAAGCTCTCTTCTCACCCAAGAGAAGCAGGAACCAGATGACCTTTCAGGCCATGAGAAGGAATGTGGGTTTTATTCTAAATGTAATGCAAATCCTCTGGAAGGTTGTGAGTCTTTGGACTTGATCTGATTTAAAATTTAAAAAGCTCCAGGCTACTCAGGATTGTGGTCTGGAGGAAGGCAAATGGAGAAGCAGGGAGGCCAGTTAGAAGGCCGTTGCCTTGCCAAGAGCTGATGCAGCATGAATAGGGTGGTGGGAGCAGAAGTAATACAGAATAGGGGTTTTGTTTCTTAAGTTTGGGCTTTCTGACAGATTGGATATAGGTTTGATGGACAGAGACGAGTCAAGGAGGATGCTTGGATTTGGGGCCTGGGCAAGTGGCACAGTGGTAAAGAATCCACTTGCCAGTGCAGGAGACACAAGAGATGCAGGTTCAATCCCTGGGTCAGGAAAATCCCCTGGAGAAGGAAATGGCAACCCACTCTACTATTCTTGCCTGGAGAATTCATGGACAGAGGCCCCATAGTTCATGGGGTCACAAACAGTCAGACACAGCTGAGCACAGCACACAGAATCAAGATGGGAAAGATTCTGCAGGGAGCGTGTTGTGAGGAGAAAGTTATCAAGACAGGATAATTTTGAGATGCCTCCAAAGATATCCAAGCGAAGAGGTTGGTTAAGCAGATGGATATAGGAATGTGGAGATCAAGAGAGAAGCTAGGTATGAAGATATGAGTTGGCCAGAGTGGAGGAGATAATTGAAGTCATGCAGTCAGATGAGATCATCTGGGAAGCTGAGTGAAAATATAGAAGAAGGGATAATACTTTCCAACATTTCGAGGTCAGCAGCAGGAAGCACAGCTAGCAAAAGAGACTTGAAGGAATGGCCTTAAGTAAGGCAGGAGGAAACCAGAAGGGCTTGGTCTCCTGAAATACAAGTGGAAAAGAAGTGCTTCCAGGAGCAGGTGATGTTGAATGCTGATCCAGACTGAGTGTGACTGCTGGATTTAGGAACGTGAAGCTGACTGGTGATCTTGAAGTGCTATTTCTTGGAACAATGGAGACAAAAGCAAGAATGTTAAATGGGTGTGTTAAAGAGAGTACCAGTCAACCAGACACTCAGCTTCCAAGGGCTCTTCTATACCTTCAGCATTTATCAAGACAGTTTTTCTTCTGAAAGTCCTTTTCCTCAGTGAATCTCTGATGTTATTAATACCTGTGAAGTTAACAAAATGTTCTCTATCGGTTACAGAGGAGTAAATGCTATTACACTTTGCACAGAGAAGTAGTGTAGTGGTCCGAAGCATGGGCTTCAGAAACAAGATCAGACCTTGGTTGAATCCCAGCTCTGTTGCTTTCTAGCTATGTGATTTTAAGCAGGAACTTTGGTAATTTATCTGTAGATTAGAAATAATAATATCAGCCTGTTAATGTGGATATAAAGGTTAAATGAAATGTATAGGATAACACCTGGAACTAAGAGCTATTATTAGCACTGATTTTGTTACAGTGACAAAATTACTAGATTATATGTGTTTATAGTTTTCTTTGGAAGGACTGATGCTGAAGCTGAAACTCCAGTACTTTGGCCACTTCATGCAAAGAGTTGACTCATTGGAAAAGACTCTGATGCTGGGAGGGATTGGGGGCAGGAAGAGAAGGGGACGACAGAGGATGAGATGGTTGGATGGCATCACTGACTCGATGGACGTGAGTCTCAGTGAACTCTGGGAGTTGGTGATGGACAGGGAAGCCTGGCGTGCTGCGATTCATGGGGTCGCAAAGAGTCGGACACGACTGAGCAACTGAACTGAACTGATAGTTTTCTTTTCCCTGGTCCTCTAAGAAGAGTAGTTCCTGCGGAAGATTTCCTCATTTTTACAAGAAGGCATATTACTTTTCTATTGTTGCATAACAAACTTGTCTTAAAATAACACAGTCTTAAAACACCCACAGTCTGATCATCTCACAGTTTTGTGGGTCAGGGCTGGCGTGGCTGGGTTCTCTACTCAGTCTCACAAGGCTGGTCGTAAGGTGTCAACCAGAGCTGCAGGTTCTTTGCATGCCTTGGGATCCTCTTTCCACCTCACTGGTGGACAGAATCCATTGCTTTGAGGTTGGAGGACTGAGATCCCAGTTTTCCTGCTGGATGGTAGAGTAAATGAGCTCAGGAGACAGGAGATGTGGGATGATGATTAGAACTGAGGTTTGGGAGAATATACAGATGCTGGTAATGATATAGTCTGGGCTGTGACCATGTGAGTGGGTAACTGGAGTGAAGTGAAGAGTTTGTGTCAAGGGAGTTCAAGAACTGAGAGGCCCGGTGACAGTGTACCTGACTTGAAGTTTAAAGTCAACAAAAATAGCTACAGTGAACCAGCTGCTAAAATCTTTCATAAATGAAAAGGAGTACCAGGGAGACTGTTAGAGTAATATAATCTCCTCCAAGACCTGTGCTTCAGATGAGCTGGGGGTTTTGAGAAAAGAGGCAAGAAAAAGGCATTGAGGACAAGGGGAACACCTGCCCACACAATCTCCCCTCCCCACTGGACTCTGGTACATGGTAAGTAAGAATTAAAACGGCCATCCTGTGGGAAAACTGCAGGAGAAGCTGTGGCCTTAAGGAAAATCTAGTTTCCATTTGAGAAAAGAAATGCTAGGGAGAGAGAATTTGTTTTCTTAATGAAAACTTTTCCACTTGATTTCATCTTATATTCAGATATGACACTTTTAGTTTTGCTCCAGGGGATCTTACTATTTGTCATAATCCTTGTGCCTAGTCCATTCTAGCTAATTAGCATCTTTGTTTTCATTTCCCTTCTTGATTTTCTCAAATCTAGATTTCCTAAATACGGTCCTAACAAAGATCACCATTTAAAATGAGTACTCCCAGAATAGTATGCAGCTTCCTTAAAAAAACAAAAATAGACCTACTATATGACCCTGCAGTCCCACTCCTGGGCATATATCCAGAGAAAACCATAATTTGAAAAGATGTATGCACCTCAGTGTTCATTTCAAGACTATTTACAATAGCCAGAACATGGAAACAACCTGAATGTCCAACAGATGAAAGGGTAAAGAAGATGTGCTATATTTACACAATGGAACATTCAGATCAGATCAGTCGCTCAGTCGTGTCCGACTCTTTGCAACCCCATGAATCACAGCACGCCAGGCCTCCCTGTCCATCACCAACTCCCAGAGTTCACTCCGACTCACGTCCATCGAGTCAGTGATGCCATCCAGCCATCTCATCCTCTGTCGTCCCCTTCTCTTCCTGCCCCCAATCCCTCCCAGCATCAGAGTCTTTTCCAATGAGTCAACTCTTCGCATGAAGTGGCCAAAGTACTGGAGTTTCAGCTTCAGCATCATTCCTTCTAAAGAAATCCCAGGGCTGATCTCCTTCAGAATGGACTGGTTGGATCTCCTTGCAGTCCAAGGGACTCTCAAGAGTCTTCTCCAACACCACAGTTCAAAAGCATCAATTCTTTGGCGCTCAGTCTTCTTCACAGTCCAACTCTCACATCCATACATGACCACAGGAAAAACCATAGTCTTGACGAGACTAACCTTTGTTGGCAAAGTAATGTCTCTGCTTTTGAACTCCTTCTAAGGAGTAAGCGTCTTTTAATTTCACGGCTGCAGTCACCATCTGTAGTGATTTTGGAGCCCAAAAAAATAAAGTCTGACACTGTTTCCACTGTTTCCCCATCTATTTCCCATGAAGTGGTGGGACCGGATGCCATGATCTTCGTTTTCTGAATGTTGAGCTTTAAGCCAACTTTTTCACTCTCCACTTTCACTTTCATCAAGAGGCTTTTTAGTTCCTCTTCACTTTCTGCCATAAGGGTGGTGTCATCTGCATATCTGAGGTTATTGATATTTCTCCCAGCAATCTTGATGCCAGCTTGTGTTTCTTCCAGTCCAGCGTTTCTCATGATGTAGTCTGCATAGAAGTTAAACAAACAGGGTGACAATATACAGCCTTGACGAACTCCTTTTCCTATTTGGAACCAGTCTGTTGTTCCATGTCCAGTTCTAACTGTTGCTTCCTGACCTGCATATAGGTTTCTCAAGAGGCAGGTCAGGTGGTCTGGGATTCCCATCTCTTTCAGAATTTTCCACAGTTTATTGTGATCCACACAGTCAAAGGCTTTGGCATAGTCAATAAAGCAGAAATAGATGTTTTTCTGGAACTTTCTTGCTTTTTCCATGATCCATCGGATGTTGGCAATTTGATCTCTGGTTCCTCTGCCTTTTCTAAAACCAGCTTGAACATCAGGAAGTTCACGGTTCACATATTGCTGAAGCCTGGCTTGGAGAATTTTGAGCATTACTTTACTAGCATGTGAGATGAGTGCAATTGTGCGGTAGTTTGAGCATTCTTTGGCATTGCCTTTCTTTGGGTTTGGAATGAAAACTGACCTTTTCCAGTCCTGTGGCCACTGCTGAGTTTTCCAAATTTGCTGGCATAATGGGACATTACTCAACCATAAAAAAATAAAAATGAAATAATGCCATTTGCAGCAATATGGATGGACCTGGAGATTATCATACTAAGTGAAGTAAGACAAAGACATGATACTGCTTATACACGGAATCTTAAAAAATAATGATACAACTGAACTTACAGAATAGAAATAGACCCACAGACATAGATGTCAAACTTAGGGTTACCAAAAGGAAAGAGGAGGGGATAAATTAGGAGTTTGAGATTAACATATACACACTACTACACATAAAACAGATAACACACAAGGACCTACTTTATAGCACAGGGAAATCTACTCAATATTATGTAGTAACCTATAACGGAAAAGAAAATCTGGGGGGAAAAAAGACGTATTTGTAACTGAATCACTTTGCTTTACACCTGAAACCAACACAACACTGTAGATCAGATATACTTCAATAAATAAATGAGTACTCCAGACAGTCTGATTTCTTGCCTTTGTAACCACAGCTGCAACTCCTTACCTCTTCCTGTCATAGCAGTTGGTGAGTCAGAAGGCAACGTGAGGATAATGGGCATCAGGGGACTTGAGGGGAGGCAAAAAGAGGAGACAATAGCAGACATAATCTTCCTCGTGTTTACGGTTCTGCTCTGGGGTAGGCCTGTTTATATACCTCTGTGTCTGTCCAGCTTTGTGCTTCTGCAAGTTCTGATACTTGCAGCCTATTTACATAAGCCCACTCCATGTTTACAGTATCAGAACACACTGCTTTCTTTTTTTCTCTTCCGCTCCACTCTTCTCAAGCGTCATACAAACCATTCAGCAGTAATACCTTTTTTGTTACATTCAGTTGTCTCCTTTGAGTCGAGCCCAGCTGCCCCTAACCAACCCCCGACCCTCCCAGTATCCCCATGGTAGCCCTTTCCTCCTTCTGTGCATCAGCATTAGCGGCCCTCTCAGTGGCTTATTGGCACTGCTTTTCTAGCTCAACACCCTCAGGCCTAAGAATACCACCTCTCTGATGATTTATTCAACAGTTTAGAGCAGAACACTTGCAGATTTTCCCCTAAACGCAAACTCCTATTGCTTGATATATATTCAGTCAATTCAGTTCAGTCGCTCAGTCATGTCTGACTCTTCGCGACCCCATGAATTGCAGCACGCCAGGCCTCCCTGTCCATCACCAACTCCCAGAGTGCACCCAGACCCACATCCATCGAGTCAGTGATTCCACCCAGCCATCTCATCCTCTGTCGTCCCCTTCTCCTCCTGCCCCCAATCCCTCCCAGCATCAGAGTCTTTTCCAATGAGTCAACTCTTTGCATGAGGTGGCCAAAGTATTGGAGTTTCAGCTTCAGCATCATTCCTTCCAAAGAAATCCCAGGGCTGATCTCCTTCAGAATGGACTGGTTGGATTTCCTTGCAGTCCAAGGGACTCTCAAGAGTCTTCTCCAACACCACAGTTCAAAAGCATCAATTCTTCAGTGCTCAGCCTTCTTCACAGACCAACTCTCAACATCCATACATGACCACTGGAAAAACCATAGCCTTGACTAGACCGACCTTTGTTGGCAAAGTAATGTCTCTGCTTTTGAATATGCTATCTAGGTTCTTTCCTTCCAAGGAGTAAGCGTCTTTTAATTTCATGGCTGCAGTCACCATCTGCAGTCATTTTGGGGCCCAGAAAAATAAAGTCTGACACTGTTTCCACTGTTTCCCCATCTATTTCCCATGAAGTGATGGGACCAGATGCCATGATCTTTGTTTTCTGAATGTTGAGCTTTAAGCCAACTTTTTCATTCTCCACTTTCACTTTCATCAAGAGGCTTTTGAGTTCCTCTTCACTTTCTGCCATAAGGGTGGTGTCATCTGCATATCTGAGGTTATTGATATTTCTCCCGGCAATCTTGATTCCAGCTTGTGTTTCTTCCAGTCCAGCATTTCTCATGATGTACTCTGCATATAAGTTAAATAAACAGGGTGGCAATATACAGCCTTGACGTACTCCTTTTCCTATTTGGAACCAGTCTGTTGTTCCATGTCCACTTCTAACTGTTGCTTCCTGACCTGCATACAGATTTCTCAAGAGGCAGGTCCGGTGGTCTGGGATTCCCGTCTCTTTCAGAATTTTCCACAGTTTATTGTGATCCACACAGTCAAAGGCTTTGGCATAGTCAAGAAAGCAGAAATAGATGTTTTTCTGGAACTCTTTTGCTTTTTCAATGATCCAGAAGATGTTGGCAGTTTGATCTCTGGTTCCTCTGCCTTTTCTAAAACCAGCTTGAACATCAGGAAGTTCACGGTTCACGTATTGCTGAAGCCTGGCCTGGAGAATTTTGAGCATTACTTTACTAGCATGTGAGATGAGTGCAATTGTGCAGTAGTTTAAGCATTCTTTGGCATTGCCTTTCTTTGGGTTTGGAATGAAAACTGACCTTTTCCAGTCCTGTGGCCACTGCTGAGTTTTCCAAATTTGCTGGCATATTGAGTGCAGCACTTTCACAGCATCATCTTTCAGGATTTGAAATAGCTCAACTGGAATTCCATCACCTTCACTAGCTTTGTTCGTAGTGATGCTTTCTAAGGCCCACTTGACTTCACATTCCAGGATGTCTGGCTCTAGGTCAGTGATCACACCATCGTGATTATCTGGGTCATGAAGATCTTTTTTGTACAGTTCTGTGTATCCTTGCCACCTCTTCTTAATATCTTCTGCTTCTCTTAGGTCCATACCATTTCTGTCCTTTATCGAGCCCATCTTTGCATGAAATGTCCCCTTGGTATCTCTGATTTTCTTGAAGAGATCTCTAGTCTTTCCCATTCTGTTGTTTTCCTGTATTTCTTTGCATTGATCACTGAGGAAGGCTTTCTTATCTCTTCTTTGGAACTCTGCATTCAGATGCTTATATCTTTCCTTTTCTCCTTTGCTTTTCGCTTCTCTTCGTTTCACAGCTATTTGTAAGGCCTCCCCAGACAGCCATTTTGCTTTTTTGCATTTCTTTTTCTTGGGGATGGTCTTGATCCCTGTCTCCTGTACTGTCATGAACCTCATTCCATAGTTCACCAGGCACTCGATCTATCAGATCTAGGGCCTTAAATCTATTTCTCACTTCCACTGTATAATCATATGGGATTTGATTTAGGTCATACCTGAATGGTCTAGTGGTTTTCCCTACTTTCTTCAGTCAACATACAGGACAGGCTAAGCTTTCACTGGGGCAGTGAGAAATCGTGAAGGAGCAGATGTTAAGAAGTTACCCTTTACTATTTGTGTGACTTTGAGCAAATCATTTAACCTCTCTGAGCTTCAGTTAATTTATCTATAAAGTGAGGTTAATAATTTGTTGGTTGTTTTAAGGGCTGAATAAAGTGATAATGCATGTAAAGCAACAGTAGTGCCTGGTCTTGGTTTTGAATCTAAACCTCACTTCAAATTTTTATATTTAACCACTCTATCTGCCTGTCTCAGTATAACATTTGAAACTTGTGCAGACTCAGCAGAAGTTTTTTGGAATTGTGTATATTCTAGGTTTCTGTGGCACTGAAACAAGGCCAGATCACGCCAACTGAGCTCTGTCAAAGATGTCTCTCCCTTATCAAGAAGACTAAGTTTCTAAATGCATACATTACTGTATCAGAAGAAGTGGCCTTAAAGCAAGCTGAAGAATCAGAGAAAAGATATAAGAAAGGTAAATTACTTTGACTTGTACTTAATTGTTACATCCCGAGAGAAAGAGTTTAATTGGATATAGCAGTCTCCATTTGGCAGGTAGAGCTTTAAACATTAAAAAAAAAAACTTCCCTTATTTAAAGACCTGGGGAATTCCCTGGAGATTCAGTGGTTAGGACTCCGCACTTCCACTGTTGGGGGCTCATGTTCAGTCATTGGTTGGGGAACTTAGACCCCACAAATCTTGTAGTACGGCCAAATAAATAAAATTATTTTTTAAAAGAACAACTGGTTTGAGGTATAGTAAAAATGAGACTAATAGATACGTGATGCTTTATAATGTCCAACTTGTAATAATTTCTAACAAATTTGATTTCTGAAGAAGTATCTTTAGCAAGCTAGTAGCTGTCTTAATAACTAGGATTAATGTCTCTGTATGTCGAACTAGATATCTTTTCTATTCTTTTGGTTTCTTAATGCAGGTCACTCACTGGGAGATTTAGATGGAATTCCTATTGCAGTAAAAGATAACTTTAGTACATCCGGCATTGAGACAACCTGTGCATCAAACATGCTGAAAGGTAAAGTGTAACTAGCCAGAGCATTAATTTATAAAAATAAGTGTTTTTCAGTTTAAATTAAAGATACTAATGCACCAAGATATCTTAGACTAGTTATATTTGCACAGGAAATAACTTATGGTGGAATATTACCTTCTTACTATTTGCTCTTTCAGAATGCAAAGTTATTCTTCAGGGGTAGGCCTGCTTAACAGAGGAATCCTATTTAGGAAGATAACATCACTGCAAACACACTAAGTGAACTCTTAACTCCTCCAACTTCCACTCGATAGTATAGAAATAAGTATAAAGTAGCTGTCATTACCCCCTCTTTTGCAGATGGTATAAGGATTTATTATTAATAACATCTACTGTCTGATTATTTTTTATCACTATACTTAGTATAATGATGCTTAGTTTTAATTTTTTAAGTTTAGTAGGTCAAAAAGGAATCATATTTATCAATATATGGTTGGATCCTAGGAGGAAAAAAAAATGGAAAAAGGATAGAGAACTTCACACTAAAACTAATATTCTGAAGTGTATGCCCCAAGTTCCTTTGATAAAGTAAACTGTTGTTAATTGTTTGCAAATATACACTAGATAGAGGAAATTTTAATTAACAATAAAGATCTATCCCTGCTGGAAATAGATAAAAATTGCTGTGTGATATAGCACATCTGAGAAGAAAAAGTCAATGCAATGAGCAGAATGATTTGTGATTAATTTCAAATGACTTGGGTACCTCTCTATCATTCAATATTTTGTACTGTTAAAGTCAATATTTTTAGATTATAAAGATGATGAATATAGAGACTTTCTTTAGAAAATATAGCAAGCAGTCAGCTGCAGAAAAACATTAACTTTCAGAAGAAAGTACAACTTAAATTAGGAATAAGTAGCATTTGTCAATATGAATTGCTTAATTGGAGTTTAAAATTGTTTCTTACATAGGATTTACATGTTCACTGTTTTCTTTCCTATGATAAAAATTACTGAATTTTTAGGAGGACAGGGGCAAGAAAGGGGAGGGGATTAAAAGGTATAAGTGACTGTATAAAATAAATAAGCTATAAGAGTATATTGTACAGAACAGGGAATATAGACAACATTTTATAATAACTTTAAATATAATATAACCTGTAAAATATTTGAATCACTATGTTTTACACCTGTAATATAACATTAAATCAGCTATACCTCAGTTTTGTTTTTGTTTTTTTTAAAGAAAACTGAATTTTTTTCAGGTTATGTACCACCTTATAATGCCACAGTAGTTCAGAAGTTGTTGGATCAGGGAGCTCTGCTAATGGGAAAAACAAACTTAGATGAGTTTGCTATGGGGTAAGTAAAATTAAAATTTTCTTTTCCTGTATTTCTTTCATCTGTGTCTTCAACTTCATTGTATGTAGGTACCTAAAAGTAGTGTGACTTCGTGAGAACTCTCTTGCCAATTCCTTGCTAGTTCCTCAGTTCCTCCATGAGAGATGACGTTAGTGAGGTGATTTCGTGAGGACTCTTTGCCAATTTCTCAGTCCCTCCATGAGAGCTTGTGTTCTGCTGATAGATATCTCACTTTGGTTTTGATTTGCATTTCCCCGATGACTAACAATGTTGATCATCATGTGTTTATTTTGCTATCCATATATCTTTGGTGAAGTATCTATTCAAATCTTCTCAATGAGTTGTAAGAGTTTTTCCCCATATAGTCTGGATTCAAGTCCATTATCAAATAGGTGATTTGCAAATAGGTTCTCTGAGTCTCTGGCTTGTCTTTGCATCCTCTGAATATGCCTTTCAAATAGCAAAAGGTTTTAGTTTTGACGAAGTCCAGTTTGTTGTTTTCTTCCTTTAATGACTCATGGTTTTGTGTCTTTTCTAAGAAAGCTTTACCTTTTCCAAGGTCATCAAGACTTTTTTTTCCAGTGTTTTCTCCTAGAAGTTTTATAGTTTTAGTTCTTATATTTAAAATTGTAATCCAGTTAATTTTTTGTAGATTATGTGAAGAAAGCAAAAGTTCATTTTTTTGCATATGTCTATCGTATATATCTGGGACCATAGGAATTCAAATGAAATTACTTTGATTCCTTTGCCAAAAATCAGTCCAACATATGTATAGGTCTATTTCTGGATTCTATTCTGTTGATTTGTGTATTCCTAATCCATTATCATGCTATCTTGATGATTGTAGCTTCATAGTAAGCCTTGCAGAGAAGGCAATGGCACCCCACTCCAGTACTCTTGCCTGGAAAATCCCATGGATGGAGGAGCCTGGTGGGCTGCAGTCCATAGAGTCGCTAAGAGTCGGACACTACTAAGCGACTTCACTTTCACTTTTCACTTTCATGCATTGGTAAAGGAAATGGCAACCCACTCCAGTGTTCTTGCCTGGAGAATCCCAGGGACTTGGGAGCCTGGTGGGCTGCCGTCTATGGAGTCCCAGAGTCAGACACGACTGAAGCAACTTAGCAGCAGCAGCAGCAGGTCCTTTGCATTTCCATATAAGTTTTAGAATTGAATTAATAATTTCACAGAGAAGCTTGATAGGATTTTGATTGTGGTGGTATTGACTTATAGATTAGGTTTTAGAAAATTGACATCTTAATATGTGCCTTCTGATGTATGACTCTATATCTTTCCATTTATTTAGACTTTAATTTTTCTCAGCAATATATATGATTTTCTATATATGAATCTCGCACATAATTTGCCATATCTATCTCCAAGTATTTCATGTTTCTTTACTATTACAGAAAATGTAATTTTCTTTTCAATTTCTGATTGTTTAACATTGTTAGAATACATAGAAATTAATTTAACTTTTCTGTGTTAACCTATTATTTTTATCCTGTGACCTTGCTAAGCTCCCTTATTAATTCTAGCTGATCTTATAGATTATTTGGTATATTTTATGTAAATGATCTTGTAGCCTACAATAGAGACACTTTTATTTATTTATCTTGCCTTATTGCACCAGTTAGGACCTTAAGTACAATATTGAATAAAGATGATAAGAGCAGATATCCTTGCCTTTTTCCTGATCATGAGGAAAACATTTAGTTTTTCATCAGAAGCACTTTTTATTTCCCCATTTGTAATGTTTGTAATATTTGCTTGGTCTGTGTTTCCTGTTTCATAGAAGCAGATTCCTTGATTCTCCAAAACTGGTATCTATTAGAACCTAGTAAATATGTGTTGAATAAATAAATCTGTGGGAATAAACTTGAACCTAGGTTTTTAGGACATTGCCTTGAATGGCTGGTCAGCATGAACATCACCAATGAGGGTGAAGTCATACTGTGTACCTCCTTCCCTGAGAAGGAACATCATCACCTATGCATTGTTCCAGCTGAAAATGTGTAACCGGAAGCTAATAACAAGGAGACAAAAGACAAATCTGAAATGAGATATCTTCTATTAAAATGTCAGTATCATAAAAAAAAACAAAGGCTGTGAAAATGTTCCAGATTAAAAGAGGCTAAAGAAGTTAAAATCTTAAACTCATAGAAGTGTAGGAGAAAATCTTTGTGACCTTGAATTATACAAAGATTTCCTAGAGGGAACACATAAAGTACAGTCTGTAAAGTTAAAAACTGGTAAATTGAATTTCATTAAAATAAAGAACTTTTGTATTTAATGCACTGTTAAAAATGAAAAAACAAGCCACACACTTAGCAAAAATATTTGCAAGACATATGTCTGACCAAGAACTAGTATCCAGTATATATTGAATCTTTTCCAACTCAATAATAAGAAAACCAATTTTTAAAAAAAATGAGATATAAAGAGATGTAAAATCATATATCAAAGAAGATACACAATTGACAAACACATCAAACATGGTTAGTCGTTTAGGAAATGCAAATTAAAACCACACTGAAGTACATACACCTAATAATTAGAATGGCTTAACAAATGACAGTATCAAGTGCTGACAGGGATGGACAACTGGATTCTCATACAGTGCTGGTAGGGAATGCAAAATGGTATAGCCACTTTGGAAAATAGTTTAGCAGTTTCTTATAAAGTTAAACATACACTTACCATAAGAGCCAGCAATCTCAATCCTAGGTATTTACCCAAGAGATGAAGGCTTATGTTTATACAGAAGCACTGGCTGGGGCCTTTCACTACAATATTTATTGTAGCTTTATTCAAATTGCTAAAAACAGGAAACAACTCAGTGTTCTTGGCTGGTGAAAAAAGTTAAAGAGGTTAAAGAGAAAAGTTTAATATAATTCTTAATTCTAGACTTGATCCTGTACTGGAAAAAGGGAAAATGCTATAAAGGACATTATTGGATCAAATGACAAAATTGGATTACGTGTGGTAGATTTGATAAAAGTATTGTATTGCTGTTAAATTTACTGAGATAACTATACTGTGACTGTGTAAGAGACTATTCTCTGTCTTAGGAAAAGCTAAAGTATTTGGGGTAACGGGCCATAATATGTATAATTTACCCTTAAGTAGCTCAGGAAAAATATGTACAGCCACACACACAGAGCACACAAATGATAAAACAAATGGGGTAAAAGGTGAACAATAGGTGAGCCTGGGTAAAGGGTATACGTTTTTTCATACTGTTTTTATTTCTGTAAGTTGTCTATTAGGTTGAAGTTTTTTCAAAAGTAAAAAAGGTTATTAGCATTCACTAAGAATATCTCCCAGAAAAGTTTTTTTTTTTTTTTTTTTTTGGTTGAGCCACACAGCTTGTGTGATCTTAGTTCCCCAAAAAGAGGTGGGAACTGTGCCCCCTGCAGTGGAAGTGTGGAGTCCTAACCGCTGGACTGCCAGGGAATTGCCCTCTTAAAACTTCTGATTAAAAGAGGAATTCCTTCAAAAGACTACTTATTAACTGTTTGGATGTTTGTGACACTTTTCAATTGGAAGACCTTAATTTAGGAAGAAAATCATCTTACGCTGAATTGGATTATCATTTGGGATAAAAATTTCCTTTTCTTAACAGATTGGTTTTTTCCAACTTTCTACCACAAATGCTTTTACTTCTCATCCTTCAATTCTGCAACCATCTAAAGAAAGCTACAACTCAGCAGCCTTCCTACCTTTTCTGATTCAAGTTACAGTGGATTATACAGTGTTAGAAGCAAATAATGTAATCAGGAGATCACATAAAAAGTTTTATTAAGATATCTTGCTTTACTTCTTCATCTCAGATCTGGAAGCACAGATGGCATATTTGGACCAGTTAAAAACCCGTGGAGTTATTCAAAACAATATAGAGAAAAGAGGAAGCAAAACTCTCACAGTGAGAATGAGGATTCAAATTGGCTTATAACCGGAGGAAGCTCAGGAGGAAGTGCGGCGGCCGTGTCAGCGTTCACGTGCTTTGCGTAAGATATTTTTTTCTATCTGTACTTTAGAACCCAACCCAATACAGATAGTCATAAACCATACACAAAATCCAACAATTGACTCATTCATACCTTGGTGTTTTTATTTCTCCTTAATGAGCTATTTGTGCTCACTGCTGCATCAAAATTGTATCTTAGAAATACCCTCAACTATACAGTACACATATGTATATTTTATACATTAACTTTAAGACATTTAAACCCTTCCTGTGTAGTATCTGGTCTCCTTTAAAACATGATTTTACAGATCTTCTAGAATAAGAATAAATCATTTAGCTTAACCAGACTTAATTGAATTTCATTTTAAAAATTATTTATTTGGGTATCTGCTCACTGATTATACATATATTTACAGATTAACATACCTTGGCTTTAGTTGAGTGCTACTGAGCTAAATTATTAGCTGTGATTTATCCTTCAGCTAAACCCAACTTTGCCAAAAAATAAGGAAGAAAGGAAGGAAAGAAAAGGCTAATATTTATCTATAAAATAGAATATTTTAAGAAGTGTTTTTATAAATCTGCAACTAAAAATATATATCAGTAAGTAAAGTTTTTTCAAATTTGTAGGGAGATGATTTGTTCAGCTGTCATACTTTGTATTCTGAATTCATCAATCATGCTTTATGTCTTAAGTCTCATTTGTAATGCATTTCTTAACCATCTAAAAAAGAGTAAATAAATATTGCTGTTACTATATTTATTTTATTGGTTTCAGTTTAACCAAATAGAATGTTTTCTTTAGTAGTACTATATGTATTTTATCTCTCCTTAATTATCCACTGAAACTAAGCTGTTTCACAGGCATTGCAATCAATAAATTATTTATATTTTTTTAGAGCTATGGAGATTTAGATTCTACATGTTTTTTGTTTTTTAGTTTCCCTGAAATCTTGTTAACAAGTAAAACCATTTCATTTTATCTCTGTGGAATTTTACAGCACCACATTAATATTAATGAGAGTTCTGACAAGGGAGGATTGCAAGATTAGGTGCTTTTTTCTATCCTCATCACCCCACTTAGTGTTCATCTTTCTGAATGTGCTTTGAGAAGGTGGCACTTTGACACATAATTCCTATGGAAATGTAGGTTTTACTTTTACACAGCTGTCAGGGAATCCTAATAGGAAAATGTGTCCTTTTAGAAACTGTGAAAGCAGCAATCTGATTCTGTGGCTCAAGAGGACTTGGTAAGAAAGGCAATTAATTTGCATTTTCTGTAGAGCACAAGGACCATGTGACAGTCCCTGAGCCTTGTTCAGCCCAAAGCTTCAGTCTGAGTGTACTCAGCGGGGCTCAGACCCAAAGTGACTGAGAGGGAATGGGCCCCGACTCTCAGGTGTTCTGATTTGTTTCTTTTATAATAGTTTTTAAAACAGGACTAGGAGTACTATGCAGCCACTAAAAAGAATGAGTTAGAGTACTATGTCATGACATGGGAAGAAATCCAAAATACACTGTGAAGTGGAAGACAAGTTGCAGAACAATGTGTATTGTATGACCTAATTTCTGTTAAACGTAACAATTACATATGTGAATATGTTAGTTGCATGGAAGTATCTGGATAAATATACATAAAAAATGGTAATTCTGGGGACTGATTATAAGAAATTTCACTTTATAGATCATATAGAGTATTTTAATTTTTATAGTGGACATTGCAGTTTTCCAATCAGAAAAACCTTTTTTCCTGATAGTTAAAAATTTTTAATTGTGGAAAATATACACAGTGGAAATATACATACAATTAAAATTTGTTATCTTAATCCTTTTAAAGTATACGATTCAGTTGTGTTAAGTACATTCACATTATCACTCAGCCAGTATCTAGAACTTGTTTCATTTGCAAAACTTAAACTGTGTACTCCTTAGAAACCTCCCATTTGCCCTGCTCCCCATGTCCCCAGCCCTTAGCAAGCACTCTTTTACTTTATGTCTCTGTGAATTTGACCACTCTAGGTACCTCATATAGGTAAAATTGTGCAGTATGTGTGCTTTCGTGACTCGTTTCACTTAGCATAATATCAAGTGTGTCTTTTTTTTTTTTAATAAGAAAAACACAGACTATATAGGTAACTGAGCAAAGAAATGAACAGACACTTCATAGTTGAGTAATGCAAATACAAATAAGGGTGAAAAATTGCTCAAAATGCACATTAACAAATCTTTTATCAAAATAATGAGATTTTAAGAACTGCTAGTATTCAGTGATAGTGAAAGTGAAGTTGCTCAGGCGTGTCCAGCTCTTTGTAACTCCATGGACTGTGGCCCACCAGGCTCCTCTGTCCATGGGATTCCCAGGCAAGAATACGGGAATGAGTTGCTCTTTCCTTCTTCAGGGGATCTTCCCGACCCAGGGATCAAACTGGGGTCTCCCACAGTGTGGTAGATGCTTTACTGTCTGTGCCACCAGGGAATGAAAGATGAAACAATGTGATTCACTGCAATTGGGAATATAAATTGGCATAACCTTTCTGACAAGTAATTTAACAAAATATATTTAGAACTTATAATGACAGGTAGACCCTTTGACCCATAAACTGTTAGAAGCTAGAGATACATGAGCAAAGATTTATGTTTAAAGGTGTTTATTACAAAGTGCTTTATTTGTTTATTTATTTTTGGCTGCACTGCACAGCTTGTGGGATCTTAATTCCCTGACCAGGGATTGAACTCAGACCTTCACCAGTGAAAGCACAGAGTTCTAACTGCTGGACTGCCAGGGAACTCCCTACAAAGTACTCTACTATGCAGTTATTCTACTTCACAACAATATAACAGTTTAAATAAATCAGAATACATTTCTAGTCATGATTCTAAATGGGGTAGCAGAATGGCTGTATCTGAATTCCTGGGAGGGGTGTGTTTAGTTTGTATAAGCATACTATAAAATTGCTATTAAAAGAAGATATAAGATTTGTATGTATAACCAGTGTTTTCTTAGGTGTTCTGAGGCAACAAAAACAAAAACAAAAATAAATGGAACCTAATCAAACTTAAAAGCTTTTGCACAGCAAAGGAAACCGTAAAACGAAAAGATAGCCTACAGAATGGGAGACAGTATTTGCAAACAATGTGACTGACAGGGGCTTAATCTCCAAATGTACAAACAACTTATAAAACTCAACAGCAAAAAACAACCCAATCACAAAATGGACAGAAGACCTAAATGGATATTTCTCCAAAAAAGACAGGACCAGTAGGCACATGAAAAGATACTCAACATCACTAATTACTGAGAAATGCAAATCAGAACTACAATGAGGTACCACACCACCTCACACTAGTCAAAATGGCCATCATTAAAAAGTCTACAGAAAACAAGTGCTGGAGAGGCTGTGGAGAATAGAGAACCCTCCTACACTGTTGATAGAAATGTAAGTTGGTGCAGCCACTGTGGAACATGATGGAGGTTCCTCAGAAAACTAAACACAGAATTACCGTATGACCCAGTGATCCCACCCTTAGGCATGCCTTAGTTGCTAAGTTGTGTCTGACTCTTAAAACCCCATGGACTGTAACCCGCCACGCTCCTCCATCTATGGGATTTTCCAAGCAAGAATACTGGAGTGGGTTGCCATTTGCTGCTCCAGGGGATCTTCTCAACCTAGGGATTGAACCTGGGTCTCCTGCATTGCAGATGATTCTTTACCAACTGAGCCACCAGGGAAGCCCTACTCCTAGGCATATATCCAAACAAAACTATAATTCACAACAATACATGCACCCCTGTGTTCATTCATAGCAGCACTATTCACAGTACCCAAGATATAGAAACAATCTAAATGTCCATCGACAGATGAACGGATAAAGAGGTGTGGTACGTATATACAATGGAATACTGCTTAGCTATAAAACAGAATGAAGTAATGCCATTTGCAGCAACATGGATGCAACTAGAGATGATCATACTAAGTGAAGTAAGTCAGAGAAAGACAAATACCATAATATTTATATGTGAAATCTAAAATGTGGCACAAATTGAATCTATCTATGAAACAGACTTATAGACAGAGAATAGACCTGGGAGTTTGGGATTAGTAGATGCATATAGAATAAACAAGAAGGTTTATCTATAGCACAAGGAACTATATCCTGTAACCTGGGATACACCATAATGGAAAAGGATATTTTAAAAATTGTATATATGTATATAACTAAATCACTTTGGTGTGTAGCAGAAATTAACACATCGTAAATCAACTATACTTCAATTAAAAAATAAAGAACTGAAAGATTTGTATAAGATTGTATAATTCCTGTGATAGGAATTGGGAATCAGTTAGGAATTGCCAATTGATAGAATATTGTACATATTTAAAAATTTCAGTAATCTTTATAACATAGTAAAAGTCTCATAAGCAAAAATGAGATGGAAACTTATGATTACAGAATGACCTGAACTGTGAAAGAAAAATTCATTTAAAAAAAGACTTAAAGTTCATATGCCAAAATGTTAGCAGTGTGTTTGCCTCAAAGTGGTAGAATACTTTGTTACATTTTTACACTTTTCTATATTTTAAGAATTCTCTGCTATGAGCATGTTTTATTTTTGTATAATCAGAAAACAACTTTAAAAGTATACATTTTAAAAAGATAGATTTCAGATATAATTAGAAAGATGTTATCCTGCTAAAGAGAATTCCATTTAAATTTCAGGGCTTTAGGATCAGATACGGGAGGATCAACCAGAAATCCAGCTGCCCACTGCGGGGTTGTTGGTTTAAAACCAAGCTATGGCCTAGTTTCTCGTCATGGTCTCATTCCCCTGGTGAATTCAATGGATGTGCCAGGAATCTTAACCAGATGTGTGGATGATGCAGCCACTGTGTTGGGTATTTATACGATTCCATATAGTTTCAAAGCATTATCAGTTCACTGAAAAACAATGTCTGTCACTCATAAATACTTTTACTTACAGGTGTACTAGCTGGGCATGATCCCAAAGATTCTACCACAATTCAAGATCCTGTTAAACCATTTACGCTTCCCAGTTTGACAGATGTGAGCAAACTATGTATAGGAATTCCAAAGGTAACGCTTTACAAAAGTTCTATCAAGTCCAATACAGACAACAGACTTGGGAAACAGACTGGTTGAGTTTGAATCGCTGCTCTGCCACTTTTATTAGCTATGTGACCTGAGCATGTGAAAGGAGATACGTAAAATCACTCACCTTTTAAATGTTTAATTTTGAGCTTAGCAATAAGTTTTTGTCCTGGGAGACTGTCCTTTGCATTGTAAGATGTTTAGCAACATCACTGGTCTCTACCCCTAGAGGTAGCAGCCCCACCCCTACCCTACCCCCTCTACCCCACAAGTCAAACTGTCTGCAGACGTTACCACATGTTCCCTGGTTGAGAGGAAGAGGATAAAATTGCCCCCAGTTGAGAGCACTGCTGTAGAGAAATACTGTAAAATCTTTTAAATTTTCAATTAAGATAATAGATGTGCCTATATTTAAGGATTTAGAGCGAAACAGACCTAGCTGGGAATCCTGGATCCTCTGCTTGCCTACTGTGTAACATTAGGAAAGTTACTTAACTTCTCTAGTCTCAATACTTTTCATTAATAACATGAAGGATGATAATACCTACATCATAGGACTGTTAAAAGTGTTCAGTGAGAGAACCTTTGGAAAGCATCTAGCAGAATGCCTGATACATAATGAACATTTAATAAATATAGATTCTCCAACCAGATCTCCAGTCTTTAATATTATTGTATCCAGTTCACAATATCTAGTATTGTGCTTGTCATGCCATAAATGCTCTTAAATTAGTTCAGTCTTTTTAGCTACCTACTAACAATTTAATCATTTTCTAATATATTGCCAGAGGTTCTGGGGTACACATTTTTTTAAAACCATCTATTTGGATGTTCTGATTTCTGTTTTGACTTTTTCCAATTAGGAGTATCTTACGCCAGAATTGTCAAGTGAAGTACAATCTCTTTGGTCCAAAGCTGCTAATCTCTTTGAGTCTGAGGGGGCCAAAGTAACTGAAGTCTCCCTGCCCCATACCAGCTACTCAATTGTGTGCTACCACGTATTGTGCACGTCGGAAGTGGCATCGAATATGGCCAGATTTGATGGGCTAGAATATGGTAAAGTGCCTGTGTTTTGGACTTTTAGGAAGTTTTCTCAAACATTTTCACTTGTTAGTGACAAAAAATATTATTGCCTGGGATAATGTTAATGATTTAGAGAAGTAAATTAGTGGATCCTTTTACTGTTGTCAATTTAGCATTATACTCACACTGTTCTTCATCATAACTCATAGTGAGTGAATGAATGAATGAGGGAGTGAACAAATGAAATTTCCCTCTTCATAATTTTCTTCTCTTTCTTGATTCCTGACGGGTCAGTTAGTCCCAAGGCATGTAAAGAAGAGACTCCATTAAGGTCAATCTCCTGAAATTTTAGTATTGGCCACAAATGTGACTCTAGACCTGCTTTTCAGCCAGAACTTTACTTCCTTTTCAAGTAATGTTCATCTCTTTTGTTTTCAGGTCACAGATGTGATAGTGATGTGTCTACTGAAGCCATGTATGCTGCAACCAGGCGAGAAGGGTTCAGTGATGTGGTGAGAGGGAGAATCCTCTCAGGAAACTTTTTCCTATTAAAAGAGTAAGATAATCGGTTTAGGAATTTCCCCCATTCTTGAAAACTCCAGAGAGAAGTAGTAGCATGTCTGTCAGGTCTTATAAATTTTCCTAAGGAAGTAAAATCCTTATGATTTGAATTAGAAATCATAAGTAAAGGCCTGTTTTTGGTACTTTTGGCTCCTGGTTATTCAAAAAAAAAAAAAAAATCACTGATGCTGTAGCAAGCTAATTAGGAAGCCTGAAGGGTTTTAGCCTCATTAAATGTCCCCTATTATTGCTACATTGTCCTCCTGCTGTGAGAGCCTTAAGCAGGAAATTACATTGGTTTCCCTTTAAAAGGTCAGTGAAATCAACCAAACTTTCCCTTGCATCCTGTATCTGTTTGCTCCAAGAAAGAATTCTAAATTACTATGACTTTGGTATAAGTTTTTCATCATCTTGTGAATAGGATTCATCTTCCATACCACCAAGTCTGTCTAAGAGGACATGGTAAGTGTGACAGAGCAAGAATGTACTGAACAGCTTCGTGGAGTTTTGCATATATATAATGGGCATATATGGGTATATATCTATATGGATAGAAAGTATTTTATTCATCTGTGCATCTCCTTAGGGCCAGTAGTTAGCATTCCTTTTTCCAAAAATACTATGAACAGCTACTCTGAAAAACAGTATGGAGATTCCTCGAAAAATTAAAAATAGAACTACCATATGAACCAGAAATCCCACTTCTGGGTATATATCTGAAGGAAAGAAATCACTACCTCACAGCATTATTCGCAAAAGCCAAGACATGGAAACAAACTAGTGTCCACTGGCAGACAAATGGAAAAAGAAAATGTGCTGTGTGTATACCCACCCACACACACAATGGAACATTCATTATTATTCAAGAGTATTAATTATTATTCAAAAGAAAATCCTTCATTCGTGACAGCATGCATGGACCTTGAGGGCATTATCTTAAGCGAAATAAGTCAGAGAAAGACAAATACTGTATGATCTCACTTATATGTGGAATCTAGGGGAAAAAAACCCACCAAAGCCACAGACCCAGTGGAATGGTAGTTGCTGGGGAAAGAGAGGAGATGTCGGTCAAAGGGTACAGACTCCCGCGGATAAGGTGAGTTCTGGGGGTGTGATGTACAACCTAATTACTCTAAGTAACAACACTGTACTACATACTTGAAAGCTGCTGAGAGTAGATCTTAAACGTTCTTACCACATACACAAAAAACTCTTACGTGAGGTGATGAATGTGTTGACTAATCTTACTGTGGTAATCATTTTGCAATAAAATCAAATTATGTTGCAAACCTTAAAACTACAGGATTTTATACTCAATTATATCTCAAAGCTGGAAAACAAGAACTATTATTTGATTAATGGGGAAATCACAGGGCTTTGCTGTTTGCTTTCCTTCTCTTCTGAATACCCACTGTCTCATGTCTGAAAATGATGGTTCCATTTTGTCTAGTTTTCTGATTGTTTAAAGTTGTGCTTTTGAAGCATATTAAAAGTAGGAAGAAATTTAATATAAGTATTTGTTCTTTTATAAAATTCAGTATGGGGAATGCTGTTAATATGTTATTTAAGCCGTCAGCTGCTGGGTAAATTATACGTGATGCCTGCATTCATCACCCTATAGACCCTGTGGTCAAATGATAATAAAGACATCTGGTATTTCTATAGCATTCTTTCAAGATAAAAAAGATCTCTCATTTTTATCTCATTGTATTTGGTCCATGCAAGGTTGGAACTGTTATATCCATTTTTACATGTGAGGAAACTGAAGTTATCAATAAAATACTTAATCCTTTTGCCAGTCTTCATTAACAGCTTCAGGAGGATCTAAAGAGTATTTTTTCCCCCTTTCTTTCCATCATTGACTTATAGTCACTCCTGTGTCTGGCTAATTCCTTAATCTTTTCAGTAAAGTAAATGTCTTTTCTTTTGGGGAGGAAGAGTGTGGGGAGTAACCATATCCTTTATTACTTATTACCTAAATAAGTTTAGGGAACATCCATCATCTCATATAGATACAACATTAAAGCAATAGGAAGAAAACATTTTCTTACAATGAGAACTCTTAGGATTTACTCTTGACAGCATTCATGTATAACATATGGCAGTGCTAATTATATTTATCATGTTCTACATTACATCCCTGGTACTTACTCATAACCAGAAGTTTGTGCCTTTAGACCATCTTCATCCTATTCCCCCTTCCCCTACCTCCTACTTCTGATCAAACTACAAATCTGATCACCCTTATGTATGAATTTGTTTTTGAAGTATAATTGACCTACAACACTAGGTCAGTTCCTGGTGCACACCATCGTGATTTGACATTTCTGTGCATTTCAAAACGATCAGCATGATAAGTCTAGAGGTCATCTGTCACCATATAAAGAAATTACATAATTACTGACTATATTCCCCACACTGTATCTTTCATACCTGAAAGTTTGTAACTCAGCCTCCTTTACCTATTTCTCTCCTTCCCTCTCACTACCCTCCCCCTCTGGCAACCACCTGTTTATCTATGACTCGGTTTCTGTTTAGTTATGTTTGTTCATTTGTTTTGTTTTTGGATTCCATAGATAAGTGAAATCATACAGTATTTTCTCTCACTTAACTTCACTTGGCATAATAGCCTCTAGATCTATCCATGTTGTCCCACAGAACAAAATCTCATTCTTCTTTATGGCAAATATTCTATTGTGTATATATGCTCCATCTTTATCCATTCATCTGTCAGTGGACATTTAAGTGCTTTCCATATCTGGACTATTGTAAACAATGCTGCAGTGAACATCAGATCAGATCAGTCGCTCAGTCGCGTCCGACTCTTTGCGACGCCATGAATCGCAGTACGCCAGGCCTCCCTGTCCATCACCAACTCTCGGAGTTCACTGAGATGTCCATCGAGTCAGTGATGCCATCCAGCCATCTCATCCTCTGTCGTCCCCTTCTCTTGCCCCCAATCCCTCCCAGCATCAGAGTCTTTTCCTTTTTTTTTTTTTTAATTAATTTTATTTTATTTTTAAACTTTACATAATTGTATTAGTTTTGCCAAATATCAAAATGAATCCACCACAGGTATACATGTGTTCCCCATCCTGAACCCTCCTCCCTCCTCCCTCCCCATACCATCCCTCTGGGTCGTCCCAGTGCACCAGCCCCAAGCATCCAGTATCGTGCATTGAACCTGGACTGGCATCTCGTTTCATACATGATATTTTACATGTTTCAATGCCATTCTCCCAAATCTTCCCACCCTCTCCCTCTCCCACAGAGTCCATAAGACTGTTCTTTACATCAGTGTCTCTTTTGCTGTCTCGTATACAGGGTTATCGTTACCATCTTTCTAAATTCCATATATATGCGTTAGTATACTGTATTGGTGTTTTTCCTTCTGGCTTACTTCACTCTGTATAATAGGCTCCAGTTTCATCCACCTCATTAGAACTGATTCAAATTTAATGGCTGAGTCTTTTCCAATGAGTCAACTCTTCTCAAGAGATGGCCAAAGTACTGGAGTTTCAGCTTTAGCATCATTCCTTCCAAAGAACACCCAGGGCTGATCTTCAGAATGGACTGGTTGGATCTCCTTGCAGTCCAAGGGACTCTCAAGAGTCTTCTCCAACACCACAGTTCAAAAGCATCAACTCTTCGGCGCTCAGCCTTCTTCACAGTCCAACTCTCACATCCATACATGACCACAGGAAAAACCATAGCCTTGACTAGACGAACCTTTGTTGGCAAAGTAATGTCTCTGCTTTTGAATATGCTATCTAGGTTGGTCATAACTTTCCTTCCAAGGCATAAGTGTCTTTTAATTTCATGGCTGCAGTCACCATCTTCAGTGATTTTGGAGCCCAGAAAAATAAAGTCAGACACTGTTTCCACTGTTTCCCCATCTATTTCCCATGAAGTGATGGGACCGGATGCCATGATCTTCGTTTTCTGAATGTTGAGCTTTAAGCCAACTTTTTCACTCTCCACTTTCACTTTCATCAAGAGGCTTTTTAGTTCCTCTTCACTTTCTGCCATAAGGGTGGTGTCATCTGCATATCTGAGGTTATTGATATTTCTCCCAGCAATCTTGATTCCAGCTTGTGTTTCTTCCAGTCCAGTGTTTCTCATGATGTACTCTGCAGTGAACATAGGGGTGCGTATATCTTTTCAAATGTGTTTGTTTTTTTTGAATAAATACCCAGGAGTGGAACTGCTGCATTGTGTGGTCGTTCTGTGTTTAATTCTTTGAAGAATCTCCATACTGTTTTCTATAGAGGCTGCACCACTTTATATTCCCACCAGCCGTGCATGAAGGTTCCCCTTTCTCTACATCCTTGACAATACTTGTTATTTGTCTTTGATAACAGCCATTCTGAAATGTATGAGGTGATATTTCATGGTGGTTTTGAATTGCATTTCTCTGCTGATTAGTGATAGTGAGCATCTTTTCATGTGCTTGCTGGCCATCCATATATCTTCTTTGGAAAAATATCTGTTCTGGTCTTCTGCCTGTTTTTTGATTGGTTGTTTGTTTTTCTGATGTTGAGTTGTGTGAGTTCTTTGTATATTTTTGTATATTAACACCTTATCAGGTATATCATTTGCAAATGTCTTCTCCTATTCAATAGGCAGCCTAAAGCATCTTTCCAGGAGTTTCACATTTCCATTCCTGGGCTGCTTGTGTCTGTAAAATACAAAATTGCAAACGCTGCATTCTTTCCTCAGTTACTGTTTCCAGAGCCTGTTTTCTAGTGTTAGAATTCTCCAAAACTTCAGAACTCTTATAATAATTATAACTATAGATGAAATAGGACATTATGATAGAGGATTGGAATGCACCTCCAGAGATCTAAGTTCTGGTCCTTCCTCTGCCACCGCTTATCTCTGCAGCCTTTGGAAAGTCATTTAGTTGCTATGCCCTTGATTTTCCTCACCTGAAAATGAATGTTCTGGTTTAATAATGTCCCTGGAAATGTTAATAATTTGTGATTATATGTGCAGAATTGTATCTACTTTTAGAATAACAGCATGGCTGAACAAAATTGATTTTTATGTGTTGGGAATCTTAGTGGTACCCGCTCCTACAGGCCAAGAGTCCAGTGATTCTTTAACAAGTCATATGCATGAGACTTCGATGAAAGAAATAATAAAAAGCCCTTAAAATGTCAACTTTTTTTTTTCCCACAGAAATTATGAGAATTATTTTGTCAAAGCACAGAAAGTGAGACGGCTCATTGCTAATGATTTTGTTAATGTTTTTAACTCTGGAGTGGACGTGCTGCTAACTCCCACGACCTTGAGTGAGGCAGTGCCGTACACAGAGTTCATCAAGGAAGACAACAGGACGCGCAGCGCCCAAGACGACATCTTTACACAGGCCGTGAATATGGCAGGTGAGGGTCCCTTAAGAACAGTTTGGTTTTCTCCAGATTTTTAGGTAGACAATCCTGGTCCTCAACTTAGGTTCTAGCTAGATTATTCCCTAAATACAATAGCTGTCCTTCTGGGATACTTAGGAGTGTGTGGGTGTGTTCATGTGGGTGTGTGTGCATGTGTGCATTTATAGGCATACACATGCTTGCATTCACCACACACACACACAGTAATTTTCAGACCTACAGAAAGATTTTAAAAAGTCATAAAATGAATACTCTTTATGTCCTTTGCCTGGGTTCATCCTTGTTCACATTTTGCCTCATTTGCTTTTTCCTTCCTCTGTCCCTTTACCCCCAGACAGACAGGCACACATACAAAGCTTTTACTTAATTAATTTGAAAGTGTAAACATCATTTTACTTTACCCCTAAATACTTTTAGCATGAATCATCTGGAATAAAGACATCCATCATCAAACCTAAGAAGGCTAACACAAATACAATAATATTCCAAATACAGTTCATATTTAAGTTTTCTCAATTGTACCAAAAATGCCTTTTATAGGGTGTTTTTCCTGCATATATTTGTTTATGATATCTCTTACTAAAGTCTAGAACAATCCCCCAGGTCTCTATGTTCTTTTATTAAGAACCACATCAGATTGTTACGATTTTTGTTTCAATCATCAAACATAATGTAGAAAACTCAAGAGCAGAGGGAAAAGTCTGTTGTATTTATCTATATACTTTTGTTTACTGTGTTCATTTCTCCCTGATCAATCAAGATTCTTTGTTTTATCATATCCTTTCTGTTTGGAGAAGAGTTTGCCATTCTTTTAGGGTACATCTGCTAGCAACCAATTCTCTTAGCTTTCTTCTGAGAATGTCTCAATTTTCCTCTCATTTTTATAGTTTATTTTTGCTGGATATATGATTTTGGTTTGACAGTTCTTTTCTTTAGCATTTATAAAATGTCCTGCTAATTTCTTCTAGCCTTCATAGTTACTGATAAGAAATCTTCTACGTTTAAGATTTTTTAAGTGACATTGTCTTTTTTGAGGAATCCTGTCCACTTGACCTGTAGGATATCCTGTCCATAATCTGAATCTGTCAGATTGCTTCCTTATGATTGGGTTGACTTAAACATTTTTGGCACAAATACTGTATGCACTTCATGTCAAGAAACAGTTGATATCAGTTCGTACCACTGTGGAAACTAAGGAAGTAACTAGCAGATGTTTTCCTTGTGAAGGCACATCTTCCTTTTGTCAGTTGTAAGCAATTGGTGATATGATATGTTGGGACTGTGTTTCCCAATAAACCTGAACCCACTTTTAGCATCTATTGATGACCCTTGCCTGAATTAAGTATTACTTAGAGAATTACAGAGTGCTGACTTTTCTATCATTCCTTCTCCGTGTCTTAGCTAGCAGTCTTCTCTATAGAACAGCTTTCCTTTTTTAAAAAAATTCAACGTATTTTAAGTAATTCTCATTATTTTTGATGCTCAAATTTAACTAACAGGAACCTCTCCAAGTTGTATGTAACCCTTGTAACCCTTAAACTAGCCCCCATTAATTTTTAAAAACTTTCTTGTTTTATGGCATAACAAAATACCCCAAAACTGAAATTAAAACTACCCTGAGCTACTATTTCTCACCTAATAAATTGACAAAAAATTAAGCAACTCAGCAACACATTGTATGGGTGAGGCTGTAGGAAAACTCTTATTTTGCTGATAGAAGTTCAAAAGGTACAACTTTTTTGGAGGGGAATTTGGCAATTTCTAATTAATATATACATTTATCTTTTGATGAAGCAATTCCTCTTCATCTGAGAAACATTCAAGAATACTGAAAAAATACACAAGGTAATTCACTGGGACATGGCGTGAAATTGCTAAATACTAAAAACAAGCAAAACCCCCCAACCATAGAAGAATGGTTCAATAAATTATGGTAAAACTACATGGTGGAATACTATGCAACTATAAAAAAGGAATGAACCTCGTCTCTGAACAGATACACAGTGATTTCCTAGATACATTAAATGAACAAAGGAAGATACAAAAATATACATGTCATAATTTTTGTGATTTTTTTTTTTTTTAACCCTTATCCTGTCTTGTACCTATTGGCACTGGAAAGTGGAAGAGGTCTCTGTGTCTTAGGGTAGAGAATTGGTCAACATTTAATGGGTCTCTTTCCTTTCCTCAGGACTGCCAGCAGTGAGTGTCCCTATGGCTCTCTCAAGCCAAGGGTTGCCAGTAGGACTACAGTTTATTGGACGTGCATTTTGTGACCAGCAGCTTCTTACAGTTGCCAAATGGTTTGAAAAACAAGTCCAGTTTCCTGTTATTCAACTTCAAGAACTAATGGATGATTGCTTATCAGTCTTTGAAAATGAAAAGTTGGCTTCTGTTTCTCTAAAATAGTGATAACTATATTGTGCACATTATAATGACTTTTAAAGGTTTGTATATTTTAGAGAAGTCAGGTGTTCTTGAAATTTGGTTCATTGTCGACATTGTCATTCCTTGGAGTCATTTTTTTAAATTCTTGTGATGTAGTTAATTATAAATAATCTGTCAGCATTTATTCAGCATCCACTCAGTATAAACCAAAGTACAAGAGACCTGGGTTCAATCCCTAGGTCGGAAAGATCCCCTGGAGGAGGCCATGGCCACCCACTCCAGTATTCTTGCCTGGAGAACTCCATGGACAGAGGAGCCTGTGGGCTACAGCCCACAGGGTTGTAAAGAGGCAGACACACTCACTCAAGTAGAAACCAAGTACAGGATTTCTGTTATAATATGAGATACATGTTGCTAAAAAATGATGCCTTCTAAATGTTCATTAAAAAGAACATCACTTACAGTACAAGTAAGCTTAGGAGTAAACCTGTCAAGACGTGTATGTCTTTGCAACCAAAGCACGAACATGAACAGTAAGTCGTACTTCCAGAGAGAGCCTAGACAGCCCAGCTGACAGGCATTTCAACACGTGGTAGAGGCCGCTGCAAAAGAGGTTAAAAATGCACAAAAACAATAAAATGGGAACATCCACCTCTAGGTCTGAGCAGAGCAGGTGGAAGAGAAGCTCTAACACAGGAGGAAGTGCAGCTTGCTGGCCCAGACATGGGTGTGCCTCTCCCTGGGGAGAGCCCAGGTGGGCACACTCCTCTAAGAGTAGACCTGCAATGAGAACTTTTCTTCTTTCCTGGTGAAAGTTAAAATGTTACTTCTACTATTCCAGAGCCCCATGCCAAGGAGCTCAGAATAACTCCTAGTTACACCAACTTCATTCTCCTAGTTACCAGTCACAAACTAGCTCAGTGGTGTCAGACATTTGCTGTGACCTAACAGACTGAACTGAACTCGGACATTGGTAGCTACTGGAGCATGGCTTTAGTGAGAAAGTTTCAATACACAAGTAAGATCCAGTATGAAAAACTTGTAGATAACTTGGTGGGGCTGCATGGGCCCATGCAGAGAAGAGGCTCATGGGCCTCCTTCTTTACCCCAGATTCTCTACTCATGGTTTTCTTACCCACCCTCCTGACTTTCCTTACAAGTGCTCTCCCTTTAGGCACCTTTAGCACAAAGAAATAAGAATGGGAATATGTATTCAGAATTTGGAGGAAAAAAAAAAAGATCTAATGAAAAGCATTCCTTTACCCACTATAACGGGCTTCCTTGGTAGCTCAGATGGTAAAGAATCTGCCTGCAATGCAGGAGACCTAGGTTTGATCCCCTATAAGGTTTCATCGTTGGATTTGTCTCTGCCAGAACACAATTGTCATCTCATGTTTATCATGAGTTCTAATTTGATGTTTATTGTTGATAAGTTTAAGTAGGGAGCTGAGTGATTATTTAATAGATTCACTTTGGTAAGGAAAAAAATCTTTCCTAAATATAAAAGACATGAAGTAAAAACATAAGAGGCACAACCTTCTCAGAACTACTGGAAAACAGTGTGATGGGAGTTTAAACTGCCTGGTACTTTTCATTAATAGTTTTCTCTCTCCCTGGGATGCTTCCACTCGCAAATGCTCAATCTGATAAACTACTTATAAGTTTTCTGTGCCAAGTGCACTAGTATTCTGAAAGATTTTGACTGTGAATCCCTGGAAGGAAGAAATTCAAGACAAGAATTGCTTTATTTTATAACAAGAGAAAACCCTTAGTTGGGGGAGAGAGTATGATGCAAATGGCAGGCAAATAAATCTTTACCCCCAGTCTTTTTATGTGTGTATAATTTGGAATAAAAGATTTTCAAAGAATATGTAGTTTCTCTTATTCCTATGTCTCTACTTGAGTTGCACTAATGACTTGAAATAAGGAAGTAAAACATTTACATCGTTTTCACATAATAACACCCAACTAGTGTGAAATGATACCTAATCTGTTCTTTCTTTTCCATCTTTACCCTAAATCTGGTAGATCTCATTTTGCCAAATCACTGTCTGAGAATTTAAAATGGAAATGGTTTCTGTGTCTCAGCTAATTAAACCCTGAAACTATGAGCAACAGGGCTGTCAGAGCAGAGCACGTCAGAAAGGGGAAGATGACTTCAAGTGTGAGATGAGTGCCTTGATAAGACAGAGCAAAAGACAGACTCAACAGCAGAAGAGTTGCTAGAGTGAGAAAATGTGATGCATTCGCGGAACTTGGTACCTGACACCACACAGAGCCGAGTCCAAGCCAAATCCTGTTGGCCCCCAGCTATCGTTATCAAGAAAATCACTTGAAACTAGAGAGGCAGAATTTGATTGGCTGTATGACACCAGGCTGTCAGGAACACAGGACTGTGGACCACCTAGAGAAGATAGCAGGTACAAAAGAGGAGCTTGTGACAGGGAACGGGGATTCCTATGAGGAAAACCCTGGCACCTTCCACCGACTCTGCGACCCCAGAGACTGCAGCCTGCCAGGCACCTTCTATAGTGGACAAGAAACATCTTTAGAATTTTAGAATCTGAAGAACACTGAAGAGATCTGGTTACAGGGCACCAGTAAGTAGACCTCGAGAATTCTGTAAACTGTCATACCCTGTTCCAGTCAAAGTAAGGGACCAAAGTAATGAAATATTCACAATATTAATGGTTTCTGTTACGAACTTTCATTTATTAACTACTTTTACTCACCCTCCCTTTACTCAAATATCTGATTATACCACAGCTAAATGTGTTGCCTGTGCAAGCCTCAGGTAAAATTTACTCATTGGACTACAGAAGCTCCAGAGGACAGTTGAAAGTAGAAGGCTTTCCTCAGTTATTTCATAACAAGCCGTGTGTACACTAGAACAAAAACTTGAAAATTTAATAAAAGCAAATAACACCAGAAAACCCCAGCAAACATTAAATAAAAGTAATTACAGGATTTCAGAGGGACTTTTTATTCCTTTTTCTTTATACCACAGTGGAATATAAATCCAAAAGGATTCTAGGCACTTTATTAAAAATATATTATTAAAATGCTATAAAAGTAAATAGTTGAAATCACTGAATTGATTAAAAAAAAAGGGGGGGGGGAGTTAAAACCAGGAATAAATAAAAATTACAAGGTTTGTCAAGGTATTTATACAGATGCTTAAGGCTATATAGTGTGATACAGTTGGAAATTTTCCTGTCACTTTTCTAGTGGGAAAGTTCACCAGATTTAAAAATAGATAAACCTGGGTTTGACTCCTATTACCGCCATTTGTGAGTTATGTAACCTGTCTGAGCTTCAGTGTCTTGACCTGTGAAATGGAGATAATATTTATTCCAAGGGATGGTTGGGAGGATTAAATTTAAATAATGCCCTTAAAGCACCTAGCGTAGCATGACAAAATAAGTACTCAAAAGTTTGGAACTGTAAATAAATGAAACAATCATGAAATTACCATTTTCCCATATATGCTACAAATACACATTAAACTAATATGGCCAAACTGCAATTTACTAAAAACTTATGCTAGAGACTAGCAATAATGGCTCTGGTGATCTGGCTTCCACTGAGGATAAAGTTTAAAATGTCTGGAAGAAATGATGAACTATGTGTTTCTAAAGCAATTTCCCTGAGCCTTTGAGAAAGAATTGACTAATTCTTCAAAGACCTGAAGATTTTTTAAAAGGCCCTCGTGCCTTGCCAACCAAGTGAGAGGGGGAAACACTTTCAACAGAGCCAAGCTCTTGCTCATAAAACTCAGTTCTGGTCCCACATATACATACATAGATGGTTGAGACCCTGAAATATTACATTTTATCTACAATTATTTTAACAGGAAAAGTTTAGGGTTACTATTCCCTACAGATAGCTAGTCTAGCCATTGGGGGGGTGGTGAGGATGGTTAATGAAGCACCCCCTGGGGCATCTGTTAGTAAGTAACTTGATTTCTTGGTGAAATTAGTCGCAAAATAGACCTGTGGAATAGTATAGAACTGGTGTCAGGTATCTGCCAAGATGAAAATGGACAACTTCAGCAGAGTTCATATAGCAGGACTAGTTGTCTTCAGAGGCCAATCATAGTGTAGAATTCTTTCTGTTTTCTGTAACAAGAGTGTTTGCGAGGCTGAAATTCAAAGCTTTAAGGCTTATAATAACCAGGTAAAATCCAATACAGTATACTGTTAGAACCATTCTATCACAAGCATGTCAAAAGACATGGATCATCTAATTCCATGTGAATTATTTTTTTCTTTATTGTACTCTAGTTCTCCATGGAAATAGCTACTAGGGTGCAGGTGTAACTGGTGCAGAATTAAGGTAGTGTTCGTGGGAAAGAAGAGAGATAAAGTGAAAACCAGAAGAATTTGGAACTTAATTGGATTTAAGGGTATGGGAGAAAGGAGGGAAAGAAATATGACTTTTATACTGAGAAGTGCTCTCAACTAGAAAAATAATGTTAACCTTAATAAAAACAAGAAAAGCAGGAATGATTTGTAGGGGCTGAAGATGTATTCCACAATCAAGGAGAAACACCAACAGGTAGTGGGCAAAAAGGAAGGTGAGAAAAATGGAGCTTGGGGAATCAGAAGGACAGAGAATGAAATCTACCCCTTCTTCCCTGATGTTTTATTATGAAAATTTTCAAATATAAAGCACTGAACACTCAAATACCCACCACCTATATTCTACTACTGACATTTTACTGTATTTTATCACATATCTATCCATCTAATATCTCTATTCATCCTTTAATCTGCCTTATTTTAAAAATATATATCTCAAAGTACACTTTACCCTAAATACCTAAGCATATCTGTCACTTGAGTTCAATATTTGTTTATGGGTTTTTTAAAGTAAAACTTAAGTACAATGAAATTCACAAATCTTAAGTGTATATTCCCTGAGTTTTGACAAATGCATTCACCTGTGTAACCCAAACCCCTATCAACACATAGACCGTTACTATAATTTCTGTCACCCCAGAAAATTTCATGTCCTCTCCTAGTTAATCCCTGCTCCCACCCTTCTAGAGGAAAATATTCCTCTGATTTTTTTCCCCAAAAACAATTTAGTTTTGCTTATTCTACAATTTCATATGAATGTAATGTGCACTGGGTCACCTAAAATGTTGTACCAGGAAATGCAAAATCTCAATTTTTAAATTTGATTTTTTAAGATGTTTTATTTTTTCGGGTTACAAAGGTAATGCTTGTGTTCTGGCAAGAGACAACAGAAAAACACACACACAAAATCACTATCTCACCATCTAGATGTATGTATACATATATATGTATATATATGTATATGTTTTTTATTAATAAAATTGATGTCATACTTCACATAGTTGTGTAACCATTACCATGAGATTCAAGGATGTTTTTATTATCCCACAAAGAAGCCCCACGGCCATTAGCAGTCACTCCCCATTCCACTCTACTCCCAGCCCCTGGCAACCACAAATTTACTGTCTTTGTGGATTTGCCTCTTCTGGACATGACATATAAATGCAATCATACACTACGTGACCTTTTGTGTCTAGCTTCTTTCACTTAGCATAGTGTTTTCAAGATTCATCCATGTTGAAGCATATGTCAATATCTCATTGTTTTTATGACTGAATAATATTCCAACATGTAAGTATATTGCATCTTGTTAATTTATTCATCAGCTGATGGACATTTGGATTGTTTCTACTTTGGGAATGAATAATACTGCTATGAACATGCATGCACAAGTGTACATACTCATGTACAATGTGCTTCTGTTTTGCCTGAATATATTTCTAGGTGTGAAATTGGTGTTTGACCTTTTTTTTTTTTCTCTTTAGCATTTTATTTTTTTCATTTCATATATGATATTATACATGTTTCAATGCCATTCTCCCAAATCATCCCACCCTCTCCCTCTCCCACAGAGTCCAAAGACTGTTCTATACATCTGTGTCTCTTTTGCTGTCTCGCATACAGGGTTATCATTACCATCTTTCTAAATTCCGTATATATGCGTTAGTATACTGTATTGGTGTTTTTCTTTCTGGCTTACTTCACTCTGTATAATAGGCTCCAGTTTCATCCACCTCATTAGAACTGATTCAAATATATTATTTTTAATGGCTGAGTAATACTCCATTGTGTATATGTACCACAGCTTTCTTATCCATTCGTCCACTGGTGGACATCTAAGTTGCTTCCATGTCCTGGCTATTATAAACAGTGCTGTGATGAACATTGGGGTACACATGTCTCTTTCAATTCTGGTTTCCTCGATGTGTATGCCCAGCAGTGGGATTGCTGGGTCATATGGCAGTTCTATTTCCAGTTTTTTAAGGAATCTCCACACTGTTCTCCATAGTGGCTGTACTAGTTTGCATTCCCACCAACTGTGTAAGAGGGTTCCCTTTTCTCCACACCCTCTCCAGCAGTTATTGCTTGTAGACTTTTGGATCGCAGCCATTCTGACTGGCGTGAAATTGTACCTCATTGTAGTTTTGATTTGCATTTCTCTGATAATGAGTGATGTTGAGCATCTTTTCATGTGTTTGTTAGCCATATGTATGTCTTCTTTGGAGAAATGTCTGTTTAGTTCTTTGGCCCATTTTTTGATTGGGTCGTTTATTTTTCTGGAGTTGAGCTGTAGGAGTTGCTTGTATATTTTTGAGATGAGTTGTTTGTCAGTTGCTTTGTTTGCTATTATTTTCTCCCATTCTGAAGGCTGTCTTTTCACCTTGCTGATAGTTTCCTTTGTTGTGCAGAAGCTTTTAAGTTTAATTAGGTCCCATTTGTTTATTTTTGCTTTTATTTCCAATATTCTGGGATGTGGGTCATAGAGGATCCTGCTGTGATTTATGTTGGAGAGTGTTTTGACTATGTTCTCCTCTAGGAGTTTTATAGTTTTTGGTCTTACGTTTAGATCTTTAATCCATTTTGAGTTTATTTTTGTGTATGGTGTTAGAAAGTGTTCTGCTTTCGTTCTTTTACAAGTGGTTGACCAGTTTTCCCAGTACCACTTGTTAAAGAGATTGTCTTTAATCCATTGTATATTCTTGCTTCCTATGTCAAAGATAAGGTCTCCATAGGTGCCTGGATTTATCTCTGGGCTTTCTAGTTTGTTCCATTGATCTATATTTCTGTCTTTGTGCCAGTACCATACTGTCTTGATAACTGCGGCTTTGTAGTAGAGCCTGAAGTCAGGCAGGTTGATTCCTCCAGTTCCATTCTTCTTTCTCAAGATTGCTTTGGCTATTCGAGGTTTTTTGTATTTCCATAGAAATTGTGAAATTATTTGTTCTAGCTCTGTGAAGAATACCGTTGGTAGCTTGATAGGAATTGCATTGAATCTATAGATTGCTTTGGATAGTATACTCATTTTCACTATATTGATTCTTCCGATCCATTAACATGGCATATTTCTCCATGTATTAGTGTCCTCTTTGATTTCTTTCACCAGTGTTTTATAGTTTTCTATATATAGGGCTTTAGTTTCTTTAGGTAGATATATTCCTAAGTATTTTATTCTTTTCGTTGCAATGGTGAATGGAATTGTTTCCCTAATTTCTCCTTCTATTTTCTCATTATTAGTGTATAGGAATGCAAGGGATTTCTGCGTGTTGATTTTATATCCTGCAACTTTACTATAATCATTGATTAGTTCTAGTAATTTTCTGGTGGAGTCTTTAGGGTTTTCTATGTAGAGGATCATGTCATCTGCAAATAGTGAGAGTTTTACTTCTTCTTTTCCAATTTGGATTCCTTTTATTTCTTTTTCTGCTCTGATTGCTGTGGCCAAAACTTCCAAAACTATGTTGAATAATAGTGGTGAAAGTGGGCGCCCTTGTCTTGTTCCTGACTTTAGGGGAACTGTTTTCAATTTTTCACCATTGAGGATAATGTTTGCTGTGGGTTTGTCATATATAGCTTTTATTATGTTGAGGCATGTTCCTTCTATTCCTGCTTTCTGGAGAGTTTTTATCATAAATGGGTGTTGAATGTTGTCAAAGGCTTTCTCTGCATCTATTGAGATAATCATATGGCTTTTATTTTTCCATTTGTTAATGTGGTGTATTACATTGATTGATTTGTGGATATTGAAGAATCCTTGCATCCCTGGGATAAAGCTCATTTGGTAATGGTGTATGATCTTTTTAATGTGTTGTTGGATTCTGATTGCTAGAATTTTGTTAAGGATTTTTGCATCTATGTTCATCAGTGATATTGGCCTGTAGTTTTCTGTTTTTGTGACATCTTTGTCAGGTTTTGGTATCACCATCAGGGTGATGGTGGCCTCACAAAATGAGTTTGGAAGTTTACCTTCCTCTGCAATTTTCTGGAAGAGTTTGAGTAGGATAGGTGTTAGCTCTTCTCTAAATTTTTGGTAGGATTCAGCTGTGAAGCTGTCTGGACCTGGGCTTTTGTTTGCTGGAAGATTTCTGATTACAGTTTCAATTTCCATGCTTGTGATGGGTCTGTTAAGATTTTCTATTTCTTCCTGGTTCAGTTTTGGAAAGTTGTACTTTTCTAAGAATTTGTCCATTTCTTCCACGTTGTCCATTTTATTGGCATATAATTGCTGACAGTAGTCTCATGATCCTTAGTATTTCTGTGTTGTCTGTTGTGATCTCTCCATTTTCATTTCTAATTTTATTGATTTTTCTCCCTTTGTTTCTTGATGAGTCTGGCTAATGGTTTGTCCATTTTATTTATCCTTTCAAAGAACCAGCTTTTGGCTTTGTTGATTTTTGCTATGGTCTCTTTTGTTTCTTTTGCATTTATTTCTGCCCTAATTTTTAAGATGTCTTTCCTTTTGAAAAATTGCTAAACATTTCCAAAGTGATGGCACTGTTTTACATTCCTACCAGCAATATATGAGGGTTTCAGTGTCTCCACATTCTTGCTAACCCTTGTTATTGTCTTTTTTTTTCCCCCCTATTATAGGGACTCAGGCTGATAGAGAGCCACCATTTTGCACACTGTTGTTCAGTCAGATGAAGTGGCATCCCACTGTAGTTTCAATTTGCATTTCTCTAACGACTAATGACTGTGGAATGTTCTGAAAGAGATGGGAATACCAGATCACCTGACCTGCCTCTTGAGAAATTTGTATGCTGGTCAGGAAGCAACAGTTAGAACTGGACATGGAACAACAGACTGGTTCCAAATAGGAAAAGGAGTACGTCAAGGCTGTATATTGTCACCCTGCTTATTTAACTTATATGCAGAGTACATCATGAGAAACGCTGGGCTGGAAGAAGCACAAGATGGAATCAAGATTGCTGGGAGAAATATGAATAACCTCAGATATGCAGATGACACCACTCTTATGGCAGAAAGTGAAGAGGAACTAAAAAGCCTCTTGATGAAAGTGAAAGAGGAGAGTGAAAAAGTTGGCTTAAAGCTCAGCATTCAGAACACGAAGATCATGGCATCTGGTCCCATCACTTCATGGGAAATAGATGGGGAAACAGTGTCAGACTTTATTTTTGGGGCTCCAAAATCACTGCAGATCGTGATTGTAGCCATGAAATTAAAAGACACTCGCTCCTTGGAAGGAAAATTATGACCAACCTAGATGGCATATTCAAAAGCAGAGACATTACTTTGCCAACAAAGGTCTATCTAGTCAAGGCTATGGTTTTTCCAGTGATCATGTATGGATGTGAGAGTTGGACTGTGAAGAAAGCTGAGTGCCAAAGAGTTGATGCTTTTGAACTGTGGTGTTGGAGAAGACTCTTGGGAGTCCCTTGGACTGCAAGGAGATCCAACCAGTCCATTCTAAAGGAGATCAGTCCTGGGTGTTCATTGGAAGGACTGATGCTAAAGCTGAAACTCCAATACTTTAGCCACCTCATGCGAAGAGTTGACTCATTGGAAAAGACCCTGATGCTGGGAGGGATTGGGGGCAGGAGGAGAAGGGGACGACAGAGGATAAGATGGCTGGATGGCATCACCAACTCGATGGACATGAGTTTGGGTGAACTCCGGGAGTTAGTGATGGACAGGGAGGCCTGGCGTGCTGCGATTCATGGGGTTGCAAAGAGTCGGACACGACTGAGCGACTGAACTGAATTGAATGACTAATGATATAGAGTATCTTTTCATGTGTAGAGTGGACAATTATATATATACACATATATATAGGTGGGTATATAGGTGGGTGGAAAAATGTGTATTTAAATCCTTAAAGGTTCATTTTAAAATTGGGTGTTTTTTTTTATTGTTGTGTTTAAGACGTTTTTTAAAAGATATATTTTGGATATAAGTCTTTTTCAGATATGTGATTTGCAAATATTTCCTCCTGCAAATTGTCTTTTCATACTTTTGACAGTTTTCTTAAAAGCTGTAAGGTTTTCTTTTTATTCTGATGAAGACTAATGTATCTATTTTTGCTTTCTGGCTTTTGCCTTTGGTGTCATATGTCTAATGTACCTGTAATAGTATACTTCATACTATTTAATCAATAGTATACTTCATACTATTTAATCAATAGTATGAAGAAGAGATCAAGTTAGATCAAGTTAAAAAAAATTAACTCAGTACCTGTCTATACCACTCTTATAGTCCAAAAGCTTATATACAGTTGGATCTGATTTGGGCTCATTGTCAAAGCTTTGTTAGTTTTTCTTAAGGTGACTCCCAAAGTACCCTGAGTGTGGCATCCAAAAGAATAGCATTACCTACAGTTTTGCCTCAGCTCACCTTTGTATAAACACACTCTAAGCCTTTTATTAAATGTTTATTGAGTTGAATTTAATTGGAAAACAGTTTTAGGGAAGAGAAGTGTGAACAATTTTGGAGCAGCCGACACTGTGATCCAGCACTGTTCACATTGTTCCCATTTCTGCTGAGGTCATCTCTGCTCTTGTCAAAACTCCTCTTTCAACACATTTTTCAATACAATTGAGGTCTTCGTTAGTGTTGTTTGTCAAATATTTCCAGTTCTCTCCTCTCTCTGAAGCTAGGTGTGATCACGTGCCTGGTTCCAGCAATGCAGTGAGTGAAAGCCTCCTGTGTCTGGGCCTGAGTTTGCTGGGTCGGCTGGTACTCTCCAGAGTTCTCTTTTATCTCCAGCAATGTGCAAAATGTGGTTTGATTGGATGGCATCACCGACTCAACAGACATGAATTTGAAAAATCTCCAAGAGATAGTGAAGGACAAGGAAGCCTGGCGTGCTGCAGTCCCTAGGGTCACACAGACTCGGACACGTCTTAGTGACTGAACAACAACGAAGTGCAGAATGGTGGCTGCTCTATCAGCCTGAGTTCATGAGTGGCTAAGGTTAGCAGAGCTTTCTCTTAAAGTTAAAAGAAAAAAATTTTGTTGTTTGAAGCCATTAAATTTAGGGGAGAAAGTTAATGAAGAATCACAGCTTAACCCAACCAGTATACTGATTACTATCCTCCTACTTGTAAGTCTGGGTCTGCCTTCTCGTGTGGAGGGTAAAGTATGGCTTTCAGGCAGAGCATGAAGCAGCTGGACCTGGAGGGCTTTCACACATAGGTCCCCATTCGCTCTTGTCAAATGCATAACTGCAACTACATTTTAGGGTAAGCTCACCACCTGGATACAGGACTTGAGTGTTCCAGAAGTGCTCCAGGGTCCAAAAGTGAAATGCCTGGGAAATTAACATTTCCATAAAGAGTAAAAGACATATTTATGTAATTGATCGAATAGGTAAAATTTTACAGAGGAAAAACAAAAAAATCCCAGTTTTCAGAGTAGGGCAAAACTTTCATTACATCCCAGAAATATCACTATAAAGAAATACGATTTCTAAATCACTATAAAGGAATACATTCACCCAATTTGATACATATTTAACCATTTTTGATCCGCTACAAGGCCTTTTATGCTTTATTAGTGAACATTTTATTATGCTCAATTTAATGGACGTTTACAAAACCCTTGATACTCCTACTGTGCCCATTCTCCCAAAACACTGAACACTGAGGCCTCAGCAAACTATAAATTGAGATAAGCTATGAACAATCGACATAAACAAAATAGGTGTATATATAATTTGATAAATTGATCATTTTGCATGTTGCTGCCTTGATCTAGAGCTTTTATGATCATAATGCAGATAACAGTTGAGAAAGAAAAGAGAGGAGCATTGTGCTATGGATTAAGGAGTTTTGATACACACTGGTTTGGGGGTTTTGTGTTGTTTCCTGGGTGATGATTAATTAGAATTTCAGTGTTTCTAGAAGAAAAAATCTAAGCTGAGAGTTTCAAAGGAAATTTAAGTTTATCCCCTTGGGTCTGTAAGAAACATAAAACTTCTTGGTATAAGAGCACTTCAATTAGGAAAGGATTCTACATTTTGAGGTTTAATGAACTGCCAGTATGAAATAATTATTAGCAAAGAAACTAGGACTACTATAAAACTAACTTTGGAATTAGACTTAACTATAGTATTCCACCAGCTAAATTGTATTGCCATCATTATAGGCAGGCAACTTAAACATTAACTGAAATAATACATTTTTATCATGCATTATTTTTATAAAAACCCTCACACTTTGCAGACACAAGTGTAGTTTCAAAATATGCCTGAATCAATATGTTGTATAAACATTTGATCAAATGCCTATAACCATATCTGAAGAGTAAACACTTTTAGCAAGCCAAAAGAAACAACATTTACTTTATAGATAAGTAACTGTCTTCATAGTCTGAAATCCATTATCTCCTCTCCTAACTTCCATCTGGTTAATTTTAAATCATTCTTTAACACTTGGGCTAGGCTTCCCCTTTCCAAAAGTCTTCCCTCACCCACACACACACACACACCACTTAAGGTACTTCTATGCTTACTCCTTGGAAGGAAAGTTATGACCAACCTAGATAGCATATCGGAAAAGGCAACGGCACCGCACTCCAGTACTCTTGCCTGGAAAATCCCATGGACGGAGGAGCCTAATGGGCTGCAGTCCACAGAGTCGCTAAGAGTCGGACACGACTGAGTGACTTCACTTTCACTTCTCACTTTCATGCATTGGAGAAGGAAATGGCAACCCACTCCAGTGTTCTTGCCTGGAGAATCCCAGGGACGGGGAGCCTGGTGGGCTGCCATCTATGGGATCGCACAGAGTCGGACACGACTGAAGCCACTTAGCAGCAGCAGCAGCAAGCATATTGAAAAGCAGAGACATTACTTTGCTCACAAAGGTCCATCTAGTCAAGGCTATGGTTTTTCCAGTGGTCATGTATGGATGTGAGAGTTGGATTGTGAAGAAAGCTGAGTGCCGAAGAATTGATGCTTTTGAACTGTGGTGTTGGAGAAGACTCTTGAGGGTCCCTTGGACTGCAAGGAGGTCCAACCAGTCCATCCTAAAGAAGATCAGTCCTGGGTGTTCATTGGAAGGACTGATGCTAAAGCTAAAACTCCAATACTTTGGCCACTTCATGCGAAGAGTTGACTCATTGGAAACGAGTCTGATGCTGGGAGGGATTGGGGGCAGGAGGAGAAGGGGATAACAGAGGATGAGATGGCTGGATGGCATCACCAACTCGATGGACGTGAGTTTGAGTGAACTCCGAGAGTTGGTGATGGACAGGGAGGCCTGGCATGCTGCGATGCAAAGAGTCAGACACGACTGAGCGACTGAACTGAACTGAACTGATGCCATTGTCCACCTCAAAACTCTTGCACATCTCTATCATGAGTTTTACTCTACTGTTTGCTACTTCTCCATGAGATACTCCTATTCTATCCACCATACAATAAATTCTTAAAGAAATGAATTTACCTTAATTATTTTTTATCCTCTAAGATCTAATATCAAGATGATAAATGTCTGTTGAATAAATTAATACCATGAAGTTTTCAATATAGAAATTTAGTTTGTCTATAAAATTCAAAGTCAAAATGCATAGAAGTTGTATTAATTGGAAGGAAAGCAATAAAAGTTTCACTGTTGGATTATACTAATTGCACACTTGTAAAACTCAAGAGAATCATATGAAAAATTGTTTTAAATAATAGAGTTGAATAACATGGTTGGGCACAAAATTACTGTTCAGAAATAAATCCTCTTTCTATATACAGATTCTCTAGAAACACAGCAGCCACTAGCCACATGTAACTATTTCAATTTTAATAACAATTAAACATTTTTAAAATTTGGTTTATTATTAATAACATTGTCCATATCCCAAGTTCTCTAAAGTCATTTGAAATGTGGGGGGAAAGAGCCAATTTGGAATTATTTTCCATAGGCCTGAGGAAAAAATAAACATGCAATAAAGGCCAGGAAAATCCTGAAAAAGAACAATAAGAGGGACAGTCTTATAAGACATTAAAACACAAGTTTATAACAATTAAAATGTTTGAATAGACTGATATAAATCAAACAAGTTCTAGAAAACTTACTCCAACACCTATAAAAATTTTGCATGTGACAAACAAGTTATTTCAAATCAATGGGAAAGACGAATTATTCAATAAAGCATGTTAGGACTAGCCATCTAGAGAAAAAAAATGTATCCCAATTTCACTTCTTACTTTAAAATTCCAAATGTAGCAAAGATGTAAAGATAAAAGAAAACCACATTACAGATTTGCAAAGAATTGGCAACAACCTGAATGCTCTTTAATGATTTAATAATCATGGTATATACATTCAGGGACTTCCCTGGTGGCTCAGACGGTAAAGCGTCTGTTTACAATGCAGGAGACCTGGGTTCGAGCCCTGAGTTGGGAAGATCCCCTGGAGAAGGAAATGGCAATCCACTCCAGTACTATTGCCTGGAAAATGCCATGGACAGAGGAGCCTGGTAGGCTACAGTCCATGGGGTCGCAAAGAGTCAGACACAACTGAGCGACTTCACTTTCTTTCTTTTCTTATATACATTCAATCTAATATGGCCTGCATGTCTGAAAGGAGCACACAAGAAATTGATTTCCTCTGGAGATGGGGACTAGTTGCTCTGGTTCAGGGGGTGAGAAGAGATTTCTTTTCACTGATGAGTCTTCTGTATCACTGAATTTTGCACAATATGCGTTATCTATTTTTTAAATAAATCAAATAATTTATTATAAAAGCCAAAGCCTAAAATTTATAAAAATACTGCATTTTCCCTACCTTCCATCCCTGTCCATGGTTTAGTTTCTCATATCAGAGCTGCCAAAGGCCTATGGCAGCAGGAATTTCAGGCTTCAGTGCAGTAAACCCTCATCTAGAAAGTTAGAATTTGGCAACCTACCCAGGAAGTGGTCAGTAGGAATGAGGATTTGATATCAGTGCACTCAGTAGGTCCATGTTCAGGTGGAATTTTCTGTTAATTAAAGAAGACTTTTTTCAAGGGGGTACTTTGAATTATAGCAAAAGGGCTAATGTAGTCTAGAGTCATTCCACAGTGTACAAATATAAATGAACCAGATGATGAGAAACATTCTAAACAGAAGAACACTTCACAGAGTGGAACGAAGGTCTCCAGTGCTCACTGTCCCAGCATACAGGCCACATTCTTGCAATACCCCTGCAAAGAGCCTACTATGTTTTAGGAGCCTCCCCCACCCACCCAGACACTTCTGTCTGTCTTCACAGTTTCTGAACTTACACTTAACATTCCCCAACACAAATTATATCTCATTTGCCTCTAGGAATGGAATTTTCTGATTCTACTTCTGCTGTTTGACAGCTCAGACAATTAGATCTTTTAAAAGGCAGAGTGAGTTTTTCTGGGTTCTGACAATATGTGCTTGAAGCCTGAAGAAATTATTTCAGAACAGGCTTATCTGTCAAAGACTATCCTAGCAAATCCCTGGGTAGGGGAAAAAAATTATGTCATGTAACACAATGTAACACTTAACAATTTCTTTTTATCAGTAGCTGTTTTAAAATTCAAGACAACCAACCTGAAGCATAAAAAAATCTAGTTATAATTAATTTTACTGTCCAGTGTTTATATATAGCCCTTGCTGGTTCACAGCCTTGTTGCGGAAAAGGGGCTTGCGTAACTCAATGATGCTATGAGCCATGCCATGCAGGGCCACTCAAGATGGATGGGTCATAGTGAAGAGTTGTGACAAAATGTGGTCCACTGGAGGAGGGAATGGCAAACCACTCCAGTATTGTTGCCACAAGAAACCCATGAACAATATGAAAAGGAAAAAAGATATAACACCAGAAGATGAGTCCTCCAGATCAGAAGGTGTCTACTATGCTATTGAGGAAGAGCAGAGGGCAATTACTAATAGCTCCAGAAGGAATGAAGCAGCTGGGCCAAGGAGGAAACACTGCTCAGCTGTGGCTGTGTCTGGTGGTGAAAGTAAAGTCTGATGCTGTAATGAATAGTATTGCATAGGAAACAGGAATATTAGGTCCATGAATCATGGTAAATTGGAAGTGGTCAAGCAGGAGATGGCAAGAGTAAACATCAGTGTCTTAGGAATCAGGGAACTAAAATGGATGGGAGTGGGCAAATTTAGTTCAGATAATCATTATATCTACTACTGTGGGCAAGAATCCCTTAGAAGAAATGGAGTAGCCTCATAGTCAACAAAACAGCCCGAAGTGCAGTACTTAGGTTCAATCTCAAAAATGACAGAATAATATCAGTTCATTTCCAAGGCAAACCATTCAACATCACAGTAATCCAAGTCCATGCCCAACCACTGATGCCAAAGAAGCTGTAATTGACCAGTTCTATGAAGACCTACAAGACCTTCTAGAACTAACACCAAAAAAAGATGTTCTTCTCATCATAGGGGATTGGAATGCAAAAGTAGGAAGTGAAGAGATACCTGGACTAATAGGTCAAGTTTGGCCTTGGAGTACAAAATGAAGCACGGCAAAGGCTAACAGAGTTTTGCCAGCAGAACACACTGGTCATAGCAAACACCTTTCCCCAACAACACAAGAGGTGACTCTACACACAAACATCACCAAAGGTCAATAACAAAATTAAACTGATTACATTCTTTGTAGCCAAAGATGCGGAAGATCTATACAGTCAGCAAAAACAAGACCTGGAGGTGACTGTGGCTCAGATCATGAGCTCTTTACTGCAAAATTCAGGCTTAAGTTGAAAAAAGGAGGGAAAACCACTAAGCCATTCAGAAATGACCTAATCAAATCCCTTATGATTATACAGTGGAGGTGACAAATAGATTCAAGGGATCAGATATGGTAGACAGAGTGCCTGAAGAACTACAGGAGGTTCATAACATTGTACAGGAGGCAGAGACCAAACTCATCCCAAAGGGGAAAAAAAAACTGTGAGAAGGGAAAGTGGTTGTCTGAGGAGGCTTTACAAATAGCTGAGAAAAAAGAGAAGTAAAAAGCAAAGAAGAAAGGGAAAGAAATACCTAAATGAATGCAGAGTTCAAAAGAACAGCAGGGAGAGATAAAGTTTTCTCAAGTGAACAATGCAAAGAAATGCAGGAAAACAATAGAATGGGAAACACTAGAGAGCTCTTCAAGAAAATTGGAGAGATCAGGGAACTTTTCATACAAGGATGGATACACAAAGGATAGAAATGGCAAGATCCTAACAGAGGCAGAAGAGATGAAGAAGAGGTGGCAAGAATACACAAAAGAACTATGCCAAAAAAGATCTTAATGACCCAGATATCCACGATGGTGTGATCACTCACCTAGAGCCAGACATCCCGAAGTGTGGAGTCAAGCGGGCCTTAGGAAGCATTACTGCAAACAAAGGTAGTGGAAGTGATGAATGCCAACTGAGCTAGTTAAAAACCCTAAAAGATAATGCTGTTGTAGTGCTGCACTCAATATGCCAGCAAATTTGGAAAACTCAGCAATGGTCACAGGACTGGAAAAGGTCAGTTTTCATTCCAATCTCAAAGAAAAGCAATGTCGAAGAATGTTCAAACTACCAGACAACTGTGCTCATTTCACATGCTAGTAACGCTATGCTGAAAATCATTCAAGCTAGGCTCAGCAGTATGTGAACTGAGAACTTCCAGATATAAAAGTTAGGTTTAGAAAAGGCAGTGGAACCAGAGATCAAATTGCCAGTATCCACTGGCTCATAGAGAAAGCAAGAGAATTCCAGAAAAACATCTACTTCTCCTTCATTGACTGTGTGACAGCCTTTGACTATGTGGATCACAATAAATGATGGAAAATTCCTCAAGAGATGGGAATATCAGACCACCTACCTGTCTCCTGGGAAACCTGTATGCAGGTCAAGAAGCAACAGTTAGGGAGAGGAGCTAAGATGGCGGAGGAGTAGGATGGGGAGAACACTTTCTCCCCCACAAATTCATCAAAAGAACATTTAAACGCCGAGTAAATTCCACAAAACAACTCCTGAATGCCGGCAGAGGACATTAGGCACCCAGAAAAGCAACCCAAGTCTTCGAAAGGAGGTAGGAAAAAATATAAAAGACAAAGAGACGAAAGAGGGAGGGACAGAGTTCCATCCCGGGAAGGGAGTCTTAAAAAGAGAGAAGTTTCCAAACACCAGGAAACCTAACTGCCGAATCTGTGCCGAGCCTTGGAAGCACAGAGGGCAACATAACATGGAGGAAAAATCAATAAACAATTAAAACCCGCAGATTGCGAGCCCTACAGTAACTCTCCCAGCGGAGAAGCAGCGCAGACGCCTGCACACGCCACTAGCAAGCGGGGGCTGGGTAGGGAGGCATGGTGCAGGCTGCATCCCTTAGAGTAAGGATCTGGCCTGAATACCCTGAGCGCTATCTGAGCAAAATAATTTGGGCTAGCAAACCAGACTGTGGGATATCTACCACGTGAAAAGCCAGCCCTAACCTAAGACACCGCCAGGCCCGCGCACGGAACAAAGGACTGAACAGAGATAGCCGGCTGCAGACCATCCCCTCTGGTGACAGGCAGCCAGAGCCAGAAGGGGGCAATCGCAGCCCCAGAGAGACATTATCTATAAAACTGTAAGCAGGCTTTTTTGCTAACTAAAACTTCTTGGGGGTCTGGATGGTCAACATCTGCCTGAGAAGGTGCGCCAGTTGTACACCTAGATAACCGAGCGGCGGGGAGGCGATAAGTCGCAGCAATCACCAAACACCTCATTACCTGAGCTGCTTGGACCTGGGAAGGGCACAAAACGCAGGCCCAACCGAGTCTGGGCCTCTGAGGACTACCCGAGTGCCTGAACCTGAGCTGCTTGGACCTGTGAGGTGCAGGCAGCCCAGGGCCGGCCATGGATGGTTCCCAGTGGAGCAACCTAGAGCCTGAGCAGTGTGGGCAGGGAGGCTACAGGCGCCGTGAGCAGGCGCAGACCCAGTGTGGCTGAGGCACTGCGAGCACACGCCAGTGTTATTGTTTGCAGCATCCCTTCCTTCCTCCCCACAGCGCGACTGAACAAGTGAGCCTAAAAAAAAAAAAAAAGTGTCCTCCACCGTCCCCTTTGTGTTAGGGCGGAAACCAGACACTGAAGAGACCAGCAAACAGAAGAAGCTATAACAGAGGGAACCGCCTTGGAAGCTACAGGCAATAGATTAAAACCCTGCGGTTAGTACCGACTACATAGGAAGGGGCCTATAGATCTTGAGAAATATAAGTCGGACCAAGGAACTAGCCAAAAATGAACTGAACCCACAATACTCACAACAAAACCAGAGAAAGTCCTAGATATATTTTTACTATTTTTACCATCATTCTTTTTTTTTTTAATTGAAAAAAAATTTTTAAGTCCTCTATTATTCCTTTAATTTTCACTTTTATAACCTATTACTTTGCAAAAAAAAAAAGACCCTATTTTTTTTAAAGCAAACTTCATATGTATACTTTTTATAATTTTTTTGACCTTTTTTTTTCTTCTTTTCTTTAACATTGTATTTTTGAAATTCCAAACTCTAGATTTTTAATTTTAGCTTTTTGGTATTTGTTATCAATTTTGTACCTATAGTTTTTTTTTATAATTTCTGTGACTTTTTTTTTCCCTCTGTTTCTTTCTCTTCTTCTTTTATATAACATTGCATATCTGAAAGTCCAAACTCTACTCTAGATTTTTAATTTATGCTTTTTGGTATTTGTTATCAATTTTGTACCTATATTTTCTTTATAATTTTTGCAACCTTGTTTGTTCATTTTCTCTCTCTTTCCCTTCTTTTCTTTAACATCGTATTTTTGAAATTCCAAACTCTACTCTAGATTTTTAATTTTTGCTTTTATGTATTTGTTACCAATTTTGTACCTTTAAGAACCCAATCTTCAGTACCCATTTTTCACTAGGGAGCGAGATTACTGGCTTGACTGATCTCTCTCCCTTTGGACTCTCCTTTTTCTCCACCAGGTCGCCTGTGTCTCCTCCCTAACCCCTCTCTACTCTACCCAACTCTGTGAATTTCTGTGTGTTCCAGACGGTGGAGAACACTTAGGGAACTGATTACTGGTTGGATCTGTCTCCCTCCTTTTCATTCCCCACTTTTATCCTCCTGACCACCTCTGTCTCCTTCCTCCTTCTTCTCTTCTCTGTATAACTCCGTGAACATCTCTGAGCGGTCCAGTTGTGGAGTGAACATAAGGAAGTGATTACCAGCTAGCCCACTCTCTCCTCTATTGATTCCATCTCATCTCATTCTGGTCACCTCTAACTCCCTCCTCCCTCTTCTCTTCTCCATGTAATGCTGTGAACCTCTCTGGGTGACCCTCATGGTAGAGAAACTTTTCATCTTTAACATAGATGTTTTATCAATGGTGCTGTATAGAAGGAGAAGTTTTGAAACTACTGTAAAAATAAGACCGATAACTGGAAGCAGGAGGCTTAAGTCCAAACCCTGACTCCAGGGAACTCCTAACTCCAAGGAACATTAATTGACAGGAGCTCATCAAACGCCTCCATACCGACATGGAAACCAAGCACCACACAAGGGCCAACAAGTTCCAGGGCAAAACATACCAAGCAAATTCTCCAGCAACAAAGGAACACAGCCCTGAGCTCCAAGATACAGGCTGCCCAAAGTCACCCCAAAACAATAGACATCTCATAACTCATTACTGGACACTTCATTGCACTCCAGAGAGAAGAAATACAGCTCCACCCACCAGAACACCGACACAAGCTTCCCTAACCAAGAAACCTTGACAAGCCACCTGTACAAACCCACACACAGTGAGGAAAAGCCACAATAAAGAGAACTCCACAAACTGCCAGAATACAGAAAGGACACCCCAAAATCAGCAATTTAAACAAGATGAAGAGACAGAGGAATACCCAGCAGATAAAGGAACAGGATAAATGCCCACCAAACCAAACAAAAGAGGAAGAGATAGGGAATCTACCTGATAAAGAATTCCGAATAATGATAGTGAAATTGATCCAAAATCTTGAAATTAAAATGGAATCACAGATAAATAGCCTGGAGACAAGGATTGAGAAGATGCAAGAAAGGTTTAACAAGGACCTAGAAGAAATAAAAAAGAGTCAATATATAATGAATAATGCAATAAATGAAATTAAAAACACTCTGGAGGCAACAAATAGTAGAATAACAGAGGCAGAAGATAGGATTAGTGAATTAGAAGATAGAATGGTAGAAATAAATGAGTCAGAGAGGATAAAAGAAAAACGAATTAAAAGAAATGAGGACAATCTCAGAGACCTCCAGGACAATATTAAACGCTACAACATTCGAATCATAGGGGTCCCAGAAGAAGAAGACAAAAAGAAAGACCATGAGAAAATACTTGAAGAGATAATAGTTGAAAACTTCCCTAAAATGGGGAAGGAAATAATCACCCAAGTCCAAGAAACCCAGAGAGTCCCAAACAGGATAAACCCAAGGCGAAACACCCCAAGACACATATTAATCAAATTAACAAAGATCAAGCACAAAGAACAAATATTAAAAGCAGCAAGGGAAAAACAACAAATAACACACAAGGGAATTCCCATAAGGATAACAGCTGATCTTTCAATAGAAACTCTTCAAGCCAGGGGGGAATAGCAAGACATGCTTAAAATGATGAAAGAAAATAGCCTACAGCCCAGATTATTGTACCCAGAAAGGATCTCATTCAAATATGAAGGAGAAATCAAAAGCTTTTCAGACAAGCAAAAGCTGAGAGAATTCTGCACCACCAAACCAGCTCTCCAACAAATACTAAAGGATATTATCTAGACAGGAAACACAAAAACGGTGTATAAGTTCAAACCCCAAACAATAAAGTAAATAAGAAAAAAGTCAAATAAATAACCTAACTCTACACCTAAAGCAACTAGAAAAGGAAGAAATGAAGAACCCCAGGGTTAGTAGAAGGAAAGAAATCTTAAAAATTAGGGCAGAAATAAATGCAAAAGAAACAAAAGAGACCATAGCAAAAATCAACAAAGCCAAAAGCTGGTTCTTTGAAAGGATAAATAAAATGGACAAACCATTAGCCAGACTCATCAAGAAACAAAGGGAGAAAAATCAAATCAATAAAATTAGAAATGAAAATGGAGAGATCACAACAGACAATGCAGAAATACAAAGGATCATAAGAGACTACTATCAACAATTATATGCCAATAAAATGGACAACGAGGAAGAAATGGACAAATCCTTAGAAAAGTACAACTTTCCAAAACTCGACCAGGAAGAAATAGAAAATCTTAACAGACCCATCACAAGCACAGAAATTGAAACTGTAATCAAAAATCTTCCAGCAAACAAAAGCCCAGGTCCAGATGGCTTCACAGCTGAATTCTACCAAAAATTTAGAGAAGAGCTAACACCTATCCTGCTCAAACTCTTCCAGAAAATTGCAGAGGAAGGTAAACTTCCAAACTCATTCTATGAGGCCACCATCACCCTAATACCAAAACCTGACAAAGATGCCACAAAAACAGAAAACTACAGGCCAATATCACTGATGAACATAGATGCAAAAATCCTTAACAAAATTCTAGCAATCAGAATCCAACAACACATTAAAAAGACCATACACCATGACCAAGTGGGCTTTATCCCAAGGACGCAAGGATTCTTCAATATCCGCAAATCAATCAATGTAATACACCACATTAACAAATGGAAAAATAAAAGCCATATGATTATCTCAATAGATGCAGAGAAAGCCTTTGACAACATTCAACATCCATTTATGATAAAAACTCTCCAGAAAGCAGGAAGAGAAGGAACATACCTCAACATAATAAAAGCTATATATGACAAACACACAGCAAACATTATCCTCAATGGTGAAAAATTGAAAGCATTTCCTCTAGTCAGGAACAAGACAAGGGTGCCCACTTTCACCACTACTATTCAACATAGTTTTGGAAGTTTTGGCCACAGCAATCAGAGCAGAAAAAGAAATAAAAGGAATCCAAATTGGAAAAGAAGAAGTAAAACTCTCACTGTTTGCAGATGATATGACCCTCTACATAGAAAACCCTAAAGACTCCACCAGAAAATTACTAGAACTAATCAATGAATATAGTAAAGTTGCAGGATATAAAATCAACACACAGAAATCCCTTGCATGCCTATACACTAATAATGAGAAAATAGAAAGAGGAATTAAGGAAACAATTCCATTCACCATTGAAATAGAAAGAATAAAATACTTAGGAATATATCTACCTAAAGAAACTAAAGACCTATACATAGAAAACTATAAAACACTAGTGAAAGAAATCAAAGAGGACACTAATAGATGGAGAAATATACCATGTTCATGGATTGGAAGAATCAGTATAGTGAAAATGAGTATACTACCCAAAGCAATTTATAGATTCAATGCAATCCCTATCAAGCTACCAACGGTATTCTTCACAGAGCTAGAACAAATAATTTCACAATTTGTATGGAAATACAAAAAACCTCGAATAGCCAAAGCGAGCTTGAGAAAGAAGAATGGAACTGGAGGAATCAACCTACCTGACTTCAGGCTCTACTACAAAGCCACGGTCATTAAGACAGCATGGTACTGGCACAAAGACAGAAATATAGATCAATGGAACAAAATAGAAAGCCCAGAGATAAACCCACGCACCTCTGGACACCTTATCTTTGACAAAGGAGGCAAGAATATACAATGGAGAAAAGACAATCTCTTTAACAAGTGGTGCTGGGAAAACTAGTCAACCACTTGTAAAAGAATGAAAGCAGAACACTTTCTAACACCATACACACAAAAAAAACCTCAAAATGGATTAAAGATCTAAACATAAGACCAGAAACTATAAAACTCCTAGAGGAGAACATAGGCAAAGCACTCTCTGACATACATCACAGCAGGATCCTCTATGACCCACCTCCCAGAATATTGGAAATAAAAGCAAAAATAAACAAATGGGACCTAATTAACCTTAAAAGCTTCTGCACAACAAAGGAAACTATTAGCAAGGTGAAAAGGCAGCCTTCAGAATGGGAGAAAATAATAGCAAATGAAGCAACTGACAAACAACTAATCTCAAAAATATACAAGCAACTCCTACAGCTCAACTCCAGAAAAATAAATGACCCAATCAAAAAATGGGCCAAAGAACTAAATAGACATTTCTCCAAAGAAGACATACAGATGGCTAACAAACACATGAAAAGATGCTCAACATCACTCATTATCAGAGAAATGCAAATCAAAACCACTATGAGGTACCACTTCACGCCAGTCAGAATGGCTGCGATCCAAAAGTCTACAAGCAATAAATGCTGGAGAGGGTGTGGAGAAAAGCGAACCCTCTTACACAGTTGGTGGGAATGCAAACTAGTACAGCCACTATGGAGAACAGTGTGGAGATTCCTTAAAAAACTGGAAATAGAACTGCCTTATGATCCAGCAATCCCACTGCTGGGCATACACACTGAGGAAATCAGAAGGGAAAGAAACACATGTACCCCAATGTTCATCGCAGCACTGTTTATAATAGCCAGGACATGGAAGCAACCTAGATGTCCATCAGCAGATGAATGGATAAGAAGGCTGTGGTACATATACACAATGGAGTATTACTCAGCCATTAAAAAGAATACATTTGAATCAGTTTTAATGAGGTGGATGAAACTGGAGCCTATTATACAGAGTGAAGTAAGCCAGAAAGAAAAACACCAACACAGTATACTAACGCATATATATGGAATTTAGAAAGATGATAACAATAACCCTGTGTACGAGACAGCAAAAGAGACACTGATGTATAGATCAGTCTTATGGACTCTGTGGGAGAGGGAGAGGGAGAGGGTGGGAAGATTTGGGAGAATGGCATTGAAACATGTATAATATCATGTATGAAACGAGTTGCCAATCCAGGTTCAATGCACGATACTGGATGCTTGGGGGTGGTGCACTGGGACGACCCAGAGGGATGGTATGGGGAGGGAGGAGGGTTCAGGATGGGGAACACATGTATACCTGTGGCAGATTCATTTCAATATTTGGCAAAACTAATACAATATTGTAAAGTTTAAAAAAAAAAAAAAAAAGAAGCAACAGTTAGAACTTTTCATGAAACAAGTGACTGATTCAAAATTGGAAAAGGAGTATGACAAGGCTGTATATTGTTATCCTGTTTATTTAACTTATATACAGAGTACATCATGTGAAATACCAGGCTGGATGAATCACAAGCTAGAATCAAGATTGCTGGGAGAAATATCAACAACCTCAGATATGCAGATGACACCACCTTTATGGAAGAAAGTGAAGAGGAACTAAAGAGCCTCTTGATGAAGGTGAAAGAGGAGAGTGAAAAACCTGGCTAAAATATCAACATTCAAAAAACTAACATCATGGCATCAGGTCCCATCACTTCAAGGTAAATAGATGGGGGAAAAGTGGAAACAGTGACAGACTTTATTTTCTTGGGCTCTAAAATCTGCGGATGGTGATTGCAGTCATGAAATTAAAACATGCTTGCTTCTTGGAATGAAAGCTATGACAAACCTAGATAGCATATTAGAAAGCACAGACACCTCTTTGCCAACAAAAATCCGTATAGTCAAAGCTATGGTTTTTCAAGTAGTCATGGACCATAAAGAAGGCTGAGAGCCAAAGAATTGATGCTTTTGAACTGTGGTGTTGGAGAAGACTCTTGAGAGTCCCTTGGACAGCAAGGAGATCAAACCAGTCAGTCCTAAAGGAAGTAAACCCTGAATATTCATTGGAAAACTGATGCTGAAGCTGAAGCTCCAATAATTTGGCCACCTGATGTAAAGAGTCAACTTATTGGAAAAGACCCTGATGCTGGGAAAGATTGAGAGCAGGTGGAGAAAAAGGCAACAGAGGATGAGATGGCTGAGTGGCATCACCAACTCAATGGACATGAACCTGAGCAGACTCCGGGAGGTAGTGAAGGACAGGGAAGCCTGACATGCTGCAGTCCATGGGGTCGCAAAGTTTCGGACATGAGTTGGTGACTGAACAACAACAATTTATATACAGATTTCATCGATAAAACACAGCCCCTTTGAGCCTCAATTTTTCTCATCCACCAAATAGGATAATAATATCTACTCTAATGACACTGGGTGGAGGATTACTGTGATAACTGAAGTTGTAAAAGCAATTTGAAAGATGTCAAACAATTTTAAATTGCCTATTATTATTCCTTGTTAAGAAAGAGGCAACCAATCCCTTCTAAATATATCAGATCTAATTCTTTTTGTCTTCACCACCTGTGAGATTGCCAAGTGTCCCAGCACTGAACTGTGGTTTAGTTTCTGTCCAGCAAAAGGAAAATTTTAAAACTAGATGCAAATGCTCTTTATCAGTAAAAAGTTATTGGAAATAAACTTTAAAAATAACATTATGCAGGTGAGTAGACAAAGCATTTTTACTAAGAGGAAGACGGGAATACCTCAGTAAATGACACCATTTGTGTAGTCTGTCTTAACAGATTTTTTGTCTTAACTTTTTAAACAAAATTTGAAATATAATCTATTGGCTTCCAATCATGAAAAGAGAGGTTTTCAAAATTTACAGTCCTCAATTTCATACACACACACACACACACCAAACACATGCATTTTTTTCCTCTAAACTAGAGCATAATTTCTGGTTAGATAAAAATGTAGCATTTATATTATTACACAGTAAGCTGCAGTGGATTCTGTGATAAGGCCGCAGCTTCCTCCTTAGGATAGAAGAATTTACCCTGCAGCTGTCAGAGGCCCTGCTGGCAGATGCCTCTCTACTGGCAGATGCTTTGGAATTAACTCAGCTTTTGGAAGTCATCTCCACTATAGCGAGACCCCTTCCGGGAGCAGCTGTCATTCATTCAGTGACTGCTCAGCATGAAGGTAAAAGGTGCTTGCTGCAACTTGGGACAGTTCTCGAGAGCCAGGCTTGCTGTAGAGCTCCCTATACGTTCAGCTAAGGCCTTCGTCAAGGCTCAACTTTCCCTTTGCCCAGTCCTACGTCTCTGCATTTTTTCCCTCCCACAGGTATTGACCTCAAGAGTTCTTCCTCATAAACCTCCTACTTGCCTGCCCATCTCTGACTCCAAATCTCCTTCCAAGGAACCCAACTCATAACACCAGTACCAGAAATGTTCTGAGAAAGCAGATGCTAGAATGGGATTTTGGAGCCAAATCTGCCAACTTGTTCATTGGGCCCCACTGCTGGTAGAAGGGGAGCACAGATAACACAGGTAACCATGGGACAGTTACACGCTGGTAGCAAATGCACCAGCATTGTATCAGGATTTGAACAATAGAGGGGAAATGATAACTAAAGGGACAGCAAAGGTGGCTACTGCTCAACTCAATTCATGCTGTGGAAAAAGGTAACAGACTAAGAGTGATTAATTGACTTTAAAAAGTGTGAAAGCCCAGAAGGCCTCCTCAGAAACATCTTTTTTTTTCTGCAGCAGAGATACAGAGAAAGTGGAGGACTAGGCTCAGGACTTAATCCTAAGGGTAACAGAGCTCCAAAATAGTCAGTCTCTCTGACAAGGCAGGTTTGCTATGCCAAGGTCAGGTCTCTGGTTGAAAATCAATAGGAGCCTGACATTAGGACAGAGATCTCTGGGTTCCCCTGCAGAACTGGTCCAGGCCTTCCTACAATGGGCTAGTTCCCCCCTCTCCTAGAAGAGTGCCAAAGGCCACTCCCCTATGAAACAGCAAGACCCCGACTCTTGCCCCAGCCTCCCTGCCTGGACACTGGGCCCATCATTACATGAAAGTCATAACACAACTCAGCTGAGGAGGAAAAGTGCCAGACACCGACGGGGTGCAGAACCCAGCCAACAGGTCCCTGCAGGGCCGGGAGAGACTCCACACGACGGGATTCAGAGGGTGTCGGATCAAAGCAGGCAACATCACTTGGATAAGAAAGTGTTTATTGGGAGCACTGTCTTGGAATATAGGAGATGGTGTGAACATGCTGTGAGGATGACCCCAGGAAGTAAGGAAAAAGCAATGATCCACAGTAAGTGAGATTTAAATGCCAGCATTGCCCTGGCAGATGATGGAAGAGGGGTAAGAGGCTCAGAGAAGTGGGTGCATTATAGTGGATGTATTCTATAAGGCCTAGATGACTGTGCTCTGGGGAGGGGCCAGAGTATACACAATCCTCCAAAGAAATAAGCTAGCAAGAAGGGTGCCACTGGCTCTGAGACTTTAGTGGTAGCTCTCATCTACAGACCAGGGATGAAGAGCTGTCTTTTCAGAACTGGGCTAACTGACAGTAGTGAGAGGCAAAGGATGACTCCCACCTTCCCCTCAACCCCCTCCTCACACAGCCCAGGTGGTGGTACTTCAGAAGCCAGGGAGAGAGTAGCCCCTGCTCACAGTAACTATATAAAGCCCATGTATAGCAACAAAGAACCAGCACAGTCAAAAATAAATAAATAACATTTAAATTAAAAAAAGAAAGAGGCTTGGTGCTCAGGAAGGCACAAGTATTCACAGTAGTGATTTCCTGATCCCCTAAGGGAACCATGACCATTTAATTGGGTATCTCTACACATGTGGAGAAGCTCTATACAGTCAGCAAAAACAAAACAGGGAGCAGACTGTGGCTCAGATCATGAACTCCTTATTGCCAAATTCATACTTAAATTGAAGAAAATGGGGAAAACAACTAGACCATTCAAGTACAACCTAAATAAAATCCCTTATGATTTTACAGTGGAAGTGAGAAATAGATTTAAGGGACTAGATCTGATAGACAGAGTGCCTGATGAACTATGGATGGAGGTTTGTGACATTGTACAGGAGACAGGGATCAAGACCATTCCCATGGAAAAGAAATGCAAAAAAGCAAAATGGCTGTCTGGGGAGGCCTTACAAATAGCTGTGAAAAGAAGAGAAGCAAAAAGCAAAAGAGAAAAGGAAAGATATAAGCATCTGAATGCGGAGTTTCAAAGAATAGCAAGAAGAGATAAGAAAGCCTTCTTCAGCTATCAATGCAAAGAAATAGAGGAAAACAACAGAATGGGAAAGACTAGAGACCTCTTCAAGAAAATTAGAGATACCAAGGGAACATTTCATGCAAAGATGGGCTTGATAAAGGACAGAAATGGTATGGACCTAACAGAAGCAGAAGATATTAAGAAGAGGTGGCAAGAATACACAGAAGAACTGTACAAAAAGATCTTCACGACCCAGATAATCACGATGGTGTGATCACTCACTTAGACCCAGACATCCTAGAATGTGAAGTCAAGTAGGCCTTAGAAAGCATCACTACGAACAAAGCTAGTGGAGGTGATGGAATTCCAGTTGAGCTATTCCAAATCCTGAAAGATGATGCTGTGAAAGTGCTGCACTCAATATGCCAGCAAATTTGGAAAACTCAGCAGTGGCCACAGGACTGGAAAAGGTCAGTTTTCATTCCAATCCCAAAGAAAGGCAATGTCAAAGAATGCTCAAACTACTGCACAATTGCACTCATCTCACACACTAGTAAAGTAATGCTCAAAATTCTCCAAGCCAGGCTTCAGCAATACGTGAACCGTGAACTTCCTGATGTTCAAGCTGGTTTTAGAAAAGGCAGAGGAACCAAAGATCAAATTGCCAACATCCACTGGATCATGGAAAAAGCAAGAGAGTTCCAGAAAAACATCTATTTCTGCTTTATTGACTATGCCAAAGCCTTTGACTGTGTGGATCACAATAAACTGTGGAAAATTCTGAGAGAGATGGGAATCCCAGACCACCTGACCTGCCTCTTGAGAAACCGATATGCAGGTCAGGAAGCAACAGTTGGAACTGGACGTGGAACAACAGACTGGTTCCAAATAGGAAAAGGAGTTCGTCAAGGCTGTATATTGTCACCCTGTTTATTTAACTTATATGCAGAGTACATCATGAGAAACGCTGGACTGGAAGAAACACAAGCTGGAATCAAGGTTGCCGGGAGAAATATGAATAACCTCAGATATGCAGATGACACCACCCTTATGGCAGAAAGTGAAGAGGAACTAAAGAGTCTCTTGATGAAAGTGAAAGAGGAGAGTGAAAAAGTTGGCTTAAGGCTCAACATTCAGAAAACAAAGATCATGGCATCTGGTCCCATCACTTCATGGGAAATAGATGGGGAAACAGTGTCAGACTTTATTCTTTGGGCTCCAAAATCACTGCAGATGGTGATTGCAGCCATGAAATTAAAAGACACTTGCTCCTTGGAAGGAAAGTTATGACCAACCTAGATGGCATATTCAAAAGCAGACAATACTTTGCCAACAAAGGTCCATCTAGTCAAGGCTATGGTTTTTCCAGTGGTCATGTATGGATGTGAGAGTTGGACTGTGAAGAAAGCTATTGGAGAAGACTCTTGAGAGTCCCTTGGACTGCAAGGAGATCCAACCAGTCCATTCTAAAGGAGATCTGCCCTGTGATTTCTTTGGAAGGAATGATGCTGAAGCTGAAACTCCAGTACTTTGGCCACCTCATGCGAAGAGTTGACTCATTGGAAAAGACTCTGATGCTGGGAGGGATTGGGGGCAGGAGGAGAAGGGGATGACAGAGGATGAGATGGCGGGATGGCATCACTGACTCGATGGACGTGAGTTTGGGTGAACTCCGGGAGTTGGTGATGGACAGGGAGGCCTGGCGTGCTGCTATTCATGGGGTCGCAAAGAGTTGGACACGACTGAGTAACTGAACTGAACACAGGTGGAAATGGAGGATCCAATCATTATAAGGACAGTTGGACATAGGGTCCAGGTTGACATTAATGCCCAGAGCCCTGAAACATCAGCATGGAATCCTGTTAAGAGTGGGAGTCAGGGCCAGTGTCACAGACATGTGTGTGACCTGTGAGGTTGTAAGTGTAGTTGTAAGTGACAAATAAATTCAAGGGATTAGATCTGATAGAGTGCCTGAAGAGCTACGGTTAGAGGTTCATAAAACTGTAAAGGAGGTGATGGCTAAAACTATCCCAAAGAAAAAGAAATGCAAGAAGACAAATGGTTGTCTGAGGAGGCCTTACAAATAGCTGAGAAGAGAAGAGAAGTGAAAGGCAAAGGAGAAAAGGAAAGATATACCCAAGTGAATGCAGAGTTTCAGCGAATAGCGAGGAGACATAGGAAAGCCGTATTAAGTGAACAATGCAAAGAAAGAGGGGGAAACAATAGAGTAGGAAAGACTACAGATCTCTTCAAGAAAATTAGAGATACAAAGGGAACATTTCATGCAAAGATGGGCTCAATAAAAGACAGAAACAGTAAGGACTTAACAGAAGAGAAGAGCTGAAGAAGAGATGGCAAGAATACACAGAACTGTACAAAAAAGATCTTAATGACCTAGATAACCACAATGGTGTGATCACAAACCTACAGCCAGACATCTTGGAGTGTGAAGTCAAGTGGGCCTTAGGAAGCATACTACAAACAAAGCTATTGGAGGTGATGGAATTCCAGCTGAGCTATTTCAAATCCTAAAAGATGATGTTGTTAAAGTGCTGCAATCAATACATCAGCAAAATTGGAAAGCTCATCAGTGGCCACAAGACTGGAAAAGTTCAGTTTCATTCCAATCCTGAAGAAGGGCAATGCCAAAGAATGTTCAAACTACTACACGATTGAGCTCATTTCACATGCTAGCAAGGCAATGCTCAAAATTCAAGCTACGCTTCAATAGTATGTGAATCGAGAACTTTCAGACGTACAAGCTGAATTTAGAAATGGCAGAGGAACCAGAGATCAAATTGCCATCGACTGGATCATAGAAAAAGCAAGAGAATTCCAGAAAAACATCTACTTCTGCTTCAGTGACTACACTAAAGCCTTTGACTGTGTGGATCACAACAAATGGTGGAAAATTCTGAGACGGGAATACCAGACCACCTTAGCTGTCTCCTGGGAAACCTGTATGCAGGTCAAGAAGCCACAGTTAGAACTTTACATGGAACAAGTGACTGGTTCAAAATTGGAAAAGGAGTATGACAAGGCTGTATATTGTTATCCTGTTTATTTAACTTATATGCAGAGTACATCATGTGAAATACCAGGCTGGATGAACCACAAGCTGGCATCAAGACTGCTGGGAGAAATATTAATAACCTCAGATATGCAGATGACACAACACTTACGGCAGATAGTGAAAAGGAGCCACGAAGAAAGTGAAAGAGGAGAGTGAAAAAGCTGGCTTAAAACTCAACATTTGAAAAATGAGGATCATGGCATCCAGTCCCATCACTTCATGGCAAATAGGTGGGGAAACAATGGAAAAAGTGACAGGCTTTATTTTCTTGGGCTCCAAAATCACTGCAGATGGTAACTGCAGCCATGAAATTAACAGACACTTGCTCCTTTGAAGAAAAGCTATGACCAACCTAGACAGCATATTAAAAAGCAGAGACATTACTTTGCCAGCAAAGGTCCATCTGATCAAATCTATGGTTTTTCCAATAGTCTGTATGGATGTGAGAGCTGGATTATAAAGAAGGCTGAGCACTGAAGAACTGATGCTTTTGAACTGTAGTGTTGGAGAAGACTCGAGAGTCCCTTGGACTGCAAGGAGATCAAACCAGTCAATCCTAAAGGAAATCAATCCTGAATATTCATTCTAGGGACTGATACAGAAACTGAAGCTCCAATACTTTGTCCACCTGATGCAAAGAGGCGACTCATTAGAAAAGACCCTGATGCTGAGAAATATTGAAGTCAGAAGGAGAAGGGCATGACAGAAGATGAGATGGTTGGGTGGCATTACTGACTCAATGGACATGAGTTTGAGCAAGCTCCGGGAAATGGTGAAGGACAAAGTAGCCTGTTGTGCTGCAGTCCATGGTGTCACAAAGAGTCACACATGACTTAGAGACTGTACAACAACTACAAGTGTGGTTTTATATTTGTCCAACATCCCGATATTTCCCTTTTGAAATTCTTAATTTTAGAACAAAGGGCTCTGCGTGTTCAACTTGTGCTGGGTCCTACAAAGTATGTTGTTGGCCTTGGTAGGATTATGAGTAGTCTGGAAATGAATGGAGCTCCAGGCCAGGTGTGGCTTGCTGTGCATCTACCAGGTCTGCAGACCCATCTGTAGTACTTTCCTGATCTCTGAATGTATAGTTGGCATTGACATTCCCAGTAATTGATACAATGCCATTCTTCCTCCTTGGCTGGTGGGATAAGAGATATCACGGTGAAATGGCCAAGTGGAGAGCTCTGAAACTGCCAACCCCTTACACACACACACACACACACACACACACACACACACACACACATCCATGGCCAAGATAGTAAATCAAAGACAATACTTCATCACAGAGGATCTGGCAGAAATTAGTGCCACTCTTAAAAACGTAAAAAATACAGGGGTAGTAGGAGGACCTCATAATATCTCCATATAACTGACCATTCTGCCCTCTGCAAAAAAACAAACAAAAAACAATAATTTGAAGGTAACAGTGGACTTTAAACACAAACAAGAAGTAGCCCTGATAACAGGGGCTGTGTCAGGTGTGGTATCTTTGCTAGATCCCATTTACTAGAGATTCCACCAACTCTCCAAATAATTCCTCTTTTAAGATCTAGAATCCTATATAGAAACCTACAATACATTTATATATTGATCTAAACAGTTCTGCAGTCTTTCCCTGTCTCTCAAGTCATTAACAATCTTAACACAAGATAAGACAATCATCAACCTCAGTGTGTACAATGCTTCCCATGATCGGACTTGAGCCATAGACTCTTGGAAGGAATACTGAAAAAATGATGCCCTTGGGGCTTCCCTGATGGTTCAGTGGTAAATAATCCATCTACCAATTCAGGAGACACCGGTTCAATCCCTGGTCTGAGAAGATCCCACATGCCACAGAGCACTAAGCCCGTGCAGCACAGCTATTGAGCCTGACCTCTAGAGCCTGAGACCTACAACTACTGAGCCCATGTCTCCTGGAGCCCGTGCTACACAAGAGAGACCACTGCAGTGAGAAGCCTGAGCGCCACAGTTAGAGAGGAGTCCCTACTCACTGCAACTAGAGAAAAGCCTGAGCAGCAAAGACCCAGCACAGCCAAAAATGAATAAATAAAATTATTTTTAAAATGATGCTGTGTTCTTACTTGACGCCTCACATCAGATGCACAGTGTGGACCCATCCCACTACTGGTAATATTAATTCCGATTTCCCATTATTTGGTGTCAGCCAGTTTTCTCCACTGTGAAGTGACCAGTTCCCCCTTTGTATTTAATTGGGATTTTGTGCAGGGCAATTCTGAGTGTATGCCAGTATCTGTTCCTCACCAAACCTCTACCCACAAGAGTCTTAGCCTCTATTTATGACCTTGTCTGTATCAGCTACCACTGACTATGTTGCCAGATGGTGATTATCCATTCCCATTTTCTTTCTACAATTATTAGCTGATGTCCTTTGAAAGGAAGGATTTCCTTTCTCCCTTATTTGTCTTTCTCAGTCTGGACTCATGGATTCCTATTTTAATCAAGGGCTATAATCCTATGTTTTTTATTTTTGTACTCCAATTGCCCCATTTTGGTGAGGAGACACCATTCAAGATGGCTCCTGTTTTTTTTTTTTTTTTTTTTTCCCATCTTCTCTTGTCATTCTTTGGCATTTCTTTATCTTCTGGCACAAGATGTTTCTGTGCATCCAGCCCCATGGAAAATGGTACTTAGAAACCAAGATCTGGGAAGAGAAGCTTCACTTACAGTGTTTTTTAAGTCTTCACTTGCTCCCTATAATATTTGTTTTTTCTAAGTTCCTTCTTGTTTTCTTTTTTTTTTTCCTCTCTCTCACTCTTTTAATATTTATTTATTTGGCTGTGGCATGTGACTCCTGGTTGCAGAATGTGAACCCTTGGTTGCAGCATGTGGGATCTAGTTCCCTGAACAGGGATTGAACTCAGGCCCTCTGTACTGGGAGCTCAGAATCTTAACCACTGGACCACCAGGGAAGTCCCTCTTTTTCTCTTTCATACTGGAGATGTTCTTAAAATACTGCATACCTTGGCTGTCTCTTTCACTAGAGTAAGGCACTGAAAACCTAGTTTAGAAGCCATGGGAGGCAGAGGAGGGAGAGATTATTGACTGATAGATTCGACTGTAGGTTGTAGGGTGACCTGGCCAGGCTTGGTCAGTTTCTCATAAGAATTCTCTAGTCTCCTGTCTGGACAATGCATATGTGAATGCCTATGTTTTTAGAGCTGAATTGAGTAAGAGGCTAGAATTCCACTTGCGTTATTAGATTCTCACATAATACCCACACCCAGTATAAAATCTTTAGTTCAGCTTCTCAGACTCAGGCTCTCCAAGGAATGAATTTCCAATGGTGATGGAGGGGAAAGGAGGTGGGAGGGGACAGACTGGGATTATCTACCTTTCACACAGATCTTCAGCTAATCCTGTTTTCTGGCTGGTGCCTCCACCTTCAAGCCTTTTGGGTGTTCTCTGGCCTTGACAAGCCTGCTTTCTGGATTCTCCCTAGAGATACTTTTAGTTTTTTTCTGATTCTCTAAATCAATGGCTATCAGCCAGGGCCATCTGACAATAACTGGAGATACTGAGTTTGTCACAACCGGGGAAGAGATGCTACTGGCAACTAGTAGGTAGAAGGCAGGGATGCTGTTAAACATCCTGGCTTTTTACAACAAACAGGTATCTGGCCCCCAAAGGTCAATAGTACCATGTTGAGAAACCCTGCCCTAAATCATTCAGTGCAAATATTTCTTCTAGCTTCCAGGTATTGGATGCCTCCTCATTTTTCCTTCCACTCTCACTTTTTGTGGTTTTATGCATTTAAAAGGTTTTAAAAATTCTTTACTGACATTTAAGAATTAGTTCTAGCAGAGTGATACTAAACATAATTGTTTAACTGGCACATTTAACCAAAACTCATATGGTGGAATTTGAAATTATATTTGTCAAAAATATTTCAATTCCTGTCTCAAATGCTGGCTTAGATGAATGGATAGTGTTAGGAAGCATGGGTGAACCAAAGAGTGAAACAGGAGGCTTGTGGAATTAGCAAGAAATGGACTTTGGGCCTTACGGAACATCGCATACAGTTGCTCTGAAGGCAAGCTGTCATTTTGGTAACAAATAGCAAAAACTCTACATTATTACTTGCTGCTAAATGGCACCCCACTCCAGTACTCTTGCCTGGAAAAATCCCATGGGCGGAGGAGCCTGGTAGGCTGCAGTTCATGGGGTCGCTAAGAGTTGGACGCGACTGAGCGACTTCACTTTCACTTTTCCCTTTCATACATTGGAGAAGGAAATGGCAACCCACTCCAGAGTTCTTGCCTGGAGAATCCCAGGGATGGGGGAGCCTGGTGGGCTGCCGTCTATGGGGTCGCACAGAGTCGGACACGACTGAAGTGACTTAGTCCATCGAGTCAGTGATGCCATCCAGCCATCTCATCCTCTGTCATCCCCTTCTCCTCCTGCCCCCAGTCCCTCCCAGCATCAAAGTCTTTTCCAATGAGTCAACTCTTCGCATGAGGTGCCCAAAGTACTGGAGTTTCAGCTTCAGCATCATTCCTTCCAAAGAAATCCCAGGGCTGATCTCCTTCAGAATGGACTGGTTGGATCTCCTTGCAGTCCAAGGGACTCTCAAGAGTCTTCTCCAACACCACAGTTCAAAAGCATCAATTCTTTGGTGCTCAGCCTTCTTCACAGTCCAACTCTCACATCCATACATGACCACAGGAAAAACCATAGCCTTGACTAGACGAACCTTTGTTGGCAAAGTAATGTCTCTGCTTTTGAATATGCTATCTAGGTTGGTCATAACTTTCCTTCCAAGGAGTAAGCATCTTTTAATTTCATGGCTGCAGTCACCATCTGTAGTGATTTTGGAGCCCAGAAAAATAAAGTCTGACACTGTTTCCACTGTTTCCCCATCTATTTCCCATGAAGTGATGGGACCAGATGCCATGATCTTCGTTTTCTGAATGTTGAGCTTTAAGCCAACTTTTCACTCTCCTCTTTCACTTTCATCAAGAGGCTTTTGAGTTCCTCTTCACTTTCTGCCATAAGGGTGGTGTCATCTGCATATCTGAGGTTATTCATATTTCTCCCGGCAACCTTGATTCCAGCTTGTGTTTCTTCCAGTCCAGCGTTTCTCATGATGTACTCTGCATATAAGTTAAATAAACAGGGTGACAATATACAGCCTTGACGTACTCCTTTTCCTATTTGGAACCAGTCTGTTGTTCCATGTCCAGTCCTAACTGTTGCTTCCTGACCTGCATACAAATTTCTCAAGAGGCAGGTCAGGTGGTCTGGGATTCCCATCTCTTTCAGAATTTTCCACAGTTTATTGTGATCCACACAGTCAAAGGCTTTGGCATATTCAATAAAGCAGAAATAGATGTTTTTCTGGAACTCTCTTGCTTTTTCCATGATCCAGTGGATGTTGGCAATTTGATCTCTGGTTCCTCTGCCTTTTCTAAAACCAGCTTGAACATCAGGAAGTTCACGGTTCATATATTGCTGAAGCCTGGCTTGGAGAATTTTGAGCATTACTTTACTAGCGTGTGAGATAAGTGCAATGTGCGGTAGTTTGAACATTCTTGGCATTGCCTTTCTTTGGGATTGGAATGAAAACTGACCTTTTCCAGTCCTGTGGCCACTGCTGGGCTTTCCAAATTTGCTGGCATATTGAGTGCAGCACTTTCACAGCATCATCTTTCAGGATTTGAAATAGCTCAACTGGAATTCCATCACCTCCACTAGCTTTGTTCGTAGTGATGCTTTCTAAGGCCCACTTGACTTCACATTCCAGGATGTCTTGACACATTAATAAACCCCTTTATTTATATGAAATCAAAATTGTTTTTGTAGAGTATAATTAGAAACTGCTAAAGACGATTACTCCTTGGAAGGAAAGTTTTGACCAACCTAGATAGCCTATTCAAAAGCAGAGACATTTCTTTGCCAACAAAGGTCCGTCTAGTCAAGGCTATGGTTTTTCCTGTGGTCATGTATGGATGTGAGAGTTGGACTGTGAAGAAGGCTGAGTGCTGAAGAATTGATGCTTTTGAACTGTGGTGTTGGAGAAGACTCTTGAGAGTATCTTGGACTGCAAGGAGAGCCAACCAGTCCATTCTAAAGGAGATCAGTCCTGGGTGTTCTTTGGAAAGAATGATGCTAAAGCTGAAACTCCAGTACTTTGGGCACCTCATGCCAAGAGTTGACTCATTGGGAAAGACTCTAATGCTGGGAGGGATTGAAGGCAGGAGGGACACCAGAGGATGAGATGGCTGGATGGCATCACTGACTCCATGGACATGAGTTTGGGCAAACTCCAGGTTGGTGATGGACAGGGAGGCCTGGCGTGCTGCAGTTCATGGGGTGGCAAGGAGTCAGACACCACTGAGCAACTGAACTGAACTGAACTAGAAAAGTTTTTTTTTTTTTTAATATAATTTTATCATTTTTACTTTCCCAATGGACTTTGGGAAATCAATTCATTCCTATGAAGAAGAAGAAACAAGAAACACTGTAGTAACAAGAATCGATTTTGAATACCTCTGCAAAGTAAGACTGGCGGGGTTTTGTGGAAACTAATACATGAATATAGGTTAAAATGAAGCTTTAAGGAGCAGTTTCTAAATTTATTCTTTAAAAACATTTTCCCTAATTTTAAGCTTTCTCTTATTTTCAGTCAAGTTTGTGGTTGTGTATTTGTATATGTCAATATACATATATGTATTATTGTTTAGTTGCTAAGTCATGTCCAACTTTTTTCAACCCCATGAATTGCAGCATGCCAGGTTTCCCTGCCCTTCACTCTCTCCTGAAGTTTCAGCAGACAGTTGGATTAAAGATTTACTGAGCATGGCCCTGCCCACCAGAGCAAGACCCAGTTTTCCCCACAGCCACTGCCTCCCATCAGGAAACTTACACAAGCTTACTTCTCTACCAGAGGGCAGACAGAAGAAACAAGTATAATTCCACAGTCTCCAGAACAAAAACCACCATCACAGAGAGCTAACCAAAATGATCACATGGACCACAGCCTTGTGTAACTAAATGGAGCTATGAGCCATACTGTGCAGGGCCAACCAAAATGTACAGGTCATGGTGGAGAGTTCTGACAAAATGTGGTCCACTGGAGAAGGGAATGGCAAATCATTTCACTACTCGTGCCTTGAGCACCCCATGAACATATATGCATATATATTAATAAAAACTGCCCTTTATAAGAGTTAAGCCTTTGATTGAAAATCATTCATACACTCCAACAACCACAGACTCCAGATGTGTCTTTTTCCATGAAAACCTCCATCATTCTCAAAAACACATGAGAAATACCTCAATAAATAAATCTTGATAAATTTCTATATTCACTACTAAATAATTGCTTCAATTATATAACCACTCCATTCATTATTTGAAGAGAAAGGTATTTGTGCGGCCTATAAAAAATGGAAGACTCAGTCATCATAGTCTTTAGATAAAATGGCTCTGAAACAAAATTATTTTAATATCTTGACATAAAATAAGGCAAAAACATACCATATCATTTCTCTCTCATGCCATTTTCCATTCTTATAAAGAAAAAACAAAAACTGCACTTCAAGTAAAGTATGTTGGTTGCCTAAGATTTGATCAGTTTTTAAATAATCAGAAAGTTTCTGCTTTTTGAGAAATAAGAAGTCTAGCTATGATCTGGGGTGAAATATAGAGCTCTCATAAACACAGCAATACCAAAAATCCATCTTCCAAAAATACGTGCCAAAGTCAGATGTTCCAGCCCCTCCCATGTGAGACATAGACAGTTCATTTAATTTTTTTTTTAAACTGGAGCATAATTGCTCTACAATGTTGTGTTAGTTTCTGCTAAACAATAACATGAATCAGCCATAAGTATACATATATTCCCTCCCTCTTGAACCTCCCTCTTATCAGCCCCCACCCCCACCCCCAGGTCATCACAGTGTACCAAGCTGGGATCCCTGGGGTATATAGCAGCTTCCCACTGTGTATGCCAAGTCGCTTAGTCGTATCCGACTCTGTGCGACTCCATGGACTGTAGCCCGCCAGGCTCCTCTGTCCATGGGATTCCCCAGGCAAGAATACTGGAGTCGGTTGCAAGGCCCTCCTCCAGGGGATCTTTCTAACCCAGGGGTCCAACCCACATCTCTTACATCTTCTGTATTGGCAGGCAGGCTTTTTACACTAGCACCCACCTGGGAAGCCCAAAAGCTAGCTATCTGTTTTACACATAGTAATATATATATGTGTCTCTCCCAAACACAGTTTGTCTCATACCCCTCCCCTCCCCACCCCTGTGTCCACATGTCCATTCTTCATGCTGCCTGTCTATCCCTGCCCTGTGAATAGGTTCATCTGCACCATCTACTGCACGGCGTTGAGGAGCGAAGCCTGTCATATGGTTTCTGCATCTCAGTCAGGGTGGCCTTCCTGCTGGAGGTCATCCTGGGAGGGGTTCCTGGGCAGCAGGGTCAAGGCAGCCAGTGGTGACAGAGCCAGTAGGCAGCATCATGTGACAGCTTGCCTGCGCCTCTCCGTTGTTCATGACTTTGGCTTCTAATGCCACCCAGGACACTTCAAGACAAAAAGCTAGAAATGCTACGCATCCTGAGACTTGCAGGGAAATGGTAGCTACAAGCCAACTCCTTGCCCTACACTCAGTGAAAATACTGTAATGCAAATTCCCACAGGGTTTCCACAGGGGTAAACTACAGAATTTCGGAAAATATTATTAGTAATCCAGTCATTATTTTCCTATACCTCCCCCACTCCCATCAAAATGACTATGAAATCTAGTTTGTTTGCTCTGCCAAACAGAGCAAGAAAAGAATCAGATGATCTCAAGGGAGACAGAGACAAAACAAAGACAGGGCCAAGGATCTTGTGAATGTGGGTGTCCACATTCACACAACTCCTCCTGGAGTCCCCTCTGCCGTCCCCTCCCCTGTTTACAACCCATTTTTGTTTCAATAATCCTAGGAATTGGCAAAAAGGCGGGAGGCGGGGAAGGATGCTGTTTTTCATCCAACACAAAGTATTTAGCAAGCCTCTGCAGGGAGGCAAAACTTCTCCTGTACCCTTTTACAGCTTACAGCTGGGACTGAGAATTAAATTGATAAAAGACAGATTAACAGGAGAGAAAAGCATGCAAATTCTATTTGATATTTTTACATGTACACAGGAGCCTTCACTGGAAAAAGAAGACCCCAAAGCAGTTAGGCCTAAGTGCTTATATACCAGGTTGAACAAAAAATAGTCATTGTGGAAAAGTAAAGGGCTCCCCTCATAGCTCAGTTGGTAAAGAATCTGTCCACAATGCAGGAGACCCTGGTTCAATTCCTGGATTGGGAAGATCAGCTGGAGAAGGGATAGGCTACCCATTCCAGTATTCTTGGGCTTCCCTGGTGGTTCAACTGGTAAAAAATCCAGCTGCAATGCAAGAGACCTGGGTTTGATCCCTGGGTTGGGAAGATCCCCTGGAGAAGGGAAAGGCTACCCACTCCAGTATTGTGGCCTCAAGAATTCCATGGACTATATAGTCCATGGGGTCACAAAGAGTTGGACACGACTGAATGACTTTCACTCACTTCACTAAAATATCTGTGAAGACAAAAGGAAGATGAGGGTTATTTTAGTAAACTCTGTTTGTACAGATTTCTATCAGCCTCAGCTTCCCATCTCTGCTCATCAGTATGTTTCTTTCCCCTTGGTACAGGGAAGGCATCTTTCACATGGGAGACTTATCTCCTGCTTTTAGGAAGAAAGGTGAGTTCAGCACACCCTTCATGAATGTGCTGTTTTTCAAGAGTCTTTAACTCAAAATAATCCTTATGACACAGTGGTATATTTGGGGGTATATATTCTGCCACTCTTCACCTCCACAAGCATACAAGGTGATTTTGTTGTTGTTGTTTGTTTGTTCTGGCTGCACCAGGCAGCTTGCTGGATCTTCTTAGTCCCCTGACCAGGGATTGAACCTGAGCCCCAGAAGTGAAAACACTGAGTTCTAACCACTGGACCACCAGGGAATTCCCAAACAGGTGTTAGAGACAAAATTGTGTCCCCCACCAAATTCATATGTTAGTCTTAACCCCTAGTACCTTAGAATGTGACCGCGCTTGGAGATAGGGCCATTTAATTACAGTTAAATGAGGTCATTGAAGTGAAATGAAAGTCACTCAGTCATGTCTGACTCTTTGACACCCCATGGACTGTAGCCTGCCAGGTTCCTCTGTCCATGGAATTCTCCAGGCCAGGACACTGGAATGGGTTGCCATTCCCTTCAGGGGATCTTCCCAACCCCGGGATTGAACCCAGGTCTCCCCCATTGCAGGTGGATTCTTTACCCTCTGAGCCACCAGGGAAGCTCAAATGAGGTCATATGGATGAGCTCTAATCTGATACAATTCATGTCCTTATAAAAAGAAAGAATACTGGGGCACAAGCACAGAGGAACAACCAGGTGAAGAAACAGCACGAGCGCAGCCGTCTGCCAGCCCAGGAGAGACGCTCAGAAGGACCCTACCCCACCAGCACCTGGACCTCAGGTTTCTGGCCTCCAGGACAGTGAGAAAATACATTTCTGTTGTTTGATGCACTCAGTCATGATGCTTTGTTATGGCAGCCTGAGAAGATTCGTATACGAGGCCAAAGAATACCACATAAAATGTTTCCCTGAGGAACTACCTAGACTTTCCTGTTGAAAAATCTCCTCAGTCCAGCAGTCTCACAAAACACGAGATGTATGTAAAGAAGTTCTGTAGCTACTGAATGATTAAACTCAGAGCCTGACTATTTACAATCAACACTGTCTCCAAAAGGTCACATCTTACAGGTTCTTGTCCACTGTGTGTTCCCCGCCTGGCTCCCTGATGACACTATCCTGAGTCATTGGGCAGCTCCCTAATTGGTTTTCTGTTTTCTGAGTGCCAGTTTCCTGATGAGAGCTGTTTACAGCCTCACCACTTTGGCCAGAGGAGGGGGCAGGAGGGAGACTGACTGCTGACAGAAGCTGTTTCTAAGAAACTCATCTCTTGTTTTCCCCAGATACAGTCTGTGATGGGAGAAGAGACTGAAGGGACAAACTTGAAGATAAAATATCAGATCATGAGCAGGGACGTGATTCCCAGCAGGGTGCTAGTCATTCAACCACTGTGGCTGGAGCTCCAATCCTGAGCCAGGTTCTGAGTCAGGCACTGAGGATGATGGCGAGAATCAGTGAAGATCTAGTCAAGTGTGATGTCTTAATTAATGAACCCTGAGACTAATGCTGCTCTAAGATGAAGTTGTGTGCATTTAAAACAAACAAAAAACTCACATTCTGCAGGCATCATAGAGAAGTTTGGAGCTCAGCATGAAGAAATGGGAGAAGGGAATCTAACTTCCAGAGATCTAAGTGGAAGAATCAGTAAGGAGGCAAGGACAAAGGAAGATGGGGAGACAGGGGCTGAGGAAGAGCCAGATTTGGTGAATGCAAGAGGGTTTGCCCTTCTCTCAGCTGTAACCTGCACTCATTTCACACGCTAGCTAGCAAAGTCATGCTCAAAATTCTCCAAGCTAGGCTTTAGCAGTAAATGAGCTAATAACTTCTAGAGGTTCAAGCTGGATTTAGAAAAGGCAGAGGAATCAGAGATCAAATTGTCAACGTCCATTGGATCATAGAAAAAGCAAGAGAATTTCAGAAAAACATCTGTTTCTGCTTCACTGACTATGCAAAAGCCTTTGACTCTGTGGATAACAACAAACTGAAATTTCTTAAAGAGATGGGAATACCAGACCACGTTATCTACCTCCTGAGAAACCTGTATGTAATGTAGGTCAAGAACCAATAGTTAGAACCAGACATGGAACAACGTACTGGTTCCAAATTGGGAAAGGAGTACGTCAAGGCTGTGTATTGTCACCCTGCTTATTTAACTTACATGCAGAATACATCATGTGAAATACCAGACTGGATGAAGCACAAGCCAGAATCAAGATTACTGGAAGAAATATCAATAACCTCAGATATGCAGATGACACCACCCTGATGGCAGAAAGTGAAGAGGAACTAAAGAACCCCTTGGTGAAAGTAAAAAAGAGGAGAGTGAAAAAGCTGGCTTAAAACTCAACATTTAAAAAATGAAGATCATGGCATCTGGTCCCATAACTTCATGGCAAATAGATGAGGAAATAATGGAAATAGTGACCCACTTCTGGGCTCCAAAATCACTGCAGATGGTGACTGCAGCTATGAAATTAAAACATGCTTGCTCCTTGGAAGAGAAGCTATGACCAACCTAGACAGCATATTAAAAAGCAGAGACATCACTTTGCCAACAAAGGTCCATCTAGTCAAAGTTATGGTTTTTCCAGTAGTCATGTATGAATGTGAGAGCTGAGCCATAAAGAAAGCTGAGCACCAAAGAATTGATGGTTTTCAACTCTGGTGTTGGAGAAGACTCTTGAGAGTCCCTTGGACTGCAAGGAGATCCAACAAATCCATCCTAAAGGATATCAGTCCTGAATATTCACTGGAGGGACTGATGCAGAAGCTGAAGCTCCAATACTTTGGACACTAATATGAAGAGGCGACTCATTAGAAAAGACCCTGATGCTGGGAAAGATTGAAGGCAGGATAAGGGGATGACAGAGGATGAGATGGTTGGATGGCATCACCAACTCAATGGATATGAGTTTGAGCAAGTTCCGGAAGTTAATCAAGGACAGGGAAACCTGGCTTGCTGGTCCATGGGGTTGCAAAGAGTCAGACTTGCCTGACTTGCAACTGAACAACAGCTGTAACATGAGAGCAGTCCCCACCCTCCAGCAGAAGTGCTGACACCTCTCTATGCTAGGAACGCCTTGCTATTCACAGGACTCCACCAGCTCTCTAGGGAAGAAGGGGGTGATGAGAAGGAAGGCCTGAGTTCATCATTTCTGGGGCAGGAGAGCAGCACCGGTGTGTGACTTGCAAGCTCCAGCTAGATAACCACATTGAGAGCCATCTCAGTCTCCCCCTCCCAACTTCAGACTGTCTATCAACCCCACCCCACCCCAACCGTGGGGACAGAAAGCAGATCCCCAAACAACAACTAGGTTCAACCAAACCAAAAGCTGATTCTTTGCTTTAAGTCACTACGTTTTCGGATAGTTTGTTAACACACTCATGAAAAACCAAAACACTTCTCTTCAAGTCTTTTCAATTGCTTCTTTTAAGACCTACATCAAGGGGAGGAGCCAAGATGGTGGAGAAGTAGGACGGGGAGAACACTTTCTCCCCCACAAATTCATCAAAAGAGCATTTAAACGTCAAGTAAATTCCACAAAACAACTTCTGAATGCCGGCAGAGGACATCAGGCACCCAGAAAAGCAACCCAACTCTTCGAAAGGAGAGAGAAGAAATACAGCTCCACCCACCAGAACACCGACACAAGCTTCCCTAACCAGGAAACCTTGACAAGCCACCTGTACAAACCCACACACAGCGAGGAAATGCCACAATAAAGAGAACTCCACAAACTGCCAGAATATAGAAAGGACACCCCAAACTCAGCAATTTAAACAAGATGAAGAGACAGAGGAATACCCAGCAGATAAAGGAACAGGATAAATGCCCACCAACCAAACAAAAGAGGAAGAGATAGGGAATCTACCTGATAAAGAATTCCGAATAATGATAGTGAAATTGATCCAAAATCTTGAAATTAAAATGGAATCACAGATAAATAGCCTGGAGACAAGGATTGAGAAGATGCAAGAAAGGTTTAACAAGGACCTAGAAGAAATAAAAAAGAGTCAATATATAATGAATAATGCAATAAATGAAATTAAAAACACTCTGGAGGCAACAAATAGTAGAATAACAGAGGCAGAAGATAGGATTAGTGAATTAGAAGATAGAATGGTAGAAATAAATGAATCAGAGAGGATAAAAGAAAAACGAATTAAAAGAAATGAGGACAATCTCAGAGACCTCCAGGACAATATTAAACGCTACAACATTCGAATCATAGGGGTCCCAGAAGAAGAAGACAAAAAGAAAGACCATGAGAAAATACTTGAGGAGATAATAGTTGAAAACTTCCCTAAAATGGGGAAGGAAATAATCACCCAAGTCCAAGAAACCCAGAGAGTCCCAAACAAGATAAACCCAAGGTGAAACACCCCAAGACACATATTAATCAAATTAACAAAGATCAAACACAAAGAACAAATATTAAAAGCAGCAAGGGAAAAACAACAAATAACACACAAGGGAATTCCCATAAGGATAACAGCTGATCTTTCAATAGAAACTCTTCAAGCCAGGAGGGAATGGCAAGACATACTTAAAATGATGAAAGAAAATAACCTACAGCCCAGATTATTGTACCCAGCAAGGATCTCATTCAAGTATGAAGGAGAAATCAAAAGCTTTTCAGACAAGCAAAAGCTGAGAGAATTCTGCACCACCAAACCAGCTCTCCAACAAATACTAAAGGATATTATCTAGACAGGAAACACAAAAACGGTGTATAAGTTCAAACCCAAAACAATAAAGTAAATGGCAATGGGATCATACTTATCAGTAATTACCTTAAACGTAAATGGGTTGAATGCCCCAACCAAAAGACAAAGACTGGCTGAATGGATACAAAAACAAGACCCCTACATATGTTGTCTACAAGAGACCCACCTCAAAACAGGGGACACATACAGACTGAAAGTGAAGGGCTGGAAAAAGATTTTCCATGCAAATAGGGACCAAAAGAAAGCAGGAGTAGCAATACTCATATCAGATAAAATAGACTTTAAAACAAAGGCTGTGAAAAGAGACAAAGATGGTCACTACATAATGATCAAAGGATCAATCCAAGAAGAAGATATAACAATTATAAATATATATGCACCCAACACAGGAGCACCGCAGTATGTAAGACAAATGCTAACAAGTATGAAAGGAGAAATTAACAATAACACAAGAATAGTGGGAGACTTTAATACCCCACTCACACCTATGGATAGATCAACTAAACAGAAAATTAACAAGGAAAGACAAACTTTAAATGATACAATAGACCAGTTAGATCTAATTGATATCTATAGGACATTTCATCCCAAAACAATGAATTTCACCTTTTTCTCAAGCGCACATGGAACCTTCTCCAGGACAGATCACATCCTGGGCCATAAATCTAGCCTTGGTAAATTCAAAAAAATTGAAATCATTCCAAGCATCTTTTCTGACCACAATGCAGTAAGATTACATCTCAATTACAGGAGAAAAACTGTTAAAAATTCCAACATATGGAGGCTGAACAACATGCTGCTGAATAACCAACAAATCACAGAAGAAATCAAAAAAGAAATCAAAATTTGCATAGAAACGAATGAAAATGAAAACACAACAACCCAAAACCTGTGGGACACGGTAAAAGCAGTGCTAAGGGGAAAGTAGCAATACAGGCACACCTCAAGAAATAAGAAAACAGTCAAATAAATAACCTAACTCTACACCTAAAGCAAGTAGAAAAGGAAGAAATGAAGAACCCCAGGGTTAGTAGAAGGAAAGAAATCTTAAAAATTAGGGCAGAAATAAATGCAAACGAAACAAAAGAGACCATAGCAAAAATCAACAAAGCCAAAAGCTGGTTCTTTGAAAGGATAAATAAAATGGACAAACCATTAGCCATACTCATCAAGAAACGAAGGGAGAAAAATCAAATCAATAAAATTAGAAATGAAAATGGAGAGATCACAACAGACAACACAGAAATACAAAGGATCATAAGAGACTACTATCAACAATTACATGCCAATAAAATGGACAACGTGGAAGAAATGGACAAATCCTTAGAAAAGTACAACTTTCCAAAACTCGACCAGGAAGAAATAGAAAATCTTAACAGACCCATCACAAGCACGGAAATTGAAACTGTAATCAAAAATCTTCCAGCAAACAAAAGCCCAGGTCCAGATGGCTTCACAGCTGAATTCTACCAAAAATTTAGAGAAGAGCTAACACCTATCCTGCTCAAACTCTTCCAGAAAATTGCAGAGGAAGGTAAACTTCCAAACTCATTCTATGAGGCCACCATCACCCTAATACCAAAACCTGACAAAGATGCCACAAAAACAGAAAACTACAGGCCAATATCACTGATGAACATAGATGCAAAAATCCTTAACAAAATTCTAGCAATCAGAATCCAACAACACATTAAAAAGATCATACACCATGACCAAGTGGGCTTTATCCCGGGGATGCAAGGATTCTTCAATATCTGCAAATCAATCAATGCAATACACCACATTAACAAGCAGAAAAATAAAAACCATATGATTATCTCAATAGATGCAGAGAAAGCCTTTGACAAAATTCAACACCCATTTATGATAAAAACCCTCCAGAAAGCAGGAATAGAAGGAACATACCTCAACATAATAAAAGCTATATATGACAAACACGCAGCAAACATTATCCTCAATGGTGAAAAATTGAAAGCATTTCCTCTAAAGTCAGGAACAAGACAAGGGTGCCCACTTTCACCATTACTATTCAACATAGTTTTGGAAGTTTGGGCCACAGCAATCAGAGCAGAAAAAGAAATAAAAGGAATCCAAATTGGAAAAGAAGAAGTAAAACTCTCACTATTTGCAGATGACATGATCCTCTACATAGAAAACCCTAAAGACTCCACCAGAAAAGTACTAGAACTAATCAATGACTATAGTAAAGTTGCAGGATATAAAATCAACACACAGAAATCCCTTGCATTCCTATACACTAATAATGAGAAAACAGAAAGAGAAATTAAGGAAACAATTCCATTCACCATTGCAACGGAAAGAATAAAATACTTAGGAATATATCTACCTAAAGAAACTAAAGACCTATATATAGAAAACTATAAAACACTGGTGAAAGAAATCAAAGAGGACACTAATAGATGGAGAAATATACCATGTTCATGGATTGGAAGAATCAATATAGTGAAAATGAGTATACTACCCAAAGCAATTTACAGATTCAATGCAATCCCTATCAAGCTACCAACAGTATTCTTCACAGAGCTAGAACAAATAATTTCACAATTTGTATGGAAATACAAAAAACCTCAAATCGCCAAAGCAATCTTGAGAAAGAAGGATGGAACTGGAGGAATCAACCTGCCTGACTTCAGGCTCTACTACAAAGCCACAGTTATCAAGACAGTATGGTACTGGCACAAAGACAGAAATATAGATCAATGGAACAAAATAGAAAGCCCAGAGATAAATCCACGCACATATGGACACCTTATCTTTGACAAAGGAGGCAAGAATATACAATGGATTAAAGACAATCTCTTTAACAAGTGGTGCTGGGAAAACTGGTCAACCACTTGTAAAAGAATGAAACTAGAACACCTTCTAACACCATACACAAAAATAAACTCAAAATGGATTAAAGATCTAAACATAAGACCAGAAACTATAAAACTCCTAGAGGAGAACATAGGCAAAACACTCTCTGACATACATCACAGCAGGATCCTCTATGACCCACCTCCCAGAATATCGGAAATAAAAGCAAAAATAAACACATGGGACCTAATTAACCTTAAAAGCTTCTGCACAACAAAGGAAACTATTAGCAAGGTGAAAAGGCAGCCTTCAGAATGGGAGAAAATAATAGCAAATGAAGCAACTGACAAACAACTAATCTCAAAAATATACAAGCAACTCCTACAGCTCAACTCCAGAAAAATAAATGACCCAATCAAAAAATGGGCCAAAGAACTAAATAGACATTTCTCCAAAGAAGACATACATATGGCTAACAAACACATGAAAAGATGCTCAATATCACTCATTATCAGAGAAATGCAAATCAAGACCACTATGAGGTACCACTTCACACCAGTCAGAATGGCTGCGATCCAAAAGTCTACAAATAATAAATGTTGGAGAGGGTGTGGAGAAAAGGGAACCCTCTTACACTGTTGGTGGGAATGCAAACTAGTACAGCCACTATGGAGAACAGTGTGGAGATTCCTTAAAAAACTGGAAATAGAACTGCCTTATGATCCAGCAATCCCACTGCTGGGCATACACACTGAGGAAACCAGAAGGGAAAGAGACACGTGTACCCCAATGTTCATCGCAGCACTGTTTATAATAGCCAGGACATGGAAGCAACCTAGATGTCCATCAGCAGATGAATGGATAAGAAGGCTGTGGTACATATACACAATGGAGTATTACTCAGCCATTAAAAAGAATTCATTTGAATCAGTTCTAATGAGGTGGATGAAACTGGAGCCTATTATACAGAGTGAAGTAAGCCAGAAGGAAAAACACCAATACAGTATACTAACGCATATATATGGAATTTAGAAAGATGATAACAATAACCCTGTGTACGAGACAGCAAAAGAGACACTGATGTATGGAACAGTCTTATGGACTCTGTGGGAGAGGGTGGGAAGATTTGGGAGAATGGCATTGAAACATGTAAAATATCATGTATGAAACGAGATGCCAGTCCAGGTTCAATGCACGATACTGGATGCTTGGGGCTAGTGCACTGGGACGACCCAGAGTGATGGTATGGGGAGGGAGAAGGGAGGAGGGTTCAGGATGGGGAACACAGGTATACCTGTGGCGGATTCATTTTGATATTTGGCAAAACTAATACAATTATGTAAAGTTTAAAAAAAAAAAAAAAGACCTACATCAAATCATCTTCTCTGGAAACTTATCTGACATATTCAGTGCCACCTTTATTTCATTTTATTTTATAACCTGATACAGTTTTGAATTATATAGTTCTATGCCTGCTTTTGGTCAGTGTAATAAATTAACCTCTTTTAAACTAGTAATGTTAATGGCTGATATTGAGCATCACAGACCAGGCAATATAGCTGGAAATACATAATATCATTCCCACTTTACAGATTAGGAAACTGAGGCATAAAGTGGTTAAGTAATTTGCCCAAAGGTGGTTCTGTAAAAGTACACTCCCAAATCGGCTCATTGTTCTGTAACTTTGGTGACATGCATTCTGAGCTTTAAATGCTAAAAAGGAAGCTTATGTGAAGAAAATAGCATTGCATCTATATTCCAGGCAAGAAGAAGAAGATTAAAGTAAGAGACTCAGAAACGTGTAGTATCAATACTTGGTTATTGGACTAATAATGTCATATACACTTGGGGGTATTGGCTGGGCCACCTCTGTAACGTGTGGGTCTATAGTGTGTAGAAGAGAAAAATAAGCCACAAAACCGTTGAGAAACAGGAAAGTACTGTTATGATTTTGGAAGTTTCTCAAGCCTAGTGGCATGAAGAATGGTTCTACTTTGACTGGGAGCCATGTAAGATGGTCTACTGGTGATCTGCTTTTGTTTTCTGCAACAAGATCTCTCTTTGAGCTAACTTGGATTGGTTTCTGCCTTCTGTAATGAAAAGCTCTCTGGCTAAGACTCCGTTCAGAAGATCACATCTGGATGACCAAATGAGATGGCCATAAAATAAAACATTGTAAAATCTATTTACTGGCTATGCTATTTTCTACTCAATGAACCACAGGTTTCTTGACAAATTTTATATTAGGAGAGAAATGAAGGATCATGCCAGGAAACACGAAGTTCTTCAGAAGTAATCTGATTATAAACCTATTTCCTTAATAGGATACAATTTGATTCTAACTCTCATTACCTTTTGACAAGAACATAAGACACTGGTTGCTTAGTCAACAATTCATGAAGCTTTCTCAAATGTTCACAGCCCAGTAGGGTGCATGGTAGATGCCAGCATCCATCTTCATTTTACTGATGGAATTGAACTCTACAGGACTGGAGAATATCTGAGATCATAAGGGTAAGTAAGAAGCTGGTCTGTTTTGGGGTTCTTGGTCCATTACTCTTTTTACCACTGTGTGTTATTCTATGGTGCCTTTTTTGCCCTTGTAAGCATCAAGGAAACATTTTTTCTGACCACACAGATATCCAGGTTTAATTAGAGCTTCTCCAGAGCTAAGTGTTACACACAAGCTGTTACTTTATCATGGTGAGTTAGGAAACTTCAAAATACAATGTTTATCACAAAGTCATCTTCTTGCAGATGTTTCCTTCAGAGCCCCCAAAAGTCAGTGCTCTGAGGACATTCCAGTTTTGAAATATTTTATTGAACCCACTTCTATAAATGCTGTGAAAATCACTCAAACTTCCATACTTTCAACAAGGTAACCATACAATCAAATTTTGAGGCACTGCTCACAATGGCATAGCATCCAAATAGGACAACAGAGTAATCTGTATTCACTTCCTGTGGATATTCTGGAATATGATTTTGAAAGCTCATATCTGCCTTCTGTTCCTAAAGGGGCAAGTCAGTGTGCCCCAATGTGGCCATCACCCCCTCCCAAATCAAGAGGCTTATTCTATTTGTGTATTATTTTGAAATGTTTTCAATTTTAAATTGCCATAGGAGAATTTGGTTAAGCTCCAAAGACACTTAAATATGAAAAAAATTTCAGGAGGATTTTGGAAAAAGGAATAAGCTATAACAGCAGTTCAAGTGGTGCACTGACCTAAGTTTAACATGGGAAGGTCATGTGCCATTTGGTGGGTTTTGTTTGACTCTCCTTCCCTGGTCAGGCGTGCCGTCCTTGACTCTTGCTTCCACTTGACCTGGGATTGGCCCTTATGCAACTTTAGGCAAAGGCCAAAGAGACTGTGGCCTGAAGGACTCCTGGGCCTGCCAACCTGCACCTTAGAAATTCTGCTGCTGCCTGGCTGTCTCCCTAATAGACAAGAGCAAGGATGGACTCTGTTGTCCATGTTGCATCTCTCAAAGATGGAACAGTCCCCTGTCCGTGCGCGTGCTTCTTGTGAGATGGCTAGGAAGAAGGCTTGCACCCTGACAAGTCAGGAACACCACAAAGCACCAGTTTCTCTCTCAGCTGTTTTTCTGCTTTGCCTTATTTTTTTGTGCCTCATGTTTTGATCACAAACTGAGGAAGGTAGGAGGTTGTTTAGACCTAAAGATACAGCTCCCTCTTTGGGGCTATTATCAAGAATTCCCTCTTTGGGGTTGTTGTCAAAAACAATCTAGAATATTTTTGGATCTGATTTGTGCAAATTTGAGAGAATCACACTCAATTTAGCACAGTTGTTCCTTGGTATACATGGGGAATGGCTCCGGAATCCCTGCAGATACTAAAATCCTGTGGATGCTAAGTCTCTTACATAAAATGGTGTAGTATGTGCCGATAACCTGTGCACATCTTCTCACACACTTTAATTCATCTTTAGATTACTTATAATACCTAATATGATGTCAATGTTACGTAAATAGTTGCCAGAGCATGACAAATTCAAGTTTTACTTTTTTGAAACTTCCTGGAATTTTTTTGCCAGAATATTTTTTCCCCCTTTTTTATTGTGGTAAAATATACATAGTTCAGAATTTACCATTTTAATCATTTTTTACTGTACAATTCAATGACACTAAATACATTCACAGTGTTGAGCAACTATCATCTTTATCTATTTCCAGAACTTTGTCATCATTCCAAACAAATTCAGTACCCATTACACAATAACTCCCCATTCCCTCCTCCCCTCAACCTCAGTAAACCTCTATTCTACTTTATGGATTTGCCTATCCTCAAATATTTTTTAGTAGAAGTACAGTTGATTCACCGTATTGTTAGTACCAGTTGTACAGCGAAGTGATTCAGCTATATATATAAAATTCTTTTCCAGATTATTTTCCATTACACAATAGGTTATTACAAGATATTAAATATATATCCTGGTGCTATACAGTAAATCCCTGTTGCTCATCTATTTTATGTGTAGTAGTTTATCTCTTAATCCCATACTTCTAGCTTATTGTTCCCGCACCTCCCTTTCTCCTTTGATAATCAAAAAGTTTGCTTTCTGTGTCTGTGAGTCTGTCTGTTTCTGTTTTGTATATAGATTCATTTGTATTATTTTTGAGATTCCACATAAGTGATACCAAATGATATTTGTCTTTGACTTACTTCACTTAGTATGTTTATCTCTAGGTCTTTTCATACTGCAAATGCAATATTTAGTAATACTCCATTGTCTATATGAACCACATTTTCTTAAACTAATCATATATTTACAGGCACTTGGTTTTTTTCCCATGTCTTAGCTATTGTAAATACTCCTGCTATGAACATTGAAGTGAATGTGTGTTTTCAAATGAAAGCTTTTCTCTTTTCCAGATATATGCCCAGAATCAGATTGTAGCTCTATTTTTAGTTTAAGGAACCTCCATACCATTTTTCCATAGTGTCTGCACCAACTTACATTCCCACCAGCAGTGCACAAGGGTTCCCTTTTCTCCACACCCTCTCCAGCACTTACTATTTTAGACTTTTTGATGGCAGCCATTCTGACCAGTATGATGTAATACCTCATTGTGGTTTTGATTTGCATTTCTCTAAGAATTAGCAATGTTGAGCATCTTTTATGTAGGCCACCTGTGTGTCTTCTTTGGAGAAATGTCTAATTTAGGTCTTTGGCCCATTTTTTAATTTTTATACTGAGTTATATGAGCAACAAATTGGACAACCTAGAAGAAATGGACAGGTTTCTAGAAACATACAGCTTGCCAAAATTATGCCAAGAATAAATAGATAATTTGAACAGGCTGATCACTAGAAGTAAGTCTGTTAAAAAACAAAACAAAACAATAATAACTTCCTGCAAATAAAACCAGGAAGGACCAGATGGATTCACTGGGGAATTCTTACTACACATACAAAGGAGAACTTATACCAATCCTTCTCAGACTATTCCAAAGTACTGAAGAGGAGGGAACATTCCCAAGTTCATTCTCTGAGACCGCCATTACCCTGGTACCAAAACCAAATAAAGACACTATTTAAAAAAAAAAAGAAGAAGATGACGACTACAGGCAAATATCTCCGATGAATATAGATGTAAAATCCTCAACAAAATATTACCAAACTGAATCCAACAATGCATAAAATGGATCATACACAAGGATCAAGTTAGATTCATCCCAGGGTCACAAGGATGGTTCAACATATGCAAATCAACCAATGTGGCACACCACACTAACAAAAGGAAAGACAAAACACACAATCATCTCAACAGACACAGAAAAAGCATTTGATACAATTCAACATCCAGCCATGATAGAAAAAACTCTCACCAAAGTGGGTATAGAGGGAGCATATTTCAGCATAAAAGCCATCTATGACGACAAACCTACAGACAACATAATACTCAACAGTGAACAGCTGACAGCCTCCCTGCTAACTTCAGGAACAAAACAAGGATGCCCACTCTCACCACTTCTATTCAATGTATTTTTCCCAAATATATATTTTTTTAATCATTAAAAGTCATTTTTATTGATTAAAGAATTTGAGGAATTAGAATAATTACAATTGATATAATCTTATTGAAGCATAGTATATTTATAAAATTATGTTAGTTTCAGGTGTATAACATAGAGATTCAGTGTTTTTACAGATTATAATCTATTAAACTTATTATAAAGTAATGGCTATAATTCCCTCTACTATGCAATATATCCTTGTTTCTTAACTCCCAAATATTTTTTATCCCCAACCAGTTGAATTCTTGAATGCAGAACCTACAGTTATGGAAGGACAGTTATAAATTTATTTAAACCAAAATAAGTATTCCTTAAAGGATCTACCCTGATTTATATATATTTTTTAAGCAGGCCTGAGGAATGAATTATCAACCAAGATACCCACCTTAGATTTAGCATATCTGTGCTTTAATCTCAGGACCCAGGTTAAAAACAAATTCCTCTTCCCACCAAATTAAATTCCTCAAAGTAAGCCCATCCTTTCTTCATTGGTCTAACCCTCCTCCATAGGCCTCTGTGATTCCACCAATTCATCTTAAACCTGAAAACCTGGAACAGCTGTGGATAAATGCCAGTGTTCCCCCTTTGACCCTTATGCCTTACCGTCTCATTTCTGCAGACAGAATTAATACGCTTCACAACACTGGGCAAAACTGAAGCAGAGCTTATAGGTATACTCAGAGTTTCTGAAAACTCTTCAACTCTGTGTGAATCTGTCTCCGTTTATTTCATGTGTTTTTATAAACACTAGGGGAGCAATAACCATTTGAAAGTTAAATTGATTTAACACAGTAAAATCCACTTTTTTTCAGTCTTGAAATAACACTGGACTTTGCTATTCTGACTATTTTGCTAACATTTCTCCTCAGCCCCCACCACCCACTAGTCTCGCTGCTCCTCAGGTCCCCATTACCTGCAATTCTTACTTTTTAATTTTCCAAACAACAATATTTTTTAGTATAGGTATTATTCCAAGGGACAATGCTGGGGAATATCCAGCCAAACGTTCAAGGAAATCAAATGAATTGGGAACAGAAGAGAGTGGAAAAGGAAAACTGAGAACACATATTTTCTAGGCCCCTCCAAATTAAAGCTTAAAAAACAGTACTTCACAAAATGTCACATTCAAACATCAATTTAAAAAAAACTTTTTTTGTTGGATGCACACTTTAAGCAGCCCAGGGAGGAGGCCCTGGGCTGGCCTGGGAAACCACATCCTGTGGGTCCAGGCTGACCCCAGAGGCTCAGGCCTTTCTACTAGGATAGGTAGAGAAACTTACATGGCTAATCTTTCTTACCTTTCTCCAGGCAGCAGGAGGGCATTTGAGGTCTGCAGTTAGGTCAGGGTGGTTAGGTCCACTCTTCCTCAGACACTGAGCCTGGTCTGGTGTCAAGGAAGTGGCATTCGGACACGAATCATGAGGCAAAGGGAGGAAAGAGTGTCTTCAGGTAAGGCTGCCCACGCTAGGTCTGCCCGTGAGCCTCCTGACGCCGCCGTGCAGCCCGAGGCCTCAGCCTTAGCCTTACCTGGTTCTCACCTGTGATCCAATAGAACTAATCGGGGACAGCTGTGAACTGTTCGGCGCTTAGAACACAGAATCACACTCAAAATTTAAAAGCTTCTTTTTAACAGCAGTTTTAATCATAGTTTTCCCTGTTCTTTTCAAAAGCAGGGCCTAGTCAAGATCTTGTATTGCCATGAAGAAGGTATTTGGTACTACCTTCTCTGAAGGAAGACTTCCCTGGTGATTCAGAAGGTAAAGAATCTGCCCACAGGACAGGAGACCAGGGTTTGATTCCTGGGTCAGGAAGATCCCCTGAGGAAGGGAATGACTACCCACTTCATTATTCTTGCCTGGAGAATTCCATGGACAGAGGAGCCTTGGCGGGCTACAGTCCATGGGGTCACAGAGAATCAGACAGGGCTGACCGACTAATGCTTTAATTTTCAATCCCTGAAGGAAAAACCCACCCAAAGGCCTCCCTGGCCCACTTCACAGCATGAGGTGATTAGCATGCAACTGAGAGGTTTAAGGCTTTTAATGTACTTAAGTTTACATAGAATTTGGTATTCTTCAAATTGTAACCCTTTAGAGATTGATAAAATCAATATAGTAAATTGCAAATAGCATTTTAAAAATCCACAACAAACTTACTCCCATGGCAGGTCTGATTTGAAGCCTTGAATGGTGAGGCGTATCTGGAAAAGGCCTACCCTGAGTTCTCCCACAGAGGCAGGCATCATCTCCAGCTCACTGTTTGTCCCAAGTCAGGTTTAGAGGTTTGAGGAAGATAGATGGGGAAACAGTGGAAACAGTATCAGACTTTATTTTTGGGGGCTCCAAAATCACTGCAGATGGTGACTGCAGCCATGAAATTAAAAGACGCTTACTCCTTGGAAGGAAAGTTATGACCAACCTAGATAGCATATTGAAAAGTAGAGACATTACTTTGCCAACAAAGGTCCATCTAGTCAAGGCTATGGTTTTTCCAGTGGTCATGTATGGATGTGAGAGTTGGACTATGAAGAAAGCTGAGCACTGAAGAATTGATGCTTTTGAACTGTGGTATTGGAGAAGACTCTTGAGAGTATCTTGGACTGTAAGGAGAGCCAACTAGTCCATCCTAAAGGAGATCAGTCCTGGGTGTTCATTGGAAGGACTGATGCTGAAGTTGAAACTCCAGTACTTTGGCTACTTCATGCGAAGAGTTGACTCATTGGAAAAGACCCTGATGCTGGGAGGGATTGGGGGCAGGAGGAGAAGGGGACGACAGAGGATGAGATGGCTGGATGGCATCACTGACTCGATGGACATGAGTTTGAGTGAACTCCGGAAGTGGGTGATGGACAGGGAGGCCTGGCGTGCTGTGACTCATGGGGTCACAAAGAGTCAGACACAACTGAGCGACTGAACTGAACTGAATTGAACTGAATATCCATTTCAAGGACTCACTAACACAGTGGTAACAAGTCTTTCCCCACTAGTTGCGTAGAATCTGCTTATAACGGGACACTTAGCCCATAGCCTCCTTCCCAAGCACAGGTACAGAGGGATACCTAGGCTTAGTAGTTTTTGTCTAATATAGGTTCTCTGAAAAAACATTTCTGGGGTCAAATATTTGAGAAACACTCTCTACTGTGGTCTTTTTGTAGATTCGCAGTGCACGTTAGCCTGTAAAGAGATCCGTTTAACTGTTTCACCCGTTGCATTCCCGGCACATTTGACCTTGGCTGCCCTTCATTAAACAGCCTCTATCGACAGTTCCATTTCCCCAGACCAAGCCCTTAGCCTCACAGATCCTCCCTTTGCTTACCACATCTCGGCATCACCCTTGGTCACGGGGGGACCCATGCAGCATTTACTCTGTGGTCCATGGTAGGTCCTCCACATTCACTTAATGGAGACCTGAAGTTAAGACTTGCCAAATCATCTCGACAATTCGAGGACTTTTTAACACTGGGGAAGCTGATCATAACTATCACACTTTGGCTTTCACTGAAAGACTTCCACTCTGATTTCTGCTATGACTGTGAAATTAAACTGAACTGCATCTAGTTGTTGGTCAGTTGATCGCTGTGGGTGAAGTCTGTTTCTTGGCTTTCATATTAGTTTATTTTTTTTCCTCCTTCTTCCTTGGGGCACTGTGCCATGGAGCACGATCTGAGCACCTGCTGGTGTGCACAACACGGTGAACTCAACCGTTCAGCCACCTTTTTTTTTAATTCACACAGGGACAAGCCATACTGGTCTGGAGTTCCTTAAGGAACTGAATTTATATATTGTTACAAAGTAATCAAGGCTGCAGCCTGTCCTTTAGAGACAGGTGTCAAGGGAGGAAATGTTTCATATTTTCCACATGGCCTGGAAGCTATCAGAGAGTGTTTATCCAATCAGTCTGTTTATGCAGTTAAATCATAGGTCTAGATTCTTCCTTTTGCCTCAGGTGTCTGGTTGCTGGCTCCTGGTCAACCTATCTCTGACCCTGTGTCTTTCCTGCCATTGGGTTGCTGTGCCAGCTGCCACTTCTGGGTGAAAACCTAGTTCTGGTCCCGTCCGGTATCAGCTGACTGGGCTATTTACAAGCTACTCTTTTCAACAGAGTCCCTTGGACTGAAAGGAAATCCAACCAGTCCATCCTAAAGGAGATGAGTCCTGGGTGTTCATTGGAAGGACTGATGCTGAAGTTGAAACTCCAATACTTTGGCCACCTTATGTGAAGAGTTGGCTCATTGGAAAAGACCCTGATGCTGGGAGGGATTGAGGGCAGGAAGAGAAGGGGACGACAGAGGATAAGATGGCTGGATGGCATCACTGACTCGATGGACATGAGTTTGAGTGAACTCCGGGAGTTGGTGATGGACAGGGAGGCCTGGCGTGCTGCGATTCATGGGGTCGCAAAGAGTCGGACACGACTGAGTGACTGAACTGAACTGAACTGAACTTTTCAACTAACCCTGCTTTGTCACTTCAGAAACCAATCCTGCTTTTCAGCAACTGGCTTGGACAGGGTGTTTCATGCTTGCTGACTACAGCAGCTATTTTCTGCCCCAATTAAGAGTCCCGGGGAGACACCCACCTACTCAGAGCCCCCCTGGGCAGGAGACATGAGGGGCAGCTCCCCTCAGTGCCAAAGTGAGAGGTGTCACTGCCCATGCTTCCACTCTGCCCAGCCATCTCCCACCCCTAACCCCAGTCCCCATCCTCTCTTTGTTCTAATTTCTACTTATTTTCCTCCCTTGCCTTTAAACAGCACCAATGAAATAATGCCAGTGTGAAGGCTTTTTGGGGCTTTGCACATGGCACTAGTAGTAAAGAACCTGCTGCCAATGCAGGAGATGTCAGAGACATGGGTTTGATCCCTGGGTCAGGAAGATCCCCTGGAGGAGGGCATGGCAATCCACTCCAGTATTCTTGCCTGGAGAATCTCAGGGACTGAGGAGCCTGGCGGGCTTCCAGCCATAAGGTTGTAGAGTCAGACACAACTAAAGCAATTCGGCACTCACAAAAGCTTTTTAAATGATAGGCTCTAATCATCACATTACCAAATTCTGCACGTCCCTACAAAGTAAGGCGTGGCCCTCTGAAGGTTTCATTTGTTCATTTTATAGGTATGCATGGACTGTTAACTATGTTCCAGATAGTTCGCCCTGAAGAAACAACAGGAACACAATCCCTGCCCTGGTACGTATGTGCTAATGAGGGAAGCAGATAATAAACAAAACAAGCCAACTATATAGAATGTTAGTGATGACTGACTGCTCAGGAGAGAAAATAAGGCGGTGAAGGGGGAGATGGAAGTTGGAGGCAGGGGTGGCAGGTGAGATTCTAGAGAGGGTGGCCAGGGAAGGCCCCTCTGACAAGATGCTGTTTGTATGAAGACCTGAACAGACAGAGGAGAGAGCTATGTGAGAGAAGCACATTTCAGGTCAAGGGACTGGCCTGTGTCAAGGCCCTGGGGCCCTAGGATATGCCTGGCAGGCTCAGTGTGGAGGGAGCCATAGGGCTGCTGTGAAGATTAAATGTCTATGGAGTACCTGGAGTAAAGATAGTGCTTAATAAATGGTAGCTATAATTACAATAGTCACCCATCAGATATTTGTGGTTTGATTGATGTAAATAAGTGCCTAGGTCCAAGTAGGCCCAAGTCTGTTCCTTGGCCTCAAAAGGAGTGTTTTATTACAGCCCCACAGACCTCTGAGTGTGACCCCAACCTGCAGCCCATTGACATCCATAGTTTTCCCTTTCAGTAGGGGCATAAGGTCAAAAAAGAAAAAAAAAAGAGTTGCTGAGCGGATTGATTTTTCCTACTACAGGGCAGTCATTTCCAAAGTCTCAGAAACACATGGGAACTTATTAGAGATGCCAAATCTCCAGCTGCCCCCAGATCTGCTAAGTCGGAAACTCGGATGGGGCTCAGGGATCAGGGTTTACCATACCTCCAGGTCATTTGACACAGGCTAAGCTTCAGAACCACTGTTTAAAATAGTCTCCCAGGGCAGGGGAAGGCTTCACTAAGGTCCCTTGGTCATTTCCTTTACTCTCTGTGGAACCAACTGATCAGAAAGATGGTTTGTTTTCATTGTTATTTCAGTTTCCTGAGATACCCTGTGGCTCTCTAGGGTTGTTGCTCCCCAGATCTCTAGAGATGGCCCATTTCCTATGTCACCCAATTCTGAATGAAAACTGCTGCTACTGAGCTCTGAGACCCACCTGGAGGACTCCCCCTGCCCTGATGACTCCTCTGCTGCTGCTAAGTCGCTTCAGTCGTGTCCGACTCTGTGCGACCCCATAGATGGCAGCCCACCAGGCTCCCCCATCCCTGGGATTCTCCAGGCAAGAACACTGGAGTGGGTTGCCATTTCCTTCTCCAATGCGTGAAAGTGAAAAGTGAAAGTGAAGTCGCTCAGTCGTGTCTGACTCTTAGCAACCCCATGGACTGTAGCCCGCCAGGCTCCTCCATCCATGGGCTTCTCCAGGCAAGAGTACTGGAGTAGGGTGCCATTGCTTTCTCCAGATGACTCCTCTAGCACTTGTAAAAATGATACTCCACCTCTGAGAGCTCTTCCAGGTTTTGCTATTATGGGATTTTAAAAAACAAAACTTTCAAAACCAAGATAGACCAGCTCAGATTTGCAGACACGACTCAGCGTTTTTTTTCTCTCCCTGTCCCAGGAAGATATTATCTTGCTGTTTACTGTGAATTAGATGAAGCCTGATGCTCCAGGAACCAAGGCCACTGCCAGTAACTTTTCTGGCATTGAATGGCAATGTAACCCAACTTTTCCATAGGGAAAGTGTGGTGTGGTTGACTTAGCGTGCTGACTGAGACCCTGCTGTAACAACATGGGGATGGGTGAACTGGCTGGGAGAAGAGGAAGAAGGAGGTCTTTGAAAATCTGATTTTGTTGCTTCTCAGTTTGAACCCTCTGGTAACCTCTGTTGTCCTAAGTAGCAGTTCTCCAAGATGATCTATGGCCTCAAAAGTGTGCTCAGTGAAAAAAGCCAGACACAAAATAACACCTATTGTATGATTCTATTTATATGAAATATCCTAAAAGGCAAATATATAGGGAAAGGAAACTTAGTAGCTGCCTAGGCTAGAGGTGGGAATAGGGAGTGATTAATGGGCACAAATTTCTTTTTTTTTAAGTGCTTAATAGTTTTATTTACATTAACAGTGCTTTAAATATACAGCCTTTATCAAATTTAGAAAGTTTTTAAAAATTCTTAATTGATGGACAGTTTTTATCATGAATAAGTGTTGAATCTAGAAAAATAGTAATTGTGTATGTGTGTTCAGTCATGTCTAACTCTTTGTGACCCCATGGACTATAGCCTACCAGGCTTCTCTGTCCATGGAATTTTCTAGGTAAGAATACTGGTGAGGGTAGCCATTCCCTTCTCCAGGGATCTTCCCAACCTGGGTATCCAACCCACATCTCCTTCATCTGCTACATTGGTAGGTGGATTTTTTACTTCTGGTGCCACCTAGGAAACCCATGAAAAGTGGTATGCTGCTGCTGCTGCTGCTAAGTCGCTTCAGTCGTGTCCGACTCTGTGTGACCCCATAGACGGCAGCCCACCAGGCTCCCCCATCCCTGGGATTCTCTAGGCAAGAACACTGGAGTGGGCTGCCATTTCCTTCTCTAATGCATGAAAGTGAAAAGTGAAAGTGAAGTCGCTCAGTCGTTCCCGACTCTTAGCGACCCCATGGACTGCAGCCTACCAGGCTCCTCTGTCCATGGATTTTCCAGGCAAGAGTACTGGAGTGGGGTGCCATTGCCCTCTCCAGAAAAGTGGTATAGATAATCTTATTTGCAAAACAGAAATAGAGACACAGATGTAGAGAACAAATGAATAGTTAGTTACCAAAGGGGGAAAGGGGTAGGGTGGGATGAATTGAGAGATTGCGATTGACAAATTTATTTTAGGAGTGATGGAGATGTTCTAACATTAGATTACAGTAGATGATTATATAACTTTGTAAATATACTAAAGTTCATTGAATTGTACACTTTAAATGGGCAAATTCTATGGTATGTAAAATATCTCAGTAAAACATTTTTAAAAGCAAAAAAAAAATTTTTTTAAGTTAATCCAGAAAAGACTTACCTGGGGCTCTTGTTTGAAATGTAGATACTCCTGGGACACTAAAACAAGTGCTTCTAATGCAGATAGTCCTTCATATTCTGGGGATTCTAGGAAATACATAGTTTAAATTTCTTAATTTCACAGGCAAATAATAGTTCGTTATTATGTAGAAGCTGCTCAAGACCAAGCTGCTACCTCTCAAGACCAAATCTCCTACCATTCTCCTTTTGTCATTAAGGATGATATTTGTTCTTACATTTTGGGAGTCTTTAATACATTTTATCACTTTTATAAATCTTGTTATTTTTATTCTTTCTAATTTACTTTGTTAGGAATGTCTGTTAAATTTTATTTTAAAATATTTGTAGGACTTAAAAGTTCATCAATAGATGAATGGATAAAGAAGATGTGATACACATACAATGTATATACATACATTGATATACATACAATGGCATAGTACTCAGCCATAAAAAGAATGAAGTAATGCCATTTCCAGCAACATGGATGGATCTAGAGATTATCATACTAAGTGAATAAGTCAGACATAGAAGGACAAATATATCACTTATAAGTGGATCCCCCCAAAATGCTCTCAATGAACTATTTTACAAAATAAAAATAGACTCACAGATATAGAAAAACAAACTTATGGTTACCAAAGGGGAAAGGAGGGGACAGGGATCAATTAGGAGATTTGGAATTAGCAGATGCAAACTACTATATATAAAATAGAGAAACCACAAGGACCTACAGTAGAGCACAGGGAACTATAGTCAATATCTCATAATAACTATAAGACTATAATGACTTAAGACTATAATCTAATAATCTAATGACTATAAGATATAATCAATATCTTATAATGGAAAAGAATCTGGAAAAGAATATATATATACACATAAATCTATGTTCAGCGATCTTCCTAAGGTTAGCCTCTTTTATCGTTTTAGGGATTGCCTGCCTCTCTCTCCTGGGGTCTTCAGCTTCTTTTTGGCTTAACTCTCACATTTTGATGGAGCACATCCCCCAAAGGCTTTATATGTCTATTGAAGAAGGGATACATAGAAGTTAAGCTGTTTTTAAAGATTCCAGAAAAAAAATCGTATTCTGTCTTCAAAACTGATGGTCTATTTGGCTAGGGTGTAGAATTATAGACCCGAGATAAGTTTTCTCTGAGAATTCAGAAGGCATTACTCCATTGTTTTCTGTAGAAAATTTTTGCCATTTTCATTCCTGATTCTTTGTATGTGGCTTGATCTTTTTCACTGCTTTATCCTAAGTGCTATGCAATTTCATAATAACGCATTTCGTCGGAGATTTTTCATTCTTGTGCTTGGCCCTGGGTAGACTCTCTCAATCAGTTCGCTGAACTTGATAATTTATTTGCTCTGTTTCTGTTCTCTATTTATGGAACTCCCTTATCATTCAAATATTGGATTTCCTCAACTGATCTTTGAATGTATTATCTCCTCTCTCTCTGGTTATATTTTCTTGGAAATTTCATCAAATTTGCCTTCCAATTGGGGTAACTAGATAAAGTATAAGATACGCAGGTAAATTTTAATTTCAGGCAAACTAAGCATTGCATGGGACATATTTATACTAAAAAAAAATGTTGTTTGAATCTGAAATTAAAATTAAACTGAGAATCCTGTATTTCTTTTTTGCTAATATTGACATTTCCTCTAATTCTTCTCTTGAATTATTCCCTTTTGCTATCCTATTTTTAATCTCCAATTAAAACTATATCTCTATTAGAACAGACTTGTGATTGACAAGGGAGAGGGATGGAGTGGATCGTTGAAGTTAGCAGATGTAAGCTATTATTTATGGAATGGATAAACAACAAGGTCCTACTGTGTAGCTCAGAGAACTATTTTCAGTATCCTATGACAACCCATAATGGAAAAGAATATTTAAGAGAAGAATGAACCACTTAGCTATAGAGCAGAAAGTAACACAATATTATAAATCAACTATACTTCAACAAAAAATATATATCTATAAATTGTTCTCTAAATGTTACTATTCAATTGCTTCTTTTGTTTCTTGAATATAATACCTTTTCTCTCCAGAGACATTGAGGGTTTTTTAAGTTTTCTTCTGTTGCCTATACTTTTTTCCAACTGTCTTTCTTTTTGGTCTCTGCCTTTCATATTAGATTTTCTCACAGATCTGGTGACCCTTGATTGTCTGCTTTTATTTAAAAGTGAGGCACTATATACATTAAAAAAAAAACAAAAAACAAATTTATGGTTATCAAAGGGAGCAAAGAAGGAGGGATGAATTAGGGATCTGGGATTAACAGATAAACCCTACTATACATAAAACAGATAAACAACAAGTATTTACTGTACAGCACAGGAAACTATATTCCACATCTTGTAACAACCTATAATAGAAAAGAATCTTAAAAATCTATTCCTATATCTATACACGTACACACGTATATGAGAGGGATAAGCATGAATGCTAGCGTTCTGCGAGGTATGGCACAGAAGACGACCTGGACCAAGGGATCCTACTCCTTGCTGAGGCAAGAGAGGAGACCTGGAAACCTAACTGCTTCATATATAAATTTTTACTTATTCTTTTTTATGAAAACAAGGTATTATTTTCCTCACCAATTTGGCACCATTTCCCCACAACAACAACAACAAGTGAAGTTGCTCAGTGGTGTCCGACTCTTTGTGACCCCATGGACTATAGCCTATTAGGCTCCTCCATCCGTGGAATTTTCTAGGCAAGAGTATGGAGTGGGTTGCCATTTCCTTCTCCAGGGGATCTTCCTGACCCAGGGATCGAACCTGGGTCTCCCGCATTTCGGGCAGATGCTTTACCCTCTGAGCCACCAGGAAATCCCATTTCCCCACAGAGATGCTTCATATCTCTTCTGAATCCCCCTCACTCTGCTAAAGATGAACGGTTTGATTTCCATCTTCCTTCTTTAGGCTTTCAAAGTCTTATTTTTTTCTCCCTCTCTGTCCACACATCAAAAGTTGCTATTTTGTCAAGGAAGCTCATGTCCCTGCTCTTCCCTGACTCAAACACTCCTCTCACAAAGTTACCTTGCTGGGTATGTATTTCGCTTTTTCTCTTTGGCTGCTGGCCCCTTTTAGATGGTGTTTTTCTGTGTGGGTTCTTTACATCTCAGACATGGTGGTTTATGAGTCCCAGTGATGAGAGCCCCACAGATGACAGAAGGTAAAGCCATCTCAGTCTCACAGGCTGACTTACAGAAGCTTTGGGAAATCCCCTCCCTGCAGACTCCTCACACGGCTCCAACTGCAGGGTAGAGGAGCCAGTCCCCATTCGGCTCCTCTGCAGCCTCTTGGGGTAGGAAGCCCAGTGCAGTCACACTTGGCCTATGTTGACTTGATCCCCAGTCACCCAACTCTTCTCAGTATTTGCTGCCTTCCATTCCTCCCTCCTGGCCTTTGACATCATTCTCAGGCACCTGCATAGCCAGCCCACTGGGAGAAGGAACCTCACAATTTTCTCTACTTGGAACCCACCAAAGCCCAAGGCCTCACCTGCACCCAGCCAACCACAGGAGTTAGCAGCTGTTTGGCTCCCAAGAGGAAGAAATTTAGTGTTTGAGAGTAGGAAAGATGAAAGTTGCATCCAGTTGGTCATATTCCCAGGACTCCCCTTCAGCCCTCATACTTTATTTTCATAGCCATTAATCACCTAGGGGGAGCCCTGATTAAAAGAACAGAGTTGGAATGAATAGCTGTAGTCCTGGTTCAATACCTGAATACAAGCTTATCCCATTCCTGAATTTCCTTCTGGGAAACAAACACACCCTGATTTTACCAGCACTGCATTCAGAGATAAGAGAGAACTACTGCACTTTCACTATGAAAAAAGCAATCAAAATGATGTACAATAAAAACATTTTTCCCAACCCTTCTTTATCTGATGAGATACCTATCTGCAAGGAGGAATCACTGCCAGTCTCCCCTCAGAAAGTTTAAAGATCAGGCTAGTTCTGGAAAGGAAGATTAAGTGGGCATATTATTAACCTAAATGGTATTAGGTTTCTGTTTCAATAAAGGTTCCCATTAAAGCTGAAAGCAATACAGCTTCAGCAGTGTGGCCATAACCACCCATTGCCTGTAGGAAGATGAGCTTAAATTACACATGGCTGTGCACCCCATTATCACTTTGCAAAAGGCAGTAACTTGAGGTGGACCTCTGTGGTCACAGTGTCCTTCAGGTGACAGCCTCAAAGGAATTCTAGCTTGGATGCAATCAATACTCCGAACATAATTTACTCATGTATCAGCACATGACAAGAGGCTGACAATGATTAATCAACTAATTATGATAGTCTCTCCTTCCCATTATACATAACTTATTGAATGTTTGGTATTTTTGTTTCTAGTTGCCATGAAAAGGGTACGACAGCCATATTTCATTCAAACTGTGTCCACCTGGAAAGGTAAATCAGCATCCTCAGCCTCGTCAGGCAGGTATCACCAGGGCCTACCACACTGGGGCAGGCAGCAATTCAAGAGTCTTTGTCTTCTTTGCCTATTTCCAGTCCGGTGAAAATTTCAATTCTCCTTAAAAGACTCAGGAAGGATGTGGTGCAGTGGCAGCCTGGGAGTTGCATCTAGCCCTCAGATGTCTTTTGTATGAGCAGCAGGGTTTAGAAAAATGAATTCACTGTCAAACTTTAAAATCGAAGGTTTTGACATGAAAGTCTGGACTTCCTAGCTTTTCTTGGAATAAAGATCATCTGGCCACTCTGGGCCCTGACAGCCGGCGGGTCTGAGTAGAGCTGCCCCTGTTTTGATGGGGGAGGTACTCTCTTGTTGGCCCCAGATGCAACACTTTTTTATATCCAGCAACTTCTCTTTTTTTTTTCATCAGCTGCCTGCCTACTGACTTGGCAGCAGTGAGGGGTGTGTGTGGGGGGGCGGCAATACAATGTCACCAGAAAGTTATAGTCAAGACCCCACTGCACTGGGAAACCCTGGGCCCCTAACATCACAATATGAAGGCTTTATGATATGTCAGGGAACAGGGAAGTGGCTGTCCCAGGGCATGAGTCCAGATTTCCCAGGCACCTGCAATGAAGACACTCTATGCAGGGCACAGACAAGTGCTTCCATTGCTCAGAGGCAAGGAAGGGGAGCAGGAAGAGGCAGGTGGCAGCATGCCTGTCGTGCAGGCGGTTAACCATTCCACTTCCTAGTTCCTCCACACCTGTTACTCTGGATCCAGATGAGAAGTTTGAAGAACCCCTGGGAACCTCCAGCCTGAGTCTGGCTTGGAGCACTTCTGTCCAGAGCAGAGTGCCAAGGGGAGTGTCACGTCCTGGATCCCACCCATTTGATGGGGACGTCTTCCTGGTAAATTCAGAGATCACAGAGCCCCAGGACCTTCCTGGTGATTTGAATCTGCTTTACCTTCAGCAGATGAAAACACCATCAACAGATTTAGTGGATACTGGGATCTTCTTAAAATGTAAATTCTGAATCAGAAGGTCTGTGGAGGGGCCTGAAACTCTGCATTTCTAACAAGCTCCCTGGTGAGGCTCATGCTGCAGGTCCTAGAACACTTTCAGTATAAGGGCTATAAAAACACCTTCAGTACCTGCTCAGAGACATCTTTTACTATTTTTCCTGGGGCTCTTGTCTGTTTTCTCTACCTTATCCCTCTTTTTTTCCTATCCTTCTTTTCATCTCTCCATCCATCCTTCTTCTTGTCAACTCATTATTCCTACCAGGCATCCCGACCATCTCCCAACCACCACCCCCCCCCCCCGCTTTTAAAAGATCTCCTTCCACTTCCTGCCCACAGCCCCAGACATTCATTTCCCTCTTGTCTCTTCTCAGTAGTGCCAGAGAAATAAGTCACCACTCATCGACAACAGGGTGCCAAGCACTGTCTCAGTGTGTTACTGTGAGCTGCACCCCACAGCAGAGAAGGCAATGGCAAGCCACTCCAGTACTCTTGCCTAGAAAATCCCATGGACGGAGGAGCCTGGTAGGCTGCAGTCCATGGGGTTGCGAAGAGTCGGACATGACTAAGCGACTTCACTTTCACTTTTCACTTTCACACATTGGAGAAGGAAATGGCAACCCACTCCAGTGTTCTTGCCTGGAGAATCCCAGGGACAGGGAAGCCTGGTGGGCTGCCATCTATGGGGTCGCACAGAGTCGGACACGACTAAAGTGACTTAGCAAGAGCAGCAGCACCCCCACAGACCTGCAAGCCCTGTAATTTCCCAGCTGCAAGACCCAAGAAAGAGCCCAGAGATAGAGACATCAACAATTTATTGGTTAGGGGGTCTTACAAATCTGAAGCAAAGTCCTGGAGCGACACCCCATCATTATGGCTACAAGAAGGAATCTTTGCCACTAAGGGGAGGAGGAGGCTAACATTTATAGGGGAAATTGATATCAAGTTGGCTCATTAGTTACCAGGGAAACTAGTGGCTGGCGCAGGGGGTAAGCACACAGGTAGGTACTGATTAAGCCTTATGATTAAGAGGATGGGACAGTCATGTGAGTTGGGTATAGGTGAAGTAGGGACTGATCTCGCAGGGAATGCGCACAGAGCAAGAGAACAGCCATCGTCAGTGGGCTGGCCATGTGCTGTGCTATGCTTAGCTGCTCAGTCATGTCCAACTCTTTGTGACCCCATGGACTATAGCCTTCCAGGCTCCTCTGTCCACGGGGATTCTCTAGAATACTGGAGTGGGTTGCCTTGCCTTCCTCCAGGGGATCTTTCCAACCCAGAGATCGAACCCAGGTCTCCATCATTGCAGGTGGATTCTTTACCGTCTGAACCAATACAGTTACCTATATTATTTAATTCTCACAACAACCCTACAAAGTATACATCAATACTGTCACTTTGGAAATAAGAAAATTGAGATTTGGGTAATTAAAGAAACTTTGTCTTCAACTAGGAAATAATGAGATGAGAATTTGGATCTGTCTAAAGCCAAAGGCTATAACCTTTCTACTACGTTATGCTCATATAAGATGAAATGGTCTAAAAGTCAGCAGGTAGGGGTGGGATGAGAAAAAAAGAAATTAAATGTCTCAAGCATCACTCTAGTTGTGCATCCTGTACAGTTCTCCACGCCCTCCTTTAGCAGATGCCCTATGGAACAGCTTGACACAGTAATAATAAGAGCTATTTTAGGAAAGCCCAGATTAGCTGGAGTGGGACAGGATTCCAAATAGCAGAGTAGTATTATTAAAACCCAACCTTGATAATATGCCTACATTTTCATTGGGTTCACAACTGTATACATAGAGCCTACCACCAAACAGAGAGTCCTACCATTAGCAGATCACCCAATAACATGGAGTCTAAAGGATGGTGCCAAATCTCTCTGATCAATCCACACAGGGTCCTCCTTGGATGTGTAGCCAACACCCTTCTGTCTTTCCAGTTTTTCTTCCATAACTCCACCTCTAGCATCCCTTTTTCTGCCTGACCTCAAGATCCTACCTGAGTGTCCTGGTTTCCAACCTGGGAGCCTTAGCTGATCTTAAAATCTTTGTTTCTTTCAACAGAAACAGAATCACAGACTTAGATATCAGACTGGTGGGTTGCCAAGGGAGAGGGGTTTGGTGGAGGGGTAGAGTGGGAGTTTGGGAGCAGCAGATATAAGCTTTTATATATAGAATGGATAAACAAGGTTTTACTGTTTAGAACAGAGAAGTATATTCAATATCCTATGATAAGCCATAATGGAAAAAACATAAAAAAGAAAGTATGTGTGTATATATATATATATATATATATATATATATATCTGAATCACTTTGCTGTGTAGCAGTTAACATTGCAAATCAACTATACTTCAATTTAAATAAATTAATTAAACAAATAAATAAATCCCTTTGTGTCATTCAGATTTTTCAAACTGAAGCATCTACAAAACAAACAAATCTTGCTTAAGTTGGCTATCTCACTCCCCTGACTTTTTTTAAGGCATAACAAAATTTTTAAAAATCTCCTTTTAAAGTCTCCCAAAGATCCTCCAAGGTATGAGAGGAGAAAAGGCAAGGGGTAGGGATGAACAAAATTCCATCTTGACACAAAAATTGTTGAAAGGTCTAAATTCACTCGAATGACAAGAATGAGCATTTTTTAAAAAGGAATGGACAGGGAGACTGGGAGCAGTATGCAGAAGGAGCCCTGGCCCAGGAGTCATGAGATTTTGGTTCTAAATACATCTTTGTCCCTAACCAGCTTCGCAACCTTTGATAAGCTGTATCAGTTTGTTTGATACCAGTTTCTTCATCTTTGAAGTGAGGGGATTGGATTGAATGATGGCCAAGATTCCTTTGATCTCTACTTTTCAATGTAGCATCTAAAATAAAATGAACCAGAAAGCTGTTGTGAAATAATAATGCATTTCACCAGAAAGTTAGACACAAACTAGGTTGAGTTAATGCATGAAAACAAGAAAGTAAAAAAACCAATGTTTAATAATGATAACTGAGTAATAATAATAAAATAAAAGACCAAGAAATTAAAGACCAAAAAATGGCTGATTCTATACTGTTCTCCTTAAAAAGATTTTAATTCTCTACCAAGTGGCCATCCACTATCCATAATTATCAGTTACTAGTAAAATATGTAATTGGGACAAGGCATGTTCCATTCTGCAATATATTATCATTTAAAAATTGTTTTCTAATAAAAGTATTCAATTATAAGGTCAATCACCAACATTTTTATTCTACACAATGGTAGGTAGGTCTGAAATAAAATTAGGCCAGTGTGAATAATTTCCTTCCTGGCAGGTTATGGAATTTAGTGTACATGGTATTTTCCATCTTTGAAGTTAATATGTACTTATGTTTGTTTTATGTCAACTCATCTGCCCCCAGTGTTTCAAACTGAAAAAAAGACAAAGCTGCCTGTAGCGACCATTCCCTCCATGCCTTTACCAGACCAGAAGAGAGAATTGCTGGGGCACAACAGCACTGGACTCTTGGGAAGTGTGCTTTGGGGGAGGCCCACCCAACAATAATATAATGGCAAAGGTAACATCCCTCTGTGTTTTAGAATCATCTGGATCAGTAGAAATGCTTCACTCAGTCTGCATGGACACCACCCCTCTCAGTCTGTAATTAAGGATGCCCTTCTGCATCTGGTCCTTGAAGACCTGACCTCTTCTGAAGGACTATCACTTGCCTTCTGGGAATCACCCTTCATCAACCCAAACCATGTGTGTAGGGGAATGCCTCAGCCAGGGGACTGCCTTGGCCAGGAGGACCATTTTCTGTGAGGATGCTACAGTTTGAAGGTTCATCTCATTATCTTCCTTCTGTAGCTCTCTCCTAGCCTCAGGTACCAATGGCCTCTATGCCAAAAATCACATTTAAAAATAATATTTTGATCCTTTGTCCTGAACTCCCCAAGCCTGACTTATTTACCATTGAAAGAATTCACCTTCATTAAATAGCATTCATTACCTTGGAGAACCCAAGTCCCATCATTTTGTGTCCACCATGTCCCAGATGAGGGACATGAAAGGCACCAAGAAGTCTGAAGTGTCAGAATCCTTAAGTAGATCAACAGACAAATCTGAGGGAGACTGTTTCCTCCCGCTGCTCTCCACTAGTCAGTAGGACTTGTTTACTTTTACCTTCATCAAGAACAACTGTAAACATGGCTGAAGATGTGGGTTGCAAATAGACCCAAGCCATTTGACCACTTGGAAATTATCACATCCCTGTGGTAAATATTGCTAAGTACGTGGGGTTAGAGGAGGGTATCCTTTCCCCCACCATCTCACCTCCAAGCAGGTCGTCATGGTGAAAGTCGTTCTTAGGCCAGTTTCTGCCACACATGCAAACCTTCATTAACACACAAATATCGAACCATGATATTATACACCTAAAACTTACATAGTGTCAATTACATCTCAATTTTTTAAATTACTTTACAAATGAAGGAATAAATACTTAAATTTATTAAAAACAAAAACAACCTTCCTTATCAAGCAGGCACAAAGTGGAAAAGGTGAAAGTGTGAGTCACTCAGCTGACTGTTAGTGACCCCATGGACTACAACCCACCAGGCTTCTCTGTCCATGAAATTCTCCAGGCAAGAATATTGGAGTGGGTAGCTATTTTAGCTTCTCTAGGGAATCTTCCTGACCTGGGGATCAAACCCAGGTCTCCTGCATTGGCAGGCAGACTCTTTACTGTCTGAGCCACCAGGGAAGCCCAATCAGGCACAAAAATCACCATCATATCCTTCCTTTAATCTCAGCCAAGTCCCCACACTTAGATATTAACAAGCACCTTACATGAAAAGAAGCAAGCAGACATCCCAATGTTCTGACAGCTGCTCAGCTGAGCTTCTCAGGGTATCTGGCAGCAGAGTCCCCAGGCAGTAGAAGGAGGCAGAGCCAGATGGATTTCTGGACTGGAGCACTGCCCCAACATGTAAGGCCCGTGGGCTTGTCGGAAAGATACCCTCTTCCCATGGAAGGATGGTGGGACCTATCGGTCTTCTATCCAAACTCAAAGCCTGAACTCTCTTCATTTAGCCAATTAAAAAAGTCTATTTTACATCACCTAGGCTAGTTGACTCTCTGGAATAGATTTTTATAACACTATTTACAGTGTTTACATAACCACTTCTGGATGGTGATTTCCTGATTAGTTTTCTTCACATGCTATCCATAATCCCTAGCGTGAAAATTAGAGCTAATTTATACATGTGCATCGCAGTGTTTATAATGAATTATTTTAAATTACCTAAGAGATGACTTTCTGACACATCCTATCTGCAAATTGGACATCTGAAAGCCCTCCACTACTCTCATCCATCGTACTGCTGGAGAAATTATGGAAATATGCAAATAAAATAACACCATGCTTTTTGAGTTTGCATCCCAGCTCCATGTTTAGCCATTATGGAAAATGTATTTGAATGGAGTACAGAGGAAGAAAGGCATGTGAAGACACGATGGGGAAAGAAACGGCCCAGGGACCTAGGAAGTTGTTTTAGCTTAATTAAATTGTCTTAGTAAAGCAGACTTTGCTACAAAGGATGGTGAGGGATGGGACAGAGGAAGGGATTGGAGAGGGGTGGGTGTGGGGTGGACAAAACAGTCTTCTCCACAGGCATCCTCTCTGCAAAAGGAGCCCAAGCCACTCCGTAGAGGAGCAATTCCCTTTCTGAGCTTTGCACGGTAGACACTGAGCATATTAATAGCAGTTTATAGAGCCACCGCTCAGGTAAAAGGAGCCATTGAGCAGATCCTTCCATCACCTGTTCATCAAGGGAACAAATCAAGTTCTTTCCCAGAGTCATTTTCCTTTGCAGACAACTCAGACCATTGTTCCCTGGTGCAGGACAATGACTCACTTGATCAGTAACCTGCTGTTTTTATCAATTACAGTAATTCATGCCTCACCCTCTTCTACTCATTGCTGACATTTGTTTTGGACAATAAGTTAGTAGATTAAAAGAGCAGCATAGTTTTATTTGGCCAAACACTCAGAAACACGTTCTGTACTATTCCCTATTATCTTACTTATCAAATATCAGTCTTGAGCTTTCATGGCTGAGTAGAAAGTTGTGGAAAGGGAAGAGCAATGAAAAAGAGACCTGGGTTCTTGTCCCAGCTTTCCCACTCACTAAACGTGTGGCAGCCTAGTCTCTTCTCTGAATTGAGACCAGACAACAACCTCCAAAGTCCTAGCATTCTTTCCCTTAACCATTTATTGAACATCTCCTGCCTGGGAAACATTGTTCTCGGTTGTGTCTAGAGGATCCAACAGTGAATAAAAAAGACAAAGTCCTTAATCTAATGGAACTGACATTTTAATGGAAGATAAAAAAGAAATACATATGAAAACAAATATACATCATATTTTGTGATAACTGCTATGGAGAGAAATGAAGAGGTGTAAGGGGGACAGGGTGCTGTCTTACACCAAGTGGCAGGAGAAGGCCTCATTCGCCTTTAAGCAGCAACACTGTCTCTGCGTTTACCGGGGTGAGGAGTGTTCTAGTAGAAGGAATAGCAGGTACAAAGCCCCTGAGGTAGGAATCAAAGAACAGTGATCAAAGAACAGCAAGGCAGTCAGTGTGGCCTTGCAGACTGGAGAGAGGAGGGTAGTGGAAAACAGGCTGGCGACTGGAGGGAGGGGGCAGGAGGGTATGTAGGAAGGTCTTTGGCTTGTACTCTGGGAAACTTGGGCGACCTCTGGGGGACTTTTGACCTGAGAACTGTCATGCTCTGACATATATATTGGAATAGGCTCCATCTAGTCACTGACTACGGGGGTGAAAGCCCAGACACAGGCCAGAGATGCTGGTGGCCCGGGCCATGTCAGAAGCTGAAGAGGTGGTGAAAAGTGGTTAGGTTCTGGATATAGGTTGAGAATGGGCCAATATTTGTAGGAGAAAGAAAAAAATCAAAGACATCACTAAGATTTTTGCAAATGGAAGAACAAGGTTTTGGGTTTTTTTTTTCTATTTGTTGATATAAAAATGTAGAAATGAGTTTGGCTTATGACCAGCCTCCTACCCTGCCCATACCTAAGTATGTAAAAATTTCTAGGTTAATTTTAGGTGGTGCCAGCGGTAAAGAACCTGCCTGCTAATAGAGGAGACATAAGAGACATGGGTTCCAATGTTCAGGGCAGCACTGTTTATAATAATCAGGACATGGAAGCAACCTAGATGTCCATCAGCAGATGAATGGATAAGAAAGCTGTGGTACATATACACAGTGGAGTATTACTCAGCCATTAACAAGAATACATTTGAATCAGTTCTAATGAGGTGGATGAAACTGGAGTCTTATTATATAGAGTGAAGTAAGCCAGAAAGAAAAACACCAATACAGTATACTAACGCATATATATGGAATTTAGAAAGATGGTAACCACAGTCCCCATGGCTCTGTCTGATGATTGATTATATTGGTCTGTTTTCTCATCTCTTCTACACTGAGTTTGATGGGGATCTGGGCCTTTCATCCTTGTTCCCCAGCTGAGGTCCCGGGTACCTCTCCCAGGAACATCTGCTGATCTTGCTGCTTCCATTCAATTCTCCACTCCCCCATGCTCCCTCTTCCAGAGTCATAGTTCTAAAACACTTAATTCCCTCTTTCTTTTCTATCAAAACCTTCCATTGCTTCTTATTGCCCAAACTCTGTAGCCCACAAGAATTCAAGGACCTCACCAACCCGACCCCACATTCCTCTTCCATGTTCTTGCACCATTTTGGCCATGCAGTTCATGCCCCAGCCAGGAATTCCCCAAAGGGGTCACAAAATAGCTCTCTTCCAATTTGGCTCCTGGGGTTTCTCCTATTCTGTACGTGATACGTTATCTTCCAGGTGAAACGTTACCAGTTAATGCCCTCAGCTCCTAAGCCAGAGCCCATCCCTTCTCTGGGCCCTGGTAACTCAGGCCAGCTCTGCTCAGCTTCTCCTTGGCAGACTGAGCTCCTGACTGGACACTTCAGCTGCACCAGCAGGTGGCAGCTGGGCTTGGTTGTCTGACCTTGTGCTCTGAGCCTGAGGTGAGTGCAGGGAGCTGAAGCAGCAGTGACTACCTCCCAGCGTGCGCACACACACACACACACACACCATAGACTCAAAATACACCTTGACAGCCCTTCAACAAGAGTGGACCAGCTGTCCTGCACACCAACCAGGCACCGCATTCCTCCGTGTCCATGGGTCCCTGTCCTGAACCCCATCTAGGATGGCCAGGGTTGCCTCCTCAGTGCTCTGTTACATGCTCAAGCAATCCCTATTAGCCTCAGGGCATGCATGCCCACTGGGTCCACTGCAGGCTGCTGTCAGGGAGGAAGAATTTTCCTCTACCCTTCCAAGTTCTACTGGCTGGTCTCATCTGACACAAGACAGACGAACAGAAAGTCACATGAAGTTTTAATGGCCTGCATCCATGAGGGAGACCCAGGAAAACTGAGTCATTTGCCACAATGGCTGAAGCTGCGCCTTATATACCACTCTCAGCTAAAGATTAAAGAGAAAGTTGAGGGTAGTGATTCGGGACTTCCCAGGGAGGACAATTCACCTGGAGATGGTAGAGCACACGTTTGGTAAACAGAAGTTTCCTGGGCCAGGCAGAGGCAATGGGACACAGAGAAATTTTAATAAACAGACTTTGCTAGATTCCTTCCTCTCTGCATACCTAGCTCATAATGCAACTATTTACATTGCTGTTGTTTAGTCACTAAGTCGTGTCTGACTCTCTGCAACCCCATGGACTGTAGTCCACCAGACTCCTCTGTTCATGGGATTTCTCAGGCAGGAATGCTGGAGTGGGTTGCCATTTCCTTCTCCAGGAGATCTTCCAGACCCAGGGGTCAAACTCACACCTTATGCATTGGCAGGCAGATTCTTTACCATTGAGCTACCAGGGAAGCCCCAATTATCTACATTAAAATGTAGTTAGAGGGCCGGGTCCTTGGTCTACCTACATTCTTTCATGCAGTTAAGGGAAAGATCAAAGGTTCTTTCTGAGTCTTTTTAAAACTTTTCAGCTTGAGACAATCTGCATACCAAAGAGACGCTTTTTGGGTGGCAAGTTGTATGTGCCCCCTACCCTCACGCGTGCACAGCCTTCATGAATGCTCCTTGCTACAATAGTGTCTTCATCCATTCAGGCTGCTGTCACAAAGTACCATAGACTGGGTGGCTTATAGGCAGCAGAAACATGCTGCTAACAGCAGTTCCGGCAGCTGGAAATCCCAGCTCAGGTGCTGGAAGGACTGGGTTCTGATGTGAGCCCTCTTTTAGTTTGCAGATGGCTGTCTCCTTGCTATGTCCTCACATGGTGGAGGGGGCCCTAATCCCATCCATGAGGGCTCTCTCCTCATGACCTAATCACCTCCCAGCTGCCTCATCTCCTAATAACTTTAGAATATCAACATATGAATTTTGGGGGGACACAAACATTCAAACCATAACAAGTGGAATCCACTTAAATCCTTCTGAAGAGGCAAAGAAGAAGCTCTAAAAAACCTCCATCTACCCTCTCACCAAATCTTGACAGGATCTGGTGCTTGGTTTTCTCAGGCACCCCCTGGAGAGTGGATAAGTATGGGGATGTGTACTTTCCACTCCTTCCGATGGGCCTTTCCAGACACACCTTCCCAAGCCCCGGACTGGACAGGTTAGAAGGACAGTGCAGTGTCTGGCTTTGAAATGAGTACGGACAAAACTGGATCTGTTCTAGGTGTTAAATAGGCCAAGTGCACACCAATCACAGCCACAGAAACATAGCCTGGTCCCTGCTGAATCATTTAGTCTTATCTTGGCTGTCCCCACCTCTGCAGTTACTCTTACTCACATACCTGCACCATCTCCTCCTCACTCTTTATTTGTGTGTGGGTAATATAGGCAAGGGCCTTCCTAGGTGGTATTAGTGGTAAAGAATCCACCTACCAATGCAGGAGATGCAAGAGATGCAGGTTCAATCCCTGGGTTGGAAAGACCCCTGGAGAAGGAAATGACAACGCACTCCAGTATTCTTGCCTGGGAAATCCCATGGACAGAGGAGCCTGGCTGGCTACAGATCATGGGATCGTAAAGAGTTGGACATTTCTTAGTGGCAAAAAAACAACAAGTGTAGGCAAGGAAAAAGCTTTTTCCTCTATCCTCCTAGATGTCCATCTGGGGCCCTGAAAACTAGACTGACAAAAGATGGGTTAACAAGGGAAAAACAAACAGAATTCATCACCTTGTGCATCACACACAGGAGAGAGAGATTCAGTGAAGAATAACTCAAAGGGATGGTCAGAACTTGGGCTTATATAGCATCTTAACAAAGAACAATAAATTTGTAGAGAAAGACAAGAAAATAGATTTTAGGTTTCCAAGGGCAGCAAACCTGTGGGAAGGTGAATACATGGGGGAAACTAACAGAAGATGTGTTGTTTTAGTAAGTGGATTCCTCTCCTGTTGTCACTGAGCTGATCTGATACGAGTCCCTGGTGGTAAAGAATCTAAGGCTGCTTGCAGGCAAATAGAAGGAGATGGGGGGCAGAGAGCTTTGTTTTAGCATCTGCTATTTCTCAATTGTCTTCAGCTCAAGATAATCCTTATGCCACAGTGGTGTACTTTGGAGTGGCGCATCCAGACTCCACTTAGGGGAAGCCCATGCCCTCCAGCTTCTTCCTGTCCACTGGTACTGTGCTTCTCAGAGGACCCAGGGTTTCTAGCTTCCACTGCCCTTCCAAGAAAACTGGGGCAGACGAACTTAGCAGGCTGCCTAGGGCCACATCCACGACCCTCAGCCTATGGATGGACGGAGCCCCAACACACCCTGGGGAATCTCAGAGCCTCTTCTTCCTTACTTAGAAAGGCATTTCTAAAAAGAAATTAGTTGGAAAGTACTGCAAAATATTCTCTGTACAAGCATGACTGAGTATTCCTGCCATGACAGGAGCACGGGGACTTCCTGACTCTATAGGTCTGTTTGCATATTTACACCCAGTGGCCCTCAGCCTTAAGTGATAGGAGATTATTTGAGCCTTTCTGAGGATCTGGTTCCTCATAACTGGAGAAATGCATTATTTTTTTTAAGTTTAGGTAGATGTCTTTCTGTTAAAGAGAATGCTGAGATAACACCCCCTATTCTTTACCCCCAAAGAACTCGGGACTTCCCTGGTGGCTCAGACGGTAAAATGTCTGTCTATGATGCAGGAGATCCAGGTTCGACCCCTGGGTTGGGAAGATCCCTTGGAGAAGGAAATGGCAACCCACTCCAGTACTATTGCCTGGAAAATACCATGGACAGAGGAGTCTGGTAGGCTACAGTCCATGGCGTCGTAAAGAGTCAGACACAACTGAGCGACTTCACGTTCATGTTCAAAGAGCTCATAGATGTGATAACAAAATTAGCCAGGAAGTTTCCAACTTCCCACTTTGCCCACAGCGTTGTGGTGAACCTGTCTATGTACAGAGAAAAGTTCACAGCGGGGCTGATTGTGACTTCTCACCTGCACAAAGCCTCTTCAAAGCTCTGTACCCGATTTCACATTCATAATTTGTACTTTTTCTTAAATAGAGTTCCCCAAATTGTATTAACTTTAAGCTACCCAATCCTGACTGACTCCTGCTTCTACATGTTCCTTTAATGGGCATGTGTGAGAATTTCTAAAAGACCTATGTCAAGAGGGGAACTGCTGGGTTATAAGGCATCTGTGCACTTAATTATCTACTACCAGATAATTCTCCAACCTGTTCTCCCACCAGAAGCAAGAGGAACCTCTGTACCCACACCTTGCCAATACTTGTCACTACCCAGCTTTCTAACTATGCTAGGCTAGTAGCTATATGCCTTACAGCTTAAATTCCTTTCAAATACCATAAAGTAATGATCTCTCATCATTACTTTAATTGGCATTAATTTACATTGCTCTGGTTACTAACAAGCAGTTTCTTTCATATACTTGAACAGCCTTTGGGTTTCCTCTTTTGTAAGTTGCCTATTTATATATTTAACCCATTTTTCTTTTGGTGTACTCTCTTTTCTAATGGAGTTGTGGGAGTTCTTTGTGTGTTCTAGATGTATATCCTTTGTTACTTCTAGACATCATAAACCTTATAAATCTCTTCTCCCAATCTGTCACCTATCTCTTAAATTCAATTCAACTGAGGTGCCTCGTTAAAAGAAACCCTTAATTTTGATGTAACTGGATCAATCATTTTGCCTTGTGGTTTGCACTTTCAAAATCTGATTTAAGAAGTTGTTATCCATTCCAGGTTACAACACTTTTCACCTGTTAGCTTTATAGTCTTACCTTGTGTATTTAGGTTTCTAATCCTTTGAAAATCTCCTTTGTATGTGGGGTTAGGGAGAGACCCAACTTTTTTTCCATTCTTTCTTTCACTGCCTGTTTTCCCATCACAGACTAAACAATCCATCTTTCCTCTGTTGATCTGTGGTGACAACTCTGTGTTAGATGAAGTTCACGGGTGAACACAGGGCTACCAGCAGGCTTTCAATTCCACTCCACTGCCTCATTAAAAACAACTTTGCAAGTGTCTAAATATTGGGTAGGCAATTTCCCCTTCTTTATTCTTCTGTTTCATGTTAATTTTGCTATCTGTGAAACTTATTTTTCCCTCTACACTTTAGGATATATATATCAAGTTTCTAAAAAAATTACAACTGGAATTTTTATTAGGATTACATTGAATTTATAATTTATAAATTAGAAAATATTTGATATCTTTTTAATTTAAGTTCAAGATATGTCTGAGGTAAGAAAATTGTGAGAAGAAATTAAAACAGCCATGCATGAATGTCTTTGAGCAGGCCCTGAACCCTGTTCTCACCACACCTCCTTATTTGGGTCTAGGGAGGTGTTAGTTGCTCCGTTGTGCCCGACTCTTTGAGACCCTATGGACTGCAGCTCCTCTGTCCATGAGATTTTCCAGGCAAGGGTACTGGAGTGGGTTGCCATCTCCTTCTCCAGGGGATCTTCCCAACTAGGGATCAAACCTGGGTCTCCTGCACTGCAGGCAGATTCTTTACCAACTGAGCTACAAGGGAGGTGGGGCAATAAAAAATCTCATGTTGGTCAAGGAGGAACTGGGAGGAGAGAGAACTGTGCTTTCCCAGGTGTGGGCTGGGAGCTCTGAAAGTATACAGGAGATGGCCTGACTGGCATGGTACCAGCAGTGACTGGGTGAGGGGCCAAGGATATGTCTCAGAGATGCCCACTCCCCTTCAAGGGGAAGGGAAAGCAGCCAAGTGAGCCCAAGGGACCAAGCACAGCTGGCTTGCAGACCCAAAGGAGCCTGAGATGAGGATCAGGAGAATGTGCACTTGGAGGCCTGCTGACCGGAAGCCTTGGTGGGACTGGGGGAATGAATGGTGCATGCAGTCCATGGTTATGAGGACCAGATGTGACACCTTCTGGCTGAATAGATGCTAGTTGGGAGGGTGGGCACAGAGGATGGCGATGATCCAGAAGCTTCCTCCCACCAATGCTAGGGGACTATGGTGCCCTCTTTCTCTCTGCATAGGAACTGGGATGGCCTCCAAGGAGAAGGAGGCAAAAAAAATCCAGAAATTGACTATTCAGAGGCATCTGAGTTTTAAAACAGAAGTTATCTTGAATTGGTAAGTTCAATTCTATAGAAATAAATGCTTGCTTTTTTTTGTTGTTGTTAAGTATCTGAGACGTCAGACTACAGTGGTTCTATAAATTTCATATCTACTCTACAACGTTTAGTTTCGACAGACTGGATTTCAGCAGTAGGAAAAAATCTGGTAAGGAGAGGCTGGGAGAATTAAATAAATGCCATATAACCATAAGGCAGGTAAAGGAATTAAGTCATAAAGAAACCAACAGCTTTGCTTTTCATCAGAATGAACAAATGGCAGGCAGCTACATTGTTTCCAATCCTCATTCTGGCTCTGAATTTAAACAGGTACCCTGGGAAAATTCTGGAATAACCTCCTTGAGATCACAGCCCTGCTCACAGGAGCTCTGCTTGGTCTACGATGCTAAACTGCAGAGGGAGGCGCTTTCCCCCAAGGCAGCCTGTCTCCAGGGTGATGTCACTGCCCCACAGGGAGCATCCCGCACACCAGGGCTGGCTGAGTTTCCTGTCACTGCCCATTGACCCCTCTCTCAGATAGAATGTACAGCCCCTTGCATGGCCAGGCCTTCTGCAGCTGATCTGGGAAGCCCTCCTTGTCCTGTGGTAAGATATGGCTTTGGCTTTTCAATGTTGCTCCTTGTACGTGGATTTAAAATGTTCTCTGAGGAAAGGCAGATGGTGCTGCTAAGAAGACCCACCGGTCCCAGGTCTCTTTCAGTTCTGGCACTGGGGAGCTCAGAGCATGCAGGTCCCCGGTCCCTCCAGCACAAGTAGATGAAGAGCCCCCCAGCCCCAGATACAGCCCTCCATGCCCCTCATCAGGTCCAGGACCCCAGAGGAGTGGAGAAAGGCTGCTTTCCCTCTGAGAACACCCTCATCCCACAGGGTCTCTGGGCATCAGCTGTGCCTCTGCAGTCCTTGCTGAAGTCCCCTGTCCTGTCATGGCCTCTGGCTGGGGTCTGGGCGGGTCTCTCTTCTCAGTCCAGCCTTCTCTGAACCTGCTGGCTGTAGTCAGCCTTCCCAACACTCTCTTCAAAACAAATCCAACACTGTAAAGCAATTATCCTTCAATTACCAAAAAAATGAATTGTTTTTAAAGGATGAAAAAAAAAAGCAGTCCGCCGAGCCCTGGTTTGAAGAGACTGTTGGGGAGGCTGACCGCAGCCAGCAGTTCCGAGAAGGCTGGGCTGAGAAGAGACTCGCCGCTGCTGCTCTGATGCTCCTGAACCACGGCGGACATGAAGCTTCGATAGGAGGCTCATAGCCTCCCCAGAACTCACATTGGTGGATGGGGGGAGAGCCCAAGACTTTTCAACCCTGAGGTCCCCCACATTTATTTGAGGCATCTGTTCCATACCCTGAACCCCCAGTACTCATGAAGGGCTGGAAGAAGGGACCTCAAACCTGCATCCTGTTTTGGTACAGCCCACAAGGTAAGGATGGCTCTTACATTTCTAAATGGCTGAAAAAATATCAAAATAAGAAGATTTTGTGACATATGAAAATTACATAAAATTCAAATCTAGTGACCATAAATAAAGTTTTATTGGAACACAGCAGTACCCATTCATTTACATATTGTCTGTGGCTGCTTTTGTGCTCCAAGGGGAGATGGAAGTAGCTGTGATGGAGACCATAAGACTCGCAGAACCTAAAATATCTGGTACTTTACAGTAAACATTCGTTGAGCCTTGTCAGGCATGACTTCCCTCTCCCGATTCCTGCCGACCAGTGAAAGCTATCACTGGTCTCCAAATAGTGGGGCAAAGCAGACAGAAAAGTCCCCACCAATAGACTGATAGACACCAGAGGGGGACCATGGCTTTCATCGCTGTATTAGGGATCAATACATATTCCTCCTACAGTAAATAATTTTCCAGAGCTCTAGTTATAAGTTCTCCTTATAACCTAACTAATTTTTATTTCTTTGGGGAAAAAAGGTTACTGCTTTCTTAAAATAAGTTAACTGTTCTTCAAAGTTACCATAGAGTGAATTGATAAATAACTTCCAAATAGGGAGATGATCTCAAACCAGTTCTGGTTTATTTGTAGGTGAATCAGTTGGAACCACAAACTTGGGTACTAAAACTATTGAGTACCATCCAAAATCAATTTAATTCCTCTGCACATGTGTGTTTATACATGTCTATTTCCATGTCTGTGAATGTGGGTTAGTTCAACAAACTAGACTGAGAATAGGATGGGAGAATTTACCTTCTTGAGGGAGATCTTAAAATCTGATTAAGGATTGATATTTTTAAAAATTAGCAGTGTGTCTCTAATCTCATGAAATAGGAAGGGCTTGGGGAAGAGGTGGGTGGGTGCTAGGAAACGTGGCATCATTTGTTCAACTTTGAGAGAGCCAAACTGAAGATATTGCAACCTAAGACAGTGATTGCAGGAACCAGTTTGTTCACTGGGGCTTTCAAAAATTCTCTGATTCAGTATTCATTTCCTGAGAACCCATTATTTACTATGCATAGCATTAGGAGTAAAAAGCTACAGGCCCCCATCTTTCCACACAGAAAGAATATGGTGAAGTACACAGGAGGCGGGGTCATAAGGAGCAGATGAAGGCACGCTAGCTCAGGAGGAAAAAAAAAATTTTTTTTTTTTTTTGGCAAAACTAAATGTGGAGCATTAATGGGGTTGGTCTTTCACCAACAGCCAGGGACTGGCACCAGAGGGGGCATCCTGGCACTGGTCCTGGGAAGCTCCTCTAGTTTCAGGAGACCATGGGCTCCATGGCAGGAGTTGGAGGGTCATGCCCACTGATTAATGTAGCTCAGCCTCTGCTGGGCTTGAAACTCTTCTCTCCTCCATCACTTCTGCTTGCTCATAGCTTCAATATTTTGTAATTTGGGCTCATTATGACTCATTGTGGCCTCAATTCTTACTTTCTTATTTCTAAGCATCCTACCAAGTCCTCTTCTATTGACATTTCCCTGTTTAAATTTCCAAGAAAGAAGCGGGGATTAACCCAGCTTTCATACATGTTCGTGTGTCTGCCAGGTTGTGTAATGAGTTGCTGGCCAGCCTGTTGATTGGCTGCATGTTGGCTGACCAACAGTTCAGGGCTGACCACCCTGAACTGACCAGCTGCAGAGGTGGGGTCATACAGGACAAAGCTCCACAACTTAAAGATTCTTCTTTTCGTTTCCCCTTGCAGGGTTAGTGGGAATGACACATAAATGCGAATAATTTGTTTACCCCAGAGAGAGAGACATATGAAATTAACTCTATGTTAACACTGCAAACCAAATTCACTAGGCAAACTCAGCAGCACAGGTAGTGGGAAAAAGAACCCCAAATTAGGTAGGATTGGGGGTGGGGCAACCTCTCTGTCAGCAGGGCTCCATCCCCCAGGGACAGCCAGGAGGGCAATAAGCAGAGGAGTTAGCAGCTTCAGCCTGTGTGTTGTATCCAAAGGGGTTCATGGTAGCCAGTCAGGCAGAATGGTGTGGTTCTGGGTGATGGGTCTGCTGAGAATCAGCAAGTGGTTTTATCATAACCAGGATAGGTTCTAGTCCTACAGGGAGGATCAACAAGAGTGGGACAGGATCTCCATGTTGTCTAACTTCAGAGCAAACCACTAAACCCAGTGAGGAACTGGAGTGCTAAGCAGACACCCATGATAGAGGCTCACTCTTCTGGAACATGCATGAGGCACACGTGTGTACATGTAGAGGAGCACACTGAAACAACTCTGAGGATATCAGCTGCCATAACACAGAGTCAGTAGTAACACAAATAAATTGGGACCTCCACCCATGACATGGCTTGGGCTCTTGGCCGGTGTGGAGGGGTCAGCAGGGCATCCATGTCCAGAGCTCAGAGGCTAGAGAAGGTGGGAGCAGACAGGAGTTTGTACAGAATTGGGGTAGCCATGACAGATGACTTTTCAGCTGACCTTTGTTCTAAGTATCAGAAAAAAAGGGAGAAAGGTGAAGAATTTTCCATGGTCAGTAGAACCAAAAGATTCTGAGGGCCCATCTGATATCCTCCCCTGGGCTCAAAATTGCCTACTCATCTAAGGAGATCATAAGGGAAATCAGAAGGTAAATTACTCCCAATTACAACCTCCAGACTGAGGTCCATCCAGGGAAGCCAGCGAGTAGACTGAATCGCCCTGAGTATTGGCAGGCACACTAAGAGGGGGCCCTGCTACTCTTCTCTTCAAAGAGCAGGGTCTCAGGGGCCTTTTTAATTGCTCTTTAAAAGTCTCAGCTGCTTCTGCTGCATCCATTAGTTCACCATAAAAACATACTCAGGTGGTTGCCCCAAGAGTTTTAACTATCTTTATCTGGAATCAACAGCAAAAGTTTGGCTAATTAGCAAAATGAATAATAGCAATGGCTTCTGTTGGCAAAAATAGTGATCTGTTAATTAACATAAAGGCAAGTCGCTCAGTCGTGTCTGACTCTTTTCGATCCCATGGACTGTAGCCCACCAGGCTCCTCCATCCATGGGATTCTCCAGGCAAGAGTACTGGAGTGGGTTGCCATTTCCTTCTCCAATTAACATAAAGGATATTATAAATGGGGTTTTACTGTTGAATCTTACTGGTGTTCAAGACATGAGCTTTGGCTAAAACATGAGGGGTATACTCTCTACTACATAGCTGAGAATAAGATTCGAGCCAGACCTTCAACACTCACCTTTCAGAATGGCATCAGAGGCATGATTTGGAACTTTTCCCATGCTCATCCACAATCTCAGAAAATTCTGCTTGTCTGATGCTAACTAAAATCTGGTCTTTAGAATATTGTCCTGTCACTCTCAAGAGAACTTTTCATGTAAAGTGTGGACAGAGCACCTAAAAGGTCCGGCAGCTGGACTTCTCTGCTTACAGAACCAGCTGTTTGAACATTTTTAGATCTTCTTACTTGGAGAAGGCAATGGCAACCCACTCCAGTATTCTTGCCTGGAAAATCCCATGGACAGAGCAGCCTGGTAGGCTGCAGTCCGTGGGGTCGCTAAGAGTCTGGACATGACTGAGCGGCTTCACTTTCACTTTTCACTTTCATGCATTGGAGAAGGAAATGGCAACCCACTTCAGTGTTCTTGCCTGGAGAATCCCAGGGATGGGGAAGCCTGGTGGGCTGCCATCTATGGGGTCACACAGAGTCAGACACGACTAAAGCGACTTAGCAGCAGCAGCAGATCTTCTTACTAATGAATACATATGTGTCATAGCACTTGGTCTGAGACCTTTCATTATTACATCTAGGTGGGGCTGTGGAGAGATGGGGTTAATCAGATCCCACCACGCCTTGGCTAGGAATAGGCTACCTCAGTGAAGCAGAAGTGGGATATTCTCTGTGCTGTACTCATCCATTCAGCAAATATTACTGGCATGACTTCTGTTTGCCAGTAATATTTGTGCTTGATACTGAGGGTACAATGTTGCATGGGGCAGACATGATCCCCTCCCTCAAGTAGCTCCCAGTCCAGGAGGCAAGTGATCAAGCAAATAACAACAATGAGTGGTGAGTATCACGGCAGGGGATGTACAGAGGTGTGGGAACATGGAGCAGAGAGAATATACAAACTGGGAGGTTATTGCAGTTCCTTCTTTTTTCTGGAAAAATTCAAGTGCTAGAATCGACCCCACAGGCCACTGGACAAACGCCCAAGGGCAATGATAAATCCTGACTCTGTTACAGAGTTTGCAGTTTAAGGATATTTTTGAGTTCCCGTGGTCATTCTCCTCCCACCAGTTTGAGCCCACGTGGACACCTGTCTCCCTCCTATTTTTATCCCAGAGGCCACTAGGTTCAAATCCACATGATGCAGTTGGCAGATTTCATCCCCAGAGACCGCACCATGAAGAGGCTCAGTGACTTGCCCAAGGGCATGTACTGAGTCAAGTGTAGAATTGGGAACAAAACTCAGTCACCTGATGCCAGGGCCAGCTTCCTTTCCCTTGACACATCACCTAACAGGGAAAATAATCTTCTGAAGTATCAAATAGCATTGGTCTTTTGATGAGTGAGCAAGCTGATGAGCAAATAATGAGAAAAGTGGGTATTGAATTTCCTTTAACATAACCCCTTTGGAAAATGCAGCAAAGGATGCGAGAAGAGTGTGACTTATACACGAAAGCAGAAATATTTTAAAATAGCCCCAGACGGCTGATTAACAGTCACAAGGATTAGCTGTGAGTGTCAGTGCAAAGGAGAGTGGAGAGGAAGGACAAAACATGTAAGACACTAGAGTTCTCATGCAGGCAAGAGAACCACTCAGGAGTTACAGTGTTTGCTTAGGGACTGAGGGAGCCTTTCTCATCTTCTTAGTTAAGAAACAAGAGAGGAGACATACATTTGAAACACAGATCACTTAAAGCAGCTTTGTTTTTATTTCTTTTTCCTTGGGGGATTGATCTAAGAAAATAGTGCTACAATTTATGTAGAAGAGTGTTTTGCCTATGTTCTCTTCTAGCAACTTAATGTTGTCATGTCTTACATTTAGGTCATTAAACCATTTGGAGTTTACTTTTGTATATGGTGTGAGGAAATGTTCTAATTTCATTGGTTTACATGTAGCTGTTCAGCTTTCCTAGTACCATTTGTTGAAGGGCTGTTTTTTCTTTTTCCATTGTATGTTCTTGCCTCCTTGTTGTAGATTAATTGACCATAAGAAATATAAGCAAAATTAACCAAATAGATCCTAATCAAACTTAAAAGTATTTGCACAGCAAAAAACAACCATCAACAAAACAAAAAGACAGCCCATGGAATGTGAGAAAATATTTGCAAATGATGCGACCATCATGGGATTAATATCCAAAAAATACAAACAGCTCATACAACTCAATATCAAGAAAACAAACAACCCGATCAAAAAATGGGCAGAAGACCTGAATAGACATTTTTCCAAAGAAGACATAAAGATGGCTAACAGGTACACGAAAAGATGCTCAACATCACTAATTATTAGAGAATTGTAAATCAAAACCATAATGAGGTATCATCTCACTCCAGTCAGAATGGCCATCATCAAAAACTCTATAAATAGTAAATGCTAGAGAGGATATGGAGAAAAGGCAACCTTTATACGGTGTTGGTAGAAATGTAAATTGGTGAAACCACTGTGTACAATAGTATGGAGGTTCCTCAAAAAGCTAGAAATAAGAACTACCCCATCAATCCCACTCCTGAGTATATTGTCAAAGAGAACAAAAACACTAATTCATAAAGATACATGTCCCCCAATACCCATAGCAGCATTATTTATAATAACCAAGACATGAAAGCAACTCAAGTGCTCATCAACAGACAACTGGCTTAAGAATATATATGTATACACACACAAAGCTTGCACTGAGTATACACATATACGTGTATTCCATTGTGTATATATGTATACACACGCTCACATTCGAATATTACTCAGCCATAAAAATGGAAATACTGCCATTTGCAGCAACATAGATAGATGTAGAGAATATTACGCTTAGTGGAATAAGTCAGAGAAACATGAATACTGCTGCTGCTGCTGCTAAGTCGCTTCAGTTGTGTCTGACTCTGTGCGACCCCATAGACGGCAGCCCACCAGGCTTCCCGTCCCTGGGATTCTCCAGGCAAGAACACTGGAGTGTGTTGCCATTTCCTTCTCCAATGCAGGAAAATGAAAAGTGAAAGTGAAGTCACTCAGTCGTGTCCGACTCTAGGGACCCCATGGACTGCAGCCTACCAGGCTCCTCCGTCCATGGGATTTTCCAGGCAAGAGTACTGGAGTGGGGTGCCAAATAAAAGATGAATATACATACAAAAAACAGAAACAGACTTACAGAGATAGCAAACAAACATGGTTATCAAAGGGGAGAGACAGGGAGGGACAAATCATGAATATGAAATTAATAGTTACAAACTACTATACATAAAATAGAGAAGCAACAGGATTTACTCTATAGCACAGAGAATTATACCCAATATCTTATAATAAACTATAATGAAATATAATCTACAAAAAACTGAATCACTATGTTGTATAACTAAAACTAACACAATATTGTAAATTAACTGTACTTCAGTTAAAATATTTTTTATTTTTTTTTTTTTAAAAACTGAATTACTATGTTGTATAACTAAAACACAATATTGTAAATTAACTATACTTCAGTTAAAATTTTTTTAAATGCATCAAACTTTACACTTAGAATGGGTGAATTTATTGTATAGAAATTATACCTCAATAAAGCTGGTTTTAAGAAAAATAAATGTATCCCCCTAGAAGGGCATGATACTTGGAACAGTGCCTGACACATAGTAAGTGCGTACAATGCCACTGTTAAACGAATGGATGGATGAACGAATGAATATTATTCCTTTTCCCTAGTGTTTTATACAATTGGGATAACATTTTTAAACTGATGTGTAAAAAAAGTGTTATGACTTGCCCTGACATCCCATGAATGGGATTCAAATTTCTCTCAATGACACATGTAAACATAAGACCTGTGCATGTCCTTTGGAGAAAAATGGTTCTGGAAGAACTCAGGAGACGAAGGCATCAGAGTGACACAAGCAGCAATTTCTGCTCGCCTTACGTATGGAGAGTGAGAAAAAAAAGCTGCTGGGGACAGGGGCGGGGTTGCAGGGGAGAGTGGGATGGGTGGGAGGGGGTGGCTACAGGCAGTTCTAAGTCCTGCCTGCTGAAAGTGTCCTTCCTGGAGCCCCAGGCTGACCTGGCCTCTGAAGGCACCAACACTTGCTTCCATTCCTTAGCTGCAAACACCATCTTTGTTCCCACAGACCAAGCGGCTCAGGAGAAGCAGGCAGGAACTACTGTCCAGACCACCACGTAAACGCCCAGACTCACTGCAGAGACTAGACATGCCCTGGCCTGAGATCCCCTTGACCTCAGGGGGCATGGCTTTTCCTTGGTTCACAGTGACCTAGACCCAGAGTTAGCCCTTGCTCAGTTGTCAAAGTTAGGAGTCCCTTTTCTTTAGAGAGACCTACACTTACAATCCCTACCTTTTCTTACAAAAGAAAATTTAGAGCTGGAAACAATCAGTTTGCTCATTGCTTCGTTTTCTGATGAATAAACTGAGGTCTTGGCTGGACCCTGACCAGACAGCTGGGCTAGATCTTTGTTTCCAGACGTAAGGCCAGCCACCAGCAGCCTCTTCAGAGTCCCAGGTCGATTTGTCCATCTCGAAGTGCTGCAGTGGGCACTGTGCTGCTTCTTTATGACTCAGCAGAGATTAACCCAGTTTGCTTCTCTGGTTTTCAAGAATACTTGGTTCATCAAAATAATGGATCTCAGAAATCAAATTTTCTTTCAGATTTTATCATTGAATGAATGAAGAGAACAAAAAGAGAAAAACAAATGGACTGATTTTCTGATTACACAACTCCCTTGGCTGGGGGACGAGAGACTGACTACCTGTCTTCAAATTTATCATCTCCCTGGGAGGGTGCCCACTTCTCTCCCACCTGTCCAAGCACACACAGACTACATCAGGTTCACTCTCTGCATCATTCAACACCTCCTCTTTCCCTCTCACACACCTGGTGGAGACTGTTGAATGAATAAACAGACAAGCTCATTGGAAAGTAGGTGGCATGGAATCCAGAATACATTTTCCAAAGGAAATGATGTCATGAGGGGGTTTGGGTTTCCTGAGCCTGCCCACAGAGCTGAATTAATCTATCACCCCACTGAAAGGCTATATATTCTAGTAGGAAATAAGGGGGAAAGAAGTACAGTTACCATACTCATCATAAAATAAACTAAAAGACCTGAACAAGAAATGTTTGCTGTGGGCAGATCTTATCCACACTGCACAGTGCCACTCAGAAGATGAAGGAGGGCTGTCTCTCTTTCTGAAATGAGGGATTATGCCTTGAAATTAGTGACTTCCTTTGCTAGCAGCCGAATCTCTCTCTGACAGCTGCTCGGATCAGCCAGGCATACATTACTTTCATCTTTAATAAACAGCCACTCTGAAGTCAGTGGCTGGTCTCCATGACAACCAGATCAAGTTTTTCCACTGACGCTGGGGGCAGAAAGAAAGAAGGAATAGATCACTTTTTGCTGAGGCGCTGCACCCTGAGAGGGCAGAGGAAGGTGAGTGTGGGGTACATGTACCCCCACATGGACCTCCACGTCTTTATGTGTCCCAGGAGAATGGGAAGTGACTATACCTTTTTACCGCATGTGGAGGAAGAGGAATCCTGACTGGCAATATAAGACACATGGGAAAGGGTTCCTTTGGAGAGCATAGCACACATCAAAGCCTGAACTGCCAAGCACCTAAATGCAATTCGATCTGACTGAATTTGAATTTGCTGTGTGTGCCTGGACCTCTGCTACACCCTGCAGGGGTTACTTACAGTAGAGGCTTTACAAAAAGTGAGGAGAGGCACCCTATGGTGAGGGGTGAGAAGGGGGTGGGGCAGGTTCCCAGAAAAGGCTCAGCCCCTGCCCCTCCCAGCCCAGGATGGCTGCAGCTTACAGTACCTACCCCTCCACCACCCCGCCTGCCATCAAGCTTAGCCTTACCTAGTCCTTGAACTCTAGCCAGGATGACTGGCAGCTGGTCAGGCTGAAATGAACAGTTTGTTGATGGTTCACTGAGGCAGCATCCATGGATCTTTATGACCTGGGGCCCACAGAATTTCCACCTTCTCTGAGCTCTCCCTGGTGGGTCCATTTGGTCTGCATGACTAGGATCTGAGTCACCTTGCTAACCCAGGCTGAAGCCCTGACACTCTTGCCTGGCGCTTGCCTGCCTCTTACCTCAGGCACCAGACTCATCGCTCCATATCCCCTGGTGGGGTTCTTCTCTAGGTGAGCTGGTTACCTGGAGCCACACTGACGAGACTTCTCCCTTAACTTCAGCTATCTGTGTCTCTGCCCCAGGAGGGGTCTGGACCCTCAGTTACTGATGGATGCTTACAGGAACTAAGCTGAGTCTGCCGTGGGCCCCTGGAACTGGACCCTGGCTACTAGCTCTCATTTTACCACCCCAAGATCAGTTTCCAGTCCCAAATTCTTCCCTTTCTCCACAAACCAGGTGCTGTGCTTAGTCACTCAGTTGTGTTCAACTCTTTGTGACCCCATGGACTGCAGCCCTCCAGGCTCCTCTATCCATGGGGATTCTCCAGGTGAGAATACTGGAGTGGGTTGCCGTGCCCCCCTCCAGGGGATCTTCCCAACCCAGGGATCCAACCCAGGTATCCCTCATTGTAGGCAAATCTTTACTGTCTGAGCCACCAGGGAAGCCCAAGAATACTGGAGTGGGTAGCCTACCCCTTCTCCCGGGGATCTTCCAAACCCAGAAATCGAACCAGGGTCTCCTGCCTTGTAGGCAGATTGTTTCCCTGCTGAGTTACCAGGGAAGCCCCCACAAACCAGGGCTGCTGCCAGGGGCTGGTCTGGCAGAGAGCCAGAGAGCCTCATTTTGGAGCCTGAGTGGGCTGTAATGAAGGTGGTTTTTGAGATGAGTCTTGAAAGCCAGCCAGGACTCAGATTAGGTAGGAAAGAGGACTTTCTGTCAAGACAAGGGTCCTTGATGAAAGTCAGAGGATGAGGATGCATAACTTCAGTGAGGCAATCCCAACTTCCTGCCTGCTCAGCAGGGAAGGGTGCAAGCAGTCAAGGGATCAAGTCCCACAGGGCATCTGTCTGGGGAGTTTTCTCACAATATTCTCCTGGAGTTGGGTAAGTACAGTCCCTATCCTCCCAGGATTCTTAAAGCGAAACTAGATAGCCAGATTCTGTGACCAGGATTGTAACTAAAATTTACTAAACACATTTACACATTATTTCACATTATTCATTCACAAAATAGATGGGGCTGGAGGAGCAAGCGAGGACCGGTCATGAAAGGCTCTTGTGAGCTACATTGAGGACTTAGACTTTTTAAAGAGATAATGCCAAGCTATAAAATAATTTTAATTTGGAGGTTAATGTGATCAGGTGAGGTTTTACGTTGTAGGCAGTGGAGGGAGGGGCAAGCTCAGAGCCTGAGAGGAAGGAGCCAGGACACCACTTGCCTCTCCAGCTGCTCCCTGAGGGACAGAAGACTCACAGGCTGCAGATGCCAAGGCTACAGGGGCCCTGGCCTTAGGGTCTGGTCCACTGACACCATCTGCGTTTTCACTGCGCTCTTTGCTGGGTCCCCTGCCCCCTCCTCACCCCTGCCGTGTCTTCTGTCTGTTCCCCTCGGTGTTGCCCTGCACTCACTTTCCCGGTGCTTTTCCACTTCCACCCTCACTTTAGCACCTGCTATCCTGGCCTCTCTTTTTCCTGCTTTCTGTTCCTGTTTGCCAAGTGGAGGGAAAGCTGCCCAAGAGACCCACCCTCTCCACCAGCTTTAGAGGAAAAGACTGGCCTCAGGAGACAAACACTTCCCCTCGGCTGTTGGAAACAAGCAGGCTGGTTTTTCCATCACAGAAGCAGAACGCTAAAGCTGTTGACTACACCAGTGGGTCAGCAGAAATGTCTATTAGGAACTTATTGCTCGTTTCTACCCATTCAGAGTGGAAGTGGAATATTCTGGGAGCTTCCTTTGACCCTCTCTTGACCTGAAATACCTCCTCTACTGACGCCCGAAAGCCCACCATTGAACCAGTCATTCCTGTGTGTTAATCATTATTTTTTCCCAATGGCTTTTCTTTGAACATATAAATCCTCCTGGAAGGGGAAACACATTAGCTTCCTAATGCCTTGATGTAACAAAGCACAGAGGGGAAAAATAAAAAAGGTTTCCAGTCCCTCATGAACATCATCTATGGGACTGGTGATAAATCTAATTTGACTGGATGTAGAATTAACAAGACACTTAAATTATAGAACTGTTGATATCCATATAATCATTTTCTTCTTTTACCTTTTCTTTTTATCCTCTTCACTAAAGTATAACACACAGAATAAAGTATACAAGTCTTAAGTGTACAGCTTAGTGAATTTTTACACATGTATACACCCATGTTAACTACCACCTATATTAAATATATTCCAGTACTCTAGAAGACTCTCTGTGCCTCTTCCTAGTTAATGTTCCTGCAAAGATAGTCACCATTCTGACTTCTATTATCATAGGTTAGTTCTGCCTGTCCTCAAGCTTTCTGCGAATGGAGTCATGTGGATTCCTAGCCTTTCGCTCAATACAATTTATACACACTGTTATATGTATGAGTCATCTGTCTTTTCCATTGGTGTTCAGTATTCCGTTGTATGAATATACTACAATTTCTTATTTTTCTGTTGATGAACACTTGGTGGGTATTTCTAGGGTTTGGGCTATTATGAATAAAGCAGCAGTGAACATTCTTATACAGGTTTTTGTCGTGAACACATGCACTAATTTTTCTTTGATATATATCTAGAGGTGGGATTGTTAGGTTAAAGAATAGGCATATATTTAACTTTATTAGAAACTGTCAACAAATTTCCAAAGTGACTGTGTCATTTTGCATTCTCACCAGCAAGTGTATGAGTTGCAGTTGCTCTGCATCCTTGTGAACACTGTATTGTCAGTCTTATTAATTTTAACTACTCTGGTAGAGAAACATTTATGATATGTTTGCCTGAGAGAGGTGGGTTCCTGAGCTGAGAGTTCCGAGCAGAAGAATGGAGCCCTCATATCAGTGACAGCTATGGGAGTGGAGTCCTGATGAGTTTCTGTGTTTGTTTTAATACAAAGAACCATAAGGGTGAGGCTTCCTGGGTAGGTCAGTTGGTAAAGAATCCTCCTGCAATGCAGGAGACTCTGGTTCAACTCCTGGATTGGGAAGATCCCCTGAAGGAGGGCAAGGCTACCCACTCTAGTATCTTGCCTTGAGAATCTCATGGACAGAGGAGCCTGGCAGGCTATAGTCCACAGAGTCTCAAAGAGTCGGACACGACTGGGTGACTAAGCACAGTACATAAGGGTGAGAAAACCAGAGGAATATTGTCTATTAGTATCAGCTTTAAAAAGCCAAACTTGGAGGCTGTGTCACCAAGTAGAGGAAAGAGCTAGTTTAGGCTAATTCTAGGAGAACATTCCAGACAGGATAGATTTGAAGATAACACTACACCTGTGATGGTCCAGCCAGAAAGTGATCTTGTACCAGAATTCTCGGCTGCAAGCAATGGAAACCAGCTCAGGCTAAGATAGCCAAGAGGGAATGTATTAAAAGCTATCTGGGTACTCACATGATGGATAGGAGCATCAAGGGTCAGGCCTAGAGATGGGCAGGAATCAAGGAGATTCTAAGAGGTCAGGAGCAGACAATTCAGTCTATTCAGCTTGGCTTCCTGCCAACTGTTCTGAGATCCTTGCGTCAGTTGTTCAAGGTTAAAGTTTCAGAACAGCTTATCAGATAGGTTGTGCTTAGACCACATGTCCACCCTCAGGGCTGAGAGAGGCAGAATCAGTTCTCTTTAAGAGCTTCCATGGTTCTGAGCAGACACCTGGGTTTATATCCCACTACAACTGCATATGTGGGGAAGAGGTAATTCCCTAAAAGAAATCAGACACCAACAGGAAGGGGGAATGGATGTTGAGTAGCCGAAGAAATACTATTAACACATATTTACCACAGCCCTGTCTTCCACAGCATTCCTTTCACACCAGGATGGTAATTATGGTAGAAGTGGTGACAGAACACTGGCCTGGGCCTACAGGGTGGGCAGGGAACGGGAATTTGACAGACAAGAAAGCATCACTGACTGGCTAACCTGTTTTCCAAAGGACTTGAATAAGATAAGATCATGTGATTCAACATTTTTTAACTTGTCTGTCATTTTTCAGCAAGTCTGAGTCACTCCCTGATCTCCTTAAGGTGTCTTCAACTCTGACTGAGGGAGTCTTGGGTAGATGTGAAGGGTGGGGACTGCCAAAAACAAGGGAAGATTACAGTACCCAGACGGCGCTCCTTTCTAAGTCCTCACCCCACAGGCTCTACAAGCATAGTGCCTAGGGCCCGTGAGCTTCTCAGAGACTAAGGAATTATCTGAGTCAGGGGGAAGTTACAGGTTCCAAAATACACAGAGAAAATTGCAAATTAAAAAAATATTTAATGCTTAATTAGCGTTTAGCTATCCTTTCCCCCTTTTCTGTGACACTCCTACCCCCAGCTCAGAGTTCCCCAACATTCAGCCTAAGGTGCATTGTTTCAAATTACAAAGCCACCAGCAAATGAGAGCAAGCCAGAGAGAGCAGGGGCAGTGACCTGGCTTCTCCACAACAGGTGCCTACATACTGATCATCATCTGAAATGAAGAGTCCAAGTCAGCCCTGGAAAGAAAGAACAACGACTCAAGCTTTGACCTTAGGTTCAGAGACCTAGTTTCTGAATCCCTTCTTCATTCCTCCAGGGGTTCAATGGAATTAACTTGACATGGTCCTTCCATTCAGGAAAGATTGTGAAAATGTCTGTTACCTGAAATTGGGCCAGAGGTCCCATCCGGCCTGGACATTCAGAGTGTGCATTTTCTTATAGTTACAGTACGCAGGACTGGGTGTCGGAAGACCCAAATATCATCCAGGCTGTCATGAACTCACTATGTGACCTCAGACAAGTTACCACCTTTCTTCTCTTTCCTCTTTTGTAAAATGAAGGCAGTTGATTGAATGAGCACTGAAGTATGTTCAGGTCCTATGATCACTTAAACTCTTAAGCAGATTCCTAAAACAAGGAAGAAACCACATTAGCTTTGCTGACACATCTTCCCTTATGCTCCACAGAAGACCAAACGCTATAATAAAAAGCATCTCTGTCCCCAAACCATACTTAATCTCCAAGTTATGCAACCTGTGATTAGTAGAACCTATTTTGCTGTAATTGAGCAGGGTAGTTCTAGGAAAAAATTATACTGAATTTCACTAAATGTGCATTCATTTGGTTAACCAGACCACTAAGGCTGACATACTGTACCGATTACCTAATATGAATACCATCAACATCCTTCCATTTTCGGTGAATTGGCTTTTTAGCCATCAGGCTAGAGCCCACTATAATTTATTTTCTTTGTGGTAGCGGCAAACATGTCTAAATTAGTTAAATTACTTTAATACGTGGTTGCTTTAAGACTCAAGAATTCCTGACCACTCCTTCCAAGGAAACATCAATCCACAACATGTGGAATAAATCTCCATTTTCATGTCTTTGTTTCATTTGGGGTTCTTTTCTGAATGACTTCATTTTTTGATGTTGTTGCTAAATCAACCTAAATTTGGGATCTGACTAAATACTCAGAGTTGTGCTCATCTTTTGACCAAACATTTCCCTTCATTTTGTTCCTCCAACCCCCACTGGGGAACATAATTGTGATCAATTACAAATTGCTGGATGGCAAGCTCTTCATTCTGTCCACAGCAAGATAAATGACTTCCTTGCCTAAACAACCTCTTGTGGAATAATATTCTGACCTCCTCTCGTTCTCCATCCTTCTCAGAGGAGGCCAGTCCAAGCCATGCTCTTTAGCCACGTGAATGTAATCGGAGCAGTTTGAAAAATGTGCAAACACATTATTAGCAACGTGTTTAAATAGCATCATTCCCTTAGGTGTTCATAATCCTTTAAAGCTATGATATGATTACTCCTTCCAGCATCACTCTAACACGTATACAGCACAGCAAGAATTATATTTGTCAAGAAACATGACAATTTTAAATTAATAAAAATTATTTCCCAGGTTACACACAGTATTTTTCTTTATTTATGGGATCTACTATCTTTTCTTTATTTATAGTATCTGTGTCCCTTTCAAAAGGATTTGAGTCATCTTACAAATGCTAACATTACAGCATAGCTCTAATAAAATAAGCATAAAACCACAATAGGAGGTAGGCGAGCTCTCCCCAAACAAGACAAGAAACATTAGAGTAAAGTGTGACAGATCTGATCTCACAGAAATCCAAAAGCTTTAGTTGATGAAGGTCAAGTAGCAGGCCAACAGATAAGGGGTTAACACCCAAAATATGACCTGTATAAAAATGCCTAAAACTCAACAAAAGAACAATCACTCAAGTGTGTATTTTATGCAAAGAATGTGAAGATTAGGCCAGAAGAAATAAAAATGATCAAATATGTCAGGGAAAAAAAATGCTTCATCTCTAGTTCCTACAGAAGGAGTTTCAAATTAAAACAAGGTAACACATGGATAACCAACAAGGACCTATTATATAGCACCATATAGCAACAAGGATCCCTGTATAGCACAGGGAACTCTGCTCAGTGTTATGTGGTAGCCTGGATGAGGGTAGCCGGGGGGAGTTTGGGAGAGAATGGATAAGTGTATATGTATGGCTGAGTTCCTTTGCTGTTCACCTGAAACTATCACAACATTGTTAACCTGCTATTTGTTGTTATTCAGTCACTAAGTTGTGTCCTACTCTTTGCAACCCCATGAACTGCACCACACCAGGCTTTCTTGTCCTTTACTATCTCCCAGAGTTGAGTCAGTGATTGAGTCCGTGACGCTATCCAATCATCTCATCCTCTATCACGCCTTTCTCCTCCTGCCCTCAATATTTCCCAGCATCAGGGTCTTTGTCAATGAGTCAGTTCTTCGCATTGGGTGGCCAAAGTATTGGAGCTTCAGCTTCAGTATCAGTCTCAGTCCTTCCAATGAATATTCAGGGTTGATTTCCTTTAGGATTGACTGGTTTGATCCTGTAGTCCAAGGGACTCTCAAGTGTCTTCTCCAGCTGCTGCTGCTGCTGCTGCTAAGTCGCTTCAGTCGTGTCTGACTCTGTGCGACCCCATAGATGGCAGCACCACAGTTCAAAAGCATCAGTTCTTCAGCGCTAAGCCTTCTTTATGGTCCAACTCTCACATCCATACATAACTACTGGAAAAACCATAGCTTTGACTAGATGGACCTTTGTTGGCCAAGTAATGTCTCTGCTTTTTAATACACTCTAGGTTTGTAATAGCTTTTCTTCCAAGGAGCAAGTGTCTTTTAATTTCATGGCTACAGTCACCATCCACAGTGATTTTGGAGCCCAAGAAAATAAAGTCTGTCATTGTTTCCATTTTTTCTCCATCTATTTTCTGTGAAGTGATGGGACCAGATGCCATGATCCTAATTTTTTGAATGTTGAGTTTTAAGCCAGCTTTTTCACTCTCTTCTTTCACCTTCATCAAGAGGTTTTTCAGTTCCTCTTTGCTTTCTGCCATTAGGGTGGTATCATCTGCATATCTGAAGTTGTTGATATTTCTTCCAGCAATCTTGATTCTGCTATCCTCAAATATAAAACAAAAAGTTAAAAAAAAAACCAAAAAAAATCCCAAGGTAACAGTTTGCACCCACTCAATGTCTGAAATAAAAAGAGTTATACAGTATTGTATGGCCATTTTGGTTGTTTTACATTTTATCCCAGTGCAAACATTGCTACAGTGAATGTCCTGGTACATATATCTTTTAGCAAATATACAGATATTTCTGAAGATAGGTTTCTAAAAACAAAATTGAGTTAAAATGTATATGCATTTTGAACAAAGATAAATATGGCCCATCTACTCTCCTAAAATACTGTTCTATTTAACACTTACATTCATAGCATATGAGTGTGTTGATTTCCTCTAAACATGCAATTACCACAGAACCCAGTAATTATGCTCATGGGCATTTATCCCACAGAAATATAAACTCATGTTCACACAAAAATTGTCATGAATGTTCAAAACAACTTTATTCATAATAGTCAAAAACTGGAAACATTTAAGCTGTCCTTTAGTGATTGAGAGGTTAAACCAACTGGTACATCCACACCATGGATACTACTCAGCAAGAAGAAGTTGATATACACAACCTGGTTGAATCCCAGGAAGTTATGCTGAATGAAAAAGCCAATTCCAAAAGGCGATGAACTACCTGATTACATTTATATAACATTTCTGAACTGACCAAAGGATAGAAATGGAGAACAGGTGAGTGGTTGTCTGGAGTGACAAGCAAGGGAAGGTGCGAGAGGGCAGAGGGGTGGGTATACAAGGGCAACACCAGGATCCTCATGGCGATGGAGCTGCTCTGTGTCTTGATTGTGATGGTTCACACAGGAACCTACACATGTGTAAGACTGATGGATTGTGTCACTATCAATATCCTAGTTGTGATGCTGTACTACAATTTTTCAAGAAGTTACCACTGAAGGAAACTTGCTAGAGGGTACCTGGGATCTCCCTGTTTTATTTCTTATGCTATGCTATGCTAAATCACTTCAGTCGTGTCTGACTCTTAGCGACCCCATGGATAGCAGCCTAACAGGCTTCTCCGTCCATGGGATTTTCCAAGCAAGAGTACTGGAGTGGGGTGCCATTGCCTTCTCCATTATTTCTCATAGCTTCCCATGAATCTACCACTATCTCAAAACATAAAGTTTAATTTTAAAAATATATGATAGATCTATATAACATAATATGAGGTCTAAGATATACTGCTGCATGGGAACAGCATGTCACAAAATAATAGGGACAGTATTATTCTATTTGTGATCAACAAAGTCACATGTTAGCTTATATGTGTAAGCAAAAAAATTTTTTAACACTGCTTACCTCTGAGAAGAGGAAGGAAAAAGAGAGCCCTTTTTCAGTCTGTATTTAGTGTGTCCTGTTGCAGTGCTTTACAACCAGCATGTCTGACTTACGTGACTTAAACATTTGTTTTTCATTGTAGAGAGGGATTAACTATAGCAATAATGAGGGTTAACCAACTGCTCCAGAGGACAGGCAGTATCTCCTCAAGCAAACTGGGCCAAAAGAGGTGTTCAGGGGAGAGGCAACTTTCAGTGAAGGTGACGAAGCCCAGAAGCCTGAGAGAGGCGCAGAGGATGTAGAAAAGGATTGGTCTGCAACAGAACAGGCACTGAGGGAAGGGAAGAAGGGAGAGTATCCTGAGAAGAAACTCAGACAGTCGAGAGTAAGAGGTTTCCCAGTGGGGACAGGAGTAAAAGATGGCTTTGGTGTGCATTTAGGGTAGGGCGTTTATCATTTACCAGGAGGTGGTGGCACTGCCATCAGAGCCCTCAGGGACAATGTGGGGAGCATTCCAGTTACTGGGGATGTCTCCTCCAGCTATGTATCCTGGAACAGGGGGTCCCATCAGCCTGCAGTCTCACTGGACCTCTTGACAGCTCATGTCAAGGCTCCACCATCTGATCTCAACAGCCACTCTAGTGAACCCAGATGGCATTTCTGATCAGGGGAGTTAGCATAAGCTCAGTAACAACCCCCCACAGAGCTGGACAGTGCTTTTTCCTCAGTCACCCTGATAAATGGTCCCTTGTCCCTCTAGGCTTGAGGTAAGTTGCAGAGTCCTTTCTCAAAAGGTCCTGGTCTGTGAACTGGCTTCAGTCTGGGGACTGGATGTGTTAGTCCCTCAGTCATGTCTGACTCTTTGCGACCCCATGGACTTTGCAACCCCAGGCTCCTCTGTCCATGGGATTCTCCAGGAAAGAATACTGGAGTGGGCTGCTACTCCCTTCTCCAGGGGATCTTCCTGACCCAAGGATCAAACCTGGGTCTCCTGCATTGCAAGTGGACTCTTTACCATCTGAGCTGCCAGGAAACTGAATAAGAGGCTATACATTCCCACTATGGTGATGCAACTTTGGTCCCTGCCCAGCAGAGCTAGAATTTTTCTCCCTACATTTGTAAGCAAGTAACTTAGTAAACCTCCCATCCAGTTCATTTTAGGAATCTGGTGATCAGTTAGCCATTGATTGCCACAGATCCCTGCATATAAAACTCTTATTTCTTCATCCCTATGGCTTATTAAGATAATTGCATTTATGTTGTCTCTGATGGAAACCAGAAACCAGGGAAATCAATCTCACTGCCACATCAGCATCATCATTTCTGACCTTCAGAGAGTCACGTCAGAGCTCTTCAGTGACTCTGGTGCCTCCTTCACCAGTGCATTTTCTCTTGCCATGGTTGGTCCTCCCAGGGCATTTGGAGAGGTGATGGTTTAACGGTTGGAGTAATTAATCCCTCCCAACATTCCCGTTTCCCTCGGCCTCTGGACTCTCTCCCCTCTCACAGTCTTGCTTCTCTAAGCGCAGTTCATGGACTAGCTGCATCATGGCATCACCTGAGAGCACATTAGAAACCAGGTCAGTCCTAGACCTGCCAAAGCATAATCAACATCTTAACAAAATCCCCAGGTGATTCATAAACACATTAACATTTGTTTTACAGCAGTGTTTCTTAAACTGTAATTGCAACTGATTCATTTTTGAAAGTGCAAATGCCCAGGTCCCATCTCCAGAGTTTCCAATTCTGTAAATCTAGGGTGAGATTCAAGAATTTCCATTTCTAACATATTCAAGGCTGATGTTGATGGTCCCAGGTGATGTAGTCACCACTGCATTTGAACCGCTGTTCTATATTATGCCAGAGAATTTACAGAATTTTGACCTAAAGAACCACAGGTCATCATAGACTCCAGGCTCTTGTTGGCCAATCCAGCAGACAATTCACACCAGTCCTTGGCACTTGAGCTAACCCTGAGTCTTAGGAGACGTTCCATGTCAGTATATTCAGCTGATGGATCCTTACTATCTTCCTCCAACACCCTTACAACCTCCTCCCACATACGATCTTCCTGCTCCTCCAGGTACCATGTGTTAAGATCTCGTAACTCTTTGGGTGAATAGGCTATTTTAGCTGAAAATGGCACTTTTCTATTTCTCCTTTTGGACCATATTGAGCTCTAACTCTTGTTACAGAGCTGGAGGCAAACAGAGGAGAGAGTGTGGGTCTGAGAAAAGGCAGCTCTAAAGGCAACTGCTCTGGGTGTAGTCACTGAAAATACTGTTCTGCAGAAAGAGGGCTCAGGAAAATCTAGAGCTCAAAGTTCTCAGCCTTATCCATGTCCCACCTGTGCCTTACACTGGTATTAGAGACCTAGAAAGGCTGAACTTTCAATTGGCGCTTTAATTTTACAACCTTGCAATGAGGTCCAGGGCTTGGGTGTTCATGGTAAGGACTCCAGATCAAGAGATTTCTTCAAGTTTTCCATGGAGGCTTGATTCTGAACTACAGGTGTTCTTAAATATATATATTATATATATATTCGTACTCATCATTTTGCCTATATATGTACTTTGGAGCTGTAAAAAGCAACAACAACAACAAAAACAAACTAGATGACACCACAACCTTTACAATCACTTCCTTTGACAGAGCAACTAAGTGCCACAGCCTCCTTTCCCATGTCTTGCCCTCCACTTACTCTTCATCCCTTGCTATGACCACGGATCATCTGAATCCTTATGATACTATGCATGCATTGATGATGAGTGTCCATTTCTATCCTTTGAAACTCCATGTCCCTGCAAGGTTCAGTTCCTCAAATATGATCAGCCCAATCCCAAAAGCACGTTATGAAGATCTATTGCCTGGGACAACTTCTAGTATCAATTACTCTATCAGTCAGAATACCAAACAGAAACATCAGGTGCTCATATGCAGATAATTTCAAGAGGGAACTATTTACGATAGTACAGACAGAATACATGGAAATCACAAAGGATAAGACAATAACTGGTGCTGGTAGCACTGAGCAGAACTGCCCTAGACTTGAAGAGGAGGGTCATGTGTAGATGCCTCATTAAGAGAAGCAGCGACCTTCAGTCAAGGGACTCGGGCAGCTCTTGGCAACCTCACAGACAGGGAGCTGTGGGAGTGAACACCTTGACCTCACTCTCTCCCTGGTTTCCAGTCTCTTCCCAGGGATCCCCAGTGGCCAAACCCAAGTGGAAGCCAGAGTCAAGGAAGCCAATGGATATAGTCAACTAAATCAGCCTCCTGGATGGAGAGTGGATTCAGAGGAGAAAATGAAAGGTGTCTGGCATGATGGAAAAGGCCATGACTTTAGTTCTAAACAAATGGGCTGGTGGCATCTAAGCAGAGATGTAAAGCAGGTAACTGAGAAGCTCTGGAGACTAGAGAAAAGTCTGGGCTGTTGTACAGATTCCAGAGCATAGAACTGAAGTCATGAAAGTGGGTGAGATGACTTAGACAGTGAGGAGTAAGAAAAGGAGAGGATCTAGGGTTAAACCTGAGCAGTTTCAACATTTAAAAATCAGTTAGAAGAGGAGAATCTGCCAAGGGACTGAGAAATAGAGGTGGAAGAAAAACCAGGGGAGTATGGCAGCTTAGATACCAATAAAAAATAGAAGAAGGTTAAATCAGTTCAGCTCTGCTGAGAGGTCACATACAAGGAAGACTGAGGTGTGCCCCTGAGATTTAGGGTGTGGAGGCCACCGGACACTTTAATAAAAACAGTTTTAAAAAAGAAGCAGGGGAAGATGCCAGTTAGATGAGGTTGATGGGTAAACAGGTGCTGAATGAGGGCAAAGGATGACTACGCACAATTCTCCCAACCAGTTTGGGTGTGAAGGGGAGAGAGGAAAAGAGTAGAACCACGAAGGAAATCTGGGGTCCGAGAGTGGGATTTCTTAAGTATAGGAGTGATTAGAGCATGTTCAGATGCTGACCAAAAAAATCCCTTAAGAAGGGAACAGAACGAGGCTAGAAAACGGGGGATATTTGGCAACATACCTTTTCTGAGATGGTTGGAATCCATGGCGTGGGGAAGGGAACTGACCTTTCAAGAAGGAGGAACATCACTTGCATTTTGTCAGGAGGGAAGTGCAGAGAATGGGTTCAGGTGCTGGTACAGATACAGGTTGGATTGTGGGTGCAGGTGGCAGGAATTCCCACCTGAGGGCCTCTGTTTCTTCTGTGAAGTATGAACAAAGACACCTTGCACTAGAGAGGGATGAGATGGGGCCTAAAGACTTGGAAAGTTTGAAATGGCTGTTCAAAGACTGAAAGATGAGTGGACAAGAGGACAGTGGGATTCCCCAGGGAGGGGAGTGATGATGAAGACTTTTCTAGGCTGGCGGGGGCGGTGGGGGCGGAGGGGGTGGTCCTTCTCCAGTTATGCCTTGCTGCTGAGGTAGGACGTGTAAAAAAGTATATTAATGAGTTCTTGCAGGATTGACTTTTTTCCTCCAGGTGAAAGAGTGATAAAAGGATGAGCTAGATGAGTAAGTTTAGGGTGTTGGTGAGACAGTGACTGACATGATGGACCACGTGTCTGATGTGGCTTCAAAGGGAAGCAAAAATAGGGTAGGTTGATGGATAAGGAAAAGTAGAGGGGCCGGGAGATTAAGAGCCTCAGTAAAGTTGGGGCACAGGCTTCCTAGGTAATGCTAGTGGTAAATAATCTGCCTGCCAATGCAGGAGATGCAAGAGATGAGGGTTTGATCCCTGGGTCAGAAAGATTCCATGGAGGAGGGCAAGGCAACCTACTCGTGTATTCCTGCCTGCAGAATCTCATGGACAGAGGAGCCTAGTGGGCTACAGTCCATGGGGTCACAGAGTCAAACACAACTGAAGCAATTTAGCACGCATGTATGCAAGGTTTGGTCTTCTCTGGTGGCTCAGATGGTAAAGTGTCTGCCTGCAACGCGGAAGACCTGGGTTCGACCCCTGGGTTGGGAAGATCCCCTGGAGAAGGAAATGGCAACCCACTCCAGTACTCTTGCCTGGAAAATTCCATGGACCAAGGAGCCTGGTAGGCTACAGTCCATGGCGTCACAAAGAGTCAGACATGACTGAGCGACTTCACTTTCACTTTTGTGCAAGGTTTGGGCACAGAGTGGGTAAGAAAGCAGACTAGCCTACAATGAGATGGGATTATGGACAGAGGGGAGATTTGACAGATGACAAAATCTATGGTGTAACAGAGAAGCAGGTGCTGGAAGAGATGGGGTTGATTAAAGAACTGAGAGGCCAGAATGCTGATTATGTCATCTATGGGTATCGTCCCATCTACCAGGAGGATGGCAGGGTTGCAGTGTAAGGGCATATGGTGAGCCAGAAGGAGAAGTTCTTGGGGAAGGAGAAGGAGTGTTCTGGTGGCCAGTGGGTGTCAACAACACCAGAACTTCCGAGAGCAGCCATTTTTACAGGAATGTTTGGATTCTGCACCAGGGAATGAGGACAGGTTATTCCCACCCCTTGTCCTGGGGGTGTAAGTGGTGGAAGAGTACTTGAGAGAACTGAAAAAGAATTGCTACTCTCTGGGTAGAGCTGAGTTTCAATTCAGGCAAGGAGAGAGAGGTTCTCCAGCAGCTGACGTGAACAGAGGCAGCAGGAGTGACCAGGGATGAAGAGGGAGGTTTCAACTTGAGTACATTTGGATCACAGCTTATAAAAAGAGTTGCCATTAGGAAGATTCAAAATAAGTATCTGTGTCCAGAAAGCATTATACTGCTTTTCAAAGACAGACACATATGCCAAGTCAAATCATCCTTCACTTTCAAGGGTGACCCTTTGTGTATGGTCTGGCTCTGGAGAATAATATATAACTAGAAGTATTTTTTCCATGCTCAGGGCTGTCCTCGGGTTTCTCTGGTTCCAGCTGCTGTTTGCTGAGTCTGGCATGAGTTTTACCTTCATCTCCTGTTTTCCTAGTTTGCCAGACTCTGTGGTTTGAAAAGACTCCCACCAAGGACAGTTCGGGCTTCCCAGGTGATGCTAGTGGAAAAGAACCCGCCTGCCAATGCAGGAGACATGAGAGACTTGGGTTTGATCCCTGGATCGGGAAGATCCCCTGGAGGAGGGCATGGCAACCCACTGCAGTATTCTTGCCTGGAGAATCCCACAGATAGAGAAGCCTGGGTGGCTACAGTCCATGGGGTCGCAGAGAGTCAGACGCGACTCAAGCAGTTTAGCACGCAAGAACAGTGTAGGTCACTGTTCTCAAGGATTTCTATGCTGCCTCTTACCTCATCTTTTGGCCTTGTACTTGCTCTTGTCCTCCAAAGATTTCTCTGTGCTGCTGTAACCCCTCTTCACTTCTGTGTGGGTATTCACCCTCTGCTTCAACCCATTGTCAGCACATCTAGGGCAATGAATGGAATTACTGGGCAGCCAGGGTGCTTCAAAGATCACTTGGTAGATGACGATGTAACTGATGTCTGTTCTCAATAAAAACGATGACATGAGACTAAACTTTCAGGACTTTTTAATTGTACCATCGGTGGCTAAACAAACTCTGCAGGTATCAGTAAGTAAAACAAAAGTCCATGTGTAAACTGTGAGACTGAACTTACCAATTTTCCCTTTGGCTCTCCCAATAAGCTTTTTTCCTTTCCTCCTGACTTGCTTATTAATACTAATTCTTAGGCTGAAAACTGTGACCCAGTCTTGACAAATAGATCACAAGTCTTTGTCATTGTTTTTTCTCATTCCTAGGAAGGATACTCATGCACCATAAATAAATAGGCCAAGTTAGACTACATATCTGGTTACATGTGAAAATACACTTAACAAACTGTTTCTCTATGCCACAGAGTAACTTAGAATAGTCACATAACAAATTATTGCCCTTTGGGTGCTTTCACTCAAAACTCTTCACGTAATTTTCAATCAGTGTTGTTCAATTTCATGTTGTCTTGTGATTATTGTTTGGGATTTTGTTGTTTCTGTGAGAGTCCTCAATATATTATGGGTGATGCTGTGAGCAGATTGGCTCTATTATTGGTACTATGATTATTATCATCTCTCACCTAAAATGCTTATTTGTTGCTGTTGTTCAGTTGCTAAGTCATGTCTGACTCTTTCTGACCCCATGGACAGCAACATGCCAGGCTTCCCCGTTTTCCACTCTCTCAGTGTTTGCTCAAACTCATGTCCATTGAGTCAGTGATGCCATCCAACCATCTCATCCTCTGTTATCTCTTTCTCCTCGTGCCCTCAATCCTTCCCAGCATCAGGGTCTTTTCCAATAGGTCAGCTCTTTGCACTAGGTGGCCAAAATACTGGAGCTCAGCTTCAGCATCAGTCCTTCTAATAAACACTCAGGGTTGATTTCCTTTAGGATTGACTGGTTTGATCTCCTTACAGTCCAGGGGACTCTCGCAAGTCTTCTCCAGCACCACAATTTGAAAGCATCAGTTATTGGCACTCAGCCTTTTTTTATGATCCAGCTCTCACATCTGTAAAATGCTTATAAATGGTCTCAAACAGTGTGCCCTTGCTGACTATCAGAGCTTGTCTTGAGGGACTGGAGAAATGACTGATCCTAGAGAAATCACCACAGTGCAGGTGATCATAGGCTTGTCAGTTTGCTCCTTAGCAACATAAAATAAGCGAGAATGTGATTTACTCTTGCTACAGGAGATTTACTTCTAAATGATCAAGATCGGTAGCTTCAGAACCTCCTTGATATCAGAGGCCCCTCCTAGGAACCTGAGCAGAGATTCAAGCTTAAAGTTACCCTACACATCTCAGTTTGGAAATCTTATTTCGGTAAACACTTTTCCCCTTATCAGCACAACTTAAGGTGGCTGAATCAGACTAAAGGGAAGGATTTATATTCCTTGCTTGAAGGAGGAGTTTTCTTGCTTTTTCTTTCTCCTGCTAGATGTAAACAAGTCTACATACATAACCCTGTGTGCCAGCAGATTTCTTAAAACCTGAAGAGACTCAATCTTAATGAAGACTTTGTGGAGAAAAGTGAAACAGGGAAGAGAAAATACAGGTTTTACTGACATCGCTGAGTTGCTGATTCAACCAGCCCTGGAACCTACCCTACTTCTGGAGTTTCAGTTTTGTAAGGTGATGAGTTTTTTCATAGGTAAGTCAGTTTGGCATAGTTTGCTTTTTAATTTTTTAAAATTTCTATTATTTGCCACAAAAAGCCTCCTAGGTGGCCTGTGTAACAGAGCAGGACCCAGCAGGAATATGAGTTACTGGGGGTAATTCCTGCCAATCTTTTTTTTTTTTTTTTTTAAGAATTTTTAATGTGGACCATTTTTTAAGACTTTATTGAGTTTGTTACCATATTGCTTCTGTTTCATGTTTTAGTTTTTTGGCTCTGAGGCATGTGGGATATTAGCTCCCTAACCAGGGATTGAACTCACACCCCATGTATTGGAGGGTGAAATCTTAACTGGCTGACCACTCGAGAAGTCCCCAATCTTTCCTTTATTTCCCTCCTTCAACCTGATTCCTAATATGAGGCTATTTGTGCTTTGAGTTAGCCTTCCTTTGTTTCTACCCTACCCCATCCCATTTTTTCTAGCTCTCAGAAATCCCTGTTAATCTCCATATAAATATAACATGACCTTCAAGTTGAATTTAAGCTGGAGTCAAATCAAGGTAAAATGTTTGGAGACCCCATCTGTTGGCCTCAAAGAGGAACAACAGATTATTGGGTAGGAAAAGTGTCCTCTAAAATTGCTTCCTGAAGTCAGCCAGATTCTGGGACAAGATCTGCAAATTTTGTCAGCATCACTGCTCCTTCTCAATATTTATAGCCTACCCCAGGCCCTATTATGCTTACAGAAATTCTCCTATGTCTTGTTGGTAAGTAGGTGAGACTGGGTGTTGAATCAATGACACCTAAATGGCTGAAATTATTCCATTTGGGATCTGCTGAAATTACTTTTTCTCAAATTTTTAAAATTTATAATATTTTTTTTTTTTTCACAATTTGGATTTTTTATTTAATTTTTTTTTCAGGCTGATTTTATTTTATTTTATTTTATTTTTATTATTTTTTTACTTTACAATATTGTTTTGCCATACATCAACATGCATCCACCACGGGTATACACATGTTCTCCATCCTGAACCCCCCCTCCCACCTGCCTCCCCATACCATCCCTCTGGGTCATCCCAGTGCACCAGCCCCAAGCTTCCTGTATCCTGCATCGAACCTGGACTGGTGATTCGTTTCTTATATGATATTATACATGTTTTAGTGCCATTCTCCCAAATCATCCCCCCCACCACCACCGACCAGAGTCCAAAAGACTGTTCTATACATCTGTGTCTCTTTTGCTGTCTCACATACAGGGTTGTCATTACCATCTTTCTAAATTCCATATATATGGAATTTATATATATTTATATATTCCATATATATTCCATGTATACTGTATTGGTGTTTTTCTTTCTGGCTTACTTCACTCTGTATAGTAGGCTCCAGTTTCATCCATCTCATTAGAACTGATTCAAATGTATTCTTTTTAATGGCTGAGTGATACTCCATTGTGTACATGTACCACAGCTTTCTTATCTATTCATCTGCTGATGGACATCTAGGTTGCTTCCATTACTGGCTATTATAAACAGTGCTGCGATGAACATTGGGGCACACGTGTCTCTTTCAGTTCTGGTTTCCTTGGTGTGTACGCCCAGCAGTGGGATTGCTGGGTCATATGGCAGTTCTATTTCCAGTTTTTAAGGAATCTCCACACTGTTCTCCATAGTGGCTGTACTAGTTTGCATTCCCACCAACAGTGTAAGAGGGTTCCCTTTTCTCCACATCCTCTCCAGCAATTATTGCTTATAGACTTTTGGATCACAGCCATTCTGACTGGCGTGAAATTCAAATAACCTTTTCTTCTTCATCTACTGTCTCCTCTCTTTCTGGGATTCTAATTACACATATGCTAGATTGCTTGATACTATCCTACAGCCTAAAGACCTGTTCTTTTTCTTTTACCTTTTTCCCCTCTTTGTTTAGATAATATCTATTGATTTATCTTCAAGTCTGCTGATAATTTCACATACTGCATCTTTTTTATCATGCCTAACCAATGAGTCTTCAATTTCATTCACTGTATTTGTTTGAAAGCATCAATTCTCCTGCACTCAGCCTTCTTTATGGTCCAACTTTCACATCCGTACATGACTACTGGAAAAACCATAGCCTTGACTATACAGACCTTTGTCAGCAAAGTGATGTCTCTGCTTTTAATATGCTGTCTAGGTTTGTCATAGCTTTTCTTCCAAGGAGTAAGAGTCGTTTGATTTCATGGCTACAGTCACCATCCGCAGTGGTTTTGGAACCCAAGAAAATAAAATCTGTCACTGTTTCCATTTTTGTTCCATCTATTTGCTATGAAGTGATGGGACCAGATGCCATGATCTTAGTTTTTAGAATGTTTAGTTTTAAGACAGTTTTTTCACTCTCTTTTTTCACCCTCATCAAGAGGCTCTTTAGTTTGTGGGTTAATTGACTGCTGTTTCTCTTTACTATGGATTACATTTTCCTGCCTCTTTGCACATTAATCTTTTTATTGTGTACTGAGTCTTGTGGACAATAAATTGAAGAGAATTTAGATTCTGCTATCTTTCTTTAAAGAAAGTTGAGATTTGTTGCAAGCAGTTAAATTATTAGCATATTATCTTGAACCTCTGGAGCCACAGCATTCAATACAACTTTTGTGATAGAAATGTTCTATACACGGTCCGATGCAATGGACATCAACCACAAGTGGCTACAAGCATTTAAAATGTGACCAGTGACTGATGGACTGCATTTTGAGTTTTATTTCATTTTAATCAAGTTGCTAAGGCCACATATATGTAGAGGTTACTGTATTAAATAATGCAGCTACGAAGAACTGGTTTTAAGCTCTGTCCAGGGGGGCAGTCTATTTGTGCTTTGCCTTTATTTCTAGGGTAAGGCTCTAGTCCTGGGAAGAGATCCTTACTCCTAAGGTGTGCCCTCCGGTCCCTGTGGAAAGTCTTGGGTGTTTGCCGTGCCCCCTAACCAGGCAGGAATTGAACTCTAAACTCCATCTCCCAGCATAAAGCAGCCGTAGATTAGCCTTCCAGCTATTGCTCTTCCCTGGGCTCCTGCACCTCACTCTGCACCTGCGCTGTCCAGGAGTCAGCTGGGGATTGGAGGGAAGTCTGTCCCCAGATTTGGGCACTCCCCTTCTGAGGCACCCTCCTTTCTGAGACTCCTTCCTTTCCAACTTTCAGCTGCTTGTGGAAGCCCCAAAGCCCACCTTCTGCTCCTCAGCCCCAAAGGCTGCCAGTTTCCAGTTGAGCTCTGACTCCTGCCACCATGGGAGGAAGTGAGTGCCAGCAGAGGAAATGCCTGATTGGCATAGACCTCACCCAGTGGGCTTCCCTTTTCTCAAGGTCATATCTTCTGCAGCTTTAGTCTTCAGAACAAAACCATTTTGGTTGCTCTCCAGGACCTTAGAACAGGTTTTGTTATTGTCTTGTTTTTGGTCCAGAATTTATCATTGTTTTTGGCAGAAGGATTAGTCAGATACTTAGTTGCTAAGTCAGAACTAATCTGAATGGCCAAGACTAGACACTAAAACAGTGAGTTCAGTGGGAAAGTTAGCCTATCCCTTCCTCCTGGCATACGCTCCCTTGTCTCTTTGCAACAGAAAGGGCTCAATATTTGCTGAACGAACATTTGCTGAAACTAAAAATTCTCTTGAAGGAGCCATACTTTGAAGCATTAGCAGAGTTCATAATTTACAAAGGCCAATCCTTTCCCGAAAGTATGATATGGGTCAATGAAAAAGAACAAGAGCTTCCTGGGTGTATCTGTCTTCTGATTACAAGTGGCAGAAAACATGCCTCAATTTTGGCTTAAGCAAAAGGAGAACTTGTTGACAAGCTTAGTTTAATACTCCAAGGTAGGGCTTAAGGCATAGCTGGATTTAGGGCTTATATAGTATCATCAGAAGGCAGGGGTTTTGGTTTGATTTTTGTTCCCAGCTCTCAGACCCACCTATCACACTGACAGAATTAATCTCAGCTTCCTGTGACTGCAAGAAGATGGCAACAGGTTCAGCTGTGCATCCTCTCATGTGTCCAGTCCAGGGGAGAAAGTGCAAGCCTATTTTTCATAAATACTCACAAAAATCTCACTTCCTTTCATAGGGTCTACCTGGGTTACATGCTTGGGTTACAGGACCAATCACATGGCCATGAAACAGGATGAAATGATTGGCCTAAGTGTGGCTCATCTGCTCCACTTCATAGTCAGAGGGCTGGCAGTTTCACCAGACCTACATAGGCTGAAAGTGGGGAATGGACAGGTCTCCTGACAAATTCTGCTGCTGCTGCTAAGTCAGTAAGTCATATCCAACTCTTTATGACCCCATGGACTGTAGCCTGTCAGGCTTCTCTGTCCATGGGATTTCCTAGGCAAGAATACTGGAATGGGTTGCCATTTCTTTCTCCAGGGGATCTTCCTGACCCAGGGATTGAAGCCATGTCTCCTGCGTGCCAGGCAGATTCTTTACTAGTGAGCCACCTAGGAAACCTGTCCTCTGATAAATATCTGGATTCTTATTCACTAGAAGGGCAGACACAACAGAAGCCCATTAAAAAGGTTATTGGAAGAGACTGGAACCAAGGTACCTGGAAGGGGTTAAAAGGTTACAAAATGAGAAGCAGGGAATCTAAAGGACCGGCCCCTTTTCCCACTTGCCCCTCGGCTCGAGGCTGCTGGAGGCAGGTGCTGTGCTGTGTCATTGCTTCATGGTGATAGTGCCTGGGGACCTGGGATGAGTGAAATCCACCAAGTTTAGATACCATAGCAGTATCTGTAAAAGGGATCAGGTGGAGAATGGCGTTTAATGTGGAATCCAGGCTTCCAATTAGAGGCTTGTTCCACTTGTTAAACTTGGCTTGAGTTAAATGCCCACCGACCTCTTGTCCCTATAGCATTTCATCACTGTGATGAATTCTCACAAACAAACCCTCTCCCCCACCCTTCGTAATGGTACACACTCTGTATACTGTTAGAAGTCTGAATTCTTTGCCCAGACAAATTGCCAGGACCTCCTTTCCATCTCTTCCACAGTAAGGATGAAATCCAAGGAAAAGACAACAGCGCCAGATACAGCAACGCTGCTGAACGTTCATTGACTTGGCCAATGCCTGACCGGCAGCTCCTGCAGTTCCAAACCATCCAGCAGCATCGGAGGGCGGGGGGAGTGGAGGTTTCCTCTTCTCCCCCTGCTTCCAGGAAAGCAGAGAAAATATAGCAGACCCCAGAGACCAGTGAAAAAATACCTCTGGGAGCCTCTCGATCTACTCAGTCCCCACTGACTGCTCCTAAGCACATTCTAACTTGAACCTGTTGGTCCTAAGAGAGCCCAGTAAAGGCTGGCCATTAAAAGAACTCTCCCCAATTTCTCAAAAAATGTCTGAAATTTTAGGATCTCACATTTTTCTACAATAAGCACGCTTCACTTTTGCCACAAAAAATTAAAATAAGTACGGATATTCAAAGTTTCAGGATTTTCACAATGCCTTGCCCACGTTGAAGTTCCCTCTGTAACCAGTGACTGACTCACAGTCGCTGCTCACAGTATTTCAGGCTTTTTCTGTCACTGCAGTTGCGTCTAATCATAAAAAGAAATACACTTCTGACAAATTTAAGAATGCAACATGGAAGAGACCTCTGGAAAAATTCCTATCAGCTCTTTTATACCCAGGTTCCCTCGGTGATAAAATCCTAGTCTTTTCAGGAAATCAGTTCATTCCTTGCTTGTTTTTATCAAACAGCTCACTCCCCGCTAGTCTCATCTTCTTGATGAGATGGTCCTTTTCAGGGCAGAAATACTCTGATTCCCTCCTCTTTCTTGCCCTCCCAACACTCACCCAACTTCTTCACTTGCTCTGCATCCTGCCATGCAGAGGACACCTGCCGCTGACCTCATTCTCAACTTTGTTTGTTTCCCCGATGAGATTACTGGGCAGGTGCTGTAGTCTTTGGTTTGCTGGGCAATTGGCTCCACGCAGTTCTGTGACCCGCGCCCTGGATGGCGGGACGTCTTCATTATTCACGATAAACTAGAGGTACAGTTACCAGCAGGTTCACCTCTGAAACTTGTTTAGCCAGTTTCCTTCTTTCACTGAGCTGTTCCAAGACGGGCACATGCAGATTGACAAAAACACCGAGAGTTTCTGTGTTCCCAGGAACCAGTACCACTAGAATAAGCCCAGGTCTCTTGCTGAACTATGATTCTCGATTCCTCTCCCCACACTCCCTTTCCTACAAAGCTATGGACCATCACGTTTTAATGCAGTGCTGAGTTGCTAACAAAAATGGTGCATTTTTTTTTTCCCTGAATGTCAGACAACATATGATCAAGAAGCATGCATAAAATATCAGAAAAACAAGTGTACGCTGTTCCTGCCTGGCATGCAAACGCACAAGTGGCTGGGCTTTAAAAGCTTCCGTGTTCACAAGAAGTCCTGGAGCATTAAAATTGATGCTGGGGATTAGGTTGCCTTTCAGAGCAGCAGAATCTGTATAAGCGAATCCTCCTGGGCTGAGCCATTTTCAGCCCAGGCATATAAAGCTGGCTGGCCATGAGTCAGCCTTTGTGCACACACGCACAGTATTTAACTGCACGTGCAGCAGACCCCAAATTAAAACCATATTTTGTTAGCACCACATGTTCCAGACTTGACAGTATTTATCAAAGGGGAAGCTGCTGGATTTACTGAAAGGAATGAATTTCATCAGGGTCTGGCAGACCCAACCCTGATAGGGAGTTGTTTTTTTCCCCCTGCCTGGCAAGTGGTACAGTGGCTGTGGGCACAAGGCTGTCGACCAGCTTTGGGCACCCTTTGCTACCAGATGTCTCTAGGGCCTGCCTCCCCACAGCCTGGGCCTCATGGAACATCATCAGCTCCACAGCTGTTTGTTCTTCAAGCCCCAGTTTGTGTTCCTTTCTCTTGAAAGGAAGGTCATTTCTTCCTCCCCAGATCTCTGCAGCATCACTTAGGGCTGGGATGGAAATGCAGAGTCCCAGGCTCCACCCCAGACCTCTGCATCTGCACCTATAGGTGTCTTGTAAATGCATGAGGGGCGGGGGTTGTCACAGTGGGGGGTGCCATGGGGAGGGATCCTTCCTGGCCTCCGTGGGCGGGAGGGAGCTGGGCAGTCTGCAGTGTGCAGCATGGCCCCACAGAAGAAAGACTTGGCTCATACATCATGTGACTCTCCAAAGTGCCACCAGGAGGTCAGGAAGCTGAAAAACCTTTATTTAATTCTCTAAACCTGGAACCTAATTCCCCTTTTCCACAAAGACACAAAGTGTTGTTTACACAGTTTCAGTAGCCAGTGAATTTTCTAGGAATTCAACTTCTGTGAATTGAGGGAAGACTGTGTTTTGTTTTGTTCAGAATTTTACCTTTGTTCTTCATTTTGGAAACACATCATTGACAGGAATGCTGCTCATAGCACTTCAATCTCCAGGACAATATATCTGTATCAATATGCTCTGGTAGCTGTCCCCAGAACAGTGATTTTACATCTGATGACTTCATTTGTTTTTGGTGTAAATGTGCCTGAGCATTTATATATTGAAATGTTGTTTCATTGCAAATTGATTTTATTTCTTCATATCAGAATTAAGCAATTCATTATACAGATTTTGAGTTCGTTTTATTATTCATGGATTCTGTTTTAAGAAAATAAAGCCATTTTAAATTATTAGAGAATATTGGGATCTGAGAGGGTTGAGAATCTCGGTGCTATGTCCTTCAGTTGGCCCTTATTACATGCTATCTAATCATCTTAGTTGTATTTTCTCCCCTACTAGATTATAAATATTCTTGAGGTAGAACTGATAGTTTATAAATGTGACATTCTAGACACCACTTAGTTCAGTATAATGCACCCACTGAGCATTAAGTAACTGATCACATGATTACTTTGAGGCGAGTCCCTCACCCTTCACCATATCCCTCTAATACTACTGAGTCCCTACTGTGTGCAGAGCACCAGCAGCCTGGCTACAAGAGTCATTAAGAAAGAGTTTGGCACATGGGATGAGCATAAAGCTTAACACAAAGACTTCTGAAAAAAGTGGAGGTCAGAAATGGTCCACTGGGGAAACAAACAAAATGCTAAGCGGTTGTGGAGGAGGAGACAATTCCAACATGTACATATGCACATATATAGTCTAGAGTGACAAATGTATGTATAAGTTCCCTTGTGTGTTTTATTTAACAGTTGACCACCACCATCTTTGCCCCATTGAATTAGAAGCTTTTTGAGAGCCATGCCCAAGTCCTCTAATTCCTTTGTATTACTGCCAAACTTCAGTGCTGCATCAGACAAAATCCCTTCTATTTCTTGGGACAAAGTCCACAGACACACAGTCTTTTCAATCTCGTGTGATAATATGATTGTGTGTGTGTGTGTGTGTATGTGTGTGTAGGCTAGATTGGCCCCATGGTCAGCATCTGGATTTTAATCTGTTGATAATTTGGAAAGGTCATTTTACCACTCTGGTGGTCATTTTCCTCATCAGAAAAGATAGATCAGATTGATGGTTCCCAAACTTGACTGTTCCTGGGGAGATTTTTTTAAATATAGAAATCACTGGGCTCTACTCCCAACATGTTGAAAAGACTTTGAATGTAGAATCCAAGTAGCTATAGATTTTTAAAGATATCAAATAATTCCAGTAAGTGACCAGGTTTTCTTTCTTTCTTTTTTGGCCACGTGGCATGCGAGATCTTAATTCCCTAACCAGAGATCCAACCCATACCACCTGCAGTGGGAGCTCAGAATCTTAACCACTGGACCACCAGGGAAGACCCTGGCCATGTTTTTTTTTTCAAACTTCAATGTGTATACAAATCACCTGGGAGATCTTAAGATGTAGATTTGATTCTTCCACTCAGGAGTGGGGCTTGGGGGCCTGCATCCTAACAAGCTCCCAGGTGACACAGATGCTGCTAGTCCATGAATCCTATTCCAGTGGCCAAGAATAAAAGAGTTGTAAGTATTTTTCAGTTAAATACTCTCCATCTACATCAAGGCGGTTCAAACTGTAAAGAATCTACCTACAATGTGGGAGACCTAGAATCGATCCCTGGGTCAGGAAGACCCCCTGGAGAAGGAAATGGCTACCCACTCCAGCATTCTTACTTGGAGAATTCTTTGGACAAAGGAGCCTGGAGGGCTACAGTCCATAGGGTTGAAAAAAGTTGGACATGACTGAGCGACTAACACTTTCACTTCACTTTCAATGTTATACAACAGGATACTTCATCCTCTGGGTTCTAACACCTGATGATTTGATGTGGATCTGATGTAATAAAAATAGAAATAAAGTGCACTATAAATAATGTGCACTTTAAGTAATGTGCTTGAATCATCCCCAAACCATCCCCACCCTACCCCCAGTCTGGGGAAAAATTGTCCGCCATGAAACCAGCCCCTGGTGCCATAAAGATTGGGGTCCACCATTAAAAATCATCTTTTTAGTCCATGTTTTAGTGTAAGATGACCTAGCCAAGTTAAATCATCATGGTAGAGTATGGAATCATTTCCTTCATTTATAAATTTTAAGTGATACTTTGAAGTAATCTCTGGAGGATTTTTTTCCTCTTAAGTTAGCATACCACAGTACAACATTGAAAGAGTTTTCAAAAATCCTCAGACTAGAAACAATTTTTCAACCAATCAGCAGACTTTGAACTGACCTTCTGTGGCACATGGAGCTCAAAGTCGGTGTGATCTGAATGTCATAGAAGGTGCTCTCTCTTCCCGAAACCTCCCATGGGCTAGCATATGCCTGAAGTTCCTTCAACAGAGGACAGAGTCTCTCATTCACTCTGCAATTAGTGAGGAGGCTTAAAATATCCCTGAGGAGGGTAAAGCACTGACTTTGCATCTTAGCAGAATAAAGAAATGATGCAGGAGATTTTTCAGGGAAAGAGGTTTTCACAGGAAAGAGTTGGATTGGGGGAGGTAGGCTGGAGCAGAGAGTGGAAAAGGTGTATCAGAAAGGGAAGCCAGGGGCCTGAAGTATGCTTGACCTTCTTCATAATTTTGTCAAAAGGAAACTGAACTAAGGGTTTTCAGAAAACAGCAGCAAGCCAAGAGAGCCACCATATTCTTAGGGGAGGCAGCGGAAGCAGGGTGGAGAGTGGTCTCCTCCTAAGGAACAGATATTCCGCCTAGTTTCTTTGTTCATCTCCTGCATTCCCATGAGAAGTTCTCAGGCATCTTTCTGCTGAGTTCAGTTCAATCACTCAGTCATGTCTGACTCTTTCTGACCCCACAGACTGCAGCATGCTAAGCTTCCCTGTCCATCACCAACTCCCGGAGCTTGCTCAAACTCATGTCGTCTTTCTGCTACAGTCATCTCTCTGCTACATGCTACAAACTCATGTCCTCTTTCTGCTTCAGTCCTGCAAACAAGCAGAGGAGTGGGTCCCAAGGAGGAGAAGGGTCAGAATGAGGAACATTCATGGGGTCTGAACTGACCAAGTGGGTTGCGGGAGGGAGAGGGTCCACAGGAGAACTGAGGTGGCCACTAGGAAGAGGAAGGTGCATGTGACCTAGAAGAGAAGGGGCCCCATAAAGCCAGATTTGCCTCCAACACTGCATAGTCTCAGACTCAAGTACTTGGCAACACAACCTATTCCCAATCTTCTGCAACTGATCTTGAGGTCATGACTGCCAGTTTAAGACATGTAAACAAGGCCAAGGAAATTGACCTTTCTTCCAGTAATTAAGACACTCAGTCGCTCCTACATACTTGTGACACTCAAGGACACCCACTCTCAAGGAATCAGTGAGGCAGCTGGAAGATCTTTGAGTCTGGCTGATGCCCAGGCTGGATTTGCCTCTGTGCATAGTGGCCAAGCATCTAAGAGCTGGAACCATCTCTAAGAGCAGGAGACAGACTCGGCACCTGATAGGCTGTTAAGCTGTGAAGAGCTTGCTCCAGCCACCTCCTTCTCAAGAAGTATTCTTTTAATCACCTTTCTCGAAAAGGAAGGGAGCTGAAGAGAAGCATACAGATCACATGGGCTATTGAGGTGGAGAGGAAAGGCATTCTAGATTCAAACGATAGCTCTACATCTATAAACCACATGATTCACTGAATAACAACTGACACGTGGACACTCAATTCAACTAAAACGGTGGGAGAGAAATTGTCCAGGGAAGCCTGTAGGAGCATGGCCTGACTGAGCAGGGCCATCCAAGCCTGCCACAGAGAGATGAGTGCAGGGTCACTGGTTCTTGCTGACTCATGGCAAATGGACAGAGTCTCTTCTCAGGGCCCCCGGGATGCAGGTTGCCCACCACAACTCCAGAATGAAGTCCATTTTTGAAGGACTGAAAAGAGAAGGATAAGAGAGGAGTGTTACCTTCACTAACATTAGAAGTCCCCTTAAAATCCTCCTATACTGTTCTTTGAATGTAAATTGGTACAGCCACTATGGAGAACAGTATGGAGGTTCCTTAAAAAAATTAAAATAGAGCTACCATCTGTTCCAGCAATTCCACTCCTGGGTATATATCCAGAGAAAACCACAATTTGAAAAGATAATGCAACCCAGGAATTTCCTGGAGGTCCATTGATTAGGACTCAGAGAGTTCACTGCCATAGGCCTATGTTCAAATCCTGGTCAGGGAACTAAGATTCTGCAGCTGTGAAGCCACCAAGAAAAAAAATATATGCACCCCAAAGTTCACTGCAGCACTATTTACTATAGCTAAGATACTGAAGCAACCTTAATGTCCACTGACAGAGGAATGGATGAAGAAGACGTGATACAGATATATAATGGAATACTACTCAATCATAAAAAGAACAAAATAATGGCACTTGCAGCAACATGGATGGACTAGAGGTTATCACACTAAGTGAAGGAAGTCAGAGCAAAACAAATATCATATTAAATCATTAGTAGAATATATAATAGATACTCTACATTATATCATATGTGCTTAGTCGCTCAGTCGTGTCTGACTCTTTGCGATCCCATGGACCATAGCCTGGCAGGCTCCTCTGTCCATGGGGATTCTCCAGGCAAGAATTCTGGAGTGGGTTGCCATGCCCTCCTTCAAGGGCATCTTCCCAACCCGGGGATTGAACTCAGGTCTCCCATGTTGCAAGTAGATTCTTTACCATCTGAGCCATATGTAGAATCTAATTTTTTTTAAATGATATAAAAGAATTTATTTACAAAACAGAAACAGACTCACAGTTTTCAAAAACAAACTTACGGTTATCAAAGGAGAAACATGGAGGGGGGAGAATAAATTAGGAGTTAAGGATTAACACACACACTACTATATATAAAATAGATAACCAACAAGGACCCACTGCGTAGCACAGGGAACTCTACTAAAAATTCTGCAATAACCAATATGGGAAAAGAATCTGGAAAAGAATGAATATATGTATAGCTGAATTACTATGCTATATACCTGAAACTAACACAACATTTTAAATCAACTATACTCTAATAAATTTTTTTAATAAGAAGTCACCTTACCCAATGAGACCAAAACCCAAGGTAACCTAAGGATTTTGACACTAGAATGGATGGATTTTTAGATCATTTAATTCACACTCATCATTTTATAGGTAGGAAAACTGAGGCCCAGAAAGAGAAAGAGGTTTGTACAAGTTCACAGGTAAATTCTTGGCAGTGCAGAGTCTAGAATCCAGCTGTCTCGGACCCACTCTCCTCCCTTCCCCCAAGTGCCTCCCCAGAGAATGCAGTGGCTCTCCTGGCTTGTTACAGTTTCCTGAAAAATCTGTGTTATTAGAAATCATACTCCCCGACCCTAATTTCCTCAGCCCTCTAGGTGGGGCTGGATGAGGCTCCCATCCACGCTATCCCAGCTCCAAACTTGAAGACTGGTGGGAAGAGGGTTCTTGCCAAAGGACCGCTATAGACTCAAAGAGACAAACCTTAGCTTCATGAACTTACACCACCTCCTTGAGAACTCCACTTCCAAGTTTAGGGGGAGAATTGAAAGCTCTTACTGGACCCAACTGGTGGGCTGGACCCAACTGGTGGGCCACACCCCACAGGTCTGCAAGCCTTGTAGTTGCCCAGCCCAGAGACAACAACAGAGACATCAGCAAAAGGTCCTGGAGCAACCTCCCACCATAGATGGCAGCCAGAGAAGAAGAAGCAAGGGAGAGAAGGAGGCTACCATCAATAGGTGGAATTGATGTCAGGTTGGCTCATCAGTTACCCAGGAAACCAGTGGCAGGGGCAGGGGCAAGCACATAGGCAGTTACGTATGAAGCCTTCTAAATAAGAGGATTGGATAGTTATGTGAGTAAAGCAGGGACTGGTCCAGCAGGGGATGAACAGAGAGCGAGAGAACAGCCATTTTGAATGGTCTGATCATAAACCAACTAATTCAGCACATGCTAAGACCAGCATGGGCGTGAGTCGGTACAAGGACGACTCTGGAGCCACGACTGGTTCTACATCCTGTAGTTATGATTCCACCATAGAAAATATCAGTAGCCTCCCATGGTTGGACACAAGCAGGGGCTGTACGTCCCCCACCCAACAAGCTTGCTGCCAAGTGGAGCTGTTGCAATAAATATAAGTCTCAACTCACCAAATTCTGTCAAATGCAGGGACATTTGATACACAGCAGACAAAATTAATTAAAAATGATCTCATTGGTAGTTGAGAAGACATGTCTCTCTTTTCTTCCTGCATCTCTACCACCACCCACCCTCCAAAAAGTCAACAGAAACACACAGGCAAGAGGGCTTGCTGTTCTCAACACCGTCCTTAAAGAGTGCCTTCCTCAGGCATCCTGTCCATAGAGGGTGATGTGTTCCAGGGACCCAGGAATGTGTCTACCTAGAGCTCATACCTCACCTTCTAGGCCAAGTACCCAGAGACCTCCCTGCCCAAGGGTCCTGAACTCACCTCCACAGCCTACACAGGCCTCTCCCAGGACTCTGAGTTCTGAGGATAGACTGACCCATGGCTGAGCTCACACCTAGACCTGAGGAATGGACAGAGGACAGCTCTTCACAGAGAACTGGGGAGTCCTCAACATGCGAGACAGAGTTGAGTGTGGGCTGAGAAGGGGGAGCCAAGGGGAGCAAGTGAAACCCTGATGGGTCTGAGGATTCTATATTCAGTCTGGGCATTCTGAGTCCCTCTGATGTAGTTTTCAAGGCAAGAGGACAGAATATATTCTCTAGTATAGGTTTTAGGTTAGTTTTACAGCTTTAAAATTATATTTCAGTTCAGTTCAGTTCAGTTACTCAGTTATGTCCGACTCTTTGCAACCCCATGAATCACAGCACGCTAGGCCTCCCTGTCCATTACCAACTCCCAGAGTTTACCCAAACTCATGTCCATCGAGTCGATGATGCCATCCAGCCATCTCATCCTCTGTCGTCCCCTTCTCTTCCTGCCCCCAAACCCTCCAAGCATCAGAGTCTTTTCCAATGAGTCAACTCTTCGCATGAGGTGGCTAAAGTATTGGAGTTTCAGCTTCAGCATCAGTCCTTCCAATGAACACCCAGGGCTGATCTCATTTAGAATGGACTGGCTGGATCTCCTTGCAGTCCAAGGGATTCTCAAGAGTCTTCTCCAACACCACAGTTCAAAAGCATCAATTCTTCGGTGCTCAGCTTTCTTCACAGTCCAACTCTCATATCCATACATGACCACTGGAAAAACCATAGCCTTGACTAGACGAACCTTTGTTGGCAAAGTAATGTCTCTGCTTTTCAATATGCTATCTAGATTGGTTGTAACTTTCCTTTCAAGGAGTAAGCGTCTTTTAATTTCATGGCTGCAGTCACCATCTGCAGTGATTTTGGAGCCCCCAAAAATAAAGTCTGCCACTGTTTCCACTGTTCCCCATCTATTTCCCATGAAGTGATGGGACTGGATGCCATGATCTTAGTTTTCTGAATGTTGAGCTTTAAGCCAACTTTTTCACTCTCCTCTTTCACTTTCATCAAGAGGCTTTTGAGTTCCTCTTCACTTTCTGCCATAAGGGTGGTGTCATCTGCATATCTGAGGTTATTCATATTTCCCCTGGCAATCTTGATTCCAGCTTGTGCTTCTTCCAGCCCAGTGTTTTTCATGATGTACTCTGCATAGAAGTTAAATAAGCAGGGTGACAATATGCAGCCTTGACGTACTCCTTTTCCTATTTGGAACCAGTCTGTTGTTCCATGTCCAGTCCTAACTGTTGCTTCCTGACCTGCATACAGATTTCTCAAGAGGCAGGTCAGGTGGTGTGGTATTCCCATCTCTTTCAGAATTTTCCACAGTTTATTGTGATCCACACAGTCAAAGGCTTTGGCATAGTCAATAAAGCAGAATTTGGACATGTGCAATTGGACACATGGTATATGGATCTCCACTTGTACTCTTGTCCGGTTCTTCAAACCTCTGTTGGAGGCAGACTTTTTGAAGTGAACACAAAGACTGGGCTCCTCTGGTTAATGGGTGGGGTTGGGGGAGGGTGACAGCCATCCTATCCCTGGAGACACCACAGCAGTGGGCTCCAACCCCTGGCCCTACATGAGGACATAATAGTGAGCTTGCTGATTTAAAAAAATTTTTTATTTATTATTTTATTTCCGGCTGTACTGGGTCTTTGCTGCTGCATGGGCTTTTCTCTAGATGCATCAAGCGGGGGCTCCTCTGCAGTTGCTGTGCGCTGGCTTCTCTTTGCATTGGCTTCTCTTGTTGTGGAGCACGGGCTCAGCAGTTGCAGTTCCTGGGCTCTAGAGCACAGACTCAATAGTTGTGGTGCAAGGACTTAGCTGCTCTGCGGCATGTGGGATCTTCCCATATCAGGGATCAAACCCTTGTCCCTGCATTGGCAGGCAAATTCATCACCACTGAACCACCAGCGAATCTGGGGCTTGGTGATTTTTAACCCTTATTCACACAAGGCAATTAGTCTTGTTATTGTATAAACACATATACCAAACACATACCGAAAAATCTGTGGGTCCTACTAAATCAAAAATTACTTCTAACATTTTTATGCAAATAATGCAACCTAAATTGTTGACAGAGACCAGAATTGACTTGCTTATTTTATCTACTAATTAGCCCACCCTGCCTGGAGAAGGAAATAGCAACCCACGCCAGTGTTCTGGCCTGGAGAATCCCATGGACAGAGGAGCCTGGCTACAGTGGATGGGGTTGCAGAGAGTCGGACATGCCTGAGTAACTGAGCGCACACACACCAAGAGTGAAAGGATTAGGATTTACTTGTTCACGTACATATCACATTACTCATGCCAGGGTATTTAAAAATGAATACAGGTGCCTCACAACAGCCAGCCTCCCAGGTTCCCCTTCGTTCCTCAGCTGGACATACCTAGGATGGTGCTGTGGGTCACAGCCCCCGGGGTGAGGAGTGGACCGGCCCTTGGAGCCCAAGACTAAGGGGCCCCCTGGTTTTTCCCCCCTGGAAGAGCCATGTCAGTCTCCAGAGGTGATTTATATCACTGTACCAGGCAACAGTTCTGCCACTCAACAAGCCACATGCCCCAGGTCTATCTCCAGGACTGGATAAAATATTCTCCCATATAGTCTCTCTTTTTTCCAATGCCAGTGCTCCATGTTAAGCAACTTCCCTTTATCTACACTTATTTTACAGGAACCTAAGAATTTTCTATTTACATCCATTTAGGGATTTATGTGGAGAAGGCAATAGCACCCCACTCCAGTACTCCTGCCTGGAAAATCCCATGGGCGGAGGAGCCTGGAAGGCTGCAGTCCATGGGGTCGCTGAGGGTCGGAGAACACTCAGCGACTTCACTTTCAGTTTTCACTTTGATGCGTTGGAGAAGGAAATGGCAACCCACTCCAGTGTTCTTGCCTGGAGAATCCCAGGGACGGGGGAGCCTGGTGGGCTTCCGTCTATGGGGGTCACACAGAGTCGGACACGACTGAAGTGACTTAGCAGCAGTGGCAGCAGCAGGGATTTATGGGGCTTCCCGGATGGATCAATGGTAAAGAATCTGCCTACAAGGCAGGAGACCCAGTTTTGATGCCTGGGTTGGGAATATTCCCTTGGAGGAGGGCATGGTAACCCTCTCCAGTATTCTTGCCTGAAGAATCCCATGGACAGAGGAGCCTGGTGGGCTGTGGTCCATGCGGTCACAAAGAATTGGACACAACTGAGCATGCATGTAAGCCGGGGCTTATGAGCTGGCCTGGCCAGGACCTACTACATGCTGATTTTCCTACCCTTTGCTCTGGTTACTCTTCACATAAACTTGTACTACTCTAACAATTGTTTTTCAGCATCTTCTGAACTTAAAAGAAGGCGACATTGAGCCCAAAACACAGGATCAGAGGTAAAAGCTGTGACATTTAAAAATTCCAGAGTTCTCTCCAAAATTCTGTATAAAGTCAAATAGAACCCCAGGTTAACTAACTGGGGAAAAAAATCTATATCATTTAACAACAGACAGTAGCAGATACAAACCTTAGTCTACAGATATGTAAATATTTATTTTTCTATGCATGCTACATGCTAAGTTCCTTCAGTCATGTCCAATTCTTTGTGACCTTATAGATTATAGCCTGCTAGGCTCCTCCATCCATGGGATTCTCCAGCAAGAATACTGGAGTGGGTTGCCATTTCCTTCTTCAGGGGATATTCCCCACCCAGGGATTGAAGCTGCATTCCTATGTCTCCTGCTTTGGCAGGTATGTTCTTTACCACTAATGCCACCTGGAAAGTTCCCTTATTTTTTCTATAATCCAACTTAATATCTATTTTGGCCCTCATCTCATGAGAGGAGTCAAAACTTTACCAATCTGAGGTTATGTCTTTGTTCTAGGGCACACATGGCTATATTGTGGTGGGGTGGGGGGAGGATTGGGGAAGACACCTAGTCTTTGTCATCTGTCCACATGTGCATCTGCTGAGACCATCATCATCTCATTTGACCTTGACCATCGTCCATGCAGATGGCAGCTGAGCTGCCCTCACTCCTACCCACTAAACCCTTTCAAAGCAGCCACTCTTCTCAGCCCCTCCCAGCAGCATGGAGGTAATTCCCTTGCTCTCAATCCATGCTGTGGCATGGGGAAGTTTGTGGGGCTGTTTCACAGCCCTGTCTGCCAAGACAGGTCCCAGATCCACTTCTTTAGGGTCTTGCCACTTTACCAGGGCTCCACCCTAGAAGTAAGGGGCAGGTTCCTCTTTCCAGTCTCACAACCTAATTGGTGGTTCTATCCTAGGGTTCCATTTCCAGCCACCTGGGACACACAACCCTGCCTTTAAGAATCCCTTAATGACTATACAGCTCTTGCTTTCCCTCTGCACCCCTTTATCCCCCAAATTCCCCAGAGACTGGAGACAGGGACCTTCAAGTGAAGCATCACATCTTCTCCCAAATCTCTGGTGGATGTCAGAGTCCTTCCTTCACACAGGGGCTTAGACTTGAGAAACTCAAAAGCCAGCAAAACAGGCACCTATATGCCTGTTATCTGTTGAGTTTCCATCACTGAGGTGATAAACACACACTAACCTTGCTTGAAGGAGCAAGGAGATGAGAGGTCGGTGAGAGGTGAATAAAGAGATGTTGGGAGAAGAAAGACTACTGGTATTTCAAAATTATAGCCTAGAATAATACTAACAGATGATAGAATGGTCTTTCTAAAATACAGATATGATGATCTAACTGCTAAGTCACTTCAGTCGTGTACGACTCTGTGTGACCACATAGACGGAAGCCCACCAGGCTCCCCCGTCCCTGGGATTCTCCAGGCAAGAACACTAGAGTGGGTTGCCATTTCCTTCTCCAATGCATGAAAGTGAAAAGTGAAAGTGAAGTCGCTCAGTCGTGCCCGACTCTTAGCGACCCCATGGACTGCAGCCTACCAGGCTCCTCTGTCCATGGGGTTTTCCAGGCTAGAGTACTGGAGTGGGGTGCCATTGCCTTCTCCGCTTCAAATCCTCCAGTGGTACCACATTGCCCACAAAGGCAGTCCAAAATCTTCACCTTCAGAGATGTGAAGGCAAGGCTCACTGAGCTATTCGCCTGGGAGATCTACCATTTGCATCAGCAGAGAAAGCAAATATTCACGTGGCCTACCTTACTACTAAAGCATCAGGTCCTGGAACCAATACTAACAATTTCCCAAACAGTTCTGAAACCTGGCTCTGACCTCGCCTTGGGCAAATATTCTGACCTAATTTTAGAAGATCCTGTTTGACTTCTTAAATCAAATATTCTTATCCTTCATGCACTATGGCTGATCTGAATCAACCAACACGAACAAGAGCAACATTTAAAAAATACCCCAAGGTCAATTTCAGTGTTGTCCTTCTCTCCTCCTTTCTCCTTGCCAGACTCTGGCTTCTCTTTTCCAAAACATGGCTGGAGGACCTCCTTCTCCTGAAGTCTTTGTCTCCATCGCTGACTCAATTCTTATCACACTATGGCTGTGTGAGCGGCATAGATCCTGTCTGTTGCAGTTGTGTATCATGTTGTTTTTCCCATCTTCTTTCTTTGATTAGCCTGTAAACTCTCCTGGCTGAGGCCTGCACCCCCACATCTTTTGCAGCACCCCAACGTCTTAGCACAATGGTCTGCACACAGAGGGAACATAATAAGTTTTGCAGTGTGATACTGGGTCCCTACTTCAACTGCTGCTGGGTAATCATTATCACTAAACAAATTAGTTATCAGTAAAACAGCCAAGGTTTCCGAGGGAAACATTTGTATTAGGTTGGTGCAAAACTAATTATGGTTTTACACTGTTGAACTTTGCCATTTGATACTGGAATACTTTCCTAAACAAAAGTGGTTGTGTTGTACATCATTTTAATGCACATTTCTTGCTTTATATTTTTTTGCTAATGACTTGTTACTTGCTGTTTATTTTATATTTATTTTAGACTATAGAAATGATGTTAGATAAAAAGCAAACTCAAGTGATATTTTTATTCGAGTTCAAAATAGGTCATAAAGCAGCGGAGACACCTCACAGCATCAACAACGCAGTTGGCTCAGGAACTGCTAATGAATGTACAGTGAAGTGGTGGTTCAAGGAGTTTTGCAAAGTGGTGGTTCAAGACGAGAGCTTGAAGATAAGGAGCGTAGTGGGAGGCCATTGGAAGTTGACAGCAACCAATTGAGAGCAATCATCGAAGCTGATCCTCTTACCACTACACAAGAAGTTGCCAAAGAACTCAATGTCGACCATTCTATGGTCCTTTGTCATTTGAAGCAAATTGGAAAGGTGAAAAAACTCCATAAGTGGGTGTCTCATGAGTTGACTGCCAATCAAAAAAAATCACTGTTTTGAAGTGTTGTCTTCTCTTATTTTACACAACAACAGGGAACCATTTCTCAATTAGATTGTGACGTGGGACGAAAAGTGGATTGTATACAACTGGCTGTGACCAGCTCAGAGGTTGGATTGAGAAGCTCCAAAGCACTTCCCAAAGCCAAACTTGAACCCCCAAAAAGTCATGGTCACTGTTTGGTGGTCTCCTGCCCATCTGATCCACTATAGCTTTCTGAATCTTGGCAAAACTATTACATCTGAGAAGTTCGTTCAGGACATCGATTAGGTGAACTGAAAGCTGCAATGCCTGCAGCCGGCATTGGTCAGCAGAATGGGCCCAATTCTTCTGCAAAACAATGCCCAACCCAATGTTTCAAAAACTGAATGAATTGGGCTGCGAAGTTTTGCCTTGTCTGCTGTATTCACCTGACCTCTCACCAACTGACTACCACTTCTTCAAGCATCTTGACAACTTTTTGCAGGCAAAATGCTACCACAACTGGCAGCAGGTAGAAAGTGCTTTCCAAGAGTTCATCGAATCCTGAAGCATGGATTTTTACACTACAGGAATCAGCAAACTTATTTCTCATTGGTAAAAATGTGTTGATTGTAATGGTTCCTATTTTGATTAATAAAGATATGTTTGAGCCTAGTTATAATCTAAAATTCACAGTCTGAAATCACAATTACTTTTGTACCAACCTATTGTTTCTACTGCTGGAAAAAACAACACATGCCACTCTCTTTGCAAAGAGGAATTTCAAAAGAGGAATGCGGTCATGATGCCAAGAGTGGATCTCACCTGAGAGTTCTGATACTTGTAACTCTTGGACATGGAAAGATGAATCAACTTTTGAGTCATGTGGTCCTCTGGGTTCATTTAGCCTAAAGGCGTAAAAGTCAGAGAAGGCGAATCCCATCACACCAGCAACAAGTAAGTGCACATATGGTCTTGGCTGAGCACCTGATAACAAAACTCCTGGGAGCCAAGAACCGCCTCAGCCCCTGAAGCACCCAGGATGGGCTCAGAGATGGCTCAGAGGCTGCCTTGGTCCCTACCAGGCATGGCCCCAGCCAGGTGCCAAGGCTGCTTCTTTATTAACAGTGGCTGATGCTCCTGCTGATGCCCAGAGCCTGCCTGCAGCTCTAAGCCTGTCCAGGAGAGGAAAGTCCTGTCCCTGGCCCCTCTTGGTCCCCTACTCCTGGTGGGCAGCTTCACAAGGCAGCCCAGCGCTGGGGGGAGCTTTTCCAGAAGGAATTCTTTCCCTCCACTTCCAGTCCCCACCTCCCTCTTTTCCACCTGCTACTCTCTCCCCTCACTGCGCCTTTACCAACACTAGCTGTAGTCTTGCCAGGCTCTCCCTACTACAGGGATCTGACACCTGGAGTTTGGAGTCAGACAAACTGTTCTTAAATTTTGACTCCCTCCCCAATCACTTCTCTTTCCTGAACTTCATTTTTGTCATCTGTACAATGTAGGTAATAAGACCTCCCTGTGGCGTTGTGAGGATGAGCAGCAATGTCAATAACACTGATAGCACCTAATGCCCGAGGGGCTTCTGTGTGCCGGTGCTGCGTACACTTCCCTGGAGCCCAGCATGGCGACTGGTCCAGATCAGCTTCCTTCGCATCGTCCTTTTCTCCCTCCTACCTTCCAAAGTGGGTATCTTATGAGCTGACTGCAAATCAAAGTCAAGTAGGGCCTGAAGACATAGTGTCTGGTCCCGAATGGGAGCTTTGTCCTCCCTGCAACGTCTTTCCTTCTTCCACCAGCAGTGTGGGAGCCCTCAGAACTCCCCGACTCTCCACCCACCAGAAAAGGGGATCTCTTCTCTCTCCTGCCCAAGTCCCTGCCCACCAGGGCAGCTCCACTGCATCCCTAGCCAGGTTTCCAAGCTCCACTCCCACATGGGGGTGGCCTCCAGACATGTACCTTGTTCCTGCAGGGAATGCAGTAAGTGTCAGCTAGAGCCAGGCTGGCTCCATGTACTCCTGGAACACAGAGGTGCCCCTGAGAGCCCTTTCCTTCCACCAGGGCACACAGGCATGCCTTCTGTGTCAGGCACACTGCAAAACAGGCCCAGATAACCAGTGCCTTCCCACAAATAACTTCCACCTGCCTCGAGCTCTGGAGAAGACAATGGCATCCCACTCCAGTACTTTTGCCTGGAAAATCCCATGGATGGAGGAACCTGGTGGGCTGCAGTCCATGGGGTCATGAAGAGTCGGACACGACTGAGCGACTTCACTTTCACGTTTCACTTTAATGCATTGGAGAAGGAAATGGCAATCCACTCCAATGTTCTTGCCTAGAGAATCCCAGGGATGGGGGAGCCTGGTGGGCTGCTGTCCATGGGGTCGCACAGAGTCGGACACGACTGAAGCGACTTAGCAGTAGCAGCAGCAGCCTCAAGCTCCACCCATTCCTCAGTGGCCTTTGTCAGAGCCCTTCGTGAAAAATTCATATCCTATCTTACTCTCCATGCCAATGTAGCCTAAACTTCTTTCCTTGAGGACTGTTGTGTTGGAGTCCTGACTCTTAGCTGAGACAGTCCAATTGTGTGACTTTGACTTCACTGAGACTTAGTTTCCTTCTCTGTAAAATAGATAATGTATGTGTGTGTGCTCCGTCACATCAGACTCTCAGCAACCCCATGGACAGTAGCATGCCAGGCTCCACTGTCCATGGAATACTCCAGGCAAGAATACTGGAGTGGGTTGCCATTTCCTACTCCAAAAATGAATAATAATAACATCTATTCCAGAGGGCTGGTGTTAGGATTAAATAGGCAAAACAGAAAGGTCCTAGCATAGTGTTAGCATGCAGTAAAAATTAATTATTTTACTGTAATGGTTTACTTCAGCTAATGGACTCAGATTATTTCCCTTAAGCTCTAGAAATATAAAAGAAAAACTTCAAATTAAGTTGTACTTTGCAACACGTATGTATTAAAGTTCTCACAAGAAAAATACATGGATTTTGGAAGGACCAATAAATCCTGATTGATTATTTTTTCTATTGCTATCATTTCAATGTAGATTTACATAAAGTAGTGTTCCCAAGAACTTTTTAATCCATTAATTAGATACTTTGATAGCCTCAAGGCAGAACTCAAGAAGCTCACCAGCTGCAATTTAGCTATTTGCGTATTTGGATACACTAACATATCTTGGCATACTTGACAATTAATAACATTTCTAATGATGAAGGTCAACTTGTTCATTTTAGAAAATTTAAAAATGAAAAGTATAAAATAAGAAATAAAAATTGTCTGTATACCTACCATCTAGAGACACTCAGTGTTAATACTGATTTATTGCTATCTTGTCAGCTTAAAAATTACACTTATCAAAATAAACCTGTTTTCATTGAATATTCAATAATGAGGATTTCCCATACCATTGTTCTTTTAAAGCACAATCCTTTTTTTTTTTTTAAACTTTACAATATTGTATTAGTTTTGCCAAATATTGAAATGAATCCGTCACAGGTATACCTGTGTTCCCCATCCTGAACCCTCCTCCCTCCTCCCTCCCCATACCTTCCCTCTGGGTCGTCCCAGAAAGCACAATCCTTATACTTGTATAATATTCCACAATAAATCTATCACATAATTTATGTAATCATTTCCATGTAATTGAATACTTAGATTGCTTCTCATTGCTCCCACTTTTAATGTGGACAGATAGATATCTCTGTACATAGATCTGTAAGTGATTCTGATTAGTTCCTGTATTTCCTCAGGTCTCATAACAACCTGTGGGTCAAATAAAATCAAATAACAATTTTGCCCAAATTACAGTAGTTCAGCTTTTCTTCTTTCCTCCCTCTTATCACCCGCTCACCCCCTCAACATAAAGGAAAGAACTGGATACTTGCTACAAAGTATCTGCCAGTTTCTATGGTTCTTATTTATCTCACTTGGTGTGGATAGGGCTTCTCTTGTGGCTCATCTGGTAAATAATCCGCCTGCAATGTGGGAGACCTGAGTTCAATTCCTGGATTGGGAAGATCCCCTGGAGAAGGGAAAGGCTACCCACTCCAGTATTCTGGCCTGGAGAATTCCATGGACTGTATAGTCCATGGGGTCGCAAAGAGTCAGACACGACTGAGCAACTTTCACTTCACTTCACTGGTGTGGATAGTCACACATTTAAATGAAGAAGTATTAGTATGCTTGATTACAGAGTGCTGCCCCAGAATCACCTAGAGATACATATAATATATGGTACGTGCACCATATGTCCTTACTAAAACCCAAAGTCTGACCCACAGGGTTTCCACGGTAAGTGACAATTCTCAATCTTGCTTTAGTTGGAATAATCGGGTACCCAGACCTAACTATTTTGATACAATTATTTCTCCCAGTTTTGTTTTTTAATATACCTTTCATTTTGAAACAATTACTGATTCATAGGATGTTGCAAAAATAGTTCAGAAAGATTCTGTGTACCCTCAGTTTTCCTCAGTGGTAATATCTTGAACAAAACCAGGACATTGACATTGCTACAATCCACACATTTCGTCAGTTGTACGTGTAAGTGGGTGTGTGCATTTGTGTGAGTGTGTATAGTTCTATGCAGTTTTATCCCATGTGTAGATTCAACCACCACAATCAAGATACATATTTCCACAAAGATCCTTGTGCTACCCCACCTCCCTCCTTGCCCCATTCTTAACCTCTGGCCCCATTTATTTGTGAGTCCCAAGGAGATGTGTCACAGAGAAACCTCAGACATGCTTCCCTCCTCCAAGTATGCCTGATGCTGTCACTTCCTACAGGCCCGGTGCTGTCCCTCCTGCCATCACTGTCCCTGGGTCTATGCCCTCTGGCTTCCATGACTTCCCCAAACCTACAAACCTTAGATATGCTGAATGGAGCCATGATATGTGTAGTTTACTCAGGATGATCTCATTAGAAGGACTGATGCTGAAGCTGATGCTCCAATACTTTGGCCACCTAATGAGAAGAACTGACTCATTAGAAAAGACCCTGATGCTGGGAAAGATTGAGGGAAGGAGGAGAAGGGAACGACAGAGGATGAGATGGTTGGATGGCATCACCGACTGCATGGACATGAGTTTGAGCAAGCTTCAGGAGTTGGTGATGGACAGGGAAGCCTGGCGTGCTGCAGTCCATGGGGTTGCAAAGAGTCAGACACAACTGAGTGACTGAACTGATGACTGATCTCTAAGAAATGGAAAGACTGCCCACCCTCCACCTGTGTCACACTTTGCCAGCTGGGTACCAGAGCAGGATTGCCTCTGCCAGAATGATAGACCCTCTAAACCTTGTCTTTGCTGTTCGCTTGTCTTTGGAGGTCAGCTCTAATTTCCTAGTGGCTCAGACAGTAAAGAATCTGCCTGTAATGCAGAAGACCTGGGTATGACACCTGGGTCGGGAAGATCCCCTGGAGAAGGGAATGGCAACCCACTCCAGTATTCTTGCTTGGAAAATCTCATGGACAGAGGAGCCTGGTGGGCTACAGTCCATGGGGGTCGCAAAGAGTTGGACACCACAACCAAGCAACACTTAACACTTCTAAGACCCAGTGCTGGGCTGGGCAGGCACTGCCCTTCCTCCCTGTGACTCCACCTCTGTCACCCAGGACCCTCTTTTCAAAGCTTCTTCACCACAATGTTCAGATCCCCCAGGTGTAAAGATATACCTGGGGGTTTCACTGCATACAAGTTCATCAGATAGCACCAGGCTAAAATGCAAAATCACTAAGTTAGGCTTGGCTGTGAGCCCCACTCATTTTAGGACAAATTCAACAGTTTTAAAAAGAGATAGAAAAAAAAAAAAAAAGACAGAGAGATAGAAATAACCAACTTAAGCTCAGGAACTATGTCATCAGTTTCAGTTCAGTTCAGTCACTCAGTCATGTCTGACCCTTTGTGACCCCATGAATTGCAGCATGCCAGGCCTCCTTGTCCATCACCAACTCCCAGAGTTCACCCAAACTCATGGCCATCGAGTCAGTGATGCCATCCAGCCATCTCATCCTCTGTCGTCCCCTTCTCTTCCTGCCCCCAGACCCTCCCAGTATCAGAGTCTTTTCCAATGAGTCAACAGTTCGCATGAGATTGCCCAAGTATTGGAGTTTCAGCTTTAGCATCAGTCCTTCCAAAGAACACCCAGGACTGACCTCCTTTAGAAGGGACTAGTTGGATCTCCTTGCAGTCCAAGGGACTCTCAAGAGTCTTCTCCAACACCACAGTTCAAAAGCATCAATTCTTCGGCAGTTTAGCACATCAGTAATCTCATTTAAAATATACAGGTTCTACTGAGTGTAGCTTTGGTTTAAAATGTTTGATTGTCTAAAGAAGATTCTCTCTCACTCCCCTCCCATCTAACATAAGACATATTCATGATAATTAACTGTATACTTCAGTATTTAAGTTATAGAATGGCAACAGGGGAGTGTGACTTTGCTAGGACAGGAATTAACATCACCCAAGTGACATATGAGGCACTCGGAACCTCTTTACAGGAGAGAGTAGCATGTTTTAGGTGATACAAGAATAACTGCCTCATGTGAGGCAAAAACAATGTTGCTATTGTCTTTATTTGGAAGTTAAACAGGAGTTGAAAACAAAAAAAAAAAGGGTATGAGAAAGCCAGGTTGACAAAGCATAGACTGTAGTGGCTTTGTACCTTGTGAACTGAGCTGAAATGGAACTATGTTTCCAAGAATTCCCTTCCCGGTAGGGTTCCAGGTTTGCATTGGCCACAGGCAATGTTTTGCTTCAGATCTGGAAGGCAGGAGTGAAGGAGCAGCCATGTTCTCACTTCCTGGAGGAACCTGCAGAGCCGCTGGTGAACATTGTCACCTGACCTGATGGCTTGGCTTGCTAGTGAGAGGCAACACCCAGACCATGGTTCCTCCAGCTCCTGCTAGATCTCCCCTGTCCATTTCCCTAAGGCCTGGGCCAGATGTGAGTGCAGTTCTGTCACAAAGGGCAGCAGCTTCTCCTGCAGGTCCCCTCGTAAGGAAGGTTGAGGGTAATGAGAGACAGATGGAGGTCCCAGTGTGTCTCTGCTCTCTCTGTCTGTCCTGTGCTTATCCACTTCTCAACTGTCCATCTGGCGGACCACAGCGACTTCAGGCTCAACCCTGGACGCTGGGCCAAAGATACTCACAGGCAGCTCCCTCGCCTCATCCAAGCATAAAAATAGGCCCCTATTCTGTACCCTCCAGTGCTTCTGCATCTTTAATCAACCCCGACTAACACAGAATTACGTATCGATTACCTCTCAGAGAAGAGATAACTGACAGAACTTGAAATTTGTTGATTAAACAGAAGATCAAGTGTTAACTGTGTATTGATTGCAGTTGTGGAAAATGAGCAAGAAATAAAAACACCCTCTGGAGATGCATGAAAATACATATTTTCTATCCTAAGCAAGAAACCCTGTGTGACACTGGGCCCTTCTTCTCTGACACTCAAATACCCTGCCTGTTCCTCAGACAGGAAGCATCTTTACAGGTACTCAATCGTTCATTTACTTGACAAGGTACATACTGTTTACCTCTCACGGATGTCTGCCCCAGTGCTATGCCCCACCTGGACTCAAAGATGTACAGACTATGGTTCAAAACATTTTGGCGGAGAATGAATGAATGTATATACATGACTGAGTCCCTTCCCTGTACACGTGGAGCTACCACAACATTTTTGATCAGCTATGCTGTTCTTAGTTGCTCAACCATGTCTGACTCTTTGTAACCCCATGGACTGTAGCCCGCTAGGCTCCTCTGTCCATGGGGATTCTCCAGGCAAGAATACTGGAGTGGCTTGCCATGCTCTCCTTCAGGGGATCTTCCCAACCCAGGGATTGATCCCAGGTCTCCCACAGTGCAGGCAGGTTCTTTACCAGCTGAGCTACCAGGGAAGCCCCTAATCAGCTATACAAATACAAAATGCAAAATAAAAGTTTAAAAATAAAAAGTTTGCTTATAATTCTCCTTTCTCCCACATTAGCCTTGACCCCTATCTTCTTTCACTTTAATTTTGTCTCTCAAACTGGAGGCCCTGACTCAGATCCCTGCCTTAGGATCCCTAGGTGTCACATTCATCTGTGCACCCTGGTATCTGGACCTCAATCTGCCTATGGACTCTGGCTTGACTTGGTTCTGTAGACCCTGGCACCTCTGTGGATCTTGGCAGGAACCCACAGCCCCAGCTCCTAGCAAAGTCAGCTTCTACTTTAGATGATTTGGATGGTGTTTCCCAGTGGGCCCCGAATGCAGGGCCCAGTATCCTGAAAGTGGAGTCAAGCCACATACAGAAACATAATGTAAGCATCTAAAGAGTTTTGCAGAAAGCACACTCCACTCCATCCAACCCAAGGTAATCAAGAAAGTCCTCTTGGGTTAGGTGACCTTTGCAGGACTGGTACAAATTTAGCATAACAACAGCTATATTTCACGCTCCAGGAGATGAACTTGGAAGGTAGGACAGGAAAAAAATGCTTTGGATAACAGGGGAAGATGGAGAATTAGAGCATGAGGCCTTGTGTGGATAAAAATCAGTTAAATGATTAAATTGGTGTAGAGAAAAAGATAGTGAATAAAGATGAACTCCAATTTTCTGTTCTAAAAAGGACCAAGGAAACTCTAGCCACCAAAAATAAGCTTTTAGTTTGTTGATCACTTAAAACTTGTCTTTCACAAACTTCTTCCTGGGGGTAACAAACACCTGAACAGTGAAAAAGAGGAAAAACCAGATAAATATAAAATATTAGTCTATGGTCTCCAGATTAAGAGTGCACTATTTCATAAGGGTGAGAGACAAGTACCAACTCTGAAACTTTGGGCAGTTCAGGGAAGCACACACTTCTCCTGGACCCCGTGATTGCTCTTGACAGGCTGAACTGGTAAACGTGACCTAAGAATGCATTTTTGAACCTGATAAAGCATATAAACAACTTCTCTAGTAAAATATATAGGATAAAAAAGTTACTGAAGATATTTCTGTTATAGATAAACACAGTACCACATCTTTCAGACAGCTTACGACAGTAGAAATTTTTCTAATAATAATTTTTTTTTAATTGCAAGGACATCAGCAGAATCATTGTTTCCTCTCTATTTAATAAACTCTGATTAGAAAGTTTCTTACCAGGGATTCCCTGGCTGTCCAGTTGTTAGGATTCCATGCTTCCAATGCAGGGGGCCCAGGTTCAATCCCTGGATGAACCCACAAGCCATGCCTGGCAGCCAAAATAAAATTTCTTTTTTAAAAAAGAAAATTTCGGGAGTTCCCTGGTGGCCGAGTGGTTAGGATTCTGGGCTTTCACTGCTGCAGCCCAGGTTCTATCCCTGACTGGGAAACTGAGATCCTGCAAGTTGCACGGCATGGCCAAAAAATAAAAAAGAAAATTTCTCATCTATGGTAATAACACAGGTCTTCTCAGATTCATCAGATTAGTTAAAGTAGAGATGAACTATGTCAACACTTACTGTAGACCCATTCAAAGGATTGTGACCAATCTCAGGATATCCAATCATGAAGCTGTGTGATCATAATATTGTGCCTCTGAATTGGAGCTAAGTGTAGAAAACCTTTAGAAAAGGAGGAAACACCGGAATATTTTTCATGGATAACCTGTATAGAACTGGAATCCACATGGCTGAGTCTCAGAGTTGTGTGGCGGTCAAAGAACTACAGTTCACTGCTAAGTCGCTTCAATCGTGTCCGACTCTGTGCGACCCCAGAGACGGCAGCCCACCAGGCTCCCCCGTCCCTGGGATTCTCCAGGCAAGAACACTGGAGTGGGTTGCCATTTCCTTCTCCAATGCATGAAAGTGAAAAGTGAAAGTGAAGTCGCTCAGTCACTCTTCACGACCCCATGGACTGCAGCCCACCAGGCTCCCCCACCCACGGGATTTTCCAGGCAAGAGTACTGGAATGGGGTGCCATTGCCTTCTCCAGAGATTATCATATTCAGTTCAGTAAGCCAGACAAAGATAAACATCATATGATATCATTTATATGTAGAATCTAAAACAAAACAAATAAAAACAAAGGAACTTATTCACAAAAGAGAAATAGACCCACAGACACAGAAAACAAACTTATAGTTCCTAAAGGAGAAAGGAGGGCAGGGATAAATTAGTTTAGGATCAATATCTATATATAAAAATAGATAATCAACAAGGATCTACTATATAGCACAGGGAACTCTACTCAATACTTTGTAATAATCTGTTAGGAAAAAGAATCTGAAAAAGAAATGTGGGTTGCCATTTCCTTCTCCAGGAAAAGGAAATATATATATATTATATATGTATAACTGAATCACTGTGCTATACATCTGAAACTAACACAACATTGCAAATCAACTACACTTCAATAAAAAATCCTTTTTTTATATAACAGAAAAAAACACTTCATCTCAACACATTGGTTTGTTGGTGGTGATGACGTGGAACAGACACTCTAAGACACTGCTGATGGCTGTGTTTGTTAGCACAACTTTTTTGGGAAGCAATTTGCAATATGTATCAAGAGTTATTAGCATATTCACACTCTGAGCCTGTAATTCAACTTGTAGAAACTAAAGAAAAATTTAAAACACAGAAAATGGTTTATAATGGTATATATTATGGATTCATTAATACCATTAAAATTATAAACAAATAGAAATATGATTAATATATTTTGGTAATCTCCTGAATGAAAAATTACCCCTTCATTAAAATGTGTTTTTAAAAAAAGAAAGAAAGAAAGGAATATAGTTCAGCACAAAAGGAAATTTCAAAGACTCACATTCTTTAGCTGAGGTTCTTGAAAACCATGAAGGTGCACAGCAACATTTATGAATTCTCCTTTCTTCTCTGCCCATTTCCACTCATAGCTGCTGCATTTTTTCTGAAGCATCTCTCTCCACAATTTCCTCATGCTTTTGTCCCAGCCCAACCCCACACTTGTCTTTTCTTTCTTTCTCTCCTTTTCTATCTCTTGATTGTGTACATTAATTAATACAGCCCCTCTCCCAGAAATTAAAAACAGAATATAATCACTCCCTCTTTAGGGGGGTATGGGGATGTAGAAATTGGGCAGGCCAGGATAGCATTATTTTTTGTAATCTGGGAAAGCGGGGGGGAAGGCTGGAGATATTCCCACATAATAATGTTTATCCTAGTGAACACCCTCCCTGCTAGAGAGAGATAAGAGAACTTCATTTATACTGAGATCAGGGTGGGGAATCCGATTCAGAGACAGAAATGAAACCAGGGCCACACATTCATGAAAAGCATACTTTTCAACCATCTTTGTTGGTTGATGCATTATTTCTTTATTGTAAGAGAGTAAAGTTTAAGATACTAAATAGCTCATGATTTTAAAATCATGAGGAGGCAACATAAAACCTGACTTAATGTAACAAATAAAAATAACAACAATAAATTAGGCATGCTGATACATTTCCAATTATCTCTCTTACCTTTAACAGTGTGAATAACAGAGACCTAATATTAGATCATTGGAAGGGTGTGGGGTCAGATAAAAAGCAAGGTTCTTCCTCACATAAAGGCTACCTCCTAACTCCAGCATGAGAAAACATCACAGAATTCACCCCTCATAAATCTCAGGCACTACGTCAGCCCTTAGAGCCACACCAGTGTTCCAATGTCTGTGAAGCCAGTTTTATCATTTATTAAAGCAAAATTCAATTATTGTATATATATTTCAGGGCTGGATTTTACCTCCCTGACCAAGTCGGGGCTGGGGTGGGGGTGGAGCCCTTGAGCAACGAGGGTTGCTGAGCTCCACTGCAGGAGCGTGGAATCTGGCAGAGAAGAGAGGCCTGGGAGGGAGCTGGGGGTTGGAGCTCCTGCAGATTACTCGAAGCCAAAAAGGTGTGGAGAGAAAGAACAGTAGGAACCTGACAGCCTGAAGCACATTTCTGGTGTGTGTCCAGGCAACCTGCTTTATCTGAGTTTTGGTAAAGTCCTCTCATACACAGAATTCAAGCATCCCTCTGTGACCTGCTTAAACCAGGACAAGGTGCACAGCCTATAGGAGCAAACAAGATGCCCCTCTCAACCTACCCCTAAAACAACTCAGCACAGCACTGCGCTTCAAGGACCCATAGCTCTGCCATGCAAACAAATTAATGAGCCCTGCAGCCCACAGTCAGTGACTTTACCCTCAAACCAACAAGGAATTCACCCTGGCAGGAAAATGCTGATCATATACACTACAGGTTTAGTCTGTAAACATATCTAAACAATAGAAACATTTATTTCTCACAGTCCTAGAAGCTAGAAGTTCAAGATCAAGATGCCAGCATGATCGGGTTCTGATGAAAACCTCTCTTCTTGCTCATGGCCACCTTCTTCCCGTGTCTCACCATGGTGACGAAGAGAGAGAAAACAGAAAGCTCTCTCGTGTCTCTTCTTACATGTGCACTAATTGCATTCATGAGGGCTCCACCCTCATGACCTAAACACCCTACAAATGTCCTACCTCCGAATATCATTACACTGGAGTTAGGATTTTAGCACATGGATTTGGGGGGTACACAAACATTTGGTCCATACACACACACACATATGTGCACGCGTGCACACACACAATTTATAGGCACAGGACTCCAAAATCACATAGCATGAATTCTCTTAACAGTCAACAACATTCTCTGATCATCTGTCGAAGCAGAGTTCTGCATTAAGGTCAAGAGTTTTGGGGGTTTAATTATAGGATACTGCACTTTGTTACGAAGAAGGCAATGGCACCCCACTCCAGTACTCTTGCCTGGAAAATCCCATGGACGGAGGAGCCTGGTGGGCTGCAGTCCATGGGGTCGCTAAGAGTCGGAGACGACTGAGCGACTTCACTTTCACTTTTCACTTTCATGCATTGGAGAAGGAAATGGCAACCCACTCCAGTGTTCTTGCCTGGAAAATCCCATGGACAGAGGAGCCTGGTAGGCTGCAGTCCATGGGGTTGCTAGGAGTCAGACACGACTGAAGCGACTTAGCAGCAGCAGCAGCAGCAGCACTTTGTTAAAGAATAAAGGCAGCCGCAATGATACTACTATTTATTTACTTGAGGAAGTTACTTGCCTGCTCAGAGGCTCAGTTTCCTCATTTGAAAATTTGGGGATGATAAAACCCACCTTATAGAAGTTGCATGAATACTTAAATGAATGAATGACTCTATGAAAAGCAGCTGGTCAGAAGTAGTAACAAGCAACAGAATTTAGAAAAAGGATTTGTTTGGCTCTTAACAGATGTTCTCCAAAGGGGAAAAAATGAGGTTGATGAGAAAGGCGGTTACTGGTTGATAAGGAGGCATTGAGAACTGCCTGCCTGCCACGTTTGATTTTGAAATCTCAGGCTCTTCGAAGCTTCTATAAGGGGACAAGTAGTCACAATGCTATAGCTTGTAGCGGATTGCAAAGATGCTTGTAAAACACTCAAAGCCTATTAAAAATTCCCAGCAGATCTCTTCTCCCAGATCCTTCGCCACTCCCCACCAATGAGCCGGTATACATTCAAGGGAAACAAAGAAGCAATTCTAAAGCACAAAGGAGCTGCCCAACTATTCCAGGAGTTTCCCCAGGCAGGGGAAATGTGCGTCCTGACATGCTTGGCTGGAACTGATTGGGAACCAGACTGTGTTCACTGAGCAAGTTGAGAAAGATTTGCCTCAAGCTTCGGCACATTATGATGTCATCTTTTGGCATTTTAAATATTCAAGTGTGTATCCTGAAAAGCCTCTTGCTTTCATTTCTTGTTTAGGTTGAATAAAATAGGCCTGCTTCCAGCTTGTGCTAATTTAAACTCTTAAGGCGAGCTTAGTTGCTCAGTCGTGCCCGACTCTTTGGAACCCTTTGGACTGTAGCAAGCCAGGTTCCTCTGTCCATGGGATTTTTAGGGAAAGAATACTGGAGTGGGTTGCTATTTCCTTTCTCCAGGGGATCTTCCTGACCCAGAGATCGAACCCACGTCTCCTGTGTCTCCTGTGATTGCAGGCAGATTCTTTACCTGCTGAGCCACTGGGGAAACCCAAAGCTCTTAAGGAGCCGGGTCTTATCTAACCCATTTGAGAAAAACAGTTCTGGTCTGACGGCAAGAAAGAACTGAAGTGGAAGACTGCACACTGGGTTCTGGGTCACTGCCTCGTGTGACCAGAAACGACCCAGGGACACGTTCCAGCCTCATTTCCTCGCCGGTAAGATGGACTAAGACATCTTTACGGTTCCGTTCAGCTCTGAGAGTGCACGACTTGAGGACAAACGAACCAGATAGCTAAAGGCTTGACTGTCACTTGTGGTTTCTGCTCCTTGAAAGGAGTGGGGATTAGCTGCCATTTAGACACAGGAATGCAGTGCTTTGATTATTTGGGTGTCTGTTTTCACAGGCATTGAAGCTGAACCCACTGCCAGCCGTAAGACCTGACCGGACCTCTCCTCTCCTTTGGAACTAAGCAGGCTGGGCTGATATGTGACACCATAGAGGTGTGGCCCCCCACCAGCCCCATTAGATTAAACCCCACCTTGTTGCTTACTTGGTGTGTGGCCTTGGTTAACCACAAACCCACCTAAACACCCCACTGGCAAGCCCGCTGAATACTGTTGCTTCTTACCCAGCCTCTTAGGGATATGATTAGAAGACTGACTTATAATGTCAAGATGTTACTTTCCTAAAGCCCTGGTTGTAACTCCAGGCAAGATGACTGTCTTAGCCACTTCATTCCTAGATGAGACTGAACTCACCCGGGGTCCTTGGGGTGCACGGAATAAAGAATGGTGAGTGAAAATAAAGCTTTTTTAGCAGTTAACTTAGGTTCTCTGAGCAGGTGGCAAAGGAAGAAAGTTTCGGCTTTACTTAAAAGGGCAATTAAAGTTCAGGGAGGGAAGGAAGTGTTGTTCTCCTTAATTTTTCACACTTTCCATGACCCCAACCTCCATCCCACAAATAGCCCAGGGTCCCCTTTGCTGCCAGCAGAAGTATATGGATACCTCTGGAAAGCTATGAATGATTTACAAGCTGGGTCAATAATTAAGTTGCTGGGGAATGTGTACAAGACATAACAAACCTTAACTCCTTAAATTCCAGGAGAAATGCTCCCAGGGTTGCCAAGAGAATAATGGTTGGGAACAGAACAAAATCCATGCAGATGTGAAATGTTTTGAGGTGATAAAATATGTCAGTCTGTTATTTAGGACCCGAACTTGCAACTTCTGTCTCAGATCTGCTCAGGGAGCCTGGGTGAGCTTGAGTGGACCTTTTCCTGGATCCAGCTGGAGCTCGCTCAAGGCCCTCCATCAATGAAGGTTTTTAATCACAGCAGAGCTAGATCATTCCCAAGGGAAAATCACCCCCATATACGTTTGAGGGAAGAGAGTCTGTTCTAGATCTGTGTCATGGACAGATGAGCCTGGTGGGCTACAGTCCATGGGATTGCAAAGAGTTGGACTGACTGAATGACTAACACATCTCTGCCTGATCCATGGAAGGTACAGCCCATCATCCACTCTGAAGAAGGGGTCAAGGAGAAAACCCCCAAAAGTGTCAGCAACAGAAGCCTGTGCATAGCGCAGAAAAGTTCAGAGAAGTCAGCCTCTCGGGTGGGGCAGGGCTGGATCCCAGCCTCGAGTGATGTGTGGATGAAGGACAGGACACTACAGGGTCAGACAAGAGCTTCTTTCATACAATCATCCAGCCATAAGCCTATGCTGAGTGCCACCTTCCATGGGCCAGACATGGGGCTGGGTGCTGGGCACACCTGAGTGACAGAGAAGGCCAGTGCTTAATACAGGCTGAGCTGTGTTACCCCTAATTCATATGTTGAAGCCCTAATCCCCAATACCTTAGAAATGACTGGATTTGGGGAAAGAACCTTTAAAGAGGCAATTACCTTAAAACGAGGCCACTGGGTAGGTCCTAAGCCAACCTGACTGGCATCCTTATAAGAAGAGGAAACATGGACACACAGGGAGGCGGCAGGGATACAGATGTACACGGGAAGACCATGTGAGCAGGTGAGCAGGTGCCATCCACAAGCCAAGGAGAGAGACCTCCGGAGAAGCCAAACGTGCCACAACCTTGGTCTGAGACTTCCAGCCACCAGAAGTGTGAACATGTACACAGCTGTGAAGGTGCCAGTTTGGGGCACTTTGTTATGGCAGCCCTGGTGGACTAACATGGTGCCCCCGCCCTCGCAGGGCCTGAGAGACAGAGACAATAGACACAAACGTACATTACACAATCAGTGCATGAATGACCACTGTGCCAGGTACTAGGAATGAGAGGCGTTTGAAGGCATCCAAATTGGGCAGAGGGAGTCCCAAAGCCTGGCCTCTGAGGAGCAGGGAGCATGGGGAGGAGCTGGACCTGATCAACCACAGTGGGTAGCGGAGAGACAGGCTGACAGCTCTGAAGGCTCGGGAACTTCAGAGCACAAAGCCCCTTGACACGATCAGAAGGATTCGGGCTCCATCTCCAAGGCAATGTGGAGCTCTTTCAGGTTTTCCAAGCAGGGAAACAGGAGAGTAAGACTTTGGGGAGATTTGTCTTCTGGCATATGCTGAGTGGCTGCCAGCATAGGGAAGGGCCTCCGGGAGGAGGGCTGAACCAAGGTGGAGCAGGAGGTGGGGATGGAGGGGAGAGGCTGCACTCGGAAAGCATTTTGAAGAAGTGGCAGATCTCGGTGATTGATGGAAATCTCTTTTTTAATTATCTTGTTCCTGCAGTGGCCCATCAATGATGCTACCGATTCAGGAAGGCCCTCTATAAACCCATCTCCAGGGTCAGTGGTTGCCATGGGACAGGCATTGTGCAAGGGACTTAAAGACCAAATAGAGAGTTTACCTGATACTTTCCTTCTCTGCCCCCTCCTCCCCCGCCCCCACCAGGCTGTGCACTCCTGAGACCCACAGAGCTTCTCAAATCTGCACAATGGGTCTCATCAGGACAGTGTCTGAAAGGCATTTGATCACCGCTGAAAGTAGTAATACCTGGTTAATGTCCATAAAGCCGTATTGCAGATCTCTTTCTGCGGTCTTCCAGATTCTTGCTGCATTTTCAGCTATTCGCAGCCAAAATAGGATGGCAGTGGAGGGGATGTGGGTAAAACAAATTATTGAAATAACTAAACTTCCTATGCTCCCCACCCTAAAGGGACATTCATGTCTGACTGACAGAAGCAGGCCAGCAGTTACTTAGATCTGCTGGAAAGGAGATGAAAAAATGAAACATACTGCGGCTAACATTCCAGAGTGCCTGCTGACAGCCAAAGACCATTAACTTGCAGAAACAGCCAAGCAGAGAAAGCTGTAAGAAAGTGGATCCTGGGCTGTCAAGGGCTGGATGAAGCTTGTGACCGGTGTCAAGGAGATGGGATGCCAAGCCCATGGTCAGGAAACCGTGGTTCTATGAACCAAACTTCACAACTGCAGACAGCTGCCAAGGCCAGTGTTCAAGCACAGACAGGAGAGTGTCAGCCTCATCTGACATCCATCAGGCTCCAGTGGTTAACTCAGAGGTCAAATTAGAGGCACTGCTCTCTGCAAGACCCGCATATGAAGTACATAGGTAAAAGCTAATACATGTGCATGTGGATAAAGCACAGGGCAAGAGAGTCCAGCAAAAAATCTTGGCAGGACAGCTGTCTCTAAATGCATTCTCAGGGTACTGGGGCGAGGGGGCAGAGGGACTATTTTTAAAGAGCAGATCCTTTAATAAACTATTTGTGCATGGTTGGCAGCATTCATTATTTTGCTATTATTAATACTTCTAAAAATCTCTTAGAACTATGTGACTTTAAGATGTTCCATTTGCCTTGGCGAGAAAAGCTGGTAAATGTTATTTGTAATTTGGTTCTGAAGACTGCCTGCACTAGCACGAGCCAGGAACCTGAGGCAATCAGAGAATCTCAAACCCCATCCCAGACCTGCTGAACCAGAATCCGCATATAAACAGACCCCTAAAAGCTTTGTGTACACCTTAAAAATGCTAAAAGCACCGCTTTAGAGCAAGTTAGGCAAAGAAGGGCTGAGACAGGTTGATAGCTAAGCACTGGACAGGTTGATAGCTAAGTGCTGGCTGGCTTTAAACAACAGGTAATGCTGTAGACCCTGGAGGAGGGTGTGGCAACCCACTCCAGTATTCTTGCCTGGAGAATTACATGGACAGTTGAGCCTGGCGGGCTATGGTCCATAGGGTCGCTAAGAGTCAGACACGACTGAGTGACTGAGCACGCATGATGCTCTAGCCAGGTCAGTGCCTGCTTTCACTCTCTGGGCAGAACTATTGATAGCAACACCCCCAGGGCCACAGTGAGAGGTAGAGACAGTCATGAAGAGACAGAGGAAGAAAGCCCTGCTTTGGCTTCTCCACTGAGAGGATAGTAAAGGTGTCCCTCACTCTACATATTGTCATAGGTCATCAGCCTTAAACCACAGAAGACCAAGGTCCCTAGGAATATACATAGTTCATGCAAGGAAACCTGTTCAGTTCAGTCGCTCAGTCATGTCCAACTCTTTGCGACCCCATGGACTGCAGCACGCCAGGCCTCCCTGTCCATTGCCAACTCCCGGAGTTTACTCAAACTCATGTCCATTGAGTCGGTGATACCATCCAACCTTCTCATCCTCTGTCATCCCCTTCTCCGCCTGCCTTCAATCTTTCCCAGAATCAGGGTCTCTTCCAAGGAGTCAGTTCTTCACATCAGGTGGCCAAAGTATTAGAGTTTCAGTTTCAGCATCAGTCCTTCTAATGAACACCCAGGACTGATGTCCTTTAGGATGGACTGGTTGGATCTCCTTGCAGTCCAAGGGACTCTCAAGAGTCTTCTCCAACACCACAGTTCAAAAGCATCAATTCTTCTGTGCTCAGCTTTCTTTATAGTTCAGCTTTCACATACATGACTACTGGAAAAACCATTGCTTTGACTAGATGGATCTTTTTTGGCAAAGTAATGTCTTTGTTTTTTAATATGCTGTCTAGGTTGGTCGTAGCTTTTCTTCCAAGGAGCAAGCGCCTTTTAATTTCATGGCTGCAGTTACCATCTACAGTGATTTTGGAGTCTCAAAAAATAAAGTCTGTCCCTGTTTCCACTGTTTCCCCATCTATTTCCCATGAAGTGATGGGACTGGATGCCATGATCTTAGTTTTCTGAATGTTGAGCTTTAAGCCAACTTTTTCACTCTTCTCTTTCACTTTCAACAAGAGGCTCTTTAGTTCTTCTTCACTTTCTGCCATAAGGGTGGTGTCATCTGCATATCTGAGGTTATTGATATTTCTCCTGGCAGTCTTGATTCCAGCTCGTGCTTCCTCCAGCCCAGCATTTCTCATGATGTATTCTGCATATAAGTTAAATAAGTACTCATTTCCTGATTTGGAACCAGTCTGTTGTTCCATGTCCAGTTTTAACTGTTGCTTCCTGACCTGCATACAGATTTCTCAAGTGGCAGGTCAGGTGGTCTGGGATTCCCATCTCTTTCAGAATTTTCCAGAGTTTGTTGTGGTCCACATAGTCAAAGGCTTTGGCATAGTCAATAAAGCATAAATAGATGTTTTTCTGGAACTCTCTTGCTTTTTTGATGATCCAACGGATGTTGGCAATTTGATCTCTGGTTCCTCTCCTTTTTCTAAATCCAGATTGAACATCTGGAAGCCTAAGCGACGTAAAAGAAAATAATTTGTTTTTTCAAATAACAAAGGGCAATGGACCTCTCCTAAAAACTGTGCTTGACGGTAAAAGCCACATAAGTGATTTTTCCTCTTGCTTACTTTTCCAGAGAGGCTCTACCAGGATGAACCTTGATAATTGCTTTCAGTCTGGTTGAGCAGTAACTATTCATAGTACCCATATTTCTCACTTGTAAGAACAGTGAGAAAGGGATGCAGTTCATTCAGAGTTGTGCTTGCATCCTGGCTGTTCTAGTTACCACATGACCCTGGACAAGCCTTTTATTTCCTGAAATAGAGATAGTCAACAATAAAATACTAAGTGTTCATGACAACTCATAACTCATTAGTGAGTGGAAGCGTTAGCAGCACGGTTTAGCCTGCCTAATAAAAGTCAATATTATCTCTGTTACAGCTGAGGAGACTAAAACTTTGAGAAGTATGATCCAATGTATTCCAGCTGGAAAGTGACAGGGCCCTGAACTGGTAGATGCCAGGACTGTCTCTTCCAAGAGCACAGAGGATGGTTAAACCTGATACCACAGTCTCGATGCACGGAAGGCGTGCTTTCTCTCCCAGTCCCTTCTACCCTGCCCCGTAACTGATGCTGGCACACTTTAAGATAAAACTACAAGGGAACCAGGTTTACAAAGGGGCTCATCGACAATTTCTGCTAGGAGAGTAATCAATACTCACACCGTTTATCTCACTACGCTTCTGACTGCAAAAGTCATTATTGATGTTTTAAATCGTGACCTGTTCAATCTTGGCTCTCCTTTGCTTCTGAATCATTTGATTCTTCTCTCCGGAAAACTCTAACTCTTCATGTCAACAAGAAAAATCTCAGAACAAGATGGTAAAACAAACATCCTATTGACTCTCAGACTATAAAAAATAAACTACTCCCTCTTTCTCCCCACTCCTTCCCCCTCCTCCCAGGTGGGTTTTTTTTTGTTTTTTTTATTTTTTTTGTTTTTTCTTTTAGAGCAAATGAAACTTAGCTTTGAGCTCCCTCCCAGGCTGGAGAGTAAGTATACCCTTAGCTTGAGGGAAACAGAGAAGGTTGAAACTGAAAGAGTGAATAGACTTGAATTAAAACAACTTTCTCTCAAACAATAGCATTTAAGAGAACTCAGCAAAGGTTAGGCATGCTGAGAATGCAGTATTTCCTGGTATCATCTGATTAGCTCTTACGATAATTAGTGGAGATTAGAGTATTACTTGAGCAACAACCACATTCCTGGAGAGACACAGGAAGGGGAGGGGGGTTGCTGAAAATCCTGAGCAGTAGCCCTACTGGTGCCGGGAGCCAGCGTGAGGAACTCCGCCCGTGGCAAAGGTCATGAGGAAGGAGGCTCAGCATACACAAAGGCGGGATCGAGCCTCAGGAGTCCCCTTGGAAATTCTCGAGCATCTACCCCCAAAACCAGAGTCTGCCTACTTTACTGCTTTGTGCTCTCACCTACACCTTTGACTTTACGGGGGGCTGTCCCCCACTACCTCTCTCTGAAAAAGAGTTAACTTACAGCTCTAGTTAATAAAGTTCCTGGGTGTGATAGTGTTTCAACCTACAAACTCCTTTGGAAGTCCTCTAGCCTGTCTGAATAGGTTTTTCTGGCCACATGTGATTGTTCAGAGCCTCCCAACTGTGAGGGGCATGAGATGTTCTAAACTGTCTAAATACAGATTCCTTTGAGCAGTTAAAATATTGATTAGAAATTGTATTGGTGAAGGGTTTTTCACTTGTTGGGCCAATGTTTGCTGCTAAGTCTCCATATCCCTTACCTGCTGTGTCCCTGGCAGTGTATTGATTAATATAATTGGTGTAAGTAGTAGCTTTAATGTTTGTAACCTTGGACCCTTGAGTTAATTCTTTTTTGTTGTAGCCCACCACACCTTTGCCCTATAGGAATGCAACTTTAATGCTTTTGGAGGGTGGCGCCTGACTAATCACCTTTAGAGAAAAATAAGTTTTCTGAAGAAAGGGTCTTATAATGTTAACAGGCCTCTGGGCCAGAAGATGATGCAAATCACCTAAACTTTTGCATATGATAAGTGTGCAGGAAGAAACCCTGGCTTACTGCATGACTCTACCCCTTCCCCCACTATCCTCTATGCATAACTTAAGGTATAACAACTACTTTGGAAAATAAAGTGCGGGCCTTGTTCACCAAAGCTTGGTCTCCCCATGTCGTTCTTTCTCTCACCTTCTGGCTGAATTATTCAGCCTCTTTTCTCCACTAAATTTTCTCACTGAGCTATCCTTATTTAACCACTCTTTATATCTTTAATTAACATTTAAATAAGCTGTTGTTTCCTGATCCCCGAAGCCGTCTCCCCTTTGAAACCCCTGACTCCACCAGGCATACTGGCTCACGGCTTCTTCTGCATCTGTGAATTCTCTCCCTGGCTTTAGCGACAAGTCGGTGACCGCAGGAGCAAGACTTTGATGTGTGTGTTTGGTGGCATTCACACTCCCAGCACTTTGCATGCATTATCCTTAGCTATTCATCACATCACTTTTCTGGGGGAACTATTTGCCATCCCCATCTCAAGAAGAAGGAAATAGCTGCATGCACACTCATCGTCCTCATAACAATCCTTTGTGGCACCTATTATCATTCCCATTTTGCAGATGAGGCAAGTGAGGTCTACACGAATTTAGTAACTTTCCCCATATAATCTAGTAAGTATTGAAGCTGGAATTAAACTCAACTCTCTGACTCCAGAGCCTGAGCCACAACAAGAAGTAACATTTCTGCCTTATCTTGCTTCCCTGTTTTACATCTACATTTCCACAACTGCAAGATAACAGAGACAAAAAATCATTACAACAAAAATGTCATGAATGTTCCCAATAACCAATGGGCCTCTTTTTTTTTTTTTTTTTTTACCATCTGGCTGGCCAAGCAGCCAAGCAGGTGCTGCCAGAATAGATATTCAACCAACTCTGGTTTCTTTCTCAATATGAACTACTTCTGAGTAATGGTCATAGTTTTTCTTTTTTTGACTGCACAGAATGCAGGATATTAGATCACCAACCATGGATAGAACTCATGCCCACTTCAGTGGAGGCACAGGGTTCTTAACCACTGGACTGCCAAGGAAGTCCCTGTAGTGTTTCATTTTTGAAAAATCTCTCCCAGAATTGCCACATTCTAAGAAGGAAAAAAAAAAAAAAAGGCAATTGCTGATACTTAGTGTGGGCTATGTTAGCACACAGACTGCCACACAACTCCTCCCACACTTCAACAGCCATCATTCATCAATCACACTACTCTTCCCTAGTAAGGCTGAAAGGAGCTTCAGAACTCTTCTCAACACAAAGCTTTAGACAACTATTAATACTGGCAATCAACTAGAGTTGGCACACAGGCTGACACCTATTTGTTCTTTCTCGTCTAAGTATGTGGCTGGATACTTTACCACAGTCCTTGTTAAACTACGCGGTTTCAGATGCAGGCTTGCACAGAGAAAGCAAAAGTCATCATAACACAAAAATATTCACTAAGGGAACCGACCACTCTTCTATGTCAGACCTGCTCAGCCATCCCTACACAAGTCAGTTTCCCAGAAGTAAGGATGTTATGCTCTTTGTAGACTGCTTTGCAAGGATGTATTCAAAAATGCAAAGAGATGGCAAATGTTAGGAAATAGAAACTTTCTGTGAAGTGGGAGAAAGTGATATTGGCAAACTGCTCAAATCAGACACATGAAGCCATCGATGAACGAGAATCTGGAAAAACTATACCAGCTAACAAATGAAAAAAGAGAAAATCTGAGGGTGATGACAAGACAGGTGCTTCAAAAGGGATCATTTAAATATCAAAAGGTTGGGCGGAAGCTCTTGGGAAAAACACGTAAAGCCTTGGAATATTTTTGCAAAAACAAGTGACCTTGTTTATGCATGTACTATGAAATCCAAACATAAAATGGAGGATTGTGTCAAAACCCTGCACAAGTTTGTCAAAAACCAATTATGCTGAGAAAAAAATCAATACTAGTCACTGAATTCTCAATGAAGTATTTTTGGTGGATAATTCTATACAAAAGGAATCAGATCCAGTCTCACCATTCATATTAATTTGGAATTTAATATGGAGCTTAGAGTTAGCTGGGGGGAATTTGTGGTTGTTGTTTTGTTTAAAAAGAAAAAAACCCTTAGGCCAAACCTTTTTACAAATGAATTGACTAAAGATCACAAAGAGAATCGGTGATTGGCTAAAGTCACATAGCAATCTAGGGCCTGGACTTAGTCCCAGAGACCCTGCAGATCCCCTGATCGGACACTTTCTCAGTCATGTCTCTGACCTGAACTTAAATTCCTCAGTTCCCCAGAGGTGATAATCAGTGGTGAGACTGGGTCTGATTCATTTTGTACAGAATTACCTGCAAATAAAATTTCATCAAGATTTCAAAGAAAGGCACATGTCCCATCTCCCACCCCATCAAATTTTTCACCGGTTATATCTCTCAAGAGATAAAGGGTTTCTGGTTGGTTCCTCTCCCAATCGGTAGGGCAAAGTCACAAAGCTCAAAGGGAACCTTCTACGCGAAGGCTCCTGGGAAATGTGCTCAGTGGTTAAGGCCATAGACGTTGAGTCTGACCTGGTAGAGTGTGGCTCCACAATGTACCAGCTGGGTGTCCATGAGCAGGTGAACTAATCTCTCTGAGCCTCTGTCAAACCGTTTCTGTAAAGGAGATAATAATAACCACCTCACAGTGTGTTTGTAAGGCTTAGGTCAGCAAATGCCTGCCGTGTACCCAGAGTAAGATTCAGTCAGAGACAGACTTCATTTCTCCCCTCTCCTTCCTATCCTGTCCTATCTCGGTCTTGGTCTAGACCTTTAGGAGTGCCTCCTCCCCTGTTGTAATGTTGCCAGCTCGAGGCAGAAACCTGCAATGCTGATGGCACGTAAGAGGCAAGAGGCAGAAGGAGCCTGGCTGAGCTCCCGCTGACCGTACCGCCTGAGTCCATCCTGTCCATAGTGTCATTTAAGGCCAGTGTTTCCTTATTGAATTTCTGTCTGGATGATCTGTCCACTGATGTAAGTACAGTGTCAAAGTCCTCTGCTTTTATTGTGCTACTGTAAACGTTTCCCTTTATGTCTGTTAATATTGTACTTAGGTGCTTGATGTATTTAGGTGCTCCTATGTGGGTGCTACAAGGATATATTGTACAGCAGAGGAAACATAGCCAGTATTTTAATAATAACTATAAATTGACTACAACCTTTAAACATTGTGAGTACAGCCTTTAAACATTGTCAATCACTATGTCATATACCTGAACATATAATATTGTACATCAACTATACTTCAATTCTTAAAAAAAAGGAATGCTAAGATGTGACTTGGGTTTTTTTTTTTACTTCTAATCTCTCACCAATGAACAGTGGAGTTCTCCAGCAGCTACTCAATGCTTACACATCATCAGTACTCCGATGCATGATGGAATGTGTTTGTGTTTTCTTTTGTTTTACAAATTTTTTAGCTTCAGTTTTTAATATGGTAAATATCAATAAAGGGAGCCCACTAAAGTTCTTTGAAATCAGCAATAATTTTTATGACCGTAATATATGGGTCCGAGGTACACATGCATAGACAATGAAAAGTACATTCTCCTTTTCTACCATGGTCCTCTCCCCAGAGGCAGGCACACCGTCACCCTCCTGTGATTAAGTCCTGAGATGATCAAAGCACATACAAACACATATGTGTCCCTGTGATCACCACACTAATAGCATGGGACTCCACACTTGCTCTCATCTGTCTCCCAAGTCATCTTGATGATGGTTTCCCATCACTGCAGGTCTGTACCACAATCTACTCAACCAGGCCCTTGTTGAAGGACACCTGGGTTTTCCTCTCCCTCTTCTGCAACTTAAGAACAATGCTGAGATGACTGCTATGCTAAGTCACTTCAGTCGTGTCCGACTCTGTGCGACCCCATGGACAGCAGCCCACCAGGCTCCCCCGTCCCTGGGATTCTCCAGGCAAGAACACTGGAGTGGGTTGCCATTTCCTTCTCCAGTGCATGAAAGTGAAAAGTGAAAGTGAAGTCGCTCAGTCGTGTCCAGACTCCCAGCGACCCCATGGACTGCAGCCTTCCAGGCTCCTCTGTCCATGGGATTTTCCAGGCAAGAGTACTGGAGTGGGGTGCCATTGTCTTCTCCAGCTGAGATGACTATGCCGCTACAAATGTCCTCTCACATATGGGGCAGTACGCAACTTTATCCTTTATTCCATCCTGGGAAGATACATAATTTATTTTGTCAACTCACTATTGAAAATCATTTAGGTGATTTTCAATTTTTTGTGACAAACAGTTCTGTAATGAACATCTTTGTATAGAACTCTCTTAAAATTATTCCTTAAAAAGAAATTGCTAGGTCAAAATGTGTTTGAATTTTAAATATTTGTCAATATTGCCAATTTTCCCTCCAAAGAGGTTGTACCAGCCTGCCCATCTCCCACCTGTGTTTGAGTGCCCCTCTCTCTGAAGCCTCCCCTAAACTGTTTGTTATAAAAACATTTTGATTTTTGACAATCTGACAGGTGAAAAATGTCATCTTGCTATTGTTTTTGTTAGCATTTATTTAATTATCCATGTACTTGCATTCTCCTTTATGTCAAAAAAGCATTTGTATTTCTTTTGTCTGCCTCTAGCTGATCTTTGCTCATTTTTCTACTGAGTTGTAGGTCCTTTTCTCACTGAGTCATAAAACTTTTGAAATATGTATTAAGTAAATTAGTTCTTTGCCTCCTACATATACAAATGTATGTCTCAAGTATTTCCCCAAGTTTTTATTTGTATTTTGAATGTCTTTATAGTACCTCTTTGCTATGTAGAAATTGAAATTTTGATGCAATCAACTTGCTAGTCTTTTCTTTTATAGCTTCTAGTTTCTGTATCTTAGCCTCAGAAAGTCTGGCCTCATTTAAAATTCTTTCATGTTTGTTTCTTTATGATTTCAGTTTCTTACACTTTGGTTTGTGACCACCTGGAATTTATTTTGGTGTAAGGTATAAGGGGTGTCCCACCCCCTCCTCCTGGGGTCTGTAGCAAAAGCCTAAAGCTTCCCAGGTTCTATTTGGCAGCCACATAAAACTCCTAATGAAAACATCATGTTTAAAAGGAGTACAGTGAATGATGTAGCAAAAGCAGCATACACAACTTCATTGACAACTCAAGCAAAAACTTAGAGGAAAAGGAATTTGGAGATACCATCAGCAGAGGGGCAGCCGGACAGAATGTAAAGGGCCCAGAGTGATAAGCCAGGCCTTGGCCTCTTGTTCCCGTCATGGGGCCTTGCCAAGTCTCCTCCCCTTCTCATCTATAAAATATGGAGCCAGAAAAGCCTGAGTTTCCCTCAGCAGTCACACTTGAGATTCCAGAAGTGCCTTGGAGACTCTTTCCAAGGCTTTTCCTGGATTCCCACTGACTGCTTGGTGGGATTCCCCTGAAGCAACTCACATGCTCTGAAGTATCCTTGACTTTTCTAGTTTCAGATCATGACCCTCATGACCCTAGAAGGAAGCCCCTCTTGTGTGCTGTTATTATTTTCAAAAATTTCTCATGAAACCAGCAGAGTCTCTCCGCTTCCTGGGTCTCACTCTTTGAAAGAAATAGTAAATTAGGATGATCACCCCAAGTTTAACAAGCTTCTCTTTTCAGCTAAGATACTAGAACTGAGAGACACAGCGTGTAAGGTCCTTGGAAAAGAGGAAATGCTAAAGTCCATCTCTTGATAAGGAAAAGAGGCCACTCCTGGGGGACCTTCATTCAATGTAGGCTGCATGTGTGCGTGACCCACCAAAGGTGCAGAACCCAGGTTATTGTCACTTCCACCCTGAAGCAACCAAACCAGGAAGTTCTCAACACAGTTATTGCACAAGAAATTTTGGGGATTTGGAACATGGGAATGATTGCTGCCTTTTAATAATATACATAAGTTAGGATTGTTTTCTAGGCACCCAGAAGTACACATGTCACATATAAGGCAGGCTGAAACTAAAAGCCTGGAGGCTTCCTTGAACAAGTCTAGCTAAGAGTTCATTTCAACCGCAGGCTCCACAGACCCAGATGAGATGGTGGAGGAGGAATGGGAAGCATTAAATACTAAGAATTTTGATGTGTGTGCAATTCTGGGTGAGCCAAGATTCTCTTTAGACATATTCATTACGACTTTATATTTCTAAATAGGATAGAGAAGTACAAAAAGGAAAAGAACTGAGCCTCCAACACCGAGAGGCCTTGGGATTGATAACCCAGTGGCATATTCTGGTGGTCTAAGCTTCTAAATTCCACATCTGTGGATACAGTGATTCAGCACTCAAGGTCTAAATGCTCTTTACTCATGCTGCAGAGGAAACGGCCTGAAAGGACTCATTTCCAATGTCAGCAATGTCTATATTGAAGTCCAGGATGGGGGTAAGGGAAGATAAATGGAACTTTCACTTTTTACTTTATCTGCTTCTGTGCTTTTTATTTTTTATAACAGATATGTTTTCCACTGAATGTGGCAAACACACTTTTTAAAGACCCCAGTGACATCATTAAATCCCATGAAGAAAATATGTGCCTGGACATTGCACTGGCGAGGAGGGTTTCACCAGAACTGATGGTCTCCAATTCTCCAGCCAGAGCTTCTGGTGTGAGCTGAAGTTTCCCTGGGGATTTTGTGTCATCTGCTCTCATCTCCTCTCCCACAGAGATGATTTGCCGATGAAGTTACTTTGTCAACCTGTCCTTGGGGTTAAGGCATGAGTGGGAGGCCAGAAGGGCAGTGTGGAAAATGGACCTAGCAGTCTGTGCAGGGAACCTGGAAATGAGGGAGTCAACGTCAGCCAGCAAGATCAGCATTGGAGACCCCACATGTTTGCTGGAATTCTCCACTTGCATCTTTGCCAGACTCTTATCTAGCGTTTTCAAGGCAGAGACTCGCACCTGCCGAACAAGGCAAATCCTGAGCTTTCTAATCTGGGAGGAGGGGCAATTTGGAGGGCTTCCCCTGCCAAGAGTCTGGAGAAGCTCAAAGGTGCAACAGATATCTTTTTTTTTTTTTTTAATTGGAGGCTAATTACTTTACAATATTGTGGTGGTTTTTGCCATACATTCACATGAATCAGTCAAGGGTGTACATGTGTTCCCCATCCTGAACCCCCCTCCCCATCCCATCCCAGTGCACCAGCCCTGAGCACCCTGTCTCATGGATCTAACCTGGACAGATTTCTGCTAAGAGAAATGAGAGACTAGTCCTGACCCCAGAACTAGCACAGAGCACCGAGAGAGGCTCAGGATCAAGAGAACAAGGTAAATCTCTGACTCTAACCCCTAGGGACTAGGTGACTGACTGGTTTCTCAGGGGCCCTGCTTTCCAGCTAATGGCTTTTTTTTTTTTTCCCCAGTTCATTAAATCTCTTATCAAAATTCTGGGTTAAGGTATGCCCTCTACGTAATTTTTCACCTGGTAGGGGGAGAGAGGTGGAACCAAAGAGGACTGAGATTTATGTAGTTTAAATTCCATGGAATTAATTTGTGTCTTTCTTCCCTCCCCCTAATAAAAGTTACATCATCTTTGGATATTTTCTGCATGTATACTTTGCATATACAAATACACATAATTCTCCTCCAGGTGAGAGCTTCCTATATTTCTATAGCATTGACGATCCTGCTGCTTATCTGTGTTCATTTCTGACACCTTTATACTGCTTCTATAATCTTTAGCCTCAAATCCTGGATCCAAATATCAAGCCTAATTATTTTAGATAGCTCTGTAACTTGATATAATCTCTCAGTATCATTTTTTTTTTTTTTTTTTGGTTATTTGCTTTATTTTTTGGCTCTGCTGGGTCTTCAGTGCTGCATGAGCTTTTCTCTAGTTGAGGGCATGGGCTTCTAATTGCAGTGGCTTCTCTTGTTGCAGAGCACGGGCTCTAGGGCGCTCGGGCTTCAGTAGTTGTAGCACACGGGCTCAGTAGTCACAGCTTACAGGCTCAACAGCTGTGCTGCACAAGCTAAATTGCTCCATGGAATGTGAGATCTTCCCAGATCACAACTGAACCTGTGTCTCCTGAATTAGCAGGAGGATTCTTTACCACTGAGCCACCAGGGAAGCCCCTTCAGTATCATTTTTGAACTTGAATCCAAGGTTACAACCCTTTACTTTAGCAATCTGTTCTGAAACAGACTAGAGCAGTAAGCAAGTGGCAGGTGGCCTCATGAGTGGCATCAGATTGGTGGCATTGAGCGTCCACTTTTATAAGTTTGAGTGGACTTGGATTTTTAGACAGTCTCTGATATAGACACATGGAGTCCTACCATAGAATGCTAACCTCTGACTTACGCCTCTTTCAGAAGAAAAACAGAAGTTCAACTAGTGTTTCACATCTGGCATCACCCTGGAAGAACCTTCACGGGACTGGGGGATCCTGAGGACCAAGGCTCTCACCAGGCAGACTCCCAGCTCAAGGAGGTAAGGAGGGATTTAACCTTGATAAAAAGCCTAATAGTTGCTGCTCAACTCTATCCCAGTCTGTCAAGTTTCTGGGCCCATCTCTGCTCTGCTTTTCTACCACAGCCCATACAAGCAATAATTTAACTGGAAGAAGACTTGAAAATTAACTACAAAACATCAGAATCAACAAGGTCTTCAGCACCCCCCAATTCAGCATCACTGTAGTATCTTACCCTGGACAAATAGGTAATAAAGACTTTTTTTTTGTACCTCTCTCAGGAAAGCTGAGCTAATTAAAAAATAAAAGCAAACAGCTGGTAGAGATCTTGGATCTGTGCTTTGAAGCCAATGTAATAAGCCTTTTGACTGCAAAATAAAGGACAAGGGGAAAATTCAGGGGGACTTCTGCACAGATTCTTTCTTATCATTTCATGACATGGCTTTCACATCAGATATTTAACAGTCCATCAATCTGATTATGGTACAATTAGTCCCACTTCCAAACCTGATTAGCCACTCTGGTCTTGTTTCTTACAAAGATTAATTTTAGACTTTTCTCAATTAGGATTAAATGTCAACTAAAATGTAGTACATGAAAAGTGTTATTAAAATTATCATAATAACAACTTATGCTCCCTCCACATTAAAGCATGTAACACATTTGCCTACAATGTGTGGTTGAAACTCTTTTCTTCCCAGACATAAAAGAAAAGCAAAAGATACTGGAATTGAATGTGAATGAAACATTCTGTCAAGAACTTTGTGAATGTTGCCCTAATTCATGCAAAATCAAATTTATTTCTGTTGGATTAAATTTAACTGGTTCAGATCCACATGGTTGCCAAAGATAGGGTGTTAAACTCCTTTAAGAAACAATAACTTAGGAAATATACATTGGATTCTTATACTTTTCTATTTGAACACTCAAATGCCCTTTACGAATTAGCAGTGAGATTGTACAGCACTGATTTTCCTTGGGAATTATATTAGATATTCTATTTTTAACCAGAAGCTTAAAAAGTGTGATGAAATCAATGGTTTAAATTAAGTCTGCATAAAACCTCAAGAAAAAGTTCTCATCAAAGGAACCAATGAGATTGCAAAAACTGAGGAGCAGATTGAAGAAATCCTGGCTATAATTCTTGATAGACAATAGCTGTTATTCCTTCTTGCCACAGAAGTCTGGTGTCTGAATGATGGTTTCAGAAAAGAAATTAAATGAGAAATACAACTTGCACATGATAGCCAGAAACTAGCAGAAATCCCCAGCTGCTGGCACTGAAGCTAACTTTGGCATTTATATTCAGAACCAGTTCTAGAGATGAAATTGCAAAGGCCAGGCCTGGGGGTTTAGCTGACAGAAAAATGAATTAGAAACATCTTCGATTTACATTTTGGAGAACGAAGGCAAGTATAAAAAAAAAATGCAAGCCACTCTTTATTCAACAACCCTGGAATGTAGATATAATAACTACTATTTCTAATATTTCAGGGGTCTCCAACCAATATTTTTGAGAAAGACAACTAGATCAGTTGTGTGGGTGTGTGAGTGTGTGTGTGTAGTCTTTTACAAACAAAACTGGAATTCCACATACAGATTTTACTACTGATATTCGTCAAATAGCTAACCCTACAGGCCAAGCTGTGAGAGGCTGTTCCTTCCTTTTTAACACCGATGGATGCCAGCAACCACCACAATAATGAAGGTATAAAAATGGTCTCTATGTTTCTCCTTAGGTGGCACTAGTAAGGAGCCTGCCTGCAAATGCAGGAGACGTAAGAGATTCGGGTTCGATCCCTGGGTCAAGAAGATCCCCTGGAGAAGGGCATGGCAACTCACTCTAGTATTCTTGCCCGGAGAGTCCCGTGAAGAGAGAACCTGGAGGGCTGTAGTCCATGGAGTTGCAAAGAGTCAGACACAACTGACACTACTGAGCATGCTTGTTTCTCCTTGCAGCACAAAAGCTGGTAGAATGAAGTGGGTGTAAGAGTTAATGTCCAAAGGTGGAAATCAAGGTGATATGGAGCCCATCATTTCAAAGTAATCATCAGGTTTGCTATGTTCAATTAAGGAAATCCTAGCCTTAAAAAGCTTGGCAAGGCTAGTCCTAGGAGGATGCTATATGTTCAGGAACCCATGTGACTGATGCAAGGGGAAATGGACACACAAAGGAAAGCCTTCCTGCCTCTACTGTGAGTCTTAGAACCACAAACAGGGAGAAAAGGGCACCACACTGAGCACCACTCCTCAGGTGCTCAGCCAGTCACTCTATGCATGTCATTCCCTGCAGCCCTTACAGCAACCTTGTAAGAACTTATTTTGCTATTAACAGTACTGAGGTTCACAGCCCAGACTCCCAGCTAGTAAGTGGCAGAGCCGTGACCTGAATCCAGATCTCTCCATCACTGAACCTCCCCACTATTCAACTCCATGTCACCAGAACGGGGATCCTTCTGTCGCTCGGTTACACAGAGGATTAAAGAGTACTAATGACTCCAGGTGTCTGCAGAGCCTCAGAATCCAAAATCCATCCATCCATTCACTCGACGACCACTAAGCATCTTCTATGTGCTGGGCACTGTCCCAGATGCTGGCAACGTAGCAGTGAACAAAGACAAAGCCTTTGGTTTGCGTTCAAGATAAAGAATAAACAATCTTAGAGAGACAGACTGACAGAGATAGATATATAACATGTCCGGCGCTGGTAAGAGCACACCTTGTCAAAGACGAAGGATGAAGGGACAGAGAGTGTCGGGGCAGGGCTGTGTATCAGTTTCCTGTGGCTGCCATAAAAAATCACCACAAACTTGATGCCTTAAAATAACAGACACATATTCTCTCCCAGTTCTGCAGGCCAGAAGTTCAATATCATCATTATCAGTAAGGCCCTGCTTCCTCCAGAAGGTGTCAGGGAGAGTCCCTTCTTTGCCTTTTCAGCCTCTGCAGGCTGTTAGCATTCCTGTGGCTGCAGCACTCCGCTCTCTTCCTCTGTCTGCATGTGGCCTTCTTACTGTCTGTCTGTCTCAAACCTCCCTTTGACTTTCTCTAACAAGGACACTTGGATTTAGGGCCCACCCAAACAGGGAGGGAGTAATCAAGACCATTCCCAAGAAAAAGAAATGCAAAAAGGCAAAATAGTTGTCTGAGGAGGCCTTACAAATAGCTGAGAAAAGAAGAGAAGCTAAAGGCAAAGGAGAAAAGGAAAGCTATACCCCTCTGAATTGCAGAGTTCCAAAGAATAGCAAGGAGAGATAAGAAAGCCTTCTCAGCGGGTCAATGCAAAGAAATAGAGGAAAACAATAGAATGGGAAAGTCCAGAGATCTCTTCAAGAAAATTAGAGATACCAAGGGAACATTTCATGCAAAGATGGGCTCAATAAAGGACAGAATTGGTATGGACCTAACAGAAGCAGAAGACATTAAGAAGAGACAGCAAGAATACACAGAAGAACTACACAAAAAAGATCTTCATGATCCAGTTAACCACGATGGTATGTATGATCACCCACCTAGAGCCAGATATCCTGGAATGTGAAGTCAAGTGGGCCTTAAGAAGCACCACTACGAACAAAGCTAGTGGAGGTGATGGAATTCCAGTTGAGCTATTTCAAATCCTGAAAGATGATGCTGTGAAAGTGCTGCACTCAATATGCCAGCAAATTTGGAAAATTCAGCACTGGCCACAAGACTGGAAAAGGTCAGTTTTCATTCCAATCCCAAAGAAAGGCAATGCCAAAAAATTTTCAATCTACCGCACAATTGCACTCATCTCACACGCTAGCAAAGTAATGCTCAAAATCCTCCAAGCCAGGCTTCAACAGTATGTGAACCGTGAACTTCCAGGTGTTCAACCTGGATTTAGAAAAGGCAGAGGAACCAGAGATCAAATTGCCAACATCCGTTGGCTCATCGAAAAAACAAGAGAGTTCGAGATAAACATCTATTTCTGCTTTATTGACTATGCCAAAGCCTTGACTGTGTGCACCACAATAAACTGTGGAAAATTATTCAAGAGATGGGAATACCAGACCACCTTACCTCACTCCTGAGAAATCTGTATACAGGTCAAGAAGCAACAGTTACAATTGGCCATGGAACAAGAGACTGGTTCCAAATCAGGAAAGGAGTATGTCAAGGCTGTATATTGTCACCCTGCTTATTTAACTTCTATGCAGAGTACATCATGAGAAACACTGGGCTGGAGGAAGCACAAGCTGGAATCAAGATTGCCGGGAGAAATATCAATAACTTCAGATATGACACCACCCTTATGGCAGAAAGTGAAGAAGAACTAAAGAGCCTCTTGATGAAAGTGAAAGAGGAGAGTGAAAAAGTTGGCTTAAAGCTCAACATTCAGAAAACTAAGATTATGGCATCTGGTCCCATCACTTCATGCCAAATAGATGGGGAAACAATGGAAACAGTGACAGACTTTGTTTTGGGGGGCTCCAAAATCACTGTAGATGGTGACTGCAGCCATGAAATTAAAAGACACTTGCTCCTTGGAAGAAAAGCTATGACCAAGCTAGACAGCACATTCAAAATCAGAGACATTACTTTGCCAACAAAGGTCCATCTAGTCAAAGTGATGGTTTTTCTAGTAGTCCATGTATGGATGTGAGAGTTGGACTATAAAGAAAGCTGAGTGCTGAAGAACTGATGCTTTTGAACTGTGGTGTTGGAGAAGACTCTTGAGAGTCCCTTGGACTGCAAGGAGATCCAACCAGTTCATCCTAAAGGAAATCAGTCCTGAATATTCTTTGGAAGGACTGATGCTGAAGCTGAAACTCCAATACTTTGGCCACCTGATGTGAAGAACTGACTCATTGGAAAAGACCCTGATGCTGGGAAAGATTGAAGGCAGGAGGAGAAGGGGACGACAGAGGATGAGAAGGTTGGATGGTATCACTGACTCGATGGACATGAGTTTGAGCAAGCTCTGAGAGGTGGTGATGAACAGCGAAGCCTGGCCTGCTGCAGTACATGGGGTCTCAAAGAATCAGACATGAATGAGTGACTGAACTGACCTGAACAATGTATCTGCTTATTTAAAAAATAATATATCTTTTCTGTCAACCTTTTGAGGGAAATCTTTGCACAAAAGTGTTCTGCAGAGTGGGATGGCTCTTTCTTAATGCATTGTCTTTCAGGAATGAAGGAGTTTCTTAGGAAGTAGAAAAGACTGCTGCTTCCGGTGCACACAACCCCAGCAAAGACTCTTTTCCTCCTGTTGCTGGAAGTGCTCCTAGGGCAGGCTTGGTTTCTACTCCACTTTCCTCATCAGCCACAGGCCTTGGGGAGGTCACAAAAAATACTTGAAGGCTCTGGGGGTCAGGGCCCTTCGCTGGTGCCTCTGAAGCTCCCCTGCTTGACAAGGACAGCTGTCTTCTCTGGCACCTATAGTACGCCTTATTCTGGGGTATTCCATAGATGATTTTGGGGTTTGCCTCATTGTTACGAAACTCTCTACTGCAAAAGTTAACTTCTTTTTTGCCCAGTTGTTTTGTTGGGTTTTTAAAAATATTTAGTTTTACTCATTCATTTATTTGGCTGTGCTGGGTCTTGGTTGCCACATGTGAGATCTTCTTGTTGCAGCATGTGAGATCTAACTCTCTGACCAGGGATCTGACCTGACCCCCTTCCCTGGGAGGGCAGAGGCTTAGCCACTGGACCACCAGGCACCTGCCTGGTTGTCTTTAGTCCTGCCCTTAAAGTCGGCTTACTTTTACTTCCTTCACTTTTCACATGTTGGCAGAAAATGCTTTTCTCATTTATCTTGACTCAAGTCCTTTATCCTCTCACTGTTCCCCTTTTATTCTTTTCTTCCTAGAAGCTTCTTGTCTCTTGCCATCCCACAGGGAGAGAAATGCTCCAAGGAGAAAAATGCTTTTGCTTTGTGGCATTTACCCGCAGTCTTCCTGTCTGGCGGCTTGGTAGGGGACTGGTCCCTTCAGGCAGGTGTGCAGGTAAAGGTCCAAGGAAGGCCAACCAAGGGTAATTGGATTTCTGGGGAAAGCCCATAGGCTCTCGAAAGCCCCTCTAGACAGAACTATCCACTGTTGCCATAGATATCAGAAATAATTTCTTTAGCACTGATCTGCATAAGACTCTGTCAAATACTGTTTTGAATTACAAATCAAGATTGTTCCTATATACCTTACCAAACATACATGTTAAAAGTGGCAAAGAGTAGAGTAAAGATCACTTAGAAATTTTGGTGACAATTTTGCAAGCAATTTGTTAGTACAGGTTGGAAGAGGGGGGAGGCGTAGAAAGGGTTCCAGAATGCACCATGGTGGAAGAAAAATTATTCTGAGCAGAAGACATTTGAGTTCTTGAAATTGCTTATCTGTCTCAAAGAAGAGCCAAAGTAAAGAAATTCAATTATCATAAATCCCTTCCCCCAGGAGCGACTGGAGACGACAAGTCTCCACACACTATCATAGACACTGTCACAGAATGATCACATCTTCTATCTTTTCCCCTAAGGGCTTCCCTGATGGCTCAGTAGGTAAAGAATCCACCTGCAATGCAGGAGACACAGGAGACCGGGGTTCGATCCCTGAGTTGGGAAGATCCCCTGGAGGAAGAAATGGCAACTCACTCCAGTATTCTTGCCTGGAGAATCCCATTGACAGAGGAACCTGGCAGGCTACAGTCCACAGGGTTTCAAAGAGTCAAACTCAACTGAGTGATTAAGAACAAGGGCTCCTTTATCTTTCCAGAGAGTCATGTCTTCCTGTAAATGTTGCTCCCTTCCCCTTCCCCTACGAAGATGATATGAAAGTCCCACTTTTTTTAACTGTACCTTTGAGTCACATTTTTCTGTGGATTCTTATAGATACATTAATAATAATATGCAATTAACAGGGAACTGTATTCAACATTCTGTGATAAACCGTAGTAGAAAAGAATATGAGAACCTATTTTATGGTAAACATAATAGAAAAGAACATGAAAAAGAATGCATATATATGTATAAGTGAATCACTTTGCTGTACAGTTGAAATTAACACAACATTGTAAACAAACTATACTTCAATAAAACAAATTTAAAAACAAAAATAGGGGGCTTCCCTGATGGCTCAGTAGTAAAGAATCTGCCTGCAATGCAGGAGACACAGTTTCGATCCCCGGGTTGAGAAGATCCTCCAGAGAAGAAAATGGCAACCCACTCCAGTATGCTTGCCTGGAGAATTCCATGGACAGAGGAGCCTGGTGGGCTACAGTCCATGGGGTCAAAATGGGTCGAACACAACTGAGTGACTGAGCACACACAACCACATATTTTTTAAAAAGGCAGTGGGGAAGCCCTGAAGGAGGAGCTCTCGGACATATGTCACTCACCACAGCTTACAGACACAAGCAGGAAGGAAGATTTCCTTCCCACCCCCTCATCAACTACAAGCTGCCCACCACCTGCAGCTTTGAAAAAACAAACAAACAAAAATAATATGTAATTAAATTTTGCCTTGTCTCTCACTAATATGTCTTTTTTCAGTTTAGTTTGCAGAACTTCAAGAACTATACCTAAGAGTTTAGAGGAAAAGTATATCCTCCCTGACAAGGGTTTAGGGTAGGTTAAGGGGAGAGAAATGCTGGCTGCTTAGTTACTCCAAGATAGTTAGTATTCTGCAAAGCATAAGCAAATAGAAAGTTGAAAGATTCCTTGGTATCTTTAAAATGTAAACTTTATACAAATCATGCAAATCATGATGCTTTTATACTGCCCTTCAAGTTATTTCTGGTATGTTACATTTTGCATAATACCTCCATTAACCTTGACTGCTTAATTAGAAAGCAGAATGACAGAAAAAGGACTATATTAAGGTATTAACACTGGATCTCAAGTATCCAGGATTCTAGATTGGTAGAGAAGAACAGTATTACTTCCCACTGGTCAGGAAGATCCCCGGGAGAAGAGCATGGCAACCCACTTGGGTATTTGTGCCTGAAGAATCCCATGGACAGAGGAGGCTGGTGGACTACAGTCCCTGGGGTCGCAGAGAGTCAGACATGACTGACTTAGCACAGCACAGCACAGAATTGTCTAATCTTCTAATAAACATGGTACTTCTTTTGATAACTATATTAACTGTTTAAAAATTTAAACTAGTTGTTGTTAAAAATGTACAAAATACTCTTGGTAAAACATTTAGACCGCAAACAAAATGAATGAACCAAACAGGTGAATTTCAACAGTTTCGTAAATATCAATTAGCAAATTCAAGTGCCAAAATTTTACATGAAACATTACTCCTCTTTCATAAAATCTAAGACAATGGTAATAAAGATATATAACTTTTAGAAATTTATTTGCTGCAATAAAACTCTACACAAAGGAAAGCAAGAATACATATGGCTGAGTCTCTTTGCTGTTCACCTGAAAGTACCACAACGTTGTTAGTCAACTATACCCCAATACAAAATTAAAAGTTTAAAAAAAAATTAGAAAGCAAGAGAATGATTAATTCAGGATGAAGATGATCCTGGCTTAGGTGGTGACAAGGGGATGAGATGGGAGTGAGGAAACCATGTGGCTACATGTAACTTATTAGAAAGATCTTAGCCTTTGTGTTTGTCATGGCATTTACTGCAGTATTTAATAATAAAGGAGAGAAAAGAAATCAAAGTTCACAAACAGATAAAGCATATTGGATCTCCAGTCCAATATCCGCACCTCGCCACACACACACCCCAAATATCCACTGTATCAGTTTCTCATATACCCTTCTAAATTTTTTCGTCTTAGTGTTTGTATTCTAATTCCCTATTTTAAAAGCAACAAGTAGCCTGCAAGCTCCAAGATTGGAAGAGAAGAACAATACTACTTTCCATTGGTCAGGAAGATCCCCTGGAGAAGAGCATGGCAACCCACTTGGGTATTCGTGCCTGGAGAATCCCATGGACAGAGGAGGGAACTCCTCTGGACACTCATGGACACTCCAAGGGAAAAAAGTGAGGTCATGAATGAAGTTGCTGTTGTTAACAGTGATTGCAAGAAGAGACTCTACAGTAACTTTGAAACTTTACAGTAAAGTCTTTGAAAAAGCAGTAAAATCTTAAGCAAAGAGCCTGAAAACTAGCAACAGAAACCAACAGCTTCCTCCTAGCTCAACTCAAGCTGTTTTCCCCTCAGAGTCGCTGGACAGACAAGTCTTGAAATGTTTTCTGTCTGCCCTGAATTCCTATGATTATCTAGAGCAATCAGAGGGGCTGATGAGGGCAGAGGGCTGTGAACAAAGTCCTCCATGTCTCCACCCACTAGGAAATCACAGACTTATTCAGGGCTTGTTCTCCAAAACGTCCACTTCCTCAGTCTCACCACTCAGCTCACACTCCCACTTGACTTGCGTGTGCAGAAAGAGGGCAGGAAGTAGAGATGAAAGAGGAAATTACATCCCTCACAGTTGCATCGAGGGACTTAGATGTAATTGCCTGGTTTAGGATGGTGGAATGCTGCACCAGCCCCTCTGCCCCTAACTACCAACTGAGCTGCCATCATTTCTTCAATGAGCAGTTAGATTTCATTAACATTTCACCCCACAATTGGACTATAACCAGTAGGATGCTGGTAAATACTTAAAAACTGGCTCCATGACAGAAAAGACTATAGTGTCTGTTTATTCCCATGGTGTAAATACTCCCACCATGGCCAATTTCAGGCTACCAACGTGATATCACAGAATGCACAGTTCGGAAATGATCGGTGCAACAGGCTCTCATGAGCTGGTCTGAGCAGGCGCCCTTCTATCACTAAGTCTAATACTTTCATTATAGTTTATTATTATTTGGGCAAGTCCTCTACAACTGTCTGATATTTTACAGCCAAGCCCCTGTTTCTTCATTTTTAAATACTTATTAATTTATTTAATTTTGACTGTGTCAGGGCTTAGTTGGAGCACGTGGGATTTTTGGTGCATCATGCAGGATTTTCTGTTGCTGGCACACAGACCCCTTGGTTGTGGCGTACAGGCTGAGCTACTCCACAGCACGTGGGTCTTTAGTTCCCCATCCAGGAATCGAGCTGGTATTCCCTGCATTGCAAGGCAGATTCTTAACCACTGAACTACCAGGGAAGGCCTTCATTTTTAAACGTGGGAAATAAGACCTACTTCTCCAGGCTTGTGAGGATCCAAATGACAGGCACATGAGGTTTCAGTTAATGTCAGTTCTGCTTCCCTCATCTCCTTTCCCTCTCACATTGCACTTTCACTCCTCTCCCTCATTGTGAAGTCACATTCCTACCAGGGATCTCAGTCCAGGGAAGGACCAGCTGGAGCCCAGGAGATAGAGGAGGTCTCCAACTGATGGCCAGCTGGGATGCTAAGAGGATATTTCCTCCTAGAAAGGTGCTAGCGGACTCCACACAAAATTGAGGTCTATGCCCTGAGAGGATCTCCCTGTGAAAGGTTCTGTTTGTATTTGGCATTCTCCCTAGCGGTGCCCTTGGGGATCCTTGTGGAAATAGACAATAGGTCCTACTTGGTGCAAGCTCCGGGAGATTGTGAAGGACAAGGAAGCCTGATGTGCTGCAGTCCATGGACACGACTTAGCAACTGAACAACAACGATCTATGTGGTGACAGGTCCCACACAACAGTGGGTTTCACATGGTGGTGGATGCTACAACAGCGCAGGCACCATACTGTACCACAGATGTGACATGGGTTAAACAGGCGATTTTGGGGTTGCCCCATTTCCTATGGAAGGCATTTCTCTGGGAAAATGCATTACTAGCTCCAAACTTACATAACCTATATTGAATTCAACCCATTACTATTTGGGGGTATAAATATGTAGACACTACGCTAACAAATAGATACTACAGAAGGTTTAAAAAATCTTCCTCCTCTAATTATGAAGTTACACCTCTTTCTCTTTAGAGTCAAGTTTCTAGAAAGAGCAGGATTACCTTCCCCTTGCTCAATGGCCCACATGGTCAAGTTTCTTTTTATCCAATTTCCTGACACAGCTCTGGGAGAAATCACCCATGGCTTCTGAAGTGGTTTTGAAAATATATCCACAAATTCTTGGATACTTCTCCCCTAAAGAGATGGAATGTGACTCCTGTCCCCTTGAGAGTGGACTGTGCATAGAGACTTGCTTCAAGTGAAGAGAAAATGGCACAGATGGTGGGTTATTACATCTAAGATTAGGCTGTAAAAAGACTACAGTTCTGTCTTGGATCACTTGTCATGGATAAAGCTACAGATACACCTTGGAGATACTATGGGTTTTGTTTCAGACCACCACAATAAAGCAAATGCTGAATAAAGCAAGTCGTATGAATTTTTCCAGTGCATATAAAAGTTACGTTTATATTATACTGTAGTCTATTAAGTATGAAGTAGCATGAAGTCTTTAAAAAGTACTTACCTTACTTTAAAAATACTTTATTGCTAAAAACTGCTAACCATCATCTAAGCCTTCAGTGAGTCACAGTCTTTTTGCTGGCAGAGGGTCTTGCCTTGATGCTGATGGCTGCTGACTGATCAGAGTGGTGGGTGATAAAGGCTGAGGTGGCTGTGACAATTTCTGAAAATAAGACAGTAATGAATCTTGCCTCATTAGTAGACTCTTCCTTTCATGAACGATCTCTCTGTAGCATGCAATGCTGTTTGGCGACATTTTGCCCACAGTAGAATTTCTTTCAAAATTGGAAACATTCCATTCAAACCCTGCCACAACTTTGTAAACTAAGTGTATGTGATATTCTCAACCCTTTGTCATTTCAACAATCTTCACAATGTCTTCACTAGAAATAGATTCCATTTCAAGGAACCACTTTGTTCATGCGCAGGAAGAAACTCCTCATCCGGGAAAGTTTGATCCTGAGGTCACAGCAGTTCAATGACGTCTTCAGGCTCCACTTCTAATTCTAGTTCTCTTGCTATTGAAGGTATTTCCTCCGCTGAAGTCTTGAACTCCTCAAAGTCATCCATGAAGGTTGGAATCAACTTCTTCCAACTCCAGTGAATGTTGACGTTTTAACCTCTCCCCATGAATCACGAATGTTCTTAATGGCATCTAGAATAGTGAACCCTTTCCAGAAGTCTTTCAATTTACTTTGCCCAGATCCATCAGAGGAATCATCATCTATGGCAACTACAGACTTATGAAATGTATTTCTTAAATCATAAGACTTGAAAATCAAAATTACTTCTTAATCCCTAGGCTGCAAAATAGATGTTGTGTTAGCAGGCATGAAAACAACATTCATCTCATTGTACAGTACATCTCCATCAGAGTTCTTGTGTGACCAGGTGTATTGTCAATGAGCAGTAATATTTTTCAAGGATTCTTTTTTTCTGAGAAGCAGGTCTCAACAATGGCTTAAAATATTCAACCATGTTGTAAACAAATATGCTGTTCATTTAGGCTTTGTTGTTCCATTTACAGAGCACAGGCAGAGTAGATTTATCATAATTCTTAAGGACTGTAGAATTTTTGGAATAATATCCAACTTAAAGTCACTAGCTACATTAGCCCTTAATAAGAGAGTCAGCCTGTCCTTGGAATCTTTCAAACCAGGCATTGACTTCTCCTCTCTAGCTATCAAAGTTCTATAAGTCTGTTTTGTTGACATTGAAAATCTAGTGTTTAGCATAACCACTTTCATCAACTATCTTAACGAGATCTTCGGACAACTTGCTGCAGCTTCTACATCAGCACTTGCTGCTTCATCTTGCACTTTTATGTCATGGAGATGGCTTCTTTCCTTAAAACTCGTGAACCAACGTCTGCTAGTCATATGAGTCTTTTTGCTTTTCCACTGCATATAAAAGTTAAGTTTATATTATACTGTAGTCTATTAAGTATGAAACAGCATGAAGTCTTTAAAAAGGACTTTAGTCAGTTCAGTTCAGTCACTCAGTTGTGTCCGACTCTTTGTGACCCCATGAATTGCAGCACGCCAGGCCTCCCTGTCCATCACCAACTCCCGGAGTTCACCCAAACTCGTGTGCATTGAGTCGGTGAAGCCATCTAGCCATCTCATCCTCTGTTGTCCCCTTCTCCTCCTGCCCCCAATCCCTCCCAGCATCAGGGTCTTTTCCAATGAGGCAACTCTTCGTATGAGGTGGCCAAAGTATTGGAGTTTCAGCTTCAGCATGAGTCCTTCCAATGAACACCCAGGACTGATCTCCTTTAGGATGAACTGGTTGGATCTCCTTGCAGTCCAAGGACTCTCAATAGTCTTCTCCAACACCACAGTTCAAAAGCATCAATTCTTCCCTTACTTTAAAAATACTTTATTACTAAAAACTGCTAACCACAACCTTTTCTTCTGCAGATTCCTCACTTCTTCCAGTCTTCATAGAATTGAATAGAATTAGGACCGAGCTTTGGATGAGGCTTTAGTTTAAGGGAATACTGTGGCTGGTTTGATCTTCTATTCAGACCTATAAAACTTTCTCTATATCAGCAGTGAGGTTGTTTGCTTTCTTTATCATTCATGTGTTCACAGAAGTAGCACTTTTAATTTCCTTCAGGAACTTTTCCTTTACATTCACAACTTAGCTAACAGATTGGTTCAAGGCCAAAGTCCTATCTCAGCTTTTGACATGCCTTCCTCACTAAGCTTAATCATTTCTAGTGCTTGGTTTAAGGTGAGAGACATGTGACTCGTACTTGAACACCTTAGAGGTCATTGAAGCCTAATTTCAATTTTTGTTGCATCTCAGGGAATAGGGAGGCCCCAGAAGAGGGAGAGAGATGAGGGGGTGGGTGGTCAGTAGGTGGACAGTCAGAATGCACGCATATATTGATGGAGCTTGCTGTCTTACATGGGCACAGCTTGCGGCACTTCAAAATAATTACAATAGCAACAACAAAGGTCACTGATCACAGGTCACCATAACAGATATAATAATACTGAAAAGGTTTGAAATATTACAAGAATTACCAAAATGTGGCACACAGACACAAAGTGAGCACATGCTTTGGGAAAGTGCTGCTGCCAGGCTTCTTGAGGCAGGTGCCACAGACCTTCAGCTTGTAAAAAACGCAGTAACTGCAAAGCTTAATGAAGCGAAGCACAGTAAAACACGGTGTGCCTCCATGTCTAGAGCCGGCCCTTAGAGAGGCCCACGGGGAGAACCTGAAGCCTCCAGCCAAGAGCCCTGTGAGTGACCATCTTGGGAGTCGATCCTGAGGCCCAGTCAACCCTTCAGAGGCTATAGCCCTGATTAACAACTTGACCAGCAACCCATGAGAGACCTTGAGCCAGAACCACCCAGCTAAGCCACTTCTAGATTCCTGACCCTCAGAAAGTATGTAACATATTAAATGTTTGCCGTTTTAAGTTTGTTGTTTGGGAGTGATTCATTATACAGTAATGGACAACTCAGTAGTGATATGCAGTAAGTATATCTACCTAAGATATACAGTCATGGATGACTAAGCTTTCTAGGGCACAAACCTCATGACTGTGTTTTTACCCTTTACTTGACTCAAGTTCTGTATATGTGACACTTCTTGTTCTTTTTCACATTACTTTCTAGAATCATGAAGCAGTCGGCTCCCTTATCTTCTGTATAGTCCCACTTCATGTATCAACATTTCTCTGCCCATCCCTTCCCTTGGTTCCCAGAATTTTATCTTTACCTTATTATTTTATTACTTTACACACACTGCCCTATCCACTCTCATGATTTTTATTAACACTTGTATTCTTTTGAAGGCAGCTGAGAATTCAAACTCGCTGATGAAGAGTATATTGCCTCATATAATAACTGGGTGAAGGGTTGGGGAGCAGGGCTGGCGCTCACAGAATTCCTACAAGATCTGCCAAAATTTGGCCCCAGGGACTAGAAACCCGGACTCAATACTTCCAGGACATTTCGTCTCTCATTACTTCTTATCTCTGCCTGCTCTGCTTTCTCTCTGAATGTTTGCCACATTCTTTCCCTGCTACAGACAGACTCTCTCTATAAGCTGGAGAAGACAGCACCATATCTGTCTGTCCCACTGAGACCACGTGGAGTGGCGGAGAAATACTTCTGCAAAATATTTCCATTCAGAAATAGTTCTGAAGGGATGACATCAGATAGAAGCGTCCTATGTCCACCACACTGGGAGATGGATGGATGGGTCCATCACTGGCCTAGTACTGCTTCCTAAACTCCAGAGCTGTGCCTCAACTGGCTCCCAGACATTTCCAGGTGGAAGGACATTGGGCATTGTGTTTGTGTGCTAGGGCTGCCTCCACAAAGCACCAAAACTGGTTGGCTTAGAATAGTGAAATTTATTGTCTTACAGTTAGAGAAGTCAGAAATCCCAAATCAAGCTGTTGACAAGGCCCTGCTCTCCCTCTGAAGGGCTGGGGAATGTCCCGGGGCTCTCTTGCAGCTTCTCGGCTTACGGATGCGTCACTCCAGTCTCCGCCTTCATCTTAGTGTGGTATCCTCCTTGTGTGCCTGTCTGTGTCCAAATTTCTGCCTCTTATAAGGGCACAGTCATATAGGATTAGGACCCACCCTCATGACTTCATCTTAACTTAACTGTATGCAAAGATCTCATTTCCAAAGCAGGCCACATACTGCTAGACTGGGGGTTAGGACTTCAGCATACGAGTTTCAGAGGGACACCACCAAACCAAAAACAGGCACAGGAAGAATTCCCATGGAGAATGCGTTGTCTTTGCTTGTTCTTATCCCCTTCCTGTTCTCTAAATTGATTCCTTTCCCCATATACATTGGCCTGGTTAGAGGTAATATTACATGTCCTGCCATCCAAACCAAAAAAAACTGGGTGTCATTATTTCTTCTATATTTAATCTTCATTAAGTCCTGCCAGGGCTACACCTTAAATGTCTCTTTAAATAGGTCCCTCCCTCTCCAAACCCACGGTGACAACTGCTTTAGCTCAGGTTCTTAATACTTCCTGCCTGGATGTTACAAAAAAAACCCTGCATGTTCTCTTTATTCTCCATTTTGGGCTTATTGTTCTGCCCACTCCACTCCCTCCCCTACCACCAATATATCCAATACCAAGAAGCCTGTGTGATGTCAATATACAAAAAGTTTTTTTTTTTTTAAGCTACTTCAGAACTTTCCCAGTAAGCCCCAATAAATAAAGGCAAAGCACAAAGCTATTAGTAAAGCACCCCTCCCACCCCACCCTACCCTGGACCTGATACTGTGATCTTTCACAGACTAACCTCTGGCCATGTTTCTCTCTAATCTTCTCCCAGACTGAAACGGCAGCACTTCCCTTAAGATCTCTGTTCCTCCCCACCATTTCCCTGTCAAAAGCTTCCCTATTCTTTAAGGATTAGCTTAAGAACTTTCTCTCATAAACCTTCTCTTAGTCTGTTTAGGCTGCTATAACAAGAAAGCCATCCACTGGCTGGTTTAAACAACAAACATTTATTTCTCATATTTCTAGAGATTGAGAAGTACAAGACCAAGGAGCCAGCAGATCGCGGTCTGGTAAGAGTCCACCTCCTGGCTTGTAGCAGTATGGAAGGAAAATAAAAAATGGAGTCAGTATTGCTAAGAGAGCTCCCTGAATGGAGCTAGAAAACCACTGAGGAAATGTGACTTATGTACGTCTTAGCCTGATTCTGGACAGATTCTAACCTTTTGACACTTACTATCCTAACAAAGGTACCCAGGACAGCTAACAGAAACTCAAGACACTTACCTGACTCTTACCCTAAAACAACTTGTCACACTCATCCCTGAAAGACAAATATTTCCTTTCTTGCATCAGAGCGCAACTTCATGGCTTTTGCCTTGATAGGCCCCTAGCTCTTTCTCTTCCCCAGAACACTCTTTCACTTTTACCCAAATCTCCAGAATAGCAATTCTTTTTTTCGTGAGAATACCTTTTTAACTTTTTATTTATTTATTTTATTTTGGCTGCACTTCATTGGGTCTTCATTGCTTCATTCATTTGGGTCTTCATTGCTTTTGCCTGGGCTTTCTCTAGTTGTGGTAAGCAGAGGCTCCTCTTTGGTGTACACGGGTCTCTCATCACAGCGGCTTCTCTTGTTGCAGAGCACAGGCTCTAGGCACGGGGCTTTGTCAGTGCAGCACGTGGACTCGTTGGTTGCGGTGCACAGGCTTAGTTGCTCTGCAGCAAGTGGAATCTTCTCAAACCAGGGATCCAACCTGTGTCTCCTGCATTGGTAGGTGGATTCTTATCCACTGCATCACCAGGGAAGTCTCTGAATTGCAATTCTTAAGGCCTCAAATTTTAGGACACTGACCTAGGGTCTGACAATTGCTGGTTGGTGTGGGAAAACTCCCCCTTCTTCGCTGGAATTGGAGTCAGAATCCTTTTAGGCATTGATCCCTCTGGGCAGCAGAGGGTGAGGTGCCAGATGCTGGCCAGGGGGGTTCTCTCTGGTACCAGAGGGTGGGTGGACCCACCGGCAGAGGCCCTGTCGCAGGCAGCTGGCTGGCAATGATGACCCAGGCGATGATGCTGGGCTCCTGGATCAGTGTTCCGCCCGAGGCCCTTTGCTAAGTCCTTTCACCCAACTCCTTCTGGCAGGAGGCCTCCTCCCTTCATGGGCAACTACAAAACAAACCAGCTAAGTGCCAGTCATAGAAGAGCCGGAACATTCAGTTTCTTCCATGTGACAATGGCCTCTCCTTTAGAGCATAAGCTAGGAAGGACAGGGACTGCGTCTGCAGCTTTGTAGACCCAGCACAAAGCACAGGTACACGTCGAGGGTGGTGATGCCAGCAACTGCCGTTTATGAGCACTATTCAGGTGCAGGACACTGCCAGAAGCTTAATATGTGCTCGGTCTTTTAATCTGCATAACAAGGCTCAGAGAGGTCAAGGTATTCACCCAAGGTTGCTGCTACTGCTAAGTCACTTCAGTCGTGTCCAACTCTGTACGACCCCATAGACGGCAGCCCACCAGGCTCCCCCGTCCCTCGGATTCTCCAGGCAAGAACATTGGAGTGGGTTACCATTTCCTTCTCCAATTCATGTAAGTGAAAAGTGAAAGTGAAGTTGCTCAGTCATGCCCGACTCTTAGGGAACCCATGGACTGCAGCCCACCAGGCTCCTCCATCCATGGGGCTTTCCAGGTAAGAGTACTGGAGTGGGGTGCCATTGCCTTCTCCATCACCCAAGGTTGGACACCTAGTAAGAGGCAGAGCAGGGATTTGAGCCTTGGCTGTCTGGCTCCAGAGCCCACAGTCTTAGCTTTTATACTCTATGGCTTATCAAGTAATAAGAAATAATTTTTATAAATATAAAAAAATGAACATGCCAGTATCCCACTTTATTAAAGTATACACAAAGTCACTTTTAGGGCCCCAGGAAGGTCATCTCAAGGCTGTAGTTTTCCATCCTCTAAAGCAGCTGAAACATGAAACCACTGTCTGGGCTTCACTGACTGTGCTAAAGGCTTTGACTGTGTGGATCACAACAAACTGTGGAAAATTCTTCAAGAGATGGGAATACCAGACCACCTTACCTGCCTCCTGAGAAATCTGTATGCAGGTCAGGAAGCAATAATTAGAACCAGATGTGGAACAATGGGTTGATTCAAAATTTGGAAAAGAGTACGTCAAGGCTGTATATTGTCACCTTGTTTATTTAACTTATATGCAGAGTACATCATGCGAAATGCTGGAATGGATCAAGTACAAGCTGGAATCAAGATTGCAGGGAGAAATATCAATAACCTCAGATATGCAGATGACACCACCCTTATGGTAGAAAGTGAAGAGGAACTAAAGAGCCTCTTGATAAAAGTGAAACAGGAGAGTGAAAAAGCTGGCTTAAAACTCAACATTTAAAAAACTAAGATCATGGCATCCAGTGCCATCACTTCATGGCAAACAGATGGGGAAACAGTGGAAACAGTGGGGCTCCAAAATCACTGCAGATGGTGACTGCAGCCATGAAATTAAAAGACGCTTGCTCCTTGGAAGAAAAGCTACAACCAACCTAGACAACATTTTAAAAAGCAGAGACATTACTTTGCTAACAAAGGTCTATATAATCAAAGCTATGTTTTTTCCAGTAGCCATGTACGGATGTGACAGTTGGACTATAAAGAAAGCTGAGCACCGAAGAATTGATGGAGAAGACTCTTGAGAGTCCCTTGAACTGCAAGGAGATCAAACCAGTCAATCCTAAAGGAAATCAGTCCTGAATATTCATTGGAAGGACTGATGCTGAAGCTGAAGCTCCAATACTTTGGCCACCTGATTCAAAGAACTGACTCACTGGAAAAAGACCCTGATGCTGGGAAAAATTGAAGGCAGGAAGAGAAGGGGTCAACAGAGGATGAGATGGTTGGATGGCATCACCAACTCGATGGACATGAGTTTGAGCAATCTCCAGGAGTTGGTGATGGACAGGGAAGCCTGGCATGCTGCAGTCCATGGGGCCACAAAGAGTCAGACACAATTGAGTGACTGAACTGAACTGAACAGAACAACTGGGGCTGCTTCCCAGGAAGCTCTGTGGTAAAGAACCCACCTGCTAATGCAGGAGACATGAGTTCAATCCCTGGGTCAGAAGATCCCCTGGAGGAGGAAATGGCAACACTCCAGTATTCTTGCTGGAAAATCCCATGGACAGAGGAACTTGGTGGGCTACAGTCCATGGGGTTGCAAAAGAATTGGACACGATTTAGTGACTGAACAAAACCAACAAAACAGAACAACCATTGATGAAAAAGACTGGAACTGACCAGAAAAGATTTTCTACAACTGAAGATATAATGAAGGAGCCATCATGAGGTGAGGAGGAGGTGCAATACAGTCAAGATGCATGTCCCCAGGGTAGGTGACTCACAAAAGAGAAGATGATTATTGGATTTGTTTGTTTGCTCCAAAGTTTGTTTGTTCAGTAAATATGTTGTTCAATAAAGTTCTTGGTGAAAATGAAAAAAATGTGTCTTTTATTTTTACTTAAAAGCAAAGGAACATTTTGGCCAACCCAATACCATTGTAGAGCTTTTACCAAAGGGAGTAAAGGATCCAAGATCCACATCAGGTTCCGCAGCTCAGGGTCCTGTACGAGAAAGACTAGCCCCCATATGTATGGCTTTGAAGGCCAGTGATGGTTTCACTTTCAGGAGACCCAGAGGGCTACGGGAAAGAGAGACTCTGCTCTTCACGGGCTCACACAAAATCTCACACTCTCTGGGACCCAGGACAGAGGCTGTACGTTGAAAGGAGCCTGGGTCAGACCTATCTGCTGATCTTACAGAGTCTCCCAGAGGAAGCAGCTAGAACGCACCCTGGAGACAGACACAGGTAGAAGCCCTTCTGGGGAACTCACTCTACCATGTGGACTAAGGTGCTGGAAAGAGCCATCTTGGAATTCTCCTTTTAGTTTTTTAGCACCGGGACCCAGCCGTACCCCCACCTCTGACTGATGGGCACAGCACCAGTACTGGGATGCCTCAGGCTGAGCAACTAACAACAGGGACACAACCTCACCCACCAGCATACAAAGACCCTCTGAGCCCACGGCCAGCCCTGCCCACCAGAGGTCCCAAACCAGGCCCCTTATGTCAGTGTGCAAGCACTAGGTCCAGGAACCCCAGGGGCCTGCAGTCAGAGATTCTGGGACCCAGCGCCCCCCACCAGGGGACAGATGCCTGTCCCAGAATCCCTGACCCACCCACCAGCAAGCCTGCTCTAGCAGCAAGACCAGCCTCCCCCGGCAGCTGGTATAGACACCACCGGCAGGATAACTGCAGCCCACCTGCCAGCAGGCCAGCACCAGCCCTGGACTGGCTGGGCCCTGGCACCACCCACTAGCAGGCCAACACAAGCTTCAGGACACCCTGGACTGCACAGACAGCTGTGTTAGGAAAAGGTCCCACCCATCAGCAATCCAATACCAGCTCTGGGGCCCCTGGGCCCTGCAGCCAGACCCCAGGACCCAGATCTGTCCACCAGTGGGACAACACAAGCCCAGGACCTGGCTTCACTGACCTGTGTCTGGGGTCCACCCCCAGGTCTGCTGGACCCCAACTCCACCCACAAATGAGCCAACATGAGCCCTGCCCCCTCCCAAGGTTCCACAGCCTGCTACCCTGTGACCCAGCCCTGCCAACCAGCTGCCTCTGCATGAGACAGGGCCTGGTACCAACCGGACCAGGGACCAGCTGAGCCAACCGGATCACTCTCATAGTCAGCCTGCCACAGCAGAAGGACCCACACCAGTCACACGGGGGCACCCCTATAGCTTTGGTGACGAGAAGGGAAATGTGCCTCTTGGATCATAGGATATAAATTATCACATATAAAATAAATAAGCTACAATCATATATTGGATAACACAGGGAATGTGGCCATTATTTTATAATACCAATAAGTGATGTATAACCTTTAAAATTTGGGAACCACTATGTTGTACACCCCCTTGGAGAAAGGATAGGCTACCCACTCCTGTATTCATGGACTTCCCTGGTGGCTCAGATGGTAAAGAATCTGCCTGCAATGCAGAAGACCTAGGTTCAATCCGTGGTTTGGGAAGATCCCTTGGAGGAGGGCATGGCAACCCAATCCAGTATACTTGCCTGGAGAATCCCCATGGACAGAGGAGCCTGGCAAGCTACAGTTCATGGGATCGCTAAGAGTCAGACATGACTGAGCAACTAAGCACAGCACAGCATGTTGCACACTTGAAATTTATATAATATTGTAAATCAACTGTATCTCAATAAAAAAGAGGAGGAGAGAGAAATAAGTTGCACTGAAAAAAATTAATCAGTATAGAAACCTTCAGTGTTTTTCACCTATAAACCCCAAACCAAAGCTATGAGAGCAAAGTCTCCAGTGCACCAGGGTATATTCACGATGGAGTAATTTCTCACACAGGTCACTGTTAGGGGTTGAATTTCTCCCCCCAAAAAGGTATGCTAAACTCCTAACCCCCAGCACTTCAGAATGGGACCTAATTAGGAAACAGGGTCTTTACAGATGAAGTTAGTATGAGAGTATTAGGGTGAGATATTAGGGCAATATGACCAAGCCCCTTATAAAAAGGGGAAATTTGGACACAGACATAGATACAAACACAGGGAGAATGCCAAGTGAGGATAATGGCAGAGATCAGGGGCCCCCGTCCACAAGCCAAGGAACTCTGCAGATGGCCCACAAACCCCCTCAACGGCAGGCTAGAGTGCAGGGACAGGCTGTCCCTCCCAGCCCTCGGAAGGCTCCAGCCCCGCTGACACCTTCATCTCAGACTCCCAGCCTCCAGCTGTGAGATAACATATTTCTGTTATTTAAGCCCCTACACGCCCTCAAGTTGGTGGTGGTTCCTTGTTACTGCAGCCTAGCAAGCTCACACAGCCAGTTTTTGTAGATGCCCCTGGGTGTTTGTGACTTGAATCGACACTCATGGTACATGATTCACCTGGGATTCTCCTGGGACTTAGGAGGTGAGCACAGAAATGAAAAGCAAGGGATACATAGTGTAAGTCCCAGTGGGCAGAAGAGGGCACATTGTAATCTCGGGATTGAACTGCCATCTTGAAAGATGGATGATATTAGGGCTAGCAGAGAGGAGAGGATTTTATGTGGAGGACCCAGCATGAGTAAGGGGTTGGAGGGCAAGTGTTCATGGGTGTTGGGAGAATGACTTAAGAGAAGGGGATGGTGGAGAAGAATTCATAAGACAATGACATGTAAAAATGAAAGTCTTAAAATGTCGCATAATTCTACATCAGAGATTAACAGGGAGTGCAAATAAACACTTATTCAGTAAACACATGCTCTTGAATGTTTATTGTGTTTGCAATACTGTGCCAAATGTGGGCATAATTCATGAAATCCCGAGACAAACTAAATGCTGAAACTTCAGCCAGCCTTCATCTTTGATGACAGCAGCAGTCAAACTGACTTTCCAATTTATAGCCAACTTTTAGTTCAGTGGAGTGATTTCTTTAAATAGAAATCACATTTCTTTCTGAATATGGAAACAAGATTTTTATTAATGGATCCCAGAAATGTGTGTAACAAAAGTCCTCTAGTTTTATAAGCATGCAGGTACTAACAGAGTTACCATGTCTAATGCTATGAGTTAGAAGATTTTGAGAGGAAATACATCTTTTCACTAAAGCCTTCCTGAAGTCCTCCTTCTGGTAAAGATAATCAGGAATGAAATTTAGGCCTCAAAAAAGGTATTTTAAAAAGGTAATGGGTTTCAATACTCAAGTCAGAGGTTTATTAAATTTCTTAAGTACGCTTTAATCTTTCTATAATCACCACCTGTTTTGTTCAGTTCTTATGACTGCCTACTCAGGGACACTGCTAATACAAGTCATATTTATTTTAGCTTTAGTCAATATTTGACCTTTTTAGTAAATGTTATACTGTTGATATTATACTGCTTAAACATTTATTAAGCAGTGAAAGTTGAGTCTGTACCTCATTTAGTATTTATCTTTGAACAGACCAGGTACAGCATAGATAATCATAGAATTCAGAACTAATTTTATTCAGCTTGAACAAAAGTCATTCTGTGTGCTTGGAAATGTGTGCAACCAAAGCAGTTCAACAAAGAGAAATAAACCTGTACAAGAACCTGGAAGCCCATTTATTAGTGATGCCACTAACTCCAGCCCTTGTTGGAAGAAACTAGTTGATCTTAAAATTGCTAATTAATTTTTTAATTAATCTTGAAGCAAGTGCTGAGCATGTCGGTACACTCACAGCAATTCTGTACCTTGAACAGTTCCTCATGTTCTACATTTCTTTTTTTACCAGGTAAAATTCTGAAAATACAGTGTTCTTCCTCTCCTAGCTGGAGTGCATCAGCCTCAGTGTGGCCAAAGCAGACTTGTAGAAGGTGAGAATGGAGAAGGGAGACTCACTTCTTTGATACCAGTAAGTGCTTTGAGTCTCACCAAGAAAAAGAGGAAGGCCATCATCTAGTGACTAGCCTGTGGATTTTGAATGCAAGCGCATTCATCCTCCAAATGTTTATGGAGCATCTCCTGTGTGCTACTGTGTGCCAGGCAGTATGCCAGGGGCTGAGGCTGTGATGTCAAAGCAAATAAACCACATTCCTGCTACCTTGAGGAGAGACAGAAAATAGGCAAATAAATAAGGAAACATTCAGATGTTAATTGTTTCAGGACATTTTTAATAGGATAATTTGGTAGATGATTGACTGGAGTCTCCTTTGGATTGAGCATCGAAGAAGACCCCTCTGAGGTGATGACAGCTAAGTCTGAAGGAAGAGAAGGAACCATAGGAAAAGCAGGGAGAAGAGCATGCCCAGGAGAGGACACAGTTATGCGAAGGCCCTGAGGCTGGAAGGAGTTTGTCAGCATCTAGGAATAGAAAGTCACATTTTCCCCCTAAATGTTCACAATGATCGTGTATTATTTTATAAAAAGGAAAAATACTATCCGGGAAAAAGTTCATACCCTTTAGCATATGTGGGCATCAATGTTAGTGAAATTCTGAATGAAGAAAAACCTTCTAGGCACACTGATATTCTTAGTAGCATCAGTAGTGAAAATAAAAAAATAGAAAAAAAACCTAAATGCCCAGGTCTAGCTCTGTGTTTACATAAATTGTAACATATTCGCTTGTTGGGGATTATATAAAATTTTGAGATAAAGCTAAATGAAAACAGATCGGATCAGATCTGTCGCTCAGTCGTGTCCGACTCTTTGCGACCCCATGAATCGCAGCACGCCAGGCCTCCCTGTCCATCACCAACACCCGCAGTTCATTCAGACTCACGTCCATCGAGTCAGTGATGCCATCCAGCCATCTCATCCTCTGTCGTCCCCTTCTCCTCCTGCCCCCAATCCCTCCCAGCATCAGAGTCTTTTCCAATGAGTCAACCCTTCGCATGACGTGGCCAAAGTACTGGAGTTTCAGCTTTAGTATCATTCCTTCCAAAGAAATCCCAGGGCTGATCTCCTTCAGAATGGACTGGTTGGATCTCCTTGCAGTCCAAGGGACTCTCAAGAGTCTTCTCCAATACCACAGTTCAAAAGCATCAATTCTTCAGCGCTCAGCCTTCTTCACAGTCCAACTCTCACATCCATACATGACCACTGGAAAAACCATAGCCTTGACTAGACAAACCTTTGTCGGCAAAGTAATGTCTCTGCTTTTGAATATGCTATCTAGGTTGGTCATAACTTTCCTTCCAAGGAGTAGGCGTCTTTTAATTTCATGGCTGCAGTCACCATCTGTAGTGATTTTGGAACCCAGAAAAATAAAGTCTGACACTGTTTCCACTGTTTCCCTATCTATTTCCCATGAAGTGGTGGGACTGGATGCCATGATCTTCATTTTCTGAATGTTGAGCTTTAAGCCAACTTTTTCACTCTCCACTTTCACTTTCAGCAAGAGGCTTTTGAGTTCCTCTTCACTTTCTGCCATAAGGGTGGTGTCATCTGCATATCTGAGGTTATTGATATTTCACCCGGCAATCTTGATTCCAGCTTGTGTTTCTTCCAGTCCAGCGTTTCTCATGATGTACTCTGCATATAAATTAAATAAACAGAGTGACAATATACAGCCTTGAGGAACTCCTTTTCCTATTTGGAACCAGTCTGTTGTTCCATGTCCAGTTCTAACTGTTGCTTCCTGACCTGCGTACAAATTTCTCAAGAGGCAGATCAGGTGGTCTGGGATTCCCATCTCTTTCAGAATTTTCCACAGTTTGTTGTGATCCACACAGTCAAAGGCTTTGGCATAGTCAAGAAAGCAGAAATAGATGTTTTTCTGGAACTCTCTTACTTTTTCCATGATCCAGTGGATGTTGGCAATTTGATCTCTGGTTCCTCTGCCTTTTCTAAAACCAGCTTGAACATCAGGAAGTTCATGGTTCACATATTGCTGAAGCCTGGCTTGGAGAATTTTGAGCATTACTTTACTAGCGTGTGAGATGAGTACCATTGTGCTGTAGTTTGAGCATTCTTTGGCATTGCCTTTCTTTGGGATTGGAATGAAAAATGACCTTTTCAAGTCCTGTGGCCACTGCTGAGTTTTCCAAATTTGCTGGCATATTGAGTGCAGCACTTTCACAGCATCATCTTTCAGGATTTGGAATAGCTCAACTGGAATTCCATCACCTCCACTAGCTTTGTTCGTAGTGATACTTTCTAAGGCCCACTTGACTTCACATTCCAGGATGTCTGGCTCTAGGTCAGTAATCACACCATCATGATTATCTGGGTCATGAAGATCTTTTTTGTACAGTTCTTCTGTGTATTCTTGCCATCTCTTCTTAATATCTTCTGCTTCTGTTAGGTCCATACCATTTCTGTCCTTTATCGAGCTCATCTTTGCATGAAATGTTCCTTTGGTATCTCTGATTTTCTTGAAGAGATCCCTAGTCTTTCCCATTCTGTTGTTTTCCTCTATTTCTTTGCATTGATCGCTGAAGAAGGCTTTCTTATCTCTTTTTGCTATTCTTTGGAACTCTGCATTCAGATGTTTATATCTTTCCTTTTCTCCTTTGCTTTTCACTTCTCTTCTTTTCACAGCTATTTGTAAGGCCTCCCCAGACAGCCATTTTGCTTTTTTGCATTTCTTTTCTATGGGGATGGTCTTGATCCCTGTCTCCTGTACAATGTCACGAACCTCATTCCATAGTTCATCAGGCACTCTATCTATCAGATCTAGGCCCTTACATCTATTTCTCACTTCCACTGTATAATCATAAGGGATTTGATTTAGGTCATACCTGAATGGTCTAGTGGTTTTCCCTACTTTCTTCAATTTCAGTCTGAATTTGGCAATAACCCCACATCCAAGGAGCTGTGGCTGCGCGGGCGCAGGAGGGCCTAGAGGAGCTATCCCACGTTGAAGGTCAGGAAGGGCGGCAGTGAGGAGATAACCCTCGTCCAAGTAAGGAGCAATGGCTGCGCTTTGCTGAAGTAGCCGTGAAGAGATACCCCATGCCCAAGGTAAGAGAAACCCAAGTAAGATGGTAGGTGTTGCAAGAGGGCACCAGAGGGCAAACACACTGAAACCATACTCAAAAAAAACTAGTCAATCTAATCACACTAGGACCACAGCCTTGTCTAATTCAATGAAACTAAGCCATGCCCGTGGGGCAACCCAAGACGGGCGGGTCATGGTGGAGAGATTTGACAGAATGTGGTCCACTGGAGAAGGGAATCGCAAACCACTTCAGTATTCTTGCCTTGAGAACCCCATGAACAGTATGAAAAGGCAAAATGATAGGATACTGAAAGAGGAACTCCCCAGGTCAGTAGGTGCCCAATATGCTACTGGAGATCAGTGGAGAAATAACTCCAGAAAGAATGAAGGGATGGAGCCAAAGCAAAAACAATACCCAGCTGTGGATGTGACTGGTGATAGAAGCAAGGTCCGATGCTGTAAAGAGCAATATTGCATAGGAACCTGGAATGTCAGGTCCATGAATCAAGGCAAATTGGAAGTGGTCAAACAAGAGATAGCAAGAGTGAATGTCGACATTCTAGGAATCAGCAAACTGAAATGGACTGGAATAGGTGAATTTAACTCAGATGACCATTATATCTACTACTGCGGGTAGGAATCCCTCAGAAGAAATGGAGTGGCCATCATGGTCAACAAAAGAGTCTGAAATGCAGTACTTGGATGCAATTTCAAAAACGACAGAATGATCTCTGTTCGTTTCCAAGACAAACCATTCAATATCACAGTAATCCAAGTCTATGCCCCAATCAGTAACGCTGAAGAAGCTGAAGTTGAACGGTTCTATGAAGACCTACAAGACCTTTTAGAACTAACACCCAAAAAAGATGTCCTTTTCATTATAGGGGACTGGAATGCAAAAGTAGGAAGTCAAGAAACACCTGGAGTAACAGGCAAATTCGGCCTTGGAATACGGAATGAAGCAGGGCAAAGACTGATAGAGTTTTGCCAAGAAAATGCACTGGTCATAACAAACACCCTCTTCCAACAACACAAGAGAAGACTCTATACATGGACATCACCAGATGGTCAACACCGAAATCAGATTGATTATATTCTTTGCAGCCAAAGATGGAAAAGCTCTATACAGTCAGCAAAAACAAGACCAGGAGCTGACTGTGGCTCAGATCATGAACTCCTTATTCCCAAATGAAAACAAGCAGAATATGAAATTTATGCTCTCAACTATACAAAAGTTTAAAAGGGGAAAAAAGGAAATATAAAATGTTTCAAAATTGTGTTTGGGGAATTATTAGAATTATTATATAGAATTCTATTAGAATTATTGTTAGAATTGTTTTTCTCTCTATTCTCTATTCTCCAAATGTCTTTTAATAAAATGAATTACTAATGATTTAAAAGAAACCTTCAAATAATATAGTCCTTTTTCTCCTCTCTGCTTTGGCTCCTGCAAAATGTTTTTCCCTTCCCATCCATCCTCCTCCTGAGCTTTTACTCAAGAGTGTAAACATGCATGGATTCTTCTATCTCACTGCAGTAGACATTTCTGTGTATACAAATATGTGAAATCCTGAAAGATGATGCTGTGAAAGTGCTGCACTCAATATGTCAGCAAATTTGGAAAACTCAGCAGTGGCCACAGGACTGGAAAAGGTCAGTTTTCATTCCAATCCCAAAGAAAGGCAATGCCAAAGAATGCTCAAACTACCGCACAATGGTACTCATCTCACACACTAGTAAAGTAATGCTCAAAATTCTCCAAGCCAGGCTTCAGCAATATGTGAACCATGAACTTCCTGATGTTCAAGCTGGTTTTAGAAAAGGCAGAGGAACCAGAGATCAAATTGCCAACATCCGCTGGATCGTGGAAAAAGCAAGAGAGTTCCAGAAAAACATCTACTTCTGCTTTCTTGACTATGCCAAAGCCTTTGACTGTGTGGATCACAATAAACTGTGGAAAATTCTGAAAGAGATGGGAATCCCAGACCACCTGATCTGCCTCTTGAGAAATCTGTATGCAGGTCAGGAAGCAACAGTTATTACTAGACATGGAACAACAGACTGGTTCCAAATAGGAAAAGGAGTTCCTCAAGGCTGTATATTGTCACTCTGTTTATTTGACTTATATGCAGAGTACATCATGAGAAATGCTGGACTGGAAGAAGCACAAGCTGGAATCAAGATTGCCGGGTGAAATATCAATAACCTCAGATATGCAGATGACACCACCCTTATGGCAGAAAGTGAAGAGGAACTCAAAAGCCTCTTGCTGAAAGTGAAAGTGGAGAGTGAAAAAGTTGGCTTAAAGCTCAACATTCAGAAAATGAAGATCATGGCATCCAGTCCCACCACTTCATGGGAAATAGATAGGGAAACAGTGGAAACAGTGTCAGACTTTATTTTTCTGGGTTCCAAAATCACTACAGATGGTGACTGCAGCCATGAAATTAAAAGACGCCTACTCCTTGGAAGGAAAGTTATGACCAACCTAGATAGCATATTCAAAAGCAGAGACATTACTTTGCCAACAAAGGTTTGTCTAGTCAAGGCTATGGTTTTTCCAGTGGTCATGTATGGATGTGAGAGTTGGACTGTGAAGAAGGCTGAGCGCTGAAGAATTGATGCTTTTGAACTGTGGTATTGGAGAAGACTCTTGAGAGTCCCTTGGACTGCAAGGAGATCCAACCAGTCCATTCTGAAGGAGATCAGCCCTGGGATTTCTTTGGAAGGAATGATACTAAAGCTGAAACTCCAGTACTTTGGCCACGTCATGCGAAGGGTTGACTCATTGGAAAAGACTCTGATGCTGGGAGGGATTGGGGGCAGGAGGAGAAGGGGACGACAGAGGATGAGATGGCTGGATGGCATCACTGACTTGATGGACGTGAGTCTGAATGAACTGCGGGTGTTGGTGATGGACAGGGAGGCCTGGCGTGCTGCGATTCATGGGGTCGCAAAGAGTCGGACACGACTGATCGACTTATCTGATCTCTGACGTAAACACCAATGAACCACATACTATGTAAATTGGTAGCTTTGACAGCTGACTTATACCATCAGCTCAGAGATGGCACTAAACAGTTAGCACCTGGATAATACATGAAAAGAAAAAGGCAGTTGTAGAAGGGGAGGGGATAAAAGGTTTTGATATCCTGGTAGAAGTGGAACTGCCCTGCAGGGAGGGGCACCAAAGATGAGGAAGCTAAGAGTTAGCCATGAAGCCCTGGGGGAGGATGGCTGTGGGTCTGAAAGCAGAATCGTAAAAAACTAGGGTTTGGGTTGTGTCATAGATCTGATTCCCTGGCAAATAGATAGAGATTTGCAGGCGGGTAATTTGTTGGTACTGTGGGTTGAATTGTGGCCCTTCCCCACAAAGAAATTGAAGTCCTAATACCAAATAGATAGAGATTTGCAGGCGGGTAATTTGTTGGTACTGTGGGTTGAATTGTGGCCCTTCCCCACAAAGAAATTGAAGTCCTAATCCCCATGCCTGCATATATGACCTCACTTGGAAATAGTCTTTGCAGACATAATTAGTTAAGGTGAGATCTTACTGGATTAGGATGGGCCCTTAACACAGTATGACTGGTGTCCTTATAAGAAAAAGAAAAGTTGTACACAGACAGCAGGAGACCATCATGATGTGATGGAGGCAGAGATTGGAATGATGCATCTACAAGGAACACCAAGGAATGCCAGCATCACAGGAGACTGGGAACAGACAAGATTCTCCCCTAAAGCCTTCAGGATGGAGCATGGCTCTACTGACAACTTAACTTCAGATGTCTAACCTCCAGAACTGTAAGAGAATACATTTCTGCTCTTAAAGCTGCCTAGTTTGTGATATCAGAGAAGGCAATGGCAAGCCACTCCAGTACTCTTGCCTAGAAAACCCCATGGATGGAGGAGCCTAGTAGGCTGCAGTCCATGGGGTTGCTACAAGTTGGACGCGACTGAGCGACATCACTTTCACTTTTCACTTTCATGCATTCTAGAAGGAAATGGCAACCCACTCCAGTGTTCTTGCCTGGAGAATCCCAGGGACGGCAGAGCCTGGTGGGCTGCCGTCTATGGGGTCACACAGAGTCGGACACGACTGAAGCGACTTAGCAGCAGCAGCAGTAGCAGTTTGTGATATTTTTTATGGCAGGGCAGCCTTAGGAAACAGATACAGTTGGGAAGACAAAGAGAGAGAGGTAGGACTGGGCAGTGAACTTGAACTGTGATGCGGCTGCCAAAGCAGCCTCAGCCCCTGGGAAGCTTCGGAGTTGGAAAGACCCTACAGAAATGTCTCAGATGGAGGCAGAGGGCCTTTGTGCCTCCGGCATCCATTCATCATTGGATTGACCCAGGAAGGGGTGAAACCTCAGATCAGGCAATTTCCTTCCACTGGGGGTAACATCCTAGGGAGGGACTCGGCTGTAAGCCATCAGCTTCTGTTTCAACAGCTGGGGCTTTGGGGCAGTAAGAGCCTCTGTGCTGAAGGGACAGCTGGGCAGGAGACCACAGCACCCCTTACCTGTGGCTGTGTTGTCTGAGCTTGGGAAATCTGGGGGCCCAGAGATAAAGGCCTATTTCTCTAGGGACCAACTGATTCTGGAGAGAGAACTTCAAAGGTCGGGGAGAAGCAGAGTGAACAGAGAAGATGGGCAGGGCTCTGAGAGCTTGAAGAGACATGAGATCTTTGCTGCAACCCCACAACTCAATGTCAGACTCTACCCAAAAGCAAAGGGAAGTGCAGCCTCCCTGTATGGTGACCCTCTACCTAGAGGATGTATTAATAGAAGTCCTTTCTTACTGTCAGCTGAGATCAGACTTCCTGTGACTCAGTTTTTTCCCCCTTGCCAAACCAAGCCTTTTTCACTCTCACCTACTTGTTCCCAGCAGACAGAAGATATGTTGAGCTTAATTTTTTTGTAGTTTTCTGTACAACTCTTTCCAATGACTCACATTCTCTCCCATCCCCTTTCTCAGACGCTGCTGAGGTTCACTGCTTGGGAGCACCAGGGAATGTGTCTCCCTTCCACCATCTGGTAGCTCTTCAAATACCAAAAGACAGTTAGTACGTCCTCCCTAAATCTTTTCTCCAGGCCAAATGTCCCCAGGACTGGATAAACTCTAGTTTCCTATCCAGCTATACAATTCATTACACTGGGCCATCCCTCAATCTTCTTTATATGCTCTTATTTCAAACATTCACTCAATCATCATGCGTTTATTAAGCCTCAATTTGGGGACAAGAGCTTCACTAGGTTCTGAGGATTCACCAAGAAACAAGGAAACTTCCTGCTTTATACTCTAAAGCAGAAAAGACAGGGAAAAACCAACCACAGTTGAGTGCAGAGGTGAAGAGCTCAGGACATGTAGAGATGTACTGCCTAGATTCAAATTGCATCTCCATCACTTGCTAACACTGTGTCTTCGAATTACTTAATCTCCTGACCCTAGTTCATTCATTCGTGAAAGCCATAGATACAATGCCTGCCTCATAGCGTTGTCATGAGGGATTAAGTGGACTCATACATGTGACACTCTTAAAACAATGCTGGCCACAGTGCAAGAGCTTAGTGCACGTGACCCATGGTTGTTGTCATGACTGCTACTGAATCAAAGATTCTATGGGAAAGAGAGGCATCAAGGATGATGTCCAAGGTTCTGCCAGTTCCACTGATGCAGGGTAGAATGTTTACTGAGACAAGGGGAAGGGCAGGCCCGGGATAAGGTGTTGTGTTTAGTTTTGCACATTTAGGTTTGAGGGAATGGTGCGACATTGAAAAATGTTGTCAGAAGACAACGGATGTACATTTCTGTAGCTCAATTCATAGGCACAGGTTGGAAACTTTCATAACCTCTTAGTATCCTAACATCCTCTTCTGAATTCTCTCCGTGTTCTCAGCCTCCAGGTTTTCAGAGCGAGACACAGTCCTTCACATATGACCAGAGCAGCCGGGGGCCTTATGTGTCTAGGCACGAAGGGCAGTTCTCACGTGTGGTCAGAGACAGCAAGCCCCTCCCTTTGTCAGTGCTGTGCTTCGTGCCAGGCACACAAGGATCATAACTCACACTTCTGCTCCCAAAGAGCTGGCTGTCAGCAAATCGGTCATTCCTGAGGTGGGGACAGAGCTCTGTCCTTAAACGTCCTTGGTTTTTTTAAGATCTCTATTTAATTTTCCATTAGGAGCCCCCATTCTACCGGGTGCAGAAACTCAATTTCAGTCAGTTTGGGTTTCCTCTGCCCCATCCCTGATGCTGTCTGTCTAGGCTTCAGGGGGTCTCCAGGGGCACCTGATGGAGGTCTTGGAACCTGGCCATCGTTTTTGCATTCCTCCACCGATATGGCTGTTAACCTCTCCTGCTTCTAGGTCAAGGGTCCACAGGACACCTGCAGAGCTGGCCTTCTGGTCCTCCCCTCCCACGGGGCTCCTAAGGCCCAGGGCTTGATCTCTCTCCCCTTCTCCTTCCCTACCTCCTTTTCTCCATCCGTCACTCCCCCCACCCCTTCTCCACACCTCTCTGAGATAGTCATGGGGAAAGGCTGGGAGGTCAACCAAGACACTGTTTAGCTAACACACCACAAAGCCCTTCCCATCACAGGTCCTCCTAGGAAGCCTGAGCCCCAGGGAGGCACAGGGTGCAGAGGGGTCACTTATCAGAGACCTACACTGTCTATCCACTCATTGATTCCTCTCTAAAATAGCTCCTCCAAACAAAATAAATACTATAAAATAAAGACATTCTTATTCTTTCCAAATATTATCATACCTTCCAGTCCACCCCATCTCTGCCCTGTGAAGCCAGGCGGATCCACCACCCACAAGGCTAGACTCTACAACATGTTGATTCTCATGGTTTTAACCTGATGTCCTCTCCCCATGGCCAGACTCATGGCTCCATCATTTTTCTTCCATTCTAATTAGAACTTCACTCAGTCAACCTCACTGTGGCTCAGTCAAATCCCCACCTCCAGTATCTCCTGGTGTTTGAGGCAGGAGAGTGAGGTGATCAAAACCAGAGGCAGCAAGGCAGGCAGGTCAGAGAATGTTGGCTGTAACTGTAATCTAGGCAAGATGTGATGAGGGCCTAAACTTAGGCAGGGCCAGTGGTATTCAATCCCCCTCCCTTGAGGGATGCCAAGGACATACCAAGCACCTGGCTAGAAGGTGTAGCGCCACAATCCAATCAAGGCTGAGAGATCATAAGAATCACAAAAGCAGAAAGCAGATCAAGAGGGATTCTGAAAGTATAATAAAGATGCTCCTGGCGGTTTTTGGTAGGGAGGTGTAACAATTATTAATACATTTAGAGGGACTATAGGGGACAGCCAAGGGAATGGAGAGAGTATAGGAGAGAGAGATTTACCTACAGAAATCAGCAACCAGTAGGTGTGGAGAACAAAGAACCTGACAAGCCCAAATTTCACATTGTAGGGAAGGAAAGACTTTCCTCTAGCCTCTGTGTTCAGGGACTGGGACCTGCAAATTAACCTGACAAAAGACTAGTTTAATAGGAGATCAGATCAGATCAGATCAGTCACTCAGTCATGTCCGACTCTTTTCGACCCCATGAATCGCAGCATGCCAGGCCTCCCTGTCCATCACCAACTCCTGGAGTTCACTCAGACTCATGTCCATTGAATCGGCGATGCCATCCAGCCATCTCATCCTCTGTCATCCCTTTCTCCTCTTGCCCCCAATCCCTCCCAGCATCAGAGTTTTTTCCAATGAGTCAACTCTTCGCATGACGTGGCCAAAGTACTGGAGTTTCAGCTTTAGAATCATTCCTTCCAAAGAAATCCCAGGGCTGATCTCCTTCAGAATGGACTGGTTGGATCTCCTTGCAGTCCAAGGGACTCTCAAGAGTCTTCTCCAGCACCACAGTTCAAAAGCATCAATTCTTTGGCGATCAGCCTTCTTCACAGTCCAACTCTCACATCCATACATGACCACAGGAAAAACCATAGCCTTGACTAGAGGAACCTTTGTTGGCAAAGTAATGTCTCTGCTTTTGAATATGCTATCTAGGTTGGTCATAACTTTCCTTCCAAGGAGTAGGCGTCTTTTAATTTCATGGCTGCAGTCACCATCTGTAGTGATTTTGGAACCCAGAAAAATAAAGTCTGACACTGTTTCCACTGTTTCCCCATCTATTTCCCATGAAGTGATGGGACTGGATGCCATGATCTTCATTTTCTGAATGTTGAGCTTTAAGCCAACTTTTTCACTCTCCACTTTCACCTTCATTAAGAGGCTTTTGAGTTCCTCTTCACTTTCTGCCATAAGGGTGGTGTCATCTGCATATCTGAGGTTATTGATATTTCACCCGGCAATCTTGATTCCAGCTTGTGTTTCTTCCAGTCCAGCGTTTCTCATGATGTACTTTGCATATAAATTAAATAAACAGGGTGACAATATACAGCCTTGACAAACTCCTTTTCCTATTTGGAACCAGTCTGCTGTTCCATGTCCAGTTCTTTTTTTTTTTTAATTTTATTTTTAAACTTTACATAATTGTATTAGTTTTGCCAAATATCAAAATGAATCCGCCACAGGTATACATATGTTCCCCATCCTGAACCCTCCTCCCTCCTCCCTCCCCATACCATCCCTCCGGGTCGTCCCAGTGCACCAGCCCCAAGCATCCAGTATCGTGCATCGAACCTGGACTGGCATCTCGTTTCATACATGATATTTTACATGTTTCAATGCCATTCTCCCAAATCTTCCCACCCTCTCCCTCTCCCACAGAGTAAGAGTCCATAAGACTGTTCTATATATCAGTGTCTCTTTTGCTATCTCGTACACAGGGTTATTGTTACCATCTTTCTAAATTCCATATATATGCGTTAGTATACTGTATTGGTGTTTTTCCTTCTGGCTTACTTCACTCTGTATAACAGGCTCCAGTTTCATCCACCTCATTAGAACTGACTCAAATGTATTCTTTTTAATGGCTGAATAATACTCCATTGTGTATATGTACCATAGCTTTCTTGTCCATTCATCTGCTGATGGCCATGTCCAGTTCTAACTGTTGCTTCCTGACCTGCATACAAATTTCTCAAGAGGCAGATCAGGTGGTCTGGGATTCCCATCTCTTTCAGAATTTTCCACAGTTTATTGTGATCCACACAGTCAAAGGCTTTGGCATAGTCAATAGAGCAGAAATAGATGTTTTTCTGGAACTCTCTTGCTTTTTCCATAATCCAGCAGATGTTGGCAATTTGATCTCTGGTTCCGCTGCCTTTTCTAAAACCAGCTTGAACATCTGGAAGTTCATGGTTCACATATTGCTGAAGCCTGGCTTGGAGAATTTTGAGCATTACTTTACTAGCGTGTGAGATGAGTGCAATTGTGTGGTAGTTTGAGCATTTTTTTGGCATTGCCTTTAGAAAAGGTACACAAATTTTATTTGATGTTATTATTTTAATTTTTTTTTATTGTGCACAGGAGGCCTTAATAGACAAGAAGTGAAGACCCAGAATGGCAGGTAGACTCAGTTTCTGTCTTGGAACCTGGGTGAGGAGTGGTGGCATTCGCTAATGCAGATGACCAAGGACGTGATTAGAAAAGATGAGCTCATAAGAGGTGTAGTGTGAGAGGTGGCAGTGAGAGCTAGAATCATGGAAAACAGTTTCGAGAGTGTGGTGCTGAAGGGGTACTGGCGGGGAGCAGCCAGAGTAACAGCAAAGTCCAGAATGTGGTCATGATATTGAAAAAGACAAAACTCCTTAGAAAGCACAGGCCCAGGACCTGTGAGCTGCAGGTGTCAGATGGGCGGTCCTCAGGGACAGGGATACATCGTGTGAGGTGTGAGGCCAGGCTTCCTGGCGTGGATGCTCACCCCTCTGTCACTACACACTGTATCAGCCATCCCTCCCCACCGCTGTCAGTTGAATAATCTGTGAACATTCCTTTTACATGACTCTTCAAGTTGCTGATAGAAATACTAAACAGGCCAGAGCTGAGTACTTCCCTTGAACGTGCTCGGGGAGTTCCAATTATGCTTTCAGAGTTATGAAGGATTTTGTTTTATAAAGTTAGTAAGAAATTAATGTTCTATGTAGTCAGCTGACTAATACCTCACCTCCACTTACCTTCCCATGACAGCCGGATCATAAGCCATGGCAGAGAGAGGAGACTGAGCTATTTATCTTATGGCTTATTTCCCAGATTTTCTCACGTATCAGTAAGTCAGATCTCCTGGAAGCTACTGAGTTCAGGTCCCATAGATAATCAAAAGCTGTACTTCTCTCAATAAAATATGTGCAAAATGCAAAAAGGCTCTTGGGCTTTCTAGCAGTGATGCATTTTCTGTTGCACCTGATTCTGATAAATTTCATATTCAAGGCTAGGATGGATGGTGGGGAGGGGGCAGGGAGGTAGAATAAGGGGATGCTATTGGTGGCGAACAGCCTAGAATGAAGACAAATTGAGTCACATAGCTGGATTCTCGCCCTGGCCCTGGCCTGAGCTGTGGGAAGTGGGCAGGTCACTGAGCTTCAGTTTCCTTTCCGCTAAGGAGGGATCATGCTAGTTTACTATGCTGGGGTTCATAGGTTAGTGTGGCAATAAAGGTGAGACAACGGGCTGGAAAGAGCTTTGTAAACTCTTAGCCATGAGAGATATGAAGTGAAAGTCGCTCAGTCATGTCCAACTCTTTGTAACCCCATGGACTATACAGTTGATGGAATTCTCCAGGCCAGAATACAGGAGAGGATGCTATGCTAAGTCACTTCAGTCGTGTCCGACTCTGTGCGACCCCATAGACAGCAGCCCACCAGGCTCCGCCGTCCCTGGGATTCTCCAGGCAAGAACATTGGAGTGGGTTGCCATTTCCTTCTCCAATGCATGGAAGTGAAAAGTGAAAGTGAAGTCGCTCAGTCGTGTCCGACTCTTAGCGACCCCATGGATTGCAGCCCACCAGGCTCCTCCGTCCATGGGATTTTCCAGGCAAGAGTACTGGAGTGGGGTGCCATTGCCTTCTCTGACAGGAGAGGATAGCCGTCTTTTTATGGAGAACTGCTGGACCTGTGTTTCAAACCTTCATCAAATCTTTGTTGCCATTAACTCTTTGCCCATCACTATGCACAATCTTTCCCCTCAGCAAGATTTTTTGAAACCCACGGGTTGTTTGAAGAACTGATTGATTCTGTTTGCACAGAAAAGCTTCTCCTGCCAATCTAACCTAAACCCAGGCCACCCTAGGCTCATCTTAGCACCAGGTGCAGGAGAAGAAATCTGAGTGTAAAACATCTTTTTTTTTTTTTCCTTTTTGGCTGTGCTGTGCAGCATGTGAAATCTTAGTTCTCTGACCAGGATCAAACCCATACCCCCTGCAGCAGAGTCTTAACCACTGGACAGCCTGGGAATTCCCTGAATGTAAAACATCCCAAAGAGTAGTTTTAAACTTCCTCATGGCAGAGGGTGTGCAGCCTGGGAAGAGGGAAAGTCTCCATCAGAAACATTCTCAAATCCTCATTAGATAACCCTCTCACCAAGGCCTGCTGTTCTCACTCGCGTTTTTCATTCTTAACATGGATAATTTTCAGATGCTTCTTTCCACCCATAACCTAAACAGCCCAGCAGGCCAGCTTTACAGGTACATTAGAGGAAATGCTGTGAATATGTAATTTTTTTTCCGATGACACAATGTTCCAGGTCACGGCTGCCTCTACCTTGAAGCTATGTATGCGTTGTGTCAGATTCAGCACAGTAGCAAGAGAAGAGATAAAGATCTTCAAGGCTCCACCTCCCACTCACCTCCAGCTCCTGGGCAGAGCCTGCTAACCCAGGGGGCTGCCTGCTCTCAGAAGCTGGAGGCCCTGGGTTGGTGGTTGGCTCTATGCCATGGCCCACTCCCTTCCCCTCTCTCTCCATAATAGCCACTGCTCCACAAGTTTGAGTCCCCAGGCAGGCAGGCAAGTGGCTCATAAATAGTTCAGTAAAGGGTAGCTGTTAAGATTACTAATAGCATGCTATGTGCTGTGGGCTAGTCAAGGGAAATATGACCCAACTCACATTCCAGACAGTTAAGATCTATCCATTTGGGTGAAAAGCATTTCTTAGGTTCTAATATGAGCTTCCCTTGTGACTCAGCTGGTAAAGAATCCACCTGCAATTCAGGAGACCTGGGTTCGATCCCTGGGTTGGGAAGACCCCGCTGAAGAAGGGAAAGTCTACTTTCCCTGGGTTGGGAAGATCCCTTGGAGAAGGAAAAGGCTAACGTTTTAATACAGAACCTTAAATCTGACAAGGCTTTGGGAAACCAAAGGTCTGGTCCTCTGCCTTTCAGCAGGAAGAATATCTCTAGTTTGCATATGAAGGCTCTGAGGCTTGGACAGATTGGCATTTTCCCAAGGTCATACATTTGTCTGGGGCAAGAACCAGATCTTCCTCTGGCCTTTGTTTCTCCTTAAGACAACGCTCATGTGTATTCCTCAGAAAGTAGCATTTGCCTTCTAAGTGTTAAATACAACACTAACACTGTGAACATGGATAATTCTATTGTTTCTACTCCCTTAAAGTATCTGGGTCATCTCAGGCTGAGGCTAATCAAACCCCTGGAGCTGTGTCTGCAAACCAGAAGGCAAGGGGCTGAAGTAGACACCACCTCTCCCAAGGAGGCTAGGTGGGACTTTAAGAGGGAGGGAAGAAAATGTGATGAACAACACGACAGCCATGTGACAACACCGGAAAGATCTTGAACATATTAACAACACTTTCTTTAAAAAAAGGGCAGGGGGGAGGGTGGCAAGGTGGGAAAAGGAAGAAGCAGAATGTGGCTTCAAGGAATGCAAGTACAAAGATGTGTTGACTAAGACATGTGGGTAGCTGCTCGAAGTTAGTGTAAAAGAAATAACCTGATCAGGTTAGACTCCACCAGTACAAAGAAATTAGAGAAGATGAAGATCTTTTCTCCCTTCCTTCCTTTTGGTCTCCCTGGCTCTCAGGCAGGCGTGCGCATGCGCGGCTCGCTCTCTCTCTCACTCACACACACTCGAATGGAGTAAATACTGTGACTGCAGCACAAACCACCACATCAAAGCTCATAATTATCCTATTTCAAGGTTCCTCCAACTCCAGTGCTTGAGATGATTTATTTGAAGAGCTTTTCAAATGCTACAGGCTACAAAAGTCTCTGGATGTTTCTATTTCTTACCTTTAAACTCAGCTGAAAGCCCCTTTCTTCTCCCCCTAGCTCCCTGAGATGGGAGTCTGTGATTTCATTAGCTGTTCTGAGATGGTGAACAGTGCAGTGCTGTTCGGCTGACCAGCAACTTAAATTCACCGGCTAGACTCTTGGTGGTGAAAACATCGCCTCAGAGGCCTGCCTTTGCGGTGGCTCAGAAAAATTCAGATCAGTGTTGACCACACTTCCCTTGACCCTCTAATGGCACGATTCTTCCCACACTTTCCTAGATCTGGCTTTTTGTTTTCTTTTAGTTAGTAGACCTTTTTCTTAAAAGGTTCAGGTTTATAGAAAAATTGAGCAGACAGTACAGGGTTCCCATATCCTCCTTCCCCCGTCCCAATTCCCCTGTCATTAACATCTTGCATTAAGTGCACATTGGTTATAGTTGATGAGCCAATACTGATGTTATTAACTAAAGTCCACAGTCTACATTAGGGTTCACTCTTTGCATTGTACGTCCTATGGGTTTGAACAAATGTATAATGTCATGTACCCCATGTTTCAGTATCACACAGTACTTTCACTGCCCTAAAAATTCCCTAAGCTAGTCATCACTTCCTCACCACAACCCCTGCCAACCACTCATCTTTTTATTATCTCCATAAGTTTGCCTGTTCCAGAATGTTACATCATTGGAGTCATACAGTATGTATGCATTTCAGATTGGTTTCTTTCACCTGGCAATATATATTTAAGGTTCCTCCATGTCTTTTCACAGCTTGTTAGCTCATTTCTTCTAGCACTGAATGATACTCTACTGTGGATGTCTCATAGTTTATGTATTCACCTACAGAAAAACATCTTGTTGCTTCTGAATTTTGGCAATTATGAATAAAGCTGCTAAACATCTGTGGGCATGTTTTTGTGTGAACATAATTTTTTAACTCCTTTGGGTAAATACCAAGGAGCATAATTTGCTGGATTATGTGGTAAGAGTATATTTGGTTTTGGAAGGAACTGTCAAGCTATCTTCCAGAGTGGCTTTACCATTTTGCATTCCCACCAGCAATGAGTAAGAGATCCTACACATCCTTGCCAGCTTTTGGTATTGTCACTGTTTTGGATTTTAATCATTCTTTTATGTGTGCAGTGGTATCTTATTTTAATATGCAACTCCCTAAGGATATTTTCATATACTCATTTGCTATCTGTACATCTTCTCTGGGGAAGTGTCTGCTCTAATCTTTTACCCTCTTTTCAGTTGGTTGTTCGTTTCCTTATTGCTGAGTTTTAAAAGTTCTTTATATATTTTAGATACCAGTCCTTTATCAGACATGTCTTTTGCAAGTATTTTCTCCCAGCCTGTAGTTTGTCCTTTTGTTCTACTAAAGATCCATCTATTTTTGTAAATCAATATATTTTCTAACCTTTTCTTCTCTGTTTCATTGGCAAAGTCTTCTATTTGTCTTCTGAAAACTAGAGAAAAGGATAGTTTTATACCAAAATTCCCAAGGTCCTAGGAAGGAAGTCAAACAAACCCAAGAGTCCTGAAACAACTTGACAATCTGAGTCCTAAGGAGAATTGACTCCTAACAGCTACAGCACCGGGCCCAGGAAGTAAAACCTGCTCCTGCCTTCGTGGAGCCTAGAATGGGGCACTGTAAAAGAATCTGGATGCTGTTTGCAGATTTTTAACTCCCAGAGAGAGAGGGAGCTCTGATGAGCCTGTGACTAGTTGGCCCCATCAACCCATGAACACTGCATACAGAAAGAATTAATAAATCAAATCTAAGAGAGTTAAAATGTCCACTGACAGATGAATGGATGAAGAAGATGTGGTACCTAGATACAGCCATAAAAAGGAACAAAACTGGGTCATTTCCAGAGACATGGATGGACCTAGAATCTGTCATACAGAGTGAAGTAAGTCAGAAATAGAAAAGCAAATATAGTACATTAACACATAGATGTGGAATTAGAAAAATGTTGCAGATGAACCTGTTTGCAGGGCAGGAATAGAGATGCAGATGTAGATAACTGATGCAAGGACACAGGGGTCAGGGAGGGTGGGGTGAACTGGGAGACTGGGATTGACATGTATATATATACACCATCATGTGTAAAATAGCTAGCTAGTGGGAACCCGCTGTAGAACACAGGGAGCTCAGCTCTGTGCTCTGTGATTACCTGGGGCGGTGGGATGGGGGGAGGATGAGACCCAAGAGGGAGGGGATAAATTCCCTGTGGCTGATTCACTTCATTGTACAGTAGAAACCAATAAAACATTGCAAAGCAACTATACCCCAATTTTTTAAAAAAAGGATACAGTTGCATATTCATAATAAGCTCATTATTTTCCACAGTGGTTCAGCTCTGGACTCTATCAAAGAAATTGATGGTATTGTCTAATGTAACCCAGACCACGGGAAGGAGTGCCACAGACAGGATCACACATGCATCTAAGCAGGAGGGTGCAGAGAGACCAAGAAAATAAACAACAGAAACCCAAGAGTGGTGATTCCAAAGGGAAGCCTGAAGTGTCTTCTCTAAATTGTTACAGTCTCACTTTCGCCCTGATTACTCTGTGGAAACAGGATGAACTAGTTGGATAGGTTTTACTCATTTGTTGTTGATTTTTTTTTTTTTTTTAACTGTTGCCAAACATAAGTCCCAGGAATTGTGTTTGATCTCTTACTCTCTTGCCTTTTCCAGGCCCTCTCTATTAAGCTCCATGGAATGGAAAAAAAAATCCTTGTACAGTTTATCAAGAGGGGCCTATAAAATCAGCTGTAATGTATCTAGTCTCACTGGGCAATGGGCTGGGCAAGAAAGGCCAAGAAGATTTACCTAAAAGGTAAACTGTCCCCTACATGTATCAGTTCAGTTCAGTTCAGTTCAGTTGCTCAGTTGTGTCCGACTCTCTGCAACCCCATGAATCACAGCACGCCAGGCCTCCCAGTCCATCACCATCTCCCGGAGTTCACTCAGACTCACATCCATCGAGTCGGTGATGCCATCCAGCCATCTCATCCTCTGTCGTCCCCTTTTCCTCCTGCCCCCAATCCCTCCCAGCATCAGTCTTTTCATGTATATTTCAAAATAAAATTAAACTATAAAATAAATGATGGGGAGTTTAAAATACTCTATTTTTTATAATGATTACATCAATACTTTTTTGTTTATCAAATAATATATCCTTTCTAAAATCTCTTTCTTTCTCTGCTGAAGCTGCTGATGACCTCAACAGGGACTGCGTAGCTGACCTGAATGATCTTGCATTGAAAGGGCCCAGCTTTACCCTGGGCTCCACTGGACAAATTACCCCACACTCAAGAATGGGCCAGCCCAGTCCTGGGGTTATCAAAGAGTGCTGAAGAAGATGGCTATTGACAGACATCATTAATCTTAGCTATTTTTTACGGCTTGCCCCACCTTTTCTATCACCAACTAGATCAACAAGTTGTGGTGACACAGTGTTTAATATGATGGTTGCTAAGGAAGGAAGTGGAGAAGGCAATGGCACCCCACTCCAGTACTCTTGCCTGGAAAATCCCATGGACGGAGGAGCCTGGTGGGCTGCAGACCATGGGGTCGTGAAGAGTCGGACACGACTGAGTGACTTCACTTTCACTTTTCACTTCCATGCATTGGAGAAGGAAATGGCAACCCACTCCAGTGTTCTTGCCTGGAGAATCCCAGGGATGGGGGAGCCTGGTGGGCCGCCGTCTATGGGGTTGCACAGAGTCGGACACGACTGAAGCGACTTAGAAGCAGCAGCAGCAGCAAGGAAGGAAGGGTATCTCAAAACCCCGATGGGGTTTTCTTTGCCTGTTACAAGACATTTCTTCTAGGTGGCTGACAATAAAACATTTATATCTATTTATTAATAATAAATACTACTGGATTGTCACATGTTCTGGCTTCTTTGCTATTTGACCAGTAATAGGTGAAATTTTACTTTTTTGTTTTGGCTGTGCTGCACAGCTTGTGGGATCTCAGTTCCCCAACCTGGGACTGAACCCGAGCCCTGGCATTGAAAGCCTGGAATCCTAACCCTTTGGCCACCAAGGAACTCCCAGTAAAATGTGAAATTTTAAAAAGATAAATTTTTAGACACTTTCAGGATTGGGAAATACTAATTTTCTACTCGACCTTGAGATTGTAATTTCTCTTTTTTGGCAAGATTTAACCTTTAAATTGGTTTTAAAATTAATCTGACGTTGCTTTTTTCTCTTCCTTCTCTGATCCTATTCATAATCCTCACAGTGGAGGCTGACAATTTCTTATCTTGGGAACCATAGCCACTCACATTCCAGGCCTCTCAGCCATCCCAGGTGGGGAACAAAGCACGGCTCTCTCTTCCTGCAGAGAATTTGAAGATGAAATGCAGTTCATATTAGCACAAGAGAGGCGGGTATTCCTTTTCCTGGAGATCCTTTCAGAAATAATTCTCTTGCCTAACAAACAGGTTGGCTCGGGTACTGCCCTGACTAAATAATGAGCAAGACAAGTTAGGAGACTTCTTTCTGCTGACAGATCCTTTACTGGTAATTAGGGGCAGTTTGGATTAAATTCAGAATGCAAGGTGACTCCCCCATCACAGATGGCCAACCCCATATCACTCACCTCATGGAAAAACCCTTCAGCTTATTCTCTCCAAGGTAGTAGAATATATTCATGACCACCACTAGCATCGTTGAAGAAGGGATCAATTCTACCCAAAATTCTAGGGCGAAATAATCAGGCTTAGCATAAGATGAAGAGTCTAATTCTTACTTTTATCAATGTGCTTACTAAAATTCTGATTGTTGTGACAAAGTAATTACGCAGAAGAGCTATTTATTACAGTTGATACTTTAATAAAGTCACAGCAGGGGGTTGATCCCCTAATGTTATGGGGTCAAGAATTACAGGTTGAAGCAAAAAATATAAATAAATGTCTCACTGCTCTTACATAGTTTGTATATACTAAAATTAATGGCTGGGACCTGGTGGTGCAATTAATTTGATATAAGGCCCAGGGTAGAGCATGGTAAATAGTACAGACAGATGGCCAGAGCATAATATGCAGACACATCTCTTAGCTAACTTCCCCCAAATCTGGAATGTAACTGAATGATGCAAAAGCGTCCACCACACCTGTGCTTAGAGGATAAAGGGGTTCTTTTTCAGGGTGAAGAATTTAAGAGACTGCTAAACACATGTAAATTCAACCCTAAATACCGGGACTGGCTAATCACTGCAGCAAAGGTGAGATTTTGGGCAATCATTCAAAGGAAGGCCTACAGTTTCTAGAACAGAGATAATATTTCAAAACAACCACAGATCCCACAAGCTCAAAATGTAATTTTGTATAAAATCTAATTTATGCCTAAAATGTTGACTCTCTTCTTCTGATATTTGTATTTTCACAAGGATTCTGTAGCTGTTCAGTTTCAGTTCCGAGATCGTTTTCAACAGGCTTTTTTGTTGTCCTCTAGTATTGCATCAAAGCAACTGAAACTCTGTATTTAATGTTAAGAAAGTATTCTGAAATGTCCAAGTTCTTAAGCCCCAAAGGAGATGGAGGCAAAGCTAAGCCCTTCACAAACAGTAACAGAAATGATCTCATTAAGCATTACTGTCCAAACACGTCCGCTCTTCAAACAGACCAGGTACTGAAAGAGTGAATAGAGGTGCCGGTTTCTATTTTATCTCCACCTAAAGGTTTCTCTCTTAAGCTGAAACTGAAGCTTATGTGCTTCACAGAGTTCGCTTGTTTTAGAAGGAAAGAAAAACATTCCAAAGAAATTACTCTAAAAACTAAAAATTATAGCTTAAATAATGCTATTGCCATTGGTCATATAGCCTGAAATATAAAATCAGCAACACAAAAAGACTCTTTAAGTGTTCACACGGATTTTTCCCCCTAATTTTGGTTTCCCTGCCGTACCCTCTCCACCCCCTCTCTTCCCCCATCATTCAGGGCAGCACAAGCACTCTCTGTTTCACAGCAGTTGTTTTAAGGGAAAACAAACCTCTATGCCACTTAACCCATTAGGAGCTAGTTGGTAACCTGTGAACGATTCAATTTAACAAATATTTTTGTGCATCTATTGGATGCTTAGGATACATCAGTGAAATAATCATAAAGAACCTCTACCCTTGGGGAGCTTATATTCCAGTGGGATAGACAAGCAGTAAACACTGTAAAGAGTAACTATTCGGTATGTCTGAGGATACTGAATAGAGTGGACAGGGTAGGTGTCACTGAGGAGTTGGGGGTGGGGCAGTGTCACAGAGTGGACTCCACATCCCAGGGGGAAGTCTTCTAGGCCGAGAGAAGCTGGGGTGGACGCTGGGAGGCTGGAGCAAAGCTGGAATCTTTGAATGTCCAGTGTGGCTGAAGTAGGGTGAGCAGAGGGCGAAGGGGAGTTTATTAGAGAAGGATGGCTGAATGTGGCATCCCAAAATATGCCTCTTCAGTGTAAGGATTATTTTGAGCTGATTATTTTGAGAAACAGCAAACACAGGAGAAGCTCAGAAAACAGAGTAGAAGTTCCCCTTACATAAGGGAAATTTATATTTAGAAAGAAAATTTCCCTGGGTAAGGGTGTCTCTCCCTCTCTGTACCAGGAAGAGAGTGAGTGAAATTCACTCGGTTGTGTCCGACTCTTTGCAACCCCATGGACTATACAGTCCATAGAATTCTCCAGGCCAGAATACTGGAGTGGGTAGTTGTTCCCTTTTCCAGGGAACCTTTCCAAACCAGGGATTGAACCCAGGTCTCCCACATTGCAGGCAGATTCTTTAACAGCTGAGCCATCAGGGAAGCGTACCAGGAAGAGAAGGTTCACGAAATCGCAAGAGACTCTTGTCACTGGAGAAGGCACCACTTAAAATTGTACAACAAGCCTTACCCTGTTTACCCTGTTTCCCTGGTAACTTCCTCATAACCAGTCTCCCCACTGTTGTTGTCCAGTCGCTAAGTCACGTCCAGCTGTTTGCAATCCCGTGGACAGGAGTACGCCAGGCTTCCCCGTCCTTCACCACCTCCCTGCGTTCGCTCAAACGTCTGTCCATTGAGTCGGTGATGGTGTTTAAGCTGGAGTTCTAAGTCACCACACAGGGTTTCTCATTTTTCCCTGGGTGTTTGTCCCATGCATTCATGAAGCAGACATGTTAATAAACTTCTATTTCTTTCTCTTATTAGTCTGTCTTCTGTTATAGGGGCCTTTGCTGAGAACTAAGAAATAGAATTTTTCCCCCCAACATGAAAACTCTGATTTCTCCTTCTCAAAGGAGACAAGATATTCTTAGAAAGGTACACATCTCACAGCACAGCCTTGACCCCCAGAGCACTTGTCCCATGTCTTCCCACATCAGAAGATGAAGCATGGTTTAATCTTCCTAACGTGCATAAGTCATCCCGCAAATCATTTATTGGTGTCTTTCATCCTTAACATTTAACTTGGAAATACTTTCCAGAGATAGCTCTTTCTTTTTATTTGCAGAAAAGATCTTCATTTTGGACCTTCTTGCTCTCAGATGAACATTGTAAACTTTACCTTTCTGCCGGCTACACAATTGTTGCCTCTCTGAAAAATGTTGTTTGCTTTCAATTTAGACATAAAACTTTTTTTTCCAGGCATACTTTCACCTCAATTGTGAACTTTATTAACTAAGACATTTCATCTCTTTCCAATTCTGAGTCTTCAACCCTCCACCTTCCACTCCCCCTCTTACTCCTCAGCCCTCTTTTCTGTGCTGTTTTAGAAAGGCAATTACCTCCCCATTATTCAGAGATGGGTGATCCATCTTGTGGCTCATTTATACCCTTTGCTCATTAACTTCTTTTCCTGTTTTAGTAATTTCAAATTATTATTACTAGAGAAGAGCTGGAGATAATTTTATAACACATATTTTCCCTACATGTTATAGAGAGAATGTCATTATTTCACCAAATTTTATTTTTCTCTTACTGGGCATTGGGAAACTGTTTTTCAGCTTACCTTGCTGTTCTTTGGGGCCATGTGGCTCAATGCTGGTCAGTGGGGGATGGGTGGAAGTGACATAAACCACTTCCAGGTCTGAATATTAAAATATATCATGAAGTCCTGCATCCTCTCTTCCCTTTCTTCAATAATCTTGAAGGCTACATGCTCAGGCTATATCACAAGATGATGAAAATACAGACTTCATGGTTTTCAGAAGGAGGAGAAAGTTCACTGACCTATGTCTGAATCCACTTTGGTTGTGCTAAGCCACTGAGTTTCAAAGACTGGGTTTCCATAACAATCCAGAATATTCTATCACTATATTCTATCTTATTCAATTATTATTCACTCTCCCATCTCCCTCCAAAACATTTCACAGATGGGGGAACCAGAGCTCAGTGATGCCTGTAGTCTGCATAAGCTAACGTAACTAATAAATGAGGCAGCCAGCCCCTGGGCCTCTCTACACCAAAGCCACCCTGTTTCTGGGGTTCTCAGTGTATACTTTCTGTTCTTTGTCATGTAGGAAAGGAAAAAAAATCTTTTCCCCTCTACTCTACTCAGATCTCTGGGTGGGGGCACTGCAACTCAGACTGACAAAAGACAGACTGAGAGGAAAAAATCACAGAAGTTTATTAATGCTTGTGCATACAAATGGGAGAGCACCCGAGGATGAGGAACTCAAAGAGGTGGTTAGAACTTGGGCTTATATAATGTCAGCAAAACAACAGAACATGTTTAGAGTTGTGACAAGACAAAGGAAAAGGACTTTGAGTTTCTAGGGCAGCAGATTGTAAGAAGGCACACATATGGGGAAACCACTGAAAGATACGGAGAGGGCAATGGCACCCCACTCCAGTACTCTTGCCTGGAAAATCCCATGGACGGAGGAGCCTGGAGGGCTGCAGTCCATGGGGTCGCTAAGAGTCAGACACGACTGAGCAATTTCCCTTTCACTTTTCACTTTCATGCATTGGAGGAGGAAATGGCAACCCACTCCAGTGGTTCTCGCCTGGAGAATCCCAGGGACAGGGGAGCCTGGTGGGGTTGCAGAGTCGGACACGACTAAAGCGACTTAGCAGTAGCAGCAGCAGTAATGAAAGATAAGGGTCAGTCCAGTTTATTGTGTAGATTCCTGTGGTGCCATCGCTGGGCTAATAGGGTCTAGAGTTATCTCCAGTAGTGGAGGGAAGTGAGAACTCTTTACAAATGTCCTGCTTTTAGGTAAATAGAAGGGGGACAGACAGTTTTTCTTCTATCAGTCTTCTCTCAATTGCCTTTCGCTCAAAATAGCCCTTATTCCAGAGTGGTGTATTTGGAGGTGGCATATTGTGCAGCCTTCTGTAGTGATCTACAACTCTTCTTGGGTTGTTCATCCCAAAGCATCTTACACTTAATCTCTTCAGAATGGTCATTTGCTCCTAACCACCATTACTCTATTAAAAAGCAAGGAAAAAGGGAACAGACACACTGTAGCTGTGGCCTGCTGAGGAATGATGGCAGACCTTTCTGATGTTTAGCTTATACAACCAAAACAGCCACACGTTTCATGCTTCCAGTCAAAAAGGCGAAGCAAACAAAAAGCCTTGCATCACAGCAGATGCTATTATAAGGTAGGGCCAAAGCAAATGTTACCAGCTACTATGAAAAGGGGCTGAAGCAAATCACTGTAATTCAGTATTCTCCTGTGCCACGTGGTATGGAGCCTCTACACCATCTAGTCCTTTTGCAGCAACATTGACATTTATAAATAATGATACCTCCCCAAAGACACAGCAAACATAATTCTACATTCATGGGTATGTGTGTATATGCCCAGACTTCAGAGATAACTCTGCAAATGTTCAGAATTTGAGCAATTCAGTTGAGAATTTCAGCACCCACCTGGTTATCAGAGCCAGGAGTCCAAGTGCCATCCCTGCGTCATCCGTTTTCTGCACCCAACGCCAGGTCCAATCATTCTTCACCCCGACTTCAGTCCATCTTTAGTGTTGCTTCATCTCTAACCTGAATCAATGGAGAAGCCTCATAACTGGTCTGCCAGCTTCCACCTGAAATCTCCATTAGCCCAATCTCCTCAGCAAAAGTGATCTAAACAAACAAACAAACCACAAACCAGATCATTTCATCCCTCCACCTAAATCTTTAAAATGATTTTTTATTGTGCTTACAATAGAATCTAAACTCTTCTCTGTGGCCTCCAAGATTCTCCACGACCTGGGTCCTCACCCTGATATCTCTGGCCTCATCTCACAGAGGTCTCCCCTCTCCCCACTCTCTAATCATGTCCTTCCAACAGCTCTGCCTCACCTTTGCCTTGGGATTTGCTGTTGTCTCTGCCTGGAAAGCTTTTGATTTTTAGACATCGCCTCACCAGGGAGGCCACCCTGACCACCTACATGAAGAAGGTCCCTCCCCCAGTACTGTCTATTATAGCTTTCAATCTCTTCAGAAAACCCATCACAGTCTGCAGTGATCTTAGCCATCTTGTGTCTTCTTGCCTGTTCCCCCCCGCCCCCGCCCCGAGAACATTATGTCATTAAAGGTAAAATAATAAGCTAATATTTTCTTTGTGCCAAGCACTGTCTTAAGTGTTTTATATATGCAAGTTCAGCCTGACAAATAACTCTTCAAAACACTTTTTGTTTTTTAATATACAAACTTCATAGAATGTATGTATCTCTCAATACAGAATTTGTCTGTTTTAAGATGGTATAAAATTTTATATTTACATCTCAAAAAATGTAATATATTTTAGCAAAACAATGTGGTGGAATGTTTTCCAGTTACCATCCAAAGTCAAGCAGTAGAACAGCAGGAATGATTGTAGACATTTTGAAAAGCACAGCAAGCACCCACAAAGCGGAGGTAGTCTTTGGACACTGCTGATGCTTCCAGTGACCTCCGAGCATCATGCTCAGAATGAGTCATGCCCTGTCACTGGCGCTGGTCCTGAATGCGTTTACCAGTGCTTTCCCCACTGAGCCATTGTGTTTTGCCCAGAGCTGTGTAATGAGTGCGTCCCCAGTGGCTCAGCGGTAAAGAATCCACCTGCAATGCGGAAAACATGGGTTCAGTCTCTGGATCAGGAAGATCCTCTGGAGAAGGAAATGGCAACCCACTCCAATATTCTTGCCTGAGAAATCCCATGGACAGAGGAGCCTGGCAGGCTACAGTCCATGGGGTCACAAAAGAGTCACATATGACTTAGCAACTAAACAACAACAATATACAAAGAGTACCAGAAAAGTTGAGAAAGTTTGAAGAGAATGGTGGATAAGGAATTAAAGGAATAAAAATAGCATTAACAATGGAAGAGATGCTACTATACATAAAGCAACTGTTTTAATTTTCTGGTGATCAATGTTTTAAACATTTTGCTCCTTAATGTGACCATTGTTAATAATATCTAAGTGTGTCAAGGGGAAAAAAACATTTTCTATACTCTCTTAAGTGGTGTGTGTGTGTGTGTGTGTGTGTGCACACTCAGTTGCTCAGTCATGTCTGGACTTTGTGACCCCATGGACTATAGCCCACTAGGCTCCTCTGTCCATGTGATTTCCCAGGCCAGAATACTGGAGTGGGTTGCTATTTCCTACTCCAGGGGATCCTCCTGACCCAGGAAATCTTTGAATCTCTTGAATTTCTTCAAGGGAATTTCTTCAAGGAAATTTCTTGAATCTCCTGCATTGGCAGGTGTTCTCTAGGCACCTGCAAATTAAGCTAACAAAAGACAGACTAGTGAGAAAAGACAGATTTTTATACATGTATATGTGTGTGGGAGTTCACAGAAAATGTGACTCAAGGAGGTGGTTAGAATAGTTTGCATGCCTGCTCAGTGACTTCAATGGTGTCTGACTCTTTGCAACCCCATGGACTGTAGCCCACCAGGCTCCTCAGTCCATAGGATTCTCCAGGCAAGAATACTGGAGTGGGTTGCCATACCCTCCTCCAGGGGATCTTCCCAATCCAGAGATCTAACTCTGCATCTCCTGCATGGCAGGCAGATTCTTTACTGCTGAGCCTCTCCCCAAGGCAGGTCCACATCTATCTAGTGCACCCACAGATCCCAAGGCCTGACAAGCCTCAGTCCAGAACAGATGATCAATTACTCGTCCCCAGTCAATGAATTTACAGATCAAAGGAAGCCAGAATATGTCACCCCAAAATATGCCTTTTTTTTATATGTCTCTTTGACATCAAAATTATTTTGAGCTGAAGACATTTGTTGTTGTTTGATCAGTTAGTTGCTCAGTTATGTCCAACTCTTTGCAACCCCATGAACTGCAGCACATCAGGTCTCTCTGTTCTTCACTCTCTCGTGGAGTTTGCTCACACTCATGTCCATTGAGTTGGTGATGCCATCCAACCATCTGCTCTGTTGTCCCCTTCTCCTTTTGCCTTCAATCTTTCCCAAGATCCAGGTCCTTTCCAGTGAGTCAGCTCTTCACATCAGCTGGCCAAAGTATTGGAGCTTCAGCTTCAGCATCAGTCCTTCCAATGAATATTCAGGGTTGATCTCCTTTAGGATTCACTGTTTGATCACCTTGCTATCCAGTTCACTTCAGTTCAGTTGCTCAGTTGTGTCCGACTCTTTGCAACCCCATGAATCGCAGCATGCCAGGCCTCCCTGTCCAACACCAACTCCCAGAGTTCACTCAGACTCACATCCATCGAGTCAGTGATGCCATCCAGCCATCTCATCCTCTGTCGTCCCCTTCTCCTACTGCCCCCAATCCCTCCCCGCATCAGAGTCTTTTCCAATGAGTCAACTCTTCGCATGAGGTGGCCAAAGTACTGGAGTTTCAGCTTTAGCATCAGTCCCTCCAAAGAAATCCCAGGGCTGATTTCCTTTAGAATGGACTGGTTTGATCTCCTTGCAGTCCAAGGGACTCTCAAGAGTCTTCTCCAACACCACAGTTCAAAAGCATCAAGTCTTCGGTGCTCAGTTTTCTTCACAGTCCAACTCTCACATCCATACATGACCACAGGAAAAACCATAGCCTTGACTAGATGGACCTTTGTTGGCAAAGTAATGTCTCTGCTTTTGAATATGCTATCTAGGTTGGTCATAACTTTCCTTCCAAGGAGTAAGCATCTTTTAATTTCATGGCTGCAGTCACTATCTGCAGTGATTTTGGAGCTTGCTATCCAAAGGACTCTCAAAAGTCTTCTCCAACACCACAATTTGAAGGTACCAGTTCTTCAGTGCTCAGTCTTCTTTATGGTCCAATACTTACATCCATACATGACTACTAGAAAAGCCATAGCTTTGACTATATGGACCTTTGTTAGAAAAGTGACATCTATGCTTTTTAATATGCTATCTAAGTTTGTCATAACTTTCTTTCCAAGGAGCAAATGTCTTTTAATCTTATGGTTGCAGTCACCATCCACAGTGATTTTGGAGCTCAATAAAATAAAATCTGCCACTGTTTCCACTTTCTCACCTTCTATTTGCCATGAAGTGATGGGACCAGATCCCATGATCTTCATTTTTTGAATGTTGAGTTTTAAACCAGCTTTTTTACTCTCCTCTTTCACCTTCATCAGGAGATTCTTTGGTTCTTCTTCACTTTCTGCCATTAGACGGGTATCATCTGCATATCTGAGGTTATTGATATTTCTCCAGGCAATCTTGATTTCAGATTGTGCTTCAAGCAGCCTGGTATTTTGCACGATGTATTCTGCATAGAAGTTAAATAACCAGGATAACAATATACAGTCTTGATGTACTCCTTTTCTAATTTTGAACCAGTCTGTTGTTCCATGTCTGGTTCTAACTGTTGCTTCTTGACCTGCACACAGGTTTCTCAGGAGGCAGGTAAGGTGGTCTGCTATTCTCATCTTCTTAAAAATTTTCCAGTTTGTTGTGATCCACACTGTCAAAGGCTTTAGTGTAGTCAATGAAGCAGATTCTTTTCTGGAGTTCTCTTGCTTTTTCTATGATCCAATGAATGTTGGCAATTTGATCTCTGGCTCCTCTGCCTTCTCTAAACCCAGCTTGTACATCTGGAAGTTTTCAGTTCACATACTGTTGAAGCCTAGCTTGAAGGATTTTGAGCATAACCTTGCTAGTATGCAAAATGAGCACAATTGTCTGATAGTTTGAACATTCTTTGACACTGCCCTTCTTTGGGATTGGAATGAAAACTGACCTTTTCCAGTCCTTTGGCCACTGCTGAGCTTTCCAAATTTGCTGACATATTGAGCACAACACTTTAACAACATCATCATTTAGGACTTTAAGTAGCTCACCTGGAATTCTAGCCGAACTATTTAAAATGAAGGCATTTAAGAAGCAGCAAATGCAGGAAAAGGTCTCTGAAACCTTCTCCTGTTCTGCATGAAGGCAGGATATAGATTCTCCATCTCTGAAGACAGACCCTTATCAGATGGCATAAGAGGAATCTGCAAACAACTCACTTCATTAAGTTTTCTATCATATATTTACCTTCCCACTGTTTGCCACCCTTGGAAACCTAAAACCACTTTCTTTTTCCAGTTATTTCTCTATAAATGTGTTCTTCTTTGTTGAAGGTAGTATGTAAACCAGAGTTCTAAGCCACCTCCTTCAGTTTCTCTTTCTTTGAGTTTCTCCCTTCTAGGAGACATACACATTAATAAACTTCTGTTTTTCTCTAGTTAATCTGCATTTTGTTACAAGGGCCCAACCAAAAATTTTGAAGGACAGAGGGACAAGAATTTTTTTCCTTCCCTTACAGATGAGGGTGTGTGTGTGTTAGTTGCTCAGTCGTGTCCGACTCTTTGCAACCCTACAGACTGCAGTCCACCAGGCTTCGCTGTCCATGGGCTTCTCCAGGCAAGAACACTAGAGTGGGTTGCCATTTCCTTCTCCAAAAGGAACTACAGAAAGAAAGAAAGTGAAGTCACTCAGTCATGTCCAACTCTTTGAGACCCCATGGACTATAGCCTACCAGGCTCCTCCACCCATGAAATTTTCCAGGTAAGAGTACTGGAGTGGGTTGCCATTTCCTTCTCCAGACAGAGGAGTAAGTAGATGAATTAAAATATGCTAATTAAATTTTGCCATAATATGGTGGCTTAGTCGCTGCCGTGTCTGACTCTTGCGACCCCATGGACTGTAGCCAGCCAGGGTCCTCTGTCCATGGGATTTTCCCAGGGAAGAATACTGGAGTGGGTTGCCATTTCCTTCTCCAGGGGATCTTCCCAACCCAGAGATCAAACCTGGGCCTCCTGCATTGCAGGCAGATTGTTTACCATCTGAGCCACCAGGGAAGCCCCTTTGCCATAATATATGGTCTGAAATCTTTAAAACCATTCTTCAGAAACAATGATTAGATTGAAGAAAGTCAAAGAGATATGACAACTAAATGCAGTGGATGCTCCTGAATTGAAATCTTTTGCTCTGAAGGACACTGTTAGGGCAGCCTGTGAAATCTGAATGGTGACTCTGGATTAGATGGTATTATTCATGGGACTTAAAGCCCACCTGAATGACACAAAGATTACGTCAAGGTGGGAACATTTACCCTACAACCAACTGGAAAGAACTCTTATCTGAACTTCCCTTATCTAACACATGGCTTTATGAGAGTCAGCCCCTCTCCAAGGAGACTTCCAGTCAGAGACCTGACCTTGGGCACCAAAAGATAGTGTAAACAAGCTTTATCCCAACCTTCCATCCTTTGAAGCCCCAATCACCACTACCACCCCCCTCACTAAGTTGATATGTAAACCCTTACCTCCAGCTGTTTAAGTTGCCTCTTAAAGCTGAAAGCTCCCACATGCATAAACAGACTTATCCTGTTAATCTGTCTATTGTGAGTTCATTCACAGACCACCCTCCCACCACCATTCAAATATAAAATAGTAAAAGAAAATTTTCCTTTGGATATGATCTATCTCTGTTAAGTTCCTGATGTTGATGGTTGTCATATGGTTTGTAAGAGAATGTCCTTGTTTGTCTGGAGGAAACTTGGCTCCTATGAATATTTTGCCATGGTATCAATAGGAGTTAGGGTGGTTTTTGTTTTGTTGTGGTTTTGTAACAGGAGGGAAAGGGGCAGGACACAACTTTTGAAAGAATGACATAGCCCAAGGACACAACATAAGCCAATTAGAGTCAAATGGGACCAAGACACGCAGACAAGACTAGACCTTGCTCTTCAATCAGCAGGTGAAATGACACACCCTGGGGTGCCATGGCAGTTTCAAGGCACTGTCAAAAGACCAAGGAGTGGGCAGTGGCCCAAATCCTGGAAGTTTCTACCCCTTCCCAAAAATACTTGAAATAATCCTCCCACTCATTAACATATGAAATTTCAGTTCAGTCACTCAGTATCTGACTCTTTGTGACCCTATGGACTGCAGCACGCCAGGCCTCCCTGTCCATCACCAACTCCTAGAATTTTACTCAAACTCATGTCCATTGAGTTGGGGATGCCATCCAACCTTCTCATCCTCTATTGTCCCCTTCTCCTCCTGCCCTCAATCATTCCCAGCATCAAGGTCTTTTCAAATGAGTCAGTTCTTTGCATGAGGTGGCCAAAGTATTGCAGTTTCAGCTTCAGCATCAGTCCTTCCAATGAATATTTAGGACTGATTTCCTTTAGGATGGACTGGTTGGATCTCCCTGCAGTCCAAGGGATTCTCAAGAGTCTTCTCCAACACCACAGTTCAAAAGCATCAATTCTTCAGCACTCAGCTTTCTTCACAGTCCAACTCTCACATCCATACATGACCACTAGAAAAACCATTGCTTTGACTAGACAGACCTTTGTTGACAAAGTAATGTCTCTGCTTTTTAATATGCTGTCTAGGTTGATCATAACTTTTCTTCCAAAGAGCAAGCATCTTTTAATTTTATGGCTACAATCACCATCTGCAGTGATTTTGGAGCCCAAAAAATAAAGTCTGATACTGTTTCCACTGTTTTCCCATCTATTTGCCGTGAAGTGACGGGACCAGATGCCATGATCTTAGTTTTCTGAACGTTGAGCTTTAAGTCAACTTTTTCACTCTCCTCTTTCACTTTCATCAAGAGTCTCTTTAGTTCTTCTTCAGTTTCTACTATATGAAATTACCCAGCCTATAAAAACTGACCTCGCCACATTTCACAGACACACTCTCCCTGTGCGATGGCCCACATTCTGTTTGTGGAGTGTGATTCTCTCTGTATCTGAATAAATCCACTTCTTACCTATCACTTTGTCTCCCACTGAATTCTTTCTGTGTTGAGACATCAAGAACCTGAGCTTTATTAGGCCCTGAAACCAGGTACCGTGGGTTTTGGCTGGGTTCAAGTTCAAGCCACGTAGGTTCAAGTCCCAAACTGGGTTTTGACTGGGTTCAAGTCCCAGCACATAGGTTCAAGTCCCAATCTGAGGTAAATGGTTTCAGCTTGGTTATTTTTTTAAAGTTATGAGATGAATAAAATCTGTACTCCCTTACAAGGGAAATGAAAAAGTCATAGGGCAGCAGAGGGGTGAGGGCTTATATACCCTAACCCTAACTCTAATGGCCACTTATAGCAAGGCTACAGCCGTACCCGTCAACACAGGCCAGAGTTAGTGGAACCAAGGGAACTGCTGCCAGGCTCAGACTCCCCCGAAGGCCAGGTAAATGAATCAGGAGAGGCACAATGGGCAGAAATTTGAGTGATTCTTACTCTTTTTTTTTTGGCTATGCCCACTTCCCTGATATCTCAGTTGGTAAAGAATCCATGAATGTGGGAGACACGAGTTCGATACCTGGGTTGGGAAGATCCCCTGGAGAAGGGAAAGGCTACCCACTTCAGTATTCTGGCCTGGAGAATTCCATGGACTGTATAGTCCACGGGGTCGCAAAGAGTCGGACATGACTGAGCGACTTTCACTTTCAGCAGTGAAGCACGGAGTCCTAACCACTGCCCCACCAAGGAATTCCCTGAGTGATCCTTACTCTTACGGCCATTTGACTGCCTCACATACCCCCGCCCTCCTGCAGATGATTACCATCACCTTGTGTATCCCTCTAGAGCCCACCTGGGTTCCCCAGAGTGAGACTAAGGGCAACACAGGGCTGAAGGAATGGGTTCAGAACATGCTGCCCCCAAATATGCCAATTTGACATTTTGATTATTTTTGAGCTAAAGGCACTTGAAAAGCAACAGGTGTAAGAAAGACTCCCTGATTTACTGTTTCCTTCTTGAGGACAGGAGACAGAACTCCTGTATGGAACATATCCTGCCTGAACCTGGAGGAAGAGAACATTCTTTTCTTCAGAGATGGCAAGTACAGGAGAAGAAGTATTGGAACAAAGAAACCTTGTTAAAATAACCCTTATCTTCCTTTAGTCTCCTCGTATAGTTACTTTCTCATAATTACTACTCTCTGCTCAACCTAGTACATAAAACACTTAGGCTTCACTGCCTTGGTGGTTTTCATTTCCCTGTGAAGGCTCCCACACATACATAAAGACAAAATTTGGATGCTTTTCTCCTATTAATGTTTTGCTAAATGCTAAGTCACCTCAGCTGTGTCCGACTCTTTGCGACACCATTGGCTATAGCCTGCCAGGCTCATCTGTTCATGGTATTCTCCAGGTAAGAATACTGGAGTGGGTTGCCATGCCCTCCCCCAGGGGATCTTCCCGACACAGGAATCAAACCCATTTCTCTTATGTCTCCTGCATTGGCAAGCAGCTTCTTTACCACTAGAGCCACCTGGGAAGCCCAACTTAATTTTCAGACCCAGCCAGAGTCACTAAGAGGGTAAAGGAAAATTTTTGCCTCTTCAACAAACCTAATAAAGTCCATGGAAGTTGGCAGGGGGCTGGGGACAGAGGAGAGGGTGCTCTGAAAATGGTGGCCACCAAAACAGAATTTTCCTTTTCTTTTTCAGAAGATTTGCTATCTTACAGGTACCTGGGTTTTTCTCAACGTCAACTGACCACATTTGTAACATGGCCTGTCTCCTGTGATCAGTAACTTGATTTGAGGAACAGCTTAGATTCCTGGCTCTCTGATTCCCATGCTGACACAAAGATAGATGCAATCAGTCTCAGAGACTTATTTTAATTCACTTCCATATATTAATTTGATACAAATGAATGATTAACTCCTCCACTGTATGTTTGTTCTCCTAATGTTTCCCTCTGCCACCTGGGTATCTGGGTGATTCCAACAGATGAGTGAGGGTGATTCTTAGCTGGAATATACATAAACAGCCAGTGGGGCTTCTAGTTCCTCCTTCACCTCTAGTACCAGCCATAGCAGCCTCTGTTTATGTTCTATTTGTTGAGTATCACTTTAGGCTTTATTTTCACTGTGTGGAGGATTTTATTACCCTGGTTTGACCCAGTTATTGCACCCATTTAATTATACTGCCTTACTTTCTTGTTTGGAGAAATCTCTCCAAATCTTAAGTCATTTTAGAGTGCAATCAGGCCAGTTCCCAAAAATTTACCCTTCACCACTTGAAAATTTTATTTAAAATGAGCATGGTTGTAAAAGAAAAAAAATTATTGGAGGAAAATACATCAAAATATGTTTTCTTTTTAATTTTCTATATGAGTTTATGTAATATTCATAATGAGAAAATGCAATTACATTGTTAAATAAATTGAGCCTAGAACATTTTCTTTCTTTTTAAAAAACTTTATATATATCTTTCAGTTCAGTTCAGTTGCTCAGTCGTGTCCGACTCTTTGCGACCCCATGAATCGCAGCATGCCAGGCCTTCCTGTCCATCACCATCTCCCAGAGTTCATTCAAAGTCACGTCCATCGAGTTGGTGATGCCATCCAGTCATCTCATCCTCTGTTGTCCCCTTTTCCTCCTGCCCTCAATCCCTCCCAGCATCAGAGTCTTTTCCAATGAGTCAACTCTTCTCATGAGGTGGTCAAAGTACTGGAGTTTCAGCTTTAGCATCATTCCTTCCAAAGAACACCCAGGGCTGATCTCTTTCAGAATGGACTGGTTGGATCTCCTTGCAGTCCAAGGGACTCTCAAGAGTCTTCTCCAACACCACAGTTCTTTAGATTAAAGTAAAGATAAGAATAAGATAGCCCTGGTTTGACACAATATTTTTCCCCCAAAATAACTATAAGATCTGACGCAAATCTCATTTCCAGCTGACTCTCACTGATTAATGATGTGGTTGCACTGAAAACTGTGTGGATCACAATAAACTGTGGAAGATTCTGAAAGAGATGGGAATACCAGATCACCTGACCTGCCTCTGAGAAACCTGTATGCAGGTCAGGAAGCAACAGTTAGAACTGGACATGGAACAACAGACTGGTTCCAAATAGGAAAAGGAGTACGTCAAGGCTGTATATTGTCACCCTGCTTATTTAACTTCTATGCAGAGTACATCATGAGAAACACTGGGCTGGAGGAAGCACAAGCTGGAATCAAGATTGCCAGGAGAAATATCAATAACCTCAGATATGCAGATGACACCACCCTTATGGCAGAAAGTGAAGAGGAACTCAAAAGCCTCTTGATGAAAGTGAAAGAGGAGAGTGAAAAAGTTGGCTTAAAGCTCAACATTCAGAAAACTAAAATCATGGCATGAAGTGGTCCCATCACTTCATGGCAAATAGATGGGGAAACAGTGGAAACAGTGACAGACTTTATTTTTCTGGGCTCCAAAAACACTGCAGATGGTGACTGCAGCCATGAAATTAAAAGACTCTTACTCCTTGTTAGGAAAGTTATGACCAACCTAGACAGCATATTTGGAAAAGGCAATGGCCTTCAGTGTTCTTGCCTGGAGAAGCCCAGGGATGGAGGAGCCTGGTGGGCTGCCGTCTATGGGGTCACACAGAGTCAGACACGACTGAAGCGACTTAGCAGCAGCAGCAGACAGCATATTATAAAGCAGAGATATTACTTTGTCAACAAAGGTCCATCTAGTCAAGGCTATGGTTTTTCCAGTAGTCATGTATGGATGTAAGAGTTGGACTATAAAGAAAGCTGAGCGCTGAAGAATTGATGCTTTTGAACTGTGGTGTTGGAGGAGACTCTTGAGAGTCCCTTGGACTGCAAGGAGACCCAGCCAGTCCATCCTAAAGGAGATCAGTCCTGGATGTTCACTGGAGGGGTTGATGTTGAAGCTGAAACTCCAATATTTTGGCCACCTGATGCGAAGAGCTAACTCATTGGAAAAGACCCTGATGCTGGGAATGATTGAGGGCAGGAGGAGAAGGGGACAACAGTGGATGAGATGGTTGGATGGCATCACCGACTCAATGGACATAAGTTTAGGTAAACTCTGGGAGTTGGTGATGGACAGGGAGGCCTGGCATGCTGCGGTTCATGGGGTCTCAAAGAGTTGGACATGACTGAGCGACTGAACTGATTGACACTGCACTGAAAAAAATTCTCTCACTAAAATGATGTTTTAAAAAGTTAAATAAGAAAGAATAATCTCACAAAACTACGGTAAGGTAGCATCTCACACCAGTCAGAATGGCTATCATTAAAAAGTATACAAATAATAAATGCTGGAAAGGGTGTAGAGAAAAAGGAACCCTCCTAACACTGTTGGTGGAAGCGTTAAGTTGGTGCAACCACTTCAGAAAACAGTGTGGAGGTTCCTCAGGAAACTGAAAACAGAATTACTCTATGATCCAGCAGTCCCACTCCTAGGCATATATCCAGACAAAACTATAATTCAAAAAGATATATGCACCCCTAAGTTGATAGCAACACTAGTCATGACAGCCAAGACATGGAAACAACCAAAATGTCCATTGACAGGTGAATGGCTAAAGATGTGGTACACATGTACAATGGAATACTATTTAACCATTTACAAAAGAATGGAATAATGCCATTTGCAGCAACATGAATGCAACTAGAGCTTATCATACTAAGTGAAGGCAGAAAGAGGAAGACAAATGCCATATGATATCACTTTTATGTAGAATCTAAAATATGACACAAATGAAACCATCTATGAAACAGAAACAGGATCATGGACATAGAGAACACCCTGTGGTTGCCGAGGGGAAGGGGGTTGAGGGAGGAATGGAATAAGAGGTTGGTGTTAGCACATGTAAGCTTTTATGTATAGAAAGGATAACAAGGTTCTATATAACACAGAGAACTGTATTCAATATCTTATGATAAACCACAATGGAAAAGAAGATTTAAAAAGAATATATATGTGTGTGTGTGTGTATAACTGAATCATTTTGCTGTTCAGCAAAAATTAACACAACATTATAAATATTTCAATCTTTAAAATTGGGGAAAAAAGAAACATCTCAGTAGTGAACATGTTGTACTTTTAAAAGTTGTGCGTGCTGGGATGACCCAGAGGGATGGGATTGGGAGGGAGGGAGGTGGGAGGGGGGTTCAGGATACGGAACACAGGTACACCCATGGTGGATTCATGTCAATGTATGGCAAAACCAATACAATATTATAAAGTAAAAATAATTAATTAATTAATTAAAAAAAAAAGTTGTGCATGTACTCAAAACAATGAATAATATAATTCTATTAATAAGGGAATCATTTATCTCTCCATCCATTCATTCAACAGTCATCCAATTCCTGAGCCCCCTGAAGTCTTGGGGATGTAGTGGTGAAGGAGACAGGCCCATCTGGCATTCTGAAGCTAGAGCCTGGTGAGGAATGACGGCAATGAAACAGGCCATCAGCAGTAATCAACCTGTGGGCATGGAACCCAGAGAGTAGAGACAGGGGCAGCTAGAATCTTTGAATGATGTCCCAATGAGTTTACTTAAATTCCACATTAAGACTTTTTTTAAAGATGCAAATTCCTGGGTAATTCTTTTTGGCCCACCCCTCAGCTGGGGGGAGCATGGCTCCCAGCTTTGGATGAAGCCCTTCCATCACAGCTCCTACTACTGGATATTGACATTATCTGACCCCTTCACCACCACACACACCCCAAGAGCTGATTCAATTCACCTACTCATCTTGGTATGCAGCTCAGGCCCTAGCCCAAATAATACATTTAATAAATGTTGAATGAATGGTTTGCTGGTAACAGGACTGCAGGTCCTTACTTTTTATCAGGGTACATAAGAATCACTTTATGAATCTAAGTAATGATGAACTCATGAAAATTATTATTCGTTACTGGTGGAGAGAGAGGTGAGGAGCTTAAAAGTATTATTTCTTAAGTGCAAAGTGTAAAATAGCTAACATTTATGTAATCTTGTGAGTGCTTCTCCTGATCTTATCCAGATGTGGCTATAAAGGTGACGGGAGATGATCCAGGCCAAGGGCCACTATGCATTCCACACCCGCATGCATGGGAGGGCAACATGTATCAACCCTGGTGAGTTTTCCAACTTGTCTGCTCCCTTAATCTACTCTGTGAGTCTCAACATTCTAGTCCCTTCTTCCAAGCTGTACCCCAGCCTCTGAGGACAAGCCACCTGTGACACATTTCTTCCTGGACTTTGTGTGATGGGGAAGCCAAAGGAGGATGGAAAGAGTTTGTGGGGGAGAAACCAAACAGTCTTCCTTCTACCTTTCCAGGTTCTCCAGCTGGAGCTTTGTAAATTAGACTGACCAAAAACAGATTAAGAGAAAACCAAAAACAGAAGTTTGTGAACATGTGCTTCATGCATACACATGGGAACAGTCAACAATGAGTAACTCAAAGTGCTGATTAGAACTTGGGCTTATATAGCATCTTAATAAAAGAACAATACATTTTAGAGCAGTGACAAGACAAAGGAAAAGGACCTTGAGTTTTTAGGGGTGGTAAATTGCAGGAAGGCAAACATACGGGGAAAGTAATGTTAGATGAGTACTAGTATTAGCAATGGAGAAGGCAATGGCACCCCACTCCAGTACTCTTGCCTGGAAGATCCCATGGATGGAGGAGCCTGGTAGGCTGCAGTCCATGGGGTTGCTAGAGTCAGACACGACTGAGAGACTTCACTTTCACTTTTCACTTTCATGCATTGGAGAAGGAAATGGCAACCCACTCCAGTATTCTTGCCTGGAGAATCCCAGAGACGGGGGAGCCTGGTGGGCTGCCGTCTATGGGGTCGCACAGAGTCAGACACGACTGAAGCGACTTAGCAGCAGCAGCATCAGCAAGGTTTGTTATGGAGATTCCTTGGGTGCTGACCCTGGGTTGATTGGGCTCTAGAGTTGTCTCAGGTGATCAACTTCTGTCCTTCATGGTAAATGTCTTGCATTTAGGCAAATAGAAAGAGGCCAGAGAACTTTTCTTGCATCTGTTTCTTCTCAACTGCCTTCAACTCAAACTATCCTTTATGCCATAGTGGTACAGCTAGGGGTGGCATACTCTGTTACCCTTCAAGTTCAAAGAGACTTAGTCAGTCTACAACCTGAGACTCCAGAGGAGGAGTGGAAGGAATGTAGTAGCCATGGAGAGACACCTGAGAGTGTGAATTACAGCGGAGTTTGAGGAGGAAGGAGAGAGACGTGGGAAAGACTGCTGGGAATTATAACTTAGACCTCCTTAGATGTCCTTTAAGAGACCAGAATAAAGAAAGCAATTTCCTATTTCTCTATCCACCTGTCCTAGTCCATTCAGGATGCTGTAACCAAAAACAAAACAAAACAATACAAATACCAAGCCACAAGGGTGGTTTACAAAGAGCAGAAATTCACTGCTCACAGTTCTGGAGCCTGGAGGTCAGAGACCAGAGTGCCAGCATGGTCAGGTGAGGCCTTCCTCCAGATCAGATCTCAGATTTCTTGCTGCATCCTCCCAGGGTAGAAGGGGCTAGGGAGCTCTGTGAGGTGTTCTTTATAAGAGCATTAATCCCACCCAAGGGCTCCACCCTCATGACCTAAGCACCTCTGAAAGGACCCACCTCCTAAAGTCATCACCTCTAGGGGTCAGGATTTCAAAACATTAAATGTGGTGTTCAGGGGAGGCAAACATATCTATCTACTTTGCCTTTTGGAATAGTACTTATTTAAATATTTCCAGGACTGAGTGATGAGGTCATAGTGTACTTATTAGTCTCTGCTTGGTTCTGATGAGAACTAATGAGCGTCTTACACTCCGTTTATCCAGCATTGAACTCCTGACCCTCCCCTGTAAACTGCACTACCCACAGCCCACTCCTTCTTAGCTGGTGGCAACTCCATCCTTCCAGATACCCAGGCCAAACTCTTAGTGTCCTCCACGGCTCCTTTCCCCTCAATCCAGTGTCCAATCTATCAGGAAATCCTCTAGGCTCTACCTTCCAAATACCTCCAGAACCTGACCACTTGCCTGGACCATGGCTCCTCCCAGTCAGAGCATCTGTCATCCTAGGTAACCACAAGGGCTCCCAACTGGTGTCCCCGCTTCTCCCCTCACCTTCCTACAACCTATTCTCAGCAGAACAGCCAGAATGATCCTTATATACTTTCTAACAAGATACAAAATAATTCAGCTCATTTATCTCCAATGCTTAAAATGCTGAAATGGATTTCCTTTCTGTTAAGACAAAAGCGAAAACCCTTTTAAAGGCCTAGAAGGATGTGTTCTGCCACACCCACTTCACCTGCTCTTCTCTGTTTGGAGAACTCCCCCTGCAGCCACAATGTCCTCTTCGTTCTTCTGCATGCTTACTGGGCACACACCAGCTAAAGGACTTGCTCTCTCTGCTGAAACACTGGTCTCTACAGCCACAAGGCTAACTTCCTCCACTCCTTCAAATCTTTGCTCAGATATCACCTTCTTAATGAGACCAACCCCTATCAAACTGGAATTTCATCACCTCCACTAGCTTTGTTTGTAGTGATGCTTCCTCAGGCCCACTTGAGTTCACATTCCAGGATGTCTGGCTCTAGGTCAGTGATCACACCATCGTCATTATCTGGGTCATGAAGATCTTTTTTGTACAGTTCTGTGTATTCTTGCCACCTCTTCTTGATATCTTTTGCTTCTGTTAGGTCCATACCATTTCTGTCCTTTATCAAGCCCATCTTTGCATGAAATGTTCCCTTGGTATCTCTAATTTTCTTGAAGAGATCTCTAGTCTTTCCTGTTCTGTTGTTTTCCTCTATTTCTTTGCATTGATCGCTGAAGAAGGCTTTCTTATCTCTTCTAGCTATTCTTTGGAACTCTGCATTCAGATGCTTATATCTTTCCTTTTCTCCTTTGCTTTTCACTTCTCTTCTTTTCACAGCTATTTATAAGGCCTCCCCAGACAGCCATTTTGCTTTTTTGCATTTCTTTTCCATGGGGATGGTCTTGATCCCTGTCTCCTGTATAATGTCACAAACCTCAGTCCCTAGTTCATCAGGCACTCTATCAGATCTAGTCCCCTAAATCTATTTCTCACTTCCACTGTATAATCATAAGGGATTTGATTTAGGTCATACCTGAATGGTCTAGTGGTTTTCCCTACTTTCTTCAATTTAAGTCTGAATTTGGCAATAAGGAGTTCATGATCTGAGCCACAGTCAGCCCCCAGTCTTGTTTTTGCTGACTGTATAGAGCTTCTCCATCTTTGGCTGCAAAGAATATAATCAATCTGATTTCAGTGTTGACCATCTGGTGATGTCCATGTATAGAGTCTTCTCTTGTGTTGTTGGAAGAGGGTGTTTGCTATGACCAGTGCGTTCTCTTGGCAAAACTCTATTAGCCTTTGCCCTGCTTCATTCTGTATTCCAAGGCCAAATTTGCCTGTTACCCCAGGTGTTATTTGACTTCCTACTTTTGCATTCCAGTCCCCTATAATGAAAAGGACATCTTTTTTGGGTGTTAGTTCTAAAAGGTCTTGTAGGTCTTCATAGAACCATTCAACTTAAGCTTCTTCAGTGTTACGGGTTGGGGCATAGACTTGGGTTACTGTGATATTGAATGGTTTGCCTTGGAAACGAACAGAGATCATTCTGTTGTTTTTGAGATTGCATCCAAGTACTGCATTTCGGACTCTCTTGTTGACCACGATGGCTACTCCATTTCTTCCAAGGGATTCCTGCCCGCAGTAGTAGATATAATGGTCATCTGAGTTAAATTCACCCATTCCAGTCCATTTTAGTTCTCTGATTCCTAGAATGTTGACGTTCACTCTTGCCATCTCCTGTTTGACCACTTCCAATTTGCCTTGATTCATGGACCTGACATTCCAGGTTCCTATGCAATATTGCTCTTTGCAGCATTGGATCTTGCTTCTATCACCAGTCACATCCACAACTGGGTATTGTTTTTGCTTTGGCTCCATCCCTTCATTCTTTCTGGAGTTATTTCTCCACTGATCTACAGTAGCATATTGGGCACCTACCGACCTGGGGAGTTCCTCTTTCAGTATCCTATCATTTTGCCTTTTCACACTGTTCATGGGGTTCTCAAGGCAAGAATACTGAAGTGGTTTGCGATTCCCTTCTCCAATGGACCACATTCTGTCAGGAATTCCAGTTGAGCTATTTCAAATCCTAAAAGATGATGCTGTGAAAGTGCTGCACTCACCATACCAGCAAATTTGGAAAACTCAGCAGTGGCCACAGGACTGGAAAAGGTCAGTTTTCATTCCAATCCCAAAGAAAGGCAATGCCAAAGACTGCTCAAACTACAGCACAACTGTACTCATATCACACGCTAGTAAAATAATGCTCAAAATTCTCCAAGCCAGGCTTCAGCACTATGTGAACTGTGAACTTCCTGATGTTCAAGCTGGTTTTAGAAAAGGCAGAGGAACCAGAGATCAAATTGCCAACATCCACTGGATCATGGAAAAAGCAAGAGAGTTCCAGAAAAACATCTATTTCCGCTTTATTGACTATGCCAAAGCCTTTGACTGTATGGATCACAATAAACAGTGGAAAATTCTGAAAGAGATGGGAATACCAGACCACCTGACATGTCTCTTGAGAAATCTGTATGCAGGTCAGGAAGCAACAGTAAGAACTGGATATGGAACAACAGACTGGTTTCAAATAGGAAAAGGAGTACGTCAAGGCTGTATATTGTCACCCTGCTTATTTAACTTCTATGTGTTATGTATTCTAGAGTACATCATGAGAAACGCTGGGCTGGAAGAAGCAAAAGCTGAAATCAAGATTGCCGGGAGAAATATCAGTAACCTGAGATATGCAGATGATACCACCCTTATGGCAGAAAGTGAAGAGGAACTCAAAAGCCTCTTGATGAAAGTGAAAGAGGAGAGTGAAAAAGTTGGCTTAAAGCTCAACATTCAGAAAACTAAGATCATGGCATCTGGTCCCATCACTTCATGGGAAATAGATGGGGAAACAGTGGAAACAGTGTCAGACTTTATTTTTCTGGGCTCCAAAATCACTGCAGATGGTGACTGCAGCCATGAAATTAAAAGACACCTACTCCTTGGAAGGAAAGTTATGACCAACCTAGATATCATATTCAAAAGCAGAGACATTACTTTGCCAACAAAAGTCCATCTAGTCAAGGCTATGGTTTTTCCAGTGGTCATGTATGGATGTGAGAGTTGGATTGTGAAGAAAGCTGAGCACCGAAGAATTGATGCTTTTGAACTGTGGTGTTGGAGAAGACTCTTGAGAGTCCCTTGGACTGCAAGGAGATCCAACCAGTCCATTCTAAAGGAGATCAGTCCTGGGTGTGATGCTAAAGGAATGATGCTAAAGCTGAAACTCCAGTACTTTGGCCACCTCATGTGAAGAGTTGACTCATTGGAAAAGACTCTGATGTTGGGAGGGATTGGGGGCAGGAGGAGAAGGTGATGACAGAGGATGAGATGGCTGGGTGGCATCACCGACTCGATGGATGTGAGTTTGAGTGAACTCCGGGAGTTGGTGATGGACAGGGAGGCCTGGCGTGCTGTAATTCATGGGGTCGCAAAGAGTCGAACACAACTGAGCGACTAAACTGAACTGACCCCTATCAAAAAAAAAAAAAAAAAAAATTCAGCTCTGCCCCAGGCCCCACATACCTGATCCCCTTACCCTGCTTTTTTGTTTTCAGAATTTATCACCTTATCTCTGATGCTGTTTAGCCTGACTGGATTGTAAAGTCCATGAGTCCATGAGGATGGATGTCTTTGTTTTGATCCCTATTATTCCTATCATTTGTAAAAGTGAATAGTGCAGAGCAACAGTTCAATAAGTATTTGCTGAATGAATGAAAGGAATCCATTTGTACCAACCAGCAATCAAGCATGGCTCCTAGACTAGGGGACCTGTGTCTGTGCCAGACACAGCCCTCATGTGCTAGGGAGTGAGCCTTGTCCTTATTGACAGATACAGGCTGAGGTTCATAGTCAAGCTCCAGGGACTGAACCATCTGGCACAGAGACTTTTGTCTTCATTACTAATCTGCTTTGCTGCAGGACAAAGGCAAGGACATTAATGTTGACACAATTCAAAGACAACTTCTATGGTATCTATGGAGCATAGGCTCCATTTTGTTCAAGGCTAGACATGTAGCAGGCCCAGGGGGCCAGGACAGATGAGTGCATCTGGATGGTTTCAACTAAAATCTTGTATGTATGCGATACATTTCCATATGGATATACTTGATATTCCTTTCAGAAGGTGCAAGTTGCAGACTAATTGGTCTCAAACACAATATCTGGCCTCTCTAAGCAAGGTGGAAAGGGAAGCCAGAGGGAGACTCACTGGTCTCTTTATCTCCTCCAAAGAGAAATAGTTACCTCCTCACCATTATGTTAAGAGCATTCAATGCTTGTTCCCTTCGTCAAGTACCAAACACGTGCAAATGATCTAGAGCTTCAGTCACAGGGTCTCACCAGTGAGCTGAAACCTAGTCCTGCAAGGCAGCTCCGTGAGACACCATGAACAAGATGTATCAATAGGCCCTGGGGGGAGGAAGCTGTGTGATACACATAAATAAGAAAATCGCTCTTTTTCAAGCTAGTTGAGTGTATGGATTGAACTGTGTGAATTGTATGGGTGCTAAAATTTTAGCAAAGTAAGATGAGGCAGAATTACCATATTAACTACACATTGAAATGTAATTTCATTTAAAAAAACTATTTATTTTTATTTTGGACTCTGCTGGGTCTTCACTGTGGCATAGGCTTTCTCTAGTTGTGGCGAACGTAGGCTACTATCTCTAATGACCCCATTATAACCTGATCATCTCTGTTAAGACTCTATCTCCACATGCTCACATTCTCAGGTGGGAGGGGGGTTTAAGAGTTCAGCATATGAATTTGGAGGGGGGCACACAATTGGTGATGGTGTCCGACTATTGCGACCCCATGGACTGTAGCCATCAGGCTCCTCTGAGTCACAACCCTCTGGGTTCACAAGAGTCAGACATGACTTAGCGACTAAACCAGCACCACCAAATATATGACCCCCCAAATTCACATGCTAAACTCTGAATCCCCTTCCCACCTGAGAATGTGATCATTTGGAGACAGAGTCTTAACAGAGATGATCAAGTTAAAATGAGGCCATTAGTGTGGGACCTGTCCAATATGACTGGGGTCCTTAGAAAAGGGAAAATTTGGACAAAGACATACACAGAGGGACGAGGATGTGAAGAGATATAGGGAGGAGGTGGCCATCCACAAGACAAGGAGAGAGACCTTTGACCAGATCCCTTCCTCCCAGCCCCCAGAGGGCACCAACCCTGCTGACACCTTGATCTCAGACTTCCGGCCTCCAGAGCTGTTGTTGCAGAAGTCACCCAGTTGTGGTCCTTTGTTATGGGAGCCCTGGCAGACTAACACCACAAGAAATTCCATTACAGGATCTCCCTGATGGTCTGGTGGTTAAGAATCTGCCTGCCAAAGCAGAGGGAGCAGGTTCAGTCCCTGGTCTGGGAAGACCCCACATGCCACAGGGCAACTGAGCCCATGAGCCACAACTACTGAGCCCCTGCTCTAGAATCCAGGCTTCTAGAAAGTAGTTCCCATTGGCTGCAACTAGAGAAAGCCCACGCCACAACGAAGACCCAGCAGAGTCCAAAATAAAAATTTAAAAATAACTTTTTAAAAATATAATTACCTTTCAATGTGTAGTTAATATGGTAATTCTGCCTCATTTTACTTTTCTAATATTTTAGAACTGGCTGTGATCTGATCATTTAAGTATGTAGTGCTGGGCAATGGGTACCACCAAATCACCCATATGTATTCAGTGTTTATATGTTACACAAAACTATCCACTACAGAGGTGGATGGTGTTAACTTTGGTTGCCTTTACCTGCTCTTTATTTCTCTTCCATCCAGGGTCCTCACAGGAAACTTGAAAAACTCTTCCCCAGTGTCAACACCTTCGACCCCTCCCCAAGGCAAATATTCAGTCACCTTCCAAGAATACGCTTGGTTAGTGATTTCTTTTGGCGAAACCTGATTGCTCTTTTTCTCGATTCTCTCTGAATCATCAATTCATGCCTTTCAGGCGGGCCTTCCACAGCCCTTTCCATGGCAGATTTAGTGGCCCTCTCCATCTTCCTTTTGCACGATTTAATCTGCTGCATTTTAATTGGGTAATAAAACTCTGTGTGCCACCCAGCAAAATTCCAGAGCAAGCAATCACCAGGGACATTCTCTCAGCAGCCAGTTTCTAATTATTTATTCAGGCCCAAAGCCTAATTCCACCCCTGAGTGCAGTGAATCTGAGCTGCTGCACTCCCAATAGAGGGGGGAGGGGGTGGGGCAGGCAATGCTGGGGATCCCCAACCAGCACATCCCTGGACAGCAGACTGTCTCTGAGGCAAGATGGCCTGAGTACCTGAGAAAAGCCCCTACTCTGCTGTCACAGCAGATGGGAGAACTGCCCTGGGGCGTCTGCTTTGTCAGCATCCCCACCCCCGCACCCCACATTGCTCAGGAATGAGACTGCCACAACCCATAAGGAGGTGTCCCCAACACCTAAAGAAAAACACAGGACTAGTCAACTCGTGGTGTCACAGTGTCAGCATAACTGGATAGCCATGTGGAAGCAAACCGACACAGAATAAATTCTGTATAAACAAAAACACTGAAAGACAACAGAATACCTATCCTAAAATATAACCCTGGGAGCTTAGGATCTGCCACCCCCAAATACAAGACTTTGTTAAAATATGATGCTTTGGTGCATTGATTATGTTGAGCTGAAGGCACTTAAAAAACAGCAAATACAGGAAGAAGCTTTCTCTGAACTCCCCTTATCTGCCTAAAGACAGATCCTGCAAAAGGAACTCAATTGTCTCAAATCCCCTCCCCGGAGCCTCATCAACTGGGGAGGATTGACTCCCCACAGGAGAGGAGACTAGACATCCACACGGCACCCAGACAAACTGTGTCACAAGCTGCCATACCTCCCACCTACTCTCCCAAAAGCGCATTCATCTCTCCTGAGAATCACTTCCTCTCCCCTGGGAGGGCTCCATTTCCTGTCCCCTTTCCCTGTTAGGATGGCATTTAATTCTAAATTCTAAGCCACTACAGGGAGCTCCTCGTTTTTCCCTGGATGTCTCCCATATACACATGAGGTACAAACGTTAATAAACTTGTGTTTGTCTTTCCCTAGTTAATCTGTCTTTTATTACAGGAGTCTCAGCAAAAATTCAGACAGGTCGAGGGAAAATTGTTTCTCCTCCTTTACAAGATCAATATGAGTATGAATTTATAAAAAAAATGTTACAGTAGAATGCAGAAGAATGTTTATAACTTCAGAACAGATTAGGTCTAACTATTACACAAAATCCAAAACCCTCAAAAGCAAAGACTGATATCTTTGACTATATAAAAATTAAAGTTTGTTAAAAGATGCATTCCTCTCCAAAAAAACCATAAACAGAGTCAGAAGATAATGACAGATTAGGGAAAATGTTTACAACTTATGTCACCCTGTTCAAAAACAAAATCCAACTGATACATTGTAAAGATCTTACTGGCTTTATTCATGAATCAGGCAGCACCCCAGCTAGCAAACAGAAAGGAGCTCTAAGAAGCTGTACAAAATGCAAGGTTTTTATAGGCAGAAGGGAGCAGGATCAAGGAAGTTACTAGCAAAGACTGGATTGTTTGTGGCAAGGTCACCTTCCTTGAAGGAACACAGGGGTCTAGCAGGTGGATTACCTCACTAGTGTTGACCAGGTAATTCCAGACTGACTGGTTTAAGATTCCACTTCTGGGAGAGTTTGAAACAGTAATTAAGTTAGGTATTAATTCTCAGTTTGGTGATGTGGGGCTTGGCAAATGTGACTTCATTTTTGGGCCTAATATCTCTTTTTTAACCTATATTAAAGATGTCCCCTACAAATTAGTAAGAACTATCAACAACCCAATAGAGAAGTTGCACATGTCTATGTAGAGAGTTTATTGAAGGAAAATGAGTACCTCTTAAACTTTTTTTAATGCCTATTACAAAAGAAATGAAAATTAAGATTATAAAGAAATACCATTTTTCACTTAGACTACAAAAGCTAAATCTCATACCCTTCAACCTTAAGAATTTATCTTCCAGATATACTCACATATTGTACAAAAGCTATTTATGACACATTGTCTGTAATAGCCAAAGATCAGAAGCCACCTAAATGTTTATCAAAAGAGAGTTGACTTCATCAACTGTGGTAAATCCATACAATTAAATATTCTGTAAAAGAAAAACAAAATATGGAGTTCTTAATGAATCAATATGGAAAAGTCATACAGAAGAATACAAATAGACATACCATATCTGTATGTAAAAGAGGCTGTCATGTATGTAACAGATAAAGGGGAATAAAATGCATCTACATGACTGATTTATGCATAAATATATCTGAGAGGATAAAAAAGAAAGAACAGTGTTTATTTGTTGAGGAGGAAAGGACCTAAATGAAGAGGGATAAGGTGGAAGACAGTCTTTTGCTTTATAGCTTTCTTAATTTTAATGTTTGAAACATGTGAATGTGTTACCTATCCAAAAAATTAAATTAAAAAAAAAATTTGCCTGGGGATGGGGGGACAAAGGGTATAGGGAGAGGAGAAAGGACACAGATCATACATATAGTGTGGTTTCCAAAAGGGCACTCCTCCCGGAATCCATCACAGTGATGATTGAGGTGGGGAGGAGAGGGAAGGGGATGAAGACAGAATGGCCTGAGTTCACATCCATGCAGTTCTGCTTTTGACATTGTTGTCAAATGAAATTATACATACACCATTGTATTTCTGTGTGTGAAAATGTTCCTTTGCTAAATGTAAACAACATGCAATCCTGTTTCATCCTTTCTTCTCAAGTAAAAATATACCAGGAGCCTAAAAGGAAGGAGGTCATCTAGAGTCCTTTCACCCTGGAGAAAGCTTGCCTATTGAGACTTTGTCACATCTCCTTTCTTTTCACCTTAAACTCCCCACCCTCTTCCTCCACACTGTCTATTGTATGGCAACCAACCAGTCAGTTAGTCAGTCAGTTCAGTTGCTCAGTCGTGTCCGACTCTTTGTGACCCCATGAATCACAGCACGCCAGGCCTCCCTGTCCATCACCAACTCCCAGAGTTCACTCAGACTCATGTCCATCGAGTCAGTGATGCCATCCAGCCATCTCATCCTGTGTCGTCCCCTTCTCCTACTGCCCCCAATCCCTCCCAGCATCAGAGTCTTTTCTAATGAGTCAACTCTTCACATGAGGTGGCCAAAGTACTGGAGTTTCAGCCTCAGCATCAGTCCCTCCAAAGAAATCCCAGGGCTGATCTCCTTTAGGTTGGACTGGCTAGATCTCCTTGCAGTCCAAGGGACTCTCAAGAGTCTTCTCCAACACCACAGTTCAAAAGCATCAAGTCTTCGGTGCTCAGCTTTCTTCACAGTCCAACTCTCACATACATACATGACCACTGGAAAAACCATAGCCTTGACTAGATGGACTTTTGTTGGCAAAGTAATGTCTCTGCTTTTTAATATGCTATCTAGGTTGGTCATAACTTTCCTTCCAAGGAGTAAGCGTCTTTTAATTTCATGGCTGCAATCACCATCTGCGGTGATTTTGGAGCCCCAAAAATAAAGTCTGACACTGTTTCCACTGTTTCCCCATCTGACCAGGGGCCAATCAAGCCTACCAGATCACCCACAGGAGTCAGCTTGCAACCAAACAAGGATCTGAAGAGCCCACATTGGAACACCCCTAGAGCATCTAGCCATGGTGATGAGAGGAGAGAGCATTGCTGGCACGCGTAAGACATCTTCTACAAAGGCTGCTTATCCAAAGTCAGGAAAAATAACTAACCTACCAGATACAGAGAAATACAAACAGAAGCTAGGCAAAATGAGGCAATAGAGGTACATGCTCCAAATGAAGGAAACAGATAGAAACCAGAAGACGAAATAAATGGAGTGAATATAGGCCATCTACCCTAGATAGATTTCAGGATAGTGATTGTAAAGATGATCAAACATTTGGGAGAAGAATGGATGCACAGAGTGAGAAGTTGAAAGATTTTAACAAAGCAGGAAAGCCCACAAAATATAAAAAACAACACAAATTGTGAGACGGGGCACTCGTGAATGTCCTGCCCTGGGCACCACAGTCTCCCCAAGAGGGTTTAGTCCCTCCAGTCCCATCTTTGGGGAGGTAAATAGAGGCCAGATGCTCCTGTTCCAAAGTATCTGTGCTCTTGGGAATTCAATATTCACTAAATATTTAGTGAGGGACTGCCGGAAGGTATCTTAATATAATAGGAATCTCACCACAGGGTTTCTGTGAGGCAACATCTCCATTTTGGGTTCAGTTTTGATCAACATTGCAAGGCAAGGGATGGGAATTTGTTGGCAAGGAAAAGGAACTGGTGTCTTTAAAGAAAGACAAAGCGTAGCATGAAGAAAGAAGAGCAGAGTCAGAATTCCCCCTGGGAAACTCACTACCACTGGCAACACCACATACTGTTTACTTAAAGTACCATACGGCACAAAGATTATCCAAGAGCTGACAGGAAAGACTTAGTGTTTCAGAGATAAAGTACTCAAAGGCAAACGTAAGTTTCTACAGAAAATAATGCTTAGAGAAAGACTACTCGCTCTCTGTGTGTGGAGTCACTGGTCGTATTGGTCATATATCTATGAAAGCCTGGGATTAAAAACTGCTGTTTGAAAGTCATTTTGTTTTGGGAGGTGGTTTTGTGGGGGAGAACACACTGCATGGCTTGTGGGATCTTAGTTCCCTAACCAGGAATTGAACCCAGGCCCTCAGTAGCGAGAGCAGAGTCCTAACCACTGGACTGCCAGAGAATCCCCTTGAAAGTCACTTTTGAAGCATAATTTGATAAAAAGGAGCCGTATCAAGGTACAGATTGGTTTGAGGAGGGGGACCAGGCCAAAGAAGAGGAGTCGAACCTGTCTCAGATGAAAGGAGAGGGAGCCAGAAACTAAGCCTCTCCGCCTGTGAATTCTTGGTAAAAGATCTTTTCTCTTTTCTTTTTTTGGCTGTACCTTGAGGCTTATGAGATCTTCTTAGTTCCCTGACCAGGGATCTAACCCAGGCCCTCAGCAGTGAGAGCTTGGTGTCTGAACCACTGGTCCACCAGGGCATCCCCCTAGAAGAGGTCTTCTGTATAACTGTGCACCAAGGTCCGCAGGTTGCCTGCCCCAGCAATGCAGGCATTGCCCTCCTCACGCAGCCCTCTGTCCCGCCTCAGCACCTCTTCCAGGTTCTGACGCTACTACGCTGCCGAAAACGGAGCTCCCGGAGGCCATCCCAACAACACTCCCGTTATTCTGCACCTAAGATAGAGGGCCTTGACTCTGAGGAGGGCAAAAAGACAACAGTGAGAGGTACAGGATAGGAGAAAATACTCGGGGGGGCTCATTCCTGTACGGGCCACCCGAATCCTGCAGCCTTCGTAGAAGCAGATTACCGTGAAGACGGGAGGAACACACTGCGTGGGCCCTGACTGTCCTCACCGGCCTCTGAGGCTGTTTGCCTAACGGGGAAGAGAGTTAGTAAGTGTCACACAAGGGATGAAAATGCCAAACAGATAACAAAAGAAACTTTCAGATGCCAAAAGAAATCAGCACGCATAGGTCAGGGCCAGGATGAGCGAGACCTCGGAAACTTTTTGGAACCTCAATAATTTCCTCATGTTTGCGTCTTACACTGTCTAGTGTCCTTCCTGGTAGCACAACTTGTAAAAACCATTAAAGCAAAAGGAGTCTCTGTGTTTGCTTTGAGAGCAACAGTTAATCGCGGGTGGAGTGGCCCAGGAGGCAGCCTGGAGGAACAGGGCAAGTAGGGCGGTTAGGAGAGGGCAGATGGGCATCGTGAGAAGGAGGCGGGAACAGCAATTCAGGCTGTTAGGTGTTCCAGAAACTTAGTCATTAAGGTTGCCTTAAAGCTTTGATTTTTACGCAATGATGCATTTTTGGTTTATTTGTTTATAACCTACCTTGTTCCACAAAAAGTTTAAGTAGCTTATAGAATATAAGAAATGTATACAATAAGATATAAAGTCAGGGGCAGGAAAAGGTAAATTTTTAAAAGAGATCATGACTAGGAGAAAGTTAGGATACATGTCCACATAAAGTACTGTTCAGTTACTTCATGGAAGGCTGGGGTCTTTCTCTGAATTTTCAGGCACCTGAAGAGGAAAGGGAAATCAGATGGGTTTACCCAATTCTCACTCCCCATGAGAAGACAACAGACAGTTGCTGAGGTAGGGTTTACGTGGTTCTTGTCTCTAAAAGATAAATTCTTTATGGTCCTTCATAAGATGATGGAAGAGAGATATGGTAACAACACCTTTACATTATCATCAAGAGAATAATTCATGAAGCTGTCTCTTACACACAGCTAAGAGGATGACTCCAAAGCAGAATTCACAGATGGCATTTCTATGGAAACCCTCCCCTCTCACCTAACCACAAAGTAGCAGAATGAGATTTGGAATCAGGTCATATGATGTCAGCTTCTGTTTCCTGTTCAACTCCTTTCAGCTACCTGCTTCTTACTCCTCTTTCAGCTTCAATTTAAACTTGACTTCTTTTTTAAAAAGTTTTATTTTTTATTAAAGTTCAGTTGATTTACCATGTTATGTTAGCTTCTGGTATACAGCACAGTGATTCATTTTATATATATGTATAATATGTGTGTGTGTGTGTGTGTGTATATATATATTCTTTTTCATATTCCTTTCCATTATGGTTTATTACAGGATATTGAATATAGTTCCTTGTGCTATACAATAGGAACTTGTTGTTTATCCATTTTATATATAGTATAAACTTCACTTCTTGAAAAAGATCTTCTCTGACCCTCGGCTGGGTTAGGCACCTGGATTTTCCCTATCTTTCATACATTACATTTTTTGTTTTTACTTACTTGGTGTCTATATTTATCAATGGACTGAAAGCTCATGGGAGCAGGAAACATCTGATCATCTCAATGCTGCTGCTGCTGCTGCTACTAAGTCACTTCAGTTGTGTCCGACCCTGTGTGACCCCATAGACGGCAGCCCACCAGGCTCCCCCATCCCTGGGATTCTCCAGGCAAGAACACTGGAGTGGGTTGCCATTTCCTTCTCCAATGTATGAACGTGAAAAGTGAAAGGGAAGTCGCTCAGTCATGTCCGACTCTTAGTGACCCCATGGACTACAGCCCACCAGGCTCCTCCATCCATGGGATTTTCCAGGCAAGAGTACTGGAGTGGGGTGCCATTGCCTTCTCCGGATCATCTCAATAGATGCTGGAAAAGCCTTTGACAAAATTCAGCATCCCTTTGTGATAAAATCTCTCAGCAAACCAGAACTAGATGTGACAAAGCTAACAATGGGCAACCAAGAGAAGTCTGCAGTTAACACACTGATGAAAGATTAAATGCTTTCTTTCAGAGATTAGAAACGAGGCAAGGGACTTCTCTGGTGGTACAGTGGTTAAGAGCCCACTTTGCAATGAAGGGAACACAGGTTTGATCCCTGGTCAGGAAACTAAGATCCCACCTGCCAGCAACTAAGCCCGAGTGCTCCAACTCCTGCGCCTGTGTGCTCCAGGGCCTCTGTGCAACCAGAGTCCTCACGCTGCAATGAAAGATCCAAGTGACTCACAAAGACCCCATGTGCCTGCAGCTAAGACCCAACACAGCCTGATAAACAGATAAATGTTGGGTTTAAAAAAGAAAGAAAGAAAGAAAAGAAAGAGGCAAGAATGTCCATTCACATTACTTATGTTCAACATTGTATTGGAGGTCCTAGCCAGTGAAATAATGCAAGAAAAAAATGAAATAAAAGGTATCCAGATTGGAATGGAAAAAAATAACTGCTTTTATTCACAGATGACATGAGCCATCTATGTAAAAATCCTAAGAGATTGCATCAGAAATGTGAAATACTTATGGATACACTTAACAAAAACGTGCAAGACATGTAAACTGAAATTTTGAAACATTTTTATGAGAAATTAAGGATGACCTAAATAAATGGAGATACGACTTTCCATGTTCGTGGATTGGAAGATGCAATACTGTTGAGATATCCATTCTCCCCAAATCTATCTATAGCTTCAGAGCAATCTCAAGTAAAACTGCAGAAGACTTTTTTCGTAGAAACTGACAAGCTAAATTTAAAATTCATATGGAAATACAAAGGACATAGAATAGCCAAACAATTTCATAAAAGAAATTTTGAAAGGCTCTATTACCTGATTTCAAGAATTACTGTAAAGTTATAATAATCAAGATAGTGTGATATTGCACAGGGATAAACATATAGATCAGGAGTCAGCAAACTTTTTCTATAAAGGCCCAAATAATTTGTTCGTAATTTGTAATTTGTTTCAACTCTGCCTTTGTAGCATGAAAACAGTCGTAGAGGATATTCAAACAAATGAATAGGTTTGACTGAATTCCTTGCAAAACTTTATTTACAAAACAGAGAATAGGACAGGTTTGGCCTTTGGGCCACGTTTGTTGATCCCTGACATAAAGCAGTGGAACAGAAACAGGCCCATAGATATACAGTCTACTGACTTTCAGCAAAGATGCCAATGTATCTAAATAGAGAAAGGACAATCTCATCAATGAAAGGTATTAGAACAATTAGACAATCATATACTTCATACCAAACACAAACAAAAATACCCCCAAATGAATCATAGACCAAAATATAGGAGCTACAACTATAAAATATCTAGAAAACATAGGATAAATCTCTGTATCTTTGGGTTAGGCAAAGATTACTTATGTATGACACAAAAGCACCAGCTGTAAAAAAAAAAGTGGGCTTTATCAAAATTAACCTCTATGCCAAACTTGCAAAGAATACAGTGCTGAATATGCATAAGCTGTGACTGATGGACTCAAACTTGCTCCCAGAGGTGAAGGTGGCCTCAGAGATCAAATGGTTTTTCTATATTTCAGTTTTTTAATTTGCAAAAGGAAAGTTGGACTTCCTTGGTGGGCTCAGACGGTAAAGCGTCTGTCTACAATGCGGGAGACCTGGGTTCCATCCCTGGGTCGGGAAGATCCACTGGAGAAGGAAATGGCAATCCACTCTAGTACTATTGCCTGGAAAATCCCATGGACAGAGGAGCCTGGTAGGCTACACAGTCCATGGGGTCGCAAAGAGTCAGACACGACTGAGTGACTTCACTTACCTTACCTGAGTAAAATCTCCATACAGGCCCCCATACAAACAATGTGAAACCAAGGGGAGCTCCTCTGTGCCAAGTATAGAGACCTATCTGATTTGCCTCAAGAGAAATGAGTTAACATAAGGACCCATGTGGCCAGGTACTGGAATTGAAAATCCTAGAAAGCAAAAAACTTCTAAGAGAGGGACCCTCTCAACATCTCTGTTCTCTTCAATTATCTGACTTCCTCTTTTTTATAGGCTGGCTCACTCATTCTTTTATGTTCTCTCACATACATTTGTTTTCCTGACCCAGGCCCTACCTTATGTAGCATCACTTCAGCCTCAGATCCACTGCTAACTGGGGTTTTCAGTTTCTGCTTCACATTCTCTAGAGAGATACATTGATTGGTTCTATCCATCTTGATGTCAGGTCATGCTGGCCAGCCTATGGATTTGCTTCCTACCCTGGTCCAATCAGCTGTGGCAAGGGTGGGGATAAAAGGGGCACAATGATATAGAGGGGCTTACTGTCCGGGCAGAATCCATGAAATACCTTCCGGGAGTACACGTAGTGACAGACTGATCTGTCCGGAACTGCCATTATTTCTGCCAGTCAGGTAATGATGCCATTTCATAAAGGAGTATTTCAGAGGAGGATGGAAAGTCCTGAGTCATCAGCAGAGTTAGTACTGGGTTTCTAAATTCAGTATTTGCATAATATGACTGTGATGGTTAATTTTATGTGTCATCTTGACTGGGCTGGGGGTGCCCAGATATTTGGTTAAACATTATTCTCAGTGTATCTATAGAAGCATTTCCAGAGGAGATTAGCATTTGAACTGATGACCTAAGTAAAGCAGATGGCCCGCCTCCAGTGTGGGTGGGCCTCGTCCAACCCGTCTGGGCCTGAAGAGAATAAAAGGGAGAGTCAGAGAGAATTCACTGTCTCTGCTTGTCTTTGTGCTGGACCATCAGTCTCCTGACTTCAGACTCAGACTAGAACTATAGTAATGGGTCTCCCGGGGCTCACGCCTGCATACTTGGTCGCATCTCAGCCTCCATAACTGTGTAAACCAAAACCTCACAGCGCCTATGGGCACACGTACATGTGCACACACAAAAGCTTCCTGTCGGTTTGATTCTATTTCTCTGAAGAATCCCAACTAATACAATGACTCAAATGCACAAAAATCAAACCAACAGGAACAACAGCAAGTGAAAGTGTATTTCACTCCAGACTTAGTGATTCTTCATACAGAGCTATATGGCATTCGGTTCTGCTGTGACGTCTTACCTTATACTCTCACCTACAAGATGGTAAACAAGAAACTGGAGACATGTGAGTGAGCTACATATTCACCCCCGTTTCTCTCATCATCACAAGTCCATCCCATCAACTCCCCACAGCATAAACTCCTTAGAACACTTCATGCTCCTCAGTTCAAAGAGAACCTCATGAACTGTATGCCACATATAGCCTCATTTTCTTTCCTCTGTTTACTTCATTTACTTTTATTTTTGTCTTTTTCATTGTGCAAAGTCAACTTCATATTTGGGTAAATTAGTCTTAAGTCTAATAATTCTTCCTTTAGGAGAATGCTTCTCTTTGACATTTACTAAGCATGATGAAAATTTCCAAATGTGCCCTGAACCACTAATATTTACTTCTTGTTACAAACGACCTCAGAGTTTTTTCTCCCATTAAGCACCTAAGGTGATCCCTCTTTCCTGCCAAAATAATTCCTATGGTTTTCCGTTTAGGCCATTGCTGGGAGACGCAGTGTCATAAGGAAATAGTTGATCTTGAGAACTTGGTTATTTACAGTAAGTAGATAGTGTGATTCCAGAGAAACTTCCTTGCATTACTCAGCAGGGAAGTAATCAGCTGTCACAAGTTGTACATTTGTACCTCTTTTCTCCTGAATGTCCTTTTCCATCATTCTAGGCTCACAACTGGACTTCAGTTCATGGCACTGCTCTTCAAATCTGAAAGTGCTTCCCTGGGGCGTTTCCCAATAGATCACTTTTCCCTGTGGGAACTATTAATGGTTTTTCTTTCCAGCTAAGTTTTGATAACTGGATAAAAGCAGTGTCAGTGGAATTGTGGAATGTTTCTTTCAAAAGCTCTAAGGAGACACCCGGTCTTTTAAAGCAGTCAACCATTTTCTTTTTCTTTCTTTTTTTTTAAATGTCTGTTCATATCTGCTTTGAATGTGAACTTGTTCTATTATGTATAAAGTAAGAAATAGCAAAGATTAATTCTTTGCTCTTACCAAACTAATGTGGTCAGTGTCTTCACAGGAGTATGAAACCATAAACCCTGTCACTCTAAACACATTTTCTGGTAGAGTCTAGGACACTAATGACATTTAATGTATTATAGCTTACCTGGCCACTGTCAGGATCACCACTACTTCTGAAATGGCTGTAAAATCAAGGTTTATCTAATATATCAGATGCTCTCCACAGATACTCATTTCCCACTGCTTATATTAGCTATTAGTTCCTAAATACGATCCAGACATGGTTGATGGTATTTAACAAAACCTGTTAGTCATTTTCTGTTTCTCATGCCATTCTTTATCCCAAGGTAATCTCTTTCCCATCAGAGAAAGCACAGGGCAGTTCCTAGAGATTATCAGGCCTACTGTCCCCATCTTACAGGGATGCTATAGAGGGCTGGAGGAAGCTTGATACTGGATAATCAAGGAAGATAAATATCTGTGCAGAGCCTTACCATTTTCTATTATCTAATCCTCACAAAAATCCCACAAAGTAGGTAAGACAGTTGTTATGATCATCTGTGTTAGTTACAGCAAAGGCCAACTTACTGTAACAAAGAGACCATCAACACAGTGCCTCGGAGAGCGAAGAAATGTATTTCTCATTCAAGTAACAGTGTTGAGGTGAATAATGCAGTGCTACCATACTGCTTCACACAGTTGCCGAGAGATTCTGGTTCCTTCCATCATGTAGCTCCGCCATTCCCTCAGGCATTCTTATGGTCAGAGCCGGGTAGTCAAAGATCCATCCCTGACAGAAAGGGGGTGATGGCACAAATGAAGCGCATCCAGTGTTTTGAGCCCCAGGCTCAGTGCAACATACTCACATCCCTTTCATTCACAGGCCATTGGGAAAAATGTGGCCACCTTGACTGCCAGGAGGCTGGGAAATGTAGGATAATGTGCCCACAAAGAGAATGGATTTTAGTAGGTGACTAACAATTTCCACCAACCCATTCTCATTATACAGATGAGGAAATTGAAACTCAGAGACTAATACAGATGAAACTTCTGCTCCTTAAGTCATGAAGAATTAAGTCATGAAGTAGTTTCACTTGCAAATTATATATAATTTCAAATGACAGTTATACCCCCCTCCCCAAAAATGAGCATGGTTAATGTAATAGTCAGGGTTCTCCAAAGAAACAGAATCAATAATATGGTATATACAGGGAGAGGTTTATAGAAATTCAGATCACTATAACAAGGAACTATAAATTATATAAAGGAACTGATCAAGATTAGACAACTCAATTGCTGAGATAAAAACCAAGCTAAAGGCATTGGCTATCAGATTAAATAATGCAGAATGAATAAATGATCTGGAAGATAAAATAATGGAAACTGTCCAATCAGAACAGCAGACAGAAAGACAAATTTTTTAAAATGACAGCAATATTATTGGATAATACAAAGCATGCCAACCTATGCATGATAGAAATTCCAGAAGAAGAAAGAGAAAAAGGAACTGAGAATGTATTTGATAAAATTATGGCTAAAAGCATCCCAAATCTAAAAAGAATGAAACAGATTATTCAGGGACTGGAAGCACAGAGTGTCCCAAACAAAATGAACCCAAACAGATCCAAACTGAGACATATCAAAATTAAAATGGCAAAAATTAGAGAGAGGATTCTAAAGGCAGCAAGAGAAAGAGAGTCAGTTATAAGGGAACCCCAATAAGGCTATCAACTGACTTTCCTACATAAGCTTTGCAGGCCAGAAAGGAGTGGCAAGATATACTCAAAGTCCCGAAAGATAAATTTATTTTAAGGAATTGGCTCTCCACGTGTGAGAGAGAGCCGCATGTAGGAGAGGGCAGGCTGGCAGGCTGGAGACCCAGGGAAGAGCTGATGCTGCACTTCATCTCCATAGGCTATCAGTGGGCAGAATTCCTTCTTTCTCCGGGGAGGTCAGCCTTCGTGGTATTAAAGGCCTGCAGCTGATTGGATGAGGCTCACTCATGTTATGAATGGCAATCTACCTGATTCGGAGCCCACTGATTTAAATATTAATCTGATCCTTCAGAATACCCTCACAGCAACATCCAGAATGTTTGACCAAATACTTGGTTTTCATGGCCTTGTCAAGTTGACACATAAAATTCACCATCACATTTAACTCCACAACCCCTCAGAATCTCTTTTACCCCGTGATTACATGAAATGCACCCAGTATCTAATTGAAACTGTGCCAGGAACTTCAACATCTCTGATTATCAGTTTACTCCTGAGCATCAACAGAGGAAAGGATATCATCCTTTCCCTCACATTGAGAGGATAGCAGAAGTACTGATACATGCAGCTATGTGAAGCTTTAAACAATTCTGAGCACTACCCACAGACCACTCATGCTTTTCTTCCGGGGGCCTACAGACTTAACTATTAAAAAAGAAGGGAGCAGAGAAAGGGAAGTAAGAGGGGAAAGGGTTACTGAGCACCCGTTTGCTGTACCTGTCATCTTTCAAATGTTCCCTGGAAGAGCGCTGCACGTTATCCAGCGTTATTCTCATCAAAAATTTACTGTTTTGTACTGTATTTGATGCTGTATCCAGCTAAGGGATGAACATCAGCTAAAGCAGACTTCCAATTAGAGTGTTTGAAAGCATTAGCTATCAGGTGTTTCTCCAGCTGAACAAACGAGGATGATTTGAAAAATCAACATCAATCATTTCTAGCCATTTTCTAAAAAATTTCTTTCCATCTGCACAGCACGTAGTATTCTGGAAAGTGTGTGCTCTGTTCTGACAGCAGCATACTAGAAACTTTATCCACTTCACATACTATAATGAGTATGACGAGACTGTCAGCATGGGGCTGGGCCCTCCTCCTGACCTGGCTTGGTTCACTGCCCCTCCATCCCCAACTATCCTCAGCTCTCCTTCCATCATTGTTACTTTCTTTGTAATCATCAAACTGATTTCTAAAGTGTATAAATCTGTTTTTTCAAAGTAGCTTACTACTTATGATAAAAGATAAAGCGTTCACATCACCCTTTTCCTAACAATTATAACAGAATCTCATAATTGGAATACAGATTTTGACCCTTTCACCACCTTGCAGCACACTGGTTTAAACAAGCCCTGAGATGCAGAATGTCCCACAAAGCAGCCCCAGTCCCTCTTCACACCACGCTGACTGATAAAAGTGTCTGATAATTAGTTGGTAAGACCCAGGTGGCTCAATGGCAAAGAGTCCGTCTGCAACACAGGAGACACAGGTTTGATCCTTGGGTCAGAAAGATCCCCTGGAGAAAGAAATGGCTATCCACTACAGTATTCTTGCATGGAAAATCCCATGGACAGAGGAGCCTGACGGGCTACAGTCCACAGGGTCACAAAAGAATCGGACCCGACTTGGCAACTAAACAACAACAATACAGTAAGACAGTTTATCCTTCCAGTTAATCATCTTTCTAACATGGAGTAGAACACTTTTTTCAAGATTTACTAAATACTTAGACTTTATTATTAGCATGCCCAAAGTACTATAAAATCTATGCATCTAAAAATGACAACAAAGTTGTGTGTGTAAAGCCAAGTTATCTGAGTGAATCTCACTAACTTTATTTTTGGCATATTAATAATGGTGGCAAGTGGTTTAAAAGTTAAGAAGAAAAGGCATACAGTCAAAAGTCTCCTTTTACCTCTATCATCTACCCATCCAATTCTTCCCACTTCCCTCTAAGAGAGCCACTGTTACTGACATCTGTTTCTTGTGTATACTTCTAGGGAGCCTTTATGCTGCTGCTGCTAAGTCACTTCAGTTGTGTCCGACTCTGTGCGACCCCATAGACGGAAGCCCACCAGGCTCCCCTGTCCCTGGGATTTTCTAGACAAGAACACTGGAGTGGGTTGCCATGTCCTTCTCCAACGCATGAAAGTGAAAAGTGAAAGTGAAGTCACTCAGTTGTGTCCGACCCTCAGCGACCCCATGGACTGCAGCCTTCCAGGCTCCTCCGTCCATGGGATTTTCTAGGCAAGAGTACTGGAGTGGGGTGCCATTGCCTTCTCTGAGCCTTTATGCAAACATACACAAATATGTATTCTGCCCTCCTTTTGTACAGTTGGAAGCCACCATGCACACTGTTCTGTAGGGTTTTTTTTCTGATTATGTATATCAAAGATCTACCTATATCAGAACATAAAAGAGTTGTTTTGTTTTGTTGCTTCTTATAGCTAAACAATATTCCATGGTATGGATGTATGGATATGTCATTACAGATTTAGCCAATCCCCTATTGGTGAACATGCAATCATTTCCTTTTGTGCTGTTATAAGAAGTACAGTAGCTAACATTGTATGGACTTCATTTTGCGTACACCCAGGTATGTCTATAAAGCTAAATTCTTTAAAATGAATTGCTCTGTTAAAAGATGTGCACTTTAAATTTTGACAGTCACTGCCAAATTGCCCTCCATAGATGTTGTACCAATTTATATTCCACCAGAAATATAAAGAGTGCTTGCCACCCTAATGTTTTATCCAGTATCTGGAAATTTGCCTATCTGATATGTGAAAAAAGGTATGCAATAAGTATAATTTAAATTTGTGTATCTCCTATTATGGATAATGTGGAAAATTTCTTTATTTATTATTATTATTTTTAATATAAATTTATTTATTTTAATTGGAGGCTAATTACTTTACAATATTGTATTGGTTTTGCCATACATCAACAGATATTGGACAACTCTTTGTATTTCCTTCTCTGTGGATTCTGGTCACAGCGTTTCCCCACCTTTCTACTGGGTGGTTGTTTATTTTTCTTATTAATTTGTAGAAATATGTTAAGGAGGTTATCCCATTATCTGTGACATGTGTTGGGAACATTTTTTCTGCTTGTTGTTTGTCTTATGAATGAGCTGATAGTTTTTCTGCAAAAATGTTAATATAGTTGAACCTGTCATTTTAAAATAGTTTTACATAGTTAGGAAGAATTTGTGAGGTGTTAAAATACTTTTCCCATGTTCTTTTCCATATCATTATTGTTCATTTTTTAAGATTTAAATCTTTGATCTTTTTAAAGAAATGTGAGTTATGGATACCTATTTATTGTCTTCCAGATGGCTACCCTCTTGTACCAAACACTTATGAAGATTGTATCCCTTTGGTCCCATTTATTAAACTGTTTCAGCATAGAACAAAGGCAGAGAAACTACGACCTGTGGTCCCACTCTGGCCCGCAGCCTGTTTCTGTAAACAGTGTCTGCGGTCATTCATCTCTGTACTGTCTGTGGCGACTTTTGCGCTAGGAGGCGGATGAGTGGTAGCAACAGAAGCTGCATGGCCTGCAAAGCCTAAAAGATGCAACTTTCCGGCCCTTGCCACTCTTAATACAGAAGGAGAAGAGGAGGAGTGGAGGATGGAAAAAGGAGAAAGCAAAGATATTCTGTACACAAATCGTATTTTCTGGGCATCAACTGTGCAGAGGGAAAATATTCATTAGGAGAAAAAAAAATTGAAATGAGATTGTGAGTTTATGTTCCTCTTTTATAGTCTTCTCACTTGGTAGAAGCTGAAGCTGGTACAGTTTGCTTCACAAAGACCCACAAATCTCTCATCGTTTTTCTACCAGGCAAGGCCAAAAGTCCCTACAGAAATTCCAAGTCTTGTGCCTGCTCACAAATTTAATGAGGTGTGGATGATCTCGGGGGACTCTGTGGAATGTGGAAAGCTGGGAGGTTTTTTGAACACATCTCTTTGGGATGTTGTGTACTACCACCTTTCAAATCTCCTTCTTTCTTTTAGGACTAACAAGAACACCTCTAAACTGGCTTTTATTATTACTTTTTAAAAATGTGTCGTATAGGACCCAAAGGATTTGTTTCCCCAGAAAGCAGTGTTTTTTCCTTCCAAATATTAAACAAAGGAATTTCTAGTTTGGTGTCTCAGTGGGTTACACTGGTGTTTTTATGCTCCAGCTGATTCCCTTCTGTTCTTAGACACAGTGGTTTTTCACAAGTTACTCACTAATCTCCTTAGGCCCTTTACAATCATCCTGAGCATGCTTCACCCTCTTCTCTAGCACCTATGAAGTACCAATTATTAAAAATCAGACTGACTTGCATGAGAAGTTCAAGAGGAAACAAAGTTTCTTTTATTTATGAGCTATAATTATGATGATAAACTCTAAAATGCTTCAAAAATATTTAATTTATGTTATACTATTATTTCAGGTTTTTTTTCTTTAGCAGTACTTTTTTTTTTATTTTTTTTTTACTTTACAATATTGTATTGGTTTTGCCATACATCAGTTTTATGTCTGATTATACACTGAAAAATTAAAAAAGAAGACATAAAGAGTGTCCATACATTATTATTAGAAATAAGCATTATATATGAAGAATATTTATATTTTCAAAGCACCTTTACATACATCATTCTATTTTATTCTCAGAATAATCAAAAAGGTATGAATATGTCCATTTCATAGTTGAGAAAACTGAGTCATGGGTAATTTATTATTAAAAAAAAAAAACAAAATCCACCCCCCCCCTTTTTTTTTTACCATGTCCAGAGGCATGTAGGATCTTGGTTTGGTAATCAGTGATGGAACCCATGCCTGCTGCAATAGAAGCACAGAGTCCTAACCGCTGGACCACCAGGGAAGCTCCTGCTTATTTTACAAATATAGTCAAAACATTCACATTAGTCCACATTCAAAAGGAACATAAGGGTTTACAGTGAACAACTTCCCCTCACCTCTAATACCTGTCTCTCTTCCTGGAGGCAATTGCCCTTTCCTGTGTCTTATATATTCTTCTGGAGACATGGTACGCTGATGATGAACCTAGTTCTTTTTCATTTAATTAGTTCTGAACCTTGTTCTTCTTCATGTAATGATATATTCTGGAGATACTTCATATGAGTATATAGCAAACTTCTTTCTTATGGTTTCATAGTATTTGATTGTATAATGTATTTGAAACAGTCTTACAGTGATGCACTTTTTAGGTTGCTTTTGATCTTTGCTACTTTTTCTTTTTAGCTGAGCCACATGGCTTGGGGTATCATAGTTCCTTGATTGGGAATTGAACCTGGGCCACAGGTGAAAGCCCACAGTCCTAACCACTAGGCCCCCAGAGAACTCCCTCCATCTTTGCCTTTAATGAGCAACCTTATGCATGTGGCATGTACATGTGTGCAAATGTATCTATTGGAGAATTTCTATGTTGGAATTGTTGGATCAGAAAATACATAGACTTAAAAATTTGAGAAGTATTGTGACATTTTCCTTCATCAGATTAGACAAAGATTTTAGGTGACTTAGTCAAGGCTGAAGAGCTAATTTTTAATGGATTTGGAGTTAAAACAAATGTTTCCTAACCAGAAAATAGGAGCCATGATGAATGGTACATCTGGGGGAACACTAAGTTCTTGTCAAATATAATCAATTTGGGGCATCTGCAAGAGAAGAGGAAGAAGATTCACCTTTTGGGCCTACTCCATCCTTTCTGCTGCCCTCTGGGAACTTGTTCCCTGAACTGGAGGGCCAAGTGATGAACCGACCTCAGCAAGCCCAGATGGGTTTACCTCCTGTCGTCCTGGGCCAGTCAGTCTCATAGACAACTGAGATGTGGGCTTGTACCAAAAAGTTGAAGAAATTAAAGGGCTTTACCTCAAAAAATAGAAGGCTAGGAAGAAACAGGGAATGAGTTTTAAAAGGCCTTCAAAGATACTGCTCTTCTGCAAGATGACCCCTCATGAACAGGCTCTCTTTGTGAGTCACTGTCCGTGGTGCTGACAACATCCCTGTGGGCTGAGGAGGGGTTGCTTTTCCTATTTCTGGGGCACTAAAGTGTCTTAAACAAACCCTCCTGGGGAATTCTGGGCAGGACAGAAAGGCAATCAAGGGAAACAAGAGAAGCAGAAAGGATAAGAGCTAGTTAAGTTGACTGTGAGGTGGGCGGAGAAGGAAGAGGGATTGGTATATGATTGGATATTGTCTACAAATCATAGTGATGGGGACTGGGACGAACATTTGCACATTGCGTTGGCATTCCATTATTGTATGCATGTATTTCCTGAGGACTTGAAGAATCAAGTGAGGCTATAGAAAATACCTTAGAGAAAATTATCATGTGGAATTTCTTGAGTGGACAATTTTAGAAATAAGATGGATTACCATCTGCCTGAACTGATTTAACTATAATCCTGCCAAGAGAGGGAATAGACTGAATAACCTCCGGAGAACCTCATAATATTTGAAGTTACAACTTCAGTGAAAACATTCATCCTATTCTTGCTCTTTATCTCTGAGCTTCAGGGCAGCCTGGATTTAAACTAAAGTAACATCACAAGCTATACTGATTTCGTCTTATCTATAGTCATTTGCCTTCAAGTGTTGTTTTAATACACACGAGAAGTTAATAACTCTCTCAACCTGTCAGTTCTTTCCTCAGCAGCATAAAAATATAACACAGAACATGAATTCAATAAATCCAACTCACTCCTTATCGCTGCACTGAAATTGAACAATTTTTCCTTCACATGATTAAGTCTACAAAATATTTATGTTTTGGTACAAAGAGAAACTCTTGGATTTGTATTAAATTTAAGTGTAAAAATGTGATTTTTTTTTTTAACATTTCTATCCTTGGCTTTGTTTTCATTTGAAATGCTAAATTTTCTGGTTGGAAAAACTTTATAATATTGGAAATTAGGCCAGAAACTCCATAAATGCCAAAATTTATTTTTCAATATTTTAATGGCCTCACTGGCAATGCAGTTGGCTTTGTGTGCTTGGCTGTGATTATAATCATTGCCGCTATAGGGACACACTAGTTTCAAACTGAGCTTAGGGAGCTCTTGGGCATGAGCAGTCAAAGTAACATCCAGAAAGTCTCCAAGGGCCCCTACTAGTGTATCTGTCTCCACACAGGGTGAGATTTCCCCGTAGGCCACCAAGAAAAGAAGCTGTTTTCCCCAAGGGTTATCTAATCCTGCCTGTGGGCATCGACTCCTCTAACCCTTCTCGTATTCCAAGTTTAGAGACTGCCCTCAAGTTTCACATCAAATTTCTCTATTCCAGGGCTGTGACTCAGCTTCAATCTAAAATCCACTTGAGAAAAAACACTGAAGGGAAAGAGGATCATCCTTTCTTCTGGACTGGCTCTCAACATTTTCTTTTCCTCATACACAGTTAACAAAACTGTCATCTCTTATTACACGGTGGTGATTCTTTGCCAAAGTCTGGATGGGCAGGGCAGAAGGGTTGTCCTTTTCTGCTTCACCCAGAGATACTTATCAAATGGAGAGTGGGGTAGGTGAGAAACTATAGAAAAATCAACTCACTCACACATAAATTCAACAAGCTGGCTATATTTTCTGACCAAATCTAATAAGTACCTGTCAACTCTTTTGAGTTTTCTTTGTAGACAATTACATAATCTATAAATTATCCAAATTTGCTTTTTTTGAGGTTCCATATTGTGTACTGCATGTACTATTATCATGATTATCATCAGAAACAACAACAAATACACACTGAGTGTTTACCAGGTAAAAGACTAGAACTGACCGATATAGAGATCTAAGGGATGAAGGAGACAGGCTTCTTCCTCTCCAAAGCGTGATAATTGGGACACGGTTTGTCTACTTCTTTCGCCCCTATATGTTGGCAGGATGCATGATCCTAGATGAGCCACTTAGCCACAATTCTCCATTCTCCTCTTCCTTTCCCCTTGTTTTGAACAAATGTCCAGTGCACAGTCTATGGTCTGAGTCGTGAGCATCAGATATTAGAAGTAAATGGAAAAGGAAAAGCAGAGCAGGGGAACAGCTATGGCTCACTCTGCCATTCTCTCCATTTGGCAGGGCTTCCAGACTCCCCCATAAAGCAAAGATTATCATGCCCACAAAAGACTCTGAAATCTTTTCCAGAAACCAATTGCCAGACTGGGAATTCTGAAGAACATAACACAAGTGAATATACATTATTTTCTTCTCTAAGAGCAAAAGATTATAAAAAGTAATAAAATAAATACAGTCATGAAATTTGGATTAAGGAGACAGTTATAGGCTGAGTTGCAATTTTATAGACAATTTTGAAGTATAATAGTTAAGATTTGGCTAATCCATAGCATGGATTATTATTAAAAAAAATTTAAGTGGTTTACAAAATAGGATATATAACAAAATATGTTTTCATAAAAAATAAAATAAAGGTATATTTATGTCCAGAAAAGACTATCAACTCCAATTGTTCCTAAGCACTGTGATTTTTTTAGTTCATTTTATTTACATACTGGGTCGAAATAGGGGATGAGGAAGTAAGAGACCAGACTATTTTGATAACAAAGCCCACAGAACTATTTAACTTTAAAAAATGTGAACATTTTTCTCTTTGTCAAAAATTTTAAAATCATATTTTTCAATTAAAAAATTTAATCTAGCCTTAGAAGCCAAAAAGTGCTGCTATCCAGTAAGCAGTCAATAAGTGATTGCTAATGTTATTATGCAGTGAGAATTGTCTTGAGAAAGGAAATCAGGAGTATATTGCTTCTGAAGCTTCTGTAAAATCAGACTTCACCTCACCAAGTTGTTGACAAAAGGATAACATTAGCATGGGAGCTACAAAGTAGAGTTCACGGAGCAGGAACTGGGTGGCCAGTATTAAAATCATACGGTGTCAGAATTTCCCTGATGGTGCAGTGGATAAGAATCCACCTGCCAAAGCAGGGGACATGGGTTCAATCCCTGGTCCGAGAGGATTCCACATGCAATGAGCACCTAAGCCCATGCACCACAACTCCTGAGCCTGCGCTCTAGAGCCCGCAAGCCACAAGTACTGAGCCTCGTGCCACAACAAGCTCATGCACCTGGAGCCTGTGCTCCACAACAAGAGGAGCCCCCACAATGAGAAGCCCTGTGCGCCATAACAAAGAATAGCTCCCACTCGCAGCAACTAAAGAAAAGACAGCACACAGCACAGCCAAAAATTAACTAATCTGAAAAGTCATACTGTGCCAAGGCCAGATCCTGCAGAGAAAGAGACTGGGATGCTAACTTGCTGGCAACTTGTACCCTTTGAAAGAAAGTTCATTGAGCATCACTGGGGCCATCTCCCTGACCTTTGATTCCTTGATCCTCTGCTCACCACACAACATTCTGATGGTTAGCAAAGTACAACTGGTGTGGTGACTGAAGGTTTATTTCCTTTATTGTGAACTAACTGGTTTGCACAGTAACATTGGGTGAGTGTTTTTGATGTTCCCCTGAGTTGAGGAGCAAAGTGTGTAGTGAAGGAAGTAAGCCTGGGACATAGGGGCCCAAGAACAGATAGTTCCCCTGGGAGTCTCCCTCTGAGCAGTAAGGCAGCCTCTATATAGTTCATGGCTTTCTTATCTATAATCCCAACCACAATATTCCCATGTGAAAACCAAGTGTGCACATTACCCAGAATATTTACTCTGGACCACAGCCAAAACTTGACTCGTTGATTAACGCATACACTGTTTATGGTTTTTGTTGGTCTTCCTTATCCTCCCCGCTTCTCTGGGAACTGACTGTACTCCCAAACCAGAATTGGGCATGTAAGCTGGATGAAACACAAAGTAGTCTCTACCCTTCTGTGGTCAGTGATCCTGCCAGTGATGGGAGCATGACTCAGGACAGACCCATCAGAGTCCTGCCCAGGATTGTATCCAGCTGGACTCCATTTGCAAAACAAAATATAAGACTGAGCCACTCATTCAAGTAGCCAGAAGACTGTAGCACTGGTCCAGGGAAAACAGCTGACTGACCTCAGGCAAGTCACTTAAACTCATTGGAACGAAGTTCCTTCTTCTACAAAGTAAGAACTCTGATCATGACCTCCTGGAAAGTTCTGACATTCAGAGGTGAAACCTCTCTTTTTCCTTTTATGTAGACACTGAACCAAAACAACCTGTCAGCTAGAGTCTACTGCTGTGAATTTAGTCTATTGATTCCTTCTCAGTCCAACAACTGGGTTTTCCAGGAACTCAGATAATTGCAATTGGAGGCCAAAAAAAAAAAAAAAGCACAACATAAAAAAAAAAAATCATACACCATGACCAAGTGGGAGTCTTCACAAGGATGGTTCAACATATGTAAAATCAATCACTGTGATACAACACATACACAAAAGACAAAAACCACATGATCATCTCAATATACGCAGAAAAGGCGTTTGACAAAATTCAACATCTATTCTTGATAAAAACTCTTACCACAGTGGGTATAGAGGGAACATCTCAAAAGTGTAAAAACTATTTATGACAAATCCACAGCCAATATAATACTCAATGGTGAGAAGTCAAAAGGCTTCCCACTAAAATCTGGAACAAGACAAGGATGCCCACTCTCACCACTTTTCTTCAACATAGAAGTCCTAGACACAGCAATCAGACAAGAAATAAAAAGTATCCAACTTGGAAGGAAAGAGGTAAAATTGTCATTAGACACAGATGATATGACACCATATATAAAAAATCCAAAAGACTTCACACAAAAACTACTAGAACTGAAAAATAAATTCAGCAGGGTAGCAGGACATAAGATTAATATGGTGGCATTTCTTCATACCAACAATGAAACATCAGAGAGAGAGTGTGAAAAAATATTAGTTTTTAAAATCTCTCCAAAATAATATACTTAAGAATAAACCTCACTAAGGAAGTGAAAGACTTATACACTGAGAACTATAAAACATTAATAAAGGAATTTGAAGATGATTCAAAGATATGGAAAGATAACCCATGCTCTTAGATTGGAAGAATTAATACTGTTAAATTGAACATGATATCCAAAGCAATCTTCAAATTTAAGGTGATCCCTATCAAATTACCCGTGCCCTTTCTCACAAAACTAGAACAAATAATCTTAAAATTCATATGAAACTATTAAAGACCCAGAATTGCCCAAGCAATCCTTAAGAAAAAGAACAAAGCACAAAGTCATTACCATCCCAGACTTAAGACAATATAATACAAAGCTACAGCAATCAAAACAGTGTGATACTGATACAAAAGCAGGCATACAGATCAATGGAACCGAATAGGCAGCCCAGAAATAAACTCACACACCTACAGTCAATTAATCTTCGACAAAGTAGGCAAAAACATCCAGTGGATCCAATACCAAGGAATTGGTATTGGGAAAGTTGGACAGCCTCAAGCAAATCAATGATGTTAGAACATGCTCTCTCACCATATACAAAAATAAACTGAAAATGGCTTAAAGACTTAAATATAGGATATGGCACCATGAAATTCCTAAAAGAGAACATAGGCAAGACATTCTCTGACATAAATCATACCAGTGTTTTCTTAGGTTAGTCTCCCAAAGCAATAGAAACAAAATCAAAAATAAATAAATGGGACCTAATCAAACTTACAGGCTTCTGCACAGCAAAGTAAATCATAAAAAAAATGAAAAAATCCTGAGAATGGGAGAGAATAGTTGTGAACGATGCAACTGACAAAGGCTTAATTTCCAAAATATACAAACAGCTCATACAACTTGACAACAACAACAAAAAAATAAACAACCCAATCAAAAAAGGGGCAGAAGACCTAAAAAGACATTTCTCTGAAGAAGAAATACAAATAGTCAATATATATAGGCACATGAAAAGATGCTTAGCATCACTAATCATTAGGGAAATGCCAACCAAAACTACAATGATATAGCACTTCATGCCAATCAGAATGGCCATCGTTAAAAGGGCTACAAATCACAAAAGCTGGAGAAGATGTAGAGGAAAGAGAACCCTCCCACACTGCTGTTTGGTGCAGCCACCATGGAAAACAGCATGGAGTTTCTTTAAAAACCAAAATAGAGTTACCATATGATCCAGCAATCCCAGTTCTGTGCATACATTCAGACAAAACTACAGTTTGGAAAGATACATGAACGTTCACTGCAGCACTATTTACAAACAAGCACTATTTGGAAACAACCTATAAGTCCGTTAACAGATGAATGGATAAAGCAGATGTGGTGTATATATACATATACATGCGTATATATAGATATAATAACATATGAGATATATATATCATATACTGTAGTTTTGCATAATATTACCATTGGTGAAAGTAGATAAAAATATAGGATCATTCTGCATTATTTCTTACAACTGTATATAAATCTACATGATCTCAATAAAAACCTATGGCTGATTCATGCTGAGGTTTGACAGAAAACAGCAAAATTCTGTAAAGCAATTATTCTTCAATAAAAATAAATTAATTAAAAAAGAAAAAAGTTCTAAAAAAAAGGTTCAATGGTGTAGGGGATGAAGAGGTATAAAACCTATTACGCATAAAATAAATAAATTACAAGGATATATTGTACAGCACAGGGAATAGAGCCAATATTCATGATAATTTTATTTTTTAATATAAATTTATTTATTTTAATTGGAGGCTAATTACTTTACAATCTTGTATTGGTTTTGCCATACATCAACATGAATCCACCACAGGTGTACATGTGTTGGAATATAATCTGTAAAAATATTAAATCACTACAATGTGCAACTGAAATTCTATAATATAATAAATTAACTATATTTCAATAAAAATTTTTGTAAAATAAATTTTGTTTTTATACCAGTAGAACGAAACAGGTGAAGCTTTATCCTGATAATCCAAAGAATGAATTCTTAACATGAAGCCTCATTTATCCAGGTCAGCTTTGTCCTTTATTTATGTTGTCCTTGAAATCACAAAGAGGCAAGCAAACTAGTGGTCATGATTCCTATCTTACATGGTTTAATACTGATCAGGAATGTTTAGACCTCATTTTCATAGAGTACATCATGAGAAACGCTGGACTGGAAGAAACACAAGCTGGAATCAAGATTGCTGGGAGAAATATCAATAACCTTAGATATGAGAGTCCCTTGGACTGCAAGGAGATCCAGCCAGTCCATTCTGAAGGAGATCAGCCCTGGAATTTCTTTGGAAGGAATGATGCTAAAGCTGAAACTCCAATACTTTGGCCACCTCATGGGAAGAGTTGACTCATTGGAAAAGACTCTGATGCTGGGAGGGATTGGGGGCAGGAGAAGAAGGGGATGACAGAGGATGAGCTGGCTGGATGGCATCACTGACTCAATGGACGTGAGTCTGAGTGAACTCTGGGAGTTGGTGATGGACAGGGAGGCCTGGAGTGCTGTGATTCATGGGGTCGCAAAGAGTCGGACACGACTGAGCGACTGAACTGAAGTGAACTGATGCAGATGACACCACCCTTATGGCAGAAAGTGAAGAGGAACTCAAAAACCTCTTGATGAAAGTGAAAGTGGAGAGTGAAAAATGGCTTAAATGTTGGCTTAAAGCTCAACATTCAGAAAACGAAGATCATGGCATCCGGTCCCATCACTTCATGGGAAATAGATGTGGAAACAGTGTCAGACTTTATTTTTGGGGGCTCCAAAATCACTGCAGATGGTGACTGCAGCCATGAAATTAAAAGACGCTTACTCCTTGGAAGGAAAGTTATGACCAACCTAGACAGCATATTCAAAAGCAGAGACATTACTTTGCCAACAAACGTCCAGCTAGTCAAGGCTATGGTTTTTCCAGTGGTCATGTATGGATGTGAGAGTTGGACTGTGAAGAAAGCTGAGCACTGAAGAATTGATGCTTTTGAACTGTGGTGTTGGAGAAGACTCTTGAGAGTCCCTTGGACTGCAGGATCAGCCCTGGGATTTCTTTGGAAGGAATGATGCTAAAGCTGAAACTCCAATACTTTGGCCACCTCATGCGAAGAGTTGACTCATTGGAAAAGACTCTGATGCTGGGACGGATTGAGGGCAGGAGAAGAAGGGGATGACAGAGGATGAGCTGGCTGGATGGCATCACTGACTCGATGGACGTGAGTCTGAGTGAATTCTGGGAGTTGGTGATGGACAGGGAGGTCTGGCGTGCTGCGATTCATAGGGTCGCAAAGAGTTGGACACAAGTGAGCAACTGAACTAAACTGAACTGAAAAGTGACTTACAAGTTAAAAAGTAACATTTTATGGGTATGTTAGTGGTAAAGAACTCACCTGCCACTGCAGGAGAAGTACAAGAGATGCAAGTTTGACCCCTAGGTTGGGAAGATCTCCTGAAGGAGAGTATGGCAACCCACTCAAGTAGTCTTGCCTGGGAAATCCCATAGACAGAGGAGCCTGGTGGGCTATGGTCCATAGGGTTAAAGAGTTGGCAAAGAGTTGGACATGACTGAGCAACTTAGAACATGCTATTGGGTTGGCCAAAAAGTTAGTTCAGGTTTTTCCATGTTACAGAAAACCTGAATGAACTTTTTGGCCAACCCCATACTTTTATAAATTAATATGGAGAATGGCATATAGTAAAATTTTAAACAACCTTGCAAGAAACATCATTTACAAGAGATCCACCAAAAATAGTCCTTCAGTAGGACATACTCTCCAGTACTCTTGCCTGGAAAATCCCATGGATGGAGGAGCCTGGTAGGCTGCAGTCCATGGGGTCGCAAAGAGTCGGACACGACTGAGCTACTTCACTTTCACTTTTCACTTTCCTGCATTGGAGAATGAAATGGCAACCCACTCCAGTGTTCTTGCCTGGAGAATCCCAGGGATGCGGGAGCCTGGTGGGCTGCCGTCTATGGGGTCGTACAGAGTCGGACACGACTGAGGCGACTTGGCAGCAGCAGCAGGACATACTGGTAATATTTAAGTTAGATTCTTCCCCAATACAAAAAATTAGAAAGACAGAAAAAAAAAAAACACACACACACGGATACAAAGGAAACTAAAGATATTTGTCAGTGGATACTTCATTTAACGTTACTAATATATATAAAACCTGAAGGCAGCTAAGAATTTTCTAGGAATATATGAATTATTAAATTTTATTCCATTGAGTAATGGTGGGATGAATGGAGAATCTTGACAAAGCATTTTAAAAAGTTCCAGGTCCAGATGATTTGACATGTGAATTCCTTGAAATCATCAAGAGCAGTTCTATCTATGCTATTTAAATCATTCCAGCACATAGTAAAAGAATGCAAGCCTTCCAAATATTTTTGACAGCCAGCATAGTGCTGAAAACAAAGGGCAAAAATTACAAATCAATTACAAAACACCCTAAGTATAAATACTGATGCAAGCATCTTCTGTAAAACATTACCAAGTGAATCCAGCATTAGATTAACAGAATAGTATACCAAACCAAGTAGAGTTCATTTCAAAAATGTAAAGCTGGTTCAGCATACAAATTCTATTAATAAAATTCATCATCATAATTTTTCAAGGTAAAAAACCACATCATTAAGAGATTCCAAAAGTCATTTAAAAAATTCCACATCAATTGCTGATTAATTTGATCCCCAGGTCAGGAAGATCTCCTGGAGAAGGAAATGGCAACCCACTCCAGTATTCTTGTCTGGGAAATTCCATGGACAGAGGAGCCTGGTAGACTATAGTCCATGGAGTCACCAAAGACTTGGACACATCTTGGCAGCTAAACAACAACAATATTGTGCTCAATTGACAATTAAAACCAAAGTTTAAAAAATAGTGACACAAAGATGTCTTAAACATGACAAATTATATATTCAAAATAGTGTCACATTTAATAATTAGATATAAGAATTATTTCCATAAATATAATGAATAAGCTAAAGTTGTCTATGATTTAATCTTGTAGAAGTCCTTGTCAAACAACCAGAAATGGGAAAAAAGAGGTGCAGAATATTGGAAACAGACAAAATTATCATTTTTCAGATGTTACTATCTATCTGAAAAACATGGCAGGTTGAATCGCAAAGGTATTAAAATCATTAGAGAGTTCTATTAGGTGGTCAAATTAACATTAAACACAAAGCTTTCTCAATTATACCTCAGTAAAACTGAAATTTTTTTTAAACACTAAGCTTTTTTATATGTTGACAATATCAGTTAAAAAAAAGATGGTATTCACAATAGAAACAAAATGCATAAGACACTTATAAATAAACAAAATAAGTAGTGTACAAATTAAGAAAATCATAAAACAACAAGAAACACTGCTACTGCTGCTAAGTCGCATCAGTCGTGTCCGACTCTGCGTGACCCCATAGGCGGCAGCCCACCAGACTCCCCGTCCCTGGGATTCTTCAGGCAAGAAGATTGGAGTGGGTTGCCATTTTCTTCTCCAATGCATGAAAGTGAAAAGTGAAAATGAAGTCACTCAGTCGTATCCGACTCCTAGCGACCCCATGGACTGCAGTGCACCAGGCTCCTCCGTCCATGGGGTTTTCCAGGCAAGAGCACTGGAGTGGAGTGCCATCGCCTTCTCCAACATGGGTGTACTGCACACCTATTTCTGTTGCCCTTGTTGTCATTGTTACTGCCTTTGTCCCCCAGAACATCCAGGCTTCTGTTTCTGGAACAACTGCTTCCTATTCTGTGGCTTCCCTGGTGGCTCAGACAGTAAAGAATCTGCCTGCAATGTGGGAGACTGGGGTTCGATCCCTGGGTCGGGAAGATCCCCTGGAGAAGGTAATGGCAACCCACTCCAGTATTCTTGCCTGGAGAATTCTATGGACAGAGAAGTCTGGTGGGCTACAGTCCATGGGGTTGCAAAGAATCAAATATAACTGAATGATTAACACTTTCACTTTCTGTGGGTTTCCTGTCCCACTGTGTGCAGACTTGTTATGCCTGTTATCTATGTGTCTAGCCCTTTTTCAGCCAAGGGGTAAACAAGTTACCCAAGCGAGGATCACTGAATTCTCTCCAGAATCTGAAAACTGAGCTTCGGACAGAAAGCTGGTGGATCTGAGGAATTTGAGTGGAGCTGCAGATCACTATAAGTACTCTAGCTCTTTTCATGCCCAAATCCAGTCCTTCAGCTTTTCTTCACATCTGTTAGCCCCTCCACATCCTTTCAGGAATTCCTTATGTTACATTTTTTCTTTAAGTCAGTAAAAATTTGCTTCTGATTTTTTTCAACCAAATAACTGTAACTGAGTCTATAACAGACATACTTTTACAATGATGTCAATTACCTCTAAATTAATCTATTATTCAATACAATACAGGCTCAGCTGGTTAGTAATTTGCCTGCAATGCTGGAGACCTGGGTTGGGAAGATCCCCTGGAGAAGGGAAAGGCTACCCACTCCAGTATTCTGGCCTGGAGAAAGCCATGGACTGTACAATGCATGGGGTCACAAGGAGTTGGACACGACTGAGCGACTTTCACTTTCAGTTTGCAATAAAATACACACCAAAATCATAACAGAAATGGAACCAAGCAGTCTTAAATTTCATCTTGAATCACCATCAACTTTGGTTACATGTTAGAATCATCTGAAGAGTTTTCACAACTCTCTTTTCCCAGGATGAATCCCAAAGCAATTAAATTAGGACCTCTGAGTGCAGGACCAAGTGTTTATTAGAGCTCTTTGAGTGATTATGATGTGCTGCCAACACTGAGAATTACTTCTCTAGAAGAATAAACATGTAAGACTAGTGAGAAATTTCTGGGGAGGAAAAAAAGAAAAAATGAGCAGGCTTGTCCCATGGGCAACTGAAATATAAAGCTATAGCTATATAAGTAAAGCAATGTACTCCTAGCATAAGAACTGACAGACAAATAGAACAAAATGCATACTCCAAAAGAGTCAAATCCAAATCCGTACAACTGAAAATATAATAGACATAGCATTTAAAATCATTGGGGAAAAGAGGGACTACTCTGTGAACAATGTTGGGACAACCAGCTAGCCATTTGAAACAATGAAGCCATTAAAATAAATTCTAGATGACTCAGAAGTGAAAATTAAACTATAAAAATATGCTGCTTTTGCTTATGCAATATATATCCATCCTTATCTTGGTAATGAAACCCCAGTTTTCCCTGGGAAGCTGCTCATCAGCAATTTTCAATCCATTTGACTGAGGGTTGAAGTAAAAAGATGAAAAGATATTAACTCTGTCCCTTAAAGAATATAAGAAAAGCAATGAGATATCACTTATTGACCATCATACTGGCAAAATAAAAAAAATTTTTGGTAATAGCTGGTCTTGTTTAGTATGCAACGATTAGAAACTCTCAGAGTGTAAATGGCAGCAAACACCATAAATATATATACCTTTAATCCAGTACTTCAACTTTTGGTAATATAATACAAGCTTACAGTCAATCACAACCACAAAGATTTTATTGATCATAGCTTTGTTTTCACAGTGAAAAAATAAATGTCTTTCAAGAGGATAACTATACATGTGTTGACATTAAATATGTTCATGACTCTTGACACTTATTAGAATTACTATTATTAAAACACACAGAAAATAAGTGTTAGCAAGGATGTGGAGAAATTGGAACCTTTGAGTACTATTGGTGGGAATGTAAAATGATACAGCCGCTATGGAAAATAGTATTGTGATTCCTCAAAAAATTAAACATAGAATTACCATATGATCTAGGATTTCCACTTCCACTTTGGGTATATACCCAAAAGATTTGAAAGCAGGAACTCCAACAGATATTTGTACACAGTCCTCACAACAGCATTATTTGTTGTTGGTCAAAAGTAGAAGCAACTCAAGTGTCCATCGATGGATAAATAGATAAGCAAAATGTGGCCTGTATGTTCAATGGACTATCAGCTTTAGAAAGGAAAGATATTCTGATACATGTACAACATGGATGAACTTTGAGGACATTATGCTAAATGAAATAAGAGAGTCAGCAGAGGACAAATATAATATGATTCTACTTATACGAGGATCTACAGTAGTCAAATTCATAGCAGAAAGTAGAATGGTGGTTGCCAGGGGTTGGAGGGCAGAGTAGTGAGTTCTTGTTCAATGGATAGAGTTTCAGATTTGCAAGATGAAAAAGTTCTAGAGATGGATGATGGTGATGGCTGTAGAACAATGTAAAATGTACTTACTGCCACAGAACTGTGAGCTTAAAAGTGCTTAAGATGGCAAATTTTATGTTAAACATATTTCACAATAAAATTTATTTTCTATTAAAAAAGAATTTGTTTATTTTGATTTCCTCAAGATTTGTCTTTATTAATATTGTCTGGGAAATTTGCTTTTATGATGAGTCATTCAAGAATGACTCTGAAACACAAGTTTTGCGATAAGCAGAGCTTCCTAGAGGTCATTCTTCATGGTTGCTTTTATAGTTTATGATCTTCAATCATATTTATTTGTAATCATTTTTCACAAAGTAGGAAAAGTCCTTTTTTAAATAATTTCATTAATTTATTTCTGGCTGTTGGGCCTTCATTGCCCTGCAGGCCTTTTCTCGAGCTGTGTGTGCAGGCTTCTCACTGCGGTGGCTACTCTTGTTGTGGAGTGGGGACTCTAGGGCTCACAGGCTTCAGGAAAGGCACATGGGCTTGGTAGCTGTGGCTCCCAGGCTCTAGGGCAAAGCTCAACAGTTGTGGTGCTCGGGCTTATTTACTCTGCAGCATGTGGGATCTTCCCAGATCAGGGATTGAATCCGTGTCTCCTGCATTGGCAGGCAGATTCTTAACCACTGAACCACCAAGGAAGCCCAGGAAAAGTCTTTTTAAAAAGAGAGAGAGAGCAGAACGCTTAAAAACATCAAAGAGGATCCTTATACAGGGTCAATAGCAAATGCAATTATAGAAAATTAGGTGGTGACATCATATCTTAAGTTACAAGTCAGTTCTTTGTGGGGTAATTTTCCATGTTGGAATTTTGCTTCACATTTTTTCAGCAGCCCTATTTCACTCCCAGAAGCTAGCTGCTCATAGATTCTAGTGGCTCAGTCATGCATGCCAGGGACCCAAAATCTGAGAGGATTCACTTGGTTAACCAAGAACCCTTAGCCAGAGGCAATCTGGTTTCTTTCCCAGGGCTAGTACAAAACAGTGGAAATATTTCCACTCCAAATAGAAACTACAATCTAAAAGTAGCCCCGTTCCCTTTTCTTTTAAAATTTGAACACAAGCAGAAACAAAGAGTAGGATTTCAGTTTATCTTACACTGAGGTTCAAGAAAGGAATTGTAGCAAATATAAAACAAAATTTTAACTGGCACTAGATTATATGACAACTACTACACTTAAAAACTGTATCTAGCGTTTTCATGAAGATGGCACCGAAGGCGAAGAAGGAAACCCCTGCCCCTCCTAAAGCTGAAGCCAAAGCAAAGGCTTTGAAGGCCAAGAAAGCAGTGTTGAAAGGTGTCCACAGCCACAAAAAAAAGATCTGGACGTCGCCCACCTTCCGGCGGCCCGAAACCCTGCGGCTCAGGAGGCAGACCAAATATCCTCAGAAGAGCGCCCCAGGAGAAACAAACTTGACCGCTATGCCATCATCAAATTCCCCCTCACCACCGAGTCAGCCATGAAGAAAATGGAAGACAACACACTGGTATCCATTGTGGATGTCAAGGCCAGCAAGCACCAAACTAAACAGGCTGTGAAGAAGCTCTATGACATTGACGTGGCTAAGGTCAATACTCTGATCAGGCCTGATGGAGAGAAGAAGGCATATGTTCAACTGGCTCCTGACTATGATGCTTTGGATGTTGTCGACAAAATTGGGATCATCTAAACTGAGTCCAGCTGGCTAATTCCAAATATAAAAGTTTTCACTATGTAAAAAAAAAAAAAAAAACCTGTGTCTAGTACAGTTGCTTAGTATAGAACCTGATCAGGAGAGAAGAGAAATAATGCCAACTTCTTGCCAGAAAATCAAAACACTAAGCCATCTGCATATATCTGGACAAAATTATAATTCAAAAAGATACATGCAGTCCTATGTTCATAGCAGCATTATTTACAATAGTCAAGACATAGAAGAAACAAAAGTCAATCGACAGAAGAATGGATAGAGAAGGCGTGGTAATATAAACAATGGAATCTGACTCATAAAAAGGAATGAAATAATGCCATGTGCAACAACAAGGATGGACCTAGAGGGTATCACACCAAGTGAAGTCAGTCCAAAAGAGAAAAACAAACACCATATGACATCACTTATATGTGGAATCTAAAATATTACACAAGTGATCCTATCTACAAACCAGAAACAAACTCAGACATAGAGAAAAGACTTGCAGTTGCCAAGGGGGAGAGAGGGTGAGAGAGGATGACTTGGGAGCCTGGGATGAGCTGATAGAAACTATTACATATTGAATGGATAACAACAAGGTCCTACTGTATAGCATAGCGAACCTATATTCAATACTCTGTAATAAGCCACAATGTAAAAGAAAAAAACACTAAGCCATTTGTAAGCAGATAAATACCTTCCAGTAATATCCATTTAAATATGTACTGAGGTTTATAGACAAAAGGTACCATTGTGAACACAGGTTAGGATCTTAGGATCCTATGTAATGTGATCCAAGGAACCAGATGACTTTGATGAAGTTCCCCCTTTGCAATCAAACTCAGCAATATTGTTCAAAAGGAACCAAGAGAACAGGAAAAATCTTCGGAGTCAAACCAGTTATAACTGGTCTCTGACCAGTAGTGTTTCTGTTCCAATATAAAGTCACTTTTCTAGGGGACTTCACACCATCTGTTTCTGAGGTTTATTTAGACCAGTTTTAGTGATTTTATGCCAAAGGTGCATAAAAAAGTGTTGTTTAACTCATATTTGGCAAGATATTTCTTGAATAAATGAAAGAGGCATGACACCTTCATATTTCTGACATTTTAAAAATATTTTCAAACAAAACACTGAAATACTATATAACAAAAATATTATCAAAGCTCTGCCTACTCTCATTCTTGCATGTGATTATAAATCATTCACTCCGGTCACCCACCATCCATGGGCATGCATCTAGAACTTAAGTGGCACGCTGACTCTAATAAATGCCAGACCTTGCCGAGAAACCTCAGAAATCCATCCAACAGTCGATGGCAAAGAGTCACATGACTAAAATAATCATGTGACTAATGGCTATGCTCTTAGTATAGCTGAAAATGAGAAGACCTCATGACCCAGAGATGCCAGGACTAGGTATAAATACAAAAATACACTAGGAAAAATACGAGACATGACAGCATGTTCATTCAACACTGTCTGTAGTAGCATAACTGGGAAAAACCTAAAAGTTCATCAGCAGAAAATTAGATGCATAAACTGTAATATAACTCTATAACTGAATAACAGAATTTTAACTTACAGATGTTAAAATGAATGATTACTATCCATACTAACTTAGCTCTTTAAAATATAATTTTAGTGGGTAAGAGAAATATTTAATATTTCATTCAGTATAATACCATTTATATATACTTTAAAGACATACAAATAGTGAAAATTTAAAATGACCTAAGTGTCCATAAAGAGGAGACTGGATAAACGAAGGCAGTATATAATGGAAGGTATCATTGTTTAAATGATGGTGTAGAGCTCTATTGATTGACGATGAAAAGGTCAGTGATATTTTGCTAAATGAAGATGCAGTATGTATACTATGATCTGATTTTTACTTTCCAAAAAATGTGTGTACATGCATAAGAAATGTTAACTCAGGCTATTTCTGGATGATGGGATAATTGATAGGCTTTATTTTCTTCTTTATACCCTTCTGCATTTTTCTGAATTTTTCTCTGCAATTAGTATTACTTTTATAAGCAGAAAATAACATTTTACTATAAAAAAGAAACAACAAAAATACAATGTAGCAGATTTCCAAAGATGGCTGTACCAGTATATTTCTCACCCCCCCATGCTTTTATTACAGTATGACTTTGACATTTCTCCATAGAGAGCTAGGAAGGAGCCTCTGTTCCCACCCCTTAAAAAGGGGCCAGCTTTTATGAGTTGATTCTAATGAATAGGATGCAAAGTGACTGCATTACTTCCAAGGGTAGGTCTTAAAAGATGACACAGCTTCTGCCTAGTTCATTCTCTCTCTCTTGCCATCTCTCCTTACCCTTGGAACCTAGCCACTGTGTCATGATTTAGCCCAGGTCACATGGAGAGGTTTCATGGAGATGTTCAGGCCAACAGCCCAGCTAGGGCCTCCCTTAGCTAAGAGCCAGCATTGACTACCAGACATGTGAGTGAACTAGCCTTTGAATGATTCCACTAGCCTCAGCTTTTGCTTCATTCAGTTGAGGCCCCAGACACCTCTGCGCCTTGCCCAGAATCTGTGAGCATAATCAACAGTTGCTCTGTGCCACTGTATTTTGCAGTAATTTGCTACACAGTCCTAGAAACTGGAACACACACAACAAATAATATTACTTGTTGTTTCAAGCTACACATGTGGTCAGAGTAAATTAATTGACTAAAATAATCAGTTTTAGCTATCTCATAGGGCTGAAAATGAACATATCCCCGTGGCCAAGCAACTCCATGTCTAGGTATAAACCCTGGAAAAAAAGTGCTCAGTGAAACACAGACTAGCATGTTCATGTCAACATTGCTCACAGCAGGGTAATTGGAAAAAAACTAGAAGTCCATCAGCAGGAAATTAGGCATATAAATTGAGGTGTAATTGTATAATAGAATACTCATAGATGTCAAAGTAAATAAATTATTGTATGCATTAACTTCGCATGGATTGGATACATACCAAATTCTTTATAATAATTTCTCCTAGGAGTATGGGAGGAAAATGGGACCTGAGAGAGGATCCCATGGGACTTTTAAAGGCATTTTCAAGGTCAAAAATTAAAAATAATAATAATAAAACAAATTTTTAAAAACATTGATTTGAAGCAAATATGGCAAAATGCTAACATTTATCCTAATTATGAAAATCCAGGTGATTATAACTGCCCACATACTTTTCTGTATTCACTTTCTCCCTACTACACCAAAAATAAATCTAGTATTTAAAGGTTAGTGTTTCTCTGACATAAACCACAGCAGGATCCTCTATAATCCACCTCCCAGAATATTGGAAATAAAAGCAAAAATGAACAAATGGGACCTAATTAAAATTAAAAAGCTTCTGCACAACAAAGGAAACTACAAGCAAGGTGAAAAGACAGCCTTCAGAATGGGAGAAAATAATAGCAAATGAAGCAATGGACAAATAATTAATCTCAAAAATATACAAGCAACTCCTGTAGCTCAATTCCAGAAAAATAAACAACCCAGTCAAAAAGTGGGCCAAAGAACTAAACAGACATTTCTCCAAAGAAGACATACAGATGGCTAACAAGCATATGAAAAGAGGCTCAACATCACTCATTATCAGAGAAATGCAAATCAAAACCACAATGAGGTACCATTTTACACCAGTCAAAATGGCTGCTATCCAAAACTCTACAAGCAATAAATGCTGGAGAGGGTGTGGAGAAAAGGGAACCCTCTTACACTATTGGTGGGAATGCAAACTAGTACAGCCACTATGGAGAACAGTGTGGAGATTCCTTAAAAAACTGGAAACAGAACTGCCTTATGATCCAGCAATCCCACTCCTGGGCATACACACTGAGGAAACCAGAAGTGAAAGAGACACATGTACCCCAATGTTCATCACAGCACAGTTTATAATAGCCAGGACATGGAAGCAACCTAGATGTCCACCAGTGGACGAATGGATAAGAAAGCTGTGGTACATATACATAATGTAATATTACTAAGCCACTAAAAAGAATACACTTGAATCAGTTCTAATGAGGTGGATGAAACTGGAGCCTATCATACAGAGTGAAGTAAGCCAGAAAGAAAAACACCAATACAGTATGCTGCTGCTGCTGTCACTTCAGTCGTGTCCGACTCTGTGCGACCCCATAGACGGCAGCCCACCAGGTTCCCCCGTCCCTGGGATTCTCCAGGCAAAAACACTGGAGTGGGTTACCACTTCCTTCTCCAATGCAGGAAAGTGAAAAGTGAAAGTGAAGTCGCTCAGTCATGTCCGACCCTCAGCGACCCCATGGATTCCAGCCTACCAGGCTCCTCCATCCATGGGATTTTCCAGGCAAGAGTACTGGAGTGGGGTGCCATTGCCAATACAGTATACTAATGCATATATTGGAGAAGGCAATGGCACCCCACTCCAGTACTCTTGCCTGGAAAATCCCATGGACAGAGGAGCCTGGTAGGCTGCAGTCCACGGGGTCGCTAAGAGTTGGACATGACTGAGCGACTTCACTTTCACTGTTCACTTTCCTGCCTTGGAGAAGGAAATGGCAACCCACTCCAGCGTTCTTGCCTAGAGAATCCCAGGGATGGGGGAGCCTGGTGGGCTGCCGTCTATGGGGTCGCACAGAATCTGACACAACTGAAGCGACAGCAGCAGCAGCAGCAGCAATGCATATATATGGAATTTAGAAAGATGGTAACGATAACCCTGTATTCGAGATAGCAAAAGAGACACAGATGTATAGAACAGTCTTTTGGACTCTGTGGGAGAGGGCAAGGGTGGGATGATATGGGAGAATGGCATTGAAACATGTAAAATATCATATGTGAAACGAATTGCCAGTCCAGGTTTGATGCATGATACAGGGTGCTCGGGGCTGGTGCTCTGGGGTGACCCAGAGAGATGGGATGGGGAGGGAGGTGGGAGGGATTTCAGGATGGGGAACACATGTACACCCATGGTGTACTCATGTCAATGTATGGCAAAACCAATACAATATTGTAAAATAAAAATAAATAAATAAATAAAACTGAAAAAAAGAAAAAATAAAAAGGTTCGTGTTTTGGGGGTTTTTTTGGTTGTTGTTTCCCTCTCTACTGGAAACAATAAATTCCTTAATTAAAAAATATCTTCACACAAAGTTAATCACTTAAGGATCCAACTTAAAATCCTTGACAATTTCTCTTGATAATTTGAAAGGGGTTTTTTTTGTTTGTTTTTTAGGAAAGTTACTTTATGATGTCAAGGTAGAAATTGATGTTATACATTGAAATATACACATTATGTTGCTATAGATTGAAACATATGCAAAATACGCATTACCATATGTAAAATATATAGCCAGTGGGAGTTTGATGTATGACCCAGGGAACCCAAAGCCATTGCTCTGGGACAACCTGTAGGGATAGGCTATGGAGGGAGGAGGAATGCGGGGCTCAGGAGAGAGGGAACATGTGTATGCCTATGGCCTATTCATGTTTAATTATCCTATTAAATAAATAAATTTTAAAAAAGGAATTGATGCTATAATTATTTGTGAACATATTTCCAGATAATAATAGATCAATAATAATATAATATGGGAGGAGCAACTCCACGTCCAAGGAGCGGCAGCTGCGCGGGTGCAGGATGGCCGAGAGTAGCTACTCCACGTTCAAGGTCAGGAGGGGCGGCCCTGAGGAGATACCCCTCATCCAAGGTAAGGAGCAGCGGCTGCACTTTGCTGCACTTTACCCCACAACCAAGGTAAGAGAAACCCAAGTAAGACAGTAGGTGTTGCGAGAGGGCATCAGAGGGCAGACACATTGAAACCATAGTCCCTTTGACTATGCTAAAGTCTTTGACTGTGTGGATCACAATAAACTGTGGAAAATTTTGAAAGAGATGGGAATACCAGACCACCTGACCTGCCTCTTGAGAAACCTGTGTGCAGGTTAGGAAGCAACAGTTAGAACTGGACATGGAACAACAGACTGGTTCCAAATAGGAAAAGGAGTACGTCAAGGCTGTATACTGTCAACTGCTTATTTAACTTATATGCAGAGTACATCCTGAGAAATGCTGGGCTGGAAGGAGCACAAGCTGGAATCAAAATTGCTGGGGAAAATATCAATAACCTCAGATATGCAGATGACACCACCCTTATGGCAGAAAGTGAAGAGGAACTAAAGAGCCTCTTGATGAAAGTGAAAGTGGAGAGTGAAAAAGTTAGCTTTAGCTCAATATTCAGAAGACTAAGATCATGGCATCTGGTCCCATCACTTCATGGGAAATAGATGGGGAAACAGTGGAAACAGTGTCAGACTTTATTTTTGGGGGCTCCAAAATTACTGCAGATGGTGACTGCAGCCATGAAATTAAAAGACACTTACTCCTTGGAAGGAAAGTTATGACCAACCTAGATAGCATATTGAAAAGCAGATACATTACTTTGCCAACAAAGGTCCGTCTAGTCAAGGCTATGGTTTTTCCTGGATCATGTATGGATGTGAGAGTTGGACTGTGAAGAAAGCTGAGCACCGAAGAGTTTATGCTTTTGAACTGTGGTGTTGGAGAAGACTCTTGAGAGTCCCTTGGAGATCCAACCAGTCCATTCTAAAGGAGATCAGTCCTGTGTGTTCATTGGAAGGACTGATGCTAAAAGCTAAAACTCCAGTACTTTGGCCACCTCATGCGAAGAGTTGACTCATTGGAAAAGACCCTGATGCTGGGAGGGATTGTGGGCAGGAGGAGAAGGGGATGACGGAGGATGAGCTGGCTGGATGGCATCATTGACTCGATGGACATGAGTTTGAGTAAACTTCGGGAGTTGGTGAGGGCCTAGGCCTGGCGTGCTGCGATTCATGGGGTTGCAAAGAGTCAGACACAACTGAGTGACTGAACTGGAACTGGAATAATATAATATAATAATATTATATATATCAATAATATAATAATAAATATGCTAAAACTCCTCCATGGTAAATGGAAACTGTGCTTCCTGGATCCATGTTCTATATGAAGAGTCAATAAGTTTTAGGGACAGGCCACTCCACTCTAGACAGTGGCTTTGTGTATATCATATTGGGGAGAAATCTGCCAGGAGTTCCATGAGGGGCTTTGTCACTTTCCCATTCTAACTCTGGGCAGGAACCAATCATGGGCTACACTAAGTCATGTTGGCTCAGTACAGGCTCAGGGAGTACAAGCTTATTGCAAGGCAGTCCCCAACCATGACCAGCACTCAGGACCACTGCAGACATCCTACAGACCAAGAGAGGGACTGGATCAGATAATATGAGAGGGTAAACTAAGATGTCTTGGAGGGTCCCCTATGTTTTAACTGTGATCTTTGGGGTGAGCCAAACGAACATATAACAGGCAGGGCCCTGAAAACACTGAAAGTACACCAAAAAGGTTTAACTGAAGCAAACTGAATGAAGGAGTTACTTGCAAAAACATCAGGGTTAAGGTTCCCAAAGAAGGAAAGTGAAGCACACAGTCCAGCAACAGTGAGTGCTGACCTCCCTCAAGGGCCACAGCGTTACTGGAGTGGGAGAGAATTGCCCTGTGGAAGAGCACACAGAGGGAGGCGCCCACTGACCAGACCGAAGCCCAGTTGCTAAGGAAGTAAATACCTCAGCCCGCTCCTCCCACCCTCCAGCCTCCTGCCAGTGCCCCCACTAACTGACCCAACCAGTAGCTAGAGGTCAAGGGCATCCAGCAATGAAGCCCGAGCAAGGCAGCACCGCGGGACACAGAGCAGGGCAGAGAAAAGCAGAGAATGAGTCTTGGGGCCAAACAGAAAGTTAACCAACACATACTTCCCTCAGAGAAGACGGAAAGACAGAATTATCCTATGGCATAGTCTGATTGCCAAAAAGTATCCACCAGAGGCAGATTATACAGGTGAAGATCAAACACTCTAAAACCCCAAACTCTGTATGTTTTGTAGATGTTAATAGATAGTAACCTACAAAATAGTTCACGTCCAGGTTATTTAAGAAAACGTTTGAAATAATCTTTGGAAGTATACAATAAGTTAAATTACTTAATGTTGGCATTCTATTGATCATTTTATATGCTACATATAGCTGATAGCTAGAGATATAGACACAGAACATATATAAATATATAGAATGTATTCTATATGGACAGAATATAGAAGTATATATTATATATATTGTATATATAGAGAGAGAGCATTTTATTATATGTCTGTATATAGAATAGGAGAAAACATTTGCAAATCATATATCCAATGAGGGGGTAATATCCAAAATATGTAAAGAATTCATACAACTTAATTACAAAAAACAAAACAATCCAATTAAAATATGGGCAGAGGATTTGAACAGGCATTTTTCTAAAGAAGACATACAGATGGCTAACATGTACACGGAAAGATGTTCAGCATCATTAATTAGAAAAATGCAAATCAAAACCACAAAGAGATATCACCTTACATCTGTTAGAATGACTATAATTAAAAAGACAAGAAATAAGTGTTGGTGAGAAAGTAGAGAAAATGGATCACTTGTACGCTATTGAGAAGGTAAACTGGTGCAATTACTATGGAAAATACTATGGAAGTTCCTCAAAAAATTAAAAATAGAACAACTATATGATCCATCAATTCCACTTCTGGAGAGTTACCAGAATAAAACAAAAACACTAACTCCAAAGGATATATACACCCCAATGTTCAGCATTATTTACAATAGCCAAGATATGGAAACAACTAACAACCAACAGATGAATGAAGAATGCAGCATACACACACACACACACACACACACAGAAATATTCTTCAGCCATAGAAAAGATGAAATCTTGCCATTTGCAACCACATAAATGGATCTGGAGGGTACTATGCCAGGTGAAATAAGTCAGAGAAAGAAAAATACCATATGATCTCACTTTTATTTGGAATCTTTAAAAAGAAAAAAAAAAGCAAACTCATAGATACAGAAAAGAGTGGTGGTTGCCAGAGACAGAGGGTGGGTGGTAGGCAATATGGGTGAAGAAAGTCAAAAAGTACAAACGCCGGGTTATAAAATACATCAGTCATGGGGATGTAAGGTACAGCACAGCAACAGTTAACAACACTGTATTGCATATTTCAAAGTTACTGAGAGAGTAAATCTTAAAAGTTCTCATCACAAGAAAAAAGTTATGTTGACTATACCTGGTAACCAATATTAACTAGACTTATTGGGCTTCAGCAATATGTGAACCATGAACTTCCTGATGTTCAAGCTGGTTTTAGAAAAGGCAGAGGAACCAGAGATCAAATTGCCAACATCCGCTGGATCATGGAAAAAGCAAGAGAGTTCCAGAAAAACATCTATTTCTGCTTTATTGACTATGCCAAAGCCTTTGACTGTGTGGATCACAATAAACTGTGGAAAATTCTGAAAGAGATGGGAATCCCAGACCACCTGATCTGCCTCTTGAGAAATCTGTATGCAGGTCAGGAAGCAACAGTTAGAACTGGACATGGAACAACAGACTGGTTCCAAATCAGGAAAGGAGTACATCAAGGCTGTATATTGTCACCTGCTTATTTAACTTATATGCAGAGTACATCATGCGAAATCCTGGGCTGGATGAAGCACAAGCTGGAATCAAGATTGCCAGGAGAGATATCAACAACCTCAGATATGCAGATAGTACCACCCTTATGGCAGAAAGTAAAGAAGAACTAAAGGGCCTCTTGATGAAAGTGAAAGAGGAGAAAGAAAAAGTTGGCTTAAAATTCAGCATTCAGAAAACTAAGATCATGGCATCTGGTCCCATCACTTCACGGCAAACAGATGGGGAAACAGTGGAAACAGTGACAGAGTTTATTTTCTTGGACTCCAAAATCACTGCAGATGGTGAGTGCAGCCATGAAATTTAAAGACACTTGCTCCTTGGAAGAAAAGTTATGACCAACCTAGATAGCATATTAAAAAGCAGAGACATTACTTTGCCAACAAATGTCCATCTAGTCAAAGCGATAGTTTTTCCAGTAGTTACGTATGGATGTGAGAGTTGGACTATAAAGAGAGCTGAGCGCCGAAGAACTGATGCTTTTGAACTGTGGTGTTAGAGAAGACTCTTGAGAGTCCCTTGGACTGCAAGGAGATCCAACCAGTTCATCCTAAAGGAAATCAGTCCTGAATATTCACTGGAAGGACTGATGCTAAAGCTGAAACTCAAATACTTTAGCCACCTGATGCAAAGAACTGACTCATTTGGAAAGACCCTGATGCTGGGAAAGATTGAAGGCACAAGGAGAAGGAAATGACAGAGGATGAGATGGTTGGATGGCATCACTGACTCGGTAGACATGAGTTTGAGCAAGCTCCGGAAGTTGGTGATGGACAGGGAAGCCTGGTGTGCTGCAGTCCATGTGTCACAAAGAGTTGGACATGACTGAGCAACTAAACTGAGCTGTACCTACCCTGACCACTTTCTAATCAGTTCTCAGCTGCATCTTTCCAAAATAAACATTTAATCACATCACCCCATCCCACTCCCAACCTTCAGTGACTTTCCTTTTGGGTTCGTTTGTTAGGGCTACCATAACAAAACACCACAGGCTGCGTGGCTTCAACAGTAGAAATTAATTTCCTCACAGTTCTGGAAATTATACTGGCAGAGCTGATTTCTTCTCAGGCCTCTCCCCTTGACTTGTAGGTGCTAACTTCTCTGTCCACAGACCGTCTTCCCTCTGTGCATGTCTGTGTTCTAATCTCTTCTCATAAAGACACCAGTCATTGAATTAGGGCCCACCCATGTGACTTCATTTTACCTGAATTACCTCTTTTAGGGTCCTATCTCCAAATACAGTCACATTATGAGGTACTAGGCTTAGGATTTCAACATATAAAGGGGGAGGGGATGGACACCATTCAGCCTCGAACACCACTGCTCTTAGGGTAAATCCAAGGTTGTGTCCATGGCCAGGCTGGAGATCTGTGGTTTGCTCCTCCCGATTCACTCTCTACTCAGCCTCACCCCGTCCACTCAGCCTAGAGGCTGACCTAATGGAACATGCTCTCTGGCTGCCAGGAGGGCCTGGCAAACCGAAGGGACCAGTAGGAGATCTGGAGGGTGGAAGGTGGGTAAGTTTGAGGCACCTTCCCCAGCCTTCTCTTCTGCCAGTCACCTCAGGATGACTGCATCACAGTACTGAAAAGCCACAGCTCCTGGCAGGCAGCCCTCTCCACACAGTGAATAGCTCAGTTCCAGTACCTGCTCCTTCAAGCTTTGGTCATTAAGGGCACCCTGCTAGCACCAGAGATAATGTCCATGCCTATCAACCTTTACTAAACTCTGTCCACATCTTTGAAAGTCATCTCATCGCTGAACTGTCCTCACATTACCCAACCTGATGTGTCATCTGCTTCCTGCCATGCCCCAATGTGCCACTTTGCAGTCCTTCATGGTCTGGCCCTTGCAAAACTCTGCACACTCATCTTACACTGTTCTCCCCCTCCCCCTCTCGGCTACTACCACTCTAGCCTCCTTTCAGTTCTGCAGACAGGCCCACCGATTTGAACTATTAACAAGGATATATCCCTGTTGTTTTAACACTATTTAGAATTCTCTAAAACCGTATGTAACATTTTTGCCTTAGGTCAGGTTCCCAGGGGAGCAGATGCTGACAGGAGATCACCTGCAGAGGTGGTAGGGAGACGCCCTGTGAGTCACACCTATGAAGGGGAGGGAAGTGGTCCTGGGCATAAAGATCAGCTGGGCTGTGATGCATCAGAAACAAAGGCCCTACCAGATCCCAGCAAATTTGAAAAACTCAGCAGTGGCCACAGGACTGGAAAAGGTCAGTTTTCATTCCAATCCCAAAGAAAGGCAATGCCAAAGAATGCTCAAACTACCACACAACTGTACTCATCTCACACGCTAGTAAAGTAATGCTCAAAATTCTCCAAACCAGGCTTCAACAGCACATGAATCATGAACTTTGAGATATTCAAGCTGGATTTAGAAAAGGCAGAGGAACCAGAGATCAAATTGCCAACATCCGCTGGATCATCAAAAAAGCAAGAGAGTTCCAGAAAAATATGGACTTCTGCTTTTATTGACTATGCCAAAGCCTTTGATTGTGTGGACCACAACAAACTGGAAAATTCTTAAAGAGATGGGAATACCAGACCACTTGACCTGCCTCTTGAGAAATCTGTATGCAGATCAGGAAGCTAACAGTTTGAACTGGACATGGAACAACAGACTGATTCCAAATAGGAAAAGGAGTACATCAAGGCTGTATATTGTCAACTGCTTATTTAACTTATATGCAGAGTACATCATGCGAAATCCTGGGCTGGATGAAGCACAAGCTGGAATCAAGATTGCTGGGAGAAATACCAATAACCTCAGATATGAAGATAGTACCACCATTATGGCAGAGAGTGAAGAACTAAAGAGCCTCTTGATGAAAGTGAAAGAGGAGAGTGAAAAAGTTGGCTTAAAGCTCAACATTCAGAAAACTAAGACCATGGCATCTGGTCCCATCACTTCATGGCAAACAGATGGGGAATCAGTAGAAACAGTGACAGAGTTTATTTTCTTGGGCTCCAAAATCTCTGTAGATGGTGACTGCAGCCATGAAATTAAAAGATGTTTGCTCCTGAAAGAAAAGCTATGACCAACCTAGACAACATATTAAAAAGCAGAGACATTACTTTGCCAACAAAAGTCTGTCTAGTCAAAGCTATGGTTTTTCCACTAGTCATGTATGGCTGTGAGAGTTGGACTATAAAGAAAGCTGAGTGCCAAAGAATTGATGCTTTTGAACTGTGGTGTTGGAGAAGACTCTTGAGAGTCCCTTGGACTACAAGGAGATCCAACTAGTCCATCCTAAAGGAAATCAGTCCTGAATATTCATCATAAGGACTGATGCTGAAGTTGAAACTTGAATACTTTGGCCACCTGATGCGAATAATGGACTCATCTGAAAAGACCCTGATGCTGGGAAAGATTGAAGGCAGGAAGAGAAGCGGACAACAGAGAATGAGATGGTTGGATGTCATCACCAACTCAATGGACGTGAGTTTGAGTAAACTCCAGGAGTTGGCAATGGACAGGGAAACCTACAGTCCATGCGGTTGCAAAGAGTCGGACATGACTGAGCGACTGAACTGAACTGATCCCAGGAGCCGGAGCTGGGCTGGCATGCCAGAGCTGACTGAGATCGTGGCAAGGAGACTGGGCCTTTTGACCTCCACAACCACAACCGCCAGATGTGAACTGCCCCAGAGGAGGGCAGAATCTTAGGAAGAGGCAACTTCTTTCAGCCAAGGGAGGTCTTGGGAAGGGATCGGTTGTGAGCTGTCAGCAGTCACACTCTCAGAAGTGGGGAAATGAGTTGCTGGGTCCTGAAGGGAGAATCCAGGTGACAGCCACAACATCTGCCAAAAAAATCCTACTCCTAAGAATTCACTAAAAGGAAACAGAGGGACTTCCCTTGTGGTCCAGTGGCTGAGACTCTATACTTCCAATGCAGGGTGTGCAGGTTCAATTCCTGGTTGGGGAACTAGGATCCCACATGCTGCAAGGAACAGCCAAAAAGTAAAATCAAAATTTATATTTAAAAAATGTCAAGTTATAACTTAAAAAAATGGAAATACCAATGAAGAGATTTGGAGGAAAAAACAAGGAAATAGAGCTTTCCAGCAACTGTGAAGCTGGAGTGATCCAAGTGAGGAAATCTCATTGTCCTCCCAGTCCTTCAACCCTCCTCCAAAGCCCCTCAATAAAATGGTTTGACCTTGTCCCCCTCAAAAAGGGAAAGAGATCAGATCAGATCAGTCACTTAGTCGTGTCCAACTCTTTGCAACCCCATGAATCGAAGCACGCCAGGCCTCCCTGTCCATCACCAACTCCCAGAGTTCACTCAGACTCAAGTCCATTGAGTCAGTGATGCCATCTAGCCATCTCATCCTCTGTCATCCCCTTCTCCTTCTGCCCCCAATCCCTCCCAGCATCAGAGTCTTTTCCAATGAGTCAACTCTTCACATGACGTGGCCAAAGTACTGGAGTTTCAGCTTTAGCATCATTCCTTCCAAAGAAATCCCAGGGCTGATCTCCTTTAGAATGGACTGGTTGGATCTCCTTGCAGTCCAAGTGACTCTCAAGAGTCTTCTCCAACACCACAGTTCAAAAGCATCAATTCTTTGGCGCTCAGCCTTCTTCACAGTCCAACTCTCACATCCATACATGATCACAGGAAAAACCGTAGCCTGGACTAGACGGACCTTTGTTGGCAAAGTAATGTCTCTGCTTTTGAATATGCTCTCTAGGTTGGTCATAACTTTCCTTCCAAGGAGTAAGCATCTTTTAATTTCATGGCTGCAGTCACCATCTGCAGTGATTTTGGAGCCCCCAAAAATAAAGTCTGACACTGTTTCCACTGTTTCCCCATCTATTTCCCATGAAGTGGTGGGACCGGATGCCATGATCTTCGTTTTCTGAATGTTGAGCCTTAAGCCAACTTTTTCACTCTCCACTTTCACTTTCATCAAGAGGCTTTTGAGTTCCTCTTCACTTTCTGCCATAAGGGTGGTGTCATCTGCATATCTGAGGTTATTGATATTTCTCCCAGCAATCTTGATTCCAACTTGTGTTTCTTCCAGTCCAGCGTTTCTCATGATGTACTCTGCATATAAATTTAAAAAACGGGGTGACAATATACAGCCTTGACGTACTCCTTTTCCTATTTGGAACCAGTCTGTTGTTCCATATCCAGTTCTAACTGTTGCTTCCTGACCTGCATACAGATTTCTCAAGAGGCAGGTCAGGTGGTCTGGGATTCCCATCTCTTTCAGAATTTTCCACAGTTTATTGTGATCCACACAGTCAAAGGCTTTGGCATAGTCAAGAAAGCAGAAATAGATGTTTTTTCTGGAACTCTCTTGCTTTTTCCATGATCCAGCGGATGTTGGCAATTTGATCTCTGGTTCCTCTGCCTTTTCTAAAACCAGCTTGAACATCAGGAATTTCACGGTTCACACATTGCTGAAGCCTGGCTTGGAGAATTTTGAGCATTACTTTACCAGCGTGTGAGATGAGTGCAACTGTGCGGTAGTTTGAGCATTCTTTTGGCATTGCCCTTCTTTGGGATTGGAATGAAAACTGACCTTTTCCAGTCCTGTGATCTAAGCAAAGAACTAGGTTAAAAGATATTTATTAAAATATTATTTATTTATTTATAACTGGGAGAACATTGGATGGGCTTCCCAGGTGGGGCCAGTGGTGAAGAACCTGCCTGCCAATGAGAAAACATAAAAGGCAATGATTTGATCCCTGGGTCAGGAATATCCCTGGGTCGGGAAGATCCCCTGGAGGAGGGCATGGCAACCCACTCCAGAATTCTTGCTTAGAGATTCCTGTGGATAGAGGAACCTGGCAGATTACAGTTCATAGGGTCACAAAGAGCCAGATACGACTAAAGAGACTTAGCATGCATGCTAAGTTGGATACAATCTAAATATTCAACAACAGATTTGAGTAGAAGATACACAGATTAAGTATAAGACACCTGAAGAATATATTATGTAGATATTTTAAAAACATGTTGCAGAAATTACCAATGGTGCAATAATAATTATATTAAAAGGCATGTAATAAAACAATTTTGTTGAATTATATGTTTGTATGTACAAGTATCTGTATAAATGCATGGGGGGAGCAAAGGAAGACTGGAACATGCAAGTTGTAGGTATTTCTGGTTGTAGGATAATAGGTGACTTGTACCTTCTTCTTTATACTTTTTCTCCTTTATTTTTAACAATGAACATATCAGTTCAGTTCAGTTCAGTCACTCAGTCATATCCGACTCTTTGCGACCCCATGAATCGCAGCACGCCAGGCCTCCCTGTCCATCACCAACTCCCAGAGTTCACTCAGACTCACGTCCATCGAGTCAGTGATGCCATCCAGCCATCTCATCCTCTGTCGTCCCCTTCTCCTTCTGCCCCCAATCCCTCCCAGCATCAGAGTCTTTTCCAATGAGTCAACTCTTCGCATGACGTGGCCAAAGTACTGGAGTTTCAGCTTTAGCATCATTCCTTCCAAAGATATCCCAGGGCTGATCTCCTTCAGAATGGACTGGTTGGATCTCCTTGCAGTCCAAGGGACTCTCAAGAGTCTTCTCCAACACCACAGTTCAAAAGCATCAATTCTTTGGCGCTCAGCTTTCTTCACAGTCCAACTCTCACATCTATACATGACCACTGGAAAAACCATAGCCCTGACTAGACGGACCTTTGTTGGCAAAGTAATGTCTCTGCTTTTGAATATGCTATCTAGGTTGGTCATAACTTTCCTTCCAAGGAGTAAGCATCTTTTAATTTCATGGCTGCAGTCACCATCTGCAGTGATTTTGGAGCCCCCAAAAATAAAGTCTAACACTGTTTCCACTGTTTCCCCATCTATTTCCAATGAAGTGATGGGACCAGATGCCATGATCTTCGTTTTCTGAATGTTGAGCTTTAAGCCTGATGATCAAGCTGGTTTTAGAAAAGGCAGAGGAACCAGAGATCAAATTGCCAACATCCGCTGGATCATGGAAAAAGCAAGAGAGTTCCAGAAAAAACATCTATTTCTGCTTTCTTGACTATGCCAAAGCCTTTGACTGTGTGGATCACAATAAACTGTGGAAAATTCTGAAAGAGATGGGAATACCAGACCACCTGACCTGCCTCTTGAGAAATCTGTATGCAGGTCAGGAAGCAACAGTTAGGACTGGACATGGAACAACAGACTGGTTCCAAATAGGAAAAGGAGTACATCAAGGCTGCATATTGTCACCCTGCTTATTTAACTTCTATGCAGAGTACATCATGAGAAACGCTGGACTGGAAGAAACACAAGCTGGAATCAAGATTGCCGGGAGAAATACTAATAACCTCAGATATGCAGATGACACCACCCTTATGGCAGAAAGTGAAGAGGAACTCAAAAGCCTCTTGATGAAAGTGAAAGAGGAGAGTGAAAAAGTTGGTTTAAAGCTCAACATTCAGAAAATGAACGTATACTGCTTACGTAATCAGAAAGAAGCAGTAAATTTGGAGACTGAAAAATATTATTGTGGTTGCAATGGCAGAGAACACTAATTTTCTAATTGTTTTGCCTTGGAAATTTTTGCCTAATTGACATTTAGACATAAACCCTAAAAAGGAAATAGATTACCATGGCAGTGCTCTGCTTGGGAAGGGGTTAGAGGGGAGAGGGAAGTGGAGAGGAAAATGTGGTGAGGCCTAGTCTGCTCAGTTTTCTCCATCATCTGCCCCCACCCCATGTGCCTCATGGGGGTCCCTTCACATCCTCAACAGAGGTGATGATGGTACGGTGGCTAAGAAGAAGGAGCCACAGGACATGGCTTCAAATACCAGTTCACTATGGGGTAACCTTGGGCAAGCTATGGAATGTCTTTCTTCTTTTTTTTTTCTCAGAGCTCCTAAGATTATTTTATTTTTAATTTAAAAATATTTTATACAAATTTTAAAGGTTACTTTTCATTTTTAGTTGTTACTAACATTGGATATATTCCCCGTGTTGTACAACATATCCTTGAGCCCATCTCATACCTCCCATCCCCCACCCCTGTACTGCCCCTCCCCGCACTGGCAACCACTGTCTTGTTCTCTGCATCTGGGGTCTGTTTATTTTTTGTTGCATTCACTAGTTTGTTGTCATTTTTAGCTTCCACATATAAGTGATACCACACGATATTTGTCCTAAGATTATTTAAGACAAAGTACTGGGACAAAGTGTTAGTCGCTCAGTAGTATCCAACTCTTTGCAACCCTACGGACTGTAGCCAACTAGGCTCCTTAGAAATATGTCAAGTATTAAATGGACAATTATATGTAAAAGCATTTAGGAGAGTTACTGATACATGCCATTTGCCATTATTTTCTGCTTAATTTATATAAAAAGCTCAATTATGGAACTTCTCTGGTGGTCCAGTGGCTAAGACTCCCAGTTCCCAAAGGAGGAGGCCCAGGTTCAATCCCCTCGGAGAACTAGATCCCCCACTTGCCACAACTAAAGAACCCTCATGCCACAAGGAAAATTGAAGATCCCCCATGCCACAACTAAGACCCAGTGCAGCCAAATAAATAATTTTTTTTTTAAAAAAAAGCTCAATTACAAAAAAGAATATTCATGCAGCATGTTGGCCATATATTCCTCTAAATATTCTGGGTTTTTTCCCTATAAATAGTCAACTAGAGAGGCACAGATTTGGTTAAAACTATTTTGGCTGCTGAAAAAAATATGTCTGCTAAATTATGCTTTGCTGTGTCACTTGTCTGGATGAAAATGATTAGAAATAGACATCCATTACAAACTCGCTGTTGCCACTGCTGCAGGAATGGTGTCAATGACATTGACCGTATTCACCCAGAGGCCTCCTCCTACAGATCCACACTAGAAGCTTTCCCCAGAACACGGTACTTATGGTTTACTCACATATTTTAAATGCACAGGCAATTAAGCTTCTGTTTCTAATCATGGCTCTTTTCTTCCAGTGACTACAGGAGCTACTCATGACCTTACGACAAGCGTTCTCAATCCTATCCATGAATTCACGGTTTCCTTCTACCCTTATTTATCCTCTACCTGAAATTCCTCATCTATTTGTAACCTGGTGTATAATGCATGTTTCTGTAAGCGGACTCAAGAAATTTTTTAATTGGAATAAAACATAGAATAAATAAGTAATAAGTAAACACAAAACCAAATGCATACTGATAACATAGTGTCAATGAGGAGGCTAATAAGGGAAACTGTTTCCTCACTGCGTTCACACCCAAGCCTCAACAAAGGTTGTGTCACTGGTCACATTTCACAAGCCCAGTCAAACAGTTCAAAGTTGTTGCAATCTCATTTAAATTGAACAGCAACTACCAATTAGACTATGCTAATCTATCATTAAGAGAACCCTTTTCCAAGTCTTCAGAAAATGCAGTAGAATGCAAAATGACAACCGAATAACAGAACAAATGAGTATGATGAACGCCCAGTATCTCAAGTAATAACAATGAATTTGCATTAATTTTTGTAGACTCAGCATGGAGTACTGAACCAATTTTTTCATGGATGTGAGAACAGGCTCCCAAAAGCTTGGGGGTTGGGGGAGGCGGGGATCTGAATCACAGAATTTAAGTTGGATGAAATCTTTATATTTTTCAACTAGAAAATATCTCCAAAAAGCCCAATCCTCTTAAAGCCCAGAGAGGCTTCCAGAGCCCATGGAGCAAGTTTTCAGAACCAGGACTGGCACCTGTATCTACTTATGATGCTGGCTGAAGCGCTAGAACCAGAGGACTCTAGCATGAGTCTCTGTGTCCTTTCTGAGTTGGGTAGAAATCCAAACAATGGACTAAAGTGACCTTACCTGCCTCCAAGCACAGCTAACCCTGCTGTGAGCATCTTTGGTAGTCACAGGGATCTGAAGCCAGGAGCCAGGTCTGTGTCTGACTCCCCAGCCACTGCCAGCCAAATGATCTAAAAGAGCAGAGCTGCCCAAAGCTGCTCTCAGGCCCGTGCTTCACAATTTGGCTGCACTTTAGAATCACCTGGGGAGCTTTTTAAAACTACGATGACTAACCTCCACCCAGACCAATTAAATCAGAACTCTCTAAGTAGGCAAAGGTGACAGGCATCACCTTTTTAAAAAGCTTCCCAAGTGATTCTAATATGTAGTCAGAGTTGAGAACCATTGTTGCAGATAAGCAGGTTGCCTATCTGATGAAAGCTGAGCAGCCACTAGGGACCAGCCTGTTTAGAAATAGCCCTAACTACCTTCTTGTGCTTCCCCCCAAGACCTAATATAGTATCAGAGAATTTCCTTCCCCTCCCCCAGTTACACCACTGCTAAGATACCACTGCTGGCTGTTTTACTAACTCAGTATTAACTGAGCACCTACTCTCAGTCACACATCAGGAATCCAGAAATGAAACGTGGCAAAGTTCCTGCCTTCAAGGGGCATAGACAAGCCAATGCAATGTCCACACATTTGTAAGAAAGAATGCTGGCCAGTGTTTATTGAGTACTAGCAATGTTCCAGATTCTAAAACTTTATTGATAGGTACCTTTATTATCAAGCTCATTACAGACAGGACTCCTGGGCCACAGAGAATTTATGTCCATGCCTGGGCTCCTTTCACTAGTCACAGCTGGGCTAGAAGTCAAACTGAGGCAGCCTGGCTCTAGCACCCACACCTTTAATCGCTATACTCAGTTGGATGCATGGAGGCATTCAAAGCCATGGAGGCATAAAAAGACATTGTTGATTCAGAGAACAGTGGGCAATGCAGTATGACTGAAAATGGGGCTGAAAAGGGGCTGGGACCAGGCTATGGGAAAGCCTTAAGGTCTGTGAATGGAGGTTTCTATTCTATCTTCTATCAGCCAAGTGTAGCCAAACTTTTTAAGTTAGGAGCAAAATGATCACATCTATATTTCAGAGAAGCGCCACAGGGTGGAAAGACCAAGGGCAGAAAGGCACGGCTTTGACAGAGGATGCAAGTCAGAAGAAAGCAGCAGAGTGCGGAGAGAGGCAAGATGCTCAGACATTTCTGATTCAGAAGTGACAGGGTTTTGTGGCTGATTGGAGACTGGGAGAGAAGAGGAAGGAAGCTCCTGGGTTTGTGATGAGAGTGACTTGGCAGGTAGGTGCTCTGAATAGAGAAGCAGCGGGTCTGTGGAGGGGAAGTAATGAGTTCAGTTTTGGACATGTTCAGTTCAGTTCAGTTCAGTCACTCAGTCGTGTCCGACTCTTTGCGACCCCACGAATCGCAGCACGCCAGGCCTCCCTGTCCATCACCAACTCCCAGAGTTCACTCAGACTCACATCCATCGAGTCAGTGATGCCATCCAGCCATCTCATCCTCTGTCGTCCCCTTCTCCTTCTGCCCCCAATCCCTCCCAGCATCAGAGTCTTTTCCAATGAGTCAACTCTTCGCATGACGTGGCCAAAGTACTGGAGTTTCAGCTTTAGCATCATTCCTTCCAAAGATATCCCAGGGCTGATCTCCTTCAGAATGGATTGGTTGGATCTCCTTGCAGTTCAAGGGACTCTCAAGAGTCTTCTCCAACACCACAGTTCAAAAGCATCAATTCTTCGGCGCTCAGCCTTCTTCACAGTCCAACTCTCACATCCATACATGACCACAGGAAAAAACATAGCCTTGACTAAATGAATTTTTATTGGCAAAGTAATGTTTCTGCTTTTGAATATGCTATCTAGGTTGGTCATAACTTTCCTTCCAAGGAGTAAGCGTCTTTTAATTTCATGGCTGCAGTCACCATCTGCAGTGATTTTGGAGCCCCCAAAAATAAAGTCTGACACTGTTTCCACTGTTTCCCCATCTATTTCCCATGAAGTGAGGGGACCGGATGCCATGATCTTCGTTTGCTGAATGTTGAGCTTTAAGCCAACTTTTTCACTCTCCACTTTCACTTTCATCAAGAAGATTTTTAGTTCCTCTTCACTTTCTGCCATAAGGGTGGTGTCATCTGCACATCTGAGGTTGTTGATATTTCTCCCAGCAATCTTGATTCCAGCTTGTGTTTCTTCCAGTCCAGAGTTTCTCATGATGTACTCTGCATATAAGTTAAATAAGCAAGGTGACAATATACAGCTTTGACGTACTCCTTTTCCTATTTGGAACCAGTCTGTTGTTCCATGTCCAGTTCTAACTGTTGCTTCCTGACCTGCATATAAATTTCTCAAGAGGCAGATCAGGTGGTCTGGTATTCCCATCTCTTTCAGAATTTTCCACAGTTTATTGTGATCCACACAGTCAAAGGCTTTGGCATAGTCAATAAAGCAGAAATAGATGTTTTTCTGGAACTCTCTTGCTTTTTCCATGATCCAGCGGATGTTGGCAATTTGATCTCTGGTTCCTCTGCCTTTTCTAAAACCAGCTTGAACTCTCTTGCTTTTTCCATGATCCAGTGGATGTTGGCAATTTGATCTCTGGTTCCTCTGCCTTTTCTAAAACCAGCTTGAACATCAGGAAGTTCACAGTTCACATATTGCTGAAGCCTTCGAGAATTTTGAGCATTACTTTACTAGCGTGTGAGATGAGTGCAATTGTGCAGTAGTTTGAGCATTCTTTGGCATTGCCTTTCTTTGGGATTAGAATGAAAACTGACCTTTTCCAGTCCTGTGGCCACTGCTGAGTTTTCCAAATTTGCTGGCATATTGAGTGCAGCACTTTCACAGCATCATCTTTCAGGATTTGAAATAGCTCAACTGGAATTCCATCATCTCCACTAGCTTTGTTCATAGTGATGCTTTCTAAGGCCCACTTGACTTTACATTCCAGGATGTCTGGCTCTAGGTCAGTGATCACACCATCGTGATTATCTGGGTCGTGAAGATATTTTTTGTGCAGTTCTGTGTATTCTTGTCATCTCTTCTTAATATCTTCTGCTTCTATTAGATCCAAATATCTTCTGCTTCTGTTAGATCCATATCACTTCTGTCCTTTATCGAGCCCATCTTTGCAGGGAATGTTCCTTTGGTACCTCTGATTTTCTTGAAGAGATCCCTAGTCTTTCCCATTCTGTTGTTTTCCTCTATTTCTTTGCATTGATCGCTGAAGAAGGCTTTCTTATCTCTTCTTGCTATTCTTTGGAACTCTGCATTCAGATGCTTATATCTTTCCTTTTCTCCTTTGCTTTTCACTTCTCTTCTTTTCACAGCTATTTGTAAGGCCTCCCCAGACAGCCATTTTGCTTTTTTGCATTTCTTTTTCTTGGGGATGGTCTTGATCCCTGTCTCCTGTACAATGTCACGAACCTCATTCCATAGTTCATCAGGCACTCTATCTATCAAATCTAGGCCCTTAAATCTATTTCTCACTTCCACTGTATAATCATAAGGGATTTGATTTAGGTCATACCTGAATGGTCTAGTGGTTTTCCCTACTTTCTTCAATTTCAGTCTGAATTTGGCAATAAGGAGTTCATGGTCTGAGCCACAGTCAGCTCCTGGTCTCGTTTTGGCTGACTGTATAGAGCTTCTCCATCTTTGGCTGCAAAGAATATAATCAGTCTGATTTCGGTGTTGACCATCTGGTGATGTCCATGTATAGAGTCTTCTCTTGTGTTGTTGGAAGAGGGTGTTTGTTATGACCAGTGCATTTTCTTGGCAAAACTCTATTAGTCTTTGCCCTGCTTCATTCTGTATCCGCAAACCTTAACATTTGCCAATTGCTAACAGGCATAACAGTTAAACCTTTGGGCTCACAAAGAGATTTCTTTGCAAAATCATAAATATGGAAACTTCCTAAAGTTTCTTAGAAATGCATATGATTTTAAATTTAGATGTAATTTGAAGAGAAACTGACAAGTAAATCATGATGATGATTGTGTTGTTTCAAAAAGTGCCATCCTAATAAAGTTAGAAAAAATACTCTCTTTATACTAAGGAAAGAATCCAAAAATAATCAAGCTAACCCCAAATAAGGTCTATGAGGAACGAAAAACACATACTTTTCAGCTACCTAAATATTTGAGCTCTATTTTAAGGACGGTGGCATTGGGTGTGTGTGTTTAGAATATGTTTAGTTCTAAACAGATTTTTCTCATCTTAACCCTATCCTTAACCTTTTCCCTAAATTATCTGCTTTTATCTGCTAAGGCTCAACTTAGTTCGAGAGACACCCATACAATGGCTACTCATTACTCAATTTAGCCATAAATTATATGACTAGTATTTCAGCATGAATATTTAGAGTATAACCCCAAAATAGAAATTTGGGTATTTTTCTAATAAAACAGTTCATGTTTGTTTAAAGCTATTTTCAAAGAACAGTTGAAAAACTAGTTATATTTCGTCCTCCATGAGTATCGATGATTACTTCTTAAAAAACTAAACTCAGCTTTTTCATTGCTTTTCTATAAATTTATGTTAGACCCAGGGTTGGTATCAATAGTCTCTTTCAAGATTTCAGAGCAAAGCTCTGCCATCCTCGGCAGGCAGAAACCCTTCCTGAAGAAGCAGGATTGGGCTTGTTGCTGGGCTTTAGTAAAGACTGAATGCTTGAGGGGATTGAAGGGCTTCTCTCATGGCTCAGTGGCTAAGACTCTGAACTCGCAAGGCAAGGGGCCTGAGTGTGATCCCTGGTCAGGGAACTAGATCTCACCTGCTGCAACTAAGAGTTCAAACGCCACAGCTAAAAGACCCCATATGCCACAACGAAGACAAAAGATGCCGTGTGCCACAATTAAGACCCAGGGCAGCCAGATAAACAAATACATATAAATATTTTTTAAAAAAAGACTGAATGCGTAACCACAGACCACCATGCAGCCTGAGCTATCCATGATGACCTGGGTATGGTCTAATCATCAACCCATAAAACTGGCTGTGCACAATAGCACCCCATTGTCAAATAAAGGTGGCATGGAGGATGTTGAGCTTCAGGAGGCCCTAAATATACATACAGTAAGTCACCTACATAGAAATGAGTTCTGTTCTGACAGTACGTTCGTAAGTCCAATTTGTTTGTAAGTCCAACAAAATTACCCAAGGTACTCAACGAACACAATTGGCTATGTAGTACTGTATTGTCATAGGTCTATATTTTTCACACAATACATAAAAAAAATACAAAAAAAATAAAGAAAACATTTTTAATCTTACAGTACAGTGCCTTGAAAAGCACAGTACAACAGCTGGCATACAGGGGCTGGCATTGAGTCAATAAGCAAGAGGAGTTACTGGCTGGAAGAGGGAGAGGAAGTGGGAGATGGTAGAGCCAAAGGATTGTTAGCAATAGGAGATGGAGGGCAAGCTGTAATTTCAATCATGCCTGATGCTGATGGCACAGGTTCCGTTTCCTTCTATTTAACTGCTTGAAAAAATAGGATCCAGCGATGTCCAGGTGTAGTTCCTTTTTTCTCATCACAGACGACACGGCAGCACTGGATTGCACTCTAAATGGCTGCTGAGACCTTCGTGTACCATTCCAAGTTCGGGTCCTGTGCCTCAGAACCAACAGTGGCTCCTCCAATAAAGACAATTCCCTGCCATTTCCTGCATCGTGAATGTCTTCAGTTATCCAGTTACTTCTTTCTTTCATATTTCTTTGTCCTTTCTCTGGGCTTCCAATTCCATCAGTTCTTCATTAGTAAGCTTCATGTTTGCATCTTCAAAAGTTCACATGTAGGGGACTTTATATACTAGTAAGTTACAGGAGAAAGTGGTCCAAATGCCCCTGGGCTGTAATTTTGCTACATTACCATCTCTCTCCTAGTCTGTACCTATGTCTTTGTGAGGAGTTAATGATTACCAGCTGACTGAGGAAGAGAAAACTTGGACCTGGTTTACAGAAGGTGCTGTACAATAAGCAGGCGACACCTCAAAGTGGACAGCTCCAGCTGTACAACCCCTTTCTGGGACACCCATCAAGGACAGTGGTAAAGGGAAATACCTCCAGTGGGCAGAATTAAAAGCAGTGCACCTGGTTGTTCATTTTGCTTCAAAGTAGAAGTGGCCAGAGGTGTAAATCTATACTAACTCGTGGTCTGTGGCCAACAGTTTGGCTGGATGGACTTGGAAACAATATGATTGGAAAACTGGTGACAAGGCAAGCTGAGAAAGGTATGTGGATAGACCTCTCCAAATGGGAATCTGAAGATATTAGTGTCCCATGTGAATGCTCACTAAAAGGTAACCACAGCAAAGAGGGGTTTTAATAATCAGGTGGATAAGATGGGTGTGGATGCAGACCCCTGACCGTTCTGGTTATCAGTCGGCTCATGAACAAAGTGGCCACAATGGCAGGACAGAGATTATGCATGGTCCCAGCAACGTTGGCATATGTGAAGACTGATCTGGTCACAGCCACTGCTGAGTGCTCAGTCTGCTACATCAGAAACCAACACCAAGTTCCTTATATGCTCCATTGCTTGAGGTGACCAGCCAGGTGGAATATTGACTACATGGGACCACATCATCTAGAAGGGTAGCATTTTATTCTTAAAGAAATAAACAGTTATTCTGAATATGGATTTGCCTTCCCCGCATACAATGCGTCTATCAAAACTACTATCCTTGGACTCACAGAAAATCCTATCAACCATCATGGAGACCCACGCAACATTTCTTCTGATCAAGGAACTTACTACCAAATTGCAGCCTTTCTCTGGCTAGAGCTAAAAGTCCAGGGCTTCCCAGGTGGTGCTAGTGGTAAAGAATCCACCTGCCAATGCAGAAGACACAAGAGTCATAGATTCAATCCCTGGTTCGAGAAGATCTCATGAAATAAGAAATGGCAACCCACTTCAGTATTCTTGCCTGGAAGATTCCATGGACAGACAACAGCCTGGCAGGCTACAGTCCACAGGGCTGCAAAGAGTTGGACACGATTAAGCAACTAAGCAGCGGAAGTCCAGGACTACACTTTAATAAGAGTCAAAAGAGTTCAGTACTAAAGGAGCAGATGGAAATGTGGCCTCCTGTACAGATATGAAAATAGTGCCAGTGATTAAGCAGACTAAAGGATTTAGCTTGTGTTGTTCCCCCCACCATGATTTCCTCCAGATCCTCCATGCTGCTGCTGCTGCTAAGTCGCTTCAGTCGTGTCCAACTCTGTGCGACCCCATAGACGGCAGCCCACCAGGCTCCCCCGTCCCTGGGATTCTCCAGGCAAGAACACTGGAGTGGGTTGCCATCTCCTTCTCCAATGCATGAGAGTGAAAAGTGAAAGGGAAGTCGCTCAGTCGTGTCCGACTCTTAGCGACCCCATAGACTGCAGCCTACCAGGCTCCTCCATCCATGGGATTTTCCAGGCAAGAGTGCTGGAGTGGGGTGCCATTGCCTTCTCCTCCATACCTCAGCTTAAATGTCCAAGACCATCCATACTCAGTCACAGCTCATGACTTGCCACTCTGGCCTGTTTTCCTCACAGCACTACTTGCCAGTGTACTGCCTATTTGTCATTATGCATACTCTTTTTCTCAATTATAGTAAAAAGCCTTGTCGAGCAAGTTCAGCATTCAATCAAACTTCAGTATCCTGACGCATAGCTGGCATTCAATAGTTGCTGAGTAAGGGATGCCCACTTAAAGCCTGAAAGATGTCATTTTTCAGATGAATCCTTTAATCAAGACATGTTGCTAGTTGCCAATGCAAAACAGCTTAAAATGTTCTGTTTAATAGGAAAATATTGAGGTATGTCCCTAGTGGTTTAAATACTCATACAACCATGACAAACTCACAAAGTATTCCAGGCATTGGGAAAAACTTATAATTCAATGGATTGCTCTTCCAGCCATCTCTTTTTATTTACAGTTTGTGTTTAATGCAAATCAATTTCATAACATGAAAAGTTACTATGAATCAAAGCATAAATACACAAACACAATATACAATCCAAAACAGATATACAGCATTCAGGTGTGAAACAAAAGGGAATGTTCATTCACACACACAGTAGCTTGAGATCTGTTGGATATGTTTATTCCAGTGTTGGTTTCTAAAGATGGAAAAAAAAATGACTTTGGTTTTCAAAACTACTGTGGCCATATTAGATTCTGGAATATCTAAGCATCAGTGTGTGACCATGTGAACAAAAGACTTTAGGGAGTATCTATTTTTAAAAAGGTTACTGTGCATCAAGGCAGTTGTGAGAAGATTTATTTTCCAAAATCAAGCCCATTTTAGGCTTAGGACCAGGTTCTAACTACCTAAAAATATCAAATGATAACAAAAAGTGTTCCAAATGTGGCTACTCTGATTCAGTTTAAAAAGAAGTATTTACAGAAAAGAGTATAAAAGTTTTTCTAAATTCAATGTAAGCAAGCTTCCAGTATTGACTTCACAAATATTTGATTTAGTTTGGCTCCTTCACATATTAGCCTTTTTCCATTTCAAAATTTGTCAATTTTACCTTCAAAACAGATCATTTTTTTAAACTGTAAAAGTTATTCAATGTATGCAGAAATAAAAAATATTTTGAAATTCATTGACAGCAATGTACTTCTATTCTTTGTTATCTGTTTAAATGAATCTAGTGTTCTTTTTGAATAGGAATAGTATGTAAGCAAAATGCATTCATTATGCTTGAATTTGGGGTAGATTAATCCATCTTTGCCCTGGCACTATATAAAAAGTCAAATGCAATGTCAGCCCAAAGCCCCAGAGGAAAAGTTCAGTTCCCAAGAGAACAGTTGATAGCTTAACATAAAATTTTAATCTATCGTATGTCAGCATTAAATTAGTACTGCTGAAACAACACTTTGAGAATTTACAGGAACTCCTGGAAGTTTCTGCTAATGTACATACAAATAGAATCATAGAAGCTTTCTGTTTTACCTAATTGTTTTATGGCCTTATAAATTTAACAAACCAAATGCAAACTGAATCTGTTCCACAGCCCATTCTTTATCTCTAAGTAAGATAAAATCTATTCTCATTTTCAAGGTAGAGCTTTATGTGTCCATACTTCTTAAGCCACATTTAAGGAAATCATCTCAACTAATTTTGGACGTTGTCTCTCTTCATCTTGTACAGGTAACTCCAGCAGATTTAATATTGGCATTCATCATCTAGTCAGACCCTTCACATGCTCTTCAAACAAATTTGGGATCCTCAATAATTTCTGTCAATTAAATAAGGTGTGGAATTAGCAGATTTATTCAATGAAGACTTCTTTTTCTCTCTTTTTTTTTCCTTTGTCACACAGGATGTATAGATGCCATTTGAACTGGATTTAGAAGATGGTGGAGTACAGATGTTTCTTCGCCTGAGTCTCTTAACAGTAGAGATGTAGAAGGGAGACCGAGATCACAAAGAGACTGGCTGTTGACTGCAGAGTACCATCGCTTGCCTTGGTGGTGGCATTGGCTGGATGAGGGGCAGGTGAGGTAGTCTGGGAGGAGTTACTTGGTGTTACAACAGTTGTTTGATTTGAGTAAGTCTAAAATATATAAAAAGTTACACTGATCAATTTCCACATTACAGTTGTCTCTCCACATACATTTTATATGCCATTAAGATAGATGATACAGTCTCAGGTTGGTTTTTTTTCCCCATTATTCCCTTACCCACATCATTTCATTCTGAATTTCTTAGTCCCACCAAGATCCTTTAGTTTCAAAAACAACTACCTAGTGATGATTAATGACTGCAAGTAACAATAACCAAAAACAAGCAAACAAAAATGTTCTTCAATAACTATGTAACTCCCAAGTATATGACTTGACCCTTAATTCTTTATAAAGTAATAAGGAACCAAGGTAACTAACCCACTTTCTGTGATTATACTGACTGACTGGTGTTACAAATAGGCTTCTTCTACTTTCTCAAGAAGGGGGAGATTTTAAAGTTGCACTAATAATTTGGATTTTAAAATACAGTAATTTGAGACATATGTTATGAGAATTGAGTCTCTGTCTTCCTGAATTCGCTGGATAACTTTCACCTACCTGTTTAATACAACCTTGCACTAAAAGTAAGGGGCCCTGGATATCTTATCTGCTCCTTTGAAGTCTGGAAACAGTATACAGCCCTTCTCAAAAACGGCCACAATATTTGTTTTAAGTTGAAAAATATAATGAGCCTCTGCCTTAAGGCAAAATGATTTCACCCAAAGCATCATAAAGTCGGAATGACTTCACAACAGACGAGACGGTTTGATGTTGGTTTCACGAGCAGCAGCCCTCCTGCCTGGTCACTAAGCCCAGCACTGTGGCCAAGGACCAAGGTCCCCCAGCACCCCAGTGCCTAAGTGGCATCATTCACCACACTGTTTTTCAAGTCATAAAATGCACAGTCCAGCAGGGCACATGGTAATCTCTTCTTTGTCAGGGAACAAAGGCAGATGGGAGATTTCAGCTCTCACTGCAAGAGAGGGTTTTAAAGGGCTTCTGATTACAGCTGGAACAAGAACCTGGCACCAAGCAGGTCTGGGCCACATGTATGTTTGGCTACCAATCAATTCAAAGATAAAACCATTTTATCCTTTGTTGTAAATCCATAGAAAACCCAGCTTCTTTTGTTGTAAAACCCATAAGGACATTCAGCAAACATCGACTAAAAATTTTATAAAGCCTATCTAAAATAGACTAATTTTAAAAATCTCAATGAAATCAAATATATTTATTTGGCACCTACCCAACAGAGTGTGCTACCAAGAAGAAAAGCACTCCTAGTAAAAGGAAAGCATTAATAATATGGGGAACAATTTAAAACAGGGCTCCTTATTTGGGGGCAGGACCTGATTTGGGATCCCTGAAGGTAATCTGTTCTTATCCAACAAAGCCTTGGTGCATCAGGTGAGTTTAAAAAAAAACAAACCAGAGCCCAGTGCATCCATAGGAGAATCAAAGGGTCCTCCACACCAATGAAAAAAACTAATGTTAATATATGAAATTGACAGTAAACATAAATTTCCCTACTAAGCTATCAAAGATTTATTTGCTTAACCTCAAACCTCTGAAATTTAGGGGTGTGGGACGGAATCTGGCTGGGAAAGGAGATGGGGCGGGGTGGGAGAGACCAGCGTTTCCAGTGGCCACGCCCCTCCCCCACCGAGGAATAGAGAAAGGCTCGGGAGAGCAGCCGACCCGCAAAACAATAGGGTACAGTTACCCGGTCCGCGGAGCGGAAGACGAGGAGCGCACCTCTCTCAGGCTGCGCTCCCAGGTGAGCCCGGCGGCTGGATGTCTGGGGACCTGGCGCACCCAACTTTTTCGGAAGAAGTGCTAAGGAGACCCTCCTCAGAAAGCCCCAACGGAAGGCGATGGAGACCCAACCGCTCGGGCACCCCTACCTACCCTCCAAGTCCAAGCTACCGGAGACAAATGCCCCTTTCTTGCCCTCCCAGCGCCCCCCGACTTCGGTCTCTCAGGCTCAGCCGCCGCTGGCCTCCCTCGCGGCCGCTGCGCACCCACCCGCCGGACACCGTGGGCAAGATGTGTTCCCGGGACAGAGGATCTGAGGAGGCCGCGGGGACAGGGACAAAGCCTGGCGGGGAATCGGGACACAAATGTCCCATCCGCCGCCTGTCCAGAGATAGCCAATCTGGCTAACAGAGGGTTCCGTTGGTGACTTGTAAGGTCGTCCCCAGGATAGCACAGGGTCAGGAGAGGGTCCCCCCCCCCCCCAGACTTCAGCCCCGAAACACGCGGGACTGGGGTGGCTTAACAGGGTCAGTAACTGGGGCTTGCTAGGGATCCACGAACTAGCTCTGAGTGGAGGATGGGCGAGAGCTGCGCCCCCCGAAGGGGATCTTCCTCTCTCTTTGTGTGATGCGCTAGGGGACGCGAAGACACTCGTACAGGGAAGCGGGGCGCTCGTGGGATCCAGGGACGACCTCCCCAAAGGGTCTGAGGTCTCTGGGTGCTCCAGGGGTAGGGAGAGCGCCTTCTTTCCCGCTCTGCATGAAAGCGGGCAGTGGGCGACAGGCAGCCTGTGAAGGGCTATACGAAACCTGGGGTGGGGCAAGGTCCTCCTAGCCCACGCGTGTAGGTGCTTTGTTCTCGGGGCTGCCTAAAGGGTGGGGACAGCCTGCTAGGAAGTGGAAAGTGGGCTCCAAATTGCCGCCCCCTCTCCCCCCAGATCAGATTGTACTAGATTCTCTCTCCTAGTTCGGGTCCACAACCGAAGGTGGGGGCGCAGACCGGTTCCCTGGGGGCGGTCCCACCCGCCTCGGGCGCGGCCCCTGAGCCCCCTCGCCGGGCGCCAGGACCTCACCTGCGTAGGTAAGAGCAGCGCCAGAAGCAGCAGCCCCAGTCCGAGCCTGGCTACGATCGCTCTCCCCATGTCCGCTCCGTCGGTGCGCAGCGCGTCTCGCTGGATTGCAGGGTGCCGAAGGATCGCTGGCGGGGTGCAGGCAAGGTGGGGAGCGCGGCCGGCGGGCGGGACCTTATATACCGGGCCAGCCACAATAGCCGTGACGTGGCGCCGCCCGCCCACCCGCGCTCCCCTCCTCCACCGCCGCCCCCCGCGCGCGCCCGCCAGCCGCCTCCCCTCCTCCCTGCCTCCCGGCCCCGGCCGGGTTCGCAGCGCCCTCTCCTTCCGCCGGCCCGGAGACCCCGGGGCGGCAGGTGGGCGGCCGGCGCCGCCGGCTCCCGGAGGGATGCTTTATGTTTTCCCCCGGCGGGCAGTGTGCAGGCTGGCGCAGGGCGCCCAGTGACTCCCACACAGGACCCGGGGCGAACTCGTGAGCCGCACACTCCGCTCCCAGGCCCGGGCCCAAGTTTCCTTTGTTTCCCCCGACCTGCCATCTTATCCCCCCAAAAGAAAAGTCTTCAGCCTCCCGCGCAACGCGCAGCCTCCAGTCCTGGCTCTAGCTGCTGCGCGGACCCCGACTTGGGTTTTCTCAAATCTCCGCCCCATAGGAAAGGGGAGTTTTCGGGCTTTGCGGTGTCCCGGACCTGGCAAGGGGCACCGGGTGCCGGCAGGCGCGCTCCCTTCTCAGGCTGGTCGGTCGGGCTCGCAGGCGGCGCCCGCGCTCGGAGCACCGCGTGTGCTCTGCCCCTCGCCGGTCGCGCCTTCCCCTTCCCCCCGCCACTCGCTTTGTTTTTGGAGCTCCTCGTGCTCGCCGGTCTGTGAGGGTTCCCTGGGGCATCCCACGTCCGCATCCTCCCGAGAGGTGGGGAGCCGCCCACCGGGCGCAGACTGGCTGCCCTGACACTGGCGACAACTGAGTTTTGGTTCTCGGCGCTCCACCCTGCCGCCGCTGGCGGACAGGGGCGAAGAGACCGTGACCTGCCCTGACGGATGGTCCCCCTCCCCAGCCCTAAAGGCCCCTTCAGCCCTCCCCACGTGGCTTTGCTACTAGGTCCCACCCAGGGAGCGGGAACCTCCCTGGCGGTCCCTCTAGAATTCGCTGCCCCAGTGGAATTCCTGGGGACAGGCTTTTTTGGCCTCTGTTGCAACGCACTTGCTCGTTGTTTTCTGTTTAAAGAGCAAAAGCTTTTGGGATAAGGCTATTACTTTTCCATAGCTGCCATTAGGCAGTTTAATGAACTGGCGCCTGTAGGAGATTAGTCCTTATTATGCAGATTTGAGTGGAATATATTTTCCAACCATCCTACTGTGAAAACTTTCAAGAATACAGTGAAAAGTAGAAACTATTTTACTGGTGGATATTTAAAAATTTAATTTGTAATTGCGTTACTTAATCTTTTTTACTTAAAGTTTGCCGACTGTTTTCAGGTCTTGGAAGCAGAGTCCAGACATAGTAAAGCTATTGTTTAGTGGCTCAGTCCTGTCCAACTCTTTGCAACCCCATGGACTGTAGCCCGCCAGGCTCCTCTCTGTCCATGGGATTTTCTGGCAAGAATACTTGGGTGGGTTGCCCATTCCACCTCCAGGGGATCTTCCCGACCCAGGGATGAAACCACATCTCCTGCTTGGCAGGCAGATTCATTATGGCTGAGCCACCGGGAAGCAGTATGGCTGTAAATGTATTTAACTGTTACTTTTGCAGAACAGCCTAGTTAAACAAGGTTTGTTTTATGGGAGCAGAGTAGAGATGGAATCCACAGTACCCGGTCTGTGACTGAATGGGCTTGTGCCCTTCTGGCCAGTCACTTTAACTCAGTAACTTTCCACTTTAGTACATACTTGGGAACACAGGAATTTCTGTCCTGCACCAGTGGACTTTCCTGTTTTACAGTGTTATCACACTGTTTAGAAATAACCTGGTCTTTTCCAGGGCATGAATGGGCTGTGGCCCAGAAGTGCCTAGTCCCAGGGGAGGTCCCATAGTAAGTTCTTCAGAGAATGCTTGTTGAACTAAATGGTGGTATTCACAGGATACATTAATTATTTTGTCCTTCATCTTCTTTTCCTATTCCTTCTTTCCTCCTCCTCCCTCCTCCTTGTTACTGATTTCAAGAGATGAACTAATGGAGTGCTAAAGAAGACTCTAGAGCCAGCTCTCCTTGGTCCAAATCCTGGTTGTGCTACTTCTACCTGCGGCAAAAAGCCTGTTTCTTCATCTTTAAATTGAAGATGATGGAGACATTATTAAATTTATATAAAGGGTTATTGCGGGACTTGCCTGGCGGTCCCGTGGCTATGCCTCCACACTGCCAATGCAGGGGGCCCAAGTTCAATTCCTGGTCAGGGAACTAGATCCCACATGCCGCAACTGGGAGTTCTCATGCCACGACTAAAAGATCCTGAGTGCCGCAACTAACAATCCCACATACCAGAACGAAGATCAAAACTCCCATGTGCCGCAGCCAAAACCTGGCCCAGCCAAATTAATGAATAAATATTAAAGGGTTGTTGTCTATAAAGTGTTAGAACAGAGCCTGTCTTACACTGGGAGCTCTCAGGTAATGTTTGTTCCTGCCCTGAAGGTGCCAGGAACCTTCTTTGCAGCTGTATGATTCATGAAAGACATACCAAGCACCAAAAAGTACTTAAATCTGGTAAGGCAACTCATCACCAGTTAATGATCACGCATAATTCACAAAGCAAGACCCTTCAGATCTGTCTAGCAGTTCCTCTGGACATCCTATAAGGGGCATTACCTATGGCCATTTTGTGGCCTGGAGGCTTAACGCTCCTAGGGAAGTCCTCATTACAAACTCCCATGCTGCTCTATTTCCTATATGGCAAGAATCTCAAGTAAACCGCTTAAACCTTTCTTCCAGGTTTCTTTCAGTGAATTCCTTCTTCCTATTCATTCTTCTTTTCTGGTTTTCCATAGTGGTTTGCTTTTCCCTTTAGCCAATAATAGTTCATACTCCTAAGACTAAATTGAGAATCTCAATGGTTATCCTGGAATATTTAAGACACATGGCCAATTTACATTTTTATAAAGAAAGTATTTCATGGAATGATCTTGAAACTGATGGATTCCATAAATTGGAATCGTAGCTTTAAGTTTTAATATTTTTTCATGAGATAGCATGTGACCCAACTTTTAGATGCTAGTTCTAAGTAAAATTAAGGGAGTGATACATACAATTTCTAAATGCAGAACTGTGAAGAGTGATGAAGAACCTGAGCCTAGGTAGACTCTGGGGTCAGACCTGGACTTAAACCCTGCTCTATCACTTTCTAGGGATCTGACTTTGAGTGAGTTTTCCAACCTCCAATGACTCAATTTTCTCATCTGGAAAATGGGCCAATAATACCTGCCTCACAGGGCTATGATCTTCAATGAGATGACATGTACATTTAGCAGAGTGCCTGGCACATAGTAAGGACTCACTAAGCTGCCATTTCTACTGCTGTAGGATCTAGTAATTATAATGTGTCTTTTGAAATCTTTCATTTGTTTAGCAATTACTCTTTTTTTCAGCATCTTTGCAGGTGGTATTTTCTACGGGCACCTATGAGGTCAGTAAGGCAAACTTCATTTCTGAGGCACAGAGAAGTTAAGTTGCTTACCCACAGCCACATAGCCAGTTTATAGTGCCTCACCTAAAGCCAGAACCAAGGTTTCCTGACCCAGGTCCCAAGTGTTTTCTGAGAGGCCCATCTCCCTTACCCCACATTCTCTTCATTGAGCACTCAAACAATATTTACTAGCTGAATAGGCTAATATTAAGGGAGCAGATTAATTTGCTTTTTAAGGCAAAATAGTAATCCTAATTCTAGGGGGACAGAAGATATTATTTGACATGTTTAGCAATTGTCAACAAAATGGATGTGAAATGTGATAGAAATTCCATGTATTTAATTTTGATCTATCCTGGTTTTTTAGCTAAGCTTTTGTTCCACACCCAGGAACTCCAGCTGGGAGATGGCAGTGAAGGTAACCAAGTGAAGGAGCATTTTTAGTTGAGTAGGTTCCAAGTCCCCTTGCTAGAGTTTGTTCAATCAGCAGATGATGCAGCCGGACTCTCTGTGGGGACATGCTGCCCCCTACTGGCCATATAAACCCCTCAGTTCTCACTGCCAGAAAATAAAACCCCTCTGTTGTGCGAACCATAAAAGCCTTGAAATGTTGAAGACTTGTAAAGCTAATAAACTTTACTAAAGAATCCCCTGATGAAGGTAAGAGAATGAAAAAGTTGGCTTAAAATTCAACATTCAAAAAACTAAGATCATGGCATGTGGTCCCATTACTTCATGGCAAATAGATGGGGGTCGGGGGCGGGGGGGGAGTGAAACAGCAGCAGATTTTCTTGGGCTCCAAAATCACCGCAAACGGTGACTATAGCCACAAAATTAAAAGCCGCTTGCTCCTTGGAAGGAGAGCTATGACAAGCCTAGACAGCATATTAAAAAACAAATGTCACTTTGATGACAAAAATCTCTATAGTCAAAGCTATGGTTTTTCCAGTAGTCCCGTATAGATGTGAGAGTTGGACAATAAAGAAGACTGAGTGCTGAAGAAATTATGCTTTCGGACTGTGGTGCTGGAGAAGACTCTTGAGAGTCCCTTTGGACAGCAAGGAGATCCAACCAGTCCGTCCTAAAGGAGATCAGTCCTGGGTGTTCATTGGAAGGGATGATGTTGAAGCTGAAGCTCCAATACTTTGGCCGCCTGATCCGAAGAGCTGACTCATTGGAGAAGACCCTGATGCTGGGAAAGATTGAGGGCAGGAGAAGGGGGTGACAGAGGATGAGATGGTTGGATGGCATCATCGACTCAATGGACATGAGTTTGAGCCAACTCCGGGAGATGGTGAAGGATAGGGAAGCCTGGCATGCTGCAGTCCATTGGGTCACAGAGTTGGACACAACTGAGCAACAACAATCAATCTCTTAGGCGAATTTGGTGTCTCCATTGTGTTTTGACAAGGATGTAAGAAAGCCAGTCTTCTCATCCATGCTGATGGGATTATGGAATGGAATTTTATATTTATCAATATTAAAAATATATGTCCCCTTAGACCTAGCAGTTCTAATTTTAGGAACTTAGCCTACAGATATACTTACAGAAATGCAAAAGGGTATATGTTCAAGGATATTTTGCAGCATTGCTTTTAAGAGTAAAGCATTAGAAATTACCTAATTATCTGCAGATAATGTCCCAACTAATGATAGTATATCCAAATATCACAAAATATTATAAATCATTTAGAAAAGCACAATATGTACTACAAAGGAAAATATCCAAATAAATTCTTAAGTGAAAAAAAGTAATGTACAGAATAATGTATATACTAGGGAACTGTGTTTTACAAAGAGAGAAAGAAAAGGCTAGGCAGAAAGAAATTATTATTATTTCCAAAGGAATAGGCGAGAAATAGATAGTGGCACTTGCCACTGAGGAGGAAGCTGGCTGGTCAGGCCACAGAAGAAATAAGAGCCATTTTTCATTACATGCTGGTTTGTACTCCATTCACAAATAGATAAAATTATTTAAATAAAGTAATGTCAATACATTCTGTAGCTGACTCCTATAAAGCAAGTGTGTTTGCATGCCCCCTCCCACCAAGGAGCCCTCCTTCCATCATTGACAGGTTCTTGAAATTATAGTTTTGCATCAGTTCATCCATTCTATGACAACTCGTCCCATTAAAAGAGTAATATAGGTCCAATATAGAAAATTTTGGAAAATACAAAAAAATTATAGTAAAGAATATTAAAATTACCCATAGCCCGCTAACCAGAAATAACCACTAATAATAAATTTTTAATATTTTCTTTTTGATTATATATGTATATATTCAGATTTAGAGTTTGCTGACTGACTTGTTTTGCTGAACTAGGAGCAAATGTGCATAAAGTTATCTTTTTTTCCCACTCAATAGAAAATAGTAAAAAACAATCATAAAATTTGAAATCACATTACATGATTAATGAAATGATAGGGTGACCTGTGCAGGTGACAACCAGGGTTTCTGCAAGATCCAAATTCACCTAGGGCTTCCTGGCTTCAGTTTGGTGCACTGGGAGCAATTATCTGCTCCAAATATTGACGGGGATGATTCAGGCTTTGGGGGTTGGCAGGACTTCTGAGATAGCAGTGTCAATTTCTGGATGTTTTTGGAGCTGGGAGTACACTGGGGTATCTGCATCCCTGATCTCCAAGAAGGGATGTCTGTGGTCCCCCTGCCCAACCTTGTCCTCCCTCTATTCCCAACACCCTAGAAAGACTTTAGTTCAGCCTTATTAGCATTAGACAAGAGGAGCCAATAAGGATGACAGCCAGTAGCATTGTATCTGAATTCGTGTTATCTCAGGACATATTTTTGGCAGGCTTTACTGTATTTTTCTTTGTCATTACATATTCTTCAAAAATATTATTCATAATGACTTTACAAAATTCTTTTTTATTGGATGTTTGTTCCTCTTATAGATAACCTCATAAACATCCTAACACGCATTTTGTTTTCATTTCTAGCTATTTTCTTACGATACATTCCTGGTTTGGATCCTGAAATAAACTGCCAAGTTGTTGTCTAGAAATGTGCACTTAAAACAGCAATGTGTGGGATTGCCAAATCCACAAATCTTTGCTAAATGTGAGAATTATATATTTTTTAAAATTTCATAGGACAAAAATCTCATTTTTATTTGCATTTTCACTATTGTTGTTAAGTCACAAAGTTGTGTCTGACTCTTTGTGACTCCGTAGACTGCAGTACACCAGGCTTCCCTGTCCTTCACCGCTCTCCCAGAGTTGGCACAAACTCATGTCCATTGAGTCGGTGATGCCATCCAACCATCTCATCCTCTGTCATCCCCTTCTCCTCCTGCCTTCAGTCTTTTCCAGCATCAGGGTCTTTTCCAGTGAGTCAGTTCTTCGCATCAGGTGGTCAAAGTATTGGAGCTTCAGATTCAGTATCAGTCCTTCCAATAAATATTCAGGATTGATCTCCTTTAGGACTGACTGGTTTTTATCAGCTATTTGTTAGTCATTTGGAATTTTCTTTCTATGAATTGTTCTGCATACATTTTTCATATCCACAAAAGTGACGTGTCATGAGTGTGCTCAGGGTGAGGAGACAGTAGACTCAGATGTTACTTGGTTAGTTCATCTAGAACCTACATATGGAAGGGTTGCAGAGGTAGGTCAGTGTAGTCAGCAGGGTTTCACAGAGAGATCTGCAATATATTTTCCAAGATAGTCAGAACATGTCTTCAGACCCTGAAATCCTTGGGGGTACATAATCGCAGGTGATAAAATCTGGGTGAATGAGGGTGAGATCAGACTTTCTGTAAGCTTACTGGTCTCTCTTGACACTTGGTCTTACATACATGAGAGTAAAACAACTCTGTAGGTAAACTCTAAACATGTACTACAGGCCACAGCCATGAGACCTGGAACATCTCTTCAATCCTAGAGATACACTACACACTTCATGATTACAGGGTATGGTACCCTGAGGCACGAACTTGGTCCTCTTAATCACTTTCAGCCTCAAAGAGGAACACATCCTAGTTCAAATACATTTGGAAGTTAGAATATTTACTGTAGGTCTTAGTTCACATATCTGTGGGTATCAAGCTAATAAGTTCTTGAGTCAGCTAAAAGGCTCTCCCTGTTCTGTTCTTATGTGTTGTAAGAACCCTCTGTTGGTGTTTAGTTGCTGAGTCTTGTCTGGCTCTTTTACAACCCTAAGGACTGTAGCCCGCCAGGCTCCTCTGTTCATGGGATTTCCCAGGCCAGAATACTAGAGTGGGTTGCCATTTCCTTCTCCAGGGGATCTTCCCAACCCAGGGATCAAACCCACGTCTCTTGTGTCTCCTGCATTGGCAGGCGGATTCTTTACCACTGAGCCACCTGGGAAGCACTAAGAACTCTTTACATATTAAGAATCATTTGCTCATTAGAGATTCATATGAGTGAGGCGTTTGCTCATATGCTTATAACTGACAAGAGTCCAATTAAGGCTGAGGGTGGCCAGACAGTACCAAGTGTACCAATCTAGAAGGGACCCTACAGTATCATCAGAAGTAAAATGAGAAAGAAAACATTTTCTTTAAAACTATCCTCTTCAGAAAATTCTGTATGTGGTTAAAAGAAATATTTGATATGCACATGGGGAAGTACTCAATGCAGTAATATCCCAACTGTTACCTGTTTTCTTATTTATTTTGCCAGCTAATTTGTTTGAGATAATGGAGGACATGTTGAATGGTGCAGCCACTGGGAGCCCCTCTTCCTTCAATTTCTGAAACTCTTCTCTCAAGAAAGGTAGAAATGGACTTCCCTGGTGGTTCAGTGGTAAAGATCCACCTGCCAAGGCAGAGGACACAGGTTCAACCCCTGGTCCGGGAAGATCCCACATGCTGCTAAGCAACTAAGTCCGAGCACCACAACCTCCAAGCCCTTGCTCTGGAGCCCGTGAGCCACAACTACTGAAGCCCACATGCCTACAGCCCCTGCTCTGCAACAAGAGAAGCCACCACAAGAAGTCTACACACCGCAACCAGAGAGTAGCCCGTGTGCAGCGAGGAAGATCCAGCACAGTCCAAAAAAATTATGATATAAAAAAGAAAAGTAGAAATATTCTAAAATATTGAAGACAGTCTACACACCGCAACCAGAGAGTAGCCCGTGTGCAGCGAGGAAGATCCAGCACAGTCCAAAAAAATTATGATATAAAAAAGAAAAGTAGAAATATTCTAAAGTATTGAAGGCACAACAGTTAGTCATCCTGCCCAGGGTACCCAAATACCTTGGTGACCTTCTACGTATTCTCAGCACTTTTTTTCTGCCCCAACAAGCTACATTAGCACCAGTAGCTCTGTTAGTTGTTCCGTCATGTCTGACTCTTTGCGACCCCATGGACTGTAGCCCACCAGGCTCCTCTGTCCATGGAATTTTCCAGGCAAGAATACTGGAGTGAATAGCCATTCCCTTCTCCAGGAGATCTTCCCGACCCAGGGATCGACCCTGGGTCTTCTGCATTGCAGGTATATTTTTTACCATATCAGCCACCAGGGAAGCCCAGTAACTCTGGACAGCAACCAATTCCCAGGGGAGTCATTGGGAGCACAAGTCTGGGGAAAGTCAGGCCTTCAAAGGGCATGTGGTTTGAAAGAGTTTCCTAGAGTTTAAGATCACTAGGGATAGCATTATAGCTTTATTAATTAACCACAGAGGGTATAACATAAGTTATAAAGCATTAATCAGTAAAAGGCACACCTATGACCCAATGAGTAAACAAATAATTCAAAATAATTAGCATTTATTCCCTGGTTGTGTAGCTGCCATTGCAAATAAGGAGTTTCAAAATATAGTGCTTAATTTGTAATTTTTTCCTTTAATTGCATCTGCCACCTGCTGTTAATTTGAAGCAAATTAAACCCCGAAGGCAGCATCCAAAAGTAAGAAGACTAAGCAGATTTCAGCTTCGGGCAAAAATTATACAACAACTTCCCCCATCTTCAAAAGGGTGAATCATTCTTTTCCAGATGTGACAAACTATTTTCTGATGAACTGTTTCCATAGCATACCCCAAGAAGTGACAGGTGATACTCAGGGTATAACAATCAACTCCCTTCAGCATGCTGGGTTACAAAAGCTCCATGAAACCCTTATCTCCCTGGGGTTCTACACCTGTGCTGTCCAATATCATTATAATGCAAGCCACATATTGTAAATGTTCAATTTTCTAGTAACGACATTAAAAAAGTAAAAAGAAACAGGTAAAATTAATTTTGGTAAGGTATTCTATTTAACCCAATATATCCAAAATATTATCATTTCAACATGTACTTAATATTAAATTATTGATGATGGAATTTATATTCTTTTTGGGTTCTCTATTAGTTATCTATTGCAGCACAATGAATTACTACAAACTTAGCAGCTGAAAAGAACACATTTGTTATCTCATAGTTTCTGAGTATCAGGAATCTAGGCATGATTTAGTAGGTTCTCTGCTTCAAGGTCTCTCAGTCAAGAGAGCTGCAATCAAGGTATAAAACCGAGGAGGGTCTCATCCAAGGCTTGACTGGGGAAACCATCCTCTTTCAAGCTCACATAACTGTTGGCAGGATTCAGTTCTTTGTGGGCAGTCAGACTAAGGGGCTCACCTTGCCGCTGGCTATCAGCTGGAATCCACTCTCAGTTTCTTGCCACATGGGTCTCTCCATATGGTGGGTTAGTGAGGTATCATTAAAGCCAGCAAATGAGCATCAGTAGAAAGAGTTTACTGATCGGATGGAAATTACAATCTATGTCATCTGATTGTAGAAACATCATCCCATCACTTTTGCTATATTCTGTTAGGTATAAGTGAGTCAGGTCCCACCCACATTCAAAGGGGAGGAAATTCCACAAAGGTATAAGGCAAGGATTATTGGGAGCCATCCTAGAATCTGTCTATCCACAGTTGGGGTCTTTGAGATCCACTTTGTATTTTCCACTTACAATGCATCTCAAGTAAGACCAACCACATTTTAAATGCTCAGTAGCCACCGACTAGTGGCTACCATATTGGGCTGCACTATTCTGTAATAACTAAGCCCAGATATCTGGGAATTACAGGGGACCCAAACACTGATGTAAAAAATGTGTTTATATAGATAACTAAAACTCAAAAAATTGAAAGTATAAAGATATAGAAGTTTAAAAATATTTTGTTGCTTTTAATAGGTAAAGAACTTAGTACTATCATTTTAAATCTGGATCCTCAAATCATGTAAAGCCTGGAAAATAGTTTTGCATTTGTTTTTACAATTTTATACTTCACACTTCCCCTGGCTTATTGGGCAAGTCCTATAGGCTGAGAGAATGAGCTAAACAAAGGCAATTTGCAGAAGGGTTAGGTGACCATAATATCACAGGGCTCCCAGGAAGATATCTTGGTAAGTAATCTTATACTTTTCCCCTTGATTCCTAGCAGGACCACTTTAGCCAGTCAACACAAAGAATCGATCCTTGCAAAACATTTTACTAGAAATAGGAGGCTCAGAGGAGGGATGAAGCTGGGGATACTTTCCAAGCAATTCTCCAGTTTCCCACTTGACCCCTGTGTGAGGGAGCCCTGTGTGAAGAGGATCTGATTCCTGTTAAATTAATTAAACAGGGATGCCATTAGTCTGAGGTGGCTCTATGCCTTGGCAGCCTACATAAGCAAACCCAAACCCAAGCCTGTCAATGCCTCAAGGTTATGAAATTGAAACCTAAAGACAAGCCAGCACAAACAGCCAACTAGGTTTTCCCAAATAAGGCAAACACTTCAGCTCTACAGCCAGTCAAAAACTGCCTTGCTTTACTTCTGCATCTGTTCTCTAAAAGTCTTGCCCCAGCCCCTGTCGGTGGGTCTCTCCGAACCACTTCTGGTTTGATATTGCCCAATTGGAATGGACGTTTGGTTAAGTAAACTCTTCACAGGTTTAATGTGCCTCAGTTTATCTCGTAACAATCCCGAGCATGAGCTGGTAGTCAGAGAAGTCTGCAGAGGGACGGCTTCTTTACCAGAGCCTGCGCACCCCATCACTCCAGCTTCTCTGAGCTCTTCGGGCCACATCACATACAGTTCAAACATTAACTTCATATGCAAATGTGCACTTGTTTCAGCTGTTGACGTGATCTGTTCTCAGGCCTTTTGCTGTCACTTCTCTTAAGACTGCTCTAAACCTACCCTGACTCCTTGTGGGAATTTACAGTCCCACCTCACCAACTGTCTCCTGGATGTTTCACTCTGAATATTCCCCTTCTGTTTTCCGCTCCGCATATCTAACAGCCAAAGTCAAACATTAAATGCCCTTCCATGGGCTAGTCAACCTCAGTAAGGACTGGTGAGGTGAGGGACTGGAGGTGTTCTGTGGAACAGAAGATGAGTGTGTGTGTTGGGGGGTTTGGGGGGTGTGCATCAGAAGCCATGCAGTGGCACTGCCCAGGTCAGGGCTATTTCCACACAATAAATAGATCCCATAATTTGAAAGCGTTTAATCTTCTCCATGTATATAATCTGGAGAAGGCAATGGCACCCCACTCCAGTACTCTTGCCTGGAAAATCCCATGGACGGAGGAGCCTGGTAGGCAGCAGTCCATGGGGTCGCTAGAGTTGGACACGACTGAGCAACTTCACTTCCACTTTTCACTTTCATGCACTGGAGAGGGAAATGGCAACCCACTCCAGTGTTCTTGCCTGGAGAATCCCAGGGACGGGGAAGCCTGGTGGGCTGCCGTTTATGGGATCACACAGAGTCGGACACGACTGAAGCGACTTAGCAGCAGCAACAGAGTGTATATAATCATATAGGTAGACATGAATGAATCAGAGTTATTTTCCCCTTGTGTCCCAGAAAGCCCTTGCCTCTGAGAAGGGAAGTACTCCATTAGTGTGCCTCAGTGTCTTAGTCAGTCCCTCCCTTCTTCAAACACCAAGGCTATAGGGACATTCCTGGTCTTGGGGAAACGGAAAAAAGAAACTCCCAACTCATGGTTCCCCTGGTGACGATAACTGGTAGTACAAAATCATCCTAAATCTTCATCAGTGACTCACAGTCAGATGAAATATAAGATTCATAAAACTGGCACCCAGGGTACAGAAGTGATAGCACCAAATTTGATTTTATGTGACGAATAGCTAATGAAGGGGAAGGATAATGTACTGAAACAAATGTCCTCACTCGTTAAATTCTTATAGTAGAAAGAGTAACATCGTTTTACAAATCGTATAAAACAAAGAATATCATGATGGTGTGACGTTATCATACTCCTCCACTTACCTTTTATCAAACCATTCTAAGAGACCAAAATTTCATTTATCACCAAGACCTGAGCTAATATATGTATATTCTAAATTGAAGCATAGTTGATTTACTGAGCTAATATATTTGTAATATCAACCTAAAAAACAGTCACAGCCTAAAAGTTGAGAGCTGTTTTATTTGCTGGGAATTTTTAGGACTTCAAGTCTGGGAGACAGCATCTCAGGTGACCCTGAGAGAATTGGTCCAAGGAGGTCAGGGGTGGGAGGGGAGGAGTCAGGTTATATAGAAGTTCGCAATGAGTGGCAGGTAGCCGGAACATCAAAAGTATTTTTGTGAATGAAAGAAAACCAGATACCTCAAGTTAAGGAATTTAGCGATTTTCTGTGTATGGGAAGATGCAAGAATCTAGTCTCCCTGAAATCATTCCTTTCATAGGCATCTCAGCTATCTGGAGTCAGTATCCTGTGACTTTCACAACCTGAGTTCCTCAGGACTCCCTGAAAGGAGTGGCTGCAGCCTAATCTTTCTCCTTTCTGAGTCCCCTGAAGGGCTGGAATCCCTGATGACTATGACAATTTGTTTATTGATATGGCAGGAAATATTCCAATTCTCAGTAATAAAATTCCAGACCCTGGGTGCTATAGACTGAATGTCTCCCCCTAAAATTCATATTGTAGAAGGGAAAAAGTAATTTTTTTCCTCCATCATTCTAAGCTCTTGGCTGGGGCCCCTGTAACAAGACAGATTAACAAGGAAAAAAAAAATAGGAAAAAAGAGTTCTTTAACATGCATACTTCATGTATACATGGGAGATAGCCAGGAGAAAAATTAGTAAGTCTCAGAGAGGTGGCTTAGAATTCAGGCTTAAACGTCATCTTCAGCTAAATTAAAAAAAAAAAAAAAGGAAAGATGTAGGGGACCAATTATGGGTAGGTGACCAGGAGAAGTTTGGTGCCTTCACCACTGACAAGTCTTTAGCGATTTAATCTTCCCTTCCTGGTAAAGCCCCTGGTGGCTCAGACAGTAAAAGAATCTGCCTGCAATGCAGGAGATCTGGGTTTGATTTCTGGGTTGGGAAGATGCCCTGGAGAAGAGAATGGCAACCCACTTCAGTATTCTTGCCTGGAGAATCCCATGGACAAAGGAGCCTGGTGGGCTACAGTCCCTGGGGTCACAAAGAGTCAGACATGAATGAGTGACTAACAATTTCAATTTCAACAATTTCCCTTCCTGGTACAGGGAGGGAGTCACCCTTACAAATGGAGATTTCCTTTGTAAATACAAATTCTCCTTACAAAAGGTAACTTCTGGTTTTTAGAGGTTCTCTTGTGTCTACTGTTTTTCAAAATCATCCCCTCAACATGATCCAAAGGGACATATTTTATGGTGGCATATTTTGCCATCCCACAATATGTTGAAACCTAATCCCCAAGATGATGGTATTTGTAGGTTGGGCCTAGGGAACTGTTAGGGATTAACGCCCTTATAAAGAATCCCCATAGAGCGCCCTCACTGTTTCTGCCAAAGGAGGACTCAGAGAGAAGAGGGCTATTTATGAACCAGAAAGTAGGAAGAAACAGAATCTGCTGGTGCCTTGATCTTGGACTTCCCAGCCTGCAGAACTGTTAGAAATACATGTGTTGTTTATAAGCCATCCAGGCTGTGGTATCCTGTTGCAGCAGCCAGAACTGAATAAGACAAGGTGTAGGCACATCTAGGCATGTACTCTGGCCACCTGATGTGAAGTCAACTCATGGGAGAAGACCCTGATGCTGGGAAAGATGGAAGGGGAAGGAGAAGAGGGTAACAGAAAATGAGATGGTGGGATGCCATCACCAAATCAATGGACATGAACTTGGGCAAACTCCAGGAGATAGTGAGGGACAGGCTGGCATGCTACAGTCCCTGAGGTCGCAAAGAGTCGGACACAACTTAGCAACTGTTCGGTCTCGCTCAACAACAAGACACACCTAAGCCTATGCTACACCCAGATGAGGCGGCCCCAGCCCGCGCCTGTGCACCTGTGCACCTGTGCCTCTAGGATGCATCCACTCTGTGACTAAGGCCAAGCACTTCTCCACATCTCTCACCCTCTGTCCTCAAGACAAAGGCAGGTCAGTTGGTGGGTTGGGCCACTGCCAAAGTGGAAGATGGACATTGCCTCGGCTGTGGGAAAGATGTGAAGGGCACAAACATTTAAGTAAGAGAAAAACTGAATTAATTTACTTGCCAGTCCTCCCTCTGAGATGCAGTAGGTTTTCACATAATGGACTACAGTTTCTCTGAGGCCTGAAACTGCTGCTGTTTGTGTTGTCATTTGAAGTTCTGGAGGGTCTCATGGCCCTTCAGCAGGTCATGGAGACTGGGATTCAACACAATTGTCTACAGCTGCTGAGGAGCATCTTGCAACATGAAACAGAAATTTTCATACAGATAAACTTGCTGTACCATGCATGAAGCAAGATGTCAGTTCTTTACACTGGAAACAAGGTGGATACTGACCACAAGAATTTTAATTGCTTTGCTTTCACAAAACTATTAAATAGTATTTAAATTAAAAAAAAATAAATTCAAGATGTTTTATTTTATTCTTTAATGCTTTGAAGAATTTTGATTTAAAATGTTGATATTCATTAAAAATTTGCTCTTTACTTTTTAATTTTAGCAGATAATTTGACTATTTCAGAATGAAAGTAAGGTTGAAATACATATATTAAATAATTAAAATTTCTATTGTTTGTATAAACTTTAATATACAGTTTAATGATACACACTACTATATATAAAATAGATAACCAATAAGGACCTATTGTATAGCACAGGGAACGATATTCAATGTTTTATAATAACCTACAAGGGAAAAGAATCTGAAAAAGCATGTTATATATATATATATGGGCTTCCCCAGTGGTTCAGCAGTATAGAATCCACCTGCATGCAGGAGGTACAGGAGACATGGGTTTGATCCCTGGGTCAGGAAGATCCCCTGGAGAAGGCAATGGTAACCCACTCCAGTATTCTAGCCTGGAGAATTTCATGGACAGAGGAACCTCACAGGCTACAGTCTATGGAGTCACAAAGAGTTGGACACAACTAAGCCACTAAGACTTTCACACATATATATATATATATATCTGAATCACTTTGTTGTATACCTGAAACTGACACATTGTAAATCAACTATACTTCAATAAAAAAAAATAGCCTGCATAAGCTATGTAATCATAAATATATATACACACACACACACATACACAGCTTAATGGAAATCTCTTCAAATAATACTTGAATACAACTATATTTTCATTTTTAATCCTCTGCTGCTGCTGCTAAGTCACATCAGTTGTGTCTGACTCTGTGCGACCCCATAGACAGCAGCCCACCAGGCTCCCCCGTCCCTGGGATTCTCCAGGCAAGAACACTGGAGTGGGTTGCCATTTCCTTCTCCAATGCATGAAAGTGAAAAGTGAAAGTGAAGTCGCTCAGTCGTGTCAGATTCTTAGGCATCCCATGGACTGCAGCTTACCAGGCTCCTCCGTCCAGGGGGTTTTCCAGGCAAGAGTACTGGAATGGGGTTTTAATCCTCTAGGCCATTGCTAAAAATCTTGATAACATTATTAGTAATTTTGCTGAAGTGAAAGAAAAACAGATTTACAGAAATACTTATGAATTATGTATCTTTTTTTAATCTCATCCAAACATGAGTAGCTCATCAACAGAACACTCAAACATGTGCAATTAATAATAAGATGTAGTCAAATTTAAACTTCCTGTCATATAAAAACCATCTCTTTAAACATGTTTTATTTTTGTCATTATGAAGGTATATTTATCAATGTAGGAGGGCAAAGCATACTTTATTTAACAGCTGTTAGCTTGATTTATAACTTTTAAATACGTAAACACTTGGAATGTGCCTCCATTTGAATGCTTGCCCTGCATTTTAGTGACCCAGGATGAATTAGGTGCCTGTTACCAATCCATCAGAATTAAAAGCAGTTTCTGTCTGGCACATTTACTCACAACTGAAATCCCTGGGGTCATTCAGAAATAGAGAGTCTTTTTAAAAAATGAAGCTATTCCTGAAAATTGTCCATTTATAATGCTGCCTTATGACAGAATGTCACGGACAGAGACAGACCAGAGACATCCTTTGTAAAGTCATATGCAAAAAGGTCATATATCATAAAGGGACAAGAAAACCTCAGCAGGAGATAGAAAACAGATAAACTGAAGGAAACATATTTACTGTTGTTGAAAGGACCGTATCAATGAGCCCCTAATAGACAGGAGGGTAAGATTCTGTTAGACTTTATCACCAGGGAAATGAGAAATCAGTCACTCCTGCAGACAGCAATATACTATGGACAAGTTGATAAGCAACTTAAGAGAGGATCAAAAAAAAAAAAAAGAGAGGATCAAACCTGCAAGGAAAAAAGGACAGGAATTAAGGGTTGCTGAAGCATCTAAGATACTCTGATGCCTTCAACTACATGACACACCAGTTTTTAACAGGATTTAATATATTAAAGCTATAGAAGGGAGGCTACTTAACCTTTAATGTAATTAAGCAATGGGCTCGTTTGCCCACCTTGCAGAAAGCCAAACGGCAAGCATTTTCAGCAAAATCAGGGTGTATTGTAGAGCATTGAGCAAGGAAATGGACAACAAGCCTTAGATCCACTCCAACTTGGTCTCTGAGTTGGGAAAGTCTTAAAGAGGAAGAACCAAGTAGCTGGGATTAATCATCGTCTTGTGACATTTCTTTATCGTAATCTCAGGAGTCTAGATGCCTATGATTTATGAGTCTCTGGTCTGGTGGTGCATGACCCCGGGGTCTGTGAGCTCATCTTGCCCTGGAGAAACAACCTGAGTCTGTGCATTAACAGCAGCAACAGCAATTTCAGTACTCTGACTCTGGTTGATTAGTATTCAGTTAGCACAGGATTGTGGTCAGAGGGGACAAGACAGGGAATTAAGTTTTGGGTAGACAGGTTGATCATAAACTCAGCAGTGGAACTGGGTTTTAGCGGGTTGCATTAATGCCTATAGCTTCCCAGGTGGCACAGGGATAAGGAATCCCCCTGCCACTGCAGGAGACTCAAGAGACAAGGATTCAACCCCTGGGTCGGGAAGATCCCCTGAAGTAGGAAATGGCAACCCACTCCAGTATTCTTGCCTGGAAAATTCCATGGACAGAGGAGCCTGGTGGATTACAATCCATGGGGTCACGGGAGTCAGACATGACTGAACATGCATGCATATACGTGCACACATACACACACATTAAGTTTATTAAGCAAGTTCAAACTGGCTAGTGTTGACTTAAAAAATAGTCACCACCTTAAAGTTGAGCATTATGTTTTATTTGGCAGAAACTTTTAGGACTTAAGCCCAGGAGGCAGCATCTCAAGTGGTCTTGAGAGAACTGCTCGGAGGAAGAAAGGAAAGGAGAAGGTCATATAGAAGTTTTATAACAAAGGGCAGGTAGCCTGAATATCAAGAGATTATTATTAATTAAAGGAAACCAGATATCTCAAGTTAAGGGATTTAGTGATTTTCTATGTATGGGAAGATGCAAGAGTCTGAGCTCATTGAAATTATTCCTTTCTACACATCTCTGCAATCCGCAGCCAGTGTCCTGTTTCCACATCCTAGGTTCCTCAGGGCTCCCCATAGGGAGTGGGTGCAGCCTGATGGCTACCAGATCCCACAGGTATTCTTTTCCTTTCTGAGTGGCCTGGAGGGCTGGAATTATTGATGACTGTGACATCACTCACCTAGAGCCAGACATTCTGGAATGCGAAGTCAAGTGGGTCTCAGGAAGCATTACTATGAACAACGCTAGTGGAGGCGATGGAATTCCAGTTGAGTTATCTCAAATCCTAAAAGATGATGCTGTGAAAGTGCTGTACTCAATATGCCAGCAAATTTGGAAAACTCAGCAGTGGCCACAGGACTGGAATGGGTGAGTTTTCATCCCAAAGAAAGGCAATGCCAAAGAATGTTCAAACTACCACACAATTGCACTCATCTCACATGCTAGCAAAGTAATGCTCAAAATTCTCCAAACCAGGCTTCAACAGTATGTGAACTGTGAACTTTCAGAGGTTCAAACTGGATTTAGGAAAGGCAGAGGAACCAGAGATCAAATTGTCAACATCCTCTGGACCACTGAAAAAGCAAGAGAATGCCAGAAAAACATCTACTTCTGCTTTATTGACTATGCCAAAGCCTTTGATTGTGTGGATCACAACAAACTGTGGAAACAAGAAGCAACAGTTAAAACCAGACATGGAACAGCCTGGTTTAAAATTGGGAAAGAAGTACATCAAGGCTGTACATTGTCACCCTGTTTATTTAACTTATATGCAGAGGATATCATGCGAAATGCTAGGCTGGATGAAGTACAAGCTGGAATCAAGATTGCCAGGAGAAATATCAACCTCAGATACGCAGATAACACCACCCTTATGGCAGAAAGTGAAGAAGAACTAAAGAGCCTCTTGATGAAAGTGCAAGATGAGAGTGAAAAAGTTGGCTTGAAACTCAACATTAAAAATACTAAGATCATGGCAACCGGTCCCATCACTCCATGGCAAATAGATGGGGAAACAGTGGAAACAGTGACCAACTATTTTCTTGGGCTCCAAAATCACAACAGATGGTGACTGCAGCCATGAAATTAAAAGACACTTGCTCCTTGGAAGAAAAGCTATGACCAACATAGACAGCATATTAAAAAGCAGAAATATTAACTTTGCCGACAAAGGTCCATCTAGTCAAAGCTATGGTTTTTCCTGTAGTCGTGTATGGATGTGAGAGTTGGACCATAAAGAAAGCTGAACACCGAAGAATTAGTGCTTTTGAACTGTTGTGTTGGAGAAGACGCTTGAGAGTCCCTTGGACTGCAAGGAAATCAAACCAGTCAATCCAAAAGGAGATCAGTCCTGAGTATTCATTGGAAGGACTGATGCTGAAGCTGAAACTCCAATACTTTGGCCACCTGATGCAAAGAATTGACTCCTTGGAAAAGATCCTGATGCTGGGAAAGATTGAAGGCAGGAGGAGAAGAGGACAGAGGGTAAGATGGTTGGATGGCATCATTTCATCAATGGACACGTGTTTGAGAAAGCTCTGGGAACTGGTGATGAACAGGGAAGCCTGGTGTGCTACAGTCCATGGGGTTGCAAAGAGTCAGACACGACTAAGCGACTGAACTGAGCTGTGACATCTTTGTTTATTGATATGGCAGAAAATACTCCATTTCTTACTAGTAAGCTTCCTGCCACCTGTGTCCTCCTGGCCCTAATTAGCCACCCAATCTCCCCCTCCCCCAGCATACTGCCCTTCTCACTGTCCCTAGCACACCAGCCATTTCATGCCTCTGTGCCTTTGCTCATACTGGTCATGTCACGTGGCTGGGGATGCCTTAATCCACTGGCAAAATCCTACCCATCCTGCAAGCCTCAGCCTGAAACAGAGGACAATGTGGGGTTCCTGGGCACGGAAGGCTTTCTGCATCCCGTTTCTTGTTTGTAGGAAATAGGCTTTAGCCTTTATGACCTTCCCTGAGTTCCAAAGGGTAGATTCAAACCATTGCTAAACAAGGAAGGGAGGGGATATGGAGACAGGGAGAAGCAGTCAGAAACAATAGTGCAGCCTTGGGGCAGGGTCCTGGTTCCACCTCAAAGGATACACCTAACAATATCTTTGAGCTCTTCCGAAGAACCAAAATCCCCAACAAACACATTAACTACTTGATGAGGCATTCTTCATTCCAGAGAGGTCACAGTTTGATAACCTCAGGGACCACAGAAGCTCATCAGGAGACTACCTGAGGCCCTGCACACACCCTGACCCTTATCAGCAACGCCACCTTTCAACATTGCCATAAAACTCCCCACCAGATCCACCTGGGTTGGGATACAAAGTTTTGAGGGCAGTAACCCACTATGTTCCCATTTTCCTGGCAAAGCAATAAAGCTATTTTTTCTACTTCACCTAAACTCTGTCTCTGAGATTCGATTCGGCACCAGTGCACTGAGGCTGAGATTCAGCACCAATCTCAAATATCGCCTTCTCTGTGATATTTTATCAAACTCTTCCAGGCCCAGGAAGTTTATTTCCTCTGTCTCCATAAAAGCTTCCACATCATCATATATATTACAATATGTCATGCTGCATTACCATGACCTGTTCTTATGCCTGTCTCCTCTAGACAGTAGTTCCTCATGGACAGGGCAGTGTCTCAGCACCTACACTATTCCTGGAACACAACAGGGATGCAATAAATGCACACTGACTAAAAGAGTAATTGAATGAATATACACAGGTACTATTTACTGAACAATAACATGTAAACAACAGACATGTGAGCAACTATCTAGAATATCTCAGAGGAGCTCACTTTCCTTTTAGTTCAGTCTGCTGAATGAGATCTGAGCATTACCTTTTCTCACCAGTTTGTTTGTTTTTTGGCCATGTCATACAAAATGTGGGATCCTAGGCCCCCAACCAGTGGAAGTCCCTACACTCCTTTCTTGGTAATATCTTTGAGTCTTATCTTTGAGGCAATCTTGATTCCAGCCAGCCCAGCATTTCTCATGATATGCTCTGCATGTAAGTTAAATAAGCAGGGTGACAATACACAGCCTTGACATACTCCTTTCCTGATTTGGAACCAGTCTGTTATTCCATGTTCAGTTCTAACTGTAGCTTCTTGGCTTGCATACAGATTTCTCAGGAGGCGGGTCAGGTGGTCTGGTATTCCCATCTCTTGAAGAATTTTCCACAGTTTGTTGTGCTCCACACAAACAAGTGAGTGATTCAAATGATGTGACTTTGAATCATATAACGTGCCAACAGTAGATCACTTTAGACCTGTGCATCCAACAGAACATTCAGCAGTGATGGAAATACTCTGTTTTCACTTGCACAAATGGTAGCCACTAGTTAAATGCAGTTACTGAGCACCTGAAATGTGGAAAGTGCAAATAAGAAACTTAATTTTTAATTTTAAATAATTGAAAATAACTACATGTGACAAGTAGCTACTATATTGGACAACATACCCTTCAATTCAGTTCAGTCACTCAGTCGTGTCCGACTCTTTGCAACCTCATGGACTGCAGCACGTCAGGCTTCCCTGTCCATCACCATCTCCCGGAGCTTGCTCAAACTCATGTCTATCGAGTCGGTGATGCCATCCAACCATCTCATCCTCTGTTGTTCCCTTCTCCTCCTGCTTTCAATCTTCCCCAGCATCAGGGTCTCCTCCAATAAGTTAGTTCTTTGCATCAAGTGGCCAAAGTATTGGAATTTCAGCTTCAGCATCAGTCCTTCCAAAGAATATTCAGGATTGATTTCCTTTAGGATGGACTGGTTGGATCTCCTTGAAGTCCAAGGGACTCTCAAGAGTCTGCTCCAACATCACAGTTCAAAAGCATCAATTCTTTGGCACTCAGCTTTCTTTATAGTCCAACTCTCACATCCATACATGATTACTGGAAAAACCATAGCTTTGACTAGACGGACCTTTGTTGGCAAAGTAATATCTCTGCTTTTAAATATGCTGTCTATGTTGGTCATACTTTTCTTCCAAGGAACAAGAGTCTTTTAATTTCATGGCTGCAGTCATCATCTGCAGTGATTTTGGAGCCCCCAAAATAAAATCTCTCACTGTTTCCATGAAGTGATGGGACGGGGTGCCATGTTCTTTGTTTTCTGAATGTTGAATTTTAAGCCAACTTTTTCACTCTCCTCTTTTACTTTCATGAAGAGGCTCTTTAGTTCTTCACTTTCTGCCATAAGAGTGGTGTCATCTGCATATCTGAGGTTGATATTTCTCCTTGATTCCAGACAGCCCAGCATTTCTCATGATGTACTCTGCATTTAAGTTAAATAAGCAGGGTGACAATACACAACCTTGACATACTCCTTTCCTGATTTGGAACCAGTCTGCTGTTCCATGTTCAGTTCTAACTGTTGCTTCTTGACCTGCATACAGATTTCTCAGGAGGCAGGTCAGGTGGGCTGGTATTCCCATCTCTTGAAGATTTTTCCAATTTGTTGTGATCCACATAGTCAAAGGCTTTGGCATAATCAGTAAAGCAGAAGTAGATGTTTTTCTGGCATTCTCTTGCTTTTTCAATGATCCAACAGATGTTGGTAATTTGATCTCTGGTTCCTTTGCCTTTCCTAAATCCAGCTTGAACCTCTGGAATTTCACTGTTCACATACTGTTGAAGCCTGGCTTGGAGAATTTTGAGCATTACTTTACTAGCGTGTGAGATGAGTGCAATTGTGTGGTAGTTTGAACATTCTTCGGCATTGCCTTTCTTTGGGATAGGAATGAAAACTGACCCATTCCAGTCCTGTGGCCACTGCTGAGTTTTCCAAATTTGCTGGAATATTGAGTGCAACACTTTAACAGCATCATCTTTTAAGATTTAAAATAGTTCAACTGAAATTCCATCACCTCCACTAGCTTTGTTCATAGTGATGCTTCCTAAGGCCCACTTGACTTTGTGATCCAGGGTGTCTGGCTCTAGGTGAGTGATCACATCATCATGGTTATCTGGGTCATGAAGATCTTTTTTGTACAGTTCTTCTGTGTATTCTTGCCACCTCTTCTTCATCTCCTCTGCTTCTGTAAGGTCCATACCATTTCTGTCCTTTATTATGCCCATCTTTGCATGAAATGTTCCCTTGGTATCTCTAATTTTCTTGAAGAGATCTCTAGTCTTTCTCATTCTGTTGTTTTCCTCTATTTCTTTGCATTGATCACGGAAGAAGACTTTCTTATTTCTCCCTGCTATTCTTTGGAACTCTGCATTCAAATGGGTATATCTTTCCTTTTCTCCTTTGCATAGCTTTAGACAAGTTTAACCCAAAACATTGTAGGGAAGTTCTACTTCATAATTTTTCTGTATAAAACCCCCAAAACTTAGCCACTAACAAACTAGGTAATCTTGAGAACTTTCTCAACTTTTCCATTATCTCCTTCTCCTGTAATGCCAGCAATGCTGCTGCTAAGGCGCTTCAGTCATGTCCGACTCTGTGCGACCCCATAGATGGCAGCCCACTAGGCTCCTCTGTCCCTGGGATTCTCCAGGCAAGAATACTGGAGTGGGTTGCCATTTCCTTCTCCAATGCATGAAAGTGAAAAGTAAAAGTGAAGTCACTCAGTCGTGCCCGACTCTTAGCGACCCCATGGACTGGAGCCTACCAGGCTCCTCCATCCATGGGATTTTCCAGGCAAGAGTACTGGAGTGGGGTGAATGCCAGCAATAGGGACTAGATAATGGAAGACTGATAGCTCAGAGCTCTGGGGATGTAAAGCTCTGGGGCTCGGCTGTCTTTGCACAGCAAACCATCTGGAGGGACAGCAGATGGAAGCACCCCTCAACCTCTTTCCAGGGTGAAAGGGCAGGCATAGGCTTATGCACCCACAGGGATTCCAGAGGTTTGAATTACAAATGGTAGGATCATTCCAACCTATGAGTGAGATGACCATACTGAAAACACCTAAGGTCACTGGGGGAAATTCTATGTTCTAAATCTTTAAGAAGAATGAGAAAAGGCCTCACTGCTGCAAAGCACTGCATCCTCAGGCCCTTTCTGTTCTTCAGGTTGGAGCTGTCTCAGGTAGCCACCTGGGTCGGGGTAAATCATTCAGCTTCTTTCATTTAGGGTTTTGAGTCTTAAAAGAGTGAGGCTTGTAAGGCGAGCTGAGTTTATAATCATGTTTATTAAGCCTGTTATCTAATTTCCACTTGTTAAGAAAAGGGAAAAAAAAAGCACTTTGCAATTCCCCAGCTCCAAGGAGAGAAAATGCTAAATCTCCTTCCTAAGTTCTCAGAAAACTGGACTCATGTGTACATAAGTTGGAAACACCTAGCCCATCCCTTCGGAGAAGGCAATGGCACCCCACTCCAGTACTCTTGCCTGGAAAATCCCATGGGCAGAGGAGCCTAGTGGGCCGCCGTCTATGGGGTCGCACAGAGTTGGACACGACTGAAGCGACAGCAGCAACGGCAGCAGCACCACCTGGGACGTGCAAAAGGAGGACAAGGGTATCATTTACTGATTATAGCAAAAATCAGATTCATAATTTCCAAGAATGTGAGTCAGCACAGTACACACACAAGGGGAGTGCAAAAAACATCAGATATTGGAACCCCATGACACCCCTGAAGACGAGACTACTGCAATTCAACAACTAAACTATTCTAGGGGACAGATGGCAGTAACAACATAATAAGAGTGCACTCTGGAACATCAGAGTTTGAAGTTATTCAAATGTTCTTCATTTGACAGTTAATACTGCCTGACAGTAAATGAGTGAATTGTACTTAGTTCTTTGTGATATTGACTCTTTCTGCTCTCCCCCTCAACTCCCCATATCAGTCATTTCCCCCCCAAGTTGTTTAAAAGAAAACAAAGCCCATTAACAGTGTGCTGAGCAACTGAAATGCCACCAGTTCCCTGCTTTAGACTCAAAGTACAAAAAAAAAGGCTTATTTCTTGATCAGATCCCAATGGTTTATCAGAAGTTCAACATTCATTTAGTAGCCTTGGATTTTAAGGTTTACCAATTGTGACACAATTACTTATGGTGGTTCTTTAACTTTCTCCCATTTTTTTCTCTTAGCAGAAAAGAGAGTTTCCATGACAATGCCATAGATTTGCTTCCACTCAAGCTCTAAATATTCACATTTGAGCCATATGAAATTGGCATCTTTGTAGGTTAAAAATGGTTAAATATCTCATGCAGTTCGACCTAATGTAAATATACCCAATACACTTGCCATTTGCAATGACATGGGTGAACCCGGAGAACATTATACTAAGCAAAATAAGCCGGACACACAAGAAAAAAATCTGCATGATCTCAATGATATGTGAAATCTAAAAATGTCAGATACATAAAAAGCAGAGAGCAGATGGTGTCAGGTGGGGGAAATGAGTTTGGTCAAAAGTTACAAAGTTGCAGGTATGTAAGATGACTAAGAGGATGTAATATACCATATGATAACTATAGTTAAAAATACAGTATTGAATATAGAAATTTACTGAGAATAGATCCCAGGTGCTCTCACCACACACACAAATGGAATAATTATGTAACGAGATAATATGTTAATTAGGTCAACTATAGTAATCATTAGAAGACTTTATACATGGACATCACCAGATGGTCAACACCGAAATCAGATTGATTATATTCTTTGCAGCCAAAGATGGAGAAGCTCTATACAGTCAGCCAAAACAAGACCAGGAGCTGACTGTGGCTCAGACCATGAACTCCTTATTGCCAAATTCAGACTTAAATTGAAGAAAGTAGGGAAAACCACTAGACCATTCAGGTATGACCTAAATCAAATCCCTTATGATTATACAGTGGAAGTGAGAAATAGATTTAAGGGCCTAGATTTGATAGATAGAGTGCCTGATGAACTATGGAATGAGGTTCATGACACTGTACAGGAGACAGGGATCAAGATCATTCCCATAGAAAAGAAATGCAAAAAAGCAAAATGGCTGTCTGGGGAGGCCTTATAAATAGCTGTGAAAAGAAGAGAAGCAAAAAGCAAAGGAGAAAAGGAAAGATATAAACATCTGAATGCAGAGTTCCAAAGAATAGCAAGAAGAGATAAGAAAGCCTTCCTCAGCGATCAATGCAAAGAAATAGAGGAAAACAACAGAATGGGAAAGACTAGGGATCTCTTCAAGAAAATCAGAGATACCAAAGGAACATTTCATGCAAAGATGAGCTCGATAAAGGACAGAAATGGTATGGACCTAACAGAAGCAGAAGATATTAAGAAGAGATGGCAAGAATACACAGAAGAACTGTACAAAAAAGATCTTCACAACCCAGATAATCACGATGGTGTGATCACTGACCTAGAGCCAGACATCCTGGAATGTGAAGTCAAGTGGGCCTTAGGAAGCATCACTACGAACAAAGCTAGTGGAGATGATGGAATACCAGTTGAGCTATTCCAAATCCTGAAAGATGATGCTGTGAAAGTGCTGCACTCAATATGCCAGCAAATTTGGAAAACTCAGCAGTGGCCACAGGACTGGAAAAGGTCAGTTTTCATTCCAATCCCAAAGAAAGGCAATGCCAAAGAATGCTCAAACTACTGCACAATTGCACTCATCTCACACGCTAGTAAAGTAATGCTCAAAATTCTCAAAGGCTTCAGCAATATGTGAACTGTGAACTTCCTGATGTTCAAGCTGGTTTTAGAAAAGGCAGAGGAACCAGAGATCAAATTGCCAACATCCGCTGGATCATGGAAAAAGCAAGAGAGTTCAAGCTGGTTTTAGAAAAGGCAGAGGAACCAGAGGTCAAATTGCCAACATCCGCTGGATCATGGAAAAAGCAAGAGAGTTCAAGCTGGTTTTAGAAAAGGCAGAGGAACCAGAGGTCAAATTGCCAACATCCGCTGGATCATGGAAAAAGCAAGAGAGTTCAAGCTGGTTTTAGAAAAGGCAGAGGAACCAGAGATCAAATTGTCAACATCCGCTGGTTCATGGAAAAAGCAAGAGAGTTCAAGCTGGTTTTAGAAAAGGCAGAGGAACCAGAGATCAAATTGCCAACATCCGCTGGATCATGGAAAAAGCAAGGGAGTTCCAGAAAAACATCTATTTTTGCTTTATTGACTATGCCAAAGCCTTTGACTGTGTGGATCACAATAAACTGTGGAAAATTCTGAAAGAGATGGGAATCCCAGACCACCTGATCTGCCTCTTGAGAAATCTGTATGCAGGTCAGGAAGCAACAGTTAGAACTGGACATAGAACAACAGACTGGTTCCAAATAGGAAAAAGAGTTCATCAAGGCTGTATATTGTCACCCTGTTTATTTAACTTATATGCAGAGTACATCATGAGAAATGCTGGACTGGAAGAAACACAAATTGGAATCAAGATTGCCAGGAGAAATATCAATAACCTCAGATATGCAGATGACACCACCCTTATGGCAGAAAGTGAAGAGGAACTCAAAAGGCTCTTGATGAAAGTGAAAGTGGAGAGTGAAAAAGTTGGCTTAAGGCTCAACATTCAGAAAACGAAGATCATGGCATCCGGTCCCCTCACTTCATGGGAAATAGATGGGGAAACAGTGGAAACAGTGTCAGACTTTATTTTTCTGGGCTCCAAAATCACTGTAGATGGTGACTGCAGCCATGACATTAAAAGACGCTTACTCCTTGGAAGGAAAGTTATGACCAACACAGATAGCATATTCAAAAGCAGAGACATTACTTTGCCAACAAAGGTTCGTCTAGTCAAGGCTATGTTTTTTCCTGTGGTCATGTATGGATGTGAGAGTTGGACTGTCAAGAAGGCTGAGCGCCAAAGAATTGATGCTTTTGAACTGTGGTGTTAGAGAAGACTCTTGAGAGTCCCTTGGACTGCAAGGAGATCCAACCAGTCCATTCTGAAGGAGATCAGCCCTGGGATTTCTTTGGAAGGAATGATGCTAAAGCTGAAACTCCAGTACTTTGGCCACATTATGCGAAGAGTTGACTCATTGGAAAAGACTCTGATGCTGGGAGGGATTGGGGGCAGGAGGAGAAGGGGACGACAGAGGATGAGATGGCTGGATGGCATCACTGACTCGATGGACTTGAGTCTCAGTGAACTCAGAGAGTTGGTGATGGACAGGGAGGCCTGGCGTGCTGGGATTCATGGGGTCGCAAAGAGTCGGACACGACTGAGCAACTGATCTGATCTGATCTGATCGTAATCATTTCGTTATGTATACATATATCAAATCATCATGTTGCATAAACATAAAATTTTTATTAAAAAATAAAAAATTTAAAACATGCATGATATATAAATAAATGCAATCCTCCTTCATTCTTCTTGATCAGTTCACTCAGTCATTTCTGACTCTTTGCAACCCCATGGACTGTAGGACACCAGTTTTCTCTGTTCATCACCAGTTCCCAGAGCTTTCTCAAACACATGTCCATCAAGTCAGTGATGCCATCCAACCATCTTACCCTCTGTCCCCTTTTCCTCCTGCCTTCAATCTTTCCCAGCATCAGGGTCTTTTCCAATGAGTCAGTTCTTCGAATCAGGTGGCCAAAGTATTGGAGTTTCAGCTTCAGCATCAGTCCTTCCAATGAATATTGAGGATTGATTTCCTTTAGGATTGACTGGTTTGATCTCCATGCTATCCAAGGGACTCTAGAGTCTTCTGCAATACCACAGTTCAAAAGCATCAGTTCTTCAGCGCTCAGCTTTCTTCATGGTCCAACTCTCACATTCATACATGACTACAGGAAATAACCATAGCTCTGACTATACAGACCTTTGTCAGTAAAGTAATGTCTTTGCTTTTTAATATGCTGTCTAGGTTAGTCATAGCTTTTTTCCCAAGGAGCAAGCATCTTTTAATTTCATGGCTGCAGTCACCATCTGCAGTGATTTTGGAAACCAAGAAAATAAAGTCTGTCACTGTTTCCATTGTTTCCCCATCTATTTGCCACGAAGTGATGGGACCACATGCCATGATCTTAGTTTTCTGAATGTTGAGTTTTAAGCCAGCTTTTTCACTCTTCTCTTTCATCTTCATCAAGAGGCTCTTTAATTTCTCTCTGCTTTCTGCAATAAGGGTGGTGTCATCTGCACATCTGAGGTTATTGATATTTCTTCCAGAAGTCTTGACTCCAGCTTGTGCTTCCTCCAGCCCAGCATTTTGCATGATTTACTCTGCATGTAAGTTATACAAGCAAGGTGACAATATACAGCTTTGATGTACTCCTTTCCCAATTTGGAACCAGTCCATTGTTCTATGTTCGGTTCTAACTGTTGCTTATTGACCTGCATACAGATTTCTCAGGAAGCAGGTAAGATGATCTGGTATTCCTATCTCTTGAAGAATTTTCCACAGTTTGTTGTGATCCACACAGTCAAAGGCTTTAGTGTAGTCAATGAAGCAGAAGTAGATATTTTTCTGGAATTCTCTTATTTTTTTGATGATCCAACAGATGTTGGCAATTTCATCTCTGATTCCTCTGCCTTTTCTAAATCCAGCCTGAACATCTGGAATTTCTTGGTTCACAGTACGTGAAGCCTTGCTTGGAGAATTTTGAGCATTATTGAGCTTCCCTGGTGCCTCAGATGGTAAAGCGTCTGCCTACAATGCAGGAGACCCGGGTTCAATCCCTGGGTCGGGAAGATCTCCTGGAGAGGGAAATGGCAACACACTCCAGTATTCTTGCCTGGAAAATCCCATGGTCAGAGGAACCTGGTAGGCTACAGTCCATGGAGTTGCAAAGAGTCAGACACAAGTGAGCAACTTCAGTTTCTTTTGCTAGTATGTGAGATGAGTGCAGTTATGTGGTAGTTTGAACATTCTTTGGCAATTGCCTTTCTTTGGGATTGGAATGAAAACTGACATTTTCCAGTCCTGTGGCCACTACTAAGTTTTCCAAATTGCTGGCATAGTGAGTGCAGCACTTTAATGACTTCCTGGTCATTGAAACAATAACAGAAATGTTCCTAGTTACCTATCCAATATCCACCCACATATGGATCTTGAAATTATGGGACAGAAGAAAATGAATGGTGGCAAGGCGCATATTCATGGAAGATTAGAACAAATTATAGAGTTAGAGTATGAAAAGCTGCCTTCAGAAGCTTCCAAACCATATGGTTCAAAGAACTGAGAAAATTTCTGGCCAAAGAACTTCCCCTTTTCATTTTACTAGTAAACTGGAATTTTTGGTTTCTATTTCAGGATACAGTAGAGAACAAATAAGAAGCACATTAAAAAAAAATGCCATTTACCCCAATATAATCCTTAGTTGTTTTGTCGCTAAATTGTGTCCAACTCTTTTGTGACCTTATGGACTACAGCCCGCCAGACTCCACTGTCCATGGGATTTCCCAGGCAAGAATAATAATCCTTGGTATTTAAGTATATTTGGGGGCTGAGACTGTTTCTCTTCATTGTTTCATAGGTTTGGGTCACTTTGCTTCCTTGCTTACTATTGACATTGTCTTATTCCTATTGATTTCAACATCCTTATAGCAAAGGAAAATATTAGGACTGCAGAACTTCAAGGAAATAAGTCACAACAGAAGTATACAACAGATTTACTTTCCTGTAGATGTTCATATCTTAGGGTGATTACCATAGTGGCTTATACTTAATAAGTACTCAAAATTTTTCATTTACCTGCCATAAATCAATCTATACCAGAAATCCCAACTGTGGTCCAGAGAATGGTATTGAAGGGACTTCCCTGGTGGTTCAGTGGTTAAAATCTACCTTGCAATGCAGGGGATGTGGGTTTGATCCTTGGTTGGGGAACTAAGATCCCACATGCTGTGGGGCAACTAAGTCCAAAAGCCACTATCAGACAGAAGCTCGCGCAGCAAAACTAAGATCTGTTGCAGCCAAAAGGGAAAAAAAAGGAAAAAAATAGGAGAACCCCGCACCCACACACTGTGCAGCCATGAAGGTCCTCAGTAGCCTGTGCAAGAAAGTTAAACTGAGCAACAATGCACAGAACTGGGGGATGCAGAGAGCAACTAATATCACCTACCAAGCTCACCATGTCACCAGGAACAAGGGAGATCAAGTGGTGGGGACCACGGGTGGCTTCTGTGGTTACACAGTATGGCTAACAGGCTTATCTGGAGCAGGAAAGACCACAGTAAGCATGGCTTTAGAGGAGTACTTGGTTTGCCATATTATTTCATGCTACACTTTGGATGGTGACAACATTCATCAAGGTTTCAATAAAAATCTTGGCTTTAGTCCTGAAGACAGAGAAGAGAATGTTCGATGCATGGCGGAAACAGCTAAGCTGTTTGCAGATGCTGGCTTAGTGTGTATCACAAATTTTATATCACCTTATACTTTTGCTTTATTGACTATGCCAAAGCCTTTGACTGTGTGGATCACAACAAACTGTGGAAAATTTTTCAAGAGATGGGAATACCAGATCATCTTACCTGCCTCCTGAGAAACCTGTATGCAGGTCATGAAGCAACAGTTGGACCTGGACATGGAACAATGGACTGGTTCCAAATTGGGAAAGGAGTACGTAAAGGCTATATGCTGTCACCCCGCTTATTTAACTTATATGCAGAGTATATCATGCAAAATGCCATGGTGGATGAAGCACAAGCTGGGATCAAGATTGCTGGGAGAAATATCAATAACCTCAGATGTGAAGATGACACCACCCTTATGGCAGAAAGCAGAGAGAAACTAAAGAGCCTCTGAATGAAGGTGAAAGAGGAGAGTGAAAAAGCTGGCTTAAAATTCAACATTCATAAAACTAAGATGATGGCATCCGGTCCCATCATGTCATGGCAAATAGATGGGGAAACAATGGAAACAATGACAGACTTTATTTTCTTGGTTTCCAAAATCACTGCAGATGGTGACTGCAGCCATGAAATTAAAAGACACTTGCTCCTTGGAAGAAAAGCTATGAAATTTAGACTGTATTAAAAAGCAGAGACATCACTTTGCTGACAAATGTCCATATAGTCAAAGCTGTGGTTTTTCCAGTAGTCATGTATGGATGTGACAGTTGGACCATAAAGAAGGCTGAGCGCCAAAGAACCGATGCTTTTGAACTGTGGTGTTAAAGACTCTTGAGAGTCCCTTGGACAGCATGGAGATCAAACCAGTCAATCCTAAAGGAAATCAATCCTCAATATTCATTGGAAGGACTGATGCTGAGGCTAAAGGTCCAATACTTTGGCCACCTGATTTGAAGAAGTGACTCATTGGAAAAGACCCTGATGCTGGGAAAGATTGAAGGCAGGAGAAGGGGACAAGAGAGGGTAATATGGTTGGATGGCATCACTGACTCAATGGACATGAGTTTGAGCAGGCTCTGGAAGATGGTAAAGGACAGGGAAGCCTGGCATGCTGCAGTCCATGGGGTCACAGAGTCAGACATGACTGAGCAAGTGAACAACAATACTGAGAAATGCAACAATGTAAGGCACATTCACAAGGGTGCAAGTTTATTTTTCTTTGAAGTGTTTGTTGATGCTCCCCTGAATGTTTGTGAACAGAGGGATGTCAAGGGACTCTACAAAAAAGCACGGGCTGGAGAAATTAAAGGTTTCATTGGGATTGATTCTCATATTTTCTGATATGAAAAACCAGAGGCCCCTGAATTGGTGCTAAAAACAGATTTCTGTGATGCAAATGACTATGTTTAGCAGGTTGTGGAGCTTCTACAGAAATGGGATATTGTGGATGCCTCTTATGAAGTGAAAGAACTGTATGTGCCAGAAAATAAACTTCATTTGACAAAAACATACAGAAACCTTACTGGCACTGAAAATTAATAAAGTGGATATGTAGTGGGTGCAGGTTTTGGCAGAAGACTGGGCAACCCCACTGAATGGCTTTATGAGAGAAAATGAGTACTTGCAGTACCTTCATTTCGATTATCTTCTGGATGAGGCTGTCATTAACTTGTCAGCACCCTAAAGTCCTGACAGCTACTCAAGAAAATAAAGAGACTAGATGGCTGCACAGCATTTGCTCTGATATACAAGGACCTCTGTGTGGCTATTCTTTGAAATCCAGAAATCCAGAGTTATTTGAGCACAGGAAGGAGGAGCGCTGTGCAAGGAAACAGGAAAAACATGCAAGAACCACCCTTACATCAAGATGGTTATGGAACAAGGAGATTGGCTGACTGAAGGACAGCCTCAAGTCTTAGATTGAATTTATTGGAATGATGGTCTTGATCAGTATTATTTTACTCCTACTGAGTTATAGCAGAAGTTTAAAGATATGAATGCAGATGCTGTCTTTGCATTTCCATTACACAACCCGGTGCACAACGGCCATGCTCTATTAATGCAAGATACCCATAAGCAGCTTCTAGAGAGGGGCAACTGTGTCCTGTCCTTCTCCCTCACCCTCTTGGTGGCTGGACAAGGGATGATGATGTCCCTCTTAGAAGCATGCTGCAGTGCTGGAGGAAGGAGTCCTCAATCTTGAGACCACAGTGGTGGCCATCTTCCCATGTCCCAACTGAGGTCCAGTGGCATTGTAGAGCACTGATGGTTGTGGGAACCGACTTTTACATTGTTGGATGAGACTCGGCTGGCATGCCCCATCCAGAAACAGGGAAGGATCTTTATGAGCAGACTCATGGCATCCAAATGTTGACTATGGCCCCTGGTCTGATCACCTTGGAAATAGTTCCCTTTCAAGTTGCAGCTTATAACAAGAAAAAGAGGCAGATGGACTACTGTGACAGTGAGCACCAGGAAGACTTTGAATTGTCTTAAAAACACAAATGCAAAAACTTTACCTAAGAAGGCCAGAAATCTCTTGAAGGTCTCATAGCTCCTAAGGCCTGGATTGTGCTGATGCAGTACTACAAATCCTTGGAGAAACTTTAAGTTGTTAACCTAGTTATTTCACCTTTTGACACCTCACTGAGTAACAAGAGGAGACAGGTACTTACTGCTGGCATTTCTTTGTGTTGGTATCTGTCCGGACATGCTTCCTAAAAACAGACCCTTTTCCTTAACTATTAATAGCATCAGTTTGGACTGCCTTATGAGTTCTGTTCTGAACTAGTGTAACACACTCCTGGCTTTAATGTATCTTTATTATAGTTATATTCCTACAGTACAGTTTTAAAATCTTGTCTTTTTGTATTATATTCATACTTCTGTATTATCATTTTTTCAAGCTATTATATCAGTTGTAGCCAGTAGTATACACTTTGAATCTCACTATTCATCTCTTGAAAAAAGAAAAAGCCCACTAAACAATAAACTTGGCTAGACCTTGTTTTGGGAATTGAAAAGAAAAAAAAACCCTGATGTTTGTCTGTCAAAAAAAAAATTAAACAAACAATAGTATTGAAAATATCTGTGTGTAAAGTTAAAGCAATTCTTAGAGGGGAATGTATACTTTCAATTGTTTATTAGAAAGTAAGAGAGGGTAAAAGTTGATGAGACAGGCATCTAGCTAAAGAAGTTAGGAAAACACAATGAGATAAGTCCATAGAAAATAAAAGGAAGAAAATGATAAAGAAAAAAGAAACTAAAGACCGAAAGTACAATCAAAAGGATTTTTTAAAAGCCAAAAGTTGGATATTTAAAAACACTATTAAAAGTGACAACCTCTGGCAAGATGGATCAAGAAAAAGAATAAAGGAGGCAAACAAACACATCAGAAATTTTCAAAGATTTTTTAAAATTATGAACAATCTTATGCCATTTAATTAGGAAATATACACAATGAAAATAATTGACAAAATTTTAACCTAAAACTAATTCAAGAAATAGGAAGCCTGGATAGTCCAATTTTAAAAAATAATTGAATTGATAAATAAAAATCTTAATACACAGGCACACAAACACACATACATATACACCTGAGTCAAGACATATAATCTACCAGATTTTAAAGAATTAACATTATTCCAATCTTATATAAATTCTTCCAGGGTATGAAAAAAAAGGCAATATTCTTGATACAGAGATTCTAAAGCTATTCAAAGATAGTATAAGAAAGATAAGAGGCAACTTTTGCCCATAGGTACATAAATCCTACACAAAATATTAGCAAATGAAATTCACAAGAGTGTCAACCAAAAAACACAACTCTCCTATGTTGTCAGCAAGAAAACCACTTTAAATATAAATGTCATAATGGAATTTTTAATGACCAAGTTGGGTTTATACAAGCATGGTTTAACATTAGAAAGTCTATGCATACACTTTATCACATTAACATACTAAAGGAGAAAAATCACATAAACTTCTCACAATATGAGGAAAAGATATTTGATAAGATTCAAAATTCATTCATGATTAAAATATATAAAATATTCTATAGTAAAATAAGTATTGAAGGGTGCTTCTTGACCTGAAAAAAAGTATATGCCAAAAATTATTAGCAAATTATTACTTTTAAGGGTAAAAAAAAAAATTATAAGCATTACTTTTAGAATGAGGAATGACACTATGACTGCTTTTGTTCAACACTGTACCAGAGCACTTAACCAACAGAGACAAGAAAAGGATTTAAGAAGTAAAAAGATTTAAAAAGAAACAAAACTTATCATACATATGCAATATGATTGTCCACATAGAAAGTCCCCACTGTATACAGAAAAACAAACATAGAAACCATCAATATATAATAAATGAGAACACAGTGAGTTCACGGCTCAATAGGAGTTCAATATATCCAACTTAATTGCATTGCTAAACACTAGCAAGAAGTGAAACTGAATTCCCAGAAAATTTAGTTCCTTTGCAGAGTTTAGGATTTACCTCTCTATTCAAAATGTTATTCCTTTTCTTGTCCCATACCTGTTCTTCTCAGGATTGAGGAGCATCAAAGAAAAGGAGGGACCGAAACAGAGCAGGACCCAATGGGGTCTCCCGGGTATAAATTTGTTCCATTTCCCCCATTGCTTGTTTGTAAGAAATAAACTTCATTCCGTATCCTTGACCTTCCCTGAGTTCTGAAGGGCAGATTCAAACAGCTGCTAACCAGAGAAGGGAGGGAATACAGTAACAAAGGAGGAACAGTCAAAAAAACACCGTAGTGCAGTGTCCTGGTTCCTTCTCAAGGAATATACATTATATGTAACAATAACTTTGAGTTCTTCTGTAGGAACTAAGGCCCCCACCCACACGGGGGATGCTAACTTTGGGCTGAGCACAAGCTTCCTGGAACACCACCTTGGTACCTAACCACCAACCAACCAGAAGAAAGTCTGCAAACAGTGGAAGATGATAGACTCTGAAAGTCTCTCAGTCGTGTCTGACTCTTTGCAACCGCATGGACTGTAGCCTGCCAGGCTCCTCTGTCCATGGAATTCTCCAGGCAAGAGTACTGGAGTGGGTAGCCGTTCCTCTTCAGGGCATCTTCCCAACCCAGGGATTGAACCCAGGTCTCCCAGATTGCAGGCAGATTCTTTACCATATAAGCCACCAGGAAAGCCCAAAGACTCTGACCCCCTCCTCAAATGATTCTCCCTTTAAAAAACTTTCATGGACAAGCTGAATTTTTAGAATTGGTTTTGGGGCACAAATTCAAACAAAGCTGTTATATTAAAATTCTGTAGATTTGGTATAGGGACCAATGGACTATAACAGAGAACTCAGAAACACATACACCCATGTATGAATACTCAGCATGTGACAGAGATGTCATTCAGATCACTGATGAAAGAATGCTTATTCAACAAAACAGGTTGAGATAACTAGTGGTTCTTATGAGTAAAGATGAAATTGAATCTTTTTCCCTCATCATACATAAAAAAAAATAATTTCAAATGGAACAGAGACTTAAATATCAAAGATAAAACTAGAACTGTTGGAAGAAACTATAAAAGAACACCTTCATGACTTCAAGGTTGGGAAGGAGGTTTTAAACAAAAAACAAACTGTGTTAATCATTAATGATAAGATACAGACAACTGTGAAGGGGATCAGAGTATCTCACTTTAACATAAGGATTATTTTGAGTTGAAGGCAACTAAGAAACAGAGAAGGCAATGGCACCCCACTCCAGTACTCTTGCCTGGAAAATCCCATGGATGGAAGAGCCTGGTGGGCTGCAGTCCATGGGGTCGCTAGGAGTCGGACATGACTGAGTGACTTCACTTTTACTTCTCACTTTCATGCATTGGAGAGGGAAATGGCAAACCACTCCAGTGTTCTTGCCTGGAGAATCCCAGGGACGGGGAAGCCTGGTGGGCTGCCATCTATGGGGTCGCACAGAGTCGGACACGACTGAAGTGACTTAGCAGCAGCAGCAGCAGCAAGAAACAGCAGATGCAAGAAAAGGTCTCTTCCTTCCCCCTTTTGCCTAAGTGAAACTGTTACTCGCTCAGTAATGTCCGACTCTTTGCGATCCCATGAACTGTGTAGCCCACCAGGCTCCTCTGTCCATGGGATTCTCCACGCAAGAATATGAATACTGGAGTGGGTGGCCATTCCCTTCTTCATGAGATCTTCCGGACCTAGGGATCAAACCCAGGTCTCCTGCATTGCAGGCATTCTTTACCATCTGAGACACCAGGGAAGCCCCTTGCCTGAAGGAAGTGTGTAAATTTTCCCTTATGACAGCTTCCTCCTCCTATCTCCAGGTAGAAGAGAACCATCACTCATCAGTCTAGAAACTGCCTGAGGTTGGGACGCTTGCAGACTGAGAGTCACAGGATACAGACAGGGAAGAAGGCCATGTGACTGAAACCAGGCAGGATCCTGTAAGGCTCCTGGGCACTGTTTGTAGAGAACAGACTCCAGTCTTCATGACCTTTGCCGAGTCCCAAAGGGCAGATTCAAACAACTGCTAATAGGTAAGGGAGGGGATGGAGAGACCAGGGAGGAGCAGCCAAAAAACAACAGTGCAGGTGTTGCCAAAATCTTGGCTCTCTATGCGCCAGAAATACAGAGACAGTTACAGAGGAGAAGCACACTGACTGAAACCACCCACCCTGGGCAGGCCCTTTAGTAACCATTCCCATGAGCTGTTTTATGACAGGAGATTCTGGTAAGGAATACAGAACTAATAAGCCACCACCAACCGGAAGAGTTCGGGAAAGGTCAAAAGGAGACACCGCGTGTTTGTCCACTTCCCAGAATCCCTCTTGCTAGCATCCATCCTGGCTTAGCGATGCTTGCGTCACCAGGAAAGCCTCTGAATTAGAATGATTGGCCAAAGACACCCCAGAAACTAATCCTATCACCATAAAACCACGAGATTGCCAGCCAAGTGGCAGAGCAGTTCTCCTGGGCTCCCTTACCCTACTGCTCTCCACGCGGATGCCCTTTCCCAATAAAATCTCTTGCTTTCTCAGCACATGTGTCTCCTCGTACAATTCATTTCTGAGTGTTAGACAAGAGCTGTTTTGGGTCCTGGAAGGGGCCCCCCTTCCTGCAACAGAAACAGTGACTTCACTACTTTGCCAGGCAAAATGAGAACCCAGTAGGCTAGTGCCCCTCAATAACTCCACCCGCTCTCCACCCCTGGTGAGTAGGGAAAGGTTTTATAGTCAGGAGTATATGATAAGGATCAAGGCATTAACAGTCTTATATTCCTTCTTCTGCAAAGTTTCAAAGGGTGGGGTTGCTGACAAGATTAGGGTGTGTGCAGGGTCTCAGGTGGTCTAGTCTCCTAATCTTGATGAGCCTCTCTGGTCCTTTAATCTCATCTCAGGTGGTTTCCTTGCTGTTCTTCCCTTGATTAGCAACTGCTCTGTAGTTTGGAACTGAAAGTCATGGAGGCTGGAGTCTTGCCTATAAGAAATGGGGGACAAAATGGGCTCCGTGTCCAGGTGCCCCATGAGGCCTTGCTCAGCATCACAGGGACTTCCCTAGTGGTCCAGAGGTTAAGAGGCCTTGCTTCCACTGCAGAGCAGTGTGATGGGGGGCAGGATCCTGGATCCACCTCAAAGAATACACACAACAATATCTTTGAAGTCTTTGGCAGAACTGAAACACCCAACAAATGGAACATGTTAACTACTTGATGAATCATTCTTCTTTCCAGAGGTCACAGTTTGAAAACCTCTTTGAGAACCACAGAACCTCATCAGGAGACCACCTGAAGTGAGAACAAAGGAGTACATGCTCTGCACGCACCCTGATCTTTACCAGCAACCCCGTCCTTGAACCACTGGTATCAAGTCAGTCAATCAGTTCAGTCGCTCAGTTGTGTCCAACTCTTTGAAACCCTGCGGACTATAGCATACCAGGTTTCCCTGTACATCACTGACTCCCAGAGCTTGCTCAAACTCATGTCCATTGAATCAGTGATCCCATCCAACCATCTCATCCTCAGTCGTCCCCTTCTCCCACCTTCAATCTTTCCCAGCATCAGGGTCTTTTCCAATGACTCACTTCTTCAAATCAGGTGGCCAAAGTATTGCAGCTTCAGTTTCTGCATCAGTCTTTCCAATGAATATTCAAAATGGATTTCCTTTAGGATTGACTGGTTGATCTCCTTGCAGTCCAAGGGACTCTCAAGAGTCTTCTCCAACACCACAGTTCAAAAGCATCAATTCTTCGGCGGTCAGCTTTCTTTATGGTTCAATTCTCACATTCATACATGACTATGGGAAAAATCATAGCTTTGACTAGACAGACCTTTGTCGGCAAATAATGTCTTTGCTTTTTAATATGCTGTCTAGGTTGGTCATAGCTTTTTTTCCCAAGGAGCAAGCGTCTTTTAATTTCATGGCTGCAGTCACCATCTGCAGTGATTTTGGAGACCAAGAAAATAAAATCTGTCACTGTTTCCATTGTTTCCCCATCTATCTGCCATGAAGTGATGGGACCAGATGCCATCATCTTAGCTCTCTGAACGTTGAGTTTTAAGACAATTTTTTCACTTTCCTCTTTCACTTTCATCAAGAGGCTCTTTAGTTCCTCCTCACTTTCTACCATCTCCCTGCAATCTTGACTCCAACTTGTGCTTCATCCAGCCCAGCATTTCACATGATGTACTCTGCATAAAAGTTAAATAGCAGGATGACAATGTACAACCTTGCTATACTCCTTTACCAATTTGGAACCAGTCTGTTGTTCCATGCCCAGTCTAACTGTTGCTTTATGACCTGCATACAGATTTCTCAGGAGGCAGGTAAGGTGGTCTGCTATTCCTATCTCTTGAAGACTTTTCCACAGTTTATTGTGATCCACACAGTCAAAGGCTTTGGCATAGTCAATGAAGCAAAGGAGATAATCTTCTGGAACTCTTCTGCTTTTTGATGATTGAACGGATATTGGCAATTTGATCTTTGGTTCCTCTGCCTTTTCTAAAACCAGCTTGAACATATGGAAGTTCACAGTTCATGTACTGTTGAAGCCTGGCTGGGAGAATTTTGAGCATTAATTTGCTAGTGTAAGAGATGAGTGCAATTGTGTGGTAGTTTGTACATTCTTTGGTATTGCCCTTCTTTGAGATTGGAATGAAAACTGACCTTTTCCAGTCCTGTAGCCACTGCTGTGTTTGCCAAGTTTTCTGGCATATTGAGTGTGGCACTTTCACAGCATCATCTTTTAGGATTTGAAATAACTCAACTGGAATTCCATCACCTCCACTATCTTTGTTCATAGTGATGCATCATAAGGCCCACTTGACTTTTCATTCCAGGAGGTCTGACTCTAGGTGAATGATCACACCATCATGGTTATCTGGGTCATGAAGATCTCTTTTGTATAGTTCTTCTGTGTATTCTTGCCACCTCTTCTTCATCTCTTCTGCTTCTGTTAGGTCCATACCATTTCTGTCCTTTATTGTGCCCATCTTTGCATGAAATATTCCCTTGGTATCTCTTAATTTTCTTGAAGAGATCTCTAGTCTTTCCCATTCAATTGATTTTCTCTATTTCTTTGCATTGATCACTGAGGAAGGGTTTCTTATCTCTGCTTGTATTCTTTGAAACTCTGCATTCAAATGAGTATAGCTTTTCTTTTCTCCTTTGCCTTTTGCTTCTCTTCTTTTCTCAGCTATTTATAAGGCCTCTTCAGACAACCATTTTGCCTTTTTGCATTTCTTTTTCTTGGGGATGGTCTTGATCACTGCCTCCTGTACATGTCACGAACTTCCGACCATAGTTCTTCAGGCACTCTGTCTATCAGATTTAATCCCTTGAATCTATTTGTCACTTCCACTGTATAATCATAAGGGATTTGATTTAGGTCATACCTGAATGGTCTAGTGGTTTTCCCTACTTTCTTCAATTTCAGTCTGAATTTGGCAATAAGGAGTTCATGATCTGAGCCACAGTCAGCTCCCGGTCTTATTTTTGCTGACTGTATAGAGCCTCTCCATCTTTGGCTGCAAAGAATATAATCAATCTGATTTCAGTATTGACCATCTGGTGATTTCCATGTGTAGAGTCTTCTCTTGTGTTGTTGGAAGAAGGTGTTTGCTATGACCAGTGTGTTCTCTTGGCAAAACTCTGTTAGCCTTTGCCCTGCTTCATTCTGTACCCCAAGGCCAAATCTGCCTGTTACTCCAGGTATCTCTTAACTTCCTACTTTTGCATTCCAATCCCCTATAATGAAAAGGAGACTTCCCTGGCGGCTCAGATGGTAAAGCATCTGCCTACAATGCAGGAGACTTGGGTTCAATCCCTAGGTTGGGAAGATCCTCTGGAGAAGGAAATGGCAACACACTCTAGTACTCTTGCCTGGAAAATTCCATGGGTGGAGGGGCATGGTAGTCTACAGTCCTTGGGGTCACAGAGTCAGACACAACTGAGCAACTTCTCTTCATTTCATAATGAAAGGAAATCTTTTTTGGGTGTTAGTTCTAGAAGGTCTTATAGGTCTTCATAGAACCCTTCAACTTCAGCTTCTTCAGAATTACTGGTTGGGTCACAGACTTGGATTACTGTGTTATTGAACAGTTTGCCTTGGAAACGAAGAGATCATTCTGTCATTTTTGAGACTGCAACCAAGTACTGCATTTAGGACTCTTTTGTTGACTACAAGGGCTACTCCATTTCTTCTAAGGGATTCTTGCCCACAATAGTAGATATAACGGTCATCTGTATTAAATTTGCCCATTCCGGTCCATTTTAGTTCACTGATTCCTAAAATGTCGATGTTCACTCTTGCCATCTCCTGCTTGACCACTTATAATTTCCCATCCTCAACATCCTCTTTTATCTTTAGCTCAGAATGGTATTTCAGCCATTTTGGTGACCTAGTCTTTCTGGGTCTCTCTCATGTATACATGTTAAACTGTTTGATTTTCTTCTGTTAAAAAGATAGTAAATTAAAACCTGAAAATAAAAAAGCAATTCATGTGCACATTTTCAATTATATCAAAACCAAAAACCAACAAAAAACCTAGAAAGAAGTCATAGTCCATCAACAGATAGCATCACAAACATAATAACTCAGGTTGTTTCTTGATGGCACAATAAATCCAGAGAGCCCTGATCACTTGGTTTATGATCCTCTGGCCAGAGACATCCTGACTCTCAGAACTACAATTTAAGAAATGTCACAGAAGGAATTCCCTGGTGGCCCACTGGTTAGGGCTTGGCATTTTCACTTCCATGACCTGGGTTCAATCCCTGGTTGGGGAGCTAAGATACTGCAAGCCAAGTGGTGTGGCTAAAAGAATAAAATATAACTTAAAACTCACCTATACATAAAACTAAAAGTGCTCTGATTTAGACATCACTATATGTAAAATTAAATATTTGAGCTATATTAAAGGCTGGAGTCCAGACTTGTAAGCTCAACTCTCAGTTCAATTCTCAGTGTCTTTTCTTCTGACCTAGTGTAGCCCTATGAGGGAATGTAAACTTGGCCCTCTAGGTGGTCTAAACTAGTCAGAACTACAATGTCCCACAGCAGGGGCCAGTTTCTATGAAAAAAATAAAAAATCACAAATACGTGTGTACACACACAAAACTACTTCTTAACCTCACAGCAGTTTTAAAAATATTATTTAGCAATTTAAAGTTAAAAAAATAGTCATCTAACAAAGTGTTGATTTTTCTAAAGGCCAGCGACTAAGTTGACTTTATGTAATCCAATAGCACTGTATTCTTTTATCTCCTCCCAAAATCATGCATAATCACACAGCAGTTTTCTCAGTTGATAATAATACTGATTAACTCCTATTACTGGCAGATTTAACAGTGTATCTGTAGTCTTTTACAAATGACTTAAACTAGTAAATGTAACTGTGTATCACCTGTGTAAAATGTCAACAGTATAATCTGAATTTGTTAGGGGAAGCACACTGACCGACCGCCTACCCTGGCCAGGCACCGCAGTGACTATTTGCATGAGTCGTTTTAGGACAGGAGGTCCTAGTAAGGAACACAGAAGGAATAAGCCACTACCAACCAGAAAACTTTGGGAAAGGTCAAAAGGAGACAATCAGCTCCCAGAATCCTTCTTGCTGGCATCCTCTTGGCTGAACAATGCATGTACCTCTAGGAAGGACTCTGAGTCAGAATGATTGGTCTAAGACAACAGGGAAACTAACCCTATCACCATAAAACCTGAGACTGCAAGCTATGTGGCAGAGCAGTTCTCCCGGGTTCCCTTACCCTACTGCTCTCTGCCCAGGTGCCCCTTTCCAATAAAATCTTTGCTTTGTCAGTATGTGTGTCTCCTTGGACAATTCATTTCCAAATGTTAGAGAAGAGCCCACTTTTGCGCCCTGGAAGGGGTCCCCCTTCCTGCAACAAATTCATATAATATATGAAGTTTTATCACTTCAGCACCAGATATAATTTGTAACTGCCTTTGCTTACTGCACAAATGCAACCAAGCAGGTTATAAATTCTTGGGAATATATGTATTTTTCTAGAGACAACATTTATAACTCTCAAAGATGTTCAAAGGGGTTGGTGATTTCAGAAAACTCAAGGCTCACAGTATTTTTAAAAGCTATCTTCCCACACACTAAAGGCCAATTAATCTATGACAAAGGAGCTAAGAATACACAGTGGAGAAATGAGAGTCTCTTCCATAAGTGTGCTATGAAAACTGGACAGCTACAAGAAAAAGAACACAATTAGAACATTCTCTTATACCATATGCAGTAATACTCAAAACGGATTAAATCCTAAATGTAAGACCAGATACCATAAAATTCCTTGAGGAAAACACAGGCAGAACACTGTTTGACATACTTCACAGCAATTTTTTTTTTTGATCCTTCTTCCAAAACAAAGGAAATAAAAAGCAAAAATAAATGAATGGGACCTAATTAAACTGAAAAGCTTTTGCACAAATGGTACTGTTAAATGGAAGAAAAATTTTCCAAATGATATAACTAAGAAGGGGTTAATACCCAACATATATAAACAGTTCATTCAACTTGACATCAAAAGACCAAACAACCTGATTTTAAAATGGAGCAGAACTGAACAGATATTTTTCCAAAGAAGAAATGTGATTGCCAGCAAGCACATGAAAATATGCTCAACACTGCTAATCACCAGAGAAAGGCAAATTAAAACGACAATGAGATACCATCAGAGACATGTCAGAATGGGTATCCTCAAAAAGAACACAAATAACAAACAATGGTGAGGACTGGAGAAAGGGAAATCCTTGTACACAGCTGGTGGGAATGTAAACTGATGCAGCCACTGTGGAAAACAGTATGGCAGATTCTCAAAAAAACTAAAAATAGAACTACCATGTGCCCCAGCAATTCTGCTCCTGGATATATATTTAAACAATATAAAACACTAATTCAACAGAAGAATGGATAAAAATGTGATGCAAGTACAATGGAAAACCACTCAGCTGCAAAAAAGAATGAAAATTTGCCATTTACAACAACATGGATGATTTGGAGGGCATTATGCTAAGTGAAATAAGTCAGAGAAAGGCAAATACTGTGTATCACTTATATGTGGAATCTAAAAAATACAACCAGGGAATATAATAAAAAGGCTGACTCACACATACAGAAGACAAACTAGCAGGATAACAGTAGAGAGAGGGAAGGGGGAGGAGCAATATAGAAATACAGGATTAAGAGACACAAACTACTCACTTTAAAATAAACTACAAGAATATTTTATAAAACAGGGGGAATACAGCAAATGAGTATAACCTTTAAAAATTGTGAATCACTATTTTGTACACCAATAATTTATGTAGTATTACGTATCAGGCTTCCCTGGTGGCTCAGACGATAAAGCGTCTGCCTGCAATGCAGGAGGCCCTTTGGTTCCAGGGTTGGGAAGATCCGCTGGAGAAGGACATGGCAACCCATTCCAGTATTCTTGCCTGGAGAATCCCATGGACAGAGGAGGCTGGCGGGCTACAGTCCACGGGGTCCCAAACAGTCGGAGACGACTGAGCGACTTCACAAACACACACAAACGAGTATCAACTAGACTTCAATAAAAAATTACTTATCTAAAAAAAAAAAAAACTCAAAACTCTCTTCAACCACGTGGAATCAATCACCCGGAGGTGGCTTCCGGTCCAGCTCACAGCTAATCGGTCCTCCAGGCCGCCCACACTCCCCACGCAGTCCTCCTAGATACCGCTTGCAGCAGAGGTCGCTGCGTCGCCATCACCGCGCCCCGGCGCCTCGCCCAGCCCGCTCTCAACGCGCCGGCGCCGACGGAAGGGGCGGGGCAAAGATAGGGCGGGGCCTGGAGGCAGGCGGTCTGCAAGGCCGCTGGGAGGGGGGCGGGGAGGGAGGAGCAGCGCTGACGTACAGGTAACTGCGCCCCTGCCGGGCCAGCGGTGACCCAGGCCCGCTCCCCCCTCTGTTGCTTCATCGCGCGCACGTGGGAAATACAGGAGCGGCGAGCTCCCCTCCCCTGGCTGCGCTCCCGCCAGGGCTCCGCGTGAGTGTCTCGCGTCCTGCCCCGGCCCGGCCAGCTCGGGACGCCCCGTGGACCCGGGGGGCCAAGGCTGTCCGCTCCTGGGTCTGGCTGCTCCTGCTGGCTGCAGACGCAGACTGCAAGCTCGAGGACTCTGGTGTCCAGTTTCCCTTGACCTTGAGAACCTGCGAAGGTGCGCAGCCCGAGGGGGTAGGGAGGGAGCGAGGGGAACATGACCTTGTCTCAGCAGTTTGTCAGCCTCTGAGCCAAGAGATTTTTAGTTGCAATTGACCTAAAAGCAGTTCAATCAGGTTCTCCATTCGGAGTAGTTAACGGGCTCAGGAACGTGGAGCGATTCCAAGTGTCCCGCGGGTTCAGGACAGCGTCGCCTCTGCATTCAGGTAGTTGCTGTTCTTACAGACTTTGGTTAGTTCACAGATTTTATATCTCGCCTGAAGATCTCAGTCAAAACCACCTTCAGGCCTCCTGCCGCGATCATCCCTTTATGTTCACGCTGTCGCGCCAAAGAAATCTTAAAAAGCACTACTGTCGGATCACTTCCCTACCTAAGATCTTTCTATAACTCTCACACACTCTGGATAAGTCCACGCTTTGATATGGAAGGCTCCTGGCGATCTCACCTCTTACCCGTCAACCCAACCCCCTCTTAGCTCTTCATTCTAACGCACAGGTTCTTTTGCTGTGCTTTCACTTCACAGTATTTAATCAAGTACTTACCACGTGCCAGGCACTATTCTGGGCACTTGGGCTTGAGCAGAGGAAAATAGCACCGGTAACAGTTTATATTCTACTAGCAGAGTCATTTAAAAAAAACAAAAACAAAACCAGTAAATTATATAACATGATAGTAGATAATGCTATGATGGAAGAAAGTAGAACAGGGGAGATTGGGAGGACAAGATACCTGTTAAATGGAGTTGGAATGAGTAGACTTCACTGAGTTAAAAAATGAGTTATCCCTGCAGATAACCTGGACTAAGGGTGTAGTAGGGCACCTGGAACAAAGGAGTTTACTCAGAAGTTTGCCTGTTGTGTACGAGGATCTTCAGGAAGGAGTTGAGTAAGCAAGGGTGAGAGAGGCGGGAGATGAGGTCAGAGAGGAAATGGAGGGGGCAGATCACAGGGCCTATAGGGCAAGGGAGGGAGTTTGCTTTTTCAGTGCTTTTGTAGGATTGTGAGGGAAGGAGAGACGTGATACAAATTCTTTTTAAAAGAGTCTATCTGACTGACTGCTGTATGGAGAACAGACTGTGATGGAGCCTTGGTAGTCATCCTGATGATAGACCGGGGCCTGAATCTGTGGTAACAGTGGTAATTGTGAAAGGGAAACCAAATGTTTTGGTTTTGGAGATAAGCCAACATGATTTCCTGACATAATGGATCTGAGTAGGGGGGAAAGAGTCAAGAGTGACTGAAAGCTTTCCTTTTCAGGAACTAGAAGGGTGGAGTTACTATTAACTGAGATGGGGACGGCTGCAGCTAGAGCAGATTTGGGGTTGCAGATATATCAGAGTTTGTTTCAGGGCCAATTAAGACTGGAGTCCCTGTTATGCATCCAAATGGATATGTCGAATAGGCAGTCAGATACTATGTCAGGATCTGCAAGACCACCTCTAGGTTCACTGATTTCACTGGGAAGACTCAACAGGACTCAGCTATGGGTCATGGCTATGATTTACAACAGAAAATGATACAACATGCAAGGTTCAAGATGCCTGGGACAAAGTCTAGAGGAAACCAGGTGAAGTCTTCCAGGAGGCCTCTCGCAGTGGAGCATACAGGACATGTGGCATGACTGTGCCTCAGTGCCTCAGGGAACAATCACCTAGTTAGTGGTGATTACAGTTAGTCAACTGTAAGATGAACCACTGATGTAAAAACAGCTTCTTGAGGAAAAAAGAAATCACCATGTTAGATGTATATAGCAAGCATAGAATGCACCTGGGTTTCACAAATGCTACGTGAGATGGTATATCTTAGAAGCAGCATAATATGGTTAAAACTGCAGGCTTTGTACCCAGACTACTGGGGCTTTAATCCTGGCTCTCTGTGACCTACCCTTTCTTTCTCTGCTAGCTAATGAATCTATTAGGAAGAAGATGTGAAAGGGGGTAGAATGCAGATCTGTACAATTTGCTCATTCCTAGCTCTGATTTGCTGTAGTTGGAGGTTGAAAGTTGAGAGACTTACTCTGGGTTTATAAAGTGATGATCTAGTATCCTTGGCAAAGTCCATTATTGTAAGCTTGTAATGTATGTCAGTAGACAGTGTTTCTTGTTCTGAGATTTTTTTTTTTTTCTCTAAAATCATTAAGGGCATTCCCTGGTGGCCTAGTGGTTAGGATTCTGGACTTGTCACTGCTGGGGCTCAGGTTTAATCCCTGGTTGGGGAACTGAGATCCTGCAAGCTGCATGACATAGCCAAAGAGGGTGGGGAAAGCACTGAGCAGTCAGTACCCAAACTAATTTGGGGGAGTGAGAAGAGTGGAACCTGTGTTTTCACATGTATTAGCATCCAGTTTGACCTTCATGACTGTCCTATCAGGTCAGTACATTAAGTACAGCCAGAAGACTCACCAGGTACAGTGTGCATGGCCTTGGTTCGTGTGGACCCAACATGGCCTTTTGTAGGAGGGAACATGGTACAGTATCAGCTGTAACGTGTTCACAGTGTGCATGGTTTATGTAGTAAGAATGCCAAGATACCACACTTGTGAACTAAATCTGAATTGTCTGTTTCAGGTAGTATGTGCCATGGCTATGACTAGTGTCAGACTGCCCAGCAGCATTTTAAGAAAGCCAGATGCCTGGATTGGACTCTGCAGAGCACTTCGAGGGACACCTTCACATAAAGGCTGTGCTTCCTGGAATCGATACTTGTATTTGTCTAGTGCCAAGTTAAATGCATCAAATTATAAAACACTCCTCCATAACATTTTCTCACTGAGACTCCCAGGGCTTTTAATATCTCCGGAATATATTTTTCCATTTTCCATAAGACTCAAAAGTAATATAAGCTCTAAAAAATCCACTAAAAAGACTCTACAAAAAGTGGAAGATGAAGGGGACTCTGATGAAGAGAGGGATGAGATGAGTGAGCTGGAAGAGGAGCCCGAGGACAACCCCAGTGAGGTCAAAGACTATAAAGACCTGGACAAAGCAGTACAGTCTTTCCGGTATGACGTTATCCTGAAGACGGGCCTAGATATCGGAAGGAAGTATGTGCGTTTTCATACAAAAATCACTTGTCTTCTTGGTTGTTTTAAAGCAGCATTACCAATCACATGGCTCATATTACAGTGAAGGGTAACCACAGATGTGAAAGAATCTTACAGGAACCTGGTCCAATTATTTCATTCTATACGTGAAAAAACTAATTCCCAAAGAAGTCAAATGACTGCCTGCAAATCCCATGTGCCGTGTTTCCTTGACTCTAAGACATAGTCAACTGTAAGATGAACCACTGATGTAAAAACAGCTTCTTGAGGAAAAAAGGAATCACCATGTTAGATGTATATAGCAAGCATAGAATGCACCTGGGTTTCACAAATGCTACGTGAGATGGTATATCTTAGAAGCAGCATAATGTGGTGGTTAAAACTGCAGGCTTTGTACCCAGACTACCGGGGCTTTAATCCTGGCTCTCTGTGACTTTGGACAAGATACTTAAAATCTCTGTGCAGTTCCCTCATCTGTAAAATAAGGCTAATAGAACTGGCTTTAGAAGGTGGTGGCTAGGATTAAATAAGTCAGTCTATCTTCCTGTAGCATTTACAACAATGTGTGGCACCTGGGTTCTCAATGTATGTTAGCTATGATGATGAAAATACTATGTGCGTTCATGTATATAGTGTATGGAGATATTAAGCATAACCTTCAAGGTTTCTTTAATCTCCTTGTTTCTTCGCTAGACCTATTATATAATAATAGTGATCGTCACTGTTCATTCATTCCTTTAGCAATCATTGTGTGCATACTGCATGCAAAGTAAGAACTGTCATATGAATAAGAAATTAAGATTCCTTTGTCTAATTTGTACCTTTATGTCCTAATTTAATGGCATAGTTTAGTTTTTTAATCCATGAAACTTAAAGACTCATAAAGATGACTCTGAGCGCACAGGCACCCTCATCAGGACTTCAATGTTCTGTAAAGTCTGGCAGGCTCGTTAAGGGCCTCCCTGTCTCTCACAGTAGTAGCTAGTACTGTTATTAGGAAAACCCCCAACATCAATCACCAGGAGTCTGAGCGTTAAGACGAAAGGGCACTCATTTTTGTCTGTATCTGCCTTGGTCTAGTCGCTCCACTGATTAAATTCAGAGAGATCAGCAGTGGCTGGATTGGCATTTCCCCAGCCTCAGTGCAGATCAGCAGAGGGTTTCTTAACAGCCTCACCACAGGTGTGGTAACTGGTTTTTCTCTCAGAGCATGTGAGGGGAAGGTAGCACCCACTCATGTTGACTGTCGTGGATCACGGGAGCTATCACCTGCGTGAAGTCCCAGCAGAGCGCTGCTTACCTGCCATCTCACTCTAGCAGATCTTTGCAGCAGCCACATCTACTCAGCAGTGCCCTTCGGTCTCCCTGTTTAGATTCATATAGGAGCAGTTGACTTTCACTTTCCCAATGCCCAGAATGGAGATTTTGTGAGTAGGCTGGTCACTGTCAGGAAAAGCATTATTAATAGCCAGTATTTTCCTCAAAATTATATAATTGTCTTGAATATATTTCTATTTTAAAGTACTTTGACTTTTTTTTTTTTAAGCAAAGTGGAAGATGCATTCTACAAAGGTGAACTCAGGCTGAATGGGGAAAAACTATGGAAGAAAAGCAGAACGGTAAGATACTATGACAACCAAATATTTTTGTGTGTTGTTCTGTACTCAGTTAACGCCTTCCCCAGTCTCCCCTGGGGCTCCTTCCTTGGGGCATCAGTGGCTCCTCAGGTATGTCTGTCTTACCACCTTGAAGGTCTCCCTCAGGCCTAGCCACACAGCTTCAGTCACACAGACCACTTGCTGATTGTAGCCATAATGACTTTGAGATGAAGCTTCCTCTTTTTCTTTAAAATTTTAAGACAAGTCACTATCAGAACTAGAAAAAATCTATTAATTAAACTTCTTAAGTTATTAATGTTAGCCTCTCTGAAATCATAATAATCAGGCCAAAAAGAAATGTTTGATCCATGTAGAGGTTTCTTTGGCCTGCTGTAACCTGAGCAGATGTGCGATTCTGTTCAGCTCAGCAGAAGTTACACTGCTCTGTGTGCAGAGCAGCCATCAAAAAGGTTCTATATTTCCTGATAGCCCTGTTGATATTGTTGTTTTATGACAGAATCATTAATAAGTGTTACAAGAAAATGAATTTCTAGTATCTGATGTTATAATAAATGATACATATTCTTATAAAAATGTATTTTTGTAAAAATAAGTTACATATATACATATATCTAGATTAAAATCGGAGAAGGCAATGGCACCCCACTCTAGTACTCTTGCCTGGAGAATCCATGGATGGAGGAGCCTGGTGGGCTGCAGTCCGTGGGGTCGCTCAGAGTCGGACACGACTGAAGTGACTTAGCAGCAGCAGCAGCATTTATCTTTGAGTGGGCATTGTGAGTTATGTTCATGTGTTTTATTTTCTGAATTTTTTATGAGTATGTTTCACTTTCATAATTGGGAAAAATAATAATGATAGTAAAAGTTAACAAGACAGTTTTAAAAAGTATATGGCAGAGACCCTTAAAAAGTGTGGCAGACACTGACCCTTGAGGCATTAGCAGACAGAATATAACTCCCAGTCAGTGTCCAGGGAATAAATGTTCTAGCGGAGTTAGACACACTTTTGAAGGTTTTTATTTTAGCTTCTCTCGTATTTCAAAGCAACCCTGGGATCGGAGAACGTGAGCTGCATCCCGTTCCCCTGGGACGTGGGAGGGTGTGAGCCATCAGCTGTGGACCTAGATGAGCACGGAGGCTGTCTTCAGAGGCCCTGATCCTGTGCTGAGTGGTTCTTGTGGCTGGGTGGACTGAAGAGGGGATCCCCAGTGCTTTTCTTGGCCACCAAGTCTCAAGGCCACTGTTCCTCTGAAGGCACCCAGCCTGGCAGGTTCAGACTTCGGGTGTCAGCCCTTGCTCTGTGAGCTGCAGGAAGTCAGGCACTCCAGACGGGCATCTGGACATCAAGTCCTTCTTGTCCCTTAATTGCTTTTCCCTGTGTAGCCCAGCCCCCTCTAGCCAGCCGCAGTGTTCCTAAGACAAGACCTGTTCTTGGTGCAGGATGCCTCTGTCAGGGCCTCATTTGCAGATACCACAGATCTGTTTTTTCTCCCTCTGCTTTGCGATATTGTTAACTACAGTCTAATTGCTGCTTCTTCATTCTGCCTTGGGTGTTCTATTGTCTTGGCTGCCTTCCAGATTTCTCCTGAGGGTCAGCAAAGGAAGGGCCCAGCATTAACACACGGCTGCCTTGTTACTAGGAGGCCTGGTAGCCATAGTAACTGCAGCTAAGGGGAGATTGGAAATGTAGATACTTGGAACAGCCCCTAATCCCAGCCAGTCTTGCTTTGTGTCTACTGCGCTGTCTCCCACAGTTGAAGGGAATGAAGGACACCTCCCCTTCCGTGGCCTGCTCCATGGGGCTTGTGCCCAGCTGCTGAGGATACATAACGGGTTGATTTTTCTCTGTATATCCTTTTATACCTTTTACATCTTGTATCATGTGCATTAATGTATTCCTTTATTTAAAAAGGAATTTTAATGACACAGAGTTATGCCAAAAAAGGTAAAGCAGCGTTTCCAAGTCTTGTATTTCTGAACATTGATTTTAAATGCCTATATAGGTTGGCCACATGGTCATTTTTTAAAAATTGAACCCAGCAGAACTTCAGGAGAACTGACTCCCCTCTGCCCCTGCATCTGGCCCAGATGATGCCCTCATACCCACAAAGAGAAGCAGTCATCATGCCTCACTATGGTGTTAGTCTCTCTGCTTCTCAGCCCAGAGGGGAGAAAGTTAATGGTTTAAAATCAGCCCTTTGAGTTTTGGGCTTCCCGAATCTGCCTGCAATGCAGGAGACTGCAGTTTGATTCCTGGGTCAGGTATTCTTGGGCTTCCCTTGTGGCTCAGCTGGTAAAGAATCTGCCTGCAATGCAGGAGACCTGGGTTCAATCCCTGGGTTGGGAAGATCCCCTGGAGAAGGGAAAGGCTACCCACTCCAGTATTCTGGCCTTGAGAATTCCATGGACTGTATAGTCCATGGGGTCATGAAGAGTTCGACACGACTGAGTGACTTTCACTTCACTTGTGAGTTTTATATCCAGCTGCCAGGATTGACCGGTATGGTGTTGTGGTGAGCAGGTGTGCGTTCCCACGCTGTTGACTGAGTATTGGGCCTACGGATGTCTTGAGTGGGTTGCTTGCCCTAGTGAAGTACAGATATTCCAACAGCATGAAGTTAGGACCGCCTTAGGGAGTATTCATTGGAAAATGCAGTAAACGTAAGCATTTGGCACGATGGCTTCTTAAACAGAAGCCCCCAAGCAACCTTTTAAATGGGTACCTATGCCCACTTAAGGGTCCGTGGCCCACACATGTGGGTCCCTCCCTGTCTTCCTGTCCTGCCTCTTCAACCCTGTGCCCGTCCCGGGCTCGGAAGTGGTGGTGAGTGGTCTGAGATGGCCTCTGGTCACCCTGGATTGTGTTGTAGCAAAAGCCGCATATTGCACCTGGGTCAGTTTAGCCCCTTCCTGAGTTACTGGGCAGATGCCCTGGATACTGAGCTGCCAGGACCCGGTGTCTGTCTCGGGCTGTTTGCACCCGGGCAGCACGAATGTGACTGCCCCCCAGGGCATGTCCTGCACTCACTCAAGCCAGAGCTCCTCTCTGGATAAAAATGGGTTTGATCTCAGCCCTTTTAACCCAGGTCAGCATCCTCTTTTCTGGGGCATTCCATCCTTGTTCATGGAGTCCTGTCTCTTCTTGATGATGTGTCATCCCTGGGGCTAGCCAGTACCGGAAAGCAGTTTCTTTACTTCCATTTCTTAAAGAGATACGGCTGTTGTTGCACTGTGATGAATTTCCAACAAATTATGCCCTGTATGCAATGATGTAGCTTATCTGGGTTGAAATCAGTGAATGTGTTATACTGAAAATTGTCTTCTCAGTGTCTTCCCAGTGCCTGTAGTAATTACTATGCTCATACTCTCTAAAATTATGTCCCGCTTCCTTTGTTTTTTGCCATTGTTACCAAAATAAATGCTTCCATTCAAGAGTTTCCTTAAGTCATGCAATAGGGATGAAAATCAGAGCCACACAGGGCCCATCCTCAAGCAGCTAGCTGTCTCAGCCTGAAGGAGTGACACTGGTCCATGTTAAGCCACATGGGTTTGAGGCACCTTCCCAGAGAGGGAGGCCCTTTCACCTGGAGGCACTAAGATAAGTGACTGTTTCAAAGGAGTACCTCCCCGCCAGGGACTGGTTCTCTGGGGAAAACCCAAAGTAGAGATGTTTGCATTGGCCTGCATTTCCCCAAACGACAGCTCTGTTTTCTTTTTAATTTTCAGGTGAAAGTGGGAGATACGTTGGATCTTCTTATTGGAGAGGATAAAGAAGCAGAAACAGAGACAGTGATGAGGATTATCCTGAAAAAAGTGCTGGAGGAGAAGACCAGCAGTGAGAAGCACAGAGTGGTGTTACGACGGTGGAAAAAATTACAATTGCCTAAAAAGAGTATGCTCAAATAAATGGATTGCTTTTCAGTGACAAAGCTGCTTTGTAGTGGTGCAGGAAGGGGCCAGGTTCAAAAGAAGATGTTTGTATTAAAATAAAGTTCTCCCACCATTTGTAGAAGATGCTGAGCAGTTTTGTGCAAGTCAGGATCCGCATTGTGGCTCTTGAAGACGCTTCCCTTGGACTGGATTTCCCTCTCAGCCTTGATTTATTCACTTTTTGACCTCATGAGCAAGAGTGAGATTTGTAATGAATGAACTAAACTCAGAGACAGTTTACATGATCAGCCCACTGTTTCCCAGGTTAACAGCCTTGGGAGGGAGAGTAAAATAAACTGACCTTGTTCTTAGTGTCTTTATTTCAGTTTTATCCCCATCGACCAGCTTCCCTGGGTTCAGGCTTAAGGCAAAACCAAGCTGAGTCCAGGTCTCCTTCCTCTCCTTAGGGCAGCAGCACTGGACGACCCCCTTTCTCCATCGACCTTTCTCAGTTACCAACATGTTGGCCTGAGTTCCCTTCAGTTTGTCTCCAGAGGTCTGGATAGTAAAGTTGTTCCAACTAATTCCAAATGGTTTATTTCGGGCCCATTTAAAATTAACTGTTTAGGTCAAGGGTTTGACAGACGAAGGCAGCCACAAGCCTTTTGTCTAACACACAAGCACGGCTTGTACATTTTGAGAGGCTTTTTTTAAAAAAAAGAGAGAGAGGGAAATATATAATAGAGACCTTATGTAGCCCACAAAGCCTAAAATATTTACATTGACTCTTTACAGAAAGAATGTAATGACCCTTTCTGGTTTAAGCTGATGGTGTACTTTTCAGCTGAAAGTAGGAAATACACAGATTTTTTATCAGTGAAGAGAATAAAGCATCAGAGGCCAATTATTTTAATTGTCAAGACAGTGTTGTAAAGTGAAGTGAAGTCACTCAGTCATGTCCGGACTCTGCGATCCCGTGGACTATAGCTACCAGGCTCTTCCATCCATGGGATTTTCCAGGCAAGAGTACTGGAGTGGGGTGCCATTTCCTTCTCCAGGAGATCCTTCCGACCCAGGGATTGAACCTGGGTCTCCCGCATTGTAGGCAGACACTTTACCATCTGAGCCACAGGGAAGTGTAAAAGGGACTGAAAAAACAAGAGCAGTCATAGAAAGGACACACATATACACATCATCTAGAAAAGGGCATCCGCAGAAATAAACTGATTTGTAGATTCTCAGGAGCAGTTTCCTAGCACTGGAAGGGTCGGCTCAAATAGGAGACTTGTTAGACTATGTCATGTAAAAAGACTTTGTTGGGGTCTTTTTATCTGCCCTCCAGAAATTCTTGAGAATTCAGGTTAACTGGCAGAAGGGAAACTTCTATAGCCCAAAGCAGTGCGATATTTGGGCCCGTGAGTCTGGTAGCCTTATCAGCTCCGATTTCAGAAAACTCAGGAAAAATTGATTTTTATTTGAAAGCTTAAATAAACTCCCAGGAAGAAATAATAAATACTCTGCAGTGTAACAAAAGGAATTTTCCTATTTTACCATTTGTTAATTACGCTTTTACATCAGTAAAAATAATTAGTACAATTAATCTCACCATGAGTTAGAGTTTTATTTTAGTAAATTATAGTAATGACCATGATTCTCTTCACCTCCCTGTGCCTTTCTTCCACTCTTTCCCACCCTCCCTCCCTCTCTTCCTTTTTTTTTTGTTGCGGGGAGGAGGGTGGAAGTGAAGTAGAAAAGGATAGCTTTATTGCTTTGTCAGACAAAGGGGGACACAGTGGGCTAATGCCCTCTAAACCAAATGTCCCAACTTGGGGAAGATAATGACAAGTTTTATAGTAAAACAGTGTCTTCTCTTGATTGCTCTTTGGAAAGTAATAGAAAGCTGAAGATCTCTTGTATGGTGAGGGGGGCAGCATGACCTAGTGATATGTCAGGGGTCCTGGTTTTTAGGCTCTTGCCTGTACCAAGTTGGGTTACCTTGGTCATACTCTGGCCTTAACCTCTCTTGAGCTTCAGCTTCCTCACAGGTCAGAAGGGGATTGGCATACTAATTTCCTTACCTTGTCAAGTCTTCTAAAGAGGAAGAAAGTTAAAAATGTGTTGTGTGAGACCGGATGAGCTGATAGTATTAATAGCTAGAAAGCAGCAAGGGCCATTTGAAAGGCTTTTTTCACTCTGTTGGTAATTAAGTCCTTCAACTTAGCTGGTGGGATTTGACCCATTCCAGGCTTCTCTGTTTTTGAAAATCAAAATAAGAAAAAAGACGTCTGGTGGTACAGAATGTTGATTTGGTCATAGCAAGTGTCAAAAACGTATCTCTCATAGTTATCTATAGCACAAGGGACTTGGAACATATTTATGAAACAGCAGAAATAAAAGCAATTCATAAAGATTTATGGAACTCTTGCAGCCCACTCTAAGATAGCTGCTTCATAATGCCAACTTGGCAAGGCCTCCTCAGTGAAAATGTGACCAACATGATGAAAAGATATGGGTGTTTCTAATGCAGTGCATCTCAACCCAGTGTGATTCTGCCCCCTGGGGACATCTGGCAATGCCTGGAGATATTTTTGTCTGTCACAACTGAGGGGGTAGGATGGGTATCTAGAGGGTAGAGACCAGTGCTACTAAACATCCTATAGTGTACCGATAGTCTCCAGACCTCAAATGTCAACGGTGCTGAGGCTGAGATATCCTGCTCTAATGAGGTGACAAGGAAGAATTTTTACTCCAATAGATCTGGCTTTCACAGCAATCAGAAAAGAAAAATAAAAGGTACTCCAAATCAGAAGGAAAGAGGTAAAGTTGTCACTGTATGCAGATGACATGATACTCTATAGAATACCCTGAGACTTCAAACATACAACTGATAAATGAATTCAACGAGGCAGTAGTGAAGTTAAATCATACCTTCACACCATACACCAAAATAGAACGGCTTAAAGACTTAAATGCAAGGCATGCAAGACACCACAGAACTCCTAGAGAGAGTATAGGCAAAACATTCTCTGACATAAATCGTACCAATGTTTTCTCGATAGAAATAAAAGCAAAAATAAAAGGGACCTAATCAAACTTACGAGCTTTTGCAAACTTACAAGCAAAGGAATCCATAAAATGAAAAGACAACCTCCTGAATGGGAGACAATATTTGCAAATGATAAGACTGACAAGGGCTTAATTCTCAAACAGCTCATACAACTCAATAATAATTTTAAAAAACATCCAGCCAAAAAATGGGCAGAAGACCTAAACAGGTATTTCTCCAAAGACACAGATGGTCAACTGGCATGTGAAGAGGTGCTCAAAACTGCTAATTATTAGAGAAATGCAAATCAAAACTACAATGGGCTATCACCTCACACAGGTCAGAACGGCTATCATCAAAAAGACTACAAGTTACAAATGCTGGAGAGGGTGTGGAGAGATGGAAACCCTTCAACACTGTTGGTGGAAATGTAAATTGGTACAGCTGCTATGGAAAACAGTATAGAGGTTCCTTAAAAAACTAAAAATAGAGTTACCATACGATCCAGCAATCCCACTCCTGGGCATATATCCAGAAAAGACAACTAATTCGAAAAGATACATGGACCCCTAAGTTCAAAGCAGCACTATTTACAAGAGCCAATGCATGGAAACAACCCAAGTGCCTATCAACAGACGAACAAATAAAGAGATGGCATATGTAAAAAAAGAATGGAATATTGCCATTTGCAGCAACATGGATGGACCTAGAGATTATCACACTACATAAAGTAAGAGAAAAACAAATACTATATAATTTATATGTGGAATCTAAGAAATAATACGATGAACTTATTTACAAAACAGAAGCAGATTCACAGATATAGAAAACAAACTTATGGTTACCGGAGGGGGGAATAAATTAACAGTACGGGATTAACAGATGTGCTCTACTACATATAAAATAAACAACAAGGATTTACTAAATAGCACAGGAAATATATTCAGTATCTTGTATAATGGGAAAGAATCTGAAAAAGTGTGTGTATGTGTTTGTGTATACACACATATATAGATCTGAATCAGTTTGCTGCACACCAGAAACTAACACAATATTGTAAATCAACTATACTTCAATGTAAAAATAGAACAAAAATTTAAAAATAGGTCTGGCTTTCCCAGCAAAGTCTGAAAATGCTTCTAGTGCATGTTTGCAGTTTTTTAAAGATGAACAATCTAAAATTATGACTATTTTTGTAGAGACCCATCTAGCCTTTTTACCAGTAATGGTTAATCCTTTCAAAGAAATAGCTCTCCTCTGGGAAATGTGATGCTAATTGCACTTCTCTGCCAAATAGCATTTACCATCTTTCATGGAAAATTATATAGATGGCTGGGCAATAGTTTCATCATCATTATTTTTCTTTTTTAGCATTTTGGGGATAAAAGTAGATATTTGTGGAGAAATTTTTAGGTCATAGTTTATTTGATCAATAATTATTAGGGGGGTAGAAACTTTAATTTTTCAAGAAACTAAAAAGAAAACAGATTTCCTTCAGGAAGGTGGTACATGCTCTATAAACTTTCTTACAGGGTGTGCAATGTATAGGAGGCAAATAAAATGACACTGTACTAAAGTCCTGCCTTATCTTGGTTGTATATATTTTCGTTTCCTAAAAGTTACTGCCAGAATTGTCAGTCAGCTTATTGACCATCTTGAGACATTAGAAACTCCATCCAGCAGACTGCAAAAAGCAGAACGTGAGCATCTCCCAAACTGCTTTCATGAGTCACAGGGTTGGCTTAAAAATCAGCCACGGTAGGAGGAATTTCACCTTGGCAATCAGCAAACACCATGAACCAGGACTGATTTTTTTCCCTTGGAAAGCTAACTGTCACACATTTACCAACACACCCCGGGTGGAATGGAGAGGCGCACCTATCAGAATTTCCACTGGGAGATGCTGGGGCACCAGTCCCTACCCTCCAAGTTCTTTCAAGTCACTGTTTCTCTTCTCTTGTTCTCACGTCCTCGTCCCTTACCTTAGCCAATCATCGGATGTGTTTAATGTATATCTTTTTATTTGCATTCTTGTGAAATGTGCTTTGTTGTTTTGTACAGATATATTTATAGTTTCATAAGTGACATTACTATATATTTCATTTTGGGTCTTACTTTCTTACTCAGATCCATCCATGTCACTCTAGGTACAGATGATCCATCGCTTCTTGCTCCGTTGCTGCCTAATAAATACCGAAGTGCATCCACTACGTTTTGCCCACCCACTCTCCCAGTGACATTCTCCCACCCGACTCCCTTCACTGCAAAAAACACAGCACTGCTTCTTCTCCTGGACATCTGTGCCAGGCTGCCCTCTCACCAGCCACAACCAAAGTGACTGAAGACGCACAGCCTCACTGAGCCCCTGGCATGACCCAGCTTTCTGATTTCTGCTAGTCTAATTATGAGTGTAAAAAAATGTATGAATAGTCTGATATACACTCTTCTTAAGAGTGTTCTGCCTGTGCTTCTGCCTTTGGTAACTGCTACTGCCCAATGTGTGCTTAGCATTTCTCTGAGGGCTCTGAAATTGGACAAAACTCTCTGAGACTGCCACTCACTTCTTTCCCTCAAAGATACACTTGCTGGCCCTTTTTTTCGTTTCAAGTTTTTTTTTTTTTTTTCGTTCATTATTGGTTAACAGATCAGGTACATCAAAAGAAGAATGGTGAAAGTCAACAATTTTGCAAGATCCTGAGGACGTGGATCACTCACAATGCACTTGATTCCCTTGTAGAGATGTCAACTGCATTCAATGGAACTTTGATCCTGGGACTTTTTTCTTAAACCTAGGGAGACCTTCCCCAAGGCAGACAAGTGAAAGCCTAAAGACTGCAGTCAGAGTAGAATAGCATGTGTCTAAAATGGGCAAGTTCTGTTTAGAGATCTCTACTGGTAAAACCCATTTCTGGAACCCACTCAGAGGGCTTACTTAGATACTTCCCCACAGAATATGTAGGGAATTTTCTTTAGGATTGTAGGAGGAAATCCCTTAACTTTTGATTCTGACATAAGAGAAAAGTGAGGCTACAATAATAGCAGCCAACTCATTGGATTCAAGAAAATAGTATTAATTACATGAAGACAAGGTAGGCACCACCATATACTGAAGTATATGCCTTGTCATGCCTGACACTGTGCCTGCACTGAGATTTCAGCTAATCGGATACAGTGGGGAGATTTGGGTTTAATATATCATGTCAGAAATAGGATAACTTAGCAACTCTGTTTCAGCTCTGAGAGCCAGGAGAGTCAGGAACCTGCCTTCCAGTAGGTGTGCCTCCTGCCACGGTCTCAGCTGTCTACACGGGGCAGAGCCAAGGTCCTCGGTCGGCTTATACCCAAGTGCATCTTGAAAATCAACTGAAGGCAAGAGACATTAGGTTTTGTGCTGTTAACGATCAGAACCTTCTCTCCAAGCTTAAACAGGCTTCTTACCTACCAATTAGACTTGTTAGAATCATGGAACTATGCTCAGGAGATAGTAGGTGTTACAAATATTTTTGCTAAATGAATGAACTTCTTTTAGAGGTAGAGATGATTCTTAACTGCCTTCCTTGTTCTATTTCCTGTGGCACAGGAAGGATGAACAAATTCCCACTCCTTAAAATAAAGTCAACGGACAGGCTTCCCTCTGCAGAAATGTTCTGGCGCCAGCCACCATATTTGACCTGATGCTGAAACATTTGTAAAGCTGCCTCTTCCCACTGACCTGAAAGCTACATGATGGCAAGGTGACTAGAACAGCAGTGGAGGAGGGCAGCCTTACTGGGCAGAGGAGGCAGAGTTCAACACGATTGTATCAGAACTGAGTATTCCCCTCCCTACTCAGAACAGGTGAAGGGTTTCTTCTTTTCTTACTGATCCAAGGGCAATTCAGTGAAGACAAAGTCCTCCAGCCCCAGACTGTTTCTGCAGCTTCACGAAACTCCTCCTCCTCTAGTTCCACCCTCCATTGGCCACCTTTAACTGTTTCCTAAGAGCTGCTTCTCACACCCCAAAGCTTGTTTGCATGTTGAACTTTTCACCTAATTAATTCTTCATTCTCAAATCTAGGCTAGCCATCCAGTTCCTTGGGGAAGTTTTCCCTGATGACTCCACCAAGGACCAGCCCCCCTGGTTTCATAGTATTAAGGACCCCCTCATTAATAAACTTATAGTTTGTAATTTTCAAAAAGTCAATTTGGAAACCACTTATTTCAGCTCAGATCTAGCTCTACTAAGTGCTAAGCTTTCCGTTTCTGGGATGTACAGTGTATTTTTTGAAGTTACATGTTTCTGCAGCCTCTGGACATCAGCACCTGGCACCATCTCGTTAGAGAGGGGGAACTTCTTAGAAATGCAGATTCTCAGGCCCCACTGTGAGAATTCAGGTTCCAACAGACTGAGAACCTCTGGCAGATGGGGCCCCATGACCTGGTTAAACATGCAGTCTGGTGGGTCTGCCCCTTAATGGATGCCGATGGAGTCCCACCCAGATCCCCTGTGCTGGCACACCCACCCCCTCACTGTTGAGGGCCAGCTAACCACTCACAATGGCTCTTCTGGAACACTGCCCTTGGCAAAGGGAGCCACCCTGCCAGGCCAACTACCCCTTTCCCTGGAGGAGACCTCAATGACCAACTGGCGCCTTTGCTTCACCTGGTACTAATTCTGCAAAACAATTCATGTTCTAGGGCCTCACAGCGCATGGCAGTGAGGCTGGCCTGCAGAGACCACACTCCTGCTTATGGCCTTCCCTGGCCCTGTTCTGCTTCTTTCGCACCTTTTCTCCTGGGAGCAGGTCCTCAATCAACTGCACAAGAACCCTAGTCTCAGACTCTGTTCCTAAGGAATCCAATCCATGGCAATTACTTTCACAATCTCAAAAAATTTACTCTTACCAGAACATGTCTGTCCACAAATGGCCACAATTATTTCAGCCAGGGCAATTTGAGAACCGGCACATATATCTAACATCAGACAAACTGAGTTTCAGGTCTGAATCTCTGTTTTATACTGCATGCGGCTCAGGGGGTGTTTAGTGTCTGAGACGGTTCGGCGTACAAGGCAGACTCTCATCTTGGCATCGCAGTTTGTTTGGACCTTCTTTCTGCTTCCTCACCACAAAACGGAAATAACAACATTGCCCAAGACACGGAGTTTTTACAAGAATTAAATGAGATGGTACACATACTGTTCAGGGCCTTAGGTTTCTTAACAGGCTTAATTAGGGAACTTACCTCACAGGGCTTCTGAGATCTTCACCAGCTATGATCCAGGAGAAACTCTCAGCAGTGTGCCTGGCATGTTGTATACACTCAGGTAGGCCCAACATTGCCATCCAAGCAAGTGGGCGATGCATGTTCGTGTCTTTCCCATCACTGGTTTGGCGATTTTAGGTTTCTCTGGAAGCTCTTAAAGTGTCCACTGCATCTCACCATTCCAATAATCAGAATAATCTGGTGTGGAATTCTTATTTCTGAGAACTGGCTTTTACAGGTAAGCCCACTGAAATTCTCTATTATTGTTATTCGCAAGACAGCAGCAGCAAAGAGCTCAGCTTTTTATTGAGCCTGTCTCTAAAGAGGTTTAGTCAAAAAGACCAAAGCCCCAGGTGATCATCACACTTCTCAGAGTCCTGTTTTCACTTCCTTCTCCTCAGCTGGGGCAGGAGGGGTGGAGGGGCAAGACCTCCTGCCCGGTAGGTCCCCCAGCCCCCACACCGCAGATGAGGTACCCAATGTTGACATTGACCAGAGCCTCTGCAAACAAGCCTGGCCAGAAAGGCTCACCGTTTACACGCCGCTCTAATGAGGGCATTGACCTTACCCTCAGTGACGGTCACCTCACCCACCTCACCGTTCCCTTGAAGGCTGAACAGCTGCCAGTGAACTCAGTGGATGGAGGCCACGCTGCGGACAGGGGCTGCCGCCCGCCGTGTGACGCTCGGATGGACCGAGCACCTTAGTGGCAGCTGAGGAAACGGACTTTATTTTTTTTGGTCAAAAACAAAGATACATACGGCCAGAAAGGCTCTAAAGAATCTCGCCTTCAAGTCTTGTTTCGACTTGCCTATGGAGTAAATCAGGCTCCAGCCCTGACCAGCCCTCACCTGTGCACGGCTGCCCGCACAGGTGTGCACGCTCTGGGCCGAGTGCTTGCTCGCTCCAATCACAGGCCACGACGCACTTTATACCACGTGACCTCTAGGTCTAAAAAATGTTTGATAGCTTGATATTATTTTTACTGTGAAATATTAATGATTTATAATTCGCCAATGAGGCAAGAGAAAAACATGCATCCTTTTGTTATCAGTTAATAATAGGTTTGCCTTGAGGAACTAAATCCCATTTAATCCAAAGTGGAAAAGAAAGAGTGAACTGAAACTCCTCCAGTTTGGCAACAGGGCGGGTGTGGCAGCCGACCAGGAAAGGAAAGGTCAGCTGTGCCTCTACCTCATGGCTGGGACGCGATTTGTGTAAGAAATGCTCTAGGGCTCATTTGGAGACGTCTCAGTCATTCAGCTGTGACAAACTGCACCGCGTCACCCAGAGTGTGGAAGCCCGAGAAGCCATGGTGCCCCGAGTGCCCCTGCCCTCCCCTGGGAGCGGGTGGTGAAGCCCCAAGCAAAGACAAATAGACCCATACCTTCTGAGAGACCTCTGCCCTAAGAAAATAAGATGTTAGGAGACCGTATTTTTATAACATTTTATATAGCTCATAAAACAGTGCTTGTATAAAAATTCACACAGTTGCTAGAGAGCATACAATTTCCAAAAAATGTCCTGGGTTTTTGTTACATTCAGTTTTCTAAGGGTGCACTCAAATCAATGGTAAAATGCAGACATTATGCAATGTTTCATTATCTTTGGTAAAACTATTCTCATTATTTTGTCTCCTCACAGTATTAACTCTGATATCCACTTTGCGCAGGGTCTGCTATCACTAGGATGTCAGAAAAACATTAAGGCTGGATCTACAAGAGACAAGTATCTCTGAACGACATTAAGAGTCCCTTGGCCCAGGGGCCCACTTCTTTTTTGGCCCTATAGCATGTGAGATCTTAGTTCCTTGACCAGGGATAGAAACCGTGCCCCCTGCAGTGGAAGCAGGGAGTGGTAACCACTGGACCACCAGGGAAGTCCCACCACTTCATAGCATCTCTCTCCATGGTGAGGCAGGGTTAAGAGCTCAATGGCCTCCAATCTGAGGTCTTGAGACCCTCCTCCTCAATCAGGCAAGAAGTAAACATTTGGGGCAAAGGTGGAAAATGAAGCCATGTCTGCAGGAACCCAAGTGGCCATACTATGGTGTGGTCAGGCCAGTGACTCTTAGCATTTAAACAGTTAATCCACTTACCACTAAGTAGATCCCATTGGTTGGTTGATGATTGCTGCTGATGTGGTACCCCCTCCCACCAAACTTAAAAAGCAGGGAAGGGTGGGGTCCAACACTGAGGGGGAGGGGCACACTAACACCCATGACACTGGGCACAACTTTATTCCCTGTCAAACCTGTGTTGTCATGTAGACACAGCCAAAGTGAACGGAAGCAGGATTAGAACACTTAGTACATTCATGACTATCTTCGTACATTCTTTTAAAACTCACTAACAGAAAAACGAGGGACACTACCACCTATTGTGACGTGCTATTTTACTCAATATCAGAATGTGTCTGTGCTACTTCTGGATGTGAGGGAGAAAAAATTCCCCAAACACAAGCAAGTATTAACAAAAATCAAAGAATTTAGATGGGGAGGGAGTAGGGATTTTGCCAACAGATTATGGAAAACATTACATTTTGAAAAAAATTTAGGTATTTTATAATTCTATTGCTTCATGTAAAAAAAAAAAAAAGCCCCTGGAGCCCACCTGTATGGCTGGAGGCTGAGGACACCACGCAGACAGACTCAGGACCTGCAGGTGGTTCCTGGTGAGTCGGTCCAGAGAGACAAGATTACAGCTCACAGAGAGCGTCCACCTCTCTTCACTGGAAGGGACTCTAAGATTTGGGGGAAGAAGCCCCATACAGGAAAGGTATTAAAGAAACCATCAAAACACAGTTTCCAAAAACTGGACATGCTCTAGGTTGTAAAGAGATATATTTAATTCCTAGAACCTGTTGATGTCTCTTGTGGGTAGACAGGATGATTAAAAAAAAATTATTAAATGATTGTGCTTCTGAAGTTGCAGGGTCACATTCCACCCTCTAGAAAGCAGGGCAATTTTCACATGGCTTGGAATCCTCTTGGATACATCCTAGAGACCAGAACAAATTCCACAGCACCCTCCCACTCGCAGGATCCCGGTGAGGGAGAGAGTGCCACTGCCATCTTTGGGTGTGTGTGCACGCACATGCACGCAGGCATGCATCTGTGTGCTGGAGAGACTAAGGCATAGAGAAAGGCCCAGGAGAGGGGGAAGTGAGTCTCCGGCTGCTCCAGTCCTCCTCCTTTCCAGGCACAAAGAGGTTGAGCTTGTTATTCATGTCGGTCCCCTTCATCTCACTTCAGTTTTTTACTAAGAAATGTGTGTGTACACATGTATGTGGGTGGGTGAGAAAGAGTCATTAAGTCCCTGTGTGTTTCCAAATTGTAATAATTTAGGTCCGCAGTTAACAACTGAAATAATCTGTAAATGACATTTAAAAGCAGATTTACTAAAGTTAGATCGGCAACTTCACACTGCTCAGAATCCTGGCATTAAAAAAAAAAATGGCCGCGAGTGCAGGCAAAGTTCCATCAGTCAGTAATGCTGAAGTCCTTATCTGTATGAAAAGAATTCACAGATTGTTTCTATTATTTCTGCATTTTAAGGTAGCAAAATATTAAGCCATTAGGTTATTAAATTAACATTCCACAAGGGTTTTACGACTACCCTGTGTGATTCAATTTATTTTCTTGCTTTCTGGTATAATGTATTGTGTTTAGACTGTTCCCTTTCCCTCTTAGGCACTAGCCCCCAAAGTCAGGTAGGTAAAAGTACTGTTTTTACATTAAGGACTTTACCTGTTGGGGAGTTTCCTGGTTGGAATCCTGGAGAGCATGCCACTGGCCTGGAGCAGTGTGACCTTCCCAACCAGGGAAGAGAAAAGAGGTGTCTCATCCTGAGGCCGAGGGACCGGCCAGATGTAGGAGAGCAGGACCTTCTGGGGGCCGAAAGAGAAAGCTCTGAGTGGACCCCGGAAAGGGATATGGGAGCCCTATTTCGGATGGCCTGTGTCCTTCCAACACCAGGTATCCTCAAGACAGGCCACGGTTTAGGCCCGGCCCTGAGGAACAAGGATCTGTACTGACTGTAGGAGCCAACACTGAGGTGTGGTGAAGCCACCATACAGCTCCCAGAACCTGGGTTTTATACAAATACACACATGGAAAGTAAACAGTTCTCAGTGAGCCCAATGGGGCCCATCCTTAAACAAGAAGCCAAATAACCACACACAGTTTTCCAAGGAAATGTTTGCCCCTCTAACCAGCATCCTTGAGGAGGAAGGAAAGAGGGCAGTGGAAGGACACAGCTCAAATGAAGACACTGTGAACGTGTCTCCACGTCTATCTACATTCATATCACCATCATCACCATCCAGTGTTCTTGTCTACAGGGTGAGCAACATTCACCTGGCACAGCAGGGTGAGACAGGCCAGGCCAGCCGTCCCCGCAGCCCCTTCCTCAGCACCACAGTGGGAGGGAGCGAGCAACTGACCGTGGCCAGAAAGGACACCGAGCTACCCCATCCCCTCCACCGCCATCCAAGAGGCGTCCTGACTCTTCCAAAATCCGATGTATTAATAAAAGACAAGGTCAGTAAAATCCGTCTCTATGCCACCTGAAGCTATCAGCCATCATGCATGAACATGGCACTTCTAAAAATTTCATATATCTGAAACCATCTTAAAAAAAATTCCCAGTGACTCAAGTCATCTTACAGTACATCTCAAATATTAAAGAAAAAAAATTTTTTTTCTGAGTAAAATGGCCTCCACAGAGCCCAATGATTTACTTAAAAAGGGTTTCTTTTTAATTAAAAAAAAATTTTTTTAATAAAAATTGAAGACGTAAAATGTGGGCAGAGGAACAAGAGGGTTGCTTGATTTGCATTTCAAATGGTGAGGGGACTGGGAGGACAACTGCTGAGGAGAGGGAACCCTGACGGCCCCTCTGCCCTCGCAGCTCTGCTCTCCCAGGCTCTGGCTGCACCACAGGAACACAGGACAAAAGTTTTAAGTACAAGAGACCAAATGCGAGGCTTCTTTGTGTGGCCGTGACCGGCTGGGCGATCGCGTGTGCAAATGCAGCAGGCCCCGCCCCGCCGATATAACGTGCGCGGCTGCGGACGCGGCTCGGGCTCGTGGTGGTGGGGGGTAGGGGCGACGCTCAGTGCCCCTGGTACCCCTCACTTCTCCACCTTCTTGGCTTTCTTCAGGATGTCGCATTTCTTTCTGTTGGGGCGGCGGCAGCGTTCGTCGATGCTCGGGATACATTCGTAGTGCCACACCTCCTCCATCTTCTCCACCGGGTACACGGCCTCCACGTAGTGGCGGATGAGCCGCAAGCGTGTGGGGTCCAGCTGCTTCTTGTTGCATGCCCCGGAGTGGTTGTACTGCAGCCGCAGGTTCTCGGTGGTGAAGAGTTCGGGGAAGAGCCTGACGAGCAGCCGGGCGGCGAAGTTGCCCACGGAGAGGCTTTGCTGCACGATCTCGCGCACTTCTTTGTCGGACAGCAGGTACGGCGAAGGCACCGGGAAGTCGGGCGAGGGCACCACCAACTCGTCCAGGGGGATCTTGCAGAAGTCCTTGCTGCTCCTTTCGGGGGGCAGCGGGGGCCCCTCAAATTCCTCCCGGAACCGCTCAGGGTTGATTGCATAGCTGGCCAGGTCCCTGCACTCAGGGCCCGGAACGTGGACCTTGCGCTGCTGCTGGTAGGAGCGCCTCTGCTCCGTGTCCCGGCGCCGGCAGCGCTCGTCCAGTTTGCCCACGAACTCCAGTGTCCAGACACGGTCATTCTTGGCCCGTGGGTAGAGCAGCTGCACGTAGTGGCGGATGAGCTTGATACGGGACGGGTCCAGCTGCTTCTTGCCCAGGGAGCCGCTGCAGTTGTACTGCTTGCGCAGGTTCTCGTGGGTGAAGAGCTCCGGGAACAGGTGCACCAGCAGGCGCGAGGCAAAGTTGCCGATGGACAAGCTGCTCTCGTAGATGCTGCGCAGCTGCTCCTTGCTCAGCAGGCAGTCGGCGCCCGGCACCTCGAAGTCGGGCTGCGGGATCTCCAGCTTGTCGAAGTCGATGGGCACCAGCCAGATCTTCTTGGACCGCCGGCCGGGCCGCTCGCCCTCGAAGCTGTCTTCCACCTTGACCACGGAGATGTCATCGGGCAGGCTGGATGAGTCGTAGCAGTCGTCTCGCGGGGGCTCGCCCTCGCTGCCCGCGTCCAGCCCCAGGCCCTCCAGCTCGTCGTTGATGCGCTGGGCACACTGCTGCAGCCAGGCATCCTCCTCCTGCATGTCGGGGAAGTAGATCTCTGTGTAGTTGCGGATGATCTGTAGACGCTGCGGGTCCAGCTCCTGCTTGCCGCCATCCCCATAGCAGCTGTACTGCTCGCCCAGCTTCCTGTGGTCGAAGAGCTCAGGGAACAGCCGGTGCAGAAGGAAGACCGCAAATTCGCCCGGGGATGAGGCCTCGTCCAGGAACTCGGTGAGGTCCTGCGTGTCCACCACATGGTCAGAGGCGATGGTGCTGCTGCGGTCCAGGGACAGGGCCTCCTCCTGCTCCTTGCTGTCCAGGAAGTGGCCAGCATCCACCTGGGGCTCGGCCTCGAAGAAGCCAGACACCTGGCCGCTGGGCTGGCTGTCCTCCATTTCCCGCTGGGCCCAGAAGCGGCTGAAGAAGTCGTTGAGCTGGGGCAGGCACTCAGCCTGCCAGACGGCCGTGTCCTTCACCGATGGGTAGTAGACCTCCACATAGTTCCGGATGAGCTGCAGGTGCAGCGACTCCAGCTTCCGCTTGGCCGCGAAGCCACAGGCGCCACAGCCCCGGGAGAAGTCCACGTCGCTGAAGAGCTCTGGGAAAAGCTGCACCAGCAGGCGACAGGCCAGGTCACCACCCGACAGGCTCTGGTCCACGATCTGTTTGAGCTCGGCCGCCGTGAGCTGGTACTCGGGCGGCGGCTGGAACTTGGCCACCATCTCAGTGGGGCTCACCTGCTTCTTGATGCGGCTCACTTCCAGGGAGAGCAGGTCCACCTTGCTGTGCAGCTGCGACATGTTGGAGGAGAGCGTGTTGAGCATGTAGAACATCTTCTGGATGAGAAAGTAGATGTTGGGGTCGCTGTCTGTGGCTGCTGCGGGGCCGCCAGTGTCCCGCTTCTGTGTCTCGTTCAGGAGCCGCAGCGGTGAGGGGCTGTTGCTGGGATTCACTTTCTCTGAGAGCTCATAGGTGTTGAGCATGTCCCCCGCGGGAGGGTTCTTCTTCTCCATAATCTTGTGTGAGATACCATACAGAGGCTTCTTGTAGGAGGGCGTGCTCACGTCGTGGCCAGGCTCCTCCTCTCCCGGCCACATGGAGCCCAAGTTCTTGCCCCGGCCTGCCGGCTCCCCGTTGCCCTGGCAGGGCGAGCTGTTCTCCCGGTTCCGCATGCCTGCTAGGAGTGCCTGAAAGACAAAAGGTATATCAGGTGAGGGTTCTGATCTATGTCACACACAGAGGGGCCCAGGTCAACCTCAGGAGCCTATGAGAAAGTGTTTCCCTTGCCTGGGAACCATTCTGTGGGTCCAGAAGTGAAGTGAAGTGAAGTGAAGTCAGTCGCTCAGTCGTGTCCAACTCTTTGCGACCTCATGGACTGTAGCCTACCGGGCTCCTCCATCCATGGGATTTTCCAGGCAAGAATACTGGAGTGGGTTGCCATTTCCTTCTCCAGGGGAACTTCCTGACCCAGGGATCAAACCTGGGTCTCCGGGATTGTAGGCAGACGCTTTACACTCTGAGCCACAAGGGAAGCCACCAACACAAACCTGCATCCCAGGGCCAAACTTGCTTGCTCTCCCTAATCCCTGAGAGGCTCAGGCTGGACCCTGGTGGCTTTCAATTCCCATAGGACACCATCCCTGAACTTCCTGTCCACAGACCGAGCACAGATGCTGACAAGGCCTGGCGAGAGCCCATGAGGGATGGGAGAGAGACCCCAGGAACAGGAAGTGCTCCTGTGGCAACCTGGCTATGGACAGGTCACCTAATTGCCCTGACTGCTCTCAGACAGGCAGGAGTCCTGCCAATAGCATCTACAGAAAGCACAGCTTGTTGTCCAGTCTGCAGACTCTAGGAGAGCAGGCATCTCTACTCTGGACAGCTCCCAAGATGCACGGTGCTGAGCATGGAAGAACTGGAATCTAGAGAACCACAGTCAGCTGCCAACTCTACCACTGCCTGGAGTCATGTCTTATTTCAGACTGAAAAGGCCCAGAACTGCCCCAGGCCCAGCCAACTGCAGATTCCGTGAAGCGATGAGGCCTCCCAGGTTTCTAAGTCTCAGTGTCCTAGTTCCAGCAGCCCTTCTCAATCAGAACTGCCAAAGAGTTTTAAGCCCCAGGTCCTAAAGTACCCACTGTGTGTGATGAATTAACACCTTTCCTATGCATCTAGAAAGGTACTTTCGATGTACTCTCCAGCCTTGCTCAATAAAAGACAGTGAGAGAATTAATGATTTTAGGAATTATCTCCTCAACTTGCCCAAGGCTGACATACTTTGCAGGTCCACTCTCAATGTACTCCCAGGACCTGTTCGAGATACCAAAGCTTGAGTCCAAGCTTCATACCAGAAGGCGACTGCCCAGACCATTTGGGATCCCAGGGTCCTCACTGCTTTTATTAGTGGTTTTCCCTATTGCCAGGCCCTGGATGGTTTAAGAGGTTTACTGACATATATATGGACAAATGATTTTCAACACAGGTTCAAAGGCAATTCAGTAGAGAAAGGAGAATCTTTTCAACAAATGATGCTAGAAATATTGGACATACATGTGCAAAAAAAAAGAAAAGAAAAAACTTTCATCCTACATGTATCATATAAAAAATTAACTAAAAAATGGATCATGAATGTAAAAATAAAAACTAACTTAAAATTCCAGGCTTCCCTTGTAGCTCAGCTGGTAAGGAATCCACCTGCAATGTGGGAGACCTGGATTCGATTCCTGGGTTAGGAAGAGCCCCTGGAGAAGGAAAAGGCTAGCCACTCCAGTATTCTGGTCTAGAGAATTCCATGGACTGTATAGTTGATGGGGTCGCAAAGAGTCAGACACGACTGAGCGACTTTCACTTTTCACTTTCAAATTAAAATTCTAACACCTCTAGAAGAAAACAGAAGAGCAATCCTTTATGAAAACTGTTTTAGGCAAATACTTCTCAGATATAACACACAAGCACAATCCATAAGAAAACAAATTAATAAACTGGACTTCATTAAAATTTAAAACTTCTTTAAAAAATGAAAAACAAGCCTGCTGCTGCTAAGTCACTTCAGTCGTGTCCGACTCTGTTTGACCGCATAGACAGCAGCCCACCAGGCTCCCCCATCCCTGGGATTCTCCAGGCAAGAACACTGGAGTGGGTTGCCATTTCCTTCTCCAATGCAGGAAAGTGAACAGTGAAAGTGAAGTCGCTCAGTCATGTCCGACTCCTAGCGACCCCATGGACTGCAGCCTACCAGGCTCTTCTGTCCATGGGATTTTCCAGGCAAGAGTACTCGAGTGGGGTGCCACTGCCTTCTCCGGAAAAACAAGCCTAGACTGGAAGAAACCAGACATATCATTTATCTGATAAAGGACCTGAATCCAGCTTACATAAAGAACACTCAAACTCAATGACACAGAACCCAATTAAGTTTCAACAGTCACTTTAGAGAAGCTATATAAATGGCAAATAATCATATAAAAAGATGCTCAGTGGGACTTCCATGGAGGTACAGTGGTTAAGACTCCACACGTCCACTGCACAGGGCATGGGTTGGATCCCTGATCAGGGAACTAAGATCCTGTATAAAAGATGCTTAAGAACATGCATGACATTAAAACCACACTGAGATAGCATATCACTCCCCACAAGAATGGGTATAATCAAAAAAGACAGATGAAACTGAGTGACAGAGATGACATGAAGGAACTAGAATTCTCATAGGCTGCTAGGGTAGATATAAAATGGTATAACCACCTTGGAAAACAGTTGGTATTTTTTTTAAGAAGTTATATGTTGGACCATATGATCCAGGTATATTCCACTCCTAGTTATTTATTTACCAAGCAAAATGAAAGCACACGATCAAATACTTTTATGCAGATATTCATGGCAGCCCTGTTTATAAACAGCTCCCAACTGGAAACAACCCTAATTTTTATGAACAAGTATACAGATGCACTGTGTTTACAGCAGAGTACTACTCAGCAGCAGAGCTGACCAACCTGGTACTCATGATGAACCTCAAAATAATTAAGCTGAGTAAAAGAAACCAGATAGATAAAAGAGGCCTGTAGGATGCCATTCGTATAAAATTCTAGAAAAGGCAAACGCATCTTTAGTGACAGAAAGCAGGGGAAAGAAAGGACGCAAAGGGACACAAGTAAACTTTCAAGGTAACAAGTGATGGCTTTGTTTCTCATCTTGAATGTGGTGTGGTTTCACTGGTATATACACGTCAAAACATATCAAATGGTATGCTTTAAATATGTTGTTCATTACATTTCACTCATAAACCTGTTTTTGACAAATGTTGAATTTGACCCCAAAGTATACTGGAATATATTTTTGAGCGCCTATTTAAGCAGAAGAGCTAATTGGAGAGCAGTGGTGGGCGTCAGGGGAGCAGGTAGGGTCGAAGCACAAAGCATGTTCTTCTACAGACATGTGCGAGCCTTGGGCAACTAGAAAATGCAAGAGAATAAAGCATCCTTAGGACGCTGGGGGAAAATATGGCTGTGTAGTCTGACCTACCGCGGCACTTCTAAAGTCTAATGTCCATATATATTGCCTGAGATCTAGTGAAAATACAGATTCTGATTCAAGGCTCTGCATTTCCAACAACCCATTGGGCCTCTCTGGATGGCCAGGGCTAGAAGACAGTGTTTATCCCTGGTTTATCTCATTCAGGCAGATTGGGTGTCATTTATAAGCCTTCAGATAACACTAATGCCAGCATAACACAGTACACGAGGTGCTTTACTCTTGCAACCTTAGGAAAAAAAAAGAAAAAACACAGGGAAAAGAGACAGTCTCTGAGGGGACTGCCACTACAGCAGCAGGTGAGCAATACAAAGGCCTGAGTTGGAAGGAGACCATGGACAGATCTCCCTATTCATGCCCCGTGCCCCCTGCATGGAAGCTGGGAGTCCTTGCCATTGGACCGTCACAGAATTCCCCAGACCTTCTTTTTTAGATAATGGAATCATCAGACTCATATTAAACACAGGTTAATTTTTCTCCTGCATCTCTGCTGACAACAACTGTGCAAAAAAACACCTACCTTACTCTCAGGAACCTAAAAAATAATAGGATTCTTTCAAGTGCTTTAATTATCCCATGTATGACTGTATTATTCACTCAGTTATGTCTGACTCTTTGGAACCCCATGGAGCCAACCCTGGGATGGAACTTGGGTCTCCTGCATTGCAGGCAGATTCTTTACCATCTGAGCTACCACGGAAGCCCTAATTATCCCATGGAGGTAATTAGGTAATTAGGGTCAGAGATCCCTGACCCTCCTATTACTGCCCGTGAGCAGAGGACCAAGGGCTACTGGGCTGGAGCGAGCCTGCTGTCCACCCCTCTCCCTTGTGGGGTCTCGTCCCTGAGACCTATCTGTACCCTCACCACACTGCATGATGGTTACCTGTGGGACCAGGTCTTCCCTACTCCATCTCCAGTGTCCTGCAAAGTGCCTGGGACACAGAGCGCTCACTGAACATTTGTTAAGCAGGGTAAAGTGTCTATCCCTCTCAAATAAATGTTTAAGAAAAATGTTCACAGAGGCTACTAGCTTCATGAATAACATGAGTGTAGGGAGGTATAAGGCCTCCCTGGTGGCTCAGTGGTAAAGAACCTGCCTGCCAATGCAGGAGACACGGGTTCGATTCAATCCCTGGGTCGAAAAGATCCCCTGGAGGAAGAAATGGCAACCCACTCCAGTATTCCTGCCTGGAAAACCTCATGGACAGAAGAGCCTGGTGGGGTCCATTCCGTGGGGGTGCAGAAGAGTCATACATATCTAAATACGACTATAGTCCTTGGAATCACAAAAGGTCACACACAACTTAGCGACTAAACAACAAAAATAAGGGAGGTATAAGGGAGTGGATGGGTCCTCTGCGTGACCCCTCACATGTCAGCTTCCTGTGTGTCACTCAGGAATATATAATGGTCCCTGTCTCAGGTACCAGGGTAGCTATGAGGATCTAATTAGATAATGAACATGATGCGCTGAGCCCACGTCTGAATCACAGTAAGTGTTTAATAAATGTTTACTGTTATAGTACGACTGTTATTAACAGTGCTCTTCCCAGCCAGAGCAGTGACAATACAATGGGCTTTTTATTGAACTAGTTGTAATGATTACTGCTGCTGCTGCTAAGTCGATTCAGTTGTGTCTGGGACTCTGTGCGACCCCATAGACAGCAGCCCACCAGGCTCCCCGTCCCTGGGATTCTCCAGGCAAGAACACTGGAGTGGGTTTCCATTTCCCTCTCCAATGCATGAAAGTGAAAAGTGAAGTCGTTCAGTCGTGTCTGACTCTTCGAGACCCCATGGACTGCAGCCTACCAGGCTCTTCCGTCCATGAGATTTTCCAGGCAAGAGTACTGGAGTGGGGTGCCACTGCCTTCTCTGTAATGATTACTCTTAACTATTAAATAAAGAGGAGAACTTAAGAACCTGAGTTAAGGAAGGTATAAGTAACTTAAGAACTTAAATAAAAGGAGAACTTTCCTCCCGTGTAACAGTGTAAGTCACTCATAGAAGGAATTCTTAGAGGTCTGTTTGCCCTAAAGGCTGGGCTGGAGGAGTCCAAGAAGCACAGGTGAGCTCGAGGTAGGGTGTCAGACTCTTTTCAGTTGTTTAGTTCTGCTATATGGCAGAGAGCAAACGATAATTTTAAAAAGGAAGGAAGAAAGGAAAGAAACCACGTTACACACATCAGAAATATGGAGAAAGGAAGGAATGGAGACGGTTGAAAATCTTTACCCCTGAGGCAGCGTGTTTGGAACTGTGGTTTGTCATATGACCCATTCAGAAATGATGACACTGATTTGATAGATCAAGACCAGCATAAAAGAGGGAGGGGAGGAGGAAGTGTGAAAGACAGGAAGGAAAGAAAGAAAACAACAGAAAATATCAGAGGGCACTGCACACAGTAAATACATTCAAGAAATTCTGTTCTTTCTCTGTGTCTATATATGTACATACAAATCCAAATATGTGAACCGAATGACTCTGTAAGGTGGATTTACAACTGTTGAAAAGCACTGCCCTAATAAATTCAAAACTTCTTACCTGCTGATTCCTATAGATTATAAATAAGATTTTTAGCAATTTACTCACCATTAAATTTTACTGCACCAAAATAATTTTGGAGGTCCTACGGATTATGAGATTCACATGAGGTTTTACCAATGTAGAGAAATTTGAGTGTGTAATGCCAATTATTAAAGAAAATCATAATTATATTACAGCTGATTTTAGAAAGGGACAAGCAAAGGCTTTGTAACAAGCAGTTCCACTAATACATTTAAAATAAGATTCTATGCAGAGAGGTTACCAGAAACTCACATGCCATGCAACAAGAGTACATGTTCTTGAAGGGGATCTGCCTTCATTAATACTCGGAGTAGGAAATAAGCACAGAGAAAAGTTTTTGGGTGAACTGTCTGAACAAAACAAACAGAAGTAGTTTGACCCCCGCCACATTCCTACTGCAGGCAGAGGCCAGAGTCGATCAGAACTGGAAATCCCCCCAATAACTCTCACTAGTCAGCCTCATTAATAAAAATATTTCAGTTTCTACCAGGCATGTTAGAAACACTGCCATCAATACAAACATTTTTGGCTAACTTGCTTAAATAAAAATTAAGTTAGAGTCCCAGCAGAGGGCAATATTCCTCGCTCCCAGAGCCCTTGGATACACAATCCAACATAGAACACGGCACGAGCACCAAAGAGAAGGTCCTAAGATATGCCCGCACTGAGGTTCTGTCCACTCAGTGCTCCGTTTACTTCCACAAACACTGCCAAGGTGACGATGGACTGGCTGCATTTGCTGCTGCTGATAAAATCTCTGCTCAGCTGTCTAGGAGTATCAAGAAATCTTTAAATCTGCGCTACTTGGCACTGGTGTCTGGCTGACACCATTCCCAATTCTCCAAGGCTCATCTTCCAACCATATGGGAACTCTGCTACCCAGCTCAGGCTCTGCAGTACCAGATCCAATCGCACGTTTCGTTCTTCTGCTAGCACTCAGACCCAAGCAGGAATGCCCGACTCTCTGAGGTGGAGAATCTGACTGATCAAGAAGAAGCTGACGTAAAGTTACCAGTGAGGCACGAGCAGGTTATTAAGGGGGCTCCCACATGTCCATGCCCAGTGACATCTTGGGGATTGGGTCACCACGGAGAGGCTCCCAGCACTGAGCATCTTCTTCAGGACTCCAAATGCAAGAGCAGTCACTGAATTCAGTTCAATGAAAGAGGAATAGCTAAATGGTGCCCAGAGTCAGCAAACTGGAACACCAAGAAAGCAGCATGCCTCCAGTGTAGGGAACTGAGGACTGCTGTGGCATCAAGGGCGGACCATGCAAAAGGGCTCCTAGGGGGCTGGCAGCACCACTCAAAGTGAGGCAAGGGTGACGCTCTTCACTTTTAATAGAATGTTTATCTTCATCATCATCATCCTTAAATAACCAGGTATAGCTAGTGACAAGGAATGGATAAGCTGTCTACCACACAGAGCCAGTAAACAAATATTACAAGGCCCTGGGGACACAGGGAACAAGCCAGTCTCTGCCCTCATTGCTTTTATCCTTTGGGTCATCCTTACACTGCTGACAGTGTATGACAAGGATGAAGAATGTGCTAACATGCCCCCAAAAATGAGAATCTGGGGGGATAAAGCAACTATAATGAGGGGTGAAGAGAAAGACCATAGGGATGGCCAAATATCAGAGCAGGAGCTCCTCACAGCATCTTACAAACACCCCACAATCCTCAGGGTCATCCGTGTTTAAGTGCAGTTCCAAATCAAGCAGGCGTGGGAGCACTAGCCTCTTGGAGGTTCACTCAACTGGGAAGGGTCACAGTGCCTATCCGCTAGGGCTGCTGTGGAAACGACGACGAACCTCCAGCTGGGATCACAGTGAATGACACTTAGGAGGTCTTCAGTACATTTGCACTGATTCAACGAGATGGCATTTCCACTCTCCAGTTGAAAAACAAACCACAGACACACTTTAGGATTAAAAACAAAGATACAAGGAACCCCAGGAGAACAAAGCTAACTTCTACCTGGCACAGGGCTCTTGAATATCACTCCCACTTCTGTGAACAAAAAGATGATTAGCAATAAAAATGCTGGCTACTCACCTCCCACATCTGCTGTATTTGGCTATGGTGCCTTTCCCAGCGGAAGCGCCAAATATGTCTTTATACAGCCTTTTGTTAAATTTTTGGAGGGAGGTTTTATTTTTCTTCTAAGCATTGTACTAAATGTCACTCATGAACAGGCCTTCAGCACTGATAGGGGTTTGAAGTGATGGACCTTTAGCATCAGGGCTGCCAATCAATTCCTCCCCTCGCCCTCACCCCCTTCCTTGGGGTCGAGGGAGAAGATGGAAGGTGCTCAGAATCAAGGGCGTTCAGGCCTGGGGTGTTTGGGAAGGCATCAGAAGGCCTCTCTTGGCAATTGCATGTCATTTTCCTCCTGATAAATGTGGAGGGAGGCAGCTGACCATAATGGGTGGTAGTTGGAGATGGGGGTTAGGGAGCAATAAATAAACCCTTCTGAAAGCTGACATGGGGCAGGCTCTCTGCTGGGCTTGTCTTGATGCTCCACACAAGGAACCAATGAGGGAGCTGTGTCACTCCCATCACCATAGAGGGACCTGAGTTTGGGAGCTCATAGTACCAGCCAAAGGCTCCATGGTGAACTCCCCCTTATCTGACTCCAGGCTCCGATCATTCTGGAAATGACCATTCCTATGGGCTGGATCAGAGAAGGTGGGGCTCACCTCCTCGATATGAAGCAGGGTGCTGAGTGTTCTAAGTCACTCCTGACACCTCACACCAGCAACAAGCCTGCCCCACTGGCGTTCTGGCACTTGACTTAAACTTATGTGGAGGAGATACTAATTCTCTCATCACTGTTATATGGATTAAATGAAACAAGAAAAGGTATGTGGGGCTTCCCTGGTGACTCAGTGGTAAAGAATCCGCCTGCCAATGCAGGAGACACAGGTTCAATCTCTGGTCTGGGAAGATGCCAAGGAGCAATTAGGCCCATGTATCACAACTATTGAGCCTGTGCTCCTCAACCTGAAAAGTCCACACTCAACTACAGAGTAGCCTCTGCTTGCTGCAGCTAGAGAAAACCCAGCACAGCCAAAATAAAATAAATAAATGAATGTAAACCTCAGTGTTCCATGATGTGGAATGCAGAGCAGTCCTCATTATAATGTAATATAAACATGCATATTGAAATCCAGTGAAAATCTTAAATCTTATGACTTTGCTAATTAAGAAAAAGGATAGTTTTTACTTTTCAAAGGCTCACTAAATCTCTAAAACCTATCACCTCCCAATCTGCTGTAGCATCTAACAGAGGAGAATTAAAACAAACCAAGAGCAACCCAGGGAGTCCCAGGCGGACACCCCATGTATGGGCTAATGACAGTGAGCTCTGAAACTTGGGCTCTGTTGGACAGACATGAAGAAGTTGAAATGCCTACCTGGGTCCCCCAAAAAGTGTGTTGGGGAGGGGGAGGGGAGGGGGCTGGAGAGCTTGGGAAAATGTTCTGCTAAGAGTTTAAGGTGTGATCTGGCTATCTGCAGGGAGGCTCTGCTGACCAGGCATTCTCATCTCCCAAACTCCCCTCTCTCCTCAGTCTTCACTGTTTTGTGAACCTGTCTTGTCTCCCGTGGGAACTGCAGGCTGCTCGAGGGGACCACCATGACCAGTTTCATTTTCTCTCAGAATTCAGCCAAGTTCACTATAACCAGCAGGTGATTAGGAAATAAAGCAAATTTATAAAATAGGTAGGTTAGGGGTAACGGGCATATTATAAAATAATTGTCCTCTTTACAAGAAGATTCACTGAACAAGCTCCCCGAATAAATACAAAAGATGGACCTGATTTAGGAAAAGCCCTGCTGAGCCTCACTTGCTCCAGTAAGGTGCAGGCTATGTGAAATGTGGTAGGCTTTCATTAACAGTCCTTGCTGTCAACAAGTTCCTGCTTTCCCAGTAAGCCCTCACCTCGGGAATAAGCCGCCGCCTCTTCACGCTCGGGACTGAGTCCAGTGGGCCCTCGCCACCCAGGGGCTTTCTCTTGCTGGAGTCCTGGACAGCAGTGAAGACGCCATCCAGAGGGTGCTTCTCAGCGGACCTGGAATTCACTGAGCAGTCCAGAGCAGCATCTTCGGCCTCTGTCTCCACTTTCACAGTGTTGTTTTTTAGAACTGTGGCAGAGAAGAAGTGGGGCTCAGTGGGGAGGCCACTGGGCAGAGCCTGGTTTAGCAGGGTCCCCAAGCACCAGGCTGTATGCAGCCACCTTTTGATATTCTCAAACAACAGTGTCAAGAGTAATAATCAATGAAACTGGCTTTCCAACCAGCCAATTTATATTTCACCACACTAGTCATGCTATACACTGATATTATATTCCAAGAACATTCAGTTTAAAGCAGCTTTTAAAGTCTTTTCTTGGAGAAGGGAGAAGAGATGGAAGGAGAAAAACACACTACTCTTTTAAATGGTGCTTTTAAAAAAGTAACCCTGGAAAGATACATAAGATACCGTAAGTGTGAGTGGAGAAGGATGGCAATCAGTAACGAGAGGAGACTTTTCCTTGATTTTTCATTGTGTGTCTTTTAATACTGGGTTGGCCAAAAGGTTCGTTAAGTTTTTCCATAAGATAGCTCTAGTAGCTCTTAACTGTCTTTAATTTCATCAGAAACAATTTTGTTAGACTGTACTGTGATAACTATCATATCAGTGTGCATTTAAAAAAAAATCAAAATTGGTGAATTTTTGTGCAGCCATTTTAATATTGAAGATGAAAAGAAGAAAAAGCAATATTTTCAGTATATTGTTTTATTACTTCAAGAGAGGTAAAAATGCAACTGAAACACACAAAAGATTTGAGCAGTGTATGGAGAAGGTGCTGTCACTGATCAAATGCATGAAAAGTGGACTGTGAAGTTTCACTTTCAGAAGTCCAGAGACGGTCATACAGACCAGCTGAAGTTGGCAGTGACAAAATCAAGACATTAATTGAGCACAATCAACATTATACCACTCAGGAGATAGCCAATATATTCCCAATACCTCAATCAAGCACTAAAAATCATTTTCTCCAGCTTGGTTATATTAAATTGCTTTGATGTTTGGGTTCCATATAAGTTAAGTGAAAAAAAACCTTGACAGCATTTCCAGATGCAATTCTCTACTTAAATATAACAAAAATGGTCCGTTTTTAAAACCAGTTGTGATGGGTGATGAAATGTGGATATTGTACAACAATGTGGAACAGAAGTGATCATGGAGCAAACAAAATTAACCACCACCAACCACACCAAAAACGTCTTCATCCAAAGAAGGTGATGTTGTGTATATGGTGAGATTAGAAGGGAGTCCTCTACTACAAGCTCCTTCTGGAAAAGCAATCAATTCCAACAAGTACCGCTCCCAATTAAACCAACTGAAAGCAGTACTTGACAAAAAGTGTCTGGAACTAGTCAACTGAAAATGCATGATTTTCCATCAGGATAACACAAGACCTCATGTTTCTTTTGATGACCAGGCAAAAACTGTTACAGCTTGTCTGGGAAGTTCTGATTCATCCTCTGTTTCACCAGACATGGCACCTTCAAATGTCCATTTATTTTGGTCTTTACAAAATTCTCTTAATGGAAAAAACTTCAATTCCCTAGAAGCCTGTAAAAGGCACCTGGAATAGTTCTTTGCTCAGAAAGATAAAAAGTTTTAGGATGACAGAATTATGAAGTTGCCTGAAAAATGGCAAAAGGTAGTGAAACACAGCAGTGACTATATTGTTCAATAAAGTTCCTGGCGAAAATGAAAAATGTGTCTTTTAGTGTTACTTTAAAAACCAAAGGAACTTTTTGGCCAATCCAGTAGTTTTGAACCACGTGAATATATCTTGAAAAGAGTATTAAGTTAAACTACTTTTTAAAAAGAGGCTTTTTTTTTCTTTACCTTCTTCTACATCTTCACTGAATTCAGTTGCGTTCATCTTCTGTTCCACTAAAAGAAAAGACAAAGGCAAAGTCTTGACTTATTGTTTATTTTTTAAAATTTCACCCACCCATAAGAAATCCCCTTACCCTCCCAACCCTGGCTCTGGGTAACAGAAGGTTAAGTTGATATGACTCTGCAACATCAAGGAAAACTGCATCCTCTTGTTTGCAAATGCTGAGAAGCAGCCAAGCCTCCTGTGCACCTGCTGGGAGTTCTCCAAGACTTTATGTGGGCAGAATGCATCTTAAAACATCAACTGAGAGCCACTTATGGAATGAAAGGATCTGAGAAACTCAAGGCTTACAAAAGACCTCAGCTTGGATGATCTGTCAGTCCCTGCCTTAAACATCTAACCACAATGTGAAAAGGCTGACAAAGGTCCACAGCAGGCTGTGGAGCCTGTGAACCTGAGCTGAGGTCCTAAGATTCCAGGTGGTCCAAAAAGACCTGTGCTGTCCATGAGGGTGGCCACTAGTCATGCGTGGCTCCAGAGGACTCGAAATGTGGCCAGTCCAAATGGAGATGTGGTGTAAGATACATGCTGGATTTCAAAGACTCAGCAGGGCAAAAAGAATGTAAAATATCTTGTTAATAATTTTTATACTGATTACATGTTAAGATGATAATATTTCAGATTTATTGGTCTAAGTATTAAAATTAATTTCACCTTTTTAAAAATGGCACTGAGAATAGTGCCATACATTATAGCACTATGTGAGTGCCACTAGCAAGTTTAAAATTGCACATGTGGCTTTCACTACTGTTACTGGATGATGCTGGTCTAGCCCTTTCTTCAGAAGCAAGAGGAGAGAGGCACTATGGGTTCTTAAAGCTCCTGAGCTCCATACAGTCTGGTCCAAACCACTCTATTTATTGATGAGGGAATGAGACTGGAGGGGTTGGCAGTACCTCCTTCGTATGGGCTGCAGGGTCTGGTGGAGAATCAGGGGCTGGTTTCCCTGCCCCAGCCGAAATGGAATGGACATCATGGTTAAAAGTACCATTATGCCTTTGAGATTCCCCAAATAACGTAACAGCATGTCCACAAATTGGATAAAGTATAAATGTGGTAGTAATGTTGACAGCCTTTACTGATGACGTTGAGGAGTTGTGGTTCTTACCACTGGTGAAGCTGCCTGCAAGTACTGGGTGCCCATTCCAGTTAACTGATCAGAGGGCAACAGGCCTAACTTCACGAAATTTGTATAAGGAAGGGGGATGCCATCTACAAAGTTCAGTAAACCATTCAACAAGCAACTGTGGAATGGTGTGCGGTCCCGTTTTAGACAGGTCAGTGGAGGGACAACCAGAGGATGACCTGTGTACAGGCTAACAACTTCAAAGGTCACTAAGAATAGCAATGCACAATGCATGGCACTCTTCTCAGTCATCACAATTAGTTCATGACAGGAACAAGTGTCTTCATCTCTGTGTTACTAATTTTCAAAGGAATGAATAAGAAATTTTAAGATTTATTTGAAACTGAAATTAATTACTACTTACTAAACTATCTACTATCTGAAAAAGACATGCAGGGAGATTGAGTGAATATAGACAGTGAGTCAGTCAACTTCAAGGGGCCAAGAACCACTTTACCAGAGCTGAATTTTTATCAAAGACAATCTCCACTGTATTCCAGGGAAATAAACCTCAAGTCTGGGTGTCTCTGAGGGGAGAGCTCCAAGTAGGTGGCGGGGCATCAGAACTCTTTTCAGACAGCAAGGTTGGCCAACGCTGGGTAGAAACTCAGGCCTGACTGGTAAGGGGCTTCTCAAGGAGATGAGAATGAGCCTCTCCGGCCCAACCTTGACCAAGACTGGGCTGCCACCTGCCCCTGGAGACCCTACTGCACCACCACAGAACCGGTCTCCTCAAGTGAGAAACAGCCGAACGGCGGAGGAGGAGAGAGTGCGGGGCAGCCGGACAGGGCCCAGTGCACAAAACCAATGACATTCTGGAGAGGAGAGGCAGGGATGGGAGAAGGTGGCACAAGGCTTATTTGGGGGTGGTGCGGGCTGGAAATCCACAAAGCCTCTCCGGCTAAGCAGAAAGCATGAAAAGGACAAGTGACTCCTAGAGGAAAAGAAAACAGGAGGTGATGAGAAAACCTGGCAGAGAACCACAGGCACCGAGCAAAGATGGTCTGGATAGTTGACACTCCACTTCAGAGGAGCAGCGAATGTGGAGGTCCCCACGAGAGTGAGACTCGGTGAGCGCCACTGTGCCACGCCGCCAGCTCAGCACCTGAATCCCGAGCTCTGCTGCTTCCCAAGGCAGAAGGCGATGAAGGAAGGGTACACACCTGAGCCGCCTGCGGGTGGCAGGAGGGCCGGAGGGGGCTGCGCAGCCTCACGGGTGAGGTGGGAGGCAGGGGTGGCGGCTTCCTGGGCACTCAGAGTGCATCTGCTTTGGAAAACATTTCCGTGTTCATTTATAGACCAGTGACAGATGCTAGATTAGCACAGAAATCACCCAGAATGCAGTGTGGTGGGCCCCTTCTCTCCTAGACAGTGAAGAAGCCATGCTCATTGAGAAGCTGGGCAATGTCCCATCTGCAAGGCCTGGAAAACTAAGTGCCTCTGGCTCATGTGCTGGGGAGTGAGGTGAGGGTCCCCATTCACATCCCTGGCCTGCAAACTTGGGGCCTGGTGCTGCCCGGCCATTTCATGTGGCCTCCATCTCACCCTGAGCGATTTCAATCCCAATTTTACCAATAAAAAATACCAAGGGCATATACCTTCAATATTTACCATTTTTATTTGTCATGCATACTTCAATGAAGCTGAAAAATTATTTTTATGTCATTCTGATTACAGGAATAAAGAATTTGACTACTGCAAGGGGAAGGAGGTACTTGATCAGTGTCACGCAGCTAATAGGTGGTAGAATTAGGATTCAAACCAAATCTGTGTATATCTCCAGTCAGCCACCATGAGAGGGAATAATAGAATTTGCATTCTTCTGTTAAGAGTCTTCTGATGAACACCGAGGGCAGTTTCCAGCCTTGGATGTCTCTGACCACTAGCATCTGGAAATCTCCTTTCACCTGCATGTCACTACCAGGAAGACAAGGCTGCTCTGTGCTTATACAGACTCCATAATTTGGAAGTACTGACAAGAAGGATGGGACGTGTGGGTCGCTTCCGGGTATTCCAAGCTGACGTACAGACAGCGCGTCAACACCATCCCATCCCTCCACTTCCTGGTCACCTTCCAGATGAAGGTCACAAGGCTATGCATCCTGGGCGGACACTAAACACCCGCATGCCAAGCATGCCGCAGAAATTCCTTTCGATTACACAACTATAGGTTCTGTGAGAGCTGCCAACTTCTGCAGCGTCCCCCACCAGGCTGCTAGGATTACAATCTCCTTTGCCTGCAAGTCTTTGGAGCATTTGTTTTACCATTCTCTCCTTCTCAAAATCTTCTTATGCCTTCACCACGAATCTCAAAATGTGAGACAGTCTAACCATGCATCCCCGTGTCCCTGAAAATCAGCTTCTCCCCTAAAGGTGCCTGTTTCATGTTCCTGACCAAGCCCAGGGGAACACTGAATCTAGCGAAAGGGGCGGGTGTCACTTGCTGCTGCCTCTAGTTAAAACGCATAGGCCCTAAGACACGGATGACCTCTGGGAGGGTAACTCTCAAACAGGACTAATCTCCAGTGAAGTCAAGTCGCTGAGTCATGTCCAACTCTTTGCAACCCCATGGACTGTAGCCCACCAGGCTCTTCCATCCATGGAATTTTCCAGGCAAGAGTACTGGAGTGGTTTGCCATTTCCTTCTCCGGGGGATCCTCCTGACCCAGGGATTGAACCCAGGTCTTCCGCATTGCAGGCACACTTTACTATCTGAGCCACCAGGGAAGCCCAATTCCAGTAGTTACTCCAATTAGTGAAAATGCTAGTTTTTTGTTTAACCAAATAGCCTAGAAAGCCTCAGGTGAGGTGACCATCACTGGTAAAGTAAGGTTTTAAATACTTTAAAACCTTTAAGTTTTACATAGTATACATAGAGTATACATAGAGTATATACAATTTTGTTAGAATATCCAATAGTCTTTATCTTTCTTCATAGAGTGAGAGGATAGTGTAACCCCAAATGTTTAAGAAACAACAGGATGCTTGAGACACTCAAATACCAAATTACAAAGGATAAGTTGCTTAAATTGGCTACATAAATGCAGTAGCCCTGGGAGGCCTACCTCTGGGCCTCATGCTGGAAAAATGGCTGAATCTGCCTCCTGCCTATCCTGGCTGGGAGCTGGAAGTGAGGGCGGAGCAAGACAAGGGGCGAGCGGAGCAGTGGGAACCAGTCACTGGTGTTTCCAAAGAGCCAGTTCTAAGAGATCCCACAAACAAGTGGAAAAGCAGAAAAGACTTGCCAATTATAGATAACTGAGAGAGTGCACTTTATAAAGGGAAGATACTTAAAGTCTTCTTTTCTTTTGACTAGATACACATGCATCCGAAAATTCAAAAGGTATAAAAGGACATTGGTTAAAAAAGCTCCCTGTTCTCCAGTCACCAGGTTATTAGTCTCTTGGAGGCATCTCATTGGTTTTCCTGAGTTTCTCCATAGACACTCTGTACCAGAGGGTCTCAAAATGGGACGTGAGTTGCCTGCACGGACTGCGTTTCTCTCCCCGACTCCAGCACTAGTGGAGTCAAGCTGGTAACTTGCAATTGTCGGTGGTGGGAACTTACACCACGGAAACTGACATTTGTACAAACCTTGGTTCTGCGCTTTTTTTTTTTTTCCTTTTTGGAGAGTCTGTTTATCAGCACATCCAAGGCCCTTTCACAAGGTCCATGAAATCAAAACTATTTTCATTACACTGGGGTGCTGTTGCCTCCTTCATTTCACAGGTGTGCTACATGATACTTTATTATGCAAAAGATTGAATACAGAGGCAGATATAAAACCTCTGCAGTCTTCGATTAAGTCTGATACTAAAGAGATTTGCAAAAGATGTAAACAATACCACTTTTTCACTTATTTTCTTTGGAAAAATAATTTTTTTTCCATAAAAATATAGTGTCGACATTAATTCATGATGCCCTGGAGAAAGGAATGGCAATCCATTCCAGTATTCTTGCCTGGAGAATTCCATGGACAGAGGAGCCTGGTGGGCTGTAGTCCACAGGGTGGCAAAGAGTGGGATACGACTAAGTAACTAACACTTTCACTTTTCACTTTTCAGGTAATGGATTTATTTTGGTTATTTTTCAGTGAATTGGTAAATAAATATTTAAACTTTTTTTTTTAGTTTCTACCACGTAAATATTGACAGGAACTCATATAAACAAAAGTTCTTTGGGGGTCCTAAATAATTTTTAAAGGTAAAAGGGATCTTGAGACTAAAAGGTTTAATATCCTTGTTCCTTGCTTCTTTGGCTTAATGTATCATGAAAATCTCTGTATCACTTTTTATTTTAGTTTAAATTCCCCTAGAAGCAGATTTTGATGCGAGGATTTGGAGAGAGTCGTTTCTTTGGGAGAAGACAGAGAAGGGCTGAAAACCAGTACGGGGGCCTGTTAATGGGCTTCTGGTGGGTGAGCTGAGGGGCTCCCCAGCTCACCTGGGCACCCCTGGAAGGCGGAAGCCCTGCTGTGCCATTCCCTTCCACCTCCTCACCACACTGCCCAGTGCTCTGCCACTCCACAAAGACTCAATGCAAAAGACAGCTGCCTACACCATGGAAGAGGCTGTGCTAAGAGCTCTACTAAGTGGACATAAGCTAACAAGCTTAGGGGGCAGACACCCTTCTTAGGCTCATTTTACAAGTGAGGAAACTGAGGTAGAGTTTCAGAGGCAAATGGGGCCTCAGAAATCATCTTGGGTGGCTCAGTGGTAAAGAATGCAGGAGACACGGGTTTGATCACTGGTCTGGGAAGACCCCACATGCTGTGGAGCAACTGAGCCTGTGCGTCGCAACTACTGAGCCTGTGCTCCAGAGCCCAGGAACTGCAACTGCCAAGTCCGCTCACCCCAAAGCCTGTACTCCACAACAAGAGAAAAGCCCATGCAGCAGTGAAGAGCCAATACAGCCAAAAATAAATAAAATTATTTTTAAAAAAGAAATCATCTTGTTTAATAGGTGTGATACCCAAGGCTCAGAGAGGTTAGTTAGTAGCATGCTCAAGATCCTGCGTCGGGAGTCGCTCCCAGGAGCCCTGTGCTTTAGCGGTTACACTCCCACTGAGTGATGGCTGCTGGTGGGGTGACTGTCCTCTGTGCAGAGGGGATCGACCGGCCGTACAGCTTATTTACAGGGATTGAAGCCAACACAGGGTAGAGATGGGAGGGCCTGGGGGATGAAGATGGAGCTCTGGGAACTTCTGTTGGGAGGGGATGATGGGTAAACACCAGATGATAACAGGAACAGGAAGGAAAGAGCAGTCAGAACCTCAAGGTTAGAAGATATTACATTGAAGTTTCTATAACAACCATAAGTCCCATCTAATAAACACAGGCCGCATGCCACAGCTGTGTAGAAGACCACTGGTGCTTACAATTTTGTGACATGGATACAAATAATTTTAAATTGATATATACTTTCAAGATTTCTTCCCCCGCTTTGGGGGAAGAAATAACATTAAAGTACATGCTTGAAGAAAGTATTTGCTTTGGAAATAATGCTGCCAATGTTTAAATGGGTATATCTTGATCTTCTTCATCACTTTCAGCTCCTAAAGACCTACAGCCAATCTTTCTGTCACAGAGAGCCCCACACACTTGACAATTATGATAGGAAACAAGCAAAGGTCAGAAGAGCAAAGAACCTGGGCTGGGGGTCTTTAACTCGAGCTGATCTCAGGTTAAGCACAGGCAGGAACTCTAGCGTCAGGCTGAGGAGATCCTGGGGCAGAGGAAGCCCCCTGTAACTGCAGTCATTACTGGGGGTGGTTTAGTCACTCAGTCGTGCCCAACTCTTGTGACCCCATGGACTGACCGGTAGCCCTGCCAGGCTCCCCTATCCATGGGATTTTCCAGGCAAGAATACTGGAGTGGGTTGCCATTTCCTTCTCCAGGGCATCTAATTACTCATAAATTCACAAAAAGCTGCAGAAAAAATGGAAGGAACAACAAACTCAATATGACCTGGATTGAGACCACCTTTGATCACTACTGTTATTTCCAATATACAAAGTTAGAAAGTCAACTGCTAGACATTTTTCCCAACATGACTTCTAAACCTCTACTGACAGGAAGAACTGAGCATTAAATTAAGTGTAAAGATTCAAAATCAATCGTTCATCACAGCGCCACATAGTCAATAACAACATACTTCAAAGTTCAGTGGGGATATCTCTATAATCAAAAAATGCCATAAAGCAGACAGAAGAAAACATTCCAAAATGTTAATTACCTCCAATTAGGATGATTATGGAAAATTCTCTTCTTCAGTTTCCTCTACTTTCCAAACATTCTACAATGAGCATGCAATTCTTTGAAACTGAGACATTTTTTTAAATAAAAAATAAGAAGTTTTGCAATCTTCACTGCCTAGCCATGTCATATTCTTAAGTTATACCCATAACAGCAACAAGCTAAGAACATAAAATCAAATCCATTCAAGCACTGAAATTACTGATGCTCTAAGAAACAATACAATAACTGACAAACTAGTGCAGACCTTTCATTTTGTAACTGTCCCTGAATTACTGACTCTGAAAGTGTAAAAAATTCCTCAGTACGGAGTATGCGGAAGATCAGAAAAAAGTCTCATCTCAAAAGCTCAGGTGTGAACAAGAAGGTGAAAAGATCAGCTTTGAACAGTAAGGAAATATCGTTTCCTTGTGGGTATATTATAGGCTTCATCAGTTCATTGCATGATATGTGGGAGTGTTTTTCGAAATAAGCCAAATCCATTCATGGGATGGGGAAAAAAAAAACCCCAAGCCTGGACCAAGTACTCCGGATCAGGGACCTGAGCTGAGCGCTGAAGTCAGGGCATTTAGAGAGTCTGTGGTTGTCCAGGGAAGCACCTTAGCAATTCTCCAGCCAGGCTTGCTGGGTTCCTGCTTTCTGGATGACGGCTGGCCCCTTCGGGGTTCTCTCAGGTCTGTGCCCGAGTACCTTGGGAGACTTCTTACCCACACTTGGAGCCCTCCTTCTCTGACTTCTCAAAACCAGACTAAACTGGGCAAGTCAGGGACCTGCTCCAGGGGCCGTGGCTCCAGGGTGAAGCAGCAGGATGCAAAGCAGAGAGGGGAGGGGAGGTCTGGGAGCTGAGGAGTGGCTGGGCCACAGAAAAAGGAAGGAGTGTGCCGAGGTCACCGGCTCCAAGTGTGTAACAAGGAGTCACGCGAGAATCTGCCAGAGAGGTGGGGTGGTGGGGTGTCTTTGTTAGGAATTGGATGCGAGACCGCAGCAGAGCAAGCAGGGGGCACCTGGCTTGGAGGTCCCTTGGCAAAGCCCTCTGCCTGCACTGGATCACTGGGCTCTTGGGTTCTTCCCTAAGCACCCCACAAGGAAAATGTCCTCTAGGGCCGCCCCCAGGGGCTGGGAGTCACCCAAAATGCCTCAGTTGAGAGACTCTAGCCCAGGCTAATCAGAGGCGCCGGAGACTTGTGGCTGCCCGAGTCACACAGGACAAGCGCCAGGCCCAGAAATGGGAAGTACTTGGGCTTCCTGAAACCTCGACGTGCAAATCCCGGCCAGCTGACTCAGAACTCTGCTCCACCGCCTCGGAAATGTCCACAGGACTTAGGACTCGCCTCACAACGAGGTTTGTCCCCAAGACCTGGCCCAGCTGTGTACCCTCAGGCTACCCTGGAGCAAGTCCTCCTGACCTCCATTCCTGTTTCCGGAAGCAAAGTGAGGCAAATCCGCACTCCCCCAGGGCCTCCTTGAGAATCTGAGACCCAGAACAGGAGTGATAAGAGCCTGAGACTTTGGGGACAGTGGCTGTGCAGCCCCGCCACATACAAAGGGAGAACAGGCCCAGACCATTTCAACGGTGTTATCAACAAAATACACGCTAGGATTTAAACGGTTTATACTTCGGGCTTCCCGGTGGCTCAGAGGGTAAAGAATCTGCCTACATTGTGGGAGACCTGAGTTGATCCCTGGATCAGGAAGATCCCTTGGAGGAAAGCATGGCAACCCACCCTAGTATTCTTGCCTGGAGAAGTCCATGGACAGAGGAGCCTGGCAGGCTACAGTCAATGGGGTCAGAAAGAGTTGGACACGACGGAGACTAAGCACAGCACCTGCTGTTCACGGAAAGCCACATGATCTGACTTTGTGAAACCTCCCCATTGCAGGTCACACTGATGTTTAAAAATTAAAACACAGAAAACGACAGGGGTGGGATGTGGTGGAGGTTCAAGATGAAGGGGACATATGTACACCTATGTCTGATTTATGCTGATGAATGGCAGAAACTAACACAATATTGTAAAGCAATTATCCTCCAATTAAATTTTTTTTTTTTAAAGGAAGACATCAGCTAACATTCACGTAGCACTGGCTCCAAGGGCTAAGTTTTACACATTCACCTGTGCAATCCTGGCAAAAATCCTCTTACTTCACAGGCAGAGAAGTGGGAAGCAGCAGGCTGTGCCTCCGTTGGAGTGCTCCAGAGAGTAAGCCGAGGGAAAGAGGTGGGGTGGACTCATGCTGGCTTTCCAGCAAGAGCTGGGACTAAAGGGGGCTCAACCATCCCTGCTTGGCTTTCTCCCTTCCTTACTGAGCACACATCTGTAGGCTGGGCTCAGATGCAGAAGCAAGTCAACAGGCCAAATGGGCCTTTGGATTACCAAGTACAGCTGATCAGTACAGCTGATGTGGAAGAAAATGGAACTCCCTACTAAACTTCAGGGGCAGACGACCTGGGTTCTATCTAACCCTGGCTTCACCTACGTTTAGCTTCTACCGCTGGGCAAGAGGCTTACCCAGCCAAGCCTTGGTGCTTTCTTCTGTAAAAGGAGCTGCACACCACTACCTTACCTCCTAGACTCTGAAAACTACAGAGGAGAAAGTGCCTGGCACACAGCACTCAGTAAATGTTACTTAATATAAAGTCTCTTTTTTTTTTTCTTAAAGATGCGTTAAGCACATTTTAATAGTGAATATTTTAAATATTTTTAAAAATTAAAATAAAATGGTTTAAAACTTTGAAAAAGTTTGGTAATGTTTCTTTCAAATAAAAGAAAAAAGAAACATTACACTGGAAAGGAAGAAATCAAAATGCTCTCCCTAAGGACAGGAAGAATGTTCCCATGCCACCCACCCTTGCTGGGCTCAGTCTCTGGGTCTGCAGGGATGGCTGGGAGCCTCGGTGCTCTCAGAACCCGGCCCTTTAGGCAGTGGCATCCTGCCCATGGGACTTGCAGGACATGTTTGTAATTTGTCTTTATTTTTAGACACATCTGCAAATGCAGTTCGAAAAATACCAGTCTTCAGAAAACCAGGGCAATTTCCCCCTCGAGTTTTTCTAAAGCTCTAATTGTCGCTTCCCTCCTTACTCTGTCGGAGCACAGCCTCATCCTTCGGTGCAGTGAAGGACGACCTCACAGCCTGCGATGCGGCGTCTCACCCTTCAGACACTGCATTTGCTGAATGTGACTAAATGTGACGTCTTTCTCAGCTAAGGGCTTCTGCTTATTAAGCCCTCCCTGGCCTCACAAAGGACTGGCTACCTCCTTCAACATCAGTGGTAGGAGGTGTCAGACTCTGCTTTTAACTTTAACCTTGGCGTCCAGAAACTGGGGTCAAGGAGAAAAGGAAGGCCAGCATATCCCAGCAGCCACCCACGTGATGGATTAGACAATGGTGACTAACTTTCCTAGAGATATAAGCAGAGTTTCCTCCATACTTCCCACTTTTACAAATGTGCCGTCTTGTGACCACATGAGCTAATTACTAAACCCCCACATTCCCAGCCTCCCTCCTTCAGTTTACTAGCTCCATGCTCAACCCCTTGCAAACAAGAAAAGAACTGAGCAATCAGTGCCTTTACAGATACCAATGCAATGGTGTTTCACTGGCCATTGATAACTGAAAATCAGAGGAGAGGAGAGGAGAAGAGAGGAGAGGAGAGATGGTGGTTAGTAGAGAACAAAAACCTTGTAAGGGCTGATTTTAAGAACAGCCAGCCTTCCAATCTGTGGGTTCCTAATCCGAGGATATGGAGGACTTGCTGTAACAGACTTTGAGCATCTGGAGATTTGGAATCTGAAAGGGGTCCTGTATCCAATTCCACACAAATATTGAGAGATGGCTGTACATGTGTTTCAGGTAGAATTAAAAATGGAGGAAGAGGGAAATATAACTGCCATACGACCCAGCAATCCCACTGCTGAGCATACAAACCGAGGAAACCAGAATTGAAAGAGACACGTTTACCCCAATGTTCACTGCAGCACTGTTTACAACAGCTAGGACATGGAAGCAACCTAGATGTCCATCGGCCGACGAATGGATAAGAAAGCTGTGGTACATATACAAAATGGAATATTACTCGGCTATTAAAAAGAATGCATTTGAAATCAGTTCTAATGAGGTGGATAAAACTGGAGCCTATTATACAGAGTGAAGTGAGTCAGAAAGAAAAACACCAATACAGTATATTAACACATATATATGGTATTTAGAAAGATGGTAACGATGACTTTATATGCGAGACAGAAAAAGAGACACAGATATAAAGAACAAACTTTTGGACTCTGTGGGAGAAGGCGAGAGTGGGATGATTTGAGAGAATAGCACTGAAACATGTGTATTATCATATGTGAAACAGATCGCCAGTCCAGGTTCCATGCATGAGACAGGGCACTCAGGGCCGGTACACTGGCACCACCCTGAGGGATGGGATGGTGAGGGAGGTGGGTAGGAGGTTCAGGATGGGGGACACATGCACACCCGTGGCTGATCCATGTCAATGTATGGCAAAAACCACTATAATACTGTAAAGTAATTATCCTCCAATTAAAATAAATTAATCAAAAAATATATAAGTTGAGTAAATGAAAAAACAAACAAACAAAAAAAAAAACGGAGGAAGAGTATGTTACCAGGTGAGCTGCTGAGAAAATTGAGCTGTAAAGCAGCTGTGCGGGACTTCCCTGGCATCCAGAGGTTCAGACTCTGTACTTCCAGTGCAGGGGGTGCAGGTTTGGTCCCTGGTCAGGGAACTAAGATCTTGTAAGGTGCAGCCAAAAAGTAAATAATTAGTTAAAAAAGAGAAAAACAAGTTTGTAAAATGTCTGATCTTTCAGTGACTAATAGACCAGGCATTAACACCAGTCCAAGTGAAACTGCACCACTCCTGTTTGACACATTGAAGGCCTGATGCCAGGGTGGAGAGCCCTTAGCTAGCCATGTGCATGCCATGTGTGGCAGCTCATTCCAGAAACCACCACAAGAGCCTGGACTGAAATGATAATCCTGCAAGAGATACTGGAACATCAGAAGGGGAAGAGTCACTGTTCAATCTGCTGAGGAAAGAACAGCAAGGTAATACTCACAAAGCACGTATTTCATGTGTGTGTGTCTGTGTGTGACTTTAAATTTTATTTTTTTTAATTACCATACAGCAAAATTTACTCTCTGGTTGAGGGGGGGAGGGCATACAGTTCTATGAAAGGTAGCACAGATATACATATCCCTGTAGCCACCATCAAGAGGATACAGAAAAGTTCCACCATCCCAAAAGCTGATTCTACAAATAATTCCCCCAAACTTGCTTTAGCCAATAATAGGCACAATGAATAACAGGGGAGGAACCATAATTTGTCATCAAAATTAAGTGCCAGGAAAAACAAACACATCACACTCCAACCTCCCATACACTGAATTTTTTTTGCTGGTTGACTAGCAGCCTTCATGTGTCTCTACATTATAAAATTTGAGGTATTTACAAGCCACATCCCTCTATTTTTTCACCGTGGAATCAATACAATTCATAAAAGCATGCTATTTCTTGTTGCTTCAGGGCTTTCCAGACAAGTGGCTGGTGGGACATTCTGCAGGAGATTTAAAATTTCACCTAATCAAACCACTGTTAGGGTAGATTCCAGTTCTTTTCTTCCTAATTATTAGACATTCTCCTCTTCTTTTGCTCACTTAAGGGATGCTTAAAAACTCAGAAGTTCGCAAGTGGGTAAAGTAAATGTGTCTAAGTGGTACCTTTAACAGACTACTGGGATGCTGACCAGCTTGTCTACTAGGTCCTAAATGGTCTTGCTTTTGGAGGTTACTAATGCTTTGTGCGTGATGGGAGATGGGAAGGACATAAAACTTTGTTAAATCCCTTCAACAAGGAGATGGCCTCTATGGCAATATCTACGTTCAGTTGTGGAGTTGTTATGTGATGGATATTTTAAAGGCTCTGGTTTTTCCATAAATTTATTTCAAGGGCCATGAGCATGCCAGCCAGCCCACTAATAGGAACAGGATACACTGGTCCTCTTTCTCCTGGAATCCAAGAGGTTCTCCGTATTCATTTAGCAAAACTTTACTGAGCACCTACTAAGTTATCAGATCCTGGGTTAGTGGCTGGGGATGTAAAACTGTTAAGATATAAAATCTCACGCAACCTCAGTACTGAGGTAAGGGACATGAAACTGGAAACTAAGGATGGATGGTTTAAAAGGAGGGTGGGGGAGGAAAGAAAAACCAAAGGGGGTGGGACTGGGAGTGTGCATAACAACAACAAAAAAAACCCCTCCACAGTGTCAATCCTTCTGGGACAACAGGAGCCAGCCTCAGCCCGAGAATTCACTTCCTTGCCTCAGTTTCCCACAGCCTCAGCTTCAGGGCATTCCACGTGTTGCCCCGTGGCACGGGGAACAGTTAATAAGTTACAAAAGTTACGTTAAGAAGGTGAACTTGAACGTTTCCGACGCTGAAGCGCACAGCCCTCTTCCGCACATCCTCTCCCAGTTGGCATGTGAGTGTAAAATTCTTCCAGACAGGCCACCTGAGCACTCAAATTCCTTTACCTCTGCAAAAAACCTTGGGAAAAAAACGTTTCGGCACGCAAGGCCCTGACGAGCACTGCAGCACAACTCACGGGCGCAGCGTGCACAAAGTCTGCGTGGGAATCACGTTTACAAGAAAGAGGGAGGGGGCGGTCACGAGGGGCGGCGGGCGCCAGGGCTCCGGTTCCGCGGCCGGCCGGGAAGGCCTCGCGCCAGCCGGGCGCACGCCCAAGGCGCCGGGCCCGCCTCCAGCTCCCGGGCAGCGGGAACCGCGAACCGCGCCGTGGACGGCCCGGGAGGGAGCGCTGCGCCCCCTGGCGGCGGGGCCCGTCCCTGTCCGCTGCCGGCCGCCGGCCGTCGCCGCCGCGGGCCTGCCTCGCTCCATTTGCTGACTCCGGAGGCAGCGTCCCTCCGAGCGGCGGCTTCTCGGGCCTCCCGCTCCCTGCTCCGTATCTTCCTCCTGTCCCCGCCCCCTACTCCTGCTCTGACACCCCTCTTCTGCACGCCGAGCCCGTTCCCAGCCGCAGCCCGGCGGAGCGCGGACACCGAGTCCGCCGCTGGCTTCGCAGAGCCTTCCGGCGGCCCCGGCCGCTCCATCGCGGCGCCCGGCGGGGGTGCGGGGCCGGCGCGCGGCGCGAGTGGGGCGGTGGCGGCGCGGACTGTTCCACTGCGCGTTCCCCCCCGCCCCCGCGCGGCGCGCGTGCTCCCCGGAACGCCATGGAGCCGCCGCGTTCCGAGCGGGCACAAAGGGGCGCGCGGCACAATGGGCGCGGCGAGCCCGTGGGCGCCCGGCGCCCGCTCCGGCGACTCGGCCCTGCGCGGGGGTGGGCGCCCCTCCCGCCGAGCGCTCTCCGGGCAGCCCCCCTACGCGTCCCCTCCCTTGCTCCCGCCCCCCACCCCGGCATGGATGTTGCAGCCACTAGCCCGTCCGTCTGCTCCGGAGCCGCCGCCACCGCGCGGCCGGCTTGAACCGCCCCGCACTTACCTGGGACACGAGTTCTGTACTTTGCAGAGCGGGCCCGCGCCGAGTTGGGGCGCCACGTGGGGGGTAGGGGGAGCGCGGGGCTGGGGAGTGGGGGCCGCGCGCGGAGGGCCAGGCCGGGGCGGCCCGGGGAGTTGCTGGGGGCAGCGGGCGGGCGCCGTGTATTTTCCCCTCTCTTTGTGTGTGTCCGTGCGCTGCGCTCTCGCGTGACGTGACGGGACTCCGTGTGTCATTTCCGCACAAGGACACAGGAGCCCCCGCTGCAGTGGAACCACAACCCCTCCGCCCCCACCCCCAGCCCGCCCCTCCCCCTCAGCGGGGCACACGCGGGACCGGCGGCGGCGCTCGGGCGTGAACGGCCGCGGCAGGGAGCTGGGGCGCGCACTCCGGGGACCCGGGCGGCCCAGCGCGCTCATCCGGTGCCGCGCCGCTCCACGTGGGCCCGCGCCCGCTGCCCGGGGCGGGGGGCGGCGGCCGCGCACCCACGGTGCGCCGGGCCAGCGCTGGCTAACAATGTACCCTGCACATCGTGTGTTCTCCCCCCGCGACTCATTTCTCTAAAACGTGGTTTCTCAGACCCGAGGAGTTTAACCTGAAAAGCCTCTTTTTCTACTTTTTTTTTTTCCCCTCCGCGGATCGGCGACTGTGCGGGGCGCCTCCCTCCGCGCCCGCGCCTTTCCCGCATTTTTTGGGATCTCGGCCGTGGCCCTGTACCCCCCGGGCGAGAGTTCCCCCGTCCGATGGGCACAAAGACTTCGGGGCGCGGGGACCCTAGTGGCCCCCGCGGAGCCTGCATGGAGTCTGGCGGGCCGCGGGAGACTGACCCCGGCGCTGGGAAACACTGGCTCTGGCCACTCCCCCAGTAGGGTGGCCGCCCTCTCTTGTAAGTCTAAGAGCTAAAATCTGCCTTCTACTTGTAACCCGAAGTTTTGAGGTTTGAGGCTGCGGAGTCTGAGATTCATAAGTGCGCGGGCTCACAGACCCACATGCCACAGACAAACCCACGGGATAGCTGCGCCGAGCGCTTAAAATAGAAAAACACGAGTCACCAACTCAATAAAGGCTCATTCTTTCTACTCCTGACTCCCGGACTGGAGATTCCAAGTTGATAAATAACGAAACCTACCCCTCGGGTATTTTCTCCAGTCTCAATGACTTCAAGGGGTGTGGTGTGTGAGGGTCAGGGAAGCCCAACCCAACAGTTAAGCCACGTTTATATTTAAGGCAAACAATGAGAATGTAAAATTTAAAAAATCCTTTAATTTGCGGGTCGAAGAAAGTATAAAAAGAAAAATGCAAATGATCCCATCTGCTGCTCACAGCTGACTGGCTGCAAGGGGGGACCATGTGGCCCGGCCCTGCGCGGTCAGTGAATTGGTAGAATAGATTTTAAAAAGAAGGCATATGCTGGCTCCTTGCTGCCCGGGCGCGGGGAGGGTTTGAATTAACGTATAGTTTTGCATTACGTATCCTCTTCCAGACCGCTCCAACTGGGAATTTAGCAATTATGCAAGTTCTTCCCCTTTGGGTTTGAAATCTATAGGCAAGTGGTTATCTAAGACCTTTGAGTTTCTACATGGAACATTCTCGAACTGATTTTGAAAAGTCAGTACTAATTGCTATGCAAAATTAGCAAGCAGCAGGGAGAACCTAGCCCTGCGTCCGGGGGTTGTTTTATAAAAGAATCCATACGTGCTCAGTGTCATTCAAAAGAGGATGATGAAAAGAATGGGGCCGAGATAGCAGCCCTTCAAATTCAAAAGACTTGAGTCGCCCTATCTACATTTAAAATAGGGCGGAGGGAGAAAGGGAGGAGGACCGCTTGGGGCAGAATAGTTAATTTATACATTCCCTGAAGACAGAATGGAGGCACTTCTATTTCTGCCGGGAACTTGACTTTTAACATTCGCACATTAAATAACATGTCTGATATAGTACATCGCTTGACTTAGTTAACATATAGCAGTTTTAGTTTCACCTTCAATTTAATGTGACAGTTTGAATTTAAAAAGTATAAGTTGCATTTCATTAATTCAGTTTTCTAGGGTTTCCCAGTGGAAGAGTTAGGAAGAATTAAGAGAAGCATTTAAGCTCACTTTGCATTTTTAAACCACTTTACTTAGTGCTTTAAAAATGTAAAATGACCTTCTTACGTTTTTACAAAGGGGACTAGATGAAATGTGTTATAGGATATATCTATAGCCAATCATTAACAGGTATTGGAGGAAAAATTAAATAATACATCAGTGGAAATAAAATAATTAAAAATGAACATTTCCCTGTTCACATTGTTCAGAACCAGAAGTTTTGTGAAATAACAATAATTCTATAGCATCTAAAACAAGCAGCGTGCTTAACTGATACAAACTGACTTTTCAAAACAATCTCTCAGGAAACTACAAAGTGACCTTGAGTATTATTGTAAATTATGTATCTTAATTTGCAGAACTGGATGAACATTGCTACTTAAAGTAAGCTATTCCAAATGAGTTGTTAGCAAAAATGGAAGTTACTGCAATGTGGGAAAGGAAAACGACCTACCTTCAAATGGTTTTGTATGTTTATATGAATTTCTTTTTTTTTTTTTAATAAGGAGAAAAAGCAGGACAAAAGATTTTTTTAAAAAGGTAAAAACATGCATTGGAGTTGTCATGTTCCAGTTGTACCTTAGAGTCTTTGAAAAACAATATTTTTGAAAGTGCTATTGGATAAATGTAATGCCTTATGAAAAAATATGAATAAACATGGAGTAAGATGGGGAGAAGGGCTTCCCTGGTGGCTCAGTAGTAAAGAATCCTCCTGCCATTGCAGGAGATACAGGAAATGCGGGTTCGATCCCTGAGTCGGGATTATCCCCTGGAGAAGGAAATGGCAACCCACTCTGGTATTCTTGCCTGGGAAATCCCATGGACAGAGGAGCCTGGTGGGCTATAGTCCATGGAGTCAAATAAAAGTCAGACATGATTTGGAGACTAAACAAGAACATGAGGAGAGGAATGAAGTTTTAAAAAGCACAATTCTTGCCTGAGGTAATCTTAAGAAGTCAGCAGGAGTGACTGCTAATGATTCATAAGAATATGTATAAAGACCTGAAAAAAATAAAAACCTTAGATTTAGAGGTCTGCTTGATTGGAAATTTCTTCATTAGAAATGCATTTTTCAAGATTTCAAATTAGAGCTGCTACAATTGATCTAATGAATTCATTTCCAATTTTACCTGAGTAAAAGGCAGCAGGGAGTAAATTTGGCCATACAAAGGACTCACATAAAACACTAAATGTAAAAACTCTAAATTATCCAGCATTTAATGAAGAGTGGGATATCTTTAATATCAATCAATGTATATAATAAAGAGTGGCAGATAGACATCAGGTTTCACATATCCTTTAGCTGTTGTTCTAAAGTTTTTGATCATCATAAAATGTACTTATAGCTGCCTCAACAGTATTTATAGGACTTTGTATCCCTCAGTAGTTAAGTCTTAAAACAATGCAACAGATTTCACTGTTACTTGTAGACATTTCCACTTTACTACTTGCCTGCTGGATGTATAATTTTGCCAAGCCTTCAACTTCAAACAGAAGTAGCTGGCAGATCCAGATTCCGTGAATACTCACAAATGAAGTAAGAGGGAAAAAGAGGAGGAGCAGAGAAGCTTGTATTAACTTTATTAAATAGAACCTACTGAAAGACATCTCGCTGAGTAACTTGCAAAACTGACTTTTGTTTGTGAAGGTGGGCTCAAGGGCTTCAGTTTAACCCTTTGTGTGCTGGGAATGGGGTGTGAGGGGAACCAACCCCACCTTTAGTGGAATCTGGAGCAGGTAAATGACACACCATGATCCAGTGTGGGAAAGAAAAAAAAAAAAGAGGTGTTGCATGAAAAGTTGCAGAGAATTTGTGCTGGGCAGTTTTCCTTATGTATAGAAGAACTATTGAATAATTTATAGTACCTTGAGATTTTAAGCACCCAGCATAACCATTAAGATATGATTTTAGTAGAATATCTGGCTTGCACAATAGGGAGTCTGCAAAAGGAAATCTTAAGGAGAGCGAAAACTGCTGCAATCCCAGTCTCAATTTCAAGCCCTTGAGAAAAAAAATGCCAGTCTGAACGATAGCTCATTCTGAACCCAGAGTGCTAGCTGGAGGCGCTGCAGCCACCAGGGCCCAAAGCCCAGAGGGGTGCCCAAGGGCCTGCAGTCGGAGGAGTTCCCCACACAGATCACACAGCAAAGCGACAGGCAGGAAGCAGGGAGCGAGGGGAGGCTGGTTTCCCAGCCAATCAGAGTACACTAACAAAGAAAAAAAAAAAGGAGGTATACACTCCTCTAGTAATTGGCTGGTTTTTAAGAAACTATTTCTTGCTTTGGGCCAAAAGACTCTAAATGAAATGCTCTCCATACATATATATACATTTTTAAAGTCTTATTGGACTTGCCTGAAATCTCCTCTGTAAAATTAAATACCTTGTAGAAATGAACTTGAGATCCAGTGATTCTACTTCTAGGAATCCATCCTAACTCAACCAAGGCTACAACTACAAACAAATGTTGTATGTTCACTGCAACATTGCAAGCAAATGTTGGATGTTCATTGCAGGATCATCCATAACAGAAAAATTGGGAGACAACTTGGAAAATAGTCAAAATGATGACACATGCTATGGCACACTATCTCAGCTTTAGAAAGAGGAAGGTAATCTTTTTTTATGGGTACAGAAAGTGTCTATGACATATTGAGTAGAAAGAAAATTACAGATCTCTATGTAGTGTAAACCCACTTTTGTAAAAAAAAAAAAAGAGAGAGAGAAAGAAAGGAAAACATGTATGTACCTATATCTGGGTGTGAATAGAAAAGGTCTGGAAAGCACAGGGGTAACAGTGGTTACCCTGGAGGTATATAATGGTAGAAAGAAGGAACTTACTAGTCCTTTTTCATGTTCAACCTTTGTGAAATATTTGATTTCCTTGTTGTCCCCCAACAATGAGCATCTATTGCTTTTGTAACCCTTTCCCCCCACACACCAAAAAAGAGTTGTCACCTTGGCCTAAGGAACAAATCACCCTGGAGTAACTAAAAGTCATGCAGGGTTTCACTGGTGGCTCAGCGGTAAAGAATCTGCCTGCCAATGTAGGAGAGATGGGTTCTGTCCCTAATTCAGAAAGATCTCACATGCTGCGGAACAACTAAGCCTGTGTGCCACAGCTACTGCGTCTGTGCTCCAGAGCCCATGAGTCACAACTACTGAGCCCAGTATCCTCCAGCCCATGCTCAGCAACAAGAGAAGCTACTGTACTGAGAAGCCTGTGCACCACAACTGGAGAGTAACCCCCCAATTGCTGCAACTAGAGAAAAGCCTGTGCAGCAAAGAAGACCCAGCATGGCCAAAAACAAACAAATAAATATATAAATAATTTTTTTTTTAAAGTCATGCAACTTTGGTGTGAGTGCCTGACTTGACACCTGTCACCTGACTCCCCTTCATCAATCTATTGTTTTGCCTTTAAAAAAAAGAGAGTTAGAAGAAATCTCAGTAATAATGCTCCCAAAGTAAATATAATATTTGGCTACAGAATCCACAGCTCCTTTTCCACAAACTTCTGAAATGTCAGCACAGTATTTTAGTGTCTAAGGATTTCACTATAATCATGGCACATTAGGGCCTGAGAAATAATAGATGCCAACAGCCTGGTTTTACCAATAAGGAAACCAAGGCAAAAAGAAAAGGTAGCTTGCCCAAGGCACACTGGCCTTTGGAACAATGTTTTGGGGTTCCTTTTGGTATGTCACGCCTACCAAAGGCCAAACAGGTTTCAAAATAAATCAGAGTCCACCAAAGAGGAAAATTTACAAGGTTAGGGTTTCACACAGTTGTATTCACGAACGTGGTAGCTCAACTCCGGCCTCGACCTTCACTCCTCAGCAGCTTAGCTCTCTTCCTCAAGAGGCCTCGTGGGTCCAGCCTGGGGTGGAGGTCCCTGCTCTGAATCTCCCTGTCATAGAGGCTATTACGGACTTAACTGTGCCACCTCCCATCCCGGTACCTAGTCCCCCCAGGGGTTGGAGTCCTAACCCCCGGTGTAGCTCAGAATGTGGCTGCATTTGTATACAGAGCCTTTAAAGAGGTGGTTAAGGTTAGGTGAGGTTATATGAGTGGGCCTCAAGCTCATGTGACTAGTATCCTTATACAAAGAGGGATGTGCCTACACAGAGAAAAGCCCATGTCAGGACATTTAGGTGGCTGTCTGTAGGCCAGGAAGACAGCCTCAGGAGAGCCCTGCCGGCAGCTTGATCTTAGACTTCCAGTCTCCAGAGTGAGAAAATAGATTTCTGTTGTTTAAGCCCCTCAGTCCATGGTATTTTGTTATGGCAGCCTGAGCTGACTGGCACAGAGACCCTGTTCACATGAAGCTATAATGGACTTTCTGTCTGTCTCTTCAAGTAGAATGTAAACTTTTGGAGGGCAAGACCATGATCCTACACTATCTCCAAGTACCTGGCTCTGTGCCTGAGACATAATCAATTCTCAACAAACGGTTGTTGGAAGAATAAGTGAATTGTTGTTAGATATCACATGTCCCATTTCTCTTCCCCTTTCTATAGATGAAGAAACAAATGGTTGAAGGCTTGGAGCAGGACAGCTCCTAGTCTATGTGAATGGTGCCTCCTGGAATGGCCCCTATACCACCTATGTGTTATATGGGAAGAGCCCAAAGACAGGCGGCTGAGTCCTGGCAGGATCTGGGCCACATGTCAGAACCCTCTCACCTCCCAGTTGAGGACTTCATCCACCATTCTATACCAACTGGAATAATATCACACAGGTATAAAGTTCTTTCCATAGCTGTCTTAGTCTCCTCAGGCTGCCATAATAAAATACCATACCCTGGGTGCCTTAAATAGAATAAGTTTATTTTTTCACAGTTCTGGAGGCCTGAAGTCTGAGATCAGGGTGCTGGCATGATGGGTTCTGGTGAGAGCTGTCTTCCTGGTTTGCAAATGGTCACCTTCTTGCTGTGTCTTTACATGGTGGATAGAGAGCAAGCTCCGTCCCTGGTATCTCTTCTTGTTATACATGCTCAGTCACTTCAGTCGTGTCTGACTCTCTGTGACCCTGTGGGCCATAGCTGGCCAGGCTCCTCTGTCTGTGGGATTCTTCAGGTGAGAATACTAGAGTGAGTTGCCATGCCCTCCTCCAGGGAATCTTCTTGACCCAGGGATCGAACCTGCGTCTCTTATGTCTCCTGCATTGGCAGGCAGCTTCTTCTTATTAGGCCACTAATCCCATCATGAGGGCCCCACTCTCATAACATCATCTAACCCTAAATACCTCCTAGTCGCTCCATCTCCAAATACCATTATATCAGCAGTTAGGGCTTCAGCATATGAATTTGTGAAGGACACAAACATTTAATCTATAATAATAGTGTTTTCACATGTTGTCCTTCTGTTTGCTCTTGATCACAGACCTGAGAGAGATGAGCAGCCATACTACCTCCCCACACCAACCCACCTCATTTTTAAACAAGTGGGGAAAAAATAAAGCCCAGAGAGATGACATGGCTTGTAATTCATTCTTTCATTTAACAAATAATTATCTCAAGCTAATATGTGCCAGACTCGAGATGCATGACTGGCAATTGGCATGACTTACACTATATCCTGAGGACTTCCCTGATGGCTCAGACGGTAAAGCGTCTGTCTACAATGCGGGAGACCTGGGTTCAGTCCCTGGGTCGGGAAGATCCCCTGGAGAAGGAAATGGCAATCCACTCCTGTACTATTGCCTGGAAAATCCCACGGACAGAGGAGCCTGGTAGGCTACAGTCCATGGGGTCGCAAAGAGTCAGACACAACTGAGCGACTTCACTTTCCTTTATACTATATCCTAAGTACTAATTCTTCTACTGTTTCCCAATTAAGTCTGGTTATTTCCCAGTTTAGTTCTTTGCAACATCAGCAGTACTGACCAGAATAGAATTTAATCTTTTCAGAAAATTCCATCCTACTCTAAGACACAAGGGAGTCCTTAGGCACACCTTCCTGCTTAGGCTGGGCATTTCTATCTTCTTTGCCTTTGCTTGTGATGCTTCTACACCGCTCCTGTGAACTCCTATTCATCCTTTGAAGCCCAGCCAAATGTCTACACTGTTGTGGGGTTTTCACCATCCCTCTCCCACAGGCAGGCCTGTACTCCCAGTGTTCTAGTTACTCTTCTACTGTAGACGACCCCTATTTCAGCCTAACTGGTATTACTTGACTGTACCGTTTATTCGTGTTTTCCATGATGCTCTTGTACTGGACTCCACAGAGCCTCAACATCATCCCTCCTGTTGCCTTCTGCAGTATCTCAAGTGGCTCCCCCCTGCTGTGACTGATGCATGCACTGGACACTCCAGCTGGTTGGACTGAGGGCTGAAGCTTGAAATATGAGTAGTTGCTCAAGGCTGCATGTGGATGATGCCAGACTTCCCAGTGGCTGGGTACCAGCCCTGCTCAGCAGGTCTCTGAAATGGACAATGACAAACCCACACAACAGAATCTTCTTTTTTAAAGTGTGTACACCTTGGGTGATAGTTTTCTTTCCTGGGGGTGCCATCATAAAATAATACAAACTGGATGGGTTAGATCATCAGAAATTTATTGTCTCAATGGTTCTGGAGGATCAGTTCAGTTCAGTCACTCGGTTGTGTCCGACTCTTAGAGACCCCAAGGACGACAGCACTCCAGGCTTCCCTGTCCATCACCAATTCCCGGAGCCTACTCAAACTCATGTCCATCGCATCAGTGATGCAATCCAACCATCTTGTCCACCGCCATCCCCTTTTCCTCCTGCCTTCAGTCTTTCCCAGCATCAGGGTCTTTTCAAATGAGTCAGTTCTTCACATCAGGTGGCCAAAGTATTGGAGTTTCAGCTTCAGCATCAGTCCTTCCAGTGAATATTCAGGACTGATTTCCTTTAGGAGGGACTGGTTGGATCTCCTTGCAGTCCAAGGGACTCTCAAGAGTTCTCTCCAACACTACAGTTCAAAAGCATCAATTCTTCGGGGCTCAGCTTTTTTATAATCCAACTCTCACATCCATGCATGACTACTGGAAAAACCATAGCTTTGACTAGACAGACCTTTGCTGGTAAAGTAATGTCTCTGCTTTATAATATGCTGTCTAGGTTGGTCATAGCTTTTCTTCCAAGGTGTAAGCGTCTTTTAATTTCACAGCTCCAGTCACCATCTACAGTGATTTTGGAGCCCCCCAAAATAAAGTCTGTCACTGTTTCCACTGTTTCCCCATCTATTTCCCATGAAGTGATGGGACTGGATGCCATGATCTTCGTTTTCTGAATGTTGAGCTTTAAGCCAACTTTTTCACTCTCTTCTTTCACTTTCAACAAGAGGCTCTTTAGCTCTTCTTCACTTTCTGCCATAACCATGGTGTCACCTGCGTATCTGAGGTTATTGATATTTCTCCTAGCAATCTTGATCCCAGCTTGTGCTCTATCCAGCCCGGGATTTTGCATGATGTACTCTGCATATAAGTTAAATAAGCAGGGTGATAATATACAGCCTTGATGTACTCCTTTCCCTATTTGGAGCCAGGCTGTTGTTCCATGTCCATTTCTAACTGTTGCTTCCTGACCTGCAATACAGATTTCTCAGGAGGCAGGTCAGGTGGTCTGGTATTCCCATCTCTTTCAGAATTTTCCACAGTTTGTTGTGATCCACACAGTCAAAGGCTTGGCATAGTCAATAAAGCAGATTTTTTCTGGAACTCTCTTGCTTTTTCGATGATCCAGCGAATGTTGGCAATTTGATCTGTGGTTCCTCTGCCTTTTCTGAATCCAGCTTGGTTCATGTACTGTTCATGTACGGTTCATGTACTGTTGAAGCCTGGCTTGGAGAATTTTGAGCATTACTTTGCTAGCATGTGAGATGAGTGCAAATGTGCAATAGTTTGAACATTCTTTAGTATTGCCATTCTTTGGGATTGGAATGAAAACTGACCTTTTCCAGTCCTGTGGCCACTGCTGAGTTTTCCAGATTTGCTGGCATATTGAATGCAGCACTTTCACAGCATCATCTTTTAGGATTTGAAATAGCTCAACTGGAATTCCATCACCTCCACTAGCTTTGTTCATAGTGATGCTTCCTCAGGCCCACTTGACTTCGCATTCCAGGGTGTCTGATCACACCATTGTGGTTATCTGGAGGATAGGAGTCCCATATCAAGAGCTGGATAGGCTCTGTCTGAGGGCTATGCAGAGGCTCTGTTCCAGGGCTCTCTCCTTGCTTCTGGGGGCCTCAGAAGTTTCTTGGTTCTTAGATGATATTCTCCATGGATCTTCCCATCCTTTTCCTCCAGTACATATCTGTCTCTGTGTCTAAATTTCTCCTTTTTAGAAGGACAAAGTCATACTGGATTAGGGACCCCCCACAAATAACCTCATCTTAACTTGAGTATCTGCAAGGACTCTACTTCCAAGTGGACCCTATTTCACAGACAATGGGGGTAAGGAGTTCAACATCATCTTGAGGACACAGTATAACTCATAACAGTGGGGAAAAAGGACTAAGCTCACTTGGACTCAGTCCTAACATCCCAGAAGCACTGGGTCCCAGAGTGAATATCTGCTGACAGGGTGGCTTTCTCTGCTACACCACAACTCCAAGGATCACTGCTAACATCTCTGTCACTGCATGAATATGCTTTCCCTTTTCTTTCTAAAGAATGTGCCTAATTTAATTTTGCTACTCCTTGGGGACTTGGCCCTTTGCATTCACATTTCCATGCCTCCAGCCCTACTGCTGCCCTGCAGGTAGCAGGTGCTGATAAATGCTGTCATATTTGATGGTGACATCAAGGTGATGTTGGCTGCAGAGTGCAGGGCTCATGAAGTCAGACAGACCCCTGGATTTGAATTCAGGCTCCCACATGTACTAAGTGTGGGATTTTGGACGCTGCTTAAGCTTTTAGCATCCATTTCCTTTGTCAAGGCATGGGGCACCATGCAGGATGGTTTTAAATGAGGCAGGCAGCTATGGGGAGCACCGCAGAGCGGTTGGCAGAAGCTAAGTTCAATAAAGGATAGTTATTTTTATTGGTTATAAATGGGGTGAGCAAACTGTTGAAATAACTAGCCTGGGCACATAACAGTTAAGGTTTTGAAAAACACATTTCTAGTTTAGCAGCAAAAGCACAAAGGTTCATATGATGGTCCTAAATGCTGTCTGGAAGACACCACTTTAAATTCAAATTCCACCCAGGAAAGGGAAAAAGACATCATCATGTAATTCTAAAACATGTGATGCCCCCAACCCTCATGTCCTTTCTCCTTACCCCTCTCATAAGGAAAAGACAGTGTCTCTGCTGTCTTTCTCTAGGACAGGCCCCGGTCACCTCTGCCATGAGTGCATGTTGGTGCCATCAGAGCCCTGAGCTAAGTAACCAATCAGCCAGAAAGAAAAGGTGCTGCATGCAAATCTCAGTCCGTACACTTGCATCTGTGAAATAACGATTTTTCTAATTTACTTTCTGTCTTGAGCCCTGTCCTTTTGGAGTCCTCCCTACTCCCACCAGAAGCTTCCAGCGGCCTCTGGCCTCCAGGCATCTGCCCACATGGGTTCTGGCTGAGACGTCCATCATTCTGCATGCTGTACCCTGCAGGCAGTGGCTCTGCCATGCCCAACCAGGGACGCGGTCATCTCTTTGCAAGGCTGCCTGGAACGCGGAAGCCATGATCCAAATGCCTACAGGGACCAGGCTGGGAGAGCTCGTGAGTGAAGCGTGCAAGCGTGCAGCTTGCCTATCAGACACATAAGAACATCTTCCCTTCCATGGAGGAGTGCACCGGCTCCTCTTTCTTTCCTGAGCCATCTTTAGTTTATGTTTCATTTCTTCATTTACGGAAAAAATCTGGGGTAAAGAGGACCATTTTCTATTGCCGGGAACAGTGCCAGTGTCACGATGAGTGACAACTAACCCCTGGCATCAGTGTAGCAATGACTTCCAGGGATTCTGGCAAACTAGAGCATTTATTCCTTATCTAAGGCAGGCAGCCTTGGTGCCATAAGAGACTGAACACAGTGTGGCCAAATCTGCTAATTATTCAAGAGAAGCTCCAACCTGGACTTCTGTGTAAAATTGCCTAGATTTATAATGCTCAGTGACTGAAATTCACATGGTCGAACAAAGTCAGATGTAATGCCTGTAGTTTGCGGTCTCAGCTCCCAGCCACAGCCACAGCTTCTTGGGGGCAGGCCTGCCTCCCAGCCAGACTGCTGGAGAGCCCACCCACACAGCAGCCTGCCCATCCCCACCACCGTGTCCAGGGTCCTCCTGCTTCTGCCCACGCATTGTGCCTATGGCTCAAATCTTCTCCCTGCTGGGTTTTAAGATTTTAGAAACAAAAGCTTGAGGGCAATTTCAACTTTCTACTCCATCTCGTCCCTTCACCAAGATAATAAACCCAGATGGGAATATCTGCTTGGAGACAGGGAAGGGAAAGGAGGAAATACCAGGAGAATAAAAATATAGATTAGTATCTCAACGATACACTCTTGGCACACATACTTACTGACCATATTTGATCTGAGGTTACTATAAAACAGCTTCAGAATTTCTCTCTGTTGCGGACTCCTAGGAAAGAAGCACCAGGAAAATCTTTTAGAAAGGAAATCTCAGTTCAGCCAATTAATCAAAAATTCCGTTTTTTGTTGTTGTTTTTTTTTACAGTAAAATAGATGTATCTAACACTGCATGTTCTTAATAATATATTGATAGTATGATGTAACATTTACTTTTATTAGTATATGTCCCGTGTTTTCTTGATTCTGCCATGGGCAATTTCTGATTTCAGTAATAAGGTTTTTGAAAAAAATATGTAATACCTTTGAGGTTTTATGCATTGAGTTAATATTAATAGTAAACACAGTGCTACTTATTACTGAGCCATCATTGGTTTAAAGGACTAATGTTATTACAGGAGTCATTACTGGTGTGAAGGACTAAAGCAATATAACCCTTGTGCTCCGCGAAGATGACAAATTTGGGAGCAGAAAGTTCAGACTCAAATTGCATTTGTTTCATCATTTTCTTGGGTGGAGGGAGAGAGATGCAGGTCTCCCTGTAATACTGATTTGAGTGGTCAGGAATGGGGCAAGAATATTAGAAATATACCAGATGAAAATCCTTCAAATAAATGACCTTATTACCCTCCTGACCTATATAATCAGCATGGAGCAAAGAGAAATGATTGTGCTTTGGAACTCAAGTGTGTGAATTTGAGGAAAGCTACCAGAGGAATCCAATAATCCATATTACTTGCTTCTTCCCCCTGAATGTTTTACACTAGAAATTAGAGAAGTTCTCGGTTACTTGTCTCTAGTAAGGTTACAAACTTTTTTTAAAAAGAAGGTGTTAGGAACAGCAGGTATATCTATGATGGCAGGGAGAAACCCATGTTTGAGGACAAATATGGTGTTTATGTTATGATTCCCTAAGACTCAAACATTTGGTATTTCCTGAATTTTTCTAGAGATACTGAAGTTTTCAAATGGTGTCTATAGTAAAATATATTACATCCAAGTTGATATCTAATGATTTAATATTTAAATATTAAAAAATTAAGACACATAAAAGGTACAGCTTCTATAACCACGCACGTTCTTCATGAGATTCTTGATGCAATCCTGGTTTTCAGTAAGTAAACTTTGTACTTGTGGAAACTGCATTTATTCAGCCTTGACATTAGGAAAGTAAGCAAATTATTTCAGTGCCAAAGAGATGGCTAATCTAGGCTGGGGTGAGTGAATGTGCTTTCCCAATGCCTATATTCCTGGAGAATTTTTGCAGTGACAGAATTTGGCTCATGTCAACTGTAGAGAAAGGTGGGGGAGACCATTTAGTACCTAAATATAGGGCTGGGCACCCATGCAGTTGGCAGGAGGAGGTGAGACTTCTTTGGAAGATGGCCTGGCCGGCTTTAATGTGACAAAGGCTTTCAAAGTTAAACAAATATTTATTGAACACCTACGACTGCAAAGCTTTGAGTTCTTTGGGGAATTAAGAAACAGATAAACAAGGTCCCTGTCCTCAAAGAGATGTCATTCTAGCCCAGGAATCAATCATGAACCCTGAAAACTGATATAACGCAGAAGGCAGCATCACAGGAGAGACCCAGAGTGGGGATGACTGCGGAGTCAGAATAAACCAAGACGCTTCTGTGGAGAAGGGGCTGTCCTGGGAGCCCGCAGGAAGGCTGAGGGATTCTGACCCACAAAGGGCAGGTGAAGGGCATTCTGAGTGGGCAAAACTTCAGGCAGTAGCTACGGCAGGGAACTGCAGATCCTATTTGGAAAACTTTAAACAGCCATTTTGAGTAAAACACAGAGAGCCTTGAAATTAGAGGGTGGGCAGAAGTAACAGGTAAGATCAAAGCGATTGGCAGTGGACAGGTTAAGGCCTTTGCTGGTCTGTGCCACGGTTCTCCCAAGATTTGACACTCAGCTTGGTGTATGACAGTTTCATTGAAGAAACCTGTGACCTCTGGAAGCCATAAGGCAAGAAGACTCTGATCTCAAAATGCTAGTTCTGCCGGTCTCTCAGACTGCTTTGCCCTGACTCTGTTGTAGTGATCCAGGTAACGCAAAAGTGGGAGGATACCCGGAAGGGTGATGGGGACAGAAACTAAAGGTAAGTGATAACTGATCACTACCCGCTCTGTCGTCGCGCCCCTCTATGCAGCTTCCAAAAAGCCTAGGAGGTGTGTTCAGGGGAGACGCCTGAAAATAATGGAGCAGGACAGCATGTTTATACAAGGAAGGGAAAGCTGCTCCTCCACATCGAGAAGTTCAACAAAGAAATAACCGAACTAAGAATTTCTGATCCTACCAGGCAGTAAGAGATCATCCACAAAAGCAGTTATAAATCTAAAATTTCATGGCATTCATGTAATAGGGTTAATATTCTCAGGATGAACTTTTCTACTTTTGCCTGTCTTCCCTTATTTTTGCTGCTTGATATGTTATTGTAGTTTTTTTGGCCACACCATGTGGCCTGTGTATCTTAGCTCCCAGACTACAAGTGACTGAACTTGGGTCCTTGCAGTGAAAGCACTGAGTTCTAACCACTGGACAACCAGGGAATTTCCTTGAATTTCAATTGGTTTCTGTCTAGTAAAAGCTTTTTATAACCAACCAGAAACACTTGTAGTAAAGACGCTAAATAAAAAATATAGTGTTGCTATGTTGTAAGCATTCAGGGCATCCTGGATAAAACACAGTAAAAACTCATTTTTAAAAAATATATAAACCCCATTATATTAAAATATAATTTTAGATATTCTGCAGAATGGGCAACTGGCCCCCATTTCCTGTCTAGCCTCTACTTGAAAACAAGGCAGGGATAAGGGTCATGAAAGTGAAAGTTGCTCAGTTGTGTCTGATTCTTTGTGACTCCATGGACTATCATCTACCAGGCTTCTCTGTCCACGGAATTCTCCAGACAAGAATCCTGGAGTGGCTAGCCATTCCCTTCTCCAGGGGATCTTCCTGACCCAGGGATCAAACCCGGTCTCCTGCATTGCAGGTGGATTCTTTACAGCCTGAGCCACCAAGGAAGCCCCAAGGGTCAGAGGTGGGGGTTAAAGGTCTATGCTACAGTGGGGAAGGGGATCTTGGAATGGAGGTCAAGGTCATGAAGGTGAAGGAAAGTCATTAGGAAGTTGTTTCAGAAAGAAGGGTGAAGAGTGAGTCTCTAGTCGTCAGTATTCTCCTAGCTGAATTTTTGAATCTGGCCTACAAACTGGTACATCTCTGGGATCACTGATCTTGTCCTGCTGCCTCTGGACTCAGAATTATCCCTACCAATATTTAAGTTGGCTCCAACCACCACCACCAGGTGGCACCAAATCACAGCTGAGTTCGGCATGAATTTAGGTAGGGCAGCTGGCTCCCAAAATTCCTCACCAGCTAGGTCTATATGAGTCATTTGTTTGTTAATCTTAAAAAACAAATTGTGACCTCATATTTCACATGACTGAATTTTTGGATCTCACTTATCCAATTACTAATAATTGAGGAAAGTATTCTTTTTGTAAACTAAATACCAAAGGAGACTAAATTAGACATTGTGCTAATTGCTTTACAGACATTAGCTAGTTTAATTCCTTCAACAAACTATGAGGAATAATATGAAACTGTTTTTAAGAGGCAAAAAGTTCTCATATTCACATTTTTACATAGTTGAATCTAATATTTACTAACCCTTTGGTGCTGAGCTCTATGTATACTTCATAGATTGAGCTTATTAATTACATGATTCAAAATTTCATTATGTATATTTTATGTCTGCTTGATTTATCAGTTTCTGAAAGACGTGGCTAAAATCTTTTAACTATAATTTGATGTATTCATTTCTCTCTGCTACTTTTTTTCAGTTGTTCCTTTGTGTATTTTGAGGTTGTATTGTTAGGTGCATACATGTTTTTGATGGTTGTATCTTCTTGCTCTATTGTTCCTCTTACCAGCATATGACCTTCTTTGTCCCTTATATATATATTTTTTGCCTTATATCCTATATTGTCAGATACTAATATTCTCTTTATTTTTCCTTTTGGTTCATATTTTCCCCATCTTTTATTTTCAATCTTTCTCTGTCTTTTGTTTTTAAGTTTCTCTTTTAGACAGCTTATTGGATAGTGCTTTTTAACTGAATCTGAGATTCTATTTTTTAGTTGGTGAATTTAATTAATTTATTGTAATTCATTCTAATATAAATACTAATGTATTTATATCCATTCTATATTTTTCACTTTTTACACATTTTATACTTGTTTTCCCTTTTTTGCTTTATTTTTTAAGAATTGAGGTACAAATACATATAAGATTAGTTTCAGGTACAACATAATGATTAGATATTTGTATATACTGAGGGATGATTACCACAATAAATCTAGTTAACATCCATCAGCATATATAGTTACAAATTTTTTTTAGGATTTACTCTCTTGGCAACTTTCAAACGTGCAACACAGTATTTTTAACTATAGGTCACCATGCTATACATTACCTCCCCATGGTTTACTTTATAACTGTAAGTTTGTGTCTTTTGACCACCTTCATTCATTCCCCTCTTCCCTCCATCCCAAATCCTGCTGCTGGCAACCACCAATCTGTTCTCTGAATCTATGAGTTCAGTTTTTTTCAGATTCCATATATTAAGTGGGATCTTACAGGATTTATCTTTCTCTCTTGCTTTCTCCTGGGTGTGTGCGTGCTAAGTTGCTTCAGTGGTGTCTGACTCTTTGAGACCCCATGGACTGTAGCCCGCCAGGCTCCTCTGTCCATTGAATTCTCCAGGCAAGAATACTGGAGTGGGTTGCCTCTTCCTCCTTCAGGGGATCTTCCTGACCCAGGAATCAAACCCACATCTCTTAGGTCTCCTGCATTAGCAGGCAGGTTCTTTACCCCTAGAACCACCTGCTAAGCCCCCCTTCTATTAGGTAGGGTTCTTTTTGTTTGTTTGGCTTAAATGTTGAGCATTCCAGTTTGGCTGGAATCTGTCTTACTTCAAAGTTCATGTTTTGTCTTTTGTACCACACCAAGAATTAGATGTCAATAGAACCTTATAAATTTGTTATCTACCCACTGGATCTAAAACTGGTGTGTGTGTGAAAATTACTTGGAAATTTATGAGAAACACTGACCCTGGACCTCCTCTTTAGATTCAGCTCAGTAGGTCTGGGTAAAGTCCTGATTCTACATCAAGTCCCAGATTTTGATGCAGGTTCACAGACCACAGCATAGGAAAACTGTTCCCATCCAACCCCACAGCTCTCCAAACTGTAAGCTTTACACCTGTCTTGGCCCTTTAAATATTGCTTTTTAAAGATACACCCTTGGGTGGGCTCTATCACCTCCTTTCTAGATCTTTTCTCACCTTATATTGTCCTATATGTTAGAAGAATTCTCTAGATTTACTTTAGATATTCTAATTAGTTTCCAATCCATTGCTCCTTTACTATTATTCCATTTTACTTGCTTGTTCCATCATTATAAAAGCAAACATATTCAACATTTCTTGGGAGTGCCCTGGCAGCCCGGTGGTTAAGACTTGGCACTTTCATTGCCATGGGCCCAGGTTCCATCCCTGGTCAGGGAACTAAGATCCTGCAAGCTGCGTGGCATGGCCAATAAAATAAAATAATTAAAAAAACAGTATTTCCTTTAACAGCATTTACTATCAATCTCTGTAATAGGTAGAAATACACTTTCAGGCACTCAGCAGCTACTTCACTAGCAAGCATGACTATCTCCATTTCTACCAGAAAGCACGATAAAGCTTGGAGAATTTGCCTAATATCACATTCAATGGAAAAGCTAGTCTTTGAACTCAGATCTGTCTATTCTACTTGTCATAGCCCACTTGCCTTCAAAGAGACTCTGGTCCACAGAAACCTACAGTACAGTGGGGAAAGACACAAATAATCTCCCTTTCTAGTCATGCTTGTATCCACGATAGTGCTTTGCACATAATAACACTTAATATACATCAGTGAAAAGAAAACATGAATTTATCCTTGGTGTCTTTTTTTTTGTTGTTGTTCTACTTATGGTCAGGAGAATCACAATCTGGTAAAACAAGAAATAAAGAGGACTCTTTGGGACTTCCTTGGGGGTTCAGTGGTTAAGACTCCAGTGCTTTCGATCCAAGTGGGACTGGTTCAATCCATGGTTGGAAAACTAAGATCCCACATGCTGCATGTGACAGTCAAAAAAAGAAGAGAGAGAGAGAGAACTGTTCGGAAAAACACAAACTCAGAGACAAAACAGAAAGAACAGTCTGTGTCATACAGAGAATTTCTTCCTCTGAACAGCTACTCTAATAGGTCATCAAAGTCCCATTATGTGAAAATATCCATTATAACAAGCTAGGGCTACTTCCATTTTGAACTCTTTATTTTCCTAATTAATTCACTAAAAGTCTTTAAGAGATTCAAAAAAGTAAAATCAGTACTATTTTCTCCTTCCTGGACTCAGTTTTATAATACTGATGTTGAACATAATCAACTATATGTAATTGCAGAAATTATTGCCGGGGATTTGCATATGAAATATACACCTTTCATTGCCTCTAGTTGGCATTGTTAACTCTATTATAAATAGTACAGCTGACACACTGCAAACAGAAAGCTCTTTTTGATGGGCAAAAATGGAAGACTGCTACGAATGGAAGAAGTGTTAGCACACAACGTTTAAGTTGGTAAGCTTTCATTAGAACTAGTCAAGAGGGAAAGTGGTTTATTAACTAATCATAGACATGTTTAAGAATCCAATCATACAGAAAAACTTATGTTAAGCTTTCTAAAAACCTATATTTATGCTACTATTTAGGTAAACAAGTAATATATCCAGTCTATAAACATAGTTGAATAGTGTTAATGGGCCCTTTTAAGAAAATTAAGCTTTTCCTTTTGGATTAATTGCATATGCAGTGAGGCAAAGAAAGTAACAGGACTGAGATATAATACTGGAGAGTACAGTTTATATTTATACCACTCTTGAAGATAAAGCTTACATTAGGTCATTTTGCTGAAATTATCTACTAGAATTTGAAAATTTTAAAATTATTTGAAAAATTTTAACCATTGAGAAAGAACAAAAAGATGCCATTCATTGTGATTGCATTACCATAAAATTATAATTAATAGGACAGTATTTTTGCTGTTTTACATTGCTTGAGGGCAAAAAAAATCAATCACTGTTACCACGCAGGCTGTTTCAATCATTACAAGGTATAGGTACAAAGACTAGTGATGACTTTTGTAAATGACATTTGCAGACATCATTATATTTTTATGCACTGTAATAATTTGGTTTTCAAAAGTTTCGGGTTAATTTGTTTTGTTACAGATGTAAAGCAATTATGACACAGAAATTCAATGTTGAACTACTCATCCAGATGACAGGAGAGGTAAGGGGGCTAGGGACAAAATTTTCTTCCTACACATTTGTTTTTAGCTATTATATTTGCCTGAGTGCATTGGTACCATAGTGACAGCTTAGCAACAGCTAGATACAAATTAAGGCAATGTGTCACGCTAGCTTCTGATCATAAAAAGTTGGTAGGTAGGACACGGGGAAGAAAAATACAGATGTTTAGATATTTAATGGTTTAATCAAAAAGAGACTTGTTCTTTTACCTGTCCTTGTCCATCTCTTCATCTTCTATCTCTGAATCTCTCTATAAAGAGATGAGGATCTAAAAAAGAATCCCAAACAAACCTCTGTGTTTAAATTGATGTAATAAAACAGAAATCAAACCTTTCCTAAATATGAAATGAAACACAATTTAATCTTTCTTAAATAGGATCTAATGATCACAGTGCATGGAAAAAAAAAAATTAATCACTTAGTCATGTCTGACTCTTTGCAACTCCCATGGACTGTAACACACCAGGCTCCTCTGTCCATGGAATTCTCCAAGCTGTCTTCCCGACCCAGGGATCGAACCTGAGTCTCTTGCATTGCAGGCAGATTCTTTCCCATCTGAGCCACAAGTGTTTTGCAAAGATGTTTCCAAAGGGTTTTTTCATACTAGTGGACATGTGATTTCCATTATGGCTATTAGAAGAACAAAGTTACACAAAATTTAAATACCTTTGGACCAGCAGATTTAAGATGACATGATGGATACTGTCATTTTTAAAGTCAACATATCATCTGATGTCTTTCATTATCTTTATTATAATTTATATGTAAAAACAGAGAAAGTAAAATAATTTGAAAGGAAGAACATAACCTTTGGAAAGCCAGAAGTAAATAAAACCACCTTGATTTTCAGAACTACTAATTTTATTTCAAATAGCCTGAAATGGTAAAATATAGGTTAAGCATATAGTTGTTGACTAGCTGAACAGAGATGGCAAACAGACTTCAAGTTGATACAGTAACAGTGCCTGCCTGGAGAGCTGTGTTGAGAATTCTGAGGTTCTGTAGGAAAAGGGCTGTGAATGAAGAGTGAATGTCTGTTAGACCTGAGAAGGAGACTAAAGGGTAGAAGACTTGCTAAGGGGCATGTGGGGAGGTGGAAAGGAAGAAGAGTTAGCTCACAGCACACAAATAAAGGCTTTAGATTTATTGTAAGTCTTATTTTTTATATTATAATGAGTGTAAATCTTACATGTAATTCTATAATATATATATATATATATATATATATATATATATATAGTATGCTATAAAAGTTTAAAAACTCATTTGCAGTTAAATTACCTAATGTTAGCTTTGTGGGGGAAAAATATGTTCCTGGACAATGTGTGTGTTCATTCTGTGGCTTCCACAGCATGTGGCAGGCTGCTGAGTATCCCTGGGAGTCTCTGCACCCCATTTAGGGATGCCCACACCTGGAAGGGTGATAGAAATGAAACCGTTTAAATTTGTCTATGATAATGGAAGACTGAGAGAAGTAAATTAACCTGCTTGTCAATGGCAGAGCTGGGATTTGAAGACTCTAAAGCCCAATTTCTTAACAAAGACTCATTTATATTCTTCTAAAGACAAGTACCAGGATTCCCTGGGATTCAGGGTTTGGTGTTAAATTACTGATCTGAAAAAGAATTTTGGGGGCCATAGGAGACCATATGGTAACTAGTAAGTTGGCAATTTCAGTACTGCTGGTTAAAGAAAAGCATGGTTTCCATTTGGGGTGATGGAAATTTATAGAAATAGTGGTGATAATTGCAAAACAATATGAATGTAATTAATGTCACTAAAATGAAAACTTTAAATTATTGTAATGGCCCATATCATTATATAGATAGATAGATAAAACCACAATAAAAAAGAAAATCATGCTTCATGGATTAGAAGATTAATATCATTAAATGGCAATTATCTGAAAATTCTTAAAGAGATGGGATTACCAGATGACCTGACCTGCTTCCTGAGAAATCTGTATGCAAGTCAGGAAGCAACGGTTAGAACTGGACATGGAACAACAGACTGGTTCCAAATAGGAAAAGGAGTACGTCAAGGCTGTATATTGTCACCCTGCTTATTTAACTTATATGCAGAGTACATCATGAGAAACGCTGGGCTGGATGAAGCACAAGTTGGAATCAAGATTGCTGGGAGAAATATCAATAACCTCAGATATGCAGATGACACCACCCTTATGGCAGAAAGTGAAGAGGAACTAAAAAGCCTCTTGATGAAAGTGAAAGAGGAGAGTGAAAAAGTTGGCTTAAAGCTCAACATTCAGAAAACTACGTTCATGGCATCCAGTCCCATCACTTCATGGCAAATAGATGGGGAAACAGTCAAAACAGACAGACTTTATTTTTGGGGGCTCCAAAATCACTGCAGATGGTGACTGCATGAAATTAAAAGACGCTTACTCCTTGGAAGAAAAGTTATGACCAACCTAGAAGGCTTATTAAAAAGCAGAGACATTACTTTGCCAACAAAGGTCCATCTAGTCAAAGCTATGGTTTTTCCAGTAGTTATGTATGGATATGAGAGTTGGATTATAAAGAAAGCTGAGCCCTGAAGAATTGATGCTTTTGAACTGTGGTGTTGGAGAAGACTCTTGAGAGTCCCTTGGACTGCAAGGAGATCCAACCAGTCCATCCTAAAGGAAATCAGTCCTGAATATTCATTGGAAGGACTGATCCTGAAGCTGAAGCGCCAATACTTTGGCCACCCGATGTGAAGAACTGACTCATTTGAAAAGACCCTGATGCTGGGAAAGAGTGAAGGCGGGAGAAGAACGGGATGACAAAGGATGAGATGGTTGGATGGCATCACCAACTCAATGGACATGAGTTTGAGTAAACTCCGGGAGTTGGTTTTGGACAGGGAGGCCTGGCATGCTCTAGTCCATGGGGTCACAAAGAGTTGGACACAGATCTGAAATTAGATGCTCTAGTCCATGGGGTCACAAAGAGTTGGACACAGATCTGAAATTAGATCTATATACTCAATGCAATCCCTATCAAAATCCCAGCAGACTCTTTTGTAGAAAATGACAAGTTGATCCTAAAATTTTTATAGAAATGCAAAGGACCCAGAGTGGCCAAAACAATTCTGAAAAAGAAGAACTACAAGTATAAATGGGGAAATCTGAATAAGATTGATGGATTGTATCAATGTCAACACTCTGGTTGTGATGTTATCCTATAGTTTTATAAGATGCTACCATCAGGGAAAATGGCAAAGGGTACACAGAATCTCTCTGTATTATTTCTTATGACTATTTGTGAATGGGGTGACAGAGGATGAGATTGTTGGATGGCATCACTGACTCAGTGGACGTGAGTTTGAGCAAACTCCAGGAGATAGTGAAGGACAGGGAAGCCTGTCATGCTGCAGGCCACGGGCTCACAAAGAGTTGAACATGACCGAGTGACTGAACAATGACTTGTGAATCTACAATTATCTTAAAATTAACAGTTTATTTAGAATTAAGCTGCAGGACTTCTACTTCCCAATTTAAAAATTTAATATAAAGCTACAGTAATCAAGGAGTGTGGTATTGGCATAAGGAGAGACACAGAGATCAATGGAATAGAATTAGCAGTCCAGAAGCAAGCCCTTAGATTTAGGGTTAACTGATTTTCTATAAACTTGTCAAAGCAACTCAAAGGAGGAAAGAATTATCTTTTCAACCAATGGTTCTAGAACAACTGGATATCCACATACAAAACTAATTAATTTAGTCCAGTGGTTTTTGATGGGGAAGATTTTGGCTTCCCAAAGGCAGGGAGCATTTGGCAATTTCTGGAGACGATTCTGGTTGTCACAGCTAGGGGCAGGATGCTGCTGGCATTTAGTGGGTAGGGGCCAGAAATGCTGCTAAACCTCCAACAATGCACAGGCAACCCTCACAGCAAAGAATGACCCAGACCAATGTGTCGACGGTGCTGAGGATGAGATACTCCCATTTAAACCTTTACCTCATACTATATACAAAAATTAACTAAAAATGGATTATAGACGTAAATGTAGGAGCCAAAACTATAAAGCTCTAAGAAAAAAACATAGGAGAAAATTTTTGTGACTTTGGGTCAGGCAAAGATCACTTAGATATGACATGAAAGGTATGATCTATAGATGAAAAAAACTGATAAAGTGGATTTCATTACAATTAAAGACACTGCACTTCAAAAGGAATCATTATGAAAATGAATTTAAGCCATAGATTGGGAGCAAGTACTTGCACATCATATATCAGATAAAGGACTTATATTCAGAATACATAAAAAGTGTTTATAACAATAATAAGATAAAGAACCTAATTAACAAATAGGCAAAAGATCTCAACAGACATTTCACCAAAGAAGATATATAAATGACTAACAAGCTCGTGAGAAGAGGCTTAAACATCATTAATCACTAGGAAAATGCAAGCAAAAATCACAATGAGATAATAGTCTCATTCCTACTAGAATAGCTATAATAAAAAAAGGAACACCATGAGCTGGCAAGGATGTGAAGAAACCGGAACCCACATGTGTTGGAAAGGTAAAATGAAACCTTTGGAAAACAGTCTGGCAATTTCTAAAATGTTATACATAAATTTATCATAAATTTTACTCCTGAGGATCTACTCCTGAGGATCTACTCAAGAGCAATGGAAACTTTTGTCTACACAATGACCTGTACACAAGGATTCACAACAGCATTATTCATAATAGGTGAGCAGTAGAAATAACCCAAATGCCAATCAACTGGTAAATGGATAAAGGAATATAATGTATCTGTACAATGGAATATTATTTAGCAATAAATGAATGAAATAATGATTAATTCCACAACATAGATAAACCTCAAAAAACATTATGCCAAGTGACAGAAACCAGATGCAAAAGACTAAGTATTGTAAAACTCCATTTACATCAAATATCCAAAGAAGGCAGACCTATAGAGACAGAGAGTAGTAGATTAGTGGCTGCCTAGGACTAAGGATGGGAGTAAGGGTTGACTACACACACACACACACACACACACAGAAGTCGCTCGGTCGTGTCCGACTCTTTGCGACCCCATGGATTGTAGCCCACCAGGCTCCTTGGTCCATGGGATTTTCCAGGCATGAATACTGGAGTAGGTTGCCATTTGACTGCAAATGGGCACAAAGGATCTTTAAAAACTGAATTGTGATGATGCTTACACAACTCTGCAAATTTATTGAAAATTACTGAATTGTATACTTACACTAGATGGATTTCATGATGTGTAAATTTTACTTCAATAAAGTTGCTTTTAACAATTCAATTAAAGCAATTTTAAATCTTCAAAAAAGAAAGAGGATAAAAACAAAGGATAAAAACAAAGATGCATAAATAGGCAGCAGTTAGGAAGTTCACAATTAACTTGATCATATTCCATGTACAAGTCAAGTAACTGCAATTCATGATATAAGGCAGGAGGCAGGCAGGGGACTTCACTGAAATTTGGAAAGTGACGAGTGATGCAAATAGTGAAGTTATGAAGACTAACTTAAGGAAAGAAAGGCTGCAGGTATAGCTTAATTCTTTGAGAATGATACTGTTTTCTCATCCATTTGAAGGCTTAAAAAAAAGGATTCAAACAAAGCAAGACAATACAAAATACGGTAAGCTCATGCTGTCACAGCATGAAAGACTCAAGTCAGATAAAGGTCATTTTGTTTCCCGTCAAACAAACCTGAGGAGTTTCCTTCTCCTAAGTCTTTGAAGCAGCAAAGATAGCTTATCAATTCTTAGAAAATGATTTCTACATGGTCTTGGGCAAGAGCAGAACCTACCACAACTGCCCAAGGGCCTTTTCTGTCCTGGGAGATAGTTAGCTTCAGTGACAAGGAAACAGTCATCCTACAGAAGTGTGGCTGACTGAGAACTTGCAGTGAAGCAAGAGGAAAATGCACAGACGTATCAGTCTATTTTGAGCATCATCTTGAAAGAATGGGAACCACCAACGGAAAAGATCACTCATTCAGGTTGAAGAGTTTTAAGGGAATTCATGTCACAGTTTTAACCTGCTGCTGTGGAGAACTTGCAGGGGCATTATCTTTCTATGACAGAGACTTTCTTAAATACTCATAAGTATTTAAGAGAATACCCATTTACCTCAGAGAAACCAATCAGGAATAGAAATTCAAGGTGACTTGTGTAGAATTTAAGCTACTTATTAATAGCGGTTATGAAGACTGCTTCTCTGGTGGCTCACATTGTAAAGAATCTGCCTGCAATGCAGGAGACCCAGGTTCAATCCCTGGGTTGGGAAGATCCCCTGGAGAAGGAAATGGCAGCTCACTCCAGTATTCTGCCTGGGAAATCCCATGAACAGAGGAGCCTAGCAGGCTCTTTGTATGGGGTTGCAAAGAGTTGGATGTGACTGGGCGACTAACACTTTCACTTCGCTTCACTGAATTGATACTACTGCATATAATTACAATCATGCAAAAAAAAAAAGATAGGCATGGCAGAAAAGGCTGGAAGAAATACAAAGGAAGTGGTGATGCTGATTATGTGAACATGGTGAGACTCAGAATAATTTTTTTCTATCTTTCAAAAATTTTTTATGTTTATTTACTTAAATGTATCAAAAAGTGAAATCTTCCCAACAACAGTCAGGGCAATGGGGAGCCTACTCATCTGCTCACAGGATGCAGTGACAGGTACAATGTCAGTCTTTGAAATGAACAGGCCACATTGAGAAAGATGATAAGAGCTTTTCCATGAAGATGGAAATAGCATCTATGAAAAAGGAATGAAAGCCTGCCAAACTTTCCCTTTCTATGGAAGAGTAAGAAATATATATTCAAGAGGAACATTCCTCCACCAGCAGAGGCCTAAAACCTGGTACTTCAGAGCTCCAAGGGCAGGTGGGGGAGCTAAAGGGAGAGGTGGACCCCTCTGTTCTGGCCCCTCTGGTGTCTCCACAGGTGACCTTCTTTTTAAAAAGTATGTTATCTCCTTAATGGAAAGGCAGGAACCATTCTGAAAGAATAAAACAGCTGATTTGAGAAGAGATTAGGAGTGACTGGTAGGAAACGAAGAAAGGGGCTTTGTAAAAGACTGTCTTGTTAGATTGCTTCATGTTTTAAAAAGAAAGTGCAAATAATTTTATTATTACTAAAAGGTGATTAACAGTAATGGAAACTATTAATAATGGAATAACAATTGTGTCCTCACAGTTAAACAGACTGAAAAATCAACTCTATCTATCTCTGTCCTTGTGGGTTTTAGCAAAGGTATGGCATGCCTTCTCCAGACTGAAAGGCAGTCAGTCATTCTAAAGATAAATCCCAGAACTTCTATTGGTCAGAAAGGTGAGATCTTAACAAGAGGATCTCATAGTGGGAAGACAAATGAAGGGGCGGAAAGAATCTTCCTGAAACTAAGAAATCTAGGAAGCAATGTGAAAAGAGTTTTCTGAAAAGCAAGTTCTCTGTATATGTGATGGACCTGCTGCTCAGTTAAAGAGTTTTGTTTTTTTCTTTTGGCAATGCCACTTGGCTTACAGGGTCTAGTTCCCTGACCAGGGATTGAACCCAGGCCACAGCAGCCAAAGTATCAAGTCCCAACCCCTAGACTGCCAAGGAATTTCTAGTTAAGAATCTTAAAAAAAGAGAGGGAGAAAAAGAAGTATCCTTTAGCTGCAATTTTGTTGATTAAACACAATTTTCCCAAAGCTTCTTGCCCAAAGAGATCTATATTACAGCAACTTATCAGGTTGTGAAATATCATCAAGGATTATTCAGATTGCTTTCTGGTCACCTGGGCTCACTGTGTGGTGGGTTCTCGGCCTTAAAAAAGGTCTACATCTTTTTGGAGCATTCTGCACTGACGTATACATCTTCTACCCCAGGTTTATAGGTTTCACCTGCATCCCAGGCCATAGTAATAACAATATAGATAAGAGACAGTCTCAAACTTCAGAGAATGAGGCCTGGGTCAGGCACACAGTGTCACCCATCATTTATTTCTAGGTGTGACTAGGTAACTACATCATAGGAGCAGAAAAACATGATGCGGATTTAATGTTCTCATCAAGTAAAGCGCACAACCAAGTTTAACGATAGTCATAATCCTTATCTTTTTTCAGAGTAATTAATTTGCAGTTCGCTCAGTTGTGTCCGACTCTTTGCAACCCCATGGACTGTAGCCCACCAGGCTTCTCCATCCATGGTATTTTCCAGGCATGACTACTGGAGTGGGTTGCCACTTCCTTCTCCAGGGGATCTTCCCGACCCAGGGATTGAACCTGGGTCTCCTGCATTGCAGGCAGACGCTTTACTATCTGAGCCACCAGGGAATATGGCAAATAACTATCTAATCAGTATCTAATTGATAACTGTTTTTTTAGAAACTGTTTTTCTAAGTTGGGGGAATTAAAGGAAGATGACAGTGGCACAGGAAACTGCTTTGTAGTTCCTGGGGAAATAGAACCTTAAATTTTAGAAAAGAATGTCTCTAGGGGTGGGACTGAGAGCGAGATGTGTGAGACACCAAAGAAGTGTAGTTGAGAAGGGTGGGAGTGGATCACAGGTGCTGGGGGTGAGGGAGGAAGCTGCAGCTGGCTACGTAAAATCATGTAGGACGTCTGTGTGCAGGGCTATGGCTGTAAATTTTACAGTGAGGCCACCACCTGTGAGCAAGAAGGCATCTCCGTGGAGCAGTGCTATGAGACCTGATAGATGTAAATGTCTTTGAGTATCTGAAGTGCCAGTGCTGGTCCAGATGGTGGGGACTCAGTAGTGAATTCAGTGAATGATGAACGGCAAAGGTTAAATACTAGCCTGTAAGAAGGAGTACTGCTAATGCTAGGAGGAAAAGAGTGGAGGTGGAAGGATAAACAGGGGAAGTGAGGGGAATTTCATTTAAGGGAGAACTGAGCACATTCACAGCCAGCAGAGGAAACCCAAAACTCAAAACCAGAGACATGATACAGGAGGCTGCACGCTGAAGATCTTTGGAGAGTGTCAATAGATGCGTGCGTGCTCAGTCATGTTTGACTCTTTGCAACCCCATGGACTGTAGTCCCACCAGGCTCCTCTGTCCATAGAATTCTCCAAGCAAGAATACTGGAGTGGCATGCCCATTTCCTCCTCCAGGGGATCTTCCCAACCCAGGGATCGAACCCAGGTCTCTGCGTCTTTTGCATCTCCTGCACTGGCAGGCGGATTCTTTACCACTGCGCCACCTGGGAAGCATCTTTGGAAAAGAGTAGAGTCTTATCTGGAAAGAGAAGAAAAGGAAGAGAGAAAGAGGCATTGTCTGGAAAGACTTTAAAATGGGGAGGGGAGTGTGAAGGCAAGCCAGTCAGGCAGAGGTGGTCCTCTCTGCTGGCTACTGCATCTATAAATGGGGGATAAGTCTTAGCCCCAGAGAGTAGCTATGGGATTCGAACAAGATAGCACTGTTAAAGCCTTCAGCAGAGTGCCTGGCATGCCCGCAGAGCCCTCACTAAGCCTGAAGAAAAGACCGACAGGGAGGCAGAAGTCAGGTGGCTCAGGGGCTGAAGTGAGTGAGGTTCGCAAGTCCAGGTGGAAGGAACAGGACAGTGGCTAATGAATGAATTCTTCCCTCTAGCAAAAGACTACGGTGATGCAGACGGGGAAGGAGGTGGCATACTAAAGTCACTAACTCTGCTGACAGCACCCTGGCACTAGGCCAAAAAAGTGTAATTAAATGTGTCTTGCTGCGCCCAAATTTCCCCCGAGAGACTGTCCGAAGTTACAAGGGTTTAGAATGGATGAATAAATAAATATCCCTGAAGAAGGGGAGTGGAGAAGACCATCAATGTTTAATACTTTAGAGTGACTAAGCCAACACAGGAGGTTTAACAAAGGCAGGGCTGTCACTCCACAGTGAGGGCAGAGCTGCTGCTTCCAGGGAGCCAGGACACGAGGTACAGGAGAGGGGACAGAGGCTGGCAGGGCTTCTGGGGAGATGAGAGGGACGTAGGAAACATACCAAAGAAAGCAGAAAGGCGGGTGCTGAAACGAGTTCAAGACTGTAAGTCACACAACTGGAGAGCTGGGAATTCTTTCGGTCACCTGTGGGGCAGCTGGGCGAGAAGACAGCCATTAAGACTCATGCACTCCTTCATCACCTGTCTTTGGGTTTCACCTTCTCTCTTCTCTGAATCTCACATAGCATCTCTGTTATCTAGAGAGTCAGAAATGGGAAACTTTTTGACAATAAAGCAAAGGTGGAGGGGACTTCACGTATTTCCCTGTTTAACCTTATTTTACAAATGCGGAAATAGAGGCTCCGAGGGAAGTGCCTTGTTCAAGGTCACACGGTGAACCTGGTGCTCAAGCAGACCTAGAAGAGCCCTAGAATCCTGTGCTGTGTTCCCCGGTGCCTGACCATCCATTTGATAAAACCTACAGCTTGCTGAAGTTCCTGCACAGCCAGAGAACGCAAAGCAAGCCTCCTCCTTTATGGAAGTTAATGATTAAAACCTAGTCTGATCTAAAGCATCTAACCCTAGTTACTAATTAAGCCAATTTCTGTGAGAAAAGACATTTCAAACAGAAGAGTGCTGTGTTCTCTTCAGCTAAATCTATAGGCCTTCAAATTATAGCAGCGTAAACTGCACAATTACAGTGTTTCAAGTATGCTTAAAAATATTTCATAATGCAATACCTTAACCTCTGTAACTTCCATTTTCTCTTCATTGCATGCCACATGCTGGGTCCTGCTAAAATGATTTTGTAACTTTTGGAGAAGGAATGTAACTAAAATGACTTCACTTACAGTGTTTGAGTGAAGTAGGTAATAAAATCTGTTTGCTGTGTTCGATGTCTCCAGATAGGGCTGTAATTACACCACATAAGGAAGAAAGGTGGCTGAGTCTCAGCCTAGATCATTTATGTAAACTCAGCCTTCTTGTCAACGGTGTTCTCATATTGCCTGCCTCCAAACCGCAAAAATCATCTCCTATGAACCACACAGAGACAGTGTCCGATTGCAGGCCTGTGAGACTGCAATTCTTTCCGTAATTGGAAGTCTGTGGTTCAAGACCAAAATCTGACATTCTGAGGTTAAAAACAAACAAACAATCAAAACTCACCAATGAATTCCCCAGTACAACAACTATATATCTGACGCTTGTAAAAATTAAGGGTATTCTTTACACCAAAGTATTACAAATGAATACATTTACTTTAAAAAAAAAGAAAAAAAGCATCCTGTTCAGCTTAAAAGAAAAAAAACAAGTTTGCTTCTTTGAAATGCACTTGAAAAAAAATTTGGTCCAGAAAGAAAAGCAGGCAATTTCTACTATAACCAAGTTAATATTCGACAACATTTTAATCTCCTACTTCAAATATTTGGCATTATTTTTTCAACAATTTCCACCCTCCTCCCCCAAATCTTACAAAAACCAAGAAGCAAAGAGTATATCCAGACTGTATCTATAAATACAAAGACATAGTTGCAAGAAGACAAAGCATGTGTTTTTCTTAATCACTAGATTACCCTCCATTATGACAAATTGGTCACTGGGTTTTCATTTGACAGTCCTCCCTGGCCAGCACTGATAGCGTTTCTCTTGACACCTGCAGCTCCCAGCTTGCCCTGTCCTCTCTAGAAGGAAAACCACAGGCCACCGCCCTGGCGCCATCCCTGGCTCGGTCCAATCAATAAGGACTTATTTCCTGTCCATTTGCTGAGGTCACAGGAGCGAATCTCATTAATTATTTCTGCTACTGAAGCCTCAAGTGTGCTTCTGGCATGACAACTGAAAACTGCTTGACCTTTTTTCTTCTAATTTTGTTTGCAGCAGTTCCAAAAAGAAGGCAGTATTCATTTAGCAGTGTGATAAAAAGAAGAAAAAAATGTATATATTGTTGAAGTCATTAACACATTTAGATATTTCATCATGAAAGCTCTCCCGATCACCTCCTTCCCCAATTTTTTCAGCCAACAAACAACAGTCTTTTTAATTTGGTATCAGGAAAATCTTGTCATAGCAAACACAATGTTTTCTAAAGCAGTTCTGGCCTCCGAGGGAGGAAAGCTCTCCAGGGCCTCCAATGCTTTGTTTCCATGGTAACGACACAGGTCAATAGCTGAAGTCACACCTTTGCCAGCTTTGATTGTTTCTCGTAACTGTTAAGAAACAAATGCACAGAAAAAGTCAGTTTTTAAGGTACTACAATTAAACTGGGGAGGGGAGCTGGAAAACAAAGAAGGGGAGAAACAGAACAGATTCACTGTTTCTGCTTTTGAGGTTAAAGAGGACATCATTCCCCATTGATTCGGAGGCACTAACATTGCCTAAGGCTGCTAGGTGTCAGCCCTCCAGAGCAGAACAATAGGCTCCAATCAGCCTAATTACACCTCCTCCCCAACTGCCACGCTGTGATAGCTTGAAGTGAGCCCGGCTAGGGGGTGGAGGTGAGGAAGGTGGAAGGGCATTTACATCTCTGGCATTTTGAATTCAGCAGCTTGATATTCTAAGGTGAGGAAGATTTCATTAACATCCTATTAATAACTAATATTTTTACACCGTATGTTGACACAATAGTTCACATGAAAATTCAAGAAAGACACACAGAAGATCTGAACACTACATTACTAAAGCTGTAAGACTGGGGCAAATGAATTAAAATGCCTTTTGTAAAGCGTAAGGTCAACTCTTGCTCCCAAATGGAGCTGATTTCCAGTCCCTCTCCTTGACAACCAGAAAGGACCAATACAATAGTTACACTCTGGAGCTGAAGAAGAGTGGTAATAATTTGGCCGGTCCACTTCTCCTTGCCCCATTCCATCTTTTCTTTCTCAGTGAAAACCTCTAATGTCTGCCTCACTCCCTAAACCAGATACTTGGGAGTCCTCCTTCATCCATTCAGGCACCATGGCTCACCCATGGCTGAACTTTTTGCACACCCCTCGGTTGGGTGAGGCCCACTGACAAGTTCTAGTCCATGAGACGTGAATGGTGCGTGTCACTTTTGGGCTGTAGCACTTAGCCATCCATGGGAGTCCCGCCAGAGCTTTCCCTCTGGTACATCAACTGGTCTTATTGGAGAAGTTCCTCAGGGACCGGAGTGACCACAGTGAGCACCATGGAGCCTCTCCAACCAGAGCAGAACGTCGTGTGGGCAAGAAACATGTCTGTTGTCTGAAGAGACTGTCAAGTTGTCTGTGGTCATCTTGACTGATATACTCACTAAGTCCCAGCCATTCTAGCTCATACAGAGCCCTCATATTATCATCTACTCTTCACTCTCATTGCCACATTAGTTCAGGCTATCATCATCCCTCGCCTGGGTTATTTTTGCAATCACCTCCTGAAGAGTCTTCCCACTACCAGCTCTTTCCCTCTGGACTCCATCCTTCATACTACCAAGGAGCTCTTTATAAAATGCAAATATGATCTTGCTTAAAACCCTCCACTGCCTTCCAAGAGCTCTAAGAAAAAAAGAAGTCCAAGCTCTTTCATGAGGCATGGAAGTCCTTTATCTATCTAGCTCTTTCTCAGCCTGTTTCTTCCCTTTCCCTGTTTCATCATTACTTAGGGAACCTACTTGCATCTGATGAGGTCTTCCCTGATAGCTCAGTTGGCAAAGAATCCACCGGCAATGCAGGAGATCTGGGTTCGATCCCTGGATTGGGAAGATCCCCTGGAGAAGGGAAAGGCTACCCACTCCAGTATTCTGGCCTGCAGAATTCCATGGACTGTATAGTCCATGGGGTCACAAAGAGTTGGACACGACTGAGTGACTTTCACTCACTTCACCTGTAGGACTGCTGGTGGGTACTACGTGAGACAGTACAGGGTGTTTGACAGTGTCTGAAACACTACGGATATTCAGAATGACTTAATTCTTCTTCCTTCTCAAGCCCTTTGCCACTGCCAGGAAAGCTACTCCAGCCACCAAGATCAAGTCTATTTTAGCTTGATGCATAACAACCTCATAGGTAGTTGAACTTGGATCAGATCAGCTTAAAGATTTAAAAAAAAAAAAAAAAAAAAAGGAAAAGAAAGGATATACCTCTTATTTTCATTAGCAGGTGTTAGGGGAACCAGGGTGGGGGTGGGGGGGCTGCGCTCTGAAAACCAACCTAAGAACTTTATTAAAAAATTCTATTATCAAATATTTTTAATTTTTCTTTTCTATTTTTTGGCTGTGCTGCATGGCATGCAGGATCTGTTCCCTAACCAGGAATTAAAGCTGTGGCCCCTGCAGTGGAAGCCTGATATCTTAACCATGGGACCACCAGGGAAGCCCCTTGAATATTTTAAAAGTACAGAAAAGTTGAAAGACTAGCACAGGAGTTGGCAACCTATAGCCTCAGACCAGAGGCTCAGATCAGAAGGACTGATGCTGAAGCTGAAGCTCCAATACTTTGGCCACCTGATGTGAAGAACTGACTCATTGGAAAAGACCCTGATGCTGGAAAGATTGAAGGCAGGGAGAGAAGGGGATGACAGAGGATGAGATGGTTAGATGGCATCACTGACTCGATGGACATGAGTTTGAGCAAGCTCCAGGAGTTGGTGATGGACAGGGAAGCCTGGCGTGCTACAGTCCATGGGGCTGCAAAGAGTCGGACACGACTGAGTGACTGAACTGAGCCTCAGACCAAATGTGGCTTCCCTGTTTTTATAAATTAAGTTCTATTGGAACATAACATGCCCATTCATTTAAGTATTGTCTATGGTTGCTTCTGTGCTGTAACGGCAGAGATGCAGAGTTGAACAGCTGCCACAGAGACTGTATAAATTGCAAAGCCTAAAATATTTACACTTTGGCCTTTACAGGAAGTCTGTGACTCCTGGACTAACAGAACACATATCCTCTACCGAGACTCAACAATCATTAATACTTTGTTATTTTTGTCCTATCTCTGAATCATTTGAAAGTAAGCTGTAAGCAGTGGTAAGCTGCTTAATTACTCTCCAGAGGAGAAATTAATTTTCTAGAGGAGGAAAAAGCCCTACTTGTAGATTTTGTGGTTTGCATACTCCCATCATGGTGGATTTCAAGCTACCAATGGTTGCAGAATCACAAAATTCTTAAATATTTAACAATTGGCTCTGAGCTGGCAGGACATGACTTGGATGCACCACAAGCTGTAGGATGCTTTACCCTTGTTTTGAGAAGTATCTCCTAAGATAAGAACATTTTCTTACACGGTCAGAACTCTATTATCAGAGCTCGGGAAGTTAACAGTAATACTCTTCTATTATGTAATATCTAGTCTACCTGTAAGTTTTCCCAACTGGCTCCAAAATTTCTTTTTTAGCCTTTCAACGCCCACCCTACCCCCTTCCCTGAAACTAATAAATCCTGGTTCACACACTTCATTCATTTGTTATGACACTTTAAATTTCTTCCTCCCCATACTGTATTGCCATTTTGAAAGGACCAAGCTATGTTGTACAGTGTTCTACATTCTGCATTTCTCTGATTGCTATGCAGAGTTTGTTAGTCTATAAACTTTATTCAGTCAGGCTCCATTGAATATTTGATGCTGACTTACATGGCATTTAGTGGGCTTCCCTGGTGGCTCAGATGGTAAAGAATCTGCCTGCAATGCAGGAGACCTGGGTTCACTCTCTGGGTTGGGAAGATCCCCTAGAGAAAGAAATTGCAACCCACTAAGTTTTCTTGCCTGGAGAATTTTATGGACAGAGGAGCCTGGTGGGGTATGGTATTTAATCCTACATGTGTGTATGCCAAGTTGCTTCAGTCATGTCAGACTCTTTGCAACCCCATGGTAGCCTGCCATGCTCTTCTGTCCATGGGATTCTCCAGGCAAGAATACCTGAGTAGGTTGCCATGCCCTCCTGCATTGGTAGGCGGGTTCTTTACCACTAGCACCTCCTGAGAAGCCCATTTAATCCTACAATGAAGGGTAATTCAGATTAGGGCAAAACAGCACTCAGGAGGGCTTCACTGGTGGCTCAGTGGTACAGAACCCACCTGCCAACGCAGGAGACGAGGTTCAGTCCCTAAGTCAGGGAGATCCCCTGGTGTAGGAAATGGCAACCCACTCCAGTATACTTGCCTGTGAAATCCCATGGACAGAGGAGCCTGATGGGCTACAGTCCATGGGGTCACAAAGAGTCAGACAGCTGAGCAACTGAACACACACAAGCACCCAGGAGGACATCTCTAAAAGTTACTCATGCCCTAAAAAGAGTTAATTTCTCCTTCCCAATGACTATTCTACTTCCAGTTAATACTCCAATCTGCTCTCCACAGAGCTGGCTCACAAGATGTTGCATACCAAGGACCTAACAGCTTCCATGTGTAAAAGTCCCATTTCAGGACTCACTGGTAATCTAATCCTTCATGGAAGGCATTAATATTCTTCTTCATAGGCATCTGTATACACTTTCACCAACTAAACATAAACTACTGGTTCAAAGGAAATCCTTCAGATATAATTAATAGGGCATAACTGAGATTCATTTTTACTATAAATTAGAATAGGCCATGAGTTCATCCAGAAAAATACAATATTGGAAAATATAGAAAAATACAAAAACAGAAAATACAAATATACAAAATACAAATACTATAAAAATAATATACAAAAAAATAATACAAAAATACAAATACAGCAAAATACAAAAATACACAAGACACATTAAACTGGAGTTCATAAACCTGGCTGATTATAAGATTCACCTGGGGAGCTTTAACATACAGATACCTAGACCTCATTCCTGGAGATGGATTCAGTAAGGCCTTAAAAAAATACTTCTTAGGTAACTCAATGATTAACCAGATTTGGGAGTACCTCACTCACTGGGACATGTATTTGGAGCGATGATATTTTAAAATTATCATGTTGGATTTATACTGTTTTAACCACACTTGCAAACTGTTGTCTTTGTGGTGATCAAATTAAATTCAGCAAGCATTTATTGGGCACCTCTATGCCATAGCTCGGAGAAGGCAATGGCACCCCACTCCAGTACTCTTGCCTGGAAAATCCCATGGACGGAGGAGCCTGGTACGCTGCAGTCCATGGGGTCGCTAAGAGTCAGACACGACTGAGCGACTTCACTTTCACTTTTCACTTTCTTTCTTTCTTTTTTTTTTTTGATATTTATAGCACTTTTATTCACAGTAGCCAAAAAGTAGAGAAAAATCCAACTATCAATGGATGGATTTTAAAAAGCACTAAAAAATGAAATATTGATAAACAATGCAACGTGGATGAACATCAAAGACGTTATGTGAAATGAAAAGAAGCCAGACACAAACTTACACAGAAAGTAGATCAGTGATTATGGGGCTGAGATGGGAATGAAGAGTTTAGGTGTTTTAGTCACTAAGTCGTGTCTGACTCTTGAGACCCCATGGAGTATAGCCTGCCAGGCTCTTCTGTCCATGGGATTTCCCAGGCAAGAATACTGGAGCGGGTTGCCATTTCCATCTCCTCACTTTTCACTTTCATGCATTGGAGAAGGAAATGGCAACCCACTCCAGTGTTCTTGCCTGGAGAATCCCAGGGACGGGGGAGCCTGGTGGGCTGCCGTCTATGGGGTCGCACAGAGTTGGACACGACTGAAGTGACTTAGCATAGCATGCCATAGTTATATAGTAGGGGCTAGAGGTACAGAAAGAGACACAGTTGCTGCCTCCCAGGACTGCTTGTTAGAGGACTTGTCATTGGGCTGCAGAACCAGGGAGGGCTGAGTGGAACCTGGAGGGATTGGACCCAGGATGTTGGTTCTTATAGCTGCAAGAGAAAAGACCACAATAAAAAAAATTCTTTTCACTTTTGCCTTCACCTACATTTTGACTGGGCAAATTCCCAACTGATGCACAAATACAACTTTCCACATTAGGATGTGGCTAAAATGCTCATAAGCCCATTCTGGCCTTTATGACCTGAAAACCACTTTAGCTGTAGGATAAATTAAAAAAATACAAAAAGGTGAATTATCATTTTGCATTTATTTCCATGATTTAGCACTTTAGGGCAATAATTTAATTGAACCTCTAATTAAGTGAACTGAATAGTTGTATAAGTACAGTATCACCTGAAATAAATTAAGTCCAAATTGCCTGATAGAGGATCCATTAAAGATATTAACACAGAGAGAAGAGAATGCATAGTACTTAAAATTAAGTGCATTATTATTAGTATTTATCAAAAGGTATCACTTTTCAGTGACAAATGTATCTTTTATGAGACCATTTTAAGAAATCATTGTAAGCCTCTGAAAACTATTTGGTTTGAAAGTCCTCTGAAAATTAAAGACAAGCCCCTGCCACAGGGTCTCGGTAGCTTTAGAAGATGAGGAGGCAGCAGCTCCTTCCGTCCGATGAAAACAGAGGAAGACTTTAGAGCTAGAAGAAACCCCAGGCACTGTCTTCTCACCTCGTTTTGCAGGAGAAGATACTGGATGAGCGAGGCTAAGTGGCATGGACAAGAGTCAACAGCAAATTTGAGAAATGGCCTGGGTTTCATTTCTGCACATCCCGAGCTCTTCCAGCCTATAGCACTGGAAAAGACTTGGAAATAACCCCAAGTTTTATTTCACCCAACCAGAACAGGGATACTAAAACCCATCTGGAACACAGGTTAGACTGTGTTCTGAAGAACCTGTATAACACAGTAAGGGAGTATGAAACAATGTAAAGTTTTGGGTTTGTTTTTAGTGGTTGAAAACAGCTGGATGAGGATGAAAGAAAACAAACAGAAGCCATGCTATTAGGGGAAGAGACCACATACCTCCCAGCCAAGAGGTAGGAGTGGACCATGCTTGCTTAATAGAGATTATAAGCTGGAAGAAAGGTACGATGCAGTAATGACATGGAGCTTCAACCTGTGAACAGCTGCTAAAACTTGCATTCTATGGTTGACAAATTCTTGGTGTGCCTGACTGATAATCTTATGTATCAGAAGAGAGAAGAAGCACTTTTGCTTAGTTATGTCAGCATAACTGGCTATAAATGTGATAGGGATTAACAAAAAATTAATGGCATCCTGGTATTAGAATCGGCTTCTCTGGTGGCTCAGATGGTAAAGAATCTGCCCACAATGCGGGCCACCTGGGTTCAGTCCCTGGGTTGGGAAGATCCCCTGGAGCAGGGAATGGCAACCCACTCCAGTATCCTTGCCTGGAGAATTCCATGGACAGAGGAGCCTGACAGACTACAGTCGATGGGACTACAGTCGATGGGGTCGCAAAGAGTCAGACATGACTACGCAACTAACACTTTCACTGGCATTAGAATCAGTCCTTAGAAAGGACTAGCAGGTGTGGGTTTGGACACCTGGACTGTGTGTTAGGAAAGTGCATTGCAAAAGTGAGTTAGTGAAAAGATGGCCATGATTCCAAGAATCTATAACTGGAAATACAGTTCAAGGGTGACAGAAGCTACTGAAAAACTAAGCTCCAACAATAGTCATAATTAATTATGAAAGTGAACAAAATAATGGCTGCTGAAAAAACTCTCTCAGGACTCACATTTGAGAAGGCATGGGTGTAAAAGGAGGAGCCTACCAACCCCTCCACTGCACAGAGAGCCACCGTGGAGATCGGGTCCTATCCCTGGCTTGAAGGAGCTGACAGAAAGAGAGGCAGAAAGCTGTAAAAATTGTGTAGGACTCCACCAATAGGTTTGTACTGTCACCAGGATGCCTCATAGAAAATGTTCAGAAACAAACAACCTTATCAAAACCTGCTGAAGTGTGATGGGCATTCACGGGGGCAGTACGGGGAGGAGATGATGACAAAAATGAGGGGCTTTGAAATGTAAAGGCTGTATGCTGAGTAAGAGCAAGTATGTACAAATATTTGCAAAAGATAACGTACTATTAAAAGAAGACAAAGGAAATAGAACAACTGAAGAATGAGTTCAAAATTGTAAAGACTAAATTCCACAAAGATGGGCCTTTAAAGATGATGCATAAGATATTATGCATTCAAATAGCCCATTACAGCTTGTCAGGGAACCTTGGATACAGCTACCATCTTGGCTTTTGGTGTCCTTAGCTTTCCAAGCCCACCCACTCTTCTCATTCTAAACATTGTATTATCCTCTAAGACAAACAGCTGTGCAGCTTTCTCACTTCCTGTACCTGATGTTCCTGTCCAGTTTTCATTCTCTGACACTTCCTTCTTTGCCTTCCTCCTCACGTCATCTTCCTCTGAAGATGTAGTTCCTGGTCTAGAGCACCTTCACAGACGCACCCATCCACCTCTGTCCTGCTCTCATATGCTTGGAATGCATATAACTGTCCTTCCCAGCTACTGAAAGACTGTGAGAAATGTCAGAAATGGGAGTCAAATGACTAATGCCTTCCAATACTGGACAAAAAAATGAGAACAAATGTGCATTCTGTAACACAGATCCATGAACTTATAAAAATTATGGCAAAAATCCAGAAGAGGTTAATAGACCGATTGTGAACTCTAGAGAAAAAGCAGTGGTGATCACAGCCCCAGGATAGATAGGTCACAATGAGCACATTATAACAGAACAATCTCATTTTTCTTTTGATATTAACTTGACTGCTAGCTTCAGAAATAGTAAAGTACATTCAGATATTCATCATGGATAAGACAGAGAAACAGGATCTGTATTAGAGTTTGGTAATATGGATTCAAATATGTAAAACAACTATTCCTAGAAAATGTTTAGCAGTGGATTTATATTGAGCAGAAAGGTGATACCTGGTATTGTACTGCAAGACTCAGTACTTGGTTCCTTTCCCTTATCACAGTGATTGAAAGATGATGGAGAAGAAATGCAGGTTAAATTTTAATTTTCAGATGTCACACAGTCAAGAGAGAAAGCTAACACATGGACAGCATCTAAATTTTAATGGTTTTGACATGTTGAGCAATAGACTGATACTAGCCAGATGAAATGGAACAGGGCAACCGTATAGTTGAGCATTTAGGTTTCATAAACTAATTATAAAAATGTAAACCCCAGTTTGGCAGTGACTCATAGAAAAATGCTGAGAATCTTTGATAACGACATTCTGTATATAAGCCAAAACTGTGACGCAGATACTAAAAAAAAGCAAACGCAAACCTTGGCAGTATAAACAGATGCACATGTCCAAAAGACAGGCAAGAACAGTCTCACTGCAGTCTTTGATAGCTAATCATTTTTAGAAAACTATGTTCAAATCCTGGGTGCCATGTCTCAAGAGAGACACTCACAAGATAGATAGGGTCCAGCATGAGGATGAAGAAGTATTTGGAAACGTGTCATCTAAGGAATGCTTAACCTGGAGGAAAGGGTTAAAGGAAGATATTAAACCCATCCTCAAACTACCAAAGCAATTAAATGGAAGAAGGAGCAGTCCTGTTTTATATGCTTCAGGGAACAGAACAAAGAGCAATCAGGTGAAATTTCTGGGAAGCTTCAATTTCAATTACAAGTAAGAAAGACCTTTCAAAAGACTAGAGTTGTCTAACAACGAATAATTTTTTTTGACAAGCTGTAAACTCCCTATCATTGAAAGTCCTCAGAAACTTGATGCCCACATCAGAGAAGGTATAAATGAAACTCTAAGCTGAAGAGGGAGGTGGGACAAGGCTGTCTCCAAGGTGCCACGCCACTTTAAGATTCAAGCTGACTGTGCTTCAACTGAATGGTTTTGCCAGCTTCTGAGTGGCAAGACTTGGTACAAAATGAAAAACAGTAATTAAAACCTTTCTTTAATACAATAAACTGTGAAATGTATCACAAACAACATAAAAATTTCCTCTTTACTTAGAATGACTTATTTTACTTAGAATGACTTATTTACTTATTAAAAAGCAGAGATATCACTTTGGCGACAAAGGTCCGTCTAGTCAAAGCTATGGTTTTTCGAGTAGTCATGTATGGATGTGAGAGTTGGACCATAAAGAAAGCTGAACGCCAAAGAATTGATGCTTTTGAACTGTGGTGTTGTAGAAGACTCTTGAGAGTCCCTTGGACTGCAAGGAGACCAAACCAGTCAATCCTAAAGGAAATCAGTCCTGAATATTCATTGGAAGAACTGATGCTGAAGCTAAAGCTCCAATACTTTGGCCACCTGATGCAAAGAACTGACTCATTGGAAAAGACCCTGATGTGGAAAGATTGAAGGCAGGAGAAGGGGACGACAGAGGATGAGATGGTTGAATGGCATCACCAACTTGATGGACATGAGTTTGAGCAAGCTTTGGGAAGTGGTGATGGACAGCGTATCCTGGTGTGCTGCAGTCCATAGGGTTGCAAAGAGTTGGACACGACTGAGTGACTGAACTAAACTGAACTAGAATGACAAATTATTTAAAAGAATCTATAGGAATCTACAGGAAAAAAAATCTACTGATCTTAATTACTTAATCTATTGATCTAATGACCTTAATTAAATGTCTTATTTTGGCAAAAATGGAAGGAAGTGGAAATAAGAGAATTTTTAGTTATTTCCTCCATCATATGAATTCACAGGTGAAGACACAATTAGAATGGTAGTGTGTCTCAATATTAAAATAGTAATAATAATATAATAATAATAGCAATAGCAACAAAGACAACCCCATATATAGTACTTACATGTGCCTGCTACTGCTGCTGCTAAGTTGCTTCAGTTGTGTCCGGCTCTGTGCGACCCCTGAGATGGCAGGCCACCAGGCTCCCCTGTCCCTGGGATTCTCCAGGCAAGAACACTGGAGTGGGTTGCCATTTCCTTCTCCAATGCATGAAAGTGAAAAGTCAAAGTGAAGTCGCTCAGTCGTGTCCGACCCCTAGCGACCCCATGGACTGCAGCCCACCAGGCCCCTCTGTCCATGGGATTTTCCAGGCAAGAGTACTGGAGTGGGTTGCCATTGCCTTCTCCAATGGCCTGGTGGGCTGCAGTCCATGGGGTCGCTAGGGGTCGGACACGACTGAGCGATTTCACTTTATTTTTTCACTTTCATGCATTGGAGAAGGAAATGGCAGCCCACTCCAGTGTTCTTGCCTGGAGAATCCCAGGGACGGGGAGCCTGGTGGGCTGCAGTCCATGGGGTCGCACAGAGTCGGACACGACTGAAGCGACTTGGCAGCAGCAGCACTCTTCCAATATATCTATATAATACATATAAGATACATATAATAGTACTTACCTCATAGGACTACTGTGAGGATTGCATACACAAACATATATACCTTCTGTTCTATATATCTTATGAGGTGTATGTGTGTGTGGATCTATCTATCTAGGAAAAATTCAAATTTCATCTGAGAAGAGAACACATATGTTAATATTGTCCTTTGCGCAGGGCAAACTTTTAAAATACGCATTCAAATCACAGATTTTAAAAAATACATCAAATCAAATACCTTTGGATAAAACCATATTTACAGAGATGACAGAAACCTAAGCCATCATTAGATTATGTACCTCTAACAGCATACACATTTTTTTTTCTACCACAAGTAAAAATGCCATACAGTTGTGGAACAAATGTCAATAGGAATTGGAGGTGGAAAATGCCCACATTTTCTGCTAAGAAAAAGCCATAAATACCTCAATATACTTGAGTAAGTATATTCTTCTAGACATACTTTTTAAACAAAAAGGCAGTGAATAAAATGAAACTAGTATATTTGTACCTAAAAAATTCTTAATAACAGAAACTTTTTGTTTTAATTAAAAATCTCAACCAAAGACTCTGACTGCAACATTGGTATTGGGGTTTCATGCAATCAACTGGACACTGCCTCTTATCATTTTCACAATTAAAAAAAAAATTTCATGGTTCGTCATGCTACATTGAAGTCACTGGATAAAAGATAAGTTCAAAATGACAAACATAATTTATCACATGCTTTAAACATTTTTACTATTCTCTAATAAAATATCAGAGTATTTTTCCTTTGTAAAAGAGCCTGTAAAATTACTGTAATATAGATCTGTATTGACTTTTGAGATACTAATTTTTAACAAGTTCTGTTTATTGTTTTGAAGGATTAAAATCATTCTGTATAACTGTGTGAGAGTTCAGGACACACATGACATTTGTTACACTGCTCTCCTTTTCCCTGGCTAAATTCTGGAAGCCCATGGAGATGGGAGGTAAGAGAGGTGGACTCCAAGAGGGACAAAATGCCATGTATTTCCAGACTTGATGGCCTTTCAAGCACCTTGGAACAGAATCCTCCAGAACCCACACAGGAACCTTTTTTAAATCTTATAACAGGATGAGATGTTCCCTTCCTAAGACTGATTAATTCATTTATGCTGTTTCATAATAATACAAAAAATAATCATAGAGAGGCAATAAGCAGACTGCCTCTCTCCCTGGCAGTGGGGAAACTCTGGGCCTGGACATGTGTGACCTTGGACAAAGTAACTTCTCTAAGCCCACCTCACCTATAAAATCACAGAGATAATATTTATGCCACAGGCAATTATTATGAGGAATGAATAAGGTAATATATGTGAAATTAACATCAATAAAATGCTTTACAAATATAAGGTTTGAAGAGTAAGGGAGCATGGGGATACATTGCAAAGCTCACATTAACATTTATATAATGTACCTGGTTCGTTTCCAAGGCAAACCATTCAATATCACAGTAATCCAAATCTATGTCCTGACCAGTAATGCTGAAGAAGCTAAAGTTGAATGGTTCTATGAAGACCTATAAGACCTTTTGGAACTAACACCCAAAAAAGATGTCTTTTTCATTATAGGGGACTGGAATGCAAAAGTAGGAAGTCAAGAAACACCTGGAGTAACAGGCAAATTTGACCTTGGAATATGGAATGAAGCAGGGCAAAGGCTAATAGAGTTTTGCCAAGAGAACGCACTAGTCATAGCAAACACTCTCTTCCAACAACACAAGAGAAGACTACACATGGACATCATCAGATGGTCAACACCGAAATCAGATTGATTATATTCTTTGCAGCCAAAGATGGAGAAGCTCTATACAGTCAACAAAAACAAGACCGGGAGCTGACTGTGGCTCAGATCATGAACTCCTTATTGCCAAATTCAGACTTAAATTGAAGTAAGTAGAGAAAACCACTAGACCGTTCAGGTATGACCTAAATCAAATCCCTTATGATTATACAGTGGAAGTGAGAAATAGATTTAAGGGACTAGATCTGATAGACAGAGTGCCTGAAGAATGATGAATACAGGTTCGTGACATTGTACAGGAGACAGGGATCAAGACCATCCCCAAGAAAAAGAAATGCAAAAAAGCAAAATGGCTGTCTGAGGGGGCCTTACAAATAGCTGTGAAAAGAAGACAAGAGAAAAGCAAAGAAGAAAAGGAAAGATACACCCTTTTGAATGCAGAGTTCCAAAGAATAGCAAGGAGAGATAAGAAAGCCTTCCTCAGTGATCAGTGCAAAGAAATAGAGGAAAACAATAGAATGGGGAAGACTAGAGATCTCCTGAAGAAAATTCGAGATACCAAAGGAACATTTCATGCAAAGATGGGCTCAATAAAGGACAGAAATGATATGGACCTAACAGAAGCAGAAAATATTAAGAAGAGGTGGCAAGAATACACAGAAGAACTGTACGAAAAAGATCTTCATGGCCCAGCTAATCACGATGGTGTGCTCACTCACCTAGAGCCAGGCATCCTGGAATGTGAAGTCAAGTGGGCCTGAGGAAGCATCACTTCGAACAAAGCTAGTGGAGGTGATGGAATTCCAGTTGAACTATTTCAAATCCTAAAAGATGATGCTGTGAAAATGCTGCACTCAATATACCAGCAAATTTGGAAAACTCAGCAGTGGCCACAGGACTGGAAAAGGTCAGTTTTCATTCCAATCCCAAAGAAAGGCAATGCCAAAGAATGCTCAAACTACCGCACAATTGCACTCATCTCACATGCTAGTAAAATAATGCTCAAAATTCTCCAAGCCAGGCTTCAACAATATGTGAACTTTGAACTTCCAGATGTTCAAGCTGGTTTTAGAAAAGGCAGAGGAACCAGAGATCAAAATGCCAACATCTGCTGGATCATCAAAAAAGCAAGAGAGTTCCAGAAAAACATCTACTTCTGTTTTATGGACTATGCCAAAGCCTTTGACTGTGTGGATCACAATAAACTGTGGAAAATTCTGAAAGAGATGGGAACACCAGACCACTTGACCTGCCTCTTGAGAAATCTGTATGCAGGTCAGGAAGCAACAGTTAGAACTGGACATGGAACAACAGACTGGTTCCAAATAGGAAAAGGAGTACGTCAAGGCTGTATATTTTCACCCTGCTTATTTAACTTATATGCAGAGTACATCATGAGAAATGCTGAGCTGGATGAAGCACAAGCTGGAATCAAGATTACCAGGAGAAATATCAGTCACCTCAGATATGGAGATGATACCACCCTTATGGCAGAAAGTGAAGAAGAACTAAAGAGCCTTTGGATGAAAGTGAAAGAGGAGAGTGAAAAAGTTGGCTTAAAGCTCAACATTCAGAAAACTAAATGGCATCTGGTCCCATCACTTCATGGCAATCAGATGGGGAAACAGTGGAAACAGTGGCTGACTTTATTTTGGGGGGCTCTAAAATCACTGCAGATGGTGACTGCAGCCATGAAATTAAAAGACGCTTACTCCTTGGAAGAAAAGTTATGACCAACCCCAACCTAGACAGCATATTAAAAAGCAGAGACATTACTTTGTCAACCAAGGGTCATCTAGTCAAAGCTATGGTTTTCCCAGTAGTCATGTATGGATATGAGAATTCGATTATAAAGAAATCTGAGTGCCGAAGAATTGATGCTTTTGAACTGTGGTGTTGGAGAAGACTCCTGAGAGTCCCTTGGACTGCAAGAAGATCCATCCAGTCCATCCTAAAAGAGATCAGTCCTGAGTGTTCATTGGAAGGACTGATGTTGAAGCTGAAACTCCAATACTTTGGCCACCTGATGTGAAGAGCTGACTCATTTGAAAAGACCCTGATGCTGGGAAAGATTGAAGGCAGGAGGAGAAGGGGACAAGAGAGGATGAGACGGTTGGATAGCATCATCGAGTCAATGGAGATGAGTTTGAGTAAACTCTGGGAGTTGGTGATGGACAGGGTGGCCTAGCATGCTGTGGTCCATGGGGTCTTAAAGAGTCAGACATGACTGAGCAACTGAACTGACTGACTGACTGACTGACCTGGCTTTGATTATAAAGATTCACAGACTATTTTACATAGATTCATGGAAGTATTTTAAATATTTTAAAACTGTGATTATTAGAAAATAGGAAACATGCTTGTTCTGAAAAATGAATTTCCAAATCATTTTGATCATTGAAAATTCAGTCTATTCTCCCTAAAAGGGAAAAGAAAAACACATGATAAAGACAGATAAGGTATCATTTTTCTTGCCCTCTCTTCCACACGAGTCTATTAAGCTCAGTCTGGATGATGTGGAGCCTCCTGTTGAGAGTGAGATTTCAGAACTCATTTCAAGGCTCAACCTGTCAGCTAAGTACATCTGAGTCTGTGCTGTGAAATACTATCCAAAAAGACCTGAACATAATCAAACAACTCATTGCATACAAATTACCATATCTGAATATATATGTATATTATATGTATGCTGTACTTAGTCGCCTAGCCATGTCTGACTGGTTGCAATCCCATGGACTGTAGCCCACCAGGCTCTTCTGTCCATGGGGATTTTCCAGGCAAGAATACTGGAGTGGATAGCCTATCCCTTCTCCAGGTGATCTTCTGGACCCAGGAAATGAACTGGGGTCTCCGGCATTGCAGGCTGATTCTTTACCAGCTGAGCTACCAGGGAAGCCCATATTATATGTATAAATACCTCTAAACAAACACCCATAGATACATATATAATTTATAAATATTTTCATATCATTAAAAACATTTTATTGGCATAATCAAAACTGGCCAAAACTGTTCACTCTATGTCTGAGTATTCAGGTAAAGTTGTGCTTGTTGCTTAAGAAACAAGAGGTCAGCTTGGAGCTCAGGGTGTGTGCTGATTTCAATAGATGTGCTTGATTTCAAAATGTAATTAAAGGGAACTAAACAATTTTAGTTTTTAAAGTTAATTTATAAATTTTCATTAACATTTGGTAAGTAAGGTATCTGAGGGTGGTGGTGGTGCTCAGTCATGTCTGACTCTTTGCAACTCCATGGACTACAGGCCACCAGGCTCCTCTGTTCATGGGATTTTCCAGGCAAGAATACTGCAGTGGGTTGCCATTTCTTCTTCCAGGGGATCTTTCCAACCCAGGGATCAAACTTGTGTCTCTTGCATCTCCTGTACTGGCAGGTGGACTGTTTACCGCTGCGCCACCCGGGAGGCCCCATCTGACATATGTATGGAATTATATTAAATTGAGGCTTAATTCCACAGGAAAAGCCATTTTTACTGCTTGGTTATCATGTCTTCTAGAGGAAAATTTAATGGTACACGCACATCATGTATGTAAACCATCCTGGAGATTATGAGAGAAACACACAAATTATGCAAGAGTGATTTGGGTTTCCAGCTTGACTTGAGTCTATATCTTATACATTTCTCTTTTTAAAAATTAATTAATTAATTTAAAATTTTTGGTTGCACTGAGTTTTTCCTGCTACATTTGGGTTTTCTCTAGTTGCAGTGAGTGGGGGCTACTCTGTTGTGGTGAGCGGGCTTCTCATTGCAGTGGCCTGTTTTCTTCTGGAGCATGGGTTCTAGAGCATGGGCTCAGCAGTTGTGCACAGGTTTAGGTGCTCCAAGGCATGTGGGATCTTCCCAGAGCAGGGATCGTGTCCTCTGCATTGGCAAGTGGATTCTTATACACTGCACGCCAGGGAAGTCCCTTCATTCATTTCTTAAATTCTCCTCATATCCTGATTTTTCATCTGCGAAAACCTTGGGATCACTTACCTTAAAACCACTATTACCACCAGCATCACTACTATCCACTGAGCCTAGATTCCTGGCATCCCAACATACATCCTGATACAAAATGAGCTCAAAACACACGACTTCCATCACTGGTCTTTTGTGTGCATGCTAAGTCACTTTGCTGCTGCTGCCGCTACGTCGCTTCAGTTGTGTCCAACTCTGTGCGACCCCATAGACGGCAGCCCACCAGGCTCCCCCGTCCCTGGGATTCTCCAGGCAAGAACACTGGAGTGGGTTGCCATTTCCTTCTCCAATGCATGAAAGTGAAAAGTCAAAGTGAAGTCGCTCAGTCATGTCCGACTCCTAGCGACCTCATGGACTACAGCCTACCAGGCTCCTCCGTCCATGGGATTCTCCAGGCAAGAGTACTGGAGTAGGGTGCCATTGCCTTCTCCAGGGGATCTTCATGACCCAGGGATCAAACCTGCATCTCTTATGTCTCCTGCACTGACAGCCAGGTTCTTTACCACTAGCGCCACCTGGGAAACCCTCCATCCATCACTGGAAGGCACATCAAATGACACAAAAACAATACCTACTGAGAGCAATGAAAACCAATGTATACCTCAGCCAGGCCTTCCAGGCAGATCACATCAGACTGAGGGCACATGCAGGAAGCAATACTATGGGGGTGATGCTGTTACTCTGTACCATATAAGTGTAATCATATCTACAGGATTAACACCTCTTCCAGATGTAGCAGGGTTCGACATTATGGTGCTATGGTATTTGTTAACACAGACCCTTGCTTTCATTGAGAGAACAGTGATGAGAACTTGTTTTATTTTTATTTTTTTATATGTATTTATTTGGCTGCATCAGGTCTTAGTTGTAGCATGCGGGATCTTTGATGCTTACGTGGGATCTTTCACTGCAGTGCATGTGGGCTCTTAGTTCCCCACAAGGGATTGAATCTGCATCCCCTGCACTGCAAGGCTGACCTGGGCCACCAGGGAAATCTTGAGAACTTGTCTTAAATGCTCGTACCTCTAAAACTTTTTTGAAAGAGGGAAGAATGCATACCATCTTAGGAAAAAAATCACAATAATTACTGAACTAGTTCAGCAAATAAATCCTAAGATATTCACTTACTAGACAGTCACTATCTCCGAGACCAGAATTATGTTAGGATTATAGAGTAATGCATACCATTTTCTGGATTTTGGTAAGACCAAAGACTGACTACAAATTCTCTTACTTCTTTTTGTTGTATGTCTAAAGCACCCTGGAAAACAGTGCGGGAGTGAAGAGTACAGTGTGGAGTCAATAGGCCTGGCTAGAATCATGACTGTGAGATAGTAACTGTGTGAACACTGTCAGCTTATTTAATCTCTTCTCCATAAAATGAAAGGATTCAGAGACAGAATCTGATAGAACCACTTGACTGAAGTGCTCAGTGTATGTCTTTAACAGAGTGCACACTGAAGAACACGCTTACAATGACATGCATCTTACCAGGGTCATAGGATGTAGAAAGGCCTACAACCTTTTCTAACAGGTACATAGGAATGAAGACAAAAGGCAGCAAGATTTCTTTGGATCTAGAACAGGGAGACCTTCCACAGGGGGCACCATGCATGAATCAATCTTCAGAGGCACATGTTTGGCTTCAGTACTATCTGATGGATAGGTAAGATCTTTCCTCAAGCCAGAAAGTCAAGCACTTGGAAGAAAGAAAAGATCTACTCAATGGTAATCTTTAGTTAGTAGCATCGTACACATCACTGATCTATGTTATAGGTTCTGTCATCTCTACTGTGACCTCAGTAATTCTGTTTAAAATTGAGGTGCACAGCTACCATGCCATTTCAGAAAGGCGGTTAAGCACATCTAGGATCGATATTCAGTCTCACGTGTCAGCAGGGAGGCTAAGTAGTGCTTTCGACACAGCTGAGGAAACACGAGGGAATGGCTTCAGATATACCATCTGAATGAATTATAGCTTTCTATAAGATCAAACATCTTGACATCACAGAAGTCCTTAATTCCACGTAAAATCAGGCTGTAGGATTAGGGAATAAATTTGGAAATAACAATCTAAGGCAATGACAGACTTCCGACTTACTGAAACCAGATTCAACATCGACACAGAGGTGCCTCTCTTTTCATTCTCTTTTTGGAAAACTCATGTCCTTCCACTGCTTTTGATGACACGGCAAGAAACAGTATTCCCTTCAGATCTACTTAAAACTGTTTCATGGACTAAGCAGACTCCTCCAGGGGACAAAAGTCTCACTCCTCCACATAAAGTCACACAGTCACTCCCTGTGCACAGGTGGGTCCTGATACCACAAACTGGGAACAATAATTGAATCCAGCTACCCTACCGTGCGGAGCATTTATCCACAGAACCAGCCTGGTAAGCATCTGCAGTTAGCTTTCTAGACTAATATTCAAAAGGTTACACCAAATGAATCTTTGTTTTAACCCAGGGAGTGTATGACATTGAGGAGGCATTTGATTAAATATACTAGGGGAGAAATAAGAGGATCAAAGATGGAGTCAAATACATCTTATGAACTAAATGGAACATTGGTACAAACAGCTGGCACATCTTGGGTTATTCATTCATTCAATAGTAGTTCAGCATATATTTATTGGGTACCCAGTATGTGGCAGGAACTGTTTTAGGCCCTCAGGATATAAAACCAGACACGATTCCAGGCTTACAACTAAGAACTCCTCTTCACCAACAATCCAAGTTTGCCTTAGCTTCCTAATAAATGTGAGATATTATGCAGACATGTAATTTTTCAAGAACCAGTAATTCAAAATTATAAACCTAAGGATGGCAGAGATTGCCCCACTAAATATTATTGCTATAAACAAAATAATTCAATATATTATATATAAAATTAGGATGAAAGGCCAATAAGCTAGAAACATATGACATAAAGAAAAATAAAGAAGATATATAACTGTTTAGGGGATTTAATTCAAAGAATATCAATAATATTTGGGCAAACAGCTGAGAGGGTGGCATTATTTTATGATGTCATAAAGAGGCTTATCACTGACATCATTTAATAATTTTATTCATGATCCATGAGGGACTAGAGATTATGATCATTAAATCTGTTGATGCCATTGAAATGTGTGGGACTGCAAACACCTCAGAGAACGAGAATCTAATTTTAAAATAACATTAAGAAATTAGCAGAATAGATCATCAAAGTAAGATGACAGTCACTGGGGACAAATGCAAAATACTATACTCAGAGACTTAAGGAGGAAAAGAAATAGCTTGATAATAGGGGAAGGAATGAATGAATGAATGTCCAGAGGGTGACTGTTTTGCAAAAAGACTTGAGGGTCATAATAAGGCACAACTCTGGCTCTGGAGACTAACTACTGCATCTGCAACTAGAACTTATTTTTGATGAAAAATTTTACATGGTACAAAAGCTTTTTGGCTTTATTATGAACAGAAATAGATTAACAGTTACTTTTCATCATTGATAACTGTATTTGAAGGAGATCTGGAATCAAAGTAGTAGTTGCAAAAACCAGCTTTAGTAAATTAATTGTTTTGAAAAAAAGATTAAACAAAATTATTCATTATTGCTGGGAAAAAACCCCAAAACAAAATCTCCCTACTTTTCTGAAGTGTGACTGCCAAAAGAAAAATAACTGGTTATATCTGATTTTCAGGAAACAGGGAGTGGAGGATTTAAAAATTTCAGATGGCCATCCTGACGGGGTCTTTCCGCCGCACCCCTCTGTGGTTGGCAGGACATCAGTGCTGCACCACAGGTTGAGCCCAGGGTTTTCTTTTTCATCTTTCTCAACTACTCCCTGGCACCTCAACCACGGCTTGAGGCCTTGCACAAAAATTCACAGTGTAAAAAATCATATTTCAGAAAACAAACTTTTGATTATCAAAGGAGGAAGTGGGGGGGATAAATCAGGAGTTTAACATATATACACAATTACATATAAAACAGATAATTGATAAGGAACTATTGTAAAGCACAGGGAACTGTACCCAGTAGTTTATAATAATCTATAAGGGAAATAATCTGAAAATATAAATAAATATATATGCGTGTATATGTGTATAAAACTGAATTAGTGTGCTGTACACCTGAAACTAACACATTATAAGTCAACTATACTTCAATTTAAAACATTATTTTTAAAAATCCATGTTTTCCAGTGAATTCCTTCTACTGCCATAGAAGCAAGCAATACTTTAGGAGCCTAGGATTAAATTCTGGTTATGAACTAAAAACATGAGTTCAGGAAAATTATTTTTCAAGTCTCAGTAGCTCAGGTGGTAATACAGAAAAATTCCAATTCAAATCAGAGTCTACACTTAAAACTGATACCTTTCAGAAAAAAAGTTATTATCTTAATGCCCGTTTTACATTTTACAAGTTGTCATCCAGTCTTTATCAAGCATATAAAATGTTATATAATTGCACTCATATCTTAATGGTATCTGGATTTGGATTTTTTCCTTTAAATTATATTATAAACATCTCATATAATTAGGCCACAAATTCTTAATGAAAAAAGAGGGGGGAATGTCATTGCTTCTAGATAGTCTCCATAATTATTACAAAACCAGAAATCCTAAATGTTAAGACAGCTTCAAGAGGTTAGAGGAAATGAGAGATTTAGTGCATACAATGATGCTGTTTGGAAAATTTTACCAAAGGAGCTAATGCAAAGTCCCAGAGTAGGAGAAGGAGCATCTGCCCAAGAAAGGGGTACAGGGAAAAGAAAATACAGCAACATCTGGTCTCTAAATGTGCCAACATGAAAAATTCTCAGAGCCAGTTAGCTAGGGTTATGAGAAAGAACAAGCCGGCTAAAACTGTCTGCCAAAAAAAAAAAAAAAAAAAATCTGGCTTTGTCAGTAAAGAAAGGACAATAATATTTATAGAAAATTTCCTACACTGGTTCAAAAAAGAATTTTAGATTTGATATGCAGCAAAATGGTTGAAGCAACCTATGGATAATACATGGGAAGAAACGGCTAAAAGGGCAAGCCGTGGAAAGGAGAACCAGGACACGAGAGGAAGTGATGATGTGTGATCATGCAAATGCAAATGTCTGTGGACGGCAGTTTGCTGTTGGGAAGGGAATTTTAATGTGTACCCTATGCAAATGTGTTTTATAATAAAATGTGCAAGGCCTGAGCGTGGGGAGGGACGAAGCGGGCAGGGGCTCTAGACGTTGCTCCTGAGGCAGGGGAAAGGGCTACCCTGAGACCTGAACGAATTCCGGGAGAGGGGATAGCAAAAACCCCACTCCTTTCAAAAAGCCTCTCTCACATTTGACTGAGAATTGGATGCCTGATAAACTAACACATGCAAAATCTTTCTTTACCAAGTGCTTAACCTTGAGCAATTCTCTGTGCTTCAAGTGAACCTCAGTGGGAAGACACAAAAAACAACTTTCTTTTCTGTACTGCGTCATGGGAAAATTATATGAACTACACACAGTAAAGGCTGGAGATGAATACCAAGAAAGCTCCTATAAACCATTTAGAGTCTTTGCGTCAAAATTGGCATGACTGTCAAAGCCCATGTAAGGCCTAGTCCTAGGCACTTGAGCAGGAGGGTAGCCCACAGGGCTGAGAGTCTGGTTCTGACCAAGTGATATTTATCCATAATCTGTATATCTGAGGCAATTATTAAAAAGAAATTGAGAAAAGTTCTGTATCCCTGCCATCTCGAAAGTGTTAAAAAATTAAAATTGTAGAAACCCGAACCATAGGTGCCATGTTTTGCCTGAAGTGGTAAAAATACCATCTGCCTCAGTCTTTGAGCAGCATGCTTCTTTCAAGGAGCAGTAGGCTAAACTACAGGCATACGCTCAGCTCCAGCTGGGGAAAATACACAGACGTTTGTAGATGTTTTTCTAAGAGTAGCCAACATACTTGTTTTCCTTCAGACACATATTAAGTTACCATAGCAAACCAAGAGTGAATGTGGCCTGAGACACTTCTCCACGGGTCCCCACACATGTCCATGAATTTCTACAATTCAATAGGTGGCACTCTTCCCTCTAACACTGAGCTCAATCTGCTTGGGGCCAGAAACCTTGGGAACACGGAATAGTCCCCTATTCCCTAAGAGAGGCACACTCAGGGCTGAACACCAGTCATGTAAAGAAGATCCTCTTTGTACTGCATACGTGAGCAAAACTGTCAGCACCAGATTTTTGGTCACAATTCACTTCTGGTAAATACATTCTGTCCAATAAAACTTCTACAGTTTTAACTACGTAAGTCACTTCTTGTTTTTTCATTTTAGAAGCTGGGTAGGATCACCTTACAGTCAACAGCTTCCATCCTAGGCCAGCCTCAGGTGAATGAGCTTCAGGAGTGGGTAGAGTGCTCCAGGACTGGTGTTAACCACTTTCCAGAAGCGCGACAGACTTAATGAAGGGATAGTTGCTGAGTGCTTTAATATCTGTAGGTGAAAGGCACTGCAGCAGTGTAAAGCATTCACAATCCAGGCTCCATTGCAACAGGAACTCAATTAAGAAGTAATTCAATTTCTTTTCTGAGTGTTTGACGACACACCACTGTTTTGTTGAATGTGACTGACACTCTATAGAGATCTAGCTGAGACCGATTTTGATCACCACTTCTACCCTCTCCTCTACTTTCTTGCCATTCTGAGACTGACAAAATTGGAGAGATGGCATATGAAGCCACAGAGAAAATGGCCAAAATAATTTGTACTTAAAATCTGATTTTTCAGATAAAACTTGGCTTTTGAGAAAATGTTCACCACTTGGAAATAAAGAAACATCCAGCAATAAATAAATTTCATGACACTCTCCAGAAATGGCCACTGAGTTTTTAAAATGTAGTTTTACAGGTAAACCCACCAGGGGAGCCCTAAGCTGCCAAAGCACGATGCCTGCATCAGTCAGCATGAGACCAGGACTTCATCATGGGCCCATGATATGCAGCATAAGAGACAGTTCTGCAGACGTCTCCCGGACACTTGGCAGAGATGGATACAATCATTCTATCTGTGGTGCTTGGATTTGGGTCTATGCATGGATAACAGGTCTGGGTTAACAGCTGAGATCAAGTTATGCCCTTAAATATCTGCACAACACCACATACTCCAGTAGGGTGGGTTTCTGTTAGTTGGCATGAGAACTATTGTCACTGGGTGCTTGGGAAGGCAATCTTAGGGCTACTGAACATAGGGATGGACAGTGTCCTATCGTACACTGACTACATAATGGCTAATTTGAGTCTATGATCCCCAATCCCAGACTTCTGAGCTGCCTGCACTTCTAGCATCTCACTAATGCAGGCCTTGTCCATACACATTTGTCAAGCACTCCTGTATATAAGCCTGTGCTGGGCACAGACGATGCTACGATGGACAAGGCCACTGAAGGCCCTGCCTTCAGGTCTTGCCTTACAGTCTACTGGAAAAAGAAACAGAACACAGGGAACTAAATAAAAATGATAATTGTAGATTATGATAAATGTTAAGGAGGAAAAAAACAGAGCAAAGGGGGACTTTTGATAGGAAGGTCTAGGTTAGGTCTTTGCATATATTAAATATCAGATCCACCATGCTTGGGTGGATGAAGTAGATGAAGGAATGAATCTGGACCTTAATAGTATATAAGATAAGAATGTTCCCTCCACCCACCCCCCCAAAAAAGAATGTCTCCTTTCAAGTTTGGGCCTGGAGAGTAGAACAGCACTGTTATAACCTGCTCCTCTCATACTAAGGAAACTGAAAGAAAAAAAGTAAGTGAAGTCACTCAGTCGTGTCCAACTCTTTGCGATCCCATGGACTGTAGCCTACCAGGGTCCTCCATCCATGGGATTTTCCAGGCAAGCATACTGGAAAATACTGTAACCTGCTCCTCTCATACTAAGGAAACTAAGGGGAAACCAAAAAGATTAAGTGACTGATAATAATTTTGCAGTGAGTTGGTGACAGAGCCATTGCTTGGTTCAGAGTGTTTATCTGTGTCTCCATTTTCTTTTTTTCCTTTTCTTCCAGTCTCTTCCACTGGCAGGTACTTCTGCAATAAGAAATCCTCAGAGTTTTCTGAGTCATAAATAAGCAGCAATGATATATAATCATTCTATTGCCAAATCATGATGTCACTGCCCTTAATTTTTTGCTTATAAGTTATTTCCTTTATCATAGTGAAATCCCAGCATTTATCTCCAAGTTAGTTCATTAACTTTCTCAAGCAATCTTCTTATCCCTGCTGATACTTGCAACTTGTGTCAAAAGCTTTCCTTTCCTCTGTGACTGAAATAAAAAACCATATACCAGAATTTCTCCTGCAACTAATGGCATGGGTCTTCTATTTTCTTATAACCTCACTCACTCACTCACCGTTTACCAAGTGCCAAGCACTGTGTTAGGCACCAAGCGTACAAATAAGTTACCATCTCTGCCCTCAAAGAGCTGACAGTCTATGATCTTTCTCACAAATGGTCATGATGAATAATGGAGTGAAGCATGACAGAGATGCACAGTGTACTAGAGAAAGGAGGAAAGAACCTCATCCAGCCCAGGGAACCAGGCAGACTTTCTCTTGGAGATGATCCTACGTTAAGCCTTACAGAAGAGGCAGGGGAAGCCAGATAAAGGGGGACACCGCTGCATTACAAGCAGAGGGGACAGCTCGGGTCAAGGCACAGAGAACAGAAACAGTATGTTTTATGTAATTTGGTGCCACTGGAACACAGGGTGGAGGACATGAAGCTGCAGAGTCCCTCCAAGGACCGAGATCACAGTGCTTTATATGCCACTCTAGTAAGCTTTGAATGTGCCTTATAGAAAACATGGAGCCAAGGAAGCGTTTTAAGATGCAGTGTGAAACTGCCAGACTTGTGGTTTAGATAGACATTCTGGCTGGTGATGGATCTTTAGGGACAAAAGAGAGGCATAGAGACCAGTCACAGGCTTTCTAGTGGTTCAGAGCAGGATACAATGTGAGCAATGGAAGAGGCATCGAGAGGAGGGACTGGATTTAAGAAAATGTAGGCTATAAAACTGGTATGACTTGGTCATGGAACACAGGGGTGAGGGGTAAGGGCATTTGAGAGTGACTTCTAATTTTCTCACATGATTCACTGGTGAGATGATAGACAACATCAGGAGACAGAACAAGTAATAAGGACCACAGATACAACACTAACACTAGACCGTAATGTCAATGATGGACTTTGGGTTATAAAGATATATTAATGCAGGTTTATTGATCATAACAGATGTTCCAATCTGCTGTAGGACGCTAACAGTGGGGAAGGCTGTGCTTGTGTGGTGTCAGAGGGTAATGCAAACTCTCTACACTTTTTGCTCAGTTTTGCTGTGAACTTAAAAACTGCTCTAAAAAATAAAGTCTACTAAAGAAAAGGTGACCAGAGATGTTGGGAAGATATCGAGTTCAGTTTAAGATGCTTTGAGCATCTCTGCCTGTGGGAGACCATTTAGGTATAAGGCTCAAGTAGACATCTAAGAAGGAAATGGCAACCCACTCCAACACTCTTGCCTGGAGAATCCCATGGACAGAGGAGCCTGGTGGGCTACAGTCCATGGGGTCACAAACAGTTAGGCATGACTGAAATGACTTAGCACAGACATCAAAGATAGAGTGACAGACACAGAAGTCTTCAGTATAGAGATACCACTCTTAATCTAATTTTTCTTGAAGCACACATACGTTTGTGAGACCGAGAAGGAAAGAACTGCACTTCAGGCAAAGAAAAGGCATGGAACCGTGGGTGTGCACTTCAGGGCTGCCAAGAGCACAAGGTTCTAGATCAGCCCTGCAGAGATCACCGGGGGGATTCCAGCTGTCCCAGTGCAAGCAGAGCTCTTACAGGTCCCATTTCTTCCTCCTTGTCTTTGGAGTACAGGTGTGCTCACGCTCTGGCTATTCTCGACTGTTATAAAAACCAGATGGTTAGCACGTTCCTTTAGTCAAGCAGCTGTATACATCCCACACACCTGCAAAAATACTCCATTTGTTCCTCAGGAGAAAACCCAACTGTGTTCAAAGGCTTGCACAGGTGCACTGAAATCCAACATCCCACAGCAGTTTTTGAACAAGGCTATGTGTCAAAATGATCTGTGGAGCCTTTTTTCAAACCCTTCCATCCTGTCCCTGGCCAGCTCTGCCTACCAGGGCATTCTGATGTTGGTGAAAGAGGTATGGTGCTGTGGTAACACAGGCATGTATGTTTTCAAAAGCTCCACAGGTTATATGAAAACTACTGCCTCTAGGAATCCAAACCTTCCCTGGATGGTGCTTCCCAGGTATTACCTGATGATGCTAAAAGCTCTTTTCCATAATCCAAAGACATCTTTCCAGCAACAGTTAGTGATCTTACCCAGTTAATTTTTCCTCAGGGCACTTACCACCAGTTAACATTATATTATGTATCCATTTAGTTGTTTATTAATCACCTCCTCAACTAGTTTGTAAATGTCATGAATGAAAGAACTGATCTGGTTTATTCTCGTATTCCTGATGCCTAACACAGTGTCTGGAAAGAAGTAGGCATTCAATAAATAAACTTACCATTAAATGAATCCCATTTTACCTGTTACTTCACATGGAAGGTCCCTTAGTTTTGAATGTGATGCTTTTCTTTTTACTTTTCAAATATAAATAAAAACCAAATAGCAAATACAAGTGTATAAAATTGTGTAGAATGTACAAAATCTACCTACCTTAGCATAGTCTAATCTTCCTTTCTCTTGAGCCTAAAATAGAAAAGAGGGGAAAATCAATTAGTTCTTTAAAAGTCACTTAGTATTTCTATAACTTTTCTTCTCAAAGAATAAGCCAACTTTCTTCCCCCTCTCCACTTCCTCTTCTATCTCTACATAGTATATAGTGAAACATACACGTCTGTATGTATATACATATATACAGAACTCTCAAATGTATTGAAGAGTTGAAAGTTCAGTACTACAAGCACACATATATACTCTAGGTTTGATAGTGGCAGACACCATGACTCCTCATTCCTTCATGCTTCAGCAAACATCTCCTAAGCATAGGACAACTCATACACGACCACTTTCAAATTGAAAAAAAACAAAACAAAACAATAATGCCATACCATCTGATATACAATCCATACTCACATTTCTCTAGTTGTCCCAAGAATATATTTTATTTTAGCTTTTCTTCTCAAACTAGAATTAATCAAGATTCACACATTGCATTTGGCTTTTATCTCTGTTTTGCCTTTTAAATCTAGACTAGCCTTTCCTCATTTTTTAAGAAATGAAAATAAAAATCATTAACTTTTTTGATGGAAATAACTGACTTTTTGAGGAGACCAGGACAGCTGTTGTATAAAATGTCTCTCTTTTATTATTATCACTTTTTCATTGTGTCATTTAACTTGTCCCTGTTTGCTTACAAACTCAAAGTTGGGTCTGAAGAAGCTTGCTTAGATTTAGATTAAACATTTCTTGCAAGAATATCTTCTATGGAATACTATATACTTCAACTGCATCGATTCAGGAGGCACCAAATGTCAGGCTCTCCTGTATCTCGGTAATGCTATAAATTTGATCACTGGGTTTAAGTGGTGACTATCAGATGGTTTCACTGTAATGATCTATTTCCTTCTGTACAATTAGTAAGCAATCTGTGGGTTCATTTTTTCCCCACTCCCTTTGGCATAATTTTTAATATGTGGTATTGTGTAAAAGACCCCCACCTCATCCCACTGTCACCAGGGATGAGGAGAAGGAAGAAAGCTGGAGGTGAGGAGACATCCTATATAAGGTCAAATTTTAATATTTTTAGTTATTAAAAAACAATTTGAAATTAAAACATATACTCAAAAGCATTATTTATCAAATCCGAACATGATAGAGACAACCAATGTGTTAGTCTTTGCTGGTAGGTTAGCTCATCTTCTGTGGACTTGAGAACAAAACTCCTGCCACCCCTGCACAGAACGAGTGCCCTTCAACTTATACATAGGTTAGGTCTTGAGACCATTTTGTTTCTGAGTCCAAAGTGACACTATACAGATAATGACACTAAATGTGGGCAATTATTTTCATGAGAGAAAATGAGATCTTTATAACATTAGTTTAAAATCTTTTTGCTTCTTTATAATCTTAAAAAAATTTATCCTAAGAGGCCTAATTTTGTTTTTCTTATTTTCATAAAAAGCAACTTCTAATAAGATACTGCTCATGTATAGCTTTTGACACCATCACAAATGCCTTAGTTAAAACTGGGAATTGCAAGATTTCAATGAAACAAAAGGCCTCTGCAACCTATGTATTGTAAAAAAGAATCTGTGGTTTTCAATCTGTTCTTCAAAGATGTTTTTGGGATCTAAGATTTTTAGTGAACTAAGAAGGGTTTGAATTTAGTCCTGAGATGTAATATACCAGCAGGAATAAGAGTCGGTTCTTGCAGATATTTTAAAATGAGGCTCATTCTTCTCTCTGCTCAGGTATTTTATATCTACTGTCCAGGGACAGACTTGTCTTTTCCCCAAGTTAAAACAATTCTGTCTACACTGAAATCTCTCTCCCAACACTGTAACTTCTGCAGGCGTGGTGTGGAGCCCCAGAACATCTGCATGGTGCACTCATGACCTAGCTACTCACTTTGATATCGTGCAAATATGAACTGGCTTTGATCTCATGAATAATCCATGGCTTGTGACCAAAACTTCAGCAGCAGCATTTCACAATATGCTTAGTCTTCAAGTTCTCAAATTCTCACCTGTCTCTCAAATTCATTTTGGATTAAGGGATATCTGACATGGAGGCTGATTCTGTGGTCACCAGTTTTCCACCTTTTCAATTGTTCGTCCTTTCCCTTGTCTCTTGCTGGGTTTCTCAGGCAAGGGTTGTCTCTTGCATGGGTTTCTCAGGCACAGCACTCTTCCAATGATGCACAAACTGGGAGCCCCACAGAATTATACTATCAAACAACTCATTTCTGTAACGTGTCAGCCATTTCCTCACTACTTTTAGTTGTGTTTCTGTTCTATCTACCTCCTCTTCATTCTAGCACTTTCAACGTTCTCATCTTAGTGTTTAACATAAAGGACATGTGAGAAGTGTTGAAAGTGGTGTTTGTTGAAAGTGAGAAAGTTGAGTACCTTTCATATCTTAATGTTGCAGGGTAAAGTGCAGAGAAACTATAATTTACAACGATGGAGGTGGACTTTTCCTTTGGAGGTACTAAGCCATTTCCTCAATAGTCTCAGAAAAAAAAAATCAGTTTCTTCATATAGTAACAGTGACTACAATGCTACTTACAGATAAAGACATCTAGAGTAGTCTCATCACATACGTTGCTTATAAACTAATCATCATAGAGAATTCTATTATTTTGAAGTACTTGTGCTTTAATCAGTCACAAGCTATTTTCTTTTTTTTAAAAAATTGAAGAATTGATATACAATATTATTTTAGTTTCAAGTGTACAGGATTCAACATTTTTATAGAATCACATGCATACTAAGTTCCCCCACCTCCATTCTACCAGCTAAGTTGCTTCAGTGGTATCCAACTCTTTGCAGCCTTAAGGACTGTAGCCCGCTGGGCTCCTCTGTTCATGGGATTCTCCAGGCAAGAACACTGGAGTGGGGTGCCATGCCCTTGTCCAGGGGGATCTTCCTGATCCAGGGACAAAACCCATTTCTCCTGAGGCTCTTGTGTTGCAGGTGGATTCTTTACTGCTGAGCCACTGGGGAAGCTAAACCTCACCCTTTTTTTTTCTTTTTTAATAGAATCACAGCTATTTGCAAACCTTCTCATTTTATTTTGTATTCCTAGATTGGCCACCACCTTTTACATGGTGGAGATATGCTTTGCTGGGGATGATGGCAAAGAAATACCATGTATGTAAATCCCTATTTGTTTAACATCAGCTCTTAAATGTTTGAAAGCTGAGAGACTAGAACCCTACAGACAATGACAGCCACAGCCAATACAACCTGAACAAACTGTAACTGTTGACATGCTGCTCACCTGAATGTCCTTTCTATTTTGTCACAACAAACATTCCAGTCTTGTGAAGACCATTTCATCCTTGACTGCTTTAGCTTGTACATAAAAGTATCATTTATTTTATAAAATAAAATACTATAATTAGATCTTTATAGATACATATTTTCAGCTGCTATGTGAGTTAATATCCACGTATGTCAGACACACACCTGGAAGTACACTCTGATATAAAATTTTTTTTTCACAAAAAGCTTTTAGAGCTTATAAAATACGGCAAATTAGAAAAAAAGTGCACATGGCTTAATCCCCTACATAAATAACATTTCTTATTGAATGTTACCAATTGTTTCAGCTTATAAAACAGTTAATTTCAGGAGGGCCATAATTTCTGTTTCATCTGACGGTGCTCATTCGTTCAATACTTGTCCACTGTGTACCTGATGGGTGTTGGATATTGCTCTGGCACTGGAGACACAGCAAGGAACAGAACAAATAAATATCTCTTCCTCTAGGGGGTTGTGTAATCTTGTTTTCACATACAATCTCCCTCTAAGCTCCATGAGAATATGGACATTTTCTCTCCTGATCATAACTGTAGTCCATGTCTAGATCAGTGCCTATAGACAGGAGATGGTCAGTATCTGGTGAAAGAGTGAATAAATGGATAAACGCTCTTTCTTAGTAAGTGCTGGTTATATACTGTTTATTCAGGAGACTTACAGAGCAAAGTTCATATCATTCCTAGTTCTAGGGAAGCTGGGTGTTTAGATTCAGTCAGTATTCAGTTAATGGGAAGTCAATATCTGCTGTCTTAAAAATAATTTTTACTCATATTGAACAGTACCGTATTTTGATTTTATTACTCAACTTCTATTTAGAAGTAAGCTGAAGATAGGAATCTATAAAAAATAAATTCAAGAAATTTGTGAAACTCAACAAAAGAAGAGAACAGAGAAAAATAATCTACCAAGCCTCTCATAGATGCAGCGGTTTAGAGTAATTAAGAGTCTCAACCTTGATAACAGTGACTGAAAAGAAAAGAGCCTGAATGGAGGTCATGAGACCTCAGATTTCAAATGTGCACCTCCAAACCTCAGGTGGTAAGTAGGCCCTGTCTACGGAGGGAAACTGGTGACCTAAGCTCTTAACTGTGACCACTTTAAGAGGCACTGTGACCTCCTGAGAAATGGATATGCTGGGAGAAAGGAAATATGGTTTCAAGTCCATAATAGGATAACACCTCAAGAAATTTTAAATTTTTACATGGATCTTCATTTTCTTATTTGTAAAATAAGCATACTGGGTCAGACCAGGTGTTCCCAAGTACTGGCCTGGCTGTATCAGAATCACCTGGGCAGCCTGTTGAAAATGTAGGTCCTTAATACCCTAGCCCTGAATTCTGAGTCATTTGAGGGTCACTGATGTGGACTATGCCTATCATCCGGCTTCTGTATGCATCAGGGTTTATTTCAAAGGCTAAAAAGAGAACAACTACATAAACTCTGTAAGTCTCAAGGAGAATGCAGTGCTGTAACTTTATCCGCACCCCCCCCCCTTTTTTGACATCTGCCACTTACCATGTATATTTCTAGCAGAGCAAGATATTAAAATAACTTTCTCACTGGGGCCCAAAATAGGCTGATATAAAATAAATGCAGACTGTATTTCAACAGCCGGCAGTCCTGAACCTCTTCCTGCCACACTGTTCATCTCCAGAAGCCACTGTAAATTCTGCCACGCACGCCAATTCCCTGAGGGCTTCATTACTTGGGTCTTTAAAAGGGATTCACTCATCCTTTGGCTCCTGTAGGTGTGCTTCTTGTCAATCCAGGTCATGAGAAAAGAAAGTAATTTTTCCCGGTCTTTAGCAGTTCACAGAGAATGTGTGGTTTGAACCTTGTTTTATCTTAAAAAAAAAAATGTGAAAACAGACAAGTTGTGTGCCAGTGCTCATGACACGGAAGGCCTCCTCTGACAGCTACAGTGAGCGCTGCAAAACAATATTCCACACCAGAGAAAACAAAGCCAGTGCTCTGACTTGAGAGGATGCACAGAGGGATTAATTCCAAAACGTTTATATACTAGCCTCTGCAGACCAAAGGCAGATAGATTCCCTGTTGGTAAGTAATGGATGTACAATGTGGTCTTTTACTTTAAGAAACAAATGCTTTTTTATAAGTCAGGTAACAAAGAAGGACTGGATGACAAAAATGAACTGCTTCCAGTTTCTAACTACTATTATCTGGACTTGAAAACTGGATATGGAAAAACCTTTTTCTAAAAGCAGAAAAATAATATTCCACAGCAGGGAGTGCAGAAATTGCTAGAGACGGATCACCTCTACTTATCATGTTATTCTTCCCCAATGCTACCAGTTATGTTTTAGAATAACAATTTAAAAAATAAGATTCTCATCTTAAACTAACTTTCTTTTAAAATTTTTTAGTTGAAAGGACATAAAGAACACCTATTTGCTCTCCAACTCGACTGGTTAGTTGCTAATATACTGCCGTCTTTGTTTTCTCTCTAAATGATCATTTGCTCACTATATGGGATTAAGTTATAGACATAACGATGTCTCATTTCTAAATATGTCCCTCAGCATTTATCTCATAAGAGCATTTTCTCCTACACAATTACAAACCCATGACCACATCTAATAATTTTAACATTTATTATATTTAACATAATGTCCATATTCAAAATTTCTAGTCCAACCAATGGAATCCTTTAGAGGTATGTATATCCCAATCCAAGATCAAATTAAAAATTATACATTCCCTTTGGATGTCACAGCTTTTTAATCTCTTCTCATCTACAACAGTCTCCACACCACCACCTTTTCTCTCTTTTATGTCATTTTAAAAAGGAATCCATGTTAGTTGCCCTGAAGAATATCCCTTATCCTGGACTTGTTTTCACATGATTAGATTTAGGTGAAGATAGTTTTGAAAGACAGCTACACAGATGATGTTGCACACTTCTCCATTACATTAGGAGTCATGCAGTATCAGCTGTCTTATTATTGGTGAGACTAAGTTTGTTCACTTCTCCCCTCTGTCTTCAATATGTAATCTGTAAGGGTGCGTTGAGTCCCTGTGACTATTTGGTTCCCTTACTAACTATTCATCCAACTGTTTTAACCAATTATTCACTAATGATTCTTGTTTGAATAAAAGATTACATTGGTGGCTGCAAAAATTAAAAAGATAATGATATTTTAAAGGTCTGCTTTGGTACTGCCAGAAATATCACTGACTCCTTTTGAGAAAAGGAATTTCAGGTCTTACTGAAAACAAGTTCGCTTTGCATTTGCATTGGTGTGAAGCTGTATAATTTAGTATGTATATATAAGATCTATTGGTGGACAGAGGAAGGGAGGAAGGATATCTCATCCTAGAATGGTTTGGGTACAGTGTATGAGGATTTCAAAAGGTAACAAATCAGACATCTACTAGATCTGTCAGCCTCCACATTGAAGCAGCCAGCTAGCTGAGTTTGGTTTGGGAGGGGAAGCAATCCTTGCTGGGCTCTTCAGTTCAGTTCAGTTCAGTTCAGTCGCTCAGTCGTGTCCGACTCTTTGCAACCCCATGAATCGCAGCACACCAGGCCTCTCTGTCCATCATCAACTCTCGGAGTTCACTTAGACTCACGTCCATCAAGTCAGTGATGCCATCCAGCCATCTCACCCTCTATCGTCCCCTTCTCCTGCCCCCAATCCCTCCCAGCATCAGAGTCTTTTCCAATGAGTCAACTCTTCGCATGAGGTGGCCAAAGTACTGGAGTTTCAGCTTCAGCATCATTCCCTCCAAAGAAATCCCAGGGCTGATCTCCTTCAGAATGGACTGGTTGGATCTCCTTGCAGTCCAAGGGACTCTCAAGAGTCTTCTCCAACACCACAGTTCAAAAGCATCAATTCTTCGGCGCTCAGCCTTCTTCACAGTCCAACTCTCACATCCATACATGACCACTGGAAAAACCATAGCCTTGACTAAACGGACCTTTGTTGGCAAAACGTCTCTGCTTTTCAATATGCTATCTAGGTTGGTCATAACTTTTCCTTCAATGAGTAAGCGTCTTTTAATTTCATGGCTGCAATCACCATCTGCAGTGATTTTGGAGCCCAGAAAAATAAAGTCTGACACTGTTTCCACTGTTTCCCCATCTATTTCCCATGAAGTGATGGGACCGGATGCCACGATCTTCATTTTCTGAATGTTGAGCTTTAAGCCAACTTTTTCACTCTCCACTTTCACTTTCATCAAGAGGCTTTTGAGTTCCTCTTCACTTTCTGCCATAAGGGTGGTGTCATCTGCATATCTGAGGTGATTGATATTTCTCCCGGCAATCTTGATTCCAGCTTGTGTTTCTTCCAGCCCAGCGTTTCTCATGATGTACTCTGCATAGAAGTTAAATAAGCAGGGTGACAATATACAGCCTTGACGGACTCCTTTTCCTATTTGGAACCAGTCTGTTGTTCCATGTCCAGTTCTAACTGTTGCTTCCTGACCTGCATATAGGTTTCTCAAGAGGCAGGTCAGGTGGTCTGGCATTCCCATCTCTTTCAGACTTTTCCACAGTTTATTGTGATTCACACAGTCAAAGGCTTTGGCATAGTCAATAAAGCAGAAATAGATGTTTTTCTGGAACTCCTTTGCTTTTTCGATGATTCAGCGGATGTTGGCAATTTGGTCTCTGGTTCCTCTGCCTTTTCTAAAACCAGCTTGAATATCTGGAAGTTCACGGTTCACATATTGCTGAAGCCTGGCTTGGAGAATTTTGAGCATTACTAGTGTGTGAGATGAGTGCAATTGTATGGTAATTTGAGCATTCTTTGGCATTGCCTTTCTTTGGGATTGGAATGAAAACTGACCTTTTCCAGTCCTGTGGCCACTGCTGAGTTTTCCAAATTTGCTGGCATATTGAGTGCAGCACTTTCACAGCATCGTCTTTCAGGATTTGAAATAGCTCAACTGGAATTCCATCACCTCCACTAGCTATGTTTGTAGTGATGCTTTCTAAGGCCCACTTGACTTCACATTCCAGGATGTCTGGCTCTAGGTGAGTGATCACACCATCGTGATTATCTTGGTCGTGAAGATCTTTTTTGTACAGTTCTTCTGTGTATTCTTGCCACCTCTTCTTAATATCTTCTGCTTCTGTTAGGTCCATACCATTTCTGTCCTTTATGGAGCCCATCTTTGCATGGGCTCTCCAGTTATGGAGCTGGAAAGGTGTCAGAATATAAAGGAACAGGGCAGCCCTTCTCTTTGCTATCTTGATCATTCTTATCTAATATTAATAATAAGAAAGCACAGAAGGCATCTGCAAGGAAGTGAACATCCTTCAGAACTGGACTGCGTAGGTACCTGATTTTACCACCTCTCTCCAGGGAAAGCTGTTTTTTGGAGGCAAATGTGCATGTCCATGGAATTAGCTTTCTTGTATTCTCTTCCTTCCCCTTCAGTGTAAGAGGAAGAGATGCATAGATGAGGAAGGCTACGGTACCCCTTTAGGGCTTCCCAGGTGGTGCTCGTTAAAGAACCTGCTTGCCAATGCAGATAGACATAACAGACGCAGGTTGACATGACAGACACAGGTTCCAGTCCTGGGTTGGGAAGATCCCCTGGAGGAGGAAATAGCAACCCACTCCAGTATTCTTGCCTGGAGAATCCCATGGACAGAGAATTGTGATAATCTACAGTCTGCAGGGTTGCAAAGGGTCAGACCCGACTGAAGTGAGGTAACACATGGTACCCCATTAAAAAAGAGCAGAGGCTTTTATTACCTACATGATAGACCCCTCTCTGTTCAGAAGTCCTGTTATCGCTTTTAAGCCCTTTTTCTTACCATGCTTCTCTTGGAATCCAGAAGAGATGTGAAATATAAAATGACAGTTTGACTAAGAAAAAAAAAAATCTACCTGGATCTCACAAAGGCCATGAGCAAGGAAATGAGGCTGACAGAACTGAGTTGCTTCCTCCAGTAGCTATCTCCCAAGGTGATGGCCAGGTCCCAAGGTGATGGTCACCAACCCTGATGGTATACTCCAAGCTCACCGTGTCAAAACCCAAACTTGTCCAATGTCCCCACTTAACTTCCCTATTTTTATTAATAGCACAATTCTTCCTGTTATCCAAGTTCTATATCCTGGTTTTGGCCTCTGAACACCCCTCACTAGTATACATCTGCCAGCTTCTTCCTGTCATATCAGTTTTCAGGTCCAATACATTTCCTCTCTAAAGTGAATTTTATAACTAACCTCCTTACTTTTCCATTTTCATTGCCAACACTCTGATTAGGACCTTCCCCCCGCACTTATCAACAGATTCCCCACAACTCTGACTGCAGTATCTATAGCATCTTCTTGCTCTTCTGCTTCTACATAATGTAGTTATATACACCTCTCTAAAACACATTTCAAACCCTGACATTACCTGGCTCAAAAACTTTCAGTTTCTGCTCCATGACTTCTGAATCAAGTTCATTTTCTACAAACATCCCAAAGTCTTATTTTTTCAGTTGGGGCAAAGTTCACATCATGAAAAATTCACCATTTTACTCAATGACATTTAGGACATTCACAATGTTGTGCAACCATTACCACTATCCAGTTCCAGAACATTTTTGTCATGGTGGAATACGTATCAATACTTCATTCCTTTTAATGGCCAGATAATAATCCACTGCATGGATACATTATCCATTCATCATTTGATGGGCACTGAGTCACTTCCATTTTTTGGCTATTGCTATACATGTTTTTGTTTGAACCAAAGTCTTTAAGCATAGTCATTATGTACTATTTTGGCAATTCTTCATCTTCTCTATACTGCCCTATGTTTTTTCTCTTCCATCCAAATTATAATTTTTTTCCCTTTGAATACATGGCACACTTGCCCATCTGCAGCTGTTCTTCTTCATGGCTTCTGTTGTGTAGGAAGCCCTCACTCCCATCTTCATTGTTAAGCTTTTCTTCAAGGACAATCTCAGATATCACTTACTTTACAAACCCTTTCTTGACATTTTCATCCAGATTCAAACTCTCTTTCCTCTGAGCTGCCCAAATGGCATCAACTACAGTATTCCTTACATTTGTGTTTCTCTTAACAAGGCCACAGACAACCTTCAGACAACTAACTGCTGTTATCTCCTATATTCAAGCACTTTGTTTCCTTAAGTGCATCAGAAAACCTTAAGAAGTATTTTAATTTAGGAGATAGTTAGAGCCATTTCAAAGTGTTTGTGGTCCCCTTTCAAATGCCTATACTCTACATGGTAGAGAATGTTGTCAGTATTATTCCTTTTGAAACTACTAAAAAATAACATAAATAATTAGAAAAATATCATATGGCATTAATGAGGACTCTCTGAATGTGTACCTTCTCTTTTGTTTAAGAATATACATGTGTTACGTTTGTGCACACTAGCCTTTTCTAGCAATTTTTTTTGAATGTTTTATTTTTTGAATAAAACGTACGATAGCTAGGGACAAGTGAGTTATAGTTTAGTACCAGTCGTATGTATTCACTTAAGGTATTTTGTGGACGGCTATGACAGTGTCAGAATGTCACAAGCCTAAGTGACATTTCAGTACTTTCAGACATAGCCAAGAAAAAAATTATCATAATTCTTATTTCTTATTGTAATGGCAGCAGGAAACTAGAAGGATCATTAAAAATAAAGCATGCTGACCTGCAATAGCCCCTGGAGTCCCTGAGAGAGTCAGAGCTCTGTGGTTCTCTGAAAGATTCTAACTTTCTTTTATTAGGAATCAAAATGATAGCTGAGTAATGACTTCACTTCCCTAGGGTGAATCACCCATTCACTATCAGTATTTCTACCTGATCATTATTTTTCAGCAGCTACAAATTTAAATTTAAAATTTAGGTAGGGAGGGATCTGTAGAATTTAGTATGGAGACATTGCTCAACAAATATCTTTCAGCTGTTTCTGATCTGGTTTGGGGCTCTACACTGCCTCTTATAGAAGTGCATAGTGTGTGTACTGCGGGTGCAATGGAAGAGTGCCGTCCAATCTCAAGACTTGGGGAGGAGGGGGAAGTTGGATAGAGTGATACGAAAAATTTCAGAGGTGCTCTGCTTCTTGGCTTTGCAGTGATGTTGAATGGGCACTAAGGGTATGTAATTCCCTCTTCTCTTCCTTGTCTAGTCATTAATTCTCACTCTCCCTAAGCAGGAAATTGAAGATAGATGGGACTCAAACCTACCTGAGCAGAGCAGGGAAATAATTTTATATGTGACAATAAGAAATCATAATTGTCTTTCATCACTGGGAGCAAGATGTTTCTATTTCTCAAAGGTGTCAAAGGTAGTACTTAGCTTCTAATACAGATAAATATTTTTTCTTACCACACATTTCCTGTTTAAGAGTTTTTTAAAAAAGAAATTTCTTGGATTTAAGAGTTGAAAGGGACCTTAGAAATGATCTAGTTCAATGCCATCATTTTACAAAAAAATAATAAAAAAGATGTTAAAGAAAGTGATTAAGGTAAACAGATGCTGCCGCTGCTAAGTTGCTTCAGTCGTGTCCGACTCTGTGCAACCCCATAGACAGCAGCCCACCAGGCTCCTCCATCCCTGGGATTTTCCAGGCAAGAGTACTGGAATGGGTCGCCATTCGCTTCTCCGAAACAGATGCTAGCAAAGCCCAAACCAGAATCTAGGTCTCCCAAATCCTGGTCCTCTATGGGCCATTTCTGTTAATACCACCTTGTCTATTTCTATTTAACAAAACAAGCTGCCACCAGTTTTGTCCCCAAAAGACTACACCACACACACTTTTTGACAAATACAGCCCTGGGATTTCTTTGGAAGGAATGATGCTAAAGCTGAAACTCCAGGACTTTGGCCACGTCATGCAAAGAGTTGACTCATTGGAAAAGACTCTGATGCTGGGAGGGATTGGGGGCAGGAGGAGAAGGGGACGACAGAGGATGAGATGGCTGGATGGCATCACTGACTCGATGGACGTGAGTCTGAGTGAACTCCGGGAGTTGGTGATGGACAGGGAGGCCTGGCGTGCTGCGATTCATGGGGTCGCAAAGAGTCGGACACGAATGAGCGACTGAACTGAACTGAACTGAACGGATGACTGGGGATTCCCAGGTGGCAGTAGTGATAAAGAACCCACCTGCCAATGCAGGAGACATAAGATAGTCTTTCTTTAGTGGTAAAGAATCCACCTGCCAATGCAAGAGACATAAGATACACAGGTTTGATCCCTGGGTCTGGAAGATCCCTTGAAGGAGGGCATGGCAACCCACCCCAGTATTCTTGCCTGGAGAATCCCATAAACAGAGGGGTCTGGAGGGCTACAGTCCATAGGGTGGTCCACAAAGAGTTGGACACGACTGAAGAGACTTAGCAAGAACACACAATTGGATGACTACTCCAAGTGAGTCATTATGCAAGTATCATTGGTAATTCAAAAGTAAATTCACTATTATCCTTAAGAATCTTACAATAAAATTCAAAACCTGGGGGAAGAAAGTATCATAAAAATGCAGAGGAGAAAAATATCACAGGAAGTTGGAAAGAGAGCACTAGAAGTAATTTCAGGATTAATAAGCAGCCTCCTTGAGATTGAGGATAGAATGTCCCTCTCAAGTGTTACCCAAATTGTGTTCCCTAACTCTGACTAGGGGATATGCACAGAATAAGATTATTATTGTAGACAGCTTTATATAAACATGAATATAATTTAGAAAATTAAAATAAACTCAAGTAAGGAGTTTTTTAACCTGAGGAATGTTGTTCCCTGCATGATAGAAACTAACTTCTTACATTTCTTATTTGCTTCAGATGAATTCATCTTTTTTTCTTCTGTGACCCTGTTCATGACTCAGACATGCAGATATAAGAAGGGCCTAAAAGCCCTGAAGTGAGTAATAAACTGCTAGTTTTTCCTGAAGGATGAGGATTTAGAGATGATCACAGGAGACCTAGGTTGATGGACATAACCCTGTTTGCTCATGGGTTTCATCTCAGCAGAGTTTACTGACCGCTGGACAAGATCTAGTTAATTTACTAGAGTTAATGCCTAGATGGTGGTTTAGTTGCTAAGTTGTGTCTGACTCTTGCAACCTCATGGACTGCAGCCTGCCAGGCACCTCTGTCCATGGGATTCTCCAGGCGAGAATACTGGAGTGGGTTGCTATCTCCTTCTCCAGAGGATCTTCCTGACCCAGGAATCGAAGCCAGGTCTCCTGCATTGCAGGAAGATTCTTTACCAACTGAGCTATGAGGGAAGTTACCTGAATTCATGCCTAAGGCATAGGCTATTTGGAAAGGATATCCCTTTGAGCTGAAAATCAAGTTTAAGATAATGATTTGGGGATATTTCACCAGCTGTTTAGGAAATCCTGGACTCTCATATAGTCTATATTTACAACTTTGTAAGCTTGCAAAGACACTAAGAGTTAAATATGTCCCTTTTCTGTGAAGCTTCTTTAAAATTCTTACCTGTGTTACTCATATATATATTATATATGTATATATGTGAATAGCCAACTGAGACTTCATAGCTTTCATTTAACATATTTAGCTGGATCTTTTCAACCAAAGTATATAAATTTGCAATGTATTCTAATGTAACCCAATTAGAGCTACTAACGCCATCTGTATATATATATTTTTGGTTCAGCTGTCAAAAAGCACACAAATACAATCCTTGTAATACAATATTCAATAGTTGTATAATGTTTCTTTGTACTATACTTCATTTAACTTTTTTCTATTTTCAAGTGGATCAATTTTCATTTTCTTCCTTTTATAATTAGTATCTTACTATATATTTTAATATATAAATCTTGCCCACATCTATGATATTTTTCCTGGGATACATTATTAGAAGTGCAATTACTATAGCAAAGTATATAAAATCTTAAACTAAAGGTTTAAAAACAAAAACAAACATTTGTATAGTAATTAAAGACTCGAATAGCGCAAGGCTTCTAACAAAATACCCTAGCACTCTTCAGACCTCGTCTGTCTCATTTTTCCTCTCTTTGGCTATTTCTTTTATCTTCAAGTACTGTTCTTTCTTGATTTTTAAGTTTTAGACATTATCTATTGATCCTATTATGATAACAGGAATAATTACATTTCTCATATGACCAAACATATTCCTTTCCCTTACCCTCTCCTCAGTGATCGTATTTTTTGGTTTAAATTAGTATTTGGTATTCACATTTTTATGCTATATAAATATTATTCTCTAAGCCATGTAAAGTATTATGATTATATTTCCTTTCTTCTACATTGAAATTTTTTCACTATGGCTAAGAATTGCCTCATTTAATTTCACATGTTTAATGTGGCTGTTTATACAAGTGGACCCCAAACTGATTGACATTGTTACCAGTGACAGATGAGGTACATGGGTGCCTCCCCTTGATTCTGGGGGGGCCTGTGATTATTTTCAAAGGAGACCATGAAAATGAGAGGTGACACCAGAGGCTGGTCATAAAAGAAAATGCAGCCTCTGCCTTGTTTGCTGGAAGGAACGCTCTGTGTTTGGAGTTCTGAGTTGTCAAGTAAGTAGTCTGACTACTCTGAGGCTGCCATTTTGTGAGAAGCCAAGCTAAGTTGGGGGGGTGGGGGGGCATGTATGAGTACTTGAGTTGGTAAGAAACCTTGTTTTCTTGACAGCCCAGCCCAAGTGCCAGATGTGACTAGAGCCTCCAAATGATTCCAGTTTCCAGCATCACTGAATCACCTCCAGCTTGTGAGTCTTCCCGCCCGAGGTCCCAGACATCATGGAGCAGTCATCCCCTCTGTGCACTGTCCCAATTCCATCCATGAACATAATAAAATGGTTATTATTATTATTATTATAATATTTTTTTGGCCAGGCCATGCAGCATGTGGGATCTTAGTTCCCTAACCAGAGATCAACCCCACACCCCTTGCATTGGAAGCTCAGAGTCTTAACCACTAGACCACCAGGGAAGCCCCCTAAAATGGTTATTTTTAAGCAGTTAAGTTTTGGGGTAATGTGTCAGGTAAAAGTAGTAACTAGTACACTTAGTTTCTATGTTCCTGTCATTAATAGTTCCTAAATTCTCAATATGGCCAAGCACATTAGGGGATCATCAGTTCCATGTTTTCCTTAGAGATATTTCTTCTGGACATCTCTGTCCTCTTGTTCCAATGTGGCTTGGATGCAGAGCCATCAGCGAGGACTTGCTTGGAGGAGAGATAGTATAGCATGCTGCTGTATTTAAGGATATGGGTCCTGTAGTCGGCTGCCTGAGTTTGCATACTGGCTCCATCACTTGCCAGCGCTGTGTGACTGCGCTCAAGTTAATCTCTCTTTGCCTCAGGTTTCTCATTAGAACGGTAGGTGGCACACAGCAAGTGCTCTTATCGTTGGCATTCTTCTTTCTTGTTGTTTATTACTCTTCCTTTCAGTGTCCTGGGAATTCCTATCACTTCACACCTATGGCTGATGCCCTAGTTCCTAAACTCCATGCCTTTTTCTTTTTTGGTTACTCCCTTGATAGAATATATAACCGGTTCCCTAAAAAAAAATGCTTAGGAGGTTTTCTGAAATGCTGTTTTAAGTTGTCTTTATTTAATATCACATTTGCTAGTACGACTGGCATAAAATTCTAAGTTGGAAATAATTTCTCTTTGAATGTTGAAGTTATTACTTCACTGCCTTGAAGCTTTCAGTGTCAGCACTAAGACAATTCTAACTCTTGATCCCTTGTACATTGGTATTTCTTTTTCTTTCTGGAAGTATTAGGATCTCTTCTTTATCCCCACTGTTTCACAATTTGATAATGATAGTACTTGGTGTCGGTCTTTTAAAATTCATAATTTAGAGTACCATTTCAATTTGGAGACACCTTCAGGTCCCTCAATTCTTAGAATTTTTCTTTTCTTTAATCCTTTGTTAATTTTTTCATCTTCATTTTCAGTTTTCTCTTTCTGGGACTCATCATAGATGTAAGATCTTTCAATTGGTCCTCTAATTTTCTTACCTTTTCTATTTTCCTATTGTCTTTTTAGTCAGTTTTCTGGGGATTTTCTTATTTATTTATTCTACTCTTCTGATTTTTTTTTTAAATCTACTTTCATATTTTTATACTTTATAATTCTGATTTCTTATTTTTGAATTGTCCCATTTTACATATCACCTGTTCCTTTTATTTTAAATGATTTTATTTATTTCTTTATTTTTGGCTGTGCTGGGTCTTCATTGCTGTGAAGGCGTTTCTCTAGTTGCAGCAAGCGGGGGCTACTCTCAGGTTGCCACACGTGGGCTTCTCATTGCAGTGGCTTCTCTTGCCGTGGAGCACAGGCTCTAGAGCACACGGGCTTCAGCAGTTGTGGCGTGCGGGCTCAGCAACTGCAGTTCCCAGGCTCCGGAGCACAGGCTCATAGTTGTGGCCCCTGGGCTTAGTTGCTCTGTGGCATGTGGGATCTTCCTGGATCAGGGTTTGAACTTGTGTCTCCTGCACTGGCAGCCAGATTCTTTACCACTGAGCCACCAGGGAAGCCCACCATATCACTTGTTCTTATTTCATGGATTTATTATCTTATCTCACTGAATATATTGATTACAGTACATTTGAATTTTTGTTTTTTCCTTGCACTGTCTCTGTTTCCTTTTTTTTTTTTTTTAATCAGTTAGCTTTTGACTCATTCTTTCACGGCAGAGGCTGCTCTGAAATGCCCAAGGGTCCTTTATTAGCTATTCTACTTCAGTTGGATAGTTCTGTGCCCTTGGACACTCCGAGGCTTGTCAACTGTTGGACCTCACTGTAAAGCAGTTGGTTAGGGACATGGCATGTTTACTGAGGGAGCCCCAAATGTCCACATCTGCAGGGCTTTTCCTCTGAGTTTGACAGTTTCTCCAGAAAGGAATCCTCTCGTTTTCTACCTGGTGAATATGAGGAATTTTAAGCTGGCTGTTGGCATTTTGAGATCTGTTACAGAGGAGAGGTGGGAGAGGGAAAATCTTATTTTTCCAAAAGCAGGTATCTCTGCTCTCTCTGCTTTACGTATGTTATCTACCTCCACCTCAACTGGGCCTGGTTCCCCAGGCTGTGTCTCAGATTAACCCAATCAATTAGAACCACCAAGTTAAATAAATTCCATGAAGCTCTGGATAAAAGGCCAAGAACTTTTAAAACCAGAGTTTCTGGATTAAAAAAAATCCAAAAAAGTTTCCTCTCATCTTCCATACCGTCTCTCTCTCACACAAAAGTAGAAAATTTACCCAATTCAAGTTCCTTAACTCCTCCTACTTAACTACACTTTTTTTTTCCTTTCTTTCTTCTTTGATAATGCCTCAGAACTTGAGTATTCAGGGTCCAAGATCGTTTTAAAATAACCCAATGAGCTGACAGACGGAGCTCCTGGAATTCTGCAGCTTGTGCTAGAGTCTACAGATGGGAAATTGCTGTCAGTTAAAGGGTAGTGCTATTACCATAGCCCAATTTTTGAAAGCCTTTAGGAAAAAAAATCATCTGAGTTAATTAGCATTCACCACAGGCACTAGTTTTGTATTACAGTATTCTATAAACTCAAATAACAAGAAAATACAGTACTGTAGTCTCTAACTTTTAACTAACATTTAACTCTCAAAAATTGTATATTATAAAGTAAGAATTTTACCTGTTACATGAATAAGCTCTTATATGACTGATCTATATGCTCTATATGACTACTGCTCTTAGATCGTCATAAAATATGAGTTATGTTTTAAAATTAACTAAATACTATTGGTATCTAAAATAAAAGCAATTTCATTTTACCTCTCTGATCTGCTTTATCCACAAATCTCTTCCAAGAAACTCCTGGTGTAAGACTACAGGAGCTGAGTTTAGATTAAAAGTCAAGGAGTCACCGGTCTTTTCTTTAATAAAAGGCAGGAGATCAGAATTTATCTAGAAAGAGTAGTCAAAGAGTTAAATCAGTAAATGCATATACTTTGGCATGTTTCAATCATATTCAGAAAGCACCAATTATAGTGTGAAAAATAAAGCTTAAGGAACAATTTTTAAATGTACCGTAATAAGCAAAAGAACAGCTCATATGATTAACAATAATCTTAAAAAAATTTTTTTAAATAGTTTTTCCCTAAAATATCCCTTTTTTATTTAAGTTTATTTTCCTTTTTAAGTTTAAGCTAAGTATTTAGAAATTATATTAATATATTAATAAACTAATCAATGATTTAATAAAGTACATAAAAACTCATCTGGAAATATTACATATTTCCCCCTTCTTATGAGCTGTTTAAGCAGCATCTAAGAAATACATACTAAATGGAATTTAAAATAACATATACATAGATATAACAATGGAGAAGGTGATGGCACCCCACTCCAGTACTCTTGTCTGGAAAATCCCATGGCCGGAGGAGCCTGGTAGGCTGCAGTCCATGGGGTTGCGAAGAGTCAGACATGACTGAGCGACTTCACTTTCACTTTTCACTTTTTATGCATTGGAGAAGGAAATGGCAACCCACTCCAGTGTTCTTGCCTGGAGAATCCCAGGGACGGGGGAGCCTAGTGGGCTGCAGTCTATGGGGTCGCACAGAGTTGGACACGACTGAAGCGACTTAGCAGCAGCAACAGACATAACAATATAACAGCTAATCTCAAGACTTTTTTTTAAATTTAATTTTATTTTTTAACTTTACAATATTGTATTGGTTTTGCCATATATCAACATGAATCCACCACAGGTATACACGACTTTTTTTAAAATTTATTTTTAATTGGAGGATAACTGCTTTACAGTGTGTGGTTTCTGCTGCACAATGTGCATCGGGCACAAATACACATATATCTCCTCTCTCTTCAACCTCCCTCCTTTAAGACATTTTATATTTCAGTTATTGGAATTAAAGCTTTCAATTTTACTCCATATATTTCTAAATTTCATTAACTTTCCACAATATGTTTTACATAGGAACTATACGGAAACTGTAACAAAAACGCAAATATTCTTGCATTTTGTTACTAGCAACATTACATGTTATTTAATAATTTGCAATAATTCTTTCAAAAACCTTTCAGGTGGTAAGAAAAGACAAACATCACAAATATGGCTTAAGTAAGCTCTAGCTTTCTATCAAAATTATGCAGTGCTCACTAATCATACTGTTTATATTACATAATAATCACCATGAACAATAGATTTTATGTACTCAGTAAACAGTTTCTGATATATAAAAGCAGTTTATTAAATGGTAAAAGGCTTCTTGTGTATCATTTTAGCTATTTAAATACTGAAAAAACAGAAATGGTGTGCAAATACCTTATGACTCATAGCCATGTGCTTCCCATACTGAAATGCCATATCCTGAACCTCAGCATCATGCTTTGCTAATTCCATTGCAGCTTGGCAGCTCTTTGCTAGTAAGGCACCATGGGAGAGAAAAGTCTGCTCCTTCCAAGTCGATATTCCAATATCATCTGTGATACGATTTTCCTAAAAAAATGCAACAAAAGCCAAGATTAAAAAGATTTTAGGAGTAATTTAATTGTTTCGGTTTTTGAAAAGCAAGTGTTAAGAAATGAACTATTGGGATGTCCCTAGTGATCCAGTGGCTAGGACTCTGTGCTCCCAATGCAGGGGACCGAGGTTTGATCACTGGTCAGGGAAATAGATCCCACGTGCCCCAACCCAGGGTTTGCATGTTGCAACTAAGGATACTATGAGTCGCAACTAAGACCTGGCACACTCAAATAATTTCTTTTTTTAAAAAAGAAACGAACTATTTAAAACACTCAGGTTATCACAAGAAGACAGAACTGAAGGATGTTGACACTCACCTCCACCTGAAGGGAACTAAGGAGGTGGGAACTGTTTTTTAGGGTAATTGAAAAAAATGAAAGAAATGTTGAAGCAAATTTTATGTTGAACTAAGGAATTTCTATTAAAATATACTTTAGGGGAACTCCCTGGCAGTCCAGTGGTTAGGGCTCTGCGCTTCCAGTGTTGGGGACTCAGGACAGATCCCTGGTCAGAAAACTATGGTTCCACAAGCCACATGGCAAAAACAGACAAAACAAATTTTAAAAATGATATAAAAAGTATGTATTTGTAGATCTCTATCTATATTTCTCTCTATATATACTTACAGGATAAGGCAAAAATATTAATAGAAACTTAAACCTTCAAACTAACTCTTCTATATTTGTATCAGTTCTTAATTAAGTGCTAGTATTCCAAGATACAGGAATCCTATTTAACTTGTGTTAAAATGTCAAGGGCATAATGAAGGAACTGCATCCTCTTATAACCAGGTAGACAGAAAAATCAGAGGAGGTAACCCATTATTATAACGGAGTATGATTAAATCACACTATTCAACAAAGTTTATTCCCATAAGAAGAAAAAAGGTATAAGGGAAGATATAATTGTAGTTTATTTAATTTCATCTTTTTACATTACAAAAATTACAGTAGTGTCTTTAAGTAAGCATACACAAACCTACTGACTGTAGACCAGTGATGTCAAATAAAAATATAATGTATATACCTCATATGCAATTAAAAATTTGCTAGTAGCTACATTAAAAAAGAGAAAAGAAATACAGGTGGCATTAATCTTAATGACATTTTATCTCCTTATATATCTAAAATATTACTAAAACATAGAATCAATATTAATAATCATATACAATCATACATAATCATAATTACTATTAAAATATTTTATATTCTTTTTTATACTAAGTCTTTTATACTAAGTGTGTATTTTCCACTTATAGCATATCACCAGTGACATTTCGAGTACTCAACAGGTACAAGGAGTTGGTGGCTATCCTAGTGGACAGCTCTACTTTAGGCAGCGAGCTCCCTGAGAAGAATGATGAAGCCATATGTAGAACAAAGCTCATTTCACAGTGTTTCTTTGAAACCTCAAACTAACTAGAAAGCACCCATTAATCCAGAAAGATGAATGAACCTAAACACTTTACTTCCTGCTGCCCACACTGCAATCCTTCTTCTTCCACCATTATGTGGTGACAAAATAAAAAACAGTAAGAAAACTTAAACAGAGAGGTCATTGAAAAATGACCTCAGATTTAGCCCCACCTCTTTCACCACGCTGAAGGGAATCTTCAACCATCGGTCAGATCAAATTCTCAATTTTATATGCTTTTAAACAAAAAGAGAGTTCCACTTATAGCAACAGTTACAAATATGCAACCTACTATTGTGTAATAATCAAAAAAGCCACACAGGGAGAAACAGTGCATAGACTGCTTCATAAAACATTACAGACAAATAACAGCATTTAATTTTAGAAATTTGAGAATGGATTTTAAAATGTACAAAGTTAATATATCATATTAATAGCCTAGATAAAAACCATATTATCTCTCCAGATATACTAAAGATGAATTCTATAAAATTCTATTCTTGATGGGAAAAAAAAGCACTTACTAAAATATGTATTTTTTTAAATGTATATACTGCAATCCTATTTCAAATACATAAATGAAGTTAGCGTGTAGAAAATTTAAATGAAACAGTACAGTAAAAATAGCAGAGAACCAAAAAAATCTAAAAAGGCAGCATACCTAAAGCATGAGAATTCATTAAAGCTTCATCTTTGGGTTTTGATTGACACTTGACGGTTGCAAATTTTGAAACAAACTTTGATATCACAATGACTATTCTGAAGAGATTCCAGCACCAGCACTAAGATTTGTACGTTCAGTTGGTTTGCAATTGACTTATTAGCCATTTACACAGTGTATAGTACAGATTTGTCACAGGACAGATCACAGTGTTAAAGGAAAGAAGAACCTTCCTGTAATGAGAAAGGATCCCCTAAACTGCACACAGCTTATGACATCCAAGATACAAGAGCATAAAAACCATCATAATATTGTGATTCCAGGAAAGACAGTTTTGGTCAGGAAGATAACCTAAGACCCTGTTTCCCATTTTAATTTCTAAAATCTCTTACAATGACAAAACTGTCACGTAGGACAGAAAGTATACAGTGCTGGGAAACATAATGTGACTCAGCACTGGTTCTGTCATTTAACACAGACGTCACGTTAATATTAGACCAAAGCACAAAATGTTTAGTGCATAAACCAGTTTCTCTTTTAAGACCTGGCATTTTTATCACAGTCTTTTATCTTACTTTGGACCACTTGTACCCAGTACTCTATCCTACTATAGACTGTTTAACTTAGTCAACAGAAACAAAAGTAATTTCTGGTGAGATTTATAGGGGACATAAACATTTATATCATTAAAGTGTCTGCATAACCAAAAGTACAATAATAAAAATGAAAATGCCTCCTGTTCCTTTTAGAAAAATAGTACTTCATAAGCTTGCTGCATTTTTATTGCCTTTACTATTGCATGACATTGAATAGTGGATAGAAAAAAAGAACTATATAGTTGAATTATGATAGCTTAATCCATCACAAATTAATCTAAAAATGAAGCTTTTAGGGGTTTCCCTGGTGGTCCAATGGCTAAGACTCTGTGCTTCCAAGGCAGGGGGCCCTGGTCTGATTCCTGGTCAGGGAACTCGATCCCAAATGCCGCCCTAAGAATTTGCACACTGCAACTAAAGATCCCAAGTGCTGCAACTAAGACCCGGGACAGCCAAATAAATAAATAAATGAAGTTTCTACAGAAACAGGAACTATTTTTTGAAAGATTTATTTATTTACTTAATTTTTTCAGGCTGTGGTGGGTCTTCGTTATTGCACAAGGGTTTTCTCTAGTTGCAGGGAGCAGAGGCTACCTTTCATTGCCATGGGCAGGCTTCTCATTGTGGTGGCTTCTCCATTCTTGTGGAGCAAAGGCTCTAGGGCATATGAGCTTCAGTAGTTGCAGCCAGTGGGCTCCAGAGCACAAGCTCAGTACTAGTGGCTCATGGGCTTAGTTGCTCCACTGCATATGGGATCTTCCTGGACCAGGGACTGAACCAGGTTCCCTCACCCTGCAAGGTGGATTCTTAACCACTGGACCACCAGGGAAGCCCAGGAACTATTTTAATAAGGGGGGAAAAATGCCCTCATTCCAGATGTGTATTTCTTTAATATGACAAGTGTGTGTGTGTGCATGCACATGAACACACATGATCACCCAAAAGTTAGCAAACACTTTATGGGGAAACATATGATCCTTTCTTCCTAAAATAAGGAACAGGACAGAGGTGAATACAATATCATGGCTATTTAACAAAGTAATAGAAGTGGTGAAAAAAGGATAGGTGTATAAAAATTAGAAATGAAGGGTTTATCACTATTTGAAGATAATATAACTGCATATTGGGGAAAACCAAGAGACCCAACTGAAAAACTACTAAAGCAAAAAGATAATTCAGTAAGGTAGCAGATATTACATCATAAAACCTCAGTAACTTTTTAAAAATGTGCACCTTTAGACAGACAAACAATGAAACAAAATAGGAAGTCCAGGAATCAAACTACACATAGGAATTTAATATATTTTAGGGAAAAGTTGGACTTTTTAGTAAATGGCGCTGGAATAACTGAACAACCTTCTGGGAAAAACAACACTGATCTGCATTTCACACAATTTATCAGGATAAACTCCACATAGTAAAAATAAAAACAAAAGAACCACAGACAATAACTGAAGACAAAAGACAATAAGGAAAAGTATTGGATTTGCCAAAAAAGGTCATTTGGGTTTTCCCATATGAAATTAAAAGACGCTTACTCCTTGGAAGGAAAGTTATGACCAACCTAGATAGCATGTTCAAAAGCAGAGACATTATTTTGCCAACAAAGGTTCGTCTAGTCAAGGCTATGGTTTTTCCTGTGGTCATGTATGGATGTAAGAGTTGGACTGTCAAGAAGGCTGAGCGCCAAAGAATTGATGCTTTTGAGCTGTGGTGTTGGAGAAGACTCTTGAGAGTCCCTTGGACTGCAAGGAGATCCAACCAGTCCATTCTGAAGGAGATTGGCCCTGGGATTTCTTTGGAAGGAATGATGCTAAAGCTGAAACTCCAGGACTTTGGCCACCTCATGTGAAGAGCTGACTCATTGGAAAAGACTCTGATACTGGGAGGGATTGGGGGCAGGAGGAGAAGGGGACGACAGAGGATGAGATGGCTGGATGGCATCACTGACTCGATGGATGTGAGTTTCAGTAAACTCCGGGAGTTGGTGATGGACAGGGAGGCCTGGCGTGCTGCGATTCATGGGGTCGCAAAGAGTCGGACACGACTGAGCGACTGATCTGATCTGATAACAGCTTAACAGGAAAACCCGAACAACTTTTTTGGCCAATCAAATATTTGTATTTCCTATCACAGATGAATGACAAATCTTCCTATGGTTGGCTAATCATGGTCCCCCACAAAGACAGCCACATCCTAATCCCTAGAGTCTGTGAATGTCACCTTACATGGTAAAGGGGACTTTGCAGTTCTGATTAAACTTAGGATCTTCAGTTCAGTTTGGTTCAGTTGCTCATTCATGTCTGGCTTTTTGCAACCTTATGGACTGCAGCATGCCAGGCTTCACTGTCCATCACCAACTCCCGGAGATGGAGGAATTATCCCATAACTGGATGAGCCTAATGCAGTCAAAAGAATCCTCATAAAAGGGAAGTAGCAAGGATAAAAAATGGAGGATGAAGCCACAAACCAAAAAAATGAAAGTGAAGACTAGAACGGGTAAGGAAAGGGATTCTCCCCTAGAGCCTCCAGAAGGAATGCAACCCTGACAACATCTTGATTTGGGGGCTTCTGATCAAAAACACCCACACTTTCCATCTCCTTAAGGCTTCACTCAGTGTTGGTGAGGCTGTAAAGAGACAGACCTATCAAATATGACTGGTAGGAGTGGAAACTGGATAGAAATTTTGTAATTTCTTTCACAATTACAAATGTATTTGCCCTGTGACCTGTCAGTCCTACTTCCAGGAATTAATCCTTCATATAAGCCCCCACACTTGTGAAATTAAATACATACAAGGTTAGGGTCTAATGTTCATCCAGCTGCCTGGGTGATCCTTTTAAAACATAAGCCAGACAGAAGCATACTGGCATTTGTGCTGAACAATCCAGGCCTGTTCCTCCTCAGGCCTCTGTGCCCAGTAAATAGAACACATCCAGTTCAAATATCACTTCTTTAAGAAGCATTTGCAAACACCCCCAACATATACTTTCCTCTTTAAACAAACATAACCTTATGCATATTTCAAAACAGTTCTTAATTCTCTATGAATTGTATGCCTGCTTATTTGCTTGTTTCCTTAAGGACTGGATATAGTGTTAGTCACCTTCACCATTTTTAATCATTTAGGCCATATTTAACTTTCAACAAATGCTTGTTAAATGAACAAAAATATGTTTATCTATTACATTAAGTAATTTTGTGTTCTTTTAAACAATTTAAAAGTTAATGAGCAGATATGTCTATTCAATGGAATGCTACTGTGCAAAAAAAGAGAAGGAAGTGCTGACACCCACTACACCATGGATGAACCTCAAAAGCACGATGCTCAGTGAGAGAAGCCATCCATGAGACCACATACTGTATGATTTTATTCTTATGAAATGGAGGTTAGTGGTTGCCTGGTCCGGGGTGGGAACTGTAAATGGCCATGAGGGAGCTAATGAGGTGTGTGAGAAAATTTCTAAAATTGATTTATGGTGATGATTGTATTACTTGATAAAGTTACTAAAAATTACTAACTGTAATTTTGAAATGGGTTAAACTTTTTTCTTGGGCTCCAAAATCACTGCGGATGGTGACTGCAGCCATGAAATTTAAAGACGCTTGCTCCTTGGAAGAAAAGCTATGACAAACCTAGATAGCATATTAAAAAGCAGAGACATCACTCTGCTGACATATAGTCAAAATATGTCAAAGCTGTAGTATAGTCCGTATAGTCAAAGCTACAGTCAAAGCTACATCCAGCAGTCATGTATGGATGTGAGAGTTGGACCATAAAGAAGGTTGAGTGCAGAAGAATTGATGTTTTGAATTGTGGTGTTGGAGAAGACTCCTGAGAGCCCTCTGGACAGCAATGAGATCAAATCAGTCCATCCTAAGAAATCAATCCTGAATATTCATTGGAAGGACTGATGCTGAAGCTGAAGCTCCAATACTTTGGTAACCAGCTGCAAAGAGACAACTCATTAGAAAAGACCCTCATGCCAGGAAAGATTGAAGGGAGGAGGAGAAGCAGAGGACAGAAGACTAACTGGTTGAATGGCATCACCAACTCAATGGACATGAGTTTGAGCAAACTCCAGGAGATGGTGAAGGACAGGGAAACCTGGTGTACTGTAGTCCACAGGGTCCCAAAGAGTTGAACACAACTAAGGGACTGAACAACAATTTTATGATATGTAAGATTTATCTCAATAAAGCTGCTAAAAAAGAAAAAAGGGTAATGAATATAAAATTTTACATTTCTTGGTCTCAAATGCTTAAATTATCATTTAAGAAATTAATTTTTTGTGGCTTGTATACCATCCTCATTTATTCATATAACATTTATTTAGTTTCTGAGTTAGATTCTTTGTAAAGTAATATAAATACGAATATATTTATTAATAAATAGCCTGTTCTCAAGAAACTCACAATCCAGGTATGGCATCTATATATCTATCTCTATGTGAATATTAATATAATAGATAAATTATCTGATAGAGTTCTATCTCAGAATAATTCTTGGAAGATTTCCAATAAAAGATTCAGTTTTATATTTTCCTTACTGTGATTGACATTTTATTATTCATCACTTTTACATTTTTAATGCAATAGTACACAGTCACTGAAAATACTCAGCAAATTCAGATAACCAAGAAATAATTAATGTATAGTCTTTTGAAATCTGCTATTGTAAGTTAATCATGTCATAAATCAGTAATTCCATTCTAAATTAATCAGAAAATTTATTCCCTGAATATTAAATTACTACCTGTCGTGAACTTGGTTACAAATGAAACAAAGCCCCTCCATCCATTTCTGTCAGCTTGCCATGTATACATTAAGAGAGCATGCTTTATTACAAAGGAAAAGTTAACGCACAATTTTTGATGTGGTTTAATAATCATATCCGAATTAGTATCTTCATACATCAGATATATAGAATTGATATGAAATGAATGAATGCAGTCAGAGTAAATGAGATTCAGATATACTTACAGCATCAACTTACATTTGTGCAATTTACAGAAGGAAGATACATACAGTTGATATTCACTGTTGATGGGATTTTCTCTTTTTCAGAAAGATAATATATGTCAACATACCTACTGAATGACTGTCAGACTGAAGTATATTAATTTAAAAATGTAGGTTTCTTATTCATTGTAACCTGACCTTTTTGCTCAAGTAAGGCTAGTTTCAAAAACACAACCTGAAGCTTGCAAGGTGTTTCCCAAGATAGTGGCACTGGGTTTCCTCAGATACAATGTTCTGCTCTGCTGCTGAGCTGTCTGCGGGACATGCACTTTAAGTTGCTTTCCTAATGGTAGTAATGCATTTGTATATACCTATTTACATGAGATCAAAGTGTATTTTGTAAAGTGGCTGCTGCTTGGGATTAAAGGTCTAGTCCATGGTCACAGAACAAAGGCAAGCTAACTGACCCAGGAAGATGTCCAAGCCCCAACCAGAACCTGCCAAGTCAAACTTTCAGAAGAGTGATAAGGGTACTTTAAAGAAAGAATGCAAATATTTCCTGTTTCATGCTTCCTACTTCAGATTCATATACTAAGCTGCTACCTTTATAATTTACCTTTAAAATATATTTATGCAGCATAAATTTGGGTTTGGTGAGAGATCACATTCTCTAACGTCACATTTTACCATCTTAAATGTCTGGTTTGAATTAGCCTCTTCACCTATTTTAAGAAGCTAAACAAGAGCCAAAATGTTTATCAGCCTAATTGAAAAAAATATTATTTGGCTGTGCTGGTTTTAGTGACAGCAGGCGATCTCTCAGTTGCAGCATGTCGGACCTAGTTCCTGACCAAGGATTGAACCTGGGCCCCTGCATTGCGAGTGCAGAGTCTTAGTCACTGGACCAACAGGAAAGTCCCTACTAGCCTTTTTAAAAAAAAAAAAAAAAAAGGCAAGGAAAATTTTAATAAAGACTCTCTAAATTTAGGGATAAGAAGGAAGCAAAGGGGAAAACAGAATCTCCTATTTCCTGGGAGCCAACAATATATGATGACACTTCCATGTTCATTATTATATTAGCACTTAGATTCTATCTTGTTTAATATGTAATAGAAATACTTAAAAATATCTTCAATAGTTTAAAAAGTAGGTTTATATATGAGTAAATGACATGTTTCATTGATGTATCAACAAAGAATTTTAAACCTATAATTAAGTCTTCTAATAATATAAATTAAAAGTTCCAAGAATCCAAAGCATATAAGTAACAAGATTAGAAACAGTACATATCATAGTATTTTTTTTTCAGGAATCTTGAGGATCTGATCTGATGTAAATCATGGGAGAGAAACTGATAAGATGTGATAAGTGTATAACTAAAGTCTGTTTTAAGAAGTGCTTCTATATAATAAAGTATTAAGCTTTTCCTCACACATTAGAGAGCAGGGTTGTCAGGGAATTTAAATGTCAGGAATTCTTTGGTCTAGGGCTAGCCAGCCCCTTCCTGTACTCCCCACCAGTCAGTTCTTGCTGAGATGAATGGGAATGATTCTGATGAAGAAGGGTCAGGATGGAGAAGGAAGACTTGACAGCTCAAATTCTCCAGCAAGGGGTAGCCTTCAGATGGGGAAAGCTTTGAATAGCTAGAGGGCAGCAGATAGTCTTCCGAGGGGTTGCTTAGAGGGGCAGTAGGGAATGCTGATTGATTAATTCTTTGAGATAAGCAAAGAGCACCAAAGGGAAACTTGGCTTGCTTTGAGATGTACAGTATATGACGGTGTTTGACATACCATGTAAATGTGCAGCAGATGCAGTTTAATTAATTTTTTGTGTGTGCTTACTATGCCAGGCATATTTAATTAATTTTTGTGTGTGCTTACTATGCCAGGCATCATAGATTTGAGAATTAGGTATTCCCCCTTGACCTTTAGAAGAAGTTCAGCAAGGGAGAAAGACAGTATTTAGGAAACAGTTTGGTTTTATGAAAAGAAAGCTATGCTTACAGTATAGAGAAGGGAGTGACTAGTTCTACCAAGGAAGGCTTCAGTGTGAGAACTATTAGCTGAATCTGGTTCTGAATAATAACCTGGAATTAACCAGGAAAATAAGGTATGAATGCCTTTAGGGCACCAGTATTAGTTCTATATTGCTGAAGCAGACAGTGGAAAAAGGAGGTGAAGGACAAGACTAGTTAGGTAGGTAAGAGGTCCAGAGGGTTGTATCTTATTATTTAGGTGCTAGGAGACTGACTTCAGCAGGAAATTATATGACTACATGTGCAATCACATGGGCTGCTTCAGAGGCAGTTTGGACTGGAGGGGCAACAACTGGGATATCCATTAAGGGTGAAGTTATACTCCAGGTGAGCAGGATGACATAAAGTGGTAGCCAGTGGGAAATGAGAGGCTTGACCATCATTCATCAAGGATCTACTTTCCTCTCCCTCCTTACTAACGAACCCTAATTTTGTTCAGGCAGTCACTGCTGTTGCCAACGATTAATTTAGGAATGGGCATGTGGTCCAATTTTAGGCAATAAGACATAAGGAAAGTCTACTGCAGAACTCCTAGAAAGAGATCCAGAAAAAAGTGGCACCTGTGGAAGGTGCTCTGTCTTGATGAGCCACACTCAGGACTACTGTAGCCAAACCACTACAAGCTTGATAATAAAGAGGACACTAGGAAGCAGAACAGAGAGGAAAAACCTTGATATCTGGAGTTCTCTTGTTAACTGTCCCTTGATGCCTGATTGCTTCTGCATGTTCAGTTAGAGTAAAATGTGTTTCCTTACTTTTATATCTATTTAATTGGATTTCCCATTCTTTGGCAACTGAAAGCATTTCCATGAATTAATTCTTTCCTTAAGATGAAAAATGTTTATACTATATAAAGTCTGCATATGCCAACATTAACAAACTACTAAAACATTTTAAGAAGATTTTCCTTAGGATGGAGTATTCATTGCCACATAACAAATTACCCACAAACACAGCATCTTAAAACAACAAACACTTATTATCTCAGAGTTGCTGAGGGTCAGGAATCTAGGAATGGCTTAGCTGGCTGGTTATGGCTCAGGATTTCCCAGGAGATTGCAGTTAAGCTGTTAGCTTGGGTTACAGTCACTTAAAGGGGCTGGACAGTCCACGCCCAAGCTCCTTCAGCTGGTTGTTGACAGTCGGTGTTAGTTCCTTGCCACCTGGGCCGCTCTGTAGGGTGGCTCACCTGACATTGTAGTTGGCTTCCCCAGAGCAAATGATCTAGTAGAGTAAGAGCACACCCAGGAGGGGAGTTCCAGAATCGTTCATACCCTATCTTGGAAGTGACACACTGTCTTTTCTGTGGTATGCTATTCGTCATACAGACCAACCTAGCACAGTATGAGAAGGAGTGAGACAAGGAATACTAGGCGGTGTGGCTCACTGGCGGCCATCTTGGAAGCTGGCTACCACAGATAGAGTCTATGATTAGAATCACTAGGTAAACATATCTGAACATTTTAAAATTTCTTAAACATTCTGCAAACTGTTTTACAGAAAGTTTCTTCTGATACGTACCTTGACCGGCTAAGTTTGAGACTGTCTTGTCACTGAGTAGAATTGTTTTACTTGTGAATTTAACAGGTGAAAAGTGGCGAAAGTGGAAAGCAATTTCATTGATTAACCAGTTGTATTTCCTCCATTTATTCGTTTATTTACTGAGTATCTTCTACATATAAGGCACTGTTTTAGGTGTTCACACCAGTGAGAAAACCAGAGCATCCTTGCATTCATAGTTTATAGTCTAGAAGGGAAGTCAGACAATCATAACCACACAGATAAACATGTAACTCCAAACTGAGACATTTTTAATGGGGAAAATGAACATACTTTTATGACAACAGCACTAAGAGTACCTGACTGAGACTGAGGCTTTCGGGAACTGTTTCCGTGAGGAAGTGACACTGGAGCTGACACAGGAAGGATGAATAAGGGATAATTTAGTAAAAGTAAAGAGGTACACAAGGATTGCATAGTAGGTTGCAAGGACTGCACATACAAAAGAGAATGGTAAGTCTGAGGTAGGAGAGAGGCTCTTGGGGCTGATATGTAGACAGTGAGGGTTCAAATGGTAAGACGAGAGTCTGGAGGGATAGACTGGGTCAGATTATGCAGGGTTTTCTGGGTCACGTTCAGGATTTCAGTATTTATCCACAGAGTGATGGGATGTTACTGGGGGTTGAGATGAAGGCACCACAGCATCAGATTTGCATTTTGAGATCTCTGGTGGTATGGAGAAAGACTAGTGGATGGGAGAATTGTAAACATGGAGGTGAAGGAAGAAGTTATAGGAATTGCTCAGGCCAGAGAGGATGACATTGTGGACCATGCAAAAGCGGGAGGCATGGGGTAAAGCTAGACTGCAGCTTGTGCCATCGATGGTGGGCCAGTGAGGGCATCAACAAGGTATTGCCCTTTTTGTTTTTTTCAAACTTTAAACTTTTAATGTTGTTTTGGGGTATAGCCAATCAACAATGTTGTGGTAGTTTCAGGTGAACAGCGAAGGGACTCAGCCTTACATATACATGTATCCATTCTCCCCCAAACCCCCTCCCAGCTACTGCTCTTGACTTCTTATGGACCGGATATATGTGTCCCTGCAAAATTCACAAGTTGAAGCCCTAACTGCCAGTGTATTTAGGGTAAGGAAGTAATTAAGGTTAAATGAAGTCATAAGAGTGTGGATGAATGTTCTTATAAGGAGAGATACCAGAGAGCTTGCTGGGCTCTCTACCACGTGAGCACACAGTGAAAAGACAGTCATCTGAAAACCAGGAAGACAGTTCTCATCAGAAACCAAATTTCTAGAACCTCCATCTTGGACTTCTCATTTCCAGAACTGTTAGTAAATAAATTTCTGTCATTTAAGTCAATTCAGGCCGTGATATTTTGGTATGGCAGCCAGAGCTGACTAGAGCAACTGACTTCTCTCTAAACCTTAGAATTCAATCAGTGAAGTTTTGAAAGTATATTTATACTGTTCCTCCCAACATCTTTTCAGCACTGTCTTAACAACAAGCACATAGAAAAGATCTGTAGTCTAGTTATCTATTTCTGTATAGCAAACCAACCCAAAAATTAGTGGCAAAAACCAACAACCATTTTACTATGATCACAGATCCTATGGGTCAGGAATTCAGGAAGAGAACAGAGAAGATCTGACTCTGCTTCATGATGTCTGGGGTCTCAGCTGGGAAGACCTAAAAAAGCTGGGGATGAATCTAGCCCCAGAGGGTTGGGGCTAGAACAGCTGAACTACCCGGGATCTACTTCCAATAAAATGGCTTATTGACCCATACATCAACCAGGCACACCTGGGATGGATGACTGGAGCCCTTATTCAGTCTCTCACTCATGGCGCTTAGGTTCTGAGGTGGGGAGTGGGGAGAGGGAGTGTTTCAAGAGAGTGAGTATTCTAAGAGACCCTTTCCTGGCACAGACTGAGAATTCAGGTAGTGTCACTTCTACTGTACTCTGATCGAATGAGGGGCTCACAATCCTACTGAGGTTCAAGGGAAAGAGTCATAGATCCATACCATTTGATGGGAAGTGATGGGAGGAAAGATAAAGAATTTGAGGCCTTTTATTGTTTGTTCTTAACTACCATAGTCTACCGCTGAAGAGGGTGCTGAGGAAACCAACTTGCTTTCTCTGCTCTCTCCCAGTTATATTTCTGGCTAAGCTGAGGATATAGGAGATGGAGTAAGGTAGTCATGGGGACAAGTGCGGTGAAGGAAACAAGCATTAAGGATGACTCATAAGTTTCTGACTTGAAAATCTGGATGAATGGTGGTGCCCTTCGTGAAGACAGAGGATAATGGAGTGGGTCTGGGGAGAAAGATCATATATCTGGTCTTATAAGTACTGAGTCTGAGATGAGTGGGATATCACCAGATGGAAATATTGAATAAGCAACAAAATATTCAGCTCCAGAGGTCAGGAGTGAACTGGGATGGAGATTACTTTGGGACTTACTGACATATAGACAGATGGTAATTGAAGGCTTGAGCTTCATTTTTTAAAAGGTCTGTTCTTGTCCTGTGATCAAAATGGTATTCTATTAAACAATTTACAAGCTTAATAGTGATGTTTCATCTCTCAAGCAAATAAACTGCCTTTTGAGATGTTTTGCTACAATAGCTGTCAGTGAGTGACCTGGAGTACCTCTAAATGGTGCACAAATTCAATTTAAACAATAAAAACATTCACCAACCATACCCACTCTAAACTTGAGAGCCTGCTTAATCAAAAAGGCCATTATATACACTTAGCTTTCTTAGTCACTAACAGCTTTTCTGCCTTCTCTATATCAACTTTTGCTTTCTCACCTTTGCCTATCTAACCTAATACTCCTATATTTGATTTCTAACATGCTTACTTCATGATACATGTGCTATTTTTTCCTTTAAATAAAAACATTTTGTGGATTAAAAAATATAGACAGCACTATTTCTTAAATGTGGTATGGGCAGCTAGGTGTTTTATTTTCATTCTTTAAACTGTATGTATCTGCCATATACACTCTTTGGTATGCTTGATACATTTCATAACAAAAAACATTTAAACTATTTTCAATAGCCTTAAATTTTTATTTGCAACAAATGATTTAAGACTATGTCTATTTTATGAAAAAAGGATGTTATTAAAATTATAGGTATTTATTATCACCACCACCAGCATCTTCAAAGTCTTGGATATGTGAGTGATATAAGCTTGAACAGATGCCCAGCAAACAATAAAACATGACATGGCCTGTTTCATTAGCTCATTAACACATGCCTTGGGTACAATATGAAAGACAGGTTGTGAGTAAATGTACCAATGAAATATACCCCAGAGTATCTTAATGCTTTTATATTCTACTCACAGTTTCACTTCTAAACCTCTTAAAATATGTATTTTTTTAAAGGTAGCTTTTACATGTATATATACTTGGGATATTTCTTACTTCAAAGAAAGATAAATAAAATTTTCCTATTTCTAATCTACAAAAGAAAACCTTCAATATGAATTCCATTCCACTTTGATGATGTTAATTAGCATCCTTGAACTCAAACTCACTGATTTCCTCTCTCTAACTAACCTCCCCGGGCCACCTTTACCCATTTTTATTGGAATAGTCTGCAAGGCCCTGAATTTCCCATCATTATTCTGTGCTTGTTTGCACATGGCACAATAATCTCTCCACAGAAAACACTGTAGTCCTCTCTGACTGCCTGAGGATTAATTATCATCATGAACAACATGGTAAATGTCCCAACCAGGAAGTACATGACCAATAAACTACTTCAGTGGAAACAAATGATCACTGATGACTTTCATCCTCAGTGCCTTAGATAGAAATTTGGGGAAAGCTTGCCCAATGTACCACACTTGATGTCATCTTTGAATTTGGATTAAAAATACCCTTTTTGGTAGTGGCAAGACACCTGGCTTCAGTCTGATTTAAAATTCATGAAGCCAAACACAGACTTGTAAGACATGGTCTTAATGAGAAGAAAAAGATCTCAAGAAAACTGAAAACATCAAAACAGACTGAAGAAAGTTGGTGCTGGCAAAAAGAAGGTGCAAATTTTGCAATGACTATCTGTGGTGATTGTGCAAATTTTTTTTATAAGAGAATATACTAGGGAAACTTCAGGAAAAGAATACAAAAAAACCCCACTATAGGTGTTTCATGAACAGTCTTGATATGAATTTCCTGCAACTCCAAATACCAAGTCTCTTCTCTTTCTAGCCAGGGGGATATTGGCTTTCCAGTTACTAAGTGAGTCCTAGCCCCTAGAAAGTAAGGCTTCGGTCCTCAGGCTAGAAGCCTACTCACCGGCTTAGCCTAGACCTTCAGGTTCCCATGGCTCCTCTGACTCTATCTGACTCCAGTTCACTATTAGAAAAGCTACCCCAGACTCAGTGGCCTCAAACAATAATCATTTATTATTGCTCATGTGTCTGTGGATCAGCTGGGATTCAGTTAATTGAGACTGGTGGCTCTGCTTCTCACTGCATGTCTCTGGACTGGCTGGAGACATCTGGTCTGCTCCAAATGTTTCTCATTCTTCTTGGACCAGCAGTCTAGCCAGGATATGTTTTTCTCATGGCAATGGCAGAGGCCCAAGAGAGCCTCCTATTGGCCAAAGCAAATCAGAGGCAAAGGGCTAAGTGTAAGAACACCCTACCCAAATGCATCACAATTACACGGCAAAGACATAGATGTATACGTTGTTGTTCATTCACTAAGTTGTGTCCAACTCTTTGTGATCCCATGAAATGCAGCAAGGCAGGCTTCCCTGTTCTTCATTATTTCCCGGAGTTTGTTCAAACTCATGTTCGTTGAGTCAGTGATGCCATCCAACCATCTCATCCTCTGGTGCCTTTGCCTTCTCATCCTGCCTTCAATCTTTCCCAGCATCAAGGTTTTCCAATAGTGGGCTCTTTGCATCAGGTGACCTAAGTATTGGAGCTTCAGTTCCAGCATCAGTCCTTCCAATGAATATTCAGGGTTGATTTCCTTTAGGGTTGACTGATTTGATCTCCTTGCTGTCCAAGGGACTCTTCTCCAGCACCACAGTTTCAAAGTATAAATTCTTTGGTGCTCAGCTTTCTTTATGGTCCAATTCTCACATCAGGACATTTAACACTGGAAAATACCATAGCTTTGACTTTATGGACCTTTGTCAGCAAAGTAATGTCTCTGCTTTTTAATATGCTGTCTAGGTTGGTCATAGCTTTTCTTTCAAGGAGCAAGCGCCTTTTAATTTCATGGCTGCAATCACCATCTGCAGTGATTCTGGAGACCAAGAAAAAAAGTCTGTCACTGTTTCCATTTTTCTCATCTACTTCCCATGAAATGATGGGACCAGATGCCATGATCTTAGTTTTTTGAATGCTGTTTTAAGCCAGCTTTTTCACTCTCCTCTTTCACTTTCATCAAAAGGCTCTTTATATCCTCTTCAGTTTCTGCCATTAAGGTGCTACCATTTGCATATCTGAGGTTGTTGATATTTCTCCAGGCAATCTTGATTCCAGCTTGTGAATCATCTAGCCCAGCATTTCGCATAATGTATTCTGCATAGAGGTTAAATAACCAGGGTGAAAATATACAGCCTTGAAATACTCCTTTCTCAGTTGGAACCAGTCCATTGTTCCATGCTCAGTTCTAACTGTTGCTTCTTGACCTGCATACAGGTTTCACAGGAGGCAGGTAAAGTGATCTGGTATTCCCATAAACATTTTCCAGTTTGTTGTGACCACACAGTCAAAGACTTGACTTCAGCACAGTCAATGAAGCTGAAGTAGATGTTTTTCTGGATTTCTCTTGCTTTTTCTATGATCCAACAGATGGTGGCAGTTTGATCTCTGGTTCGTCTGCCTTTTCTAAATCCAGCTTGTACATGTGGAAATTCCCAGTTCACGTACTGTTGAAGCCGAGCTTGAAGGATTTTGAGCATTACCTTGCTAGTATGTGATATAAGCACAATAGTAAGGTAGTTGGAACATTCTTTGGCATTGCCCTTCTTTGAGATTGGAATGAAAATTGACCTTTTCCAATCCTGTGGCCATTCCTGAGTTTTCCAAATTTGCTGGCATACTGAGTGTAGCACTTTAACAACATCATCTTTGGGGATTTAAAATAGCTCAGCTGGAACTCCATCAGCTCTACTAGCTTTGTTTGTAGTAATGCTTCCTAAGGTCCACTTGACTTCACACTCCAGGATGTCTAGTTTGAGTTGAATGACCACACCAGTGTGGTTATCCAGGTCATTAGGACCTTTTTTGTACAGTTCCTCTGTGTATTCTTGCCACCTCTTCTTCATCTCTTCTGCCTCTCTAAGGTCCTTGCCGTTTCTGTCCTTTGTTGTGCCCACTGTTGCACGAAACGTTCCCTTGGTATCTCTAATTTTCTTAAAGAGATCTCTAGTCTGAATGCGTATATTAGCTACCTATTGCTGCATAATAAATTATCTCAAACTTAGTGGCTTAAAACAATAATGAACACATTATGTTTCAGAAGGTCTGTGGTCAGGAATGGCCCAGCTGAGTGGTAGCATGGAGCTTCTCATGAAAGACCAAAAATGCTCTATTTTGTAGACAAAGAGACTCCTGTACAAATATCCTATATTTCTATTTATTGTCTATTATTTATTAAAATATATTTTTGTGCAATGCAATACATTTTATGGGAAAATGTTGTTTAGAGAGTTTTTAGCAGCAAAATAAGTACTGTGATTGTTAAACAATAGGCTAAAAGATGGTGAACATTAACTCAATTCCACAAAATAATACATAGCAAGGGAATAATAAAACAGGAGACATAAATTGCAAATCACTTTATAAATTGAGAGATAGGATACCTGCGGAATTCCTGGGCCCTTGCCCTATGCTTGTTTCTACTGCCAACAATCTTGTCTTTTGCTTCATACCTGTGTTATTTCAACACTGTTCCAGATGGTATCTCTGCTTCTGATTGCTTTGGCTTCCAATTTACCTTATTCACAGCTTCTAAATAATCTTTTTATAAAAAACTGTAGCTTATTTTCTTAATATTTATTCTTTTAAAAATTTATTTATGTGGCTATGCCAGGTCTTAATTATGGCACCCGGGATCTTCAAATTTTATTCAGCATGAACATCTTTTTTTTATTTGAGATATGTGAACTTTTAGTTGTGGTATGTAGGCTCTAGTTCCCTGACCAGGGATCCAACCAGGGCCCACTGCATTGGGGGTGCAGAGTCAGAGCCACTGCACCACTAGGGAAGTCTCTTAAAATAATCTTTATCAAAGATCTTCTCTTGTGTAAGATCCTATGATACTTTCCTTCTATATACCATTTTAAATCCAAACTCCTCAATACACATGTTCAGGATCCATTCATTCATTCATTGATTCCTCTTAAAACTATCAGCCATCCCTAGCAAAAGCCCTTTGCTCCAGCTCTGACAATAGCTTTGTCTCCATCTCAGCTTTCAAAACATAAGCATCTGATTTGTCCAGCACAGCTGCTAGTGAATAATGGGTACTCATTATGCACTTGCTGAATGAGCAGACCTTGAAAATAACTAGGTAACCTAAAACAAAATTATAACCTTCTCTTCTCAGTTCCTCTGAATCTGTGTTCAAAGTACCTTCATAATTGAGCCACATATATTTTCATAATACCTGTCTGCCTCTCTAAACTTACCTCCGACCACTCTTCTGTTCATCCACCATGTTTCAGCTGAGTGGGCCTACTTTCTATTTTCTGGATACATTAAGCTCATTCCTCTCTCAGGCCTTTTCCTAAGCTGCTTCCTCTTCTTGGAACACTTTTCCCTATTTTTTGTTATTTTTTTTTCATTCAGCTAGCTGCTTTTTGTCATTAAGATCTCAGTTTAAAATTATTTCCTCAGAGAGGACTTCCATGAACATGCACTTTAAAGTAATTCCCTCAATCCTTAACTATCGTGTCTCTCTTTTTAGTTCTACGCTGTGCAGTATCAGCTATTTCTCTTGTTCATTTATTTATGTGATTGTTTACAGTTGGCCTTTCTACAAAGATGTACACTCCATAAGAACAAAGATGTCTTATTCACTGAGCACTTATATTGCTAATGGCTGCCCATCTGGCAGATGCTCAAAGATGATGTTAAATGAATGAATAAACAAATAATGTTTATTTTCAATCTCCCAGATAATGCTCTGATCCCAACAAACCTCAATAACTTCTCTTAATTCATTTCTACTATACCTCCTAAGACTCTAGTTAAAAGAAAATTAGCTCCTCCAAAAAGCTTCCCCTGAAATACTCTTCATTCCTGATGTTGTACATTCACCTATGCATTTAGCCTATATCATAATTTGATGTGTGGTCTTCTGGGTAAATTGCTCTCCAGTGGTTCCATGCACATGTTTCTTCTCTGATCTATAGGTATCATCAGATCCCCAAGAGCATATGTCCATTTTTGTTGTAGCTTTGAGTGTTCTGGTAGCACTTAGTATGCTGTTGTAGATATAGCTGCAATTCAAGCAGGCCTTACCTGGTGGCTCAGATGGTAAAGAATCTGCATGCAATGCAGGAGACCTGGGTTCAATCCCTGGGATGGGAAGATCTCCTGGAAAATGGAATGGCTACCCACTCCAGTATTCTTGCCTGGAGAATTCCACAGACAGAGGAGTCTGGCAGGCTATAGTCCATGGGGTTGCAAAGAGTTGAACACAACTGAGTGACTAACACACACACATATGTATCATCAGATCCCCAAGAGCATCTGTGTGTTTTTTGTGGTAGCTTTGTTTTGAGTGTTCTAGTAGCACTCAGTGTGCTGTTGTAGACATAGTAGCAATTGAAGTTTACTAATAAGCACTTCCTCAAAATGGCCTAATACAGTTCTTTAGCCAAGCATTTAACCAAGATGGTGGAGTAAAAGGATGTGTGCTCATCTTCTCCTGCAAGAACACCAAAATCACAACTAGCTGCTGAACAAGCATCAACGGGAGAATATTGGATCCCACCAAAAAAGATATCCCATGTCCAGGGACAAAGGTGAAGCCCCAGAAAGACGGTAGGCAGGGCAAAACTGTGTTTGGAAACAAACCTCATACCCACCAGAGATGCTCAGAGGGCACAAACAAAACCCTTGTGTGCACAGGACCCAGGGACAGGAGCAGTGACCCCCATGAGACTAAGCCACACCTGCCTTTGAGTGTTTGAGTGTCTCCTGCAGAGGCACAGGTCAGCACTGGCCTGCCGGGGACACAGGGGCTCTGGCTACAGCACACCTGAGAGGCACAGAGTGTGGCATAAGTCCTCTTGGAGGAGGTCGCCATTAGCCCCACTGAAGAGCTGCTGAGCAGACAACCCACAAAGTGGAGAATAATTATACCAAAGAAGTTCCCACACTTTTGCAAAAGTTCTAGGGCCCACAACAGATTTCCCAACCTGGGGATCTAGCAAAGGGACTGAGAACCTCCAGGGAATTTGACTTTGAAGGGCAGTGGGATTTGACTACAGAACTTCCACAGGACTGGGGAAACAGACTCTTGGAGGGTACAAACAAAACCTTGAGCACACCAGCACCCAGGACAAAGGAACAGTGATCCTACAAGAGACTGAGCCAGACTTGTCTGTGAGTGTCCATGAGTCTCTGGCGGAGGCAGAAGTTGACCATCAGGGGCACTGAATAAATAGTCCTGGGAGCCTCAGCGTGCTGGCCTAAGTCCTTTTGAAGGAGGTTGCCATTACCTCCATTAACCCTATCACAGTTTGACCTCAGGCCAAACTACAGGGAGGGAAGACAGCTCCACCCATCAACAGAAAATTGGAATAATGATTTCCTGAGCCTGGCCCTGCCCACCAGAGCAAGACACAGTTTACCCCACAGCCAGTCCCTCCCATCAGGAAGCTTCCACAAGCCTTTTAACCTCATCCATCAGAGGGCAGAGAGAATGAAAACCACAGTCACAGAAAATGAAACAAAATAACTGTATGGATCACAGCCTTGTCTAACCCAATATGAGCCATGCCATGCAGGGCCACCCAAGACGGATAGGTCATGGTGGAGAGTTCTGACAAAATGTCATCCACTGGAGAAGGGAATGGCAAATAATTTCAACATTCTTGCCTTGAGAACCCCATGAACAGTATGAAAAGACAAAGAGATATGACACTGAAAGATGAACTCCTCAGGTTGGTAGGTGCCCAATATGCTACTGTAGAAGAGCAGAGAAACAGTTCCAGAAGGAATGAAGAGGCTGAGCCAAAGCAGAAACAATGCTCAGGTGTGGATGTGTCTGGTGGTGAAAGTAAAGTCCAATGCTATAAAGAACAATATAGCATAGGAACCTAGAAGATTAGGTCCATGAATCAAGGTAAACAGGAAGTGGTCAAACAGGAGATAGCAAGAGTGAACATCAACATTTTAGGAATCAGTGAACTAAAATGGACTCGAATGGGCAAATTTAATTCAGAAGAACATTATATCTACTACTGTGGGCAAGAATCCCTTAGAAGAAATAGAGTAGCCTCATAGTCAACAGAAGAGCCCCAACTGCAGTAAGTGGGTGCAATATTAAAAACAACAGAATGATCTCTGTTCATTTCCAAGGCAAACCATTCAATATCACAGTAATCCAAGTCTCTGCCCCAATCACTAATGCCAAAGAAGCTGAAGTTGAACAGTTCTGTGAGGACTTACATGACCTTCTAAAACGAACAGTCAAAAAGGTGCCCTTTTCATCATAGGGGACTGGAATGCAAAAGTAGGAAGTCAAGAGATAGCTGAAGTAACAGGCAAGCTTGGCCTTGGAGTACAAAATGAAGCAGGGCAAAGGCTAACAGAGTTTTGCCAAAAGAATGCACTGGTCATAGCAAACATGCTCTTAAAACAACACAAGAGAAGATACTACACATGGACATCACCAGATGGTCAATATCAAAATCAGACTGATTATATTCTTTGCAGCCAAGATGGAGAAGCTCTATACAACCAGCAAAAACAAGACTGGGAGCTGACTGTGGCTCTGATCATGAACTCCTTATTGCAAAATTCAGACATAAATTGAAGAAAGTAGAGAAAACCACTAGACCATTCAGGTATGACCTAAATCATATCCCTTATGATTATACAATGAAAGAGACAAATAGATTCAAGAAATTAGCTCTGATAGAGTGCCTGAAGAACTATGAACAGAGGTTCATGATATTATACAGGAGGCGGTGATCAAAACCATCCCCAAGAAAAAGAAATGCAAAAAGGCAAAATGGTTTTCTGAGGAGGCCTTACAAATAGCTGAGAAAAGAAGAGAAGGGAAAGCAAAGGAGAAGAGAAAATATATACCCATCTGAATGCAGAGTTCCCAAGAACAGCAAGGAGAGATAAGAAAGGCTTCCTCAATGATCAATGCAAAGAAATAGAGGCAAACAGTAAAATGGGAAAGACTAGAGATCTCTTCAAGAAAATCAGAGATACTAACGGAACATTTCATTTAAGGATGGGCACAATAAAGGACAGAAATGGTATGGACCTAAAAGAAGCAGAAGATATTAAGAAGAGGTGGCAAGAATACACAGAAGAACTATATAAAAAAGATCTTCATGACCCAGATAACCATGATGGTGTGATCATTGATCTAGAGTCAGACATCCTGGAATGCAAAGTCAAGTGGGCCTGAGGAAGCATCACTACAAACAAAGCTAGTGGAGTGACGGAATTCCAGTTGAGCTATTTCACAACCTAAAAGATGATGCTGTTAAAGTGCTGCACTCAATATGTCAGCACATTTGGAAAACTCAGCAGTGACCATGGGACTGAAAAAGGTCAGTTTTCATTCCAAACCCAAAGAAAGACAATGCCAAAAAATGTTCAAACTACCACACAATTGCACTCATTTCACATGTTAGCAAAGCAATGCTCAAAATTCTCCAATCTAAGCTTCAACAGTACATGAACTGAGAACTTCCATATATTCAAGTTGGATTTAGAAAAGGCAGAGGAACCAGAGACAAATTGCCAACATCTATTGGATCATAGAAAAAGCAAGAGAATCCAGAAGGGTATCTACTTCTGTTTCATTGACTGTGCTAAACCCTTTGACTGTATGGATCACTACAAACCATGGAAAAATTCTTCAAGAGATGGGAATACCAGACCACCTTACCTGCCTCCTGAGAAACCTGTATACAGGTCAATAGCAACATACAACTGGGGACAGAACATCAGAGTGTTTCTAAATTGGGAAACAAGCACGTTAAGGCTGTATATTGTTTATTTAACTTCTGTTCAGAGTACATCATGGGAGATGCTGGGCTGGATGAAGCACAAGCTGGAATCAAGATTGCTGGGAGAAATATCAATAACCTCAGATATGCAGATGATATAACCCTTATGGCAGAAAGCAAAGAGGAACTAAAGATCCTCTTAATGAAGGTAGAAGAGGAGAGTGAAAAAGTTGGCTTAGAACTCAACATTCAAAAACTAAGATCATGGCATCCAGTCCTATCACTTCATGGCAAACAGATGGGGTAACAGTGGAAACAGTGACAGACTTTATTTTCCTGGGCTCCAAGATCACTGCAGATAGTGACTGCAGCCATTAAATTAAAAGATCCTTGCTCCTTGGAAGAAAAGCTATGATCAAACTAGACAACATATTAAAAAGCAGAGACATTACTTTGCCAACAAAGGTCTGTAGAGTCAAAACTATGGTTTTTCCAATAGTCATGTATGGATGTGAGAGCTGGACCATAAAGAAGGCTGACCACCAAAGAATTGATGCTTTCAAACTGTGGTGTTGGAGAAGACTCTTGAGAGTGCTTTGGACTATAAGGAGATCCAACCAGTCCATCCTAAAGGAAAGCAGTCTTGAATATTCATTGGAAGGACTGATGGTGAAGCTGAAACTCCAATACTTTGGCCACCTGATGCGAAGAGCTGACTCATTGGAAAAGACCCTGATGCTGGGAAAGACTGAAGGCAGAAGGAAAAGGGCATGACAATGGACAAGATGGTTGGATCACATCACTGACTCAATGGACATGAGTTTGGGCAAGTTCCAAGAGATGATAAAGGACAGGGAAGCCTGGCGTGCTGCAGTCCATGGGGTCACAAAGAGTCGAACATGACTGAGCAACTGAATAACAAGCCGAGTATTGCCAATGGGTGCAAAGAAACTACAAAGTGTGGGGGAAAAAAATAGCTCCTGCTCCCATCAGCTGGAGTGGGAAAACAATTCACAGGGTATCAGTAGGCTACTCTGAAGGGTTTGCCTTAGCAGCGGGAAAAATGTTAGACTAAATGTTACTCTGATCCTCTAAAAGCTTAAAGGTAGGACCTGAAAGTATCAACCTGTTTCCAGTAACTTAACTGCATTCCAGAAGAAAGTTCAGGAATATTCATGGAGACACAAAAATGTCTAGCATCAAACAATAAAATTCACAGTGTCTGGCAGCCAATCAAAAATAACCAAGCATGCAAGAAAAAACAAATGGGGAGGAAAATAGCAACACATAATGAGGAATAAAATAAGTGAATTGAAATCAACTTAGAAATGACACAGATGATAGAATTAGTAGATAGGGATAGTAAAATATTTTCCATGTGGTCTGGGAGCTACAACAAATACTGAGTATGTTAAGTAGAAGCATGGAAGAACTGGTGAACTTGAATGCATACCAACAGAAACTATCTAAAATGAAATACAAAAAGAAAATTACAGGGGAACAAAAAAAAAAATACAGCGTAGTGGACTCTGTGATAACTTCAAGCAGTCTATTACTCATGTAGCTGGAGTCCCTATGATAGAGGAGAAAGAAGGAAAGATCAAAAAATATTTTAAGATAAAATGACCAAAAATTTTCAAAATTTGATTAAAAAAAAATAAAGTCACCAGAACCAAGAAGCTCAAAGGACCACAGACACAAGAAACATGAAAATAAAAAGAAAAATGACACAAGGCATCATAATCCAATTGCTCAAAAACAGTGGTAAAAAGAAAATCAGAAAAACAGCCAGAGAAATTTACACACGTTATGTACAGAAGAACAAACAGCAGTTTTGGAAACAATTAAGTGAAAAGATAATGAAGCAATACCTTTAAAACACTGAAAGAAAAAAAAATTATCAATCTTGAATTCTATATCCAGTGAACATATCTTTCAAAAGCAGTGTTGAAGTAGACTTTTTCAGACACACAAAAGAAAGAATTAATCACCAGCAGGCCTGCACTATAAGTAGTGTTAAAATACATCTTTTAGGAAGAAAAAAAAAATACCACATGGAAATTGGGATCAACACAAAGAAATGAAAAGCACTGTAGATATTAACTATGTGGGTAAATATGAAAGATACTTAAATGCTTGTCTAAAGTATCATGATCTTAATATTTTTTCTGATTTTTCCCAGATAAAATTTTTGTTCACATTTTCCTCCTGTTATGGTTTTCAATGGCGGAAACTTAGCTTGTTTATCTCTTTATTATATATTAGATGGTGGCATAGGCTTTTGCAAATAAGAGATAATGTACAACTTCCTAGTGGACTGAAATAGCTTATTTTCATGTTTTACTTGAAAGTTGCACAAGAATCAAAATAAGATAAACATAAAGATAAAACAAGTAAGTGGATAGAAGCTTCCCTAGTGGCTCAATGGTAAAGAATCCGCCTGCAACTCAGGAGACGCAAGTTTGATCCCTGGGTTGGGAAGATCCCCTGGAGAAGGAACTGGTGACCCACTCCAGTATTCTCGTCTGGGAAATCCCATGGACAGAGGAGCCTGGCAAGCTACAGTCCGTGGGGTCCCAAAAGAGTTGGACATGATTTAGTGACTAAACCTCTGAAAATAGGGAAGAAGTCTGCTGTTCCCCATTTCAACAGCAATAGAAATTGAAGACACATGCCTTGCAGAGGACCTTGATTAGATTCCTAAGGAGGGAGCAGGAGTGGATGGGAAATAAACAATAAAAAATCAGAAAAAGTCAGTGTTGGGGTTCCTAAGATCACTCCCAAGTTTGATGATTTGTTAGGAGGATACACAGGACTCAGCATATAGTTGAACTCACAGGTATGGTTTATTACACCAAAAGGATACAAAGTAAAACCAGCAAAGGAAAAAGGTGCATGAGATGAAGACTGGAGGAAACCAGGTATAAGGTGTTAAGAATTCTTCCTCTTCTGGTAGAGTCACAAAAGATGTGATTAATTACTCCAAGAATTAACACATATGAAAACACACGTGAAATGCTGTCTAGCAGGTATATTCACTGGTGACTCAGTCCTCAGGGTTTTGGTTGGAGCTGGCAATGTAGGTATCCTCTGCCTAGCATGTACCAAAACTCTAGACTCTCAGAAGGAAAGTAGGTGATCAACATAAACCATACTGTTGGCAGAGACTGTTTAGGTACAGTGAACTGCCCTTATCAGTTAGAGAATGGGGGAAACATTTCTAAAATCCAAGTTTCCAGATGCTAGCCAAAGGCTAACCCTACAAGCAGGTTTTTTTTTTAAGGACAGTAGTCCTTTTCTGCATAGGGATATATTAAAAATATTCTTACTTTTTGATTCAAGAATGTGACTTTCATTCAGAACTTTTTTAGCAAACAGTATGAAATACAGCAAAGTTATATACGCTAAAATGTTCATCATAATATCGTTTACATTAGTAAAAAAAAAAAAAGGAAAGGAAACAAAGTAAGTGTCCAAAAACTGTGGAATGGTTCAGTAAATTATAGTACAGTATATGAATGAAAGTAATGAAGAAATATTAAATACCCATTAGATATTTTGAAGACTTTTAGTAACAAAAATGACTATCCTGGGGAGTAAATCAGAATGAAAAAATTATATATACAATAATAACTCAAAAATGGGAGAAATTAAAAAAAAATGGGAGGAATACAGAATGAAAGCTAGAAGGAAATACACTAGAATGTAATCATGATTCATTTCTGGGGGATGGCTTATATAAAATAATTTTTATTTTCTTTGACCTTTTCCTGTGCTGTCAATTTTTAGTTAACGAACACATATTTACTTTTCTAATTAGAAACTAAGTTATAATAATAACATAATTGTGTTAAAAAGATTTTAGATATAATGGCCTATGGATTCAAAGCAACTTTAGCTAATCTATAAAATATTTAGTATGCACAGTGAATAATATGAATAGAATGTTAACGAGGGAACTTTTAGCATGGCAAATGACCATTTAAAGTGTATTTTTAAATCTGATGTGCTTCTTTGTTTAATTAGTTAACAAGAAAAGAAAAAACAGGTAAATGGAAGGAAGATATAAACACTAAAAAAAGCACAATGACTAATTTTTATTGCAAGGAAGAAATGGCTCACAAACTAGCAAAAATACAAAAATAAAAATGTTATTTGCAAAGGATAGCACAAGGATGAATTTTCTAAATAACACTGAATCCCAATTTACATACAATCTGTTAAGCATTACTAACATAAGTCACATAAATTTTCATAGTTTTAAGGAGGATTAGGTAATTACTCTACAAACTTCCAGAGAAGGTGATTTTTAACATATTTAGTTACAACTCCCCTCCATTTGTTTTAATGCATCTACTCTAGTCAGAGATACTACTCCATAGAAAGCTATTTTTATACTACCCGGCTTCTTCATCACTGCACTAAGAAAGGAGCACTAAGGAGGGAGAAAACAGACCACTATTGTATCCTCTTATCCCTGGAGAGATGAAATGGTTTGCAGCTCATTTTAAATCACAAAGCAATTCTTTTGTGTACGAATTGGCCCCAGGAGAGGAGGTTGTGCAACTCACTTTCCACATGACCTCCACTTGTGGCTGCTTCCCAATCGTGTCAGAACATGAAAACCTTGAAGGCACTCCATGTGGGGCAGTGCTCTCTCTGCCTCTGAAGTGACTCCTGGGCCAAGTTAGAAAAACCAAATTCTGAAGAGCCACTACAATGGAAAGCACACTCAGAAGGAGGGTAAAAAACCCAGAATTTTTCTGGTTAGGAAGGGAAATGTGGTTAACCTAAATTGGTCCTAAAGAGCAAATGGAGGCATCAAGAAGGACTTCTGCTTCAGTTCAACTATGCATTTTTGTTTCCGTTATAAAAAAAGAACAGCTCTTTAAATGGTTTGGCTATATTCAGAAATGTAACTGCTTAAAAAAATTCTGAAGTGTCTGGGAAGGTAGCAGGGAAAGAGGACAGATGACAAAGCATTGCTAGAGTCTTCTGAGTAAAATTTACTAGATAATCAAAGTCAGCAACTGGTGCCTACTAACAGGTGGTTCATCGAAGACTTTGTTGCTACCTCTCTTCTCTTTCCCAGGAAGAAAGATTATACGGGACTTGGAGTCAAAAAAACCTGGGTTCGGATCATGTCACTGTCAAACATGTGTTAACCATTTCCAGACACTATGTTTTCCTGGCGTTTGTCATCTCTGAATTTTAGGCTTTTTCCTCTATAAAATGGGTATACCAAGAAATGATACCGTTTTCATAGGTGATTATGTAGAAAGAAAGTATAAGCAAACTGTAAAGTGCTAAGCATTTATTATTGTTGTTGCTAGTAGTTCTGCCTGAAATACAGAAAGTATTTAACAGATGTTCACAAAGTTATTAATAAACTGTAGCAACTATAATGGACAAATGGTAAGAGTAAATAAGTCAAGAACCTTAAGATCAACAATAACATTTTCACTTAAAACTTAACAGATATTTAACAACAAAACATTAATATCTTATATGGAACTATTAGGTTGGTGCAAGAGTAATTGCAGTTTCGGGCCATGAATTTTGAGTCATTATAACTAGGTTCAAACACAGCTTCATTAATCAAAATAGGAACCATTACAATCAACACAATTTTGCCAACAAGAAATAAGTTTGTTCCTGTAGCATAAAAATCTGTGCTTTGGGATTCGATGAACTCTTGGAAAGCAATTTCTGCTTTCTGGTTGTGGAAGCGTTTTCCCTGCAAAAAGTTGTCGAGACACACAAAGAAGTGGTAGTTGGTTGGCAAGAGGGCAGGTGAATGTGGCGGATGAGGCAAAACTTTGTGGTCCAATTTGTTCAACTTTTGAAGTGTTGAATGTGTGATATGCGGTCAGGCGCTGTCGTGGAGAAGAACTAGGCTGATTCTGTTGACCAATGCCAGTTGCACGCATTGCAGTTTTTTGTGCATCTCATCGATTTGCTGAGCACACTTCTCAGATGTAATGGTGTCTCCAAGATTCAGATAGCTATAGTGGATCAGACAGGCAGCAGACCATCAAATAGTGACGATGAACTTTTTTTGATGCAAGTTTGACTTTGGGAGGTGCTTTGGAGCTTCTTCTCGGTCCAACCACTGAGCTGGTCGTCACTGGTTGTCATATAAAATCCACTTTTCTTTGCACATCACAATCCGATCAAGAAATGGTTCGTTGTTGTTGTGTAAAATAAGAAAATATGACACTTCAAAAGAACAACTTTTTTGATTTGCAGTCAGTTCATGAGCTACCCACTTACGGAGCTTTTTCACTTTTCCAATTTGCTTCAAATGCCGAATGATCATAGAATGGCGTACGTAGAGTTCTTTGGCTACTTCTCGTGTAGTTGTAAGAGAATCAGCTTCAACGATCGCTCTCAGTTGGTTGTTGTCAACTTCCAAAGGCTGGCTACTGCGCTCCTCATCTTCAAAGCTCTTGTCTCCTTTGCAAAACTTCTTGAACCTCCAGTGCACTGTATGTTCATTAGCAGTTCCTGGACCAAATGTGCTGAAGTGAAGTGAAGTCACTCAGTCATGTCCAACTCTTTGCAACCCCATGGACTGCAGCCTCCCAGGCTCCTCTGTCCATGGGATTTTCCAGGCAACAGTACTGGAGTGGGTTGCCATTTCCTTCTCCAGGGGATCTTCCCGACTCAGGGATTGAACCCAGGTCTCCTGCATTGCAGGCAGGTGCTTTACCCTCTAAGCCACCAAGGAAGCTGCAAATGATCTCTGCTGCTTTACAACCAAGCCATTTGGAATTCAAATAAGAAAACTGCTAGAATTTGCTTTTTGTCTAACATCATTTCCACAGTCTAAAATAAATATAAAATAAGTAGCAAGTAATAAGTCATTAGCAAAAAATATAAAGCAAGAAATGCGCATTAAAATGATGTATAACATGAGTGAGTGAGTGAAAGCTGCTCAGTCGTGTCCGACTCTTTGTGACCCCATGGACTATACAGCCCATGGAATTCTCTAGGCCAGAACACTGGAGTGGGTAGCCGTTCCCTACTCCAGGGGTTTTTCCAAACCCAGGAATCGAACCCAGGTCTCCTGCATTGCAGGCAGATTCTTTACCAGCTGAGCCACTAGGGAAGCCCGATATATAACATAATCACATTTATTTAAGAACGTATTCAATAACAAACAGCAAATTTTGACAATGCAAAACCATAAATAGTTTTGCACCAACCTAATAACACCTCCATCCATGGAATTATCTAGGCAGGCAGACGCTTTACCATCTGAGCCACCAGGGAATCCCAATAAACACCTAAGAAATATCCCAGGGGAAAAACAATGCTGCCAGAAGCATGCATGCACACTCAGTCATGTCTGACTCTTTGTGACCCCACGGACTGCAGCCCGCCAGGCTCCTCTGTCTGTGGAATTTTCCAGGCAAGAATAATGGAGTGGGTTGCCATTTCCTTCTCCAAAACTGCCAGAAGAGGTCACTGCAATCATCATATATGGTGGGATCTCAGGTATGGCAGAGGCATGCTTGCAGATCAGGTTTCATTAAGGTACAGGATGAGAGGTTAAGAGCTGAGTTCTTAAGTTCAAATCTCAACTGGCAAGTTGTATGACTATGGGTACATTAATCTTTTCTAAGCCTCAGTTTTCACAGATGTAAAATGGGCAGAGCAGTAGTCTCTGCTAGCAGGATTACTGTGAAGACTTCAAGGAAGACACTCATGAATTACTTACCATAGTGTTACGTGCTTGTTGTTGTTTAGTTGCTAAGTTGTGTTGGACACTGTTCGACCCTGTGGATTGAAGCCTGCCAGGGTCCTCTGTCCATGGGATTTCCCAAGCAAGATTGCTAGAATGGGTTGCTATTTCCTTCTCCAGGGGATCTTCCCAACCCAGGGCTCAATCCCAGGTCTCCTGCATTGGCAGGTGGATGCTTTACCACTGAGCCACCAGGGATGCCCATTATGTGCTTACCTACCATCATCTTCCTCATACTTTATGTGAGGTGTCTTTTTATGAGTGGAACTAGACCAGGTCCTCCATTTACAAACTGCTATTTACCCTCAGCCGTGGCAGAGAACCATGGTATGTTTTTGAAAAACACAGCCAATGGGGTCTACTGTGGTCATATATCCTGCCAGTCACCACACAGCACTATGCTACATAGCTGAAGTTAAGATATGCCTGCCAGGAACTGTGTTCCCTGAACCAAATGTTAGCAGATGTTCAAGGTACCGTTCTTCATATTTCACTAACCACTCTCTGAGCCATCCAGAATCCCTGGGTTATACTTTTAAATTTAAAATTTCATATCCAGGTTGCTCATGCCCTATGTTTCACTTCCAGTAAAATTTATCTTTCTTTTTTTTCAAATGGAAATGTCAAAAAGCTTAAGATGTGCATACATGCATATTTTTCCTAATTTTAGTGAGTGGAATCTTGCTAATGCAGAAAGCTAAAGAAGTTAGAATAATGAAACACTAATAAAGGAGTCCCTTATAATAGCATATAACATGTTAAATGATGGTGGTGGTCAATGAAGCAATTGCTTCATATTCAATATCCTGCTGAAATGAAATAACTGCATTTTAAGGAAATAAAACATAACCCTTTTTGAGATGTCCTGCTAAATGAGTCAAAAAACCTTAATTCTAGATCTATAAAATTAATCAAAATAATCCAACTGTGCAATCACTCTACATCTTATCATAGAGAATCTAATAGTGCAGTAAATTCTAGATCTTGGATATAAAAGACATTCCTCCCTTATGCCCCCAACAGGTCACCTTCTTGGGATCACATCCACACTTTTGGGACACGGAAAGCCTCTTCTTCCGAGGAAAGCCTGGGTCCAGCACCTCACCATGAGCTGCTTCTCCAGCCTGTCTGCCTTATTGACAGTGCTACCTGCCAGCCAGAAGCATCCTGGTGTCTACTGGGCTGCTGCAGACGGAGCAGACTGTGAATCCAGCCAGAGGATAAGAGGTTGTTTTAATTGGCTAAATCTGCTATGTACTAAGCGTATGGCCATGAATTTGTAGCCAAAACACTAATCTAAACACAAAACAAGAATGACATTTTCGCTCAATTCTAGTTCTGCCATGAGGGTTTTTAATCTAACATTTTATAATGAGTACCAAATCCTTACCTTTGCTAAAGTAGAATTTTCATAGTATACTCCTTGTACCAAATCCATAAGAGCACTTGCTAAAAGTTCCACAACCTAAAAAACAAGAAAACAAGAAAAAAATCAGAAGAATTTAAAAAATGTATCCCCATTTTTACCTCAGACTGCCTCAGGAGGCTCAGTTGCAAGGGAGTATTGTGTTTGATAGAAAAAAAAGGGGGGATTATGCACAAAAATCCTGGCAAATGGCATTGTCCACCTGGATATTAGAGCTGTGATCCAATTTTTCCAGTCACAATTCAAACAAACAAAAAAAATCTTACAAGCATAGCATTTAACTAATATGTGAAAAACCAGTAACAGTCATATTGAACATAAGTTTAAATTTCAGATAATGAATAAAATCTGAACCCAATTTATTTTCTGAATGTTTGTTTCTGTCAGGTGGATACTTTTTCAATATCGCCATTCTGGGAGCCATCACAATGCCAATTTTCATACTTAACACAGAAAGAAAAGCAAAAGCAAAAGAACAGTTAACCTTTCTAATGTGTTCATTCTGGTGCACTAAAAATGTGCTGTGGATATATTTGGTATAGGGCCTTTGGGTCAAATGTACTACAACACTGAAAATTTTAATAGAACTGTAATAGTAAAATTGTATTCATCTAACCTGTATTATTTTCAAGGCTTAGACTATTTAAAAAATCAAACAACATCAACAGCTTTGAACTTGTTCCAGAATGAAAAACAAGCAGAAAACAGCAATGGTCTCCTTGGAACTACTGTACAATTTAGAGCTGTTTGCATAAACCATAATTCAAGAGGATAAAATAGTGGTATTTATTATAATGTTCAATGCAGTCATTTCAAACAACAATTCTCAAGGAAACCCTATCTGTTTCTTACCAAGTCTTATTATCTTGTATATTTAGCTCTCTATGTTATGCAGTCTTATATCAAATTCCCACTCTTGGCTTCCTAAAATTTAGCTTAGTTCTGATTGAATTAAAGGATTTTGTTTCAGCTTTTATCATTCTTGTAATTGAAGACATTATTAAGCCAAAGGATACAGACTCAAACAACAAGTTACTTCAACCTCAGGTACCTTGGATTTAATAAACATTTTCTTAGAGGTAAATGACATTAATTTGTAGAAAGGTATGCTTTAAAATTTTAACACATAAGCATTTATCTCCAAATTTATATTTACATTCATCCTGCATAACACACACAAGGCTGCTGATATGGAAATTTTGCTGATTAAAGGGATATTTTTTTTCTAGCTCTGCAGATGGGTTAATTTGTAAGACCTATACAAAGTCTTTTTTTTTTTTTCAATCGCATTGCCCTTTAGGTAACCAAATACTTAAGAAATATTGTAGCAATATAAGCTGCAGAGGAACTACAAGGACAATGATCCTACAGTGTTACCAGATGTGTTGAGTTATTTAAGTGGGGAAAAGAGAAAAATGAATGGATTTTTTTTCCCCCTGAAGGTATCAGATAAGCTCTGCTCTCAAATCCAGGAGGATAGAGTATCGCCAATAGGTCTATGAAAGACTGTAACTAAATGCACAGCATCAGATTGGATTACAGTTTACACAAGCAACATCCCAAGGTCCCTCTGATGGCTGGACACATAATACAGATCAATCAGTCACTAAGAATGTTATGGTTTTGAAACAGTTTGAGGTCTGAGATCAGCACTGGTAAAGTGAAGAGGGATTTACAAAAAGAAACTCCGACACTAATTTTAACAGTGGACTTGGGTTTTGGATAACCAGAATTGTGTTCCCTTACTTTCTGAAATTCCAGACCAGGAAGAAGCAACAAAAACATTTTATTTTCTGATTCTTTTTCTGTTAATGCAATTAGCAAATATACCTGTATTTACAAATTTATAATTTATAAGTGACCTGTACTTCCAAATGACCATCCTTGCTTAAGCAGAATATAATACCTCCATTGCCAACAACAGCCATCAAAGAAAAAACTTTGGACTCGCTTTGGTTAACAAGTCCAGGAAGGTAGGAGAGTATAAAAAGCAGAATAGCCTAAGGGAGCTGCTTGTGTCCCAGACAAAAGTGACTTATCCAGCACACACTTAAGTATCTTTCCACTGTTTTAAATGTTTACTTTTAAAATTATACCCCAAAAAGATGTGTACCATTCTCCTTTAGAACCACAAATATTTCTAGGAAGATGATAGGGCTATCAGCCCGTATATATGTTAATAAGAACATTTAATGATCCGATCTTTTTTGTTCATTACATGGCTTACTACTATAGGCATTCACCTGTTTAGATATTTACTGTACTTAAATATAAGAAGGCACCGGGGGCTTCTCTGGTGGCTCAGTGGTAAAGAATCCACCTGCCAATACAGGAGACATGGGTTCAATCCCTGATCTGGGAAGATCCCAAACGCCATGCAGCAACTAAGCCCACGTGCCACAACTATTGAGCCTGTGCTCTAACCCAGGAGCCACAACTACTGAGCCCAGGCACCACAACTACTGAAGCCCATGCTCTGCAACGAGAAGCCACTGACCATGCAGCAGCAAAGACATAGCACAGCAGTAAGTAAGTAAATAATTTTTTAAAAAGGCACTTGCTTAATGAGCTCTCCCCTCCATCCCCAATTCCTGCCTCAGATTCTTGAGGAATGATTTGTTTAGGCAACCTATCTAAAATTTACAGTAGCAAGGATAATGATAGCCAGAGAAGAACCTATAGCCTAACTGCCACACTTCGGTGCTTTAGATAGAAGTGACCCTGAGAAGGATTCAAGGACTACTGTTCCAAGCCCTTGGGCAGAGGAGGATAGGCGGGGCAAGCAAATACTTTCTATTAGAAAAAGATAGGCTAAAAAGACCCCCGAAGTTAGCCACCCTCAGAAGCCCAACAGATTAGAGAGCTGTAATGAAATAAAGCAAAACACTACAAGGGAGAAGATCTAAATTTTACTGCAAGGCGTTAACTACCAATTTCATTGTGAGATTTGGGGCAAATCAATTATTTCTCTGAATCTTGGTTTTCCTCAACTATTAAATGGGGGGGGGGGGGCGGCAGTTGCAAAGCATAATTCCTTGAAGTTTCTTCCAGTTCTAAAATCCTGAGTTAAAAAATAAATAAATAAACAAATAAAATCCTGAGTTTACAAATGCAAATCTTAGTATTTATAATGAAGAAATTAATTTGAAAACTGCTTTTTTTGTAAACTGATGAGACATCTTTGCTCATGATATTATTTTTAATCTGTTCTCTTCACATGGACCTTTCCCTCCAACTAAACTTTAATGATCACTTTCTTTGTGAAACTTTTTGTACACAATCCCTCTTGGTTCTAATATCTGAAATTATAATGAAACTATTTCTATTTTTTAAACCACTTTAAGTCATTTCCATTTTTTAAACTATAATGACTGGCAGCCCACTCCACCAACTGGCAAAGAAGTCCTAGTTGGGTCAATTAAAGGTCACACTGCTAAATTCTGGTCTTGAAGGGCTCTAATACTTGGAAATAACTCATATATATTGAATTCAGAACAATAACAGGTTTAAGTGCAAAGTTGCAACAAACAATAACGGCATAATTGACCATATTGCTTCCTTCCTTCTCTAATGAGTAAGTATGTAGAGCACTTAGAAGGGAATCTGGAACATAGTCTCAGGGAGTGTACAATATAAGTTAGACAGATGAAAGGCACAGCATGGAAACCAAGATTAAAGTGTGTCCAGATATTTGGGAAGAAAGTGGGTTTTAATTCAACAACTGAACACATGAAAAGACTATTTTAACCAAAATCAGAGGTCTCTAACACTGACTTACAGTTTTTTGAATCACTATTTCAGACTATATGACTGTCATTATCAATAATATAAAGTTTATTTTATAATAAACTTTAGAGAGTTTATTACTGCCTACAGAGTAATCAAACAGGAAACATGTTTCTTCATTTCTAGAGGTTGTGAGAACAGCAGAATAGCTTACCTGTACAGGCAGATGCAAAACTGCTTTTTGCACAAAAATGGATTGTGTCATGTGTTTAAGTCTGACTCTGCGGCAATGTCATACACTATCTCCAATCTTCTAAGTAACGCCTTAGATCTCAGTGAGCCAGAAGTCGTAACCATTCCCCATGTCAGTGTTATGAGCTGGTTTCTCCTGCCACCTTGTTTTTGGCTACCAGGGAGAAGGCTGCATAAGAAATGAAGTGGACATCAAATTGCTGTTCTCAAGCAAAATGTTGATCTTTTCCCATTTTAATCACTATTCTCTCACCGAAGATTAAAGATTAGGTATTTTTTAGATGCAGCTGAACCTTAGCACAATTACAGATCCGATATAAGTGATCTTTGGAATGGCTTTGTTAAATGGTTAATTCACGGGACAAATTTTACCAGTTGCAGGGGAATATGTCATTGCTTCATTCTTTATCTTTTGGCAAGGATAACCACAATTCAACAATTTTTTCAACTGAAAAACTAAAGTGTTGTGATTATTATGCCCTAAGCTATAATAAAATTGTCATCTTAAAAATTAGAAATTGAGAGAAGTAGGAGGTGGCATCCTCACTCACTGCTCTACAAAGATGTCGGTAACATATTCTTAAGGAAAAGAAAAAGAAAAGCTGGTTACAAAATAGAATAACATGACAGGTATTCTTTTTAAAAAAATCAGCTCAATCAATGTTTATGTATGCTGAGAAAAGTCTGATACAACAAAATAATAATAATAATAATGTAATCTGTAAGTGGTAAGAGTCTAGATGTTTTTAATTAAATTTTTTTCAACTTTTCTAATTTGCTTAAATTTATAATCACTTACTATATAATGTATTACATATTCTCCCCCCTTTATATATCTTACCTTTATAATCAGATACAACAGAAAACCTACTTCTAAGGCAGAGGGACAGGAGGAAGCACACCCTGCTTTAGCCTCAGAAAGGCTTCAAGCTAAGCTGTGTCCACAAATTGATTTACGGAATATAGCAACAGAAAGTCCCTGGATTCGCAAAAATAAGATCAGGAACTGGTAATAAGCATTCTGTGCAGACAACTTGTGCCCTTCTCAATAAATGTGATTCAGGAGTACTGTCAGTTAGCATTTGACAGATGGAACAGACTCAACAGAGTTGTAGATGTTTCACTAGTAAACCAGACCACTTTGGTTTCAGCAAAGGAGTGCCTATTCTAAATTTAAAGTAAAATGCAACCACATCTTTGGAAAAATGTTAATTCTAAACTGATGTGGCTCAACTGAAACTTAAGCCATCATAAGCTATCTGAGTTTATATAAGAAGGTGGTATAATTGTATTTTAATTCACTTTAAAAAGGTCGCTATGTACTTAATCTGCCTGGTATATTAAAACTGTGGAGACTATTTATAATAGTCTTATAATCTATTTATAATCTTTATAATTTATAAAGATTTTATACCTTTCAAAAACTTGCACTGGAAGGTTATTTTAATGATTTTTTTTTACTACAGTTTGGAATGACAGGACAATGTATGATCCATCATGCTATCTGGGAAGCAAAAGAACACACAGCCCCTCAGCCTTTAGTACTCTTAACAGCTGCTAGCAAAGGAAACAGTCATGTGTGTGCATGCATCTGCCGTGCTCATGGCATTAATTATGCACAAATTTATTGCATTCCTCCCCCAGCCCCTAGGAACAAATAGCAAAGCATGAAGCGGTAGCAAAGGTAAAACACCCTTGAGGGAGAATTAATTCTTGGGAGGAACAAAAGATGGACTTGGTGCAAATACGTCCTTTTCAAAGAGCTTTGGCATTTGAAGGGATATTGTCAAGAATTTTTTTTTAAGCCACAGAAATTATATTTTCAGTGAAAACATTTTACAGAAAAATACTTTTATAGGTAAAGGATGCCAAATAGCCTGCTAACAGTAATCAGAGCCACTTGCTTCACACTTCTATTCCTCTACATTCAAATGGAGCACAAAGTATTTGAGAGATGCTTTTAAAGATGAAAGATTTACTTATATCACCAAGGTAAAGTACAGGAGGACTGGTAAAGGATGAGCGCTCTCCCATAGAGGCCAGTAATATCTAACATTTGTAAAGCACTTCATCATTTACAAACTGGGTGTAAGCAAACTATCTGGTTCCAGGTGGATTCAGTCCTCAGTACCTGGCCAGAGCTTCCAGGCTGGCAGCTTCAGTGGAGAAGCAATCTCTGAAGAACATGGGGAGCAGCAGCAGTGGCCAAATATAGGGTGAATCTGCTCACTCACCACCTGGGCACAAACCACCCAGATGAGCCCTAATCTGTATGCTGATTAGTATAAATGAGTGGCTTTAATAAGCCATTGATGAAGGCTATGAAAGAACGGTTCTCTCCACTCCTTCCTACCAGACAAGGACCAGGTTTAATGAAGACAATGATAAAAAGTCTGTTGTAGCAAACACACCACTAACTCACAGGAGTTCTGGAAGAAGCTTCTAACTCGGCTTTTTGAAGGGAGTCTTTTCAATGCTGCCAAATGTGTAAGGCCGTGCTTATTTGTGGGAGGGATGGCAATCTGTTCAAGTGAGCTGGAAGTTCTTTCTGGCTAAGGGGGAAGAGCAGAGAGAGAAATGGCACTACCAGTAGGACAGGTGCAGCAAAAACTAAGCAAATTGATAATCTTAATTTTTAATTTAGAACAGCTGATACATTGGTTTATAAACTCTAACTACTGGTAACATTTGTCAAAAGGGTTCATGAAAATTCAGTGAACTACAGAAAAGTAAAAAATCACAGCTGATAAAACAAATAGTCCACAAGTTCAGGGAAATGGCTTGCATATAAAGTTTGAAATTTAATATTACATTGGGTAGTGCACTCATTTCAAAAACATGTGTTGATAGCCTACTATGTACCTGGTACTGTATTAGTGAGAGAAGTGATGGCCATACAGAGAAAAAGGCCATTTATTTGTCTTTGATCACCTAGAAGGATAATACACAGATGAGCTGCATGACCTTGGGCCAGTGCATCACTTCTTAGGGGCTCAGTTTGCTTATCTAGGTAAGAGGTAACTGTATCAACAGTAAGCCCCAGGATCAGAAATACCTAAATGTGCACCTATACTGTGCACATTTGTAAGGAATGTCAATTACAATGTGCAATTGTATGTGTGTTAGTCACTCAGTTGTGTCCGACTCTTTGTGACCCCATGCACTGTAGCCCACCAGGCTCCTCTGTCCATGGGATTTTCTAGGCAGCAATACTGGAGTGGGTTGCCATCCCCTTCTCCAGGGGATCTTCCTGACCCAGGGATTGAACCCGGGTCTCCTGCATTGCAGGAGGTTTCCTTACGGTCTGAGCCACCAGGGAGGCCTGTGCAGTAAGTTATAGCCAATTAGCCAAAAATGTGGATTTCTTTTATTAGCAATACAAAAGTAATTCAAAAGTTGCTTACTTTTTGAATGAGGGTGTATGATAGGCTGTGTTTGTCACTGAGCAGTGACAAATATCATTTATTTAAACAATAATTCAGTTCAGTGGCTCAGTCGTGTCCGACTCTTTGCAACCCCATGAATCATAGCATGCCAGGCCTCCCTGTCCATCACCAACTCCCGGAGTTCACCCAAACTCATGTGCATCGAGTCGGTGATGCCATCCAGCCATCTCATCCTCTGTCGTCCCCTTCTCCTCCTGCCTCCAATCCCTCCCAGCATCAGGGTCTTTTCCAATGAGTCAACTCTTCGCATGAGGTGGCCAAAGTATTGGAGTTTCAGCCTCAGCATCAGTCCTTCCAATGAACACCCAGGACTGGTCTCCTCTAGGATGGACTAGTTTGATCTGCTTGCAGTCCAAGGGACTCTCAAGAGTCTTCTCCAGTACCACAGTTCAAAAGCATCAATTCTTCGGCGCTCAGCTTTCTTCACAGTCCAACTCTCACATCCATACATGACCACTGGAAAAACCATAGTCTTGACTAGATGGACCTTTGTTGGCAAAGTAATGTCTCTGCTTTTGAATATGCTATCTAGGTTGGTCATAACTTTCCTTCCAAATAATTAGGTTCCTGAAAAAGTGGCGGGTAATTTAAAATGCTGACATCAAGATCAAACTTTTCAGAAGAAATAAAGAAAAAGGAGATGCTTTTGCATATTCATTGGAAGGACTGATGCTGAAACTGAAGCTCCAATACTTTGTCCACCTAATGCGAAGAGTCGATTCATTAGAAAAGACTCTGATGCCAGGAAAGACTGAGGGCAGGAAGAGAAGGGGATGATAGAGGATAAGATGGTTGGAGAGCATCATCGACTCAATGGACATGAGTTTGAGCAAACTCCAGGAGATAGTGAGGACAGGGAAGCCTGGTGTGCTGCAGCCCATGTGGTGCAGAGTCAGACATGACTGAGTGACTAATAACAACAAAAACATACCTTGTTATGACTGGACTTTCTCTGAAGAAAATAATGTCTGCCATTTCAGTGATCTGCACACTTTTCCCCATGTGGCCAATAACCTACATTTTGCTTTCACTGCTTCTTCATTTGAGGGCCCTCTCAGTGATGTTAAGTGGTGTTTTCCAAGTATGATTTTATTGAAAAGTTAATTCCACTTTTGAGAAGTTCACAGTGTGACTCTTCAGAACACCAGAATCATAGTAGAGTATTTCATGCAACTGAGGATGCTGCTGGCTAGGACACTGCCTGGTAGTACTGGATTTCAAAATTTTTAAATGGTAACCCAGAGTAAGAACTGTATTTTACATCATGACACAGTACATGTATACATGCATATGTATAAAAATGAATGAAAAGCTTTATAAAACAAAGGTTTAATTATTCCTATTTTCTTTTGTATTTCATAAAAAAAAAAAGGTGTTAATAGTTACTTACTAAATCGATTTCACCACCCACCAATAAGCAGGATGTGATCTGTGGTTTGAACCATTATCTCACATCATGCTGATATGTCATGAATAGCTCATAGCTTGTCATATATGACTCATATTTTGATATGTGGTTTGAACCATTATATCATGCTGATAATGTCATGTATAGCTCATACCTTAGCCATCTTTTAAAATTTTTTTAACTTATTATTAATTATTTATTTTGGGCTGTGCTGGGTTTTCTTCGCTGCATGGGCTTTTCTCTAGTGGCAGTGAGTGGGGGCTGCTTGTCCTTGTGGTGCACAGATTTCTCATTGCAGTGGCTTTTCTTGTGCAGCATGGGCTCCAGGGCACGCGGGCTTCAGTAGTTGCAGCTCTGGGGCACTACAGCACAGGTTCAACAGCTGTGGCACACAGGCTTAGTAGCTCAGCAGCATACGGGATCTTCCTGGATCAGGGATTGAACCCATGTCTCCTGCACTGGCAGGAAGATTCTTTACCACTGAGCCACCAGGGAAGCCCCTTGGTTAGCCATGTTAATTGCAAAATCCCCAAATTTTTCATATGCAGTTTAAACATTGTTATTCTGAAATATATTTGTAAAGGTGTTAATTTATCACTTTATACCAAAAACAAGTAAATCAACTGAGTATAAACAGAGGCAGGATAAAACAGAATCATTCTTGGGTACTGTAGGGTATATTCTGTTAGGGTACATATCAATCTTGTTGGTTTATATTACTGATGTTGACTATTAGCTTTAATTGCATTAGATTTATGAAAACAAATTGGCTTAGACCACATTTGGCCAACGAGTTAAAAACTTCAGCATTTTTCTGGGATTCACATATACATCTTGTAAATTCCAGGGATACCATGTCCTATTGGGTAACACAGTTCACCTTTCAGCATAATCAGTTCCTGTTCAAACTGGGCCACATGAAAGGCAGATGTTTGTAATTTAGAGACGTCCCAAGGTCTGCACTTCAAAAGCAGTCACAGAAATAAAAGCATGGCTCATATGTGTTAAAAACCCATGCATCTTGTCTAAAACTGAAATTGTATTTCTTCCAAATACCTTCACAGTTCTTCAAAATCTGTGATTCAGTGAAATTCTAAAAATAATGGGCCCTACTAATACTGCATTCTAGAAAATTAAGACAATCCATTTTCCCCTCCTTTTAAAAAAATTAGGTAGTGAGAATTGAGACTAGCTGCATTGTTCCCTTGAATCAAATAATGAATACCCTTGGGTTAGAAATTCTCTAATTTATAAAGATACACAATTGACTTTTAAACTGATATCTCTATCTCGAATGCTTAGCACATGAACAAAAATTTTTGTTGAATTATCAATACTGTTCTAATGTGTGAATTCACTGTATAAATCTTAACTATTTCAAAATAAATTTGCACAATTACCACTCTGTTCAATTGCTGTTTTCATTTGTATACCACCTTATGGCTTAAACTACTTGAAAAAGTGAAGCTTCTCATCACAAAATATAAGTTTCTCATCACAAATCAGCCATAAAGATGAGTGCATAAATTTGGGGTATTACTTTAGATTGCTGAAATACGCATGTCCAATCTCAAGATCTCTGATAGTTACAAAACATTTTGATTTTTCTACTACACCTCTGATTTTATTACAAAGTTTTCTTGATTGCTTTTCTTTATATTGAAAGTCTTTTTCAGAATCTGGTTGTATGTTGTAGCTTTTGAGTTTTTCCCACAACACTCAGAATTGCAGAATATTGGAACTGGCAAGGAGGCAGGGGATGGAAATAATGCTGCTTTTATAGATGAGGAAACTAAGAAAACAAGTTGCCTTTGCTTAGTAGTTGTTTCTCTAAAATGTTTTATAAAGGCTTATTGATATTTTTATTGAAATGTTTATTTAAAAACCACTAATTGTTTAAGATATTATAAATTCCAATATCTCTAAGTGCAAAATTTCTGGCAAAAAAGCTATTGTGGTTCTTTCTTTGTTTGTTTTCTTCTTCAGTTAAGCATGAGGATTTCAAAGCTGGATTGCCTGGATTTAGACAGCAACTCTACCACTTATTAGCACTGTTATCACAAGGAAATTAGCTCTTTCCTTTGTCTTGGGAGAAGTTATATAGGTTAATATACAAAAATCACAACAGTGTCTACTACATAGTAAATACTCAAAAGTATAAGCTGTTAGTATTTTAATAACTGGTAGTAATTTTAATAACTATTATATATTCTACATTATGAAGTTGCTAATTTCATTTCCAAAATGGTGTATTAAGACATTAGATAAACAATCTGGAGAAAAAGGTTTCATCTGGAATTCTGAGAGATAAAATGAGTTGTCCAATGTTAAATGACTATCTTTTTTAAACAAGGTAGAGATAGGAAGTAGGTCTACACACTTCAACATCAGGGCTATTTCCACGTCTCTTTGTAGCTTTATATGACATCACTAAGGAATATAAAATAGATAAATGCTATAAAGCTTAACACATTATGAAAACATAAGTAATCCACAAGAGTGTAGCTGCTTAGCAATAAAGTAATTAATCTGATATTCTAAATAGGAAAACTGTCCTTCAAAAACTAAAGATTAGACAGACACACACAGTATAGTTTTAGTGTTTATTGATATCTGACTTGAACAAAGAACAAAGACAATTAAGCCACATGAATAACAGCAAACAACTCAATGTATTTTCTAAATTCTTAAAAAGAAAGTTCCTTGGCACAACCATACTTTCCAACAACCCACTTTAATGTTTTCACAATTTATGATATCAGAAATGACCTCAGGGTCAGGCATTTGTCAGTTAATGACCAGTTGGGCTAATGGCCTTCAGCTTTGCCTTGGGCACACAAGTCCTCCAGTAGGTCATTAGCTGCCAGAAAAGGGCTCTTCCCAATCACTATTGCTAAATAAATAAAATTTGCTTCTGGGTTAAGGCCCTGTAAGCCAACTTGGGCTTAGAGTGAATTTTTTCGTTGGGTATTTACAACTCAGAAGAAAATGATGGAAATGCTAAAACCAAAGTTATATCACTATAATTAATGAAAAGTAGTCACATGGATCCTTTTGGATGCTCTTAAATTTTCTTTTGCTTATGGTATCCAAATTCAGTATTAATTTAATATAGCAGGCATGAGATTACAACTGTAACACATTTAAAATTTTTTATCTATAAGTAAATTTTTTGGAGCTCATACTACATTTTCCCAAAATATAAGGTTATATATGATGGCTCGGTTTCCAGGGCAACCCACAAAAGCTTATTTAGTCCATAATATTAGAAATACCTTATGCCTGTAATAAAAAATTGGATAGAAAACCACAATCTTCCAATACCTGCAACTAAACAAATAGAAAAACAAAACTAAATATGAAATATTTAAAAATGATCTTTAAATGCTGATAGTTACAGGGAAATTTGGTTCAGTAAGAGAATGAGGATAGATACACTGGTTCTTTCCCATGCCTATTTCATTTCTATTATAATTTTCCTTTTATATACCAAGTTTTAGTTCTTCCAACTCCAAGTAAACTTTGTTGGTTTATTTTTCCTCTTGAAAAAAGTAAAGAGAAGGCAAAAAGGTGGATGACAATTTTTCTGAAATAACAGGTAAAAGGAAAACGAAAAACTGAAGGAAAACAATTAAAGAGGATGTGTATACATTCTGAAGACTGCCTGAGGTGAAATGAACTGAGTAATGCATAGTAAGAGACAAAGAAAGGGGCGCCGTGTACAGGTCCACTGCGTGAAGAAAGGGTGGGTGGAGAAGAGTCTTGTCATCAGTATTTTACTTGTGGAAATCATTCAATTAATTGTTTTCATCCTCTGTGGTTTGACACCCAGGATTAATATTCTTTTCTTCATATAACCCACTCAAGTGTAGATTTTCATGACTAGAATAAATATGCACAGAACCTAAGGGAGGTGTCATATATTGTAATGATAAAGGAAACTATCTTCATATCACTTAGAGAAGTCAGAATGCTATTATAAAATCACAGTTTCAAAATTCTCAGAATAATTTTCCAGTTTTTTCTTATCATATGATGCTAACATAGCCAAGTATTAAACAGACACTATATTTATAGTCTGAATCTGCTTCCTTGCATATAAAATAAAAGTAATACATGTTTGAGATGTGTACTAGAAATAAGACAAAATATTATGTTCTTTTAAAATTTATTATCTCATTAAAACCTTGAACTTTACCCTTTTGGTGCCAAAAAGCAATGAAATGTCTTTTGCGGGTAAAAGTGAAGTGAAAGAGACAGTGAGGTCGCTCAGTCGTGTCCGACTCTTTGAGACCCCATGGACTGCAGCCTACCAGGCTCCTCTGTCCATGGGATTTTCCAGGCAAGACTACTGGAGCGGATTGCCATTTCCTTCTCCAGGGGGTCTTCCCGACCCAGGGATCGAACCCAGGTCTCCCGCACCGTAGACAGATGCTTTACCGTCTGAGCCACCAGGGAAGTCCAAGGTCAAATGCCATTATGCAAAATAGATACTTCTCTGAATTGTCTATGTCAGAAACCTGAAGACTAGAAAAAAGAGCAAGAGAAGCATTTCTTCCATATGCTTGGCATTTAAAGAAACTTATTTTTTTTAAAGCCTGTTTTCTACAAAAATACACCCTCTGAAATGGACAGAGTTGAACCATGGTTGGCCATGAGAGGTAGAAATATACTGATTATGGCAATCTTATTGTACACTTCAGCAATCTCAATTTTTGTAATTCCCTTTACCCACTTTCTAGAATTCATATGAATTAAATCTACTTTTTCCCCACCAATTTCACTAGCATAAGTTGCTGTTTCTCCAAAGTCAGAGAGAGGAAAGAAAAGTATTTTCCAACTTGAGTTATTCAGTATTCTAATTTGGCCTTTCTATTGATTTTATTCAAGGGACTTCCTGAGTTCAGAGTTTACAAAGTACTGGGCAGATAAACAGCTGATTCCTTCCTCTTCATCCTCAGCCACGTGACCCTGGTCTGTAAACACACAAGGTCACAGTAATCGCTATTTTAAATGAATATGACAGAGAAAAACTTAAATTTCATATGACATAGGCATGTTTTTAGGTTTCACTTTTCAATAGGAATTTATAAGTAAAATTAATATAACAGATAAGAAAAACATCAAATAACCAATAGCAGCTGCTTTATTAAAATATATAGACGGTACAAAAGGAGATTTACATGCATAAATTGAGCGTATTTATACAACTAAATTTCTTCCTTGTAAACAACATATTTATGCCTTTAGGAAAACAAAGTTAACATAAGGAAATACATCAGCTATGTAAGAAGTACATCTGTGCCACTGGTTATTTAGAAATATAAATCACTAATGCTTAATAAAATGGTGCCCAGTAGTGATATCATGATGATGTTTCAGGGTGCTTAGACAAGACCCAGGCTAACTCTCAGATGTGTAAGGATAGGTCCATTAAATGAAAATCACTACAAAGGTTAAAAATAATAATATGGTGAATTAAATTTTTTAAATACTAGGGTTATCACTGTACATATAAAATAAAACACTCTTTTTATATATTTTTTTTAAGATGACAAGTAGTAATGTGCACTGTCTTATTTACACTGTGGCTTAATCCTAAAATACAAATCTAGTCCACAAATAAATACAGGGAACCAGGGAAAAACTGTAACGGTCAGCCAGATTTCTAAATTATAGTGCTTTTCCATGTCATGATTTTCTCCCAATTATCTAGCATGTCTCGTTGATAGCCTGATGCTCAAACATTAAAATTTTAGATTCTGGCATGACCTCATCATTTCAGCACTCAGCGATGTTTTACACGAACACAATATAGAGCAATTTATTTCAAAGGAGTCAGAGAATTTATGGCTTAAAAAGAGGTATTCTGAGGTCTCTTAGTTCAGGGTCTTTATATAGTGAAGTACTAAAATAAAAAGTTGCCCTTAGGTTCCATAACTGAAAATGAATGAAAATTCATTAATTTTTAAAGCATTAATTTTTAAATTCACTACTGAATTCAAAATCTTGTTAATTCACACTTATGTGACTATAGCTATAATAGTAAGACAATTACCAGAGGATTAATATACCAATTTCTATACTTAGAGATATTTAAAAATCTAAGTGTTACCTAAGGCAATTACCTTGAAGACCCCTCATATCTTCAGGGAAAAGCCAAAGGGAGAATAATTGACTTTGCTAATTTTACCCTTGGCAATTATAAAAGAGCTCTGAATTTCATATGACTGCAGAACACTTCATCTAATGGTCTGCCCCAGGAGAAGTACAATGACAAACATATAACACAGAAATTCAGACAAGAATTCAGTAGCAAAATAAAGTGGGATGTTGGTAGAATGAGTAAGTTATAGAAAATTAGAAGTTGCTACAAATATGCTAACTTTAATTACCAAGTTAAATATATACTCTCAAAGAAAAACCAGGCTGTTACTGTGAAAAAACAGAATACTATATACAGCATTTTTGTGCTATGTTCTGCCTGTCCCCTTATGCTGAGGTCTCTTGTTTATGTTGCTAATGCTGACAAATTTTCTTTCTTATGAAAGAAAGTGAAAATGTCAAACAGACATCTAGCTTTGTTAAGACATTATCATATGTAGAGATCTTACTTATCGCCACCTTTTCCTCCCCTCGGACTCCCTCTTTTAATAGTAGTATACTGAAGCTTCTGGGAGCTCATTTAATAAAATTAGTCCTCTTTTGAGATAAAACTTTACTTTCCTTAAAAAAAAAAAAATTCCAAGGGGAATACCACCATGTATTTAAATGAAAGGAACCAGTTCTGAATATGGGAGATTTGCTTTATCAAAAGATTTTCTCTGAAAGAGCACTTTAGTTACCCTTTACAATTTACTCAGTTTAAAACAATATTCACATGATTTGGAAATCATCCATTATGATTAAAATACGGCTACAGAAAGCCTAGATTTGTAGATCAATTATGGACCCTAGATATGGTACTCAAGGTCTTTCACAAAAAGTGAGCCAGTGAAGCATCTTTTGAAAGTGAACTTGTAGAACCTTCAAATGACCCTTTGAAGAACAATGTGCAAAAGATCTGTTTCAGATGAACAGGGGGGATGCATACAATAAAGGCTTCAATTTAACACACAACTATCAAATTCAGAAAAAAACATACCATGGCTTAAAAAGAAAAAACTTCCTCACCAGACAAAGGTTGATAAAATGCCAATCTAAAGGTGCAAACCTGTGCAGAGATCATGAAGGTACAGGACTTGATGGGAAGGGAATGCTTGACCATTCTTATTTCAAGGAGAAGCTTCAGGCTGAACTGTTGCTTGGATATGATCAGTTTTTTTTTTTTTTTTGTAAATCAAGTAGTGCTACTGAAATCCAGTGCCTAATGGAGCAGATGGTGGAGGTCTTAGACTCTGGAACATTTATAGTGATGCTTCTGAATGCAAAGCATCAGAAGAATGGATTTCACAGGCTATGAATCTGATTTGATTTTGATGAGAACAGAGCCTCCATTTTCTCTGAACTTGAACCACACTGAAAGAAAGAATGTGTGAATGATACAAGCTAGCTAAGAAAAGGCACATTTTAAATATTATTTCTATAAAGTGAAGTGGCTAAAGCAAGTGATCACTTGCTTGTGTCATTATAGTATGTTAGTAATATTTGTACTTAATACCACCATCTTAACCTTATATAAAAGGTTAATGAAAGTGAAAGTCGCTCAGTCGTGTCCGACTCTGCAACCCCATGGACAGCAGCCTACCAGGCTCCTCTTTCCATGGGATTTTTCCAGGCAAGGATACTGGAGTGGTTTGCCATTTCCTTCTCCAGGGGATCTTCCTGACCCAGGGATCGAACCAGGGTCTCCTGCATTGCAGGATTGCAGGGAGCCCAACTGAACTACCAGGGAAGCCCAATCTTATATAAGACTCCATCAAGGGCTTCCCTAGTGGTCCAGTAATTACGAATCAGCCTTGCAGTACAAGGGACACCAGTTTGATCCCTGGTCCAGGGAGATACCACATGCCACAGAACAATTAAGCCCCTATGCCACAACTACTAGGCCAGAACTGTATACAGCCCATGAGCTGCAATAACTGAAGTCCTCACACCTACAGCCTGTGCTCTGCAACAGGAGGAGCCCCTGCAGTGAGAAGCCGGTGCACCGCAACGAAGAGTAGCCCTAGCTCATCACAACTAGAGAAAGCCACGTGCAACAACAAAGAACCCCCACTGCCAAAAAATAAATATATAAATCTTAAAAAAAGAAAAGGACTTCATCAGAATAGCTTAAAGTGAGTTAAAACTGATGATCAGAGCAAACAGATATAAATTTGTCCCATGACATGTCTTCCTCTCAGGTATGTGGATCTAAACCATGAGCGGTCAGTGTGTGTGGTTAGTCATGTGCAGCTCAAGGCAGCCAGAAACCATACCAGATCCGCACTTTCTGAGGCTTCCTCCTTCTCCAAGACCCAAAGTTCAACAGAGACCATGGCAGGTATGGTGAAGAGGGAAAATGTAGAGGGTGGCTCCCAAGTAAACTGAGATTATTTATAATTCCATTTTATATGGCCAATAAATTTCTTTCTTTAGCCTCCTCTTCAGATGAACACAAACTACATACTAAAGGCACCATACTGTTCTCCCTAAAACCAGCAGGTCTGTCTTGTGAAACTATGCGTTAACCAAAAAGTGTGAAGGGAAGGTAGGGCAGAATGCTATTTGTCTCCCAATATCTATTCTCTGTATCTTCCAGATTTTTGGCTGGGCACATGGCAACCCACAAAAGTTTGTATATCCTAGTTTCTCTGAGAGCTAGGTGTGACTGTATCATTAAATTTTAGCCAACAGAATATATGCAGAAGGATTTCAAATAACTTCTGAGAAATGTCTTCAAAGCAGTATGACACTATAAAACTTATCATCCAAACTGGGCCATGTAAAAGGCAGTAATAAAATAATTAAAACTTTGTACTTTTTGAAACTTTTGTAGAATTGCAATTAATGAAAACAAAGTTTCCATGGGAATTTTTCCCTACAGAAGGAAAGAAGGAATTGAAGAAAATAAATGGTAAGAACTCAAATGCTCTACAAGATTAAAATGTGCCATTCTGTACTTGTGATTTGGACTATCTCACCTTGCAGGAAGACTCTTTTGGTGGGGTGTGTGTGTGTGTGTGTGTGTGTGTGTTAGTCACTCAGTTGTGTCTGACTCTTTGCGACGCCATGGACTGTAGCCTACCATGCTCCTCTCTCCAGGCAAGAATACTGGAGTGGGTTGCCATTCCCTTCTCCAGAGAATGGTCCCAACCCAAGGATCAAACTCAGGTCTCCTGCATTGCAGGCAGATTCTTTACCATCTGAGCCACCAGGGAAGCATCTGATGAAACTTGTACTAACTAATAATTGATTTTATTACATTGGGGGACTTGTTAACTAGTTCTATTCAAAAATTACTTCCAAAAAATACACAAAATTTCAAAAGAAATAAAAATAACATATATTCATGTACATTAAAATAAAATAAAAAGAACTTTTTATATTGATTATATGAATATTAAAAAATAGTAGAATCACTATTCTTGGTACATATTCACATACTTTTTTTCTTAGCCATATCTGTCTCTAATATAGCGTCACTGGCATTTTTCTGAAGGATGTGTTTTCAAAAACATGGCATTTAAAGATAAAACCTCCAGCAACATTCTCCACAGCTGCATTTTGTAATTAATTAATTTGAAATTATTGACATTTTAAAGGATTCTTATTGGTAGATGACAATACCATCATTGATGGTATTGGTAGATGACTGGTAGATGATAATTGGTAGATTTAATTGAGAAAGATGCTCTTTCTACAGGTTCTGAGTTACTTGGTAAGTTCAGAGCAAATTTGCTAAATGGAAGAGATACTCAATTCTAATTTTCTTTTCATATTGAAAATTGTAACTATTCCACCCCAGATATTTTCAAGGTACTGTATTTTTGCTTCCTTCAGAGTACCTTTCTTTGACAAATATTTTTATAAGACAAAACTTGTCAAATAAATCGACTATGATTCTTTTGAATGTTTTGTCAAAATTAGATGTAGCAAAATCTATATTTTCTCAATTTCATTTCACTCATATATGTGTATAATTTATTCAAAATAGGAGCACCACCAAAAGATTCTTCCTGCAAGGTGAGATATTCCAAATCACAAGTATAGAACTGCATGTTTTAATCTTGTAATCTTTATTCTTTGCATTTGAGTTCTTACCATTTATTTTGTTCAATTCCTTCTTTCCTTCTGTAGGAAAAAGTTCCAATGGAAACTCTGTTGTCATTAATTGCAATTCTACAAAAGTTTCATTGGGTACTTCATTTGTTGAACACTTGATTTCAGATTTCCAATTGATTTTGAACAAAATGTAACCAAAACTATGATGTCCATTTAGAACAAAGTTCAATACCATCCTTGGACATAAAGATTTCTAAAATCTGACTAATGACAGGCAACAAAGAGAGAAGGCACATACTTCTTTGAAATATGTGGTGCTGAAGTATAGTTTTACACTCAACATCAGCTATATCCCCCAAATCTTATAGTCCTGAGATCTGACTATAAAGATATTTGTTAGTTTTGGTAACAATAGCTTTTATTTCAATTAGTAGAATGTTGATGCTTGTTTTGACGCAAATATGAACTATGAGTGTGCTTCAATTAGCTCCAACTAGTCTACAAGTTTCTCAGTATAGTTAAGATGGTTACTTTTATCACAACACCATGGTGTGCTTTGCTTAAATTTGTACTTGTATTATTATTATGAGCTAACAATTTTCTTTCATGTTCAACTTTTAAACTGAATTTCCAGTCTCACTCAAAATGGCTTTACCTTTGATAGAATATACTTCCAAAAGTTTTACCTTGATTTCATGAATGGACTGAAAAAGAAAACATTTTTAGAATTAACAAAAATGATTTAGTTACTTGACGTACCTGACAACATTCAACTGAAACTGGAATTATCTAGCTATTTGCAAAATTCTTCTATCATTGGAGTCAACAGACTTAAAGCTACTGCTTTTGGTCAAAAATGAATGAAATTAATTTAGAGCAATAGTAATTTATCTCAACAAAAATTAGGCATTACAGAGTTGTATGTACATATACTTTCTCCAGCCATATGTGTTAAACCATCATGTTTAGGAAGTCTCCCTAAAGTAACTACTAATTTTAGTAGTAACTACTATTAATCTTGACAGTTTTTCAGCAGATTTGAATCTTCTCTTTTCCATGTGGTCAGTGACCCAACTATGGCCTCCACAGTGAACAGCAAACGTCAAGGAACATTTTATGCAAGTTATACATTCCTTATTAAATTAACTTTTCCAAGAAATTGGGTGATACACCAAACAGCCAGCTGGAGCAGCAGTGTCAAATACTTCTACCACCTGAGACAGGAAGGAGCTTTAACTGTCTCTAGACATTCAGTGTACTTTGTATTAACAACTGTCCTATATTCTGTCCTTGATTGCGGTATCTGAATGCACTGGGAAAAGAGAAGAGTTATTGCTGCTTTTCTTTCAGATTTAATAATACCTTAATATGAGAATTTCCCTTACAGTACATGGGTCTCACCTATTATTGGCCTATGTGAGACGAAAATCGAGGCAGAAGCTGGGAGTAGAAAGCAGAGCTCTACCAACCCATTATTCTAATGTAATTATAAGTAACCATTCTCTTTTAAAAATAAAAGTCTAGGACAAATGCTAAGTCAGATGGGATTCTGGGATGGCAGACTTACACTGAGGCTGTACTTGGGTGTCCAGGATGCGTATTTACTTGATCTTTAATGGAGGAGATCTGCCCTTTTTTTGCCCTTCCTTCTCCTTCCCTACTATTGACTGGAGTGAAGACATAATGGCAACTATCTTGGGCCACAAAGTGGCAAGATAGGAATGGCAGAGCAGTAAGATAAGAGGAGCCTGGGTTCCTGATTTTAGAATCACCATACCAACCTTGGATTGCCTAGTCCCAGATAGTAATAATATGTTTAAAAAAAAAAGAGAGAGAGAGAGAGGGAGAAAAAAATAAATTCTTATCTTGTTTTGGTCACTGTTATTTTATAGTCACACCAAATCCTAACTGATAAATGAAGACTACATCTACAGTCTTTTTAGAAAGCAGCTTGACAATATGCATCAAGAATACTAAAACTAAACCCTCTGAACCACTTCTAGGCACTTACCTTAAAGAAATAATCTGAAATGAAGAAAAACTGATGTGTAAAAATGTTTAATGCAAATCTATTTATGAGAGTAGAAAATTAGAAGCAACCTAAATGTCCCAAAATAAGGAATCTGTTAAATAAACAACACTACATCAAAATAACTGAATACTGTGCAACCATTAGTAAGCTTATGAAAAATGTTAATGATATGGGAAAATGCATGTCATTTATGCAATGGGAGAAAAAGGTAGGATTAAAGAAAGCTTACACATGTTAAGTTTTCACTTATGCTACCCCCAAATCCACACATCCAAAGGTATGAATAAACAAATACAGACTGGAAGGAAATATATGAAAACAGTAACCTATAGTAATTATCTCTGGATAGTGAGATGATAGGTAATATTGATGACATCATCTTTATCCTGAGTATTTAACACTACCTATAATTAACAAATAATTCCATCTGTTACCAGAAAAAAAAAAAAAAACCAACAACTGGAAATTAATTTCAAAACTCTTTCCTAGCATTTACCAGTTTTAACTAGGGTTGATATTGCCATCATCATCATTACCCTCATCACAATTTTACTGAGCATCTATGTGTGTGGAGTTGGGGCAGCAGGGTGTCCAGACCTCTGTGGCTCCCGCAGTCAACCAAGAGCCACCTAAAGGCCGTTCAGATAAGAACAAACCCTGCCCAGTTTTACCTTGGTGTTCTGTAGGAGAGCAAGTCCATTGCAGGCATTTGCTAGAAGAAAGTCTCCACTCAGGATAGCTATTTTATTTCCAAATTGCATATCTTTCAGTGGCCCGTCAGAAGATTGCAATTCATTTAAATTTACAATCCCACGATGTACAAGGAGAGCAGTATGGATAAGTTCTGTGATCTCTGCCAAACTTCTTTGACTAAAACACAAAGGTAAGATTTGTCTGAGTGTAAAGAATACCATCTTATCAGTATTGTCAGATTTCAGGTTTCAACAACAAAATATTTCATAGATTAGTGTCTCTTTTTTCAGGTTATTCCTTTTTAATGAAGTTTTTTTCTATTGAGATATAACGGTCACATAACATTATATTAGTTTCAGGTGTACAATATAATGATTCAGTATTTGTACACACAGCTGACTCTTGAACAGCACAGAACCATGTGAGTCCTTTTATGAGGATTTTTTCAATAAATATGTAGGTAGTACACAATCTGAGGTTGGCTGAATCTGCAGATGTGCAACCACAGATACAGAGGGTAGACTATGGGCCTTGGACATCCGTGGATTTTGACATCTGAAGTGAGTCTGGGAAGCAATCTCCTGTGGACACCAAGGGACGACTGTATTGTGAAATGATCACTGCAGTAAGCCTAATTAAATCTGTCACCATACATAGTCACAATTTTTTTCCCTGTGATGAGAACTTTTAAGATCTACTCTCTTAGCAACTTTCAAACACACAATACAGTATTATTAACCACAGTCACCGCTTACACACTATATCCCCAGTACATTATATCTTCATGTTTGTCTTCTTTTTCTTGGTAATATGTAACTAGAAGCTTGTAACTTTTGACCACCTTCACCCATTTTTTCCCCCCTCCCTTGGCCCATTCCCACCATCCCCCCCAACGTCTGGCAACCACCAATCTATTTTATGAGTTCAGTTTTTGGTTTTGCTTTGTTTTTTATATTTCACAAATAAGTGAAGTCATATAGTATTTGTCTTTGACATACTTCACTTAGCATTTTGAAGTTTTGTGGAGTTTTGTTTTCTTTTTAAGGTTTCAAATGTACTTTATTTCTTCAATCACGCCATATTTTAATGGGTACACAGTGCTTTTATTTACGTGGCATCAATTATGAGTTCATTTTGAGGCAATTCAGTATTATACAGCTAGATGATTACTGATTTAGCTGGTTCAATATTGCCAGTAGGGGACAGGGTCCAAAGTATTCTAATCCGTGCTGCTGCATATACCCACATAGCAACACAAAGTGACTCCACTAGTATTACCATATTTGCACTGGAAATCAGGCATACATTTCTGGTGTCTCTGTCTTAGCTGAATGCATCAAACTCAGGGAAACACCATGAAGCTGAAGACAGAACTATGGCAAGTGCAGCTGAGGGTTTGGTGTAACTTTGTATCAGTGCCCTTGCAGAGAGACTTGAATGAAGTTTTTCTTAGAGACTTTTCCACTGAGTTACTTGGGAGCTACAAGTAGATCCTGACACCACCTTCCTTCTCTCTACCATTCCCTATTCTCTACCTCACGAGTCACCAGGATGCCCCAGAGAGAAGACGACCAATAACGGCCACCCCCCACAATTCCATTCAGATAGTTTGTTATCAGTATAACTTCAGGATTTCTAAGAATCCTTACTAGTATCTGACAAAATTCCAATTTAGGTGGAAATAGAATTTGTGCCAGTCATTACGCCAAGCACTTTTACACATGATCACTTTTAATCTTAAATACAAGGCTGTGGGATTTACAAAGATGAACAGATGTGGTCCCTTCCTTCAAGGACCTTATCTTTCAGAATAAGAACCACGATATATACCTACAGTAGTAATTAAAATAAAGAAGACCCTTGAGGAACTTATAGTATAGGACTGTATCAGATGGCATTTCAGATGTTTGTTTTCTTGTTTATACTTTTCTATAGTTTGTACATTTTCTAAAATGACAAAAGAATTACTTTATAATCATTAGAAAATCAACAATTACTAAAAATTTTAAACCTCAGAACCACCCTATGAAGGTACTATTAACTCTTATTTTACAAGTGAGAAAATTGTTATACATAGTGTAATGACTTGCCCAAAGGCACACAGTAATACAGAGCTGGAAATGCATTGAAATCAGTTACAAATGACCCCATGTGAACCACACTTCTTCATTCCAGGCCCCTGTGTAGTCCCCTCCACACTAACTTTGGGCTTCACCATATGACTTACTTTGGCCAAAAAGATATTAGCAGAAGTGACATAAGCAAGGCCTGGTAAGTGTTTATCCATTAAGGCTTGTCAATGCGGTCACATGAGTGATCCCAGAATGGTAAGAAATAAAATGGCTGTTTCAAGTCACTAAAATTTAGGATATAGTTTGCTATACAGCAATAGGTATCTGATACAGAAACTGTACATCTAGGAGTGGCTGCTGTGGCAACAAAAGCCTAAAATATATGTCAATGGCTTTGAGTCTGAATGTTTGGGGCTAGAGGTAAAGGCTGAATAAATGACAAACTCTCGGCAGAATCTGGAAAGGCAGTGAGGAAACTTACTGGAGGAGAGAGCAAGGACATATGGTATTATAAGGGAGTGAAACAACTTGCAAAACTTGCCTGTGGTAACTTGAAAGATAGAAAATATATCCAAATAAAATCTTAAAAAGTAGGTAGTGAAACTACAGTGATCAGAAGAAGCTATAACAAAGGCCCAAGGGACATGTAACAAAAGGATTTGACCTAAAGGTCAAATTTAAGGATTTGACCTAGAATAACAGCCTTAGAAAAGGAGACAAATATATATAAAACAATCAAATAATAAAAGACTCTTCTCTAAAAACAATGTACTACTAGTTTGGCAACTATAAATTATATAAAGATGCAATAAAGTAAAGGAACCAAACAATTTGGCATCTATAAAGAAAAAGCATGTTTCTAATTTATTCCTTTGCTTAAAAAAAGTAAAAGAATATGTAAAAATGTTCCAGTGTACATAGTGTACCTGAATACAAATTGGGGAAGTAGGAAAAGAGGAACCAGTGAGTTAAACAGCTTCTGAAAAGAGTAAATTCATGGTTTAGATGAAAACCTCACTACATCCCAAAGAAAATCACTGAGGATGGAGACTTAAGGACTGTTGAGAAGTTAACAGAAAACATTTTTTTAAAGGGAGCTAACAGTTAAAACTGTCCTTTAAAAGAGTAACTAAAAGAAATGAATAAAAGTGTACTTTATTGGTACCCTGCAAATGTATTCTAGTTTACAAAAACGTCCACTGCTACACTTCACAAAAATTAGCACAATGAGATTATGAGCAAGTATAAACCTCAAGAAGGGTTAAGCACTGGATAAATCTCTCATGCAGTTCAGCTTATGAAAGAAAGCAACAACCAGGCAAGTCAAAGTTGTAGGTGTTTTGAATTACCCTAAGGATGAAAATGAATTACTGGGAGCTTTTAATAAAGACATCCATAATCATAAAGCTCCATTCATTAAACAAACGGCAATCTAAAAGCCTCATGGCCAGAAACAACAAGAACAGTGGTAATAATGAAAGTGAAACCATAATTTGTATAGTACCCACCATTCACAAAGAACTTTTACTTACTTTATCTACTTGTGATTCTAATTACAGCATGTGTGGGGAGCTTAAATACCTGGTTGGAACATTCAGTTTATGAAAGACAAAGCTGGAACTCAGAGCCTCATGGTCATAGTGTCCAATGATGGTTTAAAATGGGGGAGGGGGCAAAGTTACAACACTACCAAGATTGATACATGCTCACCACAGACTTGTCCAATTTTCATCTTTAGTTCTAAGCACTACAGAAGACTTCTCTGGGAGAAAGTATGACTAGACTTGACTCTCTGTTATAGTAGCTGGAGAAAGTAACAAGTTGTTTCAAAAATAATTTGGTTATACCAAAATAAGTGATTTAGCTCAATCAGAGGGAGCTAACAATTCTCCTTCTGCCTATAACAGTTTGTGGGAAAATCCCTTAAAACTCCAAGGTCGTTCGTCTTCTTATCTCTGAAAGGAGGGGAACTGGAGAAAGTCTCTTCTAGTTCTAAGATTCAGGGATTTCTGTCCTAAATTTAATATTCAGTCCTAAAATTCTAAGATTTGGAGATTTAAAGAACTACTTAGACTGGTAGTTTAATAGTTATGTGTGTGCCTTGTTGCTCAGTCATGTCGAACTTTTTGGGACCCCATGGACTGTAGACCACCAGGCTCCTCTGCCCATGGAGACTTCCAGGCAAGAATAATGATGGAATGGGGTGGCATTTCCTACTCCAGGGGATCTTCCCAACCCAGGGATCAAACCCACGTCTCTTGCATCTACTACATTGGCAGGCAGATTCTTTAGCACTAGCACCACCTGGGAGCCCAGTTAATAGTGAAAAAAGACAAAATTATTGTGATGATTAGTACATACTTTCTAAAGAAACAGAAATGAACTGATTGGTCATCTTGAAATCTGTCCACTCTAGTACTGTGTTCACAACTTCTAAGATTTTATCATTAGAAAAACAACTTCAGGCCACATTATACAACTTATAATTTAGTGTTACAGCAGTGACAGTATGAGAATCTGGGAATTTTTCCTTTTCATTATCTTATTCCTAGTTTAGCCACCGAAAGTAATCTAGTAAACTTTCAGTGTACTGGATTTTAAAAAGTATCTTATTTTATGCACATATATTTTAGTACTCAGGTATTTTTTCATGCTAAATCTTGATTGGATAAAAGTCATAAGTGAATACTGCTTATGTTAAGTAATCAGAGTAAGGAAGTAATTACTACATTGAATGTAACCCTGAGGATTAACCAATATTTTTACAAAAACTTTCACCAAATTACTTTCTTTCTATTATATGTTAAACAACTTAATCTGCTTTGATACATATTCTTCCAACATTTCTCCAAATTGTTTAGCATCCTAAGGTTTAGATATGAGAGGACAGACATTGCTAGTTACCTATTTCCTCTCTCCTTCCTCACTACTAACATACCTGTGGCTGTATTTGGAGAGACAAAGTACTCATTTAAAAAACTCACCTCCTCAAAATCCCTTGAGGCTAGAGGTGATCCTGTAGCACAGTTTGGCCAATGAATGTAAGTAGAAGTCCACTAGGTGAGTCTCTAAGGAAACTACTGAGTTTCTAGTATAAGGGAATAGATTCAGAGGGCATGCACCTTTGGCATTTTGAGCTTACCCCTTCCTCCTGTTAGGAATATGGCTCAGCTGCTTGGGGGCACCATAGAAACTTTAAGCATCTCAAGAGAGCCCGCAACCTAAGGATGGTAGAGCATGAAAAAATGAGAAGCCTGGACCTCTGGTGATGTCTTAGGGCTACTCTAGCTCTGATGCACCTATCTTTACACTTCTTGATATCTGAGATAAATAAATACCACTTTCCTTTAAGCTATTGTTTGTTGAAAGATACAGTCAATAAAAACTATATCACAAAAATATGTTTATATTTCTGCACTCTGATTTTATTTACCTAATATTATCTCTTGGAGATAGTTTCATGTTATTTACAAATAAAATCTCCTTGCTCTATTTAACATCTCTTCAGAGGTCCATTGTATAGATGTGCCATACTTTTGCTGCTATAGGGTGAATGAGAAGTGAATTTTTGTTTAAGTAATTTTTAAGAATCAGTCCATGCATCACTTTTGGGAAGTCTTTCCTCGCTTCCCCAAGGTTAACTCTTTCTGCACTTGAAAGCCTTTGAACATAACTCAGTCATTTGTTGTACTATGCTGTAATTATTACTTGAGCCATCTTTCTTCTGCCACCTCTCTTTCTCCCAACACTATAAATGATACTATCCTATTTCCCTCTTTTAAATTAATAGTTCTTTACTTAGTAATCAATTTTATAAAGGTAGAGGAAACAGCCATCACTCTTGAGTTTCAAAAAATAAGGAATGATGTAAACTAAAAAGTCAGATTTACAGACTCAGAGTTGGAAGTGACCCCAGAGGTCAATTAAGCTCAATTAGCCCCTTCCAGGGATGAGTAATAAATTACACAGGAGCCAAGTCTGCTGATGAACAGTTTTATCAGAAATTGTTCCTAATATTAACTTGCATGTTAAGTTGCTTTAGTCATGTCTGACTCTTTGGGACCCTTTGGACTATAGCCCGCCAGGCTCCTCTGTCCATGGAATTCTCCAGGCAAGAATACTGGAGTGGGTAGTCATTCCCTTCTCCAGGGGATCTTCCTGACCCAGGGCTCGAACCCAAGTCTCCTGCATTGCAGGCACATTCTTTACCATCTGAGCCACAAAGCCAGTTTGGAAATATTAACTTGAAATCTCTAAAAATGTTTTACACGTTTAAGTTTGTGTTAAAGTAACAGAAGAGTCAATAGTGTTTCATCACTCAGGCAAAGGAGATAAAAGACAATAGTCTTCTTTCTTATTTTATTTTTTCCTTTTTCTTCCTCTTCCTTCCTTGCTTTTCTTCTTGAGAGGTCTATGATATAGTAAATAAAAAATATTTCCCCTTAGAAATAACAAATGTTTACCCTTTGCCATTTTCAACAATTTTAAGATGTATTTCTTAAAAAAAAAAAAAGATGTATTTCTTGAAAAAACTTTATTTGCGAATTTTCAAATATAACAAAAAGTTGAAAATGTAGCATAAAGAACCTCCGTGACCCTAACCTTGTTTTAGTTACATCTTTCATTCTCCTTCCAGATTATTTTGAAGCAAATGTCAGGTTATCATGTCATTCCATCCGAAGATACTTCAAATATCCTATTTTTAAAAATGCCTAATAGTGGAAGTGGCTCCCACTTATTAAATTACTTTGAGCCAATTAATTATGGTATGCTGAGCAACTTTATATAAACTTGCAAGCACAATAATAGTTTGATTAACAGATTAGTAAATAAAATAATGTAAAATTCACAAAAGCTCTCTGAGGTAAGCATTATCTCTACAACTTCCTTCAGAAGGAAGCTGGGTGGGCAGAGTAAGTAACTTGCTCAAGTCTACCTAGGAGGTAAACTGCAGACCTGGAGCTCAAGGCCAGGGCTCTCTGATTCCAAAGCCCAAAACACAAAATATACAAAAGTCCAAGTTCTTCTGAAAGTTTAAAATGGTAGGCAAGAGTCACTTATTTAAAGTCATTTTATTTGAGCCCTAAAAGATTTTTTTTTAAGTTGGAAAACTGATTTTTACGTTCATGTGGGAAGAATTTGAAAATCTTAGAAGAGGCTGTCATTCTAGATTTTAAAACTTATGAAGTTATTGCAATTTTAAAAATAACAGAAACACCATGAGAACAAACTAATAGATTAGTGGAACAAATTCCAGAAAGAAGTAACATTTCCAATTGTTAGAGAAAAGATGGAATATTCTTATATACAAAAAATGTTGGGGCAATTGGCTATCTATTAAGGGAAAGAATAATGAAGTTAGATCTCTATTATACTCCATGGATAAAAATATTAATATATTTAGATAAGCCAAATATATAAATGTGAAAAACAAAACTGTAACTTTAGGAAAACATTCTTATGACCTTGGGGTAAGAAAGCCTTGCAAAATAAAATAGGAAATCATAAGTTATGAGGAAAATAATGAATAAAAATGAGTGGCTAAAATATACAAAAATGTTTATATAATAAAATACAGGCTGAGGCAATACAGACTTGAAGTAACACATTTGCAACATACACAACAGGCAAAGATTACATTCAAAATACATGTGGAGCTTGTCCAAATTGGACAAGAAATTAATAGGAAAAAGATAAACAGCTTAAGAACAAAATGGGACAGGATATAATGAAGTAATTCCAGAAGAAACACAAATGGCCAAAACCATATAAAATGATGCTTAACTAATAATTTGGAAATGGAGTATTATAAGAATAATGAGATAATATTTTTAGTCCATTAGCTTTGCAAAAATGAAAATGATTAGAAATGAGGCAAGCAGGAAGATGAAGAAACCATGAGGTCATCACTTTGCTCCTTTGCTCACGACCCTCCAGGAGCTGGCTCCCCATCTCACTCCAGAATAAAACCAAAGTCCCAACAATGGATTCCAAGGACCAACACAATCTTCCCCTGAACCTTTACCTCTTACCTCTCTGACTTCATTTGCTACTCTTTTCCTCTTTGCTTACTCTTCTCTAGCTATATTAGCTTCCTTGGTGCTCCCTGAACATGGCAAGCTTGTTCCTACCATAGGGCTTTTGCACTGTGGTCTAGACTAATCTTCCCTTATATATTTTGCAAGGTTTAGTCACTTGCTTTCTTCAGGTCCCTTCAAAGTGTACCTGAGCAGAAAGTCTTCAGGTGCTACTGTGCCAGGTTCCAAACTTCAAGAGGACCAAAGTTCCTTTGCTACCCTATGAATCTCTTCATCTGGCTACTGGTTCTTATGCTTTATTTTGTTGCTGTTCAGTTGCTAAGTCAGTCCAACTCTTTGCAACCCCATAACTGCAGCACACGTGGCTTCCCTGTCCTTTACTATCTCCTGGAGTTTGCTCAAATTCATGTCCATTGAGTCAGTGATGCTATCTAACCAGCTCATCCTCTGCTGCCCCCTTCTCCTTTTGCCTTCAGTCCTTCCCAGCATCAGTGTCTTTTCCAATGAGATGGCTCTTCGCATCAGGTGGCCAAAGTATTGGAGTTTCAGCTTCAGCATCAGTCTTTCCAATGAATATTCAGGGTTGGTTTCCTTTAAGATTGATGCTTTAATATCCTCAGTAATAAACCATTCTTCTAATCCCTTCTTTGCCCTTCTCTCCACCATGGGGAGGCTGACCCCCTAACACTCTGCATCTCCTGAGCTCCCATACAGCTGGTTTCCACTTAGATTGGGAGCTGACAGAAGGAAACTGGAGTTTGGGAGGACACAGAGAGATTTATTTCTTCTCTGCTGCCTCCATGTCTATGGGTCTTAACCAGATGGTCTTTCCTTCACAACTTCAGCTGTGATTCTGAAAACAGCATCTCCACCCTTGTTCCATCAGCCTCACAGACAGGAGAACCAAGAAGGACTACAATCTTGCAGCCTCCAGAACAAAACCCACCACTACAGAAAGTTAAACTAAACAAAAAGGCACAGGATTATGTCCCAGATGAAGGAACAAGAAAAAAAAAAACCCACCAAGTGCACATGACCAGTAAGGCCTTCTCTGACTACTCCATTTACAACAGCAACCTTCCATTCAAGTCAGGCTCTACTTCCTGTCTTTTTTTCCCCCTCCACAGCACTTACACTAGTTATTCCATCTGCATTTTGTTTCTCTCTCCAGGGCGCCACAGACAAGAGCAAAGAATGGAGAAAGTAGGGAGGAAACCTGATAAGAGCAACAGAATTCCTTACATGTACTTCAAAAATGCCAAAATATCAAAATAGCAATAATAAAAAGAAACACTATATGCTTTTAACACTAGGTAAAAGAACTTTCATGGTGATAACTTTTAACTAAGTATCAACTCTGAATTTAAGGTTCTCCATGACTGCAGCAATCAAAACTGATCTTGCTTCATTCTATCATACCTGAATGAGAATTCTGATTTTAAAAATGGTGACTAAACCCAGAATCTCAAACCTGTAGGCTGTAGTAATGGTGACTTCCAAATAGAGATCAAGTCACAGGTTCAAGGGCTGAAATATTGACCAGGCCTTCTTCCAGCTCTGACCACACACACTGAGCAATCCTAAAAACGACTAGGGGCTCTATATCTCTTTTAGGAAAGCTAACCTGACAGTCTAAGTTAGAATACACAGAAAAGAGGCAGAAAGCAAACGGTCTTTGCATCTGGTTTCGTTCAAATGATTAGATATCTAAGCAATGTTAAAATCTTTCTATCCCATGAAAACAAGATCTCAAAGTGAGGGGTAAGAAAAGACAAAATCCTTAAGCAGTACTTCAATGAGAACCTTTAAAATAAACAAAAGTAAAGTTCTCTCATATTCAATATTATAATTTTGAACTACTAATAGTTTTGCAGAAATGATTTTTAAATAATTATAACTTAACACAAAGATTTATCCCTCTTGATTAGTTTCCATAAAAGAAAGTTCAGTATTTTTTAAGATTTTAAATAAAATTACATATATTTAATGTATTCAACATGACGCTTTAATAAACATATAGTGAAATGATTCCTCAGTATTGATCTGTTCTGTAATCAATTCCCTCCATTTCAGGGGGTCGCAAAGAGTAGGACATGACTGAGCAACTGAACTGAAGTGAACTGAACTGATATCTGCCAACAATCCACAGGGAGGTGAGCTGCCTTCAGTGGTGGTACTCATACTTGAGAAAGCAGAAGATGCAGGGACTCAGCAGGAGTCATAATAGTTACTACTAGAAATCAGCCAACCAAAAGAAAATCTGTAATGCAGTTTCTCTTTATGCATGAACATAATAAAGTTCTGCTTAGTGATCATCTAATACACCTGTGAAACTAATAAACCATAACCAAGCTAGGTAATTTACTGCCCTTAAGAACATTTTAAGAAACATTACTTTGAAAAACTAGATACAACTTGACACGGTCACATAATTATCTTGCAGGTTACCAAGATGCTTATTCTAAGGAGACGTACAGCTAACCTAAGAGTATGTGGTTTCTGGAAAGGCTGCTGGGCTGGGCTGCTCTCTGCCAGAGAAGCAAAGGGCAAGCCTAGCTAGGCCTCCTTAGCTAGGTCCCTAAAAGTACTTTCGGGTTTGCATATCACAAAAGGGGTTAAAAATACCTGAGACTACCAAAAAACCTAACAAGACATCTGGGTGCTGTGGCTGTCACTGTCCGGACAGTCCTTGGAGGGAATGCCCATATCAATTCGGTTTATCAGATGGACAGCTGATCAACATTAAACAGATTTGCTCTGGGCAGACTGAGCTGAGCTTCCTGACATGAATTCCAATGAGAGCCCTCTGCACTCTACCACTGAGCTCTGCCATTTTTTACTGCTGCAGTTCCCTGGACATATGGGAATCCCTAGTGATGAGCACATAAAGCTGCCTCTAACTCAAGTGACGGCTCATTTCCCCCGGCTGAAGGCAGACATTAATATCCTGAGGAGATCAGACCCGCCTCTCTGACCCCCATCTACTGAAGCAAAACCACTGTCCTATTTCTTCATTTAATAAGCTTTTAATGGAGAAAAGCAAAATCCCCTCTCTGACTGTAGCACAGTTCTACATGAAATGGTTATACAAATACATCTGATGATTCTGTGTCAAAGTTTCCAAAAAACCTGTCCCTCTTCTGGCTGGAGTGTAGATTCTATCACTTGCCCCCCTACAGTGTCATTCTTTCTGCTGAAATACAAGAGTTTGGTTCTCTGCTCTGATAATTATGAGCCATCGCTACATTAGGGCAGGTGGAGGATTAAAGAACTGGTTACAAAGAGCAAGCTGGTGTTTCAATTTTCAATACAAACCTTTCTTCGAAGATTCATCATTGAGTTATGAAATTTCCTACAGGCTCAATCAGACTGGGAGAATTAACAGTTCAGTGAAACCCAGACAGTACACCAGAAAATGCTTGGGAGCTATATTATAATATGAGAAACCTAAAAATATTTAGTGAATTGGAGTTGGCATACATACTTTGGTTTTAGGAGTGGGATGGCAAACAAAGAAGATATGCAGATTTTTACCTGTGATTCTCGGAAATTGTTTAAAAATAAGGGGAATCAGAATCATTACTGAACTTTAGTGCTGGATCCACTGCCTATTGCCAGGGCTCTGTGAGTTCTGAACTGTTCATGAAAGACTGTGGTTTGAGTTTTCTCTTCTTTTGAAAGCAAGTAGGGGTTAGGAGAAATGCGAAGGCTGCATGTTAAATGGGGCACAGGAAGCACTGTGGGAGGGAAATGTCATTCTGCAAAGACCTCTCCAACTGAATAACAGGAGGCAATGATGTCTGCAAAGGGAACCTTGGCAGGCTTCATTTAGACCATGAAATGTGTCTGAGGCTGGGAAATGTGAAGGTAAGGTGAGCATAAAGTGGCAAAGATTTGTTTCGTATGAAAAAAGGTGTCAGGATATAGGCTATATAATGACATGCTTTAAATCTGATGACTTACACTGGCTACCTAATCAACCTAGGAATCTAGAGTCACAGATCCTAAATGTTACCCCAAATATTTTGTGTATGAAAGTATGGTGGGTCCCCATATGTTTAAACCATAGACAGTAAAAACCATGGGCAGGTACTCAGTGTGCAGATTAAGGCACAATTCATAACCTACTACAACCCAGATACTTTGATTTTTAAAAACAAAATGTCATTTAACCTTCACCAAGTTTAGTTCTTAACTACATTTTATAGACAAAGAAATAGATTTCTACAGGGGAAAGAAATGTTAGAGATCCTCTCCAGGAAATACTGCCCAAGACAGGGAAAGACAGGAAGATTTAACATCAAATGGCATTTCCAAATACCACTTTAAACAATTAGATCCTACAAAATACTCTTGTTACCAAGCATAAAGCTATTTTCAGATCACATATATGGCTATAAAAACTATTAATATGGTCACTGAAGACTACTTTATCTTCTTTTTAAAAAACAGGTTTGTTGAGATTTAATTTATAGATCATAAAATTCACCCATTTTTAACTGTACAATTCACTGAATTTTACTATTTACAGAGTTGTGAAACCATCACCACAATCAAGTTTTAAAACATTTCCATCACCCTAAAAAATAAACCTGATGTTCATTTAGAGTCATTCCTTATTCAGGTTCTTTGTTTTGATTTTTGTTTTAATTTTTCAAGTATTTGAAGTTTTAAATTAATTATAAAGAGCAACAATTATAAAATGGAAATGTCAATATACTTTTACTAAAAAATAACACAATCTATGACAAAGAGTGAAATCTCCACATGATATACATGTTCTTCAAACCCAAATATAAGTGACAGATCTATCAGGTATCAGAAAGTAAAGTTTGCTTTTTAAAAAACAGACTATAAGGTATCCCAAAGGACATATGCAGAAAATGGTATCTATACAACTTTCAAGCAAATTACTTTAAAAGGTAAATGTACACAGTCAGTTTATTCATCAAAAATTTCCCAAACAAACAAACAAAAAACCCATTATGGCATAAAGTGAAGAGGAACTAAAAAGCCTCTTGTTGAAAGTAAAAGTGGAGAGTGAAAAAGTTGGCTTAAAGCTCAACATTCAGAAAACGAAGATCATGGCATCTGGTCCCATCACTTCATGGGAAATAGATGGGGAAACAGTGGAAACAGTGTCAGACTTTATTTTTTTGGGCTCCAAAATCACTGCAGATGGTGACTGCAGCCATGAAATTAAAAGACGTTTACTCCTTGGAAGAAAAGTTATGACCCACCTAGATACCATATTCAAAAGCAGAGACATTACTTTGCCAACACAGGTCCATCTAGTCAAGGCTATGGTTTTCCCAGTGGTCATGTATGGATGTGACAGTTGGACTGTGAAGAAAGCTGAGCGCCGAAGAATTGATGCTTTTGAACTGTGGTGTTGGAGAAGACTCTTGAGAGTCCCTTGGACTGCAAGGAGATCCAACCAGTCCATTCTGAAGGAGATCAGCCCTGGGATTTCTTTGGAAGGAATGATGCTAAAGCTGAAACTCCAGTACTTTGGCCACCTCAGGCGAAGAGTTGACTCATTGGAAAAGACTCTGATGCTGGGAGGGATTGGGGGCAGGAGGAGAAGGGGACGACAGAGGATGAGATGGCTGGATGGCATCACTGACTTGATGGAGGTGAGTCTGGGTGAACTCCAGGAGTTGGTGATGGACAGGGAGGCCTGGCGTGCTGCGATTCATGGGGTCGCAGAGTCGGACACGACTGAGCAACTGAACTGAACTGAACTTTATAATCACAGCCCACATCCCAGGCAACCCTTCAGTTTCACATTTCTCCTTTAGTGTGTTTTTGTTTACATCCAAAGAAACAACACATACGAAGTAATGAAAAAGTCTGTGAATCACAATTTAGATGTGATAAAAAGCTATCTCCAATTCTTTTTTTCGAATTACACTACTTTATTTTAGTATGGACTTACTGTGTGTTCACTGGAATGAAAATCCTTGACTATTGATTTCAAGTGAAGCAAGCATGCCATCCAAATTTCTTTTAAATAGGAAAGTGGTATAGGAAGATTAAAAGATAGGATTATGGACTCCGTGGGAGAGGGAGAGGGTGGGATGATTTGGGAGAATGGCATTGAAACATGTATATATCATATAAGAAACAAATCGCCAGTCCAGGTTTGATGCAGGATACAGGATACTCGGGGCTGGTGCACTGGGACGACCCAGAGGGATGGTACAGGGAGGGAGGAGGGAGGGGGTTCAGGATGGGGAACACGTGTACACCCGTGGCGGATTCATGTTGATGTATGGCAAAACCAATACAATATTTAAAAAAAAAAAAAAAAGATAGGACTAAAACTCACCTTTAAACCTTCACAATAGTTAAATGGACTACTTACAAAAATAAATCATACAAGTCAGATGAAAGCGTATTTTTATGGTAAAAAAAATACAAACAATATAAAAATATATTGAGCTACACCGTTCACTGTGGTAGATGCTAACCACATGCAACTATTAAGGACTTCAAACATCACTGCTCTGAATTTGGACGTGCTTAAGCATTAAAGACTTAGTAAAAAAAAAAAATCTCAGTAACAAATGCTTTATACTGATGATGTTAAAATGATAATATTTTAGCTTTGTTAGCTTAAATAAAATATATTAACAATAATTTTACTCATTTGTTTTCTTTTATATTTTTAGTGTGGTTACTAGCAAATTTAAAATTATATCCCTATGAGGTCCTACCAGGTTCATCATCCCTTCATCCTACTTCCTTCTCCAGGAGTTATCTGTCTTTGGCAAATTTTCTTTCAGACTTTTTTTTTACATGTAAACATGTTTACAGAGACTTCTAAGACCACATTACTTTTGCCTGCACCTTCCCTACCTGCCTCTAGTTATCTTTGCCTTTCCCAGCATCTAACTATGACTTCTCATCCTGGCCTTCTGGACCCACAGTGCTCACCTCTACTCCTGGAAAGGCAAGTAACATGCTTATTTAAATAAGCACACATTTTAAGAACATAGTTTTTAAACAAACAACTAACAAAATATACTTCCAAAGGATGGCCAAGCGTGCACACAGTTCTGCCAATCTTGTATCTGTGATGTGCCAGGCACTGTGCCTGGTGCTGCCCTTACCCCATAAACACACTAGAGTACTTACTATTCCCAAGGAGCTTAAAGCCTAGCAGGGACAAAAAATCAAAACCAAAAACAACAAAATCATTGTATATTAATGCGTACAAATGAAACCTAGAAAAATGATACTGATGACCCTATTTGTAGGGCAGGAAAAGAGACGCAGACATAGAGAAAAGACTTGTGGACACAGTGAGGGAAGGAGAGGGTGGAATAAACTGAGAGAGCAGCATTGAAACATATACATTACTCTGTGTAAAACAGACAGCCAGTGGGAATTTGCTGTATGATGCGGGGAGCTCAAACCTGGTGCTCTGTGACAACCTAGAGGGATGGGATGGGGTGGGAGGTGGGAGTAAGGTTCAAGAGGAAGGGGACATAGGTATATCAACGGCTGATTTATGTTGCTGTATGAAACCAACACAATACTGTAAAGCAATTATCCTCCAATTAAAAGTAAATTGCAAAAAATCCCAACAAAGCTAGAAACAGAGACATCTGAACAAGCCCCCTGTTCACCTCAGAAAATACATTAACTTTATGAAGGGATAAAACTATATATCCCAAATAGCAAACATTTTATTCATGCTTTCAACTGAAATACAAGGCAGCATCTTAAAATGTCTGCTGCTACTGCTACTGCTAAGTCACTTCAGTCATGTCCGACTCTGTGCGATCCCACAGACGGCAGCCATGAGTTCTAACCACTGGACCACCAGGGAATTCCTTCCATTTAATTATCTAAATGATAATTAAATGGAAGGAATTCCCTGGTGGTCCAGTGGTTAGAACTCATTGCTTTCAATGACATGGGCCCAAGTTCGATCCTTAGTCAAGGAACTAAGATTCTGCAAGCCACCTGGGGCAGCCAAAAATTAAAAAAGAATTAAACAATGACCCTGAAGCTCATCTAATACACTTCCAACCCATAGACAAGCAGTTCTATTCCAAAGACATTTTTTGTAGGCAAGCAGTTGAGAGTATGGCTGCCTGTACTATTGTGCTTATTCTGAGCAAATTCTGCAATGTCTAACTTTCAAAGTAATCTGGTCTTTTTCCTCTTCTTATGGGCTTTATCTTGCCTTTCATGTTTTTATACATTCTCAAGATGATTTTAATCACCTTGGTACTCTGTTACCATTTTTATCCTCCCCACCCAGTAATGTAGTTAGTTCTTATGTCCACAGCACGATTTTCTCAAAGGATACCATCTTCCTTTCACCACTCTGCATTCTAAGATATTCTTTCAATCAAGTCCAATCATTTAAAGAGTAATCTAAGCCTACAGTGATTTTAAAAATACTGATCCCTCTTTTCTTTATAAATGTGTAAGTTTTAAAAATAAGAAGGCTATAAAGAATAAGATAAACCTGAAATAACTGAGTATAAGTCACCAACTTCCCTTATTAAAAAGCTTCCTGATAGTTGATGATATCAAATGGTTCACAAGCTAATTGGGAAGTCAAAGCTCAAAAAAATGTAGTAAGAAATGAGAAATCGTTATTTAATAGACACTCACTCAATTCAGACCACATTTACTTCCACTACAATAAACTATGTTAACCTTAATATACATATAACAATATGAAATAGCTCAGTCCTGAGTTAATTTATGGGAGAAAAGCTTTAAAAGCAATACCTTGACTATTTGTAACTCAAACAAGTCAGAATAGGTGAAAATTGAGAAAACTGTTAATCTGGGTTATCTGATTATCACCATTGTCAGTAAAATTATTAATAGAGTACCTACTTGCCAGACCCCAGAAATGTAAATTATAAAAGTGTTTTTTTTTGTTCTATCCATGAGTGTGTATCAAAGTATGAGTACACATGTATTCTTTCTCTTAACATTGTTTAAGACATGGTCTGTGCCCTGAGGACTCACAGTTTAGTTCCATATAGACTATAATGACAAAAAAAATTAACAAAAAAAACTATACAGCATATGATAAGTGTAAAATGAATGCCACAGTCTGTACTTGCTGTAAGGATACACAATTATAATCATTGAAGATACGGGGGGAGAATGGGAAGGCTTCATGGAAGAGTAACAGGAGATCTGGGCTTTTCTTGATCAATGAGAACAAAGATGTTGCTGCTCATCCCCCACTGTGCCCTGCATGGCTGCCATAGCCCCACTGTGCCATGTGTGGCTGCCACAGCACTGCTGGGGGTTATCTGTATGAGGTGGAGGGTGAGGGGCGAAGAATGGCTCTGCAGTTGGCTCGCTGATACTACTGATGCTGCTGGCCTCAACAGGTTTCACTGCCCCTGCCGGACAATAAGCAAAGTCAACTGCTGCCATGGAATAGTTCGAGAATGGCTGCAGTCAGAAAGAGGAATATGGGTGAAGCATAGGTTTAGGACAAAGGCTTGGGTATCTTTTCTCAGGGCTTGAGAGGAAAAGAAATGAGAACAATACAAGAAAGGAGGGAAAAAGTTCAGGAACATCCTCCATCCTCTGGCCACAGCCCAAATGACTTGGACAAAGTAAGGAGAACACAATTAACTCAGACTGAAAGCAAATAAATGAATAAGCTAACTTAGCCCTTTGTCTTCAACTTCATTCTAAAGAGAAGAATGCAGTGAAGACTTTATCAGAGAAGGTGATACAGAAAACACCCTGGCTTGCCCTTTTAGCAAGCCCTCCTGAAAGATAAAAATGTACCCATAGTTCAGCCTCCCTGGGTCTTAGGTTTAGGCATTAATTTAGATAATTCCTAATTGAACTGCCTTCAGACATAAAGGTCTTGCCCTTCTCCATAGGAAAGGACTAATAAGCCAGGAGACCCAAGAGAGGGTATTGAGAGAGGGTTGCTGGTGAAGCCTTGGTGCCCACAGAGAGAAAAGGGTATGAAGCTGGGTTGCTCCTCAGGGGGCTAAAGGTGAGTGGCTGTCATTCTGAATCTCTGCTAATACACAGAGTTTGACTTCTCTGTATTTCTAAAAAAACCTTATAATTATTCCACTCATGTTATTAATGCCATATCTTGAGTAATTTTGTGGTACTACCTTTCGTTGGATATTTATGTTATCAATTATGAACATTTCTTTATATAATATCTGATTTAAATTCTAAATCAAGACATAGAATAACCTACTCAGCAATATCTGTATATAGTTTTTATTGTTTGATAACATACTAAAGTCAAAAGAAAATTAAATTTTGCTCATTACAAAACATTTAAAATTTAAGTTCATTAAAAAAAATAAGCATGGTTTAACATTTCATTTCTTTCTTCTCTAAAGCACAATTTTGATAGGATCTAAGGGTAAAAAATGACTAAGACACAGTACATGCCTTGAAGTGTTTGCAATCTGACTCTTAAAGACAAAAGCAGACAATGTCAACAAAGCATGGCACATACACTGCAGTTATTACGAATAGGAGTTTGGAGTAAGAAAGACCTGGTTTAAATCTCACATCTGCCACTTATGGCTGTATGATCTTGGCTACACTACTCAATGTCCCCAACCTTTACTGTCCTCATCTACCACTGTTGCTGTTAGGTTGCTAAGTCATGCCCAACTCTTTTGTGACTCCATGGACTATAGCCTGACAGGCTCCTCTGTCCATGGGATTTCCCAGGCAAGAATACTGGAGTGAGTTACCATTTCTTTCTCCAGGGGATCTTTCTAATCTTTCTCCAGGGATTGAACCTACATCTCCTGCCTTTACAGGCAGATTCTTTACCAGGGAAGCCCAATCTCTACTGAGCCACCAGGGAAGCCCAATCTCACTATTGGCCCTTTAAGACCGTTGTGAGACATGTGTAAAGTGTTTTCAACACAATGCCTGGCACATGGTCTGTACCCAGTATATGATAGTTATTACTCTCACTTATTAATGCTATTCCCACTAATATCTGTATAGGCTTATGCCCAGTGTGCTATAAGAGTCCAGAAAAAAGGTATTTAGCTTAGCCTGGTGGTCAGGGAAGGTTTCCAGGAGAAGATGAGAGCTAAGCTGTATACTAAGGAACACTTTCTTTATAGCTCAGTCGGTAAAGAATCTGCCTGCAATGCAGGAGACCCGGGTTCAATTCCCAGGTCGGGAAGATCCTCTGGAGAAGGAAATGGCAATCCACTCCCCTAGCCTGCAGAATCCCATGGATAGAGGAGCGTGGAAGGCTATAGTCCATGGGATTGCAAGAATCGGACATGACTTAGCGACTAAACCACTACCACCCAGAGTTAAGTCAGATGAAGAAAAGTAGGAATGGCATTCCATACTGAGGTAACACCACAGGGTATGAAGGGCGCTGCAAATATTTGGTATTTGCTGGCAGGTCTCGCACAAGAACAGTCATCTCTCAGTTCCCCCTTTCCTCCGTATCCCATAGCATAGCTGCTTTATTCTTCCTATAGTTTACCATTTATCTTCCCTAGAAATACCCAACCTATCCCTGACAGCTATGTTGGTGTTGTCCTTTAAGAATAATTCAGCCTCACAATGAAAGGCAGACCAGGCCTCTCTAGAACGTTATGAGAATCTTCTCTTTCTTTTATGACATGAGAAAGGGTAAACTGCTGAAGTAATACAGCTGAGTTGAGTGTGGGCTCTGGAGTTAGACTGCCTGGGTTCAAATACTGGTCCCATCAGTGTCACTTTGGGCAAGTTGCTTCACCTCTGTGTGCTTCAGTCATTTTTATCTGTTAAAAGGGGATAAGAATAATCTCAGAATTACTGGGAGGATTCAGTGAGCTAACACATGTAAGAAAATTTGAACAGGGTCCGGCTACTAAGGATTAGCTAATATCACCTAACAAAATTACGATTCCATGTTTCATGGACAGGACATCCTTGAGAAAGTAGAGAATGCACTAGATTAGAAATGTTATCTGTGATGGGCAGAGGAAGAAGGGAGAATAAAAAGAAGTACGATGTTTATTGAATACCTACTAGGTCTGATTGTCCCTGTTTCTATACATGGGTACACTGGGGCTCAGAAAGATCAAGAAATGTGCCGAGACAAATGGGCAAAACCACGATTCAAAACCATGGGTAGATGAATATAGAGCTATGCTCTTCCAAACACCTGCTTCTCTTCACCAAAATGGTGAAAATGGGCCTCCATTTTCTTAGCTTGAAAATTATGATATCAAACTTCACATTGCTAAGAAGAAACCTGAGAGCTGCCTAAGTTTTTACATGATTTTTTGGGCTTACTCCAGGAAATATAAACATATTTCATGGTATGATTTCATGTGCTATGCTGAGGATTCCATTTCATAAATATCATGAACTACAGGATATAAATCAAGCGTACATTTGCTTGTCTGAAGTTCAGAGCATATTACAATTACACAATGGGTAACAAAAATACAATTCTTTAGAATCCCAATTTTACATTTTCAGACATAACCTGACTAGACCTACATTTGTTTTATAACAAGAGGTAGGCCCAATTCTAGTCTTTAATTTCCTTCCCCATCCCCACAAACTTAAGTATTGTATAAGGTGTTTGGTGGGATTTTAATATACTTGAGATTGATATTTCATAGTAATCTGGCTTCTCAGGTACCTTTTTTTTTTTCCTGCCAAAGAATATAAATTTCTTATAACAAAATGAGAATAAAGCCAGGAAAAAATAAAGTTAAAGAAAACCATGGGAAAAGTGAATAATATAAGACTGTCTGGCTACAAAGCATTAACTTCATGAGTTGAACTCAGAAGTATACACGACGGTCTTATGGATCTTACACAAATCTAGGAGCTTTTCATATTGTCACTTCTTTGTCAATGAAGATACTTTTTTAAGTGGGGAGGAAAATCAATCTCTCTCTCTCACACATACACACACACACACACACACACACACACACGGGATTTGTCACATGTTGGTCCTATAGTGATAAAAGAGCACCAATCCTCAGGGGAAACTTCAAATACTCAAAGACAAGAAGCTGCAAAGGGGGGTTGAGGGGCAGAGAAGAGCAGACAATCCTGTATAGAGATATTTTATATACATACATACAATTTTTTAACCTAAAATATATAATTTTTTCTTTAATTACAGTTTCCTATATAACCACTGGTGGGTTCCAGCAATGCAAGCCATATTTATTAGAAGCAGCATGTCAAATAGGAGTTGACAATTACAGTCTCTATCAATACATATTATGCCAGACGGTAATGAGCCATCCACAAAGGGCTAGCCATCCAAAATAATCATGTCGCTTTCCAGAGAAATGTCAAAGAGGTTATGGTTTATTACACAGTGCTCATTAGATATACAGTGGCAGCATTAGCAATTTTTCCTTCATTTGCGTCTCATTTAAAGATCTGCCCCCACAAGCACAGTCAAATTAGTACACAAGGTTAAAACCATTATGCCCAGAAAAAAATTAAGTTGCATTTTATTTTACAGTAATGGTGGATCAAAGGTCCTCAGAATCTATTATTTGCAAAACCATTATCTAACATAGAATATTAACGAAAGGGAAAAGAAAAGCAATGCCCTGCCAGCATGGCTTTGACAGGAACAAAGACAGACTGTTTGAAATAAGTAAACACCACATTACTTAATTAAATATCCTTAAAAAAAAAAAACTATTTTAAAAATAATACTAAGGTTGTGACATCAACTGACAAAAGTCACAAGACTAAAGTTAATGATGAAGCACCAACCTATACTTTGAAATGCTTTGTTCACATCAACTTATTTTTAAACATTTTTAAAATTGCCTTTGTGCACAATTTGATTATAAATCTACTTATTGCTATACAGTATTTACTTTCTTAAGATAACCTAGGTTCTCATCTTTGGGGCAAATGCACATTTATAGATATCTATTAAATTGGAAATTTGGATAAACTATTATAATCAGAAAGATCTGGTCGAGAAAGCAAATTTTGGAGTAGTTAATAAGACGCTTACTCCTTGGAAGGAAAGTTATGACCAACCTAGATAGCATATTCAGAAGCAGAGACATTACTTTGCCAACAAAGGTCTGTCTAGTCAAGGCTATGGTTTTTCCTGTGGTCATGTATGGATGTGAGAGTTGGACTGTGAAGAAGGCTGAGCACCGAAGAATTGATGCTTTTGAACTGTGGTGTTGGAGAAGACTCTTGAGAGTCCCTTGGACTGCAAAGAGATCCAACCAGTCCATTCTGAAGGAGATTAGCCCTGGGATTTCTTTGGAAGGAATGATGCTAAAGCTGAAACTCCAGTACTTTGGCCACCTCATGCGAAGAGTTGACTCATTGGAAAAGACTCTGATACTGGGAGGGATTGGGGGCAGGAGGAGAAGGGGACGACAGAGGATGAGATGGCTGGATGGCATCACTGACTCGATGGATGTGAGTCTGAGTGAACTCCGGGAGTTGGTGATGGACAGGGAGGCCTGGAGTGCTGCGATTCATGGGGTCACAAAGAGTCGGATACGACTGAGCGACTGAACTGAACTGAACTGAATAAAAACTAAACTGTGCTTAGTTGCGTCTGACTCTTTGCTACCCCATGGACTGTTACTCGCCAGGCTTCTCTGTCTGTGGGAATTCTCCAGGCAAGAATACTGGAGTGGGGTGCCATGCTCTCCTCCAGGGGAGTTTCCCAACCCAGGGATTGAACCCAGGTTTCCACACTGCAAGCGAATTCTTTACTGTCTAAGCCTCCAGGGAAGCCCATGAATACTGGAGTGGGTAGCCTATCCCTTCTCCAAGGGATCTTCCTGAACCAGGAATTGAACCGGGGTCTCCTGCATTATAGGCAGGTTCTTTACCAGCTGAGCTACTATGGAAGCACTAAAATAGGTACTACCAAATAATAAATAGTGGATTTTGTCAAATCATCAGATAGCTGATTAACAGCACCTGAATTAGGGACAGTAAACAGTTGTACCAAAGAGATCTTTTGAAGCGATTTCTAAAGTCCTGCTTGGTTGTATACCTTGCCCATATTTTATTATTAACAGACTGTAATTGTAGTGGATATTCAAAGATCTCTTACTTTCATTTGGTGGACATTTATTTAGTGTCTGCCACATGTCAAACCATGTGATAAGCTTTGAGAATTCATCCAAAAATGGGGAGGAAGGGGCAGAAAACTTAGAGCTGTGTCATTAAGAAGCTCATGGCCAGAGCAGTGAAGGATTCAGACATGAACTAAATGATTTCAATCATAGGCGACAACTTCGATCAAAGAAGTAAACACACAGGGGCCAGGGGAGCCCAAATCTTAATGGAGGAAGGCAAGGGCTTTCAAAGAAAGTAACACCTAAAGTGGGGCAGAAAGGAGAATTCTACCCTGCAGAGAAGGGGAGGGAGAAATACACTGAGAACGTGGAGAAGTGGAGAGCGAGGGGGCTGAAGTGGGATCATTCACCTCAGAGAATCAGAAAACACAGTTTTAAGGAACCTCTTAAAAGCTGATCCAAATTAGAGGAAGTATCCCGACACTGGAATCATGGACTTTATGAAATAAAGTCAGCAAGAAAGGTCTAGGAAGTTCAAATGACCTTTTTTTTTTAAGTATCTTAAGGAAAACAGTTTTTGGTTAGGTCTATGTATGATTAATCTAATTTCAGAGTGAATATATGTTTTACCCATTTAATGCTAACTGTGAGACCAACTGAATAACTTCTATCTTGCCATGACCAAATTTTGAATTTCACTGGTTATTCTAATTGTTCTTTACCCCTAAAAATGAGAGAAGTATCCTTGTCTCTTTTCCCTTAAACTGATAAAAATATGAACTATAATATACTGTAGTCTGTGTGTGCCTGCTCTCAAAATACGTGTAAAACATAGCACACTTTTAGAGAACAGAGAATAGAACTATTTAATTCTTTTGTTATGGCACCCAGTACAGGTATAGATACTCACAAATGTTTGCTTTCTTTTTTTAACAGAAATGCCATTATGTCCTAATACAGCCTCTATACATAGCTATGGTCAACGATACAGTGAATTCCTTAAGAGATTGTAGCATCATGAGAGAATATTTCATTTCTTCCAGAGTATAACAGGTATCCTTTTTTTTTGAGTATTGTGATGTTTCTAAATGAGGTCCTATATATCTATGCTGTTTTAATGAAGTAGTATTTGACCTTTTAAGACATTCATCTCTTGAACAAAGTAAAGATTCCAAAGATTAAAAAAAAAACTATATGCAAAACATCTGTAACTGTGTACATATTATGTACATATAGCTTTGTGTAAATGGTTGCAGCATCGTTCCTGACTTTGAATTTTGCTTGGCTCAATTTTTTTTCTATCAAGAAAAGCCCTAGCTAATGAACATCAGAAGTTACAGTTAAGCAGTATGAGATGGTAACTGTAATACAACAAGAATTCATATTGTTAAACTACAGAAAAAGAAAAAGCAATGAGGTCCCACACTGGTTACTTATTGCTCTAAGTTCACATCATTACTATGTGTAATTATGAATTGCAAGGAAAAAAAAATGAGACTGTTGAAGGTGTATGGAGAGAAGAGCATGGGTGGCCCACTTCATGAGAGCATCCAGAAGCCCTGCAGGAACAGCTGTTTTGTCAATGTCTTTTCTTCCCACCATTCTAAGGACTATAATTTATTCATTTGATCTCATCTCTGTCTTATTCTACAGAATTTTAAATGTTTTAGGTATGTTCGATAGCAGATAAAAAGCACAACCAGTAGATGTGGGGAAAACATGAGACAAAAGTGTAATGAGATAACGTATGATACATTGAGAAAGAAAAGCACAAAATGGAAGGGAGGCAGGAACCCACAGCAATAAGCTAATAGTCTGAATTACTGACTTTAACGGAGCACCCAGAAACAGAGCCTTTTCCTGCGTGTAACAAATGTGCCATTTTATCTCAAAATGTTAACGGCTGAGCTGCATCACCAAACCAAAGACAGTACCTTGATTAAAATCTTGCCTGATCTCCCAGTTTTAGGAAAGAAAGAAATTCTGTTTTAGAAACCCTCATGGCTTTGGGTTATAGCTCCAAGTCCTATTCTATGAGTACAAATAAAAGCTTCTGAGTCACCATTTATAACAATAACAGAGGGGCTCACATTTTACTATTCGAAAGTGGCACTAAATTAGAAATGATCACCATCTGTATAGCAAAAATATCTGAGCCCTTAATTGCTCGATAATACACTCTAAGAGAGTAGCTCCCTGTCTGGATTTCCTAGATCTTTAAGGATTCTTCACAGGAGGTGAAAAATTCTTCAGAGAAATGAGCTTTTTTCCCCTTTCCAAAATGTCTAAGGAAACTCATTCATTCACCCCTAGACAAAGGTATATCTGTTAATAAAAACACCAATTTCCTTTAGTGCTGTATTCATTAAAAAGATGTGACAGTAACAGTTACATTTTGGTCACTAGGCACCAAGACTGTTAGTTACAAGTGCATCTGATAAAATAGAAAATCCACTAATCATCATATTACATATAAAGTGTGCTTGGTAAACAGACTCCTTTACAGAAGGTCAGGGGAACAGCAAAAGGAGTCTTGAGTGCTGAAGAGGCTGAGAGGTTATCATCACCAAGCCTACGGCTGGCTAACTTCCCTCTACTTTTCCTTGGCCATCTGCTTTCACCTAAAAGACAGCGGCTGTCCACTTCAACGACACATCTAACAGGAGGCCAGAAGAGGTCAGTGGAGAGCAGTGCTAGGCAACCCATTCTCGCACCCAGACGTCTGGACTCTGGCACTTTTCAGGCCTCTGTTTACTCAACAGGAAGAAGCCACACACACACACACACACACACACACACACACACACACACACACACACTGAAAACCCAGAATAAATCATTATACTCAATTTTTTATTCTGTCACAATCAGAGATGACTTTAAGGCTACTGTAATGTGTAACTTAGAAAAAAGAGATTTGAAATAGAAAACATTTTCCTATGACAATGCTCCAGCTTCTAAATTAATTTTAAACAAAGAGTGAAAAAATTAAACATGTTGTTTTGAATGTTTTAAGTATTTAAATATAAAATTTTCCTCTCTTTTACCTCCAGGGAAGTATAAACTAAATAAAAAGCTCTTCCTTCATCAAGAGCTGAAGAATTACAAGAAAAAAGGATATAGACTTTTAAACACCAGTTCCTGTGTCTTTACTTCTCTCTCTTAGGAAGCTCCTTCACTGAAGGCCCACCTAAAATGTACAGAACCCAAAAGTGAGCTCCAGTCCTTCACAGAGGAGCTACTTTCCCAGCAAAATGGAAGTCATGGTCTGGGCATATGTATCCAATATAAACTTGCAGTAGTGTACCAGGCACAGAGAGAACCGCAACCACGTAAGACTACGTGGTACCCTGACTTTAAGGGCTTTATGAATGTAAGAGTGAAACAATAAAATTAGAAAATGCTAACTGCTACTGCTGCTGCTAAGTCGCTTCAGTCGTGTCCGACTCTGTGTGACCCCATAGACGGCAGCCCACCAGGCTCCCCCATGCCTGGGATTCTCCAGGCAAGAACACTGGAGTGGGTTGCCATTTCCTTCTCCAGTGCATGAGAGTGAAAAGTGAAAGGGAAGTCGCTAGGTCGTGTCTGACTCTCAGCGACCTCATGGACTGCAGCCCACCAGGCTCCTCCGTCCATGGGATTTTCCAGGCAAGAGTACTGGAGTGGGGTGCCATTGCCTTCTCCAGGAAAGACCTAAAATAGGTGGATTATAGAAAGGTCCAAGTTATCTTGCCTACCCTTCTAACTATTCCTGAGGAAGATTAACTTGCAGTCAAAGTGGTATAGACAATATAAAGCAACATCTGCACGAAGTATCTTTGAAAAATAACAAGTTGTCTATTAAACACTGTAGATACATATTTTAAAAAGCTAGCTTTTATAAAATCAAAATCATAAATTGAATTAAATTCTAATAATTTAGTACCATTCCATTTAAATTCTCTGACAACTGATTTTTCAGCTTATTGTTTTTGTTGAGCTACTCTGGCCTGTACAAAGAAATAAAAAATAAATTCCTATTTCTAAAGTTCTGAATTGAATGGTATAAAATTAAATACAGAGATGTATTTTAAGTGCAAAGTATCCTTCCACTGTTGCCAGAAAACTACTAACAAAGGGGAGTTAAGTAATTTCACAGCCGTATTTTCTCACTCTCCTTCACTGAGAACACAGTCGTTTGCATGGCATAATAAGCTGTAAATTATAAACATTTTTACATAGCCTGCTGCAAAGAAAAGTCTGCCAGCTACTATATTGGATAGGGTTCAAGTGATTAACTACAGCTTTGGAAAGAAGGGGTGGAAACTTGTTTTGCGTCTCAGTTTGTTGGTTCTCTTATGCATAGCCTCTAAAAATCTGTTACATCATTATTTGCAATGAATATGTAAGTTATTCATTGTAATTATAGTAGAGAACTAGAAGCTCCGTATTACTGCAAGATGTAAATTATCCATGGACAGCAGCAAATTTTGTAGGTGCATAATTATCCAAGTACTTCCTTGAAACAGTGTCTCCAATGAGTATGAATGTAATGGGTTTTAATACCAAAATTTATAGCATTGAGCATTTCAGGACTAAAGACAAATGAAACAGACTTTCCTCTTTGTCTATAAGGGAAGCCCATTAGACAGAACATCTATTTGGGGCAGGTCTAATTTTAAAAATGGTTTCTGTATCAAAGAAAATATGCAGGAATCTATATTCCCAGCAGATGAAAGAATAAAGGAGATGTGCAATGAAAGAGGTATAGTCTGCAAATGGAAATGTTTTTATTTTTAAATTGTATAGAACATTACTATGATCCACATTCAACCTCTAAACAAAAGAATTTTGTCTGAATAAATCAACAATAATTGATGGAGCACTTGAGTGCCCACTATGGTGCTTAGATTTTAGAGGCTAAAGAAAAAAGTCTATAATCTGGTTTCTAAGCACTATGTAATTCAATACCACTAAATATAAAGATTTGTGCTCAGAGGTGAGGATGTCAAGATGAAAAACAAAGTACAGTTGGCCCCCTGTATCTTTGGGTTTCGCATCCCTGGATTCTACCAACTGTGGAGCTGGCTATATCGGCAAATGAGAAACCCATGGATGCAGAGAGCTGAATGTACTCATTGTACTGTATCATTTTATATAAAGGACTTGAGCATCTGTGGATTTTGGTATCCATGGGAGCTCCTGGAATCAACCCCCTGTGGATAACAAGGGGCAACAGTATATTTGGGGCACTCTAATCCAGAGGCTGCCTACAATAATGGAAAGAGCATGAATTCCATGGTTAAATGCGGTTTGAATCCCAATTCCTTCATCTATTTACACTATCAATTTTGTTAGGTTATTAAATTTCTCTAAGCCTGTTTCCTCCCAAAAGTGATTTTTTGTTAACCAGTACTGTAAGGATTAAATGAGTTAACATTTATAAAGCACAGGGAGGATTAGCAGACATACAGAAAATTCAGTATGTGTTAACTATTTAGTGATTATTTCTCTATATTTATCACAGTCAGCTTTGCACATAGCAGGCACTCAATAAATGTTGAGTTTGAGTGACTGAACAAACGTAGTAGAAGGATAAGTACATGTGTGCTAAGCTGCTTCAGTCGTGTCTAACTCATAGCAACACTATGACTGTAGCCAACCAGGCTCCCCTGTCCATGGGATTTCCCAGGCAAGAACCCTGGAGTGGGTTGTCCATTCCCTTCTCCAGGGGATCTTCCTGACCCAGGGATCACACCCATGTCCTTTATGTCTTTGCATTGGCAAGTGGGTTCCTTACCACTAGCACGACCTGGGAAGCCCAGATAGGTATACAAAGTGAAGTGAAGTCGCTCAGCCGTGTCCGATTCTTTGCGACCCCATGGACAGTAGCCTACCAGGCTCCGCCATCCATGGGATTTTCCAGGCAAGAATACTGGAGTGGGCTGCCATTTCCTTCTCCAGAGGATCTTCCCAGCCCAGGGATTGAACCTGTGTCTCCTGCATTGCAGACAAACGACACTTTACCATCTGAGCCACCAGGGAAACCCAGATATACAAATTACTACAGTATTAACAACAACAAAAAAAAAGGGCCTCAGAGGTACAAAATATAATAAAAGGCTCAGTGATGGGAGAGGTGCTGACTTGGAAGATGGCTAAAACACAAGGCGCTGACTTCAAGAACTGGGAATTTAGGGAAATATACCTAAATCTGTCATTACAAAAAATATGTCGGGGCTTCCTTGGCGGTCCAGTGGTTAAGACTCATGCTTCGAATTCAGGGGGTGCAGATTAGATCCCTGGTTAGGGGGCTAAGATTCCATATGCTGCATGGCGCAGCCAAAAAATAAATAATTAAAAAAAAAACACAACCATGTGTTAAGCGTACTAAAAATTCACAGAATATCCCTCTAAGTTCTGGCTCTAACTGAGCCATAGCTTGTCCTGGGGTACTGAAATCCCCATATCTTTGTGAGTAGATTCAGTTAACCTCCTACAAGCCACAGACTGAGGAGTTGAGAGGTGGGACTGGTGCTCTGTTTCGGGACCATCTTGAGAAGCCACTGGTGGACTTTTTACCACTACTTCTGGCCGTCACTCTGTGACATGACTGGAGTCCTCACCATTTTGCTTAGTTTGGTTCTCTTGATTGACATCAGTCACGTGAACTGTCCACACTGTAGTTTCTCAATCTATTCAATTCAAATGCTGTCAACCCCACTCTGAGGAAAAACTAGAACTTACCATTTACAACTATTCTATTTCTGAAATCAATTCATATCTCCTACCGTCTACCTACAATCTCCAAACCTCTTAGTTCTCTCATTCACTATTGCTTTTCCCTCTAAAATATGAATTTTCATGACCTCCAATATTTGATCACTGCTAAAGCTGAAACTCCAGTACTTTGGCCACCTCATGTGAAGAGTTGACTCATTGGAAAAGACTCTGATGCTGGGAGGGATTGGGGACAGGAGGAGAAGGGGACGACAGAGGATGAGATGGCTGGATGGCATCGCTGACTCGATGGACGTGAGTCTCAGTGAACTCTGGGAGTTGGTGATGGACAGGGAGGCCTGGCGTGCTGCAATTCATGGGGTCACAAAGAGTCGGACACGACTGAGTGACTGATCTGATCTGATCTGATCTGATTTAACCTAATTTTGGACTCCCTCAGCCTTCCTTCCTTCCTGAGCCTAAATAGTTCTACTAGGTGGGCAAATAAAAAATCATAATCATGCTTTTATCTCTATTATTTCTACTTTAGGGCAGCTAGAGATTACCTGTTGCTGTTAAGGAATTCAGATTTAATTCTGTAGGTAATAGGATACCACTGAAAAATTAAGGATTTTATTCCACTTAAAAACTTGAACAAAATAGAAGGGAATGGGGCAATCTTAGTAACAGAAAATGCACACTCAGTATGCCAGTAACTTTAGAGAAGGATTAGAGTTTGAGATAACCAACCTGAGAATTTTTGCCTCTATGACCAGCAAAGACCCTGATGCTGAGAAAGACTGAGGACAAGAAGAGAAGGGGGCAACAGAGGATGAGATGGTTGGGTGGTATCACATGAATTTGAGCAAACTCCAGGAGATAGTGAAGGCTAGGTAAGCCTGGTGTACTGTAGTTCATGGGGTCGCAAAGAGTCAGACACGACTTAGCAACTGAACAACCACCACCATCACCACCCAGCTACCTGTCCAAGAGCAAGAAGAAGAGAATAGTGAAGGAGGAGTTCCTTGGGCACTAAGCTACCAATGGACGCCAGTTTCTCCAAGGATCTTATTATTAGTCACTCAGTCATGTCCAACTCTTTGTTACCCCATGGACTGTAGCCATCAGGCTCCTCTGTCCACGGAATTCTCCAGGCAAGAATACTGGAGTGGGCTACCATTTCCTTCTCCAAGGGATCTTCTTGACCCAGGGGTCACACCTGCATCTCTACATTGCAGGCAGACTCTTTACCAACTGAGCCACCAGGGAAGCCCCCCAAGGATCTCAGATGAAGGATATTCATGATTGTCTTTAATTAAACAAAGGGTTGCAAGTGGACATGGGTGGATTGTGGACCCAATAGTGAATACGGTTACAGCTCTGGAAGTTAAGTTCAAGAAACAGAGTTCTAGAAATGAAGTTGCATCAATGGAGTCAGAAGGCTAATAGATGCATAAATTGTTTCTTTACCTTGTCATTGGAGGTCAAAGACTACTTCTGATTAATATTCACATTTCCCTTAGTGCTCAGCCCTCTGACTTGCAGGGAGGAGGTGGTCAAGATAGACCAGAGTCTACTTGAACTTAGCTGGATATGTGCCTGTGAAGCTCTCTGATTTAAGTTCATTTTATCTTTATCTATATTATAGATGAGTAATCACACAGCATGATTAGTGACTTGCCTAAGATCAAATAACTAATCAGTTACAGATTTGAGACAAGAACCTTTATCCATGTCTCTTTTACATCACACTGTTTACCAATGCAGGGTGCTTCGAGTTTGGGTTCAAAGGATAAGCATTAAGTCATGAAGCTATTAAGCAAACTCTGTCATTAAACATTTTAAATGGCTGCAATTCTTCTGATAGAACTAACATTTTACTACAGTAAATGTCAAGAATTGAGCACCGTTTAAATTTAGATTAGACACTGGATAATGCCTTTGCCTATGGCTTCTTACTAGTTAATGTAGAGCCCTTCTTTAAAACAGAGTTTAATTTTTTTACTATTGACAAAACAATTTATGCAGCTTGTTTTCTGTTGTTATGTAGTCAAGCAGGCTAATCTATATCAAGATATTTATATACAATTAACTCTCAGCAGAGTAGATTAGTAGCTGAGCCCACCTACTTTTTGTGGTTAATTATACTTGTTTTGTAAGAGGCTGTTCCTATTTTGTGCTTTTCCAACAGCTCTGGTGAAGTAAAGACTTCTGATGTACTGTACATGGAACATAAAGAGCCTTCCCCTTTCTTACTCAACATATAATTGCTGCATTTGTGCATGCTGTGTAAGTTGAAAATAACAATAAAAAGTTAATGAAGAAAATAAGTACGGGTTGTAATGAATTAGTAATATTACTGGATTTGTATCTGGAGTTTATTTTTATTGCTATAAATGGAATACAATCAATAGTAATATGTAATCAAACTGCACATGCTTTCATCTCTTGAGAAATCTCTGAAAAGGAGCTGAGATATCTTTAAGAAATTATCTTCAAAAGCCTACTCTAAATTCAGTTATTCAGCATAGTCATTTTAAATCACTGTCAATAAGTATTCCTCATTTTCTAATTTCTTGTAGTACAAAAAGGTACATTTCTTAAATAGGTTGTTAATGTTTTATAAGAATGAAATATAATTTCCTTTTAATTTTCAAGTTAATTTAGATTTTCTTTATATAAAAAAAGAAATGAGTTCCCTTTGATTATTCCCGTTCTTAAACTTTTCCCCATCCCCACTTCCTCCAAACAGTTACCATCAAGTGAGTAAGGTTTCCTCAAAGACTTTTTTCTATACATTTACACATGTCATTTGAAAAAATAATAATAACAATAGTTTTAAAAAATGCTATACAATATTAATTATTGCACTTTAATATAATTAAGCACTAAGTAAATATAATAATAAGTTTCTACTTAAGCCTCATTTCTTAAGGTGTTTTTTGATGTGGTCAATCCCAAGGGAAATATAGTTTGTTAATTTTGTTTTTGTTGTTCAGTTGTTTAATCCTGTCTGACTCTTCGCAACCCCATGGACTGCAGCATGCCAGATCCCCTATTCTTCACCATCTCCCGGAGTTTGCTCAAACTCATGTCCAGTGAGTCAGTGATGCCATACAACCATCTCATCCTCTATTGTCCCTTACTCCTTCTGCCTTCAATCTTTTGCAGTATCACGGTCTTTTCCAATGAGTCAGCTCTTCACATCCAGTGGCCAAAGTACTGGAGCTTCAGTTTCAGTATCAGTCCTTCCAATGAATATTCAGGGTTGATTTCCTTTAGGACTGACAGCTTTGATCTTCTTGCAGTCCAAGGGACTCTCAGAAGTCTTCTCCAGCATCACAGTTCAAAGGCATCAATTCCTCATTGTCCAGCTCTCATATCTGTACATGACTACTGGAAAAATCATAGGTTTGATTATATGGACCTCTGTCCACAAACCAATGTCTCTGTTTTTTAATATGCTGTCTAGGTTGGTCAATGTTTTTCTTCCAAGAAGCAAGCATCTTTTAATTTCATGGCTGTAGTCACCGCCCACAGTGATTTTGGAGCCCAGGAAAATAAAGTCTGTCACTGTTTCCATTGTTTCCCCATCTATTTGCCATGAAGTGATGGGACCAGATGCCATGATCTTAGTTTTTTTTGAATGTTGAATTTTAAGCTGGCCTTTTCACTCTCCTTTACCTTCATTAAGAGACTCTTTAGTTTCTCTTCACTTTCTGCCATAAGGGTGGTGTCATCTGCACATCTGAAGTTACTGATATTTCTCCTGGCAATCTTGATTCCAGCTTGTGCTTCATCCAGCCTGGCATTTTGCATGATGTACTCTGCATATAAGCTAAATAAGGTAAGTTAAATAAGCAGGGTGACAATATACAGCCTTGATGTACTCCTTTCCCAATTATAAACCAGTCCGTTGTTCCATGTCCAGTTCTAACTGTTGCTTCTTGACCTGCATACAGGTTTCACAGGAAGCAGGTAAGGTGGTCTGGTATTCCCATCTCTTGAAGAATTTTCCATAGTTCATCATGATCTACACAGTTAAAGGCTTTAGTGCAGTCAATGAAGCAGAAATAGATGTTTTTCTGGAATTCTCTAGCTTTTTCTATTATCCAATGGATGTTGGCAATTTGATCTCTGGTACCTCTGTCTTCATGGGAAATAGATGGGGAAACAGTGGAAACAGTGTCAGACTTTATTTTTCTGGGCTCCAAAATCACTACAGATGGTGACTGCAGCCATGAAATTAAAAGACGCTTACTCCTTGGAAGGAAAGTTATGACCAACCTAGATAACATATTCAAAAGCAGAGACGTTCCTTTGCTTACAAAGGTTAGTCTAGTCAAGGTTATGGTTTTTCCTGTGGTCATGTACGGATGTGAGAGTTGGACTGTGAAGAAGGCTGAGCGCCGAAGAATTGATGCTTTTGAACTGTGGTGTTGGAGAAGACTCCTGAGAGTCCCTTGGACTGCAAGGAGATCCAACCAGTCCATTCTGAAGGAGATCAGCCCTGGGATTTCTTTGGAAGGACTGATGCTAAAGCTGAAACTCCAGTACTTTGGCCACCTCATGAGAAGAGTTGACTCATTGGAAAAGACTCTGATGCTGGGAGGGATTGGGGGCAAGAGGAGAAGGGGACGACAGAGGATGAGATGGCTGGATGGCATCACTGACTCAATGGATGTGAGTCTGAGTGAACTCCAGGAGTTGGTGATAGACAGAGAGGCCTGGTGTGTTGCGATTCATGGGGTCACAAAGAGTCGGACACGACTGAGCGACTGATCTGATCTGATCTGACCTCTGTCTTTTCTAAAACCAGCTGTACATCTGGAAGTTATCAGTTAACATACTGTTGAAGCCTAGCTTGAAAGATTTTGAGCATTATTTTCCTAGATTGTAAAACTGTGCAAGAGTTTGAGCATTCTTTGGCATTGCCCTTCTTTGGGATTGGAATGAAAACTGACCTTTTCCAGTCCTGAGGCCACTGCTGACTTTTTCAAATTTGCTGGCATATTAAATGCAGCACTTGAACAGCATCATCTTTTAGGATTTGAAATAGCTCAGCTGGAATTCCATCACCTCCACTAGCTTTGTTGGTAGTGATTTTCCTAAGGCCCACTTGACTTCTCACTCCAGGATGTGTGGCTCTAGGTGAGTGATCACATCAACATGGTTATCCGGGTCATTAAGATCTTTTTGTATATTTCTTCCGTGTATTTTTGTCACTTCTTCTTAATATCTTCTGCTAGATGCATACCGTTTCTGTCTTTTTTGAGTGCCTGTATTTGCATGAAATGTTGCCTTGGTATCTCTAATTTTCTTGAAGAGATCTCTAGTTTTTCCCATTCTATTGTTTTCCTCTATTTCTTTGCAACGTTTCCTCTATTTGTTTGCATTAGAACCAGATATCCAATTGCCAACATCCGTTGGGTCATCAAAAAAGCAAGAGAGTTCCAGAAAAACATCTACTTCTGCTTTATTGACTATGCCAAAGCCTTTGATTGTGTGGATCACAATAAAATCTGGAAAATTCTTAAAGGAATGGGAACAGCAGACCACCTGACCTAGCTCCTGAGAAATCTGTATGCAGGTCAAGAAGCAACAGTTAGAACTGGACATGGAACAACAGACTGGTTCCAAATCGGGAAGGGAGTACGTCAAGGCTGTATATTTCACCCTGCTTATTTAACTTACATGCAGGCTACACCATGCGAAATGCCAGGTTGTATGAAGTACAAGGTAGAATCAAGATTGCCGGGTGAAATATCAATAATCTCAGATACGCAGATGACACCACCCTTATGGCAGAAAGTAAAGAAGAACTAAGGAGCCTCTTGACGAAAGTGGAAGAGGAGAGTGAAAAAGTTGACTTAAAACTCAACATTCAGAAAATTAAGATCATGACATCTGGTCCCATCACTTCCTGGCAAATAGATGGGGAAACAATTGAAACAGTGACAGACTTTACTTTTTTGGGCTCCAAAAGCACTGCAGATGGTGATGCAGCCACAAAATTAAAAGATGCTTGCTCCTTGGAAGAAAAGTTATGGCCAACCTAGACAGCATATTAAAAAGCAGAGACATTACTTTGCCAACAAAGATCCATCAAGTCAAAGCTATGGTTTTTCCAGCAGTCATGTATGGATGTGAGAGTTGGACTATAAAGAATGCTGAGCGCTAAAGAATGGATGCTTTTGAACTGTGGTGTTGGAGAAGACTCTTTAGAGTCCTTTGGACTACAAGGAGATCAAACCAGTCCATCCTACAGGAAATCAGTCCTGAATATTCACTGGAAGGACTGATGCTGAAGCTGAAACTCCAATAGTCTGGCCACCTGACGCAAAGAACTGACTCATTTGAAAAGACCCTGATGTTGGTAAAGATTGAAGGTGGGAGAAGGGGACGAGAGAGGATGAGATGGTTGGATGGCATCACCGACTCGATGGACCTGAGTTTGAGTAAGCTCCGGGAGTTGGTGATGGACAGGGAAGCCTGGTGTGCTCCAGTCCACGGGGTCCGCAAAGAGTCGGACATGACTGAAGTGAACTGAACTTTGCATTGTTCACTTAAAAAGGCTTTCTTATCTCTCCTTGCTGTTCTCTGGAACTCTGCATTCAACTGGATATATCTTTTCTTTTCTCCTTTGCTTTTCGGTTCTCTATTTTTCTCAGCTATCTGAGAGAAAAAAAAAAACAAACCATTTTGCTTTTTTGCATTTCTTTTTCTTGGGGATGGTTTTGATCATTGCCTCCTGTAAAATGTTATGAACCTCTGTCCAGAATTCTTTAGGCACTCTGTCTAATTTTGTTTGGCATTTTTAAATGCCAAATACTAATATGCAGTGTGAAGGTAAGAATTGATAGTCACAGCCTATTGTGAGTATAATCAGAAGTCATCAGAAGCTAATTAGGACTACATTAAAATGATAAATTATGCACCATAATATTTGCAGCTGAAATCAAGTCCCTAAATTTAAAGATTTATTTTAAAAGAAAAAAAATCATCTTGTTTCTTCACAGCATTTCATGTTCTCCACTTACCTTCATAAATTAAGATTTCAAATAGGCCTCCAAATATTTTACTACCAGTTCTCCTAACAGTACACCAAGTCTGACCAATTTTCACTTGGAGGAGAAAGTAATGTTTAGATTAATAATTTGATTATAAGCTATTTTCTAGATTTAACTTATATTTATAAGGCCTTTTATCTGATTAGTTCTTTAAGCCCAACAATTATCTTTGATGTTTAACCTTAATCATTAATTTAACTTTAATCAATTGAATAATATATTGAGTTGAAAAAGAATTAGCCCAGTTACCAAAAAGTTGATAGTGTCCATTTTAACATGGATGGCAAACCTAAGAAAGTTAATTAAAAGATGTCATTTTGTGTCACTCCTGCTTTCTTTATTTAAAAAACATCTAGAGTCCATGCATTTTCATAGGATATTTTATCCTGTCAAAGGGGAAAAGATAAAAGCTTAAATCAGTTCAAAGTCCTTCATTTTAATAGTAGGATAGAATTTCTAAGCTAACTACCTGCAATCAACAAAAATTTTCACTGCTTTTTAACAAGTACATAAGTAAAACCTGTATAAATGAAAAATAATTCAGACCACTGAACAGGACATAGAATAAACAAAGTCTCTCATCCCGTTTCCCCTATAGCTGCCACTCCCCAGAGGTGATCACTATTAACAGTTGTTTCTGTCTCTTTCCTTCTGAGATATTTTACATGCAAATAAAAATCCACTCACTCACTCAAGCCCCAGTGGGACCAAACTATTATAGAGTACGTTTCGGAGTCTTGCTTTTCTTACATGTTCTTTGAGCTCTTCCCAGATCGGCACATACAGATTTCCTTAATTCTTTTAAATGATCGTTTGATATTCCTTTGCATCAATAACATAACATGTCCCCTCCTGATGGACACTTTGGTTGTTTCCTTTTTTGTTGCTGTTCCTGCAAAGTATACTACAAAGAACATTCTTCTACATATATGTTTGGGCACTTATGTTAATACATTAGTACAAAATTTTGCTAAATCAATGCATAGCTGAATTAAAATAAAATTTACAGCTATTACCAAATTGGTCTCTAAGCAAGCATACCAATTAACATCCCTACGAACAAAGCATTCAGGTGCCTTTTTCCTCACAGAGAAATGTTGGCTATCAAACTTTTTAACCTTTGCCAACCTGACGGAGGGAAACTATGATTTTAATTTGTCCTTTATGATGAGGTCCAGCCTTTCTTCTCTTTTGTTTACTAACCATCTATGAGTTTTCTTCCCTGAACATCCTGTTCATGTTTTTCGTCCATGATTGCATACTACTATCTTCTTCCTGATTTACAGGATCCTCAACTGATCTGTTTATTAAAACTTAGCCCTCTGTCATGTATGTTGCAAATATTTTTGTAACTTTGGCACTTAGCTTTTGACTTTATGGGACATTTCTTTCCATTGAAGAATTCTTTTTTAATGAAGTCAAATCTTTTTGATTATGGGTCCAGAATGTTGAAACACTTTAGGAAGGTCTTCCTTGCTTCAAGATTAAATAATAATAATCACAAAGATAACAACAGTTACCAGGATTATTCCACTCTAAGCAATAGTCAACTGACTGGCATCTAAGTACTAGGAACATGCTGAATACTGGGCTCCTATGAAGAAAACAGATCATTTGAACTATGTTTAATGGCACACACAGCACAATTGCCTTTTATCAGCACTACAAATAAATACATAAAAAGATCAATCCATAATTTTATTCCCATTTATCAGCTCACCTGCCACTCAGAAGCCAAATAAGTAATATGATAAAAGTACTTCTTTTACAAACAGAATTGGAATGATTGACAAATGTATCATGATTGGAATAATTGAAAAATGTATTGACCCACATGTATCCTGGCCAAAAGACAATCTAAAGGACAAAAATAACAACAATTACTTTGTTGCTATTGTTTAGTTGCTAAGTCATGTCTGACTCTTTGCAGCCCCATGGATTGTGGCTCATCAGGCTCCTTTGTCCATGGGATTTCCCAAGCAAGAATACTGGAGTGAGTAGCCATTCCTCCTTCAGGGGATCTTCCCCACTCAGGGATCAAACCTGCATCTTGTTCATGGCAGGCAGATTCTTAGTTACTGCTGAGCCACCTCAACACCTCAACAATCAGCAGTTTGTTGGGAAGCCCAACAATCACTTTACTCCTGATTCATTCAATACTTTTTCTTGTAGGTTCTACTTATCACTGAATTTATCTCTAGCAAATAGATTAGAGACAGAGAAAGGTGGGCAAGAAGAAGGTGGCACCATGTTTATAACATGTCAGGACACTGCAGATCTTTAATTAAATTCAGTGGCTATGCCTCAAAATGACAGGTATGCATTACAGTTCCAGACAGACAGGCTGCTCTGCTATGATTCTAATGGCTGCAGGAACACTCTCACCGCAATGGTCCCTCAGCAGCAGCTCTTTCTCCTCCCTCTGCTGCCCAGAGGGAATTAAGTTCAGAAGAGTCTACAACCTATTAGTAAAATTCAAGCCGTATAGATACCAGAATGGAAGTTGCAGATAACAGAGATGAGTAATCAAAATATAATTTTTAAAAAAGGAAAGGAATAGGTGGAAATATTGAGGAAACAAAATGAACTTTTGATGGGACTTTTAAGATTGCCCAGTAGATATTGGGCAATACTTTAAAAAATTTTTGGCTTTTTTGTGTGTGTTTTTGTTGATACTTCATTAACACTTTTCATTCTTTAAATAAAACTATATATTGCTTTACATGATAACTAAGGTAAAAATTAAGACTATTCCATGAAGAGTACTTTAGTGTCTGATTACAGCTCACGTCCTAAATTACAAGTTGTAAAGGACATAATAAGATATAGTGATTGTAGGTTCAGTTCAGTTCGGTCGCTCAGTAGTGTCCGACTTTTTGCGACCCCCATGGACTGCAGCACGCCAGGCTTCCCTGTCCATCACCACTTCCCAGAGCCTACTCAAACTCATGTTCATCACATCAGTGATGCCATCCAACCATCTCATCCTCTGTCGTCCCCTTCTCTTCCCACCTTCAATCTTTCCCAGCATCTGGGTCTTTCCAATGAGTTGGTTCTTGATATCAGGTGGCCAAAGTTAGGTAGAGTCCATGTAAAACTACTCTAAAAAGCACATTCTGTAAAATGTGTGATTCAAATGTTTGTTTTGGTGTAGAACAGTTATGTATATTGAAGATTCAATCATCCAGACAAAGATTTAAATGAATACTATGTCCAACACACTGGTGAGATGAAAATATGCACAAAGCCAAGGGCCTGTCCTGAAGGAGTGAGAAATCTGGTAAAGGACACAAAGCAGCATGACAGGGCTCTGAAATAACAATAAGAAATCACACTTGTTAAATTCAGTCTACACACACTGTCTAAGTGTTTTATTCCAATTACCTTCTTTGATCCACTCAACAAACCTATGAGGCACAGAGAGGTAACCTAACTTATCTGGGGTCACACAGCAAATAAGTGACAGAATAAGGAATTAAATTGAGGCCACCAGCAGGATATATTTCTTCCCCTACCTGATCACTAAATGCAGGATCTCAGAAAGTTACTTCACCTTTTTGACTCTGTTTTCTTATTGGTGATTCTGTTATTTCTGCATCACAGAGTTTCCATTAGCACTCAAAATTAGGTACCCTAACATAACATACGGAGAAGGCAACGGTGACCCACTCTAGTACTCTTGCCTGGAAAATCCCATGGATGGAGGAGCCTGGTGGGCTGCAGTCCATGGGAGTCACTGAGTCGGACACGACTGAGTGACTTCACTTTCACTTTTCACTTTCATGCATTGGAGAAGGACATGGCAACCCACTCCAGTGTTCTTGCCTGGAGAATCCCAGGGACAGGGGAGCCTGGTGGGCTGCCGTCTATGGGGTCACGCAGAGTTGCAACATAACATAAGGTGGACCAAACTGTTTCACAGTATTCCATAAGATGTACTGCTGACAGGGGTTTAAGGGTTTTATAGTCAAATAACCAGGAAATAATATCTCTTCTTAAAGATTCTTGATGGATGGCATATATACCTAACAATTCTTGAGATTTCTGAAATGAAGAAATCTTTTAAACTCTGTTTAACCTGGAAAAACCAAATTTATTTGACCACAGGACCTTTTGTCTCACTGACTACTTAATAAAACCTTCATCCTAAATGAAGCACAAATTGGGAAATGCTGGTAGAAAATGGCATGAGATCAAAGGATCTAATGGGTCTAAACCCAACTCAGCCAACTGCTAACCTGCTGCTTTGGGTAAAGACTCCGTAATCTCTCCAAGTCTCAGTTTTCGCTCTCAGCAACCACTTAGACTATTTCAATAACTCCTTGGCTGGTCCTCTTTACCTCTTGAACCTCAACTCTCTGGGTTATCTTCTCAACTGATTACATTCTAGAGCACAGATATATTAATATGATCCCCTCACTTAAAGACCTTTATAATGTCTATAAACAAAAATAAACATGTACAGAATGCTTACTATGCTATGCATTACTCTATTCACTCATTTAATTCTTAAAACCATTCTCTGAAAGGTGAGAGCTGAAATCTGAGGCACAGCTAGTAAGTGAGGTAGCCTGTTTCCAGATTCCAAGGCTAGTCTATGCCTCTTGGATGGCTCCCCACTGTTTCTCCAGGATAGAGCTCTGATCCCTTAGAACCTTCACAATCCAACTTCAACCTTTCTCTTCTAGGCCATTTCCTCATCAGTGGTCTGCAATATGTTAGTTTGCTGGGGCTATGAGGGACAACCCTGTTCTATGCCCCTCTCCTTGACTTGAAAATGACCACCTTCATGTTCATAGGGTGTTCTGCCTGTATATGCACATTTGTGCCCAAATTTCCCCCCTTTTTACATAAGGTCATTTAAATTATGGCTCATTCTAATGACCTCATTTTAACTGGATTATCTCAATAAAGACCCCATCTCCAAACACGGGCACATTGTCAGGAATGAGGGGTTAGGCTTCAATGTATGAATTTGGGAGCAGGGACAGAATTCAACCCATAACACCTACACGCATGATGCCCCAGTCTCTATTATGCAAATTCATGCATTCACATAACAAGTTATGTACCAAGTGCCCATTATTGTGTCAGCACGGTGCAGGACCTGCTATGTACTTCCAGACCACATGTTTGGTGAGTGTGTTCCTCACTTTCTTTACCTTGAACACAGCCACCTTTTACCAAACCCCTTGCCTACCTGCTTTCCTCTGATAACCTCCTAGTTACCTTCAGAATCCATTTATAAGTTCCCTCTTTGTAAAAGTTCATATGATCTCTTTTAATGAAATTTTCTTTCCTCCTCCCATTCGATTCCTCCACAGAATTCTACTTATACTTTACTTACAGCATCTACAGCATTGTATTATAGTTGGCTGTAAACTTGTATGTGCCCTAGTTTGACGCTAATAATGTCACTGAGGGTAAATATACTCACTATTCGATTCTGTCTTCCTGCACCTGCCTGGAACATCACATCAGTTCAGTTCAGTCACTCAGTCGTGTCCGACTCTTTGCGACCTCATGAATCGCAGCACGCCAGGCCTCCCTGTCCATCACCAACTCCTGGAGTTCACTCAGACTCACGTCCATTGAGTCAGTGATGCCATCCAGCCATCTCATCCTCTGTCGTCCCCTTCTCCTCCTGCCCCCAATCCCTCCCAGCATCAGAGTCTTTTCCAATGAGTCAACTCTTCGCATGAGGTGGCCAAAGTACTGGAGTTTCAGCTTTAGCATCATTTCTTCCAAAGAAATCCCAGGGCTGATCTCCTTCAGAATGGACTGGTTGGGTCTCCTTGCAGTCCAAGGGACTCTCAAGAGTCTTCTCCAACACCACAGTTCAAAAGCATCAATTCTTCGGTGCTCAACTTTCTTCACAGTCTAACTCTCACATCCATACATGACCACTGGAAAAACTATAGCCTTGACTAGACGGACCTTTGTTGGCAAAGTAATGTCTCTGTTTTTCAATATGCTATCTAGGTTGGTCATAACTTTCCTTCCAAGGAGTAAGTGTCTTTTAATTTCATGGCTGCAGTCACCATCTGCAGTGATTCTGGAGCCCAAAAAAATAAAGTCTGACATAGTGACTGCTTAATAAGAATCCATTTAATGAGTGATCAAAGCAGGTGTTCAATTTAACAAGACCCAGAAAAAAAATTGAAGGAGAACTATATAGAGACAGGAAAACCTGATAGACAGCTACTGCTAAAATCTAAACATGAAGTAATAGAGGCCTGGAACAGGAGAGAGGAAAGTGGACTGAAAGAAAAAACAACCTGGAGAAACCTGTGAGTCAGTGGTTTACTGGGCACAAAAGCTGAAAGACAGAGTAATCAAGAACCACCAAATTCACAGGGATAACCAGGTGACAGAAAGCAGAAAAATATTAATTACTATGGCACTATTGGTGGCTCAGATGATAGACTCTGCCTGCAATGCGGGAGAACTGGGATTGATCCTTGGGTCAGAAAGATCCCCTGGAGAAGGATCTGGCAACCCACTTCAGTATTCTTGCCTTGAGAATCCTGTTGACAGACGACCATGGCAGGCTACAGTCCATGGGATGGCAAAGGGTCTAACATGACTCAGCGACTGATAGACACATGGCCCTATTATTAACAGATAAACCCTAAAGTTAAGTGGTTGAACAAATAGGTTTTCCTCTCATACATCAAGACTATATGGATATTCCTGATGGACAGGTGGCTCTCCTTCGAGGGGTGTAGGCACCTTTCATCTTGAATAGGTATCTACCAAGATCATCTGCTTAAGGTGTACTGCAAATGTGCGATTTTTACGGTCAGGAAACAGTAAATTTCACTTATATCCTATTGGCTAGATCTCATTTATATAGCCCAGCCAACTGCAAAGGAAGGCTGAGAAATGTAGTCTAGCTGAATACTCAGGAAGAAAAGAAAATGTTTGGCAAACTTGTTTCAGTCTCTTCTAACATAGATAACAAGAGGTGGTAGGAAATTTCAGGGAATGAAGGTAGAGTGAAATTTTGTGGTCTGTTTACAATCACTAGTTGGATGAGAAATATTTGAGTTGGTTCTTCCTAAAGCAACTGAGAAAACTGAATCATTATTCACAAAATTCATGTGCATTTCTTTAAATGTAATAATCATGTCACATTAGGGAAGTCTATACTTTGTAATACTGTGTATTATAGTTATCTATCTTCTATACACAAAAATATCCTATCACTAATAGAATAAGCTGTAAACTTATTTTCTCAGTTGTAGTTAGGGATGCTTGCAAATTTAAAAATACACTTTTTGCCTGATCACCTTTGTAACCAATTTTTAAAGTCAGGGTTGGAGGAATCAACCTAAAGCCCATGGTCTTGCTAGCAAAAGGTCATGGTAGGTGTTTATAGTGCATTTTTATAAATGTGACTCACTTACCTATTTTTCAAAATGTTATTACATTTTAGCCAAAATTTTGCCTCTTCTGGCCATTATGTGATAAGTTCATGAGACACATCCACAAGATATATCCAGCAGTTATAGCCTTAGGCCAAAAAAAAAGAGATCACCTAACTCCTTTTGTTCCCTTAGGTAATTTACTCAGGTCCCATTAACTGACATCAAAGTCAAGTTTATGAGAGAAAATCACCAACAATGTAAATCCCAGTAGTTTGGCAGTGAATTAAAAAGCTCCCAAATCAGCACTTTCCTCAAATGTTAAATAATTCACTGTGACATTATAGATACAAGCCTCCAGCAAAAGTTACACTTGAACAATTAAGGAAGTAGGAGCCAAACAAATGACTTTAGGGATACAGAAACAAACGAATGGTTTCTCGTAGTACTATGCCAAATTACATTTTCACATTAACAAGTGTGTAGAACACCCAAGCATCACCAGTGACTTACTAGATAAAGTCTGATTACAGAAAAACAGCCTGGAACCATATATCATTTCCTAAAGGTAACTGTGGATTCTCTACACTTGGATGTGAAACCCATTTATACCATTTGGGGAATTTTTACATTTGTAATGTACTACCTATTCTTTTGCAAAGTTCTTTTATAATATTCATATTACCACAACCATCAACCAAATATATTATGTTCCTATGAAGAATCGGAAGGCAATGCAGCTGTTTCTTAGAGGCTAGATAAGAGACTGGAAACACAGCATCACAACACAGTGCACTGCACATACAGGTAACAGCATCTGCACAGTGGAGAGAAATACACTTTAGATTTAAATTCTAACTCTATCATTTTATACCGAGAGAATTTTAGACAAGTTTTAATATCAGTGTTTGTTTCTTTTTCTATAAAATGGGAATGATTCATTTATGCAGTAAATATTTAATTAACACTTACTAAGTCTCAAAGACTTCCAAGTGTTATTTTAAGATTAGTGATAGTAAACCAGCTGATATTCATTAGAGATATGTTGTTGTTGTTCAGTCGCCCAGTCGAGTCCAACTCGTCATGACCCCATGGACTGCACATGCCAGGCCTCCCTGTCCCTCACCATCTCCCAGAGTTTGCCCAAGTTCATGTCCATTGCATTGATGATGCCATCCAGCCATGTCATCCTCTGTCGCCCTCTTCTCCTTCTGTCTTCAATCTTTCCCAGGATCAGGGTCTTTCCCAATGAGTAGGCTGCACGCATCAGGTGACCAAAGTATTGTAGCTTCAGCTTCGAATGAAGCATCAGTCCTTCCAATGAATATTCAGGGTTGATTTCCTTTAGGATTGACTGGTTTGATCTACTTGCTGTCCAAAAGTGAAAGTTGCTCAGTCATGTCTGACTCTTTGCGACCGCATGGACTATACAGTCCATGGAATTCTCCAGGCCAGAATACTGGAAGTGGGTAGCCTTTCCCTTCTTGAAGTGGGTAGCCTTTCCCTTCTCTAGGGGATCTTCCCAACCAAGAGATCGAACCCAGGTCTCTTGCATTGCAGGCAGATTCTTTACCAGCTGAGGCACAAGGGAAGCTCAAGGATACTGGATTGGGTAGCCTATCCCTTCTCCAGTGGATCTTCCCATTCCAGGAATCGAACTGGGGTCTCCTGCATTACAGGTGGATTGCTGTCCAAGTGACTCTCAAAAGTCTTCAACACCACAGTTCAAAAGCATCAATTCTTTGGCGCTTTGCCTTCTTTACATATTCAGCTCACAACTGTACGTGACTACTGAAAAGACGACAGCCTTGACTATACAGACCTTTGTCGGCAAAGTATTGCCTTTGCTTTTCATCGCACTGTCTAGGTTTGTCATAGCTTTCCTGCCAAGAAGCAATCAAGGCTGCAGTCACCATCCGCAGTGATTCTGGAGACCAAGAAAATAAAGTCTGTCACTGCTTCCACTTTTTCCTCTTCTATTTGCCAGGAAGTGATAGGACCCGATGTCATGATCTTCTTTTTTTAATGCAGAGTTTTAAGCCAGCTTTTTCACTCTGCTCTTTCACTTTAATCAAGAGGCTCTTTAGTTCCTCTTCGCTTTCTGCCATAAGGGTAGTATCATCTGCACATCTCAGGTTATTGATATTTTTCCCTGCAATTGTGATTCCAGTTTGGGAATCCAGGCCAGCATTTCTCATCATGTACTCTGCATAGAAGTTAAATAAGCCGGGTGATGATACACAGCCTTGATGTCCTCCTTTCCCAATTTTGAACCAGTCCATTGTTCCATGACCAGTTCTAACTGTTGCTTCTTGACCTGCATACAGGCTTCACAGGGGGCAGGGAAGGTGGTCTGGTATTCCCATCTCTTTAAAATTTTTCCAGCTTGTTGTGATCTACACAGTCAAAGGCTTTAGCATAGACAATGAAGCAGAAGTACATGTTTTTCTGGAATTCCCTTGCTTTCTCTATGGTCCATGGATGTTGGCAATTTGATCTCTGGTTCCTCTGCCTTTTCTAAATCCAGTTTGTACACCTGGAAGTTCTCGGTTCATGTACTGTTGAAGCCTCGCTTGAAGGATTTTAAGCACTACCTTGCTAGCATGTGAAATGAGCACAATTGTGTGATAGTGATGAGGACTGATTTTTAAAGTAAATCAATAAGATGTATTAACCAGAAGTCTAAGCTTCGAGAAATAGTTCTTTTTGTGAGGAAAATTCCCTTGTCACCATGTTTTTGGGTGCTTTAGTTTCATGTGCCAAAGTCCACCTGCAGACTGTTACTTCTATACAGGTTTTCAACACAGTGCCAAGTACACTTCTAAGATTAAGTAAAGTTATTGCTGATATATTATTACTAAAAAACATTTTTAAAATCACATTTAAAAAATCACAACTGAAATTTTAAAGTTTGTTTTATATGCAGCAAAATAATATGTACTCATCAATTTATTTTTTAATCTAAATGTGAGATGTAAAAGTTTCTTATTCCAGTTAAATAAAAACCTCTTCACCATAAAAATAAACAAAATAAAGTTAATGATATAGCATTGAAGTAGACATCTCCTAAAATGGTAGTTGCATCATTATCTATACAGCTAAGTTATCCTATTGAGGTTTAAAAACCATGAATCCTGGACTAAATGATACAGAGTTCTCTACAGAAATAAAATGATATCATGATGGGGCAGAAGGGTAGTATTCAATAAAAAAATTTAAATCCTCAAGGTAGAAAGTATTAAACAAAAACACAAGGGAAAATTTACCAGAGTTCCATACAAAGTAGCTAAGACTATTAGATTTATTAAGAACAATAAAAATCCATCTTTTAACCTTACAAAATATTTTAATCTATCTCTGAATCAGAGAATGACGAAGAACTAAACAGTGATTTCTACTGACCACTGTATGAAAATACAATTTAGAGAGCAATTTCAAAATTTCTTCTTACCATGAATAGATCCCACTGACCATGTCATAGTTTTGACACGAAGCATTCACACTGTTGGGCCCAGCTGCCTTAGAAATAAGTAACACCACCAAGCCCCTCAACTGGAGGTTATTCTGTCTGTCGTGTATAAGACCCCTGCCAACAAGGAAAGAAAGAAAATCACAAAATAAGTTGGATCAAGTAAGAGAACTGCTGCAAATATGCCCACGCTTCCAAAATCAGACAATGGGACCCGCTGAAAAGAAATAGGATTGTGGAAGAAAGAGTTAACAGGAGGAAGCAGTGACTGCAGGAAACATCTAGAGAAACCCTCAGCTAGTTTTGAAAGTGATAGTCTCAAAACTGTAAGGCCTACTGACTTGGCTTCCTCCTCTTTCTGGGTTTTCCCATGCAATCTTAACCATGTGGTCTGATAATGAGAGGAACCCATAGTGTTAAACTGTTTTGTGGTAGTTGACTGCAGGTGAAATATAAATTGTATGGCTTTGATGAAGTTGTATTATGTGGTGATGGTGCTGGTAAGGGGAAGGGTACAAAATGATTTCTGTCTTTACAGGTCGAAAATTTGAGAATTAAAATGGAAATGAATGCCATGGGCAAATATTTTACCATTTCTTATTTTTTATGCAAAAGAATAATCATTCTAGGCAACATTAAGCTTTAACATAGAATATAATTTTTTTGCTATGAATATTCAATATTTATAATTTCTACTATAACTAAGGTCAGAATACTTTCCTAGATTACATTTTTATTTAAGTATCACAAAAGGTTATCATATAAGAACTAAAGGGCAATATTAGAAAAAGAAAAAAAGACAGAAAATTATGGGTAACATATTATAATGGGCTCAGACAGTAAAGAATCCACCTGCAATGTGCGAGACCTGGATTCTATTCCTGGGTTGGGAAGATCCCCTGGAGGAGGACATGGCAACCCACTCTAGTATTCTTGCCTGGAAAATCCCCATGGACAGAGAAGCCTGGCAGGCTATAGTCCATGGAGTTGCAAAGGACATGACTGAAAGACTAAGAACAACATATTATAATAAATTAACACTTACAACAATCTTCATGAGCACTAGTCAAATAAGTTATACTAAAAAGTATACATAAATAACATACAAACAAAATTCTTGAATGTGGTAAAAATAGCAAAAAACTTTTATTAATTTTTATTGAGTTTAGTTGATTCACAATTTAAATACAGCTGTATTAATTAAGCTGTACATCAAAGTGAATCTGCTATACACACACACACACGCACACACACACATTCTTTTTTAGATTCTAATCCCATATAGGGCATTACAGAATATTGAGAAGAATTCCCTGTGCTATCCAGTAGGTTCTTATTAGTTTTCTACTTTATATATGTCGTGTATATGTGTCAATCTCAATCTCCCAGTTTATCCCTCCTCCCCTTCCCCCTTTGGTAACCATAAGTTTGTCTTCTACATCTGTGACTTTATTTCTAAAAACAGGAAAATTTGTATTCTGATACTTCACTGACTTATTAAGACTTCCTTGGGTGACTTCTGAACAAAGAATTAATTTAAATTAAGTTTATATAGTCAAAATTAATGAGTTAGCCCATTACTTAAGAAAATTTTCACCCCTCATGCTTCCAAGTAAATTTTTAAAAGGGCCCCTTACTCTTTCATTAGTTTCTAAATAAGACATCTTCAGGCTTCCTGCAAAATAACAGTTACAGTTCTTTCTTTACTTATATTTTCTCCTTAATCTAGTAAGTGATCTTCAGTAGGTTAGAGTGGTTAATGATTTTTACAAAGAAGTTCTAATTTCCTAGAAAAAGGAAGTTAATTTAAGGTAATTAAGCTATACTATAGTAGAAACAAATAATCAACAGAAATATCCAAAGCTCTTTATTATAATGTAACAATCTACTTAAATCCTACAGACCTGAACTGTAGGGAGGCTGGGAAGCATAGTATTTTGGAAGAAAATGTAAAATGGAGTGCTTTCCAAGTTTTTGGCTTTGAATTACAGATTTTAACTTATGCTACTGTGTGTGGGTGCTCAGTCGTGTCTGACTCTTTGCAACCCTATGGACTGTGGTCCGCCAGGTTTCTGTCAATGGTATTTTCCAGGCAATAATACTGGAGTGGGTTGCCAATTCCTCCTCCAGAGCATCTTTCCGACCAGGGATTGAACTTATGTCTCCTGCATTGGCAGGTGGATTCTTTACCACTGAGCCACCTGGGAAGCCCAACTTACGCTACTAGATCCTTATACATGTTTTACCTGAGGTATATAATAACAATATTAAAGAGAAGCTGTGAATTGGCTCCTAATTACAGAAAGGGAAAAGAGAAAGGTGAGGCTGTGTGTGTGTCTGTGTGTTTGAGGGGTTGAGCCTGTTTAGGAATGAAAAGCTATGGTCTAGTCAAAGCTATGGTTTTTCCAGTAGTCATGTATGGATGTGAGAGTTGGACCATAAATAAAGCTGAGTGCCGAAGAATTGATGCTTTTGAACTGTGGTGTTGGAGAAGACTCTTGAGAGTCCCTTGGACTTCAATGAGATCAAACCAGTCAATCCTAAAGGAAATCAGTCCTGAATATTCATTGGAAGGACTGATGCTGAAGCTGAAGTTCCAATACTTTGGCCAACTTGATGCAAAGAACTGATTCATTTGAAAAGACCCTGATGCTGGAAAAGATTGAAGGCAGGAGGAGAAAGGGACAACAGAGGATGAGATGGTTGGACAGCATCAACGACTCGATGGACATGAATTTGAGCAAGCTCCTAGAGTTGGTGATGGACAGGGAGGCCTGGTGTGCTGCAGTCCATGGGGTCACAAAGAGTAGGACATGACTGAGCAACTGAACTGAGGAATGAAAGATATGAGGGTAACACTTAACAACTTGAAACTTAAAACTTAAGTTGTGAGTTTTGAGACATAGGGCCAAGTCAGACTGAAAAACAGTCCTGGCAACAGTTCTGATAACACCTTCCATAAACTTCTGAGAGAGGAGACCTTTCACAGAGGACACATACATCATCATCATCATCAAAATACAATAGCAGCAGCAGCAATAAATCCTTAAATAGAACCTCACAATGCCAGGAACTGTTCTGAGTATTTTACTATATAATAATCAAATTGATTCACAACAACTCTAGGAGGAAGGTACCACAATTATTTTGATTTTAGAGATGAAGAGAATGAGGCACACAGAGAGATCAAGCAACTTTCCCAAGATACCATAGACAGTAAGCCTTAGAACCCTGATAGGGCCAGGATTTGAATCCAGGCCACCTGGCTCTAAAGTCTATATACATGTTTATCCATTATGCTAGACTGACTCTCCATCGGCTTCATTTCATTCATATACCAACTATTTATTGAGTCAGTAGAATAGTGACTGCTTTAGAACCAGGTCTGAAAAATCCTTCTGCCATTTATTAGTTGTATGACTCAGACTATCACTTTTTCTGTAAAACGACGTTAAACGACATGTGTTTCCTGTAGTCACCGTGTGGAAGAGACGACGTGAGTAAAGCACACACCACTGTGGAAGCACAAGCAAGGCGATAAGGTAGTCAGAAAACTACATTCCCTCTACTTTTTTGCCATGTATTTTTCTTAATTCTTATATCTTACAACCCCACGGACTACAGCCTGCCAGGCCCCTCTGTCTATGGAATTCTCCAGGGAAGAATACTAGAGTGGGTAGCCATTCCCTTCTCCAGGGGATCTTCCTGACCCAGGGACTGAACCCGAGTCTCCTGCACTGCAGGCAGATTCTTCACCGTTTGAGCCACCAATTATTTCCTATATTGTTTCTTCTTCTACTCCCCCAAAATAACAAAAGTTAAGGAATCCTTCCTTCTACGAGCCTGAAACATCATATATGGCTGAAACACATTCCACTTTCAGAAAGCACTACTGAAAAAGGTCAGGAGAAGAAACTCTAGTGCACCCACCAGTTGATAGAAATCAAGAGAGCAGTCAGAAAAGCATGCCTTCTAAGCATCAATTTTCACACAAGACAATAGTTGACAATCCAAAGAACAGATTAATAGTGTGAGTAAATTAAATGTTTCCAAAACACCACTTCTTTAAATTCACTTCATTAACAGCCTTAAAAAAAAAAAGGAATAAGATCATTTGATAATGTCTACTACTTAAAACTTAGCTCACAAGAAAAATAAGAAATTCAGCTCCTGAGCATAAAAAAGTCCCTCAGATTCTAAATTTGCAGAGATAATGTTTCATATAATCCAGGTCATATTTTCACCTGGAACATTACAATTTATTCTGAGTGCCTCTCTAGGAGAAATACGAACAAACTGGAGCATATCCAGAAGATCGTGAAATTATTTACGGCCACACACTTGGCTGACAAAAAAAAATGAATGCTAGCTTGGAGAATAGTAAAAACGGTGTTCTCAAATTTACGCAGCCAAAAATGTAGTAAATGCTTACTGTAAGTCAGGCACAGTGCGAGACAGACAGTGGAGGACATAATGACATACACTGGTGTGTTGTGATCTCCCTTCGTGTGGATTATATAATCTGGATTTAAAATAATAATAAAATGTGGCATGAGCTACTTAGGGATATCAACAAGGGCAACCAACATAAGCGGGGTGAAGGAGTGGTGAAAGAGACCTCCCTGAGACCTAAAGGATGAGAGGGAAGGAGTCACAGGATCTGAAGCAAGGAGGGGAAGTGAAAAAAGAGTGTTTTAGAGACAACACGTGTGCAGGTTTGAGGACAGAGAGAAGGACACAACTGTCTCCAGAACCAACAGGACAGGAACGCAGTGTGTGTGCAGGGGAGGGCTGGGAGAATTAAAGCTAGAGGAGTACATGATGACTGTCTGCTCATCCGAAAGGGTACCATGTGGATAGAAGACAGACTTGGTAAGTATTACTTTAGAGGGCACTAATAGATAGAAAATATAGGTGGTGAATTTTGGCTTCACATGAAGAAATTAAAGAACAGAGGAGCCTCTATTGATGCTGAGTCCCTTGTGAATAAAGATGTTCAAGAAGCTGCACAGCCTCTGAAACAACATATCAAAGGGAAGCCTGGATTATTTGACATCTGGGCTTTTTTCCCCTAACTCTGTGATTCTTTATGATTTCACTTTACTACATGTAATTATCTAATACTCTTCCCTGGGGCTCAGATAGTAAAGAATCTGCCTGTAATGCGGGAGACCTGGGTTGGATCCCTGGGTTGGGAAGATCCCCTGGAGGAGGGCATGGTAACCCACTCCACTATTCTTGCCTGGAGAATTCCCATGGACAGAGGAATCTGGCGGGCTACAGTCCATGGTGTCACAAAGAGACAGACACGACTGGGTAACTAAGCAGTTTACTTTTTTTTAACTACAATATATATAATAAGTATAAAAATTGGGAGAAATCGTTAACATCATCGAAGTGTCATAAATGAAAGCAATATTTAGTCCCTTGTAATCTATATCACTAAAATTCTACAGAATTGTTTCCCTTTTGCTAATATATATATATATATATATATACATACACATATATTTAGACCCTTCATCATTCATTAAACTAATATAAACCAAATACCTTCCATACTTTAAGCACTGCGCTTGCCACAGATGCCACAGTGAGCAAAACCAGGCAAAGAGCTTACGAGGCTTACAAGCTGATGCTAGAGACCAGTAATAATGAAAGAATCACAAATAATGTAAAATTACAATGCTAATAATGCCACAGAGTAAAAAGAGATGATACTCTGAGAGCTTACAACTGGGAACTAGCCTAGCCAGCAAAGGCTTCCTGAGGAAATGATGACTGAGTTGACATTCAAAGGAAGAATGAGCACATGCAAAGCTGAGAACACTGTACAAACGAGGCTAGAAGTAAACAGGGACTCGACCGCACAGGTCAAACAGCCTGTGATTAGACATTGGCTCTTTATCCAAAGAGTAATGTGAAACCACTGCAGTAACTTCAGCATCTGGTCATGTAATCAGATATTTTAAAAAATATACAAAAAATGTCTTCCCTCATCAGTGTGGAAAAGTGACTGATGGGTGTGTTGGCGGTGGGGGAACAAAGTGGATATGAGGAGATCAGTTGGGATGCTTTTGCGGTAGTCAATGAGAAATATGGAGGTAGTAGCTTGGTGGACAAACTAGAGATGTACCAAATCTAAAACAGTATTTCAATCAAGTTAAAGATAAGTCAGATACTATGTAGTCCTGGAAAATTAGCTACTATAGACACATCACTGGGGTCGCTAAGAGTCGGACACAACTGAGTGACTTCACTTTTGCTTTTCACTTTCATGCTTTGGAGAAGGAAATGGCAACCCACTCCAGTGTTCTTGCCTGGAGAATCCCAGGGATGGGGGAGCCTGGTGGGCTGCTGTCTATGGGGTCGCACAGAATTGGACACGACTGAAGCGACTTAGCAGCAGCAGCAGCAGACACATCACTAATTTTAAATAACATCATTCTGAAAAGTCTATAAGTTGAATTTTGGGCGAAGGAATTTGGCCTTCTTCAAAATTCTGCTCTAGAACTACAACAGATCAACAATTAACACTAATATCCTAATAGCTTTACAATTTCATGGAAATAAGGATTTTACAAGTGAACTTCGTGCAACACAATTGTATGGCCTTCTCACATCGTTGTTTCTGTGGTTAACTGCAGTTCCTACTACATCATCTTATCTTTCCATAACTATTAACTATTTTAAATCCTCAAATGACAGCTATGGAACCTTTCCATACTCTCTCAAATTCCACTGTTTCAACACGTATATATACTATGAGGAATACAAAGAAATGAGGTCTATTAAAGGAGCTATTAATGACATGTTTCAAAAATGGTTAAATTGAAAAAACAGTGGTTAAATTGAATAATATAAAAACAGATAACAAAGACAGTAGAGTATCAATAAGTTTTCCATAAACAAAGGAAGAAAGAAAACGGCTTCTTGTTAGAGGTGCCCCTCCCAGTGGAGACAGACTTCAGACTGAGCCTTAAAGATGGTCAAATTTTCCTGAGCAGAGAATGGAGGGAGGAGAGGGATGGAGTTATTGGAATGGAAAGAATGGTACTTTGGGAGAAAGGAATAGGTTTGAGTGATAGCAGGTAAAAGAATGGGAAGCAGGTTCAGGACCTGTGGGGCTAATCATTTGGGCAAAGTGTGAAGGTGAATAAGCCCAGGAGACAGCCTAAAGAGTGAGGGGCCTTGAGAGGTTTAGAATCAGGACTTTATTCTGCAGGCAATTTGAAGGCATGGATGGTTTGTCAGCAAGGGACTAATGTGTTTAGGGCTAAAGACTAAAACTGCTACTTGGGGCCTAATATTGTCACTCTGGCAATAGTGTGTTGTTGGGTACAGGGGAAAGGAGAGGGAAGATTAGTTAGGAGTAGCTTCTTCCAATATTCCAGGTGGGAGATAATGAGGGCCTAAATTAGGGTAGTAGCAGCAGGGATGGGAAAGAAAACCTGAATGATGGCAGCAGCATGGAGGTGGGTCAGGTTAGTCTGGCCAACTGACTGCATGAGCAAGACATCAGGAAGGCACCAGGAAGCAAATACAAGGGCTGAATTTAAGATTCAAACTTGTCTGCTGGAGGTGATGACGCTAGCATTAGCAAGGACTGGAAAGAAAAGGAGTGTTAATGGGGAATTAATGAGTTCAGTTTTGGACATGTTAACTTTGAATGCAAGAAGGACTTCCAGATGGAGATGCCCAGCAGGCATCTGGAAATGCTGTGGATATAGATTTGGGAAGCATCTTCATAGGGGTGATAGCTAAAGCAGTAGGAATTGATGGATGAGTTTTGGGTGGGGGGTGGAGAAAGAAGAAAAAAAGGGAAGGGAAAAGGGGAAAGGAGGGCATGAGAAGAGAAAAGGAGTTTTAGAGGATTCCTATATATGTAGGGAACTCAGTAAGGATGAGTGTGACCCACAGGAAGGAACACAGCATGTCCACAGATAAAAGGGTCTCCACCGACACCCGGAAAGAAAAGTGAACATAAATGCACAGCGGAAGCAGCAAACAGTGGCTGTGCGGCGTGCAGAACCTGGGGTGAGGCAGCTGCCTCTTCCATGGGCTTTTTATTATAAACGTCTAGCCTGGCACTTAATACGCTGAATAAAAACGGCATCGAATGACACAGCTACAGCATACTATAAACATGCTATAATGCCAGGCACGTGCTAATTTATATATGTACATTCTTATTCTCACAAAAACCATGTAAAAGAACTAGTAATATCATTTTACAGATGAGGAAAACTAGCAAGCAGGCTTAGAAAAGCTAAACAATTACTAGTCAATTAGTAATTTAAGTGCCAGGATTTAGATATAATTTTCAGTCTTGCTATTTAATGATTGTATCTGTTCTAAGGTACTCCTCACAAGGCTGTGAGAATCTTAAGGGCCCTCAGGCTTAGTCATCTTTGGATGCTCTGCACCCAGCAGAGTAACTGATACAGAATAAGTCTCAAAAAATGTAAGATGAGAGAGCAAATGACTTCCAAGAAGCAGAGCAGCAGACACCATCTTACCATCTTACCCAAACAGACCTATTACTAGTCCCAACCTTACTCATCTCTCCGTCATCTCCATTTGCTACACTGAACAGGGGGCTTCCCAGGTGGTGCTAGTAGTAAAGAATCTGCTTGCCAGTGCAGGAGACAGAAGAGATATGGGTTCGATCCCTGGGTTGAGAAGATTCCCTGGAGGAGGGCATGGCAACCCAGTCCAGTATTCTTGTCTGGAGAATCCCACGGACAGAGGAGCCATAGGGTCACAAAGATTCAGACACAACTGAAGGTACTTAGCACACACACTGAACCTTGAGTTCAGTGTCTTGAGTCCCTCTTCCTAAATCATAGTGGATTCTTTAAAAGTGATAGCCACACTGGGGAAAAGGACCAATGCACTACAAAATGACATGCTGAGAGTTTAATGTGATGTTGAAAAATTAATTTATATAAGAACCATGCCATATCAAAGGACCTATCTCTTAAGCTTTAAGCAGACAGAACTCAATATACTGGAGTGTTTAAGTGCTTTGTCTCTTCGTTTAGGAGAACTTACTGAATTCACTACTGCAGCAGTGCCTGTGAGAGGCTACACTCAATTTGAACAGAAGGTAGGGGAAGTTCCAGATGGTGAGCTGAGGTAGGATGGCAGAACCAGAGGAGAGAAACCTAAGATTTATGCTCAAGAGTTCATAATTCTAACTTATGCCAGTGACTCAGATCACAGTCTTTTGGTAAACTGATAATCAAATATTAAGGAAACAACTTATCAACTATAAGGGATCATCACCCTTGAGTTAGTTTGTGCATGCATGTTCAGTCACTAGGTCATGTTCGACTCTTTTTCGACCCCATTGTAGCCCACCAGGGTCTTCTGTCCATGGGATTTCCTGGGCAAGAATACTGGAGTGAGTTGCCATTTCCTTTTCCAGGGGATCTCCCTGACCCAGGGATCAAACCTATGTCTCCTGCTTGGCAGGCAGATTATTTACTGCTGAGCTACTGGGAAAGCCCTGTGTTAGTTAGCTCAAAGCTTCTTAAAGTACAACTGAATGGGAAAAATCAGAACTTCCCAGATCCCCGCAGTGGAAAAACTCCTTCCAATGCTAAAATCTAGAGGTATAGAGTTTGTTTCACTATTTGACTACCTCACTTTAATATATCCAGTTCTAATAAATCAATCCAGAAAATGTAAGCATAAAAGATGGGTGTCAAATCTAATATACATGAGGGAGATTGGCTAAAAAGGTTTCTAATAATATTTGTGACTGTGACCCCTAGTCAAAAAAAATTTTAAGTTTATATAGATAATGGAAGCAAAAGGACTAGAGGATGTACATTTTTTTTGCCAAAGAATCACAGGAATACCCTGATCGTCTCTATTGTTTTTTTTTTTTTTATGTTGACTATAGCCTGTTAAATTGCCTTTATGACCTACTAATGAGTTTTAACCTGCAGTTTTTTGAAAAAGTGCTTTAAGTCATGTATAGTATGTGATATATTAAGTTAAAAGAACTAGAAGTAAATGTAAAATTAAATAGGGATAGAATTACCATTATTTAAAAATAAAATCTGTGCAAACACTAGAACAAATTTAGTGTTGCAACAAAGCACTAAACAAATTTTAATGATATGGGAAAATACTTAAAATGTTAAAGAAAAGATAAAATTATAAAACTATAAATATAATATGATCCCAATTATGTTTCAATAGATGCACACACACATATATATATAATAAACAAGGCCATGAACTAAGAATAAATATAATAAAACATCAACATTTTATTTTAATTCAAGTATAGTTGATTATAATCCTGTGTTAGTTTCTAGTAATATATATATATCTTTTTCACATTCTTTTCCATTATGGTTTGCTGTAGGATATTAAACATAGTTCGCTGTGCTATACAGTAGGACTTTGTTGTTTACCTATTTCATATACAGTAGTTTGTATCTGTTAATTCCAAACTCCTAATTTATCCTTCTCCAACCCCTTTCCCATTTGGTAACCATGTTTGTTTTCTAAGCAGTAACGTTTAAAATCTGAGTGTCACTATATTGGTATTCAATACACAGAGTGTCCATGTATTTTTTAGTGTATTTAAAATATTTTGTTTAAAAATTGAAGAGAAATAATAGGAAGAAAATGCCTCTAAATGGTAACAAGTGTTAATCAATGGATTTTCAGATTAAGGGTGATTTACATATTTTCCAAATTGCATAAGAGCACAGATCTCTTTGTAAGTCTGGAGAAAAAGATAACTATTTTTAAAATATCAGAATATTAAAAAGGCAAATGGCTTACTATATTATAGCTGTATTTCTCACTTGAAGAAAAAATTTAACTCACCTTTAATGAACCCCAAAGTTCTATCTAGATGTCTTTTGGGTTCTTATATCTCACTTTTAATTTCTCTAAGGTTTAAATATAAGGCCAAAGTTTAAATGGTATCAAAGTGATGTTAAATATATATATATATATATAAAATATATATATATGATTAGTAATTCAGTGACAGTAATATTACTAAGTTGTAAAAGAAAAACATTAGCACTCATAAAAATTATCTTAAAGCACTCTAATTTGAAGACTAAAAATAGTCTGCATGTCACAGATTTTTATATAAAATTAGCAGACAAGCTGGAGGTTAATATCCATTGACAAAAATGACCCAAATTGTATTATTCCTGCCGTATCTGTCCTGAGACTAAAATGCTCTAGACTTGAAACATTAGGGCCTGAGGTGGACCAGTCTTTAGAATCTGGGAGCTATAGCAGCCACTGACATGGCTCGAGGGCCACAGGCACATCCCACCCACATTAAATCCCCAAGGGACAGCAGGGCCAAGGAACTGCCTCAACAAAGCTCTCACAAAGCAGCAATTAGGTCTGATGGGCATGTGGCAGAAGACAGGCAATGGAAAGAAAGGAAGAGAGAAGAGAAAGTAGAACAGGTATTGGGCACAGGAGTTGTCGAACAGAGGGGAAATCAAACAGAGCTTTTTAGAAATAGTTAACGAATGAACACCAGTAGTTTAACAAAATATGATTGAAATAAAAAACAAGTAAAATAATGCTAATAATCAAGTTTGCAGCAAGATATAAGCTGGCCGCCTTAGAATTAAACTATCACTAGGGGGAGAAAAAAATGAACAAAGATTTCTGAACTCAAATGATAACTGAAGATTTATTTTAAAATACTAACGTAGTAAAACAGGTCGTTAAAAAATATTTCAGCCACACTGAAAACTCCATTAAAATGATCTCACACAAGTTTTACACACAGACCCCTTTTGTTCACGTTAGAAAAAAATCAATTTAGTGTTGAAGCAAAGGGGTAGAAAAACCAAGTGCTGGAATATAAGCATCATTACACTATTCCGACACATGAGACTCACACCACCACTCAAGCAGTGACACTGGCTAAAAGCTGACCTGCTGTGAATCACACCTTCCACTATCAGAGTCCGCCTGTGTAGGGAATAAGTCAACCAAACGTGAATGAGTGCTCCCTTAGTGCTCAGTGCTTTTCTCAACTTCAAGTCCTCATTTCAGCAGACTCTGACACTCAAATTCAAGGGAACTGCTGTCAGACTAATCCTCTATAATTGCGGGGGGAGGGTGGTTACTTGGGTAGAAATACATTTTTATCAAAAAGAATATCTCAATGTAAGTAATAAGTATTTGTTTAGTACTTGGTGGGTCAGTCCTACTAGCTAATGAAGGTGGTTCAGTTGTGCAAAATTTAGAATATTTGCCTTAGGACAAGTTGGAAAAGACAAAAAGAGAAGGTCATTCAATTGGCTTTACACAAGATACTATTAAGAGGCTAAAGCCAAATGTAGAAGCTACAACAGGAGATGGAGGAATCCAGTAAAAATAAGCAAATTGAAAAAAAATTATAAATTACTTTACAGGTAATACATCAAAGGCAAACTGAAGTGGGAATGGGACAGGGACAGAAACCATCATGGGTTTTAGCTGGAGAAATTACTCTTGAAAAAAATGAATGGAAAAAAAAAATTAAAACCTAGAACTGTATTATAGCAATATGATGGTTCAGAAATCAAGTGCAAATTTTTTTTTGGTTTTGCTTTTTATTTTTTTAATTAATTTACTCTTTATTGATGGATAATTGCTTTACAGAATATTGTTGTTTTCTGTCAAACCTCAACACAAGTGCAAAATTTTTAGGAAAAACTCATTTATTTTTCCAAAATCAACACTGAAATCAAGGTACAGGAGACTAAAACATGGGAGAATTAGAAGTGACAGGTGCAGGACATACACTGCTTGTGTTCATCTTCCACAGAAAAACTTTGACCAGGAAAGATTCCATGTTTGGTTTCCCAAGTTAAAATCTATTAGCTCTCAAAATTCCAAATATTGCTACCCAAATAACAATAAGGCCTTATAAATATTTAAAATAGCCACCAACAGAGGTAGTAAAGGACAATCATTACCATAATAGTGGCATCTCTCAAATTATAGGTGTCAACAGGGAAACATGATTCGATTTCTTAAAGTTTCATTTACATGGTATTAATTAATAGATGGCACCTACTGAACCAAGAGAGAGAGACACTTGGAATAAATTACACACATGTTACTTTAGCCAATTTAATTCTCAGAGAACATAACACTTGCTCCATTCTAGCAGGTCAAAAGGTTCTGGGAAGACATCCCTCATTTACCAGATGGCCAGCAAGTGACCGAGAGGCAGACTGTCTCATCCACCCTGGTATATCCTCAAGCCTTCATGGTGCCAGCTCATCTAATCTGACAACTATCCTGGGAGGTGGTAGTTTTCCTCATTTTACTGATGAAGATATTAAGGCTCACAGAGCAAGTTTATTTTTTACACATCAATGAGTACACTGATAAACTACATATTTGTATTCACTTATTTATTGTCTTCCTTGACTAGAACACAAGCATATTACAGCACATTTACTTGTCCACAGTTGTATCTCCAGTGCTTAGAATCCTGCCTGGCACATAGACATTCAATACATACTTGTGGATGAATTAATACGGTAATCTGCCCAAAATTATATAGCCAATAAATGAAGGACCTGGGGTTCAGTTCAGATGTCTGCTTCCAAAGCCAGCCTACAGAAATAATGATCACAGCAATAACACACTGAGCAAAAATGGGCAATAGCTTGAATTAGAGCTCAGAAAGGACCTTACAGGTAAAGACGTGAAAAAAATTTTATAGTTGACTTCTCGTAAGCACTTCCCTGAAACTTCTCTTGATTACTGGCTGGTGCACTAATAGCTAGACACGAATTTGGGTGCTGCCTTCTCCTTACATGCAAGTTCAACAAGACTCCCAAGCAGAACAGAGCAGAGGATGTGCGGTCCATTAAACACAGAGCCATGGGAAGCCTTGAATAGCCCCCATTCACAGGAGGCTGAGAAAAGTTGGCACTGCAGTGAAAATACAGTCCAGGTTAAAAACCACAACTAAAAAACAATAACAACAAAAACCCACACAGACGGCAGGAGTAGCCAGGGTCTATACCACAGCCAAGGAGTCTTACACTGAAATGAGGGTCTGCACAGGCCCGCTTGTGGCATGTGGCTCTATGCCCTTCTGATGGCCTACAACAGTCAATCTAAAATACTCCACAAAACTATAACTCTTAGGGAAGGAGGAGATCATAGTTTTCATCATTCTTTACTGAATACCTTGGTTCCTTTCCTTGAAATTGGGCAAAATACACATTCCTCGACTGAAATATTTCACTGAAGGACTACTTAGTTAAAAAAATAATTTATATACATTCTATGTTTTAATTTCTAGGAATATGTTAAATAAGACAGGAAATTTATATCTGAAGAGGTTCTGTTCCCATTTTAATTCATACTACAATAATTCATTTTTAAAAGGTAAAAGAAACTAAACACTGCTCATTGATACACTAGGGATCCAATCTTGCAACTTTGTCCTAGAAAGGAAAAAGCAATAGGCTCAACGTTAATATCTGTTGCAAAAACTATCCTTACACTTTAAATATATAAAAATGTATATTTATATGTATGTTTATATGTATGTATTTATTTACTTATTTTCTCACTTAAACCTCATACAAGGCTATAAGGTACTATTCTTGATCCTGATTTTATGGATGAAGAAACTGAGACATAAAGAAGTTAAGTAATAAGTAATAAGTAGGGCCATAAGTAAGTGGTAGGGGCCATGGTCACAAATACAAATTTTGTTTTAATGATGCTTTAATGTTTGCTTTAAAAAAGATACTGATACTGAAAAAATACTGAATTGAGCAAAGAGAGAGAAACTAGGGTAGATACGAAATTAAAGGGGCAAAAAATGTTTTTTACTACATTAAAATTAAAAATAACCTTGATGAAAGTAAAAAGGAAATTACTCTTCTCATGGTGCAAATACAGTTCCAAACCCTATGGATTTGAGGACAATGACAAAAGTGTGAAAACTCTGTCTCTAAGCACATGTGTCAAAAATCTAACAAATTTCAAAGACATATAACAGACACTTTGGTCCCCAAATGCGGTGATGATTTTTCTTGGTATAAAGTTCTAGTGTGGTTATGTTAATAAGAACTGGATTATCTGCATCACCTGATACCAAAAGTTTCCCCCTTTCTCCAAAAGTAGCCAGATAAATGCTAAATTTTGAGATCTGGTGAAGCCTGTGGCCAATATATTTCAGGATTGTTTTGTTTATGCGCAGGTAAAAACCAGAAACTTATCAATAGGCTATTTAGGCCTATCAAAATGTTGGACTGTTTGGATGCGTTTCGCACCTTCAAATATTGTATATTTAAATCAAGGCCTGGTGAATGGTTCTAACTGCTGCATATTATTCAAGAGCTGAAAAGTACTTCAACCTAGACATAAAAAGCAGAGACATTACTTTGCCAACAAAAGTCCATCTAGTCAAAGTTATGGTTTTTCCTGTAGTCATGTATGAATGTGAGAGTTGGACTAAAAAGAAAGCTGAGTGCCAAAGAACTGATGCTCTTGAACTGTGGTGTTGGAGAAGACTCTTGAGAATCCCTTCGACTGTAAGGAGATTAAACCAGTCAATCCTAAAGGAAATCAATCCTGAATATTCATTGGAAGGACTGATGCTGAAGCTGAAATGCCAATACTTTCACCACTTGATGTGAAGAACTGACTCATTGGAAAAGACCCTAATGCTGGGAAAGATTGAAGGCAGGAGAAGGGGATGACACAGGATGAGATGGTTGGATGGCATCACGGATGCGATGGAGTTTGAGTAAGCTCCGCGAATTGGTGATAGACAGGGAACCCTGGTGTGCTCCAGTCCATGGGGTCCCAAAGAGTCGGACACGACTGAGCGACTGAATTGAAAAGTACTTCACAATATGTTGTTGCTGTTGTTTAGTCATTAAGTCGTGTCTAACTCTTTTGTGAGCCCACAGACTGTAGCCTACTAGGCTCCTCTGTTCATGGGATTTCCCAAGGAAGAATACCCGAGTGGGATGCCATTTCCTTTTCCTGGGAATATTTCTGACCCAGGGATCGAACCTGAATCTTCTACATTGGTGGGCGGATTCTTTATCACTTAAGTCACCTGGGAAGTCCCACTTTACAATATATTAATAGAAGCACTAGCAAACCTGGGCCTCGTTCAATCTGGTCTCAAAATGTGATATACTGTGCAAGCTTTTGCCTGGATAAAAATGATAGCTAAAATTCACAATCATTTAAGTGCATCTAAAAGGCCTAATGTTCTTATTCTTTCCAAAAAAGGTATTTTTCTCTACGTCTGCATTCTTTCAAAGTGTTCTTCAGTTAACTGTAGTGAAATGCAGTAATTTCCTACCAAACTACATTAAATAGAGTCATTTATTAATATACATTTCTGAAGTAATCTTTCAGATGATAGAAAAATGTTTTCATATTTTTAGGAGAATGGGTTAATAAGCTAAGACTATTTGGTAAAGAAACTTGAGAATCACAGAAACCTGATTAACTTCGTCAATTCAGAGGCCTGCTGAGTTCCATTTCACAGTATCACAATTTTTAAATGTTGCTAAGAAATAAATGCTTTTTCTATTAAAACATTCATAAGAAAATACAACAAAACAGTCATATTTTTCAAAAACAGCAGAAAATTAGCCACCACAACAAATTAGCATTGCTAGTATGAGTATTTTTTTTAGGATTTTTTAACTTTGTAATAAAGGTCCATGACTGACAATCTTCTAATTTTTCAGAATCAGAGAAAATATTCACACAAGACTGAACTATACTCAAATATTCCTCAGAAAATATTTAGAGGTCAATAACAGGAAAAAGAGAATCATCTTAGTTTGGCACTTACAAGTTGAATACATGGAAAGGATTCCCTCCAATTTTTAATATATGAAAATCAGCAGATGATTCTAAAATTTTGTTATTAAAATTCTTTTATGAATATGTAATTTTGGTGCTACTTACATTAATTACTCCACTTGTTTCATTTTGTTGCACAAGTTTTCAAAATCCTGGATTAAAAAAAGCTATCATAATACATGGGGTCTGGTTAAGTTATTCAGATGAATATCAAACAAAACTGTAGATTAGCTGGTATTAAAATGGATGGTAGTAGGGGTATACAGCATGTGAACAGCAGAAAGTGGTTTAAAAACTATTTCTACCAGAAAAAAAATCAAACTGCTGGTTCATCTAGAGCAGTGATTCTCAGATGGGAGGCAATTTTAGTCCCCCAGGAGACTCTGGTAATGTCTGGAGATATTTTTGGTTGTTACAACTTGGTTTCTAAAGAGCAGAGGCCAGGTCTGCTGTTGAACATTCTACAACATAACTGATAGTCTCACATGACAAAGGACTACCAGCCAGCCCAACATGTCAATAGTGCCAAGGAGGAGAAACCTGAATTTAGAGACTGTACTATGTATTTATAGGACTTATTTCATAGGATTATTATGACGTTTAAATATAAACATTTAGCATGTAAAAAGCTAAGTATACTCTCTGGCACAACTATGTGCACAATATGCATCCGTTATTATTATTATCAGTATTATTATTGCTATCCACATAAGACAAAAAGTTTTGGCTTTAGTGAAAGCTAGTAGCTCAGTCATGTCTGACTCTTTGCGACCCCATGGACTGTAGCCTATCAGGCTCCTCTTCCGTGGGATTTTCCAGGCAAGAGTGCTGGAGTGGATTGCCATTTCCTTCTCCAGGGGATCTTCCCAACCCAGGAATCGAACCCGGGTCTCCCGCATTTCAGGCAGACGCTTTACTCTCCATATTCAAGCTAGAACAGGTGTAATCCTATTTTATCTCCCGCAGTGTAAAAACATTAACAATAACTTTTAAGAAGTTGGAAAAAAATTTTTTTAAAAAGAATATAGCAAACAAGCTTCCTGAGTGTCTATGTAGACCCCAGGTTTACATAAACAAAACATTTGAATGTACAGTCATTTGGGATTAAAAAAAATTAGTTCTAGTTTTTATTTACAGTAAGAACAACAGTACAACATATCTCAATACTTCACTTCTTTCTTCCCTAGGGAGAATTCCCAGGAACATCAACTGATTTTATTTACAGTTAACAAAATATTTTTTAGTAGCCACAATTTTAAAGTCAGAACCATTCTGTTTAAAGTCAAGTACTTCCCTCGGTAATTTTTATCATATCAGCTAATATGACAGCAATAACTAAACATTGTTAGCTTATGTAACTACATTACAACTGCTTTTCCTTCCCAGATACCATGTTGTCGTATCTGTCACTTCTTCAGGCTCCTTTCTATTGTTACTCTAGCAAAAAGTTTTTCTGAAGAAGTAAAGCCTTTACTTATAAAGACAGGTGGCAGCCCTCAATAGAAAAGTGCTAACATTTTCTCGCCAGTTCTTGAAAATACCAAAGAATTCTCAAATTAAAAGTCTCTCAATTTAATTCACGAAATCTTGAGGCAAAATATCAGCCTAGAAATAATAAATGAATTTTACAGAGAATTCACTTTAAGAAAATCATAGGAAATTTTAAAATGTACTCTATTCTTTTGCTCAGAAAAAATGCTTATGACTTTAAGGTTGGAGAATTTAAGCAAACACTCAGTGGTTTTGGAAATGTAGTTTCCATGGCAACCAACATGGTCTTCTTTATATAGCATTATAAACAGATGGTAAAGAGTGGTCATGTTTGTTTCTTTGCCAGTATATCAATAAAACTGATGTAATACAGTATTGAATACACTTGAACAATTTTATAAATTTAATATACTAACCATGAGATCTAGTAATTTAGACAGATGAATATAATTAACTAGTATCTGGGTGGGTTTTTTTTTTCCTTTTTAATAAACACATGAGGATCTTGAACAGTGAAGTCACTATACTCCACAGAGTCAACAGTGTTTCTTGGCAAGACTTTGAGCAAATGTTTTCTCAGCACTTGCCATGCAGGGCATATCACCACAAATATGAATCTGATGAGGAGAAAATAATGCATTGAAATAATAAAAGTGGAACCACATCTGTAAATATATTCCTTGGCCATCTTTTCTTAAAGAACACATGAGAAATTAAGAAGCACAAAGAGTTTCTTTACAATAAACAATAGGTTGTAAAGCAAATAGCAAAACTGTTGTTTAAAAATCAGATCCATTTCATGTACAAAGTAATGCCTTCAGAAATGCAGGTGCTCTGAACTCTACTGATTTAACTGTAGTTACCCGCTAGGTACTATTTGCTAAAAAACTAATAAGCCAAGAAACCATAAATGTGATTAGTCTGGCAGTAAAAGTTTGAACAGCCAATTCCTACATGAATCATCAACACATTTGGGGCAGTGACTGTGTCTGGAAGGCAGTCAGTCAGAAGGGGCCGTACATGAGGTCGGGGCTTCACAGGGGCATTGGCACTCCTTGCTAACAGGCCCATCTTAGAGGCTTCTACATATTTTCCAAACAAGGCAAGGAATGCTTACATTAAGAAAACAGGGGACAATACTTACTATTTTAAATTATATAAATGGCTATTTTAATTACACTTATAAAATAACATTTGGTAAATGGTATCTCTGCTACATTTTCTCTCTCATGTATCTATCCATAAATTTGATAAATTTTATCATCTATAAATTCTTCCTATGGTTCTCACATCACAGCAAGTTTATTGGAAACAAGATATTTCATTTTACAGAACAACCCATGATGGAAATACAGAAAAGGGGTATGCATATTTATGAAAGGAGTGAATTTTGAATGATGGTTTACATGAAAAACAAAAAAATTTAAAACTTTTTAAAACTGGTAGAAACTGTCCCTGATTTATATTTGAATCAAAACTAGGAAAATTTTTAAAAATTATGTATCTTGGATAAGCTACAGTGAACTCCACAGTCTATTAAAAACTGTTCCCATTACACAGTTCTAGGGGAATTATTTAAATCTGGAGAACTCAGGAAAGAGCCTCCTTTCTCATATGAAGCAACCTGGAGAGTCTCCAACAAGGTACCAAGCTCATCTAGCCAAAAAACATGCCTACCTACAGTGAGGGATCACTATCTGAGTGACGATGTAATCAGAAGCCCTTTTCAAAGGATTTTCAGTTTGCCTTCTATAGTACATGTAGTATGGGAGAGTACCTTCAAAGTTTTAGATATAACAATACCCATATTCTAACATATGCCAATTTACAGCCAGAAGCTCCAGGGGTGGGGCTCAGGCATTGGTAGATTAAAAACACTCCTCAGGTATTATTTTAATATACAACCAGCATTAAAAACACACACACCATCCCAGTGTGTGTTTGTGTGTGTTTAGTCACTCAGCCGTGTCCAACTCTTTGCAACCCCATGGACTGTAGCCCTCCAGGCAAGAATACTGGAGTGTTTGCCATTTCTTCCTCCAGAGGATCTTCCGGACTCAGGGATCAAACCTGCATTTCTTGCGTATCCTGCATTGGCAGGCAGATTCTTTACCACTAACACCACCTGGGAAGCAGAGACTGTGATTCACATTTCTCTTTATCCATGGTGAGAAAGAAATCTCAAATCACCACTCTCATTTTCAGTATACACAGTTTAGAGTTATATTTCCTATCCACAGATAGGAACAAGACTAAAGAACATGCATTGCTGGACTGATTTATTTGATGTGGTAAATTTTATTATGAAGGAGTTCAACAAAACACAAAACCAAGGTGTGAAAAAACTTTTCCCAAGAACTATCCCAGATAGTAATGTTTGTCTCTTAAAAAGACTATCATTATGAAGAAGACTTTTGAATGGTGATTTTATTTGCACTCCTTTTGGCACATACCCTGTGTCTGAGCTAGTTACAATGTATTCTCCATCTTCAAAAGTCAGAAAATAAGTGCCTTCTGGATTTCTAGTGCACTTAACACATTTTCTGAAGAACTGATTTAAATGATAAGCAGTGTAATTCTCACTTATTACTTCAAAGATAAGATACTGTTTCAAGAATGATCTTTAAACTATCACCAACAGCAGTGAAAATTCAGGTGTTTGAAGAAGGAAAAGCTGCCCAAGAATGATGCCATTTACCTTCTTCTGAGTGTATATATATATACATATATACACACATACACACAAACAATTTAAAGAAACTTGTTGATATGCTATCCCCAAAAGGAAGTAGCAATGAAAGCAATGAATCACAAATATTATTTCAAGCCAGATACTCATAGTAAAATTCTACTATGTAGAAAAATGCAAAGGTCTGGTAGCTTGTGATAGTAATTCTTTATATATATTATTTTTTCTTTTTTTCTTTTCAAAGTATTTGTAAGAAGACTAATTACTTCTTGCTTGCTATGAAATATCAAACAGAAATAAAACAACTACCAACTCTCTGAACTGTCAGTGATAGTAAATAGGGAGAGAAGTGCAGTTAAGTACTCTCAGAGGACAAACCATGATAATACAAGGGCCTTGGAGTCTATTTCTACATTTTTGTTTGCTTTCTTACATTTCCACAGGCTATTAAGATTTCCACAAGTCATTTATTCTTTCCTTGAGGAACTTTATTTGGCTATTTGTGTGTCTGGTGCTATTAACTCATCGTAATTTTATATCAAATCCTCATAGTATAACATAATTGAGGTTTAATTCCCCCTAAAATTCAAAACACACAAAACAGGAAAAAATATCACCCTAATGCATTTGGGAAGAAACAACCTATTAAACGGAATATGTGTGTCTGGCAGAATTCTAGAGATGACAGAAAACAAGAGGAAACAACATTTCTTAATGTTATTTAAACACACACACAGGAGACGAGGAGATGTGCTAGGACAGAGAATCAACAGGAACTCTAGTCTTCCTGCACATAGAATAGAGCTTCATTAACAATAAAGGAACAGGTGTCTTGGGACCCATTTATGCAGGCTATTAACTATTACGAGCTGCTGGTATCCAAATTTATTTTAGTACTAGGCAACTGATTAAAAATAAATACGAATTTAAATTCAATCTATTAGCATGTGAAAGCAATGCCTAGCTTTCCAGAGTCTAATTTAACACAAAGGTATTTTTTTATGGTCCTGATCATAGAGAATATCAAAGTTCATATACATTATTTCCTAAGTCCCCAAATAAAAACCTTCATACTAAATCTCCTTTGAATGCAAAAAATTGATGAGTGGCCTTTTGTCTTGACTCTTGAGAGTCCCTTGGACTGCAAGATCCAACCAGTCCATCCTAAAGGAGACCAGTCCTGGGTGTTCATTGGAAGGACTGATGTTGAAGCTGAAACTCCAATACTCTGGCCACCTGATGTGAAGAGACCCTGATGCTGGGAAAGACTGAGGACAGGAGGAGAAGGGGACGACAGAGGATGAGATGGTTGGATGGCATCACCGACTCGATGGACATGGGTTTGGGTGGTCTCCGGGAGTTGGTGATGGACAGGGAGGCCTGGAGTGCTGCGGTTCATGGGGTCCAAAGAGTTGGACACAACTGAGCAACTGAACTGAACTGAACTGAATAAGAGCAAATAAGAGCTTTGTTTACCAAGAACTAAGTTTTTATCCAAACTTAAATAATGAAACAAACATGCAGTTTGGGAGAAAAGTGAAAGTGAAGTCCTCAGTCATGGCCGATTCTTTGCAACCCCATGGACTGTAGCCCACCAGGCTCCTCTGTCCATGGGGATTCTCCAGGCAAGAATACTGGAGTGGGTTGCCATTTCCTTCTCCAGGGAAACTGGGAGAGGGACTCACATACACTCCCACTTTATTCAGTGCATTTCACATTATATTCTACTTACTTTGAAAAACATGAATAGCAATGGCTATCTTCTGATAATTTTTACTGTCTCATCTATAAATACTGATTAATAACCTAAATACTTGGGCATTTATGAGGAATCAATTGTACATCTTAATAAAGATACTTAGAATAATGAGTTGGAACTGCAGCAGGGACAAAGTTTGATACATATTTTACGTATAAGGAAATAAATACAGTGAGGCTTATTTGCCTAAATAGCAATATGTGACAACATAAACTGTCAATATGCTATTATACTGTAAAATTAGTAATAATAATATCTATCTCCCAAAGATGTTATGAAAATTCAATGTGTTACTGATCTTAATGTTATTTCAAACTATTACATTTACCTATGTCTAGTTTTTTCAAAAAAAACTTGGTTTATTCACTTATGTATGTTCTAATAGTGATATTATTTCTACTTGTTGCAGAAGTATTAAGTGATTGTGCTTTTTGTGCCATACTCTGTGGAGAATAAAGATGGTACAGCATGATCTATATCCACAAGAATCTAGTAAAAGCCACTGTAGAAATGAAATGGTGAAAAATTTGAGGGATTGATGAATAAGTCAAAGATCGAATTATGATTCTCAAAAAATGTTAGGTAGAGAGTTAGGCATGAGCAACCAGGTGTGGCCTAGCTGAAAAGGATGCAAACTGATCTCTAAATCCCACCCCAGACACACCCAGGGCACTGAGACTTTCCAACTCCTGCACAGGCACCCTGGGCACACCATGGATACAAACCAACCACAGGGGCTTCTCCAACACCACCAAATGTGTCCTCCCACACAGTGGACACAAACTAACCGCAGGGGCCTCCTCAAGCAAACTTAGGCAGTTAAGAGACCATTAAGGGTTTATAAATATCCTATATGTATATATACATCTGATTATAACAGACTGAATTATGGGAAGACATGTGCAACACAGTCTGTTGCTACCTAACTTGCAGCGGTTAACAGGCCTTGAGCATACGTCCATTTGCCTTCTCTTTCTTGATTGGTGGCAGATACAAGCCCTGTTTTGCCCAGGGCACAACTGAAAGGAGACAGGAAGTATAAAAATGGGGGAAGCCAAGAGGGACAATGACTCCTTCAGGGTCAGCCTGCTCCCATGTCTCTGGAGTGTCCGTTTAATAAAAGTTCTGTCTGCTTGAGCTATAACTGAGCTGTAACTTCTCTGTTGTTTTAATAAACTCTTTAGTCCATCATTCCAAATCTTTGCCATGTTGAGACTAATTTCATAAGACCAGCATTTCTCAAACTTGGCACAACTGGCATTTTGAGCTGGAAAATTATTTTCTGTAAGGGTTTGCACACTGTAGGCTGTTTAGTAGCATCCCTAGCTTCGACCCACGAGATGCCAGTAGCACCCCCCAGCTGAAACTACTCAAACCATCTCCAGACAATGCCAAATGTCCTGAGGGGGCAAAATCATCCTTGGTTGAGAACAATGGATAAGGCAGAATAATACATCTTATGCTGCTTTTCAAGCTAATGACATGTACTAAATATCGTGTACAGACAAAGCAAATCTGAAGCTTTAGTATTCTAAAGCTGTATCTAAAGATAGCTCTGGCTCTAAGGCATCAAGCATCAGGGTACTGAAGAGAGGAGTAAAAGCACAAACACAACATCAAGGTGTGTCCTGGGTTCTGATTCTACCGTTTTCTGCCACTCATTTCCCAAAGTCCAAAGAAATACGAATAGGTCCATATTCCTGGTAAGAGACAGGTTATCTTTCATTATATTTAAGTTTCTCAAATTAGAAATAACTCTGCCACCTTTCAAGAAATCCTTAGCACTTCCTTTCCTACCTTTCCAAAATATAACTTGTCATTTTGCTAAATCATGAATTCCTTCCAAGTACAATTCCAGGCTGGCCACTACTAATGTGGCAAGCAAAGTCAGGTCTACATATTATAACAAAGGGAAGAACTGACTTCCTCTGCCTCATGCATCATCTTCTCTCGCTCTCTTCTCTAGCTTTCACTCCTGCTGAAGTTATGACACTCAAAACAATTGCTTGGTAATGGCAGCACTTCATTAAAAATCTGGGGCACAGGGCAAAGTACTCGACAAGAAGACCACTAAGAGTAAAAGATGGAAAGGAATGTGTGAGAATCAGTGACCAAGCATGAGTCAGTTCAGAATGAATTTTTAAAAGAATTAGGGCCACTGGAGGCATAGTCCATGAAATAGGATTGTCATTAGTGCCCCCATGGCTTCTGGGAACCTACAGGATCTGTACTGAAAACAAACAAGCAAACAAAAAGTAGTCTGAACAACTGACAAATTTGAGAATCATAAACATTAAGAGGAGAATGTTGCTCACTTTGGTTTTGCTTTTACTTGAAAAGTTACCAAGTGGTCTTCATTTCACATCTCAACAAACTTTCTGTTTCTTCAACATTATGAAAGAAGATAACGGTCTGTTTTCACAAAGGGATGCCTACAAGCTGAAAAGTTCTGTTAATACTATTTTGTTTTGACTCTATGTATAGTGATATCTCCAACATTAGAAATTTGGACATAATCTGCTAAAGCTGAATTTACATACTGGGCAGTATTTCCTTTAACAAAGTCTAATTGTAACAGTAATTTTATGGTACATGAAAATTTAGTTTCAAATGTTAGAGATACTGAGAAATCTGATTTAGACAGAAGACAACTTATTTTTAGTTGCAAAAAAACTGCAATGCCAAAGTAGTTTGCATTTAATGCTATAATTTACATATATTACAATATTCATGATATATGCTAAATACCCAAAGCCTATTTGGAAAACCTTCATTGTGAAAAATCAGAATTTTAACAAAATGGTGTTTCACATTTTAAAGAATGCTCTCATTTAGAAAAAACAATAAACACATCAGTTTGGCAAATGATACTGAACCTATGACTAATAAATTCAGGCTCCTTTGATATTCCTTAAATAATTCTAAATATTAAAGGTAAACACCACGTATGCTAATAAATTTCTAAATTTATAAAGTAAACAGGAACCCTGCGTTTTAGATACATATTGTGGATATTTCACACAGGTACAGGATTACTTCAACAAATGATTCTTTAGTTATTATAGGCAACATGCTGCTGAAAACTAAAGAGGAAGAAGTACTAAAATAAATTGAGTTCTCTGCCCCATTTCATTTATAAAGTTGTGTTTCAAAGGAAATTTTTAGGGTTGACATTTTCTACTTGACCCTACAAATATCTTTTCTCTAAAGTATTATTTCACTTAGGTAAGAAATCATCTATACTTCTACACAATGGAAATGGAAACTTCCCCCAAAAGACTAAGCAATTCGATGCTGCTGTGCTGTGCTCAATCGCTCAGTCTTGTCCAATTCTTTGCGACCCAATGGACTATATAGCCCCTCAGGCTCCTCCATCCTTGAGGATTCTCCAGGCAAGAATACTGAAGTGGGTAGCCTATCCCTTCTCCAGGGGATCTTCTGACCCAGGAATCGAACCAGGGTCTCCTGCACTGCAAGAGGATTCTTTACCAGCTGAGCCACCAGGGAAACCCAAGCAATTAGATATTTATATATAATGTCAACATGTCACACATGTAACATAACCCAAATTACTACTGCTTAAAAAGTATAGAGGCTTCTGACTGTCATGATGAGTGAGGTGGTGGACAAATCCTCCCTTAGTAACAATAAAGCTGGACAAAGCTATCAAAAGCAGCAATTTTAGCACTCTAGAATTTAAAGGCATACACTTCATGGAAAACTACTGAACTTCAGAGAGGCACAGTGTGAGTCTTTTGGGGGGCTGCTTCAGGCCAACCCCTGGCTCTATCAGTGCAGCAGTCCAATCAGGGCAGGGCAGGCTGTGCACACCAGCAGCATCATCCCCTCTGTCAAACAGGGATCACTTGATCTGGAGCACTGTCATAGTGGTCATCTCTGTGGCAGGCAAACAGAATTGGCCAGTGGCTTCTTAAGCCTGAGAGTAGGCCTGTTGCAGACAAGCAAATGAGCCAGGGATTTAACAGGGAGTTCCAGCAGCCAAAGGGGGCCTGACCTTTTATGTTTGGGGTTGACTAGAGGCTGTGTGCATTGCTGCACAGGCCAGAGAGGGTCCCTATGTCCTTGGATGATGGAGACTCAAGCATGTGAGGTGAGACACGAGAGGGTCCAATAATGAGTAAAGCCCAGGTAGCCTGAAGTGTGAATGTGCTACCCCAGCTTTTTGCACACAGACCCAGGAGGAGAGGTTTGAAGACTTACTGGCTCAAGGTGTTTCAGCATAACTTCTGATCAATCCTTGGTCATTAGATATAGGGGCCATCCCTAGAAAGCCAAGCTTACAAATAAAACAAAGGAAAAAACAGTAGGCAAAGGTAGCAGCAGCTGCACACTGTGGGGGATTACAGACTTCAAAGACTCAGTTCAGGCAAGTTATTAAAACAAACAAAACAACAACCAACATCACCGATGGAGGGGGCAAGTCACAAACTAGAGTTGCTATATTCTCTAAAATGTTCAGAATTCAAAAGAAAGTTATGAGTCATGCAAGAAACAAAAATATGTGATCCACAAAAAATGCAGTCAATAGAAAATGCCACCAGTTGTCTTTAGATCTTGCATTAAACAAGCTGTGCTGTGCTTAGTCGCTCAGTCATATCTGACTCTGCAACCCCATGAAGTGTAGCCTAGCAGGCTCCTCTGTCCATGAGGATTCTCCAAGCAAAAATACTGGAGTGAGTTGCCATTTCCTTCTCCAGGGGATCTTCCCAACACAGGGATCAAACCCAGGTCTCCTGCATTGCAGGGAGATTCTTTACCAGCTGAGCTACCAGGGAAGCCCATTAAACAAGCTAGCTATTATATATATGTATCTACAGAATCTCAGTAGAAGTTTACAAATTATTTTTCAAAGAACCAAAATGGAAATTCTGGAGAAGAAGAGCACAATGAGTGAAGTGAAAATTTCACCAGAGAGGTTCAACTGTAGATTTGAGACAGCAGAAAAATAATCAGTGCATTTGAAGATGGGTCAATAGAAATTATTCAGTATGAAGAACACAGTGGGCAAAAAAGGACCAAAAACAAAAAAAAATGAGGAGAGCCTCAGACACCTATGAGACAAACTAAAATATGTGTGATAAGGGTCCAGAAGGTAAGGAAAAGCAGGAAAAACTAATAAAATATTGGATGAGAACTTCCTAAATCTAAATAAAATATTAATTTATAGAGCTAACCTACTCAATGAAATGTGCTATAGAACAGGCACAAAACACCTAAGCACATCATAGACAAACTGTTAAAAGACAAAGAGAAAATACTGAAAATAGTAAGAGAAAGGTGACTCACTATGTACAAAGGAACTATAATAATGGCTGATTTCTCACCAGAAATGATGGAGGCCAAAAGGCAATGAAATTAATTGCTGTGGGAAAGAGAATTTTCTGGCGGTCCAGCTGGTTAGGACTTCACCCTTCCATTGCAGGGGGTTTGATCCCTGGCTGGGGAACTAAGATCCTGCAAATCACACAGTGCAGCCAGTATAAACTAAGTGCTATGGATGTGAGAGTTGGACGGTAGAGAAAGCTGAGTGCTGAAAACCTGATGCTTTTGAACTGTGGTGTTGGAGAAGTCTCTTGAGAGTCCCTTGGACTGCAAGGAGATCCAACCAGTCCATTCTGAAGGAGATCAGTCCTGAGTGTTCATTGGAAGGACTGATGCTGAAGCTGAAACTCCAATACTTTGGCCACCTCATGAGAAGAGCTGACTCATTGGAAAAGACCCTGATGCTGGGAAGGATTGGGGGCAGGAGGAGAAGGGGACGACAGAGGATGAGATGGCTGGATGGCATCACCGACTCAAATGGACATGGGTTTGGGTAGACTCCGGGAGTTGGTGATGGACAAGGAGGCCTGGTGTGCTGCGGTTCGTGGGGTTGCAAAGAGTCAGACACGACTGAGCGACTGAACTGAACTGAACTGAGGGTTAAAAGGCTGGCAACTAAGAATTCTATATCCTTTAAAAATAAAAGTGAAATAAAGGCTTCTGAGCTAAACAAAAGGTGGAGAAAATCTGTTATAAGACTTGCCTTACAAAAAAACACTAAAGGAAGTTCTTCACACTGAATAGAGTGGTATCAGAAAGCAATCTGAATCCACATGAATAAACAATGAGCACCACAAATAGTGAATATATGAGTAAATGTGAAAGTTTCTATAAATAATTTTTTTCTCATTTCTCTTAAATTTTCAAAGTTTATATAAAAGAATAATTATAACAATGTATTGATGGATTATAATGCATACAGATACTACATACAGATTAATAATAATACAAACAAAGGGGGAAAGGAGACATACTGGAGGAAATTTCTACATTTTGCTGGAATTAAAATTAGTGTCATTCTGAAGCAGACTGTGATAAATGAAGAGGCACACTGTAAATCCTAGAACCACCACTAATAAATCAAAATCATATAGTTTTTAAAAAGCACAACTGAGAATTTAAAATGGTATACTAAAATATATGTATGTAACATAAAAGAAGGGAGTAAAGAAGGAAGAGAGGGACAAAAATGACATGAGATCAAAAAAAAAAAAAAAATGACAGACTTAGAGCCAACTATATCAATAATTAGATCTGATATATATTGTCCAAATACCCTACTCAAAAGGCAGGGATATTCAGACTACATTAAAAAGGAAGCCCCACCTGTATGCTATATCCAAAAGACAAACATTAGACACAAATACACAGTTTAAAATAGGATTGACAATGATATGCCATACAAATAGTCACCATAAGAGAGCTGGAATGGATATATTTACATCAAACAAAGCAGACTTTAAGGCAAGAAATGTTACCGGAGACAATGAAGGACATTTCATAATCATAAAAGCATGAGTACACCATGAAGATATAATAATTATAGATGTATATACACCAATAAGAGACCCAAAGTGAAGGAAAAACTGAAAATTTAAAGGAGAAATAGTCAATTCAGCATTAAAAGTTGGCGATTTCAATACTCCTCTTTCAGTAATTGATAGAACAACTATACAGAAAATCAACAAGGATACAGAAGACTTTAACAGCACTATCAACCAACATGATGTAACTGACACCGATAGAGTACTCCACAAAATGAGTACAGAATACACATTCTTTTCAAGCACACATGTAATATGCTGGACCACAAAACAAGTCTCAATAAATCTAAAAAGACTTAAATCATTAAAAGTATTCCATGACCACAAATGAATTAAGTCAAATATCTCCAGTGGAAAGAAGTCTGGGAAAATTGACATAATTAGTAATTAAACAACATACTTCTAAATACCACAGGAGTCAAAGAGAAAATCATATAGAAAAAAAATTAAAATATTTTGAACTAAATGAAAACAAAAACACAATGTACCAAATTTTGTAGGATGCAACTTAAAAAGTGATTAGGGCTTTCCCAGTGGCTCAGTGGTAAAGACTCCGACTGCCAAGCAGGAGACGCGGGTCTGATCAATAGGTTGGAAAGATCCCCTGGAGAAGGAAACGGCAACCCACTCTAGTACTCTTGCCTGGAGAATCCCATGGACAGAGGAGCCTAGTGGGCTACAGTCCATGGGGTTGCAAAGAGTCGGACATGACTGAGCAACTGAGCACACACACAAGGGAATATTATAAACAACCTTATACCAACAAATTAGATAACTCGGAAAAATGGACAAATTCTTAGAGAGAAGCATATTTCCAAATCTGAGACAATAATAGAAAATATAGATAGACCTATAACAAGCAAATAAATGAATTTTTATTAAAAATCTCAAAAAATCTCAGGATTTGCTGGCAAAATCTATCAAATATTTGCAAAAAAGAAATATCAACAGTCCTTCACAAATTCTCTAAAAAGAGAGAAGGAAAAAAAAGAGGAGAGAAACTTCCCAACTCCTTCTATGATGCCAGTATACCCTAACACCAAAGCCAGACAAAAACATCACAGGAAAAGCATAGATCAATATCCCTCATGGATACAGACCCAAAAATCCTCAACAAAATTTTAGCAATCTGAATTCAGCAACACAAATAAAGGCTCATTTAAGTCAACCAGGTAGGATTCATCTTAGGAAAGCAGTTTGTTTAACATCCAAAAACCAAGTAATGTAATTGGTTGTAATAAAGTAATTCTATATTAATAGAATAAAGAACAAAAAAAACCAATGACTATTTCAAGAGACAAAGCATTTAACAAAATCCAATACCCATGATAAAAACTCTCAATACACAAGAACAGAAGAGACCCTTGTTAGCCTAATAAAAGGCATCTATAAAAAACCTACAGCTAACGTCATAAAACAATCAAAGAGTGAATGTTTCCCATCAAATACTGGGAATAAGATAAGAACATCAGTTCTTGCTTTTTCTATTCAACATTGTACTAATATTTCCAGCTAGTGCAATAAAAAATTAAAGGCATTCAAACTGGAATGGAAGAAGAAAAAAAGTTTTTATTCAGGGGTGATCATTTTTGTACACAATTCTAAGGAACCTACAATAAAAATATTAGAATTTATACAACATTCTTTAAGGTATCAGAATAAACATGATCAATAAACAAAATGAACCATATTTCTATACTAGCTAAAAATGCAAAAATTAAATTTAAATAACAATTCTATCCATGATAGCATTAAAAAGAATACTCAGGAATAAACCTAACCTCCCCCTGCAAAAATGCAATATTTAACACTAAAAACTATAAACTTTACTGGGAAAAATGAAAGAAGATCTAAATAAGAAACATTTCATTTTTGCAGACTGTTAACCTCAATACTGTTAAGATATGGTATGCATGCTAACTCGCTTCAGTTGTGCCCAACTCTTTGTGATGCCATGGGATATGGCCCTTCAGGCTCCTGTCCATAGCATTCTCTGGGCAAAAATATTGGAATGAGTTGCCATGACCTCCTCCAGGGCATCTTCCCAACCCAGGGATCAAATCCGTTTCTCTTATGTCTCCTGCGCTGGCAGGCAGGTTCTTTACTACTAGCACCACCTGGGAAGCCCTGTTAAGATATTTTGTGTGTGCGTTGGTCGCTCAGAAGTGTCTGACTCTTCGTGACTCCATAGACTGCAGCCTGCCAGACTCCTCTGTCCATGGAATTCTTCACTCAAGAATACTGGAGTGGGTAACCATTCCCTTCTCCAGTGGATCTTCCCAACCCAGGGATCGAACCCAGGTCTCCAGCATTGCAGGTGGATTCTTTACCATCTGAGGCACCAGGGAAGCCCTGTTATGATATTAATCTTTCCCAAATCGATATACAGATTCAATACAACAGCTATAAAAATTTCAGCAAATTTTTTATAGAAATTGGTAAGGTGATTCTAAAATTTACAACGTTGGAGGACTTATGCTCTCTGGCCTCAATATAAAGCTACAGCAACTAAGGCAGTGTCAGTTCACTTTAGTCACTCAGTCGTGTCCGACTCTTTGTGACCCCATGGACTGCAGCACACCAGGCCTCCCTGTCCACTGCCAACTCCCAGAGTTTACTGAAACTTATGTCCATTGAGTTGGTGATGCCACCCAACCATCTCATCCTCTGTCATCTCCTTTTCCTCCCGACTTCAATCTTTCCCAGCATTAGGGTCTTTTCAAATAAGTCAGTTCTTCGCATCAGGTGGCTAAAGTATTGACGTTTCAGCCTCACCATCAGTCCTTCCAATGAATGCTCAGGACTGATTTCCTTTAGGATGGACTGGTTGGATCTCCTTGCAGTCCAAGGGACTCTCAAGAGTCTTCTCCAATACCACAGTTCAAAAGTATCAATTCTTTGGTGCTCAGCTTTCTTTACAATCCAACTCTCACATCCATACAATACTACTGGAAAAACCGTAGCTTTGACTAGATGGGCCTTTGTGGCAAAGTAATGTCTCTGCTTTTTAATATGCTGTCTAGGTTGGTCATAACTTTACTTCCAAGCAGCAAGCGTCTTGTAATTTCTGGCTACAGTCACCATCTGCACTGATTTTGGAGCCCCCCAAAATAAAGTCTGTCACTGTTTCCACTGTTTCCCCATCTATTTGCCATGAAGTGATGCGACCAGATGCCATGATCTTGGTTTTCTGAATGCTGAGTTTTAAGCCAACTTTTTCACTCTCCTCTTTCATCAAGAGGCTCTTTAGCTCTTCTTCTCTTTCTGCCATAAGTGTGGTGTCATCTGCATATCTGAGGTTATTGATATTTCTCCCAGCAATCTTGAATCCAGCTTGTGTTTCATCCAGCCCTGTGTTTCTCATGATGTACTCTGCATACAAGTTAAATAAGCAGGGTGACAATATACAGCCTTGACGTACTCCTTTCCCAACTTGGAACCAGTCTGTTGTTCCATGTCCAGTTCTAACGGTTGCTTCTTGACCTGCATACAGATTTCCCAAGAGGCAGGTCAAGTGGTCTAAGGCAGGTCAGTTGGTCTAAGGCAGTGTAGTATTAGCCTAAAGACAGGTACACAAATAGATGGAATACAGTTGAGAGTACAGAAATAAATCCTTAACATTAAGGTCAGTTATTTTTTATAGAAGTACCAACACAACTCAGTGGTCAAAGAATCTTTTCAATAGTGCTAGAGCAACTGAAAAGTCATAAATATGACTTGAATAAAAGATTAATTTCTTCCTTTCCAATTAGATGTCTTTAAGTTTTTATTGTACTGGCTGTAAACATTAATATAATGTTGAAAATAGTGGCAAGAACTGGCAATCTTACCTTGTTCCCAATCATTATACATATAAACTCAGATCCTCATCCCATACCATCCACAAAAATTAACTCAAATGAATCACAGATCTAAGTAAAAGAGCTGAAACTGAAGTCTTCATCAAAGAAGACATATCAATGACTAATAAGCATGTGAAAAGGTGCCAACACCTTTAGACATTAGGCAAATGCAAAATAAAATCACACGAGATATCACTGCAAACCCATATTGCAGACTGACTACAATAAAAAAAGAGAGATAATATCAAGTATTGATGAGCCTGTGGAGAAACTGGAACCCTCATACACTGCCAGTGGGAATGTAAAATGGCAGTTATCCTACTTCAGAAAACAGTTTGGTAATTTCTTAAAAAGTTAAACATAAATTTACCATGGGATCCAGCAATTCCATTCACAGGTATCTAATACAAAAGAAATGTAGACCTATGTGTACATGAAAATTTGTCATGAATGTTCATAGCAGCATTATTCATCAGAGCCAAAAAAATGGAAAAACTGTCCATTACCTGGTAATGGATATCCATACCATGGAATACTATTCAGCAATGAAAATGGACCAAAATACAGATACATGTTAGAACACGGAGAATCTCAAAAACATGTTATACGTTAAGTAAAAGAAACAAGATGCAAAATATTATGTATTGTATGAATCCATTTATATGAAATGTCAGAAAAGACAAATTTGGAGAAGAAAGCAGATCAGTGGCAGCCTGGGGCTGGAGGTTAGAGCAAGGACCAGCTGCCAATGGGGTCAAGGGGGCTGTTTGGAATGATGGAAATGTTCTGTTATAAAAGAAGATGATGATTATGGCTACGTGAGTCTATACAGTTATTAAAAGTTATTTATGGTATATAAACAACACCTCAACAAAGTTGAATTTAAAAAAGAAGCAACACAAAATTGACTCTACCTTTTGTAATCAAAATAGGGGATTGTGCTAGGGTGTGGGCAGCCAACTAGCTGAATACCTTGAACATGGGTGGGCAGAGTAGATGGAAGACTCACTATTAGATTTTCTTTTATAGGAGGGGGTTATCAAATTGCTCAGGAGGCAGAGTACTTTCAAACCAGAGTAATCCTGAATTTTTCCTAGTTCACAGAAAAAAAAGTATGTTAAAATTGACATAGTCTTCTCACTAATAAGTTTGTCCTACCATAATTATTCTTCCAGCACAGTAATTCTTTTAGTATAAGAGTATAATTATCCTTTTAGTATAATACAATCATTATAACATCACCTATGCTGCTAAAATATTTTATTTCCATTATTTTAAAGTTCAAAGTTTATTTTTACCTTACTTTGTTTGATAAAAGATTTAAGTTAGGTGATTTTTTAAAATTTCACATAAATTTAAGAATTTCAATTTGTACTTTAATAATGTAATGTTAACTGAACATAACAACTATAAGAAACATCAGAAATTACATGTTATATGAAATATATTTTCAAATAATCAAACTTAGTATTGTGCTTTCTTTTACCTCTAGTCTCAGATATAATGTTCATTATAGCCAGTGGATTCCAAACCATTCTTGGTCTTCAAGCTGATCCAAGTTGCTAAGAGTTGGACAATACTGAGTTTCCCCACTTAAAAGGAAATAAAAAATCAAAATGGACAAAAATCTTCTCAAATTCCCTTTCCATACTTTACTATAGTTTTCCTAAGCTGTTAACAGCTACTACTGTGGACTACTATGAACACTTGATTTGGGTCATTTTGGTCCTACCAAATATCACTTGAAGGAAAATGACTTCAACATACTCTGCCACTTAAATAAATTGGAGGGTCAGTCCAAGGTCATGCCATAAAAAGACTTATAATAGAATCCTACTTTTTCATTCCAAGATCCAATTATCAGTAAAAAACAGCGTCAACAGCCTTAAGACTCTGGTTTCAAGTCAGAATCTAGTAGCCAAGTAAATATTCCAAAATTTTTCACCCCAGCAATTTCCCTATCTACATTCAATTTCTGTCAAAGTCCTACATCATTTGGTTAATTCTGTCAGTTTCATCAGATTACAAACTAAACTGAGGAGAAAGATCGTTTTATTCATCTTTACATCTCTTCTATATGAGATCAAATTGCCAACATCCATTGGATCATAGAAAAAGCAAGAGAATTCCAGAAAAACATCTACTTCTGCTTCATTGACTATGCTAAAGACTTTGACTGTGTGGATCACAACAAACTGTGGAAAATTCTTAAGGAGATGGGACTACCAGACCACCTTACCTGCCTTCTGAGAAACCTATATACAGGTCAAGAAGCAACAGTTAGAACTGGACATGGAACAACAGACTGGTTCCAAATTGGGAAAGGAATATATCAAGGCTGCATATCGTCACCCAGCTTAATAATCTATACATAGAATACATCACGCAAAATGCTGGGCTGGATAAAGCACAAGTTGGAATCAAGATTGCTGGGAGAAAAAAAAAAAAAAAGATTGCTGGGAGAAATACCAATAACCTCAGATACACAGATGACACCACACTTACGGCAGAAAGCGAAGAACTAAAGAGCCTCTTGATGAAAGTGAAAGAGAGTAAAAAAGTTGGCTTAAAACCCAACATTCAGAAAACTAAGATCATGGCATCTGGTCCCATCACTTCATGGCAAATAGATGGGGAAACAACAGAAACAGTGACAGACTTTATTTTTGGGGGCTCCAAAATCAGTGCAGATGGTGACTGCAGCCATGAAATTAAAAGACACTAGCAGTGTTCTTGCCTGGAGAATCCCAGGGACGGGGGAGCCTGGTGGGCTTCCGTCTATGGAGTCGCACAGAGTCGGACACGACTGAAGCGACTTAGCAGCAGCAGCTCCTTGGAAGAAAAGCTATGACCAATCTAGACAGCATATTAAAAAGCAGAGATATTACTTTGCCAACAAAGGTACATCCTTCAAAGCTATGGTTTTTCCAGTAGCCATGTATGGATGTGAGAGTTGGACCATAAAGAAAGCTGAGTGCCCAAGAATTGATCCTTTTGAACTGTAGCAGAGAAGACTCTTGAGAGTCTATGGTATAATTTACAATTGAAAATCTGGAAATAAAAGGTTAAATAAAAAGGAAGTATATTCAACTGGACAGAATGTTAGACAGTTGTTAAAAAAAAAAAGTATGAAGATTATGGCAATATGGAAAATGTGTACATCTAGCCAAAATGAAAAGTCAAAAATAACTACATATATACTATGACAACATCTATATAAAACATATAAATATGAATAAATTTGGAAAGGAAAAATATTGGAAGGTTGCCCCTCAAAATATATGTTAGATTATCATGATGGGATAATTGGCAAATTTATTTTCTTTTACTTCTGAAATGGTAAATATATATCATATATATTTTGTATTTGTTTTGACCCGGGACAAAGCTGGCAACCCTTTTCTGTAGATATTTTTAACTACTAAAAGGGACCATTAGAAAAAAGACAACACACATATTTCCGCAAAACTTATTACTATTAAGTGATTTAAAAGAACTTAGTAATAAGCACTTTTAAGGCATAAAATGAATGCCAAAAGACCTTTAACAATGAGAAATAGTTTTCTCAACTATGAAAAATAAACCATAGTTTTGAACTTTTGAAGTTTGGAACCACTAAAGAGGTGGAGTGATAAAGAGCAAGAGATACCTTTGAGAGTATCACCTCATATCCAATCCTCCAGTTACAGTTCTCTCTGGATTATGCTGAAGAGTTGTGGCAGGTTTGTTAAAACTTACAGAATCATCATTGTGAGGTTCAGATATTTTTAGTAAAAATTACCAGCAAAGTCCTAAGTAATTTAGATAATATTCACCAGTGTTAAGTGGGATGGACCAGTGAACACATGAGCAAATCTTCTCTGGGTGACTTATATAAGATCACCTTCAAAGGTATCTCAATTTGTAGTTCTATTTAGTAACCCAATTGGAAGAAAACAAGACCAGGCAAAGACATGAATAACCTACCAGACTGATTTCCACAAAAATTTCATCAGTAAAAGAAAAAATCTTGATCTGTAGTTTCCACTGGGAACTTGGCATCCAATAACATCTGCAAAATTAAATAATCTCTGGATGACAGAGGATGAAATGGCTGGATGGCATCACTGACTCGATGGACGTGAGTCTGGGTGAACTCCGGGAGTTGGTGATGGACAGGGAGGCCTGGCGTGCTGCGATTCATGGGGTCACAAAGAGTCGGACACAACTGAGCGACTGAACTGAACTGAACTGAAAGATAGTATGGTGTGGTTTACAATGTTGAATCTAATGTCTCCCACCTGAACACAGCTGGAGTATATTTCAAAGATAAGGAAGTACATATTAAAAAATAATGAAATTTTAATTTCTCCCTCTCCAGTTATAATGCAGAGTATTCAACATCAATTCTGTTCTTTCCTCACTTAACAAACATCAATCCTCAATCTATAGATAACAGCTCTAGAATAATGTATTTTATCACCTCCTCTCAAATGGCAGAAGGCAAGATAGCTCTTTACAATGCTAAGAAAATCTAGGTACCTCTAGGCCTCCAGTTTCTAGTTCATAATCAGAGCAATCCTTTTCACCTCTTTAAATACAGATGTAATAAGTGCTTTAAAAAAAATGTCAACTATCAAAAACCAAAGAAAAGCTTACTGAATATAAGATTTTCCTATAAAATTTCATTAAGGTCAATTTATAGGTTACTACAATCATTCAACTTGGTTTAAATGGACGAACTTCTTTTTACCAAAAAATTGGGATACACAAAATTCATGTAAAATGAGAAAGGAAATAGAGTATTTTAGATTTTATTTCTAGCTCCCATATTAAGAGGAGGATAATGTTAAGATTATGGTTTGTGTCTGCCCTCTGATGCCTCTCACAACACCTACCATCTTATTTGTCTAACTCAATGAAACTAAGCCATGCTGTGTGGGGCCACCCAAGACAGATGGGTCACGGTGGAGAGGTCTGACAGAATGTGGTCCACTGGAGAAGGGAATGGCAAACCACTTCAGTATTCTTGCCTTGAGAACACCATGAACGGTTTGAAAAGGCAAAATGATAGGATACTGAAAGAAGAACTCCCCAGGTTAGTAGGTGCCCTATATACTACTGGAGATCAGTGGAGAAATAACTCCAGAAGGAATGAAGGGATGGAGCCAAAGCAAAAACAATACCCAGTTGTGGATATGACTGGTGATAGAAGCAAGGTCTGATGCTGTAACAGCAATATTGCATAGGAACCTGGAATGTTAGGTCCATGAATCAACGCAAATTGGAAGTAGTCAAATAGGAGACGGCAAGAGTGAATGTCGACATTCTAGGAATCAGCAAACTAAAATGGACTGGAATGGGTGATTTAACTCAGATGACCATTGTATCTACTGCTGCGGGCAGGAATCTCTCAGAAGAAATGTAGTAGCCATCATGGTCAACAAAAGAGTCTGAAATGCAATACTTGGATGCAATCTCAAAAACGACAGAATGATCTCTGTTCGTTTCCAAGGCAAACCATTCAATATCACAGTAATCCAAGTCTATGCCCCAACCAGTAATGCTGAAGAACCTGAAGTTGAATGGTTCTATGAAGACCTACAAGACCTTTTAGAACTAACACCCAAAAAAGATGTCCTTTTCATTATAGGGGACTGGAATACAAAATTAGGAAGTTAAGAAACACCTCGGGTAAAGGGCAAATTTGGCCTTGGAATACGGAATGAAGCAGGGCAAAGGCTAATGGAGTTTTGCCAAGAGAACGCACTGGTCATAGCAAACACCCTCTTCCAACAACACAAGAGAAGACTCTACACATGGACATCACCAGATGCTCAACACCGAAATCAGATTGATTATATTCTTTGCTGCCAAAGATGGAGAAGCTCTATACAGTCAACAAAAACAAGACCGGGAGCTCACTGCGGCTCCGATCATGAACTCCTTCTTGCCAAATTCAGACTTAAATTGAACAAAGTAGGGAAAACCACTAGACCATTCAGGTATGACCTAAATCAAATTCCTTATGATTATACAGCAGAAGTGAAAAATAGATTTAAGGGACTAGATCTGATAGACAGAGTGCCTGATGAACTATGGAATGAGGTTCATGACATTGTACAGGAGACAGGGATCAAGACCTTCCCCATGGAAAAAAAATGCAAAAAAGCAAAATGGCTGTCTGGGGAGGCCTTACAAATAGTGGTGAAAAGAAAAGAAGTGAAAAGCAAAGGAGAAAAAGAAAGATATAAGCATCTGAATGCAGAGTTCAAAGAAAAGCAAGGAGAGATAAGACTTCCTCAGCGATCAATGCAAAGAAATAGAGGAAAACAACAGAATGGGAAAGACTAAGATCTCTTCAAGAAAATTAGAGATACCAAGGGAACATTTCATGTAAAGATGGGCTCGATAAAGGACAGAAATGGTATGGACCTAACAGAAGCAGAAGATATTAAGAAGAGGTGGCAAGAATACACAGAAGAACTGTAAAAAAAAGAGCTTCATGGCCCAGATAATCACGATGGTGTGATCACTGACCTAGAGCCAGACATCCTGGAATGTGAAGTCCAGTGGGCCTTAGAAAGCATCACTACGAACAAAGCTATTGGAGGTGATGGAATTCCAGTTGAGCTATTTCAAATCCTGGAAGATGATGCTGTGAAAGTGCTGCACTCAATATACCAGCAAATTTGGAAAACTCAGCAGTGGCCACAGGACTGGAAAAGGTCAGTTTTCATTCCAATCCCAAAGAAAGGCAATGCCAAAGAATGCTCAAACTACCACACAATTGCACTCATCTCACACGTTAGTAAAGTAATGCTCAAAATTCTGCAAACCAGGCCTCAGCAGTACGTGAACCGTTAACTTCCAGATGTTCAAGCTGCTTTTAGAAAAGGCAGAGGAACCAGAGATCAAATTACCAACATCCGCTGGATCATCAAAAAAGCAAGAGAGTTCCAGGCAAACATCTATTTCTGCTTTCTTGACTATACCGAAGCCTTTGTGTGGATCACAATAAACTTTGGAAAATTCTGAAAGAGATGGGAATACCAGACCACCTGACCTGCCTCTTGAGAAACCTATATGCAGGTCAGGAAGCAACAGTTAGAACTGGACATGGAACAACAGACTGGTTCCAAATAGGAAAATGAGTATGTCAAGGCTGTGTATTGTCACCCTGCTTATTTAACTTACATGCAGAGTACATCATGAGAAATGCTGGGCTGGAAGAAACACAAGCTGGAATCAAGATTGCTGGGAGAAATAGCAATAACCTCAGATATGCAGATGACACTACCCTTATGGCAGAAAGTGAAGAGGAACTCAAAAGCCTCTTGATGAAAGTGAAAGTGGAGAGTGAAAAAGTTGAGTTAAAGCTCAACATTCAGAAAATTAAGATCATGGCATCTGGTCCCATCACTTCATGGCAGATAGATGGGGAAACAGTGGAAACAGTGGCAGACTATTTTTTGGGGCTCCAAAATCACTGCAGATAGCTATGAAATTAAAAGACCCTTGCTCCTTGGAAGGAAAGTTATGACCAACCTAGATAGCATATTGAAAAGCAGAGACATTACTTTGCCAGCAAAGGTCCGTCTAGTCAAGGCTATGGTTTTTCCAGTGGTCATGTATGGATGGGAGAGTTGGACTGTGAAGAAAGCTGAGCCCCAAAGAATTGATGCTTTTGAACTGTGGTGTTAGAGAAGATTCTTGAGAGTCCCTTGGACTGCAAGGAGACCCAACCAGTCCATTCTAAAGGAGATCAGTCCTGGGTGTTCATTGGAAGGACTGATGCTGAAGCTGAAACTCCAGTACTTTGGCCATCTCACGCGAAGACTTGACTCATTGGAAAAGATCCTGATGCTGGGAGGGATTGGGGGCAAGAGGAGAAGGGGACGACAGAGGATGAGATGGCTGGATGGCATCACCAACTCGATGGACATGAGTTTGAGTAAATTCCAGGAGTTGGTGATGGACAGGGAGGCCTGGTGTGCTGTGATTCATGGGGTCGCAAAGAGGTGGACACGACTGGTGACTGAACTGAAGTGAAAGAAGAAAGCAGCAGCCATTCTCCTCCCTTGAACCACCTGCTAGCCTAGTGCCTCTCTATATGGATGAGAAAGGAATTATCCACCCCCTTCTTTCTTTTAGAGACCACAGTTCATTAAGCACAAAATCCATGGTTCTGGGGATCAAACCTGTTTTTGTCACTCTGACGATGGATAATATAGAAGTTTTAGCAGAGCCTTCTGTCCCATTTCCAGACCTGGGTTACTCCTTAAGAGATAAGGTTTTCTCTTCACAAAGGAGATTGTGTGAAGATCTAATAAATTATCACTAATTAAACAACTAAAGGAAGCTAATATTCTTTAGTACTGTTGCCAATGTCAATGCTGAATGTTAAGACAGAAAACCTTGATCTCTTCATCCAAACTGCTAACATAATCTAGATATGTTCTGATTTAATTCATTTTTACAATTTAAAATGGAATTAGGCAGTCTTTATTTAGTTTGACGAATGCTGAGAACCTACCAAGTGCCAGAACCTACTAAATGCTAAACCTTGGACATAAAAATAACGAAGTTCAGTTGCTACCAAATCTACGTGCTCAAAACTTAGATTGTTTGTGGGGTGGGGGGTGGGGTGGAGGAAGCTGTTAACAAAGTGTGTTAAATGACACAACAGTGATTTGCACAGCTTACTCCTGAGCACAGAAAATATTTCTGAGAGGAGATGATGCTAGATGAGCATTTTTATAGAAACGTTTTCTTTACTTATTTTATTTTTATTCTTTTCCTTATTTTCTTTAATCTTTTTAATCACTTAGTTTATAGTCCATTTCATATTTTCCTATATCTTTGGTTCTGGAGATGCAAAGTCTCCTGTTTACTTTTATTTCTGGTGGGTAATGTCCATGTTTTGTCATTTCTGTTCGAGTGTACACCACCAAGTATTATTTTCATCATGGCAATCTTACATGTTCTGGATTCTGGCAATGTAACTCCAAACCAGTTTTGTATTTGTTAACACTGTAGTCCCAGAAGACCAAATTATGATGTGGTTACAAAGGAATCTCTATTCCTTATTCTGGGCTTAAGGATCCCACATCACATAAGCAGGTTAAAATCAGACTTTAAATTCACAATAAGACACAGGTTTGGGGGTGGTAGCTGACTATATTTCCAAATTTGGCTATAACAGCAGCTCCCATTTCAAATGTTCTTTCTTCTTTGAGATCCTGACATTTCTCCCAATGAAGCAGTAGAATCTATGTGCTATCTCGCTAAACTGGACAGGCCTTTGTGACTACCTTAACAGAATATGGTAGGAGTGACCCTATGACGCCAAAGGGTAAGTCATTAAAATGCCACATACATCCTGCTAGTTCCTTTAGGATGCTTGTTCTTGAAACTGAGCCAAGTGCTGTGGGAAGTGTAATCAGCCCATGGAGAGGCTCATGGGCTCATGTGGAAGGAAACTGAGACCCTAGTCAAGCTCCTAGGTGATTGAGTGGCAACATATCAGCCATGTGACTGAAACACCTAAAAAGTGACTCCCCCTGCCTTAGTTTAGCCACTCCAGCGCCATATGGGGCAGAGATGTAGTTTTGTGAGTAAAATAGATGATAGCTTGTTTTAAATCACAAACTTTATTACAGTGGTTTGTTTCTTATGTAACAACAGATAAATAAAACAGAATCTCCTCTTTTCACTAGATTTTTTTTTTTTTCATTCTGAGTATCAAGCGGATACTGTTGAGGAAATATCCCTCTGTAATAAAACTGTACTGCATGCTAACATATAATAGACAAGTTTTACTGGACAAACAATACAACCTCTTTCAAGTGTATGTTATCAGTACCCTTGTTAATTACCCTTCTGAAAATTTTAACTTAGGACTACAAACTTCAGGTACACCTTTCCTCATATATTTTCCTCATGTGGCAGGGTCTTATATCTTCCACCTGAGTGTCATAGGTTCATTCCTCCCCAGCTGACCACAAGCCAATTCTTAGTGCATGGAGGCATGTCTTCAACTATACATATGTATAACAAAAAAGCCTATTATTTTGATGCACACAGGAAGCAGAGTATGGTGGTCCCCAGCCTTTGGCTAGAAACCTGTTTTCTTTCCTTCCTGCAACACAGTCCTTATAATTGAAATATTCTCATTTTAAACCTCTGAATCTGTGGCCTTATTTTTTTAAGAAAACAACATTGCTTGCAGTCTTCCTGAGCCAGCATAAAATTTCTCTAGATAGCCTTTCTCTCTGTGTAGCCCTTCAAAGATTTTGGTTTTATGCAAGGGTATGCAACTCTCTTTATCTTAAAAGCCCAAGGGTTCATTGTCTCTGAACGGACATTAAGACTCAAGCCCCAACTCGGGAGAGTCTATTTCTGGGTCCAATAACTCTCTCTCCCCACTAAAGACCAACACGACTACCTTGTAATATACTTATTGTGACTTTGGGGTATGTCTTACTTTCTAGCATTCTGAGAGTTTGCTATTTTTCTTGTGAGCTAAGCTGTGTATTTAAACTACACCATTTGTTTTTTATATACTGTGGGATACTTGCAACAAGAGGGGTTCCATATGATTACATTCTACCATGTTTAGAAAAGTAAGCTCTTTAGCCAAGTAGAGAGAGAAGGAAAAACATTTTACATAGAGAAAACAGCATCTGCAAAAACTCAGTTGAGTAACAACTTGGTTACACCCTGGAACTCTAAGAAATCTACTACTGTTGCAGTGCAGAGGCAATACAAGGTAATAAGTGGCAAGAAATGAGATGGCAAGGTAGGTAGTTGCTAGATAATAAGCACTTTGTAATACAAGCTAAGGAGCTTGAAGTTTTTCTGTAGGAAATGGGAACCACCAAAGACTGTAAAGACATATTTCAGTAGATCACTTCAACAGATTATACAGCATATAGATTTGGGTTGGGGGTGGGGGACCTGACAATAGAAAGATCAGATATCTTTGGTGGGGGTAAGAGGGGAAGTGGAGAACAGAGGCCAAAGATGCAGCTCCGAACTGTGGCAGTAATAGTAGTGACTGAGAGAAAGGTAGAGGTCAGAAATTTAAGGAGTTACAATGAATATGGATTAGAGAATCAGGAAGAAGAAAGAATTTAGGCTATGTTCCAGATCTGTAGTTTGAGCAGCCAAGTAGATATTGGGTTGTAGGAGAAAAGGGTTTGAGATGAGGAATTCAATTTTAAATGCACAGTCAATATCCTGATGGAGATGATCAAAGAGCAGTTAGATACCAAAGGGGAACTGTGGAAAACGGAGGGACCCCAATTCCACTGTGGATTCCATTTTTTTGTAGGAATTTGCATGTCCAACACTACCCAGCTGACATTAATAGTGTCAGATATGGTAGCTAGCGTAAGCTCATCCTAGCAACCCAGGAGATTGAACGTAAGTCTCCGGATTCAGGTATCCAAGCTACAGTTATGGTGACCATGTCTTAGGTCTTCTGAAATACTCACTTTTTGGTGAGTAAAACATCTTTACTGAAGCTGTATCATTCCAACACATACACTGAGAAAGGCATTTAAGCCACATTTTTCCTAAGCACCAAGTGCCTAAGAAGAAAAACAGTGGTTCAGGTCAGAAACAAAACAGATCATTTGAACAGCCCAAGGGGTCTCAAAGAGTCGGACACGACTGAGCGACTTCCCTTTCTTTCTTTTTTTCTTATCAGATGATCACCAAGAGTGTCACTTTTTACTCTAGAGTCTCCTTTCCTTCCCAAACAAGACTAAGAAGGAAAAGAGAAATGTTTAAAGTCCTTAGGAGGACAAATATAAATTAATAATTTCTCAAGTGCCTTAGAGCAAAACTCCTTTTGTTGAGCAATTTTTTCCTTTTAACTTTTAATTTTGCCATAATTTGAGGCTCATAGAAAAGTTGTAAGACTAGCAGAAAGAATCTCAACATACATTTCACCCAGATTCTCCAAATTTTAACAATCTACCAATTTGCTCTATTATTTTCTCTATATAAAACACTCATTTTTTCCTAAACTGTTTGAGAGCTAGTTGCTAGCCTGATGAGCTTTTACCCCAACTACTTCATTGTGTATTTCTTAACAACAAGGTCATTCTCTTATATAATTCAGTACAAATATCAGGAAATTAACAGTGATACGATATGATTATCTAATCAACGGACTCCATTTGGCTTTGCCAGTCATCCCAAAAATGCCTCTCACAGCAAAAGAAAATCCCAGATCACACTGCATTCAGTTGTCAGTCTCCTTAACATGGAACAGTTTTTTAGTCTTTGTTTTTTCTTTTGAAAGCAAAATTTTAAAATTTATTTTGTAGCAAGTCCCCCATATTGAGCCTTTCTTAATTTCTCTCATGATTAGATTTCAGGTTATACATTTTTGGCAGGAACACCATGGAAGTAATGTTGAGGTCAGTTTGTCACAATATTGGCGAGGCTGGGTTTACAACTTAGTTAAGGTGGTATCTGCTGGTTTTCTCCCGTTACTATTTCTCCCCAGGTGGAGAATGCCTGACACGTGGCATGGAGCCTACAGGATGGAGGTTGTCCCAGCCACCACCAGGTGCCCGCGGCAGGGAGTACACAGGATAGAAGACCCATTCTGCCTCGCCCGCCGCCCTTGGGTTGGCCAGAGACCAGAGGTGGTACCGCGAGTCAGCTCAGTCATACGCGCACACAAGAGCCCGCGCACAGGCCCGGGCAGGCTGCTCCAGCCGCAAGGGCCAAATCAGGCGCCAGGTGACGGTCCAAAGGCTCAGAGCCCCGTGCATATCCAGAGCCCCAAAGTCCTTGGCGGCAGACACGAAGGAGACTGTGTCAGCAGTTACTATGTTTCCCTTAGTAATTAATAAGAATATTATGGGTAGATACTTTGAAACTATCAAAATATTCCATTACTGATAAACTACCTACCAATTTTAATGTCTATTGATGATTTTTGCCTAAAACAATTATTATTTTGATGGATGCCAATTGCTGATTTTCTATTTCAATTATTCTTTCTACTTTCATAGTTGGCATTATATTGATACTTTAACAAAGAAATTTCTCTTTTCTTTTACCTACCTATCTATTTTCATCAGTATGAACTCACATGTTCTTATTTGGTTCAATGAATTATAACTCATTATTTTCACTCCTTTGATGCTCAGTTTGGGTTTTTTTTTGTTGTTGTTGTTTTTTAGCGGGTCTGAGTCCCTCTAAAGAAGAAATTCTTAGTGTTTTTCCATCCCCTTATATGAGAAAGAAAGCATACAGGGGGCTGAGCTGCCTAATTGCCCTTTCCTAGGTGAGATAACAGAGAAGGCGATGGCACCCCACTCCAGTACTCTTGCCTGGAGAATCCCATGGACAGAGGAGCCTGGTAGGCTGCAGTCCATGGGGTCATGAAGAGTCGGACATGACCGAGCGACTTCCCTTTCACTTTCCACTTTCATGCATTGGAGAAGGAAATGGCAACCCACTCCAGTGTTATTGCCTGAAGAATCCCAAGGACAGGGGAGCTGGTGGGCTGCTGTCTATGGCGTCGCACAGAGTCGGATACAACTGAAGTGACTTAGCAGCAGCAGCAGCAGGTGAGATAAAGCTCTAGGAGTTTCCTTGGAGTGTTGGCCCTCCTTACTGAGAATAGAACTGGGAGCACTCCAAAATGCTTACTTTCCCTTTCCACCTGTCAGAAGCATAAGGGGATTTTTCTCAGATCTTCAACATGAAAAAGTGGTGAGATACCTGGAGATAAAAGTCATAAAAGTGTGGGAATCTCCTTAGACTGGATTCCCAGGAGTTCTTAAGTCTCAAGCTAGTCCACACTCAGTCTTCAAGCAACTAGTAAGCTATCATTTAAGTGATCCTACAAACTGCAGCAGCTCGTGATCTGTATTCACCTCTCTAGTTTTCAGAGTGGTGACTGTCCTATGACCTCAACTCTGAGAAATATATTAAAAGTTACTGGTTTTCAGTTTCTTGTTGTAAGAAGGGGAACAACAACTTCTAAGCTCTTCACATGTTAGAGCAGAAACTGGAAGTCTCAAGAGATATAGATTTATTTTTCTACTATTTCTTGCCCCAAAAGTTATTAATAATCTAAATTAAGGCAAAGAATGTGCTAAAAGAGGTAAAAGAAAAAATTTAAGGTTTATTTTAGGTAAAACAATACCCACTAGATTATGTTATACACCATCCTCTCATTTCTCTTTATCACTCTACCCTACTGTGGCAGGAGCCTTGTTAGCCATGGGCATATTGCATGCCTGGTGCATAAAACAGCATGTGGCACATAGTAAGCATTCAATAAATATTTGTTAACTACTGAGCTAGGAGATAAGGTGCTTTTCTTGACTCTGATCTCCATTATTATAAGGCTAGAAAGGGGCCAAATCCAGCCCTTGTCATCATCTGGGTTTTGTGTTTCATCACCAACTGAAATAGAAAACAATTTTAAATCAAAGAGCTTTAAAGTATATTTAAAATACTATTAAATACTCAGTAACAACAGAATTCTTTATGGCAACAGAAAACTGACTCATCCTCTTGGTCATCTTGGACACGAGATTTTTTTTTTTAACCTCATTTATGGATATGTTCCATTTTTTCTTATGATACTGCTTATGTTTACTTACCATATCCAAGAAACTGAAGTAGTAAACTCATTAGATCTAGGCAGTATGGTCAAAGGCAGAATTTAATATTTAGAACATCTGGCACATTCAAAGACCACAATTAGACAGATCTGCTATGACTGACTTTCACGCAGTACACCTAGAATGCTTTCCTTACGGGATAACTTTTGCAGCTGTACTTTTTGACTTCCATTTTAGAATGTCAATATACTTTAAAATACTTCATCTTACTTATGCTGCTGCTGCTAAGCCACTTCAGTCGTGTCCGACTCTGTGCGACCCCATAGATGGCGGCCCACCAGGCTCCCCCGTCCCTGGGATTCTCCAGGCAAGAATACTGGAGTGGGTTGCCATTTCCTTCTCCAATGCATGAAAGGGAAAAGTGAAAGTGAAGTCGCTCAGTCATGTCCGACTCTTCACGACCCCATGGTCTGCAGCCTACCAGGCTCCTCTGTCCATGGGATTTTCCAGGCAAGAGTACTGGAGTGGGGTGTCATTGCCTTCTCCATCATCTTACTTATACATATTTCATTAAAATTACAGTATTTAATTAAAGTATACTACAATACACAAGCCAATATTGGCAATATGGAAGCCAATATGTTAAGATAAAAAGAGCCTGTTGCAAATTTTTTACAGCTACAGATAAAATTTTAAGAGGTTTAATACTAGATACACAGTTTATAAGAAAAAACAAATATTCACAAAGGAAGATAGCAGGGAACTTACTAGAAAGATGTTAATGTTGAAAAAAGTTCTCATAATTTGATAAGATAATATTAAAATTAATAAGAACTCCATCCTGAAAGTAATGGGAAGTTACTTAAGAATTTTAATCAGGAAAGTAATTAGATTAACTTTTATAAAGATTATTTTGTTTCATTTCCTTCATCACACTGTCTAATTGTTTTAAACTTATTTATTATGCTTCCCCAACTAGAGTGTAAAGTCTAGGAGAATATAGATTATATCTGACATATTCATTGTTATACCCCCCAATACCTATATGTCACATGCAGCAGATAAAAAACAAAAGTGGCTGAATGAATTAACATAAACAACCAGTTAAGAAGCTAATGCTTTTGGGTGGGGCTGGGCAACAAAACAACAACAACAAATAATTAAGATCCTAAACCAATGAATTGTTAGTAGGGGCACAGTCTCAAACCAGCCTGAAAAATATTAAAAAGTGAGATTTGAAAACTGGTAACCAAAAGATGTGGGCATTGAGGAAAAGTAAAAAGTAAAATATCATGTGTGGAATTTCAAAACTTACTACAAAGCAAAAATAATAAAGACAGTGTATCAATGGCATTAAGATAAACAAACAGATAAATGGAATAGACTGGAAAATCCAGAAACAAACCTTTACATTTAAAATCAGTTAGTTTTTGATAAGGGTGCCAAGTTCATTCAATGTGGAAAGAACGGTATAAATGGTATGGGACAATTGGGTAGCTACATACTAAAGAATGAAGCTAGACTCTTACCTCACACTATATACAAAAATTAATTCAACATGGATCATAGAAATAAACTATAAACTCTTAGAAGAAATTACCAGGAGTTTATCTTCATAACCATGAATTAGGCAATAGCTTCTTAGATATAACATGAGCAACAAAAGAAAAAAAATAAATAAGTAGGATATCATAAAAATTAAAAGCTTTTGTGCTACAGAGGATACTATCAAGAAAGTGAAAAAACAACCCATATAATGGAAGAGAATATTTGCAAATTATATAGCTGATAAGAGTTGTACCAATATTATATAAAGAACTCTTACAATTCAACAACAAAAAGGCAAATAACACAATTTTTATATGTGGAAAGGACTCAAATAGATGTTTCTCCAAAGAAAATACTCAAGTAGCCAAAAAGCACATGCAAAGATGCTCAATGTTATTAGCCATTTAGAAAATGCAAATTAAAGCCACAGTGATATACCACTTCACATCCATTAGGATGGCTAAAATTATAAAAGAGAGAACAAGTGTTGATGATGGTATGGAGAAACTAGAACCCTCACTCATTGATGATAGAATTGAAAAGTTACATAGTCACTTTGGAAAACAGTTTTAAAAGGTTAAACAAAGTCAGCATATGACCCAATAGTTTCACTCATAGGTATATCCAAGCCAAATTAAGAGCATACAGTTTATATAAAAACTAACATACACATGTACACAGCAGTATTATTTGTAATAGCAAAAAAGTAGTTAACAACTCAAATATCTAGCAACTGATTGATGGATAAATAAATGTGGCAAATCCATATAACAGAATACTGTTCAGTCATAAAAAGAAATTAAGTATTAATATATGCTACAAAATAGATGTACCTTGAATATATTATGCAAAGTGAAAGAAGCCAGACACAAAAACACAAATATTCTATAATTCCATTTACATGAAATATCTAGAATACGCAAATCCATAAACAAAGAAGCCAGATTAATGGTCACCTCAGGTTGATGGTGGAGGATTAGACCACTAATGAGTTCAGTTCTCTCGGGAACAATGAAAATGTTATAAAATTATTAGAAAGTGGCGATGGCTGTACAACTCTGTGAGTATACCAAAACTCAAAGAACTCGTCTCTTTAAAAGATGAATTTTATCATATGTAAATTATATCTCAATAAAACTATATTAAGATAGCACACACACACACACTTCTGGACTTTTGAATAGATCATTCCCCTCCCTGGTGCTTTCCAGCTGACTGCTGCAAAATGCTCAAACAAATTTCAAAAATAAAACATACCAAAACTCTTCCAGATTTATAACTATAGGCCTGAAAGTTAATTTAAGGAACTGTTAGAGTGTGAAGTCCTTGACAGCCATAAAACTATCAATAGCATAGTTCTGTTTCCCTTCATTCCTGACCCTGTTGTTTACTTCCTATCACATTATCTTATATATAGTGAGCGCGCAATAAAAGTTTGCTCAAATGAATCTTCAAAAAAACTTCTAGGAATGTGAATGGTTAGAAGGAAGTATTGCTATAGTGAGGCTTTCCAGAGGAGTACTGATTTCTGAATTCCATCTCTTTCTATTTTTAGCCTTCAACCATTTTGAGGGGAGGAAAGATTTGAAATGTGAGAGTTGGACCATAAAGAAAGCTGAGAGCCAAAGAATTGATGCTTTTGAACTGAGGTGTTGGAGAAGACTCTTGAGAGTCCCTTGGACTACAAGGAGATCAAACCAGTCAATCCTAAAGGAAATCAATCCTGAATATTCATTGGAAGGACTGATGCTCCAATACTTTGGCCACCTGATACAAAGAGCTAACTCATTAGAAAAGACCCTGATGCTGGGAAAGATTGAAGGTGGGAAGAGAAGGGGACGACAGAGGATGAAATGGTTGGATGGCATCATCGACTCAATGGACATGAGTTTAAGCAAGCTCCAGGAGTTGGTAATGGACAGGGAAGCCAGGCATGCTGTGGTCCATGGGGTCACAAAGAGTTGGAAACAACTGAGCGACTGAACTGACTAACTGAAGATTTGAGAAATCTTCAGAACATGATCCTAATATAAAGGGTGCCAGTATTACCTTCTTGAATTTTTAATTAAAAACATCTTTCATACAGACCATCTCTAACAGCAGAGTTGACATAAAACACAACAAACACCCTTGTACCCTCTTAGACTAGGGAATGGGGCAGTCTGGTTAATATCCACTCATTAAACATAGATCAGTACTTGTCAAATGAATTGGAACGAAATGTACAACAAATTGAGTTGATGTGATCTTATCTTTCTTGAATAAATCAGACAATATTTAGGTATCTTGCACTGCCTTAGGGTCACGGCTGTAACCAACTATCATTATTCTTTATGTTAGGTTGTTGTTGCATGTGTACTCAGTGAGGAAGTTTCAGTTAATGCCAGATAGACTAATTTTTACTACAGGACGGTGAAACCAAGAAAATTAAAAGCTCAAATCTGCACGCTGAAACATCTTTTAAAAAACAAATAATCTGTAATTTACCACTAAATTATGAAGCAAAACAAAAGAAAAGCTGAATGAAAACTTAACTAGGAGGATTGCTGGCATTTGGGAATCCTTTCAAAGAGGAGGGATCAAAGGAGTAAGCTTCATACAGTCTTTCAAATATGAAATGTTTGGTGGACTATAAAGAGAGGTGGAACAGAAGGATGTCTGCAAATGCTGGTTTGATGAAGACACAAAAAGAGAAAAGCTAATTTATTTATTTGTGCCTTTTAATTTCTTTCTCTGTGTCCATTCCAAGAAACAGACAACCACACCAGGCCAAGCATTCACGGATGCAGAGTTATAATGCTCTTTTACATGTTAAGTTCACAGCAGCAATTTTATATAGCCTGGAAATTTCATCAAATCTGTAAGTTTCCAGGTGTTGCCAATTCCACCTTTAAAAATCACTACTGTACACATCAGCAAAAATACACTGCTTAAAATATCTAACAGGGTGGCTTACTGGAACAAGAGATAGCCCATGAAAGGCACAGTAAAAGTCTCCAGAAAACCATATGTAATACTAAAATGTCTTATTGCTTCTTAAGTAAACAGAACATCTACCTTGGAACTACATGTTAAGTGAAGGTGAGGTTAGCCTCCCTACCCCACTCTCTTCATTCTCTAGCTTGTCCCCTAAGATAGTGTCTTTGAAAAGGCAGCTGCAAAGTTTCCTCTTTGAAAATCAACTCTAACACATTTTAAAAACTAAGAAATAGCTATATGTATTCACAAGGGGAAAAATCTGGCGCTGAACTTTTCTTCTGAATTCCCATATACAGGAATCACAACAATTTACAAAAGATATCTATAAATTAGACAAGTAACCTCATGCATATTAGATACATGCTGAAAGATTATAATTTTAAACAATTATAATTGGGGATATAGATTTTTAAAAAACAAAAACTAAAAAGTTGATCCTATATTAAAATGTCATTTGAACACAGTAAACATTGTTCTGTGTTTTATGAAGGCTCACGGCAGGGCTAGGTTTACATTTAAATCATTGACATTATTTGGTAATTATTCATTTTGGGGTAAAATCTAATATGGCCACTCATGTCATAAGACTACATACTATAGAGATGGAAGGTATCCAAGAGCTCACTAGTCTAAATTTTCTCATTTTACAAAAGAACGAGGCCCAACTTGTTAACTGATTTGTCCAAAATGCCTGGTGCTCTCAAGATTCAGACAGAGCAAAATGCTAGGTTTATTATCTTTAACATTGAAACTATCTGAATCACATTTAATCAAGAAGAAATATCTTTCAAAAGCTTAATTTTTTACTTTCACCATAAAGTGATTTTCTGAGTTTGAAAGAACATTAAGTAGCAATCACTTTTTAATAAAGGAAACCTTCAAATATTTCCTCAAGATCTAAAGCAATGGAAAATTTTAAAATAATCCAGGATAAAGAACAAGGTCCTACTGTTTAGCACAATGAACTATATTCAATATCCTATAATAAACCATAATGGAAAAGAATATAAAAAAGAATGTATATATATGTAAATACATATATAAAACTTAATCACTTTGATATACAGTAGAAATTAGCACAACATTGTAAATCAACTATACTTCAATAAAAACAAATAAATGAATAAAAATTAACCAGGGAAGTCCAAAGTTAGGGTTCTCCCTTTTATCTTTTTCCCATAGTAGTAGATGCAGGAATCTTATATCTGAATTCAATCTAAGGAAAGGAAAATCACTAATGGAGCAATTTAATCCACAAACTGCCATCTCCTCAAATAATTCTGATGGGTTTGTCAATTTTCTGCTAACCATTGCAATATGCTTTGGTTATCCTGACCACTGTGGACTAGACATTCCCAAAGAGGGTCTGACTTGACCTACTTAGACCCTGACATCTGGAAACTGCATTGTTCCCCATCTTCTCTCCACCACCTGTGAAAAAGATCAGAAAGGTTAGTTGGCGGGTCCTAAAGATGAGATGACAGGCCTGTAGATGCACCTGTGGCCTCTGACCTGTGAGCAGAATTCTCACTTGCATGACAAAGTGAAGCACCAGCCTGGATTTCTAGAAATATAAGCAATTTTCATTTAAATGAATTGTCTCTAGAGACCCTGGGTAGATAGCACAAATGAGATGCTCATAAATTTTCTTAGCAAATCCTTAACCTTTGTTTTTACTGACACCATTATTTTTGTATAATAAGAAAGAGTAAGTAAAGAGATCTGAAGGTAGAAATTTTTTAAAGAAAGAAAAGCGTTATTTGCTCTGTTTGGCTTCAAGATAAAGCTAATATGCAGCATGCCAATGGTTAACCAAAATATCTAATCTGGAATCCAAAGAATAAATATGAAAATTAAAATAACACTGAGACATAAAGATCTGAAGGATAACAGGTACCCACAATTACTATGCAGATGTTCCACAGACAAAGATGGCTTTCTGGCTCTGCTGTCTATCCCTAGAGGCTTCAACCTTAAGTCTGATACAGAACTACATTCTAAGCTGTAATGATTTCATTTTCTCTATCCTTTGAGATATTAGAAAGGTCCAAATTATGGTCAGACTGCAAAACTAAAAGTAAAAAAAAATGCACAGAATTGCCTGTGGGTGCCATTAAAGAAAGTGAATAGACGACTAGAAGAGTGATATCACAACGAGGAAGTTCACAAGGAGACTGGCATCATTACACAATGTCAACCATTTAGCCAACTGAATTACTTAATTCTGATTTCCTTTACCTATTTATTCTTTAATCCACCATTATTGAAATTAGAAGATCTAAAATCATGCTTCTAATGAGGAAAATCATATCTCTCAACAACAACAACAAAATATACTGGACTCAACAGAGTCACCAAAATTCCTCACAAAGAGAGTCACAAAACATAAGAAGACAGAATATGTCATTATGCTTACTTAACACTGCATTGCTTATCATACAAACCAGGACACTTATCAAAAGTGAAAGGGGACACTATTAAAACTTACACTAGGAAAGGATGCAGAGAAACAGGAACTCTCATTTACTGCTGACAGAAATGCAAAATGTTAATAGCCACTTCAGATAGTCTGGCAGTTTCTCACCAAGTTAGACATATACCCACCATATAACCAACTCAGCAGTCATGTTTCTAGTTATTTTCCCAAGTGAAATGAAAACATGTTCATGCAAAAATCTGTATGTAAGTTTTTACAGCAGCTTTATTCATAATCACTAAAAACTGGAAGCAACCAAGATACTGTTCAACAGGGTAATGGACAAACAAACTGTGAGACACCCATACAATGTAATAATATTCAGTGATAAAAAGGACCAAGCTAGTGATTCAGATAAGGTAGATATAACTTAAATGCATCTTCCTAAGTGAAAAAAGGCAGACCTGAAAGGTTGCATATTATGCAATTCTCTTCATATGACATTCTCCAAAAGGTGAAAACTAAAAGTACAGAAAAACAGGTGAGTGGTTGTGAGGGACTGGGGGAGTGGGCATCAGTTTACTAAAGGGGACACATGGGAAGTTTTAGGGTGGAGGAAATATTCTGGAGAGGTAGAGACCTGATACTATGTATCTGGTAAAGCACAAAAACCCTACAACACAAAAAGTGAACTTTAATATATGCACATTAAAAAAAAAAAATCAACCAAGAGGTTGGGGACCTCAAGATGGAATGCAGACATAATCTCACTGAAAAGGGTACAAGAAAAAAAAAAAAAAGGAAGGAGCTGACTTAAAATTACTTTGGAAAATAATGTTTTGATTGGAAACAATAAGAGTAGAAGAAAAAGGAAATGTATGTGAACAGTTTTCTAGTTGGCAGGTTGTTCTTATAGTGGTAGAAGTTAACATTTCTGAAACTGCTTTACCTGTATGTCATAGTTGAAGAAATAAGGAGATGGATGACAGACGGTGGAAGCCAGGCTAAAAAGTTCAGATAAACAAAAGGGGAAAGCTAAAACAATTCTATGGTACGGGATTAGTTAGCGTTACCAGTATGAACTGATGTTTAGCTTAATATACAAACAGATTAAAAGATACAGAAATAACTACAGATGTGAGATTATATATATATATATGAGAATTAGTATATATACATGTATTTCCTTGCTCTGTCTGTTGAGAAGGCCTAGAAACAGTGACATTCCAGTAGCAATGAGCATATTCATTGCCCAGATATTGGTTTATAAATACCACTAACCATGGAACCAGGACTTCTTGGAAAAATGGTTGATTCTAGGACTAGGGTAGGCAAAATACAAGATGAGCCCATAGCATCCTGCAGTGCCAAAAAGTAAAGAAGTTTTCAAAAAACCCAAAAGGATGGGGACTTAAGAGCCAACCTGAAAGAGCTTCCATCTGCCAAGTTGGAACCACCCGAACAGCAAAGTAACATAGTAAGGAATTATAACTCTAAGTATAAAATAAATATGCACAAGTCCATATTGATACAAATGACTGAAGAAATGAATGAGGGAGAAAAGACAGATCTTCCGTACAAAATTTCAAATAATTTATGCAGATACTCTAATTATACCCCTCCTTTGATCATGGGCTGGACTTAGTGACTTATGAAGAACAAAGCATCGGGCGTTGAGGTAACCTTATAGTGAAGAAGCCTAGCAAACACTGCCTTGGCCAGATAACTCAAGGTTAACATCAACAATGGTAAGTTATATTGATAGAATGTACCCCTAATATTATGTGATGAGAAGGGCCATTTATTTCTGTGGTATCATTCCTCCCAAAAACATAAACTCAGTCTACATGAGGAAAACATCAAGCAAACCCAAACTGAGACATGATAATAAACAAAATAGCTGACAATACTCCTCAAAACTGTTAAAATTATGAGAGATAAAGACTGATAAACTGTCAAAGAGCAGAGGGGACAAAGAGCCATGATACCTAAATGCAATGTGGTATCCTGGATTGAATCACAGAACAGAAAAAAGACATTAATGGAAAAGCTAGCAGAATCTGAATAAAGTCTGGAGTTTAGTTAATAGTAATGAACTGCTACTGATTCTTAGTTTTGACAAATGTACCATGTTTGTATTACATGTTAACAATGGGGAAAATGAGATGAGGGATAAAAAACTCTGTAACATATTTGTAACTTTTCTGTAAATCTAAAATTATTCCAATAGTGTGATTAAAAAGGAAAAAAATAGGACACTGTACTCATCTCATGTATGGTCCAAGTCTACCTTCACTTTCAGCATCCTTTGTTGAAAATCTAGAGCACAACAGTTGAGTTTGTGCTATCTGGTGATAAATAGAAAATCTAACTGGATTCCATCACTGCTAAAAAAGATTTTTTTAGACTTGCTTTTATAATTTCTAGCTATAAATATATATTTTAAAAATGCTTTAAAAAAGGCTCCCTGAGCTGATTTGGGGAGGGGGTGTTGGGGATACATAAGAAAAGATAATTTGTTATGAAATTTAGAACTTCCTTTCTGTTCAGGTTTTATATTTAGGGCTTAAATATTTTATTCTTGCAGGAGATAAGAACAACATGGCAACTGAAAAAGAAATCCCATTACTCACAAGATCAGTGATGAACTGGGGAGTCCACAACGCTACTGTACCTCAAGAGAGGTAAGAAACAAATTGGTAGAGTTTCAAAGATCACTTATAAGGATAAATGGGAGTAAAAGAAGATAACTGAAAACTGACAAGCCATCTTCTCTCCTCGGCTGGTAGCAAACAGGCTGCATGTTTTAATTAACTTTTTGTATTAAAACAACTCTGTCTGCTGAAGTAAGATGAACATTTTCCTTAGAGAGCTCTTGTTGCCAGAAATACCTTCTATTTTGGTGGGGGGTGGGGTGGGGGTGGGGTGGGTGGGGTGGGGGGGTGGTGGGTGGGAATAAATTACAGATTGAGTATAGAAATCATTTGAAAGCAAACATTTTTCTTGATGCTCTTCTCCCTTCAATAGCTGTATGAAGAGCAGAGGTGTTTAACGGAGTTACAGATATTTTTAAGTACACTGCTGCTGCTGCTAAGTCGCTTCAGATGTGTTCGACTCTGTGTGACCCCATAGACGGCAGCCCACTAGGCTTCCCCGTCCCTGGGATTCTCCAGGCAAGAACACTGGAGTGGGTTGCCATTTCCTTCTCCAATGCATGAAAGTGAAAAGTCAAAGTGAAGTCTCTCAGTGTGTCTGACTCTTAGCAACCCCATGGACTGCAGCCTTCCAGGCTCCTCCGTCCATGGGATTTTCCAGGCAAGAGTACTGGAGTGGGGTGCCATTGCCTTCTCCGGGGAGGTGCATCACAAACTAGAATTATAGACAAAATTACTTTTCAGTATGTCCAATATACCAATGTGCATTATACCTGAACCTAATATAATAGTAACACAATAAATATTACCCTTAATTTTCCCATAGAATCCATTTTATTTATTCATTTAGTCAATAAATATTTACATTCCTTATGTGCTAGGCACATTTTTTTTTAACAGCTCTGTTTGTTTGGGGAGAGAAAAGATACATGCTCATTATTTTACAATTCAAACAAGTACAAAAATGAAAGGCAGTCAAAACCATTCTACAACTTAATACACCCAGCATTTAACATTTGGTGAAAAAGAATCTAGACATTCCTCTTTTGTCAGGCACATTAATAATTAATTTATTAAAAGCAATTTAGCCACTTTTCAAGTAAGTTTCTTTAAAAAAATAAAGGATAACTCAGCTAAAAATTTGAATTTTAAAATCAATATTAACCCTAGACTCTACCCTTATTAAAAATAATCTGAAAATTCAGCCCAATGATTTTCCTTCACCTGAAATTTATCTAATAGAACTTTTCTCTGACTATTTCTACTTAGCCTATGGTACATAAATGGTCACTTACTATCTGCAGCAGTAAAAAGTAATAGTAAACAACAAAACAAAACCAAAGAAAAAAAAACAGTAAAATACTTAAGTGTTGAAAATCACATTCAAAGGCAGGGATAGAGGGGTGAAGACAGGGAGCTACACAAGTCGTTGCACATTTCTCTTGATTTTTACTTCCATGTTCATCTTGAAAATTCTCAACAGAAAAAAGTTCAGGCATTTTCTTACTAAATACAATTTTAAGTTAACTTGGGCTTGATTCACTAGGTTAAATCTGAGAGTGAAAATGACCATATCTAAAGCTTTCACAGCATCTGAATTTTTAATTCAGTGCAAACAAAACATACTCTCTTCTAAGCAATCAGTTATCCCTGTTTCCACCCACCTTTCCTTTCATTCCCACTTACACTGATATGAATAGATGACTTGATGGATCCCCCTGACTTCCATCCTGGCCTCCCTTCGCTTTCTCCTCACCTCACTCTAATGTCAGAAGTTATAGGTATACTTTGGAATTGATTTCAGAATGGTTCCACTAAGAAAACTTGGCATTCCTCTTCTTGAAGCTTAGCCCTTGTTTTGGCTCTTCTCTTGCTGCCCCATAACTCAATACCCCGTCTTTATGTCCAACTACGGACTGCCTATGTCTCTACCTACTCTTCTCAATATCATTTCTGATACTGCTGAGGCTATTGATCTTTTTAAAAAAACAAACAAAAAAACAGCATTTGGCTTTACTATTTTTCCTTTATTATCTATTTTCTATATCTCTGATTTCTGCTCTTATCTTTATTTTTACATTCCTTCTACTTACTGTGGGGTTACTTTGCTCTTCTTTTCTAACAGACTTCAGCTAGAAGATTACACCATTGTTTTAAAGTGAGCATATTTATTTTAGCTATTACAACATTCTTGTCTGTTAGTTCCATCATTTCTGCCTTTACTCAGTCTGTTCATTTGGTTGTAAGTTATATTTTCTCAATTTTTGACACATCTATAATGTTTTTACTGTATGCTAAATATTGCTGATTTATATTCTTGAGTGTTAGATTCTGTTAAAAGAGGATTGGACTTTGTTCTAATGGGCAGTTAAATTACATCTAAACCAATTTGATCCACATGGGGCTTATGTTCAGGGTGGGTGTAGAATAGTCTTCATTCTAGAATTTAGTCCTACTACAAAGTGGGTGACCCTTCTGAAGTCTTCTCTGAATTTCCCATGTATTCAGAAAGGTTTTTTTACTCTGCTGATGGGAACCCAAATGACTTCTGATTCTGTACAAGCACTGGGAATTTGTTCAGGTTACAGCTCTTAATAACTTCTTTCCTAGAATCAGTTCTTTTCCAACATCATGGCATTTCACCATAGCCAATGTGCAGAAGTGTGGGACTCCTATACGGATTTCTAGAGCTCTTTATCTATATAACTCCTTCCTCTATGGTATATTACCCTTAAATTCTAGCCACCATGGCTTCCCCAAACTCTGAAGTTTGTGTCTCACACCACTCAGCAATACCATCGGGTTCTATTTGGGATTTCCCTCCTGTACCACAATCTGGAAACTGCCTCCAGGCAAAGAGCCACAGCAATTGCAGAGCTCACGTCTTCTGATTCCTCTAGGAATCAGACTGTTAGACTGCCAGTTGTCCAGTCTGTGAGGACAACTGTTTCAAGTATCTGTCCAGTTTTCCAGTTGTTTATATAGAGCAGCAATTCTAGATCCTGTACTCTCATGGTGAGAAACAAAAGTCCTTTCTCACAGTATTTGACTATATATAAAACAACTGTAGAGACTACATTAACAAAAATGAGTGCAATCAGCCTATTACTTCAAAAGTTAAAAATATCAGCATTTGTTGCCAACAATAAAATTAGAACTTTCAGGCAAAAATTAGAATTGCAGAAAACATATCAGGGACCATAACCTTGACAGCTTTCCAATACTTACTCCTCACTACTTTTCAGATAAGATCAGTGGTGATACTAACACATGTGTGGAGTTTTTATACTGTGTACTAATGGTTTGCACACCTCAGTGAACCAGTATTTCCAAATGACCAACGCATGGTACAAAATTATGGGTGAGTAAAATATTCATTCAAAATAAAAGACAGAACAATAGATTTTAATGTAATAATATACAAAAGTTCATTGAAATGATTTCAGATTCCACACTGCAACTAACCTTTAAGAAACTACTACCTGTCAAGTTCTGCCATAAGATCAAAGAAGAATACTCAACTACCTGAAAAAATGATTAAATTACTCCTTCTTTTTCCAGTTGCTTCTGCTGCTGCTAAGTTGCTTCAGTTGTGTCCAACTCTGTGCAACTCCATAAACGGCAGCCCACCAGGCTCCCCCATCCCTGGGATTCTCCAGGCAAGAATAATGGAGTGGGTTGCCATTTCCTTCTCCAGTACATGCAAGTGAAAAGTGAAAGTGAAATCACTCAGTCGTGTCCAACTCTAAGCGACACCATGGACTGCAGCCCACCAGGCTCCTCCGTCCATGGGATTTTCCAGGAAAGAGTACTGGACTGGGGTGTCATTGCCTTCTCCACCTTTTCCAACTAAATACCTAAGACTAGATTTTCTTCATTTACTTCAACCAAAACAACACTTTCCAACAAACTGAAGGCAGAAGCAGATATGAATATTCCATTGTCTGCTATTAAGCCAAAGATTTACAAAAATATAAAACAATTAACTCTTTCTAGTATTATTTATATTAACATTCAATAAGTTCATTATTATTGTTTTTTTTTTTAATTTTATTTTTAAACTTTACATAATTGTATTAGTTTTGCCAAATATCAAAATGACTCCATCACAGGTATAGATGTGTTCCCAATCCTGAACCCTCCTCCCTCCTCCCTCCCCATACCATCCCTCTGGGTCATCCCAATTTCTCTTATAGTAAATACCAACAAATACAATCCACTGAAACAAAATCTCCTTGCTATCTTCAATAATTTTTAGCATTGAACAGGGGTCCTGAAATCCAGAAGTTTGAGAACCTAGCAAGTCTAAGTACTGTGAAACTGTAAGAGATTTTGCTCAGTTATACCAGGCTAACTCCAGCCTCTGACACTGCCCCAACACTTAGCAAGTGTCTGTGCTAAGTCACTTCAGTCATATCTGACTCTCTGCGATGCTAGGGACTGTGGCCTGCCAGACTCCTCCGTCCAAGGGATTCTCCAGGCAAGGATACTAGAGTGGGTTGCTAAGCCCTCCTCCAGAGGATCTTCCTGACCCAGGGATCGAACCCATGTCTCTTACCTCTCCTGCACTGGCAAGTAGGTTCTTTACCTCTAGCGCCACCTGGGAAGCCCAAGTGTCCAGTGAAGAAAAAAAAAAGGCTATGCATTTTGGGCTTACCTCAATTTCCATCTGTCAAACTAGCCCACACAACTGTTAAAAGTTCTTCTGATTTCTCTTTTCTCCTCTGGATTCCCTCTGCCTGGAAAAAAACTAATCCTAAAAACATGCCCATACTTAGCAATTGCTCTCAGGAAAAAACAGCTAGCTATCTCAGTTCACATGAGAAGGAATCTCTAGAATTTAAGTTTACCTCTTCTCTTTGCTTCCATAGCTCTATAGCTTTCAAAATAAGATTTTTAGAATTTATCCAATTTCTGCATAACATCTATAGCCTGCCACTACTCACTGTTGCTGCTGCTACTGCTGCTGCTAAGCTGCTTCAGTCGCGTCCGACTCTCTGCAACCCCTGAGACGGCAGCCCACCAGGCTCCCCGTCCCTGGGATTCTCCAGGCAAGAACACTGGAGTGGGTTGCCATTTCCTTCTCCAGTGCATGAAAGTGAAAAGTGAAAGTGAAGTCGCTCAGTCGTGTCCGACTCTGAGCGACCCCATAGACTGCAGCCTACCAGGCTATTCCGTCCATGGAATTTTCCAGGCAAGAGTACTGGGGTGGGATGCCATTGCCATATTACGCAGGCCTTATGATGCACTTGCTGGTGTTATTTAGTTGTTAAGTTATGTCTCACTCTTGTGACCCCTGCACTTTAGCCCACCAGGCTCCTCTGTCCATGGGATTTCCCAGGCAATAATACTGGAGTGGGTTGCCATTTCCTTCTCCATGGGATCTTCCTGACCCAGGGATCCAATCTGTGTCTCGTGCTTGGCAGGTGGGGTTCTTTACCACTGAGCTGCTACCAAATAACAATAGCCAACACTTATTAACTAGCTGCCAAACAATATTCTAAGCATTTTATATAATGCTTAGAACTCATTTAATTCTCAAGAGAACATGATAAGGTATTGTCACTAAAGTTACACAGCTTATAACTGGTAAAGTTAGAATTCAAATCCAGCAGTTTGGTTTCCAAGTCTTTAACCTTTGCCTTATCTACTGTACATTTTTCCCTCAGGAAATTCAGTTCAGTTCAGTCGCTCAGTCGTGTCCGACTCTTTGCAACCCCATGAATCACAGCACGCCAGGCCTCACTGTCCATCACCAACTCCCAGAGTTCACCCAAACATATGTCCATCGAGTCAGTGATGCCATCCAGCCATCTCATCCTCTGTCATCCCCTTCTCCTCCTGTCCCCAATCCCTCCCAGCATCAGAGTCTTCCAATGAGTCAACTCTTCGCATGAGGTGGCCAAAGTCCTGGAGTTTCAGCTTTAGCATCAGTCCTTCCAATGAACACCCAGGACTCATCTCCTTTATAATGGACTGGTTGGATCGCCTTGCAGTCCAAGGGACTCTCAAGAGTCTTCTCCAACACCAAAGTTCAAAAGCATCAATTCTTCAGTGCTCAGCTTTCTTCATAGTCTAACTCTCACATCCATACATGAACACTGGAAAAACCATAGCCTTGACTAGAAAGACCTTTGCTGGCAGAGTCGTATCTCTGCTTTTCAATATACTATCTAGGTTGGTCATAACTTTCCTTCCAAGGAGTAAGTGTCTTTTAATTTCATGTCTGCAATCACCATCTGCAGTGATTTGGAGCCCAAAAAAATAAAGTCTGACACTATTTCCCCATCTATTTGCCATGAAGTGATGGGACCAGATGCCATGATCTTCGTTTTCTGAATGTTGAGCTTTAACTCAACTTTTTCACTCTCCACTTTCACTTTCATCAAGAGGCTTTTTAGTTCCTCTTCACTTTCTGCCATAAGGGTGGTGTCATCTGCATATCTGAGGTTATTGATATTTCTCCCGGCAATCTTGATTCCAGCTTGTGCTTCTTCCAGCCCAGCGTTTCTCATGATGTACTCTGCATAGAAGTTAAATAAGCAGGGTGACAATATACAGCCTTGACGTACTCCTTTTCCTATTTGGAATCAGTCTGTTGTTCCATGTCCAGTTCTAACTGTAGCTTCCTGACCTGCATATAGGTTTCTCAAGAGGCAGGTCAGGTGGTCTGGTATTCCCATCTCTTTCAGAATTTTCCACAGTTTATTGTGATCCACACAGTCAAAGGCTTCGGCATAGTCAATAAAGCAGAAATAGATGTTTTTCTGGAACTCTCTTGCTTTTTCCATGATTCAGCAGATGCTGGCAATTTGATCTCTGGTTCTTCTTCCTTTCTAAAACCAGCTTGAACATCAGGAAGTTCTTGGTTCACGTACTGCTGAAGCCTGACTTGCAGAATTTTGAGCATTACTAGTGTGTGAGATGAGTGCAATTGTGTGGTAGTTTGAACATTCTTTGGCATTGCCTTTCTTTGGGATTGGAATGAAAACTGACCTTTTCCAGTCCTGTGGCCACTGCTGAGTTTTCCAAATTTGCTGGCATTTTGAGTGGAGCACTTTCACAGCATCATCTTCCAGGATTTGAAACAGCTCAACTGGAATTCCATCACCTCCACTAGCTTTGTTTGTAGTGATGCTTTCTAAGGCCCACTTGACTTCACATTCCAGGATGTCTGGCTCTAGGTCAGTGATCACACCATCGTGATTATCTGGGTCGTGAAGATCTTTTTTGTACAGTTTTTCTGTGTATTCTTGCCACCTCTTCTTAATATCTTCTGCTTCTGTTAGGTCCATACCATTTCTGTCCTTTATCAAGCCCATCTTTGCATGAAATGTTCCCTTGGTATCTCTGATTTTCTTGAAGAGATCTCTAGTCTTTCCCATTCTGTTGTTTTCCTCTATTTCTTTGCATTGATCGCTGAGGAAGGCTTTCTTATCTCTCCTTGCTATTCTTTGGAACTCTGTATTCAGATGCTTATATCTTTCCTTTTCTCCTTTGCTTTTCGCTTCTCTTCTTTTCACAGCTATTTGTAAGGCCTCCCCAGACAGCCATTTTGCTTTTTTGCATTTCTTTTCCATGGGGATGGTCTTGATCCCCGTCTCCTGTACAATGTCACGAACCTCCGTCCATAGTTCATCAGGTACTCTGTCTATCAGATCTAGTCCCTTAAATCTATTTCTCACTTCCACTGTATAATCATAAGGGATTTGATTTAGGTCATACCTTAATGGTCTAGTGGTTTTCCCTACTTTCTTCAATTTAAGTCTGAATTTGGCAATAAGGGGTTCATGATCTGAGCCACAGTCAGCTCCTGGTCTTGTTTTTGCTGACTGTATAGAGCTTCTCCATCTTTGGCTGCAAAGAATATAATCAATCTGATTTCGGTGTTGAGCATCTGGTGATGTCCATGTGTAGAGTCTTCATTTGTGTTGTTGAAGAGAGTGTTTGTTATGACCAGTGTGGTCTCTTGGCAAAACTCTATTAGCCTTTACCCTGCTTCATTCTGTACTCCAAGGCCAAATTTGCCTTTTACTTCATGTGTTTCTTGACTTCCTACTTTTGCATTCCAGTCCCCTATAAGGAAAAGGATATCTTTTTTGGGTATTAATTCTAAAAGGTCTTGTAGGTCTTCATAGAACCGTTCAACTTCAGCTTTTTCAGCATTACTGGTTGGGGCATAGGCTTGGATTACTGTGATATTGAATGGTTTGCCCTGAAAACAAACAGAGATCATTCTGTCGTTTTTGAGATGGCATCCAAGTACTGCATTTCGGACTCTTTTGTTGACCATGATGGCTACTCCATTTCTTCTAAAGGATTCCTGCCCACAGTAGTAGATATAATGGTCATCTGAGTTAAATTCACCCATTTCCCTCAGGAAACTTAGCCCATTTTCATGGTTGTTACCAACAGCTCAAGAGTGAAAATATCTAAATCTTTATCTCTAGGTCTAATCTGTTTAACTGCTTGCTGAACTTCAACCTGGATATTCAGCTTATCTAAAACCAATGTATGTTTCTTCTTCACACCCTGAAAACTTCCTTTTCCAAACATTGCTCTTTCACTGTTACCATCCTTTCCACCTTTGGTCAATCCAGGCAATTATAATTTTCTTTTCCTCTAAATTTCAGAAACATCTATGTTAGTAATTCCCAATGATCCATAACCAAAAGTCTACTGTGGTGCATAAAAAACAGTAATATAATGTGTTGTTCTATTTAAAATCTATCCTTAATTCTAAGATAATTCCTATATTTTATTGTTAAAGTCTTTTTTCTTTTGTGAAATTGTGATAATAGATAATATTTAAAAAAATTTTTTTCATGAATTGAAAAGTTGACAACATTATAATGATTCCCAAGTTATTTGGTTGATTTGTTTTAAAAATTTACTGATCTAGGAGATTTGAAAATCTGCAAACTACTCATCTATACTAACATTATCAGTTTATCAGGATCTCCTTTTGACTGACTCCTTGCTTCTCTAATATCATCATGTATATCAAGTCAGGAATTCTTCTCAAAGACAGCCCAAACAAAAGTAATAAAAGTTAGTAACTTTTGGGTCAGTATCAAAGAGTTAGAAATGTGCTGCAATTGTCCAAATTCCAATTCTATGATGGAATTGGATATATGATATATCCAATTGATATATGGATTATGAATTATGGATATATGGTTATGATATAAACCCTCACAAAAATAGACTTAATAGCAAATTTTTTCACTATGGTCCAATGTGCGAAGTCACTTTAGTTGTGTCCAACTCTTTGCGACCCTGTGGACTGTAGCCTGCCAGGTTCCTCTGTCTATGCGATTTTCCAGGCAATACTGGAGTGGGTTGCCATTTCCTCCTCCAGGGGATCTCCCCGACCCAGGGATCAAACCTGAATCTCCTGTGGCTCCTGCACTGCAGGTGAATTCTTTACCACTGAGACACGGGGGAAGCCCAATTGCACAAAACAGGCGTTATCAGTTGGTTTTTCAAAATGTTCAAAAAAGATACTGTTGTCTTCCTGCCTTTAGACTCAGTTAACTATTCTTAAACTCATTACCTTCTGAAATACTAGACCCACCTATTTATGCAATAAAGAATTATGTTCCTTACTTAATTCTTAAGCTTTTCTAACAGCTTTGCATGGAAATCTTTTTACAGTCTTAAACATGGTAAAATCACCTTTTACCAAGCACTTTCTTTTTACAGTCAGTCTTAATCAAGGTAAAACCACCTTTACCAAGTACTTTCTGATATATAATCTTACTTAATTCACAAAACACCTAAATGGATTTCCATCAATTTTTACTTTTATCACCAGGATGAAAGCAAGTAGCATGTTTTGAATAGCATATCATTGAGAAGAAATATGAAATATCTGCTCTAAAACCCTTCATTTCATAATTAAGAATAATGTAGCTTAAACTCACACAGTTAGTGAATATACACAATTGAGACCAGAAAGCTAAGCCTTCTAGATATCTAAGGAATTGCAAGAAGAAGGTGTAATTCACAAGAAGAACCCACAGTCATATAGAACCAAGTCAGAAATTACTATATTCCTAGAATTAAGCAAAACAGTGGGTTAGGATGAGGTCAGAATATACATAATACAACAGCTACATTAATGGCCAAAGGGAGCACAATTGCTTTGGGGTCACAATGACCAAAAGTCATGCTGATGTGCAAGCTTCCTGGGGCAATTTGAGAGAAAGAAACCCAAGAAGCGAGTAAGGATGAAGAACAAAAATAATCTACCCTACAACTTAGCCACTAAGGAAGGTGCAGTGCAGTCAAAAGATTATAGAGTTTTGATCCATCAATAGATAAATGAATAAACAAAATTTAGTATATCCATAAACTTACTTGGTATATCCATAAACTTATTCCTATAGAATATTACTCATTTATAAAAAAAACTGAAATTCTGATACATGCTACAACATGGTGAATCTTGAAAAGTGCTCAGTGAAGTAAGCCAGACAGAAAAAGACAAATATTGTATAATTCCACTTATATGAGGTACTCAGAAATGGGCAAATTCATAGAGACAGAAAGGAGAATAGAGTTTACCAGGCATGAGGAGAATGGGAGTGAGGAGTTATTATTTAATAAGCACAGAGTTTCTGTTGGAATTATGAAAAATTTCTAGAAGTGGATAGTGGTGATGACTGTACACCAATGTGATTATACTTAGCATCAGTGAAGTATATACATTAAAATGGTAAATTTTATGTTATGTATATTTTATCACAATGGAAAAAAATGGATGAAAAAATTAGAATTTTGGATGTATGAGGAATTTTTGGTTTTCTAGGCTACTCACTAATTTATCACCTTGTTAATTAAGAGTTATTTCCCCTAAAAGCATTTCTTGAAAAAATTAGTAAACTCAAACATTTTCATCAACAGGTACATATTTTGACAAACATGTAAGAATTACAGGTAGCTCCAGAAAACAGTCCTGGCAGTAAAACCAATCCTGTTCTTATTCAATGGTTATATAATCGTCCTAAACTTATTTCTACAAGACATTGCCATTTTTTAAAAAATCTCATTTACCAGGGGAGGGACCAAGAACTCCCTTCATCAGGATGCCAGGGGGATGGAAGACCTCTGAGACTAAATAACTGAACCATTTCAGCAGATCATTGATTTTAGCCTCTCTTGCTCTTAATCTAATAGTGTCCTACCTCACTGTGCCTGGGGTCACATTTCAAAAGCCTAAAGAAGCCAGAAGCCAGGCAAGAAATGTAAATTAATGAAGCATGGGCATGAATTTGGGGAGAAGCAGGAAGATGAAGAAAGCTAGAGCAGCCTGGAGTGTTTCTGTCATACCAACAGAGCACTGTCAATTGCTGCCAAGTGGTAATGCTAGCCCACATTTCCCATACTTTCTGAATTTTTTTAAAAAAGGCTGCAAATTCAGATCTTTCAACTTACTCTAAAAGCTAAGCAAAACAGATCTGAGGACCCCAAGTAGCCTACGGACCCCAAATCTGTGCTTTTTGCTCCATGCATATCCTTCTCCAAACCGTGAAGGAAAATGGCAGGAAACAATACTTTCTAGTTATGCCATATCTCATTTTGCATAAGGACTTCAATTCCGTGAAAGCAAGGCAGCAAGCAACATTCAAGGAACATAAAGAAACCAAAGGAGTGAACCAAAAAGAAAATTTACATACTTAATATATGAAAAGTAAAAACCTGGCACTTTAATCATTCAACTTTCACAATGTAAGGAACTGAGATGAGGGCTATAATAAGTGGAGAACAGTGGAAGAAAATACTAAGCAGCAAAAAAAAAAAAAAAAAAAATACTAAGCAGCTAGAATAAAAGTTTTAAAACTCTTTAAAGCCACTATAAATTACACAATAGGGAATATGATCCCAGTGATTTAAAATAAACCTGTCCCTCTATGGCACAACATGAAATATCTGCTGTATCATTTTTGATCCCACTATCTTGAATTCTACCTGATTTTTACAACTGTGGTTGATATGACAAATACAGAACTGCAAGTGTAGGTGCAACTTCCCAGATTTCAAGTGAAAAATTCTATTTTGTGAATTTTTTTTGAAACTACTTCCTACTTGAAAAAGATAAAGGAAGGGAGAAATGCAACTGGAAAAAGGAAAATACTTTGGGAAAAAAGCTGCTTTCTTGCAGTTTGACAGATACAGGAGCCAAGAACAGTGGTGAAATAAAAGCAAATTTCTTTGTTGTTTGTTTTTATTTTTTAATTTATTTATTTTCATTGGAGACTAATTACTTTACAAATAAAACTAGCTACTACCCTCCAAAGGTAATCCCGTCTCTGGCCAAGAAGAGTCAGAATTCTTCCTTAAACTTTATCCAGTTAATTTATCCACAAATGGTACCATTTCCTTCTACTCAAAACAAAATATATACTAGGATCCAGTAGCATTACATGCTTCTATGCTAGGCACCATGCTAAGCATATCGCATGCATCATTTAATACCAGAGTTAAAAGGAGTTGGGTAAGGCACTACTAATTCATGGAAAAGGCAAATCTAATCTTATCCAAGAAGACATCTCTGAGGAAGTTAACATACTGTTGAGTCAAAGGCTAAACATGTTTCATCTAGGCAACGTCTCCTGGCCAGGGTAAGAGCATGAGAAAACGCCCTGTGATGGAAGCAAACACAGTAAGTTTGAGGTGGAGTATAAAAGCCCATGTAGCCAAAGAGAAAAAGAACAAGGGAAAGCATGCTGTGTGGTTAGGGCAGAAGAAAGAGGCCATCCAGGGCCCTGATACTTACAAGTCTCCATCTTCAGAGGAACAAAAACCACTAAAGTTATTAGAAAAAGAGGTAGACAGCATGATTCGATTTGTGGGTATCTTTATGCATTTTTAAATAAAAGTAAAAATATCTACTCTCTTAGCAATTTTCAAATACACAATACAGCATTGTTAACTCATCATGCTATATGTTAATCCCCAGGACTTATTTATCTTATAACTAGAAGTTTGTACCTTTTGATCACCTTCAAGTATTTTGCCCACCTCCCACCTCTCACAAGCTACAAGGCGGCTTCCCTTGTAGCTCAGTTGGTAAAGAATATGCCTGCAATACAGGAGACCCGGGTTCAATTCCTGGGTTGGGAAGATCCCCTGGAGAAGGAAATGGTAATCCACTCCAGTATTCTTGCCTGGAGAACCCCACGGACAGAGGAACCTTAAGGGCTATAGTCCATGGGGTCGCAAAAGTTGGACACGACTTAGCAACTAAACTACTACCACCTCTCACAACCACCGATCTATTCTCTGTAATCTGTAAGTCCTTCTTCTTTTATATTCCACATACAAGTGATATTACACATTTGTCTCTGTCTGAGAAAATACAGTATGAGCCTTTCTCTGACTTATTTCACTTAGCAAATGCCCTCAAGATTCATACACGTTTTCACAAAGGCAAGACTTCCTTCTTCTTTATGGCTGAATATTTCAGTGTCTGTGTGCATGTGTACCAGACTTTCTTTATCCATTCATCTGCTGATGAACGAACATAGGTTGTTCCCATATCTTGGCTATTGTAAAGATAGCTGCAATGAACAGAGGGCTGCAGATTTTTTTTTTTTGACATAGTGATTTTATTCCCTTTAAATAAATACCTGGAAGTGAAATTGCTGGGTAATATGGTATTCTATTTTCAGTTTCTGTGAGTACTCTCCATACTGTTTTCCATAGTGGCTGCACTAGTTTACATCCCCACCAACAGTGCAAAAGTCTCACCAATATTCTCACCAACACGTATTTCTTATCTTTTTGATACAAGACATTCTAATAGGTATGAGATGATGTTTTACTGTTATTTTGACTTGCTTTTCTCTGATGGTTAGTAATAGTAAACACTTTTTCATGTACCTGTTGGCCACTGGCATATCTTCTTAGGAAATGTCTATCAGATCCTTTGCCTACTTTTTAATTGGATTGTTTTTTCCACTGAGTGTATGAGTTCTAAACATATTTTAGAATTTCTTATCAAATATATATTTTGCAAATAATTTCTTCTATTTAGTAGGTTGCCTTTTCATTTTGTTGATGATTTCCTTTGCTGTATAGAAGCTTTTTAGTTTGATGTAGTCTCACTTGGGTTTTTTTGTTTGCTTTTTTTTTTTTTTTTTGCCTGTTTTTGGTGTCAAATAACAAAATAACAATAATCATTGCCAACACCTATGTCAAGGAATTTATCCCCTGTTTTCTTCTAGGAATTTTATCGTTTCAGATTTTATATTCAAGTCTTTAATCCATTCTGAGTTGATATTTTGTGTATGTTAAGATAATGGTCCATGTTTCATTGTTTTGTATGTAGCCATCCCTTTCCCAACCTCATTTATTAAAAGAAACTTTATTCCCATTGTATATTCTTGACATCTTCCCCCATTGTATATTCTTGGCTCCTCTATTATAAATTAATTGACCCTGGATATACGGTTTTATTTCTAGGGTCTCTACTTTGTTCCATTCATTGATGTGCTTGTTTTTAGGTCAGTGCCATAGTGTGTTGATTACTACAGCTTTGTAATTTAGTTTAGAAATCAGGAAGTGATAGCCCCAGACTGGTTATTCTTTCTCAAGATTGCTTGACTATGTGGGGGTCTTTTAAGGTTCCACATAAACTTTAGGATTGTTTATTCTATTTCCATGAAAACTGTCACTGGAATTTTAATAGGGGTTGCAATGAATCTTGAATTTCTCTTCTGACTTTACTCACGGACTTTGGTCATATAGATCTTTTAAAGGCAAATAAACTAACACTTTGAGCTTAGGATTTTGAGTCATAATTTTAGAAAAGCTTTATAACTCTAAAGTTATAATTAAATTCTCCCATCATTTCACATTTTATGTTTAAATCTCTGACCAATCTGGAGTTTATCCAAATACATAATGTCAAGTATTGACCTAACACACTCTCTTTCCAGATGGCTACACAGTTATACCAATACCAGTTATTAGAGTTCATCCTTACTCCCACTCAAATAAGATACTGCTTTTACCATATCCTAAGTTACTATACTTTCTAATTTATTCTGAATTCTCAATTCTGCTCTATTAGCTTGTCAATTCATGCACCAGTATTACATTGCTCTAACTGAAACTTCATAGTATGTCTTAATATCTAGAAGGGCTAATCCCCTTTTCATTGCTCTTCTTCTTCAATGTTATTCAGGGTTCAGTATGCACTTTATGATTAATGTTTCAAGTATTTTCATTGAAACCACTTTAATTTGTAAATTAGCATGGGAGAATCGGCTTCCCTGGTGGCTCAGATGGCAAAGAATCTGCCTGCAATGCAGGGGACCGGGGTTCAATCCCTGGGTCAGGGAGATCCCCTGGAGGAAATGGCAACCCATTCCAATATTCTTGCTTGGAAAATTCCACCGGCTATAGTCCATGGGGTGGCAAAGAGTCAGATACAACTGAGTGACTAACACACACACATGGGAGAATCAGTGCTTTATGATGTTGAGATTTCCTATTTGAGAACATGATATGTTTATGCTGACATCTACTTTTGAGTTTTTCAGGAATATGGGGAGTAGATTGGAGGGAGGCCAGGCGGATAGATTAGACTAATAAAGTTTGTAGTAAGTGAAGGATACAGAAGGGATAAACTGGAGAGAGAATAGGGTGGTTAAGAGGGCATAGTAACATTTAATCACCCAGAAAAGCCTGCCAACGGGGGAAGGAGTGGTAGAAAGAATAAAATCAAGCAAAGAATGTTTTTCAAGAAAAAAAACTGTCAACAATTAGGACAGAAACATTTTAAAATAAATCCATTAGATTTGCTGATACAGAAGTCTTTAGTGATCACACTCAGATCTATTTTGGGGAGACTTATAAGGCTGGAAGCCACAGTGGGACTTCTATTCCATTATGGCCAAATATAACAATTTTGTTCTAATTTGATCCTAAAAGGGTCTTCCTGAAGTCAAAATGCACTAAATTTGGAATATAACTCTACATAATTATTCCTAAAATGGAGTTCAACCATAGTCTTAGAAAAGGGCTGTGGAATAACTCATGCAAAGAATGCATGGCTCCAGAAAACACTGCCAATAGAAAGAAGTATCAGGAAACAGAGCAGAAAGTAACAGCTGTAGAGCAAAGGGGATGGCAAACATGAAGCAAATTTTCTCCAAATCAAACTAAGCTATAACTTTACAGAACGATTTGGCCTGAAGTTAGGCCCTGCTAACATTCTAAAGCACAGCTGGAGATTCAGATAAAATAGGTGACTCCTTAAATAAGATGCAATGAACAAGCCCCAACTGCTCAGAAATACTTGCTTCTGCATCTTTTCAAGATTCCACTCTCTCCCTCCCTCAACTTCATCCCCAAATCCCATTTGTGCTTTCTCTTTTGGTTAGTCCTAATAGAAGCATGCAGACTTCCCTGGTAGGAAAGTATGGATACTGGTAGGAAGTTAGGTAAGAATTATTCTTAATTCTTTCCTAATATTCAGACAGCGGAGGAGGGAATGGCAAACAACTTCAGTATTCTTGCCTTGAGAATCCCATGAACACTGTTGTTTTTGTTTAGTCGCTCAATCGTGTCCAACTCTGCGACCCCACAGACTGAGCATGCCAGGCGTCTCTGACCTTCACTATCTCCTGGAGTTTGCTCAAACTCATATTCATTGAGTCACAGATGCCATCCAACTACCTCATCCTGTCACCCCTTCTCCTCCTGCCCTCAATCTTTCCCAGCATCAGGGTCTTTTCCAATGAATCAGCTCTTTGCATCAGATGGCCAAAGGATTAGAGCATCAGCTTCAGCATCAGTCCTTCCAATGAATATTCAGGGTTGATTCCCTTTAGGATTGACTGGTTTGATCTCCTTGCAGTCCAAGGGGCTCTCAAGAGTCTTTTCCAGCACCACAGTTTGAAAGCGTTCAGTCTTCTTTATAGTGCAAATCTCACTTCCATACATGACTACTGGAAAAACCATAGTTTTGACTATGTGGACCTTTGTCAGCAAAGTGATGTCTCTACTTTTTAAGACGTTGTCTAGGTTTGTCATAACTTTTCTTTCAGGGAGCAAGTGTCTTTTAATTTCATGGCTGCAGTCACCATCCACAATGATTTTGGAGACCAAAAAAATAAAGCCTGCCACTGTTTCCATTGTTTCACCATACATTTGCCATGAAATGATGGGACTGGATGCCATGATCTTAGTTTTTTGAATGCTTAGTTTTAAGCCAGCTTTTTCACTCTCCTCTTTCACTTTCATCCAGAAGCTCTTTAGTTCTTCTTTGCTTTCTGTCATTAGGGTGGTGTCATCTGCATATCTGAGGTTATTGATATTTCTCTCAGCAATCTTGATTCCAGCTTGTGCTTCTTCAGCATAGTATTTCACATGATGTACTCTGCATATAGGGCTTTCCTTGTGGCTCAGCTGATAAAGAATCTGCCTGCAATGAGGGAGACCTGGGTTCGATCCCTGGGTTGGGAAGATCCCCTGGAGAAGAGAACGGCTACCCACTCCAGTATTCTGGCCTGGAGAAGTCCATGCACTGTATAGTCCATGGGGTCGCAAAGAGCTGGACATGACTGAGTGACTTTCACTTTCACACTGCATATAAGTTAAATAAGCAAGGTGATGATAAACAGCCTGGACGTACTCCTTTCCCAATTTGGAACCAATTTGTTGTTCCGTGTCCAGTTCTAACTGTTTCTTCTTGACCTGCATACAGATTTCTCAGGAGGCAGGTAAGGTGGTCTGGTATTCCCATCTCTTTAAGAATTTTCCACAGTTTGTTGTGATCCACACAGTCAAAGGCTTTAGTGTGGTCAATGAAGCAAAAGTAGATTTTTTTTGGAATTTCCTTGTTTTTTCTATGATCCAACGGATGTTGGCAATTTGATCTCTGGTTCCTCTGCCTTTTCTAAATCCAGTTTGTACATCTGGAAGTTCTTGACTCACGTACTGCTGAAGCCCAGCTTGAAGGATCTTGAGCACTACTACCTTGCTAGCATGTGAAATAAGCGCAATTGTGCAGCAGTATGAACCTTCTTTGGCATTCCCCTTCTTTGAGATTGGAATGAAAACTGACCTTTTCCAATCCTGTGGCCACTGCTGAGTTTTCCAAATTTGCTGGCAATTAATAAATACAGCACTTTAACAGCATCATCTTTGGGGATTTTAAATAGCTCAGCTGGAATTCCATCACCTCTACTAGCTTTGTTCATAATAATGCTTCCTATGGCACATATTTGGACCAAGAACAGAAACAAAAAGATCACAGCACTAACAGGCAGGAGTTCCAGATCCCCTCACCATATACCAGCTGCATGATCTCGGCACATTAACTGTGTTACACCAAAAAGCCCTGATGAGATCTCTTCTAGGTATAAGATCCTTGTTCATTAAAAGAGGATACTCCCAAATAGGTATATCCCAAATTTTCTTTGGATGCTAAAGATCCCAAACAGGATCAGTAGATTCAACTAAAATCATTAAGGTAGAAGTTGAAAAGAAGGAAAAAAGGGATCTGAAATTTAAAAAGGCAATTAACAACTCTCTATTGTAACTACATCAAGGAGGCTGATTATAATTTTCTTCAGATTGTTCTTCACTGTACTGTACCCCCACACTCTAGTCCACTCCAATGTTCACCCTATCATGGTGGTATTCAAATATATTTGGGTCAACTAAGGAAATGTAATGCTTCTAAATTATTCTGTGGAACCAATAATAAACTTCTAAATTATTCTGGGAACTAGTGCCATTGGCTGTTCATCCTGCCATCAGCCTTAAGGAAGGTATTGCATCAGAAAAATGCATTCACTTGGTAAAATCTACTCCCTAATACCAATTTCCTACATAAGCCTGACTTGAAAGAAAGAGGAGCTGTTTCAGTTTAATCTGCGTATCTCTTTTTTGAAACTAGTGGGCAGTAATAGAGGATATTAAAGGATGTGATGGCTATTCTAGGGGGCACAGTTTTTATTTCTTTATAGAATTAGAACTGCTAGTTTTTACCAGGGCAGCAAGGAATAAATCACATATTAGTATATTATGGTGACAGTTTATTTACTGTTACTGGGGGGAATGCATTCTATCCCTATAGTAAAGTGACAGAATTCCCTCCCAGGCATGTACCTAAACCTTATTTCAAAAAAAAAGAATTTGTAAGCACAGGATTCCACCAACTTACAGCAGGCTGAGTGGGGGTACATGAGCCATGAAATGGGAAACAAACAGGAAAGAAACTGGGCATAGGCATTTGAGGGTAATAAATATAATAGCAATCTAGAAGATGAACGGTTCATGTTGTTTATGATTACAGACTGATTATCCCTCTAAGTGCAAAGGCTATCCAATAAGTCATATCCGGGTTGATTTGTTAGCAAGGTACTTTCACCAGATAATAAATTAGAATGTAATTAAAGTGCATTCTGTCTGTTTATCATGGACTAAGATAGCTCACTATAATTCTCAATTATCTGCATGAAAACACAACATGACAAGCATGGTGAGTAAACCTTTCAGCGAAGGGCAATAAACATCTTAGGAATGCACTAAAATTGCTAGATTCTTCTCTAGTCCTTTTAGAATTTTGTCTCCAATTTTGATAAATTATGTGAATGGAACCAAATTAACTTGCTACTTGCTTTCATACAGTAAGTCATACAGTAAGTTTGGACTCATAAGTCTCCAAACTTCTTAGCTTGCTGACAATTCACTGAGGGTAGTGACTAAATCATGAAAGAAGTCAAAGAAAATAAGACTGAATATTTACCACAAAACTCTCTGCTAGATAGAAAAACTTAAGCACAGAAAAATCACAAAGGAAACAACATGTATGAACATCTAAAATTTAAAAATGTGTTTAAAAAGCATTTGTAGCACATAAAATAAATCCACTGTATAAAAACCTCAAAAGTATTAATAAGAAGAAACTCAGACCATAGAAATAAATGAACAAGACAAAGAGAAACTAATAAACAGAAACATAAAAAATAATTTCAAGTAAATTAAATTTAAATCAGGGCAACATTTTTCTATATATCTAATAATAAAAAGTCCTTTTTAAAAATTATAATGACCAATATTGGCAAAAATACAGCAACATTTGTACTCTCACATTGTTGTACAGTCATGTTGTTAAGTCATGTCCAACTCTTTGTGACCCCATGGACTGCAGCACACCTGTCCTTCACTATCTCTTGGAGTTTGCTCAAACTCATGCTCATCAAGCCAATGATGCCATCCAACCATCTCATCCTCTGCTGCCCCCTTCTCCTCCTGCCTTCAATCTTTCCCAGCATCAGGATCTTTTCCAGTGAGTCAGCTCTCATACACTGTGATTATTTCTTGTAATAAGTTGATTAGAACTCTTTAAAAATACAATTAGGCATTTTGAATTTGGAGGTATAAAAATGTTTATGTTTTAGTTCTGTATTCCCACATCATGGAATCTAATAAACAAAAATATTTATCACAGTTTCATCTATATCAGTAATAAAAATCTGAAACAACAAAAATCCGACAATAAAGATACAATGTAAAATATGGTATAATCATAGATGGAATATTGTGTGGCCATTTTAAGTGATGATTATGATAAACTAAGTAGAAAAGGCTAGAAAACTGTATGTAAGGTGATCACATTTAAATTAAACATATGCATATTAAAGACTAGGAAGGAAAACACCAAAGTGATAATCATATTAAGCTGGTATGATACACTGAATAACTGCCCCTCCCCCTATTACCACCATCCAAAGATGTTCAGGTCCTAATGCCTAAAACCTGTGATTTTACTTGGCAATAAGAACCCTGCAGATGTGATTAAGTTAAGGATTTTGAGATGAGGAGACTGTCCTAGATTATCTGGATAGGCCCAACATAATCACAAGAGTCCTTATAAGAGGCATTCAGAAGAGTTACTCTGAAAAGGAGATATCACAACAGAGGCACAGGTTGGAATGATGGACCACAACCACAGTTGAAGAAAATGGGCAGCCTCTAGAAGTTAGAAAAGATAAGGAATGGATTCACCCTAGTTTCTAGAAGGAATTCAGTTCTGCTGACACCTTGATTTTATCCCCATGAGATTCATTTCTGACTTCTGACCTTCAAAAAGTCAGATAATAAACGTGTTATTTTAAGCCACTAAGTTTGTGGTAATCTGTTACAACAACAGAAAACTAATAGATGGTAAGGTTGCCCTTTCTAAACTTTCTGCAATGTTCAAATTACTTCTATTGATGCATTCTAATATACAACTTTAGCTAAAATTAAGATTCTAGATGAAAAACTTACTCTGCTGCAGTGGTTCTCTACTCTGGTTGCCTATCAGTATAGGCACACCTCAGAGATATTGCAGATTCAGTTCCAAACCATCACAATAAAGTGAATAGTACAAAAAAGCAAGTCACACAAATCTCTTGGCTTCTCAGTGTATATAAAAGTTATGTTAAAGTTATGTTTACACTACACTCAGTCTACTAAGTGTGTAACAGCATAAGGTGTAAACAACAATGTACATACCTTAATTAAATAACACTTTATTGCTACAAAATGCTAACCATCACCTGATCCTTTAGCAAGTCATAATCTTTTTGCAATAGCAACATCAGAGCTCACTGATCACAGATCACCATAAAAATAATAATGAAAAAGTTTAAAATACTGCAAGAATTATCAAAATGTGACACAGATGCAAAGTGAACAAACGTTATTGGAAAAATGGTGCTGAGAAGATTTGCTCAACACAGGGTTTCCATAAACCTTCAATTTGTGATATCTGGAAAGTACAATAAAGCAAAGAACAATAAAACGAGTATGCCTGTATCAAATAATCAGCTTTAAGAAAAAAAAAGAATATGAATGCCATGCTTTCTTACCATTCCCAGAGATTCGGATTTAACTGTTTTAGGCTCAAACATCAGTATTTTTTAAATGTCCTAAAAACTACTGTGTGGCCAGGGTTGAGAATCAATGTTTTTATATATCCTCTCATGACTGACAAGTTTCCCTAACTCAAAACAGGAATGTTTACCTATCTAAAACTACATTTCTTTCAATAATTCTGAAAATGAAAATACTCAATGATAACTTGTCTTAAATTTAAGATGGAGAGCTGTGTCTAGTTGAACTGATACTGTCAAAGGGAAAGAAAAAATAAAGTCACTTCCTCTTCTTCCTCAATGGTTTTCATTTGTGGACTTCAAAGGGCTAATATCTCTTTAGAGATACTGTACTCCAAGAAAAAGTTTCTTATTAGCTATTACCTCGAGGCCTCATATTTAAATAAGAGAAATCTGTAAGAAAAATTGTTCTTCTCTCACTTTTCTATTAACAACTGATTTTATTATTACTAAAACTATGTAAGATATTTAGTCTTCGATTTTTTGTGAAATGTTTTAAAAATAGTACAGACTATCCAAGTCTGTCAAATTCCACTTACAATGTATTCTTTCAAACTGTATTTCCCCTCAATTTTCCAAGTAGCAAACTTATACATTAAAAAAATAAGATACAACACACATACTTTAGTATGTTTGTGAGCAAATGCATAACTTAGGAGTTTTAAAATTTGAGACTGAAGGACTTCCCTGGTGGTGCAGTGGGTAGGAATTTGCCTGCCAATGCAGGGGACACAGGTTGATCCCTCATCCAGGATTCCATATAACAGCGAGCAACTTAGCCCATGTGCCACAACTACTGAGCTTGTGAGCTGCAATACCAAGCACATGTGCTGCAACTACCGAAGCCCACAGCCTAAAGCCTGTGCTCCGCAACAAGCCCATGCGCTGCAAAGAAGAGTAGCCCCCACTCAGCAAAACTAGAGAATGCCCATGTAAGGCAACAAAGACTAAAACAATTAAATAAAAGCCGAGATCAATATTCTCAGCTAGAGAAATCACTGGCAAAGTCTTACGCATCTCTTGGTCAACTCGTAGCAGCAATATCCATATATGAGAAACATCATTATCAACCAAGCATGTCAAAGGTTGATCTCCATAGCAACTGCAACTCTGCCACATGTAGCATAGAAGGCATCAGAGTTAACATCACATGCACACAAAGTGTTGGTATTATGTAGTCCAGACTGCAGTTGCTGTAGAAACCTAAAACCAAGTCCCTGACAACAGTGGATAAAATGAAAACAACAGAAAGATCCTTGAGTACTTAGCCATATACTACTTTGCTTTCAAGCAGGATAATGCCATTCTAAACACTACAAAATAGTCTTGAATTGATATCATTAAAGGAAAATCTTCTACAAAAATAATATTAAATGATGCCATGTATCTGTTTAACATTCAGTTCAGTTCAGTCACTCAGTCGTGTCCGACTCTTTGCGACCCCATGAATCGAAGCACGCCAGGACTCCCTGTCCATCACCAACTCCCGGAGTTTACTCAATCTCGTATCCATTGAGTCGGTGATGCCATCCAGCCATCTCATCCTCTGTCGTCCCCTTCTCCTCTTGCCCCCAATCCCTCCCAGAATCAGAGTCTTTTCCAATGAGTCAACTCTTTGCATGAGGTGACCAAAGTATTGGAGTTTCAGCTTTAGCATCAGTCCTTCCAGTGAACACCCAGGACTGATCTCCTTTAGGATGGACTGGTTGGATCTCCTTGCAGTCCAAGGGACTCTTCAAGAGTCTTCTCCAACACCACAGTTCAAAAGCATCAATTCTTCGGCGCTCAGCTTTCTTCACAGTCCAACTCTCACATCCATACATGACCACAGGAAAAACCATAGCCTTGACTAGACGGACCTTTGTTGGCAAAGTAATGTCTCTGCTTTTGAATACACTATCTAGGTTGGTCATAACTTTCCTACCAAGGAGTAAGCGTCTTTTAATTTCATGGCTGCAATCACCATCTGCAGTGATTTTGGAGCCCCCCAAAAATAGTCTGACACTGTTTCCACTGTTTAACATTCAGTTCAGTTCAGTTCAGTTGCTCAGTCGTGTCCAGCTGTTTGCGACCCCATGAATCGCAGCACGCCAGGCCTCCTGTCCATCACCAACTCCCGGAGTTCACTCAGACTCACGTCCATCAAGTCAGTGATGCCATCCAGCCATCTCATCCTCTGTCGTCCCCTTCTCCTCCTGCCCCCAATCCCTCCCAGCATCAGAGTCTTTTCCAATGAGTCAGCTCTTCGCATGAGGTGGCCAAAGCACTATCATCTATATTTCCTAAAAAATTCTCCTTCCCACCCTGGGCTCAACTGAATGTTCAAAACCTCACCCCAACAGAGCACTATCACCTCACCTCCTCCTGGCCTCAGTCAGAGTCAGTTCCACACAATGGCAAGAAGAGGTACCAGGGTTTGCTGCCACCACCATAACTACAACAAGCTTGAGGCTTCCCAGGTGGTGCTAGTGGTAAAGGATCTGCCTGTCTAGGCATAAGACCCAGGAGACTTGGGTTCAATCCCTGGGTGAGGAAGATCCCCTGGAGTAGGAAACAGCAACTCGCTCCAGTATTCTTGCCTGGAAAAATTCCATGGACAGAAAAGCCTGGCAGGCTACAGTCCATGGGGTCACAAAGAGTTGGTCCTGACTGAGTGACTGAGCAACGACAGACAAGCTTATTTGAAAACAAATTTACAAAAAAGAAAAGCAGGAAAAATCACTCTATCTGATGTAAAGTCTTACTATATGGTCACTGTAATCAATACACAGTAGTACTGGTAAAGGAAGAGAAACATAGATCAATGGAACAGGTAACCCAGAAATGGATCAATGCAAATGCATCAACTGATTGTTTATCAAGATGCAAAAACATTTCAATGGAGGAAAGAGAATCTTTTCAACAAATCATCTTGGAATAACCAGACATCTATAGACAAAAATGAACCTTGACTTAAAGCTTAAGGTATATACAAAAGCATGTGCAAAATTAATCACAAATTTTAACATAAAAAATGAAACTACAAAGCTTTTAGAAGAAAACAGAAGAATATCTTTTGGACCCAGGGCTAGGAAAGGAGTTTTAAACATCACATCAAAAACTTGATCCATAAAAGAAAAGAAAATCAATAATTGAACTTTATTAAAAATTTTTACTTCGTGAAAGACCCCGTTAACAAGATAAAAAGATGAGCCACAGACTTGGAGAAAATATTTGCAAAGGATTTGCAAATCCAAAGGATTTTGTATCCATAGTGTATAAAGGACTCTCCAAACTAAACAAGAAAACAATATGAGCTTCCCTGGTGGTTCAATGGTAAAGAATCTGCCTGCCAATACAGGAGACACAGGTTACATCCACAGTCCGGGAAGTTCCCACATACCATGAAGCAACTGAGCTCATGTGCCACAACTATTGAGCCTGTGCTCTAGAGCTCAAGAACCACAACTATTGAGCCCAACGTGCCCTCAAGCACATGCTCCAAAAGAAAAGCCACTGCAGTGAGAAGCTTTCGTTCACACTGCAGTAAAGAGGAGCCCTCGCTCACTGCAACTAGAGAAAAGCCCTCACAGCAACAAAGACTCAGACAGCCAAAAATAAATAAATAAAACTATTTTTTTTTTAAGTCAAAAGGAAAACGATCTATTTGAATACGGGCAAAAAGACCCGAAGAGACACTTTACCACAAGATATTAAGATGGCAAATTAGCACATGAGAAAATGCTCAAAATCATCATTCACTTCAGTTCAGTTGCTCAGTTGTGTCCCACTTTTTGTGACCCATAGACTGCAGCATGCCAGGCCTCCCTGTCCATCACCAGCTCCAGGAGCTAGCTCAAACTCATGTTCATCAAGTTGGTGATGCCATCCAACCATCTCATTCTCTTTGCCCCCTTCTCCTCCTGCCTTCAATCTTTCCCAGAATCAGGTCTTTTCAAATGAGTCAGTTCTTTGCATCAGATGGCCAATGTATTGGAGTTTCAGCTTCAGCATCAGTCCTTCCAATGAATATTCAGGATTGATTTCCTTTAGGATGGACTGGCTTGATCTCCTGCAGTCCAAGGAACTCTCAAGAGTCTTCTCCAAAGCCACAGTTCAAAAGCATCAATTCTTCGGTGCTCAGCTTTCTTTATAGTCCAACTCTCACATCCATATATGACCACTGGAAAAACCATAGCCTTGACTAGACAGACCTTTGTTGACAAAGTAATGTCTCTGCTTTTTAATATGCTGTCTAGGTTGTCATAATTTTCCTTCCAAGGAGTAAGCATCTTTTAATTTTATGGCTGCAATGACCATCTGCAGTGAATTTGGAACCCAGAAAAATAAAGTCTGACACTGTTTCCAATGTTTCCCTATCTATTTGCCATGAAGTGATGTGACCGGATGCCATGATCTTAGTTTCCTGAATATTGAGCTTTAAGCCAACTTTTTCATTCTCCTCTTTCACTTTCATCAAGAAGCCCTTTAGTTCTTCTTCACTTTCTGCCATAAGGGTGGTGTCATCTGCTATACTGTCTCATTTTATATAAAAATGAAAAAAATTTAAAATCAAACAACACATACTAAAGAAGGTTCTTTCAACTAGAGATTTTTATATATTATAATCCTGAAACCTACTTGATGTTTTTAGTGTCACAGAAGAAATAAAACCATCCTGTCCAGTACAGCAACATTTGCTTTTTTGCTATGATTCTGCCAGGTTCCTGGAAAGATGTCCTTCATTTCTATTCCAAAAACAAACAAAACTTGAGCAAATATGCTTTAGAAAACAGTCCATGCAACCTAAGGACTGTTTATGTCCATTCCCCATGAAGTTAATAATCTCTACATCTCTATTTATATCTAATTGTAAATGGCAATGAGTACAGATTTAGATATCTTTAAATAGATATTAAAACATACTGATAAGTGTACTCTATAAAATAGCAAAGGAAAGACAGGGAAAAGGGAAAAGAGACTACAATGACAATAATGATAATAACATCTTCCTTAATGATCTTAAGAAATACAGAAGCACTTTAGTACTAAGGACAAGAAAGAAGAAAGATACCAAGAAAATTTTTTTCCTCCATATTCTGGTATTTTGTATCAAGCTTAGAATATCTGAAAGCTTATTTGATACTATGTAATTACCAGGACTTACTGTCTTAACATGTTGAAGGCTAAGGTTTATCCAGTAGAGACACATGGCTCCTTTGAGCATGTTCTTTCCCTCATGCTTAGATCTGCTTGAAGGTCTAAGCTTAAAAATAAAATATCGCTGCTTTAATAGTGAGTATCTCAGAGGGCATCACTCTCTAAGCCCTTCCAGCATTTAAAAAACTTTTTTGCTTTTATTTTACAGGCCTGAATTAAGAGGATTTAAAATATGTCAAAATCATCAAGAGTTTTTCCCTGGCTCATGAAGTTAAAATTCTCCCACATAGTTAACTGCTGATTTTTATTCAAAATTACCATGATAGTAACTCTCTCTTCCAGACTTCCACACTTTAAACCTCATTTGTTTACATCCAGTTTCCTCAAGGACACCGATTCCTTGAGTACATACAGGAAGCTCTTTTACTATGTTTTAACACACAGTAGATGGTCAATAAATATTGGTTGGAATCATAGCTATTCCTTTCCAGTTCACTCCTCAACTGATACTAATTTTTTCTTCAAGTCTTAGCTATTATTCCTCCTCCCTTCCCTCTGCTTTATTTATAGGGACAGAACTACAAAACAGAGGCTGAAGACAGGGACTTGGAAGGGCATTGTTTTCTCCTTGCAGCAAAACTTGTTTAAACATTGTAAAAGAGAATCAAACTAAACTTATACTTTTGGCAAATGTCTTTGAAAGTAAAACAACCATCATTTAACAAATAAGCTACCTTTGTTGAGGAAGAATCTAAGGGAAAAGCTAAAGGAATAACCCTTGTGCACTAATGGATTTTAAAGGATTGCTTTTCTCTAAAAGCATATGAACTCCATCAGTGTCAGCCCGCAGTGCTCCCAAACTCTGCACTCATGACTTGTGGGAGCCTTCATGAATTCAAATATACTTTTACCAATCATATGACTTCTATCTATTCAAGAGAATTATTCTGTGCCAGAAAAGTTTTATGATTAGGGGTCCATTCTTTTAGGAATATTTATAGTGCCTAAATAACTCCAGATGTTTTGCTTTGGTTTTTGGTTAAGGGTGGAGGCAGGAGGGCAGAAATCAAAATGAGGATCCCCCCAGTTAGAAATGTTTGCCATTCCATCCTAAATGAGCTCTTGTATTTCTGCCTCAAAGTCCCAGAATTTAAACTTATGACACTCATACATGTAATGTCAAAATATGAGGATTTAGATATAGGATTGCTACTTTATCTTAAAAAACTGTTTGTGTATAGCATACATCTAAATTATTTTTACAATCATATGAAACAGAGATTGCTCCCTGCATTTGTAATTAATTTGCCAATAGTATGAAGAAGCACTCTTTGGAGGCAGCTGTTTTTCACAGAGGAGCAAATTATGGAATGACAAATTCCGTATTTTTTGCAGAATTTGTGCACCTGCTGATTATAATCTGTTCTCAAATTCTGTCTAAATCTATAGTCTTAAAGCTAGTATATTTTCAATATTATATATTAAATATAGTAAAAATTGTCTGAGACATTCTGAACATCACTAGACTCATAAGGAATTTAATTTTGCTTTTTCTGCCTTCAAGAAGGTATGTGCCAATCCCATGGAAGATTTCAAAATAAAAGGATATAATAGCCTCTCATGGTAATTCATTCCTAAAAAATGTAATAGTTAGGAAAAAGTTTCTCTACCTAATTGTAATCAACTCTGCTACAATTCAAGTGCATTATTTTTCCTTCTCTGTCTTCAGGCAGAGTTGATCACTATCTTCAACCATGACAATCTATGCTATGAAGAATAATATGTAAGATAAACACCCATGATCTAATTAAATTGATGAATAAGGCAAAAAGGTCAGAAAAAGTCCTCTGGTTAGGAAAGGTTCTCTGTATCAAATATATGCCAAGTAATATGAATATAAAGATAAAACAATCTCTTTCAAAAAGTTCAGTCTTAGAAATACTAATACCTAAATCAGAGGTTCAAAATAAAGGAGCCAGATAGGCCAATTAATCTATGAAGTGCCTGTAGCTAGAGAATCTTGAATGGTAAACTGGAGGACATAGGCCCAATCTTCCCCCCTCCCCCAGTTTTATTGAGGAATAACTGACAAATATAATTGTATATATTTAAAGTGTACATGCCCAGTCTAAGGCAGCCACCACTTGACACCAGCAGACTAAGACAATGGAAAATGCAAGCTCAATAGTGTCATAGCTTCCAATTTTTTGAAGAGAATGAAAGGTAGAGGATGAGCAAAACATCTAACCTGGAGAAATCACAGAATGCTTAGCAAAAGAGCTAACATTTAAGTCCTCAAGGTGAAGCAATGCTTAACCAGATACAAATGTAGCTGGTTTATCTTCTATGGCTATTGCCTAGGGTGGAAAGAGGGGGAGTGCCAGAAGTGACTAGAGAAGGAAGGGATGTTTTGCCATGCACAGGTCAAACTGTATCCTACAGAACACAGGAAGCTACTAAGGAGTCTCTGACCCCACATCATAGAAGGGTAGGATCTATCAAAGTAGGAAGCTTTACCAAAATGCTATCCAGTGAGAGGTCAACCTTTGATAGGCATTTTTAGAACTAGACACCTTGCTCATAATCCATAAAGCTAGAGGGAGCACTGTCATATCTAAAAACTTGTCTTAGACCTCTAACTACTGTGATGTCTAACTGTTCATATGGCTCCGGTAGCAGCAATGACTGCTTAAACAGATAGCAGCCAATTTACCCATGGAAAAGAGTATCAGTTCAGTTCAGTTCAGTTGCTCAGTCATGTCCAACTCTTTGCGACCCCATGAATCGAAGCACTCCAGGACTCCCTGTCCATCACAAACTCCCGGAGTTCAGTCAGACTCACGTCCACCGAGTCAGTGATGCCATCCAGCCATCTCATCCTCTGTCGTCCCCTTCTCCTCCTGCCCCCAATCCCTCCCAGCATCAGAGTCTTTTCCAGTGAGTCAACTCTTCGCATGAGGTGGCCAAAGTACTGGAGTTTCAGCTTTAGCATCATTCCCTCCAAAGAAACCCCAGGGCTGATCTCCTTCAGAATGGACTGGTTGGATCTCCTTGCAGTCCAAGGGACTCTCAAGAGTCTTCTCCAACACCACAGTTCAAAAGCATCAATTCTTCGGCTTTTGAACTCAGCCTTCTTCACAGTCCAACTCTCACATCCATACATGACTACTGGAAAAACCATAGCCTCGACTAGACGAACCTTTGTTGGCAAAGTAATGTCTCTGCTTTTGAATATGCTATCTAGGTTGGACATAACTTTCCTTCCAAGGAGTAAGCGTCTTTTAATTTTATGGCTGCAGTTACCATCTGCAGTGGTTTTAGAGCCCAAAAAAATAAAGTCTGACACTGTTTCCACTGTTTCCCCATCTATTTCCCATGAAGTGATGGGACCAGATGCCATGATGTTAGTTTTCTGAATGTTGAGCTTTAAGCCAGCTTTTTCACTCTCCTCTTTCACTTTCATCAAGAGGCTTTTTAGTTCCTCTTCACTTTCTGCCATAAGGGTGGTGTCATCTGCATATCTGAGGTTATTGAGATTTCTCCCAGCAATCTTGATTCCAGCTTGTGTTTCTTCCAGTCCAGAGTTTCTCATGATGTACTCTGCAGAATACTAGGAAAGTTCTGGAAGATGCTGTCAGTTTTACTTTAAAATGAGAATATGGTGTTTCTGTATTTTATTGTTTTCAATAAAACTTCTTAAGTGTTTTGGAAAAAAAAAAAAAGAATAAGTTAAATAAGCAGGGTGACAATATACAGCCTTGACATACTCCTTTTCCTATTTGGAACCAGTCTGTTGTTCCATGTCCAGTTCTAACTGTTGCTTCCTGACCTGCATACAGATTTCTCAAGAGGCAGGTCAAGTGGTCTGGTATTCCCATCTCTTTCAGAATTTTCCAGTTTATTGTGATCCACACAAAGGCTTTACTAAACCCCAAAAGAAAGTTTTGTGAGATCTACCATCTCCAGACGTTTCTCCTTTATTCTTGGCAAGAGTTTTTAAAAATGGAAAGAGAGAGATAATACCTTACTCATTGCTAAAATGACCTAGAGTTAAGAGATCTTGACATATATTATTCTCTCCCAGCTAAGAGATCCCTTGGCTTCTTATTTTCTACTCTGTCTGGTTTATAATACACTCACAGCAGCCAACTGTATTCCTAGCTTGAACTCCTTTCTTTATACTAAACCATTTCAAATTCTAAAATCTTTCAGGGCCACAGGTTAACCAATACCCCTACTTTCTTCATCCTCCTAACCCATTAGTTATCTACCTAACCCACTGGTTGATCCTATTTTACTTGCAATAAACTCTAACCCAAAATTAATCTGTATTTTGCTTCAGAAAGGATATTTGTTTTTGCCAGGGACATTTCCTAGTCTCCACTTAGAAACAGGGAAAGAAACTATGTTGTCCCCTAGGCCTTTCATTCAAGCCTCACAACAGGATAGGTATCATCATTACTCCACAAGATAGGCATTGTTCTTCTCATTTTCAGGGATGAGAAAACTGAAGCTCTGCATAGTCAACCTGTCCAACAGCAGCTGGTAAATGACATAAGCCATGTCTGAACAGGTCAATCTGCTTCCAAAACTATGCTCCTTCCACTATATTAAACAGCTTCAACTGCTGTTTCTAATAATAAGTCATAATACTCCACTTCCACCTTATATTTGTACAGTGCAGTATACCTTTCAAATCATTTTCATTTGAAATATCTCTCTGGGTTCCTAAAACTATCCTTCAAGTAAACATAGGCAATGGGGGGAAAAAAACTGATCTAAAATCACAGAAAAAAAAATTACTAGGCACAAATAATAGCTAATAACAGCAACGAAGTTTATAGAGCATTTGAGCTGAACATTTTACAGTGTTGTCTGCTGTAATCCTCATTACAATCTTGTGAATAATAATGTCATCTCTTTTACAGATGAGGTTCAGTTCAGTTCAGTCGCTCAGTCACGTCCGACTCTCTGCGACCCCATGAATCGCAGCACGCCAGGCCTCCCTGTCCGTCACCAATTCCCGGAGTTCACTCAAACTCATGTCCATCGTGTCGGTGATGCCATCAAGCCATCTCATCTCTGCTGTCCCCTTCTCCTCCTGCCCCCAATCCCTCCTAGCATCAGGGTCTTTTTCAATGAGTCAACTCTTCGCATGAGGTGGCCAAAGTATTGGAGTTTCAGCTTCAGCATCAGGTAACAAGGCTCAAAATATTCTGCAGTTCACACAGCTAGGAAATGGCAGTACTGGAATTCAAATTTGGGTATTGGTTAGCTCACAAGCCCATGCTCTTCTCTAAACCTCAGCCAGTACTGCCTCCCTGTAAGCAGTGCTCCTTTTTTATGCTCTCACTGTAATTAAGTTAAACAAAATTTATTTGAAATTCCAAGTTAAAATTAAAATCCATATGCATTCCCCAGGCCACCACTAAATGAAAGTGGAACAAGCAGCAAACAGGTGGCAGGATAGTATCAACCAGGAATTTAAAAGAAATTCTTCACTGGAAAACTGACACATAGATAATCAGAAATTCAATAAAGTTTCAAGAAAAATCAAACTATCAAGCTCCCAGGACTACCCTTTTATGGGACAAGAGACATTACCCTAACCATTTAACAAATGAATATATTATTCTAACAAACATTCAATATCAAGAAATTATTTTTTTAACATATCCTATGAAACAGTAGAAGTCACCGAGGATGGAAAAGCTCCATCTCAGTTTTTCCGTAAGTTGCCCAGGTACATCCATAAGTATTTTTAAAGTTAGGTTAAAATGCTGGATCCAAGACCACGATGTTTATTTCTGGGGCTCTTTTCTACATACTCATAAATTCATACCAGGCACACTTTGTCATATAGTCATGCTTATTTTTAGTCAGGGGTACTATGGAATAAGCAGCACATGAAAAAATAAATAATACTTAAAAATAATATAACTACATAAAAATGTTTTTAATAAAAGCTTTGTTAGTCTTATTAAACTAAATGACATTCTTTTAGATACACAGTAATATAAAAGAAACAGCCTACAGTTACAAAGAAATGTTGATGAAGATTTGTGAAGCCACTATTATTGAGGATAAAATACATTTCATTTATTTGGTGATATTTAACCATTTAAGATATAGAAAGTACCTGTCACAAAGCCCTGTAATTATTAAACACTATAAAGAATATGCTTATGCAAATTACCAATGCTTGAAACATTCAAAACACACTGCTAAGTTTTTAGAATATGACATAATATTCACTAGAAGTATCTGCAGCCTCACAATTCTGGAAATAAAACCAAATCAATTTGCTAAATAAAAAAAAAAATCTCTGGAGCAAACGAAATAAACTTCCAAGGAGATTCCAAGAGAATGGTAATTTTTAAAGCTATTTTTAAATATTTGTTAAAATGAAGTTTCAGTGCACAAAAATAGAAAAAAATGAAAGGCTTTGAGAAGACACTGGTGAGTCACAGGAAGAAAAGCAAATCCAGCTGCACTCCATAAATCAAAGATTTGTATCTGGAACTTCGAATAGGATTAAATCAGAAACAACTATGTGAATGGTTAACATCTAGTATCCAATTTTAAAACCTACTCTAGGGTAGCTGTTCCTGGGGAAAACATTCATTAAGCTCTGAAAACCACAAAACAGAGATAAATAAATGTTGGTAATGAAAAAACCTCCCAGGTGTGTAAAACATGTACACACACACACACACACATACACACACACACACAAGAAAATTCTGAATCCTATAAAAGAATCAAGGACAATTATAGAATACATATTGATGAAAAGCATTTGGTGATGCAGTAATGAGGAACATGAGAAGAGAGATGTGGATATCTGAATCCTAATTCATGAAAATTCAAACACAAAAAAATAAGTATTATAGCACTTTAGAACCTACAACCAACTTTATTAACTGGGCCCAGAATTAAGAACACAGGCTAGTCAGTATTCCTCAACTTTGAGCAATATTTGGAATATTTTTAAAGGGTAAAAATTCAGCTATCCAGTATGCCTTAAATGATTTTTATTAAGATGTTCTTTAAATGTGTATTAATATGAAAATTATAATAAACACTGTATGGATATGGTTCTTAAACAACTAAAATTACAAATCGGCATTAAGTTACTATGACAGATGATGGTGCTTGACTGAAACCGTTGCTGAAATGCAAGTCTGTGTGCCTGACACTCGGTGCGGCCAAACAATACAAAAATGTCAGAGTTTGGAATAGAGAAAGGTTTATTGAGGGCTGTGCAAGGAGATAGATGGCTCCTGCCTTAAAAACCCCAAACTCTCCAAAAGCCTTTAGCAAAGCCCTTTTCTAGGAAAGGTGAGGGAGAGACCTGGTTAGCTGTTGTAAACTTCTTGGTGTCAGTCTTGAGGTCAGGTCATGGTCAGGTAATGATATTCCTGTAAATCTCCACCAAATGAACGTTACTCTGTTCTGACAAGAAACGGCCAGGTCCCAAGACACAATTCCTGCTCTGAGGTCCTGGTCCTGGAGGAGAAAGACAGATCTCACGTGGCAGCTCTCACAAGACCAAGTCCCCAGACACCGCCCATCCATAGCCAGGCTCCCAGGACACAACTGGCCCTCAGATTCCTTAGGCCGCTCAAGGCGGGTGGAGGCGGGGCGGCGGCAGGCCCCCACCAGGTCCCATAGGTGGGGACAGGGGAGATGTTCACTGCTGCCTCAAGACCTGGGCCAAATTCAGTGGGTTGATGAGGGCTCTGGAGCCCTGCCGGAAACAGCCTCCAGTTTGTTCCCTGGGCCTCCCAGCTCACTCACTGGCCCGAGGCCAGGTGAACTGGAGGGCTGCAGGGGAGGCCAGGATTCACCTCTTACTTCACTCTATACCAGATGACCACCATTCCACAGACGGTTGGCTGAATGGCCCACTGACGGCTGCTCACTGACAGCTGGCTGCTTGTGGGAGGGGTCTACTGTGGTGTCAACCAATGGCTGAGCAGGACAACCAACAGTCACTCATTGACAGTTGGTTGCTTGTGGGAGGGATCCAGGTAATGGCGCACAGCAAGTTCTGTGTGCTAAGGGCTGCACTGGCCACATGCTATTACAAAGCTAAATTGCAATGACCAGTATGAAAATGGTTCTGACCGTATGGGGTGGATCTTGAAATAAGTAAATCCCATGGGAAAGATAGGCTTCCCAAGTGGTGCTAGTGGTAAAGAACCTGCCTGTCAATGCAGGAGATGTAAGACCAGTATGAAAATGGTTCTGACCGTATGGGGTGGATCTTGAAATAAGTAAATCCCATGGGAAAGATAGGCTTCCCAAGTGGTGCTAGTGGTAATGAACCTGCCTGTCAATGCAGGAGATGTAAGAGATGTGGGTTCAATCCCTGGGTTGGGAAGATCCCCTGGAGGAAGAAATGGCAACACACTCCAGTATTTTTGCCTGGAGAATCTCATGGACAGAGCAGCCTGAGAGGCTACAGCCCATAGGGTTGCAAAGAGTTGGACACGTCTGAAGTGACTTAGCACGCATGCATGGGAAAGATGCTATCCTCTCACCACTATTCTTTATTCAAACTATACAAAACTTTTATTCATTAACATATTCATATTCATATAACTGGGCCCAGAAGACTCTGTAAAAGAGCAGGATAAGCCCAGCCCTTAGCAGGCACCCATTGCTGTGCCTCATTACTCCACACCCCATTACTAGGCAACAGGTCTTGCTCAGCCATTGGTCCTCAGGGCCCTGCCCACAAGCAACCAACTGTCCATGAGCAACTGTTGGTTGTCCTGCTCAGCTACTGGTCAGTGCCACAGTGGACCCTGCCCACAAGTAACTGTCAATGAGGGACTATTAAAGAAGTGATTCAGCCAACAGTCAGTGGTGTAACAGTCATCAGGTAGAGAGTGAGGTAAGAGGCAGATTTAGGCCTTCTCCTGGAAGCCCTCCAGCTCACCCAACCTTGGGCCAGTGGGTGAGCTGGAGGACCCAGGGAACAGATTGGGGACTACATCCTGCAGGGTCCAGAGCCCTAATTAAGGCCCTTGAATGTCTTGGCCCAGGCCTTGAGCCAACAGTGAACCTCTCCCCCATCCCTGTCTCTGAGACGTAACAGCAGTGATCATTTGCTTGGGTTGCAGGCTGTGAGACCTGGTCTCCCCGACTTGGGCAGCCTGAGGAGACTGAGGCCAGTGGGGTTGGGTGCCTGGCTCCCTTAGAGATGACAGCTGGGCAAGGTGTGGGAGCCCGGTCATGGATGGGTGGTGTCTGGGGACTTGGCCCTGCGAGAGCTGCCAACTGAGATCTACTCCTCTTAGCCAGGACTGGGACCTTAGAGAATGAAAGTTGTGCCTTGGACCTTGCCCTTTTTTATCGAGACAGAGAATAACATTCGTTTGGTAGAGATTTCAAGGCAACATCGTTACCTGACCTCAAGAGCAAAGGATCTGGCACCAAGTCTGCAACAACTAACCAGGCCTATCTCTCACCTTTTGCTTTTAAAGGGACTTGCTGAAAGCTTTCACTAACTTTGGGGTTCTTAGGGCATGAGACACCCATCACCTCTCTCTATGAACCTGTGATAAACCTTTCTCTGTTCCAAACGCTAATGTTTTAGTATTGATTCGCTTCACTGTGCATCAGGCACACGGACTTGCAATTCAGTAACATCTTCACTTTTGACACAAGAAAAAGATTAGTGAAGGGTATCCCACAACCATTACTAATCACTTTAGTGGCTTCTAGAAAGGGCTAAGGATTTAGGTGGGAGAGACTACAAATGAAATGGACTCCCTGAACTCAGAAAGTGATGGTAGTAGCCCAGGGAAGGCTGGATCTAGTGGAAGCAGTTAACTGCCAGAAGCAAAGGGGGCATGGTGACTCTTAGAGGCAGCAAGGTGGATATTGGGAATACTAGGTATTTCTCAGGTTTTGTTGTGATAGGCAGAAATCCCTGTCTATATTTAATTGATCAGACCCAAGAATTCAAACCAACAGCCATCCCACTAAGATCTGTTTTGATTTAAATAATCAAAAACAAATAACTCCAGGTCTAGTGAACAGAGACCTATCTGAGGCACTACTATAGACAGTCCTGGCCTCTCAGTCAAATCTAAGACCCTCGGTTCTTGGATAAGAGGCCAAATCCCTTCTGGAAGATTATTTTTCCCAAATGCATCTCTGTCCATTAACCAGATAATGGTGAGTTGGCAAAAGGGAAATACCCAATCCTCTTGAGGATTTTTACCTACTAGCTCTGAGCTAACATTAATTAGTAGGCATTAAGAATACTTCTTGTCCCATTACTAAGGCATAATTGTTCTGGGTTCTCTAGAGTGTCCAGCTGATCCAAGAGTCCTTTCCACACTGTCCAGTCAACTTGCATGTCTCCCGGTTCCCCAAGAACTCTGAGAGTTATGCAGCTTTACAGCGCTCCTGCCTCAGCGAGCTTCCTCCTGTGTGTGCTGCTTAGTTTTCAGCAACAGACTCAAGTGGGCACCTGAGATTTCTGGAGCCCTTCTGTGCATGCTCTCTCCTCTTCTGCATTCTGTCCCACATTTCCAGCTGCCTCAGCCTCCCCCAAATCTGATCCATCTCTTCAATTCAGCAGTGTCAGCATCCTCTGCTAGAGTTTCCTCTCTCTGTGCTGCTGTTTGGAATGTACCTCTCAGCAGAAAGTTTCAGTGATCATAGCTCTCACCTCATTTGTTTTCTCACTCAGAGGGATCACAAGCCTGTGCTCCTTGTACCCTAAGCAGAATATGGTTGTTCATATTTTTAATCCAGTTTCCGACCTGTTTGCAGCATGTTATCCTATCTTAGAAGAAGCAGACATTTCCAGTCTATTCTTTTTGCCTCATCCATCCCATGTTCAGGGTACACCTAACTACTACTTCCCTACACTTTGCTAGGCAACTTCTCTTGTCTTATTTTTTCCAGCCTTAGTCATTTCCTTCTCATCCAACATGTCCCAATTCATATGTCACCTCAACTTTGGAAGTCTTCAGTTTTCTCTAGAGATTTTTTTCCCCCCTCTGCATATTGCTCATACATACTACAGAATTTATCTCAATATCCTCTATCTGCATGCCTCCCAACTAAAAAAACTTTCTAATAATAAGGATAACTGCTAAATTGTGACTACTTTTTATGTTCCAGGTACTCTTCTATATTTGCCCATTTACTCTTCATAAAACCCTAAGACATATTAATATGTACCATTATTATCCTCATTTTACAAATGAAGAAACTAAGGCATAGAGAGGTTAAGCAAATCTCCTGAGATCCATACCTTGGTAGGGGCAGAGTCAGGATAGTCTGATTTCAGAGCTCGTGCTCACTATACTGCCTCTCATGAATTCCTGAAGGGCAGCAACTATGTCTTATTCTTGTTTGTACATCCATGCCGAGAGCACCTCAAATATTTGTGGAATGAATTAAAATTTATAATTTTCTCCAAGTCATCCAAGAAAAAGTCCTTCATAAGTAAGGTAGGCTTTCAGTACAGTAATTACAGAACTGAGTCTAGAAAGGGTCTTTCATAAACATGGAAGAGACTAAAATTAAATATCCAATAATAAATTCAAAGAGCTCTGAAGAATTTTACCATGCAGAAAAGACTAATAAGGTTTTTTAAGTAGTAAGAAACTGCAGTAAAATCAGGAACAAAAAGTCTCTACCAAGGTATCAACACCCTCTAAGAGAGGGATTAAATGTCATAATTTGTCTCCAATAGAGGCATACCAAATTGATCCCATCTATCTAAACCTGAAATAGAGATCACAGTTTTCTCAAGGCAACAGTAAAAAGACAAAACATTTAAACAAAAATTTTATCCTAAGAGTCAAATCTGTCAAGAGTAATCAATGAAAACAGCCATATTGCACAATGGAATCAGTTATGTTAAACAACAAAAATGTAATCAATTCTACATGAAAAAAAGTATTATTCATTACCTTTCAAACAATTAAAGTGTCCTCCATGTTTATTAAAAGTTCTTGACGATACATAGCACATGCAGCGAATTCCTAAAAGCTGCTGCTGCTAAGTCGCTTCAGTCGTGTCCAACTCTGTGTGACCCCAGAGACGGCAGCCCACCAGGCTCCCCCGTCCCTGGGATTCTCCAGGCAAGAACACTGGAGTGGGTTGTCATTTCCTTCTCCAATGCATGAAAGTGAAAAGTGAAAGTGAAGTCGCTCGGTTGTGTCCGACTCTTCGCAACCTCATGGACTGCAGCCCACCAGGCTCCTGCATCCATAGGATTTTCCAGGCAAAAGTACTGGAATGGGGTGCCATCGCCCTCTCCTATTAAAAGCTTTAAGTTCTTGACAACAGACAGCACATGCAGTGAATTCATAAAAGCTAGAAATACTCAAAAATAATACGATTTATACAAATTTAAATGATTAAAAATAAAAATATAGGGTTTCCCCAATGGCTCAGTGGTAAAGAATCCAACTGCCAATGCAGTAGACCTGGGTTCGATCCCTGATCAGGGAAGATCCCTCATGCCTTGGAGCAACTAAGCTCGTGCGCCACAACTACTGAGCCCGTGCCCCAGAGCCCAGGAGCCACTACTGCTGAGCACACGTGACCTAGAGCCCATGCTATGCGACAAGAGAAGCCACTGCAATCAGAAGTCCATGCACTGCAACTACAGAATAGCCCCTGCTCACCACAGCTAGAGAAAAACCTGTGAGCAATGAAGACCCAGCACAGCCAAAAATTAAATAAACACTTAAAAATTTTAAATAAATATATAAAAATGTATATTTTGCACAAATGGATAATTACATTTAATTCCTTGTATTAAATGGTGGGTTCAGCGGTAAAGAATCTGCCTGCCATGCAAGAGATATGGGTTTGATCCCTGGGTTGGGAAGACCCCATGGAGAAAAGAAATGACAACCCACTCCAGTATTCTAGCCCAGATAATCCCAATCCATGGGGTCGCAAAAGAGTTGGACATGACTGGGCGACTAAGCAACAACAACAGCAAGATGGCAATGACCATGGGGTGCAGGCGGTACTGGAAGATGGAGACTGATACACCGTCATGACCTTCAGCCTCTCCCACGTGACTCATCCACACACATACGTGGACTTCTCCTCCACCCTGCATACCTCTGTCTGGCTTGGACAGGTCCACAATCTCATCCAAAGTCCCTGAAACTGAATGTCTTTCAAAATTCAACATTTTTCTGAGTTTAGAAAGGTGCAATTCATCTAGCACTCCAGAATAATCTGTGGCAGCAGCCTGGAAGCAAACAAATTTATATTTCTGTAGCAAAATGCAAGAATATTCGCATTAACTTGGATACAGAACGACTATGAATGATCTCACCTCAGTTCAGGTCAGATTTATGAGTCTAAGAAAACATTTTTTTTTTATGTAACTACTCTTTTTCTTTTTAATTTAAATTTATTTTAATTAGAGGCTACTTAATTTACACCCAAAAAAGATGTCCTTTCCATTATAGGGGACTGGAATGCAAAAGTAGGAAGTCAAGAAACACATGAAGTAAAAGGCAAATTTGGCCTTGGAATACGGAATGAAGCAGGGCAAAGACTAATAGAGTTTTGCCAAGAGAATGCACTAGTCATAGCAAACACCCTCTTCCAACAACAAGAGAAGACTCTACACATGGACATCACCAGATGCTCAACACCGAAATCAGATTGATTATATTCTTTGCAGCCAAAGATGGAGAAGCTCTATATAGTCAGCAAAAACAAGACCAGGAGCTGACTGTGGCTCAGATCATGAACTCCTTATTGCCAAATTCAGACTTAAATTGAAGAAAGTAGGGAAAACCACTAGACCATTCAGGTATGACCTAAATCAAATCCCTTATGATTATACAGTGGAAGTGAGAAATAGATTTAAGGGCCTAGATCTGATAGAGTGCCTGATGAACTACGGACGGAGGTTCGTGACATTGTACAGGAGACAGGGATCAAAACCATCCCCATGGAAAAGAAATGCAAAAAAGCAAAATGGCTGTCTGGGGAGGCCTTACAAATAGCTGTGAAGAGAAGAGAAGTGAAAAGCAAAGGAGAAAAGGAAAGATATAAGCATCTGAATACAGAGTTCCAAAGAATAGCAAGGAGAGATAAGAAAGCCTTCCTCAGCGATCAATGCAAAGAAATAGAGGAAAATAACAGAGTGGGAAAGACTAGAGATCTCTTCAAGAAAATCAGAGATACCAAGGGAACATTTCATGCAAAGATGGGCTTGATAAAGGACAGAAATGGTATGGACCTAACAGAAGCAGAAGATATTAAGAAGAGGTAGCAAGAATACACAGAAGAACGGTACAAAAAAGATCTTCACGACCCAGATAATCACAATGGTGTAATCACTCATCTAGAGCCAGACATCCTGGAATGTGAAGTCCAGTGGGCCTTAGAAAGCATCACTACGAACAAAGCTAGTGGAGGTGATGGAATTCCAGTTGAGCTATTTCAAATCCTGAAAGATGATGCTGTGAAACTGCTGCACTCAATATACCAGCAAATTTGGAAAACTCAGCAGTGGCCACAGGACTGGAAAAGGTCAGTTTTCATTCCAATCCCAAAGAAGGGCAATGCCAAAGAACGCTCAAACTACTGCACAGTTACACTCATCTCACATGCTAGTAAAGTAATGCTCAAAATTCTCCAAGCCAGGCTTCAGCAACATGTCAACCGTGAACTTCCAGATGTACAAGCTACTTTTAGAAAAGGCAGAGGAACCAGAGATCAAATTACCAACAATCCGCTGGATCATCAAAAAAGCAAGAGAGTTCCAGAAAAACATCTACTTCTGCTTTATTGACTATGCCAAAGCCTTTGACTGTGTGGATCACAATAAACTGGAAAATTCTGAAAGAGATGGGAATACCAGACCACCTGACCTGCCTCTTGAGAAACCTATATGCAGGTCAGGAAGCTATAGTTAGAACTGGACATGGAACAACAGACTGGTTCCAAATAGGAAAAGGAGTACGTCAAGGCTGTATATTGTCACCCTGCTTATTTAACTTCTATGCAGAGTACATTATGAGAAACGCTGGGCTGGAAGAAACACAAGCTGGAATCAAGATTGCCGGGAGAAATATCAATAACCTCAGATAAGCAGATGACACCACCCTTATGGCAGAAAGCGAAGAGGAACTCAAAAGCCTCTTGATGAAAGTAAGTGGAGAGTGAAAAAGTTGGCTTAAAGCTCAACATTCAGAAAACTAAGATCATGGCATCTGGTCCCATCACTTCATGGCAAATAGATGGAGAAACAGTGGAAACAGTGTCAGACTTTAATTTTTTGGGCTCCAAAATCACTGCAGATGGTGACTGCAGCTATGAAATTAAAAGACGCTTACTCCTTGGAAGGAAAGTTATGACCAACCTAGATAGTATATTGAAAAGCAAAGATATTACTCTGCCAACAAAGGTCCGTCTAGTCAAGGCTATGGTTTTTCCTGTCGTCATGTATGGATGTGAGAGTTGGACTGTGAAGAAAGCTGAGCACTAAAGAATTGATGCTTCTAAACTGTGGTGTTGGAGAAGACTCTCGAGAGTCCCTTGGACTGCAAGGAGATCCAACCAGTCCATTCTGAAGGAGATCAGCCCTGGGATTTCTTTGGAAGGAATGATGCTAAAGCTGAAACTCCAGTACTTTGGTCACCTCATGCGAAGAGATGACTCATTGGAAAAGACTCTGATGCTGGGAGGGATTGGGGGCAGGAGGAGAAGGGGACGACAGAGGATGAGATGGCTGGATGGCATCATTGACTCGATGAACGTGAGTCTGAGTGAACTCCGGGAGTTGGTGATGGACAGGAGGCCTGGCGTGCTGCAATTCATGGGGTCGCAAAGAGTCGGACACGACTGAGCAACTGAATAAACTGAATTTACAATATTGTATTGGTTTTGCCATACATCAACATGAATCCGCAACGGGTGTACACGTGTTCCCAATCCTGGACCCCCTCCCACCTCCCTCCCCATACCATCCCTCTGGGTCATCCCAGTGCACCAGCCCCAAGCTTCCTGTATCCCGCATAGAACCTGAACTGGTGATTTGTTTCTTATTTGATATTATACATGTTTCAATGCCATTCTCCCAAATCATCTCCCCCCTCCCTCTCCCACAGAGTCCAAAAGACTGTTCTATACATCTGTGTCTCTTTTGCTGTCTCGCATACAGGGTTATTGTTACCTTCTTTCTAAATTCCATATACATGCGTTAGTATACTGTATTGGTGTTTTTCTTTCTGGGTTACTTCACTCTGTATAATCGGCTCCAGTTTCATCCACTTCATTAGAACTGATTCAAATGTATTCTTTTTAATGGCTAAGTAATAGTCCATTGTGTATATGTACCACAGCTTTCTTTATCCATTCATCTGCTGATGGACATCTAGGTTGTTTCCATGTCCTGGCTATTATAAACAGTGCTGCGATGAACATTGGGGTACACGTGTCTCTTTCAATTCTGGTTTCCTCAGTGTGTATGCCCAGCAGTGGGATTGCTGGGTCGTATGGCAGTTCTATTTCCAGTTTTTTAAGGAATCTCCACACTGTTCTCCATAGTGCCTGTACTAGTTTGCATTCCCACCAACAGTGTAAGAGGGTTCCCTTTTCTCCACATCCTCTCCAGCATTTATTGCTTGTAGACTTTTGGATCGCAGCCATTCTGACTGGCGTGTAATGGTACCTCATTGTGGTGTTTATTTGCATTTCTCTGATAATGAGTGATGTTGAGCATCTTTTCATGTGTTTGTTAGCCATCTGTATGTCTTCTTTGGAGAAATGTCTATTTAGTTTTTTGGCCCATTTTTGGATTGGGTTGTTTATTTTTCTGGAATTGAGCTGTAGGAGTTGCTTGTATATTTTTAAGATTAGTTGTTTGTCAGTTGCTTCATTTGCTATTATTTTCTCCCATTCTGAAGGCAGTCTTTTCACCTTGCTTATAATTTCTTTTGTTGTGCAAAAGCTTTTAATTTTAATTAGATCCCATGTGTTTATTTTTGCTTTTATTTCCAACATTCTGGGAGGTGGGTCATAGAGGATCCTGCTGTGATGTATGTCAGAGAGTGTTTTGCCTATGTTTTCCTCTAGGAGTTTTATAGTTTCTGGTCTTACGTTTAGATCTTTAATCCATTTTGAGTTAATTTTTGTGTATAGTGTTAGAAAGTGTTCTAGTTTCATTCTTTTACAAGTGGTTGACCAGTTTTCCCAGCACCACTTGTTAAAGAGATTGTCTTTTCTCCATTGTATATTCTTGCCTCGTTTGTCAAAGATAAGGTGTCCGTAGGTGCATGGGTTTATCTCTGGGCTTTCTATTTTGTTCCATTGATCTATATTTCTGTCTCTGTCATACTGTCTTGATGACTGTGGCTTTGTAGTAGAGCCTGAAGTCAGGCAGGTTGATTCCTCCAGTTCCATTCTTCTTTCTCAAGATTGCTTTGGCTATTCGAGGTTTTTTGTATTCCATACAAATTGTGAAATTATTTGTTCTAGCTCTGTGAAAAATACCATTGGTAGCTTGATAGGGATTGCATTGTATCTATAGATTGCCTTGGGTAGTATACTCATTTTCACTATATTGATTCTTCCGATCCATGAACATGGTATATTTCTCCATTAGTGTCCTCTTTGATTTCTTTCACCAGTGTTTTATAGTTTTCTATATATAGGTCTTTAGTTTCTTTAGGTAGATATATTCCTAAGTATTTCATTCTTTCCAAGAAAATGTTTTTTTCCCTGACTTTTCAGGATTTTTAAACAGTAGGAAAAGGATGATAAATTTGTATTATATACTGCATTCAATCTACTCATCATTACCTGTCTGAGAAGTGACAACAGCTCCCTTAGCTACCATGCTCAGTTACAATACCAATTTCTACTAGGCAGAATTGGCAACACCTTTGGAAATCATTTAGTCAAACTTCTTATTTCATTACTTAGGAAATTAAAGCCCAGAGATAGAATAACTTACTTAAGGTCACACTGTTGACACCTACTGACAGAGATGAAACTAAAACATACATGTAAGCTTCCTGTCCTGCAGGTTACTTACTGTTTGTTCATTTGTTCGTCCATCCATCCATCCATTCATTCTCTCTGTTAGAGGTGATTTTTTTTTTCTTTAGCTTTTCAACATAACAAAATAATTACAGACTCACAGAAAGACATAAAAATAGTACAGTCTTCACTAGGTATCCAGAGAGGGATTGGTTACACGACCCCAAAATTTGTGTTGCTATAAAATGGTGTAGTAGTTACATATAACCTATGCACATCCTCTAGTTTACATTAAATCATCTCCAGATTACTTACAATACCTAATACCATGTAAATATTATGCAAATAGTAGTAGATACAATGTATGTTATATCAAAAGTTGCCTGGCTTAGCAAATTCAAGTTTTGTTTTCTGGAAATTTCTGGAATTTTTTCCCCAAAATATTCTTGATCCATGGTTGGCTGAATCCATGTATATGTGGAACTTGTGGATATAAAGTCCTTATGTATCTTTGACCCAGCTTCCTTCAATACACAACTGTAGGATAATACCAAAACTAAAAATTAACACTGGGACTTTTCTGGTAGTCCAGTGGTAAAGAATCTGCCTGCCAATGTAGGGAACATGGGTTCAATCCATGGTACAGAAAGATTCCACTAAGCCTGTGAGCCACAACCACTGAGCCATGCACCACAACTACTGAAACCTGCACACCCTAGAGCATGTGTTCTACAAAAGGAGAAGCCACCGCAATGAGAAGCCTATGTGCTAACTGCAACTAGAGTAGACTCTGCACAACACAACTAGAAAAAGCCTACAACAGCAACAAAGATCCTGTGCAGCCAAAAATAAATAAATAAAACAAAATAAAAAAATAACATACTTCCACCACCTGATGAAAAGAGCCTACTCACTGGAAAAGACCCTGATGATGGGAAAGACTGAAGGCAAAAGGAGGAGAGGGTGGCAAAGGATGAGATGGTTAGATAGCATCATCAACTCAATGGACGCTGAATTTGGGCAAACTCTGGAAGATGGTAAAGGACAGAGGAGACTGGTATGCTGCAGATCATGGGGTCACAAAGAGCTGGATGTGATCTAGCAACTGAACACCACCACCATATAGAGTTTTAGGGCTTCCCAGGTGGCTCAGTGGTTAAAAAAATCCACCTGCAATGCAGGAGACCCGGGTTCCATCTCTGGGTCAGGAAGATTCTCTGGAGAAGGAAACTGCAACCTAACCAGTATTCTTACCTGGGAAATCTCATGAACAGAGGAGTCTGGAGGGCTACAGTCCATGGGGTCACAAAGAGTTGGAAACAACTTAGCAACTAAACAAAAACTATTCCACTGTATGGATGCACCACAGTTTGTTCAGCATTTCACCATTCAGTGAGGTATGAGTTGTTTCCAGTTCTTAGCTGTCACAAATAAGGTTGCTATAACCATTCCTGTATAGGTTTTGATATGAGTTTTTATTTCTCTGGAATAAATGCTCAAGTGTGATTGCTGGGTTCTATGTTATGTGTATGTTTAATTTAATAAAAAACTGCCACACTGTATTCCAGAGTCAGTTCAGTCCAGTCACTCAGTCATGTCCGACTCTTTGTGACCCCATGAACCACAGCATGCCAGACCTCCCTCTCCATCACCCACTCTGGAAGTTTACCCAAACTCACGTCCGTTGAGTTGGTGATGCCATCCAACCACCTCATCCTCTGTCGTCCCCTTCTACTCCTGCCCTCAATCTCTCTCAGCATCAGGGTCTTTTCAAATGAGTCAGCTCTCCACATCAGTTGGCCAAAGTATTGGTTTCAGCTTCAATATCAGTCCTTCCAATGAACGCCCAGGATTGATCTCCTTTAGGATAGACTGGTTGGATCTCCTTGCAGTCCAAGGGACTCTCAAGGGTCTTCTCCAACACCGCAGTTCAAAAGCATCAATTCCTCAGTGCTCAGCTTTCTTTATAGTCCGAATCTCACATACATACATCACTACTGGACAAACCATAGCCTTGACTAGATGGACCTTTGTTGGCAATGTAATGTCTCTGCTTTTTAAATATGCTCTCTAGGTTGGTCATAACTTTCCTTCCAAGGAGTAAGCATCTTTTAATTTCATGGCTGCAATCACCATCTGCAGATATTTTGGACCCCCAAAAAATAAAATCAGCGACTGTTTTCACTGTTTGCCCATCTATATGCCATGAAGTGATGGGACCAGATGCCATGATATTAGTTTTTTGAATGTTGAGCTTTAAGTTAATTTTTTCACTCTACTCTTTCACTTTCATCAAGAGGCTCTTTAGTTCTTCTTCACTTTCTGCCGTAAGGGTGGTGTCATCTGCATATCTGAGGTTATTGTTCTTTCTCCCGGCAATCTTGATTCCAGCTTGTGCTTCTTATAGCCCAGCGTTTCTCATGATGTACTCTGCATAGAAGTTAAATAAGCAGGGTGACAGTATACAGCCTTGATGTACTCCTTTTCCTATTTGGAACCAGTCTGTTGTTCCGTGTCCAGTTCTAATTGTTGCTTCCTGACCTAAATACAGGTTTCTCAAGAAGCAGGTCAGGTATTCCAGAGTGGCTGTAACATTTTTACATTCCCATCAGCAATGTTCAAACTATGGTGCTACAGAAGACTCTTGAGAGTCCCTTGGACTGCAAGGAGATCAAACCAGTCAATCCTAAAGGAAATCAACCTTGAATATTCACTGGAAGGACCAATGCTGAAGCTGAAGCTCCAATACTTTGGCCACCTGATGTGAAGAATTGACTCACTGGAAAAGACCCTGATGCTGGAAAAGGCTTCCCTGATAGCTCATTTGGTAAAGAATCTGCCTGCAATGCAGGAGATCCTGGTTCAATTCCTGGGTCGGGAAGATTTGCTGGAGAAGGGATAGGCTACCCACTGCAGTATTTTTGGCTTCCCTTGTGACTCAGCTGGTAAAGAATCCACCTGCAATGCCGGAGGCCTGGGTTTGATCCACTTCAGTATTCTGGCCTAGAGAATTCCATGGCCTATATAGTCCATGGGTCACAAAGAGTCAGACACAACTGACTGACTTTCACTTTTCACTCTGATGATGCAAAAGACTGAAGGCAGGAGGAGAAGGGGGTGACAGAGGATGAGATGGTTGGATGGTATCACTGACTCAACATGAGTTTGAGCAAACTCCAGGAGATGATGAAGGACAGGGAAGCCTGGCATGCTGCAGTCCATGGGGTCGCAAAGACCTGGACATGACTGAGCGACTAAACTATTTCAAGTTTCTATTTCAACTATTTCAGCTGAGCTATTTCAAGTCCTAAAAGATGATGCTGTTAAAGTGCTGCATTCAATATGCCAGCAAATTTGGAAAACTCAGCAGTGGCCACAGCACTGGAAAAGGTCAGTTTTCATTCCAATCCCAAAGAAAGGTAATGCCAAACAATGTTCAAACTATCACACAATTGCACTCATCTCACACGTTAGCTCAAAATTCTCCAAGTCAGGCTTCAACAGTACGTGAACCAAGAACTTCCAGATGTTCAAGCTGGATTTAGAAAATGCAGAGGAACCAGAGATCAAATTGCCAACATCCGTTGGATCATTGAAAAAGCAAGCAAGTTCCAGAAAAACATCTATTTCTGCTTTACTGACTACGCCAAACGCTTTGACTTGCACTTGCCTTTGGATCACAACAAACTGTGGAAAATTCTTCAAGAGATGGGAATTCCAGACCATCTGACCTGCCTCCTGAGAAATCTGTATGCAGGTCAAGAAGCAACAGTTAGAACTGGACATGGAACAACAGACTGGTTCCAAATTGGCAAAGGAGTACATCAAGGCTGTATACTGTCACCCTGCTTATTTAACTTACATGCAGAGTACATTATGCGAACTGCTGGGCTGGATGAAGCACAAGCTGGAATCAAGATTGCCGGGAAAAATATCAATAACCTCACATATGCAGATGACACCACCCTTACGGCAGAAAGTGAAGACGAACTAAAGAGCCTCTGGATGAAAGTGAAAGAGGAGAGTGAAAAAATTGGCTTAAAGCTCAACATTCAAAAAACTAATATCATGGCATCTGGTCCCATCACTTCATGGCAAATAGATGGGGAAACAGTGAAAACAGTGACAGACTTTACTTTTTTGGGCTCCAAAATCACTGCAGACGGTGACTGCAGCCACGGAATTAAAAGATGTTTGCTCCTTGGAAGAAAAGTTATGACCAACCTAGACAGCATATTAAAAAGCAGAGACATTATGTTGCCAACAAAGGTCCGTCTAATCAAAGCTATGGTTTTTCCAGTAGTCATGTATGGATATGAGAGTTGGACTATAAAGAAAGCTAAGCGCCAAAGAATTGATGCTTTTGAACTGTGGTGTTGGAGGAGACTCTTGAGAGTCCTGTGGACAGCAAGGAGGTCCAACGAGTCAATCCTAAAGGAAATCAGTCCTGAATATTCGTTGGAAGGACTGATGCTGAAGCTGAAACGCCAATAGTTTGGCCACCTGACGCAATGATCTGACTCATCAGAAAAGACCCTGATGCTGGGAAAGACTGAAGGACGGAAGAGAAGGAAACAGAGGATGAGATGGTTGGATGGCATCACCAACTCAATGGACGTGAGTTTGAGCAAGCTCCTGGAGTTGGTGATGGACTGGGAAGCCTGGCGTGCTACAAAGAGGTCAAAAAGAGTTGGACACGACTTAGTGACTGAACTGAATGACTAAACAACAATGACAATCAGCAATGTATGAGAAATCTAGTTTCTCTGCATCTTCACCAAGATTTCATATTGTATTTTTTATTTTAGTCATTCTAATAGGTATGCAATGGTATCTCATCATGGTTTTAACACACATTTTTCTAATGGCTAATATTGTTCAACAACTTTTCATATACTCATTTTCTGTTTTTATAGGCTTTGTGCCCATTTTCTAACTGTTTTCTTACCACTGAGTTCAGAGTGATCTTTATATATTCTGGATGCAAGTCCTTCAGGTAAGTGATTTACAGATGTTTTCTCCCTGTGGCTAATCTTTTGAACCTATTAACAAGGTCTTTCCACAGAACAAAGTTTTCAATTTTGATGAAATCCAATCATTGATCTTTTTTTCTTTAATGAACTGCATTTTTTGTTTCACATCTAAAAACTGTTTACCGAGTCCACATTCCAAATATCCCCTCCTATGTTTTCTTAAGTTTTATTTGATAGTTTTACATTTCACATTTAATTCCATTTAACGTAGATTCTTTTTTTTTTTAACATGGTGTGAAGTTTAGGTCAAGGTTTACTTTCTTGCCTATATAATGTCCAAATTGTTCCAGCACCATTTATTGAAAAGACTATTCTCCCTCCATCAAACTGCTTTTGCATCTTTGTCAAAAATCAACTTGGGTGTATTTGTGTTGATCTATTTCTGAGTTTCCTATTCTATTTCAATGATCTATCTATTCCTCTGCCAATACCACAGTGTGTTAATCAATGAAGTTATATATATATCTTAGACTTAACATTAGGTAGAATGACTCCTTCCATTTTCTTTTTATTTTCTTCAATATTGCTTTAGCTATTATAGCTCTATTAATACTGTTCACTTTATCACACTGCTTATTGTTGCTTTTAAGGTCCTCCCTGAAGAATCCCATGGATTGTATAGTCTGTGGGGTTGCAGAGTCGGACACGAATGATCGACTTTCACTCACTCACTCACTATGCCTATAGAAGAAGTATGTCAGCCTGGAGAAGAAAGGAAAATGAAAAGAATCAAGAAGAAAAAAACTGTAATAAATTACCACCATCCTAAAAAGACTACACATGTAGTTTTCATCCATCTATTCTCATCACACCCCAATTTCTTCATGAAAGATTCTCTACTATTCTAGGCCACTTTATTTTTTATGTTTGTTATTGAGGGACAGTTAATGTACAATGGTATACATTTCAGGTGTACAACAAAGTGAATCATAATTTTTAAATTATTATAAAAATAATTCATAATTATTCATAATTATTATAAAAATACTAGGTATATTCCTAGTGGTATACAATATATTCTTGTAGCTCATTTAATTTATACCCAGTAGTTTATACCTCTTAATCCCCTACTCCTTTCTGGCCCCTCCCCACTTCCCTCTCCCTACCAGTAACCACTAGTTTGTTCTCTATATCTGTGAATCTGTTTTTGTTGTTGGTGTTGCTGTTGCTGTTATATTCACTAGATTATTTTTTTATTCGATATATAATTAATATCATACAGTGTTTATCTTTCGCCAGGTCACTTTAGTATCTCTAAATGTAATAGCTAATGTATCTCTACTACTCACTAGTCACAAGTCATTTATCTCCTTCTGTTAGATATCTGTAAATATACTTGTGTCCAACACGATGCCTATTCTCAAAGGACATGGTCCATGTTATAGAGTTCTTTATACTCCTCCACAAGCTTTAATAAACATTGAACTGAGGATTATTTATCTAATTGGAACTTACAACACAGAGATACTAGAACATCTAGAAGAACAAGAGTAAAAAAATTAATTGCTACACTATTGTTAGCAATATGATCATTATCTCACCAAATCTTAAGATTTTAAATTTAATCTCACTTCTCAATTAAACTGTTACAAAAGTAAGTTCTAGGCTCTTTCCCTTCTTATTGATGAGATAGCTTAGGTAAAGAAAGAGAAGGTAGTGAATAATGAATTATGGTGATTTCCTTCTTTTCTCCTCTTGTTTGCCAAAAAATGTCACTGTACATCTAAATTTTAGGGCCATCAGATATGATTCATCCCTAATACACTGTGTTTATCTACCCAAAAAGTAAAATGACCCAAGGGATCAGAATATCAATATAAGTAAATAATGGAATCTCAAAATGTAAAACAGAACTAAGTAAAAGAATTTACCAAACCCAATTTTTTATGGTCTTATCTATATTAACTATATGGGGTCTTTGTGTCCTTTGGCTAGCATACTGAGATACTCTCTGTCTTAATTATCAATGCTTTGCCAACAAGATTTCAACAAAGTAAGGTGCAGCATGTGAAACAATATAGCTACTTAATCCATGTTTTTAGCTATAATTTACAATAACCACAATCTGCCTACCCTATGGATCAAATGCTTGCTTCTTTGCTGAAATAGGTGTATACAGGATCACCTCCCCAAAAGGTTTTTGTTCACTGACTGCCTGTGAGTTTAGACTGTTTAAAGAATTTAAACATGTAACAAAACTATATACAGATTAACTCCTCCTTTTCTTACAAAATAAAGTAATCCACATATGTTACTATGGCTTCGCTGAAACTTTCTCCAATTCTTTCACTGTATTAGATCAGGGACAGGCAGGCAGGGGAGGCTACAATCAGGAAAGTTTCAGAGCCATTAGTCTTACAAGCTTTCATCTAGAGTGTCTCTGGTGGTCTCAGAAGGAGTCTTCTCTAAGACCCCAATTGATACTCTGACAAGTAGATGAACTGCAATTCTCAGAATATGCACATTTCTAAGGCTTTTTCTAGTTCTGCCCTTTTCATGTCAATGCTTTATTATAGACACTACAATATGCATATGCACAATGTAATATGTAGTCCAAGGGGATTAGATTCAGGAACTCCCATGGATATCAAAATCTGAGGATTCTCAAGTCCCTCACAGTATCTGTGTATAATCCAAGGTACATCTTCCCCTATACTTTAAATCATCTCTAGATTACTTACAATGCCAATTCTATGTAAATGGTTGTATATACAATATTAGTGCTATAAAAATAGTTCCTGGTGCACAGCAAACTCAAGTTTTGTTTCAGGGGGACTTTCTGAAACATCCCCACTGAATATTGAACCTACAATTGGTTCAGGGTGTGGTTGTGAACTCACAGATCTGGAGGGCTCACTGTACTACCACATCCTCCACTGCTAACACTACCATATTCCCATCACATACAGAGAAACCCACTATTTGATTGGCAAAAAATAAGACATTTCATGGTTCATGTATTGTGAGAACACAGAGTAACTTGAACTCAGACACTGCTGCTGCTGCTGCTGCTGCTAAGTCGCTTCAGTCGTGTCCAACTCTGTGCGACCCCATAGACGGCAGCCCACTAGGCTCCCCCATCCCTGGGATTCTCCAGGCAAGAACACTGGAGTGGATTGCCATTTCCTTCTCCAATGCATGAAAGTGAAAAGTGAAAGAGAAGTCACTCAGTCGGGTCCGACCCTCAGCGACCCCATGGACTGCAGCCTTCCAGGCTCCTCCATCCATGGGATTTTCCAGGCAAGAGTACCGGAGTGGGGTGCCATTGCCTTCTCTGTCAGATACTGCTAGTAAGAATGTAAACTGGTATAACGACTTTGGAAAACAATTTGTTATTATCTCCTAAAGCTGACCATGTGTATACCCGCCTTTATTCTCTCAAGACAAGTACACCAGAAGACATGTTCAGGATATTCACAGCAGTACTTTTCATAACACCACAAACTGCAAACAACACAAATGCTGATCAAAAGAAGACTATGGTATTTACACAGTAGAATCTCACACATCAGTGAAAAACTAACAAAGTATAGTTAACACAACAGGGATAAATCTTAGAAACAATGACAAATTTAAAAAGCAAGTCACAAAGGACTACATGCAATAAACTACAATATTTGTAAATTTTAAAAATGAGCATTATTAGACACATTACTATTTAAGAAAACACTCATGCAACTTTAAAAAGGAAAAATAAACACAAAATTCAGTTCAGTGGGGATCAGGGAGATAAACCAGTGAACAGAGATAGCTTCAACAGGATTGATAAAAGTTATATTTCTTCAACTGGGTGGTAAGCTCATTCCTCTCACTATTAAGCTTTAAAAGATACATGCCGTGTGTTCTGAGTGTGTACCATCTAGAATCTCTGGAGAATTAACATTTCAGCTTCAAAACAAGTTTAACCTACTCATAAAATGACATTCCTGATAACTGGGAATGATGCCCAAGAAATAAAATCTCTCTACTACTGCTATTTGGTATTGCTATTTGGTAACTTTTATAGTAACAAAGAAATAGCAGATGTCTCATAAAAAATTAAAGCAAGAGAAAGGGAAGTAAGGGTAGCTATAAAAGAGCAATATGAGAGATCCTTGTAGTGATGGAAATGTATCAGTGTCAACATCCTGCTTGTGGGACAAAACTGCAAAGGATACATTGGACCTCTCTATAGTATTTCTTTCAACTGCATGTGAACCTCCAATTATTTCAAAAGTTTGTGCTTTTTCTTTAATAAAAATGATAATTTTGTCCAAGATTTCTCCACAATGGTACTACTGACATTTTAGTGTACCTAATTCTTCACGGTAGGGAGTTGCCCTGGGCACTGCAGGGTGTTTAACAGCATCTCTGGCCTCTTACCTATTAAACACCAGCAGCACAGCCCAGTTGTAACATTTCCATACATTGCCAAATGTTCCCTAGGGGACAAGTAAGTTGCTTATTGTACTAGAGTTATGTAAAGAATATTCCTATGCTTAAGAAATACACAATGACGTACTTAGGGGTAAAGGAATGACATATGAAATGTACCACAAACGATTCAGGAAAAACATGTGTATGTATATATATTTTATTTACATATACATGAATAGTGTGTGTGTGTGTGTGTGTGTGTGTATAATAGGTGAATATAATTAAAGTATGTTATTAATTTTATTCCTGCAACTTTTCTATGTGTTTGCAATTGTTAATATAAAGGTGGGGTTTTTTAAAATGGAACCCAAAGCTGTGGTCCTTAAAGTCCTAAAAGCAGGTTTCACAGTAGCAGTCCAGCATAAAGTGATAAAAATCCCAAGGGAAAATGAATACTGACTGGATAAATTCCTACTTCAAGCCTGAGACAAAAGTTGCAAATGACTGCCAAACTTTTGGCCTATCTCCCCCCAACCCATTCTTTCTAGAGGTGACTTCCTGAATAATGCAGAACCGAAAATAAAACTATCCCACGTTTAAAAGACTATTTCTAGGAAGTGACTCAAACCCACATCCCTACTCGATGTTTCCACAAATCACCGAGGCAACTTCACCTTTAATAGCCATGAAGCAAAAATGCGAAAATCGCACGTGTTCTCATTCTTGCATCGCAAATATTAATAAAAGTATGTTAAGGTGAGTGGACTAAGACACAACACCGAATGTCTAGGATGGCTGAGGAAATTAAGGAGTAAAAAGAAATAAACAGGCAGTCTGAGAGAGGCAGGAAAAGTGTATCGGCCAGAAAAAAGGACTAGAGTGGGTGAGAGTGTGTCAGGGCGAAGGTGTAGCTCACCTGACTGTGGTAAGCAGAGGGTGCTGAGTCCCCACCAGCTTCCGCACCTGCATAGCGATGTTGCAGAGCTCGTCGCTCAGCAGGCAACGGAGGCTCATGAAGGACGTGGGGTAGCCCACGATCTTCTCCGCCTCTGACACCACTTGGTTCCACTGGGCCGGGGACCTGGAGGACTGACCACGACAGGAGATCACCGAAGAGATGGTGTCGAGGGGGCCACGCAGGGGACCCGAGGCCCCAAGATAACGGGGCAAGCGCAAAAGCAGCTGCCGAAGGCTCATAGTTTGAGTCTGAGGGTTTCAGGGACTTGAGGGTGTCCGGAGGTGGCGCGGGGAACAAGCCAGGGACAGATGAGGAACTTGCGGGAACTAGAAAAAAGCGGCGATTCTTGACCCTCAAGAGGGTGGGTTTTTGGAGTCGTGACCAGAAACGAACTTTAACTGCAGATCCCGCAGTCTGGGTTACACACATAACACCCTCAACCCAGCACTGCCCACATCCATCTATGGTAGAAACCACGGCCGCTGCCTAAATGGGGAACGCCATATTAGAGGAGTGAAATACGACTTGCCGTAAAGACGGAGGCGGGCTGTTCTGCAGCAAAGAATTTTCCCTACTTTGCGGCGCAGCCCGGACGCCCCGAGGGGCGGGGCTCTGGAGGTGATCCCGGGAAGGCGGGGTAGGGTGCAAACCTCAGCTCCTCCCACCTCTTCCTGGCCTGTCAGGGCGGAGGGTGACAGGGATGGGCGAGCGGTGTCCCAGCCCCTGGAGTTTGGGCAGAGTCCGATTCATCGTGGGATACCCAGGGCCCACCACGGAGTAGGCACGCATAAATATGTGTTCTGAACCAGGGTTGGTGTCTGCTAAGTGTCTTTTGCTGGCCCCCAGCCCTCCCTGGAGAAAGGGATGGAGCCGAAGCGCCAGTTCCTCTGGGAAGCTATCCTGAGACTCTGGCAGTGGTAGTGAACGGGCGTGAGGGCACTCTCTCGTATCATCTGTGCCCAACCTATGAAATGTGGCACGGCCTCGCAGAAACGGTGTTTTTTGTTTTTTATTTCCCCAGGGTCTGTCCTGGGTCCTTGCTTCTGGCTCCTCGCTGAACCTTGGGTTCCCCTGTGTGCAGCTCAGGCAGAACCAGCTGTGCCTCCTGAAAGGGTGCAGACAGGCACTTCTAGAAGGATGTACTCCCTCACCATGGAGGATCTGATACAGAGCAGAGCCCTGTGGGATTCCTGGGCACAAAGCCTTTGTGTCCCCTATTTTTTTTAAATTATAGGAAACAGCTTTCATTCATAGCAAACATTATTACAAAGCTCGTGGAGGTGATGGAATTCCAGCTGAGCTATTTCAAATCCTAAAAGATGATTCTATTGAAGTGCTGCACTCAATGTGTCAACAAATTTGGAAAACTCAGCGGTGACCACAGGACTGGAAAAAGTCAGATTTCATTTAAACCCCAAACAAAGGCAATGCCAAAGAATATTCAAACTACTGTACAATTGCTCTCATTCCACATGCTAGCAAGGTCTTGCTCAAAATCCTTCAAGCTAGTCTTCAGCAGTACATGAACTGAGAAATTCCAGATGTACAACCTGGATTTAGAAAAGGCAGAGGAACCAGAGATCAAATTGCCAATATCCACTGGATCATAGAAAAAGCAAAGGAATTCCAGAAAAATATCTGCTTCATTGACTACACTAAAGCCTTTGACTGTGTGGATCACAACAAACTGTGGAAAATTCTTAAAAGATAGGAATATCAGACCACCTTACTTGCCTCCTGAGAAGTCTGTATGCAGATCAAGAAGTTCCAGTTAGAACCAGATATGGCACAACGCACTAGTTCAAAATTGGGAAAGGATTATGTCGAAGCTATATATTGTCACTCTGCAAAATTAACTTATATGCAGAGTACATCATGTGAAATGCCAGGCTGGATAAAGCACAAACTGGAATGAAGATTGCCAGGAGACATATCGACCTCAGATATGCAGCTTATACCATTCTAATGGCAGAAAGTGAAAAGGAACTAAAGAACCTCTTGATGAGGGTTAAAGAGGAGAGTGAAAAATATGGCTTAAAACTCAACATTCAAAAAATTAAGGTCATGGCATCCAATCCCATCACTTCATGGCAAATAGACGGGGAAACAATAGAAATAGTGACAGATTTTATTTTCTTGGGCTCCAAAATCACTGCAGATGGTGATTGCAGTCATGAAATTAAAAGACCCTTGGTCCTTGGAAGAAAAGCTATGAAAACTAGAGAGCATATTAAAAAGCAGACATCACTTCACTGACAAAGGTCCATATAGTCAAAGCTATGTTTTTTTCCAGTAGTCATGTACGGATGGGAGAGTTGGATTATTAAGAAGGCTGAACGCTGAAGAATTGATGCTTTTGAATTGTGATGCGGGAGAAGACACTTAAGAGTCCCTTGGACAGGAGGGAGATCCAACCAGTGAATCTTAAAGGAAATCAACCCTGAATATTCATCAGAAGGACTGATACTGAAGCTGAAGCTCCAATCCTTTGGCCACCTGATGCAAAGAGCCGACTCATTCGAAAAGAAACTGATGCTGAGAAAGGTTGAGGGCAGGAGAAAAAGGGGCAACAGAGGATGAAATGGATGGATGGCATTCCTTGGTAGCTTAGTTGGTAAAGAATCTGCCTGCTGTGCAGGAGACCTAGGTTCAATCCCTGGGATGGGAAGATCCCCTGGAGAAGGAAATGGCAAACCACTCCAGTATTCTTGCCTGGAAAATCCCATGGATAGAGAAGCCTAGCCAGCTACAGTAGATGGGATTGCAAGAGTCAAACATGACTTAGTGACTCAACCACCACCACCACCAGGAGATAGTGAAGGGCAGGAAAGTCTGACGTGCTGCAGTCCATGGGGTCAAAAGGAGTCAGACACCACTCAACAACAACAACCAAGACCTTCCCTGAGCTCCAACGTGCAGATTTAAGTAGCTGTTAATTAGGGAAGGGAAGGGATACAAAACTAGGGAGAAACAGTCAAGAGCAAAGGCCCTGTTTCCCCATCAATGGATACACATAACAGTATCTTAGAGCTATTTTGCAGACACTGAAACCCCCTCCAGGTGGAAGAAGTTAAAGATTAACAATGGTATGCTGCCCCCAAGCATGTAGATGACCAGTTGTACCTGAAGATTGTTGATGCTGACTCCTACTCACCTCACCACCAACCCATCAGAAGAATGTCCACGAGCTGATCACACCCTCTTTGAACAATTACAATAAAACGTCCCACTATCTTCTCCAAGTTGGGACACATGGTTCTGAGGGCATTAGCCCACTGTCGCCCCCCTTTTGCCTGGCAAAGTAATGAAGCTATCCTTTTCTACTTCCCTCAGAACTCTGTCTCTGAGATTCAATTCAGCACCGATGTACAGAGAAGCTGAACTTTGCCCATCAGATCCATAATTATCATCTACTCTAGTGCTTTCATTTACAACTCATGTATTAGCTCATTTAATCCTCAGATCAACCCCATTAAGTAAATAATATTGGCATTCTCTGTGTTTCATATGAGGAAACTTAGGCACAGCCACGTAGTGTAAATTGCCTAAGGCCACACTAGGCAGGATACTATACCCAGGCAATCTGGTTTCTGAATCCATGCTCTTAGTCATAACGTTACTGTTTAAGTAACAGGTTACCAACCACTCTTCTCGCTCTGTCAGTGTGGCTCTATAATGCTGCCTATTCTTATATCAGGTATGCCTAGCATCCTACTCCCTTTCTCATCACCCAAAACAAGTATTAACAAACCCTTGTTAGTAATAAAGATGTATCATTGAATTTTACACCCTAAAAAATAGCTTGTAAAATGTTCGTTAACTTTCAAAATCTTTTAAAATTCATGATTGATATTTTTTAAATTAGCATCATGCATAATACTGGGTAAGACTTGGGCTACATTAAAAAAAATTCAGACTTAAAATCGGGCAAATTAAAGAGTTATTATTTGCTTTGTACAAAAGATGCTTTTCTCTTAAAAGATTTAGCCTCAGACTCCCTTTGAATGGCAAATTTCCCTTGTGATTTAAAATTTTTATTTCCAAAAATTCAGTTTAGGCATAACTTTTCAGGGGTACATTTTAGGTAAATGAATTATGCTCAGAAGTATTAAAAACAGTCTATGCCCAGTAAATAAATAAGGCAAGCCAAAGTTCAAAAACAATTCGTGTGAAAGAGATAATAGCCTCTTGGCAATAAAATTTAGGTCTGTTCTAGATGAAAATAAATGTGGAGAGTGAGCTACCTTACCATTCTCAAAAGTTCCAAAGTCTGAGCATCTGGGTTATCCAAGGTGAAAGAAGTCAGGAAAAAATGAAGGGAGATAAAGACTGAATGTGATATATTGTGCACCTGAGGCTGTTGCCTCAGGATCATGGTACTTTAAGACTAACTTTTCATGCAATTTCCTTAATACCAATTCACAGCATGTACTTTAATTTCTCCACAGAAGCCAAGTGCATTATTCTCTGGTCATACTCTATTAACCAAGTTTTTGATTATTCATGGGACTTTCAGTCCCATTTACTTTAAATAAATAGCACTTTTCTTTATTCTTACAGTTAAAAGGTTGCATTATACCTAATGATTATCAGTTTTTAGAAGATTAAAATGGTATTTGTTATTTAATCTTCCAGATAAATACATAACTCCTTAGAGTTTGAATAAAGAGATTTCTAAATTGCCACTGATTTTTGGAGGTGCAAAGACAGGGAGTCTCTGTGACTCTGCCCTTCCCCTGCCACAGATTACAGTCACTTTGAGGATGTCTGTGAATGTGTGCATAAAGGAAGAATACAGCAGGGTTCCTTACTTTGGCATTAATGACTTTTTGAACCAGATAAGGCTTTGTTAGGGGAGGCAGGGGGCTGGGAGGCGAAGGCTATCCTGTGCATACTAGATGTTTTGCAGCATTCTTTGCTTCTACTCACTAGATGTCAGGAGTGCCTCTCTCCAAATTTGTCTGAGGACCTGGCCAAATGTGACCTGGGGGGCAAAATTGCCCATGAGAATATAGAGAAATGGGAGCTGCTGAAAGAAAAAAATTTCTATCCATGACATTTACTCCTCCTACAAGGCGGCAAAAGAAGAGGTCCTGGGTGTAGGCAGCCCTGCAGGTGAAAGAATAGTCATGCCACACTCTGTGGAAAGCACCCATACCCAGGGATGGCTCCTCCTTGGCTTTGGGATTGTTCTGGAGACAGAAACCTGACAAAAGATGACCACAGTTCCTCCTTCATCTTTCTCGGGATCCTGAACCTGGTAAAGTGCCAGTGAACTTCACTTCCTGTCCTCTCTGCATTCTCCTGACCTTAGAAAGAAGTGAGGTCATATTTGTTGTCCTTTACTTTGTCTGGAAACCCAAACCAGCTTTTGGAAATACAAGGTCTTAACACAGATGGTGTGTGCTTTGGGCTTTGGCATTTCCATGATTAGGTGAGTGGAAATACATAGGGACAGTATAGCCACCCTCCCATTACCCTCATTACAATCACCTATTGTTTATGCTAACAGAGTTCTTCCAAAAGTAGATGAAAGCATGACATATATCTTAGGGCAGAATAAAAGGAGGCAAGTAATCAGATTAGCAAAAATCAAAAAGTTTGACCACCTACTGAGTTGGCAGGCTGGAGAACAGGGATGGCACATATTTCGAGTAAGAATGTAAAACGCTGTGTAAACAGCACCTGTGGAAGGGAAATGATAATCCCTAGCAAAATTACAACACAATTGCACTCATCTCACACACTAGTAAATTAATGCTCAAAATTCTCCAAGCCAGGCTTCAGCAATATGTGAACGGTGAACTTCCTGATGTTCAAGCTGGTTTTAGAAAAGGCAGAGGAACCAGAGATCAAGTTACTAACATCCGCTGGATCATGGAAAAAGCAAGAGAGCTCCAGAAAAACATCTATTTCTGCTTTATTGAGTATGCCAAAGCCTTTGACTGTGTGGATCACAATAAACTGTGGAAAATTCTGAAAGAGATGGGAATCCCAGACCACCTGACCTGCCTCTTGAGAAACCTATATGCAGGTCAGGAAGCAACAATTAGAACTGGACATGGAACAACTGGTTCCAAATAGGAAAAGGAGTATGTCAAGGCTGTATATTGTCACTCTGCTTATTTAACCTATATGCAGAGTACATCATGAGAAACGCTGGGCTGGAAGAAACACAAGCTGGAATCAAGATTGCCGGGAGAAATAACAATAACCTCAGATATGCAGATGACACCACCCTTATGGCAGAAAGTGAAGAGGAACTCAAAAGCCTCTTGATGAAAGTGAAAGAGGAGAGTGAAAAAGTTGGCTTAAAGCTCAACATTCAGAAAACTAAGATCATGGCATCTGGTCCCATCACTTCATGGGAAATAGAGGGGGAAACAGTGGAAACAGTGTCAGACTTTATTTTCAGGGGGTCCAAAATCATTGCAGATGGTGATTGCAGCCATGAAATTAAAAGATGCTTACTCCTTGGAAGGAAAGTTATGACCAACCTAGATAGCATATTCAAAAGCAGAGACATTACTTTGCCAACAAAGGTTCGTCTAGTCGAGGCTATGGTTTTTCCAGTAGTCATGTAGATGTGAGAGTTGGACTGTGAAGAAGGCAGAGCGCCAAAGAATTGATGCTTTTGAACTGTGGTGTTGGAGAAGACTCTTGAGAGTCCCTTGGACTGCAAGGAGATCCAATCAGTCCATTCTAAAGGAGATCAGTCCTGGGTGTTCTTTGGAAGGAATGATGCTAAAGCTGAAACTCCAGTACTTGGCCACCTCATGCAAAGAGTTGACTCATTGGAAAAGACTCTGATGCTGGGAGGGATTGGGGGCAGGAGGAGAAGGGGACAACAGAGGATGAGATGGCTGGATGGCATCACCATCGACTCGATGGACAGGAGTCTGAGTGAACTCCGGGAGTTGGCGATGGACAGGAAGGCCCTGCGTGCTGCAATTCATGGGGTCGCAAAGAGTCAGACACGACTGAGAGACTGAACTGAACTGAACTGAAGCAAAATTATATATACATTTAAATGCATGCATACTAAGTCGCTTCAGTCATGTCCAACCCTTTGTGATCCTACAGACTATAGCTTGCCAGGCTCCTCTATCCGGGATTTCCTAGGCAAGAACACTAGAGTCGGTTGCCATGGAATCCTCCTCCAGGGGATCTTCCAGACCCAGGGATTGAACCTGTTTCTTAAGTCTCCTGCATTGGCAGGTGGGTTCTTTACCACTAGCGCCACGTGGGAAACCCATATATTTACATGAAAGTGAAAGTGAAGTCACTCAGTCGTGTCCGACTCTGCGACTCTGTGGACTGTAGCCCACCAGGCTCCTCCGTCCATGGGATTCTCCAGGCAAGAATACTGGAGTGGGTTGCCATTTCCTTCTCCAGGGGAATCTTCCCGACCCAGGGATCAAACCCAGGTCTCCTGCATTGCAGGCAGACGCTTTAACCTCTGAGCTACCAGGGAAGCCCATATATTTATATACTGTATATTCTGGAGACCACTCCACATCAGTGTAAAGAGATTATCTTTTTCAGAATTGCATAGTGTGTTTCATTGTATGGATCTACCCCAGTTTATTCAACTAGTCCCTTACTTATGGTTATTTGGTTTGTTTCCAATCTTTTTTGTTGTTGTTGTTATTGTTGTTTCCAATCTTTTGCTAACACAAATAATATTGCAGTGAATACATTTGTGCATAAGTCACTTTATATGAATAAAATTTAATTGGTGTGATTATGCCACCAACTTAATATACAGTTAGGTGATTTACTTCAGTTGTTTTCAAGTTTTAGGAACCACATTTATATGTGACTTATGCACAAATGTATTCACTGCAATATTATTTGTGTTAGCAAAAGATTGGAAACAACAATAACAACAACAACAGCAAAGACTGGAAACAAACCAAATAACCATAAGTAAGGGACTAGTTGAATAAACTGGGGTAGATCCATACAATGAAACACACTATGCAACTCTGAAAAAGATGATCTCTTTACACTGATGTGGAGTGGTCTCCAGAATACACATTGGCTTTAGATAACAATAAAAACACAACCAACGGGCAGAATAGTATAGTATACTTTTTTATAAGATAGGTGAACTATAAATATATATTGCATACATTTGGGATAGGGGAACACAGGTGGAGAAGACAGGCATGGAAGCAAACTACTCTGATGAATAGACCTTGACTGTATAGTTCTGACTTTAGAATCATATATATAGACTTTATTCTTATATTCAAAATAATTTTAAATGCAAAAGAAAAATGTGGTACCTAAAACTTGAAAACAACTGAAGTAAATCACCTAACTGTATATTAAGTTGGTGGCATAATCACACCAAGTAAATAATTTAATCACTTTAGAAAATAGTGTTTTCACTGTATATTCATGGAGGAATATGTTCTTGGGATAGATTTATCTATTTATATAATTATATAAATTTATCTAATTATATAAATAATTTATAGAAGTTTTAAATTTTGTTCAGTGTCTTATTGCTAGTAGAAATATTACTTTCAAATTTTTCTTGTATATTATCAGTAAATACTAATGTTAGAGTTGTTAGGGATGATTTTCAAAGAATCCATGTAAGATTAAAAGTAAATTGAAAATTCTATGAACTTATGATTTTTCCTTTTCTAAAATGTTTCTTAGAAACAGACTCACAGATATAGAGAACACACTTGTAGCTGTCGAGGTGGGGTGGGGAGGGAAGGATTAGGAGTTTGGGATTAGTAAATGCAAACTATTATGTATAGGATGGATAAACAACAAGGTCCCACTGCACAGCACAGGGAACTATATTCAATATCCTGTAATAAACCACACTGGAAAAGAATGTGTGTGTGTGTGTGTGTGTGTATAACTGAATCACTTCACTGTACAGCAGAAATTAACACAATATTGTAAATCAACTATACTTCAATAAAATGAATTTTAAAAAAATAAGTTATGTACTTTTCAGGGGAAAAAAAAGTTTCTTATGTCCCCAAAAGAAAAGTTTTACATTTATTGAAGAAGAAAAACATTTACTTGCTTTATCCCCTGAAAAAGCCTAGAAGTAATGATAATTATGTACCCATGAGCACCTTTAGCTCATAATATGTACTTTCAATACATCATTTCCTATTAAAAGGAAGGGCAATCTTTGGAGGAATGACAGATATCAGGTCTGGGGCTAGAAATGTGCATAATCAGCTAGGACATCCTGTTGTACCAGAAGCTATTCAAGTGTAAAATCTAATGGGACAAGTCAAAGGGGAAAAGCTATCAACATAAAGGAGGCTCAGACAGTAAAAAATCTGCCTGCAGTGTGGGAGACCCAGGTTCAATCCCTGGGTCAGGAAGATCCCCTGAAGAAGGGAATAGCTACCCATTCCAGTATTCTTGCCTGGAGAATCCCATGGACAGAGGAGCCTGGCAGGCTACAGTCCATGGGGTCACATAGAGTCTGACATGACTAAGTGACTAACAGTTTCATTGGTTGAAAAAAAGACAATGTGAGTATCTAAAAAGAGTAAGACAACAACTGATTGAAATTCATTGATGACATATAAATCCTAGAGCTTATTATTAGATACAGCTAAGGTAGTACTCTGAATATTTGCAATATAATGAAAGAATTGAGCATTTATCCTGCCTTCCCTGTATGAATTATATTTAGTGGTGTCTTAGCCTGGTTTACCCCCTTGAAAGCTGAACCTGAGACAAGGGCCTACTTTAAGGTGGTTTATTTTGGACAGAAATCTCAGGAAACAGCAACGGATGACTAGGAGAGTGAAACACAGCACGTCAATACAAGGGTGTTCTTCAGTTAGTCGTTACTTAGTCACAGTGCGCAAAAAAGGCCTCAAGCCTGAGGGGACTCCTTGAGTTGCTATGTAGAATACACTTCATAATTATCAGCTTGATGCAAGAGAGGAGCAGTTATCAACCCACTTGCACTGCCTATTGGTCCATATTTCCCCCTTGGAACCTCAGTCCCTTGCATCTCTAAGCTGCCCTGTGAGCGCTAGCAGATGTCCCACCCTGAGTCAGAGTCAGAGGAACTCAAGAGCAGAATGTGAGATGTATGCAGTGCATATGGGGAAAGATGCTGTCAGGTTACACCTGCAGGAAGCAGGTTCCTTCAGTGGTGGCTGTAGCAGGAGGCAGACTGAGAGGATGTGATATTGGGAACAACTGCCTCTTCTAATGCGGTAACCAAATAGCTCAGGCTGGTGAGGGGGAAGTTTATCACACAATTCCATTGAATAGAAGGGGAATAAAAGGTAAGATTAGGAAATCACCATATTGTAATTCTTCATAAAACAATCGATCCAGGTAACAGTCATCAATAGATAAGAGGCTGGTAGAAAACTTCACAATGGAGGCTCAGGCTGACACCACCTGCAAGCACTAACCAATGTCAGCATCACTAGGAGCGGGGAGTCCACACTGATGTTCCTCCTGATGTGGCACATTATGAAGCACAAAACTACCTATGAAATATTCTTGCCTAAATGTTGTTGTTGTTTAGTCGTTGAGTTGTGTCTGACCTCTTTTTTGACCCCATGGACTGTGGTCTGCCAGGTTCCTCTGTCCATGGGATTTCCCAAGCAAGAATACTGGAATGGGTTGCCATTTCCTTCTCCAGGGGGTCTTCCCAACCCCGGGATCGAACCCACGTCTCCTGCATTGGCAGATGGATTCTTCACCACTGAGGAACCTGGGAAGCCCTCTTCCCAAATAGTTGAAACTAAATCTCATCAAGTGTGTAGGTCTAACTTCCAATTTTCTAGAAACATAGAAGGGAGCTGGACAAGTGAGACAGCCTCACAAGGAAGCAAACAGACTAAAACTGCTTGTAAAATATTCTACAAGACAATTGACAGCATTTATTCAACAAGACAAGGAGGTTAAGATGGAAATGAGTAAAAGGACTCCTTCTACATTGAATGATTTCTAAGGGGCATACCAAACCAAGTATAATGTGTGAACCTTGTATGGATCCTGATTCTGAAAAAACAACTATAAAAAAGTAAGTTTTGAGACATTTAAAGAAATTCAAGGCTTCCCTTGTGGCTCAGTTGGTAAAGAATCTGCCTGCAATGTGGGAGATCTGGGTTCAATCCCTGGGTTGGGAAGATCCCGTGGAAAAGGGAAAGGTTACCCACTCCAGTATTCTGGCCTAGAGAATTCCATGGGGTCGCAAAGAGTCAGACACAACTGAGCGACTTTCACTTCCAAGTCATAGGTTTGATATATTAGATATTCCAAAGGAATTATTATTAATCTTATGTGTGAGTCTATAAGAAAAATGTCCATATTTTAAAATGATACATACTAAAGTATACAGAATATAGAATATATAGAATAACACAATGTCAAGAATTCACTTTAAGACACTTGAGGAGGGGAAAAATAGACAAAGCAAGTATGCCAAAATTTTCAAAGTTGTTGATTTAGGATGATAAATATATGGTATTTGTTATTCAATTTTGTGTATGATTGAATATTTCCATAATAAAAAAATTAAAGCAGCAAGTAAATATCCTTTTTTATAAATGCAAGGAAGTCAAATGAATCTCCCAAAGTCAGAAAGCTGAGAAGTGGTAGAGCTAGAATTAAAGCTCATCTCACTCCTTCCCCTGTATCCTGTTGTCTTCAGAACTGAATGCATTTGTTTATTTATTCGTTTATTTTCCAGCCTCAGCTCCCACATAATTGCTTCTTAACACATTTTTATCATTGGTCCATGCATTGCTCTTTTTTGTTTTATTATGGTGGTAGGCACCCTGCAAGGTGATATCCAGTGACCCCTGTCATACCCTGTGGTCCCCTTCCGTCTTGTCTCAGGGTAGGTATGAATGATCAATAAAGTCCAACAAAAGTGATGATGTGTTAATTCATTATTAGTTTTATGAAAGACATTGCAGAGACTTTCCTGCAGTCCATTGGATTAGATTCCGTGCTCCCAGTGCAGGCAGCTGGATTCGATCCTTGCTCTCGGAACTAGATCCCCCATGGCGCAATTGAAGATCCCACATGCCACAACAAAGGTACCACACACTGCAATGAAGACCAGGCGCAGCTTCCCTCGTGGGCTCTTGATTGCTCATATTCTCTGTCTCTGTCTCTCTCTCATTATTTGCTCTGGTGGAAGAAGGCAAGTCACAAGCAGTCCTATGAAAAGGCCCAGGGATCAAGGAACTGAGCCTTATGCCAAAAGCCATGTGAATGAGCCATCTTGGAAGCAGATCCTCCAGCTCTTTCAGAGACTACAGCTCTGACTCACAGCTTGACTGCAACCTCATGAGAAACTCTGAGCCAAACCACCCAACCAAGGTGCACTGGATGCCTGACCCAAGAACCTAAGAAACTATGTGTAATAATAACTATTTTTAAGTTGCTAAGTTATAGGATAGTTTGTTATGCTACAATTTAAGAACTAATACAATTATCTATAAATCTTTGTATAACATATATAGTGACCCTATTGTCAGCACAAGAACTCGAATATTGACAATAGCTTATTTTTGACTATGTGACCTTCCTCCATACTATTCTCATTTCTTCCTTAATCTAAGGTTATTTTTATCTTCAATTGGTATTTATCATTCCCATGATTTTTATAACACATAGTTTAACACTATGTGTATTCCTAAAAGTATATTAATTGGTTATTTTTAGCTTAAAAAAGGTGGCCCCATGCTAGATGTTGGAGAGGGAAATGGCAACCCACTACAGTGTTCTTGCCTGGAGAATTCCACGGACAGAGAAACCTGGTGGGCTACAGTCCATGGGGTCACAAACAGTTGGACACGATGGAGTAACTAACATACACACACACACACACACATGCTAGATGTAATTTTCTGTGACCGTTTTTATTTATTCAACTATTTTGCTGCAATTCACCCATGCTGATGTTTGTAGAGACAGTTCATTTGTTTTGACTGCTGTATAATATCCACTGGGTGAAAACACCACACTTTATCCCTTCTCCAGTCAATGGACATTTGGATTTCTTCCAGATTTTTTTTTCTATTACAACAATGTTGCCATGAAGAGGTTTACAAATGTCTCCAGGTTCACCTGTTAAGAGTTTACATCTACCATTGGAATTACTGGGTTGCTCACACACACACACACACACACACACACAATGTATGTGAATATTCAAGTTTAATAGATAATGCCAGTTTTCCAAAGTATCTTTTCCAGTTTATACTTCCACCAGCTATTTATGAGAGATCCAGTTGATCACTCCCTCTCAACATTTGATATTGTCAAACTTCTTAAATTTCCAACAAATGGGTATATAATGAAATCTCTTTACAGTAGTAATCTGCATTTCCCACATCACTGAATGTCCTTTCCATCTTACAGTTTAACCTTCAAAGATGATATGGGAAAGTATATATAATTCTTCATTGTAGTTTTCATTTTTGTTTAATTGTTACTGCTGCTGCTAAGTCACTTCAGTCGTGTCTGACTCTGTGCAACCCCATAGACAGCAGCCCACCAGGCTCCCTCATCCCTGGGATTCTCCAGGCAAGAACACTGGAGTGGGTTGCCATTTCCTTCTCCAGTGCCATCCTATGAATTGTAACCCGCCAGGCTCCTCTGTCCATGGGGGTCTCCAGGCAAGAATACTGGAGTGGGCTGCCAGTCCCTCCTCCAGGGGATCTTCCTGACCCAGGGATCAAACCCAGCTCTTCTGTGTTGCAGGCAGATTCTTCACCATCTGAGCCCCCCTACAGAGGAGCAATGTTGAATTGACTAGCAGTGCTGCTAGTTAATTTCACACTAGGATTAGCTCAATGCAGGGGAAGAACTTGGTCCTTTTCTTTTACAAAGGGTCTTTCTGGGAGACAATTTTCTTTAAGGATCTTAGGATGGAAAAAAAATCTGTTGAGAAGGTTTTTACTTGAACATAGACAGTATTAAAAATGACTTGCAATCTGAGTAATACAGCTCTGACCTAATCACTATATGATCATGGGTTAGTCATTAAACCTTCTGAGATTAAAATTACTCATCTGAAAAAAAAAAAAAAAGGAGATGATCTCTGAGGTCCAGCTAAGTATCAAAATGTTTTTATTCCATTATGAAAAATTAGCTAGTAGACTAATCTGGTTCTTACTATCATTTCATTCTCTGTCTCTCTGGTCCAGCCAACCCAATTGATCTTGACATTAACATAGGTTGAAACACTAAGCCCACAAGGAAGATTTTAGAGAGGACCTCATAATTCTTTTTTAACTGTTCTGTTTGTAATTGCATCCTCAGTCTTAATACAGTGTCTGCTGAAAAACAGACACTATGTAAATATTTGTTGGCCAGTTGAATAATGAATGAATGAACTGGATCTTTATTCTCCATTCCTATCTTCACTTCACCATCACACTCAAGTTCAGAAGTTATTTGAGTTGTGTTTTCAGAGCAGGAAGTCCAGCGCAGAGAATGTCTCCATGACTACAAGTTCAGCTAGTTCTTCATTGCCACTTAAACATTTCTGATGAAGACCAAAAAGCCACCATGACCAACTGAATCAATATCTCTGGAGTTGAGGACCAGGTATCAGTATTTTTCAAATATTCCTCAGGAGATTCTAATATGCAGCCAGGGCTGAGCATCACTATTCTTAAAAAATTGTAATCTAAACTTTTTTCCTATTATTTCTTATTGGTTCTCTCTCTCTTATATCTAATTTCCTTATTTATTTTCTTTCTTTGTTTCTTTTTTTAAAAATAAATATATAGGTCAGACTACATTACCTAAAGTTTTAGAGAAATTGTAATAGAATTCTATATAGAGAAAAACCTCCTTTTGTTGCATGGAATGTATATATAGGTAACATCAGGCAGAAAGGGATTAAGACATACTGCATTTATTATATTTATAAAGGTTGACAACTTCAAATTACAGAGTTGTCAAGGAATCTTGTCAGGATGCTGCTCTGCAGTCATAAATATAACACCTAAAATATTTTACCTGAAAATATTTTCTCTGCCTTAAAAGGCAGTTTTCTTCCCAAATTGGAAAATGGAAAATTCAAGGATAGATGGGTGAACAATAGATATCTATGGGTGAACAATCAAGTCAGTATGGCCAGTTAATTCTAAGAAATCACTTTTCACAAATTTACTGAAAGAAGTCAGTCAAGCCATTCTTTTCATAAGTTCAATGATCAAGTCAATTAAATAAGTCAGTACAAAGCCCCATGTAGACTCAAACTAATTCTTATCTAGAAATAGCTATTAAAAGTCCTCCAGGAATTGGGATGGAGAGGCTTCAGGAGTAGGCCAATTTGAATTCATGGACTAAAACTGCAGAATAATTGTAGTTTGCCAAGTTTATTTCAGGTTATAACATAGGTATTTCAACTAAATTCTTAATTATGCTGCATGGATTAAAAAGCCCCAAATTAAAGTCATCATATGCAAAGGTTATTGTGATGTGGCACATAGATAAATAGATCTTTGAAAAACTCTTCTTTCCCAAATAATGTGTCTAAATGAGAGAGAGAATGAGAAAGAGATTCCATTATTAAACTTGGAAATATGGAAGTCATATCAACTTGCTGGGCTGAAAAGAACTCGCAAAAGACCATCTGAGAGAAAGTGATAAGTGATTAGGACAAATCACTTAAGGTCATTTCCCAACAGCTGACACCCACACAAGAGAGATGTCATTGTCAACTACTACGGTGTTGAACCTCTTTCTCAAAAGTACCCTGCTTTAAGTCAAAACAGCTTGCTGTGATGTTTCTCTTCTTTGAAATCACACCATAAACAAATATCTGTAATAAATACGTTTGAATATTATAGGGCTGGTATGACCATGTTGGGAGTAATAAGTTTGAAGTACATAACAAAACAAAAAGAATATGCTGATGTCAAAGGGAGTAAGAGTTACTTTATTTTTCTAAGAATAAAACAGACTAGCTCCCCAAAGTCTAAACAAACAACTCTACAAGACACTCTTTCCATGGAGAGTGAAAGAACTTAGTGATTAAGGGCTTATGACACAAGAGTCAGATTCCTTGCATTTGAACCCCAGCTTTGCTATTAACCAATAGTGCAAGCTGGGCAAAATATGTCATTTACCATCAGTAAAGTGGGAAGAACAATATTACCTATATTAATGAGTAATTTTGAATATTTTCATGAGTTCATAAATGTAAAGTACTTAGATTAGTGCCCAGCACATAGAAACCTTGTTCTATCATCATTCTCCACTATTCAACCATAGATCCTCCCAACTTCAAATCAATAAACAATATAGATATAAAGTACTTTTGTTTCTGATACTTCTAGGAGAATGGCTGTTTTTAACTCCAGAACAAAGCATGCAATTTACCCACATAGGATAAGCATGTATACACTGCAAAAATGATTGAAATACTGTTTGCTTGCAAATATTATAGTCATGAGTTGTTCTAAAGATGTTGCAAGTTATATGGCTTAGAACTTTATTTTAGATAGAAACCCGTTCATTGTTGAAGCCCTCTTTTGAATTAGACTTCTCTTACAGAGGTCTTTTTGTGGTGTTTTTAAATGGGTTTTTTTTTTTTTTTACTTTTTATTACATTCTATTATAGTTTTCAAACTTTACACAAAAGTAGGAAAAATAGGATAATGAGACCATATCTGCTTATTACCCAGTTTGGGCAGTTATTCACATTTTTCACTCCTCAACAATTCTGGAGTATTTTGAAGCAAATCCTGGATATCCTATTTTGCCTCAAAATATTTCAGAATTTATTTATAAAAAGTAGGACTTCTTTTTTTTAAAAAAAGTAACTACAATTGCGCCTAACAAAATGACCAAAATTCTTAATATTCCAATTGTCTCAAGAATGTCTTCACATGGTTGATTTAAGTTAAGATCCAAACAATGTGAAATGGGTAGTTTAAGTTCTAAGTATCTGGTTTTATATTTTGGAAGCTGTCTCAGCTTCATGCTTTTTCTAAAGGGAAATGAATGACCACGGCTGCAGTTTGAAATTGAAATCATCATGATAACAGAGGAGAGAAAGCTAGAGTGAGAAGTAGGAATCTCATAGTAGGTGCGGGTTTTGCTTGTAACACTGACCCAGGGTCTACTTCATGACAGTAGATTCTTTTACTACTGTAGAAAGAAGAAAAATAATCCTTCTAAAGTACTTGTGCCATACTAAGCATAGGGAGTTAAAAAACAGCCTGTCTGTGGTCATTCCAAGACACTGAAGCCAAATGGATGGGTCAACATCTCAATCTTTGAAGTCCTCTGGGTGCAGAACTCCCTTCTGTTTTTCATCTGTCTCAGATTCTAAGAGAGACAGTCTCTTTCTTAAAAATATTTCCAAAGGATTTATTGGGGATATTTGCACCCTGGTTCTCATATTTAATAATCATGTCTCAGTTTTTTTTATACAAGACTATTTGCATGCCTCTTAAGACTTGGACTTAATGTTTTTATTGGATTTCATCATTTTTAATATTGATTTACTAGGACTACCACTGAAGCCCCCAAGTGTGTTTTACAAGGAGACACTTTATAATTCCTTTATATTAGGTTACTTGTAATGACCAGAATAAATGAGATTTCCCTTTCAAAAGAGGTAGATAGGAAATAAGTAACACAGATAGTATTTATATAGATATAATGTTAACATATTTGTATGGTGGGAGGGATCTAAAAATAAATGAACCCACATCCTTCTGTGGGTTCCTATAATACTACCTCTTGCAGCGATGAAAGCTAATGTGAAAATCGTCTTTATTGATTACAACCTCAAAATAGTCTGTTATCTTGCATATGTGTTTTCCTCAGGTCCTATTTATTACTGTAAAATTACCACTGCTTTTAAATTTCCTTTTATAATGCCTTCTGGAGTATGGTTTGTTAAAATCGCATAGGTTGAAAGTTAAGATCCTAGGCTCCAGAATCAGGCTAGATCTAAATCTAAATCTTGGTTCTGTTACTTCCTAGCTGAATGCCTTTAGGCAAGTCACTTAACATTTTTATGTTTTGGTTTATTCATCTTAAAATGGATGTAAAAATACCTATATAATACCTTATTATGAAATAATTTTGATTTTAGTTCAGCAAATATTTAAGCTCCTTTAGGATGGCATTTGCAGCCATTGATAATCTGTTTCTATCCTACCTTTGGGGTGATCTCACAGATCCCCTTTAATACACTCATCCTAAACCCACTGAATTATCCCCCTTCCCTTTGCTCCATTTGCACTTTCATGCCTTGACACCTTTCTTCATATTGTTCTTCCTGCCTAGGATACTCCTCCTTCTCCCTCCCTCACTTGTCAATATCCTACTCATCGTCCATCAAGGCCCAACTCAAATGGTTGCCATTTCTATCCTTCACTAGGATTAGTCTCCCTTTTTCTTATCTCCCTAGGCAAACTCATAAGCCGATCAGAAGTTTGGCTAATAAACTAATATTGGATGCTTTCATGGCCGTTACATTTTCAAGGTCAAGTGGTACTATATGTTTCTGCATTTGTAATTGAATATATAGCCATTTCTTCCTTTACATTAGGAAGTGATAATTCTTTTTTACAAAATAAAAATGTTAATAAAAGGTTACAAAAGGATTAGCCTAAAATAAAAAAACAGAAGTTTGCCTAATGTATATAGAATGTATACCCTGAGATCTATACACACTTGTCGCAATCTACGCCCACTGCACTTTACAACCACATATGGTGGCATCAGTAATTCTGAGGCATTGCAAAATCGTCACAATCTAAGTATTTTATAAAGAATTGCAGTGACAAGATCTCAAATATAAAGGTTTGTGGGTCTTTTTAGGGGCTTAATCACTTTTAGTTAGAAATTTAAGTTAACAAGAACTATTCCATTCCCTAAACATTCCAATTAATTGCTGTTTAGCATATGGGTTATCAAATTTGTCTTTTTTAAGTTTGCATTTAGAGATTGCAGATAAATCTATTAGGATGAAATTCTAGGTCAGTCAGGTTTTGATTTGCAATATTTAATGTTTGCATAATTCCACCTTTGCCTGACCTTTCAAAATTATTTTAACAGCCCTACATTTACTTTCCTAATGGAATGATTTGCTACAAAGCGGCTACAGCGGGTAGTCTGGAAGGACATTATAACATTCCTTTGGCTGTCAAAATCCATCTGTCCTTGTGTTTAGGGGAATTCTTCATTGCATGTGATCTTGGGATATAAGACCTCACTTTCCACTGTAGATGCCAAACAGACTGAATCTCACTCTCCCCTCACCCTGGAATATGGAGCAGGGGCCCCAGTGCTGGGCCATGGACCCTCCCACACAGGCCCGTGCACTCCGAGATGAAGGAGGAGCATCTGGAGCAGTTCAAGGGGTCAGCATGATGTCCAGTAGTCATTTCTAGAAGGTGTGGTACAGCAGAAGCAGAGATGGTGGCATCTTGGATAGAGTGTTCCTATGGCCTGGCCTCCTTAGGTCCTGGGTCCTGCCTTGTTTCCCAAGCCTGTTCTTCCAGCCTCTCAGATTCTATGAGCCCCCTTTCCTTCAACATTTTGTTTCCTTTAGATAGTAAGAGCTCATTTTGTTGCTTGCAAGCAAGAACCCTCATCAAAACCATTGGTATTGCAAGGTGGCAGGAAGAATTCTGGATTCCGGTCAGATTGTTGGCCCACTTAGTAGGCAACTGCTTAATGTTTCCATTTCCTCATCTACAAAATGGGACACAGTCTGTAATTGTGTCAACTGTGTGAGGATCGAATAAAATAATTTCTTTAAGATATTAAGCACAGTACTACTTATTAAAGTCCTATTTATTAAAAAGCATTCAATAAATAGTAGCTTTTGTATTACTAAATTCTATGTAATTGTGTGTTCAGGCCACAAAACTCTACTGCTCTTCACATAAAGAGATGCTCGTGTGCACACTCTGTTCAGTGTTGAACTTCCTTTTATTTCCCCATGCTGGGGTTTGGTTTGGTTTTGCTTTGTTTTCCAGCTTAGGACTTGGGCACTTTCCCATATTGTACATCCCGAGACTTCCTCGGGGAGCGCAGCCTGCAGTCACTGTCCCTGGATCTTCTCTCTTCCCTTCCGTCTGTCCCTGCCAGCTCTCCCTCACCTCCAGACTCCAAAAGCAATAAGCTGCCCTAAAGACTGACTAACTTCAGATGGGAAAGGCAAAACTGAGTTGAGTGAGTCCTACTTCAGCATCTGGTATACAGATTTAGTAACTTTAATGGATTTAAAAAACAAGGCAAAACAAATGCACAACATATATCCCAAGACTTATTATAGCATCTTTAATTTATCTACTTAGCTTTTGATGAAAAATTTTTTCTTCCACTGAAATGTGTAATGTCCTCTCATAGTTAAACTGTGGAATCTTTTCCACTCAAATTCTTCCCTCTGGGATGCAATAAAGAAACAACTTATGGCTCAATAGCACATTGGAGACAATTTTTCTGTGAAAGAAAAATGTTTCTTACAACATGTAATGTTTCTCAAAGGAGGTGGGTCAAAACATAGATATCAATTCTCTGTAACCATTCACTGAATACCATATTCGGTTTGAGAATATTACAGTGTAGTATGTTATTTTTGAAAGGTTGAGTATTGGTCATGGATATTTTAATTCCTATAACATCCAGGTGTAAATTAGAATAAAGTAGGAATTAGAATTATTTACTGTATCTGCATATTCTCTTTTCCCCAAAAAAAGTGATAGAAGTGCTGAGCAGAGAAGAGCAGAGTGTGGAGTAGGTGGCAGCATACCTCACCTGTCTGCAAGTTGGCCAACTGAAGATGTTTTTCTGGATCAACCATTTCCTAGTGTGACCTTGAGTTCAGCCTCGGTCTCCTAAGGTGTAAAACGGAACAATTACACTCTTAAGAATGCTTGTGAGAAATAATTGACACAATTTGTGCAAAATACTTGGCTCTAGCAGGACTTCAAGACATGATTGTTGATGATACAACTCAACATCAGATTGTAAGAGGGCTAATCATTTTAATGGCATTTGATTGTCTAAAGGAAATACGATATTATTATATCTACATTAGTATCTACGGAGAAGGCAATGGCACCCCACTCCAGTACTCTTGCCTGGAAAATCCCATGGACGGAGGAGCCTGGTAGGCTGCAGTCCTTGGTGTCGCTAAGAGTCGGGGACAACTGAGAGACTTCATTTTCACTTTTCACTTTCATGCATTGGAGAAGGAAATGGCAACCCACTCCAGTATTCTTGCCTGGAGAATCCCAGGGACAGAGGAGCCTAGTGGGCTGCCGTCTATGGGGTCGCACAGAGTCGGACACAACTGAAGTGACTTAGCAGCAGCAAATCTAATACAGAGAAGAGACCTGATTTCATCAACGGATTTCATTGGGGAAGGCAATGACAATTCAAGATAACTCAGATACTAAGTTGAAATTTGTATTTACAAGAAATTTGGGATAATTATTGAAAATGTTCTATGTTTAAGTTGGTCTTATTATGATATTAAGGCCATACCCTCAAGGAAAGCCATTCTGGTTTGGGTGATACATTTTAGATAGTAAATAATCAGGCAGATAATGCACAAAATTTACTTCAGGAGTCAGAAAACTTCCTTTAAAAATTGTTTAAAAGCAGATTTGAGTTATAGCGTAAAATATATGTGTGAGCTATAAGTATCAATGTAAAAACTTCAGGTATTTGCTACATGTGAAAGATGACACTGTGAAAGTGCTTCACTCAATATGCAAGCAAATTTGGAAAACTCAGCAGTGGCCACAGGACTGGAAAAGGTCAGTTTTCATTCCAATCCCAAAGAAAGGCAATGCCAAAGAATGCTCAAACCACCGCACAATTGCACTCATCTCACACGCTAATAAAGTAATGCTGAAAATTCTCCAAGCCAGGCTTCAGCAATATGTGAACCATGAACTTCCTGATGTTCAAGCTGGTTTTAGAAAAGGCAGAGGAACCAGAGATCAAATTGCAAACATCTGCTGAACCATGGAAAAAGCAAGAGAATTCCAGAAAAACATCTATTTCTGCTTTATTGAGTATGCCAAAGCCTTTGACTGTGTGGATCACAATAAACTGTGGAAAATTCTGAAAGAGATGGGAATGCCAGACCACCTGACCTGCCTCTTGAGAAATCTGTATGCAGGTCAGGAAGCAACAGTTAGAACTGGACATGGAAAAACAGACTGGTTCCAAATAGGAAAAGGAGTACGTCAAGGCTGTATATTGTCATCCTGCTTATTTAACTTCTATGCAGAGTACATCATGAGAAGTGCTGGGCTGGAAGAAGCACAAGCTGGAATCAAGATTGCCGGATGACACCACCCTTATAGCAGAAAGTGAAGAAGAACTAAAGAGCTTCTTGATGAAAGTGAAAGAGAAGAGTGAAAAAGTTGGCTTAAAGCTCAACATTCAGAAAACTAAGATCATGGCATCCGGTCCCATCACTTCATGGCAAATAGATGGGGAAACAGTGGAAATAGTGGCTGAGTATTTTTTTGGGCTCCAAAATCACTGCAGATGGTGATTGCAGGCATGAAATTAAAAGACGCTTACTCCTTGGAAGGAAAGTTATGACCAACCTAGGCAACATATTAAAAAGCAGAGAGATTACTTTGCCAACAAAGTTCAGTCTAGTCAAGGCTATGGTTTTTCCATTAGTCATGTATGGATGTGAGAGTTGGACTACAAAGAAAGATGAGCGCAGAAGAATTGATGCTTTTGAACTGTGGTGTTGGAGAAGACTCTTGAAGTGTCCCTTGGACTGCAAGGAGATCCAACCAGTCCATCCTAAAGGAGATCAGTCTCAGGTGTTCACTGGAAGGGCTGATGTTGAAGCTGAAGCTCCAATACTTTGGCCAGCTGATGTGAAGAGCTGACTCGTTGGAAAAGACCCTGATGCTGGGAAAGATTGAGGGCAGGAGGAGAAGGGGACGACAGAGGATGAGATGGTTGGATGGCATCACCAACTTGATGGACATGGGTTTGGGTGGACTCCGGGAGTTGGTGATGGACAGGGAGGCCTGGCGTGCTGCAGTTCATGGGGTCACAGAGTCAGACACGACTGAGCGACTGAACTGAACTGACTGAACTGAACTGAAACTTCATTTCTTTATAACTGAACCCAACATCTGTTTCACAAGACTTCTATGCTAGGAGGTGGAAATGAAACCTCCAGATAATCTCAGCTGATTTAATCTTCTCTTGTGTCCACCCCTACACTCTTCTCACTGGGCTGGCATCTACATGACAGGGGGGTGGGTGAGTGGGTAGCATTCACTCCTCAGCCACAGTCACCTCTCCAGCTGGCCTCCTCTGATGTGGAAGTCCTAGTGGAGTCTCTGATCAAACATTTTAGGGGCAGATCTACTTAGACTCTGTAGTCTCATGGAAGCAACCTACATGCCCTTCAACAGATGAATATACAAAGAAGGAGGTGGTATAATATTTCATACTACAATGAAATGTTACTCAGCCATAAGTGAATAAACCCATTTCTAACAACATGGATGGACTAAGTGAAGTAAGTCAAAAACAGAAAGACAAATACCATGTGATATCACTTGTATGCAGAATCTAAAATATGATACAAATGAATTTATTCACAAAATGGAAACAAACTCACAGACAGGGGTAGGGGGACAGATAAATTATGAGTTTGGGATTAGCGGATATAAACTACTATATATAAAATAGACAAACAACAATGTCCTCCTGGTATAGCATGGGGAGCTATATTCAATATCCTGTAGGAAACCATAATGGAAAAGAATATGAAAAAGACTATATATATGTACAATGAGTCACTTTGCTGTGCACTAGAAACCAATAAAACATTGTAACTCAACTATACTCCAATACAAGATTATGTATAAATTAAAAAAAAAAATTCTGCAGTCTCTCAGAGCCACACCTACTCTACTCTCAGGCACACATGAAACGCACACTATGGTGAGTGGAGGGTATTTATAGCAACCCCAGAACCTTCTGTCCGGGTTCCTGCACACCACTGTGCCTACCCGCACTGTGCCTGGCTGTGCCATGCTGCACAGGTGCTGTTCTGGGCTCCATCTCAGGCAGGAGGCATGATTCACCTCTACTCTGTGCCCTCTACCTTCAGACTCCAAACCTAGCAAATTCTGACCTCTTATCCATCCCTTACCTACAGGCCCCAGCACATCAGGCCTCTGCCTTCCTCTTTCACTGCCTCTCCTACTACTCTCCATGGTCCAGACACTTTCAACGTCTCCAGTGTACTGAGTGCATTCTTCAGCTCTTTTAGAATTTGAACCAGAACACTTTTCTCAAGGATTCTAAGACCTCTGCAGAGGCAGTCCCTCTCATCTTTCCTATTTCAGATCAAATATTCCCTCCTAAAGGTTAATCTTGACTATTTAGCTAAAGTAGACCCCAACCTCTTTTTTCAATTCCAGTTCCTATCACAAAGTCCTTTTTTCTCACCTATCTGAATCTAAAATTGTCTCTTTTTTAATTATTATTTATTGTCCCCTTTGCAGATTATAAACTTAATGAGATTTGGGAACTTGTGTGTCATCTTTGCTGCTGGATCCCAGGAACTCAGAACATCATGCCTGGAATATACTGGGCTCTCAACACATAGTTGTTGAATAAAGGAATGAATAAATCATGAATCCCAATTGAGAATGACCCATTCCTCAGAAAAAATGCACTGATGATTTGGTATATCCTTTTAGAAGGTTCCAAAGCCCTGAAGCTCACCTGTAGACTTCCTGAATTATAGTTATGCTGTTTCATAACGTTCTTTTTGAAGAATTCTGAATTTTGTTCTTTGAAGTTAAGCATGAACATGAATTTTGAAAGTGCACTTATGATGGATATAACAGATCATAGGCCAACTGTTGCTCATTGGTTTTATTAAAATAGATCCATGATATTTACATTAACTGATTCTAATGATCATATTTCATAAATGCTTGCCCATATCCGGCTCTTCACTCTGGAGAATGTGGTAGATTCAATTCCCAGCTTCCCTAGCAGTTGGGCAGAGCCATGTGACTAATTCTAGTCAATGATTTGTAGGCAGAAGTGACCTATGTCACTGCTAAGCTGGAGCATTTAATTGCTGTGTGAGATCCTCCAAGGTTTTACCTTCTACTTTGTAGCTACAGGAAGTACATACTGGTACAAAGATGCAGTGCCCGCTGGAGGGTCACACAGATCTTCAGCAAACTTTGTGTGAGCAAGTAGTATAAGCCTCTCCTGTGTGTGTGTGTGCATGTGTGTGTGTGTGTGTGTGTGTGTGTTTTAATTTGGCTGCACAGTCTTAGTTGTGGTATGCAGGATCTTTAGTTGAGGCATGTGGTATCTAGTTCCCTGACCAGGGATCGAACCTGGGCCCCCCACATAAAGAGTGTGGAGTCTTAACCACTGGACCACCAGAGAAGTCCCAAACTGATCTTGTTTTAAGACTCTTAGATTTTCTGATATTTGATATTGAAGCATAACCTACCATAACCAAATACACCACTGTTTTGGAAAATATGTGATTTCTTCATATACCAACGTGGCGGGGGTGGGGGGAGCTGTTGTTACTTATAATTTAAAGAAGTATTATAAGATATGTCACAATTTCAGAGATGTTAAAATTTGAAAAATGTGGGCCTTAGATTATACAAAATACAAATTGTCAAAAGGAATATGTCAAAGTAGATTAGCATAGTGTCAAGAACTCCAAATCCAGAGTCGAAAAGAAAGTTATAGATTCAAATCCCAATACTTACTAGCTTAACTTAGCTTATGCAAGCCTTAGTTTCTTCATCTGTAAAATGGGGATCACAGTACATGCTGCCTTATAGGGTTCTGTGGATATTAGATGAGATAATTCTTATAATGTGTTCAGCATAGTAATTTTCCCACATATTTTAGTCTCCACATTTGGTTAGATTACAGAGCTTGTTCAAAATGAGCATTAATTTTAGACAATATACAAAAGTAAGTTTGTTATTATATCATACTAATCAATCAGCAAATATCTATTAATTTCTTTTAAGTCATGAAGACTAGGCCTCTGAGTTAGGTGTTCTTGGAGATAACAAAGAAGCAGATTGAGAGGTTGAGGGCTGAAGGCAAATCACACTGGGGTCTTCTTCCTATCTACTCTCTGAAGTATTTTCTGGATTTATCAGGCTAGAATGAACATTAAGAGCGACCTTGAAGAGTAAAAGTCATAAAAATGTATCTGAGGAATTAATGTAATGAAAGGTCAATCTTGTGCTTATTTTGGTGACTGGCAGGGCTAGTAAAGGGAATTTTTCTTTCAGGGTTTGTCTTGGATGTGCGCTTGAGTGTCTGTGTGTGTGTGAAAGAGAGAGGGCGCTAATGATTGGGAAGCATAAAGGTAATTCATAGAATAAAGGGTGGCTCTTCCAAGATAAGTAAGAGATTGTCCTGTCCACACTGGGTTATACTCTTACAGAGTGTCTGAAGTTATCCAGGGAACATTATTGGACTCATGATAATATCCAAATTCATAAAACAGCAACCCATTATATAATTGTCTTCATCTGTTCCCTGGTGGCTCAGATGGCAAAGAATCTTCCTGCAATGGGGGAGACCTGGGTTCAATCCCCTGGAGAAGGGAATGGCTACTCACTCCAGTATACTTGCCTGGAGAATTTCATGGACAGAGGAGCCTGGCAGTTCATGGGGTTGCAAAGAGTCAGACATGACAGAGCAACTTTGACTACATGTTGTCTTTGCTAAGATGTAAAAATCATAACTTCTGAGGTTTATTCAAGACTAAAACTCTCCTCACACATACTTTATGAGCTTTCATTCTGTCAATGATGACATGCATTGTGGATTCTAATTTGATGTTCTCACCTCAGTTTTCTGGAAGACATGTGCCTGTGAAGGAACAGGTGGCTGATTAATATGATTATTTGTATTAAATGCCTGAACTATGGCAGAGCAAGTAATTTTCTTTAAAGGAAGTGTAGCTGCCTCTAAATATAACTCTGGGCTACAGTTCACCTTTTCTGTTTATTTTATTCTTAACTTGTGAAACTGTATCTTAGGACTTGGGGTATATAACCTGTTATTTGATATCAACTAAACAACTGTGAATCAATTGTAATGGTTCTGGCACCAAAGGAAACAGAGGGGACTTAAATATGTCTCCAGAAGACAAAAAGCTTTTTTCTGTGTACACTTTACAACATACCTTTCCACAGTTATTTAAAAGTAAAAAAAAAAAAAAAAAGTTTTCTCACTACTTCTCATTAAAAACCGAGAGGACAAAACAGAGAAAACTAACTCCAACCCACATCCTATTTATCAGATGTTTTGGATGAAATTCAGTTTGAAAAATCAAAAAGATTTCTTCTTCTCTCTCTTCCAGCAATGGCATTAGGATGCTTATTTCTCACTGAGAAATACACCCACTCTCACACACTCATTTAAAAATGAGAATGTTGTGTTAGCGTTCCAGGAAGGGGGCGGGGGTTAGCGCAAACAGGTTTTGGCTCCTCCCGGTATTCTCGCTGTCTGGATGGTCTTGGGTCCCACTGTGGGTTCCTGAGGACTCCTGGCCCTAGCTGGCCACAGCACTTGGGCTCAAAACCGGTGTATACCTGGGTACGCTCCCAGAGGCTACCGTAAAAAACCTCCAACTCTTGTACTGCAGAGCACTCCCTAATACTTCAACGGTCCTCTTGAGTTTTTCTCGTCCGGGATAACCGCCCCAGGATTTTTCACTTTCCTTGGGGCAAGGGTTTCGCGTGGACCCCTTTCAGGAGCGGAGCCCGGTTTGGCCCCGCTGCTTCTGGCCTCTTGGCTCGCCTGGGATCCACGAGCCACGCGGAGCGGGGTGCGGCTTCTCCTCTTTCTCCAGACAGGGAAGAGAAGAGACGAAAGGAGGTGCTCAGCTCTCCTGGGTACACGCCCAAGCATCTGTAATTTGACCTTTACGAAACAAAACGATGCTAAACGGCAAAATAGCCAACGTGGAGGTACTCAGTCCTCCCGAGTACGCTCCCAAAGAGCTCTAATTCGACGTTTAAAAAAAAAAAAAAACAATGCCAAGATGCAAATTAGGCAGCGTAATACCCAGGATGAGCCTCGTTTGACAGGCCAAACTGAGATTTTAATGGAGAGCTTACTCATATCCTGCACACCGAATTCATTCTTTTAGTAAAAATTTAGTTAAAAAAATTTTTTTAATTGTGCAATTTTAAGTTCCACCACTGTCACAGTGCACACTCTACAATAACACTGAATGGAACAATGGACACCCCCATATCGCATTGTGTCAGGTAATTACGAAGTGTCGCGGCGCGGGAAACCGAAGCCGGGAACCTCAGCTTGTCCCCCGCCGCGTGTACGAGGCGTTTAGAGCTGCGTGTCTCACCGAAAACTCATCAAACCGTTTAGGCCACTGCCTCGACCCAAAGAGGGACAAACGCCATCCGAGCCTGGCCCCGGGCGTAGACGCAGAGGGCCAAAGGGGAGGCGCGCCAGCGCAGGGGGAGCGAGGTCGACTTGAGAGAAGATGCGCGCAGGGCAGTCGAGGGCAAAGAGTCACCCAGCGGGTGGGGAAGGGTCCCGCCGGAGGTGGCCAGGTAGTCCTGGTCTCTGGAGAATGGAACCCCACGCGGGACGCTGCACTCCCAGCGGCATCTAATCTTGGGGGGCTGGTTTATATCAAGCGCACCGGGAGACGGGTGCGCACGGGGTAACGCTGTTAACTTTGTAGTGAGACAAAACACACGTGTGTGTGTATGTATGTGTGAGCGAGAACTGGAGGGAAAAGAAAGAAAAGAAAGAGCAGGGAGCTGTAGGCCGAGATGTCCTACTTCTAAGTGGTTCGTTGGGAGGCAAAAGCTTTCTTGCAAGCGCAGTCGTCACCCGCGCCGCGTTGGGGACCAGCCGAGCAAGGCGCAGGGATCTCCAAGGGGCCTCCAGCCTCCAGAGCCCTGGGGTGGCCCCCAGAAGGCGACACTGTCCCCGACAGCTGTGGGGAGGTCAGGACTGTGGTTTGCTTTTCCCGAGACCCCGACCTTGCCATCCGAAGGGGGCGAGCTCAGTCTGCTTTCTTCTGGGCAGGGGGCGGAAAGCGGCCTTCTATCAACGCGACCTCTGGTCCCCACGCCCTCCCACCGCCCTATCTCCTCCCCGCAACCCCATTCATTTTTCCTAAGCAGCTTCCAGTTCGGGCTCAAAACCCAACTCCAAGCCCACCCGAGAGCTCATCACGGAGCTGAAGGGGGCGGCCGGGGTCGGAGCGGGGCCCCGGGGGGCATCGTACCGAGGTAGCGGCCGCGAGGGGCGCCGTGTCCCGCCGGGGCCGGCCTCGGATGAGCCCGGCGGCCGCGAGCAGCCCCCCGGAGCCGCGCAGCATCCGCGTCTACTGTGACGGTGGAAGCCACGCCCGCTCGGGAGCTGGGGGCTGTCCTAGCGCCCCCCCCCACTACCTTTCCCCCGCCCGCCCCCTGCTCCCGGCGCCGGCCCCCGGCCCGCCCCCGGCTCGGCTCGCGGGAGGCGCTGGGTGCCTGGGCTGGCGCGCTCTCCCGGGCGCGCACACACATACACACACACACACACACACACGCACACACACACACATCCACGCACGCACGCCCAGAGCCGCTGTCTCCGCGCCGGGCCCTCGTCCCCCTCGCCCATGCAGACGGACAGAGCGCCGGAAGATGGCTGACGACTCCACGGGGCACCGAGGATGCAGCCCGGCGGCGGCGTTGGCGGCGGGAGCGGCGGCGGGAGCAGCAGAAGCAGCGGCGGCGGCAGCGGCAGCGTTGGCGGCAGCGGCGGCGTTGGCGGCGGCGGCGGCGGGAGCCGGAGCGGCGGCGGCGGCGGCATCCCCGAGACCCCTCGAGCTACCTTTCCCTCTGACAGCCACTGACGTTCTCCGCCGCTAGAAGAGACCGCGCTTCTCCGGAGCCTGCCTCCCCTCCTCCCCCGCCCAGCCCCGCGCCCAACCCCGGCCCCGGCCCCGCCAGCACCGCTACCTCCGCCAGCACCGCCACCATCAGCACCACCTCCACCACCGCCACCACCACCACCACCACCGCCGGCGGCGGCAGCAGCCATTTCATCTCCACCGAAACCAGACACAAAAACATGGCAGAAATGGAGAAAGAAGGGAGACCTCCGGAAAATAAAAGGAGCAGGAAACCGGCTCACCCAGTGAAAAGGGAGATCAATGAGGAAATGAAGGTATTTTTTGGACTTCGGGACCAGAGAGCTTGAGCTCTTTCTTCCGCCCGCTCCCTTTGGGCTGTTGTATGGATTTTTTTGGGAGGGGGGAGGGGGTGTAAGAGGAGCGCTTGTCAGTTTCCGTAGGATGCCCTGAACGACTCAGCTCCTCCTCCAGGTGCAAAACAGAGGCCAACTGTCGGGCTGCATCCCGGAGATTTGCCTGCCTCGGATTTGATGGGGGTGGGGGTGAGGGGCGACCGGGAAACCACAGACTCTTTAACCTTATAAACCCCAGTTTGGGACAGGCGCGTTTCAGGGAGGAGGGGACCCGGAGCCCAAGTTGAGGGTGGGTATGGTGAAGAGGCTTTCCTGGTCGGTGGGATAGTTTTTTTTCCCCTCTTCTTCGGCAGCCATCCCCGGATCCCTCCAAAGTTAGGAAGCCGCCGAGCCAAGGGTACCCCGGGAGCGCTCGATTCCACCCCCCTCTTCCTAGTTCATCTCCCGGTTCCTCCGTACCGCTTCCTAGTAGCCTGCTGCATCGGTGTAAAGGGGCTGTCAGTGCCGTGGCGAGTTGTGGCCCGAGCGGCGCGGGTCTAGGTACCGTTTTTGACGGCCGGTTCGCCTCGCCAGCCCCTGCTAGCTCCTCTCACTAGGTTGCCTCCGCCTCCCTCTCAGCCTTTGCATGCTTCACTTCCCAGTTTAAGCAGACCCGGGCAAGCCCTGCTGAAAAGATAGCTGTCTGAGGGGCGGCCTTCGCAGAGCGCCTGCCCATTGTTCGGAAAGGCCGGCCCGGAGTGCTGTTGGCGAGGCCGGGCTCCCCGCCAGGCCAGCGGTGCTCCAGAGGTGGCGAGCGCGGCAGCCTGGCGCTCCAGCTGTTCGCGTTGGAGTGATTGCACAAGAGCCCCGCTCAGCTCCGGATCCCCCTCGTCCCCCTTCACCCCCACCAACTTATTTTCCATGAAGTTGCAGCTTTTGCCCGGTGAGGGTTTTGTTTTGTGTTGATTTCACGAGTCTCCCTTGATTTTTATTTTTAATGTTTTATTTGTAATTTTTGTCTTTCTGTGAGTTACAAGCAAGTAGCAGATTTCAGGGAGGACTTTGGTTTTCATTCTGCAGCCCTCTTGGTGTTCCACATCTTCTGCATAGAATCCTTAACACTGCCCACTGATTTGGTCTGGTTGGTTAAGTTGGTATTTAAAAGACAAACGAGGAAAATGGCAAGCAACTAAGTAAAATCTATTGCAATTTGACATCGTCTTGATTAGAACAAGCATATTCTAGAGAGTGCCTTGAAAGGGGCCCATGGATAATAATACTATTTATATTATCATATAGTACCTAGGTGTGTATGGTTAGCGTTCCTTTCTTTCAGAAAATGTCTGTAGCAATCAACGTTTTGGAATAAGAGTTTTTTGATTTCTGGGTGAGGAACTTAGCACCTGGAAGCGTGCGGTGCAGCTTCAGTCCAAGGAGAGTTAAGGAAGATTTGCCTTAGAAATCAGTGCCATTCCTTGTGATGGAAACCACCACTGATTCCATTGATAGTTTTGTTGTTTTTTTTTTAAGATACTGGTAGGAGTTGTCTTCCCATGGGGGCTGGAATTCAGTTTAGGATAACCATTCTTCCTCACTCACCCTTCCCTCCTGTCTTGCATTTCCAGATTACTTTTCTGTTTCATTTTAGATTGGGCTTGGAGGAAGAGGAGGGAGGTGAAGCCACCAAGAAATCACAGTGTGCACTGGCCCTTTAAAACACTCTGCCTAATGTGATCTATATGGATGGCAGCTTTTAAGTTTCATAGGTTCTAGGATTACAAATTAGCTAATTTTAATCAAAACATGTGAAATGTTATCCCGGCTGGATATAAAGGCTGACTGTGCTCGATGCTTGGGGCTCACGTTGTTGACTTTGGCTGCAGGAGCACTCCGTGGTTTGGGAGATAGTTGTCCTTCTACAGTATAACAGATGTTTGTCTGAACTGGTGAGGAAGAAACAAAAACAACATTGTGTGAAGGGGAAAAATTACACAATTTTTAGCCAGTGCTGCAGGACTAAGTATGGAATTAACCTTCGTGCACAGAATTTCCTCTTTTTAAAATGTTATTTTTCTTCCAAATCGCCATCTACTATTTGAAGTTTTAATCCTTGTCATTTCAGTACAGAGTAGCATTAAATAAGAAGTTTTATGCAGCAAATAATTCAATTGCTTGAAGGATCCATATTTTTTCCCTAGTTTGGAACAATGTGTAAGAGACCCCAGGTCAAAATCTTTAGTCAGGTCAGTGCACAGCACGCCAGTGAGTGATGAAATCCCATTTCTAGAGCAATTCTTCAGTATGCATTCTTCTAATATAATAGCGCCCAAAGTTCTCATTTTTAAAGTGATTTCTCAAAGTCAAAAGGTGGGTTATCTTGAACTCATCAATATTTTATGCTTTTAATATTAATAACCACATCCATAAAGCCCCTCCCCAAACCTCCTGGTATTACTGCCTCTCCATTTCCCCAAACCTAAATTGTAGAGTAATGCAACAAGTTGATTGCCCTATGTAAAAATATGTGCAACAAAATGTCACCGAGAACACAATGTGGCCTTGTGCAGCTTCGTATCGGTGCTGCTGGAGCTGCCTGGCTGTGTTTGCCTTCATCTGAACGGCTTTCATCTGGACCAGCGTAAACTAAGCTCTGGTAAGTAATCACTGCCCGGCAGAAAGAAAGGAATGTATACAGCTAGCCCGGCCTAAGCTGTAAAAACGGAAACCTGAGCCCCCACCGGGGATCACGTATCAAGGCTTGAAGGTAGGGGAAATGAAAGGGGGAAAGAGGAGAGAGCGAATGCAAAAGTCAGCCTGGGAAGTGGAGGATCAGGAGGAGGCCCCCCTTAGGGAGAGTTGGCTCAGGGATTAGGGAATTTTATCGTGGTGTACAGTGACCTACTCAGGTTTCAACACTGCTTGGATCAAGTTGCTTCTCTGTGAGCTGAAAGAAAAAGGACTGGTGTGTATGTGATTTTTTTTCCCCTTGGGGTAATAGAAAGGACATTGGTACAAGTGTCTATTTTAAGTACAGCAAATGCAGGGCACTGAAAATGAGCACCAAAACTGCCTCATCATAGAGACTTCAAGATTTCCTAATTGAGATAGTCACACATTTATTTAAAAATGGACGGAGAAGACAAACTGGCAGAGGTTTAGCTGACACCAGTAATGTCATTGGAGATTGTCTTCATGTGGCTAGAAGCTAATGTTGGTTGCTGTTTCACTAGATCAGATATTGAGTTACATTTTCCTTATCACTGGTGTAATGTACATGGCAGTTGTAACAAATTTAAATTTGATACAATATAATTTTGTGTGTGAAAAGTACATGACTTGGCATAGCTTGCCTTTAGTGTCCTCTAGTGAAAATATCTTCAAGTAGAAATGTTTGTCTCATTATGATCTTTACTATGTTTCATTATCTTTCCTTTCCCCCACTTCATCCTGGTTTTTCTTAATTAAAAAGACTTGTTACATTACCGTACTTACAATCAGTCTGACTTGTTTAGTAAGTGACCAATAGAGGGAATTTTAAACAATCAGATGGCAATTCAATTTATATTTTGAGTACTTTCGGTTTCTAAAGTGAATATTGTGATTGTATCTAATGTAATATACCTTCAATATATTGTTAGCTCACATGAATCATAATAAGTGGCCCTTAGGAGGAAATTTGACATATGGAAGTGTTAATTTGTTTCAGGAGTTCATCCAGAACATAATATAGAAACTAGATGTAATATTGGATGTGTAAATGTACATATATGAGTAAGTGTAAATATAGTTGCACTTAAGGGTATGTATTTTATATGCAGAGATCTTGGTGAGCATGAACATGATTAGTGACTAGCAAACAGTAATACAGCTCAAAAAAGTCTAAGCTATGAGTAGAGATAATGAGTCAGATTTTCATCTTCTAAAACTCTTTGACAAAACCAATGTGATTAGATCATGCACTCTGCCCTGGAAACTTTCCTAAACAAACCAAAATTAACGCATTTACAATGTTTGGCTTCCTTATCAATTGCTCAGGTACAGGATAAGCTGTGTTACATGTCTTAGGTTCTTTGCTGAAGAAGTTCTCTGTCTATAAATATTCTTAATAAGTAATTTGTACCTAAAATTATGCTTCAGTCCTAATGTTAGAGTCAGGCACATCTGTTAGAGTTTAGTAGTAAACCCACCATAAGATTTTCTAGTTTAGTTTCTGATGGTCCCCATTTGGCATTAAAAATGACCTGTGTTAATTGCATAGACAATAAAGCAAGTTGCAGAGTTGAGCTTGTGAGTGTGGTGATTTAAATAGCTTGTCATAAAATAAAACAGTGATATCAGAATGTGGATTGGAAAAGTCAGCATGTTTAAGGTTGAAACCAGCTCATTACTAAAACAGGTATATTTTAAGATTTGCTCCTGAAACTCCATCCTGATGTCAGAAACAGTAAGTCTCAGGAACCTAGGAAGTGGGCTTGGGACCAGATCTCACTGTGGCATTCACAAATTATGTCAGACCTCCCTGGCTAAGAAGTGGTCTGGGGTGTGCTGTGCGGCAGGGCTGGGAACTTATGTCAGGTGGGACATGGCCCTTGCCCCTTGGGAGCTGGTATAGGATGTTCCCTAGCCCACTGGCCTTGTCCTCTGCGTTGCTCTCAGTTGTCCTGCTCAAGGCTCTAGTCTCAACCCATAAGAGAAGTTCCTGGGAGGGCAGAAAGAGCTATGAATCCTGCTCTGTTCAAACTTGGAGTTTTCTGAAGAGTCTCTTTCTCCATCTGTGAACCTGTGAGGATGATGTGTGGTAGAGCAAGACTCTCTAAGCCTTACTCAACTCACAGGTTCCAGAGAGGAGGAAATGGAAAGGAACCATTCCACTTCCTCCCGAATCTGAAATAAACATTTGAACTAGAAGAAAATGAGTCTGACAGACTCATTCCCTTCTGCGTTTCCTGCCTCTGTGCTTGCCAAGCACTGCTCTGAGAAGCCAAGCTCTACTCTCCTTGTGTGAAAGACAGACTCATAGAAACCAAGAGGTAACAGAGTTTTTAAAGGAAGTCAAAAAACAGGGCCTCAAAAAGGGCAAATATCAGTGAATACACACTACAAGTGACTGTTTGAAAATGGAGAGTTCAGGGAAATAGACTATCTTGCTAGGGTGACCAGACTTCTTATATCTTCTAAGGAAGTATTCTTTTTATTGAGTCTTTATACTTTTTCTTTTGAAAAAATTATTAGAAGTAGTAGAAGGTGGATCCTTTAAAAATCTCAGAAGTCTAAAACTTCCTTTTGTGGAATGGGAAGTCAGCCACATTTACACTCCTAAGCTAATAAGATTATTGAATATTTTCCTAAAAGAAAAGAGATATTCCAGGGTAGAATGGAAAAAAAAAAAAAAGCAACTTTGTTTTTGATGGTGCCAATTGAAACATGTAAACAGACATGAAAGCCTGAGGTGGGTGAAATTTGTTAAATGTATATTATCGAATCTGTAGACCGATGGGTGTTAATATCTCTTATATAACCAAACGTCTGTGGAACTCCTGCTTTAAGGCTAGTGGCTTTGGGATGGACAGGAAAACAATGTCACAAGTCTTGGTGATTTTGAAGCCAGTGCTGCAGCTGTGAATAGGACACAGCTGCCCACAGCTGCACACCTGCTATGCCCGCCAAAGTGTTAGCCCAAGGGCTGGCCTCCACGATTTCACACATTTGTTTGACCTTTTTAGGACATTTGATGTCCTGGCCACAGATTAAAACATGGGGTCATCATTGTCTACTCCATGTCACAACAAGACAGTGAAGCAACGTAGATTTTTACATGTGGAAACACACACATTTTGGTTTCATGTGATAATTATACAACCTTCCTATTGAGACTGTGTCAGCAAGAGAGCAAGACTTTCTCCTCAAGCCTGCTCCAGGTCGGAGCTGGACTTTAGTGTTCTGATGTATCCCCTGCCCTTAGAACCGTGTTATAATCCTTGGTCTTGGCTGAGAACAATGCTGCAAAGTGACCCAAATGGAGCTCAGTGACCTTCTTCAAAGGATTTCAGGCCAAGAATCTGTGTGTGGTTCAGGGACAAACAACAGGGTCAATGGGTGCAGTCTGCATACAGAGTATGAATCTGGCAGCTCTTCATGACATTCATGTGAATGATTCTCTAATGAGACGTCTGTGTCAGTGGCTTTTCCTTAAGCTGCCTTCTGATCCTGTGAAGTCATGAGCATGGAGGTAGTTTGTAGTCTGTAGACACTTCTTTTCCACTACCTAAATTTTACCTCCTTCTTGCTAAAACCTTTAAAATGAAACTGATCCATTAGATCTGTGTTAAGAGAGATGACTTCAAGTTGAACCAACTTGAATTCCCAACAGTCTGAGAGTGCTTGTTAACATTGGATGTTATATTTTTTTTTAAATTTCAGATCTAGGGGATAGATAGAGCTAGAAACTGATTTCTAATTAAGTTTAATTCCTACTTCCTACAGAAGAAATTGCGTCTCTTCTACGGCTTCCTCCCCCGAGCCCTTTGAGTTCAGTTCAGTTCAGTTGCTCAGTCATGTCCGACTCTTTGTGACCCCATGGACTGCAGCACGCCAGGCTTCCCTGTCCATCACCAACTCCTGGAGCTTACTCAAACTCACGTCCATCAAGTTGGTGATGCCATCCAACCATCTCATCCTCTGTCGTCCCCAACCCTTTAAAAATCTTAATTAGCAAGTCCAATGATGCTTAATAGAAATCTACTTTACTACTCAGTCAGAACACATGGAGGTGAAAAGGGAGATAAAATATTTTCCAGAAATAACCATCATTCTATTATTTATAACCTTAACTGGTAGAGATACTAGCATTTCTTTCCCCGCCTTGTAAATTGTTCAGGACTGGGGGTTTCCTTTTCCTTTGAAAGTATTTCTCATATGCTCCACTTTCTTCGATAATGTGTGTCAGAATGTTTTGAAGTTAAGTAATGTAACTGACAGATCCTTTTTACTGTCATTAAGACTATGAATATGACTGACATGGTTGTCTGTGAGAAGACTATGTGTTAATTTTTAATTAAAACTATTTTTTTATTTTTATAAATAATCATAGGCATGACAGAAATAGCAGAATAAGCAATACAAATAGCAAAAAAAGAAAAACAAAGGCTATAATTTTCCCACCCAGACACAATTACTGTCAACATTTTGATGTATGTCTTTCCATGTTCTTCTTTATGTATGATACATTTTTAAAAAATGGTCTTATAATGTATTAGCCTTCCTTTTTGAATTTAATATAGTGTTAACAGTTTTTCATGGCAGTAAAAATTTATCCACAGAATATTTTAGTGGCAAAATAGTATTCCGTCTTAGTAATTTTATGACTAAGCTATATTTATTTAACCAAATTCTGATTGTGTTTAGTTTATTTCTAAGAAAACAACACTGAACATGCATTGTTTTGCACATATATCCTTAGAATAGTTTATACCTAGAAATAAATAAAATTGCTGAATCAAAGGGTATGTAAATTCTTCAGCTTTTATTGCATACAGTCAAGTTACCTTTTCTAAAAAATGAATCAACTTGAATTCCTAATAGTTTGAGGATGTTCATTAACATTAGATGGTATAGTTTTTTAAACTTTCACACATTTTTTTTTTAGAATCATGTGTCCTGAATTTTGTTTCTATATTTACACATTAGAAAAATATGGAAAAATCATATTTCTATATTTACACATTCAAAAAAATATTTGTGGATGTATCCACATTTATTGATTAGCTCCTAAGTGCTGGGCATTGTGCTGGATGAGGCATAAAATGAAATAAAAAGTTTCTGCCCTCAGATAACTTACAGTGTGTTTGTGAGGGAGGATATATTTTACTAGCACTGGAAAGGGATATAGGACTTGGAGTGAAATGGAAATTATATTTGTGAGAAGAGGGAGAATGTGGCTTTCCCCTCATTTGAATGAATGATTGGGAGCTTTCCGAAAACTTTCTGCTTTCTTGGGTAGGATACCAAGTTGAAAACAAATCGACATTTGGTTATGCAAGGCCTGAGATGAAAGACATCAGTGACGCCCACCCTATATTTTAAAGTTGGATTGGTGTGTTCAAAATAAAATCATTAGTCCTCTTTGAAGACCTTGAAGTACTTTCATTTCAGAAGTATTTTGAGATTTTTGTAATTACTGTGATTTTCAAAATGACTTGAAGTCAAGTCTTTATTGTTTACCTGGTAAAATGTTCAATTAAAAACCATTTAGATTGAACTTTGACATGCATACAGTATTTCTAGTTGAGTAAGGAGAATGTCTAATGAATGTCCTGAGAATTAAATTCCAATGAAAGTAAATTTTGCCAGCGTAGAAAGAACTCAGAGGAATAAGGAAAAGTAAACTTTCCCATCTTTCTACTATTTATTATTTCCACCTTTTTTTTAATTCTAGGAAAAGATCATGCTTTCAGACTAAATGTTAGAATTTTCTTCTTTCTTTAGGAACCCTGGAGATGAGAGGGGGATCTGAAAGGGAGAGGAAGGGTATGGGGGTAAAGTATTAAAAGTGCAAAGCCATTAGAGTCAGATGTGATGTCAAAAAGTTGTCAAATGAGAAGATTAAATTTTAATTGTGAATTTAAGAACCACTATTCCAACAGTACAGATAATTAAGGAGAGTAGAGATCAATGACCAAATCAGAAAACAAGTTTACCAGAGGTAGATATGTCCTGGTTGGAAAGCTCTTTGTATGTGAAATTGACATCCTGTAATATGATTTCTTTGCAGTCCTTTGTTGGACCAAGGAAGTAGTTATTTTGGAGCTGCTGACACATTGGACTGAACAGAATTTATAGTAGAAAGAGTCCGGGCATAAGAATCAGAAGATCTATATTTTTGTTCTGACTTTACTAGGTGATCTCTCATGCCTGCCATTTACCTTCTGTATATTCCAGTTTTCTGTTGTAAAATGAGGATGTCACAGAGGTTCACCAAAAGTTTACTGTAGAAACCAAACACCTAACTTGCAGGGTTGTTGAAAGGAACAAGAGAGTTAAAGGATGTGGAAACACTGTCAAGTGCTATAAGAGTGTTAGACATTATCATTGTAATTATAGTGACCTATTTTCCAAACCCAAATTGGACCACATGGTATGAGAGAGGATTTTTGTGTCACTTCCAAGGGCGAGAGGCAGTCTGCAAAATGTGTTTTGGGTGCCAGAATATTGAAATTCTGGCACTTTTGGTGGTGTATGGGAACAATGATAAAATATTTGAGATAGTGGCTGTTCAGTGAAATTTATGGTGTGTGATCACTGTAATTATGATATTTCTTTGTGAAATGTATTTTGTTTCATGTGTAAGTAGTTCTTTGATTTCACAGAATCTTAGCGCTGGAAGGGTCTTTAAGAGACTGTACTTGAGTTTCCTGCTGTAAGTCTCCATGAGAAATTCTGGGTAAAGATTTTGGGGGAAACCAACTTTACAATTTCTATCAGTACAGTAGCTTGACCTTTTATTTGAACATCCTTACCTCAAAAATCTGTCTGCACTTAACTCTTATCACCTCAATTTTCTGGTAGAAAAACTTGAAAACCCTTATGGACCATAAACATTAAATTCACTTCTCTTAGAATATGTTATGTTTCTAGGATGGTTACTGCAAAAATCCATTTCATTTCCTTTGATTTAGCACCATAACGAGCCCATATGATGTCTAGCATCAAATTCTAAGTTTAAATTCTAAATCAAATTAAAAATTATTTATTCCTTGGGGTTCTTCAGTTTCTTAGTATAGTATAGTATATAAGACAGAGGTAATACCTATTTCTTGTAAGTTATACTACAAGAAACTTTGGTGTTTGTTTTCTCTTTTATCTTGTTCCTTTTTTTATGAAAGGTTTCAGATTTGTGGCTCAAGTCTTTACAAACCTTTTGTTTTCTGATCTTGCAATCATATATCTAAACATTAAGGTGTTTCTTTTTATTTTCAGTGATAAGAAAGGAAATGCTTGGAGTTTATTTTCACTGACATTTACAGTAACTCAAAAATCATGAAATAGATCACGTTCATATTGATTGTTCCATGAGGCCTCTGAGTTTTCAGCACAAACCATAAACTGAGTGATGCAGTTAAGGTGCCCAAATAATACAAATTGGGTATCAATAATCCAGTTGCAATTTCAGTTTTTACCCAAATGTTTGAAACTTCTGGATCCCATCCTTGGGATTGGTTCTGAAAGGCTGAAGGGATTTGCAGCTGGACTGAAACAAACAAAATCTGTATCCTTGACTGGGAAGTTGCTCCATGAATGATGCATCTGTAGCTTTTGTGTCACTTCCGAGGTTAGACACAACCAGCGAGAGGCACCCAGGATATAAATGGCCTAGAAAATTAGATATGGTGGCCAGCAGTTATCTTGTTGGCTCATTTCTCTTAGAGATTCAGGCAGACAGTATACATTACCAGTAGGATGGCTTGAACTTGGCTTTTAACACTGTTGGGAATTGTGGGGCTTTTGTTGTTGGTTTGTTTTTTAATGCAAGGTATAATCGTTATCCTTGAGGTTTCTGCTGCCAGACCCCTGCTGGAAGACCTCTGTTTGTGTACCTAGGACTGTCATTCTCCGTCAGGCACTCAGTTCAGTGCAAGAAATTGAGAGCTAGGGAAGACTGATACCTCATTCAATTAGGAATGTCTTTTGATTGAGTAGTGCAGTGTTTAGCTGAATCCTCCTCAGTGGTAGTCCAGAAGTTGCTGAGCTTATTATACATATCAATCATATCATCTTTGCACATTCATGAAAGGAATGTCTATTTAATGTGGACATGACCAGCCATCAGAGAGAATAAATGCCTCACTAAAGCTTGATATGGCTGACTGTTGGCCTTGTGGATGGTAACACTGAATCAATCTGTCTAGATTTTTAAAAAATTGCTTGTGCATTATACCATCACAGATTGACCCATTTGGAGCTCTGAGCTCAAGTGGGTACTAAAGCAAAAAGAAAAAAAGTCTAGCATCATGTAGGTGGATTGAAATGCCAGGGTTTTGTTTTTTTTTTTGTGGAGTAGTGTAATATCCTTTCTTTTTTATGCAACTCTGCTGAAATCTAAAGTGAAATTCAAAAGAACATGGAACTTGCATGTTGAGGCTGTGCGCTTGCTGGTTGAGCCTGGGTGCTTTGTTTCAGGTATAAATTATACATCCCAGAGTAATTCAGAAATGACAACTTCTAGGGAGAATGAGAAAAGATTCTTTGAGTCACAGAGTAGGTTAAAATATATAGCTTTTCTAACTCCATCTAGGGTGCTCAGGCTGTCTTGCCTGATAAAGATGCCTTAAAAAATTTAGATGCCTTAAAAAAATTAAGGTCCATCTAGTCCAGGCTATGGTTTTTCCAGTGGTCACATATGGATGTGAGAGTTGGACTATAAAGAAAGCTGAGCGCCGAAGAACGATGCTTTTGAACTGTGGTGTTGGAGAAGACTCTTGAGAGTCCCTTGGACTGCAAGGAGATCCAACATGTCCATTCTGAAGATCAGTCCTGGGTGTTCATTGGAAGGACTTATGTTGAAGCTGAAACTCCAATACTTTGGCCACCTGATGCAAAGAGCTGACTCATTGGAAAAGACCCTGATGCTGGGAGGGATTGAAGGCAGGAGGAAAAGGGGACGACAGAGGATGAGATGGTTGGATGGCATCACCGACTCGATGGACATGGGCTTGGGTGGACTCCGGGAGTTGGTAATGGACAGGGAGGCCTGGCGTGCTGCAGTTCATGGGGTTGCAAAGAGTTGGACACAACTGAGCAACTGAACTGAACTGAAAAAAATCCATTCAGCAAGCATTTATTAAGCTCTTACCCTATGGTATAGGATTCTTCCTTCTATTAATTTTTCCAGTTTTATTGAGATATAATTGACAGAAAACATTGTATAAGTTTAAGGTGTACAATGTGTTGGTTTCATACATTTATATATTGTAAAATGACTACAACCACAATATTAGCTACCATCTCTATCCTGTAACATAGTTACCTTTTTTACAGTGAAAAGACATAGAATCAACTCTCTCAGCAGCATTCAAGTGTATGATAGTGTCCTTAGCTACAATCACCGTAGTATGCACCATTCTGTACTATACCCTTTGACCAGTCTCCTCATTTCTGCCACCCCTCAGCCCCGGTAATCCCTTCTCTACTCTGCGTTTCTCAGATAGAAATACTTTAAGGCACCCGCAAGAATTAAGACCTAGCATTTGTTAAGTTCATTAAAAATAGTCACCTGGTAGTATAAGCTTTAAATTTGTTCAACTATTATTTACCCATTATTTCCACAGCTTGACATCTATACTAACAACAATAATAATACCTTACATTTATAGAGTTGTCCCTCCAAATCCACAGGGGATTGGTTTCAGGGCATCCCACCTCCACACTGGAATACCAGATTCTTCAGTACTCAAGTCCCTTGTGTGAAATGGTGTAGCATTTTCATATAACCTATGTGCATCCCTACCATATACTTTAACTCATCTCTAGATTATTTATAATACCTAATATAAATGCTAGGTAAAGAGTTGTAAGTACAATATAAGTGCTATGTAAATAGTTGCCAGCATGACAAAGTCAAGTTTTGCTTTTTGGAAATTTCTGAAAATTTTTTCCTAAATATTTTCCACAGGGGTAACTTGAATCTGTGGATAAGGAACCTGCAGATACGGAGGGCTGATTGTATATTGATTTGTAGTTCATAAAGTGTTTTCGTGTGTTATCCAAAATCTGAGCTGACTAGTAACCTCAAAGTTATTAGGTGCTTTTATGTTATTTATCAGAAGACAATCATAGTGACCTTTGATTTCATGGGGAAAGAATCCGTCACTAATGGAATTCATAAAGGAAATTATGCTTTGATGTTTAAAGACTACTGTTACAAAAGGTAAAATTAAAAAGGAAAACCCCTGTAGCCTATTCAGCTCCCTAGATGGTAGTGGTTGACAGTCAAGGAATTATTTCTTTGCTGAGATTTTGCTTTACCTGAGATCAGAGTCATGTTAAGAAACAAGGCAATTCTAATTTAAATTAATCTGAGCCACAAAATGCTCGATTGTTTTCAGTTTCAATATCTCTCCTTAGCTGTTTTCGTACTTTTACCTTTCAATATTTTCGTATTAGTTCAAGATACAGACTCTGCAGAAGGATATGCCAAAATATGACTTCCTATTCTTAAGCAAAACTGACAAATGCCTTTTTTCTTATTATCTTTAAATTGCAAATGTCTGAAGGCCTGTCATAATTGGATGTGTCATCCTGAGATTTAAATGCACGACAGTTTTCAAACGTGATTTGAAAAATGAACATGACTCTAATGAAGGAAGGGCGAGGCTGGCAGAACACAGGATGGTGCTAATAGAATTCGATGTATGCATTCTCTTTCAAATAGTTACTGGTTATATACATAAGTAGCCTATGCTTTTCTTTCAGAACTTTGCAGAAAACACCATGAATGAACTCCTTGGCTGGTATGGCTATGATAAGGTTGAATTGAAAGATGGTGAAGATATTGAATTCAGGAGCTATCCTACAGATGGAGAGAGCCGGCAGCACATTTCTGTTCTCAAAGGTAATGACATTTAATGTCCCTTTGTTCATGCAAACAAGGATTAACTATCTCAACCTGCCAGAATTGAGTTGCTCTGGGACTCATTTTGTTGATTATGCCAATAGTTGATTTAAATGTACATCCCCAGGAGTGCTTTCCCATAAGCAGAATATAAGAGCACAACGTAAAACAAAAACAGTCACAGCTTAATTTCCTTCCAGCAATGGGAGGGCTAGCTAGACAATGCTAGGGATCCTAAGCACTGCGGTCCTGCTCACAAAGGTAGAGAAAGGAACAGCGTTTGCTAACTTCTACTTTCCTAAACCCTTTGATACATCAATTGTTAAGGACTGGTGCTTTCTGTTAAGTGAAATGTTAGGTTTAAAGTTTCAGACTGCAAGAGACAATCATGGTTAATTTGGTAATTTCTCTTCTTGCCCCCCAGTTTTAGGTGAGAATTCTAAAGGAAAGCCCTACTTCTAGTTTCTGTTTGAAGTTTTCACCTTATCCCCACAGCCTTGGATAGGGTAAGAAGAAAAGTAAGAGAGTAGTAGATGATTGGATCCTATATTATTCTTTAGGAATTATCATCGAAGCCTGGCTAGAGAGTAGAAATTAGAGGCTTGGCAGAGTTGAATTAACACTGATTCTCCCAGTGGGTAGCAATGCCAGATACCCCATGAGGGAAGCCTAGAACCCTTGGTGGGTGTTGCTCTGCGTATTGAATTAACCTAAATATGGATGGAAGATTAGTTCATCAAAGAAAAGAAGAGGAATATGTGAAGAAGCTATCCATTTGGGGAACTTGAATAAAATGTGGGCTAAACTAATTGTGTGATATCATTGGCAATTTGATCTTTACTTTCATTGCATTCAAAATCTTTTGGCATATACTACCTGTTCATGCACTTTATTTCCAGTTTCTAAGATAGTGCTTTTCCTTCTTATATGCCAAGCAACGAAATGTAAATGAGCTGTCCTGCGGGCATGTGGGATTGAATGTACGTGACAAATTTTATGTTAAGCTTGCTATGAAATTGTACATATCATGTTACAGAGATAATATCCATTTCACTGTAAATGAAAAATGCAAGTCATGAGTTTATAGTCTATAAACTAATAGCTCATTTAATACTTGGTCTAGGTAATAATCTTTGCCTCTGGGGAACTTGGAGAGAATGCCATGATATGCTACTGAAGGGGAAAAGTTGTTTTCCATGGTTGAGTGTTTTATTTATTTTTTTAATGGTTCATATGTGAGGATAAAATTCACAAAGTTCATATCATTATAAGTTTTCTTTATGATCATTTTTGTTAATTTGTAAAAATTATTTTATTTATTTTTGACTGTGCTGTATCTTCATTGCTGTGTGTGGGCCTTTCTCAAGTTGCGGCCAATGCGTGGGCTCAATAGTTGTGGTTCCTGGGCTCTAGAGCACAGGCTCAATAGTTGTGGTGCATGGATTTAGTTGCTCCAAGGCATGTGGGATCTTCCTGGACTGTGGATCGAACCCGTGTCTCCTGCATTGGCAGGCGAATTCTTTACCACTGAGTTACAGGGAAGCCCCATTTTTGTTAATTTTAATGGCTATTAATGGGTTAATTTAATGAGTCTACCCTGTGAAATAACAGTTTGTGTTCTTTTTTCCTAATCATCAGCTTCATTCTCATTGGTTCTTTTGATTATATTACCACTCAACTTTATAATATATCAGGACCTGGTTACCATGGTAGGGGGGCACTTTTTAAGCTTCTCCTTTGGTAGCCAGAGAGCGATGCCTGCCATATATCACTTTGTACATGTAAAAGGTTAATTGCCTCTCACTTTTCTATGGGCTTTTACAGTGCTAAAATTCATCACTACGATACAGTAGAGATATTAGCTATCATGGTGGAGCAAATTATGAAGGAGCCCATAAGAAATTTACGGTAACATAGCTGAGAAAGGTTCAGGATTAAGTTCTGGTAAAGTGTTTAAAGAATGGCAAGAAAAAATTTTTTATTCCATAGCCATTTTACTTGAGAAAATGTGGTTGTAAGGAAAGTAAGTCTTTTCATCATATTGAATGATTTTTTTTTTCTTTTACAGAAAATTCTTTGCCAAAACCCAAATTACCTGAGGACAGTGTTATCTCACCATACAATATAAGCACAGGCTATTCAGGGCTTGCCACAGGAAATGGACTCAGTGACTCACCTGCAGGGTCGAAGGATCATGGCAATGTGCCCATTATTGTACCTTTAATTCCGCCACCTTTCATAAAGCCGCCGGCAGGTAAGTCACTACTGGGGTTTCCAGTGATAATGATTTGCAGAAAATTGTTTGAACTGCCCTCTGATAATTATTAAATGCTTAAGTTTATTTTGGAAAAGACTGTTTTAGGGACATTGCAGCTAAGACATGTGAGTGTATGTATCATTTGAAGAGCATTACTTTAGTAAGCAAATACCCCCAATCTACTACTGCTTAGGCTGTTGACCTTCAACTGGCAATAAATTTTCCTACCCCTGGCTACAAAAAAAGTTACTTTCCTTCTTTGAAATCTATTTAAAATTAAAAAGGATAAATTAATTTAAAAAGAAAGATATATACTGATTGGTCAACAAGAAAAACAGGAACCATGGTTGAGCTCTTTGGTGTGGTGCAGTGAGGACCACGTCTCCCTGGCGCGTTTCCCAAAGGAAGGGGCGATTTATAAAGCGTGTGTGGCAGGCTTGTTCCCCAGCATGCCTTTCTTCTGAATCCACTTAAGAAACAACCCAGGTTACTCATCTCATACAGAGTTGTTTCTAATTCCTGGAAAGCTTTCTTTAAGAGCTTTTTGAAAAATGGAGATTCAAATTTTACTTGGATGAAAATGTAATCAGTTCTTGTATATTTCCAGAAAATTAGATGGCAGTGTATTAAGCTAGATGGCAATAGGCTGAGCATGATGTTATATTGCAAGTTAGGTTACAGTTTTGTTCCACATGGAGAAAGAAGTTCAGTAATATTGTATCTGGCTTGTTGTAAAATGTTAGAATTTTGCTAGAATGCTTAATTGCTGTGCTGGTTATTTTTCTGTATGTTGAATTAAGCAATGATAAATAATGAATTTTGATAGCAGTACTTATAACTCACTAAAGGTAATGCTTGTATTTTTTTTTTTTTTTGCGGGGAGAGAAGATAGGTGTTTGGTTATATTTCCATAAACGGTGAATATGTTTGTAAGATATAAATTACTGGGCTTACATTATAGATATATTTATACCATCTTCTAAGTGTTACTAACATTTTCCTTCATGGTATGGGCACATCCTCTTACTTGACCGATTACATTTTAGCAGCAAAAGTGTCCTTTCATACTGAGGTCCTCACATATGTCATGAAAATCCATTTACATATCAAAATCACTTGTGATCGTGTTTGTCTACTAAATACTAACATAATTTTTGTTTCATGTAATGTTTGTCTTTGTAATGCCACTGTTATTCTTTGGTTGATTGTTTTATGGTGCAGAGGGACCCAAATTTATCTCCTAAAGGGTCAAAGATATATTTTGCGTAGGACAACTGGAGAGAAAATTGACTAATTTTGTAAATGTAGGATTCTTTGTTTCGATGTATGTCCAGTGGCTTCAGTGTGTGGTGATGTTGAGGAGGATACCAGTAAAATAGCCTGACTAAGTGAAAAGAACACGGGTTTCAGGTTCAGATAGATTGGGTTTGAATCTAGACTTTGTCATTTACCGGGTCTGTGAGTGTAGAGAAGCTATGTAATTTCCACCTGTATAAAATGGGGGTCGCAGTTTCACCACCTGAGATAGTTGTGGCCCTGAGACGAGAAAATGTATGTAAAGGACCAGCATAGTGCTTGCCGCATGGAAACCATTCGGTACATACCATGCCTCTTTTTCTTTTTTTTTTTTTCAGACCTTATTCTGCCCTAGAGTTATCATGCACATAATTTGTGCATAAAAAGGTGTGCATCCAAATGCAAATTCCCCTCTAAGGTTTATTTGAGCAAAGCAAACAGCTCTAGAAATTAGCATAGCTGAGGCTAACATGAGTTTGGCATGCCAAAAAACCTGCCCTGGAGTTTCCTGCTGAGCCAGCCACGTGGAATTCAAGCACACAGCTCCTTTTTAACTCTAATTCCACATCAGATCAGGAAATAAATATGCAAAGGATAGAGGCCAAAAATTGAGCCTTGGAAGTCTTAGATGTAAAAACTCTGAGGAATTAAAAGCCAGAGTAACTGAACACCAGTGGTTTTGTGCTGTCTTCCATGGAATTCTGGGACACTCATCTGTTGAAAACAGAATATAGGGGAGGACATGTTTAATTTTCTGTATCTGCTCTAAACCTTGACCCAATCCTACTCCAGGGTTCCATATGACAAGACAAAGGTACACAAAGTTCTCTGCTTTCAAGGAGCTTACTCTATTATTCCCTAAGCAGAAACTTAGAGGAGAGATGAGTTTTGACTTATGTTATCTAGTGCAGGGGTCAGAAAGCTTTGTCAATGGCCAGATAGTATTTAAGGCTTTGGAGCTATACTGTCCTGTCACAGCTACTGAACTCTGCTGTGGCAGCAGAAGAGCAGCCATAGATAAACAGGCCATAAACAAATGAGCCTGGTTGTGTTCTAATAAATCTTTATTTACAAAAAGAGCAGCAAACAGGGTTTGGCTCAGGGAAAACAGTTTGCTGACCTTGCGTTGGGGTAAGATTGGCAAAAGTCTCATGATAACAGGAAGGTGAATAGAGTTTCTAGGAGTCGGGCTGTGAGCTTTGTCAAAGTGCTGTCTGTTACATCATAAGGAAGGGACAGTGACAGGTTAGGAAAACAGCAGGGTTTTCAGGGAATGTGGTGAGCTCTGTCACATAATAGTAGTCCACCAGGGTCTGTTGAATAAATGAATGAATGACATATTCAAATTCCTGTTGCACATATATAAGATAGTACAGGCTACTTTGTTGTTCACTGAGAAAGTGCGAGGATCTTGTTTGAGTTAGTCTCAAGCTTTTTGACCATGACCATAGCCTTTGTGACAGTGGTTTGAGTACTTATCCATAGATAAGTGTAAAGTTCACCAATTATCCAAAAAGTTCACCAATTATCCTATCTAGTTAATTATTTCAGTTCTTCCTTTTGTTAAAACTTTTACCAGAGTTATTATTCAAGATAAGTTGAGGGACACTCACTGTCAATTTTCTCGCCATATATAGGTTAATGTGGCATTTCTGAGGGAAACTAATCATACAATGGCTGAAAGAAAGTGGCCCCTTGATAATCAGGCCCTGAATAATTTAGAGTTGACTGTATCATGCAAGTGTCCACCTCTCAGGATAGGGAAGATGAGCACTGTATGTGTACTCTGGATTCCTGGAAAGAAAATAACAATCAGTGTTCAAATTATTCCTGTTATACTGTAAACTAGCCATGTGAAAATGCTCACAATACCTTATGTTCATAGTAAATCCTGTAGTTATGAAACTCATTCAAATTTATTATTTTATTTACTTTGATCTTAATAATAACCCCGGGAAATAGCATTTGAGATATCATTAAGTAAAGAAATGAAGCTCAGATAGTTAAATGGCTTTCTCAAGGTCAGGTGGCTTCCAAGTACTTGAGTCAAGACTAGTACTAAAGTCTTCTGATTCCTAATCCAATATTCTTTTTAATATAAAGTTGCCATTTCAGCATATTTATATTGAATTTCCCTAGACTGTATCAGAATAGGAATACTTGTTAATATGCTACTTCAGATTCCTTAATGACAGGGGATACAACTTGTTTCTGCAGAAGGTTATTTTTTTCAAGCCCACATCTTTTAGGAGACTTGATAAGTTCTCTAGCTCTAAGCATCTGTGGTTCTGTGAGCCTGGGTGACCTAGTAATAGCAGTAAAACCCCAGCTTGGTTTTAAAGTCTTGCCATCATGAGGCAAGACTTCTGCTCCGAGGTACCAGAAGGCTACATCTGGTCAGGCACTAGCTCCAGAGAGTGTTTCATGTGCTCAGGCAGGCTCACCACTGGATCTCATCCACGTTTGGCAGCCAGTGGGCCCAGTGGAATTCTCGTGATCGGGAACACGGTGATACCACACTCGCTTGGATTTCCACTCTGCTTTTGCACAGCTGCAGACAGAAGTGTGGGGGTAGGTTATTTCTGGGCCTCGGGGACTGCTTTTCTGTTCCTGCACCCCTTTTCTTCTGAGGAGGGGAACTCCTCATGCCTTGGTGATTACCACAAGCTTTGACCTCGCTTTGGCTGCATGTTTCCATCCAATTTCAACCAATCCCCGAGGCTAAGCTGCCCTTCCTCCCTCGGAGACAGAATCTGGCCCTTGGTGTAGGGTTTGTGACATCACGGTCGTTGCTGTGGTAATAGACTTGTTATAAACACAGAATAATAGCTCTGCTTTTACTTTTTTTTCCCCCCTCCAAACAAATGAAGGGAATCACCATGATCCTTAAATAAAAATCACAAACTTTTCTGCAGTGGACAGAGTAAGGTTTTGCCATACAGAGTAGCCATTTAAAAAAACAACTGTAAGAATATAGTTATAAGAATAATATTAGAAAATAATAGAAAGTATTGGCCAACTCTTTTTATGCAAACATTCCTTTATCCTTTAAGTTAGAATGAATATGAAAACCTCCTTCTTTGCTAATTTAAAAAACCAGAGTGTAAGCATAGTCTGAAGTGACAGAATATATATCAGCAAGAGTTTTGAAAGATAACTCAGGTTAATTACATTGTAACCTTGCTGTAAATCTTCTCATATTAGAGATTTTTAATATGGGTTCAACCCTTTGGGACTTCATTCAGAGAGGGTTGTACCACTAAAGGACTTTCGGCATGGATTATAAGAGCTGTACAATAGTGAGTCTCCATCAAAATACTTATGTCTGCTCTGCTCCCTACAAGTTTGACTGCTGAAGCAAAGCCATTCAAAATGTATTTTAAATTCAGTAATTTTTTACAAAGACCTTATATTGGTCTTTATTGCTTTACATATGTAATAGCACTCAGTTCCATTGACCAGGTAGCTCAGATGGTAAAGAATATGCCTGCAATGCAGGAGACCTGGGTTCAATCCCTGGGTTAGGAAGATCCCCTGGAGAGGGGAGTGGCTACTTACTCCAATATTCTTGCCTGGAGAATACCATGGACAGAGGACCCTGGCGTACTATACAGTACATGGGGTCACAAAAAGTTGGACACAACTGAGCAACACTTCCACTTCCATTTACATTGACTAGACATCAACCCTCTGCAGTAGTTGGGCAAGGTTAGGTCTCCCCACCTTGCCTACTCCTGGTTAAAGTAACCAGCTGGAACTTGAACCAAGATTTTTTTATCTCTTATTCTTAGACTTGTCCCAAGAACAACATTTTGTTCCCAAGACTTAAAAATATCAGTGAAACGATTAGTATGATTTGTTTTGCTGATGAGGTAGCAGAGACTTTGCTAGTGAAAGTTTCACTGAGCCCGGCTGCAGAAAACACTGTGTATCTAGGAAACAGCATTTTAGATCTGAGTCTTTTGACAGGTTTTTCTGGAGGCTTATAACTTGCCGGTTACAAGTCCAGAATCCCTCTAGATCTCTGAATACCTTAAAAATAAAATGAACGTGAAAAAAGGAGGGCATATACTTCTCTGGATGCATTTATATGGCAGTTTTGAATAACATGTCTTTTACCTTCAATGGTAAGTGCCCATATTCTTATTCCAGTATGTCCCCATGTGTGAGCTGAGACATAGGGCCCATCCACACGGCGCTTGCAGGTTTATGTGGGGGGCTTGAGATTAAGCTCCTAAGACCAGTTTGGTTTCCTTTGTGCAGAAGCATCTTGCCTTTCTTGGAAAACAATGACCATTTCCTGTCTTCCAGGATGGTTTGCTTTCAGTGAGCTTTCCACATTTATGTTCAGTCAAAGTCATGGAAATGTATTTTTTCAGGCAAATCTTGAAATTCTTTAGGGGTTATAAGAACTGGGCTCTAAGGAACCATTAGCTTAACGGAGAATATGGAAACATTCACGTGATCTGCTAAGCTCTATGTATATAGCTGAGTAACCCACAGTTAATAAGCATGTTACTTTTTGGCTCTTGTAATTCTTACATGGAGCTGTACTTGCAGGGAAGTGGGAATCAGAATGTGGTTTGCATTATGATCATTATTTATTTTATCTGTTATTCAATATTCTTGGGGCTTGCATATGAATGCTGTATTCCAAATACCCATTGAGAAAACAGGATTTAATACAAATTGCTTTGCCATTTATTTCTTTGTCCAAATTTTAAAATATGATTATTAAATAAAATTACCTACGGTTAATGGGATTTGGATGGGTTACTATTTATGTAGCAGATATATTTCTCATCAAAAAGAAGAGGTTCACTGAATCCTCAGATTTGGAGAGTTTTCCAAACCACTTAGGACAAGGACAGGAGAAGTTATGGTAAACGGCAAGAGTACTAGTAGTTAATAACAGTACTGATATAATCTCATCAAGCTAATATTTTCTGAGCACTTATTATGGGCCAGGCAATGTGCTAATAGATTATCTCATCTAATTCTCAGAACAACTCTGTGTGTATGCTATTATTAACTTTGTTTTACAGATGAGGAAACTGAGACCCAGAAAAGTTAAGCAACTTGTCTGAGGTCACACAGGTAATAAGTGGCCAAGCTGTTAGCTGAACTTAGGTGCAATGTCTCCTTAACTCATATTCATACCACTGGACTATCGAAAACACAGTATCAGTCTTTTAGTCAATAATGTATTTACTGAATGTTCTTTATATTGTATGAGATAAGATAAATATATACAATATAGATACATCAATATAAACACAAATTATATATAATATATATATTATGAAACATCATATATATATACACACACACACATATATATATGGTGAGCTTCCCAGGTGGCACTAGTGATAAAGAACTTGCCTGCCAATGCAGGAGACATAAGAGATACAGGTTCGATCCCTGGGTTGTAAAGATGCCCTGGTTGAGGGCATGGCAACCCACTCAAGTATTCTTGCCTGGAGAATCCCCATGGACAGAAGAGTCTGGCGGGCTACAGTCCATAGGGTCGCAAGGAGTCAGACACAACTGAAGTGACTTAGCACACACACAAGCACACGTACATGGTACAAATATATTTATCATCCCTGACCACCAAGCACTTAACAGTATTCTTGGTATACAATCAAAACATCATTCTACTTTGATTTTGGGAAGTATAATACGATTTTAGCAGCATTGGGAGGGTACATGGTGACAGTAGAAGGCAGTTAAAGTGGGGCAGTAGAAAGTCTACAGGCAGATTCTCCGGAACTGTTGTGTTTGTACAGTTAAGGAGAAATGGCATCTGAAACATAATGTAGGCTAGAAGATAGTCACTGAAAATTCCAAGTGATAAAAAAGACACAAAATGAAGCTTTAAAATGTTAACTGCTATGATATGGGTCCTGTTTTATCTTTTTAAATATAATCAAGGGGTCTTGAAAAGTTATGTCAAATTTCAACATGTTCAGTCATTCTTTTGTTTTTTTTTTTTTTAATGAATTTATTATTGATTGTGCTGGGTCTTCCTTGCTAACACGCAGGCTTTCTCTAGTTGAGGTGAGCGGTGGCCACTCTTCATTGCAGTGCACAGAGGCTTCTCATTGCGGTGGCTTCTCTTGTGGAGCAACAAGGCGTTAGGCATACAGGCTTTAGTAGTTGCAGCTAGAGTGCTGTTCAGTCATTCTTAATGCCAAATGGAACGTGTAGTTTGAATGCTAGCATGATGCGGTGGAGAAACTACCAGAGCAAGAACCAGGAGACCTGGATTGTTAATGCCAGCTCTGCCATTTATTGGTTGTCTAACCTTGGATAAGCCACTTAGCCTCTCTGAGCCTCAGTTTCCTTGTCTGAAAAATGATGTAGTTAATTTAAGTAATCTGTAATTTCCCTATATTTGTAAAATCTTCACTTTGTGACTTATATAGTGAATAGCCTAGATAATTTTATGATTTGAAAGGGTCTGTTTTAACATGGACTTCCCTGGTGGCTCAGACGGTAAAAGTGTCTGCCTATAATGCAGGGGACCTGGGTTCGATCCCTGGGTCAGGAAGATCCCCTGGAGAAGGCAATGGCAACCCACTCCAGTACTCTTGCCAGCACAATATACATTTGTTAATTGATTGAATGTATTTAAAGCCAGTTACCTATGTGTATAGTTACAGCAGCTGAAAGTCTGATGGAAGATTTATGCTACTTAGGGCAACTTTCAATTATTGTTAATTTTTACTTCGAAAGAGTCATAAATAAATGCAGAAAATAAACTTATGGTTACCAAGGGGGAAAGGTGGGAAGGAGGGATAAGCTGGAAGACTAAAGAACCTATGTATAGTACAGGGAACTCTGCTTAATGCTCTTTAATGAGCTGTATGGGAAAATAATCTAAAAAAGAGTGGATATGTATATAACTTATTGACCGTGCTGTACTGAAGAAACTAACACAACATTGTGTATCAACTATACTCCCATAAAAATTAATAAAAGTAAAATTGAGAAAAAGTGCTAAAGTGTTAAATATGAGTAAATAACAAGATTATATCACTCATATGTTATTAAATGTAATCATTTTGATGTTATACATAAGTTATGATCACTAAAAGTATTTTCCAAAATTTCTGACAAAGAGAAGTCACATTATGTCAAATTTAATTTACCAAAACAGGCACAAGAATAAATAGAAAACCTGAGTAATTCTACATTTCCTGAGTTGTAAGGAAATTAAATAATTAAATCATTTTACAAAGGACATTCTAGACCTAGATAGCTTCAATGTTAAATTCTACAATTTAAGGAAAAAATAAAAACAAACTTAGAGAAACTCTCCTAGAGAAATAGAAATCATTTTATGATCCCAGCATGACCTTGATCTCATCACATGACAAAGGAGTTAAAAATAAAAATGATAATTTAATGTAATTAGTTTATATTAACATGGAAAAATCGTATATCATGAACAATGATTCAAAAATCCTGAAGAAAATCATAGCAAATCAAAGTCGGTGATATAAACAGTAGGATAATGTGTCATGACTAAAGAATTTTTTCTAGGAATGCAAGGTTGATTTAAATTGTAAAAATTAGTTAATATAATTAACTAATTGACAGAACAAAATAAAGCTCATGGAATATTCTAAAAAAATGCAGAAATTTAAAATTTGATAAAAATTTAATACAGTAATAAAAACTCTTATAAAAGTAGGAATAGAATGGAACTTCCATAATGTGACAAGCAATATCCACAAAAACCTACTGCTAACATCGTACATAGTGGTGAAATATTGAAAGCTTTCCTCTTGAAGTCCAGAATCAGATAAAGATAACCACTATCACCGTTTCTATTTAATTTTGTACTCGAATGCATAGACAATGTAAGAAGACAATAAAATAAGCAAAAAATATAAGATTTTAAAGGTAGAAATGCTATTTTGTTTAGAACCTCTCTTCCTCAACAGTGAACAGGTAAACTATTATAATGAATGATTAGTGCTAAACAAATTAGTACCCCCAAATCCATTATATCTCTATATTTCAGCCACACACACACACACAACCTTAACAATACATTTAAAATAGCATCAAACCATCAAATACCAAGGGGGAAAAAACCTAATGAACTGTGTGCAGGATTGCTACACAAAGAACCATAAACATATAAACTATAAACACCAAGAAAACCTAAATCGGTGAAGGGACACGCCATGTTTAAGAAGTGGAGACTAAATGTTCTAAAAAGGCAGATTCTTCCTAAATTGATTGATACATTTAATTCAGTTCTGATAAAAATTTCATCATAAAATGTTGTGGAAATTAAAAAGCTATTTCTAAAATATACATGGAGATGCAAAGAGGTATGAGTAACTGAAACTATCTTGAAGAATAAAAGCAAAATTAGAAGACATACTGTCAGACATCAATATTTATTACAAGACTAGAATAATTATTAATATTATTAGTGTTAATTGTTGCTGTTGTTATTCTTCTTTCAACCATATTTAAAATTATCCTTTAGGATTTATTGATCTATATTTGAGATATAAAAGAGGTAAGAACACTTTCTGTTTCATGTCAATTCTCTTTTGGTTTAATGTTGTATAGAACTTTTCCTTGCAATTATGAAATATATAAATTTTGTAAATGTGCATAAAACATATATGCATTCTTTTACAAATAGTGATCCTTGTGTACTCAAACCTTCTTTCCTCCATAGGGTAACTACTTTCATGGTAATTATTGCTTTCCTTTCTTCTATAGTTGAAACAACTTAGTATGTCTCCCTAAGTAATATAGCTTAGTTTTACCTTTTTTTGGACTTTATGAAATTATGGTAGCCAGCTTCCAAAATGACCCCCAATTATCATAGTCTCCTGGTGGTATCTTCCTACATTGAATCAGGGATAGTCTGTATGACCAACTTCTAAGGCTATCATAAAAGGTTATTGCAGTTTCTGCATAATTCTCTCACATTATTCACTCTGTGGGGAGCGTGAAGAAACTTAAGCAGTCCTGTGAGGAGGACCCACATAGGCAGGAACTGAGGCCTCCTACCAACAGCCAACACTGACTTGCCAGCCCTGTGTCTGAACCACCTTAGAACCACAGGATCCCCCTATCTAAGTCAAGTCTTCAGGTGACTGTAGCCCCCAAAGACATTTGGTTGTAATCTCATGAGCAATCCCGAGTCAGAATTGCTCCAAACCACTCTCAAATACCTGATCCACAGAAACCATGAACAATAATAAATGATTTCTGTTGAATTTTTTAAAAAGACAAGGAGATAATGATATAAAGATATATATATAAGCCATTGCAATAGAATCCAGAAAATAATCTCGATTGATTATTTATGACAAAAGTATTAGTCAGCTTGGGTTTCCATAATAAAATACCATAGGCTGCATTGCTTAAATAAGCAACACTAATTTTCTCACAATTCTGAAGAACGGAAGTCCAGAGCAAAGTCATCAGGGTTAACATCTGGCAAGAACTCTCTGAGTTGCAGGAGGTTGCCTTTTCCCTGTGTCCTCACATGGCAGAAGGAGATAGCATGCTCTCTTGTGTCTCTTCTTATAAGGGCAAGAGTCCCATCAGACCAGGGTTCTACCCTCATGACCTCATCTAACCCTACTTAACTCTCAAAACACACCATCTCCTAACAGCATCACTTTGGGAGTTAGAGCTTCAATATGAATTTTGGAGGGACAGAAACATTCAGTCTGTAAGAACAAAAATGACTGTAAAGCAGTGAGGAAAGAATATTCTTCTCAATAAAAGTTCTAATGATAAAAAATGTATGTTGATTCTTCACACCATTCACAAAAATCAGTTCTAGCCATAGATCTCAATGTGACAGGTAGAACATTAAAGCTTGTAGAAGAAAACCTCAGAGAATATATTTATGATCTCTAGTAGGCCAGTCGGAGAAGGCAATGGCACCCCACTGCAATACTCTTGCCTGGAAAATCCCATGGACGGAGGAGCCTGGTAGGCTGAAGTCCATGGGGTCGCTAAGAGTCAGACACGACTGAGTGACTTCACTTTCATGCACTGGAGAAGGAAATGGCAACCCACTCCAGTGTTCTTGCCTAGAGAATTCCAGGGATGGGGGATCCTGGTGGGCTGCCGTCCGTGGGGTCGCACAGAGTCGGACACAACTGAAGCGACTTAGCAGCAGCAGCAGCAGGCCAGTACTTCTTAAACTATATACTATAGACATTAACCATAAAGAAAAAGGTTGATTAAAATAGACTCTGTTAAAGTTAAGAATTTCTGTTGATTAAAAGATATCTTTCAAAAAAATGAAGTGGAAAAGCAAAGTGAGAAATTGTGTTTGTAATACATGTTCCACAAAAGACTCATTCACAATACATAAAGAACCCCTGAAAATAAAAAAGAAAACATCCCAATAGCAAAATGAGCAAAAAATATAAACAGGCACTTCATTAAAGAAAATATCCCAGTGGCCTATAAACGTATTAAAAGTTGTTTAGTCTCATTAGTCATTAGGAAAATAAAACTTAAAATCCCAGTGAGATACCAGTATACAAACAAGAATAGCAAAAATGAAAAAAATTGACAATACCCAGTGTTGGAGAACACAGAGCAACTGGAATGCTCGTACATTGCTGGTGGGAGTATAAACCAGTATATAACCACTCTTGAAAGCTGATTGCCAGCATCTGTTAATGCTGAACATGTGTGTTTGTGCTCAGTTGCTCAGTTGTGTCTGAGTCTTTGTGACCCCATGGACTGTATAGCCCACCAGACTCCCCTGTTCATGGGATTTTCCAGGCAAGAATACTGGAGTGGGTTGCCATTTTCCTCCTTCGGGGGTTCTTCCTAACCCAGGGATCCAACCTACATCTCCTGTGGCTTCTGAATTGGCAGGCAGATTCTTTATCACTGAGCCACCTGGGAAATCCAATGCTGAACATACACATATCCCATTATCCAATAATTCCATCCTAGGTATATACTCAACATAAATGTGTGTGTGTATGTATGTGTGTATGTATATATATATATATAGTCCAGTTGCTAAGTTATGTCCAGCTCTGCAACCCCTTGGACTACAACACGCAAGGCTCCTCTGTCCTCTACTATCTCATGGAGTTTGCTTAAATTCATGTCTGTTAAGTCAGTGATGCTATCTAACCATCTCATCCTCTGTCGCCCTCTTCTCCTCTTGCCTTCAGTGTTTCCTAGCATCAGGGTCTTTTCCAATGAGTCAGCTCTTCAAATCAGGTGGCCAAAGTATTGGACTTTCAGCTTCAGCATCAGTCTTTCCAATGAATATTCAGGGTTTATTTCCTTTAGGATTGACTGGTTTGATTTCCTTGCAGTCCATGGGACTCTCTCGAGTCTTCTCCAGCACCACAGTGTGTATATATATATAGAGAGAGAGAGAGAGAGAGAGAGAGAGAGAGAGAGAGAGCCAAAAGCATTTTAAAGAACCTTTATAGTAGCATTTATTCATAATAGCTAAAAACTGGAAACTATTTAAATGCTCAGCAACAGTAGTTAACATTGTCTCCTAGGGATTCCTTGGATGGGCCTATGTAGATGAGTGTGGGCCTTGAAGTTAAGTGTGAAATTGTGTGTATATGACATGCACAAAATTCAGATTGAAAAACCCTTGTCTCAAAAGATCTTGAGTCCTTGACTTAGAGACCTAGATTTCAAAAAAAAAAAAAAACAATTAGCTGCTTCCTCTCTTGATTTCATCAACTAAGCCCTAGAATGTAGCTTTAACATTTTTATCCTTTATGTAGCCTGTTCATAGCTTTCTCAAATTGAGTATTTAAAATCTCATCATTCCTTATTATTAAGGAATTATCATTTATTTACATAAATTATATCATGGTGAAGCCTAAAAATTAAGTTACAGGCATGAGACATAAATGTCTCTCAAAGTGATCTGCTTGAGAGCTGCTTTTGATATGGTGTAAAGTAGAGAGAAATGAAGGGTCACTGAATGAGTGACAAAAAAGTAGGATACACATTACTCTAGAGCAGTATGGTTCTTACCAGTGGGTAAATTTGCACCCCGCCCCCACCAAGGAGGACATCAGACAGTATATGGAGATCTTTTTTGTTGTCACAGCTGGTAGAAGGGATGATACTGGTGTGAGTGAGTAGAGGCCAGGGATGCAGCTAAATATCCTACAATGCACATGACAGCCCCACACAAGAATTAAAACCTGCAGTGTTAGTTGCAGAATGAGTTGCCTGCAGTGATGGCAGCTCTGTGTGTGGGACACCTCTTGTGTCCCACTGCAGCTCCTGTTGGTCCCACAGTGACTCCTGTGGTACTTTGACACCTTAGACATGTACATTCTGAAAGGGCCTTGCCTCATGCTTCTGCCATATGTTTCTAGTTTCTTGCCCTGGGACTTCCCCGATATGGCAGCATGGGCTTCATGTAAATCATTTTGGCAGCACATCCACAAGTGCAAACCAGAAATATAGAGGGATTGACACACTAGGTCAATGGGACATGAGATGTGATGAATAAATTATTTCTCCTTTTGCCCCCCTGGTTCCTTGGTGGCTCAGATGGTAAAGAATCTGCCTGCAATGAGGGATATCTGGGTTCAGTCCCTGAGTTGGGAAGACCCCCTGGAGAAGGGAATGGCAACCCACTCCAGTATTCTTGCCTGAGAATTCTATGGACAGAGGAGCCAGGTGGGCTACAGTCCATGGGGTCATAGAGTCTGACACGACTTAGCAACTAACATTTTCACTTTTTCATTTCAAAGAGTTATGAAATTTATTTCACACTCCAAAGAATGTTCTCTATGACTGAATACCAGTGTCCTTTAATAGTGGCCAACTTAGTACTACATTGTTACTTTGGCTCTTTGGCTCCCCAGGTTCATTTCCCTTGTCCCCTACGTCTTCCTGGAATCACATGCCCAGTAAAACACATGCATGCAAATCTTTGTCTCAGATTGTGTTTTCTGGGAAGACTCAGGATAAAATACTATGTGTGTGGAGGTTCACACTGAAAGGTCAGAAATTAATGGAAAATAATATAAAAAGTCAGAATTTTATTCATGTTTATTTCTTTAAAGTGAAACATGAAAATGTAATATAGTATTAAAAAGAGGGTACCAGATTTGTGGTGGCACAAGTATTGGAGAGCTTAGAAAGGTCCACTTCTAAAATTGTCCCATCAGCCAAAGACTTTTCTAAGCCTCTTCTGTAAGGGCAAGGGACAACAGTTGTGGTCATACAGAAGGAGAAAAAAGAAAGAAATTAAATGAGGGGTTCAAGAAAGGAAACGAAAGGAAAAAGATTATCCCCTGGCTGCACTCCTTTAAATGGATCTTTGTTTTGAGAAATTTAGAATCCTAGATTTTTAGTTAGAAGGAACCTAGGAGATCACCTATGGAAATTTCCTCTCTTACAGATGAGGAAAAGAAGGCTAGAGAGGCTAAATGAGCTTCTTAAGGTCACCAAGTTGCTTTCATGGCAGAATTAAGGACACCATCTAAACATGGATGCTAAATTACTCATCTCTGTGATACCTGAGGCAGCCTGGAACTTTTCTTGGCATTTTATAAACTCTTTTGAGGAGTATGACCAAGCTAGGATTTTAGAACACCCTGCCTCAGGTCACCAAGGTGCTAAGATGCTAACAGGAAATAAGAGGAAATGTCAGCTGTCCTTGCCCTTGCTTGTAGAGGGCAGGTGTGTTTCTGAAATTAATTAAGACTTGACTGAAGTGTTTGAAATTAATTATTTGAAGGTATAAATAAAGTTTGGTTGAGAGAGAGGAGTGGAGGTTAAGTTGGTAACTCTTGTCATTCTAGGGACATTCTCAATGCTGACTTCTCAAAGTTTCTGTTAAATTGAGAAGACTTAGTTCATGGGCTTGGCCAAGGAGAGTGGAAATAACCATTGCATTCTGTTTGGGGGCTTTTCACTGGTGTTTCCTTCTAAGGCAACTTTGTTCTGAGTGATTAGCAAAGAGGGTGTTCTTGGTTTCCTCTCCCACCTCCTGCCCCAACTCTGGACATCCAAGTACACAAAGTGTGTCTAGTAAGGATTCTGCTTTTTCTTCTTATGCTGATGCCCAAAGTCAGACATTTCCTTCTAGTGGACAAGACAGATACGATCTCTGTCTTAACTAGCTCACAGTTTGGTGGAAAGGACAGACATTAAAAACAAAAACAAAAGAAACCTCAATCAGGTCTGATGATGATCAAGTCCAGAGTGCTTTGGTATCTGATCAGGTTTAGGGGCAGGAAGAGCTTCCATAGGAGGAGATTTAAGATAAGATACGAATCGGCTAAGGATTTTGAGGTTGTACATGAGGGAGGAAGCAGCACATGGAAAGGCTCAGAGGAGAGAGCACCTCAAGGTAAACAAAAGGAGGCACAGCCCAGAGAGTAGACAAGCTGAGAGGCTGTCCTGGGCATGGGAGCCATGGGACAGTTTGACTTCTTGAGGGCAGGGGATACCACTGAAGGGTTTGAGGCAGGTGAAAGCAGTTAATCAGATTTGCTTCAGAAGAATTCCTCATTTCCACAGTGGAGGGAATGAGCTAGATGGGAGTGAAGTGGGAAGCCACCTGTAGTATGGGCGAGAGGTGTTGGTGGCTTCCTTGGAACGGACAGCAGTAAACTCCATGGTGGTGGGTGTTGTATAGCCTAGGACAGTGCCTGGTACGTAATTAGGCTGCGTAAATAGTAACTGAATGAATGAATAGATATATTGTAAAAAATATTTAGGGGGACCTGATAATTAATCAGAATATAGGAGGTGAAAGGGAGGGAAGGGGCAGGAAAGATAACCAGATTTCTGCTCGCAGGTAACTGCATGGATGGCCAGGAACTGAGATGGAAAACAAGTTATGGGAAGGTTGAAGGGGCAGGTAATGGGAGGGGTGTATATATAGCTTTGGACGTGACAGGTTAAGATGCTGGGAGGCAGTTGGATATAAACTGAGTAGTAACTGTATTGATTCGGAAATCTTCATCTTATGGATGGTAGCGGGGGTCACAGGAGTGCGTAGATGATATGGCCCAATGGGAATATGCAGAGAGAAGAGAGGACTCTGCAGTGTTACAGTGGGTGTGACCCTCTGCTTTTCCCATCGCAGGGCTGTTTGGGGGCACGTGATGGCCCATGATATTTCCAGACAGGGATTGGCATGGGGGCCCTTCAGAGAGCCCTGCAATCACTCATTATTCTCATTCAAGAAATCTAAACGAATATTTCAAAGATCGGAAGATGAAGAGGAAAGTAAATTATCTTTTTGACAGTGTTCCAGCAGGTTCATCTTGGTTCTTTCAACAAATTTAGTTCAGTGAAGGTTCTTCCCACTCTTCAGTCTGCTGAACTTGCAGTTCAGGTCATGGAGGGAGGGGAGGGGCTGAGGAGATGACAGCAGTGTGTAATGCGAAGGCTTTACCCTCCCCGCGTGTCCCTCTGACCCCCAGTCTCTAGGCTGTCAGTTCCTGTTCCCTAGGATGGTAGCTGCAGCAGGTACTCTGCCTGTTTAAACTACCTGAAATGCCGAGAGGTGGAACATGGCATGCTGGTCAGTCACACTGGGGCTGCCGATACCCCCTCTGTGGTCACCAAGAATGCCTGACTTTTGTGACCCCTGGGTGGTGACAGAGAGCCCTGGGGAGCAGGCTTGCTTTTCCCACAGTCCTTTTCTACTGTTTGTTGGCATTTTATGCTAGGGGCAGCCATGGAAAGCTCCTTTAGGACTGGGATCGAGTCTGTCTTGTTTGCCAGACACAAAGTTGAGTAAATAAACGAATCCTTTGTCTACAATGAAGATTTCCCCTCTGGGGAGATTTGTCAACCGCTGTGAGGCCCATTAAGCATAATTAATGGGACAGCCAGATTTCAGAAGGAGAAATGAGCCCTTCAGATAAATAGTGGGTAATGGGAATACTTTTCTTATCCTGAAGTCCTATATGAAGCAGTTTGGCCCTTTAGTCCTAATACGCTGCTATTTGTCTTTCTTTGGAGATGATACCCCTCTGTGTAGAGCAGGGGCTTGGAATTGCTTTTCCAGAAGTGATCAATGTGCTGCTGCACACTTTTTGACCTTGCTCCCTTGTCCCTAGTCATGTGCATCTGTTGGCTAGATGCTGAGACTTGGTGCCTGGACTTGAGCCATGTAGAAGAGAGAGAGGTCCAGAGGAGAGCAAACCCATCACTGCAGCAGAATCGTCCCAGAGCACCTGAGGTTGGATAGAGGGTCTAATCGAGGACTCAGGGATGGGGGACAAGATTTTCATCGCGTTTCTTGTCCATGGCAACCACCCAGTGAACCTGAATTATTCGGTCTATTAGGAGTGGTGTTACTCTCCCATTGCCTTATTATTGATGTCTGCCCTTTTCTCTGTAGGACTTTACAGTAGAAAGGGTCGCCTTCTCTGTATATGATGCATGTAGCAGACACCACAGGACTTAGTGGCCCATGGGTGTCTTTGTTCAGCCTGGCGGCATTTACTGAGGACTAGTGGGTGTCTCAGCACACCTAGCACGGGCCCCACAGCGGCTGGCCTTGTCCTTTTGCTCAGTGCAGACAGAGCTGCTGGCAATGGAGGATCCAAATTCTGGGCTGAAGAGAAGAAACCTTCCTGGTAATTAACGACCCACACAGAAGTGCTCATGCTTCGGTACTAATACAGGGCAGGACTGTAGACCATCTCAGGCAGATGTCCTTGGAAATCCAGTCTTGTGGATTCTCTCTGAAAACACCTGTCCGTGGTCACATTTGTGAAATACAGCACACTCTTGTCTCCCTCTTGAAGATTCCTAGTGACACATTGGTAGAACCCAGAAGTCTTACAGCAAAGAGCTTGTTGTTTAGCTTTGTTTGGCCCAATGCTTCCCATACATGTTTGACCATGGCAGTTTTTTTTTGTTTTAAATAACACCGCTCTAAGTATCCCATGGTATTAGTGTTCTGTGGGGGTGTATTTTAGAAAATGTTGCATCAAGAATTCTGTTTTTTTGTTGTTTTTTTTTTTTACCTCTTAAGTTCTACCCTCTTCCTTTCTTATTCCCCCTTCTTAGGGTGGGTACATAGGAAAGACAGACTTTCTACAGTGAGTACTGAGAAGTGAAGGTGAGGTTTTCGAAGAGACTTAGAAGACGTCCCTTCACTGGCTAATCAGTGAAAGTATTTAACTTAATGTTAAGCTGCTGCAGGCACGTATACTCAGTAGCGTCTTGTTAAAGAATTCAAGTTTAGTATGGTATGCAAGAGGGAATGACTACTTTGGGACTTTATGGGATCTCTCCTCTTAATACTTTCTTTCTTCAAATGTTGGGAAAATGAGTAAGGAAGGGACACTGGAAGTAAAGCAAATTCACTTTGAATTTGACTACAGAGTCAGTTTTCACAAAGAACTCTTTGGACTTTTCCTCTGATATGCTTTTTTTTTTTTTTTATTTTTAAACTTTACATAATTGTATTAGTTTTGCCAAATATCAAAATGAATCCGCCACAGGTATACATGTGTTCCCCATCCTGATATGCTTTGATTAGAGACATAGGGAGATGAATTCTCTGAATTTGGGTGAGTTACATTCCTACATTTTTGTGATTGTTGAAGTCTCTTAAGTCTATCCTTTTCATTTGTACTGTTACTGTATAGGTTCAGAACTTCATCTCCTTTCCTCTGCATCCATCCATCCGTCCATCCATGCTTTTATGCATTCACTCAACATACTCTCAGCATTGACATGTACTAGTTGCTGAACACACAAAGGTGAACGAGTTGTGGTGCCTGCTCTCCTGTTGCCTATTTCTAAGATGTGGAACGAGAGTCCAGCCTTTCTGAATTTCTCAGCACATCTCTCATCCTGTCATGTCCTTTAAGAAACATTTGGGAGCTCCTTATTACCTGTGGAATGAGGAGGAGCCCCTTCCACCCCAGAGCAAGATGATATTTAAGGGACCCTTCATGCAGGCCCCAGCGGTCCCAGTCTCATCTCTGACTTTTCCCTTCGTACAGTTGTGGAAACTGAGGAGAAGACCGCAGGGCTTCTCCCAGTCCTTGAGCATGTCTGCCAGTCCCTGGCTGCTGCTGGTCCTCTGTCCTGTGCCTCCTTCTCTTGAACTTTCTCCCTCTTCAAGGCCCAACTCACAAGCTGTGTTCTCTGGGCTTTAACAGGCTTCTGAACCCTCTCTTCCCACATTCTCCTGTTTTAGACTATGAGGCACAGACTTCTTGGGTCTGTTCTCTTGGGAGCAGGGTCATGTCCTGTTCAACTCAGCATTCTTGACCAGTAACCTAGTGCAGGGACCTGCACCTGGATGTAAGTGTTTAATTCATTCTGGAGCCGTATCTTTGACAAATATGTATGTTTATGTGTCATATATATATCCCCATAAATATATATATAAGTAATTCTAAATTAGCTAGAAAAGTTCCATTAGAAAATTTAAAATTAATTTTATTAGTTTTTAACTTTTTGTACTTTGTACATATTTTAGCAAACTTAAAAAATCTTTTGTGTAGTTCTTGTTAATATTTATTTATTTTTAATCAGTTGAATGCTTTACAATATTGGTTTGATTTCTATCATACATCAACATGAATTAACCATAGGTGTACATATGTCCCCTCCCTCTTGAATCTCCCTCCTACCTCCCACCTGTTCCTAACCCTCTAGGTTATTACAGACCCCCAGTCTGAGTTCCCTGAGTCATACGGCACATTCCCATTGGCTAGCTCTTTATATCTGTTATCATATATGCTTCTATGATTCCATCTTTTTCCTGTCATTCTGTATAATATGTATATAATGCTTTGTATACATATTATATAATTTGTATAATATGCTCATTCCTTTTATATGTGTGTGTGCTAAGTTGCTTCAGTTGTGTCCAGCTCTTTGTGACCCTATGGACTGTACCACAGCAGTCCAGAAGGGCCCTTCCACACCAGAAAAGCCCTTCCTTTTATATACTGGAACCAAATTTTAGTTTATGTATAGCAATTTAAATTTTATTTTGGAGTTAAGTACTATATTCGGGCTTCCAAGGTGACTCAGTGGTAAAGAAACCGTCTGCCAATGCAGGAGACATGGGTTCGATCTCAGGGTTGGGAAGATCTCCTGCAGAAGGAAATGGCAACCCACGCCAGGATTCCTGCCTGGAAATCCCATGGACAGAGGAGCCTGGCAGTCTACAAGATCATAGGGTTGCAAAAGAGGTGGACACTACTTAGCGACTAAACAATAGCTACCCTATTTGAAGGGATGTGGACTATTTTAAATCTTGAAATCACTTCAGATAATTCTACTTCCAAAAGAAAAATGGGGGTTATTTTAGGTACTATAAAAAATCATAACTGTATGGAACCACTATCATTTAATTGCATCTCTCCTTTTAATGAGAATTAAGTGCAATAAAATTTTATTAATTCAGACTCTATTCTTTGGCAATTTTTAATAGTTCAGTTACCAAGGTGGCAGACATTTTCAGTTGTTACTATATACTTTTTAAAAGAGCAAACTTCTCAAGTGTGTAGAAAGATCCACCCATGTATGGATAGTTGATGTAATAATTACAAATAATTCCCATCTATTAATTACAGAATATCTAGCAGTACAGTGATATATTTGGCAACACCTTGTCAACTATTAATTTAACTAATTTTTAAAAAGAATAAGTGTAAGTGAAGCTTTTATTAAATGGCTTTATTCTTAAATAGTCTGAGTTAATGAAATTTAACCAATTACTGGGTTGTTCTTTGTATTCAGAGATATTGGGTCTATAGATATCATCCACTGGGTGGGAAGGATGTGATAGAAGGGGCTGGTACCTACTCACTGGGACTCCCAGACTGCATACAGCCGTCACCTACCCTTTTCTTATGGCGCTGTGCTGTGCTGTGCTGTGCTTAGTCACTCAGTCGTGTCCAACTCCCTGCAACCTCATGGACTGTAGCCCGCCAGGCTCCTCTGCTCATGGGATTCTCCAGCTTATGGCTCTAATTGCAGTAATTTTAAGGAAGTCTCATTTACATGGGGAATGTGCCTACTTTCTCTCATTTGATCCCCACCGCAGCTAGAGTTAAGGTGGGTATTACTATTCCTTGAGTGACTTGCCCATGTCACACAACTGGAAGGGGCAGTATTAGTACTTTCACCTGTGTTCTCTGTCTCCCTCTCTCCACACTTTATCATACTGTCTTTCAAATAATAGCGACTTAAGTTTGCAAAGGAGTAGGTATCTGTTACCTCATTTGCTTAAAAACAGTCACCCCCTTGAGCTGTAATAAGTGGATCTGCCTGTTGCTTTTCTTTTCTGGAGATCCCTAGCTATATGCCATTCTTCCCACCTCCTTCAGCTTCTCCTGTGCTTTAAATTCACATCTAACAGTCATTCTGAAAATATTTGACATTATGCTGCAGTATGATCAGACAGTAGGCTTTGGCCACTCTGCCTTCACTTCTTGGTCCTCAGCTAGCTCTACCTCTATGCCCAGGGCTAAACATTAGCCAAGTAGTGAGCAGAGGCTTCTTGTGCCCTTAGCTTCTCCCATCTCTGCCCTCCTTTTTTCTCATGGAGCTCTCTTCTTAGCTCTTCTCTCCATTCTCTGTGAAAACTTGTTCTTCCGAAAGAATCACTCATTTTAAAGCATAAATCATTATAGATAAATATGTATTGAGCCTTACTGCTTTCAGGGAATTCATGTTTTAATGGAATATAAGAAATATTTAGCCCAGGAAATTACTCCATAATGGTAGAATTGGACTTCTGTGAGTAGGTAAGGATAATTTTTGAAGCTAGAATATTCTTATTGGAATCTTCAAAGTTACACATGTATAAGCGGTTCCCTACTTCACCCACATGGAAAGTCAGTCTTATCCATGTCCTACTCCTGATCCCCCTCCTTACAAAAGAAAAAGCTGAGAAAAGTATTGCTTGCCTATGAGTAGAATGACTGCTTCGTGAGACCCAAGTATATTGGTTCTGTCTCATCATTTAATGTTCAAGTGGCCCTTGAGGGTGCAGACAGAATGTTTGCAGCAAATCCAAGTCGCATAGTCATAAAGAAGCATAGGTTTGCACTGTGGGCCTTTAACTTGTTTCTTAAAATCGACCAACAAATACTGATTAACACTTCAGCTGCCTCCTCAAAGACATTTTGACCTTTCTGATTCCGTTTTGTCTATTAGTGTGTTATGGAGAGGGCAATGGCACCCCACTCCAGTACTCTTGCCTGGAGAATCCCATGGACGGAGGAGCCTGGTGGGCTGCAGTCCATGGGGTCGAGAAGAGTTGGACACGACTGAGCGACTTCACTTTCACTTTTCACTTTCATGCATTGGAGAAGGAAATGGCAACCCACTCCAGTGTTCTTGCCTGGAGAATCCCAGGGACGGGGGAGCCTGGTGGCCTGCCGCCTATGGGGTCGCACAGAGTCGGACACGACTGAAGTGACTTAGCAGCAGCAGTGTTATGGAGCAGTGTGCTGTGCAAGTAGCAGAATCTGTGACAGCTTTTAGTCTTTTTCTTGCAAGGTTGTCTGTGTGGATGGTGTATAATCTCACCCATTTAGAAAGACTGTGGTCTCTAAGGTGTAGTAATCAAGAGCTTGGGCCCTGGAGTCAGATGCCCCAGTTTTCATCTTGGCTTTGGTGTGTAATGACTGTATGATTTGGAGCAAACTACTTGGCTTCTAAACCTCACTTTCCACATCTGCATAATGGGGATACTGTTGGTACCTACCTGCCTGGGGGGTGGTAGCTGTGATTAAGATTAAATGATGGATTTAAAGAACTTTGCACTGTGCCTGGCACCTACTAGCCATAATTATCTTCCTTTTGGTTCAGTGGTCCAGATTTTCTCTTGGTCTCCCTTATGTTTATTTCTAGAACACAAGGAATTGTACAGAAGCTTCTGTAGGACTCTAGAGACTTTTAAATTAGATTGCCTTAAGGTTCTTGAAATTCAGTTATTCCAAGAAGGGCTTCAAAGAAAGCAAACTTTAATCTTAGTTTCTTGCCTGCTTTCCAGGCCATGTATTTATTCTGTTCTTAAGTGTAACTTCTCCAGCAAATAGTTTGAATGTTACCTGTGCTTTCGTTTCATAGTGTGGAAAACACGCAAGAATCACTTCAAGCTGTCTTCCAGCTTGTTTCAAACATAATTCAAGTCTTGAAATGATTATCTGGACATATGCATTCTAGGAACTGTTGGAGGAGGGAAACAGCACCAGCAGATACTTTTAGATTTGTTTTCTCAGTCTTAGATTCCCATGAAAGTTACAAAAGGGTGGTGAATCACTTGGAGTCCATTAAGGCCCTCCTGATTTGCTTTGTGCTCTGGTCAGGTAAGCTAGTATGCATGTTCATAACCAATTAAAATGCCTCTAGAATGGCATTGACCAAGGCCATCCTTATTTTTAAGTCCCCAGATAAGTAATTTTTCAACTTCAGCAAGGCATTCCAGAAATGCTTGACTTCATACTTCTCTGCCTTGTGATAAATAAATACAATTTTGATTTTATCTCAGAGTAATTAATTTAGATTTCTCCTTCTGGGATATAAAGTAGAATAATGTTCTATAGCTCTTTGAACATTAGATTGGAAAGAATATGCCCTAAACATTTTGCTTAATTAAATCCTAAAGAGGTGGTACAAACTTTTCATGATTAATTGAAACATGCCGGTTTGGACTGATGCATATTTATATGATATTATCATATGAAGAATTTATCATGTTATATAAACTATTCACTATGGGAATGTGATTTAAAGCTGTAAGTATTTTGCATTTGTTGCTGCATTGTTCATTATGAAAAATACACAGGCTAATAATGGCTATAAAGGAAAAATCTGTTACAAGAATTTTTGGGGGGCTAATCTTGTCTCTAATGACCCAGATTTTAGCCTAGATATAAGAGATCAGGTTTTCCTAGTTTGAAGAAATATTTTTAAAATTAAAAAATTTTAAAGCAGATAAGGTTCAAAAGACTAAAGGGCTGGGGCGTTCTCTTTTGCCAATGTAAAGCATGCACACAATTCCTGGGTTTCAGATTTTTAGAAAAAGATGTGATTGTTAAAATAAACCAATTCTTTTGGCTTTAATGTTTCCCAGGTGATGCTACTGGTTAAAGAACCCACCTGCCAATGCAGGAGACTCAGGAGACCTGGGTTCAATCCCTGGGTCGGGAAGATTCCCTAGAGGAGGGCATGGCAACCCACTCCAGTATTCTTGCCTAGAGAATCCCATGGTCAGAGGTGTCTGGTGGGCTACAATCCACAGGGTCACAAAGAGTCAAACATGACTGAAGCGACTTAGCATGCACACATACATTTTGGCTTTAAGCACTTAAGAAAAGCTCATTTTCTAGGGGTAAGGACATGCTGTTTAAGATGGGGTACCATCTCATGTCTGGTGGCAGAATTTTCAGCTAAGTTTTAGCTGACAATTTTAATAACCAAAGTTCTTTCTTATTTCTTAAATATATTAATAAAAATGACTTTTATTAAGACTAGAACATCTGAGATATCTGAAAATGTTTTCTTGAACTTTTGGAATAATCCCTTTATCTGACTCTTCTTTGGAGCATTAGCTGTTGATAACAGTTTGGTGACAGAACAGGAGATATCTGATGGCAGTTTTCCAAAGAGTTTGCCTTTATGAAACACAATTTTATGAAAAACGGAAGAGAATACTGAATTATTTAACAAGACAGATGCTAAGTACCATTCTAAGAGTTTTCCAACTGCCAGATACAAAAGTGCACAATTTCTTTTGTCTCATTTTCTCTATCGTTACTTTGTAGTACAAATTATTTATAAAAATAATTTGCTTTAAAATTATACTTTTTATTTGTTAGCTCTATTGTAAAAAACTATCCTTGCCTCTCCTTTAAAAAAGACAAGTAGGACTGTGTGGTGATGATGGAGTAAATATGAGACAGACCTGTGAGTGGCCTTTTTGCCTTGGGCATCATTCCTTCAGGTCAGGCCAGGATTCAGGCCAGCTGCCCAGCCTTCTTATAGCTTTGCTCTTTACCCTCTGTCATCTTGCTTTTAGCCTATGATAGTTAAAGATCTAGGACTAAAACACTTACTTCCCCCACATCCCTCCAAATCAGACTATTTAAAGGAAGAAACCGCAAGGGGAAACCTAATGCATGTTCTAAAGTGGCTCCCGAGGAAGTGGGGTCTCCTCATTGAACTTTGAGGCCAAATAATTTCCCCCGTAAAATCTTTTTTCCCTTATTTCACCAGAATCAAGCTTTTTGCCAGTGGATCATTTGTGAGAATTCTGCTGTATCATCTTTTTTTCAGGAATTTAAGATTTTAAAGTAGCTAACTGGAAAAATAGAAACTATTAGTGCTAGTTAGTTTAGTAATGATAGATGATTATTTTCTACATATACTCTTTCTAATCTAATTTTAAAACACCATACTCTAAGGTAAATTATAGAGTCTTGTTAATTTTTCATACCATGTAAAACATCTGTAGACAGGTGCCATATTAGTAATCATACAAAATATAAATAAAGCTTTCTTTGAATAGAATACATTATTAAATAGTCATTGCATGACATTTGAATTCATGTTATGACTCCATTTAAAGGAAGTTATTTTATCAAAAATGTTTGATTAACATCAGAGGTTCTTTTTTTATAGTGTCTCATTTGATAATTAACAATCAATTACAACATGTAATTTGTGAAATAAAAATGATCATTAAAATGACAATACTTATTCCATTAAGGTAAACAAAATGCTATCCAGAGTTCTGAGTGATGACACTTGGCAGGGGGTGGGGGGGGGGAAGCCATATCACTGCACTACAAATTAGTTTGCTTCTAATTTTGCAGGCTGATGACCATACTGCCTCAAACCAAATCTTTTCCACTGGAAATGGAATGATTGCATGACAGGCTCTATGAACCATGAATATGTCAACAACTCATGAACCAGGCCTTGCTTAGCAATTAGTCTTTGGGGGATTTTATTCGGAAATCAGACAACACTATACCAGAGCTTGTTGGGGATTTTATGATTGCCACCCATGTCTGGAGCATGAGTTTGGTTAGTACAAAAAAAATCCATAAAGGAGGAAGACGTATGGCTAATAGTGGCAATCAGTCATACACACACACACACACGGTCAATTGGGATGACCATGGAAACGTAAGATACAGTGAGAACCCCCTAGGAGGTAGCAAGGAAATATTCCTTAGATTTCCACTAAGAAATCGTCTCCTATTTTCTGTGTAAATACCCCAGTGTTTCCCTGACTCCAGTCATTTGAGTATCACCATCACATTTTGTTACAGCATCTTATCACCTGCACTATGATTTACTCAAAATATATTTTATTAAGTGACTCACTTTAAAAGCCTTTGTTTGTCTTAAGCAATAATATTTGTGATATTCTGAGCTTGTTGTGCCAGTTAAATTTGTTTTTTTTCTCTTACAAAGGACAAGAAATACAGTAGTTAAAATATTGAAAATATCTGTCTACCACCTAACATTAATCTAAGTGTTCCCACGACATGGGTAGCAGGTTCTACAGAAGCTACTAGGACCACCAGTGGCTGAGAATGATCTGGGCAGCTGAGTGACCTCAGGCCTCATGGCTGACACCCCCCATTACCAATCCTCCATCCAAGGACCATGAACCACATCACCTGGAGGGGAATTTGAATCAGTCCTGCGCCTCCCCAAGGATAGCCGTGAGGGAAGGCTGTCTCATAGCAGACTGCTGAGTGAGCTGGGATACTGCCTTCCTTCCGGAGAACCTGGCCACTCACACCTTTCCTTTCTTTGACTGACCCTATATCACCTGGAAATCGTTATATTGCAAGAGTCAACAACACCCCCTTTCACGTAACAGTAATTGGGAACACAGCAAGATTGAGCCTGGCTCCTGACTGTCCCAATTCACATGGGGACATCACTTTTGTAGGTTAGCACTGGGCAACCCACTCAATATGGATCTTGTAGGCTGTCAGCAGTACCCTTGAAGAAAGGAGTCACTTTCCAAGCTTCATTAGTACAGAGCCTGGTTTAACTAGGCAGAATAAGCATTTGTACCAGGACAAGAAGCCCTGGGAACCCTCGTGGCTCTGCAGTCATGCTTTGGTTTTTAAATAAATGATGTCTTTTGGAAACATAGGAGCCAACCAAAAAAAGAAAGAAAAACGAGAGAGAGAAAAGCAGTAAGTCTTTCCACCAAGAGCTGCCTGTTTTCCTAGGTCAGAAAGTGGTGAGGTACTGAAATTAAGATCAGACCTCAAGTAATTCTCTGAGGTTCAGGGTGTGTCTAAGTTTGAAGGGATGTTTGCTTCTGATATGAACATTTTTCTTATACTTTTATTATAGAAGATGATGTGTCAAATGTACAAATAATGTGTGCCTGGTGCCAGAAAGTGGGAATCAAGCGCTATTCCCTGAGTATGGGAAGTGAGGTGAAAAGCTTCTGCAGCGAGAAGTGCTTTGCCGCCTGCCGACGAGCCTACTTCAAGAGAAATAAGGTAAGAGCACCGTAGAGAGAGGCGGCCCATGCAGGCCTCACCGCCCCGTGCGCATGCGCCTCTTAGCTTCTAGCTGAATTCACTGCGCACCCCGTACTTTGATTCTTTCTGTTTTGTCTGTTCTCTTTCTCTGTCATACTTAACCTTCTGGATTAAAGAGCCCCCTTCTAATGTGTAACCTGTCCTTCAATTTCTCTTGTCTTGGTGTTTGAATTCTGAGAGGGTGAATGAATCTGATGAAGACGCAGTGGTACCCTAAGTGACAGTCTCTCTGGCGGTAGAGTACTAGACGAGGGTCTGTGAAAGAGAAGTGGTAGGAATTTCCTGTCGAGGCTGAAAAACTAGCCACAGAAGCGTGGCCAGAAAGCTTTTAGTCCGCTCAGCTTTATACTTGTTTGCAAGGTGAATGTTGCTCTGGCTCTTTCCAAAATCCGACCCACAAATTCTAATCAGGAAAAAGTCAAGTTTTTCTTGACACCTTACATTAAAATTGATTGATATTGAGAGAAGATGAAATAATGAATATAGGAACCAACCTAGCTCACACAGCGAAGTGTTTGTGAGAAGCATGGTGGGTGAACACAGGAACAGCCATGGTTATGGTTTCTTTTTTTGTTTTGCCTTAAGACATCTCAGATCTGAAAGTGTCCTTTTAGAATAGCGTTAGCCACCATTGATGGGAAGTGGAATGCATGATGTTTTTACAATCAACATACACACTCAGTTAATTTCCTGATCTTTTAAGAACCGCTATTGCATTCTGCCACTAATAATTGAAGTCAATTGCTAGTTCTTGATTTTCCATTGATCTGCAAATCTTCCTTAATTCATAAAATCGTCCACATTTTGCTAAGCATTTCCATTAAACAATGTCAAAATCTGTCCTTCTTTGAAGCAAACAGTTACTGTTTTTTTAAGTCTGATATTTGCAATCCTGAAATGCTAATTTGGGGCTCACTGCATTGCAAGAAGCACTGTTGCAGCAAATTATCTCCTTCAAATTTGGGTCACATCATTCGGCCAAAAAGCATAATGCCAAAAGAATTAGGCTGCAGAATTCAGCGAGGTGGAATTTTAGTAGCAGTCTCTAAGAATTAGTCTCATAATCTTCACTGGAACAGGGAGACAAGTAAGGAAATTGGAATTCTTTTGGGACAGTCAACAGTTCACTTTCCCCTGGGAGGGGCCTCACGGGAGGGGCTGGTGAGGCTTTAGAGGAGGGTGGTTGGAACAACGCATGGGAGACACGTTTTGTTTTAATATTTGGGGATTAAAATGATCTCTGAGACCCTGAGGCTCCCGTTTTGAATGCTGAGCACTGGGGTAACAATCACAAGAGTGGGCCCAGAGCTTTCATCTTCAAAGCCGTACTTACCACAACAAAATACTTTGCATTCCATCCCAGAAGATGGCTATAGAACAGGGGTTTTGTCTTTCTATTATTCCAAAGGGTTATGGGTCTGAATCTTGATGGACTGCCTGTAGTGAATAAAATCAGGCAAGATAAATTTGTCACAATCCTGGTAATACATGTTGCACTTTGCACAGTGATCCAACTTTTTAAGCCTTTGATAAAAGGTATCTGATTCAATATGAAAAAAAAGTCCATATAATACATATCATATATATAAGATATACATATTTATAATTATAAAGTTTAAGGTCAAACTGAATTTAAAATTCCATAGCATACAGTTTTGAAAAATGGATAACTGGGAGCCAAGATAAGAGTATTTGGAATACTTAGTAGGTAAAATCAGCAAAGGGAGAAAGACCATTACTCTTCACTTCCTGCAAGTAGTTATTGGGGTAGTTCTTTGAATATCCTGTAAAACCTGGGAGCGGCAGTGACTTGACGTTTAGCCAGTGACTTTGAGGGCTGACCCCCCCCCCAGCCCATTAGTGTACATACAATACCTGTCATTTCTGCAATCTTCATGCTTATTTATGTATTCCAAACCTCTGCCCCACTAGACGGTGTCGTTTTTCAGATAGAGAAATAAACTGGTCACATCGCTTGCTAGATTCTTTTTTTTTTTTAATTTCAAGAGTGTTATCTCTGCAACAATATCCTATTGTATTACAATAAACATGTACAGCTGCTGCATTTCTGTTAACTGATAGGATTTTGTGGTCATTTCATTTAGGGCTTGGGTTTCCTAATGGATTGTATTAGATACCAGTCTCCATCCTGCCATTTCTAAGAACTGCTGTACTAAGCCCCAGGGTGTTCCTCACTGAAGACAATAGCAAATAGCTACTTCTGTTCTTGTATCATTTAACAAAGTCTTTAGTCCTCATTATTAAGATTGTGGACTGCTTAATCTTAGAGGGCAGAATTCCTCCCATTCCTACATAAAAGATTTTCTGGCTAAATTCTACACTTTTAAATACTGAGAAGTGGATGGAAAACAGAGTGAATAATGTGTATGCAGAACAGAATTTTGCCTTAGGTATAATGTAGAATCTAAAAAAACATGTAAAATTAACTATGTTGTAAATTGTGCTTTATAATGACAGCCCACTTCTTGGTAGATAGCATGCTGGGATCTAAAAATGGTCTCTAAGTTGAACCCAAATTGCATGCATAACTTTACAAAGAAAAATCCTGGTAGAAAAGGTAGCTAATTAGGAGCAGTATTCAGCTGACCTCTGTTTTGTGTCTGAGCAACACCTGCATTTGTGAATGTAAATTGGACAGCTGTGCCTGTGCTTCCCCTGCCATCCTCTTCACAAATGCTTGGGTATAAAGGCAGGAACTGATTTTCTGCTAAAAAACAAGGACAAAAATAGCCCAACTCTCAGAATGAAGGCCCGCTGAAAATTGGCTCTTTAAATTTCATTTGCTTCTCAAACCTCCTTTCTGCTGGGGTCTCTGTGTTTGTTTGATGGAATAGGTTAAGAATGACACATCCCTCTCTTCCAAACCCTGGTGCTGTGAAGTAAGAGGGGATGGAAGGAAGCCAAGTTAACCCTTTGTGGCATGTAGGTTATAATTTTAAACCAACTTAAAATTCAATTTGAAGAGTAATTTGGATTGCTGTAAGTATGTAGGCTTTCTTCGGAATGCTTCTGCTAGAACTGTGAGTCACAGCTGTATTCATTTAAGGAGCCCAACTACCAGCTTACACATTTCAGGATGTTGGCTCTAGGAAGTGTATGGTGTTGATTCATAATCATATTTCATAGAATCCTTATCCCCAACAGGCTCGACTGCTGACTCCAAAATGTTTGAAACAATGGGTAAGACAAATACTTTTGTAGTCTGTGGGCATCAGCCGAACAATGGGATGTCAATCTCATTACTTGATGCACTGCAGACTTTTCAGGGAACTAATAGCTCATTCTTTTCCCAGCCCCTTCTTGAGGCCACAAGTAGAGAAGAACTTGAGAACATTTCTAGCCTAGTGTTTTCCCTAGGAGTTGGAAAGTCGTATACTCCTTAGTGGTTTTGTAAGAGATGCTGAAGTGTTTAGTCCAACTAATACCAGTTTTACTTTGCACAATAACAGACACTTAAAAATATTCTTTCCTAAGGGAGTGATGCCTTGTAACCATTATCCCACTTAAAACAAGAGTAACAAACAAGACCACAAATAGTAGTCTTTTCCAAATATCCTGTGTTTGATCTTTTTCCTTCTGCATGGGAAATATCCTGTTGTCTAAACTGATGTCTACAAATCAAGCAAGAAATCAAAATTCAAGACAAAAGGCTAACACAGGCAACGTAAGGAGGTTTTCTTTCCTTGTTCAGATACCAAATTTATAGGGGTCTCACTGATACTTTAGTAATAGACACAAATTCCTAATAGCACTGAAGTTTTGCTTTTTGTTCTAATTGTTCTGTAATTTGAGATAAGAATAGATGGAAATACGTCTTCAGTATCACAACATTGCTGTTCTTCCACAGACTATAGTGGGAAATATCTATGTAGATAAGAGATAAAGATGAATTAAAAATAAAAAGGTTATATAGACAGAAACAACATTTGCAGATGATATCAATAAGATCTTCATAACAATCATGGTAATAATAACAAATATTCAGTGAGGAGAATATTGTATAATAAGCATTTCCTTTACTTTCAAGCTATATTGCTGGATACACAGCATGTATCATCATAGTATTTGGAGTTACATTTTGTTTAGACTATTGGGCTGTTTATTAAACTTGAATATATCCTGGGGAAGATTCTCAGTTTCAGACCTCACTATAGAACCTAGTAGTGCAGAAGAAATGTGTAACAATTGCCTTGTTAATCTAGTGATTAACCTGTCTACTTTTTTTCATTTAAACACCTGCAAGATTTAATTTGCAAAATGGCTATCATTCATGAAGGTTTAGGGAAGGACATTAAATTACCTGTAATTAATGTCCCAGTTGCCTGAAGCTTAGGCCACGGACTTGCTTTTGCCAGTTGTTTGCAAATATTCTTCATTGACAGAATTCTTAGGGAGCACCAGATTTCTTCCTGTAGATTCACCGTGTTTTTATGGGGTGCCATTTTTTTTGGTGCCAATGTTTTTATGGGGTTGAGACTCTATGACTATATAGCTGCACTCTGGCCTGAAGAATGTCTGCTTTGGTTCTGCATTGTCTTCGAACTGTGCTGCGAGCCTGCCCACTGCCTGCCTATAGAGTGGCCGCTGCCTCCCAGGACTTTAACCCACAGGCTCCGAGGCTGAGTTAGTTCCTTTTCAGTTACAGCAAACAAAGGTGTCCTCAGGAAGCTTTGGGGGAAAGAATAACAAACCCACCTGTTTTCTTGTTCTCTAGTATTTTGAAATATGGGATGGAATATTGATGAAATTCTGCAAATAAGAACCCGTGAAAAAAACACCAGCAGAGGAGAGGAACTGTGTTAGTCCTTTGAAACACATTCAGGGTAGGGGTAGAGCAAAAGAATTCTGGCCAGAGAAATAAGAAGCAAATCAGGTTAAAGTGATGCCTGGACCCTTGAGGAGGGACAGAAAGAGTCTGAGGGCAGAGCTTCTGTAGGCCAGGTAGGATCCAGTGCCCTAGGAAGCCATCAATCAGAAGCTTGGGGGAGAGGCATGCGATCTTGAGTTTATCAGAACACTTGAACACTACTTGAGAGACACTGAACTCAAGGGACCCCCAGAACACAAAGAGAATGGGGCAAGCAAAAGAAAAAGGGATCACAACCATGTACTGAAAGAAAGGAATAGCAACCATGTCCCATAGTTTTGAATGGGCTACATGTTGGGATATTGTGGGGAAACAGAAATAATTTTAAACTATTACCCAGAATAGATGTCAGCTTCTGAATAATATTAGATATTTTAGATTAAATATGAAAAGATGATTAAAACTCCAAAATAGCTTCAAGCACCAATACTCTATTCAATGTTTCTTTTCAATGAGCAGAAGGAAGAGGGGCTACTTTCCATAGATTCAAATCCCGTCACCCAGAGACTGATACACAGGGTTACTGACATAGATGCTTGAATGTTAATTTTCAGACAGTCTCTGGCCATCCTTCTGGTGATAGCTAATGCTTTACACTTAAATCAAGTTTTTCTCATCTGAACTGCCGGTAATTATCCAATCCATCTCAAAGGCACACTCCCTTTTCACATTAACCACAGTGTCAGATTGCATCAGCTGCACTGTGCTCCGGTGGCTGCGGCTGCACAGTGATGAATGTTTGTGCTGAGTTCCTCGTCCGGTGTCTGTTTGGTTAGTGGGCAGTTCAGGGAAACAAATGATTAGGAAGGGTTTAGTTATTTGGGACCTGCGTTCTCCTTATTGATCCAGTCACTCACATCGTCAACTTTCTCACCTTGCTGCTAACAGTGTTTAGGTGTATCTGAAGAATGAGCTTTTGAAGAAATGGCTCATTTTCTTGTCCTTCTCCAGTCATCAGCTCCATGAAGCTCAGAGTTAGTCTTTGTGCTGATTTTAAAAGGAAGGTGTCATGCAACTGTACTAGTAACGACTAGGAGGGGGAGAAGTTTCTAAGAGTGCTTAGTGCACTGTCTGGAGAAACCAAGAGAGATGATTGTGCATTTTCCTAGGATTGTAGTTATGCTCTGTAAATTCAAATGCTTCGTTAAAAACGTTAACTGTCTAAATAAGTGCATGCATAAGACAGGCCAGGTGGCTTGCTTTGAGATATTTTAAGATAGTAGTTTGAGTCCAGAATTTCTCTCATACACTTTTGCAATGTCTGGTCATAAAACCTAGTACGCCCAAGAGGGCCATATGCAGGAGATGCAAACTATAGGCACACCCGTGGTTATTTTTATTTCTCTCCCATCTCAGTACCTCTGGATAGCTTTTGTACACATAAGCAAAAGTATGAACTGGGCAAGCCACGTGCAATTTTTTGTTCCTTGGGCTCTCTGCTCTTTGTTCTTATTCTCACAGATTAGGATAGAGTAAAGAAAATCTTGCAGCAGAGGGCCACTTAATTTCTGCCCCAGCAGCTCAGACTGAGAATGGGAAATTCCCTAGGTTGCTATCCACTCTTAGGGTGGCCATGCACACAGTAAAGTCTAATGTCTCCTGACAGGCTGCCCTTGGAGGTTACAAATGCCAGTCTGTTGTATTCTCTGTAAACACAGGCTGTGGGCCAGAGCAGGGGCCTACTACAAGCTCTGGAAGGCAGATCAATGGTTTAATGAATCCATAAAAGATGCTTGAACTCTGCTGCAATTTACTGAGCACTCTAGTTAAATGAAACTCCTGTAGTCTTTAGCAAAGATGGAGATAATCAATGGCCATAGATAGAAGCCAGCGTCTGATAATCACAACCTCCCGGAATTTGTGTTGTGGTCTCCTGGCTAACAGAGTGTTAGTCAGGTCAAGGCTCTGGAGCTCACCACATCTGTATTGATCTTTTCTGAGTGTTTGAGCTGAATTTGGCCTGGAGATGACATAAGTGTAATAGTGCTACTTCTGTGAGAACTGTTTTTAAAAGCTATGAGATATTATTTAAAATAAATTTTTCTTAAGGCAGAATGATTAAGCTCAAGAATTATATTTATTCTAACACGTGGTGGCTTTGAAAGGCATCCCTGTGATGAAAAGTAAATAGGTGAATAAAATTCATTCTTGATTAAGTCCTCAAAATGTCAAATTGCACAGTGTTAAGAGCCCTGATTAATCCTTCTAAGGTAAAATATTCCTCATTAGTTTGCTATGGTTAAGGGTTAACCTCTTCTATTATAAATTCAGATAGTAATGTATTTAATGTATTTCCTGCTTAACTCATCTTCTAATAGAAGAAAATATAGTTAGTAGATGTGCGTTTTTTTTCAAATGTGCTCTGGAAACATACTGATCTGTGAGAGAGTTTTGGATGCATGTAGGAGAATTCTTTCTTAAATATGCTGAAAGGTATTTGAAAGTATTTAATCACTTTTGATTGTGAGAAAACAACTTTGGAATGATTATTTTTCTCCCACAGAGATAGTAGATTTTATGACAAATGAAAGATTTTGCATCCAATTTTTGTCACAAAAACTTAAACTGAGTTTAAGAGAGTCTGCTCTCTTAATGCAGGCTCCTACCCCAATAAGTATATTTGGGGGGTTCAATGGGTAATAGGAATTTTGAGGTATAAAGACTGCTAGTCTTCTTCACAGGCGAATATCACAAGATAAATTGGTGATTTCTATATGGATCCAATAAATAATATGTTATCTTGTATTCTGTTTTGATAGAAAGGTTGCATATTATTTATAATGTGGCAAGCAGTTCTGTGACTGCACATCCAATGCTTTGCTATAAGAGCCTTTGAAGGCCCTGATACTTCCTGTGATCATCTGTGGGATTGCCTGTTTCATAAGTGGGAGCAATTTAAGTTGTTGGTGTCAAATGCTTTAGAGATACAGAGATCCAGGAGCCGGTGAAATAAAGCTGGGCAAAAGGTAAAAACAAGGGGGATTTGTCCAACCAGAGGCAAGTGCCTCTCTGCTGCTCTTTTGTTTGTTTTTGGCCAAGCTTAAGGAAAAAAACCTTGTTACTTATTCATCCATTCATTTTTAGAAGGTAAAATGAAAAGTATATTGAGCTCCTATAATGTACTGGGTACTATTTTAGGCTTAGTGGCTACATCATTGAACAAGAGAAAAATCCCTGCCTTAAAGGGACTTACAGTCCATTCTTGAAGGGAGATAGATAATATACAAGTTAAAAATATGTATGTATTGAACACAATTTCAGGTAGTGATATATGCTATGAAGAAAATGTAGGGTGAGGGGATGGATAGTGGTGAGGTGCTATTTTGTACATGATGGTCATAAAAGTTATCTCTGAGGAGGTGAAATGTGGGCAGGGACAAAATGAAGTGATGGAGTAGTCATGTGAAGCGTTTATAGCAGAGGGCTCCAGGGAGGGAGCGAGTGAAAGGCAGCGGTCAGGCAGGAACAGTTTTGGCATTTTTGAGCAATAGCAAGAAGGCCATTGTGTCTGCAGTTGAATGATCAAGGTGGTTAGTGGCCAGATCATGTAGGGTGGAGAGGTAATAGTTTGGATTTTATTCTAAGTATGATGGCAGCTATTGGACGGTATTGAATAGGGTGTGTGACATCTGATTTTTGTTGTTGATTGGATTTCTATATCAAGGAAGTAATAGATTTAAGATCCTGGAGGCAAAGGGGATTTTGAGAGTAAGAAAGGCAACAGCATTCCCATCAAAGTTGGGTGTGTCTGGCAATAGAAAATTTAAAATATCATATTCACTGAATTATTCATTCGTAGTTATGAAACATTTCCCAGTAGCAAAAGTGTGTTGAACCAATTTAGGTTTCTTTTTCATTTGTTCTTTTTTTTTGGGCACACTGTGGGAAGAAATGAATGAAGGATGGATGTTGTTCGTTAAATGATCTGACACAGCAGTTTTCTTTCTATGCAGTTGACAAGGCTTGCTCCCAACCTAATGGGGAGGTTAAGGCCTCAGGAGGCAAGCTCAAGTGCCATATGGAACTCAAGTCTTGTCCTGGGAGACATATAACATATACAGGCCTTCTCAAGCTCTACCCCTCAAAGAAGCATGATGAAAAGGAGGTGGAAACTTTGAAGGGACCATCTTTGGATCAAATTATTTAAACTTTATTTAAATAAAAATTATTTAAAGTTTATTTTAAGTGTGTTAGTCACTCAGTCGTGTCCAACTCTTTGTGACCCCATGGACTGTAGCCCTCCAGGCTCCTCTGTCCATGGGATTCTCCAGGCAAGAATACTGGAGTGGGTTGCCATTCCCTTCTCCAGGGGATCTTCCCAACCCAGGGATCAAACCTGATCCCTGCATTGCAGAATCTGCATTGCAGGCAGATTCTTTACCATCTGAGCCACCAGGGAAGCCCAATTTATTTTAAGAGTAGACTGAATTTGGTGACTGCATACTTTTAGGGTGTAGGACTTCCCTGGTGGCTCAGACGGTAAAGCATCTGTCTACAATGTGAGAGACCTGAGTTCGATCCCTGGGTTGGGAAGATTCCCTGGAGAAGGAAATGACAACCCACTCCAGTACTTCTTGCCTTGAAAATCCCATGGATGGAGGAGCTTGGTGCAGGCTACTATCCATGGGGTCGCAAAGAGTTGGGCACGACTGAGCGACTTCACTTCACTTCACTTCAGAATTTTTTAATGCAAGTAGCAGAAGACCCAACTCAAACTGATTTAAGAAATAAAAAGCTTCTTTTATCTGATGGAACTGTAGAGTCCTAAGCTAGAGTATACTTCAGGGTAGGTTGATCCTGCAGTGCAATGGTCTTATCATGGTCTCATTTCTTCCCACTTCTATATTCTTCTGGATAGAGTGTTGACCATATTCCAAGGCAAGCTCCTCAGGGCCATGGAATGGCTAATAACAGCAATCAGGGATAGATGTCTCTTCGTTCACATCCAATAGAAGACAGAATGCGTATGGCCTAGTGTTCTGAGCAAGAATGTTGAAATTCACACTCATTGTCTGTGCTGAAGTCACATGCTTAGGCCTGAATTTGGGACTGTGACCAGAGCAATGGATATTTGAATTAGCTTGAGCCAGTGATGATTTCCTTCTGACAATGGAGTTGGGCTCATTTTCCTCTAAAGCCCAAGGGAAGCTGCATGGGGGAAGGGTAGCTACCAGAATGAAAATCTGGACACTTTTTAAAGAGGGATGAGGTCAGTGTGATGGCTGATGATATGTGCCAGCAAATGTCCATGAGAGAGAAGGAGAAGTGATCTCATGATGTTGAATTCTTTACACAACAACCATGTCATGCCCATCAACTTTTGTCATGTGGAAGGACTCTGAAACCCGTATGTGGACTGAAAGATAAAAATGTGGTTAACATTCATCAAAGGGCCTTTAGATGCACTACCTCATCTCTCCAGGACCAGCTGCTTTGACAAACCCGATAATTAGAATGTTGGTTTTAGTGCCAGGACCAAAGTGCTGACTCTTTTGATTCTTTTTGGAGTCTATAGAACACGAGATTGCACAAAGCTAAGACAAAGGGACTGTAGTTAGCTGTTAGATATACTCATTTAGGAAGAGGAACAAGGGTGCAGTTAGAACAGCAGATAACCCAGCATGTGGCTTCATCAGTGTAGTGGCCTGGGAGATGTTGGCCATGGCCCATATTGGATGTGGGGAGTCAGATGCCTGGGACTAGATGGTGATGGGATGAGGCTGCTGTTACCCATCAAGAGTTAGCCTGCTTGCCTATACATTTAAACTTCTCTCTCTCTGGCTGAAAACTGAGTCTCCTAAACTGAAGGGAAGGGAGAGTGTCCAAACAAATTGTGATTTAGTCTGAGGCTGAATACAAGTTCAGGTGGGCAAAAGAGCAGAGACCTTGGAGACTTCAGCTTTCACAGTTATTAGTTAATTAATGAATCAATCTAACAAATATTTGTTCAGTAGCTACCATGTGCCAGACACTGTGCTAGTCATTGGAACTACAGTGGCCAATAAATAAATAAATAAAAGACCTAGTTACTGCCCTCATGAAGCTTACAATCCAGTGGGGGACAGAGATTTGTTTAAATAAGAATGCAGTTGTGAAATTACCACTGTGGCAAGAGCTATGACAGTGTGGGCGCAGTGCTGTGAGGGCCTCTCATAGGGAGATTTGGCCAGTCGGGAGATCTGGAAGCTTCTCTGAGAAAGTACTGCTTGAATTGAAGTCTGAGAGATCTGAAGGGGTGTTAAGTAGGGGAAACGGGGAAGGAAGAACTCACTGGGCTGAGAACACAGCAGCATGATTTCCAGTCCTGGCCCTAGTTTGCTGCTGCTTTGCTCATTTCAAGTTCTTTGGAAGGAATGGAATTTTACCTACAAGCAAGAGAACAATTGAACAAATAAACATTGCCTAGGACAATAATCTCATTTATCCATTTGTTTGTGTGTTCATTCATCCATTTGTTTATTCATCCCACCAACCTTTAGAAATGCGTGACTTGCCTGCTGGCCTCTGCCTTCTTTGATCCTTCACTCAACCTCATAACTATAGAGTTCGCCCATTCATGGTACTAATTCATTTCAGGGAGTATATTGACAGTGCGTAACTCCTGTGGGTAGAGGCAATTTGTAAATAAATAATAATCAAAATAAGGATAAGACTAAGAACCCAAGTGTGTTTAGTTATCAACTATATCAGAAAAGCAGCAATGACAACAGAAAAGATTGGGTAAAAATGTGCTGATTTGAAAGAGAGCAATAGTGTTATTATTGTCTGATAGATATGGTTGGAAATAAACCTAACCCCTTTCCACCCCCTACCCATGACACTTAGTGTGGAAAGAGGTATGGTTTTGTTATAGAAAGAAACCGTAGAGCTATGTTGGGCTTCCCTGGTGGCTCAGATGGTAAAGAGTCCACCTGCAATGCAGGAGACCTGGGTTCGATCCCTGGGTTGGGAAGATTCCCCTGGAGGAGGGCACAGCAACCCACTCCAATCTTCCTGCCTGGAGAGTCCCCATGGACAGAGGTGCCTGGCAGGCTACAGTCCATGGGGTCGCAGAGAGTCGAACATGACTGAGTGACTAAGCACAGCACATAGAGCTATATTAACATTAATGTTGAGGGCAGACAGGAAGTTTGGGTGATGATATATTCCAACAAAGAGGAATGCTTATTGACACGCAGCTCCCCAGACTACACAAGTTGTTAAAGTGGAAACAGAGCAGCTCCTCTGCTGGCATGCCAACACAGGGCGATTCTCAGGGCACAGTGGTGTGGTGAGAAGTGAGGAATCCCCGCCCTTTCTCTGGATTCTTTGTTTCAGCCTCTTGTTTCATTTAGTGGCTAGGATCAGGATGACAAAGCCATAGACATGTGGTAATAATAAAAAGGAGGTAGGTGAATCAGATTTAATGTTCCTGGGTCTTACTGGGTGATGTGGACATGGCTATTCTAAATCAAGGGGTCTCCACCAGTCTTCAGGATGCCAGGCAGAGAAGGGGACCCTTATCAAGCTCCGTCATGCCTGCACCTGCCTCAGGAGACTGTGAATGGAAACCCAGTACAGTTCAGCTGGAGTCAGTGGCCCCCTTTCAGTTCCAGTAACTTCTGAAAACTACATATAGTGACAGCCGTCTCCAAAAGAGGCTGATTTTAAAACTGTGATGAAAATGGCTAACAGCAGGCTGAAGGTTAAAGTAAAAAACTTAAAAACCATAAAATCTGCCTGGAGGCTATTTAAGCAAACTGTTTTCGAGGCACAGATGGTTCATATACCTCTGAGCCAAAAACAAAAAAGTAAAAAAGGGACAGTAAAGCTGGCGTGATTAAGCAGACAAGTATGAAAGTTTTATTAGTACTAAAAAGGCATCCTTTAGAAAAGTGAAAAATCTGTCTCAGGAAACTCAGAAGACATGTTAAAGACCAGTGAGAAATGGAGAGGGCAAATGGATGACATTTCAAAAAGCAACCAAAGATGGCAAAAACATGTAACGTGTGTAAGTACCTAGGGTATCAGAAGCTGTGCTCCTAGGACATCAGAAAGCAGTGTGAGAGAAAGATGTAGTGTGTGGAGAGTTGGGTGTGGCCTCCCTGTCCTGCAGAGCAATTTTTATAGGGAATTCGATGCACCTTAAATGGTGAGTTGAATCTCCAAGAAAAATCAGCTGAGGCAAATTTGAGAAGCTTACGTGCAGTAAATCAGAAGGTCCAAAGCTCATGAAGGAAATAAATTACGATGTTGCTATTAAAAATTGTAAGCATACCTGAGAAGTGGGAACTCACTGCGTGGGAGGGCCTCCAGCCTCTCTGGGGACCCCAGAGTGCTTAAGGGTGCAGTCGTGCAGTGCGTTCCTTGCACGTGCAGTGCAGGGGCGTACACACGCATACACAGAAAGTCCCCAGACTTTAGGTTGCTGATATTCTGTTATAATTTTGAGAGAAGTCAGATTCTGAAGAATCACAGAACAATACAGAGTTTATAGGGTTACCGTTTGAGAAACCTCCCCAGAGGAAAGAATATAGTACTTGTGTTTCAGGTTAACATTCAATATAAACCTAACTAAAAAGGACCAAGTGGCTTCCCTGCTGGCTCAGATGGTAAAGAATCCGCCTTCAATCTGGGAGTCCCTGGTTCGATCCCTGGGTGGGGAAGATGCCCTGGAGAAGGCAACGGCTACCCACTCCAGTATTCTTGCCTGGAGAATACCATGCCCAGAGGAACCTGGCTGGCTACAGCCCATGGGGTCACAAAGAGTCGGACACCACTAGTGATAACACACACACACACACACACACACGACCAAATATAGCCTTGCAAAATGTCAGGTAAGTTTGGATTTTCAAAAATCTAAGTAGTTCACTTAGAGTTTGGCTGACTCCCTCTGAAGGGACCCTTGAGGAAAATAAATAACCAAAGGCAAGGAATAAAGCCTAGTCTTGGATTAAGAACCTAGGTAGGGAGTGGATGATATTCCTCAGAGTACAGTTAAATTAATAGCATTCCATCTCAGGGGTTTATATTAGGAGTAGTGTCACTTAATATACTGATTGCTTGTTTGGGAGTAGATGTCTAGGAAGGAGGAGAAGTTTGTTACTTTTCTCTAAGTTGCATTCATTTGAAACACCACAGAGGAATATCTGCAAAATATCTCTATCCCCCTTGCCCCCTCCCCCTGCTAACCTCTGCTCTACAAACATATAATAAAGTAACCTGACATCAGATGCAATTCCATTCACTGAGCTGTCGGCTAGCATGATGATGGTGGTGGTTTAATTGCTAAGTTGTGTCTGACTCTTGTGACCCCATGGGCTGTAGCCCACCAGGCTCCTCTATCCATGGGATTTCCCAGGCAAGAATACTGGAGTGGGTTGCCATTCCCTTCTCTAGGGGACCTTCCGCAGTCAGAGATTGAACCTGCATCGCCTGCATTGCAGGCGGATTCTTTACCTCTGAGTCACCGGGGAAGCCTGTGAGCTAGCATAAGAGAATGAAAAGTTTCAGTTTCCATACTACTTGATATGGCCTATCTCTCAGCATCTTCAGAGAGGGGAACTTGGTCATGTGTGAAGGGAGCTCAGTTGTGCTCCTTACCTAGACTAAAAACAAAACAAAACGATCTTTGGCTGCATTAAAGACAGGTTTCTAAAGTGCACAAAAATACATGAGACCATATGCTGATAATCAAGTTTTGTCCCATCTTCACAGGAAATGTGAAGTTCATTCTTCTTTAGCCTGAGTTTAATAAAAGGCTAATGCTGAACTTTAAAAGAGTTGACATAGAGGATTAAATACATTTTCATTAGACTCTAGGCTATGCAAATATGGGACACAAGAGCCTGAAAAGATATTCTGTTGAGGACAAAAGAACCAATAATAAAACCAAAGACTTGGTACAGATAAATGTAATGATAGTATACTGTGCCTCTTAACACTCACAGGTAACCTTTGCAGTTGGTCACCATGGAGAAAGACTGGGTCAGACTTCGTGGCAGATGGTTTAATACATAGTGCATATATTAACCCACCGAGGCAGCCCTGGAAATGCAAGCAGGTTGTTAATGATCGTGTATAGCAGTCGTGAGCTGCTTCTGCTCTTGCAGTAAGGTATTCAGATGTCATGCTTCAGGGTTCAAGTTGATGAGTTTCTGGGTTGGGAAAACATTTTCCCCTTTGTGTTGCAGTGCACAGCTGATGAGGCATGCTTCAGGGAAGGGGTGATTTAGACTATGTCAGCTGGATGGAAGGGAGACAAGGTGGACTCACATCCCAGGCCCATGATTTAGTTTGACTTCTTACTTCTGGTTAAAATGGTACCAGCGAGAGTACACAGAGTGTGAGGAATTCGTGAAGCAAATGTGAAGGCAGTGGACATCACTGCTATAAATCTAGTAAAACTTAGAATCTGATTAGCAAGTCAATACTGATTTAAAAAAAAAAAAAAAGAATTCCCAATCCTATAGCCTGTTAGCACCATAGAGAACATGTACCAATGATGTAATTTTCATTTTCCTATATCCTTAATTGTTTAATAAGTAAAAAAAAAAAAAAAAAAAAGTACTGGCTTCCCAAATTCCAGAGCATTAAAGTTGACTTAAAGAGTGGTAAGGAATCCGCCTGCCGACGCAGAAGATGCAAGAGACACAGGTTCAATCCCTGGGTCGGGAAGATTCCACCAAGTAGGAAATGGCACCCCACTTCGGTATCCTAGCCTGGAAAATTCCATGGGCAGAGGAGCCTGGTGGGCTACAGTCCTTGGGGCTGCAAAGAGTCGGGCACCACTGAGCAACTGAGCACACAAAAGTGAATTAAAAACAGATAAACGCCAGAGAATTAATTATGAAGAGGCGTACTCCCAAGGCCAGGGATGGAGCTCATAGAAATTATTTGTATTTATTGAAGCTTAAATCAAGACAGCCAGAATTAAATAGAAATTCGGGAAGAATTGGGTGAAAAGTTTAGAGGCCTTATCGTGTTTCATTTAGGGCATTGTTTTGTATTAAATGTGATGAGAGAAGAAAATTAAAGTGCACCAAAGTCAACAGAGGCGATACTAACATTTCCATTCCCTGCATGCAGAAGTTGCCTCCTCATTCAAGCCGTTTTGCTCACTTCCTCTGCATTTCTAATGCAGCCATTTATTACTTACCAAATATCAGTGAAATTTAATTCTTTGTAACTATGAAATTCAACTCTAGATGAGGAGACGTTTGACTCGCCAGCACCTGAATACTTGGTCTGGGGCTGACAATGGTGTTGTGGATCTCAATTTCTTTCTCCCAGTGTATGCAGGGAGATAGGAGGATATATTAAAACCTATATCAAAGTGATTATTACAGTTTTCCTCCATCACCTGTGCTCTCCAGAGACATCCAGGGCCTGGAAGTCACCAATCATGTTGCTTTAAACCAGCTGTGCAGGGTGTGAGAGGTAGGGACGTGGGCCTCACTCATTCCTGCATAGCCCCGCACTCGTGGGGCTCCTCCCTCCCACACCTGGAAGGCACAGCTTCCTCTCACCAGGGACAGGAAGAAGCTGATTGCTTCCTTCTTGGTTGTGGGTCCTGAAATAACTCCCTCTGTCACTCAGCCCCTCCCCAGGGGCTGCTGCTAGCAAGACTAGGAGCAGGGGGACCCAGTGCTCTTGGCTCGGGCCAGAATACTGGCCTCGGTTGGGGAAGTGAAAGGCTGGAGAGAAGCACAGGGGTTTGGGTACAGATCATGTCTGTGGGGCCAGTGAATGAACCAGCAGCTCAGTTAGGTTCTCCAAGGCTGGACCTGTCTCAGGGCTGGGTGCCATGGAACACAGAAATCTGAGCCGTGGTTTCTGCTCAGAAGAATGTCTGCTTGAGTGTGTGTTTGCCTGTGCTTGCGTGGAAATTGACCTCATGCAGCACTTCTTTTCCTTTACCCACTTATGCTTCATCCACAGCACACTGGGCAGTGCTGTGTAGCTGGGGAGACAAAGGTAAATAAGGAGAGGTCTCTGCCTCCAAGGCTCTCATTGTTGAACAGGGGAGACTGACATGTAAACAAATAATATGGTACAAGGCAGGCTGAACAGATGTGGGTAAGAAGAACTGGGGCCCAGATGGGGCCTCCTCCAGCCCAGGGGCCAGCACGAATGAACACATGTGAGGATGGAGACCAAAGTGTAAATTCAAGAAATGGAATGGCCAGGAACAAAGCTAAGGATGGTGAGGCAGGAAAAAAGGCTCTGAGTCAGGAACGAGAGCTCCACATGCCACATGTTAAAACACAATGGTATAACCCTTACTGCCATTCCCACGTTATGTTTTAACATTTTTAAAACGTTACAGACATTATAGGAATACTTAACATCATTCTGTCTCGGTTTTATGGGAAGCTGCTTCTACAGGAGAGAAAGGAAGCAGGGAAGGAGACATCCCACAGGGCTCAGGACAGACATGTAAAGAGTCGCATGGGTATCTGCACACTTCTTGGACTGCTCAGAATGAAAGTGCTGTTAGGAAGCTTCTCCAGCATCCTCCTCGTTCAGACGAGAAAAGAGAAGGGGTCACACAAGTTGTGAAGGGCAGATACCTCAGTTACTGCGAGTAGGGTGAGGTCTCAGAAGTCACCACGGGTGGAGAGTGGTAATGGTGGTTGTCTGAAGAGCGGTGGAAACCGCTCTTCTGTCTAATTAGAATATCAGTATTAGTAAGTGCACATATAAATTTTATGAAAGGGCTTAGTATGCTATTTTTCAAGCTTTTATTTTCCATGAACCTGTGGTGAGAAATAAATTTCACTTTGTAATTTAGTATACACTCTCCCATCAAACAACGCACACACACACATAAGCTCATACCATATTCATGTATCTAAGTCACTGATGCTGGCAGTTTCTTGATTTTACCAGAAAGTGTCATCAGAAGATTTTTCCACAATTATGTCATAACTGCAACCTGGCTGACAGCAACTGTAAGATGCATCACGACTTTAGAAGTGTTGCAATGTGAAAAAAGGTTTAAGCTTTAGAATACACAAAACAGGGTATATCTATTTAAAACTGAAACAAAAGTTTCATGAAACAATACTTAATTTTCTATGTGATGTACTCTGATATTTTCTGTTTTGTTCTGTTCTATCTCATTAAAAAGTTGCTGGTTGGATCTCATGAATGGACTGAGAACCCAGCTTGAAAATAGATGAATAGATAGATTTGTATTAAATGTAATTAAGGACTTCCCTGGTAGCTCAGCTGGTGAAGAATCCACCTGCCAATGCAGGCGATGCAGGAAATGTGGGTTTGATCCCTGTGTCAGGAAGATCCCCTGGAGAAGGAAATGGCAACCTCATACTGGACTGTGACAACAGTCCAGTGCTTGCCTGGAGAATCCCATTGACAGAGGAACCATGGAGTTGCAAAGTTGGACATGACTTGAGCATGCACGCACAATAGGGACCCTTCAAGTTCTCACTATTGGATTCTCCCTGACCTTAACTCTACAATTTTACTAGGTTAAATTGAGGTATTCCTATCAGCTATTCTAAACTTTCATTGTGGACTGTCTTAATTGTCATATGTATCCCTTAAAATGGCCTATGGGTGCCCCATTTATAATTTGTTTTCAAGTATGCATTTGTCTTGATGGAGAACTTAGAGTGATGGATATACTGATCAGACAGGGAAAAGAAATCTCACATTTAAAATATGCTATGCCAATCTCTTGAATCAGGTGAAAATGAAGTAAAGGAAGGTAGAGGTGACTTGGTGAAGAAAGCCAGGGGGATGGAGGGAAATTGGACAGGGAGGAGAGGTCAGAGAAGAGGTGTGAAGGAGGAGGAGCAGCTTCCCAAACAGCTTCCACTGTAGTTCTGAGTCTTGGGCCAAAGGTGATGAGTTAAATGACCGGACTATCCAACATTTGGCCTGGTTTTCTCACCACAGTCAAAGAAACAACAGCCAGGCCTGTTGCAGGCCAGAGCTGCTCAGCTCATCATGACATGAGGGTCATTCCTCACAAGGGCTGGCAATGCCAGGGGAATTGTTTGGGAGGACAACTTGGCTGTCAAGGAAAGAGTGGTTGAATCTAGGTTTTAGTAGGTTGATGAAGAAATGACAATGAAGGCTTTCCCCATTTAAATAATTCTATACTCACAGCTAGATTAGACGCAGAGTGAGGATGGAGTGGGACATAAACCTATAGAAGCTTGTCTGGGGCAGGGGTTCTTAACCTCTTGTTTGAATCATGGCCTTCCTGGGTAATTCAAGAAAGCATCAGAGTAGATGTTTTCTCTAGGGAATAAATATACACACAGATTTTACAGATAATTTCATGGGCTTTCTGAAATTCATAGACCCCTTGATTCCAGGTTTAGAGTTCTAAGTAAGGATTACAGGAGGTGGGAGAACTCAGCTCCCCATCTGTTCTAAAAGTTAGAGTTCTTCCCTTAAACCAGAGATAGAAGACAAAAGGTTTTCTGACCTGTGCAGCCTAGAATAGAGGTTTGGAACAGGTGGAGGTGAGAGGTAAATCCGTTAGCATGAGAGACAATACAAGCAGACTGTGGGTTGACTGCTACTGCTGAATGTCCCCAGACAGATTTTTAGAATAAGGGTCCAATGGGACTTCCCTGTAGCTCAGATGGTAAAGAATCTGCCTGCAATGCAGGAGACCTGGGTTTGATCCCTGGACTGGGAAGATCCTTTGGAGAAGGGAATGGTGGCCCACTCCAGTATTCTTGTCTGGAGAATCCCATGGACACAGGAGCCTGGCGGGCTACAGTCTGTGGGGCCACAAAGAGTTGGACATGACTGAGCGATTAACAATACAATATAATAATAAATAATAATTTCTCCCTTAGTGACAGAGATGATGCTCCTCCTTTAGGCCTTGAGAATCAAGTGGCACATTTTTTAAATCAATTTGTCCAGTACTTGGAGCAGACAGATACTTCTCAAAACGGATGTCATTAAAGTCACAAAAACTAATAATGTTATGGACAGGTTCTTCCATCTGCATTGCAGAGACATAACAGATGTGGGGAAGCCATCAGTCTTAGCAAGATACTGGATTAAATAACACTTGATGCCTGGATGTCCCGTCAGATGCCTTGTAGTACTTAACCAAACTCCTTGCTACTTTTAAAGGAATTTAACTGCAGCCCATTTAATGCTCATCTCCAATGTGAAAATTTTAGATGAAGGCTATTTAGTTTAATTTACCAAGATGTCCCTTCATGTTTGGGGGAGAGGAAGCAGGGCCGGAGTCCATCGGAGCTTCCCCTTTGCAGAAGTCTGGAGGACACGTGGCACAGAATGGCCTCTTTGGGTCACGGTGGCATTTGTTAGGTGAGAGCAGTGCCACCCTGCTTCTGTCTGCCACTCCCACTCTGGATAAAAGTATCATTCATACCACCATTCTGCAGACACTGGAATGGTCCAAGCACTGACCATTCTTTCTTCAGGGCTGGAGGGTGGGCTAGGGAGAGACTGTAGTTCTAAGACTGGGACTGTAGATGGAAGGCCTTGGTCAAATCCAGCAGCTTTGTGCTGCAGTTAGATTTTTGTGTTTTTTTTTTAACCCCCTTCTGAGGGAAATCTGTGATGACATTTTTTTTTCTCTGCACAGGTGCTAGAATGCATTGCACAAATACAAACATATCCCACTTCATGAGAAAATTTGGAAGTCATTTTCCTTCCATCTGTCTAAAGTAGACTGTGCTCTAAAACTGGCCATGCACCCACCCGTTCTCCCACGCACCTTCCTGGTGACAAGGAGGAGATGGCATTGTAAGAGCAGGAAAAAAAAAAGATGAACCCCAGGAGGCATTTAAAAGGATGGCTTATTAGTATCATTTGGGCAGCTATGAATAACACATGGCCGCTTCTGGGGCTGCATATGATGCCCAGAAGAGTAGCCTGGGTTTTCCTTCCCTCCCTCCCATTCCAGTGTCCCTTTATTAACAGATCACTTTCTCCATGTAATTTCCAACTCCCTGCTGAACCTGAGCATCCTTTGATCACAGCTGCTTTTCCTGTATCCGAAGTGAGTTCTCACCCACATAAGGTAGGTAAGCAGTGCTCTTTTAGAAAAGGGAGGTCGTTTCCAGAGGCTGCTGCAGCTGTAAGCGCTCTGCAGTCAGACAATCAGAGGCCCAGCGGGGCACCTTCCGAGCGCAGCTGCACGGCTCTCCTCTCGAGCTCTCCAAGGCCCTGGACCCTACGTGCGGATTCCAAGCTACATTTAACACAATTGCCCATCAGCACTTAGGAAGCAGTTACCACAGAAACCCAGCAGAGACCAATTAGTCACATGATTAAATTAATTAAAATAACCCAGGGCGTCTGCCATCTTGCCTCTTTCTGCTACAGATAGCGCCTGACCCAGACAGAACTGTAACTGGTTAGCAACACTGTTGTGTCTCTACATCCTAGAATTGTCTTCCTACCACGGAAGGGGGTTCTCATGATTTGCTTTTCTTTCCCTAAAGAACTCTCTTGGGTTGTTTTGGAAGATACCCCTTCCCTATAAGCCAGGCAGTATCAAATTTACCAAACATCAGATTTCATAAACAATGGGATTTGTTATGTTGGGGATAAGAGGATTTGGAAACATTTCCAGTTGCACAGTGGAAGACTTTCGGAGGTTCTTTAATGAGGGCTTTAACAATACATGCCAGAGAGTGCGCTGTAATATGCATTCACACTTGGCCTGAGAATTCTGTGGTGAATCAGGGAAACCAGACCTCAACTCTGCTTGTTAAAGTAATAGGGGTGTTATAACAGGGCACAGGTAACCTGTGTTCTAAGATGGTCCTGAGTCAAGGATGGTGTGCAGAGATCCCACTCAGTGGGATTTGTAGAAGGCAGAAAACCCACACTCTAAAGCTAATACAGTATATCAGTGCTTTGTCCTTGGTATGCTGCTATGCTATGCTAAGTCACTTCAGTCGTGTCCGACTCTGTGCGACCCCATAGACGGCAGCCCACCAGGCTCCCCCGTCCCTGGGATTCTCCAGGCAAGAACATTGGAGTGGGTTGCCATTTCCTTCTCCAATGCATGAAAGTGAAAAGTGAAAGTGAAGTCACTCAGTCGTGTCCGACTCTAGTGACCCCATGGACTGCAGCCTACCAGACTCCTCTGTCCATGGGATTTTCCAGGCAAGAGTACTGGAGTGGGGTGCCATTGCCAATGACCTAATAATGGCCTCTCCAAAACCTCCATGCAGTCAGAGGTTTTCTGTTATATCAGTGCCATACTTCTACATGCATACACACAAATCAGCTTACTCAGACTCTCACAGGGCTCACGGTAGTGTGATTTCCACCACCTTAGCCACTTTTCTGGAAACCCTCCTTATCCATCGCACCTGAGAACAAATGACTGAACATGATTTAGAGATACCAAATGAGATAATGGTGTGGTTTCCCAATTCTCTTTCTTTGTGAATTGGCTTGACAGAATGGCCTGAATTAATTATTTAGTCCAACTGCATTAATTTTTGCCTAACAAAGCTAGTGGCACAGTCTCATCCACAATCCTTGACTCTGAGCAGGAGAATCCTGGTTATTATACACGAACAAGAGGTAGCATGTAAGTAGTCAGCTGGGGCGGATCTTTTGGCAGCTGTAGGCACTGGCCTGTTTGAACTTATTTCTTCCTGGGTGAATCAGAGTCTAGTCAGACCTCAGAACAGATGTGTCCATCTGGCAGTTCTGAAAATCAGGTGACTGATAAAAGAAAGCTGCATGGTAACTCAAAAAGCTGTGGCCTAACCTATTATGGAGTGAGCCTTAAGGGAAATCAATTGATGGGATGTCACTAGTAGCAATAGTAAGAATAAGAAGACAAGATTCTATCACATTTTATCATTTACAAAACAGTCACGTCCCTCCAGGCTTGGACTTAGCCTTTCCTCTGATCTTCACCAATTGTGTTATTTAATTACACATATTTTGTGTACACTTGGTACATTCACTTTGTTACTGGTGCAAGGATTACTTTGTAGATAAACATAGTATGAATGCAAAGCAGAGCTAAAATTAAGGGAGAGAAAATGTATTTCACATTTTAGAAAGTTTTTTTCTTTGAAATAAACAAAAATGAAAACATATGAAACTTTCTTTGCGTATGTAATTAATAAATACTTCCAGTAGAGGTGATTTGAAAAATAAAAAATATATTTTAACTATTTATTATTAAATAAAATAGTTAAAATATTTAGTGCCTCTGTGAACCATAGGCTTACTTTTACCAGCAGAAAGCTGTTTCTGTTATTTCCATATAAAATTTTTTCTCAAGCTATGAAAAATTATGGAATATGCAGCCATTTAAAAACTGTTAACAGCTACTCTTTTGAGAATGGCAAAACGAACCACAAATCAAAGTGTGTCTTAATTCCTATAGTTGCATATCGGGTGTGGTCAAAATTAGTCAAACTTTCAGAAAGTTATTCTAAAGTGTTTCAACAGATAGACACTGAGTGCCAAGAGATTTCACATTGCTAACATTTTGTACAGACCAAACTTGATTATCCAGGAATTGAGTTTTCACAGCAGTGCATGGGTTTGCCTATCATCATCATCACCCTAAATTCTGGCTGCCAAGAGAAACTTTGAGGGACCAAGATTGATTATGGAGGGGATATTAGTTATGCATGTTCCATTGCAAATTTTAGATTAGCCTTTGTCTTGTGTGATTCAGACTTCTCCCATCCTATCAAAGAGGAAAAGCAGAAGGTGACTGCACAATTTTTGAATAATTTCCCCCTTCATTCTGCCTCCACTTTCCCATGTCTTATTAATATTCACTGTATGTCAACAAGAATATGAAATCTGAATGTTTTAAAGTCACAAAGCTAAATGCAGGATCAATCCTGATATGCTTCTGAGATTGACACATTGTGAAAAAAAATCACAAAGTTAAATTTCTATGAAAATTGGGATTATAAGAAGTGGTTGCTGCCTGTATTGATTTTTAGCCTTTTCATTTGCTCTTCCTAGAAAATCTTGGTTCTGAGTACTTACTGACACACTTAAATTGTCAAGGAAATCAACTTGAGAGAAAATGAAATATTTTGGAAATGAGTTTGTGTGTCTTCTATTTTCATAAAGATCTAGTTCTTCAGTAGTAAAGAGACAGGGCAATTTGTGGAACTGCATAGTGGCTCCACCATAAATCTTGTCAGGAATGAGAGAGTGTATAAATAAATTAATAAACAAAATTATATTAATAAAACTGCATAACATCAGGGCTACATGTTTGTTCCAGTGTACTAATTCATAGCACACTAGGGAAGGTGAGAAAAAAAAAATTAAACTCACTCTAATGACATTAAAAATTGAGCACTTGTTGTTTTATTCAACAAATATCTATTAAGATCCTCAGTCCCCATCACTCTTAACATCTTTCGACTGCTTTTCTTTTCATAGCATATAATACTACTGGATATCATATATTTTTAATAGATTTATCTATTTGTCTATTGTCTGTACTTCCCATCGTAATAAAACCTTATAAAGACAGCAATTTATCTGTCTTGTTTACTGGCATATCCCCAATGTTTAAAATAGTGTCAGCCATATAAAAGAATCTTGATAAATATTCATTGAATGAATGAATGAACTAGGTCTGAACTAAATGATGAACTCAATAAACTAGATCAGACTAGGATCATGGAAAGGAATGTTAATTTGTTTACCAAATTAGATGAATTAAATGTTAAAAAATCTAGTTTATAGGCTAATAAAAGTGAAAGTTGCTCAGTTATGTCTGACTCTTTGCAACCCCTTGGACACGTGGCCAGAATACTGGAGTGGGTAGCCTTTCTCTTCTCTAGGGAATCTTCCCAACCCAGGAATCAAACCCGGATTTCCTGCATTGCAGGTGGATTCTTTACCAACTGAGCTATCAGGGAAACCCAGTAGATAACCTCATTTTTACCATCAAGTGTTGGTTGCATTTTTTTAACCTGGAAGGCTTCAATAATAAGTGGTAAATTAGTTGATCGTTGTAGTTTTTCTTTTTCAATATGTAAATCCTTTGGTACAAATAATCTAAATGGATTAAAGATTAAAAGATTCAGATGAAATTAATTTTAGCCAAGAAAACAATAGAAATAGGCATGAAATAAGAAAAAGAGGAAATATTGGGAAAAGACAGAACTACAATGTATGCATAATCCTGTCTGAGGTAAATGGACCAAGAGTCGGGGTCCTTATTCTCCTGATTGCTTATCCACATGGCTTTGTTCCCGAATCATTGGGTTGTATAAAACCCCTGCAGATGAACAAATCTGTCTTCCCAGGTTTATAATAGTAAGAATAATTATCTTGTTATCAGCCATTCAGTGGTATCACCATACAAAACTTTTATTTTTTGTTGTGTGAAAGAATACGGATTTGGCCAAAGTTCAGGTGACATATAGATCTGATTATTTTCTCAATACTATCCACACATAGTTTGTACCTTGCAGCAAACACAGACTTGTGATCTAAAGTAGAAATCTCAGTCATCAGTCACTCACTCATTTGCAATATATATGTCAATTTTTTTTCTCCTTTGAAAAAGCACAGTGTTCAATGCATTGCATAGAATGACTGACCTGAGGAAGCTATTTAACTTCTCTGAGTTGCAGTTGCCTACCTCTTAAGATGAGGACAAAAACACTCTTTCCTTCAAGTTGTTATAAACTTGACATGTACATTGCATGAAAAAAGTTGACATGTATATTGCAAACCAGTGAATGACTTACAGACTTATGAGGAAAGAGAGCAGCAGTGAGGAGGGGTTGTCTGGTGCCCCAGTGTATAGCAAATGGAGCCTAGAAGAAGGTAAAAAATAACTAATTCAAAATAACCTTTTGGATAGTTGAAATAATACTGTGTGCCATAAAAGAACCTCTACCCCTGCCCACCCCCCACCCCCCGCACCGTCCCTCATGTCTGCCTGGTGATTTCTATTTTCTTAACAGCTTCCTGCCTTCATCTTACCAACCAGCCTGTAAAAAAGAGGATTTCAGGAGCCTTACCTAACCTTCCCAATCCCAAGTGATGTTCAGATAAACTTCATGCAGCTCTCTCTAGGGTCCCTTGAATGGATTCTCATGGTAAGGATAGGACTAGCTCAGGACTAGCTCATTTGAGAGGTTTCCTGGGCACCTGCTTAGGAGACAATGCAACACCAGAATGAGAGGTGAGCCAAGTTGCAGGAACCTATCCTGCACTCCCTCCAGGTGTCACCTCTGCCCATCCCCCAAGGAGTTCCTTCCTCTTTTGTTCCTCTCCTTCTAAATCTTTTTCCCAAATCCTGGCCCTGAGAGCCTTCATGACCCCAAGGGTTATTGTGTGTGTCTATAAACCTGTGGATACTCATAGTTCCTCCCGTTTTTAAAGTTCTCACTACATGAGATGAGCCAAGCGCTCTATGTTGTTTAATCCTCACAACAACCTGATGGAAAGCGTGTTTTTGTCCTCATCTTAAGAGGGAGCAACTGAAACTCAGAGAAGTTAAATCGCTTCCTCAGGTCAGGCAGCCCGTAGTGACCGGGTTGGGTCTCCTGCCCCACCAGATGCTGCCTTGGACTATCCCTGCGCCAGGCTGAGGGTGGCTGCACACTGTCCAGGCGTGCAGCAGTGCCACGCACACGCTCAGTGCTCTGCTCTGCTCCTTGTCTTCTCCTCACACAACCTAAATCCCTGGAAAAGCCCAACCGTCTTTTCAGGTTTTGGTTTTTGTTTTTTCAGAAATGTGTGCTTGCAGTGAGCCTACTGTCAATGATATACTTGCTTTCAGTTTCATAAACACTTCCGATGCCTTCTCTCTAGGAAGTTGTTTCCAGGGTTATCTGACCTATGAGCGCGAGATGCCAATTAAATCCATGTGCAATCTATAAACATTTACAAATCAGGGGTGTGCCGAGCCTAAAGATTGTAGGGTCATCAGCACCTTCCTTGGAAGTGTCCTAGCTAGTAGATAGAAGTTTAGGTGAATGCTTCTGCCAGTCTTTAAAACATTCCAGCTTCATTTGATCCAGAGGATATTGTGAAAGGGAAAGCAGAGAGCTTATATACTTCATATACGCTTTACATGAAAATAATTTCTTTTTTCTTTTTTTTAAGAAAGAAACCTAAGCTAAAATTTCATCATCGTTGGAGGGAAGTTGGACTTAGTGTTTTCCGCCAGATGTGTGGACAATTTCTCCAACTAGAGTCCTTTAATGGGAATTACATTTTCCATAGACTTTCATTTCCTTGAATATTCTGTGCTTGCACAGCATGGCTCCAAAAACACCCTGCTGTGGCTGAGGAGGTCTTCTCCATGAGGCCAAGACAAGTCACTGGGCTGGGCTGGGCCATTCCTCTGGGACGAGGTACTTTTTCTAACCTAGTCCTGTGTGTGTGCAGAGCTGCCTGGTGGGGAGCTCTGAATAGCACAAAGGATCTTGGCTGGTCAGACTCCTTGTCAGGTTAGGAAGCCCTTTGTTTCTGTTTAGTTTTCTGAAACAAGACAAATTATGATATTTTCTGTTAATTTCTTTCCTTAATGAGTTTCATTAAAATCAAAGCTTCCGGAAGACTGAGCCTTGACAGCTGTCTAAGGACTGTTTCATTTACTGGGGGCTGCTTAGACTGAATAATTATTACAGCTTGATAGTTTAAAAAGAAGTAAGAACAACAGAGAGAAATAGATCCCTTGAATGGTGTGTCATACGTTTCTATTTCTTTCCAGGGTCTGTGATTCTATGGTGTTCAAACAGATCATTAAAATCATGTATTCTTTGAACTAAAATATTATTAAATCATCACACGCTTGCTTCTTAATGGCTCCCTGGTTCTTAAATACTGAATTTCACTTAATGATGGTAGATTAAAAGGAAACCTTTTAGAGGTTAATAAAAGAAATTTTAAAGAAAGGCTGTCTTTAAACACCGGCAGGTCATTCAGTGCATGGTGCCGTGTTGTCTTGATGAGAATATGGGCAACAGCATATTTTATCTCATGGTTACTGAGTGGTATAGTTATGCACATTCACTTGTCTACCCCAAGTAATTTTGTATGCCAGTTTGCTTAAAATTTAAATTGATGGCCAGAATCTCATATTTCATGATAGGGTCTTCTTATTTGTATGGCAAGCCTTCCCCCTACCCCCTGCCTACCCTCTATCCAAAGCAGAGACAGTGAATATGGTACATTGAGATGCTGAGATCCTCTGAAATCTTCTGTGATGGTTTACATGAAGACCAAACCTGAAAAAAATCTCAAAAAGGAAAAGAAAATAATATCAAAATTATTCAAAAATCGATAGAATGAAATATATATTGCTGATGGCTCAGTCAGTACATAATCTGCCTGCAATGCAGGAGAGACCTGGTTTGATTCCTGGGTGGGGGAGTTCTCCTGGAGATAGGAGTGCTTACCCACTGTAGTATTCTTGCCTGGAGAAATATGGACAGAGGAGTCTTGTGGGCTACACTCTGTGGGGTTGCAAAGAGTCGGACACAGTTGAGCGACTAACACTTTCATAAGGATGCAATGACTCAGAATTATTTTAAATGCTTCTTTGAGGAGAAAAGAAAGAGTGGATGAAGCAAGTGGAATAACAATTTGATAATTGTTGAAGCTAAGTGATGGGAATTTGGAGATTTACTATTCTGTTATCTTTATTTTTGTGGATATTTAAAAAATTCATAACAAAAAAATTTTAAGTGATAAAATCTTAATAGGAACATGGTATGCATGAGGTAGAAAAACAGGATCATGGATGGTAGCAATTTGATGGGCCCAGGATAATTTCACGAGAAAAGCTTTACATCATTTGAAAAAAAGCATATCGTTGGAAAATTTACATAACTGAGAAAAAATTAATGAGACACAACTCTGCAATCTTTCACGTTCTGATTTTTTTTAGCAGATGAATTACTGATTTAGGAGAAATTAAACTGGGGAAATACTCTGTATTGGGGGAAGGATTTCTAGGAGCGGGTTTAAATTTCACAAAGGAAGCCCCATTAGTAAAAGTGAGTTTAGTGGCTCAGGTGGAAGAAAAGAAATTGGATATAAATTATGAGGAACAGACTACAGAAAAGAATATGCATTTTCATTGTTCTTTTTTTATCCCTAGCTGTTTAAAAACTTGTCAGAGACAAAAGAGAGCATTGCTCATGGATTCACCTATATGCCCAGAAAAGCAGAGGGTCCCCTTCTCACCATGGTCTTTGGTTTGGGATGGAGTCTTAGAGCTACACTCTCCATGAATGTGGAGGCTCAGGAAAGCACAGGGAAGCCCCCCTCCCTCCACAACTTGAGATGGAGAGCCAACTAGCTTCAGCTCTTGGGAGGAATCAATTTTGTTGGCTGTGTTAGCCCTCGATAATGTCCCGTAGGGTTTCCTAGCCTTTGTGGAACACTTCCAAACCGCTCCCATTTTCTGATAGTTCTGCTTAGGGATGGAACTGGATGAGTAGTTGGACCAGAGAGTTTTTAAGTGTCCTTCAAATTCTGAGGTTTTTTTTTTTTTGATTATCAAAACAAAGAGAAATGAAGACATCCTCAGCAGTAACTGAGGTATTTGTATGTAAGATAGGTATGTCTGCAAATGTGCCTCTGCATGTTCCCTGTAAAGAGAAGATGTATCCATATTGTGAGCCGTAGGCTGGCTGCCCACCAAGTAGCAGACTGGATGTAATCTGGTCCTTCTATTTCTTAAAGCTTTTAATACCAGGGAGCCTGGTCTCTCTCAAGAACTCCTCATTAAAGTATAAAACACTCTCCTGTAGTTTCGACGCTAGGAAGGCGCTCTCCTTCCGAAAAGTCTCTCGCTGTCTTATGGAAATGTCTCCCCTAGGAGGTCAGTGAGCCCAGAGCTGCAGCTGTGTTTTAATAAGGGCTGGATAATTTTATGACCAATAACATTTGTCGTTACACATGCTACAAGAAGGTTAATCAAATCTCAGCCTTCAGGGCATAATCTGGGCTCTCGCGGGAATTTACCCGCAGAATTCTGTGTTTGCCTAGGGAAGCTTCCTTCCCTCCTCACACATTAGTTGTTGACTGTGGCTTCTCTAGTCTGGATTTGCACCGCCATTGTCTCTTACTATCACTGGAATTTTGCAGTGTTTGGAGGGCGCCAACCTTGTTTGGGGGCATCAACCTGATGGTACGGCTTGAGGAGGCTGGATTTTAGAGCTTCTGGGCTTTCAGGCCGATACTTTATTTTTTTTTTAACTTGAAACTTCAGTGAGACTGGAGTATTCAATCTATCTGTTTCATTTGCCTTAGGGAGCCAAAGTTTAAGGCAACTTTCAGACCTGAGATACCAAATATTTTTCCAGCATTTCTCGGTTGCTTAGGAAACTCATAAACTGGTTCAAACATCTCACTTGGGGAAATATTGAAGTGACATTTAACTCAGAAACAAACTGCTTTTGGTCTGCTAAAGAAAACAGCATCACTGCCTGGAAGGGCAGCAAATCAAAATAAAGAGGGCAAGAGAGAAAGAGGAGACGGCTCTTGAAAGCTGAAGTTCGGGTGGCGGGAACACAAAATTTGAGATTGTGCGTGTTTTTTCCTTCAGTTTGGATTCTGTGGCTGGATCAACTGGTGGTATTTCACATCCTGCTATAACAAAGAAGTGAAGTCCCCTTGTCATTTGAGGGGTCAAGAGACCTCAAGAAGTCTTTTCTTCAGGATTCAGTGATATTTAATGGCACAAAGGAGGGGATATAGATAATCAGAAATAAGATCTAGCTGTCCATGGCTTCCAGAGTCTCTGTTAGGCCCTGTTGAGCTGGCCTCTGTTTTGATTTGCTGTAGACTATCTGCACAAGGCCACCCTTGCAGGTTCTGTGTGGTGGAGGCCATGTTGCTTCAGAGTCTCCACCATGGTAGAGTTCTCCCTACTTATTCCCTGCCTTGTCATGCTGGTTTCTCCAAATCCAGCACAAGGCAGGCGCAAAGGCCCTGATTCAGATTGTTTGAGTACTGAAAAGGCTGTGTGTGCATGAGCACGTGTGCATGTGTATTGAGGGGGGCACCAAATATGACTCTGTTTCCATATGGTCACCTAAGTAGGAGGTGACATGAGCCTACTCTAGGTTCCCAGGGCTCCTGGGTTAAGAATAGAACCAGGTAGGTGTGGAATGGAGTGGGTGGAGTCCCAGGAGAGGAGGCAGAGTTCAGGGAATAACTCTTTACTCCTTAGCACTTTCTTGGACATTGGCTATAACTGGAGGTGTCTAGAGATAAGTAAAATGCATGCATAATATTAACTGAACAGAAACAGAAAACAAAAATGAGATTCTGTTAGATACCAGATTATACACCTAATCTCTAGGCATTTTGCAGAACCAGAGACTGAACAATCAAAGTGCACCTAATCTGAGTATTCAGATTAATCGACCAGTCTCTGTACCTTCCAAAACTATAAGCTGGAATACGTGAGATGGAAATGAAGGGAACTGGGAAAGGAAGGCATCCTGCCTCATCCCGCCCCTCCTGGGCGGAGAAGGCGCTAGAAGCCATGTTCTCCAGCTGCTTCAAGCATAATCCTGTAGTGTCCCCCGTGGGCTTCGGCTCAGGTTGTGTCAGCTTATGTGTACAAACAGATTTTAAAAATTGTCCCTTGCTAAGGGAGCTGACATCTGCCACTCTCGGAAATTAGAAATGACAGATGCCCTGAAGGGTAAAAGGCAGTGGCTGATTTTCTGTAAAAAAATAGAATCTACTCAGACTCCACTTTTCACCAAACAGACAGCATTGTCTAATCCACGCATTTAGTGGTGATTTCAGATAACAAAGGAAAACGGGCAAACTCGTTGTGTGTGTTAACACTGCTGTTTTCTCCTGCAAAACAAAAGCAGAACCATCCTCACTCTCCTAAGGTTTAATGCAGCGCCCCCTGCATCGGACCCAACAGGTGATGGATATTTGTGATGAGATATGTGGTATTGCAGAATCCTCATGTTTGGTCACCCTGGGAGGCCCCTTGTGTTTGCAGTAGCCACGTCCCCTCTCCGCCACGGAGAGAAAGAACACAAGCCTCGGTACGCTTGAAAGTGAGTGGAGTTAAACTGAAGATAGAAGTTCTTGTCTATTTTAGCCAGGCTGTTTGGGAAGGGGAGCTGGAATTGGAACTAGGAAACAGTGAGAACCGAGGCATATTTAGGGCTTGGCTTCTCTCCACCTCCTCTCTCTCGGTATCTCTGAGTTTCTCTGGCTGTTGGCTTCATGTTTTTCTATCAACCAGACTTCGTTGCTTCCCCACAATTCTTAGTCTTCATTACTTCCGTATGCACAACTCCATCGTGGCCTCTCCAGCTCCTCTCAATATTGTGATTTTTTAGTTCAGCTCCCATTCTTACCTGTTATAATCTCTCTTTGTGTTCTAGTTTTTGTTCCTGAGAGAAAAAATCTGATGGAATCACTCCATCATTTTGCAACAGGGCATTTCACGGGTTGCTGGGCACCTTGTTTAATGGCTGCCCTTGGGTCACATGCTCCACTCAGCTAAGGCTGGTCACATGGTACAAAACAGAGTACACACTCTCTTAGAAAGAATGTGATGGGTTGACACCTTGATTGATATCTCAAGTTTACTGCCCAGCATTTACTGAGTGTTGACCTGTGTCAAGCACTTTGCTAGACATCACGGGTGATCAAAAGCCTTTTCCCCCTATTTATGTAGTAAGGAGGGAAGGAAAAAAAAAATGGCTCCATCTAGAAGCAGATAAGAAATAGCAGGGAGCACATGAGGAAGATGTTAAAAGTAGATTTAATCATGTATAACCAAATTTGTGGTTCTGATCCAAAATCCAGAGTGTACTTTCTTCCTCTTTAGTCTTGCTCTTTGGGTGTGAAAAGATGGGCAGATCCTTAAAGATGACTAAAAACCCCTATTGAAAGCCTCCTTCCAGGGCTCAACTAAATCCCATCTCTTCCCCACCACCTTAGCCCAAAAAGGTACCTCTCTCCCATGACCTTGGCAAGCATGTATGTATGTATTTAAGCAAGAATCTGTCACATTTTTCCTCCCTTTAATATATATATATAGGTCTCATCTTCTTAACCAAGCAGAAAACTCCTTGAGTGAAGGGGCCAGATCTTATGTGTCTCTTTCCCGTAATTCCCATAGCCAATGAGATAAAGAAAGTGAATTCAGAATGCTGGAATAAGTTCATCTAAGAGGAGCCTTGATTAATGATTTGAATATACTACGTGTGAAAATGCAGTCCAGTCCCAGAATTTAGTTAGTAACATATGCAGGTATTTTGATGATATGAAACAGCAGAGCTCTTGAGGAAGGATGTGGTGTAGACAGTGGTTGGTCATCCAGGAGTGAGCTGTGGTGCTGAAGGTGTGCGTTTGCTCTGGGGGTTCGAAGGGGAGAACTATAGAGATACTCTGAAAGTAGCCCAGAGCATCTCCCTTGCCTCTGCCTTTCTGGCTCTAGTGTGGGTGTATGTGGAGAGGGGCAATGTTTAAACTCAGCTGGCTGGTTCTCTTATGACCTTGTTCATTTTAAGAACCTGGGATTTTATCCAAAAATGTAATATGTTTCTTTCCCTTTGGTTTACATATACTGCTCAGAAGACTCTGTTAAGAATTTCAAATATATCAGTAATAATTCATCACACACTGTGTTAATAGATTAGAGTTAAATGGCAAGAGTCACTTCCAATGATTGACTTTCTTCTGTTTTCTGTATATTTCAACTCATTTTAAAAAAAAAGAAGAAAGAAAGCAACCACAAGAGCAAAACAAAGAAGAATAAGGCAGGACAAAGTGCTGAACAGTGGAAAGTGTGGCGAAGTTGCCTGTGGAGTCCTTATAAAACACAGTCTTTTAAATATGTATTTTATTGTTTCTAGCAACTCGACAAACTAAAACCATATTGAAAACGAACAACTGACTGAAGTAAGCCGAAGCATGCCTCAGGCAACTCAGGGCTTCCTGCCAGTTTGGGGTTAACTTCTGTCACTCCTAACATTTGCGAGAGATTCTGAGTAACATTCTGAGTAACATCGAAGTCACAAATTCTACACACAGATAAAGTGAGGAAAGGAACAAACACACTCAGTGTTATTAAGCCTACTGCTCCTTTATAACCTCCGATGTTGCAACAACAAAAGGTTTAGGAGGGGAGAGGGATGTCCTTGAATGGGGAGGAGCTGCTAGCAGATAGTGGGGACTGTATTGGGCATGACCTTGGGTACCTTCTGCTGTTTTCCTTTTATCCCTTAACCTGTCAGTGTCTTGCCAAGAACCCCGTATTATGATTCTTTCATGCCTTCAGTTGGATCACCCAGTTACACCTCAGTATCTTCCATTTGTGAAACAGGGACACATTACCATTCTCAGCAGGCTGAAAAAGTGCAATGGAAACCTTAATGCATTGACCCCTATAAAAACTGACTTCATTTATTACAGAGATCTTTACACTCTCACACCTTTTCCCTATGTATATAAAAGGCTAATAGGAAAGAAGGGAAGACCTCTGATTTAAAGGGAGAATGGATTTTTATATCAATCCCCTTCATTAGGAACCATTTATTTGAAAAGAGTTATCTTAAGAAATCATACTTCAGTTGGTAGTGGGGCGCGATCAGGAAAGGAAGAGAGGTAAAGAAGGAATCAGAACCATCCAGCACTTTGCCCCTTTTACATCCCCAGTAAACAGGGAGTCCTGAATCTTGAGCCATATCAGATTTCCATTTTTAGAAACACTTAGGAAGTGTAAATGAAGCCATTGACTGGCTAAAGGCGGTGGCATCTCATGACAGGATGGTCAGCTGAAGACTTCAGGATAAAACTGAGGACAAAAATAGCCATTGCATCACTAGCCCCTACCAAGGTAAATCTGAGAGATTTTGCTGACATTTTTCCATATAAATTTCAAGCATTCCAAGAGTGAAAGCAGCTCTGGATCCAGGCAGAGGTTCCCCAGGGGGCACTGTGTGTGTAGAAGGGAAGCCCATCTTCAGGTCTGAAACCACAGGATGAAGAGGAATGAGGCTCTGAGTCCTCGCCTTGCAAAGCTGCCTTTTGTTGCAATGAGTGTGAAGCACATGCCTTAACTTTTAGTTACTTTGGCTTTTTTGGCTAGTGTCGCATCTTATAAGTCACAGTCTAGCTTCTCCTGTCCGTATTTTTACTGCACAGAAGGTTTCCCAATTTGCAAGCGTTTGCAGCACGGCTGGGCCCGGAGATAAAACAGAATGTGTATGTAGTACAGCATGCATTCAACTGATGCACAAGATTCTTTCCACCATATGTGCAAAGTAGTGTGCTTTTCACTCGAGGTGCCACTGCCAGAATTGCCAGGAGCACATGAATAAGTGGAGGAGAGACACCCCGTCCGCCGTGCGATGGATGGGGTGCCAGGCCTCACCCTGTGCTTGGAAGAAGACCCTTGCTTTCAACACCCACCTGTAGTTTTACCCTTCCTTTTTAGCTCCTCTGTCCTGCTGTGTTCCACTCACCTTGACACGGCTCCCCTAACCTCATCCTCTTCCCTCAGCCTGGGTGTGGGGTGCCTGCCATTGTTAAGGTTGGTGTGGGGTCCCGGATGCCCTTCCAGTAGGAGAGGAGAGGTGTAATTAGCATTTGTCCTGATGAGGATAATAAGACCGTGGTTAAAAACTCATCAGTTATGGAGAGGAATGGCATGAGAGGAAAACCAGCTGATGTTTTATTTTTTTTTTCTTCCCTGTAAATGTTTATTGTTCTTCATCTCAGGCAAGCATAGCTTATTGAGCCTTTTTACAGGAAAGTAACATTAGTCTGGTCTTTACAGGTAAATCTTTCAGTGGAACACTTTTCATGATAAGAAAAAAAAAAAGATGAGAGATATAAAAGAACTGTACTTTTCACTCAACTCTTTGTATCTCCTTGTCTCCTTTAGCTGAAATAAGCCAATTCAGAGAGTTTTTGGTTCATTGTATTTTACTTTCATATTTGCTGCCTAAAATTTGAGTTGTCACCTCCCTTGGTTTTTCTGAAAACTTATTTGTTTGAAAGCATATAGTATTTCTGGCCAGAAGATGTCAGTGGACTCATGACTCAAACTCTCTTCTTAACATGACCTCCATGTTAGTTTTACATGGAGGTCATAACCACTGTCTCATTCAACCAAATGTAGGTAACAAGTACTAGCACATCTTCACAGCTGGGGAACCAGGCCACAGGGCAGTAACTGCCTTTCACCTGTCCTTCAAATTCTTCAGCCACTGGCCTGGGAGGTAGGGCTCCTCCACCCACAGGCCTTGCAGCCGGAGCAGTTGGTGTATTATATTTGATGAAGCATAATAACAGTGTTATTATAATCAATCTGTTGCAACTAAATCATTATCTCAACTTTCTACATTGATTTCGTGTGAGTTATTTTCCTCCTTTTTTCCCCAGCAGGTTAACAGATAACCTTTGGGCCAATCGAAAGTGTGATCTTTGGGTTTACATTATTTGTGAGTGCTGACGGGTTTGCTGTTCTCGACCATGCCCACAACATGGAACAATACACGGCTTCTGTCTTGGCTCTCTGTGTTGCTACCCCACCTTTCCTGAGCTGGAGATCTATTGGAAACTCTTTGCCTGGGAGGATACAGTGGGAATGGCAGGGCCCTTGGGTTTTAGCATTGTCCTGTGCCACTGTGGTGGCTGGGGGAAGGTGATGCACACCACAGGGGAAAGGACAGGCTGATGGTAGATTTCGCCCTGTCCATGTGGAAATTTGGGTGAGCAGACAGCCCTTGTGCTAACGTGTGCTCTATGAGAAGTGAAGCTGATGTGTTCTGGAAAGGCCAAGGACAGAAAATGACAGGGATGTTGAGAGATCCCCACTGACCATCCCTGGTGGCCCTGTTGGAAGCTTTAATCCTAAGGGCAGCGACCAGCAGAGAAATGTCCTGCATTTTAGCAGATTCCTTGTGGAGCAGGAGAATCTTCTTTCCCAGGCTTGCAGAGCATCCTTCCTTGGCTGGGGAAGAGCACAGAGACTCTCCTTCAAGCCCATGTTTCAGATGCTTTGCAGTGGTGGCGACAGTCACACAAGGGCTCGACCCACATTCATTGGGTAATTGGTTATTTTAACACAAACTGTGACTAAGGAACATGATTACACACCTGTCAGCCATGTGACGGGGAAGAGAGCTGTCTGTGAGCAGGGGGACTGGCTGCATTTCTTCCCGGGTCTCCGTGGAGCCTTCTCCATCAAAGATGTCATTTTTCATTTTTACCTTGAAACAAGACAAGCATTAGAGCTACTGCCTTGTCTGTATCATTTATAGGAATTGAGGCCACAGATGCTAATCTAAACTAATTCAATTTCATTCTGATTATATCTTTGTAGCTCTCACATCCTAGAGCACAGGAGGGCAGGATGTAATATGAAGAAACAAATGAGCATAAACATTATATGGTGCCTGTACAGCAGCTTCCTGTGACAGGGCAGGGGTGGAAAGAAATGAAAGTGTTTTGTACAAGGACAACATTTGAATTTATGATGAAATAGATCAGAAAAAGAAAGCCGTTTCAGATTGTACAGGTGACTAAGTGCGGGAGGGGATTCCCACTTGTGGTGAGGGGATTGCCAGGTGATTCAGGGTCCTGTCTGGGGGTTTCAAAGGAGGAGTGATGTCTCAGAAAGATGGGGATAAACACATTAAGAAACAAACAAACAAACAAACCTCAAAGGCAACAATTTTGAACTTAATTCTAAAACAAATAAGGACCTAATAAATGTTGCAACATTTAGTTAAAAAAAAAAAAAAGCCCTAGCCTTTTGAATAAGAAAATAGTATCCATTCATTTGCACATTGACTGAGAATGCTGAATCAAATATTAGACTGTTCAGAAGTTCTCCCTCTCCTTTATTTGTCTGCTCCTGTCCATCTTTGGTGAGGCCATTCGGCTTGGGAGATGTGCTTGTACCAACAAGCATATGTCCAGCCTCTGCAGAGAATTGAAGCAGCTGATACATGTGTTTTCTATCACTGAGTTAGAAACAAAGTTGATACAGGATGAAGTTAGTAGCTGGGAAATAAGGAATCAAGGGAGATGGTGTGAACGGTAAAGAAGGGGGACTAACAGTAAAACCTAGGTTGTTATTTGGAGGAAGTGTGGTGAAGGCAGTGGAATTCAACATGCAACAGTCCCCCCAACATGCAACCCTAGGCCGCTTATGTGGGTGGGATCTGCCCAGTGAGGGTGGAAAGTTTCTTGATGGAGATGTTACTCATGAAACATAAGAGGAGATAAAGAGAGAAAACAAAACGATGCCTTATTTGCAGGGGGCACTATGGTAGTCAGAAAGCAGAAGAGAGAAGAGGTCATTAAGTGCCTGTTGTGTCTAGGCTGCATAGAGGGATAGGACCCTGATTAGAGAGTGTATTTATGCATTTCTAAAAGCCCTCAGACCTTCACCAGTATCTTCACCTTTGCCTTTGGCTGCTGAGCATGCCCTTTAACTGCGTGCAACTTAATTTTAATCAAGACTTTAACGATAAGAAAAGATACTGAGTCCCTATGACCTTCCAGTCAGCTGAGTTTTTCCCTCCAGAAAAGCAATGGGTTTGTAAAATTTAAATAACTGTCATTTATTGAGTTCTTACCCTGAGCCAGACATTGTATGGGACATGTAATGGATTTTCTCATTCAATCCTTGCAACGAATTCTTGAGCTGGATATTAACATCCCCTGTTTTTACGGTGGCCCCAGAAATGGAACTCAGCTCATTATAGGCATCAAATGCCTCTCCTCACCCCTTTTCTGTATTAACATCTTCAGCCAAATGGCACATGGGGTGCTCAGCCTTTAAGAATTTGCTCTTTTTCCCCTTGGTTTTCACTTCCTCATAATTCTTATGTAATTATGAGAATATTTTCTAGTCCTTACTTTTGTGGTTTATTTATAATTATTTAAAAATCTAAATTTTAAATAGGATATAAATGTATGATATTTGACACTTTGAAAGGTGTATGATTAGACCTTGTCAGGGAATCGTTTGTTCTATTGTTATCATTGAAGTTAAAAAATTAACGTGTGTTGAATGTTGAATGGGCTGGATCCCATTCATTTTGTATCCTTCGTTGTAGATGCTCAATAAATAATGAATGAATGAATGAATGAGACCTAAGGAAAAAATTGTTTAAATGCCCCTGTCATTGCTACCCATTTGAAGAGTTGACTCATTGGAAAAGACTCTGATGCTGGGAGGGATTGGGGGCAGGAGGAGAAGGGGACGACGGAGGATGAGATGGCTGGATGGCATCACTGACTCGATGGATGTGAGTCTGAGTGAACTCCGGGAGTTGGTGATGGACAGGGAGGCCTGGCGTGCTGCGATTTATGGGGTCGCAAAGAGTCGGACACGACTGAGCGACTGATCTGATCTGATATCAAACCATAACAATTTTCTGTTTGACACTTAGGGCAAGAACCACAGGGTGAGTTTTATGAGTTTAGAATCCTTTGTCCTTGAAAACATGTCTCAATCCATCTTGAAATCCAAGAAGAGATTTGGGCTCCCATTCTCAGTTAGAATTCCATAGTCTTAAATTCATAGGATGTGTAAATGAAACCAAAGTATAGGAGAGATTTGAAAACAAGCCGGCCCCCCAATGAGAAGTCTGTCAAGTTCAAAGGATGTGCCCTTCCCCATCTCCAAGCAGTTTCTCTGGCTGCTGCACAAGACCCCCCCAGCACACTCCCACTTCCTTGTCCGCTCCCCAGCCCCCCTCCCCACTCATTCTTCCCCATCCCTGCCCCACGCCTCGGGGGCAGATGCTTGGAAAGACCGCTGCCTCGGGTGGGCTCAGGGTTTGGGTCTGCTCAGCCTTTGGCTGTGTTTTTGTTGCTTGTGTTGCCTGTGGTCTAATAGACCACAGTCTCCTGTCGGTGGTGGGGAGGGGGACAGCTTCCACGAACACCTCCATTTGAGTTGCGTTGGGTGTCAGTGCTTCACCATGAAATAAGGAGACCAGAGGGCAAGGTTTCTCCCTCTCCCACCAGCACCCCAGGGATGTTGAGCTGTCACTCCTCTGCCTCCTGGCGGTGTCTTCAGTTTCTCTTGCTCGTCATCAGCCAGGCTTCCGCTGCTGGCTGTGCTGATGTGGAAGAGCCCCTTGTGGTGTGGGGGCAGGAGCCTGCGCTTAGCGTCGAGATGCCTGAGTTCAGAGCCCAGCTCTGACTTTATCAGCTCTTTAGCTTTGGACAAGTCACTTACCTTCTCTACACTTCAGATTCCTTGCTGGCAAAATGGAGATGGTAATGATAATATAGACCTCATAAGGATTTGCTGGGGGGCTTTGATGAGATGAAGTCTGCAAAATTCTTAGTGTGGTGTCTTGCACAGAACAAACTTGAGTCTTGTGTTACTGTCAGAGGTACTTCTATATTGGGTTTTCTTCCTTTGTGGTGACAGCTCCATGAAGCAGTCATTGAGTGGGAAGTTTCTGGAAGTGTTAATGTTCTCTCAGTCCAATCTGTGGTCTTGGAACCTCCATTATCTCTGGGAGATACCTACCATATCTAGATCTACCACATCTCATATCTAGAATCACACTGAGCAATTGAAATACCAGGGTGCAGAGGAACTGGAAGAGCTTGGGAATTTTGGTACCAGAATGGTTGGGTTAGGGGTGGGGCGAATAGAGCAAAACAGGAGTGGCAGGTGGGGACTGCTCACTGTGCAGAGCACCTGTTCATCTCTTGTTCTAAAAAGGGAGAGGATGTGGAAACCCAGGTCATTTTTTGTCTTTTATCACATGGACCTTGATTCCAAAATCTACTTCATGGGATAATAATAATGATAGTGGAGCAAGTGTTCACTGAAATTGTCATCCAAAAATGAGTCTCAACCTGATACTCAGCTGTTGGCCTCAATGAGCCTTTCCCTCAACACCAAATTCTGCTAGAATGATTATCTCCCATTTAAACATGACACAACCCCACCTTTTATTACCTCCATTTATCATCTACAGAATGACTAGGATTTAAAACTAAGACTCCAGAGAGTATTGTTTGAGTAGAGGTCATTATTCATGAAGCCTCTGAGCCACCATCTTTGCATTTGGGTCCTCAGAGAGGCTGATTGGCCCTAGGGTTGGAAGCAAGGTAATCTAGACTTTGTTGCTCCCAGCCTGATAATGCCTATATTGATGTGACAGGTCAAGTGGCACATGAATTCTAATTGAAGCTGTCAGGAGGGTCCATCCTGTTCACAATCGCATTCCAACTTCACGCTCTGAAAGACCCAGGGGGCAGAGCCAATGGATTGGTCACCCTGCCTTTCTCCTTTGCCTGCCTCCAGCACATAAATCACAGCACCACTCCACGTTGGTCAGAACATTTGTGTGGACAGTGCACAGTGACACCAGAGTTATCCTCCTAGTCCTCATCTTTCTTCATGTTCAGGCCAGTTTTATAAACATTGTATAATTTCAAGATCTGTTTCTTGCTAAAGAAATCTTACCTTTAAGGCAAATTGTACTTGACATAACATATTGGATGCTGACCATAAAGCTGTCCCAGGCCAGAGCAGTGACCAGAGTAAGTCTCCTGTGTCTGTCCTGAGTGGAGGACCAGAGTGGTGGGTCCACAGCTAAGTCCATGAGAGAAAGCAAACTCCAGGCAGGCCAAGGGCATGGGTCAGAGGGTCCATGGCAAAGCCAGAGCCAAGGGTGAGGGTGGAGAGCTGAGAGTGGTATGGAAGTGGACTCAAAGTTGAAGCTGGTAGGGAACCAGTGACAAAGTGCAGAGTGATTGCGAGATCAGCCTTGGGGCCTCTGTCATGCTGCTTAGTGGACACCCAGGGGACAGGGTTGACTGCAGCTTAGCATACGAACCATCCAGAGAAGATGTAGGTGACCCTGCTGTATCTGGACATTGATTATGGCATTTCTTTGGCTGCTGGTGGGAGAAAAGAAAGTTAAATTGGTCTGAGCACTGAACTTTTATCACAGATAACAATTGTGACATCATGGTCATTGAAAAATACTGCTGCTAATTCAGAGCTTATAGTCCTTGACCTCAGAATTAGGGAATAATTCAGAGAGACCATTTGTTTCCATTCATGACACATAGCTCTCCATGACCACTATCACTGGGGTATGCCCTTTGAGATATTTCTTCCAGAAGTAGTGAGAGACATGCCCTGATCCAGCCACATCCTCTCACATGTTTTCTGGTATCTATCACCCTTTGGAAGACCTGTGTGCATATGTCACGAAGAAGGGTGTGTTCTGGGATGGAGACACAGAGCAAGCTAATTGTCCCAGGACCATGACCCGCACCTCTTACATCATCGTCCCACCATATTATGCCCACCGACTGAGCTAAGCAGCCATCAACCTGATCAGAGTGCATTGCTGATGCTCTGTCTCGGTTGTCCCTAGTAGTGGGCGGGGTTGTGGTAATGAGCAGAGGCCCATATACTGGGCCTTTGGCTCCCCACCCCTCACCCTTCAAGAATCACCACAGTCCAGGCCCTATTTCTCCTCTAGGCAAGTCCAGGGACTCAGTGTCATGAATTTGTATAGGGGGTTCCACTGCTTTGATGAACTGACTCATGTTAACTAAAGTCACAACCTGCACTTATGTACCAGAGAGCTGGGAGTAAATGAGATAAGACACACAAACATCTTTTATAATTTGTATGGCATTTTCTATGGGATTAATAAAAAATCATATGATGATATTGATAATGCTTTTAGAAATTCACAAAGGAAATTACTAAAGGGTCTGAATAGTTGAGTGAACTCTGCAGGGGGCATCCTTCTGGAATTGATGGACTTAGCTGTCCTGATCAACCATCTGAAGGTTATTTAGTAAGAATTTGGTTAAAGAGGTTGGTTTGTTTTAAGGGTTAATTTTATAGCTTTTGAAGTGCCATCTGCCACAGGTTGTGCAAGAGAATTACTGTCTCCTGCTTGCTCTTGGATTTCTTTTCCTAGTGTCTTTGCAGACCATCCTTCCCTCTTCGGTTGTATCTGCCATTAAATACCCTCATTTTCTAATTTCCTTGGTGTATTCAATCTTGGACTGCTAAACCAAAGACTTAAAAAAAAATTCCCTTAATAATAAATAATACATGTTTTAAAATTAATGGCATTAGTATTTTCAAGTTATTCCGTATTGATTCATTTTTGTCACTAGCAGAGAGGTGGTGGAGCATCAGAGTTTCGAGTGGTCACCCTGAAGGCACATTGCCTAGGTTTGAATCTTGATTCTACCACTTGTTAGCTGTGTGACTTTGTGTAAACTGTGTAATCTGTCTGTGCTCTAATTTCTTCATATAAAAATGGAGGCTAATACTAATACTGATACAAAACTCCTAAGGTTTTGTATGGTGTATGTGTGAGTGTGTATGTAAGAGCAGTTAATATGTATCAAGCACTTAGAATGCTGTCTGGTGAGTACGTTAGCGCTGCAGGAATGTGAGCTGTTCCTATTAATCCCTGATATTATCCAGAGCAGTATCTTCGTCTGTTTCTAGTGTGTTTCTTATTCCCCTTGGAGACCAGGTTGTTTTGGGGGGAGACTTCCTATGGATAGTAAATTTCCCCCGTAACATCTGGATCCTTTCCTAGCCTTACAGGTGGGGTCCTGAGGTCTCCTTCCAGTCCTTGCCTGGTTCACATTTTCTCTAATTTCTCAGGTCCATCATGAGAGCTATATATAAAGACCAGGGTCCAGACCCTTTGCCTAGTGATTTCAAAGAACAGGAATAAAAGAACCACCCGAAATGCTCAATTATTTGAGCATTTTATAGGGGTCAATTGGTAGCAAAATGGTGTTATCTGTGTTTCCCTGCCTTTTGTTTCCCCTCTAGGGTCCCAGGGTAATAGATGCAAATAAGCAGTGAAAAGTCAAAAGGCAAGCGATGGGCAGAGGCTGGAGGTGGGGGAGGGGAGCAGTCATTGAGTCTGGATCAAGGGTCCTGGGATAATCAGAAGCTGCCTAGATGTAACGGTGGTATCGCTTTAGCTGAGAATTGAAAAGAAGAAGCCACATGCCCCAATTGCTGGGTCTTACCTGTGGTCACTTTGAAAAAGCTGTTCTTACCAAACAAAGACGCTCAGGTGACCTGACAAAGAGCAGTGCGAGATAAATCCTGAAGGGCCACCTGTTCGATAAAGGGAAAATAGATTTTAAAAATGAAAAGCAGAAACAGGGATTTCAGAACCACTCAGCAACTGCTCTGATAATTCCAGACACAGCTGAAAAGCATGCTGGATGGAGGATGATATATTTTCGTCCACGTGGTAGCTGTATTTCAGGCTGATGTGGAATCTGTTGCCGTAACTGTCATGCAATCCATTAGGCCCCTGAGTGAGGGCAGCCATTAATCAGGCAGGAGATCAGCCCCACAGCCTCACACGCTTGCGGCTCTGAGTGGCTCTGACCTGACATCGTTTAAGGCGATGCTCATGGAGGCCATAAACATGATTCGATTCCCATTATCTTCGTGTTGCATGTTTGTTACCGTTATTCTTTGAAGACTCCAAGTTGGATATTAAAAATTTATGATATATATAAAGATTTGTATGGAGTGAAAAAATAGCTGCAGCAAATAAGTCCATCTCATTCATCAGAGATGTGTGAGCTGTCAGAGGAGCCTGAAGAGGGATGGAGAGAGCCCCCTGCTTGCCAGCTGAGGAGGATGGAGACTTAGAAGGAACTTTGCTGCGGAAGACAGCTTCTCCCTTGGCCCACACGCTAAGTGGGAATTTAAATACATTTTGTTAAAAGAACAAAGTAAAACAGGTGTCATTGCAGGATCCCATAGTCAGTCTTCAGTGACAAGCTAATGAAAGGGAAGGCAAGGGATACAGATGCAAAGATTAGGAGCAGTGATGAGTTGAGCGAGCGCCTGGTTCCACACACCCATGTTTCTGGGTGCCTGGGATGTCGCAGAGCAGGGAGCCTGAGGCCAGATAGGAGTCCCCAGTCTAGGAGAAATTTCTCTGCCCAGGCTGCATGCATACACAATCCTGTCCATGCCCCATCCGCCATCTGATATTCAGTGACTTGAATATGTACTTACATCGATGTAGGCAGTTCAGAGTGAAGAAAGCGCACTTCCGGGCCTTGCCTTAAGGAAGGGGAAGGATTAATGAATCCATTCAACATATATGTGGAAAAGGAAATGGCAACCCACTCCAGTATTCTTGCCTGGAGAATCCCATGAACAGAGGAGCCTAGTGGGCTACAGTCTATGGGGTTGCAAAGAGTAGGACATGATTGAGCAACTATCACTTGCTCACTCGACATATATGTATAGGCTTGTTCTACAAGGTACTCGCTGAGCATGGGGCCTTGGTACATAATGCATAGCCTCTGCCCATTCTGGTTGGAAAGATAAGACAGGAGTCCTGAGCCGGGTGAGTTACACCAAGGTGTCCTGGATGGACTTGGCGCAGTGTAACTAGGTGAGATAGAAAAACAGAGCAAGGCACCAGGTTGGTTAATCCAGGAACAGAATTTTGGGGATGAGAGTTTTGTAGGCAAAGACCAGAGGCTAGACTGATTTTTCTTAGGCGAAAGTCCATCTGGGTGGGCGGTAGAGGAAAGAAACATGTGGGGAAAAGGGATTATTGGCTAAAGTCCAAATTGAGTACTGATCTGTAAGCTAAGACCCTGAAGTCTAACCACATGGGAGGGATGTGTGTTGGGCAGAAGTGCATGGAATAGTGAGAGGTCAAAGTGTGAGGCAGATGTGATCAAAGAGCTCCAGCAGAGGCTGAGACGCAACATGGCAAGTACTTCTGGGTTCGGGGGCAGAACACTTCCTCTAGGGACTGCAGTGCAAGGCAGAATGTCCAGTTGTTAGGGTTAAAGCATAGGAACGCATTCATTCATTCTCCATTTATGTGGCCTTTATAATACGACAGGAACTAGATGAGGCTCTTACAGCTTGCAGCTGAATAGACCGCAGTTTCTGCAGTCTATTCACAGGACCACACAGATTCGTGGGGAAGGCAAACACATAGATGGTCATAGTACAGTGCAATGGATGGAGTGGATATGGAGAGCACAGAGAGGTTAGACCAGGAGGAAGAGGTCTCAGATCGGTTCCTAAAGGAGCTGCAATCTGAATGAAGGCTTACAAGATGCTTGCGGATTTTCCAGGAGAAGTGGGGAGGAGAGATGGAGTCTGGTTTTGCCCTGGTAAAATGAGGTAAGGGTCAGGAATCTAGGTGAAGGGAATGGACTTTCAGTCATGAGGACTTGTGTGGTGACTCCAGAGGCCTCCCTGTGCTGTTCCAGCCCAGGGCCGGCACTGGCTGCACTTCACTGAGAGGTGAAGACACTGGGCTGATGCTTACATCAAGTTCACAGGATGTTCAGAGTGCACTGGAAGGCCGTGTGGCAGCTGCCGTCATTCCTTGCTGAGCTTCCTCAGGACAGCATGTGTAGACACTTAGCAAAGGAAGGACGGACCAGAAATGACGTAGCAGAAAATGAATTCCAAGGGTTTTTGAAAGTTGTCGGCCCGTGATAAATTCCATTTCTCTTGCTAAACTGATAGAGTTAATTTATTTTGAATTTTGAAAACATATTCTATGGCTTCTGGTTCCAAAAATTAGTTATAAAAATATAATTTCTTTTTGCTCTACAACTCTTCATCTCTAAACTTATTCCCACAACTTTGAGATGCACTATTTTTGATGTTCCCAAGTCTAGTCACCACACCACATGTGTGAGCTGACATGTGCTACATCTGCTGAAAAGTTGCAAAGCAAAGTCTGGAAGCTCTGCAGCACTCTCCCAAGCTCTGATTCTAGGCAGAACCTTTTCTTGTTTTCAAAAGAAATTCTGAAATCACAATGACACGAAAGTGTAAAACCCCATTCATCACAGGGAGGTATTAACTCTGAAGCCTAGTTTTCTTTCCACTTAAATGGCAACAGTATTAACCTTTTCATAGAGTCAGAGACATCTCACTTTTCTGGGCAGGTAGTGGAGTTGTTTTTAGAATGTTCCACGTTTTCTAAAGGAGTCCTCCACAGGAGAAAAAATGCTAACCTTGCTTGGATCTGCACATGATACCAAGACTCTAGACCAAAGGAAGAAGTGGATTCTTTGAAAGAGAACTTAAGTTTGCTATATGTAAGAATCAATATTTAAAAAGTAAATTAGTGATGATTCACAGGGAAAGAGAGGTGACTAAAGAGTACTTTAAGCCAGAGATGTTTGAGATAGAGAGGCAATTAGTTTAAGTTTCTCACATCCGTGCATGCTAAGTTCCTTAAGTCCCGACTTTTTGCAACCCTGTGGACCATAGCCCACCAACTTTTCTGTCCATGGACTTCTCTAGGCAAGAATACTCGAGTGGGTTGCCATTTCCTTCTCCAGGGGATCTTCGCAACCCAGGGATCAAAACCATGTCTCTTATGTCTCCTGTGTCTGCAGGCGGGTTCTTTACCACTAGCATCACCTGAGAAACCCTTCTCACATAATCTATTATTTATTCAAATATTAGGCATGGCATGAAAATAGATGCATGACTGGCAGCAAGATGGGAAAATCCCTTTGCAGTTTAGTTGAACTTGTTAATTTCTATTTAATGGCAAGAAGTGAAGGTTTCTGAGAGTAATAGATCAAAAATGCATCCTTGGTCTTACAATCACATTTGTAGTAAAACATGATAAACAGCTTCCCGTTTGCTTTTCCCCATAGTTGGCATAAAGATCTAGCATATTAGTCAGAATAAAGCTGTTGAGAATGAGACACACGGAGAGACTTAGTTCATCATGATGTGTCGACATTACTTCTGTGTGAACTGGTCACTTTAAAATGAACTCAGACACCAACATTGGTCTTGTGGCCCCAGTAGTTGCTAAGAGCCCATGGCAGTGGTCTGCCTTGAGACGGACAAATAGAGGGGGCACTGTCTGTAGAGAATTCAAGAACAATAATAAAACCAGCTGAAAGTCGATCTGCCTTGTGTTATTACCATTAGCAGTGATTTCGAGAAACTCCAGTGTTTGCACAGCCTCCCTGCAGGGGTCAGGGGCTCCCTCTGTCCACTCACCTTGCTATGCCATTGTCTGCCACCCAAAATGGGGCTGATACAGAAGAAGGCACTGGCTTCGATACATAAGAGCTTATAAAACATGCTGAAGTGAATCTGCATATAGGGTAAGGAAGTTCTAGTGGGTTTTATCTAATGTTGCCATAGTTGATATGGAATGACAATGAAGCTTGTTCCTACAGAGCACTTACCAGGCTCTAGTCAGTGACTGGGGCCAAAGATCCAATGGTGAGAAGCCCTTAGGAAACTCGCAGTCTAGTGGGGAAGACAGAAGTCACAGCAGCCAGTGTAAGGGTGCATCTGTGTCAGGCCTAAGAGAGGCAGATGGGAGCTATTTGATTTGGTTAGTGAGGTTCAGGAAGGTCTTTTTGAGGATGAGGTATAGTAGGTCTTCAAGACTGTCATACTAGAAACTAAAAATAAATGGATTTTTTTTTTTTTTTTTTTTGCTTACAAGCAACTAGCCATGTGGGGCTTCCCTGGTAGCTCAGTTGGTAAAGAATCTGCCTGCACTGCAGGAGACCCAGGTTTGATTCCTGGGTGGAGATGATCCCCTGGAGAAGGAAATGGCAACCCACTCCAGTATTCTTACCTGGAACATCCCCATGGACAGAGGAGCCTGGCAGGCTAAATCCATGGAGTAGCATAGAGTCAGACACAATTTAGCAACAAACCCACCACAACTAGCCATGTAATCTCTTCAGTCTTCAGAGTAAGCCCCACTGCTGGGTCCCCATCCTGGATCTTCCTAGTGTTGCATAGCTGTTCACTCCAGAGGGCCTGGGGCCTGGCTGTAGACCATCCAAATTCACTCAGGGTCTCCTCTCAATTCTCCCCTCCAGGCAAACTTCTTATATCAGTGCTTCTTGGGCTGCCTGTGCATTACTGTTACCTAACAGCTTAAAACAACAACAAAAACCACCCATGTCAAGGCCCAATTAAATTAGAATCTTGGAAACATGGCGGGATTGTGGGGGTCAGGCACCAATATGTTAAAAACCACTGCAGACGATTCTACTGTGTAGCCAGAGCAGAGAACTACTGCCTTAGATGGATTCAGTTAATTTCACTTAGGCTGAAAAGTAATTTAAACTTTTACATTAAAAAAAACTTGCGAACTCAAAGGGGATTACTTCCCTGTGAGGTGTGTGAGTGCTTGTGTGCACACATGAGGGTGATGGTGCTGGGTCTTCCAGTATGTTGCGTGCTTTCCGTCTCCGGTGTGTGGTGGAAACACAGTGAATGGCCGGGGGATGGAATTTCTTAGACTCAAGAATCAGGTTGATTGTCAGAGGCAGACTGTTCCAAGCTCCATGGAGTGTGACGCAGAGGCAAATGCATGGCTTAGTAAAGAAGCAAATTTCTGCCTTTCTCTCTCCATTCCTAATCATTCCAACCCTCCTTTTCCTTTCTTTTCCCCTGATGTTTTATTTAACCTCATAATTTATGAGGCTTTATATAAAATCTGTGGCCCCTTTGACGAAGCACATTCAAATCTTAATGGGTTTTTTTTTTTTTGTCCTTTAAAAACAGAAAAAGCATTGTGAGCACCTTACATGTAAGTGGAATGAATGTATTTTTGCCACTAATGTTGAAAATATCCCCAGGCATCTGGTGTGTATGAATGTGTATACATAGTACATGCATAATAAACATATTCCACCTTATGAATATTTATACACAAAATACATATATATTGAATATAGACATATATATGTAAATAGTAGCCCTTGCAAACTATATGCAATGTATGTTTCCAAGCATTTGCATCATAGTGCATCAGGAATATAATAAACCTACCACCAAGTTTAGCATATTTTGAGGTGGCATTTTTCTACAGAGCTGTGCTTAGGTCTAGTTACTATCCATGTATGGGTTTTTTTTCACCACTGAAATGTTTAAGCACTGACTGAAAGTAAGTGCTGGGTGTAGCAGGCTAAGAAAGATGAAATAGATGTGGTTTCTGCCTTCAGGAAACCTGTAGCTCTACAGAGTGCCTTAAAATTCACTTAAGAAGAATCTGACGTGTTTGCTACCCATTGGCATCTTATTGCTTTTTATACTGCTGCCTTTTATGTATACACTCTGCTTAAATGGGCCCCATTTAAGGCTCTATTGGCTTACTCTCTGATGGAGCTGCAAAGTAGGACTGATGCTGGGAGAAGAAATATCATTGGTTCCAGTGCCTTGATAGCCACTGGGCATGAGCATGCTTACACTTTTTTCTTTGTTACACATAGTCCAATCCTGCAACTACATTTTCATTTTACTCTGATTTGGTGGTGGGTTGGGAGGGAAGGTACAGGTAAAGGGTACAAAATCCCAGAGATGTTTGTAAATCTCAAAAATACTTATTGTAATCCCAGTATTCCTACCATGACAGTCCACTTGCAAATTCCATCAGTTCCTTCCCTGCAATAAATAGCAGAAGCCTTTATTAAAGACAAGCTGCCCCTTCTAACATGTATAGAATAGGGATCCCTTTCTAAAATGACAATCCCTAGTCTAGCTGAGAGCTCTGAGTGGTGCTTGTCAGGGGCAGCTTTCACGCCATTAACAGAGAAACACTACTCGGCGCTGCCACCGCTCTGTGCCGACGTATGCTCATTGTTTTCTCCCCCTCAATCCATACATCACAACAGGTAGTTCTCAGCTGTTCCCCCGGTGCCAGACATACATTTTATCTAAAGAGACAGCAGACAGAACTACCTGCTGCTTCCTGTGCGGCTCTCCCTGTGTTTCTCTCCTTTTTCCTACTTCACTTGGGCTTTTTAAAATCAGCTGGCAGGGAGCCAGGAGCTCATCATTTTAATGCAGTGCAAAATGGAATATGCATAATTATATGCAAGCCATATGTGAGGGAGACAGCTCAGCTGTGAATTTCAGAAGGGCCAGGAAAGAGAGAGCAGTTAGGGCTGCGATAAGAGGAGAGCAGAGCGGAGTGCAAGTGTCACCCAAATGGATGGTTTAATGAGTGCGCTGCGGACACGCCTCCTTTCACCTACCCGTTTTCTTCTCTCCAACTCCAAACCAGAAACTGATGGAGATTAGAAAGGGAAGACTGTATGCAAGGGGTATTGCTAATGGGTTCTGTTAATGTCTCCATTTAAACTTCAGCTTTCTTAATTAACAGTGTAGATGAAAATAACCAGTAACTTTTAATGCAGCTTCTTAATTAAATCTTTTTTATTTTTACTGCATTTGATTTAAGAATCATTGTTCTTACTAGATCATTGCTCCTTTCAGATCTTTATTTAAAAATTGAGGGGAATCAGTATATCTCTAATAGTATGACAATGCAAAATATAACTATGCAAATTGCTTTTCTTATGGCCTTGCTATTACAATTTTTTTAAAGTGCATTATCTACAGATTGCTTAAGCATGCCAAAAAGTTTAAACACGTATGTATGTCATATAATCCTAAATGTGCAAAAAAAAGTCACTGGAAGTCTGAAGTGGTGGTAATTTTCAGCAAAATTATTTGATTTTGTTTTGTTTCATGTCATTTAAAATATTACACCACAATGAATTTGCATGTTCAAACTGAACTATGTGAAGAAAAATAAATCCCAAATTTTGATATCTAAAAGGCGTACTGCGTATTTAAACAAATTTCTTAATGATGTTGTGATTTCTGGATTCCCGTTTGTTTAATGATCTGAGCTGTTATGCTTTTAGCTTTTTTTTCTTCCATTATTTGTAAGTCCCTAAATAGGCCATTATATTTCCCTTCAGGCTAGAGATGAAGATGGACATGCTGAAAATTTTCCCCAGCAGCACTATGCTAAGGAAACTCCAAGGCTTGCCTTCAAGAATAACTGCGAACTACTTGTAAGAATAACATACTTACAACAAGTCTAGAATGTTACTTTAGCACAGTGAAAACAGTTTTTGAAAGGGTTTGTTCATTATTACATAATTTTTGAAGTATTATAGTTTTTCTGTATAGAGTTCTTACTGCTAATTCTGATATCACTGAATATGAAGTATAAGATCTCAAATTGTTTGCACATCTTTTATATCTGATTATAGAGCTTGGATGGCCCTGTCTTTATTAGTTTGTTCTGTATAGTAGTTGATTAGCAGCCATTTGGAGAATGGCTAGTAAAGTTAAAAATATAGAGAAAGACAGTTGATATATGTAAGCTTGGAGAGAGAAAAAAAAAAAAACACAACAATTCCTCCCCCTTCCCTCCTCCTACTTCCTAATTGTACACTATTTTAGGCGACAACATGGTAATATTTTGTTCTGCTAGGAAAGATAGCAGAGTTGACACGCAGTACTCCCTTTAGAATTCAAGTATTCCTGCACTCTCTTGCCAAACTCAATCAGGCGCTTTCGTCTCTCCTATGTAGAAGTCAAAGCAGCGACAGGATGCGGGGATGTTTCCAAGTCGTGAGAGAGAGGATCTCAGCTGTGACAGGGACTCTGTTCCAACGCAGGGTTAATTTGCTGTTCATTTTAGCATTTACAGTGAGACAAGATGAAAAGAGAGCAGGAATGCCTATTATATTTCTATTAAATGAATCTGTTGGGACCTAATGTTCTTGATTAGCTTTTGAAAACGAGTGCTCCGCAATGCATTTTCTGTTTACCTAAAGTAAACAGAGAATGAATTGTCATTTATTTAGAGGTTCAAACACTGCTTTTGAAAATGAAGCTTTATGAGGAATCTAGCTATGTTGTCCCTAAATGTTCTTTTCTTTTCAATTGCATTAAAGCAAAACATTTGCTCCAACTAAATGAAAACACTGAAAGAGAATGAGGATGCTCACTTGTAAGATTCTGAGGTAGTCTCATTTCTGTTTAGTTTTTTGGCGGAACACATTAGGAAATCGCACATGTAAGAGTCTTTGGACTTAGCTCTGATACCAACTATTCATTAAAAATAAAATGTCCAAAGAGCAGGAGAAGAGAGGAAAATACAGTTCTTACTCGTTCTAGCCACAGTAGCTAGATGTTGACAGTAAGAAACTCCTTCCCCCTCCACAGTCTGCATGGTTACGGTAGCATCACTTACTGTGTGTGTCGTCCCTTGACCAATCAATCTGCAGGCAAATTTACTGCTTATAAATGAAATTTTTTCCTGAAATTTTAACTCACCTCGTATTTTATCCCAGGGCTCTTAAACTTCCAGGGTTGCTAGTGTTACCTATTTCGGGGAAACCCTTTTCACTTATTTCCATTTTAGTGTTTCACTCTGTAACTCTGGTTTTCTAGCAGAAGACCATAGGGGCCATTTATTCTGTGTTTTGGTATTAAAATGCTTTGGGGGATAGCTTGCTTCTTTTTAGAGATACTGTTTATAGTAATATGCCATATTTTACTTTTTTCCTATTTACTGGAAAAACAAATGTGCTTGAGTCCAGATTGTGGTCAGTTTATACTGGAGAAAGTAAAACATACATGTGAACATCTTTTCCAGCTATCTTTAGAGAAAATATATGTTTAGTCATTGATGTGCTTAAATAGAGTATTGTATTGCCAGTAGTTTCGAGAAATCAGTGCAATCTTTGTCCTTCTAGTAGCTATTAGAAATACTTTATTTTGGTCACCATAATTTCTTGTGATAAGAGAAAAAAATTAATAGAGTGAAAAAACAAGTGAGCTTATTTCTCCAAGGAGAAACGTAATTTTTTTCAGCTGCAAGAGAAGCGATGGTGTTTGGCTGGTTATGAATCTCTGAGAAGTTATGCTTCTCTGTGAAAGAGATTTGTTCCTTCATAAGAGAGGAAGTCCTTGGAGTTTTCTCAGTGCAGCTTAGGGCAAATTTAAAAGACTGTAAAAGAAGATTGCAAGCCCTGCTCCAGAGGGCTTTTCTTAGCTTGAGGGTGAGTCTGCCCTCCTGTGCAGTTCACTATAACAGGCGTGGGTTTAGAAAGTGGGGGAGCTCTTTGAGGGATGATGATGGCTCTTGGGAGAAAGCATCAAGGGAATGGATTATTCTGGGTTCCCAGGTGATCAGGGACACATGGCTGGAAGGTTAACCCTCTGGCCCACAGCTCCTGACAGAAAGTGTCCTGGCCAGGGAGACAGGACATAGCCTCTGACTCTGTTACTGACCGTTGATGATCTCTGCCCTCCTTCCCATATCCCCAGTCTCTGCTTGTTGGAAGAGGAGGAATATTAAGTAACCTAAACAAAAGCAAAGTAGAAGCGATGCCTAGAATGCACAAGTATGTGTAATCAGAAGGCACTGACAAAGAAAGCATTGGCTGAAAGAAAAATTTGCCACGCAACTGTCGATTTCCTGTAGGTACTGATTTGCCCATTTAAACCTCAAACTATGATGTGTGCCTTCACACCTAACGTGCAACACAAATGACTAGATGTTTAGCTTGGTGGCCAAGATTCCTTGCTTGGTGATTGTGCAGCAGTTTCCTTATGTTTTCTTATTAGTTTTGAAAATGCAAGGCTGTCAAGATGAGTGAGATAAGATAAAATGTGCATATTATTTGATATATCACAATTCACTGTGGCCCCATCTACCACTTCATAAATAGATGTGTACACACACACACACTCCTCAGGGTATTTTGCTGGTCTGTCTAAGCTTATGACCAAAGCAAATAACTTACAGTAAAAGACAATGTGGGGAATTCATATCCCTTCCCTGAACAATATAACAACACGGGGGACTTCCCTTGTGGTCCAGTGGTTAAGATTTTGCCTTCGAATGCAAGGGTGCAGGTTCGATCCCTGGTCAGGGAGCTAAGACCCCTGTGGCAGAAAAACTGAAACGTAAAACAGAAGCAGTATTGTAACAAATTCAATAAAGACTTTTAAAATGGTCCAAAAAAAAATCTTTAAAAATCAAAAACAATACAGCAACATAGCTTATGAGAGCCCAGAGGAGGCAGCATTTAGAGCCAGCTTTGGTGACCAACACTTGTCCTAAATTACAACTCTGTTGCTGATCCCTTTACCATTATTGCTTCATTCTTTTGGGACTGGAAGTCCTTCTTATTTCCCCTATTAAAATGCTCATACTGATGGTTGGAGTTGGATTAAGAGCCGGAATGGGAGGAAGGCCTCGATCATACCAGGAGCTTATACCTTCTTGTTAGTCAGTACTCACTCAGTTCATGAAAGCCACCTTGGTAAGACCTAGCAGCACCTTAGGTAAGAACTGAGCCCAAGTGTTCTTCGGAGCAGTTCAGAGAATACAGAGAGCGTCAGTGTATTCAGGAATAAGGTCAAAATATAGTCAAAGATGTGCAGAAACCAGTGTGGTGTAATTTGGTTGGAAAGAAACTAGGTTTAGGAAGTCTGAAAGGGGAAGGGGAAAGCAGCCTATCTTCTTTAGCTCCAGATTACGGATCATTACCTGGACAGTCTGATTCCTTTTGGCTTTTCCTTAGGCTGTTGAGGGTGGCAGTTTTGCAGAGGAAAGGGGGAGATGCCCTTAGTTGGGAGTGCATACGTGTGTGCACGGGTGTCTGCTCGGTCTCTAAGTCATATCTGACTCTTTGAGATCCCATGGACTGTAACCCACCAGGCTCCTCTGTCCATGGGATTTTCCAGGCAAGAATACTGGAGGGGATTGCCATTTCCTCCTCCAGGGGATCCTCCCAACCCAGGGATCAAACCTGCATCTGTTGCGTCTCCTGCATTGGCAGGCAGATTGTTTACCACTGAGCCACGTGGGAAGCCCCTTAGTTGGGAGGCTAAATAGAAATAGCATCAGGAAATAATTCTTTCTGGTCATTTACAATGCCAGTGTAAGGAGAAGGAAGGTGAAAACTATTTTAGTTTTGTGGCCTTGTATATAAAGCTGGTGGAGAGGAGAGATGCTGGGCAGTTCTGTGGGCTGCTTTGTCCATCTGATTTCCTTGTGAGGCAGAGAGGTGGATTATAAGAGTTGGATCTTACCTCTAAGCAGAACTGCTCTGTATTAATTCAGAGTTCAGTTAAGAAGACATTACTGAGCATCTATGTATAAGGCATTATGCTAGACAGTGTTTGTAAGGGACAGAAATAGAGAAAGACAGTCCCTTCCCTGAAGGAGCTTAAATTCAGTAGGAAGAACAAGGATAGTCAGTATTGTAGTCATCAGGAACATGGGCTCTCCAGTCTTCCTGGAAGTTAGAATTTTGTCTGATTTATACCATATTGCTCTGATGGTATAGTGAAGGATCATGGGCACAAAGGCTTAACATTTATGGTGACACATCTGACATCATATCATATTGGATCACCATTGTGCCTCATGGACCTCTGCATTTCGGATCTTCATCTGTAAAATGTGATACTAAAAGGTAATAGCCTCAAAGGGTACTGTCAGGATTGAAAGTGATGACACATTTAACGTGCCTGGTACACAGTAACTTTCAGTACATATTGGCTGCTGTGGTCATGCTCCTTCTTTATTTCATGATTATTATTGTTACACAATGAGCTGTGGCCCAAGAGAGCACCAACAAAGTTCTGGAGTACAAAGGAGGAAGAGATTATTTCCACATGTAATTAGAGACTTAACCAAGGATACTTTTGATATAGGCCTTCCAGGGTTGGATTTTTTTGTAGTTGGAGCTGGGGTATAAGGGTCATTCCCAGCAGAGGGAAATAACATGTGCAAAGGCAAGGAGGTGAGAAAGTTCAGATCGAGTAACTCACATCTCAGTTGGCAATTAAGTTGACTGAAGTGAAGGAAGCTGAAGGATACAGAGTGAGCTGGCAGGCTGGTCCATTTGCAGAGGAAATGGGGTCGCTAAGAGTCAGACACGACTGAGTGACTTCACTTTCACTTTTCACTTTCATGCATTGGAGAAGGAAATGGCAACCCACTCCAGTATTCTTGCCTGGAGAATCCCAGGGACGGGGAGCCTGGTGGGCTTCCGTCTCTGGGGTCGCACAGAGTTGGACACGACTGAAGCAACTTAGCAGCAGCAAATAACTGTCTTATATTTGGGTTAAAGGCTCAGTGGGTAAAGAATCCGCCTGCTATGCAGGAGACACAGGAGACAGGAGTTTGATCCCTGAGTCAGGATGATTCCCTGGAGAAGGAAATGAAACCCACTCCAGTATTCTTGCCTGGAGAATTCCATGGACAGAGCCTGCCAAGCTACAGTCCATGGGGTCGCAAAGAGTCAGACATGACTGAGTGAATAAGCACACACAAATAACTGACACCATCCTATCAAGTCTAGACTTTAGTAATTTTACTTTTGGAAATCCCTAGTACTTCTGTGGATTAAAAAATTATTATGGAAAATTCCTAACATACAAAAGTAGAGAGTCATAAAACAAATGTCCATGTACTAACAGTTATCAACTATTAATCTTGCTTCATCTACCCCTTTACCCTCTACCCACTCCACCCTTTTATTCTGCTGAAGTATTGTGAAACATATGCTTTTTTGTTTGGTTTAACATTTTTTTTTTTGGTAAAGATTAGCCACACCGCTTATCTGGCTAGAAAGAATCCATTGAGACTGATTAAATTGGGAATTGGAGCTTTGGGATTAGGAATACATGAAACAAATGACTCTTGGTTATGCAGTGCGCTCTTCCTCCCTGCTCAGCACAACTCTGTGAGGCTTGGATGGTCAGATGGAGTGTTAAAAACCCTTAAGGTGAAAGACATGCCACAGTGCTAGTGATGACTTTATTTTCTTTACTGTTAGACCCCTGGTTTTATTGTTTTATTTATCTTTCTTTTTAAAAATTGATGTATAGTTGATTTACAATATTGTATTAGTTTATGTTGTACAGCAAAGTGATTCACTTATGTATATATACATTCTTTTTTATATTATTTTCCATTATGGTTTATCACAGGATATTGAATGTAATTCTCTTTACTACACAGGAGGACCTTGTTGTTTATCCATTCAATATAGAATAGTTCTCATACACCCCTGGTTTTAAATGTATTTATTTAAAAATAAGATCTCTTTAAGCTTACCTCATGCGAAGAGTTGACTCATTGGAAAAGACCCTGATGCTAGGAGGGATTGGGGGCAGGAGAAGGGGACGACAGAGGATGAGATGGCTGGATGGCATCACCGACTCGATGGACATGAGTTTGAGTGAACTCTGGGAGTTGGTGATGGACAGGGAGGCCTGGTGTGCTGTGATTCATGGGGTCACAAAGAGTCAGACATGACTGAGCGACTGAACTGAACTGAACTGAAGCTTACATGGGCAAGAAAATAGGACAAAATTTATGATTAAAATTTAAAATTAAATGTAAGAAATACATTTCTACAAGCAAAAAAATTAAGATCTCTTTGCAACCCAGCCCATCTTACCAGTACATGTTGACTTCATCACAGCAGTGAGGGGGAATTCTGGATTGCTGTCAGATATTAGCTATTGCTAGGACTTTCTAGCTAGATTATGGAATCTCAATGAGAACCTTCAAAAGGATGATAGAAATAGCCACATTTCACGTGAAACTTGATAGGCTTTTCAAAATAGGTATAATTGGCCGAAGACCTCCCTTAATGCTGCTAGTCTAGCAGAAAGCCAGATACATGCCCTGGTTCAACTTGATTTGACACACTGTTTTTTTGATGTTACAGCTGAGCAGCCCAGGCATTGAGAATTAAAATTCATGGTAACACACTTGGACTCCCATAACATCAAATAAAATATCATATGACCTATGCGTATGTAGTATGCTGTGTACCCGTTTCCTGAAATAGTCATTGTAAAAACCCCAAAGGTGTAAAATGACCCAGAAATCCCCAGGGATTGGTTGCTGTCTAGAGAGAGTTGGCCTATTCAACCTTTTTTTTTTCCCCTCCCTCACCACCCCTGCTCCTGACCCCTGTAGTCTAGAGCTATTCTGGTGTTCTCTGAAGGGTTCTCTGAACTAATGTTTTTAGAATACTAAAACTTTTTAGAGAGGAGAGGACCAATCTTAGACTAAGCAAGGAGTAGTTCTGCTAGAGGTGGCCCCAATACATTCTCCATCTAGACCATCCAGACATTAACACAGGCAGAAGAGTGGATTCTGCCTGAGCTGTCCTATTTCCCCTCACATTCCTGTTTCCATCTGTGCTGTTGTTTCACCCTCTTTCCAGCTGGCCCTGCTGCTTCTCTCTTTCTGTTTTTAGCCCTTTGGCTCCCATGACTGCCATGGTCTTGTGATTCAGAGCCTTTTCTTCTCCTGTACAAAGACCCTCTCCCACAAAGACTGTCTCCCTCACTTACCACCCAGGCAAATCATACTTTAACTGTCTCTTTTTAGTTTCTTTCTTTGGGACAGAAGCTGCAGGAAGGCTGGAGTTCCCCTGCTTCTGCTCTGGTGTAGGTACTTTTCTTAGGATGAGATTTAATTGGAGACCCCTGGTCCCCTGTAAGCTCCCTTTTCCAAGGCATGGAGATCTTTGCCTTTACCAGTTTGGGGCCATTGCACAAAAAAGATAAGAGGCATATGGTTTGGTGTTCATGTTGACCTACATGAACAGTACATCACAGTGGTTCTTGAGAGAGACACGGAGGACCGTGTGTTTTTCAGGTAAGAGTGGGTGTCCCAGCCCTGCTCTGCAGACATACCAGCTGTGCAAGCTGGTCAAGTTTCCCTGAGCCTCAGTGCTTTTATCAATACAATGAAGATAAATATAGTAACTGCCTCATCGGTTTGTTTTCAGGAATAAGTGAGATCATGTATATGAAGCACTTACTATGCCTGACATATACTGAGTAAAAGTTCAATAAGCCTTAGTTTTATTATTAACAGAAAGGATCTAGAAAGTAGCATTAATTTAAGCAAAATCTTAAGGCAGATGCTGGAAGCACCCGCCTTTCTTCTCTACTAGAGTCTCTTCCCAGTTGGGTTTGTAGAAGCCCATAAAATATTTAAAATTAAATATTTTAATTTAAGACAAAACTTCAGAGAAACTCTTGAACATCCACTCACTTGCCTATATTTATGTCAAGAACACTACAGATCCCTACTGGCTGCACAGCAAATGTTTCTGATTTGTAAGGTACTGTAATGTTAGGGTAATTTTCAAAGAAGGATTTAAAACCTCCCCAAAATAGTATGGTGTTAGGTTGAAGAGCTTGGACTCTTGAACCGGACTATTTGGTTTAAATTCAGGAAGCTCCTTCACTTCCCCCACTGGCTATGTGACCTTGGGCAAGTCACTGAACATATCTCTCTGTCCATGTCCTTGTCTGTGAAATAGGGAGAACAATCATATCTGTCTGGTAGGGTTGGTGTGAGGTCTGAATGAATGAATACCCGCAAGATGCTTAGAACAGTATTTGGCAAACACTTGGCATTCCATTGAGGTTGTTGTAACTAAGATTATTTCTTTCAAGGTTGTCTACTTACTAGCACATCATAGAATACCACTGACTGAATTTTCTAGCAATTGATTATCTGAAAGTCTTGAGTATGAATATTTGCAAGCCAAAGCCATGAAATTTCCTTGTGAACAATGAAAAGGAACAAGGTATATCATGCAGATAATTCTTAGAGCTAAGCTTTAAAAAAACTATCAAAGAAGATTCTATGGGGTCCAAGACCCCTTCATCTTGCCTTCCCATTTAATAGTACAATTGTTAATCTTAGAAATAGGCAACTATTAAGAAAATAAATGCAAAGCAAAGGAAAATATAATTTACACATGGAAGTATCTGCAATAGCAAATGAATGTGCCTCTGATAAGCTTGTTAAGGGAAAGAGACAAGAAACCATCCTTTGTGGGGTGCCTCCAGTGTGCCACTGTGCTTGGTCTTTACAGACCCTTTTTGAGACCCTGTATGCTCTATACCTTTGCTAGTATGTATTGTTATTATCAGGGCTTCCCAGATGGTGCTAGTGGTAAATAACTCACCTGCCAATCAATGCAGGAGATGTAAGAGAGACACAGGTTTGATCCCTGTGTCAGGAAGATCCCCTGGAGAAGCGCACAGCAACCTACTCCAGGATTCTTGCCTGAAGAATCCCATGGACAGAGGAGCCTGGAGGGATACAGTCCACAGGGTCTCAAAGAGTCGGACATGAATAAATTCACTTAGCACAGCATGGCACACACATTGTTATTATCATTTCATGGAGGGGGGAATTACGAATTGGAGATGTTACATTCCTTGCTCTGGGAGATGGGAGGAGATGTAGTGACAGATTGCAGAGCCTGATTTGATTCACATCTCTGTGACCTGTGCTCAGGCCAAAATACTGCCAGCTTCTCAAGGTAGGGACCAGGTCTGATATACTCTTCCATCCGTGGGTGAGAGAAAGGGTCCAATCTATGTTTGTGGGATGAATTAAGCAATCAATCCAGAATCACTCTTTCTGGCTTCTTTATGGTAACGGTTCTTTGGTAGAATTCTGAATCCAGAAGGAACATCTGTGGGAATGTTAGGAAGGGGAGTTTATTCAGAAAGGCATGTCAGTGTTTGAGAATTTCCAGTGAGTACTAAATTGTAGGGAAAGGAACCAAAGTATATATTTTTAAATTTGGTAGTCTGTAGAAAATATAACTTTCAGTGTGTAATAAGCTTTTGAGTGGGTTTTTTTAAAATCTGACAGCAATAGATGGTATTTGATAAATGTTAAATCTTCTTTTGAAGATTTTTATTTTTTTATGATCAGTAAAGCCATTTCAAAAAAACTTGGCCTCTTTTGATTTGGTGGAGTTGTATTCTTTGGGATGAACCTGGTAAACCAGGTTTAAACTGATCTTGCCTTCAAGACCTCTGGCCATCAAGTTAGCATACTGGAGATAAGTGTCAGTGACATTTTCCTTCATTGTTTTAATTGCTAAGACTGAACTATTACCTAAAGTACCAAAGAGAATTCACCTCTGATGGCTTGATAGAAACTCTAGATCATATATCAAACAAAACCAGAAAACCAGACAGGATATTAATTATCAATATAAAGGTGCCCAAGAAACCAGCCGGAAATAATATTAATCATATTTAGTCATATGCTTGGTTTGTGGCTAGAACAAGCTAACGAAAGTCTCTTGGGAGAAAAAGGAAAAGGAATAAAAAATATCTGGACTTGAGAAGAATGACATACATGAGTAATAAAGGAGGCAAAACATTGGAGATGGGGATGTGGAGGTGATGGGGGACTGGTGAGAGGGAATTTTAAGAGAGAAGAAAAAGACCATGGTGAAGCTGCAGATAAGGTCTTTAATGTATTTTCCCACTGCATTTGGCTTGGAATGCCTTTTGTGGCCATGTTTTTTGCACACTCTCTGCTCTTCTGGTTTGAGGCATTGGACTTTCCTGGAGAGCTCTCTTCTTAGCTTCTCCTCCCTAGCCATATTCAACCAGAAGTTGAGATGCCCTCCTTTAATTCCAGACAAGGCTCCCCTGGCTCAGAACTCTGCGAGACAAGACCTTCGTCTTTACTCACTGTACCCTTGACAACCGTGCCTGCCCACCCCGTATTTTATGATGCACCCCCCAACATGTCTACATCTCAGAAATGGGATTTCGTGGTATAATTGATGACCTGTCATTTTTTAAAAATTGGCAATGTTTTTCCCTGCTGGTATAAAAGAATAGCATCTTAACAATCAGTGGTGATATAGATTCTATGAACTGTGGAAGTAGGTACTCAAAAATTATTTGTTGGATGAATACATGAAATAACATATTCTCCTGGTTCTAGTTCAGGTAAAAACAAAATGCTTAAGGTTGGGTCTGGATTGTTCATGGGCCACGGACAAAGTGGAGTGGAGGGTGGGCCTGTTGTCTTGGCTGAGAATTTGACTGCTGTATACTTGCCTTTCAGTGGAGCTGATAGATGGCTTTGTTCATAACTTCAAGTGAAATGTTGAGCCAGTTTAGACATACTCTCAGTAAATCAGGTTTAAAATAATAAGCAGTACTTCTGCCTTAACTATTGAGAAAATTGCTTAATGTTCTACGTTGGATTGTATATCCATCAGTATTTCTCTTAAATATCCATGAAAATACATTGATGGAGAAGCAATGCCTTCTCTCTCTCTCACACTTTCTCAACAGAACAAGCTGTAGATTTCATTAGGATAAAGTATGGGTTTTTTAAATAAATTGGGATTTTTTTTAACCCATCCTCATCACCAACACCATCATCTCTTAGAGAGGTTCCCAATCTGGAGAAGAGACGAATACACATAGACACATACATTCCCTGCACTTTGAATCTGTAATCCACCTTCAGGATATCAACCGAATTATACCCTAAATTTAACTGTGTGAAATACTCTGCTGTTTTATAGTGTTCAGATCTCAATATAGTTTAGTTTCCTTTGAATGGAAAATTTGAATCTGATTCTGATATTGCAGCAGAATCTGTTATAGTCTTCTTGGTGTGAACACGGAAGGGGAAAAAAACCACATAAACATTTTTAAATGTCAGAGCCTGAGATAGGAAGGGAGGCAATATTTAAATATTGAGCATATGCTCTGATAAGACCTTCACGGGGAGATATCCTGATTATTAACATATATGAAACACTTTGGGGTCTCCATTATGTAGCCATTTCACACAGTGATGTTTTTTAATTTTTAAATTGTCTGATAACTGTTAGGACAAAAAGAGTATAAACACTAGTTTTGGCTTAGAGAAATATTTATATACTTGCCAGATAGCTTGCATCTTGACAATATGTGATATCATTGTGTATATACACATACAAAATACAATATATGGAAGCAAACATATATCCCATGCAGAAATGTCGATACATACATAAAAGAAAATGAAAATAGACTGGAGCATTACAGAAGTGCTTATGAGCCTATGGCATTTAACACATCTCAATCATTTATGCAGTATTTGATGTAAATATCAAAACATAATTTGATGTTTATATATGAACACATAAAAATAAGTAACATGGAAAAATAAAATTGTAGTGAAATTTTCATTTTTCCTTAGCACTTTTATTTTTAAACAATGTTCTGACTGTCATCAAATCATCCAAGTTAAAAATTGAGTGGCATCAGTGGAGACAGCTGGTCTTGATAATTCAAACCCCAAAGTCCTTTTCTCAAGGGATATATTCTCTGGTGTGTTTGGTCTGGATAGTTTCTTACATCTGTAATTTCTTCTGTGTAATTTGCATGAAACAATATATATATATATATAATTCAATGCAATATCTATAAATATTTAAAACCTTTTCTAAAAACCTGAATATTTAGTGTCATAGACACATCCCAGAAAGTAGAATTAATATGAGTAAGTGGTTATGGGTGTGTATATGACCTAGATTTTGAAGACATTTGTCTTCCAATCAAGATGCATTTATTGAGTACCTACTCTGTCCTAAGTGCTGTGCTTAAAAGATGGTGTAAGATGTGGATCCTTCTCGTTAGGCATTTATATGCAAACTGTGCTGGTGTGAACAATGAACTTCCAATGTTGATTAAAGTGCCAGATGGGGTTGTATGATTAGAGAATAGAAATACATATTAAAGTATTATGTGTACAAAAAGGAAGTAAAAGTTCATTTAATGGGGAAGAGATGGTGAGCTGGAGTCATCAGGAGTAGATCCTCAGGGGATGTGGGGTCTGGGCTGGTTCCTGTAGGGTAGATGGGGAAAGGAAGTATACCACAGAGGAAGAGGAGGCTGTTGGTACAATGATGGGAGCGAGGTGAGCATGGAGTACAGGGGGGCCATTGAGACACTGCCTGGCATCATTGTGTGAGTGGTGAGAATAGTTAACTCAGTAGGTTATGGTCAGATAATAAAAACAGTGAGAGCAAGGCAGCTAATTTTACACTTGGTGTTTTAGGCTATGGGGATCTGTATTAGGAACCTGAGCAATGAAGCACAGTTATGAAAGCCGTGCTTCCACCCCTTGGAGAATGGGAGTGGTGAGGCTTCTAGAAGGCAGATAGAAGTCTAGGTACACTGTGATGAGGACAAATGCTTCTCACAGCTGGAAAGGCAAGAAAGAGACTGCAGATGACTGTCCAAAAATATTGGTCATCAAGTTCTTATGACCATGTTAATATAAATAACTGGCAAAGATTTCATCTCCAGCCAATTTTCTTATAAATTTAGATTTTGGGTAAGAGTCATAATTGAGTAAGTAGCTAGTTGTGTGCAATGGGAAAAAGTGAGAGCAAAGTAGAAGCAAGAAACTGAGCTGTGATCCAGAATGATTCAGGGATCAGTGTGATTTCACTGTAAAAACACACACTGGGGGAAGAAGGCTCTTAAATTTGAGTTAAAGAGGCATCGAGTCTCCCTTCACAAGAATGTGAGAACCCCTCCTCTCAGAGAATTGCACAGAGGCAGTGCAGATTACGTGCCCTGGAGTTACACCAACCTGGCTGGGTGGTGACCAGCTTTGTGGCCTTGGGAAGGTTGGTTTCTGTAGCTGTAAAATAGAAATAATAGCTGTACACACCATTTAGAGTGTCTGTAACAGCTAAATGAAATAATATATATAAAGTATTTGGTATATAATAAGCCTCAGTAAAAAGTTACTAGTAAAGAGAATAAGCCCCCCTGCCTCTTTTTGTATTTAACTTTCAAGAGAGAGAAGGAATTGCCAATAAATAAAACTCACAGGAATATTTCAATTCCTTGCTTTTTAAAAATAAAGAGAAAATTTTTACGACATATAGTTTTGATTGTGTGAATTTAGCTTACTCTTTTACACCTTGCACGTGTACAGGACTCTAGAAGGATAACTGGTATTTTTCTAGTAATGACCCTAAAGATTTTCAAGATCTTCATAAAGAAAAAACATCTTACTGAGTTTACTGTCTTTACTAAGATAGAGTATTAGACTAATATTAAATGGTTTTGGGGTAAAATAGTCTTACACAAAGAGGGTTTGCTAGTTAAAACCCAAAATAAAATTTCTTATAATCCCACATTCCCTGATTTTCCTAATTAACTGACTATTTAAATTCTACTCTTCTTTAGGAAGTAAACACCATCACCCACTTGTTTGGGCATCTTCTTTGTTCATATACTGATAAATTTCAGGGTATATCAGTTAGGCACTTACTTATTTGATAAATCAGTTTTTCTTTGTCTGATTTAATAGTTTGGAATGCACTGGGGACTCGATGCAGTTGTAAAAAAGAAAAGAAAAAATCCAAAATAATGTGAGCAAAATGTCATTAAGTGAACCTGGTAAAGCTGGAGAGCATCTCTCTTGGTTAGAATTCCTCTTTGAAATTGCTGGTCTGCCTCTACCCTACACAGATTATCAAGGTCATGTTCAAGATTAAAATGAGCTGTGGGACAATAAATTGCCTGTTATAGCAGAAAAACATACAAACAGAAAACGAGACCTAATATCTTTCCACATGCCCTGATTTTTTTTTCCTTCTGAGCCTAATACACCTATTTAGTCTAATTTAGCTTTAGCATTAGTTATGGTTTCTAAAATTACAATGTGTGTGAAGATTGGAATTTTCCTTCTAGCAGGAATGAGAGTGTATGTAATATGCTTTCTCTCCTCCCTCAGGGAATGGTAGAATTCCATATCTCCCTACTCTCTCTGTGTCTGGTCAGTCTGCTGTGGGAATGCCTCTCACCACACCTACTATGGGAACCATACCTCCCAAAACAGCCCCATAGCCTTGCGTCTAGACGGGCCCTCATGTCACCAGTGTATTAGCCCCAGCAAACAATGAAAGTACAATAATGTCTTTTTAGATTGTGAAACTTACCATATAAAGTTAATTTTAGATTTGGAAGTACGACTTTAAAATACATGGTTGAATCTTTTGGTTTTTTTTTTAATGACTGCAATACAAAGGTTTACATTTTAAGTTTTCTATTGCAAGAAAGGAATGACTGGACTGGTAAGGATGCTAATGGTTAGAGCAAGAGACCTGGAAATAGACAAAGATTCTGGAGTCAGTTCTCCTTCACTAGGCTGCTGTCATTGTTACATCTCTTTGGCTTATCTTGGCCATGCATTAACATCTCTTAACTGTTTCCATAAATTAAGGAACTTTATGCAAGTGCCACACACAGTCAAGCTTTCCTCAAAGCCCATGTCATCAATCTCTTCCATCATTCAGTCAGCATGATTTTGGGAGGATCCCCTGGAAAAGGAAATGGCAACCCACTCCAGTGTTCTTGCCTGGAGAATCCCATGGACAGAGGAGCCTCGTGGGCTACAGTCCACGGGGTCGCAAAGAGTCGGACATAACTGAGCGACTAACACGACACACATACACACACGTCATGTTCAGGGCATACGATCATCTTGGGTGGGTGTGAAGTGAGCTGCATTTTCACAGAATCCCCCGTGGTTTTTTATAAATTCTTTGTATACTTACTTTATAGTATAGGTAGATGATAGATATAGATAAACATAAGTATTTCTAAAATCATCTTACTATAGGCCTTGAATAGGTGCTCAAGAAATACCGACGGTATGAATGAATGAACAAACCGTCCTCATGTGGCTCCCTGTGGGCACTTTTCCACAGCCAGCTCAGACGGCAAGGTCTCTCCTGTGTCTAGGGAGTTGTCAGGAATGTCTGGAATGCCGCAGCCTTGGCTGAGTGGACCTCCTTTCTGACACATTTCTGAGTTGTCCAGTTTCTTGGGCAGAATGAATAATGGCAGAAGATGGAGGAGCCACCTTGGGGTTCTGAGAACTCTCTGGGGCTCCCTCTCTAAACTATGGTATACCTCATCCTCCCCACCACCCCAATCGTGGTCCATGTTTGTTTCCCAAATAAGAGAATGGAGCCTGAAAAGAATTTTCTCCAAACTGCATTCAGCGCCTCCATATTCATGTATATGTCTGAATTTAGCTACTAGAGAAGGTATCAGATGTAGTCCTCAAGGCATTAGATTTAAAAATATGTAATTTTTCATTCTTTTTGAACTATTTAAACTAAGATTTTTAAATGAAAGAATTGCTTTGTAAACATGACGACCTTCCTAGGTTTAAATGAGACATTAGCTCTAAGGATGATAAGCAAAGCAAGCTTCCAGAGACCCTCATAACCCTCCTTCCAGCTCCCTCTCTCTCTCAGGTGATTTTCATACAAAATGTCAGTGAGTCCAAGATGTAGTTTTTTCCTGGGACCCTCATTCTGCTCAATTGGCCCCATAGAATGATCATACTTCTTTTTGAAATAGAACTGTGCAAAGTCTTGAATTTTATTACAGAATTTAATACCAATAATTACTTAAAATTTAATGAATTTCACTACTGACTTAATTGCTTTTGAGTAGTTCCACTTAACTTATTAAAGAGAAGCAAGGACATATTCATTTAATGAGCAGCAGAAGTCTTGCCCTCACATCTGCCTACATTCTCTTTTCAATTAATCAATTATAGTCTGATGGTGTGTAATTACACATTAAGAAAGTTATTGGATATCGCAGCATGTCTGTCCCGGGGGGCTCATGAATACACGAATATAACACACCTGTAATGACCTGCACTGAGTTCTGCAAATTACACTCATTTCTCTCCCTCTCTTCCTCTCTCTTTGCTAAATTAAGATGAGACCAATTACCATTAACTTTTTGAGTCACATCTAGTCAATGTGATATGGAGAAAGTGAAAAAGACTGAAAGAAAAGTAAAAATGGAGGGAAAATCTCTGAGTGTGAGTAATCTGTCTTTTGAAATGAAGCTTGCCAAGACCTGGTCCTGAGAGCCATCGCAGCAGTGGTTGGTTGTCGTCCGTCAGAACCGTGTCTACTGAATCGTACTAAATACTTGAGAAAATCAGGCCGACATTATTTGAACTCAAATAGTGTCTTGCTTCCCAGCTTCCTTCAACCTCCTGATGAGAGAAATAGGAAAACCTTTTGAAATCACATTCAGGCAAATTTGCTTGGCTTGTTTCAAATCAAACCAAAGTCTGGAACTGATCCCCAGGCAGGAGCGCTAAGCCTCCGCATAGCAACTAAGCCGCGTTAAAAAAAAAAAAAAAAAAAAACACAAAGAAAGAAAGAAAAAAGAGCCCCCTAAAAGTGCAGCACAAACAAAGAGCAAATTTTACTACGTTCATGGCCTAAAGGCCCTGGTTACGTGAAGGGGTCTATTCCAGTATGTCCTTCTGATTTATGCTAAATCAGTAAAACCCAACAAGAACCTCTTAATCCAAATTATATAGTCAGAGACATTCTAAATGCCTAAACCAACCAAGTGATTTTAAGCAAATGCCCTGTTAAAATAAGCTTTTGATGTCTGCACAACTCCAACTCAAGAAGCAATCTGTTGACATTTTCGGCAAATGCTATCTTCGTCTGAGACAGAGGCAGCCGTGGCTCCGTCAGAGTATTTTTCAGAGTAAAGTGGTTCTTCTCTTTCCCTTTCTCCTCCTCCATTAAAACCTCTGCTTCTGTCATCTCCTCACTGAGGTACTGACATGGTCAATTCTGTTGTGATGAATGGCTTTCCATCAGGATAGTAAGGAGGACACATTGATCCTCAGCTATCAGATACCCACGCACATGCAAACGAATGTGGTGAGCCTCCTTGCTAGAGGAGGATTTGCTTTGTTGATGTTTTTAACTCTGCAGCCAATTTGGGACATTTTGTGTGCTGTTTCCCCCGCATACAGCCACTGGCCGTCATACTCCGCCATCACTTGGGCAAAGCCTGCCTCTCAGTGCACCTCTGAGGGATGCCCAAGACCCCGCTGGCCCAGGACAGAGGATGTGTGTCAGTGGCAGAGGCACCCCGTGTACTTTCAGGGTGTGCCCTTTCCTGGCACTCCTGGCCTGTCGGGACAAATGTCTCTGCCGAAGGGGCCGTCTTCCTGTGTGGGCTCCGTTTGTGGCATCCCATGGGCCTCCATGGGGTTGAGTTGTAAATAGTGGCCACCACATAAAACATGCCATCTGTACCCCTGTGGGTAGTAGGATGGAACACAAAAAAAGATTTATTCCAGGAATATGAACTGATGTTTACAGACATGCCAGGACTGGCTTTGAAAACACAGTGGAAAACTGTCTCAAAAGCAGTTTAAGTACCATGTAATAGCAGCCTGAAAAAAGTGCTATAGGAGCATGAAGGAAGCCTCTATGCCCGGGGAGATGCGCCAGCTGGTTTGTCCACACCAGCCCCCTTCTCCCAGAGACGGGAGGTACCGTAAGGGAAGGCAGGGACAGGGGGCAGGGGGTGCCTGTGGCTCTCATGCTTTGGGGACCAAGAGTCCCCCCAAACCCCAATCCCTGTAATAATTCCATAAAGACTGGAAAGTAAGGAGATAAGTTTAGATTGAGCAAATTGGATTGCTAAGTTTGGGTTGAGCAAATTGGATTGCCCTGGGAAACTTTCACTATTTGCTGCTCTGGGGTTCAGGGCTGTATCAGGGGGCATCCTTTGTTGGTGGCGTCATACCCAGAGGCAGAGACAGGAACCTTAGCTCTCGGGGTGTCACCCGCGAAGCCCAGGATTTGCACAGCCTTCCCAATTTCACCTTTATCACCTGTTTTCATAAACCAGTGGTCCTCCTCAAATGAGTTCAGGTGCCCAGCATTTGGAAGGAGCATCACTCTTGGGAACACTATGAATTATTGACCTATTTAATCCCCATTGTGTGAACTCGGAGTAATTTTTGCCATCTGTAATCCACTTATGAAATAAAATCATAAACAGTTCACCAAATACATTATTAAGCTAACTAAGCAGGACCGACAGTTTCCTGTTTCCCACTCATATTCCTTTGCTGCCTGCCCGTTGACTTTGTCATCTTTGAAAGCTTGCTAGCAGACACAGAAGGCTCGGTCTGTGAGATAAGAAAGTCCTTTTCTACTCAATCTGAGTAATTTCTATTCAGGCATGCTGTTGGTTACTGCCTTGTGAATTGATTTCCCTGCTCAGCCTGTTCTGGAGACCTGGCCACTCCGTGTCTGAAGAGACTGGGGTCTCACCTGAAGCAAGTGGCGGCTCGTATTTCCCACATCTCTAGCCCTACCCAGTTACCACCTTATTTCCCCTTCCCTTCGGGAACGGAGAAGAGTGAAGTCTGGGGATAGGCAGGCTCTTCTTGGCCCTGACCACGGTGTGGATGTCTGTGAGGGCGCCCCCTAGTGATTTGCGGTATAATAACGCCCTCCAAGTTGGCCCCGAAGTTGGATCCTGCCTCTGGACCCAGGCCTGCAAACAGTGCCAGCACTTTAGGACCTGTGAGTTTGATATTTTAGGTTCTCTCAGCCAGACTGTGGTGTGTGTGTGCTGTGTGTGTGTGTGCTGTGTGTGTGTGTGCTGTGTGTGTGTGCTGTGTGTCCTCACGTGGGCGTGCATGTGCATGCAGTTTTTACGGAAGGTTTGAGTCATCGAGGGCTTTTATATCACAGGACTGTGAAAAGCTTAAATATGACATTCCAGTTCATAAAAGTTTTCCAGCCACCTGCCCCCAGGAATTTCTCCCTGGCCACATTTCCCCCCAGGTTCCGGTCACCTGTCAGCCTGCTCAGAGTCACCTTCCCCTCCTCCCCTCTTTCTCTCACCTTTCTGCCTGTCCACACCTCAGGCTCAAATCCCCTCAACTTTTTATGCTGAATGGACTAGCTGTCACCCAGCATCCTTTGTGCGTCCCGTATTCTGAGTCCGTTTCCCTCTCGTTCTCACATCTTGTGTACTGTAATAGCTTTTTTGAAGTTCCACTGGGAATAAAGCAGGTCAGAGGAAGCTGAGGCTTGTGCTTTGAAGACCAGGCAGCTGCCATTTCACAGACCCACGGGGGCCCAACAGAGCTGAAGTGGGGGGACCCCCGCGGTGGTGGAGCTCTGGGGTCACTGCCTCTTGCTCACTTAGCTGCCTTTCTCCTACTAGAGATTCTCCTGCCATAGCTATGTCTTGAAGGCTTCTAATGAAAGCTGAGGAAGATATATAGGGGAAAAACATAAATTTGCAAAATCAGTGCATTGACATTTCTCCTCAGTGGTCTGGGAGAAGACAAAAGTGATTTGATTGCAATAGCAGCTCCAGCTGGTCCAGCTTACAGGCAAACAGTGTGTCCTCGGAAGTTGAATTTGAGAACCACCACCCCCAGTCTCTGAGAACGTCCCAGGAAGTGCAAAGCTTCAGCCTCCTGCTGCCGCTCCCACACCGCCTCTGGCTCCAGGAAGCAATCCCAAATGTTTCCTCAGCCCATAGGCCCTGGTTTGAGGTTCAGAAGGTATGCTTCCCTTGACGGTGGGCTCACCCTCCCACCCCAAGTTGACTATCAAAGTGTCCACACACCAGCAGCCTGGATTCCATTTGGGCCCCTGGCAGGATTGCAAATCTCAGGCTGCACCCAGCCATCCTGAATCAGAACCTGTATTTTAACAAGATCCTGGGGGATTCATATGTACCTTAAAGTTTTTTGAGAAGCTCTGGGTTAGGATTTTTATCCTATAAATTTGGGTCTGTTTCAGTGGGCCCCGCCCTTATCCTCACAGGACATGTGCCCACAGCTTATTGAAAAATTCACACCCCACACTCCTTCCCCTGCTTTCACAGCCATTGAAAAACTTAGAACAGATAGAATTTTGTCTCCTCAGCTGAGAGAGTATCTTGCTGGGAAACTTTAGAAGGAGCAGGTTGGGGGACTGGTAAAGGTAGGTGGGAGGGGGACAGACACAGCTTCGAATGACTGCAGCTCCACGGGAAAGTCAGCCCACTGCTTCAGTGCCTTTGCATATTTGAAGTCTGAGCCTTAGGGCTCCAATTTAGGAAGAGAAAGTGAGGACTCTGATGGGAAACTGAAATCCAGACTGAATTCTGGAGCCTGATATTTGGGCTTCATTGTTTAATCTCTGGAGGGAAAAGGGAGGGCTCCTGTGTGGCCTCTCATCTGAGGGGAGATGGCTCAGCAGGGTGGGATGGGAGGTGGGTCACAGGCTGGGTGGGGTGGAGGATTGAGGGGGAGGGTCAGCACCAGGATTTACCCCCTTGTTTTCTGCCTGGAGGACCAGGAGAGGCTGGGCTTGGCTGGCCTCCCTCTGCTCAGACAGAGCAACAATGTGCAGTGGGAAGGATAGCCGGGACAGTCCCAGTGCTTGCCACGTGACTTCAAAGTAGCTGTCCACAGTGGCTCCGAACTTGGGGCTTAGCACCGTCCCCATTCCTCTCTCCCTTCCCCACTCTCTGCATGGAACAGGTGAGGGAGCTTAGCACATGACAGACTGGGAGGCCTTGGGTTTCTCATTGTCTGGGGACAGAGGCTGTTGTCCATACCAAGAAAGGGAACTGGGAAGAAGGCGTGTGTGACAAGAGATTAGGGCCAGTGAGCATTTGACCTTAAGTCTGGTCCTGGGGATGTGCTCTGGTTGATGTTATTCATACAGCTACTGTACATTTTCCAGGGCACCTGGTTTCCAATGTTCTGCCTGTTGTCACTATAAATCATCAAGATGACTTGGGGCCTCAGCTATACATCCCAGTCTGCCTTACACACCAGGGCAGATCAAATACAGGTCAGATCATGTTTCCTGATTTCTTTTGTTCAGGTAATTGGTGACAATTTATTGTACAACAAGAAGTGGACAGTTAAAGGATCAGGTCTATGGCCACCTGGAAATTTCTGGAATAGGCCTGGTGTAAAATACTCTGTCCTGTTATCTTGAAACTCCCAAGGAACACTGGTGCACCTCCAGCTAGGCCTTCTTGTTCTACTGCTGATGTCAAATACAGGCATTGTTGCAGAAAACAATTAAGTTAATGAATATAGTTTTTTTTTTCATTGAAGAGTCTAATTTTTCTTAAGCATTTAGTTCCTGGTACATGCTGTAGCAAGCATATGTTAGCACTTGATAAGCTGAAGATGCAAGAGAAAAACCTTAGTACTGAAGAGCTCAGGAAGAAGCTGCTCCTGTGTGGTTCAGGAGCCTTTTGTGTGCAGGTGGGCAGTACGTGGCTTGCGGTTGGCTTTTGTTAATGATGCACATGTAGTACAGTCAGTACAGTCACATTTTCTGGGTATAACACTGTTTTCAGTTCGAATGATAGAATTAACCGTATCAGCATTATGTGCTGTTCTCTGACCAATATGAGAGACTCTGTGTCAGTCAGCATCCTTACAGCAACTGGAGCTGTGGACCTCTTTACAGGGCCAGCTGGAGAGAGGTGGATTGGTTTGTAGTCATTAATATGCTGTGATTTGAGAGGCCATACCCTCAAAGGGAAGGTATGGCCACCCACTCACCTGAAATTCTACCATCAGAGGTTATTTTCCTTGGGTTTTGAGGCTATCCAAGGTGAAAGCCTTGGTTTGACATATTGGGTTTATTTGTCGGGGATCAAGGCCCTGAAAGAAGGATAGATAACCAAGGGGAAGACAGACTGATGAAGGAGATGGTAGGACAAACACCTTACACCTCACACGTCATAGTTCTGTTGGGAACGGACTTCTCTCTTCTTCAGCCGCTCAGGGGAACAGAGTGTTGTCAGTGACTTGGTTGGAATTGTGCTGTGGCTTCCCTTCACCTCACTTGTGTCTAAATGGTGATTCCTGGACTAGGGCATGATAAATGGGAAATGAGAATGCTGTTTAGGTGCTAATTTATATGGAGGTATAAGGTCCCAGTCTTTTGTGGGGATGGATGATCTTTTCTTTCAGAGCTTATGTCTTTCAGTTGTTTGGCATTAAAATGTCTTTTTTCTTTTCTTTTAAAAAATGAGATTACAGTGATAATAAATACTGATGGCTCAGCAGTAAAGAATCTGCCTTCATTGCAGGAGGTTCAGGAGACGTGGGTTCTATCCCTGGGTCAGGAAGATCCCCTGGAGGAGGAAATGGCAACCCATTGTAGTATTCTTGCCTGGAGAATCCCATGGACAGAGGAGCCTCATGGACTAGAGTCCGTGGGGTTGCAAAGGGACACGAGTGATCACATATCCACAAAATTCTTTAGGCAAAATTAATTTAAGGGATAAGGTGGCGAATTTAAAAGCTGTTTTTGAGTTTTTACTGGGATGGAATCCGAAATCAGGGAAATACTTAGTGCCCAGTGACCTCACTCTGACAGGGTCATCTTTTTTAAAAGGAAAGCTCTATGTTGCAGGTGTTCTCCATCAGCTACTGTATGCAAAGTCTTTAGGAGATGAGTTAAGAAACAGACACTGCCCTCAAGAAGCTAAGAGTCTAGGACAGACATGATAAAAACTCAAGTAACATCAGATTAATAGTGACCTGAGCTTTGAGCAAGGGGAAAAGTGCCAAAGAGGGGTCCCAAGGCAGGAAAATCTTACATCAGATCCGAGAAAGGAAGTCAAGTGAGTCTATTAGATTTGGCGTCCAAAAGCTCCTTAAGAAACAAGGGGCATTCATCACTTTTCATCTGTTCTTTACACTCCTAAGTGTAAAGAAAACCTAAGGAGTAATCATCCTTGCCCTGCAGCTATTCACACCCTAATCTGCTGCTTTCAGTGTTTCATAAAAAGTGAGGCCCCATTGTGCCTTAGACCTATGATCTCAAGTCAAAAAACCTGTGGGTTTTTGATTACATGCCCAATCAATTAAAAAAAAAAAAACGAAAACTAGATGCCCTAATATTTTCTTCCATCCCTTCACTGGATTGTCCTTGCACCCTCTGGGGTACCCAACCCTGCCTCAGATATCGACAGTCTAGAGAGGAGCACATAGGCTGCTGAAGGAGACTGGGTTTTGTAGGAATAGCTCCTCTAGACATGAAAAGCCCCAGGATGTATACTGGTAGGCTACATGTCCTATTTCTGAGCAAATCTCAAGAATACATGGATTTTTGTGTATGATAGAAATTATAGAACAACCGTGGGGCACAGTGCTGAGATCTTGGTTGTAATTCAGCTTGTAATGCAGAATTTGTGTGTAATGCATAGGTAGTTGATACATTGCCTATGTCCTATCTGCTGGATCCCGAGGAGTTTTCAGCCTGGGGTGGTAGATAGTGTTAGCAGCCCTGGTCCGCGGGGTGACCTTGCCCACTGGCTGCATTAGGCATTAGGAATCCCAGGTAGAAGGAAGAGGACAGAGTTTCTAGGAGGACTAATGGGGAAACCCTGCACCACCAGATCACCACTATCCCTGGTGAGGACTAAACTGTGAGGAAAACACTAAGTTAAGGCTGGGCAGTGGGGTCATGATCTTAGATGCTGCCCCCAGGCTTTCTCAGGGCTCCAATCCTCTGGTGCTCTTTGACCCCTTTCTGATCTTGGGATCCAATTCTAGGAGGATTCCCCCCACCATAAACACTCATCTCCAATTTCCATAAGCAAAGTTGGGTCCCATAGAGGGATCAATTCATAGGAATTAATTTAAAGAGCCTGCTTTTTTATGATTTAAAAAAATATATGTATTTAGCTGTATTGGGTCTTATTTGCAGCACACGAGATCTTTGATCTTTGCTGTGGCATAGGTGATCTTTTTTAGTTGTGGCATGCAAGATCTTCAGTTGTGACATGTAGAATCTATTAGTTCTAATCGAATAGTTCTAATAGATCTAATCGTTCCCTGACCAGGAATTGAACCCAGGCCCCCTGCATTGGGAGTACAGACTCTTAGCACTGAGCACCAGGGAAGTCCCAAAGAGCCTTCTTCTTAGTCATATCTCCTCTCCCAGTTGGAGATGGGAGGGGAATTATATGGGTATTCCCTTCCAGTGGCACTCACTGGGTCCAGAGCTGCCTGGGGTGACCCTGAGCAAGGCAGCTGGGCCAGGACTGTGGAGCTGGCCCATCTTTCTTTCTCAGGGAGAAGGAGCCATAACTGCTCTCCTGACTGTCTCCTGTCTAGAATCCTCACCAGGGCGTATCAGAGGTGGCTGGCCCACAGAGGCAGCAGGGAGTGAGGCAGGCTGGTCTGGGAAGGAGGCACCCAGCACATCTGAGCAGCCAAAGGATCTGTGAGTGAACCTGTGGCCTTTGCTAAGGAGGCCGGGCCTGGTGCCACGGGGTTGCCACGGAGCCCTGACGGAGGCCCCACCAGCTGCAGGCCAGCTGAGTCAGAACCCCTGAGAGTGGGGACCGAGCAAAGCTTCCCCAGTAATTCTAGGGTGCAGTGAAACACTCGGGGCATCTGAAGGCGCTTAGGTCATGTTCCAAGCAATATTTTCTGGCTGGTCCTGAAAATACCTAAGGCAACGTTTCTCTCTCCCTCCCTCTCTCCCTGGCTCCCTCCTTCCCATCCCTCCCTCCCTCTCCCTTTCCTTCCTCCCTCTCTCTTTCTCTCTCCCCCTCACACACACCCTTGGGCAGGAAAAAAGGAATAATAAAGGCTATTGAATACTTGTCTTGAGAAAAATTGAACATTTGCTCAAAATGCATCATTACCATAGTTACCATTTGCTGGGTGTGAATATAATACCTGAAAAACAAAATTCTTCCAGCACGCGGGAGGGAGCCGGCCGTCTGCCTGGCTGGAGCAGGTGTGGCTGCTGATCGGTCCCCAGACACAGGAGTCTTCTGCTTCCCAACCTGCTCAGCCCGTCCTGTCAGGCTCCATCTTTTCCTTCCGAAGGTCGAGTGATCCTACGCCTGGATTCTGCTTGGTTCCCTCTTCCCTAAACACTTCAGAGGCAAGGGCCTGTGATAATAACTGAGAACCCACATGAGGCCTTTGTGGGACTGTCTGAGCCTGGGGTGTTTATTATCCTTCTGAATGGCGTTCTCCCTTCAGGAGGGGGCCCTGGCAGAGCCAAAGAACAGTAATCTTCGGAAAAGAAAGACAAGGGCCAGCACCAGCAACAAAAACTTCCTGCAGATGTGGAATTTGAAGGAATCCAGAGAAAGCGAGCCTATTTTTAGCAGGAGTGAGAGTGCAAACCGTGATCGTCTCCACAGGCTGCTGTCACTAACATTTGTCTATAAGCAACATTTTCATATTTAAACATGACAGCCCTGTGAATTGAAAAGAACCAGTACTATCTGCTTGCTGAGTAAAAGCTATCGCCTTGCCTCAGCCTGGTGGGAGGACCCGCTCCACGCGGTCCGCCCGGCCGGGCATTGGGTTCACCTGTGTTGCCATGGATATTCACATCAGCCTCTGATGGCAGGCTACTCAACAGCAGTGATAAGGGGTGCTGTTTCTTCCGGGTGAGAAAGCTGCGCCGTTACCTCTGTAGGGAAAAATGCCCAGTGCACTTTGCTCAATTAAGCATGCATGTGTGGAAATACAGCTCTCAAATGAGCAGGAATAAAAATATATTAAATTTGTAGAAGTTAAGTAATACCATTGGGAAAACCAGTGAACTTGAGGTGAACCCAAAAATGTCAAAAAAGAGAATCTCAGAAATGTGAGCTCTTTGGCAGTTTAGTGGACCCTAAACGAGACACATGCATTACATCCTTTATGCCTCGTGTGACTATCTCGCCCAGGTCAGTATCAGGAAGCCTGGCACACAAATTCTTTTGACACATAGGCAGCAAGGACTTTAATAAATCCCATTAGAAAATAGTTCATCATTAAAGTGGTGAGTTTAGACTGGGGAGGGAGACAGTCCTCTGAGAATGAAGCCCCTGAAGATGGCTTTCTCCATGAGCCCACTGCCCATTCGGACTTGTTCCTGTCTCCACTCTGCTGATGTTGGTGTTAGTTACTGGCATTCCTGAGGGAGAAAATCACAGGGCAGCCCTGAGAGCCTCAAGTCGACCTGCATGCAGCTGCTTTTATTATCCCCAACCTCAGTTGACATTGGGCTTCCCTGATGGCTCAGTGGTAAAGAATCTGCCTCCCAATGCTGGAGAAGCAGGTTTGACCCCTGGGTTGGGAAGATTCCCTGGAGGAGGAAATGGCAATCCACTATAGTATGCTTGCCTGGAGAATTCCATGGACAGAGGAGCCTGGCGGGCTACAGTCCATAGGGTCACAAAGAGTCAAACACGACTGAGTAACTAAACAGTAGCATTGGGTTGGCAGTATTATACATGCAGAGAAGTTTGACCTTTTCTAGAGGATGAGCAAAGCAGGAGAAGTTGAAGGGTTGATCAGCCTCATTTTGGGCTCGGGGCAGTGATTTCAAAATGTGGTCCCCAGGCCAGCTGCACCAGTTATCACCTGGAAGCTGGTTAGAAATGCAGATTCTTAGACCCCCCCTCCCAGACCAGAATCACAAACTCTGGGGCTGTGGCCCTGGAATGTGTGGGGTTATAATTTTTTAATATCGTAAAATATAATGTAACATAACATTTGCCATTTTAACCATGTAATTCAGTGGCATTCTCAATGTTGTACAAGTGTCACCACTGTATATTTCCAAAGCTTTTTCATCACCCCAGACGGAAACTCTTTAATCATTAGGCAATAACTCCCTTCTTCCCTCTTCCCCCAGCCCCTGAGAATCTCGAATCTACTTTCTGTCTGTATGAGTTTCACACAAGTGGAATCCTGGAATATGTGGCCTTTTGCGTCTGGCTTCTTCCACCTAACCGTGTTTTCAAGGTCCATCCATGGTGTACCGTGCGTCAGCACTTTGTTCATCTTTATGGTTGAATAGTATATCATCATATGCATACGCCACGTTTTTGTTTATTCATTCATCTGTTGATGGAAACTTGGATTGTTTCCATCCTTTGGCTCCTGTTAATAATTCTTCAATGAACACTGGCCTATCGATATCTGGAATCTGTGTTTTAACATAACCACCAGGTGATTCTGGCGTGTATCTAAGTTGGAGAAGCTCTGGCTCAGAGCCCCAGAGCTGTCTTTATGCAGAACACTCAGTGCAGTGTGCCCTACTGCAGCTTTATCCATTCCAGTCAGGGGTCAACTCTGTGGCTACTTGCATTTTATTTTTCCACACAGGGATCAATATTTAGAATTTCTTAAGGGTCCTTCTAAGACTGATCCCAGAATAAAAATACCTGTCCCATTTAGAGATTCTCTTTAACTTAACTTCAAGGATGATGCCTCACAATATTTCAGAAGGATAGCAGAAAAACATTTATTAAAAATGCCTATCCATCCATTTGTTGTTGACTGGAATTTCACTCACATGTTTTATGTTACCCTTGATGACCTCGGTATTAACTATGATGATGACACAGTCTACTATCTTTTTTCTGAGAATTGTAGAGATGGTAAGTAGAAAGAAAAGAAAGTGAGAAGGAAAAGTGTATCTGCTGTAAGTTCATAGATACTTGGGTAATGTTCAATGACTATTGTCTGTAAAAAATTTTATTTTTATTTATTTTTGACTGCACTGGGTCTTCATTGCTGGGCACAGGCTTCCTCTAGTTGCAGTATGTGGGGGCTTCTCATTGCAGTGGCTTCTCTCGTTGCGGAGCATAGACTGTAGATGCACAGGCTTCAGTAGATGTGGCAAACAGGCCTAGTTGAATAGTGGCATGCGGCATCTTCCCAGACCAGGGGTTGACCTTGTGTCCTCTGCATTGGTAGGCAGATTCTTAATCACTGGCCCACCAGGGAATCCCTCAATGACTATTGTCTTAATTTGCCGACCCCAATACCTTATTCTCAACTAATTATTCTTCCTATTCAGAGAGGTTAAATAATATGCTTGTGGTTGCATAGCTAGAAAATGACAAAGCCAGCAATTAGAATCTAGGTCACAGTCCAAAATTGCTGAATAAATCGATTTATACTGGCTGTGAGTGGTTTAAAATATTATCCCTTTGGGGATATTTGGATTTTTACTCCTGGAATTTGTAACATCTTAACCTAAAGAAATAAGTCTTTAAAGGTAGAATGCCATTTCTGAGGAAGAGGAAAGGAAGACCTTTCCAACAAAACCACACCACGAAGACTCCTGCAAGCTAAGCGCTAGCAATCCCTGGAGGGCAGTCTCAGAAGAGTGTTTTGTTTTACCCTGGGTGTTACATATTAAAAATGGAATGGAGGTGAGATGGAGGCAGCCTGGATTGGGCCAGTCTGGAAGTCATGATGCCTTAAGGACAATGGAAGTGACTAAGGATGCTCTGCTTAGACAAAAAGGCCAAGGGAACACGTAAGCCCATTGCCAGGTAGATTCAGGGCAGCTGTATGGAAAAGGATATAGCCATGCTGAGTGGCTCTAGGGTAGAGGGCCAGGCCTATGGGTAGGGGTTGCAGGAGGACAGATCTCTTCTCAGTATCAGAAAGAGTTTGCTAACAAAAGTAGGATGGACACACTTGTGAAGTAGTGAGTTCCCCATTGGCAGAAGCGTCACAGTTGAGTCAGATGACCAGCCAAGCAGATAGCGGCAGGGCTGCCTGCACTGACTGGAAGGTGAAATGCAAATGACACCCTGGTGCCCGCTCATCTCAAGGCGTTATGACTTTGGACTTCTGCAAGTTGCTGAATTGTTATATGTGGAATGCAAAACCAATATCGAAAAGGAGTTTGGTAGTAATCTATCATTTTCACTGTTTACCTTGTATCCTTCCTTAAAAAAAGTCTCTCAGCATCACTGATGGAAATTTTTTAAATATTTAGAGGTAATTATTCTGCAGGGATTTTGTCCCCTGTTTATAAATTCAGTGGGAGCATCCATTTGAATACCCTCCGATAACTGTTTACTGCTCTGACCTGTTGGAATTTCCCTTTTTAGACTAATAATTGGAACACTCACAATGGAGCCGCTCCATGGGTAAGGATCCTGGGAGCTAACAAAGCAGGGAAGACCCAGCTGGAGTCTGAGGCAAACACAGGGACTGTTTGTGTTACCCTTCTTCCTATTGCATTTGGCTCACGTTAGGTCTGAGGATTGGGTGGTTGGCATGACCATGGTCTTCAGACATCTAAAGGATATAAACACTGAGGAAGGAAGGAATTTATTTAGCTTGAGACAAGGGGTTTCATTAGGGTAAGAATGAGGGAATGAAATTAAGCAAAGAAAGATTTAGACTGAATATTAGTGGGCTACTTCCAAGCAATAGACTGGTAAAGCTTTTAGATATTTTCTAGGGAATATGATCCTGTGTTTTCCAAGTCACTTGAAAATCAGAGGGACAAAGGCTGAGATAATCTTGAGGAAACCACAGTCTCTGGGGATCAGGCAAACAGAGAATGCTTAACTTTTTCTGCTTCCTTGTCTGTCTCATAAACATAAAAAGCTCACTGGGCAATCTCCTACTGAATGACTTCTGTCCACCTATAGCAAGTACTTGCTTTTCTTAAATCCAGGAATTATTCAAATGTTGGTGTGTTCCCAAGGGTAAAATCTGAATGTGAGAATCAGTGGAGCGTTCTGGAGAATCTAGGGTGGAGCAGGCATCTGACTGCTCCACGTGCTTGTTAGTGATGTCTCTGAAGGGCAGGAAGAGGAGGCGAAAGTCATCTGTTCCTGTGATTGGTGGAAAGGACCTTGAAACTCTGGGTCAAAAGGAGATGCCTGCTGCAGGGAGATTTGAACGCAATGGCTTGAGAAAGATGGAGGCCTCAGCCACTGCAGAAGCCCCCAAGAGCCAAGAGCATTTCCCCTACACACTAGAAATCTACTTGTTCTTCCTGAAGTCTGGTACAGACAAGCCTTCCAGGAGGCCCTCAGCTCCTGGGGACCACCAGTCACTGTCTGGGACTCCAAGCCTTCCCGGACTAGCCATTGTAGGCGCCATGCATTGCCTGGAGGGTGTGGGACTGGGCTTCCTTCTGAGACTAATTAGAGATGTTTGCATTGAGGTATTTTGCGTAAGCCATTCCATGACACTGACAGGTAAAACAGAGAAAGATATGTTGACATTTGGTAGAGATCTTTATGTTTAACCTCTTGAGGTATCAGTACCTCCAGCTTCCTCTGTGGTAACAGAGGTGGGCAGTCCGAATAGGGGTGCTCCTTTTCTATTACAAAGGTAGCTCCCAGGTAATTTTCCATTTTGAATCCTGCCTCTCTTTTTACGAAATAAAATAGGATTTTACTCTTTAAAACAGGCCATCACTGGTCTGCATGGTCAGCTTTATCTTAAAAGGGAATAAAATTCATAAATTGAAACCAAATTGGAGACCATTCTGTGGCACACTCTGTGAGGGCTAAGAGGACACACGGGTCTGCTGATGACCCCGACTTTGGAGACCATGGAGTCGTGGAAGCCTCACTGCACGGGTTCCCCCTGTCCTTGGATTTAGACAGCCCTTGATCATCCTGCCTGGTCTCAGGTCCTGGATTCCACTGATTGTCCAGCCTCAGGCCATCTGCTGTTGCATTTAGGCTTTTGGGAAGCCCTTGTCTCTGTCATCAGGATGTTCTGCCTTGGAGCTGGGAGAGGCAGACAGGCAGCCAATATCAGAGTCAAAAACCCCCAGCAGCAGAGAGAAGGGCCCTGAGGAGCTGGTGACAGAGCTGATGAGAAGGAGGCAGGGAGGCCACAGAATGCCCCGGAGGACCATGTCTGCCGGCCACCGAGGAAAAGTCCTCTTGGCATGGGGGCACTGCCCAAAGCAGGGTTAGCCCTTAATGAGGTTTTATGTGTGCTCTGGGTTTTGGAGTTTTCTGCTGGCATCTCATCACAGTGTGAGATAGTAGCCAAGGAAACCCTCACGTGCCTTCACATCCATTTCCCAACCCTGGTTCTGCAGAGGGCAGGATGCCTCCCACCCCTGAGGTCTCAAGGGGCATCATAAAACTCTCCAAATAAGATGAATTTGGATTCTTGCTAATTAAAAATGTCAGCGTAATAATGAGTATGTTGGAAAATGAAGAAGCTGTGTTGTAAAAGGCGGGTAATTATGGTGCAGGGTTGGGTTGAACCGAGGGCTGGTGTCACGTTACTGTTACTGAACATCAAAGATGTCAAGCTAGGAGCACAGTCGTCTCTCACAGCGTGACTCTCGTTTACTGCGTGTCAAGCTGCAGGAAGTCCAGCTGATGTAAATAGATTAATATTTAAAAACTAATACAGAAGAATGAGGTTCCAAACATGTAATGTTTAATTATTAAAAACCCATAATGGAATTCTAATCTGAACTCATGTCTCACTGGTGCTCAGCGAAAAAACTCAATTAAGCCAGCGAGTCTGCTCACCCTTCAGCTCATTTTGACTACCTCAGGCCCAAGCCCGTGTTCTCTGAAAGTGTCTAGAAACAGGTATGGGTGGCTTAGGTCATGTTAGGCTTTCCCAGTAGACAATTGTTGCAACCTTTCATTTAAGTCAGATTTTTGGGCAAAATGTGGACTTAGAGAAGAGTTTGAGGTACTTCCAACTAACAGGACTTGGGAGAGTAGGTGATCTGTTGGAAACACAGTATGAGGCCCTCCATGCTGCTGCTGGTTTATCAGGCCATGAAGTGTGTGTTACAGGATGCAGGTGTCTGATTAGAAACACGAACTTAGCCCAGGGATAGCTAACCACCCATTCTCCTTTGGAGACCACAGTTCTCCTGGCCCTTTGGGACACACATTCACACTCTCGATGAGGGTGGATTTGCCCAGACACCTGTGGTGGACAATAGCCAAAGGAAGAGATAACACGATCAGTGTGGCTTGGAGTAGAATAAACCTCATGGGCAAGTCGAATTCCATTCAAAGTCAGTGTGCCTGGAAGGCTGGTTGGGGTAGTAGTTCTTGATTTTATGTTTTTATTCAGCAGGACAGATAAGGATGGTTCTTATGTGACCATGTGTCTGAATATGAAAATACCAACGGGCCATTTGTTTTCCTTGTTGTACTCTGTGAGTTTGCTTCTCGCTTGTGACACCTTGGTTCTCAGGAGATGCTCATGCATTCATCTATAACAAGAAAAATGCAGTGTGACCTAAAATGCTCTTGGGTGGAGCTTCAGGGTGTGGAAGGTCATACGAGAGGTAATGGCATTCATGACATCCTGTGGGCTGGCGGGCGGTATGAAGTAACCAGAACTGAGAGGACAGAAATTGAGTTTGTAGTGACTGCAGAAGCTGAAACCACAGGGTGAAATGTAATAGGGTCCAGGCCTGGGTGAGCACAGGAAGCTGATTAGAGGGGAGCGGGGAGCTGTAGGGCTGAGAAAAGTGCTGTAAAGGGATGAAAAATCTTGATTGCTGGCAGGACAGAGCCTGCGAACATCCAGAAGGGCAAAGGCATGGGAATACTATCACCTTCTCTGACCGTTCAGGTAACAACAGACATTTGCCTATGGGAAGCCTTTTCCTGTGCGAGAGTGTGCTGGGGTGTAAGGGCCCAGGCCCGGTACCACAGAGGAAACTTTTCATCAAAGGAAAAATCCTAAGGCCCGGGTTTCCTGGCTCTTACATGCATCCAAATCATGACAGTAGCATTTTCCAAAGTGATTTTCTTCAGGATCCTACTAGGAAAAAAAAAAAAAAGAAAAGTTCTATTTTTGGAAATTTGAGGAAACTCTGGATTAGTGAAGTGAAACGTTTCTTTTCTGCAGAACTTCTCAGAGGCTTAAATATGGCAACATACATTGAGAATCTCCCAGAGGAATATAGGGTGTACAACTTTTCCCAAACTTATATGACCGTGGAATCCACTTTTAGGGCAGAGCATTGATGGGCCTGGTATTTTTCAGGACACCCTGTAGGCAATAGAGTTGGAAGTAGGAGTGGTCAGTGAGTGGGGCAAGGGGGAGGATGCTGCAGTGGATTTAGGAATAGGCAAGGACTCAATGTGGCAGTCACATTTCCTTTCTGTGGTGACCCTCAGAAATAGCCCCGGTATAGAGAGGCCTGTGTCAGAGGCTGTCCTGGGGTCACCTTCCTGCTTTCCTGGGCCGAGGCTGCCCTGTGCACCTTACACCCATAGCAGAGGGTTCCTGGTGGGATGAGGCCACAAGGAGCTCCTTAACCACAGGAGGAAGTAGTGTCGGGCCAGAAGGGACTTTGAAGTCACTGCCTCTTCCCAGGAAGGACTTTGAAGTCACTGCCCCTTCCCAGATTTTCTTCATCTTTTAATAGAGAGTAACACTGACAAGGGCTGAGAAAAAGTGAAAAGGGCTGTGGTCAGGATTAAATCGGAGAAAGTATACACAGCTGGGTTAGATTCTTGGCCTCCCTAAAGTTGGAGGCTCACTGTATAGAAGATCAAGGAAACAAGACAGAAATAGCCATTGCTGCCCGTGCTCACGGAGCCTGGGCAGTTGTTCTGGCAGCAAAGATGACCCCACAGGCCTAAGAACTTGGTGGCTGGACTGTCTTTTTGCCCCCAAGGAGCTGGCACCATTACTTCCTGCTCTAGCACACATCCTTGGAGGACTTGCAACTCCTGCCACTCCCAGTTCTTTCAGCTCCAGTCGGCCCCATGACCTGCACTGCCCCGGGGCTTCTGCTTACTGCCTGGCTTCCGTGGTGCTCTGGCTTTCAACCATGTGTTTCTGCTCACAGCCATTGTTCCCACCACTACTTAGTCTCTTGGGGTTACCTTGATTCCCAAACCCCAGAGAAGAAGATCTGATTGGCTTGTTGGATTACTCATCTCGTTAGGCAGAGCCCCACCCCAGGTCTTGAGGTATCCTTGGGTCCAGTCTGCTAAGGCCAGGAAACCAGCTGGGCAGTGGCCACAGCAGGCATTCAATGTGTAATGGGTTCTGTTCTGATACAAAGGTAGTCCCTACAAGTTCTTTTTCTCCTCCTCTGTCTCCCCTTTCCTGATCCTCCCTACTTCTGTACATGCACAATGTATCCAGTGTGAGTGCTAGAAGAGCCGCTCCATCTCCAGTGTTTTGATTACCCTCCTGTACACCTTTCTTTTGTATCTTACTGGATCTGAGGTCCCTTACACAGGCGATTTGGATTAGACAGCGCATCATACTCTTTTCTTTTTTCACTCAGGAGCCAATAGTCCAATTGTACAGTGCGTCAAATAGCAGGATCCTTTCCCATTTCATTTCCTTTCTTCAGAGTTGATCAAAGAATGATGTAGTTATTTACCCATGGCTTATGAGGTGGGGACTTTTACCCAAATACTAATAGTGGATATATAGTTATTGCTCGTTTTAATTTGGGCTTCCCTGGTGGCTCAGTCGGTAAAGAATCCACCTGCAATGCAGGAGACCTGGGTTCAGTCCCTGGGTTGGGAAGATCACCTGGAGAAGAGCATGGCAACCCACTCCAGTATTCTTGCTTGGAGAATCCACATGGACAGAGGAGCCTGGCGGGCTCAAAGAGTCCCCCATGGGGTCACAAAGAGTCGGACACTACTGAGTGACTAAGCACAGCACGGTGCAGTCTTAATTTATCTGTATCTAAAATAAGGTATGTTACCTGACTGCTGATCTCTTGCAGACTTCTGGTGAGTCATATTATGATAGTGCCTATTATACCACTTGAATTTTGAAAGAAATTATAGAGATAACAAATGTGTTTAAACCTATATGAATACATATCTTTGTCCCAGGTTTTCTTGCTGTCTACTGTTTAGCACTTCAGACATTCAGCCTGCTTGGGGAGATGGGGTTGAGCTAACCCAGGATTCTCTTATGAGGATGGAAGTGTAAGAGAGACGCTCAGTGGCACATCTAGCATTAGTGGAGTGCTGGCTTTCCACTAAGTAGTTAGCCCAGCATAATAGCTGCATTCTCGGAGCAAAGATGGAAGAGAACTAGGCAAGCTGACGGCCCACAAACATGCAGGAAGCTTTTCAGAGACAAAGGAACCAACGTGGGGATCTGAAGTCAGAAGCAGTCCCTCACATCCTTGCCAGACACCTAGGAAAGTGTCGCTAAGTGGGTGCTCTCACACTAGCTTTGATTAACTAAAAAAGATAACAGGCAGCCTAAATTATTTCTTTTCCCCAAGTTTGTGAGTTCAGCTCTCTGAGCCTTCTGAATTTGTAGCATTGTGTACCAGGTACCATTAATGTCACATTTGTGTGTAACTGAGCATAAGGGATTCCATCGGTGACTCTGGCCCAGGTGACCGTTGCTGGCCTGAAGCTGAGCCTAGGGCTAAAACATCCATGAGCTTCAGACCACAACCTGGCTGGCAAGCCTCCTCATTAGTGCAATTATGTTACTGTCAAACACTCCACAGCCTTTGCAAACACAGTGGAGAAAATTTGGGGTCAAATGTATTGTTGATTTGGGTTTCTGGGTTTTATTTTTGTGGTGTGCTTTTGACTTTGAAGTGCACATCATAGGAAGGTTCACAGTAGTGAGTTTTCTCTTTGTTTTTAATAACTGAGATTTAATAAAAGAATAATCAGTAAATAAGAGTATAGGTAAACCAGGGAGCTCTGTTTTAAACCTGTAAAACTGGACCCAGTGAAGGCAGCATGTGTGAATAGTGCTGAATGGAATAGTGAAAAAGGAGGCCAGTCCCTTTCAAGAGTAAATAAAGTCATGAGCAGGAACAAACGATGGCTTCTGACGTCTCTCTACTGATGCAGAGACTGGAAGAACCAAGTTACCCTGGACTGTGGGCACAAAAAGATAAAAACAATCTCAGTGATACCACTGAGACTTGTGTGTAGGGGGTGGGTTATGCCTAGACGAGAGCTGACATATAGAACTAAAACATAAAACACCATATCCCACCAACATAGCTAGTAGGTGGGTAAAATTCAGGAAAATACATCTTTGTATGGCAATACATGGTGAAATTCAAAGTGGGAATTTTAAGGAAATAAAAGGAAACAACCAAAGAATTATTTGGAGGGTAATGAGTACAAAACCTGAAGTAGAGATTAAAAACAGATCAATTAGCAACAAAGCAAGATAAGGGCAGTTTACCTACATTTTGCTAAGAATATCAGTCTCTTAGAAACAGCAGGTGATCCTTCTTCCCATGCCTCGTGGAGAGTTCTGAGAAGGCAGAGAAGCTGTGTGAGGAATCCTACTTTGACGACCATGGTGCTTAATACAGAGGAGAGCTGCTTGGCATGGAAGTGGCCCAACCGTCTTGGAATGTGCACGGATGTGATCAACTATGTTCCCTGGAATTTAGAAAAGCAGACATTTTTAATCCAAGGAAATGTTACTTTGTTCGCCAAATCAGAAGCTCAGTGTAGTTTGTGCTGGTGAGGAGGGGAAATGGAAGGTGGGAAATTCTGAAAATGGATATTGTGTCAGGAAGGCTAGGGTGCATGAAGGAATAAACGCTTGGGGGAACTGCCCAAGATAATAAAATGAACTTTTTAGGGCTCTGCTCATAGAAGCATGAAGTATACTTGGAGAGATCAGTGTTCAGAGCAAATGGTGAAATGTTTAACAAAAGAGGGTGAGAAGGCAAGGCTCGACACCTTTTACTTGTTCTTTTTTCCATTGTTTCCAGAAAGACAGTGCTCTTTGTACTGGAAAGGGTAAAGCAGATCCATAAAGAGGACTATGAATCCCACATTGAGGGCAAAGAGGTAGAGAGCACCTGCCGCACTCACCAAATTCAGCTCTCCCTGCCATGTGGGGGAAGTGTGTAGATTATTTCATATCAACTTTTGCATAATCTCTCTTCCATCATGATGAACAGGAAGGGTTTCAAAAAGACATAAATGGACTAACATTTCAAAACCGGGAAAGGGTTTCTGATTTCTGAAAGTCTAGACCAGTCGGCTTCATGGCTTACCCTCAAAAGTCTTTGAATATATCATTAAACAAGTGGTTGATGAGCACTTAAGAGAAAAGGGATTTGGTTGAGCAACAACTCAGAGTGAAGCAAGCAGCATGGTGGAGTGAAAGGAGGATGGGTTGGGAGTTCTGATCTGGATCCCAGCTCCATTCTTTGTAGGCTGTGAGAGCTTAGGGAAACCACATCGTCTCTTTGAACTCGTGTTTCCTCATTTTCAAGTAAAATGGGAAAAACTGTAGCTCCTTTACAAGTTTGTTGTCAGTATTAAAGGAGATCAGTGAAAGCTTCAAGCTTCGTACATAAGAGACATTCAATAAATGTTTGTTTTGAAAAAGCAAATAACTAACAGCGGGATACAACTAGCTTAAGCACATGTGTTCTAGGGTGGCATTAGTGGAGCTAAGGTGTTCCACGGGAGAGAGGGAGAGGAGAACGCCCTGGACGCGGCCAGGTGGCTGCATGCTGTTCTGGGCGTTCCCAAGGTGAAGTGGACACCTGGGTCAAGGACAGACAGGACGGGAGGGCTCTCGGAACTTGTCCCTGGCGAATGGGTGCAGGATCTGGGGAAGTTTAAAAACAAAAGCTTGGGGGGAAAATGACGGCTCTTTTTAAGTATTTGGGAGGCTGAGCTTTGGAAGAGGTTTTGACCTGTGCTAGGACACCCCGGTGAACAGAGCTACTAACAGTGGGTGGAAGTGACAGGGACGTTGAATGGTTAAACGTTCTAACACTCAAAGCTGTTCACGGACAAAATAGGCTGCACAGGGCTCTTCACAGTCTTGCAGCCTCTCTGGAACTCTGGCCATGTGGACAGAGCTGGATGGCCACCCTGTCATAGGAAGATAGGGCCACCTGGAAGACCAGCTCTGTAGAAGGAAACCCACCCTTCCTGGGGGACACGGGTTTGGCTTGACCCGTGAAGTTCCTTAGAGGTCTAAATGTCTGCGATTCCAAAATTTCAAACTAAAGTTATCAAATACAGACATACCTCGGAGATATTGTGGATTTGGTTTCAGGTCACTGAAAATAAAAGCAGATATTGGAATAAAGTGAGTCACATGAATGTTTTGGTTTCCCAGTGCATATAAGAGTGACATTTACACTATACTCTAGGCTGTGTGCAATAGCACTTTGTCTATAGTAATGTACATATCTTAATTAAAAAATACTTTATTGCTGAAAAATGCTAGCCATCACCTAAGCCTTCGGCAAGTTTTATTCTTTTCCCAAGAGTAACATCAAAAATCACTGATGACAGATCACTATAACAAACATAAAATGAAGTTAGAAATACTGTGAGAATTACCACAGTGCAACACAGAGACACGAAGTGAGCAAGTACCGCAGGAAAGCACCAATAGATTTGCTCGATGCAGGATTGGCACCAACCTTCAATTTGTAAAAAAGCATCTGAGAAGTGCAATAAAGCAAAGTGCAATAAAACGAGGTGTGTCTGTATTAGTCAGTCATTTTAATTTGTAGTTTTAAAGGAAAATGCCAAAAATCCTTGAGATAGTGGAGCAGTATAGGCTTTGAGCCAGACTGATCTAAGTTAGAATCTGGATCTGCCATCCCTTATCTGCATAGGTAATCTTGGGCAAATTATTTAACCCATCTAAACCCCAGTTATCTAGGTGGTAAGGTACTTGTGGAGATTAAAAGAGGTAATTCATGTAACATGCTTAGCATGGTGACTAGTGCTTAAATAATCTAAGCTCTTATTACTCATAGAATCTATTATTGTTACATCAAATTGGTGCTTCCACTAGGCATGATAATAAAAACCATAGCTTTCGATGGAGTGTCCTGGAGAGATCTGAGAACTGGGCAGCCATGGATACCAGGGGGTGAAATGGGCAAGCCTGGCACCCACAGATAGGAGCTGGTTCAGTCTGGAACCCAGGAGCACAGAAATGTGCAAAACTGTTAAAAGAGGATTGAATGAGGCATTGGGCTTCCCTGTGGTTCAGATGGTATAGAATCTGCCTGCAATGCAGGAGACCTGGGTTCGATCCCTGGGTTGGGATGAAGGAGGCATTGGCTTCCCTGGTGGCTCAGACAGTATAGAATCTGCCTGCAGTGCGGGAGACGCGGGTTCAATCCCTGGGTTAGGATGAATGAGGCATTGCAGGTGAAGCCCTTTGCCAAGTAGCTGGAAGATTTTGAGCAATCAGAATATAGTTGGTAAATAAATGAGAGTCACCAGGAGCAGCTGTGAGCCTTCGAGAAGCTGCCAGAGAGGGAGCTGAGGAGCATGATTGCCAGAGGAGCTGTGAATTCTGCCCAGCAAGTGCCTTTGACCTGGACCACCAGCATGCACACAGCCTTAATGTTGTGGCATTTCAGTGGTGCTGCTCATCACTGATGCCAAGACACAGCCCGGGTGGGTGAGGAGGCAGATACAAATAACATCCCTAGGGAAAAAAGAGATGGTTTCAAATATCACAGATAACAATAACAATCCTTCCGAAGAGTCATATTATTGATGTATGATTAGCTATGTTGTGGAATTAAAACCTTGTATTGAAATATGATTTTTTGCATTTTCTAAAAAGTCTGTATGAAGGAAGAAATGAGGTGAGTGACCACAGATAAAAAGAAGCCAGGTAACTAGTATACTTCACTTTTTAACACATCACATTGATGGCTCTCCTTTTATACAAGTGCAACCCAGAGTCCCTCTATATAGTTTTTTTCAGGCAGAGAGAGAGCTCTTATAATGAAATTTCAAATATTCAAGTATGCATTTAGGAAACAGAGTAATGATAAATGAGATCAAAGTACATTTCAAAAGAGATCCATATATCTATTTTGAAAACAAGGAAAGTTTACAATAACCAAGGTAAATACATATCTGAAAGAAGATTCTGATATACATTTGATAAAAGAGGAGTCACAGGGTAGAGGAGCAAAGGGGAGTTAGATACTGAGAGTAAAATATTAAGACTATTTTTTAGTTAAAAACTGTTGCATTCAGAACAAATCTGGGGAGTGGGGCACACAAATTTCTCCCATGACTGTTGTTGATGTTGTTTTAATATTTATCTATTTGGCTGCACCAGGTCTTAGTTGAAACATGCAGGATCTTTGTTGCAGCATGTGAACTCCTAGTTGTGGCCTGTGGGTCTAGTTCCCTTACCAGGGATCACACCCAGGCCCCCTGCATTGGGAGCACAGAGCCTTAGCCACTGGACCACCAGGGAAGTCCCTCCCATGTCTGTTAATAGATTCTGAGCTTCTTGAGGGCAGGTGCTAAATCTTTACTGTACTGCTTCGCAGTTCAGTGCCTCCTGAAACAAGGAATCCAGTGAATGAATAATTGGATTTGTGATGGCAGAATTTTCAGGGCAGGTCACAATTAGAATATCTGGAGTTGATATAAAGGAGAAAAGATCGAGTCACAGGGCATGGCAGCAGCGATTCCCTGGAGGATAGGGTAGGACATGGCTCTCTGCTTTTATGGGGCACATTTTCCATGTCTGCAGTCACTTGCTGGTTCTTTCTTGGCCACATGTTTCCTGGACAGTGCGTCCCGATAGACGATCTCAGTTTACAGCTGAGCACCTGAGCTGAGCATGATTAAGTATTGCCCTCCCAGGAGCTGGAGGCTGGAGGGGTGTCCCCAGTGATCTCTGAGGTTCTGCTCAGGGCTGAATTTCATTGCTCTGAGATCTCCTGGACTATGTGTCTGTCCTCTCAGAGCTGCAGAACTGAAAAACAGAGAGGCAAACATTTGGCATCAGGTGGGCCAGATTTTCCAATGTTTGAATTTTTCAGTTTCCATCTGGATGACTTGTGTTAGGAAGATGTAAGTAGCATTTATCCAGTTTTAATGAAGTGGAGAGTTTTGTGACGATACACTAATGCGCTTAGGCAACCAAACTTGTCAGAACAAAGGGAAAAATCACCTTCTTCTGAGTCATATGTTTGGCCATGAGGATGGATGGACCCTCCATCACTGAATACAGGGCAGGAGTCCATCTCTTGCTTTGGCTGTAGAAACAGAGACTTGGGTCAGTAAGGAGGCATTTGTCAGCACTCATGAAATCCTGGAAGCCATTTGTCAGCGCTTTGAGATCCTAAAAACCAAGCATATCTCTGCTCTGCCTCTCAGAGCTCATGGCATGTGTGAAAGAGAAGGCTCTGCCCTGGTGACCTGGCCCAGGGTTTCTGAAATCCAGCTGGAAACTTATAAGTAGTAATTGAGTCATGGTATAAAGTTCCTACAGGGCAGCTTTCTAGGGAGATGTTCAGTTCTAACAAAGATGGTTGTTAGTGTCTTCTTGAGTTCCAAATCCTATACGAGGAAGAGAGAGACCAAGAGATAGGGGTGGGGGTTGGAGAGAGAGAAGCCCAACAGCAAAGCCAAACAAAAAACCAAATAAGACGCTTATACAAAAAGAACTATGTAGCAAACACCATCATGTTGGACTCTAAACCTGCAGAAAGTTAGTTTTTTTGAGAATGAACTTCTCCATGAATTGACTTAAAAAAACAACAACACAATAATAGCCTTTGCTCATTCTAAATCCCTCTCCTGATTTCTGTGTGGCTATGCACGTCTAAGGTTAGGTCATCTTCTTCCTTCCTTCACTGTAATCCAACTCTGCAAGGAAAGTTGGAATGGTGAACTTGGTCTCCCCCATCAGAGTTTGGCGCCCCTCCACAGGGGCTTGCCCTCACACACATTCTGCCGTGCCGGCTCGGGTCATCCTGTCTTCAGGGCATGTGATACCGTGGCTTCTGGCCCTTCCTTTGGAAGATAGTTTCTGCCATGTAATGAGTCAAGCAGATCGTTCATCAGTTCTGTTTTTTAATAAAACATGAATAGCACAGTTTATGGCTTCCACTATTCAAACAGCAGTTGAGCCTAAGAGGAATTACTCATCTTAATGGTTCTAACACTCATTTCCATGCAGCCGTGCTGCTTTTTCAAGCTTTTGCCTGAACTGGAGAATGACTGGCCTTAGAAAAAGTGGGCTCAGCAGGAACTGAATAAGGCCTTCCCAGGAGGGTGGGCAGTGGGACTCACACAGGTATGTCATCCAGTTCCTTGTCTCTGCAGACAGTCCTTCTTCACCCTGGAGTGGCAGGATGGAGCTGGCTCTGTGAGGTTCAGCATGTGTTTGCCCAGAGAGAGATAGGCTCCATTCTATGTCAAACACACGCAGGCTCCTAGGAAAGCCTGGATGAAAACCTTCATTTTCCTCCTCACGCTGCCATTAGAAACATCCTCCCATTAAGTTAAACTGAACTTAAACATATGGGATGTTCCTAGGAAATCAACAACCATGAGGGAGGCAGGTTAGGAACTGAAAAAATATTCCATAAAGGTTACTGATATGCCCAGTACACCAGCATTACCCATCACTACTATTAGCTCCATTTCACAGACGAAGAAACTGAAGCTGATGTTTTCGTAAGGCTGTGCTGCTGGAAAATGATGGAGCCCAAACTCACATCCATATCTTCTGATTCCAAATCAATCTGCTGCCCAAGTGCACCAAATTAGGGCTCTGATAAAGGCAGAGCCTGAATCCAAAGGAACAGCTGGTGCTGGGGCCATGGACTGCAGGGTTGAGCTGAAAGCAGGTGTTCAGGCAGGATCAGTCTAAGGTCCTTAATTCATGCTATGAGGTGATTATCTATAGGTAAAGCAGACCCAAACTCTTCAAAACAGTGATCACCCCTGTGGTCCATGTCTGTCCAGCCTCCTTGGCTTCACTCCTAGGTGAGCTCATGATTTTTTGAGCTGGCCTGGACTGCAGGATCAATGCTGTGTTCAACAGGCCAAGATCTAGAGAATCAGCCTCTTATGGCAAGCTCCCGTCTTGGTTACAGCAGCTACAATTTCTGAGCTGTTGTTACCTGAGTGCTGTATTCATGAAAAGTCAGGAGCACAGGAACCTTTTGTTTTGTTTTCAAGTTGTTGATGGTATTCAAGGATTTGCTAATATCTTTTTACTGTTCCATTGCTGCAAATGTCTTTGCCCAGTAAGAAAGATTTCAGCAAGAGTTTCTTAATATTGCCTGATGCTGGTCACCACTCAGAAGGCAGTGGTGGGTGGATTCCACTGGAAGATGAACTTCACTCCCACAGCTGACAGCTGATTAATGTGTTAATTAGGAACCCTGTCCCCCCTCCCTCACTACCCGAATCTTCTTCTAAGCCCAGCCGAGTGTATATATTGTGCCCATGTGGGTAACCTCATGGCATATTTTGGCTTTGACTTTGGACGTTTATATAAAAATAAAGGCTCAGTTGCCAACATGAATAGCTTTCTTTCTTTCCAGGGGAAATACAAGATGGAAAGAGTTATAGGAACCAGAAGTCCTGCTTTTCAGTTTTCTTGTATCAAGAGCAAGTGATATTTCTGCTGAGGCAGTGTCTTTTGAGCAGTTTAGTGGTGTAGGTTGCCACATTTATTTCACAGGAAAGGAGTGAATCCATCAGGCCACTGAGCTTATAAGTACTACCCTGGCAGTCAGCCACCAAAATATAAATACTCTAAATGGACTAAAGGAAATGTTCATTCTGTTGTTTAGAATTGGACACATCCCAGGAAGGTAAATTTAATCTTTTTGAGGACTGCTGTTATAGGGTTGAATGGAATACGAATTTGTTTATCTCCTTTGTGATCTTTTTGTCTTCCACGTGATACATTATGTATTTGTGATACGAAGCATTTCAGCTGTCTGGCTCAAAGGCCTCGCATTAGCTGATTGTTCGGTCCCCAGATTGCCATCATTAAACAGCTTCAGCCTCAGCTCCATCCAATCTGGGACCTGTTAGGGGGAGAAGTGGAACCAAAGAGGCCAGATTCCAACAGAAACAAAGCCGGGTGGAATTAGGGGAAATCATTCCAGAGCCCAGTGAGTTGAGCTCTGCACTTCTTACTCTTTATCTTCTAAAATATCTGAAGGAATTTTGGTACTTCTTGGCATAATGAGGAAAAAAATAATGCCTCAAAAGGTTAAAAAGAAAAAATTAAAGCCGTCTGTGGGAAAAAAGACGGGAAGGATACCCTATAACACCACAATTCAGAAAAACCATAGCTTATGAGACACATGCTATGTATTTCATGGATATGCAAATGTTATTTTATTAAAGAGAAAGATCTACAGTATATATTTTTCACCTAACTACTACATCTTAAGTAATCAGCTCAGGCTCTTATGATGAAATCTTTAATTATGAGAAGTGTGTCATTAGTTAGATGTAGAATGAATGATGTGTTGCATTTTATTGCTTCACATGATATAGCCATTTGTGCCATAAATTCATTGACCCAATCTTAAACGATGTGTCCTATAAGACAGACGTGATTCATTATGTATTAAGTGACAATTTTTTTCCTCTAATAATTTTTCGCTTCACCAGAAAGATTGCTTTACTGTGTTTTTAGACCAGTGTTCAGAATTGAAATGTAATAAGACAAGCATACACACTCACACTTCTTACCCAAAATGAGATAGTCATAAACTGTCACAATATTATGTAAACCCTTTGGGATGCTGCAGAAAATCAAGTAGGTAACCATTAGGCTTTTGCTTTAACTGGAAAGCCTGATAAAACAGAATCTGCTTCGAACTTTGATGTCTGTAATTCCTTTTATGAGGAAATAAATAAAATATGGTGGAGAACACTCCTTGGATAATTGGGATAGATCTATAAGCATTCCTTATTCATCAATGAATTATTGAAAGTGAAGGAAGTAAAGGGAGAGCATTTAAGTTATATTTAGATTATTTTTTGTTACTCTACTTGAAAATATTTATTTAGCTTGAGGAAACATAGGAATCCTCTGGAGGCAAATAATTCAGTCTGGCAATTTGAAAACCAATTAAGGATTTCAGAAAACTCTTTCCCCTTATGGTTAAAAAATATGATCCAAAAGAAATATGCCAGAAATTTTAATATATTATTTTAATTAGTTTAATTCATTGATAATGTTTGTTTTTTTAGTTCATGATTAAAGAAGCTATATTTGATCCTTCACTTAGGCTTCATTTTAGGCTTTCTATGGATTCCTAATGTTGAAACAGAATCTGGTGGCTTTATTTCATATTGGAATGTAAATGTCATGTCATTATACATTAATTTTATAAAAATGATCAGGTTTTAAAATCAATAACTTATGAGCATCAAGTTTTCAATAGTTTATTTGGCCTTTATCTAGATGAGAATTTTAAGAGTCTGAGAGATTGTGTGTGTCTCTTCTCATCAGAGGCAATTCTGTGCTTATTTGTAAACTAGACATCTCAACTGTGATAAAAATAAAAACACAACTCTCAATTCTGGAGAAACTTGAAACACTGTAATGAAACACAGGAGTGTCTTAGCATTGTTTTTTTGTTTGTTTGTTTGTTTTTGCAACAAGCATTTTGAAAGGGTTTTTTGATATGAGACCAAACAAAAAACTAATGTATGCCAATAAGTACGTGTTATTCAGTCTCACACCATCAAATATATTACCTGCAATATCAGGGGGAAAAGTGAGAAGGAAAAGAGTGGATTTACACATACAGACACATCTGCCATGAGTGTGTACACTCAAAATCACATACTAGCCTGCCACCACTGTTTACAGTCTAGGAAAGCTGAGAGTTAAATGAGATGAGTAATCAAATGCCCAACATATGTTGTTTTTGCATTGTTTATGTGACCAATCATTACTAAAATTTATCATTTTTAATGCTATCAGTTTGCCATAGTTAAAAAAAACAACATGCACCAGCAACAGAACAACAGACACCCTTCTCAACAAAAACAGGGCTCCGTTCAGAGCAATACTGGAACCAGGGCTTTATTGAAAAGAGATTCAGATTCAATGAACTCACCATTGCATTGTGTTTCAGAATTCTTCCTCTCCTGCTGTATGGCTTGAGTGCTGAGGAAATGACCAAAAAAAAGAAAAAAAGATTGTGTGTGTAATGTTCAGTCAAAAAAGTAAGGCACTGAAAGAACTATTGAAAATTTTGACATCTGTTTATCTGTTTATAGCTATGGCAAGATTACTCATATTAATTCTTGTTTAAAATGCCATATGAAGGAAAGACATTTGTGCAAACAAGAGTCATATTTGAATTGTAGATCATGTCTTCACCATCTGTGAGAGCTGATGGTGTTGCAAAATTAATGTGTTAATGAAATCACAATAATTTCTCCAAAGTAATGGGTTCTGAAGCCGAGAATGACTATTTTTTGAACTTTGATGTCTAGTGATTTCCAATTGGGAAAAGCTCTCAGCCTTTAATTAGTTCTGCAGCCCAACTTTAAAATAAATTTGGTGATGTCTTTCTTTTGCCAGGAGTAGATTTGAAGGGCGGAAAAGCCATAAAAACTTTTGGAAAACGTTCTCTGGTGTTTGAAAAGTTGTTAAATAAGACTGCCTGCCAAGAAATGTCACCAAAAATTCTGACTACTGAGAGAGAGTGGGCAAACAGCTCAAAAAATAATTCTAGCTTGCTGCAACATCACAGGTTGGGAATAGCTAAACCTCACACAGACTTCATGACTAATTCCAAGTTTCCCCTTGGAAGCCAGACATAATGATGTTCAGTGCTCTGTGTTATTGGTTAACACAGCACACCCCTTCCAACTGCATTATCCAACAGTCAGTAGTGTAAAGTGACTTTGTGTGAGGAGAATTTTAAGGGTCTATATTTCAAAGCCCACTGAACTTTTGGGAGAATTCTTTTCACCAAAACTATCTAGATTTGCATGAACAATGAGCCTCTTTGACTGCGGAAAATATATGGGCAGGTATATGTACTCTTTGTCAGATCCACCTTTAAGTTATGCTTAAAGGGGAACAACAGTTTTTTTTTCTTTTTTTAAAATAGGAGATGGTGGTAATTGCTAGTCTGAAGAGTTAATATTTATAAAGCGATTCTGGCTTCCAAAGAGAAATCATTTTACAAACATTTAAGAATTTTACCTTTTAGAAGGAAACACTTCCACCTAGTTGAAAAATTATGATAAAGTTTGAAAAGAACCTCTATGTAAAACATGAAATGCTATCTACCAAAGTAGATTGCTTATCTTTTTTCTTATTACTGTGTTGTAGGTATGTGACTGGTGTAAGCACATAAGACACACAAAAGAATACCTGGACTTTGGGGACGGGGAAAGAAGGCTTCAGTTCTGCAGCGCGAAATGTCTCAATCAGTACAAAATGGACATTTTCTACAAAGAGACACAGGCCAATCTTCCAGCTGGGCTGTGCAGCACATTACACCCTCCCATGGAAAATAAAACAGAAGGCACCGGGGTGCAGCTGCTCACTCCAGACTCTTGGAATATCCCTCTAACAGATGCTCGCAGGAAGGCCCCCTCCCCGGTGGCTGCAGCTGGCCAAAGCCAGGGCCCTGGCCCATCGGCGTCCACCACCGTCTCTCCATCTGACACTGCCAACTGCTCTGTCACTAAAATCCCTACGCCAGTGCCCAAGTCCATGCCCATCAGCGAGACGCCAAACATCCCTCCTGTCTCCGTCCAGCCACCTGCGAGCATCGGGCCTCCCCTCGGAGTCCCGCCTCGCAGCCCTCCCATGGTGATGACCAACCGCGGCCCGGTCCCGCTGCCCATCTTCATGGAACAACAGATCATGCAGCAGCTCCGCCCGCCCTTCATCCGCGGCCCACCGCACCACGCCTCCAACCCCAACAGCCCCCTGTCCAACCCCATGCTCCCCGGCATCGGGCCCCCGCCAGGCGGCCCCAGGAACCTGGGCCCCACCTCCAGCCCCATGCACCGGCCCCTGCTGTCGCCCCACATCCACCCCCCGAGCACCCCGACCATGCCGGGGAACCCCCCGGGTCTGCTGCCCCCGCCGCCTCCCGGCGCACCCTTGCCGAGTCTCCCCTTCCCGCCGGTAAGCATGATGCCAAATGGCCCAATGCCTGTGCCCCAGATGATGAATTTCGGGCTGCCGTCGCTCGCCCCGCTGGTGCCGCCCCCCACCTTGCTCGTGCCATACCCCGTGATCGTGCCCCTGCCCGTGCCCATCCCCATTCCCATTCCCGTCCCCCATGTCAGTGATTCCAAGCCCCCCAACGGGTTTTCCAGCAACGGGGAGAACTTCATTCCGAGCGCCCCCGGCGACTCCTCGGCGGCAGGAGGCAAGCCAGGCGGACACTCCCTGTCCCCCCGGGACTCCAAGCAGGGCTCGTCCAAGTCCGCGGACTCGCCGCCCGGCTGCTCCGGCCAGGCCCTGAGCCTGGCGCCCGCGCCGGCGGAGCACGGCCGGAGCGAGGTAGTGGACCTGACGCGGCGCGCCGGCAGCCCCCCCGGCGCGGGCGGCCAGCTCGGCTTCCCCGGCGGCGTGCTGCAGGGCCCGCAGGACGGCGTCATCGACCTGACGGTGGGCCACCGGGCCCGGCTGCACAACGTGATCCACCGCGCGCTGCACGCGCACGTCAAGGCGGAGCGCGAACCCGGCGCCGCCGAGCGCAGGACCTGCGGCGGCTGCAGGGACGGCCACTGCAGCCCGCCCGCCGCTGGCGACCCGGGCCCGGGCGCCCCCGCGGGCCCCGAGGCCGCCGCGGCCTGCAATGTCATTGTGAACGGCACGCGGGGCGCCGCCGAGGGCGCCAAGGGCGCGGAGCCGCCGCCCGAGCAGCCCCCGCCGCCGCCGCCGCCGCCTCCCGCGCCCCCCAAGAAGCTACTGTCGCCGGAGGAGCCGGCGGTGAGCGAGCTGGAGTCGGTCAAGGAGAACAACTGTGCTTCCAACTGCCACCTGGACGGGGAGGCGGCCAAAAAGCTGATGGGGGAGGAGGCTCTGGCGGGGGGCGACAAGTCAGACCCGAACCTTAATAACCCCGCGGACGAGGACCACGCCTACGCTCTGCGGATGCTGCCCAAGACGGGCTGCGTGATCCAGCCTGTGCCAAAACCCGCGGAGAAGGCTGCCATGGCGCCTTGCATCATCTCCTCGCCCATGCTCAGCGCCGGGCCCGAGGACCTGGAGCCTCCACTCAAAAGGAGGTGCCTCCGAATTAGAAATCAGAATAAGTAAAAGGTTTGTATGTTCACCGGGGCTCTTCTCCGCACGAGTCAGTGCACTGCTCCTTACTTCTTATAAGGCAAACGCGTGCAAAGGGGATAGAGAGGGAGAGAGAGTTGTGTTGACAATCATGGTTTTACGTTATGTGTTGTACACTACGCCTTGTGTGGTCACATACTACCATCATTTTGATCCAATTCCTATTTTACAGCTGAGGGAACTGAGTCAATAGCAAGTGCCATGCCCGAGGTCACTTAGTGATAAAGCCCAGTCTTGAACCTGAATTGAAACACTGTCTACTAATTACACTTTTGTTCTTAGGCTCCTGTCTGTAAGTAGAGGAGGATGCAGGGAGGAAGGAGCAAACGATTACTCGGAACCTGTACGTGTTCAGTCATGAGATTATAGACTGACTGTAGTAAAAGGTGAGCTGAGCCACTTCCTGGAGCTAGCTGGTACAGGCATTGGCAGAATGTCCCAACTCACCAAATGTGCTCAATAACCAGGGAATTCCATTTGCAAGATGAGAATAAAATCTAAGCTTCTTAGATGCCTATGCCAACTGAACCCAGGCCATGAAGCCCCATTTGCCTGGTCAGGTGTTAGAGCAGCTCCTGTTCTTGGGATCTCTTCCTTCATTTGTCACCAACCAGCATTCCCCAGGCTAGGCCTCAAGCATCACTGACCAGCTTTGCTTTCTCCCCTTTTTGGGACTCAGCAGCTCAGCTGATGGGCTGCTCACCTCGCCAAGCAGTGGGAGGCTCTGGCAGAGAAAAGGGCAACAGTCATTGAAGTGGGTGAGAGTGCACATCCCTGACCTTGGGGGGGCGGGGGCAGGAATCATTAATACCAAGTGAACCATGAATAACAAGTCCAGAATTTCAGTTAGGGGGAGGGCAGTGAGCCTGTGTGGCTGCCTGTTCCTCCCGCCAATCCTGGTTGAATAAGCATTGTCTGCATTTACAAGGATGAAGATGAGGCTTGGAGATGTTGCCCAAATCAAAGCTGGTAAGTGAGGGAACTGGTATTCGACTCGGGCCTCCTGGACCCAAATCCTGGGTGCTCTCCTCTGTCCACAAGGACAGTTAATGTTCTGCTGGGGTTTATCAGCTGTTTATGGAGAGGAAAGCAGGGGAATGAATATTTATTGAGCACAAAGCTTGTGCACAGCTCTCTCCAGGAGCGGAGGTCAGGGGAGTGGGGCGGGGGACAAAGTGAATCTGGGGCAGCGCCTGTCCTCAAGGCACTTTCAGTCTGGTGGCGGTGTACGCCGGGAGGAAGGAGGTCTGGCAGGAAGTGTAGCTTTTAGGAAGAACAGTGGCTCATATTTGTATGTGCAGGTCTTTCTCTAAGTATTTTTCAGTAGGATATCTTTGGGTCAGGTTTCATTTGGCAGTTGTCTTCATTTTACTGATGAGAAGACTAAGGTGTAGAAATTAGGTAACTTGCCCAAGATTCCAGGATTTCCATGTTAGTAAGTTGAGATTCAAATTTAGGCTGTCTGACTCCAGGGAATACACTGTAGATATTAATTGGTCCCTTTGTTATCCTACTTGATGAAATTCTTTCATTCACCTCAGTTGTCTTGGGGGAAATTTCCTAGATAAAAACTAAGCCTACCCACCAGCTTCTCTAAGTGTTTAGACAGTGGTTTTTTGTTTGTTTGTTTTTAGCATTTTCAGTTGTATTTTTCAGCAAGAACAATGAAAAAACGAGAATACCAACCCATTACTTCACAGTAGGAAATACAGATGTGGACAAGAACACTTGATGTGATGTGTCCAAACCATTGTCCCTCGAAGTCAGCACCTTTACCCAGACACTTACCTGACTTGTAACCAGGAGTTTGCCTGGGAAGCTCGGAGCCCGTGAAAGGGACCTTGATGGATGATGCAAGAAGGGTTTCTCATAATTTGAGGCTTCCTTTTTCATTGATGGCTTTGCCAGTAGGAGCAGAATACTAAAACTCAGCTCACCAATCCTTGATTTTACATCTGCAAGTTCTATTCTCTAAAGACAGTCTCAGCCTTCTGCTAGTCACCTCAGTTGAAAATGGCCCTAATTTCTCTACCAGCGTAGTTTAATCTGGTTGACAAAGCAGTGAGTAATGCAAAGATGTACTACCAAAAAAGTGATGGCCTTTAGAAAGCCAAAAAAGCATCAGGAACTGTCATTTTAAACACATTCTAGTGTCACTCATTCAAATGACATTAAAGAAAGAGCAGGAGGGTGAAAACTTTTACTACCATTACTAGAGTGAGAAGTGACCAGGTCAGGGAGAGTGTCACTAGTCCATAAGTAGCATGGGGCCAAAAGAACATAAAAGCATGAAATATATGAGGGCTATTTCGATGATATATATTTCTGAATAAGGAATCAGGCAAGGGTCTTGTACGTGGACCAGAGTCATTACTAAAAATATTAACCTGGCTTCAGTCAATTTTAGAAGATGCAGTGACGAAATCGCCTACGGTCCCCCTGAGATTGGAAAGTTCTTTTTTATGATGGGTTTCCCCAAGAAATTACAGCTTTTCTCTAAACCTAGAGACTCTCAGTCTTTGCCAGCTACAGTGGGGTGACAAGGCAAGTGATTTAAGCTGGGGGAAGAACGCTTCTGCCCCTCTAAATCACATCGCCTCTTGCCCTCTGTAGTTCCATGTCAACTCATAGCACAGTCTCAACCTGCTGTAATTCACTCACATCCTCTGACCCTTCCTGATTTTCTCTGCACACGTGGAGCTGTTTTTCTTCTATGCCTTCAGAAACCCTGCCCATGTGTGGTTACAGAAATTGGAAATGCATCCATTAAATAAAGGACTGCATGACTTTTGTGACCTGACAATGAACACTGTTTGGTGACAAGTTAAAGCCAAAGGGGAAGCATTAAAAACCAAAAGCAAACCCGGGCTGAGTTGGGGTAGATGAGGCGGAGGTGAGTGATTCTTCTTGAGCTTGTTGGTGACTCGTATTCTCTCTCGGCATAGAGTTTGTCAGTAACTGCCATCCAGGTTTTTCATTCCTTTTGCTATGCCCACAATTTTCATACAGTATGACTATTTTAAAAAATCATTTAAAATAGATTCAAAGCAGACTGTAACTTGAAATCAGTAGTCCAAGGCAGCTGCTTGTTACCTTCAAAGAAATCATCATTTTTGCTAGTTCTCGGCAATCACAGGGTTTTGTTTTTTCCTTTTGACTGTTTCTGTTCCTGGTTACCTGACTTTATGCATTCTTGTTCGTTGATATGATTACAAGTGATTTAAATAGGCAGATATTTTCCTAGATGCAGAACTAATTAAGTTTAGTTGAAGATTTTAAAAGGTTGGAAACTTCCTTTAATCTTCAACTTTTAAGATGCCAAATACCAGTTCTGCAGCTTCTGTAAGCTGAAAATAAAATCCCTCCAAATAATAAGGAAAACAATGTATAAACATTTCCCAAACTCTTCTCTCCACAAAGAATTCCATTTATAAATGGAATACTCCTTTCTTTGTCTTTGCCTTGGAGTTTGGGGGATAGCTGTTTGTATTTGTGCATTTTCTGAATTTCAGCAGTTTACACTTGTTTATGGTACAATGGGGAGTTCACAGTAACCATTTGCAAATGTTTGAAGTTATTCAAAAGAAAATATCCCCCCTCCTTGATTTTCCAGGGAAATGACATCTTCTCTTTAAGTAAAATAATCAATGGAAAAAATGTGTACCATGAGTAACCCTTTCATCCTCACTTTTTCCATTCCCAAGGAGTGGCAAGACCAAGAACTCCCCACCTTTGTGGCCCCCAAATTTCTTACGTGTTTCTAAGACCAGAAAGAAAATCTGAGAGTCTTGTCCCCAGCTCCCACTCCAAGATGCTCCCCTAACTCCAGCAGCAGGAGTTCCTTCCACTTTTTGTTTGCTCTGAGAGGGCTGAAGAAGGGATGGGGGGTGTAGTTTTGACTTTTGGGAGTTTAGAGTTTAATTATTAGCCTGACCACGGAGCCACAATCCCAGAAAGGACTGTTTCAAGAAGAGGGCAGGGGACTCGCCTCATTAGGAAAGCCCAAAGGATGGAGGTGACAAGTAACTTTTTGCCAGTTCAGTTTCTCCAGCTAAGTTTGAGAGAGTCGGCTGTCTGCAAAGTCAAGTCCATATAGTCGAAATTGACTATGGATGCCAACCATGAAAGCAAGTAAAAGAGGAAACCCTTCGACTGAGAAGAGGAAGTCAATACAAATAAGATGTGCTCAGATTCTCTGCCAGACTTAAGATTTTTAATGTGCTAGTACTTAGTTACTGGAAACATTCATTGGCGACATCATCCCTGGTGGTGCAGCTCTGCCTGTTTGTTGGGATGCAGATGGCTGCCCAGCTCTAGGTCCAGGTGGTTCAAAGAGCCAGCAGTGAGGAACGGCCAGGTCTGTGTCATGCACACACGTGAGTGGTGAGAACCGGAGAGAGCGCTTGCTATGATCATTGCAGACTCATCAAGGAGAGACTTATGGATCAAGGAGAGACTTATGGATGAACAGTGTCAAAGCTGCTCTTAGACACATCTCGCTTAGTATTGCTGGGTCTCTTTTAACTTTTAGGACAAGGAGATTGAAAGAGGGTTTTAATATGTAGGCATCTGACTTTAGATATTATTTCAATCAAATTATGATGGAATAGGAAATGACATTTGTGATCGGGTATTTATTTCTTTTAGATATACCACAGCCCTCCTCCTTCAACAGGGCTGGGACTAGAGTGAGGCCAGAGAAATGCTTAGCAAGGACTCCAGGGTCAGGCAGTGTGGCATGAGTCATGGACTTGATCCTGATCTGTGTGGCAGCTCCCCGACCAAAGCTGGTCTCCATGAACTAGTCTATGCACAGCCTTCAGCCACTCCCCCTGGAATTTTGTGGAAAGCTTTATGTGCCTGTGAGTGGAGGCATTTTCTTGGGAGGAGCAGTTCATAGATTTTTGACTTCAGAAAAAAGTATCTTACATATCTGACGTATCTGCAGGGTTATTTTATGTGATCACCAAGCAGTATCTGAGTGGAAGTTTTTCTTGTTACTCTGAGGAAGCTGAATTAATTGTAAATTTCCCTTAAAACTTGGAATTTACTTTTAGCAATTTTTGCTGTGGACCTAATATTGCAAAATCATTGTTACAGCCATATAATGTAACCCTTGTCTCAGTAAGATTGCCTAAGTGACAAAATGCAAAAGGTCACAGACCTTTCTTCAAGTTACTATAACCTGTGAGTATCTGTGGGGAAAGCAGAAAAGGGAAGCAAGGAAAGGAACAGGTTCAATGCTTCTTCACCACTTGGCCTTTCAAAGTTTATGCTGTGTAGGCAGCGGCTGTCCTTCACTGGAAAACCATCAACCCTGCTGTTAAGGCCAAGGGAGTGGAATGGCTCGAGTTGGAGAATTGGGTAGATCAGTAAACACCAGAGCACTGGTGTGGCCATATCTGGGAGCACCACCAATACCCATTGTTCCTTAGCACATGCTTCTTCACCTGGAGAGAGTGTGCTTGGAAAGGTGAAGGCATTTGACTAGCTATTAACAAGCCATGGCCCAGAAGGGCACTGGAAATAAGCTCCCCATCTAGTTTCCAATGAATCGCTCCCTTGCTGGCTCGAATGACTGCCTGGGCATCCTGGTTCAATCATTTACACCTACCTCCATGCAGACAAGCATCGTGGGGGGCAGAGGTGTTTGAGGACCAAAACACTCTGCAGCATGAAACACTTACCTCATGTTGTGGAACACCCCCACCACCAATACACTGCCTTTCCCAGACTCTCTTGTCAAAGGGATTGTGTCAGCGGCTGAGGGTGGCCGCCGTTCAATCTTCCTTCACCCTCTCCCATACAGAGTTGTTTTGTATTCTTTTGTTGCTGGTTTAAATAAATATACATGGATGCATGTTAAGGAAATGCATTCTGCATTTGTAAACTTTTTTTTTTTGAAATGCCTCACAAACATAAAAGGAATCTATTTAAGAGAAACAAATAAATTAGTTTTAAAAGATAAACAATTTAGCCCTGGCATCATTTAACATGGTCTTAGTCTCAAGAAAAAGGAGTAAATGCCATCTCAGATGCCAGCTCTAAATACTAACCCCAGAGAGGAGTTCTCCAGATCTGTGGATTTCCACAGCACTCGGCTTGAGGAAAAATCAGGGTGGGGTCAGGATGGGGAACATGAGGCCATCAGCAAGGAGGGGAAACATGCACACACGCATGCAAATTATTTCAAGAGTCATTTAAAAGATTCTAGTGAAAATGACTAGAGCAGAAGCAAAGGATGACAACAACAAACGTTGGAATAAATCTCCTATGCTTTGAAAAGCTCCTGCATGTACTAAACGTTCTTAATTTGGACCCTCCTCAAGCTGCCCCTGAGATCCCTTAGCTCTGAGCTCCTAGGACCACGCTGTGGCCATAAGCAAGAATGTGCCTGTGCGATTTTACCCAATGCACAAGTCTGAATAGGGAGACGGGAACGCGAGAGCAGAGCTGCCTGGCCACGCGGGTGTGGGGTCAGGACTGGGACAATCAAAGCTGCCTCACGCTGCCCGGCCTCATTCCATCCAGAGACTTGGCTGCGATGCTGGTTGTCTCATCATTTCCCCCTTTGAACCTCTGGTTTGTTGTCTTTCTGTGATAGCAAGCTGTGTTTTGTTTTGGGTAGAAAGGGAAGTAAGAATGTGACAGAAGAACAGAAGGGAGAAACACACTTTATGGACTCGTTTGATATGAAACGTTGACCTCATGTCCAAAAGATGCAATTAAAGAGTATATCTCTCCCTCATTTGCATGGCTTATTTCCCCAGACGTGTTTTTGGTATTGAAAATGAATGGTATTCCCATACAACATGTGTCTCAATTTGTAATGATATCCTCCTTGCAGCTGGCTTAGTTCTCCAACTGTTTCTAAAATGTTACTGTCTTAAATTTGAGCCAACCTACAATAACAAATTATCTGGAAGCAACGTGGCTGAGCTGCATTTGGTGAGAGAAGGGGAAACCCTATATTTCATCCTTCAACTCTTGTTTTGGAAATTCAGAACCGTAACATGATCTTTTTCTAAGGAAATCTACACATGCACACTTTAAAAATTGTGCATATTGGGTGTTGTGGGAGCAAGAATGAGCAGGTTTAGGTTTCTCTGCAAAGTTCTGCATCCCATCAACAAGCCCTTTTGATATTTTAAACCCATATTTAGAGTAATTTCAAGATATTTGGAGCACATGTGGTTAAATGTAAAACTTTGTCATTATGATTTGTTGGATGCTTTTATTTTAAATATTTATAAGCCGTTTTTAAGTACTTTATCCAAAAGATTTCTCCTGCTAAAATACTATAATTGAGTGGTATCTGAGCATCAACTGAGCGTATAGTAGACAGAGGGTGAAGTCACTGCAACACGCATGCACGTTCTTCTTGCTTTTCTGGTTTTGATTCAAATGTCGTTTTTAGTAGATTCAGCTTATTTTTTAACTGTATAAAAAGTCATGAACTGGATTGGTTGTCTCTGATATTTTTTTAATGACCAAATCCCCCAAAGGTAAAATGTTCAACTTGAATTATGTCGATTCCTACCTCTTTTTTTTATCCTGAGAGTAATTAATAAAACTTTCCATTAGAGTGTTGGATTGGAATCTGTGCTCGTAGGAACTTAAAAGTGTCATATTGTTCCTCTGACATGTCTTAGAGACAGTTTATTGGTGGTTAGATTCAATTCTTTACTATTCACCCTCAGCCATCAGAAACTGAGACATAAGATCCCATCTTTATCATAAGTAGCCTGTTTGAGTACTTAATATGAAAAAGAGGAGAGGGGGAGGAAAAAACCTTTTTCCAAACTTAAAATCCATTTAACCTTCAGAAGTTATAAATTTCAAACTGACCACAGGCCTCTGGGGCTCACACTCTTTATGGCTGGCAAAATACAACTTTCTGGTAAGAATGGGGGAAAGAAGGCTTTAAAAGGGCTCATAAACTTGCTTGGACATCTACTAGCTCTTACCAAACAGCATTTTCATGAGTTAAGTGTAAATGAGTCAGAAACATATAGATTGAATTTCTCTTAAAATACACATGGGTTTAAAAATTAAGGCCAAAGTGCTTGGCAAAATAAGTTTTGGTTTTAGCCAAACCCCAAATGTTTGAAAAAAATAGTTCTACAATTTGCCAAACCAAAAATATATCCAGGTCCCTCCATTCCTCTCATTTAATACGATGGCATCATAAGCATGGGACTGAATGTCTATTTTCATATCCACCAGGGTTTGAGCAATGTGACTCCCAAATACTAACAGAAAAACTATGAAAAATTTTTTTGTGGAAAAACCATATGACCTTGAAAATGAAGATGAGTAGTCACTGGTTCAGAGTTGTGATTTTGATAGCACTTCTCACTGTCTGATCCTCTGATCAACTTGTTCTCTGTCTCAGCTGTGTGTGTGTGTGTGTGTGTGTGTGTTTGATGTACAGAATAATAACTTTTTAAAGATCCTGTATTTGAAATGCTTAATTTTTACTTAATTAATATACCATGATCCACAAAAGTTAATAAACTCTTAATCATATCCGAACAAAGGGAGGCAATCCCCTTTTACTCATTATGGTTCAAAGTTAGTCTTCATTTATTTCCCTAGAGGGTAAAACTTATCCATTTTCAACCAACTGTCTTGAATACTGACTCCATGCAGGAGACGCTGTTATTAAGAATTAGAAGGAAGGAAGGAAAGAAGGATGGAGGGAGGGAGGTAAGGAGGGAGGGAGGTAGGAAGGTGGGGAGGGGAGGAAGAGAAAAGCCAAAAAGTGGGAGAGGGCGTGGCAGGAGTCTTTGACTTGTTTTGAGGAGCCAGTGACCTGAGAGAGACAAGAAATAATCAAGGTCACTGTTACAAGCCTCATGCAGAACCTGCGAATGGATGTGATACTATAGACAGAGTGCTTTGACAAGAGCAGGGACCCAGGCAGTTCACACTTTGTCATAACTTAGTACCCAGCTTGGGGCTGGCAGGATGGGCACATGAATGAGAAGAGAGGGTCAGGAAGGGCGTAGTTAATGGTACCATGGTAGGGCTCCATACAGCAGGTGAATTTGGGGTTAGGTTCTAAAACCCAGAAGGGCCGTAAACTGGCAGTCAGGAATGGGGGAATAGGGGAGGCAGTAGGGTGTCAAAAGCCGCAGGTGAAGAGAAGAGAAGCCACATGAGGGAGGGCTGTCCCCTTCACCCGACTGGAGCAGAGGACTTGGCTGCAGAGAGGGCGAGGCGGGAGGCTGGACGAGAGCAGAGGACTTGGCTGCAGAGAGGGCGAGGCGGGAGGCTGGACGAGGGCAGAGGACTTGGCTGCAGAGAGGGCGAGGCGGGAGGCTGGACGAGGGCAGGTGGGTAGTGGAGCAGGGGGTCGTGGAGCTTGTGCTCAGAACATCAGGCAACGTCAGGAATGGCTGGAGGTCTGTGTTTGAGGAAAATTCCTTTAGCAGCTGTTTGCAGACTGAAAGGAAGCAAGAGAGAGACTGGCATCGCTGAAGCTGATCCCTGCATTCTGATGACAGGCTAATTACCAGAGTGAATTCTAAACATGGCAGGACGTTCTCGCTGCAACATGGGGGGATGAGCACTGCCACATCCACATTTTAAGTATGAAAAGCCATCGTAGCAATGCACAAGGAGGATGGACTCTTTTCTTTGAGCCCAGAGTAGGCCTAAAAGGCTTCATGGCACACAGTGGAAGGAAACCTCAAGACGACAGATCATCCCGAAGTTCAGGCCCCAGATTGTCATGGAAATAGGGCTCCATCCTTCTGACCACCCACCAGCACACCACCCCGCCGCCGCCGCCGCCCAGCCCACGGCTGCTCTGAACCTTAGGCTGCTGGGGCAGGGCGTGGTGCAGGCTGTCAGTCACCTCTTAGGTGCTCAAGGAAGGCAGTGGCTCACCTAGCAAGGGACGTCCCTGGATGGACGCGGAGCCTGGACAGTGGCCATAGTGATGCCCAAAGCTCTGTCTTTGGACTGAAGAGCAGCCACAGGCTTGGGTGGCTTGCTCAAGGTCAGACACCGGGAGAGATCTTCACAGAAACTGAATCAGATCCCCCCAGGGCCAGCAGGTACTTTTAAAAGAGTTTGGTGACTGTGGGAGATGTCCTTTTATCTTTTTAACTCCCCAGACCAAAGGCCTTCTGAAACTTTTCCTCGTGGTGAAGTGGACTCCCGGTAGGAAAGGGAGGCAGTGTCTGGTTTAGGGGTACACACCTATGCCTTGAGGTTGGGCCGGCCTGTGTTCAGATCCCAGCAGAGCGGATGATTGAGGGAGGAAGTGGTTTCTCTCCTGGAGCCTAAGTCCCTAGCTCATCACGTTGCTGGGAAGAACAGATGAGGAAACCTAGGTAGAGTGTGGTGCATGTGCGGTACCCAGGAAAGCGAGTTCCTGTCTTATGAGAAAAGCTACAGTGCCTGGGAGAGGAGCCCGGGGCTGGAGTGAGGTCTGCTTGGGTCTGAAACTGGCTATGTTGCTTATTACCAGCTGTGAGTTTGGACAAGTTTTATAACTGTGTTGTGCCTACATCGTTCTCACTAAACAGTTGTAATAACTAATATTTCCTGCAGCCTTTTTAGATGTAAGCAGTGTTCCAGATGTTATATGTGCACAACAACCCTCTGGGGTTTTGTTATTAAACCAATTTTATAGATGAAGAAACTGAGGCACAGAGACGTTAAATATCCTACCCAGAGTCACTAGCCAGTAAATGGCAGTCCTGGGATCTGACTGGCAGCCTAGCTTCAGAGTGTCCCTGCAAAACCACTGAGCATGTCTTATATACAAAAAAAATGAAGGTAATAAGCCCCACTTCATAGAATTATCGGGCTCTAGTGTAAACAACGGAAGTACAATGCCCAGGAGGTTCCTGGTGTATGTATAGTAGGTGCTCATTATAAGAATTGTCGGGGTAACGCCTGCAGCCCAGAACTTCTTCCCTCAACGTGTCATGGGACGTCATGAAACACTTCCATGCTACCAACCTCGGAAGTTAGGGAAACTATTCCAGAAACCCTCCTAAGATGTCTGGTTCCACTTTTATAAGCAGAGACTGGGACACGCAGAGCACGCAGAGCTCAAGGTCACAGAGTGGTGCAGCCAGGATTAGAACCTGAGTCCTCTGCCTTTCCTCACAGTGGGACACGGGATACGACCTGGGCTGCTTGAGTTACACACCTGGTGCCAAGGACCAGAATCATACATTTGCCACCTGCAGCATTGCTTCCTCACACCGGGCAGCTGATTTCAGAGAGGAAATAGGTTGTACCTGAGTATCTGGGTGGAAAGGCCGGAGAAAAACAATTATTAGCCACACACTCCATCTCATTGTCTGTTGGGGAGGGGGCGGCCGGGAATCAGTATGCTTGCTCTTATTTTTCACATGAAGTTTCCTTAAATATGAAGCCCTTCTCTCTCTATTTCTCCTTCTGTCTTTCAGCTAAAGGGCTGGTTGTAAAGAATAAATGAAGTGTCAGACCTGTTTCCCAGACCTAGCCTAAAAATCTTAAAGTCTGTTAATCCATAGACAATAGCTACTTGCCACATAAAGCTGCCTTTTTCTCTCAGTTTTTTTTTCTTATCTTTTCTTTCTTTCCTTTTTTTTTTTTTTAAACTTAGACTGCCTCATTCAGATTATATAAATAAATAACAAACTCAATCTTAGTACAATAAACATCTACTTTTGTGTCCAAGGCAGATTTTTTGGAAGGCACATGAGCCAACATCAGCTAGTTTGTGTATTGGCTAGGACTTGAATGAAAATGCAATTATTATTTCTTGTCAAATAATTTCTTGGAGTTCTTGTCTCTAAGGCCTCTGCCAGCTTTGACATCTGCTTGTCAGGGGGAGGAAGGGGAGAGATGAAACCTGGACTAGGGGGCAGCACTCCGAGGGGAGTGTGGACTTTGGGGTTGTAGGAGCTGGACTTCAGATTTGTCCCTTTCTAGCCGGTGACCTTGAGCAAGTAAGTTCTTGGCAAAGTTTCCTCATCTGTAAAATGGGGACAGTGATAAATACTTCATTAGCATTGTTGTTTCAATAAATCAGTATATAAAATACACTTGTTTTCAAGTGAAATAAATATGTAAAAGTGCCTAGTCCAATACTTGACATAAAGTAAGTGCTCCTTAAAATTTGACTCTTTGAAAACACTGCAATTTTCCCAAACTGAACAGGAAGAGCTTGGTCCCGAAAGTCAAGGGGCATAGGGATCGAGGCTTTTCTTCCAAAATTTCTTGCAAAACATTAGCTATATCATGTAATTCTTTGTTTATTTTTCTCTTTCATGAATGGATGTAGCCACTTGCTCCAGCACATTTGTAAAAATGTGTGCAGTTAGTCATGAATCCCTGCCTGTTTTTAGAAAAGGACCAGAGACAGGGTAATTTGTTTTGCTTAAACTCTCAGGTTTTAGAAAGGACTTGAGGTGGCTAAAGAAGATCCATTGTCCAGGGAGAAGATAAAGGCTTTTGCAGTGCACAGGAGGGGTTCTGCAGCTCAGGCTTCTTTGTCCCCCAGGATCTTTTAGAGGTCAGCGAGAGATAGCCGTGGCCACTCGTGTGAATAAACAAGTTTCTCTGCCCATTTGACTCATAGAACCAGCTAAACAAAGAAAAACAAAACTTAAATTTGTAAAACAAAGAATTAAAGATGGAGTTATCCCCGTTGGGGGTCTTATATGGTTGGAATTTTTGTTGATTAAAGAGTAAAATAAGAGATATTGCTTAAGGAGGAAAATTATTTAAAAAAAAATCAAGGCCTTATGTTTGGTCTAATTTTTTTTTTCTTTTAGATAATATGAACCTTAGCTTATCAGAGCTGTGGGGTGGGCAGCTCAGCAGTGATGGAACTTACCATTGGTCCCACAGCCTTCTCATCATGGGTTATTTCCCAAAGCAATCATGCTATAAACAAGAAGCGATGTTTTAAAATTACTTTCATCAATTAGCAAGCAAGCTCTAAGAAAAGAGATGCCATGTACTTTGTAAATTAAAATGGTTTCCAGCTTGGTAAAAGCCATTTCAGAACTCTTCACAAACCAATGGTGGATGGAGGAAAAAGGGAACCATTTTTTGGCAAAACCTTCCCAAGCTGTAGCCCTGTCCGGGATGGGCTTGGTGCAGAGACCACGATCTGGCGTCACACCCGGGCTTATCAGCCAGTGCAGGCAGCTCTGTTCATTGACCATGGGGCTCTCCCCTTGTGAGTGTCCCAGAATAGCTGCAGCTACCTGAGAGCAGTCCAGTCCTTGGGGACTCATTATTGTCACAGATAAACAGCATGGCTGAAGCCAGCACGTAATAGCTGTATTTAACTGTGATAAGTGATGGGCCGACGTGCCCGAGTGAGTGGCATCATGGCAGGGCCGGGATAACTGGACAAAGACAAGCCAGCCTGGCAGTGGGCATCTCGTGCACATCATAGGGTTGATGCCACAGGATTTTGGATTCTGGGGAATATATATGACAGACCTGGAGAGCTTACATTCTAGAAGACAGGACAGACCTCCAGGATTTTGATTATGCTAATGACAAAGGTATTTAAGGAATCAAAGAAGAATAAAAGTTTGGAAAATGGATTAGATTAATGGAGGCAGGCTTCCTCACAGAGGTGGAATCTTGTATCACGGAGGGATTATCTTGAAAATACAGAGTAAGACACTTTTCCTTGGAATACAGAATAAGACATTTTCTGTGGCTACACATTTACATTTGGGAATGTGTAAATTAGAAATTTTCCTTTTAAATGCAACCTGCATCTATCTTGTTTAGTCGCTAAGTTGTGTCGGAATCTTTGCTACCCCATGGACTGTAGCCCACTAGGCTCCTCTGTCCATGGGGATTCTCCAGGCAAGAATACTGGAGTGAGTGGCCATTTCCTTCTCCAGGGGATCTTCCTGACCCAGGGATCAAACCCAAGTCTCCTGGATTGGCAGACGAATTCATTATCGCTGAGCCGATAGTTAGGCTGTAAAGGGCAAAGAAGAAAAGGTGAGAGTGACTGTATGCTGACAGCATCAATGTTAAGTTATTAACACTCAGGCCTATTTTTGTTTTCTATTGTGCTCTGAAAGTGCTCGTGTGATAAAGGAAAAGTAACTCAGTCGGCCTTAGCAGTGCTGTCCTCATGAAAAGGGAAAGTGTTGGTGGACAGAGGCTCGCTCAGTGCACTTGGCATGCAGTTGTGACTCCACGAAGGAGACACTGCATTTCTCTGGCCAACGGGCAGCTGGGCCTGGAGTTCTGAGGGCACCAGCTGTTGTGCCTGTCGGAGATCGTGCACTGCGGAGCGGTTTTCAAACATGGTGCCTGCGTGGTCCACGGGATGGGCTGCGTGCGTGTGTGTGAGAGACATTCCATGTGGCAGGGCCCTGGGCTGTCCTGCCTTCAGCAAACCCCCAGTTCAGAGGAAAACCCAAACGTGAGGCACAAACAGAACTGCTTGCATTAAGAGACACTTAAGAGAGGAGTGTGTGTGTCTGTGTGTGTGTGAGAGAGAGAGATAGAAAGAAGGAGACTTTTTCTAAAACTTAGGACTTCAGGGTAGAGATGTTAATAGTCTTTCTTCTCAGTGTGTACTTCCATACTTGATGATGGCTTCGGTCCAAAGATCCTATAAATACAGTCACAGAATATGAGAGATGGAAGATAGAAAATCTCACCAAGGCCTTCATTTCACAGAGGAAGAATCCAGGCTCAGGGGGTTAAGGAATCAAGGTCACACGGCTGCAGAGGGTTCGTGCTGGACTATAGTCTACATCTCTGTCTCACTTATTGTAGAACTTTCCCCTTTACTCAGATCAGGAAATTTAGACAGAGAGGACAGATTGTCCCATATGATGTCTCTGCTGGGCAAGGGTCAGCTCGGGCCCTGGAACTTCCTGCCACGAGCACTTTCTAAAACCCCAAGCTCACTCCCTCCCCACTCTTGAGTTTCATACCTTGCCAGCCAGTAGCTCTCAGGAAGGTGACTCCCAAGCTTGGTTCTTCATTTTCATTGATTCCTGTGTCACCAACAGAGGGGCTGCCCTGACCAGCCAGAGCCAGGAGGACAGAGGAGGAGGCCTTCAGTTCACCCCCTCCTCAGATATCATCCGCTGAGAGCAACTCGCACTTCGGCAACACCACCATCCTGCCTGGGTGGGTGTCCTAGACTCGGCACATGCGTGGGGAGAGGGAAGGAAATGGCACGGATCTTGCCTTTAGCCATTAAAATAAGCTTGGTGTGAGGAGGCTTTCCGAGCAGCAGGAGTGGGGCTGCAAAAAATAGAGTGCGGTGCAGCTGCACCCTTTAGAACTTTGGGGGAAAACACATATTATTTACCAGACAATAATAGATACCAGCGAATAATAATGATTATTATAGTGTTTGGGATGGCAAACGCTGTAGTTAAGGTTCCAGAATGGCTCTCATTATAATCCCGTTTTCCTGGTCCCTTATGAAAGCCTGGAGATTTTCTCCAAGCAGGCTGTTGCTGTCCGTGTTTGGCCTTTGTCCAAAGGCGATTTCAATATAAGGAGACTTATTTGAGACATATTCCCCTTTGGAGGCGGTCATGCTCACATTAAAGAAAAAAGCTATATCCTTGAAAAAGCAGTTGTAGCATTCTTAAGTGAGTAATTCAAAATGGTGGTGCTTCCCAGTCACTGGAAGAAAGCGTTAAACACCTTTTTTTTTTTCCTTTTTAAAGAAAGGATTCAGAGGTCCCCTCTGACTATGAGATTTGGTCACTCTTGGTCCCAAGCCCAGAGGTAGGGATGGCTTTCCTCCCTTCACAGCAAGTTTCTTGCTGTGCTTCTTACACAAAAATAAATCCTCCCCAGAAAAGCTATGCTCTGTCCATTTGGATCAGTTTCCAAGTTCTCGTCTCAGTCCTTTGTGACCTCTTATTTGATGGTGGCTCTTAGTGTTTTTGTTTTGGTACCTTTTTTCACCATTGTCTTAAAGAAAACAAGAAAGAAAGAGAAAGGAAGGAATGAAAGAGAAAGAAGAGAGAGAGAGAAAGAATAAGAGGAAAAGAAATTAAAGTGAGCTCTTTATTCTGAGATAAATAGCCACATTTCCAAATCTGACCATGCCAAATGAAAAGGTTTCCATGGCCTTGTAATTCCACTCCCATTGCATATTTGTGGTGTTTTGCATTTTCACTTTGGTTATTTAATATACATATTAAATGCACACGGATCTGGTGATTTAATGTGATTTGGGGAACTCAGGCATTTCCTGTCATGCACATTCAGATTTTCAAGTCTTGTTTTTTGGCCGGTCATTATTATGGTTACCATTAACACCAGGATTTGGATAGCAGGGTTCAAAGCACAAGCTTGGATGTAGTCCTCCCAGTGGGCATTTTGACCTCTTCACACTTGCGCTAAATTCATGCTGCAGACACTCTGAGCACGTTTCCAGGTCTCTTTGTGGCCTCTATTTCTTCGTCTATAAAATGAGGAAATTGTGTATATTATCTCTGGGGTCTCTTCAAGTTCTCCATTCTATCACCTGAAATTATTTGTTCATTGTTCTAGGAATAATCTCAACAGTTGTAAAGATGTTTACGATCCCTCTGCTACCACATCATGTTAGCCAAATTCTACCCATTCACATTTCTGACATCTCCATTTATGGGCAGGGGGGAAGAAAGTACTGTTTGGGGACATGGGGGACAAGAGTTGTTTGACTCCCATTCATTTGACAAATGTGTGTTGAGCTGAACACGTTTGTCCCTGGGTGTAGGGACGTGAACAAAACAGACTCTACCGCACACCTCAGGGACTTTACAGTTTGGTTGGCCAACTTCTAAATGGCTGCTTCCTAGGGGTGATGGTAGAGTGTCTTCAGGAGGTTGTATTTTAAGCCAAGAAACTGGTAGCAAATGAAATAAGCCAGTAAAGATAGAGAGGCAGAGCCCGACATCTGTGGTGGAAGTTGGGATGGGCGTTCCCCACTTTCCTGGTGACCGTCCTTCATACCTGATGTACTGGGATGAGTCCCACGTTGGGTTTGGATAGGAAGGGATGTGAGTGGCTCACCTTTCAGGCTGACCCACAGAGAGGGACACTTCTTCCAGCTCAGTGGTCCCTGTAGGAAACCCCTAAAGAGAGGTCTAGGTGTCTCAGGAATTTTTCACATGCTAAAACGTTCATCTCATGGCCTTCCTCCTTTGCAGCAAACCTCGGGGCTGTTACATGAGGTATGGGGTGAGGTCTGCAACTCCAAGTCCCCTAAGGAGCTTGCCTGTCTTTGGGGGTGCCCTTGAGCAGCTCCAAAGACCTCCTGCCAGTTAAGGGTGCACTAACGTGGAGAGCGAAAGCTGCCGGGTCGCAAAGGATGCCGCTGTGGTCTTTGGGCGAGGGCGTGGTGCGCCATGCTCATTATGGTATTCCAAAAAGCGACTCGAGTTTCATTTCCTCACACAAAGCTGGCAGGGCTGACCCTGCACAGAACCGTGAATGAAAGTTGTGTGGAAACCAGGCTGTGCCGCCCCGTTGTGGGGCCTCCTCTCTAGTCTGACCTGCCGGCTGGAGAGCGCGCTGCTCTGACTCATGCCGGGGTTCTCCCCAGCCTGGGGGTGGGGGGCGGTTTGGTCCAGTGGATTCTAACAAACCCCTTCTCCTCTATTTCTAGGAACGCGCACTCACAGGGTAACTTGCATGGAGAGAGGGCGCAGAGCAAACCATATCTCGCCATCCAATGACACCAGCTGGTCCGCTCACCACCCCCTCTGGCTAAAACTCAAGCAAATAAAGCCGCTTCCTGTCATTAAGCATCTCAGAGGAAGCAGCTCTCCCTCAGTGGCCTCTAGCCCAGAGAAGCCAGCACGTCTTGGACCCACCAAGCGGGCCCAGCCTTCCTGCCGCCACCATCTCTGCTTCTCCCCAGAGGAACTTAGGGATTTTGCCCCTGGTTTAAAAAAAAAAAAAAACCCAACAACAAAACACCAACAAGCCACAAGGACCAATGTAGGTATTCTCCCCGCCCCATCTTCCAAGGCTCAGAGGGTGAGGCTGGAAGACGATCTGGATTTGAAAACAAAAATCTTTTTTAAATCTTTTTAAAAACTGCTGTGGTTTTGCTGCTACACGAAGAGTTGTGATTTGCATTGTATGGTTTTGGACCTATACTGTTCACGTTTTGACGGCGGAGAGGGATCGTACTGGAGTCCCAACGCTTCCAGATTCATCTCTGTCCTGCCCAGGATGCACTTTTAAATGAAGAGTTAGAATATTTTATTGGCTAATATACTTTTCTTGTTATTTTTACAAAGGCCACCTTTATCCTTTTTAATGCCATATTTTCAGTGTTACACTTTTATGGCTTTTAATTTTCGATTTGACAGATGTAAGAAGCAGCATGAATAGTTTATACTGTGGTTTTTCAGAGACTGAATGCCAAGAGAACTCGGTAAATGTTTATTCTTCTCAGCTTTCTCTTTAAATTCCCCTAAATAGCGCCCCATTTGGGAACAGAGCAAGAGTGTTGAACTGAAGACCAAAATGCCCTGAAGGTGTAAAATAATCCGAGGGGGAATATTTGCTGGGCGTCACGAAAGACTTGGATGAAATTTCAACCCTGATGGTTTTCGGTGATCCAGGAAGTCAGTGAAGCAATCTCTCTATACGCAGAGCCCTTTCATGATAATTAGAATGGTATGGACAAACCAATGAAAACAGGAGGGAAAGTGAGAAAGCTCACCCATGATTCTGTTTCACTGTTTGCTTTCTCCTGTCATGGTTAAGAGAAATGTGCAATTCGATCCTCAATCAGTGGGTGGAGGATAACAGGGTAGATTTTCTTGTGTGCACTTGTACAGTTGTAGCTGGGAGTCCAGAAGTCCTCTAGAGCATGTGTACTGGCACTGAGTTGGTGAGACAGTTGTGGAGTATCCCATTCTGATGAGTACAGAAAAAAAAAAAGAAAAAATAAGAAAAAAATCCAAAAAAAGAAGAAAACAAAAAAAAAAAAAAAGAAAAAAAATCAAATCACCTTGTGATTCAGTGTATCTGTTTACTAACTCCAATAAAGCAATTGTTCCCTCTGGAGGGGTCCAGGTGCCCCCGCCCACAGGCCGCTGAGCTGGCAGCAGGAGGGGGCGGGTGAGGCAAGGACGGTGTCATGCTGGCCCTGAAGCACCACGGGGCCGTGGATGCGGTGTACATACTGTATTTCTATATCCTCCTTTGTACAGAGTCACTTAACAAGTCAAGCTACTGTCTTACAGGTGCTCCTTATTTATTAGAGCTGTGAGAGCTTGGGGGGACACACCTGGCGAGCGAGCTCGCTTTTTAAAAATGAAATGTGGGGGGGCAGGGGAAGGGGGCGGGAGGGAGGGGAAGCTCGCAAGCCCAGGGAGAGATTTATAAAAGTGAACAAAAGGAAAACTTCCAGCCACCGATTAAACCAACCAACCGACCCCAACACCAAACCCGCCCATGCAGGACGCAGCAGCCCCACCTCTGGGCACCCCTTTCCCTGCGGGGGGCCCCCAACGTTTCCTCATTCCCTGACACAGTGTCCGATTCATCAAACAAAAATAAATCTCTAAGAAAGAAAAATGCACTTATATGTGCTTATTTTGCTTTTCTCATTATTATGACTATTGTTGTTATTTTCCTTGTTACAGAAGGTATTCATGTCTTTCCCCCAGGGAAATTTTTTTTTTTTTACATAAAGCTAGTTTTAAAAGATGTCGAAATAGAAGAAGTGAAGCTGGCCCTTCCCAACCTGCATCTCTGCAAACACGAGCCCACCTGGTCTGTTTGAGGGTCTGATTTCCCACCATGTCCATCATTGACAACACACAGCACATGTGGAGTGAGCTCTTGGGCCTGTATACTGGGGTACCCCTTCCCAAAGGCTCTCCAAGTCCTGATTTTTTTGGTTCCAAGGGTTTGGTTCTAAGGCTCAGGAAGCGCCATGTGCTAGAAGCAAAACTCCCCGGTGCACTCCGCTCCCATCAGTACATCAGTTCACCTGTAGGTCAGGAGTGCTTCATGAATGGGAAGAGTCAATCTGGTTTTGCTTTGGTACCCGAATTAAACATCAGAAAGTTTCTAAGATGGAGAGTACATGAATACCTAGTTCTAGTCAATGTAGATCTACCCCAATCCTCTTGTTTTACATATATAAAAAAAAAAAAAAACAACTGAAGCCTAGAAAAGTGAATTGACCTGCCCAGGCTCCACACTGAGTTGGTTTCACTTGTCAAAAAATAAATGTTCATTAAAAAAACGTAGGCACCATCAGCAATCTTCTCTAAATAACCATTCTTGGGGTGGATTCTGACGACCTAGTTTCTTTCTCTTGTAAAGCCTGAGCGATCTTGGAGGCTCCGAGTGTGGGTTTATGTTTATGACTCCATGGGAATCCCTCAGCCCTAGCCGAGTTCATACAGGGGCGGGCACCAGCTGGGGCGGTCTGGTGCAGAGTCCCTGATAGCATTATTTATCTGGACTTGGCTGTAGACACCATCGCCCAGGATACTGATTCTGCTTTTGTCTGTAGTCCAAGATTGTCCAGCAAACATGTTGACCCTTCAGGAAACAAAAGCTCCCTTTGTTTCAATAAGAAAAGATTCTGTGGTGTCTCATCAGACAGCACACCTTTTCCTCTTTCTCTACCTTCTCTTAATCTCAGTGTTCCCTGAAATACAGAATCCTCTTGGGCTATCAAAACTGTATAGAGAAAAATAGAAATAATTATGCCAACATTTATGAACACTATGAACATTATGAACATTTATGAACATTATGAACATTATGTTGAGTACAAGTACATTATTAGCCTCATTTACTCACAGAAGGTCCTAGTATTTCTCCCCTTTTTTTAATTGCATGTGAGGATCTAAAAGCTCAGTGTGTTTAGTAGTCACCCCAGATCATGCAGCCAGTGAGTGACAGAATGGGATTCAAACCCAGGGGTTTGGCCCAGAACCCAGGTTGCACGTCCAATCTGCATGTTGACATCTTCATGGATTGTCATTTTTGTAAGTTCCTGGCAGTGATTCAGTTTGTTGTTCTAAAGTGGCCCTCATTTAAAACTAAGCCAGAGAGTTGAGTGTTCATGGTTACCCCACTCCACGGCTTATTGGGTGTGTGGATAGGCTGAGGCCACTCTGCTTTCGGAGAAATTAGGTAGTGAATTCCCTGTTGGTTAGCAAAGGCCCACTGAACACACCCATATGTGATGCTGAGGGTAGCCCAGGAGAGACCAGAGCTCACCACTCCTGCCCCGGGTGGCTTACACGTGGTGGGAAGGTGGGGTTGTGGAAAAGATGGACCACTTCTTGGTCTCAGCAGGACCTCTCTGTAAGTTCCTAAGGTTTATATGAATGCACACTTTGAGCCTGGATTCACAGCTACACAAAACCACTTCTTTTGCAGATGTTCCCTTGACACTGGATGGGCAGCCTGAGTTTCAAGCAGACCTGTAGATGCCAGCTGGTGCTGCCCAGAGGGCACAGCCAAAGGCCAGGGCTGGGACCCAGGGGCAAAGGCACTCAGGATTCGCACCTGCTCCCTGTCCTCTCTGGCTCCTCCTCTACACTTGAGCTTAGCTTCAGCTTCCTTGACAAGCTTCCACAGGGTCCCTCCCGGGAATGTGTCTACCCTGCTTACAGCTCTTCAGCGGTTCCCTGTGGCCTATGGAGTGGCACCCAGAACCCTTCCCGCTTTGGCCCCTGCTGGCCTTTCTAGCCCCACTGGCTCCCTGCCCTCAGCCTCACCTGCACACCATCTGCAGAATTAGGAACTGTTTCCTGACACCCCAGCTCTCTCTCCCACTCCTGTGTCTTTGCACAGGGAGTTGGCCTTGACTGTCTGTCCCTGTCTTCCCAGGGCAGTATCAGTAGCCCTTCAAGACTTGGCAACTACTCTAGGAATGCATTCCTGGGGAGGCTGCAGGGCCCACTTCCTCCCCTCCCCTCTGGGCTGAGGCCCCTCCAAGCCCACCTCCGTCCAGTGCACAGCACACTCAATTTGTCCAGTCACTCACCTGGCCATGCCTTTACGAGTCTGTGAAGTCCTTGAGGAAGCGGATCCTGCTTATCTGCCTCGTGTCTCCTAGGCCCCTCACGTGGAAAGCCCTCCTTCTTACTATTATCTGTAACCACAATGAACAAGCCAACCGCTTCAAAGCTTAGTTGATGTGCCACCTCTCCGTGGAGTCAGGCCTGCTTCCCTGAGGGGCAATTGGTCGTTTCTCCCTCTGGCTCCCACGGCTCTTGTTTAAATGCACCAAGGCCTCGTCTCACACTGTTCTTCCCACATCATCCAGGCTCCTCAAGGGAGGGCACCTTGGCCTTCCTAACTCGGCATCCTTGAGGAGCTATTCTCCATCCTTGCAACAGAAAATGTCGGCTGAGTTGAGGCCCTTTTCTCCTACAAGCCTAATGGGAGGAGAGGACAGGGAACCCCAGAAACCAGAGCCACCGTGAGGCAGACATGGGAAGGCTGCGTTTGGAGTTTCATTTTTTGTTTCTGAGGCTCAAGAGAGGAGGTGCTGTGGCAGCCCCAGTTCAGTACATCTTCAGGCAGCTTTTAAAAGCGAGGCACGACACAAAAGGGAGAAGACTCAGCGCTGCCCCAAGGCTTCTGTGCTCTGCAGTGACTCCAGGCAATGGGACGGTTACACATTTTCCCCCCAAAAGCCTTAGAGATCATTCCTTGACCCTCGGGTACATATATAGATGGCAAGTTAGTCTTCGTCACCCAGAAACGGCCTCTTATTCTCCATCTTCGCCATGGTGGACAGAATGAGCAGTTGCCATCAGTGTGTGGCGTTCTCGTGAAAGGAGGAGCCTCGGCTGGTCCCATCCTTAGGTGCTTCCTTTGTGTGCAGCCCCAGTTTTGCATACATTCGCTACTAAATTCTCATAACAACCCTGTGAGAGAGGCACTAGCTTGACCATCATCCCCATTTCAGTCAAAAAAACCTGAGGCATGACAATGAAGGAGGCTTCTGTCCACAAATGGAGGCAGAACCCAGCAGTGAGCTCCAGTGGCCACACTCTCTGTGCAGTGCTAAACAACCTTACCAGTGCCCAGGAGGCCCGGTGGTTCAGGCAGAGTTCAGGTCAAGTGTGTGTGTGTGTGTGTGTGTGTGTGTGTGTGTGTGTGGTAGGGGGAGGGTACTCAGTTGCTCAGTCGTGTTGTGGCTGAGTTGACTCTTTGTGACCCCATGGACTGTAGTCTGCCAGGCTCCCTGTCCATGGGATTCTCCAGGCAAGAATGCTGGAGCAGGCTGCCATTTCCTACTGCAGGGGATCTTCCTGACTTAGGGATCAAACCTGCGTCTCCTGCATTGGCAGGCAGATGCTTTACCACTGTGCCACCTGGGAAGCCCCAGCCTTGGCACCCAAACCATGCACTTCAGATAGCTTTGACCTCTATATTGTGTTCAGAGAGGAAAAACTAATCTACTTCTCTTGATGCCTGGTTTTGAACATCACCAAAAACACGACTGTCACTGTTTCCATAGGGAAAATTTGAGGGAGATGGGAAGGGGCCTGGGCCCGCAGCTAAGAGAAGAGAAAGGCACTCTGGTCTCGTGTTAGGTTTCCTGCGGCAGGAAGAAAGGGGGCATGTGGGCCAGGGGCTGGTTTCCATTTCCCTTATTCTGATTCGGGGAGCTGTAAGCGGGGCTTTCTCCTGTAGCTCTTGTTTGGATGGTGAAGGGGTGTCAAGTGAGAGCAGCATGGGACTGCCGGGGCCACACAGGACTGTGTCCCTCTGCCCAGTGGCAGGGGGCTAGAGCCCGTCTTCACCGTCACTTTGGGGCTGGACCACTGGATCCGAGGTCAGCTAGCTGACTGCACAAATGGACAAAAATGTTGAAAGTCCCCGAGTGCCAGACTCCACACAGGGCAGTCACTCAGATGGGCCCAGACAATTTTTAATAAACCCCATGCTATACAGTCAGTGTGATCCTCATTTCTGGATGAGAAAGATACAGTCCAGGAAGATTAAGTGATCTGCTCAGGTCACTCAGCTGATAAGGAAGAAACTCACAATTTGGGCCCTCAGCCCCCACGTGCAGTGCTCTCTGGTGATAACACAGCTGCAGAAATACCAGTGTCAACTCAGGTCACAACTCAGTACGAATTTGAATCAGCCAACGGGGCACATGCCTGATGACATCATTCCAGTCTGCTTCTAGACCTCTGGAAAGAGATCACCCTCTCTTTCCTCGCCCATTCCTCACCTGCAGGGTAGGGCCAAACCAGCAGATGTGACCCCCTCCAAGAGGGAACGAACTCCACCAGAATAAACCCCACCATTCATCTTAATGGGCATTTACCCAACATGTTCTAAATGCCACCTTGGTTGCATTATTTTATTTATGCCTCATAACAGCCCTTAGGAGGTAATTACTATGATTATTCCCATTTTACAGATGAGGAAGCTGAGCACACAAAGGCTAAGTAAGGGCAGAGCCCGCTGCTGCATCTGGGCGGTCGGATATCTGGCCCTCGCCTCACCAGCACACTCACGTTTCAGCTTCCCTCTTGTGGATGGATGGATGGATGCCTGAAAGCATCTTGTGAGCGCAAGAGCATTTAATTGAGTATTTTGAGGCCAAATCATACACTTTCATGTATGTCATCATCTTTGAGAGTGGCTGGAGCATCAATCCTGGAAGTCATGTGGACGAGCACAGAAGTGGTTCCCATCTCCCTGAGTTATAGAAAAAGTTAATTGCCCATTTCTTCTCCACCTAACCGCCCATCAATTCCTGTCCTGAAAAAGAACTCTTCTCTGCAAACCCTGCTGGCCTCACAATCCAGCAAATAGGAATGCTCAAGGGGATTCACTCCAAAGCTCTTTGCTGTGCTTATTTCCACTCGTGTGCTTCCTTTTAACAGCCTGGGAGCAAGGACCAGGGGTAATTCATCTTTGCATTCCCTTCACACACCTGTCACGCAGGGCACACTCAGTGTCAAAGGAGTTGTTAGATATGTAGATTCTGGCTGCTGCACCTCCCTCACTGTGGGACCCTGAGTCCCTCAAATCTCCTCCACACCCTCTATGTCTGTGAAACCCCCTACCCCATTTCCTGTTCCCCTCCAGGATGTCCGAGCAGCAGTAAGAGGCCACCACCTGCCCAGCGGTGTGGACAGGCCGGCTCAGGAAGCCTCAGCTGTTTGGGGAGAAAAAGGAAAAACCGCTCCTTATTTCTCCTCTCCTACTTCTCCTGCCAACACTTCACTCACGTTTCATTTAAATGTCCTGTGTAAGATAATTTCTGGTATTGGAAGTAGTTGAAAAAAATTTTTTTGTTTAGGAAAGGCTGGTGTTGGAGTGAATGAGCTCTGGAAGGCGTGCCTTTTGACCTTGACCAAGAAAGGGAAGGTCAGTGCCAAAGCGTATTTAGCCACAAGCTTTGGACTGTGGGGTATTCTTATCCCTTTCTTTCTAGGTTTATTTAAACAAAAGGGAAAGATGATCACAACATAGAAAAATGAAAACAATTATAGGCAGAGAAAGCAGAGTTTCATAAAATAACAGCACCCAGGAGGGCTCCTCTGGATCACGTTCTCCCAGCACTGGAGCCCCCAGCCCACACCAAGACCTCCCTTCCAGGGCTCGGCCGTACGCCTCACAGTACCCTTCACGTTCGGTAGCTGGATTAGGGCTCAGGACCAGAGGCCAGGAATGCAATAAGATACTTTTCTATGTATTGATCCTTTTAAAAAAGAGTTTGTTTTCATGAAACTTTAATTCACTTTTCTTTTTTTTTAGCTTTTTAGCCTAACTGCTACACATTTTATCCCTGTTCTTTGTGAAATGCTAATCCAGCCCAGGGTTTTCATTTTCCGGGTGTAACTTTTCAGAAATTGTATATCTGCATAGCAACCCAGCAAGGGCTGCCTATGTCACGGTATCATGTGTCAGAAAGATGAAAAGGACTCCAAACCCCAGCTCTCCACACACTTGGCCCTCCGATCCCAGGGCAGAGAGCTTCTTGGCCTTAATATAAATGGCAGGAGAGTCATTTCGGGGCCAGAGAGGTGCAAACTTTTATCTTGTTGATGACAGAAAACGACACATGACCTCAGCTCAGCTCAGCGGGGACGAGCAAACCCGAAACAAAGGCCGTATTTTTCTCAGCTCTCGTCCCGGCTGTCAGCTTCCAAGTGCAACCTGAGCCTGGATTCCGAACCCAGTGTCCAGATTAGAGATTGTTGACTCAGATTTAGTGGTGAAACGTGAGCCCAACTCTGTTGATGGCAGGCCTTGAAGGAGCAAGTTTAGTTAAGCCAAGAGAGATTGTATGTCAGACGAGAGCCTGGCTTCTCTTTATCACAAACTTCCTGATCTGCCTCTGTTTTAATAGTTTCCACCACCACCACCAAAAGAGAGACAGCGAGGGAGAGACAGAAACAAAGGTGGAGAGAGCCAGAGACAGAGAGAGGGAGAGACAGAAGGAAGTTTTGCCCTCAGTTCATCTCCTCAGTGTCATAAATCAGGAAATTAACAAGTGTGTAACTGGCCTTTGCCACAGTCAAAGACAATAAGCTTTTTGTGTTTCTTACCGGTGGTGAGCTCTTAACATAATCAATGGAGAGCTCCACTCAGAAAGGATGAAAAATGTGGGCTTGATCTTGCCACTTAAAGGATATTTCCCGATACGCAGGCACATGGCTTTTATGAGGCTCAAACATGGCTTAGAAACTTGCCTCTCTGGTCTGAAGGCAGGTCATTAAGAGAAATCATTACATCGCTTTCCCTGTCTCTGTCTCTCCGTTTTTTATTTTGGCGCCTTCCCGGCTTTTCCTTGGCTTCTGATTTCATCCCTCTTTTAGATTCTCTGTGCCTTCAGTAATTTATGTGCAAGATATTTTTCCCAACCTCCAAATGTTTTTCCATTTGGCAAACCATGTCCCGATGCTTCCACACAATGTAACTGTAGAGTTCATTTACACTAGAAAACACAAGCTTGGTTAATGGAAAAGCCGAACAAGCCGACGTCGGTGACCCCGGGTGCGGGGCCGATTCACAGACGATCTTCCAGGCCACCCCTGGGGACACGTGGGGGTGGGTGTTGGGGAGCAGTGTCTGTCCTCGCTTGCCACAGATGCTTGGCTTCAACCCTCCTTGTCTCCGAAGAGGAGAGAATTCCTTCCAAGCCCCTTTCTCGTATAGTTTTTGGAAGCTTCAGGGCACCATATGGAGAATCATTTCGTGATTCTCCTGATGGCTTTTACGTGAGCAGCTATAAATTGGATGGTTTCCTTCAGGTCTGCTATCCCTATGGAACCTGCTAAGGACTGTCGGGAGTAATCACTGAAGATGTTAGTCCTGAGTGTTCTCTATGGGAGAGAAAACCCAGGCCTCCTCCTGGCTGGGCACAGAGTTAAGGAGCCCGGGGAGGGTCTGGGTGGGGTGGGGCAGGCCATGCAAGCCTTCCCAATTGGTCACAAGGGTGCTTGGCCCCAATGACTTTTTCATTCCAAAGTCAAGGATTTAGGATACAGGCGGAAGTTGAGGCCCCGCCCCCCCATTGGGTTTATGTCCAGTCACAGGGCACATCTAGACAACATTTTGGCTTCTGAAAAATGAGTTTTATTCATTAACTGACACTCTTTCTTCCTTAGCAGTTGCAATGATGTAGAGTAGACTCCCTGCATTTTACCTTTTAAAAGTGGCTTTCCCTCAACCCAATACTCTCTTAATTTAATAAGCCAATCAAAGGCAAATTGTTGTTCTAATAAGGATACAATTGAAAGTGAATCTTTTTAGAGTGTTTATTTTGCTTGGATAGCATTTCCTTAAGTAATTTCTCTGGCCCTCTGGATCAGCGCCAGGAGGGCAGAGGGTGGCTAATATCTTCTAGGGAACCACAAATGAAGTACCAAGCCTTAAAACGGTTTCCCAAGCACTTCTGTTTTAAAAAAAAAGTTAAATATAAAAATCATAATACTAAAGATTGGTTGGCTCTAGGAACTCATTCCCTTGGATGTAATTTTAGGCTTTTGTTTATCTTTCTTGATTGATAAAGTAATTATCAAAATGGGTTAGAAAATAATAGCCAACTGGTGAGAAAAGGAACAGTTGGAGGAAGCAAAGCAACGGAGGAAAAGCCTGCACAGACTCAACTCCAAGCTTTCCAGTGAAGCTCCATGTAACTTCATCTTCTCTTTTGCCTCTCCTGTCCCTGGGGGCTGGCCATGGCTCTGGCTGGATGAAGCTTCTCCATCACCCGGTAGCTAATGAACTCGTCCAGAAAGGCTGCTCTTGTCCTCTCTCCCCTGGTTCCTTCTCTCCTTCTCACCTTTTCTCCACCCGCTTCACTCTGAAGCCTGCCACAGGCCAACCAGAACCCCAGCAGATGTTTGTGTTTTATGAGCCAAATGGGAGCCTGAAGGATCAACCAAATACCAGCCCCAGTGAAAGATGGAACCAGGCCATCTGACATCAGAAACACAGAATGCCCACCCAGGCTGGGCTTCCAGGGAGCAGAAGGAGGGCTCGATAATGAGCTGGCACACCCTACGTGCTGGCCCATTGCTCTACCTTCTGAAGAGCACACAGGGCCCTTTCATGGAGGCTTGGGGAGGTTGGGCAAGACCTTCCACAAGCTCACCTCCCTGGATGGCAGTCCTGGCGCCCAGCAGCTTCCCCTCTCGCCAGAGCACCGTGTGGTGCCCTGACTGTGACTCCTGGCCCAGGCACGAGCTGCAGGTTAAGGACCACGACCATCAGTGGCTTGGAAGTGCCATGTGGCTCAGTAGACAGCCCTGCCTTCACACCACTGTAGGACCAAATAAGGAGAGTGGACAGAGTGTGGGGGGACAGATGGAAGATCTAAGTTTCTGTCTCAGCTCCACCATTTATGCTGCTGTTGGCTGTGTTGGTTTTTATCATCTCTGAGGCTTGCTTTCTCCATTCGTGATATGGAAATCGTAATAGTCACTCGGGGTTACTTCCAGGATTAAATAATCCAGTGTGCGCTAGCTCTGGGCCCATTCCTTCACTTTCCCTGCTCTGCCCTGTATGGGAGGGAATCAGACTATGACTGAGTTCAGCCAATGGGAATGTGGGAGAAAGGTTTTTTCCCCACCCCTCACCCCAGCCCCCCTGCTTCAGGCAGCTTTTCCAGTAACAACTTCCTCTCTGTCGAGTCTCCTGTCCCCTCTGGAAAGCCCAGAGTATGGCAGGTCCCTGAGTGGCCTCCTCCCTCTGTTCCTCTGTCTTGGGGTGGTCTCACCACCCTTGCCTAACTGCTCAGCTTGCCATCCCCTTCATTGAATTCCCTTGCATGTGAACGTAAGCGCTGAGGTGCTTTCTGTTTCTCTGGTTGGACCTTAGCCGATAGAGTGTGTGAACGTGCAAATGTATCTCACACCTAGAGGAAACAGATGTCCTGAAGATCTCAGCACACGAAGATCAAGGGGGCAGGGCCACTAACCTGGTTCTTCTCACTCTAAAGCATCAGATCCTGGGCTTTAACCATGAGGTCGGGGTCTTCCTGCACCAGCTGTCAATCAGAAGCAATTTCCAGAGGGGTTCTTCAACTTGGGCTTTTATAAAGACAGAAAAATGGGATAAGATCTACATATTTTTTAAAAATCATACATTAGTTTAAAAACATACTATAATGCCAATATCCAGTGGACTTCTGGTCTGCTTTCCACGCACTCTCTGCTAAGGCAACTATAGGCGGTGTGGCCTGGTGTGTCTAGACTCTTTCACGGTCGCTGACCTCCTGAGTCTCCTGCTACTCCTGTTCCACACCTGGGAGCGTTTTCTCCTTTCCCAGCTGTGTTCTCCAGTTCAGTGAGTGAGCATCCCTGTCTTACCAAGGAGGGTGTGTATGTGTGTCCATCAGCGCCCTGCTCCGTCCCTCCTGGGCTTGCTCAGCCCTCGGTGCTATCTCTCTCCATCTGCCTTCTGTCTTCTGGTTCTTCTGTGCTGCGGGGATGGGAAGGTTGTGCTCCACTCCTTTTGGCAGGAAGTGTAACTTCCTCATTGAGGTCAAATTGAAAATGGATTTCCCCACTGGGCAGAGAGAAGGAGGCCCAACTTCCCTTTCGCGTTATTAATCAGTGCCCCTCCCCTGCCGGTGGCTGCCGGGCTCAGGACAGTCTTGCTTAACCATTTCTTGCTCAGCATCCTGAAATCTCCAAAGGCACCACGGGAGCTCTAAAGTGCTGGGTTTTGGATCATTGTGCTCTGTGGGCATCTCTCCTCGGGTCCTGGGCTACTGGTGCCGTGTGGGGAGGGGGACAGTTAGGACAAGAGTGCCTTTGCCTGAGGAGTATATTTAATGCATTTTTCTCACTCCCATCTCCATGGGCAGATTTATGCTGTTTCATCTCAAACTGACAGGCCTAGGAAGACATTCTTTATGGGTATGTCTCTCTCCTCCCCTTTGACTGGATTCATGTCATTCCTATTGAAAGTATACTAACCAAACCACATGCAGGCATTTTAAACACACCTGCGACCTCATAGATGACATTGTACACTCAAGTGTAAATGGGGGTATCCTTAGTTTTGTGCTTCCAACCTCTCCCGGATTGCAGCCTTGCAATTTAGACTCATGTGTTCCTCACACAGTCATAAAATCGTAACACTTCAGGCCTGGAATGGACTTGACTGTTCATGCCGTTCAATGCACCTGTCTTTGCACCTGAGGGAACTGAGCTGTGGACATAGGTTGCGTGACTTGGCCAGTGGCAGGTGGCCAGTGAGGGGCAGTGTCAAGGAGAGAACATGGGTCTTCAGGGACCTCAATCTAGTGCTCCTTCCAGTGACACTATGGTGATTAAAACCAACAAAGCTTTTGTTGCGTTGATGCGTGTGAGTTGTGTTCCACTGACATGACACTCAGAGACGATTAAGTGTGCCCTGGTGTTTAACCCTGGGCTCCACGGAAAATACACAAGTGCATATACATAAATACACACATGCTTTATAAATTTTTGCTGATATAAAACATGTTTAGCATACAATTTACACATCATATAATTCAACCCTCTTTTGTTATCTATTCCCTATTGCCAGTTAATTCTCACAGGATGTTTTTGTTGATCTTGGCTGAATTCTTGTACCTGTACCTGGCTGCAAAAATGAAGAAATGTTCAGTGGTATTTTCTTGTACATTAGCCAACAAGACAAAAGTAAAGCCACAAAAACACAAGTTGAAACTTTGCTTATTCTTCAGTGACAGCAACGATATTTTCCTAAATCAGCTAGTAGCCTTCAAATATGGGGAGGATATTCTTTCAAGTTTTTGTGCTATTTGCAATATCACAGCCATAGATAGGACATGTTTTGAGTTTAATCCTCAATATAATATTAATATTTTCCATCATCTTCCTAAGTTTAGACAATCAGCAAACAATAAATCAAGCCCTCGGGTCTAGCATATGCTGATTTCTGTGGCATGAATATTTTCATTATGATCAAGCTACCAGTGTGATGTCACTGAACTCGGAGTTGGCAAGACCTGTGCAGAGGCTCCACATTATGCAGTATTTCCATTATTCAGATACAGTAGGTGTAAATAACCCCAAGAGCAGAGAGAAGAGTATAAGGTGGAAAATAATTGGGAAGTGGTATGTTTTGAGCATCGATTACTTTTTAACATCTTATTGAATTGTAATATGTGTAATTTAAATTTTAACAATGTCTGTATTTAACAACTGACTCAGAAAATTCCTGAAAATTAAGAATCAGCTCCTATGAGCCCATAGAAGCAGCCTCCAGCACAGCACTAGCAGGATATGGGTGGGAAGGTGCTTTGTTCCTGCTCAGGGCATGCAAAAGGGCACCAGGCTGAGGAGACCAGACACTGGCCATCTGGGTAAGAAGGCCTGGACAGAACTCAGGTGAGGCATAGAAGGCAGATTGAACATCATAGATCAGATCCTATGTAGCAGGTGAATAAAGATGGGGTTGAGTTTTTATACATCTTTCTAAAAGTTACAGAAAGTAAAGTTTTAAATATTAGACAGTGTTGTTCCATCACCAAGTCATGTCCAACTCTTCGCGACCCCACGGACTGCAGCACTGTCAGGCTTCCTTATCAGGGGAATTCAAAAGGAAATTGATAGTCAAGGAAATTGAATGGAAAAGGCGGGCAGGAGAAAGAGAAATAAGGAGGAAAAGGACTAGGGTTTTTAAATATCCTTTATGGAGAAAGCAATGTGCTGACCCAAATCCTAGGCCAGCTTTTGCGGAGGCTCCCACGGCCCGCCCACGTGTGTGCCTTGTCAGACACAGTGCTGCCGCCCTGGGCAGTTCCCTTCGTGAGGACCTGACCTCTTACTGCTTTGGAAGGGGAGGATGAGATTACCAGAGCTTTGGATCCATTTTTGGATCAAATGAAAACGTCAGGCTAATCCTTAGCGTCTCCCTCTCGGCTTACAGATGCCGCCTCACCCTAGGGGTGGGGCATCAGAGATCTAACAGTCCCCCTCTGTCCTAGGACGGGTGGAAGGTCACATGCTGCTCACGAGGCCTACAGCGCCCCTCCCGACCTCCGTCAGCAGCACCTTGTCTGCCCCGGGTGACCCAGTCTTTCCGGACAACCCCAGAGTCCCCTCGAAGCCCTCAGGGGCGATGTCCTAGACGGTTACCACTCTCTCCTCCTCCCTCCACAGCATCTGTTATCATTTGCTGTACCTTCTGTTCACTCGTCTCTGTTCCCAGCAGGACTGTGGGCTTTTTGAGGGAAAGGATCTGCTCTGGTCAGTGTTTGGTGCATATAGATCTCAATAAGCCTTAGATCCCACATCAGCTTGTTTCCTGCCTCTCAAACACTAGTACATAAGAATTACCTGAAGAATGGATTAAAATGCAGACCGCCCCCAACTCCCCACCCAGACCCCAAAGCAGTCATTTTGAAATCTGGGTCTTTAATAAGACCACGTGACTCTCATGCACACATGTTCACAAACCACATTTTAAGAAATACAGGTTTGTTCAATCTTTTCATTTCATAGGTAGGGAAACAGAGGACTAGAGAAGAAATGATCTGCTTCAGGACCCTAAGCTACCAAGTGTAATGGGATGTCATGGTGCTTTGAGATAGAACGGTCTTAAGTTCTTATTAAGCAAATCACAACCCCACGGATGGTTACTGGTGGGAATATTAAAAACAAACAAATCCTGGACTGAAATCACTGCACACTGCATCTTAAAAGAGCGATTGCATCTCAGACTCAGATATAATGCTTCCACTAGAAGGACGTACAAACAGGTATCAAAAAGCACCCCTTTTCCAGAGCTTATCAGCGTCCCCTGAGAATATGAGTTGTGGAACAAGGCCCCAGATGCTTTCTGCCTCTAAACTTGCCTCAGTGGCTGTTAGCAGGGCTGTCTGTCACAAGCTCTATTTCCAGCAGTGTCCTCTGCCCGCTTTCTGATGCTCAGGTCTGTAGCAGCAGACCCGGCATTCAGGTGTCCGGTTCAGGCCTATTTTTACGAGCAAATCCTTGTTTCATCTGTCAGTTGCTTGGCGAGTGCCCTGCGTGCTGGTTACCGCTTTGGGCAGCAGGTGCCACCTAGAGGGCCCTGTGACAGCCACCGTGCTCACCGTCAGGAGCTGGACAGTCCCGGGGCCTGAGGAAGCGCTGCAGCCACCCACCGAAGGTTACACCAGCTCCCTAGCAAACCTGGCAGTAGGGGTTCAGAGGAGGGGCTTGCCAGGGGAGCCCGGGAAGGACAGAAAAGATCCGGCCGGCCCTAGCCTTGTTCAGCTTCCTTGTTTGATGGGGTTCCGGGGTGGGGAGTGGGTGGGCGCTCTTTCTCTCGGCCACAAGGTGGCAGCAGTGGGCTGGCCAGGTGCCTGCTCTGCGCGGCTCCAGGAGGAACGCCCAGCACGCGGAGAAGGTGTCGCCGGCTGCTCTTTAAAATTCCTCGTTTTGAGAGGGATTTTTTGAGGAACTGCCTTTCTTTTTAGCAGGAGCACTGTATTGAAGTTACCAAAGCCCCTCCCTCAGTCTTGCCAATGGACCAACCACAGGCCTCTCTCACTTCAGAGGAGTAAAACGGCCCCTGCGGGGCTTCTTGACCAAACCACAGTTTCAAGAGGCGGAGACAGGTGGGAGTCGGGGGCGGGAAACATCCAGAAAGCAGTGATGCACCAAGTGTGGAGACAGAAGAGTAAGGACAGTTTTTAAATTTATTTTTAATCTAGGCGTGAGTTTTGGCTTGTTTGCTTGCTAGCTGTGAATCTGAAGCCTAGGTTTGCTTCCCATCTGTAAAATGCCACATTCCTTTTTCAAATGGCAGTAGTCGCAGGGTTGTTCTGTGGATCAAAGGAGACAAAATGGTTTGCAAACTGTGATGTCCCATATACACAGGGGTGTCGTTGTTGGGGTTGGTCTTTCGAGCTGAGCCATGTCACAGCGCTTTCTTGGGATTGGAGGCACAGACACCGGCAGGGCAAGGGGCCAGCTCCTCTCCCAGAGGGTCACTGCAGTTCGTGCATGAGCTGCAGGCTGTCAACTCCTGATCCAGCCTGATAGTCATCTTCCAGTGAGATTCTTCCTGGATGCCTTTCTGTGGCAGGTTTCCAAGCAGAGCGCTGGCAGTGGCTGCTCCCCCTTCCTCCAGTGAGCCTGCTTTTCCATACTGGAAGAAGATGAAATGCACATTTCAGAATGTAAGTTTTTCCTGCAGGACACTCTCCCCAATGGTGGAGTGATGGAGAAAAATATTAGATGAAGTCAGGGGATAACTGAGTAACATACTGATTTATAAACTCATGGAATGAAATGAAGGCGTTTTTTCCACTAGTGGGGTTATTTATTATGTCCTAGTTGGCCAGAGCCAAGGGTTGAAGAGGCTTTGGTTCCTGAGCAATAGAAATAGCAGGAACCAATTTTCTATGTTCCTCCTCTTTCAAAAACACAGAACTCAGCCAGTATTGAAACATACCCAGTCGTAGGTTTGACTGGATACTCCTCTGCTCATCACCCTATTGGGGTGAATGGGAACTGAGACCCAGACCCCATCACCCTGGGATGGTGGCAAAGAAGAGATCAGACTATCGTCAGTGGTCATTGCTCTGTGGAGTTTTTCCTGTGGCTTGTCCCTCCATGGAAATTAACTACTCTGGAAATATCCTATGAAAAACTCTGATGCTCTATGTTAATTTGTAGGAAAGTGGCATCTTTGCAATATAACATTTTTCCTTGCATGAACATGGTGCATCTTTCCATTCATTTCATTTCTTCTTTATATCTTTCAGCATAAAATTTTATTTCTTAATAAAGCTATTGTACATCGTATGGTAGATTTATTCCTAAGTAAATTATAGCTTTTATTGCTATTATAATGGTATCTTTAAGAATAGCTACCTCTTCTAAAAACCTGTTTATTGCTTTGCCAGAACAACTGATTGACATCAGAGAAGATGGAAATCTATAGCCAAATTTTAACAAAAGTCTTTCCATAATTGGTGAATGAAATTTAGTTAAAACAGCCAATAAAGAAAATTATGGATTTATGTTTCTTCATGAGACATATTCCTTAGTTGCAAAAACCACTACAACAAAACACTGGAGAAAATGAATTAACAAACATTTAAATGATTGTTGGACTATAAAGAAAGCTGAGTGCCAAAGAATTGATACATTTGAACTATGGTGGTGGAGAAGACTCTTGAGAGTCCCCTGGACTGCATGGAGATCGAACCCATCCATCCTAAAGGAAATCAATACTGAATATTCATTGGAAGGACTGATGTTGAAGCTGAAACTCCAATACTTTGGCCACCTGATGTGAAGAGCTGACTCCTTGGAAAAGACCCTGATGCTGGGACAGGTTGAAGCCAGGAGAGGGGGATGACAGAGGATGGGATGGTTGGATGGCATCACTGACTCAATGGACATGAGTTTGAGTAAACTCCGGGAGTTGGTGATGGACAGAGAGGCCTGGCATGCTGCGGTCCATGGGTTCACAAAGAGCCGGACATGACTGAGCAACTGAACTGAATGGAAGTAAATGATTGTATCACACATTTTTTTGAGTTTCAGAAAATAGTGAAGCATATTCAAATATAAAAATAATTTCAGTGAGAACAAAAAGACTTTGTTTCTTTAATAATTAAAATAAAAATAAAACCATGTTTATTTCATCATGAACTCAGCCTCTTTGGGTTATAATGGTATAGACTTTATGCTATGCTCAACAGATATTGACACAGTACTTTGTCTACAATTTTAAAATAAATAAGTATACATATAGTAAAAAAAAAAAAAGAATATCTACATCTAATTATCTGTGTGTGTATGTAACAGTTGATTGAAGCCTTATTAGTTCTAACAATTTGCCTGTTGCTTTGAATTTTCTGTGTAAATAATCATATCAAATAAATACCAGTTTTAGTTTTTCCTTTTTAATCCTAAATATGCTTTATTTCTTTCTGTTTTCTTCCAGTGCTGATTAGCATTCTGAGGTCATTTTACCACTCTTCCTGACTTGAAAAGAATTTTTTTTTGCATAAATATTTTATTTCAGAACAATTTTAGTCTACAAGGAAGTTGCAAAGATAGGATGCAGAGTTCCTGTATACCCCGCCCAGTTTCCCCCACTGTTAGCATCTTACAGAACACGGTACCCGTGTCAAAACTAAGAAGCCAAGACTGGCACGTTGATTTGAACTAAATTCCAGATCTTATTCAGATTTCAGGAGTTCTTCCATGAGTGTCCTTTTTCTGTCCCAGAATCCGAGGCAGGAAACCACACTGTTTGATTCCTTTGTCTCTTAAGCCTCCTCTGGTCTATGATAGTTTCCCACTTGTCTTTCTTTTTCATGACCCTGACAGTTTTGCATACTGGTTGGGTGTTTTGTAGTGTATCCCTTCATTTTTTTTTCTTTATGATGTATAATTTGGCTTTAAAGTTGAGTGATTTGTCTAAGGTCAAAGAACAAGGTGTTCTGGAAACATCTTACTTTTCTCTGATAATAAATTAAAACAATACTGAGAGAGAAGAAGGTGGCGGAGGAGTAGGTGGACATGGAGTACATCTCTCTCCATGGATACATCAGAAATACACCTTCAGACACAGACGTGCATGCAGAACACCTACATATCTCAGCTGAGAGCAGACAGGAGTACCTAACCAGTGGAAAAGAATATATAGAACCATGCAAAACTCGGTAGGACGAAGGAACTAGGGAGAAAAGCGGGAGTGTTAGTAGGACTGGACCTCCCCTCTGCTGGTGGGGGAACTGAAGCAGGGGTCTGATCCCCACAGCAGGGCATTTGTCTGAGTCAGAGGAGAAACATTCAAGGCTGAGAGTGAAATAGCTGATCTGTGGCAGCCTAAATGGGGTGAGAATCAGACAGTCCTTGCTGCAGCCATACATATCCCGGACAGGGACGCAGGTCCGGTGGAAGGTACAGAGGCTGGGAGCTGAGGATTAGGGATTGTGGACCAATCCCAGGGCGAGGGCTGCTGTTGACTGCGGAGAGAAGGATCGAGGGGATGTGAGGAAGGAAATTGTGAGGGGAAATGCCTGTGGAGGAAAGTCAGGCAGCCATGGAGGCAAGGTGATACTGCTGAGTCACACATAGCAGTGTGGAGCCATCACCATAGCCTCTCTCCCCGCGCCAGCATCAGCAGCTGAACAATAGAGAGGCTGGCCCATCAAGTGCCTGACACTGAACTACAGAGTAGGAACCCAGCCTGGGGGCCCCTCTATGTGCCTGACACACCAAACAACAGAGAAGGACCCCAGGGAAGGGAACCCTCTAAGTACCTGAATGGGCAGAGCTATGGAGAAAGACTGGCCAAAAAGGCCTTCTGATCGCCAGCTACAAGAGGCTCGAAAAAGACTCTGATAGGGCCATAACTCCTGCGGCAGAGGCAGTCTGTGTCCCTGCACACTTGGTGCCACCAGGGTCCCCACAAGCCAAGTAGCTGTGCCACCTTCACGCTCATCTCTCACTGGGGCAGAGCTGCCATAGGCAAAAAATGTCTTGCATCTATGCATGCAGGGTTGCTTTGGTTGTGTCCTACTCTTTGCAACCTTGTAGACTGTGTGGCCTGCCGGGCTTCTCTGTCAGGGAGAGGGGATCTCCAGGCAGGAATACTGGAGCATATTGGCCAATACTGGTTGCCATACCCTTCTGGAGCACTGTATTTCCTGCTGCCCTAGCCACCAACTCTCCTGAGTACCTGGTGCTGCCAGAACCCCTGCGACCCAAGCAGCTGCACCACCTCCACACCTGGCCCTCACAGGGGCAAACCCAAGTCCTCCAGGGCAGCCTCAGGAGCAAACCCCAGTGGAGGACCCACTTGTAGAGGTGGAAACAAAACCACAGTTGACACTCAGGGGCAGTGTGGCTAAGGAAGAAGACCCAAAACCTTCCCACCAGCTGTACAAGCTGCAGATTAAATCCACACAATCAGGTAGGCAGACTCTGTGTCTATGGAATATATAAAAGGTCATTGAGAGCTCCCACAAAAGAAAACACACTAGTTCTGAGAGCTGTGGACAGGAGTAGGACCAGATTAGAGTCTGAGCTGCCCCCACAGCAGGTCCAGAGATCAGCACAGTGTTGGAGGGCTTCCTAGGGAGATGAGGTGGACTGCGACTCCCAGCGAGGGAAAGGACTCTGACAGCAGTGACTCAAGAAAAACATTTATTATTCTTATTTTTTGACTTGTTCTGTAGAATCTTTTGGATTTTTTCTTTTTTTTTCCTCCCCATCCCTGCGCCCCTCATCTGCCCATTGTAGTTGTAGATTTTATTGGCACTATGACAGCCAATTAACCTTTTGAACTTTTTTTTTTCCCTCAGTCACATTTTTTATTGCTGTTATAAACCTCTGCCTCTACATTGGACTTTTGCAGTTCTGTGGAGTTCTCCCTTTTTTTAAAAAAAAAAAAAAAACTTTTCTTTTTTTAAAAAATTTTTTAAACTTATTATTATTTTTTCTACATTTATTCCTTTGTTTGCTTTTCCTATTATTCCCCTTGCAGTTAATCTTTAATGTAAATAAATCTTCTTCATCTACCTCTATTTAACTTTGCATATCTGTTCTTTCTTTCTTTCTTTCCTTTCCTCTCAACATATTTGTTAGTTCTGTTTTCATTGCTTTATTTCCCACTTGGCCCCTTGCTTTAGTTTTCTTTTCCAGTTTGTGCTTTAATTAGTTTTGTTCTTAACTGGTAAATATTATTTTTTATTTCCTTTGTCTGCCAGGTCAATCTACTGTACTTTATTTTTGTTGGACTGTTTTGACTTTGCTCATGGGTGTATATGTATACATGTATATTCCATTATTTTAATTATGATTTGCCTGATTTTGTAACTGCCATTTGTCGGGTTCATCTTTGGTCTCTCATTTTTGGATATTTGTTTTAATTTCACTTAATGCCATAACAAACCACTTGTTGAATCTTCATTCCTGACCAGAGATCAAGCTCTGAGCCTTTGGAGTGGAAGCACTGACTCCAAGACCCTAGGCCACCAGAGAACTAACACCCTAGGGAGTATCAAATAATGAGAACTCACACAAACGAAACTACTTGAATATAAGACCCAGCATCACCCAACCACCAGTAGCACCCTGTGCAGGACACCTCATCTAAACAACAAAGAAAACAAAAATACAAACCCAATCATCAGCAGACAGGATTACCACCTGACTCAGCCTTGCCCATCAGAGGAAAAACAAACAAACAAAAACTCAGCACAAATCTCACCTTATAGGAAACTTTCACAAACCACTGGACCAATCTTAGGAGGGCAGAAACCAAAAGGAAGAAAGAATTCAACCTTCTTCAAGGAAAGAATTCAACTTTCCTTGAAGCCTGGGAAAAGGAGACCTCAAACACAATAGGTCAAAAAAAAAAAAAAAAGAAAGAAAGAAAAGGCAGAGAAATACTACACAAATGAAGGAACAAACTAGAAACACAGAAGTCCAAATAAATGAAGAGGAAATAGGCACACTACCTGAAAAAGAATTCAGAATAATGATGGTAAAGATGATCAAAAACCTTGAAAACAAAATGAATAAAATGTAAGAATCAACTAATAAAGGCCTAGAAGAATTAAAGAATAAACATATAAAGACAAACAACACAATTACTGAAATTAAAAATACTCTAGAAGGAATCAATAGCAAAATATCTGAAGCAGAAAAATGAATCAGTGAGCTGGAAGATAAAATGGTGGAAATAACTTCTAAAGAGCAGAATAAGGTAAAAAGAATGAAAAGAACTGAGGATAGGCTCAGAGACTTCTGGGACAATATCAAAGGCACCAACATTTCAATTATAGGGGTCCCAGAAGGAGAAGAGAAAAAGAAAGGGTACAAGAAAATTTTTGAAGAGATTATAGTTTAAAATTTCTCCAGCATGGAAAAGGAAATAGTCAACCAAGTCCAAGAGCCACAAAGAGTCCCGTACAGGATAAACCCAAGGAGAAACATGCCAAAACACATACTAATCAAACCAGCAAAGACTAAACACAAAGAAAGAATATTAAAAGCAACAAGGGAAAAGCAACAAGTAACATACAAGGGAACCCCATACACTTAACAGCTGATCTTTCAGCAGAAACTCTGCAGGCCAGAAGGGAATGGCAGGATATATTTAAAGTACTGAAAGGGGAAAATCTACAACCAAGATTACTGTACCAGCAAGGATCTCATTCAAAATTGATGGAGAAATAAAAAGCTTTTCAGATAAGTAAAAGTTAAGAGAATTCAGTACCACCAAACCAGCTTTACAACAAATGTCAGAGGGACTCATATATTTAAGAAATACAAAAGAAGAAAAAAGATCTATAAAATCAACCTCAAACAATGAAGAAAATGGCAATAGGAACATATATATATATATATATATATATATATATATATATATAATTATTTAAATGTAAATGGATTAAATGCTCCAACCAAAAGACACAGGCTGGCTGAATAGATACAAAAACAAGACCCATATATATGCTATCTACAAAAAAACCCCATGGGGTCACAAAGAATCAGACACGATTGAGCAACTGATCTAAAGACACATATAGACTGAAAGTGAGAGGATGGAAAAATGTATTCCATGCAAATGGGAAGCAAAAGAAAGCTGGACTATCAATCCTCATATCAGACAAAATAGACCTTAAAATAAAGAAGATTACAAGAGATAAGGAAGGACACTACATAATGATCAAGGGATAAATCTAAGAGGAAGATATCACAATTGTAAATATCTATGCACCCAACATAGGATCACCTCAATACATAAGACAGACATTAACATACATAAAAGGAGAAATTGACAGTAACACAATAATAGTAGGAGACTTTAACACCCCACTCATACCAATGGACAGAGCATCAAAACAGAAAATTAATAAGGAAACACAAGTCTTAAATGATACATTAAATGAGATGGATCTCATTGATATCTTCAGGACACTCCATCCAAATGCAGAAGAATACACCTTCTCAAGTGCATATGGAACATTCTCCAGGTTAGACCACATCTTGGGTCACAAATCAAACCTCAGTAAACTTAAGAAAATTGAAATTGTATCAAGCATCTTCTCTGACCACAATGCTACAAGACTAGATATCAATTACAAGAAAAAAAAATGTAAGAAAAACAAACACATGGAGATTAGACAACACGTTTCTAAATAACCAACAGGTTGCTGAAGAAGTCAAAAGGGAAATTCAAGAACTTCTAGGAACAAATGACAATGAAAACACAACAACTCAAAACCTGTGGGATGCCGCAAAAGCAGTTCTAAGAGGGAAGTTTTTAGCAATACAATCCTACCTCAAATAACAAGAAAAACATCGAATAGACAACCTAACTTTACACCTAAAACAACTGGAAGAAGAAGAACAACAAAAAAAAAACCAAATTAGTAGAAGGAACAAAATCATAAAGATCCAAGCAAAAATAAATGAAAAAGAAATGAAAGAAACAATAGTAAAGATTAATACAACTAAAAGCTGTTTCTCTGAGAAGATAAACAAAATCAACAAACCTTTAGTTAGACTCATCAAGAAAAAAAGAGAGAAGAATCAAATCAACAAAATTATAAACAAAAAAGGAGAGGTTACAACAGACAATGCAGAAATACAAGGGATTATAAGAGACTATTATGAACAACTATATGGCAATAAAATAGATAACCTGGAAGAAATGGACAGATTCTTAGAAAAGTTCAATCTTCCAAGACTGAACCAGGAAGAAATAGGAATTATGAACAACCCAATTACAAGCACTGAAATTGAAATTGTGATCAAAACTCTCCCCAAAAACAAAAGCCCAGGACCAGATGGCTTCACAGAAGTCTATCAAACATTTAGAGAAGAGCTAATGCCTTTAACTAAAACTCTTTCAAAAAATTGCAGAGGAAGGAACACTTCCAAGCTCATTCTGCGAGACCACCATCACCCTGCTACCGAAACCAGACAAAGACAACACAAAAAAAGAAAACTACAGGCCAATATCACTGATGAACATAGATGCAAAAATCCTCAACAAAATTTCAGCAAACAGAATTCAGCAACATATCAAAAAGCTCATACACCCTGATCAAGTTGGGTTTATTCCAGGGATTCAAGTATTCTTCTATATATGCAGGTCAATCGATGTGATATATCATATTAACAAATTGAATGATAAAAACCATATGATAACCTTGATAAATGCAGAAAAAGCCTTTGACAAAATTCAGCACACATTTATGATTAAAACCCTCCAAAAAATGGGCATAGGAGGAACGTAACTCAACATAGTAAAGACAAAATATGATAAGCCTACAGCAAACATTATTCTCAATAGTGAAAAGCTGAAAGCATTCTCCCTAAGATCAGGAACAGACAAGGGTGTCCAGTTTCCCCACTATTATCAGCATAGTTCTGGAAGTCCTAGCTACAGCAATCAGAGAAAAAAAGAAATAAAAGGAATCCAGATCGGAAAAGAAAAATAAAGCTCTCACTGTTTGCAGATGACATGATACTGTACACAGAAAACCCTAAAGATAGTATCAGAAAATTGCTAATCAGTGAACTTAGCAAAGTTTCAGAATACAAGGTCAATACACAGAAATCACTTGCATTTCAATATACTAACAAAGAAAAATCAGAAAGAAAAATTAAGGAATCAATTCATTCACCATTGCAACAAAAAGAATTAAATATCTAGAAATAAACCTACCTAAGGAGGCAAAAGAAAAGTACACAGAAAATTATGAGACACTAATGAAAGAAATCAAAGACAACATAAACAGATGGAGAGATAGATATTCCATGTTCTTGGGCAGGAAGAATCAATATTATAAAAATGACTATACTACCAAATGCAATCTACAGATTCAATGTGATCCCTATCAAATTACCAATGGCACTTTTCACAGAACTAGAACAAAAAAAAAAATCACAATTCATATGGAAACACAAAAGATCTCGAATAGCCAAAGCAGTTTTGAGAAAGAAGAATGGAGCTAGAGGAATCAACCTTCTTGACTTCAGATTACACTACAAAGCTACAGTCATCAAGACAGTATGGTTCAGTTCAGTTCAGTCGCTCAGTCGTGTCCGACTCTTTGTGACCCCATGAATCGCAGCACACCAGGCCTCCCTGTCCATCACCAACTCCCGGAGTTCACTCAGACTCACGTCCATTGAGTCAGCGATGCCATCCATCCATCTCATCCTCTGTTGTCCCCTTCTCCTCCTGCCCCCAATCCCTCTCAGCATCAGAGTCTTTTCCAATGAGTCAACTCTTCACATGAGGTGGCCAAAGTACTGGAGTTTCAGCTTCAGCATCATTCCTTCCAAAGTAATCCCAGGGCTGATCTCCTTCAGAATGGACTAGTTGGATCTCCTTGCAGTCCAGGGGACTCTCAAGAGTCTTCTCCAACACCACAGTTCAGAAGCATCAATTCTTCAGCACTCAGCCTTCTTCACAGTCCAACTCTCACATCCATACATGACCACAGGAAAAACCATAGCCTTGACTAGACGGACCTTTGTTGGCAAAGTAATGCCTCTGCTTTTCAATATGCTATCTAGGTTGATCATAACTTTCCTTCCAAGGAGTAAGCGTCTTTTAATTTCATGGCTGCAGTCACCATCTGCAGTGATTTTGGAGCCCAAAAAAATAAAGTCTGACACTGTTTCCACTGTTTCCCCGTCTATTTCCCATGAAGTGATGGGACCGGATACCATGATCTTCGTTTTCTGAATGTTGAGCTTTAAGCCAAATTTTTCACTCTCCACTTTCACTTTCATCAAGAGGCTTTTTAGTTCCTCTTCACTTTCTGCCATAAGGGTGGTGTCATCTGCATATCTGAGGTTATTGATATTTCTCCCGGCAATCTTGATTCCATCTTGAGACAGTACGGTACTGACACAAAATCAGAAATATAAACCCATGGAACAAGATAGAAAGCCCAGAAATAAACCCATGCACCTATGGGTACCTTATTTTTGATAAAGGAGGCAAGAATAGACAATGTTGCAAAGAGAGTCTCTTCAATAAATGGTGCTGGGAAAACTGGACAGCTACATGTAAAAGAATGAAATTAGAACACTTCCTAACACCATACACAAAGATAAACTCAAAATGGATTAAAGGCCTAAATGTAAGACCACAAACCATAAAACTCTTAGAGGAAAACAGAGGTAGAACACTCAATGACATAAATCTAAGCAAGATCCTCTATGAGTAATGGAAATACTTCCATTACTCCTAGAGTAATGGAAATAAAAACAAAAGTAAACAAGTGCGGACCTGATTAAACTTAAAAGCTTTTGCACAGCAAAGAAAACATAAGCAAGGTGAAAAGACAACACTCAGAATGGGGGGAAATAATAGCAAATGAAACAACTGACAAAGGATTAATTTCCAAAATAAACAAGCAGCTCATACAACTCAATACCAGAAAAACAAACAACCCAATCAAAAAGTGGGCAAAAGACCTAAACAGACATTTCTCCAAAGAAGACATAGAGATGGCTAACAGACCCATGAAAAGATGCTCAACATTGCTCATTATTAGAGAAATGCAAATGAAAGCTACAATGAGATATCACCTCAAGCCAGTGAGAATGGCCATCATCAAAAAGTCTACAAACAATAAATGCTGGAGAGGGTGTGGAGAAAAGGGAACACTCTTGCACTGTTGGTGGGAATGTAAATTGATACAGCCACTATGGAAGACAGTATGGAGATTCCTTAGAAAACTAGGAATAAAACCACTATATGACCCAGCAATCCCACTCCTAGGCATATATCCTGAGGAAACCAAAATCGAAGAAGACACATGTATCCCAATGTTCATTGCAGGGCTATTTACAGTAGCTAGAACATGGGAACAACCTAGATGTTCACCGTCAGATGAATGGATAAAGAAGTTGTACATATACACAATGGAATATTACGCAGCCATAAAAAGGAATACATTTGAGTCGGTTCTAATGAGGTGGATGAACTTAGAATCTATTATATAGAGTGAAGTAAGTCAGAAAGAGAAAGATAAATATTGTATTCTAACGCATAAACACAGAATCTAGAAAAATGATACTGAAGAATTTATTTACAGGGCAGCAGTGGAGAAACAGACATAGAGAATAGACTTATGGACATGGGGAGAGGGGAGGAGAGGGTGAGATGTATGGAAAGAGTAACAAGGAAACTTACATTACCATATGTAAAATAGATGGCCAACGGGAATTTGCTGTATGGCTCAGGAAACTCAAACAGGGGCTCTGTATCAACCTAGTGGTGTGGGGTGGGGAAGGAGATGGGAGGGAGGTTCAGGAGGGAGAGGATATACGTATACCTATGGCTAATTCATGTTGAGGTTTGACAGAAAACAACACAATTCTGTAAGCAATTATCCTTCAATAAAAAATTAATTAAAAAACAAAAACAATACTAAAAATGCAACGAAAACTAAGGAAATAAAGATAGCAGAGACATCAGTTTGCCAACAAAGGTCCGTGTAGTCAGAGCTATGGTTTTTTTCAGTCGTCATGTATGGATATGAGAGTTGGACCATAAAGAAGGCTGAGCACTGAAGAATTAATGCTTTTGAATTGTGGTGCTGGAGAAGACTCTTGAGAAGTCCCTTGGACAGCAAGGAGATCAAACCAGTCAATCTTAAAGGAAATCAACCTTGAATATTCATTGGAAGGACTGATGCTGAAGCTGAAGCCCCAGTACTTTGGCCACCTGATGCAAAGAGCTGACTGGTTAGAAAAGACCCAGATGTGGGAAAGATTGAAGGCAGGAGGAGAAGGGGATGACAGAGGATGAGATGGTTGGATGGCATCACTGACTCAATGGACATGAGTTTGAGCAAACTCTGGGAGACAGTGAAGGACAGGGAAGCCTAGCATGCTGTAGTCCACAGGGTCACAAAGAGTCAGACACGACTTAGCAACTGAACAACAACAAAAGATAATCTAAAATTTCGTCACCCCAGAGGAAAGCTCACTTTATATTTTGGTGTATATTTCCAAATTTAATTTTAGCAAAGAGCAAGTTTAGAAGTTGAACCTAGACCAGAATTAAGGCCTCTCGGTCCCTTTTAAGAGTATTTGCTTTTATTTATTGAGATATATTTCAAATCACAATAGTACAAAAATCCAAGAAGCCAAGGCCCACGTGTAACACATTTGCATATTTACTTCAGATACCTTTTGTTTTAGTAAACACGATGTGGCCGAGTTTTGATACCCTTCCCCACCCCCAACCCTTTCCTCTCTCCTGGAGATAACCACCCTCCTGAGGTTGAGTCTCTTTCCCATGTGTGTTTTTCTATTTTTCTATGTGTATTTACATACTTAAGCAATAAGGTATCATTTTTGTATTTTTTAAGATTGACACAAATTTTATCAATATCCTTCGACTTTTTTTTTTTGCATTCACCATTGTATTTCTTGCTTTATTCATGTTGACGCATCTGTATTATTTTAGTTACTGTATTGTAGCCCATTGTTGGAGAAGATGATGGCACCCCACTCCAGTACCCTTGCCTGGAAAATCCCATGGACGGAGGAGCCTGATGGACTGCAGTCCATGGGGTCGCGAAGAGTCGGACACGACTGGGCAACTTCACTTTCACTTTTCACTTTCATGCATTGGAGAAGGAGATGGCAACCCACTCCAGTGTTCTTGCCCGGAGAATCCCAGGGACGGGGGAGCCTGGTGGGCTGCCATCTATGGGATCGCACAGAGTCGGACACGACAGAAGTGACTTGGCGGCGGCAGCAGCCCATTGAATGAATATATCAGAGTTAGTATATCCATTCCCTTGTTGATAGGCTTTTAGGTTGGTTCTAATGTTTGGCTATTTCAAGCAATGTTGCTGTGAATATATTTGGCCTCTTTGTGAATACCCATGAGAATTTCTAGAAGTGGAATTTTGCTGTTGTAGTATAGGCACATGTTCAACTTTGTTAGATGTCACCACATTGCTCTCTAAGATGAGATTCAGGTACGAGTCCTCCAGGTCTGCACCCTCTCCCTGGATTCCGGCTGGAGTTGGAGTAACTCTAACCACACCTTGAGCTGTTCCATCTTGGAGCTGGGTGGCTGCTGTGTCTCCACCACTGCCCTCGGCCCAGGGCGGCTTGCAGGCATGAAGTGACCATGCTTGCCATGTACTCCTTGTAAAGAGGGCTGGAATTATTGCTTCCCTGCCATATCCATAGCCATTGCCATGTGCCTATCCTGTCCCTCCCATCCAGAGGCCTGTCTCCCCTTCCCTGAAGCCCTTGTGACTTCTTTGACTAATAAAATGTGTAGGAAGGACTTGTGTGACTTCTGAGCCTCAGCCCCAAGAGAACTTGCAGCCTTGTCTCCCCTCGTTAGAGCTCGATCCTGCCATGTTGGGAAGCCCAGGCTGCCCCCTTGAGGGTGAATGACCATGTACAGAGAGAGGCCCTGCCATCAGCAAGCAGCTAGATGACTGAGTGTAGCTGCCTAGACCATTCAGCCCCAGGTGAGCCCAAGTGAGCAACCGGATGCCTGTGGTTATGAGCAACCCCTGGCAAGACCAATAGAGGAAACGCTCCACGGCACTCAGCCCAAGATGCTTGCCTGTAGCGTCATGCTCTCATGAAAGTGCTGTTGTTTTAACTTAGGGTGGTGTGCTCCGCAGCAGCACACACCTGTCACAGTGCCCTCCCACATGCCAACCACCCAGTTCCTGCCTCTAACCTGCTGAGATGTGGGAGGCCACCGGTGCCCATACAGACACACCCGGAAATGGCAACTGGCATGCCAGTACCAGTGGAAGATGGGAGCTGGAGGTAAGTCCATCTCCCTCTTCCCCTTGGGGGGACTGTCTGAGGATGGGTTGTGTCATGTGGTCTCTGCACGGACGTGCTGCAGGACTGAGCAACTGCTTTCTCGCGAAGCCATGAGCAACTTGGTGACCCGCCTCCTTATGTGTTTGCCTTCTCTCTTCTCGTTTCTCTTATCTTCAGTTCTGCTTCCCCCATTTCTCAGGAAAGTCTTAGCATTTAACCTTGGCTCAGACTCTGTTTTCTAGGGATTCTGGGCAGAGACAATTCCCAGTGTGGCCCTAGAGAGCAGATCCTCAGGATGGATTTGGGAGTTGAATCACCTCCTGGTCTGAAAGTGCTGGACCCCCATTGCTTGGGGAAACAACCCTGATGTGCCCTGACGTGCAGTGGCCACGCTAATACTTTCACAGCACTGCAGGGAGATGCGAGTCAAGGTGCCAGGATATGCCAGTAGTTTCCAAACTGCTGCATGCTATAATCATGTGGGGGAGCTTTCAACCCCCCGCTTGGGCCCCACCACTTATTTATTAAATGGAACTGTCTCTAGGTGGAAGCCAGGTGTCAACAATTTTTGAAATTTATCAGGTGATTCTTGTATGCACCAAAATTTGGGAACCTTTGAACTATGCATGGGCTTCCCAGGTGGCACTAGTGGTAAAGAACCTGCCTGTCAAAGGAGGTAGACATGGTTCGATTCCCGGGTCAGGAAGATCCCCTGGGCATGGCAACCCACTCCAGTATTCTTGCCTGGAGAACCCCATGGACAGAGGAGCCTGGCAGACTGCAGTCCATAGAGTCACACAGACGCAGACATGACTAAAGAACTTAGCACATGGTCTGTGCATGGACCATGGTTCTCGACTGGTGAAATGGGATCATTATAATGGTAAGGATTGAAGAAGGTGCTGGCTGCTTTTGATGGCATTGTAACACTTGATTAAAAAAATGTTTGGGATACTTTACTGCCAACTTAGAGCATGCTGGGAAAGCCAAGGTTCTCTGTGGCCACCCGTGACTCTCATCGCCTGCGTCCATGGTGCAAATTGTGCTGAAAATCAGCCCTGAGATCTGATCATGGTAGAGGCAGAGTTGCCAAGGACACTGAGTGGACAGCCTGAGGTTTCCGGCAGCTAATCCACGGTTCTAAAAGTGACAGAGTGGGACCCTGAGATTTGGGATGGAGACATTGACTGGAAGCATCTGGGAATCTTCAGCCCCCCAGTTTTCCTTAGTTCTCCAGGTCAGCAGAAGCAGACCCCTCTCACTGAACAGAGGGGTTCCCTTTGCCTGGAGACAACGTAAAGTCTTCCTCTGAAGCCTCACAAGCTGGTCCATGGACTCTTCGAGATCTGCCCCCTCCCCCTGACCTCACTCCAGGCCCTGGCTGCCTCCGGGTGGATTGCCAGGGGCAGGGCTCAGCAGAGCTAAGTGAGGACACACAGCCCTGCTTCAGGAGGGCATGTTCACACGCCATGTCATCCGGGACCTGGTGAGCGTCTGCTGGCAGAGCAGCGAGTGCACACGTGACTGTGAGTCTGCAGAGGTGGGACCGATGAGAGCAGACTCTAGCCAGACAAGGAGGACTCCATCGACGTGGGTCACTCACCAGTGCCACGGGATTCAGTGTGCTGGCAGGGATGTGAATCCTGAGTTTGCTTGAAAGTTACACACCACGAGGGTCTACAGTAAAGGATAGAGCACATCGGCTGGGAGTGCTGTGTGAATGTGTAAGAGTTGTTGAGTGTATTTTGAGTGTGTGAGTGTGAGCTCGTGTGCTTCTACTGAGAGGAGGCTTTATCCTTGCCTTCCTCCAGGTGGGCAAGGTGACAAAATCCAAAATTTCCCTTCATTCTTGTGCTTGGCATTTTGACAGCTTTTGAGAGGTTTATATTCATAGTCTCTGAGAGAAGGGAAAAGGTCCCCCTAGACTGAGGACAGGGGTTTGTGAGCTGGTTCTAGCCTAGGACAGAGGTCTGATCAACAGACCCGGTGACCAGCCTCGATCCTCATGGAGAACAAAGGCCTCCCAGAGGACAGAGCACCTCGGGGCGTGCTCATCTGGCCCTCCAGATGCCCACAGAGCAGGGTGGGTGGAGGAATCAGCCACGTGTTCATGTGAAGCACCCAGGGCTGACCTCGACTCTGAGCAGGAACCGAGGGGTGCCCATACCTGGCCTGCTCCAGCTGGAGCTCCACAGCTGCCCTCCCAGGCCCCGAGCTCGCTAAGGCCCTGCCTGGGAGGTTGCTGCAGGCTTGGGTTGCATGCTGGGAACTGGCCTCTTGGAGGGGCCGCCGCCCAGCTGCATAATCAAACATTAGGAGCCCAAATGAGAAATCACAGCTTAGAATTACATCCAGAGCCTCCACCAGCTTCTCAAGTCATAAATCAAAGTCAGTTCTCTGAGAACCATGGGTCATGGGGCCCTCAGGGCACCTCACAAAACAGCGATTTCAGCGGCAGTCAGAATGCAAGCAATGGGTAGGAAACCAGGCGACAACCCACGGGGCTCAAATCCTCCCTGTCTGGGGAGAGAGGGGGTCTGTGTCAGTAAAAGGGGAGGGAGAGAAGCCCAGAGCACTTGGTCCTGGCCTTTCCCAAAGCCCAGCGCCCCTCTCCAGCTCTGTGCAGATGGAGGCCCATGGGGGACTCTCAGAGCTTTACTGGATGCCTCTCTAAAGTATCTAATTTTAATGAAGAAATCTTTCATCTGCCGTCCTGTTTCCAGGAGACAAGTTTGGAAGGAATTTTCACAAGTCACTGAGGCCCTTGGAAGAGTGTTTGCGGGTGGAAAATGTAAGGCAGTGAGACTTGCAGAGGGATGGCCTTGCTGGGGTGGGGGCAGAGGAGGCAGAGGAGGAAGCAGAACACCGAGAAAAAGTACTCCGAGAGCCAAGAGGAGGAAGGATGCAGAGGTGCAACCAAAAGGCGAAAGAATTGGACTGGAGATGTGTAAAGAGTCATTCAGCCAGAAAACACAAAGTCCCTCCCAGGGGAAATCATATGCAGCGCCAAGAAATGCTGGGGACCAGAGGATGCGTGGGAAGGGGTGGGTGAACGGAGAAAGGGTGGGAGGGAACGTCATCCACGATGCAAGGAGGCAGAGAGCCTCCATATGTAAACATAACACACCCCACACACACACACCCCACACACACACACTCCACACACACACCACGCCCCAGAAAAATTCTCAAATTCATACCCTCTGGAGCTTTTTAAGCCAAAAGGAAAAAAATCAACCAAACAAAATAGCTGAATTGGAAAGTGGAGCAGTGTGGCGAGGGCATAGCAGGTCGGCTGGGTTGCATCTGTGAGTGTCGGGGAGAGGCTGAGACACAGCCATGCCCCTCTGGAGATGAGGCTGAAAGGGCTCCACTGCCTGCTCTGGCAGCAGCTCCCGCCCTGCATTTTGCATGGAGGAAACGGCTCCTCTCGCCTACATCTCTCCATCCCACAGTGCCTCCCAACAGCTGGAGGACACACTCGCCAGGACCCCGCCTCCCAATCCACAGGGGATGTGACGCCATCTTGGTAGGAGGTCAAAGCAGACGCCAACATCTTTAGCACCACCTGGTCCTTCCCCAGGCCCGTGGGGAAAGCGATGGGTGAGCCTGTATGAATGCATGCAGAGGAAATTTGGCAGATGAGGCTCTGGGATTTAAACATCAGCAAGAGCCAAGGGTGGGGAGGTGTGGGGAGACAGGGAGACAGAACTCAGAGCCCTGGAAGTGAGAGCTGAGGGGGGTTAATGGAAGTGGTTTTGTTGAGGCCAAGTGGCTCTCCTGGATCACTAAATCACTGCAAAGTCTCCTTCAAGGCTAATAAGCACTGCGACCTGGAATTGGCATTGACTTAGCCAGGCTCTTACAAGCCTGTGAATTTACTCTCAGTGGACTCGAGAGTGTGTTTCCTTCAGCTGGTGGTGAACAAAGGAGCTGCTTCCTACCTCTTTCTGATTTACACTCCACACCAGCACCAAACAATGGGTGAGCAGGGAAGTGGCAGGCTAGCACAACTATAAAATATTTGGATGAAAGCATCAGTCTGATTTGCACACAAACAGCATTTTCAATGTGCTTCTGTTTACCCTATTTCTGCTAACGAGATACTACTTGTAGATGCAAAATTTCAAGGATGTTATCTTCAGCCTGGAGAGAAAGAAACTGTAATTTGCAGCTTTTGCTAAGTGATAACCTTATTAAGTAATGGGATTCGCTGATTAACTGCTGCTAACAAAACATCCTTGCCAAACCTGTTAGTCTGAAACCGGCAACAGAGCTACTGTCAGATCCACTTATTCTTCACCTCCCAATCCCGGGGGATTTTACAGAAATATTTAAATAGCCCTTGCCTCTCAATAGATTTTTTTTTTTTTTTTTTGCTTCCACTAATAGGTTAACAGTAAGTTACCAGCTACTCCTAGATGGATTTTTGAATCAACCTTGGTGAAGAGTTCAAGGAGAAAAGTAATTTTCCTTAAAAAATGATTTTTTTTTAACGAAAGGGGTAATTGGAAAATGTGCAAGTTCATTGAGCACTGAAATGAATGGAAGTTCTTAGCCATCAGTAGGCAAGCTGTGTCCGCCCTCAGTGTGACGGCACTTTACCTCCCTGCAGTGGAGCAGTATCTCTCTCACAGGAAATTCTCTTTTCTGGTAACTTGTCTGAGAAAAATCAACTGCATTCTGTTCTTAAGAATAACCTTCCCTTGTCGATCCTTAAGGAGAGACCCTGACATAGGTGGTCATCTTGGTCCCAGCTAATTAAACTCCTCTCTTCTCCTCAGGGCCCCACGGGTTTCCCACCAGCTCAGGACTCTCAAGATCTTGACAGGAGAATCTAGGCACACATGGTCTTTCTGCGACCAAGCCGCAGGCTCAGGGCGGCTGGAGTGGTCAGGGTGAGAGTGGGAACGTAGACCTTGGCTAGTCTAACACCCTTGGGGTCTGGAAAGTTGAAGTCATTTCCCCAACATCCGCAGCTGGTCGGTGGGAAAGTCAAAACTAAAACCCAGGCTGGGGTGGCTTCTGGTCCAATCTACTGATGAAATAAAATCCATCTTTTATGGCAAGACAAAAATGTACATAAAATGTTTCTCTGCCTGCTTGGGTCTCCTCCTTCTCCTTTAGGTGTGTTTGTGCATTTGCATTACCCAGACCTCCTTAGGGGATGACGTTCCTTCTTCATTTCATAAAGGGCTGTGACGACCCACTGCCTGCTTTGTCCGTGCAGCTCTGGATTGTGCAATCTGTCAGAATGTCACTGGATGCATAACCTTTTGTCTCAAAAACTTACTGTTTTGACCTCTAATGGACAGACCGGTCTTCAGAACTTCCTGGATTATAATATGCAGGTTGGCTTGGATAAAAATTTTTCATTTCTCCCTTAGATTGACTACTGATTAATTTTTTTCATTAACAATATCTTCTGGCCCTTAAGAAACAGAGAATGAGGCAGGGTCTGTGTGTGCATGTAGACGCATTCAGGGGTTTACACGCTGACATGCCAGCTTCAGACCTGACCATGCACACCTGCTACACTAATCCTGCCCTGCAGTGATGTCTGCACATCATGTAGCTGTTAAAATCTCAGGCAAGATGTATCCCTCCGTCGTGAAGTTCCCTCCTTCCTTTCCAGGTCTGCAAGCATTCAGCTGGTCAAATCTATGTTCAGATTTGACAGAAAAGCATATAGCATTTATTTCAGGATTTCTTCTCCACATGGACAGTTTATAATTAGGATACTACAGTTGGTACAAAATAAGAAAAAACTAGTCATGGAAGGTGGGTTTTCAGAGCCTTCGTCTAACAACTGGGGAAGAGCAGGCTCAGGGAAGGGATCCTTAGGACCTGTGTGCCTGGGTTTTCTTGGGGTGGCTCAGGGGCTCATGGACATGTGAGAAAGGCCACTAGCTTGGTCCTGGACTGGAGGAGAGAAGGGAGAGATGAGTTTGAAAATGGTTGTGTTCGAGGCAGGGCAAATAGTAAGGTTAATATTTTCAGAGGCTATTAAGTTTTAAGCAAACCCATGGCAGATAGCTGGAGAAGGCAATGGCACCCCATTCCAGTACTCTTGCCTGGAAAATCCCATGGACAGAGGAGCCTGGTGGGCTGCAGTCCATGGGGTCGCTAGGAGTCAGACACAACTGAGCGACTTCACTTTCACTTTTCACTTTCATGCATTGGAGAAGGAAATGGCAACCCACTCCAGTGTTCTTGCCTGGAGAATCCCAGGGACGGGGGAGCCTGGTATGCTGTCATCTCTGGGGTTGCACAGAGTCGGACATGACTGAAGCGACTTAGCAGCAGCAGCATGGCAGATAGTGGGAGAAGGCTTTGGAGATTTGCACCCCAACCCTTCCCAAGAGCTGTCCCCAAACCTTTCTTGCTGGCTTTATCCAGCCCAGAGAACACTGACATGAGAGGATCCCCCATCCCGGATTGTTTCATTGAGAACCACGTTGCCCTTGTCAGGGATTATTGCAAAGTGCCAGGGATGGGTGGGAGGCCTCTGGGCAGGGAACTGGCCACTCAGGGTGAGGGCTGGATCAAAAACCAGGAGGAGCCATGACCCCTAAACAGCTACAACCAATGGGAGTAAACAGCCTGGAACAAGGATTCCAGATTCAAAGGACTCTGTTTGAGGAGCTGTCCAAGCATTGCAATTTTAATCTTCCCAACTGTCACAGGAGGCAGCCCTCTTGTCTCTGATTACTGACCTAGAAGAAGATCCTGGTCTGAGATGACCCCTGGGGGACCCTCACTTTGAGCCTCCGACCAGATCGAGTTTTCCTTCCCTGCCCAGGGGCTGCCCGGTTGTAGTCATGAGCTGAAATTAGAAGATCCGGGGAGATATGAAGTGTACTCAGCAGAGACCCGCAGGCTCCTGTAACAAGTCCCTCCTGTGCAGTTGTGGGGCTGGGCCTCAGGCAGCCGGTGGGAGTGGCTTTCCAGACAGCTGTGAATCAGGCCTTTGGGGTCTTGGCTGGCAACAACCTTCATCTGAAAGACTTTTCCTTGTTAGCCACTTACAGGAACTAGTCCTAATGTAATAATAATGAACATTAAAATGTTGATCAGATAAAATATACAGAGGCTCATAGAAATTCCATTCTTTATTAAAAATACAGAAATACTTTTTACAGCATGAACAGAAAATACTGCATTGTCTTGGAATCTTAGGATTCAGAAATTTTATTGAATCAGTCCCAGGTCAATGATACACTGTGCTAGAAAAAAAAAAAAATACTGCATCAAAAATGGGGGGAAAAAGCACCTGAAAAATATTAAAATCATTAAGGCCAGTAGTGTTTATGTAATGAAACTGTACGTATCTATCATGTACCTGTAGTGACCATTTAAGGGAATACATTAAAAACAGACCCCTAAAAAATGAAAGAATTGTCAAAGGCAAAGAGTTACAGATAATCAAAAGGTTTTGAAAAATTTAAAGCACATTTTGATATGGTGTCTCACATAACAGTCTGTTTGTTAATAGTCCATTTGCACTGTACGCTGTAACAAATAAGCATATCAGCTCACTCCTGAATGCAGTTCATTGGAGCCTGCACATTACAAGTAAGAGAAAAACTGGAAATATGTGCGGTAAAAAACCATGTATGTTCACACACAGATAATGCATCTGTATGGACAATGTGTGATGAAATTAAACTAGAGGATAAATAACTTTAATAAGATCTACACCTTGAGGCACATGAGGAATAAAATTCATGTTCTTTCTAAGTTACGGACACAGCATCTTTTCTCCCCATGTGTTTTTGTACCTTAGTGTAATGCTTATTGCATTTAACCTAGTTATCTTATGTTTGCATGCTTTGCAAACCGAATTACAGAACCAAATTGCCTATTACAATTTCCCATCATGTGACACAATTACACAGGAACACTTTGAGGTGAGAGGATTGTCCCGATGTCAGGAAACACTGATTGCATCATGCTCGCAAAGAGCAAAAATTAAGGAGCCGCTGTTTCCCCAGGTGATAGAGTCTACTGCTCTGTCTAATGTAAATACTGTTCCCCATTACAATGAGTTCCATTCACTGATTTCTGGTCTGCAAATTTAGATCCGTTAGTATTTTAAAAATAAAAAAGCCAGATCCTAAGACAACACCATTTCCTAATCGAAGCTCTGCATTCCTTGCACACTTCTAAATAAAGCAGGGAGTTGAAGTAATGTTCCAGAATTAACTTCTAACCATAAAAAGTAAAAGCACAGTGGATTTTCAAGTAATTAGAGTATCTGCATCACACTCACCAGGCCCTTCTTGCACACATGCCTCGGCACAAGCAAATGCTGTAAAAATTTCCATCATCCAGTAAATGCTGGATGAACTTTGCCTCAAATTTACAAACTCAGTCACAAGCACTCATGTGAACATCCATGTAAACGCACCCTTTCACAATCTTTAATTAGAAAGGAGGAGAGACCATCTAGGTTGAGAAAAGGGATGGAGTCAACCCTGTTTCTCTCTTACTGAGATGAGGGGATGGCCTATTTTCACCTTCATTAAAAGCAGAACTTCACCAGAGAAAGTGAGCAGCTGCAGTCAGTCCCCCAGGTGGAGAGAGCAGAGGGTCCCCTGTGTTGGCATATTGAGGACCAGACACAGAATAAGGAGGTGGAAATGTGAAATTAACTAAGGCTGAGTTGAAAGAAAGAATCTGAATATAAACTCCTCAGCTTACCAAACAAAAGGCACAACATTTCAATCATCATCATTCAGTCTCGAGAGTTTAGTACACAATGATTTCCACTTACTCAGAATTCCTCGTTATTTACCTAGAGCCTTGTCAGATAATCACAACCTAGCATAGTAAAACACAAAACTTTTAGCCTCACGATGCTTTGTGATGTTAAAACGGACCTTAATAAAAAGTTTTCACTGTCAATGTGGAGAAAAATTTGCAACAGAATACAATTATGATGAAATGATTTTATTTCATCTATTTATTTAGTTTTCATGTGTATGGAATAAAAAGTCAATTTATCTAAGGATGTACTTTTAGTATAAAATCTTTGTATTTATAAAATTATTTTATGTATATACAGGAAAGAAATAATCTAATCAACCAATAATTATAAAATGAAAATATACACTATATAAGACAACTGCTATTTCAAAAGATCTGGAGGATGAGATAAGAAGAGCTCATTTTTTAAAATCCTCATGTGATCCAAGATATAGCTGGAAGTTGACAGAAAATTAAGTACTGTGACTTAGTAAACAGTGGAGAATGAAAGAAATCAAAGTTCTCCAAACTCTTTCACATTTGAGCAGAGACACTTTCGGTTCCTGCGGAGGCAAACAAGTTTGATTTCTAGAAAGACCTTGAGCAGGTATGACAGTGTTAGATAAAGGCCAGGAACAGAGCATCCTTGTTCCAGAATTTTGCTGTCTTTCTCCCCCGTCGAAACCACATTTTCCTTTGGGAAATATGTCATCATCTTCCCCTTCTGAGACACAAGCCCCTTAACACTGCACACATCTCAGCAGACTTGTAAAATGCCTAAAAACAACCCTCACCCTAGAAGTGCCTCTGATGTAGGTCATTGTGCCTCACCTCTGATCCTGGCTGCCCTCCTCATTTAAACGGAGACCCTGGCCTGGTTTTGGTCACTGGGAGGTGCAATCCGTGCTCAGCGGGTCTGGACAAAGCTACACGTTCTATGAAGAACAGTAGCATGGCCAGCATTGCTTCTGGAGGGCAGAGTGACTCCATGCAGGCTACAGGAGCCAGCACCGCTGGGAGAAACAACTCATGCTTCTCAAGAGGCGTGTGTGTCCCAGCGGCTCCAGGTCACTTGGCTCTGGCCTTTGAGACTGAATGAGGAGGGACAGCTGACAGGGTGGGCACTAGGGCCGATGCTGGGCGAAGGCTGAGGAGGCCTAGGAGGGAAATGTCAGGGCGAATCCAGAGTGAAGCCATTAAAGGGACAGGACTCTTGTTCCCAAACTCAAGGACAGACTGAGAGGGCAGGACCTTGAAGAGTGGAATGAGCAGGTGGAGATTGGGCCGGAAGCACCACAGAGCTGAGGAATGTTGTAGGTGGCTAACGATGGGATGGTGGGAGGCAGGCAAGGGCCAGGATGGCCCAGTTAGGCAGGGAAGAGGTTACTTGTTAATTCTTTATTTCCCTCTCCATTTCTCCTCTCTCTCCCCCAAGGCACTGGGGCGGATGGAATGGAGAAAAACAGAAAAGAGGAAACAAAGGAAACACAGAGGCAGAAAGAAAGAAAGAAATGGAAAGTAAAAATAATGAGAAAGGGTATCACAGTGATACTTCAGTGGCTTTGAGGAGGAGCCATGGGACTTGATGCTGAGGCTGAAGCTCCAATACTTTGGCCACTGATGGGAAGAACTGGCTCATTGGAAAAGACCCTGATGCTGGGAAAGATTGAAGGTGGGAGGAGAAGGGGACGACAGAGGATGAGATGGTTGGGTGACATCAATACCTCGATGGACATGAGTTTGAGCAAGCTCTGGGAGTTGGTGATGGACAGGGAAGCCTGGCGTGCTGCAGTCCATGGGGTTGCAAAGAATCAGACACGACTGAGTGACTGAACAACCACAATGGGCCAGTGAGAGAAGAGAATGAGAAAACACATAGACAAGGTCAGACAGGAGGAGAGGCAGAAGCTGGAAATCGTAAAACGGAATATGGAGGAGCCAACAGCCCCACTGGCCTTTGCTGGAAGTAATATCTGTAAATGCCTTTGAAGGACATCTGGATCCCACTTCTTTTCCAGATGAGGAGATAGGGTATGAGGCAACTCGGAGGGCTCATTTCTTTGCACTGCACCATAATCTGCCTCCAGAATGGTGAGAACCAGTGGGAGAAGGCTCTCCCCTGGAGGTGAGCCATCCAGGTGTCCCCCAAGGCTTCTTCCTCCCAGTTCCCCTGCCATTTGGGGCTGTAGGGACAGTCACAAGATCCTGAGCTTACGATGCCTAGAGATACAGCGGCGAACTACAAACGAGCTTTACAATGAACATGTTGAATGTTCATCCAGGTGATGTTGCCCTCCAAAGCAGTCTCTGCGGTGCAGCTCCTTATACTGATATATTCAAGTTAACAAATGAGTTGTGGCTGTTATTGTTCAGACCATCTGCATCCACTAAGGAAACGTGAGGAAAAGACAAACTGATGAGTATGGAGACACACTGACATCTCAAGTCGATCAGCTGTGCTGCTGTGCAGACATGACCCCAATCCCTTTGACTCCAGAAAGAAAAAAGAATCCACCCTCAAGTGACGACAATGGGCTTTCCACTTTGACGAGAATGTGTTCTAGCTTCTAAAGATGACCCCCAAAAGAGATGCACTAGAAATATTCTAAGCAATGACAACATCCTTGGGACACACGCTCAGGCTTTTGAGCTGATTTCTTTGAAAGTGAAACACTCCAAAATTTGGTGTGGTTGTGGGGGAAAAAAGTCTGTCACGTAGTTCTATTTTCAATGCTCCTGTGTAACTATGTGGGAGAGACAGAAGCCCCTGATCTCTCCAAATCAGCTCTCAAGGGTAAAGACGGGTGAAGAGTGAAAAGGCAGGAGAAGGTGGTCCCCTACCACCTCCTGTAGGGTGCGCCTTCCCAACCGGGTCACCACCAAGAGATGACAGAGTGGCTTGTGGGGGGCTTGTCAGCTCTGCTGACCTGCCCTCTCCACAGTCAGCAAGGCACTGGGAGCGCAGGGCTCAGCGGACATGCCCTCTGACTCCCGGGGACCCTGACTGTCCTCGAGTGATCAACCAGCCCATGGAAACCCTACTCAGTGCTGAGAGCCATCATGGACTAGGAAGGAAAAGATGTCTTAATAGTAAAGCTGGAAAGAGTCTATTGTTATTCTCTGATACTTTGAGTAGCACATGAGGCCACTGAGAATGTGAGATCCTAAGACGAAAAGAGGAGTGAGATGGAGTTTACAACTGAGGGTCTGACCTCCCTGAGCGTTTGGGAAACTAGAGGAAACGAAAGGCTTCAGCTCTTCTTTTGGCCTCCGCCCTTCAGCACTTCTCCTTTCAGTAAAGATATGGTGTCCCAAAAGGAAATCAGTGGCTTTTTTGAATAAAATATGAAAACTAGTCAAGCATTCCTGCTTTCAGCCGATGAATATTAATGAGGTAGCTTTTATATGGCAGGTGCCACGAGGCAAGCTGCTGGATGGTAGCTACTTTTTCCAAATACCAAGTTTTAAATATTTTCAGAGAATCTGTTCCATTATCTAGAATTTTATCTCAGCAAACTACATAATCTACATGTTACTTTGGGATCTGATTTCTAAATCATTGCTCGATAGTTCTCCTGAATAAGAACGCTCTAGAAAGCAAAAGCTCCCTTTTGCAATCCCTTTTCATACCTTCCTCAATTCCCACCTCTTATTGCACAAACTCACAAATACACAGTTGCCAGGGCATGCACACACAAGCTTGGGCTTGGCGTCATAAACTCCATCACTCTTGCTTAAATTCACAACAGACCTTGTTTTTGTCTAAACTAAAGCTTCCTTAGTTTATTACATCACCAGCGAGTACAATTAAGAGGTAGGACCTCCATGTCTTTTCCAGTTATTGAGGAACATGGACTTACAGATTTGTTCATGCAATCTTTTCTAACTCACATGCTTATGTGACCACAGCCAGATTTACAACTACAGTAAAGATTCTCCCAGGACACCCTTTTCTGTGTGTGTGAGGCCGCAAGAATTTCGATAGTTTTTCCTGACAGGGCTGATGAATCTGATGGCCATGACCTATCTAAGTCCCCCATTTATACACAGTGTCTGCCGCTCTACGCTAATATAGTGGGGCTGGGGCCTACTTGCCAATGTCAATTTGTATTATAGGTGTGGTTACTGCACGGACAAGCTCCGTTGAAAAGAGAAAGATTGCAGAGTTGGCTTCGTCTCAAACGTCTGTGTCTGATTCACAGACATCTGTGTCTCCCTGAGAAATAACGTTTTCACAACCAGAGCCGTCCAACAGAGAAATAAGCCACTTCCTATGGGACTGAACTCCCCCTAAGGGGAAGTGGTCAGGCAGAGCCATTTCTCAGGGGTGTCGGGAAGGCATTCCAGCGTTGGAGGGGGAGGTGGGGCCCACCTGAGGTTTGAGGATGCTACGTTTATGGTGGAGGTAGCCTCCGGTCACGTATGCTTACTGTAAAATGACACCCAGCGAGGGTCTGCTATTTCATAGTGAGCTGCTTGGAGAAGCAAGGCTTTGGTTGTGTTCCAAAGTAGGATCCAATAGAAGGCGTTTGTGTTGGCCTTTACAACACGCATCTGATATGGGGAACAATACAAAGGCTCAGGCCATGAGGTGGAGCTACAGAGCAGAGAACGGTGGGCCTGCGGCCCTCAGCAGGTCTGAGTGGTACGTCTAGACCCTTCAGAGGGAAGATGCCCACACTGTCTGCTGTCATCACTTCATCCACTCTGAGCAGCTCTTGGCTCTCAGATGCATCTCCATTCCTCTCGGGCCTCGTCTGCTGATGGTGGCCCGGTGGGGAAGGCACAGCCCACATGAGGTGGACAGAAGACCACCTTCCACTGCCTTTTTCACTCTTTACTCTGTATTCACTCTGGGCACCATGCACTGACCTGGAGGAAGGTGTCACTCTTTAGCTCTGCTGGCTGTGTTTCCTCTGGAGGAGATCAAGCTCATGGCTGAGAGGGAGGAGAATCCCAGGCTCTCTAGATGGGACTTGAAGAGCACAGGTCTGCAGGCCTGTTCAGAAGCAGAGAGTCAAGGAAAAGTACACCCTCCTCTAAAAAAAATGCTTTGCCCAGAACTGCTTCTAAGTGAGGGGAATTTCCTGCAGCCTGGGAGAGCCGGAGTGAGTGTTCTTCTCAAGTTCAGCGATTTGGTGAAGTCCGTGTGTGATAATACCACTGTAACCACAAAGGAATTCACCACAGGAAGTGTCCCAGCTGTTGCTTATTAGCATTAGAACAAATTACACAAAGCAAATTGTTAGCAGACATGTTTCCATAATATTTAACTGGTGGCAATAAATAAGAACGATTCTCTTTCAAGTAAATGCTAGATTTCAAAAACATCCAGCTTCCAATTGTCCATGAAGGAATCGTCTTCGATTAGGATAAAGGTTGGAGGGAAGGGCACCCTGGAAGCGGGGGCTCCCAGCCCTCTTCCTGGGGCAGTGTGGCCAGGAGTCACGTGAGAGGAGCTGCTGGGGTGACCTCACGAGATGGGAGCAGGACTCTTTGTACCACTAGGTGGCTGACCATCTGCGGGGCTCAGCACCTGTCTTCTCAGCACAGTCCTCCCCTGCCACCGGGGCTGTGGCAAGACTACAGCAGGGTTGTGTTAATTCTTGGGAGTGTGTTAGTAACTACAAATAAACCTTGCCCACAGACAGGTGTTCATCCCTCTCCTTAACCAAAAATCATCTCCTCCTTCCCCATCTTCTGTCTTGTTATCTGAGGTGTAAGGGAAAACAATGAGTCTCTCCTCCTCCCCTAAGCCCATCAGAGAAAAGTTGAAAAAGCACTGGTCAGAGCAAGTATCACAACTCACCTTCTCGCACGGATGGAAACCTGTCTGGTTCTTTAGAAAGAAAACAAAGTGTCTCCATCTTTTGAGAGCTTCTGACAATGACTAAATTTGAGTCCCTGGTCACTTTTGGGCATTTCCAATCTTATCTTCAGAGCTATAACAAAATTCTCCTTAAAACAATCTCAGAAAGTAATAAGAAAAATAATTTTAATTAAAAAAGAGAAATATTCCATATTCCATACAGCACATAAATACAAAAATAGGTCCTTGTAGCTGAAAGAGTTGGGCCTGTTAGAGGGGTGTCTGCTTTCTAAGACAGTCACTTTTGGCTTCCTCTCCTCAGTTTCCTCCTCACATACGCCAATCTCAACTCAGTCTTCCTTCCCAGTGTATTTTACTATCCTCTTTGTTTCTCTTGAGGAGCGTCCCATTCCTTTCTCCTGCTGTAAAGGAAAATACCGGACAGCCCTGCTGCCGGGAAATGATGGGAGTGCGTGGAGCTCTGGCGGGCACCGTACCAGGCGCTCAGGAGCCCAGTGGGCTCCCTGGCGAGGCCTGTCCTCTCAGTCACGGGGAGCAGAGCCTGGGCTGGCTTGGTGCGCCCAGTCAGTGCCTGACAGCAGGCAGGTCCAGAATCCCAGCACCGCCCGCCAGCTGCCTCAAGGGTGCACCCTGCTGCCTGGGGCGGGTTCTACCTCAGTGCTACAGAACTGAGAAGGCATTAGAAACAAAGCAAATGCGAGAGCTGATACCTTCCCAGCCACGTTCAAAGGCTCTTCCCACCGCACTGCCAGGAAGTACGCATGTGCCTGCATGCGCGCGCGCACACACACATACGAAATGCACATCTTTCACCTAAAATCTTCACAAAAGGAATAATGTGCTTTATAAAATATTTTAAATGCCTTAGGCAATAAAATTGTCTCAGATTTTTTTTAAGTGTTTAACAGACAAGTATAATTGGAAATGTTTCGAACATGAACGCACACGCCCGCGCACACACACACTCTAATTTGAAATTATGCAAAACTATATCATTATTCACCACAACCTGAAGCGAAGCTACTGCCATAGAATAACAAGTACCACATCTGTACAAGCGCAAGGCCTCCCCCCAAATAAGCGCCCATTTGGATCAGAGCGACACACATGGCCTGACTCTGTAAGGTCCATGTAGCGGAGATGGCCGGCATGTTTTACATTTGCTAAGCTATTATATCTGCCTGGTTTGACAAGATTTTTGAAAAGGGTGAAAATTAATTATAATTGCAGGATTGACGACAATAATTTGGCCAGCTAATTGCATCTCAGTGTAAAAACAGGCAAGGAAGAATTTCCTCCCTGGGTTATTCTCTGATGTGGCAGCATTCATTTTAAGAGTAATGAGATTTTTTTAAAGTCAAACCTTAAATATCATGGCTGCAGCAATCTGTCTTGCTTAAAGTTTAAAGCAAAATAAGACAGCACCTCTGTGAGAGCAGATCCACATGAACATGGACCCAATTTTCTCAAGATGGAAAAATCTCTCTCCCCTGAAAACTCCTCCAAGTGTCTCCTCAATATTGTTTGAGGATGATTTTCACTTGGTGGCACCAATGTCGGTATTTTTGTGCCAAGGGAAGCACTAGCAAGAATGGTAGAAAGTTTTGAAAGTTTCTGTATGAGGTACAGGGCTTCCCAGGTGGCTCAGTAGTAAAGAACCTGCCTGCCAATGCAGGAGATGCGGGTTTGATCCCTGAGTTGGGAAGACCCCCTGGAGAAGGAAACGACAACTTGCTCCAGTATTCTTGCCTAGGAATTCCCATGGACAGAGGAGCCTGGCAGGCTACAGTCCATGGAGTCATAAAAGAGCTGGACATGCCTTAGCAAACAACAGCATACAGGGTATATGTTGATGGAAGAGGCACCACAAGTCTCAGTGGGTTTGGAGTGAGGAACATGGGTTGTGGTGGAATTTTTCTGGATCTCACTGCTTTCATCCTGGCTGTTCTGAATATATACACTCCCCATGGTTTTCTGAGAGAGACTATTTAATTCCAGACCAGCTGTGAGCACTTCACGATGAGCAAACTTAGAGAGACAGAGTCAATTTATTGCTTCAAAATCGTGAAGGCCTGATTCAGGATAGTTTAGTCAGCGGCCGGGACCGACAGACATTCAGCTCTTCTGTAGCCTGATAACTCCAGCTCGGCTTCGTGGGCAGTTTTAGGACATTCTCCTCTGTCCTTTACATTCTCCTCTGTCCCTTCTCTGTCGCACTTTAAGTCAGCCACTGTTTGTGTGTCTAAAAAGGATTCTGCTCTGAGGTGCTTCCTCAAATATCACTCATTAAATGGGTCTAAGAGCATGGCATGGGAGGTTTCTTAGGGATTTTATCCATGGGATTTTTCAGACGAGAATACTGCAGTGGGTTGCCATTTCCTTCTCTAGAGGATCTTCCGACCCAGGGATCGAACCCTCATCTCCTGCATTGGCAGTTGGGTTCTTTACCACTGAGCCTCCAGGGAAGTCCTAGTAGAGGGGTGGGAGGCTGCACTCACCTCCTGCTCTACTCACCGGAGAGACACCTGTCCAGGTTGAATCCTGAGGACGGTGTGCCTTTTCTGATCACTGGGCCAAGGGAGGTCTGGAGTTATCGTTGATCCTCCCCCTCCCAGGGAACACAAAGTCTAAGATTCATCTCCTCATGACCAACAATATGGATTTCTTTTTCTTTTCTTTTTTTTACAGAAGAGGATATGCCCATGGCAAAGACGAATTCATTTTGAAGATATGTTTCCTATTCAGTGAGAGAGGAAGGAAAAAGGAGACAGGAAAAGAGAGAAAGGAGAAGATAAGAAGAATGGAGATGCAGTTCCCCTTCTGCCTAGTAAATTGTGGATTCACTGCCCTTCCCTGGACACAGCTGCAAAGGGGTAGAAATCAATTTTTTTCTATTATTCCAGAGTGAGAAAGGAAAACCGATTTGTAAATTGAATTAAACCCAATAATGGCATGTCTGTGTACATGCTATTATTATTAAAATTAGCCACAGATACAACTATATAATCCCACAGTGTAACTAGAAATCAACACCTTCCGATTTCAAAGCGTAGTTGGGATAGCTTTTTTCTTTTTGAAAGAAATGCTGTGGCTAAATGTCACTAAGAGTCTATAGTGTGCCAAAACATTGACACCTCAGTAAGGACTCTGGAAGAGAAGGGACTCCAAAGCCCCATCTGGGAAGAATGTGCTTCCAAATTTTTGCCTTTGCTGCTTGTGCATCTCAGTCAGTCGATAATGACTGGTTATGAACAAGAACCTTCTAGAAGATGGTTTCTTCCCACATTGCAATCTGTGGTGCTGACTGTGGAATAAATTCTCTGTGTCTGTGTAGGCTAGATCTTGTTCCCAGAAACCCTAATTCATCCACTGGGTACTGAATATCAGGCTGCTGCAGTGAGGGTCCTGAAATTACATTGGCAGCCTGCCCCCTAGTGGGGCAACACAGTACTTCAGATAACTAGGAATAGAAAAGATTTTTTTTCTTCTTCTTCTCTTTCAGAGAGCAAAAGAATTCAAGTTTTCCGGATAGTGCAAGGTGAGGCATTTATCCTCAGAAGACAGCTTCCAGAGCTGAATCAAGCAAGGTTGACAATGATAGGTCTCCAGGTCAGAGTTAAAGACGGGGAGCTGCTGTGGTGGGCATCCCCACAGAGCCTGCGGAGACAAAGGTTCTTCCCACATGCTTGGAAATCTCCAAGGTCCTCCTTGGGTGATAGCCTTCAGTTCCCCAAACTCTCATTATAAAAACAGGACCTACCCTAAGAGCAACAAACCAACTAGAAATGTTTAAAAATAATGGGCCTTTTTTGGGTAATTTTTTGGCAAATCATTAAAACAGAGGAACCTTTCAAAAGGGCCATGTTGAATTTTTTAAAAGGTCAAGAACTATGAGTTTTATTAAAAAAAAAAAAAAAAGACCAAGCCTTTGTGACAGTTCTTTTTCAGAAGAGAGTCCTTGTGATGGTGGTGATGTTGGTAAGGCAGATGGTCTGGAGATTCTGCTGTCTGGACTTTGCTTGTGTCTTTTAAACACCTTCAGAACTTGTCTTGCTTCAGTTTATCAATATGGTAGCAGAGTTTCAGCGCAGGCCCCAGCTTCAGGCCCAAGTATTTCATGATCATGTCACTCTTCAGCAACAAGAGGGCATTGCCATCAATCTCCTGGTGGAACAGGATGAGAAAAGAGAAAACCCAGAAGGTGGTCAAAGTAATCAAATAGTGGCCACGGTGAGAGTGTGGTCAGGAAATAAGGTAAGGGAATATAGATTTACTTAGATGTATACTCTCCTGGTCCCACAGCAGTGTCTTCAAAAAATAAATGAAAGCCCACAAATACTATGTGCTCGTCATGCCACATTCGCCCTGGGGTCATAATCCACTGGATCTTTCATATTCCTGCTCTGTCCTGATAGAAGGAATCTAACCTAATCCCAGCCATATTCCCAATACCATGCATATGTTTACCTCTTTATCCAATCTAGGGCTGTAGGAGTGAGAAAGCTCCAGTGGACTGAATGTGTCCTCCCCAACTGCTCCCCAAATTCATATGTTGAAATCCTAACCCTCAAGCGATGGTATTTGGAGGTGTGAGTTTGGAAAGTGCATAGGCCATGAGGGTGGAGCCCTCTTGAAGGGGATTAGTGTCCTCGTGAAATGAGAAGGTAGCAGTCCAAAACCTGAAAGAGGGCTCTCACTGAAAGCCGACTTTGATGGCAACCCAACCTCAGACTTCCAGCCTCCAGAACTGAGAAATGAATTGCCGTTGTTCATAAGCCACTCAGTCTACGGTGCTTTGTTACAGCAGCCTGAACTGACTAAGACAAAGTATCATCTCATGAGACCCTGAAACTAGTGGTTCCCTTTCCATTCCAGGCGCTGGTATAAGGCCCTGACTTCCATTCATCATCCTAATTGCTGGTTTCTATTCTTGGCAAGCCCACCAGCTTTCAACGGATTATCAAATTGCTAATGACAATCTAAAAGGGATTTCAGGTGCTTTTTGACCCTGTCAAGAATACTAGGTGGCACACAACTAAAAAATGCACCTGCTTCATCCCAGGGTTTAGCACAAACACATACTGAGGGAAAGCCAATCCTTTGAGGTCCTGAAATTGCTCCCATTTGTCTCTGAAAATGGTAACCCATCCAGACTGCATGCTGAGTTCACAAACTTAGTAAGGCTGGGTTTCCTCCTTCATCTATAGTGCTACTTTCAGATCACTAGAGAGAGAGGGTGGAGATTTTAGGTGCTCGGGTGGGAAGAAGAGGCACATACAGGACTCACATAACTTCAAGTGTTATCAGCCCCTCCCTTTCCTCTAACCAGCCAAGCTGTTCAGCCAGAGAAGCACCTACTCTGTGTCACTCACACTCCATGTCCTTGGTAGCAAGGCAAAGCTCATCTGTGAGCCCTCCCAGGGGCCTCTTTGCCTAATGTTCTCTCTTTACCCACTGCCTAGACTTCTGCTGACTCCTCTCATGCTGGAAGGAAGCCAGAGTCCTCCCACTCAGATCTGTCTAAACATCATCCCTCTGCAGTCCTTGCTCTCAAGTCCCCACTGTGAACTGAAGTCAAATATATCCCTAATAAAATATGAATGTTGGGTGAGATGACGATCCTCTCCAGGTCCGAGTGTATGATTTTTGTGAGTTTCATTTCAAATAAAAATAAGACAAGGAGAAAAAAAAAAGTGGTAATGCTGGTAGAAGAATGCTCCCTCTCCTTCACATGAGATGTCTACATCCTAGTCCCTGAAAGCTGGGAATTAAGGCTGCAGATGGAATTAAGCTACTAACCAGCTGCATTTAAAATAGAAAGAGTGTCCTGGATTATCAGAGAGGGAGGGAGACAATACAATCACAGGGTCCTCAGAAGTGGAGGAAGAAATCAGAATAAAGAACCAAAGAGCTGGCAGCTTGAGAAGGACTCAGCTTGATGTTGTTGGCTCCAAGGATGAGGACGGGAAGATAGGAGCCAAGAATGAAGGTGGATCTCGATGCTGAAAAGGCAAGGAAATGAATTCTTCCTAAAGCTTCCAGAAAGATGTCAGCCCCACCAACACCATGGTCTTCTCTCAGAGAGACCCCTGTCAGACTTCTGACCCACTGAATTGTAAGATAATAAATTTCTGTCATTTTAAGTTACTACATTTGTGGTAACTGGTTACGGCAACAATTGTAACCATGACACACAAGGCTTGGCAGATAAAATACTAATCATTACCCATCTAATTTACCATCTTTATATATTTTAGAATCTCCTAAATAACGATACAAATGCCTGCTAACCAAAGGCCATCTTCAAGCCAGGCACTGTGCATTTTTTCATTTAATCCTCAAAGCAGCTTAAGAATAGGCACTGTTAGCTTGCTGGCACGTTGTAGGTGTGTTACCAATGTTTGCTGACTGCACAGACAAATAGACGGGCGAGAAAACAGGACTCCTGATAAAGGCCACGTGAGGGAACAGATGGGACAAACGTGCCTTCGGTACAAGACTAAGTGGCTGTTCTGCTCTGAGAAACCTGTGGTCCCATCTGGCCTCCCTTGAGTGGTGCCCCCAGGGTGTAGTGCAGACGCTCCCCAACCCCACAGCTCCCTGAACCCCACTCCCGAGGCCCACCATGGTGCATACATGCTTCCGGAAGAGCTCCACATGGGGCCCCAGAGCCTGCGGGTCTGCATCTTTCAGGAACCAGACCACATCCTCCACGGACCAGCTGGAAGGGTTCCTGCTCCTTGGCCGCCGGGCATCCTGCCTGTCCGGAGAAGGGTTTGAGGCTGGAGGGGAGAGCACAGAGAGGGAGGCCGTGAGGCTGCGGGCTTGGGCTCGATGCCCACCTGGTGCTGCCTGCCCCCTTGCCTGGCCCTTGAGTCCAAGGTGGCCTGAGTGATCTCCTGTGGCCGAGTGAGGCTAGAAGTGCACTGGAGACGGCTCCCAGAGGCAGCCCCCCACCCCCTCATCTGTACAGAGGAAAGCACCAGAAGAGGGATCTCCTCCAGCAGTGGAAATGCTGACCCATGTTAGACTTCAAAGACCCCTCCTGACCACTTCTGTCTCCGTGGGCCTCGGACCTCCTGTGACCCAGGCCTTGGTGGCCAGAGAATGCTTATTATGATAGGCTCTGGAGTGCTGTGATGCCAAAATGACGTCAGGTCCTGTGTGACTTCACTGGCATCACCCTGAGATGACATGGCAGAATGGAGGCCACATTTCGGTGCTTGTCCTGGGTCTCTACTGCCATGGTCTTGGAAGCCCTGTCTGTGAGAGGTCTGTACCCTGCACCCACTCTGAGCACCTCCCCAGCCCTCGGTTCTGCCGAAGCGCTCACTCCAACCTCACCACTAGACGGGGTTGCTGGACAACAGGAGCCTGGTTCCGTGCCTGGTCCATGCTGGTCAGGGACTTGAGTTGCATTGTGGTATAAATGCTTTTCCCCCAGGGCAGATTAAATGGTGTAAGATCAGTGAAGGAGGAAGAGAGTAGGGAGTCAGTATTTAGGCAATATTTGGGGATGGTGTGTTTTGTTTTTCTTTTGTATGTCCCAAACTAATCCATCCTCTTTCCCTAGAAGCAGCATCTCCTCCTCTTCATGCTTCTGAAACCTCAGTCATCTTTCCTGTCCTTTATTTGCTCCTCAAATTTAATTATTCTGAAGCTCTTAGAAGGATTCCTCTCACAGGGCTCTCCTGTCTTCCATCCCTGCTGATTACAGCATGGGATTCATCCATCCATGGCATTTCACATGATGTTCTCTGCATATAAGTTACATAAGCAGGGTGGCAATATACAGCCTTGGTGTAGCTGTTTCCCAATTTTGAACCAGTTTGTTGTTACATGTCTGGTTCTAACTGCTGCTTCTTGACCTGCATACAGGTTTCTCAGGAGGCAGGTAAGGTGGTCTGATAGTCCCATCTTTTTGAGAATGCTCCACAGTTTGTTGTGATCCACACAGTCAAAGGCTTTAGTGTAGTCAATGAAGCAGATGTTTTTCTGAAATTCTCTCGCTTTTTCTATGATCCAACGGATGTTGGCAATTTGACCTCTGGTTCCTCTGCCTTTTCGAAATCCAGCTTGTACATCAGGAAATTCTTGGTTCATGTGCTGTTGAAGCCTAGCTTGAAGGATATTGAGCACAACCTTGCTAGCATGTGAAATGAGTACAGTTGTGTGGTAGTTTGAGCATTCTTTGCCATTGCCCTTCTTTGAGATTGGAATGAAAACTGACCTTTTCCAGTCCTGTGGCCACTGTTGAGTTTTCCAAATTTGCTGGCATACTGAGTGTAGCACTTTCACAGCATCATCTTTTAGGATTTGAAATAACTCAGCTAGAATTCCATCAACTCCACTAGCTCTGTAGTGATGCTTTCTAAGGCCCCCTTGACTTCACATTCCAGGATATCTGGCTCTAGGTGAGTGATCACACCATTGTGGTTGTCTGGGTCATGAAGATCTTTTTTGTACAGCTCTCCTGTGTATTCTTGCCACCTCTTCTTAAGGTGTTTATCCTTCCTCCTTTCCAAAGAAGTTCTAGTAGCCATCAAAGCTCAGGTAGATCCCTTCACAGGCAGCATTTCCATGTCCTGCCATCTGGATGTCACCTTCCTCTACTTTTAACCCCCAAATCTTTGTTCTTCTCTTAAAGATGCTCTGCACATTCTGCTTAGTATTACCGTTATGCATGTGCTTGCCTGTAACCTCCAGTTATCTTTTAAATTCTTGAGGATAATCTTTTTCATCTTCCCCCTAGTCATCCACAGACACCTAATGAGCATCTCTTCTGTACCAGGTCCTGGGCTAAGAGTTTGGTGAAAAATGTAATCTTCTCATTGTGTGCGTGCATGCTAAGTCACTTCAGTCGTGTCTGACTCTTTGCAACCCCATGGACGGTAGCCAGCCAAACTCCTCTGTCCACGGGATTCTCCAGGCAAGAATACTAGAGTGGGTTGCCATGCCCTCCTCCAGAGGATCTTCCCAACTCAGGGATTGAATCCATGTCTCTCACGTCTCCTGAATTGGTAGGCAGGTTCTTTACCACTAGTGCCACCTGGGAAGCCCAGAATCCTCTCATTACAGGGTTTATAATCGTTAAGTCCTCCATGGCTCCAAGCAAATATATTTGTAATATGGGTTCAATGAATGTAAAACAAATCAATACACTTCGCAAAAACAGTATTAGTAATTTACACAAAAGCTTTGTGTGTGTAATCCTTAATCTTATTTTCAGGCTCTGAACAATGAAGCAGCTTCCCTACCGAGTAATTCTAAGTTCGTAGTTGAAAAGACTTCCTTTCCATTTATGTTCTTTAATTTCAGGGTGCAGCGGTTTTTCTGCTGTCTCTTTTTTCCTCCTCTTTTCAATGTGCTTGAGAAGGGCACAGCTCTGCATTGGTGCTGAGAAAAGTACATTATCACATTGCTGTGTCTATCCTCAATACAATGGTTTGGTTGAGAATTGGATTTTCTTTGAGATTTTCCCTGCCTTTTCCTTGTTAGACCTGGAAGGGTCCCCTTAGGTGATCTGGCATAAGGTGCGGGCTGCATTTTGCCAGGAAACTGTTAATGCACCCCGGGGCTATCTGAATGTGGATGCATGCTTATTAGAGATGATTTCATTGCATTTAAGGACATCTGCACTCAACAAGGGGAGGAGGAACCATGGAAATCGCATTTGCCTTTGGAGCCTGCCCCATCGGAGTGTCGGCAGTAATCAGGGTGATAATAGATGCTCTGATTACAAAGGCGGGAAGCCTTCAGTGCCAAGAATGATTTTTAGAGTGATCAGAGCAGAGGTCAAATCTAATTTCCCATGTTTGACAGGAAGGAAAAACACCAGACCGACTCACAACACCATCCATGGGAGCCTAAGGTCCTCTGAGCAAGGCCAGGGAAAGGCTCTCTCAGTGAGCCACAGCCATGGGATTGAGCAAGGGGTCTGGCTTGTCTTTAGGGTGAGGCTCTCCACGTAATGAGCATGAAGGGAAAGTGGCTCTGCTCCTGGCACCTGGTCCTAGCTGTGGGCATTTTTGTGTTTCCTCTTTGAGGGGCTTTAGAGTCACACAAGACAGACAGTAGCAGGAAGCTGTCACACCTAGAGACCAGCTCAGGATCCAAAGTGAACTAGCTCTAGGAGGGAGAGAGGGAGCTTTCCAGCTTCTGCCATGCTCACACAAAGATAATAACCACACAGTCCCTTCAGCTGCTGTCAGGCTGTCAGGAAGACACATGGGTCTGGGCTGACATGGCCAGGCTAGGCAGATGTGACTGCACAGTGGTCAGACACAATAGATGTGAAAAAAATCTTGTTCCTAAAAGAACAGAGTGTGCAAAGCACTCGCTGATTGCCTTTGTGAAAGGGGGGCATTCTCCAGTGCAGAGAACTTGGTGCACGGTCAGGTCTGTTCCCTGGGTGCTGCTGGAGACATGTGCAGAGTGAAACCCAGCTGTGAATGGATGTAGGATGAAGATGGTGGTGGCTCCTTCTAATGCTGAATTCATACCCACCAGGAATGGAATGACTGTGAATCCGTCTAAAGTAATTCCGGGCACCTTCACAGCCCGGTCCGCCTGCGGCTGCCTGTGTATCACTCTGTCTCACACAGGCCCACAAGCACAAGCATAATTTCCTTTTGCTCACTCATAATTCAGAAGACACTTTATAGCTCATGATAGAATCCGATGAAGGAAGAGAAGGGTCAATGATCCAGGAGTCAGAGGCCCCTCCACCCACCACCGTGCGAGTGTCTCTGTGCTTCTCTGCTGGGAAATGAGGAGTTGGGAAGGATCGCCAAGGTCCCCTCAAACCACCGCCTCTCCTGGGCAACACAAAGGCACTACATTCTCACACCTCTGAAGCCTTATCAGCGTGTCTGTGGGCAAAGTGCAGTGAATGAGAGCCGGTGGCCAGGTTTCCAACCCCTTCCCAGACCTGATCATCTTATTCTTCATGGGCTTTAGGTTCTTCATGCTGTTTCTCTAGAGTATTGTAAGAATCATATGATTCTGTGGCTTTGGGCTGGAGCCTGATGACAAGCATCCTGAAGGGAAGCCCATCGGCTTCCAAAAGGGGCCCCTCGGTTTTGTTTGTTAACCATCAGTCTCTCTGCAATTGGAGACTGTCCAAGAACAGGGCCCATATCTATCTTGCTCACAGCTCCACCCTTAGACCTTAGACAAGCATATTGTGCTCCATGAGTATATGCTGGCCAGGACTGACCAAAATCCCTCTGAGTCTTAGCTGCCTCAACAGTCAACTACCTACCACACTGTGAGGATTAAATGTGATAATGTGAAGCATTAAACAGTAAGAATTAATTAAAGGTAGCTGCTAGTCTTCTTACTGTTATACGTCAATTCCATAGTGGCCAATAGATTTGTCTTCCTGAGTTCTGTGGCCACCATCTCACGTCCCTGTTCAGAAATGTCTGATTTCCACAGAGTAAAGAAAGCCCAATCTGCTTGGTTTGAACCCCAAATCTCCCAGCATGATTTCCGTCCATGTCCCTGCACAAACTCTTCTCATTCCTCGGAATGAATAAGCCCTACTACACCTTCACTCACTTTACCCTCTGCCCCACATAGAGTGCTGTTCCCATTCTTCTTTTTCTGGCTGAATCATTCTCTATGCACCACCCAAGGCCATACCCTATAGACTCAAACTCGAACCCATGGGAAGCATGTAGGTGGTAAGGTAAGAACAATGTTGAAGTCACTTCAATTCTGAAGCTTGGATGCACTCTCAGTTGGGAATTCTACAGCATCTCCTGTTATCCAAAATCTCTTTATATTACTAGTTCTTAGTGATTATATCTTGGATGAGAGACAGAGGTGAGCTCTCAGATTTTCACCTGAGTATCAGCAAAAAATAGGAAAATGTGTCCTGTGAATACACCCCTTGAGTCCATGGGCAGAGACGATATATCAAGCCAGTAGTAGTCCAGGGTAAGAATTCATGTGAGAGAGAGGACTGAGAAGTCTGTCACATCACTGATACCTACCTTCTCACACAGTCTCATACCAGTTTCTGATTTCTGCAGGTTTAAACCATTAAGGTTAGCACCATGGGGGAAAATCCATTTCTAGGTCCCTTCCAGTTTTATGACTTGGGTCAAACCCTCTTAAAGAAATATGGTTTCTTAATACCGACTGCTTTCACTTGGGATGCAATTTCAGAGCAATACCAAGCACTTCTTTGGACAGAGGGAAAACTTAATAGCCCTCCAGAGGGCCTGCGGCAGCACCCAAGCTGACTGCTAGGTGACTAATGGGTAAGGAGGCCAGGATTTTCTCTCCTATTTTAATCTACCTTCACTCAGTTTAGCATGGTTTATCTCTATGGTTTCCACATGTGTTTAGCTGCGCAAGCTCTGTTTAAGCTACACAAATGGAGAACCCCACTCTGCAAATGTGAAGAGGCCCTGGTTACAGAGGGTGGTGGTAGAGTCCTGTCTGCTCCCATCCCCTCCAGCCTTCCCCTAGAACCTCAGAGGGACCCACTGAAGCCCACTGAGCATGTGAAAATCCCAGGCACAGTTTTTGAAAGCCAGCTTTGGAGCCAGCTTAAGTCAAATCCTGGCTCAATGCTTGACTGACCTCTTGATCTTCACATGCTTTATCTGTGTATCGAACCTAATAATGCCTACAATAATAATATACACCTGACATAATAATAGGGCTTCCCTGGTGGCTCATTTATAACTCATAAAAGTCATAAATAATGTGTGGAGAGTGTCTGGCCCATAGTAGGTGCTCAATACATAGCTATTTAGGCTATGCCTCAGACAGGCCACTTTTCTGGGGCTGCAGAGGATTCGAATTAGAGGGAAGACCTCATGAAGCCGAGAGCTTGGCTCCTACTGTGAGATGGAAGGGAAAAAGTACGAGAGATGAGGAGACACAGCACCACAGGAGGAAACAGGCAGAAGGAAGGAACGTTTCTAATCAGCAATGGCTGAAAACTGCTAGTTACCAACCCAATCCACCTGCTAGATGCACGGAGCATGGCGGCCACAGGGAACAGCAGAGCCACAAAACGGATGATCCCAGGTCTCTGAACTGTGATGCACACACCAACTATAAAGACTTCTACTGTAGCTGAGCCACTGTACATTTTGGATTCTCCTTATTCCTACAGTTTAGCCCACTCTCATACACCATTGTCTTTGCTTGTGGTCAAAGGTTGAAGTCAGCTGCCTTCAAGAATAACAAAAGTCCACAAAGGGATTTGTGGAAACATCTGATTTCCCTGTGTTCCCACATTCAAACAGCCACCGTCCCCAGTCCCTCTATACTCGGTGGTCTCAGGGCAAGGGCACAGGAGGTCAGGTCATGGGGAAGCCAGATCATGCGTTACATTACCACATCTGTTTCCTTCAAGAGCGGTCCCGTTCCTCTTGGGGCTGGAGCCAGGAGGCCGCAGCCCAGGTGCCGAGGGGCCTCCGGGGGACAAGGGGCTGGCGCGGGGACCACTGACTGTGGTGGCTGAGCCGCCCCCAAGGTGGCCGTCTCCAGAGTTCTGCCGCTTGCAGTACAGTGAAGAGGAGGTGGGCAGGGAGCCCCTGTGGCTAAAGGTGGGGGAGGAAGTGTCCACGCCGTAGCGGTTCATGCTCGCAGGGTTCACCAGGCACTCCTCGGCGGTGACTGTTTTTGCTAGGCAAGAAGGCAGAGCAGAGAAGCAGAGATTAGAGAGCAGTCAAGAGGCCACCAGGCGCTGGGTCTTGGAAAATCTTTCCCCAGCAGCACGGGTGCCACTGTGTGTGGGCATGACAGAGGAGAAGGAATGGACCCGGGTGCCACTGTGTGCGGGCATGACACAGGAGAAGGAATGGACCCGGGTGCCACTGTGTGCGGGCATGACAGAGGAGAAGGAATGGACCCCAAGGCATGCACCCCAGTAGCTCAACCCTCAGCAGAATGACACCTGCCTCACCAACAAAGCAGACTTTAGTAGGGATTAGGACATGTGACCCTTCGTGTTCCAAGGAAAATGAGATCATCTTGGTTATTGATGACGTGTAAATAAAATTCAAACAAAGGTCTTTCTTCCTCTATGGCTCTGCTCCTCCAGGAGTCTCTGCCAGCTTGTTGGAATCTCCTGGCTCCCTCTTCTTTTGCCCATAACCACTGCCTTCCTCACCTGGCCCAAGATTCCTGGGAGAGATCAAGCCAGAGTCACGGTGTCCCAGAGTCAGGAGAAACAACTTTGGCCTGCGTTCTGGTACAGGTGTGGCGGCGCTTCCTCCCCACACTTTCAGTTCCAGTATACATGAGGGCACTAACCTTCCACCAAGGTGAACAAACTAGGGACATAAATGACGATCTGGATGGCCCCATGGTCCTCCCCAAACCCTGCAGATAAGAGAGAAAGACCCCATCTAAAGTACAGAGAGAGTAGAGGACCTGAAGAGCCTGCCAATCTCCTCCTCAGCTCCCTCACCGAAACAGATCAGGACTTTCTCCACTTTTAAAGCTCATTCTTACAGCCTGTTGAACTCTATCTGTGAGCTATACAAATGGTGTGGGGCGTTTTGTTTTGTTTGAAAAGACAAGGCCTAGAGGAATTATAGGGATAGAAAGAGGAAGAAAAATATTCTAGCAATTCCTTTTCTTCTTGACCCTAGACAAGATCATATCTGTCTAACTCCATCAATAACCATCCAAATACCACACATGATAAAAACAGATATGGACATCCCCAAAGTGACTTTAAAAAAGAAAAACCAATGGACCCCCAAGGCTGGCAATAAGTAAGCACATCTGGGGCCATGAGATCCAGATGTCTTCTTCTGTAAACCAGTATGGGTTATTCCCACAATATAGGTATTAAAAGATAAAGACTTGATTTAATTAGGGCAACTAGCAGGTCTTCTCACATATGGGGATGCATATGGAGCTTGCCTAGAAATAAAAACCACTGCATATGGAATACAGCTAAAGCAGTGCAGTGCCTAGAGCAAATTTTATCTGTTAATATTTATATTTAAAAAGAAAAATCTTAAATTAATAACCTAATCTTCCTCAATAAAATGCTGGAGTAAAGGAGGGTAAACCAAACCTAAAGCAAGTACAAGGAAGAAAATAATAAAGACTGAAGCAGAAATTAATTAAATAGAGGACAGAAAAATAGAGAAAATCATGAAACCAAAGCCTAGCTCTTTGAAAAGATCAACAAAATTGACAAACTTTTTAAGCTAGATTGGCTAAGAAAAAAAGAAGACTCAAATTACTAAACTCAGAAATGAAGGAGATGACATTAACACCAATCTCAAAGAAATAAATGGATTATTAAATAATATTACAATTATCACCAATAAACTAGGTAAATTAGAAGAAATGGACAGACTGACAGAAATAGACAATCTGAATCAACATAAAGCAAGTAAAGAGATCAAATAGTAATCAAAAAACAAAGAAATCCCAGACTTAAATGGCTTCAGAAATTAATTCTATGAAGCATTTAAAGAAAAATTAAAACCAGTTCTTCACAAAGTCTTCCAAAAAGTAAAAATGGAGTGCTATGGACTGAATTGTGTCCCCCTCAAATGTTCATATGTTGAAGCTCTAGCCCCCCCGGGCAACTATACTTGGAGAGAGGGGCCATAATGAGATAACTGAGGTTAATTAAGGTCTTAAAGGTAGGGCCTCAACCCAATAGTACTGATTAAAAAGAAAGTACTGACAAGAAGAGGAAGAGACATAAGAGAGTCTCCCTCTTCATACACACGTACAGAGAAGAGGCAATGTGAGGACACAGAGAAAGTGGCTGTTCACTAGCCAGGAAGAGTGGGCCACTGGAAACCAACCCTGATGACAGCTGGATCTCAGACTGCTGACATCCAGAACTATGAGAAAATAAAGTTAAAGGATAGAGGATGAAGTTTCTATTATGGAAGCCGGGCAGACTAATATATGGAGAGAATATTTCCCAACTCATTCTATGAGAACACCAATGCCCTGACACCAAAACTAGACAAAGACATCACAAGAAAACTAGAGATCAATGTCTTATTAATATGGGTACAAAAATTCTCAACAATATACTAGCAAAACAAATCCATAACATACAGAATAACTTACAAATCATGGTCAAGTAGGATTTGTTTCAGGGATGCAGGGTTGGTTTAACATCTGAAAATCAATTAATGTAATACATGACATCGTCCATTAATGTAATACATGATGATGTCCATTAATGTAATATACAGCTTCCAGATATTCAAGCTGGTTTTAGAAAAGGCAGAGAAACCAAAGATCAAATTGCCAACATCCGCTGGATCATGGAAAAAGCAAGAGAGTTCCAGAAAAACATCTATTTCTGCTTTCTTGACTATGCCAAAGCCTTTGACTATGTGGATCACAATAAACTGTAGAAAATTCTGAAAGAGATGGGAATACCAGACCACCTGACCTGCCTCTTGAGAAACCTGTATGCGGGTCAGGAAGCAACAGTTAGAACTGGACATGAAACAACAGACTGGTTCCAAATAGGAAAAGGGGTACGTCAAGGCTGTATATTGTCACCCTGCTTATTTAACTTCTATGCAGAGTACATCATGAGAAATGCTGGGCTGGAAGAAGCACAAGCTGGAATCAAGATTGCTGGGAGAAATATCAATAACCTCAGATACGCAGATGACACCACCCTTATGGCAGAAAGTGAAGAGGAACTAAAGAACCTCTTGATGAAAGTGAAAGAGGACAGTGAAAAAGTTGGCTTAAAGCTCAACATTCAGAAAACGAAGATCATGGCATCCGGTCCCATCACTTCCTGGCAAATAGATGGGGAAACAGTGGAAACAGTGTCAGACTTTATTTTGGGGAGCTCCAAAATCACTGCAGATGGTGATTGCAGCCATGAAATTAAAAGACGCTTACCCCTTGGAAGGAAAGTTATGACCAACCTAGATAGCATATTAAAAAGCAGAGATATTACATTGCCAACAAAGGTCCGTCTAGTCAAGGCTATGGTTTTTCCAGTGGTCATGTATGTATGTGAGAGTTGGACTACAAAGAAAGCTGAGTGCCAGAGAATTGATGTTTTTGAACTGCAGTGTTGGAGAAGACTCCTGAGAGTCCCTTGGACTGCAAGGAGATCCAACCAGTCCGTCCTAAAGGAGATCAGTCCTGGATGTTCATTGGAAGGACTGATGCTAAAGCTGAAACTCCAATACTTTGGCCACCTCATGCAGAGTTGACTCATTGGAAAAGACCCTGATGCTGGGAGGGATTGGGGGCAGGAGGAGAAGGGGACAACATCACTGACTCGATGGACATGAGTTTGAGTGAACTCCGGGAGTTGGTGATGGACAAGCAGGCCTTGTGTGCTGTGACTCATGGGGTCACAAAGAGTCGGACATGACTGAGCAACTGAACTGAACTGACAGCATTGATAGAATGAAAACCAAAGATCATATGATTATCTCAATATATGCAGAAAAAAGCATTTAACAAAATCCAACATTTTTTCATGAGAAATACACTCAACACACTACGAATGAAAGGGAACTTCCTCCAACTGAAAAAAGGGCATTCCACAAAAAACCCTACACTTAACATTATAGTTAACGGTGAAAGACGGGACACTTTTTCTCCTAAAATCAAGAACAATGCAAAGATGTCTCTATTCTTACTACTTCTATTCAACACTGAATTAGAGGTTCCAGCCAGGGTAAATAGGTAAGGAAAAGAAAAGCCATCTAATTTGGGAAGGAAAAATTAAAACTGTTTATGTAGAAAATTCAAAGGAATCCAATAAAACACTACTGAAATTAAGAGATGAATTCAGCAAAGTTACAGGATACAAAATATGTAAATATCAATTGTACTTTAAGCTATGGTTTTTCCAGTAGTCATGTACAGATGTGAGAGATGGGCCATAAAAAAGGCTGAGCGCTGAAGAATTGATGCTTTCGAATTGTGGTGCTGGAGAAGACTCTTGAGAGTCTCTTTTACTGCAAGGAGATCCAACTAGTCAATCCTAAAGAAAATCAACCCTAAATGTTCATTGGAAGAACTGATGCTGAAGTTCCCCTACTTTGGCCACCAGATGTGAATAGCTGACTCATTAAAAAAGACCCTGATGTTGGGAAAGATTGAAGGCAAAAGGAGTTGGGCGGGTAGGGGTGGCAGAGGATGAGATGGTTAGATAGCATCACTGACTCAGTGGACATGAATTTGAGGAAACTCCAGAAGATAGTGGAGGGCAGAAGAGCCTGGCGTGCTGCAGTCCATGGGGTTGCAAAGAGTCAGACACAACAGCACACACACAGAAAACTGGACCCTCACACACTGCTGGTGGGAATGTAAAATGGTACAACCTCTTTGGAAACATCCTGGCTCTTTCTCAAATGGTTAAAAATAAGTGCACCATGTGACCCAGCAATTCTACTCCTAGGTATATAAATTTCCAACAAAAGTGAAATTTCCACACAAAAACTTACACATGAATATTTACAGAAGCACTATTCATGAGAGCCCAAATGTGGAAACAACCCAAATAACTATCAGCTGATGAACAGATAAACAAAACATGGCATATCCACACAGTGGAATATTATTCAGGCATAAAAGTAATGAAGTATTGATCCATGCTACAGTGTGAATGAAGCTTGAACTATTATGCTAAGTAAAGAAACCAGGCCACAGAATATCACATATTAAATGATTTCATTTGTATGAAATGTCCAGGATGGGCAAATCTATAGAAACAAAAAAGTAGATTAGTGGTTGCTTAGGACCTGGGGATTGTGGGGGCTGGGGGTCCTAGCTAAGGGGTGTGCTGTGTTTGAGGTGTGGAAAACGTTCTACAACTGACTGAGGTGAGAGCTGCACAAATCTGTGATTCTACTAAAGCTGTTGAATTTAAATGGGTGAATTGTATGATACATGAATTATATCTCAATAAAGCTGTTTTTAAAAACATCGCAGAGGCCCCAGTGTTTGGCTGTGAACAGATTCCTGAGAGTGCTATGCAGTCCAGTCTGACACTGCTTTGGCTACTAGGACAGGGACGTGAGAAACAGAGGGGAGGCCTGCGTGCCCTGTGCTTGTCTTTTGTGGCTAACGCAGTGCTGCAAGAGGTCTGCAAGAACCTGGAACCCCACACCTCTGCCTGGATGGCCTCCATTTCATTATCCCTCCTGGTCAGAAGACATCAGCGGGAAGGAGCTGGCTATGAAGCTACATACTAGGCTGCTTCTTGAGTGGAGTGCTGAAGAGGAAGACAAACATTTTTGAGAATCTACTAATATGGCCAGCACATTCCTAGCCAGTCAGCAGCAAGGCTGCCACTCCATTCCCTTTATCAAAAAGTATTCCTAGTCTGGGATACTAATCCTTTCTGCGTCCCCAGTGGCAGGTGCTTTGATGTATGTGAGGAAGCTACTCATAGGGTCTGGCCTGATGCTTGGCATACAGAAGGTGCTCAATACATATTTATTAAGTAGGCATTTGGGCACTAAGGCTGATATTACAGAGAGGATGCATTAAAATTCATATTATTAAGAACTAAATATGAATGCTTCATGTAGATGCATGACAAACAATGAAAAACTCTAAAACATTTATTCTGTTTATTAAATATTTCAAATCCAAATTAAATATGCCTATGGAAGTCTGACAGTCTACAGTAGTGAATGTAGATAATTCACCAATCTGCAGTATGGCTGAAAAATACAGATGCAGATGGAATTTTGTTCTCCTATGACAACGTGTGGAGATGTGGAACAAGGGAATGTGGACTGTATTGGTTTAAAAACTGCTGACAACCATGGGTGAGATCAAAGGTAATAAAAGTCAGCTTCTGGGCTGTGATCCAAATGAATTCATCGTAAAGTAAAACTGACTTGAGAGAGCGTCAAACAATAGCCCTCTACCTGGCAAAGGCTGTGCCAGTGACTCCAAAGGCGGTCAGGTGGACAGTCGTGAAGATGGATCAATAAGCCGCAGACATGGTCCCGCACAGCCTGCAGCTCCCGGGAAGCCCAGGAGAGAGCAGCACGCTCAGGTGACACTCACCAGGGTGCCGTTCAGAATTGAAGAGATGCACCTGCTCCAACCCAACTAAGACAGCCTTTTCCTCACCTTTACAAATAGGGGTGCTGACACTTACATCACACCCAAGGGTAAAAATAACTGACCCAGTGAAGGCCGTCTTTCAACCACAGGACTGAAAAGGACCCTCACTGAGCACCCTGCCCAACATTTCCTCAAGTGTTAAAATGTGTCCCACTGGCCCACCAGGGGCTGATTCTTGGTGGTACTTAGGTGTATTCGTTTCCTAAGGCTGCAGAAATTACCACAAATCTGGTGACTTCAAACAACAGAAATCTATTCTCTCCTAGTTCTGGAGGCTACACGTCTGAAATCAAGGTGTTGGCAGGGTCATGCTCTCCGAAGTCTCCAGAAGAAGATCCTTTTTTGCCTCTATCTGCTTCTGGTGATAGCCAACGACCCATGGTGTTCCCTGGCTGCAGACACAGCACTCCAACCGCTGCCTCTGTTGCCACATGGCATTCTCCCTGTGTGTCTGAATCTGTGTCCACATTTCTTATAAGAACACCAGTCATTAGATTGGCACCCATAGTCCAGTGTGACCTCATCACAGCTTGATTACTGCCAAGACCCTATTTCCAAAGAAAGTCCCTTTCACAAGTATCTGCAGTTAGGACTTAAACGTGTTTCTTTTTGGAAGACACAAAAACTGGTGAACGTTATCTTTTTATGGCCATGTATTTTAGTGCACAGCAATAAAATATAATTAACCCATCAAACTATGCTTCCACTGATAAGATATCACTGCTTGAGAGGACTAAAGGCTAAGGTTAAAAGAAATGAATCCATTTAAAGGAATATCTTGAGTAAATACTTCTATAGGTTTCCTCAAACAAAGCAAAAATTACGAAGGTGGTAAATTAACGGAGAAACACCTGGAGCTCACTCCAAATTCTCTCTTCAGGCAGGGGTGGTGTTTGTAATGGAAAATAAAGTAAATAGCTGAGCCTCTTATTTAAAAGCTTCCCCAAAGAGATTTTACAGTCTCCTCACAGTTAGGTCATTATGCCACAAACCTCACTGCCTAAAACTTCTTCCTTATATCTAACCCCAGTTCCTATTGCTTCAGTTAAAAAAATGACTGCTGGATACATACAGTTTATACTCTTAAAACCATTAAGCCATCCAACATACAGGGAAGATGAATTACAGGTAAGCATAACTTCTAGTAGTTTAAGAACTTAATGAAGTGTGGCTCATGAATTGTTTGTTACAAAATGACTATTTGAAGAAGAAGAAGGACCAAACCTATCCTTGGAGACAGAACTATATTTTTCAAGCGGTTTTGTGGATGACTGGGGAGTGAACACCAGATGGGGCCAGCAGACCTGGGATTGTCTGGCGAGAGTGCCTTATGAAGATCCGGCTCCCACACGCAGACTCATGGCAAACCAGAGGGCTGACAGATTAACACATTCCTGGTCCTTTTCCCCCAGATGAGATGAAAGAGAAAATTCCTTCTCATCTGAAATGAGTTGTCTTGTCACCTGGCAGCTCTCATTAAACAGGAGGCAACAACCCAGCCTCTAGTTAAAGCTGTTTCATCGCTGTGGACACCAGCACAGTAGGGTGAACAGGAGGCACTCTGTGTACTTCTCTTCTATAAACCCTGCCTCTATCCAAGACACTAAGGATGCCACTTGTAAATCATGAAGTCTTTCCTCCCGGAAAAGGACTGATCTGCTTTTGTACAATCACAAGAGTGTGCTTAAATAGAAAGGCACAGGCACAAATGGCTCTCACAGAAGCCTGCCACATTTTCAGGATTTGGTGTCTTGGAAACTTTCAAAAGAGGCTTGGTGTGCCTTTTTCACTGTGGCTAGTCTGTGGACTATGGTTTCCCCCAGCTGCTACATATAAAGTCTGCCTATTAGGCCAAAGAATACACTGCGTGCTCTGTGTGTGCTCAGTTGCTCAGTTGTGTCCGACTCTTCGCGACCCCACAGACTGTAGCCCTGAGACCAAACTATGGTGGAGGTAATGAAGATGAGAAAGACTTCTGCTTTATTGACTACGCCAAAGTCTTTGACTGTGTGGATCACAACAAACTGTGGAAAATTCTTAAGGAGATGGGAATACCAGACCACCTGACCTGCCTCCTGATAAAACTGTATGCAGGACAAGAAGCAACAGTTAGAACTGGACATGGAACAACAGACTGGTTCCAAATCAGGAAAGGAGTACTTCAAGGCTGTATATTGTCACCCTGCTTATTTAACTTCTATGCAGAGTACATCATGCGAAATGCCAGGCTGGATGAAGCACAAGCTGGAATCAAGATTGCCGGGAGAAATATCAATAACCTCGGATATGCAGATGACACCACACTTGTGGCAGAAAGTGAAGAAGAACTAAAGAACCTCTTGATGAAAGTGAAAAAAGAGAGTGAAAAAGTTGGCTTAACACTCAACATTCAGAAAGCTAAGATTGTGGCATCTGGTCCCATCACTTCATGGGAAATAGATGGGGAAACAGTGGAAACAGTGACAGACTTTATTTGTTTGGGCTCCAAAATCACTGCAGATGGTGACTGCAGCCATGAAGTTAAAAGACGCTTGCTCCTTGGAAGAAAAGCTATGACCAACCTAGATAGCATATTACAAAGCAGAGACATTACTTTGCCAACAAAGGTCTGTCTAGTCAAAGCTATGGTTTTTCCAGTAGTCATGCATGGATGTGAGAGTTGGACTATAAAGAGAGCTGAGTGCCGAAGAATTGATGCTTTTGAATTGTGGTGTTGGAGAAGACTTAAGAGTCCCTTGGACTGCAAGGAGATCCAACCAGTCAATCCTAAAAGAAATCAGTCCTGAATATTCATTGGATGGACTGATTGCTGAAGCTGAAGCTCCAATAACTTTGGCCACCTGATGTGAAGAACTAACTCATTGGAAAAGACCCTGATGCTGAGGAAGATTGAAGGCAGGAGGAGAAGGGAATGACAGAGGATGAGATGGCTGGATAGCATCACCAACTCGATGGACATGAGTTTGATCAAGCTCTGGGAGTTGGTGATGGACAGGGAAGCCTGGCATGCTGCAGTCCATGGGGTCACAGAGTCGGATGTGACTGAGCAACTGAACTGAACTGAGACTGTAGCCCGCCAGGCTACCCTGTCCATGGAATTCTCCAGGCAAGAATACTGGAGTGGGTTGTCATTTCCTCCTCCAGGGATCTTCCCGACCTAGGGATTAAATCCAGGTCTCCTGCATTAGCAGGCAGATTCTTTACCACTGAGTCACCTGGGAAGCCCAAAGAATACTCCAGAAGAGTTCAAACCTGCTCAGCCTCAAAGGATACCCCTTTGCTCCTGAATCTGCACCAGGTCTAAGCCTCCTCGTTCAGGGAACACAGCTCTAGGGTCTGAGGAGTGTGGACTCCTCCCTCTGCCTGTGCCCCTGCAGAGGCTGGGGCAGGGTTGTTGGGGGAATGCCCCTGCATCCTCAGCTTCCAAAACACCCAGCACGGCCCAGCCTGCTGCATTTCCGGGTCAACTGAGTGCCTGGAATGTGGAGAACCTCTGAGGAGAAGCAAGAAGAGGCAGAGGTACAGGAGGGAGAAAGCCAAGAGCCAGGAAAGTCCGAGAGCAGCAGGAGTGGCCAGGGAGTTCTTTTGGGGGGTGTTGACCTATTTTCATGTAGGACACAAGACCCAAATGCTCACAGTTAAGTGAGCTTGGACTATTTAATTTATTTAAAGAATTTTTATGGCACTTAACTTGGATTCTCTAAAACAAAGCCTTGAAAAGTGGCAACACCACGATCTGCAAAATTATTCTCAAATAGGATCTCTACATGCAATAATAACCCTACACCCATCTCAGACCCTGTTCTTCCCAGCACTAAATAGTTCTCTCTCTCCCCACCCCTTCTCTATGTCTCTCTCTCTCTCTCACACACACACACACACACACACATACAGACATACTCACCCTCCATTCCCCATCTTATTTCCCCACATCAGTCACAACTTTCCAGCTGAAGGAACAGCTGCACAGAGTGAACCCTTTCCTCAGTCATCTCTATTCCTGGCAGATTGATTGCCAGCAGGTCTGACCAGCCCAGCCGGCCACACAACTCTGCCCAGGCTGGCAGGAAGGTCAGACCACGGGATCAGTGTCCAGAGGGCTCCGTGTGTGAATGCCTTGGCTCTGCTGCATAACGAGATGGCAGCACCACGGATCTCTAGCCCTGAACCCCAGATTAGAAGAGAAAGTAATACAGTCAACCTGATTACACCACCTCTTGATTATCTGTGGGGTAACTATTCCCCTCTGCTTAATCAGGTGCCACCACCTAAGAAGCACAGCCAGTACACTCTGAAAAGCAGGGAAAGAGACCTGCAAAAAGAGAAACAGAAAGAGCTAGGGAGGAGGGCCAGGAAACAATCGCAGGTCCCAGTAGAGCTGCCCTCCCCGGCTCAGAGCCCGACACCTGGGTTCCTACCTTGAGTGGCTGCTCCACCAGGTGCCTCACACACGTTCCTCTCCAGCACCGCAGGTGCCCAGCCCGTGCTCGGTGCTGTGGGACCTAGGGAGGACCTCTGAGGGACTGCCTGGTGTCAGAAACCCCCAGATTTCCTCTCTGCCTTCCTGCCGCCTTTTGCTGAGGTTCTCGCGGAGGTCTGCAGGTTTCCTTCTCCTGCTTGGTCCCGCCCCTTGTTCTTGCTCAGATAAGCTCATCGTGTTTTCCCTCAGGGCCCTCTGCAGCCTCTTGTCCCAGCCTTCCTGGTTCAAAGGGCACTGGGCCACACCACCTATGAGGCTTAGCCTTTCATTCGCCTCAATTAAATTTTCCATTAACTTGGTCTCTGGCCAGTATAGATCTTCCCTTCAAGCTTGTCTCTAAGTTCAGATCGCTCAGCCCTCAGAATCAACCTTACGACTCCCCTCGGATCCATTCAAGCACATTTATACTTATCCTCCCTAATGAGATGTACAGAAACCAACCGTAATTTTAATGCCTGACACCTGAACTTCTTTAGTCCTTTCTAATGTTGATGGTTTGCCTGAGACTTTGTTCTTTATGATTTAAGATCTTCCCTCGCAGAAATTTTGCCCAAAGGCAATTTGGCCCAACGTTGGCCACTTTAGAACAGTGAATGCCCTTTCAGTCTCCAGAGGAGAACAGGTTCCCTCTCTGTAGTCTTTTCTTTGCAGCTTTGCCAAAGCCTTTACCCAGAGGCTTCTGGGAATTTCCAGAAGGAGGGGGAGGGCGAGAGTGGGGAGCTTTCTGCCGTCAAGCTCTGTTTCTTCAACAACTTTTGGGTCTTTCATAGGAAACTGGGGAAACTTAGAGTGACCCTTACTCAGGAAAATGCTGGAGTCCCTGGAATAGAGGACACCATATAAATTCTGGTTCCAAATGGACATCCTGACTTTTAGGAAGGCATTCCAATATTTCTCGAGTGGGTGAAGTAGGCTGCCATGTTGTGAGCATCTCTGTGGACAGGCCTACATGGCAAGGAATCAATGGCTCATGGGAAGCAGAATCCTGCCCACAACCACATGAATGAGCTAGGGACTGGGTCCTTCCTTAGCTAAGCTCTGAGGTGCTTGCCACCTTGTGAGAGACCCACAGCTGGGGAACACAGTCAAGCTGCACCTGAATTCCCGATCACAGAAACTGTAAGATGATACATGTTAAATTAAATTTTAGGGTAATTTGTCACACAGCAATATATAAATATTACAGGTGGGAAAGGAATAATACATTCCTCTTGACTCTGCATATCTAGGTTGGAAGTTACAATTATTAACTCAATAGCAGTTAAGATGTATATGCTATTAGAATATTTAATTCTCTGTCAGGAAGTTTATGGGATTCTTTTTTTTTTTTTTTTCCAACTGTCAAAGGGTTTGCTACTTATGTCTGAGACCCAGAAATGACCCACTAATAGGAGAAAGTCTGTGGAATTTATCTTAGATGCCTACTGGTTTCCAAAGTTGCTTCAATTCCTCTTGACAAGGTTTATCATCTTATTCCTAGTTCTGATACATGGTCAGTAGATACTGGTGTGGATAACCTGCAGCTATTACCTTAGAACCCGCCACAGAGGCTCAGGGTACAGGTCCAGAGGAGCAGCCCAAAAGATAGTCTCTGGTTACAGCTCCTGTGGGCCCTGGAGATTTGGGGATGGCCACATCTCATATACTCTTCCATCACAGGCAGGAGCCTCTTTGGACAGGCCTGCCAGAGACACAGAAGGCCTTCTGCAGCTGACCCAGATGTCCCCAGCATGATCTCCAGTACTAGAGTGGCTCATGGGGGACTAATGGGTAGGGTGTCACCTGAAGGACAGTTAGCTTCATGAAACAAAGGAAAAGATTTCCAGTAGATTTCATTATTTGAAGAGAGGCATGGCGTTGGGGTAGAGGTATCTTTTAGAGAATTCCTGAGGCCAGCCTTGTGGGAAGAAAGAGTCTACACCACCTCTTTTTTGACAGCCTCGTTTCTCCTTCTTACTCCCTCTTAGAAGGAGCTCTCCCAAACAGGAGAAAGCCTACTAGGGATTTACAACCATCATCATTCTGCTCCTCAAGTCTTGGTGTCATTTAATCCACAACATGACTTTATTTGTGACCTTGAAAGAGGAGCATTATCTTTGTTTCTTTTTGTTTCATTTTAACATTAAAATATTACCAAATTGGTCAATGTGATTCAATACTGGGTTATTTATCTCATATTGAAAGTACCTTGAGTGACTTCCTTGGTGGTCCAGTGATTAAGACTCTGTGCTACCAATACAGGGGGCTGGGGTTCCATCCCTGGTCAGGGAAGTAGATGCTACATGGCGTAACTAAGAGTTTGCCCACTGCAACTAAAGATCCCACATGCCAAAACTAAAAGAGACTGCATGCCTCAACAAAGCTCGAAGATCCCGTGTGTTGCAATGAAGACCTGGTGCAGCCAAATAAATGAGTAAAATACCTTGGGAGGTTCCAACAATTTAATTGGAGCATTCATTCATTCATTTAACCAATAATTATTGAATCTTTGTGCTTCCTCAATATCTGTAGGATTTGAAAGAGAACCTAAGCCTTACAATGCAAAAGAATTCAATAAATTGCTGAACATGGTAAAAATCTATTTAAGATTCTACAAAACCCAGTGTTTTACTTAGAGGTTCCTTTTTTCCCTTTTAGTTCAGTGTTTTAAAAAGTACAGACAGTACACTTTCATGAATGATATCATTGAAAATAGAATAAATAGCTTTTCCTAAATGAACTCATATAGGCATACAAGCAGAATTAAGATCAGGAATTCTACACTGGCAATCGGTCCCTCTCCCATGCTGTAAGAGCTCTGGCTGGGCTTCTCCTGAACATATCTGTCTAAAAATATAGGAAGGCCTTTGTATTTACGGCAGAACTTGTGGACATTCTATTTTTTTTTTTCCTGTGGCATATGGAACTTCCTTGACCAGAGATTGAATCTATGCCTCTTGCATTGAAAGTAGAGTCTTAAGCATAGGCCTGCCAAAGAAGTCCTGGACATTTTCCTTTTCATGTGTCCATCAAGACTCTCTCAAAGATTCTTAAAAACTGAGCTTGGCACTAATACTCTTTTCTCCTTCCAAATGACCCCAATTTCAATACATGGCTCAAAAATCTAACCACTCATTTTGTTCACATAGCCCATGGCTATACCAGGATGAACATAGCTCTGCAATATTCTGATCATTGGCCTGCACATGGCTTCCTTCATTTCTCTTTTTTTAACCCAATCATTTCATATAGTATTTAAAATACTGGGTTAAACCATGCCTGGGGCTTCCCAGATGGCTCAGTGGTAAAGAATCTACCTGCCAATGCAGGAGATGCAAAAGACACTGGTTTGATCCCTGGGTTGGGATCCTCTGTAGTAGGAAATGGCAACCCACTCCAGTATTCTTGCCTGGGAAATTCCATGGACAGAGGAGCCTGGTGGGCTACAGTCCATGGGGTCACAAAGAGTTGGACATGACTGAGTGAGCACGCAAACCATGCCTAGCATTGGTGGAGTAGGCCACTTTGTTGGATTTTGTAGGGATGAGGAAGTTCTCCTGGTGTCTAGGATGATAGGTTCTGCCTGTCCTGTGCATGTCATCCAGCAATGACGCAACTAGGGCACGAGGATAAGGATGAGACACTCCTTGTGGCCAAGATATTAACCCAGAAGGAGAAAGGATAACTGATCTACCTAGAGTTCAGTTTCTGCCTGGATTTTGCTAAGTGGGCATTGGTGTTTGTTTTGTTCTTTTACATCTTTGCTAGAAGAAGTGACACAAGGGTACCACAAGCCACTTGTGAACATCCATTTTGTGTGGTCACACTTCTGAGCCAGGAAACAAGACATATACCCCACTCAGTGAGTGCTGGGTAATGGGGCCTTATCAATAGGCTTGGGAGGAAAAGCAAAGGGCCAGGGAGGAGACCTGGGCTCAGTTTCCACTTTGCTGCTGCCTTTCTGGTTGGCTTTGAACAAGTGGCCTCAGCTCTGCAGGCATCACAAGTAGAGGGAACTCAGAACACATTTGCTGTCTGGCCATATGGATGTTTCTATATAATGGAACTCATGCCACTTGGTACACTCTATTGCCTTTTAGAAATAAACAACCTTTTGGAAAGAGATATTCTCTGGATAGTCATTCTTTTGTACAGCTATTACATTAGACAAATTTGTAGTTCAACAAAGAAGCAGATTTGATTTCTAGATGCTGGGTATGCAGAAGGTACTGTGCATGTCTGTTACTCCAAGAGTTTTCTGGTGCCTGTCTCCAAGACCACCAGCCAAGGACAAAAACATCAAGCGTCAAGAATCAATGGCCTTTCTCATCTCCCACTCTCACCATTTGTGTATCAAAAAAGCTACTCAACAAAAAGTAAACAATTTGTTCCCATCAAGTCAAACCTTTAGAAGGCAGGAAACCAATCACTAAATTAGATCTCGCAAAAGACTTCAGCTATCACATTTGTGGTTTCCAAAGAAGATCTCCCCAATGCTTGGTGAGCACAGTTTGTTCTGTTGTGTCACACCGAATTGGAGTCAGTAAAATATTTACTGCGGACTTGTGTTTCAGGCTGTCCTCAAGTTCCCACCGTCAAGTCTACCTAGGGAGATGAGGTCTGGACCTGGATTCTAGCAGTATAAGGCAGAATTAAGAGCCATGAATGCTGTGCAGACAAGGGTCTGAGAGAATGGATCCCTAGGGTCTTCTAGGGATTCTGGGAAGCTCGGAAGGCAACAAAGACCCTCCTGCCAGTGCTGGTCGGAGGTCACAGTGCTTTTCCGTGCTGCCACACTGAGAAATGTGCCAGTCATCATTCTTTTCTGTCTTTTACCTTCTTCCCCAGCACTGCAAACCTCCTTTTTCTCACCTGCATTTTCACCTGTGCCACTTTGCCTGACCACTCTGCCCCTCACACCCATGGACATCTCATCCAGCTCATCCTCAGCGTCAGTGCTCCTACAGGGCGGCAGCATCCTAGAGTAGATAAGTGTATTTTACTGAAAACCTGACATAAATTTCCCTCTGTGAGCAGGACTCAGTCAGCACACACCTTCTCATTCCTTGTGTTCCTAAGCAGCAACGGCAAAGGACATCCCCTGGGAGCCTGTCAGAAACACAGGCTCTCAGCCCACTCCAGCCATCCTGAGCCAGAGTCCATATTTCATCAAGATGCCCGGGTGGTTCCAGGGCACAAAGTGGAGAAGCACTGGCTAAAGCTTACTTATAACTGAGACCTTTTCCCCCCAACATTCAAAGTGAAGTTTCTCAGTCATGTACAACTTTCTGTTATCCCATTGACTGTAGCCTACCAGGCTCCTCCATCCATGGCATTTTCCAGGCAAGATTACTAGAGTCAGTTGCCATTTCCTTCTCCAGGGGATCTTCCCAACCCGGGGATTGAACCCAGGTCTCCCGCATTGCAGGCAGACGCTTTACCCTCTGAGCCACCAGGGAAGCCACCATTCAAAGGTAAAGTAAAATTGTTATCAAATGCAAATCCAGAACCAAATGTTATCAAATCCATGATTTTGCTTCCACTTTCCTAAAGGCACCCAGAGAGCTGCTCTCCACCCGATAACATGAACATTTGGTGGTCAGTTAATAGACATAGAGGAAAATGACTGAACTTCCCAATCTAAAGCCAAGAACTCCACGGTCCAGACTGAATTCAGGCAGCTGAATGGGTCTGAAGCTTGTTTTCCCTGAACATGAGAGAAAGATCATTTGGTGAGAGAGTTTATATTTGAAAGGTCTGAGGAAGAGATGTGGAAGAAGCACGCTCTCTGCTCCACTGTGAGCCCTTCTACCTTGGTATCCTCATCTTCCCTCCTGGAGGATCCCACCACAGGGCTCCTGGGGGCCCTCACCTCTTACTATCTGTGGCTCTTCTCTGCCACTCCCAGCTGTGACTCTCAGCTTGGAAGGGACCAGAGAGGACATCTTGCTCTTACATCCTCTGGATGCCTGAGTTCAGCCTGACGGCCCTGACAAGTGGACATCTGCTTTTGTCACCAGTCATGAGGAGATCACACCATCCAAGCAGCTCCATCTACTTCTAACCAGTTTTGACTTTTCAAAGATCTTTACAATGTCAATGCCACCTGACTCCCGAGGGAGCCATCTTCTGAGAGTTCCACTGTGTTATTCAGCTTCCAAGTCCTTTACCTGGGAGAGTACTCCTTACACCCACACTTCTCAAACTTTAATGTGTCTTTAAACACCTAGGATCTGTTGCGAAGGAGTGAGGGAGGGCTGTTGAGCTTTTCCTTTCTCGGCTGATGGTGATGCTCCTGACCAGAACTTGAGTGACAAGACTTGAAGGTTAATTAAGTATATCTTCAGGACCATAGAGGACAAATCCATGTGACCTGGTGTCACATCCTAGAACAGAAAATCATTTCTTTCCCAAATCATCCTTTAAAAAAAAAAAAAACCACAAACATCTTAGTTTCTGTGACAGTTCCTTGTGTGTCCTGGCTTTGTATTTTCTTAACTGTCTGATTTACTGTCTTCTGGAAACGCCCTAATGAATGCTGACAAACCCTCTAACTGTGTGGCACACTCCAGCTTTGAATGAACAACCTTGGGGCAGAGCAGGATCTGGTTCAAATGAGTTCAAGACTGTATGATCTTGTTTAGGAATAACATGGATATGAAGCCTTAAGTCAACAAAGACCTCCAGCCCTTCCCTCATAAATGCACCTGCCTTTCTTGCCACAATGGTGGGAAAGTGGGTAATAAACTAGTTCCTCATCCAAGGTAATAATAACATGATATGTTATCCTTTAAGGGAACTTTGGGGCTTCCCAGGTGGCACTAGTGGTAAAGAACTCACCTGCCAGTGCAGGAAACATAAGAGACAGAGGTTTGATCCCTGGGCCAGGAGGGTCCCCTGGAGAAGGGCACAGAAACCCATTTCAGTATTCTTGCCTTAAGAATCCCATGGACGGAGGAGCCTGTTGGGCTACAGTTCATAGGGTCGCAAAGGGTCAGACATGACTGAAGCGACTTAGCATGCACACAAAGGAACTTTGACAAGGCAGTCCTACAGAGGCAATGTCTTATTCTAAAGGCAAACTCTTTAATGGTATCATCCGAGGCCCCATGGAGACAGGTAGGAGAGACATGTGCCAGGGGGCTGCTCAGAGCCTACCATGCCATTGCTGCTTCTTCCACCCTCCCCGAGGCCCCTAGACACATGAAACACACAGCACTTGGTCCTGTAACACCTAGGGCATAAGGAGCAATTTCCACAAAGTTGGTTGATTTGGAGCAATTCATTTTTTCAAAGCATCCCTTGGCTGGGGAAAGGTTCTTGACGACAACTGAAGTAATTGCTTCTAAAGCCACAACACCTAGGAAGGAAATCAGCTTTAGGTAGAAATACCTGCCCCAGTCAAGGGAAGAAACAACGTGGCTACTTCCAGGAAAAAGACAGGAACTTCACTCAGCATGTTGAGTTTGGAAGGGGAGAGAATATGGTGGAAACCAAGGCAAGGGTTTCTTCAATGATCACTTAAGGAAAGCTGGAGGGGGGTTCCTGGGACAGGATGTTAACATGAAATTATTTTAGTTTTAGTTTTGGCTGAAGCTGCACGACAGTAGGCTCCCCATACAAGAGTCAAGTGTGGAAATCTTGCAAAAAGAGATGGAGGTGGTGGAAAGCCAGTTTTACAGCTGTAGATGACCACCCACGTGCAGCGGCGCACCCAACTGCAGAGGCTGAAAAGCAGGTTGAATAGAAGATGAATTGTGGAGAAAAAACTGTCCCACGTTCCCATGGGCTTCAGTGTGGCCCTGTGAGTAGCTTGATCTCCGACCCTGGAGCTCAAGAGACAGAAAGTATTATTGTTTCATTTCCATGAGAAAAAAGTCTGATGGAAGAACAAAGGAGAGGTGGTACAGAAATCAGCCCGCAGGCCCTGAGTCTGTTTGCGCAAAGGATGTGTGAGTGTTTCTAAGAGACCAGATCTGAAGTGAGATCAGCTTAGATCCTTTCTATGGGACTATCTGGAGGCACAAGGGGCCTCAGGAAAGAGAAGCCAGAGATTTACCTGCAGATGCCTTGAGGCTGTGGGAAGAACTGTAAATGATCAGCCAGAGAAGAGTTGCCTTCGTCTTTGACAATGAACGTGCAGATGAGACATGGGGACTCTCCAAAGGACTCATGGAAACAGTGTCAGATTTCATTTTCTTGGGCTCCAAAATTAATGCGGATAGTGACAGCAGCCACAAAATTAGAAGATGCTTCCTCCTTGGAAGAAGAGCTATGACAAATCTAGACAGTATATTAAAAAGCAGAGACATCACTTTGTCGACAAAGGTCCATAGTTAAAGCTGTGGTTTTTCCAGGAGTCATGTATGGATGTGAGAGTTGAACCGTAAAGAAGGCTGAGCACCAAAGAATTGATGCTTTCAAACTGTGGTGCCGGAGAAGACTCTCCAAAGTCCCTTGGACAGTAAGGAGATCAAACCAGTCAGTCCTAAAGGAAATCAACCCTGAATATTCATTGGAAGGACTTATGCTGAAGCTGAAACTCCAACACTTGGGGCACCTGATGTGAACAGCTGACTCGCTGGAAAAGACTCTGATGCTGGGACAGATAGAGGGGAAGAGCAGAAGGGAACAATGCAGGATGAGATGGTTGGATGGCATCACTGACTCAATGGATGTGAGTTTGAGCAAACTCAGGGAGACAGTGAAGGACAGGGAAGCCTGGAGTGCTGCAGTTCATAGGGTCGCAAAGAGTTGGACACAACTTAGCAACTGAACAATAACAACAAGAGCCCACAGGATGAAGAATCAGCTTGAAACACCCGCCAGAACCAGGGAGCCTCATGCCAGCTCACAGTGGGATTAGTCAAGCAAAAACTCTCCTACCTCTTTTCTCTCCTCCTTCCCTCACTCTGATCAGGAAGGATTTGGAATCACCGTTAGTTCCACACAGAAGGGGCAAAAACACAGGACTAGGCAGGAGGTGAAGAGAAGCCAACCATATCTTCCTTTGCTGCTGCAGGCAACTGGCCCAAAGCAGGGCTGTGCTGGGAATGGGAAGTAGTTACATCTTTGAGTGAAAATTAAAGTTTGATGATCACACTGACTGGATGTTAACTATTCACTAAAGAATGTTTTGTTTTCTGAAAGGAGCCAGGAAAGGCAGGAGATCTGCCCTAAATTTCATCCATGGACAGGGAATAAGTGGTCTCACAGGCGACATTTATTTCAAGGAGAATGGGAGACATGAGTTCTATGACTTTATGATTATGTCCCCTAGGTCATTGCTTATTCAATGTAACGATGACTTAAGAGTTTGTCAAATGAAATCAGTCATCTGCTGTTCTCATTGCAAGATTCACTGGAAGATACATTAGCTTTACAATATGTTTCTGAGTCAACCAAGGTTTATAGGAGAGGCCAGATTCATAGACTGTCAGAACCAGAAGGTTATACATGAGCAACTCAACCCCTTATTTCACACAGGAAACTGAGGCCCAGAGACATGAGAAGACTTTCTCAAGTTCAGACATATAGAGGCATCAAGAAAACACAGAAGTATAGAGCATCTGCTCACACAGGCTATATTTAATTAGATACCTTTCTTTGTAAAGGCCAGATTTCTTCCTGTTTCCCAGGTCTCAGAGAGTTTAAAGTAAAATTGTAGACAAGATTCTTGACATTATATGAGAAAAATCTATGCTAAGAATCTTCCCTGATGTCCTCCTAGGCTTAAAATATAGCCACTCTGATTATAAGTATCCTTCTGCTGAACTCTCTAAACCTGTCTGTGAGCACATAACTGCAAATGTATTGGTTTTTTCATTATTCACACTGGTCACTCAATACCTCAAAAACTTCCTAAGCTCACATATTTGCCTTATTCCAAGACAGGGTCTCACAAGGTACTTGGAATAGGAAAGGGGTCAGCAAATGTTTGCAGAATGACATAATGGCTAGATTTCAGTTTCACCATCTATGTGTTCTTTATGTATCAACAACACTGCTTCCAGAGAAAGACAAAAGGCGACATGTCTCCTCATCCTTGAAACCTGAAACCTAGAATCTGGACTCATGTTCTGCTGCTGCTAAGTAGCTTCAGTCATGTCCGATTCTGTGCGACCCCATAGACGGTAGCCCACCAGGCTCCCCCATCCCTGGGATTCTCCAGGCAAGAACACTAGAGTGGGTTGCCATTTCCTTCTCCAAGGTATGAAAGGAAAAGTGAAAGGGAAGTCGCTCAGTCGTGTCCGACCCTCAGCGACCCCATGGACTGCAGCCTACCAGGCTCCTCTGTCCATGGGATTTTCCAGGCAAGAGTACTGGAGAGGGGTGCCATTGCCTTCAAATCCATAACTCAGGGCCACTACGTGGGGGATGAGCAGCTCCCGCTGGCACCTAGCCTATTGGGCAGACAATGGTGTGGCAAGTTTGTCCAGGTGGTCTTGCCCTTCCCACCGACCACTTCCCTACACTGAGCTATTCTGGGGCTGGTGGTACAAAAGGCATTTAGCTCCTGGGATACCTTCTGTCCTGTGATGAGGGAGAAACACTAAGTCTCACTGGAGGACATATATGATTTACAGCCAGGTCAAATTCCTGCCATGATAGACACTGTATTACAGTTTTACTGTAATACACTGTATTACTGTTTTATTGACCTGGGTAGGAACCTGAGGCCCCCAGACAGGACCAACGTAATCACTTCGTTAGCCCTTGTTTCTTCAGGATTTCTTTGTTACTTAGGTTAGTAGTCTTTCAATTATTCGACAATGATGAATAAATGCTCAAGAGTCTTTATTAGAAGAGAGGAAAAAAGATCACTCATTACAAGTGATGCCGTCTCAGTGTCTACATTCTAATAACATAGGCCTAAAAGTTACAATGTCAGCTCTCAGTAGCTGGAGCCATCTCTTCCACTGCAGCCTGGGTGGGGACCGTCGGGGTGTCCTTGGTCCTGGCCGGTTCTCACCGTGCCTCAGATGCCCAGAGGGGCAGCTCATGAACCTCTAGCAGAAGGAGGGAACCTCTAGCTCCTAGAGCTCCCAGGAGCCCCCTCAGTGGCAGCCTCCTCTGCCCTGGGAGGGCAGGGACACCTGGAACCACCTGCAGGCCCCGAGGACAGACCACAAAAGCCTACCTGACTCCATCCTGCCTTCCTGGCTCTCGGGGGCGTTGTCGGAGGCGCTGGTGCCCCTGGGGAAGGGCTGGTGGCTAAAGAGGTCGTCACATAGGAGACTTCGGCACAGCTTGGTGAGGAAGCGGAGGACGTACCCGACGCTATTCACCACAGGCAGGCTCCGCAAGTGCTGCTTCCCATCAAAGGAGGCGGAGACTGGAAGAGCACAGACACAGCTACTCAGAGCAGGACTCTGGAGAAAGCCACAAGCCCATCAGCCCTGGGGAACAGGTCTTGGTGTGGTCAGTTCTGCTGTGCTTTTAACTAAGTTTTATTTGGATTTCACCTGTTTTTTCACTAACACCCTATTTCAGTTCCAGGATCTCATTCAGGAGATCATATTGGCTGTACCTGTTGCGTAAACTTGGTATCCTCGGGTTTGTGACTGTTTCTCAGTCTTTTCTTGTTTTTCATGATCTTGACAGTCTTGAGGAGTACTGATCATGTATTTTGTAAAATGTTTCTCAATTTGGTTTGTTTGACATTTTTCTCATGATTCGACTGGGGTTATGGTTTTTGGGGAGCTTCCCTGATGGCTCAGACAGTAAAGAATCCATCTGCAATGCAGGAGTCTGTGGTTTGATCCCTGGATTAGGAAGATCCCCTAGAGAAGAGAATAGCAACCCACTCCAGTATTCTTGCCTGGAGAATTCCATGGACAGAGGAAGCTGGTGGACTACACTCCAGGGGGTCATAAAGAGTTCGACACACGTGAGCAACTAACACCCACTTTCACATGAGTTTTTGAGGAGGAAGACTGCAGAGGCAAAGCGCCTTTCCCCTTGCATCAGATAGACACATGACATCTCTGGGATGTTAACCTTCATCTCCTGGCCAAGAAAGTGTTTGCTATGTTTCTTCACTGTATTCTTCATATTCTGTTCCTGGGAAATAAGTCACACGGTCCTATCCACATTCAAGGGCAATGGAGGGATTAGGCTCTACCTCCTGAAGAGGGAACAGTCTCTATATAATCTGAAATTCTTCCATAAGGAAGACTTGTCCCTTCTCCTCCACTTATTTATTTGTTTATTCATTAATAACAGTGTAGACTCAATATATTTATTTTGTACTGTGGGCTGTCCAACACTATGTTATTTATTTTATTGCTAAATTATTCCAGTTTTTATCTTTTGGGAGCTTGCAGATTTACTCCTGCATCCCTCTGACACACCGTCATTTTTTAAGCAACTCTAGATAAACAGATTTGGATCAAAGGTGGGTCTTGATAAATGTCTGTATCTAGATGTGACTGTGTGTGTGTGCGTGTGTGTGCACGGGTGTGTGTGTTCAGTCCCTTCAGTAGTGTCTGACTCTTTGCAACCCTATGGACTGTAGCCTGCCAGGCTCCTCTGTCCACCAGATTTTCCCAGCAAGAATACTGTAGTGCGTTGCCATGCCTTCATCCAGGGTATCTTCCAGACCCAGGGATTGAACCCACATCTCCTGCACATCTCCTGCACTGCAAGCAGATTCGTCATGCCACTGGGGAAGCCCAGATCTAGATATATATGTATATTCAAATAAAACTGAGTTCATACTGAGGTGTCCAATTCTAACCCAGTGTTCAGGGTTCTTTCAGCCTTCTGGGGAGGAGTCTTTATAAAAGAACTCCAAAGGTGTTCTCGGTGTTCTCTCCGTAGTGATGCTAGATCACACTCAATTTCTCTAGGGCTACCAGAATTTTGAAGAAACATCCAGTTCCTCCAGCTGAGAACTTGTTTCTTTGTGTAATCCTCCTCACGGAACTCTGTTGCCATGTGAAGCTCACACACCAGCTCCAGTGTGGGGAACACATAAGAAGATCCCCAGCAGGACATTCTGCTCCCCTCCTCCTCCAGGCTCTGCCCTCAGTGCGCACATGTGGAACGCAGCCTGGACTTTTATACTCTAGCTCCCAAAGGCTAGCGCACTGCAAGGACTGGGACAAGGCGACCAGAGCTAACTTTGATTTCAGAACTGAAAAATAAACTCTCACACACACCTACCCATTCAAATTGGAAATACAAAGAATCATTTCTTTTGTGTAACTTTTAATAATTTAACAAGAGCTTTCACGTCTATCACCTCATTTATGCTGTCTGACTGTCCTGTGAAGACAGTGGAAAGAAGGTTATGATCCCATAATGTAGACGAGGAAACTGAGAAGGCCTGAAGTGTTTTTCCAGCTCCTGTGGCCTCTAAGGGGCGTTTGCCTGTCACTTTAATACTCCATAATAATGACTCTGATTGGGAGGGTCAGCAAAGAGCTGCCAAGGGGCTCAGTAAGGAGGATCTTGACCTCTGGGACATGCTGGAGATTCCCTCTTGGGTTGGGGGAGGGGGGAAGTGGGGAGGGGCAGGCACTGCTGCTCACCTCCCATACCTTAAAAGACTAGTTGAGATGGAGACTGACCACACAGCAGGTGGATCTGGGGCATCAGGCCTGTGCCTTAGATCAGGGTTTCCACATTCCCAGAGATTCCTGGAAGCTCACACAGTGGGAAAATCCCACCTCCTGGAAGCAGACATGTAATATGTGAGATCTCAATAGCTACCCCTCTGGGAGAACATGGTTAAGGCAGAGCATCCCAACAGGTGTGCCGGGAATGGGCCATGGTACTGGGACATGGGCCCTCAGCCTCTGGGGTGGCCCGAGGCCCAAGCATGGAGGTTTGAGTTCTTCAGGTCCACGATGCCCACACTAGTGTCACCATTTTCTACACGTTGTGCCCACGAGGATGTTTAAAAAGCAGTGTCTGAAGGCTCAGGTTCTAGGTGGAGAGTGGGGGAGACTGGGTCTTTCTCCTCAGGCCCCTCCCTAAACCACCTTGGAGCAATCATCATCTTGCTGGGCTCCCACATCACCACCAGAAAAGTGGAAGACCACTGTGCCGCTTCACAACCTCAAGGAGGAGGCTCCTCAGTGCCACTGCATTCTCCAAGACCAGGCACTCCACTCTGGCCTTCCTGGGAATCCCTCAGCCAAGGGAAACTTGGCAGGGCTTTGCCTGCTCGGATGTTGGTGTCAGGCTCTGCAGAACCTCCTCACCAGTGCCAAGGCCCCTGAGGCCACAGAAAGGCTGAGCAGCAGACCAGAGAGTTAGGGGTCTGCTCTCCCAGCCGAGGGCAGGGCCACAAAGAACCTGGGTGGGATTCACTCAAGAGGGAGGGGCACAGAGTGCAGGAAGAGCTTTCTCTGAGCACTGGTCTGTGTCTTGAGCTCTGCTGTTTAGCCAGGAAAAGGACAAGGCTTTCAACCTCAGAGAGTAGTCCAGGTTCGAGAACCTGGCTCTCAGATCAGGAAAGAACAACCAAGGAGCCCTCAGAGGTCTGACAGTGGGACTCTCCTCTTGGGCCCCTCTCGGTGCAGTTCTTCTTCCTCCTCTCTTCTGCCCGCATCTACTGGAGTCTCTTAGAAGTCACCCTGGGTCAGACACATGCACCCAGACCTCGCCAAGTTCTGTTTTAATCAGTTACCAGCTAGACAGATCCAGCTTCTTTCTCAGAGGGAGCTCCAGAAGGAGGGCTGAGTCAGGATGAGCTGGTGAAGCTGTGCTGCAATATCTCCCCACCTGCAAACCCTGGTTATTGACCTGGAGTCCAGGAAAACACTTATGTTTTGGTTTTGCAGGACACAGCCACATTAGAGGCCCCTCTCTCAAATCCTCTCTTAGCCAGCCAGCAGGGTCACCTGTACTGCCCTGTGAATGGAAAGTTGGCTCCCTTTTGCCTGGGTATATGGAGGCTGTGTCCATGATGCTGGGCCAGAGAAGACACCAGGCTGTCCTCTCGGATTCAAAGCATCTTGCAAAGGTGTGGAGCTCCAAGGCCTTAAGGGCAAGTGGTGACAACCACTGTACACGTGGAGAAGACAGGCAGTCTCGGTCAGGGGAGCAGCTGAGGGGGCGGAGCTCTAAAGTCCTCCTCCACCTTGTGGTGACACCTCCCCCTCCCTCTGGATGCTGTTCAGTCAGGGTGCAAACTGGAGGAGTGTGCTGCGACGTGGGATTGAGCTCTTGTTAAATACAAACAAAAACATATCCTGTGAGATAGGTTGAGACCATGAACTTTCCCCACTTCCCTGCACAGTGACAAGTGCTATGAAAAAGGAATGAAATGGAGGAAGGGAGAATAAATAGTGACAAAGGCTGATATGTCAGACAGGGTAGTCAGGAAAGGGATTTTTGAGAAGGTGGCATTTGACTATAAATCTGAAGGAAGTCTAGGAGCAAGTCACATGGACACTTGGAGAAAGAACATTCCAGAAAGAGAGAACAGCAGGTGCAAACGTCCTGAGGCAGGAGGAGCGTGGTTGGAGGACATACGAAGGAAGCCATTGTGACCAGAGTCAAATGGAGGACTTAAGAGAAGTGACCAAAAAAAAAAAAAAAACAAGAGAAGTGACCAGAGCCAGGTCACATGGGGCCTGGGAGCCCTTGTAAGGATGTGAGCTTTTTCTGGGAGTGACATGAGAGCTGTTGAGGATTTGGAGCAGAGGAGGGGCATGATCTGGCTTAGATTTGGAAAGAACCAGAGTGATTACTGTGGGTCATGAAAAGTGGCTTGATTCTGAATGTATTTGGAAGTTAGAACAATAGGATTTATTGATGAGCTGGAAGTGGAGATGAGAGAAAGGGACAAGTCAAGGGAGAGGATTCAGATGTCTAGTCTTCTTACCCAGGTCCGGGAGCCTCTTCTCCTCAGGCCCCTTTGGCACACAGGCTCATTTAAGGCCCCTGGAGCCCAGCAGATGGAGACAGACCCTGGCCACAGTCCCCCAAGCCTGACTCAGCTGCTTTCCTCTTTGGAGACACCCATGGATGCCATGCTTAGTCGCTCAGTCGTGTCTGACTCTTTGCGATCCCATGGACTGTAGCTTACTAGGCTCCTCTGTCCATGGAGATTCTCCAGGCAAGAATACTAAAGTGGGTTGTCACGTCCTCCTTCAGGGGACCTTCCCAACCCAGGGATTAAACCCAGGTCTCCTGCATTGCAGGTGGATTCTTTACTGTCTGAGATACCAGGGAAGCCCAAGAATATTGGAGCGGGTAGCCTATCCCTTTTCCAGGGGACCTTCCCAACCCAGGAATCGAACCAGGGTCTCCTGCATTGCCCTCCTCATACCGTCCACTCCAGGGCCTTACCTGACACCATCTCGCCACCGTAGCCCTGCTTGACCAGGGAGAAGACCAGCTTCTGCTGGTGGGCACAGTCGATGCATGCTTGCACAGCCTGCTGCAGGACTGCTGACGGCCGCTCAGGCCCGAAGTGCTCAGGGAGCTGCTGCACCTTCCTCCTCTCCAGGTACGGCCCTGCATTGGCTTGCTTGTTGATGTAGAGGCAGACTGTGGAAAGAGACCCACAAAGCCCTCAGTATCGAAGCACATCAGGCCTGCAGTGGCTCCTGTATTCGGGGCTGGGGATGGGGGGCGGGGGCAGGATGCCTCAGCCATGTCCCCTTGGCTCTGGCCTTGGGAAAGCTGAAAAGGCCAAAGTGGCACCAATTCTTCCCAACTTGACAAGTAAAAGAGACAAAAAAAGCCCAACTACCAGGGCTTGCTCTCAAGACAGCCTCCTGGTTGGGAAGAGACAGACAGGTGTGTCCCCTCCGATGTATTCAAATCTGAAGCATAGACAGTTATGGACCGTGTGTACAAATGTATTTCTATGCTGGGAATATACACATATAAAATCTTCCCTCTGGGCAAACTGAGAGAGTAGCACTGAAACATATGCATTACCATATGTGAAATAGATAGCTGGTGGGAAGTTGCTATATAACACAGGGAGCTCAGCCTGATGCTCAGTGATGACCTAAAGGGTTGGGATGGAGTGCAAAGTGGGAGAGAGGTTCAAGAGGGAGGAGACAGGTGTATGGCTGATTCATGTTGTGTGGCAGAAACCAACACAGCATTGTAAAGCAATTATCTTCCATTTAAAAAAAAAAAAAAACCTTCCCTCCTCCTCTCAAGAAGCTCTCAAGCTATACATAATGTTTGGCATTTGCCATCATTGTTGTTGTTAACCTTCAGTTAAAAAAAAAATCGACATGATGCTAATTACTCCAAAAACTATATATTCGATGAGTTCTAAAGAGAATTCTATCAACAATCTCAGGGATAATGAATACTCAGTAGTCCATTTAGGTGAGCCCAACCAGAAGCCCCTGTAGTTTTAGTTTTGTTTTTTTTTCTTTTAGAATTTTATTTATTTTTGGTTGTGCTGGGTCTCTGTTGCTGCATGCAGGCTACCCTCCAGTTTCAGTACACTGGCTTCCCATTGTGGGCTTCTCTTGTTGCGGAGCATGGGCTCTACAGCATGGGTTCAGTAGTTGTGGCACACAGACTTAGTTGCCTCGAGTCACGTGGGATCTTCCTGGACCAGGGATTGAACATGTGTCCCTTGCATTGGCAGGTGGATTCTTAACCCGTGGATAACCAGGGGAATCCTCCCTGCAGTTTTAAATACATCATACTGGTAAAAAAATCTTTTAAGCATGTGTCCCCAAATGTGTTTATTTATTTATAGGTTATAGACCTTCTCAACCATATTAATGTATTGCATACATTTAAAATGCAACCAAAAAATAGAAAAATTTAAAGGGTGATATAAAAAGAAATACTAATAGTAGCTATCATATTTTCTTCTACAGGTTAATGACTCCTCTTACGTCTCCCTATGTCCCCAGCCCAGATATGAGCATCTTACCTTGGGGGCCACTAGTGCAGAGGAGTGTTGAAGAAAGACTTTAAGAGGAAACCATAAGAATTTTGGAAGGATTAAACAGTAATAAAGTTGAAGAAAATTAGTTTTTACTGAGCAGCTACTATATAGTCCAGGCATTGTATATACTTTACCTTGTTTGATTTTCAAAATAAATCTGAGAACTACATATTATTATTTTGTTGGTAATGAAGAAACTGAGGTAAAAAGTGGTGAAGTGGCTGCTCAGAAAGTATAATTAGTGGTGCGACAGGGATTTGAACTCATGTCTTTCTGATGTCATGACCTGTGTGCTCTTTTCACTCTACCAGGTTGCCTTCTCCCCTACTAAGCCCAGATGATTCGGTAAAACCCCGAACTGACAAGGGACCTTCATGCCAGGCAGTAGTGTGCTAGGCCCCACAGAGAAAATGGTGAACCAAATCGACATGATCCCCGGCTTCAGAGAGCTTAGGGCCCTGCAGGGGAGAAAGATCTACTCAGAGAACTACAGAAAGTGAAGTGGGACCTTGGCTGCAAAAACACTAGGGAGGGGCTGGAAGAGCTCTTCCTGGGAACCCTGGCAGGAAAGTCAGTGAAGGCTTTTTTGAGGGAAGTACCTGAGCTGAGATGGGGCTTCTCTGGTGGCTCAGATGGTAAAGAATCGGCCTGCAATGTGGGAGACCTGGGTTCCATCCTTGAGTTGGGAAGATCCCCCAGAGTACTAAATGGCTACCCACTCCAATATCCTTGCTTGGAAAATTCCATGGACAGAGGAGCCTGATGGGCTGCAGTCCATGGGGTCACAAGAGTTGGACATGACTGAGCGACTAAACCACCACCACTACCTGAGCTGAGATACAAGAGAGGGTGACCAGAGGAAAGATCATTCCAGAAAGAGAAGGGAGAATATGCAATGATCCTATGGTGGGCCCTAAAGACTAGAGCAGGGCCTTGTAGGCCATACTGCAAAGTCTGGTTTTTACCCAACAGTATGGGGAGGGCACCAAGGAATTGAAATGGGATGGGGCTGGGGGTGGTTTGTGATGAGGAGGATCTGTGTGTGTGTGTGTGTGTAAGAGAGAAAGAGACCATCCTATTACTGTTACTCTTGGGATGGAACTGTCAGTCCACTGGTGGACACCCCATCAGAGAGACTGGGCAGAGGTCTACCCTGACTGGACTGGCTGGTACTAGGTGGGACTGGGGGACATCAGGATCCTTAGGAGATCTGGAAGCACAAACACAGGGACAGAAACTCTTTGAGGTGAGCAGGCTCACTATTGGTACAAAGTTAACCTGTCTCTGAAGAGAAGAAGATGGGCCAACAACCACTCTTTCTAGTCCCCATCCACTCACAGCAACCAGCGAATTCAAGATGCATTGAAAAACAACTGCAAATAATTCAGGCTGTGAGACATTTAAATAGATGTTCTCAGAGAATTTGGTCATCCTATGTGTTGTCCAGCTAACACACATTAAATCCTTCATTTGAGCCATCTCGGTGGTAGCTCACTAGCTCACAAAAGAACTTTAGCTTGTGGACAAGTCATCACAGCCTTGGAGTTCATTCACCTGACCTACCTGTGAGAGCCTGTGAGGCTGCCAAGCTGGGTACCGTGGCTGCATCCTGAGGGATGGAGCTGAGGTCGGGCTCTGGTGTGCTCCGTGGAGGAGACAGGGCTAAAGGAGTCATGAGAACTCGAGACTTAAGCTGCAAGAGAGAACCCATGGAATCAGTGAAAAATCTGGAGATGCTCCCTACACCTTCCCAAGCTCATTCCTGGGCTCAGTTAACCACTGCTACTCCATCATGCTTCCTACTGTGCTGCTTTGGAAGCTGAACTTCAGATTCGAGTTCATGAGCAAGACTCAAGTTTGGATCACAACCAGAGCTGAGCTCTGCACCCCGTCCTTACAGTGGAGCCACCCAGGAAATGACTGTGTCAGGCAGTGGGTGTGGGACACACAGAGGTGTGAAGAGTTGAAGCCCGTAAGCCTCCTGAGGGCAGGATGCAGGGTGGGGTCCGTTCCCCGCCTGAGCCCCTGTGCTCCTGAGGTTCCTGAGACAGGGTTTTCCAGCCAGCCAGCCAGTGAGCAGCCCTGAAGCTCTGTCTACTCTGCTGAGCTTTCTGCTCACAGAGCGCACTGGATCCTGCTGGCAAAGAGAGCAGGAGCTGGTCTTCCAAATGCTTCTCGGGAGTTTTTTCCTGCGGTGGAGCCTAAGAGTGCAGATGAGTGCATTCTTTAGTGGTGACAAGCAGCCACCTTGAACGTTGTTCACTTGAAATCACAAATGAGGAGCTGAAATTTGCTGTTATGGATTAAGGGAGAGATGACTAGGTGATGGATCAATACCAACAAATCACTCTTTGTACCATGGTTCAACAGACAAGTTTCTAATTTCAGTACTCCACCCTAAAAATATGAGTAAGTCAGTTACTTCACCTCTTCACTGCTGACCTGTGTTTCAACCCTGCTCCAGACTGCTTTTCATTGCTGCTTTCTTTTTTAATGGCTTGTTTTGGTTTTTAATGGATAATATAAAACAAAATGCTGCTATCTTCATTTCTAATACCATTCTTCAATCAAAGGAACCAGGTATCCTTGGAGAAATGGCTGATTCTAGGGCTAGGACTGGAAACATACAAGATGAGCCTGGATCATCTTACTGTGCCAAAAAGGCAAGTACTAAATTAAAAAACTACCTACATACACAAACAATGAAAGGGGTAGGTCCCAGGGACAAAGGAGTCATCTGAAAGAGTTTCAGTGGTCAAACCAGGAGCAACACGAGCAACAGATAAAGAAAGTAGTTTAAAAAAAAATAAAGTCTATAGTGAATATCCATGACTCCATACTTACATAAATGAATGACTGACTAAGTAAATATATGGGGAGAATAGACAAATCTCCCAGGGATAACAATTCTAAGTATTTTATTGTGGAGCATAGCTCCTCACTCCTGAGTGTGGGCCACGCATAGTGACTTCCTTCCAAAGAGGACAGTATGGAAATGGGGAAAAAGTATCTTTACAGGAGATAAGCCGGTCAAACACCACCTCAGTTAGGGGAGCCAGATCACCATCCACAGTGATAAACCATGTCAGTAGTATGCACCCTTGATAAGACATGATGGTAATGGCACCTTACTTGTGAGACCTCTTTTCCAAAAACCCATAATCCCAATCTAATCATGGGATAAACTTCAAACAAGTCCAAATTGCAGAATATTTCATAGAATGAAAGTGAAAGTGTTAGTCACTCAGTTGTGTCCTACTCTTTGGGACCCCATGGACTGTAGCCTGTCAGGCTCCTCTGTTCATGGGATTCTCCAGAACACTGGAGATGGGTTGCCATTCTCTTCTCCAGGGGATCTTCCCGACCCAGGGATCAAACCCAGGTCTCCCTCACTGCAGGCAGATTCCTTACCATCTGAGCCAGCAGGGAAGCCCTTACAGAATACATGACCAATACTCCTCAAAACTGCCAATGTCATCAGAAACAACAAAAGTCTAAGAAACTTTCACAGCCCAGAGGAGACATGATGACTGAATGTGTGATGAGGTATCCTGGATGAATTCTGTAACAGAACAGGGAAGAAGTAATGAATCTCATTAAAATAGTGATATTATTTAACAATAATGTATTATTATTAATTCACTAGCTGTGACAAATGTAACACTATAATGTAAGATGTTAACAATACGGGGAACTAGGTGTCTGGTATATGAGAATCCTCTGTATCTTTGCTACTCTTCTCTAAACTTAAATTATTCTAAAATATAGTTTATTTTAAAAATCTTAAAAACAGAATCTGGCACAAATAGAAAAAAAAGAAAAACACAAATAGGAAGGAAGAAGAAGAGGCCTCTTTCTTGGCAGCGTAGATTTGCTGCCCAGGACGCCTTGCTCTGACATACAAGAGCTAACCCTTGGCCTTCAAAGCCAACAGCCCCATACAGATGCTGTCAGCTTTGGCACCTTTACCTGAAATTCAAAACCATAATCAAATGGGTGTGGCGATTCCTCATCCAGGGCTTGGTTGCCAGTGGCTGTGCTTTGCTGTGTTGAAGTATAGTGAAGGGATGAAGCAGAAGGGTAGAGGTGGCCCCTGCCAGCTGGAGCCTCCACCAAAGGGGCTGGGGAATTTGGGAGTGGCTCATCTTTCTTTTCCATTCACAGATCCAAAGTAAGGGCCTGGAGTGTTTCTTGTTCCTGCTGTCTTCAGCGGAAGACCTTCTCTAAGACACTTGCTATAGAAAATCACTGACAACAGCTGGGAAGGGATTCGCTTACAAACTGAGATGTGTGGCCAGGGCATGCTAAAGGAGAAGGGGTCAGAATGTAAAATTCAAGTATTTTTCTAGAAATATGCAAGTGTGGCAGAAACAGATGTACTAACTAAACAGTATTTGTTAGATTGACAACAAGAGGTGGGTAAATGAAGGATATGCAGTGTGATCTGGGGAGTATACATATGTGTAGAGGCTTCCTTGATGACTCAGATAGTAAAGAATCTGCCCACAATGCAGGAAACCCAGCTTCAATCCCTGGGTCGGGAAGATCCCCTGGAGAAGGAGATGGCAACCCACTCTGTATTCTTACCTGGAGAATTACGTGGACAGAGGAGTCTGAAGAGCTACAGTCCATGGGGTCGCAAACAGGTGGACATGACTGAGCGACTAACATTGCATATCAGCAGAGGATGAAACAACAGAGCAGAACTTAAAAATGAGTTCAGGAACTTCCTTGGTGGTCCAGTGGTTAAGAATTCGCCTGCCAATGCTGGGTACACGGGTTGGCTCCCTGGCCTGGGAAGGTCCCACATGCCATGGGGCAACTAACTGACTTAACTACTGAAGGCCGCGCACTCCGGAGCTTGTGCTCTTCCAGCAAGAGAAGCCACCACAATGAGAAGCCCATGCACTGCAGCTAGAGAGTACCCACCCCCCACCCGCCAAACTAGAGAGAGCCCACACACAGCAACGAAGACCCGGCACAGCCAGAAATAATTAAGTTCAGCAGAGCAGTGGGCACATGCAGTGGGGCACTAGCTTTTGGATCTGGGTTCAAAACCCAGCTCAGTCACTCATTAACGCTGTGCTAAGTCTTGTTACTCAGCCTTCAGAGTCTGCCTTTTCTCATCTGTAAGGATGATACCTTCTCACAAGGATGGTAAGAATGAAGTATAAACATTTAGTACAGGGCTAGTGCAAAGTGAGAACTCGGTAAACATTTATTATCATCATTGCTGCTGGTATTATACTTTTATTATTAGAAATTCCAGAAATACAAATGAGTTCCAAGTTTCCTGCTCCTGTAGCCACAGCAGGAAAGGGAATTGTCCATCTTCCTCCCAGGACCCATCTACATTTTCTACACCTACCCACTTGGGACCATATCTCCCCAATCTTTGAAGACCCACCTTCTTACCTTACAACTTGCTCATGATCCCCTTTAAAAAACATATTCCCAATACATTTTGCAATGGTCCCTAAGTATTGCTTAGGCAGGAGCTGCTCTTTCCAAGTTGCATCATTTAAGCTAAGTCTGAAAAGGGAAAAAAAATTCATTCCATGAGGTAGTCATTCACTCAACAAATATTCATTGAGCACCTACTGTGCACAGGAAACTGTTCTAGGCGCTGAAGATACAGCTGTGAATGGGAGAGATAAGGTCATTGTTCTTGATGAGCTAATATCATAGTAGGAGGAAACAAGAAACACACAACAAAAATGTCACATTGTGATAAGTACTACTCTGAGAGGTAGAATATGGTGATGTGATAAAAGGGAACCGGTGACTGGGGTAGGCCGATAAGGAAGTGACACCTACTTCAAGATCTGAATAACAAGAGGGAGCCTGGGGAAAAAACTTTCCAAGCAGACAGAGTGGTCAGTGTAAACCTCCTAAAGCTTGGCTTCTTCAAAGTACAAGGAAGCCAGGGTGGCTGGAATTGTAAGCAAGGCAGAAGGAGGTAAGATGGGGTTAGCCAGGTGGTCAGGGCCCAATCATGAGGACTTTCTAGGTCAGTGCTGTAGACTGAATCCTGTCCCCCTCAAGAAGACATGTTCAAGTCCTAAGCCCCAGTACCTGTGAATGGGACTTGACTGGGAAATAGGGTCTTTGCAGATGTAATCAAGTTAAGATGAGGCCACACTGGGTTAGAGTGGGCCTTAATACCAGTGCCTTGTGTCCTTATAAGATGAGGGAAATCTGAACACATACACACAGGTAGAATGCCATATGGCAATGGAGGCAGAGATTGGAGTGATAGGTCTACAGTCAAGGAACACCAAGGATTGCAGGCAACCACCAGAAGCTCAGAAGAGTCAAGAACCTTCAGAACCACTCGAACCTTCAGAGAGAGCATGTCCCTGCCAATATCTTAATTTTGGACTTCTAGCCTCCAGAACTCCTGTTTCAAGCCACACTCTTTGTGGTACTTTGTTATAGCAGCCTGAGTAAATAAATACAGTCTCTAAGAGGAATGGAAACAATTACAGCATTTTAAGCAGAGAAAGACACATCCTAGATTTTATTTTATAAAGTAAAGTATGGCTGCTATACAGAGAATAGATGAGAGGGTACAAAAATAGAGAAAAGAACACTAGTGAGGAGGTTGTCATATGGTGCAGGCAAGAGGCATAGGTGGCTGAACTAGGGTAAAAGTAGTGAAGACAAAGAATTGGTTGGATTCAGGTGTATTTTGGAATTGAAACTAGGGTGATGGGAGAGATAAAATGCAAAAGCAAAGATAACTTCTAGATTTATTCACACAAACTTTGTTTTGATAATATATTTCTATTACATTAGTTTAAAACATTAGCATTTTACTTGTTGCTCATTTAGTTAACTTTGCGGAAGACTCACTTGTCTCCAAGATTCTAAATATTCCTCCTCTACTACTCAAGCAGTAAGCCTGCAAAATACCACACGATAGGTTCTACATAGTACTTCTGGGAGAAAACATGAAGAGAAGCTAAGCATCCACATTTCCTCATCTGGGAAATGGACACTGAGAACTGACATGATTTCATATTGCCCAGCAAACTGCAGGGGAGTGAAGAGAACACAGGCCTCAGAGACGCTGGAGTTCTAATCCTGGTCCTGCCCCCAGTTCACACGGGACTCTGAGGAAACCACTCAATACCTCTGGGCTTCATCCTCCGAATGAGGGTGTGTGCCTGCCAAGTTGCTTCAGTTGTGTCCAACTCGTTGCGACCCTATGGACTGTAGCCTGTCAGGCTCCTCTGCCCATGGGATTCTCCAGGCAAGAATTCTGGAGTGGATAGCCATGCCCTTCTCCAGGATATCTTCCCAGCCCAGGGATAGAACTTGCATCTCTTACGTCTCCTGCACTGGCAGGCAGGTTCTTTACCACTAGCACCACCAGGGAAGCCCTAAATGAGGATAGGGTTGTTGGATTTATTTATTTATTTTTGGCTGTACCAACAGCATGCGGGATCTTAGTTCTCCTGACCAGAGATTGAACTCACGCCCCCTGCAGTGGAAGCATGGAGTCTTAACCACTGGATTTCCAGGGAAGTCCGGGTTGTTGGTTTCTAAGTTCTCTTTCAACTCATCATGTTATTTATGTACCCTGCATTAGACCACTTTTGAAAACAAAGAGTTTGAGATAAAACCAGTGTCAGTGCCATATTTTTGAGTGTTGATTAGAAGAAATGTGGCATCCTAAGTTTCTTTGGAGCTTTGTTTCTGGGAATATAGAAAACTATGTTATTTGGATCAACTGAAAACAACTACTTACAATGGATAAAATGTAAGATTAGTAAAAATAGGAGGAGCTAACAATATATAATATAAAGAATAATTGGGCCCAAATACAGGTGAAATCTAGGCCTTGGAATTGCCATAGATCCCAGGGTTCACCCGAAGGGTTAAAACCTCTGGGTAAGTGTGAGCCAGCTAGCTGTAAACTTGTCCTGTTTCATTCACCACACCCATTCCTGACTCTCAGGAAAGTTGCCTTAGTACAGGGGGCGGGGGTGTGCAGAATCCCTGGGAAGATATTGCCACAAGCCAGAGCTCACATAGGTTTGCAGCCCAAATTCACAAAATTTGGGTCACCAAGAAAACTTTAGCCTGTGAAGTTAGTTTAAAAATTACCCAATCTGGCAATGCTCCCAGATTACCTGAAAAAACAAACTCAAATCATCACTGGAGAAAGGTCTCAAAGAAATCTCCAAAATAATTTTTCAAAGTCAATGAATAACACAGCTCAAACACACAAGAAAGCAAGGAACCAAGCAAGAATGGGCAATAAAAACACACAGCAATCAAACTCTACAAATACTTGAGATATTTCAATTATCAGACTGAGATCATGAAAGCAACTCTGATATTCTGTATAAAGATATAAAAGACAAGTTTGAAAATATCTCTGGAGAACAGAAAACTATAAAAATAACAGCAAAACTACAAAAGAACCAAATTGAACTTCTATACAATAACTAAAATTAAAAACTAAATAAACAGATCTAACAGCATACTAAACATAGCTTCCAGGTGACTCAAGGGTAAAAATCCACCCGCCAAGCAGGAGACATGGTTTCAACCTGTGGGTCGGGAAGATCCCCTGGAGAAGGAAATGACAATCTGCTGCAGTGTTCTTGCCCGGGAAACCCCGTGGACAGAGGAGCCTGGTGGGCCGTAGTCCACGGGGTCACAAAGAGCTGGACATGGTTGGCACCCCACCTCCAGTGTTCTTGCCTGGAAAATCCCATGGACGGTGGAGCCTGGTGGGCTATAGTCCATGGGATCACAAAGAGTTGGACATGGCTTAGCGACTAAACAACAACAACAAATATAGCTAAAGAATGAATTAATGAGCCAGAAGATATGTGAGAAGAAATTCATTAAAAAGTAGATAAATGCATAAAAACTATGGAAGAAAGGTTAATAGACAAGGCAAATATAGACATTTTAACGTTAGAGTTTCAGAAAGAATGGAACAGAAGTTACATTTGAAAAGATAATGGCTTAGAACTTTCCAGAGCTGATGAAAATTCTAATACACAGATTCATGAAGTCCAACAAATTCTAAACACACTAAATAAAAAAGAAATCCATAGGTAGACACAACAGGATGAAATTGTAGAATGTTGAAGAAAAAGAAAAAAAAATCTTAAAATTAGCTTAAAAATACAAAACCTTATTGGAGGGAACGCTCCAGTAAGTCAGATGGATAGCTGAGCTCTTTACAACAATGTACCCCAGGAGATAAACAAAATAATATCTTCAATGTGCTGCAAGGAAATAAAAACCTAGAAATCTACAATCAGACGCAGAAAAAATATTTTTTTTCCAAAAGTGAAGATGAACTAAAGGTAATTTTAGATAACAAAAGCTAAGAGAATTCCTCACTAGAGGATCTATAAAGAAGACTTCTAAAAGATGTACTACAGGCAAATGGAAAGTGATTTCAGGTAGGATGTATGATATGTAAAAAGGAATGAAGAATTTTTGAGTGGTAAGTAAGCAAGTGATTCTAAATGAAAATGACTCTACAAAACAAAAATAATTGTTTTAAGGGGACTAAAAAACAAAAAATAATTAAGATGTATGTTGACAATAATATTCAAATATGGTGATAAATCGAGTTAAAAGTGATCTAAGGTCCTTGTATTATCTGGAAAGAAGCAAATGTAAGATTAACTTTAGAAAACTCTACTATGTAAGCATGCTGTAATTTCTAGAGCAATCAGTAATATACTAGAAAACACAGTGCTTAAACTTCAAGGAGTAGAAAAGAAAGAATTATATGTTTAAAAAAAGAAGGCAGGAAGACAGGTAAAAGGAACACAGAATGAGTAGGATGAATAGAATACACAAAATATCGATTTAAACCCAAATTTTTCAAGAATTACTTTAAATATAAATAGACTAAATGCCTAGTTTAAAGATAAAGATTATTACACTGAATGCTATGGATTAAAATGTGTCTCCCCACAAAAGATGTTAGAGTCCTAACCCCCAGCACCTATGAATGTGATCTTATTGGGAAATAGGGTCTTTGCAGATGATCAAGTTAAGATGAGCTCATTAGATCGGGCGCTAATTTAGTATGACTGTGTCCTTATAAAAGGGGGAAATTCAGACGCAGAGACAAACATGCACAGAGGGAAGACAATCCACAAGCCAAAGAACATCTGAGGCCCCCAGAAGCCAGGAGAGAGACCTACAAAAGGTCCTCCCTACCAGCCCTCAGAAAGAACCAACCTGGCCAACCCTGATCTGATTTCCAGCCTGCAGAACAGTGAGTCAATAAGTTTCTACTGTTCCATCAACAAATGAATAAAGAAGATGTGGCATATATATCCAGTGGAATAGTATTCAGATTAAAATAATGCCTTTTGCAGCAACATGGATGGACCTAGAGATTATCGTCCTAAGTGAAGTAAGTCAGACAGAGAAAGACAATATATACGTATATTCTACCCAGGGATTGAACCAGTGTTTCCTTTGTCTCCTGCACTGCAGGCATATTCTTTACCTGCTGAGCCTTCTGGAGGAGGAAATGGCAACCGACTCCAGTATTGCTGCCTGAAAAATCCCATGGACAGAGTAGCCTGGTGGGTTACAGTCCAAAAGGGTCACAAAGAGTTGGGCATGACTGAGCGACTAAGCACAACAGCAACATTATAATATAATGTTGTTATGTATAATATTATATACATACAATTATATAATGATATATATACAATTATATATACAATTACAATATATACTATTATATAACATTATAACTATATTATATAATATAGAATAAATATTTTCTTATATATGAAAGAATACATATATATATCACTGATTCAGTTTGCTGTATACCTGAAACTAACACAACATTGTAAATCAACTATATTTCAATTAAAAATAAATAAAATTTTCATAAAATTTTGTATTTTTTAAGTCACTCAGTTTGTTGTATTTTGTTACAGAAGCCCTAGGAAACTAATATACTGGGTTCTATTTTTTTTAATCATGTTTTCCCTACCTTCACTTTTTAATCATGTTTTCCTCTCTGACTCCTTTGGAGGATAGCTTTGTCCACGTCCCTGCCCATTGCTTTCCCTGGGGACCCATTGCTCCTTTAGGTTCGCTCTATTTCTTCACACAAAACTCCCTCAGGGTTCTGCAGCGATGCAGGAAGTGGGGTTGGGGAAAACTGAATACCTCACCGTGTTTAACCTCAGACTTCAGTCTAGAAAAACTTGCCTGTTGGAAATGCAAATCAGCTCCAACAACAAGAAGTTTGTGGCCAATGACCTAATTCCATTCCGAGGAGTCAGCCTGTCTGAGTCTACCCACACCTTTTTCTCCTTGCCCTTGGGAGAGATTAAACATGCAAGGGATGGAGGGGCCAGTATCCTTTGGCCTTGGGACCTGCTTTGGCAATATACCCCTCAGTCAAATCTGAGATCCCAGTTAACCAATCTTTGCACAAACTTCTCAAGGAAAATAAAATTACCCCAATACGATATACTGCCTGCATAATAACGAAGACAGAAGAGGATGCTCAGAGATGGGAGGGTAATGGTCTAGTCTCTTCTGCTTTTCAGGGGAGCAAATGGGATGGGAATAACATGAGGATGCTGGAACTTTCTCCCACCAACTCTATGTTGGGTTTATATTCTCCTTTGGGCCCAGAGAGGTAGTGAAACTGGTGAAGTGCAACAGGGTGGGTGGGCATGGGGGGAGGTGGTGGTGGTGGTGCTACTGTTCTGTCTGGGTGGGACTGAAGAGAATGACTTAAATTCCTCCTGACAGAGGCGATCTGGAGAGGAGGCAATGAAGCCAGTACTCCATGAGTTATCAGGAGACAGAAGGAAGAAAAAGGAAAACAAAAATAACCATCACTGGCTAAAGTGGAATTCAGAAAAACAGATCCATTCATGTGAAATATTTAATGGAGTGTCCACTCTGTCCTGTGACCCCGACAACCTTCAGTAGAGACCACACACTTCAAGGAATGTAAATTGCTGTGACTGAGTTTCTTCAGAAACGGGGGAGGCAGCTAAGTTCTATGCATCAGCAGGCATGGGGTCAGCCCTGCAGATAAGAGGGGGGATATGGAACGTGCAGTTACAGGCATTCTGTGCATAGCAGAGCTCAGAGCAGTGGTGAGATGGAGCAGCTTATATCAGTTCACAAGATATGATTGTTAAATTTTCAGGAATATTGCAAGTTGTTTGCAATATCTGTGTTTAAACACAGCAATTATTAAAAACTGAAGTGCATGTACTTACAGAGTATTAATCAAAACTCACCACTTTCTAATTATTTTACTGCTGCATCTGTGTGGAAATACAGTTACAGGAGTGATACTGCAGTATCTTTGACCAGCTCCACGTTCTGGAACATTACATTTGTGCCTTGAAATTGGCCATGTTGGGAATATTTACACCTTGGAAACTGGCAAATGCTACAAATAGGGCTGGATTTACTGTTTTGTTAACTCACAGGTTTAAGAGAGTAATGGAGAAAATACTTAAAATGCAAATTAAACTTAAAGTGTGCCTTTTCTGTAGCCATTACACAGTGAACAGCATGAAAACAAACACTTTTTGTTTTCACCAACTGGTATCCGATTCAGCAAAGTCAATCACATCCTTGACGAATGAGTGAAATTTCAACATACAACTTCATTGTTTACATTTCTATTACTCCTCAAAATAAGTGAAAATACCAACTAACATTCATTTCTGAGTTACATTCAAAATGCTGATCAGAAAACATTCACCAGGTACCGCTGCCCCTGACCCACTGCTGAGCCTCACCTCTGATGACTGCTCAGCCCCACCTCTGATCACTGCTCAGCCCCACCTCTGATCACTGCTCAGCCCCACCTCTGATCACTGCTCAGCCCTAGGGTGGGAGTGGGGGTGTCACAGAAAAACCACAGGGGAGACGGTCCCTGCCCTAGGTGCTGCACACTGTTCAGCCCAAGGGAATGCCCCCTGCCTTGTGCCCATGTAGTCATTTCCCTCATGGCCACAGGTGGCACATCATATGCACCATCAGCAGGTGAGGGACAGGAAGTAGGCACAGGAAGAGTTAGATGTTGATTCTTCCCTTGCATACTATTAGACTACATTTAGTGTTCATAACTATGACTCTCAAGGCAATACAAGATCTGGATAATCAAAGAAGCATTGAAACCCATTCAGCGTTTATAACGAAAACACATTTTAGAAAGAGGCTTTAAAGAATTTTGTTGAAATAAACAAAATCCTTTCTACTTTCAGCTTGAGCATTCTCTTAATTGAGATTTTTGGGAATTTGACATCCTTGTTACAGTGTCAAGAACACACACTTTTTCAGTGGGGAGAAGGATGACAATAAAAAAGGAGGAACAAAACCAAATGTTGCATTTACCCATGTTCTTTAGAAAAGTACTTTCTTCATAAAGTTAATTCTCCAGTTAATGGAAGACTGTCCTTTAAATTCTTAGCAGAGATTGCTAGTTCTTCCCAAATATCCATGCCCCTTTCTTCATTAATTAATGCGATCTCTGAATTTTAGCTCATCACCTTGTCACTCAGCACTACATTTTGTCACCTCCTGTGGAGCTAAGTGTGGCCAAGTGACTTAGTGAGTTCTGGCCAGTGAGTTCAAGCATGAGGGTTGCGTGCAATTTTGAAGCTTTCATCCTTAAAGAGGAACAACTTTCCCTCCGCTACCTCTGTCCCCATTCTGCTGGCTGGACTAGTCGGCTTGTGGGACCTGGAGGAGCCATCTTAGAGCATGAAGTAGAGACTGTGTCTTAGGATAGCACAGCTGTGGTCACCTCAGTCCTGCGACCCCATGGACTGCAGCCCGCCTGGCTCCCCTGTCCATGGGATTTTCCGGGCAAGAACACTGGAGTGGGTTGCTGTGCACTCCTTCAGAGGGTCTTCCTGAACCAGGAATCAAACCCATGTCTATTACGTCTCTTGCATTGGCAGGTGGGTTCTTTACCTCTAAGCACGACTTGGGAAACCCATTAGGATAGCAAAACAACAATATAACAGAAGCCTGGGTCCTCAACACCAAGGCATGAAATCAGCCCCAGATGGCCTTCCCAGACACTAACATGAGATAGAAATTACTTTCTATCATCCTTAAGCCACTGTTCTTCAGTCTTTGTTACAGCAGCTGAATTTGTTTTTAATATTTCGGGGATGATGTTCTTTCTACATGTTACACTTTCCTCAGCTTGTTAAACAGAACAACGTAATCTACTCTTTTTTGAATCAGGAAACATAATATTATTCTGAACAATAATGCAAAGAGATTGCTGAGGGTCTAGAGTGCTCCTGACCTGACAGTTATGTGGTCTCAGACTGCAGGGTGTGGTTAATTCATGCCTAATTCCTGCCACTTTTCTGACTCCTCTCACTATTGAACTATCAAGGATATACAAGAAATACATATATATATAGTGCTTAAGCTCAGAGACTCAAATGTAGAAAGTGTTCAGTGTTACTTATGACTATTATTGCTATTAGTATTGATTACTGTAATTGTGTATTGGGGACAAATGGCTATCTTAAAAACCCATCACTTTTTCTCCTGCTTAAATTATAAAGACACAGAAGCTGAAAATTCTGCTATATGGAACCATTATAACCAGCTATGTTTACAGAATGGAAGCTAGGGTTTGTCCCTGGAGCAGACCCTCTCTCTTTATCTTTTTAAAAAGACCTCGATGGTCTCCTTAGTCATGAAATGTAAGGAAAGCCTACCTGTTGGCCTTGGGGAGTCTCTGAGCTGACAACCTAAATCAATAGCAGATTCTTCAAACTGAGGTATAAATGTTCTATTTGATAACAAGGAAGGTTGTTTTCATGGCTCTTAAGGAGAAATTATGATGTTAAGAGGTTTTTCCTTCCTTTGACTGGGATGAGTAGGGGGCAATAAGGCCATAAAATGATGCTCTCACAGTAGCAAGCATGCCCCAGCAAAGTGGCTGCAGGCCAAGGCCAAAAGACATAGCCAGATGGGCCCTGGGAGAAGGGCTGACCCATGAACTCTGGAGCGCTGACATCTGACCGCTAGTTAGACTCTTCCTTTTCTGCCTGTAATTTACTCATGTTATTCTCAAGACACAGAGAGAGGGTTAAATGTCACAGCCTGTGTTCAGCTGTGCTTGAGTCTCAAAGGGAGAGGCTTGTCCTCATACTTGGACCTGAGAGATTTTCCATGTCTGCTGGGACACGGAGGTGGCTGACTGAGCCGCTTGGGACAGCACTAGGCAGGAAGTGGCAAATTTCAATGAATACAAACCGGTGATACAGTCGCTACGACAAGGCCTCCTCAGAATCCCCTGGGGAAAAGCCTGTCAAAGGCTCAACATTTGTCATTTTATGATAATATTGCTAACATAAATATATCATGATAATGTACTGATATAATAAAAGTTATATTATGTATTATTTTATAACATTGATAATATTATTGTTCTAAATTATTAATATGAAATCATATAATTATACTTTCAGTATCCAGCTGAGTATGCTATCTTCCCCAAATATCTTTACCTTTAAATCGAAGGCTATTAAACTGTGATAATCAAGCCTGTAAGAAATGTGTCTACAACAAAGGTAAATAGACTCTGAGGGAGGATTTGGAAGCATTTTCTTAGTAATAAAGTACAAGATCTTTAAGGGTAGACCAAATAATATCTTATTTCACTTGCTCAGGAGTTTTTATTTTTAACAACTCTGGCTCCCCAACTGTATCCCAGATAGTTAAAATCGCCAAAATGAGTGACCATTTGGTAAATGAAATCAAACTGTACAGTTTCCTTGTTGACTTCTCCACAATTAAAACCATTTTGTTAATGGTAAAATGGGGCTTCAGGGTCTAAGAAATTGCCAAAGTAAAATCGGAGAGACTTAACAGGTTGCTAACTTTATTTTGCCAAGTAAGGACATTATTTTTTTTAAGATTACCAAACCCTTGCAACATACGGCACTTTATAAACTTTAAACAACAAAATAGCAAGAAGCAGATATTTCAGAATAAAAGATGTCCCTTTAGTCTGTGAGGACTTTTAGATATTTTTCTCCTCTCACCATCAACAGGTCAGGACTTCCGGCAGACTGGCGCCTGGTTTGGAGCTGTTTTTCTAGAACATGAAGCCCATGGCTTGGGGAGCTATCTGGGAGCTGCTGGCCTGAAATAACTCCCACAATTCCCTCAAACATATGGGAGATGGACTAAAGAAAGAGTTGCTACTGCTACTGCTAAGTCGCTTCAGTCGTGTCCAACTCTGTGCGACCCCACAGACGGCAGCCCACCAGGCTCCCCTGTCCCTGGGATTCTCCAGGCAAGAACACTGGAGTGGGTTGCCAGCTCCTTCTCCAATGCATGAAAGTGAAAAGTGAAAGTGAAGTCGCTCAGTCGTGCCTGACTCTTAGCGACCCCACGGACTGCAGCCTACCAGGCTCCTCCGTCCATGGGATTTTCCTACCAGGCTCCTCCGTCCATGGGCAAGAGTACTGGAGTGGGGTGCCAGTGCCTTCTCCGAAAGGAGGAGCAGTGGCCTGTTATCCCCAGAAAAGAGATCTTCTGAGGCATGGGAGTCAGATCCACCTGCTGTGTGTCAGCTAAGGGTTCCCAAAACTTTCTTCCTGCCCTGAGTTGTCTCTGAACGTTGGGAGCCCTGAAAACTGCCCTTTTCAAGAGATGGGAAAACTGCAAAGTTGGGCTCAATCCACAGAGTGAATTTCCATTTTTCCTGGCCGCATAAATGCTGTGTCTGTCGGTAATTTTCATTCTTGGGTCACAGCTCCCAGGGGAGCAGGAGAAAGAGCAAATAGGACAGAAACATTTTCTGTGTGTTTCTTCAGTTCCTAGATTCACCCCCTGGCTCTAGCATGCAGAAGGGCTGCCCTGCTCCAGCCTTCCAGGTGCCATTCCCAGACCCCAGCAACTGTACACGTAGCTGAGCAGAGAGACCTGCCCTGGGCCAGCTTCAGAGACACAGTTCTGGAACCGGTGTGTCCATGAGAAAAAGGAAGCTCTCTTTGTTAGGAAAAGAACCGGTGATGGAAGACTTTGCTGCAAGAGCTGGCCGAGTAAAACCTTCTTTTACGAAAACCAGTGACCCCCCAAAAAACTTTGAGTCACCTTCCCCCTACCTCACTGCATCTATTTCCCAGCAGTTGGAAGAACTATGGAGAGCCAAAGGGACAGAGGTTGAATTCATGACCGATCCTTCTGGAAGCTTTGTCTTTCTGCTGACCAGAAATAATTTCCATACATTTTCCTAAATATATGAGAGTTAATTGCCAATTTGCATCTTGGTTTGAGTATTCAGATCTCAAGATGGAAACATAAGCCCTTTATTTCAAGAAAAATAGACAAAGGAAAACGTCTGAAGCTCATTTTCTAATGCCCAAAAGGCTCATGGAAAACAACTCAGTGGTCTTTCTTCTCCAGCAGACTCTTCACAAACATCTTGGAGGAGAAGCACTCCCTTGGGTTTGAGTTGTTTTATGTGATTTCAGTTACATCAGAGAATTTATTCTCCACCCCCTCAAGCCTCGCCAAATCATTAATTCTTGAAAGAGTAACAAGATTTTCATTTCGCTTCATGTGCCTCCTTGTAGCCAAACTTGACGTCAGCACCTTTTGTAAGCAGGAAACTATGAATTAACACCCTGCATTTTCATGATGAGTCCCCTTATTGAGGCTGTGTTAGGGAAAATTCTTCACATCCTTTGACACTAACTTGCTCGCATTATTAATTTAAATGTCTCAGGAACATCATCTGCTTCTACTAAAATTAATGACAAATGAGTTCTGGAAAGTGGCTTCCAGAGCCGCCCTCATAAGAACAGTCAGGGGAAAGCTCAGTGTCTGAAACGCTAATTGAGATGCGAAGCTTAATAACGTGTGTTTAGCTATGACCCTAAAATCTGCTCGCCTCACAACTTTCCCCATCTGGTGTAATTTGCTTTCTCTACTTGTAAAAATGCACACGACAGCAACAGCATGTATTGTGTGCCATGTTGCAACAATGAAGCTTCGTCTGGCACATTCTTCACCAAGAGAAACTTATTTCTCACCCTGTCTTTACCCAACTTCCAACCTTTCATTACACTTTGCACTGGAGGTCTGCCCAAGCACCATGCCCCGGCCCAATCCCACTTTGGAGAAAGGAGATGATGGAGCCATACCTTGTACCCGGGTTTCCGCCCTCTTTTCTTTGGGATCTTCACTGCTGGTAAAGAACCAGCTGAAGCAGAATAAATGTTATGAACTGCCATCTTCACAGGTGTCGAGTGAAGTGGGGGTCGGCCTCGCTTTCTCCCCGGGATCCTCTGAGACTGCATTTCTGCTGGTGCCAGTCTTACAGAAGGAAGTGACAAATCGCTCACAGGCAGAAGAGGTGCTAAGAATTAGTCCAGACACAAAGCAAAACAAAAACAGAAGTGTTTGTTTGGTTTGCAAGGCAAACATGGATCCGGTTTGGTGATTTTGGCCATACCTACCCCAAAGGGAGGGGAAGACCAAATAGGAGAGAGCCAGGCATTAGTTGGAGCTTTTAAAGTGCTTTTGGGCTCCTGGTATAATTTCAAGGATAGTGAATTTCCATGGGACTATAGTGAAGTAAGGAAGATACTGGCTAGGTGAAGAGGACAATAGATTCCCAGCAACCAGTACAACCAGTAGTATCATCAGCAAGGAGACAGTTTTATCTATGTGCCTCAATTTCCCAGTTAGTTCAACTTTGAACTGAAATAATAATAGCATTAAATAAACACAACCAGTTTTTTCTCACATTCACTCCTATCCCTTTGGCTGGGTAACAAATAGTTATACCTTTTTCCCCCCATGAAATAAATTTAATAGAGGAAATCAATTGTATTAAAGTTGATTATGTTCCTCAATCAAAATGTAGACAGAGATTTGCATACGGAGACGTTCATTTTTATGTGATCCAGCTTCCATACTCTCAAAAATAAAATGAATAGAGCCCAATAACAAGCAATCGGGGGATGGTTAATACATCTAAAGAATAACACAATCAGCTAAATACAAGCCTTTAACAATACTCTTTTTAATAACATGAGGTTGAGTGAAAAAGCATCCCACAAAGTGCAGGTAAAAGTTGTCTCAACTCTGCAAAATTTTATGTGGTGATAAAGTGGCCAGTAGCAAAGACGGTGGGACTATGGGTAACTGCTCACCATGTACAAGTCCTTCCCCCTTGTACTGCTATGCTCAGCATTAAAAATACTTAAAATAAGTGCTCCAACCAGGGATTGAACCCACACCCCCTGCTTTGGAAGGCAAAGTCTTAACCATTGGACCGCCACAGAAGGCCTACAAAGCTCCTTTTGTTGAATAGGTTTTGAAGATTAAAGAGAGGGTAACAAACTAATCAGTACTTTACCCTAAGAATTCGTATTACTCAAAATTACACTTAACTATCCCCAAATCTCTCAATATGCCAGCAATAACTTCCTAAGGAAAAATAGTCATCTTTTAAATTGCATTCTTTTTTTCTACTTCCCTCTCCCTAGAGGGAGGAAAAGCCAGGATTTGTGCTGCTTTCCAAGTCCTTCTATAGAAAGCACATCAATCTCAGGAGTACAAAGGACCTTCCAGGGAACTAAATTGATCAACAGACTTCACGCCAATGGAACAACAGTGAAGTATTTTTAGTGGAATACTAAGTACCTCCGTGGTTGGGGAGATACTTGGAGAGAGTCTTCTCACAGTCCTCTCAATTCACAAAACACCTGAATGATTACGTATTGTATTTCATCCATCAATCAGGGAGATGCTGTTCACCAATTCCTTGTTACAAATATAGACCATTTTAACACAGAGTCAAATCCAATTTTAAGTAATGGGACAGAAATTTTTAAAAATTAAATAGGTTTTTAAAAATTAAATAGGTTATTTAATAGGGGAGTCTCAAAATAACTTCTTGGAATAATTTCAGAGAATTGGAGGAAAGCATCTACAAAATGGTCCTTTCAGTAACAAATCTAGACATTCTGGAAAAGATGGTGTCAAAAGTCCAAGGTCCCCCAAATCTCCCTTTCCAAAACCAAGATATGAACAAAGAAAAGTAAGAATAGCAAATATGAATACTTTTTTTTTTAAGTACCAATATTAGAATACAGTGGAAACAAAAAAGATGCATATTTTTTAGGGAAAATGTAACTATGGATGATAGACAACCATAATTTATCAAATGTTTAAGGATAAGATCAAGACTAATAGCAAACTAAAATACTCAAAGATATATTAAAAGGCTGTCATCAAGCATTAAGAGTTTCTATGTGTCTTAAAATTTTTTCTTTAAGAATGAACAGCAAAAAATTCCTAAAAAAAAACAAAAAACACTCAAAAGCAAAAAATCTATAAGCATTTAGGCAGAACAAACAGATCATTTACAGTGGGAAAAATAAAAAGGCTAGCTGTCTTCAGCACCATTAGCCAGAAGATAATGGAATAAGTATGATGGTCATTTTTCCCGTTATTTACAGTCTCCAAACTTCCTCCCATCACAGGGACTTTGCACATATAGTTCCCTTTGCCTACATTGCTCTTTCCTCTCGCTCTGGCTTAGTCCTCTCATTCTTCATGAGTTAACTCAACAAAACTCACCTTGAGCTCTCATTAGAGTTTCCTAAGCTTAGAGTTCCTCAGCTGTGACAATTGCATGTAAAGTATCCACAATGGAACTTGGACAAAAGAAGCAGATTGGAATGTGAGGATTATACCACCTGCAATACCTCTGACCTAGCAGTCATCTTTTTTTCTGCCAACATCTATGACACCAGGGTGGGCTAACTTGTTTGCTTGCAGAGGATAAAAGTTCAGACCCTTCACTATTTTTCATATAGAGTTAATAAGAAGTTGAAGGATTCATTTGATGAAAATATTAGTTTTTGAAATTATAATTATACCCTAAAATAAGACTTGAATAAAGAAAAAGTTTATCATTGGACAAATTGGTATTTTACCTAAATTATTCTGTAAATTAAGTGCAATCACATTAAAAACCCAAACTAATTTGGGGGGAAAAAAAGACAAAACAAGTCTCAGGACAGACTTGCCCTTCTGTTTCTTAAAATGTGTTTTTTGTTGTTGTTTAGTCACTAAGTCATGTCTGACTCTTTTGCTACCCCATGGACTGTAGCCTGCCAGGCTCCTCTGTCCATGGGAGAAAACTGTAAAAGTGGCAGTAGTTTGGGTACAGAAATAAGCAATCAGATCAATAGAAACATTAGTCCAGAAATTAAACTTATATTTTCATTTGTTTGAAATTTAGAATCATTTCATATCAATGTAGACAGCTCAATAAATGGTTTGCGGACAAAGGGCACTTAGAAACCAATAACATTTTACTATATTTATAAATCCTAGAGATATCCAAGACTAATACATACAAAAATAAAAGAAATATTAAGAGGTGCTGGAGACAATATAAGTCAATACTTTTATACTCTTGGGACTGGAAAGGACTTTCTAATATGATGGAAAACTTGGGAAGTGGGCAGGGAAAGGCTGACAGACATGACCACAAATGCCTTCATACAGGAAAAGGAGAATCATGGAGAAGGTTGCAAATAAATGAAAACCTGAGGAAACTATTTGTGCATATGGAACCAACAGAAGGTTAATATAAAGAACTCTTTTAAATTATTAAAACAAAAATGACTCTCCAATAGAAAAATGGACAAAGGACACGGAAAACTCACGAAAAGTGCAGGCTATGTTAGAGAAGGCAAGAAAGAAAAGAACAAGAGAAGGAAGTGTGGGGGGTGGAAAGAAGGAAGAAAGAGAGAGAAATAAATGATCAGTTATTACAGAACAAAAAAAAAAGGATTCTGAACTTTACTGGTTATTTCCCAAAAAGTAAATTGAGGTACATTTGTCATTTATCAGATTGACAAATGTGAATAACTCTGACAATACTAAATGTTGGTGAGGGTGCAGAGGACATTTCCATTTATTGTTGGTAGAGTTAGAAATTGGCTAACTTTTCTGGAGGGCAATTTGAAAATCACAAACTTTACTGCTGTGCTGTAGCTCAGTCGGTAAAGAATCTGCCTGCAGTGCAGGAGACCCGGGTTTGATCCCTGGGTTGGGAAGATTCCCTGGAGGAAGACATGGCAACCCACTCCAGTATTCTTGCCTGGAAAACCCTATGGACAGAGGAGCCTGGCGGACTACAGTCCATGGGGTTACAAAGAGTCAGACACAACTTAGTGACCAAACCACCACCATTTACAAACTGTATACATGCACGCTCCTATTCTAGCTATATCACTCCTAAGGATTTGTCCTAAGAAGATAATCTGGGGAAAAAAACAAAAATATAAGGCTAAGGATATTCTTCAAACATCATTTATATTAGTAATAGTAAAATACTGAAAGCAATCAAAATATCTCTCAAAGCAGCCTCAGTTTAGTAAATTATTTTGCATTCATAAAATGGAATACTTGTGTGTATATATTAATACACACATACATATATATACATGCATCTATAAAGACTATAAAGTAGCATTTATAGTATGATTCTATTCATAACCTTTTTATATATACAGATTGAAATAAATCTGCATGTGCTTAGGCATAGAAAGAGTTCTGGGAAAGATAATCATCAAAAAGTCTGATAGTAGTGGTCTCTGGGCAAAAGAATACTGAAAGATGTTTTTGCTTTCTTTTTTGTACCATTCTGCATTGTTTGAAAACTTTAAACCATAGGTAGGAAAACAGTTTAAAGGGAAAAATAAACAATGAGTGACTAATTCTCATTCTCTGAAAGTTTCTATTGGAAATTTTTGTTTCTTTCGATGGCCTTTTGTTTTCTTGTTTTCTAATGCTTTGGGCTCCAAAGCCACAGAACTTCACTGGCCACTGCTTTAGCATCTCAAGTAAACTGTAACAAAAGCCAAAAAGACATTATAACCAACATTACAGAGAAGGTTGTTTCAGAGCTAGGAAGACTATCCATAAACAGATGGTGGATGGGGTGCTTTGCTGGGCCCCTAAGAGAACCAGCTCACCACCCTTACCCACCTTGACACCACCTCCTGCAGGCTCTTCTATCTAGTTGGCTCCTGGGTTACTGCTCTCCACCCAGAGATTTCCATTCATCTCCAAAGACCTTCAAAGACCTCAAATGCTGTCCAAGGACATTTGAGCCATGGACACATAATCTAATATCACCAATCATATAAATCATTTGAGAACTGTCAAAATCTCAAGGTGTATATGACACCTCTGAATTTCTCTGCTTTCTCTTGAGGACTTCAGTGAATACAGATGGCCTCTGTTCACTTCAGAATCAGAGCCATCTTGGAGCAAAGAGTTTTAGTAAACATTAAAAGATTCTGTCCCTAGAACAACTTAACATTCAAGTTTCTAAATCTCCAAGTTATAACCCCTTAAGCAGTTGTCAAAACCTGGCAACATATTAAATCAAGTGATTTGCTGCTGGTTTCCTAAGTTTCCTTCATCTTATACCACCACCCCCCCACTGAAAAAAAAAGGCTTGGCTAGAAATATTATAGCTGAAGCCAAGAGAAACTAAGATCCAGTCTTTGAATTTGGGGATGACAGTTTCCCTGTTAACCTTGCAAATATAATACACATAAATCAAGATTCTGGCTAATGGTGCTTCATCAAGGTAAAGAACAAGGAATTACCAAATTCAAAGCACACACCAACCCCATGGGACCACTGAGTCACCTAATTCAATCCTGAGGCATGTGTTATATATCCATTCATTCATTCACTCTTTCATTTATTAATTTATCCAACAAATATCTGTTGAATATGCAGTGAGTGTCGAGTACTATGCACAGGCACTTGGATTACAGATGAGAATAAATCATTCACATCTCCTCAGATATTCACTGTGGAGAAGCAGACAAGTAAGAAGGCAACAATAATACATGAAGTAGCTGCTGCTGCTAAGCTGCTTCAGTCGTGTCCAACTCTGTGCAACTCCATAGATGGCAGCCTACCAGGCTCCCCCATCCCTGGGATTCTCCAGGCAAGAACACTGAAGTGGGTTGCCATTTCCTTCTCAAATGCATGAAAGTGAAAAGTGAAAGTGAAGTTGCTCAGTCGTGTCCGACTCCTAGTGACCCCATGGACTGCAGCCTACCAGGCCCCTCCGTCCATGGCATTTTCCAGGCAAGAGTACTGGAGTGGGGTGCCATTGCCTTCTCCGACATGGAGTAGAGGGTATAACAAAGATTTCCTATTAAATGACATGCGAACATCAGGGATGAAAGAAATCATTCTTTTAACTGGGTTGGAAAGAGTGGAGGCAGGAGAAGCACAGAAAAGGTGACATCGGAGCCTGGCTTTTCCAAGCAGAAGAAGCTAAGCGCACAGAACTGGCAACAGAGTAGGTATGTGCAGGGATGCTTGGTGGTCCCTGGAGAAGGGATGGGCCAACCAGACTGGAGGCAGGGGCAATGGCTGCCTGTTGTTTCTAGAAGTACTGAGAGGAGGTAGTTACAAGGCTCTCTAACCTCCTAATGGACTTGAGATTATTTCCTTCTGCATGGGATGGGTCCCTGACCTTAGTGTCACACTCTTTCTCACTGTCACTTTAAAAATACAACCAGAATCCTATTTTCTCTTGTTCTGGGGCACCCGTTGAATTCACCATAAGCCAGAATTTCTAGTGTCATTTTTTTTACCAGCAGCCTTGTATGCACCTTAATATCCACGGCTCCCCACTCTGTTTAGGTCTGTATGTGAGGTGGTTTCAAGCAATTAAGATGCGCCTTGCCATCTGTCTAAAATTCGGCTGCTCTGCATGGTGGCCCAAGTCTTCCTGCTTCAGAGACTTTCCCTTCTACATACTGGTCTCTGTCTTCTCTCAACTTTCTTACTGCCTATTGCTTGTACCACTAGTTTCAGCAGGCACTGATTGAGTGATGGTTTATCTCATTCTCTCATTGTTTCATGCACATACATGATTTCTGTGCACCCCTGGAGGCCAGGGGCTATGTTTCTTTCCTCTGTCATTCTGCACTTCAAAGCACCTGGTACAACGTTGCCCCCACAGAGTGCACCTGGCACCTGGGGCAACGCTGTTCACTGTGGAGTCTGCCATCTCGCTGAGGCTCATGGCCCACAGTCAGGGTCAAAGCTCTGGGTTCAAATGTTTTAATTTTGGATAGAAACGTATCAATATAATAGAACATTTTGCTGGTCAACGAAAGCTTCATACCATAAGAGGCAGGACACTAACATAATCTGTTGAATGGAAAAGTATATTCCCTTAAGATACATTTTTTCCCCAATTCTGTCACAAGAATTGGGCCAACAGAAGCCAAAACCAACACTCATGTAGACTCACTCCTAGCACTCACTTTTTGCTCTCTGATACTATTTTCCACTTAAAATAAAACCAACACTCCTTAGAGAGCTGATTCCATATCTGGGGGACAGAGAAAGGTCGGAATTAGCTTGGAACATCTTATTACTACCAGACAAGGATGACTGCTAAGAGGACAAAGAAGCAAGTTGTAACAATTTATGAATCAACAATAATAAATGGTGATACAGTAAATTGGAATGATTGTGAAAGGCTATGAGTTCTTTATGATATTCAGAAGAGTAAGCTAAGGTGCACCAAACTCTATTTGTAATTTTTTTAATGCAATAGAAATAAGAATAGAATAAAATATAATTTATATTTCTTTTGTTGATTTTAATAAGTATAGGAGAGTTTTGTTGTTGTCATTGTCATTTAATCACTAAGCTGTGTCTGACTCTTTTGCAACGCCAAGGACTGTAGCCTGCCAGGCTCCTCTGTCAATGGGATTTCCCAGGCAAGAATACTGGAATGGGTTGCCATTACCTTCTCCAGGGGATCTTCCCCACCCAGGGACTGAATTCACATCTCCTGTGTTGGCAGGCAGGTTCTTTACCACTAAGCCACCAGGGAAGACCATGGGAGGGTTTATCTACAGGTATTTTTGTTCCACTGATTGCATACTGATGTGCCCTTGTCTTTCCATGTTTAAATACACATGGAGATGATAAATGTCTTTCCATATCTAATACAAAGAAATTATAAATAAGTCAATTTGTTCTGGAAAAATAAGAACCAACTTAGGAACAAAAAGGACTGGGTAGCCCCAGTTGTTGCACATAATAACCAGGTAAAAAGTGGGTTGAACAGAACATTCTTAGGTGATGAGTCTGTTAAATGTCTTTAGAGGGGTTACAATGTGCAGACTTATTCCCTCAATCCCTGACATGTAGATTCTAGATGCAGATAGTAAGTATATAGAGACTTCAAGGCATAAGTGTCTCCTTGCCCACAGCCAGAACTTCCAGCTCTGCTGCCAGGTAGGTGAAAGGCCTTCCCACTCCCTTGTAACTAACTGGTCGTTGGCTGAGAGGGCAGATTCTAAAACCTGTCACATCCATTCCACCCTTGGCCAAACTTATAAAAGCTCTTTCCTTGCTAATACTGGAACCTTCCTTGTATCCAGTAAGGGTGAGGTAAGGGTGCAGGGTGATAGCCAAAATGTATATATTTAAGGAGGAAAGATACATGAAGCAAGAGCAGAGAATATGCACCTCAAAGTGGGGAAAACATGCATCCCGATCTTCAGGGTTAGAGAAAACATTAGAACATTTGAAAGCATGAGAGATAGGCACACTACAGAGTGACAAATTATTTACTGACTGGGCAGTAAATCAATCAACTATTTTCTGGGTCTCACCAGTCCCCTCAGCCAGCACAGGAAGAAGAGAAATTTGCTTCTAACTCCAGCACTGCCGTCTGGCCTAAAGCTGCTCCTAAGAGGTGTACTTGAGAGAACAAGGGAAAGCAGAGGACAAGCCCAGAAGGCACTGGCTGCTACCTTGTTGGGGAAATGAACATGAAAGAAGTCTTGTTTGGGTTTCAGAAGCAGGAGACCAGGCCTCTGACCTGCTTCTGATCTGCCTGGACCCAGACCAGATTCTGTGCATGCCTGCAAGCATAGCAAGTCAGGTGGCACTTTAAAAAGAAAGGAACGGAGTGGGTCTTAGAAGTCTTAGGCCCCCAGAGGTCTGGCCAACCCTGCCTCCCCACCCTGCCTGGGGTCTAAGGAAATCCTATGACTCACAAGGTGAAACAAACAGCATTATAAAAAGTAAAATCAGAGCTTCATTTTTGCATGCAAACTAATGGTAACATCAGTGTGCAGCCTAGAATTAGAACCAGGAGCCCCCAAACTGCAACTTGAAGTCTCACCCATGGGGTGTATGCACTGCCCAGAACCTTTTCCCAGTTGGGATTCCCGATTGCTGTTAACAAGGGACTTTCCCAGCGCTGTTTAAGTCTGGATGTTGGTCAACCCAATTTGGTGATGTACGTGCTATAACTCTTTTCTGTTGTTTCTGTTTCTCTTCTTTTAATGACTGTATTTTCAAATTAAGCCAAATAATCCTCTATTAAATATTGAAATTGTTTATTTTGTGTGATGAGTGATTTCTTTTTTTAATGAATCTTTCAAACCTAAAACATAAGTAAAATTTTTGGCAAAACACACTTTCTTGTTTCAAATGTTCATCCCTTTCTAAAAAAATCAAGTTCCCCACACTGAGAGGCCTTTCTTCCCTTTCAGGTGACATCCTTACAGAAAAGAGCTCTCTGGAGATTCTGTGGGCCAGCACTGGGCCTATCTCTTTCAAGTCCCATCCTTCACACTGCCCAGCAATTTTCTATATGAGAGGCCTGGTACCCAAGGTGGCTTTCCAAGGTTGCCATGACAGCTGACTGCTGGCTGGGTTTGCCCAATGGGAAGTGCCAATCTGAGTTTGGAGGGTGGTTGATGGCATGGGTGAAGCCAAGGGCTCTATCATCCACCATCTTTGCTTTGCTAGGCTCTGCCAGAAACCACCTATGCTCTGAGGCTCCAGCTCCCACTAGACAGGCCCACACAGTCCCACACTCTGCAAGGTGGCCTGGCCCTGCCTGCAGCACCACCACCTCCTCTCTAGCCTACAGTAGTACCACTGCAGGGACTGTGGCTAATGGTCCAGCCTCCTGGGTTGGCCCGTCCATCCCTGTACCTCCATTTCCCTGCGTGACATGCCCAGCCCTTAAATACTAATGAGATTTCCTAGTTAGACCCCTACAGGCAGACATGGAATGGCAGGTCAGTTAGTGACCAGGCAGAACTTTGTAAGAAAGACTCCTTTGGGAATTTCCCATCTTTCCTTCTATCTCAAAGAATGGAGTCTGTCTTTCTGTTGCCATATCTGGAGCTCTGCATAGCTGCAAACCCCTCGGTTGTGTGGAGGAGGGAGGTGATAGAATGCTTTCTGCCATTGCTGTGGTCAGCAGAATTGTGGTTAAGAAAAATAAGAGCACATAATCTTCAAGATAAATGTTTAATTTTACATAGTAGCACGGATAGCCTGCTATCATATGGTAGGTGAGGAAGATACACTTACATATACATATATTCATAGATAAATATATACACTTTTATATGCATAAAATATCTCAGAAAGTATTAAAAAATGGCAGCAATCATCTGGAAGTTGGTAGCAGGGGGACTGGAACTTTTCTCTGCACACTCTTTTCTACCTTTTATATTTCGTGTCTATTCAAAAATAAAAATAAAATAAATTAGCGCATCTACAAATTCTTACTCCAGAGAAGAATGAGTGAGTGGCTCTGCCATCCACAACCACCGAGCAGCAGGGCTCCCTGCACCAACATGTGGGGGGTAGGATGGGGCAGGTGCCCTGGACTCTTCAAGGACCACAAATCACAAGTCATCCTGTGGGCGCCACACTCATCAGGTGCCATCGTTGTGTGCATTCACACTGACCAGATACCTAATATCCCAGTGATGTGACTGATTGGACCAGCAGCCATTTCAGTGGGCATTCACAAATTCACAAATTCCTTCAGCTGCCTCCCAGGGTCAGCCCTGAGTAGCATGCCAGGAGCTGGCAATGGAGCTTGCTAGAGGCACAAGGGGGGAACCTGACCCTTCAAGACACATTTCCACATCTCTATAGGCTCTAAAGAGATGGCACTGACACAAAGAGAAAGCTTAAGTGGTACTCAGTTCAGTTCAGTTCAGTCGCTCAGTCGTGTCTGACTCTCTGCGACCCCATGAATCACGGCACGTCAGGCCTCCCTGTCCATCACCAATTCCTGGAGTTCACTCAAACTCATGTCCATTGAGTCGGTGATGCCATCCAGCAATCTCATTCTCTGTCGTCCCCTTCTCCTCCTGCCCTCAGTCCCTCCCAGCATCAGAGTCTTTTCCAATGAGTCAACTCTTCGCATGAAGTGGCAAAAGTATTGGAGTTTCACTAGGCAACACAATCAACTCACTGAGCATGTGATGACTGGAGAGATACAGGAACACACTTATTTGGCCAGTGCCTGTGACCCACGGGCTGATCTAAATACTTTTAGAGGATTATTATAGTTTCCGTAGCAGTAGGGCAGCTTGTACTGGAAGACGCTGTCTCTGCTGGGAGGTGGAACCAGTGAATTTCTGTCACTTGGGCTCTGAACTCAGTTTACAGTGTAAGGAAAGTCACTTTTTAGGGCAGCTACAACTATATCATTTTTTTTGCAAACCACGATTTCCTGTTTTGTTCTCTATTTATACTTTACATTTAGTTTTAAGAAAGCACTAGCGGTTTGGTGTTTTGGTTGTTTCTAGTTCAATCTTTATCAACAAAGCAAACTTTCTTTTCAAGACTATGTTTTGTAATATAAGTGAACTGTAGGCCTAGATTCCTTTAGAATACTTTGCTCAGAAAGATTCTTAAAGCTTTAATAATAAGACAAATCACAACTCTCTAAATCAATGTCTCATGAAGTGGGAATCCACTCAGCAGTCTTGAAGGTTGTGAATTCCTCAAGGATTTCACACAGGGGTGTTTTAGACAGCATCCTTTCAACACAAATGTTTTCACACAAAATTTCAGGCACACAGTTGTCCAGGTTGAAGTGCAGAAATGTGTAACTATGATATCTGCATTATGATACTCTTCACAAAACACTAAAGTATCCAAGACACTTTGTTAGTTGTCTCAAGACTTAGCAACTCAATGTTTGCCCTTGAAGAATTTGTTGTCTAAGAAAGATACACACCTTGGCTCCACGTAGGCATGATACATCACTCAATAGAATACAAATACGAAAACAACTCAGGAACCAAAGCCCTCACCTCTTTGCAAGTCAAGGAAAGATGTATTTTAGAGATGAATGGCAACAGCCCTTAAAACTGATTTTGGTCCTCTGTGTTCACTGGCAGAGCTTTGCTTTCCCAGTGTACAAGGACCGTGTGTGTTTCTTTGATTGCGGGGCTTATAGGAGGAGCCGGTGCGGCCAGTGAGCAAGGATCAGGTCTACACACACACCACCTTCCAGGTGGCCCCTCTGGCATGTTGTGGTGTGCAGAGCACGGCCAAATTCTCAGTCTCAGTCTTTCGGGATGGCTCAGAGCCTGATGATGCTCTCAGGTCACTGGAAAAGGAGAAGCGGTCATAGCACACACTTGGGGTCCAGCTAAGGAGCGGTGGCTGGTCACCACAAATACAAAGCCTCTGCAGAACAGGCCTGCCAGCCCATGGTACAACAGCCAAGTTTATGTTCAGGTTTTCCCTGAGCAACTCCTGCTTCCCTTGGGACACACCACCCATGGAGCATGGGATCCCAGGTCCCACCAGTCCCCGTAAGCTGCTTCCCTCACATCTGTGCCTGAGATGCTGCAGGTGCTGGCCCTGGTAGACGTGGCAACACACAGGACCAACAAGGTAACAAACAGAGGATGGATCAGTAAATGGATGAAAGAAGCATCTGAACGTGCACACATTATTTAGTTAAATTTTCACTATGAGCCTTTAAGGCAAGTATTATTATGTACCCCCATTACACAGATGAAGAGTCTGTCAAACCTACACAGATGACGGCTCAGAGAGGCTCTGTGTCTTGTGCCAGACACAACCTCTCCCAACCACCACCTGGTTAACAAGATGTTAGCCACTGAGACCCAAAGGGGTGTCACCTCTCAGGGCTTTTTGCTTCTGGCTGGAGGTGGAGTGGAAGATGTTGCATTTTAAAATGTCTGACCAAAAAGTCTGGAAGCCTCGCATACAATTTGAGAGAAATCAAGGATGTTATTATTGTTGTACCTGGGCAGGGTAAAGTTAGTGTGACCTCCTGGGGCTCTGCAGGCACTGAATCCTCATCAAATATGATTTTACTGACTCATAAAAAGAAAGGGAGGGAGAAGAGCACACAATGACACAATTGTGGCCTTCTATTGCTGGGTTGTGAAAGAAAAGGTCAAAAAAAGAAAACAAATAATGACTTTCATCCTGGCCCCTCTCCAGTGGGATAGCAGTCAGCAAACAGGGGCCTCCTGGATAATTTTCCAGATCTTCTTCCCTTCTCAGAGGTCTCCTGAGGCTGTGCAACAGCAGTTAAATCAATTCTTAATTAGCTTTCAGCATTTATCTTTTGAAAATCCAGACCTATATGAATATTTATTGAACACTTACGACTTACTAAGCGCGGAGCATGTGTGCCAGGTCCTGGAGATACAAAGGGGGATCGGGACAAGCCTACAAATGGAAAAGTATCTGCAGCGGCAGGTGCACCTGGTCTGGGACGAACCTTGCATACTTGCCGCGGGAAGCAGGCGGACAAGTCTCAGCAGGAGTCAAAGCACAGAAGGAGCTGAGGAGCAAAAAGTGCTGAAGAGTACAGAGGGGTGCCACTGGGCTAACTTTTATTTTTCAGAACAAGAAGAACAAGGATGGGATTAGCCTACTGCTTGAAGTAGACTCGAGAGGTCACAAGTGACAGTGAACCAATACAACAGCTCAGGGACTATTTGCTTCTGTTTAGGATGGAAAGGGGAAGGATTTCAAACTGGGAGATGGCAGAACACAGAGTTAAGAGAGAGGATGGCTGCCTGGGGCCGGTGCAGAAGAATTGGAAACTGTTCATCACTTTCATGAGCGCAATCCCTCTGGGCTCAGACAAACCCTTCCTCCGGGGCAGTAACAATTTACACATAGGGTCTCAGAGCTAGTTAGAAATCTCTGAGGACTCATAGAAAGAGAAGTACTAGAAGAGCAAAGGGGCATATTTTATCCCAATTTTCAAAACTGTTTGAATTCTGGATGTGAATAATCCATTAGTGAACTGATTATTAAACAAATTGGCAAGCTCTTATAAAAGAATGAGATCATCGCTAACATTGGAACATTGGTTCACTAAGCGCAAATTCCCTTAAAATTTAAGGGTTAACCTAACTAGATTTATTGGTGGGGTAAGAGGGTGAGATGGGCAAGTAGAGATTAGGTGGAAATAAGGAATGCTATAACCATGGGCTGTCTTGATATCTCAAAGTTTTGACAAAATTTCCCAAGATTATTTCATGGATCAAGATAGTAAATGTGAGCAGAGGATAATACTTTTGGGTAGAATTGTAACTAATCAAGTTCCAATTTGCATAACTAATGAAAACACCAATCTACCAGTTGCCTCCATTGGCATGCTACATGTCTCTAGTTTTATTAATAGTTATTAATACATTCTCCCTGATGACATGGATGAGGATCCGGAAAGCAGACCTATCAAATAAAAGCAGATGATACAAGTCTGGGAGGGACAGCTAATGCTACACATTACAGAATTAAAATTCAAAATTTTTCTAGCCAGGTAGACCAAATCAATGAAATAGAAACTTTAAAAAATGAAATATTTAAAATCTTCATTTACAAATGTAAAGGAGAGGTTTGACAGGAAAGGTTTCCTATGTGGAAAAGATCTAGGAATTTTAGTTAATGACAATAAGATCACATTCTGAAGTTCTACATTGACATGAACTTTGGAGGAACACTATCCAGAGCAGTATAAGTACTATATATTGATCTTTGATTTGGGGAAATCAACTTGGGCTTCCCTGATGGTTCAGTGGGTACAGAATCTGCCTGCAATGCAGGAGACACAGGAGACTTGGATTCAATTCCTGGGTCAGGAAGATCCCCTGGAGAAGGAAATGGCACCCACTCCAGTATTCTTGCTTTAAAAAAATCCCATGAACAGAGGAGCCTAGCAGGCTACAGTCCAAAGGGTCACAGAGTCAGACATGACTAAACAATTAAGCACAAGCACTGTCTTTATCTTACCATTTGTGGTGGCATGTTAACTAGAATATGAATTTCTTACAGAAGTCTTTTGCTCTACTTTAAGGCATCCCACTCCAGTACTCTTGCCTGGAAAATCCCATGGATGGAGGGGCCTGGTAGGCTGCAGTCCATGGGGTCGCTAGGAGTTGGACACGACTGAGCGACTTCACTTTCACTTTTCACTTTCCTGCATTGGAGAAGGAAATGGCAACCCACTCCAGTGTTCTTGCCTGGAGAATCCCAGGGACGGGGGAGCCTGGTGGGCTGCCGTCTATGGGGTCGCACAGAGTCAGATACGACTGAAGCGACTTAGCAGCAGCAAGGCATTTTTATTCCTATATCGCCTGGGAAGAAGAAAACCTGATAGCCCTTTTTGTAATTTAATCATGATTTATTTACATTCAAGCTAACTTGTGCAAGTAAAGTTTTCCATTTTACATTTAAATTTCCCAAGTACAAATATCTGTTTTAATTGAGATACAAATATATACAGTGAAATGCACAGGTCTTAAAGGTACAGCTTAATGAGTTTTGCCAAATGTATATACCAATGTAATTCATATATCCCCAGTAAAATACAGAACATTTTCTTCAACTCAGAAAGTTCCTTTATGCCTCTTTCCAGTCAACTGCACTCCTCCAAAGCCAACCATTGCTCTGATTTCTATCACCATAGATTAGTTTTGTCTGTTCTTGAGTTTCATATAAATGGAATTATACAATATGTATTCTTTTGCATCTGGCTTCATTAGTTCATTAAGTATATTTTTACATGTATCAGTAATTCGTTCCTTTTTATTGCTGAATAGTATCCTGTTGTATGAATATTCCATAGTCTGTTAATCCATTCACCTGTTGATAGACATTTGGGTTATTTCTGTTTTTAAGCTATTTTGAACAACTTTGATAAAAAGATTCATGAACAAGTCTTTTGTGGGCATATGTTTTCATTATCTAAGGTAAATGCCTAGGAGTGGACTATCTGGTTCATGGGATAGGCTTATGTTGAGCTTTGTAAGGAACTGCCAAACAATTTTCCTGTGGTTGTGCCCTCTTCACTCCACCAGCAGTGTGAGTATCCATATCCTCACTTTCAGTGCTGTCAGTCTTTCATTTCAGTCATTTTAGTGGGTGGAATTGAATCTTCATCTCTTAGATGAGTAGAGATGTTGAACACCTTTTTTCATGTGTATACTGGCTGTTCACGCATCTTCTGTTGAAAGTACATGTTCAAGTCTTTTGCCTGAATTTCATTGAGTTGTCTTTTTTATTATTGAGCTGTATGAGTTCTTTATATATTTTAGATACAAGTCCTTTGTCAAATACCTGTATTACAAAACTTCTCTCAGTCTTGCCTATTTACTCTCTAACTAGTGTCTTTTAATGAGCAGAAATTTTGGTTGTCTTTTTTTTTTTTTTCATTGAAGTCCAACATAGCAATCTCTAGTTGATTAGTGAGTTTTGTGCCCTCTCCAAGGAATGTTTTTTCACCCTAAGATCATGAAGTTATTCTTCTGTTTTCTTCTAATTTAGAAGCTTTGTGATTCTACTTATTACAGTTTAGGCCTATCAGTTCAGTTCAGTCGCTCAGTCGTGTCCAACTCTGCGATCCCATGGACTGCAGCACGCCAGGCTTCCCTGTCCATCACCAACTCCCAGAGCTTACTCAAACTCATGTCCATCAAGTCAGTGATGACATCCAACCATCTCATCCTCTGTCATCCCCTTCTCCTCCTTGCCTTCAATCTTTCCCAGCATCAGGGTCTTTTCCAATGAGTCACATCAGATGGCCAAAATATTGGAGTTTCAGCTTCAATATCAGTCTTTTCAAAGAACACCAGGACTGATCTCCTTTAGGATGGACTGGTTGGATCTCCTTGCAGCCCAAGGGACTCTCAAGAGTCTTCTCCAACACCACAGTTCAAAAGCATCAATTCTGCGATGAACATTGGGGTACACGTGTCTCTTTCCCTTCTGGTTTCCTCAGTGTGTATGCCCAGCAGTGGGATTGCTGGATCATAAGGCAGTTCTATTTCCAGTTTTTTAAGGAATCTCCACACTGTTCTCCATAGTGGCTGTACTAGTTTGCATTCCCACCAACAGTGTAAGAGGGTTCCCTTTTCTCCACACCCTCTCCAGCATTTATTGCTTGTAGACTTTTGGATCGCAACCATTCTGACTGGCATGAAATGGTACCTCATAGTGGTTTAGATTTGCATTTCTCTGATAATGAGTGATGTTGAGCATCTTTTCATGTGTTTGTTAGCCATCTGTATGTCTTCTTTGGAGAAATGTATAGAACAGTCTTATGGACTCTGTGGGAGAGGGAGAGGGTGGGAAGATTTGGGAGAATGGCATTGAAACATGTAAAATATCATGTATGAAACGAGTTGCCAGTCCAGGTTCGATGCACAATACTGGATGCTTGGGGCTAGTGCACTGGGATGACCCAGAGGGATGGTGTGGGGAGGGAGGAGGGAGGAGGGTTCAGGATGGGGAACACATGTATACCTGTGGCGGATTCATTTTGATATTTGGCAAAACTAATACAATTATGTAAAGTTTAAAAATAAAATAAAATTTAAAAAAAAAACAAAAACAAACAAACAAAAAAGCATCAATTCTTCAGTGCTCAGCTTTCTTTATAGTCCAACTCTCACATCCATACATGACTACTGGAAAAGCCATAGCTTTGACTTCATGGACCTTGGTTGGCAAAGTAATGTCTCTGCTTTTTAATACACTGTCTAGGTTGGTCATAGCTTTTAGGTCTATGATTCATCAAATTAACAATTGCATTTGGTGTGGAGACAAGATTCAGAATTCATTCTTCCCCCATACAGATATTCAGTTATCCCCAAAACAATTAATTCAAAAGGTTTTCTCTCTCTGTTGAATTGCTTTGGTGCCTTTGTCAAAAATCAATTTACTGTATAAATTTGAGTCTATTTCTGGACTCTCTTGGTGCCAATGTCTTTTGGTTACTATAACTTTATAGTAAATTTTAAAATCAGGTAATGTGAGTGCTCCAACTTCATTTTCCTTTTTCAAGTTTATTTCGTGAGTTTCCACATAAGTAAAAAGAAATCTGCTGGGTTTTTTTGTTTTTTTTTTTTGCTGTGCTGCATGGCTTGCACATTCTCAGTTCCCTGAACAGGGTTTGAATCCAGGCCACAACAGTGAAAGCCCAGAATCCTAACCATTAGGCCACGAAGAAATTTCTGCTAGCATTTTAATTGGGATTGCATTGAATCTATATATAAATTTTGGAAAAATTGAAATTTTACTAATATGGAGTCTTATAACATGTATACAGAGTATATCTCTCCATTTATTTATGATTCCTTTGGTTTTCCTTGGAAATATTTTTGTAGTTTTTTGGTGTAGATATCTGGTCATTTAGAAGTAGCTTACTTTTAATAGAACATATAGTCAGTGTACAAAAGTCAATTGTATTTCTACATAAAAGCAATAACTGGAAAATGAACCATTCCAGTAGCATCAAACACCAAAATATACATAAAGATATAATTCACATGTTTTATTAAATGTATCATTAAATATGCTTTGGTTTTTGATGCTATTGGAATGGTTCTTTTTCCAACTGTTACTTTTGTATGGAAGTATAATTGACTTTTGCACAATGACTCTGTATTCTACTAGTAAACTACTTCTAATGACCAGATATAGTAAGGTTTTTTTGTACATTCCTTTAGATTTTCTTTATACACAATGCTGTCCGTGAATTTAAAATTATATTTCTTTATAATTTTTTAAAAATTTGTTTTCTTGCCTTCTTATAACATCTGGCACCTCCAGGATAACACTGTACATAAATTGTGAAAGAGGATAGACTGGTTTGTTCCTGATTGTAGGGGAGAAGTTTTTCAATATTTTATCCTTAAGTGTAGTGTTATTTCATTTTCCATAATTTCAAAACATTTACAACCTCATTTATAATCTCTTATTTAACATAATGGTTATTTGATAGCATATTTTTTATTTTCACATATTTAGGATTTTCCTAATGTTTCCATTATTGACTTTCAAAACATTCTGTATGACTTCAATCCTTTGAAATTTGTTATTATTTTATGGACCAATTTTTGGTCTATCTTGGTGAATGTTCTATGTACATTTGAAAGGAAAGACTATTCTGCAGTTGTAGGGTATAGTGTTCTGTAAATATTAATTAGGTTAATTTGGCTGATATGCTATTCAAATCCTCTATACTTTTATAAATTTTTTCTATACTTGTTGTTCTACCAAGTATACCTAAATGTGCAGTATTAAAGTCTGCCACACTAATTATGAGTTTGTTAATTTGACCCTTTAGTTCTGACAGATCTTATAACATGTACTTTGAGGCTGTTGCTGAGGTACAGATACATTTAAGATTTTAATGTCTTCTTGATGATTTGACTGTTTTATCATCATGAGTATCTCTATTTCTGATAAAACTGTTTTTAAGTCTACTTTGTCTGATATTAACATATAACTCCATCTTTCTTATGATTAATGTTCATGCAATTTATATTTTATTGATCTTTTACTTGTAACCTATCTTCAGTTTTATATTTAAAATGTGTCTCTGGGGGCCAGCTTGCTAGGTTTGTTTTATTATCCAATCTGACAAAATTACTGCCTATATGTATGAGGTATTTGGTCCATTTGTATTTAATGTAATTATTCAAAGAGTTGACTTTGGGTCTACCATCTTGCTATTTGTTTACTACTGGTCCTTTATTTCTCTTTTCCTATTTTATTTTGTGTTAATTTTCAAATTTTATTTTACCCTTGCCTTTCAATTTTGAGCTGTTTGCTTTCTTTCTTAGTTGTGTTCAAGGTCACTTATCATTTGTTCTTCAATGGCTAATCTGTTGTTAAGGCCATCCAAGCGTGTCTTGAATTTCATTTATTTGTCTTGTATTTTATGTCTTATATTTTATTTTTGTATTTTATCTTATATTTTATTTTACTTTTTAGCTCTAGAATTTCCATTTCCATTTATTTTTATTTCAGAGTTTTCATTTCTTTCCTGAAATATCCTTCTCTTTCCCTTACATTATTTAAGATATTTATAACAGTTATATAATTATCAGTACTTATCTGATAACTCCAATACTGAGTTCATCCAAGAATATGTTCCTATTGTCTATATTTTTAATCAATAACGAGTGACATTTTTTCTGCTTTTTTACATGTCTCTCTCCCTCTCTCTTTAAAAGTTATGCTTCAGAGAATTGTGTATAGAAAAATAGTGGAGAATGGAACATAATCTTTACCCTGCTTTTGTTTACTTCCCAGGCTGCAAGCCCTTTCCTCTGCCAGGTAGCTATTCAGGTTTACCTAGAATTGAGTTGAAATGGTGCTGGTGCAGTTTTATTTAGACTGAGTCTACCTAAAATTATTCAGATTAATTTACCCAACTTCCAGCCAGTTTCCTTGATTTTTTGTTTACCTTTGAACTCTTGTACAGCCCCCAGAACTTAAACACCAGGTGAATGTTTGAAACTATGTGGTTTCTCTCTGCCTACAAGCCACTCTTCCACTGGTGCTGTCCCAAAAAATTTAGAAAGGGGGAGATAATAATATTGGGGTTTTTGCAGGTTTTGTGAATATATTTTTGTGCCACTTATTAATTTATTGCTTCCCAGCAACAAATGTGTCTTTCTTTGCTCTATTCCATGATACCAGAGCTGGATTCTACAGACTGTATTTCACCTTTGCCAGTTGGCTTGATGCTAGCCCCTGTCAACAGACGGTATTGGAAAGACATTGCAAATCTGGAAGAGAAAGACTTTTTCTTCTTCCAGTGTTTTATTTTTCTACATGGTGGCAAGTGGGTCAGTATGCAGGGGCCCTGGCAGTGTTCCTAGCACGAAAGATGGTTCTTGGGTTCAGAAGCAGGCTCTCTCCAACACATGTCAACACACTGTCTCCACAGGCAGAGGTCTGAATCCTAGCCTTACAGGGGCCTCTTCCTCTGAGTTTCTAAGTTTCTTCATTAATCACTTATCCTTCAGCTTTAGGGATAGTTACTGTTCTCTGCAGTTACTACTTTAGAGTTCTTCTTTACCTCTCTCAGTAATTAACCATCTTTTACTTAGCAATTCTTTATATTAAATCTTTCCTACTAAAGTTGCTGTGTGGTTTACACCTTGGACTGATCCCAGGGGTCTTTTAGTGCTTCCTACCAGCACACACTGTTATATAAAGTCCAAAAATTGTTTTTTTCTTATAAACTCCCTTTTACAGGCCTACTCCATTATAGACCCACACTTTCTCTGGTCCCCACACAGTGCTGTCTATGCACACACTATTCTCAACTCCTCGTATCCCTTCCCGCACCTCCCTTCCTGGCCTGGTGCACTCCAAGTCATCCTTCCAGATGGCTCAAAGGCATTTCCTTGAGGAAACTCTACTTCTACACCTACCTATACCTGGCCATCCCTTAGGTATGGAAGCTAGAGTTCTCTGCTACACCTAGGAAGGGCTCATTTCTCTCTGGAATATAGTTCATCAAGGTATCTTTGCATCCTTCAACTTTTTGCTAGTCTCATTGAAAAATTTGGATTTTATTTTTCTAGCTTTTTCTTGTTGCTTTCCATGACCAAAAATATTTCACATTGTTTTTACATCCTAACTGGAAGTAGAAGCCTCTAGGTGTTCTTACACGTGCAAAGACAGTTTCCAGAAGTATATACTAATACAATGCCAAGCGTGGAATGGGTTTGAGCACATAAATGGGTAAAGAGAGACGTCATTTACTTTCTACTATGATCTTTGTTAATTCATTCATTTATTCAGCAACTACTTATTGAGCACCTACTATACACCACTGTACGAGCACCTACTTCTGAGCCCTAAGAATATAGTGTTTAGTTCAGTTCAGTCGCTCAGTTGTGTCTGACTCTTTGGACCCCATGAACCGCAGCACACCAGGCCTCCCTGTCCATCACCAACTCCCGGAGTCCACACAAACCCATGTCCATCGAGTTGGTGATGCCATCCAACCATCTCATCCTCCGTCATCCCCCTTCTCCTCCTGCCCTCAATCTTTCCCAGCATGAGGGTATTTTCAAATGAGTCAGCTCTGTGCATCAGGTGGCCAAAGTATTGGAGTTTTAGCTTCAACATCAGTCCTACCAAAGAACACCCAGGACTGATCTCCTTTAGGATGGACTGGTTGGATCTCTTTGCAGTCCAAGGGACTCTCAAGAGTCTTCTCCAACACCACAGTTCAAAAGCATCAATTCTTCAGCACTCAGCTTTCTTCACAGTCCAGCTCTCACATCCATACATGACCACTGGAAAAACCACAGCCTTGACTAGATGGACCTTTGTTGGCAAAGTAATGTCTCTGCTTTTTAATATGCTGTCTAGGTTGGTCATAACTTTCCTTCCAAGGAGCAAGCGTCTTTTAATTTCATGGCTGCAAGCACCATCTGCAGTGATTTTGGAACCCAGAAAAATAAAGTCTGACACTGTTTCCCCATCTAATTGCCAGGAAGTGATGGGACCAGATGCCATAATCTTAGTTTTCTGAATGTTGAGCTTTAAGCCAACTTTTTCACTGTCCTCTTTCACTTTCATCAAGAGGTTCTTTAGTTCTTCTTCACTTGCTGCCATAAGGGTGGTGTCAGCTGCATATCTGAAGTTATTGATATTTCTCCTGGCAGTCTTGATTCCAGCTTGTGCTTCCTCCAGCCCAGCGTTTCTCATGATGTACTCTGCATAGAAGTTAAATAAGCAGGGTGACAATATACAGCCTTGACATACTCCTTTTCCTATTTGAAACCAGTCTGTTGTTCCATGTCCAGTTCTAACTGTTGCTTCCTGACCTACATACAGGTTTCTCAAGAGGCAGGTCAGGTGGGCTGGTATTCCCATCTCTTTCAGAATTTTCCACGGTTTATTGTGATCCACATAGTCAAAGGCTTTGGAATAGTCAATAAAGCAGAAATAGATGTTTTTCTGGAACTCTCTTGCTTTTTCCATGATCCAGCGGATGATGGCAATTTGATCTCTGGTTTCTCTGCCTTTTCGAAAACCAGCTTGAACATCCGGAAGTTCATGGTTCACATATTGCTGAAGCCTGGCTTGGAGAATTTTGAGCATTACTTTACTAGCGTGTGAGATGAGTGCAATTATGCGGTAGTCTGAGCATTCTTTGGCATTGCCTTTCTTTGGGACTGGAATGAAAACTGACCTTTTCCAGTCCTGTGGCCACTGCTGAGTTTTTCAAATTTGTTGGCATATTGAGTGCTGCACTTTCACAGCGTCATCTTTCAGGATTTGAATATAGTATGAATAACAACAAAAGGTCACTGCTGTCATGGAATTTATATTCTAGTGGGAAGAGACAGGCAATAAACAAACAAATATGTGATAAGCTAGGTAATGATAAATGCTATAAGAATAAGTTAGGTTAAAGGGGATAAAGTCTGATGGTAATTAGGGTGCTATTTTATATTGATGGCCTGGGAAAGCCTCTCATCAAGGTCTATTTGAGCAGAGACCTCGAACTTGGAGAGTGAGCCCTGAGGATATGTGAATGAAGAATATAGCAAGCAGAGAAAACAGCAAGAAGCCCACAGTAATTATGTACTTTGTGTACTAGGACAGTGAGAAGGCCAGAATACTCAGTGTAGACAGTCTGAGGGGTGGGGTGGGAGAAGAAGTGAAAGAGAGAATAAGGGGCCAGAGAGTGTAGTACCCTGTAGATCACTTATGAGTGTTGGTTCTTCCTCTGAGATGCAGAATCACCAGACATGTCCGAGCCAGAGAAGTAATGTGACTTGCTCTGGCTGCTGTGTGGAGAACACAGCTATGTGAATTCCATACCAATTTACTCATTTTCATCTTAAACATGAACATGTGTGTGTACAACTTGTATAACTAAAAAAAAATAGTTTAAAATAAATAAATAACCCTCAACAGCCTGCTACAAAGTTAAGCCCTGGCAGAGTGCCCACCATTGCCTGAGGCCAGACCTCCTGGCAAGGAAAGGTGGGGTCCAGGGCTCTGCTTCTCAAGTTTCATTTCAGCCTTACAGATGCAGGATACCCAGAGGGGTGTACAAAGAGACAGAGAAAATGGAGCCAGATTGAAATTGCAATATGTTGGTGAAGCATCCAAGGACCTAATATTGGAATCCAAACACAATATTTTATACCTATGTATATGTGTATACACACACAGACACATAAAACCTTTTAATTTTAAAAGTTGGCCAGCCCTCTATATTTCTCCTGCTAGCAGAGGATATTGTCCAGCTGTCCCACTTTTTCTCGTCCCTTAAAAAGAAAAAGTGTGACAAAACTGAGGCTCTTGAGGCAACCCAGAGCTGAGCTGGACACACAGCCCTTACCTGGGAGGAAGCTCTGCTCTCATCCTAGCCTGAGGCATGAGACCAGCACCTGTCATCTGAGCAGGGTTGGGTGAGGGTGGAGTTCAAGTTCACCTCTCCCTCTCATCCCATTTATGAGTCCTCCTATGTTTGGCAGAGGAGCCAGTCCCCACATTTGCTGCCCTCATATGCCATGGGCCTACACATGGTCTACAGAAACCTGCTCCATTGCTAGATATGACTGATTGCAAATTCTTCTTGATCTTGAGCTGAACCTTGCCCTCCAGAAACTTCTCTCCCCTGGTCCTAGCTCAGTCTCTGGATTTACATGGGGAAGTCTGCTTTCCCCTCCACATGGAAGCTAATTCTTTGTTTCTAGAGGATAATCATGGTGAGATTCACACCTTTAGCCTGCCTTTCTCACCTTGTCTCTCTCCATTCCAGACCCAAGGCATGTTCCCCCTGATCTACAGACAGACTGTCTTGTACACACTGTTTCACCTGTGCAATCCCTTCCCACCTCTGCCCTGGCACACTGAAAGTCATCCTTCCAGAAGCTTCCTAGGTCATTTCTGTGTCAAGACTCCCTACCTGTCCAGCAATGAGGACCACCCTCTTCTTACACTCCCATGGCACTTTGTAGGAACTCCTCCTCAGCAGACCTCTCAGTGCCTGGTAATGATGGCTGCGTGTGACTTGCCTGGCTCGCTTCTCTGCACCAGACTGAGAGCTTCTCTTAGGCAAGCGCAAACTTTTCATCCCCAGGCCTTTCATAGAGATGAACATATAGCTGATGCTGAATAAGTATATATTGAGTAGATTTATTATTTAATGAAATTAACCTGGGCACCTATGTATTTTCACATGACCTGAATCCTATATTGCTTTCTTCCAAGTCTTAACAAAGATGGGGGGAGAACAGTAAACAGCCCCCTCTTCCCTAAACCCCAAGGAAGGAGGCCCCTGCCCTTCCTTAAGCAGCTGGTGGAGGAGAAAGAGATCTATTGAGCAGCACTTGACACATGCCAAGTGCTGACACAGTGCCTTTCACTGATCTACTTGCTGAATTCTCATAAATCCCTTCATGAGGGAGGTCTTGCTGTTCCCACTCTGTAGGTGAGGTTCTTGGTGCTATGTAAGTTGCCCAGGCTCTGTAACATTACAGACGATGATGCAGAAAGTGTGCTTGACTCTAAAGCCCTCCTTTTCTACAGCTCAATCTATCTTTAAAAGGGGAAAACATAAGGAAGAAACAGAAATTAACAAAGAGATGATGGGAAAGTTAAAGTAGCTGGAGACCAGTTGGATTGACAAGAAAAAGAATGGTGGCTAGAGGAGATTCCTCCTCAACTCTCCTCCTTTAAAGCCCTCTTTAAATAGAGAAGACCTAAGTGTGTTTCTCGGAGAAGGCTAAGGCACCCCACTCCAGTACTCTTGCCTGGAAAATCCCATGGATGGAGGAGCCTGGAAAGCTGCAGTCCATGGGGTCGCTGAGGGTCGGACACGACTGAACGACTTCACTTTCACTTTTCACTTTCATGCATTGGAGAAGGAAATGGCAACTCACTCCAGTGTTCTTGCCTGGAGAATCCCAGGGACGGGGGAGCCTGGTGGGATGCCATCTATGGGGTCACACAGAGTTGGACACGACTGAGGCGACTTAGCAGCTTCAAGTGTGTTTCTAGGCAAAGTGTAACAGGACAGAGGGATGGTAGAACGTTCAAGAGAAAGAGCTGTATGGATAGTAGTCTTGGAGAAGATGTTTGGGTTGCAGTGGGGCACGAGTCAATGATCTAACCTCGGAGAGGGGAGGGATGTTACTTTCTCAGATTCCTCTGGAAGGAAGGGAGGCAGCCAGGGTCTGAGTGAGAGCTTTACACTGTCACCTTGGTTCATCCTCACAATCAGCCTGTGCTGGAGATCCTGCCAGCTGTCCTTTGGGTGAGGAGACCCTGGGTGTGCATAAGGTGAGGAGTGAGGGTCAGCAGGCTGAAGGGAGGGAGGGGGGACTGGAGAGCTGAGGGGCGTGGAGAAGGCACTATTGAAGGGCTGCAAACAAAATGGCCCATATCCTAAAACATCTGACAATTTGGCCCTTTACAGAAAATGCTTGCTGACCCCTCCAGTATATCATCAGCTCCATGAAGGCTGGGACCATGACTTAACTTTTTTCTTGTATTCCAAAATAGTGCCTAAAATGTAGAACTGCTCTTAGATGTTAAAATATGAATGGATGGGAAAACATCAGATACCACTTATTTTTAATAGCGTGCTTTTTCTCCCTCATTGTGAGAACAATGGAGATTGTGGCCTTCAAAGCAACATATGATGCCATTAGCATACCCTCATTTTCTAAAAAGTGAGGGATGGCAGCCAGTGCAGGAATATTTAATAGAGTACCTTGAAGCTCTGACATTGGACTGATTTTATGAGCCCTGATGTTTCTGTTAGATGAAAGCTGCCAAACTACACCTGAAAACCCCAATTATGCCCAGACCCAGCCAAAGCCATATTTTCAACCTGACTTTGTGTTCTCCTAAACTATAAAATTTCCAACTTAGCTAAGTGAAGAGTGACGTAAAGTTTCCTATGTATGGTGAGCGGTTTTATGGGCCCTCAGATCTAAGAGCACATGATAGCTAGAATATTGGAGACCTGAGGAGAAGTTAGCTTGGGTCTAAAATATAACATTCTTAATTATAATAGGAACAATGCCATTGAAATGGACAAATGTTATCTCTGAGGAGAACCAGGATTGCTGGGGATCAGAGAGCATGAGAGCCCAGGGATTCATGTGGAGAAGGCCACGGTTATGAGTTCTTGATCTATAGATTTCTGCCAGCTTCAGAAGAATATCTAAGGAGGAGTTCATCTTCTCTTCCTTCCTCACTGAATAAAATAAGATTTATCATAGGGCCAGGAGACACATAGGGAGTTCTGGGCCTACTACCTTCTCTACTTCTTCCAAGCAGCTATCAACTTAGAGGGTCCCCTATCAACTCAGAAGGACAGACAATCAGAAGGAGACTTTGTCCTCACAGACAATGAACAGGGGCTCAGTTGAAAATCCACGTGCTAAAAGACAGACTCACGTTAGCTTCAACTTATTGCACACTCCCTGTGGCCAGGCAATATGCTAGTGTTATACCCATCTTACCTTGTTTGTTTCCAGAGCTACCTGGGATACAGGTGTTCATGTCTGCAGAGCAGTGGGCCCATCAGGGGTCAACATAAGGAGCAGAACCACCCAGCTGTGCCCTGAATGGTGGTTACTAAGTCCCTCTGCTAGTAGTGAAGTAGAAACCAACTGGTGTTGTTACTTATGTTTGTTCAGTTCAGTTCAGTCGCTCAGTCATGTCCAACTCTTTGTGACCCCATGAATCGCAGCACACCAGGCCTCCCTGTCCATCACCAACTCCTGGAGTTCACCCAGACTCACGTCCATCGAGTCAGTGATGCCATCCAGCCATCTCATCCTCTGTCGTCCCCTACTCCTCCTGCCCCCAATCCCTCCCAGCATCAGTCCTTTCCAATGAGTCAACTCTTCGCATGAGGTGGCCAAAGTCCTGGAGTTTCAGCTTTAGCATCATTCCTTCCAAAGAAATCCCAGGGCTGATCTCCTTCAGAATGGACTGGTTGGATCTCCTTGCAGTCCAAGGGACTCTCAAGAGTCTTCTCCAACACCACAGTTCAAAAGCATCAATTCTTCGGCGCTCAGCCTTCTTCACAGTCCAACTCTCACATCCATACGTGACCACAGGAAACACCATAGACTTGACTAGATGGACCTTTGTTGGCAAAGTAATGTCTCTGCTTTTGAATATGCTATCTAGGTTGGTCATAACTTTCCTTCCAAGGAGTAAGCGTCTTTTAATTTCATGGCTGCAGTCACCATCTGAATGTTTGTTAGTAATAGTTAATTAGTCAACTTGACAAAAAATTACTAAACTCCTCTTGACAGGTGAGACACACAGAAGAGACTTACTCTGGCCATTCAGATGGACAAAGTCAGATCCACTAGCACCAGAAGCAAGTCTCCTGCCCTTTAAGGATGACCTCCTTCAGGAAGCCTCCCTGCCTTCACCCAATTCTTGTACTTTCTCTTAGAGAGCCATTCAGGTCAATACCTCAATCCCCTTAGATTGGAGGTTATCTATTTCGTGTGTGTGACTGTGACTTGTCACTGAGGGAAATCTCTGAGGACAGCTGCTGCCTCGCACTTGAGGTTGTGATGCAAGACTGGTGTCTGAGCAACCCGGGATTTGAATCTCAGCCCTGCCACTGCCAAGGTGATTAGGTCGCCTCTTTTCATCTCTCTGACTCATGCATCTCCAAGGCCAAATCACTGACCTGAGGGCAGCTGCCATATCTTTCTCTTGGTTCCCTGGCTCTTTGCCCATATGGTGCTGGTATCTGGGCAGAGCTTTGATCTCCACCCTACAAGAATCCCCCAGCTTGTCTGATGGCAAAGAACTGGTTTCCCCCACCTTAGGGCTCAGGTGCTCCTCTGTGATAAATCGCTGGCAACCAGAGCACGTGCATCAGCAACAGGGGAGGGAGAGGAGGGAAATTTAAATGAGTCTTAGGGGATTGGAAAATTATTTGGTGAAATGTTCCTAAGCTTTTTCTACTTAATACCCATAAATTTCAGGGGCCATGTGCGCTAACAGCTTTTGATTTACAATGTCTTTATTCTTGCATTGTATTTATGCCAAATTATGAAAAGGTAGCAAGAGTCAAAAGAACCTTTTAAAAATGCTTGGGGACCCATCATGGGGTCGAGCCATTTCTGTCAATCTTTGCCACCACTTGCTTAAAACGAGGGCTCTGGGTGCTGACAGCTGAGTAGCTAATTGGTGTTGGACGCCAGCCCACCAGGAGTCCTTCTCTTCATAGAAACTTTTTCCTCCCTTCCCCCAGCTCCCTGCCTTGGGTAAGACCTTTTAATGGCTGCTGAGGGCAAGGAGGAAAGCCCGCCTTGGGTAAACTTTGTGGGGCCAGGTTTCACTCAGCTACAACAGCAGAGAAATATTCCCAAGACCTCTAATTAAAATGCCTACAGTCAACCAGTATGCTCCTGTTTCATTGCCCAGGGGTTGCAAAGCTCCCTGCTAATGCCGAACACAAATTAACTAAATGCTGTGTCAGCCTTTCTTGTCCCATTACAATGTTATTGTCATATTTATTAGCACAATTCCCTGTTGGACACTGGCTGGAATATCTGAAAAGCGAGTTAAGCACTCTCCTTGGCTAGATGGGAAAAATGCTTGGCCGTTTCCCTGCACACTCATCAACTCTGTGATTTGTGTTCACAGCAACACCCCGCCAAAGACAAGCTGCCCTGCCCTGCCGATGTTGTCTGCATTGGATGGAGACAGTTTTCCAAACTTGATGGAGACAGTTCCCACAAACTGTAATTGTCTTTCATTCACATGACTGTTAAACGACTAGGTTGTTGCCACTGATTTTACTTCAAAGAACAGCTCTATTACCTGCTTACTAAAATTTAACCATCTATAGTGCTTCCTTGAATTAATTACAGTGTCAGGGGAAAACAAACATCACGCATCACATTGCTCCAAATCACATCAGCCCAATTGCGTGATATTCAGAATTCAGTTTACTTTTGCACATCTCCCTCAATGACTCCCTCCTGCTTTGTCGGTCTGGCTGCATGCCTCCACACTCATCTGTGGGAGACATATTTTACCCAGAGTAATAGAGAAGCTGGATGAAAAAAAAAGAAAACATAAACACCTCTTTGGGATGTTTGACCCTGCTACTGTCATAGACACAGCAGCAAGAGCGCGTCAGCCTCCTCACACAAAGCCTGTTAACCACATGCATCCGAGCATCAGTGTCAAATTCAGGTCACAATAATTATCATTCATTTTCAACAGGTTAACCTCTCAAGAATAAGAAGGAACTACTACACTGAAGAGTTCAAGAAAATCTAGTTAAAGGGATGAAATGTAGATTAGTAGTTTTCACTTAAGTAGAATCTGTATCTTCAAGCCTCCCCCCACCCAACTGGTGCACAAAGCATCTTAGGATGTCTCCCAGGACATTATCTTAGGAGGTCTTGTGTCCTACTGAGAGGGGCAGTATGCACTGTGGAAAGTTCCATCTGTCTCTCAGACACTGAAGTCAGGGAGAGGACGAGTACAGGCTCTGCTGATTCACAGCTCCTTGTGTGAGTGAGGGCTGTCCAGAGTACCCCCAGTCGAAGGAACCCGCCTGGAGGAAAAGATGTGTCTTCTTCAATCCCACTGAGGTACCCACCTCTGATTTTCTGTTCTGCTATAAACCTAAGTCAAAGGGGTCAAAGAGATAAAAATGTTGTTCTAAGGACTTTTCATCCCACCTCCAAGGGCAGTTTGGACACAACTTCACAGAGAGAAGACAGAAGATAAGTGAAATTGATGGTGTCACACAGCATCATCCAAACAAGCCCAGCCCAGAGGGGCATATGAAAATGTCCAACTCCCGTCATGGTCATGAGACATGGACTTATTATAGCACCTATGATGTCACACTGTATACATCACATCTGAGCTCCTTGTCACCATTGAGCCAGACTTCACATTACATATTGAGAGATGATGTCCAGCGACCCTGACTCCCAGGGTAGACACTCTCTTACGAGAGGACCAAGCTGGCTGTGACATACAATTCTGTGCAGGAGCTGGCAGGGGTGGCCTGAGGTGCCCACAGAAAACAGGGCAACCAGCTGTGGGGTGCAGGGAATGGCCATTCCCAGGAAGACAGCTGGAAGTCTGAAGGGTGGCTCAAATCTCCCCAGAAGAAGAGTCACCAACAAGGAAATTCTCTGATCTAAAATCTCCTCTGAAAGCCAAAGTATAACTTGTCCAGGCACATTACAGGGAGGATTCAGAGTCTCACAGCCTCTATAGGTGAACTAAGCAATATCACCAAGAATTTTAGCTCCAAACTCTCAGACCCTCAATAGGGATGGCCCAGGGTACAATACAGTGCTTAGCCAACTTTAGATCCTTAGCTACAACTTTTGTGATGTCTGTCATGTCTGAACATCTCCTATGGTGATGGTGAATTTTGTGTGTCAACTTGACTGGACTGTAGGACAACCAGATAATTTGGTCAAACGTTATTCTGAGTGTATCTGTGAGGATGATTTTGGATAAGATTAACATCTGAGTCTGTAGACTCAGTAAGCAGATTTGTTCCCTCTAATGTGGGTAGTGAAGGCCTGAATACAACACAAAGGCTAAGTAAGAGGGAATTCTTCCTGCATGATGGCCTTTGAGCTGGGACATCAGGTTTTTTCCTGCCTTCAGACTTGAACTGAAACATCAGCTCCTCTTAGGTCTCAAGTCGGCCAGCTTTTAGACTGGAACTACTATTGGCTCTTCTGGGTCTATAGCTTGTTGACCAGAGATCATGGAACTTCTCAGCCTCCATAATCATTTGAGCCAAGGTGGGAGTGGGAGGAAGGGGCAGGGAGCCACGCTGCGTGGCTTTCAGAATCTTAGTTCCACAACTGGGCATTGAACCCAGGCCACAGCAGTGAAAGAGCCGAGTCCTAACCATTGGACCACCAGGCAATTTCCTGCCAATTCCTTATAATAAATCTCTATCTCTAATTAGTCTATCTATCTATCCTCTTGGTTCTGTTTCTCTGGAGAACCCTAATAATATGCCTCCTGTACCATATTTACCTAATAACTACTAAATCTTTTAACAGCCTATTTAAATAAATGAATTTTAAAATGCAACCCTGTCATGCTATGCTATGCTAAGTCACTTCAGTCGTGTCCGACTCTGTGTGACCCCATAGACGGCAGCCCACCAAGCTTCCCTGTTCCTGGGATTCTCCAGGCAAGAACACTGGAGTGGGTTGCCATTTCCTTCTCCAATGCATGAAAGCGAAAAGAGAAAGTGAAGTCACTCAGTCATGTCCGACTCTTAGTGACCCCCATGGACTGCAGCCTACCAGGCTCCTCTGTCCATGGGATTTTCCAGGCAAGAGTACTGGAGTGGGGTGCCATTGCCTTCTCCGGCAACCCTGTAATATTGATGTTTAAATCAAACATTTTTATATAAACATATAAGCTAACTGTAAGATTAAATACACGCATTAAAATAATAGCTCTCCTGAAAATACATACTCCTGATGGTAACTGTATGTGGACCAAACTTCTCTCATTTCAATTCCTACCAAATGGAAATCAAGTATATTTTATAGTGAATCTTACCCTCCTTTTTAAGTGGAAAACCCTTCTCTCTTAGGCACCAAAAATAATACCCAACACACAGTACAACACACAGAGTGACATTACTATGTGCTTTAATGTGGCCACACTTAAAAACTACTCCAACTACTTGTGGCTTATTATGCAGGTCTCATCATTTTGTGGGTCAGGGACTTAGGAAGGGCTCAACTGAGCAGTCTGTCTCTGATCCTTGAGGCATCAGCTGTAAAGGCTGGGACAGGAAGATCCACCGCCAGGATGGCATCTTCACTCACATATCTAGTGGCTCCATGTATCCTATCTCTTTCTCTGTCCCTTTGGGTGTCTCATTCTCCAGGGTCTCCAGAGCTTCTTGTGGCCTGGCAGCCCTGGGGCAGTCACGCTTCTTGCGTGGTGTCTCAGCACTCCAAGTGTGAGCATTCCAAGAGTCCCAGAGGCTCTTTACCTCTGTCCTGGAAGTCACATCTTACGAGCCAAGCAAGTCACTTAGGACAACCCAGAGTCAAAGAGAGGGAATGAACCCCTACAGCTCCATGGGAGAAATGTCAAAGAATCTGTGCCATCTTTATTCCTTCACCCCATTCTTGTGTACGGAAGAAGGAGAAAGTACTCCGACATGAGGTTTCCACATCATGGATAAAAGTGTATCATGTATCCAGAACGAAGGCAGGAGCCAGGTCACACTGGAGCAAAGGCATCAGTTTGAAGTCAGGCACAGTCAGCTTCGAGACCATATATACCACCGACTGGGTGACCTTGAGCTTAACCTCACTGAATCTCAGGGGGTATGGGGGTTGCATGGGGGAGTCTTGTCTGTAGAGTGGAATAATGGTATGTTCCAGGGTTATTGTGTGGATACCTAGTAAAAATAAAAACTTTAATCAGTAAGAATTAATGAGCTTAAGCAAGCCCAGGAAAACAGTGATGATTTTACAAAGGTATTTATAAAATACTGTATTTACCATAAAACCTACTCACACTCTGAAGGAAAATGAGACATAATAGAAAGAGCCTTCTCACTTAGCTTAAAAGCTACAGTTTTTGGAGGAAATTCACCAGCAAGCATCTTCTTAGAATGTCAGTTACCCCCAAATTCCTACCGTGATACCTGAGATGGCTCTGCTTAGTAATCATGTAGGGAGCTGGCAAAACAGCACCATCTTCTTTCTAAGCCATAATTAATCAAGTGTTTGAGGAGGTAGTGAAATGCACAGCAACTTGGCAGGCTCTGATCCTCCAGGTGCTTGGTGATGGTGATAACACCGCTTGTGGAGGGGCATTTTAGAAGTGTGTGGGAGATGCTTTTACCTGGTCCGCAGCTGGGGGCAGGGTGAACATTACTGGAGGGTGGCGACCAGGGACGCTGAGTGCGCGGAGCTGTCCCACATAAGGTGGCAGTGTCATACCAGACCATCACATGAGGGAAGACCTCATTTTTCTGAACCTAGAACTAACTTCCTGTACATGTAAACATAATGTATTTCTATTTGGCTATGATATTTTCCAGGCATTCAATCAGTACATAAATCAAGGAAAGACTCTTCTCAACTCCAAGAGTTGTTTACCACTTTGGAAAATCCTGTCACTGGCAGCAGCGTGAGTGCGTGCTATCCAAGGGCCCAGTCCCACTCACTGTTCCAGCTGCACTGGAGGTGGCAGGTCATGCACCTGATCTCGTCACTGTGGAGCATCCAGAGCCGGGCACCTGCGCTGGAAGTCATCACAAGTTATGCTGCCTTCATTCCTCTTTGTAATACCTCACAGGTGACATCATGCTGACTTTTCTTAAATCATGGATGTGGGTGGGTTATATTATCTGGGAAATTTGCTTCAGGACTGTAAGTGAAAGTCGCTCAGTCGTGTCCAACTCTTTGCGACCCCATGGACTATACTGTCCATGGAATTCTCCAGGCCAGAATACTGGAGTGCCTAGCCTTTCCCTTCTCCAGGGGATCTTCCCAACCCAGGGATCAAACCCAGGCTTCCTGCATTGCAGGCAGATTCTTTACCAGCTGACCACAAGGGAAGACCAGGATTGTAAACAGGGTGTGAAAAAGTATTTGTAATAAAAATGAGAGTTGAGTTTGACAAGCCTGAGAGCCCATTGCTTTAAAAAAAAAGAAAAAGAAAAAGTTTGCTCTGGATCAAAAATGGCTTGCCAAGTGGAAACACCAGGGAATCATTTCCTTTTTGGAACCTGCTGGACCTAGGAGCAGCCCAGCCAGGCTGAGCAGGAGCAGCTGGCACTAAGGCACGAAAGAACTCTTTCTCTTCACCCTCAGTGGTGAAGAGACACGGACACTTCATCAGCTTTTCAAAACTGAAGGCAAGGCTCAGCAGACTTCACGGGGCCATGTGACCCACGACAAGTTAAGCCTTGGTTTCCTTATCTGTGTAATGAAGGTAAAAATAGCCCCTCCCATACTGACTTACTATGTGGATTAAATCAGACAGATGAGATAAAGCATGTTTCGTGCTTTCCTCAACACCCCTGAGCATATGGTGCTCAATAAATGGAAACAGGCATTTACTACTGGGATAGGCTGGGACCTGGCACCCTTTGCTTCATGCTTGCACCTGGACAAATGTCTCTTGGAGCAACAAAAGACAAAGAAATTATATGGGACTAAAAATAGCTATGTGCATGTGCAGTTGAGGCAAATTATGGATAACGAGATACAAAAAACCAAAAACCCAACTGCTAAGTCACTTCAGTCGTGTCCGACTCTGTGCGACCCCATAGATGGCAGCCCACCAGGCTCCCCCATCCCTGGGATTCTCCAGGCAAGAACACTGGAGTGGGTTGCCATTTCCTTCTCCAATGTGTGAAAGTGAAAAGTGAAAGTGAAGTCGCTCAGTCGTGGCCAACTCTTAGTGACCCCCTGGACTGCAGCCCACCAGGCTCCTCTGTCCATGGGATTTTCCAGGCAAGAGTACTGGAGTGGGGTGCCATCACCTTCTCCGACTGATACTTCTTAAAAGTGGGAAGCAAAAGAAAGCTGCTGGAAGCAAAAGCAGGGTATTATGCATGGCCCCTGCACACAACATCACCAACGGGGTGGGCAAACCCCACTCTGCCCAACCCCTGGACACACCCCCTACAGCTCACCCCATATAAGCAACCAGCTCAGCCCTCCTCAGGGAGTAAGCAAGGGGGCAAGGGAACCTGTTACTTGTCCTCGCTCCCTCCTGCTTCAGGAGGGGCCCCAATAAAGCCTTGCCTGAATTTCTTTCCTGGCCTTTGATCAATTTCCATTGATTAAGGAGGCTAAGAACATTACCATTTGTATAGCACTTTACAGTTTATAATGCCCTTTTCCATATACTGTCTCCTTTGAACTTTATGTACATTATCCCAAGTACCCTTCCCAACAACTAGACTGAGGCTTGCCCTGGGAGGGAGACCTTCAAAATCCATTCAGTCAAAGAATCTTGCGATCACTTAGAGACCACTTCTCAGAGTATGTTTTCACTTTTAACTCTTCAAATGTCAGATGTTTTTCCCTCAATATCATTATTTAGGCTATTATTTTAACCTTCCAGCTTCCACTGAGGGGTGAGCTGGCTAGAAAATGGTCCAAGACTTAAGTGGATCCACAGTCTCAGTGTAAATTCTTATCCTGTCCCAAATCTAGCAAGTGCACAAGCAGAATATATGAAATCTCAACCAAAGGGCAGCTGGTCACTGCTTAACTTTGTCCAGGAAGCCACCTAAACCACCCTGTCCACTGTTGGAAATCTACAAAGACCAGCTAAGTCTTGGTCCCATGGAAATATTTTTTACTTGGGCTTAGAAATGTCAAGTATAGTCATAAAAGCAGTGGCCCGAGAGAAACAGATCTTTTTTTTTTTTTTTCTTGATGACTGTGCTGTGCTGTGCTTAGTCGCTTAGTTGTGACTGACTCTTTGTGACTCCATAGACTGTAGCCCGCCAGGCTCCTCTGTCCATGGGGATTCTCCAGGCAAGAATACTGGAGTGGGTTGCAATGCCCTCCTCCAGGGGATCTTCCCAGCTCAGGGATCAAATCCAGGTCTCCTGCATTGCAGGTGGATTCTTTACTGTCTGAGCCACCAGGGGAGCCCAAGAAGTAGAGTGGATAGCTTATTCCTTCTCCAGTGGACCTTCCCAACCCAGGAATCCAACTGGGGTCTCCTACATTGCAGGCGGATTTGACTGTACTTCCAGTTTATCCTACACTACTCTGGTCTCAAGCCAACTAGTAGGAACTCAATTTCTCTACACTTCATCCTAGCAGACTTGGGCTGCTTCCAGGGAAATGTGTGTAAAAGACAAACTTTTCTGAATGTATTTTTTCTTTACTCTGCTATCAGAGAATTTTAGGTACTTTAATCTTTACTGGGTTCATGCCAAATGACTTCATAACTAAAAGAAGGGCAATAGAAAGAAAGGACCAGACCATTTATAGCATCTTGTACCTTTGGCCCCCACACATCACCACACACATTGCACCCCAACTTCAGTTTCTAACTTCAATTCCCTGGAGAGAGTTTATATTCACTTAGTCTCATTAACACAAAACAGTTGTACAGCTTCTCACTGTGGGACCAATTAACTATTTCCACATTAGGCACCAACACAGTCTCACCTTACAGTCTGCTCTTATTATTTATGCTAAATACTTAGTATTAATTACATTGCAAACACTCAATACAAGGGCTATATTTTCACACTGTAGGTGATGATTTCAGGCATTAGAGCCAGATGGATTTTTTTCCCCACTGTTCCTATGTTTTATAATTATGTGCACCAAAATTTAAGCTTTCTACAGCTTTCCACTTGAAGCACCTTTGCAAATGAGATTGTAAAGTCAAATCAAATGTGCTTGAGTATCTTTTGGCATCTGTAAGGGGGAATGCTCAATAGAAGTGGGAACGCACAGATGGCTATTGACCCCCAAATCTGGCAGCAAAGCCCCCCAGCACAGGCAACAATGGCAACAGCATGAACCACACTAGTGACCACAGGTTTCTCCGGACTGAAAAATGATAGAGCTGCATTCCGACAGTGGAGTTCTTTCCTGATCAAGAAACCCAATGCCTCACCCACTTTCGGATAAAGTTATTCACTTTGGGATAAAGTGAATTTAGGAGTTATTCACTTTAGAATAAAGAGCATATCTTCAAAGCTAATGGTTTAATTAAACCTTGACATCACCATAATTTCCCAAGTGAGGGCACTAAATCCTAAAGGCTGTGAAGAAAAGAGGTCAGCCTCTTTTCTGGAAGGCCACAAAGAATGAGAATGATTCCTCCTGGCTTGTAATAGTTTAGAAATGGTTAGACCCAGAGGAATTAAGTAACACAAGCTCCAACTACCAGCTCCAAAACAAAAAACATGAATGCCCTAAAGTTGTTTTGTACCATGGGTTTTTCTCAATTCTTCCTTTTTTCTTTTACCAGAACTCTGTCAAAACAGGATTCAAATCCTGACGCCAGCCCCAGGCCTGCTCAAAGGCTGCATTCAAGGCAGACCCCGACACATGGCTGCTGAGTGTTAACGTCAGTCCAGCAAGAGGGCTCAAGGCCTGGCTCGGGACACCAGAGAAAAACACACTCCTTGGCGTTCCACCCTGGTGTTCTCATCAGAACAACCATGTCTCAGGATGAATTGTGGACAAATGTGAAAGGGAACACAGAAAATCTTTCCTTCCCAAAGAAAACGAACGACCCATAAGCTCTGTGAGCTGACAGCCATGAGCTACTGTCGGCTCTTACTGAATCCTTTCTGAACTGCACCAAGGGATACAGGAAGAGAGGGTGATGGTCAAGTCCTCGTTGGAAGAGGGATAAAACAGGCTCTCTCCCTGGTTTTTACCTTGGTTCAGTGCTATTTTCCCTGGGATGGACTAGGACCCAACCCATATAATTCTTTGCTTTGCCCGGATCAGCATTTGCTCCCAAGTTTAGTGCCCATCTTGATGAAAGGCTGTCTATTTCATTAGAATGAATTTCAGCCATATGTTTCTGCTTTGAAAGAATTGGGGCTTTTGCTCTAGAATGGTCAGCACAGAGAGACAAAAAGGGCAAGGCTTTTGTTACCAAAGATTCAGCTCCCAAAAGTTGAGTCACAGTCATGGAGCTAACCAGACAACATTACCGCCTTTCAAAGTATAGCGATGACACTATTTTTCCCTGGCACGTTACTTTTCTCACAACAGCCAACTCCACTCCTCTGCTTCTGTGTTGAATGCCCTATGGAGACAGGAAGGCCACCACTCCTCAGCCCAACCCCTTCCCCAAAGGGCTCAAAGGAGGGTGCAATCTTTCCTAAAAAGCACTAACATGAAGAGGGAGTGGGGTGGGAAGCAGCAACACTGGGACCAGCTTCCACTTATGTAATCAATAAATGCAGCTGATGACAATGAAATGCACACCTGCCTCCCCACAAATAAAAATTCAGGGAGAATGTGTCTGAGCTGGTGGGATGGTAAAGAAGCGTTTCTACAATTCTCTATAAATCACAACTGGTCAAACAGTAAGGACAGCAATCCCAGGGAAGCCCCGTTGTGGATCTCAGAATACACTCCGGTTACTCAGGGTGTCACACAGACTCGGTGGAATGACTTTTCAGTTTAATGCAAAGTGAGAACTGCCACTGGGTAATAAATTCCTTTCTGGGCTAAAATAGTAGTCCACGAAGTAATCACTGCAAGAAGCAAGAGGTGTTTTATCTCGGTGGTGGCAAAGTGCCTCTTCAGATTGAAAAATGCTGATTTATTCCAGAATGCACAAATTCTGCTGGTTGTTCCTCTCCATTCCCCACCCCGCCAAGGGAGGAATGATCTTGACTGCGTCAGAGCTGCCAGCTTAACCCAGTAGGAAGCTTTGTCTCCAGCATCCCGTCCTATCCAGCCCTCTTGACTGAGAGAAGTAACAGCTCACCGATGCTAATGTTTAAAGAACCCAGAGGGTGAAGAGAGAGGTCTGACTCCTGAAGGAGCAATCTACACCCATCACCACTTGCCTTCCAGCCTCTGTGGCCGGATAGCAGCGTCCCTACTCAGGCTGCCCCTGAATGCCATCCACAAGTGACCAGCAGCCCCGGGAGTGTGTGGTAGGGGAGGGTTCGCGGTAGAGCAGGCTGCTCAGGGCTCCTCTGCCTCCTCAGACGTTAATCCTCATAGCTCAGAATAAGCCCGATTTCAAACAGCCCTGAGCACGTCGAAAATGGCCTGCAGCTCTTCTCATCAGTCTCAGTCAATCTCGGCATCGGACAAACCGCGGGTGAGAGTTTGCAGACATATTGAGGAACGAACCCTTGCCAGAACTGAAACCGAGATGAACGCAACAACAATGAAAAACACTTAGAACCACGTGGGCTCAGAGCCAAACACTCGAACTTGGTCTGTACGTAGCAACAAACGCAGGCTTCACCACATAGATTTACAGCAGAGATTCTAGCAGAGATTTACAGCAGAGACTAGCTTGTGGCGTTCTTGCAAATGCAGAGGGTTTTTTTCGGGGGGGGGGGGGGGCGGGGGGCGGGCCGCGGGGGAAAGGTAGAAAAGGAAAATGAAGAAAGACAAAGCGACAGATGCAAAGGCAATCCAAACACTCTGAGCCACTCTTTCAAACTTCAGAAATTTACCACAATTTGGGTGATCCTAATGGTCTCTGAATCACGTTAGAAAATGTCACAATAGACATTTGAATTAAAATCCAGTAGGTCTGCCAAAAGACCAATTGTTAAAAATTGGCAAGTTTCCAGAGAATTTACTAGGCTTCATACTGCCCGGGGCTGAGAGAATTGCTAATTCCAGAGAAAGTTAATTATCACCTTATTGATAAAGGGGTAATTTTTAAAGCTTATGGTGTGGCTTTTGTGACTCATTAATTAAAATTTAGAGTAATTTACTAGACACAGTGGTGGCTTCTGTTGTATTATATAGGGACCAAACCATTTGATTTTTCTCCCAGTGGCTGTTTTTAATCCCCCTTGCCTCTCCTCACCTGTCTGCCTTTGAAAGCAACAAAAGCATTAAAAACGTGTAAATCTTTAAAAAGCCTTTTGAGAGACTGCAGGATTAAGAAGTAGAATGTCCAGGGGGCACTCACACAAAGTTCTCTCCTAGAAATGTCAGATTTGCCCACGGAAATGAAGAAGCACATGTGCTCACACCAAAAGGGACTGCTCTTACAAACTTCAGCTCCAAAATATTAAACCAAATTGTATGCCCTTCAATAATCTGATAGAAAAGAGTCTTTCCTCATCTCTTTTCTTTTCTCTCCCACACCATCCCCAAATAAAAGCAGAGGCTCGGTGGAGGAGAAGCCTCAGGGAATGAAACTGGAGGTGTCTGGGCTCTTAAGTTCCCAGGTGGTGTGGTCTCCTGCTCTCTCCGGGACGGGTGGATCGGGGTAAGCATGCCGGGCCACCTGGCGTTGGGGTGACGCTGCGGCTTCCAGGGTAAAGCCTCGGGAGGAACCTCAACCCGCGGAGCTCTGTCCGGAGCCCCAGGGTGCCAGTTCTGAGCCCCGCCTCATCTCTGCCCGACTCGCGTTCGCTCTAAAGCGTCCTCAGGAGCGAGTGAACATGTGTGATGTGTCCGCCCACCGCGCCAGACTGTAAACAAACCTACCAAACCCTGTAAAATCTAACTCCCCACGTGTGCATAAAGATTATTTCTCTCTGGACATCCCTTGTTTAAAGGGCACTTCAGCAATGTTTCCTTAAACTTGTTGAAGTGTTTAAGGTCCAAAATTGAGATTTAAAAATACATAAAAGCCGCCACAATATGAGAGGTTTCTGCTTTTGATTTTTCACATCAATTAAAGTCTAAAATTAAAAAAAAAAAAAAAAGAAATCCTATCTTTGTACTTTGGGGCATCGCTTGAATTTTTATAATAAGGAAACATTATTTCACATTTAAAAAGTCATTATTTTTTGAATTTTCAATACAAAAGCTTTAGAGCAGAGACAGTACCTGGGGCTGGCTTGTGTTCTAGCAGCTCGACTGCGTATATTACCTGCTGCTGGAAGAACCCCTGCGACCCCAAACCCCAGAAACCAAGAACTATAGAAAGTGAAACTGCTTCTGCTGGTTTCACTTGCCTCAAAAACACACCACAAAAAGCAAATAAATGACCGAAAGCAATTTATTCTTGTTTTCTATTATTGTTCATTTTCTTGTTAGGTTTTTATTATTGCTGTTGTTTTGGGCGGTGGGCGCTGGCAGCAAAATAAAAGTAATTTAAGTGGCACAGGGAAGAAATTTAAACGTGTTAAACATAAAAGAACTGGGTGTTTGTGGAATTTTCACTTTTCTTATAATTCAACAAATCAAGCAGACATATATTTACCAAAATGATACATAGCCTCTCCACATGCACAACTTACAGAGATAAAGAAAGTACATTCATATTTTTTAAAAAATATCTGTCACAAATATGTTTGAAAGATAAAGACCGTGAAGTCACCAAACTACTTCCCTAAAACCGAAGGTTCTACATTCACATTTTATTTGAGTTTAGACGATTCATTAATGCTTTGCTAGGTAATCACCGAGCGCTGTTGCTCAAATACCCGCTTCATTTTTTCAGGCTAGTTTTACCAAACAGCACACACAAAAAATCGCTGCACAGGAATATTGCACCCTAGGTAGTTTACTTTTCCATACTGTAAATTCCTTCAAAGTTATTTTATGCTTTCACTCTAAATAGCCTATTAAAAAAAAAAAAAAGTCGTGAGGATGAAAAAGAACCAAGTTTCTCAGTTTTCAAAAATGGTTCCTCAGAAAAAGAAGAAAAACAAAGTATACAACAAATATCTGGATTCTGAAGTGACTGGATTACTTTCTCAAATACCACAATTTCTGAAACTAACCCCAAAGCCACTTTCTCAGGAAGCTACTGATTGTCTTGACCCTCATGAGTATTATTGTAGAATCCAGAGCCTCTTCTCCTAAACTGCTACAGGTAGTGGAAAGAACTTTTGACTTTGCACCTGAACCATCAATGAAATGATTCCCTTGCAGCTGGCACCTCACCCTCATTCACTGTCCTGTCCTATACAGCAAGCAACCTTGATAGGCAGCTTCATGCTGCTGGATTCAAGTCACAAAAAGCCCCACCTGGGAAGGAGGTGACTCTGTATTCGAACTTGGGTAAACTGTTCCTGACACTCCACAATCACCTGGGTTTTTTTGTTGTGTTTTGTTTTTTTGTTTTTTGTTTTTTTTTTTTTGCCAAAACTAACCAACACCAGCAGCTAGCAATAAATAGTATTCTCATCTATCCTGGTAAATTAGGCAAACCAACACAAAGACATATGAAATATTCCATCTGAGATATAAAACACAAAATTCAATGTTAAAAAGCGCTCTTGCATGTTCACAACATATTGATTATAAACATTAAATTTTAGGCTAATATATTTTATCCTGAGATGAACTGTAATTTTTTTATAATTAAAAAACAAAAAAAGTGAAATCACCATGCCCCAAAATAAGCGAACCAATTATTTGAGTTCACATTTGGGAAAAACAGTAACTCTCTACATATTCAAATGCAGAGTGAAAGTAGTGTGCACACCAAATGGGTAAACTATATAATTCTATACCACATCTCCCCCTCTGAGATCTGGCCAAGACATCACTGTATTCTGAGTAGAAGGAACTAAAGTTTACCTGCCAGCCTCAGCAGTTTTAGTGCAGGATGCTTGTGCGTTGTTGTAAAGGTAGACATGCAACCCAGAAGATCTGAAACAGGTAACCTGTCATGCTGATAGTGAAAACAGAAGGATCCCATGGCAGCGGCACACCCACCAATTGTGCATCTCCCTTACCTACAGTTCGTGCACCAGAGCCCTGATCAGGTTCTTTACCAGGCCGGGAATGTTGACTCAGAAGACAGATGACTTTCAGTACATGCAAACCGAGTGTTGCAAAAGCTAATCTTCCACCCGTGTGTTAGTAGCTCATAGTTAGTCTCCAGCAGCCCTGCTCTCCGGCTGCAAACATCTCATTAGACTAATGCATTCAGCACAGGCAGAAAACTCGATTTACCATAGCTACAGCAATGAATTTCCATTACGATGACAGCTTCAACCACATCATGTCCGGAAAACCAGCCAACCACTGGCTTTTAAAGAACACACACATTTTACATGCAGAAAACGAGGCGCGCGAGTGTGTGTGTGTGTGTGTGTCTGTGTGTGTGTTTCCTTCCTCTTAGCAGCCCAACTAGAGAAATGTGCAATGTAGCTTTTTTGCCAACACGAGCTGCAAGGTAATGACACTTCTGCTTCTTTAGTAGTTACATCCTTGTAATAACCTGAATTATGTTACAATTGTCAGAATGGGTGTTTCCAACATTTCGGTTTTCATTACCCCTCCTCTGTTGCCATGGAAACCAGACTGTAACATCATCTCTTTGTCCCAGTCCTGCAGCAGTGTGAGCCAGCACCGGGCTTATAAGATACCGGTGATCTGAAAGAGTGAATGTTTGACCTTGGACAAATAAAACAAAAAGAATTATTCTAATGACATCATTGTTTAGGAGACTGCATTTGCCAGAAGAGTGTGCCTACACAGGTGAACATACCATGGTCATATGTATACAGCTACATACAACGCATATGGTTAGTTCTTTTAAACAGGGCACTGACCTGGGCCCTGGACCTATGTGTAAATGCAGAAGTGTAAACATGGTTTATACTCATAAATATAATAGGGGCCTCATGAGGTGGAATGGTCCTTACATGGGAGAAGGGCTGCTATTCACCCTCCATGCCCTATTGTATTCTCTGTGGCAAATCAATTTATACTGGTAAAGGGACTTTTTCTTCTTTTCTTTGTTAAGTGGAGCAAGGCTCCCCATTGCCCACCTCTTTCACCCCATCCTGATGTTTTATTCCCAAGTATTTCCTACAAAATGAAACATCCATTTAATATGTGACCACCCACAGGCTTACTCCTGGGGATGAGCAACAAGCAAATTTAGCCAGGACCAAACATCAACCAGGGCTAATTAAAGTTTAGGCCACAACTTGGACAGTTACTGAGAGTGAAAAAATGAAATTACAACTTGAGGTTTTTCTGAATATATATACAGAGTCCCATAAGAAAGAAATAAGAAATCTCCCTCCTCAGATTATAAACATAGAAAAAAGTTAAATTTTTCTGAAATCAAAGCATTGTACTTATTGAGCAAGAAGTAAATTCACCACTTTAATTTACTTAATCATGTAATTTTGTTGTTTTGCTTTGTGTGGGAAAAGGCAAGTTTGGTAGTTTTTCATTTTGCTCATTTAATACAAGTTTATTTCATTAAAGGGGGAGAGGAAGAAGAGGAGGAAAGAAAACAGGACCCAATGGATGCTTTCCGTTTGGCCAGCAGTGGTAGTATTTTATGCCCATGGCCTTGAACATAATCCTACACTATACTCAGCAAAGTATGTTGGCCTGAGATGACCAGTCTTCACTTTAAAATGGTTCTTCAGAGAAGTCAAATAAAATTTTCCTAAATAATCGAGACTATTTCCCAAATCCAGTAAAAGAAGAAAAAGGCTTGGCAGGATCTGCCTGAAATAAAGGAATTTTCAGTTGTTCTACCCAGCTCTGTGAGGGTTTGTAATTCTGATCCTTGGGGCCCACAAGACCTGTCCTTAAGTCAAGGGTATCTGGGATACAGGCATTGGTAGCATAGGTAAATCGTATAATGAGGCTTAAAATAGAAATTAACTAAACTTGCTTTAAAAAACTAGATAGATGGCAGCTAGATTTTTTAAAATTGGCAATTTTACTGGGATTTCTTTCTTTACACAACCATGACTATAGGTCTTAAGTAATTAAGTTCATGTTTTTAATTCCAAGAAAATTTTAAGTCAAACACATAAGAGAAAAGAAATTTGGTAGGATGGTTGCAGACAAGCTCAGGAGTCTGTGGGAAGAAAAGGGGCCCTTCCGAGCTAATGTATCTCCAGGTCTTGGGCTACATCCCTGGGCTATGATCAGGATGCTTAGCTGTGCCATGTTGTCAATTTTCTTTGATACTGTGGTTACATTTCTGTCTCAGACCATAGGCAGCATGCTCCACTGTTTCCAAACAAATGCTACTGGATTTGTAGTAAGCAAGAAGTGTCCAGAGGGAGCAGGCTAATTTTAGGGCCTCCCAAACACAAACCTACTTAGAGTAGCCTCTTTCTGAAGAGTAATCCTCCTCTGTCAGCTGCTGGTGGAGAGCTGTGGTTCCAACACAAGAATCAGGTAAAGAACTAAGACTGTGTCCTGGACAAGGGCATCAGTGCTATAGAAAACACAACCCTTGTTATCATAATAATAACAAACATTTACTGGGGAAATATTATGTACCAGTCCTTTTCATATGTTATCTCGTTTACAGCACCCCTACGAAGTACGTATTATGAGTATCACCCCCATTTTACAGATAAGGAAACTGAGACTTGAGGATTTTAAATAAGTTCCTCAAGTACATAGCTCAGAAGTGTTAGATACAAGACTGACCCAGGCTGTTTGTCCCAAAGACACAGTACTTAGTCATCTGGTCACACAGCCTCCTGGCACTGCTCCTGTTTCAGCTCTGCCATTAACCAAATAACACTGGGTGAATCACTCTCTATAATGTAGGGATGGGAGTAGGAGACTAGAACACCTTTCTGGTCTCTTATGGTCCTAACGTTCTACAGCCTGATGAATTGCTTTACCTGCTGGTCTGGAACAGACTAATACTTTGGTATGGACGTGAATTCAGTTGCGGTTGTGGCTATGGCCATGACTACTAAGGGGGAAAAAGCACCCTCTCTTTCATGAGAATAAGATCTGATAAACTAGTGCTTTGAACTGTCAATTAGGGACGGTGACAGTGGGGGAGAGAGCATGGAGAAAGAACAGGGAAGTTTTAAAGGCCAAGATTCCATTCCAAAGGCCTAAAGTAATAAAAGGAGTCCCGTTTTCCATGCTCAAGAGGCCCCGTGACACTGTTTCTACATTATTCAAAGCATACTTTTCCCTAAAATGTCCCTGAGAATTTAAGAAATTCAGCATTATGGAAGGCATGAAGCTCATGATCACATTTTGCCAGAGGGGGAGTTGAGGCAAATGGTTAACTTGATTAATCAGACAAGAGACACAATTTGTAGACCCAGATTTCTTGGTTTCCCCAAACTGCCACTTCTTCAATTCAAAGCTCTGCCTTCCACAGGGTCAGATCTTTGTTTAAACTATACAAGCAGGAATCTTTGGAAATGAAAAGCAAAACTGCTCTTTGTAGTGAGGTTAAACAGGAAACAACTTCAATGACCAATAAAAAGAGATTAAGTTAATGTATCACAAAGACGCTTGCTCCTGAAAAGGAAAACTATAACAAATCTAGACAGTATTAAAAAACAGAGACATCATTTGTTGACAAAGGTCCCTATAGTCAAAGCTATGGTTTTTCCAGTAGTCATGTACGGATGTAAGAGTTAGACTATAAAGAAGGCTGAGTGCTGTAGAATTGATGCTTTTGAACTGTGGTGCAGGAGAAGACTCTTGAGAGTCCCTTGAACAGCAAGGAGATCCAACCAGTCTGTCCAAAAGGAAATCAACCCTGAATATCCATTGGAAGGACTGATACTGAAGCTGAAGCTTCAATACTCTGGCCACCTGGTGCGAAGAGCTGACTCATTGGAAAAGACCCTGATGCTGGGAAAGATTGACAGCAAAAGGAGAAGGGGGCAGCAGAGGATAAGATGGTTGGATAGCATCACCTACTCAATGGACATGAATCTGAGCAAACTCTGGGAGATAGTGAAGGACAGAGGAGCCTGCATGCTATAGTCCATGGGGGTCACAAAATGTTGGACATGACTTAGTAACTGAACAACAGTCACATGTCCACATTATAGAATATACAACATAATCACCAAAAAGGATGCCACTGAAGGCCATGACATGAAAACACACAAGTTACAAAAGAATATGCAGAATAGAATCTTATTTTTAAAAACAGCGATTTGCAAATACTGAATACATCACTATGGTAATAGTGATGATCACTTGGTGATAGGATTATGAGTAATGTCTATCTTCTTAATCTATCTTTTTTATATTTTCTATAAAGGAAGATTTACTTTTGTGGTAATAAAAAGTTAATGTGAATTAGTTGATTAGTGATAATTTTTTCTTATCACATCTGCAAGCATATTTGCTTATAATTGTCATAAATCTTAAATCTCAACTTTTTTTCATCAATGAAATAATAATTAATCCTTTGCCTGGTGGTTGTAGGCTACCTTCAGCCACGGCCTCAGCCAGTGCTTTAAGCTTGAAGATTGCTCCTCAACTCATTCAGGTTATCCTCCTGTCCCCACTCAGCTTCATCATCACCTCATATCTTTGAGCCCATGCATCGTGCTCAGCACAACTAACACAAAATCAGGGACAGACTCCCTATCCTTCCATACTAAGAGCTTCCACAGTCTATGGGGTTCTTTTAGACCTGATAATATGTAGTCTTGTTTTAGTAAAGCCAAATTTTAAAGATAAAAGAGTTGAGGAGGGGGAAAGGTGATCAAATGAAGTTAAAATCACTCCCATTCAAGGAAAAAGTGACTCATTCCAATTCTCCTGGGCCTAAAATATAGTTCCTTTCAGATGGGGCCTCTAACTTTGTGGCTCTGGGCCTGTGGCCTTGGCTGATATTCAGGGATTGACTTAGTGGAAATATTTGTCTCAGGACCTGGCAGTTTTGGTGGTAGCAAGTCTGGTGACCCTCATCCCAAGGGCAGTGTCTGGTAACAGAGTTGGTACAGTGACGGCGTGTGCTGACAGCCAGCAGAGCTGCGGGGGCAACAGCCAGGGCTTTTCCTTTGGTCACTAGTTTGTAGATTGTAAGCTGCCAGGGAAGTAGGCTTGCTCTCCACTAAATCCCCAACATGTGTCTGGTCTGTAGTAGGAAATCAACAAATACTTTAAGCTTAATGAATAAAAGAAATTAGGGGTTAAAAAAGTGACCTAATTTTAATCAATATTAGTATAGTCCTTTACACCCAATTCCTTCCTTTTCCCCACCCCAAAAAGGATTGATTTTGGATATCTGCCATCAGAAAAAAAAAAAATCTTAATTTATTAAAATTGAATGGATGACTTTCATTTCCCATCTCCCACCTCCTCTATGCTCTGAAAATGCTGTCTCCTTGGCATCATTACTGCTTTGAACCATGTTTGTTTGAAACTGATGAATTTTTATTCAGAATTCATACAGCTACTCTCCAACACTTTTGGCTATTTTCTAGTTCTCCTTTTACCCCCTAAAATATTTTCCCTAAGTTAAATATGAGAAACCAATGTTGGAGTGCTGAGAAACTCCTAGAATTGGAGAAAGTGAGCATCAGTGAAATCTGTATATATACTCCAAAAAGACAGAAAAAGAGATTTCAAATAAAGTGAAGAGTGTATGCAATATTCTCTCTCTTTTTTTTAACCTGAATAGCCAAAGCAATCTTGAGAAAGAAAAGCAGAGCTGGAAGAATCAGGCTCCCTGATTTCAGATTATACTCAAAGCTACAGTAATCAAAACAGTATGGTACTGGCATGAAAACAGAAACGCAGACCAATGGAACAGGAGAGACATTTCAGAAATAAACACACACATCTACGGTCAATTAATCTATAACAAGGGAAGCAAGAATATACAATGGAGAAAAGACAGTCTCTTCAATAAGTGGGAAAACTGAATCGCTACTTGTTAAAGAGGGAAATTAGAACATTCTCTAACACAGTATACAAAAATAAATTCAAAATGGTTTAAAGACCTGAACATAAGACTGGATACTATAAAACTCCTAGAGGAAAGCATAGGCAGAATACTCTTTGATATAAATCACAGCAATATCTTTTTGGATCCATATCCTAAACAGAGTAATGGAGGTAAAAAATAAAAATAAACAAATGACCTAATTAAACTTAAAATCTTTTGCATAGCAAAGGAAACTATGTAAAAATGAAAAGATAGCCTACAGAATGGGAGAAAATGTTTGCAAATGATGCATCTGACAAGGGGTTAATTTCCAAAATATACAAACAGCTCATACAGCTCAATATCAATCAATAAATAAATGACTCAATCAAAAAATAGAAAAAAAATGAAATTAGACATTTCTCCAAAGAATACATACAGATGGCCAGCAGGCATATGAAAAGATGCTCAACATCGCTAGTAATTAGATTAATCCAAATCCAAACTACAATGAGGTATCACCTCCCTCCAGTTACAATGGCTATCGTCAAAAAGTCTACAAATAAATGCTGGAGAGGGTGTGAAGAAAAAGGAACCCTCCTACACTATTAGTGGGAATGTTAATTGGTATAGCCACTATGAAAACACTATGAAAAGCCAATATGAAAGTTCTTTAAAAAACTAAAAATAGAGTTACTAATACCATTTCATCCTGCAATCCCACTTCTGGGCATATATCCAGGGAAAATCCTAATTGGAAAAGACATACACACTTCAATATTCATTGCAGCAATATTTATAATAGCCAAGACACGCAAGCAACCTAACTGTCCATCAACAGAGGAATGGATAAAGAAGATGTGGTGTATACACACACACAATGGCATATTACTCAGCCAAATAGAAAGAAATAATGCCATTTGCAGGAATATGGATGGACCTAGAGATTATCATACTAAGTGAAGTACGCCAGACAGGGAAAGACAAATATCCTATGGTATGACTTATATGTAGAATCTAAAAAAAAAAAAAAGATACAAATGAACTCACAAAACATAAATAGACCCACAGACATAGAAAACAAATTTATGGTTACCAAAGAGGAAAAGGCAGGAGGAAGGATAAATTAGGAGTTTGAGATTAACACGTACACATTATTATATACAAAATAGATAAGTCACCCAAGCCAGGCTTCAGCAATATGTGAACCATGAAATTCCAGATGTTCAAGCTGGTTTTAGAAAAGGCAGAGAAACCAGAGATCAAATTGCCAACATCCACTGGATCATTGAAAAAGCAAGAGAGTTCCAGAAAAACATCTATTTCTGCTTTCTTGACTATGCCAAAGCCTTTGACTGTGTGGATCACAATAAACTGTGGAAAATTCTTCAAGAGATGGGAATACCAGACCACCTGACCTGCCTCTTGAGAAACCTATATGCAGGACAAGAAGCAACAGTTAGAACTGGACATGGAACATCAGACTGGTTCCAAATAGGAAAAGGAGTCCGTCAAGGCTGTATATTGTCACCCTGCTTATTTAACTTCTATGCAGAGTACATCATGAGAAACGCTGGGCTGGAGGAAGCACAAGCTGGAATCAAGATTGCCAGGAGAAATATCAATAACCTCAGATATGCAGATGATACCACCCTTATGGCAGAAAGTGAAGAGGAACTAAAGCGCCTCTTGATGAAAGTGAAAGAGGAGAGTGAAAAAGTTGGCTTTTTCAGAAAACTAAGATCATGGCATCCGGTCCCATCACTTCATGGGAAATAGATGGGGAAACAGTAGAAACAGTAGCAGACTTTATTTTGGGGGGCTCCAAAATCACTGCAGATGGTGCTTGCAGCCCTGAAATTAAAAGACGCTTACTCCTTGGAAGGAAAGTTATGACCAACCTAGACAGCATATTAAAAAGCAGAGATGTTACTTTATCAACAAGCTGTCTAGTCAAGCCCCTGGTTTTTCCAGTGGTCATGTATGGATGTGAGAGCTGGACTGTGAAGAAAGCTGAGCACCAAAGAATTGATGCTTTTGAACTGTGGTGTTGGAGAAGACTCTTGAGAGTCCCTTGGACTGCAAGGAGATCCAACCAGTCCATCCTAAAGGAGATCAGCCCTGGGTGTTCATTGGAAGGACTGATGTTGAAACTGAAACTCCAATACTTTGGCCACCTGATGGGAAGAGCTGACTCATTTGAAAAGACCTGATGCTGGGAAAGATTGAGGACAGGAGGAGAAGGGGACAACAGAGGATGAGATGGTTGGATGGCATCACCAACTCGATGGACATGGGTTTGGGTGGACTCCGGGAATAGATGATGGACAGGGAGGCCTGGCGTGCTGCAGTTCATGGGGTCACAAAGAGTTGGACATGACTGAGTGACTGAACTGAGCTGAACTGAACTGAAACCACAGGGACCTATTGTATAACACAGAGAACTATACTCAGTATTTTATAATAAACTATAAGGAAAAACAATCTGAAAAAGAATTTATATACATATGTATACACACACACACACACACACACACACACACAACTGTATCACCGTGCTGTACACCTGAAACTAACATAACATTGTAAATCAACTATACTTCAATTAAAAAAAAAAAGGAATATATGCAATTTAGCTGATAACAGTTACTGCTTCTAGACCCAATTTCTACAGAAAGGGGTGTGTGTGTGTATAAAGTAGGAAGGACATAGCAGGGGGCCCAGCTAAGAGAAACTACATTTTTAAAATGTCGCTTAGAGAATAGCCTGTTGTGGGTTGCCAGAAGTTTCAGTTTCTGGAATAAAGTCATTGATCATCTGAAGCTTCATCTCCCTTTACTTGAGGGAAGATCTCCAAGATGGGACCTTTAGTCACCGAAGGGCAAGAATACAAACATTGTCCTTGAAACAGAACTTGAATGAGATAATGCAGCCTAAACTTTTTCACTGTCTTTAGATTTAAAAACAGTTGGTTGGTGAATAAGAAGCAAATAGTTGATGAGTTCTCTATAAGGATAATCAGCTTTACCATGAGCCATTTCTTTGACAAGCCCACTTGTGTTAGAAGCTGAACCCAGAAAACTTGAGTCTGGGGCAAATAAGAAGGAAGAGAGAGGTAAAGTTACATTAACAGAAAAAAACAAACAAACAAACAAACAAAAAAAAAACCCACCTCAAGATTGGCTTTAAAATAAAGACCATTCATTGGCAGGGAGTCCAGTGAGTTTTCAGTGACGCTGACCCAACTCAGTGATATAACCAAAAGTGAAAGTGAAAGTTGCTCAGTCATGTCTGACTCTTTGTAACCCCAAGGACTGTATGGAATTCTCTAGGCCAGAATACTGGAGTGAGTAGCCTTTCCCTTCTCCAGGGATCTTCCCAACCCAGGGATCGAACCCAGGTATCCCACATTGCGGGCAGATTCTTTACCAGCTGAGCCACAAGGGAAGCCCAATACAACCAAAGAGCTGGTGTGAATCATCCCATGCCTGGCTTTCAGCATCCCAGTATGGCTTCCACTTGTTTCCAGGCTACATATTTCCCCATTTACATTCAACATAAGAGAGAGCTTCTCAAGGTACCTCCCACAGAGGAGCTAAGAAGTTTCTTTCCTAGAGAATCTTCTCATCTCATTGGCTGGAACTGGTCCATGCCCCATCCCTGAACCAATGACAGCCACTAGTATATGCTGATTGGCTTAAGTCCACCTTTGGAGAAGGTGGGGGATGGATTCTGCTTTCTTCCAGGCACAGTAGCTGCCTGGGGAGGGCAGCTGCACAACTGAATAATTGCAATGTTCTGCAATGTGTGCTAAAGGACCATAACTAGCAAGAAGTGACTGAGTAGTAGAAGGTAGGGAGGCGGAGAGGTAGGAGAAGAGAAGAGCAGGGGCCGGGGGTGAAGAGACAATAGGATGGTGTACGCTGTACATGTGGCCGTCAGCCCTACAGCACTCTCAGACACGATCTCCAGGAAAGACCACAGAAATTGTGACGTGCTTGATGTGGCTGAAGTTCTTGTAGAAACTGGTGATGAGGCTGAGTTTTGTATCTTGGGTTGATGCAGGTGAAACCAAGATAGCACATGAGAAGCCAGGGGCCAATACCAAAGGGATTTAGCAACTATTAAGCCTGGAGAAGTAGGTAACTGTTAAGCCAAAGTGGTGGGACTCTGTGGACTTCCCTGGATGTGAAAATCCTGAATTTAAGGGACGGAAAGGCAATCAGCAGGCAAAGGGGCTAGATCCATGTAGATTAGGTGTATAATTAGCCGTATTGCATCCTTTAGTAATGAGGTGGGATTTTCTGGAGGGAAAGGGTTGCCTGGAATTGCAACTTGCCAGATGAGATATTCAAGATTGAAAAACTCACAGTCTGAGGAAAGTGTTGAGAACTATTAAGATTACCTTAGCCTAGCTGTGAAGTTTGTCCCTCAGCTGTGTGTGTCTGTTGTGGAATGGGAGATAAAAGCCAGGCCTTGCCTGCAGGTAATGGATGGGAGGATGGGGGCTGTAGGCAAGCCTTGGGAAAACAGCCAGGCGAGAACTCAGGGATACTGTGGGGATGCAGGAACTACTGGCTTTCGGCAGTGACAGGACATGGCAGCACCATCAGGGAATGGTCCTTTACTGACCTTCCAGTGATTGAAACCAGGAACAATCCTGAACTAGTACAAAACCCAGAGAGTCTGGGGGACTCCCGAATGAGGGATGCCCATCTTCTCCTGCTTTGTGGGAGTTATATTCATATGAACACTAAAAGAGATGGGAATAGCAAAAACTAAAATGAAAATAAATTTTAACAAGAAACATGTAACTTTCATGTGATGCTCAGTGGCTTAGAGCAAGAATTCTGGCTTGACCACATCTGTACTCTTAGCAAGAAACTCAACCGCTCTGTGCTTTATTTAACTTCCCTCATCTGTAAAATGGGAGATAGTACTACTGTTGTGAGGATTAAATGAGTTAGAACTGATATAAAGTCAAGATGTTAGAATAGTGCCTAGAATGAATGGATGAATGAATGAATAGTTACAGTAAGGAAAAGGGAATCCAAATGACACAAACACACTTGAGAAACAGGAGGAAAAGGAGATAAAAGTAACAAAACTGTAGAATCTGCAAAGCAGTTGGGCCAATGGACAAGAGGAAACTGATCTGGTGGGGACTCCTAAAATCTGAACGTTTATTCTGAAGTTAGGGATCCCATGAAGCACACACTTCACACCATGAAAGCCTCTGAAACTAGAGACTTTGGGAATCTCCAAAAGTGGAAGTGAGGGGGGACTAAGAACAAGAAGACCAGACCCCTTCCCCCTCTCATGCTGCTGGTGACGGCCCCTCAACACAACGCAGCTGAGGGCGGAGATGCTGTAACCAAAACCAGATCCAGGAAAACTCGTATCCTTAACAGTGGGACCCGCAGAGCCCACCCTACTCAGCCATCAGACTGTTTGCAGTGAGACTTAGACCCCCAGGCAGGATATCGTAGGGAGAAAAGATCTACACACCTGGACAGGTGGGGTTCACGTGAAAGGCCCAGCAAGACCCCCACCAGTGACAAGGCTGCCCATACACAGAAAGCTTCCAGTCACATTTTAAGGACCACTAGGGAACTCCCTCGGAGAAGGCAATGGCACCCCACTCCAGTACTCTTGCCTGGAAAACTCCATGGACGGAGGAGCCTGGTACGCTGCAGTCCATGGGGTCGCGAAGAGTTGAACACGACTGAGCGACTTCACTTTGACTTTTCACTTTCATGCACTGGAGAAGGAAATGGCAACCCACTCCAGTGTTCTTGCCTAGAGAATCCCAGGGATGGGGGAGCCAGGTGGGCTGCCGTCTCTGGGGTCACACAGAGTTGGACACAACTGAAGCAACTTAGCAGCAGCAGCAGCAGCAGCAGGGAACTCCCTGGCGGTCCAGTGGTTCAGATTCCACACTTCCACTGCAGAGGGTATGGGTTTCATCTGTGGTCTGGGAACTAAGATCCCACACGCTATGTGGTGTGGCCAAAATAAATAAGAACTTCACTAAATTTGGGTCTTGAACATAAAAGGCAGAGACCAAAACCAACAAACAATAAGAAATGATTTCTGGAGAAAACAGGCAAAATTCAGGGAGGAAAAAAAAATTTTTTTTAACTACCATTAATGTCCTGGATGACATAGCATACTGCATCACTAACATAAGAATGGGTTGTTATTTAAAAAAAAAAAAAAAAGACATTAAAAGGATAAAAGAGGATCTTTGGAATTAAAAATATGAGAGTAGAAATGGAAAATAGAAAGATCAAAGGATATTGTCAAGATAAGAGAGAAAAAACTAAAAGAAACTAGAAGAAATTAGGGGCAGTGTAGGAGAAACATGGCAGGCTGATGCCCCTTGAGGGGTCCGCAGAAGTGAGATACATGCCCCTCCTGGCCTCAACCCTCCTGCAAGTTTATTATAGCCAGGTTTTGGTTGTATTTGGATGTCTTTTGGGGGAAACAAGGGTTTTGGAGCTTTCTAGACCATTTTGCTGACATGAATAATCTTAAGTAAAATCTGATTGCAGCAGTTTTTGTTCCCCTGCTTTAAGATGTATATTAGAAGCAGAGAATAAATTTCTTAAGGCAGATTTATACATCCTTTTAAGAAAACATTCTGGTTTGGAAAAGTATGTCAATTGGAATATTGTTGCTCTCTCATTTGAAAATACTTTAGCAGGAGAAGTACTCTAAAGACACACAGATGGATCTGGAGCTGGCACAAGAATGAATCCTGTAGGTCAGAGGGCCCTGTTGCCTTATTCTCAGTTTTATCCCTCACCTACCCAAAGGCCACATCATCAACATCTTAACTGATAAAACTGCACTTCAGGTACCACTTTGGGTAAAGTCCAATTTTCAGATGCTAAACTTCTAAGCATCATGAGAAACACTGGGCTGGATGAAGCACAAGCTAGAATCAAGATTACTGGGAGAAATATCAATAACCTCGGATATGCAGATGACACCACCCTTATGGCAGAAAGTGAAGAAGAACTAAAGAGCCTCTTGATGAAAGTGAAAGAGGAGAGTGAAAAAGTTGACTTAAAGCTCAACATACAGAAAACTAAGATCATGGCATCCAATCCCATCACTTTATGGCATATAGATAGGGAAACAGTGGAAACAGGGGCAGACTTTACTTTGGGGGGCTCCAAAATCACTGCAGATGGTGACTGTAGCCATGAAATTAAAAGACACTTACTCCTTGGCAGGGAAGTTATGACCAACCTAGACAGCATATTAAAAAGCAGAGACATTACTTTACCAACAAAGGTCTGTCTAGTCAAGGTATGGTTTTTCCAGTGGTCATGTTTGGATGTGAGAGTTGGACTATAAAGAAAGCTGAGCACCGAAGAATTGATGCTTTTGAACTGTGGTGTTGGAGAAGACTCTTGAGGGTCCCTAGGACTGCAAGGAGATCCAACCAGTCCATCCTAAAGGAGATCAGTCCTGAGTGTTCATTGGAAGGACTGATGTTGAAGCTGAAATTCCAATACTTTGGCCACTTGATGGGAAGAGCTGACTCATTTGAAAAGACCCTGATGCTTGGAAAGATTGAAGGTGGGAGGAGAAGGGGACGACAGAGAATGAGATGATTGGATGGCATCACTGACTCAATGGACATAAGTTTGGGTAAACTCCGGGAGTTGGTGATGGACAGGGAGGCCTGGCATGCTGCAGTCCATGGGGTCACAAAGAGTTGGACACGACTGAGCGACTGAACTGAACTGAACTGAAACTTCTAACCATATCACAAGACCTAGGGACTTTCCACCCAGGCCTTCCCAACAACAGGGGGCACCCTCACTGTCTCTGGACCTCCCAAGCACCACCCTGGCCACAGCATACATCATTCATCTCTTTAGTCAGGGATGGGAGGAGCTCTCCCACTAATAATTTTGATCGCCCAGATAAGTGTGGTGACTCCACAAACAGGTGATGGCATCTGTTAATCAGTATTTTAGTACAACCAATTCATACAAAACAAAGCATGATACACATTATATTATATAAGCTCCCACTCCTTCCCCCCAGAAATGCTAATCAGGAATACATATCCCAGGGTTTACTCAAAAATCTGCCTGAAGTTAGCCATTTCTTTATGTCTGCCTTGCTAAACTCTGGATGTTTGGTGAGTTGCTGGGATACAAATACCACAGTCTTCCCCACAATATCACATACTCTTCCGTTTTCAGTGGGGATATGATCAGGGCTATGAAGTTGTGGAGCACCACACTTTTCAGAGCCATCCCTCCTACAGTGATATATGTCCAATCTCTCAAGTGGTCTTTGTCCCTCCATACATCGGGATTTGTATATTCAAATGCTGTTCTGGAGCTTATCCTGGGTTCTTGACTCCCAGTCTCGATTTCCCTCCCCACCCACCTTCTTCAGAGAGCCCGAGAACATCCATACATGTCTCCCATGTCCAGTAGGTACTATCAGTGCTGGCAGACCATTTGTGGGTAAATTTGTGATAGGTACTTAGAAAACCAAGAAAAAAAATTTTTTTTTAATAGAGAAAGAGACAGAATTATTAAGTCAGAGAAAGACAAAGAAAATGTAACTGTAGTACATTACATGGTTCAATTCAAATGATATATAGTTTTTCAAAACAATATTATCATTAAGTATTGATTTCACTAAATATTATGCCATAACTTTATTGAGAGGATGGAAAGAGAAAAAGGTGGGATGAGGTCTTCAAGATAAAACTTTATCTTCAGATAAAAGAGATCAACAGACTGTATCTAAAATAAAAAAATAAGAAAGGGTATTATATGCAGTTTAATTAGAAATTTAGGCAAATATCAGAAACAACAGCTGAAAACACTGTTGTCACTGGAGAGTAGGGACAGGAAACAATTATTCTTTATGTAAATTTTACAGAGTTGTTTCCCCTTTTAATTTCTTTCTCAATACATACATATATTCATATACACTTAAGTTTAACTGTAAAAAGCATTAAGTACAAAATTTTAAGCATGCCCATTAAAATGGAAAAAAGATCACTGATCTTCTACCTCTGAGAGTGGAGGAACTTATAAATCCTAGGAGCATGATTTTTTTCATGCTAAGAAGAGTTGGCATTTCAACCTAAGAAGAGTTGGCATTTTGAAAAAATATGTAATGAAATCCAACCATAAAATAAATTTTTTTAAGATTTTAAAGTAAATCTAATCAATCACACTGGGTGTTTTTACACATAATAAAAAATGTCTGTGTTATTACAGATTCTTTAGGAGAATACCAACCATTGCTCTCTAGTTGGACACTGGAAATTTTTTTCTTGGATAGATCCAGTGAGCGATGTAGTGCCTAGAACAGTGCCTGTCATATAGTGGGCACTCCATAAATGTTTGTTAAATGATGAATAAATGAATGAGAGATACTAACTCATTAAACACTTGTGAACATCTAGTTTTCTAGATTAAGAGTTCAGTGACTCTAACCCTATCTCTGAGTGAGGAGAAAAGAGTTCCTTGAAAGCAGAGACAGCGTTGGATCTATTTTGGGGTCCTGATCTGGAATAACTGACGTTACCCATTCTGTGTCTAGTACACCCCTATTTTTACAGGGATTTTATACTAAATAGGCACTTTTTGAGCTGTCTGGTATATCAGGTGCTCAAAGATGACTAATTTTGGAATGCCCTTCCCCTAACTTGTGATAAGTGAAATGACCGGAAATGTTTACTCCTTCATCCACTCAACAGTATGCAGTGAGTGCCTTCTGTGTGCCAGGCACCATTCTCGGCTCAGCTTAACAGACCAACATCTATAGCTTCTTGAAGCCCATAGATTACAGAGAAGTGTGTTAATTGCCAAATATTTGGGAATTTTCCAGATATCTTACTGTTACTGATTGCTAGCTTAATTCTAGTATACTTTAAGAACATACTTTGTGAGATTCCCTTTATTTTTTTAACCTGCCCACCTGCCCTCCGTCCCACTGGCCCAGCAAGGATGCCATGCACACTCTGTAGGCAGCACCACCACTCCTGCCCACAAGCCAAAACTCCAGGAACCAAGAAGAGGTTTCCATTTTAAGCCTGTTAAGGTTTTCTTTATGAGCCACTGTATGGTCTACCTTGGTGAATATTTTGTTGGAAATAAATGTGTTGGGGGAAAAAATGTGTTTTCTGCTCTTTCTGAGTATTCTATAAACATCAATTAGGTCAATATTGATATTATTCAGATCTTTTTTGTCTACTGTTTTCTGTCTACTTTTTCTATCAGTCCTTGAAGTCTCCACCTATAATTGTTGAAGTCTCTTTCTCCATTTTTTTTTTCTTTCTCCTTGCAGTTCCAGTAGTCTTCCTCATGTATTTTTAAGTACTGCCTTAGATACACAGATATTTAGGATTGCTATGTCTTCTTAGAAGATTGATCCCTTTATCATTATGTAACATCACTATTTATCCCTGACAATATACCTTATATTAAAGTCTAATTTTTCAGCTATTAATATAATATAGCTATTCCAGCTTTCTTTAGTGTTTGCATATTTATTTTTCATCCTTTACTCACAATGTATATATGTTTTTATATTTAAAACGAGACAATATAAAGTGGTCTAATATAGCAATTGAAATACAAGAAGGAGAAGAGAGAGAATGAGGCAGAAGAAATACTGGAAGCACTAATGACTGAGAATTTTTCAAAATTCATAACAGACACCAAACCACAAATCCAAAAGCTCAGAAACATCAAGCAGAAAACAAAAACATCATACCTAGATATATCATTTTCAAACTGCTGAAAATAAAAGATGAAAAGGAAATCTTGAAGACAGTCAGAGGGGGGGAAAAAGGCATATTACATTCCCTGGGGAAGACTAGAGACTCTCAAAAAGTAGTCAGAAACATCATTCCAGTACCTCTTTAGAAGATCATCAATCCGAAATTTTAAAAAGGAAAAAACAGAATTGACTTCACCAAACCTGGAGCATCTGTTTTGCAGCAATCTTAACAATTTCAATAACGTGCCTTTTGAGCACAAGACATTAGAGAAGCGCCTTATTCAAAATAATCCAGAAGAACAACTCCCCACACACCATACACTTCGTTTACCAGTTTCTTCATCAACCTGCCTGCTCTGCCCACCAGCCCTGCAGGTGACTTCTGAGCTGTTCCCCCACAAGCCCTACAGAGGGGCACTGGAGAAGAGCAGGACCCCTGTAGGCACATTCAGCTTCAGGGAAGGAGACTAAACATATTGCCAGGTGGGAATGACCCACCCAAATTTCTGGAAACAGGCTGGAGGGGGCCAGATGGGGATTGATCACACCTGCTCTCGAAAGAACTAGAGAGCTCACTGGTGAAGAGCCTGGGAGGTATGGCAACAGGGCTGCTGGTACCAGGGCTGCTGGCGATGTTGATCAGTTTCAGCACCTGTGATTTGGTTTCCACACCCCTGGGAGTGGGCTTCCCTCATAGCTCAGTTGGTAAAGAATCCACCTGCAATGCAGGAGACCCCAGTTCGATTCCTGAGTCGGGAAGATCCCCTGGAGAAGGGATAGGTGACCCACTCCAGTATTCTTGGGCTTCTCTTGTAGCTCAGCTGGTAAAGAATCTACCCGCAATGCGGGAGACCTGGGGTTGATCCCTGGGTTGGGAAGATCCTCTGGAGCAGGGCATGGCAACCCACTCTAGTATTCTGGCCTGGGGAATTCCATGGACTGTACAGACCATGGGGTCGCAAAGAGCCAGACACGACTGAGTGACTTTCAGTTTCACTTCCACCACTGGGAGAGAAAAACCAAAGCAACAGAAAAAAGGAAAAACTGTAATAATGGCAAACTGAGTAGAAGACACAATCAAGAGCACAGTATCAGAATAAAACAAGCATGTGTTTGCTAAAGAAAAGCTAGATGTAAGATGGTAGACCAGGGTCTCCTGCATTGCAGGTGGATAAGATGGTAGACAAGAAAATTAAGATAAAATGTATACCATGACACAGAACAATTAAATGATGGGACACAGGTATGAATGTATGTCAGGAGGAGAAAAAAGAAATGAACTGACAGGAAGAAAGCATATGTTGTGCACGGGAAGGTGAGTGGGTACCCTGGGGCAGAGCTGACTCACAAAAGCATGGGGGTACATGTTGAAGGAGGGGGCCGAAGAGGGAAGGCAGGAAAAAGGGCGGCGGCGCCCGTGCACACAAGCGATTCGATTAGTCTTCCACCCGAAATCTCTTTTCACCTAAAATGCATGAAGGAACATTATTAACGTGCTCACCATGGATCAAGAAACTGATGATTTAAATGATCTGTAGGCACTGATTAGCAGTCATAGCTTCCAACATCTTTAAAGGTGTACAGAAGGGTGTTAAGGGCTCTCTGCTGGATCAAGGCTTCCTCACTTTGCCAAATAACTTTATTTTTAAGGACAGAGTCCAATTCATTTTACAAACTACCTCCAAAGCCCCAAATGGCACTGGCCGTCACAGAATGGGGACTTCCTCCCTGAAGCCATTCTCCATCCCATTTGTTCACATATCAAATTTTGCACCTTCAGTACATTAATATTGTAGGGAAATTGAAAACTCATATCCCCAACATAGTAAGACAACAGATCTCACTTTGGCAAGAAGGACCATTCAAAATTGGGCCTGGGGGCAGAGGGTTGTCAAAAATCTTTCCAAACATGGCAGGACGTGATGGCCCTGACTACCAAGTTAGCATTGGTGGGGCCTGGAGACTCTCCCGGAGGACCAGTAATGCTGGGAGACCGCATGTGCTATTAGCCTGATTTCACTCTGAACTTAGCAGCTACTGGACAGGTGATGGTTCTCTGGAAACTACAGAGTGATTGACTGGATTCTTTTTGTCTCCATAAATCACTGGAGGAACTGGGATTCTCCCACTTACCTGAAAGATTTCCTGTTACTAATTAGAATATTAAAATCTTACGGAACAACAAGGTGACCAAAGCCTGAGTTTGAAACTCTACAGTGACTATACTCAGAAAGAATTAGGCAAAGCATTGTTTTGAATCTTCAGATTTCAATTGTATATGACAGAACACAGCACTGCATTAGAGTTCTATCATCCAAGTAAGAACATACAGTCCAGGGAGGCAGGGTTTTATGAGACCCAAATTATGATAAACATTTACTACACATTATTAAAATTTTACCTCAAGTCCTCCAAATGCCTGCCCTTGTTTTTCTTTCCTGGACCAATTCCCAGTTCCCCAGTGAACTTGGGTGTCACGTGTGTTGGACAAATCCATGGAGGATGCTCTGCTCAGGGTCCTGTTTTCACCTGCAGTGAAAGAAGACAAGTGGGCCTCTGCCCTGGGGAAGACAAGAACCCCCTCCCTGGGGCGAGCATCTCTACCACATAAAGGCTCATATGTGGAGAGGAAAGCACCTCTCCTGCTAGGAGCTCAGCTGGTTTCTTTGACCAAGTTTAAGCATCTGATGGGAACAGTGGGCTCTCCCAGGAAGCCAGCACTTCCTGGGTTTGGGGAGCTTCCTAACCATAGCTCCAGCCTGGCAGCCAAAATGCTGGCTATCAAGGTCCAGATGGGATGCCCCTCGCCCCCAGTCATCTTTCAGGTACCAATGAATTGCACTTTCATTCAGCGGGGTTTTCTTGGTGTTATGGGTTGAATTGGGGCTTCCCTGGTGGTTCAGACGGTAAACAATCTGCCCACAGCAGGAGACCCGGGTTTGATCCCTGGGTTGGGAAGATCTCCTGAGAAGGAAATGGCTACTCACTCCAGTATTCTTGCCTAGAGAATTCCATGGACAAAGGAGCCTGGTGGGCCACAGCCCATGGGTCACAAAGAGTTGGACACGACTGTGTGACTAACACACACACACACACACACACACAGGTTGAATATACTTTCAAAATATATTGAAATCCTAACCCCTACTTCCTCAGAACATGACCTTATTTGAGATAGGGTCTATCACAGTAAAGTGACATCATTAGTTCAGTTCAGTTCAGTTGCTCAGTTGTGTCTGACTCTTTGCCACCCCGTGGACTGCAGCACACCAGGCCTCTCTGCCCATCACAAACTCCCAGAGTTCACCCAAACTCACGTTCATTGAGTTAGTGGTGCCATCAAACTATACATCCTCTGTCGTCCCCTTCTCCTCCCACCTTCAATCTTTCCTAGCATCAGGATCTTTCCAAATGAGTCAGTTCTTCTCATCAGGTGGTCAAAGTATTGGAGCTTCAGCTTCAGCATCAGTCCTTCCAATGAATATTGAAGACTGATTTCCTTTAGAATTGACTGGTTGGATCTCCTTGCAGTCCAAGGGACTCTCAAGAGTTTTCTCCAACACCACAGTTCAAAAGCATCAATTCTTTGGTGCTCAGCTTTCTTTATAGTCCAACTCTCACATCCATACATGGCTACTGGAAAAACCATAGCCTTGACTAGACAGACCTTTGTTGGTAATTTCTCTGCTTTTTAATATGCTGTCTAGGTTGGTCATAGCTTTTCTTCCAAGGAGCAAGTGTCTTTTAATTTCATGGCTGCAGTCACCATCTACAGTGATTCTAGAGGCCAAAAAAATAAAGTCTTGTACTGTTTCCATTGTTTCCCCATCTACTTCCCATGAAGTGATGGGACCAGATGCCATGATCTTAGTTTTCTGAATGTTGAGCTTTAAGCCAACTTTTTCACTCTCCTCTTTCACTTACATCAAGAGGCTTTTTAGTTCTTCACTTTCTGCCACAAGGGTGGTGTCATCTGCTTATCTGAGGTTATTGATATTTCTCCCAGCAATCTTGATTCCAGTTTGTGCTTCATCCAATCCAGCATTTCTCATGATGTACTCTGCTGCTGCTGCTGCTGCTAAGTCACTTCAGTCGTGTCCGACTCTGTGCGACCCCATAGACGGCAGCCCACCAGGCTCCCCTGTCCCTGGGATTCTCCAGGCAAGAACACTGGAGTGGGTTGCCATTTCCTTCTCCAAAGCGTGAAAGCGAAAAGTGAAAGTGAAGTCGCTCAGTCGTGTCTGACCCTCAGCGACCCCATGGCCTGCAGCCTTCTAGGCTCCTCCATCCATGGGATTTTCCAGGCAAGAGTACTGGAGTTGGGTGCCATTACCTTATCTGCATGATGTACTCTACATAGAAGTTAAATAAGCAGGGTGACAATATACAGCCTTGACGTACTCCTTTGCCTATTTGAAACCAGTCTGTTGTTCCATGTCCAGTTCTAACTGTTGCTTCTTGACCTGCAAACAAATTTCTCAGGAGGCAGATCAGGTGGTCTGGTATTTCCATCTCTTATGAATTTTCCAGAGTTTGTTGTGGTCCACACAGTCAAAGGCTTCAATAAAACAGAAGTAGACGTTTTTCTGGAATTCTCTTGCTTTTTCGATGATCCAGCAGATGTTGGCAATTTGATCTCTGGTTCCTCTGCCTTTTCTCAATCCAGCTTGAACATCTGGAAGTTCACAGTTCACATACTGTTCACATACCTGGCTTGGAGAATTTTGAGTATTACTTGGTTAGCATGTGAGATGAGTGCAATTGTGCGGTAACCTGAGCATTCTTTGGCATTGCCTTTCTTTGGGATTGGAATGAAAACTGACCTTTTCCAGTCCTGTGGCCACTGCTGAGTTTTCCAAATTTGCTGGCATATTGAGTGCAGCACTTTCGCAGCATCATCTTTCAGGATTTGAAATAGCTCAACTGGGATTCCATCACCTCCACTAGCTTTGTCCATAGTGATGCTTCCTAAGGCCCACTTGACTTCGTATTCCAGGTTGTCTGGCTCTAGGTGAGTGATCACATCATCGTGGTTATCTGGGTCATGAAGATCTTTTTTGTATAGTTCTTCTGTGTATTCTTGCCACCTCTTTTTAATATCTTCTGCTTCTGTTAGGTCCATACCATTTCTGTACTTTATTGTGTCCATCATTGCATGAAAAGTTCCCTTGGTTTCTCTAATTTTCTTGAAGAGATCTCTAGTTTTTCCCATTCTATTGTTTTCCTCTATTTCTTTGCATTGATCACTGAGGAAGGCTTTCTTATCTCTCCTTGCTATTCTTTGGAACTCTGCATTCAAATGGGTATATCTTTCCTTTTTTCCTTTGCCTTTCACTTCTCTTCTTTTCATAGCTATTTGTAAGGCCTCCTCAAACAACCATTTTGCCTTTTTGCTTTTCTTTTTCTTAGGGATGGTCTTGCTTACTACCTCCTGGGCAATATTACGCACCTCTGTCCATAGTTCTTCAGGCACTCTGTCTATCAGCTCTAATCTCTTGAATCTATTTGTTACTTCCACTGTATAATCGTAAGGGATTTGATTTAGGTCATACCTGAATGGTCAAGTGCTTTTCCCTACTTTCTTCAATTTAAGTCTGAATTTGGCAATAAGGAGTCCATGATCTGAGCCACAGTCAGCTCCCAGTCTTGTTTTTGCTGACTGTATAGAGCTTTTCCATCTTTGGCTGCAAAGAATATAATCAATCTGATTTCGGTATTGACCATCTGGTGATGTCTATGTGTAGAGTCTTCTCTTGTGTTGTTGGAAGAGAGTGTTTGCTATGACCAGTGCATTCTCTTGGCAAAACTCTATTAACCTTTGCCTTGCTTCATTCTGTACTCCCAAGGCCAAATTTGCCTGTTACTCCAGGTGTTTCTTGACTTCCTACTTTTGCATTCCAGTCCCCTATAATGAAAAGGACATCTCTTTTGGGTGTTAATTCTAGAAGATCTTTTAGTTCTTCACAGAACTGTTCAACTTCAGCTTCTTTAGTATTACTGGTCAGGGCGTAGACTTGGATTACCGTGATATTGAATGGTTTGCCTTGGAAATGAACAGAGATCATTCTGTTGTTTTTGAGATTGCATCCAAGTACTGCATTTCGGACTTTTGTTAACTGTGATGGCTACTCCATTTCTTCTAAGGGATTCTTACCCACAGTAATAGATATAATGGTCATCTGAGTTAACTTCACCCATTCCAGTCCATTTTAGTTCACGATTCCTAGAATGTCAATGTTCACTCTTGTCACCTCCTTTTTGACCACTTCCAATTTGCCTTGATTCATGGACCTAACATGCCAGGTTCCTATGCAATATTGCTCTTTACAGCATCGGACTCTACTTCCATCAACAGTCACATCCACAGCTGGATTTGTTTTTGCTTTGGCTCCATCCCTTCATTCTTTCTGGAGTTATTTCTCCACTGATCTCCAGTAGCATATTGGGCACCTACCAAGCTGGGGAGTTCATCTTTGTGTCCTATCTTTCTGCCTTTTCATACTGTTCGTGGGGTTCTCAAGGCAAGAATACTGAAACCACTTCAGTGGTTTGCCATTCCCTCCTCCAGTGATGTCATTAGGGTGGGTTCTAATTCAATATGAACTGGTATCCCTATAAAAAGAAGAACTTTGGACACAGACAGACATGTATAGAGGGGAGACAGTGTGAAGAGACACCAGGGGGAAACGCCATCTACGAGCCAAGGACAGATCCTGGAGTGATCCTTTCCTCACAGCTCTCAGAAGGAACCAACTTTGCTGACAGCTTGATTTCAGAAGTCTAGCCTCCAGAACAGAGACAATACATTTCTGTTGTTGAAGCCACCCCGTTCGTGGTGACTTGTTAGAGCAGCCCTGGGAAACTAATACATTTGACTTCCTCTCCTCCCAGACTAAGCACGTCAGGACCAAGGAGAGCATATCTAGATCCGAGTCAGTCCTGTTTTGGATGGGATTCCACAGTGGAGTGAGGAAACAAGCTCAACAAGGGCCAAGCAGTGTTACTAGGAATTTTATAAGGGATCAAGTCCCTCATTGGGGATTGAGTCCTTTGACCCAAAATCTAAATGTAACAGACACACAGACTGTTGGGGGGTGTGTGTCCTATAGGATGGTGGTTGTAAAATGCTTATCCAGAAGTGAAGTCTCCAGGAGGCTTCCAGCAGGCTTTGCACAGGGTGGTGTATCAGTGGCATCATGAATTCCATATTTCTGCCCCACCCAACAGTCCTACTCAGCCTGGTCTCCAGTCAGAAAGTAAACCTCTCTGCCAAAATGACAAAGCACAAATTTGCCTATTAAAAGAAGTTTACTTTGGCCACCTGCTGCAAAGAGCTGACTCACTGGAAAAGATTCTGATGCTGGGAAAGATTGAGGGCAAGAGGGGAAGGGGACGACAGAGGATGAGATGGTTGGATAGCATCACTGACTCAATGGACATGAGTTTAAGCAAACTCAGGGAGATAGTGAAGGACAGGGAAGCCTGGCACACTGCAGTTCATGGGGTCGCAGTCAGACACCACTTACCAACTGAACAACAACAACAATATAAAAACATTAAGCTTCTCAAAAGGAAAGGTTCCATAGACATAAAGGGCAGCAGCTTTAACTGAATTCCATGATCTAAGTGATTGGCTGTTTCTTTTTAAAATCTGTTAAGAAAGCTGATGGCTTGGGAGAAAAGTCACAGACAAAACTGTACTTGAGTTTACCAGAAACAAAACAGAGAGAAATTGTATTACAAAAAAAAAAAAAAACTATCCAGGTTTTTACGAGTGGAGTTTAAAATATATAGATAAGAAGACATTCAAAAGAACAGAAATGAGTATCTGAGTACTGAGAGCGTCACGCATTCTTCCATTCATCTACAGGTTGCCCTTCCTCCCTCCACATAAATTCATTCTTGGCTAGTTACCAGAAAAAATATAGGACATTCAGTCAAATTCAAATTTCAGAAAAACAAGAAACACACACACATACACACATATACATTTAGTATACCAAACGTATATTCCTGATACACGTATATTTATTAATAATGTTTATACATATTATGTAATGTATTTAGCATATTTTCCTAAAAACATAGTATAAAAATATATAGTTAAATACATTTCAGTATAAGTGTGTACCAAATATTGCATGAGACACACATCCTAAAAAAATAATCTGTTGTCTATGAGAAATTCTTATTTACCTGGCCTTCTTTTGTGTGTGTGCTAAGTCTGGCAACCCTGTTCCTGGCCCCAGAGCCAGGCCCCTGGCAGCTCGGAAGGAATGTATTTATCCTGGGGGTGCCTGTATTTTCTCCCTGCTCTAGCAAAAGACCCCCAAATTCCCTGGGTCACTCCTCCGAGGCAATGACCGTAGGAAGCTGTCGGCCCTCAGGATAGGGCTCAGGGGCTGAGTCCTGGGGACAGCGGGGAGGGGGGCGGACTCTGGGCAGGGCGAGAGACCAACAATCAAAGCGACAGTGACTCCTTTTTGCCTCCAGAGGTCCGAGGAGAAGCAGCTCGGTCCGGGGAGTGGGAAGGGGGTTCGTGGTCGGGACTCCGGGCCGCCCGGACCTCGGGAGTGGCGGGGGCCTGCCCTGCGGCCGTCAGGCGCCGGCGGGGCTGCGGGAGCGCAGCGGCGTTCCCGCCACAGAGGTTCCGACCGCCGGCTCCGGGAAGGGGCCCCGGATGTCCCGGCTCCTCCTCGGCCTCCTCGCGCCCCCTGGCGGCCGCAGCTGGACACGCGGCACATCCTGAGTCCCTTCCTGCCTGAATCTGAACACCTGCACTGAACACCTGCATGGAAGGGGCAGAGTCCTGGGGGAGCCAGTGCTTCACGGGACAGGGCAGAAGAAAGTGACCCTTTCAACCGAAGGCACCTCTTTCAGGGTCTTCAAAGACAAGGGAATAACTGAGCTCCTGGTTAAAAGTCCCCCAGGAACATCCTCACTACTTCTGAGAGCACTTTTGCCCATGACTTCTGCAGGTATTAGCTTAATGCTCTGCTAGCCCCACCACTTAGAATAACTTGCGTTAAATGTGATGAAGAGCCCATCTTTTCAAACACAAGACTTGCCAAAGTGTAAGAAAGATGTAAGTGGATATCTTGCTTACTCAGAATTAATAATATCCTCAGGCTCTTGCTGCAAACTCAAAAAGATCAAGGTCTTGGGCCTTGTTTTACCTGATTCACACAATGAGTCCATCCTCTCCATTTCCCACAATGCTGTGTGCACGTTCTCTAGGTGGACAGAAAAATCAGGAGGCAGACGTTCTAGTGAAAACTGAAGGCAAGGAGTCCTAGCAGCCGACTGACTGTCTCCCTCCTTCTCCACCCAAGCAAGTTAATTGACAAATACTGTCAAAGTCTTCACAGTGAGTGGTAATTTTATGTGTCACTTTGGCTGGGCCAAAGGACTCTCATATTTCAAACACGTGTCTGGATGTTGCTGTAAAGGTAGTTTTTAAATGAGATTACCAGTTTGATCAGTAGACTCTGAGTAAGGTAGATTATCCTCCATAATGTGAGTGGGTCTCATCCAATCTGTTGAAGAGATCAAAAGGGAAAAGATTGACTTCCCCCAAGGAAGGTGGGAATTCTGCCTCCAAACTGCCTTTGGACTCAAGACTGCACCAACCCTTCCCTGGTCTCTAAGGCTGCCAGCAGCCACCCTAGAGATTTTGGGCCTGCCCAGCCTGTACAGAGGATGAGATGGCTGGATGGCATCACTGACTCAATGGACTTGAGTTTGAGTAAACTCTGGGAGTTGATGATGGACAGGGAGGCCCGGCGTGTTACAGTCCATGGGATTGCAAAGTCAGATACAACTGAGCGACTGAACTGAACTGACTGAACTGAGTCTGTACGATTGTTTGAGCCAATTACTTAAAATGCCTGTCTGTCTCCCTCTGTCTCAGATACATAGATATAGAGATGTCTATATCTGGCTGGCACCCAGCTCAGTCCAGACTCAGTCCAGCTCATCCCTCTTCGCCTACTGCAGAACCTGGCTTCAGCAATTCCCCTCTCTCGTCTTGTAAGTTTTTCCTCTCTAGTAGATGATTTCCTTCTGCATAAGACACACTGTTATTTCATTTCTCTTCCAGCCACTACTCTCTTTGGTCTTCCCCCACCCCCCCCACCCCCACCCCCACCTTTGGTCTTTTTGTAACAATATTCTTCTAAAGAGTTGCTTGCACTCTTTCTCCAGTTCTCTCCTCCCATTCTTTGTTTACCTTTTTTATCATGAAAATACAACACATATACAAAAAAGGGGGGAGGGGAGTGGAAGGTAAAAACAGAACCATAATGCTTAATGATTTATTTGAAACAAATACCTTTGCTAAAATAAAACAGAAGCCTTCCTCAGGCCCTCTCCCACTTCCCTGTCTGCCCCCAAAGGTAGCCACCATCCGGACTTTTATGACCAACACTTGCTTGACTTATTGTTTTGCCTTTTAGGCATGCATCCCTCAACACTGTAGTTTTACCTGGTTTTTGAACTTTAACAGTAGGATAATAAAAAAATGGATTCTGATCCTGGCTTCTTTCGTGCGATATCATGTTAGTAAAATTCACCCATGTTGACAAATGCGACTGTATTTCATTTATTTTCATTACTTTATAAAGCCCCATTGCGCTAGTTATCTACTGCTGTGTAACAAATTACCCCAAGATTAGTGGGTTGAAACTAGCATTAATGATATCACCTACCTCCTAAAAGTCAGGGATCATTTATGGCTTAGCTGGGTATTCTGGCTTTGGGTGTCTCGTGTAGCTGTAGTTAAGCGGTTGCCTGAGACTATAATCACTGAAGACTTAGTCTGAGTTGGAAGATCCTCTTCCGCTTTCACTGACATGGCTGTTGACAAGAGTGTTGCCACAGGGGCCTCTCCATAGAGCTGCTCATGACATAGATTCCCCAGAGTAAACAATCCAAGAGAAAAAAAAAAATGTGACTGAAGGAGCTCCCAAGATGGAAGCTGCAGTGTTTTGTGTAACCTAATCTCAGAAGTGACACGTTGCTGCTGTAAGCTGGTTGGTCACACAGATCGTCCTGGTCTAGTGTGGGAGGGGACCACCTAGGGTGTGAGCACCAGGAGGCAGGCATCCCTGGGGGTCACCTTGGAGGCTGCCCACCTCAACCTTTGGATAAACATAGAAAACTTGATTTATCCGTTCTATTATCAATCAATACTTAGGTTACTTCTAGTTTGGGACGATTATGAATAGGGCTTCTTGTACATGCCTACTGGTGCATATATGCATGCATTTCTGCTGGATAAATTCCTAAAGGTGTAATTTCTAAGTCACTGTATATGCATGTCAAGTTTAGTGTCGGGGGGGAGCGGGGTGTGCTCAGTTGTTCAGTTGTGTCCCACTCTTTGTGACCCTATGAACCCTATGGAGCCCGCCAGGCTCCTCTGTCCATGGGATTTCCCAGGCAAGAATACCAGAGTGGGTTGCCATTTCCTCCTCCAGGGGATCTTCACCACTCGGACTGAACCAGCGTCTCCTGAGTCTCCTGAATTGGTAGGTGGATTCTTCACCTGAGAAACCCCTGAGCCAGCTGAGAAACCCCATCAAGTTTAATAACAAATGGCAAACTGTTTTATATAGTAATCTACAAAGTTACAAGCTTATCAGGAGTAGATGAGATTTCCAGTTGTCCTCAATATCACTTGGCATTGTCAATCTCTTCAATTTCTGCCATTCTTGTGAGTCTGTAGTGATATCTCACTGTAGTTTTCATTTGCATTCCCTGATGGCTAAAGGATTTGAGCAGGTTTTTGTGTGTCTTTTTGGACCTTAGGATACAGTGTTTTGTGAACTGTAGTAGATATGGAGACATGGTACTCAGCTCCTTCTTCCAGGAAGGACTTACTGCCCAGCAGCAGGAAGTGTGGTCCCCGGACAGCCTCCAACCAGCGGCTTCTTCAGGGTCAGCCTCAACAGCAGAGAACCACCTTGTCCGAGGTCATGCTCTTCCTGGAAAGCTCACACTCTGGCTGAGCAAGGTACAGCTGCATCAACCTGGCAAGGGACACAGGACACATCAATGAGCAACCTCCACTGGATTAACCTGGGCTTTGCTGAGCCTGCCTCGAAGTTCAGCTGCTTTCTCCTCCCAGACCTGCTTCTTCTCCCTTTGGTTCACAATAAGCATCTTGATTCTTAACAAACATCTCATACCACAAACTCCTTCTCATGGTCTGCTTCTGAAGAACCCAGTCTGTGACACAAAGTGTCTTTTTAAGCCTGACCATTTTCCTATTGAGTTATCTGTCTTTTTTTCTTACCAGTTTTGTCAGCATTTTTTATTTACTATGGATACAAGTCCTTTGTCAAATACATGTGTGGCAAATATCTCTCCCACTATGGGGCTTGCTGTTTCATTTCTTTATTGTGTCTTTGAACAGAAGTCCTTTATTTGGATATAATTCAGTTTCTCAATTTTCTTTTTTAGACATGCTCATTGTATCCTACCCTAAGGTCATGAATAAATTCTCCTATATTTCAAAAGCATTCATTGTTTTGCCTTTCAATTTTAGACTTACATGCATGCAACCTGGAATTAATTATTGTATAAAGCATGAGACAGAAGCCTTGCATCTTTTTTTTTTAACCAAATGGATTTCCTATTGTCCCAGCACCATATTTTGAAAATGGCTTCCTTTCCCCCATTGTCTGCAGTGCCAAACTGTCACATATATTAAGTGTGTGAGTCTATCTGCACATGTGGGATTGTTTCTGGATTCCCACTCTTGAGTCATGGGCCTCCTTGTCTGCTCTGGTCCCAATACTGCAGTTATAATTCCATTTGGAATTTCAAGCCTGCGTGGAGTAGGGTTTTTGTCTCCAATTGTCCCACTGAAATGGCTGTTATAGAGATCAGCACCTTCTACCTTCAAAATATGCACATCCCAAATCCAAACACTACACCCCACCTCCACACGGCTGCCAGCCCATAGAAGCCCCAACTTGGACAAAGGGAGAGCTATGCAGGCATAGAGGCTTCCCTGGTGGCTCAGACTGTAAAGACTCTGCCTGCAAGGCAGGAGACACGGGTTCAATCCCTGGCTCAGGAAGATCCCCTGGAGAAGGGAATGGCAACCCATGCCAGTATTCTTGCCCAGAGAATCCCATGGACAGAGGCGTAGGGCTACAGTCCATAAGGTCGTAAAGAGTTGGACATCACTAAGCGACTAACACTTCCTTTCCTTCATACAGGCATACCTAGTTTCATTGTGCTTTTTTTCTTTTTTATAAATTGAAAGTTTTTGACAACTCTGTTTCAAGAAAGTCTATCAAGCCCATTTTTCTACAGAATTTGCCTACTTCATGCCTTTGTGTCACAATTTGGTAATTCTCACAATATTTCGAGCTTTTTCTCTATAGTATTTGTTGTGATGATTTGTAAACGTAATCTTTAATATTACTACTGCAAAAAGATTGACTCGCTGAAGGCTCAAATGATGGTGCTTTAGCAATAAAGCATTTTTAATTAAGGTACATATGTTTTTTTAGACATAATGCTATTGCACACTGTTATAGTATCGTGCAAATATAAGTTTTATATGCAGTGGAAACAAACAAAAAAAAACCACCTGTGACTCACTTTATTGCGATACCTGCTTTGCTGCAGTGGTCTGGAACAAGGCTGCAGTCTCTGAGGTCTGTCTGTATATTACCCATTGCCTCATAACACATGTAAAAATTCCAGGGAGAATTCTTCAGTAACCTTCTAACTGGTAGTCTTACTTCAACCCCTCTCTCCTTCACTTGGTTTTTTTTAAACACAATAGCCAGAGGAATCCTTTGAAGACAGAAGCCAGATCCTGTCATTCCTGTGTTCAAAACCCAGCAGTGGCTCTTTCTTCACTCAGAGCAGAAACCACAGTCCTTAAACAACCTTCAGGGCCTTTCCTGCTGCACCCTTGACCTTCCTCGTCTCTCTGAGCTCCTCTCCTGCTGTTCTCCCCTGGCTCTGCTCCAGCCACTTTGATGTCCCCTTGCTGCTCCCCACGCTTGCAGCTGCTTCTGTCTTACAGCCTGTGTGTCCGCTTCGCCCTCTGACTAGAACGCTCTTCACCCAAACATCTGCAGGCTAACTTCTTCACTCCTTGGCCCAAATGTCAGCTTTGAGATGAGACCCGTCTTGACCATAAAAATTAAAACCTGTTTTCCATCTGCCTGCTTTGCTTTTCTCTACTTTCTTTTTCCCATCACTCTTATCACCATCAATGTGTGCGTGCATGCTCAGTCATGTCCAACTCTTTGTGACCCCATGGACTATAGCCTGCCAGGCTCCTCTGTCCATGGGGATTCTCCAGGCAAGGATACTGGAATGGGTTGCCATTCCCTTCTCCAGAGGATCTTCCCGACCCAGGGATTGAATGGGAGCCTCCTGAGTGTCCTGCATTGGCCACAGATTCTTTACCACTAAGCCACCTGGGAAGCCCTATCACCTTCAGTGATACTATATAAATTTTGTTTATTGTCCTTTCTTCCTCCTCTTCTAGAATGTCCCCAGGGATCTTTGTCTGATTTTTTCTTGTGTTGCTCTCTTTGCATCCCAAGCACCCAGAACTGTAAACCACAGTCCACTGTTCACGCATCCTCTGCTGCTCCCCTCTACCTCAGGTACCTGCACCTGCAGCCCTTGGAGGAGCCCAGGCAGTGGTGGGCTTTGGGTCTCGCCCTGCTATTGGAAGCAGCTCCAGGTCTGTCACCAACTGTGACGGGTCACTTCTCTTACCGGCATCTTCGTTTCCTTGTCTCTCCCTCAGGTCAATCCCCTGCCCTCTGTGGGCGCAGATGGGAGTACGACTTACTCCGAATCAGAGCTGGGGACAGGGAGCCTCCCAGGGCCTTGGCATGTACACTCATGCTCTCATTAACTCCCTACTGTAATGCCACCCGATGGAGGTAGCGCCAAGACTAAAATCTATGGATTTTGCTTCCATACCTATATCCCGGGCTCTTTTATTAGGCTGTGGAGGGGGTTGAGGGAGGGCAGGTGTGGGCAGGCACTTGGTTCAATCAGATTGTAAGTACCTGGTACTAAATGCAAAGAAAACTTTACAAATCACACCAAGGGAGATGAGTTTTTTTTTTTTTTTTCTCATTCTAAAAATTATTATTTCAATACACTGAAACAGTCATGATTCTACTCAAAATTCAAACCTAAGCTCATCTGAAATGTGCTGCTCCTGAGGTGTCATTCCTGACACTCAAAGTGATATCCTGTCATTAAGTCAGAAGACTTGAAAGATGTGGGGGCTCAGTGTATAAAGAAATAATGCTATGAGTCATAACACTAGTTTCATTTCCAATTCTCAAGAGCACCCTGCTGAAAATCACATTAATCCTTATAATTTCCATGATAATAGACCCAGATCAGCACTTGGGGAGCGGGGTGGGGTAGATGGAGCAGTATCTTCTCAGGATGGTGAAGGAACTGTGGAGTTCTGAATGCGGACTTAGTGGTGGGAAGAGTTGCAACTCCGATACTTGAAAGGGAGGCCCTGCTTCCCTTCAACTGGGGGCACCTCTCTCAGTGTTCCCCTTTCTCTCTCTCACTCATATATGTGTTGTCATGTCAAAAAGAGGAACTGTAGGCTCCTGGAAAAATTTGAAAAGTTGATGTACAGTATAGTCGGCACCTGGTGTCACGAGAAAAGTGGCAGAGAATCAAGAAATTTAAAAGCTGGAGACACTGTGGATGCGATTATAAAGTAGACTAATTCCACAAAGATATATATAGATGTGGATTAATTCCTAAAAATGAGGGAGGCTATACTTACCCTGTTGGAGAAGTAAACGGCAACCCAGTCCAGTATTCACGCCTGGAAAGTCCCATGGACCGAGGAGCCTCAGATCAGATCAGATCAGATCAGTCGCTCAGTCGTGTCCGACTCTTTGTGACCCCATGAATCACAGCACGCCAGGCCTCCCTGTCCATCACCAACTCCCAGAGTTCACCCAGACTCACGTCCATCAAGTTAGTGATGCCATCCAGCCATCTCATCCTCTGTCGTCCCCTTCTCCTCTTGCCCCCAATCCCTCCCGAGGAGCCTGGTGGGCTACAATCCATGGGGTCGCAAAGCGTCGGACACGACTGAGCGACTTTTGTGTGTGTGTGTGTGTGTGTGTGTGTGTGTGTGTACTTACCCTGTTAATATTACTGAATGTCTCCTTGGGAGTCCTCAGTGCACTTTAAATAAAAATCATGATTTTTTAAAAAGTCACTCATTGAATTTTAGTCACATGCTTAATTTTTCATTGAAATAATCAGCAAATGTGACTACCCTCTAAATTTATTTGCATCATCTCTAAATACTTTTCACAGGAAAAAAATAAATATTCTTTCAAAGGATGATCAGATGCCAGCACAACTGTTCAGAAAAATATTTCAGAGGTCTCTCAATTATTTCAGTCAAAGATGTTCCGAAGACTTCTTGGACTTGGGTAGCATCTTACGAAAAAGGACTGGCAGCTGTTCTACAAGGATCCAGACTCACTTGGAGGCACAAGTTCAGTTTGTTGGGAAGAGTGTGATTTAGGAGAGAAGGTGGATGGGTGTCAGCGAAGGACATGTTTTAGTTTGAGGTTTTGGGGAAAGGCACAGAGGCAATTATCAAAAGATTTTATGGTTACAATATATAACAACTATAGTTGTTCATTTTTAGACACCTGTTTTTCCACTGTCACACTGCTCTGGATTCAATTTGGAAAATTTTGGACCTTTTTTTAGTTGGCACACATAAGTAAACTGTCAACTGTAACATAAAATTATCTTTGACAATAAAACATTTGTGAGAGGTTTATTGTCAAGGAGGACGGTCTCACTGGTCCTGCTGCTGCTGCTGCTAAGTCACTTCAGTCGTGTCCAACTCTGTGAGACCCCAGAAACGGCAGCCTACCAGGTTCCCCCGTCCCTGGGATTCTCCAGGCAAGAACACTGGAGTGGGTTACCATTTCCTTCTCCAATGCATGAAAGTGAAAAGTCAAAGTGAAGTCGCTCAGTCGTGTTTGACTCTTCACGACCCCATGGACTGCAGCCCACCAGGCTCCTCCATCCATGGGATTTTCCAGGCAAGAGTACTGGAGTGGGGTGCCATCGCCTTCTCCGCTCACTGGTCCTAATTTTCACTAAATAGAACTCATTCTGTTTGAAAATAAGTACCCCATGTGCTCAGTCACTTCAGTCATGTCTGACTCTGCGACTCCATGGATTGTAGCCCGCCAGACTCCTCTGTCCAGAGGATTCTCCAGGCAAGAATACTGGAGTGGGTTGCCATCCCCTCCTCCAGGGAATCTTCCCGACCCAGGGATCAAACCCAAGTCTCTTGTGTCTCCTTTATTGCAAGCAGATTCTTTACCTGTTGAACCACTGGGGAAGCTCATGTCTTTGTAAATACAGATACTATATATTTTGAATTCCAACTTTTGAGAGACAATTTTCTATAGCTATCTCATGTTTCTACAAACCTTGTGAGCAGAGGCACACTGCTTTTGTTCCAAACTATCCTTTTATGTTTGCGTAAGGAACAGCCTTGGAAGAAAGAGTACCTCCCTCTTGGGGAGCTATGCTTGCAATACACGTGAGAGAGGTTTCTTGAGCTCAGAATTCCTCAGCATATGCAGCGTCCACCTGGGTTGCTCTACGTCGGCCCCAGGTGGGGCTGTAGAGCGTCCACCTGTCCCTCTACGTCGGAACTAGGGGGGACAGAGAGTAACTGGGCAACAGGAAGCTGTCTGTGATGCCTCTGACTTGGGGGTCTCCTGTCTTCTTCCAACATCTATGACACTGCACAGAGTGTTAGCTTGCACAGTCAGACCCTTTCATGGTTTTTGACACTTGCCATCCCAAAACCAATTTCGTACAATAAAAGGATTTCTTTGTCCTACCTGACTTCCCACTTCTCTCAGGCAAACAATCTGATACAATTCTAGCACAATTAATAAATGTGGATTGTCTTCTGGAGTTTGCTACAAAGGGGCTCAATGGATCAAGCCAGAAAACCAAGAAGTTTAATATATTAAAAGACATATATAAGAAGTAAAACACTAAGGGGGAAGGAAGTAAGCCTAGAAGGTGATGACAGAAATAAATTACACAGCATGTCTTCAATTTTGGTTGTCTCACAAACTAAACCACTCTTTTGCTAAAGAAAATTGTAGCCCTATCGCCCTCTACCGAAACCAAGCTAGAAACTACAGGAAAGTGGTTTAAAGTTTTCTGAAATTTGCTCATACCCTTTGTGGTATCCAGGGGTTTCCCAGGTGGCTCAGTGGTACAGAAGCCTCCAGCCAATGCAGGAGACATGGGTTTTATACTTGGGTCAGGAAGATCCCCTGGAGAAGGAAAAGGCAACCCTCTCCAGTATTCTTACCTGGAAAATCCCATGGAGAGAGGAGCCTGGCAAGTGACAGACCATGGGGTCTCAAAGACGAGGACACGACTTGGCAACTTAACAACAAAGTGGTATCCACTGCAGCAGTTATGCAGATTTTAAAAAGTAAACTTCAGGTGTTCACGAAGGTAAAAGGTACACAGCTCCCTTTGCATACCAAGCCTGACAGGTCAGTGCTGGACCATCTAGTGCTAAAGAGTGGACAGCCCTTCTCACACTCACCTGCAATTTGCAGCAGCCACTGACTGCAGGGACCACTAACAGAGCTGCAGACTTTGCTGAAGTCCCTGGCAGCCGCACCTAGCACTTCTGCCCTCAGCCGTTCCACGTTCATTCTGTGGACAACAGCTGCTTAGAACCCTCTGCTCATCTATTAACAGTCACCATACCTACTCAGTTCCACCTCAGAAAATAACCACTTTGCTACACAGTGAATGCTGACCCTTTGACTCTAGCAAAGGAACATCATCTTGTGAACTCAAATGGTAAGTACTAAAACCCCAAACCTTCATTTCTGCTTAAATGGCACTATACCAACACTTTAAACAGCACTACAGCAACACTTTAAGGCAGCATATCCAAATATTTGATCAAGCATTGAAATCAGAAAAAAATGTCTAATACGCCAATAAATGTATTTATTTATAAATTATAGTGTACAATTGTACAATATATTATGTACATTATAAAACACACAAAAATAGAAATTTAAAAGGTTGAGATTAAATACAAACAACCACTTTAACATTTTCCCAATAGACTGATTACTGCATACTCCTGGGAGGTACACATCCCCAGCTAAAACCACAGCCCTAAAGCATGCCAATGATTGCTAGATTTGAATTTTTAGCTAGTTACAGAAAAATGTACAAGATCACAGCTTTTTTTAAGTTTTGCAAAATAGCCTGAGCATCAAGTTTAAATGTGAAGATGCTTGATGCTAACTTTTTAAGACATAATTGGACTAATCACTGCACAGCTGGTAAAATGTCACACTATAGTTCACTGATAGCTGTCTCAGTTATCATAGAGCAGATTACACTGGGGAGTCTGTAAAGTTTAATATTTGGGGAGGAAAAGCTTTAAAGAAACATTCAAAACCAACAAATAGCTAGCACCTAAAAAAAAAACTCCTCTGCCTACAGTGGAAAAACAAACAAAAAAACGCATTCCAAACAATGACCATTAGAATGCAAATGGATTAAAATAGATTGCCATACATTTATTTGCCTGCCTTAATACCTGTGAGCCATAAGAACACAAATTCTTTTTTTTAAATAGCCCCAGTGTCTGATCACAGACCTGGACACATTGAAATTCAGTAAACAGGTGGTGAACAATGAACAACTCTTCGAAAAATATGTGAGATGTGGAATTACATGTGGAATTACAATTGTTGCTAAAGACCACTCCAGTATCCATCTTTGCTTGGCTGAAGCAAATGACTGGATAAATGTTGTGGTCAGGAATAACACGCTCAGAGCCTCTTTACATTCCTTCACACCCTTGCTCCCTTTTCCCACATCAGGCCATTGGTCCACCTGCTCTGCTTCTACCCAGGACTTGAGCTTCCCCCCTCACAGGGGAGCCCTGTGGCCAGACAGGCTCATCCTTCTCCAGCACGCAGTGCAAATTGGGATAAAGAGAACACAGTTATGTTCTACACAGAAAACCTTATTCCAAGTACTCCTTAATTTAAAAAAAATTCACAAAAAATTTTTTATAATTTTTAAAGGATATGAACACCTGACTTTGAGATTGAGATATGCACGTAGAGCTTCAAGTTGTGCAACAAAAATTTTTAACTGAAAGACTTTCACTGATGGTCTCCTCTGGAGGAGTACCTTTTAATAGGTACTTCACCAATTCAAAAAGATAAAAATACTACACAATTTAAGTGGCTTAACTTCATTAAAAAAACACTTTCACTTTGCATACACACACTGATGGTTTTCATCTGTATGTTCATCTGTTCTGTTGACAAAATGTCAGTGTTTGATGGGACCAAATTGAAACTACACTTAATGAAAGTCCCATTTGATTAAATGCACACAAGGGTAAATTAGTTACTCTATCTCAAGAGAAGGAAAGAAGGGATGCAGAGTTCAGAGACTCGCTGGAGAGAAGAGAATGATAAAACGAAAGCTCAGTCATTTCACTATGGCAATATGGAAAGAGCTTACTGAAAGTACTCATTACAGGAAAATGTGTTACTGGTTGTGAAGTACAGATATATCACACAAATGGCAAAGCAACACAGACCTGTAGGATTTCCCAATGAGGTGATGCTGGCTTTTTTTAAGCATTGTGGTGAGTTACTAGGTTGTGAAATCATCCTCTTGTCTTAATGAGAAAGCCAGTTGTTTGAATAACTTATAAAACCTCTTTAAGACAAAACAGCCACTAGAGTAAGTACTTTTCTGCAAAAGTGTCTTTCAAGAAAGCCAGGACTGTGTAGCGACACCGTTTCATTTGCTCATTTTCACACCGCCTGAGTTTTCTCTAACCTCTCCTTTCCCTGGATGCTACTGGCTGGCTTGCTCCCTTCCACCTCACTTAGGTGACCAGCAGCTTCCCAGCAAAACCTCACCTGAAAATTAAACCTACCCTCTACTTACAAAATGAAACAAATCCTCACAAACAAATCAGTGGTACTCCTGCTTGCCAAGGAAGGGTCTCACTAACACCTTTAAAACAAAAACAGACAATGGAGGCTCCAGAGAAAAAAATCTGCTTTGACCATATTATAGGAAATACTACATCCCAAATTTAGAACCAAGAAAAAAAAATAATAATTCATGCTTTGGTCAGTTTCAAATTTTATTTCCAACTACTGCAGTAACAAAATACCAGTGGTAGTTCTGCATGGGAAGTGGCAACCTTTTAAATAAACAAGGCCACAAATTAGTATTCTGACAGCACTTGGATCTATGGAGATTTTGATAGGGGAGGATTATTACCATAAGTACTATAATATAAACTTATGTTTCCTCCATATTTAGTAACAAAAATATTCATTTTACCTCAATAATTCATCATGTACACATTTCTACTCCTTGTAAGCATGATCCTTGCAGGCTGTACTGTGTGAGAGTGTAAGATTGGGAAGTTCCCCTCAATCACAGGTTTTTCTATAGTATACAGAAACAGCACTCACTTTAGCAGTCATGGACAGTATCACTAAATTTTTAGTTGAAAAATAAAAGAATGAGTTCTCCTATTATATCCCTTTCTGGGAGTAAAAAGACACACACCATTACAAACATAAAATGAGTCAAACTTCTATTTTATTGACAGGAGTCCAAAATGAATACAAAAAAACGCCTCCTTTGCATGTTATATTTTACCTTAAAAGGCTTCTGACAGAGTCAGGTAGATTAAAAGCTAACAATGTCTTTCAGCTTTTATAGTGACCTTTTTAAAAAGGTTTAGTAACACAATCACCAACATCAGAGAACGTATGGTCCCACAATCATTTTTAGATCTATAGCTTATAAAAAGAATTAGATCTTGCATTGATCTGCTAAAATAGAGGCTTAAAAATGTTTTAAGCCATTAAAAGCCATTTTTATAATCTTTCTGGTAACTCTGGGCAATTAAGAAAAGGAAAATCCCAAAATGTAGCCCTCTAGATTATGTGGAATGTGGCAGAATGCCAACTTATGACCAAGACAGGCAAAAATAAAATGTTTAAAGCTATGAATGGAGCTGTTATAAATAGTCTTATATCACTGCAACATGTCAGTAAATGAATAATAGAGCTTATTAAGACATTAAAACTTGAGCAGATGTTACTTAAAACATTTGTGGTGTTTATCACACATACTTTAATGTTAAAACTAAAGCTAAACAAAGAAAGGTCACTCATTTATAGATTGTTTTTCATGTACCTTTACTTTTACTGGGACCACAGATGATCAGATAATACATAGCCCACACTTCTGGACAGTTATAACAAAGGGTTTATTATCATTTGCAGATGAAATAAATGCACCATCCCATACCTGAAAGCTTTCACAAACCTTAAGCATCTTTCAGACTGTACCAAGGCACCACCACTGCCTCGGTAACACACCCATTTCTAGGAACACTTCCCTCAACATCAGTTCTGCACTGCTTTTGGTTTATTATACACTTCCAAAACAGCAAAAATTTGCAAATATGTGCAAATATTGTGGTCCCTGCTTAGTCATCATCTTCCTCCTCTTCTTCCTCTTCCTCAAAGCTGTCTTCAAAGCCCTCACTGTCCTCCTGGTCTTCATCCCCCTCTATTGCTGTATCCCACTGTGGGTGATTTTCTGGCACAGGCTTAGCCTCATGAACTTCCAACTAGAAAAAAGAATTAAATGCAGACATTAGAAATCTGAGGAGGAATAATGGAAGAAATATCTGGTACAGAAAAGGTTTTCTTTGACAGCAGCACTTGAAAAGATTACATCTTTTAACTCTAAATTTAACATATTTAAGAACACTCATCCACAAAATAAAAACATGAATCTAGTAACATGTTAGTATAGTTAAGTTTCTAGTGTAGTTTAATAGTATGATTTTACAGGCGCTATATACTATTTATTCTGCAGCATGAAAGATGAATAATTCTGACTCTTGAGCAGGAACACTGTTCTTAATAAGTCTTCTGTGGATGGAAAAAAAGTTCAAGTGTGACTTCCAAAGAGGTATTTGCAGCCTCCAGACTACTCATGAAGTTAACATCCTATAGCCAATGGAAAGAAATACAGCGCCCTCATGGGGAAAAAAAGCCATGCCTTTGCTGGCTCCTTTCAGTTGAGTCCCAGTACACAGCGCAACACTTCTTCAGCACAATCTCTCTAACACAATAGCATGCCTTTTATAAAAAGCTTAAGAGACTTCCCTGATGGTTAAGGGTCTGCCTACAATGTGGGAGACCCAGGTTCGATCCCTGGGTCGGGAAGATCCCCTGGAGAAGGAAATGGCAACCCACTCCAGTACTCCTGCCTGGAAAATCCCATGGACACAGTCCACAGGGTCGAAAAGAAATGGACATGACTAAGCAACTTCACTCCTTTTACTTTCACAAGTGAAATGGTAACATCGATGAGAATGTGCTTCAAATGATACTCACACAAGTGTATACTCTAAAATGAAATACATGTGTCTTTCTAAAGAAAACAGAAACCATCTGGTGAGGCCCTATAAAGGTATGGCATACTTTCAGTGCAGTTCAGTTCAGTTGCTCAGTCGTGTCCAACTCTTTGCAACCTATCACACTGGTAAGTTATACTCAAGGTTCTAAATCATCATACTCCTTTAACACAAGTTTATTATTGAGAGCAGTCCATCAAGTGTATTATGTTAAAGTATGAGAGGATCTCTTTCCCTGTTATTCTACATTTCAAAACTAGAACTGCTTCCTTAAGATGTAATACACTTATTCAAATAGATAACCTTATTTTTTTAAGTTCCCTTTATTACTTCAAAAATGTATAAAAAAATTTTTTGTGTGGTTTGATTCACTCTTTTTCTCTGTGTATCTCTCTTCTTCCTTCCTTCTCAGGTATTTGAAAATTTGTCAAAGAGGAGGAAGTGGTAACTTTTATTTCCCACCCAAGTATAATAATGCAAATCCATACCCACCATAAATTTAAAAAAAAATTCATTTTCAAAGAAACGTTATTATTAGAATATAGCTGATTGACACGGTGTATAGCAAAAAGAATCAGTTATACATATACGTAAATCCACTTTTTTTTTTAAAGATTATTTTCCCATATGGGCATTACAGAGTATTGAGTAGAGTTCCCTATGCTATACAGCATGTTCTTATTAGCTATCTGTTTTATATATATAGTACTATGCATATGATCAATCCCAATCTCCCAATTTATCCCTGCCCCCTCACTTTTATCACCCCAGTAACCATAAGTTTGTTTTCTACATCTGTGACTCTATTTCTGTTTTGTAAATAAGTTCATTTGTAGTTTTTTTTTTTTTTAGTGTGCATATATAAACAATGTCATATGATATTTGTTCTTCTGTGTCTGACTTACTTCACTCAGTATGACAATTTCTAGGGAACACCATATTTACAGAATAGTCATTATTCTTACCTTCAGTGGTTTAATCTGATCCAAACCCATATAGGAGTCTGATCTCAGGAACACTGTATATTGATAATTTCCAGGCTTGCCTGGTGCAGGAAACTTCAGTTCTACCTAGAAGATAAATCAGAACTTAAAATCTGTATTTTAAAGAGTGGAAGAAACAATAAGTCCCTCCTGACATATTTAGACCAGAGAGTATTTAATAGCCAATGCTTACTCAGATGACAGAAGAGGTCCTAAAACATGTTACAAAAGTTCTAATGACAATAAATGTATTTACATATATGACATTTGTGTCATATATATACTATGTAAAAAGGAAATAAAAATAGGCAGAATTGATGGGGTTAATTTCTATCTCCAGAATTCAAGAAAACATATTTAAAGCAACCAAGTTCTATCTTGATAACTTGAAGAAATGAAGCTGTGTATAAAAGTAAAATAAATGAAATGTTGAACTAAAACAGACTTCACCAAACAGGAATAGTTCTTGCCAAATTTTCTTATTTCTAGAACAAATGTTGAGAGAACAGAAAATACATTCATCACACACATATATATATGTGTCTCTGCCCTCAATCACAGGCACAGAGCTTCTCAAATCCCTGTAATTCCGAAGTGACAAGAGCACATAAGGAGCATCTTCTGTTGTAAAATTTGGTCTTTGGGTCTGGTTCCTGACACTGAACTAACAAATCCCTTGGAATTTCCTGGATGGTAAGAATGAGTTCTCTTCTAATGAGGCAATTCTTGGTCTCCTAGATGAGGACCAGTCACCAGAAAGCCCAAGCCATGAGTAGAAGCCTGGAACTTTTAGTCCTACCCGCTATTCTCCAGAGAGGCTGAAAACTGAGTTAATGATCAATTATGCCTATGTGATAAAGCCTCCATAAAAATACCAAAATAAGGGGTTCAGGGAGCTTTCAAACTGGTGAACATGCAGAAGTGCTGGGAGAGCGGATTGCTCAGAAAGAGCATGGAAGATCGACATCCCTTCCCATATACCTTGCCCTATATATCTCTTTCATCCGGATATTCATCTACTTCATCATACTATTTTCATAACAAATTGGTAAATATGTTACCCTGAGTTTTTGAGTCATTCTGGCAAATTACTGAACCCAAGGAAGGGATCGTGGAAACCATGATTTACAGCCAGTTGATCAGAAGTACAGATGACAACCTGGGACTTCCAACTGGCATCTAAAGATGGACAGCGGGGCAACAGCAGTCCTCTGGGACTGAACCTTAATCTGAGCTGTCTGGGGAAATAGTGTCAGCACTGAGTTAAACCACAGGACACTCAGCTGGTGTCACAGAGAAAAAGAAAGAGGTCAAAACCATGGATGAATGGTCTATGGGGGCACGATAATATGCCTGCAACATTTTTCTATATCTCACAAACTGAGAGGCAATGAACATACTACACTTGACCATTCTTTCTCCCTATGGAGAAATAAACATTTAACAATATCTATCAAAATTACAATGTACAGAGCCTCTAATTCATTAATTCTACCTCTACGAATTTATCCTATAGATGTGTTTGAATGATATGAGGTTATTCATTGCAGCAAAAGACAAGAAACACCTTGTAAGTCCACTAAAGAGCTGAGCACTGAATAAATAAACTTCCACACAAAAGAATATCAGGCAGCTGTAAAAACAAACAATGAAGCTTTTTTCTGTATTAATATGGTACAAATTCCAAGTTTTATCACTGAGAAAAAGGTAAGGTGCAGAACATGATGTATGCTACTTTTTGTGCAAAACTGGGAAGAATATACCTATGTATACGCTTGTACTTTACTACAATATCACATGAAAAATACATAAAAATTTGGTAATATCGATGGTTTCCAGGAAGTGGAATGGGTGACTGAGAGACAGGAATACAAGATACATTTCAGTGTGTGCACTTCGGTATATCTTCTGAAACACCAACTAGGCAAATGAATTATCCATTCAAAAATGGGTAAAATTTAAATTTTAAAAAATGTTAAAATTACTCTGAGAAAGAGATACCCATAAGTTGGCACTATCGCTAAGTGTCAAACAACAATAAACTACTTTAAACATTTACTACTTGGTTACAAAGGTAGGAAAAAACTTTTGGGATTTAAAAAATCATCATTATAGAACTCTCTTGAAATTCAAAAGCTTTGCTCTTGTCCACCAAGTCCAGGTAGACAGAACCTTCTTTCTCAAATAGTAACGTAAAAAAATCAAGAAGAAAAACAAGGAAATCCAAGGTCAAAATATGTTCATCACAATGTTATTTAAATGATGTCACTGACAGTGGACAATCCAATAAAATAAAAAATTCCACTTTAAAAAATGAACCACTAGTACTTACATTTGTTTTTAACACAAAAGCACTAATTCAATGAGGATACAAACCATAATTTCTGAGCACCAATCCAACGAGGATAAAACTCACAAGCATTTGTAAAACATAACTAAATTCTGGAGATATGGTAAGGCAAGTATTAGTGAAAACTAATAGCTGAGAACAAGGTTTTAAAAGACCACCAAGTTGTCTACCTCAATTTAATACTCTATAAATTTCCAATGAGCTCCCTCCAAAAGCTGTCAGAGAACAGTTATAAAATGTGTTTTCAATAAAATGCAATAAGCCATATATGATAAATGGATTTCTATACTGTTTTCTATATCTAAATAATGTTGTTGGATACTTACCTCTTCCGTATCTTTTAGTGTACACACATGATATGGCATAGATATTAATGTCTGTTCCTTCCTATCTGCGATATAAAGCCACCACCATTCTTGCTTTTCCTGCAAAGAAAAAAAGAGAAGAGTATAAATAGCCAGAAAGAATTACAGAAATACAGTTTTGCCTTATCTCATTTTAGGGGTATGGTTACTCCTTGGTACCTGAGGGGGACTGATTCCAGACAAGCTCCCGTTTCACCCCCACAATGCGGATACCAAAATCCATGAATGCTGGAATCTCTTACATAAATTGGTGCAGTACTTGCATATAACCTATGCACATACTCCTGTACACCTTATCTAGCCTCTAGATTAGATTACTTATAATATCTAATACAATGTAATTGCTATGCCAATACCCAGCAAATTCAAGTTTGCCTTTTTAGACTGTCTGGAATCCACCCCCAACATTTTCAATCCACAGGTGATCAAATCTATGGATGCAAAACCCACAGATGCAGAGAGTCAACTGTATTGCCCTTTAGCCACTGCTGTATCCCCAGCACAGACACCATGGTTGGTACAAAATAGATGTCAATAAACATTTACTGAATGAATAAATTGTTCTTAGAGCCACTCTCCAACAAAAGAATTTTGTATGTAATTTTGGGGTTTCAAATGGCCCCTTAAACCCTACTGATGAACCTCTGTATTTTAAAAACTCCTGATTAACCTTAAATGATAAAAGATATGCTAAAAAATAAAACAGTATAAGCTATCATGAATTCATCTAGCAAATAATTTTAGTAATCTTACCTAGTAATAAGCAAAAGGCAGAAAGCAGGAGTGGAAGGGACTTAAATGGTAACAATATCAGAAATCAATACATTAAAACATGTTACTTATAAGACAGCATCTCAGATTCTAAGAATCTATTTGTACCATTTACGGTATACCATTTCAATAAGCTCAGCATTTTCAGTTGTACTACATAAAAGATTAGGAGCATAAAAAAGGCTGAGTAAAGAAATTGTCACCAGAGTGCACAATGACAGCAGGAAACACTGACAGGAGACAAAAATCTAGGGAAAAAAAAAAAAATAGAAGACCAGTCTGGGAGCGCCAAACTTCAGTGTGGTCAGCAACCACCACTGCATCACAGCACAGATCAGTAACTTTTTATTCATTCATCCACTTTGCATCCACTGTTTAAGAATGGGATAGGGAAGATACCTTTCTAAAAATGACTTTAAAAAAGTTTTAGACCTAAAAGTAAAATAAATTGTATCCAATTAACCAAAGCAACACTAGAGTCTCAATTATCCAAGAAAAGTTTTTAAAAATAACTTTTTATTGAAAATAGTTTCATAGGAAAAATGTCCCTAAGCCAAAATCACTTGTGCTTTCTATTTTATTTCAATCTTAAGACATTAAAATAGTTTATTATCTTCCCAATAATGGTATACTAAGCTCAACTAAAAGCTTTTGTTTAAATGCCTTAAACTACAAGGCAATGTAACATTAATAAACAGGATAACAAATCATAAATGGATGACTAACTCAACTTCTGCTTAATCCAAGGGTTAGGACTACAACAAAAGGTATAGTTTGTATACACATGTCTTTCTACGTGTGTTTTGCACACACAAAATGGGCAGAAACACAACAGACTCAAAGTGGAGTACTGTTGTACTCACAGGAGATCGATTCCAGGATCACTCCACCTCCAGAATACCAAAATTCATGAACGCGCAAGTCTGTTACATAAAATGTCGTGGTATAGTTGGCCTGCCACATTTGCAGATGCAGAACCCACAGACTTAGAGGGCCAAAGAGTCTGCTATAACTACTCAACTCTGCTGTAACTGCTCAACTCTGCCATTGTATTACAGAAAGAATGAGTGTGGCTCTGTTCCAATAAAACTTCATTTACAATAATACTTCATTTATAAAACAAGCTGGGAGGCAGATTTGTCTGCAGGCAAGTAGTCTGCCAATGTCTATTTCAAAGTCATCCAGACCCAATTATTTCACTCCTTGAAACCTCACCCTTTTTCTCTGTTAAGTGATGAATGCTTACCTCAAGTTGTGTTGTGAAGATAAAGTGAAATAATACAAAAAAAAAAAAAAACCTGTTAAAATGCCTAGGACACAGAGTCCAATAAAATTACAGTTACATCAATATAACCACTCTGGAAAACAGTATGGAAGATCCTCAAAAAATTAAAACTACAACTACCATATGATTCAACAATTTTACTTCTAGCAATTTATCCCAAGGAAAAAAAGCAGACACTAATTTGAAAAGATATGTGCACATCAATTCATTCCATCATTATTTACAATATTCAAAATATGCAAGCAACTGAAGTGTCCACTGATGGATGAACAGACAAAGAAGGTACATATAAACAATGGAATATTACTCAAGCCATAAGAAATCAAAATCTTGACATCAGAAACAACATGGATGGACCTAGAGGATATCATGCTAAGTGAAGTCGGAGAAAGACAAAATACCACGATCCTGCTTATTTGTAGAATCTAAAAAATGAAACAAAATAAGATGAAAACAGGCTCATAGATACAGAGAACAAATATGCGAGAGGGGTGGAAGTGGCAGGAGAAATAATGAAGGAGATTTGGAAGTACAAACCTCCAGCTATATTAATAAATAAGTCATGGGATGTAATGTACAGCATAAGGAAGATGATCAATAATATTATAGTAACTCTGTATGGGAACAGTTACCAGACTTACTGTGGTGATCATCTCATAATGTGTGCAAATATCAAACTACTAGATGGTATACCTAAAACTAACACAATGTACGTCAACTATATTTCAATAACAATTTTAAAAGTAATGATTATTAATGAAATGAGGTAAACATTTCTATCTTTAAGCAGTCTGACATTTCATTTTCAGAATCATTACTAGAACATACATGTTCAAGAATGTGCATTTATTCTTTATCTCTATTTAGAGAATGCCTCCCACTGCCCCAAATCTATTTGATTAAAATCAGATTCATTTAAGAAAAATAAACATTAAGAAGCTAGTGATTGTCAACCTATGGCATTGAACCCAGATTCTCTTGATGCACATGGTTAAAGCAGAAAAGAGTCTCTACCATGAGTTATTTGCACTTTAAACAAAACTGGTTTTTTGTTGCGTGGGATTCCCAACCATTTTTGTTAAATATATGAGTTTTAATAACATTTAAGTCAATTATGAACATAAAACTTTGAGTACTATAAGTGGTTAGTGTGGTGGATAGGTAGGTAAATGAGAAGGTAAACAGGTAGGAAGTTAGGAAAATCCCAAATAAAGTCTATCTGATAAACAGCACTTTGAGATGTTTTACCATGCAGATAAAATTACAAGAAGGCACTTTCACTGCTAAAATGTTCTAAGGGAGTAAATGAATGCTTTGCCTATTAACTAAGCATGGTCTAAAATGAAGCTGTCTATTATAAGGGTACAAATTATGCAGCTTACAGCATCCCATGGTACTTTTAAAACCAATCAATGAATGAAATTTATTCGCTTGATTTCAGGAGCCTTGGTGTTGGCAGACTATACTGCAATGGGCGAAAAGCCCCTAACAGATGGGCTATAGCTCAGGACATGCCAGAAGATCAGCGTGCACAGTAAGATGGAATCCTGGGCTGACTGCTCTCCAAGTCAAAAAACAAAAGTCTGTGCAGAGCCACTCATTTATTAGGAGAGCCAAATTACTAGTAATAGGAACTTGCCTTCAGCAGCCCCCAGCAACTATAGATTGACATTCTAGAGCAGAAAGCATATTTATACATGAAATCACCCGCCAAACACAAGTGGTGAGCAGAAGGTTCTGTGGCAAAGCTGTGAAGCAGTCTGTGGAACTGCTTCCCTGAACTAAAAGGCAATAGTCCTTGACCTCTAGCCACGGAGAACTGTCTGCAAAAGCAATATGTCAAGATCTCAAATTGATCTCAAATTCATCTGAAAGACAAACAGCCTATCAAAGAGATCGAAAGCTCAACAGGCCACAACCACAAAGTAAACAAGCACAAGGGAACAAAGAACATCGAAATGATCAGCCTGGAGCTTGGGTATCAGCTCTTACTCAACTTAGTGGGTCCCTCAGGCCTGGGCTTGCCTTTTTCCCATGGATCAGGGCAATTATCAGAACAAGTCTAGTGTCTCCAGATGGCCAGTATAGGACCCCCAGAAAAAAATCCATGAGCAGAATTTAAGAACATTTTCATCCTATTCAAAACATGGCAGAAGTAAGAGACAAGTGTGAGACTCACAAAAGCCACACAAAGTCAGAGGCAAAATATGCATTTGTCTGATTAAGACTGCCTGAGCTGCAAATAAGAAATCATCAGTAAGTACAACCCTCAGAAATCCAGGCACAGGAGAGACAGAAGCCCAGGACAACAACAAGGTACTCAAAAAGTTGACAATTCTCCTTTTAAACAACTCATTTACTCAAAGTAATGCATACTGAAATATATGCTTCAAAAATGTGACATATCGAGAAAACACATTCAGCGCATCTGAGTCAGTACACGCTACAGAGAGGATAAGAGTCAATTCACGCTACAGAAAGGATCAAGAGCAACTAAGAAATATCTGACTAGAGGAAGGAAAACACTAGGCTGTGGATGAATAACTCACCTCAGGAAAGTAAAGACTATAGACAGGATGTGTTATCTTTGATTTGGTTTCCAGTAGTGCTCTCTCCTTTCGCTGAATACTTTGTTGTAATTCTTGCCACTCCTAGTAAAGTGAAAATTAGAAATAATGGAAATCAAGCATGTTTTTTTTTTTATCATTTTGAAGGGTGTCCATCTTCTTCCAGATGGCATTCCTGACAATGCTAAATACTAGAGTTCAGTCCCACAAATCACTTCCCTGCTCAAAACTTCCAATGCTTCTTTTCATAAATCAAATCTAACCTGTCTAGCATGAACTACACTGCCAATCATGACCTGACCTGAGCCTGTCTCTCCAGTCTCCTGTCACTGCTTTCCTCTCTTCACTTTTTATTCTAGTCATTTCAAACTGCTAGACTTACTTCACTCTTAAACCCTGTTTGGATTTTTGCTTTCTTTTTTCTCTACCTGGCAGATTCATCATACTCATTATTTTTTCAGGAGCACCTGGAGCCTAAAGTACGAGCTCCTGGGTCCCACAGACCATCCTCTCAGAGCTGAGTTGATCACACCGGTCTTTGTGCCATCACTGCCCCTTGCACAATGTGCATAGTCTCTTTTGTACTTATAATGTTTATTCACTAGTCTGCCTTCCCCTTCAGGCTACTATCATTCAAGAGCAGAAACTGTTTCACATTTGGCTTTGTATTCCTATTAGTATTTGCTATTTGTATAACTGTCAACTGAATGAATGTATTTTTGGTCATCTGAAGAAATCAGTTTATCAAAACCCCAAAGTCACCTCTGCTGCTGCTGCTAAGTCACTTCAGTCGTGTCCGACTCTGTGCGACCCCATAGACGGCAGCCCACCAGGCTTCCCCGTTCCTGGGATTCTCCAGGCAAGAATACTGGAGTGGGTTGCCATTTCCTTCTCCAATGCATGGAAGTGAAAAGTGAAAGTGAAGTCGCTCAGTCATGTCCGACCCTCAGCGACCCCATGGACTGCAGCCTACCAGGCTCCTCCACCCATGGGATTTTCCAGGCAAGAGTACTGGAGTGGGGTGCCAGTGCCTTCTCCGAAGTCACCTCTACTAACCCTAATATAATCACAAAGAAATATGTCAACTTTCTGTCAAAGCAAGAATGTTGTGTTTAGTTGTTCAGTTGTGTTCAACTTTCCTGTGACCCATGGACTGCAGCCTGCCAGGCTCCTCTGTCCATGGGATTCTCCAAGCAGGCATACTGGAATGGGTTGCCGTGCCCTTCTGCAGGGGATCTTCCTAACCCAGAGATCTACTATGTCTCCTGCACTGCAGAAGGATTCCTACCAACTGAGCCATAATCAGAAAGAAATATGTCAACTCCTTCTCAAAGAAAGGGAGAGGTAATAATTTCTTTGATAGGTTTTAATTTCATGGCAACCAACTTGATTCTCAAAGTACAGAAAACACTCAAGGGCCAGCAACTGCTAAAAACAGACATCCTTATTTTTCTCCCATCCCAAAGGCAAGTACTTTATCTCCTTATACTTTTATCTTTTGCCCTCCCCCGCCCCTTTTTTTTCCAGCCTCTGCTTTTGCTTCAGAGGCTATTCAGGGAATCTCTTTATAACTCCTAAACCACAGGAGTTATTTTTAGACCATGGCCCAGTCAAGAACAACACAAACATTAAAAAAAAAAAAAAATTGGCTGATCAAGTTACAGTTCATCTGCAGTGAGCATCTATGGGCCATTATTTGTTCACCAAATATTCTTTTCTGAAGCCTTCTCGTAAGTCATGTGCAACTTCATGCCATGCCATGAGATTTTTTCTATTCCCTATACCCTTACCATCTTAATCCCTCAGTGACTTCCCCTTTTCCTCAACGTCTTATATACCTCTTGAAACAAGGTGGCATTCTGTAAATATTAGCTTTTCCCTTAACCAACCTCTTGACGTTAGAGCCCACAGCAATGTTTCTTTACCCTAAACACTGCCTGGAATTTTTGAGAACCTCTTCCAAGTAACTGCTACCTATTTCATAACCCACCTTTCCTTCCTCATATTTCCAGAGTTATCTCCAACACAAAAAATTGCCTTAGGAGAACAAGCTAAGTTCACCTCAGACCCAGGTCTTACTCTAACAATATAAGATTTAAGAAAATTAGGATTTCCAGTCCTTGTCAGAAATAATTTTTCTTCATAATTACAACTACCATCTCTCAAAAACATTGTCTGAAAGTAATGCAACACTATAAAATATACTAATATTGTTTAAACGGAGAAGGCAATGGCATCCCACTCCAGTACTCTTCTTGCCTGGGAAATCCCATGGACAGAGGAGCCTGGTAGGCTACAGTCCATGGGGTCGCACAGAGTCGGACACGACCGAGGCGACTTAGCAGCAGTACTGTTTAAAACAAGCAAAGAAAGTAAGCAAGCAAAACAAAAACAACAACAAAAACCAAAACTATCATCAGAGGTATAATTCCAGTTATTTAAACCTATGTCTTACTGCTTCATCATCCTTGTTTTGTTTTTCATCTTGCTCTCTATCAGAGTCTCTGTCACTACCATCATCTTTTTCACTCTGAGAGTCTCTATTGGTTTCTTCTTCCTCAGAGTCACTGCCTTTGTCAGAAACTTCTTCTTCATCTTCCTTTACTGCAGCTTCCTAAAAGGAAAAAGCAACCAAAAAAGTTCTGAATGTTTCAGTGAATACATCCTGAGTCCCTCAAACTAATCTATGGTCATTATAATTAAACTGGCTCAAGACTACAATTTCACTATTGATATAGAATTTAAAAAAATTTTTATGAACATTCTTATATATAAATATATGGGAGTTGGGCTGAGGAGCTTTAATGTTTGACTTATTTGCTTATTTGTCAGTTATTTTATTCATTCTTCATAGCTCATGAAACAAAAAAAAATTTTTATTTCTATTTGCAAAATATACTATGACAATGGTAAGCTGATTCATTTTTCAAAAACATCAATTATATAACATTTTATACAATATAATGAGAAGTTTATAGGAAAGAACTGCTTTGGGAATTTAATATTATCTTCAATAACTAATAGCATAATGCAGAAAGGAAAGTCAATGTCCCAGACAAAATAGTCCATTTCAAGAAGCAAGAAAAACAACAGCAAGTTAAATGCAAAGAAATCAGAAGCAAATAATACAGATCAGAAATCAATTAAAGAGAAAGCAGATATGAAAAAGGGAAACCCAAACAAGATTAAATGTTGGTTCTTTAAAAAGATTAATAAAATTCATAAATTAGGCAAGACTGATAAAGGAAAAGAGACAATAAAATTACCAACATTAGGAATAAAAGATATATAACTACAGATCCAAAAGACATCAAAAATAAGGATATTATGAGACATCAAAAATAAGGATATTATGAATAACTTTGTCAATAAATTTGACAAGTTTGAGGAAATAGACAAAGTCCTTGAAAAACACAATTTACTAAAACTGATATGAGAAAAAAAGTAGACTATGTTAAAGAAATAGACTCTTTAACTAAATTCTTTTTCAAACTCCAAGCCCAGATGGCTTCTGTATGTACTTCTTTCAAATAAGAAACAAATCCAATCTTACACATCCTTCCAGGAAAAAGAGAGTAATCTCTAACTAATGAGGCCAGCATAAATGTAATCCAAAACCAGGCAACAATAATACAAGAATGACAAACTGATATTCTCTCCTAAAAATAGATACAGGGATCCTAAACAAAGTATCATCAAACCCAGATAAACAGTTTAGACATCATACTCAGTGGTGAAATAATGTATGCTTTTTCCATGAGACCAATAAGACAAGGTGACTGCCATCTTCACTTCAAATCAACTACTGCAAGTTCTGGCTGGTACCAGTAAGGCAAAAAGGATGAAATAGCATAAATATTAAAGTAAAGCTGTTTCCATACCCAGATGGCATGATTGTGTATGTAAAAAATCTTTTTTTTTTTTTTTCTGGCTCTTAATTTTATTTATTTATTATTTTTTAAATTTTATTTTATTTTTAAACTTTACATAACTGTATTAGTTTTGCCAAATATCAAAATGAATCCGCCACAGGTATACATGTGTTCCCCATCCTGAACCCTCCTCCCTCCTCCCTCCCCATACCATCCCTCTGGGTCGTCCCAGTGCACTAGCCCCAAGCATTCAGTATCGTGCATCGAACCTGGACTGGCATCTCGTTTCATACATGATATTTTACATGTTTCAATGCCATTCTCCCAAATCTTCCCACCCTCTCCCTCTCCCATAGAGTCCATAAGACTGTTCTATACATCAGTGTCTCTTTTGCTGTCTCGTACACAGGGTTATTGTTACCATCTTTCTAAATTCCATATATATGCGTTAGTATACTGTATTGGTGTTTTTCCTTCTGGCTTACTTCACTCTGTATAATAGGCTCCAGTTTCATCCACCTCATTAGAACTGATTCAAATGTATTCTTTTTAATGGCTGAGTAATACTCCATTGTGTATATGTACCACTGCTTTCTTATCCATTCATCTGCTGATGGACATCTAGGTTGCTTCCATGTCCTGGCTATTATAAACAGTGCTGCAATGAACATTGGGGTACACGTGTCTCTTTCCCTTCTGGTTTCCTCAGTGTGTATGCCCAGCAGTGGGATTGCTGGATCATAAGGCAGTTCTATCTCCACACTGTTCTCCATAGTGGCTGTACTAGTTTGCATTCCCACCAACAGTGTAAGAGGGTTCCCTTTTCTCCACACCCTCTCCAGCATTTATTATTTGTAGACTTTTGGATCGCAGCCAAAAAATCTTTTTTTCATATCTGAAAATTGTTACAATTATTGTCAATTCATCAAGAACCCTTGATACAGGGTAAATATTTAGAAGGCAACTGTATTTCTATACACCAGCAATAAACACTGAAGAATAAACTTTTTTTTAATGCTGTTTGCAACAGAACTAGAAAGCATCAAATACACAGGAGTAAATCTAATGAAAGGTGTGTCATTCTCTGCCAAGAGAAATCACAAAACACTGCTGAGAAAAAGGGAGATAATAAAGCATAATTATGAATAAAAACAGCCAATACTGTTAATCTGTGAATTCTCCCCATATTGCACCAAAGATTAAACACAATACCAGTCTAAGTGCCAGCAGCTTTTTTGGGGGTGGAAATTGTCAAAATTATTCTAAAATTTTTAGCTGAAAATGCAAGTGACCTAAAGTAGTCAAGACAATTTTGAAGAAGTAAAATAAGAGTTTGAGGACTTACATTATTCCATTTTAAGACTTCAAGCCACAATATTTAAGACAGTGTGGCACTGGCACAAAAAGAGACAAATAATCAATGGAAGGAGAGCCCATAAAGAGATTTCCACATATACAGTTAAAGTAACTCATTTTACAACAAATTATGACTGCAATTCAGAGAGCTTTCCAATAAATGGTGCTAAAATAAATGGCCCATAATCCCAATCTGACACTATTCACAAAAATTAAAGATGCATCATAGAGCTAAATATAACAAGTAAATTACTGTAGTAATACTTATAGAAGTAAACAAAGTATCTACCTCTCCTTGTGTCCTTGGGATAGGCAGATATCTTAAACAGGACACAAAAGCCCTTAACCATAAACACTGATGAAACACTTATTAAAGAATCATCTAAAACTCCATTAAGAGTTAAAAGAAACACTTATCCACAATACATAAAAGAATCCTAAGAGCTGTCTGAAGACAAATAATCCAAAAATAAATGAGGATATCCAAATGGCCAGTAGGCATGTGAAAAGCTGTTCAATACTATTAGTCATAAGGTAAATACAAAAACGACCACACACAGAAATACCAACTACAGATCCATTACAGTGGCTAAAATAAAAAAGACTGGTAAAACCAAGTACTGGTGAGAATGTAGAACAATTGGACTCATATTTTGCTGGTAGGAACATAATAAGGTACTTTAGAAAATGGGCTCTTTCAGCAAGTTAGACATACACCTATTTTATGACCCAGCAATTTTACTAAGAGGCACATATCAAGGAAAAATGGATATCCACAAAATGACATGTATCAAATCATAACACCTTTATTCATAATAGGCAAAAACTAGAAAAACCTGTATGTCTACCAATCACAGGACAAACTGTAGTATATTCATATAATGGAATCTCTCAGTCTCTCTCTCTCTCTCTCTCACATACACACACACACACACACACTTGCTGCTACACATAATACAGAAGAATGTCAAAGACAATGTTGAATGAAAGCTGCCAAATGACTCTATTTACACGCATTTTAAGAATAGGCAAAACTAATTTATGGTAATAACAGCATAGTGGGGAAGGGAGTGGGGGTGGACGGAGGGGTCACTGACTGAGAAGGGTACCAGGGAGCCTTCTAGGGTGCTGGTGGGTTTTATATCTTTATCTGGGTATCATGGGTACATACATTTATAAAACTTCAGGAGCTGTACATATAAGATTTAAACATTTTAGTGTACTTCAGATCTCAACAAAGATGATAATAATGATAGTCTTTACGTAAGATAGTAAACTTACACTCCCAACGACTCCGTTAGCCTGTTTTTGTTTCTGTTGCTTTGGTTGAGATAAGGGCACAGGTGTAGGCTTTTTTTTTAAAGGTTTCTTTTTTTTTGATTTAGCAGTTTTCTTGGGTCCTTTACTCTTCTGTTGCCATCCTCCTTTTGTCTTGTTCTTGTTAGTATCACCCTGCTATAAATCACAACACACATACACACTCAGACATTGTAGCAATAGTTTCATTTGGCAGTCATAGTAAATTTTAGATGGAAATGGCTTAACTAATAAAATGTTTTAGTAAAGTGAATTATTCTCCACAGCAAGATAAACCAATCAGAGGACTAAACAAAAGAGTTCTTTTACCAGAAAAGATAGGTAAACTCAAGTTTTTACCCCATCGTCTGCTGGCTGTTCCTCTGCAGCACAGATGGACTGCTCCTTTTCAAATACTTCCTAGAATAGAGGGAGCAAGAAAAATAAAACCTTTGTTCCACTTATATTTAACTTTCATATAAAACAATCTTTCAATATATATTATCAGTAAGTTTATTTATTTTTGGCTGTGCTGGGTTTCGTTGCTGTGCAGGCTTTCCTCTGGTTGCGGAGAATAGAGGTTAATCTCCAGCTGCAGTGTGCAGGCTTCTTACTGCAGTGGCTTCTCATTGCAGAGCACAGGCTTTAGGGCGTACAGGCTTCAGCAGTTGCGCCACGTGGGCTCAGCAGTCGTGGCTACCAGGCTCTAGAACATAGGCTCAATAGTTGTGGAACACAGAATTAGGTGCTTCACAGAATGTAGGATCTTCCTGGATCTGGCATCGAACCCATCTCCTACACTGGCAGGTGGGTTCTTTACCACTGAGCCATCAGGGAAGCCTTATCAGTAAGTTTATTAACTGCTGACAAACACAGGAGGTGGGGACAAACACATGGCTAGACAGAGGGCTTTTAGCAATTACTAAATGATGTATGTGTGCAAATTTGGCCATCACTAAAGGACACCTTAGAAGCTACCTTCTAAAGTATCTCACATCTGTCTTGAATGTATTTTGAAAAGTACATTCTATTTAAATTTATAAATGCAATGCCTTAAAATATGTAAAATTACTATAAAGTCAGTCATTTCATAATTTAAATTTTTACTTTTATTCTAACAGTAATCAGACATCACTATTTTAAAGTTATGAAAATCTGAATACATTATATTACTCTAACATCAAAACTTTATGAGACCAATATTAGTTTATTATATTAGTTTATTTATGATTGTACGCAATATTGCTATTATAACTGATATAACTTAGATATAACTAAGTGGAACACCAAGAAAATCTACATATCTGAGACATACCCACCTACCCAATAATCCATTCTGAATCAGTACAGACACTATAAATTTAGAATTTGAAATCCAGTAAGAATTCAATGTGACTCTATATAGAACATGATAAGTGAGTTGTTCCATAAACTCCCCAGAATTATTAAAGCTAACAAGTGAAAAATGATGATAACTATTGGGCTCTAAACTGTTGGCCTAATGCAGGGGCCAGCAAACTATGGCCCATTTTTTGCCTTTTTTTTTTTTTAATTTTATTTTATTTTTAAACTTTACAATATTGTATTAGTTTTGCCGAAAATATCGAAATGAATCCGCCACAGGTATACCCGCGTAAACAAACTTTTATTAGAATACAAGCATGCCCATTTGTGAGTTCAGCCATTGCTACAGAGACTGTATGGCCTGTAAAAATCAAAAATATTAATATTTACTGACTGAACCTTTAGAGAAAAAGTTTGTAATCACCTAGCCTAATTCTATCATCTCTGCTTCATTTCTTCATTTGTTAGCTGAATTCTAATAATTTCTAATTATTCTAATAATTTCTAATTATTCTATTATCTAGAATTTCTAAATTCTAATAATTCTAATAAAAGCTAATTATATTGAAATACAATTGATACTAGAAGATAAATACTTGATTCTTCCCCTTTCTCCAGGCCACGTCTGCTTTTTCTTTACCAATTACCTGAGAAATGTCAACAGCCCAAGGACAACTTTGTGCTCATTTTTCGGGCTGGGAATTCCAAAGCACGTAGGCAGTGTCGAAACCTAACCCTGGCCACCAGCTTAGAGCAGCCTCATCTCCCAGGAGGCACCTCTCATCCAGAGTCCATGATATATACAAATGCTTCCTTTACCACCTGCTACCATAAAATCAGTATCTTTGTTTTGATATGTCCTACTGTGAATCATAGAATGGCTATCCACTCCAGTATTCTTACCTGGAGAATTTCATGGACAGAGGAGGCTGGCAGGCTATATAGTCCATGGGGTTCCAAAGAGTCCAACACAACTGAGCAACTAACACAACAACAACTAAAAATATGCTTTTTCTACCACAGGTTTTAGACATGGGTTTTAAATGCAGCATATTTCCTGCAGATGCCCATAGACCTCAGGGTAGAATAGGCTAAAATCTACCACTGGTTCAATAAAACTGAGCTGAAATACTATATAGTTTACTAAAAAGTAGTTACAACTATACTTGCAACTTGGGAGGTGTGCTTAGCTTGGCAGGTAATATAAATATGTAACAGAAACTGAGAAAAACAAGATGCAGGAAACATACATATGACTAGATTTAATGAAAAGGAATGAGAAAAGTACCAGCATACATATATATGCATGTACATATATGCACTGAAAGGTCCAGACAGTAAACATGAGCATGGAGAAAGATACAAAAGGATTTACACAAGACTGAGTTCTGGTCATCTGGGTCTGATAAGGTGGCTTTCTAAGGAAGCAGGGGTGAAATAAGGGATCCATGTTATCAATATCATTTTAATTCTGTGGGTATTCAGGCATCAGGCTATCTAAAGGGATGAGCTTCAAAAATGATGATCTCAGAGTGGTAGAATTTTAGGTCATTTTAATTTCTTCCCATACTTTTCTGCATTGCCTAAATTTGTTTCCTGGACAGCATAAATTTTTTACATAATTAGGAAAAGAGCTATTTTACTGTACTTTTTAAAATAAAAAATAAAAGGGAGTAAATTCTCTCAAGAACTGATTAAAAAGGAGTAGGTAATGTAAGTTCTCAACAATAATCAATAATCAATCTCTGTATAACATTTTATAGTTTAAGAAAGATACCCAGATTACATTATAATGCTTTATAGGGAATTAACAAATCATCATTTGAAGAATTCATCTATCTTCCAACTTTGTGTGTGTGAAAACAAATGAGAAAATCTAAAATTAAAATTTCAAAATGGCTAACAATCTGCAAAATTAGATTTGCAAAACTATATAATTTTGATTTTGAAAATGCATAACTTAAAGTGAGAAAATAAACATAAATATCTTAAACTCTCAGATACATAAACTTTCAAAGCATAAAAATACAGACTACTTACTGCCATTGTTTGCCTTGTCAGTTTAACCAGAACTGTAACTAAGGATCCTACTGTGATGTTGTTGCTATCTTCATCATCCAATACTGTAAGACATTAAAAAAAATAAATAAAAATCAAGCTCTACGTCAAGGCAAACAGCAAAACTTTATTTATCCAAATCAATCTGAGACTTTAGTATTTCAAACATATAAAATTTTAAGGCTACTAAATGAAAAATAATTTACTATTTACTCTATATAAATTTCTCCAGAAGATGTCTTCAACAATGTACTCAATTAATCCTTAAATTAGCTCTTATTATTATTTCTTTAAAGAGACTGAGGTTAAGGAATAAAGTAAAATGCCCAAGGCCACAAAATGGCTATGCTGGCACTGCCAAGTTTCAAGTCCAGATGTTTTAAAATATAGTATATTGAGGATTACCATAGCTTTCTCTCAGTGATAATAAAAGAGGGTTCTGTCACTCTGTTAAATTGTATAAACTTTATACTCACAAGATTTTACCTGTATAATCAAATACCTCCAAACTAGTATTCTAAGCAATGTTAAAAATACTTATTTTTTAAGGCAAGAACTTCAAAATAGTTTATATGAAAAAAGCACCTTAAAGATGTTTTCTGCAATGTTTTTTTGTCTATTTTTTTAAAACACATTTGCTATACACATCCCCAAAAGTCTTAATAATAAAATGAACTTAACTACAAGCCCTTTAAAAACAGGAACGATTCCTAACACATCCTTGTATTCTTGGTCCCACAAGAATATTCTAATAACAGCAACTTAGTAAATGCCAAAGCTCAGAATAATGTCACAATGAAGGAATGGAGCAGAATAATCTCTAATTCTGTCACCATTCTAAAATATTATATTCAGTTGTAAAATGGGAATCATAGGACAATTATGTAAGTAAAAAATAATCTCTCTTTTTCCACTCCAAGCAGACATAAAAATGAAAATAAGTCAAGAAAAACACATGAAATGTGGCACAGAGCGTGGTGATTTTCAAAGCTTAATATGTATAAATAAGTTAGGTTTTTAAAAAAATTAATTTTAGAACTAAGCAGCCATTTTATACTAACAATAGACATATTTCAAATATCTTCCATTACATTTGGAAATCTCTTCCATTATTTGAAAAGTTAAGAGTTGAACTATAGAACAAAAGTGTTCTCAAACCAAAACTACATCTTTCATCACAGCAAATCTGACAGGTAAACCTACAATTCTACAGTCTAATTAAAAGTTATGAAGTGAAGTGTTTTGAGAACCTTGAGCCAAATAAACAAGAGCCGGTCCATCAAAAGGGAAACAACAGGAAACCTGTCACTTACCCTGTGACTTTATGTCCATAGTCACATATGGGAAACTTCCAAGGACAGCCATAACCTCTTCATATTTTTCATCTTCAAGGAAATGCAACAGATTGTGACGATCTGATTCTTTTAAACTCACCAAATCCTGGATAGTTTTAATTTTGAACTAAATTTAAAAGGAGACAGAAAATAAATCTTAAAGCCATGAAACTCTTCATAAAAGAAAATTACTAGTATGTTTACTAAAAATCCAAAAGCTTTTAGAAAAATGTTAAAATTATATACATTTCAAAGTAGAAAATACAACTTTAGTGGCATTTCACAGCCTTTTTCTCCAAGGAAATTTAAATTTAAGAATTTTTTATTCCAAAGTTAATACACAGTTATTTTTTAAATTAGAAAAAACTAAAGTTGGAGGAAAAAAATAGTAACATTCATATAGACTCTTGACCCAAACAGGAACTACTGTCATTTAATTTGTTCAGTTTGCAGACCTCTGTATACTTTTGTATGAAGCACCTGACTTTGATAAAAACCTTTAAGTATGAATATGAGGTTTTACTATGCAATATTCTTTTATTTTTTAGAAATTAAAAGACACTTCCTCCTTGGAAGAAAAGCTATGACCAACCTAGACAGCATACTAAAAAGCAGAGACATTACTTTGCCAACAAAGTCCGTCTAGTCAAAGCTGTGGTTTTTCCAATAGTCATGTATGGAAATGAAAGTTGGACCATAAAGAAAGCTGAGTGCCAAAGAACTGATGCTTTTGAACTGTGGTGCTGGAAAAGACTCTTGATAGAGTCCCTTGAACTGCAAGGAGATCAAACCAGTCAATCCTAAAGGAAATCAGTCCTGACTATTTATTGGAAGGACTGATGCTGAAGCTGAAGCTCCAATAACTGGCCACCTGATGCAAAGAACTGACTCACTGGAAAAGACCCTGATGCTGGGAAAGACTGAAGGCAAGAGAAGGTGACGACAGAGGATGAGATGGTTGGATGGCATTACCAACTTGATGGACATGAGTTTGAGCAAGCTCCAGGAGTTGGTGATGGACAGGGAAGCCTGGCGTGCTGCAGTCCATGGGGTCGCAAAGAGTTGGACAGGACAGAGTGACTGAACTGAACTGATGCAATATTCTCATTCTTGTTATTTTCTAAATATAACTGTTACTGCAGTAGTACCAATCCTGGCTAAATGAATACCAAGGAGAAGGTTTTTTAATTTCTGAGTACTTGGTGCCAGTTATTAATTTTTACTTTCACAGATAGGGATTAGATCATAAGGCATGTGAAATGCCTGCTTTTGAATGCTGAAGTTTTCAATTATGACTTTAAATGTGATCAAATTTAAAAGAGCAACACACTTACTTGAGAGAAGAGTGCTCTGTTAAAAATTTCTAATATACATTTATTAGTTCTACCTTACTACTATCAAGTCCAATGTCTATCTTCTGTCCTCTAATATATACAAAGTGGTTTAAAATTATAATTTCATTCCATTTTTTCCTATATTTCCTCAGGTTTTTCATTTACATACATATTTTGCTGTGCCTTAAGATTCATTCTCATAATCTATATACAGACTATAATTTCTAAATAAGAATTATCTTTATATGACCTACTTATATATTGAATGCTTAATTTTTTTGTTCATACTCAACAAACTGCTGCTCAAGCTTTAAACCATTAATGAAATAAATGAAAAGTATACAGTGCATTTTTACACAGTACATTTACTTTTGGCAACATAAAGAACAAAGTGTTAACTGCTAAAATTTTGACCACCCCCAAAGTAGTAAGATCATTTCAGTAGTATTAATAAAATGTTATCAAACAGCTATCTATTCAAGAAAGTGTTAACAGAATCACTTGAGGCATAGTTTTAGAATGCCTGAAACATTGTAAATCTAAGATGTTCATATAACCACTTCTAGAAAAATTTTCATTCATGTTACCTTTAAGTGACATGACAAACGGCTTAAAACTAATATTAAAGTGCCAAATTACCTTTTTATGATTAGAAACTCTTCTAAGATTGTCTTCTTCAATGTGAGGGAGCTGCAAAAGGGGAGACTTAAACTGCTGAAGGCCTTGCACAGCCATCTGGGAAAGCTTCATGCAGTTTTCAAGGGATGCCAAAGTTGGAGCACGAAACTCCCTTTCTTAGAAAGAACAGAAGGAAAAGCAAAAACAGGGCTGGACTATTTATATGTTCAGAGTACACAATTCATAACAAACACAAATCCACGTGAACATCCTTAACACCTCAAATTTTATGATCACAGTGTTGACTTTCCTTTAAAAGTTACTGGATAAGACAGAGAAAATATACAAACTTGATCAAATGTACATTAACCAGCAACAACCATTGATTTTAATAGAAACATTCTTTGTACCACTTCCAAACCAGTAAATCATAAGACGTTTTTGGTATTAAGAACATATTGATGTCATGCCACAAAATTACATCATCCATAACAACAAAACACAACCACTCCCTTCTTTTTTAAGGGTCTCTTTCCATTATAGACCATAAACTCCCTTGTTCTTTTTCCCTTGATGCAAAAAACACATGTCAGATGAATCATCACAGCACATAAAAGAATTATTTCAAACTCATTGTTAACCTAATTCTAAAAATATTCAGAGGAAGAAAAGGATATTTTAAACTTTTGTAAACAAGAAAAAAATAAACAATAAAACAATGAAAAAACTGAATTAAAAACCATAAGTTGTGGTACCTTACATGATAGAAAATACAGGAAAAATAAGAAAAACCATAAGCAAAACTGGGAAAGCCAATTCAACTTAAAGACAGAAATATATTAGGTTCCCATAAATCTTAAAAGTATAATCTGTACTATATGCTTGCGAGAAAAAGTACAACATAATTATGCTTCCTCCTCACCTTCACGGCTCCTGGCCATTATTATTAGCTGGCAGATTACATTAACCATTTCTTGAAGTAGGGCAGGGCATTTTTTCAGCATAAATTGCTGATCTGCAAAACAATAAAACACCTGAAACAAATCATTCTTCTTTTATACAAAAACATTTTTATTACCTGTAGTCCAAGACTAAAGCTAAATTTAAGTTGTCGAACAAATTTTTCATATGACCTCAGAATTTTATAGGCTGAACACAACTGTTTCTCCTCGGCAGCACCACATCAAAAAATCAGTCAGAAAACCCTAGCTCAGATTAAATGTTTTAAAGGCAAACTTTTAATATCATGGTTTTTGGCTTTATAAATTACTCCCTACCTTTTTTTCTGGTAACAGTCTTAAACTTAATCATAACCTCACTAACTGAAGAACTTCAAAAATTTTCTTCTTGTGCATCTAAGTTTCTATAATTATGGATAAGTCCAAAGACTAAGACTGAGAATAGATGTCAACTAAATGGAGAGAGAGGATAGGAGAAGGGGAGAGAGATTCTTTCACTTATACTGCAATAATAGTTAACCACTGAGATCATTCAGTGGGGTTGATAAAACTAAAATAAATTTGTTTCCTCTTCCTTATATAATTGGTAAAAATGGAGATGGCTTCATATCTGTACAGAACATTAGCAACAGAATTACTACTTTGCAACTTCAATAAACAACGCCTTAATAGTGTTCCTTAATTCCATCATACGTAGCCTATGGTACTATCATTAATCACTGAGCATCAACTGACCTTGTTTTCAAAGGCATTTCACTGCATTATTGGCTTAAAGCAGGGGGAGGGTGGGTTGGTTCATTCAGAAAGAAAATTTATTCTCTAAGGATAATAACTTTCTTTTAAAACTTTCAATGGAAATAATACAAGTGAAAAGAGGTGACATTCAAATTCACAATATTCCTGGAGACACCACAGTCCTAATCTAATGCTTTATTTTTTTTAAGTAGAACAGATGGCTTCAAGTACTGATAAAGTTTTAAGTAAAGATTAAACAGACATTTTATTGGTAACTACTGCGGGAGTATGGGGAGAAGGCAATGGCAATCCACTCCAGTACTCTTGCCTGGAAAATCCCCTGGATGGAGGAGTCTGGTGGGCTGCAGTCCATGGGGTCGCTAAGAGTCGGACACGACTGAGCGACTTCATCTTCCCTTTTCATTTTCACGTATTGGAGAAGGAAATGGCAAGCCACTCCAGTGTTCCTGCCTGGAGAATCCCAGGGATGGGGGAGCCTGGTGGGCTGCCGTCTATGGGGTCGCACAGTCGGAAACAACTGAAGCAGCAGCAGCTGGAGTATGGTGGTGGTACTAGTGGTGATAACTGAGATATCTGTTGTGAAATCCATGTTTTCTCCCCGCAAAAAGCTTCAAATTCTTTTTTTTTTTAAGTCATCAGGAATTATTGAATAATCTGCAATTAACTAGACATTTTTCATAGAGTATTCTCTTACCCTGAAATACAACATTTTAACATTTGCCAAATCATTTGACTTTACTAAGACCTTCAAAGTATTTGTGAAAGTAATTATGTATGTAGCATATAGATTTGTTTTTAAAAGGTCCTTGAGTAATTATCTGATTGAGCAAAAAAGAACAGTGACAAAAACACTGCACCATGAGGCCTAATTACATCTATTGCTTTTGTACCACTAAAACCCTACAGACAGTAGAATCAAAATACCTTCTTCAAGAGTCTCAGGAATTTTCATTCTAGCAAGATGAGACAGTAAAAGAACTCTGGCCTTCAGGCTATAAGGACAGGTAAGTGGAGGCTCATTCTTCTTTAAATTAATGCTGCCAATTTCTCTGATGAGCTAGGGAAAAAAAATAATTATTTAAAAAATGTATACTTAATAAAGCATAAACTTTAATATTTAAATGTTTATCAAAGAATTTGGGAGACAGGCCTAACCTGAGGTATTAAAATATTATCTGTTGGTCTGCTTGTGGCATCTTTATTATACTGAGGATCAAATTCAGAGGCTCCAGCCAAAACCATGATAAGACCTAAAGAAACAAAAGAAATATGAAGAAAAATAAATTTACTGACCCGTAATCATCCTCCCCAAACGATACCAGATTAATCCTAGAGGAAGGCAGTTTTCTAATCACACACAATGCTAAAATCAATATTAACAGGTATAAATTTCTCTCACAACAAAAGAAACATCTCATTTTTAAAAAGTGTTTGTAATATTACCTATCACAAGTAAAGAGAAATACACGTCAAATTAAGGACCCAGAAGCAACTAGGTGCATTAAAATCACCACAAATAGCATTGGTTTCTAGAGGTTATCATGTTTTCCACATAAAATTTCTTTTTTAAAAAGAATCAATTTTTATCGGAGGATAGCTGCTTTACAGTGTTGTGTTAGTTTCTACTGTTTAGCAAAGTGAATTAGCTATACGTACACATATATTCCCTCTTTTCTGGATTTCCTTCCCATTTAGGTCACCACAGAACACTGAGTAGGGTTCCCTGAGCTACACAGCAGCAGCAAGGATTCTATGTGACATTACTAACTGCTTTAAGAGAAAAGGGGGTTCAAAAGGGTTTCAGGTTTCTTCACTTCATGACTCCTCAATGCCATGAGTAATCTAAAATATACTGTAATTTACAAAAATTTTTATTACAGAATCATGGAGGGCTTTGTGGGAACAGTGTTCCTTGAAATACACATGAGTTGAGGTCACATATATTAGTGTTACTTTTCTTAGTCTATACAAGCTCTTTAATGACTGGCACTAGAGTTATCAATCTTCACCTTATGGCAGGAAATGCAAGCAGTGTTCTCACAAAAATCAGGACAGTATAGGAGTTAAGTGCATAAACCCTGAAGCTTTCAAGTCCTAGCTGAATGACCTAAGACAATATTCTTCACTTCTCTATGGGCCTCAATTTCTTCATATGTGCCTCATACACATAAACACAGTAATGTGTGTGAGCTATTACTATTACTACCCTCAAATGTTTGAATGAAATCAACGGTTCCTAAGACAGCTATATAAATGGTGCCAGTCCTAAAACCAATGATAACTAACCAAACAAAATTAAATAAAGCTAAACAAAGCTTTTCTGACAGAATTGTGTAAGGCTAAGTACCACCCTCAGAAATGAAACAGAAATCAAGATCACTGATCCAAAAAACGTATTAAAACTGGTTACAAACAGGAAATATTTTCATAAAGGAGAATGTTTATACATTAATATTTCAACCCAGCACAAAGAAGAGTGTACATGTGCACAAGGGAGAGTAACATTCACTCATTCCTCAGAAATAAAAGACCTGCTCATTCTTCAGAAATACAAAATCAACTCACACAGTCATATAATCCTGGGATTATATGATAAATCTCTTTCTCATTACCAAGAGCTAATCAAATGGGCAAACACAAAATATGACAAAGTCCACTCAGGTTTTGGAACAAAAATGCATCCACCCATGAAGCACAATTTTAAACTTATGTCCTTTTTTTTTTTTTAATGTATAAGATTTCAACAGAGCAGTGATTCTGAAAGGTAATATAAAGTATTCCAGGGATAAAATTTACAATGTTAGCTTTATGGGATCAAAGAAAGTATTTAGGATGTTACTTTTTATGTCATAATAAATTCTGAAATAAGCCTCTGGGAATGAAATATTTTGGCAAATTTCTTTAAACACTCCCAGGACCTCTACTTATTTTACGCCATTAGCATGGTATAATGTACTGGCTTGGGAGCCACACTGCTTGAGTTCTATCCCAGCTGTCACTATGTATCCTTGAGCTCAGTTTCTTCATCTATAAAATGTGCTTAAAAACAGCACTTATTTATGGGAGCATACAAAGATTAGATGAGTTAATACATGATAGTGCCTCACAATACTTGGCAACAACAAATACTCAAGAAATGTTAGCTGGAATTACTACAAAATTAGTCCACAAGGAGCTTTACCATAAAATCTCTGAAGGGAAAATGTATACATATACATACAGCTGAGTGAATGAGAATAACAGAGCTACAGATCAAGAAATATGACAAAAGGCATTAGCATCTTCCTCCAGCTTTATGCTCAGCTCAGCTATAATGAACTGAATATCCCTAAAACTATAAAATGGAATTTCTCCAATTGAATACATATACCAATTCCACATAAATGACTCAGAAAATAATTTACTATCACAGTTACTTAAATTTACTTACGTTTCATATCCATATTTCGAGTTTTATAAACAAAGTAGGTATAAATCTGTGTTGTGCGTATTAGAATCTGGTCTCCGCTATAGCGTATTGAGCGATACCACCAAGAGCCCTAAGACACAAAATTAAACAAGGAAAAAACATGAAAACCACAATAAATGTTAACTTTGATGCAGAATGTTTATGGTCAAATTTTCTAAATGTTCATAAACCAATAAAAATATCTGCTCTTTAGAACAAATACCTTTACTATAAATTTCAAATGATTTATCTGGCAAGTATTTATGCTGCATGATGCCTAAATACCAGCCTATCTCATTACATATATATGATTTAAAGATTTAAGTTTCAACTAGAAATTGTTTATAGACAAAACAGGAATGAAACAACCCACTGCTATAAGCAACAAGTTGGTTTCTGACACATGGCATGTCTTCAATAAATGTTTGACAAATAAGTGTAAGAGCAATTTTACAGTTGATATACTACTTTCATTCACATTATTCCATACAATTGGATTCTAACACAACAATCCTATGAAGAAAGCAAGACAGGTTAACTGTAAGCCTCACTACAGGATCATAGGAACCCTAAGATCAGTAAGAATACCACCAGTCATGAAGGTAATAAACAATAAAATCATAAACATTATGGTATCTCTATATTTGGGGTCGTAAAGAGTCAGACACGACTGGGTGACTGAACTGACTGAACTGATGCAGCCGTTTTTAAAAATGAGCTTGTTCTACATGTTGTATTCCTGTATGAAGCAAAAAAGTCACAGGACAATATATATAATAAGACCACATTTTAAAAAACATGTATATACATTTAATGCATAGAAAAAGATCTGAAAAGGAAATCAACAAACTTAGCAGCGATTATCTCCAACAGAGAAATGGAATTGGGGGACGTGGTGACAGAAGACTTTCATTTTAAATTCTAAATATATCTGTATTATCTCATGTGTGTGTAACTTTTGAATCATGAGGAGACACATTTTAACATACTAAAGTGATGTCACCTTTAGAAGACCTTAAAGGATAGTTGAATATGAAATTCTTAAAACTCAAGGATTAATGGATTATGGATTATATTCTAATACAAATTACGATCTTATAAGGAGACCCCAAATCATGCCATCCACTCTCTTCCCTAAAAAATGTTAATAAAAAGAGCTGGAACTTACCACAACAACTGGAAGGATAACCATGAATGCCAAGCCATATACAAGTAAAACCTTGAATTGAAAAGGAGAAAAAGAAGACCATTTATTCCTTCATGAGGTAAATTACAACATCCATGAACACTTATTTTGAGGCTTACATAGAGGCACTATTAAAAGCACATCTTATGTATTTCATTTAATCCTTACTTTCAAACTCTATGAGGAAGGTACCATTATTGTTTTCTTTTTGCAGATAGGGAATCTGCAGCATATACAGTCATCCCTTGGTATCTGAGGGGAACTGGTTTCCAAACCCCCAAGGATACCAAAATTCAGGGATGCTCAAGTCCTTTATATAAATTGGTGGTAAAAGAGTATCCAAGGATGTGAAACACGCTGATAGGGAGAGCCAACTTCAGTTGACTTTGAGTAATGTAAGGGCTGGGGGACCAACCTCCTTGCAGTGGAAAATCCACATATAACTTTAGAGCTGGCCTTCCATATTGTGGCTCTGCATCCATGGATTCAACCATGGATTGTGGAGTACTGTAGTCCATATTTATTGGGGAAAAAAATCATATATAAGTGGACCTACACAGTTCTGGTGGCTCAGTGGTAAAGAATCAGCCTGCAATGCAGGAGACCTGGGTTTGATCCCTGGGTTGGGAAGATCCCCTGGAGAAGGGAAAGGCTACCCACTCCAGTATTCTGGCCAGGAGAATTCCATGGATGTGTAGTCCATGGGGTCGCAAAGAGTCAGATACGACTGAGCGACTTTCACTTTCACTTTACACAGTTCAAGCCCCTGTGGTTCAAGAGTCATCCACATCTTAGCAAGTAGTTAGTGCCTCAGAAATAAATGATAGAACCTGGTTTCCTTGCCTCAATATCAAACAGAACATATAATGCTGTTTGCAGGTAATTTCCATTGGTAGGATTTTTGTCCTACTACTCAATCCCAAATCTGGTAGCTAACAATCTTTCTCTTCTCTAGTATTCCCTCAACATGCTTATATACAACAACTATATACCCTGGAAGAAAACATGTAAATAAATAGCCATAAAATGACACTAGCCATTTTCAAAACAAATGACAGACTATAAGGATTGTAACAAATGTTACAAATGACAGACTGGTTTTTATTGCTTTAAAGACAGCCCCTAGATAATTATTTTCAAGAAAGGAGAAGTAGCGAATTCCTAAACAACAGGTTAAGATAATCTCTGACGTTTTAAGAGCTGCAGCCTCTCATCACTAATTGAAGTCTGATCATCCTGCTGCCCCTTAAAGTACCATATAGAATATGGTACATTATGTTAGGACACATTAAAATTAATTTAGCTTGGATAAATGCAGAATACAGGGTAATTTAAATTTTGAGTACTACTTAGGGATAAATGTCAACACCATAAGAAACAGTAGTTCCCTAAACCAAGGGTAGGACCCAATCTGAAACTACCTCCAAAACAAATCACAATTTGAAGGTTCTAAAACTACACTAGAGTACAGTCCCCCAAACCTCAATGTAATAATAAGAACCAATTCTTTTCTCCATTACGTAAGAAGTTTCCATAATACACAGTTAAATTAGAAACACTATACTGGAATTTTCTTTGTAATGTTATCTTTACATTACCAAGATATATCTAACACATTATCATGTGTCTTATTAAGTGTACTCACCAATATTGAATTTTTCTGGTCAACGATCCAAGCTGGGAGGGCAATTCCAAAGCTTGTGGCTAAAACAGGAAGAGTATTTTTGAAGAGTCTGAACTTCCAGCTTCATTTATTTATATCCCGAAATTCTACCTCCCCTGTCACTTCCAAAAAACTTTAAGATTATCTTACTATGTGTGTCTCATACACAAAAGTTGATGTGATATGGTTTATCATCTGAAACTTCAAATTTTCCCAAAAGAAAAAAAAAAAAATCAAAGTACATGAATTCCTTCTTCTCAGAACACTTAAATCCATTTACATGTCCTGAGTTTATGTAAACACTATGAATATATGGGAAAATGTTTAGTCAGTAAAGAAAAAACAGAGTTTTCATCCTGTTTTTATCGACCACTAACTGGAAATGAATGATGCTAAAGCTGAAACTCCAGTACTTTGGCCACCTCATGCGAAGAGTTGACTCACTGGAAAAGACTCTGATGCTGGGAGGGATTGGGGGCAGGAGGAGAAGGGGACACCAGAGGATGAGATGGCTGGATGGCATTACCGACTTGATGGACGTGAGTCTGAGTGAACTCCAGGAGTTGGTGATGGACAGGGAGGCCTGGCGTGCTGCAATTCATGGGGTCGCAGAGTCGGACACGACTGAGCGACTGAACTGAACTGGAAATGATGAATAATGAAACTGACTACTCTTCTCATCAAATCAAAGACCTATCTTTCCAACTAATCTCTAGAAAAATTAAGTAAAGGAAGCTCAATTTACGTATCCATTTAACTCTGCGTGGTTGTAATTTTTCTATTCACAAACTAAGAAAATCAAAACGTTCTTTTAAATCTAACATTTTCATAATATACGCAATACCTTAACCCCAGTATTTTTTTAATCATCATTTACCACACCTTGAGGCCCATCTGGATTTCCAAATTCTTCCCAATTTTTCCGGGATTCTTCATCAGTTAAACTAGCATAAAAAGAACAAAGGTGCAAAATTAGAAAACCACATCTGAAAAATAAGTACTCAACTACACAAACTCCATTAACCAACCAACTCATTTCTTAAAAGAAATAATTTCAGAGAATCAAGAAAAACCCTCTGAAATCTGAAAAAAAATAGGGACAGGTAAGGAAGGAATTCAGCATTAACAAAAAATGCTAATTAATGAACCCAGATACAAATTCTTAGTTGGCCCAAGAGTTCTCAAGTTTAGCCAGTTCAAGACAGAAGATCAAACTTTAAAGGCTATTACATTTTCTAAGGAGGCAGGGGAAATTAGACGTGACTTTTTTCAATCTTATACACTCACTTATTTTCCAAAATTTTTTCAATGGGCATGCTTTTAATAATGACATATACCTATATTTTAAATATAAACTTAATACATGATTAATAATAATCCCTCCAAAACTTGCACCACATTCTCAAAGAAAAAAATAACACCTATAAAATTCCACTGCTGTGGTAAAGGTCATTTGTACTGTGCTGAGATCACAGTTTTCTCCTAAGCCAACTTCCAGGAAGACTAGGCAAATACTTGCTAAAGCAACAGCTTCCCAACTCAGGCAATATGAGGGACAGTGATTTTTTAAAAAAATATGTAAACATATATGACCTGGGCAATGGTTCAAGGCACGGGGTAAGAGTAGCTTTATTCCAGGTCCTGGCATAGATGTTTTTAAAAAAAAATAAAAACATTAAAAGAACTCTTTCCTTCAGAAACTTTACAATGTTGTTAAGGAGACAAGGCAGTCAAAAACATACAAAAATGACCAATAACATAATAAGGAAGACATTCTTACAGACCTACTGGCAAAAGATTATGTTTATGTTCAAACCTAATTTTAGCCAAAGATGGAGAAGCCCTATACAGTCAGCAAAAACAGACCGGAAGCTGACTGTCACTCAGATCATGAATTCCTCATTGCAAAATTCAGACTTAAATTGAAGAACGTAGGGAAAACCACCAGACCATTCAGGTATAACCTAAATCAAATCCCTTACAATTATACAGTGGAAGTGACAAAAAGACTCAAGGGATTAGATCTGATAGACAGAGTGCCTGAAGAACTATTGACAGAGGATCATGACAGTGTCCAGGAGGCAGTGATCAAGACCATCCCCAAGAAAAAGAAATGCAAAAGGCATTTTTGCATGTAAGGCCTGAGGAGGCCTTACAAATAGCTGAAAAACGAAGAGAAGCTAAAGGCAAAGGAGAAAAAGAAAGATATACCCATTTGAATGCAGAATTCCAAAGAATAGTAAGGAGAGATAAGAAAGCCTTGCTCAGTGATCAATGCAAAGAAATAGAGGAAAACAACAATGGGAAAAACTAGAGATCTCTTCAAGAAAATTAAAGATATCAAGGGAACATTTCATGCAAAGATGGGCTCGATAAAGGACAGAAATGGTATGGACCTAACAGAAGCAGAAGATATTAAGAAGAGGTGGCAAGAGTACACAGAACTATACAGACAAGAGCTTCAGGACCCAGATAACCACGTTGGTGTGATCACTGACCTAGAGTCAGACATCCTGGAATGCAAGGTCAAGTGGGCCTTAGGAAGCATCACTATGAACAAAGCTAGTGGAGGTGATGGAATTCCAGTTGAGCTATTTCAAATCCTGAAAGATGATTCTGTTAAAGTGCTACACTCAATATGCCAGCAAATTTGGAAAACTCAGCAGTGGCCACCAGACTGGAAAAGGTCAGTATTCATTCCAATCCCAAAGAAAGGCAATGCCAAAGAATGCTCAAACCACTGCACAATCGCACTCATCTCACATGCTAGCAAAGTAATGTTCAAAATTCTCCAAGCCAGGCTTCAACAGCATGTGAACCATGAACTTCCCAGATGTTCAAGCTGGATTTAGAAAAGGCAGAGGAACCAGAGACAAAACTGCCAACATTCTGGATCATCAAGTTCCAGAAAAACATCTACTTTTGCTTTCTTGACTATGCCAAAGCCTTTGACTGTGTGGATCACAATAAACTGTGGGAAATTCTTAGAGATGGGAATACCAGACCACCTGATCTTTCTCCTGAGAAATCGTATGCAGGACAAGAAGCAACAGTTAGAACCAGACATGGAACAACAGACTGGTTCCAAATTGGGAAAGGAGTATGTCAAGACTGTATATTGTTACCCTGCTTATTTATAAACTTCTATGCAGAGTACATCATGAGAAACGCTGGGCTGGATGAAGTACAAGCTGGAATCAAGACTGCTGGGAGAAATATCAATAACCTTAGACATGCAAATGACACCACCCTTATGGGAGAAACCAAAGAAGAATTAAAGAGCCTCTTGATGAAAGTGAAAGAGGAGAGTCAAAAAGTTGGCTTAAAACTCAACATTCAGAAAACTAAGATCATGGCATCTGGTCCCATCACTCCATGGCAAATAGACGGGCAAACAATGGAAACAATGACAGACTTTATTTTGGGGGGCTCCAAAATCACTGCAGATGGTGACTGCAGCCATGAAATTAAAAGACACTTGCTCCTTGGAAGAAAAGCTATGCCAAACCTAGACAGCATATTAAAAAGCAGTGATATTACTTTACCAATGAAGGTCTGTCTAGTCAAAGCTATGGTTTTTCCAGTAGTCATGTATGGATGTGAGAGTTGGACTATAAAGAAAGCTGAGCACCGAAGAATTGATGCTTTTAAACTGTGGTGTTAGTAAGACTCTTCAGAGTCCCTTGGACTGCAAGGAGATCCAGCCAGTCAATCCTAAAGGAAATCAGTCCTGACTATTCATTGGAAGGGCTGAAGCTGAAACTCCAATACTTTGGCCACCTGATGTGAAGAACCAACTCATTGGAAAAGACCCTGATGCTGGGAAAGATTGCAGGCAGGAGGAGAAAAGGACGACAGAGGATTAGATGGTTGGATGGCATCATTGACGGGATGGACATGAGTTTGAGTAGGTTCTGGGAGTTGGTAATGGACAGGGAAGTCTGACATGCTGCAGTCCATGGGTCGCAGGAAGTCAGACATGACTGAGCTGAACTGAATTTTAGCCATAAATTTATTTCCCAGGGCATATGTACCTAGGATACAATGTATTTTCTATTTAATAAAGCTCCAAGTTGAGACAAAGAATGCAGAAATACCTTAATAAAATTGCAAAATTTTTCAATGATTTGAAAATATTTTTATACTTATCAATTTGGTCACTTATGAAAACAAGCACCTTGACATCTTTAGTCCTTATTCAACTGTAACTTCACTTACACTATTTGACCTAAGGCCACAGTAAAATACAAGAGCCGAGGAAAGGCATTATTAGACTGCAAGTTAATAAGGAGTGGTGCTAAGATTCTTTTCTGCTAAGGAAGGGATATTTCTCAAAAACGTTTGCCTTGGTGTCCCTGTATAATTGTCCACTTCATCAAGAGCTTTAGCTATTATTTCTTTAAATTTTCTGTCTCCTAATCAGATTCTTTTTCCCAAAATAATTATCTCATTCCTTTCTGCCTTTCTAATGATGGCAGGAACATAAACTGTTCTGTTCTCTATTCAATGCCCTCAGATTAGCAAAATAAAGCACAGCTCACATCAAAGAAGCATTTGATTTTTCAACCTGCACACACATCTGATTAAAATTTCATTAATTCATTCATTAAACCAATCTGTGTACAACTGTTGTATAACCAGTCTGTATAGTCAAAGGAATTATCAATTTTTTTTAAGTCAGTTTAAGAAAGCAACTGATTTTTCACTTCTTGTTAGTGCTTCAGTATAATACCATTTCTAAGACTTAAAGAACTTAGAAGCTGTGTGACTTCAGTATAATTTATATATAATAAGCTCACACAACACCACTGGTACTAATGTAATTTTTTTTTTAATTCAAGGAGAGTCAAGTTTCCTAAATATGATTATATTCCTTGACTTTGAGGGTGGGAGGTTATACCATAAATCCTATTAGGAATCTAAATCTAGTGAAATCTATGCCCCTCTTGTCCTGGAAAAAAAATGCACATTTACAAATACACATAAATTCTGTATACTGTTTCAGGGACCTCAGATTTTAAATCCTAATCCAGAGAATGCCTTCACTAAATTATATATGAGTGGCCTGAGTTGGCTATACACAGCTAAGTTACGTATTCATACGTAAGAATATGTGCAAACATAGGCTATAAAAATTAAAATAGTTTTAAGGATGTTATCTCATGCTGCCCATGTGTTAAAAAATAGTTTAAACACAGGTTCTACACTCAAAAGCAAAATCCCAACTGTATCCAGAAAAATGAATCAGAGAATTCATAAGTTGGCCTAACTCTTCAAAAATAACCATACCTCCTTCAAGTAACAATCTGGCCCGAAGAAATAGAAATGACCCACTTATTTATTATAATGAGCAAATAAGGGAAGAGAAAGTAGCTTAAATAACCAAGGCAAATTCTGAAAAACTTTGTAGATCAAAGTCTATAACTGCATTCCACAAGTTGCTTGAAATACGTATCTTAGGACAGCAGCTTCAATTCAATGACTCAAACCTATTACATACATATTCAGTAAAATGTGCCCTTTTAACTAATCTAGTTATACTTGTACAAGTTACAACAACTCGAGTTCTGGGTCCTGTAATCATTTTACTTCTTCATCTGCCTGATAGACCATCAACTATTTTAGACCCTTTACATACAAAACACTCTACATCATGATCATGCAACTAAGTTAAAACCAAAAGCCATATATTATTCTTCAGTACTTTTTAGAATAGTGACCATACATAATAAAGCCAGATTTCCAGTAACCTGAGAAGAAAATCATGACCTTGAAAATGTTACAATACCTGAAAACTAAGGGGGGAAAAGTAACTGTACCAAAAACACTAAAATTAAAAACGCTAATTAATCTTGGCTATCTGACATCTGGAAATCTCCAGTTCTTCAATTACCTGAAGACAGCAACTAAGGCATTATATTGTGATACTTGTGCACCAAGGGTAAATGCATGAAGGAGACACTGAAAAAAGGGGGAAAGAACACACCAACTGAAAGAACAATCTGGAGAACATCTGCTGTACAGAAAAGAAAATGTAGAGCACACTTCAGAAGCTCCTGCAAGTACTGCTTTATTACAGAAGCATATTCACACAGAAAACACCCAATGGAGGGGGTGGGGGAGGAGGCTGTAGGGAGAAAGGAGACACGGTCAATATACTTCTATTAGGCACAAAAATGCATAAGACAGTATTTCCCAAACTTTTGTCATTCATATTCCACTTTCACAGCCTGCTATTATATCTGCATATTCTATTACTTATATTTTTTAAGTTAGCTTACAAAATTGTACATTACTGAGTTTTCCTCAAAAACAGATAACATCTTGTCTGTATTTTACTCTTTAATTCAACGTAAGGGTTGTGTGGGATATACCTATCATAATTCGTGAAGAATCCAGCTACCTTTTTATCTCCTGCAATATTAACACCCAAGAAATAACTAAATTTTATATCCTCTATCCTGTTTTCCAAAAATTAAACTCACCTTTAAATAGTTTAAATGAAACAAGCTATAATGCTTGTATGCTTGTCTCATTTAAAAGAACTAGATCTAGCCTAATAAAAAGCCTAGAAATGAAAGCAAAGTGTTAGTATATCCTCTTCTAATCAGTATGCTTTGAAAATAGCTCAATTAACATATCACTTACTACTTAATCAACTCACATGGCAAAAGCACTACCGTGAGCTACTTAAAATTAAGGTTTAGCTAAATTACCCCTGCAGGGTTATCAGGAAGTTCCATAGAAGACTCAACATATGAGGTCAACACTTGAAAAAAGTATATGACAATTATTTTACTGATTACTATTTTATTCCAATAGAAAACTTAAAAATGTATAACAAGTCCTAAAATACTTACGCTGCATAAGCTTTTGCTATTCTCATGAACATAACTTCATCACCTCCTTTATCTGGATGATATTTAAGAGACAGCAAACGATACTGTTTCTTAATCTCTGCTACAGTTGCCCCCTAAAAGAAAAGACTTTCTTTTAGTAAAAATAAGCAGGCTACTGTAAAACATAATCCATCCCATTCTGAACTTAAAATATTGAACTACTCAATATTTATAGAAAATGAAGTTTTCATCCTATATATCTTGTCCTATAAATTTCACTCACATATTTTTAAGTAAAAATATTTATGCTATTCGATATATTTTATTTTACTGAGCATCTAACTATATGCCATGCACATAGATGATTTGAGATTGATAATATATGAATGCCATTTAAATAAAATAAAGTGACAGAGAATTTTAAATATCAAAGAATGATCAAGTTAATTAAGTCTGGCTGAAAAAAAAAAATCAAAGGTTAACCTCTTTTCTAAGAAATAATCTGAAGACTATTTGGTTTCATCTGTTTGACAACATTTTAATATTAAGTAACTTAGTTTACCTTAGTTGTTTCCTAATTAGATTCAATTTCTATTCATCAATTTTTCACATTGATTTTTTTTATGGCATTAAATTGTCCCCAAACCTTTAAAACTTAAAATAGCTCTCTTGATGACCATAATCATCACAATAAGAAAATTCAGATGGTATGCAAACTTTTCTTCTACAAAGCAGAAAACCAGAAGATAAATACACTCCTTACTTTGCATTATGTGAATCTCTGGATCAAGCCATCTACTGAGCAGAGACAAGAAATAAAAGAGAGCAGTATGGGGGAGAAATGGAAAGAGCACTAGGTTCAGCTTGTTTACTAGGAAGTTATGGGACACCAGACAAAACACAGATTTTCCAGGCCTCATTTCCTCCATCAGAAGAAAATGCTAGATGATCTCTAGCATACATTTCAGTTCTAACTTGCCACAGATAAATTTAAAAGACTAATTTTCTACTTAGATCCATCAATCAAGTTCAATTAAGAAAGTCACCTAACACACAACACTGTAAAGCGACTATACTCCAATAAAAATTAATTTTTAAAAAATGTTAAAAAAAAAAAAAGAAGAAAGTCACCTAACAGATACATTCCAGGTTAATCTCAATTTCTATGACAAAGCTACCAGTTCTTTACAAGACATAAAGACTTAACATACTGCCTTAGTGTCAACTAAAACAGGGTCCTATCCAACTAACATAAATAAACCTCCTGGTTCTAACTTTGCATTAAACCAATCTTAGAAACGTCTTTTAAAAATATACTAACTTCTCACCTCCAAATATTTTTTACATTTTAGCAATTACAAACCAACTCTTAATAGGATGGTAATTGACCTCTGTAGCTTCAAAAACATATATATATATATGCATTAGAATAAAAACAGATTAGGTATCTTTTTAACTGATCGGAGTCTGATTTCTTTAGGCACAACTCACTTTCTTTTAGGCTGTGGGCCTACAGTATTTTCAAGAGATCATTAAACTAATGTACATTATATAAAAATACTACTTACGGGATCTAAATTTAATACTTCATAAGGATTGTATTCTTGATATTCTCGGTCTGTTTTGGAAACTTTGTATGCAAGGAATAAGAACAATGCCCATCCTGCAAGAAGAACTATTTTCCTGTTGAGAAAAAAGATAAGTGAAATATAAGTAAATACAACTCTTTGGGTTTACTTTAGATTCTAAAGACATTTTGGCAAGACCAAGGCATAGAATAATCTAAAGTAGTCTCACTGACTTAAATTAGTGTTATTGACTTAAATTCTGTAATCACTGGGTTGTAAGATATAATAATGACAGTGTCTTTATGCCCCTTTGAATTCTCTAGAATCTAGCAGTGCCTGGCATGTAATATTCTCTCAGTTCCTATTTGCAGAATTTAAGTAAGAAGTTAATTCAACTCTCATTTACTGGATGCATTAAATTAGATCAAATATATTATACTTACTATTCAGTTAACCATTTAATGTAAAAAAGAACTGCTCTTGACCTCGCAATTACACTTCTAGTAAGGTAAACTACAAAAAATAATTGGTCAATTGCGCAAAGATAAGTGGCCTTAAGTAGTCCTGTTTACCATAACAGTAAAAATTTGGAAACAAACTTAATGTCCATTTATTGGGAACTAATTAAATCATTCATAGGAGACTAATTAAATAAACCAAGATAAAGCCACAAAATGGAACATTTTTAGCTAACAAATACAGAAAGACATGTGGGCTTTCCAGATGGTTCAATGTGTAAAGAATTCGCCTGCAATTCAGGAGACACTGGAGACTCAGGTTCCATCCCTGGGTTGGGAAGATCCCCTGGAGGAGGAAATGGCAAGCCACTCTAGCATTCTTGCCTGAAAAACCCCATGGACAGAAGAGCCTGCCAGGCTACAGTCAAAAGGGTCACAAAGAGTCAGATGCAACTGAGCATGATAGAAAGATGTGCACTACAGGTTAAAAAAAAAAAGACATAAAAATCATTTCTTTCTACTTCAGTATGTTCTATTTAATAAAAACATTTTAAAAATTGATATTACCAGTGTTGGAGAAGCTAAGGAAAAAAGGAACTCTCATACAATGTACACTCTGACGGAATATCTGGCAATAAGGTTATCAAAAGCCCTAAAGAACTATATATCTTTTAAACTATCAATCTACTCCACTTCAAGAAATTAAGAAGCAAATAAACTAAAACTAAGTTTATAAAGTATAAGGGTGGTAACAGATATAATTAATACCTGAAAACACATATAAATGTCCATCAGTAGAGTACTGAACAGATCAGTAACAGTATATCTATAGAGAAATGCTATCTAGACACTAAAAATACTTGCTGTGGAAGATTCTCTACTTTGCAGTGTTAAAATAGAAAAACAGATTTCAAAGCTGTATGTACAATGTAATCCTATTTTTTGTAAATAAAGTTTATTATAAATAAAAATATAGAAGGTAAATCATCTTAATGGTGTTTATCTTTAAGTGATGAAATGGAATAATTTTTATTTTTTATATGTTTTGTATCACAATCTGTTATATTAGATAGGAACTGTTAAACAAAGACATAAATGAATCATAGGAATCCTAGTCAAACAAACCGAAGTGATCTGTTTTCAAACACAAAAAGAAAACATTTCATGCATTTAAGCTCTCTTGATAGAAACATAGCTTAAAACATGTTTATCTGGACTGAGTTTCTCAGGCCCAATTCCTACCTACCTCTTTACTTTTATCATCCTAGTTTTTCAAACAAAATAAATCGCCACCTCCCAAAGTTCCCTAAGTTTTTCCACCATCATGCTTTTGCTCTCCTGGGTCTTTCTACCTAGAATTCCCATTCTTCATTTCTACATATCCAAACTGCACTTATCCTTCAAGACTCAACTCAAATTATCTACCCAATCAATAACCGCTGTCAAGATAATCAACAGGAAGACCATGATTACAGTCACAAAGAAACATAAACCATGACCCTCTGGCTCACTGCAAACTCCTTGAGCATGTGGACAGGATTTTATGCTCAGTTCTAACTAACCTCAGAGTAACAAACACAAATGGCACTCAGACACAAATGTTGTTCTACCTGGCCAAATCCACGTTCTAAACCTTATTAAAGGGCATAATACTGGAAGCTGCTTTCCACATGCCCAAAGACAAAGAATACCTAGAATACTTCCAGTTTTACCTTCCTATCCAGTGATAGGCTCTGGAACAAAAAGTCAAATCCCAGTTTTACCCCTTATTACCTAAGAGATCTTGGCAAGTTGTTTAGCTCAGTTTCCAATTTCTAGAGTGGGTCCGAGAATTAAATAAGATTAGCACCCCACTTCAGTACTCTTGCCTGGAAAATCCCATGGACAGAGGAGCCTGGTAGGCTGCAGTCCATGGGGTAGCTAGAGTCGGACACGACTGAGCGACTTCACTTTCACTTTTCATTTCCATGCATTGGAGAAGGAAATGGCAAGCCACTCCAGTGTTCTTGCATGGAGAATCCCAGGGACAGGGAAGCCTGGTGGGCTGCCATCTCTGGGGTCGCACAGAGTCGGACACGAGTGAAGCGATTTAGCAGCAGCAGCAGCAGCAGCAGCAGCAGCAGCAGCAGGTATATAAAGAAGAAACGGAAAGATACACCCAATTGAATGCAGAGTTCCAGAGAATAGCAAGAGATAAGAAAGCCTTCTTAAGTGAACAATGCAAAAAATAGAGGAAAACAATAGAATGCGAAAGACTAAAAATCTCTTCAAGAAAATTGGAGATACCAAAGGAACACTTCATGCAAAGATGGGCACAATAAAACAAAGAAACAGCAAGGACCTAACAGAAGCAGAAGAGGCGGCAAGAATACACAGAACTGTACAAAAAAGGTCTTAATGACCTGGATAACCATGATGGTGTGGTCACTCACCTAGAGCCAGACATCCTGGAATGTAAAGTCAAGTGGGCCTTAGGAAGCATTACTACAAACAAAGCTAGTGGAGGTGATGGAATTCCAGCTGAGCTTTTTAACATACTAAAAGATGATGCTGTTAAAGTGCTGCACTCAATATGTCAGTAAATTTGGAAAACTCAACAAAGGCCACAGGACTGGAAAAGGTCAATTTTCATTTCAATCCCAAAGAACGACAATGCCAAAGAATGTTCAAACTACTGCACAACTGTGCTCCGTTCACATGATAGCAAGGTAATGCTCAAAATCCTTCAAGCTAGGCTTCAATAGTATGTGAACCAAGAACTTCCAGATGTACAAGCTGGATTTAGAAAAGGCAGAGAAACCAGAGATCAAACTGCCAACTTTTGTTGGATCACAGAGAAAGCAAGGGAATTCCAGAAAAACATCTGCTTATGCTTCACTGACTAAGCTAAAAGCCTTTGACTGTATGGATCACAACAAACTGTGGAAATTTCTTAAAGAGATGGGAATTACTAGACCACCTTACTAGCCTCCTGAGAAACCTAGATACAGGCCAAGAAGCAACAGAACCAAACATGAAACAACAGACTGGTTCAAAATTGGAGTATGTCAAAAAAGGAGTATGTCAAGTCTGTATATTGTCATCCTCCTTATTTAACTTAAATGCAGAGTAAAGTGAGTAAAGTGAAGTGAAGTTACTCAGTCATGTCTGACTCTTTGCGACTCCATGCACTGTAGACCACCAGGCTCCTCCATCCATGGAATTTTCTAGGCAAGAGTACTGGAGTGGGTTGCCATTTCCTTCTCCAGGGGATCTTCCCATCCCAGGGATCAAACCAGGGTCCCACATTGCGGGCAGATGCTTTACCATATGAGCCACCAGAGTACATCATGTGAAATGCCGGACTGGATGAAGCACAAGTTGGAATCAAGATAGCCAGGAGAAATATAAAAAAACTCAGATATGCAGATGATATCACTCTAATGGCGAAAAAGCGAAGAGGAATTAAAGAGCCTCTTGATGAAGGTGAAAGAGGAGAGGTGAAAATGCTGGCTTAAAATTCAACATCAAACAACTAACTCATGGCATCTGGTTCCATTATTTTATGACAAATAGAGGGGGGAAAAAAGTGGAAGCAGTGGCATATTTTATTTTCTTGGGCTCCAAAATCACTGCAGACAGCAACTGCAGCCATGAAATTAAAAGACGCTTGCTCCTTGGAAGGAAAGCTATGGTTTTTCCAGTAGTCATGTATGGATATGAAAGTTGGACGATAAAGAAGGCTGAGTGCCAAAGAACTGAGGCTTTCAAATTGTGGTGCTGGAGAAGACTCTTGAGCGTCCTTTGGACAGCAAGGAGATCAAACCAGTCAATCCTAAAAGAAATCAACCCTGAATTGGAAGGACTGCTGCTGAAGCTGAAGTTTCAGTACTTTGGCTACCTGATGCAAAGAGCTGATTCACTGGAAAAGACCCTGTTGCTGGGAAAGATTGAGGGCAGGAGGAGAAGGGGGCAACAGAGAATGAGATGGTTGGATGGCATCACTGACTCAATGGACATGCGTTTGAGCAAACTCCAGGAGATAGTGAAGGACAGGGAAGCCTGGTGTGCTGGCGTGCTGCAGTCGGTGGGATTGCAAAGAGCCGGACCTGACTTAGGAACAACAACAAAGGTATGTAAAGCATCTAAAAGGCGCTTCACAGATGATAAACAAACAACTCATGGCAGCTCTCGGCTGTTACCACTAACTCTTGCCCACGTCTCAGCTCTCAACTAGGACCCCTCACTTACTCAAGAATGCCTTCACTGTCTCAAGCCAGTTAAGAGCCCTACCTCTGTTCTTTCATGGCACCCCAATCCTCCTTTACAACCCTTACTAAACTATTATCATTTGTTTACTCGCCAGTATTTTGTTACTCACAGTATATCAGCACCTAGTATAATATCTGACACATACACAGCACACAGTAACTACTTATTGACTGAATAATGAAAATAATTTAAAATAGGAACTTGTGACTCAAAGCCAAAGTTTGCTAATACCCTCAATATGCTAAAGAACATTTAAAATTATATTTTATTTCCACACAAACTTAGTAACTCCACATCTTGTTTTGCCAACTTTCCCAAAAGGCTACAAAGCTCAAAAAACAAAGATAAAAGAGAAACTGAAAACCACTAAAGTAAAATTTTTAAAGCAAACAAGGTTAGAAGAGAAAGGGAACAAAATACCTAAAATGCACTACACCCCATGTTAGACTGCTCTATGTGCGGCATCTGGCCCTCTGAGCCAATGCATAAAGGGACAAGCAGAGGTTGACGAGAGAATTCCCAAACTGATGAAAACTACCACAACCAATAAAAACCATCCTGATTTCCTGAGAGCGAGACCAAAGGAAGAAACATAACAGATTACATCATGCTCTGGGTCCAGTTTTTTAAAAGCATGTTTGGTTTCTCTGAAAAGACATGCATTTTCCTTACATGTGGCTTCAATAATTAGTGTCCTGTGTTTTTTCTTTAAGCATACCTTAAAAGTCATTTTGGAAGCAACTTCCAGAAATTAAAGTAACAGATAATGACTGCTTAATTTTGAAAGAATGCTTCAGGGTCAAGTAGCAAAAAAGTTTTGATGGCTCCTGACCTTATTTATATTTTTACCAGTATTATTTAATTCTTACTTAAATATCCAATAATCTGAAGTTCAATTTAAGTAAATATCTTTACTAATTACTGAAGAAAACATCACAAAGTTAGGTTTTTTCCCCTTGAAATTGAGGTTCAGATACCCACAATGTGTTGACCAAAGCCCAAAAGAGAAGAAACTGGAAAGCCAAATATATCTGCCTTGGTGCCTCATAAGTTTAATCTAAAAAGAGAAGCAATAGCAAGGAATACATAGCAAATATGAAACTACTCTGGTAAACACTAATTTTGCCTTTTAGTTTCATAACATTAAAGCTAAGATTTCCCTCCCTCTACAAAGGAACTATTTAAGTCTCCTTAAGTAATACACATATGTTGAAAACTATCATCATTTAAACCAAGATTTAAAAATAACTGGTTCTGCTTTTACTAATTTCCTCTGCCAGGTCTTGCCCTCCTATCTACTAGATAGATATATGCAGGTAATTCACAGGGTAAAGTCCTTCAGACAAAGTAGGCAATGGCACCCCACTCCAGTACTCGTCTGGAAAATCCCATGGACGGAGGAGCCTGGCGGGCTGCAGTCCATGGGGTCACTAAGAGTTGGGACATGACTGAGCGACTTCACTTTCACTTTTCACTTTCATGCATTAGAGAAGGAAATGGCAACCCACTCCAGTGTTCTTGCCTGGAGAATCCCAGGGACAGGGGAGCCTGGTGGGCTGCTGTCTATGGGATCACACAGAGTCAGACACGACTGAAGTGACTTAGCAGCAGCAGCAGCAGTCCTTCACTAATGACAGCTCTTTCACTTCCCCTCAGTTTCATGTTACCTCTAAACTGATGACTTAGGGTGAAGATCCAAAGCCCAGGTGCTAACCAACAAAGCCTCGAAAAATCAAAGACATCTACTCTGATTAAACATGCTAATGGCCTATTTATGTAGATGGCCTTGCAAAAATAAAGAGTAATCAGATCCTCACTCTACCACTTCTTGCTGCAAGAACTTAGTCAAGTTTCCTCATCTTCTTAGTCTCAGTTTCCTCACTTGAGAAAAAGCAAAAACATCTACCTAAAAGTTAATATAAAGCTAATGAGTAACATATGAAATCCTAGTACAGCACCTGCCACACAGTATGCATCCACAAACTTCAATCACTATGAAATGCAAACTTGACTGTCACCTCCATGCTTCTGATAATCTTTTAAAGACTCCTCCATAGTCTGAGACAAAATTCAAATCCTGACACAAGACATTTAAAATCTTCCTTCAAAATTTGACTTCTTTCTCCTCTCCTCCCTCTAGTCAGAAGTACCCTCTCTCTCTTTTGAACTTCTAAACCACTCAGTTCAGACTGTTCTCAAATTTACTAATCACATCTTACTCCTACTAAGGTTACAATTTCTTCACAGACACAGATTTTATTCATCATTATGTGCTTAGTTGTATCTGACTCTTTGTGACCCTACGGACTGTAGCCCACCAGGCCTCTCTGCCCATGGGATTCCCCAGGCAAGAATACTAGAGTGAGGTACCATTTCCTACTCCAGGCAGTTCCCAACCAAGGATTGAACCTGGCTCCCTTGTGTCTCTTGCATTGGCAGGATTCCTTACCACAGCGCCACCTGGGAAGCCCATTCATCTTTATACCCCTATTTCATATGATACCTAGCAAAGAGTAAACACAACTCATGTTTTGTTTTTAATTGAAACCAATTACTTACTTTACTGTAGGAATAATATTTGGCTGGGGCTTTAATAACCGTAAACGGTACCACATACATCTTCCATATACTTTTCTGATATTCTTTAATCGATTTTGCTCTGTCAAAAAAGAAAAAGAAGGGGATAAGTTAAACCATTTTCACAGTGAAGGCAAAATCAGAGTTAAAACCATATTAACCTTCATTATCATGCTAATACTTCACTGGAACATCAAAGTACTCTCTGTGCTGTGCTTAGTTGCTCGGCCGTGTCCAACTCTTTGTGACCCCATGGACTGCAGCCCACCAAGCTCCTCTGTCCATAGGGATTCTCCAGGCAAGAATACTGAGTGGGTTGCCATGCCCTCCTCAAAGTACTCTCTACTTAACGTTTTAAGAAAAATTCACAAGATAGGCTCAATTTTCTACCACTTAGAACAAGTGATCTACCTGGAAAATTTTATTCAACTACCAGGCAATCATTTCTCATGTGAGATATAACTTTTAATTGAAAAACTTAAAACCTGACTTGAACCCAAAATATTTAATTACATAGTAGTTTCTAAGAAAATTCTCTCCTCCTTCTCCTTCTGCTATAGAAGTAACAAAAAGTGCAAAATAGTTGAAATATGAAATATGTTTGATATTCTTCAAACATAAAAATAATTAAGTTAAATGAGAAAAGTCACACAAACTCATAAGAAATTAAAACAGATTTAAAAGTTGTAACAAAAGGCATTATTCTAGTCCCCAGGAAAAATCTGCAATTCAATTTTAAAAGGAATTAAACCAAAGACAAGATACCATATACTGTTTTTCTAAGCTCACCACAATCACTTGGTTTAAATAAGTCTCCCAAGTTTAAAAAAGTTTTAGATTAAGTTTTAAAATAAAAATCTACCTTTTCATGAAGACGGCATACAAAAAGCAAAGAAAGAAGCCTATGTCACACCAAAGCCAAAGACGAAAGCTTGGAAGGCCAAGAAGGCAGTGCTAAAAGACATCCACAGCCACAGAAAGAGAGAAGATCACATTACCCACCTTCTAGGTGGCCCACGATACTCCAAAGGCAGCCCAATTACCCTTGGAAGAGCAATAAGCTTAATCATTGTGTCATCATCAAGTTCCCCCTGAGCAGGAAGATGGTCATGAAGACAATAGAAGACAGCAAGCAATACACTTGTGTTCATTATGGATATCAAAGACGAAGTATCACATCTACGAAGAAGCTCTACAACATTGATATGGCCTAGGTCAACACCCTGATTAGGGCTGATGGAGGGAAGGTATATGTTCAACAGGCTCCTCACTATAATGCTTTGGATGTTGCCAACAAAACTGAGATCATTAGCTGTTTAGTATCAAATAAAACATCTTTCATAACATTAAAAACAACGAGACTTCCCTAGTGGTCCAGTAGTTACGACTGCACTTCCACTGTTGGGCGTGCAGGTCTGAACTCTGGTCAGGGACCTAAGATCCCCAAAGGCCACGTGGCATGGCAAGAAAAATAAAAAAACACCTACAAAACCAAAGTCCTTAAACGAGATACCAGATAAGTAAATAAAAGAACTCTGCATATAATAGAATGCTCCAAAGCTGCCATCTAAGAAGTCTACCTACCTGTTACCACCATGCTTTGAGGAAAGAATCCCCATGAGAGCGCTATGTGGCAAGCGTTATCAGAATTGGGTAAGATGAAGAGGGATTCAGGAAGGGGGAGGAGCAGTTGCAGAAGGGAGAGTGGTAATATGCAAGGAGACTTATCAAGTAAGTTAATAAAGTAAGGACAACTGGAGTCAGTTTTTCATGTCAGAGAAGTGAGTTACATGTATGATTAGAAAATATGAAATGACCTCTGTGGTATTAAGACTGGAACTGAAGGCATCAGTATGAACCAACTAATATCTTTTAATATAGAAATACAGATGTAGACCGATACACATACATACATACATCTTTCCTAACTCAACTAAGTGAGCCTAGGAACAATGACATCTCAGTAGCAGTGAACACACCTAGCACCCAGATCTTGATTTCCAAATAGCATTCTCCACTAACAGGAACCAGAGATCCAAGTATCTTCCCACAAAATATTACAAAAGGAAGAGAATGACTTTACAATGGGGAAGTGATATGCTGAATAACTGCTCCCCCTGAAGATGTCTACGACATCCTAGTACCCAGATTCAGTGAATGTATGATCTCGAATGGCAAACAGGACTTCACAGATGTAACTAAATTAAACATTTGAGATGGGGAAATTATTCTGTATTATTTGGGTGGTCCCAATAGCTGTGAAAAGAAGAGAAGCGAAAACCTAAGGAGAAAAGGAAAGATATAAACATCTGAATGCAGAGTTCTAAATAGCAAGGAGAGATAAGAAAGACTTCCTCAGCGATCAATGCAAAGAAATAGAGGAAAACAACAGAATGGGAAAGACTAGAGATCTCTTCAGGAAAATTAGAGATACCAAGGGAACATTTCATGCAAAGATGGGCTTGATAAAGGACAGAAATGGTATGGACCTAACAGAAGCAGAAGATATTAAGAAGAGGTGGCAAGAATACACAGAAGACCTGTACAAAAAAGATCTTCATGACCCAGATAATCACGATGGTATGATCACTGACCTAGAGCCAGACATCCTGGAATGTGAAGTCAAGTGGGCCTTAGAAAGCATCACTATGAACAAAGCTAGTGAAGGTGATGAAATTCCAGTTGAGCTATTTCAAATCCTGAAAGATGATGCTGTGAAAGTGCTGCACTCAATATGCCAGCAAATTTGGAAAACTCAGCAGTGGCCACAGGACTGGAAAAGGTCAGTTTTCATTCCAATCCCAAAGAAAGGCAATGCCAAAGAATGCTCAAACTACCGTACAATTGCACTCATCTCACACGCTAGTAAAGTAATGCTCAAAATTCTCCAAGCCAGGCTTCAGCAATATGTGAACCGTGAACTTCCTGATGTTCAAGCTGCTTTTAGAAAAGGCAGAGGAACCAGAGATCAAATTGCCAACATCCGCTGGATCATGGAAAAAGCAAGAGAGTTCCAGAAAAACATTTATTTCTGCTTTATTGACTATGCCAAAGCCTTTGACTGTGTGGATCACAATAAACTGTGGAAAATTCTGAAAGAGATGGGAATACCAGACCACCTGAACTGCCTCTTGAGAAATCTGTAAATAGGTCAGGAAGCAACAGTTAGAACTGGACATGGAACAACAGACTGGTTCCAAATAGGAAAAGGAGTCCGTCAAGGCTGTATATTGTCACCCTGCTTATTTAACTTATATGCAGAGTTCATGAGAAACGCTGGGTTGGAAGAAGCACAAGCTGGAATCAAGACTGCCAGGAGAAATATCAATAACCTCAGATATGAAGATGACACAACCCTTGTGGCAGAAAGTGAAGAGGAACTAAAGCGCCTCTTGATGAAAGTGAAAGAGGAGAGTGAAAAAGCTGGCTTAAAGCTCAACACTCAGAAAATGAAGATCATGGCATCTGGTTCATCACTTCATGGGAAATAGATGGGGAAACAATGGAAACAGTGGCAGACTTTATTTTGGGGGGCTCCAAAATCACTGCAGATGGTGACTACAGCCATGAAATTAAAAGACGCTTACTCCTTAGAAGGAAAGTTATGACCAACCTAGATAACATATTCAAAAGCAGAGACATTACTTTGCCAACAAAGGTCTGTCTAGTCAAGGCTATGGTTTTTCCTGTGGTCATGTATGGATGTAAGAGTTGGACTGTGAAGAAAGCTGAGCACCGAAGAATTAATGCTTCTGAACTGTGGTGTTGGAGAAGACTCTTGAGAGTCCCTTGGACTGCAAGGAGATCCAACCAGTCCATTCTAAAGGAGATCAGTCCTGGGTGTTCTTTGGAATGATGCTAAAGCTGAAACTCCAATACTTTGGCCACCTCATGCAAAGAGCTGACTCACTGGAAAAGACTCTGATGCTGGGAGGGATTGCGGGCAGGAGGAGAAGGGGATGACAGAGGATGAGATGGCTGGATGGCATCACTGACTCGATGGACTTGAGTTTGAGTGAACTCCGGGAGTTGGTGATGGACAGGGAGGCCTGGCGTGCTGCGATTCATGGTGTCGCAAAGAGTCGGAGACAACTGAGCGACTGAACTGAATATAATCACAGGGTTCCTAATAAGGAAGCAAGAGGGTCAAAGAGAAGATGATGTGACCTTGGCAGCAGAGGTTGGAGTGACTTCCTTTGAAGATGGAGGAAGGGGCCACAAGCCAAAGAATACGGGCTGTCTCCAAAAGCTGGAAAAGATAAGATTCTATTCTAAACCCTCCAGAAAGAACCTGCCCTGCCAACACCATGACAAGCCAAGTAAAACCTGCCTGGCAAGTCTGCCCTTCAGAACTATAAAAGAATAAATGTGTATTGTTTTAAGCCACTGAGGTGGTGGTTTGTTACAGCAACAACAGGAAACTAATACAAAAAATCTGATGGGCACCATCTTAATCAGGTGTCAGTAAACATCACCACCAATGAGACAAATGCAATTATATGCCATCTGATAGAACACAAAGAGAAGAACACAGAATCAGTTTTGCAAAATTCTTCTCTAAGATATATAACCTGAATCAAATCATAAGAAAACATCAGACAACAGAACTTTGGGTCCATTCTACAAAATAATTGGCCTAAGATCTTAAGTCAAGAAAAAAGTGAAGAACTGTTCCAGCGTGAAGGACAGGCAAGAAACACGTCAACTAAATGTGATGTGTGATTCTTAAACAAATCTTCTGAAAAGGACATCCACTGAGACAAGGGACAAAAGTTGAATAGGTCTGAAAATGATACGGTTATAATGTTAATTTCCTGATTTTCACAGTTAAATTATGGACACTTTTGAAAACATCACTGGAGATTTTTAAATCTGTATTTCATTAAATTAAGCCTCCACAGTCTCCCATTTTAAGCATAAAACCAAGGAAACATGTTACAAGAACATGCTGAAGTCTCTTTAATAACCAGATGGCTTGATCTATTCAAAGGAATGATATTCTCCCAATGTTTCTGTCCAAGAGAAAGTACACATGGTTTTTAGCCCCCAAAGTCTTGCACAATGTGTACATGAACCTTGTCTTCTTACTCCCAATCCAAAACTCACACCCTAGCCTTGTAGGAGGATATTTAATCAGTAAGTAGCATGGGGTTTGGCTGACACAGTAACACAGTGGCACCCAACACAACTAAATATTCACAGTACACATTCCAAAATGCTATAGACCTCAAGTCAAAGTAACTGTCAAAAGGAAAATCTTTCCACAGGGAGGGCTGGCTTGGGAGTTTGAGACCAGCAGATGCAAACTACTATATACAGAATGGATAAACAACAAGGTCCTATTGTAACCGCACAGGGCACTGTACTTGACACCCTGTAACCATTATGGAAAAGAAAAAAAGTGAAGTCCTTCCAGACCGGTTTCTTTTAAAGACACTTAGAATAAAAAGGAATTCATTAGGAGAAGGCAATGGCACCCAACTCCAGTACTCTTGCCTGGAAAATCCCATGGACAGAGGAGCCTGGTAGGCTGCAGTCCATGGGTCGCTGAGTCGGACACGACTGAGCGACTTTATTTTTCACTTTTCAGTTTCATACACTGGAGAAGGAAATGGCAACCCACTCCAGTGTTCTTGCCTGGAGAATCCCAGGGACAGGGGAGCCTGGTAGGGGGCCGTCTATGGGGTTGCACAGAGTCAGACACGACTGAAGTGACTTAGCAGTAGCAGTTTATACAATTACTAGTTTCATGGCCAGGAAAAACTACCTAAGTAATATCATTAATTTATACTTTTTAAAGAAATTACTCACATTTACAGAAAAAGGAAATTACAAGGTCATAAAATAAGTCTGTGATTTAGAAAACAACAGAGCAACACATGATGATTGCTCTCAGCAATCATAAAGTCTGTATGTTCACAGGAATAGTCCAGGTTTGGGGATAGGTTATTATGATTGGGATTCATAAGCTATACAATGCCTTCACTAAAACAGTCACATCCATCTGTCCTGCAGAATGATCTGCCAGTCTGTAGTACAGAGTGAACCCTTAGCACCGTACTCCTAGAATCTGAAGAGCTAAAAGAATGTTAGCCAGATGAGATCTTCAAATCTGTGTGCCTGCTTATTACAAAAGAATTTAAAATCATGTACCTTCTTACAGAGTTCTAATTTGGCATCTAAAATTTTCATTGTACATTTGAAGAGGTGGCAAATATGTCATTTCCAACATAAGTTGACATTTTAAAATAAAAGTTTCATCGCTTTTAGATGTACCAATGAAATGTGAAAACCACAGCAATTTCATACCCACCATCATCCATTTACAGAAATTCATGAACAAGCTCTTCATCCTACCTCCCCCACATAATTTTATCCTAATTGTAATATATTTTTATCCTAGTAAGTCATTTCTTATACTACTGACACATCCTTCTTAAAATTAATGTTTTATTCCGGGACTATTTTTCCCAAATTTTTATATTGAAAATTTTCAAGCCTTCAGAAAAGTTGAAAGAATATTACATTGAACAATACCCTTCACCTAAATTCACCAACTATTAATATTTTGCAACTCTTGGCTTTATTTCTAGTTCCTTCTTTCCCTCTCTCTCCCCCATTTTTTTAGAGTAAACTGAAGATATCAAGACACTTCACCTCTAAATGCTTTGGCATACATGGCCAAAGAACATTAGGAAAGTTTAACACATCCAGAAGTTTTTTTTGACATGTTAAAATTTCTGACGCTACTTTTATCTGTATGCGCGTGCATGTCTGTGTGTGCTATCAAGGCAACATAAATATTCAGTTCAGTCTCTCAGTCGTGTCCAACTCTTCATGACCCCATGAATCGCAGCACGCCAGGCCTCCCTGTCCATCACCAACTCCCGGAGTTCACTCAAACTCACGTCCATCGAGTCAGTGATGCCATCCAGCCATCTCATCCTCTGTCGTCCCCTTCTCCTCCTGTCCCCAATCCCTCCCAGCATCAGTCTTTTCCAATGAGTCAACTCTTCGCATGAGGTGGCCAAAGTACTGGAGTTTCAGCTTCAGCATCATTCCCTCCAAAGAAATCCCAGGGCTGATCTCCTTCAGAATGGACTGGTTGGATCTCCTTGCAGTCCAAGGGACTCTCAAGAGTCTTCTCCAACACCACAGTTCAAAAGCATCAATTCTTTGGCCCTCAGCCTTCTTCACAGTCCAACTCTCACATCCATACATGACCACTGGAAAAACCATAGCCTTGACTAGACAGACCTTTGTTGGCAAAGTAATGTCTCTGCTTTTGAATATGCTATCTAGGTTGGTCATAACTTTCTTTCCAAGGAGGAAGCGTCTTTTAATTTCATGGCTGCAGTCACCATCTGCAGTGATTTTGGAGCCCAGAAAAATAAAGTCTGACACTGTTTCCACTGTTTCCCCATCTATTTCCAATGAAGTGGTGGGACGGGATGCCATGATCTTCGTTTTCTGAATGTTGAGCTTTAAGCCAACTTTTTCACTGTCCACTTTCACTTTCATCAGGAGGCTTTTGAGTTCCTCTTCACTTTCTGCCATAAGGGTGGTGTCATCTGCATATCTGAGGTTACTGATATTTCTCCTGGTAATCTTGATTCCAGCTTGTGTTTCTTCCAGTCCAGCATTTCTCATGATGTACTCTGCATGTAAGTTAAATAAGCAGGGTGACAATATACAGCCTTGACGGACTCCTTTTCCTATTTGGAACCATTCTGTTGTTCCATGTCCAGTTCTAACTGTTGCTTCCTGACCTGCATACAGGTTTCTCAAGGGGCAGGTCAGGTGGTCTGGTATTCCCATCTCTTTCAGAATTTTCCACAGTTTATTGTGATCCACACAGTCAAAGGCTTTGGCATAGTCAATAAAGCAGAAGTAGATGTTTTTCTGGAACTCTCTTGCTTTTTCCATGATCCAGCGGATGTTGGCAATTTGATCTTTGGTTCCTCTGCCTTTTCTAAAAGCAGCTTGAACATCAGGAAGTTCACGGTTCACATATTGCTGAAGCCTGGCTTGGAGAATTTTGAGCATTACTTTACTAGCATGTGAGATGAGTGCAATTGTACGGTAGTTTGAGCATTCTTTGGCATTGCCTTTCTTTGGGATTGGAATGAAAACTGACCTTTTCCAGTCCTGTGGCCACTGCTGAGTTTTCCAAATTTGCTGGCATATTGAGTGCAGCACTTTCACAGCATCATCTTTCAGTATTTGAAATAGCTCAACTGGAATTCCATCACCTCCACTAGCTTTGTTCGTAGTGACGCTTTCTAAGGCCCACTTGACTTCACATTCCAGGATGTCTGGCTCTAGGTCAGTGATCATACCATCGTGATTATCTGGGTCATGAAAATCTTTTTGTACAGTTCTTCTGTGTATTCTTGCCACCTCTTCTTAATATCTTCTGCTTCTGTTAGGTCCATACCATTTCTGTCCTTTATCGAGCTCATCTTTGCAAGAAATGTTCCTTTGGTATCTCTGATTTTCTTGAAGAGATCTTTAGTCTTTCCCATTCTGTTGTTTTCCTCTATTTCTTTGCATTGATTGCTGAAAAAGGCTTTCTTATCTCTTCTTGCTATTCTTTGGAACTCTGCATTCAGATGTTTATATCTTTCCTTTTCTCTTTTGCTTTTCGCTTCTCTTCCTTTCACAGCTATTTGTAAGGCCTCCTCAGACAGCCATTTTGCTTTTTTGCATTTCTTTTCTATGGGAATGGTCTTGATCCCTGTCTCCGAAACTCAAATACTGTTAAAGATATAATAGCTTTAAAAAAAAAAAAGCAACTTAAAACACAAGGATGTACATCCCACTAGAACCTTAAACACTACATACCCCAAAGTAAAAACAATTCACTGAGCTGAAAGGGCCCACAGACATAAGAGGTACTGACAATGTCTTCCTCAAGATCATAGCCAATCTGGCCAGAGATTCTTTAAATAAGCTTTTAGACATTAATATAAATCCATATAATAAATTCAGCATATATATAAGAGCAGAAGGAAGAAAACATTCACCATTCCAACACCCAGGTAATAATCACTAATAACATTTTAATATGTTTCCTTTGTAGTCCTCTTTAGGAGAACATCTGGGAAGCAGGAAAAAAGCTGGCAAGGTGGATGGTACATACTCAGGAAAGATTTCTCTGTGAACAAGGCAATTCCAGCAACTAATTTCTAGGGACAATATGCTTCTCTCAATTGAAGGGCTGTGGGGCTGCCTCAATCAAGACTCTCAAGGACCCTCAAAACCCTCTTTTCAGCAATAAACATGACATCTACTACTATTCCCAGTGCAACAAATGCCCAAGTGAGTTTCTCAGACAGCAGAACAAACAGGACATACAAAAGCTAATTTAAGGAAAGCACTGTATAATGTACCAATGTCCAAATGGAGAGACACAAACACATAAAGCTTAAGTTTTAGTTTTTTAATTTCTAAATATCTCCATGTTTAGAAACTTGTAAACAGTATTTAATGACTACTAATAACCAAATAAATTAAGACACCATAATATACCTACCATCCTATATAATTAGACATATAAACTGTTCCTAACTTCTTGGCATTATGGGCATACAGGGTGTTCTTTGAGATGCAATTTCCAAAGTGAGGGTGGGGAAAGTCTCCATACCTCCAATGAGCAATTCTTGGAACACCAGCTAGGTGTCCAAGAATTCAACTCAACTCTGACACCATCTACCCAAACTGTAGGGTTGAGGGTTCAGTCCTCCAAGACTGTACACCCAAGCCCCCCTACTTTAGATGCCAGTCATTAGCCCAGATAATAGACTGGGGGTTCCAACAACCTCTTCCTTTGGTTTAATTTGCTAAAGCAGCTCACAGAACACAGAGAAACATTTTACTTACTATATTACCAGTGTATTAGAAAAGGATACAACTCAGGAATGGACAAATAGAAGAGATGCACAGAGCAGGGTTTGGAGAAAGGGCAAGGAGGTTATACATAAATGTATATAAGAAGTACATATTTGGTCATTCAGATGACCATAATATATTTAAGTCACAATATCACAGTATCTTTCTCTAGTCCTGTATTTAGACCTATATCCTTAGAACACTGCCCTAGAGGTGGAATTATTAAATTTAAAGTTTTTAACATGTATATAGCTCTCTTCTAAAAAAAAGAAGTAGGACTATACATTCTTTTTCAGCAGTTTGCATGAATAGCACTACCATTCTTCAGCAGCCAGTAATAAAGTCCATTTTTATTAATCTGCACTCAACTCCTGGAAGCAGACATTGTTTTCTTATACATAATCACCCCTCCCCTTTCCAGCTGCCAAGAATATAATAGGTACTATATAAATATTTGTAAAGAACGTACAGAATTCCTTTATCTAGAAAACATTATTACATGTCCTTTATTAAGTACACATTGGTAAGTACCTACTATGTGCCCAGATCTTTCTGGACACTGAGGACACATCAAAAAACAATATAAAAGTCCCAGCTCTCACAGACCATACATTCCAGTTCAGAAGACAGCAGTAAAAAAATAAACTTTATAGTATATTAGAAGATGATAAGTGCTGTGAAGAGAAATAAAACAGAAAAAGTGAAGAGCTTTTTTGCAGGCAGAAAGAAACTTAACAACTTAAAATAAGGTGCTCAAAGAAGGCAACACTGAGAAGATGGCATTTGAGCAAGGCCATAATAGAGATGAGGAAGATCACAACAGGCTATCTAGAGGAAAAGCATTCCAGGCACAGGAAGCAATAACCATAAAGGTTCCAGAGAAGCATGCCTCACGTGCCCTAAGAACGGTGGAGCAGCTGGTCTGACTGGAATGGAAGGAGCAAGAGAGAAAGGAACAAGAAATGAAGTCCAAAAGTTCATGAAGGATTTCATAGACCACTCTATGACTTTAGCTTCTATTCAGATTGAGATGGGAGAGCCTTAAAGGGTTCTGAGTCCAAGAGTGACATGCGCCAGCTTCAGTTAAAAAAGGATCACTGTGCTACTATTTCGAGAACAGACTGCAAGGAGCAAGGGTGGACACAAGGAGACCAGTTTGGAGACTAACGATAATCTAGGCAATAAAACAGGACAGTGCTGGTAGCAAAGCAATTAGAAATGGTCAGACTAGATGTAATTTGAAAGTAGAGCCAACAGGACACACTAACATCTGGAAGCAGCACATAAGACAGAGATAAGCCAAGAGAAACTCCAAGACTGCTGGCCAGAACAGTTGAAGAAACAGTTGTGATTAACTGAAATGGGAAAGCCTACAGGTCAGGAAGGTTGGGAGAATGGACAGAAATCACATTGATTTTTTGCATAATAAGATCTCTATTAGATACACAAATAGAAATGTGGAGAGTTCAAGAAGAGTTCTAGATTGGAAATGTAAGTCTGGGAAATGTAATTTTTATGAGTCACATAGATGATACCTAAAGTCATGAGACTGGGTGAGATCACCAAAGGAAGTACAGATGGAAAAGAAGTTAAGGTATCAGCCTAGAGGTATTCTAATATTGAGGTCCTCACTGGTAAACTATGCTCAATAAATCCCAAGAAAAAACAGATACTACCCTCACATCTACAGCCAAGTGATTCTTGAAAAGACTGTGTTCATTCAGTGAAAAATGAACAGTCTCTTCAATAAATACTGCTTGGACAACTGGATTTCCACCCATAGGAATATACTCAAAAGAACTGAAAATAAGAACTCACAGATTGGTATACAATGTTCACTGCAGCATCACTCACAACAAAGAATAGAAATAACCCAAGTGTTCATCAATAGATGAGTGAATTAAAATATGGATATATCCATACAACAGAATATTGTTCAGCCATAAAAAGAATTATGTTCTGATATATGCTACAATATGGATGAATCTAGAAAAATTATGCTAAATGAAATAAGCCAAACATGAAAAGGCAAATACTGTATGATTCCCCTTATACGAAATATCTAGAATCAGATCAGATCGGATCAGTCGCTCAGTCGCTCAGTCGTGTCCGACTCTTTGCAACCCCATGAATCGCAGCACACCAGGCCTCCCTGTCCGTCACCAACTCCCGGAGTTCACTCAGACTCACGTCCATCGAGTCAGTGATGCCATCCAGCCACCTCATCCTCTGTCGTCCCCTTCTCCTTCTGCCCCCAATCCCTCCCAGCATCAGAGTCTTTTCCAATGAGTCAACTCTTCGCATGAGGTGGCCAAAGTCCTGGAGTTTCAGCTTTAGCATCATTCCTTGCAAAGAAATCCCAGGGCTCATCTCCTTCAGAATGGACTGGTAATAGGCAAATTTATATAGTTTTGTCTATATATATGGAGTTTACCAGGGGCCGAAGGAAAGGGACAATAAGAAGCTACTGCTCAACAGGCAGAGTTTATTTAAGTTGATGAAAAATTTTGGAAACAGTGGTGATGGTTGCGCTGCATTGTGAACCCTAATCAATGCTACTGAACTATACACTTAAAACAGTAAAACTACAAATTTTCTCTTTTGTTTTGTGATCCCATGGACCAGAGCCCACCAGGTTCCTCCGTCCATGGGATTTCCCAGGCAAGAATACTGAAGTAGGTTGCCATTTCCTTCTCCAGGGGTTCTTCCCACTGCAGGGATCCAAACACGTGTCTTTGGCACTGGCAGGAGGGTTCTTTACCACTGAGCCACCAGGGAAATCCCTCATCCTTTAATAGTCCAGTCAAAATCAACCTAACTCTAAAGAGACTTTCCTCACCTCTAGATACTGACGACTACCACCAATTAGATGCAAATACTTTATCCAACTAACTTCCACAGCACTTATTTTCACTTTTCCTACATTTTCTTTGCTGTGTTTTGGATATATTAATAATAATTCGTATTTGTCTAATTCTAATTCTCCCACCCCATCAGGGTTATAAACTAACAAAAGACTGTATTTACACTGCATGCCTCTTTGTACTGTCGGCTGTTTTTATATAGGTAAACAGTGAGTGCTCAATCAATAACTACTAGATTTAACTAAACTGGCAAAAATCTATAGCAAAAAACATCTGGAATACACATGAGAAAATTCCTTCATCCATACTGACACAAATGTAATTCCAAAATGTAAGGAACACCTTATGTTACCATACCCAACTTTGGGTTCACCCACCTACCACAGCAAAGCCAATTCACTGATGCTAGGTGTGGTGAAGGACGCTATAGTGTTTATCGTGGATGCCAAGCAAGGAGTAGGGGCAGCTCATGCTCAAAAGACCCGAACTCCACAACCCAAACTCCAAGGGTTTTTAAAGGCAACCTCTGGGGGCTTCGGGGATGCAGGATACACGACTTTCTTCTGACTGGGGTGGTGAGGTGGAGTGGTTTCAGGAATCTCAACTATCAACCTTCCAATGTCACCTCAGGGATGCGGGTCTTAGTTCCTAAAGAACAACTCCAAGAGATCCTTCAGACTGTCCTGTATATTCCTTGAGGATGAACTAGCACTCTTTTTACTCATGACTTCCCTACTTAAGTAACTACCTATGCCTGCTCTATGGAACTCAAGGAAGGCCCACGAGACTGAAGTCTTTTTCTACAAACAAGAAATGGGGAACACCAAAAGGCTTTTGTACCTGGGAGGGTCCTGCAGGGTCCTGCTTGGTTTCAGTCCCCCATTCCTTTGATACTCTTCACTCTTGAAAAGAATAGGTACAGGACAAGGAAGGGAATAATTTTGGATAGAGGTTAATCATAAACTCTGCAGAGGAACTCAGGCTCTAGGGAGACTTAGTTTTCACTTATTAAGAAAATGAACAATAATGCCTTTCAAACAAACAATATGATGGTGAGATGGTGTAAATATATTTATTATCAATAAAGTCTGGTAACAGGAAACTTTTTTCAAAGAAGCCCAAGTACAATATGGATACATTTGTTGTTGTTGCTTAGTTGCTGAGTTGTGTCCATCTCTTTTGCAACCCCATGGACTGTAGGCCACCAGGCTTCTCTGTCCATCAGATTTTCCAGGCAAGAATACTGGAGCGGGTAACCATTTCCTTTTCCAGGGGATCTTCCCCATGCAGAGACTGAACCTGCATCTCCTGCATTAGCAGGCAGATTCTTTTACCACTGAGCCATCTGGGAAGCCTGGATACATTTGTTTGGACTTTTTAATTTCTGAACAAAAAGTGTAATTAAGGGAATGAACATCTGAAAGTTGTATTTGATATGAAAATAAACCTATCTTTGTCTTTCAGCTTCTCCAAGATCAAGCTAGAATGCAAGATGACCTTTAAATAAAAACAATTTATGTAATGCATTTACTAATCCCAATGTTTGTCACCATATTTATAAAACCTAAACTTGTACTGCCAGGTTTTCAGCTGGTTTCCTCGACTGTGTGGAACTTAAATGTGTCTATGCTCATGTCTGGTACCCTTTCTGTCTGGACAGAACAGAGACAATGACTTGATTTTAAAATGAGTCAAGCTTTTTAGATCTCTAATACCCCTTTCAAAATCTAAAATTTTAGGAAGACTGTATGTTCTAAGTGGAATATGAACATTCATAAAATATACTGCCTTGCACACAGCGCTTTCCACTTCTCATTTTAATACTTATTATAATGCGTTATACTAATTACGGAGGGAGTGCAAGGTAGTGGCTAGCAAGAGAAGCTTTGGCATAAGATGAATTTGGGTCCAACAACCAATCTTCCACTTAGCAGCAATATGGCTTTAAGCAAGTTGGTTAGCTCTTCTTTGGCTCTATTTTCTCATTAATAAAATTGGGATAACACTTGAGTCTAACTCAAAGTGATACAGTGAGTGCATTCAGCACTTCCCATCCTGAGGCTAGTAAACATTCAATGAACAGCTGCAGCGCCTGACATGAGGATTACAATCATCTGTCTCAGACTGGAATGGGATGTGGGATCTCCCCCAATACGAAAAGGGACTACTACACCTAAAGTCATCTCAAAGGAGATGCCCACACCAAAATATTTTAACTGTTTTTGGGTGACAGAATTACAAGCAATTTTTGTTCTGTCCCTTTGATCTTTTTTGCATTGAGTATATGTAACTTATTAAGAAAAAAGCTCTAAACCCTTAAAAGCCTGATCTATCACCTAGAAGCAGCATCTAGCAGTCTTATATGCTCTATGTGTGTGCTCAGTCACTCTAGTCGTGTCCAACTCTGCAACCCTACAGACTGTAGCCCACCAGGCTCCTCTATCCATGGGATTTTCCTGGCAAAGATACTGGAGCAGGGTGCCATTTCCTCCTCCAGGGGATCTTCCCAACCCATGGATCAAACCCAGGTCTCCCGCAATGCAGGTGGATCCTTTACCACTGAGCTACCAGGGAAGCCCATTATGCTCTATAAATAACTTGCAAAATGAACAAATTTCTACAGTGCCTTTAGTTTTAAAGCAAACATGTTTATATGCATTTATTTCTTTGCTTCTCATCATCACTTCTTGGTAGGTAGAGCAGTTTATTATTACTACTCTTAGAAAATGAGGATGAGAGTTCAGAAACAACTAATCAGGGACTAGGCTGAAACTTAAACCCAAAACCTCTAATTCAAATGAGTTTTTCACTTTACTATTGAGCACTAAAAGTGAACTCTTACATTCCCAAGTCAGAGAGCTAAATCACTTGTACATATCTGAAAGGCAAGGAACAAAGAATAAAGGAATGCAACTTTTAAAGTTTCATTAATCCTTTCAAACAATCTGAGTACATGAGTGTACCAAATCAAATTGTTCCAGAAAGTCCAAGTAACCAGCAAAAACAGCAGGCCCTAACAGCCCCAATATGTGCCAGACACTGTTCTAAACACTTTACATATACCTATTTTATTAATTTAATTCTATGGAACATAACTACTGTCTCTATTTCAGAAATGAGTACACTAAAACACAGAGAAGTTAAACCACTTGCCTAAGATTAACAGTAATTGGCAGACCCAGGTTTCAAAACTAGTTTTGCAAAGTAAGGAGTAAAAAAAAAAAAAAAACCCAAATTTGGGAAAAAGTAATGACATATTTTATCTCAATTCAAATGATCTATAATCCTTAACCTATGGAAAGAATAGAAGTCCTCTCAGGATTATTTGAGAAGGAAATGGCAACCCACTCCAGTATTCTTGCCTAGAGAATCCCAGGGACGGGGGAACCTGGTGGGCTGCCGTCTATGGGGTCACACAGAGTCGGACACGACTGAAGCAACGCAGCAGCAGCAGCAGCAGGATTATTTGAATTTGTAATAATTACAGCATTAATTTTCTCTTGTCAAGTATCACTGTAAACCTATTAAAGTTACTTTAACAAAAATATTCTGCTTTCAACTACATTATTTTATAGCACTGTTTTACTCTAAATGCTTCTTAGCTTGGTAAAACCAAAAGGCTAAGACATTAGAGACTTTTTTGTTTTTATCAAAGTGCCCATATCAAAAGAAATATGCCACCTCCCCAAACGACAATTCCAGCTAAAGACCACTACCTACTTTAGCAACTCAACCTAGCTACAATTTACAACCTTGTAAAAAACCAATACATAGCACTCACTCCAGATCAATTAAATCAGAGTACCTGGTGATGGTCATTCCCCCAAATGATTCTAACAAGGAGTCAGGGCTAAGAACCACTGTTCCTCAACCACTAAGGAAATCCAAACCCTCCATGTTATTACTTCAAACAGAACTTTTTTCATAATGGTCAGAAAAAGTATTCAGTCACTTATTCAGTCAACTTGCAAACAACCAAGAGAGTAAGATAAACAGGACCCTTCAACTACTAAAAGGGGTATTAATTATAAGTGCACTTAGCCCAACAGATTAGACAAAAGTTAAGGCAAAATGGGGCTATCCAGGTGGCTCAGCAGTAAAGAATCCATCCACCAGTGCAGGAGACACAGGTTCAATCCCTAAGTCAGGAAGATTCCCTGAAGAAGGAAATGGCAACTCATTCCAGTATTCTTGCCTGTGAAATCCCATGGGCAGAGGAGTCTGCCAGGCTACAGTCAATGGGGGTCGCAAAAGAGTCAGAAGCAACTTAGGGACTAAACAGCAACAACAGAAAAGGGATTCCAGTAATAATGTTAACAGAGTAACTTCAACTAACATCTCAAATATGCCAATGCAAAGACCAAGCTACTTCTATTTTTCAAATCCAAGATTTGCACACCTGAAATGGCGCCATGCTTTCTTGATGGACTCATGGGCCCAACAATTCCGAAAGAGCAACACTGAAACAACCGTCAACCTGAAAACTGAAAGCCCCCAAAAGTGTTATCTTGTAAAAAATAACTAAACAAAGATTAAACTCAACTTTAAGGTTGTATAACTGCTGGCAAAGGAAATCTTTTTATGTTTTCACATAGAAGATACCCCTGAAAAGTCAAGACTGCCCTAAGAACTCTGAAATTCAAAATCATCATATGCCTACATATGTTTGAAGGAAAATAATTTGGTGACTTGTACTGATAGGAGGCTATTTATAATCTTTATTCATCTCACTTAAAAAGTAGTCATTAAGTCACTCACTTAAAAAGCTGTTGGAATAATTTGCTTGATTATTAGTGATGTTTTAGACCCTTAATGGCTTGTTAGGGCAGGTATTATCTTTCTAAAATCTGAAAAATTCTGTGGTATATCTGTCCTCAAGCATTTTGAATAAAGGGTGTGGGTCTGTAGTAGTAATTTTGAATAATACAACATGATATTTTAATATTTGAACTTATTTTATTTTCCTGTGAAACAGTAAGCAGCCAAAAGCACTGAATCAGTCTTAAAGCTTAACAAGACCTGGGTTGATTCAATGCTTCACTGGGTCACAATGTCCCCAAAGTAAAGTATATCACCTGGACAACGTAGACCCCCAACACACCCAACTTGAGAGTCTATTTATTCAAGTTACCAGAGCTCTTGAGAAACAGAAAACCTTCCCTAAATGTTCATACTCAAAACCTGTTACTGTTAACGCACCATAAGCAACCTCCATAAACAACCTATTAAGGCCTTGCAGTTCTATCAGTCTTAAGAATATCACCTGCCATATGTCCTAACAAGAGTGCAACAAATGGAATCTAAACATTACCCAAACATAAAATGCCTTGACAAGAATCTATTTAATTATGTGTTCTACACCAATGTCGTTCAAAGTGAAAAAATTTAGAACTGAAAGAAAATGGACCAACCACCTCACAACCTATCTACCTACAAGCCTTAATCCTTGCTTCATACTTAAGCTTTTTTCGCCATAAACAGGAAACTTCGAAGAGAAGGAAATAGAGAAATGCCTAATTCTTGCTAAGGAGAATAACATCATTGCTTCCAACCCCCACAGTGTGAGTGAACAAATGAAAAGGCAACGAGGGAAAGGCACGGAGAGGTGGGGGACGGTTGGGGAGCTCAGCTGGAGTCCTATACATGCCACCCAACTCAGATGGTGCCCTAAACATCTGTAACGACAGCTGCAACAGGGAAACGGGGGTGTCAGGGAAAGAGGACCGTGGCTTGGCGGCTCAGAGTGGAGCCTGCACGCTTGTCTTCTTCCTTTGCCAACTCTTCTCTCACCTTCCAATTCCCATCCTCGCGATCCCATCCTGCTCCCTCCATAAAGAAAAATACCAATAAAACCCGAGGCAGAGAAGACAAAGGGGCAGGACACGGCTGCAAGGAACGTCCAGAACAATAGGGGAGAGGGAGCACAGCGAAACTCCTGAGGAGGACAATAAGGGGGGTGGGAGGAGCCCAGAGAGACACCCAGGGAAACACCACCGAGCCCGGGCCCCGCGGGCGGCGGACGCCTGGACGCGAGGCCCGGCCGCGCGGGCGTTATCACCCTGTGCGCGGCGGGCTGGGCTGGGCCGGAGCGGCGCGGCCCGGAGGAGCCGGTGGGGCCTGCGCGGGTCAACAGGCAGCTGCCGGCGGGACTCACCGGCATTCTGATCTCGGGGCCAGAGGTAGTATGTGGCCGGAATCACGATGAGCCCCACGAAGGAGGTGAGGAAGTAAAAGAAGGTGTTCCCGCTGTCATCGTACTGGAACTGCTGCCCCGCCATGGCACCCCCTCCTCCGCCTCCCTCTTCTCACCGCCGCCGCCACGACCCCGCTCTGCAATCCAGCTCCCAGCTCCCCGACCCCGTGTGGCGTAGCTCCTACGCCGCCGCCGCCGCCGCCGCCGCCTCTCCTCCCCGCCCCCACGCTACTCTCAGGGACACGCCGCCGCCACTGCCGCTGCCTTCTCCAGCTCTCGCGAGAAGAGAGAGCTCCCGCCCCACTCGGTTTTTCCCTCCCCCGCCCTTCGCTTCTCCCTCACTAGCTCGCTGAAGGAGACGTGGCGCGCGCAGCCGAAGATCTCCGCGAGGTCCCGCCCTTAGCCCTGCCCGCTTAGCTTCAGCTCCGCCCCTCGAGCTCTGGTAGACCCTCTTTTAAGGCCCCGCGTCTACCCTAAAGTTTCTCGTCCCCCCCCCCCCACTTCCGTTTCCTGGCCCAGGGTCCCACTCCAGGTCGCGAAGATCTGTTTATTGGGTCCAAGCCGAGGCTTCCCGGCCGAGCAGTGGGCGCGGGCGGTTCACCTGCCTGCGAGCGGGGTCGCACCCATTCGAAGCAGAGCTGAGTCTTCCTTGCCTCCCCTGTCTTCCATACCTACGTCACCCTGTCATACACTCTCTTCTATTTCCCTGGTTTGATAAGAATGTTTCTTTAAGTTCCGAATCGGCTCCTCCACAGTTTGGAAACTAGGGTCTCTCAGGATAGGGCGGCGTGGGGACAAAGCGGGAGCTGCGAGGAGGGCCGGTGAGGGGTTTGTTAGGGGCCTTTTGCAAAGCGATGTTAGCTCTTAAAAGACCGCAATCTACATTGCGCCCATTTTGCAGATGGAGATTTCCCACGCTGGTAGAGATGGTGACCGACCTATCCCAGAGCTAAAATATTCATAGCATTTTCTTCGACACACGTGGTAGGCAAAGACCTTTATTGCTTTAAATGATGGTCGGCGAATTCCTTGGAATAAAGCATGCCCACTCTCCAGATAAAGGAAAATGAGGCTCAGATAGATTGCCTACAGTCAAGCACAGTAAGAGAAGGTCTGGGGGTTCAAACTCAGATTACGCTGACGCCACAAAGCCAGAGCCCCCTGACTACCAACTCGTCGCTGACCCTCGCATTCCCCTGAGAGCAACTGGCACTCCAGCGCAGAGCGTGGGCAGGAATCTGCGCTAGGAGGAGGGACCGCTGGGGGAGCAGACGCTCTCTGCAGCCTCTTTGTTCGCCGACTGTGAGATCCCAGAAGCTGGTGTCAGCCAAACTGGGAGCCGAGACTGCTGGTGCCCTGATCTGCGAACGAGCCTGTTTTCCCGAGGCAGTTCTGACCGGGGCCTGTCCCAACATCTGCATCGCCCCTCAGGGGACCAAAAGGAAAGGCCCACCCGACTCACCTCACAGAGCTTTTGTGAAGATTAAAGGCTGTTTGGCAATCCACTCCAGTACTATTGCCTGGGAAATCCCATGGACAGAGGAGCCTGTCCATGGGGTCGCAAAGAGTCGGACACGACTGAGCGACTTCACTTCACAGTGAAAATTGGAAAACAATATGATAAATATTACACTGTATTTTAACTCACTTTAAGGTTATATAGTCTATTTACTAGGCTCCTTTCAGTATACCTTCCATTGTTAGAAAAGAAATCTGGTCACTTATCATCTTCTATTTCATGTCCTCAAAGATAGTATTTATCATAATCAGGGATGACTTCATAACAGACTATATGCACATGCATTCTCCCCTTTCAAATGTCCTACCTACCCATTTTGAAATGAAATTTCAAAAAATCAATTCTCTGTATTCGTATCCTCACTTTTTTCTGTATAACGTTTTCAAAGACGGTATTTGAGGGGAAGAAGTAGAACAGAAGTGAGGGGAAGAGAATTGGACTAAGAAGTCAGCACAGCACTGTGATCACCGAATGCTGATATGCCCAAAGCAATTTGCCTTGCTTCAGAAACAAATTTGTCATAAAATTGGCTCAACTGCAGTGGGTAGGATCCCGAAGTTCCTCTTGTTTCTCTTGAATTTGTAATAAAGTTTTCCCAGGTTTTAATACTGCTGAAATGGTTGCTTTTTATTACTCTGATTATAGGTTTTACTCAGCATTTGTATAAAGATAATACATCAGTTTTATAACCTTGTGTCAATATAAATTATTCATGATAAATATTCCTCTTCTGATGCTTTTTCTGCAGGAGTAATTCGCTGCAGCTTTGGGTCATGCATATGAGTGGTTTGAACAGAACTGAACCATGAAACAAAATTTTGAACAAATCACATTTATTTGCTAAACTCTAGACCAATCTAAAATATGAATTTTTTTACCAAATTAAAATATTAAAGATTTGAAAATGTATCTTCTATTTTCAAAGGTATAAATTCACTTTGTCTTAGAACTTAATGTTATTCATCATAGATGAACTCAGGTCACCCAAATATTCTCCAAGGCAAATCCAAATCATACCTTTAATTAATCACAATTTTCTGACTCTAATTTTTTTAATTGTTTTTAGACAATTGTTTCTTTCAAGATATCTTTTAATTGAAAGATATAATAGCAGTGAATTTGGTTGAACTAGAGCTACCAATACATTTTCTTTAGTCTACAGGACATGTTAAAAGACATTTTTAAAGTTTTCTCTATATGTAAATTTATTCTGTAGGTGACAATTTTCACCAATTCATTTTAATTACTAGGTAGATATTTCCTCTCAAATGTAAAAAGCCTAGCTGTTCTTTCATTCCTCCTAATAATTTGCTTTTTCCTTAGAGTGAATCTTTCACTCATTCATGCTTGCAACTACTGGCGTTGACTTACATTTATACATACCAAAATACATTTGTGTAGCCATAGTCAACATGATTTAATTTTCTGCTTAATGTAATTAACCTCAAAGAGACTGGAAAGAACCAAATTAATAAGATACATGCAATTATTTCCAGTCTTTTCCCCCTTCTCCACCCTAGGATAACCTTCACTATCAAAGCTTAGCAAATCTTCTTTAACATTATACCTCATTACTTGATTTCAGTGTCAGGATTTTCCCCATTAACAGCTGAATCTCCTCTAATATAAATTGAAGGATATTATTTGGTTTCACAGAGGTGACAAGTTATCCGCATTATGATGACAACAATAACATCAACAAAGTAACATTTGTACAACACTTTTAAAAAAATATTTGTTTGGCTGTGCTGGTCTTAGCTGCAGCAGTGGGATCTTCAATATTCATTGCAGCATGAGGGATCTTTAGTTGCTACCTGTAGGATCTAGTTCCCTAACCAGGGATGGAACCTGGGCCCCCTGCAATGGGAGCACAGAATCTTAGTCACAGGACCACCAGGGATATTCCTGTACAAATTATTTACAAAAAGCATCCTCAACATTATTCCGGTTGAAATTTGAGAGCATGATCCACATGTTGGAACTTTGACGAGGTAAGAAGTATTAACCCATTGCAGTCCTTTCATTCAATAGCTTCCTAAGGCCCTTAGGGTGCAATGAAACCTCAGTCTTAACACTGGAGAGAATGTGAAGGGAAGTATGGGTTGAAAAGACATTAGAATGGGTAATGCTCCACTCTTTATTGACTACGCCAAAGCCTTTGACTGTGTGGATCACAATAAACTGTGGAAAATTCTGAAAGATATGAGAATACCAGACCACCTGACCTGCCTCCTGAGAAATCTGTATGCAGGTCAGGAAGCAAGAGTTCAAACTGGACATGGAACAACAGACTGGTTCCAAATCAGGAAAGGAGTACGTCCAGGCTGTATATTGTCACCCTGCTTATTTAACTTGTAAGCAGAGTACATCATGAGAAATGCTGGACTGGATGAAGCACAAGCTGGAATCAAGATTGCCGGGAGAAATATCAATAACCTCAGATATGCAGATGACACCATCCTTATGGGAGAAAGTGAAGAAGAACTAAAGAGCATCTTGATAAAAGTGAAAGAGGAGAGTGAAAAAGCTGGCTTAAAATTCAACATTCAAAAAACTAAGATCATGGCATCTGGTCCCATCAGTTCAGTTCAGTTCAGTTCAGTTCATTCGCTCAGTCATGTCCGATTCTTTGACACGCCATGAATCGCAGCACGCCAGGCCTCCCTGTCCATCACCAACTCCCGGAGTTCACTCATATTCACGTCCATCGAGTCAGTGATGCCATCCAGCCATCTCATCCTCTGTCATCCCCTTCTCCTCCTGCCCCCAATCCTTCCCAGCATCAGAGTCTTTTCCCATGAGTCAACTCTTCGCATGAGGTGGCCAAAGTACTGGAGTTTCAGCTTCAGCATCATTCCCTCCAAAGAAATCCCAGGGCTGATCTCCATCAGAATGGACTGGTTGGATCTCCTTGCAGTCCAAGGGACTCTCAAGAGTCTTCTCCAACACCACATTTCAAAGGCATCAATTCTTCGGCGCTCAGCCTTCTTCACAGTCCAACTCTCACATCCATACATGACCACAGGAAAAACCATAGCCTTGACTAGACAGACCTTTGTTGGCAAAGTAATGTCTCTGCTTTTGAATATGCTATCTAGGTTGGTCATAATTTTTCCTCCAAGGAGTAAGCGTCTTTTAATTTCATGGCCGCAGTCACCATCTGCAGTGATTTTGGAGCCCAGAAAAATAAAGTCTGACACTGTTTCCACTGTTTCTCCATCTATTTCCCATGAAGTGATGGGACTGGATGCCATGATCTTCATTTTCTGAATGTTGAGCTTTAAGCCAACTTTTTCACTCTCCACTTTCACTTTCATCAGGAGGCTTTTGAGTTCCTCTTCACTTTCTGCCATAAGGATGGTGTCATCTGCATATCTGAGGTTATTGATATTTCTTGGCAATCTTGATTCCAGATTGTGCTTCTTCCAGTCCAACGTTTCTCATTATGTACCCTGCATATAAGTTAAATAAGCAGGGTGACAATATACAGCCTTGACGGACTCCTTTTCCTATTTGGAACCAGTCTGTTGTTCCATGTCCAGTTCTAACTGTTGCTTCCTGACCTGCATACAGGTTTCTCAAGGGGCAGGTTAGGTGGTCTGGTATTCCCATCTCTTTCAGAATTTTCCACAGTTTATTGTGATCCACACAGTCAAAGGCTTTGGCATAGTCAATAGAGCAGAAATAGATGTTTTTCTGGAACTCTCTTGCTTTTTCCATGATCCAGCGGATGTTGGCAATTTGATCTCTGGCTCCTCTGCCTTTTCTAAAACCAGGTTGAATACCAGGAAGTTCACGGTTCATATATTGCTGAAGCCTGGCTTGGAGAATTTTGAGCATTACTTTACTAGCATGTGAGATGAGTGCAATTGTACGGTAGTTTGAGCATGCTTTGGCATTGCCTTTCTTTGGGATTGGAATGAAAACTGGCCTTTTCCAGTCCTGTGGCCACTGCTGAGTTTTCCAAATTTGCTGGCATATTGAGTGCAACACTTTCACAGCATCATCTTTCAGGATTTGGAATAGCTCAACTGGAATTCCATCACCTCCACTAGCTTTGTTCGTAGTGACGCTTTCTAAGGCCCACTTGACTTCACATTCCAGGATGTCTGGCTCTAGGTCAGTGATCACACCATCGTGATTATCTGGGTCGTGAACATCTTTTTTGTACAGGTCTTCTGTGTATTCTTGCCACCTCTTCTTAATATCTTCTGCTTCTGTTAGGTCCATACCATTTCTGTCCTTTATCGAGCCCATCTTTGCATGAAATGTTCCCTTGGTATCTCTAATTTTCAAAGAGATCTCTAGTCTTTCCCATTCTGTTGTTTTCCTCTATTTCTTTGCATTGATCTCTGAGGAAGGCTTTCTTATCTCTCCTTGCTATTCTTTGGAACTCTGCATTCAGATGCTTATATCTTTCATTTTCTCCTTTGCTTTTTGCTTCTCTTCTTTTCACAGCTATTTGTAAGGCCTCCCCAGACAGCCATTTTGCTTTTTTGCATTTCTTTTCCATGGGGATGGTCTTGATCCCTGTCTCCTGTACAGTGTCACGAATCTCATTCCATAGTTCATCAGGCACTCTGTCTATCAGATCTAGACCCTTAAATCTATTTCTCACTTCCACTGTATAATCATAAGGGGTTTGATTTAGGTCATACCTGAATGGTCTAGTGGTTTTCCCTACTTTCTTCAATTTCAGTCTGAATTTGGTAATAAGGAGCTCATGATCTGAGCCACAGTCAGCTCCCTGTCTTGTTTTTGCTGACTGTATAGAGCTTCTCCATCTTTGGCTGCAAAGAACATAATCAGTCTGATTGTGGTGTTGACCATCTGGTGATGTCCATGTGTACAGTCTTCTCTGTGTTGTTGGAAGAGGGTGATTGCTATGACCAGTGCATTTTCTTGGCAAAACTCTATTCATCTTTGTCCTGCTTCATTCTGTATTCCAAGGCCAAATTTGCCTGTTACTCCAGGTGTTTCTTGACTTCCTACTTTTGCATTCCAGTCCCCTATAATGAAAAGGACATCTATTTTGGGTGTTAGTTCTAAAAGGTCTTGTAGGTCTTCATAGAACTGGCCACATCACTTCATGGCAAATAGATGGGGGAACAGTGACAGACTTTATTTTTGGGGACTCCATAATCACTGCAGATGGTGACGGTAGCCATGAAATTAAAAGATGCTTGCTCCTTGGAAGAAAAGTTATGACCAACCTAGACAGCATATTAAAAAGCAGAGACATTACTTTGCCAACAAAGGTCCATCTAGGCAAGGCTATGTTTTTTCCAGTAGTCATGTATGGATGTGAGAGTTGGACTATAAAGAAAGCTGAGCACCAGAGAATTGATGCTTTTGAACTGTGGTGTTGGAGAAGACTCTTGAGAGTCCCTTGAACTGCAAGGAGATCCAACCAGTCCATCCTAAAGGAAATCAGTCCTGAGCATTCATTGGAAGGACTGATGCTGAAGCTGAAACTCCAATACTTTGGCCACCTGATAAGAGGAACTGACTCCTTGGAAAAGACCCTGATGCTGGGAAAGATTGAAGGTAAGAGGAGAAAGGGATGACAGAGGATGAGATGGTTGGATGGCATCACCGACTCAATGGACATAAGTCTGAGTAAACTCCGGGAGTGGGTGATGGACAGGGAGGCCTGGAGTGCTGCTTTCCATGGGGTGGCAAAGAGTCAGACATGACTGAGCAACTGAACTGAACTGCAGCTCCACTCTGAAAGCATGAAAACAGTGTTAAGGAAGAAATTGAAGGCTGTGGTTTTCTTTAGTGTTGGGAGCAGGTTTGCATTTTGGCTCCTCTCTTTGCTTGAGTTTGTTGGACTTGTCAATATTGTTCTTATTCTATCCCTACTTTTATGATTACAAAGCCGATAATTTATTGCACTAAAGCTAGTTGTCAACAATGTATCAACAAACTTAGAGTATTCCTTTATGAATTAATTGTATTCATTACCAACATATCTAAATTCTTAATGAAAAAAAAAAGGATTGACATCTCACAGTAAGCCTTAAAATAGCACTTAATTAAATTTCCCACCCAGATTGAAATATAATTTGGAAGACTGGCCAGAAATAAACAGGAGAGATCACTTCAGGGAATTTCAAGGTTGTATATTTGCATAAGAAGAATAATTCTCAATAGAGACTAGAACCTAAAAGGAAACATTAATCACCTTGTTGAAAAGCAAATATTTGTGGGTCCTGAAGTTTATAAAATTGGAAAGCATTAATTAAGAAAAATATGTAGAATTATTATTATAAATATGCTAAGTCTCTTCAGTCATGTCCGATTCTTCACTACCCTATGCTCTGTAAATTTCCAGGCTTCTCTGTCCTTGGGATTCTCCAGGCAAGAATATTGGAGTGGGTTGCCATTTCTTCCTCCAGGGGATCTTCCTTACACAGGGATCAAACCTTCATCTCTTTTGTCTCCTGCATTGGCAGGCGGGTTCTTTACCACTAGCTCAGAAAGTTCGTATTTACTATGGACTTTGATGGTGATGATGTGTCAAGGTAGGTTCATTACTTGTAACAAATGTACTGCTCTAGTGAGGAATGTTGAAAATGGAGGAGGCTTTGCATGACAGCATGGGGGTGGAGTTGGGGGGGAGAGTAGGAAATACATGAGAAATCTCTGTACCTTCCACTCTGTTTTGCTGTGAACCTAAATCTGCTCTAAAAAAATAAAGTCTACTAAAAATAGCTATTGTTTGTAATAATTATAATTGCTATAGGTTTGTGTTCTACAAATGAAGTCTGATAAATTCTATTTTTGCATGATTTTCACCAGGATTTTTAAAAATATGACATTTTCAATTGTATAAGCTACATATTGTATATATTTCTACTAAAAGAGAAACTGTGGAAAATTCTTAAAGAGATGGGAATACCAGACCACCTTACCTGCCTCCTGAGAAATCTGTATGCAGGTTAGGAAGCAACAGTTAGAACTGGACACGGAACAATGGACTGGTTCAAAATTGGAAAAGGAGTACGTCAAGGCTGTATATTGTTACCCTGCTTATTTAATTTATATGCAGAGTACATCATGCGAAATGCCAGGCTGGATGAAGCACAAGCTGAAATCAAGATGCAGGGAGAAATATCAGCCTCAGATATGTGGATAACACCACTTTAATGGCATAAAGCGAAGAGAAACTAAAGAGCCTCTTGATAAAAGTGAAAGAGGAGAGTGAAAAAGCTTGCTTAAAACTCAACATTCAAAAAAGGAAGATCATGGCATCTGGTCCCATCACTTTATGGCAAATAGATGGGGAAACAATTGAAACAGTGACAGATTTTATTTTCTTGGGTTCCAAAATCACTGCAGATGGTGACTGCAGCCATGAATTAAAAGACCCTTGCTCCTTGGAAGAAAAGCCATGACCAACCTAGACAGCATATTAAAAAGCAGAGACATTACATTGCCAACAAAGGTCCATCTAGTCAAAGCTATGGTTTTTCCAGTAGTCATGTATGGATGTGAGAGTTGGACCATAAGGAAAGCTGCACACCAAAGAATTGATGCTTTTGAACTGTGGTGTTGGAGAAGACTCTTGGAAGTCCGTTGGACTACAAGGAGATCCAACCAGTCAATCCTAAAGGAAATCAGTCCTGACTATTCACTGGAAGGACTGATGCTGAAGCTGAAGCTCCAATACTTTGGCCACCTGATGCAAAGATCTGACTCCTTGGAAAAGACTCTGATGCTGGGAAAGATTGAGGGCAGGAGGAGAAATGGGTAACAGAGGATGAGATGGATGGATGGCATCACCAACTCGATGGACATGAGTTTGAGCAAGCTCCAGGAGTTGGTGATGGACAGGGAAGCCTGGCGTGCTGCAGTTCATGGGGTCACAAAGAGTTGGACATGACTGAACAACTGAACTGAACTGAACTGAAGAGAGATTTTTCCTTTTTAACAAGGCTCCAATGACAACCAAATCCTCTGCATATAATTTGAAAAGCTCATGAGTGGAAGAATTTTCCACAGAGTGGTCTCTGTCTCTGAACATTTCAAACAATATTTCTCCTCCATTACCTACATACTTCAAGTACCAGGCCAAATGGAATATATTCATATCATGAATCAAGATGTATCACTCTTTCACATTACAATGCTAAGTAAGTTTGCCCCAGGGTGGGAGGTGAAAGAAGTATTCCTGGAAGTGCTAATAGCTATACACAGAAGTAACTGTAAGCTACATGAAAACATCACCCAGTGATATCATTCAGTCATTCAACATTTAACATTCACTGAATGGCTGATTTGGGTTGCTGTATGGCAGAAACTAGTGCAACATTGTAAAGCAATTTTTCCCCAATTAAAAATAAATTTTAAAAAATTCATTGAGCTCGCATATACTATTAGCCAATGTGGGGAGCACAGGAATGTTGTGTTTTTTTAAACATTTGGTGGGGGCTTCGCTGGGCCTTCGTTGCTGTGTGTGTGGGCTTCTCTAGTTGGAGCTAGCAAGGACTACTCTCTAGCAGCTAGGTGAGACAGGGTCTCTCACCTCTGGAAACTTGTCTACAGTCTAATGAGAAGGACATACTTTTCCAATACGTAACAAAAACCAGAGAAAGGAATTGATAAATGCTTTAAGAAATATATAAATAAAATTATTTCTGAGTTCATAGTAAAGAGCTCTTTCTTTTGGCAGAGAGAATCAGAAGGCTTCAAAGAAGAGGTGGCAATTGAACCAGGCCTTGAAACTGAAATAGGAATTGAGGGAAAAAATCCAGGTAGAATCAGTTCAGAGAACATTTGGAGAAACCCATGAAGTCCAGTCTGGCTGTGAATGGGAATCACAAAGATGGGAAAATACTTTTCAGTCCAGGTTACAGGCAACATGTTAGCAATATTACCATTTAATGAGCTTTGTTAAAGGACTTCATAAGTGGGAGACATTGCAATCTCCATTGGATACCTTAAAAAAGAGAGAGAAAAATGATTCTAACTAACATAGTTTTAAGTATGGGCCTACAGAATACAAGAGGGTGAACCATGTCACCATTTCTACTATTTTTTCTTTCTTCCTTTACCCACCATATAGTTTTCACTCTTCAATATCAATAGTTATGTCCCCTAAAAGACTTTGACATACCTCTCTCTGCTGGCCCCTATATTTCACATCCTGTTCACTCCCTACTTCCAGTCCTGCTTCCCCACCTCTGTCCTGCCTCACATCTGTTCTCTACACAGCAGCCGGGGATCCTTTTCTTCTTTTAACTTTCTATTTTGAAATAATTATAGATTCACAAGAAGCTACAAAAATAGTAGAGACAAGACAGTCTCCTCCAGTGGTTAGTTAGTTCAGTCGCTCAGTCGTGTCCAACTCTTCACGACCCCATGAATCAATCGCAGCACGCCAGGCCTCTCGGTCCATCACCAACTCCCAGAGTTCACTCAGACTCACATCCATCGAGTCAGTGATGCCATCCAGCCATCTCATCCTCTGTCGTCCCCTTCTCCTCCTCCCCCCAATCCCTCCCAGCATCAGAGTCTTTTCCCATGAGTCAACTCTTCGCATGAGGTGGCCAAAGTACTGGAGTTTCAGTTTCAGCATCATTCCCTCCAAAGAAATCTCAGGGCTGATCTCCTTCAGAATGGACTGGTTGGATCTCCTTGCAGTCCAAGGGACTCTCAAGAGTCTTCTCCAACACCACAGTTCAAAAGCATCAATTCTTCAGCACTCAGCCTTCTTCACAGTCCAACTCTCACATCCATACATGACCACAGGAAAAACCATAGCCTTGACTAGACAGACCTTTGTTGGCAAAGTAATGTCTCTGCTTTTGAATATGCTATCTAGATTGGTCATAACTTTCCTTCCAAGGAGTAAGCGTCTTTTAATTTCATGGCTGCAATCACCATCTGCAGTGATTTTGGAGCCCAAAAAAGTAAAGTCTGACACTGTTTCCACTGTTTCCCCATCTATTTCCAATGAAGTGATGGGACCGGATGCCATGATCTTCGTTTTCTGAATGTTGAGCTTTAAGCCAACTTTTTCACTCTCCTCTTTCACTTTCATCAATAGGCTTTTTAGTTCCTCTTCACTTTCTGCCATAAGGGTGGTGTCATCTGCATATCTGAGGTTATTGATATTTCTCCTGGCAATCTTGATTCCAGCTTGTGTTTCTTCTAGTCCAGCGTTTCTCATGATGTACTCTGCATATAAGTTAAATAAGCAGGGTGATAATATACAGCCTTGACGTACTCCTTTCCTGAAATGGAACCAGTCTGTTGTTCCGTGTCTAGTTTGAACTCTTGCTTCCTGACCTGCATACAGATTTCTCAAGAGGCAGGTCAGGTGGTCTGGTATTCCCACCTCTTTCAGAATTTTCCACAGTTTATTGTGATCCACAAGTCAAAGGCTTTGGCATAGTCAAGAAAGCAGAAATAGATGTTTTTCTGGAACTCTCTTGCTTTTTCCATGATCCAGCGGATGTTGGCAATTTGATCTCTGGTTCCTCTGCCTTTTCTAAAAGCAGCTTGAACATCAGGAAGTTCACGGTTCACGTATTGCTAAAGCCAGTGGTAAAATCTTATAAAAACTATAGTACAATATCAAAATCAAAAAATTGTCTTTGGCATAATCTATAGGTCTTATTCAGATTTCACATTTTACATACAAACACGCTCGTGTGTGTATGTGTGTGTGTGTGATTTTTCTAAAGCCTATAAGCTGATGTAACTTTGTTCAAAATAGCCCAAAGTCTTCCTGCTGCTGCTGCTGCTAAGTCACTTCAGTTGTGTCCGACTCTGTGTGACCCCATAGACGGCAGCCCACCAGGCTCCCCTGTCCCTGGGATTCTCCAGGCAAGAACACTGGAGTGGGTTGCCATTTTCTTCTCCAATACTACCTCAGAGTAAAAGCCGAGGATTTGGGTCCACAGAGGTCATGAGTCACCTACCCAACCCCCCACCTCTCTGACTCCATTGCTATCACTGCCCCTTCCTTATTTCACTCCAGTCACACTGGCCTTGTTGCTCTCCAGACCTTTACACATTCTCTTCACCCAATTCTCCCAGTGGAGCCCTTCCCCTCTTCCTTCAGATCTCTGGTCAAATATTGCTTCTTCAGATAGGCCTTTCCTGATCTCTTTCGTTTTCTATCTCCTCATTTGCTTTTACTTTTCTTCAGCAATTTTGTCACCAGATGATATATTCTATATTAATTTGTCTATTTATAAAGTTTATTCCTTCACTAGAATGTAAACTCCACAAAATTACAATCTTGTTTTGTTTGCTTTTGTACTCTAGGTACCTGAAAAATAATGTCTGGCATATGAAAGGTGCACATTAAATTATTTGTTTGTTGAATGAATGAATACACAATTTATACTGTCATATTGAAATTTTTGATGCACCATTTTTAACTGTTTTTAAACCTGTCAGATTCTATGTTCTAGTCTTTTGGTGCTAGATAAATTCATGTTAATTGTTATAATCTCAGAAACTGGACTTTCTGTTTAAACTTGAAAAATCTGGTCAAAAAATCTCCCATTTAAAACAGATCTCATTGACTCTTCCCTCTTCTTCCTTCCCTTGTTTCTCCTTCATTTTTCTGATACACACTATTAAATATCAGAAGACATAATAATGAGAAATAGGGATTTCTTAAGGGATTTTTGCATTTGCATAGAGAAGTTTAGGGTTTATATAAGTTTGTCCAGTTGGTGGAGCCCAGGCCACAGCCAGCCCCCTGGTTTTAAGAGAGGTGAAAAGGGAGTATTTAGTGTTTTTATCTTCTATGGTGAGATAAAATTTCTGCCTCATAAGCTGGAAGATCCCGAACTTTGGAAAGGGTGCACATGTCACTAAGAATGTCACTGGTCCATGGTAATTGGGCTTTATGGTGAGATCCTCTCGCCATTGCTTCATGTGCTGCAGTTGTTATCTTGCTGAGATCTTTAGTTGAAAAAGGAGAATATTAGATGTTTGACTTTTTTGAGTTGCTGAAGTTGTTACAATCCCACCCACAGTGGAGATTGGCTGAGTAACTTCAGAAGCAAGTGAAAGCGACATGGCAGCCCGAATCAGTCAGGGCAGGCAGCTGGACTGGGGACCTGCTTTGTTGCGGGGCTGCAGAGGGGTGAACGGTTATGGCCACTGTGGGGTCCCTAGTTCTTATGGCTCACTTAGGTTACCACAGGCTCAGTGTAGCCATCCTAGAGCTGACTGATAGCCAGTGAGGATGTTTCAGCATCAGCAGGCATTTCCAGCTCACCAGAAGCTTGGTGTGTGCCATCCCTGCCAATGTTAACTAATCAGATCAAGGGAGGGAAACTGACCTACAGGCTGACAAGATGCAACCGTCATTTAATCTTTGATTCACTGGGCAGGTTGGCAAGAGACTGTAAGTATTGAATAAAAGAATAAACTTGCCCTGCTGGTTCAATAGTTGCTTTGCCTTTTGGATAGTGAGGCAATGGCCAAATGTATCTGACCATAGAACTCTAACCCCTTACAACAAGTAATCCACAAAGCCAAGACACAACGTCTTCAGCAACTGCCCCAGAACATCAGGAATAGCCTTCCAATGTTTTGCACCCCATTTGCAAATCAGAATCAACAAGTCAAATATGCTGCCTTACTAGGAGGATACTCCACTCCTAGCCAGCCTGCCTTCAGCTTCTCCATCAGAGCACACTGAAGCCTTTCTGTTATTTTACCCTAAAGCATCCCCACTCCCCTGCCTGGCTTTGAGTCTCTCCCAAACTCAAGTGATGACGGCAGAATCTCTTGCTGTATAGCCAGGTCTGAATAAATAACTACTGTTCATTCTCATTTGGATTATCTTCACTTATTTCTACATTATGTAAATACTAAATGAATTGCTTTTATTTTTTTAATTTTTTCCCCCTTGTAGCTTTTTTTTAAAGGTTTTATTTATTTTTTATTTTATTTTATTTTTTAACTTTACAATATTGTATTGGTTTTGCCATATATTGAAATGAATCTGCCACAGGTATACATGTGTTCCCCATCCTGAATCCTCCTCCCTCCTCCCTCCCCATACCCTCCCTCTGGGTCATCCCAGTGCACCAGCCCCAAGCATCCAGTATCGTGCATCAAACCTGGACTGGCGACTCATTTCATATATGATATTATACATATTTCAATGCCATTCTCCCAAATCATCCCACCCTCTCCCTCTCCCACAGAGTCCAAAAGACTGTTCTATACATCAGTATCTCTTTTGCTGTCTTGTATACAGGGTTATTGTTACCATCTTTCTAAATTCCATATATATGCATTAGTATACAGTATTGGTGTTTTTCTTTCTGGCTTACTTCACTCTGTATAATAGGCTCCAGTTTCATCCACCTCATTAGAACTGATTCAAATGTATTCTTTTTAATGGCTGAGTAATACTCCATTGTGTATATGTACCACAGCTTTCTTATCCATTCATCTGCTGATGGACATCTAGGGTGCTTCCATGTCCTGGCTATTATAAACAGTGCTGTGATGAACATTGGGGTACACGTGTCTCTTTCCCTTCTGGTTTCCTCAGTGTGTATGCCCAGCAGTGGGATTGCTGGATCATAAGGCAGTTCTATTTCCAGTTTTTTAAGGAATCTCCACACTGTTCTCCATAGTGGCTGTACTAGTTTGCATTCCCACCAACAGTGTAAGAGGGTTCCCTTTTCTCCACACCCTCTCCAGCATTTATTGCTTGTAGACTTTTGGATCGCAACCATTCTGACTGGCATGAAATGGTACCTCATAGTGGTTTAGATTTGCATTTCTCTGATAATGAGTGATGTTGAGCATCTTTTCATGTGTTTGTTAGCCATCTGTATGTCTTACAATCTCAGAGACCTCCAGGACAATATTAAACGCTACAACATTTGAATCATAGGGGTTCCAGAAGAAGAAGACAAAAAGAAAGACCATGAGAAAATACTTGAGGAGATAATAGTTGAAAACTTCCCTAAACTGGGGAAGGAAATAATCAGTCAAGTCCAAGAAACCCAGAGAGTCCCAAACAGGATAAACCCAAGGCAAAACACCCCAAAACACATATTAATCAAATTAACAAAGATCAAACACAAAGAACAAATATTACAAGCAGCAAGGGAAAAACAACAAATAACACACAAGGGAATTCCCATAAGGATAACAGCTGATCTTTCAACAGAAACTCTTCAAGCCAGGAGGGAATGGCAAGACATACTTAAAGTGATGAAAGAAAATAACCTACAGCCCAGATTATTGTACCCAGCAAGGATCTCATTCAAATATGAAGGAGAATTCAAAAGCTTTACAGACAAGCAAAAGCTGAGAGAATTCAGCACCACCAAACCAGCTCTCCAACAAATACTAAGGGATATTCTCTAGACAGGAAACACAAAAAGGGTGTATAAATTCAAACCCAAAACAATAAAGTAAATGGCAACAGGATCACACTTATCAATAATTACCTTAAACGTAAATAGGTTGAATGCCCCAACCAAAAGACAAAGACTGGCTGAATGGATACAAAAACAAGACCCCTACATATGTTGTCTACAAGAGACCCACCTCAAAACAGGGGACACATACAGACTGAAAGTGAAGGGCTGGAAAAAGATATTCCATGCAAATAGAGACCAAAAGAAAACAGGAGTAGCAATACTCTTATCAGATAATATAGACTTTAAAACAAAGGCTATGAAAAGAGACAAAGAAGGTCACTACATAATGATCAAAGGATCAATCCAAGAAGAAGATATAACAATTATAAATATATATGTACTCAACATAGGAGCACCACAATATTTAAGACAAATGCTAACAAGTATGAAAGGAGAAATTAACAATAACACAATAATAGTGGGAGATTTTAATACCCCACTCACACCTATGGGTAGATCAACTAAAAAGAAAATTAACAAGGAAACACAAACTTTAAATGATACAATAGACCAGATAGACCTAATTGATATCTATAGGACATTTCATCCCAAAACAATGAATTGCTTTTAATAGTTGTTGACATACATAGTATTGATAGTAGTCTAGCATAGGGATTTTAATAATTTGCTGGGTGCCTTCATCTCATCTCACTAAAACCCAGACACTCAGGAAAAAACAACCACCCAACCAACCTAAGAAATCAAACTCGCTGCTTGAATCTGAGACAGGAGCACAGAAATATAAAGCGTTTTTAAAACCTGAGGAATGTTCTCCCTTAGCAAGGATTACTAATTTGATCCTTAAAATTAACTCTTTTGTGTGCCTGTTTACAGTTCTTTTCCTGTTGCTATGGATGAGAACTACCAAACCTTGTGCCATATACAGCCATGCTTTTCACATTGTTTTTGACCATTATTTATAGCAAGAGGTATATTTTACGTAATAGCTCAGTAGAAGTGTCATAAAAGAATACTTAACCCTCATCATGTGCAGTGTGGTGTGATATTTTTCTATTGTACCCTATACATCTATTCATAGTAAATGTATAAGTAGTAATTTATTTATGTGTTAAATGCTTTATTAAAGAAACACAACTACAATCTGGAAGATTCTGAAGATCCATTTCTTAGTCACTCTGTCATGTCCAATTCTGTGCAACCCCATGGACTGTAGCCCACCAGCCTCCTCTGTCCATGGAATTCTCCAGGCAGGAATGCTGGAGTGGGGAGCCATGCCCTTCTCCAGGGGATCTTCCCAACCCAGGGATCGAATCTGGGTGTCCTGCATTACAGGCAGATTTTTTACCATTTGAGCCACCTAGGAAGCCCCATAGAAAAACTCAATCATAGAATACAAATAAGGTCTCCTTCAACAGTAAATATGTTCTTCAACATTCTTTTATCAAGTGGGGAGCTTCTCATTTAATCCATTGGCACAGTAGTTCTCAAATTTCAATTGCAGGAAAATCACTTAGAAAGCTCATTAAAATGCAGATTGCTGGGCTCCACCCCCAGAGTTTCTGAATCAGGCAGTAAAGGGCAGTCTGAAAATTTGCATTTCTCACAAATTCCCAGGTGAGGCTGATACTGCTAGTTTGGAAGCCACACTGTCTTAGAGAATCATTGTCATCTTTTTGTACAATGAATAACCATTTCCTAATTTGTCTGTCATATGTCAAGTTTATTGAGACAAAATACGTTGTACTAGTTGGATGTCTGACTATAATTTGTGTCTGAGTAGGAGGTCAAAAGCCAGGAATAAGGGAGACAGTCTGCTTGCTGGCTCCTTCCTCCAGCTCTCTAGTGCTTCTTTTCGGAATCATTTAACCACTCATTCATTTACTTAAATATGGCTCAGATGATAAAGAATCTGCCTGCAATGAGAGAAACCCAGGTTCGATGCCTGGGTTGGGAAGATCCCCTGAAGAAGGGAATGGCTCCCCACTCCAGTATTCTTGCCTGGAGAATTCCATGAACAGAGGAACCTGGCAGGCTACCGTTGATGGGGTCACAAAGAGTTGGTCAGACATTCCCTTGGGGAATCTTAATAAATTGAAAGTCCTAATTCAGTAAGTCCAGGGTGTGACCTTTGAGTCCACATTTCTAACAAGTCCCAGGTGATGCTTATGCTGCTGCTGCTGCTGCTAAGTCGCTTCAGTCGTGTCCGACTGTGTGCGACCCCATAGACGGCAGCCCACCAGGCTTCCCCGTCCCTGGGATTCTCCAGGCAAGAACACTGGAGTGGGTTGCCATTTCCTTCTCCAATGCATGAAAGTGAAAAGTGAAAGTGAAGTCAGTCGTGTCTGACTCTTAGCGACCCCATGGACCGCAGCCTACCAGGCTCCTCCGTCCATGGGATTTTCCAGGCAAGAGTACTGGAGTGGGGTGCCATCGCCTTCTCCAGATGCTTATGCTACTGGACCTCAAACTACACTTTGAGTAGCACAGCCATAGATCGTCCCCCAAATCTAGTGTCAATAAATAAAAGCAGCAGAAGAATATACAGCTATACCAAATAAGCTAAGATAGAAGGGATAGGTGACTGTGTCTCTCATGTAGGCAGGACACAATAAAGTTTACTACACATCATAAAAAATAGTACTTGAGGAAAACACAGGTGGAAACAATTGCAGACCAAATCTGATGAGACAACTGAGATAGCCGAAGTTCAACTGAAAACGATAGCTAGAGTGTAGATGGAGAAAAGCAAGGGAGAATAGAAAGTAAGAGCTTGGGCTTTCAAATCAGTTTAAAATTTAAATCCTGGCTCTACCACTTACAACCCGTGTGACCTTAGGGAAATGGCTTAATTTCATCTGTGAAATGGAAAGAACCTTGTGTGTGTGTGTGTGTGCTTAGTAAATGAAAGTTCCCCGACGCAATGCCTGGCAACAGTAGGTCTTCAATAAGTGGTTGTTGTGTGCGTGTGTTGCACTCTGTGTGACCCTATAGACCATAGCCCGCCAGGCTCCTCTGTCCATGGGATTCTCCAGGCAAGAATACTGGAGTGGGTTCTATTTCTTCCCTCCAGGGGATCTTCTCAACTGAGGGATCAAACCTGTGTCTCCTGCTTTGCAGCCGGATTCTCTACCGCTGAGCCACTGGGGAAGCCAAATCGTTGTTACAGCTCTATAAATGCAGCCCAAGTGTGTAGGATTTCACCAGATTTAGGTTCACTCTTCCAACCTTTTTTTTTTTTTTTTTGGAGTTTAGCTAATTCCTTCTGATCCCTAACATCTAAATTCAAGTGCATTTAATCACTTTGAAGAGTGATTTTCTTTTCTTTTTTTTTTAATTTGAAGAGTGATTTTCAAGTGCTGTGTAGTCACCTGAAGACATCCATCTTTCTCCTAGTGACTGCACTCTGACTCTGTCTTAAGAGCTAATGCTCTGGTCTCATTCTATTAAGAGGATGAATGTGTCTTCCCTGCGTTGAGGAATCTGAAGCCTGGATGGCTCTTCCCTAATTCATGGAGTGGGTAAGAGAAAGTCTATCAGAGTCCAGGTATTAGAGAATAGGGGAAAAATGGGGAGGAGCAGGAAGATATCTATGGAGTGACTGGCATTGAAAAAACAGAAGGGATAATTCGAAGATTTATTTATGAGCACTAAAATGCTTTTAATTCTATTAATTAATGTAGTTATAAATACACTTGGCAAGAAAAATACTTACAGTATTTATCATCCTAAGAGATAAAACTTAAAAAATGTGGGTACTAGTTCTGAAAATACTAACTTTGTGACCTTGGCCAAGTCACTTTACTTTGCACTTCACAATTGTGTGTGTTTGTTTTTGTATACAGAATGATCTAGTATTACACACCTTATCTCTCTCGCTGGAATATCGTGGAGGTCAAATCAGATTACATTAAAATAGTTTAATTAGTTTCATTTGCATAGTACTTTATCATCCACAAAGCACTTCTGCATATATTATTCCATTTGTATGAAAGAGCTTTGAAAAGTTATAAACTGTTATAAAAGGACAATACTTGGGTTTAAATACCAGCTCCATCTCTCTCTCTACTTCAGTTTTCTTATCAGTAAAAAAAAATGGGGATAATAGCAGTTTCTACTTCATAGGTGGTGTGTTAGTCGCTCAGTTGTATCTGACTCTTTGCAACCCCATGGGGTGCAACCCACCAGGCTCCTCTGTCCATGGGATTTTCCAGGCAAGAATATTGGGGTAGGTTGCCATTTCCTTTTCCTTCATAGGTGGTGGACAGGATTAAAATTGCACCACCTTGAAAAGAAGCCCTGTACCAGTAGCAGTCACTCCTCATTCTCCCTCGTCTCCCTCCAGCCTGTGGCAACCACTAATCTACTTTCTGTCTGTGTGAATTTGCCTATTCTGAATATTTCATATAAATAAAATCATGTGCCACGTGGTCTTTTGTGACTGGCTTCTTTCAGTTTGCATAGAATGTTTCCAAGTTTCACCCATGCTTAGCCTATACCAGCACTTCATTCTTTTTTATGGCTGAATAAAATTCTAGTATATGGACATTCCACATTTTATTTATACAATCAGTTGATGGACAGTTGGGCTGTTTCTACCATTTGGCTGAATAATACTGCTATTAGCAGTCATGTATAGGTTTTTGTGTGGTTGCATGTTTTTAATTCACCTGAGTAGATACCTAGGAGTGGAATTGTTAGATCACATAGTAATTCTATATTTAACATTTTGAAGAACTGGTTTCCAAAGTGTCTGCCCATTTACAGTTCTATAACGGAGAAAAACAAACCTAACTCCATACTGGATCCAGTCCTTTAGCTCTAGCCCTTGTGCTCTGTTGCCTCTGCTTGGTCGTGCTGGCCCTGCACTTCTGTAAAGGAATGTTGCCTATAGCCTGAAATATGCATCATAGCCCGTTCTCAAGGCTCTGCCTCCCAAGCCTTTAAAGGTATAACACTTTTCATTCATATAGAGATAAAAAGTTGTGGAACAGAGAACATTTATCTTGTTGGAGGTTTTCAGGAATTTTGTTAGCATATCTACATGGACATATGCGAGAACAAAAGATCATTACATTCCCCTCTGGGGTCTGGCCAGCACTAAGAAGTTTGCAACAACCAGCCACACACCTCCTCCGCTTTTAGTGTAAAAGAAGTCTGAATTCTAACTCCAGTGAGATGGGTTTTGAGGATACCAATCCACAATCTTCTCAGCCTACTGGCTTTCCAAATAAGATGAATATTCCTTGCCCAAACACCTTATCTCTCAATTTATTGGCCTGTTGTGGGGCAAGAAGTATGAGTTTGGATGGGAAACAACCCCACAGCAATGTGTAATGGTTACAATTTCTTCACATTTATTATCATCTTTTTTTTGCTTTAGTGATCCTAGTGGGCATAAAATGATTATGGATTTTATTTGCATGTCCCTAGTGAGAGTACATCATGAGAAATGGGCTGGATGAAGCACAAGCTGGAATCAAGATTGCCAGGAGAAATATCAATAACCTCATATATGCAGATGACATCATGCTTATGGCAGACAGCGAAGAAGAACTAAAGAACCTCTCGATGAAAGTGAAAGAGGAGAGTGAAAAAGTTGGCTTAAAGCTCAGCATTCAGAAAACTAAGATCATGGCATCCAGTCCCATCACTTCATGGCAAATAGATGGGGAAACGATGGAAACAGTGACAGACTTTGTTTTCTTGGGCTCCAAAATCACGGCAGATGGTGACAGCAGCCATGAAATTAAAAGACGCTTACTCCTTGGAAGGAAAGTTATGACCAACCTAGACAACATATTGAAAAGCAGAAACATTACTTTGACAACAAAAGTCCATCTAGGCAAGGCTATGGTTTTTCCAGTAGTCATGTACAGATATGAGAGTTGGACTATAAAGAAAGCTGAGCGCTGAATAATTGATGCTTTTGAAATGTGGTGTTGGAGAAGACTCTTGAGAGTCCCTTGGACTGCAAGGAGATCCAACCAGTCCATCCTAAAGGAAATCAATCCTGAATATTCATTGGAAGGACTGATGTTGAAGCTGAAATTCCAATACTTTGTCCACCTGATGGGAAGAAGTAACTCATTGGAAAAACCTGATGCTGGGAAAGATTGAAGGCAGGAGGAGAAGGGGATGATAGGGGATGAGATGCCTAGATGGCGTCACCAACTCAATGGACATGAGTTTGAGTAAACTCCAGGAGTTGGTGATGGACATGGAAGCCTGGCATGCTGCCATCCATGGGGTCAGACATGACTGAGTGACTGAACTGAACTAATGATGTCGATCATCTTGTCATATGCTTATATGCCATCTGTATGTCGTCTTTAAAGACAAGTGTATCCAAATCTTTTGCCCTTTTTAAAATGGAGTTGTCTTACTGTTAAGTTATAAAAGTTCTTTATCTACTCTGGTACAAGTCCCATTTTACATGCAGGACTAACAAATATTTTCTCCCATTCTATGTGTTGTCTTTTCACTTTTTTGATGGTGTCCTTTGAAACACAAAGGTTTATAACTTTAGTGAAGTCTGGTTTATCTATTTTGATCCACTTTTGAAATTTCTTCTCTTTAAGGCCAGAGATGATTGATCTTTGTCCTATTGCCCCAAGAGCTGGCAAGTTATTTTTGCCAGGCGTTGCTGGGATGTAGTCAGTATGACTTAAATTCAGTCTCTTTCTCACGTTCTGTTTCATGGCAAGTGATGCTTTCTTACATGGAATTCCATCACTGCCTCCATCTTCTTTGCCTAGCCAGGTCTTTATTGCCCTTAAAGATTTAGTTCAGATGTTTTCTTCTCTTTGGGGATCCCTAGGTCTCCTTCCGGAGAAGGCAATGGCACCCCACTCCAGTACTCTTGCCTGGCAAATCCCATGGACGGAAGAGCCTGGTAGGCTGCAGTCCATGGGGTCGCTAAGAGTCGGACACGACTGAGTGACTTCACTTTCACTTTTCACTTTCATGCACCAGAGAAGGAAATGGCAACCCACTCCAGTGTTCTTGTTTGGAGAATCCCAGGGACGGGGCAGCCTGGTGGGCTGCCGTCTATGGGGTCGCACAGAGTCAGACACGACTGAAGTGACTTAGCAGCAGCAGCAACAACAGGTCTCCTTCCAGCAGAGGGAACCAGTTCAGTCGTCCCTCATGGAAGTCATCAAAGGCAGGAATTTTGATTTACTGTCTTCATTATACAGGAATGGAATCTGAATAGGCCTGCATTTGAATTTCAGCCTCACAATTAGCTGTACAAACTTGAGCAATGTCATATTTCTGATCCTTCATCATTTTTATAAACTGAAAATAGTTTCTAAACATAGGGTCATTGTAAGACTTGACATATAGTAATAAGTTAAACTTTTTTACTTTATTTAAGTAAAGTTTAACTTATTAATTAGATTCTTAGTAAGTCCCAGATATTGTTTTTAGCATTACTATTATTATTTTCTTTTTAATGTGGGAGCTAATAGTATCAGGAATATGGAAAATTCCCAGTAACAGATGTCTGGTGGCAAAGAGAACCACCTGTGTGGGCACCTATGTGGGCATACCACACAGGTGGTATGTCATACCACCTGTGTGGGCACCTCAGCTATACTCCTTTCAAAGTTTCCAGAGAGCTGTTTCCTGATGCACCTTTGAGCATCTGAGGAAAACAATGAAACATACCCCCAGAAAATGCACATTACCCTTTAGTTTGTGTATTATTTTGGTGGGATTTCTGAATACCTGAAACCCATCATGGGTCTAGGGACTAAAGGTTAAGTAGATTTTAACAAATATTTATGACCAATACCACCTACATAATCCTTTTAAAAAATGAGCAGCCAGAAACCATACCATCATCCATCAGTGGCATTCCTTGGCACTTACCCAAATAAGCTGAACACTTACATGTACACAAAAACCTGAATGTGAATGTTTGGAGTAGCTTTATTCGTAACTTGTCAAAACTTGAAAGCAACCAAGACTCAATAGATGAATGGATAAATAAACTGTTCTACATCAACACAATGGATTATTATCTAATACTAAAAAAGAGCTAACAAGCCATGAAAACACAAGGAGGAAATTCAGTTGCGTATTACTAAGTGAAAGATGCCAATCTGGAAAGGCTACCTGCTTTATGATTCCAACTAAGTGACATTCTGGAAAAGGCAAAACTATTGAGTAAAAAGATCCAGTGTTTGCCAGGGGTTAGGGAGGGATGAACAGATGGAACACAGGGGATTTTTTAAGGCAGTGAAATGATTCTGTATGATTCTACAATGGTGAATAAGGATACACGTTATCATAAGTTTGTCAAAATCCATAGATTGTCCAATACAAAAAGTGAGCCCTAATGTAAACTATTTATCACTTCAGAAGATAAAGATGTGGCAATATAAGTCCATTGATTGTAATAAATGTACCACTCTGGTGCCAGATATTGATAGTAGGGGAAGCTGTGCTTGTGTGGGGGCAAGGAGTATGTGCAAATTTTGCATTCTCCACTCAATTTTGCTGAGAACCTAAAACTTCTCTAAACAATAAAGTCTTGTTTTTCTTTTTTTCTTTCTTTCTTTTAAAGCCACTGGCCCTGCAGAGTGAGTAGCTGTGCAACCACCTTCCCAGGAAACAACTACATGACATGATTCCTGAGAGGCGTGTCCTCTGGAACCTTCGCACAACTCTCTGGTATTACTGTGGGCATTAAAAATACCCTTCTCATTGGGGTTTTGTTGCTGCTGCTAAGTCACTTCAGTCATGTCTGACTCTGTGCGACCCCATAGACTACTCTATTGGTAGCCCACCAGGCTCCTCTGTCCCCAGTGTTCTCCAGGCAAGAGTGCTGGAGTGGGTTGCCATTTCCTTCTCCATTGGGGTTTTGAGAACTACTCAAATCAAGTAATAACCAGGTTGTTGCAATTTTCCTGGGAATTTTTATTTTCTAGTATAGAGGACCACCAGCAGATGGCAATCAAAGAATACAAAACCTGAGTCTATTCAAGATTTTTGATAAATAGGTTGAAGAATGATAAATAAAATGAGAAATTTAAAGATAAGCAGACCACTGCTTTCCACCTTTTGAATACCGATTCTCCATGAAGCCACAGTTTCTTCTGCTCCAAACAAACAAGTCTTTTTCTGCCAGGAACTGAAATAAATGTCTAGCCTCAAAAGAAGCACCAGGGACAAATTCCTAGATTTTTTTAGTTAATCAAGTGGGAACTCTATGAGAAAGTGAATTAGAAGAGTTTGTTGTTTTTATTAGGCATTGTATTTACTGTAGACTTTCTGCTTACATTGTAAGCCAGGATAAATGTCCGCTGGTATGTAAAAATGAATGTTTGTGTAAATGATTTCCCAGTGATGAAAAATATACAGCTGTAGTAGATCAGAACTACAAAATCACCAGAAGGAAGGAATCTGCTCAAAACAATCCAGTGTATGCATGGGAATGGGAGTGAGGAAGGTTGGTGAGGGTGTTCTTACCAAACTTAGGATTTTACAACTGGTTTTACAAAAATAGGAATTTCTTCTTTTGCTTCTGGAGATGTTCTACTAAGTAGATACTTCATTAAATCTTGCATTCTCAATTATGTGCCTATTAAGCATAAAAGACTTTGTTCTTGTTGGTAAATTCTGGTATATATGCTTTCATTTTGCTAAAATCACTATGAGTTCACAGAGAGAGTTGCAGTATAGTAGAACCTACAGAATATGAATATTGCTAATTTGTCTATTGAGACAAAATATCAGTTTATAGTTTACAGTTCAGGCATATTTGATGGCATAACAAAACCTCTTTATACATGGCATGTGGATCATTATAGAAAATGGTGAATCTTTTTGTTTATTGACAATATCTTTATGAAAAAGAGCCTCATAAAGCACTTGAAAAAATTAGACCTGGAGAGTTTGGGAAATATTCCATGTTTAAGAGAAGCAATGAACAACAAATAATATTCTAGGGACTCCTACTACATGTTAGGCAATATTACCTCAAGACAGATAAATTATTTAGCCACATATTTACAGATGAGGGAACTAGTGTTCAAAGAGACTCATAACTGCCAAAGTTATGTAGCTAGTGAGTAGCCGAGCTGGCATTTGAACCCAGGCCTGTTTAGGTAAATGTAAGCACATCCCTACATTGTAATTGTTCGTTTTATTCTAACAGGTGATCCCAGGTGGCCCTAGTGGTAAAGAACCTGCCTGCCAATGCAGGAGACACAAGAGATGTGGTTTGATCCCTGGATCAGGAAGACCCTGTAGAGGCGGGCATGGCAACCCACCCCAGAATTCTTGCCTGGAGAATCCCCATGGACAGAGGAGCTTGGTGGGCTGCAGTCCATGGGGTCTCAAAGAATCAGACACAACTGAAGTAACTGTTGTTGTTGATGTTAAACATTTGAAACCTAGCTATTTCAGAAGTTTAACCAAATCACCTGGGTAAGTTGTTAAAGAATCAGAGTTCCAGATCATTCCCATAGAAATTCTAATTCAGAAGATGGCAGGTGGGGCCCAGGAATCTGAGTTTTTAATGCTCAGCAGCTTCTCCCAGTGATTCTACGGCAGGTAATCTTCTGACCCCAAACACTTTAAGAAAACCCAGACCCAATTCAGTGGACCGGCTTTTCATGAGCAAAGAACCCTCCGAGGACCTTGTAAAAGCTCTGGACCGTTTTTTAAGAAAAAGGTACAGTTTACATCCAAAACTGTACATACAACTTTAGAGGGTTCATAGACACTATGAAGAAATGGACACTTGGTCTCCTACACGTCTAAGTTAAAAGTGGCCTAATAAGAAGTCCCTTCCATCTTTCCACCAAAAGATGTCACTCTTCAGCCTCAAAAAGCCATTCCAAAAGATGCCACGTGTTTTTATATTTTTTTTATTTCTCCTTGAGGAAAAGAGTTTCCTAGGAAAATGAGTTTACCCGTTGTAAACAGAGCAGACTCTGGTGCAGTGCTTCAAAAAAGTAGGTTGAAACAAATGATAATGTTATCTCCCATCCCAATGAATCTGATATGGAAATTAAGGTATTGGGATTAAAACGAACAGTGGAGACCACAGATGAATATGGGCACAACCAGAATGAAGGATCCTGTTTACTTTCCCCAAAGCTCCTTCTCTAACTTCTTTTCAATCTCAAGGTTTTCTCTTAGGTCTCCACTTTAAAATCAACCTTTGCATCGTTAAGTAAGTAAAAACTTATGCAGCTTATCTTTTGAAAATTTCTTGAGGGAGGGCACACCACGTGACGTGCAATATCTTCCCCAGAGTGATCAAACCTGAGCCCCCTGCAGCGGAAGCATGGTGTCTTAACCACTGGAGCACGAGGGAAATCCTCCAGGATATATTGAAACATGTATATGAACGATATTAACACAGAGTCCTCAAACATTTACCATTAATAGATTCTGGATTATGCAAAGTAGGAAAGGCATAAGGAGAAAATGTAATTTTCTGTGTAGACCTGGGGTCTTGATAAACATAGGCCAGAAGTAAGAAAGGAAGTGTCTGCAAACACCCTGATTTGTATGTAAATGTCATATGTTTATTATCTTTTGGAGGGAAAGAGTCCATGGCTTTCATCAAGTTCTTAAAGAAATCTTTAACTAAAATTTTAAAAGTAATCATTTATAGGAGGAGTCTTTTCTCACTAGACCTAGACAAGCAAACAGGGTGACAGAGCCGTTCGATGCGGGCTTGGCAAGCGTCTTCTTCATAAACAAAGCGATAGGCCACACTGTACAATATATGTTGTATGACACAGCATTGTCGGAGCACACGTCCTGATTTTGGTGCCCTTCTGGGGCATTCTACCAGAAGGTCTATTCTTCCATGTCTTCCTTGTATGAGAATGCAAGCATGAATTTTGGATCAGAAAGACTTTTATCAAAGACAACACAGATTATACATAGCTCTCTGACTCTGAATGTACTTGTTAAGTCAAGAAACGTCAACCTAACTCACCCAGTTATTAGGAGGCAAACATGAGACTGCGTGTGTAAAGCTCCTAGCACAGTGTCTGGCACAGAATGGGGACTCAGAAATGTTTGTTTTTGTCCCTTGTACAACACTAAGACTTCCCCCATGACAGGGATCCTGAGCACAGACTACGTGCTGCTCAGCTAGGACTGCGTCATCAGCCTGAAGGAAATTAGGTTTCCTTTAGGAGTTCCCACCTTCCAGTCTCCCCTTCATCACTACTGCAAAGATAAACAAGGACCTCAGGCACAGAACATGCGTGAGTAAGTCATGAAGGATGAAAAGACATTGCTGAATCCTAAAGTGCAGACAGTATCAAACATAAGTTAGGGGAAGCCACGGGGCATGGGATGCTAATGACGTACATATAAGCACAAATATTCTACATACATGAAGACAAGTTATAATAGAAAGGGCAAAGTCATGTGGAGCTGATTTAGGAAACTATCATGAAGAAAATGTTTATTGAGCAATATTTTTAAACTAGGGAAAGATAATAGGGAAAAAGAAAAAAGAGAGGAGAAAGCTAAGAAAGGAGACAGTGCCATAGGGGTGAGCTTAGGAGGTAGGTCGTGGAGCAGATTTGCGGCCACAGGAGAAGCCATGCTTAAGGGCCTGTGAAAAGATGACAGCAGCTATGTGTGGGGGAAGGGAGGCAGCTAATTGGTAGAGACCCTTGAAACCCATGATTAAGAGTTTTAATTTAATTCAAGAGGCAATTGGAGCTATTGTAGGTTTCTAAGAAGGGGAGTGATATGATCAAAATGATGCTTGAGGACAATGGTTCTTGCCGCTGTGAGCATGGTGGATTAGATGAAGGAGACCCTCAGACTGGGAGGCTGATCTGAGGCTATTTTGGGAATGCAGGGTTACAGGGGCATGGCCTAGAGCAGGGGTCTGGAAGGAGCAGAACTGAAATATATCATGGAGGGTGAACTTTCTTTCGTTCTTTTTAGAACCCGATACTGGGTTAGGTGCTGCGCTACCACAGGGAAACAGGCACAGAGGCTGGCATGGAGAGAGACAATTAGGCGATTATAATATGGTGAGATAAGTGCCGTGACTATCAAATCAGAAATATATAAGAGTTACAGAGCAGGAGTGGCACTTAAGAGAGTCATGGGGAGGGATGCAGGTGGTCAGGAAAGCCTTTCCTGAGGAAGCGGTGTTTAATCAAGGATCAGAAATTGACTGAAAAAATTACTGGGGTAAATGTTCTAGGCAGGAAGTTTCAAGATGAAAGGGTAGGAGTGGAGCCATGAGGGAAAGGAAAGAATGGTTTCTAGAAAGGCTCAAAGAAGCAAGAAGGGTGGGACCAGACCAGGAAGGGCCTGGAGTCTGCAGTGTGAACTGTGGACTTCATCATTAGGGCCATGAAAGGCCCGGAGAGAGGTATGGTTCATTTCTTATTTTAGGAAAATCTCTCTGGTTATTATGGGAGAAAAAGATTGGTGATTATGATAGGAGACTTGCCATAAACTAGGCAGAGATGACTGGGAAATAGAGCTGGAGACATGTAGATATTTCAACTACAGAATTTATGGGATGAAAAAGCGATTTGGAGGAAAAGAGTATTAGCAGGGATGTCATTAGCCCAGAGAGGGGAGGTCATTCTCTTGGGTCAAACAACAAACATGTGGAAGCAACAATATTATAATCCAAGTCTCTGGTTCTTTTTAAAATGAGATCTTTCATATCTCTCCTCATCATGCTTATGTTTTCCTTTATATTGTCAAATATAAGGGACTTCCCTGGTCGTTCAGTGGTTAGGACTCTGTGGTTCCATTGCAAGGGACCCAGGTTTGATCCCTCGTCATGGAACTAAGATCCCACAAGCCACAACAAGGTCAAAAAAACAAACAAAAGCATTGTCAAATACACCTATATGGTTTACAACAGACGTTTTAAGTTCTTTGCCTGCTAATTCCATTACCTCTGTCATTTCTGAATGTCTCTACTGTTGATTTTTCTCTTGGGTACTGGTCGTATTTTCTTGCTTCTTTGTATGGCTGATAATTTTTAGCAGATGAGAGACATTGTGCATTTTACTTTGTTGGACATTAGATTTTGTTGTATTGTTAAAGGGTTTTGGACTTTGTTCTGACATTTAGCTAAGTTATTTGAGTTTGATCCTTTCAGTGTTTTCTTTTAAATTTTTTAGGGCAGATCTAGAGTAGCCTTTAGGACTTCTGCTTTTAGCCATGATGGAGTAACAGGAACTGGATTTACTCTCCCGCCTGAAACAATAGGGAACTAGATTAAATGCATGAAACATTGGTTATCAGGCAATGAAGGACAGTGATCCCTGAGAGCTAGGAAACAAATGGGGTAACTCCTATGATTGCCCCAGCTTTCTGCCTTGAAAGGGTCCCGGGCACAGAACTCTCTAGAGCTCTCTTTCTGTTTACCTCCCTCCACTCTGACACTGTCCAACACAAATTCCCCAAACTCTTGATCTCTTTTAACTTGGCAAGGTTATCAGGCTGCTTCGATTCCTTCTTCTTCTTAATTCTTTGTTTCTTTCCCTTCTTTCAGGGATTACAATTCATGACCCATTGTCCCATGTCTGGAAACTGTTTCAAATATTTGGCCTGAAAAAAAAACAAAAAAAACCCTTGGTATTCTAGTTGTTTATGGTTGAAGGGAAATTCCTGCAATATTTAATCCTTCATAGTCTGAAGCAAAAATCTTTTGGGTTAATTTAAATTCTTCCAAATGTCACTGTGCTCACTCACTGTCTTTGGAATTCACTCTTGGCCAAGTAAAACTCAACTCCAGACCAGATTACAGGGGAAGTTGGAGGTGGTAGGGGTGAGGGGTGGTGTTTACCTAAAGTGGAGCCAGAAGAATGAGGGGCAGAAGGAAAGCAGAGAAAGAAGTCAGAATGATGTCCAGGTTTCTGACTTAGGTATTGAGGAGATAGTGATGCTATTAAAATAGCATGAATAGAATTTGTGCATGTTGACATTGAAATATTGATAGAAGACACTTAAATCTTGGGAGACGAGATCTGGCCTGGGCTGGAAAAATAGATTCCAGTGTTCTCATTGTACAGGTGTACAAGCTTGGTAACAAATATTATTAGAAAGAGAAATATAAAGGAATATAAAGAAAAAAAAGTAGGTCAAGGGCAGGATCTTGAGTAATGACTACATTTTGGAGGATAACAGATAAAAAAAGAGATGTACAAAAAAAGACACTGAGAAAGCTTTGGGAAAATTGGAAGAAAACCTGGAGGAAGAAAGAATGATCTGCTCTGTGAATGAAGCAAAGATGCTGCTGAAAATGAACTGTTTGCCTTAGCAGTTATAAGTTCAGTGGTCTTTGCAAGAGCAATGTCAGTTAGGTGGTCTGGAACGAAGCCAGGCTGGGGCAGGTTTAGAAGTGAAAAGACACAGAGCAAGTGAAGACAATGAATGGAAGTGACTCAGAAAACTGGATGAGAAGTGAAGGAGGGAGAGACAGTCACAGCTGTAGGAGATCAAGGACCTTGAAAGAATAAATTTTTTTTCTTTTTAATTAAAGAAAACTAGAGTTGTTCATGGCATCAGGGGAAGGACCCAGTAGAAAGGAGAAGTCTGTAACTGAAGAGAAAGAAGATGCATGGAGGAAGTCCTGCAAGAGTGCAAAGGAGAAGGGAATCAAGCTTTCAAGGAACCCTGTGATGGCGGCTTCCTGTACAGTGAAACAATAATTTGTAAGGAAAGTAATTATGGACATTCTCTCTTCTCTCCTCTTCCTTCCCCTTTATGAAAGCTCTTTCCTGCTCTCCAAAAAAGGCATAATTTATATACTCTGTAAGTTTGTCACACGTCAGGTTTCCCTAAGGCAGTATGGCTTCTTTTTTAGACTGCAGGACCCAACATACCCATTGTGTCCCTCTGAGATGGTTGGCTAGAGCATGGCATAGACATCCAATTATCTGTTGTGAGTCAAGGAGTGTTGTGGGTCCTATTCAAATAGAATGTATTCTGCCAAGAAACGTCTCACGGGCACAGTCATTCAGTGACTGTTCACTGAGCACTGCACACTGCTGGGGTCGAGGCGGGTCACCCCTGCCTTTGAGCAGTCAGCGATCCAGTTGTGGAGGAGACAGGGACACACAAGGGACGCTAAGCTAGTGATGCTAACCGTGTGCGCTGAGTGTGCACAATGTGGATGTGCTGGAGAGAAGGCGATCTCTTTTGGAGATTTCCAACAGTTTGGGTGGCTTGGGAAAGGCTCCTCAAAGAAGCAGGGCTTGAACTGGCCCCTGGAGAAGGGCTCTCATGGCTGGAACATCACATGGGCAAGTGCACAAAGGTTGTATTGGGTTGCATGTTGAATGTGGTGCATTTAAAGGGCAGTCACACATCCTGTCTGGCCATGGCTGAGGGTCCAGAAGTGGGAACAAGTAACTCTGGAAATGTGGTCAGACTGTTTCTCAAGATAGGGGCAGAAGGCAAGGCTGACTCCAATTATTAAAACACCTATACTGCTAATTCTCCTCAAAGTTGTTCCAGCACTGCACAGCTGCCACTCCCAGACATCCTGGAATGCTAAGTCAAGTGGACCTTAGGAAGCATCACTATGAACAAAGCTAGTGGAGGTGATGGCATTCCAGTTGAGCTATTTCAAAACCTAAAAGATGATGCTGTGAAAGTGTTGGACTCAATATGCCAGAAAATTTGGAAAACTCAGCTCATCTTTTCCACAGGACTGGAAAAGGTCAGTTTTCATTCCAATCCCAAAGAAAGGCAATGCCAAAGAATGCTCAAACTACCACACAATTGCACTCATCTCACATGCTAGTAGAGTAATGCTCAAAATTCTCCAAGTCAGGCTTCAACAGTACGTGAACCATGAACTTCCAGATGTTCAAGCTGGATTTAGAAAAGGCAGAGGAACCAGAGATCAAATTGCCAACATCCGTCGGATCATCGTAAAAACAAGAAAGTTCCAGAAAAACATTGGCTTGTGCTTTATTGCTTACTCCTTGGAAGAAAAGTTATGACCAACCTAGACAGTATATTGGTTATAACTTTTCTTCCAAGGAGTAAGCAATAAAGCAGAAGCCTATGTTTTTCTGGAACTCTCTTGCTTTTACCAACCTAGACAGTATATTCGGAGAAGGCAATGGCACCCCACTCCAGTACTCTTGCCTGGAAAATCCCATGGATGGAAGAGCCTGGAAGGCTGCAGTCTATGGGGTCGCTGAGGGTCAGACACGACTGAGCGACTTCACTTTCACTTTTCACTTTCCTGCATTGGAGAAGGAAATGGCAACCCACTCCAGTGTTCTTGCCTGGAGAATCCCAGGGACGGGGGAGCCTGGTGGGCTGCCGTCTATGGGGTCACACAGAGTCGGACATGACTGAAGTGACTTAGCAGACAGTATATTAAAAGGCAGAGACATTACTTTGCCAACAAAGGTCCGTCTAGTCAAAGCTATGGTTTTTCCAGTAGCCATATGTGGATGTGAGAGTTGGACTATAAAGAAAGCTGAGCACCGAAGAGTTGGTGCTTTTGAACTGTGGTATTGGAGAAGACTCTTGAGAGTCCCTTGGACTGCAAGGAGATCAAACCAGTCAATCCTAAAGGAAATCAGTCCTAAATATTCATTGGAAGGACTGATGCTGAAGCTGAAACTCCAGTACTTTGACCACCTGATGTGAAGAACTGACTCATTGGAAAAGACCCTGATGCTGGGAAAGATTGAGGGCAGGAGGAGAAGGGGACAACAGAGGATGAGATGGTTGGATGGCATCACCAACTCAATGGACACGAGTTTGTGTAAACTCCAGGAGTTGGTGATGGACAAGGAGGCCAGGTGTGCTGCAGTCCATGGGGTCGGAAAGAATCAAACATGACTGAGTGACTGAACTGAACTGATATTCCTAATTGACACCAATAACTAAAAACAATATGTTGGATAAGCACTGTCTGCTGCTGCTGCTAAGTCGCTTCAGTCTTGTCTGACTCTGTGCAACCTCATGAACTGCAGCCTACCAGGCTCCTCCATTCGTGGGATTTTCCAGGCAAGAGTACTGGAGTGGGTTGCCATTGCCTTCTCTGAAGCACTGTCTAGCACCTACTGGAAAGAAATTTCTAAATGATGTTTTACAAAATTATCTCAGTTTGCCCAAAAAGGGAAGAATTAGGCTTTTAAAGTTAAATCTTTTAAAAATGGGTGCTTTGGAAACTTCCTTTTTGTGTCAAACTGCTGCTGTGGAAATGAAGAAATTGGGGAGAATGATGGAAATGCTCTATATCTTGATTGTGGTGGTGTTTATATAAGTGTAAATATTTGTCAAAACCCATCAAATGGCACACTTAAAATGGGTGTGTTTTATTGGATGCAAAGCATACTTCTCAAAAAAGTTTACTTTAAAAAAGCAATTTGCATAAAAATTAGTGATTCCAAAATAAGTAAACAAACAAACAACTGCCCCTGAAATTCCTTTCTTTCAGCTGACCAATACCATTCTGGAAACAGTTTAGAAATTCTTGAGTGTAAGCAGGAAAAGAAAAAAGATTCTGAGTTACTAAGATGACTGGAAACAAAAATTTCCAATGAACTATTATGATTATTAACCAGCCAGCATGGGCTTACATAATTAATGATCTCAGAGGTTTTTATGACTTTCATTTTTCTTTTGCCTTTAAACATGCTCACGCTCTTCAATAAGCCAATCATGGGAATGCGCTGCAGGTGGTGAGAGGCATAAATTGCTGGGTGTAATTACCTCCCTTAGACATCGCCTTGGGGCACAGATACACTTAAACTGGTGTTTTAGAATCTCTCTTTTCCAGCCTATAGTGTCTGTGTTTGCTGTGTTATTTAAGTATATCCAATTGTACTGTAGAAGAAAGAAAAACCCATAGGTGGATAAAACCCATTATAAGGATTCAGCATAGATAGAAAGTAAATGAGTAAGTTTATGAAAAAGAAAACTCAGGATCTGATAAGTATACATGAGTGAGTAAATAGCCTATGAAACATAGAATTCATAAGATATGCTAAGTATTAGGGAGTAATTGGTAACTTGTAAGATATGTTATATATTTTAAAAAGACAGAACAGAAAGACATGCATTCTGGCTTATACTATCTCTAGGCTGGTAGATATGTCATCTCTAAAGTGGTGACTTTTCAGTCACGTCAGTATTATCCTTTATGGCCCCATATGTGCTCTGCCCCAGAAATGCAGACAGAATTCATAGCTTCAGTAAACGGATTGGCAATCTTTGACTCTGTGCGTGTGTACTTGTCCTGTGTCTTTCCAATAAAGCAAGCATGAGGTAGCTCTAGGGTAGCTCATCTTACTACTAACCCCCACTACCTTGTCCAGACTCAACTTGGGTGCTCCTAACTACAACACAAGCGGAGAAGAGTGAGCTTCCTTCCATGCTGCTTGCCCCAATCCTTAGGATGGGGCAACCCATCCCATCCATGTCCCCCCACTTCCCATTCTGTGTTTAAAATAGATTCAGTAAACAATATTATTCTGGAAATTTAATTTGGTCCATGAATCTTTCTATTCCATGACCTGTAAGAAAGCTTCCCTGAGTCTGAACTTGGAGGCTGTCATTCCTTACCACACAACCTGACTTGGTGGATAGTTAAAGCAGTCTTAAATTCATTTGATATTTTATTTTATTTTGGCTATGTCATGCAGCTTGCAGGATCTTAGTCCATCTATCAGGGATTGAACCTGGATTCTGGCAATGAAAGAGCTGAATCCTAACCACTGCACCTCCATGAAATTCCCTCATTTGAAATTTTAAAACATATTCAAGAATGCAAATAAAATTTTATCCCTGAGTTTCCAAGCCAAGTCAGTGTTTATCCAATCAAATCCTTTTGTCACATGCCCTGTGAGGTAGCATGAGTGCTTATGCAGTTACAAAGAAAGGGGACCCAAAAAACCCAAAACATTTCTGTGGAGGGAAAGGAGAGGAGGAAGAGGGATTTAGAGCAAGAGGCACACCCCTCCTGGCATGCTCCTTTCAGCCCCAGGGCCTTCCTGACACTGTGTTCCCTCTGCCTCTGGGGAGTGGGGGACTTTCCCAGGCCCAGTTTCCACTGGGTTCACTGCTTCACTTCCCCCAGTGCCTACTCAGTAGGCTTCCTACAGAAGCCTTTCCTGACCAAGCCAGGATAGTGCTGGGCTTCCTCCCCTTGCTCCAGATGCCCCACCCACTTATTTTCTTTTCCCCATAGCACTTATCACCATCTGACATACGATATATTAATACTCACTTGTTTATGTATTGTTTGTGTCCGCCACTAGAATGTCAGCTCTACAAGTGCAGGATTTTGGAATATTTTTCTTCACGGCTGAATTCCCAGCCCCAACACAGTGGATAGCACACAGTTTGAGCTCCTCTGTAAACATTTTGGGGATGAACGAATGAGTGAATGAAGAACTGTAGAAGTATTTTAAGCAGAGGAATCTCATGTCCATATTTATATCTTAGAAAGATCCCTCTGAAGGTGGCTGAGACTGAAGCAGGAAGATGGACAAGAGGTATTTTAAGGTCCTGCCACAGAGGACTAGAATCTAAACCTAGTTTAAAAAAACCAGAGACCAGAAGAGTGTTTATAGACTGACTGAGATTATAGCTACAAGAGGAATTTCTATCTGATCTAGACGTATCTAGTCAGTATTGGCTATAAACAAGGGATCTTGGGAGAGAGAATGAGGGTGTAGATGGGACAGATTCTGCCCTGAGGGGGTTAGAATCAGGTGAGTCATGGGCACAGGAGAGGCTTGGTGCAAATGCTGGGAGAGTGGAAGAGGGAAATATTTGATTTTCACCAGTGAGGGGAGTTAGAGAAGATGTAGTGGAGGAGGAAGTCTTTAAGCTGGTTCTTGAAAATTGGGTAGAATTTTGAAGACAAAGACTGGAAAGGGAAGTAAGATGATAGATTTTCCCTTTCACCATCTCTACCACCACTTACATGATTTAAAAAAAAAAAAAACTTTTAATTTTATATTGGAGTATAACCGATTAACAATGTTATTATAGATCCAGGTGGACAGCAAAGGGACTCAGCCATACATATATGTGTATCCATCCTCCTCTAGACACCCCTCCTATCCAGGTTGCCCACATCACACTGAGCAGAGTTCCCTGTGCTATACAGTCAGACCTTGTGGGTTATCCATTTTCACTTACACAACCTTTGATGGAGTTGCTAATGACTTGAGAAACAGTTCTGTCTATACCATAAAGTAAATTTTTTCAAAAGAGGGTGTGGGGGACCTTCCTGGTGGTCCAGTGGCTAAGACTCTGTGCTCCCAATGCAGGGGGCCCGGGTTCAGTCCCTGGTCAGGGAACTAGATCCCACACGCTGCAACTTAGATCCAAGGCAGACAAATAAACAAATAAATAAATTTGGGGGGAAAAAGAGGGTGTGGAACACAGAAAAGCAGAAAGGAAGAGTCAGGATAATTTACTATCTGGATAATCTGGAGAAGAAGTGAATCATACCAATAAGACTTTAAGAAAATAAGGACAAAATCACTCCCTTGTTCAGATGTGTCACAAAGGGAGCAAGAACAAAAACCATCCAAGCGAGTGACTCTGCTGACTCCTGGACTTGGACCTGGGAATTTTCTGTCTCTGTGGTATTGTTTTATGGGCGAGTGAAGATCCTGGGTAAGCAGGATTCCTACATAAGGGCTAGCAGTCATGCTGGCTTGCAGAGCTTGCCTACATTTTTAATAAAACTGTCAGATTAAGCAATGCCTGGCTGCAGTATATTATTAATACAAATTCTTAACTGTCAATTAGTTAACTGGCTAGTAAAAAGAACCTGGTTTATAAGATTGCTGCTAATGAATATAATGCTTTGTTCTCAGGCAAAACATCTGCTTTGGATATGTAATTAGAAGAAGGGTACCCTCCCTCCCTCCCCATAGGGAGAACATGTGCAGCTTTATTCAAAGGAGCTTATTATACCTGTAAGGGGTCAAAGTCTGTGGCTTATGGTATTATGACAGATTACAAAATCACTCCATTATGCTATTCGATCTGTTTCCAAGCACCTAGCAGGGAGCGAGCTCGGCACTGGACGCTCAGAAACAAGATTCCCATTGGTTTTCCTCCTAAGGCCTTATGATAAGTCAGCTGTTGTTGACATCACCTGACAGCTCACATGTCAGAGCCTTTCTGTCTGACTTCTGAGTCTGTTGCTGCCAAGTTCTCCTCTGAGAGTCAGCCTGTGCCTCAGGCCGCCGCCAGCTCCCAAGAAGAGCTTAAGTGGATTTGAAACCCACGGGTAGCCCCATCATTTGTGCTAATGAAAGGGAAAAGGAAGCTGAACACTTAAACCTCATGTGTCCTTTGTCTCTGACTCTCCCTCTCTCTGGCCCTTCCCCCATTCCCCTCCCCGCACCGCCCGCGCCCCCCCATCCCCACCGCCTCTGTTTCTTTTCCATTATTTCTCTACTTCCTCATCCCACTCCTCCCTCCATGAGCATATGCCTTTTTTAAAAAACATATTTAGAGAAGAGAGCGACTAGTTCCAAAAGCCTTTGTTTTAAAGTCAGTTGTCAAGTGTACCTACAAACCCATTTCAAACTCAAGAGGTTGAAAGATGTTTGGTATATGCCTGATACTCCAAAGAAGTGGTTTTAAGGAAAATCAATCTTATTTCCTCAGCACAATAATAATTACTCTTAAAAGTTTTTCTCCCTCATAGTGTACTTTTCCAGCAGAGCTGTGCCATGGGCTGGACAGCATGTGCAGGAAGGGAGGGGGGCACGTCTTCGTTCCTGCCAACTACGCCCTCCCTGCCTAGTTTCTGTGACTGTCCAAACAGCCCAGAGTTTATGAAGGGGAAATTGACTGGGGGATGTGACCTGTCAAATCATAATATTTATAAGGCTTAATGAGCTGGAAAAAACCCACAATTTTCAAGTAGTAACATCTGAAAGAAAAAAAAAAAAATGAAAACCATATCCACAGGAGCTGACAAGAATGGAATCGCTCTCCTGAGATGGAGAAAAAGTTTGGCTCCAGTGGAAAACCAGCACTTAGTCTTGCCTTTCCTTGGGGAAGTCACACCCCTTGGAAGACTCAGCCTCTTGCCATCAATGAATACTTTTTTGGTGACTGTTAGGAACTGAAAATGCCTTTGCTAAGGTGACTGAGGGAAACCTGAACAGACCTAGGGGATAAATGATGTCACCCAGAAGGGCTCTGGCAGTTACAAAAGTGGGAGCAGAAGCTGAGCCAATTAAGGCTCTTCCATCAGTCATATCTGTAATTGAGAGTTTAGTGTTCTTTCTGCCCTGTGTCGTCCAGGTATCCTTAGAGCTCTTGCATTATTTAACGGTTCTATTAGTACAGTGTGCCACTGGACTGTGCCTTCTTCATAGAGGAGACTGCCTGGGTCTACAAGGCTTTTACCTGGTATCTGTAAGATGTTCTCTAACATATGTAGAGAAAGGAAGTTAGAAACGGAGTCCTGGAATATTTGAAACAAGAGCCTGTGGTGTAGTGCAAGGAACATGGGCTCTGGCACTAGAAACACCTGGATTTGATTCATGGCTGTCACTTACTAGACGTGTAACCTTGAACTAGTTGCTGAATTTTCCCAAGTCTCAGCATCATCATATGTAAAAATGAGTTTAATATAATTGAAACTACCTTGAAGGAAAAACAATGTAAAAAAGGCCCAGGATCTAGCACATAACAAGACCTCAGTAATGGGCAATTCTTTTTTTTTTTTTTAATTCAAAATTGGTTTTGAAACACTGGGCAATTTCGTGGAGTCCAAAGAATCTTAGGCTTCAAAGGTGAAGGATTCAGGAAATATTTCAAAATCTCATATGGTAGAACAACACTCCTGAGACTACTTCATGTACCAATGAAAATCGTGTGGTCTAGGCAACTTACAAAAGATAAAACTCCGTATGTCTTCAACCCATTAGAGTACAAGATGCTGCAGGAAAGGGAGGGAGACTTCCTTGCCTATGTGGAACCTCACAATACTGTTTGGACATTCTCTTATCGAGAAATTTAAACTGATATGTGATGGGAAACATTACAAGAGACAGAGTGCAGCCCAAGTTTAGGAGAAGTTCCAATGAGAAGCAATTGCCTTGGGCCAATGAGTCTTTGTGTTTCCCTGCCCACATCGATGTTCGTGGAGACTTCATTCCTGGCAGGCAATTCTCAAGCCAGTTAACATCATAGTTGCACAGCTCACCACTACTTGAACAATAACACACAATCCTCCATCTTGTTTTATTTGATAGTTCATATATTCAACAAATGTTTATCAAGCATCTACACTGTGCCAGGTGATATCTGAAATGCTGGGAATATAGAGGTGAATAAGACAAGTAAATTCTTACATAACTTACCTTCTGGGGGGAGAGGAGAGGCACAGACAGTTAAAAAAAACTTAATGATTTCCCACAGGTCTATGAGCGAAAGGGCTTCTCTTATGACTTAGATGGTAGAGAATCCACCTGCAATGCAGAAGACCCAGGTTTGATCCCTGGGTCGGGAAGATCCCCTGGAGAAGGAAATGGCTACCAACCCCAGTATTCTTGCCTGGAGAATTCCATGGACAGAGGAGCCTGGCGGGTTACAGACCATGGGGTGACAAGGAGTCAGACACACTGAGTGACGAACACTTTCATTTTCTATGAGGGAAATGGATAAGATGATAGGCTGGAGACTGAGTGAATACAGATGGTGCCTGCTTCAGGTAAAGTGCCTCAGAAAGCCTTCCCTGGGGATGAGGAGCCACTCTAGAAAGGCAGAGCAATCTCGGTCAAGGTAACACGTGAGGACGGGCTGGGCCTGGAAGCGGGGAACAGCACATGTAATTTGAGGAATAGAGTGAAAAACAGCTGGGCTGGAGCATGGTGAACAAGGGGAGAGTGGTCAGCAATGAGCCTGGATGAAACAGGAGGGGTCAGTTCACCATAATAATGCAGGCTAAACAAAGTGAGGGGTCTGCGCTAACTGCAAGCTTCTCTCATAGATTTTGGTGAACGCGTTCCATTTGTGCACACTGGCTCTTCTGCAGGGTACAATGGGGGCAGTCTGGATCTCTACAAACCCCATTATACTATGAGCCTTTTAAGTCATTCTTTGTCCACCCCTATGAGCCATGGATCCTAATGAATTGGGACCAGCCCTCCCTTGGAACATTTTTATTAAGGGTAATCTATCTGATATTTCATTTTTGTTTCAACTTTAGTTTTTTATGGTACACCTGAATAAAGAGACACTTGAATGAGTACCTTTCAAACAGCTGAGAATCTACAAGTAGGGAAGTAGTCAACAAAGAGAGTTCTAAGCCTCTTGCATTAGTCTAAGGCCAAAGGTCCCCATGGCTCCATAGAGTGTGATTAGAAGGACATTATCAGAGTTTTGAACTTAAGCACCACTGGCAACTAACTAGTGAACTGGAGGAACAAATCAGAGCTCTCATGATAAACTTCTACTTAAAGAAAATATTTTTATTTTCTAATTTAATTGGAATTCTCTTTTATTTTACTACATAAGTTTAGCTCTTAACTCAGGAAATTTTGAAAGCACAAATGCATGTTGTATTATTTTTCTTAAAAAAAATAAACTTTTTCCTGCCAACATGGGAGCCTTCTTACTATTCTCTTAGAGAAAGAAGCAAGGCAACAGGACACAGAAAGAATTAGGGGTTATCAATCAAAAATTGGTCTCCAACTGCTGTGGGCAAATCATTTCAACTTGCTGAGCCTCAGTTTTCCCCTAAGGGATTATTAAACCAGACACTAGAGAATCTCTTGAGTTCCCCCCAGTTCTAAGAGCTGTGATCCTAGAAAACAAGGAGATGTTTCTGAGGAAGGACGAAGAAAATATAATGAAAGATGAGGGAAGCAAGAAGAAACAGAATGTAAGAAAAACAAAGGTAGTTTTCCTTCCTCACTTGACAAATTGACCCTGAAGTCCAAAAGGTTAAAAGGGATCACTATTTTGCCTGGGCTTCTCCAATAACCTTAATTCAAAAGTTTCCCCCTTTCTTAATTTATCCAGAATGGTCTCTTCAGCCCTTTGCAATGCACTGCATCAAGGATTTCAACAACATGAGGAAAAAGCCCTGACAATACTTTGATAGGTGAGCCTTAGAAAAGTTTCTCGGTTCTAGCTCATCATATTTTACTATCTAAACTCATCATGATTCAGTTCAGGTCAAGTTCTCCTTTGAAAAATATCTGTTGGCCTTTTCTTTAGTGTCCAGAGGTCAAACCTAGAGAAAGAATTTTCTCATTGAGTATGCCAGATAGAATTCCAAACCTCCTGTCTTCAGCAGTGACTTAGAAAATACTGTCACTCAGATTCACTCCTTTATTCAATATACCAGACCCTGAGCTCATTTGAGAGTTGGCAGGTGCTGCTGCTACTGCTGCTAAGTCACTTCAGTCGTGTCAGACTCTGTGCGACCCCAGAGACGGCAGCCCACCAGGCTCCCCCGTCCCTGGGATTCTCCAGGCAAGAACACTGGAGTGGGTTGCCATTTCCTTCTCCAATGCATGAAAGTGAAAAGTGAAGTGAAGTCACTCAGTCGTGTCCAGCTCTTAGCGATCCCATGGACTGCAGCCTACCAGGCTCCTCCATCCATGGGATTTTCCAGGCAAGAGTACTGGAGTGGGTTGCCATTGCCTTCTCCGAGTTGGCAGGTGAGTAAACAGCAATTACAGCTCAAGGCCAGGGGGTGGTACAGGGTGCTGAGGGGCTCAAAGGAGGGTATTGCCAACCAGCTGTGAGGGAGGCATGGGCTAGGATGGTGCAGGAGAAAGGGAGTGAAGTAGGTAGACTTAAGATACATTGGAGGAAAAACAGACAAGAAACGGCAATGGACTGCATAAGGAAAATAAGGAAAGGGTGTGGTTTTAATTTACGCCACTGCGTGGGCATTGGTACGTGTTATCTGATAAACCATAACTCCTAAATTAAGCTATAACTCCTCCAAGAGATATATGATTTTAAAAAAGAAATCTCTCAAGAATCAAAAAGAGTGAAGCTAGTGGGGTAAATGGGAGTGGGGGGCAGTTGCATTGTTTGTTGTTTGGTTTGGTTTTATGTGGGGGATTTATTTTTAATTCAGATATTATTGACATATAACATTATGTTATCTTTTAGGTGTATGATAGAATTATTTGAAATTTATATCTATTGCAAAATGATCACCACACATCTATTTAACATCTGTCACCATATGTAGTTATGCTTTTTTCTTGTGATAAGCACTTTTGAGATCTGTTTTCTTAGCAAGTTTCAAATATGCAATGCAGTATTATTAACTATAGTCACTATGCTGTACATTACACCCCCAGGACTCTGGAGTTTGGTGGTGAATTTCCCCTGAGTTGCTCCTGACTACATCTTGACCTAGAAAGCTGGATAAAATCTCTCACCTGAAGTGGTCTGTGAAAGTGACCACTATTCCCCTCCCAGAGCAGCACTCATCTCCCGTCCCTCAGGCCAACACCCATGGCGGGCAGGGCGGTGGCTCGGGAAACAGCTGAAGCTTCCAAAAAGCTGCCAGTCCCTGTGTGTCTGGAAAAGGAGAAGTGGGGATAGGTAGAATTTCATAATCACAGAGAGCAAGGAAGAGAAAGAGACCATTGTCTGCCTGAAGCCAGGTTTCCTGATCTGATTCCCAGAAACCTCATTCTTCTCCAAATATCCAAGGCCAGGGGTTTGCTCCAAACCCATCCTGAGAAGCACGTTTAAAAAAAAAATCACAGTCATCAGTTCAAAAGAATTTGTGCCTAAAAATGGTCTTCATAAAAAAAAATTTGTCTCAAATAGGTGAGTACCTACCATTCACTTAGCATTTAAAAGTTTTAAGTTAAACCAGTCCTGAAGAAGCTTTTAACTGGTCTCTACTTGTTTTACTGAAATTAGAATATGCAGCCACAAAGTAAACTTGGTTATGGTTATATTACCTATAAGACAGCTTAATTTAGAGAGAAATCACCATGCTTTTTTAGCCAACTTAGTTTTTCATGTAAAATTAAAACAGCCAAAGAGACAAAAACCATTTTATTTTAAAAAGATTTACAATTTTAAATAAAATATAATTGCTAAGACTAAGTTCCAGTCCCCCTGCTGTTTAACAGTTCATAACACCTGGTTTTCTCACCCAGGACCTGCCTGGTTCCTGACCTGGGCACTGCTGCTGCTGCAAAGTCGCTTCAGTTGTGTCCGACTCTGTGTGACCCCATAGACAGCAGCCCACCAGGCTCCCCCATCCCTGGGATTCTCCAGGCAAGAACACTGGAGTGGGTTGCCATTTCCTTCTCCAATGCATGAAAGTGAAAAGTGAACGTGAAGTCGCTCAGTCATGTCCGACTCTTAGGGACCCCATGGACTTCAGCCCACCAGGCTCCTCCGTCCATGGGATTTTCCAGGCAAGAGTGCTGGAGTGGGGTGCCATTGCCTTCTCCGACCTGGGCACTAGCCCACCTCATTAGCTTTGTCATTAGATCAAGAGCTCTGTGAGCTCAGGCCCCTGTCTGTCTGGGTCCCTGCAGGAGCCCCAGGGCCTGGCACACCACCTGCCTCACCTTACTTAGGGGGACAGAAATATGTCTTCAATGACTGAGTGAATGGACACAATCCAGTGCCAGGGCTTGAGGATAAACTGAATCTGGCTGGATTATTTCTGGAGTGACTGGAAGCAGATAGAATTTAAGGGGTAGATGTGAATGAGAGTGGGGGACGGGAGCCAACACCAGAGGCGTATCAAGTGTTTTTTTGTTTCATGTCATCTCACCACCCCTACCCCTTCCCGGGGGATTTTTAATAGGCCAAAAATAAGAGATAAGAGGAAAGTTCAGGCAGAGGACATCAGGAACTTCTCAGGAAATCAGGTGAAGAGGGTAAATAACAGAGCAAGGGTCTCAGATGTTGTTGTTCTTGATGGTGCTGGGCACACGCTACACAGGCCAGTTCTTCCGCTTAAAGTCGAGATTTGGTCCCCATAGAAACTTTTTTGAAACCAGACTCTTGCTGCCATAGCTTAAAAATTTCAAAACAATTTGACAAAAAAATCTTTACAGTGAGCTATACTGTAGTTAGGGGCTTCCCTGGCAGTAAAGAGTCTGCCTACAACTCAGGCGACTGGGGTTCAATCCCTGGGTCGGGCAGATCCCCTGGAGAAGAGAATGGCAACCCACTCCAGTATCCTTGCCTGGAAAATTCCATGGACAGAGGAGTCTGGTGAGTTACCCTCCATGGGGTTGCAAAGAGTCAGACATGATTAAGTGATTAACACTCATACACACAGACACTCTGGTTAGGGAAACCTCAGCTCAAGATAGCATTCCCCAAAGTATCCTTTTTGGTTTTTCTTAATAACTTCAATGGTTATAGAAATTACAGAGCTTTGTAGAAGGAAAAATAATGAGGAGTAAAACAAATGTTAAGCAGTAACTTTCTTGCAGAAATTCTCAGAGCCTTTAATATGTTAAAGTACATACTAAATTAAATCCCAGAAAGAGAAGGAATAGCATCTCTGAAGACTATAATTCTGCAGACCCTTTTTTAGGGGGATGAGTAATTCTACTTTCCTCTTAAGCACTCTTTACTATAAGAAATTCCCCATCTACATCACCATTTTTCAGAGGGCTTCATTTTCTTTTTTTTTGGTGGCATGGCAAAAGCCCAAGTGAAAATATAAGGACCAGAAATACATGTTTTTTCAGCAAGAAAGAAATATTCTCTCCTTAATTTGGGGTTTTTGCCTACTGAAGCCAGAACTGGAATTATTACTTTATATAAATATAAAAGTCCTTAAGTGATCATCACAAACAGAAAAATAGGACAAAATTGCTTTGTGAAAGGACACAACGTTAGAAAAACAATTTATCAAAATATAATTTTAAAAATACTTTAAAAATTAAACTTAACCACAAAAACAGATATACAATGTGGATTTATCACCATGTATTTGAAAAGTAGAATGACATAATTTTCACAATTCCTAAGGGTACCATTTTATAATTCGCCTAAAGGTTTTTTTCCCTAGTGGCCCCAAAGTGGCAATGAAAGTGAAAGTGAAGTTTTTCAGTCGTGTCTGACTTTTGTGACCCCATGGACTGTAGCCTGCCAGGCTCCTCTGTCGATGGAATTCACCAGGAAAGAATACTAGAGTGCGTTGCCATTCCCTTCTCCAGGGGAAAGTGGCAATATCTGCTTGTAAAAGCCCTGGTTTGGACTTTGTGGGCTGCTGAAGTTTTTTCAAACCGTTCCTCATTAAAACAAGATTGCATGGTAGGCTGGCAGTGTCACTCACTCACTCATGCTTTCCAGAGACTTAAGTGACAAGAATTTGCCTCTTCCTTTTCTTTATACACCACTTTTTCTTCCTGGGTAATGCCTGCAAAATATCCTCTAAGAAGCTACAAAGTTTAGAATTTTTCCTTCTTCAGAAGTCAAAAGATTCATGAATCCTGCATTTCACACAAAATATTTTCTCACAGATTCCCTGCACCTCTCTTACTTTCTTTTAACAAAAAATTTGTGAATAATATGAGATACACACAACTGATAGTGGTATGGGCCTTAGCCCATCATTGCTTATCATTTAAGAGGTGTCTGCTACTGCTGCTGCTAAGTCGCTTCAGTCGTGTCCGACTCTGTGTGACCCCATAGATGGCAGCCCACCAGGCTCCCCTGTCCCTGGGATTCTCCAGGCAAGAATGCTGGAGTGGGTTGCCATTTCCTTCTCCAATGCATAAAAGTGAAAAGTGAAAGTGAAGTCGCTCAGTCATGTCCAACTGTTAGTGACCGCACAGACTGCTGCCTACCTGGCTCCTCCACCCATGGGAGTTCCCAGGCAAGAGTACTGGAGTGGGTTGCCATTGCCTTCTCCTACTGCAGTTTAAAACAAGTTTTTGGTTCCCATGGTTTTTCAGAAAATAAGTAACTAGATTGGGCCCAACTAAGAAACATCTTAATCATTGAAACAGCTTTTTGTCTGGCCATCATCTACTCACCTCTTTACTCTGCCACCTGCTTCTCCTCCTGTGGCATGAAGGAATACAGCAGTACAGGTTGACACTGTTCTAAAGAATCATTAGAGAGGCCACGGGGAGGAAAAGAACCCAGGGACTGCAGGACTGAACTGCTTGCACTGCCCTGTAGACTTCTGAAGCAGGGTCATTTTTGAAAGCAGAGTAGGGAAGTGAGTGGATATTGAGCTCTGAGAGCTGCTCTCAGTCTTAAGGAAATTTTCCCTCAATGAACTGCCCAAAGAGTCCGTTTTCTAGAAAAGTCTGAACAATGGCTTGATTACAGAACTCTTGTAGCTCATAAATGGACTGTGCTGGCTTTAATTCCTCTGCTTGCCTTCTAGACCTATTCAAAGTCCTTCCCAGCTCTGCTCTGTGCTCAAGGAGATGACCCTTTCCAATGAGAGAGCGGGAGCAGAGAGGTATCAGGCTTTATTCTCTGCCCTCCCTCCTGAGTAGCTGTGTCTCTCTTGATCGCTGTGATGTTGCACACCTATGGCTCCCCTCAGGGAGCTCCAAATCTGGCCAGACTCCAAGGCCACTTTTTCTTCCCCTTTAGCCATAAGAGAAATAATGGCTTCCTGCTGGTGCCGGACTCTGAGTGCCTCAATATCCTTCATTCATTTCTTTAACCTCGCCCACTCCCCTGGAGGTAGCCCCGTTATTACAGTCTCTCCATTGAACTATCTGTGGGGAACCTGACTGAAACACCAACTGAAACTCATTTTCAACATGAAACTATTAAAAGAGATCTCGATTTGGTAGAATACATTTCTTCACAACTTCAGTCAGAGTATTGCTTAGGAGTATGGGTGTTGGAATCTGTTCTTTTTGATTGTAGGATTCTGGGTATGTTTAACCTTTCTCTCCAAGTATCAGTTAAGTATCTCTAAGTATCTCATCCAGAAAATGGAGTTAAAGAGTATTTAATTCACTTAACAAATAAAATTATTATTAGGATTAAGCAAGATAATGTTTGTAAAATAGCATAGCACAGTGCTTAAAAGAGAAGACTCAATAAGTTGGAGCACTTCTTTTTTTATTATCATCTATCTTTATATTTCAATTTTCAAACTATGTGATAATGCATGTTTCTCTCTCTAGTAATTGTTCAGTGTTTCATATTTGTGAAACTAATAGTCAAACATGTTATAAAACACTATTATTACTTTAATATGGACATTGATTGCTCACAGGATTTGCACTGGCTTAAGATTAAGGACTATTAGAGAAAAAAGAGAGTTCAAAATCCTTGGCCTCTGTTTCTTTTAGGAAGTAGCATTGCTCCTACAAACCCCATCAAAAAGATTGTCTACTTTTCAACCTTTTCACCCCAGCTATCACACACTCACCCCTTCCTGAGTGACATGACACATTCCTTTGTCCTTTAGTACATAATAGAATTCTTCTGCTCATCTGCTCCACCTGAAATATACTAAATCAATTGGTATTGGCTTAATTGTGAATGACCAAAACCTCAAGACAAGAGTAGCTTAAGCAGCATGGAAGTTTGTTCCTTCTTCACATAAAATCTGAGTGGTCAGGCCTGAGTTGGTAGGGGGTTCCATGGTGTCAAGGACTCAGGCTTGTGGCTCTGCTGTGTATGGCCCTTGCCTTTTCTTTCAAAATGGAATCCTAGCCATCACAGCCATATTCCAAGCAGCAGGATGGAGGAAGGGGAGAAAGATAAACGGCCTTGTAAAATAATAGAAAATATGTTTGAGTCTCTGCCTCCCAGTTCCTGGCACAGAGCTCCTAAAAGCCTTGGAATTTCCTAAGTGATAAGAGCACTGCTGCTGCTGCTAAGTCGTTTCAGTCGTGTCTGACTCTGTGCGACCCCAGAGACGGCAGCCTACCAGGCTCCCCCATCCCTGGGATTCTCCAGGCAAGAACGCTGGAGTGGGTTGCCCCTTCCTTCTCCAATGCATGAAAGTGAAAAGTGAAAGTGAAGTCGATCAGTTGTGTCTGACTCTTCGCAACCCCATGGACTGCAGCCCACCAGGCTCCTCCGCCCATGGGATTTTCCAGGCAAGAGTACTGGAGTGGGGTGCTGTGCCTTCTCCAGATAAGAGCACTAGGAGCATCTTTTGTTCTAATATTTGGTCAGTGACCCCACTTCCTGACAGAGAGCTCCTAAGGCCCTTGGAATTTTGAGTGATAGGAATTTTGTTGTTCTAATGAGGAAACTCTTGGTAGGCCCTTGAATAGCTTTGGAATTGGCCTGGTAACCATAAAGACCGATCTATAATTAGAAGATTGGAGCTTCAATCCCAACCGCATCCTCTGGGAAAGTCTGGAAAGGGTCTGGAGATCAAGTTAATAATTGATGTAACTAAGCCTTCCTTAAAATCCCCAGAATGTGGGGGGTGGGAGTGTTGAAGAATTTCCAAGTTCAGACGGTGACATACCCCAACTCCACAGGGACAGACGCTCCTGCACTCAGGCCCTTCTGGACCTCTCCTAGGTATCTCTTCATCTGGCTATTCATTCACATCCTCCACCATATCATTAATTATATAATAAACTGGTCAATGTGTTTCTCTGAGTTTTTTGGGCCATTTATGAGAGTCATGGGGACTCAATTATAGCCAGTCAATCAGAAGCACAAATAACCTGGAACTTGTGATTGACTTCAAAAGTGAGGTTGTCATCTGAGGCTATCTCCAGGTAGTGTTTCTTTTCTTTAAAAAGAAAACTGTACTGTCTCATTTTGCCCCACCTTAAACTCTGCTCAGAGTGTGGTTTCCAAACACGAGCCATCAGTAGACCTTGTCTTAGACTGTTGCCCTTGCCCAAACACACCCAACATTCAGAGCACAGATCCAGATTAAAATAACATTGACTGTAACTAGAATTACAGAATACATGTCATATCTGGGAGATGGAGACAGGCTGGTATAATGGTCTGAGGTTTATCTTTGACTACTGAGGTATGGATTCAGTTAACAGCCACGAAAATTGCCTGACAAGTTTATTCTGTTACCCTGTGGCCATCCATAATTCATAGGACTGGAGTGTCAAAGATTTTTGAGTAGATGAGGAGGTAAGATCAGAATTGCAATAGGAAGATATTAACCCTGGTGAGGTGTTAAGTGGTCAGGAAAGAGAGAAAATGGAATTGAACCTCAGTAAGCAGATACTGCAATGGACCTTGTCAGTGGTACTGAAAAGTGAGGTATCCAATGGGACCGGAAAGGTTACAGAGAGAGATCTGCTCTGAAGGACTCAGAAGTAGATTGTTTACAGGGAGAAGGTGTTTAAAATAGGAAGCTACCAATTTTGTCTTCTCAAAAGAGTTTCTTTTTGTAGGGTGTTGCTCCCCTATCGTTCCATGTGATACTGGCTAAGCTGCCAAATTGTAGGACTCTGCCCTTTGAATACACTGGTGGGGAGGCAGATGGAAGAGGGCGGGGAAGTAGTGGGAGAAGCAGCCAGTCATAGACCCTTAGGCCCAGCCAGTCACCCCACCTCATTCTGGGCACAGTGATTGGTCCAGGGAAAGGAATATGCCCCAGCCTGGGCCAATTAGAGCCCTTTTCTGAGATTAATTTGGAGCTAGAGGAGAAGGTGGAGAAGGCAATGGCTCCCCACTCCAGTACTCTTGCCTGGAAAATCCCATGGACAGAGGAGCCTGGTAGGCTGAAGTCCATGAGGTCGCTATGAGTTGGACTGAGCGACTTCACTTTCACTTTTCACTTTCATGCACTGGAGAAGGAAATGGCAACCCACTCCAGTGTTCTTGCCTGGAGAATCCCAGGGACAGGGGAACCTGGTGGGCTGCCGTCTCTGGGGTCGCACAGAGTCAGATACGGCTGAAGCAACTTAGCAGCAGCAGCAGCAGAGGAAAATGGGGTCTTTCTTTTTGGAAGTACTATGTGAATGGGGACTGCCTGCAGCCATACTTTTTTCATGAAGGTGTACATGAAGAACACCTGTCCGCAGTAGGAAAAAATGAAGACAATATAGACCAATGAGTAGAGGGTGAAGGTGGCAATCTCCCTTGAGTTCCTCAGTCCAATCAAACCAGAAGCTAGATCAATTCCTGAACTTCCCAGTTATGTAATCCAATAAATCTCCTTTAATGCTTAAACTAGTCTGAGTTGGATTTCTGTCACTTGTACAAGCCTGAACTGAAAAAAAAAAGGAAAAAAAGTTAACAACATGCTCTTTCTATTAGAAATACACTTAACTTCTATGAGTCCACTGTAAATTCAAAGAAATGAGTGCTTAAGCAGGTTGGTATCTAAGAAATATTTGTTAGCAAACTATGGACAAATCAAAGGTGTTTAGGAGGATGTTGAGGGAGCCAATTTTGCTTATTTTTGTTTTTCTTCTTATACTGGTAGTTTTTGCTTTTGAAATTGTAAGAAGAAAAACAGTGAGTCAGTCAAGAGAAGGAATAGATGAGTGACACTTAAAGGAGGTGTGGGAACAGAGTGATGGAGAAGGGAATGGTGAGATATGGTACGGCTTATCAGAGCTCCTCCCCAGGAGTCAGGGGACCTGGGTCACTGCTCTGGCCCTGCCACTATGGCTCTGTCTGCCTGTGTGAACCATTTTGACTAGTTGTAATTTCTACACCTGAGAAATAAGGAATAGAGGTGATTAAGATCCCTCCTGATTCTAAATCAATCCTTCTAGTATAACCATATTTCTAGTAGGAAAATGAAGGAAGCAAGGAAGTAGGGTGGATCACTATTGGTCTCACAACTGTCAAGGGCATGACCTCAGGTTTCCTGAGAAGTCCAGCTCAGATGGCGGCTGTTGATACTCCCCAACCAGCTTCAGATGATTCCCAGGCAACTGAGGCTCTGGTTTTTCCCTGGAAGGGTCAAAACCTGGTCAACAATTATTAGGCTGAGGGTGGAGGTATATCCAAGACAGATTAAGACTTCATCAGATGCCGTGGGCAGAGAGGGCATAAGCCACCTAATCTTCCTCTTCTCTCCCCACCTTCTTCCTGCCCACTGAGGAATCCTGATTCATGTTAAATCCTAGCCAGAGGAGCATGCTGGAACCCATCCAACATAGCAAGTGCAGCCTGCACAACAGAGACCTGAGCAAACCAGTTTCACACAAGAAAATTCAATAGCTGGCTATTGTCACAGCCAGGGAGGCAGCGTAGGAACCCTCCCAACCACCACAGCAATTTAAGTAGGAGGAGAGACAAGAATGGGAAGCAGTGGTGAATAAACATGGGGAAAGGAAGCTCTACTGAAGTGAGCTCCTGCTCAAAAGTTGGGGTTGAAGGGAAGTGTCTGAGAAGAAAGAAGTTTTCTTCTAGTTCTTTTAAACTGTTTTCCCCCATTTCATTCAAAATAGTTAGCAAGAAGTTTCTCAGTTCTTAGAGTGCTGAGAAGTGAGACTTAGCACACGATGGTGATAGTGGTTTCATCGCACAGTCGTGTCCAACTCTTGTGATTCCACGGACTGTAGCCTGCCAGACTTCTCTGTCCATGGGATTTCCCAGGCAAGAATACTAGAGTGGGTTGCTATTTCCTTCTCCAGGGGATCTTCCCTACCAGGGATCAAACCTGCATCTCCTGCCTTGTGGATAGATTCTTTACCAACTACACTTTATGCTTTATATCAGGGAAACCCACTAGCACACAATAGGTGCTTAATAAACTTTTACTGAAGGAATAAATCAATGAATGAATGGGAAAATCTGTTGGTCACCATGTTGCCTCCCTTTGTTTTTGATGAACCATGAAAACGGAACATGCTCCCTAGAGGAGAAGGCATGATGAGAATGAGGTGCCCTGCAGGCTCAGTTGAGGCTGATGGTCCCCACTCTCAACTATCCAGGTAGAGTCATAATGAGTCACATCACACAGGTTATTTCCTTCAGTCAAGGAGCAATTACTGGGCCCTTCTTTGGGGGTCAGGACCATACAAATGTTAGTCCCTGACTTCTGAGAGCCTGCAGTCTAACTGAAGTGATAATCTTAGCCCCTATAGAACAATGATAAGAATTATATAAATCAGTAAACAATCAGCCTTAAGTTATGTAGGGAGAACTATGATTACAATTAGAGTTCAAAGAAAAGAGAGATAAGTGGGGCTGGAATTGTCTAGAAAAATCTGTTGAAATGGGATTTGACCTTGATGCAGAGAACAGCCAAATGTACATTTACTTGTGGGACGCTTGGGTTAATTTTCTCAACTCTGATCACACCTGAGTCATCACAGTGCTATTTTCCAGAAGCATGGTCAAGCCCCCTTCCAATTTTCCTTCCACAGTCTGCATGGCAGGCAAGATTTTCATCACTGTGAGAGCAGAGGGGGGCTTCACAAAGAGCGATGCAATTTGAGTGCTGATGAGGCCAACAGGTTTGATTCTGAAGGTTGCTATTGCTGCCAGGCTGTAACCTAGATATAGAAATGTGCTGCTTCAAATGTTCCATCAGGAGAATTGGCTGGGGAGCACTAATCCTAAGTGAAACCATCTTGATTACAAAGGAAGAAACGACAACACCATATCGTTTAACTGCTGAACCTTACAATGAAACACAAAGCGGCATTAATGTTCTCTGCCTGTAATGCTGCGGTTTAAGCAGTTAATCTTATTTTAGCTGAATGGCATGTTCATTACAGCAAATAAGTAGGTAATGTGTGGGATTACTGAAAGGAAAGATAAATTAAACCAGTTATGGGCATGATGTTGGTTTTATTTTAACTGTCCGATTTAACTTGGTATTTTTCAAGAGTCAGATCTAATATACACGCATTTAGTAGAGATTAAGCAGATGGAACTCTTGCCCAGAAAAGGTATTGTATGGAACTTAAGATGCTAGATTTAAGGGCAGCAATCCGTGATCCTTGGCACTGGTTCCAGCCTGGAATCTTCAGTGCTTAAACTGGAGGGTTCCTGAATGGCAAGATAGCACTTTTCTCTTTCCATTAATTTAGTTGTGTTTTCACCATTTATATTTTTCAAGGGCAGCTGAAGGACTTTTCTTCAAGGTCTCAAACATCCTTCTGAGTGGATCTGCTACAAAACAGTGTGTAGTTCAGGGAAACACAGTGTTTTTCCACTTACTTTCTTCAAAAAAGTGTTACCCTGACTCCAAAAATCATTCACTGACCGGGTACAAGAGGAAATTGAGATATAGTCCTTGAACTGGAAAAGATTAGTCTAGTCAGGAGAGGAGGGATAATAATCCCAAACATAAGAAACCTAGGAAACAATGTGAGAAGATGTCTAATCAAGTGCCAAATTGTGTACCACAATTTGTGAGTACTACTGTCAAAAAGACTAGTACTTACTAAGCAGTATGAAGTACTACTTAGTACTTAATACCACAGTGGGGTATTGCACACTGCACTGTAGGCTATTCATATACTTAATCTCATGTGATTTGCACAATAATCTTGTGGGGCCAGTATCATCAGTACCCCCCACTTGTTCAAGGACAGGGAAGTAAATTGTCCAAGAAAGGGGAAAAGCAGGAGTTTAATCCCAGGTCTGATTCTAACATTCAGAAAATGAAGATTATGGCATCCGGTCCCATCACTTCATGGGAAATAGATGGGGAAACAGTGGAAACAGTGTCAGACTTTATTTTTCTGGGCTCCAAAATCACTACAGATGGTGACTGCAGCCATGAAATTAAAAGATGTTTATTCCTTGGAAGGAAAGTTATGACCAACCTAGATAGCATATTCAAAAACAGAGACATTACTTTGCCAACAAAGGTCCGTCTAGTCAAGGCTATGGTTTTTCCAGTGGTCATGTATGGATGTGAGAGTTGGACTGTGAAGAAAGCTGAGCGCCGAAGAATTGATGCTTTTGAACTGTGGTGTTGGAGAAGACTCTTGAGAGTCCCTTGGACTGCAAGGAGATCCAACCAGTCCATTCTGATGGAGATCATCCCTGGCATTTCTTTGGAAGGAATGATGCTAAAGCTGAAACTCCAGTACTTTGGCCACCTCATGCAAAGAGTTGACTCACTGGAAAAGACTCTGATGCTGGTAGGGATTGGGGGCAAGAGGAGAAGGGGACGACAGAGGATGAGATGGCTGGATGGCATCACTGACTCGATGGACGTGAGTCTGAGTGAACTCCGGGAGTTGGTGATGGACAGGGAGGCTGGCATGCTGTGATTCATGGGGTCGCAGAGTCAGACATGACTGAGCGACTGATCTGATCTGATCTGATTCTAAAGTCCTTATTTTTTCCTTTATGACAAGCTGCTTTCTTAAATATGAAGAGTCAAGAGCAGAAGAAAATCATAAAAGATGTCATGAAAGGAGTGAAATTGGATCTGAGTCAGAATGTACCTTAAGTCCAATTTAAAGAAAACAAAATTATTTACCAGTACCCACTTGAAAATTTCCAGATAATACAATTACCTTAAAACATTTAACTCCAAGAATCTGACCTTGACTTTTATACCATTGTTATGTTTTCATTATGTATATTTTAATCCCACAGGGCATTACTGTTGTATACAGTCAATTATTATTTAGACTTACCTATTTTATCCTTTTCATCAATCTTTTTTTCTTACATCACTGGGTTTCCATCTAAGTTCATTTTGCTTCTGTCTGAAGACCTAGCTTTAGTACTTCCTTTAATGCAGGCCTGCTTGTAATAATTCTCTCAGCCTTTATGCCCAGATATGCCTTATTCCCCTTTTAATTTTGAAGAGCACTTTTTGCTGGGCATAGAATTCTAGATTGTCAGTTACTTTCTTTTAGCACTTTGAAAATATTCAGTTTGCCTTCTGGCTTTCATTATTTCTCATGAGAAACCAACAATGAGTTTAATTACTGCTCTCTTGAAGGTAAGCCTTTTTTTCTCTAGCTGTTTGTATGATTTTCTCCTTAGTTTTCATTTACTATGAATGTGACTAGGTTTGGGGGTTTGTTTTAAATTCTATTTGGACTTCTTAATGTGTGACAATGTTTTTCACCAGTTTTGGAATATTCTCAGCTATTATCTTTTCAAAAATTGTTTCTGTTCCATTTTTCTCTCTCCTTTGCTTCAGGAACTTTAATTAAATTAAATCTTCTCACCGTTTCCTCTGTATCTCCTATCTTCCCATTTGTAGTTTCAAAATTTTTTATCTCCATGTTTTCTTCTGGAAACACTATAATTTATTCTTTATCATTATTTACTCTCTTGGCTATATGGGTCTTTAGTTATGGCACGTGGGATCTTTAGTTGTAGCATGCAGGATCTTTACTAATACAAATAACATCTATAGTGTCTTGTACCATATGAGACAATATTGATGTAATTATTGACAGACAATTCATCTTGTAAACAGGTGACATAAACTTATATTGACAGTACTATATATGTATTTTCCTTCCTTATGATTTTCTTAATAACATTTTCTTTTCTGCAGCTTACTTTATTGTAGGAATACAGTATATAATGCATATAACATACAAAGTATGTGTTAATTGACTATGTTATTAGTAAGGTTTCTGATCAACAGTGAGCTATTAGAAGTTGGGTTTGGGGAATTATATGTGGATTTTCAACTGTATGAGGAAAGCCAGCTCCCCTAACCCCTACGTTCTGGGAAAACATTTCACTTTATAGGGAGTACACTGCACTAGAAAATAGATCCCATCTGTGAAACATTAGAAAATAGTGTCCCACAGAAGTAACATTTACCAACTAAACTCTGTTATTCATTGATTTAGAGTTACACTGTGGGAGAGCTGATGTTATTTCTACCTATCAAATCTAAATCATTGTCTTCATCCAAAAGTACATTTTTATTTGCAGCAAAGTTATAAGATAGATAGTACTTTTTAAATTAATTAATTTGGCCATAGAGTATGTTCAATCTTAGTTTCCTGACCAGGGATTGAACTGTGTCCCCTGCACTGGAAGCACAGAGTCTTAACCACTGGACCACCAGGGAAGTCCCAATATGTACTTTCAAAAGTACATATTGAAACTCAGTACCTGAAAATTGAAATGTGATGTTCAATTACATCTGAAGTTAAAAAAAAAAAGTATTTAAAAATCAAACACAGCACTTCAATTTCTTTAAGCTATTTCCTTTATTTCAAAGTGTCAAAAAACTAAAGATATTCCGGTACACACACATATACTATGAATCTAAGAATTCAGAACTATGCAAAGAATTTTTCAATATGACTTTACAAATGAAATATTTACATACTTTAGCATAGTGCTTAATACTTATTTTTGAATTCTATTGCTGATGCTACTTCTAAAGAGCAATGACTCTTTAGAAAAATATTAAAGGGATGCCTTTTCTTTTGTAAAGTGCTTATTAGCAGCCATATCCAAAAGCCAGGGTTTTCAGAAATACATAATATTAAAAGGTGCTCAAAGAGTCACTTCTTACAGAATCGAAAATGCCATTTTGTAACTTTGCACATGTAAACTGATTTTATCTGCATTAATGAAGGATTGCTTTCAATGGCCCTCAACTATATACTTCAAATCAAGATAGTGCTATTAGCATTAGCAGCGTGAACAGTAACAGCAGAACAAACAGCAGCACATTTTAAATAGATCACAGCAGACTAGAAAAACTGTAACAGCTTTTGGATATGTTACACATCCAAGAGTGGGCCTTCTCTTTCACTCTGTATACATGGTAAACATTTAAAAAAATAATAAAAAACATTATCTTGTCTCTCTATAAGAACATTTTACAGTATATGAAGGAATTCAGATTCTTGTACCAATTAGGCAAATTCTCGTTTCTATATAGAGCAGCCTTTATTTTTTCAAAATTTAAAACAAAGCCTAAAAAAAAGAAAAGAGGAAAGAAAGAAAACCTATTTCCACCAAGATGGCAAGAAGGAATTAACAAATGAAACACCAAACACTAAAACACCTGAGGGAAGAAAACATGAACAATTTTGAATTTTTTTTTAAAGGTTTATATAAACATTCCAAAAAGGAATTCATTTTCAACTGTGAAATATCTGACTTCATTTTAATCATATATCACCTTCATTTGATATTAATAATTTAGAAAAAAAATAAGCATCATCTTAGCTGAACTGCATTCTGTATCAGACTCTACTGACTCATGCCTGCAGTATAAACCATTCAATAGTCTTAGAGTGAGCATCCCCTCAGGTCCCTATTTTCTGAATCTTAAAGGGTTTTTTTACACCTCCTTTTCCTCTCTTCCAAAACTCCCCATATCTTCCAAGAGAAAAATCCCTATTAAAAAAAAAATCACAATTTAAATACAGTGTGACAATGCTACATTTGATTTAAAATAGTAATAAATTATAAATTGCCAAATAATTTAATATTTCACAATGCAAATCCCTGGTATAAAAAAGAATCCATCTTGCCCTGAATATAATAAAGCAGTCCAGTGATTTCAAATTACTTATGAAATAAAGGCAAAAATAAGGTGTAAAATACTATTTATAAAAGTCAAGTAAGAAACCAGTTATCATAAATCTTTTTACAAAGATAAATGTAATGTGCCTTCCCAATTCTAAAAATTGTTTGGGAGGTTTATAATTAGTGGTTTCAAAAATGACTTTAAGGAAACTAGAGATGGAATTACATATTAATTGTAATATATGACATATTAAATATATGTGATAATAACACTGCAATGATGAGAAATTTAATCTTTGGACCTGCTACTTTTCGGCAAGTACATTTTTTTCAAAGTCTTTGCTATAACTGATTAATTTTTAAATTGTTAGTTTTCAAAAACTTTGCTATTTGAGATACTATGTTAACCAAGGAAATACAGGAAGTCTCATTAACAATATGTCTACAAAACAAAACAAAGATTGTTCTTGTATCTTTCGTTATTTTAACAAATACACTTTAAAATAGACAACATTGCTATGCCTGGAAATTAAAAATACCCAAACCGTTAAAAATGGGGTGGAAAAGGAAAGAAAAACTGAAAATTCTTATTTAAAAATAAATCTGAAGTCCTTGCATTTCTTAAGAACTTGACTTGTCAAATCACAGTTTATCTTCTTTTGGACCAAGCTGTGTCTTCCACCATTCATCCATGGGATAAGATGCTGATTCTCCATTCTGTAGGTTTCAATTGGAATTTTCTTGAATGTTTGCAAAGCTTGTACTGGACTTGAGACGTTTCGCTACATAAATCAAAAGTATTATATTTTAACTTAAATTTCATTCTCCAAACATGATAGTTCATTATTTTATGTAAACTATAGTGTTCATCTATTAATTCTATGTTTGAATCTGAATCTATTCAATCTTATAAGAATTAAATCTACATCTATTTTTTTCTACTAAACTCAAAAACATAACTTTGCTAGAAGCTCATGACTTTGTTGGAAGCAGTACCAAATAAAACAGACAACTTATGTCATTCTGAACCTTACAATCTTAAATATGTTATATAAGTGAAAATACTCTAGTTAAAAAATGGAAGTGCTATAAAGTATAATAATAAAATTATATATTTGGAAGTCTAATCTAGAAATCCAAATCTAAGTTTCCTTGAAAGAATTCAATGAAAGAATTCTGCAATGTTTAAAAAAATTTTAAACAGTTTACAAAGCAAAGTGAGTTGGACATTACACACACTGCACAAACATAAATGGCTGCTAGTAAAATATATGCAACCAATTTTGATTATGGTGTTGATAGGACTGAGTCATTAGAGTTAATTGACAAAATCATGGTTACTGGCTAGGTAATATGTTTTGTTCTTAAACATGTTTCTCATGTTCCAGAAATTAAAAACAACCATGCCATAGTGAAGGTAACTTACGCTGGATAACTAAGGAATCTCTCTACTTCAGAGGTTCTCAACACTAGAACAGAGGTTATGATTTAGGTTTCCAGTGGTATTCAGGCATCTGGTTGTGCTTTTTCTTTTTGTTTTTTGAAAGCTTTGCAGACAACTTTGATGTATGGCCATGGATGAGAATGACTATTCTAGTTTCTATCAGGGTCTCCCCCGACCACTCTAAAGTGCAAGATGACTACATGACTTCCTCAGACCAGTGTATGGCTTCAGAGTAAACTTAAAAGGAACTTAAACTAAAAAACAACCTAAGATAAAGCCTTCTTAAGCCTTCAGTGGATTTGGGGAGCAAACTAAATAAAAAAATTTTTTTAAATTATGTTGTTTGATAATTTTAAAATTATTTTAATTTGAAATTAAAAATTTAAATTATTAAATATAATATAGTTTCTAATTATCAAGTTCATTAAACCAATCAGGTAGCAATACCAGTGAGTACATATAACCATTACCCTGTGGCTCAGTGATAAAGAATCTGCCTACAATGCAGGAGCCACAGGAGATGCACATTTGATCCCTGGGTTGGGAAGATCCCCTGGAGGAGAGCAAGGCAACCCACTCCAGTATTCTTGCCCAGAGAATGCCATGGACAGGAGCATGGCAGGCTACAGTCCATAGCGGTGCAGAGTAGGACAGGACTGAATCGATTTAGCAGGCACACACCCACATATAACTGTAACTTCTTTGCTTCCTTATTCTCTATCTGATAAATCTCCACATCATCCAAAATTCTACCCCAGGGATCATTTAATGGTAAATTCCAATATCCCTAATGCCAAGTGCATCTTCTCTTTCTCTGCAGTCCAACCACACTTTATGCACTTCTACTACATTTGTTGTGATGATTGGATTATGGTCAGTATATTTTTTGAGGGCATCTATTGTGCCTTGCTCCTTTTTAAATCCCTAATTCCCATAGGACTTGATGAATGGGAATGTATAAAATGGTAGCATAAAGAAAAGCAAATTAAAATTTCCATGAAGTAATAGCACAAGAATTATTTGCTTATGCTAACATTTCCTTAAATTCATCATTTAATTCATAAACAATGCCTCTGAAAAACATTAATAGGTATTATGCAAAGGTCCTATTGTCAAGTTTGGGGGATATAATTAACGTTCAGGTACCTTATGAAGGTCATGTAAAGGAATATTACAGGACTAGTATTATGAGGAACACACTCTAGGAACTGCTAACTTTAAGTATAATGTTCTTTTATTACACAAATATTTTTGAGCATTTACTATGGGCCATGTAGAGAAGCTCTATACAGTCAACAAAAACAAGACCAGGAGCTGACTGTGGCTCAGATCATGAACTCCTTATTGCCAAATTCAGACTGAAATTGAAGAAAGTAGGGAAAACCACTAGACCATTCAGATATGACCTAAATCAAATCCCTTATGATTATACAGTGGAAGTAAGAAATAGATTTAAGGGACTAGATCTGATAGACAGAGTGCCTGATGAACTATGGACGGAGGTTTGTGACATTGTACAGGAGACGGGGATCAAGACCATCCCCATGGAAAAGAAATGCAAAAAAGCAAAATGGCTGTCTGGGGAGGCCTTACAAATAGCTGTGAAAAGAAGAGAAGTGAAAAGCAAAGGAGAAAAGGAAAGATACAATCATCTGAATGCAGAGTTCCAAAGAATAGCAAGGAGAGATAAGAAAGCCTTCCTCAGCGATCAGTGCAAAGAATTAGAGGAAAACAACAGAATGGGAAAGACTAGAGATTCTTCAAGAAAATTAGAGATACCAAGGGAACATTTCATGCAAAGATGGGCTCGATAAAGGACAGAAATGGTATGGACCTAACAGAAGCAGAAGATATTAAGAAGAGGTAGCAAGAATACACAGAAGAACTGTACAAAAAAGATCTTCATGACCCAGATAATCACGATGGTGTGTTCACTAACCTAGAGCCAGACATCCTGGAATGTGAAGTCAAGTGGGCCTTAGAAAGCATCACCACAAACAAAGCTAGTGGAGGTGATAGAATTCCAGTTGAGCTATTTCAAATCCTGAAAGATGATGCTGTGAAAGTGTTGCACTCAATATGCCAGCAAATTTGGAAAACTCAGCAGTGACCACAGGACTGGAAAAGGTCAGTTTTCATTCCAATCTCAAAGAAAGGCAATGCCAAAGAATGCTCAAACTACCGTACAATTGCACTCATCTCACATGCTAGCAAAGTAATGCTCAAAATTCTCCAAGCCAGGCTTCAGGATTACGTGAACTGTGAACTTCCAGTTGTTCAAGCTGGTTTTAGAAAAGGCAGAGGAACCAGAGATTAAATTGCAAACATCCGCTGGATCATGGAAAAAGCAAGAGAGTTCCAGAAAAACATCTATTTCTGATTTCTTGACTATGCCAAAGCCTTTGACTGTGTGGAACACAATAAACTGTGGAAAATTCTGAAAGAGATGGGAATACCAGACCACCTGACCTGCCTCTTGAGAAATTTGTATGCAGGTCAGGAAGCAACAGTTAGAACTGGACATTGAACAACAGACTCGTTCCAAATAGGAAAAGGAGTACATCAAGGCTATATATTGTCACCTTGCTTATTTAACTTATATGCAGAGTACATCATGAGAAATGCTGGGCTGGAAGAAGCACAAGCTGGAATCAAGATTTCCGGGAGAAATATCAATAACCTCAGATAGGCAGATGACACCACCCTTATGGCAGAAAGTGAAGAGGAACTAAAAAGCCTCTTGATGAAGGTGAAAGAGGAGAGTGAAAAAGTTGGCTTAAAGCTCAACATTCAGAAAACGAAGATCCTGGCATCCGGTCCCATCACTTCATGGGAAATAGATGGAGAAACAGTGGAAACAGTGTCAGACTTTATTTTTTTGAGCTCCAAAATCACTGCAGATGGTGACTGCAGCCATGAAATTAAAAGACGCTTACTCCTTGGAAGAAAAGTTATGACCCACCTAGATAGCATATTCAAAAACAGAGACATTACTTTGCCAACAAAGGTCCGTCTAGTCAAGGCTATGGTTTTTCCAGTGGTCATGTATGGATGTGAGAGTTGGACTGTGAAGAAAGCTGAGCGCCGAAGAATTGATGCTTTGAACTGTGGTGTTGGAGAAGACTCTTGAGAGTCCCTTGGACTGCAAGGAGATCCAACCAGTCCATTCTGAAGGAGATCAGCCCTGGGTGTTCTTTGGAGGGAATGATGCTAAAGCTGAAACTCCAGTACTTTGGCCACCTCATGCGAAGAGTTGACTCACTGGAAAAGACTCTGATGCTGGGAGGGATTGGGGGCAGGAGGAGAAGGGGACGACAGAGGATGAGATGGCTGGATGGCATCACTGACTCTATGGACGTGAGTGTGAGTGAACTCCGGGAGTTGGTGATGGACAGGGAAGCCTGGGGAGAAGGCAATGGCACCCCACTCCAGTACTCTTGCCTGGAGAACCCCATAGACGGAGGAGCCTGGTAGGCTGCAGTCCATGTGGTTGCTAAGAGACTGACATGACTGAGTGGCTTCGCTTTCACTTTTCACTTTCATGCATTGGAGAGGGAAATGGCAACCCACTCCAGTGTTTTTGCCTGGAGAATCCCAGGGACAAGGGAGCCTGGTGGGCTGCCGTCTATGGGGTCACACAGAGTCGGACACGACTGAAGTGACTTAGCAGCAGCAGTAGAAGGGAGGCCTGGTGTGCTGCGATTCATGGGGTCGCAAAGAGTCCAACACAGCTGACCGACTGAACTAAACTGAACTGAACTGATGTACTTTCTAGATGCTGGTGATATAGTGGTGAGCAAGATAAACTAAATCCATTTTCTGATGGAACTTACAGTTGAGTCAGGGTAGACAAACAAATAAGGTAGAAAATAAGTGGAAAAGTTAATTTAAACAGCAATTAAATGCTATTAAAGAAAGATGATATATAAGAACTAAACAAAAGGTGTATTCTTAGGTTGGGGAGATGGTCATAGAAGGTCTTTTTTGGTCATAAAAGGTCTCTTAGGTCTTTGACTTAAGACCTGGATGACAAGAAGCCAGTCAAGGCAAGTGGGGAGGGCAAATGTAAGAGCCTTGGAAGGAGGGCAGTGTGAATGAATTGGTGTCTGAGAGGAGAAGAAACCTACACACAGCATCATGAGTACGGAGAAGGGTGGATGCAAGTAGTTTAGGAAGGCAGATGGGAGTCAGATCACATGCAGCTTGGAGAGCAGACCCTAGAATAAGTTTGTATTTTATTCTAGGTGCAACAGGTACACAGGAAGGGTTTCAAATGGGAGAGGAGCATGGTAAAATTTATGTTTAAAAATTCACTCTAGCTGGTATATGGAAAATGGATTGTAGGGGGTCAAGAAATTAATGTACAGATATCAGTCAAGGGACTCCTGAATTAGTGCTGACAAGGGACAATATATTTAAGATGTATTTTTGGAAATAGGGCTGGCAGTATTTGCTGATGAATTTAAAGGAGTGGGGAAGTGAATATGGGAATGGGGAAATAAAAGAAAAAGAATTAAGAAAATAGAAAGACATGAAAAGAAATTAAGAGACAAGATTTGTGACTTGTACAACCAGGTGAACTCTTACTGTTCAGTTCAGTTCAGTAGCTCAGTCATGTCCAAATCTTTGTGATGCCATGGACTGCAGCATGCCAGGCTTCCCTGTCCATCCCCAACTCCTGGTGCCTACTCAAACTCACGTCCATTGAGTTGGTGATGCCACCCAACCATCTCAGACACTGTCATCCCTTTCTCCTCCCGCCTTTTTCAATATTTCCCAGCATCAGGGTCTTTTCCAATGAGTTAGTTCTTCACATCAGGTGGCCAAAGTATTGGAGTATCAGCTTCAGCATCAGGCCTTCCAATGAATAGTCAGGACTGATTTCCTTTAGGATGGACTGGTTGGATCTCCTTGCAGTCCAAGGGACTCTCAAGAGTCTTCTCTAAGACCACAGTTGAAAAGCATTAATTCTTCGGTGCTCAACTTTCTTTATAGTCTAACTCTCACATCCATACAGACTATTGGAAAAACCATAGCTTTGATCAGATGGACCTTTGTTGGCAAAGTAATGTCTCTGCTTTTTAATATGCTGTCTAGGTTGGTCATAGCTTTTCTTCAAAGGAGCAAGCGTCTTTTAATTTCATGGCTACAGTCACCATCTGCAGTGATTTTGGAGCCCCCCAAAATAAAGTCTCTCACTGTTTCCATTGTATCCCCATCTATCTGCCATGAAGTGATGGGACCAGAGGCCACGATCTTTGTTTTCTAAATGTTGAGTTTTAAGCCAACTTTTCCACTCTTCTCTTTCACTGTCACCAAGAGGCTCTTTAGTTCCTCTTCACTTTCTGCCATAAGGGTGGTGTCATCTGCGTATCTGAGGTTACTGATATTTCTCCCAGCAATCCTGATTCCAGTGCTTCATTTAGCCTGGCATTTCTTATGATGTACTATGCATGTAAGTTAAATAAGCAGGATGACAATAGACAGCCTGGATATACTTCTTTCCCAATTTGGAACCAGTCTGTTGTTCCACGTCCAGTTCTAACTGTTGTTTCTTGACCTGCCTACAATTTCTCAGGAGCCAGGTAAGGTGGTCAGGTATCCCCATCTCTTTCAGAATTTTCCAGTTTGTTGTGATCCACACAGTCAAAGGCATTGGCATAGTCAATAAAGCAGAAATAGATGTTTTTCTGGAACTCTTGATTTTTTGATGATCCAGCGGATGTTGGCAATTTGACTGATCTCTGGTTCCTCTGCCTTTTCTAAATCTAGATTGAACACCTGGAAGTTCATGGTTCACGTACTGTTGACCTGGCTTGAAGAATTTTGAGCATTACTTTGCTAGCATGTGAGATGAGTGCAATTGTGCGGTAGTTTGAGCATTCTTTGGCATTGCCTTTCTTCGGAATTGGAATGAAAACTGACCTTCTCCAGTCCTGTGGCCACTGCTGAGTTTTCCAAATTTGGTGGCATATTGAGTGCAACACTTTCACAGCATCATCTCCCAGGATTTGAAATAGCTCAACTGGAATTCCATCACTTCCACTAGCTTTGTTCATAGTGATGTTTCCTAAGGCCCACTTGACTTCACATTCCAGGATGTCTGGCTCTAGGTCAGTGATCACACCATTGTGGTTATCTGAGTCATGAAGATCTTTTTGTATAGTTCTTCTGTATATTCTTGCCACCTCTTCATAATATCTTCTGCTTCTGTTAGGTCTATACCATTTCTGTCCTTTATTGAGCCCATCTTTACATGAAATGTTCTCGTGGTATCTCTAATTTTCTTGAAGAGATCTCTAGTCTTTCTCATTCTATTCTTTTCCTCTATTTATTTGCACTGACCACTGAGCAAAGCTTTCTTATCTCTCCTTGCTATTCTTTGGAACTCTGCATTCAAATGGATATATCTTTCCTTTTCTCCTTTGCCTTTAGCTTCTCTTCTTTCCTCAGTTATTTGTAAGCCCTCCTCAGACAGCCATTTTGCCTTTTTGCATTTCTTTTTCTTAGGGATGGTCTTAATCACTGCCTCCTGTACAATGTCATGAAACTCCGACCATAGTTCTTCAGGCATTCTGTCTATCAGATCTAATCGCTTGAGTCTATTTATCACTTCCACTGCATAATTGTAAGGGATTTGATTTAGGTCATACCTGAATGGTCTAGTGGTTTTCCCTACTTTCTTCAATTTCAGTCTGAATTTGGTAATAAGGAGTTCATGATGTGAGCCACAGTCAGCTCCCTGTCTTGTTTTTGCTGACTGTATAGAGCTTTTCCATCTTTGGCTGCAAAGAATATAATCAATCTGATTTTGGTTTTGATCATCTAGTGATGTCCATGTGTACAGTCTTCTCTTTTGTTGTTGGAAGAGGATGTTTGCCACGACCAGTGAGTTCTCTTGGCAAAACTCTGTTAGCCTTTGCCCTGCTTCATTCCGTACTCCAAGGCCAAATTTGCCTGTTACTCCAAGTATCTCTTGACTTCCTACTTTTGCATTCCAGTCCCCTATAATGAAAAGGACATCTTCTTTGGGTGTTAGTTCTAGAAGGTCTTGAAGGTCTTCATAGAATTGTTCAAGTTAAGCTTCTTCAGCATTACTAGTTGGGGCATAGGTTTGGATTACTGTGATACTGAATGGCTTCCCTTGGAAATGAACAGAGATCATTCTGTCGTTTTTGAGAGTGCATCCAAGTACTGTATTTTGGACTCTTTTGTTGACAATGAGGGCTACTCCATTTCTTCTAAGGTATTCTTGCCCACAGTAGTAAATGTAATGGTCATCTGAGTTAAATTCACCTATTCCAATCCATTTTGGTTCACTGATTCCTAAAATGTAGATGTTCATTCTTGCCATCTCCTGTATGACCACTTCCAATTTGCCTTGATTCATGGGCCTAACATTCAGGTTCCTATGCAATATTGTTCTTTATGGCACTGGACTTTACTTCTATCACCAGTCACATCCACAACTGGGTATTGTTTTTGCTTTGGCTCTGTCTCTTCACTCTTTCTGGAGTTATTTTTCCATTGTTCTCCAGTAGCATACTGGGCACCTACTGACCTGGGGAGTTCATCCTTCAGTGTACTATCTTTTTGCCTTTTCATTCTGTTCATGGGGTTCTCAAGGCAAGAATACTGAAGTGGTTTGCCATTCTCTTCTCCAGTGGACCATGTTTTGTCAGAACTCTCCACCATGACCCGTCCATCTTGTGTGGCCCTACACGGCATGGCTCAGTTTCACTGAGTTAGACAAGGCTGTAGTCCCTGTGATCAGTTTGATTAGAGTTCTCTGATTGTGATTTTCATTCTGTCTACCCTCTGATGGATAAGGGTAAGAGGCTTATGGAAGCTTCCTGATGGGAAAGACTGACAGAGAGGGAAACTGTGTCTTGTTCTCATAGGGGCCATGCTCAGTAAATCTTTAATCCAATCAAACAAAGACACTGGTCAGAAGTAGTATGTGTCTCCTGCAGCGTTAAATAGATTTGCAAAGCAAATACAATGCTAAACTTTAAAGGTACACGAAGCCCTGAAAAATAGTTTCTCAACAGTGAGGTCTCTGCAATGTTTTGTTATTATTCTAAATAAATGCTTTTAAGACTGACTTATGACATATTTACAGAATTCTGACATCTTCAAAATACTTTACTAAATACACCCATGATAAAGACTCTCTGCATTGTGCAAACTGATCTACAAGTAATCTTTTTTTAAGTCAGATATATTAGAAGTGAAGTTAGATAAATCATGAAGAAATGCCAGAAAAAGATTTACAGGGAAAAAAATTTTATATCCTAGGTTCCTAGACTAGGAATAATATTTCAAAGAAAAAAAGCCTGATGTTTTTCTCTAGAAAATACCCTCTTTTAGAAATACTAAAACTACTCAGGGATAAGCCCATATTTTCACTCTGATAATACAGAAGAAACATATGAGACTTGGAAGTCACTTTTCTTGGCTAGTTGAAACCTTCTAGTTAGTGCTTTTTCTGCTCTGCCCTATTTGATAGGGAGAAAGGAAAGGAATTAATACATACCGAGTATATGCCATATGTCAAATAACTTTCTTGCAACTACAATTCCAATTTGTTCATAAACAGTCTCTGTGCAAGCTACAGTTTCTCCCTACCACCTGCTGCTTGTCTGGTGGTTCTGCCATGGGTAGTTCTGCAAACGGGCCTAAAAGTGGTCTACTATTTATTTACCTATTACGGCTGTCTCAGGTTTGCAAAGCCTTTGTTGCTATTGCTCTGTTGTTGTCAACTTTATTCCGGGGAATCTAGCTTTCTCAACTAAAGCTTCTGAAAGATACTGTATACTAAAGTTTGATTATAAACTCACTTATAAACTTACACATCTCTTCCATTAGTGAACAGAGTCGTAAAATTTGAAGAAGACAGCTGTTTCAAGCTAATATACCTTGAGCTCTCAGAGTATATACTATTTCTAAAGGAAGCTTAGATTTTTTTTTAAATATAGGTTTTTATCTAAATAAAAGAATAATCGTAAAAAGAAACTTACGTAGGATGAGTTTGCGTTTCTTTTGCTCTGAGTGAAGAAAACTACTAAGGTAGAAGACAACAGGTAGAAAGAGAATGAACACAGAAACAGCGATTACAGGCACTGTGTCCCTGCAAAGGACTGAACAGTTGAAAGTTCGACTCCAAAGTTTCCGAGTAATATTCATCTGAAACAATAACAAATACTGTTACTCTGTTTTTCATTTAATTTGTCTTCAAATTCATATAATTATTTTGTTAATAACAAGACCCCAGAATTTAGACTAAATATACATCCCTAAAAAATTACTAACAGTTGAGGACAATTTCTTTTTGTAGGGAAATAAGCTGGTTCACAATTAGTCACTGTATACATTTATACCCATACAAAAATCTCATATTCAAAATTCATAATACTGTCCAAAGAATTTCAACCTTTCACAGACTTCAAACACAGAACTTGCAACAATAGAAATATAGTTAGACTGTGCTTCGTTCATTAAAAAATATTTAAAAGGGTAGCTATGTGAGGTGATAAATGTTAACTTGACTCTGGGAATTCTTTCACAGTGTAGATCAAATCATCATGTTGTATACTTTAAATATATAACAATATTATTTGTCAAATATACCTCAATAAAACTGGGGGGGAAGTGTCACAAAAACAAAAATTTTTTTTCATATGTTATCTATGTAATTTCACTGAGCTTGTTGCAATATTGTTAGAATGGAAATAAAAATATCAACTTTATAAGGCGTCTCTTTTTTCGTAAGGGTTCTCTTCAAGACATGATATCTATGCAATGCTTAATCTCTTATTTAATATATTACGAAAGATTCATACTCACGGCAAGTAATTTTTTAAGTAGGTAGTATCTAATGAGTCACAGACCCTTTATTAAGACAATGTGTGCATGTGCGCTAAGTCCCTTCAGTCATGTCGGACTCTTTGTGACCCTATGAACTGTAGCCCGCCGGGCTCCTCTTGTCCATGGGGATTCTCCAGGCAAGAACACTGGAGTGGGTTGCCAGGCCCTCCTCCAGGGATCTTCTCAACCCAGGATTGAACCGGTATCTATCCCCTTCACTGGGAGCTGGGTTCTCTACCACTAGTGCCACCTGCCAAGTCCTTATTAGACACTGTTAACAAGCAGCATGCTTTAAATACACTTAGGGGCTGCTGTACCTCGCATTTGTTGAGCTCATGATTTCTGTCAAACAGGCTAAATGATACAAGGAAACTGCCAAATTTAATGTAGAAAACTGTTCCTGCCTCAATTTTAATTGAATTTACAAATGGTGCCTTGTAAGTTTGTTGTAATTTTTGCTTATTGCAAGATGAATGTTCTAGAATAGGTTGGTCATGTTGATTTCTTCTGTAATTCAACTTATGTCATGGAGCCAATATTCATTTTTCTTCTTTATTAAAATAATTAAAGACTATTATTCTCTTTTATTGGAGGATAAGTTTTCTTTTAAATTCTTTTAAAGAGAATATAAAAATTCTTTTAAAAATATACAAATTCTTTTATATTCTTTTTAAAAGATATTTATTATTTACTTGGAACCTACTAGAAAGCCAAGTATTGACTATTCTAAACATCAGGAACAGCTGCTGCTGCTGCTAAGTCGCTTCAGTCGTGTCTGACTCTGTGTGACCCCATAGACAGCAGCCCACCAGGCTCCCCTGTCCCTAGGATTCTCCAGGCAAGAACACTGGAGTGGCTTGCCATTTCCTTCTCCAATGCAGGAAAGCGAAAAGTGAAAGGGAAGTCGCTCAGTCGTGTCTGACTCTTGGCGACCCCATGGACTGCAGCCCACCAGGCTCCTCCATCCATGGGATTTGCCAGGCAGGAGTACTGGAGTGGGGTGCCAATGCCTTCTCCAAGGAACAGCAGTAACAAACAAAAATCTCCGGTACATCCATATTAAGTGCTTTTTACCATTCTAAATATTACTGATACACTATGTTCATCTCAAGCTGCTGTAATTCACACTCATCATTCTCAAACATTAGGTTTACCAATGTTGACCACAAATTATCTGCTTTTTGCCAATAATTTTTCAATTTCTTTTAACACTTCAATAATCAGGTATCACATTCCCATAAAGAGGCATGATCGCCATCTAGTGGTACCCCATGTAAAGGCAGGCTATTCAATGGAGAAGAGTTTTTGCTGACCATTCATTCACCCTATGGAGAAAGCAATGGCACCCCACTCCAGTACTCCTGCCTGGAAAATCCCATGGATGGAGGAGCCTGGAAGGCTGCAGTCCATGGGGTCGCTGAGGGTAGGACACGACTGTGAGACTTCACTTTCACTTTTCACTTTCATGCATTGGAGAAGGAAATGGCAACCCACTCCAGTGTTCTTGCCTGGAGAGTCCCAGGGACGGGGAGCCTGGTGGGCTGCCGTCTATGGGGTCGCATAGAGTCGGACACGACTGAAGTGACTTAGCAGCAGCAGCATTCAACCTATATACATGTTACTAAGGGCCTGCTATTTGCCAGGTGCTATCCTAGAAAACTGAACAGTGAACAAAAAAGGACATGAAGTCCTTGTCCTCCTGAGGCTTATATTTTTTAGTAAGGAGAGAAAGACTGCAAATAAGGAAACAAAACTTTTTCAGATGGTAATAGATACAAAGAAATAAAGCAAGAGGATAGGAAGTAATTGAGGAATGGCTTCAGAAACACGTAATAACAAAACCTAGAGACTTCCTGAATTAGTAACAAGTGCACAAGAAACTAAAATGCAAACATCTAACAATACCCATACCTCTGAAAATGACACTCATCATCAAATTTAAAAAACAGGATGTATAAATGGAGTATAATCAATAAAAATATTAAATCACTATGTTGTATACTTGAAACTAATATAATATTGTAAGTCAACTATACTTTAATAAAAAGTACCAAATATACTAAATTATCAACTTGTTGATGAAGTATCTGATTAATTTCCATTTTAGCCTTACATATCAGGATATTCTAAAACATACTACTTAGCAACTAGTTATTTCTGGTTGAAGACAGCATATGCAGATTCTAATAATAACAGAAGGCATATTCAACACTGCAAAACATATATTGTTTCACAAGCAAAGTACTTACTGCATCCTCCACGTCAATGCACAAATGTGTTCCAAATTCAGCCTTGCTTTCACGTTCATTTATTTTTTGCATTTCACCGTACAGACTACTCAGAGTTGTATATGCTTCACGACAGTTTTTGCATACTTCCGAATAATTTCTTAACTGAAGACTGTGTGTGCTCCCCTAAAACGTCAAAGGCACATGTGATACACGTTACGCCTGTAATACACACACTAAACATTGAATTTTAATTAAATTTCCTAGAAGAAATAATAGAGTGCATTAAAGTGCTGAGCTGTGATGTGGGGAAGGTTGCTAAACCACTGTGAGTCTTGGTTTTATCACCTATAAAGTAGGGATACCCTTACCTGTATTACAGGTCCCAAGGAATAAAGACTGATGTATAACACATAGCAAAATGTTTGGCACTTTCTAGTTGCCCCTGAATTTTGAGAACGACAGCACTAACCACTGTTAACTGAGAACAAAACTAGCTCATACACCAAATTAATGATACCTACACACCAAAAATTTCCTAAGTTATCTTGTCATTTATATATCTGCCCTTATCTATCCTGCTGCTGCTGCTGATGCTGCTGCTGCTGCGCTTCAGTCGTGTCCGACTCTGTGCGACCCCATAGACAGCCCACTAGGCTTCCCCGTCCCCGGGATTCTCCAGGCAAGAACACTGGAGTGGGTTGCCATTTCCTTCTCCAATACGTGAAAGTGAAAAGTGAAAGTGAAGTCGCTCAGTCGTGTCTGACTCTAGCGACTCCATGGACTGCAGCCCACCAGGCTCCTCCGTCCATGGGATTTTCTAGGCGAAAGTACTGGAGTGGGGTGCCATTGCCTAAAGTATGCTCCTGCCTGTACTGAACGTGAACACTGAAGTCTACCTTATTGAGACAGAGGACTTTATTGATGAATAAGGAAAAGGCACCTAAACTACATTCCTTCCTCAACCCTCTTTACCCCAAGGCTTACAATCCAGGCCTTTCTGGTCAACAAAAAGGAACTAATACCAATGAACTGTATAACCTGAAATGAAGGTAATGGGTATAAGACATAATGTTAGTGGATACTAACCTTTTCCACTTCTAGTACTAACACTTATTATTTCAAGAACAAGTTTGCTAAACAGTTCACACTTTTGTTTTCTATTCCATTTATTCTTTACCTTGGAGCCTGAAGAAATAACATTAACTGACTGCTGGAATGAAAGAAAAAAGAAAAAAGTTACAGAAATCAAGCTGATGGAGCCTCTACAACATTACCCTCACTATCCGACAGAGAAACTCAGTCTCTGTTCAGTTCTACCACAAGAAATAGCCCATTGCCTGTTTTTCATAGAACAAATGTACACTTACCTAAATATGTTCAATCAAAAATTGAGCCTAATGCCTTGATAGAGGAGTATAATTTTGTCATTTATATTAAAACTTAAAATGTACATATCTTTTGACATTGCAATTTCACTTCTAGGAATTTACCAGACAGATAAACATGGATAATACCACCAGCCCTGCCAGGGGCAAGTAGAACCATGACTGACCCCAAAGCCAGCATGCCCTCCTCTGAGGACCTTGTGGCTATCATGTCCATCTGTCCATGGGTCTTTCTTTGCTCTGAGTAACTCCAAAAGGGAGCTGCAGTTTATCTGAGCTCGAGTGCTGGGCAGAGGCAGCTGACCACAAACCAGACAGGCAGTCCTCCAAAGAAGCGAGGGAAGAGGATAGCTTGAACCTCGGAAGAACACATGGGGCCAGGAGAGCAGACAGTTGGAGACCTCTGGCTCCAGCCAGTCTGGGGGTCAAGGGCGAAATCTGAATGCAGGTCAAGAAGCAACAGTTAAAACTGGACATGGAACAACACACTGGTTCCAAATTGAGAAAGGAGTACGTCAAGGCTGTATATTGTCACCTGCTTACTTAACCTATATGCAGAATACATCATGCGAAATGCCGGGCTGGATGAAGCACAAAGCTGGAATCAAGACTGCCAGGAGAAATATCAAGAACCTCAATACACAGATGACCTTATGGCAGAAAGTGACTAGGAACTAAAGAGCCTCTTGATGAAAGTGAAAAACCTGGCTTAAAACTCAACATTCAAAAAACGAAGACCATGGCATCTAGTCCCATTATTTCATGGCAAATAGATGGGGAAACAGTGGAAACAGTAAGAGACTTTATTTTTGGGGGCTCCAAAATCACTGCAGATAGTGACTGCAGCCATGAAATTAAAAGACGCTTACTCCTTGGAAGGAAAGCTATGACAAACCTAGACAGCATATTAAAAAGCAGAGACATTATTTTGCTGACAAAGGTCTGCCTGATCAAAGCTATGTTTTTTCCAGTAGTCATGTATGGATGTGACAGTTGGACTATAAAGAAAGCTGAGCACCAAAGAATTAATGCTTTTGAACTGTGGTGTTGGAGAAGACTCTTGAGAGTCCCTTGGACTGCAAGGAGATCCAACCAGTCCATCCTAAAGGAAATCAGTCCTGAATATTCATTGGAAGGACTGATGCTGAAGCTGAAACTCCAATACTCTGGCCACCTGATGGGAAGAAGCAATTCATTGGAAAAGACCTGATGCTGGGAAAGACTGAGGGCAGGAGGAGAAGGGGACAACAGAGGATGAGATGGATGGCATCACTGTCTCAATGGACATGAGTCTGAGCAAACTCCAGGAGTTGGTGATGGACAGGGAAGCCTGGCATGCTGCAGTCCATGGGGTCACAAAGAGTCAGACATGACTGAGAGCCTGAACTGAACTGAACTGATACCCCAAAAGGACTGTCCTTGTTTGTAACAGTAAAATACTGAACCAAACAAAAATCTCCATCAATATAAAGACTGACTGACTAATTGGTGGCATGTGTGTGCTGCTGTGTTTAGTCGCTCAGTCATGTCTAATTCTTTGTGACCCCATGGACTGTGGTCTGCCAGGCTTCTCCGTCTATGGGATTCTCCAGCCAAGAATACTGGAGTGGGTTGCATGCCCTCTTTCAGGGGATCTTCCCAACCCAAATGGTGGCATAGTCAAACAATAAAAAAGCCCTGTGATGTTTGAAACAAATGAGGAAGTAGGATTCTCGGAAGATGATGACATCAGCATGTGCCTGTCTCCTGATTTCTTTTCTGAAGAGACTCAAGAATAGACCATAAACCCAGGCCCCTGAAGAGCACTGCAAATTACAAAGGCATGCCACGCACATCTCATGGGAAGGCTCTACGACAGCTATCACACCATTCCCAGGGAAACTAGCTGGCAACACAGTCTCTTGTGACCCTCTAGCCCCTGCAACCACCCACTGTCCTCTAGAGATGCGAGGGGCTGGCAAAATAGCTCCACCCTGCCTGCAAGGCCATCCACAAAAAGCAGTCTCCACACCCACCAAGACAGTCCAGCCTCCAGAAAAGCTACCGGTAAATACATACTGACATAAGATGGATTTGGTCTGGAACTTAAACCCACATCCCTGCCTCATCGTTGAGCCAGAAGCCACTGCCACAGCCAATACCATCAATTTCACTGCTACCACCTATCTCTTTAGCTAGTTCCCCTCCCTTCTGTAACACACACACACACACGCACACGCACACGCAGACACACCCATGTAACACTGGCGTTGCCCTCCCCCACACATCCTATAAAACACTAGCATTGCCCAGAACTCAGGCCTCTTTATCACTTCTACCTACACTCACATCCAAGTCTCCAGGCTTGATACTATCTGTACCTGATGACTTAAATCTACAGCTCCAGCTCATACCTCTTCCCGATAATAAATAAACCGATCAACCATTCAATTCAAGGAACAAGAAAAATGACAAAACCAAAGGAATATAGGAGGATAATCAGTGCAAAAGCATAAATTAACACATTAAGAAAAATAAAATAGAAACTGATAAAGACAATTGCGGATTTTCAAAAAGACAAATACAAACATACCTTCAACAAGCCTAAATAAAATTCAAGGGAAAAAAGGTCTCATAAGTACAGCATTTAAAGTAAGAAAGGAAATGTAGCTACATATATAATAGAAATTTTAAGGAGTAACCAATTACTAAATGCAATGCATTATCCTGGAATGAATCCTGACACAGAAAAAGGATATTAGTAGGAAAACTGGTGAAATCAGAATGAAGTCTGGCATTTAGTTAAGAGTTATGTACCAATGTTCATTTCTTATTTATGACTAATGTACTGTGGTAATATAAGGTGAACATGAGAAGAAACTGGGTCAAGGTATACAGGAATTCTCTGTATTACCTTTGTAACTTTTATAAAAATCTAAAATCATTCCAAAATAAAACATTTTAAAATAGCCAGTTAAAATCTGTAGTGGGGGAAGAAAAGATACAACTCCCAAAGGCACCAAACACTACATAATAAGACCTTGAAATAGGGACTTTTCCAGTGGTCCAGTGGTTGGGAGTCTGCCTTGCAATGTTGGGGATGTGGGTTTGACCCCTGATCAGGGAACCAGGATGCCACATGCCACAGAACAACTAAGCCTGTGCACCACAACCACTGAGTCTGCGTGCTCTGGAGCTTGTATGCCACAACTAGAGAGTCCGTGTGCCACAACAAAAGATCGGCATGACACAACTAAGACACGCCACAGCCAAGTAAGTATTTCTTAAAAACAACCTTGAAATAAAGTTAAGAACCATTATAAGGCCTATATGAAATTTAAATAAATAAATAAAACTGTGCTAGAGAACATTAAAAAATAAAGAATAGTGGTGGCTGCCAGGGGCTAGAGAAGGAGGAGATGGGGAGTTATTGCTTAATATGTACCGAGTTTCAGTTTGAGAAGATGAAACATTCTTGAGATGGATGGTGGTGGAGTTGTACAACAATGTGAGTGTACTTTAATGCCAATTAACTTTACACTTAAAAACTGTAATGTGGTAAATTCGGTATTGCCTATTTTATTTCAATAAAAAAATAGTGAATATACTGTACTCCTAGATAGAAGAGCTCAATATCATGTCAATTTTTCCCAAATGATAAATCTAAAATGTAATGCAATTATAATAAAATATCAAAATGATTGATTTTTTAAAACCTGGTTCTAAAATTCATTTCTAGGATTGATTTAGTAAATCCTGTTTTGACAGTCAAGAAGCCATCAGAATAAAAAGTTGGAGCTAAGGCTCACATGTGTGTGTGCTCAATCACTAAGTTGTGTCCAGCTCTGTATGACCTCATGGATGTAGCCCACTAGGCTCCTCTGTCCATGGAATTTCCTAGGCAAGAATACTTTAGTGGGTTGCCATTTCCTTCTCCAGGGCATCTTCCCGATCCAGGGATCAAACCCTCATCTCCTGCATTGGCAGGTGGATTCTCTACCTTTGAGCCACCAGGGAAGCCTCTAAGCCTCACATCTTACACCAAAATAAATTTCAAATAGATAAATGACGCTTAAATATATAAAACAAAATCCTGACGGTCCTAGAAGAAATCATAGGAGAAAATTTTTAAATAACCTCAAAGTGGGAAAAGGCCTTCTAGTGTGATGCAAAATCCTTAACTCATTAATTTTGATAAATCTAATGACATGAACGGAGAAGGCAATGGCACCCCACTCCAGTACTTTCGCCTAGAAAGTCCCATGGACGGAGGAGCCTGGTAGGCTGCAGTCCATGGGGTCGCTAGAGTCGGACACGACTGAGCGACTTCACTTTCACTTTTCACTTTCATGCATTGGAGCAGGAAATGGCAACCCACTCTAGTGTTCTTGCCTGGAGAATCCCAGGGATGGACACGACTGAGCGACTTCACTTTCCTTTCACTTTCATGCATTGGAGCAGGAAATGGCAACCCACTCTAGTGTTCTGCCTGGAGAATCCCAGGGATGGGGAAGCCTGGTAGGCTGCCGTCTATGGGGTCACACAGAGTCGGACACGACTGAAGTGACTTAGCAAAAAAAAAAAAAATGACATGAAAATTTAAATTTTCTTCACAACAAAGAAGCATGATAAAAAGACAAACAACAAACCAGGATAAAAATATTTGCAACCAACATCCCAGGAAAAATGCTAGCTTCCCTCAAGTATATGTATCAGAACTAGTGTTGTTTGGTTTCTAAAACCAAAGAGCTCCCAGATAGGTTTGGTAAATGCTGTGTACAGTAATTACTATTTGAAGTTTTACATAACGTACATTTGTCCACTGAAGTTCTGCAGTCCTGTAGTAAAGCATTTCTCACCTTTATTAACACTAAACCTTTTTTTATGGACTATCTATTAAATGCTTGCAGAACATATTTTGGGAAATATTTATCTACTATATGTTCATCTAATAAATGTTTTTTACTATACTCAGGGAAATCCATAATTCTGTTATCACATTTATTAAAGAGAAAATCATACATACCTATATCTTAAACATGTTTATAACTATTTTTGTGGATTACTTACTTGATTAAAAGCAAGTTTCAAAACTAGGACTTTACCAGAACTCCAGTTTCACCCTTCACCACCACCAGGAAAGCTCTAATACTAACATTCAAAGGTCAGAGGTGGAGAAAACAAAACCCAATAACTTGGTTTCTTAAAGGCTACCTTTTATATTATAATTCAAAACTCAAAGTTACGTTACTAAACAGAGTCTTTTAAAGTAGGTAAAATATATTTAAGCAAACACTGAGGCAGAGAATAAGCTTCTTATAGACAATCATACTGAACTGCAAAATACATTATTGCATAAACAAAGTCAAAGTAAATTACTGTCAGACAGAACAACATTGTGTTTCAATTAAACAATCACATGCTTCAGTTAATATGTTCATACTCATTAACTCATTGGATCCTGACTACAAAATAGTGGAAGGTAGGTAGTCAGGGTAGATCTTACTATTCCCACCTTACAAATTAAAAAACTGAAGTTTTGTTGATTTGCCCAAGAGCTAGTAATAGATTTAGTAGAAATCCAGGTCTACCTCTACACTCTATGTGTATATGAATATCAACAAGTAGTGCTATAAAAACCGGAATTATTTATTACTCATTTGGACAAAACAGCATTTTAATTTCAAGTATCATATATAAAAATACCTGAAGGTTATTCTCAAAGCAGGTCAAGGTGTGATTAAATTGGTTGAGGAAGTATACTGTGCTATTTGATAATTCTTCACTTTTGTTCGTTAAACAATCTGTCAAGAAACCAAAAAAGCATATTGATATAACTCAAGCAGTAATTATATAGTCATTTATCTCTTAAGCTGTTACCTTCCGTTTTGCACTATTGTAAACCTCTGTTCAAATAAGCATGAAGTTTCTTCACACGTTAAGAGAATTTTCCAAATACATGAAACTTAACCCCTTTCAGTTTCCGAAATATTTTGGTAACATCATAACCATTTTCATGAAAATCTTAATCACATACTCTCCTCTCTTTGTAAAAACAATATATCAAATAAAATTGAAACTGATTTTTTGACAGTGCAAAGTCTTAATCATGAATATCAGTTATCAAACGCTGCCTTAAAAGGAGTATTTCAGGCGTAAGACCATTTATCTGCATTGATTTCAGCTAAATGTATATGCTTTTTGATCCTTTTCTGTGTTAAATTTAGTAGTTCTGGGTCTCTTCCATCTCGAATAGTAGGTCAGTTATTGCATCAAAGAGGGTAATTTTAAAAAATCTGCTCTTTCTAGTCTATTGTGAGTTGGGAGACCAGAGAAACAAGCTGGTGATAATTTTGCATAAAATACTCATACAGGGACTTACAAGTAACATCTGGAAATACATACAATTGTTTCATATCTTTCTAAAAATCTCACATAAGTGATATTCCTCTGCAACTTGCTACTCTCACTTAGTATTAGCTCAAATTAAATCCTTTGAATTATTTTATATGCATGAACATAGCACAATGTATCTATCTATTGCCCCTCCTTGGATGAACCTATTCCTTATCCTCAGTTTGTGCTCTTATTCCTTATCCTCTCCCTGTACTCCCTCAGATTACTCTCTGGGATCTAGGTTCAAGTGCCTGACATCACATCCTAAAACTCACGGTCAGCCATTTCAATCTCACGCTCCTAGAATCCTTGTCCTCTTTACATTCCACGTAATCACAAATATTAATATTTTAAGCCTTCATTATCTTCCCAGGTGGCGCAGTGGTAAAGAATCTGCCTGCCAATACAGAAGCCTGGGTTGGGAAGATCCCCCAGAGTAGGAAATGACAACCCACCACAGTATTCTTCCCTGGAAAATTCCATGGACAGAGGAGCCAGTGGGCTACAGTCCATGGGGTCACAAAGAGTCAGACACAACTGAGTGACTGAGCACGCACACAACTTTTCTCTATTCCCAACTGTAGTTATAGAACGCTACTACAGAAAATTCTGAAGTTATAATGAGGGGACTCAATTCAAACTAATGTCAGATTCACAAAACAATCCTTGTAGATGCCCTGCCAATTATTCCACAAGAGATATTAAAATATTTTCTATTCTCTAGTACTCAACCATACTCTTGTTCCTCTTCAGTTCAACTGACAGCTGTACATTATACCCACTCAGGGCCATCTATTACTATCTTTCAACTGGGAGCAGATAGAAGGCTGTTGCAACTATCCAGGAGAAAAGAGGTAATGCAAACAAAAAGAAATCAATGGATAAGAGACAGATTGAATAAGTAGTGAAGAGTACCAGAATATGCCAACTCAAAATATGCCTTTTTGGGATATGGATTATTCTGAGCTAAAGGACTTTCAGAACCAATAGATTCAGGAAAAACTAAAAACAGGGTTCAAGTTTTTATTTTGTAAATAAAATTTACACTTGTAAAAGAAATTTCCATTTGTAAAGATGTCTTCCTCTCCAGAGAAAGAAGAACTCATAACAACTAACTCTTCCCAATGGAGAGGGCTCTAACTTAAATCTACATAACAAATCTTACTAAGCAATCCTGTTTACCATACTTTACTGGTCACTTCCCCATAACTTGCCTCCTACATCCAGAAGGCCAAAATCCCTTTCCTCTGATTAGCCTAAGATGTTATATAAACCCAAATTCTAACCATTTCTTTGAGTTCCTCATCATTGGGTGCTCCCACATGTGCATGTGCAATGCACATGTTAATAAGCTTCTGCTTGCTTTTTCTTGTTACTCCATCTTTGGCCAGTCTAATTAAAGAGTTCCAATCAAAGAACCTAAAATGGGTGAAGGAAAAAAAATTTTTTTCCCTCCCCTTGAGCAAACATTAGGATAAGACACACTATACAATGTATTCACTATTACAAACAACAATCACTACAATGAAAGCTAACATTAACTGAGTAGTTGCTATGTTCCAAGTGCCATGCCTGTACTTTAAACACATTCACTCAATTCTTACAACAATCTTATAAGGAAAGGTGGTGGTGGTGGTTTGGTTGCCAAGTCATGTCCAACTCTTTCAACTCCATAGACTATAGCCTGCCAGGCTCCTCTGTCCATGGGATTTCTCAGGCGAGAATACCGCAGTGGGTTGCCATTTCCTTTTTCAGGGAATGTTCCCAAGCCAGGGATCAAACTCACATCGTTGCAGGCAGTCTCCTGCATTTCAGGTGGATTCTTTATCATTGAGCCACCAGGGAAGCCATGAGGCAAGAACTTTTTAATATAAGGAACACTTTTTAAATAAGGAACAGAGGCTGACAGGAATTAAGGAAGTTGCCAAGGTCACGACCGATAAGTAAAAACCAGGAATTGTTACTCAGTCTGATTCCTAAGCCTGCATTTTCAAATACCACAAACACAAAATATTCACATCTACCCTCTAAAAAATTAAAGTTTAATACGGGTAATTAATAAATACACACCTCCACTCCTCCATCCACCACCCATAGATTTCCCCATAGATTTTACACCATGCAGGGATTCAGGTAGTTGCTATCAACTGCTCAGTGCTGGCAACTGAGACGAAGCCTAAAACTGGTGAACAGGGCAACTAGTACATTAAGACTCCTTTATGCAAGCTGGAAAAAGACATTGCCTTTGGGTAGTTTACAAGAGTGCTTCTGCCTCCAGAAGCTGAGTTGGAATCCCGCTCCATTCACCTGCTCACATAGGCCAATAGTGTAGGACCTGGTCTGTACCTGGGGCCCTGCTGATGCACTCTACATTCTCTGCAGCTTTATCTTCTCAAACATGTAAGTCCTGTTCTGATCGTTCACCTTATCATTTGAAAATCTGAGGATCACTTCACAAATTAGGAAACAGCCAGAGAAATAAGATGATATACTGAGGATCATACATCAAGTTAGTAAGTTATTAAAATATAAAATATACTTGTCAGGTTCTTAATTAAGTTTATCTCAATTATACCATTTTTTCTTTACTATTTAAAAATGTTATTCTATTGGCTTTCAAAAAGTTTATACACTAAATTCTTTAAAAAAAATAACAACATAAGCCTCTCTTAATCTTGGTTTAACATCATCACAAAGTAGCCTTGAATCTTTTTACACATGAGGTAGAGTATATATAAATAAAAACAGTTACAAACGTGCATAATATTAGTATATGGGCTAATAAGATTGAAGTGGCCTTTCCCCTGGCTGGCAGCGCGGAGGCCGAACGATGCCTGGAGTTACTGTAAAAGATGTCAACCAGCAGGAGTTCGTCAGAGCTCTGGCAGCCTTCCTCAAAAAGTCCGGGAAGCTGAAAGTCCTTGAATGGGTGGACACCGTCAAGCTGGCCAAGCATAAAGAACTTGCTCTCTATGATGAGAACTGGTTCTACACACCAGCTGCTTCCACGGCACGGCACCTGGCACCTGTACCTCCGGGGTGGCGCTGGGGTTGGCTCCATGACCAAGATCTATGGGGGGCGCCAGAGGAATGGCGTCATGCCCAGCCACTTCAGCAGAGGCTCCAAGAGCGTGGCCCGGCGGGTCCTCCAAGCCCTGGAGGGGCTGAAAATGGTGGAAAAGGACCAAGATGGGGGCCGCAAACTGACGCCTCAGGGACAGAGAGATCTGGACAGAATCGCTGGACAGGTGGCAGCTGCCAACAAGAAGCATTAGAACAAATGATGCTGGGTTAATAAATTGCCTCGTTCGTAAAAAAAAAAAAAAAAAAGATTGAAGTGGTTTACAGGTTTTGTAGTTGACATTTTGTAGGGAGGTAGAGGGAATAAAATTTCACCTACAACAATTATACATCTGTATATAATGAGCCATGTCATGGCACAGGGGGTGGGTGTATACCCCTGTATTGCCGTATAAAAGAGAGAGCAATGGTAATTTCTTCTATACAAAATATGTAACTGAAGTAATTTCTTTATAAAAAGGTAATTTATAGAATAATGAAAAATAAAAACAAAAGAAAAAATAATTTAAAAAAAAGAAGCTTCTCTGAACAACAAAGAACTTAATTCCTCTTATTTTACTAACAGCCATTCCTTTTCATTTGAAATAATTTGAAAATTAAACTAAAAGCTAATATAGACCAGTCATCTTATTAAGTACTGCATTAATGCAGCACTATCAAAAATCTTTCAGTGATCATTAGTGATATTATAAAGCACAAAGGAGTTTACTTACATAATGAGATTAAAAATGTCTTCATTATTAAAGAGCTCTGACTTTCTGATCTAAAACAAAGGAACTCCAGTGAAATTCCTTTTATCCTTTTGTAAGAATTGGGAACATATGGTTACAAGCAGTGAGAAGCTATATAGTTTAGAAATTAATAAGAAATATTAGTAATAATAAAGCTTCCTATAAGCACTATAAGTGAAGTGGTCATTATGAATTTTCCTCATCTCAGATAACCAATGAAGCCTCATCAAGGACAGATTAGCACAGTTTCTAGCTCAGTAAGGGCTCAGGCATCAGCTCAAGAGGCATTCTTAAAGGTGTTAAGGGTTCAAGTTAAGACCTTACATAGAAACCTACTAAATATCATAACAGGAATTATGTATCCATCTTTAGATAAAAGAATTTGACATCTGTTAGGAGTTTGTATAAGAATCTCTGCTGTTTTTCATAACTAGTTTTATAGAGAAAAACAGGGACAATCACCAATTTCTGAAAAATAGGGTAAGCTTCAGAAAATATAGCATTAAAGTATGGCAACTTTTTACCTAAACAACATAATTAAGCTTAGTAAGTATGAACATAGGATATCTAAAGTTATAAGACATAAATGTGTGTCTAATGCTTAGTATGCTACCATTTGGCTAAAATATGGGAAAGATGGGTTCCAATTAATTGACTTTCTTGTTCACTTTTTTTTTTAAGATTAATTTATTTATTTTTGGCTCTGCTCAGTCTTCATTTTGGAGCATGGCCTCTAGGGCACGCAGGCTTCAGGAGTTGCGGTGCTCAGGCTTAGTTGCTCCGAGGCATGTGGCATCTTCCTGGACCAGGCATGGAACCCTGGTTAACTATTAAGTTTTATTATTGGTTTTTAAAGAATCAAGACAAAAAGTGAAGAGTGGCAGAATATGCCTTTCTAACATAGGCTTATCTGCCATAAGGATTATTTTGAGCTGCAGGCACCTGGAAAACAGCCAATGTAGTGATAAGCTTTCTATGAATTCCCCCTTACCTGCCTAAAGACAGAGCTTCCAAAAGAAACTCAATTGTCATAAATCTCTTCTCCAGGAGTTTCATCAACTAGGGAAGATTTTCTCCTATCAGGGGAAAGGTGACCAATTGAACAGAATGGCGAGTCCAGAAATAAATTCCTGCATATATAGTCAACTATGGGCTTCCCTGGTAGCTCAGAGTTGAAGGTGCCTCAGCAGTAAAGAATCTGTCTGCAATGTGGGAGACCCCTGCAGTGCAGAGACTGGGGTTTGATCCTGGGTTGAGAAGATCCCCTGGAGAAGGAAGTGGCATCCCACTCCAGTATTCTTGCATAAGCTGATAGCATAGAAACAGTGGAATGGTGATTATCAAAGGGTGGTGGGTGGGGGTAAAGGGGGTGGTTGGTCAAAGGGCGCAAACCTCCAGTTGTACGATGAGACAAGTTCTGGGGATCTAATGTACAGAATGGTGATTTAGTTAGCAATACTGTATTGTATACTTGAAAGCTGCTAAGAGAATAAATTTTAAGTGTTCTTATCACACACACACACACACACACACACACAATGGTAATCGTGTGACATGATGGAGATGTTTGTTATCCAACACTATGGTGGTAATCATTCTGTATATAATTGTATCAAATCAACACATTGTACAACTTAAATGTAAACAATGTTACATGTCAATTACATCTCAAAAAAGTTGAAAAAGAAAAAAATAAAAAACAAAGTACCAAAACACTACCTTAAAGCAAGTTATGGTCCCATCAAATCTGGTCACTCTACTAATTATCCAACTGTCATATGCATAAGATAACTAAGAAGGATCTCAATAACCAGGCTATCCTTATGTCAACAATACACAGCTTTAAAATTGTGAAGAGAAATCCTTGATATATTTTCTTTACCTCTTAGCAGTCACTCTCTACAAAAATTAATTTTCATGTTATTTGTAATGTGAATTGGAAGAGTTGTATTAACATTTCTTTTGAATTTTAATTTCCCAAAACTCATTTCTAACAAAGACCAATATCATTCAAAGACACAGAAATTCTAAATATAAAATAGACGGTAGTGGTAATGCATGGCACTCTTTTAAAAATTTTTTTATTTTATATTGGAGAATAGAGATGGTTAGATAGCGTCACTGACTCAACAGACATGAGTTTGAGCAAACTCTGGGAGACAGTGAAGGCCAGGGAAGCAAAGCATGCTGCTTTGGGGTTCATGGGGTCGCAAAGAGACGGACATGACTTAATGACTGAACAACAACAACAATGGTAGATTAACAATGTTGTTTTAGAATGGCACTCTCTTTTATTGAGTTTCTAGCCGTCCTTTCATCAAGTAATAATGGCAAAGACTAGGTACTAACCCACAGCTAGGTCTAATAGAAGGAAAGGTGATTTTTTAAACAATATTTTAGCTTTTACACTTTTAAATGTTTATATTTTTAATAGTTATTTTTAAAAACCCTAACATCCCCTTAAATTAACTTTAAAAGGTTTTAAACTATGTAATTATAGTTTTACATTTTCTTAGCATAGAAGATGAAAAAGGAATAGTCATTTTATATCAGAAGATACATGCCTACAAAATGGATCACATATTGGTTTAAGTTTCAGTTAAAAGCAAGTTTGAAAAACACATCAGTAAGTTTTGTTCTTCCTTTGTAATTTTTTTCCTTCCCATTTTATCTTTTAGATGCCAGATGGAATAGACTCCAGATTAGTTACCACTAAAGGTTGATGCTTTTGAACTGTGGTGTTGGAGAAGACTCTTGAGAGTCCCTTGGACTGCAAGGAGATCCAACCAGTCCATTCTGAAGGAGATCAGCCCTGGGATTTCTTTGGAAGGAATGATGCTAAAGCTGAAACTCCAGTACTTTGGCCACCTCATGCGAAGAGTTGACTCATTGGAAAAGACTCTGATGCTGGGAGGGATTGGGGGCAGGAGGAGAAGGGGACGACAGAGGATGAGATGGCTAGATGGCATCACTGACTCGATGGACGTGAGTCTGAGTGAACTCCAGGAGTTGGTGATGGACAGGGAGGCCTGGTGTGCTGCGATTCACGGGGTCGCAAAGAGTTGGACACGACTGAGTAACTGAACTGAACTGAACTGAAAGGTCTCTATTGCTGGCATCCCTTATCAGCTCTATATTTGTAAATTTAATAACTAGATCACCACATAAAGTTAACTGAGATAAAAGGGATCATGGCTTGTATTTAACAATTTTATACAAACTCTGAGAAAACTGACCAGTGTTTTGTGTTTAAATAAAAAGGCAAATAATCTATATTTTTGAATATTTATATTGCAGTTTTTATGTATATACTATAGGGGAGGAAAAGTAATTTTCCCTCTACCCTTCTAAGTTCTCAGCTGGGACCCCTGTGACAAAAGTCAGATCAGTAGGAGAAAAACAAACAGAAGTTTGTTAACTTGTATATGTCACATATACATGGAAGATACAAAAGGAAATTGAGTAACTCAAAGAGGTAGTTTAGAATTTAGGCTTGAATATAATGTTCAGGTAAAAACAAAGAAAGATGGGTGTAGAGGAGGTCAGTGGTGAAGTGACTAGGAAAAGTAACATAAGCAAGTACAAGGCTATGCAGGTTTATGTCCCTGCTTTCTCCATTTACAAGATTTTCTTGTGATTTAAAGTCATCGTTTTCTTCCTGGTGTAGAGACGGAGACACTCTTATAAACAGAGATTTCCTTTATAAATATAAATTTCTAAACAAAATGGTTATTTCTACTCTGTTTTCAGAGCTTCTCCTGAGAAACAGTGTCTACTGTTTCTCAAAATAATGAGCTTGAAATAACCCTCACGCCAAAGAGGCATATTTTGGGATAGCACATTTGGTCTCCTACAGTACAAAATGACAACATCCTAGGCAAACTTCTGTCTGATCAGACACAAATTCATTTAAAATTATAGTGTGACATGATTGCTTTCTTCCATTTTATTAAAAGAGTAAATATTCTTTGTATTCATTCTTTTACCTGTTTCTAAAGGCCAAATCGGAGAAGGCAATGGCACCCCACTCCAGTACTCTTGCCTGGAAAATCCCATGGACGGAGGAGCCTGGTGGGCTGCAGTCCATGGGGTCGCTAAGAGTTAGACACGACTGAGCAACTTCACTTTCACTTTTCACTTTCATGCATTGGAGAAGGAAATGGCAACCCCCTCCAGTGTTCTTGCCTGGAGAATCCCAGGGACAGGGGAGCCTGGTAGGCTGCCGTCTATGGGGTCACACAGAGTCGGACATGGCTGAAGTGACTTAGCATAGCATAGCATAAAGGCCAAATATTTAAAACAAACAATGACTGAATAGATAACAAACAGATTGCTAAGTACAAGGTAAACCGAAGCCTGGGGCTTCCCAGGTGGCACTAGTGGTAAGAATCTGCCTGCCAATACAGGAGACACAAGAAACACAGATTTGATCCCTAAGTCCACAAGATCGCCTGGAGAAGGGAATGGCACCCTGATCCGGTATTCTTGCCTGGAGAATCCCATGGACAGAGAGAGGAGCCTGGTGGGCTATAGTCCATGGGGTCACAAAGAGTCAGATATGACTGAGTGACTTAGTATGCGCGTGTGCGCGCGCACACACATACACATGCACACACACACACAAACACAGAGAAGCCTAGAGCATCATTTATAAAGAAAATAGAGTGAGGATCTCACGAAATCAGTGGTTTAATAGATCTGCTTGCTAAAGATGTGATTGTCTCAGAACCCGATGCCGGATTCCTGATCATTGCTGAGGATTAACATTAGAAAATGTGCGGCTTTACTAAAGACATTTTTTTCACATTATCTACTTTTAATTTTATGTAGCATGATAGAAAAAAAAGAATATTTTACATTTCTATTTTTAGTAAAAGACTAGGTTTTCTATAATATCAAACATGTACATAGCATAAACATTAAACTTTGTAGGGCTAAAATGTATCTATATTTCTTAAAATGGAGACTGTGCAATTAATTTATCAAATAGAACTTAAAAAACAAAATTAGGCCTTAACTCATGAATACAGTCTTTTCTTAAAGCCTTTTGATTTTAGTTCCACACTCTTGATCTGTAATTCCTTTACACTTTCTGAGCCTTCATTCTACTTCACAGGGCTTATTGTGAAGTTCAAATGAGCCAAGTGTTATGAAATTGAGAAATATTATTTAACTGCTGACTTATTACTCACCTTCTTTAGCTCATTTTTCCCTTTCTTCAAATTTCTTTTCTCACTACTTTGTAAGAAAACACTATGTTGCTCAAGTAACAATGTCTTGTTAAATTTTGGTGAAAATTCAAAGTTTTTTGAACAATTCTTTAAAATTTTCAGAAAATGTTCATAATATCTTTATTGAGCAGATTTCAGAGAACATAATTAGAAGTGTTTCCAGGTAATTTGGTATAGATTATTCATTTCTAGGTAAGATAATTATTTTAGAATGAATGCCCAAGGGAGAACTGCTGAGGAGTACAAATTTATAAAACTATTTTATTTCCATATAAAATACAGAATATAAACTGTGATAAATTTTAAAATGTGAAACAATGAATGGAAGACAATTTTTATGGATGCATAATCTGGGAAAAGAAAATAGCCAATCTTTCTAATTACATCTAACATACAAATAATCACAGCAGATTTGGACCATTTGTCAAGTTTTTTTAAATTTTATGTATTTTTGACTAGGTATTAAATGCACATGGTATATAATCCAAAGGATACAAATGTAAGTAGAATGAAAATTAAGTCTTTCTTTCTTTTCTGCCCACCTAGCTATATAATTCTCCAAAAGATGTCATACTTCTCTGCACCCTGCTTGGCCATACATTTTGGGCAAATTAATTTTAATTAGGGAGTAAACATTTCATTTTTTCTTCAGAAGTCCAATCAAGGAATATTTTCAAGATAGGACGCCTCATAGAAAAACAAAGGCAAACAAAGCACCCTAAGAATTTATTCTAAAGAGTTTTATACCTGCCATACTGAGTAAGTATGCAGCAAAATGTTTTTTTCCTTTTTTAGAAAATAACTAGAGAAGAAAGCTTCTTTCAATTGGTAAATTCATTACAAAATACCTTTTAAAGAAAAGATGCTTTACCTCTCACATATATAAAGTAACATCAGGTCAAATTCTTAAAGAAATGGGAATATTAGACCACCTTACCTGTCTCCTGAGAAGCCTGTATGCAGGACAAGAAGCAACAGTTAGAACTGGACATGGAACAATGGATGGCTTCAAAATTGGGAAAGGAGTGCATCAAGGCTGTATATTGTTACACTGCTTATTTAACTTGTATGCAGAGTACATCATGCAAAATGCTGGGATGACTCACAAGCTGGAATCAAGATGTCTGGGAGAAATATTAGCAATCTTAGATATGCAGATGATACCACTTTAATTGCAGAAAGTGAAAAGGAACTAAAGAGTCTCTTGATGAAGGTGAAAGAAAAGAGTGAAAAAGTTGGCTTAAAACTCAACATTCAAAAAACTAAGATCATGGCATCCAGTCCTATCACTTCATAACAAATAGATAGGGAAAAAGTGGAAACAGTAACAGATTTTATTTTCCTGGGCTCCAAAATCATTACGGACAGTGGCTGCAGCTATGAGATTAAAAGACACTTGCTCCTTGGAACGAGAGCTATGACAAACCTAGACAGCATTATTAAAAAGCAGAGACATCACTGCCGACAAAGGTCCGTATAGTCAAAGCATTGGTTTTTCTAGTACTCATGTACAAATGTGAGAGCTGGACCAGAAAGAAGGCTGAGTGCCAAAAAATTGATACTTTTGAACTGTGGTGCTGGAGAAGACTCTTGTGAGTGTCTTGGACAGCAAGGAGATCAAACCAGTTAATCTTAAAGGAAATCAACTCTGAATATTCATTGGAAGGACTGATGCTGAAGTTCCAATACTTTGGCCACCTGACACAAAGAGCCAACTCATTGGAAAAGACCTTGATGCTGGGAAAGATTGAGGGCAAGAGGAGAAGAGGGTGACAGAGGATGAGATGGTTGGATGGCATCACTGACTCAATGAACATGAGTTGAGCAAACTCCAGGAAATGGTAAAGAACAGGGAAGTCTGGCATGCTGCAGTTCATAGGGTCACAAAGAGTCAGAGATGACTTAGCAACTGAACAACAACATCAGTCAAAAGAAGTGAACCCCAACATATACCCCATTTATTCTAATGAACTGATTTTAAATGATTTGCAATTAACATATTTTTCAGTTCAGTTGGTAAAGAATCTACCTGCAATGCAGGAGACCCCAGTTTGATTCCTGTGTCAGGAAGATCTGTTGGAGAAGGGATAGGCTACCCACTCCAGTGTTCTTGAGCTTCCCTTGTGGCTCAGCTGGTAAAGAATCTACCTGCAATGCAGGAGACCTGGATTTGATCCCTGGGTTGGGAAGATTCCCTGAAGAATTAAAAGCCTACCCATTCCAGTATTCTGGCCTAGAGAATTCCATGGACAATATAGTCCATGGGGTTGCAAAGAGCTGGACATGACTGAGAGACTTTCACTTCACTCACTTCATCTATCAATGGATTTTTGTGAAGGGCTTAATAATACTTAAAAACAGCTCTTCTGTTTATGTTAAACAAACTGTTCAATCATATTTATACTAAAAAGTTTTACTCCAAAAAGGAAAGATTTTGCCTTAAAAAAAAAAAAGTTAGCTGTCAGCCAAGCCTCTGAATTAATAGAAACAAAATGAAAAGAGTTAATATCCAATATCCATGGTATACTACAAAGGAAAGAAACTTAGCAGGGAGTCTTTTTTCCATCGTCATATGAATAAACAAAAAGACAAAGTCCTTAGAAAAGTTAAACTCCTTAATGACTTACAGGTACACAGATTTTTAATTCATTCTGTCCTTTTTATTTTTACAGCCCATGCCCTACTTCACATTTTCTTTGCCTCTTGCCTAAACCATTGTAAAAATTTCCTCACTGGTCTCTCCCTTCCATTGGGGTTCCACAGGAAAAAAAAGGATTTTTACAGTTTAAAAACATTCAGAAAGTGCTAGGTTAAGTGATATTTGAAAAATTTTAACCTATAGTCCTCACTGACTTTAATATTCCATGTGTATTGTAAGTTCCCAAGATACTACAGTATATAACCACTTCATAGTACTATGCTGATGCTCTAAGCAGTATGAAAAATGTTGGCATAAGTGATAAACTACTATATAGGTCAAAGTCCTACTTTCCCTTTCCAAGTTCACCTCCCACTGTGCTTCCAGCATCCTGTAATGTCTATTACTGTTTTATATCTCTGTGCCTTTGTTCAGGATGCCTCTCTATCTGCAGTGTCCTTCCTCTTGTCTCTACTTACTGAAATCATGTCCAGTCATAAAGGTGTAGGATCAAAAGGTACCTCCTCCTGGAAGTCACTTCAAATTCTTGTCAATCTGATTTTTTTCGATTTTCCCAAGAACTCTATGATGTTTTCGTAGCATTTATTGTCACCTTAGGTTATACTGTAACTCTAACTTTCTTCTTCACTAAATTATAAGATATGGAAAACAAGAATTTCCTAATACATAGTTGGTTTTAAAAACACTTATGAATTGAAATAATAACTTTAATTTTTCCAAAGAATGCCTGAAAATAAATCTCATTTCATTATACAAATACATACAAGCCCACAAACCTGCTGGAACTGATGTTACCACCTCCCCCTACCACCATTTGACAGATTATTATAAACATCATAATTATTAAGCAGTTAACATTCCGTGAACAGTAACTATATGCCCGGTACTGAGCTAAGAGCTGTACGCAATTTATTTCATTTAATCTTCAAAACTATCAGGTAAAGTAGGTTCCAATATTACCATGAATTTACAGGTGAGGAAACTGAAGCTCCAAGAGGCAAAATTATATGCCCAAGGTCTGACAGTAGTAGGTTAAGATAGAATAAGTCACAGAGCTTAGAACAAGATTCAGATCTGATTGCAAAGCTCACTGTTAACTGCTACTCTTTGCTGGCTTTCAGTATTTGCCCAAGATGTTCTCACTAATAAACCATGATGCTAATCAAAATTCATTTAAATTTAGTAATAAAGAGTATTTAAAATTTTCAGAGTTCAAAATTCACTAAAGTAAAATCTGACATCTATACTATTGAAATACAACTTCAAAAATGAAAGTGAAAGAGTTACTTACTTGCACAATTTGCCTTCTGCCATGTGGAATTAAAAAACTCAGACAGAATCACAACTATTTGCATTCTATCTGCCATTAAAAGGCTTCTGGCACAACTATGACTCTCTGAAGAATTCTGTAACCAAACAAAAGAAAAAAATACAATCTGAGTATTCTTAGACTTCCCAAACAACAACCTGAGGCCCAAAAAACCTTATAAAAATAATTCATATTTATTATAAGCTTTTGGGGGCTTCCCAGGTGGCTCAGTGGTAAAGAATCTCCCTGTCAAAGCAGGAGACGCAGGTTTGATCCCTGGGTCAGGAAGATATCCTGGAGGAGGAAATGGCAACCCACTCCAGTATTCTTGCTTGGAAAATTCCATGGACAGAGGAGCCTGGCAGGCTATAGTCCATGGAGTCACAAAGAGTCTGACACAACTGAGCAATGGAGCACATATGCATTATAAGCATTTAATATTTTGTTATAATCAAATAATGACATCATTAATAATAACTGTAATAAAACAATAGCAGCTAACATTTATTGGCACCAGGTTCACTTACAAAGGAAGAAAATCTTTGCTTCTTAAATAAGTATTTGCTTCTATGGTACCATTTCAAATACTTAGGCCCACATATAATATTAATATACTTCTTATGAACAGGAAAATATTCTGGAAAGCTGTTCACCAAAATGTATCAGTAGCTATCTCTAAATAATGGAAATAGAAGGGTTTTCATTTTCTTTTTTGCCTCTTTTACACTGTCCAAACTTTTCTACAATGAACATATATTATTTATGTATTTTTAAAAATCTGGTGGGTAAATGATGACAAAACATTGTTTCATCTTCTGGACAGTTTTGGCTCAAAATCTTAAAATCCACAAGAATGGATTTACACTATGTAAATGATAAATTCAAGTTCCTGAATTACTGGATCCTTATCTATTTCCTTTCCTTTTTGCCACAAGCAAAGTTAAGTCTTGCTGACCCTTCACCCTTTCAAAGTTATTTAACTTCTATTATTTACCAGGCATAATAAGTATCCTGGAATTTTGGGGTAAGTTTTCCCTGATGGTGCAGAGGTTAAGAATCTGCTTTGCAATGCAGTTCAATCCCTAATCAGGGAACTAGACCCTACATGCCTGTGGGCTGCTACTGAAGCCTGTATGCTCTGGAGCCTACAAGATACAACTAGAGATTCCATTTACTGCAACAAAAGATCTTACATGCTGCAACGAAGACACAATATAGCCAAATAAATAAATAAAATATTTTCTTAAAAAGAGAATCCTGGTGTATTGAGGGTACAAAGAGTGACAAGGCATGCCATCAACACTGGGCCTTCAAGAACCTCCCCAGAGACATACAGATAAGGAATTAGTGTGATGAGCAATAAATGAGAGAGTGTGCTAGCTCTAGAAAAGAACTGATCAGCCATGTGGGGTTAGAAAAGAGGGAAGTTGGGCTTAAGAGCAGAAATCTTGCTTTAAAATCTCTCTGAAGATCATTTTGGGATGATTACCCATTCTGTGGCTTAGTTTTGTTAACTCATTAAAAGATGCAACCTCGAATAAAATATGTTAAAAGCCCCTTTCCTGGAATTGCTTTCAGAGCAATATCAGCTATAGAAGAAAATTTCAGGAAAGAAAATGAAACAATATTTTGTGATAATTTACCCATCAGATTAAAATGGAATGTGGCCTAAAGAGTCAGACAAACCTGAATTACTAGCTGGCAATCTCGGAAAGCTGAGGTAAACTCTGTGAGGCCCAGTTTCATAATCATTGAGTCCTACAGGTACCGTATTAAACGAAATAGCATAGATGAATCACTTAGCACACTGGCTGGCACCCAGTAAGTAACTGATATTTGCTATTTCACCTAGCTACCTGTTGCCAACAAAAGTGCTCTAGGTGGGTGTAGCTGGCTAAGTGTAACCTGTTACTTAAGAAGGAACTGGATGTAAGTGGATGATTGGCTATTTTAAAAGTCAATACAGAATAACCTGTATGAGTGGTCAGTGTGTGGAATAGTTCAGTTGAGGAAGACATCAATGTAGTTGGGAGAAATGAGGAGAGTTCATGGAGGAAGCAGGATTTGAACTAAGCCCAATACTAAGAAAGGGGCAATATAGTGGTTAGGGCTCCACACTCAAACCCAGATTCAATCCCGGTTGGGGAACTAACATCCCACATGACGCATGTGTGCTAAGTCGCTTGCCGTGTCCGACTCTGTGCGACCCATGGACTGTAGCTCACCAGGCTACTCTGTCTGTGGGACTCTCCAGGCAAGAATACTGGAGTGGGTTGCCATGCCCTTCCCTGGGGATCTTCCCAACCCAGGAATCGAACCCGCATCTCTTATGTTCCTGCACTGGCAGGCGGGTTCTTTACCACTAGTGGCACCTGGGAAGCCCAGGGAAAAGGGAAGAAAGGGGAAAAGGTTTTAAATGGAGTAAATAAAATGATCAAGGGGTGAAAGAAGGAATGACTATGTGGTATTCAGGGAGTATCCAGGATGAGAAGATGGTGGCAACCATGAGAATGGAAGGGAAATGATGAATAACCCCAATGATGATGATGTACTTTTGAATACCTAGTGGTTCTAAATGCCCTAAATGTATAGCTCATTAAATCCTTGTAAAAACTCTATGAAATAGACAGATCATCCTTCTGGATTAAATCCAGCCACTTTCACTGCATGGGACTCATGACATGGCACCTGCCCACTTTCTCAGACTCAAATAACTAGTCTCCTCCTGGCTCACAGTGCTTTGAGTTCTTTCTAGTCCTTAAACACACCAGACTCTCGGAGTCTTCACACCTGCTACTTCTTTACAATGTATATATTCTCCCCATTCTCCCACCCTCTCAAATTTTAGGTGTCTTTAACTATTCACCACTTCTATCTATTCCCAGCCTGAGTCCTGATCAGCACTCTTGTTACATGCTTTGGTGGCATTTGGGATTTTTTTCTCTGCAACACTTACATCACACCTGAACTAAATAATTATAATGATGTTTAATGTCTGTTTCCTCTATCAGACTATAAGCTCTTCTCATTCACAGATACATCCCTAGTAAGTACAACTACCCTGCACATCATAAGTATTGAAGAATTTTTCTGAATGAATAAGAACCAGTGCTGGAGAAGGAAATGGCAACCCACTCCAGTAATCTTCCCTGGGAAATCCCATGGACAGAGGAGCCTGGTGGGCCACAGTCTATGGGGTCCCAACAGTCAGACATGACTTAGCAACTAAACCACAAAGAAACAGTGCATTCTAATCTCTAATGAAAGACAGACATATTATGTCATGTTGTGTTCCAATCTCCTCCTTCTATTCCTAAGAATTTGTAAATCTACACTAAAATTATGTTGAACACTTCCAGATACATATCCTCAATTACTAGTACCTTCATAAATATATACACATATCTATATGTCTATCTGGGCTTCCCAGGTGGCACTAGTGGTAAAGAACCTGCCTGCCAATGCAGTTGACACAGGAGATGTGGGTTTGATCCCTGGGTCAAGTAGATTCCCTCGAAGAGGAAATGACAACCCACTCCAGTATTCTTGCCTGGAGAACCCCATGGACAGAGGAGCCTGACAGACTATAGTCTATAGGGTCGCAAAGAGTCGGATACAACTGAAGTGACTTAGCACACAAACATATGTCTATCTATCTGCCTATATAAATTTTAAATGAACCAAGTAGAATAAGATAGAGATTAGCAATTCAGAATAGGGGGAGGAGAGGCAAAGCATCTTGGCAACCACTCTGATGATGGTGAACAGCTCAATGAAACTATATTCCTATGAGTTTAAACTAAAAGAAGAAAGTATGATTCAAGTAAGAAGGAATCCATTAATTCCATTATTCAGGTTTCACAAATCACTGTATTCTTTATCTTGAGATAATAAAACTATATGGAGTCCTTGACCCATTAATTCCAAGAGAAAGTGACTAGAAAATAGAATTCTTTTCAGATAACTATTACAGATAAATCAATCAGTTTGCTGCACCACAGAAATAGCATGCTAATTTCTACCATTGATTCTTTTTCTCTTTACACTCTCCTCCTCTCTCAGTCAATCCATGGACATGGATTCACACTAAAGAGTTGAGAAAGAATGTCTTGATAAAATTCTGCTTGTAGGTTTTCTCTAATAAGCACCCCCCTCTTGCTCTCTTCCCTCCTTTAATTCAGCATCTTCACTCTTTTGTTCTAAAATCCTATTGTACAATTTGTAACATTCACATGGATTTTTTTTCCTTTTTAAATTTTTCTCAATATAGATTAATTTTATTTCCCTAACTACACTGATAATTTTAAGTTTGAAGCCTGGACTATCCCCTCCTTTTCCTTCAGTACCCTTTTACCTGTTCAATATTTAAGAATAGCATGTACTTGCTAATTAAACTGATTTAAATCAAAGACTTGAGTCAAAGAAAATACATTACTCTCCAGAAACAACTCCCTGCTGCACACACACAAAGGACAACTGATAATTTAAATTCACTCCTAAGAAATTCATACATATTTTTCCATATGTTCATTACTACACATAATGGCTCAATTCCCACACCTATCTGAAAAAGCCTATTAAACCCATGAAATACCCCCAGAAGTTCAGAAATCATGCTTTTGAGCTATGGCATCCAGCTCTACTGAGGAAAGGGGTGGATGAGTTGGGAGAGGAAATATAAATTGGGGAAAGGGTCTTTCTGCCTCTTGTTATCTCTCCTCTGATCCTTTCACACAACAGTGAGGCAAGCCAGGTATGCAGGTCACTGGTAGAATGTGAGACACAAAGCAGAGGACACAGTTCATGCCACCCTTACATTGCCATGGGCAGTGGGGAACTCATGTGGAAATCCATACACAAATTGGCCCTTAATTGGCCCACAGAAGCCCATAGCACTGTACCACCAGAGTTTGGGGTAATTTTTTAACTTCATCTTAATTCCACAGAAACTACACAAATGAGAAAAGTATTTGCTGCCTCAAGAGCCAAGCAGTGCAACACAATTCAGTCATTCTGACCACAGAACAACTAACTCACTTACTGCTTAAATCAGTTATGATGCCGTACATACCTGCTATAGTATGACAGCAAGGGACAAGTCTTGGGTGCTTTAAAATAATGGGGTATACACACACACACATATATATCCCTGGCTATAGAGAAGGCAATGGCACCCCACTCCAGTACTCTTGCCTGGAAAATCCCTTGGATGGAAGAGCCTGGTAGGCTATAGTCCATGGGGTCGCTAAGAGTCAGACACGACTGAGCAACTTCACTTTCACTTTTCACTTTCATGCATTGGAGAACGAAATGGCAACCCACTGCAGTGTTCTTGCCTGGAGAATCCCAGGGACAGGGGAGCCTGGTGGGCTGCCGTCCATGGGGTTACACAGAGTCGGACACGACTGAAGCGACTTAGCAGCAGCATACCCAATAGAAGGATGCACGAAAATATTGCATGTAAGCCTAAACTTCCTTGAAAACTTACTCTTTACAGAAAGATTGAGCACAGAATTTATTTAATGCAAATAAATTCCCTATTTATATAAAAATGCATACTTATGTCAAGTAATATCAGGCTGACAAAGTAGGGGATGCAATGTCTAAATACGTCTAAATTCTGTCAAATCAACCATAATTTATGAAATAATTCCAATCACATTTTCATGAGACTTTTTTTCTCAGTACAAGAGGAACTTTCCATTCCATAATCCCAATGTCATTCCTCATGTTGTTCCTTTAAAAGGGATATCCAGCCCATACCTCATGACTCCCACCAGCCTTGACACTAATCCTTTCCTAAGCCAAGCCCTATAAGGTACTTAGGAACAGGGACATGTCTCTGTGTCTTTCTTTTAATTAAGTGCCTCATAGCGTGTACCACATGACCAGAAGAGCTCTGAGTACCAAGACACGAGAGCAGCTTTACTATTTTGTAAAATTTTAGTTCCCATTTACTGAAAACTATTGCTATGTGCCAGTTTTTTTTTCTTTTATAAAATATTTATTTCCTTACTAGGCTGTGCCGGGTCTTAGTTGTAGCATGCAGGATCTTTTAATTGCAGCATGTGGGATCCTATTTCCTAAGCAGTGATCAAACTTGGGACCTCTGCATTGGAAGCTTTAAGGCTTAGCCACTGGACCACCAGGGAAGTCCCTGTGCCTGTTTTCTAAGAGTTCGTTTTATCTCCATCTTACACATGAGAAAACAGGCCCAGAGAATATAACCTGCTCAGAGTACACCTCTAATAAGAGAGAAGAAATGGTGTCCTAGCCAAATGTCTCCAGACTGTATTAATGACTAAAATGGCCTTTCATACATTATCTCTTTTTTTATTATTTTAACAGTCACCTCTGGCAGCAGTTTTCCTCCATTTTACAGAGGAGGAAACTAAGACTCCAAGATAATTAATCTGAGGTCAAACTTCTAGAAAGTGGTGAATCTGAAACGGTTTGGCTACAAAGTTCAAGTTTCTCATCACCACCACACTGCAGTTTCTCCACTTCACCTGGGGTTTCAGGAAAGAGTCCTTCCTGGGAACTGCAAGTGGGGAAAGGAAGAAGCTGTGGCAGAGTTGGGGCAAAGGGGTGAAGGAAAGGAAGAAAAGGCAGGGTTGGGGTGCAGAAGCCCCAAGAAAACTAGTTATACCTATCTGCAAGTATGTACCGAAAGAGGCCCAACAGCAGCCATGGAGGCAAAAATCCAAACCTCAAGCCCTCCCTATACCACCACCCACTTTTCTGATGCCCCTAACTCCACTGCCCCAATCCAACCTCGTTTTCTCACAGATGGGGAAACTGAGGAGCCCCTCCCCACCCCCGCCCCACCCCGAGTTAACTATCATTACATCCTCCTCACTTCCCAACAATCCACACCAGAGGTCCCGGATGTGCTCTTCTACCCACCCCCACGGCTCGGCTGATGTTGTCCATCTTGTTGGCGACCTGTTGGAAGAGTGGGTAGCAGGTCTGACAGAGGCGCACCGGTCGGGCGCCGCGCACTAGACACCCGGTCAGCTCAGCACTGCTGTTGGCGAAGTCCAGCAGCAGCTCCCGGCACTCTGGATCCAGATCCGGCAAATCTGGGGGGAGTGACAGTGGCCCCATCCTTCCGCCCTGCAGCAGAGCCAGGGACAAGTCTTCCACCTCCAGCAACTGCTCCTCCGACAGGAGGTCGTGGAGGACCCTGTGGGGGCTGCTGCCCACGGAGAAGGTGCCCAGAGCCAGTCCCGACCACAGCAGCACCACCAACAGCAGCCGCAGCAGCAGCAATGATGACCTCCGCCGCTCGATGGTCCGGTTCGGGTCCATCGCGGGGTTCCACAACCCCCAAGGCGCAAACTGCCTCCTGATCACTTCCAGTCGGGGCTGCGGATAGCAGCCGCTTCCGGCTTCCTCAGGCGCAGGCCGCTACCACGGTCACGAGGTGCGCGCGTCACGGCCCCGCCCCCGGCGCGCGGCTCCCCGCCCCATTGGCCGCCGAGAGCCGCTCGCGCCGCAGGCTGGCGCGCGTGCGGGAGCGCGCACACACGGGCGGCGTCGCGCTCCCAGCCGGTGACAAGCGCCTGACTGAGGGTCGCGCGAGACCCGGGCGGCGTCCAGCTGTGGAACACCGAGCCGAGGCTCGCCCGCGCTGTGAATACAGGCGTCGGCCGCTTTGAACAGTTAAATTTTAGGAGTCTTGCCCTCAGTTGCCCACCGCCTTGGGAGTTTGCTGAGTTCTACAAGTCTGAGGAATTATGTACCACAGAAAGACGGACGGCCTCCGCCGTGGGAATTAACGAGTGAGTTGCTGACGGAGCCTGCTGGCAGGTGCCTTTGCAGGTTTCTTTTAATTGGGTGTTTCTTAGTATAATTTTTCCCCTCAAGATATTTGGAAAGAGTAATAACGTCTCTTGGTTGTTTTTGATTGTGGAGCCTAGTGGTTTACAAACTTGTTCTTGTTTTTAACTCTAAACTGTGTCAGCTCTGTCCGATAGACTTCCCGAGGTGATGGAAAGATTCTACATCTGCGCTAATACGGTAGCCACTAGCCTGCTTGTGACTGTTGAGCACTCGTACTGTAGCGACCGCGACCCGGGAACTGAATTTTTAACCGTACTGAATTTGAATGTGAATAGCCCTGTCTGGCGAGCGGTGCCATGTTGGACAGCGCCCGTCTACGTTTTCTCACTATGTAGCCTGGTCCTGGGATGGCTACTGTCCATGTTTCCTTGCGACTGAAGGGGTCCCTGGGGTGCAGCACAAACCTGTATCCAGTACAAAAAGTTGGAAAATCCTGACCAAACCGCTCAAGTTCCTCTCCAGTTTCTGGCAAGCCCGAGGCAATCTTTGGGGACACTCTGAAAAGTGTCCGGATACCACTACTGGGCTGCGTAAAGAATTTAGCTAATGACCTAGGAAACGGTTTTCTGACAAGTATCTAATAAATGTGGTAGAAAAATTATTTCCTGGCTGTTTTGTGTCATCCTGCTTTTGTTTTTGCCTTGAGAATTGCGGAGCTCCTTCATTTTATGGTGTTATTTTCTGTTTCTGAGAGTTGTTAAACTTTTTAGCCAATCTGATTATTGTTCTGTGTTCCTAATGGGAAAGGGTCTATAATTTTTTTAATGCCCCTTTAATTTATCCTTTTACTAATAAAAACAATATTGCAGGTAATCATATCTATACAAGGTTGATATACATTTAAGATAAATTTCTAGCAGTAGACTTGCTGGGCCAGAGAGTATGTGCATTTACAATGTTGTTGATTGTGCTATATTTCTTTCCATGGAGGTTTAATAATTTATTCACAAGGATTCCTAAAGAGCTCTTGAGTGGTAATTCTAATATATAGAAAGACCTAAAAGTTATATGATGACCTTTGAGAACATTAGGACAGCTTATTTTCCTGGGGTGGCTAATGTCCAGGCTTCCTTAGCGCTGAGGGGGTTCCTGGGAATGCAGCACAAACCTGCATTCAACGCAAACCCCTGGAAAATCCTGGACAAACCATTCAATCTCAAACTTCCGTTCCTGGAACAATGTCATCCTAAAGCCATTAGATCAAGTAGAGTAAAGTAGACATCAATGGTTTGTCTGGTGGGGATGTCAGAAATCCAGAGAGGGATATTGGAGCACAGGTAAGAAGAGGAAGACATGGTGAGGGTGGGGGAATCCTGATGCAGGGTATTGGATCCTGAGTTGGGTAAGAAAGGCTTCCATGTAAGGGAAGGTACAGCAGTGACTGGGATTTTGCTTACCCTCAGAAGGATTGATCAAATAGGTAAATATATTAAGGATAATGGGAGTCTGGTTTCTTATTGTCCAAGAAGGGAGTTACAAACAGGAAAAGGGAGAAAACAAATAGGAAGGGAGAATGAACTCTGTACTGTTGGAATGGGTCAGTAGCTTAGTCGTGTCTGACTCTTTGCAACCCCATGGACTCCACATGAGGCTCCACGGCCCATGGGATTCTCCGAGCAAGAATACTAGAATGGGTTGCCATTTCCTTCTCCAGTGTTGGAATAGAATTAGCAATATCAGTGGTTGCAATTCATAGAGATATAGAAATAGATTGTGGCTTCTAAATGTCATTCTCTACAAAAAGGAATCAAGAATTCTTACAGAAATAGCTGATTCTACCACTGGGGCAGGAAGAGCATAAGTTTAGCCTGGATCATCTTTTTGTACTAGAAAGTAAGGAAGTGCTGGAAGAATGATGGGAACATGTCAAGAACACACAGAGGACTCCCCTCGTGGTCCAGTGGCTAAGGATCTGACTTACAATATAGGAGACATGGGTTCCATCCCTGGTCAGGGAACTAAGATCCCACATGCCATAGGGCAACCAAGCCTGCATGCTACAACTAGAGAGAATCCATGTACGAAAGCAAAAACCCCACGTGCCACAACTAATACCCAACACAACCAAATAAATAAATACTTTTTTAAAAAAGAACACATGGAAACCAGTTTAGGCTTCCCACTGGCCATATCTGGGACAATTTGAGGATCAAAATAATGATGGTTAATGGGTCGTAAACCATTGAATAAAACAGGAAACCATGAGCCTATAGTGATATATTTAAATAAATGAATAAGGTGAATGTTTCATGGGGATTAAAGTATTTACATATTTTCAAAATCACCTGCTTAACACATATTAATTATAAATGGGAAAATATGAGTAACTTTACAGTGGAGAAGTCTGTCAGTTTCCACATTAATCAAATGATCAACATGAACATCATCATAATGGAACAAATAGAAACTGTAATGCCACCTGATAGAATGCAGTTAGCAGAACATAGCACCAGTTCTATTATACTCCTACCAAAGATGCATAAACTTATTCTAATCGTGAGAAAATATCATATGAATCAAGTTAAGGTCCATTCTGCAAAATATCTAGCCTGTAATCTCTAGTGTTATGAGTCAAGAAAAGATTGAGGAATTGCACCTGACATAAAAGACATTGTCTGGACAACTAGTGAAATTTGAATGCGATCTGAAAATTAGATGGTAGTAATGTACAATGTTAATTTCCTGATTTTGATAGTTGTGATTATGCAAGAAAATGTTTTTGTTTGTATAAAATACACAGAAAAGCATTCAGGGGTGATAGAACATCAAGTCAGCAACTTACTTTTTTTTTGAGGTTATAGCTGATTTTAAATACTGTGTTAGTTTCAAATATACAACAAAGTGATTCAGTCATATATTTATATTTTCAGATTATTTTCCATTATAGGTTATTATAAACTATTAAATATTGTTCCTGTGTTATATAGTAAATCCTTGTTGCTTACCTATTTTATATAAAGTAGTGTGTATCTGTTAATCCCATACTTCTAATTTATCCCTCTCCCCCCTCCCTTTCCCCATTGGTAACCATAAGTTTGTTTTCTATGCATTGGTAACCATAAGTTTGTTTTCTATGCCTGTGAATCTGTTTATGCTTTGTATATACATTCATTTGTATTATTTTTTAGATTTCACATATAAGTGATATCATATAATATTTGTCTTCTTCTCTCTGACTTACTTCACATAGTATGATGTTCTCTAGGTCTATCCATATTGCTGCAGATGGCAATATTTCATTCTTTTTATGGCTGAGTAGAATTCCATTGTATACATCTTCTTTAGCCATTCATCTGTCAATGGACACTTAGGTTGCTTCCATGTCTTTGGCTGTTGTAAGTAGTCACTATTGTAATTAGTGCTGCTGTGAACACTGGGATGAGTATACCTTTTCAAATTAGAGTTTTTCATCTTTTCCAGATATATGCCCAGGAGTGAGATTGCTGGATCATATAGTAGCTCTGTTTTCAGTTTTTATAAGGAACTTCCAGACTGTTTTTCATAATGGCTGTGCCAATTTAAATTCCCACCAACAGTGTAGGAGAATTCTCTTTTCTCTACACCCTCTCCAGTATTTGTCATTTGTAGATTTTTTTTATGATAGCCATTCTGACTGGTGTGAGGTGATATCTCAATGTCATTTTGATTCAGCAACTTACTTTCAGTTGGTTCTGGAAAGAAATGATTTGTACTGTGCTTCCAACATTTTTGTAAGCTTGAAATTGTTTCAAAATCTAAAAATACATTGTAAAAAAATTAGGGTACAGCAATGCAATAAAATTCTGTGCATTTGAAACCTTAGGTACCCAATGTGGAATAATTGCCAATATAAATGGAAAAAAAATGTCAGAAAAAAGAATTTTTAATGCTCCTGTATTCATATACAGAGACTGTCTCCAGAAGAATACATAAAATGTGGTCACTTTGATAGAATAGGAATTGAATTGAATATTTTGGGAAGAGGCTAGAACAGGCTATTCATTGTAAAGTTTATTACTTTAAACTTTTTGTTCCATGTAAATATTCTTACTCAAAAAATTAATAAAAATGAAAAGATAGTTTCTTAATTTGTCGGGTATCAGTGGGTTCAGGGCATTTGTGAATCCTACCATGTGTGTATATCTTTCCGAGTAGAATGTTACAACTTTCATCATAGTTTTTTTTGAATAGGGGTCTGTGATCCAAAAGATTAATAACCATAGATTTGAAATAAACCCAAGGGACTTACCTGGTGATCCAGTGGTCAAAAATCCACTTTCCAATGCAGGGGATGTGGGTTCAACCCCTGGTCGAGGAACTAAGATCTCAAATGCCACAGGGTAAGTAAGTCCACGTCCCACAACTACTGAGCCCAAGTGCTACTAGAGAGAAGCTCACATGCCACAACAAAGAGCCAGTGCACCACAACTAAGATCCAGCACAGCCAAAAATAAATATTAAAAAGAAAATAAATTCAGACTCGAGCTGCAGCCCCCGCCTCCAGCGCGCAACTCTCCAACCCACGTGAACCTCCCCTCCAACCACTGCTGCCACCCTTCAGAATGGCCAACAGGGGACCTGCGTATGGCCTGAGCCAGGAGGTACAGCAGAAGATTGATAAACAATACGATGCAGACCTGGAGCAAATCCTGATCCAGTGGATCACCACCCAGTGCCGCAAGCATGTGAGCCGGCCTCAGCCTGGGTGCACAAACTTCCAGAACTGGCTCAAGGATGGCACGGTGCTGTGTGAGCTCATTAATGGACTGTACCCCGAGGGGCAGGCCCCAGTGAAGAAGATCCAGGCCTCCACCACAGCCTTCAAGCAGATGGGGCAGATCTCCCAGTTCCTGCAAGCAGCCGAGCGCTACGGCATCAACACCAATGACATCTCCCAGACTGTGGACCTCTGGGAAGGAAAGAATATGGCCTGTGTGCAGCGGACACTGATGAATCTGGGCAGGCTAGTGGTAGCATGGGACGATGGGCTCTTCTCTGGGGATCCTAACTGGTTTACCAAGAAATCCAAGGAGAACCCTCGGTACTTCCCGGACAACCAACTGCAGGAGGGCAAGAATTTGATTGGCTTACAGATGGGGACCAACCACGGGGCTTCTCAGGCAGGCTTGACTGACTATGCGATGCCATGCCAGATCCTCTGATCTGCTCTGCAGCCCTGCCCCTGCCTTCCATGAATGGTTAATATATATGTTAGTTTGTTTTTTAGCACTGACATTTCCTGAGAGCCCCTGGGAGCTCTCACACTCCCTTCTGCCAGGGTGGGGGCCTGGTTTGTCTCCTCCAGGGGTGCCCGATGGTGGCCTCCCCTTTGTGCTGACTAATACATTCCCTTCTCCAAACCCACAAAACTGGACCAACTGGCCTCTTTTTCCCTGGGACCAAAATTGGGGGGGGGGTCTCACCCCCTCTCCACACCATACCTCTTCTCTTTTCTCTGGCCTCTTCCCTCTGAGCCCTATGCCCTAATCCATTCCTTAGCTGGAAATCAAGGATGCTGCCTGATGGCCTTCTCCTCCAAGTATGCCTTGCCCACAGCTGTGGCTGCAGGGAATTAATTTATAGGGAGGGGCCTGTGGCAGCCACTACCCCAGCCCCAGATGGACTGCACTCACCACCCTTTGGAGGCAGCCTGCCCTGGCAGAGGCCCCCAGGCTTCTCATTTTCCATTCCTTTCTGTGGCTAAGGGGTGAGGATGAGGGGGCCTGGGAGGGAACGCTGCTCTCCATGGGCTGGGGCTTGAAGAATCTTGAGTTTGCTGATTTAAATACAGAATCTTTGTCTTAAAAATAAATAAATAAATGCAAATGAAATTCCTTCCTGCAAGTTTAAGAATTAAATTAATTTTGCTTTTATCTCACATATCTTAGAATATGTGACACAGACAATAAAGCAAAACAAAAAAAGTAGTTTATTGTGGTAGGTGCTAGAATAAACAAAGATCACTAGAACACTACTGTGCTCTCAAAAAATAGAACATAAAACCAAATTGTGTATAGTAAAGTTAAATATTAAAGGAGGTAATGTGGAGATGTTTTAGGAGCATTAAGTACTGAACTAACTGTGCCTAGGGATCTGGAGAAGAGTCAGAAACCTTTTCAAAGAGGAGGCAGTTTTTGAGTGGGGCTTTATAGAATGAGTAGGAATTCACCCAGTGGCAGCTCTAGAATGTCTCTGTTGGAGGAGCGAGTGGCAGCCATCTAGACAGAAGGAAAAATTGGAGAATTTGTCTTAAAGTTGTATTTGCATGGCAAGCACACTATTTTTATTTAGAACTCATGTTTATTAGGGTTACTGATGAAGATTATGAGGATAGTGCTAAAAGCAATCTGCCTACTTGCTAAAAAGCTCAAGTTTTATCCTTGTAGGCAATGGGGAACCTTTAAAAGATTTAATCAAGACAATCATATAGGCATTTTATGAAAAGAACACTCACAGAAGTGGATTTTTTTTTTTTTTTTTTGCAGTACCAAGTCTAAAGCATAAAGTAACTACAGTAAAGACCTAAAGGAGGTTGAGGTGGAAGTGGAAAAGAAGAGGGGTTAGATTAAAGAGATAGTTATGATAGAGAAGAACAAGAATTGATGGTTATGTAGATAGATATGGCATGTGAAACAGTGATGACTCTCAGGTTACAAATTTAGTTAATTGGGCAAATGGTGGTACTGTGGACAGGAATGGAATAGAAATATTGGACAAGTGGAATACATTTGGACTGGAATAGAAACAATGAAATCAACTGGAATTGCCAGCTCAGGATGCCTCTGATAGAGATACCCAGTGTGCGTGTGTGCTTAGCGACTTAGTTGTGTCTGACTCTTTGTAACCCTTTGGACTGTAGCCTGCCAGGCTCCTCAGTCCATGGGATTTTCAGGCAAGAATACTTGACTGGGTTGTCATTTCCTTCTCCAGGAGATCTTCCTGACCCAGGGATTGAACCTGTATCTCCTGTGTCTCCTGCATTGCAGGTGGATTCTTTACCTACTACTGAGCCTTTGGGGAAGCCCTTAGAAATACCCGGGGAGCATTTTAAATAACAGATCTGGTGTATAGTAGAGTGGCCAGGTTTAGAGATTTAGAATTGGGAATCATTGTGGTAGTTGAGTCCCTGGGAATAAAATAAGTCAATCAGAGATTGAGACACTGATTAATTAATGATTGTTGAAGAAGATTATTTTCATAGATTATATACATAGTAGCACTTGAATATCAGAATAATATCAAGAAAAGGTCTTGGTTCTGAGTGTAAACCTAAAGACTGAAGCAATGCTATGCCCTAAATATAGGCCCTTTGCATCTTTCACCTACATTAGTGCAATGGCGAAGGACAGAGACCAAATAAAAAAGGCAAGAAACCCAGAGAAGAAGAGAAATTGACTTTAGCACCATCCCAGTTTCCTCTAGTAAGTTAAAAATGTGAATCAAAACTATCTGAGACGTTTCAAAAAATTGTTTTCATGGAAATTTTTTAAGAAAATTTACCCAAAATTTGGAAGTAAAGCAAAATAGTCAGTATGCTGGGGCACTGTTCAACAGGCCCAAGCAAGGATTACTTAATTTTCAAGTCTAGGAGAATGAACCTATCTTTGACTCTTTACTATTTAATTAAAGCTCAGACACTTAAGTTACACATTAATGTGTAGATTTCTCTCTGCTAGAAAAGATAATCCCAAAGATTATGATATGATTACTCCGAGGGACATTAGCATGTTGTGCATCTAACCTGGCAACATAATTCTAATATTCCTTCTTTTTATTATTGGCTTTATTCATTTTAAGAAACATTAATGAGCTAATAAAGGTTTGACACATTATTCTATATTTGCATGAGAGATGTTTTTCTGTTTTTGAAAATTGTATTTTGACAGTTCTTTCCTTCAAAACATGTGGAATGGGGGGAAGTGCCGGGGGCGAGGAACTAAAGATATAAACCAAGAAGATATTCAAATAACCAGTCTCCCTGCTAACACTTTTTCTTCCTTATGGTCTCCTCTCACCATAACAGGCAAAGTGATCCTTTGAAAGTTTATGTTGGGTTATGTCATCCTTTATACTTTGATCCCACCAGTGGCTACACATTTCATTCAGTGTTAAAGGCAAAGTCGTTACTGTGTCCCAGAAAAATCTACATGATCTGCCACTCCCAATAGCATGCTCTTTCCCCAACTGGCTTTATTCTTTTCCATAGCACTTAATACTATACAAAAATCCTATATATTTGTTTATTTCCTATCTCCTTTCATTGGAATTTTTTTAATTGGAGAATAATTACTTTACAAAATTGGGTTGGTTTCTGCTGTACAACAGTGCAAATCAGCCATGTGCTGAGCTGTAGTACAGCTGTACCTATGAGCGTAGCCTGCAAAGCTCCTCTGTCCATGGGATTATCCAGGCAAGAATACTGAAGTGCATTGCCATGCCTTCCTCCAGGGGATCTTCCTGACCCAGGAGTTGAGCCTGCATCTCCTGAGTCTCCTGCACTGCAGGTAGATTCTTCCCACTGAGCCACCTGGAAAGCCATAAATATGTATGCATGTATGTATGTGTGTGCATGTGTGTGTGTGTATATATATATATATTCCCTCCCTCTTGAGCCTCCCTCCCACCCCCATCCCTCCCCACTAAGTCATCATAGAGCACTTGGGTGGGCTCCTTGATCCACAGGATTTTTGTTGTTCCACTACTCTCTCTAGTACTTAGAAGAATGCTTGACAGTTAATAGATGTTCAATAAATATTTATTGAAAGATGATTTTGTTTGGAGACGGTGGAGTATCAAAAGCTCAAGGCTTAAAAAGAAGGTGAAATAATTGCTTTAGATAGTGAGAAAGTGAACATATTAAGTAAGTGTGACAAAATTACCAGGCAATATTGAATGCCAATTTGAGATGTGTGGACACAATTTTAAGGTCTGAACAGTTGGCTTAATTATATGTTCTCTTCAGCAATGGTCAGCTGTTCAGGTGAAAGCATAGAGTAGCATAAAGGTTGAGTTTATGCTGGAGCATTGCTTAAACCAGTATGATGAAAGGAGAGAACATACCACCTTATACATCCCCTCACCTGACCCAGTTTCCCATTGGTTGCACCTTTTCCCAGTTGCACCTTCCCAGATCATTCCACTGGGTTATCTGGAAGTTGCAGTCTATTGTGCATAATCTCCCTTTCCCTTGATATTTTTTCTTCCTCTTTGCCCTAAAAAATCCTGGCTATCCTTTGATGACTTCATTTCCACTATGTTTCATGACCTCAAAGGTTTCATGATGCTTCCTCAAGAGTAGCCCTACGTTGAGGATAAGTGAAGGTCAGGCAGCATTCCAATCTCCAAGCAGAGCATTTTACTTTGATCTACTTTATACATCTGAATTCCACATAACATTTTTAAAAAATGTTCTACTAGAGGAAAAAATAGTTTGGAAACTACTATTTTATTACATTTTTTGCAGTGGCCTACTGTCTGCTATGTTTCTCCATCCTTCCTCTTTCTAAATTTATACTTGTCCTATTCCACCACCATGTATTGGTAGATGAAGGAAGATAAGTTAGCTTTTTAGTTCATACATCCCTGGACACAGAAGAGCCACATTTAAACCTCCTTTAGAGACTACCACATTATCACCCAAAGAAATGAGTCTAGACTCAAACAAAGAGTCTAAACTTTGAGCTTTATACGATGACAAGATGGGCCTCTTGAGTTGTTTCCCTTGTGGGGGGAATGAGTGTGTTTTGCCTGCAAGGAGAGTCAACCAGTTATTTACGTGAGCTGTGGTAGTCATTAATATCCTTCACTAAATATTTTCAGTTTTTTCCCTGTGCACATAAGATTGAACTTTGCTGTGCCCTTGAAGTTTGCCCTGACCTGAAGTTAGGTTAGCTATTTGACTGAATTTAGCCATTAAAGTGAGAGCAAGAATGACAAGTGGAAGCTTTAGAGATGAGTATATGATTTACCAGGGGCCCCACCCACCTGCCATCACAATGACTAACACTTTCCTAAATGATGGAAAATTCTGTTGATCTAAGTAAGAAAGCATGGAACAGAAACCCTAGCTGACTGACTTGTGATGGACATGCAACTTAAACAAGAAATAAACCTTTTTTATAAGCTACTAAGATTTAAGGATTGTTTGTTATCCCAGCAAAACCTGGTCACTTTAATACATATTTTTTTGCTGATTTCCTCCCTGCTATTTTCTTTGGTTCTGTCTCTTTGGATGTCCTTTTGTTTGGATGTTAGACCTTATCATGGAAATTGCTCAACTTCCTTCAATATCCATTCTCTTCTTCCTCTTAATAACTCTCTCCTGACTGCAGAGGCAGAACTACATTCCCCCAGCCTATCTCATAACTAGATGTGAACAAAAGTGATACATGTACATTACGAGTTATATATTTAATTTGTGACTTTCATTGACCTCCTTCCTGCTGGTTAGAGAATGTTAACTGAAACAGCAGGCCTGGATATAAGGATGGATATGGATGCAACATGTTTAGTATGACAGAGCCAGCTGATTCATAAAGCAGAGACATCTACCTACCCTAGGCTACAGAGAAATAAACTGCTATTTAAGCCACTAAATTTTGGAGTCTCTTTGTTGTAGCAACTTAAGCTGCTTCCTAATATAGTCCCCTTAGGCTTTTACTTACATTTTCTTACCTTCTATGTCCTCTCCTATTTTTTAATTTCTGTGTCTTTTTACCCTATTTCCAGAGATTTCATTAACTTTGTTTTCCAGTGCTTCTACTAAGTTTTTAATTTATGCTGCTGCTGCTAAGTCACTTCAATCATGTCCGACTCTGTGTGACCCCATAGACGGCAGCCCACAAGGCTCCCCCGTCCCTGGGATTCTCCAGGCAAGAACACTAGAGTGGGTTGCCATTTCCTTCTCCAATGCATGAATGTGAAAAGTGAAAGTGAAGTCGCTCAGTCTTGTCCGACCCTCAGCAATCCCATGGACTGCAGCCTACCAGGCTCCTCCATCCATGGGGTTTTCCAGGCAAGAGTCCTGGAGTGGGGTGCCATTGCCTTCTCCGTTAATTTATGCTACTACATTTTTAATTTCCAGTAGTTCTTTTTTTGTAGATGCTATATGCGCTTTTTAAAGTTTTCTTCTTTCTCGTAGCCTATTTCCTCCAAGCTGCTAGTTTCTTCATTTTTCTTTGGATTTCTGGTGAACTCTGGCTCTCTCTGCTTATATGTAAGAGAAAGGCACTACAAAGCTAAATGAAAGTTCATGGATAGAGCTGTGTAACTGTGGCTATCACTATATGAACAGAGATGCTGTGAGCAGGATTTGAACCTGCATGGGGATACCCCATTGGATTTTGAGTCTAACATCTTAACCACTCAGTCATCACAGCTCCAGTGGCAGTTTATCTTCCTCTACTGGGGAAATTGGCAATGTCTAGAGACATTTTTGGTTGCACAACAGTGGTAGAAATGCTGCTGGTCTCTAGTGTGTAGAGACCAGGAATGCTACTAAACGTAATGTGCAAATGGTCACCCAAAACAAAGAACCGAAAACATAAATATTTTAGATCTTTTATCTTGGGCAGATCATACTATTCAAAAAGACTCTGCCAATATACTATCTGGCTGCCAGTATTCTGAGATTCCAACAGTGGAAAAAGATTGTCAGCCTTTGCATTCTGTTAGTAAACCTTTATTTAATTACCCTATTTTTAGCAAAATTCTCCTTCCCTCAAATATGCTTGTGCTTCTTGTGCCTTCCTCTGTTTCACTTTTTCCAGAGATCAGAACTTCAGGGGTATTCTGCTGAAATCAGGGTGAGACAGAGTTGTAGGGAGGGTGGAAAGAAGAGAAGAGAAAGGCAAGGGAGAAAGGGAAAGGTATCCCAACTGAATGCAAAGTTCCAGAAAATAGCAAGAAGAGAAGCCCTTCTTTGAACAGTTCAAAGAAATAGAGGAAAACAATATAACGGGAAAGACTAGAGATCTCTTCAAGAAAACTGGAGATATCAAGGGAACATTTCATGCAAGGAGGTGCACAAAAAAGGTTCATAAGTAAGGACCTAACAGAAGCAGAGGAGATTAAGAAGAGGTGGCAAGAATATACAGAACTATACAAAAAAGGTCATAATGACTGGGATAGTCACGATGGTGTGGTCACTCAGCTAGAGCCAGACAACTGAAGTGTGAGGTCAAGTGGGCCTTAGGAAGCATTACTATAAACAAAGCTAGTAGAGGTGATGGAATTCCAGCTGAGCTATTTAAAATTCTAAAAGATGATCCCGTTAAAGTGCTGCACTCAATATGTCAGCAAATTTGGAAAACTCAGCTGTGGCCATAGGACTGGAAACAGTTAATTTTTATTTCATTCCCAAAAAAGGCAATGCCAAAGAATGTTCAGACTACCATACATTTGCACTCATTTCACGTGCTAGCAGGGTTATGCTCAAAATCCTTCAAGCTAAGCTTTAGCAGTATGTGAACCAAAAACTTCCAGACATTCAAGCTGGATTTTAAAGAGGCAGAGGAACCAGAGATCAAATTGCCAACCTATTTTGGATCATGAAGAAAGCAAGGGAGTTCCAGAAAAACATCTATTTCTGCTTCACTGACAATGCTAAAACCTTTGACTGTGTGGATAACAACAAACTGGAAAATTCCTGAAGAGATGGAAATACCAGACCACCTTACCTGTCTCCTGACAAACTTATATGCAGGTCAAGAAGCAACAGTTAAAACCGGGTATGGAACAATAGATTGGTTCAAAATTGGGAAAGCAGTACATCAAGGCTGTATGTTGTCATCCTGCTTATTTAACTTCTATGCAGAGTACATCATGTGAAATGCTAGGCTGGATGAATCCCAAGCTGGAATCAAGATTGCCAGGAGAAATATCAACAACCTCAGATATGCAAATGGTACCACTCTAATGGTGGAAAGTGAAGAGGAATTAAAGAGCCTCTTGATAAAGGTGAAAGAGGAGAGTGAAAAAGCTGGCTTGAAACTCAAAGGTCAAAAAACTAAGTTCATGGCATCTGGTCCCATCACTTCATAGAAAATAGATGAGGGAAAAGTGGAAACAATGACAGATTTTATTTTCCTAGGCTCCAAGATCACTGTGGACCAGTGACTGCAGCCATGAAATTTTAAAAAAAGACTCACTCCTTGGAAGGAAAACCATAACAAATCTAGACAGCGTATTAAAAAGCAGAGACATCACTTTGCTGACAAAGGTCCAAATAGTCAAAGCTGTGGTTTTTCCAGTAGTCTTGTCCAGAGGTGAGTGTTACAATAACGAAGACTGAGCACCAAAGAATTGATGCTTTCAAATTCTGTACTGGAGAAGACTCTTGAGAGTCCCTTGGATAGCAGGAAGATCAAACCAGTCAATCCTAAAGGAAATCAACCCTGAATATTCATTGGAAAGACTGATGCCGAAGTGAAGCTCCAGTCCTTTGGCCACCTGATGCAAAGAGCTGACTCATTGGAAAACACCTGATCCTAGGAAAGATGGAAGGCAAAAAGAGAAAGGGGCAGCAGAGAATGAGATAATTAGATAGCATCACTGACTCAGTGGACATGAATTTGAGCAAACTTCGGGAGATAGTGAAGGACAGAGGAGCCTGGTGTACTACATATAGTGCATGGGGTCACAAACAGTTGGACACAACTTAGCAACTGAACAACAGCAGCATTGTAAACAAACTTTCAGGTAATCATCTTTTTAGCTCCTCCACCTACATTTTCAGAGGTACCTGAGGTCCCCCATTTCTTGGGTTGTTTGAGAGTTCTAAAATGTAATATTCTTGCTTTTTCTCCCCTACTGCAGGCTTAGGATTCAGTTTTCCTGGTTCTGCTGTCAGTTGTCATTAGTCCATCTGCTTTCCAGCTTCCAGGATTCTTACTTTGTTTTCTTCCCTCCTGTTCTCTATGTCTTTATGTGTCTTTAAAAAAGGGGGATGGGGGGACTTCCCTGGGGTTCAGTGGTAAACAGTCTGCCTGCAAATGCAAAAGACACAGGTAGATCCTTTGGCTCGGAAGATTCCACATGCTACAGGGCAACTAAACCTGTGCAGTAGTGACTTACTAGCAAAATTTTTCCTTCCTGTCCACGAAACTCTGTGCTTTGCTAGCCTAGAGGTGTTAGTTCCAAAAGGTGGAATGTTTCCACCAGGCGACACAACAGGCGACAGCACAATAATTCCATTTAACTGGAAGTTAAGGCTGCTGCCTGGCCAAATTAGGCTCCGCATGCATCTTAATCAGTAAGCACAGAAGGAAATTTCTGTGTTGACTGGGGTGATTGATCCTGACTACCAGGGGAAAACTGCACTATTGCTTCACATGAAGGTAAGGAAGAGTATGTCTGAAATACAGGAGGTCCCTTAGTATCACCATACCCTGTGATTAAGGCCAGTGGAAAACTAAAACAACCCAATCCATTCAGGACTACTAATACCCCAGGCCCTTCAGGAATAAAGATTTGGGTCACTCCACCAGGTAAAGAACCATAATCAGCTGAAGTGCTTGCTGAAGACAAAAGGAATACAGAATTGGCAGTGGAAGTAGGCAGTTATAAATACCAGCTATGATCAAAAAGCTAGTTATAGAAATGAGGATGTAATTGTCATGAGTATTCTTCCTTATTTTGTTACAAGTATGTGTTTATGTATCTTAAATATCTTTGTTTTCTTCCCTCTCTTATTCCTTTATCATATAAAATATTTGGTTTTATATCATAGAATTTAAGTATTATTAATTTTACATCATACAGTTTAAGTTACGTGAAATCAAAGAACAGAATAAACACCATTCCAGGATATTACCTTCTCTTCTGCAGATGTGGTTAGTATGTTTCTGTCCATATACAGGATAGTTGTATCATCATAGGTAGAATTATGACATTATTGTCTTTATTTAGATATTAAACTTGTTTTAAGGAGAGGCACATGGGTGCCAAATTTACAAGGGGTGGATTTGTGATGGTTAATTTTATGTGTCAGCTTAACTGGGCCATTGGGTGTTCAGCATTTAGTCAAATTATTCAGGGTGGTCTGTGAGGATGTATTGAGGTAAGCCAACATTTGAATGAGTACCCTGAGTAAAGCAGATTGCTCTGCCTAATGTGAGTAACCTTATCCAATCAAGCAGAGACCTAAATAGAATAAAAAGGTTGAGTAAGAGGGAACTCATCCTACCTGACTGCTTTGAGCCAAGACATTGACTTTTTTCCCTGTCTTTGGACTTGAACTGAAACATTAGCACTTTTTGGGTCTTGAGTCTGTCAGCTTTTAAACTGAAACTTATACCATTGGCTCTCCTGGTTCTTAGGCCTTCAGACTCAGACTATACCTATATATCAGTTCTAGATCTCCTGCTTTCCCACTGCAGATCTTAGAAACTCTCAGCCTCCAAAATCATGTGAGGTAATTCCTCATAATAAATACCCCTCCCTCCCCATGTATATCTGTATCTACATATCTATATTGTATCTCCTATTGGTTCCATTCCTTTGGAGAATCCTAACTCATATAGATGGAGAAGGCAATGGCACCCTACTCCAGTACTCTTGCCTGGAAAATCCCATGGACAGAGGAGCCTGGAAGGCTGCAGTCCATGGGGTCGCTAAGGGTCGGACACGACTGAGCGACTTCACTTTCACTTTTCACTTTCATGCATTGGAGAGGGAAATGGCAGCACACTCCAATGTTCTTGCCTGGAGAATCCCAGGGATGGGGGAGCCTGGTGGGCTGCCATCTATGGGGTCGCACAGAGTCATACGTGACTGAAGCGACTTAGCAGCAGCAGCAGCAGCAACTAATATAGATACCTTAATTATAAATAGAAAGATGATTGTACTATTTAAAAAATCTTGTTAATTATTCAATTCTTATTAATAACCATATACTATAGATTTTATGTATCTCTTAACAGTTTCAAAGTATATTTTATTATTTATTGTTTACTATCCATTAAGTTTCCTGGGATAAGTAGATTGCTAGAGAAATCAATAAGATGTATTTCTAAACAATATGTCTTTTTAAATATAAAAATTTAAATATTCTTTGTAAGTTAAGTCATATTCACCATGTACGTGACAATAGAAGCAGGAGGAAGCAAATGTTACAAACAAGGTAAAATTATGAATATGTGTGTCTCAGAGAAGTGGATGTTGTTCAGTTTACCTATGGCCTCATTTGAAGCTAGTACCACTTGTTATTATCCCTTACTTGAAGACCTGGCCAATGTTAAACGGTTTGCTTTCCCTCTTTTGTAAACTGTTTTATTTTCCTTCCAATTCTAATTCTGCCCAGTTGCTCTATTGAAGTGAAGTCCTTTAATCTCCCCTGTTCTGATTGATATTTTAATTATTCAGTTATTTCCAGCTGCGTCCACCTCAACTTTGTTTGAAGAACAGGGAGCTATGCTTTCTGTATTTGAGTAATAAAACTAGGGACTAGGTCATTTTTTTTCCTCCCAAAAATTAGAGAAAGAAATTATCCACCAAGAAAAACTGTCCCATTTTTTCTGAGTACCATAAAGGAGATAGTGGCCTATCTGTTCCCTTTTGTTAGTCTAGTAACATTTTAAAGAGTATAACAATTATTTAAAACAATTACTTGGTTTTACAGCAAATCAATCAGTCAATCAATCAATCAATCTTGGACTTGTCACATGTGAACTAAGATCTCATTTTGACTTTCCTGGATACCTAGATTGTATTCCTAGGTCTTCAGAGACAGAGATTCTCTGTGCATTTGAGAATAACTACTGGCTGATATGATAGAGGCAATAATGTGACGTGGGACTTGCCAGTAGGCTTCCATCAAGATAGCCTGTCTGTTGGATCTCTTGATTTCAACAAACAAAAACCAACACAATCAACTTAAGCAAAAAGTAGAAAATATAAGGATGAAACCAAGGCCATGTCTCAGGATGGGACTGAAACTGTGCACCAGACACTCTCTTTGTTCTACTTTGTGTCTCTTTACCCCAGTGTTCATGGTAGAAAAAATGGCTGAACAAACTCCAGTTTTTATATCTCATACATTAAAGATTTCAACCTAGACAAAGACCAGATCTTTTACACCCAGTTTCAAGTTTTCTAAGGATGAATCTGTTCAGCCCAAACTTACAGCCAGGACAAAAATTGGGGGCCATAATTCATACCCATGGCTGCCTGGAGGCTATCCTGTTACCATGTAGATGAGAGCAACTTCCCTAAAAGTCTGCAGAGAAGGGAGGCTGGATGACAGACTTAACAGGTATCTACTGCAAGGCCCTCCCTCATAGAAAACTGATCTTAAACAGTAGCCTACTGGAGTCCATGTTGTGGAAAAGGAAGTGGATAGAATTAAGATAGGTTAGGTAAAATGAATTTTGAGGCAACTGGGCTTTTGGGGATCACTTTAATATTTATCATAAGTATGTTTTTAAAAATATATAGCTCATTATTTGAACAATTCTTATACAAAGAGATTTAATTAACTGTAGCAAATTTGTTCCTGGATCTTGAGCCATATTCAAATTCAAATGTATGTTAATTATCCAGGTCAGCTTTTCAGGGGTTCAACTCAATTGTCATAGAGCCTGAAATGACCATAATGTACAAGCAGTGACTCAACTGTTTGTATCCCGTGAACCAGTGGGTTCCAGTCTAAGATCCCTGGACATCTAGGAGTCCATAAGGGAAGAATTGAAGGTCCATAAGCTTTTTGCAGTATTTCATATAGTTGAAAGGAAGTCACTGAGGGTCCAGTGGTAAAGAATCCATTTTCCAGTGCAGGGGACGTGAGTTTGATCGCTGGCAGGGGAACTAATAGTCTACATGCCAGGGGCAACTAAGCCCACGAACCACAACTACTGAGCCGGAATGCCACAACTACAGAAGCCTGCACAACACAATGAAGACCCAGTGGGGTAGAAAAAAAAATCGAATTTCTCTGTTTTATAATGGAATTATATCAAGTCAGGGCAGCAAGTCTGTTTTACAGTGCTGATCTGAAGCTCTGGTTTAATGCACAGATACTGACATCCATATTGATATATACACATACAGTGACTGGTTAAATAAATTCTGGGTCCACTTCCCATGGACTATCAGGGAAGTCCCAGAAATTTGAGTCAGGTAAGTATATGATTTCCTTTCAACTTTATGAACTGCAAAAAGCTTGTGGATCTTCAGTTCTTCCCTTATGGGCTCCTAGATGTCCAGGGATTTCAGGCTGGAACCCACCTATTTATAGGATAAAAACAACTGAGTCACTGCTTGTCCATTATGGTCACTTCAGGCACTATGATAATTGGCGAGATGTGATTTTAATACATGTTTATATGGCTGCTATTATTCTGTTTATACGGGCTTCCCTAGTAGCTCAAACAGTAAAGCATCTGCCTGGGTTCAATCCCTGGTTCAGGACGACCCCCTGGAGAAGGAAATGGCAACCCACTCCAGGATTCTTACCTGGAGAGTTTCATGGACAGAGGAGCCTGGTGGGCTGCAGTCCTTGGGGTCACAAAGAGTCAGACACTACTGAGTGACTAACACACATACACACATTCTGTTTATAGGGGGCTTCCCTGGTGGCTCAGTGGTAAAGCATTTGCCTGTCAAAGCAGGAGGCTCCAGTTCCATCCCTGAGTTGGGAAAATCCCCTGGAGAAGGAAATGGCAGCCCTCTCCAGTATTCTTGCCTGCAAATCCCATGGACAGAGGAACCTGGCAAGCTGCAGTCCAAGAGGTTGCAAAAGAGTTGGACACAACTGAGTGACTAAACAACAACATTCTATTTATATTCTAAAGACTGTTGAAAGAGAAATTTAAAGCTCAAGATTACTAAAGTCATTTTTCCTGGAGATCTATAAACATGAGATAATTAGCCAGCTCTCTAAAATAATGATCTCTTGGAAATCCTTTTACTTTCCTCTTAAAATATATTAAAATATCATCTACCCCATTATTAGAAAATATATTGATTAGGTGAATATAATGCCTTAATGACAGAGACCTGTGGGTAATAAATTTTTTCCAGAAATGATCTGCCTTTACAACATGGATTTTAGGTCATCCTGTGAATGACAAGACCTTGATGTTGAGGATTTTCAGCAAGTCCTCATCTCCATAATGATAGTAAGCACTTGGTTATTTCTCTGCTTTATCCATGATTAGGCCTTCTGGATCCATATGTAAGGACAAAATGGACAAGAAGAATTGCTAAGATATTAACTCTCTATTTATAGTCCAAGTTTTCAGAAATCTTTTAAGCCCTAGGCAGTTGTACATTCAGTTGAGTTCAGTTCAGTCACTCAGTTGCGTCCGACTCTTTGTGACCCCATGAATCACAGCACGCCAGGCCTCCCTGTCTGTCACCAACTCCCGGAGTTTATTCAAACTCACGTCCATCGAGTCAGTGATGCCATCCAGCCATCTCATCTTCTGTCATCCCCTTCTCCTCCTGCCCCTAATTCCTCCCAGCATCAGAGTCTTTTCCTATGAGTCAACTCTTCGCATGAGGTGGCCAAAGTATTGGAGTTTCAGCTTTAGCATCAGTCCTTCCAAAGAACATCCAGGACTGATCTCCTTTAGAATGGACTGGTTGGATCTCCTTGCAGTCCAAGGGACTCTCAACAGTCTTCTTCAACACCACAGTTCAAAAGCATCAATTCTTCGGCACTCAGCCTTCTTCACAGTCCAACTCTCACATCCATACATGACCACTGGAAAAACCATAGCCTTGACTAGATGGACTTTGTTGGCAAAGTAATATCTCTACTTTTGAATATGCTGTCTAGGTTGGTCATAACTTTCCTTCCAAGGAGTAAGCATCTTTTAATTTCATAGCTGCAATCACCATCTGCAGTGATTTTGGAGCCCCCAAAATAAAGTCTGACACTGTTTCCACTGTTTCTCCATCTATTTCCCATGAAGTTGATGGGACCAGATGCCATGATCTTAGTTTTCTGAATGTTGAGCTTTAAGCCAACTTTTTCACTGTCCTCTTTCACTTTCATCAAGAGGCTTTTGAGTTCCTCTTCACTTTCTGCCATAAGGGTGGTGTCATCTGCATATCTGAGGTTATTGATATTTCTCCCTGCAATCTTGATTCCAGGTTGTGCTTCTTCCAGCCCAGCAGTTCTCATGATGTACTCTGCATAGAAGTTAAATAAGCAGGGTGATAATATACAGCCTTGACTTACTCCTTTTCCTATTTGGAGCCAGTCTGTTGTTCCATGTCCAGTTCTAACTGTTGCTTCCTGACCTGCATACAAATTTCTCAAGAGGGAGGTACTCCCATCTCTTTCAGAATTTTCCACAGTTTATTGTGATCCACACAGTCAAAGGCTTTGGCATAGTCAAGAAAGCAGAAATAGATGTTTTTCTGGAACTTTCTTGCTTTTTCCATGATCCAGCGGATGTTGGCAATTTGACTCTGGTTCCTTTGCCTTTTCTAAAAGCAGCTTGAACATCTGGAAGTTCACAGTTCACGTATTGCCGAAGCCTGGCTTGGAGAATTTTGAACATTACTTTACTAGCGTGTGAGATAAGTGCAATTGTGCAGTGGTTTGAGCATTCTTTGGTATTGCCTTTCTTTGGGATTGGAATGAAAACTGATCTTTTCCAGTCCTGTGGCCACTGCTGAGTTTTCCAAATTTGCTGGCATATTGAGTGCATCACTTTCACAGCATCATCTTCCAGGATTTGAAATAGCTCAACTGGAATTCCATCATCTCCACTAGCTTTGTTCGTAGTGATGCTTTCTAAGGCCCACTTGACTTCACACTCCAGGAGGTCTGGCCCTAGTATAATTGCCTAAAATTTACTTTGGAACAAAGCTATTCCTCTTCTTAAAGCCAAGACATGTCAGTAGGTCACTTTCAGCAGCTTTGAATTCAGCTCTCTCACCTCACCAAGATTCAAACTTCTACACTAAGTTGCTGTTCCAGTCTACCCTTCAGAATAGTAATTAATCTTAATTCAGATTAGAAAACCCATAATTGCAACATCATCTTTAAATATACCCTCTACTTCAGTCTTAGAAATGATACATCTAAGTTTGAAAAGAAGTTGATGGGATTAGAAGCAGTATTGAAGACAAATTCTAACAGGAAACAGTTTTTTTTTTTTTAAAGCATTGTTTTAAATATAAAGCTACAAAAAATAAATATACAGCTACATATTTATTGAAAATTGATTCATATGTGATGGACAAATCACTTCCCAAATGTGCTTCTTTGTAAAGCTATGAAAAGCAAGGAGAAGTAGGTAGGCCATACATTATTGAGTGTAAGGTCTTCTCAACCTTAAATGCTTGTACAGGATATTCTTTTTAAAACAAATGTAGTGAAAATTCCCCTTTTCTTCCTTGAAGCATCTGTGAGTCTTTCTTTAGATAAAATGAGCTTTTTTGGTGAGCACATGACAAGGAAGAGGTTCAGTGTAACAAGCAATCATGTTATTTTAAAAATCTCCATCTCAAATTAAGTTTACATATGGCAGCTTTTTAGAGAGGCTGGGTTGCAACATGTGAGCAATTTAAAAGTGTAACGTTTCATTTACAGGTTCAGAGTAGCTTTCAATTCCCATACTAGTGTGCTTCTAATTAAATCTTAATTGTACCATTCATTATGAATTGAAAGAAACACTGATATACTGGATTTTCTACAAGAGGAACACAAGATGGCCCTCATAAAATAGCTGGCTAATCCAAAGAAAAGGAGTAAAATGTAGAAATGATCCTCAAAATTAAAACCTAACATTTGAAGTTGCATGATTATTAAATTATCACAAATAATCTTTTTTATAGACCCAAATGATATAAATATATATGATTAGTTATAGTATATCACCAGAATGCATGAGGAACAGTGAGTGAGTAGGTAGCAAATGTAATGAAAATGACCCATCCTATCATTTAAGTTGCTACTTTATCGTGTATCAGTTTAATATATCCTTGTGAAATAAACATTTTTAGTTGGTTTATCTTAAGGTCAGAAGAAGAAAGGACCAAAACTGTAAGTGAGGCCAGTGCTTCTTTCTCATGGGACAGGAGTTTTTCTGAATTGTAGGATAACTACATTTGTCTCATTATACCTCTTTGGCATGTGCTTGGAATCTGAGTTTTCAACATAGCATGAAATAATTTTCAAAAATAAATCAATGCCCCTTCCATTTTTAATTCCTCCTGTTTATAGTCATCATTCCTGAAATCTGGTGACTTTGAATTTAAAATTTAAATGAGCTCGTTCTCTTGTAAACAACTCTATAGAGAATAAATGAAACAATAACTTTAAAAAAATATCCTAAGAAAGTTTCCATGAACCTTGTGGAACTGAAGTTGAAAACAAAAGGTGTATTTCTGATATCCAGAGAGCTGGAAGATAGCATCTCAGCCCTAGGTTTTTTGATTGTCTGGAACTGACCATTTATTCTTTTTTAGATATAAAGAAAATACATAATAATGTACCAAACACCCGTGTATTCACAAACCAGATCTTAACAATTAACAGTCTGTTGTGTTGTTTAAAGTCATCTTTATAAAAGTAATTTTTAAAATTCTCCTTCATTTTTCCTCTAATCCCATTCCCTCCTATTCCTTTCTCCTCTAATCCCATTCTCTCCTATTCCTTTCTCCCCAGTCCAGGCTATAACCCTCCTAATTTGGTGTGAGTATTAGTATCTATGATAGTGTTAGTTGCTCAGTTGTGTCCAACTCTTTGCAACCCCATGGACTGTAGCCTGCCAGGCAACTCTGTTCATGGAATTCTCTAGGCAAGAATACTGGAGTGGGTAGCTATTCCCTTCTCCGGGGGATCTTCCCAACCCAGGGATTGAACTGGGTTTATGAACCCAGTTCATGAACTCAGGTCTCCTGCATTGCAGGCAGATTCTATATTGTCTGAGCCACCAGGGAAGCCCATTAGTATCTACTGCTTCATAACAAATTACCCCAAAACTTGATGGCTTAAAACACCACCATGTATTACCTCATAGTTTCTGTATATCAGGAATATGTGTGGTGTAGCTGGATCGTCAGGCTCAGGATCTTTCACAAGGCCTCCAATAGAGTGTCAGCTGGAACTGCAGTCATGCCTAGGTTCAACTGGGGCAGAATCCACTTCCAGGTTCACTCACTGGTTGTTGGCAGGATTCAGTTCCTTGAGAATTGTTGTACTGAGGACTACAGTTCTTCCTGGCTCTTGGCTAGAGGCTGCCTTCAATTCTTTGCCACAAGAGCAGCTCACAACATGAAACTTACTTCATCAAAGCTAGAAGAGCCAGAGCCAACAAAGGAGAAGTCACAGTTTTTTATACTTCATCTTGAAAGTGACTCTGTTCATTACAAGCAAGTCACTAAGCCTAGGCCAAACTTAAGGGGAGGAAATTATACCAGAGCATGAAGTCTAGGAGGCAGGATTCATTGAAAGCCATCTTGGGGGCTGGCTAATGTATATCACTTCATGGCAAATAGATGGAGAAACAATGGAAACAGTGGCTGACTTTATTTTTCTGGGCTCCAAAATCACTGCAAATGGTGACTGCAGCCATGAAATTAAAATATGCTTATTTCTTGGAAGGAAAGTTATGACTAACCTAGACAGCATATTATAAAGTGGAGACATTACTTTGTCAACAAAGGTCCATCTAGTCAAGGCTAGGGTTTTTCCAGTGGTCATGTATAGATGTGAGAGTTGGACTACAAAGAAAGCTGAGTGCCGAAGAATTGATGTTTTTGAACTGTTGCGTTGGAGAAGACTCTTAAGAGTCCCTTGGACTGCAAGGAGATCCAACCAGTCCATCCTAAAGGAGATCAGTCCTGGGTGTTCATTGGAAGGACTGATGTTGAAGCTGAAACTCCAGTACTTTGGCCACCTGATGCGAAGAGCTGACTCATTTGAAAAGACCCTGATGCTGGTAAAGATTGAGGGCAGGAGGAGAAGGGGACGACAGAGGATGAGATGGTTGGATGGCATCACTGACACAATGAACATGGGTTTGGGTGGACTCCGAGAGTTGGTGATGGACAGGGAGGCCTGGCGTGCTGCGGTTCATGGGGTCACAAAGAGTCGGACACAACTGAGCGACTGAACTGAACTGAACTGAATGTATATCTTTAAAATAGCTAATCATTATATCAGTTCAGTTCAGTTCAGTCGCTCAGTCGTGTCCAACTCCTTGCGACCCTATGAATCGCAGCACGCCAGGCCTCCCTGTCCATCACCAACTCCCAGAGTTCACTCAGACTCACATCCATCGAGTCAGTGATGCCATCCAGCCATCTCATCCTCTGTCATCCCCTTCTCCTCCTGCCCCCAATCCCTCCCAGCATCAGAGTCTTTTCCAATGAGTCAACTCTTCGCATGAGGTAGCCAAAGTACTGGAGTTTCAGCTTTAGCATCATTCCTTCCAAAGAAATCCCGGGGCTGATCTCCTTTAGAATGGACTGGTTGGATCTCCTTGCAGTCCAAGGGACTCTCAAGAGTCTTCTCCAACACCACAGTTCAAAAGCATCTATTCTTCAGTGCTCAGCTTTCTTCACAGTCCAACTCTCACATCCATACATGACCACAGGAAAAACCCTAGCCTTGATTAGACAGACCTTTGTTGGCAAAGTGATGTCTCTGCTTTTGAATATGCTGTCTAGGTTGGTCATAACTTTTCTTCCAAGTTGTAAGCATCTTTTAATTTCATGGCTGCAGTCACCATCTGCAATGATTTTGGAGCCCCAAAAATAAAGTCTGACACTGTTTCCACTGTTTCCCCATCTATTTCCCATGAAGTGATGGGACTGGATGCCATGATCTTCATTTTCTGAATGTTGAGTTTTAAGCCAACTTTTTCACTATATACTTTTGTATAAATACCTATCAGTGAACATTTTGTATATATAAGTATGTAAATGTTACATGTTTTCATTTACAGAAATGGTTACATAATGTGTGAATTATTATGCATCTTGCTCTTTCATCTCAATATTATATTTTTGACATCTATTCATTGATCAATTTAGATCTAGTAAGTACCTTGTATCCACTCTTCAGTGTTCGGTCTATGGATTAACACATTTTACTGAAAATTCTACTCATTCATTTTCCTATTAATGGACATTTATTTCCTTTTTTATTTTTGGTGTTACAAATGAAGTGACAATTAACATCTCTGGTTATGTCTCTTTGAGTACATAAGCAAGAGTTTCTAAAAACCTAGAAGTTATTGAAATATTATTATATATTTGCAAATTGTTCTTCTAAAGTGATTATACCTGTTTATACTTATGCCAGTAGTTTAAGAGATTTACATTTACCCAGCTTGCATGCCAACCCTTAGCTGGTAATACATGCTATCTCATTGTTATTTTACTTTTTTTCTTTTTCCTGATTACCTATAAAGCTGATCATCTTTTCACATGTTGATAAATCATTTGGATTTTTTAGTCTCTTTAGTCTCTGGTGTTCACATACTATGACCATCTTCCTACTGGATTGTTTGTGCTTTTCATTACACTTTGATTATATGCCTTTTGTTTTATAAAAAACAGTTTTAATATAGCCAAATATTAGTTCTTGGCCTTTATGATTTATGGTTTTTGTTTCTAGTTCAAGAAATCTTCTGTGATCCAAAATGCTAAAGACACTGTCTATATTTTCTTCAAGCAGTTTACAAGCTTTGGGTTTTTACACTTAGAGCTTTAATCTATTTTAAATTTGCTTTTCTGTTTTGTGTGAAGTAGGGATCTTAATTTTCTGTATGGAAAGTGAGTTCCAACTTCATTTATTAACTCATCTGTCCTCTCACCCCTGATTTTAAATATCAGTTCTGTCATAGATTAGTATCCCTTAAAGGCATGAGTTCTGTTTCTGGAATTTCTGTTTCACTCAGCTGATCTCTTTGAACATTCCTGAACCAATACCAAACTATCTTAATTGCCAAAACTTTATAATTACTAAATACTTTAAAGAACAGGTCCCACTTCCTTGTTCATTTTTTTTCAGAATTGTTTGGAATATTTGTAGATATTTGTTCTTCCATTTGCATTTTAATCAGATTCTCAAGTTGCATAAAAATCCAGGTGGGATTTTTATTGGAATTATTTTAAATTTACACATATCCTGAAACTGAGTCTTCCCAAACAAGAACATAGTATTACCTCCATTTTTAACAAGCCTTCCTTATATCCTTCATAATATGCTGTAGTTTTCTTCTGTAAAAAAGTATACATCTTTTGTTAGATTTAGTCCCAGATACCTTATAGTATGTTTAATATAGTGAATGTTATCTTTCTTTCCTGTTAGATTTTTAATTTTTTATTGCTGATTTATAGAAATGCTGTTGATTTGTATGTTATAAATTTCACCATTAATTTTACAAGATTGCCTATAATTTACCTTAAATTTTCCATGTAGATTATTGTAGCATCTTCAAATAAGAGCCATTTTTACTTTTTCTTTCGGGGTGTATATTTGTCATTTATTTTGCGCATCCAGCATCTCAGCTCCTTTCTGTGTTTAAGGAATTTCCTGCATTATGAGTCTGGTTGTAAGACAAAGACTTCTTCCTCGTTAGGAGCTTAAAATATTTCAGACTTCTCTCCCAGCCTTCTTTGCAGCTGAGGAATAGGCATTTAATGACTCTGGTAGTGATAGCAGTGACAGTAACAACAGTGACGGAGCAGAGGTAGCGTTGGTGTCAGCAGGAGTAGCAGCTGCAGTCAGCTTGCAGGAGTAGACGTGACAGTGGTCCAACAGTAATGTCTGAGGCTCAATGGTGGCAGCAGAGGATTTCTTCTCAGACTGTTTCTACCACATGTTATGGGCTCTTGTGGAAATGCAGCCATAAGCCTGGTGTTTCAACTCTCCCAATGATTCTGTGAACTGACAGATATTCTCGTAGTAAGCTCTTTCTGCTTAATCAGCCAGAGTCAACAGTATCTATTGCTCATAACTAAGAACAGTAAAGCATATATTTTAGATCTTTAAACCTCTAAATCTCAGTGGATTTCCAAGGATCTCTGTATAATGTTGAATAATAGGAGTGATAGTATATAGTATTATCTTGTTTCCAACTTTAAAAGGGAATTTTTCTGAAGTTTTAAAATACTTAGCATACTGTTTGTGTATGTTTTTAGTAGATACCAAATAATCAGGTTAGGGAAATTCTCTTCTATTAATATTTTACTGAGAGGTTATTTAAAGTCATGAGTGGGGATTGCATTTTATCAAATGATTTTAAATGTATCTTTTGAGATAATCATATAATATTTATTCTTTGGTATGTTAATATGGTCAATTAAATTAATAGTTACCTAAAGTTATCATTTTTGCACTCAATTTATTTTGCATTTGTGCTCATGAGATTAAAGTTTTATTTTCTTCTACTTCACTTTGGGTTTCAAGGTTATTCCAGCTTCATAAAATGAATTTGGTAGCTTTCCCTCTCCTTTTTTCTAGGACAGTTTGCAAGGATACAATTTTTCTTTCTTCATGGACTGGTATAACTCACCTATGCCTGTATATTAATCATGTTTTTTTTTTAATGTTTGATATTTTATGATGCCTTGACATCTTGGGGCCTTATAGACTTGAGGAGGGACTGCTCCTTCCTGGACTAGACTATTCAGAGACATAACAAACAATTTTGCCTTTGAGCATGTCTTTGTTCCTGAATTTCCAGATGTACAAACTGGATTTAGAAAAGGCAGAAGAACCAGAGGTCAAATTGTCAACCTTTCTTGGATCATAGAGAAAGCAACGGAGTTCAGGAAAAACATCTACTTCTGCTTTACTGACTGCACTAAAGCCTTTGACTATATGGATCGCAACAAACTGTAGAAAATTCTTAGAGATGAGAATGCCAGACCACCTTACCTGTCTCCTGAGAAACCTGTATGCAGGTCAAGAAGCAACTGTTAGAACTGGACATAGAGCAACTGACTGGTTCAAAACTGGGAAAGGAGTACAAAAAGACTATATTGTCACCCTGCTTATTGAACTTTTCTGCAGAGTACATCAGATGAAATCCTGGGCTGGATGAATCCCAAGCTGGAATTAAGACTGCCGGAAGAAATATCAGCAACCTCAGATATGCAGTTGATACCACTCTAATGGCAGAAAGCGAAGAGGAACTAAAGAGCCTCTTGATGAAGGTGAGAGAGAAAAATCTGGCTTAAAACTCAGCATTCAAAAAACTAAGAACATGGGATCTGGTTCCATCACTTCATGGCAAATAGATGGAAGAATGAAAACAGTGACAGATTTTATTTTCTTGGGCTCCAGAATCACTGCAGACGGTGACTGCAACCATGAAATTTAAAGATGCTTGCTCCTCTTTCAAGAACATTCTTTTGGACTCTGTGGGAGAGGGACAGGGTGGGTTGATTTGGGAGAATGGCATTGAAACATGTATAATATCATATATAAAATGAATCATCAGTCCAGGTTCGATGCATGATACAGGATGCTTGGGGCTGGTGCACTGGGATGACCCAGAGGGATGGTACGGGGAGGGAGGTGGGAGGGGGGTTCAGGATGGGGAACACGTGTATACCCGTGGCAGATTCATGTTGATGTATGGCAAAACCAATACAATATTGTAAAGTAATTAACCTCCAATTAAAATAAATATATTAAAAAAAAATGTTTGCTCCTTGGAAGGAAAGCTATGACCAACCTAGACAGCATATTAAAAAGAAGAAACATCACTTTATTGACAAAGGTCCATATAGTTAAAGCTATGGTTTTTCCAGTAGTCATGTAGAGAGGTGAGAGATGAACCATAAAGACAGCTGAGAACTGAAGAATTGATGCTTTCAAATTGTGGTGCTGGAGAAGACTCTTGATGGCTTGCCTGGTGGCTCAGTTGTTAAACAATCTGCCTGTAATGTAGGAGACTGGCTGCAGTGCAAAAGATCTGGGTTCGATCCCTGGGTCGGGAAGATCCCCTAGAGAAGGAAATGGCAACCCACTCCAGTATTCTTGCCTGGGAAATCTCATGGACGGAGGAGCCTCGTGGGCTCTAGTCTGTGGGTTCATAAGAGTCAGACATGACTTAGTGACTGCTTGAGAGACCCTTGGACAGCAAGGAGATCAAACTAGTTAATCCTAAAGGAAACAACCCTGTATATTCATTGGAAGGACTGATGATGAAACTCCAGTACTTTGGCCGCCTGATTCAAACAGCCAACTCATTGGAAAAAAAACCTGATGCTGGGGAAGGTTGAAGGCAGGAGGAGAAAGGGGCAACAGAGGAGGAGATGGTTGGATAGCATCACCAACTCAATGGACAGGAGTTTGAGCAAGCTTTGGGGTATAGTGAAGGACAGGGAAGCCTGGCATGCTGCAGTCCATGGGATCACAAAGAGTCAAACACAACTTAGTGACTGAACAACAACGTCTTTGTTGTGCAAACCAAACAACCCTAGTCTAGATCTCCCTCCTTTTATCTGAGTGCTGTAGTCTGGGACTTTTATCCCCCAGTGGTAAATCATCCTAGGGCCAGTAAACTGGACAACTAGGAACTACCCCCTTATAGCCCAGAGCCTGCCAGAACTGCCAGCCTATCCAGTTCTAAATGTGCTCAGTTTGCCTACCATGCCCCATCCATTCCTTCCCACTAAAAACCACAATCAAGGAGCTGGTTATACCTTCCTCCTTGCTCCTTCTGCCTCTTGATCATCCCTGCTTTCATTTGTGGCCCCTCTGCTTGGCATGTTGTGCCTTCTATTTCTAGAGATCTGAAAGTATAAAAACTTCTTCCTTCATGACAATAACTTTTGTGGCTTAAGGTCTTAATACCTGATTAAAATAAATCCTGAGTATATTTTAAAACAGCCTTATACTTTTCAGAGGAATAGTTTTCTATACCAGTAAAATTTTCTTAACAGTTATTGCTCTATTCAGTTTTTCTGTTCCTTCTTGACTGTTAGTGATTTTTATTTTTCTAGAAAATTGACTATTATATCCTTTTCCAAACACACCGGCAAAATTAATAAAATGTTCCTGATTTTTAAATTATTTACAACTTCTGTAGTTGTGTTGCCCTTTAAAATTTCTAGTAATGTTCACTTAATGCCACTATCTTATTTTCTTGATTATGTTATAAAAGGTATGTCTATCTTTTTGGTCTTTTCAAACAAACTGCACTTGGTTTTGTTAATCATATATTTATTTTTCTGTTTGTTTTCATTTTAATTTCTAATTTTATCTTTATTTTTTCTTTTACTCTACTTTCTATGGATTTTTTTTTTTTTTTTGTAGCTTCTGGTGTTGAATGCCTAATCCCATTTATTTTTAGTTGTTCTTATTTTCAAATACATTCTCCACTCCCCAGTTTTAAAGAACTCCCCATGTTCAAAGAACTCAATTAGTGTAATACTCCTGGCCTCTCCATCCCTTTACTTACTTCACTGCAGAGCAAGTAAAGAGACTTATTTGATTGGTGAATTTTAGAAGAGTTCTAAATTCTTCTAAGAACTAAGGACATTTAGCTTAACTCTTCTCCCTTCTTTTTGAAAGTTAATGACCAGCAAAGACCATGAGCTCTCCTCTGCTATCCCATGATATCTCATCTTGACCGGATCCAGTGTGAGGGAGCCTGTCCACACCTAGTGTTCTTGTGTATAAACTCCCGGTTCTGGACCTGTGTTCCCACCTGGTTTGCTACTGTTTCTCCATGAAAGCAACCTAGTCCCTTAAGATTGCCATCTTTCTTACCTTCCTGTGTGTCTTACAGAATAAAAGCATATTCCTTAGGGTTTGTAAATTGTAGAGGCCATGTCAATGAAGTATACTTAATATTCTTCCAAGTTATAGTTACTGTGAAAATCATATAAAGGTATTAAATGAATATTGGAATAGTGGGGGGGGAGTGGCTAACAATGATTCAACATTATAGAGCAGCCATTATCACTATTCTTTATATATTCTTTTGCCATGATATATATATATTTTCGTACTTGTAATCATGTAACATATCTAGCATATATATTTTTCATGTCTAGTACTCTTGTCTGGAAAATCCCATGGACGGAGGATCCTGGTAGGCTGCAGTCCATGGTGTCGCTAAGAGTCTGACACGACTGAGCGACTTCACTTTCACTTTTCACTTTGATGCATTGGAGAAGGAAATGGCAACCCACTCCAGTGTTCTTGCCTGGAGAATCTGACGGGGGAGCCTGGTGGGCTGCTGTCTATGGGGTCGCACAGAGTCGGACACGACTGAAGCGACTTAGCAGCAGCAGCAGCAGAATGTCTTCATACTTATAATTTTCAATGACAGCATATTTCATTGAGTAGACATTTCATAATGTAACCACACCATATCACTTTCAATTTTAACACTGTAATAAACATTTTCACATATTTTATATTTCCTATCTTTAAAATTTTTCCTTGGGATTAATATTTATAGTTGTTGAATTAAATAAAATGATCATTTTTGTGAATCTTCATGTGGGTTCCAGTTATATCCCAAATAACTGTTAGTTTATAATAATTTATGTAATGCACAAGTACCTCAGTTATACCAAAACCTTGCCAAAATTGGATAATTTAAAAAAATTTAATATAGGTGGGTTTTTTGTTATTAACTAGTACATTTGAACATATTTTGCTTTCTATAAAACCAGATTTCCCTCTCTTTTTTTTGGGAATATCTGTGATTTTTCCTACTGATTTTTTGAAGTTTTAATGTTTCCTTTTTCAGTGTGTATGAGTTATTTATATAAGATATGAATACTTTTGAGATACTTGCTATAAATTTTCCCTGGTACTTAAAAATATTTGAGATAACACACAAAAAGATATACATAAGCTTAAAATTAATATAAGGATTTTTTTAAAGCTGGGGGGAAAAAAAAGGAATCTCTTATGCTAATCATACTGCTGCTACTGCTGCTACTGCTGCTAAGTCGCTTCAGTCGTGTCCGACTCTGTGCAACCCCAGACGGCAGGCCTCCAGGCTCCCCCATCCCTGGGATTCTCCAGGCAAGAACACTGGAGTGGGTTGCCATTTCCTTCTCCAATGCATGAAAGTGAGAAGCGAAAGTGAAGTCGCTCAGTCGTGTCTGACTCTTCGAGACCCCATGGACTGCAGGAGCTAGCAAATGACCTATTGTGAAATTTAGCCCTATACTTAGTCTATCAACATGAGGTTCAGCTCCTGGTCTGGCACTTACTATTTACCTCTAATTTACCTATTTAACCACATGAAGCCACAGTGTTCCCATCTAGTAGCAACTGTACTTTTATAATAAGGAGTAAAAGAAAAATGTGTAGAATTCCTGGCACCTGTTATTGGTAGTTACAAAATTCTCATTATCAGAAAATGACAAACATAATTATCCTTTATAGAAGATGAAACTTCCCTGGTACTAAATTCTTAAAATTACCACCTATCACATATATAGTTCCCCTTCTTTCTTCTCAAAGCTGGGGTGGGCTTAGTAAAGCATGTGGTTGAAAAGAACCATGTGACTAATTCTGGCTAATGAATTTTGAGCAGATCTCTTTTGGGCTAGAACATTTGACTGTTTATACAAGACCTTTCAAAATCCTCTTTCTATTGGTCGTGGCAACTGGCAGTATTGGAGAAGGTAATTTGTTCCATTAGCCTGGGTCTCAGAGTGGAAAAGCAAGGAGCAGAAGCCTCTAGCCTCACTGCAGTGGCTATGTAGCATGGTTGGCGGTTTAGTTGCTAAGTCACGTCTGACTCTTGCGATCCCATGGACTGTAGCCTGCCAGGCTCCTCTGCCCATGGGATTTTCCAGGCAAGAATACTGGAGTGGGTTGCCATTTCCTTCTCCAGGGGATCTTCCCAACCCAGGAACCGAACCTGGGTCTCCTGCATTGCAGGCAGATTCTTTACCAACTGAGCTATTCATGAGCAATAAATAAATCTTTGTTCTTATAAACCACTAAGATTTGAGGTTGTTACTAAAACATAACCTAAACTCTCCTAACTGAAACAAGAAAAATAAGTTTCTTCATCCCTACATGTTACTGCTCTAGGGACCTCTATAAATACATGAGAAAGCTGCAAAATTGACTTGTGCTGAACCCCTGTTTGGGCTTCCCAGGTAGCATTAGTGATAACCTACTTGCTGATGCAGGAGACATAAGAGACTCAGATTCTATCCCTGGGTCAGAAAGATCCCCTGGAGGAGGGCACAGCAACACACTCCAGTATTCTTGCCTGGAGAATCTCATAGACAGAGGGGCCTGGCAGGCTAAGTCCATGGGGCTCAGAGAGTTGGACATGACTGAAGCAACTTGTCACACATGCACGCACTCCCATTTACAGATGGACCTACCTAGTCTACAGTAGCAACATGTTGGTCAGGTTCTGTCTACTTGAGTACCACACTGTCCACGAAACAGCAGCCCTTCCAGGGAAAGGGATTAATACTACTCACTACCTTCTATTTACCTTTTATTTTGATGAATGAAAGAATCCTTTTATGAAACAGCTTATGGACAGTGAGAGAACTGTTAAGTAGCCCAAATATGTAAGATGAAATCCTAAACAGTTTGCTATTTTCAAATTGTCAACTAGTTATCTCTATGACATTTGTTGAATAAACCTTCCCTCTTAATTTTTTTGCTATACCTCCTTATCCTACATTATTTTATATAATTATCTATATCCAGCCTATTCCAAATTTATATATGTTTTTATACCACTGTGTCAGTATTTCAACAAATGTTACTAGTATTTTCATAATTTGCAAAATACTTGAAGCAATGAAAAGTGAATGGATAAACTTGTGGTATATCCATATGGTCACATATTATTCAGAGATTTTTTTAAAAAGATGAAGAAGATACAATAGCAGAGTAGAAAGACCCTGAGGCCACCTGAGGAGTTCATAGACACACCAAAAACTATCCACACACACACAACTATCCACAGAACAACTATCAGTGCAAACCACTGAAACCTACCAAGAAAGATCTACAACTAAAGAAGGAACCACAACAAGACAGTTTGGAGGGCTGGACTCACAGTTCAGTCAAGTCCAATACTCCCAGGTGGGTGACCAACAAACTTGAGAATAATTACTTTGCAGATTCTCCCAAAGGAGTGAGAAGTCTGAGCCCCACATTGGGCTCCCCAGCCTGGGAGTACTGCATGAGGAAGACAAGCCCCTAGACGTTTGGCTTTGAAGGCCAGTGGGCTTTACTTTCAGGAGTCCTAGAGTGCTGGGGCAAATAGAGACTTCACTCTTAAGGGCACACACTAACTCTCGCATACTCTGGGACCCAGAGCAGAAGCAGTGATTTGAGAGGAGCCTGGGTCAGACTTCCTTACTAACCTTGAAGAGTCTTCTGGAGAGGCAGGAAGCAACTGCGGCTCACCCTGGGAATGTAGACACTGGCAGCAGCCATTTCGGGGTGCTTCTTCTACCATATGGACACTGGTGCTGGAGACCTACCTGGCAGCAGAAAAATAGAAAAGTAGTGAGGCGGAAAACACATATAGCAGAGGTCCCAGCATAAGCCTAATGGAGATGAGCTCTGGGATTCACACATCTGAGCACATCGGTGGGGTTGGAGGTGTGAGGGTGTGGGAAGGCAGCTGCTAAAGTCTGGAGCTTGAGAAACCCAAGGGCTTGCTGAGAAATAATGGATTCCTGAGGCCAGGGGCTTGACATTTGGTTCAGGGACAAAGGGATAGGTAGAGAAGTGATTTTGAGCATAATAAGAAATTTGGCTTATACTGGCTTCTCAAGTTCAGCCCCTTAAAATCCTCTTCTTCTAAGCAAAGGATCTGAAAGAACTAAACCAGCAAGAACTAAAAGATATAGTTTTTTAAATTATGCTGTCTGTAAAAAGTTAAGATCTTGAGTCTTCAGAGGCATCAACATTAGTGACTCTTCAGGAAGGATCAGGGACTTATCTGTGAGGGGAGGAGAGCCAGGAGTATGTCCTGATAGTATTTCAGGGCACTTGCACGTTCAGGCTGGTGCAGAGATGAGCGGTGCCCAGAATGGAGACTTTGTTGGGACAAAATAGGACACATTACTAGAGCATATCAGAGGAAAAGGGCTGATGTCCCAGGATGGCCACAGGACTAGTTCTAGGGACAGCATGTAAGACTCCCAGGGAGTTCTCAGAAACAAAGCGTCTGGAGTTCCCACAAAGAAATACTAATGCACTTCTTTACTACCTGTTTGGAAAACATAAGATATTTTTTGACCCTACAGTTACCCTTTTGCTCATTTCCATGTTTGGTAGTTTCCCCTCATTTCTCCTTCAGATAGTCCTTCTCCACTCAAGAGAAGCTAATACTAGCCCTTGTATGGACATTACATTCCCGTTATATGCCCCCACCTCCACCAGCCATGATTTTCTATACCCCATTTGTGTATAAAGTTTGGAACTTACTTCTATTCTAATGTGAAGAATATTCCACTGGGGCTTGCCAGGGTCAAGATCAGAACTCAGTCTTATGAATACACTTCTCATCTGAAGAGGGAGGTCATTTGCGGGGTGGGGGTTGGGGAGACGTCAGTCATCTGACTAAGTTTGGAAAGCTCAGACACAAAACTAGAACACTGGTCAGAATCTAAGGAGGGAGACAGCCTCTCTCAAGTTAGATTCCTGGGAGTTTAAATAGCACTAAGTTCATGCTTGACTGATTGAGGTCAAAGTGGCATCTACTAGGTAGAGGAAGGAGAACCTAAAGATTTCTCTCTCTGCATTCTCTGACTGATGGTGTGAGTCTTTAATCATGGGTCATGCTGTCTTACAAACTGTGTTTATTTCCATTTATCATCCCTTTTTCTAGTTAGCCTTGAGTAGAATCTTTTCTTAATGTTCTAACCATATCTCTGCTGTACTACGAGGAAACAAGAGGGCTGACTGTCCACTTTTGGCTTCTGGGGTGAAGAATCTGAACTTTATTTAAATAAGAATGACATTTTACTGGAGGCTCTTAAGTTTTTTTTTTAATGTAAGTTAATGTTACCCTTCCAGAACTTTTTGAGTTTTAACATTGTTACAGGTTTTTCCCACTGTTGAAGGAATTTTCAAACATTTAGAAATCACATGTAGCAGACATTTTTGGACAGAAGTAACTAGAAATCCTTCTATAGTGGAAATCTCCTGTTGTCAGGACTGCTTTCTGACTCATAGTACCCTGGCTTTTTTTTTAATGGAAGTATAGTTGATTTTATTATGTTAGTTTCAAGTGTGCAGCACAGTGATTCAGTATTTCTGCAGGTTATGCTCCATCATAAGGTATTACTTCAGTTCAGTTCAGTTCAGTCATTCAGTCATGTCTGACCCTTTGCAACCCCATGGATTGCAGCACACCAGGCTGTTCATCACCAACTCCCGGAGCTTGCTCAAACTCATATCCATTGAGTCAGTGTTGGCATCCAACCATCTCATCCCGTTGTCCCCTTCTCCTGCCTTCAGTTTTTCCCAGCATCAGGGTCTTTTCCAAGGAGTCAATTCTTTGCATCAGTATTGGAGTTTCAGCTTCAACATCAGTCTTTCCAATGAATATTCAGTACTGATTTCCTTTAGGATTGATTGGTTTGGTCTCCTTGAAGTCCAAGGGACTCTCATGAGTCTTCTCCAACACCACAGTTCAAAAGCATTAATTCTTCGGTGCTCAGCTTTCTTTGAGGTCCAATTCTCCCATCCATACATGACAACTGGAAAAACCATAGCCTTAACTGGATGGACCTTGGTTGGCAATGTAATGTCTCTGCTTTTTAATATGCTGTCTAGGTTGGTCATAGCTTTTCTTCTAAGGAGCAAGCATCTTTCTTTTAATTTCACGGCTGCAATCACCATCTGCAGTGATTTTGGAGCCCCCCAAAATAAAGTCTGTCACTGTTTCTATTGTTTCTCCATCTATTTGCCATGAAGTGATGGGACTGGATGCCATAATCTTAGTTTTCTGAATGTAAAGTTTTAAGCCTACTTTTTCACTCTCCTATTTCACTTTCATCAAGAGGGCTCTTTAGGTCTTTGGTTTCTGCCATAAGGGTCGTGTCATCTGTGTATCTGAGGTTATTGATATTTCTCCCAGCAGTCTTGATTCCAGCTTATGCTTCATCCAGATACAAATTACTCTATATAAAATAAATAGGCAACAAGGATATACTGTGTAGTATAGGGATTACACACATTATAACCTCTCCCCTTTGGTAACCACAGTTTACTTCCCATATCTGTGAGTCTGTTTCTGTTATGCACATACATTCATTTGTATTACCTTTTTAGATTCCACATATAAGTGATATCATATAGTATTTGTCTTTATCTGTCTGACTTATCCCACTAAAGCATAATATTCTCTAGGCCCATCCACATTGCTGCAAATGGCAGTATTTCATTTTCTATAACTGAGTCACAGACTATCTTCTCAATTCAGTTGTCTATGTTTTAATTATTATTATTTTTTAAATATTTTGGCTGCACTGTACAGCATGTGGGATCTTATTTCCATGACCAGGGATTGAACCCACGTCACCTGCCTTGGATGCACAGAGTCTTAATTGCTGGGCCACCAGGGATGTCCCTCAGTCATCTATTGATGGACACTTGGGTTGCTCCATGTCTTGGCTATTATAAATAGTTCACACAATAGCTGCTGTGAACACTAGGGTGTGTGTATCCTTTCATATTAGTGTTTTCATTTTTCCAGATATATATCCAGGAGTGGAATTGCTGGATCATATGTTAGTTCCATTTTTAGTTTTTTGAGGACATACCATACTGTTTTCCATAGTTGCTGTACCAATTTACATTGCCACCAACAGTGTTCAAAGTTTCCCTTTTCTCCACATCCTCTCCAGCATTTGTTGTTTGTAGACTTTTTGTTGATAGCCTGTCTTACATTTTGTGCTCTGCAGCTCTTCCAGTATTTCTCACTCTCACTCCAACCCAGTCTGATATCTTTAAAATTCTCTAATAGCCTTAAACAAACCATGAATTCAAAGACTAGTAAAATTCAACTTCATATACCTCAGCACTCAAGGTACTCATTGCCTCCTAGAGGTTGGAACCAATCTTTTTAAAAAAATTTTCAATTGGAGGATAATTGTTTTACAATGTTGTGTTGGTTTCTGTCCTACAACATGAATCAGTCATAACTATTCTTTCCTTCCCACTCCCACCCCATCTTACCCATCTAGGTCGTCACAGAGCACCAGGCTAGGCTCCCTGTGTTATACAGCAGTTTCCCACTAGCTATCTGTTTTACATATGGTAGTGTATATATGTCAATGCCACCTTCTCAATTTGTCCCACTTTTTCCTTCCTTCCCTGTATCCATAAGTCCATTCTCTACATCTATATCTCCATTCCTTCCCTGCACATAGGTTCATCAGTACCATTTTTTTCTAGATTCCATATATATGCTTTAATATACTGTCTTTGTTTTTCTTTGACTTAATTTCATTCCATATGTGGAGCCAATCTTTGTCTGACTACCATCCCTTGTGGTCAAAGAAGTCAGGAATAAGGGTATTCTTATTGCTTACCATTCTGCAGAATGAATGACTTGGTTTCATGAAAATGTAGGAGATAATATGTGTCAGAGAACAAAGAGGGTTGGGCTTGATGTAGGTGGATCAGCATTTCATTTATGCCCAACCACCATCTCTCTCTTGCTGTCTCTACAATAGAGATTTGAATGCCAGATACAGCTTTCCCAGCTCTCTAGCAGTTTAGGATGCCATATGACCCAGTTCTGACCCAAAAGAATACTGCTAGGGGGGTTCTGGTGAAGCATATGTTTCCCTAATTGACAGGAATAGATGTGGCTGGCATGGCCTTTTCTTGAGCTCCCGTCTTCTGTCTTGAATGCAGAAATAATGACTGGACATGCAACAGCCACCTTGAGACCCTGCGGAAAAGACTGAGAGACAACAGCTATCCTATAATCATTAAGTCACTAAAGCAAAGCAGCTGCTGACCTCTGGCCTTCTCATTGTGTAAGGAAAATAAAATCCTGCTTGTTCAAGACCCTGGAATTTGTGTTTCTGATACTTTTAGCTAAACACAAACAGCCTTTATTATAAACAGCCAGTTCTGGGGACCAGAATATTTCTGAGTGAGAAGAGTATCCCCTTTGGTTTATCTGTCAAAAACTATGCAAACAAAAAGTTGACTCAAACAATGAAGATGGGATTTGGGCTTTCAGATGTTCATTACTAAGCAAATCAAATTTCTTGTATCTGGTGTTCCAGACCAGAGTGATCCAAGCTGATTAATTCCCAATTAAGATTTTTAAGTCAAAGACTAACTCTTTAAGTCCAGTTTTTAAATACTCCTTTGATTTCAAGTTGCAGGACACCAGGAAGCATTATTGCCTGTCATGTTTCTTGTCATAGAAAAGGATTTGGAGTCAGACATCAGAAGATTTGAATTTTGGATTTGTGTGTGCCCCAAAGGCACTATGTTGCCCCCAAAGTGACTTCTCTGTCACTCCTCTATACAATAAGAAAATTGATATGTATCACTGGTAAAAAAAAATAATTTACTTGAAATATGCTTTGAAAAGGATGATGTGCTTCTCCTAGTGAAATGCCTGATTCAAAGTTATAGAGTAATGGGAACTTTATAATGAGGGAGTGATATCACCTGAACACACTGATCAATCTGCTGCTGCTGCTGCTAAGTCGCTTCAGTCGTGTCCGACTCTGTGCGACCCCATAGGTGGCAGCCCACCAGGCTCCTCCGTCCCTGGGATTTTCCAGGCAAGAACACTGGAGTGGGTTGCCATTTCCTTCTCCAGTGCATGAAAGTGAAAAGTGAAAGTGAAGTCGCTCAGTCATGTCCAACTCTTAGAGACCCCATGGACCGCAGCCTACCAGGCTCCTCCATCCATGGGATTTTCCAGGCAGGAGTACTGGAGTGGGTCACCAGTGCCTTCTCCACTGATCAACCTGAGCTTCACTCAAACCAGAACAAGACATTGTAGGCCTCCTGATTCTGTGCAATGTGAAATTCACCTCTAATATATAGTTGCCCAAACAATGGAAGAAAAAAAAGAACCTGAATTTATTCATTTTTAGATCTTATTTCTAATCTTCAGAAAATGCGGAAGATAGAAAATCAAGTTGAACTTCTGCTTCACTGACACATGACACTGACACATTCAAAACTTGAATTGTTTTAATGCTTATTTAACTTATATGCTGAGTACATCATGCAAAATTCTGGGCTGGATGAAGCACAAGCTGGAATCAAGATTGCTGGGACAAATATCAATAACCTCAGATTGGCAGGTGACACCACCCTTATGGCAAAAAGCAAAGAGGAACTAAAGAGCCTCTTGATGAAAGAGGAGAGTGAAAGTACTGGCTTAACACTCAGCATTCAAAAAACGAAGATCATGGCATCCAGTCCCATCACTTCATGGCAAATAGGTGGGGAAACAATGGAAACAGTGAGAGACTTTATTTTCTTGGGCTCCAAAATCACTGCAGATGGTGACTGCAGCCATGAAATTAAAAGACGATTGCTCCTTGGAAGAAAAGCTATGACAAACCTAGACAGCATTATTAAAAAGCAGAGACATTACTCTGCCAATGAAGGTCCGTCTGATCAAAGCTATAGTTTTTCCAGTGGCCATGTATGGAAGTGAGAGTTGGACTATTAAGAAAGCTGAGCACCGAAGAATTGATGCTTTTGAACTGTGGTGTTGGAGAAGACTCATGAGAGTCCCTTGGACTTCAGGGAGATCAAACCAGTCAGTCCTAAAGGAAATCAGTCCTGACTATTCATTGGAAGGACTGATGCTGAAGCCGAAACTCCAATACTTTGGCCACCTGATGTGAAGAACTGACTCCTTGGAAAAGACCCTGATTCTGGGAAGGATTGAAGGCAGGAGGAGAGAGGATTGAATGACAGAGGATGAGATAGTTGGATGGCATAACCAATTCAATGGACATGAGTTGTCCAAGCTTGTCCAAGTTGTCCAAGTTGAGCAAGCTCCAGGAGCTGATGATGGACAGGGAATCCTGGTGTGCTGCAGTCCGTGGGGTCACAAAGAGTCAGACATGACTGAGTGACTGAACTGAACTGAACTGAATGACTGTACATTCTTCTCTTTGCTTCACAGTGTTCAGACTCAGTCCAAGTAGTAAAAAAAAATCACCTTTGAAGTTAGCCAGAGAAGCTACGAAACATTCTGGCTGTTTTCAGAACAATGGCTACAATACTAGGACGTACTGAGTGTGTCGTGATGCTCTGATGAACAGGAAAAACTGAACAGGGTGCATGTGTCAAGAGTTCGTGAAAGCTTTAAAGAGAAGATACAGTGGTCTGAGGAGAGTGCCCTGTTCCAAAGTGGGGTCACCACAGCTCTGCCTCTTGTTCCAGGGGTGCCCATAGGAATTATAATTCATTTGCCAGGGCTCTTTGTTGACTTGGTGTCCCTTATCTCAAGCCTAGGTCATTGGGTCTGATTTGGCCCAAGGCAATGATGGCTATACCAGGGAGGCGAAGTGGAGAAACTGTAAAAGCAGCATATGTTGTCACTGAGAAAACTCTGTGGGACATAGTGCTGTCTGTTCTCATGGGAACATGTACTTACCTCTTATTATGTTTTCTGCAGTCTATTTCTTTGGCAAAAATGTGCTACAACTATTTCATCAAGGTTTGTCAAGAGAGGCAATTTGCCCTCTGTCCAGGGCACCAAACTGATCTCCTGACCTGCTTTAATCAAAGCAGATTTCAGAACAATTGTGTCCTCTGTGTGTCTGCCTGCCCTCATGTCCCTCTCCCCCACATTTAGCACTTGCATTGGAGAGACATAAGCATACCATGTAGATTTGTCTTCCTATAATGCACTGAAACACAGCCACTGACAGCGTCTTCATCACACCCCTCAGCAGTGGTTGTTCTCAGTTGCCAGAGTGGATAGAACTTGGTACGTTGAATTTTTGCCTTAGTTACTATCACTTAGCTAAGACTGACAGGTTAGGATGGTGGGAGGCAGTGCTTTGTCTAGAGTAAAGGAAGTTTCTGGAACTTGCGTGCTCTCTGAGACAGGCAGGCAGATGCTGCCAGTGTCTAACAGAGACCTCCATCTTCCCTCTGTAATCATAGAACTTCTGACATTCACTGGAGAGAAACAGAAGAAATTAGAGGTCCCTGCCTGATCAGTGACACCAGTCAGGCCACAAGCACTGAGGATGCACACTTGACCCAAGGAGCCCAAAGGGCTTGGTCTCTCCTTCTTCCCAGTTCTCTCGACCTGAATTCCACCTGCTGTCATGTGATCTCTGCTGTTTTCTGCCTTCTCCAATTTTCCTTTTTATTATTTACCCTTTCCCACTCTCTCTTCCTTCTCCCTTCCTTCTCCCATATACAGATGTTTGGGCAGGAGGCCCTCACAAGCCTTCCTTATATTCTTAACTTTCATTTTCTTCCACCAGGGGTCGGCTTTGTTTCTTTTTTCTGAGGCTGAGGAAGCTCCCACAGGGTGAGAGATCTTAGTCCAGAAACAGCCTTTTTTTGGTAGGCTTGGGAGATCCAGTGGTCAGGCCACAGGCAAGATGTGCCCACCGGGGCAGGGGGTGGGGGGGGTGGGGGGAGCTGGAATCCAATTTGCCATCAAAATGCCAACTTTCTGCCCCATTTGAGCCATTTGAGCATTTGAGTCGGATCACGTCTTCCAGGTTGTGCTTACCAGGAAGTGTTGTGGGCCATTGGGGTCAAGACACCAACACTACAATGCAAATACTTGAGCAGTCCAATATCCTAACTGAAAAGAAAGGGCCTGCAGGTTCTGCCCACTTGCCATTGGGGCTGGGGAGCAGAGGGATTTAATCCCATTGGATCTGAGCCCAAGGAGGTTGATTAGGGTGGGGGAACTGAAGCTGAACACCTCAGCCCAGACAGCGTGGGCCAGGCCCAGGTGCCTAGCTGACACTAGGTGAGGCCAGAGGTGGGCACGCTGATGTCAATTCTGTGCCTTCTAAGGTTCCTCCAGCTGGCCCTGGTGGCATGCAGGAGCAGCCAAAACCCACTATGGGACATTCATTTCCAAAAGCCTTTTCCTCTTCTTGTTCTTCCTCCTGTTTGTTCCTTCTCATTTGTATCTGTCTGTCTGGCTGCAAACCAAAAAAGGCACCCAAATATAAAAGTCAAGTAGAATTTTAAAAATCGTATGGCTTGTGCAGCTTCAGCCCCTCCCCCCTTTATATTGTGTTGCAAAACAACATGGTGACTTTTGGACAAGATTTTTCTGTTTTGCGAATACCACAATAGAGATACGATGAATGCGGCTGGTGCAATGTTTGGTTGTGTCAAATTCAGTCCCACAGGCTGGCTTGGGCCAGCACTGGGGCTCCGCTTTGTGTTATGTTCACGGAGAAGATATTAATTAAAAGAAATACATGATTAAAAAGTAATGAGTTGAATAAAAATTATCTCAGCTCATTTTCTGATTATGTTAATTGTTAAAAACCCTTCAATCACGCCGTTGCAGTCAATGGGCTTTAATGTGAAATTAGTGGGCTCTTGATAACTTACAGTCCAGAATAATCCTGGCAGTTTAGTCATCATTCCTAATAACAAGGATGTTGCTAAGAACAGAAATTTTACATGATTTTGATACATTCAGCCCTTCCCCCAACGTGTCATTTAAAAAAAGAAAGAAAAAAAAAAAAAAAAAAAACCGCTTAGCCTACCCGAGGATTTCCAACTTCTTGGGGATCGACCGCGGCCTTGGGGGACTTGAGTTTGTGTTCCAGCCGCTTTCGTTTCCCGCGCGCCGTCCCTCCTCGGAGAGTCTGTGATTGCTAGATGTGCCTTTGCGAGACTGAGCGCGCAGTTTCCCCGACTGGCCCGGCCGGGGCGTGGCGCAGCGCCTGGGGCTGTGTGCGGGGAATGGGGATAGAGGGCGAGGACAGATTTCACAGCTACGCGGGCTGGAGGGGCCGGACGGCTGCTTGGGCACCGGTCTATCTGCAGCGGGCGAGTAGGACTGTGCGTAAACGCGTCGAGATAGCGGTGGTGCGCCCTGTGGGGTTGCTGGGCAGGGGCAGGCCGAGTTTGTGGCGTGTGTGAATTAATGTGTGTGCCTACCGCTCTAGCGTTTTTGGAGCTTTGGATGTCACTGTTCTTAGAACCCATACAAAGCAAAGAGTGGGCAGAGGGTCAAGCCAACTAGGGAAAGGTTCCGTGTGCCTCAGAAGCTGAATCTTGCTCCTGACAAAGTGCCTAGGGTAGAATAGGTTCTTAATGTGTTTAGGAGGTGGGGATTTAAATGAAAGCTAGTAAATTAGTACATGATCTGATAAGTGATGACAGCTGGTGCTTTCAGCAGCCCCTGACCCTCCTAGGACACCCCATCCTGGACCAAATTTAGAGCCAAGATTCGGAGTAAGAGGAGGGTTAATCACTGGTCGAGGGTGAAGAGGGATATTTGTCACGTATAACATAAACTTTCTCCTTTTTTCACTCTTAACGAGTGGAGGGAGAAAATAAATGCCCTACACTCTTTTTTTGGCTTCTTGGGAAAGAGTGTTGCACAAATTCAGCCTGTGAGGGAGGTGTGACTGGGAGAGTTGTGGTGTCCTGGACCTTAGAGGGGTATGGGCAATGGGCTGCCTGAAGTGGGAGAGACATCTCAGTCCACCTGATGCTGGACATATAGGAACCTTAAAACTTCCCATTAGAGGTGCTTTTGACACCTTGACCAGCCACCACCTGCCATCTAGCTGGAGTTAAAGATATTGTCTGCAGACAGAAAGATCCAAGCCCTATTTTTCTCCCAAGAGAAAAAGTGGAGGAAATTGCCTTTCTTGAGTTCTGTCTGAAATCATACATCCTTAAAGATAAGCCTGTAGATAATGGTATGCAGAAGTCTGTGGGGGGAGGAGTCAGCAAGGTGGGGAGTAGGAAGAGAAACAAGAGAGAAAAGATATGATTCATTCGTAAAGCATGAGTTTCTGTATTTCAAAGCGCCATTTTCAAAGCTTCTACCTTTAAAACTATCGGTCTGGATGAGGTAGGGAATTTGGTATTTCTTGTTTTCTGTTTCTTTTCTACCTCCAAAAGAGCAATTTTCTTTAAAAAAATTTTTTTAATATGCTTCCATCTTCTCAAGCCTAAACAGCAAAGACTCTTCCCTGGGGAGTAGGAGGTGAAGTTTTCAGAAACGACTGGGACTCTTCCCAAGGCTAATTCTTGTTCGCTTCTCTATTTGCATCCGCTGTAGGGCTGAGGATCATTTTAATAAATAACAATGAACGGGAATGGCATCTAGAGGGCTTGTCGGCAACATTTAAAAGCCAATAGAGTTTATAATTCTACTCTATCATTTCTTATTGATTAGAGTAATCAAGATAAAAAGCTAGCCAGCTCGGAGAACTTCAGCGGCATATCATTAAAGATAAGAGTCAGTTAATTCTGGAACTGGGGTAATGTGGCTGAAATGAAGAGTTCATTTGCATGAGATTCTGAGCCCAGTAACAAGGGGACAAAAATCACTAATTAGGATTGCAGAATGTCGGTCGCCCTCTCTGCAAGCACCCTTTCCAGATATCGGTGGAAGCAGGGATTCCACGTTTATGTAAATCTGGGGCTGGGCAGAACCATCTCACTCTCATTGGCTTTATAGATGGTGATTATCACTACCTGCCACCACCTCATAGCCATCCTCTCTGGGTGGGATGTCTCACCTGGGTGGGTGCAGGTCAGACAGGTTGGACAGCCTCCTTCAGTATCCTTCCCACTTCCTGACTGCAGGACCACAACGATGGCTAGTTCAGCCACTCCCTTAAGGAGGCTCATGGGCATGTGTCTGGTGCCGTGCTGGGGTGAGTCTCCCTGTCCAGTGTTCACCTCGGACTCTGGCCTGATTGGTGGGGCCACCTGGGACTGTCCCAGCTCTGGTGCAGCCCACACCGGGTGAAGGGTGTGAGCGCCACACAGGCCCAGTGAGAAGACTGGGGCATCTGCCCTGGCGAGCATCCTGAAGGAGGCCTGGGTCTCAGAGCCAAAGACCATGACCCGCACCTGGATAGTACCCTCTGCCTGACCTGGCATTTCTGACAGAGCCAGTATCTGGATGCTCAAGGGTATTTCAAGAGTGTGCATGATCCATGTGTGCCTGGGTGTGCAGAAATGTGTGCATGTCTGTGTGACTCTGTATGTGGATGAGTGCAGGTCTTGTGTAAATATGATTGTTTCCAAAGCTTGTTGCTCCCTGAATGTTACTCTCTGTGTGTGTACATGTGTGTGATAATGTATGTGTTAATGGTATGCAGCGTGTCATGTGTACACATGTAGTGTGTGATGTGCATGTGGTGTGCTGTGGGGAATGAAGTCTGGAGAGGTTCCTCAGAGAGATAACTACAACAGGCTTCATGGGGTGGGTGCCTAGGTGTTGGGGACCAGGGTGTGGAGTGGGGTGAAGGGGTTGAGGGTGAAGTGGGTGGCTGGGAGGAACAGGAGCTGCTGGCAGGCTACACCTCTAAGGCCTGAGGAAGGAGATGATGAAAAAAACACCTTCATCCCCCATGTGGCCCTTCCTCATTGCCCTGAGCAACCAGAAGCAGCCTCACCACTTGATCACGGGAGGTCCCTGAGGACCTGGCCCCCAGGAGGGCCTGGCAAGGGAAAATGAAAGTAGCCAAAAGGCACCTTGGACTGGCTTTGCAGCCTCATGAGAGAAGTGGGCTCGGAGAGGTCGCTGGACTGTATGTTCTGGCCCTTTCTTTTGGAATTCAGGTCCTCCAAACCCTGTGCTGGCCATCAACCCTGCATCTGTGAGCAAGGGAGCAGCAGTGAGGGAGAGAGCAGCGGGAGGCTGCAGGGCCACCCCTCCCCAGACGCTGCAGTAGCGCCAGGAATCCTGCCCTGCATCCCCGCTTTACTTTACCCCTCACTTGGCTTCGGCATAAAGGAATCAAGGCCTATGTCATATAATTGTAGGTGTCAGCGTGGAAAGTGGCTGTGTATGCACACTCTCACAGGTCTTTCTGTGTCTGCTCCAGCGATTCCCGGGACTCTCACACCCCACCCCCAGCCCACAGTGCTGTGGGTCCCAGCTACTGTGGAAGACTGGAGGCTGCGTGGAGCCCATGGCCCGTGGACCCAGTGCACGCGTGTGTCATGCAGCTGCGCCAGGACCCAGCCTCCAAGTCTGCGCACCCACGGAGCTGCAGGGGCTGTGGAGAGAGGGTTGAGCGGGTGTCCCAGGCGGCGGCTGGACCCAGGCAGGAGAGGCCCAACCGCCCAAGCAGGAGGTGCCCAAGAGGAGTGCATTCCTTTAGCATCGTCACTCCACAACTCCGCCCCCATTCCTCTCTCCTGGGACCTTTTTGTATCCATGCACAGCTGGGGGCTCCCTCACCCCCCACCCCTGGGCCTCCCCATACAGAATAAAGTCAGTCTGTATTTAATGGTTATGGCGGATGTGAGAGGGATTTGGCAGAGGCAGAAGAGAGGCCTTTGGCTCTCAAATATCGCTCCTTACGTCGTGTGAGTCTACCAACCCACCACGACCCCATATTCTTGTGTGGGTGTCTGACTCGAATGACAAGCGAGCTGATTTTTTCAGTACATAGCTGGGAAATGTAGTGAGTGATAATAGAGATTTCTCTTTCATTTTTTACGCTTGACTTGGTTATTGTTGCTTTTCTTTTCCCGTGATTCCTTCTGAGGATTAGCTCTGACTTCCCCACTATTGGCGGTCAAAGTGGCCCCGACTTGGGATGACAATTGACGGGGATCAAGGGATTGCCCATTCTGTGCCTGTAAGAACGGATTCGTGCCAGAGAAACTCATCAAGTGGAGGCGGAGAATAAAGACCGTTCGGGGGTAAATGTATTCATTGAGAAGGGTTCTCCCAAATTGCTTCTAAGTTTTTTTAATGAAAAGTAACGATTGCAGCAATCAGCGGCTTTTTGGCGGATTACAAATCTGGAGGGAGCTGTGGCGCTGCATTGAAAAGTTCCCCCCGCCTTCGCACAGGGCAGCCGGTTCACAGGAGCAGTGCTAGGGTGGGGGTCCAGTCGCCAGACAAAGACGGGAACAGGCGAGCGGAGGAGGGTGCCTCTGGGGTGCTCGAGCGAGCACACCCAGTAACTGGACGAAGGGTCTTCCACCTTGGTGGCACTTGTGTGGCGGGGATCCCCGGAGGAAGACGAGGGGCAGGGTGCTGGGGAAGTGCCAAGAGAGATCAATCCCACCACTGAGTGGGATTATGCCACTGAGTAAATTCCAGGCATCTGGAACCAGGAAGGTGCACTAGAAGAGCAGGTGACCACAGAAGGCAGAGGAACAGAAGGTGCCTCCTTGTCCCCCACCTCCACCTCGGACCTATGAATGCTAGTTCTTCTTTTGGGGACATGTTATTTTGCAAACTGGAACCAAAGCGTGGCTGGGTCTGGGAGGATCTTACCTAGGTGTTATGGGCAGGAGGAGGGAAAGCTGGGTCTCCTCCTTCTCCAAGGAGGGGGCGGAACCCCCGTCTGCAGTACCCTGATCAGCTGGACTCATACCAGTGCGAATGATGCTTCCATATACTTTGATATGGCTCACACCAGTCCTCTTTGCCACTGAGGAACCGGAATGCATGCCCTCACCCTCATAGAATCCTGGTGTGCAGTCTCCAGACCTGCAGGCAGGCAGGCCCAAGCGGAGGGGCTCCAAACCCCAGGACTGGGAGAGTTGCCTTAGAACATGGGGGGAGGGGGAACGCAGAGAGCAAACACTGTTCCCACAGAGGTTGAAATCAGCAGCAGCAACCTAAGGCTGCTCACATTCATTCTGACTTTTTTACATATTAAAAAAAAAATAGTGTATCTTAGCAGGGGTGTGGGAGATATGTTTTTTCACATCGACTTCTCTAAGGTTCTCTGAAGTAAATAAGGGGAGTAGAGAGACAAGGGTGGGGAAGAGAAGAAAAAGACTCTCCCCTCTCCCACTCACCCCCCTTCTCAAGTTTAAAAAGAATAAATGCAGCAGGCAAGTCCGTAGCCCTGAAGGTTTAACTTTTTTTCTTTGCAGCTTGTCAATGCGACCATTGCTTTGATGGGAGGCTCCTCAAGGTGACACATTTCTGAACTTCACCCCCTTTTCAAACTAACTCCCTACCTCCTTGTTAGTGGCCAGCTCTGAACTTCTGCAGAGTGTTTTTGTGTGAGTCAAGGCTCATTCACGGGCGCTTTTGTGGGCCTCTCCTCCTTTCAGGCCTCAGCGTGTTACACCAATTAAAGGGCGACGTGCTGTAAATGTAATGGGCCGCGCAGCAATTGTTTCTGACAAGCAACAAAACACATAGATCCACCCCTTAGATTAGGCCGTTGAAGGGGAGGTTGAGGCCGGTCAGTTTACTGAATAGTTTGTGAACTGTAATTCTGAGGACTCCTGTGAAAAAAAGTCTCTTCCCCTCTCCCTTGCCTTGCTCCCCCTCCCCAAAAGTACCAAAGAAAAAAAGAGAGAGAAACAAGCGACATCTATGGCGCAAAATCGGGGTCACTAGAGAAAAAAACCCGGATGAGGGACTTGTCCTTTCATTTGGACTGTCTGGAAAACTCCTTCAGTTCTTTCCTCTCTTCCCTACTCTTTGAACCTGGACATCAGTTTTACTGGCCACAGCAGCCTTCTCCCCTGATGGTGAGCTTGGTCCCCCGTCATTAGACACTGGATCAGGGTAAGAATTAGAAATTGATTGCTATAGAAAATTCCGTTGATTTCATTGATCTGGTCCTGGTGGGACATCAGTGAGTCACAGGCTGCAGCTTCCCCTGGCAGGTCACGCAACCCTGGCTTCCCCTCCAGCCTCCAGTCCTTCTCCTCAGCCTTGCATGCTATAAAGGTCTCTAACGCCAGCACTCTGCCTTGCTGTCTCTGTCCTCCTAAGATTTCCTTCTCTTTTCCAGTGTGTTGGATCTTAGCTAGCTTCTGCAAGAGCGCATTTTACCTGGAAAGGAGATGTTAAGAAATCACCTACTCACTCCATCTTCATCACAAGTTCTGTGGCCAAGAAAAGAGAAGTGACTTGTCCAAGGTCACAAAGCAAGTAGCTGAGCTGTGACTGGAGTTCAGATCTCCCATCCCATCAAGCACACTCCCACACCTCACTGCCCTGCCTTCCCAACCTGCCTCTTAGATGGTTCCTTTGCCTTGTATCATGCTCAGGTACTCCCAGCTCCTGAGGCTTTGCTTATTTGGTCTTGTTCTCACTCTTCTGCTCCCCCATCCTACCACACTCTGCCCATCCCTAGCCTTCTCAAACCAATTCTGTTCAACAGATAGTTATTGAATATCAGTTACATACAAAGAACATTTTGCCTTTTCTATGAAACTTTCTCCAGCTACTCTTATCCACTAAGTCCACTCCCCACTCAAATTCCTCTAGCTGGAAAACACCCCATCAGTTTCTGCCTGGAACTCTCCTATCTATTCTTCAAAACCCTCCTCAAAAGATACATCTGTGAAGCCCTCTCATAGGCAGAGCCCCTTGAGGAAGGAAGGAGGTTTAACCTGACTGAGGAACTTAATGAAGTCCAGTGTAAGTGGAGAGAGGGGCAAAGGTCAGATCTCCTAGCTTGTGGGTCACATTAAGGATTTGGGATTTTACTTTGGAAGCAATGGGAAGCCATTGAACAGCTTTGAGCAGTGAAAGTCCCTTGTCTAGATTGAATTTCTTGAGAACAGAGACTGGGTTCCTTCCATCATTGTGTCCTTCTTCTGCTGTCCCAGTGTCTGGTATTTAAGGCTCAAAAACCATTTCCTTAGTATATAAGTGAACCAATAACTCATTAAATGCACATCACCCAGCCCTTCCTATCCCTTAATTCTGGCTAACCAGGTTGTAAATGCCAGGGTGGTAGGAACCAAGTGACGATGTCTTTGAATTCTTAACAGAACCTAATTGAACTCGTTCCGTGCTAGGAATAAAGTATACACTTATCTATTGACTAAAGGTATGTAAGCGAAAGAACCAAGAATAAGAAGATGGAGACTTCTTATCTTTCGCAGTACTTACAGCCTTAACTTGGGGAATGTGTGGCTTAAACCACTCTGAAGCCTTGGTTTCTTCATTAATAAAATGGGGACAATGCTACTTTATTCATGGATTATGAGGACTAAGTACCATTTGTATGATAATAACTTCATTGCAAAGTAATATGTTAATGAATAAAAATTAGTGCACTTTCCTGGGTCAAGGCAAGACCAGTGGTGAAGACCACTTTTAAGACCACTTTAAAATGACAAAAGGTGGTCCAGGAGCAGTAGGGATCCTGGAAGAACTACTCTGACTCAGAGTAGCCTTCCCTTCTCTTACTGTTGGCTCAGAGCCCAGCTGGTCCCACATCTTCCCCCAGGGCGTGTCACCACTGCTGACACCCTTCACGCTTGGCTCCCTCTGCTCTTGCTCTCAGAAGCCTGTTTCAGAAAAGCCCGAATTCCCTTGTTGCATGTAGAAGGCTGCACTTGGAGACAGGACAACTAGCTGCTGGGACACCATGCCGAAATCACACAGATTCTCAACCCTGCTAAACCAGGCCAAAGAACCACTCATGGCAAGAGCAGACGGAGCCTACCAGCCCCTGGCTGCTCACCAGACTCTACTGCCCAGTGACTGTGGTTCTTGTCCTGGAGGCTTGCACGTCCTCAGGGATGAAATGTGAGTAAAAGAGCAGAGACTGTGGTGTGTTGGGGTGAGCATGCTTGTGTGTGTGTGTGTTCATGTTCCAAAAGCACGTTAGTTTTAGCCTCTGACAAACAATAGTGGAAAAGAATCCTCAAAGAGGAAAGGGAATTTTTTGTTTAAGTTTCTATATCCAAATGAAATATTTTTTAAAAAACTACCTCTTAACTACCATTTAAGAACAGAGAGGAGAGAGACATAGGTTTCTTACCTTTCCCTGTTGTGCCTTCATCTGAACTTTTTTTTTTTTTTTAATTTCAAGGAGCAAGAGTAAAAGCTCATATTCATAAAACTGTGAAGCCAAGTCAGCCAGCCACCCTGCCAGGGAGAACTCCAGGAGCCTGCAGAGGCATCCAGCGGGGTGGTGGGAATCGTTTGACTAGTCACGTCCTCCCCCTCCCATGGAGATGGCTGGTGAGTCTGAGGAGCTAAGTAGATGCCAAACCACAGGCCTGCTGTGGGAATGAATATGTCTTTAGAGACTTTTCACTCCATCCTGATGTGTGTGTTGTTAAATCCTCTCCCATAGACCCCAGACAACAACAAGAGCTATCTTTCCTTCTCCTACTGATGCAAACATCCCTCTGCCCCAAGGAATGTATATTCCTTCAGCTTAGTGTCACCTCTCACAACGGTCAGTGATTTCAGTCAAAGATTCTAGACACTTCTTTGTATTTTCCTGCACCAAAATCCTCTCAGAGGATATTTTTCAGATAATCTTCTCCACAGCTAATGGAGTTGTTCATTTTCATAGGATAACTTTTGGGGCTGGGGAGTGCAAGGTAGTGAAGGGGGCGGGTTGCTGAGCATCACTGGGGGAGTGGAGGGTATAGAGGAATTTCCCTGGGGTGTGAGAAGACAGGAGCTTTGGAAGAAAAGACCTAGATAGAGCCTCTGATACCTGGAGAAGAGATATTCAAACGTGGTTTATGACTGCACTTATGCCATATGAAAGCAGAGCAGCACTGCCCTTAGCCCCAGGTGGAAGGTGGGGAGGCAGAAACCGAAACAAGTAAATTCAATTATATCTGAAAAAAGAATAGGCTAAATGAGGATTCAGTCCTTGGGGCTGTTCCAGGAAATATTTGTGAAAAGTTGGTTGAAAGAATACCACTATCCAATCCTAATTTCTCTATTATATAAAGGCCCAAACTTCTTTGCAGTTTCTGATTAGAAAATGTTTCCCTGATTTTGTCTTTGCTACTGGCATGTGACCTCTTAATTTAATTTTGGTCTTTGCTTATACAAACCAATTGCCGTGGAAACTTTTTCCTGTGGTGCAGCAAAGACAGGGGGGAAAGTAGAACATCAGTAATTATATATTGTGTTTCTAATTCACTTAATTAGTAGTTATCAAGCATCCTTAATGGTTCATAGCCACAAACTAGGTTTATATCTGAGGGCATCAGCCTGCTTCAGAAATCTCTCATGTGTGTCTCTGTGATACAGAAAGAGGGAGATTGTTTTTAGTAGACTGAAGTTAGAATTCACCGGTCTGATGCCCCAACACTTTTCTGCTGCCTTCTGCCTATGCCCCGCTCCTAGCTGAGCCACTGAGGTTGCTGCCTGGTCAGTTATGCCACTGCCCAATTTACCCAAATAGTCAGTCAGTCAGAGGGAAGATCTAAAATCTGATATTATAAAAAAAATTAATTTTTTACTTTTCAGTCACTTGCCTGAGCTGCTAAAGAAAACATTCCTGGGTTTCTCCAATTCCTCTTCTCAGAGAGTGCTGTTAACTTTTTGAGAGAACTCTCATGTCTATGGGAAATGCTGTGCATTTGAGAAAAAAGACTAAATTAGTGAGAAAACACAGACTTAGAATATGTGGTGCATTTTTTATCATGTGCCATTCCACAGCAGATGAAATTCAGAGATGTTACATTCAGTTGTGTAAGTTTCACACTGCACAATGACAGAGGAAAATGTTCCATCAGACTATGGATGGAATTGGGTCTTCTGCTCATGGGGGTGGGAGGTAAGGAAGAAGGGTCCCTCACATGCTAGTGATCTTTATTTCACCAATTAATGAAACTGTAATAGACATTGAAAATAATATATTTCATTTGGATGAAATGACAGATTTTAATCTCTGGCCCCAGGCAACTTGGGTCTGACTCTGTCTCTGGCATATATCAGCTGAGTTATCATGGACAAGTTGCTTCATATCTCTGTGTTTCAATTCCTCATCTATAAAATAATAGATAAAGTTTAATAAAAAGAGTAACTGGTTCATAGGTTTTTGAGGATTGAATAAATTCATACATATAAATAGATAGGATAGTATCTAGCACATAGTAATTGCTCAATTAATATTAGCTATTGTTATCATGTATTATATTGAAAGACATGTATTTTGTGACAAGGGATAGAAACACAGCTTTCTTACTGTTCTGTTTGCATGCGTGCTAAGTTGCTTCAGTTGTGTCCGACTCTTTGCGACGCTATGGACTGTAGCCCACCAGGCTGTTCTGTCCATGGGATTCTCCAAGCAAGAATACTGGAGTGGTTTGCCATGCCCTCCTCCAGGGGATCTTCCCCACCCAGGGATTGAACCCACATCTCTTACGTTTCCTGCATTGGCAGGCAGGTTCTTTACCACTAGTGCCACCTGGGAAGCCCACTGTTCTGTTTAGAAAACAGTAAAGGCCCTACATGGTTTGGCAGGAAGAAGGTATATACTCAAGTAGGACAGAACAGGTTTAGTTCTGTTATAACCATCTATTGTGACCTTGGCTATGTCCTCTATAGCTGCAGTCTCCTCATAAGCAAACTGAGGATGATGAAAGTATCTATCTTGCAAGGCTGGTGTGAAGATTAAAGACAAAACATGGAAAGTGTTCAGTACAGTGCCTGACCCTGGACAGACTCTCAAATAGTGTTAGCTATTGGAGTAGCTATTGAAATAGTGTTAGTACATTGGAGTAGAGACAAGACATGACATTTGTATACTGTTATATATAGTCAATGTTCCAGCTTTGGTGAAAAAAATCTTCTCCCCCACCTCAGCCAAGGACAGTGATCTAAAAATTATTATGTGGGATTTATATTCAGGCCCAAGCCCTCTTCTCAGTTGCTGGACCTTGGTGTTTGTCCTGCTTCCCCCAACTCGTTCTAGGCCCTGGTCAAAAGAAACATTTGCAGGAACTCCGAAAATAGGCCAGGGGAGATAGAGAGTATATCCTTAGTGCGTTTTTGATGTGTGAGTGTTTCAAGTACGAGACTTATCAGCTCCATGAGGACAAGGATCATGTCTATTCAACAACATGTTCCCAGTATCCTTGGTGAGTATTTGCTGAATAAGCTTAAAAGAAACGAATACACTATTAATGACTTTCTTGTACAGTAGCAACTTAGTTAAACATATACTCAGTGAATGAGCCCTCAACTTATATATTTGTTTTCCTACTTTACTACTTTCACTTTGTGGAAAAAAAAAAAAAAGCCAAAATAACTAGTTCCTATGAGGAATTTGGTATAAAAAAGAAAAACAAAACCCTAATATGATCTAGAATATGCACAAATTCCGGAGAAGGCAATGGCACCCCACTCCAGTACTCTTGCCTGGAAAATCCCATGGATGGAGGAGCCTGGAAGGCTGCAGGCCATGGGGTCGCTGACGGTTGGACACGACTGAACGACTTCACTTTCACTTTTCACTTTCCTGCATTGGAGAAGGAAATGGCAACCCACTCCAGTGTTCTTGCCTGGAGAATCCCAGGGACGGGGGAGCCTGGTGGGCTGCTGTCTATGGGGTCGCACAGAATCGGACATGACTGAAGTGACTTAGCAGCAGCAGCATGCACAAATTCAGCCCAATTTCCTGTCCTTGTATATGGAGATCATTCACACTGTAAAAGTCATTCAACAAACATTTATAGTACAAGTCCTATATACCAGAGATAAAAGCTGAAGCTTTCAACTTTCAAGTTAATTTTACATATAAATTGAGAGTGATTACCCCCAGATAAAAAGAAAAGTATTTCTACCGTCATTTCCTCTTTCTCATATGAGGAAAGCAGGGCTCAGAGAGGCTCAGTGACATGCCAGAGGTTCCTTGGCTGATACAGCTGGGATGAATGTAGTGTTCTGACTCTCTAAACTCAGTACTGTTTCTACTTTTCCCTGAGATCTCTTCCATGGGAATTGCTATTAAAACTTAGGATTCACGTATCACCAAAAGGGAGCAAATATTGTCACTATCTTAAAAAGAGAGGAAAGTAAACATTTTAGAAATACTTTACAATAGAGTTTTTTTAAATAAAAGAAATTTGTGGTTAACACAAAATTTTTATCAGAAAATGAGTCATAATACTTCACTCAGTATGCCTATTATCCAAACTTAAATTTAATTATTTAGGACTTAAAATAGACAAAATAAGGTATCTTTGGACATTTCTAACAATCTGAACAGAAATTTTCAGCATGAATTTCCTCAGTGGATGTTTTATGATTGACAACCCCGGCCAGGCCCATCCCACCTTGAGGTGGCTGAGAGAGCCTTTGTAAGAGAGGATGGGTAGACCTGCCCAGGTGAACTAACATGAGAAGCCACAGGGCCTGGTGGTAAGGAGCAAGGTGGGGGAAAGAGGAAGAAATAACTGTAGTTTCCCAAGAAGTCCCGCTAGACTTCCACTGTATCCATTTAATAACGACCCCTCCCCCAATACATAAGTAACTTTGAATGGGTCTTTAACCCTTACAGTCAAATTTGCTTTGATTAGGACAGTTATGACAAAGGCCACCCTCAAGACGAAATGGAGGTGAGGTGTAAAGAATCATCCCAGAGAAAACTGCAGTGCCTTGTGTCCTTCAATCTCCCCACCCTCACCTACTTCTTAGCCATTCTCCTATAGGTGTCCCACACTCACATTCTGACCTTTGCATCTGAAAGATCCTAACTGCTGTCCTTTTAAACCTGTCCTTTTTGCAAAGTGCCTCAAGTTTCAAAATCAGTTACAATGAGCTTTTCAGGTAGGTGCTAAGATCTGACCAAGTAACTTACCCTAAAGTGAGTTATGCCTAGAGAAATCACAATGCAACAGAAGATCTTATGAGCGTAAATGAAACTCTGATCTGTGGGGTTTATGTGTGAAATGTTTCAGGGGCCCATGGATAGAGTCTCTGGGTCAGGTGCTCACCCTGACCAATAAGCTGAGGACACAGGAGCATGTACCCCATGAGGCAGGTGAGGGTAGATTATTTTAGAAGGGGATATGTGTGGGGGCAGTGATTGCTATCTCCTTTAGATGGTCCTTATATTTGTCTACTCAGGCTACCATAACAAAATTCTATAGATTGTGTAACTCAGACAACAGAAATTTATTTTCTTATAGCTTTGGAAGCTGGAAAGCCCAGGATCAAAGTACTGGTCAGTCTGGTTTCTGGTGAGAGCTCTCTTCCTAGCGTACAGATGTGCATCCTCACGTGAGGAAGAGAGGACTCCAGTGTCTCTTCCTCTTCTTATAAGGATGCCAGCCCTATTGATTTAAGGCCCCACTTTTATGGCCTCATTAAACCCATGTCACCCCCCAATAAACCCTATCTCCAAATATAGTCACACTGGGGGGTTAGGACTTAAGCATATGAATTGAGGGGGCATATTCAGTCCATAACATTCTGACCCCTGCTGCTGCTGCTAAGTCACTTCAGTCATGTCCGACTCTGTGCGACCCCATAGATGGCAGCCCACCAGGCTCCCCTGTCCCTGGGATTCTCCAGGCAAGAACACTGGAGTGGGCTGCCATTTCCTTCTCCAAAGCATGGAAGTGAAAAGTGAAAGTGAAGTCGCTCAGTCATATCCAACTCTTAGTGACCCCATGGACTGCAGCAAATACACGTACTCCATCCTTACAACCCCTAAGGTTTTAATTTATTCTGGCATCAACTCTAAAGTCTAAAGTCCAGAGTCTAACCTAAATAGCATCTAAATCAGAAATGGGTGAGACTCATCCTAAAGAAAAACTCCTTTCCTAACCAGACAAGTTAAATGTTGAAAATACAGTGGGGAGGCAAGCATAGTATAGACATTGTTGTTCCAAAAGGAAGAGACAGGAAAGAAGGAAAGAGTGACAGGTCCGAGGCAAGTCTAAAACCTAGCAAGAGAAATTCCATTAGATCTTAAAGGCTTGAGTATAATCCTCTTTGGTTTGATGCATTGCCCTCGGGGCCACTGAGGTGGCAGTGTCACCCTCAAGGCTCTGTGGGCAGCCCTACTCCTCCAGCTCTCTGCTGAGAGCCCTCACCATGGCTTTTTTCAAGGGCCCCAGGTTCTGAAACCAGGAAGGAAACAGCCTTGCCCCCTGGGCCTATGTTAGGCAGCTCACCTTCATATCATTCTCTTTTCTTGAAGGATAGCCCATGTTAGCAACCTTCCTTCATTCTATCCCATTTTCTTGAAGCTAGCAGCATTTCTGGTGGTATAATCTCTATTTCTGGCATCTGCTGAGATGACTGATTGGATCTATGGTTCACACTCATCTTAATCTCATTAAAAGGCTGTTCAGCCACCCACACCCTTAGAGTTCTCTTCAGAACATCTACCTCATTTTTTTTGTGATGGATACTTTGAGAATTTTCCAGTCTTTAAGTTCCAGTTCCTTTTTGCTTGAAGATTCTTTCTTCAACTCATCTCTTTCCTCTTGTATTTTATTAAAAGCAGTAAGGATGACTAAAACTACATCTTCAATACTTTGCTTTAGAAATCACCTTTGCTAAATACCCAGTTTCATTGCTGGCAAGTTTAATCTTTCACAAAACACTACAGCACAATTCAGCCAAGTTCTTATCCACTATATAATAAAGAGCACCTTTCCTCCAGTTTCCAATAACCTATTCCTCACTTCTACTTGAAATTTCATGAGAATAGTCTTTAACATTCACATTTCTACAAACATTCTGCTAAGTATTTTCTAAGAAGATGCAGGCTTTCTCTCTAGCTCTCTTTTTCTTTCTGAGCTCTCACCAGAATCACCTTTAACATCCATGTTTCTACCACTAGTCCCTTAATGGCAATATAGACTTTTTATTAGCATGCACCTCAAAGCTCCTCTGGCCTCCACCTATTTTCCAGTTCCAAAGCAGCTTCCACATTTTTAGGTATTTGTTACAGCAGCATTCTACTTCATGGTACCAAAATCTGTATTTGTCAGGGTTCTCTGGAGAATCAGAACCAATAGGATGAATATCTATATAGAAATAGATTTGTTGTAAGGAATTGTCTCACACATTTATGGAGGTTGACAGGTCCCAGAATCTGCAGTCAGCAACCTGGACCCACAAGAGTTAATGGTGTAGTTGCAGTCCAAGTTCAAAGGCCTGAGAACTAGGACAGCCAATAATGTACAGTTAACCCTTAAACAACATCAGTTTGAACTTTAAAAGTCCATTTATATGCAAATTTTTTCACTAAATACTTACTACACCATCCAAGGTTGGTTGATTCTGCAGATGCAGCTTTGCAGATGAAGGGCTAACTGTACATAACTTTGTACAGTTGAGGGTCGGCACCCCAACAGTGGCATTGTTCAAGAACCAAGTATAGGCAGGAGGATGGCAGCTCAGCCTCAGAGGCATTGCTCTCACTTTGCAAAGCAGCTGTGGGGTGACTTTTGTGATGGGGATAAGAAGGCGATTGATGAACCTTCTTTTACAACTTCCATGGAGTGAGACATGCAAGTGGTGAAAGGGTCTTCTCTGCTCAGCCCTGCAGGGCTGGAGCTGGAGGAGATGCCATCCAGCCCATGACTGCTGTGGTGGTTGCAACCAGAGAGGTGCTCCATGTTCCAGTATGCACAGCACCGTGCTGTGCTCACTGACTCTGTGCACCTCCCCTGGGACCTGTTGAGAGCCCCTGGGGCCAGGAGCTTCTCCAGAGTCACAATAATGTAGTTTAGGAGGCTCCCTTCCTCGTTGGCCTTGAAAGTTCCCTCAAAGGCAACACTTAAAACCTTTTACTCTGTAGTTCCTGTGATTTTTCCATTGGTTTCCATCTGTATTCTACCTATGCTGCCCTGGCTGCCTTGAGAGGTCACTTCTGCCTTTCCAGTGACAAAATGGTGTGTTTCTTCTTAAAAGCAAAAGCCATAGTAGATGCACCCGAGATGGATATTCACAACACATCTCTACCAGAAATGGTTGCAGATCTGAAAGAGAAGATGATGTTAGTGCATACTCATTTAAATTTGCTCTTGAAGATTCTAAAGGAAGTGATTCTTGATCAGTTCAAGGCAAAAGACTGATCCAGAATCAAAGCTGGAGTATCAGGGTCAGGCCTTATTGCTGTCTTCAACAACTGGTGCTATTTGATCACTTCTCAAGAAAGATCAACTTCAAGAATAGATGGGAGGGGCTTCCCTGGTGGCTCAGTGGTAAAGAGTCTGCCTGCCAATGCAGGAGATGTGGGTTTTATCGCTGGTCCAGGAAGATCCTACATGTTGTGGAGCAACTAAGCCTGTGACCACAGCTATGAGCCTGCGCTCTAGAGTCCAGAAGCCGCAGCTACTGAATCCACATGCCACAGCTACTAAAGCTCACGCACAAAACGGCCCATGCTGTGCAACGAGAAGCCACTGCAATGAGAAGCCCACGCACCACAACTAAGAGAGTAGCCCCTGCTCACCACAACTAGAGAAAAGCCTGCACAGCAATGAAGACCCAACACAGCCAATAAACAAATAAAATTATAAAAAAGAAAAAAAATCAGCTGTAGCTCCAGTCCAAGAACTGGTGGTCTCAAGATCCAAGAAGAACCGATGTTTCATCTCAAGTCCAAAGGCAGGAAAAAACTGATATCCCAGCTCAAAGGCTGTCAAGTAGGAGGTGTTCCCTCTTACTCTTTTTGTTTATTCAAGTCCTCAACTGATGCATAAGCCCCATCCACATTAGGAAGGCCAATCTGCTTTACTCAGCTACTGATTTGAATGTTTACTTCAGTCTAAAACACCCCCACAGACACATCCAGAATAATGTCTGACCAAATATCTGGGTATCCCTTGGCTCATTCAAGTTGATACATAAAATTAAACATCACAGTTCTCAACCTCATATACATACAACCTTAGATACATAAGTGCACATTGGAATCCCACTTTAAGTTGGAGCTTTAAAAACATACCATTCTATAGTCCTACCCTCAGAAATCCTTAGGTAATTGGTCTGAGGTGCATCTTAGAAATTTTCAAAGCTCCTCTGATGTCTCTTAAAATGCAGTTAAGGTGGACAGATAAAGTGCTTCAGCAAGCACTCTTTGAAGCAGAGAAGTCACACGGGAGCAATTTATGTGTGTGGCTCAGCCACCACCAACTAGCCACTAAGAGACTGTTAATTCAATTAGTTGAGGGTCCTTTATACATTGCTAACCATAGCAGCAAAGAAATATGAAGCAATTTAACAACATGCTAAGTACACATTACAATAAAACTGAAATCAAAGGTACAAAGCTTTGGGGGCTGGGAATAGAGATCCTTTGGATGGGGAAGGTAATTGCTTTACAATGTTGTGTTAGTTTCTATTGTACAACAATGTGAATCAGCTGTAAGTATACATATATCCCCTCCCTCTTGAGCCTCTCTCCCACCCATCCCCATCCCACCCGCTAGGTCATCATAGAGTACCAAGCTGAGCTGCCTGTGCTATACAGCAGCTTCAGTGTTGGGGTATTATGTTAAATTTTCATGTTGATAACATATAGAGCTATGACATGGGCTTCCCCAGTGGCTCAGTGATAAAGAATCCTCCTGCCAATTCAGGAGATACAGGAGATAGGAGTTCGATCCCTGGGTTGAGAAGATCCCCCGGAGGAGGGCATGGCAACCCACTCTAGTATTTTTGCCTGGAGAATCCCATGGACAGAGGAGCCTGGTGGGCTAAAGTCCATAGGGTTGAAAAGAGTTGGGCACGACTGAAGCAACTGAGCACACAGAGAGAGCTAAGACATGTAAAGCTTGTGTTTCATAATTTATGTTTTTTTATTCCGTGCGCTTTTAATCATTTAGCTGTTTGACAGTTACTACTATTTTCTCTGTAAAGCTGGGGACACTTGCCCTCCCTCTTTTTCCTCAGCCCTGTGCCTTCAGCCAGGAAGGGAGGGATAACTAAAGGGGCTGCTCACAGGACCTTGGTGGCAGCTGCTGTTCCAGGCCCTGGTCTGAGCCATGAAGTTTAGCCTCCTGTGTGGGGAGGAGCTGGGAGGATGACAGAGGAAAGGAACTCTCCTTGGCTGAGAAAGATAAGGGCCTCGGTGTGAGTAACTTTGTATATGTAGAATAGTAGTTTTGGTCCTTTCCATGGTGATGCTAAGAACTGAGAGTGACACTCCCTTGTCTGAGCAACCCTTACCCACTCTGGGGTGGCATAAGTAAGGCAAACCAAAATGGCGATGTACTGTCTAGGTGAGGTTTTGTACGGTATTTGCTCAATATCAGTCCAGAGAGACACAGAGGTACATAGAGATGTTTTGCGTGGTAAACAAGGGCCACATTGTTTTGTTCCAACTTTTGCCATTGAAGAATTATGCAAAAACTCCCAAGACTAAAAGATGCCGATACCTTAAGAACTTACTGATAACTTGGAAAACCATAGAACCAACCCTGTAATGTAGTTTAAAAAATAAGTATCACAGTGTAGACAGTTGGGGAAGATGGATGGTGGTGATAGGTACACAATAAAGTGAATGTACTGAATGCCACTGAATTGTACACTTAAAAATAGTTTAAATGATGTAGAGAAAAAAAAAGTTCTATATTAAAAAATAAAGGCATTTCATATTCAGAATTAACACCACCTTAAATACATAATACCAAAACAGAAGCCCTGAAGGCTCTACTGTCTAAATTACAAATTCTGGGTTCAAGTAAGCAGGAGAGGAGACAAGAAACGGGATGGCAGAGAGGTCGTGACTATGCAACCACCACCAAATACGCAGACTTCTATTTCCCTTGTGGTTCTCAAGATGGCAAAGAGACTCAAAAGTTTTTCCTTAGTTGAGCTGGTGTTTTGGTTGCAGAGAATCAACAGGAAGGGAGAGAGACAGGGAGAAGTCTTCCTCCTCAAAGCAACCAAAAGAGTCCGGGAGCCCACCAGACCTGGACAGCCGCGCCCAGCCCGAGCTGCCCTAGTCCTCGGCACTGCTGGAGCCGCGGTGCTGCCGCAGAGCGTCTGGCACCGCGGCCCACCCCGGGGGAGAGCTCCTAACTCCCAGGGCCTCCTGTGGCTTCCAGGCGGGAGCAGAAGCTTCTCCCGCCTCCCTCGTGCTCCCTCGCCTTCCAGGTTCAATAAGGATTACATCATGGAACAAGAATGCGGGGCAGCCTGAGAATCAAAGCCGTCACAATCAGCGGCTGGTTAACTGTACTGTTGCTGAAACACATCCTTCCCACCCCCTCCTTTCTCCCCTCCCCCACCCCAGACCTCTGCTTTTCGTATTATTAAGGATAGCATTATTGGGGAGAGGAAAATCTGATCAAAACTGTCGACCGCCAACAGCAGACTTTCTATGGATTCTATAAAGGCCACCTTAACAATTTCCCTAATTAATGGATGACATCTTTGGCTGAAGGAGAGGCGATGGATTCGACTCTGTCTTCGTCTTTGTTAACCTTCTAATTAACTTTCGTAGGTCACCCAGGTCTCCCAAACCTAAAAAGTGAAGAGGCCCATTGTGTGAGGAGCAGTAAACTTACTTTTTCTGCTGGGGTACTTAAAAGGGAGAACGATTATAGGCTGAGAAAAATAACTCCATTTAAAAGCTTTGTGGCTGCAGAGAATGCATAGGTCCCTCCCTTAGAAAATAATTGAAACACCTTTTATACCAATATTTCTATGCATAATAAAAACAAATTAGCAAAATGCATCTAAATTCAGCAGCACTTTCAAATTACCTTTTTTGGAATGTAAGCCTCTACAAGTCAACAAAGGAGCAGGAGTTTAGAGAGAATATTGCAACCCCAACAGCTCTCAGTCTATATGCAGAGTGAGTGCAACATTGGGCCAGGCTGGGATATCTGAGTCACCTCCTGGAAGAAATGCTTCTAATTTACTGCCTTTGCCCAGGCTGGGTGTGGACTGCCAGGGGGACCCAAAAACTGTTCGCAAGTGAGCAGGTCTTTTTTTTGAATAGCATTGTCTTTGGAAGTTCAAAATGTTTAATGGTCTTGGTGAAAAACAGAAACCACCATCGTAGAAAAGCCAGAAAGCAAGTGAAACTTCACCATGATCATTGGAATTGATAAAACAAATTTTAAAAATATAAGAGGGGTTCTTGTTGGAATTTTCATTTTGGTAGCTTTTTCAGACTATGCAGATGTATTGTGGTTTCTGCCCCAGTTCCTTGGCATCTCTGGCCCAGCAGAGGAGACACTGAGGGAAGAGCAGGTGCTCAGCCTAAAGTGGAACTGAAATGAAGGCTCCTTTAAAGGCGGGCTTTGCCTAAAGGGAATGAGATTCCTAACCCAAGGAAAACAGTAGTGTGACTTTACTATTGTTTTCTGATTACAAACAGAACCAGAGTTAATTGTAGAACAGTATAAAGATTTTAAATACTGTCAATATTTTAATCATGCCTTTCCATTCATTCTCCTATGCATCCTCAAATTTTTACCCATTTCATTGTTATATTCTTTTTTTAGTTCCTGTAATACCATAACATTTTTTTCTGTATTACAAGTGAGAACAAGATCCTGTCCTGCCCACACACCCAGATTGAAGGTGTAGCGGGTAACTTTAAGAAATCTCTTTTCTGGAAAGCTGCCACTTGTGGAGAAAACAGTGCTCTCATGCATTGCTGTGGGAATTTAAATTGCTGTAACCTCTCTGGAATAGAGAGAAATTTGGCTTTATTTATAATATTACAAAAACATACCTTCTTTGAGGTAGTAATGTCTCTTTAGGAAGCTTCCCTAGAGATATAACTACCATAAGTACAAAATGGCATATGTAGAAGTTACTCTTTGCAGCACTGTTCATAATATATTGAAAGCTATCTAAATGTCCACTAATAGGGGACTGGTTAAAGAAATACAGTATATCCATCAAGTGGAATATTATGCAGCTATAAAAAAGAGATGGGTATGCTCATTATATGCCAATTTGGAATGGTCTTCATAACAGCCTGTTGAGTAAAAAACAGCAACAACAAAATACAGCAGAACAGTGATGTAAATTATGCTGTTTGTAGGGAAAGGCGAGGTTTAAATATTCATAAACATTTTCTTCTAGTAGCAGTTATCTTGGGAGAAGAGACCTGAGTGGCTGAGGAACAGCTGTGGGAGGGAGAATGCTGTATAACTTTTGTATCATTTGAATTTGTACTGTGTGAATATATTGCCTATTCAAAAAATTAAAACATAATTTTAAAATGTCAAAAAGAGAAAGGTTGCCATTTTCTAATCTGCTCTGTGCATAGCTCTATACAATTCAAGGGTAGCCCAGTCATGAGATGTCCTATTTATTTCCATATACTAAATAGCTTATTTTAGATTTCTCAAAGTCTGCCTAGATTAAAAGATCCCTAAAATGGAAGGTACACAGTCACTCTCTCTTTGAAATCTTTAAATGTTTCTTAATGAAAACAGAATAATGCATTCTGTGATTTAATTGTTCAAATTTAAAGTTCAACAAACTGTAAGTCTGTATAAATGAAACATTCACGGGCTTCATCAGCACATACATCGGGACAAATGCTTTGGGCCTCAGAGTAATGGAAATACTTTGAGATGTGCCAAGAAACATATAAAGAAGTCAAATATTTTGGTAGTATTCTGTTGTTTATTTTGGCTGCACAACATGGCTTTCAGGATATTAGTTCCCCGACCAAGGACTGAACCCTGGCTCAAGGCAGTGAAAGCATAGTCCCAACCACTGGACTGCCAGGGAGTTTCCAAATAAAATCCTGTATTACACAAATTCTTTTTGCTCACAATAGTCTGATTTACTTGTATCAATCAGTTTAAGTTATTCATGGTTTATGAGCTATACTATTTTTAGTGATTAAACTAAAACCTAGAACCAATGTTACCCTCTCCTCATTCCTCAGCCCATTCTGTCAAATGGCATTGGAAATGATTAGGCTGAACATATGAAATTAGTGTGTGTCAGTGGTACAATAGCAGCAGTTTCAAGTTTCAGCCTAATAATTTTCATCATCATAATGTTGTTGCCTATAGCTATATAACAGAGATATTGTTATAGCTGTCTGTCCACCATACATTTCTTTCTTCCTTGTTAGCAGAATTCCCATTTAATTCCCATTTAGTAAGGCAATAAATCTCAATTCAACTATATACATGGGATTCTCATTTCTTTTGTCTGTGATTGGTTTAGATTTGGGCATGTGATACAGTTCTAGGCCAATGAGATATAAGAAAAGACAACTAAAAGTTTCTGAGATAGATTTCTCTTCCACCAGACATTTTTAGGTCCAGATGGATTGCCCAGAGTTCCTGCAGTCATCTTACTACTGTTAATACAAAATGTGCAGACATCATGGGCATGCTAGGATGACACAATAGGAGAAAGGAAGTTGGATCTCCATAATAGTACTGAGTGGTTGTATTAAACAACTCTGTAATCCTCTGACCTTGTGCTTCTTGTTAAATGACATGATAATTTTCTGCACAGTTTAAGCCATTTTGAATTGGTTTTCTGTTACATTCCAATAATAGACCATCGTGGTAAATATTTTTACCACTTTAAGTGGTGTGAAGCCCAGGTAGTATCCTGTAAAAGCTCCTCAAGAAAAGAAACCTCCTTTAGTAGTTCTGTTTTGTAGTCCTCTAGTAAAAATTCTCTTAAATCATAAAAATGCCCCCTCAACATCTTTAGTCATTAGTGAAATGCAAATTAACACCATAATGAGATACTGCTTCACACCCACTAGAATGGCTATAAGCAAAAAGATGGACAATAACAAATGTTGTACATTGCTGATGAAAATAAAATGATGCAGCCACTTTGGAAAATAGTTTGGCAATTCCCCCGAAAAGTTAAACATAGAGTTATTGTATAACCAGGTAATTCCTGGTAACTCCTAGATATATGTTCAAGAATATTAAAAATATAACATTTACACAAAAACATACACAGGAATGTTCATAACAGCATTATTCATAAAAACCAAAAGGGAAAGAAAGCACAAATGTCTATCAACTGATGAATGGATAAATAAAATTAGCATATTCATCTACAGAATATTATTTGGTTATAAAAAGAAATGAAATACTGATGCATACTACAAGATGAATCTTGAAAACATTATGCTAAATGAAAGAAGCCAAACATAAAATACCACACAGTATATGATTTCACTTATATGAAATGTCCAGAATAGGCAAATTCATAGAAACAGAAAGTTTCAAAATACATATGACCAATTTGTTAAGACTATTTTTTATGTAATCAAAGCTGCATTTTTGCAGTCATTTAAGCAAAAATGAGTGAAGATTCTATCCTCCAGAAAACTGTAAACTTCATGAAAGCATTGTCCCCCTCCTGTGTCTTGGTGCCAGCACATCCAACTGGACCACACACACTGCAGAATACGTAAGTGAATGGATCTTGGTGCATTTTCTGAACAATTCTGGGCTTAGTTCCTAAAATAGGCCTCTGTTCACTTATCTGCAAAATGGGGCTAGAGCAGTAACTACTTTAGAGGATGAATGTGAGGATTAAATGAGATACGAGAGCTCATTTAAACTTTGCAGAGTTCCTGGGACATAATAAGCATTAATAAGAGATAGTCATTGCTGTTTTGTTTTATTGTTGTTTTAAGTATTAGTACTGTTATTGTATTTTGGAACCTTATGCCCACTCATCACAAGATGTAGAAATTTTTTATCAGCTGGCATGAGCAATTCTTGAGTGATATTGTTTAAGTATATATTCGTTCTTAGAAATTGAAGAAGAAAGGATTAGTAATTTCCAACAAAAAAGTGTTGGAAATTCAGATTCAACAGTCATAGGATTTTATAACAGCATATTAGTACATGAAAAAAATTTACAAAAGTATAATAGATTTGCTATTGTTCAGTTGTTCAGTCTTGTCCAACTCTTTGCAACCCCATGGACTGCACCAAGCTAGGCTTCCCTGTCCTTCACTATCTCCTGGAGTTTGCTCAAACTCATGTCCATTGAGTCAGTGATGCCATCCAACCATCTCATCCTCTGTCATCCCTTTCTCCTCCTGCCTTCTGTCTTTCCCAGCATCAGGGTCTTTTCCAGTGAGTCAGCTCTTTGCATCAGGTGGCCAAAGTATTGTAGCTTCAGCATCAGTCCTTCTAATGAATATTTAGGGTTGATTTCCTTTAGAGTTGACTGGTTTGATGTCCTTGCTGTCCAAGGCACTGTCAAGAGTCTTCTCCAGCACCACAATTCAAAAGCATCAATTCTTCAATGCTCAGCCTTCTTTGTGGTTCAGTTCTCGCATCCATACATGACTACTGGAAAAAACTACGTGTGCTCAGTCACTCAGTCGTGTCCGACTCTTTGTGACCCCATGGACTGTAGCCCGCCAAGCTCCTTTGTCCATGGGCACTTCTCCAGGCAAGAACACTGGAATGGGTTGCCATGCCCTCCTCCAGGGGATCTTCCCAACCCAGGGATCGAACCCATGTCTCCCGCACTGCAGGTGGATTCTCTACTGACTGAGCTACCAGGGAAGCCTGGAAAAAGTGTACTTTGTCTATACAGACCTTTTTCAGCAAAGTGATATCTCTGCTTTTTAATATGCTGTCTAGGTTTGTCATAGCTTTCCTTCCAAGGAGCAGGCGTCTTTTAATTTCATGGCTGCAGTCACAGTCCACAGTGATTTTGGAGCCCGAGAAAATAAAGTCTGGCACTGTTCCCATTTCCCCCCATCTATTTGCCATGAAGTAATGGGACCAGATGCCATGATCTTAGTTTTCTGAATGTTGTGTTTTATTGAATTTCTATAAATGATCCAGTCTGAAACATTATTTTTCTTAACTATTTTTCATATACTCCACTAAACTTAAAATACCAGAGTCCTTAAGTTAACTTTAGGTCATTTTTCAGCCTCTGTTACAAGTTTTTAAATTGTCTCCCTCATCCCCCACCCTTCCCACTTACCAGTTTATAACATGTATCTTATTTGAATGAAATATTTTTCACCATATGTGAAATTTAACATATACTCATAGGATACAGATTGAGTCAACAACTGTTTGGGGGTAGGTAGGGGTGTGCTGGAGGCCAAACTTCTCCTCCCATCTCAAGGAAAAAATTTAGGTAAGTGATTTATCTAGTGTCACATAACCTGCTAATGGGATTTTGAAAGGAAATTCAGGACAAAGGTACTCTTCTTTTCTGCTGCTACAGCACACAAACCCTCTCCATCATACAACACATGGGCAAACAATAGACAAGCAGCAAAACATTTCCCTAGCTGTGACATCAAATATTATGAGGACAAGCATAGGGAAAATGAAAAGTGCATAGTTTTTAAGTGCATTCTTCCAGGTTTCAACCCAGATTTTGATCATTTATATGTTCACAAGTTTCCATTAGGTCAATATGCTTCATTAATCTTGTTTGCCCTTGTGAGAAAAATACAATGGCCAGGGGAAAATGGGAAAAAGATGAGCAAATAAGTGATTTGCTGGAGAGGTTAGAAAATCTGTCAGAATCAATTCTGTGTATTCACACCAACTCTTAACTACCTTCTCTTCACCCCACAAAAATAGAACAGACAGTAGCAAAGAAATAGGAGAATCTTCTAATACCAGGCAGTAATAGAGTCAGCTGTCACCAAACTGGGCCAGAAATAATGGATGGCAACCTCACCCTTGCACACCATTCCTAGTATCAGTTCCTTTCCCTTTCTTCTCATTACCAGTAAGACCCACCTACAAGGGAGAAGATTTCCTCTCAGTGTGAAGAAACTCACGTAAGTTGGATGTTTTCTCTGCTGAAAGGTTATATCTTGTTTATGGACAGGGTTCTCTATGGTTCTTAAAAGTCCATGGGGAGAGGGGCCCTGTGGAGATGGATTATTCCTCAATTCCCCCAAATTTAACCCCTTCATTCAATTCTCCCTTTCTGATTCCTCTCTTCCTTTCTCTTCTCTCTTCTTATTTTGTACCTCCATCTCAACTTTCCTTCCCTTCTCTTTTATCACATCAGTCTTCAGTAGTATATTAATGTTACTCACCAAAGTGATAAAGTCTTGATTCTGAAATTCTAAGGTCTTGATTCTGAATTTGTTTTTCTAAACAAGATAGGTTTAACATTAAGAACTACAGGTGGCCCAAGCATCCCTTTTTATATCCATCCATCCACCAAATAAAGAGGCCATATATTTATCTAGGGATGTATAACATAATTCAGTATACATGCAATTTATGTATACATGTACCTTAAAGAATCTTCTGGATCTGTATAAGGGCCTTTGAAGTTTCTTCTGCATGTTAATTTCTCTCCTAATCCAGATGCCACTGCTCTTTGTGACATTTCAGAGAGGTCACTGAGCACCATCCTTATAACCCTCTAGAGAAGAACAATGGAATGCAGAACTTTTTTTTATTACCCAACCTTTTAGTATTCTTCTTTTTCTTTTCAAGAAAATTCAGTCAAGTCCTAGGAGGTCTTGCCACCAATACTGCTTTCTCTCTAATTCAGTCAGTATTTACCCTCTGCAGAGAAAATTATGAATGTATCTGTGTTCACAGATTTATACATTTCCTGTTTTATGTGATTACTCCCCAGAAGAGACTACCTTGAGCCTCTGCCTAAACCAATCTTTCTGGCCTCCCCATGATTATGCAGTTCAAAGAATCACAGCTTTTACAAATAACCTCCCTCCTGATTTGGAATTCTAAGAGCTCCAACTATAATTAACCTGTATATAAACTATAAGGATTTGAAAGAGGTAACAAATGTTAGAGACTGCAGCTTTTAAAGCTATATATTTCATAAACAAAATTCAAACTTAAATTAGAAGCTGTAAAAATATTTTAGGTTTAGCAAAGCAGGTTTTTTAAATCTGCTAATAAAAAATTCATAAATTCTGGAGGAATTAATCTAAAATATTGATACTTCCCACATAAATGCATCAGATGATCTAAATGTATAACTATTTGGGGAGTTTTAATTTTTCTAGCATGAAAACAAGTTTTCTGACACTGGAATATCTTATTTGAATATGGTTTTATACAGTGTAAAAGCTTAGTCTTATATACTGTGCATAAGGAAAACCCATTTGTGTTTAAAATAAAAATTCCTCAAGATATTTTAGGTTCTTGCTGTGTGCTATGTATTTAAAGATAAATTACATTCTGAGTATAAAGCTGTTTTTGTTTATGTGGAAGAATATAAAGAAGAAAATAATTGATAATTCCACCATCCAAATAACCACTATTCATATTTTGTTTCAGTCTTTTGCCTATGCATATATTTTGAAATTCCTTATTTAGACTTTCACTGTTCTGTTTTAAGCAATAAAACTTCATGCTGAGGCAAGACTTGATTTTTAGTGACAGGGAGGGAGAAAAAAAAAGAGAAAGATCAAGGAAGAGAAGCATTGAGGGCACAGGATTCTCTTGCCTTCCTTCCTACTGACTGTTGACACTACTCTCCCACACCTTCTTCTAGAGGTACTCCCCTAATCCTCAAATGGAACACACATACACAAAAGAAAACTTTTCCAAACCTGAAAAACATTGTGAACCCACTGATAATCACTGTGAAGAAAACATCAGCATTCTTTATGTGGTTAGCTGGGCTTTCCTGGTAGCTCAGATGGTGAGGAATCCACCTGCAATGAGGGAGACCTAGGTTTGATCCCTGGGTTGGAAAGAGCCCCTGGAGAAGGGAATGGCAACCCACTCCTGTATTCTTGCCTGGAGAATCCCCATGGACAGAGGAGCATGGCAGGCTACAGTCCATGGGGTCTCAAAGAGTCGAACACAACTGAGCAACTAAGCACACAGGTAATTTGTGGATTTTTGCATTTCTATATTCATCTATTTCTAGGCTTCTAAGAAATCATGAATATCTTCTTTAAAAAAGAATAGACAGTGTATTTTTAATTACCTGAAGACACCCTTTAGAATCTAAAATGGGTATGCCCATTATTCTTATCCCCCTGCAGTGTATCAACAGTAGTTAACTCTCCTCAGACTAGCGCACTTTCTATTTTTAGCTTAAGATACTTACTGAATTTTGACAAGGTTGAGTAAATATCATAGCTTTCCAGAATAGCCTGCATCATTATGACCTAGAACTTAAAACAATTGTTTCTTCCTTTTCCTGTAGTTTTATATGAAAAGCACATTTACCACAAGAACCCCTGGAGAAGGGAATGGCTACCACTTCCAGTATTCTTGCCTGGAGAATTTGTGGACAGAGGAGCCTGGAGGGCTGTAGGCCATGGGGTCACAAAGAGTCAGATATGACTAACACTTTCACTTTCATAGTACTCACAGTAAGCACTGTAGGCTTACAGTGTAGTACTTACAGTAAGCACTAGACTGTGAAAACAGAGTAGCGTGTCAACCTCCTAAGAGGATGCTCAATGTCTCCTTAGACCTGTTTTCATTGAAGCCTTCAAGAATGACATTATTGTATTGTGCTCCATGATTGTGCTATCATTTCACCACCAGAAATTATAGCACTGGCTTCTCTTTCCAGCACTTTGGTGGATTTGATGCTGCAAAAGTTAGTTTTAATGGCAACTTGGCTAGGCTATGGTGCACAATGTTTGGTCAAACACTAGTCTACATATTGCTATAAAGGTATTTCTTAGATGTGGTTAAAGTAAATTTTTGAGTAAAGCAGATTACTCTCTACGATGTGGGTAAGCCTCATCCACTCAGTTGATGGCCTATGAGAAAAGACAGGTCCCCTGAAGATGAAGGAATTCTGCATCCAGACCTGCCTTTGGACTCAAAACTGTAATATCAACTCTTGCTGGAATTTCCAGCCTACCAGTCTGCCCTGTGAATTTTGGATTTGCCAGTCCTCACAGTCTCATGGGTCAATTCTTTAGATTCTCTCTATAGATAAATCGTGTTGGCCAAAAAGTTCATTTGGGTTTTTCCATAACATCTGACAGAAAAACCTGAACAAACATTTTGGGCAACCCAATAGATATACACATATTCTATATTGTGATAAAATATAATCTCTTTCTTTGGAGGACCGTGACTTATACAGATACCCTGAATGATAATCTCAGCTAAGATAACTAAAATGTTTGTTAAAATATTTTTTAAATGGCTTTTTATATACATCACTGAGCCTGCGCAAATCGGAAGGCTTTTTCAGATCCCAAAAAGTGAATTAAAGCAGGAATCCTGATAGATAAACAAGTTCCAAAGCCAGCTTTCACCCTGAAACTTTCCATCAGACTCTGGAGACTCTGAATCTCAACTCTGAGATGATGGTCAGGGATTGCCTAAAGTGGGGGACCTGTTAGGAGAATCCTTACATAAAGTTGAAAATACAAAGAACTACATCCTCAGTGTAAAGATAAATTTAAAAAAATAAACCCTGTTCCAAAGAGGGATGCTATTGCAAGGACATTTGCCTATCTTAATGTTGACACTGGGAGGACAGAAAGAAAGAAAAAACTTCCCTAAGAATTTGGAAGCACAATAAGATCCATCACAGGAGACCTTTCTACCTAATCCATACCACCTATATAACCTCCCAAAGTTTGGAACTATAAAATTTTGAGTATTTCAATATAAAAGGGTTCCACATTGGTAGGACAACCAAGAAACTCAGCCAGAAAAAGCAAGTGCAGATTGCCCCCACACCAGTCTATCTCCAACTTTGGCTTTTAAGAATCCCCATAGATAAACTGTTAAGACAAATGAGAAGCTCACAGAAGAAAAACTTCATAAAACCCAGGAAGAAATGTGGTACTATGAGGTAACGACCGGAAGCAAGCAGCAGACATCAAAAGTGGTCCTGCAAAGACATCAAATATTGACATTAGTGACCAAATACAAATTTTATATGATTAATGAAATAAAAGAGGAGCTTGAAAATATTAGAAAGGAATAAGACATTGTAGAAAAACATCCAAGCATATCTGATATGGAGCCAAATAGTACTTCAGGAAATGAAAAATAATTTTTTAAATGGAGGAAAGGGACTTTTAAACAGCTGTTTAGACCCCATGAAAAAGAGAATCAGTGAACTAGAAAATATATTTAAACATTTTCCAGAACACAGTCCAGGAGACAAAGAGACAAAAACTATAAAAGATGTATTAAGAGTTTTATAACTCCTTATCAGAATTCAGGATCTAACAGAGTAGGGAGAAAGTAATTTCCAAAGAAATAAAGAGATAATAATAGAGGAGAATTTCCCAATATTGTTAAAGGCAACAGTGATCAGATTCAGGAAGCCAAGTGCATCCCAAGCATGATAAATAAAATCTATATGGAGAATTCCAAAGGGCTTCCATGACTGTAAAAATGTAGAACTCCAAAGGGGAGGGAAAACTTTAAAAGCAGTCAGAAAGGAAAGATCATCTGTAAATGTGCAGCCTTAGTTAGACCCAATACTGACTTTTTAACAAAAAGCAATAGGAGCATGAGCGTGCACAGACACACACACACACACACACACACACACACACAATAGCAGAATCATCATTAGTGTGCTGAGAGAAAATAACTATGAATAAACCTAGACAGCATATTAAAAAGCAGAGACATCATTTTGCTGACAAAGGTCCATATAGTCAAAGCTATGGTTTTTCCAGTAGTCATGTACAGATGTGAGAGTTGAACCAAAAGAAGGCTGAGTGCCGAAGAATTGATGCTTTTGAACTGTGTTGCAGAAGAAGGCTCTTGAGAGTCCCTTGGACAGCAAAGAGATCAAACCAGTCTATCCTAAAGAAAATCAACCCTGAATATTCATTGGAAGGACTGACGCTGAAGCACCAGTACTTTGGCCACATGATGCAAAGAGCCGACTCACTGAAAAAGACCCTAATGCTGGGAAAGATTGAGGGCAAGAGAAGAGGGTAACAGAGGATGTGATGGTTGGATGACATCACTGACTCAATGGACATGAGTTTGAGTGAACTCCCAAGAGATAGTGAAAGACAGGAAAGCCTGGTGTGCTGCAGTCCATGGGGTCACAAAGAGTCAGACGTGACTGAGCGACTTAACAAGTATTATATTCCCAGTGAAATATCTTCTAAGAATGAGTGTAAAATATATTTTCAGTCAGCCAAAAATTGAGAGACTTTAACACCTGGTAGACCCTCACCAAGGAGAAGTTTAAGGAGTGTAATCCAGAAAGAAGGAAATATTAATAATCAGAAAAGATACAGCCAAATATGTGGGTAAATCTAAATAAATTTGATTTTATTAATAATTTCTAATCTGTGAGGGGAAAGGAATTAACTAGAACTGGATTCCAAAACTACAAAAGGATACAGTGAAAAGATCTCTAAGGTCCTCATATTGTTAAGGAGGAAGAAAGATACTGATTAACCTTTTTAAGTGAAAATATTAAAATATCTAGGCAACCACTAAAAGAACAGACACCCAGAGACCATCATCACCCTAATACCAAAACCAGACAAAGATATCACAAAAATAGAAAATTACAGGCCAATATCACTGATGAACATAGGTGCAAAAATCCTCAAATTCTAGCAAACAGAATCCAACAATGCATTAAAAGGATCACCAGAAATGCAAGGATTCTTCAGTATATGCAAATCAATCAATGTGGTATACCATATTAACAAATTGAAAGATTAAAAACCATATGATCATCTCAATAGATGCAGAGAAAGCTTTCAACAAAACTCAACACCCATTTATAATGAAAACTCTCCAGAAAGTAGGCATGGAAGGAACATTGCTGTTGTGCAGTTGCCCAGTTGTGTCCAACTCTTTGTGACCCGATGGTCTACAGCACACCCGGCCTCCCTGTCTCTCACCATCTCCCAAAACTTGCCCAAGTTCAGGTCCATTGCATCATGATGCCATCTCATTCTCTGACGCCTTCAGAGTTATGTTCCTCAGAAGGAACATATCTCAACATAATAAAGTCCATATATGACAAACCCACAGCAAACTTTATTCTCAACAGTGAGAAACTGAAAGCATTTCCTCTAAGATCAGGAACAAGACAAGTGTGCCCAATCTTGCCATTATTATTCAACATAGCATTGGAAGTCCTAGCCACAGCAGTCAGAGAAGAAATATCATATATTAACACATATATATGGAATCTAGAATGGTACTTATGAACCTATTTGCAGGGAAGGAATGGAGACTCAGATAAAGAGAATGGACTAGTGGACCCAGTAGGGGAAGGAGAGAGTGGGACAAATGGAGAAAGTAGCATCGACATATATACATTATCATGTATAAAACAGATATCTGATGAGAAGTTGCTATATAACACAGGGAGCCCAGCCTGGCACTCTGTGATGACCTAAAGGGGCAAGATGGGGAGGGAGTTGGAGGGAGGCTCAGGAGGGAAGGAAGACACACACACACACACACACAGTTATGACTGATTCATGTTTTATGGTAGAAACCAATACAATACTATAAAGCAATTTCCCTCAATTAAAAATAAATTGAAAAAAAAAAACAACAAAAAAGAATAGACACACGAAGAATATAACTTCCAAACAAAAAATTCTCAATCAATGCAAAGTAAGCAAAAAAAGAAGAAACAAATATAAAGCAACAAAAAGATCACAGTAATAAATCCAAGTACACATATCAATATTTATAATACTGTAAATGTATGAATAAGTAAATGTACAGTTTAATGATAAAGATTATCAGAATGAATTAAAAAATTATAAACTTGTTTAAAAGAGATTCTTAAAACAAAGTTATAGAAAGGTTGAATGTCAAAGGATGGAAAACCAAATATTAGCAGAAGAAAGCTAGTGTGGCAAAATTAATATCAGAGAAAATAAACTATGACCAAAGCATTACTAGAAATGAAAACAGTTGCCACCTAGTTCACCAAGAAGATGTCAAGAGACCCTGGAAGTCCAATGGTTAAGACTCCATTTCCTGATCAGAGAACTAATATCCTACTTGCCACACAGCCAAGAAAAAAAAGATATGTCAAGTCTATACCTGGGTGCACCCACAATCATATACTTCCTTTTAGTTCAGCAAAAATACAAAGTTACTGCCATTACCACTGCTATTCAATATTGTATTCAAAATCCTAACCTGTGTAAGTATGACAAAAACAGAAAATTTCTAAGTTAAAGGTTTAGGGATTTAAAAAAAAGATTAAAAGGCTATTATTTACACATAATATTATTAGTCACAGAAAACTCAAAAGAAATTATAGGTGAATTATTAGAATTGATAAGAATTTTTCAGTCAGTATATACTTCCGTACAGCAAAACTATCAATAAGAAAAGATAATTGTGAAAGAATGCTATTATATAGCAAAAATATAATAAATCTGGATACAACCTAATAGAAGTTATGCACCTCATTTATAGAGAAAAATTATACCTTATTGAAAGAAACATTAAAGAAGACTTAAATAAATACCAGGTTATTAGTAGGAAGCTTCAACACATGAAAATGTCAATTCTCCCCATATTGATTAAATCCAATTCTGATGAAAATCCCAGAAATATTTTTTTCTGGAACTTGACAAACTAATTCTGAAATTAAAACAGAAGAACAAAGGGTCAAATGTAGCCAAGTATCCCTAAGAAAAAGTACAAGGTAAGGAGAATTGCCCTCCTGATTATTAAGACTTAGCATACAAGCTATAGTAAGTAAGAAAATAGGATGCTGGCAAAGGGCTAAATAAGGGGGCTAAAGGAATTATGATAGGGAAGCCTGAAATAAATCAAGGCATATATACAGACCTGCTTTTATAATAGAGTTGGCACTAGAGATAAACAGAGAAAAGATTAAGCTAATAGTACTAAGAAAATTTATTAAACAACTGTTAAAAAAAAGAAAAGAAAAACCTAAATTGAACCCTTCAGTGCAGTTCAGTTCAGTTGCTCAGTCATGTCCAACTCTTTGCCACCCCATGGACTGCAGCACGCCAGGTCTCCCTGTCCATCACCAACTCAAACTCATGTCCATTGAGTCGGTGATGCCATCCAACCATCTCATCCTCTGTTGTCCCCTCTCCTCCTGCCTTCAATCTTTCCCAGCATCAGGGTCTTCTCAAATGGGTCAGTTCTTCACACCAGGTGGCCAAAGTATTGGAGTTTCAGCTTCAGCATCAGTCCTTCCAATCAATATTCAGGACTGATTTCCTTTAGGATGGACTGGTTTGATCTCCTTGCACTTCAGGGGACTCTCAAGAGTCTTCTCCAACACCACAGTTCAAAAGCATCAATTCTTCCGTGCTCAACTTTCCTTATAGTCCAAATCTCACATCCATACATGACTACTGGAAAAACCATAGCTTTGACTAGATGGACCTTTGTTGGCAAAGTGATGTCTCTGCTGTCTAGGTTGGTCATAACTTTTCTTCCAAGTCACAATCTTCAGTGATTTTGGAGCCCCCAAAAATAAAGTCTGCCACTGTTTCCACTGTTTCCCCATCTATTTGCCAGGAAGTGATGGGACAGGATGCCATGATCTTAGTTTTCTGAATGTTGAGCATTAAGCCAACTTTTTCACTCTCCTCTTTCACTTTCATCAAGAGGCTCTTTAGTTCCTCTTCACTTTCTGCTATAAGGGTGGTGTCATCTGCATATCTGATTCCAGCTTGTGCTTCATCCAGTCCAGCATTTCTCATGATGTACTTACTCTACATATAAGTTAAATAAGCAGGGTGACAACCTACAGCCCTGATGTACTCCTTTTCCTATTTGGAACCAGTCATTGTTCCATGTCCAGTTCTAACTGTTGCTTCCTGACCTGCATACAGATTTCTCAAGAAGCAGGTCAGGTGGTCTGGTATTCCCATCTCTTAAAGAATTTTCCACAGTTTGTGGTGATCCACACAGTCAAAGGCATAATCAATAAAGCAGAAATAGATGTTTTCTGGAACCCTTACCTCACACTGTACACAAAAATTCACTCCAGTTGGATTAAAAACTTAAATATGGAAAGGTGAAGCTATACAAGTTTTGGGAAACAATTCAGAAGCACATTACAATCTTGCAGTAGTGAAGGCTTTCTAAAATAAGACACAAAAACATCAACCAATGAAGGGAAATATTGATAAATTCCACCATAAAATTAAAACTTTGGTTCATCAAAAGACATTAGAAGACAAATGGAAAGACAGTCACTAAAGGGGAGAAAAGATTTGCCATTCCTATAATTCAGACAATGGATTAGTATCCAAAATATATTCAGAAATTTCCAGCAAATAAAAGTCCAGGACCAGACAGCTTCACAGCTGAATTCTATGAAAAATTTAGAGAAGAGCTAACACCTATCCTACTCAAACTCTTCCAGAAAATTGCAGAGGAAGGTAAACTTCCAAACTCATTCTATGAAACCGCCATCACCCTAATACCAAAACCAGACAAAGATGCCACACAAAAAAGAAAACTACAGGCCAATATCACTGATGAACATAGATACAAAAATTCTTAACAAAATTCTAGCAAACAGAATCCAACAACATATTAAAAAGATCATACATCATGACCAAGTGGGCTTTATCCCAGGGATGCAAGGGTTCTTCAATATTCGCAAATCAATCAATGTGATACACCACATTAACAAGTTGAAAGATAAAAACCATATGATTATATCAATAGATGCAGAGAAAGCCTTTGACAAAATTCAACATCCATTTATGATAAAAACCCTCCAGAAAGCAGGCATAGAAGGAACATTCCTCAACATAACAAAAGCCATATGTAATAAACCCACAGCAAACATTATCCTCAATGGTGAAAAATTGAAAGCATTTCCCCTTAAATCAGGAACAAGACAAGAGTGCCCATTCTCACCACTACTATTCAACATAGTTTTGGAAGTTTTAGCCACAGCAATCAGAGAAGAAAATGAAATAAAAGGAATCCAGATTGGAGAAGAAGAAATAAAACTCTTACTGTTTGCAGATGACATGATCCTCTACATAGAAAACCCTAAAGACTCCACCAGAAAATTACTAGAGCTAATCAATGAATATAGTAAAGTTGCAGGATATAAAATTAACACGCAGAAATCACTTGCATTCCTATACACTAACAATGAGAAAACAGAGAAATTAAGGAAACAATTCCATTCACCATTGCAACGAAAAGAATAAAATACTTAAGAATAAATCTACCTAAAAAAACAAAAGACCTCTATATAGAAAACTATAAAACACTGATGAAAGAAATCAAAGATGACACAAATAGATGGAGAAATATACCATGTTCATGGATCAGAAGAATCAATATAGTGAAAATGAGTATACTACCCAAAGCAATCTATAGATTCAATGCAATCCCTATCAAGCTACCAACAGTATTTTTCAGAGAACTGGAACAAATAATTTCACAATTTGTATGGAAATACAAAAAACTTCTAACAGCCAAAGCAATCTTGAGAAAGAAGAATGGAACTGGAGGAATCAATCTGCCTGACTTCAGATTATACTACAAAGCTACAGTCATCAAGACAGTATGGTACTGGCACAAAGACAGAAATATAGATCAATGGAACAAAATAGAAAGCCCAGAGATAAATCCATGCAGCTATGGATACCTTATCTTTGACAAAGAAGGCAAGAATATACAATGGGGAAAAGACAGTATCTTTAACAAATGGTGCTAGGAAAACTGCTCAACCACTTGTAAAAGAATGAAACTAGAACACTTTCTAACACCATACACAAAGATAAAATGAATTAAAGATCTAAACATAAGACCAGAAACTGTAAAACTCCTAGAGGAAAACATAGGCAAAACACTCTCTGACATAAATCACAGCAGGATCCTCTATGATCCACCTCCCAGAGTAATGGAAATAAAAGCAAAAATAAACAAATGGGACCTAATTAAACTTAAAAGCTTTTGCACAACGAAGGAAACTATAAGCAAGGTGAAAAGGCAGCCTTCAGAATGGGAGAAAATAATAGCAAACAAAGCAACTGACAAAAAATTAATCTCAAAAATATACAAGCAGCTCCTGCAGCTCAATTCCAGAAAAATAAATGACCCAATCAGAAAATGGGCCAAAGAACTAAACAGACATTTCTCCAAAGAAGACATACAGATGGCTAACAAACACCTGAGAATATGCTCAACAATACTCATTATCAGAGAAATGCAAATCAAAACCACAATGAGGTACCATCTCATGCTGGTCAGAATGGCTACTATCAAAAAGTCTACAAACAATAAATACTGGAGAGGGTGCGGAGAAAAGAGAACCCTTTTACACTGTTGGTGGGAATGCAAACTAGTACAGCCACTATGGAGAACAGCATGAAGATTCCTTTAAAAACTGGAAATAGAACTGCCATATGAACCAGCAATCCCACTGCTGGGCATACACACCAAGGAAACCAGAATTGAAAGAGACATGTGTACCCCAATGTTCATCGCAGCACTGTTTATAATAGCCAGGACATGGAAGCAACTAGATGTCCATCAGCAGATGAATGGATAAGAAAGCTGTGGTACATGTACACAATAGAATATTACTCAGCCATTAAAAAGAATGCATTTGAATTAGTTCTAATGAGGTGGATGAAACTGGAGCCTATTATACAGAGTGAAGTAAGCCAGAAGGAAAAACACCAATACAGTATAATAACGCATATATATGGAATTTAGAAAGATGGTAATGATGACCCTATATGCAAGACATCAAAAGAGACACAGATATAAAGAACAGTCTTTTGGACTCTGTGGGAGAAGGCGAGGGTGGGATGATTTGAGAGAATAGCATTGAAACATGTATATTATCATATGTGAAACAGATCGCCAGCCCAGGTTTGGTGCATGAGACAGGATGCTCAGGGGTGGTGCACTGGGATAACCCTGAGGGATGGGATGGGGAAGGAGGTGGGAGGGGGGTTCAGGATGGGGAACACATGTACTCCCATGGCTGATTCATGTCAATGTATGGCAAAAACCACTACAATAATGTAAAGTAATTAGCCTCCAATTAAAATTAATTAATTAACTTAAAAAATATATATACACTTTAAGGCTCCTGTGACTCAAATGAAAAACAACTCAATGGGAAAATGAGAAACATCATAAACAGGTATTTCACAAAAGAAAATAAAAGTGGCTAATAGCACAAGGACCTACTGTATGGCACAGGGAACTATATTAAATATCTTGTAATAACTTGCAATAGAAAAGAATCAGAAATATATACATATATGTTAAGTCACTTTGTTGTACACTTGAAATTAACAATATTGTAAATCAACTGTACTTCAATTTTTAAAAAATAGATGGCCCACAGACACCTGAAAAATGTTCAGCCTTGTTAATAGTCAGAAAAATACAAATTAAAACTAGAGATAATTATCTGATATGAATAACAAAAATTTTAAATAAGCCAATAATAACTTGACGAGGATGGGAAGCAGGATCTTCCCTGGTGGTCCAGTGGTTTTGAATTCACCTGCCCATGCAGGGGACATGGGTTGGATTCCTGGTCCAGGAAGATTCCACATGCCACAGGGCAACTAAGCCAGTGCATCACAGCTACTGATGCCCGCATGCCTAGAGCCCATGCTCCACAACAAGAGAAGCCACTGCAGCAAGAAGCCCACACACTGCAACAAAGAGTAGCCCCTGCTCCCCACAGCTAGAGGAAGCCTGAGAGCAGCTGTGAGGACACAGTACAGCCATAAACACATAACTGATTGTAAAAAGGATAGGGAGCAACAGTGACTCTTATCACCTCCTTCTGGGAATGTAAATTAATAGAATCATTTAAGGGAAACAGTTTGAGTAGGTAATAAGGCTGAATAAGAAAGCACTTCTACTCCTGGGTTTATATACTAGAGAAACTCTAGCATATGTATATAGGAGGCATGCACAAGAGAGAATCTGAGAGATAAGAGACAGAGAAAGGGAAATGGAAGGGAAGAAGCCAAATGTCCATTCCTAGTAGTGAGGAGCAAGTACCTGTGGCATGCTCACACAGTGGATTATTACATAACAATGAGAATGAAGAAACCATACTGTGTGAGTGTACAATTCATTTAATACCAAAACTAAACACAGTATTGGGAGAAAAATCACTGAAGACTATGTTATATGTTATTATATAATATACATACATTATTTAGAGATACATACATAAGTAGTAAAATTATGAAGAAAGCAAGCAACTGAGTAAAACACAATTCAAGGTGGTGATTATTTCTGGTGTGCTGGTAGGGAGAAGAGATGCAATCCAAGAAACACAAAGGAGTCTCCTTTCAGATACTACTGAGATTGTTTTTTCTAATGTGCTGCTAGGATAGAGCAGTCATTTTATTTCATTCTTTGGTGGAAGTCGCTCAGTCATGTCCAACTCTTTGTGACTCCATGGACTGTAGCCCAGCAGAGTCCTCTGTCTGTGGAATTCTCCAGGCAAGAATACTGGAATGGATTGGCATTCCCTTCTTCAGGGGATCTTCCCAACGCAGGGGTAGAACCTGGGTCTCCTGCACTACAGGTGGATTCTTTACCATCTGAGTATAGATATATTCATACAGTATTTTATATGTATGATACAGTCACAGTCAAATGTTAGATATATGTTAGGATCTTAGCTTCATTCTCTTATTGATTTAAATCTAGTCCATCCTTGGGTGAAGTGCTCCTTCACTTTGACTTATGACTATCATATTCTAAATCTGAAGCTGACCTTGTACCTGCTCTACCATTATCAGAAGTCAGGTTTCTGTCCTTTTCTGGCAACCTAAGCCTGGGGGTACCAAGATCATCATCCTTTCCAGCAGTGTTTGCTCAGCCAGTAAATGCAAGAGGAGAAAAAGAGTTTAATTATAATCAAATTTCCAGGAGATTCTTTCCTCTAATGATGTTCACATACAGTGACTCCAAAATAATTCAAGAGAGTAATGTAGGCCTTGAAAGCTAACCAGAGTAAGTGATGGAAAGACTTGATGCCAGTATGTCACCCCTTTCAGGAGTGGACCTTATCAAAGTCATTTAGTGTCCCCCTCTCAGAAGACCTTCATTGGTAAAATAAAAATGATAAGCAGTTGTGCTGGGTATTCTTAGAAGCTGTGGTCATAAGCTCTCTATTAATAGACAATAGAGCCTGTCATCAGTTCTGTCTAAACCTACACATTGCTGTTAAATGATTCCTTTCAATGTGGAAGTTTTATCACTGACTCCCACTTGTATTTTCATTTTTCATCCTAATAATGTGTTATCACAGTCTTTACACACTCACTCAACTTTTGCTGACATGGAAAAAGCAAAAGATCCTGTCATTTATTTGATTGGAATTTGCAAAGGCATCAATAAACTAAAATCATACTGAGAACTGGTGGGGAAAAATGTTGATTTCCAAATGGGAATTCAAAATATACAGTGGAGTAACAGCTATTCTAGATTTCCACCAGAGATTAGCACATAAGGTACTACTGAAATTCAGAGTTGTGACATCTTTAGATAAATATTTGCCCTTAATTTTCACAGCCTCTGATTCTCAGAGCTCCCCTCTCACTGTGCCAGTACCCTAGCCTGATGTCTTTGGAGGGTTTCTGTACTAAAGCTTAGCCATTTAAGACTTCAGTTAGCCAGACTCAGAGCACAAAAATGCCTGCAGGTTCAAGACAAGAAGCGTTCCCCCATAAAATAAAAACATTGGGATATCATCTGTTAGCACATGCCAGCCCTTCACCCAATAAATGGCTTCCCTTACACCAGCACTTAGTCCTTCCTTCCTGTTGATTCACTTAGGTACCTGGTCCTCGAAGAAGAATGCACCAATCACTTGTATGCAACCACTGCCAACCAAGCTTAGGACTGTCAGAGAGGCTTCTGCACTCCTATTTTGAAAGGAAACAAGAAGAGATGAACTCCTAGTTCCTCCATAAGTGCTTTTCAGACGAGTGACAATATTAATCCTACAATTTGGTTTTCTTAAATTACTGCCACTTCTCGCACTACTGTGTATCTATAAAGTAATTAGATATCTTTTCCCATATATTACATGGGCAAGTCCACCTCATAACTACATAGGGATGATGAAGTCTTCCTTTGGGGACCCCATCCTGGTATCCTGTCTCCCTCATCTGCTCATTGATTTAGGAATCTGCCTTCCCAACTTGTGTGTAAACAGAGGGCAAACTGATTTTTGTCTCCCTTCTATCAGGACCACAGTAGTTGTTCAATCTGATGAATGGTCACGCGAGGTACCAAGGGGACGTTTCTTTTCCTTCCTCCTAAACCACTTGCCAATATTTCCCCCAACCTGGTGCATTCAACCCTCACAGGGTCCTTGCCGTCACCTCATCCGCATTTTCTGAAGCTGGTAGGCCTTGAGCAGGAATCTAGCGTCCTGCCTGGAAGGTGGGTTCGGCCAGGAGGTGGCAGCGGAGGCGGGGACAGGGACGCGGCAGCCACACCCACGTCCCTTCCCACTCCGCGACTCCCCCAAGCCCCTCTCCTTCCAGTCTCCCCCCACCCATTCCCCCCACCCTTGCAGCAAGACTGAGGCAAAGGAGCAAGAGGAGAATCTTGGCCGCGGCCCCCTCCCCCGCCTTATAAAAAAGAAATTGACTTTTGTTTGGAGTTTGTGAAAAGTGGGGCTCGGGGCCCAGTCAATGGGGCGCCCCGCGGTGCGGGCTGAGTGGAGCTAGCGCGAATCGCTCAGCCGCGGCCCCAATTAATCCGCCCTTTGTGCGGCCCGCCCGGCCGCCCCCGCCGCAGCAGCACCAGCGGCCCATTGTTCGGCCTCGCCGGGCCGCGGGATTTACCCTTTTCAAACAGCCGGTTTTGTCCACGGCAGTTCGAGCGGAAGTTTCTCACTGACAATTTGCCCCAAATAGATAGATTTGTCAGAAGCGACCTTCGGGAAGGAAGCAAAAAGCCACCGGCCTGAAGGTTGGGCCGAAGACTCGACGTCCCACCCGCGGTCACGCCGCCCTCGGCGCCCCTAGCCCGGCGGCCCGAAGCCCCTCGGGGGTCCTTGATCCCTGGCACCGGCTGAGCAAGACACTTCGAGGACTGATCTCCATTTACCCATCTGTAAAATGGAACAGCTTGGCGCTTGCAAGCCGTAAGTCCAGCGCTTTGGGTCAATTATCGCGTACAGCATTCATTTCCTCTCTCCCTTCTCACCACCTTTAAAAAAAAAACCAAAAACTGTAAGAAAATAAAACCTTTCGACTTAAGGGACGACTTGAAACAGCCTTGAAGGTGGGTCTTGGTAACAAGTTCCGGATTGCGCACGTGTTGTTTCTCTTCTGCCCTCCTGCTCCTCCTTAACAAAGATGTCAACCGTGCTAAATCACAGGTGGTGCCTTTGTAAGACCGACTATTGTCCCCTCATAAGTCAAGATATAAAACGCTTTGTACTGAATGGGCCGTGATCTGGAGCTCTCAACTTGGGAGTCAGGCTGTTAGATTTTTTTTCCCACCCACCAGAGCCGCTCTTCCCCCAAATGACCTCACTTAATAAGCAAAATCTAAAGGTGGGGGGAACCCAACATGCTGTTGATGAAAAGAATAGTTACTGATTTCTTCACACTTAATGGCAAGTATGAATCTTTTAAAATACCAAACAGTTCTGTGAATTTTAAGCAGAACTGAATTGTATTAATCAGTTGATGGTTTGTTCATTTTCTATCACTAGAGGAGAAATACAAAGGTTGGGACTCTACAGCTTCTATTTTTACTGTACTCAGGCAGTCTCTTTCTTTAGAAAATTTCCTGCTAGTTGCACATGAGAGAGAAAATTTTAAAATCTGTTTTGTTTATCCATCAGGTGAATACACACTTCAGCATCATACAGAGGAAACCCTAGGTGGTCTTTAACAAGATTTCAGTGGTTAAGAGCTACAATTTAGAGAAGATGACAATACATACACAGTGTCAATAGTATTTAAACAAACATCCCAGACAACAGAATAATGATTATTAACTATGATGCTTTGGGCTTCTGACTAATTTCCCCTGCCTGTCTGCAGCCAAACAGCTGCAGGATTTCCACACACACACCCCTCCTTAAAACTGTTTATGTGCATCATTTTAAAAATTGCATTTAACAACCATATCCTTCAAACAGGGAATGGTTTAGTAATAGTGACAAAGCCGGTAGCAAGAATGTCTTTCATGCTAAAAGGACTCTAACAGGAATCAACTCCTTCAAAAGATTTTACATCTCTTGAAATGTGGACCAGTGTCTGATGCTGTATGTTCTGGAACATGGGTTTACATGTCTAAATAAATAAAGCTCTTTAACCCTACTCAACATTTGCACAGTGTTTTCAAAAGTGATTAAATTGTACAACTATCCTGAAGTGTACACCCTCCTAGGGTTTGAAAATATTATAGAAATCAAAAGAAAAGGTAATCCAGTTGGCAAAAAAAAAAGAAAAGGTAAGATTATTTTGTGTAATTCCTTTCTCACTTCCAGACAAATACTAAGTTTTAAAAATTACTTTAGTGATCAGGACATTAAAATTAATACATTCCTTGTATACCCCCAACATGCAACTCCAAACATAGTTGCTAATCCAACTAGAAAACATATTTAGGGATCCAAATATGTGCTATTATGAATACTTGAGTAATTATACATTATTTTAGCTAATCATAAATGTATGGATTAAAGTTGAATTACCTGCACTGTTCTCATTGTCGTTTAGCCTTTATTAAGCATCTCCTTGTACTAAAAGGTGGTCAAAATAGCCTTCAAAAAAGGCATCTAAATAGTTATATCTTATCTTTAGAGAGAGAAATATATGTTTAATATGGTACATGTGGGCATTTCAAATATCTCATTATTCAATATCCTCATCTGAAAAAAAAAACAGTACATTTCAAATGTTTCATCTATTCCAAAATCATGTCAATTACACCTGAAATTTTAGAGCCTGGGAGAAATGTCTGCAGCCTACCTCCTGGGTTGTGCAGTGCTATACCTGAAAGGCCAAATCCTCCTCCTCTCAGCAGGCAATCATCTTATGCCCTGAAGCATGAGATCTGATTACCCCTATCATCATCTTAGCTTGCATAGATACAGATGTTATTAACGGCTGTAGTTTATCCAACCCCTTTTAAAAACGCAGCTGCAGCATTTGACTTGGGGACCTCCTGTGAATCCCACTGGTTGACTCCGTCTTGCACAAAACACGTGGGGTTGGGGGGAGGGAGACGAGAGGGGGAGGTTTGTTTTGTTTTGGAGGATTTTTTTTTTTTTTTTTTTTTTGATTCAGACTTCCCTAAATAGCCACTCGGCATCTTTGTAAGTGATGTGAATTCTGAAATTACTTACTAGAATAGGGGGACAACAGAGTACTGTGTGAACTAGATCATTTAGAAACAAAGCCTACTAGAATGTAAGCTTTTCACTGCATTGGCAGAGATGGATATGTGGTCCTGATACACTTATTGACTGAATAAAGAATCGAATCTCTAGTTTATTCTCAAATACATTAGTGACATTTAACCCAGGCTATCCCATTTTACATAACAATTGTTTCTACTAGTGTAATCTGGATAAAGCAGGTTCTCAACCTGCTGTGGAGGGAGTAGAGAGGTGTTTTTAAAATCTGAAAGGCCCAGATTGACAGTCCACACTGATCAAATTCAGTGATTAATTGTTCAGTCTAATCATTGACCTTTTTCTCTGCATCTACAATTAGTGTCTCTACGTAGTTCCTCTTGTAGCCTACATCATCCCCTCTGCAGAATAAAAAGAGACCTCATATGTCTTCTATCCATTTGGACAAGTAAATTTTAAGTACTTACAGAGGGAGAGTTTGAAGAAAAATCTGTTAAGTGGAAGAGTCTGAAGTTCCAGAAATACTGAACTATTGCTTCAAGATGCACAAAACACTTTTCTTAATTCTGATTACTTCTCTTGTGAGTAAAATTGCCTTAATTGGAGCTTCTAGAAGCCCTCCTAGGAAATGAGAGGTGGCTCAGTGCAATGGAATTAATATTTCAAAGAGCATTAGACTCAGCAAGAAGAAATCTGGGTTCTGTGATTGGCCTTTGTCTCTAGAAGAGTGACTTAGGACAAGCTTTGTCTCTAAGGGTCTCAGTTTTCTCATCTGTAAAATGATGAAATTGGATGAGTACTGATCTCCAAGGTTGCCTTTAACTTGTATGCTCTATAATTCTGGGCTAAATGGAAGCCAAGTTGAACTGTGCAATTCACAGGAAATTAAGAGGTTGAAGGAGGCTTGGTGGCCAGTCCTTCCCTGGATGTAGTCTTCTTTCTTGTTTCTCTAGTCATGATTTTGTTTTAGAAGATAAAAAATTACCTCTTTCCAAGGTTTGGAGTCTAGAGGACCTGTCCCTACTCTCTATCCTCCCCATTGCTGGGGCAAAGCAAAAGCAAGTCCCTCACCCAGTCTCAGCTTTCTTTGTGAGTACCATCAGTCAGGACCACTATTACAGTCCACATTTATCAAGCAGTGGTATGTGCCAGAGTGGTAGGGCTGGCAACTGAAAATGACTCAGACAGTTGGCTTCATGGAGCTCCCTGTCTAGTTGGAAAGCTGGGTATCTCTTACGTGTCCTCTGAACTTTTTGCTCTGGCGACTAGGAGCAAAGAAACAGACATAAAAAAGAGGCAGCTTTTTCTCTGTTGATCTATCTGGGGAACACCATTTTCTTTTTCTTTTGTTCCTAGTCACATCTCTGGTTGTTTCTGTTTTAAATACATTTCAGGTGTGTCATCTTATAGGGAGGGATACTAGGTCTTAAAGCAATTTGACATGAGAGCCATAATAAATTTTTCCTGCAACAAGGCAGGTACAAACAACTAAAATATTATATGTAGGAAATAAAAGTAAAATATGGGAGAAGTTTCCATTTGCTTTTTCTTGGGGCAAAATGAATATAAAAGTGCAGTGAGACTCTAGAAGCTTCTAATCCTCAGCCTGCCCCTAAACTTGAATTTCTTCTGCTGATGTGACCCTAAGAGAATGTGTGAATAAATGTAGAGACACAATTTGTTATTTGTTAAGAAAAAAAAATGAGCGCATCACACAGGGCATTGTCTCACTGTTGCTGCTGTTAGCACCAATACTAGATTGTGTGAGAGAGGCATGGGTGCAGGGGTGCTGTTAGTGAGAAGTAACAGACAGTTAGCTAACAGAGTTCTAGAAAATGTCAAGGAAAAACTCTACAACTCAGCACCAGTTGAGTCTAGAGCACCTGGGTGTCTTTTCTGGATTATTCTCAGTGTTTATGAGTAGAGTTACCTAATAGGAGCCAAACAACTTGTAGAGAGATCCACAACAGACTCAGGAGCAAGCCTGACGAGATTCACTTACTGAGCCCTCACTGAGTACCTGCTTTGTACTGGACACTCTGCTCCATGACCCACCTTTTCTCCAACTCCCCATCCACTTAGGAAGCAATAACCAACTGTAGGTTGAATTATGACCTGGAAACAAATGAAATCAACTCTCCCTTTCATGTAAACAAATAAAACTTGTGTCAGAGTGTCTTTTAGAAACTGAACATCAAACCTCAGTCAACCTTAACTGGTAGATTTTTGCCAGATGTTTTCTGGGTCTGGGTATTTCTCAACTCTGCTTGTCCATGAGGTGAGGGGAATTTTAAAGGACTGGATCTCTAGAGGTAGGATAACCTCTGAGAGGGGGCTGATCACTGATTGGTGAGGGGACTCTGTTCCACACCAACTTTAGGTCTGCTTGCTGATGGGAAAGCTTTTCCTTTCTTCTTTACTGTTTTAATTTAGCATATTGGAAGAGACAGTTAATGGAGAAAATGGTACCGTTTTGGGGGGAAGCTAAGTGAATGGAGATCTAGGGGTCAGGCCCAGATAATCTAATGCTAGAGGGGTGTCCTGCACCCCTGCACCTCTCATGCAATCTAGTTCACAGGACTCTACTTCTCCCCTTCTTTTGTTGTTCTAAAACGTTTTTAAAACTAATTATAGTTGATTTACAATATTTCAGGTGTATAGCAAAGTGATTCAGCTGTATATGTAACATTTTTTCAGATTCGTTTCCATTACAGATTACTATAAGATTATTGAATACAATTCCCCGTGCTATACAGTAGGTCCTTGTTGATTATCTATTTTATATATAGCAGCATGTATCTATTAATCCCAAATTCCTAATTTATCCCTCTCCCTAAGTTTGTTTCCTATGTCTGTGAGTCTGTTTTTCTGCTTCCCTGTTTAAATGGTGAGAAGGAGGATTAGTAGGAGAGTGAGCTTTGGTAGAAGACATTTTTCAGAGGCAGTAGGTTCCCCTGAGGAGAAGGCAATGGCACCCCACTCCAGCACTCTTGCCTGGAAAATCCCATGGACGGAGGAGCCTGGTAGGCTGCAGTCCATGGGGTCGCTAAGAGTCGGACACGACTGAGCGACTTCACTTTCATTTTTCACCTTCATGCATTGGAGAAGGAAATGGCAACCCACTCCAGTGTTCTTGCCTGGAGAATCCCAGGGATGGCAGAGCCTGGTGGGCTGCCGTCTACGGGGTCGCACAGAGTCAGACACGACTGAAGCGACTTAGCAGCAGCAGAAGCAGCAGCAGATTCCCCTGACTCATAACCAGTTTTCCAAGGGGCATTGACAGCCTACCCAACTCCACACTGATTTAGGGTCCCTTGGATATTTTTCCAGAATGTCCTGTATTTTCCTCCAGTCGAAAGCACTTATCACCTTTTATGAGTCTTCTCTCCCTGTGACTCCTTGAAAAAGAGGTCATGTCATTAATCTCTGGCACATAGTGGGTGCTCAGTGTTTGATGAATGGGGTAGATTGCTGGATGGTGAGAGAGACCCCTAGATTCCATCATCCTTCTCACGGTCGGTCTTATTTCTTATCTCCTGGACAAAAATGTAACCCTGTAATAAAAGATGTCTTCCCTGTGTTTTTTGCTTCCCTTTTGTTGAGAACCCCATTCTCACAAAAGGATAGAGGAAGTTAGAGACTATGTTTGGACCTGGTCAGAAATGCTTCAGAACCTCTGGGGTATGACCACCCCTTTCCAAGCCAACTTTATAAACCCGTCCTTACAGTTAATATCTTGTCTGTGTTAAAAGGTATTTCTGATACATGGCATTTGCCCTTTATCAATCACTTCTCATTGTAGACTCACAGAAAAAAATCTTTGAAAGTTAATGTTAACAGGACTTAATCATTTTACAAATAATTACCTGGAGCCCAGAGAGGTCTAGTCACTTGCCCAAGTTTACACAGCTTGTTGGGACAGAGCCTGAACACCCCCTCAACCTCCCCTCCCACCCCCACCCCCATCGGCCTCCCTCTCCGGGCTCCCAGTGATTAGCCTTGCTGTGTCTCCAGCTACTTCTTGGGAAGTCTGCAGTCAACTTCCACCTTCATTCATGTGCCCAATGTTTCCGCAGCACATAATAGGAATCAGGCAGCGTACCTGAGCCCATGGACACGAAGATGAAAAGTAACAGTCCCTACCTTGCAGAGTCTTTCTTCTCTGAGGTCCGACCTCAAGAGTTCCAAGTTTCTGCACCTTAGATCCGAGGTCCCTGTGTCCTGCAGCAGCTTCCAGTGAGCAGAAGCCAGAGAACACTTGGGTGCCAGGCTCCTCCTGGACCTAGTGGGCAATGGGGCCCTAGCCCCTCCTGCCTACCCTGGATCTTGTAGCTGCCGTTGCCACCGAACCAATCATGCCAGAAAGTCATCATGATGATTTCAGAACTGCATTGTGATTTATGCAAAGCGCGCAGATAATTACAGCCAGGCGCACAGAACACAGGACGAACATGCTGTGGGTGTGTGCGAGCGTTGTGTCTTTTGCCAGAGCTGGATGGTGTGTGTGTGTTTCTATTTAGTGGAATTCTTTACACCCTGTGAATCGAAACCAGGGGCATGAGACAGACGGGACAATTCCGTTTTGACTTTGAGACAATTGGTGAGTATTTTCCACAAGTTTAGTTGCCTACAGCTGAGCCGGTAGGGCGAGTGTCTGGAGTAGGGAAATCAGTCTTTAGACCCTCTACCACAGTCCTCCTACCTCCAAGCCTCTACACCTGCAAAGCGACGTTCGGGTCTCCCGGTCACAGACTACTAAACTTCTACCTTGAAGACAGGCAGGGCCGAATCTTCCACGTCGGCCTTCATCTTTGCCGGAAATAGTTTGGACTCTTTAAAGTTCTTTAGCTTTAACTAAGTTCCCCTCTTTGCATCCACATGGCAGGTGTTTTGGTGGTGATGGCGCTTGTGGTAGCGATGGTGGCAAGTGTATTTCTGAAAGTCATAATCCCAGTGTCCAAAATAGAGCCTGGGATAGTAACTGCGTTTCTGAAACGCCGCCGGGAAATCATTTCTTTTTCTAGGCGCGGAGTTTGAGTTTGTACTACTCGGGCAGGGCCAGCTGAGCACAAGTCTGCCCAACTTGATTGTCAAAAATGTTGACTTACTGTCCTGTCTCCTAAACCACCCTCAGGATTATGGTTTTGTATCTCATTTCCCTGATCTTCCACTTCGAAAAACAGAGGAGGTATAATTCTTGCTCTTTCTGGGGATCCCCAGACCCGGGTCCTGCTTGCTGCGCAGCACTAGCACCGCGAGGCGTACACGGGCGGGGGCTCCAGGCCCAGCCCAGGCCTCTGCGGAAAGTTGCGGTCACGTGCTGTGGCAGCAAACAGGGGCGCACAGCCAGCGCCCCTGAGCCTCCGGGGCCGAGGAACTGCTGCTCCCTCCAGAGGCCGGGGGCGGGGCGGGGAAGGGAGGAGAGGACGGGACGCAAACACTTGCACACACATACTCAGATCGAAAGCCTGGAGAAAGTGGGATCCGGAGCGGGCGGATAGAATTGCGGAGTACTAGTATCTGTTCATCTCCCCCAGAGCGTGCGCTGAGGGCCAGAGAGCAGAAGGTGTGACCCTTGACCTTCGGCCAAGCCCACGCCAGGAGGTGAGGCTGGCAAACTCTTGTTCGACAAGTTCAAGCTGCTGGGAGAGCTTAAATAAGAATTAATCTCTTAGAGCTCGGGGATCACTCTCTAGGCGTGCGCTCTCCCGGCGCAGAACAGGAACCAGGGCACGAGAGAGCACAAGAATCGCGGGAAGGCAGGCAGGAGGAGTGGGGGACTAAGGCGGGGGAGGGAGCTCTCCAGAATCCCCGAACCCTGAGGGGAGGGGCCGGCCAGCGAAGTCCGCTGGGGACTAGCTGAAGGAGGGAAGCAGCTCTACCCTCCCGCCGTGCAAATGCAAAAATAATGGAGGCGAAATAGCTTCGCCCTGCTCGGGATGGGCTTTACTTCTGCAAGCCGGCAGCACCCTCCCGGCGGCTGGTGCCCAAATAGACAACGCGAAGGCCACGGGAACTCGGAGCCTCCAGCAAACCCCATCCCAGGCCCCAAGTCCGCACACAGCGTCCTCGCAGATAACTTTCCGTAGATAGTTGCAAAATGAATAATTACTCACCTCGGACCAGATCCAAGTTTTACCCAACAGAAGGGGCACGGGACCAAGAATGAACCAACTCACATGGCCATATCCGGCGTGCATAATCACACACAAACACACAGCCACCCAGTTCTTCCACGAATCTGTCTGGCCCTCTGGAGAGAAGGAGGAAAGCGTTTTGAGAAAGCTCCGGCTCCCCTCCCCTTCCCCCTTGCCATGAATATAATAATAATAATTCATTTTTTACTACAAGAGCAGCACCATCTTCACCGAAGCACCCGCATAGAGCCACACTTCCATATTCACACTTAACTCCTCAGCTCCGAGAGCGCCTGCATTTTCTTTGGGAGCCGCTTGGAGGTTCATTAATATCATTAGCATTTAACCCCCTCCCTCTTTCCATCCCCTCCCCGCACATGGCTGACGTCAGACCCCGCCAGGAGTTGGGGGAAAAGCTAAGTGGGCCAGGGACGCCCTATTCCCCTCCCCGCGGCTGCCTGTCAGAGCGCTTCTGGAGATATTACAGGGGACCCAGTCCGCAGCGACAGGCACAAAGTCACGGGGTAATGAACTTCGGGGACCCTCTGACGCTGCGTGCTCGGCTCTCCCCTGATAACGGGAGCTGGCCGCCTTTTCCCTCGGAAGACTTCCCAGCAATCTAGTTTTCCCACTCCGCGCTCGGATTTGGGCAGCGCGGAGCCCATCTGCCTGAGACTGCGGTTGTGCGTTTCCCTTCTTTCTGTAAAAGAGCAGCGGTCTGTAGCGATCTGCCCACACTCTGCATATGCCTAATATAGAGGGAGAAATTGAAGACTGAGAGACAGGAACGGTGAAAGAGAGGGGTTTGCCCTTTTTTTGCTCCGTAGAAAGACCATTTTCGTGTCTCCATCTCTGTTCTTCAATAGCCCTCTCTTGCCTGTCCTCCCTTCTCCCTCGGTCTGCCTGTCCGTCTATCCATTTGTCCGTACATGCGCGTGTTCATACCAAGCAACATTCCCAGCGGCTGCGGTTTTGCAAGAGACGGGAAGAAACTTAAGGATGCTTAAATTTCCACTGTGGAACGAATTCTGAGCGCCCAGAGAGCAGCGCAGCGCGCAACCGACACCCACCTGTCCGGCCCCGGAGCCTCCCAGGCTGGAGGGCGGCTGGAGAGCGGCGGCGCCCGGCGGCGAAGCGGGCGTTGCCGGCCGGGACTCGGGCAGCGCCCACCAACCGCTCCGCCCCGGCACCGCCAGCATGAGCAAGCCGGCCGGATCAACAAGTGGGTACCTATCGGGCCGCAGTGGGGCTCCGGCGCGCAGGCTGGGGCGGGCGCGCGGGGTGGCCAGGGAGGTCCAGCCCGGCTCTCCGAGGCTCCGAGCCCGGGAGAGGGATTCCAGAGGTGTGTGCGCTTTGGCCCAGCTCCCTGTATACTATGAGTCAGTGCCTTTCGTGGGGAGGGATGAACAATTTCGTTACCTCTGCATTGCTTGACCCCCCCACCCCCACCCCCCACTTCTCTCTGGTATGGTGGGAAGGTTGCGACCCAGGCAGCCCACCAGTCCCTCTCGAGTTGCCTCCACTTAGCCGCCAGGTGGGAAGTGGGGGTGTAGGGGGAGTCGGCGGGGGCGGGAACTAGGCCGCAGCCCCAGGCGGCAGCACAATAACACGCTCACTCCAAACTCCGAGCTCCAGGGCGCAAAAGCAACTCTGCGCAAAGCGGATTTTGAATGGAATGCTTTGCACCCCGTTTCTAGCTATTTCAAATAATCCTGTAAATTGGGAAGCAGAAACAATTTAAAAGTCACATTTTCCTTAATCCTAAATCCGCGTAGGTCATAACTGGGGAATTTAAAGTATGGCGAACCGCTCTAGCAAGGCGAGGACCAAATCCCTAATCCCAAGGACTTTTCGAGCGGGAGTTCGGCAGAGGCAGGAGAGTGCGGCCTGTTCCCTTCGCGCGCTTCTCTCCTTCCTTAAACTTGCTTAGCTGGAGGCTCTCCCTTGGGATACCAAGTCGCCGCCGATCTCTAATCGCCCCTAGACGCTCAAGTGCAGGGCTGAGTGTATGTACAAGGGTTTTTGCGTCCACCGTGTTTGCGGAACCCGAGAATGCGCAGGGCAGAGCAGGCACTGGGCCGGCGCGGCCGAAATGCTGGATCTCTGTGGGGGCGTTTCAGTTCCCGCCATCCGGTTGCCTGGCGCTGCGGTTTTCAGGGCCCCACGGCTGGAGGTGGCCGCTGCTGAAGTCCCCACATCCCAAAGTGCTCTCGCCGCCCTTGGTTTTCGCTTATAGCATTTATGGCGCTTGTGATTTCCTCAAACACTCCCTCCCCTCACTCTCCCTTATTGTCCCGAGTCTTTGAAAGTTGGGAGAGTCCGAGATACTTCTGAGGACTGATAATGAAGTCCCACTTGAGTGGGATGCAATTCTTCCCCGCCCTCCCAAGAAGTGAGTTGTGTTTTCACTTTGTCCGTTTGTTTTGGTTTTGGGCGCTGCCATTTTAAAGATTAAAATGAACGTGAACTAAAAGAAAAAAATGAGAAATGTTTGGAACTAAGGCAGAGAGAGGAGAGAAGGAATCTTAGATGCCGCCGGAATCAGAGCCGACCCTGGTGGAGGACTGACGTTTCCAGTTTGCCTCGGGCCTACCTGACCCTGGCTGTCCGACTCTTCTGAGAAAGGAGGCGAACTCGCATATTTTTTGGGTGGCCCATGTTCTGGCGTATGACTGTCCTTCCCAGGAGGCTCAGGAGGAAAGCTTTCCTGGTGCATTCCGAGCCTCCATTGCAAAAACCGAAGCCGACAGTCCTAGGCAGGCCTCGGTGTGCTTGCTTGCCCTGTGACAGGCCCTTCGGTGTGCTTGCTTGGCCCTGTGACAGGCCCTTGGCTCTTTCCCTGGAAGTAAGGCGCCTTGCCCACTTAGGGTGCAGGGTCGCCGGGGTTGAGGGGCCTTGAAAAGTGAGGCCTCGAAAGTGAGAGAAGGGGCGGGCGCGAACTGGGTTCGCTGGGGACTGCGCCCGCATGGCAGCAGATGGCCTAGGATGCAGGCGGACCCTTCGGACTTTTAGGGGAAAAGGCAGAGGGGAAAGTTTTCCCACTGGGGAAACTTTGGAGTTTTCCAGCTTCCCAAGAGCCTAAGCTGGGCCTCCTAAACCTCGAGGCCGACACTGGTCCGGACGTCTCCGCAGAGGTTTCTCAGGGCCGCAGGACAGCAGCCCCCGCCCGCGGCGCCGCGGCATGCAGGCCTTCTCCAGACCGGTGGCGGCAGCCAGACCAAGGCTTGCAGCCCTCGAGCCCCGGGAGCGAGGAGGTCGGCTCGCAGCGGGCGAGGTCAGACCCGAGCCAGGCTGCGAGGTCTGCAACCCCAGCCTCGCTCGGATTCTCACAGCTGGAGAGCAGAGCGATGTCACCCGGGAGCCCCGCCTGGGTGGTAACAAGACCCCGGCCAGTCACCCCTGCAGCCCAGACTAACTTCTTTCAACAGCCTCTGATGGTAATTACAGTAATCGAAGCTGCCATATATCTTTAGGCAATTATGACACACAAAAAGCCCCGAGGGGACCCCCTGGCGAGGGAAGTTAAGAACGGTTTTCCAGCCTCAGGAAACTCCCGCCTGCCTCACGTCGGAGCTCGCTCGACTTGCTAAATGAGAGGAGCTTTGCAACGGGGTTAACCAGCTTGTCTCGTGACCCAAGTCACCTTAACGTGGCTGGGTGGCGGAGTCTGAGGCGCACACTCGCTCTGCCTCGGAATTTTCTCGTCCTCCCTCCTGTGCTCCGCCCCAGACTGGTGGGCCGGCTTCTGCTGTGCCCCGGGAGCCGCGGCCTGGAGGTCTGCGCAGGGACAGGGCCGACCTGGCGCGCCGGCTGGCCCCGGGGGCAGAGGAGCGAGGAGCCCCGCCCCCAGAGGCCGAAGGTGTGGCCCGCACCTCTGGTCCTTCCTCCACCGCATCGGGGTTCTCCAGAGATGCCTGTCCCTGGCCTCCTTTCTGGATGGGAAGCGGGAAAGAGAACCCTCACCGCGGCTCCTCCCTCGCGCTTATCTTGGCATCATCAAAAGTGCCGCCGGGAAGAGGAGGGTAGAGAGGGTGACAAGATGACTGGACCCCCAAATACGGACCCCAGCTTAGCCAGAGGCAGCGTGTTGTGCAGAGGAGTATGGCTGCAAAACATGGAGACCAAGTTTACAGCTTTCCAGAGTGAGGGCGGCTGCTGGGCGGCTGTTGAGTTCCCTTGGGCGCAGTGACAGGCCCGAAGGGGTGAGGGACAAGACCCGAGGTGACCTCCCCTGGCTCTCTCCAACTCCCTCCTCCCCCCAGGACAACCTCTCCTCCCACCCTGTGGGAGAGGGGGCGCCGAGGCGGTGGTCACCGCGCCGCGCGCCTCCCCCGCCGGCCTTTGTCGCCATCCGAATTCCCATGCTACTCTTTTTGACGGGTCACTGGTGGCTCTATAGGCAGGTGCTATGGCGGGGTTGTAATTGCCCGGGCCGAGCCTGGTGGTTACCAAACCCCCCTCCCCAACCCTGCCGCCCGCGTTCTCCCCGCCCCCACCCCCTGCAGCTCCTCCAAGGCCGCGCTCGGAGGTGCTCGCCCACTGGACGCCTTGGAATCCACTAGCAAGTTTCCACCCTGAGGCCTCGTGTCTTCCCCGCACTGCGCCCACGCTTCCTTTACTCCCCTGGCCCAGTTGTCCTCGCCCTGGCCTCCCATCACCCCAGTGGTCCCCAACCCAAGTGCTCCCGGTACCAGCTGCCAGCTTCACCCAGACCAAGCCGGAGGCCGCCCGGGCCCAGACTAGAGGCCTTCAAAGCGGTAGCAAAGGAAAAATTAAATGTAAAGAAGTTAATTATTAAGTAGTATTGTTGACTATCACCATCATCATTATCAGAGTATTAATTAAGTTAACCTTTTATTTACTCCTTTTGTTTGTGGGAGGAAGGATTTCTAAGTCTCTATGAACCGCTTCAGTCTTGCTGGACCCTTGAGCCCTATGGAAATGTAGTCCCTTTCCTTCTGAGTTTTTGAATTTTACCCTCTCCAGAACAGTCCTCGGGGCTCCGCGGTCATCCTAGACTTGAGGGGATTCCAAGAAGATTTCCCTTGAGTCAAGCGACTGTCAAGGCCATTGGGGCTGGAGGGCAGTCAAGAGAAACCAGTCAGATGGCTTTTAAAAATCAGCCTCAGACAGCGGTGAAAAAGCGGGAGTAAGGGACCCCATGCAGGATCTAGTGTGAGGAGATAGGACTTCAAGTAGGAAGACCCTGGGGAGTGGAGGGGGTGCTGTCCCACCCTAACTTGCCAGGAAATCAACATACTTACAACACTCTCCCCCTACTTGCCTAGCTCGGTACTAGTTACTTTGAGGAGAAAAAAAAAATTTTTTTTTTCCTGAAAGAAATTGTCAATAGCGATCCATCAAGCATTATTTTAAATAGGTAAAGTGAAAGTTGGGCAATTACCACTACCCTTATTATCATTAATAATCCTAGTATTAGCATTACAATAATAATCCTAATAATAACCACCGCCCGGCAGCTCAGCGAAACCTCGATTGCCTTCCAGCTGCCATCCCTGGTTCCAGCCGTGTTTGTTTTTCTTCTTTTCCCTTTTACATTTCAAGTTTGTCTCCTCGCGCGCTCACTAACAACTTTCTCTGTTAAATGCAAGAGCAAGGGAGGGAGGCGGCCAAACTTTTCGCGGAGCAGAAAGGCAGCAGCGGGCCGCGCTGCCGCCCCGGCCTGCTGTAATCTTTTATTCTAAAATGGGTCTCGGCGATTAGAGGAGACCCAAATACATGTAGTGGTGCATGAATAATGCTCATTGTAGGAAACTGACACTTGCTCAAGGAAAAAAAGTTTGGCTATAAAATCACTTCATTATTTGCTTTTACCGCAGCTTCGGTGCTAATCCCTTCGGAGGTCAGATTGCTTAGCATCTCTCTCTCCCTCTCCCCTTTCCTCCTTCTTCTCCGCCCTCCTCTCTCTCTCACCCCTTCCACACACACCCCCACCCCTTCCTTGTCTTTCCTGCGATTTCAGGCCGTATTTTAGATATTCCTTGTAAAGTGTGTGGCGACCGAAGCTCGGGGAAACACTACGGGGTCTACGCCTGCGACGGCTGCTCGGGGTTTTTCAAACGAAGTATCCGAAGGAATAGGACGTATGTCTGCAAATCTGGAAACCAGGTACCTTAGCAGGGCTGAGCTGCCCGGCTCCCCTCTGCCACCTCCCCTTCCTTTGTTTGTGCCAAGGCCTCCTCTGAGTTTCCAAACTGCTAGGGAGAGACCAGGCCCTGACCACTCCTGCCCTCTCCCCTCCTTCCTGCCTCAGCTCTCAGTGGTGCTTCTGCTTGGGAAAGGTGGGAAGAGGTAAGGGAAGAGAGCTGAGTTTGAAGGAGGAAGCTGAAATCCCAGGGCCTCTTTATGTCCTCTGTCAATCCCCTACCCCGCCCTTTTTTTCTAAATCCTCTGACACATTCCTACACTGGATAAGGCCCATACTCTGACTATAAAGCCAGCCCAGGGGATCTAAGGAAATTTAGAATCTAAACCACAAGTGCAGGCAGGTGAAAGGGCTGTTTTATGTTGCCTACCACCCCACCGCCATTTTTAGCAGCACTCAAGCTCAATGCTGTGACCTGGGTCTCAGGGCAGAAGTGAATCGCACAGGGCATCTCAGTCAAGGTTGAGATGCAAAGTGAGTATTGGCCAGTTGGGACAGACAGGATGTGCTGAATGAAGAACTGTGCCCTTTCAGTCTCAAAGAAGCAGGGCTGCTTGGCAGTGGGCAGTGGGCCTTCAGCACCCTTGTAAAGTTAGTTGAGCCTTGTCAGAAAAGGACAGAGTGAGCAAGAAGAGAAGGTGCCCAAGGAAGGAGTAACTGGCGGCCTTTCCATGGTTCCCATATCTTCTCCTTCTCTGCTTAGAAGAGGTGCCTGGTTGATTCTGTTTTGGTCTTGAGCAGGAACTGTCTCAAAGAGACATAGGAGTAGCGGCATGGGCTAAGTGTGAGCTAAAACTCCCAGAAAGAGTGAGCAGACCCCTCCCCCTGACTCAGTTTCCAGCTCAGAAGATCAGCCTTTTGGTCCCACACTTTCTTGGCCTTCTCCTTGGCCAGGCATACAGATCCTAAGTATAGAATGACCATCTCCACTCCCAAGAAGATCCTGGAGAGTGCAGTGGTCAGAAGTCATCCTTTGGTTACCAAAATGGTAAAAACATTTTCACTAATTAGTATATGTATTAATGTCTATGATATACTTACACATATATTGCTTGCTGCTAGTGAATTGTTTATCTTTTTCTGAAAGCTAAGTCTGCTCATGCCAAGTTCTGATAGATTTGGATTATCAACAGAAACAAGAACAAGAAGATACTGCATTTGGATAAGTTATTTTGAACTCTCCAGCCCTATTACCTGTTTAATTAAGTCCATAATTCTGTATCAGTTTCTCATGTCACCATTTGAACATCATGTTATATATACCCAGGACGGTATACCAGTAGCTCCACAGGAATATGGGATTACTGTGGGTCATCAGATTTGAGCAGGCCTCTACTTTATCTTTTATGCAACGCACAGAATTGGGGAATCAAAATCTCAGATGTTATGCTTGATATTTTCAAAGGGGTTGGCTGTCAACTCAAACATATTGATGTCAGTCCAAGTGCTTGTAAAGGAGTGATAATAGACTCATCAGGCATGGTGGTCCTCTTCTTGCACAGAAAATAAATGGCCCAAACTGAGGTATGCATCTTTCTCTCAGGCTCCAGATATTTATATACAGTTGATCTGATTTGAAGGCACTCGTAAGAACTAACGTAAGCTTCTATTTTGCATTAGTATGTTTATCAGAATACTAGAAGGATAACATTTGAGGATAGACATATGATTGCATTTAATTACACTGAGCTATTTAAACTTCTTTACATTGAGCTACTAGCCAGCAAAGATGCCCAGAAGAATTCAGTTAGGAAAAAAAATTATTTCCGTTTTCTCTTTTATTCTAAGATTAGGTAAAGAGCATTCCAATTCATCATTAACAGTAATGAGAATGTTTAGAAATTGTTATGAACTTCTGCTCTACCTTTATTTTGAATAAATCAACATATTTCAAATCAGAGGGGTATGATCTCATAAAACTGTGGTTTGAGTGTGTAATTTTTTCCTAAGGGGTATTTCAGAAAAATATGCTTACTCCAAATTCAGAGTATATGAATTTTAAGGTTATGGAACAAAATAAAAATACATTTATTTTATTATCTTTCTTCCCACTGTAAATGTAACAGTAGCATGTAATAAAAACAGAGGAGAGCACCAAAACTTCTTATGTATTTACTGTGTAGATATGACTCTTTATGTATCTATATATATGTTCCCTCAGTAATAACACCTAACATTGAATAAATTTCATTAGAAATTTTCTCTGTACTTTCCTCTTTTAATGGCCAATATTTTCCCAGAAAATTTCACTGGATAAAACATTTATTTTCTCATGCGTCTCAGATAAATATTTCTAAGGCAGCAGTTACCTCTATTTTTTCAGATATCATGCTAATATTCTCAGTCCATATTATCATTTTTTCAGATAGTCCATCACAGTATCTTCCAGGCCATATTTACATTGTGGACATTTCTAGAATTTGTCCAGGCCTTGGGCTCTTCCCTTCCCACCCTCACATCTGTAAGCCTTGCACTCCTAACCACTCTGGCTTCTGCCTCACCTTCCAGGATTGGCTGTGTTTCTATGAATCTGGGATGAGGGTAGTCTATAAAACAACTCTCAACCTGCTGGTTATAAGGATGGCTTCGAACACGTAGACAAGAGAGGAAACAGGAGAGTGGAGAATAATGAAATATTTATCTGACAGATAAATGGGCTCACCCAGAGAGTGACAGAAAGAGGTAGACTCAAGAGCTGAAAGCGGAAAGAATAGTTCGCGGGAGAGGGATGTGGCAGGGATCCGGGCAGGCAAGCCGGCTCGGTACACAGCTCTGAAGCCTCACTCCACCCGGGCAGGTCGCTGTCTTCGGTCCTGAAAAGTCTCGCCCCTGCTCCACCACCACTGCGCCTGGCGGAAGTTCCCCCTCGTGAGCTCCTCCCCGCACAGCGGGGTCTGGCAGTCCAGTCGCTCTGACTCTTCACCTGCTTGGAGCAGGACTTTCCTTCATAGGGTCAGGGACTGGTTTTGTTGAAGTAGCTCTGAGAATCCTAGCCCTTTCTCCCCCTGGCCCTGCGGGTGCCCAAGGCCCTCGCGATTAGCGGACCCAGGCTTGCCGCTTCGCGGTCTTTGGCCGGGTCCGTACTCGGCTTCCACGCGTTTTCCTCCGCCCAGCGCCGGCTTCTAGTCCCCACTCTAAAGGCCCTTGGGGCCGCTGACCACCTGCGCTTTGTTTCAGGGAGGCTGCCCGGTGGACAAGACTCACAGAAACCAGTGCAGGGCGTGTCGGCTGAAGAAGTGTTTGGAAGTCAACATGAACAAAGATGGTAATCTACTTATTCTTAGTTCATCTTATGTTGGTTGAGTAGTAAGTAAATTATGTATACAGAAAATAATGGCACTCCTATGCATGTAAATCATCTCCTGAGCGTTTCTTTCCAGACTCTGGGAATTGGCCTTAGTCATCTTTAGTCATCTCCCGGCTTGAGTCCCAGCCCCACCCCACTGAACTCCCCAGGGTAAGGCCAATGCCTTCATGGGGCCCTTGCACCTCACAACCATCCCCACGAAGCTAGCGTTCCTGAGGCCCCCACTCTGCTGGGGACACACTTGTGACGTTTCTGATCTCCCATCCAGATTTCTCTTCTCACGTCTCCTGGCAGCCCTTTTGTGGCCAGTTTTAAGCCTGTTAGCCTCCCACAGGGTCTTGCTGTCTGGATGTCTCTGGAAGAGAATATCCTATGGACTAGGAGACTGGTTGAAGGAGGAAGGGCAGAGACATGAACAGGCAGAATGTCTAGCCCTTGTTTGTAGACTCACCAAGATCACAAAATCAGGACGGATGTTGTGGTGATCTGGGCTTCTCTCAGTTCTAAAGAAAGGGGCTGTAGTGAAAAGGTAACACTAGTGGGTGTCCCAGGCTAGACTTCAGCTCCCAGAAGTCTCAGCAAGAACTAGGTAGTCAGGGTGCTTCTTGGGCTTAGAGTGCAATCCAAGGGCGTGGCCGGCGGTGGCCTGGCCAGGGCGCCCCAGGCCGGGAAGGGAGCGGGAAGGAGGCGGGACTCATGGCCAGGAGGGAGGAACGGGGCCTCAGGACTGGGTGCGGAGTGGGCTTTGCCGTGAAGGAGGCCTGGGTGGGGTGGCATCCCCCTGAGGTACATACAGCTCCCACTGGGGAAGTTACGTCCTCCGCGGCGCAGGAAGCAGGAGGGAGCGTCCAACCTGTTGAACTTGTGTATTGACAAGTTGTCAAGCTCGTGGAGCGGAAGATTGCCCCGAATTAATTTGTTTGTTTAAACTGTTGGTGGTAATTGTCACATCTCCCTTGCCTTCCTCCAGCACATTCTGAGAGGGCTTTCCCTCATCCCATCCCCCGGCGGGCCCGGGCTCGGGTTCTTTTCTCCCGGGCCCTCCAAGACCAAGTGGTATTTCCAAGTAGGGAGGGGGATGGAGGTGGGCGGAGTGGTCGTCGGACTGATTGAGGAAAGTCTGTGCAGAGACGCTGTGTGTGCGCGCATGTGTGTGTGTGTGTGTGCGCGCGCGCACACGCGCGCCCAGTGGCTCAATCCTGTCTTATGGCTCTTTGCGACGCCATGGATTGACTGTAGTCCTGCCAGGCTCCTCTATCCATGGGATCTCCCAGGCAAGAATACTGGAGTGGGTTCCCGACCCAGGGATCTAACGCTAGTCTCCTGCAATGCTTCCTCTACACTCTATTGAGGTCGAGACCTAGCCACTCCTGCCCAGAGGATCGCTGGTCTCCCTGCAACCTGCCTGGGCGCGGAGGAGCCCTGAACAGATAGAACACACGTAGTCTTGCCTGAGGCTCGGCCATTAGTGTGACACTTTGGGCCGGGATGCTTTTCTCGGCTTCAGCTTCCTTATGCAAACAGTGTACGGGTTAGACGGTCTCAGAGCGCCCTCCACCCTCACGTTCCTTCTCCCTGCTTCTCTTCACCTCCCGGGTGCCCTTGCCTGCCTAGACGCCCTGGTTGGCCGGAGAGCGCGGCAGCGTCTGTGTGATGACCACGTCTCTGATCTCGGGCGCGCGCCGGTCTTTGTGTCTCTGCAGCCGTGCAGCACGAGCGGGGCCCTCGGACGTCCACCATCCGCAAGCAGGTGGCCCTCTACTTCCGTGGACACAAGGAAGAGAACGGAGCAGCCGCGCACTTCCCCTCCGCCGCACTGCCCGCGCCGGCGTTCTTCACCGCGGTCACGCAGCTGGATCCCCACGGCCTGGAGCTAGCCGCCGTGTCAGCCACCCCGGAGCGCCAGACACTTGTGAGCCTGGCTCAGCCCACGCCCAAGGTCAGTGGCCTTGCTGGGCCCGAGGCCGTTCTGAGTGGAGGGCGGAGAGGGGCACGCCCATTCTTTCTCAGCTGGGATAGCTCAAGCAACACTTAGGGAGAGAGACCTGAAGGGGTCCTCAATGCTTGGCCGAGCTCTGCGGGGAGCACTCGACCTCCCGCTCTCCCCTGTTGAGCTGGGGTGCTCAAGCTTCAGTGTGTAGTAAAGTCACTCTCTGAGCTGACTACAACTGGGGACTTCTAGGGCCATTCCCCCTTAGGGCAAATTTGAGGTGGATCCCAGGAACCTCCACCTTTAGAAAACACCTCTAGTGTCAAAGCCTGTCTGAACTAAAAGAGCAGCCTAAAGTGTTCCTGAAGGACAGAAGAGCTGAGTTGTTTTTAGAAGAAAGAAGTTGCCTGCAGCTGGCAGAAGAGCACCTTGAATTGCAACTGCAGGGATCTAATCTCTTGGACAAGGTCCTTAATGCAAGAGAGAAATGTGGAGCTCACCCTGTTAGGACAGTATGAAGAACCTGGCTTCATTTCCCACTCCACTTCTGAGTCACATGAATTTATACAAGGACTGAGCCTCTCCTAGCAGGGCCACAGCCAGAACCACCTCAAAAGGTACCCCTAGGGACTACCTTCCAGACTTTCAGCTGTTACCTACACAGATTCCCCACTCCAGGCCAAGAGGCCTCCAGATCTCCCCCAGACAAAGGCCAGCTGCAGCCCCACACTGCAGGGAAGCCAAACACCTGGGCGCATGCACAATATTTAATATTGCTTTCTTACCCTTGATGTGTATAATAAGCTTGGGAAAGTAGTGTTATGAATATGTTGTCAGTTATGAATGGGAATGCTCTGTGAATGATTAAGATGTCTAATTGAAATATTTCCATAATATACTAATCCTTTCTAAAAATACTCATATGCATATTTGTGTTTGGGATGCCTATTAATTTATACTTTTTTCCACATCTATTTTTATTTACTCAAATGCAAGAAGCTCTTCTCTAAACTGGGAGACAGGCCTGGCACTAGGCTCAGCCTGAGGAAAATTTGCTGCAGAGGATAGAAAAGCCACATGCCCCTCTTGATGGAAAAGGCCGCCAAAGAGTGGAATGAGCCTCTCCCAATAATTATTATTTCCCAGACTCTATAGGTGTTCCTGTCTCCTTCCTTGGTCTAATTAGAAAACTTCAACAGTGGCTCTTCTTGCAGAGCTGTTGTTCCCTTACTCCCTGATTTTTCTCTTTCTTCCCTACCCAGTATCCCCATGAAGTGAATGGGACCCCAATGTATCTCTATGAAGTGGCCACAGAATCAGTGTGTGAATCAGCTGCCAGGCTTCTATTTATGAGCATCAAGTGGGCTAAGAGTGTGCCAGCTTTCTCCACGCTATCTTTGCAAGACCAGGTAGGACCAAAAGGGCACTGAGCTCTTGGGGGAAGAGGGTTGGGAAAGAAGCAACAGTTGTTAGGCTTATGAAACTAAATGCTACTTGGATAAATCAGAGCCAGGCATCCATTCTTAACAGCAGTGAGAAAGTGATTTTTCTTAGCTTCTTGCTATGGCTTCAAAATATCTAGCTATGGAATCCTTACTAAGAAGTGTAATTGTGTTATTTCAGGAAAGTTGGATATGATCTGCAAGAAACAAATATACAAGATCATTTTCTTTTTTAGTTTAATTGGAACATCAAATTTAATCACAAATTTTAAAAATCATAAATCTTAATGATTTTTTAAATTGTTAATAAAGCAGTGTTTTCTTAAGAACACTGGAACTGAGAGAAATAGAAGGTGATGAGAGTATTCCCTGGTTAGATTTTGAGAACTAATCTCATTTTATATTTGCAGCTTTTATTTTTCATTATGATGCTCATAGTTTTGGCCACTGATGTATCAGCATGAAGGATTAAAGGGTGTGTTGCACAGCTCCCTTGATTCTTTAAATGCTTTTAGAGATTTTGTGAACAAATAGGTCTGGTGCATAATCCTGTGATTGTAAATGACAGTAAGAGGGAGAAAAAAATTATGTGCTGTTAAAATTGTGTCATACCAAAACTCAGAAGTTTTATTGTTAGAAATATCATAAATGGCCTCTGCCATAATTTTCTATCCTTAAGGGAAAGAAAGAAAATGAAGTATTCACAAAAATTGGCTGTTACCAGTACATTCATGGAAATTAATGACAAATTTCCCAAAAGGCTAATAAGTAGTTCCAAAAGCAAAGGATTTGTTTCTTTAATTCATTTTATACCTAATTAAAGCATAATAGTGCCCCTTAATATGAAGTATGTTTCCTACAGAGAGACCTGGCAATGTGCTCAAAACATTTAATCTTCTAGCATGGGATATGCTTTCTTTTGTGGCCTGGACTTTCAGACATGGTTAGAATTAGACATTGTTTACCTTGCATTTTGAAAGTATTATTTTCTGTACTTAATGCAATAAAGCTGAAAATAAAGCATTTTGAAAATTAAACCCTTCGGTCTAATTGTGATTTTGGTTACAAGCCTTCACAATTCAGCTCTTAGCATTCAGAAGGAAATCCTCTCACATAAATCATCCAGGATTACTGGTTTTGGAGAGATTTTTCAAAAACAGATTTTTCAAGATGGTTAGTTTTTATCTTTGACCAGATTTACTTGTAGACTCTGACCATTTGCTCTGTGTGTGTGTGTCTGTCTGTCTGTAAGTTGGCTATTTTTCCTCAAAACAAGTATTTGTAGACTCCTTAATCCAAACAAAATTTACTTACTATCTGCCACTTAGCCCTTCAGTGGAAACCCTTCAACAAGCAAACTGCAGTGAAGTGGAATCCAGTATATTAATTTGGAAAAGGAGCCAGATTTTCATTTTAAATATTCAGTAGCACATTTCAATAGAATGAAAATGACAAGCACCTTGATGCTGTCCACTTATGAGTCTCAGAAAAATCAGGCAGTGAGATGAGGTAAACTCAGCAAAACCCAATTAACATAATTACACCCTGATTTCCCTGCATGCCTCTTGGGAATTAGTGATCGCTCTCCCAGCCCAGCCCCCTCAACCCTCCAGGGAGATGGGGGCCCACATCAGCATGCTTAGTCTGGAATCCTCAACCCTGATAATATCAACATTTTCTATGCGAGGAATCTGCCTGCTGACTTGTTGTTGGCATTTCATAGGGCCTGGGTCACCCATGAAGTTTCTAGGTAGTCAGGAACAAATGGATGCAAGGACAAGAAGGGTAAACCCTTTTCCAAGGGAAGCAAAATTGGGGAAATTGGAGTGACTGACTCTCGAGTGCATGTGCAAGTATAGACACCTTTTAAAAAGGAAAATATGAGAAAATAAGGGAAAGCTAAAATATTCAGAGGAAAAACTACCAGGCATTTAAAACACTTTTTAAAATGATAGAAATTTACATATTGAAATTGTTTATAAATTTATAAATTACACACTATATTATATTATACATCTATTGTATGACAGCTGATGCTTTTGGAAGATGCTTGGAGAGAACTGTTTGTTCTAGGAATAGCACAATGGGCCATTCCGGTTGATGCTAACACTCTACTGGCTGTATCTGGTAAGAATTGCACAATTTAATGACTTTGTTGTAGAAATTACCATAAAAATACATTACTGAAAAAAGAACAACATGTAAAGAATAACAAATTCCTGCTGAACAATAGAGTATACCTGTCATTTATAAATCTATATTTAAATGCAAATAATGTTGTTTTGTTATATTCATGACTGCTTGCATTGTTATTTAAATGCAAATTACTGTGTTTGTTATTATCCAAGAGAAGATTTTATATTAACTTTCATACAATATAGCCAGTTTACATAGAATCAGATATCTTAGAGTGACAATTGAATAGATATTGATATGCAGGATTTTGTCAAAAATCAATATTAAATCATGAAAATGCCTTCATGTTAGAGCATTTATTGCATATTTTTATTCTAGGCATGAATGGTGACAACACAGATTCCCAGAAGCTGAACAAGATCATATCTGAAATACAGGCTTTACAAGAGGTGGTGGCGCGGTTTAGACAACTCCGGTTAGATGCTACCGAATTTGCCTGTCTAAAATGCATCGTCACTTTCAAAGCTGGTAAGCAGATACAAACTGCTGTCTCTTCTTCCAGTTTTGCCATCTCACTAACTCAGTTCAGTTCAGTTGCTCAGTTGTGTACGAACCCTTGTGACCCCATGGACTTCAGTACACCAGGTCTCCCTGTCTATCACCAACTCCCAGAGCTCACTCAAACTCATGTCCATTGAGTCAGTGATGCCATCCAACCATCTCATCCCCTGTCGTCCCCTTCTCCTCCCACCTTCAATCTTTCCCAGCATCAGGGTCTTTTCAAATGAGTCAGTTCTTCACATCAGGTGGCCAAAGTATTAGAGTTTCAGCTTTAGCATCAGTCCTTCCAATGAATATTCAGGACTGATTTCTTTGGAAATCAGTCTAGCTGGATCTAGCTGGATCTTCTTGCAGTCCATGAGATTCTCAAGAGTCTTCTCTATACAGTTCAAAAGCATCAATTCTTTGGCGCTCAGCTTTCTTCATAGTCCAACTCTCACATCCATACATGACTACTGGAAAAACCATAGCTTTGACTAGATGGACCTTTGTTGGCAAAGTAATGTCTCTGCTTTTTAATATGCTATCTAGGTTGATCATAACTTTTCTTCCAAGTTGTAAACATCTTTTAATTTCATGGCTGCAGTCACCATCTCCAGTGATTTTGGAGCCCCCCAAAATAAAGTCTCTCACTGTTTCCACTGCTTCCCCATCTATTTGCCATGAAGTGATGGGGCCAAATGCCATGATCTTAGTTTTCTGAATGTTGAGTTTTTTGTTTTTTGTTTTTTTTCGCACCACCCCACCTCCCCCGGCCCGCCCGCCCACCAGCCACTGCACCGGGCCAGGCCTGAATGTTGAGTTTTAAGCCAGCTTTTTCACTCTCCTCTTTCACTTTCATCATGAAGCTCTTTAGTTCTTCTTCACTTTCTGCCATAAGGGTGGTGTCATCTGCATATCTGAGGTTATTGATATTTCTCCTGGCAATCTTGATTCCAGCTTTTGTTTCATCCAGTCCAGTGCTTCTCATGATGTACTGACTCTCATCCGTCTCCAAGTCCGAAAGAGAGGTGATGGCTTTCAAGAGAGCTGATACTCTTAGTCTGACTCCATTGGACCTGCATGTTTTTCTGCTTGTTGACTATCCACTTCCAGAGAGTGTTTTCCCCATCTGCATTCCTGTGCTGCTTCTCACAATTTCATGGTCTTCATTTCTAGTTCCTACACACAGTGGTTCTGAACTGAGAAGTTTCCGGAATGCTGCCGCCATCGCCGCTCTTCAAGACGAGGCTCAGCTAACTCTCAACAGCTACATCCATACCAGGTGACCCTTGTTTGCCTTGAACATGTACTTAAGAAAATTGTTTCCATTGTGAATGCGTGAGCAGGCAGTAGAAAGCCAGTTCAAACACTGCGACTAATTATCCTGTTGCCAAGCTAGTTAATTTAGTTAGAATCTACGCCCTCATCTATATCTAAGGGTAGGGGAGAGAAGCAAATCAAATTAGGTTATCAAAGTGAAAGCACTGCCAGACACCTTACTCTTGTCCCAGATGAACAAGTTGATCCATCAATATAGCTGAACACATCTAAGTGAATGCGTATCACCCATCGGCTGTCTGTAGAAACTCTCAGTCACTGGGGTTCCGGCAGTGCTCCTCCTGGCCCACCAAACAAGCAAATCCACCACAAGGTCTGTAGACCTTCTGTTTCCATTTTCATATGAAAAAAGCAAGGCTTTTAAAAGAGCAATGGAACCTTGCTAGTTTACTAAGTTAGGACTGCAGTAGATCTGAGGTTAGAATACAGTTGCTATTCTTTTTTATTCTCTAGATTGATCTTGAAGGGAAGCCCATGGGAACCTGTCTCTATCATCTCAGCATCACCCACAGACACTCTGCTGGGAGTAACTATATCAAATGGGTAGAGGGCACTAATACTTTCGTTACTAAAGGGAGTCAGAGAAACCCTGAGTCACCTGTATTCATTTGGGATGATACCACTTCTGGAAAGATCACCTTATTTCTTTATAAATCCCCTTTTGAATACTAATAAGTAAAACTGTTCCCTGTCCCAGAGTCGTTGAAGGTCACATTCAGAACTCCTATTCCTGAAAGCTTTAGGGTTCATAGCAGATCTTTAGTAGCTGACAGCAACCAGTATCTATTGAGCGCTTACCATGTACCTTACAATCCAGCATGTTGTGATTTTCCCTGAAAGTAGAGGGAGTATATAAACAAATAAATTTGTAAAATGTGAGTTTAAAAACAACAACAACTGTTCCCTGTCCATGGAATATCACTGAAACTGTGATGTGTGATAGTGCATGTATATGTTTTTCCAAACTAAAGTCCCATGGCTTTTAAATTTAAAATCCACATTAAATTTTAGAATGTATATAGTAAGCACCTAAGACTTGTTCAGAATTATAAAATGGAGCAGTACATAATTTGGGCACTTTTTTCCCCATTAAAAACTAACTTGTAAAAAAAAAAAAAACTAACTTGTATAACCTAACTGACCTCTGACTTAGAGTCTTTAAGGCATAAAGAACATCACCCCGGAAGAATATGACACTAGGTGTTGATTCAGCCCTTGCTGAGCCCTTGCTTTTTGTAGGGTGGCTCATGAACACTGTGGGACACGAGAAAGGACTATCCATTATCATTGCAGGAAGTAAGCAGAAGTGTTCATCGACCAGGGAAGAGAAAAAGCAAAGTGGGGAGTGAGAGATGAATTCTAGTTGGATGGAGTAGGAAAAAAATCTGGAAAGTCTGGTGGGTGGAGAAGACAGGTGAGCTGGTCCTTGGATTCCAGCAGGGGAGAAGGTGACCAACAGGAGCCAGAGAAAGGGCTGGTAGAGGTGCCAGGGGAGGTGCCAGAGAGGGAGTAAGGAGAGTCTGAGAGAACCTGACATTTCGAGAGCTGCTTTTAGGATGACTTGAGAGAGTTAAGGGCTTTCCAGGTGGTACTAGTGGTAAAGAACCTGCCTGCCAATTCAGGAGATATAACAGAAGTAGGTTCTATCCCTACGTCGGGAAGACCCCCTCGTGGAGGGCATGGCAATCTGCTCCAGTATACTTGCCTAGAGAATCCCATTACAGAGGAGCCTGGGGGGGCTATAGTCAGTCTATAGAGTTGCACAGAGTCAGACATGACTGAAGTGATTTAGCACGCACAAGAGCATTAAACCACAAATTAACAGAAGTCTATTTTGGAAAAATGATGAGTATACTACTTCTCCCTTACCCTCAAAACAAAGAAATTATTAAGGGAAGGAACACATCTACTTTGACATGAGCTTTGTATTTCATGATATCAGCTAGAGCTATAATTTAATATTAATGTCTAGAGTCATAAATGTGACAAAACTAACTATACCTTACTTCTTAGCTCCTTCAAGTCAGTGAACATTCTCCTCTAGCACTTTTCTGTCTAGAAGAATCTGAAATCTAAATGAAAAGTTAATGTTGCAAACTGAGCTAATTGTGCATTAATTGTTAAACCTGAAAACTGACCTAATTGTTACAGCCCTGTAAGTGATTTCTCTAATAATCTAGGACATAAGGAGAGGGCTAGAAATTGGCATTTCACACAAACTATACATAACTATGTGTAATAACCATATATAATAATGAACAATTTAGTTATATATAATAAACTATATAGCTGACAATCAAATACATGGATCTGTGACAGACACAGAACAGTTACACTTGAAACAAGAAAACTTCCAGTTATGTATGCTGATGGATGGAGTCAGGGGCCTAGATATTCTACAAAATAATTTTGAGCAGTCAGAGAGCCTCTTTCTTTCTTTCTCTGTCTCTGTCTCACACACACATACACATGGTTGTTGTTTCTGGGTAGTACAGTACTCCACATATAATAAACACTTAATTTGTGTTGACTGACTAACCAGCCCCTTCCTAATTAGAAGATAAAAGAAGTGGGTGAGTAGGTGAGTGGATAATCTACTCACAGAAAATCAAGAGTTAATTGTCTATGAAGTCTCCAAAAGCTATCCTTTCTGTCATTATTTCCCAGTGTTTTCTCACTGGGGGAAACGTCAGCACATGGAGTGGTTGCTGCAGACAAGATGGGGGCTTGTCTAGGCCATCACTGCTTCCCACCCACTGCAGGGGGCTTCTCTCCTCTGCCTGCCTGGGAAAGGAAACAGAGTTGTTGAAGAGAGTAAGTGGCCAAGGTGAAAGGGAAACATGGGTCTTCCTCTACTTTCCAGGAAACATAGGAGATGCTTTCAGCAAGGAGAGCAAATGCGATTTATGTGTTGTTGTTGTTGTTGTTTTTCTCCTGTGGGGAGGCTCCACCATGTCCATTCCAGATCATTAAATGTAGTCTGGCCGGGCAGTGAAAGAGCCAAACGAGATCCTCAGAGGCCCAGAATGAATTGTCAGCCTAGAATCAGGTTGAAGAGAGGGACTCTCTTGTGCTCAAAACTTAGAGACAAGCATGAAAGTTGTTCCCCTGGTCTCTGTTTGCACAGTGGGGTTATTGGGCATTTAAACTCAATTTTCGGTTACCTAACTCCTGTGTAGGATATGATATCTGTCAGTTTCTAGCACTTGTGGCCAGCCATGAGTTGAACCTGGCTGAGTCAGTCTTTTGAGTGGTTTGTGTCAGTGTATGGAGCCCTCCTGAATTGATAACCTGATTCCAAGCTATAGACTGAAGAAGCATCTGAGCTGCAGTGAGGAGGTGGCTTACAGGCATCTAAAAGCAGCAGAAGATTGAACTTGTACATCTGAGTACAGATATATGTTGGACATCAAGAGAGGAAATTGTTCAGCAATTTCTCACATCTTTAATTATATGCCAATTTCATTGACATGAAAGTTGGGTGGCACTGCCATGCAACAGAGCTTAGTCTTTAATTTGCAGTGTAATAAAGATGGAATTATTCCTGAGAGTGACTAAGTATAGTGCCTGAATAATAATTTGGATAATTGCTCGGAAAAAGAATCCATTTCATTTGAGGGAAATAGCCTGGTGAAGGAGTCTTGAGAATCAGAAAATGTGGATGTTATCACTAGTTTTTACATCAGTACTAGTGGTTGGTGTCTATACTAGCAACCTTAAGTTTATTATTTGGTCTAAACTGAGTACCGTATTTCTTAAAAAAATTTTTTTTCCCAAATAAAATGCAACCCCTGTGCTAATGATGAGACTGTCACCATGTGCTTTTGGCAGCGTCATTATGTTCTCTGTGCCTGTTATTCCACCTGCCGAATAGGGACAGTACTGCCTGGATAGGACCCTGTAGTATGTTATTAAAGAGGCTCAGTCAGGAAGTTATGCTGAAGATGATGTGTGTTCAAGGACAGATATTAAGCCTGTTCGTGATGGATCTTACCTTGCTTTCATGGCTTCTCCTATTCCAGATACCCCACTCAACCTTGTCGCTTTGGAAAACTCCTGTTACTTTTGCCAGCTTTACGTTCTATTAGCCCATCAACCATAGAGGAAGTGTTTTTCAAAAAAACCATCGGCAATGTGCCAATTACAAGACTGCTTTCAGATATGTACAAATCCAGTGATATCTAAGCTCTCCAAGTCCCCACTTTTCAGGATGGGACAGTATCTGATGAACTTCTACCCATGGAGAACAAACCTCAACTAACAAACCCTTCAGGAAGAATAAATCTGGGAATATGTAGCCTTCAGAAAAGAAATGTCAACTGACACGAAACGATTTCAGTAGCTCTGACCTGCTGCCTCACCCAGGGTAGGGCGGCCTGGAAGGAAAAGGGTATAGAAGGACCGCCTGAGCAGAGAGGACTCACTGCTGCCATGCCCTGGGAAGGGGCCGAATTTGGGGTTGCCACAGGCCATGCCATTCTGCCTCTTACCTGGAAGATCAGGCTGAACTACCAATAGCTGAAACATAAGTAGAACTTTCTTTTCCCTTTTAGCATATAAAGTTGGGTAACCAAATATAGCTCTGTGTATAACATCATACAGCAGCCTTCAGAACTATTTTATGTTGAAGAATTTATTTTAAAAATAATGCTTAGGTTTTAAATCAAAAGTGTTATCAAAAGTTTCCCTTCTATTGTACTGCATCATAAAGTGGCCTTCAGAACTGAATTAATATGTGAAGGGTAGCTTATGCTGTGAGATTTGCTTTTTCTCTATCTTTTTCCTTTCTCTTTCTTGCTTCCTCCTCCTCCCCCTTCCCTTCTCTCTCCCGTTCCTTCTCCCCTTCCCCCACTCTCCTCCTCCTCCTTCTTCTCAGTACCATAGGCCAGGCAACCTTGTCAAAGGAATTGGTGGACGAAAATGAGATTCTCACCACGACTTCAGGTTGGATAACATCTCAAAACTAGAAGAGCTTTACTAAAAGAACCCAAGTCGAGGGAGGATGAATAAAAACAGCAAAACCAAATAAAGTGGAGATGAGTGATGGAGTGAGGCAGACCGCTGTCCCATTAACATAGTGCTGAAACCAAAGGCAGTGGGGGTCCAAACTCATGTTTCAGTGAGTCACACCAGATAGTAAATGAACAGAGACATGAGACCAGAAGGAATTTCAAGGAGATGGATGCTAAAAGGCTTCTTGATCCATTGCTAACAGCCTGAGACTCTTCAATGCCTTTCAGAAAACTGGTTTCTAGTAAAGCTTTGAATGCCTGCACATGCACACACACACACTTCGTCCTACACTGTAAGCTGCTCCTTTGGTATGAATCTCTACTTATGGAAGTGTAGAAACAAACATTTAAAAATAGCTGCTGTACTTTTCACATTTTGATTTATTAGGTACTAGCACTGAGGGAAAATATTCAGCACTTGGACTATTATAGGATGAGTAAAACTTTCCTTGTACAAAGTGGAATTAACTGATTTGTGAAGTTAAAAGGTTGTACTCATTGTATTTACAAAGAATAAAAAATATATTGAATTTAAATGAACTCTGCCTGGTTTCTTACTCTCCATCCCTGGCTGGTCCTCATTCACTAGAGACAAGGTAGCAGTGGCAGCTGGTGTAAAAACTGAAGCTCAGAGCACTGCAGCCTGAAGAACTGAACCACAAAGGCAATTTCCTTGTTACAGTGAATCCCATTTGTAAAACGATGAATAAAGAAATAAAACATAAGATTCCATTCTCTGCCGCTTTCAAATGTAATTGCATCTGTTAGAAAAATTGCTGTGTGAGGAAGAAAGAGGCCGATTAACAGAGTCTTCATTCACTTGCTCCTCTGTTTCTAACTCTCTTGCCAACATTTCAGTCCTGACCAGGAACTTAAGAATTATTTAATGATAAAAAAGATAAAGTGTGAAGAACCATATTGGTGAGTAAGACGTGCAAGGAGCAGTAGAAAGTGAATTGAGATGTTCTCAGCAAATCTCAGGGCACTGGTCCCACAGCCAGAAGCCAGTGATGGAAATCTGAGGTGCTGAAGACCATGGGCACTGTGGGCTCCTCCTGGGCAGCATCTCCAGCAAGAGTCTGGAGCAGAGATACTTGCATCTCTTGATTAAACTGACCTGGTAGATAGCATGTGTGGAAGTTCAGTCAGCCATCAATTCCTAGTCCACTGATTCCACTGAGAAACAGAAGTTCCTCTTAAAGGAAAGCAAGATACTAAAAAATGTGTACAAGAATGTTCTTTTCTTTTTTTTTTTAATTTTTTTTTTAAGAATGTTCTTTTCAACATTGTAGAGAATAGACACATTGCAGTAAATACAGATGGTGTTACAATAGTTAAAGTGAATGGACTAGAGCTGATGTATAACATGGGTAAATCTGGAATATGATGTTGGGAGTGGTGGTATGTGAATCCCAGAGGATACATACAGATTGGTTTTTATATAAAGTTTTGCAACCTATAGAACAATACTCCACCATGTTTATAGATATACAAATGTATAGCATATGTTAAAAACAAACATGAGTATGGTATGATAGTGGTGTCCTTTGGGAATGGGTGGGATTGGTGAAGGGTACCAAGATGACCCTCCCTCAAATGTTTCTGAAATGGTCTATTTCGTAAGACAAAAGAGACTTGGGAACAAATATAAGATCAATGACAGGATTTGATAAAGAATAGCAATGGATTCAAGGCTGTTTATCCATGTAATAGTCAATTTTTACTTCAATAATGCTGAATTACTTCCAACAACAAACCTGTATTTCTTGTTCATGGGACTGCTGGGCTGGGCACCTGGCTACAGTTTGGGTGCAAATGGGATCCAGTGTTTCTTCATTCTGGACTAGCATCTTCTCTAGAGCAACTTATTTGTGTGGCAGAGTGTGAAAGTCCAAGGGGCTGAGCCAAACCATGCAAACATTTAAAGCTGCTGCTCCCATCACATGTATTCACTTTCCACAGGTCAAAGCCAAACACAAACACGTGGCCAAACCCAACCTCATGAGGGCCGGGAGTGTATGCTTCTCATGGAAGAGGAGGGAATCACTGACCTGTAATAAAAGCTATTACAGTCCTAATCTGCTTTAATCTATTTGAAATATTCTCAGCAAAGTTAAAAGGGAGTAAGTTTCCTGTGACATGCCACAAAATACTGATTTCCCAATGGAATTGCCTTTGTTTGGGGGCATCTCTGCCATTACAAAGAAGAATCAAACCTGGCTGTCATAAATCAACTATAGTTTAAAAACAGAACAAAACCCTCGCTTTCAATATTTGACAAAGCCCAGAATTAAAAATCCAGTAGCAATGTCTTTTGGGATTTTGGAATCTCTGCTGTATACAGCCTGGATACTTTAAGAACTGCTTGCTTGGATTTTAAGGCAGACATTCTCTAGGGTTGGTATTGTGGGGGAGGTGCCACAGTTGTCTTGGAATATACAAATTCCAGATATGCAATTTCAATGTATGCAATTTGAATATACAAGCAAGAGAAGATGAACCCAGTCAAGTGATGACAGCAGTCAAAGAATAGTCTTCAGTGCTTCTCCTTTGACAACTTTTTTTTCTAAATCTAGGAGGGTCATCTTGCCTGGAAAATCCCATGGACGGAGGAGCCTGGTAGGCTGCAGTCCACGGGGTCACTAAGAGTCGGACACGACTGAGCGACTTCACTTTCACTTTTCACTTTCATGCATTGGAGGAGGAAATGGCAACCCACTCCAGTGTTCTTGCCTGGAGAATCCCAGGGATGGCAGAGCCTGGTGGGCTGCCGTCTATGGGGTCGCACAGAGTCGGACTCGACTGAAGCGACTTAGCAGCAGCAGCAGCAGCATCTTAAAGTAGTGTTTGCATACAATGACAATTACATATGGAGTCTCACATTTGTGTTTGAATTACTTTTAGTTGTTCTTTGACTCTGGAAAAGAGAGAGAACGGAGGATGTTTAGAAACTGAATTGAGATTCCCAGTTTACCACTTACAGTTCAAGGTTTCAGTACAATTTAGGGGCACAAGAACTGAACCCACTGGCTAGAGACCAGCATGGGGGTTGCTGTCTTTAATCATTTATATAAAAATAGAAAGCTTCTGTGGAGATTGTTTAGTAATGTAAGGAAATATCAAATCACTGTGTTCTGCACTTGTATCTAACATAGTGTTGTTTATATCTCAATTATATCTCAGTTTTATAAAAAGAAAGGACATAAAATCACAGTATTCTAATAGGTTGTACAAGGAACAATATTCACATTGTTATAATGATACAAATGCTAATTATTGGTCTAATTAAAAGTATGATAAAATTTTGGGGAAAAGAAGGAGGAGTGGTGGAGGTACTAAGTCTTCATCTCATAATATTTATAAATTAAAAAATTGCTTTTTTCTTTTATTTATGAGATGATAGATATTAACTAAACTAAACCTATTGTGGTAATCATTTCATAGTATATGTAAATCAAACCATCATGCTGTGCAACTTAAACTTATACAGTGATGTATGTCAATTATTTCTAAATATAACTGGGGGAAAAAACAAACAAGGTAGAGAGCAGGAAAAAAAAAAGGAAACTGTCTACTTTTCTGCAAGTTACTTGTGTATGTGTGGCTCTCTCTCCCGATGGTACATACGGTTCTATCTCATTCGTGTTACCATCTGCCTAGTACTTCATTGTATGCACTATAGTTTACCCAACAAATTCCTTATTGGTAGACTTAGGTTGCTTGCAGTTTTTTTTACTGCAGTTAAACTACAAATTAAACTACAAAGTGCCATCCTTCTATGTACACTTCTGTGAACTTTTGGGGTTTTTCTGTAGGATAAATTCTTAGAAGTGGTATTTCTGGGTCAAAAAGATTGTATGCATTTTTAATTTTGATACATACAACCAAATGGCTCTCCAAAAGCGTTGCATCAATTTGCACTCCTGCCAAGAGGGTGTGAGAGAGCCCATTGCATTGCTCAGAATTTAAAAGTGCTTAATCAGACAGGCTTGATGAACACTTCAGAAGCTGTTAGAAAAATACAGAGAATGCATATGTTTCAATTATGAATATGCCTCTGCTACTGGACTGATGAAGTAGGTTTCACTTTGCACCCATGGTTAGAGTTTGGTTCCCTAAATTTTGCAGTCCAGGCCACTTATATGAACTTTTGACAGTACCCATATCATGATGAAGGCTGAGAGACATTGGATAAATGAAAATATAGAAAGAACTTGGCAGACACTTTGTGCTGCGAAGAAGCTACTCTAAGACTTTCAAATCATTCATTTTACAATAACTTTTTATAATCGCTTGTGGAGGGAGATCCCTGATGGTCTAGTGGTTAGGATTCTGGGTTTTCACTACAGTGGCCTAGGTTCAATCCCTGGTCAGGGAACTGAGATTGTGTAAAAAAAAAAAGAAAAAAAAAGATCATTTATGGAAACTGAAGAATAATAATAATTCTCTATGAGTAGTTCCAGTACCTTTATGACAATGGCTTATTATTTTTTTTAATGTAGTCTGTTTTTTAAATCACGATTTTAGATTTTTGAAGCTCATTTTGGAACATGAAGTGTTTTGTTTTTTTTTTTCCTCTGAATACTTCTGACTTGCATATAAACCATTAGGGAGGGTGGTCAGAGTTTTCTGCCACTGCTGAGCTGGGCTTGTCAGCAATGTGCAGAGGGCCTTCTCTCCAATGGAGAAACCAGGATGTTGTCACATAGCCTGGGCATCTTTCTGATGTACCGAAGTGTTGCAATGTTCTGCTGGGAAACTGTGAGTAGGGTCAAGTATTGAGGAAGCCAAAGTCATAGGTTTGATCCTCAAGGAGTCAGGCTTTGTCTGTGGCCCTAGTATCTCTAAAGTCCTTCAATGGTTATGTCCCAGGATGCTGAGCAAGTGGCAGTGGAGGCCTGGGGTCCTCCACTGTGAAGGCTGGAGAACAACTCCCAGCTCTTGTCCCACAGGTGTTATCCAGGGTATCTTCACACTGACCCAGCCATGAGCCTGGTGGAAGCAGGGCTGGCCAGGGTGAGGAGACTTGGGTTCTAGTTATGACCAATGTGATCTCGGGCAAGTCAGTTAACCTCTCTGCACATCAGTGTTTTCATCTGTGCAAAGGAGCACTAGACTTAATGATACCTAATTTCCCTTCCTCTTTGGGGGCACCAACTAATGAGATTGATTGGATTTCCAAAGGTGCTCAACCTTGACTACTTGCTCACCAAATCCTTTCATTTGGACAAGCAGTTTTCAATCTTGGCTGCACATAGAATCACTTTGGTAGCTTTTAAATGCCCAGGGCCTAGGCTGCATCCACACCAGAGCAAGTACACCGGAATCTCTGAGGCGGGGTCCAGGTATTTGAAAACTCCCCAATGATTCCTGTGTGGAGCTAAGGATGAAAAGCCCTGATGTGGTCTTTGGTTGGGAGACCTGAGGCTGGAGTCACGTTCAGGCTCCCGGATCATCTGTGTCCCTCGTTCCTCATGCCTGGTTGCGCTCCCCCTACACACTGGTGACCTTTAAAAAAGTTAATTCTTTCCCCTTTATCCCTGCTCTGGCCTGTCATTGAACTCACCCAGCTGATTGTGGTGCTTATGATTGAGAACCTCTTCTGACCGCTTCCCTTTCCCCAGAAATTAACGTGATCATTAAGGCTTATAATTTCACTCACCAGTGCTATCAATCAAGGGGCTGTGAAACAGAGTTAAGAGTGCTTTTGTAATTGGCAGCAGCCTGTGATTCGGAGCAGGGCATCCAGGGGCGGTGAGCAGGCTGGAGGAGGGGAGAGCTGGTGTTCAGGGAAGGGCTATGCCTCCTTGAACTGACTCCTTCAGCTCTTTGTGACCAGCTCCCCAGGGGTCAGTAAGCTCCCAGCGTCATCTGCCCTGAATATCAAAGGGAGGAAACCAGTTCTTTGCTAGCAGTGCTTCAGGCTACCCCTTGCCTACCCCAGGCTCTCTGCAGTTGAAAGGAAGGTCTCTTCAGGTTCTGAAGAGAGGAATAGGAAAGATCAGTGGATTCTTTATACACTGGGCAACTTGAGTCTTGTCAGGGAGGAGCAGTCGGTCAGGATTATCTGTAGTTCAGAAGTGAGATTAAGGCTGTCAAGCCTGAGGGACTGACACATTCCTCCTCTGTAAAACCCTTGCTTAGAGATACCTTTTGTGTGTGCTTGGTCACTCAGTCGTATCTGACTCTTTGCAACCCTATGGACTGTAGCCCACCAAGCTCCTCTGTCCATGGGATTCTCCAAGCAAGAATACTAGAGTGGGTTGCCTCCAGGGATCTTCCCAATCCAGGGATTGAACCCACGTCTCCTGCTTACCCAGGCCTCCGGGTAAAGGTGGATTCTTTACCACTGTGCCACCTGGGAAGCCTTAGAGATACCTTGGAACCCCATAAGTAGCAGCTGAGCATGGAGCAGTCATACTCTGTGCCCCATCACCCAACCCAGATTGCCTCCAGGCTTCCTCCTGCATACTGGGAGCTGGTGATCAGGGTGGCCCTGAGACTCTTTTCCCTCTTGGGAGGATTAGGGGGCTGATTCAGTTTCTGCTACACACAGTGTCTAGTGGAATATCTCATACATACATGTAGGTGGGCCAGAGGTGAAGGAGTACTAATTTTTGAATTAAATATAACATTAAAAGTAACTTTCATTTGATAGTAATACAAGAAATTTGGAGGGGAAAATTATCTATAATTCCACCTCCCTTACACCATTTTTATTTTTACCTTTTTTTTTCTAGTTCTTACATATACACCTATATATTTTAACATAATCAGTGAACATATTTTCCATTCTGACACTACTCTTAACATTCTATCAATTGCATTCTTAGAGTATCTGTGAAACTTCAGAATTCCTTTTGGTGCTTGCATAATAATTCTGATACTTGGAGTATGCCATAGTTTTCCTCTTTCACTGTTTTGGATAATTATTAACCCAAATGTTTAATAAAATAAATTTATATTATATGGAACGACATGGAAATATTGTTAAAATGTTTAACATTACCCATGGAAAATGTTAAAATGTAGTTTCCTGGTTCCCACTTCTTGAGATTGGGATTCAGCAAGTGTGAGGTGGGGCCTGGGCATCTGCATTTTGACAATCCTGACGCAGATGGTCCCAGCACCATAGGCTTAGGCAGGTGCTGCATCTGCCTAAAATAGTCAGATCACACCGCTGCTCTGAACCCAGAAGCTCCCCAGATTCTACAACTGAATTTTGCAGTCCACATAAAAGACCAGTCCCCTGCTTCGGAATGTGTCTACTGAGTTAGTGTGTTTATCAGGATACTTTTCTTCTCACTCATCTCCCAGGGCTCCTTCCAAGTGCTGCCCTCTCGGCAGTACTGGGACCCCAAGGCTCAATGTGCTTGCATGCTCCCAGGAAGGGAAGAAAGTCTGGCCAGTGGTGTCATATTTCTGCATAAGAACTAGAGCTCTAGTTTGGTGGTTGCCTAGTGGTTCGGATTCTGGGCTGTCACTGCCATGGCCCAGATTCAGAGCCTGATTAGGGAACTGACATCCTGTAAGCTGCATAGTGTGGTCAAAACAAAACAAACAGCAAAACAGAGATCAAGGATGGAAAACACATTTTCTTTAAAAAAAAAAAAAAAGTTATTGATTTGGCTGCATTGAGTCTTAGCTGCAGCACCTGGGTTGGCCCAAAACACGTGGGAACTTAGCTTCCTGAACAGGGATTGGACCTGCATCCCATTGGAAGGTGGACTCTTACCATCAGGGAAGTCCCAACACATTTTCTCAACAAATTCTTAGAAATCATGACTGCTCCCTTAAAGAACTGTTTTTTCCTTTGTTTGGTCTTTTAAGCAAACTACTGACACATGCACAACATGATTGAATTTTAAAATGTTATGTTGAACAAAAGAATCCAGACAAAAGAGAGCGCTGGCCCAAGGATACAGAGCTGGGATTTGAAGCCAAGTCTGAGTGACTTTAAAGCTTATCCCCTTTCTACTAGTCCTCAGCTCACCTCTTGGTTTTTAGCCTGGGCTCTGGGTCTGCTGTTAGGGGAGGCCTTGGCCAAGTCCCTTCCTGCATCTGAGAAATGAGAAGCTTGGATGGAATTGCTTCTAAGATTCCTTATAATTCTAATGTCATATGAGTTTATGAGTCTAGTTCATTTAAAAATTTTACTTATTCTTGAATAGTTAATAGTCATATGATACAGATCCAAAAAGTTCTAAAGGGTATGTATACATGTCACAGAGCACAAGAGATTAGAGAGACATGATAAATAAATGTACTGGGTGTTCTGGGTGGGATCCTGGGGCAGAAAGCATGTTAGTAGAAAAGCTGGTGGAAGGCAGTTTGGAGTTTAGTTAATAGTAATGTACCAAGGTTGGCTTCTTAATTTTGACAAAACATTTTGGTCATATAAGATAAGGGGAAACTGAGTGATGGGGTACATAGGAACTCTTTGTATTACCTTTGCAGCTTTTCTGTAGATCTGAAATTATTCCAAAATAGAAAAGCTTTTTCCTCTCACCTCCTCATCCTTGGGGCATCCACCCAGTCCACCCAACCAGGCAACTAATGTTGCTTGTTTTGAGATATTTAATTAATAAACAGAGAAAATATCTATATTGTATAAATATCATTTCTCAAAACACAAAGTATGTCTGTGAGATAAATTCCTGGAAGTGAAATTCCTGGGCATATAGTTTTGATACTTATTGCCAAATTGCCTTCCGTGAAGGGTGTGCCAATTTAGCCTCCTGCCAGACACTGCGTATGAGGGCCTGTCATTTCACCAACACAGACTGTTGTCTGAGAGACCGGTTTACTTCAGTTTAAGTCAGACTGTCAACTTCCAAAATATTCATGAACAAACTTCTCTAGAATGCTGCCAACAGAATGTGGGTCCATTCTGAAGGGTACAGCCAAGGCACATGGGGTGGCTGCTATGGGCAGAAGCAGCAAGGCCCTGAAGAAGTGATAGCAAATGAATAACATTCCTAACTTCAGTCACTACTGTCCTCAGGAGAGGATATTCACAGAAGGCCATTGTTTCTGCTCCCCAGCACACAAAGGGTCAAGCCTAACAAATTTGCTCATAGTGGGGGAAAAAAAAAAACCCCAGCAGGTCAAAGTGTTCAGATTACAGGTCCAGGAAAATCCCTTTGCAGAAAGAAGACAGCAAATCCCCAGTGTGGTTGAAAAGACAAAACTTTCTTCACCTCAGAGACTCTTCACATGAATAAACCGGTTAAACATGGTTTGGATTTACTGAACATGAAAACAACTGGATTAAAGTATAATCTAGCCAGAAAGGAAAGGAAATGTACCGAGAAAGCTAAGTAATGACAAAGCAGCAGTGTCTACGTGTGCCAAGAAGGGATGACCATTCCAGTTTTATAACCAAATTTTCTTAAAATGTTTAGCTTTCTTTTAGATGACAGTAATGAGTCTCTGCCTGCACTGGCCTCTTTGATAACAACACTGGCATCAAGGCAACCGTGTGAGCACAAGGGACAATGCTGCCCAGGAGGCCGGAGGCTCCAGCTGTCGGGGAGGATGTTCTGGTTTGGGCCCTGGCCTGACTGCCAACAGTCTGTGCAATCCATATGGGAGACAGCATTGCACAGGCACAAGCTTTAAAATCAGAAAGACCTGGATATGTATCCCAGTGTTACTTTTTTCTGGCTCTGTGACCTTGGACAAATTACTTATACTGTCTCAGCTCTTCTTTTGGTAAAACGAGGATAACATTTTGAGGTTTAAGTGAGGTGATACATGTGAAAAGCCCAGGCTGAAACCTAAGCTCTCAATCGATGGTTGGTTGTTTCCCAGTCTCCCTCTCATGTATGACCAGCAGGTGAACCCATCCCATGCCATGCAGTCTTAAGCACATGCCATGCAGTCTTAAGCACATCGAAATCATGTTCTGTGACAGGAGGGTTCCAAATTTTTTATACCGAGGGTTCCTAACCTTTTTGTGCCAAAGATCCCTACTCAGATGTTGATAAAAGCATAAAACACATAGGAATACAAAAAGAAACCCATTTGTTGAAATACATTTATTCAAGTATTTTTTTTAACCTGTGAAAAATATGTGCCTTTCTTTAACACATTAAATAAGATCTCGGTATGGGTCTAATCACTACAGTAGTTTTCAAACAGAATATTTCAAGATCTGCAGCATTGTATGTGATATAACCTATCTGCATTTTTAAACTGGTGACAATCACAAGTTATGCTTAACTGCTACTCTGGTTTGCTCCTATTTTCATAATGAAAAAATGCTACGTTTCAGTTAGAGAAAACTAAATATAAAGATGCAACTTTTTTTCCTATCCAAATTCAGACATCAGGTTAAGAACTCAGCTTTGATCAAATATCACCACCTCTGGCCTCGATAATTTTGTCAATCAAAAGCTGTCAAACCAGCGCTCCTTTATCTTACTCTTTCCCTCTGGCTTCATTCAAGATTTTCTTTTGGTCTTTGGTTTTCTGCAGGCTTCCCTGATAGCTCATTTGGTAAAGAATCCACCTGTGATGTGAGAGATCCCGGTTCAATTCCTGGGTCAGGAAGATCCCCTGGAGAAGGGATAGGCTACCTACTCCAGTGTTTTTGGGCTTCCCTTGTGGCTTAGCTGGTAAAGAATCCACCTGCAATGCAGGAGACCTGGGCTTGATTCCTGGGTTGGGAAGATCCCCTGGAGAAGGGACCAGCTACGCATTCCAGTACTATACAGTCCACAGGGTCCCAAAGTGTCAGACATGTCTGACTTTCACTTTCATATTGATTTTTTTGCAGTTAGAATATGATATGCCTGTGCTGTTTTGTTTTGAATTTATCTTGGTATTTTCTCAGCTTTTTGGATCTGTGGTTTGTTGTCTTTAAGTTTGGTAAGTTCTCAGCCATTTAGAACTTAAAATATTTATTTTGCTCTGTCCTTTCTGGTATTCCAGTTACACATGTGTTATACCTTTTGCAATGATCTCACAGTTTTTGGGTTTTGTTGTTTATCTGTTGTTTACTTTTTGTGTTTCAGTTTGGGCAGTTTCTACTGATATATCTTAAAGAAAGAAAGAAAGAAAGAAAGAAAAAAGAAAGAAAGAAAGTCGCTCAGTCGTGTCCGACTCTTTGCGACCCCATGGACTGTAGCCTACCAGGCTCTTCCGTCCATGGGATTTTCCAGGCAAGAATACTGGAGTGGGTTGCCATTTCCTTCTCCAGGGGATCTTCCCGACCGAGGGATTGAACCCCAGTCTCCCGCATTGTAGGCAGACGCTTTACCATCTGAGCCATATCTTAAGATGCACTTATTTTATGTTGAGTCTACTGATGAGCCCATTAAAAGGCATTCTTCATTTTTATGACAGTGATTTTGATCTCTAGTATTTCCTTTGAGTCTTAAAGTTTCTACTTCTCTAATTACATTACCCTTCTGTTCTTGAATGTTTCCCCCCCCCATTAAAACTTTTAACATATTAATCAGTTATTTTAAATTCTCTGTTTGATAATTCCAATGTCGTATTTGACTCTGGTAGCATATATGACTTTGGTTCTGATGATTGCTTTCTTTCTTCTGAATGTTTTTTCTTGTTTTTTGGCATACCTTGGAATTTTTTGTTGAAAGCCACATATGTTGCACTAGATAATAGAAACTAAAATAAATGGGCCTTCTCTGTTTAAGATTTATGATTATCTGGCTAGGGAGTGGACTTGTTTAATGTTTGCTCTGATTTTAGGTACCAGAGGCTTCAAATTACTCGTTTCTATGCTTTTCTCTTTCTTAACTCTAGGTTTCCTTCCTCCTCAGAGTCTGTCTGGCAGCTTTCAGCTATAATCCACTGTTATACTGGAGCCCTGGTGTGGTGTGGTGCTACAGTGGGAGGCAAGAGCACATTCTATAGTTCCTAGATGTCCAGGGTCCAGTGGGCCTGTGGCCTTCACAGGTGTCTCCAGTGGCACAGCTTCCCCCTTCCCCGTTTCCTCCCTTCTCTGGCTGCAGCATTTCCTTAAAGTCTTGACCTCTGTTGACCATGTTTTATTTTTCCTTTAGGTAAGATAGGAAGGCTAGAGGTGTGGGAGGAATGCCCTTCCCTCATCAGGGAGGGATAAGGCTCTGGCAAAGGCTTATCCTGGAGGATAGGCCTTTGTAACGGGCTTTCCTGGTTGGTCAGCGGTAATGCCTGCAATGCAGGAGACACAGGTTCAATCCCTGGGTCAGGAAGATCCTTGGAGGAAGGCATGGCAACCCACTCCAGTATTCTTGCCTGGAGAATCTCATGGACAGAGGAGCCTGACGGGCTCCGAAGAGTTGGACACAACTGAAGCGACTGAGCACACACACGCACGGGCCTTTGTAACAAAGCAGATTCTGGTATTTCACACTGATTATTCATCTCCTCTTCCTGTCAGAGACATAAGGGATCTGTCTTGATCTTCCCTGTGGAAATCTGGTGGGGTTCCTGGAGGTCCAGCCTAGGTACATGTGGGGGCCCCTCTAAGACTGTGGTCTCCAGGAGTTACTCTCATGCTAGACCACACTTGTGTGTGCACGTTCAGTCGCTTCAGTTGTGTCCAACTCTTTGCGACCCTATGGACTGTAGCCTGCCAAGCTCCTCTGTCCATGGGATTCTTCAGGCAAGAATACAGGAGTTGGTTGCCATTTAATTCTCTAGGGGATCTTTCCAACCCAGGGATCAAATCCATGTCTCTATGCCTCCTGCATTGGTAGGTGGGTTCTTTACCACCAGTGCCACCTGGGAAGGTCACACTCAACCTCCACAAATTCGGTATCACAGTATGTGTGATCCTACCAGTTTGTGACTAGCAGTTCCTGCTCAGAGGTAAACAGATTTTGACCATGTCTGTCTAGATGAGCATGTCATTCCAGATTTGAGGGTGGAGGTTTGCTCTGCAACCTCCATTCTCTGATGGGGGTGCCTAAGATAAGGTGGGTCACTGATTTTTTCACTTTGTCGAGCTTTTCCTTGTTGTGAAGCCAAGGATGCCAACTTTCAAGCTTTTTACACTTTGGGGCTGCAACTCAAGTGGCATTTATTTTAAATGACCATTTCCCTCCCTCCACTTGAACTCATGTGTCCCTTCCCTCCTCACATTTGCCGTGTCTTCTGTCTGTACCTTGTGAGTCTTTTCATGACAGTGTCCTAGCAAGACTGAGTTTCTTGAGAAAGGGCCTTTGTTAACCTCTTGTGTATGTTTACACTTTACTCATGTAAAATGCTTAGTGTTGCTGTTTGATTTTGCTGAGTCACTTCCATTTATGTCACTCATTCTAAAAGGCATCTGTGGTGAGGTGGTACCCAGCACCCTGAAAACTTCCTTTTGGGCTTTTAAACAAATTGTCCTGGTCTCCAAAATCAAGGTCTTATTTTCTTAGCAAGGTCAGAATAAGGCAAACTTCATTTACTATAAATCAAGATTTACAAAAGTAATTTCTCAAGATAAGTCCTGACTTTTTCTTAATTTCCTGATTTCTTTTCATAATGATCTAGTCAGGTTAAGATCAAATCGAACCAAATTCCAGGAAATCAAAGGGCCTTCTAGCTAAGTGCCCAAACATGGCTATTTCAGAATTACCTGCGAAGCTTTAAAAAAAAAAAAAAAAAAACCCTGGATAGTCTTAAACAGTAATTGTGGTACACAGCTAAGTTTAGGAGTGTTAAGATACTTCTGATCAGTTACCTCTGCATGCCCCAAAGCACTTTTTATACTTACAATTACAATCACACTAAAAAACAAAACCAATTCACATTCACTCATGCTTATCCTAGAGGACCCTGGAAATGTTACTGGAAATTCACCCTGTCACTCAATCCATACATCTATTGAGCATTAAATAAAGGCTGGGTAGGTACCAAGTCACAGGCCTGGTCCTAAGAAAGAAGTGCACCAAGGCATGGCTTTTAGAGGCAGACATCTTTCTAGTGTTAATCTAGAGCCATAACATCCTGGGTAACCTTGGGCATATTACTTAAGCTTGCAGAGCATCAGTCTTCTCATCTGTAAAGGAGAATATTATTTACTTTATAAGGAATTGTATGACAGAGATCATAAAGGAACTATCAAGGAAGACATACTCTATCCTCCTAAAATAGTTTTCTAACTTGTTTCCCAGTCCAAACACTTGTATATTCTAATAATCACAGCTAGAACTTCCAGATGTTCAAGCTGGTTTTAGAAAAGGCAGAGGAACCAGAAATCAAATTGCCAACATCTGCTGGATCATCGAAAAAGCAAGAGAGTTCCAGAAAAACATCTATTTCTGTTTTACTGACTATGCCAAAGCCTTAGACTGTGTGAATCACAATAAACTGTGGAAAATTCTGAAAGAGATGGGAATACCAGACCACCTGACCTGCCTCTTGAGAAACCTATATGCAGGTCAGGAAGCAACAGTTAGAACTGGACATGGAACAACAGACTGGGTCCAAATAGGAAAAGGAGTACATCAAGGCTGTATATTGTCACCCTGCTTATTTAACTTACATGCAGAGTACATCATGAGAAACGCTGGACTGGAAGAAGCACAAACTGAATCAAGATTGCCGGGAGAAATATCAATAACCTCAGATATGCAGATGACACCACCTTATGGCAGAAAGTGAAGGGGAACTAAAAAGCCTCTTGATGAAAGTGAATGAGGAGAGTGAAAAAGTTGGCTTAAAGCTCAACATTCAGAAAACTAAGATCATGGCATCTAGTCCCATCACTTTATGGGAAATAGGTGGGGAAACAGTGGAAACAGTGTCAGACTTTATTTTGGGGGGCTCCAAAGTCACTGCAGATGGTGACTGCAGCAATGAAATTAAAAGATGCTTGCTTGCTCCTTGGAAGGAAAGTTATGACCAACCTACATAGCATGTTCAAAAGCAGAGACATTACTTTGCCAACAAAGGTCCGTCTAGTCAAGGCTATGGTTTTTCCAGTAGTCATGTATGGATGTGAGAGTTGGATTGTGAAGAAAGCTGAATGCCGAAGAACTGATGCTTTTGAACTGTGGTGTTGGAGAAGACTGTAAATAAGATCCAACCAGTCCATCCTAAAGGAGATCAGTCCTGGGTGTTCACTGGAAGGACTGATGCAGAAGCTGAAACTCCAATACTTTGGCCACCTCATGCAAAGAGTTCACTCACTGGAAAAGACCCTGATGCTGGGAGGGATTGGGGGCAGAAGGGGACGACAGAGGATGGGATGGCTGGATGGCATCACCAACTTGATGCACAGGAGTTTGGGTAAACTCCAGGAGTTGGTGATGGACAGGGAGGCCTGGCGTGCTGTGATTCATGGGGTCACAAAGAGTCGGACATGACTGAGCGACTGAACTGAGCACTCAGAGCAGTTAACCTATAAACCAGGCAGTGTGCTAAGCTCTCTGTCCATCCACACCTTAAACAAATTTTATCTGTAAAGACTTACGGGCGAGGAGCCTTCTCCTTTCATTGGCTATATTCATCCAAAACGGGCAAAGCAAGCTGAAGCACAGGAATGGCCCTTAATGAGAGGGCTGAGTTAAAAAAAAAGGATGTAATAAAAAGAAGATGCTCTCCGGTATCCAGCCCAGAGGTCATCATCACTACTGAGGGTCACCACAGCAGAACCGCCCAGCAGGAAACCAAATACCAGATAAACCTATTCAGGAACTGCCAGGGGCTTAGTGGTATCATTTGCTGTGGCTAATGCTTCATCTGTGATTCCCACTGCCATTAGCTAACTATCATTAAGCCTTTATATGTCTCAGGAACTGCTGTTCTGTGGATTTTACATTTGGTCTTCAACAATTGTTAAGTTACCAATAGTACCACTGCTGTTGAAATTTTACATCTGGCAGAAGTTGGGACAAGGTGATAATTTACTGAGAGGACACAGAGCTGGAGACTCTTGCTGCATAACTCACTGCCAATTCACCTTCTTTTAGGAAGACTCTTTACGGGCTTCTAGAAACGTCTGTTACCTGAGTTGACAGCACCTGCACTTTTAGTTCACAGGGTTAAAGGTGTTGTAGTTTTTTTGGAGCTTTTAAAAAAATTTTATTTTTGGCTGTGCTGGGTCTTAATTGCTGTTGAGTGGGCTTTCTCTAGTTGTGGTGAGTGGGGGCTACTCTTGGTTGCAGTGTGTGGGCTTGTTGTGGTGGTGGCTTCTCTTGTTGTGGATCAGTCTCTAGGCACACAAGCTTCAACAGTTGTGGTTCACAGGCTTAGTTGCTCTGCGACATGTGGGATCTTCTGGGAACAGGGATTGAACCCGTGTCTTCTGCATTGGCAGGTAGATTCTTACCACTGTACCACTATAGAAGTCCAAAGATATTGTTTTAATGCAGACCGTGGTTTCAGTTCTTTAAGAAACAACAGTGAGATATATCCTCCTACATTAGGTAAAAACATGTTACCTAGAATAAATCACCTTTCATCTGACTTTAAACCTTCAACTTTCTAAAAGCATGCCTGCCCTAAGGAAACTGTAGAGATTAAAAGTAAGCAAGGCCAATAAATAAATAAATAAAAGTAAGCAAGGCCAGTACAACCAATCCTAAATCACACTATTCTCTTGTCTATAAATGATCAAAATCAAAAGAATTCCACACTGAGTAGAAACGTTAGCACTGTTGACATTTTCCTGTTGTGGGAAGCAGTCCTGTGTACATTGTATGGAGTTTAGTAGCATCTTTAACCTTCTGCCTGCTAGATTCCAGTAGCATTTCCCGGTTGTGACAGCCAAAAAAGTCTTGCTATATTGCCAAATGTTCCCCAGGAGGCAAAATCACCCATACTTTGGAGGAATTACTGAGTTTAGCAAAGCTACTGTTAACTCTGTTCTGCATGCCAAAAACTTTCAATTTTACTACATACCGAAAACTTTTGATGTTACTGACCACCTTTTACTGCTCTCAGTGAAACACAATTCACATGCTATTTATTCTGTACCTTAATTTACAGTAATTGAAATGTCCAGTATTATGCAACTGTGACATATATAAGCAATAAAACATACTAGGGCAGCTCTGACTTCTTCCTATGACAGCGATCTGCTTTGGGGGACATCCTGGGTATTAGGCCAAGGCCTAAGCTGGTTTTCTCTGAAATGGACTGATCTGTCTCTATAGGAGACACATCTGGAGTGTGAGGGAAAACCTTCCTTACCTTGGAGTTTAACTCTAGGTCACAATGGGTCTCCAAACCACCAGATATAGTACAGATTCAAATTAGAGACCACATTCTGGCTGCAACACAAGTTAGGCAGCAAGGAATCCTTCCTGCATTTTCTGGTTATACAAGTCAGGCTAGAACACTGTTTGAGGCCCTCTCCCTTGGTTAGAGGAGAAGAGGAGAAAATGTGCCACTTCCTAAACCAAATTAGAAAGCATGGATCTGCTAAGAAAATGTTATTACACTCTTGCTAAGTTTGTTTAAATAAGTCACTCAGATGAGCTAGGAAGAAAATTCTTCTGAAAAATAGGAGGCATGCTACTGACTTATCTTAAAAGGATTTCTGAATAGAATGACTTCAGATTATAAGAGCATTTTCCAAATACACAAAGTGCTTCATAATGACTCAATAAGCTTTAAGGAATGCTTTTTCTAGTACATCACATTTTTGTTGTTGTTGTGTAAAAGAAAATACCTCCATTCAAAGGGTAGTAGAATATTTGATATCACCACTGTTTAAAGAGGAATGGAGTTACAGGAATGAGAAGTATATAATTAGTAAATAATCCCTCTCAGCAAGTGAGTTAAGTAGGAAAGCCTTCTGAAGAGAGAAAAGAAAAACCAGAGGCAACACAATCAGTGCATATCAGAAATGCATTTTTATTTTTATTTGAAAACAACTTAAATTTTTAGACAAATGATTTTAGTATATAAATTTGATTTTGTTTTTATACAGAATATAAAGATTTCCCTCATTGATCTTCCATGTGAAGGGTATTACAAGCCTGAAGGGAGATACTCTCTGCATACAAGCATGTATCTTACGTGTAGGGAACTGGAAACCAATGTGTAGTGCTTCCACACATAAATTAGGTCAAGTGACACCACATATTAAAAAGGGGTAAGAGAAATATTCTATTAATTGGATTCAAGAAGCAAACAAGACACAAAAAACTGCAGGTAAGACCAAGTGAGTAAGTTTAGTTAGGACACTGCAGGTTATACTGGAGCAACAGGTTTGTGAAGCTAGAGTATATACCACATTAAAACAGCAAGAAAGAGCTATTTATATAGAAAGGTTGGAATGAGGGATTTTTCACTAAAGCAAATTAACTTCTTGTCAACTGCCAAAACAAAACAAAACAAAATTGAGCGTATGAGTGTTAGTATACTGAAGGCATATTATACCAGTTTTTTGTGCAGCATGCTAAAGTTAGTTAGAACTTCTTCACTGGTGCATATGAATCATTAAGTCATGGAAAGTTTTTTTTTTTTTCCCGCCCCTTCTTGTGAAATTTCAGGCATGTCTTATTTTAGATGGAGTATAGCTTTTATCTATAATTTCATCCTGTAAAAACATGTGAAGACAACGTTCATTCTGTGCCAGAGGGTGACCAGCGACCCTAGAAATAAAAAATACAAGTTCAGTCCAATTTTTATAAAAGCAGGGCAGGGGGACCAAACATACACATTTTAAGATTAGGAAACATGAACAATTTAGTAACAGTGTTACTCTGGACAGCCCATAGAGCTATGCTCTATCTAGTGAGTAACTATGTATTTGCTTTCCTTCTGTCTGTAAGGGTAATTTAGAAAACATTTAATCACTAGCTTTACACTGTCTCTGGCAATATGTACCCAGATAGCTTCTTTATATATTAGTTGGTGAATTCATAAGAAACCTAAATGAATTTTAATGTTAAAAGTGAAACAATGTCATTGATTCAAAGAATACATTTTAAAGAAGAAAAAGATATAGGATCACAAGTTCAATAAAATCCCCATATACTAAGAAACAAGCACAAATGTGCAATTTTGGGGTTTGGTTTTTTTTTTTGCTTGCTTTTCAAGGTTTCTATCAGAACAAATATAAAACCAGACTGGGCAACCAGACTTTATTTCAGAATTTAAAAACTTCCAAGCTAGCACTGCCTTTTCCAAAAAGAAAGTAGACAATGAAGGTTGTGTGCTATATCAGATAACTAAAAGTTAAGGGCTTTGTGTAACTTTCCCTGTTTACCACTCACAGATCTTCAAATTACTAGATAAAAAAGTACTGCTAATAAATAAGCTCACACAACAGTATTCTCTAGGATTTGACTTTATGTGGCCAAACTTAAGGCCAAATGCACAATTACAGTGAGCCCTTTGCAGGCGTAACTCTTCCTATAATTTTGGCTTTTAAAAAACAGCTATATTTAGAGAACTCTCTGGTGGTCCAGTGGTTAGGACTCTGTGCTTTCACTGCTGGGGAAACTAATAGTTCAATCCCTCGCTGGGGAACTAAGATTGAGCAAGTTGAGAAGTGCAGTCAAAACAAAACAAAACACTGTATCTTAAATAGGAATAAAAAAAGCTAGAGGTTGATTTTATTAGAAGTTTCTAAAGTAAAAGATAAATGATACAATCTTTTACATTTTCAAAAGTATATATTTTGCCATGAAAATGTAAAATGTGCAGCTTTTACACAAGACATGCTGATAATACCTTCCATCTGCAAACAAAATGACTGCAAGTGTATTGTTCATGCTAGAACATACCTTAAATCAAAAAGAATCATAAGTAAAACTATTTTTTAAATGCTGGAATTTTATATGTAATTGGCATAAATTAACCAAGAAAAACATACAAAACTCAGATCAACAAAAAGATACTCATATCACTCGTAAGTTTAATATTTAGCACATAATATTCAATTTGTTATATATTTTTACTTTGTTTAAATGATACAAAAAAGTTAGAAGATGACCAAAAGGAAAAAGTAGTATTAGTTTGATATCTAAATTACTAGCAAAAAAAAAAAAAATTACTAGCAGTCACCTAAAGAATCTCAGAACACTATTCACTCTTAGACCTTGAGGAACAGAAAGCACTTACTTGTTTATAAACTGCTCCAACCCTTGCTTCCTTTCTTCAATGAAATTGTCATCAAATATGCCATCATCTCCTCTAAAAGGAAGTTGACGCAAAAATGCCTTCCCAGGGAGTGGGGGGACTACAACCTAAAACATGGTAAGAAAGTTCTTGAACAACATGCTGGCTGAAATGGGAAAATTTGTAGAGCACAACACGAAGACAAAGTATATCTTCACTATGAGAGCTATCCTACTGTCAAACTAGTTTAAATATACATAATATAAATATATATAATGTATTTATATTATAATTATAATGTAAATTATAAATAATTTATAATTAATTAATAATATAAAAGGGACTCAATAAAAATACACTGAAAAATGATTTAGTGTTTTGGAGGCAAGATAAACAAAATGTCAGAATAGTCCATCAGGCCAAAGCTCCTCAATGGCTTAATTTTCATTTTTCCTGGACTTACCAAAGCACAAGTATACAAAGGGAATAAGCAACACTGAAATAAAGGCTACCATGCCCCTCAAACAGTTTTGATGTTGCTTGGCGAGAACACTGCTTTATTACAATGGTAATTGTAGAGATCGATCTGAACTCCCAATTAAATGAGGATGTAAAATATTAACAATGTTCTTTCTGGCATGGGCAGATAAGAATTCTGTGGTCAATTTCTTCCACTTCACACTATCTGCATATAATCTTTCCTGCCTGCATTTGAGGTAATGACAAAATAACCAATAATTACTACTTGTTGCCACTCTTCTACGGAGAAGGCAATGGCACCCCACTCCAGTACTCTTGCCTGGAAAATCCCATGGACAGAGGAACCTGGTAGGCTGCAGTCCATGGGGTCGCTAAGAGTCTGACACGACCGAGCGACTTCACTTTCACTTTTCACTTTCATGCACTGGAAAAGGAGATGGCAACCTACTCCAGGTTCTTACCTGGAGAATCCCAGGGATGGAGGAGCCTGGTAGGCTGCTGTCTATGGGGTGGCACAGAGTCAGACACGACTGAAGCGACTTAGCAGCAGCATTACTAGGCTAAGAAACAATCAACTTTCTCACAAACCCATTATCCTACCTTTCCCCAAAGACCTGTCATTTCTTCTTCTACAATAAAGGAACATCCCAAATTTTCCCTGTCAAAGCCTAGCTTTCCTTGAGGGACAACTTATGACTGATCTCCCTCTTCTAGGAATTACCTGGACCTCAAATATTTGTTTAAATGCTGCTGCTGTTTCTTTAGTCACTAAGTTATGTCTGACACTTTGCAACTCCATGGATGGTAACCCTCCTCTGTCTGTGGGATTTCCCAGGTAAGAATACTGGACTGGGTTGCCATTTCCTTCTCTGGGGGATCTTCCCAACCCAAGGATTGAACCTGTGTGTCCTGCTTGGCAGGCGGATTCTTTATCACTGAGTCACCTGGGATGCCCCTGAATTAAATAGTACCTAGCTATTTATTTCACAGGTTCGTCAGGTTCTCTATCCCAGAATTTCTCAACCATGGCACTATTAACATGTTGAACTAGATAATGTACTGGGGGGAAGGGTTTCTTGTACACTGTAGAATACCTATTCAACAGCATCCCGGACCTCTACCCACTAGATTGTCATCAGTAGGCACTCGACACAGATAGGTGTGACTATCACAGTGGTCTCCAGACACTGTCAAATGTCTTCCTGGGGGAGAAAACTACCCCTCCTGGAGAGCCACCAATCTATCCTATTAATGCCTTCAAATCACGGACCCTTGTCTCAGGCTTCTTATGGTTATTTTAAGGAAAGCTGGGCATACAGAGAAGTTCAAATATCTGTTAAATGACTAACCACTTAGGTGAATCCTTATCTTACATTAAAACAGAGAAAAGGTGTAGGCAAACAATTCACACAAGAAAAAATATAAACAGTAAACACCAGTAATAAAATTATACATATTCTAAGAGGTAAAATCTAAAACCCTTGATGAAGAGTTTCTATCCTAAAACAATAATTCAACAAGGTAAAAAAGGGAAAGATTACACAACTTCTTACACATGCACAAAAAACAAAGAGTAAAAAAGAAACACAAAACCAATGCCCTACATAAACTTTGTAATTCCTTCCTAGATCTACTCTTCCCAGGTGCCAGTGATTAAGACATCTAAAGATTTGTCATCATAAGTTTGCTTTAGCAATCTTAAGTCTCTCCCTTATATTATAAAAGCATTTGTCAAGTTGAAGATTTGAAACCTGCAGGTAACTACAACTGAAAACCGGATTATGACCACTAGCTGTGCTCCAACAGAAATAGCTATATGATGGGCAGGGAAAAACATCTATATCTATAAAGCTATTATTAAAAAAAGGAATCTAGAACTAGTGCATTAAAGAAATGACCACCATTAATTCAGGGAAGAATTTAGCATGGAATTTAAAGATTACTGTGTATTATCATCAACAGAGACATACTTTTACTAATACTCAAAATACTCATTGAATTGGATGGTGATGATGTAGGCAACAGGATTAATCACCTACAAAAATCATAAGTGGTTTGTTAACAAAGATCTTCAACACCAAACTATTTTTGCTTAAGCAGTCTGAAAAGATCTACTTAGAATTCTCACACCAATTTAAAAAGTCAGGAGTCTGATGATATGTATGTATATGTGGTCAAGATGAGGATATCCTGTCGGAGGATATCTGGCCAGCATAATATAGTAAAAACATACTGAAATAAAAGCTAAAAAATTAAACCATAATGACTAATAAACACAATAAATGTCACCAACTTTCTCATCTAGTATAACAGATCTTAAGTAGAAGTAGTAATATATAAACAAAACAACTTGATTAACTGTTCTTAGCAATTTTGTTGTTCAGTTGCTCAGTTGTGTCCAACTCTTTGTGACACCATGGACTGCAGCATGCCAGGCCTCCCTGTCCTTCACTATCTCCTGGAGCTTGCTCAAACCTATTGAGTCCAATGGACTCAATGAGTCCATTGAGTTGGTGATGCGATTCAACCATCTCATCCTCTGTCATCCCCTTTTCCTCCTGCCTTCAATCTTTCCCAGCATCAGGGTCTTTTGTAATGAGTCAGCTCTTCGCCTCAGGTGGCCAAAGTATTGGAGCTTCAGCTTCGGCATCAGTCCTAATGAATATTCAGGGTTGATTTCCCTTAAGATTGACTGGATTGATCTCCTTGCAGTCCAAGGGACTTTCAAGAATATGCTAATGAAAATACAACTTTCACACAGGTTAAATGCCCAAAATAAAAAACTGATTTAATGTTAGAAGTGAAGTACTATGCTTCAAAGGACATCATCAAGTGAAAACAATCCACAGGATGGGATAAGATTTTTGCAAATTGTAAATATAATAAGAGACTTCTAAGAGCTTCTTTTTAATATATTCTATATACAACTCAATAATAAAAGAAACTCAATTAAATGGGCAAAGGATCTGAAAAAAAAATTTCTCCACCAAAATAATGGCTGATACATAAGTACCTGAAAAGATGATCATCATTAGGCATCAGGAAAATGAAAACCACAAGGAGACACCATTTCATACATGCTAAGAAAGCTATAATAAAGAAATTACTAACACTAAGTGTTGGTGAGGACATGGAGAAAAGTGGAACCTTAATACACTGTTGGGGAAAATGTAGCTACTTTGGAAAACAGTCTGGGAATGCCTCAAAAAGTTAAACAGTTATCATATGGCCATAAATCCACTCCTAGGTATATCAGTTCAGTCGCTCAGGCATGTCCAACTCTTTGCGACCCCATGGACTGCAGCACACCAGGTTTCCCTGTCCATCACCAACTCCCGGAGCTCACTCAAACTCATGTCCATTGAGTCGGTGATGCTATCCAACCATCTCATCCTCTGTCGACCCCTTCTTCTCCACCTTCAACCTTTCCCAGCATCAGGGTCTTTTGTAATGAGTCAGTTTTTCGCATCAGGTGGCCAAAGTATTGGAGTTTCAGCTTCAGCATCAGTCCTTCCAATGAATATTCAGGACTGATTTCTTTTAGGATTGACAGGCTGGATTTCCTTGCAGTCCAAGAGACTCTTAAGAGTCTTCTCAAACACCACAGTTCAAAAGCATCAATTCTTTGGCGCTCAGCTTTCTTTATAATCCAAGTCTCACATCCATACATGACTACTGGAGAAACCATAGCTTTGACTAGACCTTTGTTGGTAAAGTAATGTCTCTGCTTTTTAATATGCTGTCTAGGCTGGTCATAGCTTTTCTTCCAAAGAGCAAGCATCTTTTCATTTTATGGCTGCAGTCACCATCTGCAGTGATTTTGGAGCCCAAGAAAATAGTCTCTCACTGTTTCCATTGTTTCCTCATCTATTTGCCATGAAGTAATGGGACCAGATGCCATGATCTTAGTTTTCTGAATGTTGTGTTTTAAGCCAGCTTTTTCACTCTTCTCTTTCACTTTTATCAAGAGGCTCTTTAATTCTTTGGTTTCTGCCATAAGGGTGGTGTCATCTGCCTATCTAAGGTTATTGATATTTCTCCCAGCAATCCTGATTCCAGCTTGTGCTTCATCCAGCCCAGCATTTCTCATGATGTACTCTGCATATAAGTTAAATAAGCAGGGTGACAATATACAGCCTTGATGTACTCCTTTCCCGATTTGGAACCAGTCTGTTGTTCCATGTCCAGTTCTAACTGTTGCTTCTTGACCTGCCTACAGATTTCTCAGGAGGCAGGTCACATGGTCTGGTATTCCCATCTCTGGAAGAATTTTCCACAGTTTGTTGTGATCCACACAGTCAAAGGCTTTGGCGTAGTCAATAAAACAGAAGTAGATGTTTTTCTGGAACTCTTTTGCTTTTTCAATGATCTAGCGGATGTTGGCAATTTGATCTCTGGTTCCTCTGCCTTTTCTAAATCTAGCTTGAACATGTGGAAGTTCACGGTTCACATACTGCTGAAGCCTGGCTTGGAGAATTTTGAGCATACCCAAGAGATACAAGAGTTATATAGCTAAGATATACAAACACATGTCCATGCAAAAACCTGTCCATGAATGTTCACAGCAGCATTATTCACAATAGTCAGAAAGCAGGAAAAACTCAAATGTCTGCCAATGATAAATGTGTAAATAAAAAATGATATATCCATACAAAAGAATAAATAAATGAAGTAGTGATTAACAATACAACAGGATGAACCCTGAAAACACACTCAGTGAAAAAAGCCAGACAGAAAAGACTACATATTCTATGCTTCTATTTATACAAAATGCCCAGAACAGGAAAATCCATAATGAAAGAAAATTAGTGGTTGTGAAAGGCTGGGTGAGGAGAAATCAGTAATGATCACTAATGGGTATGGTGTTTCTCTTAGAGAGAGATTACAATGTCCTAAAACTGACTGTAGTAATGGTTGCACAACTCTGAATATACTAAGAACCATTAGACTTAATGGTAAGAATTAAGAATTAATACACTTTAAACTGGTGAGTTGTGGACTTCCTTTGTGGCACAGTGGACAGGAACCTGTCTGCTGGTGTGGGGGACACAGGTTCGATCCCTGGTCTGGGGAAGATTTCACATGCCGCAGAGCACTAAGGCTGTGCACCACAATAACTAAACCCATCCTCTACAGCCTGAGAGCCTAAAGCCTGTGCTCCACAACAAGAGAAGCCACCTCAATGAGAAGCCCACACACGGCAACAAAGAGCAGCCCCCGTTCGCTGCAATTAGAGAAACCCATGCGCTGCAATGAAGACCCAGGGCCAAAAATAAATGAATGTAAAAACTGGTGAATTGTATGGCATGTGAGTTATGTCAATAAAGCTGTCATGAAAAAAAGTGACATATACATTTATGGAATGCTTATTAAACACTCCAGTAGGCCAGGTACTATGTTAAGCAAAGTCAAAAGCCTATCAAGATACTTCTTATCATAAATCAGACAGAAAAAGACAAATATTATATGATCCCACTTTTGTGTGGAATCTAGAAGAGTTGAACTCATAGAAACAGAGAGTAGTAGTAATAGATTAGTTGTTTTCACGGGTTGGAGGGTAGGGGAAATAGGGAGATATTGGTCGAATGGTACAAACTTTCAGTTAAAGAATGAGTAAGTTCTGGAGATCTGTGTGCTGTGCTGTCGTAAGTTGTTTCAGTCACGTCCAACTCTGTGACCCCATGGACTATAGCTCAGAAGGCTCCTCTCTCCATGGGATTCTCCAGGCAAGAATACTGGAGTGGGCTGCCATGCCCTTCTTCAAGGGGTCTTCTAGAGATCTATTATAGCATTGTAACTACAGTTAACAAGATTGTATTATAGTCTTAAAATCCGCTAACAGAAACAGAGTTTGAATGTTACCACCACCACCAACAAAACAATGACGTGATAGATGTATTAACTAACCTTATTATGGTAATCATTTTATAAGATATACATGTATCAAATCATTGTGTTATACAACTTAAACTTATACAATGTTATCTGTCAATTATATCTCCAATAAAGGTGGGGGGAAAAAAGACACTTCTCCCTATGGTCATAAAACATTTCTTCTTTGTAACTTAAAACTTCCTTGTTTTGTACATTTAGATATTCAAACCATCTGTAATTTATATACAGCAAATTATACAGCTTTATTCCCAAACAGCCACATGTTTCAACCCTATTTGCTGAATATAAATTCCTATTCTATACTAATTGACAAAGTTATCTTTGTTATGAACTAAATTTCCAATAAACACATGGTTAGCTTCTCAATTCTCTGACATTCTGCTAATCTATTTGCTCATCCCTAAAGCAATACTTTGCCAACAAAGGTCCATATAGTCAAAACTATGGTTTTTCCAGTAGTCATGTATGGATGTGAGAGTTGGACCATAAAGAAGGCTGAATGCTGAAGAACTGATGCTTTCAAATTGTGGTGCTGGAAGAAGACTCTTGAGAGTCCCCTGCACAACGAGGAGATCCAACCAGTCAATTCTAAAGGAAATCAACCCTGAATATTCACTGGAAGGACTGATACCAAAGCTTAAGCTCCAATACTTTGGCTACCTGATGTGAAGAGCCAACTCACTGGAGAAGAGCCAACTCACTGGAAAAGACCCTGATGCTGGGAAAGACAGGGCAAGAGAAGAAGAAGGTGACAGAGGATGAGATGGCTGGATGGCATCACTGACTCAATGGACAGAAGTCTGAGCAAACTTAGGGAGATAGTGAAGGACAGGGAAGCCTGGCGTGCTGCATTTCGTGGGGCTGCAGAGTCAGACATGACTCGGTGACTGAACAACAACAACAAAGCAATACTATACTGTTTTAATTACTACAGCCTTAACATATGCTGATGTCTGCAGGTGCTAAATCACTGGTAAAAATAATTTTTGGCTATTCTTGCACTTTCTCTGATACTAAAAGTCTTATCTTCAGGCTTATAAAGAACTCCATTAAGATTCCTATTAGAATTTCACAAGTTTATAAATAAGTTAGGAGATACTGCCTTATTTCTGTTGGGTCTACTGCTAAAATGCCAGCTCTAAGTGAGGCCTTCCCTTGACCATCCTATATGAGACTAGCACTCTCTATTTTCCTTAGATTTTTTTTTAGAGCATATTACCACCTGACATATAATCTTTCTATTTTTTTTCTGGTTTCCTTTTCACCACCACCCCGACTTACCCAATAAAGTGCCAAAAAAGTGAGGACCTTCATTTGTTCACAGCTCTGTCTGCAACTCACATAACATATAGAATGAACTCACAAATATTTATAGAGTACATGAATCTTCTGAAGTGAATATTCCAAACCAGGAATGTAGTATTTCTGTTTATAAGGTCTTCTTTTTGCCTTTCAATGAAGTTTTAAGGTTTTCTTTACATGGGCCTTATACTTTCAGTTTTACTTGGAAACATTTTATACTTGGATATTCTTTAGAGTAAAACTATTTTTCCATTTTTGATGGAATGCTATGACTTGTATATGTTGCTCTTGTATCCAGCCACATTTATCTGGTTAGGAAAGATTTCCTTCTTTTTCTATCTTAGTATGCTTCAGAAGGAAGCACAAGCTAGTCTTTTGAGTGTACTTTTCATCATTCTGAGGGTACTTTGCAAGACTCCACGCTATGTATGTCATTCTGATGTAGGGCTGAAGTAAGAGACATTAGAATGAGACTTTGTTTTCTCTATTTTGCAGCCAAAGCCACCAAATTTTCTTCTAAGAGAAGACAGTTCTTACCAGGATATGTAACAGTGTTCTAAAACTGCAGGTAGCAACCTAAAGGTAGATCATGGCCGTCATTTAAAAAGTGAATCTGAGGATTATTAGCACCTATCATACAGATTAAGATAAGTGCTGGTTTATGATATTTCTGTTATATATAAATGTATGATGATAAAAAAAAATGTAGAGTCAGTTAAAAAAAAAACAAAGCTGCAAATACAATGCTATAGCAGATGTACTGAGAAGAGAAACTTACCAAGGGTGGGAAGAGAAAATGAACAGGAAGACGAGAAAAAGGAAGGAAGCAATAGCAAGAAAGTTCTAAGAAGTGTCGTGTAAGTGTGAGTCAGCAAAGGCCTCTGTGGGCCACTGAAGTGGACACGAGAAGGAAGAGTTCTAAGGAAAAACTACACACTTCCCCATCTCCTAGGAAATGAAATTAAACTATTTGGGGGGGAAATTGCTTTTACTCATTTTATTCAAGATTATTTTCCTGAGAGGTCTTAAACATTAAAATTTGGAATGTTTTGCTTTAAGGTAACACTACAAATAATTCTTACCTTGCTCTCTCTTTCTAGTTCACTTCGCAGCCATTCAAAGTCGCTGTATCTTCTTCTAACGGTAGATTCCTTTAGCTTGAAAATAGGCAGATTTGTCTGAAACAAATAAAAAAAAATCACTCCTAAATTGAAGCATGTTACAGGGATTTCAAACAAGCTGGGGGAAGGGGGGAGTCTGTTGTCAAACTGATAAAATGACAAACCCAGTTACCTTAAGAAAATCATAAAAGTTATTAAGATGACATTTTACCTTTAATAAAGCTTAGCTGTTAAAAAGTATGTTACATATACCAGAATACAATTTTTTAAATGCACATTTGTACATATGCTTTTCGATGTCATTCTTCCTGAGGTCAGTTACATAAATACAGGTCATTTTTTCTATTTTCAGTAAGTGGTAAAAATGTCAGGAGTGAGATGAAGCCAGCTCTGATTGCTATACAGTTTAGTATACAATGCTTACAGGGGAAACAGAGCTTTACTAGTTTGAAATGAAATACAAAATATTTTGTTATTATGACTAGAAGTTTCATAATGAAAGAAAAGAATAAAGGACGATTATTTTTAATGGTCTTCTTAAAAAAGCCAAAAAACAGGAGAGAAAGAGTGCAGTGTGCTCTTACTATCAACAGGAAATCAGGAGTCATACACATAAGGTCCAGAGCTTTCAGACTGAGGGCAACTTTAGGAACTGAAAACATAAGGCCCAGTACTTTAAGGTTGCATCGGAATGGAATACTGTTCTTTACAAGAAAGACCACTTCTGTCAAATTCTAAACTTAAAGAATCAAGAACAGATTTTAATTGCACATATCACAAAGTTGGTGCAAATGACCTAACATAATTAATGCCATAATATACTGAAAATGCTATTTAATACTATATACTGTCAGATTATATTTTGTTCTTTATCTGGTCTTTGCACTCGTAGAACCGCAAACTGTATTAAAGCTGCAAAGAAAAAGTGCCACTGGAAGGAAAGACTGACTTCTTAGCAGAGACATCATCATCATCACGTAAAATTCCCCTTAAGAAAATTCCAGTCACTTGTTAAACTTAATGCCTTAGTAAGTGTCATTTAGTAAAAGAAAAGCTTTTTATTCAGGACCTTAAACCCGTTTTGTAGTGGTTTCAATTTTTTCCAACATGTATTAACTTCTCTATGTTGTACACCTTATAGCTTGGAATCTTCTACAGATGCTATTGGGCATAACACTGTATAGATTTCAAGCATGAAACCAAATCTCACAAGAGGTTTAAAAGCACTTGAATTTTCTTTCCCAGGTAACCACAACATTTGTTCATTGTATTAATGACTAAGAGCAAAATTGCACCTAACAAGACCCTTATTATACTAAAAGTCAAGCTTATATTTAGAGATGCTGGCTTGCTGTACAAGAAGGGTATTCTCATTACCCACAGGGAATAAAATTAGGTCCCCTGGAGAGCAAGATGGTAATTCCCAGAAAGAAAGCACTGGATTATTTCTCTCTAATTTCACCCACTGGCTTTTTAACCAAGTTCACCCTTCCACACTAAAATATGAAGTCTTTGTAAGTGTCTAAAGATAGAAAGGCCTTTACAGAATAGAGTGTTTTCTGCAGGTGAGATTTTACATTTTGAATTCCCTCCTCTCAAATTACCTTACAAAAGGGATTAGCTGCTCTCTTTATTCAGTATGTTAAGATCAAGCTTGTGAAAAGAGTTCCCTAAGAATTTTCATACTTCTGGGTACGGAAGTCTATAAAGTTAATCTCTGAAACAACATATCAAGCTTACAGGTACAATGTTGAGGGAAGAATGCCAATTCAGCTCATTTTACCTCCATTTTCCCTTTTGAACTTTTGACACAATCATGATTATATCTGATTCACTTTAATAGATGGGTAGTGGGAGGAAGAAAAAGTCCACTCCTTTCTATGACTAGGTAATAGATTAAAGATTATATATTAAAAAAGGATCATGCTTAGTTTAAGAAAATTCTATAGTTTTCTCAGCTGGCTATTTCTCTTTATATGAAGACTGCTTTAGAGTTTTGATAAAGTCATATCAAGTAATTTTATTATTTGTCCATTACATTTAGAGTGGTAAGTGTGCCTGTTAACTTCACCTTGATCATCACAAGGACTTTCAATTCAAATTGATCAGCATACAAATAAAAGATGCTGAGGATTTTTTGTTTAAGCCATTGAACTATCACTTTTAATTACAAACGCTCATTATTGGTAACTTTCAACTTATTTAACCCGTATAAAATATTGTATTTTAGTTTTCTAGAGACTACAGTTTTGGAAGGATTCAACTATTATTAAAGTCTAAGAACACCCACAAAAGGGCATAGTGCTAGATAAGACGGGGAACACAATGATGAGTAAGATGCAGTCTTGGCCCTTATGAAGCTTATAATATATGTGGTTAAAAGCAAATAGTATAAAAATACTATACACCATAAACAAAAACAAAGTTGAAAGACCATAAACTGCAGACAACTATCTGCAATATAAAACAAAGAGATAATTTCATTAAAATGTAAAGAACTTAAAAACTAGTGAAAGATAAAGATGAATAAACTGACAGATTTTAGAAAAACTATGTCAATAACGTTCAACTTCACTCACACAAGAAATGACAGTCAAAACAGTAACATCCCATTTTCATTTATCAGACAGGCAGGTATTCAATTTTAATACCCAATGATGGTGAAGATAGATAAGCATCTAAAAAGCTTACTGCTAATAGAGAAAACAACCTTAAAGAAGGGCGTTTTGGTGACATCTATCACTCTTTTAAAGGCATATTATCTTTTGAGCCAACGATTCCATCAAGAATTATCCTACGAATATTTCCACATATGCAAAAAGGTATCAGTGCATAGAAATTCACTTGAACATCATTTATATAATAGCAAAAAAAAAAAAAAAAAAGCCCAGAAACTGAAAATCTTATTAAACTGCTACAAATATAAAATGAAATATTATACAGCTTTTACAAAATGTAACTCAGCCAAAGACTGATCAGGAAGCTTCCTTGAGATGTGTTAAGTATAGGAAGTTTCAGAAGAGCACCTATAGTATGATACCATTTGTACAATTTTTTTAAAAAGCATAAAGGAACTGATAATTGATCTGGTCAGTATTCTTTTAACATCTGGAGTCAGGCATACTACAAGAAGACAGTTGAGAGTGATGAAAATACCATGAACTACATGCAGAGAAGAAAACAGCGTATTCAGGAAGTAATTCTTGTACATTCTAAACCATAGGAGATGGTGGGAAATAAAACTGAAAGCCTGAATATCTGGCTAAGGTATCTCCCTGTGAGCACCAGGAGTTAATAAACATCTCTGAACAGGAATATATCTTAAAAAAAAAATTACAGAGAAGTTACTACAAATTCAACAGGTTAGCTACATATACACTAAAGGGCAGCATGAAAAGTTGGCTCATTCTTATTACACACAAAAGCATTATTTATTTTTTTTAGTAACTATGTATAATGCTAGATATTAACTTGACTTATTTTTACAATGTATACAAATATCAAATCATTATGGTGTACACCTGAAACTAATATGTCAATTATTCCTTAGAAAGAAAAAGGGCTCGTTCTAGCTAGTTTTAAGTTTTATCTGCTTGAAGAGTATGGGAAAGAGACAGACTGAGGCAAATTATAGCAAAAATTCTTTAAAGTTTTTCTTTTGGATATCATTCAAAATGCTTCTGGTTTATCCAGAGAGAAATAAGTGCTGAATTCTGAAATTAGACGTAAATCAGACTTAAAGATGTTAAGATGACTAAAACTTTTGAAACTTAAAAGGCAAGATTTAGTATTTTCTCATCCTTACATTTGAATTTTAAGAAAAGTTGCTCTAGTTTCTCAAGCTGAGCATAAACTAGAAACTACTATGTTCCTCCATCTATAGGTCATTTTAACTAAGAGGTAAAAGTGTCGAACTCAGCCATTTGTATGAAATAACAGCATATGAGGAACAGGACCCTAAGACAGGCAAAACTAAAGCCAATCATTAGGCAAAAACCAAAACCACCTGGCAGCTATTTGTGTAGGTATGTGATATTAGTGAATGCTGAAAGTGAGTTTGAGTAACCTTGGTCCATTTTAGACTTCTCAATTCCATTCATGGAGTTATGACTGTCTGGCAAAGCAAAGACAGAGGTACCTATAAATATTTACATTAACCATTGTCATATATATAAGAAACTGCAAATTAACAATAATTTAAAGTTATGTCAGGGCTGTGGCCCAAACTAACATTTAAAAAGCAGAGAATTATAATCATTTGCCCCCCAAAAAGTTAAATTCGCTGCTTGGAATCCATAAAGTCTATAAAAACTATTTTATTCTACATTAAAAATATTCTTCTGTTAATCATTATAAGCCAAATTCTAGTTAAATGTCACCACCATTTAATAACATTATTGGGGAAAACTGTAACACAGTCTTAACTAGGTTTTAACTAGGTATGTGTGCTCAATCACTAAGTCGTGTCCAACTCATTTGAGACCCCAGGAAACATAGCCCACCAGGCTGCTCTGTCCATGGGATTCCCCAGGCAAGAATACTAAACAGGGTTGCCATTTCCTTCTCCAAGCGATCTTCCCAACCCAGGGATCCAACCTACATCTCCTATGTCTCCTGCACTGCAGGTGGATTCTTTACCACTGAGCCACCTGGAAAGCCCTAACTATAACACAGTTTTAATTATAACTATGTACAACATAGTGATGCAAGATTTTTTAGGTATTATACCCCCTTTAAAGTCATTATAAAATACTGGCTATATTCCTTGTGCTATACAATATATCCCTGTAGCTTACGTATATTATATATGCCTTGTTATCTCTTTAAGTCTTCTTCAATCTAGAGCAATCCTCCTGCCCTTTCGCCATTTAAGACAGTGACAATTTTAAAGAGTGCAGGCCAGATATTTGAGAGATATTATACCCCTGAGTTTGTCCTTTTCCTCATGATGAGTTCCATGTCGTTCATCTTTGTCAGCAATGTTCCTATTGGCAGGAATTTGAAGCCTCCTCAGTACCCCACATCAGAAAGAACACAGTGTCAGCTTGTCCTGCTGTTTGATCACTTGGTGAAGGTGAGGTCAGTTAGATTTCTCCCATGTAAAGTTACTTTTTTTCCCTTACATTGAGGTTTTTTCCCTCTTATGCTGAGGTTTTTTTCCCCTTGCACTTACTTTTCATAAAATAATTTAGTGCCATTTGGAATTTACCCAGTTAAATTTAAAACCTATGGAATGGGCAAAGCACAGAATGAATTCTTAGAGATTCACTTTTAGGGGAAGTTATCTGCTTGACTTTAACCATCAGGACAGAGACTGGCTTACTGCAGGAAAACCTCATTCTGCCAGATACAGTGTGAACACACAGATGTGTAAGTACATTATGTTTGCAATTTGTTGACTCAGAAAAATTAAGACTTATAGTCTACTTGGCTAGAATGAAGCCATAGATATTTGTTACTTATCCTATGCAAAATTCAGGGCAATTCTCAAGCTTCTGTGTAGCTTATGAAAAGGTGATGGACTAATCATTATATAAGAAATCTGGGATATTCAGAAAACTAGGAAAGAACAAGAGTAACCCTATTCAGGGCTTCCCTGGTGGCTCAGAAGGTAAAGAATCCACCTGCCATGCAGGAGACCTGGGTTCGATCCCTCAGTCAGGAAGACCCCCTGGAGAAGGGAATGATTACCCACTCCGGTATTCTTTCTGGAGAACTCCACAGACAGAGGAGCCTGGCGGGCTATAGTCCATGCAGTCACAGAGTCAGCCCCACTGAGTGACTAACACATAGTAACGCACATAACGCTGTTCAAAATTATTCTGTTGCTCTTTACTTTTCCTGATAACATACCAAAAACAAAACTCCAAAGGGATAAAATGTTATGAGAGATGCCTCTATGCCTGATACTCTTAAACTGCTATTTACATAAAAGAGAAACTACTAGTCATTTCCCACAAGGTGTTACTAACCACATAGGGTAAAACCATCAGGAATTCAAATGGACATTATACACTACAGAACAGATTTCGAAACCATGGTACAGAGCTCTAAAACAAGTGCTCCCTTCACGTTCAAACACAGGAAATGGCCACATTACTGGTCTCCAAAAAGCTAGCTCTTACACACTTACAGAGGCTGACCTATCAAAGTCAGCAGCTCACAGATACCCGATATGTAACCTGATTATCACTGATAGCCAAGCAGAAAACCAAGCCTCAAAATGTGGTCACCTGAATACAGCTTAACAATAGATATTCGAAAAATGTTTACGAGGTGTTTCTAGCATTTCTTCAGATAGTGTCATGTGTACATTTGAAAAAAGAGACTGGCAACGACATCAAAAGTATACTCAATAGGCCATACTCTATTCAACCAATCCTAAGAGATGTAAATGGATGCCTCACTTCAGTTCTCATTAAAAGGCTGTATTTCTTCAAATATCTACATCTAGAGATAAAGGATAAGCTGAGAAGTGCTTAAGCTATTACCTCGCCCTTCAGTACTTTTGATACTTGTTTTACCCAATCTGGAACAGCATGAATAACTGGAGATATGGTTTATAACCTAGATGAACTCTAAATATGGCTTGGGAGAAGTCATTTAAGCAAAGAATAAGCTTTTAGTCTGGAGAACCTTTGAAATGTAGATTGTCATTAAGCCAAGGTATTGTGTTTAGTTTCTTTTTTTCAAATAAGGACGTGGCCTTCCAGTGATACAATTTCCTGTTATTTCAAAAGAAGTATCCTTTATGGTGTAATTTCTGAAACAGTAGAGAAGACATTACTGAGACTAGTTTAATGTATAAACCAAGTAATTTCATATATGTTTTCTACTTTGTCCATATTCATTTGTGAATGACAAGATTTATTTGTGAGCTCAAGCAAGATCTTCAATGAGCAACCTTTAATGAAATTGTGCAGTAATAATTCTACTGTAAAGGAAAATTTGTTCTTGAACACTTACATAATCCTACAAGCTTCTGCTGAAAGAAAACTGCCTATTAATAGCATAAGACCTATTCTGAACAATTTTTAAAGTGCAAAATTATTTTGTATCTCTTTCCGACTTGCCTAATTGTAAGAATCACTTCAAGAGGTTTTAAACACACTCCCAACCCCACACTCTTAAATGCCCTCATCTAGAAACTCTCATTCAAATTAGTATAGGTTGGACTCCAAACATCAGTATTTTTAGGTGATTCTAAGATACAACCATGGTCAAGAACCACTGCCCTAGACTTATTAAAAGTGAAACAGAATACTGAGTGCTTAGGAAATCTGTATGATTCCCAGAGATTCTAGTTCAGCCAGGACAGATACGGGCAATACTTTACATCCTCAAGGATTTGGAACTGACACTATGAGAACAATGGAAATGGGATGCAAAGTCACCAAAAATAAAACTATAATGGAGAAATCAGTGAAAGAATACTAGTTAAGAAGCTCTGGACTTCCCTGGTGGTCTGGTGGTCGAGAATCCACCTGGCAATGCAAGGGACAGGGTTTGATCCAGGAAGATTCCACATGCCACAAGGCAAGTAAGCCCTTGCACCACAACTACTGAAGCCTGGGTACCCTGGAGCCCGTGCTCCACAGTGAGAAGCCACAGCAATGAGGAGCCCACACACCAAAACAAAGCCCCTGCTCACCACACCTACAGAAGCCTGCACAACTATGAAGACCTAGCATAGCCAAAAGTAAATATAATAAATAAAAACAAAATAAGTCCTTTTCAGTAAGTGTATTCTAAACTTCTATGTATGCATTACCAGGCACATATGGATTACAAAGATCTAAAAAAATCCTCCTGAAGAGATATTTACAGCATAAAACTGGGGGGTTGGATAGAGGAGAGCAAAGTAATCTTCCAAGACTTAAAACCTTTATCAGTTATAATTCATTGTAGACTTATTACTGTTTAGATGAAAGGGTGGAAACCCACACTAAAGTAATCAGGGTAGAAATGAAACAGACATAAAGCATATACAGATGAATGTATTAGGTTAAGTTTGCATGGCAGGCTCATAGGAAGTATCCATACCAATAAAAGAAGAAGAACAGTGGTACATGCTCATTTGCAGATATGTCATTCTGATACATGATTGACCCCTGAACAATGCTGGAGGTTAGGGACACCGACCCTTCTGAGAGTTGAAAATCCAAGTATAATTTATAGCTGGTCCTCTGTATACATGGTTCCTCCATATTTGCAGTTCTGCATCCACAGATTCAACTGACCATGGATTGTGTAGTCCTGTAGTATTTATTATTGAAAAAAATCCATAAATAAGAGGACCCATGCAGTTCAAACCCATGTTGTTTAAGGGACAACTGAATATCCTTTCAGATTTTATATATACAGATTTTATTCTTATTAAAATACTAGCTTCTCATTTGATATTATTAACATGATTGTATACAGATATCATCTACCTGAGAGATATAGGACATGGTTAAAGCACACAGCTCTGGAACCAGACAACCTGGTTTTAAATCCCAACTCCGGCATCAACCAGTTATCTGACCTGGGGTAAAATGTACTGGGTGAAAGCTAGATGAAGCTTTAGTATAGATCGATAGAACTGACACTTTCCTTAGAACAAACCCCTAACGGTAAAATTACTGGGTCAAAAGCTATGAATGTTAAGGTTTCCAAATGTCCTTCAGAGAGGCTACTTTGCTATAGACAAAGAAGGTATACAACAGGAGTAAGCTATTACTTTGGTGGCTTACAATAAACAATGCCTCTCGGTATCTTTCTTTCTGTATCCTCCATATCTTCCTATGGTGGTGGTGAAGTAGCTAAGTCATGTCTGACTCTTGTGAACCCATGGATGGTAGCCCGCCAGGCCCCTCTGCCCATGGGGTTTTCCAGGCAAGAATACTGGAGTGAATTGCCATTTCCTTCCCATATCACCTTGGCCATGTGACTGCCTCCGGTCAATGGTATATTAGCAAATATTTATTAATTACAGTAAGACTCATCCTCTTGGAATACTTCTTCATAAAGATACTATCTCTTGGAACCCAGCCACCATTTTTCTATTAGAAATCTATCCACATGGAAGAAAACTCAGGACTTGATCAATAGCCTCAGCTTATCTCCCAAATGGTAGCCAGCAACAATGTGCCGGCTAGTCAAATGACTTGAGTCATCTTAGAAATAAATCCTCCAGCCCCAATCAAGCTGTTCCAGCAGATATCAAGAACAGAGAGGAGCTATTCCTTCTAAGGTCTGACAAAATTGTAGAACTGTGATAAAATCAATGTTGTTTTAAGACATCAACTGTTCACAGTTTTTATTACAAAGCAACAGATAACTGATTCAGTAACCTGACTTTGGCAGAATCATGCTAAACATGAAGAGATCGAGAGCATAGTATTTCACATACAAAAACATGTGATACCTAAAAAGTGAATAGACTTTAATTTTTAAAAAACTCTTTGCTGTTTATACTTTTTTACTTCCTTATCAGTTCTTGACTATTTTCTGAGTAGCTGAAGTTTCCAGAAAATCCACTGATTGTGGATTATTCAACAAAGGAAGTGTTCCTCCATAACTTAAGCTGATCCAATGAGCTGAACCTAAAGATTTCCCAAGGCAACATTCTAAAATAACAGTTGTAATTTAAGATTGAGTTGCTTTCTCTACAGTAATTTGATAAACTTCTAGGAACAGATAGTACAAAAGAGTCTGCCACTTATAAAAAATGAAGCTGAGGTGTTTCTTCAAAAAATTACCTGGAAAACTATTTAAAAAAATGTAAAAGGGTGTTTAATGAGTCCTAATTCTCTATGACATGACTGATCCCCATAGTAATAGACTCCTTTCTCCTCTATTCAGAGGAGAGTAATTAGTTGTAATAAGAGCAGCTAGACAATGATACTAAACACTATACACACGTGTTTTACATTTACAAACTGACAGCAGTGCCGTTACAATATTTTATTCCTTTCATAAGGCCCCAAAGAATGATTATTGTTCTAATAACCTGAAAGTACTCAAATCATCAATGCAAGATCTTTTTATTAGAAATAGTAAATAACTAAGAATAATCACTGCAGATGGTGACTGTAGCCATGAAATTAAAAGACGCTTACTCCTTGGAAGGAAAGTTATGACCAACCTAGATAGCATATTCAAAAGCAGAGACATGACTTTGCCAACAAAGGTTCGTCTAGTCAAGGCTATGGTTTTTCCAGTGGTCATGTATGGATGGGAGAGTTGGACTGTGAAGAAAGCTGAGCACCAAAGAATTGATGCTTTTGAACTGTGGTGTTGGAGAAGACTCTTGAGAGTCCCAGTCTATCCTAAAGGAGATCAGTCCTGGGTGTTCTTTGGAAGGACTGATGCTAAAGCTGAAACTCCAATACTTTGGCCACCTCATGCGAAGAGCTGACTCACTGGAAAAGACCCTGATGCTGGGAGGGATTGGGGGCAGGAGGAGAAGGGAACAACAGAGGATGAGATGGCTGGATGGTATCATGGACTCGATGGACATGAGTTGGAGTGAACTCCGGGAGTTGGTGATGGACAGGGAGGCCTGGCGTGCTGAGATTCATGGGGTCGCAGAAGAGTCGGACACGACTGAGCAACTGAACTGAACTGAAGAATCCTCATAATAAACCACAGCTAAGAGCACAGTCACAAAAGAATTTGTAACCTGTTATCAAAAGTTTCAATACATTAATAATTACACTGGTATAATTTAAAAAAATTTCTGGCCAACAGATCCTCGTTAACTGTTAGGTGTAATCAGTGTTTCTCAGGTAGCACTGGAGAGCAGGGCATTCTGGTTCTTTTCCTTATAATTAGGTTCATTTCAGAGTACCCTTTTTTTCATACAGTTTCCATTCCTTGACCTCTCCTCCAAGCTGTGTTGTAAAGTTTCCAAAAAAAGGAAATTATTCCAGATCTTTCATCTTTAACCTCCAAACCCTACTTGAAAGTATGGCAAATATATTTTAAGTCATGACATTTATAAATATTAATTATGACTATGAAGTCTCATAAGTCATTAAACTGATGTTACCTTGAATGCTAATAAGTACAAAGAATACAAAGCATTTACTGAGAATTATGAATGTTGACTACATATATGGACATGGTCCCTGACTTAGCAGATTTTATACAGAGAAAGATAAGTCAGGGTTAAGAGGCAGACATTAAGAAGAGTAACAATTATGTAAAGTTTAAAAATAAAATAAAAAAAAAAAAAAAAAAAGAAGAGTAGATACCATGGGGGAGTTTCTATAAAACAGTATTCAATCTGGGGAGTACACTATTATGCTAAAGACATGTATGTACACCCTGTTAGGCTTAAAGGCCTTAAAGCTAATAGAAACTTTTTCTATTTATACTTTCATGACTGCTTATATTATTACGTAACAGAAGTTTTCAAGTTTAGATGTGGATGAAAAGTGTAAGGTCCCCGGTTTTTCCCATTCACTTAAGGTATTCAAGGCTAGAGTCATTAAGGTTGTTATCTCAAAGACTTAAAGTCTAAATAATTGTTGTGATACTTTTTGCTGTGGAAGTTCCTGACATGATACATGCTGGGGGAACCAAATGGAAGCACATATATATGAATACACATGCAATCGTTATTTCCTTTGTATGACTGTAGACTTAATAGAAACTAATCACAAATTTGTAACACAATTTCTGATTCTCGGAAGCAGCCAAAAAAACAAAACACCACACCCAAAACCAGATAAACTAATCAAGCAGACCAGGGCTCAAGCCCGCCTCTGAAACTCAACAGTATGACCATGTGACCATGTTAAGTTACTTTCCTCCTATAAATCTGAGGTGCAGCAGACGTGCCTTCAGAGAAGGCAATGGCAACCCACTCCAGTACTCTTGCCTGGAAAATCCTATGGATGGAGGAGCCTGGTAGGCTGCAGTCCATGGGGTCACACAGAGTCAGACACGACTGAAGTTGACTTAGCAGCAGCAGCAGCAGCATCTTTAAAAAAAAGATACTGCCACTTAGCTCAGTTAAACAGGAACTATTACTACTTCACACATATCATCACTACTTAGTGTAGTGCAAATACTATTTCACATGTCACATTTAATCCTTTGGTGTTTCACTTCACGGCTGAATAAACTTAAAAAGAGGAGTTATGAAACTTGTTCAGGGTCACACGTCTATTAGTAGGCAAAGAGATAAATATTTCAACAAGTACTGTGCAAGGAGCTAAGTAATACCTGGTTAAGAGGCTTTTAAAAATATTTAAGCATTGCATAAAAAGTGCTTCATTTCACATGCTAGCAAAGTAATGCTCAAAATTCTCCAAGCTAGGCTTCAACAGTATGTGAACTGAGAACTTCCAGATGTTCAGGCTGGATTTAGAAAAGGCAAAGGAACCAGAGATCAAATTGCCAACATCTGCTAGATCACAGAAAAAACAAGAGAACTCCAGAAAAACATCTACTTCTGCTTCATTGACTGTGCTAAAGCCTATGATTGTGTGGATGACAACAAACTGTGGAAAGTTCTTCAAGAGATGGGAATGCCAGACCACCTTACCTGCCTCCTGTGAAACCTGTATGCAGGTCAAGAAGCAACAGTTAGAACTGGACACGGAACAACGGACTGCTATATTGTCACCCTGCTTATTTAACTTCTATGCAGAGTACATCACGTGAAATGCTGGGCTGAAAGAAGCACAAGCTGGAATCAAGATTGCTGGGAGAAATACCAATAACCTCAGATATGCAGATAACATGACCCTTATGCCAGAAAGCGAAGAGGAACTAAAGAGCCTCCTGATGAAGGTGAAAGAGGAGAGTGAAAGCTGGCTTAAAATTCAACATTCAAAAAACAAAGATCACAGCATCTGAACCCATCACTTCGTGGAAAATAGTGACAGACTTTATTTCCTTGGGCTCCAAAATCACTGTAGATGGTGACTGCAGCCATGAAATTAAAAGATGCTTGGTCCTTGGAAGAAAAGCTATGACCAACCTAGACAGCATATTAAAAAGCAGAAACATTACTTTGCTGACAAAGGTCTGTCTAGTCAAAGCTATGATGCTTCGCAGTCATGTATGGATGGGAGAACTGGACTATAAAGAAGGCTGAGCATTGAATTGATGCTTTTGAACTGTGGTGTTAGAAGACTCTTGAGAGTGCCTTGGACTATAATGGGATCAAACCAGTCAACCCAAAGGGAAATCAATCCTGAATATTCACTAGAAGGACTGACACTGAGGCTGAAGCTCCAATACTTAGGCTACCTGATGTGAAGAACTGACTCATTAGAAAAGACCCTAATGCTGAACTATTTACAATGGTTCATAGTTCAACAGATGAAAGGATAAAGAAATTGTGGTACATATACACAATGGACTATTACTCAGCCATAAAAAGGAACACATTTGAGTCAGTTCTAATGAGGTAGATGAACCTAGAGCCTATTATATAGAGTGAAGTAACTCAGAGAAAGATAAATTTATATCGTATACTAACGCATACATATGGCACCTAGAAAGATGGTACCAAAGAATTTGCAGGGCAGCAGTGGACAAACAGACATAGAGAACAGACTTATGGACATGGGGAGAGGGGAGGAGAGGGTGAGATGTATGGAGAGAGTAACATCGAAACTTACATTACCCTATGTAAAACAGATAGACAATGGGAACTTGCTGAATGCCTCAGGAAACTCAAACAGGGACTCTGTATCATCCTAGAGGGGTGGGATGGGGAGGGAGATGGGAGGGAGGTTCAAGAGGGAGGGGATATATGTATACCTATGGCTGATTCATGCTGAGGTTTGACAGAAAACAACAAAATTCTGTAAAGTAAGTATCCTTCAATTAAAAAATAAATTTAGAAAAGAAAAGACAAGACCCTGGTACTGGGAAAGATTGACAGCAGGACGATAAGGGGACAACAGAGGATGAGATGGTTGGATGGCATCACCAACTCACTGGACATGAGTTGAACAAGCTCCAGAAGATGCTGAAGGACAGGGAAGCTTGTTGTGCTACAGTCCATGGGGTTGCAAAGAGTTGGACATGACTGACTGAACAGCAACAAAAAGTGCTTCTGAGCACCCATTAAATTAACATTAAAACATAATATGAACTAATACAATATTGTAAATCAACTATGCTGCCAGACTTGCCAGAAATTTAGGAGGGATATCCTGAGAATGGCACAGTAACGACAGGCCTTAATAGTTCTCTTATCCCTGGAGGTCTGAAAGGCTGTGTGCTTGCACAAAGCTGTATGCAGGCTCAGAAAAAACTGGTGAGGATCCATAGTTATCTATGTACCTGTGACCCAATATGAGATCTTTCAGAGATATAGGAGCGATATGGACATGAGAAGACTTGGTACAAAGTAAAAGCTGAAACAAACCTGTTACTTGCCTAAACATTCAATTCATTCCCCAACCTACATACAAATCCAATATCAAAGGGCAGAAGCCTTACTAGCTCTAAGTGTTTATGCAGAACCTCTGACCAGTCACTGGCTGACCACTAAAGCTGTCCTGATCCAAGGGTGACCCCCTAGGAAACCAGGCTTAAAAAAAAAAAAGCACATACAAGAAAATATCAGCAACAGCAAAGACTACAGACTTAGTGCATGCGAGTCCTTTAAAAAAAAAAAAAAGATACTGCAACAAAGCTCCCCTGGGAAGAAAGACAAGAGGTGATCTAACTCGACAGTCTTGAAAATACATTATCTAAAATGCTTGGTTTAACAAAAAATGATAAAACATGCAAAGAAATAAGAAAGTATAACTCACATGGGGTTAAAAACAGTCAACAGAAACTGTTTCTGAGGGAATTCAGTTCTTGGACTAGGCTGACAAGGATTTCAAAGCAGCTTTCACAAACACGTTTAAAGAACCAAAGGAAATCATACTTACAGAATTCGAAGTATGATGACAATGACTCAATGAAAGAGAGAATCTCAACAAAAAGAGATTATAAAGAAAAATCAAATTGGAATTCTGGGACTGAAAAGTACAATAACTGAAATGAAAATTTCACTGACGGGGCTCAACAGCAGATCTGAGCCGGCAGACAAAAGAATAACAAATGTGAAGACAGATCAACCAGATTTTCTATTGTGAGACTCCATAAAGCATACCAACACAGGTAAAATAGGAATCTCACAAAAAAAAAAAAAGAAAGAAAGAATAAATAATGACTGCTGCTGCTAAGTCGCTTCAGTCGTGTCCGACTCTATGCGACCCCATAGATGGCAGCCCACCAGGTTCCGCCGTCCCTGGGATTCTCCAGGCAAGAACACTGGAGTGGGTTGCCATTTCCTTCTCCAATGCAGGAAAGTGAAAAGTGAAAGTGATGTCGCTCAGTTGTGTCCGACTCTTCGAGACCCCATGGACTGCAGCCTACCAGGCTTCTCTGTCCATGGGATTCTCCAGGCAAGAGTACTGGAGTGGGGTGCCATTGCCTTCTCCAAAATAATGGCTGACGACTCCCCAAACTGGACTAAAATCTTTAATCTGACATTCAAGAAGCTCAATGAATTCCAAGTAGCAGAAACATAAAGAGACCTTACAGACATACTGGCAAAAATGTTGAAAGACAAGACTGCCTAGTAGTCTAGTGGTTAAGAATCCACCTGCCAATGCAGGGGCCATGGGTTCGAACCCTGGTTCAGGAAGATCCCACAAACCTCGGAGGAGCAACTAAGCCTTTGTGCCACAACTACTGAGCCCATGTGCAACAATTACTGAAGCCCACAAGGCTAGAGCCCATGCACTACAACAAGAAAAGCCACTGCAATGAGAAGCCTGAAAACCACAACCAGAGAGTAGCCCCCACTCTCTGCAACTAGAAAAAGCCTGAGTGCAGCAAAGACCCAGCACAGTTCTAAATAAATAAATAACATATTGAAAGACAAAAATGAGCAGAAAATTTGGAAAGTAACGAAAGAAAAATGACTCATCATATCCCTCCAACCTCCCCTAATAAAGATTAACAGCTGACTTTCCCCTGAAACAATGAGGACCAGGAAGCAGTGGAATATTCAGAATGCTAAAAGCAAACACAAGAACAAATAATTCTGTACTTAGTGTGGTGGCAAGAATTAAAGCACTGTACTGAATATGTCAGCCAATTTGGAAAATTCAGCAGTGGCCACAGGACTGGAAAAGATCAGTTTTCATTTTAATACCAAAAAAGGGCAATGCCAAAGAATGTTCAAACTACAGTATGGTCACGCTCATTTAGCATGCAAGTAGCAAGAAGAGATAAGAAAGCCTTCTTCAGCGATCAATGCAAAGAAATAGAGGAAAACAACAGAATGGGAAAGACTAGAGACCTCTTCAAGAAAATCAGAGATACCAAAGGAACATTTCATGCAAAGATGGACTAGATAAAGGACTGAAATGGTATGGACCTAACATAAGCAGAAGATATTAAGAAGAGATGGCAAGAATACACAGAAGAACTGTACAAAATGACCCAGATAATCACGATGGTGTGGTCACTGATCTAGAGCCAGACATCCTGGAATGTGAAGTCAAGTGGGCCTTAGAAAGCATCACTATGAACAAAGCTAGTGGAGGTGATGGAATTCCAGTGGAGCTATTCCAAATCCTGAAAGATGATGCTGTGAAAGTGCTGCACTCAATATGCCAGAAAATTTGGAAAACTCAGCAGTGGCCACAGGACTGGAAAAGGTCAGTTTTCATTCCAATCCCAAAGAAAGGCAATGCCAAAGAATGCTCAAACTACCGCACAATTGCACTCATCTCACACACTAGTAAAGTAATGCTCAAAATTCTCCAAGCCAGGCTTCAGCAGTATGTAAACTGTGAACTTCCTGATGTTCAAGCTGGTTTTAGAAAAGGAAGAGGAACCAGAGATCAAATTGCCAACATCCGCTGGATCATGGAAAAAGCAAGAGAGTTCCAGAAAAACATCTATTTCTGCTTTATTGACTATGCCAAAGCCTTTGACTGGGTGGATCACAATAAACTGTGGAAAATTCTGCAAGAGATGGGAATACCAGACCACCTGACCTGCCTCTTGAGAAACCTGTATGCAGGTCAGGAAGCAACAGTTAGAACTGGATATGGAACAACAGACTGGTTCCAAATAGGAAAAGGAGTCCGTCAAGGCTGTATATTGTCACCCTGCTTATTTAACTTACATGCAGAGTACATCATGAGAAACGCTGGACTGGAAGAAGCACAAGCCGGAATCAAGATTGCCGGGAGAAATATCAATAACCTCAGATATGCAGATGACACCACCCTTATGGCAGAAAGTGAAGAGGAACTCAAAAGCCTCTTGATGAAAGTGAAAGTGGAGAGTGAAAAAGTTGGCTTAAAGCTCAACATTCAGAAAACGAAGATCATGGCATCCGATCCCATCACTTCATGGGAAATAGATGGGGAAACAGTGGAAACAGCGTCAGACTTTATTTTTCTGGGCTCCAAAATCACTGCAGGTGGTGACTGTAGCCATGAAATTAAAAGACGCTTACTCCTTGGAAGGAAAGTTATGACCAACCTAGATAGCATATTCAAAAGCAGAGACATTACTTTGCCAACAAAGGTTTGTCTAGTCAAGGCTATTTCCTGTAGTCATGTATGGATGTGAGAGTTGGACTGTGAAGAAGGCTGAGCGCCGAAGAATTGATGCTTTTGACTGTGTGGTGTTGGAGAAGACTGTTGAGAGTTCCTTGGACTGCAAGGAGATCCAACCAGTCCATTCTGAAGGAGATCAGCCCTGGGATTTCTTTGGAAGGAATGATGCTAAAGCTGAAACTCCAGTACTTTGGCCACCTCATGTGAAGAGTTGCCTCATTGGAAAAGACTCTGATGCTGGGAGGGATTGGGGGCAGGAGGAGAAGGGGACGACAGAGGATGAGATGGCTGGATGGCATCACTGACTCTATGGACGTGAGTCTCAGTGAACTCCGGGAGTTGGTGATGGACAGGGAGGCCTGGCGTGCTGCGATTCATGGGGTCGCAAAGAGTCGGATACAGCTGAGCGACTGATCTGAACTGAAGGTTATGCTCAAAATCTTTAAAGCTAGGCTTCACCAATACATGAACTGAGAACTTCCAGATGTACAAGATGGATTTAGAAAAGGCAGAGGAACCAGAGATCAAACCACCAACATTTGTTGGACCACAGAGCAAACAAGGGAATTTCAGAAAAACATTTACTTCACTGAAAATGCTAAAGTCATCACAACAAACTGTGGAAAATTCTTAAAGAGATGGGAATAACAGACCACTTGTCTCCTGAGAAATCTGTATGCAGGATAAGAAGCAACAGGTAGAACCTTACATGGAACAACAGACTGGTTCAAAATTGGGAAAGGAGTACATCAAGGCTATGTATTGTCATCTTGTTAACTTACATGCAGAGTACATCATGCAAAATGCCAGGCTGGATGAATCACAAGTTGGAATCAAGATTGCCAGAAGTACCAATAACCTCATATATGCAGATGACACCACCCTGATGGCACAAAGTGAAGGGGAACTAAAGATCCTCTTGATCAAGATGAAACAGGAGAGTGAAAAACCTGGGTTAAAACCCAACATTCAAAAAACGAGATCATGGCATCGGTCCTATCACTTAATGGCAATTAGAAGAAGAAAAAGTGGAAGCAGTAACAGACTTTATTTTCTTGGGCTCCAAAATCACTGTGGATGGTAACTGCAGCCATGAAATTAAAGGACACTTGCTCCTTGGAAGGAAACCTATGACAAACCTAGAAAGCATATTAAAAAGCAGAGACATCACTTTGCCAACAAAGGTCCATATAGTCAAAGCTATGGTTTTTCCAGTAGTCATGTACGGATGTAAGAGTTGGACCATAAAGAAAGCAGAGCACCGAAGAATTGATGATTTTGAACTGTGGTGTTGGAGAAGACTCTTGAGAGTCCCCTGGACAGCAAGATCAAACCAGTCAATCCTAAAGAAAATCAATCCTGAATCTTCATTGGAAGGACTGATGCTCAAGCTAAAGCTCTAATACTTTGGCTACCTCAGGCAAAGAGCCAACTCAGTGGAAAAGACCCTGATGCTGGGAAAGATTGAAGGCAAAAGGAGAGGGCGGCAGAGGATGAGATGGTTATTAGATAGTATCACTGACTCAATGGACGTGAATTTGAGCAAACTCCAGGAGATGGTGAAGGACAGGGAAGCCTGTTGTGCTGCAGTCCATGGGGTCACAAAGAGTTGGACATGACTTAGCGACGAAACAACAACAAATAAAGGCAACTACATATGTAAACATGTAAGACAATAAAAAATAAAATTTTCTCTTAGCTGATTAAAAAAACTGCCTAAAACAATTATAAAACTGTACTATTCTAACATATACAAATGTAACATATACAACAATAATGCACAAAGGAAGGAGAAAGTGTATTGGACCAAGGTTCCTATTTCACTGGAATTAAGTTGGTATTAATCTGAAGTACATTGAGAAAAGCTGAGGCATACTGTAATTTCAATATCAAACACTAACAATAATTTTTAAGAAGTAAAAAGAATCTCGGGCATTTAAACAGTAAAACAGAAAATATCTAACACAGAAAGCAGTAAAGGAGGAACAGAGAAAAACATGAGACATAGAAAACAAGTATCAAAATGGCAGAAATAAACCCATCATACTGGTGATTTCATTAACAATAAATGCAGGGACTTCCCTACTGGTCTAGTGGCTAAGACAACAATCCTAAGGCAGGAGCCCCAGGTTTGATCCCTGATGAGGGAACTAGATCCCATATGCAACAACTAAGAGTTGCTAAACTAAAAGTACTCATGTACCGCAAGGAAGACAGAAGATCCCACATACTGCAACTAAGACCTGGCACAACCAAATAAATAATTTTTTTTTTTTTAATAAACGGATTTAGGGAGAAAATATTTTCAAATGAAATGACCAATAAGGGGTTAATCTCAAAAACACATAAAAAGCTCACACAACTTGACAGCAAAAAAGCAAACAAGCTGATTAAAAAACAAGAACTGATCAGACATTTTCCCAAAGACACACACAGGAGGCCAAAAGGCACAGGAAAAGATGCCCAACACTGTTAATTATCAGAGTAACACAAATTAAAACCACAATGAGATATCACCTACACCTGTCAGAATGGCTATTGTCAAAAAGACCACAAATAACAAATCGTGGGAAGGATGTGAAGAAAAGGGAACCCTTGTACACTGTTGGTGAGGATATACATTGGTGCAGCCGCTGTGGAAAACAGTAAGACCCAGCAATTCCACTCCTGGGTAAATATCAGATAAAAAAGAAAACACTAATTTGAAAAGATGTGTGCAACCCCAATGTTCATGTGGGTGAGTGGGCTCAATTGTATCTGATTCATTGAGACCCTGTGGACTGTAGCCTGCCAGGCTCCTCTGTCCATGGAATTTACCAGGCAAGAATACTGGAGCGGGCTGCCATTTCCTACTCTGGGGATCTTCCCAACCCAAGGAACAAACCTGCATTTCTGGAGTCTCTTGCATTGGTAGATTGATTCTTTACTCTGAGCCACCTGGCAAGCTCTCCAATGTTCATAGCAGCATTATTTTCAATTCCCATATTATGGAAGCAACGTAAGTGTCCATCAATAGATGAATGGATAAAGAAGATACGGTTTTTAGTATACATGTATGCGTGTGTTAAGTGTTTATTACAGTGGAATACTACTCAGCCATTTAAAAATAATGAAAGTTTGCCAGTTTCGACAACAATGGACTCGGAGTGTATTATGTTAAGTCAGACACACAAAGACAAATACTGTATGATACCATTTATATGTAGAATCTAAAAAATAAAACTAATGAATAGACTCACAGATAGAGAACAAACTAGCAGTTACCAGTGGGAAGAGAAAAGGAAGGAAGGGCAAAATAGGGATGGGGATTAAGAGGTACAAACTACTGTGCATAAAATAAATAAGCTACAAGGGTATACTGTACAACACAGGGAGTGCAGCCAGTACTTTTTAATAACTATAAATGGAGTACGGCCCTTAAAAATTGTAAATCACTATGCTGTACTCTTCAAACTTATATAATATACATGAACTGTACCTCAATTAAAAATTTTTAACAATTGTAAAACAAAATGGATTATATACACCAATCAAAAGGCAGATTATTCAGATTATCAAACTGAATAAAAAACTTATATCCTCTCTACAAGAGAGGCACTTAAGATTCAAAAACAAAAACAGGTTAAAAGTGGAAGGATGGGAAATGATATACAGCTTACAACTAACCATAAGAAAGCTGGAGTCACTGTGTAAGTATCAGATAAAACTGATTTTAAGACCAAAGAATTGAGATTCTTGGCAAAAAGTTTTAAAGAAATGTTTTCCTCCTTGGCTTTGGTAACTTGAAAGGCAAGAAGATACACATTTAATAACTGTCCCTCCCCCACAGGAGAAGGAAATGGCAACCCACTCCAGTTTTCTTAGCTGGGAAATCCCATGGACAGAGGAGCCTGACAGGCTACTACTGTGTATGGAGTCACAAAAAGGTCAGACATGACTTAGCAACTAAACAACAACCACCTCCTCTATTATCCATTTCTATGCTTTTTTTATTGTGGTAAAATGTACATAACATAAAAATTACCATTTTATGTGTATGGAGTTCTGCACCGTTAAGTACATTCATTGTTGTGCAACCCTCACTACCATCCGCTGACAAAACTCCCATGTTTAAAAGAATACATTCTATAAGACTATGAGTACCTGGCCTTCTCTGGTGGTCTAGTGTTAAAAATAAACCTGCCAGTGCAGGGGACACAGGTTCAATCCCTGGTCGGGGAAGATCCCACATGACGTGGAGCAACAAAGCCCTGGAGCTGTAACTACTGAGCCCACATGCCCCAACTACTGAAGCCCATGTGGTTAGAGCCCACGCTCCACATCAAGTGTGGCCACTGCAGTAAGAAGCCCAGGCACCGCAACAAAGAGCAGCCCCCGCGCATTCCAACTAGAGAAAGCCTGGTGCAGCAACAAAGACCCAGCACAGCAGGGGGAAAAAAAGTAAATAAATCTCAAAAAAATAATAATGAGTAACTGGATTCTTAAGAGTTTTGACCTTTCATTAAGCAACTCCAAGGGTAAATCAGAGTGCTTGGGGGGAAAAAATGCAGATCCGGTAATATATATGTTACAAAACTAATCTTTTACTGAAATCAGCACTCTTCTTTTTTCTGACAGTGCAATAAAAACCTAGAGCCAATTCTCAGATAATGACAGCAGCAGCTAGTATTAAATAAACAAGACAGTACTTAAAAGTCCATAACACACATCATTTAATTTTAGGAGGATCCTAACACTTTCATCTTAGGATGGACAAAAGGTTCAGAGAGGTTAACTGCCCAAGGGCACTCAATTAGTAGGTAGTGTAAAACCAGGCATGAATTCGTGTTCGTAGTTCAAGTGCTCTTGATGTTCAAGATACATTAAACAGTATCTCCCCCAAAATTAGTAGAAGCTCTAAAAAAATGTACATAAGGTGCTACATAAGTAGCGCCTCAGTAGTAGGTTGTTTTGTTCTTCTGCCACAACGTCCTCTGCTCCAGTCTGCCTCCTGTTCCCTTCTACCAACACTAGGCTGGGAAAGACTGTCCCAGATGTTTAGATCAAACGGGAGAGAAATCTAGCTTCCTTGAGAAGAATACTTAAAACACTATGCCAGACCTATTAGTTAAAGCTCAAAAAGAAAATGAGATGGTGGATAAGCAGTAGTGAGCCCGATACAGAGACTGATGGAGAGAGAGAAACAAAATGTAATGTCAGGGCAAGAGTAGGAGATAACAATAGTAAATAACAGCAACTATGAACTAAAACAACAAAATGTCTCTGCGGACTCCGGCAGAGAATACTGATATCAAAATTTCTAATTTTCTAGCAATACTGATATCAAAAAACTGCTAAGATATCTCTGAAGCCAGATGATAGTTAATAAAAAGGTCCTATCAAGAAAATAAGTCTCTAACCTTTGTTTGGTTGGATTAAGAAAATCTATCTATTCTTAATGAAGAATGGGATGTGTATGAAGTCAGTTACACCTAGAGTTTGGCACAGGGCTAACCGTGACCAGATTGTGAGTGACCACTAATCAGAAACAGTGAGATAGGACAAAAAGGTAAAAAAGCAAAACAAAATCTCAGGTTAAAAAGCAAAACAAAATCACAGGTTAAAAAGCGCTGAGTGCACTGGCCCCTTCATATATGAGCCATCCTGTATATCTGAGGCCAGTATCAACTATAGTCAACTAGACAAATCATACAAGTCAACGTCAATGCCAAGAAAACTGGACAAAGAGACGTCTGATAATTTGAATCTTAAACTTTAAATACCCCAATATAGCGAATGGCTATTGTATTAAAGTTGTTTTAGACAAAAATATCAGAAGTTCTAGAGAAAGGTAAATTGAAGAACATACTCATTCTAAATAATCTATTGAAGTATATTCGTAACTGATGTCCTACTTCAACCTATAAAATTTTTCTTAATTTTGTTTGATCAGATTCTATATAATTACAATCCTTCTAAAATACTGTTAGCTTTGACATTCTTGAAACTCTGGGTACCATATGTTTGATACATATTTTTATGGGCTTCATAATTGGATATTTAAAAATTTATTGTCACAAATCAACGTAGGAGTTTTCAAAAGATTGTTTTTGTTCATTTTGAATGAATGCCTTATCAAGATTCAGGTTTCTTCTCAAAACAAAAACAACAAAAAAAATATGTGACATTTGAAGAAATTGTATAGTTATACATTCACTGCTTGAAATCCTTAAATATATTTTAGACTTTGAGGCCTAGAATCACAAGTTGCAAAGGTCAAAATACTTTTCTCTTAAGGTGTGCAGTGAACGGAAGATACTAGTGTTTTTAAGACTAGGCTTGAAATTATGGAGGGTCAAAGACCTTACAATAGAGTAGGAAATTTTTTCTAAGTTAAATTTTAATCAAGAGCTAATAAGCTAAGATATTCATCACCCAGAACATTACTTGTCTAGTCTCAGAAGTTAGCACTCTTACACAAAGGCACTAGATCACAACAGCAAGGGCAAATGACTGAATCAAAGATTATGCGGTTCTTTCTCTTATACGAAATCTTTTTAAAAAATACACTAGTCATGCAGCATTGTTAATTTTGACTTACACATGAACAGCCAAAGCAACAGTCTTTTAGTAATTTTCTCTATAGTTTGGAAAAATAATCCTCTACAGGTGATTAAAGTAACACATTCAATTTTTTCCATGAGAAAAAGTGTTTTTCTATGCCTTTGGTAAAACATCTTGGCAGACTAGAAGGCAAGGGATAATGAGAGCTGATGGTGCTAGATTCTGATGGAGATAAGAAAGATAAGGCTGTGTGGCCTATAACCAAGGCTCAGAATCAGGCTGAGCCCAGTCCCCACTGACTCTCATTCTCTTGGAGTGAGTCTATTGTGTTTCCTTCTGTTGGAAATTATCTTTAAGACAGGGCCATGTCACTATTATTAGTTTCCTATTGCTGCTTTAACCAATTACCACTAGTTTAGTAGCTTAAAACAACACATATTTATTATCTTATGGTTTTGGAGGTCAGAAGCTTGAAATGAGTCTCACTGGGACAAATCAAGATGTCACTAGGGCTGCATTCCTTCTGGAGGATCTAGGGGATATGCTTCCTTGTCTTACCTAGCCTCTGGAGGCTACTCGCATTCTTCAGCCCACGGTCCTTTCTTCCATCTTCAAAGTCAGCGATTAGATCACTCCAACCTCTACGTCCACTGTCACGTCTTTTATGACTAACTCTCCCACCTGTTTCACTTATAAGGGCCCTTGTGATTATACTAGACCCACCCAGATAATCCGGGACAACCTCTCCATCTCATGATCCTTAATTTGATTATATCTCCAAAGGTAACATTCTCATATGTTAACACATTCAGATTCTAGTTATTAAGAAGCAGAAATCTTTGGGGAGTTATTTCTGCACCGTCAATAACCCAAGCCACAGGTGCCACCAATTATGACATTTGAAGATTCCTAACAAGTAACGTATGGTAGATAATGTTGCCACAAATTCTTTGAAGCTACTTTCATCTGAGAGGTGGAGTTTATTTCCCCACCTCTGAATCTAGACTAGCCTATGACTTGCTTTGAGCAAGAGAATGTGGTAGAAGTGACAAGCAGTTTTCTAAGCCTAAAACTCAGAGGTCTTGCAACTTTCTATCTTCATTCTCTGGGAATGCTATTCTAAGACTGCCATATAAGAAAATCAGTAGAGCCTACTGGAGAATGAGAGGCCATCTGGAAGAGAATAAGGCACCCCAGGAGACAGACAGCCAGACATGCCAGCTCTCCAGCTCAAAACAGTTGCACAAATGAGCACACAGAAACTGCCCAGCCAGACCACAGAATGGTAGGAAATAAATCACTGTTGCATGTCATTAAGTTGGGGTGGTTAGTTATGCAACTGACATAATATTGGTTACTGGGAAAAACCAGTCTACAATGTGTACGTATCTGGATGAGCTTTTGGCAGGAGGAATAAAGAAGGTCATTTGGGTTAGATGGGAGAGGAGAACAGCAGGTAGACTTTCATGGCTGTATCACAAAGCATGATCAGGCTGATACAGGAAATGACTGTTAAATAAGAATGACCCTGGCTATTTTTATGATCTGTTCTAAGTGGAAATAAAAGCCATTACAGTTTCTAAGAAGAGGCAGATAACTAAAACTATATCAAAGAAAACATAAAGTGCCTACCATACCAGCTTGAGACACAGCAACTGCCCAAAACATGCTTAAAATAAAACAAACCATAAATAAAGAGGTAGGGAAAGACATTTGAGCCAGACAGTAACAACAGGTCCCAGGGCATAAAGTGGTCAAAATCCAGTATTAATACTGTGTGACTTTGGCAGGTCATTGACAATGGAAAAGACAGCTGTTCTCTCTGCCCTTACACCCCTGGTCCCGCATGCAGGCTTGGGTTCCTACTGAACATTATGACTGTTTTCACCAAGTAGTATCATTAAATTGAACTGAATAGAATCAAACTGACCTACCTCCCTACGTTCCAGTCTATAAGCTTCCTGCCTTTAAGAGCAAGCCATACATTAACACAGTGACTGGCATGTACTAGGTGGTTCATAAATGTTCATTTATTGGACAGTTTTAGGGAAAACTGATCAAAGAAAACATCCAGTCCTGTTTCAGGTTGGTGTGAACTTCTAAATGCAGCAACCACATCTTTTTAAACTTGGCATTCCAGTTCAGTTCAGTCGCTCAGTCGGGTCCGACTCTTTGCAACCCCATGAACCGCAGCACACCAGGCCTCCCTGTCCATCACCAACTCCCCGAGTCCACCCAAACCCATGTCCATTGAGTTGGTGATACCATCCAACCATAGCATTCCAAGTGCTCAATAAAACAACTGGCCCACAGGAGCCACTCAAATGTTAAGTTGAATCTAAAAAGAAATGTAGTTAGGAAAAAACTGATTAGAGTCTTAAGAAAATAAAACTGGGCAAATACACAGATTACAGATAAGAACCATATCTAACATCTAAGTGAAAATGTCTACAATTTATTTCAGCTTAAGTATATCAACATCATCTGCCCTTTTAAACTAAGAGAAAAATTCTATCAATTTACTATATTGTTCCATTTTGAGAACTAATATCACAGTTCCTCAATTTTCAACTTAACCCCTTTCTACAATTCACACATTAAACTTACCCACATCAGTGTCCAACTAATACCAATTTAATCATTTAATAATGGCATACTGCTATAACATGTAAACAATTACCATGTAAGAACACAAAACGTTAAATGATGATATGGTATGAAACAACTAATTCTGAGCTAGAAAATATCTAAACCCCAATCCTGGCTAGAACAGACTCTAGTTTTGTCAGGCACCACCTTCAGTTTTGTCACTGGTTTATCAACTGAAACTAAACCACCATGAACTAGCTACCTAACAGTTTCTATCAGCCCCAACTCTCTCTCTCTAGATATTCAAAGGAGTTTACAAAAGGCTTCAAGCGAGAAAACTAGTTTTACAAACTGAAACTCTTTGTGGTTGGCCTTAATATGAATAGTAGATGTAATGACTCACAAGGTTAGATTGTGTCTTTGCAAAAACTCGACCTTTAGAAGGAAAAAATGGCGCCTACTATTTCATTCAGTACCCAAGAATAGGACCATGCTTTACAATCAAATAAGATTCTCCAAGTGCTTTGTTTTCCACTATTCCAAAGCTACATAAAATATAGACCAGTGACTGGCCAACTTTTTCCCAAATGGCAAGACAGTTATTTGAAACTACTCAGCTCTGTCCTTTCAGTGCAAAAGTGGTTGTAAATACTATGTAAACAAAATATTAAAAGATATGCTGTGTTCTAATAAAACATTAAATAGGTAAGCCCATAGCTGCTGATCCCTGTTCTATAGTGATCAGTGTTTTAAGACTGTTTTCTGTTATATAATATGGTGGAAATCTTTGAGTGTAAATTTAAACAAAGGTCTGGTGATACACAGAAGTATGCCTAGCCAACAAGACTTTTATCTTTGTTTCCACATGAAAATGATCCGTAATATCATGGCAAAGAGGAGATATTGAGAACTAGACATAAGAAAACGAACTTTGAGGCTCCTTTGTTCCTCTAAATGAATTAGAATTTCCAAACTTACTATAGAACAGAGAAGCTCATCCCGTAAGGACAGGAAGGGGAAAAACGGAAAGTAAACAAGCTATAGGTGGCAGGTGTGGAATAATTTTAGGAAAGCCAAGGAAACAGAGATGCTACATCATTTATAAAAGTCTAGAGAGCAAAGAATTAGAAAGTGATCATTCCAGTATTGTTAGGCACTAAGTAATTTTATTAAAGTGATCTTGTCTTCCTAGGATTCCCTGGTAAGAGACACTAACCTCACTCATTTAGATGGCTCAAACAATATACTCCATTACTCACTGTCATCAACTAAAACGCTGGTCCCAAGTAAAACCTCCTACATAGCTTTAAACAGTCACTGAAGGCAAAAAAAAAAAGTTAATCATGTATTTTCCATACTTCTAACCCAAACTCGACCCCATGACGTACTTCTATCGAACATGCCATGTCTTCATGCCTGCCTCCTTTTTCTACTCACCAAAATTTTCTCTGGAAGGGATCAAATTTATTTACATCAAAACAAACAAACAAAACCCAACTTACATTCAAGGATGTCAAAACTAAAAGGAGCTCAAATTTTATTTCTTACAAATCAAATAAACTTTCTCTAAACTTTGAAATCTCAGTCATCAGCAAACAAAGGAAAAAAAAGACAAGAGGAGAATGTTGCCAGTGCCACAGCCTAGAAGACAGACCCGATTACTTCTTTACCACTGTGTGGAAGCAGAGAACAGTGTCTGTTCCTCCTTTCTTCACATGGCTGCCCAGCTAGATTAAATTCCACAGCTTCCTTTATAGCCAAATGTGGCAATGGGCCAGAAATGTGCCTTCACCTTGCCTAGAATGTGGATGTGATACCAGGAAGCTCACAGTCAGGTCACAATGCCAGCCCTGGACTGCTCAAGACTTCTTCACATGAAAAAATAAACTCAGTTTTTGAGGTCTCTGTGAGAACAGCCCAAACTATACCTTAACTGACCATATGTCATATTTTACTATGCTGTCCTAATAGGTTCTAAGTTAAATATTTCTTTAAAAGAACACCTTATTTGGCTGAAAGCTTTAAATCATTTAACTAAGCAATCCATAAACAGCAGTACCAGGATTACAGTATTGATTTTCTCAGATACCACCTTTCTTATATGATAGTCAAAAAACTGCTCGCTCTGCTTACATGGAAGCAGCATCAGATCAGATCAGATCAGATCAGTCGCTCAGTCGTGTCCGACTCTTTGCGACCTCATGAATCGCAGCACGCCAGGCCTCCCGGAGTTCACAGAGACTCACGTCCATAGAGTTAGTGATGCCATCCAGCCATCTCATCCTGTTGTCCCCTTCTCCTCCTGCCCCCAATCCCTCCCAGCATCAGAGTCTTTTCCAATGAGGCAACTCTTCACATGAGGTGGCCAAAGTACTGGAGTTTCAGCTTTAGCATCATTCCTTCAGCTTTAGCATCATTCCTTCCAAAGAAATCCCAGGGCTGATCTCCTGAAGAATGGACTGGTTGGATCTCCTTGCAGTCCAAGGGACTCTGAAGAGTCTTCTCCGACACCACAGTTCAAAAGCATTAATTCTTCGGTGCTCAGCCTTCTTCACAGTCCAACTCTCACATCCATACATGACCACGGGAAAAACCATAGCCTTCACTAGACGAACCTTTGTTGGCAAAGTAGCAGCATATTATAATACAAACATAAAAGTATCTAAAAATAACATTTCACTCCTTTTTTTTGTTAAGTATGATTGTGAAAGTGAGATGAAAAATCTCATGGAATCACCAAAATACCTGAAAATTAGGCACTAGTAGATTTTACACTTTAAAGGTATAGGGTGGCAATACTACTAAAATACAAAGATTTCTTAAATGTATATAAATTTGTCTCTTCCTGATTTCTGGCTTACTTTCATGATTATTACACAGGGATACAGACATGGATGGCATAAGACAGGGGTGAAAAGATCAGGCTTGGCTGAATGTAGTAAATGCTTCTCCTTCCCCCAAAGCTAAGTTGTTGGCATGCTTTGATAGTATCTAAATTGTCTCCCCTTTAAAAATAGTTTTCATCTTTGGCCAATATCACTGGTTTTCCTCTCTGCTACATGTAAGGATCTGCTTCTTTTTCTCCCTTCCCTCCCCCTACCACCCTAGAATTTGCCTTTTTAAAAATCCCATTGAGGCTACTAACCACTGCAGCTCCATTTTTTTTTTTTCATACTTCTCTGTTGCCTGTCATAACTCAAAAGACAGAGAGCCTGGTGCCACCAGGTATAATCCTTGCTGCACAACAGTAAGGTGCCCTTGCTGGGGTGCTTTTTAAATTACCACTTCCCAAATCCCACCCTAACCCAATTAAAAAAGAATCTAAAGGATTTCAAAAGCTCCCCGGGTGATAATGAATGTTCAGTGAGGGTGAAAGAAAAAATATGGCCTCTGAAGATCAGAAAATCTATATTCAAATCCCAGTTTTGCCATTTAATAGCTGTGATTTTGGACAAGTTACTCAACCTTCCTAAACTCCATTTATTCCTAAAGTATCCACTACATGTCAAGCACAATGTCAGATGTTGAGTTAGGGTGATCATGACAGTCCCTGTCCTCTAGAAGGTTACAGAAGAAACAGGAATTAAAGGGAAAAAAAGTGAAAGTCACTCAGTCATGTCCAATTCTTTGCAACCCCCATGGGCTGAAGCTCACCACGCTCCTTTGTCCATGGAATTCTCCAAGCAAAAATACTGGAGTGGGTAGCCATTCCCTTCCGCAGGGCATCTTCCAGACCCAGGGATTGAACCTGAGTCTCCTGCATTGCAGGATTACCATCTGAGCCATCAGGGAAGCCCATACAAGCAAACAAATGTAATCCTAAAAGGGCTACAAGGACACACAAGGAGGAAATCCAGTCTAGATTCCAGGGATCAGCAAAATCTCTAAAAAGGTAAAAGCAAGGCTGAGTTCTGCAGGACAAGTAATGATAGCCAGATAAGGCTGCTAAAGCAAGATAGAGGAGGAAGTGTATGCAAAGGCCTGGATAGTAGTCAGCTTATTTGGGAGATATAAGTAGTTCAGCAAAACTAAAATAAGAATGAGGGAGGAACAAGAGATGAGGATCAACAATGACTTCAGCTTCCACATTTGCAAAACAAAGATATTATTTGCTCTGCTTGGTTACTCAAAGATCAAATTACATATATAGCAAACTGTCTTGAACACAACAGGTACTCAGGTGATAAATTCCCTCACCTTTCACACGAGAAGAAGCTTGCCTTTTATAAGCATTTCCAATCAACAACACACTTTTTCTTTTGAGCCAATCAACAACACACTTTTTCTTCAGATGATTTCATCATAGCACAGAATTCAACAGTAAGTTCTTTTCAGCTATTTTGTTTTTCTGGGGTGCATTTTATCTACTGTGGATTAATGAACAGTCAACTCTTAGGTCTCAAGGACACTAACATTGAGACTTCCTTCTAAAGGTTCAGACACTTGAGGGTTCTCCAACACCAGGCTGTAGATAAAAAAGGTTTTAATATATTGTTTAAATGAACTGAAGCTGTGAAGCAATACAGAATGTGGACCACAATACTTCAAATCCAACCCTGACTCTGATACTCACACGAGCTTTGTGCTTAGTCACTCAGTGGTGTCGGACTCTTTACAACCCCATGGACTGCAGCCCGCCAGGCTCCTCTGTCCATGGGATTCTCCAGGCAAGAATACTGGAGTCAGTAGCCATTTTCTTTTCCAGGGGATCTTTCAGACCTAAGGATCAAATCCAGGTCTCCTTCATTGCATGCAAATTCTTTACTGTCTGAGCCATCAGGGGAGCCCTGACTTTGACTTGAGTTAGACATTAATGATTTACGTTGGGTAAGAGACATCTTTCTGTGTCTTGGTTCCCTTATGTGCCAAAATGAACAATATAAAACAGGATCCCTTAACACAATATAACAGAGCTACTTTTTAACTGCCACTGCCTCACTCCCCCCACATTAAGGGATGGGTTAGGTAAGAACAGACTCTTAAAGCTATCTTTCCCTGATAGAGATCCTGGAGGTCAGCCATAGCTGGCAGCAAAGATGTATATCAGACTTTTCATGGTCAATTGATAAAGCTACCTAGATTCTGCAGATGTCCTTCGGCTCCAAAATGCTTTGATTCTTTTAAATACTATTTTAGCCCTTTAAGAATTAATTCACATAAACCCTAAAAACAAGTCTAAAAATTAATTTATTTCTGAAGAGAATACTAATGACTCAATTTAAAATGAGAGGACTCATCCAGAGAAGAATTACCAATACAAGTTTAGAATGGCAAATATTGTCAAGATGCTACTTTCATTATCTTTCCTGGTACAAGGTTTATTAGAAAACTTTACTATTCAGTTTTATGTTTCAATATGCCTCAACTTAAAAAAGCTACTTTTAGAAGCATGTCAGGTGATAATGTTAATTAAAATTACTGTGGTAATCATTTATGTATATAGCAGTCATTATGTTGTACACCTTAAATACAATTTTATATGTCAATTAGATCTCAAACTGAAAAAAAAAATATCAATACTAGCACAATCATAGGAAACATACTACCTTAAAATATGTCTGTGTGTGCTTAGGTGCTTAGTTGCTCAGTTGTGTCTCACTCTTTGTGATCCCATGGACTATAGCCCACCAGACTCCTCTGCTCATGGAATTTCTAGGGAAGAATACTGGAGTGGGGTGCCATTTCCTACTCCAAGGGATCTTCCGGGCCCAGGAATTGAACCTGAGTCTCTTGGGTCTCCCACACTGGCAGGCAGATTCTTTACCACTAGAACCATGTGGGAAGCCCCCACCTTAAAATATGGAGACTTCTATTAAATATTTTTGGTCTTAAGTGTGAAATTTTACTACATTCTGAATGGCATCACAGCTTCCCACATGGAATGACGCAAATAGAGTTCTTGATAAGGAAATCAAATTATTTTAGTAACTCACCCCTGCACATTAATGTAGAGAATGTAGTCAGCTGATCAATGACTTTTAATTTAGAAGTAGCTGTATTTAGAAAGAAGCAACTTTTGAGTGCCTATTATATACCAATCACTGTGCTAAAGAGAATTATGTGTATTATGTCATTTAGTCCTCTGAGGTAGGTACAGTCATCTCTCAGTATCCATGGGGGATCTGGTTCCAGGACGCACACACCTCCATATTAAAATCTGCAGATGCTCAAGTTCCTTATATAAAATGGTTTAGTATTTGCATACAACCTACGCACATCCTCTCTTTCACTTTAAACTATCTCTAGGTTACTTATAATACGTAACACACAATGCATATGTTATATATATATAGCTGCGGGTATGCAGCAAATTCAAGTTTTGCTTCTTGGGACTTTCTGGATTTTTTTCCTACTACTTTAGGCCTGTGGTTGGTTGAATACTCATATGCAGAACCGGCATCCTCAAATACAAAGAACCAACTGTACTATTATTAGCACACCTATTTTACAGAAGGGAAGTGGACCTTAGATTTTGTACCTTACTCAGTTATTCTTTGAACTCAGAGCTCAAGAAAAATCCTTAAATTAACTCTGGTTCAAAGCAGTTTTCTCTAGGTACAATACACCTTAATTAACTTAGAATCTTCAGAAAATTAAAGCCACATTATAGCACAAACTTCATAAACAGTGACTGAATTTCCCCTTCAGTTTTCTCTTTAATATGCCAAAATAATTCTAGAACCTGAGCTTTCCAAATCCTTTAATCATTTATGGTGCTCTCTGCTATGCCTACCATTAGAATGATTTTAAAAAACATTAATACTGTATCAATTATTTTTAAAAGCACAGAGATAATCAAGAGATCCTAATAGTCTTAAACACTATCCTCAAACCAAAAGATAAATGGAGATTGGGAAACTTGCATTCTAAAGTGCCATCATCCAGATAAAATTACTCTGTGAATTAGGGTAATTTCAATCAGATTCTATAAAATGGAACATTTTTCTCAAGACTAAAATTAGAGTGTAACCATAGGATAGTTTAAGGGCCCAAACTTTGGAACATAAAATGGTCTGACACGTGTCAAATTCAACAGCAGAAGGCAAGCAGCAGGGGCTAGGGAGAGAAGGAACAGTTTAGAAAAGTAGTAATAAATGACAAAATGACTTACCTATTCATCTCACTGGCAGCTGTACCTTAATTACTCTCAAAAATCACATGCTGCTAAAATAAGTTCTAATATCTTACTATACGGTGTCCTGCATTTTAAGTTAACACATTACATTATTAAGAGAATCCCCAATGACATTTCATAAGGACTAGAAACTCAATTATATTTTCTTAGAAGGCACAAGCACTTATGACTTAACAGTTACTAACACACAACAATCTGGTGTACATAATCTAACAAACCAGTGTAGGTGTGTATACTCTGTTAATTCCTTAACTTATTAATCACTCTTAAAAAGGATTGCTTTCTTCAAAATACAAATGACAATACCATAAGCACAATTTAAAGTGTCACATATGCTATTTGGTAATAAAAATCAGATGAATTTTTTTTTAAAACTGTTATTATACTTAAAGTCCATTTACTATGTAAGAACTCAGCATGACAAACACAAAGTTATTAAATGAGGAAATGTAGGCAGGAGATTCCACTTCAGTTGTGTGACAGGAAGTACTAGCTCTGGAAGTTTAGAAACAGGAATACCAAGCTCTGCTGTAGCACAAGAAATAAAGGAAAATATGCTGATGAATGAGAGTAAAAGAAGTTCTTTTCAGTTACAACCTGCGATATATTAAAGGCAACCCAAAACCATTCCAAAAGTTAAGGGGGAAAAAATGCCTCATTTTTTTCCACTAGGCTTAGGTGACAATGTGCTTCCTTAGGTACACTGGAATTCAGATTCTGCAGTTTCGCTGTAACAAGACTGCTTGTGACTCATGTTTTACACATCCTTAGAGAGACAAGGGTGACTTGTAACATTTAACAGGTTAGTTTCTATTTTAAGTTGGATGATTATTACATTTTTTATAGCAACACATAAGTAAATTATTTTTAAGTGTCTAAGTTTCACAACAGTGAATAAACTGAACATTACTAAACTGTACAGTTAAAAATGGTTAAGATGGTATATTCTGTTATATCTTACCACACAAAAAATGAGAACGTTAATCAGACATTATTCCACTTAAATGTTAATAGTAATTTGTTACATAAAATTTGATTACTCATAAACCAAATTCTTAGGCTTAATTTTTAGTAATTTGTTACTGTCATTAGCAGCTGGATTCGTTTCACTGTAACTAATTTTTAAAGATACTTCCATACATGAGGAAATTCTTTAATTTTAAAGTAGTGTGTGAGAGTGAAAGCACTATACTCAATTGGCATCTTTCAAATCATCTGAATTACTTACTGCCAACAAATACTGGTTATGAAATTATAAATGTGGTTCTACTTCAGCTGATTCTTTCATTCAGTGAAGTGCAAATTTCGAAATTAGGAGAGCAAGATCCCTAAATGAACAGGCTTTTCTTAAAGCAGTGGTAGTCTTGATTGTGAGGCAGGCAACACTTCCCACTCCTCAGCCTTTAGCACAATTGTGGCCCAAAATACTAAGGTCAATCATTTTCCATCACCGTTTTCTCACCTGGCTCAGCCCTACCAAATTTGACAGGCTTTTGTAAACTTTCTTAAGGTTCTGTTCAGAAAAGCGTGCAATCTAGGTGAGTTTGGTAGCACGGAAGGGCCTGAGAGGAATCAGCTTGGCTCGGCCAACTCGGGGGTGGGGGTGGGGGGGGGATGGTCTCCAGGAAAAGAAAACCGGATTGGCTTCAACTTTGCGCAAACCCTCTTTCTCAGTCACAGATAGCTCCATTCCCGATGAAGGGCTGTGTTCTCGAAAGATCTACCCCTTTCCAACTCAAATGTCATTCCCAGATCAGCTGCTTGAGGGGCCAGCGGCGCTCAACCCACGCCCTCTTCTCCGAGTACCTTCTTCAAGTACCAGAGCTGGCCTCAGCTCACCCTACAAGCTCCCATCCAAGCCCTGCACGAAAGCCCTACACGAAGACTGGCCCTGGCCCGGACCCCGCCCGTGGAAAAGTCTGCCCCACCATGTCAGCAGGGGGCCCCGCCTGGGCGGCCGTGGCCGTTTGAAGGTCTGCGCTCCAGGGTCCGCGGCGGACAGCCAGGACCACAGGAGTCTCTCCGTAGTGGGAAAAGATGGCCTCACCTTGACCCTGATCTCGTAGGTGGTGAAGCGGCCCCGGCCGACCCCCACTGTCTGCGGGTTGCTCACATCTATCTCGAGGAAGTTGCTGGGAGGCCCGTAGGCGTCATTCAGGTTCTGCGGCTTGGTGATCAGCCGCCGGGTGTCCGCCACGGTCTCCGCCATTTCGCTGCTGCAGCCGCCGCCGCCGCCGCCGCCGCGGACTCCCTCCGCCCCCTCCGCGTTCTACCGACACCTCCGCCGCCGCTGCTGCTGCTGCTGCCCGCCGCGGAGACACCGGGCTCGCGCGCAGCGGTCGCAAGGCGAACGAGCACGTAGAGCGGGCGTTCACCCCCACGCGCGTAGCTCCTCCCCGCGTCCCTCCGGCTTCCGCCTCCTGTGCCCTGGAGGGAAACAGCTGACCTGTCGGAACTTCGCGCCCGAGACCCGGGAGACCCAGCGGAAGCCGCGGAAGGGGACTGGGTCTAGGCAGAGGAGGGGAACAGCAGGCTTGGAACTTGTAGGTGCGGACAGGTTCCGGCCGGACTACAGAGCCCACAATGCACCGGGCGAGCGCGCCCCCGCCGGGCCGAGGCAGAGCTGCTTTGGGCTCAGTTTCAGTGTCGGCCTCGGCCTGGAGCAGTGGAAAGAGCACTATACGAGATCTTCGCGGCCTTGGAAGACGCGGGGACAAAAGTTAAATGGCGAGCTAGGGGAGGTTTGCCCACAGTCCGAGCAAAATTGCCTACGCTAATTCAATGCCAACCTATCCACCGTCTCGCTGTGAACCACTGAAAATGCCTTTCCAGATAGATAACTTTGAATTAATGCCTCAAGTGATTTTTGACATCAATTTGATAGTTTTACCGTACATGCGTCTGGCTTGGTAAATTGTGGTAGAGTGGTCTAAAAACTACTTCATAAGATCATACCGTAAGGTCAAGCCGTTTGGGGAGACTGATCAGTCCTCTAAAACAAGATAATATATGGGCTGAAACTTGCCTTGAATTTCTGATGGTCGAGTGATCTGCAGCTTTTCCCCTTCACTTACCACACAGTTACAGTAAATTAAAAAAAAAAAAGTGGTAAACATATTGCTGCAGCATTTGAAATGGAATTCAGATAACCTTTATCAGAAACGAAAAAACGACAAAACAATTAAGTAGATCATAGTTAATCTCCGACAAATGCAAACTTTGAGCATTGAGGTAAAAGGACAGATGTCTATCCCTGCCTGGGGAGTTATCTCTCTTGTTACGGTCTCATAACCCTTTTTGCATTTCTTTATATGTTGAGTTTCAGAAAACTTATTCACTTTAAATAATCTGATTTGTCCCTTAAACTAAAAAATTACCTGCATCTTTAGCAATGCTCAGAAAAGTTGGTGTAAAAAATTACTTAAGCATGATGTCAATCCCTTTCAGGAAAACTCAACATTCATTCATTAAGCAAGGATTTACTGAAGACCTGCTAGGTGTTTTCAACTCTAGATATTAGAGGTAAAAGGGTGAGGAAGACATTAAAATTCCCTGATCTTATCAGGTTAATTGTTTTGTATTAATATATTGTCTATCTTGGGTAGACAAATAATAAACCAATAAGTAATACATCTACCAATATGATTAATGTTATAAAGAAGATAATACTGGGTAATGTGAATGAAAGTGACCCAACAAGCTCATTAAGTTGGTCAGAGAAGTTCTTTGAGTGTATCTCTCCAAGAGAGAGTAATATCAGAGTAAGTATGCCCAGACAGGACTCCCAGAATAAGGGCATACTTACTCTGTTGCAAGAGACCAAAGGGAAACTTGACAGGTATGATTACAGCAGTGAGCTCAAGAATGTATTTAATGATTCTTTGAATTGAACTATGTGAGACCTGAGAGACCAAGAACCACTCTATTGTATTGTCATCCATGACACTTGAACAAAGCAATTATGGGATATTTGCTTAGAAAGCTTCTGTCTCATTGGAGGCCATGGCAGAGTAGCTTTGGGCAGCAGCAATTGCCTGCAGTGAAGTAGCATCTACAGAAAATAGCAGCACAGTCACACAGCTAAAGAGCTTCCCAGGATAAACATCTGGAAAAAAATCATCTTTATTTTTCAAGGCGATACGATTGCATTCCTAGAAAAACCTATGAAGAGTAAGCTAGTAGAATTAGCAAGAAAATTTAGTGACTGAATGAAGGTATCAAATTTAATTTATAGTTTTCCTCTAAGCAATGTCTAGTTAGACTGGAGATGGGAAAAATATCATATTCATAACAGAGACCAAAGTAAAAAAGAAAACAAGAATGGAAGGCACAAGAGCTACAGGAAACAAAATTATGAAATTTTAATAAAAGATATAAGCCAAAACCTAAATAAAAAAGACTCCATGTTCTTGGATAGGAGGACTTAATATAAAACAAATCACCTAATTTACTATTAATAATGCAAATAGAATCAGAATCCCACTGCAGTTGGTTTTACTTTGCCTTGGGTGCATAGGGTAGTAGTGGACAAGAATTTTCTTTTTTAAGTTCATATGTTGGAGATTAACCAAGAAGACCATGAACATGAAAAGAAAAATGTGATTTGCTTTACCAAATGTTAAAACTTAACTATAAGACTAACTGTAAGCAAAAGCATAGGGAATTCCCTGGCTGTCCAGTGGTTAGACTCCTCACTTTCACTGCAAGGCCCCAGTTGGATCCCTGGTCTGGGAACTAAGACCTCACAAGCTTCTCAGCACAGACCAAAAAAAAAAAAAAAAAAGCCACAAGAGTATGGTTTTGGCTGTGTATAAGATAGAGTGTAGTACAGAGGGAGTGTTTCACATCATTGGGGAAGTATTTCTGGCATAATCCTCTGCATTATGTGTGTCTGACTCTTTGTGACCCGTGGACTGTAGCCTGCCAGGTTCCTCTGTCTGTGGGATTTTCCAATCAAGAATACTGTAGTGGGTTACCATTCCCTTCTTCAGAGGATCTTCCCGACTCAGGAATTGAACCCAGGTCTCTTGCATCGTCTGCATTTTCAGGCAGATTCTTTACCACTGAGCCACCTGGGAAGCCCACCCCTGTGTTATACCATATATGAAAAAATTCCAGATAGAACTTATTTATTGTTGATGGTGGGTATTTTTTATTTTGGCCACACCACATGGCTTGTGGGATCTTAGTTCCCCAACCAGGGATTGAACCCAGGCCCTCAGCAATGAGAGCATGGAGTCCTAAACATTAGACCACCGGGGAATTCCAAGATACAATTCAAATATTAATATGTGTGTGTGTGTTTAGAGAAATTTTAGGAGAAAAATTGTACAACCTTGAGTAAAAAAGTGCTTCCTAAGCAATATGGGAAACAAACTATAAAGAAAAAGTAGTCATTTAAGTGCATAAATTTTTTGTAAAAATTACTTTTTAAAAGACATTATAATAAAAGAATTGAAGGAAATATGTTTGTAACAAGTAAGATAGTAAAAGGCTAATATTCCTAATGTGAAAAGAACTCCCCATAAATTGATAAGAAAAAGAATCCCATAGAAAAATGGGCAAAGAATGTGGATAGGTCCTATTTTATACTTTTTCAGATAATGAATTTATCAAATCTGCATAATAACTCTAAAAGTGGGTACTATTATTGTCTGCATTTTAAAAATGGGAAAACTGAGGCACAAAGGCAAAATAACTTGAGTACAGAATGGCAAAACTAACTCCAGTATTTACATATGTAACCACTATTTTTTGCTCTCTCTTAGGAAAAGAAATTAAAATGGACAGTAAATGAGAACAATATGCTCAATCTCATTAATCAAATAAATGTGCGTACGTGCTAAGTTGCTTCAGTAATGGCTGACTGTTTGGGACCTCTTGAACTGTAGCCCATCAGGCTCCCCTGACAATGGGATTCTCCAGGCAAGAATACTGGAGTGGGTTGCCATGCCCTCCTCCAGGGGATCTTTCCGACCCAGGAATCAAATCCTCATCTAAGCAAATATGAAATACTGTTTTCTGTCTAGCATATTGGCAAAAATAACAAGTAACAGGGAAATAACAGGGAAACAAGGATTTCCCTGGTGGTCCAGTGGTTAAGACTCTGCACTCCCAACACAGAGGGCCCTGGTTGGAACCCTGGAAGGGGAACTAGATCCTGCATGCTGCAACTAAGACTTCATAAGCTGAAACTAAGGATCAGGCAGGCCACAACTAGATCTAGTGCAGCCAAATAAATAACTAAAAAAAACCCCACAAGATCAGAAACAGTGTTATGGAGACTATAGGGAAAGAGACAATTTGCTCATATTTATCAAAATTAAAGATATTTGGAAAAAAGTATTTAGGAAACTTTGATCCCCAAATCCAACTTTTGCTGCAAGAGACTATAGTACTTAAGAATGTAACCACAAGAATGTTTATGGCAGCTTTATTTGTGGTGGTGAAAACTGAAAACAGCCTGAATTAGAAATGCTTGGATTATAGTATATTCAAACTATGGGAAAGTATATAATATTTTTATGTAATTTACATGTAATATATAAGTTAAATAATAGAGTAGATGAAATAGTTTAACTTTTATTTAAGATGTTAGAGTATACCTATTTTTAGTTATTAGAGTTAGAAGAGGAGGGACTTCCCTGGTGGTCCAGTGGCTGAGACTTCACACTCTCAGTGCAGGGGCATTGGGCTTGATCCCTGGTCAGGGACGCTGCAACTAAGACCCAGCACAGCCAAATAAATAAAATTTTTAAAATGAATTAGAAGAGGAATATCCATGATATTTTGGAAAGAGGATCAAAGAATAATATGTGCAGTATGATCTAATTTGGGTAAACAAATAAAAGCCTGTCAGTCTACGTATGAAAGGATATACACCAGACTGTTAACACTGTTAACTCAAGAAAGGGTGGTAATTGAAGCGAGGAGTAGGGATGAGAAGACACAAACATAATCTAAGCATGGGCTAGATTATAGAAAACTATAACCAATTTTATGTTTTCCTAATGGTCCATTGGAGAAGGCTCTTGAGAGTCCCTTGGACTGCAAGGAGATCCAACCAGTCCATTCTAAAGGAGATCAGTCCTGGGTGTTCTTTGGAAGGAATGATGCTAAAGTTGAAACTCCAATTCTTTGGCCACCTGATGCGAAGAGCTGACTCATTGGAAAAGACTCTGATGCTGGGAGGGATTGGGGGCAGGAAGAGAAGGGGACAACAGAGGATGAGATGGCTGGATGGCATCACTGATTTGATGGACATGAGTTTGAGTGAACTCCGGGAGTTGGTGATGGACAGGGAGGCCTGGCGTGCTGCAATTCATCGGATCACAAAGAGTCGGACACGACTGAGCGACTGAACTGACCTGAATAGTCCATTTTAGACAAATTATGTCAATTTGCCTGTATTACTGTGTGTTCCTTGAGTAGTGTATTAGCTTATCATAGCTAGGTAGATCCAATCACTAAGATCATCCATTCCTGTTTATTCAGAGATCACTGAACAGTCAACTGATCGTAATTTCATTTTTGTGAGGATTTTCTTTTTTTAAATTTTTTTGAATTGAAATATAGTTGATTTATAATGTGTTAGTTTCAGGTGTTCAGCAAAGTAATTGCATTATATATTATGTATATGTATATATGTGTGTTTATATATATTCTTTTTCAGATTATCTTCCATTTAGATTATTACAAGATATTAAATATAGTTCCCTGTGCTACATAGTAAATCCTTGTTGTTTATCTATTTTATATATAGTAGTGTGTATTTGTTAATTTATCCCTCTCCCCCATCCTTTCCCTTTTTTTTTCTGTGTCTGTGTTTCTGTTTTGTAAGTTCACTTGTATCATTTTTTTTAGATTCCACATATAAGTGATATCATGTGGTATTTGTCTTTCTCTGACTTACATATATGATAATCTCTAGGTCCACCCATATTGATGCAAATGACAATATTTCATGCTTTTATGGTTGAGTAATATTCCATTTTATATACAAACCACATCTTCTTTATCCATTCATCTCTTGTTGGACACTTAGATTGCTTCCATATCTTGACTGTTGTAAACAATGCTGCTATGAACACTGGACTGCATGTATCTTTTAAAGTTAGAGTTTTCAGCTTTTCCTGATAAATACCCAGGAGTGGGATTACTAGATCATATGGTAGCTCTGTTTTTAATTTTTTAAGGAACGTCTGTACTATTTTCTATAAAGGCTGTCCCAATTTATATTCCCACTAATAGTATAGAAAATTTCCCTTTTCTCCACACCCTTTCCAGAATTTATTATTTGTAGACTTTTTGATAATAGCCATTCTGACTGTGTGAGGTGATACTTCATTGTAGTTTTGACTTGCATTTCTTTAAGACTCAGCAATGATGAACATCTTCTCATGTGTTCATTGGCCATCTGTATGTCTTCTTTTGAGAAATGTCTATTTAAGTCTTCTGCCGAGTTTTTGATTGGGTTGTTTCCTTTTGATATTGAGTTGCATGAGCTTTTTGTATATATTGGAAATTAAGCACTTATCTATTGCATTGTTTGCATATATTTTCTCCTATTCCATAGGTTTGTCTTTTTTTTTATTAATGGTTTCTGTTGCTGTGCAAAAGTTTGTAAATTTGATTAGGTCCGATTTGTTTATTTTTACTTTTATTTCTTTTGCCTTGGGAGATTGATCTTAGAAAGTATTGCTACAATTTACATCAGAGAATATTTTGCCTGTGTTCTCTTCTAGAAGCTTTTTGGTGTTACATCTTATATTTAAGTCTTTAAGTCATTTTGAGTTTATTTTTGTGTATGGTGTGAGGGCATGTTCTAACGTCACTGATGTACATGGGACTGTCCAACTTTCCCAACACCACTTGCTGAAGAGACTGTCTTTTCTCCATTGTATATTTTTGCCTTTCTTGTCAAAGATTAATTGACCAGATGTGTTTGGGCTTATTTCTGGACTCTATTATGTTCCGCTCATCCTTTTGTCTGTTTTTGTGCCAATACTACTCTGTTTTATAGTAGCTTTGAGATATCGTTTGAAGTCTTGAGAGGGTTATCCCTCCAGCTTTGTCCTTTTTTTCAGCATTGCTTTGGTAATTCTGGGTCTTTTGTGGTTCCATATACATTTTAGGATTATTTATCATGAGGACTTTCTTGCAGGCAAAAGGAAATTCTGCCTTGTGGGTGCAGCTAGTTTATATTTTCATTTTAAACTTGTAAATTAAGGTTCTGTCTTATCAACCAGCATCTTGTGAGCTTGACTTGCATCACTACCCCACCCTAATCGCCTCTGAGGAAAATTATAAAACTGAGTAGCTGGACCTCCAGAGTATCAGACTCTGAATTTGTGGCAAACCTAATAAAGTCCTGGAAACTTCTCAAGGGCCATCCTGGCCACTCTTATGTCATTTTTCTAGTTCACACCCTGACCCACCTCCAAACATCTGCTCCCAGCCTGCTGAGAATTCTGAAGAAAATCCTAAGCTGACTGGCACATTTATGGTTTCTAATCTCAGCTGACCTTTCAACATGCCTCAGCAGTCCCTTACTTTATTTGCTTCTCAGATAAAATGTTTTGCAACCCTCTTCCTAAAACTCTCAGCATGTAACCTCACTTCATGTAGCACACAGAAAAGTAAAAGCCACAAAGCTCAGTGCTTCCTTCCTCCCCACTGAAGGCTACTTACAACATGAGTCACCCTCAGAACTTCTGAGAGTGTAAGGCATGCCCAGACCACTGCCAGCTTTTGAGAATGTGGGCATTTTCAGATTTAGTATTGAGGGAATTTATAAACACTATGATTTGTTTGTTCATTTTAAGTAAAACATTTACATGATTCAAAAGTCGAAGTGCATTTAAGAGTATCCAGTGAAACACCTGCCTCCAGTCCCTATCTGCAGCCATCTACTTCCCCTTTCTATTGACAGCCGCAGTTCTCAGTTTCTTGCTACGTATCTTTGTGTCCTTCCAGAAATAGTCTAGCATGTAAAATGTGTGTGTTTATATACATATGTATTATCTAACAGAAATGGCATCATAGAATACACACACTTTTGTACCTTCTTAACAATATATCTTGGAGCGAAATCCACACTTACTATAGCAGTAAAGTATTTCATTACATGATGTTCCATAATTTATTCAACTGGTCCCTGAAAGGGAGCAGAATGTGTGACCCCCAAATATGCCACTTTGGCATGTGGATTATCTTGAATGGAGGATAATCAAGATGCAACTGACTTTAGAAAAACTTGTACCTCTTTCCTCACTATCTAAAAGAAAGTAGATGGGGCTTGGCCCAGAGAGAGCTATTACCAAAGATAGATTTTGTCTGAATGACCTGCTGAGGCAAGGCAAACATCCTAATTGCCAGACATCTGCATCTCTTACTGTCCTCTGAATTACTGCCCTTCCCTTTTTGGAAGCCCCAGACCCCTATCCTACTCCCTAGCTCAGGATGGCTTATAAGCTTTAACTGCCCAACTTTCTCTAGTCGCTTGGCTTCTATGGGACTCTGGTACATACAAAATTAAGTTTCTCTTTGTGTTACTCTGTTTTATGTCCATTTGGTTATTATCTACTCTAGAAGCAAGTCCACAAATTTTTAGGTTTCCCAATGCATACAAATATGTTTACACTACACTGTAGTCTGTTTACAACAATATGTCTTCAAAAACAATGTACAAACCTTAATTAAAAAATAATGCTGTGGGAAAGATAGCACTGATAGACCTGCTCCACAATGAGTTGCCGCAAACCTTCCATTGTAAAAAGTGCAGTATCCGAAAAGCACAATAAAGCAAAGCCCATTAAAACTTTCAGCCCCACCCCCTGACTCCTGGGAATGTGGCAGACAGGAGAGGGCACGGAAGAGCCTTGCGCCCTGTCCCCCATACTTTGCCCTGTGCACCTCTTCCATTTGGCTACTCCTGAGCTGTAAAATAAGCTTAAACATAAAGTATTTTTTTCCTTTTCTGAGTTCTGTGAGTCAAATTATCAAAACTTAGGGAGAAGAGGGTCTTGAGAGTCCTCAAATTCGTAACCAATTAGGCACCTGGTGGCTCAAATGGCAAGGAATCTGCCCACATTGCGGGAGACCCAGGTTCAGTCCCTGGGTCGGGAAGATCCCCTGGAGAAGGAAATAGCAATCCACTTCAGTATTCTTGCCTAGAAAATTCCACAGACAGAGGAGCCTAGTGGGCTGTATTCCATGGATTCGCAAAGAATCAGACATGACTGAGTGACTAACACTTTCACTTTTCAGGCAGGAAGCAGAATCGAGTAGTTTAGGTACCCCATTTAAGGCTGGTGTCTGCAGTCTTGTGGGTCTAAATCTTTAACCTGCAGGGTTTGTGTTAACTCTAGGTAGTGTCAGAATTGAATTGTTGCACACCCAGCTGGGATTGGAGAATCAGAAGCTTTGGAGATGATGTTAAGCCCTTCTAGGCACATATCAGATAGTCTCTATCCTTCTCTTAAAAGTTAAGTTTTCTACTTCCACGATCAGGGAGGGGTTAGTGCAGGTTTGCTCCCTGGACTAAGAGTTTAGGGTCTTGGGGAGGCTAATAATTTAGTTGAACATATCTTCACACTGATCTTTTTGGTATATTTGTTCATGATTTCATTTAAAGGAGAGGCAAGTAACTTTCCTGACAGCTCAGTGGTTAAGACTCTGCACTTCCACTGCAAGAGGCATGGTTTGATCCACAGTTGGGGAACTAAGATCCCCTATGTGTGCCACGTGACCAAAAAAAAAGAAGTGGCAAGACCTAGAGCGAGCCACTCAGCAAAATAAGCCTAGTAAATGTGACTCACAGAAGGCAGGTTAGTGAGCACCTGTTGATCTGTTGTGTTTTGGGCATTCCCTTTGAGCAATATTACTTGCCACCCTGAGACAAAGTTTTGTCCAACACACACATAATTCTCTATTTTATTACTTGTGTGTGCGTGTGTGATTTAGTGTCTCTTCTGTATTGGTAAACCAGGCAGTACCCAGATGGTTGTATCAACATCAGAACCCCCCTCTCTTGCTGTTTTCAAGTTCTTCTCCACCAATTAAGCCACTTTCCCTATACCTTGTCTTTACCCTTTGTGGTAGCCATAAGAATGTGCCTCTCAGATCTCTAGCCTCAGGAACATAATTAACCTATGGCCTCAGCTGCTGTGTACTGAAATGTCATTACAGCATTTGCTGTGAGTCCACATGTCCCATGGTTGCTCCCAGCCGAATGCTGAGTACACCAACCAATGGTTGAGGACTGCTCAGACGTCAGGAATATAAGACCCATTACTGGGTGAGGAGGGACTCTCCTCTTATAGATGACTTTGGATCCAATGCCTGGAAGAGTCAAAAGCAGCCAGGACAATGAGCGATTTCTGTCCCTGGTCAAGTGGTTGAGTTCTGAAAAAAATAAAAAGGCACAGGATTCCTTTTGAAATTGAAAGCCTATAATTTCATATAGTGTGACTGATATCAACCATGTAAGGTCAGGCAAGGTTAGTGTAAACCTGAATTGGGGTGAAAATACGCAAGTCCTCAGCTGCAGAAACAGTGGTAACCAGGTATTTGTATTCATTCTCTCAAGAAAATGGATTATGAACTTTCTGAGTAAAGAGCCACCAATACTCAGAGCAGTGTTCCTCAATCATTAATATTGAGGAACAGCTCAGCTGGGGATTGGGTAGAACTACAGATTCTGATACAGGAGTTCTAGGATGAGGCCTGAGATTTTGCATTTCTGGCAAGTTACAGAAAATGCCACTGTTGCTGGTCTCCAGAACATAGCAGATAGCAAGAATCTAGAGAATCTCAAGAATGCCATATATATTGATTTGTTGGTGGGGCAGGGAGAGGGTCATTTCCAGAACCAGTGGCATTATGTGGTCTCCTTAGCTGAACAGATATGTCCCCCTTAGAACTCTTGAATCCTTCTAGCCATTCATGTGACAAATAGTTGCTGAGCAAGTGCTGTAAACCAAGTGCTGTGTTAGGTGCTTGTGGGCGGAGAAGAGGGAAGGTGGTGAACAAGATACAGTTTTTACTTACAGGATATTTCAGTCTGGTCATAGGCACATGCCAGTAGACTGTGATGACAGCCACATACCCCAGTCTCGAGGGGAGTAGGGAAAGAATTCCAGAAGAAGCAACAGTAAACATGGGACTTGAAGTTGGTGTTTGACACACAAAGCATCTGTGATTTGGGTGTGCCTCTGTGTGGGAGGTACATCCCAGAGATAGAGGTAAACACAGGCCGAGGCTTCTGTTTCCCAGAGGAAAGCACTGCTGGGGAGCTACAGGTAGTTAGTACTGCTGGATGAAAGGGCAAAATGACAAGGACTAAGGCCAGAGGGCATTTCAGTCAATGTTTACAGTTCTGGACATTATCTAAAGACATTCTAAAGGAAACCACTGAATGAGACTGACTTGATTTTTAGTTTAGAAAAATCATTCTGGCAGAACTAAGATGGCAGCAGTGGGAATGTAGAGAAGAGAATGGATTTGAGAAATAGTTGCCCCTGTATGGATGTGAGAGTTGGACTATAAAGAAAGCTGAGTGCCGAAGAACTGATGCTTTTGAAATGTGGTGTTGCAGAAGACTCTTGAGAGCCCCTTGGACAGCAAGGAGATCCAACCAGTCCATCCTAAAGGAAATCAATCCTGAATATTCTTTGGAAGGACTGTTGCTGAAGCTGAAATTCCAATACTTTGGCCGCCTGATGTGAAGAGCTGACTCATTGGAAAAGACCCTGATGATGGGAAAGATTGAAAGCAGGGGGAGAAGGGGACAACAGAGGATGAGATGGCTGGATGGCATCACAAACTTAATGGACATGAGTTTGAGTAAACTCGGGGAGTTGATGATGGACAGCGAAGTCTGGCGTGCTGCAGTCCAGGGGGTACTGAGCGACTGAGCGACGGACACGACTGAGCGACTAAACTGAACTGAAGTGAATTGCCCTGCCCCTGTTTCTTTCGTTTGACCTGAGAAGGTACTGCATTAAGCAATGGAGGACTGTCCAGACTGGATATCTGTGAGATGCCAAATCTCAGGATGCAAACAGCACCATAACTCCTATAGGGAGGAGAAAGGCCTGGCAAATCTATGTGAATTGGTGTCAGCATTCTAGTGAAAGGCATTGCCACCACAATATACACTCCAGGCATACCAGCTTTGGTTCCTAGTTGTGTTTGCAAAGGAAGTAAACTCTTCTAACTACATTTAGGAATGCCTCTTCATAGGAGGTGTATTCGGCCAGAACCTGTGGATTGTTTTCTTTTTTTAAAATTTTGTCAAGTTTTTTGTTTGTTTGTTTTATTTTGGTTGCGCTGGGTCTTTGTTGCTGCACAAGCTTTTCTCTAGAGTGACGAGCGTGTCTACTCTCTAGTTGTGTGCATGGGCTTCTCATTTCAGCAGCTTCTTTTGTTGTGGAGCACAAGCTCTAGGCTGCATGGGCTTCAGTAGCTGCTGAGCCTGGGCTCAGGAATCGCCCCTCCTGGGCTCCAGAGCACAGGTGCACAGGCATGTCAGGTCTTCACAGACCAGGGATCAAACCCATGTCTCCTGCACTGGCAGGTGGATTCGTAACCACTAGGCCAGCAGGGAAGTCTCGTGGGTTGGTTTTGAGAGATTGAGCAGTCCTGCTGCAACAAGGCTTGATCTGCTCAGCTGTTCAATGCTCCCAGATCTATACTTACCTCAACCTAGAGTGCGGGCATGTTGCCACAGTGCTTGCCACCCACCCTGACACACACTTGCCCAGGCAACCATGTGCTATTTCTGTTTGTTGTCCTATTGACTAAATCAAACTTTGACTGTCTAAATCAGTCTCATCCCACTTATTCTTAAGCAATACCTCTGATATTTACATCCTTTCTGCTGTAAAACACTTGGGCTTATAACAGTGAGTCATCTTTTTTCTCTCCTTTCTCATCTACTCTTCACCACCTCCTGCCATATCTTAGTTTGGTTAGACTGCAGGATTCTCCATACTGCCTCACTTTCTCTAATCTCTTCTATCCATTACGCAGAATACTAGCATGATTTACACATCACCATTCTGATATGTTTTTGTATTAGAAATATTTCTCATCTAGAAATTTATATTTTACATAAACGTGTCTGACTTGAAGACAGTACTATGAGCAAATCATATTCTATTAAGTCAGGGTTTGGTAGAGGACATGGGCAAAATCCTTAGTAGATGAGCAACCCTAGAAAAGTTACTTTGCCTGCCTGTGCCTCTGTTTCTTCATGTATAAAATGGGGACAATAGTATCTTCCTTACCAGGTGGTTATGAGCATTGAGAATTAATATTTGTAAAGCACTGAGAACAGTACCAGACATGTGGTAAGCCCTGAAATGCCTAGAATCTGTGAAGGAGACTGGAAATGACCTTATCTAGGAAGAAAGAATGTGGCTGGAAAATCACAGGAAGAAGCCTTGAAGCTATGATTAGAAGTGACTGGTGGTGTACGGCTAGGTCTGTGAACAGATGATATTCAATCAATGTTGTAACTAAATGAATCAAGTACTCAAAAGCTTGATCCTCTTGACCAGAAAGCTGAGCTCAGGTCTACTGACAGAATGTTTCAAAGCCTTGATTTATTTACTGTCATTTTAGATTCAAAACATTAGGTTTTCATAGGCATTTCTGTCTAAGGTAATGTCAGTTAATTAGGTCCCAAGTAAAACATCTGCCATGGGAGATTTACATTACCATAGCCTGCATATGCGAAAGTCAAAAATTTCAAAATATCATTAGTATCATTAACAAAATATACCAGAGTATATTTTTGATAAACCAGCTTGAATACTGCCTTGTGGATAACAAGGTTAAATAAAGGTTCTAATAAGACAAACAATGACAATTTAAATAAATCAGATGTTTTTGTCGAAGATTACTCTGTGATTTTCTCCAATTATTCATGACATTTCACCCATTCATATTGTGATCTGCTTTAATAGTGGAAGGAAAAAAAACCCTTGTCTCCTTGTTTATTCTTTGTTCTCAAGGAGATAAGCTGTTTATAAAGATACGTTATTTGTTATTTAAATCACTTTTACTGAAGTTGTTTATTTCCTTGTTTCAGTTTCTAAAAATATTGCAACAATTGTAATGCTTCTTAGAGATGTGTATTCAATTCAGAGTGATTTGTACTGAAATTCTTTACTAAATGGGCACAGGTGCTATGTGTATAATATGCTAGAGTGAGTCAAAACTAATAAATGCTGCTGCTGCTGCTAAGTCGCTTCAGTCGTGTCCGACTCTGTGCGACCCCATAGATGGAAGCTAAACAACAACAAAAAAAGACAATGGGAGTATACTTGTATTAATTTTCAAAATGTGTGATTAAAAACATTTTAGACCTAACATCTCAGATATTTGTAAATGTCAAACTCTATACTTGCCATTTCATAACTATTTAATAACAGTAATAATATAATAATAACTTAGATAACACCAAAACTATAAGCAGAAAAATTGTGTAATTTAAGTTCAGAAATCTATTTCTTAGAAAATGCCCTTTAATCATTTTTCAGACTTTCAAGATCGCTATTATATAAAAGTAATTAAATAAAAAGATAATTTACCTGGTATTAAAGTATCAAATTAAAGCTGAAAAACAGTATCTATAAACGGAATTATATTTTAAAAAAATTGTTGAGTAGCAAACACAAGAAGTCATATCTCTTGTTTCTCTCTTTGCTAGGCATAAAATCATTTCTAGGATGCTATGCTATGCAAAGTCACTTCAGTTGTGTCCGACTCTGTGCGACCCCATAGACGGCAGCCCACCAGGCTCCCCGTCCCTGGGATTCTCCAGGCAAGAACACTGGAGTGGGTTGCCCTTTCCTTCTCCAATGCATGAAAGTGAAAAGTGAAAGTGAAGTCGCTCAGTCGTGTCCGACTCTTAGTGACCCCATGGATTGCAGCATAACAGGCTTCTCTGTCCATGGGATTTTCCAAGCAAGAGTACGGGAGTGGGGTGCCATTGCCTTCTCCGCATTTCCAGGATAAATTTTAGTAATTTAATACTATAAAACTATATAGTAGTATAGCATGCAACTCTAAAATACATGTCTTGCATATCAATCTATAAACTCAAACTATGGCTTGTCTTGAGTAATCAACAGCATTGATATGTGAAATGAAGCCAAGTGGATTTGATATTTTAAGGGACAGTTGATTATTTCCAAGAACAAATGCTTCAAAATCCAGCTGGGTTGATTTGGACTAAAGAATGAAGCCTGGTATCATGAATTATAGTATGTATTCCTGCTGAGTAAGCCCTGGATATGGCAAACTCAGATCTGTGGATGCACATCACTCCCTTTGAAGTTGATGAGAATTACTTGGCCTAAGTGAGATACATGCTGGGAAAATTGGGCCCTTATAATTGGTGTGTATAGACATTAGTGGTCTCATGATCCTTTCCTCATCTGGTGCCCTAGTTTTCTCTAGTCTTGGTTTTGGCAGAAGACACCCTTCTTGAGTTAGATATGTCCCATGACCAAAAGGTATTCAAGTTTTATCATCTAGAGAGTCTAGCTTGAGAACTTCTCTATTATCAGTAAAGTTGGATAATTATTTATCCAAGTAATCTTCCTAAGATGTCCATTTGAAAATAAACCACCAGCTGATTCCTTTGAAGTCTAGGCCAAATCATGGCTAATTCTGAGTGTAGTCACCTGGTGCAAGAACTAACACTTATAAACAAATGAGTTCACATAGCTTTATGATTGCATCTTTGAGTCTTGATGAATAACTGCAATTTAATTTTAGTTCTTCTGAAAAAACAATCTGTATCTATAGAACTGAAAAACATTGAGTCTATTTGATTGCTTGGATATGCATTGCATCAAATTTAACTAACCAGACAACACAACTAGATAGACTATGACCATCACTATGTGACAATCAAAATTCTTATAGCACAGTATACTTTTTGCCTATATATAGGTCTCATTTAAAGACATTTTGAAGAACTATCTAATTAAATAAATAAGTTTTCAGTTTCTTTTACTGTTCAGTTAATTTCAAGAAGGAGCGGTGCCTGTGTTATCTTGGGTAAATTATTCTCTCTTAGGATTATTGTGTCTCAATATGTAAAATTCAGTTCAGTCGCTCAATAGTGTCCGACTCTTTATGACTCCATGGACTGCAGCACGCCAGGCTTCCCTGTCCATCACCAACTCCCAGAGCTTACTCAAACTCATGTCCATATGTAAAATGGCTGGGTTAAAATCAGATCTTTAAGGTACCTTTAAGATTTAGAAGTTACCTGGCTTCCCTGGTGACTCAGATGGTAAAGAATCTGCCTGCAATGCAGAAGACCCAGGTTCAATCCCTGAGTCAGGAAGATCCCTGGTGGAGGAAATAGCAACCCATTCCAGTACTCTTGCCTGGAGAATGCCACGGATGGCCTATAGGCAACATACAATCCACAGGGTTGCAAAGAGTTGGACATGACTGAGCAACTAACACACACACAAGATTTAAAAATAACTTTTCTCATAAGTCTGGATATCCATACACATGGCATTTTTTTGTTTTTGTAATGATAAATACTGAATACATATGCAGTATTAAACCTGGAACATTCTTGGAGTTGCCCTGGAAATATTCAATTACTAGTTTTCATGATTCTTTTTTTACAATTGAAGTACGGTTGAACAAATGTGTTAGTTTTTGGTATACAGCAAAATGATTCAGTTACACACATATACATACATATTCTTTTCCATTATGGTTTATTACAGGATATTGAATATAGTTCTCTGTGCTACACAGTAGGACTTGTTTATATAATGTATATATAGTAGTTTGTATCTGCTAATCCCAGTAGTTATTTTTTTCTAATTAAAAAAGTATCAGAACACACTTAGGAAATAAAGTTGGGGATAGGGAGTAGGAAGATAAGATACGTTTTCCAGCTTTTTTGAAAATAATATATATGGAGATTCATGAGAACAAATGGAGAAGGCAATGGCACCCCACTCCAGTACTCTTGCCTGGAAAATCCCGTGGACGGAGGAGCCCGGTAGGCTGCAGTCCATAGGGTCCTGAAGAGTTGGACACGACTGAGTGACTTCACTTTCACTTTTCACTTTCATGCATTGGAGAAGGAAAGGGCAACCCACTCCAGTGTTCTTGCCTGGAGAATCCCAGGGACGGGGAGCCTGGTGGGCTGCCGTCTATGGGGTCACACAGAGTCGGACACTACTGAAGCGACTTGGCATGAAAACAAATGAGATACTTAAATCACAGGGCTTCATTCATTCAATGTGAGAAGACGGTAAGGTAGTTAAGAACCAGATCTTGATTTTTTCAAGATACAGAATAAATTGTATTTCCTTCCATAGACTTTAGGGAGGCATTACAACTTTAGAATCTGTGATGGAATGTTTTTGTTTATTTTAAAAAGTATTGATTTATTTGGCTGAGCCAGGTCTTAGTTGCAGCATGTGGGATCTAGTTCTCTGACCAGGGATGGAACCTAGGCCTCTTGTATTGGGAGTGTGGAGTCTTAGTCACTGGAACACCATGGAAGTCTCTGGGATTGATGTTTTAATAAAATAGTTTACAATGGCTACTTAATTAGTCTTCTATCATTATCAATTCTCTTGAATACAAAAAATGTAATTTATTTCTAAGTTACCTTATATTTGTACACAACAAAGTTCATTTGCCATGTTTCCGTCCACTTGTACAGTCATGTGAAAATTTCCCGTAAATCTTCCTAGAAGTTTGGCATTAAACTATACATGAGTTCTTATTTCACTTTTGTAATTATTAAACTTGGAATCTTTAATAAGAGGTAATTTCATTGACCAAGACAAGCAGTAGTTTTCCAAGAGCAAACAAAATAATACTCAGACACTCTCTGAAAGTCTTGAGTGTGATAAATGTGTAAGTCAAGGAAGAAATAGTCCAATTTTTTTCAAAAGGTCTTTCACAAAGTGTCACACCAAAAATTAGTGATATTAAATGAAACAAACATGCAGGAATAGTTTGTCCTTTCAGACGTAATTAAAGATAGAAAAAAATCTGACAACATATTTTGGAAGATAATCAAAATAATTTTTCCATAAATGATTTGACAGTCAGTAAAGAAGTCTCCAAAATATTATACCATGCTACATGCTCTCTTTTCCTGTTTCTTTGGAATCTTCTATTGTAGAAGATTTTGTTAGAACTCTTCACTATGACTGGCCCCTCTTGGGTGGCCCTGCAGGGCCTGGCTCATGGCTGCATTGAGTTAGTCAAGCCCCCTCACCAACACAAGGCTGTGATGGGTGAGGAGGTCTATTGTAGACCAACAACCCAATTTTCTGGAACTCTTTATAGTGTAGTTTGAAACTTGGCTTTCTCCTTTCTGTAATCCGTATTTTCTTTCCTGCCTTAACTCACTCTATTCCTTGTTCTTGGAAGGTCTTCATTTCCTGTTGAAAGTAAAGCTTCTAGAAGGCCTTCCTGATTTCCCAAAGTGTTCTTTCATTGATTCCACAACACGTGGTTAAACATTTTGTCGTTGTGTTTATCCCTCCTACCAGACTGACTAACTCTTCAGGTCAGCAGTTTGTATTCCCAATGTATTTAGCATAGTGACTCAAAACAGTTTTTGATTAACCAAAATAGGGCAGATCACCTAGAAATTCTTCTTTAGATACGCTGTCCCATGGCCATTCTATCCACTCATTCATTTTAGGCCATTGGCTTTCCCATGTTACATACATTTCCCCATGTTCTTTAAAAACGTTTGAGTGGCTCTTTTCGTGCCTAACGCAGCCATGGCTCGGGGTCCCAAGAAGCACCTGAAACGCGTAGCAGCTCCAAAACATTGGATGCTGGATAAACTGACCGGTGTGTTTGCCCCTCGTCCATCTACCGGCCCCCACAAGCTAAGGGAGTGTCTCCCCCTAATCATTTTCCTAAGGAATAGACTTAAGTATGCCCTAACTGGAGATGAAGTAAAGATTTGCATGCAGCGTTTCATTAAGATCGATGGCAAAGTCCGCACAGATATAACCTACCCTGCTGGTTTTATGGATGTCATCAGCATTGATAAGACTGGAGAGAACTTTCATTTGATCTATGACACCAAGGGTCGCTTTGCTGTTCATCGTATTACACCTGAGGAGGCCAAGTATAAATTGTGCAAAGTAAGAAAGATATTTGTGGGAACAAAAGGAATCCCTCATCTGGTAACCCATGATGCTCGTACCATCCGTTACCCTGATCCCCTCATCAAGGTGAATGATACCATTCAGATTGACTTGGAGACTGGCAAGATTACTGATTTCATCAAATTTGACACTGGTAACCTGTGCATGGTGACTGGAGGTGCTAACCTGGGAAGAATTGGTGTGATTACAAACCGGGAGAGGCATCCAGGTTCTTTTGATGTAGTTCATGTGAAAGATGCGAACGGCAACAGCTTTGCCACACGGCTCTCAAACATTTTCGTTATTGGCAAAGGCAACAAACCGTGGATCTCTCTTCCCCGTGGAAAGGGTATTCGCCTTACCATTGCTGAGGAGAGAGATAAGAGATTGGTAGCCAAACAGAGCAGTGGATAAAATGATCTCTATGTGATGTGATTGGAAAAGTCTTTGTAATTAAAGATAATACCAAGTGAAAAATAAAAAAAAAAATAAAAACGTTTGAGTGTACGCCACATCAAAAATAATTTATGGTATTAAAATACAGAAAGCAAAAGTGGTAGGAGCACATTTCAGATACTCTGCTAAAGATGAGTTGAACGCTGGAGGCAAATAAATCCTACCATTTATGGAAGGTAACATGAATATTTCGTTAAAACATGAGCCTGCACTTTTGATTTTGCAATCTCGGTCAGGTTCTCTAACCTAAAAGACTCAGGGATGGTTGTTTGAATACAAGCTGTAATCACGTTCTAACTCCTTGAAAGTGTTTTGGAATCCTCTGCTGCACCCTCTGCATGGACAATTGTCCCTCTAGCCAGGCTTGAGCTGCCCGCCCCGCCCTCGGTGCCGCCGCACTGCATGCTGGGAGTCGTAGTCCAGATTTGCTATGTCTGGAAGGATCTAAAGGGCATCGGAGGCCAGCCCGCCCCCTCGCTACTAGAGGTCGAGTTCTTCCGCTGCTCATTCTCTCGGGCGGAGCCTTCCATGAACCCGGCCACGTTTGTCTGTGCTACCGTCTCTCTTCTGGGTTTCAATAAAGTTTTCCTCTTCCTTCCCTGGTGCGGAGCTCAAGATGGCGGCCTCATGGTCGCCCTTGGTTACCCTGTGCTTAACGCAGAGCCGGCTGAGAGGGAGATGTGTTGGGTGCAGGGCTTGGGCCGCTGCTCTCACCCCTTCGGCCATCGCCCCTGGAAACCCTCTTTGTAAAGGTTAGTGACTGTGTCTGGAGTAAGCCGAGCCCACTGCTTATGACCCAGGAAGCCTCGGGGCAGTCAACCCTCCTCGAGCTCCATATACGGCCGCTTTGGTTCAGTTTTCGAGAGGTTTCCTCCAGAGGGATTTCACCCTCTCGTGCTCTAGTATTATTGCTTGCTCCAGGAGGAGCACTAAGCACTGAGGGAGGTAGCCCAGAATGACTTTTCATTTTGAGGGTCAGGGTTCGACTCAGGGTTTGTTGTCCCCCGGACCCCGTCTGTTACAGTTGAGACTTTGTAAGCCCAGGTGTGGGAGTACCTGGCTTGAAAGGATTCAAGTGGGGGTGAGGGGTGGGGGTTGAGGTCTAGGAATTCTTCCAACCTGCGCGTTCGCAGTCCCAATGTCTCCAGCCTGGTATCCCGGGACTGTAGTGAAAAGCCAAGCCTCTGACACCTGCAGGCTCCGCGAGCTCTCTGGATTCCGGGAATGGAAGTGTACAAACATTCTCAGATTGAGGGGTCGAGTTCTCATGTACTTTTCAAGTTACTAGAGGCTTCAGCGAAGTGTATTTTGTCACCAAGGCTTACACCATTCATTCATTCGAATTGTTATGTGTTCATGAATGAATGAACCTGTATTTTAAGTAAGCAAGCCCACCAGGAGTGCTAATTTTACTGCTCTGTTCACATCAGTTCAGTTCAGTTCCGTCGCTCATATACTTCTGTTCATATACTTCAACTAAATTGCAGGTTACTCAAAGGCAAGGACCAGATGTCAGTTTCCTCAGCACTTAGCACAATGTTTGGCGCCTTATATATATATATATATATATATATATATATATATATATATATATATGTTTTTTTTTTGAGTGATGTTATTCTTATTGTTCCCTCATCCACATAACTTTCTTTAAAAAAAAAAAAAATCTCCAGGCCACTCCCCCCATAGATCTCAATAGATTTGTTTGTCGTTGTCTAATTTAGCTAAAGCTCTCTCAGTCTTTGATTATTATCAACAATAGAATTGAAATTAATACTGGAACTGTGATTAAGTCCCTTTAGGTTTTATTGTAAAGTTTAGCATAATCCACCTCCTATACTGGAGAAGGAAATGGCAACCCACTCCAGTATTCTTGCCTTGAGAATCCCATGGACAGAGCAGCCTGGCAGACTACAGCCCATAGGGTGTCACAGAGTAGAACAAGACTGAAGTGGCTTAGCACACTTACTATCTAATGGAATATTTTGGTAGCATGAGGTTTCTTCGATCATAATATAAACTTAGAATTTTTTTTTTTTTTTTGCAGTATAGACACTAGAAGTAAACAATACGAAATTCAAAGGTACAAAAAGGAATTAGGTAAAATGTTGACTTTCTTCCACCCCTGTCCCACAGCCACTTAGTTTTTCTTCCCAGAAGCAACTACTGATACTTGTTTCTTATGTATTCTTCCAGAGACATTCTGTGTGTGTGTGTATGTGTGTGTATATATATATATATATATCTGTGTGTGTGTACATATATACACATATATATATTTATAAATATCTGTGGTATGTGCTACAGAAAAATAGAAGTGGTAATGTACTATACACACTTTTCTAGCCTTATGTTTTTTTTCATGTATTGATACTATATCTTGGCAGTCATTCCACATCAATACATGTAGAACTGCCTCACATTTTTAATGGTTAAAATAGAATTCCATTCTATGCATGTACCATAATTTCTGAAAATTAGGACTTAAGGAACATCGTAATAACATGAGACTTATTGAATGTTTGTTCGGGGTCATACAGTATGCTAACTGCTTTCTACATACCTTACCTTATTTAATTCTCATTATCCTTATTTTGGGGATGAAAAACCCAAGGTTGCAAAAGTTATATGGCTAGTTAAGTGACAGAACTTGTGGGTTCAAGTAAAGGCTGTGTCTGGACTTACATCTGAGCCTAAGGCCATTGCTATTAACCTGAACTCATACTATCTCCTATACTCAAGATTTAGCCAGTTTTGAATGTGGACATTTGATGAAAATGTAATTAGGATAGAAGTCAATTTAACTGTAACTAAAATTGCTCCCTCTCCTTCTTTAAGTAAAAGAAGAAATTTAAGTTAAATGTTATTCAGTATTTGGAGTCTGATTTAAATTTGTTTTCTATCCTTTTCTTGATTTTTTTGGGGGGTGGGGTTACTTACTATTTACATTTTAAAAATTTATATTTTATATTGGAATATAGTTGATTAACAACATTGTGTTTCAGGAGTAAAGTGATTCAGTTGTACATATGTATTTATTCATTCTTTTTCGGATTCTTTTCCCATATAAGTTATTACAGAATTTTGAATAGAGTTTCCTGTACTATTTATGTAAAGTTGTTGTTATCTCTATTTTATAGATAAACAGTCTGACCAGCCACTCTAGTGGTATTTGAACCCAGGCATTTTTGCTCCAGAAGCACAAACTTAACCACTATGTTCTACTAGCTCTTTAGCAAGATGATAAACGTTAACACCAACATATCTAGGCTCATCAGAAGTCTTGTAGGACTACACAAAAGAAAGCAGCTTTGCTTGGAAATGGAAGGGCTTTTAAGCAAAAGTGTAGAAGTGAGCTGTGACTGGCCCTTATTGGTGTAGGTATAATTCCTCAGGGGGAGTAGGTAGAGATGAAGCTTGGCAGGTGGGCCAGATTCTGGTTAGAAGAGTCTTGTATAGTATACAGACATGTAGGCTCAGGGTGATTTTGTTGAATATTTCTTGAGAAGTGATCAGGTCCACTTTAGTATATTTGTCCTTGGGGCCACCTGAAAAACAGATCAGGAATGCCTGGATGGGGGAATATTGGAAGCATGGTGATTATCTAGGAGAGTGACTTAGGGCCTGAATTACTGGTAAAAATGGAGAGCAGGGCAGCAAAGGAGGGAGTTCAGAGATATTGTTTTGGTAAATCGACCCTCTCTGGGGGAGACAAGGAAATAGCAGAGTTAAGGTCAATTTGGGTTTCCTACTTTGGGCAACTTAATGGCATCATATTCCGTCTATCAAAGAAAACTAAACAAACAAAAAGTAAGGCCAGAGGTGTTTTAGGGGAGGTTCCATTTTGGATATATTAAATTTGAGATGTTAGTGATAATTCTAGGTAAATAAATCTAATTAGTTGTAGGAAGTATGAGAGATGCATCTAAGAAAGGAAATAGGAGGTGCTGAGACACATGAGAATGGAAGAACTAGCTTGGTAATATTTGTAGAATGAAAAGGAGGAAAGACTAGGAATGACTTCTTAAGGAAAACTTATTTTATGAGCAAAAGAATGTGACCTTGTCAGGGAGCAGTTAGAGAGGTCATAGGAGTAAGAGGAGAGAAACCAAGGAGGAGAGTGCTTTTAATTTTTCTAGAACGTAAAATCAGCATATCTATTTTACTTAAGCTAGCCTTAGAAATTGTTTGTTTCCTAGAGGTGAGAGAATATGAGAGTCACATCTTGTGATTTCTTATTATTATACTGTCCTTCTGCATCTCAATGTTGTATTTTTAGATCTCTCTGTTAACTGATGATTCATCTTTACCTTTAGCTCACAATCTCTTTTTTAGTACACGCACATTGGAGATCCTCATCAGGTATTATTGTGAGTAGAACTCAACCATTTGAGTTGGTATTATTTATTGGTGGTATAGATTAGTGATTAAGAAAATGGACTTTGGACTTTTATTACCCAATTAGATGAATACCCTGTGTGAAACTTCATGTTTCTTGGATTTCTATTAACATTTATTATTGTATTAGAAAAGAATGTTCATGCCTCCTCCTGAGACTGATTAACTTCATGATAATGGTTTCTTTGGGCTTCCCTGGTGGCTCAGTGGTAAAGATTCCACCTGCCAGTGCAGGAGACGTGAGTTTGATCCCTGGGTGGGGAAGACCCTCTGGAGAAGGAAATGGCAACCCACTCCAGTATTCTTGCCTGGGAAATCCCGTGGACAGAGGAGCCTGGTGTGCTGCAGTCCATAGGGTTGCAAAAGAGTCGGACACAACTTAGCAAGTGAGTAAATAACAACAGGTTTCTTTCAGTTAATTTTTTTTAAAGCATAGTAGAACTTACTGCATGGCATAGCTAGTGTCCAAATGTAATTCTGTGGTGGAGGGTTGGCAGATGAAATAGGATGGATTCAAGAGTGGAACTTTTGAACAGGGCTACCTTGATAGCTCAGTTGGTAAAGAATCCTTCTGCAATGCAGGAGACCCCATTTGATTCCTGGGTCGGGAAGATTCACTGGAGAAGGGATAGGCTACCCACTCCAGTATTCTTGGGCTTCCCTTGTGGCTCAGCTGGTAAAGAATCTGCCTGCAATGCAGGAGACCTGTGTTTGATCCCTGGGTTGGGAAGATCCCCTGGAGAAGGGAAAGGCTACCCACTCCAGTATTCTGGCATAGAGAATTCCATGGACTGTCTTGTTTTAGTCCATGGGGTCTCAAAGAGTTAAACACGACTGAGCGACTTTCACTTACTTTCACTTACTTGCTTACTTAAGAGTGGAACCATTCAAAAGGAACTTTAGAAGTCTAGAGACAGATTACTGATCTACCGTAAATTAGCACTGCTTTTTACCTAGTGATCTGCATTCTCTTTAAGTGAATGGTGAATGTTAAATGGATTTAACTATTTTGGATTTGTCTTTTCACAAAAGTACTACAGAAGTAATAGTCAATGGTCTTGAAATTGATAGTTCAGCCTTGGCACCAGTACACTAATATGCTCTGTAAATTGACAGAAGGTTATGTGGCCTCAGCTTGACTCTCTCTCACACTGTTTCTCATAATTTTCTCTGACTAGTGACTAAGATTTGTTCTAATTTCTCTCTTAAGAGCCTTTTGAATATGTCTGTTCTTCCTGCTGTGTTTTGTCTTCCTTGCCTGAAGTCCTCTGTTGAGGTCTCATTTCTGTGTGCACCCTGTTGGAGGTAACTCATACTTTAATCTTTGGAATCTTTTTCTTAACCTTCTTTCACTATCCTGCTTGTCCTTCTTATTTCTTCTCTCCATTCAGCTCATCCTCAAAGATAGTTTTCAACATTATCTGTCTATGTTCTTGACCAGGTACACCTGTTTTCAGCAATTTTTAAAGCCTGAACATGTAGATCTTAGTTACTTCAAAGCTCCATAATGCAATTTATATCTTATATATAACTCCTATAGATTCCATTTAAAAATTCTTTTATATATGTGTGTAAAAAATTTTAAATGAACATAACAAATAGATGTTATTTTTCTTTATTGTTTGAAAGAAAATAGATCTCTTAGATTTCATTATTAAGTAGTGTTTGGAAAGAGTGAATATTAAGGAGTTACTCAGTATGCTAGGCCATGCCTATAATTACTTCAGAATAGCTTTATTCAGATTTTTAGGCAGTATTTTACTGATTTGTTATGAAATTTAAAGTACTGTTTTTTTTCCTTTTGTAAAGTTACACACATTGACAGATTGAAGATTAACTAGCTTCTAAAGGAAAAGAATGATAACTGGCAAGCATTTAGTTTCAATTTTCATAATTTTTCTATTTAAATCAAAAGCACCCTTTTAAAGCCCCTAAATCAGCCATTTATAAATAAAGTAAATCATCTTGTGATGCATTCCTTGATGATGGCTTATGTTGTTTTTCTAAAGAAAGAGTTTAATTAAGATTTGATTTTCTTCTATTCTGCACTTTGTTTATTCATCACTGAATCAAACATAGGTCTTTTAGTGTCACTGGTAAATCTGACTTTTTGGGTCATTGATGACCATTGCAGTTTTCAGAAAGGCAGCTGAATGTTTTTCTTTGGGTATGAATAGACCATAATAGAGCATAAACGGGCTGCATATGACCTTAGCATGGGCTTCTGTCATTGTAGGAGAACATTTCTGGTCAGTGGCCACTGTTTATAGTTTGTTAAAATCAACACAAATGTACAAAACACTCATGAATAATTGTGAACACAGTATTTGAATGGATGTTTAATAAATATGCATTAAAAATCTAATTACAGTAATGAAGTTTACAGCTGAAATTTTAATCCAACCCTTTAGAAATATTAAACGTGCTTTTCCTGATTGTGCATTTTTCTCACAGCAGTTGGGTAAACATTTTAAACTGGAAATCTAAATTCCTCATATAGTTTTGATTTCATTTAACTAAGCGTGTGTTCTTTTTGGCAACAGTCTTCTTTCTCTTTGTGAAAAAGTAAAGCTCCTTTTATCCCATAACTATTACTTAGAAGAATTCTGATCAGTTCTGTTTTAGGACTAATGAACATATGGGATACCTGATGAATAATAAAATGTAACCTGGGAAGGCTAGATTGTGATTTTGGTTTCATCCTCTGGTACTGAATCAGTCATTTAATTTGATATTTCCTTTTTCTCATCTGTCGAATGAGATTAGTCATCCTAACTAACATGTCATCATGAGGCTCAAATGTCATCTATGAGGCTCAAATAAGTTATTGTATGAGAAAGTCCTTTGAAAACCATAAGACATGTTATATAAGTGTGGGGCTATGCCAGGAGTAATTGAAATGGTAATATTGAAATGGTAGAGGTGGTGGATTCCAGTCAGTGAAAAGGAATAGGACGAACTCAGCTCTATGTATAATTACTAAAACCTTTTTGATTTGGGGGGCAGACTCACTTATGTTAACAATGGCAAAGGACTCAGTCTGATTTCAATGCTTTGAATTCTAGAAAATGCAGTTTTGATTTTTCTAAGATTGTGTGGAGGGCCTCTACAGATAACCAGGATGGTTGTTGTTATCCTAGATTTAACTACCTTTTCTCTGGATATCCTGAATATATCTAGAGGGTCTTAGAAAATATGAGCTACTGCTTTCATCATGATGTTTCAAAGAAAGCTGTTCAAATTTGATTTATAGTATTCAGGTAAGTCACTTAGGTATCATATCTTCATTTAGTAAGATATTGCTTATGGATACTGTTTTCAGAGTAACTCCAGTTGTTAATTATTTGCTGTGCAGTGAGATACAATGATAACATTTCGTAGGATCATAGAATAATAGAGCTGAAGGGGACCTCTGGGTTATGTAGTCAAATGTCAGATGGGAATGTACTTTCTGCCTTTATTTCTTTTTGAGGCATTCTGTTCATTTTTGGGTAGCCCTAATTGCTAGAAAATACTTTAATAGGCTGAGATTTGAGCTTCTCTGTAACTTCTCCTCATTCATCTTGACTCTTTCCCCAAGGACAGCTTATATAACTCTAGTTCTCATTATTCTCATGGCAGTTTTCTAAGTATATTAAGACCGATGATGTGTATCTTATTAATTTATATAGTCATTTATTCATTTATCATATTTCCTTGTCCCAATTCCATTTGACAGCCTTTACAACATCAAAGACTTATATTTCTCCCATTCATCTGTGCATTCATTCTGCAAATATTTCTTGGTGCACCTGTATGCTAGACACAAAGTGCTGGGATGTTACTCTCTCCTTAGTGTCAACCTCTCTTGTCTTACAGTCGCATCTCATGACATTCTTATGAAATCTTACGGTTTCTAGATCCCTGAAGTACTTCCCTTCTTGAGACTACAGTATGGTTTCTGAATGTCATTCTGTAAACACGGTCCACATATCAGTATATTCCTTTGGACATTTCTGGCCAGAACAGTACTTTAGGTTACCTTTTCTGTGTCCTGGTACATTAACTTGGTGGCCAGGTCATATTCATGTCTCACCTTAAGGCTCCTTGGGCTATTAAGACAGGTCTCCTTTGTTTATACTTGATGAGTTATTTTTTTCTATTAAAAGTAAATTATTTTTATTATAAAAATACTACATGTGCATAGTAGAAAATACAGGAAAGATAATCACTGTGAACTTCATTTTTATTTTTTAAGTATACTTATTAATGTATACGATTCATTTAGAAAAGTACACAAGTGGTAATTGTAAAGCCTACTGAATTTTTATAAACAGATTTGTGTAAATACAACCCAAATCAAAAATAGAACATTTGTAGTACTCAAAGGCTCACATTGTGTACCCTTAAAGTCATTAGTTTTTTACTCAAAATGGCAGTCAACACCCTGGTTTATGTTACTGTTGATTTATCCTTTCATATGTTGATTTACACTTGTTTTCATGTGTTGGCTATTTAAATAATGCTGCATTGGACAGACGGAGAAGGCAATGGCACCCCACTCCAGTACTCTTGCCTGGAAAATCCCATGGACGGAGGAGCCTGGTAGGCTGCAGAAGAGTAGGTCGCGGCCTGGTAGGTCTCGAAGAGTCGGACACTTACTGAGCGACTTCACTTTCACTTTCATACATTGGAGAAGGAAATGGCAACCCACTCCAGTGTTCTTGCCTGGAGAATTCCAGGGATGGCGGAGCCTGGTGGGCTGCTGTCTATGGGGTCGCACAGAGTTGGACACGACTGAAGCGACTTAGCAGCAGCAGCAGCAGCAGCAGCAGCAATGGACAGAGGAGCCTGACAGGCTACAGTTCATGGGGTCACAAAGAGTGGGACACGACTTAGTGACTGAGCATGCACACACAGTGGACATGGGGGTGCAGTGATTTTTTTGAGATAGTGATTTTGTTTCCTTCAGAGAAATACTCATAGGTGAAATTGTTGGATTCTATTTCTTAATGAATTATGTCAGATTATAGATTGCAAATGTTTTCTCCCATTCTGTGGGTTGTATCATCACTTTCTTGGTAATGTCCTTTATTAATACAAAAGTATTAATTTTGATGAAGTCCAATTTATTTTTTGTTTGGTCGCTTTTGCTTTTGGTATCATAACTAAGAAATCATTGCCTAATCCAAGGTCATGAAGATTTACAATGATGTTTTCTTCTAAACATTTTATAATTTTAGCTCTCATGGTTATGTTTTTGATCCATTACTACAGGGATTTAATTGGGATTCATTAAGTCTGAGTTTCACAGATGATTGTCATTGTCCAGACAGGATTAGCTTTAGAAAGTCCACACCTGTTAGGAGAGTAAGTCAGGGATTGGCAACCTTTTTCTGGAAAGGGTCAGGTAATACTTTTGTCCTTGCCTGCCATGGTCTCTATTGCAGCTATAATTGGCCATCCTTATTTTTGAGTTGAACATCTGTGGATGCAGAGGGCCAACTGTATTTATTGTACTGTACCATTTTATATCAGGGACTTGAGCATTTGTCGATTTTGGTATATGAAGGGGCTCCTTGAGCCAATCTCCTGCGGATACCGATGAACAATTGTACTCAATTCTGGTACTGTGAAAACAGCCAGAGACAATAGACTATTGGGTATAGCCATTGGCCTGCTGACCATAGTTTGCAGACCACTGGACTAGGAAGATATTCACCTGTACTTTATTTTTTTGGTTTGAAATTTTTAATGTATTTACATTTTAAAGCCATCTGGAAAGTATTTTGGTATGTACTATGAGGGGATAATCTAAATTAACTATGTTCATTGATCTTCGGATCACTGCTACTGCTAAGTCGCTTCAGTCATGTCCAACTCTGTGTGACCCCATAGACGGGCAGCCCACCAGTCTCCCCCGTCCCTGAGATTCTCCAGGCAAGAACACTGGAGTGGGTTGCCATTTCCTTCTCCAGTGCATGAAAGTGAAAAGTGAAAGTGAAGTCGCTCAGTCGTTTCCGACTCTTCTCGACCCCATGGACTGCAGCCTACCAGGCTCCTCTGCCCATGGGATTTTCCAGGAAAGAGTACTGGAGTGGGGTGCCATTGCCTTCTCCACAGTGTTTTATAATTATTTTCTCATCTGGTAGATAAGATCCTCCTCATTACTTCACATCTTCATGATTTTCTAAAGATGTTGGAATTGGAATTTGATGGAACTGTGTTTAATCTGTAAATTGTACAGAATTGACAGTGTTATGATGTTGTGCCTTTCTTTTCCATAACATTGTGTCCAGTTTTCCAAATTTTCATTTATGCCTTTGAAAATTTAGTTCTCTTCACATAGATCTTACAGATTGATTGTTAATATGACTCTTCTTTATTTTAGACTTTTTAATCTTAATTGTAAGTGGGATCCTTTTTTCCCCTATTGTATTTGCAACAGGTCATTGCTAATATGTCAGAAGGATAAAGCTGTTAAATTGTTTTCCAGTATCCTCCTCCTTGCACTTTTCTGGTGGCTCAAACAGTAGAGAATCCGCCTACAATATGGGAGACCTGGGTTTGATCCCTGGGTTGGGAAGATCCCCTGGAGGAGGGCATGGCAACCCGCTCCAGTATTCTTGCCTGGAGAATCCCCATGGACAGAGGAGCCTGGCGGGCCACAGTTCATAGGCTCTCAGAGAGTCGGACACAACTGAACCACTACGCACAGCACAGCACAGCACAGCATCCTTCTTCTTTGCTTAAGAGGAGGTATAATTAAGCCACCAAATTCTTTAAAACTCCTAAGTGGCTCCCTGGTATCTTCAGTATTAAATTAAAAAACTATTTGAATTTAACTTTAAATTTACCATTGTAAAGCCCTGTGTCACCTGGTTTCTTTGTATTTTTCTAGTATCTTAATTCTTGCCCCTGGGCCTTTTATATTTTATCTCAGTACTGAACTTGTTTCATTTTCTGTAATGTACGGTCCTCTCATATTTCAGAGCCTTCTCTCAGCCTGATGCACCTCCTTCTCTTTTTTCTATTTTTCCCTGGCTAACTCCTGTTTCTCTTTTTTGCTCTCAATTGAAACATCATTTCCTGAGTAACCTTACTTAACCTCCTTAACCTAGGTGCTTTGGCTCTGTGATCTCATAGCATCCTTCTCTTCCCTTTACTTGGTACCACATTTTATTAAAGTTGTTTATCCACTTTTTTAAATCTCTCCCAGTGCCCTGTTGGCATTTTGAGTGCAGTTACAGTGTCTGTCTAGATGGTTGTTTGAAGTTTTTAGTACAGAGCTTTATACTCTATGGCTACTTTATTTGTTGTTGCGTATTCAGTTCTTCTGCTGATAAGTTTTCAATTGATTCTTTTCAGTATAATTAAGTTTTTGAACCTATTTACACCTTTTGGTACTTTTATTCCGTTTTGTGGCACATCAACATCATTTTGAATCACAACTGTGATCCATTGGTCTGTCTCCTGACTTGGTGTCATCTTTGTTTTTGAGAGCTGGGTCTTCATTTAGTGCCAAATATGTTAATACTTGGTTCTCAAAACTCAAAAAGGTGTACATTAATCTAGTTAGTCAGAATTCTTAAGAGCCAGTTATGTGAAGCATAAGCGCTTTTATATTTATATAGAAAGGAATTTCTTTGCTCTAACATTTCAACTTTGGGCTTTTAGTAAAAAAGCTGCTGATTCATACACATAGGAAAAAAACTATGGTTACCAAGGAGGAATGGAGAGAGGAGGGGTAAATCAGGAGTAAACAACAAGGACCTACTATCTGGCTGCTGCTGCTAAGTCACTTAAGTCGTGTCCGACTTTGTGCGACCCCATAGAGGGCAGCCCACCAGGCTCCCCGTCCCTGGGATTCTGCAGGCAAGAACACTATCTGGCACCGGTAACTATATTCAATGTCTTATAATAGCCTGTAATGAAACAAAATCTGAAAAAAGCATATATATATGTGTGTGTGTGTGTAACTGAGTCACTTTGCTGTAGCTAAAACTAACACAGCATTGTAAACCAACTATACTTCAGTAGAAAAAAAATCTGCTGCTGCTGGGTTTTGGAAGAGTACCGTTTATTAGCAGAGGGAGGTTGACCCCAGAGTGCAGGCAGGTCAGAGCTCTAGCTGGGCCTGAGTAGGGTGGAAACCCAGGAGTGGGTTGATGGTTGCTCCAGGAGGCTTGAGTACTTCAAATTAGAGGGCCTGAGAGAGGTTTGTGTTTTGATTTTCTGTTGCCTGGCTGCGATAACTGGGAGCACAGTCTTCACTTGTCTGTAGTGTTATGGTGATTTTAATGAGCGAAGTATCCTGGTGGTTTGGGGTCGTTTAGCTTGAGCTCCTATCTTGCACATTCACTTAACATTTTCTAACTTTTTGTGGTGTTTTAGTTCCCTCATTTGTAAGGAATAGCAATGCCTACCTTAGATTTTTTTGGAGAAGTAAGATAATATATAGAACATGCTGTGTGTACGCTGGCTACATAGGAGGCACTTGTTAGTGTTTTCTTTACCTTTCAGGATTCTGTTTCTCATAAGTTTTCAAATGAATCCAAGCTTTGCAAAGAAAATCTTAAGTTGTTAAAATGAACATAAAGCATATGACTTTTCTGGGTTATGTAAGTACCTCTTGTAATCTGTTGATTTTTATACAACATCCTTAATTCTAGTGAAGTAAACACATGCAATGTCTTGAAATAGACTCATCAAAAATTTTATTGAATATTTTTGGACATATAGCTGTCTAGGAAGGAATAATGCAAAAAGATAATTTTCTTTACCTTGAAAACTCTTTAAATTTGTATAATCATTTGTTATCTTGCATATATTCAGTTCTTTAATCACAGGGTATTTTTGAGCTGAGAATTCTTTACTCGTATGTTTTTGAGCTGAGCCACTTTACTGATGAGTTGTATGTAAAATTTCTGCACATTAAATGACATCTCTACTGATTTTGAGTATAAAGTTGGAGATGGGTTCTCAAAAATATGTAACACCAAGTGAAAACCCTTAAGGGTGAAACAAACCTGTAAAATAACATTTCTGAAAGAAAAATGCTTACTTTCTGTTGAAATAGTCTGGTCCACCATTTTGCCTAAGTCTTTAAAGAATATCTGTAAGATTTTCTTAACTATCTACTTTGTGTAGAATTTGAAATTTCATTCCTATTTAAAGCCCCAAAGAGCACAGAGACCACACATCCCCTTTGCTGTTATTACTCTAGCTCTGTGGAAACACAGTTAAGCTTTATGACATATATTTTAGTCAAGGTTCTTCAGAGACAACCAATAGGATGTATGTACATTAGAAAGAGATTTATTATAAGAAATCATCAGCTTGTGCAGTTATGGAGGTTGACAAGTGCCAAGATCTACATCAGTATGCTGAAGACCTGGAGACCCAGGAGAGTTGGTGGTGTTAATTCCCATCTGCGTCCAAAGGCCTGAAAACCAGAAGTGCCAGTAGTGTAGTTCTCAGCTTAAGACCCAGGAAGAACCAACATTTCAGTTTGAGTCTAAAGGCAGGAGAAAACCAATGTTACAGCGTAAACGCATCCAGGCTCAAGGAGTTCCCTCTTACTCAGGGGAAGATCAGTCTCCTGTTCAGGACTTCAACCGATTGGATGGCACCCTCCCACATAATGGAGAGCAGTCTACTCAGTCTACTGCTTCAAATGTTAAGCTTAAAAGAAATACCCTCACAGACGCATCTACAGTGGTGTTTGACCAAATGTATTGGCACTCCATGGCCCGGTCAAGTTGACATAAAATTCACTATCACACATATATCAAGATTATTGTTGTCCTCAGTGTGTCAGCGGCATTTCCTCTCATGTTCTGAAGGTACTTGCAGCAGTACAGGTATGTTGACTTCATAGGTAAAAGTACAGAGGCAGGAAGGAATGAGTTTCTGTCCTAGTCATCTTTTGAAGAGCATCAGGAGACACTCTGGCAGAAGTTGACTTCCTCTTAGGCATCATTGGCTAGGACTGTGATTTTGTGACCAACTTGCTATGATCCAGAGTTGAAATGGTGGAGTCAGGAGATAAATCTGGAGGGTATGACTCCAGAGCCCATGCCCCTTCCACCATAACATCCTGCCTCCCTGCTGGACCTGCAGGTACAATGCTGGCTCTGCCACTACCTAGCTATGGGGACATGGACAAGTTACTTACTTAGTCCCTTTGTGCTTCAGGTTCTTTAAGTTAGGGATAATGTTAGTACCTGCATCAAAAGGCGGTTGTGAAGATTAAATGATTGGAAGTGTGTAAAGTACTGAGAAAAGTACTTGGCACTTAGTGAGTGCTCACTAAACGGCAATTTTTGCTGCTTTTGTTATTATCTATATGACTTGGTCAGTTTACTTAACCTGCAATGCTAACTCTCTGGTCCAAATCATAGATATCTCTGAACTGTACTGTTGTTACAGTTTCCTAACTGGTCTCTCTGCCTTTTAAAAAAAAAAAGGAAAAGAAAAATTCTTCTACTTGATCTTATCAAATCCATGCTATTTACCATGGTTTGTAAGACCTTGCATGATCTGGTCCTTCCTCCCTTTTCAACTTCACCTTATAACATACTGCACCTTGTAAACTTTCTCTTCCTTCCTTGAAAATGTGAAGCTTATTTCCATTTTCACTTTACGGTTTGCCAGAGTTCTTTCTTCTCCCTGAGCAGTTCTCCCAGTTCTTCCTTAGGACCACTTCTTCGGATATTAGGTGTCAACTTATGTCACTTCCACAGGAAGGCTTTTCTTGATCATCTATAGGAGTCCTCAATCATTCCCTAGCATAGTGCTTCTCAGACTTAAGTGTGCATATGAAACACCTATATATTTTGTTAAAAATGCAAATTTTGATTCAGACCCCTGAGGTGGTGCCTAAAATTCTGTACTTTTGTTGAGCTCCCTGGGGAGATCAGAGGTCCCAGGATATCACTCAGTTTTATTTTCACCAGTATACTGATCATTACATGATCCTTTGTTGCTTCTTCATTTAATTTTTTGTCTGTCTTCCCCTTGACTGGAGGGAAGTCTCCACAAGGAAAGGTATTTGTTTTTAAGTGTAGTTTCACTGGTGATAAGAATAGTGCCTGAGCTACATAGTTGGTTCTCAAGAAACGTGAATGAATGAATCGATGAACAGATTCATTTATGGGTGTTTTTAGTTATTTGTATAATAGGATTATTGTGCAGAGTAGAGCAAGTAATTATGTGAAGTTACTTAACCTAGTCCTTAGTACACTGTAGGTGCTCAATAAATGTGAGCCGCTCTTAATAGAATTTTCTTTTAAACTCAAAATTTTGACAATTCTTTTTAAAACAGTGATTCTTAACCAGTTTTTGTTCACTTGTTTGAAATTCTAAAGGAATTTGTAGTATATTTAGAGGTCTTACCTCAAGAAAAATGCACAAACATACACACAGACACTTTTAATTTCAGAAAGCTCTCAGACCGCACCCCACCCCCTCCCCCCATTCAATTCACTGCCAGCCTATCAAGACCTTATTTAGAAAAAACAACCCATATATATATATAAATTCTTGTTAGGGCTGTTTGCGTCAATTTGCCTTTTTCTAATTTCTCAACAGTTGTACTGTCGAATTGCCTCTTCTTTCTTGTTGTAAGTTATTATGTGCCGTTAAGAAAAGCATCAGTGCTTGTGTGCTCAGTTGCTCAATTGTGTCCTACTCTTTGTGACCCCATGGACTGTAGCCTGCCAGGCTCCTCTGTTCATGGGATTTTCTAGGCAAGAATACTAGAACGGGTTGCCATGCCCTCCTCCAGGGGATCTTTCGGACCCAGGGTTTGAACCCGTGCCTCTTGCTTCTCCTGCATTAGTGGATTCTTTACCATGGAGCCACCTGGGAAGCCCCACAGAGTGTAATTGTGCTTTATACTATTAATGCAATGAGATTATTTAAGTCTATGCTTTATTATTAAAGCATAGACTTTAAGAGTGCAGAACTTAAAAATTTTTTTGTTCTAAATCTCTGTTTTAAGATGAAATCTTAAATATTGGGGGAACTCCCTTCTCTTCCTGCCAGTAATGCCCCCGCAACAAACAGACGTGATTTGTGTTCTTAAAACTTGCTGGACTTCTGTAAGAAGTGTGCCAGGCATTAAACCCACAAAGTGACACAGGACAAGAAGGGCAAGGATTCTTTGAATGCCCAGGAAAAGTGGTCTTATGACAGGAAGCAGAGAGGCTATGATGGGCAGAATGAGCTGCTTTTCTGGAAAAAGGGCTAAAATTACAAAAAGGGATTGTGCTGAGGCTTGAATTAATTGAGCCTAGAAAGTGCTGCAGATTTAGAGAGTGCTGACTGTTAAGGCCTGCAAGCATTTTGAACTGGGAGGAGATATAAGGGCTAAGTGGTCCAGTCCTAAGCTTCATCTTTTATTTTTTTATGAAGACAGTAAAATCTTAAGCTTATGTTCATTTAAAAAAAAAGTTGGTGGAGGGGTAGCTGAAGTAATAACAAATAAACCTGTTAAAGCCTGGGGAAGCTAATTTTTTTTTTCCTTAGGGAGAAAAATAGATGTAATTGTTCGAATACTATCTAGAAAATTATAATAGATTGTTCAGATGCTAAAATATCATGATATTGAGTATATCTTATAGCAGGTGGGCTATGGAGCATAGTAGAATCTTCCTAAAACTTAGTTTAGGAGAGAGTAGTGAAATAAGGTAGAAAATTGAGGTATTAAAACAGTTTAGATTTTTTTTTTCCCCTCTAAAATCTCCCATTTATGTTTGTGGATTAGTGTGTGGATCTTCAGAATGGCATTTTCCCACTGTCCATTTGGAGTACAATAAGGCAAATTAATACAAATCAAAATAATATGGCAGCAGCATCACATAATTTGTGTACACTGATGTAGTAACAGATTTAATTTAGTGCAGCTTTTGAGAAGTCTTTTGTGTTTCAATTTATACAGCTGCTATCCAGGCCTAAGCTGGCCAGTCTTTCAGCCTTGAGTATCTTGCCTGACTGATTCTCTTTCTTTTTAAAAAGACTTTATTATTTTTTTTAGAGCAGTTTTAGGTTCACAGCAAAATTCAGAGAAAGGTACAGAGATTTGCCAAATACCCGCTGCCTGCCCCTCAGCATGTCCCCATTATCACTGTCCCGTCCAGAGAGGTACATTTGTTATAGTTGATGAACCTCCATTGACGCAGCATCATCATCCGAAGTCCATAGTTTACAGTAGGGTTCACTGTTGGTGTGGTACAGTCTACGAACATGGACAAGTGTATAATGACATGTATCCATCAATATAGTATATTTTAAGGTATTTTCACTACCCTAAAAATCCTCTGTGTTCTGCCTATTCACACCTTCTTCCTATCTACTTGCTTCCTTTTTCTACTACTGATCTTTTTACTATCTTCATAGTTTTGCCTTTTCTAGAATGTCATTGTTGTATAATTAAGATATAGGACCTTACAGTATATAGCTTTTTCAAATTGATCTTTCACTTAGTTATGTGCTTTTACATTTTTTTGTGTGTGTGTTTTCATGGCTTGATAGACTCATTTCTTTTTAGTGCTGAGTAATATTCCATTTTCAGGGTGTGCCAGTTTATTTATCCATTCTCCTTCTGAAGGACATCTTGGTTGCTTCTAAGTTATGGCAATTATGAATAAATATGCTATAAATATATGTGTGCAGGTTTTTGTGGACATAAGTTTCCAGCTTCTGTGGGTAAATACCAAGGAGCATAATTGTTGGATTGTATGATAAGAGTATAGTTTTATAACAAACCACCAAATTGTCTTTTAAAGTGGCTGTACCATTTTGCATGCTCATCAAGAAAGAGAGGTACTATTGGTCCACATCCTGGCCAGCATTTGTCAGTGTTCTGGATTTTGGCCATTCTAATAGGCATGTTCAGTTCAGTTCAGTTCAGTCGCTCAGTCGTGTCCGACTCCTTGCGACCCTATGAATCGCAGCACGCCAGGCCTTCCTGTCCATCACCAACTCCCAGAGTTCACTCAGACTCATGTCCATTGAGTCAGTGATGCCATCCAGCCATCTCATCCTCTGTTGTCCCCTTCTCCTTCTGCCCCCAACCACTCCCAGCATCAGAGTATTTTCCATTGAGTCAATTCTTCGCATGAGGTGGCCAAAGTACTGGAGTTTCAGCTTTAGTATCATTCCTTCCAAAGAAATCCCAGGGTTGATCTCTTTCAGAATGGACTGGTTGGATCTCCTTGCAGTCCAAGGGACTCTCAAGAGTCTTCTCCAACACCACAGTTCAAAAGCATCAATTCTTTGGTGCTCAGCTTTCTTCACAGTCCAACTCTCACATCCATACGTGACCACTGGAAAAACCATAGCCTTGACTAGACAGACCTTTGTTGGCAAAGTAATGTCTCTGCTTTCGAATATGCTATCTAGGTTGGTCATAACTTTTCTTCCAAGGAGTAAGCATCTTTTAATTTCATGGCTGCAGTCACCATCTGCAGTGATTTTGGAGCCCAAAAAAATAAAGTCTGACACTGTTAGTGGTATCTAATTGTTCTTTTAATTTGCATTTCTGTGATGGCATATGATGTGGAGATCTTTTCATATGCTTCTTTGTCATATGTGTATCTTCTTTGGTGAGGTTTCTGTTAAAGTTTTTAGACCAGTTTTTAATCAGATTGTTTTCTAGTGAGTTTTTAGAGTTCTTTGTGTGTTTTGGAAAATAGTCTTTTATCAGATGGGTCTTTGGCAAATATTTTCTCCCAGTCTGTGGCTTGTCTTCTTATGAGACCATGACATTGTCTTTTGCAGAATAAAAGTTTTTAATTAAGTCTAGCTTATCAATGATTTGTCTCAGGAATTGTACCTTTGGTATTGTATCTAAAAAGTTAAAACGGTACCCAAGATCATCTAGGTTTTGCCTGTATTTCTTGCATGGTATCTTCTAAGAGTTTTATAATTTCATTTTTTACATTTAGTCCTATGATGCATTTTAAAAAAAATATTTATTTATTTGGCTGCACCCAGTCTTAGTTGCGGCATATGAACTCTTGATTGAGGCGTGTGGTATCTAGTTCGCTGACTAGGGATTGAACCTGGGCCCCCTGCATTGGGCGTGCAGTCTTAGTCACTGGACCACCAAGGAAGACCTCCTATGAAGCAATTTGAGTTAATTTTTGTGAGGTGTAAGGTCTGCGTCTAGATTCACCTTTTTGCATGTGGGTGTGCTGTTGTCCCAGCATCATTTATTGAAAAGATTATCTTTGCTCCACTGTATTACCTTTATTCCTCTGGCAAAATGAATTGACTATATGTATGTGGCTATATTTCTGGACTCTCTATTCTGTTTTATTGATCTGTTTGTCTGTTCTTTTGGCAATACAGTGCTATAATGATTATTGTAGCTTTCTAGTAGGTCTTGAAGTTGGGTAGTGTCAATCCTCCAATTTTGTTCTTCTCTGTTGGTATTGTGTTGGTTATTTTGGGTCTCTCTTGCTTCTTCATTTACATTTTAGAATTATTTTGTCAGTATCCACAAAATAATTTGCCAGAATTTTAATTGAGATTCCGTTGAATCTGTAGATCAAGTTGGGAAGAACTGACATTTTGACAATATTTAGTCTATCTGTGAGCATAGAATATTTCTCCATTTTTAAGTTCTTTGATTTTGTTCATCAGCGTTCTGTCATTTTCTGCATATAGATCTTTTACATATTTTGTTAGATTTACACCTTAGTATTTCATTTTTGGGAGTGCTAATGTAAGTGGTATTTAAAAAAATATTTATTAATTCAGCTGTGCTGGTCTTAGTTGTGGCACACAAGATCTTTGATCTTACACTGGGACATGTGGGAATCTTTAGCTGTGGCATGGGGGATCTAGTTCCATGACCAGGCATTGAACCTGGGCTCCCTCTATTGGGAGTGGAGAATCTTAGCCACTGGACCACCAGGGAAGTCCTTAAATGCTATTGTTTTTAATTTTACATTCCACTGTTCACTGCAGGCATATATGAAAGTGATTGTCTTTTGTATATTAACCTTGTATCTTATAACCTTACTGGAATTGCTTGTTAGTCCTAGGAGTCTTATTTTGTTGTTTCTTTTGTATTTTCTATATAGACAATCATGTCATTTGGGAACAGAACATTTTATTTCTTCCTTTCCAATCTGCATGCCTTTTATTTCCTCTTCTTGTCTTACGGCATTATTTAATGCTGTGTTGATATGGAGTGAAGAGAGGGGACATCCTTTACTTGTTCTTGATCTTAGTGGGAAACTTCTAGGCTATTACTCTTAAGTATATTTTTAGCTATAGGGTTTTTGTGAATATTCTTTATCAAGATAAGGAAGTTCCTTCTTAGTTTACTGTGAGTTCTTATCATGAATGGGTGTTAGTTTTTGTCAAATGCTTTTTCTGTGTTTATTGATTCCTTGAACCTCAGAATGAGAACACCATATGTGTTGGGGATCCCCTTAAGACTACCCTCTGGGGATTTACTAAAAGACTCAGAGGACTCAGCATATAGTTAGACTCAAGGCTACCATTTATTATAGTGAAAGGATACAAAGCACAATCAGCAAAGGGAAAAGGCATGTGGGGGAAAGTTTGGGAAAAAATTAGAAGCATATAAGCATCTTCTCTCAGTGGAGTCAAACAGAACATGCTTAATACCTCCAGCAACTTTGACAACAGGGGTGAAATGTCTATTAGGAAGATTCATTAGAGACTCGAGGCCTAGGGTCGAGTGGTGGTTATGGACGTGCCCTCTGCCTGTCCATGCGTGTGTGCTTAGCTGCTTCAGTCATGTCTGACTCTGCAGCCCTATGGACTGTAGCCCGCCAGGCTCCTCTTGCCATGGGTAAGAATACTGGAGTGGGTTGCCATGGTCTCCGTCAGGGGATCCTCCCTACCCGGGAATTAAACCTGCATCCCTTATACCTCCTGCATTGGCAGGTGGGTTCTTTACTACTAGTGTCACCTGGGAAGCCCACCCTCTGCCTAGCCTGTGCGAAAATTCCAGACTTGTAGAAGGAAACTCGGTGTTCAGCATAAACCATATTGCTTATATATAATACAAGCGTTTAGGCACAGTGAGTCACTCGTACTATTTCTGGATTGATGGGGAACCCTGTGGGAATTCAAGCTCCAGTCAAGGTCCCACTTTTGCAAGCAGGCATTTCTAAGCTCTGCAGTCTGAGGCCTGCTGTGTTAACGCTTTTCTGTGCACTGTTCTCACTTAATGTGATCCTATAAGGTGGGGAAGAGGCCTTAGGGGCTACTTTGGAAATGAAGGGATATGGGTGTGAGAATGAGGGAGATGTGGAGAGGATGGGACTTTGTTACCCCTTTCTTCTTTTCTGTTAAGTAAATTTAGGATCCGATGGAAGGTTTTGTATATAAAAAAGGTGCTGCTGTTAAAATTACATTTGAAAATCACTCCTTTAAACAATGAGATGAATTTTAAGCCAAATATTGGTAAAATCACATTTGGATTTTAGTAGGATCATTTCTGTTGTTGATGGGAGATATTTTTTTAAGAGATTGTGGTCAAGATAAATTTGAGGTTGGAGATGATCAGAGGCAGGGAGATCAAGACAGAGATAATTAAGAGCATCGGCTGGAGTGGTTATATGAAGAAGGAGGAGGAAATGGATTAGAGAGACTTTAGGATGTAAAATTGGGTAGAGAGCTTCTCTGATGGCTCAGACGGTAAAGAGTCTGCCTGCAATGTGAGAGACTTGGGTTTGATCCCCGGGTTGGGAAGATCCCCTGGAGAAGGAAATGGCAACCCACTCCAGTATTCTTGCCTGGAAAATCCCATGGACAGAGGAGCCTGGTGGGCTACAGTCCATGGAGTTGCAGAGTCAGATACAACTGAGCGACTAACATACACACAGAAAATTGGGTAGCATTGATGATTGATTGGCTGAGGATCTGGTTGCGGTCTGGGGAGGGGGTTTGGGGTTGGAGAAGGAAATTAGCATTATCTTAGGTATTTTACTTAGTTGATTCCAGGGAGTGGAAAAGAGCATTTTCCCTGGTTGTGAGGGTCTCATAATCCTCCAACACTGCTGGGTATCCAGTAGTGGATACCGACACTATCTACCTGAAGGTAGTAGCATCAGCTCCCACGTGTTAAAGGGCCAATCCTATAAAAATGGTGCCACTTCAGAGGCCAGCTGCAACTGTGCTGCCCTGCTTCCCACCCTTCTGCGTGGCTGAATTCAAATTCAGGGGGTTGATAATTAGCTAAGTTTGATAATTTTCTAGTAATGGTCATAGACCTCAGAAACAAACACTTTAAATATGTTTATCAGTTTGTTATAAAGGGTATGTACAACTCAGAAACAGGCAAATGGAAGGGGTTCACGGGGCAAGGGATGGAGCTTCCATGCCCTCTCTGAGTACGTCACCTTCCCTTGAGATGTTCACCATCCTGGATGCTCTCCAAATCTTATTGTTCAGGAGTGTTTATAGAGTTTAATCTCCAGCCTCCCTTGCCCTCATAGGTTGGTGGATGGGACTGCCAGCTTTCTAAACACTTAGTCTTTCTGGGAACCAGCCCTGTCCTGAGACTATTTTCAGGACCTTCCCTGAGTTCATTAGCATATGTGTGATGGAAAGAGGCTCATTATGAATAACAAAAGATGCTCTATCACTTAGGAAATTCCAAGGATTTTATGATCTCTGTGCCAGGGACTGTGGACCAACTGCAAGTATGTTTCTTATACCACCCTGGTAAACGTCTCAAATCGCTGGAAACCTCTGCGGAATTCTCAACCTGTGCCTTCAGTTTCAGCATGAACCCAAATCTTGTCCTTGGTCCTACAAGGCCTAGGATCCCAGGAGACCCTTAGTTTGGTTCTCTATTGCAGGCTGTAAGCCCAATGTATTAGTTAGGGTACAATTTAGGCCTCTGTAACAAAGAGACCCCAAAATACACTGCTTGAAAAGCAAGATAGACGTTTATTTTACATAAAAATCCAGGCAGGTGGTCCAGAGCTGGTTTGGCAGCTCAGCATTGTTGGGGAACTTTGCTCTGCTTTGCTCAGCATTCTGTGTGCCTCTCCTTGCCAGGTTGGCTCTTCCAGCTGCAGCCATGGCACTTTCTTTCCAGACAGAGGGAGGGGAGGGAAAGAGAGGAGGGGAATTTGCCCTTTCCCTTTAAGTGCTCCGGAGCAGAGCACACAAATTTCAGCTTACATCCCACTGGTCACGTGGCCATCCTAGCTGCCAGAGACCAGGATATGGAATATTTTACCGGGCTGACTTGTACCCAGCTAAAACCCCTATTTAGAAAGGGAGAACAGTTATTAGGGGATAGCCCTGCCCTATCCTCAATAGTCACAGTATATTTAAGGATTTTTTTTTCCTTTCTTAGAAAAAGATGAAAATAATGTTGTGACTTAATTTTTTTCCTAAATTAAGTAATTTTCATATTATTGAAACAAAGGAAACATGGTATTCAATGAAACAAGAGAAACTCTGGCAAAATACCCTTGCAAAATCTTTGCCTAAAAATGTACCAGCTTGAACCTGCCCCAAATAAGGAATGGAGTTATAACCGGACCTTACCACAGATAATCAGTTTTCTTCCTTGAGAAGCTAAAAAAAGGATGAACACACCCTGCTTTGAAACACTCTTCTTGTCTCTCAGCTCTTTGTGTTCAACCTAAAGGTAATGGAAAAAGTGAAGGAATCTTGTAAGCAGAGAACTGAATTCAGCATGGTAATGTCTGAATGCTGTGTTGTTTTGGATAGGGAATAAAGAGGCAATAGACAACCCTTTGTGACTAGTCTCTAAGTCTCTGCCTTGGTGTTAAAGAACCAGATTTAGGCCTAATGCAAAGAAAGGTACCACCTCTGCTGTGGGGAAGGATGCGATGAACCTTGGTAGCATTCAATGGAGTGGAGGTAAAGCTGTCACTGTAGAGGGGGTTAGGCTTCTTAGAGGGCTTCCCTGGTGATTTAGACAGTAAAGAATCCACCTGCAATGCGGGAGACTTGGGTTCGATCCCTGGGTTGGGACGATCTCCTGAAGGAGGGCATGGCAACCCACTCCAGTATTCTTGCCTGGAGAATCCCATGGACAGAGGAGCCTACAGCCCCTGGGGTCACAAAGAGTAGAACATGACCGAGTAACTAAACACACACACAAAGGCTTCCTAGAAGAGGGGTTATATTGATAGGTTATGAGTTTGGGGTTTATTAAATTGAGTCAATCATTTATATATTTATTGTACAAAATGTGTATGTTTTTGAAAAAGTTATTTATCTGGCTGCTCTGAGTCTTAGTTGTAGCATGTGAGATCTAGTTCCCTAACCAGGGATCCAACCAGATCCCCTGCTTTGGGAACACAGAGTCTGAATCACTGGACCACCGGAGAAGTCCCCAAAATGTGTTTTATATTATGGTTTTCATCAAAATGATTTTTACAACAGCTGCTCAAATATGTACAATTGTAATTGGTTAAAAGTTTTAAGAAACAGTATCGAGCACTATGAAATACCTTCATTTCAGAAAGTCTTAAATCTTATATATATGTATTTGTTTATAGCCTATTCAGTTCAGCCCCCTGAGAGTATGTCTCCAACTGCTGCTACAGAGGCTTATTCAAAAGCTTTAGCTGTTTGCCATGGACCATTGGACCACTATGACTTTCTGATCAAAGCTCGTGAGCTAAAGGATGATGAACATCAAAGAAGAGTCATACAATGTCTGCAGAAACTGCATGAGGACCTTAAAGGATACAGGATAGAGGAAGAAGGCCTTTTTTCTAAGGTAAGATTTGTGTCATGTTAAAGATGGAACAGTTAAAAGTGTGAGCATTTTAAAAATGGATTAAATGCAGCTGGGTACACTCATGAAAGAGCTTGAAAATTTGCTTCCAGTTCCTTCAAACAAGCTCTGTTGGATCCCCATTTCTGACCTCTTGATGTTCTATAGCTTTCTTTTACCTTCAAGGGGATTCAAATAGCTTCATACTGAGGTAGTAAAAAGAATACCTAAATACCAGTTACAGTGAAAACTTGTATGCAATTCAAAGCTTCCCCCTCGCTTTAGCTCAGGCCTGGCCTAGGATCAGTAGCAGAGAAGAGGGAGTGACTTGTTCTTTTTTCTCTCTCCTTTTCCTCTCTCTGCCAGCTTGGCTTCCCTAGGGTCAGAATGCGGGGGATAGACGATTAGAGTGAAACAGCAGAGTCTTGAGTGGCCAGTTAAGGGCCATTTGTGTGGTAGATACTGACATGCTAGCTCTCTGTGAGGAGCATTGTGTGCGTTCTTCAGGACTCCCATGAGGACCTCCCCACTGCGTCACTGTGACCGACCTCTTACGACTCTAAGGAACAAACATCTCACAGCTTGGCCCTGTGGTGCGGGGATGGCCTTGCCCTTGCACTTAGCTTTCTTCAGTGGGGTCCTTTCAGGACAGCTCTAGCCAGGTCGCCTTTGTGGTGTCTACTGAGACCACCCCAAGTAACACATCTCCTTTCTCCAAACCCTACTGTGTGGGCAGCTTCAGTCTCCTGCCCTTGGACTTCTGCAGATTTAAGAAGCAAACACCAGCATCTGTTCTGTGTGCCCCTGTACTCCTGGGGACACATACGTGTCAGGTTCTTCTGTGAACTCTTTCACACCCTACTTGGGTAGCTGTCTGCAGATTTTCTCAATGAAGTGAGTATCCAACTGGGGAGAGGATGCCCATTTTGCCTTAATTCTAACCTGTTTGGATGTTTCTCTTGGGGACCCCTTGCACTTGACATGAGGTTGGTTCATCCAGGGGAAATGCCACAGGATTCTTTACCCAGCTAACAATTTTCTACCTTGATCACTTTGGTTGTGGGGCTGTTTTTTGATTCCCCTCTGCCTCTGTTTAAGGAATTCTTGCATATATACAACTAGTGCCTCTCTGTAGTGTATAGGGGCACCTGTTTCTCATGTCCTCAGCTTTGAGGTTTAGCTGAAATTCTGAAACAAAAGGAAAAACTCCCATTCCTTGTCCTGCTATAGAAGCTCTGTTATCAGTGGTGTCATCCTTAAATTATGAGGGATATTATGGTTCAACCTAAGAAACTAGTTTTCCTTTAATCAACGGACCAAACTACGTTTCCCCCTTAACACAAATATCCTCTTATTATAAGATCTTTATAAGAAAGGTACTGTATAACAATATAACAATAACAATATAATAATAGTACTTTGTTTATAAGTTCTACTGAAAGTAATTTTACTTTTTAAAAAGCACTTGAGAATGTAACAAAATGATTTTATTTTTATGTAAGGAAAAATACTGCATTGTATTAACATGTTTTGGTTAAAAACAATGAAGTATTACTTATTTAGGCTTGAGAAAGAAATGGAGATGTGGAATAAGATTAAAAAAGAAAATAGCAACAAAGGGCATCTCCATCACTCAGCCAGGCCTCACAGAGCAGGCACCAGCATTTGGCACCATTCTCAGATGGCGCAGTGGTAAAAAATCCACCTGCCAATGCAGAAGATGCAAGAGACACGGGTTCAGTCCCTGGGTTGGGAAGATTCCCTTGAGGAGGGAATGGCAACCCACTCCAATTTTCTTTCCTGGAGAATTCCTTGGATAGAGGAGCCTGGCAGGCTACAGTCCATGGGGTTGCAAAGAGTCAGACACGACTGAACAGCTGAGCACAGTGGCTCTGAAATCTCTGATGACTTGTAGGAAGTGGTCCCTGTGGATGCTCCAGTGCCCTGCCATTCATAAAGAGTGATCTATTTACTCTTTGCTCCTTTTCCCCATTCTCTTTCCCGCTCTGTTCATCCTACCAGCTTCTCATTTCTTTTCCTGTATCTGTGGTTTAAGTTCCTGAGGAAGAATCTGAGAGGCCACCCAAACCCTTCATCCCTGTTGGGGCAGAAGTTTCGCACCAGTTTTCCAGGGGCTGCTAGTCAACACAAAGATTGGCTCTCTGTATAAGGTGCTATCCAGTGCTCCTGAGAGCAGGGCAGTTTCCCTTAGAAGTGGACTGTGAGGCTGGGCGCCAGGGTGTGTTGGCTAGTCCAGCACAATGGTTATGGGAAATAATGATGAATTATCCCTTTTGATGGCCAACGTTTTCTCTTTCTCTTGTGTTCCCAAAAGTTTATGGGTGAATCAAGAAGTAAGAAGTTTGGAAAACATAGATTGCTTAAGTACTGCATACTTAATTATAGTTTGCGTTACAGGAGGTCTTCCAAATAAAATGACAACTTTGTTATATGTCCTAGCCAGGAGACAAGATGTTTTACTTACCAGATTTTTGCTGTTATCTGAAAGTTAAAATTTCTCTCATGACTTTTGTATCTCATTCCACCTTTGATATATGAATTGGCTATACTGAATCTGCCTCTAAATAGACAGCTATTTAGCAGTAATTAAATGCAATACTTTACTATCTAGAGGCCCTTGTTTTATTGTGTAATTCTTATGTAAGGAGGAAATTTGACAAATCAGGTAGTTTCTAATGTGTCTAGTGAAAGCTTATGTTTGTTAATCCCAATGCATATGTGAATGAATATTTAGTAGATTGATCAACATCTTTTTTATTTGTCCTGGCATTTCTTAAGCCCATAAAATATTTAGCATTGCAGAAGACCCAAATAACAAATTTAGTCTGAATAAAACATGTAAAACTTCAGTTTTGGAGATTATAAAGATGCCACAAGACTATTTCTTCTAAAAATACTGACATGCCAATTATCAGAGAAGGAAAATTTAAGCTGTTAGATTTTTCCAGCAATAGAACTTTGTTAGTAGTTTAGAATCCCTTTTTAAAAAAAATAATGTTGTTTATGTCTGTGCTGCATCTTTGTTGCTGTGTGGGCTGTTCTCTGCTTGCTGTGGGGTGGGGCTCCTCTCCAGTTGCAGTGTGTAGCTTCTCATTGTGGTGGCTTCTCTTGTTGCAGAGCATAGGCTCTAGGGCATGTGGGCTCTGGTAGTTATGGCACGTGGCCTCAGGGCTCAGTAGTTGCAGTTCCTGGGCTCTAGGACACAGGCTCAAGGGTCACAGTTTACGGTCTTAGTTTTTGCAGGATGTGGGATCTTTCTGGACCGGCATCAAACCCATGTCTCCTGCACTGGCAATCTGATTCTTTACCACTGAGCCACCAGGGAAGCCCAGTATGTAGATTTTTTGATTTTCATAAATAGGGTTTACAATTTCATGGACATTTGATTCTTCCCTCAGCTTTACTGAGATATTATTGACAGATAATATATCTAAATTTAAATTGTGCAGTGTGATGATTCATACCTGAATACATTGCTAAATGATTCCATAATAAAATTAGTTAACCCTTATATCCCCTGACATTGGAGAAGGCAGTGGCACCCCACTCCAGTACTCTTGCCTGGAAAATCCCATGAACGGAGGAGCCTGGGTGGGCTGCAGTCCATGGGGTTGCTAAGAGTCGGACATGACTGAGCGACTTCACTTTCACTTTTCACTTTCATGCATTGGAGAAGGAAATGGCAACCCACTCCAGTGTTCTTGCCTGGAGAGTCCCAGGGACGGGGGAGCCTGGTGGGCTGCTGTCTATGGGGTCGCACAGAGTCGGACACGACTGAAGTGACGTAGCAGCAGCAGCAGCGTATCCCCTGATATAATTACTATTTCTCTTTGTGGTGAAAACATTTAAGATCTACTCTTCTGACGACTTTCAAATGTTAATATGCTACTGTATTATTAATTATAGTCACCACGCTGCACATTAGATCTTATAGTTGGGAGGTTGTACCCTTTGACCAATATTTCACCATTTCCCTTGCCCCACAGCTCTTGATAACCACCATCCTATGAGTTATGCTCTTATAAAATTATGCCTGTAAGTGAGAACATACAGGATGGTCTTTGTCTGACTGAATTTCAGTTAGCATGTATGCAGATTTGATTTTGTTTTTGGTACAGATGTTTAAATATTCACTCTGGTGGACTTAAAACAAATTGTACTCCTAAGAACCGTTCTGTAAGGATAAGCCATAATGTTAAAATAAAATGCACATTCTTTGCAAAATGCTGGAGTTATTTATCAGTGAGGAGAATTGGTGGCAGACTATTAGGCTGCTTTCACCTACCTATGTAACAATGTTTTCTCTAGTAAAAATTCGAAAAAGTTATGAGAAGATGACCATGCTATATGAACAACAAACTAGGAAGAATGAGCATTTATGAACACTTTACTTTTGTTATCAAATAAAACTTACAACCAGGTTAATCTGACACATTTAATGTATGCATAATTGTTATTGTGCTGTGAGGTAATTAGGCATAAATGGTAAGTAGTTCATGTAAATCACTATAATTAGTATTACTTTTACACAGCCAAATCAAGCATTTCTAGAGTCATGGAGGGAAAGAATTAAACAGAGTGTGGAGCTGCTCTGAAAATCTCTGTTTCCATTAATCAGGGGTATATAGGCAGCCAGGTTTTTTCATCTCTGGGGAGGAGACACCATAGCCAAAGAGACCTGGGAACTGGGAAGGGGAGCAGGGGTCAGAATTCCTTTTCCTTTTCTCCTGCTCTCCACAAAATAATTTTGTTTTTCTCTAATGAGAAATTATTATTTCAGACTTCCTTTTACAACCTATTATGGTCTTTAATTTGGATACCTCTCCTCACTCTCCTAAGAACAATGCATGTAGCAGGTAGAAATGACCTGCGCTGCCTTGAATTCAGCTGGTGTAAGGTCTTGGTGCTTTCTCTGATCTGGCTCCTCACACCTGGGAGCCGTGAGCTAGATACCTGGAATGCTATGCTGTGGACTTTTCTTTCGGGAGATGCAGGAGACCCATTGTCTGGCTCCCTTCAGTTATTTATCCAAGACTAGCCAGTTTGCTGGTTTTTCCTCAGTTCCTCCCTTCTCTCCTCCAGCTAAGGAAGTGAGCCCTTACTCTCTCTGTTCCTTTTCTTAAAACTGACATATCCTATAGGTGAAGTAGGTTGAGCAGTGGGATTTAGGTAAAGCTTCCCTGTTATCTGGTGATTTAGCCTTTAGAACATAATAAGCAGCATTGACTTTGGAATAGATATCTATCGCTACAGCTTTATTAAAGACTGGAAATATTTTTAAATGTATATTTTTTTTGTATCAAATTTTTATGAAAGCCAAAGCAAAAGATTATGTCCTAACCCAATGACAGCTCTATCTGTAAGGAAACAAGATTGGGAGTCAAACTGCATTGTTTTTTGGGAACTTAACACATGCCAAAGACTCATTTATGTCTGAAATTTGAGAAAGAGAATATAATGGGCCTGCTTCCATCTCCAGAATAATTAACAAATGTATTCAATTACATTTTAAATTTTGTCATGGTTCCAGAGGTAAAATTATGCTGTCAGTGTAGATGAGAATGTCTATTTTTGTTTTTTTCTTCCAGTTTTATTGAGATATATTTGATATATAGCACTATATAACTAAGGTGTCGGCCATACTGATTTGACTTACATGCATGTGTGGGTGCTAAATTGTTTCAGTCATGTCAGACTCTGCGACCCTATGGACTGTAGCCTGCCAGGCTCCTCTGTCAGTGGGATCCTCCAGACAAGGATTCTGGAGTGGGTTGCCATTTCCTCCTCCAGGGGATCTTCCCAACCCAGGCATCAAACCTGTGTCTCTTGTGTCTCCTGCATTGGCAGGTGGGTTCTTCACTGCTAGCACCACCTGACTTACATGCATGGTGGAATGATTACTATTCAAGTCCAGTGAACATCCATCATCTCATGTAGATACAAAATAAAACAAAGAAAAAAATTTTGTGTGTGTGATAAGAACTCTCAGGATTCACTCTCCAAACAACTTTCACATATAACATGTGTCAGTATTAATTATATTAATCATGTTGTACATTATATCCCTGTTATTTATGTTATAACTAGAAGTTTGTACTTTGGGACTGCCTTCATCCATTTCTCCCCCACACCCCCTCACTAGATGAGAATATCTTTTATAAATTCTTTAAAGTAAATTGAAAGAAAAGGGGAATAACCTAAATATCTTAAGATAGGAACTTTTTTGTCATTGTCAGCCAAAACTGACTGCTTTGGTTATGGCAGCAGAATTATGTAGGCCATAAAGAGGCATTAGAACCATGGGATCTACGTTGAGATTTTGGTCAGGTCTTTAGATCAGGGGCTGGTGAATATTTTCTGTAAAGGACCATGTAGGAAATCTTTTGGGTTTTAGGAGCCATATGATCTCTGTTACAGCTCTTCAGTTCTGCCATTGTACTCAAAGTAGCCATGGACAATGCATAAATAAATGTATTTTGATAAATATTTATTTATAAAAACATATGTCGGGCTGGATTTAGCCCACAGACCATAACTTGCTGCCCCTGCTATAGATGGATGACTGCTTCCTGACTAGATTTGAGGGTGGTGGGAGACCGTTAATAGTGTTCAAAGTTCTACCAGAAATGTACTTAGTCTAGGTTTCTAGTCTAATTTTCTGTTACTTTCCTATATATATATATCTGCCTCTAATCAACAGAACTATTCACTGATCACTTATTATATAGACATACAGACAAGTGGAACAAAATAGAATACATGGAGACCTGATACACCATTGAGTTGGCACTGAAAATCAGTGGAAAAAGATGGTCTAGTCAGCCAACAGGGATGACACAATTGATTATCTTTGTGAAAAGTAAAATTAGATATCTACCTTTCTGAACATAAACATAAATTCCACAGAATCAGTGTCCTAAACTTAAAGGGAAACTTTAAAACTTCTTGAATAAAATATAGAGGATTTATGTTTGTGACCGTGAGGAGAGGAAGACCTGCTTATACAAGATATGAAAGCTTAAATTATAAAGGTAAGTTGGATACATTTGATCCAACTAAAATTTAAAACTTATAGTCAACAAAAAGCACTCTAGAAAGGTTAAAAGGAAGACCACAGACTGGGAGAAAATATTTACATCAAAAATAATTGACTTAGGGAGGTGGGAGCGAGGTTCGAAAGAAAGCTGACATATGTATACCTGTGGCTTATTTGTGTTGACATATGGCAAGAAACCAACACAATGTTGTAAAGCAATTATCCTCCAATTAAAAATAAAAAAAATTGACTATAGATTGCTATCTAGAATATATATAAAGAACTCCTACCAAAAAGAAAAAAAAATCAAGCTGGTAGAAAAATGGTCAAAGAAGAGTCTGTTTTGGGGGAATAAGTAGTAGATACCACAAAAAGATAAGTAAATCAGAACATATTTTTAAAATGAAATGTTCACTCTGAGGAAGAAGGGTACAAAATGGGGGGGGCATCAACTGTATCTAATTTTTTTAAAATTTTGGAATAAATATGTCAAAATATAAAGATTTGATAATTAGATTGATTGAAAGCTAAGTAACCAGGTGGTCAATATTTTCTCCAATTTAGCCTATTTATAATATTCCATAAATGTATCTTTAAGTGTAATTGTGAGATATTTCAACAGGTTAGTTGATTTTAAGAAATAATTTTAAGGAAATTATAACTTTCCCTGATAATATACTTCTACTGGTTCAGCATTTGCTTCTTACAAATAGACTGAGGAAGGGGTATTATGAGCTCAGAAAGTACTCAGCAAAGCATAGGAAATATCTTAGTAAAAGGTTTTTGGCTGAGTGAAAACCTCTATTTGGAAATGAGAGAACTATAAAGAAACAGCACCTCTAACCCATGCTATCATCTCCAGTGGAGATGTGCAGATATTAGGACCTGAACACTGAACGTACATTTCAGGCCAAAGTGCCACAGCCATGTGTAGCTTTTTCAGAAGTGTGAAGCATAGCTCCAATGCATCCGTAGTCCCTTCATGGCAATGAAGAGCACTACAGAGCTGCCTTCAGTTAACTTTGCCCTGATGAACCACAAGAAGTACCCGTAAGTATTTCTCCCAGAATCATACTGCCACCTGGCCGGGGGTGGCTTGTCAGCAGAGCAGATACAGGTAGTGTTGCCTTTTCCTCCAGTTGCCTCCCATTCAGTTTCCTCTCATTATCCATACTGTATCAATAATGATATTTATATGAGATAACCTGGTTGGGCCATTCTCCTGCTTAAGGCTTCCCAGTGCCCTCCAGATAAAGTACAAACTCATTAGCACGTTCTACATAGTTCTTGAGAGCCTGCCTGGTCCCTGCCTCTTACCAGCCTCATCTTTGTTATCAGCTGTCCCCAGCTGTGACAAGCTACTTAAAGATTGTTAGACAAGACAGGGACCTTCTCTTGCCTCTGGGTCTTTGTTGAGGCTGCCTGTCTCTGTATCCTTTTACTTACGGCTCATCTCCCATGGCCTACCTGGTGACCACACGTTCCTTTAGTACATGCCATGTCATGTTTTCTGGATTGCCTAGATCTGCACAACTTAGTTCACTGCCTGATACAAAGTAGGTGCTCGATGTTCAATTCATGACTCTGGAATAAATGAAAAAAAAAAAAAAGGAATATTTGAATGAATAACAAAGCAATCACTGAAGAGTCACAAAATACTTTTCTGCTGACTCTGAAGTCAGTTGCCCATGAGCCTATCCTTATGTCTGTGTGAGAGTATTGGTGTTTTTGTGAGTTTTACATTCACTTGCTTCTCTGTGGACATGTTTGTGTTCTCATTTCCTCCATAGTGCCAGTTCTTTGAAAATCCAGGAGAAGCTTGGATGGCCGTTTTAATCCCTCAAATTCAGAACCTCAACTGGGTTCAGAATGGAATATTTTCCACATCTTTCTTTTGATAAACTGCAGGTCAGTTTGAAAATTATACTTATGTCCTAGATGTCCCTCTGAACAAGTGGTGGATTTGGAGTAGGTCGCACCCAAGCTAGTCCAGAATTTGAATTCAGTCAGGAGTGAGTAAGCTGGAAGGATTTGCTGAAGAAATTAGCTCATTTGTCTGACATGTATCAGTTCAGTTCAGTTCAGTCGCTCAGTCGTGTCCGACTCTTCTCGACCTCGTGAATCGCAGCACGCCAGGCCTCCCTGTCCATCACCAACTCCCGGAGTTCACTTAGACTCACGTCCATCGAGTCAGTGATGGCATCCAGCCATCTCATCCACCGTCATCCCCTTCTCCTTCTGCCCCCAAACCCTCCCAGCATCAGAGTCTTCTTCAATGAGCCTTAGAAATGCTTGTTACTTGAATGCATGCAGCATTAAAAAGTCATTTGCATCTCGCAATTCTGTTGTAATCAGAAATTGAGCCATTGCTTAGGCTAGTTGTTTTAGAGATTTAAACTCACCCCCCACCCTCCTCCCGCTAGTTGTTTAGCTACTTAAAGGCTTAATTATACTAGTAAACTGAACAAATTGGTGTACTTTAGGTTACAAGGGTTCTTTTGCAAATCAGCTGAAGGCATTTAAAAAAAGATTTTCATTTAAAAAGAATTTATGGGTGCTAACATATAGTTCAGTTTTTTAGTTTTTTAATGGTCTTCTTAGAAACCTGAAGTGAAAAAAAAAAAAAAAGAAACCTGAAGTGATCTACTTTTATCAAACAGTGGTTTATGTTGAGAATGCTTGTTTTTAAAAGATGTAATTATGTTCAGCATTCCAGCTGGAATCATTGTTTCTGATTCTGTCATTTTGGGAGATAATAATGGAATGGTGAGGGGTGTGTGGAGAAGCAGGAAAAGTAATATTCCTGCATTTTAAACAAATTGAAAACTCTTTTTATTTAAAAGCACCACCATTATTATCTTAATTGTCCTAATGGAAATTATGCTTGACTAGCAAGTGGACAGTAACCCAGAAAGGTGGAGGACATGCTATTTTAATTTCCAGCTTTGATGAGAATCACCTTGGATTATTTTTAATGCTTGAATTTTAATATTATAAGGAACAAAGGATAAAGTTAGAATGATTAAATCAAAATATTTGGAATGATGGATGACAGATGTTTACCTTGCAGAAGTTAAAGGAATAGTTTTGAAAGCAATTGTCTAAAATGCTAATATGTAGATACTTTTGGAATAATTTAAGACTTAATTCAAAAGTAAAAATAATACAGTAATTAATCACTTTTACAAATTTTGCATTTTGTTTTACCCAACTTTTTATTTTGAAAAATTTCAACAGTACTCTTAAAACCACTTAAAATGGTCAACATTTTGCTGCATTAGGGTTTTTTTCTCTCAGTATTTTCCCTTTAATCATCTGAAAATAAGTTGTAATATTGAAACACTTGACCTCCAAAAACATCATTATGTATCCTAACAAGGACCTTTCCCTGCATAACTATATTACCATTATCACACCAAGAAACTTTTTTTTATTGGAATATAATTGCTTTGTAATATTGTGTTAGTTTCAGCTGTACGAGGAAGTGAATAGACTATGTGTATACGTATATTCTCTCCCTCTTGGGCCTCCCTTCCCCTCTACCTCCATTTCTACCCATCTAGGTTCTCACAGAGCACAGAGCTGAACTCCCTATGCTATACAGCAGGTTCTCACTAGCTGTTTATTTTATACATGGTAGTGTATATGTTAATCTTAATCTCCCAGTTCATCCTACCCTTCCCTTCCCCTACCTGTGTTCCACATGTCTGTTCTCTACATCTGTGTCTCTATTCCTGCCCTGGAAATAGTTTCACCTATACCATTTTTCTAGATTCCACATACATGCATTAATATACAACACTTATTTTTCTCTTTTTGACTCACTTCACTCTGTATGACAGACTCTACTTCCATCCACATCTCTACAAACGATCTAGTTTCATTCCTTTTTATGGCTGAGCAATTTTCCACTGTATATATGTACCATATCTTCTTTTTTTTAAAAATTAACTAATTTTATTTTTGGCTGGGCTGGGTTTCATTGCTGCGTGCAGGCTTTCCCTAGTTGCCAGGAATGGGGCCTACTCTCAAGTTGCAGTGCTTGGGCTTCTCATTGCGGTGGCCTCTCATTGTGGAGCATGGGCTCTAGGGCACTCAGGCTTCTGTAGTTGCAGCTCGTGGGCTTAATTGCTCCCCAGCATGTGGGATCTTCCCAGACTGGGGCTGGAACCTGTGTCCTTTGCATTAGCAGGCAGATTCCTAACCACTGGGCCACCAAGGAAGTCCCTGTACCATATCCTCTTTATCCATTTATCTGTTGCTAGACAGTTAGACATTTAGGTTGTTTCCATGCCCTGGCTATTGTAAATAGTGCTGCAGTGAACATTGAGGTACATGTGTCATTTTGAATTATGCCTAGATCTTCTTAGGGTATATGCCCAGTAGTGGGATTGCTGGGTCATATGGTAGTTCTGTTTTTAGTTTTGTAAGGAACCTCCATACTATTCTCCACAGTGGCTATATCAATTTACATTCCCACCAACAATGCAAGAGAGTTCCCTTTCCTCTACACCCTCTCCAGTATTTACTGTGTGTAGACTTTTTGATGATGGCTATTCTGATGGGTGGTTAGAATGTGGTACCTCATTGTGGTTTTTTTGAAACACATATTTGGCTGTGCCGGGTCCTGGTTGTCACATTCAGGATCTTTGATCCGTTTTCTTTGTGGCATGCGGGATCTTTAGCTGCAACATGTAGGATCTAGTTCTTCGACCAGGAATTGAACCCAGGCCCTCTGCAGTGGGAGGGGAGGCTTAGCCATTGGACAACCAAGGACGTCCCTCTCATTGTAGTTTTGATTTGAATTTCTCTAATAATGAGCAGTGTTGAGCATCTTTTCATGTATTTGTTGGCCATCTGTGTATTTTCTTTGGAGAAATGTCTGTTTAGGTCTTCCACCATTTTTTGATTGGATTGTTTGCTTTTTTTTGACATTGAACTCCATGAGTTGTTTGTATATTTTGGAGATTAATCCCTTCTTGCTTCATTTGCAAATATTTTCTCTTAACGTTGATGCAGTGATATAGGGTCACTCAATTTAGCAAATAAAAATAAAGTCTAGATAAACTTGAATTTCAGATAAATAATGGTTTTTTAGTGTATGTATGTCCCATGCAACATTATATGATGTCAGTGTGAAACTCAAATTTAACTGGGCATCCAGTATTTTATCTCATAATATAAAGTAATTAATATGGGCTAAATATGAAGCCCATATTTAAATTTCTTCAGTTGTCCCAAATGTTCTTTTAAATATGTGTTTGTATGTGAATCCAGTAATCATGTTTTACATTTGACTTTGTCTAATAAAATTTTGATAGAATAATTATCAGGTATTTACTTTAAAAACATAAACTCATGTTCAAAAGATTCTTTGTGTGAAAGTGGGCTTTCCATGTATATGAAATTAAAAACATAAATTTTTACTAAATTTAGTGATTTGGAGTGTCATCACCAAAATATATAACAACTAGGACCCCAAACACTTGTGACATTAGCACATTTCCTTGTTGGGCAACTGGCAATTTAGTCGTATTATTTAAAAAAATTTTAATAACATTGTTTCTGACAGCTGCTTTTCTTGTTAGCCTCCCTTTTGATTTAGTGTTATAGTGTTCTATTACTTATTATAGTAAGTCTCCTAAACTTGAGATGCTCTCTTGACTCATTACCTGTGAGTTGTTTTTTAGGTTCCACATACGAGTTCATACGTTCTTTCTCCGTCCGATTTATTTCTCTTAGCATAATGCCTTCAGTGTCCATCAGTGTTGTCCCAAATGTCAGAATTCCTTTCTTTTTTAATGGTTGAATAATTTCCATTATGTGTGTGTGTGTAACACTTCGATTGTTTCCGTTTTTTTGGCCATTGTAAATAATGCTGCAATGAACAGGGAGTTGTAGATATCTCTTTGAGCTCGAGTTTTCATTTGGATAAATATCCAGAAGTGGAATTGCTAAATCGTATGGTAGCGCTATGTTTAATTTTTTGAGGAACCTGCATACTGTTTTCCACAGTGGCTGTACCCATGTACATTCCAGCAGTGCATGAGGTTCCCTTTCTCTACATCCTCAGCAACACTTATTTCAAGCAGGGCTCCTCTGGTTGCAGTGTGAGGGCTTCTCATTGTGGTGGCTTCTCTTATGGGGCATGATCTCTGAGCACATGGGCTTCAGTAACTGTGGCATGTGGGCTCAGGAGCTGTGGCTCCCGGGCTCTAGAGCACAGGCTCAGTAGTTGTCGTGCATGGACTTAGTTGCTCCGAGGCATGTGGAATCTTCCCAGACGAGGGATCAAATCCATGTCTCCTATGTTGGCAGGTGGATTCTTTACCACTGAGCCACCAGGGAAGCCCTGGAGATCTTCTTTATCTTGCCCTCCTGCTTATTTTGACTTTGTGTTCAACTTGGCTTATGTCAGAGTAGCAAACTAGCATCACATCTATGCAGCGTACTGCCCAGAAGACAAGAGCTCTTTCACCTAGAGATGAATAACAGAACTCCCCTTGGTTGAACTTAGTCATAGACTTACCCCTGAAACCCTCATCTGGTTGTGGAGGATAGAGCAGGGAGTAGGACCGTTCTCATCTAAAGGACATGACGGCCGCACAGTTGTATAAGATTGCTGAGAAGAGTCTGAAAGCCCTGAGGAGTACCCCTTCATTTTGTCAACAAATCTATTTCACTGGTTAGTTTACAGTGTCTCTGAACAATTCTCTAGAGCCTTCTTAGCTCCCTTCAAGCTAAACTACGCTTCCCCCATCACTTTCAACAGATGTCTACGTCTTTATAAAGAGAAAACAGAAGGCATTGTGTTGGCCCTCCTTCAGCCTCCTATATGAAGTTGCAATCCCAGAAGTCTGGGTGAATGTGAAGGAATGTGAAAGAAAGTCAGTATCTTAGTATGAGTTTTTTCTGTTTTTAGCTATCCTTCCATATTTATTTTTAATTTTATTCCATTAGGTAGGCGTACAGTGATTCTTTGGAATATATTGAGATTGCTTCTAATTGCTTAGAATATGAACAGTATTTGAAAATGTGCTCCCTGTTCTTGAATGTATTCTTGATTTGTTTGGTAGAGTTTATATAGATATGAAATAGCTTAAGTGTACATTAATGTTCAGATCTTTGAGAGGGGTGTGTCAGAGGGTGTGATGTTTCTTCTTTTGTGGTCCATAGGTTTGGATAGAGGTGGGTATCAGCACATGAAGTTTGCAGTCTTCAGTGTGAGTGAGTGGGCCTTGTGATTAGGCGTGCAGAGGTGGGCAGTGGATGGGAACTCCCCTGTGCTGTGCCCTGAATCCAATAGATAAGGAAGCAGCACAATAGATAAGGTGTAGAGTTGATGTGGCTTACCCAGAGTCATGTAGCTAATAAGTAGCAGAATCAGAATTTGTACCAAGATCTTTTCAGTTCAGCTCTACTACTCTTTCCTTGTGGAGGTAGGTAATAGTTTTCCACTATCTTCCAACATCATCCTTATGCTTACTATCCGCAGAGTCTATAATACAGTATCACTGTATCCCTATCAAAAACCCATTAGAGAAGGTGCCATGATCCTACTTCACAAATTCCCTCAGATATAGTTAACATGACAGATTTTACAGCTGGTCACTTGAGAAACTTATGTTCAGATTTCCAAGTTTTTGTCTAGTGTGAAGTGTGTGTATTTTAGAGGTTGGGCATGTATCAGTGTTCTGGTAGGAAACTGTTTACAGCAGTTCCAAATAAAGACTGAATCAAGAAATGACTTAGAGAGTCATGGGCAGGGCAGTCCTAAGGCAGCAAACAGGGCATGGAGGAGTGAAGGAGTAGCCTGCAGAGAGCTGGAGCTGTGGCACGAGGACCTCGTGGCTCTGGAGAGAAGCCTCTCTGCCAGAGACACAGCCTGGAAGCAGGGAGGCAGCGGGGCTTTCTCTCCACCCCCTCCCTCCAGTCTCCTACAAGCAGTGCCTCCCAGAGGCTGAACCCAGCTGGCAGCCAGCTAGCAGCCAGCCAGCAAGCAGCCAGCCAGCAAGGTTTCCCCCTAGGGTAGAGAGCAGGACATCCGAGGCTTGTTGGGGGACGGGAGCATGTGGCACATCCCAGCACCTAGGACCCAGGCCAGGGTGGCGTGCTCTGAGACATAAGAACACATTACAGGAAATTAAAACATTGAGAAAGGGAATTTAATGGACCTGAAAAATAGGGTAAATTGTGAGAAAATGTAAATTAGGAACATGTAAATGATGTGGGTTCCTGTGTAGTTATTTTGAAGAAACTGTGTGAACCCAACTCTCCCTGAATTCACTATGATGAATAAAGAACTTAGAAACTTCTTTAGGACCCATTTTACAGCCTTGTAAATAGCTTTACTGTTCTCCATTCAATCCTCTGACTTTCCCATTAAAATATAGATTTTTAATCCTTTGAAATAATTTCAATAATTTTTGGAAGACTGAAATTTTATTAGGAAAAAATCAGCTTGCTTCTCCAAGTAAAAATACTTGGTGCATATAATAGAGTTTAGATGGATGATATCTAACATTTATCATTAGGGGACTATCCATTGTGTTTATCAACTTCTTTGGAGTAAAATCTTTCTTTGGAGTAAAATCTGCATCTTAAATAGTATTTATGCTATACTAGATATCTGTGATTTCACATGTTTGAGAATCTTTTCCTTTGGTACTCTATAACCATCTGGTACCTCTTTATCATTTTCTAAATGTTGCCTTAAATATAATATAAATTATGTATGTAATATATAATGTAGTATGATGGTGGTGGTGGTGGTGGTGGTTTAGTCGCTAAGTCGTGTCCGACTCTTGCAACCCCACGGACTGTAGCCTGCCAGGCTACTCTGTTCATGGGATTCTCCAGGCAAGAATACTGGAGTGGGTTGCTATTTCCTACTCCAATAATGCAGTATAATATTTGGCAAACTGCTTTTTCAAAAATATATTAACTTTGGGTAAAACAGAAGAGAGGCCCAAGTGAGATATATATGTGTGTGTGTGTGTATATGTGTATATATATATATATATATATACATACATACACATGCCTATATTTGTATTAACACATATATGCATATATATGTGGGGTTTTTTTTAGCAGTGTTGAGTTCTTGCCATGTCATCTTTCCCCTCCCATCTTTGTTAAATTTTTGCCTTGAATTTCACTGATTCAGCACATGTTGATTATATTCTGACTAGACCCTGGACAATTTCTGCAAATTATGTTCAGTCCAGTTCAGTTCAGTTGCTCAGTTGTGTCCAACTCTTTGCAATACCATGGATTGCAGCATGCCAGGCTTTGCTGTTCATCACCAACTCCCGAAGCTTGCTCAAACTCATGTCCATCAAGTCATTGATGCCATCCAACCATCTCATCCTCTGTCATCCCCTTCTTCTCCTGCCTTTGATCTTTCCCATCATCAGGGTCTTTTCCAATAAGTCAGTTCTTTGCATCAGGTGGCCAAAGTATTGGAGTTTCAGCTTCAGCTTCAGTCCTTCCAGTGACTACTCAGGACTGATTTCCTTTAAGATTGACTGGTTTGATCTTGCAGTCCAAGGAACTCTCAAGAGAGTCTTCTCCAACACCATAGTTCAAAAGCATCAACTGTTCGGTGCTCAGCTTTCTTTATAGTCCAACTCTCACATCCATACATGACTACTAGAGAAACCATAGCTTTGACTAGATGGACCTTTGTTGGCAAAGTAATGTCTCTGCTTTTTAATATGTTGTCTAGGTTGGTCATAGTTTTTCTTCCAAGGAGTAAGCGTCTTTTAATTTCATGGCTGCAGTGACCATCTGCAGTGATTTTTGGAGCCCAAAAAACTAAAGTCTCTCACTGTTTCCATTGTTTTCCCATCTATTTGCCATGAACTGATGGGACCAGATGCCGTGATCTTCATTTTCTAAGTGTTGAGTTTTAAATCAACTTTTTCACTCTTCTCTTTCACTTTCATCAAGAGGCTTTTTAGTTCTTCTTCGCTTTCTGCCATAAGGATGTGTCATCTGCGTATCTGAGGTTGTTGATATTTCTCCCAGCAATCTTGATTCTAGCTTCTGCTTTATCCAGCCTGGAATTTTGCATGATATACTCTGCATATAAGTTAAATAAGCAGGATGACATTATACAACCTTGACGTACTCCTTTTCCTATTTGGAACCAGTCTGTTGTTCCATGTCCAGTTTTAACTGTTGCTTCCTGACCTCCATACAGATTTCTCAAGAGGCAGGTCAGGTGGTCTGGTATTCCCATCTCTTTCAGAATTTTCCACAGTTTGTTGTGATCCACACAGTCAAAGGCTTTGGCATAGTCAATAAAGCAGAAATAGATGTTTTTCTGGAACTCTTGCTTTTTCGATGATCCAACGGATGTTGGCAACTTGATCTCTGGTTCTTCTGCCTTTTCTAAATCCAGCTTGAACATCTGAAAGTTCATGGTTCAGGTACTGTTGAAGCCTGGCTTGGAGAATTTTGAGCATTACTTTGCTAGCGTGTGAGATGAGTGCAATTGTGCAGTAATTTGAACATTCTTTGGCATTGCCTTTCTTTGGAATGAAAACTGACCTTTTCCAGTTCTGTGGCCACTGCTGAGTTTTCCAAAATTGCTGGCATTCTGAGTGCAGCACTTTAACAACATCATCTTTTAGGATTTGAAATAGCTCAAGTGGAATTCCATCACCTCCACTAGCTTTGTTTGTAGATGCTTCCTAAGGCCCACTTGACTTCACATTCCAGGATGTCTGGCTCTAGGTGAATGATCACACCATCGTGGTTATCTGGGTCGTGAAGATCTTTTTTGTATAGTTCTTCTGCTTCTGTTAGGTCCATACCATTTCTGTCCTTTATTGTGCCTATCTTTGAATGAAATGTTCTCTTGGTATCACTAATTTTCTTAAAGAGATCTAGTCCTTCCCATTATGTTGTTTCCCTCTATTTCTTTGCATTGGTCACTGAGGAAGGCTTTCTTCTCTGTCCTATTCTTTGAAACTCTATATTCAAATGGGTATATCTTTCCTTTTCTCCTTTGCTTTTAGCTTCTCTTCTTTTCTCAGCTATTTGTAAGGCCTCCTCAGACAACCATCTTGCCTTTTTGCATTTCTTTTTGTTGGGGATGGTCTTAATCATTGCCTTCTGTACAATGTCACGAACCTCTGTCCATAGTTCTTCAGACACTCTCTCTATCAGATCTAATCCCTTGAATCTGTTCGAATCACAGCAAAATATGTTGTGAGCAAGTAATCAATTGCTGTGACATTGCCAGTTACTTTCTGCGAAAGTTGCTTTCAAAAGATTTCTAATACATAAAATGTACTTAGAGATTATTAAGTTGTATATAAGTTTTCTAATTTGAAGCTGTTTTAAAATTATTGAGGGAAAAAAATTGTTGAGGAGCACATTGGTTTTTTTCTGGAAAGTTGAAAATAGAATAACCAATGTATAAGAATGGTTCATGTAAGATATTAAAACAAGGCAAATTAAGGAGTTTTGGCAGGAGTAGTTTCTTCTTTCTCTTGAGATTTAAGAATAGATGGAGAGTTGATGTGCAGAAGAACACAGGAAAGGCATCCAGTTGGCAGAATCAAAGCAAAGCAGATTCTTTTGCCTAAACTGATGAAGGTTCTTCTGGAAGGGGCTGATGAAGTCAGGGGCTGGATTTATAGAGAAAGCTAAGAGGAGAGCAAGAGAGGTTTCTGAGGCATACCAGACTGAATCCACATATTAAAAAACAAAAGTGTTATAAAAGATCCTGAAATCTAGCTTTTGCAAATGTTCTCTGTCAAATTATCTGCTGCTGTGGTGATGCTAAATGGCATAACCTTTGCTTCCTTCCACTTTTGTTGTTGTTTAGTCATTAAGTCATGTCCGACTCTTTGACACCGAATGGACTGTAGCCCACCAGGCTCCTTTGTCCAGGGAATTTCCCAGGCAAGAATACTGGAATGGGTTGCCATTTCCTTCTCTAGGGGATCTTCCAGGGATCAAGCCTGTGTCTTCTGCTTTGGCAGGTGGATTGTTTAGTACTAAGCCACCTGGGAAGCCCCCTTTCTGCTTTTATCCTCTCTGTACTCTCTTGGATCTGGCTCTCCTTGGTTTTTACATAGGTGTCTAGGAACTGTCATAGAGTTTGAAGGTTACTCTTCTAAGTGGAACAAAATTTAGAATGGTAATTTGGGTTGATAATAATGTCGGACAAAGAGAAGTTCCATTTTGTTTCTTTTTGAGGCCTTCATCCTCCTGCTTTGGTCTGTACTTGATTGCTTTCTTGTCCTGCTTGTGCCACTGTAGCCTAGGTGTTCATATTTCTGCTGGGGAAGATTTTTTAAGACCTTGTAAATGTGGAATGTCAACTTCCATTTTCACACTTGATGGTTAGATGGGAAATCATTGTCTCTCAAATTTTATTCAAGTTTTATAAGTTTTTTATGACTTGTCTCTACCACTTCCCTCCTCCACTGCCACCTTGGATGTTTGTAAGATTTTCTTTATTTTCCTTGTGTCAGAAATTTCAGGATTATGACTTGGTGAGCAAGAGTAAGTTAAGTTGCTTCAGTCGTGTCCAACTCTTTGTGACCTCATGGACTATAGCCCACCAGGCTCCTCTGTCCATTGGATTCTCCAGGCAAGAAAACTGGAGTGGGTTGCCATGTCCACCTCCAGGGGATCTTCGAAACCCAGGGATTGAACTGGTGTCTCTTATGTCTCCTGCATTGGCAGGCAGGATCTTTGCCACCAGCACCACCTGGGAAGCTCTTGTGACTTGGCATGGGTCTTATTTCCCTCGTTGTGCTGGATGCTTACTCTGTCCTCCTCATCTTAAAATTTCATCCTTCAGATTTGAGAAAAATCTTAGGTAATTTCCTTCTCTCTTTTTTATCTTTTCCCTTTCTGGAATTCCTTTTGGTTAGCTCTTGGACCTCCTGAATTAATCCTGTAATTTTCTTACATTTTCCATCTTTTATTGTTACCATTTGTTTTATTTCTGGAATTTTATTTCTGGTACTGTATGTTAAATTTCAGAGTACTCTCCTTTGTTCTTAATATTCCTTTTTAGAAATTGCATTTTGTTCTTGCTTTATAGTTTTAATAACTTATTTTCCTCAGCATATTAATTGTACTGGTTATAGTTTTATTTTGACGTTTCCTTTTGCAGTCTGTTTCCTCTGTATATTTGCTGTGGTCTCCAACTTTCATAATGAGAGTTTTTTTTTTTTTCTTCCAATTTCTATTGATTCTGAGCTGTCAAATCATTTTAGTGTCATTTCAGATACTAATGAGCTGATTGAAGGCTGACTCTTAAGAGATTTGTTGACTAGCGTACTTTACTGTAAGGTGATCTGATAGGGATCCCGTTCTTTCTTTGGGAGAAACCAACACACAAGTGCCTTTTTCTCTGGAAACCATTTAGTTTCTCCATAAAAAGTCTTCCGATCTCTTGCTTGCTGGGAATGAACTAGGCTGTCATTGTTTGGGGAGCCCATTTGCAAATGAGTGGAATGATTACATGGTTAGTAAATGGTGAAGGAGGTGTAAACTTAAGTTGTGTGACTTCAGAGCTTTGCTCTGAGCTACTGATTCTTGCCTTCTATGTTAAAATGTAAGTGGGGCATCATAGCCTTTTATGTCAAGTTTTTTGTACTTACTGTGTGCAGTAGCCTGTTTCACTCCTATATATAGCTTGGTTAGGAACACTGTGTATGATGATATTCATTTATTTCCACATTGGAGATTTATAATTTTTTCTTAATTTGCAGCTTTTTTCAAGGAGCAAACCTCCAAGGGGCCTGTATGTTTATGGAGATGTGGGTAAGTGTGTTAAAATAAGTTTTAAGTGGTCTAAACAAAAAGTTTCCTAGCTTTCACTCAGAGAAAACTTCCATTTCTATCTTTCAACACACCACCAGCAGGAATAGGATGAGATGAGGTAAAACAGGGGAGAGGAGAGGATTGTAGATTTCTTAGGTTTTACTTTTATTTCTCATGAGCTGTGACTGTAGTTGAAGGCATGATTAGTTAGCATGTTAGGTGCAAACACTATTTAATGAATAAAGTGAATTGATCTCAGTGACAGAAATCATCTCTAGATAGGTTATTTGATAAATCAGAATCTCATTGCTCAGTGCTGTTTGACTCAGCTTAATAACTTAATAAGTTGCTCATTTTAATTTTAATTTCCACTAATACTTCTACTCATAATCTAAACTCTTGCCCCTAATTTAGTCATCTTCAGTCTATTGATGAGTGCACACTCTAAACATATAAGTGGTAACATTTCCTTCTCGCACTTCCAGTCATTGGGCATGAAGACTCATTTTCTTGGAAACTTTGTGAACTGTCAGTTTCTCTAATATGTGGGCGTGCTCAGTCATGTTCGATTCTTTGCAGCCCTGTGAACTGTAGCCCGACAGGCTCCTCTATCCATGGAATTTTCCAGGCAGGAATACTGGAGTAGGTTGCCATTTCCTACTCCAGGAGATCTTCCTGACCCAGGGATTGAACCCACATCTCTTGCATCTGCTGCATTGGCGGGCGAATGCACCACCTGGTAAGCCTTTCTGTAATAGATTTTCCTAATCAGTTGTCTTGCTTCTTCCTTGACTTCATTATTGATGAAGTTGTCTGTTTTCTGGTTTCGATTTTCCTTCAACCAAATCCTTTTGTTCTAGTCCTAAACCTTTCCCTAGTTATCCACCTTCACGAATGCCATGAAGGTGGCTCTTCTGTCATCTGGCCTTACAGCTTGCCAATCACTTCTTTATTTGGCATACTCAAAGTATTTGATGTAACGAGATCAGTTTTCAGTTCAGTTCAGTCGCTCAGTCGTGTCTGACTCTTTGTGTCTGACCCCAAGAACTGCATCAGTTTTAGTCCTTGACTGATCAACAAGCCTCAGACTCCCTTGTAGCCATAACAGATTTTCATTGTGAGGAAGTGGTGGCAGAGGTTTATTATCTTAGTAAGAATTTTAGGATAATAGGAGTTGTATTGGAGAAGGAAATGGCAACCCACTCCAGTGTTCTTGCCTGGAGAATCCCAGGGACGGGGGAGCCTGGTGGGCTGCCGTCTGTGGGGTTGCACAGAGTCGGACACGACTGAGGCGACTTAGCAGCAGCAGCAGCAGGAGTTGAATAAGTAGTTACACTGCCTTAAAGGTCAAACTGTTCTTTTCTTTTCTCGGTCCTCTCTCTTATTCTGATGTTTATTAATGCCTCTAAATGTCTGTTTTACATTTATAGATTTAGCAAATCTAATAAATGATTAGTGTTCAGTTTTTAAAAAGGGAATGATAGAGATTCTTGAAGTTCTTTTATCTTTCTTTCTAAATTATTAAAAACATTTTTATTGGCGTTTAACTGCTTTACAATGTTGTGTTAGTGTCTGCTACGTAGGAGAGTGAGTCAGCTATACGTACACATGTATCCCCTCTTTGTAACTGCAGAGCGTTGAGTAGAGTTTCCTGTGCTGTGCAGTAGGTTCTCCTGAGTTTTCTGTTTTATACATAGTAGTGTATATACGTCAGGCCCAATCTCCTAATTCATCCCATCCGCCCTTTCCCCTCTTGGTGTCTATATGTTTGTTCTCTATCTCTTTGTCTCTGTATCTGCTTTGCAGATAGGTTCATTTGAGCCATTTTTCTAGATTCCACATATACATGTAAATATATGGTATTTGTTTTTCTCTTTTAAGTTCTTGAAACTTGTAGATTTTAAAAATGTGAAAGAATCTCAAACTATTCTTTTTCTTTGTTCATCAGCTAATTGGTATTTCTGAGACCAATGTATGCTTACTCAGCATCTAATTTATATCAGGTACTTGATCAGATTATGTGTCTGCACCTTTGGCTATCGCTAGGAGATCTCATTCTGTAGTCATCTCTCATTTTTTTGCCTCTTTGGAGAACATTTACTTCCTGTACCTTTACTTTCATGTTCAGTGATTGCTAAAATCAGAATCTTTGTTTCCCCTGTTTCTTTAACCACTTAACCATAAATGAAGATGCTTAGTAAAGCACAACAGTTTCCACTTCTGCAAAAGGACTTAAAAAAAAAAGCACAAATATGGAGGTTGTTGGATTTTAGTTTTGAAAATACAACCATATTCTAACACATTGAAGGGAGGTACAATAAACATAATTCATCTGAATGTTTGAAAGAATTAGAAAAGATGTGATAACATGGTATATTCACATAGGCTGGATGTGTGGTAATCTTTGGCTATGCACATCTTCATAATGTAGAGAGGGGAAGAGAAAGGAATTCTGAAACAGGAAGTGAGGTGAACATTTTGGTGGCTTTACTCTTTAGTTTAGAATTCTTACAAAATAGATAATAAAAGATAGGTCAAATTTTCATTTTTGTGGGGCTTACTGGCTGGGAGAGTAGCCTCGGCATGTCTTCACAAGCTCTTATTCTTTGTTATTTTTCTTTTTTAGACTTGGGAAACAAGTATTCAATTTTAAAGAGACTTGATGGAAAAGATGTCTGTTTTATAGCAATCCCTTTTCCTCTCCTTATTCCTGCCCTTGGCTTGGGCTCTGTTATACCCACCTCACTCTGCTCTTATCTTCATAGGTGTGTTGAGATAATCGATCAGATAGGCTAGGGAACCCCAGGAACGTTGATATCATCATGGTTCAATCTTGAGATGTTTCATTAACAAAAAGCTTATTATATCTCATGCAAAAACCAAAAGCTGCAGTAGCAGTATTTTGTGGCTTCATTCTTATCCTACAGCTGGCTTTCTTACAGCAAGGTTTCAGCTCTAGACTAACAGAATGTGTGATGACAGGGTTAATGATTTCTCTCATGTATCAGAAGAGAATAAAGTCCCTTTTTTGCGGTCTCCTGGTTTAACCTCACTTGTTTCACACTAGTAATTTTACCAGTGGAAAGGTAGACTGGTTTTAAGGTTAGGAGTTGGAAAGCAAAATTCTGCTAAGTGGGAGGTAATGGTGGAAGCTACCACTTCCAGCTCCTTCTATGGGGGAGTAGGGGGTGCAGGGTGTCACCTGTGAAAAGAGCACCACTAGAGGAGGCTCTTGAGTAATGATTTTTGGCTTCCCAGCTATGGGCTTAAAAGTTAGAACTTACTAGAGTTTACATGGCTTCCCAGGTGGCACTAGTGGTAAAGAACCCTCCTGCCATTGCAGGAGATATGAGATGCAGCTTTGATCCCTGGGTTGGAATGATCCCCTGGAGAAGGGCATGGCAACCCTCTCCAGTATTCTTGCCTGGAGAGTTCCATGGACAGAGGAGCCTGGTGGGCTACAGTCCATAGGGTTGCAAAGAGTCAGGCATGATTGAAGCAACTTATCATGCACAAGAGTTTTAGGTTTTATAAATGACTCCCCTAGTAAGATTGATTGTCTTATCTTGAGAAAATTACAAGGTTTTATTTAGGATTCTGTAGATGCCAAAGCCGGAGAAGGCAATGGCACCCCACTCCAGTACTCTTGCCTGGAAAATCCTGTGGATGGAGGAGCCTGGAGGGCTGCAGTCCATGGGGTCGCTAAGAGTCGGACACGACTGAGCGACTTCCCTTTCACTTTTCACTTTCATGCATTGGAGAAGGAAATGGCAACCCACTCCAGTGTTCTTGCCTGGAGAATCCCAGAGATGGAGGAGCCTGGTGGGCTGCCGTCTATGGGGTCCCACAGAGTTGGACATGACTGATGTGACTTAGCAGCAGTAGCAGCAGATGCCAAAGCAAAATTGTGAGGTAAGGGAAATTTAGTGTTGGTTTCTTCCCTACTTTTCCCCAGCATTCTTCCAGTTACTTGACAAATAAGCACCTGCCTTGTGCCCCGTTGTCTGTTGTTTCTGGAAATGTAATGGTGAATGAAAGCAGACACAGCCTTTGCTCACTCAAGGTTTACAAGCTGTGGCAATGGCTTTTTTGGACGTGGCTCACAGGTAGTAATTTACTTTACATCCTGAGGTAGTATATCCTTGGGTGTGTGCACACCACACATGTATAAACTTCTTTATCCTGTAAGATTTCCTATAACCTGGACATTGCTGATGCACACTGAAGTGTGATGTGAGTCTTCCAATTTTGTCTTTTTCAAGATTATTTTGGCTATTCTATTGCCTTTGTGTTTCCATGTTCATTTTAGAATTCATTTGTTCATTTAAAAAAAATCTTAGGATACTGAGATTTCAACTGGGAGTCTGTTAAAGACATGTTAAAGATCAATGTCTACAGAGAATTGATAACTTAAAATATTGAGCATTCCAATCTATCACCATGGTATATTTCTTAATTTTAAAATATTTTCTTTAATTTCTCTCAGTGGTATTCTTTAGTTTGTAGTACAGAGGTCTGCCATGTGTTTCAATAAATTTGTTCCAGTGTCCAGTGTATTTTATGTTTTCTAATGCTGTTGCAAATGGTTGTTGTTGGTCATTGCTCAGTTGTGTCCGACTCTTTGTAACCCCATGGACTGCGGCATGCCAGGCTTCCCTGTCCTTCAGCATCTTCCAGAGCTTGATCAAACTCATGTCCATTGAGTTGGTGATGCCACCATCCCACCATCTCATCCTCTGTCATCCCCTTCTCCTCCTGTCTTCAATCTTTTCCAGCATCAGAGTCTTTTCTAATGAATCAGGTCTTTGTATCAGATGGCCAAAATATTGGAGCTTCAGCTTCAGCATCAGTCCTTCCAATGAATATTCAGGATTGATTTCATTTGAGATTGACTAGTTTGATCTCCTTACAGTACAAGCGACTCTAGAGAGTCTTCTCCAACACCACAATTCCAAAGCATCAGTTCTTCAGCCCTCAGCCTTCTTTGTGGTCTGACTCTCACATCCATACGTGACTATTGGAAAAACTGTAGCTTTGACTAGACGGACCTTTGTTGGCAAAGTAATGTTGCTGCTTTTTAATATGCTGTCTAGGTTTATCATAGCTTTTCTTCCAAGGAACAAGCATCTTTTAATTTCATGGCTGTAGTCACCATCCACAGTGATTTTGGAGCCTAAGAGAATAAAATCTGTCATTGTTTCCACTTTATCCCCTCTCATTTGCCATGAAGTGATGGGACCGGATGCCATGATCTTCGTTTTTTGAATATTGAGTTTTAAGCCAGCTTTTTCACTCTCCTCTTTCACCTTCATCAGAAGGCTGTTTAGTTCTTCACTTTCTGCCATAAGGGTGGTATCATCTGCATAATCTGAGGTTATTGATATTTCTCTTGGCAATCTTGATTCCAGCTTGTGCTTCATCCAGCCCGGCATTTCACGTGATGTACTCTGCATAGAAGTTAAATAAGCAGGGTGACAATATACAGCCTTGACGTACTCTTTTCTCTATTTGGAACCAGTCTGTTGTTCCATGTCTGGTTCTAACTGTTGCTTTTTGACCTGCATACAGGTTTCTCAGGAAGCAGGTAAGGTAGTTTGGTGTTCCCATCTCTTGAATTTTCCAGTTTGTTGTGATCCACACAGTCAAAAGCTTTAGCAAATGGTATTGTATGTTAACATTTAAATTTCCAGTTGATCACTGCTAATATGTAGAATCAATTGATTTTTTGATGACTTTGCTAAACTCAGTTATTAACTCTAGTGGTTATTTGGTAGCTTCTTCAAAATTTTTTTGTGTATGCAATCATGTCTGTAAATAAAAGAATTTACTTTTTTCCTTTACAATGTCTATGCCTTCTGTTCAGTAGTTCTTTTTCTTGCCTCATTTCATTAGCTAGGATGCTGTACAGTGTTGAATAGAAGTCATGAGAGTGGGTATCCTTGTGTCAAATTTTGGGGAGAAATGTTCAGTCTTTTCTAGTAAGTATGATGTTGACTATAGGGTATGTGTGTTTGTGTGTCTGTGTGGGTGTTAATGTATTAGTTTTTTGTTGTTGTTGTCATGGCAACATATACATTCTACTTCTGTCTCTAGGAATGTGACTACTTTCAGTTCAGTTGCTCAGTTGTGTCCGATTCCCTGTGACCCCCATGGACTGCAGTACGCCAGGCCTCCCTGTCAATTACCAACTCCTGGAGCTTGCTCAAACCCATGTCCGTCGAGTCTGTGATGCCATCCAACTATCTCATCCTCTGTCATCCCCATCTCCTCCTGCCTTCAATCTTCCCAGCATCAGGGTCTTTTCCAGTAAGTCAGTTCTTTGCATCAGATGGCCAAAGATTTGGAGTTTCAGCTTCAGCATCAGTTCTTCCAGTCAATATTTAGGACTGATTTCCTTTAGGTTGGACTGGTTGGATCTCCTTGCAGTCCAAGGGAGTCTTAAGAGTCTTCTCCAACACGTCAGTTCAAAAGCATCAATTCTTTGGCGCTCAGCTTTCTTTATGGTCCAACTCTCATATCCATACATGACTGCTGAAAAACCATAGCTTTGACTATATGGACCTTTGTTGGCAAAGTAATGTCCTCTGCCTTTTAATATGCTGTCTAGGTTGGTCATATTGTCTCTTCTAAGGAGCAAGAGTCTTTTAATTTCATGGCTGCAGTCACCATCTGCAGTGATCTTGGATCACTCACTGCTACTTTAGGTATCTCATGTAAGTGGGATTGTATAATGCTTACTTATCCTTTTGTTTCTGAGTCATTTCATCTAGCATAGTGTCTTCAAGATTCATCCATGTTGTAGTGTGTGTCAGAATTTCATGCTTTTTTTAAGGCTAAATAATATTCTGTCATATTGTTTATACCAATTTTGTTTATTCATTCATCTACTGATGGATGTTTGGGTTGTTCCCATCTTTTGACTAGTGAATAATGCTGCTGTAAACATTGATGTACAAATATTGTTTGAATCCCAACTTTCAGGTGTCTTGTATATATCCAGAAGTAGAATTGCTAGATCACCTGATCATTTTATGATTAATTTTTTGAGGAACTGCCATACTGTTTTCCATAGCAACAGCACCATTTTACATTCCCACCAGTAATGTACAAGTTTCCACATTTTTCCGCATCCTTATCAACCTGTTTTTGTTTGTTGTTTTCATAATATCCATCGTAATGGATATGAAGTCATATCTCATTGTAGTTTTAATTTGCATTTTTGAAATGTAGTATCTTTGAAATGAGTATCTTTTCACTGTAGGTTTTTTGGTATTTGTCCATTATGAGGTCAAGGAAGTTTGCTTCTTTTTTTGTTTGCTAAGAGTTTTTACTGTGAATTTGTGTTGAATTTTTTCAAAATTTTTTTCAAACATTGTGAGAATCATATAATCCTTAAAAGTTTTTAACAGGAATGTAGTTGATTTACAATGTTGTGATACTTTCTGCTGTACAGTGAAGTGAATCAGTTTATATATATATATATATATATATATATATATACACACACATCCACTCCTTTTTAGATTCTTTTCCCATATAGACCATTACAGGGTACTGAGTAGGGTTCCCTTTGCTATACAGCAGGTTCTAATTGTTTTCTGTTTTACATATAACAGTATATATATGGGCTTCCCTGGTGGCTCAGATGGTAAAGAATCCGCCTGTAATGTGGGAGACCTCGGTTCGATCCCTGGGTTGGGAAGATCCCCTGGAGGAGGGCATGGCAGCCCACTTCAGTATTCTTGCCTGGAGAATCCCATGGTAGAGGAGCCTGGTAGGCTATACAGTCCATAGGGTTTCAAAGAGTCAGACATGACTGAGGCAACTTAGTACACATGCACAGTATATATATATGTCAGTGCCAATCTCCCAATTTATCCCTCCCCTCTCCTTATCCTCTGGTAACTCTAAGTTTGTTTTCTATATCTTTGACTCTACTTCTGTTTTGGAAATAAGTTCACTTATTCCCTTTTTTTAAGATTCCACATGTAAGCAATATCAAATGATATTTGTCTTTCTGTTGTTTGACTTACTTCACTCAGTGTGATAATCTCTAAGGCCCTCCAAGTTGCTGCAAAAGGCATTATTTTGTTCTTTTTCATTGTTGAATATCATTCCATTGTGTATATGTATCACATCTTCTTTATCCATTACTCTGCTTATGGACGTTTGGGTTGCTTCCATGTCCTGGCTATTGTAAATAGTGCTGCAGTGAACATTGGGGTGCATCTCTCTTTTTTTTTTTTTAATATATTTTATTTATTATTTGGCTGTACCAGGTTTGGGTTGCAGCCTGCTGAACCTTTAGTTGTCACATGTGGGATCTAGTTCCCTGGCCAGGGAGTGAACCAAGGACCCCTGCATTGGGAGCAGGGAGTCGTAGCCACTGGACCACCAGTGAAGTCCCCATATATCTTTTTGAATTATTGTTTTCTTTGGGTATATGCCCAGTAGTGGGATTTTTGGGTCATATGGTAATTCTGTTTTTAGTTTCTTAAGAAACCTCCATACTGTTCTCCATAGTGGCTGTACTACTTTACATTCCCACCAACAGTATAGGGGGATTCCAGGATTATCTAATTTTTTTTTAAATTGACACGTTTTTCTAGTTTTATTGAGACATAATTCATATATAACATTATGATTCGTATGTGACATACGTAAGCTTAAGTTGAACAACACAGTGAATGCATTGCAAAACTAAACTTATTTCAAACTTACAGCAATAAGTTTAGTTTCCATTCATTATCTCAGTTTAATATAAATATATATGGATGTGAGAGTTGGACTATAAAGAAAGCTGAGTGCTGAAGAATTGATGCTTTTGAACTGTGGTGTTAGAGAAGATTCTTGAGAGTCCCTTGGACTGCAGGAGATCCAACCAGTCCATCCTAAAGGAGATCAGTCCTGAGTGTTCATTGGAACTACTGATGTTAAAGCTGAGAACTCCAATACTTTGGCCACCTGATGCGAAGAGCTGACTCATTTGAAAAGACCCTGATGCCTGGAAAGATTGAAGGTAGGAGGAGAGGGGGATGACAGAGGATGAGATAGTTGGATGGCATCACCGACTCAATGGACGTGAGTTTGGGTAAACTCTGGGAATTGGTGATGGACAGGGAGGCCTGAGGTACTGCAGTCCATGAGGTCGCAAAATGTTGGACGACTGAGCAACTGAACTGAACTGAACAGTATAGGAGGGTTCCAGGATTATCTAATTTTTATATGTTGAATTTTATTGTGACAGGTAGTTAAATAAGTTACTTGCATGCCAGCTTGATTCATTTGAAGTATTTTTTTTAATTGAAAACTTCATTGAGATAATTATAGATTCAGATGGAGTTATACGAAGTAATGCAGAGAAATCTCTATGCACTTTACTCATTTCCCCACTAAGGCAACATTTTGCAAAAGTGTAGTATAAATATCAAAATGAGGATATTGACATTGATTCAATTCACTGATCCTATTCAGATTTCTCCAGTTTTAATTATATAGTCATCCCTAGGTATCCACAGGGTATTGGTTTCAGTAGTCCTCGAGGATATAAAAATTTGGTAATATTCATGTCCCTTATATAAAATGGCATACTGCAAGGAATGCACTTTGCCCTCTGTTTCTGGGAGTTCCACATCAGCTGTGCTGTACTCACTTAGGTGTGTATATTTATTTCTATACAGTTTCTCACCTATGTAGGTTCATATATCCACTGCTTTAGTCAAGGTACTGAACAATTGTATTAACACAAGAATTCCTTGTATTGCCCATCATTTTATAACCATACCTATTCACCCTCCATTTCTACATCCTGGCAACCACTAATCTGTTCTCCATTTCTAAAATTGTGTCATTTCAAGAATGTTATATAAATAAGAAAGCTTGTAACTTTTTAAGATTGGCTTTCTTTTTTTTACTCAGCATAATTCAGTGTACCATCATTCAAGTCGTTGTATGTATCACTGTCTCTGGAAATGGCTCATCTCACAGCTTTCTTTGGCTCACGTTATGAGGTATCACCTTACATGTGAACAGCTGTTACTCAGTGAAAGACTCAAGAGTGCCCACGTGTTGGTTTCTGGGGCTCTTTCATTATAGAACTGCCTCCTCTCGGGCTCTTTGCCTCACAAATTTCACCTGCATTTTTGGGCTCCCACAATCCTGATCTCTTAGCCCAACTCAGTTAGACCTGGGTATTTTATCTCTTTCTGTGCAGCAATCTGAAAAGTGCCTGCAAGCTAAAATCTGGAATGACATAGGACTCATCTTCTTAATCCAGTTGTCTGCTGATGGGCAATTGGGTTGCTTCCACATTTTGGCTGCTGTAAATAGTGCTGCTGTGAACATTGGGATGCATGCATCTTTTAAAGTTGGTGTTTTCATTCTTTCCAGATATATGCCCAAGAGTAGAACTGCTGGATCATATGGTAGTTCTATTTTTAGTTTTTAAAGCTATCTCCATACTGTTTTCCATAGCTACTGCACCAATTTACATTCCCACCAACAGTGTGCAAGGGATAATAGAGGAAGCCATGAGGATGAGAGACAAGACCAGCATTCCCTGGCCTGCCTGCTGGGGAATGCTGGGTGTGAAATGAACTTGATCACTTTCAGTGTCCTCAAAGCTCTGGGCTTTCTGTGAGGGAATAGGCTTCCGGTGCATACCTTGTTAAATGCTCAGGCTGTTGATTCTTCAATTGCTAATGTGATCATAGTGATTAAAAGTTTCAGAGAGTGTGTATTTATTTAACTTTAAAATTATTAAAGTTGGATAATTTAATTATAAAGGTTAACTGTATCTGAATTTAACTGTATCTGTATCTGAATTTCTTTCAAAAGCCTATATTCTCAGCTTTTAAAAAAAGTATTATAATTGTCAATTATCCAGCTCTAATCTACAGCTATTATTTATTTGCAGTTTTTATGTTAGATGCTAGTCTATATTTTCTTATTTTTTACTGGTGAATTTTCCATAGTGCCTGAGACAGTTCCACAGGCTTCCCTGGTGGCTCAGATGGTAAAGAATCTGCCTAGGATGTGGGAAACCCAGGTTTGATCCTCGGGTCTGGAACTTACCCTGGAGAAGGGAAGGGCTACCCACTCCAGTATTCTTGCCTGGAGAATTCCATGGACAGAGGAGCCTGGTGGGCTACAGTCCACAGGGTCGAAAAGAGTCAGACATGACTGAGTGACTGACACTTTTTCTCATGCTAAGTAAGGGCCATTACTTATTTTATTTATTATTATTTTAAATAATAAAATAATTATTTTATTTATACTGGTGCCTTTCAGAAGAGATACTGACTGATAAATAATCTGTAATTCTTGCCAGTTATGAACATAGTTCTCTGGAGGAAATAGTCCCCAGAGTGCTAACTAGATGTATTTCCTAAAAACAGGATTTTAACAAAAAAGAATAATATCAACATTTTATTTTTAGGTAGTTTAACATAAGAAATAAACACTCCTTAAAAAAAAAAAAGTAACATAGTGTTAAGTTTTCCAGTAGCAGAGTGTGGGTTCATTATCCCAAAGCTAATGAACAACCGCTAGAGCAATCAGTACATACTGTTTAATAGTATTTTTTTTTTTTTTTAAGGTACAGGGAAAACAATGGTGATGGACATGTTTTATGCTTATGTGGAAATGAAGAGGAAAAAACGTGTTCATTTTCACGGTTTCATGCTAGACGTTCACCAAAGTAAGTTGATGATCTGAAAGAAGTGATTTTTAAGTGGCCAAACACAGCAAAGTAATTTTCCTCATTTTAAAGTTCTTAATCTAAAAAATTAGATTTTTGCTAAAAGTAAGATTTTATTTAGTTTCATTTGTTTTGTGCTATATTGAAATAATTAGTGGTGTGTCCAGAGTTGGTCCTAGAGACAAATTCATTCCTTCCAAATCAGAGAACAGAGGTTACTCTGTGAAGGCCAGACATTTCCTCTACTAAGGATTAGTAAGAAATGTTAAAGCCTCACCTGTCTCACCAGGGTATTCTTGATTAGGCCCTTTCCTCCATGTCATCTTAGCATGCGGGCATTCAGTTTGTTCTTGTATGTATGCTTTATTGCTTTGTCAGTGGTCTTACATTATTTCATCTTTGCATTATTTGTTTACCAGCCATACTGTAACCTCCTCAGGGCAGGAATATTATACTTTTCTTCAAATACTTTCAGCGTTTAGTAACATATAGTGAATGAAGTGGGCCTGGCTGGAAGTAAGGGAACATCCTGATTAGACGTGCCAGACATAGAGGGCAGGGTGACCTCCTGTGCCTGCATCCCTGAAGTCCTCAGGGCTAAGATCCATCTGTTGATCCATCAGCCACCATCTAATCATCTGTTCTGTCACTTTGTCATCTCCAAAGTGGCTGAAGAGTGGAGATGGAATGATCACAGAGTGTCCTTACAAGCATGGGGATGTAGTAATATGTGAACAACTTATTTTGAGGTAGAGAAATTGCAACCAGCCTCAATAATCATATTTGCTTATATGTGAAATTTAAACTTCATTTGTATATTCACGCTGTTTCATTTAGAGGTTTAAAAAGTGTGTACTTAGGTGTCTAAAATGTACTTTTAGTACAATATTTGATTTGTGTTTAATTTCATCCATTTAAGGAATACACCGCCTTAAACAGAGTTTGCCAAAGAGGAAACCAGGATTCATGGCTAAATCATATGATCCAATAGCTCCTATAGCTGAAGAAATTAGTGAAGAAGCATGTCTCTTATGTTTTGATGAATTTCAGGTAAGGTAGAGATGTTTCATAGATGTAGAATGGTATACTGAGTTAAGTGTGAGTATTTCAATTCTGTTCCTGATTTTATCAGTTTTTAGAAACTAATACTTTATCTCTTATGACTTTAATTTTGTTATCTAGTCCTTGAGTCAGCACAGCATCACTTGCACAGGGCAAATTGACCCATCTACTTTTGTATGGCCAGTGAAAAAAAAAAGATTTTTATATTTTTTAAAAAAAGGAAACGAGGGCTTTCCTGTTGGCTCATTGGTAAAGAATCCACCTGCCAGTGCAGGAGAGGCAAGTTCTGTCCCTGGCCTGGGGAGATCCCACGTGCTGTGAAGCAACTCAGCCCACAGCTATTGAGCCTGTGCTGTGAGCCTGGAAACCTCAACTATCAGCTACTGAAGCCCAGGCACCTAGAGCCTGTGTCCCCCAACAAGAGAAGCCACCGCAATGAGAAGTTTGCACACTGTTATGAAGCATAGCCCCTGCTCACCACAAACAGAGAAAGGCCTGCACAGCAGAAAAGACCCAGAACAGCCAAAAATAAACAAATAAATAAATAAATGAAATTATTAAAGGAAAAAAAACAACAAAAATGCATCAGACAGCCTATATGGCTGGCAAAGCCTAAAATGTTTACTATTCTTCCTTTTGTAGGAAGCTTGCCTACCCTATATTCTAATCAATGGATTCACATTTCCCCTACATCATGATGTAAAGGAAATAATATTATGATTACAAAATAATATCTTTAAAGATATTTGAAGTTTTTTTTTTCAAGTGTTATATAAAAAATAAAGGATTCACACATCTCATTTAAGCCTCATCACTTATCTGTGATGAAGGAAGGGAATGGTTGAGTTGAAATTTTAAAGTTTGTTTTGGTTTTAGGGTTTGAAATTGTGCATTTAAATTGGTAATATGTTATTTCTTGGTCTTTATTTCTTATGAGAGCAGTTATCGCATCAAGGCAAGCAAAGTCTTATGCTTATTCTGTGTCCTCTGTATCCTTCTGTATCCCAGTGTTAAAATAGTAGTAGTAAAAATAACAGCAACAATAATAATGATACAAGATACTCTAGGTTAAGAATTATTTTCTCTTTATTTGACTGTTCTTTTTGGTAGTTCTGAAATGCTTTTTCTAAGATGCTTACCATAAGTGCAATTGATTATTGGAATGAAAATAGAAAAATCCATACGTACTGAATATAAGCTCAAAATAAATCTGTGAGTACTGAATATAAGCTTAAAAACAGGGCATCACACCCAAAACTTTTGAAAAAATATTTCTGGACCCGAGTGCAGAAACTCCTGTGTCTGATTGCCTAGAATAAAGGCCCAGAGAACTTTCAAGAGTAGGGAACTAACATTAGTTATATGCCTACCCGTGGCTCAACTGGTAAAGATTCTGCCTGCAATGTGGGAGACCTGAGTTCAATCCGTAGGTTGGGAAGATCGCCTGGAGAAGGGAACGGCTACCCACTCCATTATTCTGGCTTGGAGAATTCCATGAACTATATAGTCCATGGGGGTCTCAAAGAGTCAGACATGACTGAGTGACTTTCACTTTTCACTTTACCTCAAGGCAGGCCCTGGGTGACTCATACATCTCATCTAAGCCTCACAATGTATTTGTAATGAAGTGAGGAAATTGCTCTGGTTGAATTTTAAAGTTTCTTCCAATTTTAAGATTCTCTGAAATTATGCATTTAAATTGGTAGTGCATTATTTCCTGTTATTCTGTGCGAGTTAGTGGATAGATCTATGGCCAGGATTCCTTTATCCCAAATGAGGCAAGTTGGTCTCCTCTAGCAACTCAGTTGGAGAAGGTGATGGCACCCCACTCCAGTACTCTTGCCTGGAAGATCCCATGGATGGAGGAGCCCGGTAGGCCGCAGTCCATGGGGTGTCTCAGAGTCGGACAGGACTGAGGTACTTCACTTTCTCTTTTCACCTCCATGCATTGGAGAAGGAAATGGCAACCCACTCCAGCATTCTTGCCTGGAGAATCCCACGGACAAGGGAGCCTGGTGGGCTGCCGTCTATGGGGTCGCACAGAGTCGGACACGACTGAAGCAACTTAGCAGTAGCAGTAGCAGCAACTCAATACACACAGCTCACAACGGTCTCAGTTTATGATAGAGGAGAAAGGAGAATTTTTTTTAACCAGTAATGGTGTTACACTGAACCATCTGGGGAGGAGGAATTTTTACCTCTTTCTCCCTTCAGTCATATTCAGACAGCCTGGCATTCGCATTCACCCTTTGTGTTATAGAACTACAAAGGTCTTCGGAAGAAAGGCTTATGGAAAGAGATGTTCCTTAGCTGCTCTGAAGAGGTACACTGAGTACACGAGTGTACTACAGAAAGAGAGGGCCTTATTTAGTTCTAAAAATAGCACCGAGTTAACAGTTATGTGGCCTTCAACAAGTCAGTCATGAATCACTGAACGCCATCTCTCTTGGTTTCTCATTATGAGTTTTAACCAAAATATCTCTAAACAAAATTGAATCGACAGAGTTAAAATTTTTTTTTCCCCTTAGAAACAGAAGTTTTATTGAAAGAGGGAAACCAGTGATGTGAACAAAGCACTACTTCTGTATGTTACTTGTGTTGTGTCAGCTTTTTAAACAAGAGAAACTTTGAGGTACATGACTCTGAGTACCTTCTTTTGCCACAGTTATCAGGTATTCAACACATTAAATTTTTGATTAAAGGTATTGAAATTAAAATTTTTAAAGTATATTATTACCCAAACTTTGTTAACAAATTCATGGCTTACAAAGTGTCCTTACTTCACTTAATTCTATTAAATAGTTATTCTGCATGATGGAAGTAACTAATAGAGTTGGCAGGACCATTGATAAGACTGTTTAGGAATGTTAGGAGAAGATAAAAATCTGGTTGTGCAAAGATCCCGAGAAGATTTATGCCAAGCAGGGCCAAATTACATACTAGGCACAGCAGGTACAGTGCTGAGAGTCCATGATACTTTAAGGGACCCATGAAAATAATTTTTTTTATAATTTGGAGAAGAAATGAATATATCAATAGTGAATCCAGCCTGTATCTGTCTGTATCTGTACTATATTTGTTTATACCAACACAGTTATAAAATGTAATTTATATGTATATAGATGTATATTTATATATATGTTTAAATATATTTTAATTGAGGAAAGGTCTTCTGAAGGTTAAAGGGCCCATGAAAATCATATTGCCATCCTCATAGTGAGGTCTTAATAGAAACCTGTCTGATTGCTGGATATTCTCTGTTGAGTTCAAATTTTAGAAGATTGATACATGGTTGTGAAGAAGGAAACAAAAGCAACTATCTATTGGGATGAATCAAGTATTGTAAATGAAATGTAAGGCAACAGAAAAGATTTTTGAAATTATATATTAGGGGAGATCAAGAGGGAGACAGATCCCTTGCTTATAAAATGTTGCTTGCTAACAAAGAGAAAGTGAATGTGACGCAGCTGTCTGTCATCTCCTACTTTATCCAGAATTGGTTCATTCATTCATTTACTCATTCACCCCAGTTGTCTTAAAGAGTCTTATTCCTTTCTATAGGACCCTATCTGTCCCACAGTCACATGGATCATGTCAGGACATCTGATCTATGAGTAGCTAGTCTACAAGCTTGTCAACACCCGTGGACTTGTGTGGTGTGGCCTAGTGATTAAGCCAGTCATACATTTTTTCTTGTGTATTTGAACTAAAAGGTACAGAGGGAAGTTCCCACTTAGTAATGAGCCAAGAACAAAGAGATTTAGGAAGTAGCTGAATCACATTAGCGGAAGGAGTACCAGGGTCCTCCCTAGGCAGCTGCTGAGCTCTCCAGAGCAACCTGTAATTTCAGGCCAGTTTCCAGCACCAGTTCCCAGGAGGTGCTTTCAGTGCTATTTCATCCTGGGATCTCAAGTATAAACAAGCCCTTTCCTTTAGCTGAATCTCCTGTTTCTTGCCAAGAGTTTTGATGAGAAAGGAATTATTCAATTTATGTCTTGCTCTTATCTTCTGTATTGAAAAAAAATTTCCTGTGATCTAGAACAAATAGAGTGAATAGAAGTAAAGTAATGTGAGGAAATGTCATCTTCCTTAATATCTGTTACCTCTAATGGGAGGAGGTTTACCTGGATGAACCAAAGCCCAAGAAAAGCAAAGAGAAGAGGTATACATTAGGATGCTTTTGGCTGCAGGTAACAGAAAACCCAACTTAAAAGGGCTTAAACTCTAAGGCAGAATATAAGATGGGATTATAAGGCAGGAGAAAGGAATGGCAACCCATTCCGGAATTCTTGCCTGGGAAATTCCATGGACAGAGGAGTCTGGCAGGCTACTCAGTCAGACACGGCTGAGTGACTAAGACTTTCACTTTTCAAGATGGTGTCATCCCCCTTGCTCAACCCTGCTCCCTGCCAGCACCCGCTTCCTTTCTAACCTTATCACTCTTACTTTCAGACTCACTGAATGTTCCCTACTTTTCCCAATCCTATTTTCTTCATAGATTAGGGAACCATAGGTATTGGTGGTTTTTATACCAAATACTTGTTTCTCACCAGAGTTCTGAAAAAAATATGCAGAAAGACTACAGAATGAGACTGAAAAACAACTTGATTGCTTTTATTTGCTCCTGTATTTCAGGGTAGCATGCTAGTATGGTAGCGTTTACCCTCTTCCCTTGAGCAAAGTTGGCCTGAATGTCCTAGAATGAAAAATGTTAATAGTCTTGCTTTTTTGTTTTCCCTGCAGTACCAAACTTGAACCTTGGAGCTTATCACTGCATGCAAGAAAAGACTAGTATTTGCATATACCTTTTGGAGAAAAGCCAGGGAAATCGAGAATATAAGGGCAAGAATGAGGGCAGAGTTGATCACTGAGCAGAGCCTAAACAGATCGCTAAACAGAGGTGGCTCAGAGGTTAAAGCGTCTGCCTGCAAGGCAGGAGACCGGGGTTCAATCCCTGGGTCAGGAAGATCCCCTGGAGAAGGAAATGGCAACCCACTCCAGTATTCTTGCCTGAAGAATCCCATGGACGGAGGAGCATGGTAGGTTACAGTCCACAGGGTCACAAAGAGTCGGACGCGACTGAGAGACTTCACTTTCACTTTCACTTTGGAGAAAAGCCAGGGAAAGCGAGAATATAAGGGCAAGAATGAGGGCAGAGTTGATCATTGAGCAGAGCCTAGATTTCCTAATTTCAGTATCCTGTGGACTGTCTTCCACTGGTCTTAGAAAAGCTCCTTCTAGCACATCAAAACTGGGTTAACTGCCAGTTCAGGTCTCTACTGGTCCTCCTTTTCTAAAAATCAAGAAGATAAAATGATATCTCAGAGTATTGGCACACCAGCACTCTGACCCCAGCGTCTGTACAATTTAGAACAAACAAGCTAAGCCTTTGCACTTTCTGCATGGAATGGCCTCCCCTACATGTCCATCATGATACTCTCTTACTTCTTCAGATCTTTGCTTAGTTATACCCTTAACAAGGCCGATACCCTGTTTAAAAATACAGTTGACTCCCACACTTCTAAAGCCCCTATCCTTTTTTTTCCATAACATATATTACCTCTGACATATATCTACTTATTTATTGTTTACTACTTATTATACATATTTCTCTACAGGAGTGTAAACTCGAAGGTTGTTTTGCTGATTGATGTATCTCAAATGTCTAGAATAGTGCTTGAGTATAAATGAATGAACAAATAATAATGAGCGAGCAAATGAATGAATAAATCTTAGTATCAATAACTATTGAAGTTATTGAAGTGCTCCCCCAACTAAGCCCACTTCCTTCATATATAACAACCTGCATTTTTTCCTGTCAATGTTCTGAATTATCTTAGCATTTTTGTCTAATAGGTGAAAAATGGGATCTCATTGTTTTAATTATATTCTTTTAATAATATGGTTTGTCTTTTTTGTATATATTTGCTTACTGTTAAATCCATCTTTTGTGAACTAACTGTTGGATTCAATGACCATTTATTTATGAGGGTGCTTTTATTCTATCAGTATATGCTGTGATAATATTAGCTACTGTTTACTGAGTGTTCTCTATGTGCCCGTGCTCCTAACTACTGTGCTATGCTGTGTATCATTCCATCTACAGCTAAAATTCTTAACAGTTACATAAAAATCGTATGGTCTTATCCTCGCATATATAACATACAGAGGTAACAGTCATAGTGAACATTTCTTGAGGATTTACTATATCTAATGATTTTGCAAGGTAGTTGTTGTTACTGCCTTTATTGGATTGATGAGAGAATTAAGGGTCAGAGAAGTTGAGTTACTTTTCCAAGGTTACAGAGCTGGTAACTCTTGAATCCATCATCAGTGCTCTTATTCACTAGTAATAAAGGCTATGTTGTATGTTCTTTTTGTTATATGTCTTCTATTATATGTTTAAATATATAGACCTAGAACTAGGTGGGTTTTTAGAAAATCTTTTAATGATAGAATGTAGAAATTATCCTTAAGCCTAGTAAGCCTAGTACATACATTGCTGATTTGCTAGTGCAGTTTTTAGGCACTTTAATCTCTATGACAGTGTATCTGCAATCACCACTTCACTTTAAAAATTGAATCCTATTACTGGTCTTGATTTTTAATTATTATTGACCATTAGATGGTGTTAATTAATATAATATTTATTTTATAGGGGGATGAATGGGAACAATTGTTGCTTAAAAACAATAATACATTGTTTATTTTCTCTTAAATTTAGGGCTTTTTTAAGATTATGTTTTGGTAGCATTCAGATTACATTTGCAGAAGGTCAGTTTTACCAAGCGTAGTATTTCAGTTTTACCTCTTATCAAATACATTGTTCTTGTTTGAGAGATTTGTCTAGATAGAATATTTTTATGTGTTTTAATTATTAATTACTGAAATAAAAGAATAGGTTTTCCTTAAAGTTTTCTTTAGGGTCTTCATTATATTCTCTTTGAATATTAATATTTATTATTAAGCCATTTATGATTCTGAAGATATCAGAATACTGAAGGAGACTGAATTTTTTAAAAAATGTTTTCTCATGTTTCTTTTAGGGACACTGGATAGATATTTTACTAATATGGTCCAAAAAAAAAAAAAGAATTCTGATGAGCAGAATATCATGCAAAATTCTCCTCTATAAGCTATCAATATCATTTAAAAAATAGTTTTGACCGTTTTTATAAAACAGGAAAGCTATTAAAAACTGCTAATAAAAAATAGGTGCTTATTTTTGTGCTAATACTAATTACTAATAATGCATGCTTATGTTTGTCACTCATTACATGGCCCTGTACCAATCAGTAGATGACTGAGACTCAAGTACTTACACATGTAAATTAACCATTAGATTTTTTTTTTCCTTTTTTTTACTTAAGCGAGTCATGATGGAAAGCAACTCTAGGTCATAAAAAAATCTTTTCTCTTTAATGCTAATGAAATGTCTCCACTCTGTATTAGCAGACTACCCTTAGTGGTAATCTGTAGCCTTCTCTTTTGTTCCTGGTGGTAATGAAATGCTGGGTGATGAAAAAGCTCGCTCTTCAAGAATGTGTGGCCAATTGTCTTCTGTTCACTTATACTGTAAAATTACTGTTCCCCAGCAAAGCTGAACAAGTGCAAGGACAAGATCAAAAGAGTATGCATTGGCACCCGGCTACACCAAGTGACTCCTGCTTTATTAATTAGCCATCGCTTCTCCAAGTTAATTTACTCTGCTAGAGCAAAAACACTCTGTAATACAAAAACAACAAATTATAATTCAACCACCAGTCCTTATTGCTTGCTTTTTCAACTTCCAGTTTAAACCTTTGCACAGTGTTATAAGCTAAATGTCCCTTCACTTATCTGAACCTTTAGGGCACAAAAGCTATTTTAATTTTTTTCAAGAAAATCAGTGAGATAGTCAAATGATCATTTTTATTCTCTAAAATTGGGTGATTTTAATTAATAACCATTCTTTTTAAAAGTCAGTGTATTGGGAATCCAATTTAAAAGTGCAGTTGCTTCTAAAATTTGCAAGCTTGTTCTGTCCTCTCATCAGAAATGCCACTGGTGTTTAAGCATTTGAAAAGGGCCTTCTCTGTGAGTGTTTTGGCGGAAGCAAAATTTGACAGTGATCCTAAGCTCCAAATTAAATAATATCAGTACCACTTTCCTTTTCATTTTAATCACCACTTTGTAAGTTCTTTAGGTCTTTTTAAATTTTTTTAGTTAATGGTTTAAAGTTAAAGCCTGAGACAGCAAAAAAAAAAAAAAGATCTGCACATTCCCATATCCTGGTTTGATTTGGTTTTGTTCAGGTGGGAAGGAAATCAACTTTTGAGTGAGATATCAGCTGAAAGAGAGAAGTGATTTAGACTTCTGTCACCCAGATTGTTGTTAGTTGTGTTACAACCATTTAGTCGGTCACTTTTAGTATTTTGATCTAATTTGAAAAAATGTCACTAGTTTCTGTGTACTTTAGCATGGTTTAAAAATAACAATGTGATATATATTGTGTGATATATTTTTATGAATATAAAATAAGTTTTATTGAGATTACCTAAAATGTGCTGTTAAAGGAAGATCAAAACATTTTTACACTGAGAGTATCCAAAACCATGTTATTATATTCATAGGGTAAGGTGCAATAATTAATATCAACCTTCACTATATATTTATTTGTGAAGTCAACTTCCTTCCCTCCCTAATTTCTGTATTTCTTTGTGATTTTAAAAAGCTTTTAAAAAAAAATTATCATTAAGATTGCTTGTTAATTGTGGATTAAAAAATAATCTTAGAAAGTATCAGTGGTCATATTATCTCTGTAACTTAGATGAAATAGTTTTATCTGCATTGTTTATTTCTGTTTTAGTCAGAAGCTATTTTTTTTTTTTCAGCACCATGTTAACCATTCTTATAAGGTTGGTTTTTTTTGTTTTTGGTTTTTTTTTGTAGAAGGAATATTTGTGTTTGTGAAGGTTAGCAGAGGCTGGCTGTGCTGGAAATGACTGCAGTGCCTTTTGATTATTCATGGACAGTAATAGAAGGCACTTAAAAAGAACAATGAAATTGCTTATTTTTGTGATGGGCCATCTGTTGAATTGTTTTGTGCAACAATTGCACAATAGTATCTATGTCATATCATTCTATTTTCAACAGCAGCTGATTTTGTCTCACAGGCTACTTGTCCTTATTTCTAAAGTCCCATGACCATTTAAAGTCACCTTTTCAAGGACCTTTGCCAGAAAGGTGTTAGAAATCTCAAACAGCCTGTGTTTTTTTTTTTTTTTCTCTTTTTTCCTCTCTCCTCTTTATTTGGAGAGAGAGGCTGTAATGGGAGTAGGAGGCGGGAGTATGAGGGGGGAGTTGGTTATGTTAGTTCTAATTAGTTAGATTTCCTAAATGTTTAGGACAATTATCTGTGCTTTCCACCTGTAGTTCTATGAAAGAAGTTAACATAGAATCATTTGATAATTTGTGTAGAAATGATAGGCTTGCAAAAAAGAAGAGTCAAGTTTAACTGACTACAGTCTTCCATGCTTTTAATTATCTACTCTTTTCTTCATGATAATTAGAATTTTTCTCTTGGAATTCACTTCCATATTAAAAAAAAAAAAGATGAGCCATTAACAAATTTGTTAGAGCAGAAGTAAAATTAAAATAAAACAAGTGTGTTGCTGTCCATAGGTCACTGACATTGCTGATGCCATGATTCTGAAACAGCTTTTTGAAAATCTGTTCAAAAATGGGGTCGTCGTTGTGGCAACATCCAACAGGCCACCGGAAGGTAAAAACAAACATTGTGCTAGTCTTATCCAATTAGGTGGGAATGAATAAGCTTTTAAAAATTCATAATTTTGTACTCATTTTATTATGTTAATAAATCTGATGACTTAGTTTTATCCTAAGTTTTATAGCTAACTTAATTTGAAAAATCAGTCGGTATTTGTATTTGAAAATGTTTTAGCATGCTAAATCCAGGTGATCTCCTGTGTTTGACACACTTGCAGTTTTTCTCTGAGTATTCGATATGCATATTAAAAATACTGGCCTTTCTAACTGCTTTTTATGGGTCATGAAAGAAACTCAGTGAAATGAAAGGAAAAATTCCTAATTGAATCTTGGGAAAAGACTTAAAGCTTGCCTGCATAAGTGGTTTCTGATACTTCATTTATCATTTCTGAAAAAGCACTTGTGGCTTATTAGGACATTGTTTAAGAATTAAAATATAAGAAAATATAGATAAAAATAGCAAGTTAAAATCTTGTATCTTTCAGCCCATCATGTGGTCAATTGAAGGTTGAATACTACCAAAAAATAGTATTTTATGTATTCTTAATGTTGACTGTGTGGATGACAATAAACTGTGGAAAATTCTGAAAGAGATGGGAATACCAGACCATCTGACCTGCCTCTTGAGAAACTTATATGCAGGTGAGGAAGCTACAGTTAGAACTGGACATGGAACAACAGACTGGTTCCAAATAGGAAAAGGAGTATGTCAAGGCTGTATATTGTCAGCCTTATTTAACTTACATGCAGAGTACATCATGAGAAACGCTGGGCTGGATGAAACACAAGCTGGAATCAAGATTGCCGGGAGAAATATCAATAACCTCAGATATGCAGATGACACCACCTTTATGGCAGAAAGTGAAGAGAAACTAAAGAGCCTCTTGATGAAAGTGAAAGAGGAGAGTGAAAAAGTTGGCTTAAAGCTCAACATTCAGAACACTAAGATCATGGCATCTGGTCCTATCACTTCATGGGAAATAGATGGGGAAACAGTGGAAACAGTGTCAGACTTTATTTTTTTGCACTCCAAAATCACTGTAGATGGTGATTGCAGCCATGAAATTAAAAGACGCTTACTCTTTGGAAGGAAAGTTATGACCAACCTAGATAGCATATTCAAAAGCAGAGACATTACTTTGCCAACAAAGGTCCGTCTAGTCAAGGCTATGGTTTTTCCTGTGGTCATGTATGGATGTGAAAGTTGGACTGTGAAGAAAGCTGAGCACCAAAGAATTGATGCTTTTGAACTGTGGTGTTGGAGAAGACTCGTGAGAGTCCCTTGGACTGCAAGGAGATCCAACCAGTCCATTCTAAAGGAGATCAGTCCTGAGTGTTCTTTTAAAGGACTGATGTTAAAGCTGAAACTCCAATACTTTGGCCACTTCATGTGAAGAGTTGACTTATTGGAAAAGACTCTGATGCTGGGAGGGATTGTGGGCAGGAGGAGAAGGGGACGACAGAGGATGAGATGGCTGGATAGCATCACCGACTTGATGGACATGAGTTTGGGTAAACTCCGGGAGTTGGTGATGGACAGGGAGGCCTGGCATGCTGGGATTCATGGAGTCGCAAAGAATCGGACATGACTGAGCAACTGAACTGAACTGAATGTTAACATCCGACTGGAATGCTGTTATACCAGATATCTGCATGATTAAGTCCTTTCCTCTTTCAGGTCTTTGCTCAAAGGTTATTTTGCCAATGACACCTAGACTCATTTCCCATTTGAATCTACAAACCATCCCATTTCCCCTGGCACTGCTTCTTCTTACCTGCTCTGTTTTTTTCATGTAGCATTTATGGATCTACCATGTACTTCATTTATTTATTTATTTTACTGTATTTATAGTTTATTATCTGTGCTCTTCCAGGATGCAAAAGCTTTAAGAGAGCAACAACTTTTACCTCTTCTTTTCACATATATATATATATATTTTAAGCACCTGAAATAATGCCTTGCACATAATTGGATCTCAGTAAATAGGCTTAGAATGAATATTGAGTAAATGTGTATTTTTAAAGGTTCTCTCTGCAGTATTGAGAATAGATTGTGGGAGTGAGGTTTCAAGGTTGGAAGTAGGGAGACCATTTAGAAGATGACCGTAACAATCCTGAGGGCAGATGACGGAGCAGTGAAGGTGGTGAGAGTAGTCAGGTTTTGCAGGCAGTCAAAAGGATTTAATGATAGAATGAATATGGGTTATTAAAAAAAAAAGATCAAGAATGGCTCAAAGATTATGACCTGAGCAATTGGAAGGGTAACTTGGCTGTTTATTGTAATGGGAAAGACTATAGGAAAAGCTAATTTGGGAAGGGAGGTAGACGTAGGGTTCTGGGGTGTCTATGGTTATGAGACAGATGCATATAAATTTGGATTTCAAGGAAAGGTTTGGACTGGAGATAGAAATTTGGGAGTCATCTGTCCTAAAGGAAGCTGGTAAGAGCAGCCAATGAGTAGGAGAGCCAAGAGTATGTTGAACAAGGAAAAGGGAAGCGGTACAAAAAAGATGGATGATCACCTTTGTTAAATGCTGCTAGGAGGTGAAAAATGAGGTTGAGAGTTGATCATTGGAATTGGTGACATGGAGCTCATCACTGAACCTGAAAAGAGCAATGTAGTGGTGTGAGTTTTTGGTTCTGTTTTTTTTTTTTTTTAATTGTCATGTCACATAAATGACTTATAGAGAATTTGTAATCTACTAATATGCCCAGATATTACTGTGTGAGCTGCTGTCAAACTAGGTCTCTCTCTTTCTCTATTTTTGTAGTTGATCTCTTTTTTCTTCCTGTTTCAGCTTATTAATTTGTCTATGTTTTTCCATATTATTGATTTATGTTGATATTTTTGAAGTATGATTCTAACATTATTTTTAGCTACCCCTACTAGCTATGACATTTATAAGCTTAGTAATTGGGCCTCTATATCTTCAGCTGTTCATTAATTAAAATATATAAATAGGGTTAGGCCAGAGAAGGCAATGGCACCCCACTCCAGTACTCTTGCCTGGAAAATCCCATGGACAGAGGAGCCTGATAGGCTGCAGTCCATGGGGTCGCTAGGAGTTGGACAAGACTGAGCGACTTCACTTTCACTTTTCACTTTCATGCATCAGAGAAGGAAATGGCAACCCACTCCAATGTTCTTGCCAGGAGAATCCCAAGGACGGGGAAGCCTGGTGGGCTGCCATCTATGGGGTCGAACAGAGTCGGACACGACTGAAGCGACTTAGCAGCAGCAGCAGCAGCAGCAGAAGGGTTAGGCCAAGTTTAGACTCTTCTTGTATACCATAAGATGCCTTATTTTAGGGAAACATTAATTAGTTCATCAATACCTTAAGATCTAGTTATTCAAACAATTATAGTTATACATAATCTGTTATACTATAGAGAATTATGAATGATTTTTCAGATGCATTTATTAAAATCCTTATAATGTTCTGTATCTCATTCTTGTGATTTACTAGTGTAATAGCCCTATGAGACAAGGCAATAAGTTTTTTCATATTAGATCATCAATGGGGACAGAAGGCTTGACTCTACTCCTGCGACTTGTTGACTTAATAGTATCTTCAGTATTACCTTTAGGCATTCAGGATAAGCTATGTTCATAAAAAGCAAGGTGCATGAACAAGCTTAGAATGACTCCCCAAGCAAAGACTGTTGAGAAGAAAATTGCCAGTGGCTGCTCAAGCTACTGCAGTGTGTAAACTGAGGAAGGCCAACCACAGGAGAGGTTAGGAACATTCTGGAGCTCATAGCTTTGTAGGAGTAAACAAAGTTACAGGCCCACTAAGGTAGCACATAGAAATCCGAGATGGAGCCGTCCCTATGGAGGAGACCGAAGGTCCAAGATGCAGGATTCCAAAAATCGGGCATTAGCCACAAATTTAAAGAAAGCCTTTTCTAAATATGAATCTAGATGGGATGCTTAGCATACACCAGGTTTTTTAACCATGGCAGACAATCAGTCATCATAAGTAGCTTACTATTTTAATATAAAGAAGATGGTATATATGTTATATATATATGCCATCTCCTGCTGGTGTGTGTGTGTGTTTCTTCATGACTGAAGAAACAAGACTTAGGAAGATTAAGTTTGAATGTCAGGAAAAGTTAAATGTGTAGGACAAAGAATGGGTCAGTGGTTGCCAGGGGCCTGGAGTGATAAGGTGTTTGACTACAAAAGGCCAGCACCAGAGAATTTGAGGGGGAGTTTGGAACTGTTTTGTATCCCGATTGTACTGGTGGTTACATCTGTTAAACCTCATAGAATTGGACAACAAAAAAGTTAGTTTTCCTGTTTATAGATTAAAAAGAAATCACATGGACAGTGAGTGACAGAACAGAGGCTAGAATGTAGGTTGTGACTCTTTTGACACACTGTCCTCTATCTTTCCTTCTTGTTGGTCATCACTGATCTTTTTCTACCCCATCCCAGGTATAGTATGTCCTCTTTTCCAGCCATCAGAATGCATTCAACTTTTTCTTTAGGTTACTGCTGTTAATTTCTAGCCCCCGGATACTTATTATTATTTTCAAAATAGCTTCTGCTTATTCTCAGAGTGTTATGCGAGGTGGGAGAAGAACCTTCTTGGCAGAGGGTTGAAGCAAAGCGCAGTGATTGGAGAGAGAATGACCTGTTTGAGGAACTGAAAGCTAGCCAATGTGGCTGGAATACACCAGTGAAGGGGAAGTAGTATACAGTGAGGTACAGGATGAATCTGGAGAAGTGAGAGCTCGGACCTTATAAAGCAGTAATAAGGATTTTGGATTTTATTATAAGAGAAATGGGAAGCCACTAAAGTGCTTTTAGTAGGGACTGGTAAGATTGGATTTGGAATACCACTCTGGTTATAGTATGGAGAATGGGTTATAGGATGGGGTACAGTAATATGGTGGATTCAGGGAGACACTCTAGTAGGTTATTGCTATATATACAATATATGATAATAACAAGAAATGATAATAACTTGGTATAAGGCAGTGATCTCATCTTGGGGGGTATTTTGCAAACCAGGAGGTATTTGGCAATGTTAGAGATATCTTTGATTGTCACCACCCGGCAGTAAGGAGGAGTTGGTGCTGCTACTGGCATCTCATAGAAGTCAGAAATTCTGCCAAAACATCCTGTGGTGTACAGGGATGCCCCCCCCCCCAAAACTGAGAACTATCAAGCCTAAAATATCAATAGATATGAGGTTGAGAAAACTTGATATAGGATACAGAGAGGATAGATTTGAAAAATAGTTAAGAAGTAAAATGGGTATCACCTGGTTATAGGTTGGATATTGAGGAAAAGGAAAGGACAATTTCTAAATTTCTGGCTCATACAACTGGGTAGGTGGTAGTGCCTTTATTCAATAAAGACAGAATAATCTGGAGGCTAGAAGTCCAGAAGATACTGCCTAGGAGAAGAACACTGTATTTTTCCCCCCTCTGTTATCTTTAGCTGCTATGCTTAACTTTCTTCCACATCATTCATCTTATCCCCTCCATTTCTTGTTAGAATGCATCAATTAAGAATAAAGGTTGTTGGTAGAAATTACAGTTATACCTTTATTGTCAATTTGTAGATAAATGTTATTAATTTTAATAGAAAGTGATTAGAAACCTTTAATTTTAATAGAAAATAATTGTTAGCCAGTAAAAGCAAGGCCAGAATTTAGGAACTTGGAAGAGAAAATAGCTCTGGAGGTAGTAGTCTGGGAAAGTCCAGTACAAGTAAAGAAAGGGAAGTGATACTTGAGGGGTGAAGGGAATAAGGTACCAAAGAGTGACTGCCTGTGTGTCGCTGTTTTTTCTAGTCCTCCCTTCTAAGTCCTGCCTTGCTCAGGTCGATGGCCTCATTGTCTACACCGCATAGTTGTTAAAATCTCAAACCAGTGTCAGCTCATGATTACTACTTTGGCTTTTGGCTTCCTGAGTGTTTACTGGTCTGCAGGGATTTTTCTACTTTCTTGTAAACTCAAAATATGTTTAATGTATTTTAACTATTTGTAACACAACATATGGAGTGCTGTTTTACATTTTCTAGGGTAATCTGGTTAAGATTCTTGAAGCAGAGAGGATCCACAGGAATAGGAAATTGCTGGGAAGTTTTTAGATAAAATATATCTATTTTAGTTTATATTCAGTTTCTTACTTTTATAAACTCTCAAGTTAATGATTTATTTAGCATTTTTGTCATTTAGGTAAATACAAATGTACATGTACAAATGCTCATGTACAAATAGACCTATTTTTACATTTTGAAGATGATACTGTCAGATCATTAGAAGAGCCAGAAACAAAAATTAAAATATCATATATATGCTACTCACTTTCTAACAAAATTTTGTTAATTTCATGATATTCTAGTAGGAAAAAGCAATACTATAGATTAAGTGCATGGAGACTCTAAGAACAAATTAATAATAGATTGGTAGATTAAGTTAATTAAATTGAAATTAATAATTAAACGTAAGAACTTGTTCAATCAAAAATACGAATATATTTTTGTAGAGAAAAACAGTATGCAAGTTGAAATGGCTATGCTTTTTGACAGTAAAACAAAAAGTGCTAAAAGAAAAAAATCCCTTGTTTGAGGAATGCATTGTGGACTTCTAGTTTCTTATTTGTTTGTTTATTTTTGCTGCTGCTGAGTCTTCATTGCTGAACACGGGCTGTCTCTAGTTGTAGTGAGCTGGGGCTGCTACTGTTGGTTGCAGCGCAAGGGCATCTCATTGTGGCGGCTTCCCCGGTGGAGCACAGGGGCTAGGTGTGTGGGCTTCAGCGGTTGTGGCACACAGGCCCAGCAGTTGGGACTTGCAGGCCCTAGAGCACGGGCTCAGTAGTCGTGCCGCACAGGGCTTAGGTGTTCCACCGCATGTGGAATCTTTTTGGACCAGGGGTCGAACCTGTGTCCTCTGCATTGGCAGGCGAATTCTTATCCAGCTGACCACCACCAGGGAAGTCTCTTGGACTTTTTAGTTTTTAATTCACTATTTATTATAATGAAAATACTATAGATAGCCTTACAATGTCCAAGAATAATCCTGTGTTATTTAGATTATCAGGCAACAACACTGTGTGATTCTTACTCAAGCCAATCTGTTTGTAGTAAATAAAAGACTGGATATCACTGGGAAGTTGGTACATGCACACACACACACATGCTCATGTAATTTATCATATTAATACTTCTAGGGGGTCTTCCCAGGTTGCTCAGACAGTAAAGAATCTGCCTTCAATGTGGGACACCTAGGTTCGATCCCTGGGTGGGAAAGATCCCCTGGAGGAGGTGATGGTAATCCACTCCAGTATTCTTGTCTGGAGAATCCCCATGGACAGAGGAGCCTGGTAGGCTACAGTCCATGGGGTTGTAAAGAGTCAGACATGACTGAGCAACTAAGCACACACACACACAATACTTCTAGGGAGAAAAAAATCCATTGACGTTCTCCATAAAAGCATAAAAGAGCACTTGACAAAATTCAGCATCTTGATGTAATCACACCATGACATATAAATAGATGGAGAGTTTCTTAATATGATACCAAATATATGTATATCAGTTCAAAAGACAGAAGTATGCTTCCTGGAAACATTGTGGTATATCTACTACAAGAATGAACAAGCCAAGGATGTCAGTTATCACTTTTTAACAGTGAACTATAGTACAGACTGAAATATTATAAGAACGACTAGGTGGATAGGGAAAGAGGAATCACCATATATCTTAGGTTACAGGAGCTCTTGAAGATTAGTCATACAACTCCTTTTTCAAGGTTATGTAAATAGAAAATACTTTAATATGGGAGCAATAAGTAGGAAAGAGAAGTAAGCAAGCATTAGAAGATTGTTTTGTATTCTTTAAAAATAAGGGAAACATAGACTCTGTAACATAGAAGATCTAAGCTGAGCACCGAAGAATTGATGCTTTTGAACTGTGGTGTTGGAGAAGACTCTTGAGAGTCCCTTGGACTGCAAGGAGATCCAACCAGTCCATTCTGAAGGAGATCAGCCCTGGGATTTCTTTGGAAGGAATGATGCTAAAGCTGAAACTCCAGTACTTTGGCCACCTCATGTGAAGAGTTGACTCATTGGAAAAGACTCTGATGCTGGGAGGGATTGGGGGCAGGAGGAGAAGGGGACGACAGAGGATGAGATGGCTGGATGGCATCACTGACTCGATGGACGTGAATCTGAGTGAACTCTGGGAGTTGGTGATGGACAGGGAGGCCTGGCGTGCTGTGATTCATGGGGTCGCAAAGAGTCGGACACGACTGAGCGACTGATCTGATCTGAAGCTGAGAGAAGACAAACAAATGGGTTGAAACCTTTTTACTAAGAATTCAGATGAAATTAAAAAAAGCAACATGTGATAAAGGGGTTTTAAATTAAATCAGTTAAAATCAGTATTAGAAACACTGAAGTGTAGAATTGAAACTATAGAAAATGAAATCAGTGATGAGGGGAAACCACTTATAAAGCTCTGGTAGTGTGCAGAAAGAGAATAAAGAATGAAAAGATTTTTTAAAAAAGTGAGTCCTCTGGAAGAAAGAGGTCTTAAAATGTGAATTTATTAAAAAGAAGTGTTGGAAATAAGAAAATTGATCATAACAGTGAATTAAGGTTAAGTGAATATTTGTAGTTTCTGCTTGCTTATTTATTTGTAAATTTTGTTCCCCTTAAATAGAGAGTTTACAGATCCTAAGTGATAGTGTCAATATTTGTGGCACTGATAACTAGGGAAAAAATAATATATATATTGTCAAGTATATTAGAATTTAAGATACCCCTTCTACTTTTCAAATTGCTAGAAAAGACAAGGGATCAAAGTAAAAATATTTCTTAAAGCAAAAGCTAGAAAGCAGAAGAAACAGCAGAAAAAAAGAATAAAAAGCATGGAACACAATCAGGCATGTCCATGACAGGAAATATAATAAATGGGTTACATCCTCTATTAAAAACTAAAACTTCTTCTGGTGTGGCTGAATAAGCCCCTAACCAAAAGACCTTCTTGCAGACAGCCATAATACATTCTGAACAAAATATGTAACTCAACTATCTGAAGGTCCCAGAAAGATTGTAGAAGGGAGACAAAACCTGGAAGAGAACCAAAATGAAGAGAATTTTCTTTTAATTTTTTTTCTTTCTTTCTTTTAAAAAAATGGTTATCAGCTTTAGGGCAGATAAAGTGAGTGATGCATTTAATGACTAAAATTCTGACAGAAAAACTACACTGTTTCTGGCTAGAATAACCAGATTGCAGCATTTAGGGCAAGCATAGCTGCTGGAAAATGAAAAATGAATCCCAGGGAGAACTAGATTGATATAGCCCCAGGTTCTCAAGTTCTGTGTATAAATTCTCTGGCTGGCCTCTGAACCATACAGTTGCAGAGCAAACTAGAAGCTTCCTAAGGGTAGGGTGCTGAACTTAGATTTGAGTTTATAGTTTTAGTCCAACCAAGGTAATTTCCTGCTAAGACAAAAATATCAATGGTCTTCAGAAACAGAATCCAGAAGGTCCAGAATACCATCCAAAGGTGAAGAATGAGGAGATATTAGCCATTCTCAAGAGAAAAAGCCATCAGCAGATAACAACTCCAATATGCCCCGGATATTGGAATTAGCAAACAAGGACTAAAACAAAGGACTGTAACTATAATTTAGGGGGAAATGAGGTAAAGAAAATATGTTTGTAATGAATGAAAGGATAAGGAATCTCAGCAGAGAAATACAAACCATAAAAATACCAAATTTAAATTTTAAAACTAAAAGAAGACAGTGTTTTAAATAAGAATTCACTTCAAGAGCTTAATAGCAGAATGAGGATAACAGCAAAGAGCCAGAGAGAACTTAAAATTACCCAATGTGAAGAAGAATAGAAAATGACAGAAGTAAAGAAACAGAGACTTAAGAATTTGTGGAGCTATAACAAGCTTTCTAATATATTTTTAATTGGAATCCCAGAAGGCAAGGAGAGATAATGGGTAGAAAAACTTTTGAAGAAATAATGGTCAAAAATTTCCCCAACTTGGGTGAAGACATAAATTTACAGATTCAAGAAAACCTCAGTGAAATCCAAGCAGAATAAATATAAGAAAGTACTGCTTAGATACACTGTAATTGAATTTCTAAAAGCCTAAGGTAAAGAGGAAATCTAGAAAGCAGCAGAGAAAAATGACGTTAAATACAGGGAACAATGATTAGCTCTTTTTTTTAAATTTTATTTTTTAACTTTACAATATTGTATTGGTTTTGCCATATATCAACATGAATCCGCCACAGGTATACACGTGTTCCCCATCCTGAACCCTCCTCCCTCCTCCCTCCCCATACCATCCCTCTGGGTCGTCACAGTGCACCAGCCCCAATCATCCAGTATCATGCATCGAACCTGGACTGGCGACTCATCTTGATGACTTCCATTAGAAACTGTGGAGGCTAGAGACAGTGGAATGACATCTTTAAAATGCTGGGGAAGAAGTTATCAACCAAGAATTTTATATCAAATAAAAATTTCCTTCAAGAATAAAGATAAAATAAAGATATTCTGATATCAAAGAAAGCTGAACAAATTCATTAGCATCAGATATGCAATACAAGCTATTCTAAAAGAAGTTCTACAGGTAGAAAGGAAATGATAACAGACATTTGGACCCTCAAGAAGAAAAGAAGAGCATCAGAAGTGGTAAATATTGGAGTAAATATAAGTAACTACTTTTTTTTTTTAATTTATTAAAAATAGAAATGACTGTTTTATGAGATATTATAACATCATCTGTGGGATTTATAATGTATGTGGATAGGATGCAAATGACACATAGTACGAAGTGGGATGTTTAGATGGACTTATATGGATGCAAGGTTTCTACATTTTTTTGTGTGAAGTGGTATGATATTAATTCTAAGTGTGAAAAGTTAAGGATACTGGTAAGCTTGGAAATATTGCAGGTTTGATCCTCAGTTCAGTTCAGTTGCTCAGTCGTGTCCGACTCTTTACGACTCCATGGACTGCAGCACACCAAGCTTCTCTGTCCATCACCAACTCCTGGAGTTTACTCAGACTTATGTCCATTGAGTTGGTGATGCCATCCAACCATCTCATCCTCTGTTGTCCCCTTCTCCTTCTGCCCCCAATCCCTCCCAGCATCAGGGTCTTTTCCAGTGAGTCAGTTCTTTGCATCAGGTGGCCAAAGTATTGGACTTTCAGCATCAGTCCTTCCAATGAGTATTCAAGACTGATTTCCTTTAGGATGGACTAGTTGGATCTCCTTGCAGTCCAAGGGACTCTCAAGAGTCTTCTCCAACACTACAATTCAAAAGCATCAATTCTTCAGTGCTCAGCTTTCTTTATAGTCCAACTCTCGCATCCATACATGACTACTGGAAAAGCCATAGCCTTGACTAGATGGACCTTTGTTGGCAAAGTAATGTCTCTGCTTTTTAATATGCTATCTAGGTTTATCATAGCTTTTCTTCCAAGGAGCAAGCATGTTTTAATTTCATGGCTGCAGTGACCATCTGCAGTGATTTTGGAGCCCCACCCCCAAAATGTCTGTCACTGTTTCCATTGTTTCCCCATCTATTTGCCATGAAGTGATGGGACCAGATGCCATCTTCTTTGTTTTCTGAATGTTGAGCTTTAAGCCAACTTTTTCACTCTCCTCTTTAACTTTCATCAAGAGGCTCTTTAGTTCTTCTTTGCTTTCTGCCATAAGGGTGGAGTCATCTGCATATCTGAGGTTATTGATATTTCTCCCGGCAATCTTGATTCCAGCTTGTGCTTCATCAAGCCCAGCATTTCTCATGATGTACTCTGCATATAAGTTAAATAAGCAGGGTGACAATATACAGCCTTGACGTACTCCTTTCCTGATTTGGAACCAGTCAGTTGTTCCATATCCAGTCCTAACTGTTGCTTCTTGACCTGCATACAGATTTCTCAGGAGGCAGTTCAGGTGGTCTGGTATTCCATCTCTTAAAGAATTTTCCACAGTTGTGATCCACCCAGTCAAAGGCGTTGGCATAGTCAATAAAACAGAAGTAGATGCTTTCCTGGAACTCTCTTGCTTTTTCGATGATCCAGCAGATGTTGGCAGTTTGATCTCTGGTTCCTCTGCCTTTTCTAAATCCAGCTTGAACATCTGGAATTTCATGGTTTGGTTCTAGACCACTGCAATAAAGCGAGTACTACAATAAAGTGAACAACATAATTTTTTTTGACTTCCTAGTGCATCTGAAGATTTTTTTATACTACTGTAGTCTATAAAATGTGTTAATAGCATTATGTCTAAAAAACAACATATACACCTTAATTAAAAAATATTTTATTGCCAAGAAATGCAAATCATTATCTGAACCTTTAGTGAGTTGATATCTTTTTGTAATAGTAATGTAACCAAACCCAGATTTGATTGCTTGCTGCTCATAAGCCAATAATTTGAGAAGCAAGTGTCAGTAGAAAAGAAAGGTGCTTTAATCATAAAAGGCAGCAATCTGGGCAGAAGGTAGACTCATGTCCAGAAACCAACTCCAAAAATTCTGCTTAGCCATGACAGTTTTTAAAGGGAAAAATGGGGTTGGGCAAAGAATCTCAGTGAATCATTGAAGTAGGATGTTGGGTTCTGCATCATTCTCCATTGAGTGCAGACTGACTGACTCTTCAGATGTTATCTTGCCTTCATGATCTGCCTGCGGGATTGCTAAAGAGGCTGTTGGGGGTAGAGAGCTAGTAATTTTGTAACTGCTTGGTTCTTCTTTCTTTTTGTATAGGAAAAGAATCAACAGATTTGACAAGGCATGGTACAGCATTCAGGAGAGCTTAAATCAGGAGTTAGTTTCAATTGCTTAGTAACCTCATTCCTATAATTAGACTCTTAATTATAGAGGGGAGCAGAAATGGACAAGCAGGAAAGGGGTAAAAGAGCTACTTTCAGTAACATAAAAGGTCACTAACTGTAGATCACCATAATAAATATAATAATAAGGGAAAAGTTTGAAATATTGTGAAAATTATCAAAATATGACATAGAGACATGAAGTGGACAAATGCTGTTGGAAATATGGTGCTGATAGACTTGCTCATGGAGAAGGCAGTGGCACCCCACTCCAGTACTCTTGCCTGGAAAATCCCATGGATGGAAGAGCCTGGTAGGCTGCAGACCATGGGGTTCCGAAGAGTCGGACACGACTGAGCGACTTCACTTTCACTTTTCCCTTTCATGCATTGGAGAAGGAAAGGGCAACCCACTCCAGTGTTCTTGCCTGGAGAATCCCAGGGACGGGGGAGCCTGGTGGGCCGCCGTCTATGGGGTCGCACGGAGTCGGACACGACTGAAGCGACTTAGCAGCAGTAGCAGCAGCAGACTTGCTCAACACAGGGTTGCCACAAACTTTCAATTTGAAAAAAATTCAGTATCTGCAAAGCTCAATACAGCAAAGCAGTATAAAATGAGGTTTATATATTGTTATCCCTAGAACAACAAGAAAAATAAAATAAAGGCCAGCTGACAAAAAGTAATTTTAAGATGTATTCAAATAATTTTTAAAAAGGCAAGAAAAGAACAGATGAAGAAAAAGCAGAAGAGACAAAAAGAAAACAATAATTAAATCATAGCCCTAAATATTAAATGCTAAATGATTTTGAGAAAGAAGAATGGAGCTGGAGGAATCAACCTTCCTGACTTCAAACTGTACTACAAAGCTTCAGTCATTAAGACAATATGATACTGGCACAAAAACAGAAATATAGACCAATGGAAAACATAGAAAGCTTGGAGATAAATCCATGCACCTGTGGGCACTTTATCTTTGACAAAGGAGGCAAAAATACACAATAGAGAAAAGACAGTCTCTCAATAAGCGGTGCTGGGAAAACTGGTCATGTACGTGTAAAAGAATGAAATTAGAATACTTCCTAACACTGTACATAAAAGTAAAGTCAAAACGGATTAAAGACCTAAATATAAGGCCAGGAACTGTAAAACTCTTAGAAGAAGGCATAGGCAGAACACTGACATAAATCACAGCAAGATCCTTTATGACCCATATCCTAGAGTAATGGAAAGTGAAATGAAAGTGAAGTCCCTCAGTCGTGTCTGACTCTTTGCGACCCCATGGACTGTAGCCTACCAGACTTCTCCACCCATGGGATTCTCCAGGCAAGAATACTGGAGTCGGGTGCCATTTCCTTCTCCAGGGGATCTTCCTGACCCAGGGATCGAACCCCGGTCTCCTGCATTGGAGGTAGACGCTTTAACCTCTGAGCCACCAGGGAAGCCCCAGAGTAATGGAAATTAAAACAAAAATAAACAAATGGGGTCTAATTAAACATATGAGATTTTGCACAATGAAGGAAACTAAGCAAGGTAAAAAGACAACCCTCAGAATGGGAAAAAGTAATAGCAAATGAAACAACTAATAAAGGGTTAATCTCCAAAATATACAAGCATCTCATGCAGCTCAATACCAGAAAACAATCCCATCAAAAAATAGGTGGAAGACCTAAACAGAGATTTCTCCAAAGAAGACATACAGATAGTTAATAAACACATGAAAAGATGCTCAACGTTGCTCATTATCAGAGAGATGCAAATCAAAACTACAATGAAGTATCATCTCATACCAGTCAGAATGGCCATTATCAATCTACAAAGAATATGTGCTGGAGAGGGTGTGGAGAAAAGGGACTATGCTTGTATTGTTAGTGGGAATGCAAATTGAAAGTGCCAGTATGGAGATTCCTTAAAAAACTAGGAGTAAAACTACTGTATGACCCAGCAGTACTACTACTGGGCATATACCCTGAGAAAACCATAATTGAAAAAGACACAAGTACCCCAAGGTTGATTGCAGCACTATTACAATAGCTAGGACATGGAAGCAATCTAGATGTCCATTGACAGATGAATGAATAAGGAAGTTGTGGTGCATATACACAATAGAATACTACTTAGCTGTAAAAAGGAATGCATTTGAGTCAGTTCAAATCAGGTGGATGAACCCACAGCCTATCATACAGAGTGAAGTAAGTCAGAAAGAAAGACAAATATTGTATATTAATGTATATATATGGAATCTAGAAAGACAGTACTGATAATCCTACCTGCAGGACAGCAAAGGAGATGCAGACATAAAGAACAGATTTTTGAACACAGTAGGGAAGGAGAGGATGGCATGATTTGAGAGAGTAGCATTGAAACATATACATTATCATATGTAAAATAGATAGCTAGTGGGAATTTGCTATATGTCACAGGAGACCCAAAGCCAGTGCTTTATGAGAACCTCAGTTCAGTTCAGTTGCTCAGTCGTGTCCAACTCTTTGCGACCCCATGGACTGCAGCATGTGAGGTTTCCCTGTCCATCACCAATTCCTGGAGCTTGGTCAAATTCGTGTCTATCAAGTTGGTCATGCCATCCAACCATCTCATCCTCTGTCGTCCCCTCCTCTTCCTGCTTTCTATCTTCCTCAGAATCAGGGTCTTTTCAAATGAGTCAGTTCTTTGCATCAGGTGGCCAAAGTATTGGAGCTTCAGCTTCAGCATCAGTCCTTTCAATGAATGTTTGATTTCCTTTACAATTGACTGGTTGGATCTCCTTGCAGTCCAAGGGACTCTCAAGAGTCTTCTCCAACACCATTCAAAAGCATCAATTCTTCGGCGCTCAGCCTTCTTTATGGTCCAACTCTCATCCATACACAACTACTGGGCTTCCCAGGTGGTACTAGTGGTAAAGAACCCACCTGCCAATGCACGAGACATAAGAGATGTGGGTTTGATTCCACATCTTGAGATGCAGGTTCAATCCCTGGGTCAGAAAGATCCTCTGGAGGAAGGCACAGCAACCCACTCCACTATTCTTGCCTTGAGAATCCCATGGACAGAGGAGCCTGGTAGGCTATAGTCCATACAGTTGGACAGAGTCTGAAGAGACTTAGCACTCACACACACTTCAGACTCCGAAGACAACCTTTAGGGCTAAAGTGAAAGCTGTTGGCTGAGCCTCAGCCTGTCACAGTTGATAATGAAATAGATGGTTTTAAAAGTTAACCGAAGAGTCGAGGTCTTTGCCACTAGTTTTTGCCTGACGCTTTGGGGTCGTCTTTGTGTATGGGGATTCCCCAAAGTACCTAAGGTTTGTTTTCTCATTGAAGACTCCAGTCATGATATTTCCATTCATTGATTCTGTGTATAAAATGAAACTCTGGTGTGAAAAACTACTTCATTGGTGTTTGACCTACTGCAGTAAATATATAAATGTATGGATGGTAGTATTTTTGTAATCAAGATTTTATGTAACATTTTGTTGTTTCTCTTTCATTGTTTTTTTTTTTTAAAAGGATCCTGTGGAGCTTTTTCCTTGGACCCTGGTTATCACTGTTACAGGAAATTGCAGCATTTAAAATGTCATAGGATATCTAAAATGGGGGCTGGCAGTTATTATTTGAATAAAAAGATGGATTCAATTTATAGGACTATTCATAGAATTGATGGATAGGATTTCATCTTCCTGACTTCTCTAAAGCAGTTTTCATTCAAAATATTAGCCAAGGATACATGTGGTAAATTATCATCAACAACAATAAATGTGTAGATGACCCTAACATTTCTTTCAGATTTTTAAATCTGTGTGTTGCTAAACAAATTATTGACACTAGCAATGAGAAGGAATGAGCACATAACAACATGGATAAATTTTAGAAAGATTAGAATGAGTTAAAGCAGCAGCAGTATACAAAGGAATATATACTCTATAACTTCATTTTTATGGAGTTTTATGTAAGGTTTTATGGTTTGCTTTGGAGATTTTAGTATATATGCTTAACTTATCACAGTCTACCGTCAAGTGATATTAGACTGTTTCAGGTATAGTGTAAGAACTTACCATAGTATATACCCATTTTTCTTCTTCCAAACTTTGTGCCATTGTTTCCATACACTTTACTTCCATGTTATAAATCCCACAGTATATTGCTATTATTTTAGCTTGAAATTATTACCTTTTAAAAGGATTTAGATAATAATTTTAAAAGGCTCATATTTGCCCAGAGTTGCCATTTCTGGTGCTGTTTACTCCTTTATGTGTTCCAGGGTTCCATCCAATATTATTTTTCTCCGTGAGGACTTCTTTAAACGATTTCTTATGGTTTTGGTGTTTTGGGAATAAATTCTTACAGCGTTTGTATGTCACAGAAAGTCCCTACTTAAGGAGATATTTTTGTACAGGGTAGAATCATATGTTGACAGATTTGTTTCTTTTATTTTGACCTTTAAAAATGTTGCTCCACTGTGTTCTGGCTTGTGTTGTTTCAAATGAGAAGTTAACTATCATTCTAATCCTCCTGTATGTAATGTATCTCTTTTTTCTCTCCTTTCCTTTGGCTATTTTCTATTGCTATGATCTAAAGCTCACTAATATTTTCTTCTGCAGTATCTAATCTGCTGTTATTCCCATCCAGCATATTTTTTGTCTCACATATTATAGTTTCCATTTTGAAAAATTCTTCAGTTTAAAAAATATATATTTTCTTTATTTGATATGCTTGCTCTTCCAGCTGCTTGAACACATAGAATATAGCAAAACTGCTTTAATGTTCTTTTCTTCTAAATTTATTATCTGTGTCATTCCTTGGTCTGTTTCTGTTGACTGATTTTTTTCTTTTTGTTCTGGGCCACATTTTCCTGTTTCCCTGCATGCCCAGTAATTTTTGTTTTTTATTAGATGTCAAACAATATGAATTTTACTTGATTGGATATTGGATATTTTTTGTCCCTATATACATTCTTGAGCTCTATTCTCTTTCTTACAATTTGATTCTTTTAGCTATTGCTTTTAAATTTTGTATGGCAGGACTAGAGCATATTTAGTCTAGGACTAATTTTTCTTGCTACTGAGATAAATCCCTTCTCAATATTCTGCTCAGTACCCTGTATATTTAGAAGTTTTCCAGTCTGTCTAGTAGAGATAGGCACTATTCCTAGCCATGTGTGCACCCCAGTGATGGTTTCCTTGAGTACTTTCAAACGATTCTTCTCTTGGCTTTAGGTAGCTTCCTCACACATATATGCTGATCAGTACTCACCTAGGGACTCAGTTGGGACCCTCAGCAGGTCTTTAGCACTTTTTCACTGAGCAGCTCCCTTTTCTCTGGTACACTGATTGCCCTGTGAACTCTAGCTACTTTTTCTTCCCTAGAGTCTCACCCATCTCCTCAATTGGGGAATCGGAGCCAGGCTTTGCTTGGGTTCCCCCTCCTTGTGCATACATGCTTAAGTTTCCTGTTTTCCAGGCACAAAGTGCATACGTTTCTTATTCTCAGAGAGAACTGTCCCTTTTTTTCTGGTGTCCAGTGTTTATATAAAGCTGTGCTGACCAGAACTAGCATTATGGAATGCCACTCTTGAAGTCTTCCCGCAATAGTGTATTCAAGGAAAGCTTGTTAGAAAATGTGGATTTGAGCAGTAGATTGTATAGAAAAGAAAGTAAAGTCATGAGCTGGGCTCACTCTTGACTGAGCCTGGGAGCTGACATGAGCCTGGGATACCCATGCTTTCTTTCTGCTTCGTGGCACCCTGATTATTTTTCCAAGGGACTCTAGTCCCATTGTTACCTGCAAAGCTGCCTTTGAACCCAGATGAGATGAATAGTTCTCATTCTTTATGTTATGTTTATACCTTGTATCCTTTTATACCCTGTATCATGGTTATGATTGGTGGTTGTGTCTGTCAGCTGCAACAAGTCCAACTGGTTACGCTGTGGTTCTGAAAAAATCTATCAGTTTTAGCCTCATTAAAGATCTTCCTCTGAAATTTCTAGATATACTAATTACTAGCTGGAAATCAGCAAGTTATTTTAAAAAATCCTAGAGCCAGTTTCTTTGTCTGTAAAATGGAGGTAGAAATATTTGCTGTGTAGGAATATTAAGATTGTTGTTTGTGTGAAATGTCTAGCAAATTGCCTGACTCCTGCTAGGTATTCTGCAGATGCTAGTTCCTTCTTTTATTTATTTTTTGTCCTCAGCAATCATTTCAGTGCAAATAATAGGAATACACGAATGTACATTGAATTGATTATAGAATTGTAATATGCCGTCAAATGGACATATTTAATTCACTATAATATCTGCACATTTGGTATAATATTGTTTGAACTCCAGTTAGATTTTTTAAAAGAAGCCAAGTAGCTCTTCCTGCTTACATGGCCTAAAGATGCCATTTTGTTTTAATCTACACTAAAACAAGCATCTCCTGGAAGGGTAAATCAGATTGCTTCCATAGAATCATATAAGTATTTTATGTTAATTTTTAGGAAAACTCCTTTTAATTACCTATCTTAAAAGTTTTTCTTACTCAAAACCCCTATTTCTTATATAAATAGGTGTTATTCATCCTGGTCGTTTTGACAGTGGATTTTAAGGAAAAGATCTACATGTCTGTGGGCATCTCCAAAGTATTTATGTAGATCCTTGTAATTACTTTAAAAGTCCTCTTTGCATGTATTTCATCTGTAAGTATTATTACAGTTATTCACTGTGGAGAATGTAGAGGTCCTTATACCATTCTCAAAAACTGAATGTCCCATGATTCCAGTACTCTGTCTTATATGACCAAGTGCTCATTTAGCTCTGGTTAGTGATCATTTGAAAATTGTAGGCAAGAACTTCTGTTAAATTTTAAAATGCTATTTAGTAAATAATGACAAATGTTGATTTAAATATATTATAAAATCTTTATGTCTAAGAAAAATAATATTAAACAACTAAATATTAAAAATTCTGGTAGCTAAATAACATTTCAAGAGATGTATCTATTGTATTGATAATTAGCATAATATTTGAATTGCAAAAAACTCTTCAGTTTAACGAGTACAGTCCTTTTTCACTTAAGTGTCCTATAAAAACCTAAAGGTTTTCAAGCCAAATGAATTCTGTTTAGAATTTTGTTTAGAAAATACTTCCCAGATCATGAAATTTGAATTATATATCCTTTTAAAGGCTGATTTTTTAAAAGTTAAACCTTTAAAACTTAAATCTCAAAGATTTAAAGGCATTATTATTGTACTTTAATTTTGCTCGGTGGAAATCTTTTAATCAAGAATATTACAAGTGGGCCTTTACATTTCTCATAGCCATTAACCTTCTGAATGGTGCATGCCTATTAAACTACATCTTGAATGAATGCATGCTAAGTTGCTTCAGTTGTGTCCAGACTCTGCGACCCCGTGGACTGTGGCCTGCCAGGGTCCTCTGTACATGGGATTCTCCAGGCAAGAATACTGGAGTGGGTTGCCTTGCCCTCCTCCAGAAACTACATCTTAGGGTGTGCTGTATATGTCCATTCAAAAAGATTTTGTGAGTAAGACCAAAAGCCAAAACGTTACTTAACATAGATAAACTTTCATTAGTGTAATATTTTGGTTTTAATTCTGTAACATTTCATTTTTTTTTATATTCACTAGTGTTGTGTATGTTTCTTTCCCTAATAAATTTTCAAAGAGCTTATTAAGTCATAACTGACATACAATAAATGGCATGTTTTTAAAGGATACAATAATAATACAATAATTCAGGACTTCCCTGGTGGCTCAGATGGTAAAGTGTCTGTCTACAATGCAGGAGACCTGGGTTCGAGCCCTGGGTTGGGAAGATTCCCCTGGAGAAGGAACTGGCAATCCACTCCAGTACTCTTGCCTGGAAAATCCCATGGATGGAGGAGCCTGGTAGGCTACAGTCTATGGGGTTGCAAAGAGTTGGACAGGACTGAGTGACTTCACTTTCACTTTTACTTTCAATACAATAATAGTGACATAGGTATACATCTGTGAAATCACCACCACAATCAATATAATTAACATTTCCATCACATCCCCAATGTTCTTCCTCCCTTTTTTCATCTCTCCCTACCATCGCTGTCCCAATCTGTCCCTTCTTGAGAAAACTGATTTGCTTTGTATTGCTATAGATGAGTCAGCTTTTTTAGAGTTTTTATACATGGGATCACACATTCTGGTACTCTTTTTTTAAGGGGTGGAGGGTATTACTTCTTATACTCTGTATAATTATTTTAAGATCCATCTATTTTTTGGTATGCATTAATAGTTTGTCTTTTTTATTGCTGAGTACTATTTCACTATGCAGATGTGCCACAATTTGTCCATTCACCTAATGATGGCCATCTGGATTCCTTCCAGTCTTTGGCTGTTACAGATAAAGCTACAGTTTCTAGCTGTTATGATAGAGCTGCTTGTAAACATTGTGTGTGTTTAAAAATTATTTCATTTTTGATTTTTACTACTTACTGGCAGTCATGACCGTTGACTCTTTATCACATAGCAATATTTTTATGCACATTCCCTAGCAACTTTATAATTAGGGAAGACTATGAAAACATCTTACTTTAAACCCATTTCCTACATTTTACCCATTTTACTCATTTGATATATTGATTATAGGAAAAAAAGACCTCATTTTGAATTTTGAGATCCTCACAGTCTGGCTAGTATTATCTTACTTTTTGTAATATCACTAAATAAGAATTTTAAATGTAACTGAATTTAAAGCCTGTAGTCCTTAATTAACCAAAGAGCTTATGCAAATACTTTCTCCGCTATAATGATGTTATGATGAATATTTTTCTAAAGAGAATAAATGTTTTCTAATGACCATATTTTATTTCCAGAAGTAAGTGTGGCAGTTGAAATCTTAGTTATTAAATTTTCTTTAAACAAAAAAATACAGAAAGGAGCCTATAATGCAATACTTAAAAAGGAAAATTGAGACATTAACTTGTAATTTTTATCACTTGGAAGACTTTACTGTTATCTTTATACTTTTTTATTTTTTAAATCTTATTACTTTATAGAGTTGACTTTTAAAAGGAATGCTTTATTTATTTTGGCTGTGGCATGCAGCTTGTGGGATCTTAGTTCCCCTACCAGGGATTGAACTTGGGCCCTCGGCAGTGAGAGCACAGAGTCTTAACCAATGGACTGCCAGGGAATTTCCTAAAAGGAATGTTTAATATGCAATAAAATTTCAACCTTCTGAAAAAATATTCCAAGTCTCCATTTTTAACAAAAAGTATGCAGAGCTTAAAATTTGTTTCCTTATTCCTACTTACTGGTCCTTAATAATGTGTGCTTATGTGTGTGTATATGTGTATGAACATATACCGTGGCACATATATAAAGCAACATTCTAAGACAGTAAAAACTACCTGTTTACGATATAGAACTATGTTAAATTTATAGTCTATTAAGAATGGAGTTTTAATCTTTAGGTAGTTTCTTTCTTTTTTCCTTCAATTTTGGCTGCGCTGGGTCTTCATTGCAGTGCACAGGCTCTTTGTGGCACACAGGCTTTTCTGTGGTCGCAGCACGTGGGCTCAGAGTTATGGCATGCAGGTTCTCTAATTGCAGTATGCAGGTTCTCTAGTTGTGGCACGCAGGCTTAGTTGCCCTGTGGTATGTGGAATCTTAGTTCCCCGACCAGGGATTGAACCTGCATACCCTGCATTGGAAGCCAGATTCTTAACCACTGGACCACCAAGTAAGTCGTTAGGTAGTTTCTTTTAAAGTAGAGTGTCCCTAATGTTATTTACTTTAATGACAAATATATAACTTTGACACAAATACATACACAGTTCTATCTACTGGTATGTTCTCTTAAAAGGCACTGTATTACACAGTTTTCTGTACTGAGAACTTTTATTATGAGTGAGGTAAGGGGGATATAATTTGTTTCCTGATAGAATCTAGGTGTTCAAATATTAATAATTTTAAATAGATCATCTTTTTATGTTGAGTTATTGATTTAGGATCATTTGTGATATTGTCCAAATTTTTTGCTTGCATTTTATTATAGTTTAAAGCTAATTTGGTCGAAGGTCTTTTGATGTTCTTTCTATGATTGTTATTTTTTTCTATTTTTAAGAACATAATAAATTTTGTATAGTACCAGAATAGAGATGAATTTTGGTTATTTTTATTCTCCTTCACTTTTTTATTTTTTTCATCAGTAGAAAGCTTTATTTGCTAGGCTAAAATATAACCTAACATTATGATTTAGGCTAAGTGAAAAGCTAATACTAATTTTTTCTTTCAGATCTCTATAAAAATGGACTCCAAAGAGCTAATTTTGTCCCATTCATAGCTGTCCTGAAGGTAAGAAAAATCACTTACTTGTGTTTAGTGACTAATATCATATTGATTGGTAATCAAAGACTTTTACAGGATCACTATGGTCTTGCATTCAAATAGAATTTATTTTGGTATTTATAGTAATAGTTAAAGATACTAAAGAAGAAAGAAATCTTTTTTATATAGTATTCATCAATTTGTATGCAGGAAAAATTGCAAAATATGGTATAAATTATTGTCTAGCTGAAACATTTGATAGTTTGCATTTTATGAATGTTAATTTGAGGTTTGCTCATAAATATTATAGTGGAATGTTTGAACTTATACATTGGTTTCTGAAAAAATATTTAATGTTCCTTGTTTCCTTCCGGTTAATGGCCATTAACATGTTTTCCCAGCTATTAAAGTTTCTATTTTAGAGTAGCATTATTACAAAAATATTCTAATATATTTAAATGTGATTGCCATCAAGTTATCATGAAATTATGTCAAGTTGAGGCACATCGTTTAAATATTTGTGTATATCACCACTGCATAGAGTTTAAAATAGTCTTCATTACAATATGATTAAGAATAAAGTAGCCACTTTTTTCACTGTTAATTTTAATAATTTTTAATGTAATTATTTAATAATGATTCTACCAATATTTATTGGGAACCTACTATGTGCAAAGTACTACATTAGGTATAATGGATAATATGTAATAAGTAAGTTGTGTTTCTTGCAAGTCATTTATAATCTAGTTGGGTATATACTATGTACCCAAATACCTCTAACAAGCAGAATGTGATAAGTATCAGAAAGAAGCACATATGCCCAAATATAATTCCTGTAATTCTCAGGTACATTTTTCACCGTCCATAAAAGCATATCCAAAGAAAGGATAGAACTGTATTTTTTTTAAAGACATAAAACTCAAAAATTCTTACCAAGAAGGAGGAGTAAAAACATTTATTTTCAAATATTCTGAAGATGTAGTCAGACAATCTTTTTGAAATATACTTCAGTGGGAGCTATTGTTAGTGCCAAACTTTATTCCCTGTGCTATCCAAACATCTGTTTCCTTGACCAGTTTTAGGCTCCCAGAGGATTTTAATTTCTCTGAGATATTTATAGATGTAGGAAAAAGTACTTTTTGAAGATTTATGCTGTTAATAATTTTTTCCCCTTTATATTCTTATTTTACATTTGAGGAGAAGGTAGATTTGCAGTATTTTCTCCACCTGGGAATCTAAAGTAATATGGTGTACGTAGATACCAAAATATAAACAGGGAAGCTAAGAAAAATAGATGCTAAAAATAGTTTCTTCATGTAGCATAAAACACACAAAGTATAAAGGGAAGGCTCACAGAATGTGACAAAAGGTTCTCAGACATCTTTGTAGCTATACATTTTTTTAAACCCCAAACCTTAGTTTTTGTGATATTTTAATATATCATTGCTAATAGGCAACAAAATTGGCCAGGTTGAATTTAATTCCTTCCCTTTCCTACCCTTAATTTTTTTTTCTTTTTGTTATTTGGAAACCCAGCCATATTTTTCCATAGATACAAAAATATAAATGGAATAACTATAAAAACAAAGGAAAAAGAAAGCAGTGATGGGAATGTCTTTCTCTCCCATGTTTAGAGGATTTGTTAAGTAAATTATAGTATGGTCACATGAGGGGAAATAGTATAGTTATTTAGAATGACATTTTCAAAAATTGTGTGATAATGTAGAATAATGCTCAAGGATAATATGAGTGGAAAAATACAACGTAAGTATATCTATTACTCTTCTTGGAAATAATATATATACATAGAAAATACTGAAAATAAATATCCCTAAATGTAAACAGAACTTTTTTCTGAATGATAAGATTATAGATGATTAAAATTATCTGTTTTAGACCTTTCAGAGATTTCTGGAATGATATTGAATTATTTTTATAATAAAAACTTTTTAGTGTAAGTAAATTTTTACCCACCCTTCCTAGAAAATCAGCAGACCTGAATAAGACTACCCATATTAAAAACTGAGAAATCAGCAGAAGGTAAAATGAACTGAACATGGGTTCCATGTAGAGACTATTGAAAAAATGAAATGGCAGCAATAAGAAGGAAGTATCAGGAGTAGATGGGGGAAAGGTAGGCATGAACTAAACAAGTAAGAACACATGAAAACTTGCTTTAGAAGAATTATCCCAGGAAATGGCAGATTTTTTCCAGTTAAAACTTTGCTATATTTTAAAAGAAACTAAAGTTATGGTACCAATGAAATAAGAAACCAGAGATGAAAAACTGTAAGATTAGATGAAAAATAGGCTGGCAGAGCTAAGAAAAGACTGAAGGCAGACCCATTAAAAAGTGAAAAGCATCTTACTAAAAGTAAGTCAGTGAATCAACACTACTGGAAATAAAACCAGTGATAAAGAGATCAGACTTATGAAAAGAAATCACACAAAATGAAGCCAAAATAGTCAGAAACTAAAAACTATTACAGCGAAGGTGTTAGTATGGAAACTAGACAACAGATCAAATATTCACATAGTTTGTATTTCTAGAAAAGAAAACATAAAGATAAAATAGAAGAATAATGTGCTTTTCTGGTGTAAAATTAAACTTAAAGGATAGAGAATCCTACAGTTATATAGAAGAAGAACCAATGGGGAAAAAAATCAAGCTGGACTGAGACTTTTTCACCTAAAGTTGGTTCTGAAATAGTGTAGAATAGTTTTTACTAAATTGAAAAAGAATAGATGTACCCTCTTGTCAACTGCCACTGTTATGAAAATCCAAGCCCAAAATGTGTATTTTTGGATATATGGTAATGCAAAAATTGCAATCCTCATGAAGCTTCCTGAACAAACTAAGATTTTGCCCAGTCAAAATTAATAAATTATTAATGGAGATATTATGGTAAGAATATATTGGTGGTGGTCACTGAATTTGATTAAATAGTGTCTTCGGTATTGTCTACAATCAGACAATAAAGTTTTTTTTTTTTTTTTTCATTTCATGTGTGAACTTCTGTAATTAAGCTAACTACAGAATGCAGAGTATAAAAAAAGAGACCTCAGCCCACACTAGCAGTTTGAGTAGAGGACATGGCACATGTCAGGAGTATTTCCAAAGAGCAGGTTATGAAAAATAAGTTACCAGACAAAGCAGGAAAGGGCATTCAACTTAGAGGAAAAAGCACATGGGAAAAGCATGAGAATTATATAGATTAAAAATGTTGTGCTTAGTACTCAGCTCATTGAATTTTCATATAATAGTAACTACTGTTCTTCTGTTTACTTGAGGTTTGGGATTTTATTTAAAACTCAGATTCCCTTCACCCAAAATAAAAGCAGAGTATGTTTTGTATGTAAGTATAAAGAAAAAAACATTTTGGCAGTTAACATTTCCTTATTTATATAAAAAGATGGTTAATATTATGATTATTGTGCCTACTTGAAACTTCATATCACTTAATATTCTGATTTTGATGATTTATTCTTGAAGAATCTCTGTCTTGATTTTAATAAAACCTAGGTAATTCTTTTGAAGTATGTGAACAGATACAGTTGTGAAAGCATTTGTCGTTATCTACATAGCACCAGTTTATAAAATTAAATACATCTGTCTCAGTCTCTGCACTGCAGTATTTTAGAGTAGACTGATAATCTGTTCCAGGGGTTAATAAACTACAGACAGTGGTCAGATCTCACTTGTGCCTGTTTTGGTAAATAAAGTTTTATTGAAAAGCTTAATGCGCGTTTCTTTATATGTTGTCTATTTCTGTTTTCCCACTGTCATTGCAGAGTTGTGTGATTGTGGCAGAGAAGTATGGTCTTTAAAGCCTGAAATGTTTACTCTCTGGCTTTTTAAAGAATTTCTTACCCCTAATCTATGCAATATACAAAGGACAGAGAGACAAACAACTGTTAAAAATAACACACTAAATAGCACTTGTTTTCTATAAACTTGCTCTATGTGGCGGAAAACGTGTCAGCATAGATTCATTAGAAGGTCTTGGAGAAGGTGACATTTTGAGAACTTGCTGGATAAATGGTTGACTGAAGGGAGAATGCTTGATGAACTAAAGGCAAGAGAGTGGGCCAGCATCAGCTTCAAATAATTTGGTAACCTGAGAAATATCAGCTTTGTTAGAATGTCTTCTGTTGTATACATTTAAAAAGAATAATGTCTTAATTTGAGCATAATCTCACTGCGTTGCATGCATTATTTGAAACTACTGAAGTTAAAAGAAAAAGGGGACCAATTGATATTTTGGTCCTAAGAAAGTTTCTTGGGTTAATTTCATCTAGACTATTATTGGCCTCCTTGATAAATGAATTGCCTGGCAAACACTGCTCTTCCCATTTGGTCAAATCTTGCACTCTCATATTTTGGAGGATGTTTTCTGTTTGGGTTAAAAAAAATCTCTCTCTGTTCACTCCATCACTTACACCCACATCAACCATTTTGTTTGATAAATTCTGTAATGAGCCCTGAAAGAGATAAATGCTATCATAATTTTTAGAGTTAAAAAAAACTCCGTGTGAATTTCATTAACTTTCTTTTTATGATTTTCTTACTTCATTTAACAGTATGGACAAATCTAAAATAATTCCCCTTGGGAAATATTCTTATGCAATATAAAAATGTAGTGTTTTTGCCACATGGTAATAGATTCTATTGTCAATAATATAGCACTTTAACTCTCATTGATAGTAACATTTTAGAAAACTATTTCTTAAGTTTTTTATTTCTGTTTAAAATTAAGAGAGTTAGATGATTAATAGATTATTGAAATGATAACTGTAAGTTGATCAAAAATAACCAACAAGGGATTCGACAGTATAATTCTCTCTTTGATGAGTGTCAGATGAAGAAATTAGAAAAAAACAAGATACTAATATTAACATTTATAAATGTGAATTTTCCCTTTCCTGATGAAGACTTGCCCCTTTGGAAAGCATCATAATCTGCTTTAGTTTAACATTTGTTGAGTTGAAATATGCAGTACATAAAAATACTTTGTAATCTAAGGTAGTAATAGTTTTGTTATTATTATGATTTTTATAATATTTGTTTAATGTTCAAGCAATGACTTCATTTCTTCTACTTGGTTGTTAATGTTTCTAAGCTGTTATGCATCCTTTATTTAAAACTTAAAATAAATTTAGCTAGGTACTAGCTTTTGTGTTTTTGTTTCCTGAGGAATTTTTCCTGAGGGATTTTATACCTACTGTGAACTCTTTGAGGCTATTACCATGGTGTGATCTCTAGTTATAAACTAGCAAAATTGTGTATAACCCTTATATAAAGTGCTTCAGTGTTCAGCCTTTGTTCAGCCACCTGCATTAGGATTTATAGACTTGCTAAGTGTATGTTTGCGTTTTTTTCCTGCCACAATTTTCATTTCATTGGTGAAATTGATTTGTCAGTTTGTTCATTACCACTTTCAATACTGGAGCTTTCACAGGGCTAAATAATCAGAATCAGCCTTTGAGGTCAGTGTCAGCCCCGCTGACCTCTACTGTGTTGTCACCTGAGTCAGCCTAGCAAGGATTAACCCTTTGTTAGTGTGATAATGTCTTTACTTATGAGTTGGCTTTTTAATACTTAAGATTGAAAGAAACAAAAAACAGAACAAAAGTAATAAACTGAACTCCAAAAGTGAAAAGAGTTTTGGCTTTCCCCTACAAATCACTGAAGTATTTATTTGAATTTTAGTATTTAATATTTTAAGATATAAAAATTACTGTTTGACTTGTAAAATATTCCTATAATTGCCAAGTTTGAGGCAAATAAAGTACTTAAATTACCTGAGATATTTTTATAAACCTATTTTATATATATTTGAGGAAAAATATTTTTTAAAAATTGGCTTCAGTACAAGCACTAAGCTTTATATGTAGTAGTGTTTTGTGCTGTGTCCATGAAATTAAGAAGTATCTAGAATAAAAATTGTTGTTAAAGGACTTAAAATGTAATTCTTGTCCATCTTCATACCAGAATGTATACCTTCTATTAGTCTGAGCCTACCTATGTAAATGTAACTTGGGGTGTATGCCTTTTAAAATATTATTTCCCATAAATATCTTATATAAAATGAGAATAATGATTTCCCATGAAATATTTAAATATATATTTGTATCTGTATAATTATGTATAAAATATATATAACTACATATTTATATCAAACTGGAATATAGCAAGGTATTGCTTATATGTAAAACACGTACTGTTTAGGTCCTGAATTCTCTTCTCTTAGAATAATAAATAGTTATTTTTGGTTAAATTACAAGAAATCAATTCTTTGATGACGAAAATGGTTTAAGGGAAGTGTGTCTTAAATATGAATTAGTTGTTTCTTTGACTCATGAGACAAATTAGTTTAATTACATGTGGCAATTTTCTTGGCTAGTGATGTAATGTGAAATAAAATTCTCCCTTTCCCCTCCCTGAAAACTCAAGCCAATTAATAGAACTTTTAAGCTCTTTGTCATAGGCCACCATGGAGGTCTGCAGAGAAGAACTTTAATCCAATAAACATTTCATTTAGATCATGAAAAGAAAGCCTGAGGAGAAGCTCCTGTAAGAGAGGGTGTTACTATGATTCCAGCCATGAAGAGATGTGAGGAATTTGCCAAATTAACCAAGAGGTCCTCATATTTAACGCATAAATGTGTCAAAACTAACAGAATAATTATTTAATTTGCTTGAACTCTATATTGAGAAAACTCTAAAAAGCCATGACTGTTTTCTTCAAAGCCTTCACTGTTGGGCTGGATGGACAGGGCAAAGGGAGGTTGTGAGAAATCCAGATAGCAAATAACACTGGCCGGAGCTGGTCAGAAAAGGGAATAGATAATTAGACGTAATTAGCGTGTATGAATTGTTGTCTCTCTGCCCTTAGCTTGAATAAATTTTGAAGAAAAAACCCTAGTGGTGAAAATCCTTTGATGTAGGAAGAGTCATTGTGGCTTGGCAGCATAAAGGCAGTGTTTTATACTGCTTACATAATGGTGGTGATACAGAAAGAGTGAATGGATTCGCACTCCCCTGTCTGCTTTATAGCTAGGACTTTTGGATTCTCTTGAAACAAAATGCATCACAAGTTTTCGGTTGCTAGTAATGAGGTAGCAGCAGACCTCATCAGTGCTCAGAGGAAGCCATCTTTAGCTTTTGTTTAAATCTTAATCACATTTTTTTTTTCCTTTCTGGGAAATCTGTTTTCTTGAATCAAAACTTCTTTTCTCTGCTTTGCTTGTGCCTCCAATAAGATAAAGGAATAATGTTCAAGAAAACTTAATAGAAGAGTCAAACAAAAATTATCACATTAAAGACTTATTTTTTTTTGTTTTTAATTCCATGTATAAAAGATGCTTATTATATTACTTTTTGCCTCATATTGGTAACATTTTAGTGAGGCTGCTTTATAATATGCATGAGAAAACATATAGTGATTTTAGATTGACTTTCAAAAGAATTTACTTTTCAAATTGAAATTACACAAAGTAAAATGATAACTACGTTTCTATTTCACTGTAGTTAAGTTTTTAAATGGAAATCAGTTTGGTTTAAAAATATCACTCAGTAGATTTACCATAAACTTTACTTAACTTGAGGTACTTATTGGAAATCCAGGTTTGGGAATCTGGTTCTGTATGGGTATTCGATATCTACTACTGGAAACACAAGAAATATCCTTGAGAAAGCATTGCATTTATTTTCAAATTTTCTAAGACCTGAGACAGTAAATCATCTAAAATGTAATAACAATTTATTCAGGTAGTTGAATTATGTTACTTTTGACTATCTAAAATATTTTTAAAAATTAGTCCTCAGCAAAAAGAGAAATTAGTGGGAGTGGCTAAAACACTTTACATATTATCTTCAATATCAGAATAGTATCTCTAAGTTTATATTTCTGATTAATTTTTACCCTGTTCCATCAGCTCTTTTGGAATTGTAGTTTTTAAAAATTTGCCCTTCAGATACTTCAGTGTTCAGATTTCCTTCTAATTAATATCCTTCTTTTAGCATATTTTATTTAAAAGATTTTCTGTGGTAGTTGTCAGTGATCCATTTCTTAATGTGTAATCTGTGAATCTATTTTTATAAGTACTGCTTTGCTTTAGTGTATTTTTGTTCTGACATTTTGATTCTGGATAGACTTCTTTCAAGCCACAATGCTCTGAGATGCTTTGGCTACTTAACCCGTTTTGCATATTGTGCCATTTGTAGAATAAAGTAGCCTTTTATACTTGAAGTTGATTTGAACTCTGAAAGGCAACACCTGAACATCTCACAAAACTGGATAATTATGGCTGATTGTGTTTTTCAGGTATAGGTCACAGGAAATTCATTTGGGGTAAAGTATGTACAAAGCTAAGAAATATGCAGATTTTCTGTTGTAGGATTGTGTAAAAATTATTTACAGTTAATACTTGCATAAAGGTTAGAAAGGTTGATGAAGTGATATTTAGTTTTGCTTTACTATTCACTGCATGTCAGAATGTAATTATGACTGATTCATGAAACTGTCTTAGAAACGAACCATCTTTATTAAAATGCTGATCAAGATAAGAGCTGACAGTAATAAAGAATAGAACATTTTAGTCTTGTTGCTTTTGAATGATTGCTAATTACCCCAGAGGTCATGTATAGTGCTTGGTAGGATTCATTGACATTATTTCTTTTAAGTCTGCTGTTTCAACAACATCTGAGCATGAAGACGCAAACTGTATGCATATTGAACAATAGTTTGGCCAAGTTTTTAAGCCTTCAAGATATCCAAGAAATATTTTTCTGCTATAATAAGTTTAGCTTCTTTCTCAAAATTATAGTATTTCAGGGGTGCTTGGTCCAAAATACTTTATATATTTATTTACTACTGATTGTAGTAACTGATCTATACCTCCCATTTTTAAGTTGGTGTTAAATAGTATATGTAGGTTATTGAGACAATGAATATACAGACAAGCACATAAAATTAGTAAGAACAAAATGTAGATTGGCACTTAAATTAGACTTAATAGAAAAGACTTCTTAATGTGTAATTAGAATGTACCCTTAATATCTGTGGTTAGTGTTCAATTTGTTTTTGTGGTTATTAAATGTAAATTTTGTAATTTGTTTCTAAAGACATGTGGAAGTCCTTTTAGTGTATTCCTCAGCCAATAGTGAATGAATAATAATTGCTGGGTTTCATAGATTATAAAGATATAGCTCATCAACTGAATAAACTCTGGCATAATGTCTAAAATAACTTAAATTATTAAAACTCTTAAAACTGAAAGTAGAAGAAACCATGTAGTCATGTCACATATTTACATGGTTTCCATGATATAACAGAAAAAACAATGGATTGAGAAGGCTGTCTGTTGTGAACCTGGCTCTGTTATTGACTTTGGGCAAGTTTTAAGTCCTAAGCTAGCTAGTCTACAGAAGTGTGATTGCCCAAGAAGCTCAAATATTACACCTTTGTAAGATAAAATAGAAGATAACAATATTTAGATTTTGACATGCACTTAATAATGCTTAGTCACTGTTGCAGTGAGGAATATTGTCCTGAGATGAATCTTGCCATCAAGGAAATCAAATTCTAGTCAATTTAGAATTAGAAACACCAATAAATAATTATAGGAAAAATATCATGCTACAGTACAAAATGAGTGAAGAATGATTAAATGTATGTTGGGAGATTACAGTGTTAACAGTTATATAAAACAACAGTGTATTAAAATAAAGCACAAATTCTAAATAAGTTTTCTACCTTCTATACTGCTGGTAATTTGGGGGGAATGAGTGAATGACATGGAAATTTATGTGAATTTTGAATGGACTCCTTTTAAGTGTCTACAAATTTCAGAAGGTCGATGAAACTGGAGCTTTGTTTTGCCTTTAAAATTAAAAAAATTTTTTTTTGCTTTCTTTGTGTTTTGTTTTTTGTTTTATGTGTTTGGCCTTTTAATTTCTCTATTTGGATGTATCACTACCATCATTCTTAGTTTAATAATCATGCTTATGATATGATACTATCGTGCTCTAATTGGAATGAAGCAGAGGCTTTCTTGAGAAAACTGCACAAGGTTTAGAAGGGAGAAGGTGAAAGCAGAGGAGGGAAGCTAAAAATAGTTTCAGTGTATGTGGGAAGTTACCTGGCATGGAACTAAATAAGGTATGAGTAGTGAGAGATGAGAAATACAGAACAGAAAATGTACAGAAACTCTTTTTGAAAGAGGAGAAAGGGAGTTGGAAAGGAATTGTGCTCTTAAATTTTAACTGGAGGTTAAGGAGGGCCTATTTAACTTTGGAATATCCTCACTATGTGTGGAAGGCAGACTGCAAACACAGGGATATACATGTTAGACATTTTGTAATTTGGGGGTGGTTGTAAATAGGATGATAATTCACACTGTTTAACAACTGGTACAGCATTGACAGACCAATCAGAACAGGTGCTGGCCTATGAACAGCCTGTCATGCCATACTGGTATGAGCTAGTGAGTGCCCGCCTTGCCTGTAAATAAAAGCATGTATATATGCGTGTACGTACAGGGTGTCAGTTTGAAGGAGAAACGTTTATCTTACCGCCTTGTGGTGCAGTGGAGGTAACTGACTCATGCGTAAGGTCACCCAGCTACTGGCAGAGCTGACTCTAGGTTTCCTGCTTTTTATTGAGAGTTCTTTCTTCCAAACCATGTTGCACGGTGTGTGTGTGTGTGTGTGTATTAACATTATATATTCATTATATTTATATATTATAATCTTACTGTCATTGGGTAGAATTAATTATATTTTCAGTTGCTTTTATCAATAAGGTACTTTTTATCCTTTACCTTTGGTTATATGCAATGATAAATATAGTGATATCTCAATATTGTTTTAGCTAATAGCTTAAACTTTACTCTTCAGATCTTTTATCAGTGATAAGAATAAGCTGAAAGATTGCATTTGTCTTCTTTCCCTTCCTCTTTTCATCTTCAAATAAAAGTGCCAATGAACAGTGAAGTGACAAAAAGTTGAGCAAATACAATGAAGAAAGAGCAGAACCAGAGTTTAGAATATTTATAAATGCTGCCCTGGTTACTGAAAGTCTTCATAATGAACTCTCTGAAAATAGAAATATATTATTGAGGTTTCATTTTTCTTATTATTCTGGAAGTTGTGATTATAGTGTGAATGAATTGTGTGCATTATGGACTTTGCATATTTATAGTGCAGTTATATATTTTGAGATAGAAAAGTTATTTACCTCTGATTATTGTTTAGGAGAAGGAAAAATATTGTGGATAAATTTATTCAAATTGAAAAAATAGAGTTTGCAAAACTACATATATAGTGGTAAGTTCCTGTTCACCTGGGAATGTATTACACAGTTCCTTTTTGTGGGAGAAAATGAAAGCTTATAGGAGCTGCAGTTTGCATTTGGTAGCAAGCACTGCTTGTGGCTCAGCTGGTAAAGAGAATCTGCCTGCAATGCAGGAGACCTGGGTTTGATCCCTGGGTTGGGAAGATCCCCTGGAAAAGAGAAAGGCTATCCACTGGACATGGAACAACAGACTGGTTCCAAATAGGAAAAGGAGTACGTCAAGGCTGTATATTGTCACCCTGTTTATTTAACTTCTATGCAGAGTACATCATGAGAAACGCTGGACTGGAAGAAATACAAGCTGGAATCAAGATTGCCGGGAGAAATATCAATAACCTCAGATAGGCAGATGACACCACCCTTATGGCAGAAGGTGAAGAGGAACTCAAAAGCCTCTTGATGAAAGTTAAAGTGGAGAGTGAAAAAGTTGGCTTAAAGCTCAACATTCAGAAAACGAAGATCATGGCATCCGGTCCCATCACTTCATGGCAAATAGATGGGGAAACAGTGGAAACAGTGTCAGACTTTATTTTTCTGGGCTCCAAAATCACTGCAGGTGGTGACTGCAGCCATGAAATTAAAAGATGCTTACTCCTTGGAAGGAAAGTTATGACCAACCTAAATAGCATATTCAAAAGCAGAGACATTACTTTGCCAACAAAGGTCCGTCTGGTCAAGGCTATGGTTTTTCCAGTGGTCATATATGGATGTGAGAGTTGGACTGTGAAGAAGGCTGAGTGCCGAAGAATCGATGCTTTTGAACTGTGGTGTTGGAGAAGACTCTTGAGAATCCCTTGGACTGCAAGGAGATCCAACCAGTCCATTCTACAGGAGATCAGCCCTGGGATTTCTTTGGAAGGAATGATGCTAAAGCTGAAACTCCAGTACTTTGGCTACCTCATGCGAAGAGTTGACTCATTGGAAAAGACTCTGATGCTGGGAGGGATTGGGGGCAGGAGGAGAAGGGGACGACAGAGGATGAGATGGCTGGATGGCATCACTGACTCGATGGACGTGAGTCTGAGTAAACTCCGGGAGTTGGTGATAGACAGGGAGGCCTGGCGTGCTGTGATTCATGGGGTCGCAAAGAGTCAGACACGACTGAGCGACTGATCTGATCTGATCTGATCCACTCCAGTATTCTGGCCTAGAGAATTCCATGGACTGCATAGTTCTTGGTGTCGCAAAGAGCTGGACATGACTGAACAACTTTCACTTCACATGCTTATAAAAAGGATTCTCAAGAGGTATAGGCATCGACTTTTTCTAGTCTGTTGTATATCATTCTATGATTTTCTTTTTTTAACTTCCAGAATGAGAACTCTGGTTTTCTTGGATAAAGTAAATAGTGGGAGAACAATGGAACATTAATTAAAATTCTGTTTGTTATGACAAAGCTGGAAATGTATAATAGCTATGATATCTGTAAGATAGCTATCAGCTTTTTCCAGGCACCACTATTTGGGCACAATACATGGAATTCTGTAAAATCTTTCCTTTTATACAATTTCATGAAAGATAAGTGAATATATTAAGTTAAAAAGTCCAAACATCAGTTTAGCGTGTATATATATATATATATATATATATATATACACTATATATTGAAATCTCCCCCTTCACTACTTTCTCCCCATTTTCTCCCACCTTCCACCCTGACCTCATTACTACTTTCCTCCCCAGGAGTAACCACTCTTAAAAATGGAATGTGGAGAATTGACATCAGCACCAAGGCTAAATAAGAGACCTTGTGTTCATGTTCCCCCCTCCACTGCCAATAATTTGGCATCCATCCATAGACAAAAGTAACTTCGTGAGATTCAGCACCATACACCAAGGGACCTTGGAGGACACTGCCCACCCATCTGTCAGGAAACACATATGTAGACCTCGGTCTTGGCTGTGGACCCTACAGTGGCCATGAACCAGCTCCAGCCATCCTGACCATGTTCTGGGAGCCCCTGAACACACTATATTAAACAGTCGCCCAAGGACAAGGGAGAGCTTTTGTGGATGTCCAGATTTTTAGTGGAGAAGTTCCAGCATGCTGTTGGAACAAAAACAAATAAGACTTTGCATTCATTGGAGAGGGTAAGAGAAATACTTTGACTTTTTATCCACATCACTCTCCCACAGGCTGCACAGCTTGGGGCCAGGAGAGATGATCTTGAATGTGAGCTGTGTGCCTGGAGCGTGGGAAGAGGCTGAGAGAGCAGCAGATAGGATTCTAGGAAGGAGGATCCTACTAACTGCTTCATGGACGCCTTTAAGAAGCTTGCCTGCCAGCTATGGGGGACACCTTGCCCACACATCCCCCTCACATGGCCCTAGTCACCCCCAGCCTAGGGGGTGCCTCCTCTCATCCCACCCCCCAACTCTGAGACTGGTGCCCTGTGAGTGCCCCTAATGGTGCTAGTGAGAGAGAGCTTTGGCACATGGTTTGTGAGCATGTTCAGAAAATCAGCCTGAAAATGTGGGCCAGGGAGAGACCACAAATTTGAGCTTTAGTCTTATCTTTGGAAAAACAGAAGGGAGGCTGTCAGCACTAGGCTTGGTGTGTTACAGGATCCACAGAGGGCATACAAGCTTAAGAATTCTTCCACAAGAGGGAGCAAGAATCATCAAGTAGTGAGTGAAGTGAAAGTTGCTCAGTCATTTCTGACTCTTTGCAACCTCAAGGACTATATACAGTTTATGGAATTCTCCAGGCCAGAATACTGGAGTGGGTACCCTTTCCCTTCTACAGTGGATCTTCCCAACCCAGGGATAGAACCCAGGTCTCCTGCATTGCGGGTGGATTCTTCACCAGCTGAGCCACAGGGAAATCCAAGAATACTGGAGTGTGTAGCCTGTCCCTTCGCCAGCAGATCTTCCTGACCCAGGAATCGAATCAGGGTCTTCTGTGTTGCAGGCTAATTCTTTACCACCTGAGCTATCAGGGAAGCCCAGTAGCCTTAGAAGATCTGAGAAAGCCTTGACATCTCTACTAGGGCTGATGGAAGATATTTCTGTCCTTAAAGCAATTAGTAAAGACTGGAGGAGATGACTGGAGAAGGCGATGGCACCCCACTCCAGTACTCTTGCCTGAAAAATCCCATGGATGGAGGAGCCTGGTAGGCTGCAGTCCATGGGGTTGCTAAGAGTCAGACACGACTGAGCGACTTCACTTTGACTTTTCACTTTCATGCATTGGAGGAGGAAATGGCAACCCACTCCAGTGTTCTTGCCTGGTGAATCCCAGGAATGGGGGAGCCTGGTGGGCTGCTGTCTCTGGGGTCACACAGAGTTGGACACGACTGAAGCGACTTAGCAACAGCAGCAGCAGAGGAGATGACTGCTCCACTGGAGAAGGGATAGGCTACCCACTCCAGTATTCTTGGGTGGCCCTTGTGGCTCAGCTGGTAAAGAATCTGCCTGCAATGCGGGAGACCTGGGTTCGATCCCTGGGTTGGGAAGATCCCCTGGAGAAGGTAAAGGGTAACCACTCCAGTATTTTGGCCTAGAGAATTCTGTGGAATCTATGGTCCGTGGGGTCACAAAGAGTCAGACACAACTGAGCATCAATGAGGCTAAGAGGAGACGACTGCTACTTAAAATATGAAGACAGCACAAAACATCAGGGAACATAAAAAGTCAAGGAAGTGTGACACCAAAGGATCACAGAAATCATCCAATAACTGACCCCAAAGATATGGAGGTATGAGATTTACTCTGTAAAGAATTTAAAATAGTTGTTTTAAGGAAATTCAGTAGCTATAAGAAAACACACACAAAGATAATTCAACAAAATCAAGAAAAAAATGCATAAAGTGAAAAGTTTAACAAAGAGATAAAAATCATAGAAAAGAAGCAGAAATTGTGAAACTGAAGAATACAATGAATGAAATGAAAGAACATGCAATAGAGAACATTCAGTATTATAGCTGATCAAGGAGAAGAAAGAATCAGTGAGATTGAAGACAGGAACTTTAAAATTATTCAGTTGGAGAATAAAGAAAAGAAAGACTACATAATCTATGAGATACCTTCAAAAGAATCTGTGAATTATTGGGGTTCCAGAAGAAGAAGAGAGAGAAATGGAATAGAAAGTTTATTTAAAGAAATAATGACTAGAAACTTCCCAGTTCTGGGGAAAGATTTATATATCCAGATTCATGAAGCTTCTAAGTCATCAAACAATCTCAACTTAAAGAATCCTCTCCAAGACACCTTATAATAAAACGGTCAAAAATCAGAGAGGATCTTAAAAGCTGCAAAAGAAAAGAAACTTGTGTCTTATTAGGGGAACCTCTGTAAGGCTATTAGTAGGTTTTTCAGCGGAAACCTTACAGGCCAGGAGAGAGTGGGATGTGTTTTATTTCAAAGTGCTGAAATTAAAACTGGCCAACCAAGAGTTATCCTTTTGAAATACAGTATAGATAGCAACTTTCCCTGGCAACCAGAAGCTGAGGTAGTACATTACTGCTAGAACTGCCTGACAAGAAATGCTCTTCAAACAAGAGCATTGTTCAAAGTGAAACGAAAGGACAATAGTTAGTAACATGAAACATATGAAAATAAACAACACACTGGTAGAGATAAGTACATAGTCCAATTCAGGATACCCTAATACTGTAAGATGGTGTGTTAGCCATTTAGCTCTAGTATAAAGGTTAAATGGAAAGAGTATTAAAAATAACTACAGCAACAATAATTTGTTAATGGACATACAATATAAAATAGGTGAATTGTGACATCAAAAACAAAAGATGGATAGTAAAAGGGTAGAGTTTTTGCATGTGATTGAAGTTAAGTTATCAGTGTAAAATAGACTGCTGTATGCATAATATGTTTTATGTAAGCCTCATGGTAACCACAAAACAAAAACCTAGAGTAGGTTCACAGACAATAAAGAGAAGGGAGTTATAGCATACCACTAAGGAAAATCATCTGTTTGCAAAGGAAGGCAGCTAGAGAGGAAAGAGGGGAAAAGAGCACTATAAAACTTAACAAGATGGCAGTAATAAGTCCTCTTCTATCAATAATTACTCTAAATGTAAATAGATTAACTCTCCAGTCAAAAGGTATAGGGTAGCTGGATAGCTGTTGGTGGGAATGCAAACTAGTACAGCCACTATGGAGAACAGTGTGGAGATTCCTTAAAAAACTGGAAATAGAACTGCCTTATGATCTAGCAATCCCACTGCTGGGCATACACACTGAGGAAACCAGAAGGGAAAGAGACATGTGTACCCCAATGTTCATCGCAGCACTGTTTATAATAGCCAAGACATGGAAGCAACCTAGATGTCCATCAGCAGATGAATGGATAAGAAAGCTGTGGTACATATACACAATGGAGTATTACTCAGCCATTAAAAAGAATACATTTGAATCAGTTCTAATGAGGTGGATGAAACTGGAGCCTATTATACAGAGTGAAGTAAGCCAGAAGGAAAAACATACAGTATACTAATGCATATATATGGAATTTAGAAAGATGGTAACAATAACCCGGTGTACAAGATAGCAAAAGAGACACTGATGTATAGAACAGTCTTATGGACTCTGTGGGAGAGGGAGAGGGTGGGAAGATTTGAGAGAATGACATTGAAACATGTAAAATATCATGTAGGAAACGAGTTGCCAGTCCAGGTTCGATACACGATACTGGATGCTTGGGGCTGGTGCACTGGGATGACCCAGAGGGATGGTATGGGGAGGGAGGAGGGAGGAGGGTTCAGGATGGGGAACACATGTATACCTGTGGCGGATTCATTTTGATATTTGGCAAAACTAATACAATTATGTAAAGTTTAAAAATAAATTAAAAAAAAAAAAAAAGACCAAACTATATGCTGCCTACGTGAGACTCACTTGAGCTTTAAGGACACATGGGCTCAAGGTGAAGGGATTGAAAAAGATATTCAGTACAAGTGGAAACCAAGAGTAGGGATAGCTATACGTATATCAAAGTAGACTTTAAATAAAAAAGCTTCAATAAGAGGCAAAGAAAATCATTATAATGATAAAAGGATCAATTCATCCCAAGATATAACCATCATAAATACATATGCATGCAGTATTGGAGCAACTAAGTATATTAAGCAAATACTAACCGATCTGAAGGGAAAAATAGGCGAGTAGTACACTGTTAATAGGATACTTCTAAAAATGGGCAGAAGAACTGAATAGACATTTTTCCAAAGAAGATATACAAATGGCCAACAAGTATCTGAAAAGATGCTCAGAATCAATAATCACATCAGGGCAATGGAAATCAAAATGACAGAGATATATCACCTCTCATCCATTAAAACAGCTGCTCTCAAACGGATAAGAGATAGATGTTGAGAATGTGGAGAGAAGGGAATCCTCACGTACTGCCAATGGGACTGTGAATTGTTGCAGCCACTATGGAAAACAGTGTGGAAGTTGCTCAGAAAATTAAGAATAGAGCTGGCATATTATCCAGCAGTCCCACTTCTGGGTGTTTATTCAGAGGAAATGAAATCATTTTCCCTAGAGATGCTTGCATCCCCATGTTCCTTGCAGCATTTTTCATAGTAGTGAAAATGTAGAAGCAACCTAAGTTTCAATCAGTGGGTGAATGGATAAAAGTGCTGTCTCTCTGTCTGTCTCTCTCTCTCTCTCTCATACACACACACAGGGGAATATTTTTCAGCCGTGAGAAAGAAGGAAATCCTGCCATTTGTGACAAAATAGATGAACCTTGAGGACATTATGCTAAGTGAAATAAATCAGAGAAGAGAAAGACAGGTACTAGATATCACTTATGTGTGGAATCTAAAAAATCTGAACTGTTGGAAACAGAATAGATGGTGTTTTCCAGGGGCTTGAAGATGGGGAAAATGAGGAAATGTTGGTTAAAAGGTACAAAGTTTTCAGTTATGAGATGATTAAATGTACAGTATAGTGATTATGGTTAAGGATATTGTATTATATATTGGAAAGTTGCTAAGAGAGTAAGTATATTCTTACCACAAAATAAAAGGATGATTATATAGTGTGGTGGAGGTGTTAACCAATGCTACTGTGGTAATTTTTGCAATATACCAAGTATATCAGTTATACAACTGAAACTTATATGTCAATTATATCACTTTAAGCAGGAAAAAGTTTAGTGTATCTTTTCAAGCATTTATGCATATATATATCTCTCTATATATTACCTAAATATACAGTTTTGTTTTGTTGTAAATCAATGGGGTTACAATAGTTACGTCTTAATCTGACTTGTGCTTTTATCCATTGTAAATATCCTGGAGATCTTTTGATCCCAAATATGACTCCATCTTATTCTTTAAATGGCTGCTTTGTAGTTCACATTATGGCTGCACTGTCATTTTTATAACTAATCTGCTATTTTTGTATACTTAGGTTTATTTTAGTTATTTGCTTTTCAGATAGTGCTTAAAAAACCTGTTTACAAATGTTTAATCACATGAGTCAGTGTTTCTGTAGGTTAGACTCCTATAAATGGAACTTCTGGATCAAAGGTTCTATGCAATTAAAGCTTTGTTAGATTTTGTCAAATTACTCTTTACTTGTGTATTAGCTAACCCTGAAAATTAGATGGTGAAATTGAATTTACTGTGTTCTTGCCTGGAGAATCCCAGGGACGGGGGAGCCTGGTTGGCCGCCGTCTGTGGGGTCGCACAGAGTTGGACACGACTGAAGCGACTTAGCAGCAGCAGCAGCAGCAACATGCCATATTTTTATGAAGCCACATTAACCCTTGTGCAACACAGTAGATTATAAATAAATGACAAGAAATCATGCGGAGTTGCTGACTTACAGGCTTGAAACAAATCTGTTTCTATTATCTCAGTCATTGTAGGGAAACTTCCAGGTTCTTATGTACAGTATGATATAGCTGAACAGAATCTCTAAAAATCTGCCCAGTGTCATTTTTGTGTGAAGTTAGGTTGGATGTAGATAAGCAGATCTGTTCATTGTAACATCGCTGCTTCTCCAGATAACCGTCAAGACTAGAGGCCTTACTCAGTTAGCATATGAACAACAAAAGTAGGACTTTTCTCCAGCAGGCTAACAGAGTATCACAACTTCCCAGTAAGCCTATGTGAACATTCAGTTGCTTTGTATATCCAAGCAAGAGCCCTGATTGCTTGAACATACCCTAAGGTGTCAGTATGGCAAAGTAGTTAAGAACATGAACACTGCAACCAAAATGCTTGGGTTGAATCCTACCACTTTTCTGCTCTTTGACACTGGGCAAGTTTCGTAACTTCTCTGTGCTTTATTTCTTTATTCCTCTGTAAAATGAGAAGAAGAAGAATGCCTGCTTTTTAGAGTGGTAGGCACTAATAAGAATATTATTAATAATTAAATACAGAGAGTTTAGAATGGATCCTGGCACTTTGCTTTTTGATAATGTTGATGATATAGGCCCACTTATTTACATCTCAAATTCTTTTACTGAGTTTATGGCAGTTTTATTGAGATATTTTAAGAATATGAACAGAATCTTCATCTGTAGTTTATAGAAGAGAATCATCATTAAAGGTTAGTTTGTACTTTCCTTTTTCTTCCCATAATAGAGAGGAGATCATCACCAACATTGGACTCCAGTCCAGCTTTGTAGGGCCTATGAGTACATGCAGCAGGTTAAGCAGGCAGTCCCTACTCTTGGAGTTTACCTTCCAAGACAGACAACATTGGTGTAGATGATCAAGTAAAGGTCACAAAAATAGTGGACCATGAGTTGGCCAGACACTTTAAACATAGAAGATGTCCTATATAACGGAAATTTACTGTATTACAACCCATTAAAGTATAGAATTTAGTAGAGGGTACATATATCTCACAGTTTTGGACTAAATACTTAGAGGAAATCATAATAGAATCATACAATGTGGACCTCCAGAAGAGCGATTAAGAAATTTATACTGGGCAGAGGTAATTACTGTGGGACAGGGATGGAGGAGTTGGGGAACAAAAGTTAATCCTGTAAATTGTATAAAGTGAAAGAAAACTGATCCTGTGGCTACTGCTTAATAAACCAGTGTGACATGCTGGGAAGACCTGATATGGTGGGTAGACCATGGATTTGGGGGCAAAAATAACCTGAGCAAATCATGGCTTAGCTATCTGCAGACTGTGCCCTCTCTGGAGCTCTTTAAATTCTAAGGAAAACTGTTTTCCCTTCCAGCTGAGGCTGCAAAAAAGGTAAGATTTGTAGCGCAGCTTAGAAACAGGTGTATTCAGGGGTGCTTTTTCATTCCAGCCCTGACGTTTTTTTAAAGTTCATAAAATTTTTTTCCTTTTTTACTCTTAAAAAATGCTTTCCTGTGTATTTATTAATGGAATAAGAATATTAGTGATTGTATTGATTAAGGCTACCATAACAAAGTACCACAGCCTGGATGGCTCAAACCACAGAAATGTATTTTCTCATAGTTCTGGAGGTTAGAAGTCCAAGATGAAGGTATTGACGGGGATGATTTCCTCTGAGGTTTCTCTCCTTGACTTGAAGATGGCTGTCTTCTTTCTCTGTCTTCTCATGGTCCTTCCTTTGTGCATACACAGGTCTGTGTCCTAATTTCCTCCTCTTATAAGGACACTAGTCATATTGAATTGGGACCCACCATGAACACTTCACTTTTTTTCCCACTTGTCACAACAAACACTTCACTTTAATGCAGTCACCTTTCAAAGTCTCTCATCTCTTGCATAGTCACATTCTGAGCAACAGATTAGGACTTTAACATATGAATTTGCAGGGGGCACAGTTTAACCCATGACAGTGATTTAAGAAAAAATAATCTCCCTCATAAATTTCCTTAACTGTAAAATGGGCATATAAAAATGATTACCTTGTTCTATGTATGATTTTTGTAAGGATTATAATGAGATAAATTCAAGTCAGTTTCCTGGCACAACTGAGTCATATAATAGGTACTTTGCAGGTGTTAAATGTCTTCCTTTCCTGCTTTTTGACAGGGGGAAAATTTTTTGAAATTGCTGGATAAAAAGGAGAGATACAGATCTTACTTGCTGAAGTGATAGGGTGTGGGTGTGTGTTTTTTTTAACTTTTTATTTTATATTGGGACATAGCTGATTAACAGTGTTGTGATGGTTTCAGGTGAACAGCAAAGGGATTCAGCCATACATATACTGTACACATTCTCTTCCAAATCCCCTTCTGTTCAGGCTGCCGCATAACATTGAGCAGAGTTCTATGTGCCATACAGTAGGTCCTTATTGGTTATCAATTTTAAATATAGCAGTGTGTACATGTCCATCCCAAATTCCCTAACTGTCCCTTCCCCCTGGCAGCCATGAGTTTATTTTCTAAGTCCCTGAATCTCTTTCTGTTTTGTATATGAATTCATTGGTTCATTTTTTTGTATTCTGTATATAAGTGATATCATATGATATTGATCTTTCTCTGTCTGACTTCCTTCACTCAGTATGACAATCACTGGGTCCATCCATGTTACTGCAAATAGCATTATTTCATTCTTTTTAATGGTTAAGTAGTATTGCATCATATATATACCAGTGTCTCCTACACTGCAGGTGGATTCTTTACCCACTGAGCCATCGTCAGGGAAGCCGCAGTATATGTATCACACCTTCTTTATCCATTCATCTGTCAGTGGACATTTACGTTGCTTCCATGTTGGTTACTGTAAACAGTGCTGCAATGAGCATTAGGGTGCACATAACCTTTCAGATCATGGTTTTCTCCAGACATATCCCCAGGAGTAGGATTGCAGGGTCATACGGTAGCTCTACTTTTAGGTTTTTTAAGGAACCTCTATACTATTCTTCAGAGTGGGTGTACCAGCTTATTTTCCCGAGTAGGAGGGTTCCCTTCTCTCCAGGGTGTGGATGTTTTAAGTGTCAGAGAAACTGGGATAGCCAGGGTAGGAGGGGTGGGGCAGTGGAAAAAAAAGTTTTTATTTATTTTGGAGCATGAAGTGATCAAGAGCAAAGGAGCTGAGGTGACTTCAGATAGGCTCTGGGGCTGGGGTCTACTCCAGAACTCAAAAAGCCCAGAGAAGATCTTAGCCCTGAACTGAGAGAACTTCAGCAATAACATTAAGAATTGTAGACTGAAAGGGATCATGATTCAATTCCTTATTTTATGGAGGAGAAAGCTGACATTCAGAAAGATTAAGTGACAGGCTAAAATCACAGAGCTAAGCAATTGGTGGAAGACTAAATCTGAAAAATTATGCCTGTGATTGGAAGGAGAAGGATATGATAACTTGAAAACATCTGAATTCTACCAGACTGTCAGTACTAAAGCTATATCTTATTCATTATTGTATTTCCAGTAACCAAGGATATGCCCAGTGTTTAGTATTCAATGATAATTAAGTTGATTCAAAATAAATACTGAATTTGCAGGGAACTTGTTAAACTATGGGTAGGTGTACATTTTTGTAAGTAAAATAATGCAGTATATTTATGAAATATATGGACCATCTATAGTATAATCCTAAAAATCATACACAAAAAATTACTTCAATAAGTGAGTTTCTAAAACTGCTGAATCTAAGGACACTATTCAAAAACTGATTGTATTTCTTTATACCAGTAGTAAATACATAAATTCACATACACTACTATAGGGAGTGTAGGTTGCACAATCACCTTGGAAAACTGGCAGTATCCTCTAAAGCTGAATATACTCTTACCCAAACAATAGAATGGGAAAGACTAGAGATCTCTTCAAGAAAATTAGAGATACCAAGGGAACATTTCATGCAAAGATGTGTACAATAAAGGACAGAAATGGTATGGACCTAACAGAAGCAGAAGATATTAAGAAGAGGTGGCAAGAATACACAGAAGAACTATACAAAAAAGATCTTCATGACCCAGATAACCACAATGGTGTAATCACTTACCTAGAGCCAGACATCCTGGAATGTGAAGTCAAAGGGGGCCTTATGAAGCATCACTACGAACAAAGCTAGTGGAGGTGATAGAATTCCACTTGAGCTATTTCAAATCCTAAAAGAGGATGCTGTGAAAGTGCCGCATCCAACATGCCAACAAATTTGGAAAACTCAGCAGTGGCCACAGGACTGGAAAAGGTCAGTTTTCATTCCAATCCCAAAGAAAGGCAGCCAAAGAATGTTCAAACTACCACACAATTGCACTCATCTTACACGCTAGCAAAGTAATGCTCAAAATTCTCCCAGCCAGGCTTCAACAGTACATGAACTATGAACTTCCAGGTGTTCAAGCTGGATTTAGAAAAGGCAGAGAAACCAGAGATCAAATTACCAACATCCATTGAATCATCGAAAAGTAAGAGAATTCCAGAAAAACATCTACTTCTGCTTTATCAACTACACCAAAGCCTTTGACTGTGTGGATCACAAAAAACTGGAAAATTCTTCAAGAGATGGGAATACCAAATCACCTGACCTGCCTCCTGAGAAATCTGTGTGAAGGTCAGGAAGCAACGGTTAAAACTGGACATGAAACAATGGACTGGTTCCAAGTTGGGAAAGGAGTAAGTCAAGGCTGTATATTGTCACCCTGCTTATTTAACTTATATGCAGAGTACATCATGTGAAATGCCGGGCCGAATGAAGCACAAACTGGAATAAAGATTGCCGGGAGAAATATCAATAACCTCAGATATGCAGATGACACCACCCTTCTGGCAGAAAGTGAAGAAGAACTAAAGAGCCTCTTGATGAAAGTGAAAGAGGAGAGTGAAAAAGTTGGCTTAAAGCTCAATGTTCAGAAAACGAAGATCATGGCATCTGGTCCCATCACTTTATGGGAAATAGATGGGGAAACAGTGAAAACAGTGTCAGATTTTATTTTGGGGGGCTCCAAAATCACTGCAGATGGTGACTGCAGCCATGAAATTGAAAGATGCTTGCTTCTTGGAAGAAAAGCTATGACCCACCTAGACAGCATATTAAAAAGCAGAGATATTACTTTGCCAACAAAGGTCTATCTAGTCAAAGCTATGGTTTTTCCAGTAGTCATGTATGGATGTGAGAGTTGGACCATAAAGAAAGGTGAGTGCCAAAGAAATGATGCTTTTGAACTATGGTGTTGGAGAAGACTCTTGAGAGTCCCTTGGACTGCAAGGAGATCCAACCAGTACATCCTGAAGGAAATCAGTCCTGAGTATTCATTGGAAGGACTGATACTGAAGCTGAAACTCCAATACTTTGGCCACCTGATGCGAAGAACTGACTCATTTGAAAAGACCCTAATCCTGGGAAAGATTGAAGGCAGGAGGAGAAGGGGACGACAGAGGATAAGATAGTTGGATGGCATTACCAACTTGATGGACATGAGTTTGAGTAAGCTCTGGGAGTTGGTGATGGACAGGGAGGCCTGGCATGCTGCAGTCGAAGGGGTTGCAAAGAGTCAGACACAGCTGAGCGACTGAACTGAATTGAATTGATGATCAAGTAGTTAACTCTTTGGGTAGTATATATCCAGCAAGAGCACATATGCATATGTACTAAAAACCATGTGCAGGAATGTTTGTGGCTGCATTATTTGAAAGAGCTAGTAACTAGAAACAGCCCAAATGTCCATCAACAGTAGAATGAATCAATAAATCATGGCATATTCACATTGTGGGTATGATACAACAATCGATAAACTACAACTACACAAAACATATGGATGAATAAATCTTGTAAACCATAAAATAGCCCAGTCTCAAAAGAATGCATATTGAATACTGTATAATTTCACTTTTATATAAAGCTCCAGAAACAGGCAAAATTCTATGATGCTAGAATCAGGATACTGGTTACATTTGGAAAGGTGAAAAAGGATACTAGGGGGGCCTCAGAAGTGCTAGTCCTGTTCTGATTCTTGATTGAGCTGGATGCTTATTTTTACATTTTTATATATTTGTTATACTTAAATTACAAAAGGCTTAAAAGTGTATAGATGTTTGTGTGTTGAATTTTTATATATCATTGCTTAAGCTTTGAAATGGTAGCACATAAGTATTTTAAATAAGATTGAGGCAGCTATCTTAGAAGGTATAGCTGCTTCAGGATATATATTTAGATGTATAGCTGCCTAAAAACATAAATAAAATTTGAAAAGACATCCCCACCCAGTCTCCCACCCTTTTTTTGGTTCAGCGTGTTTTTTGTACTCTTACTCATCATTTATTTATGGAATTGTATTTTTAGTAAACAGAATAGTAGGGTATGCAGTATAGCTTTCCAGTATTTAAATATAATAGTTATTTCTCTCATAGAACTTTTAAGGTATCAAAAAGGATTAAGCTTAGAAGTGTGTATAATATGATCTCAATTTGTCTATCATCATCTCTATGTGTAAAGGAAAAACTTGAAGGATATAAGCTATACACATACTTTTTTCTGAGAAGGTGATAAACTTTCTATTTTTATATGTTTGATATTTGAAGTTTTTTAACATCAAAACGAAAGCATGGGTCACTTTTTGGTTTGAAAAATGTAAACTTTTTAAGAATTAAGCAAAAAGATAAATCTTAGTTATTACAGTATTTTATATTATAGAACTAGAAAAAGTCTCAGCCTTTTTTCCTTTTATGCTTTCTTATTAAAACTGTGTAAAACTTATCAGTTGAATACTATCAAGAAAAATGCCAATACTTTTCATCTTTAAATTCCCAATTAATGTAATCATTTAGATAAGCATAAAACTTTGATTTATGTGGTTGGTTTTTTTTTTCCTATTTTCCAAATTTTCTAGAATAAGCAATAGTACTTTTATAATAAAAGAGTATTTTACAAACAGAAATCTTTATTATTTCAATTTTTGCTTACAAGGTTAATATATTGTACCTTTAAAGGATTTTTCTCCACAGTATTTATTGTTCTTTTGTTCCAACTGGGAAGGGAAAAGCCAGACTGGAAGCTGTAAGAAGTTATTTTTGTGAGATGCTATTTTTCTAACTGTATTATCCAGAATTGCTAAATATACACACAATAGATCTTGAAGAAAATGTAAACTCTGGAATACAACCCTTTTTGTTGTATATTTTCCTTTCCAGAGTCAAGGCCTTTGACTCATGAGTATGCTCCCAAGGTGTTAACCTCCCTCCTTTTCCTCCTTGAATTTCCTAATTGCATAATTGTATTTGTCCTCTGTATACATAAATATACAAACCATCTTAAAATAAATTCAGTTTGATGGCTGATTAGTTTTATGCATTTGAATTGGTTGGTGATAAGAGGTCACAGGTCTTGTAAATATCCTTGGGAATTAGGAGATTGCTTAGAGATCATACCCTTTTGACTAGATTCATCTTCAACTTGGAAATAGCTTAGTTTTCACCCCCCTCCACTCTCCTGAAAAGTGGTCTGAAGACTCTAACTTAAGTGAATGAAATCAGAAATTTAGAGGTTTATTTTTCTTTAAAAATATAAACTGAGTGTTAGTATTTTTCAGACAATTAAGAGCTAATATCTACGGGCTTTGGTTATAGTTCTTATGCTGCTGATTAGGTATTCCTTGGTGGTGATTAGTGAATGTACAAATGCAATCATTTGGTAGGGCTTAATCACTCATATAAGAGAGAAGTTAGTTACCCAGAAGGAAAAATTGAAACTTATGTATAACTTTCATTAGCCTTATTTTTTTAATAGCAAAAAAAACAAAAAAAACCCACCAGTATTTGACTAAATTAGGAATATTGAATATTGAGTAATATAAGATAAATTGTTATTTAAAAGAAATAGAGAACCTAGGGGGATACACTTATATGAAGATACTGGTCCACTGTGTAGTATATTGTCTGTAGTACAGGTAGATTATGAATAGTTGACCCTTATCAAGCCAGGACAGATTTCCCTCATAGAGACAGAGAGAAAGAAGTGTACCTGAACAAGTGTATCTCCTTCTTTCTTTGTTTTGGGTAGTTGTACAAACCCAGTACATAAACCCCAAATTATAGCAGGTTTACTACATTACTCAGATTGAGAAGAAGAGAAATGTATGGCTATACCTTGTTTTTTTTTTTACAGGTCCTCTGAGGCAAGGGGAGAGTGAAATGCATGTATTTAGGCAATGCTGTATTTCTTTCTGGTGAGATGGGTTAAGGGCATGAGTCCTGAGGGTGGTTTAGAACTACTTGGAATGACGAGCTAGGGATGTGTGGGTGGCTGCTTACACCAAGCATTGCATGGTGCTGTGACTGTTAGGTTCAGAGGTAATTCTTCAAACGTGTAGTTCAAAAGCTTAGCTTTGTAGTCTCTAAAGGCCTGGTCTTTTATTGGGGATTATTCTAACCTGATTCAGTTCAGTTCAGTTGCTCAGTTGTGTCTGATTCTTTGTGACCCCATGGACTGCAGCATGCCAGGCTTCCCTGTCCATCACCAACTCCTGGAGCTTGCTCAAACTCATGTCCCTCGAGTTGGTGATGCCATCCAACCATCTCATCCTCTGTCGTCCCCTGCTCCTGTTGCCTTCAATCTTTTCCCAGCATCATTTCCAATGAGTCATTTCTTCGAATCAGGTGGCCAGAGTATTGGAGCTTCAGCTTCAGCGTCTGTCCTTCCAATGAATATTCAGGGTTGATTTCCTTTAGGATTGACTGGTTTGATTTTGCAGTCCAAGGGACTCTCAAGAGTCTTCTCCAACACCACAGTTCAAAAGCATCAATTCTTCGGTACTCATCTTTCTTTATGGTCCAGCTCTCACATCCATATGTGACTCCTGGAAAAACCATAGCTTTGACTAGACGGACCTTTGTTGGCAAAGTAATATCTTTGCTTTTTAATATGCTGTCTAGGTTGGTCATAGCTTTTCTTCCAAGGAGCAAGCATCTTTTAATTTCATGGCTGCAGTCACCATCTGCAGTTATTTTGGAACCTAAGAAAATAAAGTCTGTCATTGTTTCCATTGTTTCCTCATCTATTTGCCATGAACTGATAGGACCAGATGCCATGATTTTAGTTTTTTGAATGTTGAATTTTAAGCCAACTTCTTCTCTCTCCTCTTTCATTTTCATCAAGAGGCTCTTCAGTTCCTCTTCGCTTTCTGCCATAAGGGTGGTATCATTTGCATATCTGAGGTTATTGATACTTCTCCTGGCAATCTTGATTATAGCTTGTGCTTTATCCAACCTGGCATTTCACATGATGTACTCTGCATATAAGTTAAATAAGCGGGGTGACAATGTACAGCCTTGACGTACTCCTTTTCCTATTTGGAACAGTCAGTTGTTCCATGTCTGGTTCTAACTGTTGCTTCTTGTCCTGCATACAAATTTCTCAGGAGGCAGGTCAGGTGATCTGGTATTCCCATCTCTTGAAGAATTTTTCACAGTTTGTTGTGATCCACACAGTCAAAGGCTTTGGTGTAGTGAAAAAAGCAGAAGTAGATGTTTTTCTGGAACTCTCTTGCTTTTTCTGTGAGTCAGCAGATGTTGGCAATTTGATCTCTGGTTCCTCTGCCTTTTCTAAATCCAGCTTGAACATCTGGAAGTTCTTGGTTCACATACTATTGCAGCCTGGCTTGGATAATTTTGAGCATTACTTTGCTAGTGTGTGAGATGAGTGCAATTGTGTGGTAGTTTGAACAGTCTTTGGCATTGCCTTTCTTTGGGATTGGAATGAAAACTGACCTTTTCCAGTCCTGTGGCCACTGCTGAGTTTTCCAAATTTGCTGGCATGTTGGGTGCAGCACTTTCACAGCATCTTCTTTTAGGATTTGAAATAGCTCAAGTGGAATTCTATCACCTCCACTAGCTTTGTTCATAGTGATGCTTCATAAGGCCCCCTTTGACTTCGCATTCCAGGATGTCTGGCTCTAGGTGAGTGATCACACTATCGTGGTTATCTGGGTCATTAAGTTCTTTTTTGTATAGTTCTTCTGTGTATTCTTGCCACCTCTTCTTAATATCTTCTGCTTCTGTTAGGTCTATACCGTTTCTGTCCTTTATTGTATCCATCTTTGCATGAAATGTTCCCTTGGCATCTCTAATTTTCTTGAAATGATCTCTAGTCTTCCCCATTCTATTGTTTTCCTCTATTTCTTTGCATTGATCACTTAGGAAAGCTTTCTTTTCTCTCCTTGCTTTTCAAAGGAACTCTGCATTCAGATGGGTGTATCTTTCCTTTTCTCCTTTTCGTTTTGCTTCTCTTCTTTTCTCAGCTATTTGTAAGGCCTCCTCAGACAACCATTTTACTTTTTTGCATTTCTTTTTGTTGGGGATGGTCTTAATCACTGCCTCCTATACAATGTCATGCACCTCTAACCATATTCTTCAGGCACTCTGTCTATCAGATCTAATCCCTTGAATCTGTTTGTCACTTCCACTGTATAATAGTTAGCCATTTGATTTAGGTCATACCTGAATGGTTTCTTCATTTGAAGTATGAATTTTGCAATAAGGAGTTCATGATTTGAGCCACGGTCAGCTCCAGGTCTTGTTTTTGCTGACTGTATAGAGCTTCTCCATCTTCCACTGCAAAGAATATCATCTGTCTGATTTCAGAATTGACCATCTGGTGATGTCCATGTGTAGAGTTGTCTCTTGTGTTGTTGGAAGAGAGTGTTTATGACCAATGTGTTCTCTTGGCAAAACTCTGTTAGCCTTGGCCCTGCTTCACATTGTACTCTAAGGCCAAACTTGCCTGTTACTCCTTGACTCCCTACTTTTGCATTCCAGTCCCCTATAATGAAAAGGACATCTTTTTTTGGTGTTAGTTGTAGAAGGTCTTGCATGGAACCATTCAACTTCAGCTTCTTCAGCATTAGTTGTTGGGGCATAGACTTGGATTACTGTGATATTGAATGGTTTACCCTGGAAATGAACAGAGATAAGATCATTCTGTCATTTTTGAGATTGCACCCAAGTACTGCATTTCGGACTTTTTCATTGACTATGAGGGCTACTCCATTTCTTCTAAGGGATTCTTGCCCACAAAAGTAGGTATAATGGTCATCTGAATTAAATCTGCCCATTCCAGTCCATTTTAGTTCACTGATTGTTAAAATGTTAATGTTCACTCTTGCCATCTCCTGTTTGACCATTTCCAGTTTACCTTGATTCAATTTACCTTGAATCAAGGTAAACTTGATTCACAATTGCTATATATAAAAACCAAAATGCCATAGCTTTTTGACCCATTCAGGCCAGATTTCAGGGCCTTCTCTCCGAGGGTGACCAACTATCCCAGTGTGCCCATGACTTTTGTGGTGTTAGCACTGAAAATGTTGCTTCAAGAAAAAAAAAACCTCAATCTTGGGGAGCTCAGTCTCAGTCTCAGATGGATGGTTGATCAGCCTAACTTACTTCCCTGAGCCCCTTAGCTGCTGTCCCATGGGAGGAGGGGAAATGCATTCTCACTGCCACCGTGTACAGTCTACTCCCTGTAGTGCAGATGATGAGCAGTGCTTGCAGAGCAGTACATTCTAGGATGTAATTTCAGGGAGCAGGAATGTTGCTACCTCCCAAGTGTGCCCAGATGGTGCTCTTCTGACTTACCTATTGCTGCATAACAAATGACTGCAAAATTTAGAGGCTTAAAATAATATTTTATTCTCCTCCTGATTTCTGTGTTTCTTGGATTTGAGAAAAGCTCAGCTGACAGTTCTGGCTCCCTCACTGCGTTAGCTGCTACAACTGGAACAGCTGGGGATTGGTCAGACACCTCTTGTCTTCATGTCATCTTAAGGCCTCTCTGTACAGGCTAAACTTCAGGCTCTCCTAGTTGCCTCCAGGCAGGTGGCACTTACCTGACAGTTTAGGATGCCAGAGCAGGTGTTGCGGCCAACAAGTAGGAAGCTGCCTCAGATGTCACATCAGGTATTATTGCACAGCATCATTTTCACCGTAGCCACAGGATTCAGGTGAGGTGCACAGACTTCTTGATGATTAGAAGGTCTGTTGGGCTGGAGGTATTACTGCAACCATCTTCGTAAAATATAATCTGGCAAAATTACCTTAGTGGTTAGAAGATCTGTTGGGATGGAAACATTATTGCACCTATCTTTGGAAAATATAATGTGCCACAGTTACCTTAGCTTCCAAATGCAGTTTTTCATTAGTAAAAGTAGTGAAGTTGTCAAAATATTATTTTTCCTCCTCAAGTTTTGTAATGCAGTTTTTATTTTGAATGAAAACAAAAAGGTCAGACAGTAAATGTTTCTTGAATTATTCTGAAAACCCTTTACCATGTTCTACTAGAATGATTAAATATATATGTGTGTGTGTGTGTGTATTACATGTATGTATATGTGACTCTCTCACTCTTTATATATACATATATATATATATATATTCCAGAAAAGTCAACTGACCTGTATAAGTGTAGCAAAAGTTCATTTGCTTCCATTGTAAGAATTTTAGGGTGTGTATGTGATGTATGGCAGTTTCCATACACGCGTGCACCCCAGAGGCTAGAAAGGAAAGAGTGATTGTGAGGAGACAACGACAGTAGGGGCTTAGGATCACTTCAGGTTGAAGAAGGGGTCCACAGCAGGCTAGAACTCCGAAGACATGGGTGGCTGGAGAGGGAGCTTAGGGACAAGGGCAGTGACTGTCATTTAGAAGTGAAGGGCAGGTATGCGTGTAACATCCCTTGGTATCATCATTCAGTTTGAAATGTGGCTTCTAATGTTGTGATGCAGCTTTCTTAGACTGACTCCCATTGTGATGCTTAAGATCTGTGAGTCATTCTTTCTGATAGCCTCCAGCTTCTCACTTCAGAGTAATGGAAATTGGAATTTTAAAAAATCCAATGCAGTTATTTGGGGAATTTTCTGACAGTGCAGTTTTAGCAAAGTTTCAGGAAAGCATGCTACAAATCTGAATTTTATTAAACTGATATTTTTTGGTTTGATATGTGTTTTATGTTGCAACATTTATGATTCTTACATGAGTTCTATTGTTTTATTCTAAACATTATTTTATTGAGGAAAATTTCAAAAATTAAAAAAAAATGGGATAGCAGAAAGATTATAATTCTAAGCAACCATTTGTTTAAAAAAATATTTTATCTGTTTGAATTGTAGGAATACTGTAATACAGTCCAGCTAGATTCTGGGATAGATTATCGGAAAAGGGAACTTCCTGCTGCAGGAAAACTCTACTACCTGTAAGTTTTTTTTTTTAATTTTAATGTTCTTAAGTTTAATATCTAATAATTTATCAGGAAAAGATGAGAAAAATAAGCAAGGTAATTATTAGAACGTGAAAGGCTAATTCTGAAGCCTGTGATTTTTCAAATACAAAATGTTGTAATGTTAACTTCTTTAAACTGTGTTTTTTGCCATCCACATTTGCATGATTTATAATGTGTGATTGGAGGAAACCCTAATTAGTTTTTTAGGGAGGAGTGATGACAGATGGTTAGAAAGTAATGAGTATCCTCTTATAAGAAACTCTAGTATTAAGAGAATATCTTTATTGTGCTAAAGTAATTAATTATTTGTGGACATCTTCTGACAAATGTGTCATTTCTGTTCCCTGAAAATTGTGTTTTATTTTGTCAGACAATCTGTTTGTATTTATCTCTGTTGATTGACTTCCATACATAACTATGTAAAATATATATACACAAGTACAACTGGATATATTTTGTCTTCTAGAAGCTCATTCTCCCAAGTAGGAGCAATTTATAATAATAGATGTAGTCAGCTTGGGTAGTTAATGCTGAAAACAAATATAGTTTGTTTTAAAATGTCACTTGTGAGAACCTGAAAAGGAAAAAGTTGCTTTACCAATGCAGAGTGTTTAGCATATGCTGGTAATGTTGGACACATAGTGGGTTCTCAGTAAATAGATCTGTCTTAAGGGCTAATTGTGATTTAACTCAAAGGCATGTTTCTGCTAATTTAAATTTTGATGACTACGTGTGTATGAGAGGTTCAGAAAAGTTCTCGTCTCTGCCACCTTGTAAGCAGAAGTACTTTACTGTTTTTGAAGCAGAAATTAGCTAGAAAAATCACATAATTAAAATTGCATACTTTACAGTGTACCAAGGGGACTATTTCAGTTTATTATTCAGATTCTGATGATTATTATAGGAGGTTCTTCATCTGCCCTTAAGTACTTTGTCTTTAAAGTACTTTATAATTTTGAAAAATTCTTAGAGCACTTTTTTTCTGCTTTAACTAGGACTTTATCCTCTCCATTTCTTTTATCTTTGGGCTTTCCTGTCTTTTATTTTTCTGACCTTCACAAGATTTCCCTGAAGCTTTGCTACCTGTTTCTCGATATGCCAGATGTATGGTACTTAGAAATTAATTTATTACTATTCCTTTTATTTTTTCAACAAATCCTTGCTCCCTGTTTTCCCACAAAATATATTCTTATGTCGAAGAATTAAAACATTTTCCTAAAAGGAAATCCCTTCACTAAAGATGGTTGTCTAAGTCATGAAATTTGTTTCTTGGTCCTTGAGAGGTCTCAGTGGAATTTACAGGAAGTGGAAAGTCTGCTTTTGCTTCAGCAGAGCCTCTTTTTCTCTGAGCTACCCTGTATTGCCTCTTCTTCTTCCTGATGAAAGTAATATAATTCTAACATCAAAATTCAGGTTTGTGCTTTAAACATGTACTGGAAGAAGTCAGAATCTAACAACATCCCAGAGTCCAGAAAACGAGAATGTACAAAGGCTACCATGAAACTCTGGAATAGCTTTCTTAAAAATATATAAATTCTTTAATCCTCAAAGAAAGTAGATTTATTTATGAATTTTTAACATCAAAAGAGCTTTACCACAGTCTGATAATCAAGAATAGAGAGCCTGGGGGCACACCTCAGAGGGAAGGCAGATATGTGCACCAGAGAAGAATTAGGAATTAAGTCATCTCAGAAGTGGGAGAATAAAGATACCCAGATGGGATGATAGGGGTTTCATTTATATTGTTGCACAGGAGCCTTTGGGTAGAACTTCTTTCATGAGAGAGTAAAAGAAAAGTTCCTGGGGTCATGTTAACATTTCTGATTTAATTAGGTTTCATTTTATCTTGTTCCTGCAGGAAAATTTATTAATTTCCCCTCTATGACAGATTTTAATATGCCATGTTATTTATTGCCCTTTTACGACAGGAAACATCACTGCTGAGGGGTCCATAGGATGCTGCCCCTGACCATTTTGCTGTCAGTTCTGTGAAGGGTTTTGTTTTCCTGAAGAGAGGGGATCAGATCACCTTAGACTCACCCTCCTTCTCTGTCTCTTTTCCTCAGGATCTGAGTAGCACAGGTCCTTTTTTTCTGACTAAATCTGTTGAAGAAAGTTCCTGTTCAAACACTGTATCTCTACCATGCTCACATGTAAACACCCTGCCCCCAGCATGGAAGCCATGGCCTCAGTGGAATATTTTAAACTGAACTAAAAAGGGTAGAGGCAGGTGTTGGGATTTGATTTTGGATTTGATTTCGCCCTACTTACGAAGTAATAGCTTTGCCTGTATTGTTTCATGGATGCTGGCAGAAGACACAAGAAACCTGTGTCAGAGACAAAGGATTTTATTACTCTAGGCACAGATAGCATGTTGAGTCAGTTCCCTTCTCGCTTCCTAGTCCCATTAGGGAGGAGAAGAGGAGTTTTGCTGAGGGCCCAGATGGGTGCCTGCACTTGCAATGCGTTGTGTTATAGGAGAGGGACTCTGAGTATGGGGAATGGACCACTTTATAGCCAGAAGTAAGCAAGACTGCTTTTTGTCTCAAGGGAGATATTGCCTCATCCCTCGAAGCTTCTTGCTACAAACACACCTTAAGAGATGGTTAAGGCCTTGCATTCTTGGCCTTCTCAGCAAGCTGTGTGGGTGAGTGGGAGACTCAGAGAGGACTGTCTGTCCTCACAGGGGATGTTTACCAGACTTTTAACCTTTATTTATTAAAGAAATAAAATTTCCCTTTATTTCCTTTGATTCCTATCTGCCAAAGTCATCTACCACTTCAACAAAATTACTTCTGACTACTATTCAATTATTTAACCCCTGAATTGTTTCAAGACCATTTCAGCTCCATAGATATGGAAACTATGATCATACTGAAATGATGAACATTTTATGTTACAACTCACGTACCAATGCAGTAGACATAAGAGATGTGAGTTTGATCCCTGGGTTGGGAATATCCCCTGGAGGAGGACATGGCAACCCACTCCAGTATTCTTGCCTGGAGAATCGCATGGACAGAGCCGCCTAGTGGGCTATGGCCCACAGGGCTGCAAAGAGTCAGAAACGACTGAAGCGACTTAGCACGGCACAGCACATGTGTTACAACTTTTCAGGCACAGACCAAATACTCACATATTTTTACCTGACTAATATAGTACATGTATTCATCCATCTTTTGAACAGTTTTAAGGAGTTTATTCTTAAATACTTTTATCAATGGAAACTTCATGTCCCAAGTGCTCTTAATTTTCCACTTGGGAAACATCTATTCCAAATAGTAAATTACTTCTAAGAATATATCTTCGAGCATCATTTAAAAAAAAAATTGCTGCTAAAAATGCACAGCTTCAAGGTTAGAGCTCTGTTTTAGAAGAAAGGTCTGTGAAAACAAAGACTGGAACTCATCCATGTTGAAACTTACTCCCTTGCAATTAAAAACTTGTTTGCCTCTGATATTCCCTGCACATGTTCCCCTGCCCCCAACCGGGACAACCATCGATAAAAATTTAAAGCATTTTCTTAGCTTGATTGTCACATCTTCTCATCCCTAAAACTTCGACAGAGATCTGTCCTCTGCCTGAAAGGTTGCCACCTTCTGAATCAGCAGAATCTCTAGGGCATCTTGGGGCCTTCTCCCCATCCCCCATCATTACCATTATAGGTGTTTCTGTCACAGACATTGAAATCTGCAGTTTCAGTCTTAGTTTTTCTCACCAGATATCAACCCAGTCATTTCCTGTTTCACTTCCCACTGAAGAACCTCTGAAATATCTGCAAACAGTAGCAACTTGAATATTGCTAAGTTAGCCCCCTCCTGTTTAGACTGCGATTTGTTTCATTTCTGTGAACTAGACTGCCCAATGTCCCCGCAGCGGCTCTGTGTGTAACTTCACTGAAACACTTGACCTCTGGTCACCTACAACAAAGTTTTTATAGTTTGACGCTAAACCACAGGCCTGCTGTACTTTCTCTAAAATCTCTCATGTATCTTTTAGAGTCTTTAACATTCAAGTTAGTCTTACTTTTGATGCTAGTGCATGGTGTCACAGTGGAGCTGTATGGGTATTGAAGAGAAGATGCCACACATTTAAAGAATATGAAATTTGTTTAGCACCAAAAGTATAGAAACATATCCATATGGAGACAGTTAGGCAAAACAGAAGACAACATAGCATATTCTCATTGAAAGTTTGTTTTCTGGCCCATTAAGCTGACAGTATAGCCCCCCTGATCAGGATGAGGACCCCAGCAGGTTATGTTTATCATTCTTGATTGAGTGGTTTAGAGAGACTCTGGCTAAGTGCCTGCCTGTTCACCAGGTATTGTTGTGTTTTGTTTACTCACTCAGTCATGTCCGACTCTTTGTGACACCATGAACTTTAGCCTGCCAGGCTCCTCTATCCATGGGATTCTCCAGGCAAGAATACTGGAGTGGATTGCCATGCCCTCCTCCAGGGGATCTTCCCAACTCAGGGATCGAACCCAGGTCTCCTGCATTGCAGGTGGATTCTTTACCATCTGAGCCACCAGGGAAGCCCATTCACCAGGTACAATGACTGGATGTAAATCCTAGGACATGCCTGAATGTTCACTGTCAGTCTGTGTGAATCAAAGTTTCTCGTCCTTAGTTAAGATTAGACTCGGCCTTCCTGAAGTCTGTTCCTCACAGGGCAGAGGGCAGAATTTCTGCCTCTGGCAGTTAGAGAAACTGTCTAGTTTAATGAGGTTCAGGCTGTTGATCTGGGCATTTCTTAAGTCTGGGGAAGGGATGTTTACAGATTAAATTTTATTGTTAGCTTTTTGACACAGAACATATAGGTTTATCTACTTAAGTCATCAACATAGTTATAAACTAAAGTGTGTGTTAGTCACTTATTTTGACCCCATGGACTGTACAGCCTGCCAGGCTCTTCTGTCCATGGGATTTTCCAGGCAAGGATACTGGAGTGGGTTGCCATTTCCTTCTCCAATAAACTAAAGTATTAACAAATAAAACAATATGGTGTACGGGACATGCTTTAAAATAGTCCAGGGTGGAAGAATTGAGAGGAGGTATAGATGAAACCAGAGTGGCCACGTACTGAGTGTTACATCATGATTGTCACATCAGGTTTCTTATACTGTTGTTGTCTTTACGTGTATGTATGTGTGAAATTTTCTACAATAAAAAGTGTTTTTTTGAAAAAGGTTCAAGTTTTCTCTATTTTTTCTGATTATGCTAGTGAGGGTCTTATTAATCCATTCATCTTCTCAGAGAAATAGCTTTTATTGTCTCTATTGCTTAATGTTCTATTGATTTCTTTTCATTTTGTCAATAATTTCCTTTGCTGTGCAAAAGTTTTTAAGTCTAATTAGGACTCATTTGTTTGTTTTTACTTCCATTTCCTTTGCTCTAGGAGCTTGATCCAAAAAAATATTGCCATGATTTATGTCAGCGTGTTTGGCTTGTTTTCTTATAGGAGTTTTATGGTTTCTGGTCTTACATTTAGGTCTTTAATCCATTTTGAGTTTAATTTTATATTTGATGTGAGAAACTGCTCTAATTTCATTCTTATACATACTTTGCCTGTTTTTAAATTGGATCATTTGTCTTTTTATTATTTAATTTTAAGTGTCTTTATTCTAGATACAAGTCACTTGTCAGATATATGATTTGCAAATATTCTCACATTCTGTTTTTTTAAAATTTTCTCGGCAGTGTCTTTGAAGCACAAAATTGTAAACTTTTAATTTAAGATCAATGTGTTTTTTCTTTTGTTGCTTATGCTTTTGGTGTGTCACGTTTGATAAACTGTTGTCTAATCCAGGGTCACAGTAATTGTTACCTATATTTTCTTCTAAGAGTTTTACTCTTTTAGCTCTTATATTTGTGTGTTTGGTTAATTTCAAATTATTTTTATATGTGGTGTGAACAAATTATTTTTATATTTTTTATATATTTTTATATGTGGTCTATCTTCTCTCTGTTGCATGGAGATACTCAGTTGCCCTAGTACTGTTTGTTGAAAAGAGTATTCTTGTCCTAGTGAATTGTGTTGACCTCCTTTTTGAAAATCGACTGACTGTAAACATAAAGGGTTATTTCTGGTCCCTCATTTATATTCCATGATCTATTTGTCTAACTTTATGTCGATACCACACTGTCTTGATTGCCATAACTTTGTTCTAAGTTTTGAAATTGGGAAATGTGAGTCCTCCAACTTTGTTTTGTTGTATTTTAGAGATTGTTTCGGCTATTCTGAGGCCTTTGGATTTCCATATGAATTTGAGGATCAGCTTGTCAAATTCTGCAAAGAAGCCATCTGTAACTTTGATAGGAATTGTGTTAAATTTGTAAATCACATTGGGGATATAACATTAAGTCTTCTGATCCATGAACATGCAATGTTTTATTCGTTTCCTAGGGCTGCCATACAAAGTACCCCTAACTGAATATCTTAGAAAGTAGGAATTTATCCTCTCGTTCTGGAGATTAGAAGTCTGAAATCAAAGTGTTGGCAGCTTGGTTCTTTCTGGGCAGTGTGAAGGAGAACCTATTCCATGCTTCTGGTGAAGTTCTTGATTTGTAGGTGCATTGCTCTAGTCTCTGCCTCTAGCTTCATATGATATTTTCCCTATGTTTGTGTGTTTCCAAATTTCCTCTTTATGTAAGGACACCAGTTACCACATTAGAGAGCACCCTAATCCACTATGACTGCATCTAAACTTAATTACATTTGCAAAGAGCCTAAGTAAGATCACATTCACAGATATTGGGGGCTAGTGCTTTAACATCTTTTTGAAGGACACAGTTCAGCTCCTAGCAGCTATCTTTCCATTAATTTTGGTCTTCTTTGGAAGTGGAAGTGTTAGTTGTTCAGTTGTATCTAACTCTTTGTGATCCCATGGACTGGGGCCCACCAGGCTCCTCTTGTCCGTGGAATTTTCCAGTACTGAAAGAGTACTAGAGTGGATGGCCATTCCCTTCTCCAGAGGATCTTCCCAACCTAGGGACTGAACCCAGGTCTCTGTGCACTACAGGCATATTCTTTACCATCTGAGCTACCAGCGAAGCCCCTTCTTTAATTCCTTTCAATAATGTTTTAAGTTTTCAGTGAATAAAATTTGCAAATACTTCTATTAAATTTATTCAAAAACATTTTATTCTTTTTGAAACTGGCATAAATGGAATTGTTTTCCTAATTTCATTTTTGGTTTCTTCATTGGTATGGTTTAAGAATGTAATTGATTTTTGCATATTGCTCTTATAGCCTGAAGCCTTGCTAAACTCATTTATTTGTTCTAATATTTTCCAGTAGCTTCCTTAGAATTTTCTAAATACAAGATCATGTCACCTGGAAATAGAGACAGTTTACTTTTCCCTTTCCAATCTGAATGCCTTTTTATTTATTTTTCTTGACTAAATGTCCTGTCTAGAACCTTCAGTGAAATGTTGAATAGAAGTGGTATATTCTATCATAAAGAATGGACACGCTTGTCTTATTCCTGAGCTTGAGGGAAAGACTTCAGTATTTCACCATTAATTATGCTGTTAGCTCTGGGTTTTTCACAGATGTCCTTTATTAGATTAAGGACATTCTCTTCTATTCCTAGTTTTTGAGTGTTTTGACATTAAGGGGAGTTGGATTTTGTCATACATTTTCTGTTTCTATTGATATGATCATGTGGTTTTTGTCCATTATACCATTGATGTGATATATTTTATTAATTGATGTTTGGATTTTAAATCAACCTTGCATTTCTGGGATAAATCTCACTTGGTTATGTTGTATGTTCTGTGCTTAGTCATGTCTGACTCTTTGCAACCTCATGGACTGTAGGCCACTAGGCTCCTCTGTCCATGGAGGTTCTCCAGGCAAGAATACTGGAGTGGGTTGCCATGCCCTTCTCCAGGGGATCTTCCCAACCCAGGGATCGAACCCAGGTCTCCCACACTGTAGGTAGATTCTTTACCATCTGAGCCACCAGTGAAGCCCCAGTCATGGTGTATAATCCTTTATATATATTGCTGGTTTAGTTTGCTAGTATTTTGTTGAGAATTTTTGTGTTTATATTCATGAGATGTATTGGTCAGTAGTTTTCTGTTTTGGTGATATCTTTGACGATGGATGGAGATTCGTGACATTATACAGGAGACAGGAATCAAGACCATCCCAAAGAAAAAGAAATGCAAAAAAGCAAATTGGCTATCTGAGGAGGCCTTGCAAATAGCTGTGAAAAGAAGGGAAGTGAAAAGCAAAGGAGAAAAAGAAAAATATACCCATTTGAATGCAGAGTTCCAAAGAATAGCAAGAAGAGATAAGAAAGCCTTCCTCAGCGATCAATGCAAAGAAATAGAGGAAAAAAACAGAATGGGAAAGACTAGAGATCTCTTTAAGAAAATTAGAGATACCAAGGGAACATTTCATGCAAAATGGGCACAATAAAGGACAGAAACAGTAGGGACCTAACAGAAGCAGAAGATATTAAGAAGAGGGAGCAAGAACACACAGAAGATCTATACAAAAAAGATCTTCATGACCCAGATAATCACAATGGTGTAGTCACTCACCTAGATCCAGACATCCTGGAATGTGAAGTCAAGTGGGCCTTAGAAAGCATCACTACGAACAAAGCTAGTGGAGGTGATGGAATTCCAGTTGAGCTCTTTCAAATCCTGAAAGATGATGCTGTGAAAGTACTGCACTCAATATGCCAGCAAATTTGAAAAACTCAGCAGTGGCCACAGGACTGGAAAAGGTCAGTTTTCATTCTAATCCCAAAGAAAGGCAATGCCAAAGAATGCTCAAACTACCGCACAATTGCACTCATCTCACATGCTACTAAAGAAATGCTCAAAATTCTCCAAGCCAGGCTTCAGCAATACGTGAACCGTGAACTTCCAGATGTTCAAGCTGGTTTTAGAAAAAGCAGAGGAATGAGAGATCAAATTGCCAACAACCGCTGGATCATGGAAAAAGCAAGTGAGTTCCAGAAAAACATCTATTTCTGCTTTATTGACTATGCCAAAGCCTTTGACTATGTGGATTACAATAAACTGTGGAAAATTTTTCAAGAGATGGGAATACCAGACCACCTGATCTGCCTCTTGAGAAACCTGTATGGCGGTCAGGAAGCAACAGTTAGAACTGAATATGGAACAACAGACTGGTTCCAAATAGGAAAAGGAGTACGTCAAGGCTGTATATTGTCACCCTGCTTATTTAACTTATGTGCAGAGTACATCATGAGAAACGCTGGGCTGGAAGAAGCACAAGCTGGAATCAAGATTGCCAGGAGAAATATCAATAACCTCAGATATGCAGATGACACCACCCTTATGGCAGAAAGTGAAGAGGAACTAAAAAGCCTCTTGATGAAGGTGAAAGAGGAGAGTGAAAAAGTTGGCTTAAAGCTCAACATTCAGAAAGCTAAGATCATGGCATCCGGTCCCATCACTTCATGGCAAATAGATGGGGAAACAGTGGAAACAGTGGAAACAGTGGCTGACTTTATTTTTCTGGGCTCCAAAATCACTGCAGATGGTGACTGCAGCCATGAAATTAAAAGATGCTTACTCCTTGGAAGGAAAGTTATGACCCACCTAGACAGCATATTAAAAAGCAGAGACATTACTTTGTCAACAAAGGTTCGTCTAGTCAAGGCTATGGTTTTTCCAGTGGTCACGTATGAATGTGAGAGTTGGACTATAAAGAAAGCTGAGTGCCGAAGAATTGATGCTTCTGAACTATGGCGTTGGAGAAGACTCTTGAGAGTCCCCTGGGCTGCAGGGAGATCCAACCAGTCCATCCTAAAGGAGACCAGTCCTGAGTGTTCATTGCAAGGACTGATGTTGAAGCTGAAACTCCAATACTTCGGTCACCTGATGTGAAGAGCTGACTCATTGGAAAAGACCCTGATGCTGGGAAAGATTGAAGGCAGTAGGAGAAGGGGATGATAGAGGATGAGATGGTTGGATGGCATCACTGACTCAATGGACATGGGTTTGGGTGGACTCCAGTAGTTGGTGATGGAGACAGGAAGGCCTGGCGTGCTGCGGTTCATGGGGTCACAAAGAGTCAGACACGACTGAGCAACTGAACTGAACTGATGTCTTTGTCTGATTTTGCTGTCAAGGTAATACTGGCCTCATAGAAAGAGTTTTGAAGAATTCCCTCCTTTTCTATTTAGATTTTGTCTTTTTCTTGAGTCAGCTTCAGTGATATGTGTCTTTCTAGGAATTTTACCATTTATCGAAGTTACCTATTTCGTTGGTACAGTTGTTAATATTATTCCCTTATAATTCTTTTTTATTTCTATAAGGTTGGTAGTAATGTTGTCTCTTTCATCCCTGATGTTAGTAATTTTAGTTTTCAGTCTTTTCCTTAGCTAGAAGTTTGTCCATTTTATTCACCTTTGCAAAGAATTAACTTTTGGTTTTATTATTTGCTCTATTATTTTTATATTCTTCACTTCATTAATTTCCACTCTAATCTTTATTATTTCTACTTGTTTTAGATTAATTTTCTAAGAGTCTTATAGTAGAAAGTTAGATTATTAGTTTGAGATTTTTCTTCTTTTTTATGTTGGCATTTATAGCTATAAATTTACCCATAAGCACTACTTCTGCTGCATCTCATAAGTTTGGTATATTATGTCTTCATTTGCTTTCTTTCAAAGTATTTTCTAATTTTCTTTTTCATTTCTTTTTTTGACCCATTGGTTACTTAGGAGTGTGCTGTTTTATTTCCACACATTTGTGAATTTTCCAAATACGTCTTTGTTACCAATTTCTAATTTCACTGTACTGTGACTAGAGAATACTCTGCATAATTTCAATTCCCTTTAATTGAAAAATTGTTTTATGGCATAGGATATGATCTTTCTTTGAGAATGTTTCATGTGCATTTGAGAAAAATGTATATTTCTTGGTTATTGAGTGAAGTGTTTTGTATATTAGTCTAATTTGTGTATAGTGTATTCAAGTCTTATTATTTCTTGTTGATCTTCCCTCTAGTTCTATCAACTATTGAAAGTTGGATATTGAAGTCTCCAAACTATTACTGTTGCATTGTCTATTTCTCCTTTCAGTTATGTCAGTTTTTGCTTCATGAATTTTGAGGGCTTTGTTTCTAGGCACATACATATTTATAATTGTTATATCATCCTGATGGGTTGATAGTTTTATCATTATAAAATGTTCCTTTTAGTTTCTCATCACATTTTTGTTGTTTTAAAGTCTGTTTTGTCTGATATTAATAGTGGTTGCTTTTTTCATGATATATCTTTTTTTCATTCTTTTATTTTCAACTTATTTGTATCTTTAAATGTAAAGCATATCTTCTATAGACAGCATATAGTTGTAACTCACCTTTTTATCCAGTCCACCAATCTTTGCCTTTTGATTAAATTGTTTAATTCATTCACACATTATGTTATTACTGATATAATTGGATTTACGTCAGCTTTTACTTTTCATTTTCTGTACGTTTCATGACTTTTTGTTTCTCTGTTCTTCCTTTACTTATTTCTCTTACATTAAGTACATGTTTTTAGTGTAACATTTTCATCCTTTTAATAATTTTTCCATTATATTTTGGGTCATTTTTTTAGTGAAGAACTTTTATCTGTATGAAACATATAAAATATAATGTTTCATTCAAACTGAAATGTCTCAAATTCAAGATGAAGTATTGTATGTTGCTATATGTTTTGATAATTAAAATATCAGTAATGGTAATGAATCTTTACTCTAAGGCCACCTGTAGGGAAAAGATAATTGATTCTCAGAAGTAGTTTACACAGTAGTATCGTTGTCATAAGAACTCCTATTGATATTTTATCTATGAGTAACTCTGTGTGACACTCCAAGCTTACAACTGTATCAGTTCAGTTGCTCAGTCATGTCCAACTCTTTGAGACCCCATGGACTGCTGCATGCCAGGCCTCCCTGTCCATCATCAACTCCCGGAGTCTACCCAAACTCATGTCCCTTGAGTTGGTGATGCCATCCAACCATCTCATCCTCTGTCGTCCCCTTCTCCTCCTGCCCTCAATCTGTCATCCCCTTCTCCTCCTGCCCCAATCTTTACAACTGTATACTAGTAAAATATAACAGTAACAATTTTCTACTTTATGTACTATAGTCAGGTAGGCCGTTTATTATGTCTTTCAAAAATCACAAAATTGTCTTATTTGGTGTAATTTATATGTGTGTTAAAATTTATTAATTAATTTTATATTCACTTAAGGACTCCTGAATTAAAATGTCAAGGATTTGAAATTTGAATATTTGAAATATTTGAAACAGCAGCAAAAGAAGTCCATCTTCTATGTATTTCAGTATCAGTTTCCATTAGTCAGCTCAGCATACCTTTTATCATCTATCCATTTATTGAACTGTAATTTAACAGCATATTACAGTGTTTGTTTGTGAGCATGCTAGACAGGACCAGAATGGAGCTGGCTCACCATTTCCAGCTAAACATATTGACAAAAATGTTCAGTTGTATGACTGTACTCATCTAGTAAAGTATAAATAGGCTATGTATACAATATGTACATGTGTAGATAATATATATACTTACACATATAAAAGTACAGAGGAAAGTTGCTAACTTTCCTTAGCATTCTTATCTTGTTATTTCATCTTCAAATATATCACATTTATAAGTAAAAATCTTCAACTTAGGTCAAGCTGATCTGGCAAAAGTCCTATGTGTTTAGTTAATTTTGCTGTGTACCTTTTTTTTTTAACCTACTAAAATTCCCTGGCCTCTTTTTCTGAGGTGGATGTGACTATCTTCTTCACTTAAACAGGAGTTAGAGATTCTTATTCTCCAGCTTCCTTTTTGTTTTTATTGTTGTTGTTTAAAATGTTCAATTCTTTTAGCCTTTCTGAAATTTTAAGAAAAATAATTATGTTTGGATCTACCAAGTTGCAGTTTTACATGTTACACCATTGATTTATTTGTGGGCAATGTAATATATAGATTTAGTAGAAATTTTATATGGAGAGTGGGACTGAGAAGGAGGGTTGAAGGTCTGGAATTTGAGAGTTAAAGGCACCAGATCCTGCTTGCTTGCATTATACATAGGTCAAGATTAATGGAACCAGTTAAGTTACTCTCCAGGTGATTGAGAAGGGTGGGAAATTTAGAGACTGAAATGGATCTCTGCACAATCAATTAAGTCTTTGAGTGATTGAGAGGAAGATAAATACTAGGACAAAAATCCATCCTAACAACTGATTCTGTTATGTAAAACAAACCTACAGGATTTGAAATGCAACCAAGTCTGTTTTATATTAAGGCGAGTATAAACCAACTTAATCTTAGACCTGCCTCCAGCCCCAGATTATGTTTGGTATGAGCACAAAGAGCTGTACAGCGTGAATGCACAAGGAATCAGTAGAGTGAGAAGGCTCACTGCCAGGGAAGTTTGGCACAAGAACTCTAAGAGGAAGGGGAAATTTCTCCCTCGTTGAATCAACTTTGGCTCTCTGGAATAGAGAACATGAAGAGAGAGGCACCAAGGAAAGCCAACTCTATTCTACTTGTTGATACCTTAACAAGCTGTTGATTTTTAAAGGGGGATAAAGGGGCAAAGTGTGGGTAGCATTCTGTTCCTCTGAGTCAATCCTAATGAAGTAGGAGGTTCTTGAAGAAATTAATTTCCATTTAAATTCATGTGTGACCCTCTTCTAGAAACCTCCCCTTGTTTTGGAATTTTTGTTGAGAATTTCAAACAATTCAGCAACAATAAAGTCTCTTTTGACATACTCTATTTCTTGAGTGTAAGTTTTATGTCAAATGCCTGATTTTAGCCATAGAAACTTTCTCAAAATTGAGATAACTGATTACTTTCCTCTCTGTTTACTAATTTATTGTGGAAAAATAAATCACAATTCTCATACTTTTGAAGCAGTCAGGCTTTTAATCCAGGATTCCTATAGTTGTTGATGCCAAATTTCCTGGCAATGAAATAGTGGTCGATTCCAGGGCTTTTCTGACTTAAAGACACAGTAGTTTTTACTTGACAGAAAACTCTACTGCAGTTTCTGAGTCTAGCATAAAAGTGACAGAAGCAGTGAAATGGGTGGATTTTACCCAGAGCATTTAGAACAGAGGAAAAAGTCTGTGCTCTGCTTGGGTCCCTCATACTCCGACCCCTGTCAAGAAAGAACGTTGGAAAAGAGTGACTCTGCTTCTTCAAATATGACTTAATTCTCTGACCATAGTCACCTTTTGATTATCTGTGAGCAGATTTTCTGTTTTGCATCTCATCTACTCTACCGAGGCATCCCTCTGATGGGGCAGTTATCCAGAATTAGAAGTCCCTTAAATTCTTTATCCCTACTCACTTGTAGGAGCTTATGGTCCTGTCTTCCCTTATGAGAGAAAAGGGAATATGATTCAGAGCATCTGAGCTTAATTCCTGTATTTTCTGCTGATCATTTTGATGCTACTCAAGTCACTCTTCTTTAAGATATGCCTCTGTGGTTAAAATTGAACTACACAAAGCTGAACAGAACACATTCTTCCATCCATGTGACATGATATTCTTATAGCCCCAGAAGAAAATTCTGAATTTAGCTCCCCTTTTACAGTGAAAAAAATTATGTTTAATTTAGTGGCATCTTTACGCTGTAGCTTTTCCATGCAACTGCTTTTGACTACCAGGCTTCATCCCTCCTCATTTTTACTGGTTAGGCTGGAATACTTTCAAGTATGTTTGTAATTTGAGAGTAATTTTAATCACTATTTGTATTTCATATAGTCTATATCCTTGTGTGGTTTTTGTATATTTGTTTTCTGAATATACCTGTTGGCAACCTTATATTGTATGTTCTAAACACTAGTTTTGTTTTGTTTTGAAGCTAGCTGACCCTTAATCTTTTTTGGAACTTTACAGACATGATTGTATTTCTGAGAATAGATTTTTAGTGTAAGATAATGCTGCTGTCTTTTGAAATAGTTTCACTGGAAAACTGACAAGAGGGTCCTGGAGTTGCAGAATCACTGCTGTTACTCTTGTTTTTCTCCATTATAAGTGCATTTACCCCCACCCCCCTTTTGGAAGTTAAAGACATTTTCTCTGGTTGAAATTTTTATAATAAAGTTACATTCTTGAAATTTACTACTTAAAAAAAGTCAAGCGATCTTAGGTGTTTTAAGAATAGATTTGAAAATTTTCATGTATATCATAATGACATTTTACCAAGAAAATGCTAACTATTGCACTGATTAAATCATATTTGTATTTTTATTTCCTTTCTAAAAATAATTTGAGGCAACTTAGATTAAAATTATTTATCATATGTCTACTATAACCACTAAAATGGAATATAAGGAGAACACCAAGTGTTGGCAAAGATATGGAACAAGTAGAACTTTTTGTGCACTGTAAGTGTGGGAATAAATTGCTTCAACTCCTTTGGAAAGCTGCAGTATCTGCAGTAGATACTGGTAGTATCTACGAAGCTGAATGCAGATTTAGCCTATGGATAGCAATTCTACTCCAGCAAACATGTATAAGAAGTTTACCAAAAGGCTCATACTAGAATGTTCACAGTAGTACTATTCATAGTAGCCCCAAGCTATAAATTACACAAATGCTCATTGTTAGGAACTGAATTGTGTTCCTCCAAAATTCATAGTTGGAGTCCTAACCCAAATGGAACTGTATTTGGGGGTAGGGCCTTTAAGGAGGTAATTACTTACATGAGGTCATATGGGTGGAACCCTCATCTCATAGGACTGCTGTCTCTATAAGAAGAGGAAGAGACACCAGAGGAAAGACCACGTGAGGACATAGCGATGAGATGGCCATGTGCAAGCCAAGATGAACTTCAGAAGAAATGAAACCTGACCACAATTTGATCTTAAGACTTCCATCCTCCAGAACTGTGATAAAATATATTTCTGTTGTTTATGCCACCAGTCTGTGGTATTCTTTTGTGGCAGCCCTAGCAGACTAATACACTCATCAACAGTAGAATAATAAATTGTGGTGTTTTAATGCAATAGAATATCACCGTACAGAAAAAAAAAACTACTACATACATCGATAAGGATGAATCTCACATAATATTGAGTAAACAAAACCAGACACTTGCTATTAAAGGAAATGAATTTATATGAAGCAGTATGTATCCTAATACCCAAGTTGAAAATGTTTCAGGACACACTGTCATTGATTTGATCAATATCGGTACAAAATGAAAGACATTTTCCTATGTCTGGAATATATTTATTAACCAGAAAAGGTCAGGACTATCAGATTTGGTAATTAATACTATGTGTTTTTGGAGAAGGCAATGGCACCCCACTCCAGTACTCTTGCCTGGAAAATCCCATGGACAGAGGGATTTAAAAAGCCTTTAAAAATAATAAACGTAAAAACTTTAAAAAATGATGACTTTCACATATTAAATTTCTGATGTATTTAAATTTTAAAATAATTTTGTTTAGTATTTATTTTGTGTTAATATTTCCTTCTAATGTTTTCTACTATCATAAGTCTGTATCAGGTAAAGATCATTTTCATACTATTGAAATACATAATCTTGTCATAGTATATTGACTCATACTAGTGATAAGCCATGAATTTATTATTATTATGAAGTTTTTTGGATTGAAAACTGCTGAAACTTTTAGTATAACCCTATAATAAAAAATGATTCATTGTTTGTTATTATGGACACTCATTATTTGAGGACACATGAAGTATTGTGATAAATACAGATTTCAGAAATTTTCCAGATTGATATCTTTTGGCAATTTAGAAACACTTTTTCTGAAATTCCCCCTGATTTTCCATCTCTGTGATTACCTGCTACTCTCCTCTGGTTCTTCATGCTTTAAGAACTGTAGGTTTTCTATTGGGATTTTAGTTGCCTTGAGCAGTACTGATTTTATTGTCTTTAGTCTGAAAGCTATAAAAATGAGTAGCATGCCATTTCCCCCTTCTCCCAAGGGTGGGCTTCTTCTAGAACCTACCTGCTCTGTTCACTTTCCAGTGCCTTCAGGTTACCTGTTCTTGTACCTTGTGCAGAGTTTACAGCCGTCATCATCAGGAGAGTCAGCTAGGGCAGAGCTTCATCCTCCAAGCGGTGTAACTCTTCTTTCTGTTCTGATAGAGCACCTTCCACTATCTTCCTGAGAAGACTGCATGGGAAATATATATTTTTGAGGGCTCATCTGTCCAAAAATGTCCTTATTTGATTTGATTAGTAATTTGGGCATGAATAATTTGACATAATTTGAATATTCCCTTCAAAACTTCTAGGCACTATACCATTATCTTCACATTTCCATTATTGCTGTTGTGAAGTTTGATATGCAAGTTTCTTGATCTTTTATGTTTGACCTGTTTTTCCTTTGAAATTCTTTAGGATACTTTTTATTTATTCCTACTTTCCTGAAACTTGATGATAAAGTGCCTTAGAATGTTTTTTTCCTCCCCTTCTTTGTGCTTGGTATTCATTGGATTCTTTCAATTTAGAAAATCATGTCCTTCGGTTCTAGAAAATTTAATTTTCTTTTTCTTTGATAATTTGGTTCTTCATTCCCCCTAAGACCCCAGACTTTAGAATGACTCCCAGTTAGATATTGAACCTTCTGGATTTATCTTCTAATTTTTTAATTTTCTATTTTATTTTCCATCTTTTTTTCTATTTCTGCTATATTTTCTGAAAGATTACTTCAACCTTTTCCCTTAAATTTCTCTTTTTTTTAGCTTTTTATTTTGTACTGGGATATAGCCAATTAACAAACAATGTTCTGGTAGTTTCAGGTGACCATTTCCCTAAACTTCTTATTTAGCATTCATTATTCAGAGCTCTTTCTTAGGCCCTAATTGTCCTTTTGGTTTATAGCATTTATGCAGTACAATGTGCCTATATGAAAGGCATAATAGAGTATAACTTTCCCCTTTTGGTCTCTGTATTTTTTTCTTCTCTTCCTCCAAGATCCTTTTCTCTATTTCTTTATGTGATGTTTATCTTTTATCCTACAGGATTTCCTTAAATGCCTAGAAATGCTTTTGTTGTCTGTTCACCTTAAAAATGAAGCTGATTAGGAGTTTGTGTACATAGATGGGGTTTTATTGATTGGTGGACCTAACTAGAGGATAATAAGGTAGCAGGTCAGGTTTTCCATTGAAGAACCCCCAGATGTCAGTATCAGCAGGTCTTTATTTTTTTGGCTATTCAGTTTCCTCCAGAAAGTTGTCTCCAGTCTTTCTGTCTACTTCTTGGGATGGACGCTTCCTGGACTGGTAGGGTTCTGGATGCTGAAGAGGTAAGGACTGTTGGTTTCGTTGTTTACTTTGAAGAATTGCAGTTTAGTGACTTTCAACCTTTCTCAGTGTTAAAACTGTCCCAGACAGTAAATGTACCGGTTTCAGCTGGAGTGGAGGTGTTACAGGAGTCTGGCTGTCCAGATGAAAAGAGGGAATCTAAGGAACTGCCTTGGTGTTATTTTCAGGCAATGCTCTTGTTTCTAGCCTGACCCTCACCTGTATCTTTGAGTGTATCTAGTAGTGCCAAACCTTTGGTGGTGGTGGTGGTGGTGGCCGGGGGGTAGAGTAGGGGAGGCTGTTGTGAGAAATGAACTGCTTCATCTCGGCTCACCTCCTACCTTCTGATTTCTTAGTCTACTAAGGTCCTGCTCATCGAAAGCAACACGTCTTTCCTTCTTCCAGTCCTCCCTTATATTTCCTCAGGATATTCTTAGAATCCCACTTTCCCTCATCACTTGTTTTGAGGGGGGTAAATCACCCTCTTCTCTCCTAAAGGGAAGGGAGGGAAAAGGCTCTTATCACAAAAACGAGACACAAAAGCCATCGATTCCTGATCTTCTTTACCCTCCTTCTAAAGACACTATGGTGTGGGGAATAGAGGGGTGGTAGAGGTGCATAGGGCTGGTTATTCTCATGATTAAACCACAGGGGCAAGAGCCTGAATCCGGTTATTGGTGGCTTATTGGTGGTTCTTTCTAGCAATTTGGCGGTACTTAGCACTTCTACCCAATCAACTTTGAGCCTTAATTACAATTCCAGGACAAGAGGGGAAAATTGCATATAATGACCTATTGTATAAGTGGATCCAAATGTGCTTCAAATTCCCCATTGTTGGACATTTAGGTTCTTTGCACTTTAAAAAGAATTTATGTATTTAGTTTTGGCTGGGCTAGGTCTCCCTTACTGTGTGTGGGCTTTCTTTAGTGTGATGAGTGGAGGCTGCTATTTGTTGCGGTGCTCAGGCTCCTCCCTTCGATGGCTTCTCTTGTTGTGGAGCACAGGCTCTGGGCTCACGGGCTTCTGTAGTTGCAGCACGTGGGTTCAGTAGTTTCGGCTCCTGGCTCTAGAGCGCAGGCTCAGCAGTTGTGTTGCGTGGGCTTAGTTGCTCCCCGGCATGTGGAATCTTTCTGGACCAAGGATCCAGCTCGTGTCCGCTGTGTTGGTGGGTGGACTGTTAGCCACTATACCACCGGGGAAGCCCTCTTTTATACTTTTTTTGATGCTAGCAGTGTCACAGTGAACATCCTTACAGTCATTAACCGTTAACTATTTACACATGAGATTCCTATGAGTGGAATAGCGGGGTGATACGGTATGCATGTTTTTAATGCTTTTATTACATATTATCTGGTTGCCTTGAACTCTTGTACCAATTTTACATTCTGTGGTACATGAGAAGGTTCTTTTTCCCCTTACCTATGCTTGTTCCAGCTATTTTATCTTTTTCCTTATCTCTGCCAGTTTGTATAAAGGAATGGTCTGTCATGATTTTACATTGCATTTTTATCACTAGTAAGAATGAACCACTTCACATATGTGTTTTGCCCACTGACCTATTTTTTTTAATGCCATTTGCCTGTTCAGGTCCTTTGACAGTTTTCCTATTGGAGTATTCAATTTTTCATATGTTAGAGCTTTTAATATATTGAAAATATTAAATATATGCCATAAATATTGCCACTGTGTTTCCCAGTTTAATGTGCCTATATATTTTATTTATAATACTTTCCATTATACAAAAAATTTAAAATTTTATGTATTCGGATCTTAGATAAAATGACCTATTTCTCTGAGTTTTGTTTTTCTCTTTAATAAATATGTGATAATAATACATACTGCATGGCAAGTGGGGATGGGATAGGTAAACTTACTGCTGCATAATAGCTGTTCAACAAATGATAGCTTTTTTTATTCCATGTGTGACACGTTGAAAATGTTCAGAATCATCCAAATTTACTAGAATTACAAAACATACTCAAGATGTTTAAACCAGATATATATGAACATGAATGTTAAGTAAAACTTTTAGGCTGGTAGAGACAGGTAACTTTAATTTTTCTTGTTACTTGTCTAATTTTTTATTCTTAAAAAAATTGATGAGTTCTGACTGATGCATCCTCTTAAGTAAGGAAATCTGAAGTCTGAATGGAATGTGAGACTAGTGTTTTCTTGTAAGTTGTTGTTAAGGAATTATGAATATATTCATTTCTGATAATGATTTCTTTCATTACATGTTTATTTTATATTAGTATAGATAACATCTGATAAAACCAAAACCACACACTAGCTCATCCTGCTGTTAAACAATACGAAGATAAGGTTTCTATCATCCAGAAAGTCAATAGAACTTACTCCCCGAGGTCAAGTGCAAGTTGGCCTTAGGTGGATAACAGTATGTTCAGTTGTGAGCTTACATAAATTGCTTTTATGAATATTATTTTTAGACTAATTTATAACAATAAAAATTTTTATTTTAGGTGTTGTAACTTCTGAGCAATCTTTTATAATACAATGGATTTCTTGTATATACAAGAAATCTTATATAATACAATGCTGTTATAATAAAAATAATTTTATCATTTCACATATAATTTCACTATAAATGAAATCACTTATAATATATTTCACAGATGTGGCCTAACTAAAGTCTAGTGAGCCATATTTTAATATTATAGTATATTTGAGCACAGAATAAAAAAAATTACCACTGAGGAAGTTTATAAGAAATTATTTACCAGATATGCTTTTAGAAACATAACTGTCTTCTATTTTGGTTATTTTTCCAAATTCATTTTTCCCTCTTTATTGGGTAACATGCCTAACATAAGGACAGGGTAACTTACTGAAAGCCAGCAGATGTCCAGGGTTGTCAACATTGCTCTCTTCTTTATATATCCTTTTAGAAATATCTCCCTTCTCCATCAGTTGTGTGTGTATACACCACTATTGCAAAGTGGAGATGATTCCAAATGAATCCCTGTGAACGATGTTGGCAAAGCCATCTAAACATACAGGTTCTTGGTGTGGGCACTGACATTTATGTTGATTTGTAGGATTTCTTTGTACCTTCAAAATTATTTATTCTCTCTATAATCACTCTGTAGTGTCATTTTATTACCTTGATACAGCTCTATTCAATTATCATACAAGGCTTTATATAAGTCAAACAGCATTCCCCTGCAAAGCTAACCATTGCAAATGATGTTTTAAAGATCCTTGAGGTGGAGTGGTTACTACTTGAAATGTGACAGTTCCAAACTCTTCATAGTGACTGCGTGCTTTGTGGCATTCTAAAGACATTTCCTGTAGAACATTTGAAGAATTAGGTGCTTGTGTGTTAAATGCCTGCCACCTGACAATTATCTCAAGGAAGAAATTATTTTGGTTTAGTTTAAGCTTAATGTAAAGAAAAAATAATTTATGAGTTTTCAATAAGACTTTAAGACAGATTCCAGAACTGAGTTTAATTGCTTCCACACCTAGATAAGAGTGATTTGTGTGTCAAAATTAAGCATATTGGCAGGTCATCCTGTGTAAGTTTGTACATAGAGTCGAAGTAAACTTATATTTTCACTTGAAGTTTTTTTAACAACATTTATTTCTTCTGCCAGTTATTTTAGTTTATTGACTGTTAATTTATCAACCCTTCTTTAAAAAAAAAAGTGAGAAGAAAAAAGGCCATAGTATTATCACATTTGTATATGTGGGTTTCCTAAACCATATGGTGGTTTCTAATTAGAATACAAAGGATTCTTTGAGGAGACTAACTTCATAGTATCTGCAATGGTGGGCATCACAGAAGAAGAGAGTTTTCTTGGATTTCCAACAAGGACATTTTTGAGAGAAACTGTGTGGTCTGTAATTGTCCTTGTATTCGAAGTCTGATAAAGTTGATTTTATTTGCACATATTGATGTGCAGATCAAGTTGGTATTTTGAAGCTGGTAATTTAATTCTGGATGTTTGATCCTCTCAGTCAGTGGTTTGACTTGATTTTTTTAAAAGGCAGCTTCAATATTTAATTTCACATGTACCCTCTCAGTAGAGATTTCAAAGGATACTTTGCTGGATCCTTGACTGCCTTGTCTATTTGTTCTTGTTTTGTATGCAAGAGAGAGCCAGAAGCCTTTCTTCTCATTGTGTACACATAGTATTAATGGATTTACTCTGCCTGTATCGTCTCATTACTGGAAACAGCCAGAAGCACAGAAGTCTTTCAGTGTATGCAAATAAGGCAGAATCATCTACCTGAGAGTTAATATTCTCTGCTTTTAAGTGTATTCTAAATCTAATGTTTGTATTTAGAGCATAACATCCTGTTCTTTTTTTTATAGGCAAAAAGCTAAGCAGGCTCAGGCAGCTGTTTGATGTTGGCTTCAAGTGTTATTAATTTCATATTCTATTATTCTTTTCACTGTAGCACAAGTGAAGCTGATGTGGAGGCTGTCATGGATAAGTTGTTTGATGAGCTGGCTCAGAAACAAAATGATTGTACGTAAGTTAATTTCTCTTGAAAGAGAATACATTTAGAACACAATGCCCAATCTCCACTGACCAATTAATAAGTTCCATTGCTGTATATGGGTTGATGCCACGCTCAAGTGGCAGTCATTGTATCAGCATTTTGTCTAATTTATGTGTTGAATCATGTGCTATTATTCATCAAGCTATGCATTTCCTATCTGTAAGAGATGAATTTTATAGTAATTATCCAGACAAGATTGAGTCTTTGTTCATGTTCCCATAGTAACTAGACCAAGGATTCTAAAAGTGCAAGGCAGAGAGCTGCGGCTGAATAAAGCTTGTGGAACCGTTGCCGACTGCACATTTGAAGAGCTGTGTGAGAGAGTGAGTATCCAGACACGTTCAGACTCAGTGGCCTTTTCACATGTTAAAATACTTCATATTTTCCTCTGTGCCTGTTTCAAATTTTAAAATACAATTTACTGAGTCAGAACTGGTTTATTAGTCTCATTAAGAGAAATACTCATCTGTATATGCCCATGTGCTTTTTATAGATATTGGCAAAAATTTTACACTTAGAAGGGCTCTAACACAAAATTAGAAATACAGAGAGAGCTGTCAACTATAGCTGGAAGCAAAACTAAAATGGGCTTTAGGGATATTGTATAAAAGTCAAACGTAAGAAATTTTTTTTTTTTAAAGATATGAGGTTACTATGTGGGGAAAGGAAGATGATGTAATACTACCATGATCCAGGAAGTATGATGTAAAAGAGTTTCCATTCCTTGTTCTCATGGATCCTCTGTTATTGTTATAATATCTGACCTATTTAGGTCAGGTTAAGGAAAGTGAATTTTTTTAACTATGACATCTATATTATATAACAGTATATCCAACAGAGAAAATATATATATACACACACAGTTTCATATAAATGAGAGAGACATTGATTGCAAATTAATTATAGATATGAATTCTTTCTTTTAAAAGCTCTGGGAATTCTCAGGACTCAATGAGTATTCAGTTGATTATAAATCTTAAGAAAAACAAAGTCAATTAAATATAACTTTAAGCATAAAACCTCGTTGTCATGTATAATTTATCATTCCAACTGGTCTTTCTGATTTATCTTGACTTTTAGGTAACTAAAAAGGAATTATTTTTCAGGGAGAAGAGAAAATATTTTTTATACCTACTAGCCATTTTATGGCTACTTTTCTTAAAACCTAGTAACTTCATTACTTCTAAATTTGTAATTTTCAACCCAGAGAGAAGAATCCAATCTACAGATGATATCACAGTAATAAAGCACTTCAAGACCCATAATGATTAGGATGAATTAGAATCCTCGGACAGGTTGATAATGTCAGTGTCTGGTTATGAAAGTCATTCTGGGTGATATGGACTGTTCATACTTCTATTGGGTCAATCTCATCAAGGTCCTGCTACTGCTACTGCTAAGTCACTTCAGTCGTGTCCAACTCTGTGCGACCCCATAGATGGCAGCCCACCAGGCTCTGCCATCCCTGGGATTCTCCAGGCAAGAACACTGGAGTGGGGTGCCATTTCCTTCTCCAATGATGAAAGTGAAAACTGAAAGCGAAGCTGCTCCGTTGTGTCTGACTCGAGACCCCAGGGACTGCAGCACCAGGCTCCTCCGTCCATGGGATTCTCTAGGCAAGAGTACTGGAGTGGGGTGCCATTGTCTTCTCCAGATCAAGGTCCTAATAACCTAATATCTTTAGGCATAATTTTATTAGGGTTTCCATTTAAGTTTTACTTACTTTGCCCAAGAAATAAACTTGGGAAAAATCTTATATATCTGAGAAGCTTACCCTACTTCCACAGAAGGGGACCTAGTGAGGAAAGGGAAGGACAGATCAATTGTGTCTTGGGGTAGTAGGGCAAAGGTAGGTCTCTTAGAGCAACTACTGAGTTTTTATCTCTTTTTTTTCTATGTGCTCATTATTTCAGGATACTTAGTACCAGGAAAAAGTCACTAATCAGGGACTAAAGTCTTCATAGTCTACTGTATGGGGGTCGTGAGGAAGAAGAGTGATTGGAACATTACCTTGAAAAACTGAGATAACACATAAAAATAATTATTTTTATCTTATTTGACAAAAATATGGATTATAATAGCAACCAGGAACTAAATTCCTAAAATAAACAATGAACAAATTACTATTTATTTTTTGGCATACCTTTTTTGACAAAATTTTAGGATGATAAAATAGTATATCCTATGTTTCATAATTTGGTTGAGTACATGGAAAGCCCTGTTTAATTCATGAATGTTTCAGTTACTTTCTTTTAAAGTTCATGTGGTGTCATTGTCCTTGTTGAGTTTTTTCTTTCTTCAAGTTGGCTAGATCTTCATTTGTCAGTGACTTTGCTTGAATACATTTGCTTTATATCCATATTGTAATTGTGGGATACTTACTACATCAGACTGGATGACTGACATTGAATATTGACATGATAGGTTGGATTAAGCTAGTATTAAGCTGTGATGCAAGTTTGAGGAAGGATTATATTTTTTTTAATTGAAATATAACTGACCTACTAAAATATTAGTTTCCGGTGTACAACATAGTGATTTCAATACTGTTATACACTGCAAAATGACCACTGGAAAATGACCACTAGTAAGTCTAGGTAATACCTATTACCTTATATAGTTAAAAATTTTTTTCTTGTGATGAGAATTTTTAAGATCTAGCAACTTTCAAATATGCAATATAATATTATTAATTATAATTCTCATGCTATACATTATATCCCTATGACTTATTTATTTTATAACTGAAAGTTTGTACCTTTTGACCTCTTTCACCCATTTCTTCCATTCCCCAAGCCCCATCCCTTGCAGCCACCAATCTGCTGTCAGTAGATATAAGCTGGTTTTCTTGTTTTGTTTTTGTATTTTTAGATTCCACATATAAGTGAGATCATGCAGTATTTGTCTTTCTCTCTCTGACTTACTTCACTTAGCATAATGCCCTCAAGGTCATTCCATGTTGTTGCAAATGGCAAGATTTCATTCTTTTTTATGGCCGAATAATATTTCAGTATGTAGGTATACCACATTTGCTTTCATTCATTGACTGGCACTTAGGTTGTTTCCATGTCTAGACTATTGTAAATAATGCTGCAGTGATTATGTGGTGCATATTATAATTTCAAGTTACTGTCTTTATTTTCTTCAGATAAATACTGAGAAGTAGAATTGCTGGATCATATGGTAGTTCTTTTTAATTTCTCAAGGAACCTCCATAATGTTTTCCATAGTATCTGCACCAATTTACATTCCCACCAATAGTGTTCAAGGGCTCCTTTTTCTCTACATCCTCACCAACACTCATTTCTTGTCTTTTTTATGCTAGCCATTCCAACTGATATAAGGTGATATCTCACTGTGGATTTGAATTGTATTTTCCTGAGGATTAGTGACATTACACATCTCATGTATCTGATGGCCATCTATATTTTCTTTGGAAAAATACTGTTTAGATCATCTGCCCATTTTAAAATTGGATTTTTTTTTTTTTTTGCTATTGGATGAGTTCTTCATATAGTTTGGATATTAACCCCTTATTAGATGTATGATTTGCAAATTTTCTTCCATTCAATAGGTTGCCTTTTCATTTTGCTGATGGTTTCCTTTACCGTGCAGAAGTTCTTTAGTCTGATGTATTCCCACTTTCGGAGAAGGCGATGGCACCCCACTCCAGTACTCCTGCCTGCAAAATCCCATGTACAGAGGAGCCTGGTAGGCTGCAGTCCATGGGGTCGCTAAGAGTCGGACACAACTGAGCGACTTCACTTTCACTTTTCACTTTCATGCGTTGGAGAAGGAAATGGCAACCCACTCCAGTGTTCTTGCTTGGAGAATCCCAGGGACGGTGGGGCCTGGTGGGCTGCTGTCTATGGGGTCGCACAGAGTCGGACACAACTGATACGACTTAGCAGCAGCAGCAGCATTCCCACTTTATTTTTGATTTTGTTGCTTTTGGTGCTAGATTTAGAAAACGTCACCAAGGCCTAGGTTAAGGAGTTTGCTGCTGCTGCTGCTAAGTCACTTCAGTCGTGTCTGACCCTGTGCGACCCCATAGATGGCAGCCCACCAGGCTCCTCTGTCCCTGGGATTCTCCAGGCAAGAATACTGGAGTGGGTTGCTATTTCCTTCTCCAGTGCATGTAAATGAAAAGTGAAAGTGAAGTCGCTCAGTCGTGTCCGACTCTTAGCGACCCCATGGACTGTAGCCCACCAGGCTCCTCCATCCATGGGATTTTCCAGGCAAGAGTACTGGAGTGGGGTGCCATTGCCTTCTCCGAAGGAGCTTACTGCCCATGTTTTCTTCTAAGAGGTTTATGGTTTCAGGTGTTATCTTCAATTTTTTAATCCATTTTGAGTTAATTTTTGTGTATGGGGTAAGATAGTGATCAAGTTTCATTCTTTTGCATGTGGCTGTCCATTTTTCACATTTACTGAAGAGACTGAACTTTCCCTATTGTATGTTCTTGGCTCCTTTGTCATTAATTAATTGACCATATACATGGATTTATTTCTGTGTTCTCTGTTCTGTTCCGTTAATCTATGTACTTAGTTTCACACAAATATTATACTGTTTTGGTTACTATAGCATTGTAATATAGTTTGAAATTGGGGAGCATGATGCCTATAGCCTAGAGAAATTCTCAAGATTTCTTTGGGTATTCAGGCTCTTCTTTGGTTCCACATAAATTTTTTGATTGTTTGTTCTATTTTTATGAAAAATACCATTGGAGTTTAGATAGGGATTGCATTGGATCTATAGCTTGCTTTGGGTAGTGTGGACATTTTAACAATATTAATTCTTCTGATCCATAAGCATGGACTATCCTTTCATTTATTTGTATCTTCTTTAATTTCTTTCATTAATCTCTTGTAGTTTTCAGCAAATAGGTCTTTCCTCTTCTTAGTTAAATTTATTTTCAAGTATTTTATTCTTTTTGAGGCAATTATAAATCAGATTGTTTTCTTAATTTCTCTTCCTGATAGTTTGTTATTAATATATAGAAACATAACAAATTTTTGTATATGATTTTGTATCCCATGACTTTGCTGAATTCTTTTTATTAGTTCTAACAATTTTTTGGTGGAGTCTTTAGAGTGTTTGATATATGGCATGTCATCCGCAAACAGTGACAGTTTTATTTCTTCCCTTTCAATTTGGATGCCTTTTACTTCTTTTTCTTGCTTAATTGCTCTGGCTAGAACTTGCAGTACTATGTTGAGTGAAAGTTCTGAGAGTGGGCATCTTTGTCTTGTTCTTGATCTGAGAGGAAAAACTTTTTAACTTTTTGCCATAGAGTCTAATGTTAGCTATGGGCTTATTATATATGACCTTTACTATATTGAGGTACATTACCTCTGTATCCACTTTGTTGAAAATTTTTATCATTAATGGATGTTGAATTTTGTCCAAATGCTTTTATTGCATCTCTTGAGATCATTAAATGATTTATATCCTTCATTTTGTTAATTTAGTGTGTGCAAATTGACTACTTTGTACATGTTAAACCATCCTTGCATAACTGGAATAAATCCCAATCCCATTTTAATATTGTCTGATCCTTTTAATGTACTCTTGAACTTGGTTTGCTAGTATTTTGTTCAAGATTTTTGCATCTATGTCCATCAGGGATATGCATGCTCAGTTGTGTCTAATTCTTTGTGACTGCATGGACTGTAGCCCACCAGGTTTCTCTGTCCATGTGATTATCCTGGCAAGGATACTGGAATGGGTTGGCATTCCTCCTCTAGGGGATCTTCCTAACCCAGGGATCAAACCTGTGTCTCCTGCATTGCAGGTGGATTCTGTACCACCCAGTCACCTGGGGAGCCGTCAGGGGTATTGGCCTGTAATACCCCTTTTCTTGTGACATCTTTGTCTGGTTTTGGTATCAGGATAATGCCAGCCTTGTTAAATGAATTTGGAACTGTTACCTCTTCTATTGTTTAGAAAAGTTTGGGAAGTATTGGTATTACTTCTTCTTTTAATGCTGCATAAAATTCATCAGTGAAACTGTCTAGTTTTTGATTTTGGGAGGTTTTTGATTTTTGATTCAATTTCACTGCCAAATTTGCTATATATTTTTTCATGATTCAGTCTTGGTACATTGTATGCTTCTAGGAATTTATCCATTTCTTCTACATTGTCAAATTTGTTGATGTATAATTGTTAATAAGAGTCTCTTTTTAATTTAATTTTTAAATTGAAGTATAGTTGATTTACAATGTTGTGCCAATCTCTGCTATATAGCAAAGTGACTCAAACACATATAGACATTTATTTTAAAAATATTCTTTTCCATTATGATTTATCACAGGATATTGAATATAGTTCCCTATGCTATGTAGTTTACATCTGCTAATCCTACACTCTCAGTCCTCCCCATCCCTCTCCCCTCCCCCTTGGAAACCGCAAGTCTGTTCTCTGTGCCTGTGAGTCATTTGTGGATATGTTTATTTGTGCCATATTTTAGATTCCACATATAAGTAATATCATATGGTATCTGTCTTTCTCTTTCTGACTGACTTCACTTAGTGTGATAATCTCTGGTTGTATCCATATTGCTGCAAATGGCATTATTTTCCTGTTTTTTTTTATGGTTGAGTAGGAGAAGGCAATAGCACCCCAGTCCAGTACTCTTGCCTGGAAAATCCCATGGACGGAGGAGCCTGGTGGGCTGCAGTCCATGAGGTCGCTAAGAGTTGGACACGACTGAGCAACTTCACTTTGACTTTTCACTTTCATGCATTGGAGAAGGAAATGGCAACCCACTCCAGTGTTCTTGCCTGAAGAATCCCAGGGACGGGGAGCCTGGTGGGCTGCCGTCTATGGGGTCGCACAGAGTCAGACACGACTGAAGCAACTTAGCAGCAGCAGCAGTATTTCATTATATATAGGGACCACATCTTCTTTATCCATTCATCAGCCAGACATTTAGGTTGTCTCCATATTTTGGTTATTGTAAATAACACTGCTGTGTACACATAATAGTCCCTTTGATCCCTTGTATTTCTGTGGTATCAGTTGTAATATCTCTTCTTTAATTTCTGATTTTATTTATTTAAGTCCTCTGTTTTTCTCTTGGTGAATCTAGCTAAAGGTTTGTGAATTTTGTGTTTTCAAAGAACCAGTTCCTAGTATTATTGATCTTGCTATTGTCTTTGTAGGCTCTATTTTATTTATTTCCATGCTGATCTTTGTTATTTCATGAAGGGCTACATTTTAAAGTTTGTTTGTTAGTATTTTCTTGGTATGATGATTTTGCATTTCTTTGCAACCCTTAAAATCTATGTCAGTTCAGATATTGAATACCTTGCAGGAAGAGGACTCCTGTATCCCTCCCAGCTCCAAGCACAGTTCCTCAGATCTGAATGCCTGCAAGTTAACATCTGGTCTTTTGGTCTGTGGGATTCCCATTCTCTGCAAATCTACTGTGCAACACTATCCTGCCCAGAGAAACACTCTCAATTAGGAGACCCTATAGTACCTTCATAGTAATAGTAGCAAACGTTACCATGTACAGGCATCATTCTAAGTACTTTATATATATATATATTAATTACTTTAATACTTACAATAGGTAGGTACTACTATCCCAATTTATAGGTGGAGAAATTGAGGCACCAAGATATTACGTTACTTCCCCAAGATCACATAGCTAGTCAGTGGCAGAGCCCAAGGCTTGAACTCCTTGGTAGTTTTGGAGTCAGAGTCTATGCTCTTAATCACTGCAGCATATCTGAAATACTGTTCTGGAAAAACTCTACATGAAATCTTTAATGTAATTCTGGTTCTACCGTGAAGTACAATCAGGTACTTTGTGAATTGCCACATCTGAGCTAAACCTTAAGCCTTACGTAAAGCATGAAACTGGCTGGGGAGCAGATGGCCTCCAGTCTGAGAGACCTGCCTCTCTGTTAGAACCTTGGTGCAGAACTGTCTGACTCACATATCTTGGCATGTCCACTGGGAATGGGTCCAGCTACTGACCTCTCCATGCCCCTAAAGACAACCTAGGGCCTTGTGCCTTCAGGATAGGGACCTCATGCCTTAGGCAGCCTCATTCCTTTATTCCTTAGTAAAAAATACCATTTTTTTCCTCCCAATCATGATATGAAAAAAGTTGGGAAGCCCTGCCTTGGAGAACTGTGGGCAGGTAAAAGAGAATATGTTTGAATGATCTTTGTTCCCTGTCACTCCCTCCACATTAAAGCTGTGGTAAAGGAAAGTGGAGCAAATTCATTTCTTCAGACATAACATGAACTTTAGGGTTTTCTTTCCTTTCCTTGACATAGTTACTTGGCTTAATCACAGAGTAATGGAGAAGTCAGAAATATTAGTTAAGTCAGAGGTTTTTGAAGTGTGGGTCTTAGAAGTCTAGGGGCTGGAGACACTTTCAAAGGTCCTAGAGGTCAAAACTCTCTCTAATAATACTGGGATACTGTTTGCCTTTTCCATTGTGGTGACATTTGCAGTAATAGAGCAAAAGCAATGGTGGGTAAAACTGCTGGTGCTTTAGCGTGAATCCAGGCAGTGGCACCAAACAATGTTATCATTGCCCATGGACTTACAGTTTCACTCTAAAATGTCCTTGAAGAGGCAGTAAAAATGATTAATATTGTTCAATCTCAACCGTTGAGAACATGGTCATGAAGGAAGAATATCTAAAGTTCCTCTGCTGTATTCCAAATATGAGGGTTGTCTTTAGTAAAAGCATTTGTGCAGTTATTTGACTTGTTAGCTAAACTACCTACTTTTTTCATGGAACACCATTTTCACTTGGAAGGATAAGTGATAGACTATGGTTATTCAGGTTTGGCAGACATTTTCTCACAGTGTTTAACAGACATTTTCTTGAAAATGAATAAAGAAAAAGTTCACTTCTTTCACTTTAAGAAAGCAACTACCAGTATTTGTTGCCAATGATAAAATGTGAGCAAATGAGTGAAAAGTAGAATTTTGGAAAACTTGTTGCTGCCACCATGAACTTGGTATCTCTTCCCAGTTCTTAAGTATTTTTTTTTCCTGATGAGATTGATGGTGATATTAACAAAGTTCTGGTATTGTATAATTAAATACATTTAGAAGATATCCATAACTCTTTGATTGAATATTTTCCAATAACCAATGTATACTCTTATGATGAAGGTCCATTTAAAATGCAAGAAAGATTAATGGATTTTAATATAACAGAATTTTAAAACTATGCTAATATTGTTTCATATTCTATATTACAACTGTCATTTAAAAAATTACTTCTTGTCAAATTTAAAAAAAAAAATTTGAATAGACTTATTTTTTAGAACAGTTTTAAACTTATAGAAAAATTGAGAAGGTAGTCCAGAGAGTTTCCGTATATTCCCAAATCCAGCTTGCCCTGTTATTAACATCATACATGACTGTGGTATATTCATTGTCATTAATGAGCCAATATTGATATTATTATTCTTTTATCTATTTATTCAGTTATTATTTAGCTGCATCAAGTCTCAGTTGCACGGTGCACAGTCTCGGTAGTTATGTAGCTTAGGCTTAGTTGCCCTGTGGCATGTGGGATCTTAGTTTCCTGACCAGGGATCACCCCTGCGTCTCCTGCATTGGAAGGCCGGTTCTTAGCCATTGGACCAGGGAAGTCCCTATATTGATATTGTTAACTAAAGTCCATATATTGTTCAGATTTCCTTAGTTTTTACCCAGTATTCGTTTTCTGTTCCAGGATCCCGTCCAGAGCACCACGTTACCTTTAGTCATTGTGCCTCCTTAGATTCCTCTTGGTTGTAACAGTCTCTCAGACTTTTGTTTTTAATGACCCTGACAATTTTGAGGCATACTGGTCAGTTATTTTGTAGAATGTCCATCAACTGAGATTTGTCTGGTGTTTTCTCCTATCTTGACTGGAAATGTGGACTTCAGGAGAAAGACCACAGAGGTCAAGTGTTATTTTCATCAGATCATATCAAAGGTACATATTATTAACATGACTTATCACTGTTGATGTTAACCTTGATCACACTTGTCTGATGTAGTGTTTGTTGGGCTTTTCCACAATAAAGTTACCCTTTTCCTCCTTTTTCCATAGTGAGCTCTTTGGAAGGAAGTTCTTACTGAGTTTTCATATAGCAGCAAAGAAGAAAATCCACATTTATCTAATAAGGTTGTTAAAAGACTTTTCCCTTTTCCACTACATATTTGTGTGAGGCTAGATTTTCTTCATGCAGAAGGAAATGGCAACCCACTCCAGTGTTCTTGCCTGGAGAATCCCAGAGACAGGAGAGCCTGGTGGGCTGCCGCCTATGGGGTTGCACAGAGTCAGACATGACTGAAGTGACTTAGCAGCAGATTTTCTTTAACCAACCTACGGTTGGTTCAACCAAAGCAACATGTCACAGTATTTTGACTATAGAAGCAGGTATGAGAATTCCACTATCTTCTGTCATGCCAGGCATTAAAAAGATGTGCAAAAAGTATAAAACAATGCTATTCCTCTTAAAAAATTATTTTCATTTTAGAAAATATAATTATTTTCACAAAAATTTTATTTCTGTTATTTTTATAGGTTGAATATAAGTTTTATCATTGCTATTTTAAGTAAATTAATAAACACTTTAGAATTTTCTCAGTTTTCATTTCTAATACAGTAAATATTGGTAGATATAACCTGCATAAGCAAAAGCTCGTGGGTTCTTCAATAATTTTTAAGAGTGTTAGGGAGTCCTGAAACCAAAAAGTTTGGGAACCGCTTTCTTTAGAGTTAAATTTCTGTGAACCTAAAATGAAAGTACCCTCTATTCAAAGAAAGCAAACCAAAACTGAATTCTAAAGGCTTAATGAGTGAACTGACTATACCTAAATTTTCCTTATTGAGAAATGTAATTTTTACACCTGCAGAAAATTGTTTCCTCAACTGATAACTGTGCTCACAAGTAACTGTTTGCAAGAGTAGTTTGTTATTTGTGTCTTAAAAATAATGACAGGTGGCCAGGTGTGTTTGCAAAAAGTCTGAGCAGAAAAATGTATCAGTTTATGCATATGCACGGGTGTATACGTTGTTCACTGTCAACTTTTTGTTCCTTAGCTTTGTTCTTTGGTTCTTAGTATTCAAAGAATGGAGATCCATCAGATATGTGTTTTGCTTTTCAACTGTCTATTAGTCTTGATTATGTCATATTAATTTGTATATTGTTAGACTTATCAAATTGTATCAAACAGAATCTCTTGGGGAGTGTTGCTAAAAGAGGCTTCCCTTCTGGTTCTTTGTTCTGTCTCTATTTCATTTGTTGTATTCCAAATGAAACCACTGAATAGGGACTACTTCTGGTTTGTGTACCTGGTACACTGTCAGTAAATACTAAAGGATGAATAGCTTTTATCTCCACTGTTTGGCCGAGAGTCAAGGCTGATGGTGTTTGGATGCCAGTGGTGGTGATTAGCATCAGGGAATAAGGGCATTAATCACCAGAGCTGAGGCAGCCCACGAATCTCCTTGGCCGTTTACCTTCCTGGCAGCAAAACCATTCTGGTAACATGGCTGATCCATGTGTGTCTGTTCCCCAGATATTCTGACCTCTGTCTGAATAAGGCAGTCTGGCTAAAGCATAGGAACAGGTAGGGCAGAAGTGAGATTCCAAAGAGCTGAGTAGAGAATGGGTCAAATTATTGTAGGGAGGAAGGTAAATCCAATGTTAAAAATGAGTCTTAGGTCTTTCTGTCCTTTATGTTTCCCTGACCTCATTCCCAGTCGACCTCTTAGGTAAAACATCATGAAAGTCACCTTGAAAGCCATCTTATCTAACCACCATTTATCCAATCCTGAATTCTCCCTACAAACCCTTGCTTGCCTTGCAGCGCCAGTTTGAGGGGTGCAATTAAATGTATGAGAAGGAATTTAGGACATATGCAGTAAGATGGTAAGTTTCAACATACATACCTGGACCCAACTGTTTGATATTGGCCCTCCAGATTATGAGGAAAGTTTTTGGAAAAAAACCTCATAATTGACCCATACCATAATTTGATTAAAAAAGTTAAAGTATATACTAGTAACTTTTAACCCAAATCTACATAATTATCCTGAAATTTAAAAAATGAAAGAATAAGAATTTGCTGTAAGGTTGGAAGTTTAGACTGAAAGATCAGTTTTTACTAATTGTTGATGATAATTAGTCTTTTCTAGGGGAAAAACTATATATTGGGTTAAAAGTTATGTTTTGTGTGTGTGTGTGTTTACTATTTTAAAGGAAAAAAGACTTTAAGAGCAATGCCCATTTAAAAGGGGCTAGATTAGAAATTAGAAAACTGTGGCCACTTAGAATAATTGTGGTCATTTTCATGATACAAATGGAGGTAAAAATAATCTGAAGGACTGGAGAAAAACTGGGTGCAGAGAGCACCTTCCTAGTTTCTTCACATGGGAAGTTTTCACACAGACACATTGTGAGACTTAAGTAGTCTTGCTCAGCTTCTGTTCCTAGACTGGAATAAGAACATCTCCTTAGCTGATGCAGCGAGGATGACAACAAAAAATTTAAGCTCTTCAGGCCATGGACTTCTCAGACACAGCTGCTTGAAGCCTCTCTTAGGGAGAAAATTTGCTTTCATTTTCTTGAATTATATTTATGTCATGTTGCTAACTTAAACAGTTTAAGAGGTATTCAGTCCCTGTAACTGGAGAGAAGTTGCTTCAGGATTCCCAGGGTGTCTCAAGGGAAGAGGAAGTGTGCTAAGAACTGTATACCTTCAACATGTCCTTTTTCTTCCTTAGAAATAAAATTATTTTGAGGCTCAGATCTAGTAGTAGATGCAACTCCTCATATTCCTCCCAAAATCACTTCTACTCTAGGAAAGCCTGACAAACTAGTATTTAATACTTGCTTTGGTCTTTGGAAGGAGTGTGTCTACTGTTCCGACAGTACTTAAGAAGTGTGAATTAAAAATTTAAATTAAAGAGGTTATTAACTTTGTAAAATGAGAATTTAAAGTACATGGTCTCACTTGGCTTTTAATAATACATGTATCATAGCCCTAAATAATAGTTGGGAATAGTTCCCTAAACAGAAGACCTATGTAATGAAATGATGGGTAAAGGGTTAGGAAAATCTAGGCCAATCAATTGGTGGCTCAGACGGTAAAGCGTCTGCCTGCAATGCAGGAGACCCGGGTTCAATCCCTGGGTCGGGAAGATCTCGTGGAGAAGTGAATGGCAACCCACTCCAGTGTTCTTGCCTGGAGAATCCCAGGGACGGGGGAGCCTGGTGGGCTGCCGTCTATGGGGTTGTACAGAGTAGGACACGACTGAAGCGACTTAGCAGCAGCAGCAGCAGGCCAATCAATTAACATGACTGTAAAACACTTTAAAAGTACTTGTTTGATTTTTTAAAAGAGCTCTAACACTGGTGGTTTTCCTAATGCCAACCTCCAATTGGCTTGATTTTTTTTTAACAAAAATATTTTTAACCAAATATTCCTTTGATTTGTAATTTTAAGGTTTTTCTGTTTCTCATTGTAAAGTATATGATTTGATATATTTCATAGTACCTTCCCCTAGATTGGATCAGTTAACTCAGAATTACTTCCTACATTGCTAATTAAAATATTCAGTAAGGCACATCTCACTAGACCTATTTTTACTTTGGGATGTAAATATTTTATAGAAAGAAGTAGGAGAATTATTAGAATATACTGTTTTGTTTCTTAAAATAACTTTTGAAGATACTGTTGAGTCAGGGAAAAGATTTTGAGAAAAAAGCTAGAAGTGAGGGATAGTATTACGAAATTATGAGATTTCCATGTATTTTAGGGTATCAACTAGAAAAAGAACACAATGTGAGAGCTGTGAGTTCAGTTATATTTGGGGAATTCCTGAGGACTATAGCCTGGAGACAGCCTCTCAGATAGCTCTGAGGGACTTCTCTGAAGAGGTAAGGACTAGGTCAGTATATATGTAATTTTGGCTAAGAAGATACATGCAATTAAGCATACACCAAGGTTGCTGTTAGTCTTGAGGAGCAGATGCCTCTGTTAATGATTTTGATGCTTTTCTAAGTATGAGAAGATGCAAGAAATTCAGTTCATAAAATTTTTTCCCAAAAATATCTATCTGAAGGCCTGTTCTGCCAGTTTTCCCAGAGCACAGAGTGCTTCATTCCTGATCTCCACCCTGAACTCCTTTCAGAGCATGTTAAAGGTCAGCAACTACCATGGCTAGTGGCTTCATTCTTATAGAACCAGAACAACATTGTTTGTTGTCAAGGATCAAGTCCTATTTAACTCTATTATTAATCAAAAGGAGTATGTTTTGTAAGGTTTCCCTCCCAAGTTTCCTACAATGATTCAGTGGTCAGCAACTATTTCTTAAGTGCCTCCATATCAATATGCCACAGTGTTATGAGGAATATAAAAGGAGTGGAAGGTGTTTCTTTCAAAGAGTTTACAATTTAATAAGGGAAATAACATGAATCAAATACCAGACAATGCAGTAGAGTGGAAAGAGGCCTAGCTGAATCAAGAAATATGAATCGCAGTTGTTACTCAGATACTACGTAGCCGAGTGGCCTTAGGTCACTTAATCTCTCTGGGTGCAAGTACTGTACCTCATCTATAAAATGCATGATGTGATCAGCTAATTTCTTTCACTTTTCAGCTATAACAGTCTATTTTAAAGAGCTGTGCTCATTAAATACATATTGTGAGTACATCAGGAGGTCAGGATGATAAGAATTAGGAAGGCTCTGAGGAGACTTGAGATTTAAGGAGAAAAGTGATTTTGACCTTGAAAGACAAGTAGAATTCAGATGAGCAGACTGAAGATGATCTGAAGGCAAGCAACAATGTTACAGGAGGAAGAGAAGATACTTGCCTAATGAGAGCAGAGTGCTGGAGAGAAAAGGGAAGTAAGAATGAAAACCCCAGACAGATTGGCCATAATATCAGGCAGAGGAGTGTAGACTTCTTACCCTGATTCACAGTCGCCTGCAGAGCAGAACATGGTACATAAAACATGTTTTAGGAAAACTAATGGGGCAGTAAACTCTAGAAAAGGTTATAACTTTCACCAGCATGTTCTAGTGGATAGGCAAATAGTATCTCCTCTTGAGAATGTTACCCTTTGAGGAAGGAAACTTGTTTAATAAATAAGCCAACATGCTAGTTATTGGAGTCATCTTCAAATAAAGCAGGGTAGCAGAGAGAGTCCTACCCATTTTATATTAATATTTATAGCCCTTTCCCCAAGTCATTCAATAGATATTCACTGAGTACAGTAGTCCCCCTGTATCTGTGGGGCATATGTTCCAATCCTGAAACGTATTGGATACTTGCAATTAAGAGTGAGTGGGTGCCTGAAACCATGAATACTATATATACAATTGTTTTTCCTACACATACATATCTATGATAAAGTTTAATTTATATAAATTAGGCATAGTAAGACAATAACAACAGTAACTAATAATAAAATAGGTTAATTATCCACCAGGTTGCAAAAGAGTCAGACACAACTTAGTGACTAAACAACAACAACTATGATAAAAGTTTTAAGAATATGGTCTTTCTCTCAAAGTATCTTATTGTACAAATATAATGCCTTTTCCATCTTAACTAGGCACTTGTCATACACTATGGCTGTTACTTTTACAGTTTAAGATGCAGCAGCAAAGTTAGCATGAAATTCTTTTTCCTTCACAATTTTGCAAGGAGATGATTCATTCTTACCATAGATTTTAACAACCTCAGCTTAAAATTTTTTTTCATTCCTTATTCAGTCGGGAACTTTTACCTTTTCATTTAAAGGAAGCACCATACAGTTTTGCTTTGGTATATCTGAATTACCAACATCACTACTTTTGCACTTTGGGGCCATTGTTAAGTAAAATAAGGGTTACTTCAACATAAACACTGGGATATCCAGAGAATTGATCTGATACTTGAGATGGCTACTAAGTGACTACTAGGCGGAATACCCTTGACCAAGATGTGATTCACATTCTGAACTGGATGGTGCAAGATTTCATCACACTACACAGAACAATGCACAATTTAAAGACTTAGGAATTGTTTATTTCTGGAATTTTCATTTAATGTTTTCAGACCAGGGTTCACCACAGTTAACTGAAATTGTGGAAAGTGAGACCTACTGTACTTAATGGAAAGCTGGCATAGTTCTAGGTGCGGTAGGCAGATGAATAAGAGTCAGTCACCACGTAGTTCAGAGGAGAAAATATGAGTAGAATATAGCGTGTGAGGCAGATTGTAATTAGTACCATAGGGTCTGTACAACCAGACTCCTGTCGTGGTCAGAGATGGACTGAGCATTGAAGGCTGCGGGGTTGGAGACACTGCTGGTGCGGGAAAGGAGCGGGAGGGCGCGAGGGGTGGCTGCTTGTTCCTAAGGATGGAGGATCATGAGGGCAACTTTTGTGATCTCTTCCTCCTCTGAGGTTTTATGCTTCTATGAAAAACACAGAGGTAGAAAATTTCAGACTATATTTAAAGATTTGAAGACCCTGGAGGGTCCTCCTCCCACTAATAACAGAGGATCTCCTGTCTGACCAACCAACCTATAGATCACAACTGTCACTCTGGACAAAATCTAAAAAATAATGATCTGGAAGGCATTATTGAGCAACCAAAAGCAGGGAGAAAGTGGAGCGCTATCCACACATGGAGGAAATATTGACTCTGCTGAATTCTTATTTTTATAGGTTTTTTTTTTTTTTTTTTTTTTTGCCTGAGAGCAGATCACAGTTGACTTTTTATGGGCTATCTAAAAATAGGTGGAAACCTGCAGTATTCCTAACTTGAGGAATCAGAGAAGAGCGACCATAGCAGCTGGAGAATAAGAGGAGAAATTATGGAAATGAGAGAAAGAGTCCAACATTCTTCATATAAACTCTGCTAAGTCTTGGGTTAAACTATATATGTGCAACTAAGGCTAAAAATAAATTGAACAGAGATTTTTAGTCACTGCCCATCACAGAGGAGACAGAGTTTGGAGTTTGAGATTAGCCAGATTAATTATCTGCTATGATAGCTACAACAACAAAATCAATAAACTTTGTTGGAATATAAAAGAATCTCAAGTCTCTACAACATATCATCCACAATATTCAGAATATAATAAAAAATTACTAGATGTGTCTGCTGCTGCTGCTGCTGCTAAGTCGCTTCAGTCGTGTCCGACTCTGTGTGACCCCATAGATGGCAGCCTACTAGGCTCCTCTGTCCCTGGGATTCTCCAGGCAAGAACACTGGAGTGGGTTGCCATTTCCTTCTCCAGTGCATGAAAAGTGAAAGTGAAGTCGCTCACTTGTGTCCAACTCTTAGTGACCCCATGGACTGCAGCCTACCAGGCTCCTCCGTCCATGGGATTTTCCACGCAAGAGTACTGGAGTGGTTGCCATTGCCTTCTTCCAGATGTGTCTAGACATAGGTAAATCTGACCCATTTTAAAAGAGAAAAAGGTAATCAACAGAAACTGAACCTGAAATGACACAGATGTTAGAATTATAGGCAAAGATTTTGAAGTAGCTTTTACATTTATACTCAGGAATATGAAAGAGCTATATACTGGTATTGAATGAACAAAAAGGAAATCATAACAGAGAAATTGAAACTATAAAAAAAGAACCAAATGAAAATTCTAAGACTTCTGGAAATTAGAAATTCTAGACTAAAAAAATTTTAAGTTCACCATATGTACTTAACACTAGATTGCAAATGATAAGAGAGTAGGTACGCTTAAAGATAGATCAATAGAAGTTTTTAAAACTATGTATTTATCATTTTTGGCTGTGCTGGGTCTTTGCTGCTGTGCTCGGGCTTTCTGTAGTTGCGGGGAGCAGTGCACGGGCTTCCCATTGAGGTGGCATCTTCTGTAGAGCACAGACTCCACACAGGCTCTAGGGAGTGAGCTTCAGGCACGTGGGATTGTTTACCCCTCAGCATATGAAATCTTCAGGGACCAGGGACTGAACTCGTGTCCTCTGCATTGGCAGGTGGATTCTTAACCACTGGACCATGAGGGAGGTCTGGAGATGAAGAGAAATTATGCCATCTGAAAAACAGAAAAAGGTTTTTTAAAACAAAGCCTCATGACTTTAAACTATATCAAAAGGTTTAACTCATATGTCATTGGAATCCCAGAAGGAAAAAGGTGAGAGAGCAGGGCAGAAAAAATTTTTTGAAGAAAAAATGGCTGAAACTTAAAAGATGTAATTTTACAGATTCTTGAAGCTCAAAAAACTTTGAGATAGCAGATACAAAGAAAATCACTCCTAAGCACATCATGGTCAGACTGTTGAAAATCAAAGATAAAGAAAATTTCAAAGCAGCTAGAGGAACAAGAATATAATTAAGGACTAACTTCTCACTGAAAGCGATGGCAACCTGAAAACTGTACAACAACATTTTTAAAGTGCTGAAAGGAAAAAACTGATGATTTGGAATTCTCTATCTAGTGAATTTAAGAGTCTTGGCTGGAACTTATGTGTGGGAGAGTGATGTGCATGCAGGCAGGGTAGAAGGGTTGAAGTCAGTGTAAAGGGGCTTGCGTTATCAGGTAGTAGAGTTTGGATGAGAACCTTCTTCAGCATAAAGCAAACTAGTCATTATTTTTTTTTTTTTTAGCAGATCTGTATGGGATAATCTGGCAAAGAAATACAGGATTGGCTCTGCTGCTACCATATGTGGAGCCTTGTATGCATTAGATAAAGCTGCCCTTGAAGATGGACATGGACCTAAGTGAGCAGTAATGCCATTATGTGGAAAAAAACTGTGCCCCTTCCTCTTGATGGATGCTTCCCCTCATCAAGGTGCATGGCTTAGCAAAGCAAGCGTGGACTGGATTTCAGCTCCTAGTTGCCCCATCACCCAGAGACATAAACCAAATTTTCACAATAGATTGAAAGAACAGATGGGACTGGATATAGAGGGATCTTAGGTCCAAGGCGAGTCACTGAGAGCTCTGACATTTTCAGTTTATGATCAGAGGAACAGCAGGACCCTTAACAGAAATACCAGAGGTAAGAGACGGGCTGTTACAAATGATTGGAAGTCTAGTACAGAAGTTATAGACCTGGAATATATTTATAGAGGTATGTTAATTTGGAGCCTCAGGGGGTCAATGAAATCACCTGAACTGACATAGAAAATGGAAGCGATGTAGGGGTGGGGTTAGAAAATACATTATCACGAGAGTCAGTTGAAGGAAACAGAGAAAGGTGCTAGTGTAGATGAATCAAAAGTTCAGTAGGAACAATAGTATTTCCCACACTTTTAAAGAATTTTTAAACATGGCAGTAACTTACTAGATGGTAGCATCTTGGGATTTGGATATTGCTTTGTAGAAGGTCTTAATAGACTATAACAAGCACCTCATCTTAATCTAATTTTACAGCATTCAGCTTTAATATATGTAGAAACTCTGTAAACAGCAAATTATTATACACATTTACATGAAGATATAAAAATTATCTTGCATACATTTTGGTATTATCAGCTTCTTCCCTGAACTTTCTACATTTCTCTGTCATGTCTTAATACAAATCCAAATTTTTAAATATTCACTTCATTCTGGGCTGCTGCAGCTTCTACAATACATTTTCTGATCTCCTTCACTGCTTTATTAAGGTCAGTGATGGTTTGCTTTCATCAAGCTTCTTCCTCCTTCACCAAATTCCTTTTAATTCCACATTTATGAAATAGATTTCTACTTTCCTATGCCGGACAATTTCCTTTTCCATTGAAAAACCCACCTTCTCTAAGAATACCACTCTATACTTTTCGTACTGTGTAACTGATGGGTGTTGAGTGCATATTTGTTAACTAACAAAGCTAAGAGGTACTGCTGTTTACTATTTAGAGCCTCCCTGGTAGCTCAGATGGTTTACCATCTGAGTCCAGACCTGGGTCCAATCCCTGGGTTGGGAAGATCCCCTGGAGAAGGAAATGGCTATCCACTTCGGTATTCTTGCCTGGGAAACCCAATGGACAGAAGAACCTGGTGGGCTACAGTCCACGGGGTCTAAAAAGAGCCATACATGACTGAGCGACAGAGCACAAGCACACGCTGTTTATTATCTGAAGTTCTTGCTGACATTTTACTTCCCTGTTTCTCTTTTATTTCCTTTTAAAAAGCAAAATAAATAACAAAATAAGCTTTAAAAAGAAACAGAAAAAGATATATTTATTTATATCTTACTTGATTCCAAGAAGTATTTTGTGTGTATGTGTACATACATGTATACACAGACACCCACTTACAGACACAAATAGAATTAAATAGACTTAAAAAAATTAGAGCAAAGAGAAAATAGAGAATAGTAAAGTTGAAAGACAGGAAAAGTTAGTATCTCTCAGTTCATGTCAGAAACTTCTACAAAGTTCTTAAAATGGAATGATTAAATCAACACTCACTCTCTCTTCAGCCAAAGAGAGGAAAGGATATTTAGTAAGATAGAAGATAGAAGCAAGTTAGTCCTTCAGAAGAAGTGAAGATGGGGCTTACCTGGTAGCTCAGCTGGTAAAGAATCCACCTGCAATGTAGGAGACCCTGGTTTGATTCCTGGGTCGGGAAGATCCCCTGGATAAGGGATAGGCTGCCCAGAGAAGAGATAGGCTACCCATGACAGTATTCTTGGACTTCCCTGGTAGCTCAGATGGTAGAAAATCTGCCTATAATGTGGGAGACCTGGGTTTGATCCCTGGGTTGGGAAGATCCCCAGTAGGAGGGCATAGCAATCCACTCCAGTATTCTTGCCTGGAGAATCCCCATGGACAGAGGAGCCTGGCGGGCTACAGTTCATGGTGTCGCAGAGAGTCACTGAGCGACAAAGCACAGCATAGCACTTGGACCTTTCATAGAGGGACATCTGAAAGATGCCAATGGACGTTTTCCCAGCAACATTCCTGCTAATAGTATAGGTTTGTATTGTGCAGATTCTTATATATAAGCTGGGGGCATAATGACAAATTACAACTCAATGAAACTAGTGCTGTAGAGATTAAAAAAAAGTACAACTAAGCTTTTCTCTTTATTATTTGATTTGATCTAGAGAAATAGTTTTCAATGTTAAGTGGATAGATTAACTTTCAAGCCTTTCATGAATGTTATATCTTTTTTAAAAATTTGGGGAGTAGATGATTCAAAGTTGTCTTTTTGACAGGAGGATGGAATGAAGAATTCTGTTGGTTTTAATCAGTTTCAAGGAGTTGACCCTTTGTGTAACCAGCAGTACAGGGGCATATAACCTTGCTCTGTTTCACATTTTAGCATCCTTAGAATGTCAAGTTAGCATTTTTCACTGAATATTTCCATGATTTGAAAAGCAGAAGAGTACAAGGAAAAATAACTCATTGATATCTACGTTTCTTGCTCTGCTTAGGCTTTTCTAATATTCACCTCTAAGAGGATTCAGTTTCTTCCCAATGAATGCTCACAAAGCAAAATAAAGCCTCTTCATTTGTTAGACTTTTTAACATGTTCAAAAGCCATCATTCTCAAATTTAAAACACTTTCTTTGCTATTCTCAAGTTCTTTACAAAGTTACTTTTTAGTGTCCTAAATATTCCTTTTCATGCCCCTGAGATGCAAAGGGTAAAGTTAGCACTGATTGACCTTTCATTTCATGTTCACATGTGGAACCAGTAGCAAAGGGCATCGAACCTCATATTCATCATATGGGAGTAATCTTTCACATTCTTCTGGATAGGTCTCAAAGCCAAAGAAATCTATAACACAGACTTTCCTCCCACCAGATGTAGCAAATACTGCCCTCTACTGAGGGATGCTCAGGACGGCTCAATTACGTTAACTAGTCTGTCAGCTCCTGTTTTCCATGATTTTGGTAGTATTGTTACTAATCACTTCATTATTATCATATACATTCTTACAAAGTCATTATATTAAAATTAGAAAAGGATAGAAACATGTATCAGTCTTGGCTACATATGTTTATTACCTTCTGTAGTCTATACAATCAGATATCATAATGTCTGAGGCATTAGCAATAATGTTTAATTTTCCATTTGTTTTGAACTAGCTAAGGAAATGCCTTCTGCAGTGGGAAATTAGAACAGGTTTTCTTTCAGTTCAGTTCAGTCGCTCAGTCGTGTCCGACTCTTTGCAACCCCATGAATCGCAGCACGCCAGTCCTCTCTGTCCATCACCAACTCCCAGAGTTCACTCAGACTCACATCCATCGAGTCAGTGATGCCATCCAGCCATCTCATCCTCTGTCATCCCCTTTTCCTCCTGCCCCCAATCCCTCCCAGCATCAGAGTCTTTTCCAATGAGTCAACTCTTCGCATGAGGTGGCCAAAGTATTGGAGTTTCAGCTTTAGCATCATTCCTTCAAAAGAACACCCAGGGTTGATCTCCCTTAGAATGGACTGGTTGGATCTCCTTGCAGTCCAAGGGACTCTCAAGAGTCTTCTCCAACACCACAGTTCAAAAGCATCAATTCTTCGGCGCTCAGCTTTCTTCACAGTCCAACTCTCACATCCATACATGACCACTGGAAAAACCATAGCCTTAACTAGACGGACCTTTGTTGGCAAAGTAATGTCTCTGCTTTTGAATATGCTATCTAGGTTGGTCATAACTTTCCTTCCAAGGAGTAAGCGTCTTTTAATTTCATGGCTGCAGTCACCATCTGCAGTGATTTTGGAGCCTAAAAAAAATAAAGTCTGACACTGTTTCCACTGTTTCCCCATCTATTTCCCATGAAGTGATGAGACCAGATGCCATGATCTTCATTTTCTGAATGTTGAGCTTTAAGCCAACTTTTTCACTCTCCTCTTTCATTTTCATCAAGAGGCTTTTGAGTTCCTCTTCACTTTCTGCCATAAGGGTGGTGTCATCTGCTGCATATCTGAGGTTATTGATATTTCTCCTGGCAATCTTGATTTCAGCTTATGCTTCTTCCAGCCCAGCTTTTCTCATAATGTACGCTGCATAGAAGTTAAATAAGCAGAGTGACAATATACAGCCTTGATGTATTCCTTTTCCTGTTTGGAACCAGGCTGTTGTTCCATGTCCAGTTCTAACTGTCGCTTTCCTGACCTACATATAGGTTTCTCAAGAGGCAGGTCAGGTGGTCTGGTGTCCCCATCTCTTGAAGAATTTTCCACAGTTTATTGTGATCCACACAGTCAAAGGCTTTGGCATAGTCAATAAAGCAAAAATAGATGTTTTTCTGGTACTCTCTTGCTTTATCAATGATCCAGCAGATGTTGGCAATTTGATCTCTGGTTCCTCTGCCTTTTCTAAAAATAGCTTGAACATCTGGAAGTTCACGGTTCACGTATTGCTGAAGCCTGGCTTGGAGAATTTTGAGCATTACTTTACTAGTGTGTGAGATGAGTGCAATTGTGCGGTAGTTTGAGCATTCTTTGGCATTGCCTTTCTTTGGGATTGGAATGAAAACTGACCTTTTCCAGTCCTGTGGCCACTGCTGAGTTTTCCAAATTTGCTAGCATATTGAGTGCAGCACTTTCACAGCATCATCTTTCAGGATTTGAAAGAGCTCAACTGGAATTCCATCACCTCCACTAGCTTTGTTCGTAGTGATGCTTTCTAAGGCCCACTTGACTTCACATTGAGGATGTCTGGCTCTAGGTCAGTGATCACACCATCATGATTATCTTGGTCATGAAGATCTTTTTTGTACAGTTCTTCTATGTATTCTTGCCACCTCTTCTTAATATCTTCTGCTTCTGTTAGGTCCATACCATTTCTGCCCTTTATCGAGCCCATCTTTGCATGAAGTGTTCCCTTGGTATCTCTAATTTTCTTGAAGAGATCTCTACTCTTTCCCATTCTGTTGTTTTCCTCTATTTCTTTGTATTGATCGCTGAGGAAGGCTTTCTTATCTCTCCTTGCTATTCTTAGGAACTCTGCTATCAGATGTTTTTATCTTTCCTTTTCTCCTTTGCTTTTCGCTTCTCTTCTTTTCACAGCTATTTGTAAGGCCTCCCCAGACAGCCATTTTGCTTTTTTGCATTTCTTTTCCATGGGGATGGTCTTGATCCCTGTCTCCTGTACAATGTCACGAACCTCCGTCTGTAGTTCATCAGGCACTCTGTCTATCAGATCTAGTCCCTTAAATCTATTTCTCACTTCCACTGTATAATCATAAGGGATTTGATTTAGGTCATACTTGAATGATCTAGTGGTTTTCCCTACTTTCTTCAATTTAAGTCTGAATTTGGCAATAAGGAGCTCATGATCTGAGCCACAGTCAGCTCCTGGTCTTGTTTTTGCTGACTGTATAGAGCTTCTCCATCTTTGGCTGCAAAGAATATAATCAATTTGATTTTGGTGTTGACCATCTGGTAATGTCCATGTGTAGTTTTCTCTTGTGTTGTTGGAAGAGGGTGTTTGCTATGACCAGTGCATTCTCTTGGCAAAACTCAATTAGCCTTTGCCCTGCTTCATTCTGTACTCCAAGGCCAAATTTGCCTGTTACTCCAGGTGTTTCTTGACTTCCTACTTTTGCATTCTAGGCTGCTATAATGAAAAGGGCATCTTTTTTGGGTGTTAGTTCTAAAAGGTCTTGTAGGTCTTCATAAACCGTTCAACTTCAGCTTCTTCAGCGTTACTGGTTGGGGCATAGACTTGGATTACTGTGATATTGAATGGTTTGCCTTGGAAACGAACAGAAATAATTCTGTTTTTTGAGATTGCATTCAAGTACTGCATTTCAGACTCTTTTGTTGACCATGATGGCGACTCCAGTTCTTCTAAGGGATTCCTGCCCACAGTAGTAGATATGATGGTCATCTGAGTTAAATTCACCCATTCCAGTCCATTTCAGTTCGCTGATTCCTAGAATGTCTACGTTCACTCTTGCCATCTCCTGTTTGACCACTTCCAATTTGCCTTGATTCATGGACCTGACATTCCAGGTTCCTATGCAATATTGCTCTTTGCAGCATTGGACCTTGCTTTTATCACCAGTCACATCCACAGCTGGGTATTGTTTTTGCTTTGGCTCCATCCCTTCATTCTTTCTGGAGTTATTTTTCCACTGATCTCCAGTAGCATATTGGGCACCTACTGACCTGGGGAGTTCCTCTTTCAGTATCCTATCATTTTGCCTTTTCACACTGTTCATGGGGTTCTCAAGGCAAGAATACTGAAGTGGTTTGCCATTCCTTTCTCCAGTGGACCACATTCTGTCAGACCTCTCCACCATGACCTGCCCATCTTGGGTGACCTCACAGGGCATGGCTTAGTTTCATTGAGTTAGACAAGGCTGTGGTCTGTGTGATTAGATTGACTATAGTTTTCTGTGGTTATGGTTTCAGTGTGTCTGCCCTCTGATGCCTCTCGCAACACCTACCAGTCTTACTTGGGTTTCTCTTACCTTGGACGTGGGGTGTCTCTTCATGGCTACTCCAGCAAAGCGCAGCCACTGTTTCTTACCTTGGACGAAGGATATCTGCTCACAGTCGCCCCTCCTGACCTTGAACGTGGAGTAGCTCCTCTAAGGCCCTCCTGCCTCCCGCGCAGCCACCCGCTCCTTGGACATGGGGTAGCTCCTCCCGGCCACCGCCCCTGGCCTCGGGCGGGGGATAGCTCCTCTCAGCCGTTCCTGCGCCGTAGCAGCCTGGTACTCTCGGCCACTGCCCCTGACCTCGGACGTGGGGTAGCTCTTCTTGGCTGCCGCCCCTTGGGCATGGGGTCCCCCTGGCTTCTGCCCCTGACCTCGGACGAGGTTAGCATTATTTTAACAAATGACTTTGTTAAATAGTTCTAGCAACCATTGGGCTGGTTTTCTTCCCCCTGCCAATATTTTTTTCAGTGTCTGTTGGGTTGTTAATACCTAGGTTAAGCATTTCAAAGAACTAGCTGCTTGTGCAGTTAAAATTTCCTCATTGTTGAGGTACCATTTCACGCCAGTCAGAATGGCTGCGATCCAAAAGTGTACAAGCAATAAATGCTGGAGAGGATGTGGAGAAAAGGGAACCCTCTTACACTGTTGGTGAGAATGCAAACTAGTACAGCCACTATGGAGAACAGTGTGGAGATTCCTTAAAAAACTGGAAATAGAACTTCCATACAACCCAGCAATCCCACTGCTAGGCATACACACCAAGGAAACCAGAATTGAAAGAGACACGTGTACCCTAATGTTCATCACGGCACTGTTTATAATAGCCAGGACATGGAAGCAACCTAGATGTCCATCAGCCAATGAATGGATAAGAAAGCTGTGGTACATATACACAATGGAGTATTACTCAGCCATTAAAAAGAATACATTTGAATCAGTTCTAATGAGGTGGATGAAACTGGAGCCGATTATACAGAGTGAAGTAAGCCAGAAAGAAAAACACCAATACAGTATACTAACGCATATATATGGAATTTAGAAAGATGGTAACAATAGCCCTGTATACGAGACAGCAAAAGAGACACAGATGTATAGAACAGTCTTTTGGACTCTGTGGGAGGGAGGGGGGGGAATGACTTGGGAGAATGGCATTGAAACATGTATAATATCATATAAGAGACGAATCGCCAGTACAGGTTTGATGCAGGATACAGGATGCTTGGGGCTGGTGCACTGGGATGACCCAGAGGGATGGTATGGGGAGGGAGGAGGGAGGGATTGGGAACACGTGTATACCTGTGGCAGATTCATGTTTATGTATGGCAAAACCAATACAATATTTTAAAGTAATTAGCCTCTAATTAAAATAAATAAATTAAAAAAATAAAAGAAAAAGAAAAAAAATTTCCTCATTGTTTATCATCTTAAAAGATTAATTACACATGGTTACTTAAAAATAAAGAACCATGTTAAACTAGATACCGTCCAACCAAAAGCTCCTTAAAGAAACTAACTAGTGAAATATTCACATACACATGCATTTGTATACAACATGTTTTTGGAAAGTGTTCTGCTGCCTGTGTTCCAGACATGGAGAATATGAGCTTTCTTGTTAGGCTAATATAAGGCATTGTTCAGCTCACTTGTTCCCATTTTTATAGAGTCTGGTTAGAACTGGCTTAAAGCTAAACAAGTTTTGGTAGTCATTATAAACAAAGTCTAGTAATTCAAAGTTTTGCCATGGCTTCTTGTAAAATCTAAAGCATAAACCTCTCATTACCTTCATTCAGAAACGTTAGATACCCTGAAAACTAGCTAGAGAGTCTAGCCAGGTTGAATAATCTTATGGTGAGGGTAGATTCTAGGAGATAATTAGCCAGTCAAGGTCTGTGAAGGAGGCTGTGAAGACTCATATACCTCAGACTTAAAAACCAAAGAAGCAGTCCTGTTTTGTATAGACTCTAGACTGCTTTCTATCATGCATAGTTAAATTGAAAACTTAAGAATGAAGTACCTGGGCAGGACATTCTAATTCTAGAAATATTTAGGGTCTTTCTGAATGGAAGGGTCTAAACTACACTAACTCATTCATGGTGTTAATTTTGTTGGCATGGTCAAATCCAGTTGTCTCATTCCTAAAAGGGTAACTCTTGATGCTTCTCAAATTTTAGATGTCTATTAAACAATTGGACATCTTAGATGCCAACTAATTGCTCAAAAATTATAGTCTCTATTTACTCAATTCCAGGTGGTTGGTATAATTAATCCATTCCAATAATTCTTACCATCTTATGGAGATTCCTTTGCAGTTTTAATGTATTACCTTGGAGTGGTATTAATTCTTACACTCAGTGGTGCTTATTAACAATAATGATGATGCTAATGATAATGATTTCCTACTTCTTAATGTTCTTCTAATGTTGTATTTTTAATCTATCTCCATAATTTTCATTTTGGTTTTCTATGCTGCAGGCAATAAGTCAAAGGTTTTTAATGCCAATTTCGTTGGGGTTTTCTACTCTCCAGTTGAACTTAGAATTCCTAGAAATAAACCCAGCATAGTGCTTTTCATATTGTAGGCACTCAGCTATGATATGGTTTGTGTTTTGAGAAGTTTTCAGGTCCAGAATCTCCAGAATTAGATACCTCCAGGATTTGGAGCTCTATTAGATATGCAGAGCTAGATATGCGTCAAAGTGGGGGGAGGGTGCAGTCTGGTCTCTGGTGTGCCATGTTGACTTTTGTTGTTGTTTTTTTTGTTAAGTCATTGTTTTTACAAACCCTGTTAAAAATATGACACTCCCTCCAAAGAATACTACATTCACCATTATTATTTGGCCGTAGAGGGGATAGTGTGTGTGTGTGCTCAGTTGCTCCCAACTCTGCAACCTGCTGGACTGCAGCCTGCCAGTCTCCTCTGTCCGGGGAATTCTCCAGACAAGAACACTGGAGTGGGTTGCCATTTCCTGCACCAGAGATCTTTCCAACTGAGGGGTCAAACTCATGTCTTCTGCATTACAGGTGGATTCTTTACGACTGAGCCACCCGGGAGGCCCCAGAGGGGTTGGAGAGTTTAACAAAGATCTGGCAGATCTAGGCAGAACTAACCTCCTGCTGTTAAGACTGTATAAATCAAGTAGTAAGACTTTTCCTCAGCACAAAAAGAACATCTTCTGAAGTAGAATGTGTACAAGTTGGCAGTATTTTCTGGAATGGTGAGATATTTCCTGGCTGGATATTATGGTCTTCATATTAATAAGATTTCTCATATTAAGGTGCCATATCACCAACCTTGAGAAATTATTTGTACACATTTCAGTGCTGTTTTTCTAGCTATTATCTTTATTAGTTTGGTGCACATAGTTGTTTTAACATCAATTCTTTTGATACTTTTTTTGTTTGTTTTGAAAAGGACACAGTCATCCAAATACCATTCAAACATGTTTTTTCCTGTTAAAAGGCACTTCTCTTTTAAGATTTGAGATATTGTCATTTCTGTGTAAACAAAGCAAGGTGCCACACATATTTGTTTAATGAGGAGCCATCAGGGCATCACTACAGGGAATTTATAAAGAGGAGCCTATACAGATAAAGAGTAACCCTTGGGACAGTATTATCTAGACAGCGCTTGAAATAATAATTGTCCTACTTGAGCTGAAATAATGGTGGTGGAACAAGCATTAGCCAGGCAGAGAAAAAAGAAACTCAAGCTGACAGCTCATTCCTGTTGCTGAAGTGGATCAACCGCTCATTGCAGAGCAGACAGCAGCCCAGTGGTAACACTCATGCCTTTCACATTGGTGTGGCATTGAGAAAATCCTCACTCCACCCTGGTACCTGGGTCAAACCAAAGCAGACAGCTGTTGCGTTTCTCATACAGGAGAAAGAGGATGGCAGGCAAGCTCTTTTATTCCTAAAAGTTTGTCAGAAAAGCTATGCTACATACAACCCAGCTGTATGTTCTTGGTAATTAAGGAAAACAAATGCTCTTTGCAAACTCATTATATATTTTAAGTTCTTTAAGTTTTCATCAGGTTTCCACAGAAACAAAGAGTTTGAAACAATAGTCGAGAATGCATAAACCATCGAATAAGTGGATTTTAATTGTTCTTGTTTAGAAAATTATTCAGATAACCAGTCACATCAAAGACTATTAAACTTTTTAATTGCTCAGGTAGAAAGATGGAGACTGTCATCATTATCTATCATAAGAAGAATCTTCATTCGGTAATGCTACTTGAATTTAGAGCTAAAATAACATCCTTAAGGATGCTACTAACTAGAGTGCCATTTAGTACTCAAAAATAATCATATGCCTTACTTATTCACAGGACACAATGCATGAATTTATAATACTAATTATGATTTCAAACTGTTTTATGCTATGGCTTACTTATATAGGCATATCAGTTAATGCAGAACAGAGCTATAAATATTTGCACCTACCATAGGTATCATGTGCATGCAATTTAGTGCTATGTTAGTGAAGTCAGAAGAGTGGAGAAATGTGTCATCTCTATATTTTGCAGAGCCCTTGTAGGACTTAATGCCTTGTATTTCTTAAACATTCAGTAAATATAATTTTTTTCAATTTTATTTATTTACTGTAGTCTGTGCTGGGTCTTTGTTGCTATGTGGGCTTTTCTCTAGTTGCAGGCAGTGGGGTCTACTCTGTAGTGGGCATGTTCAGGCTTCTCATTGTGGTGGCTTCTCTTGTGGAGCACAGGCTCAGTAGTTACAGCACACGGGTTTAGTTGCTCTGTGGCATGTGGGATTCTCTTGGATGGGGGATCAAACCTGTGTCTCCTGCATTGACAGGCAGCTTCTTTACCACTGAGCCCCCAGGGATGCTTTCCGTAAATATAATTGATTTTGAAGAATTGGTGACAGTGTATTCATTTATTTAGCAGTCTTGGATTCTGCAAGATTCTGTTCCCTGGTCTTGCAAGGTGCTAGGGACCCTGAGGTGAATAAACAGTACAGTTGACCCTTGAACCATACAGAGATAGGGCTCCCGGCCCTCTACACAGTTGAAGATCCACGTGAAAGTTATAGTCGGCCCTCTGTATGCTTTGTTCCTCCATAGCTGAGGTTCTGTACCCTTAGATTCAACCAACCATGGATCATGTAGCACTTCAGTATTTACTACCAAAAAAAAAAAAATCTGTGTTTAAGTGGACCCACATGGCTCAAACTGTATTTTTCACAAATCAACAGTACTAACAGTTTGGGGACTCCAGTCTCATACACTGGAGTAAGTGAGAGTTGCCACTGCAGATTTAAATAAATTCGTGAGTCCTCAAGCTCTTTAATATATGCATTTATGTTGAATATTTTATACATAGGGAAGATGAGTGAAGTGAAAGTAGCTTACTTGTGTCAGACTCTTTGTGATCCCCATGCACTGTAACAGTCCATGGAATTCTCCAGACCAGAATACTGCAGTGGGTAGCCTTTCCCTTCTCCAGGGGAATCCTCCAAACCCAGGGATCGAACCCAGGTCTCCCACACTGCAGGTGGATTCTTTACCATCTGAGCCACCAAGGAAGCCCAAAAATACTGGAGTGAGTAGCCTATCCCTTCTCCAGCAGATCTTCCCGACCCAGGAATTGAACTGGGGTCTCCTGCATTGCAGGTGGATTCTTTACCAACTGAGCTATCAGGGAAGCCCAGGGAAGATGAAGGGGACTAAATAGCTGAAAAACAAAAACAAAGAGTGTATTTTGTTTGGTATTAGTAAAGATCTCAAAAAAGCAGAGACATTACTTTGCCAACAAAGGTCTGTCTAGTCAAGGCTATGGTTTTTCCAGTAGTCATGTATGGATGTGAGAGTTGGACTGTAAAGAAAGCTGAGCACCAAAGAATTGATGCTTCTGAACTGTGGTGTTGGAGAAGACTCTTGAGAGTCCTTTGTACTGCAAGGAGATCCAACCAGTCCATCCTGAAGGAGATCAGTCCTGGGTGTTCATTGGAAGGACAGATGTTGAAGCTGAAACTCCAGTACTTTGGCCACCTGATGCGAAGAGCTGACTCATTTGAAAAAACCCTGATAATGGGAAAGATTGAGGGCAGGAGGAGAAGGGGACAACAGAGGATGAGATGGTTGGATGACATCATCGACTCAATGGACATGGGTTTGGGTAAACTCCAGGAATTGGTGATGGACAGTGAGGCCTGGCCTGCTGCAGTTCATGGGGTCGCAGAGTCGGACACGATTGAGTGACTGAACTGAACTGAACAAACATTGTTTTGCTATCCCAATTCTGTTTTTATGCTTTTTTGGCTATAATATATTCTCAGACCCTTAGAAAATACAGAAAAAACTAAAAAACATAGTAGATTTAAAAAAACCCTCTATCATTCAGACCATTTAGAGATAGCAACTATTAGTGTTTTTTACATATTTATGTAGCCTTTGTCCTACATGTATACTTTGAATACAATTATAATTTTACATTGTCCTGTTTCCACTTAGCTTTTTACCATAAGTGAGTTTCTACATCATAAAATATTTTTCGTAAGCACCATTATTTGTTGGCAACATATTATTCCATTATATTAATGTGCCCTATTGAGCCATTCCTCTTGTTTGTTATACTTTAAAGTTGATTTTTGATTCTCATAGTCATAAATAATCCTTGTGTATAGCTGTTTGTTGAATTTTTGGTTATTTCCTGTAGATTGATTTCTAGAAGCAGAATAACAGGGTCAAGTTTATGACTTCTTTAAGGCTCTTAATACAATCCAGTGTTTTTTTCTGACTGATTTAATCATCCATCAGCAATGGCTATCTCATTATATGCCTTCCAGCATTGAGTAGTATAATTTATTTTTTAAAATAACTGTATTTATTTATTTTTGGTTGCCCTGGGTCTTCATCGCTATGTGCAGCTTTATCTAGCTGTGGCCGTCTGGAACCACTCTTTGCTGTGGTGCGAGGGCTTCTCATTGTTGCGGTGGCTTCTCCTGTTGCGGAGCGTAGGCTCTAGGCACACGGGCTTCAGTGCTTGTGCTGTGCAGGGTCAGTAGTTGTGGCACATGGGCTTAGTTGCTCCACAGGATGTGAAATCTTCGCAGAGCAGGGACTGAAACCATGTCCCCAGGATTGGCAGGTGAATTCTTATCCACTGTACCACCAGGGGAGTCCCAATGTAATTTATTTTTCTTTGCAAAGTTGCTGTATGGAAAATGATACATCATTCTTATTTTGTCTTTCTATGGTTACCATTGAGCTTGACTATATTTTTCGCTTGTTAGCTCCTTATGCTTCTTATATATTTTTGTTCCATGAACTATCTATTCAAATTATTTCTTTCTCTAATGGAATGCTCTTAAAATTTTAGTTCTATTGCAATGAGTTTTTGTCCCCTTCCCAATTCCATCTTCATGTCAATTTGTTTTCTCTCTATGGTTTTCTATTTTCATTCAATTGGGTCTTTGTCATCTTGTGATCTGTATAAGGATGCCACATAATTTTATGGCTTTTTTTCTGGTTCTTATATACAGTAAATCATAAGTTTTATTTTTAGAAATAAGTTTTATACTATACCATAAAAATTCCAAAATTGATTACAAAAATAAATAAGCATAAAATAAATGGCACTCTGCTAACACATTTATCACTTAGGTAAAATCTATCTTTTGCTATAAAAGCTAAGTCATATTTTTTCTACATGTGCTATACTTGCTAATGACTTCTAAAACATGGACTTTACTTAGTAAATCTCTGTAGCAAGCATAGTATTTCAGTAAATTGCCCTCCAAATTCAGTGACTTAAAAAAAAAGCATTTACTATCACTCTCTCGTCAGCTAGAAAGCTGGGAGGTGAGGTGGGAAGTTATTTTGATCAATTTTGCATTCACTTATGTACCAACACTCAGCCTTGCTGCTCTTGCTTGCTCATCTCTTTGGGGGCCTGGCTGGCTATAGGCAAATGGCTCTCCTTCTGTCCATTCATCCTCTAGCAGGCCAGCTGAGGTGCTGCAACAGGGTGAGTGGAAGCATTTAAAGCCTCTTGAGACCTAAGTTCATAACTGGAAATTTGTCACTTGTTCTATTGGCTGTGATAAATTAAAGCCTACCCAGATTGAAGAGTTGTGCAGATAGACTCCATGTCTTCAACTAGAACTAGAAAATCACAATATAAAAGATGTGGACAAGGAGGCAAGAATAACTGGAGTCATAACTGTCATCAGACTACCCCACATAGGCATTCTTCATTTCTCCCAAAACATTTTAAATGAATTTTAAATTATCATAATTGTATAGAGACTTTTTTACTTAATGCAGTTGAATGCCCCAGACACCTTTAAATGATGAATGCTAATAAAAAAAGAGGGGGCGAGTGGGCCTGTGGCAACGTTATTATCAGTTTACCAGTCTTAGTGATCAAGATGTCACACGTCAAAAATGAAACCATTTGGTGATCTTATGGCACACTAGGCTATATAAGATGATTTGGCAGCATCTGTATGTGGTTTGGTGAAAACATTTATTATACTTCTGTATGTTATGTAATCATGAGGGGAAAAATAAATTTATAAAGGTGTTTTAAGTATATCAAATACTGAATTTGAACAAAACTTTCAGATAAAATCTTTTCACATTTGTAGTGAGGAAAGTTACCTCCATGAACGTAACTTTTAAAGAAATGCGTTTTTGGCTGTTCTGGGTCTTGATCACTCTCTAGTTGCGGTATGCAGGCTTCTCATTGAGGTGATCTCTCGTTGCGGAGCACAGGCTCTAGGGCATGTGGGCTTCAGTAGTTGTGGCCTGCAGGCTCAGTGGTTGTGGCATGCTGGCTTAGTTGCCCCATGGCATGTGGAATCTTCCTGGATCAGGAATGAAACCCATGTCTCCTGCATTGGCAGGTGGATTCTTAACCATTGGACCACCAGGGAAGTCCCATGAATGTAACTTTTTAAGAATCAGATTTGATGTTGGAAATGGCTAAATGCAGTTCCTGACTTAAAAAATTTTAGTGATAATCTGAATAAAATTTGAAGAGAAATTTTTGATAGTTAACATCTTCTGTGAATAAGAATCCTTGTTCACACAGTAAGTGTTGGGAAGTCTTCCACTTCCAGTAATGGTGGGCACTTTGTCAGTAATTTGCACCAACCTTGTAGTTAGAGCAATGAAGGGAAGCTGGATCAATTAAGTATCAGATTAGGCTAACTGCAGAAAGAGATAACCCCCAGTCTCAGAGGCTTAACAAATAAGCACGTGTTTCTTGCTCCTCTCACAATCCAGTGTAAGTTGGCCAGGAAACTGCTCCAGGTGGTCCCTCGTGGATCCAGGCTTCATCCCTATTGTACGTCCACCCTTCTTTAAGTCCTCAGCGGCCTCTCTCTTCAACCAATGTTTGAGTAAAGAAAGTGAGGAGTCTGTGTGGGAGTTTTTATGGGCCAGATCTAGAAGTGATTCATATCACTTTCTGTTACATTCCACTGGCCTGAGCCTGATTGCGCGGCCCCACCTAAATGCAGGAAAGGCTGGGAAATGTAATCTAGCTCTGCACTCAGGAAAACGAAGAAAACATAGATATTGGTGAGCACTAGTAATTTTCTTTTAAAAGTTCTGAGCTTGCTTTTGGCAGCCTCACTGGGTTATTGAGACAAAGGGCAGAGACTAGGGCCAGCCAAAGATGGGAACCTACTAAGCTCCTCCCCACTGTGGTTGGAGCCCTGAAGGATTGTACTCTAGGAATAAATGTGAGCTTGAATTAAACCAGATCTCTGTGGACTTCAGTCAAACTTTATGTGAACTGAGTAGCTGAGAATATTCCAGGTCTTGAACTTGAAATTTTTTCTTTGAGTGTTTTATTAAAGATATAATCCAGTACGCAAAGATAACCAAACATATGAGGAGACAAGACACTAAAATTAAAACATAAGATATTGGAATTATGAGTTCATATTTTCAACAACTAAGCTTACATATTCAAGGAGATTTAAAAAGAAAGCTAGGCTTGGACGTTTAAATGTAGGTATCTAGGAATTATAAAAAGAGAGAGATCAGCTTTGAAAAAGAACCAGTATAATTTCCAGAACTGTAAAGTATGTAACCAAAATTAAGAACTTCGTGGATAGAGATTAAGAGCAGATAAAACACAGCTCATGAGAAACAGAGGAAATTATCCAAAATGAATCATGAAGAAGTGTAAAGAAAGGAAAATACAAAAGAAAGGATAAAAGAAATGGAGACGATGTAATGTAACTTGGGTTCATTTAGAATAGCAGAAGGAGGAGAGAGAGAAAGAGAAGATGGAAGAGGTAATACACACATGCAGAGGGACTGGATATTGTCTGACAATTACGGGAAAAAGAAACACTGACAACGTGGTAATCAAAATTGCTCAAATTAAGATAAGGTATCAATGGGAGCGTATCAACCTGCCTGTGACTTGCATTTTGACATTGCTTGGCCTTTGATCATGGGGACTCTGGTACTCGGCCATGAGGGCTAAATGTGACCTATTTGGAATTGGTGCCATTTGCCCCATCGCCTCCCTCCCCTCTTGTCTCCCTGGTGTAAAGAATCATTAGCTGAGTGTTAACTGTATACCTGAAGTCAAATTTTATCCCAAATATCAAATCCATTTTCCTTTTGTCAAACTTTAAAGAAGAACATACACATTCAGCTTATTTATTTTTTTTAATGTGCCTGAAAAAATCCTGCATCTATAGATTAAGAACATTTAGAAAGAATAAATAAAAAGAAAAATTAGAGATAAAAAGAGAAATGTCCATGACAAAACTAATATAATGATCTCACACAGATGAGGCATAAATGATAAGATGCCCACTATAAAAATGATCTCCAAAAAAGCATTATTGTTTTGCTATTCAAAAAATCCAAGAAGTATAACAAACAAATTAATCTTTCATTCCACTATCCAAGGATGACCAGTGTTTACATTATGATCTATATCTTTTCTAGAATATTCCTAAATGTATATTCTATGGTATACAACAGAGACTTACCTTGGGAGTGAGGAATTTGGGCCAACTAAGAAAAGGTGGGGTTTTTTGGTAGGTGTTTCAATTTCTTTGGTGACTAAATGGGTATAAAAGAAGGAGTAAGCCTGCTCCAGGCTGTGTTGTATTTTATTCATATATTCACTCAATGCATTCAACAAATATTAAGCACTTCCTATGTGACATGTACTGGATTAGAGCCTGTGCATTTTGTGGGCCTGGGGCTTTCCCCCGCATTGAATGCTCATGGTATTACCTTCACAAGACACGTGGGAGGGAGAGGGCCCGAGACAGACGCTGTGTCTGTCATCTAGGGATGACTTCATGGAGGGCTGAGGTGCCAAGGAGGGCAGATATTTTAGTGGGCCAGAGACAGTGAGAGGGAGAGGGAATGGCTGTTGCTTGTAAGTGCAAAAGCAGAGGCAGACTGGATTGTCGAACTTGCCTGGCTTTGTGAGCTGAGGAAAAGGTTATTTAATAGTTAGTAAAAGAATAGTGCTTAGTCACTCAGTTGTGTCCAACTCCTTGCGACCCCATGAACTGTAGCCCACCAGGCTCCTCTGTCCATGGGAATTCTCCAGACAAGAATACTGGAGTGGGTTTCCATGCCCTCCTCCAGGGGATCTTCCCAACCCAGGGATTGAACCCAGGTCTCCCACATTGCCGTTTGAGCTTCCCTGGTGGCTCAGAGAGTAAAGTGTCTCCTTGCAATGCGGGAGACCTGGATTCAATCCCTGGGTCGGGAAGATCCCCTGGAGAAGGAAATGGCAACTCACTCCAGTACTCTTGCCTGGAAAATCCCACGGACAGAGAAGCCTGGTGGCTCAGAGGGTAAAGCGTCTCCTGAGCGACTTCACTCACTCCCTCATTGCAGGTTGATTCTTTACTGTCTGAGCCACCAGGGAAGCTAATAAAAGAATAGGTACTATTTATTATGTGTCTATTGTATGCCAACAGCAGACAGTGCATAAATCATTTTACTTACTACTCATATATGGGGGCTTCCCAGGTGGCGCTAGTGGTTAAGAATCTGCCTGCCAATGCAGAGGACGTAGGAGACTCCAGTTTGATCCCTGGGTCAAGAAGATCCCCAGGAGGAAGAAATGGCAACCCACTCCAGTATTCTTGCCAGGAGAATTCCATGGAGAGTGAAGCCTGGCGGGCTACAGTCCATGGGGTCATAAAGAGTCAGACATGATCGAGTGTCTGAGTGTAATACTTCTCATGTGAACTCTGCAAATTAATATTTAACTAACATTTATTGACCAGCCACTATTGTTGTAAGATTTTATATGTAATCAATACATCAAATCCTTGGGACAAACCTATGAGACAGGTCATGATCCCCCTTTTACAGGTGAGGAAACAGACATTGATGAAGACTTGCTCAAGGTCATACACTAGACCTGACAGACCATAATTCCAAAGTTTCTATGGTATTTTCATTCACAGCTACGTAAGTAATGAAAAATAGTGTTTCTCATTAATAAGAAACCCCTATCTCTCCCCAAATTCAATCCTAGGGATCTTTGTTGAGTGTCATTTCTTAGACACTTCAATATTGAAGCTGGAATAAGAAAACACACTCTTTTAAATACCTATTAAAAAAAAAAAAAGAAAAACCTTTATATTTTAAATTAATTTTAACCTTTCTGGAGCTGTTTTCTTTGGGGAAAAGACATCCTTCTTTGATTAGTACATTTCATTCTTCTTTTTCATGATTTTAGAGAAAAAGGTGATATTTCTCGATAGCCTAAATTGAAATTTCTTTTGCAACGAATAAGCTCTCCTTTATTTAAAGACTATTTGTGACTGTGGTTAAGTAATACATAACATAAAATATACCATTTTAATCATTTTTTAAAAGTATACAGATCAGTGGCATTAATTATACTCATGTTGGGCAAACATCACAACACTCCATCTCTAGAACCTTTGCAGCATCCTAAACTAAAATTCTGTACCCATTAAACAATAACTCCCCACCCCTCAGTGACCATTGTTCTTAAAGGAGATAGATAACTGTTAAGCTTAGTTTTCTTTATATGAATGAGCACATAATTATCTTAGGGATATGAAGGAAAGGGATATTTGCCAGCCTAATGGCAAATGCAGAGCCTACTGACAAAGGTATATAATTTGTAAAAATAGCTGAGTGGGCAGAATTCTGATTTTTCAGCTGCCCTAGGCACTTCAGTGCACTTCTGATAATGATTTTCCCTGGGCATGTAGTTATACTGATAGAAATCATATCCATGCATAAAGAGTGAGCTTAATTATATATAACTGCATACCTAAAATGAGGCTGTACATTTTTTTTTACATACACTTTCTGATTTACAAAAGATGAGACACTAAATTCTTTTTTTTTAATTTTATTTAACTTTACAATATTGTATTGGTTTTGCCATATATCAAAATGAATCTGCCACAGGTATACATGTGTTCCCCATCCTGAACCCTCCTCCCTCCTCCCTCCCCATACCGTCCCTCTGGGTCGTCCCAGTGCACCAGCTCCAAGCATCCAGTATCGTGCATCGAACCTGGACTAGCGACTCGTTTCATATATGATATTATACATATTTCAATGCCATTCTCCCAAATCATCCCACCCTCTCCCTCTCCCACAGAGTCCACAAGACTGTTCTATACATCAGGAGACACTAAATTCTGACTGATCCCCAAGAAGTAGTGTGCGTCACCCTCAGAACGTGAGTGTCTTATTGTAGAGGTCTCCTTTTTCTGCAAAGACACTGTATCTTGCCTTCCCCCTCACCCCTTCGGGAATTGTTTTCATTATATGGGATTTCACAATCTCATCTGATTTCTGCTGTGACTGTGAGAACAGGAAAATGCACAAAGGCTGATTTAGGGTTTTGGATGTAATCAGGGGTAGTGAGCAAAGCAAAAGTGAGTTGAGTGGTAATGTCTGTTCCAGGTGCTGTATTAAACGCTTTACATGTATTATTTTGTTTAAGCCTCACAACTCTGTGAGATAGGAATCAATTCCCATTTTACAGATGGGAAAACGAAAGAATAGGAAGATGAGGTTACTTGCCAAAGACACATCACTAATAAATGACAGACTGAGGATTCAAACTCAGGCTGTGTAGAGCTCTTGTTCCGAGCTGCTCTGTTAACACACCCTCCTGGCCCACATCAGCCTTGACAGCAGCGTTAAACCACCCGCACGTGCAAGCCCTTGTGTGGCTGAGGTGAGTGGGGAGTCTCAGCTAAGATCAGACTCTGGGTCTAGAGATAGAGGCTGTCCAGCCAGCACAGGGAAATGGGGAAACACAGGGTCATCTCTGGCACCACTTGTTACCTGGTTGTTGGAGGAGAGGAGAGAAGGGGTGTCTCTAAGCAGGTTTCAAGGCTCTTCCTTGTGCTCACTCTCTGGTGTTGTGCCCCTGGGCTTGTAGTTGCTGCGCATCCTTCTTAGAGCTGCTTTTCCTGAGGGAACCACCTCCCCAAGGCCTCCCTCTCCAGTTTACTCTTACCACCCCACACCTGCAGGAAAAGTTTTCTGAGTATAGTTGATTTCAGCTAGTTGTTAGGAGAGTGGCAGGTGTAAAGGGTGGACTCTAAGATGAGGATCACTCCCCCTCCTTGCAATTCCCTGATTCTCCCAGGACCATAGTTGTATCTACATTTCTGAAAGCAGAAGTTTTAATGCAAACGACCACCCCAACGAGGGAGACATTCTTTTTTGTTTTTTAATTATTTATTTATTTAGTTTATTTATTTTTGGCTATACTTGGTCTTTATTGCTGCCAGGGCTTTTCTCTAGTTGTGGCGAGTGGGGCGACTCCAGTTGCTGTGCGCAGGCTTCTCATTGCGATGGCTTCTCTTGTTGTGGAGCACATGCTCTAGGGCACATGGACTTCTGCAGCTGTGGCTCGCAGGCTCTAGAACACAGGCTCAATAGTTGTGGCACTCGGGCTTAGTTGCTTCGTGTTACGTGCGATCTTCTTGGGTCAGGGATTAAGCCTGTGTCTCCTGCATTGGCAGGCAGATTCTTTACCACTGAGCCACCAGGGAAGTCCAAGGGAGACATTCTTAAACAGGGAGGAGTATTGATAAATTCTGCCGGAAGTTGAAGAGGCTTAGCTATTTGGGTCCCAGGGATCAGTTGTTGGGATCTGAGAGCTTCCAGAGGGACCTGAGAGCAGCTCCTGGACTTTGAGTCTCTCTGCATTCTCTCATGGCCAGAAACTTTCTCCTGACCCTTGCTCATGGCTCCTGTTCACAGGGTACAGCCATTCACACCCAATTTAGAAGTGACTCTCCTGGGAGTGTTTCTGACCCCAGAGAATGTGTGGATTGTTTTCATAACTGTCATAAATTACCTTCGTGTTTCAGGAACAAACATGTTACACCTGCAGGCAACACCTTTGTGATGGTTCTGTGGATCCCGAGGGTTGCATCCTCCTTGTGTGGGGAGGTAACAGGTGCACCAAGCTATGCTCGAGGGCTTGCTCTACTTTTGTACAAAAACCCTCTGGTATTGCCTACAAAGGTTAGCAGTGTTTACTACATTGTATTTCAGTAATTGTACCTCAAATTAAACAAAAAAATATTGTCTGATGCTTTTGTATACTGGAGCACAGTCTTTATTTCAAAGTGGTGACATAACATTCAGCTGCTGTGATAAGACAGCTGAGTTTACCAGTAGTGACAGTTTACAGTTGAGTCATAGGAAGGATTCATTTGGACATGTTTAAAGTCATGTCATCGGAGACGGTGATGGCACCCCACTCCAGTACTCTTGCCTGGAAAATCCCATGGATGGAGGAGCCTGGTAGGCTGCAGTCCATGGGGTCGCTACGAGTCAGACACGACTGAGCGACTTCAGTTTCACCTTTCACTTTCATGCATTGGAGAAGGAAATGGCAACCCATTCTAGTGTTCTTGCCTGGAGAATTCCAGGGATGGGGGAGCCTGGTGGGCTGCCGTCTATGGAGTCACACAGAGTCGGAAACGACTGAAGTGACTTAGCAGCAAAATCATGTCATAGAAATAAAACGATGAAGACCAGATTTAGGATGTGGGCCTACAGGATGCCAGCTGAGGTGGCTGGAATTGTTCTTCACGGCCCACCATGTGCTCGTCTTCTCTCTTCCCTTCTGCTTATATCCCTAGTAAGTAGGGTGTACACTGTCCTCAGCCTGCTCTGAGAACACCACTGTGTTTGGTAAAGTTACCTCAAAGCGATACCTAGATCACACCATGATGAGAAAAAGAGATATTTTCAACCAGAATTGACTTATTTCAATTTTCTGTTCTCTATTTCATTTTAATTATAGCCACTTGGAGCCAGTGACTATTTGGAACTGTCAAAGAATTTTGATACAGTATTTTTACGAAACATTCCACAATTTACCCTGGCAAAGAGGACCCAAGCTCGGAGATTCATAACTCTCATTGATAACTTTTATGATTTCAAGGTAAGGATGTGGTGCATTTTCTCAGAACTAAACATTCTGGACCGTGGAGCAAGATTGTTTGGGCTGGAATCCTGGTCTACCCCTTAGTTTACTTCTCTGTGCCTCAGTTTTGTCACATACAAATCGAAGATACTATTCTGAAGTAGTATTTACTTCAGAGAATTATCGTGAGGACAGAATAAACTAATCCAGGTAAATCTTTTAAAACAGCACTTGGTACACGCTGATGCTGCACAAGTACTGTTGGTGGTGGCAGTAACGGTAATCATATTGTATTAAAAGCCCCATCATAAGACGCTGCTATATGCCCAATCCCATCACTCACCTAGACGCATCCTGTTCTCTGTCTGTGAGGATGCACAGCACAGTGCCTTACCTAGATAGAGTGCTCAGGAAACATTTGTCGCATGAATCAGTTGTTGGACTGGTGAAATAACGGATGAACAAAATGAATAAATGAATGACTAAAGGGCCATTCTCAGTATTAGAGTTTTCTCTCCCTCTGACTTGGAAACCCCAGTAACTATCATTGTCCCTAAACAAGCAAGAAAAACCCAGTTGTCTTATTACCAGCATGAGTCGCCGAGCCTTTGTCCATTCATCAGGGGCATTATTGCCTAGTGGTTAAGGAGTGGACCCTGGGGCCAAGCTGACTACCTTGAAGACCAACTTAGCTTGAATTGCCTTCTTTAGAAAAAGAGGATAATAATGGTATTTACCTCATAAGACTGTTGTGAGGATGAAATGAGCAGGTGAAATACTTAGAACACTGTGCAGCGTACAGTAAGCTTTCAATGAAGGTGAGCCATTAGCATCACTGACTCAACAGACATTAATTGGAGCAGGCTCCAGGAGATGGTAAAGGACAGGGAGCCTGGCGTGCTGCAGTCCATGGGGCCGAAAAGAGCTGGACATGACTGAACAACAACACCAGCGAGCCACTAATAATAATATATGCCTGTAAATATATTTACAGTAAAGTTAAAGTACCGCTTCAAGTTAAGAGTGAAATATTGTTTTACCCTTAGATACAGTTTTCCCTCCTTATTCCTTGTACTGAAATAGAGCAGTGATTCTAAAATTGAAGGGACCTTGAGGGGAGGAGAAGGTACCAGAATCTGCTGGGAGGGAGAGGTGAGATTCTTAATGTTTCCTTTCTTCATTCATTCAGCAATCTTCACACCAAGCACAGTGCTAATTCAGTGACAAGCAAAGCCAGGCATGCTGCCTGCCTTCATGGAGCTGATAGTCAGGTGTTGAAGAGACACTGATTAAATGTATGCAGAACTGAGTGTAAATGTTCTGAGAACTGAGTGTGGGATGTTCTCTTGGCGAGAGAGGGGACTTGGTGCCGTGAGAGTCCAGGAGGACAGTAGACTGATCTTTGTATGGGAACTGGGGGCAGGCCGAGGAAGTCCTTCTGACGACCAGCTGCACCAGGATCATCTGAGCTTCTTAAGATCCAGATTCCTGAACTCACCCCACGCCACACCAGCAGATGAAGACCAGGGACGGGGCCTGGAGCCTGCTGGTTCATCAGCTCCTCAGGTGCTGCTCGTGAACACTGAGCTGTGATGGCTGGGGTCCACGTGCAGAGTGGAGAGTTGGCAGCACAGGCCCTGTGATGGGCCTGAGCATGAAAGGCAACCTACCTTAGTGAGTGCCATCAGAATCTGCTGCCTGCTCTCAGGGGGCCCTGTGAGCAGGAAGTTGAGAACACCAGGGCTGGGGATCAAGGTCTGTTACTTGTCTCCTTCTGGATTACTCATCAAGAGACTCAGCTCTGAAATAATCATGTGGGGTCTGGAATACATTGCCCAGGGGTAGCAGTCTGTTTTCAGAGGGCAGTGCTTCAAGAAGAAAGTGGGAGGGGTGCACTGGTAGGTGGCTCTTAGAGGGGCACATTGATAAACTCTTATTTTTGAAAGCTTATGATCCCTACCCTTCAGTCCCCCGCCCTCCCCGATCCTACCTCCCCACACTGTTTCACTTCTTCATTAGACAAAAAGATTTTTCTGGCAATATGATGGAATGTCAGAACTACTCTCCTAACATTTGCTTTAACTAAAGCACACATTTAAAGTTTATACTCTTTTTAAAACATAGCCGAAATTCTTATTTCAGAAATTGGAAGCATTAAACAGACATCGTTTTAGAATGCATTTGTAGAAATCTGTGAAATAAGGACATTTCCATCTAAGTAATGAAAAAAGTGTCATTTGTGGTTAAAATAATTTATAAGAGGAGGTAGAAGGTCATTTGTATATGGAAGAACTAGTCCCAAACATCAGTACATTGTTTTAAAATACTGATAGCGAGTGTGTGCTCAGTCATGTCTGGCTCTTTGCAGCCTCATGGACTGTAGCCCGCCAGGCTCCTATGTCCATGGATATCAGCACATTTACTTAAATAATGATTTTAAAAGGATGGCTGTGAATCCTGAAAACAAATTCAGATCTGAAACATCAGGAAGAGTATGTTTTAAACTAGTGGACATAAAATTTATTAAGTTGTGAAAGCAGTTTCTGGTGTGTGATTACACATGGATATTCACTCAAACACTTATGTAATCAAGAAATATTCATGCCAAGCTTAGTGTTTTTCAAGGATGTCTGGCTGGATGCTGGTATAAATGTGGGTTCTGGTAACTCAGGGTGTAATTAGAGGAGCGGGGCACTGGACTTAGTCACATGTGCAGCAAAGGGGTAACGAGATGCAAAGGAGAGCATCTCAGATGCGCACAGAGATGGGCTTCACACAGTCAAGTGAAAATGTCAACCTCAGAGGTAATGGAAAAGCCTCTGGACTTAGAACTGGAAGAGATCAGGACTGGTGTCGAGCTGAGGCTCTCCAGGCCTGGAGCGGCCCCTAAAACCTTTGTTCCCTCCTTCAGAAGGCGATGTAAGCTGCAGGGGAATGTTTGTAAAGTGCTGTGCAGTTTAAAAATAGCACTTTAAAGAGACTATTAGAAAAAGTATGAAAATGGTCAAGAGGTTTTCCTAAAAAAAGTATTTTGTTTCAAAAATACATTTGGAAACATCTCTGATCCCAGGCTATCTGACTATAGGTTATGTGGTGTGTGTATCTACATTTTAGAGGTATTCCAGAAATAGAAAAAAAGCTTCCCAAATATTGAAATCCACTTTAAAGAAATGCTATATTCACTTATTTATGCAAGATTTTTTTTTTCATTAATGAAGAAGATATAGTGTAGATGGGTCCTGCCAGTTTTGAAATTTTGACAGCCACATTTTGCTTATGCTCTTTTTGTGGACTTTAAAACATGGAGATTAATAAAAATTTTAGTAGCTTTACGGTAACTTTTGGATATTTAGGTAAAATCTCTAATTAGAAAAATAGATTAATGAAACAGGAAAAAATGTGATAGATTGAAGCTTTTAAAATATTTTTTTTTCCAAAATAAATATAGGACTTGGAGAAAATGTGTAGAAGGAGAAATGAAGTTAAGACTGTTACTTAGGTTGAAAGAGAGGAGTTCAAGGCATTGTTCTTTATAAATACGCATTCTGTAAGCTCGTAAAAGTGTATTTTCACCAAGTACCAATTTTGCTACATATATTTAGAACCATTTAAAAGCAAAAATCTTCAGCTCCCTGTTATAAAAGATTTTTTTATTCTATGAGAAATTTGTTTTTGCCTTCACCTTGTTAAAGTTAAGGAGTGACACCATTTGCTGTTTTCTGTTTCAGGTGCGCATCATTTGCTCTGCATCAGCTCCTGTATCAAGCTTATTTTTGTGTGATCATCATGACAGTGAGTTGGAGCAAAGCAGAATACTGATGGATGATTTGGGGCTGAGCCAGGTAGGTGATATTAACATAATCTCTTTTTATTATAAAACAACTTAATTGTTTTGGTTTGATGCATGGCTATGTTTTAAAGAACGAATGCAGTATGTATTTAACCACTGATTTGCCGCTTTCTTCTAAAGCCAGTATAGCAGACATATCCTCAACATCAGTAAATATAGAGAATTATAGCCTTAGAGTGGAAGGAATCTTTGTGGTAAAGCGAAGACCAGGGAGGTGGACTAAGGGGCTTGCAGTTACACCACTGGCCAATGGCAGGCCAGAGCTGGCCACCAGGCACCCGTGTCTGGTTCTGGACTCCCTCAGCCACACCATGCTGCCTTTTCTGGATATCCTCCTTCACATCTGCTGGATCTGTAGAGCATATGCTACAGTATCCAATCATGTGGACTGGCTGTTCTAGGACTTTGTGCCTGGCAAGTCCCTTTGCTTAAAAAGAAATCCACGATTCACCTCCTAACCCCATTCTGTAGACATTTGTGGAGCACCTTGGAAGAAAAGTTATGACCAACCTAGATATCATATTGAAAAGCAGAGACATTACTGCTTTTCCATCTAGTCAAGGCTATGATTTTTCCAGTGGTCATGTATGGATGTGAGAGTTGGACTGTGAAGAAAGCTGAGCGCCAAAGAATTGATGCTTTTGAACTGTGGTGTTGGAGAAGACTCTTGAGAGTCCCTTGGACTGCAAGGAGATCCAACCAGTTCATTCTAAAGGAGATCAGCCCTGGGTGTTCTTTGGAAGAAATGATGCTAAAGCTGAAACTCCAGTACTTTGGCCACCTCATGCAAAGAGTTGACTCATTGGAAAAGACTCTGATGCTGGGAGGGATTGGGGGCAGGAGGAGAAGGGGACGACAGAGGATGAGATGGCTGGATGGTATCACTGACTCGATGGACGTGAGTCTGAGTGAACTCCTGGAGTTTGTGATGGACAGGGAGGCCTGGCGTGCTGCGATTCATGGTGTCGCAAAGAGTCGGACACAACTGAGTGACTGAACTGAACTGTGGGTGCCAGGCTCTGAGGATGCTCTGTTGGAAACCAGCTGATGCTGGCCCAGTTCTCCTGGACCTTGGGGGGTCTGGTGATTCACTCCAGGCCAAACAGAAGTGGCTTTGCATTTCCTTTTTCTGTATGAATATTACAGGGTATATTTATCAACTGTAGACAACTGAAATATTAGTAAAAGATTTAAAACTATAAACACTCATCCCCCCCAATGAGGGGAGCCCCATTCTTTCAACCCCAGTGGTAGAAGACCATTTGGAATGAGGAAACCATTCCTTATTGACCTGAGTTGAAATTATGGACTCTCAGGAGTTTGGGGAAATGAGGCCAATAATTGTTTAAATAGTGAACTTTCAAAATATGATTTTTAAATCTACATGTAGAAATACATAGCTGCTTGTGACCCCATTTCTCTGAGAGCAATACATTCAAATAATGTCTTTTGACAATTTGGAAGAATATACTTAAGGGGCTACTTCATCTCAGTGTCTGAAATTCTTTAAATCATTGGTTTTTGAATTTTTCTTCTGATCAGAGTTCAGATACAGGGCAAAGTATGCTCAGCATTTAGGGCCAATAATACATGAAGAAATCCTGGCACGTGGCTATAGGGTCATGCAGTTTTACAGTAGGTCAGTAATTTGGATTTAGGAGTGCAGAACTTTTCTCTGAGAGAGTATAATAGCAAACTCCTAAGGAAAGAGGCAAGATTCAGTGTTCACTTACAGGCTATAGCCTGTGTTGAAATCACCAGTCCCAGCTTATTTGCTAGCCTCACGGAGGGCTCCCTAACTGAACCCTACATGGAAGGATCAAGTGTCCCAGCAGCTCAAGACCAAAAACAGCTCTGGCCTTCCCAAAACTCACTCCCAGACACAATCTCCAGGTCCCTAGAAGACCTCTCAGTCACCCAGTTTGGAAAAAGAGATTAGCCCTCAGGCCTCCCCTTGGGAACGTGGCCCTGACTGTGAAGGTTCAAGGGAGAGTCTTAGCCGCATATTGATATACCGGAACTACTGGGTTTTGTTGTTGCTTATTTCTTTCTTAAAAAAATATGTATTAATTTTTATTTATTTGTCTGTGCTGGGTCTTAGTATTGGCATAACATATCTAATTCCCTGACTGGGGATGGAACTCGGTCGGGCCCCCTGCAATGGGAGCTTGGAGTCTTAGCCAGTGGGCCACCAGGGAGGTCCTGATGTTACTTTTTTCTGGCATGCACTTTTTGAGAAAGAATTCCTTTTCTGTCTGAAATGTCCTTCCTTTAGATTTTGTAGAGAACTTTCATCTGAGCAAAAGTTTTCTTATTTGGATATTAGGGTGTTGTTTCAGCTTTAATTATTCGTCTAATGTTTTCTTCCTGTTAATTTGTTCTGCTAATTGATTACTGTTTTAAATTAGTCGATTCTCTAGTCTAATTTATATTAGCTGATTCTCTAGTCTAATCTAATTGTTGGGTAAAATTAGTTGATTCTCTAGTCTAATTTAATGAAAAAAATTTGTAGAATATTTTATAATCTAAGCTCAAAAAGTATTTTTTAAACTTGTACTTAGTTCTTTAAATTTTTAGTTGCAGAGGTTTTAACTGGTGCTGGATTGTTGTTTTATTTTTTTGATAAATAGGACTCAGCAGAAGGACTCGCCATGTTTACTGGAGAAGAGGAAATCTTTGCATTTCAGCGTACAATTTCCCGACTCACAGAAATGCAGACTGAACAGTACTGGAATGAAGGAGACAGAAGCAAGAAGTAACCATCACTTTTGCGTGAATAAAACTCTAGACAAATGATTACCGCAGGGAGAACTCTTTATTACGGGACTTGAAGGAATCATTTTCTCATCATTAATTATGCACTTTGTCCTCTGGACCATTTTTATCTAAAATTGCTGTCAAAGATATAGTGGTTTAGTAAGTTAAAGCCATTTTTAGGTCTACTTTTTGCCTGTTTATTTGGCCTTATTTCTACATCACAAAATTAAAATCAGCACTCTTACCAAGCTGAATGTAGACAGGCATTTTGGTTTCATATTAAGCTACCTGAATGAACCTTGAATACACACACCAGTAAACGTAGGGTGTCTGGACATCTGTGAGCTTTTGGCTGCCTGGTAGCCGCATGATAGAAACACATTTTTATGAGAGTGGAAGAAAAACACCCTACATTTCAATTCAAAACAAAAAAAGATTTCTGATGCACTTATCTCTGTGATTGTTGGGGCCTGTAAATTACTTTAAATCTCCCAAGTCTTTAGGCTTCCTTACAGCAGAGAGTATATTTTTTACCCTGAGTTCAAGCTTTGCAGGCAGTACCTGATCTCCAGTGGACATACAGCTGACTGAAAAAAAATCAAGGATTATGAAACCATAGAATAAGAAACAGGGGTGTCAAATTTCAACCGACAGGCAGATTCCCCCAACTCTGAGAGCCCGGAAGACAAGCACCAGGAATGGGGACCAGTGAGAGTGTCAGGAGGGGAGCACCCTGGACCACACTAAGCCGCAGAATGGACTCTGCTCGCTGAGGCCGTAAGACCCCGTGCACCGCAGCTCCTTCCCACTGCTCACGTGTGTTTGCTCTGCTCGCAGATGTCACTCCCACCCTTGCCTCTGCTTCTGCAGAGCGACGGGCTTGACAGTAAACGGGAAAGAACGTTCGCTTGACGAATCTACTTAAATGAAATCTGATTTGCCCTCCATGGAAGTCATTCCTTGACTCATTCAAATACAACCTGACTTTGCTAACTGTCACTCACAGAAGGAATCTTGGTTGAGGCTGTTACAAGAGTCTAAATCCTTATTCAAGAAAAAAAAAGAGAAAAAGAATGGAAATCCACAAATCTTGTGAAAATTAAATATTTTGGGAGAGTAGGCACAGGTGAGTCAGTTTAAAGAAATTATTACAATTATCAACATAAACTATGTCATTTATAGGTTAATAATCTACCCATACTAGTCTATTTTGGACCTTAACCTAAGTCAATCAGATGGATAGGTAGGGTACCCAAGAATAGCGAAACATTTAAATCAAAACTTCTGAAAATTAAGTGCAATTTGAAAATATTTTTATTGAAGTGAAACAGTGAGTTCAAAAAGATGTTAAACAGGTTATAAGGGAGAAAGGACAGGAAATAACCACTGTGCAAGATTTATTGCTAGAAATTTCTAAATCTTGCATAGAAATATAATCCTCAAGAGACAATATAACCATCCCTGTTTATAGACAAGAAAACTGAGGCTCAGGAAAGCAGTTTGACTGGAGATTCATCGTTTACAACCACAAAACTCAGGTACTGTGTTTTTTACCATACCACCTCTATAAAAACAAGATCATTTTTAAGAGTAATTCCTTTTTGTTTAATAAATTTACAACAGAACCATTACTTTGTACTCAGTAAGTATAAAATATTTAATTTTAGTCTTTCAATCTAAGCTTTTTGTTTTCACAGTTTTTTTTTTTTTTTGGCCAGATATGTTATCCGTTAATAAAAAGACAGTGTGAATGCTAGACAGACTGACTGGTGGACAGTCTGCTTGATAGAAAGAGGAGCTGTCCCTGAGTGTGTGGGTATATGTGAATAGTCCCCCACAAGTTCTGTTGTACAAGTTCATCTGAGGTCAGGTATTTGAAACAAGAATTTGATTTTTCCATAGAAACAATAATGTGATGTTAGTTAGGGCCCTAGCTAAATGTACAGAAGCTTATGGAGTTCTCAGTGCAAATGCCTTATAATTTTGGTACTAAAGAACTTAAACTCCTTTTAAAATACAGTTGCTGCAAGGTAAAACTATAGTTCAGGTTCCACCTGAGTACCCAGATCATGTCTACACTTTTGTCCTGCCCTCTAGGCCCCTTTTCCTGGACCTGGTGGGACAGGCCATGGCAGAAGGGGCTTGCTGAGAGTGGGGTCTGTGGGGATGAGAGGAGGAGACAGTGTAAGGGCCTGTTATATCAGCCTAAGTTCCAGAAGGAAAGAGGAGGGAGTATCAGGAGGTAGCTGGAAATGGTACAATGTTATTCCATCTCCTCTCCACTAATTGTTTCATAAAAAAGCCTACAAGAAAAGAAGCAAAAGCCTTCAAGAAAACCTGTTACCTTGAAACAATATGGTAGTTCTGCTAAAAAGGAAAGTAATGCCAAAATGAGAGGAAAATGACTCCTAGATCGGAAAGCATTTCAATATATGTGTTGTTTCTTCCAAGTCCTGCCCCAGTTGCCGTCTCAGCATTCCAGTCTTTCTCCCTGGGATCATGTGAAATCTCTCAGAGCAGATGCTCTGTCTCTCCTTTTGAACTGCTTTTAATTTGTACTTGAAGATGAGGTTTGAACTGACTGTTGCTGTGTTACACTCCCATTCACTTAAGAGGTGACCAAGGGTCATGCTGAGGGTTTTTATTGTTGGGAAAATGCCTCCAAAATGATCACTAATTTCCAAATTTAGAAGAAATCAAGTAGAGAAAAAGCACATTTTAAAAAGATAGAAACATCTGATCACTGCATTATTCTTGTGTTTCTTTAGACAATGGATAGGCTTATCTGTTAACATCAGTAATAATGACATGGTAGACTTAAAGAATTTTTAACCTATTTCTGATGTTTACAAGGCTCCAAAGACTAGTACTGTTCTAATCAAATTTATGTATTTTCAGTGGGATTTCAAGTTTTAGTCATAAGGCATTATTTTATGCCTTCTGAATATATTTCTTATACCTATAGGTGTGCAAATAACATAATTTAAAAATTACTTGGAACTTGGAAAATTAAAATTTTATTTGTAAAATATGTAAATGGACATACTCATATCCATTTATTTATTTAGCATTATCTAAGAAACACATTGTGCTTACTGTGTGCCAGGCATGGTTCTAAATGCTTTATAAATAAACTATTTTGATCCTTATAATAATTCTATGGTTATACCACTTGCAGACAGTGAAGCTGAGGTACAGAAAGTGGGTCCAACCACATACTGAATTGCTAAGATGTACGTTGGAGTCAGTAAAGTGATCAAAATAGTGACTTAATAAACTTTCATGTAACTGCTCCTGTCCTGAAAACATTCTTCTTACTCCAAGTAACTTGAGCCTACAGTTGCAGCCCCTTCATCTGGGATAAAAATACCCTGAGGAATTGGGGTCCTGGGTCCTGACATTTGGGTTCCTGATCAATTATGAAACTCTGGTAGTAAGTCTGTGACCTTGTATATAACTTTCCTCAGATCCACTAGTCTCATAAGACATCACTGGCTGGTAGAAAATTATTTTCTTTGGACATGAGTCTGTTAAATTTTTCAAGGCAGATTCTTCTTTCTCATTGGCACAGCAGTTCATTTTCCTGGAACAGAAAATTTAAAATAATCCAGTCTGTCTTCTTATTGAGTCTCTGCTGCCTCTATATTCCTCTGCACTAGAAACTTCACATTTGTCACCTCATCTCCTCACTGAACCCAGTCAAACGTATCATCTACTGACCTGTTTGTTGTGTGCGACAGTGTGAAACTCCAGAAGGATATCTATCTGTCCGTCTTCCAAGCCCGCTCAGGAGGGCTGCAGAGGTTGTCTGAGAAGCTTCCTCTCAGGGCTGTACTTGTTGGGGCCGTATCCATTGAGAGCTGGTCTCTCTGATGCACCTCTCTTTATCCAAGTAGGTGGGAAGGGCCCTGAATCTGGTTCTGCCAGCTTTTGCTTCGTGACCTTGAACTAGTGCTTTGAGCCTTGGTTTTCTTATCTATAAATGACGATAATAGCCATTTCATAAAGTTATTCTGAGGATAGTTGGTAAAAAGCACTTTGCAAACGGTAAAAGATTAAAGGAATATTAGTTGTTATTGACTGTAATGATTTTGATCAGAAAGCAACAATTAATGCCTACTCTGCTTTGTAACAAGAGATGACCAGTCCTAACCCGGTATGGTCTCCAGCAGAAGGGAGAGGTGTACATTACACGGCTGGACAGCTTGGGCACAGAGTTCTGGCCTAATGAGATGCTGTGAAGATTGTTAATTTCAAACCCATTCTTTCAGGATTAATAAAGAAAATTGTTTGGTGAACATCAGAGATTTCCCAGAAAGAGAGCACCATCTTGTGGTCAGTGAGAAGAAATGACAGCAAAAAAGTCTAAGAATCACACAGAGTTGGAGAGTTGTCAAAGTTGCTGTTCCCAGGCCTACCTCCTACACTGGAGAGTCAGATGCATTTGGTGAGATGTGGGGATCTGGTCTGTACTTGGTAACGCTCCCCGTGGGATGCTAATGTGAAGCCAGGGTTGATAAACCCTAACCACACACCCAGTATCCCCACGGAGGTGGGCCTATGTGGGTCTCCTGACTCCGCACCAGGGCACTTCCCAGGGAGACAAGGCTGCTGCTGTGACCCTCAGGGGACCTGGGGCTTGGGACCACTGGCACACCAAGGCCTGCCTGCTGCCTCCCAGAGCCTGTTCCTCTCCTTCCTTCCTTTGCTTTTCCTCCTTCCCCCGACTCTCCTGCCTTCTCCACCCCTACTAGTAACAGACTGGCTGACCCAGCATTGCTTCCCACTTTGCAGAACACTCGCTTCTATTCTCTCGTTTCGTCTACAGCAATTCTCTGAAAGTATGATTATCCCTACCCCCTATGAGGAAACGGAGGCCCAAGGTAACACAGCCAGGAAATACGTTTTCTAGTCCCAAATCCTGTACTAATGGCCTTGTCTGCCCGCATTTACTGAGCCATTGTGGACCTTGAGGGTTAGGACAGGAAGGATGTGGGTGTGGAGGCATTGAAGAGGGTTGCTCCTCACAGCATCATTTAGATGGCAGAGACCTGGAAAATGGTGATTGGCAAAACTGTGAAGTATCAATTGACACAATCATTATGTAAAAGCAGGTGTTATCATCACCAGTCTTTTTGTCTGATGAGAAAACTGAGTGTCAAAGAGATGGATTAACTGGAGGCCGCCTGGAGTCTGTCACTAAGGGAATGCATTGCTAAGGAATGTGGACTCTTCCCACAAGGAAATCCTCTGCAGCATCAGAAGCAATGAACTGTGTTTATGTAGGGACAACAGTCACACACCACTGAGGGAGAATTAGATTCAACACCATTAATACAAGCTTGGAAAGTGAAACTGAAAGTTGTTCAGTCATGTCCGACTCTTTGTGACCCCATGGACTATACACAGTCCATGGAATTCTCCAGGCCAGAATACTGAAGCGGGCAGCCGTTCCCTTCTACAGGGGATCTTCCCAACCCAGGGATCAAACCCAGGTCTCCCGCATTGCAGGAGAATTCTTTACCAGCTGAGCCACAAGGGAAGCCCCAAGTTTGGAAACCCACATATAAACACTAAATATTTTTCTAAGGCACAAAATCTAAATATATTTATGGCACTAGATTAAAGGAAAACAACATACACTAGAGTGGATGCTTAAGGGAGGAAGGAAATTAGGTTGAATATGGTAGATAAGAGGAAAAATAAAAATGCTGCCTCCCCTGGGCAAATGATGTCAACGTATCTTAAACTGAGGCATATGATCAACACAATTTGTTGCACCAGAGGTCCCTCAAAAGACAGAAGAACGGAAAATATTTTGGACAGAGTCGTCAGAATTTCTCCAGCACACCTCCAGAGAGGTGCAAAGACAACAGACATTTTTGGGATTGGCGGTGAGGCTTTGTAGAAAGTCTGCAAGAGTGGGACAAATGGGATCTAATTAAAGTTAAAATCACTTGTACAGCAAAGGAAACCAGTCCACAAAATGAAAAGACAACCTACAGACTGAGAGGAAATATTTTTAAATGATGCTTCTGACAAGGACTTAATTTCCAAAATGTACAAACAGCTCATATAGCCATATTAAAACAAACAACCCAGTCGAAAAAGGGCAGAAGCCCTAATTATATATTTCTCTAAAGAAGACATACAGATGGCCAACAGGCATAAAATCAAGCAGCACTAGAGCATATGCATATCCTGACTCACAAGGAATCCGGACACTCTACTCATCCAGGGGAAGGATCCAGAGGGCCTGACAGAAGGGCCAGGGGGCAAGAACAGAGCGCTGGAGGAGTCAAGAGTGTACTTGAGACCTTGTGTTGCTAAACCTTCCATAACTTATCACTACTCTTTGGGCTTCATCTATGAAGCTTTTTCTGTGAAGCTGTCTTGCTTATAATTTGATTAAATAGTGTACAGATATAAGTGGCCAATAAACACATGAAAAAAATGTTCAATAATTCCTTAGGGAGTTGCAAATAAACCCACAGTGATCTACTATTACATACCACTTGGATGGCCAGAATCAGAGATAAAATGAGGGTTGGCAAGGAGGTAGAGAAACTGGAACCTTCAGAAATTGCTGGTGAAAATGTAAAATGGTTGCAGCTTTGGAAAATAGCTTGGCAGTTCACAACATGTTAAACATTTGAAGTTACTATATAGGGACTTTCCTGGTGGTTCAGTGGTTAAGACTCCAAAATCCCATGGAGCAGGGGCCTAAGTTTGATCCCTGGTCAAGGAATTGTACTCATTTCACATGCTAGCAAGGTAATGCCCCAAATCCTTCAAGCTAGGCTTCAACAGTACGTGAACCAAGAACTTCCAGATGTACAAGCTGGATTTAGAAAAGGCAGAGGAACCGGAGATCAAGTTGTCAACATTTGTTGGATCACAGAGAAAGCAAGAGAATTCCAGAAAAACATCTGCTTCATTGACTATGCTAAAGCCTTTGACTATGTGGATCACAACAAACTGTGGAAAATTCTTAAATAGATGGGAATACTGGACCACCTGACCTGCCTCCTAAGAAATCTGTATGCAGGTCAAGAAGCAACAATTAGAACTGGACATGGAACAATGGACTGTTCAAAATTGGGAAAGGAGTACATCAAGGCTGTATACTGTTACCCTGCTTATTTAATTTATATGCAGAGCACACTGGATGATTCACAAGCTGGAATCAAGCTTGCCAGCAGAAATATCATCAACCTCAGACATGCAGAAGAAACTACCCTTATGGCAGAAGGCGAAGAAGAACTAAAAAGCCTCTTGATGAAGGTGAAAGAGGAGAGTGAAAAAGCTGGTTTAAAACTTAGAATTCAAAAAGCTAAAATCATGGCATCTGGTCCCATCACTTCATGACAAATAGATGGGAAAAAGAGGAAACAGATTTTATTTTCTTGGGCTCCAAAATCACTGTGGACAGTGACTGCATCCATGAAATTAAAAGATGTTTGCTCCTTGAAAGAAAAGCTATGACAAACCTAGACAGTGTATTAAAAAGTAGAGATGTCACTTTGCTGACAAAGGTCCATTATAGCCAAAGTTATGATTTTTCCAGTAGTCATGTGCGGATGTGAGAGTTGGACATCCAAGAAGGCGGAGTGCTGAAGAACTGATGCTTTTGAACTGTGATGCTGGAGAAGACTTTTGAGAATCCCTTGGACAGCAAGGAGATCCAACCAGTCCATCCTAAAGGAAATCAGCCTTGAATATTCATTGGAAGGGCTGATGCTGAAGCTGAAGCTCCAAAACTTTGGCCACCTGATTCAAAGAGCTGACTCATTGGAAAAGACCCTGATGCTAGGAAAGATTAAAGGCAGGAGGAGAAGGGGACAACAGAGGATGAGATGATTGGATGGCATCACCGACTCAGCAGACATGAGTTTGAACAAACTCTGGGAGATAATGAAGGACAGGGAAGCCTGGTGTGCTGCAGTCCATGGGCTCACAAAGAGTTGGATACAACTTAGTGATTGGATAGTAACAACAACAGGGAACTGAGATCCTGTATGCTACAACTAAGACCCAGCACAGCCAAAATAAATAAATATTATTATAAAAATACTATTTATTATTAAATAAATATTTAAAAATAAAAAATTACTGTATAATTCAGCAGTTCCACTCCTAGATATAATATATACCCAGTTGAAATGAAAATATATGTCCCCACAAAAATCATACATGAATGTTCATAGACGGCATTATCCATGTTAGCCCCAAAGTGAAACAACCTAAATATCCTCCAGCTGATAAACTGATACACATATTGTGGTATATCTGCACAATGGGTTATTATTCAGCATTTAAAACATGAAGTATCGTACATGCCACAGCATAGATGGACCCAGAACAAATTATGCTAAATGAAAGAAGCCAGTCACAAAGGCCAACATACTGTATGATTCCATGTATGTGAAATGTCCAGAGCAGGCAAATCCCTAGAGACACAAAGCAGGCCCTAGAGGTGGTGGCAGGAATGAGGACTAATTGCTGATGGGTACCGTTTTTTTTCTACAGTTAATTTCAGGGGGTCTGAAATGAGAGTGTGGTCATGATTGCACAATTCTGAGAATATACTAAAAACTACCGAACTGTACACTTGGCATGGTAGAATTTTAGGGTATGTGAGTTATATCCCAATAAAGCTGTTAAACATTGTGTACAGATATTCACTAATCATTCATTCATTCATCATTTACTTGCTGTCTCCTCTGCCAGGAGCTAGGCACATCAAAGTGAATGAGACGAAGGTTCACCGCGATGAGCTGCTGCTCTCCTGGGACAATACACGGGCGTAGTGTCAGGAGTGCCAAGAGGGCAGCTTGCCCAGGTGTCCTGGGAACATTGACAGCACTTAAGTCAGCCAGGAAGTTAGTAAAAGGCAGAGGAAAGGACAGAGCTACAGATGTTGTGTGCTGGGGGAGAGGGTGCAGGGTGACAAGACCCACCCATCCTGTCCAGGAGATAAACTGAGTGTGAAAACACAGCTCTGATACATGGGGCAGAGTGTGACAGCTACCATGAGAAATACTGAGTATTTTGGAAATTCAGAAGAGGGAGATACAGTGACTTGAATGTTACTCTTCTGAATGATCAGAGAGAACTGGGATTTAACTTGGTCCTCCCAGACTCAGTGGTTCATCTTTAGAACCCCAAATTCAGGGTGCATAGTGTGAAAGCTGCTGACGTCATTGAAACATGCCCCTTGTTTTGCTCTAATAACCTATCATACTTTTACCAAATTCTGTAGCATGCAGAATATTAAATTCAATTGCTAAAGAAGTATCAATTGATTTCTGTGGGTTAAAATAACATAGTCTGTAGAATTAAAAGTAATTGTTTATACCTTTGAGGTACTGACATACTCAGATTTAGCAGCACAAAGACAATCCTCAAAATATGAAGAGGTAACATTGTTTGGGGCAAAACAGACATCCGTGTGTGGGTGAGCTACATCCTCAGGGTGGGACCCCTATAGCCTAATGGTGAGACCCCTGTGATGTAACCCACGCTGGGAGGAGGAAGAGAAGGAGTGGACACCGGGTCCATCTGAAGGCTGAGTGGAGGCCTGAGGAACCTACCTGTGAACTTGGAGGCTGTCACCACCTCTGCACTCCCGCCCGGGACTCTGGCTGGGGTGGCCCACTTCTCACCCTCAGGCGTCCTCCTGCAGACCTCGCCCCGTGTGTGTTGGTTCTTTTGCAGCAAGGAGAGGCAGGCCCCCAACTCTGGCCCCAGCACAGACCTCCCCCTGTGGGGCAGGACAGCCAACTGGCACTGTGATGCTGTGAAAAAAATGGCCTCATTCTCTAAGATGAGTTGTGGGGTCCACAGAGAACGAATGCTCAGGAAACTCCTCTCACTGTAACCGAAAGTCTGCCAACGTTCTGCACACAGACCCTTGAGGCCGCTGCGTGGATTCTTGAGGGGCCCACGGGTGCTACGTTAAGAACCTGACAGTCAAGGTCACGCCACGTATGTGTGCAGCAGCATCTCCTGGGAAGGGAAGGGCTCAGAGTGCTGGCCTGCTCTCTGGAAGGTGACAGGGTCAGGGCCGGGGTACCTCCCCGCCCAGGAGCAGCTGCTGGTAACACTGAGGCTGCAGAGGAGACAGGAGCCCTGCACTGACCTCTTCCTGTAGGCCAAAGGCCCTCGGCCGCCCACGAGGCCCCTGAGGTATCCTGCAGGTTCAGAGAGAGAGTGGCCTAGTGTCAGCATTATAATCAGCAAGTTGTAAGGAAGATCTCGGGCTTCCCTGGTGGCTCAGCTGGTAAAGAATCTGCCTGCAATGCAGGAGACCTGGGTTCGATCCCTGTGTTGGGATGATCCCCTGGAGAAGGGAATGGCTACCCACTCCAGTATTCTGGCCTGGAGAATTCCATGGACCAAATAGTCCTTGGGGTCACAAAGAGCCAGACACAACTGAGCGACTTTCACTCACTCACTCAAATAAGATCTTACAGTTCTTCAACACTGTTTCCCTTACAGGAATGACCTTTCAAGCAGTAGAGTGGACCACTGATACTGTTTTCTAGATAATGGTATAGAATGATTTGTATACTGTGTGTTCCCCAAACCTATTGCACCAGCGGAATCACCTGGGAAGCTTCATACAGATTATTGGACCCCACCTCAAACTTAATGAATCTGAATCTTCAGTGGAGGGGCCTGGGAATCTGTACTTCAAAGAAGTGCTCTCAGAGAAACTGTGGTTAACTGAAATTGAGAAAGACTCCATACCTTTAATGTTCCTAAAGAAATTTGCCAAGAAATCAAATACTCAGAATTTACACACCCCAAATATTTTTTAATATATTTATTAGTTTTACCACATTTTTCTGTAACCCAAGGCATCTTTGAGCGGTACATAAAACACAGATATTAATTTGAATAGGAGTTTGAAGTTGCCTGGTAGCCTCATACATCTGATTTCCATGGAGCAATTGCCACTGTCTTATATTCCTCTGTCTGTCTGTCTCCCTCCCCTTCTCTTTTTTCCCCCGTAAGTGGATTTAGGATAATCCTAAGTTGGACCATTTCATCAAAATGACCTTACAGCAAGTATTTTTAGAGGACCTGGGTAAGGCCGCTCACTCGACTCGTGTGCTTGGTGATCCAGCCGCCCTGACCCTTGCATTTGTTGGTGGGGGGAGCAGGAGGGGGACACCTGTTAACAAATCACCATGAAAATAAGCAAGGAGACATCAGGGTGTTTAGTGCTGAGACAAAAAGGAAGGGTGATGTGGTGGAATGTGCCTGAGCGCCCCTCAGTTAGGAGCTCAGAGAAGCCCTCTGAGCACATCCCCGAATGACACGGGACCAGCCGTGTGACCCTCCAGGGAGGGCATTCTGGACAGAGGGAAGCTACTGCAAGGACCCTAAGGTTAAGGACCACACTACTGATGTGGGAGGGAGGAAGAACATCCGTTGAGTCCACAGCTCATGACCGTCTTCCCATGAGGCAAACATTTTTATTAAAGCCCGGTGTATCTGGAGTACTATTACAACGTCCCAGCCTACCACCTGTGGAATTTTTTAGTTTGTCCTTGAGAGTGATCTGGTGAGCTCTCCGTCCTCCACCTATACTTTCTCCCTACAGGCCCTCCTTGTTGACTAGGGGCTTCCCTGGTGGCTCAAATGATGAAGAATCTGCCTGCAATGCGGGAGACTTGGGTTCGATCCCTGGGTCGGGAAGATCCGCTGGCGAAGGGAATGGCAACCCACTCTAGTGTTCTTGACTGGAGAATCCCATGGACAGAAGAGCCTCGTGGGCTACAGTCCATGGAGTCGCAAAGAGTCAGACACAAATGAGCGACTTTCACTTTCCTAGAGGCCACTTCATCCTCTTCTCTCTCTCCTTTCTCCTTGTTTCAGTGGTACAAAAACCTATACCACTGACCAAAATGCCACCTCCCCCAGGAAGCCTTTCACAATCCTTCCAGGGAGAATGAACAAGAACACAGGGTCTTTTACTCCTTTCTCCTACACCTTTTCTAGCATTTCTCCAGCAGCGCCTACTTCATTCTGCCCTGGGTTGTATGCCATCCCATGTTTATACATCCCTCAGGCCAGTACATGAGGAAGGCTCAAGAACAGGGCCTGGGATTTATTCCTCTCTGAGCCCTACCGCACAGCTGGGTCTGCATGGGCATCAGCACATCTCAGAGTTTCCAGCTGGCAGAATGCCAGCATCCATTCATCCAGCATCATGGAGCAGCCGACCCTGCGCCGGGTTCATGGGAGGGACAGGAAGGTCCAGGCCAGCTCCTGTTCCTAAGAAGCTTAGAAATCCATGGCAGCAAGACTAGCATCCTCGAAGTCCTACCAGAGGGCAGCGGTCTCCAAACTGGGGCGAGTACACACTGCCAGGGCACATGACAGGTCCTGAGATGCAGGAAGAAAGCACAGGAAGTTCTGTTTTGTTGGAAAGCATATTTAAAATTGAGAAATAAGCCAAAAACTTAGAAATAAAAATTGTTTTACTCTTTTTCACAACCAGGCTTTCCCTTAGCATCTCTCGAGGCCTGCTGGCAGGCACCCAGAGCCACGTGACTTGTCCTCAGGGCGCAGTGGCAGCCACAGCGCTGAGCCTTGACAGTGCTTGTCCATCCGCCAGCAGTGAGTCACCTCATGCTTCAGTTCAGTGTTCCAGGGTGTCATTGACATGGTTCCTTTTATAAAGACAAGAGCGTTCAGTAACCGGATCTTCACAGAGTTTTGTAAATGAAATGGTGGAGGGTTGATGTGGCCATGAAAAACTTTTGTTCCACATAGAGGCTTTTCGATTGCTCATGGCAAAGTGCTTAAAAGAATTTTTGGACTTAAAGAAGAGTTATACATTTTTCTTTGACAAAGAAAAAAAACGTAATTGTTCTAAATTTGCCAACCATTCCTGTGATAAGTAGTTTAGTAGTTTTCTGCTAATTAGTATTTTTTAAATCAGTACCTTGAAGGAATGAGTGATGTTTTAAAAATCAGAGTGAGAAAGAAGCAGCTTTACAACAGCTGTAACTGCTGCTATAAAGAGAACATTTTGAACACGTCTGTGAATATTGCATCAAGATGTGATTTGTGGCCAAAAATGATGTCACTTATAAAAATTCCCACATCTGCACACTTACAAAACATGAAATTTCATGAGCTTCCAAATTAAGAGTTCATTTTTTTTTTAACCTTTTGGCATCAAGGAGATGGAAAATAACTTTGTGTAAATGGTGCATGGAATTGAAAAAACTAGTATCAGGAATTAGGAAGTGCAGCCATTTGAGTATTTTGTTTTGCTATAATAGCCATTAAAACCAAGTGTAGATATAAACTTAAGACTAGGCCTTTGAATCATGAAGTATTAAGCTGTAATTTTAAAAAAGAGAGTAAGGTATTTCCAATCACAGACTTGATGGCAAAAAGCTTTTCAAACCCTGTTAATAGATAAAACATAAAACTACATAATTTTTCTTTTATTTGAGCTTTCAAAAATATATGTTTGCTCTATGATGAACAATATACTGCTACATTAGTAGAAGCTATATTGGTAGCAAAATATGATCATGTTTACTGATTGAGGTAGATGATGAAAAACACCGGAGACCACACATTAGTGTGTACACTTGTATGGGCCACCTCCCCGGCATCTATTTCTTTTCTTCCACCAAAATTCAGGGTCCCATTTTCTTTGGCCATGCCCCATGTCGTTTTATGGCAGCCAGGCATGCTGTTTGAGATCACACCCCAGCTCCAGGAGTGGTCCCTGTTTGGTTTACACCAATCAGAGGAGCCCATTCCCCTTGGGCATTGTGACTGACTTAGGGATGAGGCTGCCTGGTCCTCACAGAGAGGAGAAATATTATTTACCAAGGGCTTCTGACCAGGAAGCCTCCTGGATTTTCTGTGTACTACTAGAAGAGATATCCTATCTTTCTCTGGACTTTGTAGCCTGAAGATATGAGGGCTGACCTGGCACTGCTACAGTGAATTCTTCAGCCCAGGGATGATGGCAACATTCGGAGGAGGTCAGAATGGAAAGAATCACACTCATGGACCCAGAACCCTAAGACAAGTTGAACCTCTGAATTAATCCATGCCTGAAGTTTCCCTTGCTTTCGGTTTTTTATTTTTTCAGTTATAGGAGCCAAGAAATTCCTTTTATTTTATTGGTACTTGATGAGCACTGAAGAAATGATGCTTTTGAACTGTGGTGTTGGAGAAGACTCTTGAGAGTCCCTTGGACTGCAAGGAGATCCAACCAGTCCATCCTAAAGGAAATCCATCCTGAATATTCACTGGAAGGACTGATGTTGAAGCTGAAACTCCAATACTTTGGCCACCTGATGCAAATAACTGACTCATTGGAAAAGACCCTGACCCTGGGACAGATTGAAGGTGGAGGAAAAGGGGACGACAGAGGATGAGATGGTGCGATGGCATCACCGACTCAATGGACACAAGTTTGGGTAAACTCCGGGAGTTGGCGATGGACAGGGAGGCCTGGTGTGCTGCAGTCCATGGGGTCACAAAGAGTCGGACACGACTGAGCGACTGAACTGAACTGAACTGAAAATTGAAAAGTCCCAATCAGAGGGTAATAAATTTAGCTGAACTATGCAGTAGAAACATAAATGTTCTGGAATACCACTGATGGGCCAGCTGGTTAAATTAGGACTTGTTTGTAGAGTCTGTCCTGAAGCCTAGCTAATTTTGCACTTCAGAACAAAGTTGAGTTGATGGGATGAGTTGGAGCACCTTATGTACCCAATTTCAGCAAGAGATCAACTTGCTAAAAGTTGGCATCTCATGTTTTCTGCCTCCCTTTTGGTAACTTTACCATGTTCTCAGACAATCAGTTTCTTCTCACCTGTTCCATTCTAAGGGGTAAATGAATTAAGGGTCCAGTGGATTCTCCCTTCCAGGGTGTGGATTGCAAGGGACAGAGAGCACTGGAGATGCTTGAAATTTGCATGTATACTCAGCTCTTGGCCACTAGATGGCAGGAGGAGACCAGTAAACAGAGCAAAGACCTGCGTCTTCCCGGCTGTGCAGAAGGCGGCCCTTGCTCCACATTAGGGAAACCATCACCTTGCCAGCGCCTGGCCAGGTCCCCATTTTGGGTAAATTACTAAGGAGAGAAATCATTTTCTTTTTTTCCTAGAGTCCCCTGTAAAACAATAAGAGGTGCTGGCCCAAACAAGTGAATTCTGTGAAGCTTAATAGTGAAGGCAGCCACCAGGGATGGGTAGGCATTTCTGCTTCTTCCTCTCGCTCTCTGCCTCTCTTTCTCCATCTGCAAAGTGGGGGTCCTGGTTCTAGCCTACCTTGCTGTGACAGAGCAGGTAAGAGAACTGCCCTGAGTTGAAAGGTGTTTTTCTGGGAAGACTGGCATCAGGGCACCATGTATGTCCAGCCCTCTCAGAGCCTTCCGGGAACAGTGAAGTGCCCTATGATTCAGGTGACTGTGGTCCCTGGGATGGTCCGTAAATCCTGACCTCATTCTCTACTTAAGGAAGACAGTGACAAGCCCTCACCAGAAAGAGGTGTGTCTTGACAAGTGCCAGAGGCAGTGAAGAAGGATGTTTCCTTTGTTGGGGGCACTCTGGGGTGGATGGATTTGGAGGCAGTGCTGTGGCTGAGACTTCAGCCTTGTTCGGACCCCACCTGATTGTCTCAACCTCAACTCCCCCGACCTGAAGGTCATGCCTATCTCATAAACCCTCACCGGCTCAGCCAAAGTGAAAAGAAACGTTAATTCTGATCTGAACAGATTTTGTACATAACCATGTGCGACAGTTAGAAACGGTTGCTTCCTGGTCCTTCATGTTCAATTTCTCCCTTTTCACAGGGTATCTTCTTGTCCTCACAGGGAAATGTGGAGTCTCTGGGCTTGGAGGAACCTCGTGGCATTCGAGGTGCGAGCGGAGGGAGCCACCTCTGGCCCGTTTCTGGTCAGCCAGCTTGGGCTTCTTTCTGCGTCATCCTATCTCATACACATCGCTGGTATTTCTTGGCATCTTAGGCTGTAAGAGAAGCAACGTAACTGGGGTCACTATGTGTTTTCATTTTAATCAGGAGATTCTTCTTGAGACTTTACCAAAGTTCTTTCTGTTCCCATCCTGACTCTACAAATATCTTACACGTGGTGGCTGGGAGGTGAAAATTAAAACAAACTGGAGACTTCAGAGTTACTAGGATTAGTTACTGAGTTACTAGGAGGAGGCAGGGTGCTCAGGCCTTGGCGAGTAGCATCTTTCAAGGCATCAGGTTTTCTCTAAGTGCAGCCACATTCAGGTGACTGTGGTTGGAGCAGCCTCTGGCTGGCTTCGCGGGAACCTAGAAATCTTGGCCTAAGAATAAACCCTTTTTGAGTTGGAATGTTTCCTAGATCAGGCATTGGGAGAAAGTCTGGTGGTCCAAATGAAAGGAACTTGAGAAATAGAATTCAAGTGGAGACATGTCATTGATACAAAACGACTTTGGAACAAGGAGGCATTGGTGGGGTCATGTGCTGGGAGGGTGGAGAAGACTGCAACAGAGTGCTGGGTCAGCCGCTGGGCCCTTGGGCATAGCCTGAGGGGCCCTGAACTGTGACCGAGCGAACTCAGGGGAACCTGCCATTGGCTATTTTGCAGGGATCCAGGGGACCTGGTAGCCAGCAGCAGCAAGAGCAGGGCACCCTCAGCAGGGAGGTCAGTGAGGATCCACAGCCACCCCTACAGAGAGACTGATGTCAGACAGCATCACACGGATGCTTCCAGCAAGGATGGCAGTGGCGAGGGTGTCAGGAGCATTGGGATGGCATTGGCTCAGGACATGAAGAGGACCTGGGTTCACACTGAATTCACGCAGGCAAAACGGGGCTTGAATAGTGACTGGGACCCTCACCATCAAGCCCCAGTTTCACCTCCCAAGATTGTTCTGAAAAACAGTCCGTTCGGGAGAAAAATGCTCTAAGCTCAAATCTCATCCCCAAGGTGACTGATTCACTTTTCAGCAACTATTGATAACTTTTAAAAGATATACAAGATTAGAATGAAGGTGGTCATGGTGACTATAAAACCCAGAATGGATGCTAAGGGCTTTATGGTATAGCTCATCTCTTTTTAAAAAGGGCTGTTTCCCCTGAAGCTGAATCTTTCCTGTGACAACAGCTGTAAGTTAGCCAAGGCAGAAATGGAAGACATTGAGCCCATTGCCCACAAACGCAGAACCCCGCTGTCGATGAGAAAATGCTGGCATCCCAAAAGAATAGGAAGCCAGGGGTCTGGGAAAGGGGATACTCAGCAGCCAGGCAGGTAAAAATATCCATCGATATCTTTGCCCAACATTTTTGTACATGAGGCCCCCTTTGAATGTGAAAAGGAGCCAAGGCCTCTCCCATGATCGTGGCTCTACTTGATTATTAATTAACAGAAAAATTCACAGTGACAAGTATTTACAATGACACTTAAATACCATTCAAGAAATAGTAATGCATGGTACGTGCGAGAGACTGTTTTTCAACCTCAGGCAATGTTTGGAGGATATTAGCAGAGACACAGTAACAGCTCCTGTAAACCCAGGAGGTAAAAGACTGAGATGTATCCCTACCCTTAAGAAATCTATTATCTAGTTTTTAAAATTGGGCCCACACAGGCTTTGACCTGGCATTAGCACAGCACTGACAGGCTGAGAGCTTTGGGACAAGGCAGGCAATTACATGGACCCTCCACCCGGAAAGTCCCTTGCTGAATAACTGGGGACTATGGAAGGAGGGCAGGGCTTCCCAGGGGGCGCTAGTGGTAAAGAATCCACCCACCAATGCAGAAGACATAACAAACGTGGGTTCAGTCCCTGGGTTGGGACGATCTCTTGGAGGAGGGCATGGCAACCCACTCCAGTAATTCTTGCCTGGAGAATCCCATGGACAGAGGAACCTGGCAGGCTACAGTCCATGGGGTCACAAAGAGTCAGACACAACTGAAGCGACTTAGTATGTATGCACAGGAGGGGAGGGGAGAAGATAGGAGGTGGAAAGGGGCAGAAGGGAAGTAGGAGGGAGTTGGGGGTGGGGAGGGGAAGTGGCGCCATCATCAGTTCTGGGGCCTGACACACAGCAGCTGCTACGCTGAGCCTCCAGGGGAGCCAAAAGAGTAAGATGGGACTGCCCATTTCTCAGAGGTTCCCTACCTGAAGACCTAATTGGCATTGCCTGGTGTAGAGCTGAGACAGTTTTTTCTGTCTGCCTCACAGAAAATGGGGATTTCCTGCAGAACCTCTCCAAGGCCCAGCAGGCTTGAGAAATGTGAACCTTGTAGACAGAAACTTAGCCTGAAGGCAGCCTGGCTCTATTACAGGCTCTTTCCAGTGCTTTGGAAAGAGTTCACCCTTCTTGACCTAAATGGGAAGGAAATCTAGAAAAGAGTGGATGTATGCATATGACTGATTCACTTTGCTGAACAGCAGGATCACAACATTGTAAAGCAACTATACTCCAATTAAAACAAAACACAGGGGTCACTGGGCAAGACAGATGGACTTCTTGAGGAGCTGTACAACACGCTGCCCACAGTTCTGAAAGGTCATCACCATGATCCTTACTGCTTTTTAAAAAGTTCACCTTTCTGCCCAGAGATTAGTCCTCCTTCCCTGGATACTTTAGAGCTAAGTGGTTAAAGAAAAAATAGATCAGTAGCCTGATTTGATGCTCCCAGACCAGCGAGTGGTTAGACTTTGGTGAGTGGGGGTGGGGAGATTGAGATTGGCAAGTCTGCCCCTCCCTTCCCCCTTTCCCTTGTCCCCTCTCCCCCCTGCAGGTCCAGAAGTCCATAGGTCTCTTTTTCCAGGGGCTAGGGGTTGTCATGTGAGTGCAGGAGGGCACCCTGACTCAGCATGAGAGAACACGGTTGAACCAACAAGAATTTTGTGTTTTACAGTTGAGTTAGGGACGTGGTGGCAAGAAGAAGATGTGATTGGGACATAGTCATAATAAACCAAGGGTCACCAGGAAGTTGGTAGGCTCCAGAGCTGGACCCAGGTAGAGAAAATGAGACCTTCCTAAAAAGCATCTCTAAAACACACTAACGCAAGCAGATAGAAACCAGGTTGCTTTACAGTAATGCCAATTCAGCAGAAATAAGGATCCTCCAGGGCAGATTATTTGTGGTTGGGAGCTAGATGAGTCTGGTAACTGTACTATAATATTTTTCTCTTCTCCTTTACACTCAGGAGCACTTGGCATCCTTCATCAAGGCTGTGATTACATTAGGTACCTGCAAAAGGCTTTGATAAAAGTAATGTAATTTTGTGTATCTCTGATCATTTGCTGATTCAGTAAGAGGTCAGAGTCTGCTACCAATGGCAGCTCTATGAGCAGGGACTGTAGTTTAAATATCGACTACTTTTGTGCACAGTGATACCAGAGGTATGGGAAGATTCCAAAGATCAGCCCTGCCTTCCTTTCTCCTGTCTTTCCTGTCTCCTTTCCTTCTCCATTTGTCGAGAGACAAAGATGAGCTGGACATAGTCCCTGGCCTCACAATCAGTTGGGGAAACAGCAAAGATGGCCCTTGCTTAAAAAAAAAAAAAAAAAAAAAAGAGCTAAATCCAATGGTTAGAAGTTGGTAAACCATGAAGATATAACAAAAACCAACTAACAGGAAACAAGGCAAAACAAAACAGTTCCTTGGCATTTTACCTGAGTATCAGTGATATGGGCCCAAAGCTTTGTTTGTAAAAGGGTACAAACTGAAGATGTTGGATAAGTGCTTGTTGGAGAAATTAGCACTGTCACAGACGCTAGTGCTAGAAAGTGCTAGAAAGCTCAGAAGGCCTTGGTCTTCACAGTGAACCAAACCTACTGGGTTCAAGTCCCAGCTATGTCAGGGCCTCAGCTTGGAAACTCCAGGCTGTGGCTTCAGTTTGCTCATTTCTGAAATGGAGAGAACATTATCTCCTTTATAGGACTATGGTGATTAATGATGATTAAATATATATATAAACTCTCAGTTCAGGCATTGCTCTTTTGCAATTGCTCAACAAGTCTTAACTAAATCTAAATTGTTTAAATCCATTGTCATTAAAAGAAAATTAAAAAATTAAACAATCCAATGATTCTAAATGCTGGTGAGAATGTGGATGAAGGACCATGTCCATACAGTGTGGTTGAGAGTGTAAATTGTACAACTACTTTAGACAACTGTCTCGTATTCAATGAAGTGGACAATGCACATGGCTTTGACCTAGAAGTTTCTCTATTAAGTACATGCTAAGCTCATGCACACATGCCAAGGAATGCTCAGTACAACAATGTCTGCAGTTACCTAAACTGGAATCAACCCAATTAGCCATCAGCATAACAACAGATAAATATCGATATCTCTATATACAGGTTATGGCTTCCCAGGTGGTGCTGGTGGTAAAGAATCCGCTTGCCAGTTCAGGAGACACAAGAGATGTGGGTTTGATCCCTGGGTTGGGAAGATTCCCTGGAGAAGGGCATGGCAACCCACTCCAATACTTTTGCCTGGAGAATCCGATGGACAGAGGAGTCTGGCGGGCTACAGTCCACAGGGTCACCAAGAGTCAGACATGACTAAAGTGACTCAGCATGCACACACATATACAGGTTATAGACAGATAACTCTTCATATAACAGTACAATGTGGCCACGAAAATGAGTTAAGTACAGCAGCACACAGCATCATGGGTGAACTTTACAAACATAATATCAAGGAGAAGCAAGACATAAAAGAATATATGTGGTGTGATTCTATTCATTGAAGGTCAGCTCAGTTCAGTTCAGTCACTCGGTCGTGTCTGACTCTGCGACCCCATGGACTGCAGCATGCCAGGTTTCCCTGTCCATCACCAACTCCCAGAGCTTGCTCAAACTCATGTCCATTGAGTCAGTGATGCCATCCAACCATCTCATCCTCTGTCGTCCCCTTCTCCTCCTGCCTTCAACCTTTCCCAGCACCAGGGTCTTTTCCAGGGAATCAGTTCTTTGCATCAGGTGACCAAATTATTGGAGTTTCAGCTTCAGCATCAGTCCTTCCAATGAATATTCAGGACTGATTTTCTTTAGGATTGACTGGTTTGATTTCCTTGCTGTCCAAGGGACTTTCAAGAGTCTTCTCCAACACCACAGCTCAAAAGCATCAATTCTTTGGTGCTCAGCCTTCTTTATGGTCCAACTCTCACATCCATACATGGATACTGGAAAAACCATAGCTTTGACTATATGGACCTTTATCAGTAAAGTGATGTCTCTGCTTTTTAACACACTGTTTAGGTTTGTACATAGCTTTTCTTCCAAAGAGCAAGCGTCTTTTAATTTCACAGCTGTAGTCACTATCTGCAGTGATTTTGGACCGCCCCCCCCCCCCAGAACAAAATCTGTCACTGTTTCCACTGTTGCCCCATCTATTTGTCATGAAGTGATGGGACCATATGCCATGATCTTAGTTTTTTGAATGCTAAGTTTTATACCAGCTTTTTCACTCTCCTCTTTCACCTTCATCAAGAGGCTTTTTAGTTCCTCTTCACTTTCTGCCACTAGGGTGGTATCATCTGCATATCTAACGTTGTTGATATTTCTGCTGGCAATCTTGATTCCAGCTTGTGAGTCATCCAGCCTGGCATTTCACATGATATATTCTGCATATAAATTAAATAAGCAGGGCAACAATATACAGCCTGAATGTACTCCTTTCCCATTTTGGAACCAGTCCATTGTTCCACGTCTCGTTCTAGCTGTTGCTTCTTGACCTGCATACAGATTTCTCAGGAGGCAGGTAAGGTGGTCTGGTATTCTCATCTCTTTAAGGCAGGCAAAACTAAATGATAGTGTTAAGGGATGCAAACATAGGTGGAAAACTATGAAGAACAGCAAAGAAATGATTACCACACAAGTTAGGAGTGATTACTTGGAGGCAGGAAGAGGAGGGTTTTCATGGGGAAGGGTACCCCAGGAATGTGTAAGGTGTTAGTAATATTTTATTTCTTGACCCAGGTGTTACTTACATGGGTGTTCTTGCTCGCTTTCTCTTTTTAATATGAGTGTTCTCTTTGTAACCACTCATTAAACTGCACTGTTAACATAAACTGTCAGCTGTTCTGTGATTTTCTGTAAGCAGGTTAGATTTCTCGACAAAAAGTAAAAAAAAAAAAAATATGCTGAAGAAAATGGGACAACCACCCTCAGAGATATAGGACAAGAAAAAATGTGTCTTTTAAAACATTTTAAGTGCCTGTGATTCATATTGGATAAGTTGAGGCATTCAAGGTTTGTCAATTTTTATATCTGACAGAATGCAGTAGCATGAGTAGGATCACATTAAGAATTTCCAGGAGGAATTTTTCAAGCCATCTAACATTTTCATCTTCTGAGTATTTCTTGGATTCAGAAGTTAAGTAACAGTGATAGATAAATTTCAATCTGGCCTAATTTCAGTGTTAACATACAACTATGAAAAAATGGAGGGGAATAACTTAAAACCTATATATGCAAACAAGTCTTATATGATTGAGATAGGAATGCAACTCTTATTTTTCACTAGGGGATCAATTAATTTAAGAAGAACAATTTATTGACAACATGGAGTTTTTACAGGGGAAATGGGTCAAAACAGTCACTTCTTTTAGTCTGGGCCTCATGGAATTCTTTTGCCTCTGATTTCCCCAGATCAGGCCTGATTTTCTACTCAGTGGGTAAGCAGACTTGATTTTACCACTTAACCCAGAGATTTGCAGGTCTGGGGGCCTGCTGGCAGTGGTTCCTGAGGTTACTGACCTGCCCTTAGCTTTTGGGCCCTCCTCTCCACTGCCTGTTCACTGGAGAAAGGCCTCCTGTGCAGCCCACGATCCCTCCCATCTTAAAGCTCCATGTCACAACCCTCCCAGTCAGTTGTCATGATAGCCCATTCACTTTTCAACATCTAATTTTTTTTTTTTTTTTTGTATTGGGGTGTAATTGATTTCTTTAAAAACATTTTTATTTATTTGCTTGGCTATGCCGGGTCTTAGTTACAGCACATGGGATCTTCCATCTTAGTTGCAGCAGGCGGGATCTTTGGTTGCGGCATGCAAACTCTTAGTTGCGGCATGTGGGATCTACTTCTCTGGCCAGGGATTGGAACGAGGCCCCTGCTTTGGAGTGTGGAGTCTCAGCCACTGTACCATGAGGGAAGTCCCTGGGGTGGGGCTGAGTTACAATGGTGTGTTACTTTCTGCTGTACAGCACAGTGAATCAGTTATACATATCCACATATCCACTCTTTTTAGGTCTTTTCCCATATAGGTCATTACAGTGTACTGAGTAGAGTTCCCTGGGCTATATACAGTAGGTCCTTGTTAGTTATCTATTTTATATACAGTATATTTGAATCCCAATCTCCCAATTTATCCCGTGCCTTCACTCCCACGGTAATTGTAAGTTTGTTTTCCACATCTATGACGCTGCTTCCGATTCATACGTAAGTCCACTTGTACCGTTTTTAAGATTCCACATGTAAGTGATATCATATGACATTTGTCTTCCTCTGACTTATTTCACTCGGTATGACAGTCTTTAGGTCCATTCATGTCAACGACATATTTTTATGGCACAAAAAGTGAAAAAAAAAATATCCAGCTTAGACCTCATCCTTTTGTTGGCTGGCAAAATTCCCACTCCCAGAATTCCAAAGGGAGTTTCACTCTTCACAGAGAATAGGAAAGCCTGACCAAAAGCAATGGGTTTGGTCAGTTCCCCATACAGGACAGGTACCCTGGGTTTATGTTCCCTTTGCTTTTCTAATTGAAATATAAGTTGAGTATAATATTATGTTGGCTTTAGGTGTGCTACATAGTGATTTGATGTTAGCATATATTATGAAAGGAGGGATTGTGTTCTTTTATGGAATTATTCACTTGGCTTAGTTATTTGTTTCCCAAATACAGATTTCATGAAAACCATTTTAAGTGATAAAATATGAAGGCTTCAAATTATACATTTGAGAAATGAAATAGCAAAAGGACTCTAAATGCTATGCAAATCTGTGAGGTTCAGATTTAATGCTTTCACAAAATCACCACTGTTTGTAGGCCTGGACACTTCCTCCTCACATATGTTTCACTTAGTGATTTTGTCACCTGCTTTGGTGGCATCAGCTGTCCTTCCAGAAATGAGCACAAGTAGTCCACAAGAGGGCAGAGAAATGTGTTGAAAAAAATGTGAACTACTCCAGGGAACCTTCAGGTGAGCCCTTTCCAACATGAGAAGAAGAGCTACCTTCTGAGAAGAGGGGATTGAACCATTGACCAGAATTTCTGCCCTGGTGAGGACCTGAGTGCTCTCAGGCCACTCGCCTTAAACTCCATCTCCTGGAGTGGGCCGAGCCAGTTCCCAGAGCATGTCCCACAGCGCCCCTGCGTTAGCAGGCCACCACAGAGGACCGAACTCAGAGAACATTTCTTCCAACGAAGGAAACACTTTCTCTTAAGATGTTTAAAACATTTGTTCATGAATAGCATTCAAGCTCAAATACGCCATCCTCACACTGACTGTGGGAGTGGCTTTGCGTGGTACTTTTCTATGTTACAGCCAGGGTTTGCTATAACATAGACACAGGCCTCACACCCTGTCAGCTTGAGAACTTTAAATTATGCTTGCAAACTTTGTCAAACTGTAAAGTTTTTCCTCCGACATCTTCCTGCTTTACAGGTTTGCTCCATTCCCAGGTCTGGATTTGGCAGAGGCAAAAATCAGACTTGATATCCCTTGAGTCCTAAATCATACCCTGTAGGGGATTTAGTATCAGAGTATTCCAGAAAACTTCACACGTTAGTGGACATGCCACATTACCCCAGGGAGATGCCATACATTCTGAAGAGCAATGAATGGTTCCATATGGCCTTGATTTCTTTAAAGTACCACATCAATGTTTCAAACTAATTTGTATTTAAGATGCCAATCCTAGTCATTTAAAATAGATTTCATACCAAGGGGACATGGTCACATGCTCACTTCACAAGTTTTCCCAAGTTGAAAAATGGAGTATATGAGCCACTTTCAGAAGTACTTTCAGATCTACTCAGTTGTTTTTTATAGACTCTTGTTCCTTGTTTATATTTTCAAACTTCTCTTTTATTTCTTGAAATATATTAAGCACACTTGATTTCTGCATCTGCTTATTCCAATACACCAAATCTTCGTGTGTTTGACTCAACACTTTGTTTCCATCTGCTCTTACTTATGGAGGCTTGCTTTCTTGTATGTTTTGTGTTTTCTGATTGTGAGCTTTTGCTCCTGAAACTTTATCTGCCTCCTTTGGGGCCTAGGCTCAAGATATTACTTCAGAGAGGCATTGTGTTTGCTTCTGCCAGTTGTTTGGAGGACTCCAAACTTGAACTTATTAACATTTTAAAATTGTCTGGTATCATGAATTTGGGTCACAATTTTATATGTAGACTACACCATAGTTATGAACTTTCAAGGAAGATTTAGATGTCTTTTTAAAATTCATCCAGGTCAGTTCCCCCTGAGCCTCCGCCGCCCCTCTGCCAGCGCTCCGGCGCCACCTCGGGCCGGCGGTCCTCCGCGGGAGGGAGCGAGGCGGCGGGCGGCCAGGCGAGCGGCTGACGGGGGCGGCGGGGCGGCCGGCGGATCCTTCAGCGCTCGGCGGCGGCGGCGGCGCGTTGTTTCCATGGGGTTGGCCCTTAGAATTAAAAAAATAAAATAAAATAAAATAAAATTCATCCAGCACCAGAATCAAGACAACCAAATTTTAGGGGTTCTCCTCTGCAGGTCAAATCCATGGGCACCTTCACTTCAGCTCTTTGGAGTCCCAGTTTTATGGGTGAAGTTCTTTTTTAAATGTATACATTTTTAGCTTGTATAAAATTATTTTTTTCCAAATTTACTGAGATAACCTACATACAAGATTGTATAGGTTTAAGATTTTCATGATTTGATATTACATATATATTGTGAAATGACTGCCACAATAAAGTTAGTTAACACATCTGTGACCTCATATAGTTACTTTTTTTTGTATGTGGTGAGAATATTTAAGATTTACTCTCTTAGCAGCTTTCATGTATACAACAGTATTGTTAACTATAGTCATCAAAACTTACTCATTTTATAACTAAAAGTTTATACTCTTTGACTAACATCTTCCCATTTCCCTCATTCACCAGCCTATAGCAACCACCATCTACTTTCAGTTTCTGTGAGTTTGGCTTTTTTAGTTTACACATACAAATGAGATCATACAATATTTTTTTTTCCTATCTGACTCATTTCACCTAGCATAGTGACCTCAAGGTTCATCAAGGTTTTCACAAATGGCAGAATTTCCCTTTTTATGACTGAGTAATATTCCATCATATATATGTGTGTGTATATAATGGAATATTACTCAGTCATAAAAAAGGGAAATTCTGCCATTTGTGCAAACCTGGATTGCCTGGAAAATCCCATGGACGGAGGAGCGTGGTGGGCTGCAGTCCATGGGGTCGCTAAGAGTCGGACATGACTGAGCGACTTCACTTTCACTTTTCACTTTCATGCATTGGAGAAGGAAATGGCAACCCACTCCAGTGTTCTTGCCTGGAGAATCCCAGGGACGGGGAAGCCTGGTGGGCTGCCGTTTATGGGGTCGCACAGAGTTGGACACGACTGAAGTGACTTAGAAGCAGCAGCATGTGTATATACATATATACAGATATATACATACCACGTTTTCCATGCATCTGTTCACAGATACTTAGCTTGTTTCCATGTCTTGGCTACTGTAAGTGGATGTAGGGGTGCAGATAACTTTTTGAGATAATGATTTCATTTCCTTTGGATGTATGCCCCAAAGTGAGATTGCTGGATCATATAGTAATTCTATTTTTAATTTTTTGAGGAACTTCCATACTCCTTTCCATAGTGATCATATCAATTTACATTGGGAGAGATTTCTTACTTTGCTCATGATCTTGCACAAGCCTAAGGCTTTATCTTCTCTCAGCCCCTGTACCTTGACAGTGTGAAAACTTATGACACTATCGTTTGACAGATTTCCTAGGAGCTTGCTCACTTCCCAGGAGTCCCACTTGAACTTTGTTTTTGGTTTCTGTGGTTCTCTTTCCAGCTCAATGATTCATTGAAAAAAAATTTTTTTAATCTTATCCAGCTTTGGTTTTCATCGAGTGGTCTGTTCCGGTTATCTACCCACCACATTAAGTTGAAGTGCTATAGAAACAAAGCTAGAAATGTATAACCAGGTGCTAAGCACAGCTGAAGTACAGTTTCTCAAGTATTTCTGTTGCCTTCACTTTTTATTTGGAACAAATCTCTGTCCTCAGAATGCCAGACGGTAGCTGAGTGGAATAGGGATAATGGTGTGCTAGCAAACTGGCTCTCAGAAAGAAACACAGAAGACTTGATTATGAGCATTTGCCATTTCTGGGGGTTGAATATTCCCAAGCAGCTGCCTTCAAGCTACCGGGTCAACTCACAGAACAAAGAGTTGGGAAGAGATGAGCACAGTTGTTCCTCATGCACTGGAATGAACTAACTCTCCCTACTGCACAAGAAGACGCAGGACAGGGTGGCTGAGTCGGGTGCCTGGAGGCCAGTCAGGACTCCAGAGTGAGGGGAGAGGGCCTGATGAGGAAGAGGGGAACTGGAGGGCACGCACCAGCTTCCTGTTGCCATGTGGGCATTGTGCCAGTGTCACCAGATGTGAATTTTCAAGGAGAGTTAGAAATCTAGCTTTTAGGTGAAATCTTTTAAAAATGTTGGCCATTGACTCACAAACTTTAAAAATCTGTGAAAGAGCCAAAAAAATACCCTGACGGGGGACAGATTTGGCCAGATATCCACCAGCTATGGACTGGTTGGGCTAGTGCTTGGGGTTATGCTTGCTTATCTAGTTCTAGCCTTATTTCTCTAGGTCAAATGGCCCATGTAAAGAAATGCTGTTAGAGAGACAGTGGAGGGTTGGGGGAAGAGCACACGCCGTGGATTCAGACAGACCTCAGATTTCAAATCCTGAGCCTGCTGCTTACTCTGTGATCTTGGGGAAAGTCTGTAAAACGAGAGCGATGGTCCTTGTTTGAGTAGGTTGTTCTAGAGATAACCCGAGATGTTATGTGTAGGGAACCTGCCCCCTGTGTGGAGTTAGTTAAGGCTCTGTCATCATTCTTAAGCAGAAGCCAGTTAGTCACAGCTGAAGGCAAACATTGGTGTGTGTGGAAGAAAGACCTCTAGCTCACTCTTATCAACCTTCACTGCCTTGGAATTACCCGGAAAATATTTTAAAAATATCAGTGCCAGAGCCTCCTGTTAAAGATTCCAATTCAGTTGATTCAAGAAGCCTGGCATCATTATCTTAAAAAGTGCCCCCTTCTCCTCAGATTCTAATCCTAAATGCTTTAGATTCATCATCTCATTTTACCTAGCCCACTCCAACAATCTTAGATAGTATTCTTCTCATTTTATGAATGAGGACCTGAGGCTCAATAATCAATAACAGCCCAAAGTCATACAACTGGTAGGGAAGAGGATCAGACTTAAAACCTCAGAACTTGAATTCTCAAACCCCATGCCGTTTAGCACTATTGTACATATCATATAGGGTTTTTGTGAGGCTAAAATTAAACACTGACAATAAAGTGCTTAGTTCAGGACTTGGAGCATATTAAGTGACAAATGTTAGCTATCATCATTATCTCATAACACAGAGAATCCTTTCCCACTTTCTCTTGTCTATGCAATTCCATTTCAGGTAAATCTTCACCATTTTTTGGATCAACTTTTTTTCTCCCTGAAAACATACATACTTGCCCTCCAAATGAACCACAGGACAGTCGTAATGACCTGGGGGAGACTCTGCCAAGGTATGTCTCACCTGAAGGGGGAGAAGAGAAGGAGAGAGGACAAGAGCTCCAGACTCCTAGAGAGAATGGTGGTGAAACCTGCCTGGGCTGATGCCCCAGCTGCTAAGTCACTGCTGCTAAGTCACTTTAGTCATGTCTGACTCTGTGCGACCCCATAGATGGCAGCCCACCAGGCTCCCCGTCCCTGGGATTCTCCAGGCAAGAACACTGGAGTGGGTTGCCATTTCCTTCTCCAATGCATGAAAGTGAAAAGCGAAAGTGAAGTCGCTCAGTCCTGCCCGACTCTTAGCGACCCCATGAACTGCAGCCTACCAGGCTCCTGTGTCTATGGGATTTTCCAGGCAAGAGTACTGGAGTGGGTTGCCATTGCCTTCTCCGTGATGCCCCAGAGGACAAGCCAAAGCTCAAGCTCTTTGGCACATACTGTTCAGTATGTTTTCCAGAGGAGTAGTATGCTGAGAAGTGGGGAAGAAGAGGAGGGACTGATGAAGATGTCAGACAAAGAATGGGAAGCCACTGTAGACCTGAACACAGGGGCTCCTTTCCTGGTTGCTCAGTCAGTAAAGAGTCTGCCTGCAATGAGAGAGACCTGGGTTCAATCCCTGGGTTGGGAAGATCTCCTGGAGAAGGAAATGGCAACCCACTCTAGTATTCTTGCATGGAGAATTCCATGGACAGAGCAGCCTGGTGGGCTACAGTCCATGGTGTCACAAAGAGTCAGACACGACTGAGTGACTAACACTTTTACTTTCTTTCTTTCTAGCTGGGTCACATATTTGTTTGGAGGCTGTATTGTTTGTGTTTCCTGTCTTCATTCTTGAAATAGACACAGAAGCCAATCCAAGAGGAAAATAAGCACTTTGCTCATGGGCAGCATGCTCAGTCCCTGTGTTTGGGCTCTGGCATTAGAGGGAGTATCCAGCTGCAAAGGGACTGGGCAGGGACCCAGTGCTAGTCATGACTCCTCAGAGAACTCTGGCATCTACCATCAAAACCCCAACAAATTAGGTGTTTGGGATGGTGAATTTACTTAGCTTATTCAGGTAAAAAAATTTTTTAAATGTTTGTTCCTCCAGTGATTGAATTTACAAATTGGAGTGGACAGTTACTACCTTAAATCATCTGTAGAAATAAACAAGGTATAATAAGTAGGGAAAATTTTGACCAAAAATTATATTGCAAAGGTAATGTTGGCATTCCTTCCCAATCAACAACCATAACTTATTCAGCTTTCCTATACTAAACCACGAAGAAATGAAGGACCAAGGAAGCCTTCAAGGGGGAGACAAAGGTCAAAGCAATTTCTGACTTAGAGGGAACAATCACTCTGAGTTTTCAAAGGCTTGCCCATAGGGACACATTACAAGTGTTAATTCTTTGGGTAGATTCACATTTACCAGTCTGTATGTTTATAGTCACTGTCATTTGAAGTTTTGATCTTCAACTCATTTAGAAACTTACCCAACACTGTATGTACGACCTCTTCTCTTTGCCTTGTACTGCTTTTAAACAACTGAAATACTGAACTTTTAAACGTTTCACCCTCACAATTATGACTGTAAAGCTTTTTGAGGAAAGTAGCTTTATTATGTCCCTACCCCCCTTTAATCACCAAGAGAGTCACAATGAGCTCAATTAATCTAGGAATCTTTAATTCTTTCATTTTAGGGGGAAGGTCCGTGGGATATGCATTCTGTTAATGAACACACACTCAACATGTTTTCATTAGTGAAATTCTAATGGCCGACATCGCAGCCAGTGTAAACACATTCTATGTCTTAAAGACAAAGAATTGCCTAGATTTAGAGAAGAAAGAGGGTGATGTGAAGAAAGCTGAGCGACGAAGAATTGATGCTTTTGAACTGTGGTGTTGGAGAAGACTCCTGAGAGTGCCTTGGACTGCAAGGAGATCCAACCAGTCCATCCTAAAGGAGATCAGCCCTGGGCGTTCTTTGGAGGGAATGATGCTAAAGCTGAAACTCCAGTACTTTGGCCACCTCACGCAAAGAGTTGACTCATTGGAAAAGACTCTGATGCTGGGAGGGATTGGGGGCAGGAGGAAAAGGGGACGACAGAGGATGAGATGGCTGGATGGCATCACCGATTTGATGGATGTGAGTTTGAGTGAACTCCGGGAGTTGGTGATGGACAGAGAGGCCTGGGGTGCTGCGATTCATGGGGTCGCAAAGACTCGGACACGACTGAGCGACTGAACTGAACTGAAAGTATTAAAAAGAAGCAACTGAAAGTTCTTTGGATTTTATGCTGTACCACAGGGCAAAGCCTAGGTGATGAGGCCTCCTGGTTCTTCGTGCAAAGCAGAAAACCAGACTCAGAGCAATAAATTCTACCACACCTTCCACACTGCTAGGCTATAAACCAGATGTACACTCAGGGCTTCTCAGCAGGGCAGGCCCACGATGAGAGGAGAGGAGCCGCACTCAGAGGAACAAGCCCAGGAAGCAGAAACCGCTCTACTCCAGACTTCCACCTCCGCACACGAAGCGCAGCTGCTCGCGGGCAGAGATGTTCACCCAAGAGACGGGTACAGATAGACTGGGGACATTCGAAGCAAGGGAGCAAGGCACAGACAGGGTGTTTAGTGCCAGTTAAGTGTGTTGAAATCTGCTCCGGAGCCGATAGCCACGGAGCCTAGCCGGGCTCGGCCTCCAAGATGAAAAGAAACAGGTGGCTTTGCTCCGGAATGTGAATGAGGGAGCCGAGCCCGGGTTTACAAAAGGCAGTATTCTGCAGCGAGAACACGTTGTCTCCGTAGAGGCTTGAAACTCTCACGAAACAGCGCGCGAAACTCGCAATCAGGCCCAAGCGGCCGTCTGCAAAGGAAGCAGGTAGCGGGGACAGCCTTGCTGTCCCGTGAGCTACGCTCAGAAAGGCCGCGGCGCGGCCCCGCCGCGTCCCCCAGCAGGCGCGGGCAGCCCCACGCGCCAGCCACTCAACCGAGCTGCCAGCACAACATTCCATTTAAAAATAACACCCACGTGCGCTGGTAAACAAGCGCGCGCGTCTCCCGGAGCCGCGTGCCCAGGGCGAGCCCGTGCGGCGCGCGTCCGCCCTCCTCCCGCACGTGTCTGCCAGCTCCGCCTGCGCAGCGCTAGCGAGGCCCAATCTCCGCCCCTTCGGCTGGCAGCGCACCACCCCAGAGTCCCGAGCCCGGCCGCTCCGGGGCCCTAGAGCCCCCCTGCGTTACCAGGCGTGCCCCGCAGAGTGCTCTCCAACTTTCCTCCCCTGATGCCACCTCAACGAGGCGGGACACATCGCCTCAGGTCTGCTCCTTCCCCCCACAACCCGGTCCTTTCAAACCCTCCTCCTTTTAACTCTCCCTTCCGTCAGCACGCGAAGGATTGGCTTCTGGGTTCGCCGTCTCTCTGTCCTCTCCTCCCTTCCATCGAATTTTACTCGATTGTTTATTATTTGAAGGGGGGGCGGAGGCCGGGGGCGGAGAGGGGTGTCTGGGGCCTGGAGACAGGTGGCCGCGGCCAGTCAGAGCGCGGCATGGCTTGACGATTGAGCGGCGCAGCGAATGGCAATGCGGCGCAGAGATCCCGGGTCACGCGCTTGTGGATACAATGACATCATCTGTTTGTACGCGTCGAACTAGCTTGGTGCAGGGGCGGGGCCGCGCGTCACTTGAGTGACGGGTCCTGCGCAAAGCCCGGAGCATGGAGTCGGGTGGATGGGCGCATTCCTGCCTACGCTGAGTTGGACCTTTTTGTGTATGGGGTTGTTGCCGAGACCGCTCTGGACCGCTTAAGATACTTATAGTGGCTTGGAAGGATGGGGCGGGATATTTATAAATCAAAATTGGTAGACTCTCGGGGTGTGTTGCATGTAGTGCATTCTTAGCGCACAAATGAACGACTTGGGTACTGTCGTAGGATAAGGACATGTGAAGATCTTTTTCTAAACCCGAAGGAGTGTATTTTTTAAAAGTTTAAAAAAGCACAATTAGCTGCTTTGCCGTCATTTAAAAATTAGACTCATTATTTCCTCTTCACAGTTGTTCAGAATTTGTTCTTGCATTTAGGAACATGGAATAATTTGCTTTTCTTCCGAGTTAGTTACACTTCTCCCCTCGCTGGCCATGAAATTCATGCAAAATGAAACACGACTGCAGTCAAGTGTCCTACGTGAGAGACTCAGTTGCAAACCTCCTGGTGCCTGATCAAATCTGAGAGCATCAGCTTATCGAAGTCCTGAGGACACCAACATCTTAGCTTGCCAGTATTTTCACGCTGAGGTAACCCTTGCCGCCTGCGGTCAGCATCTTATCTCGGGTGTTACCTGGTGTCGGGTTCTAATGGGGAACCGGACACCAGGGCGGGCCCAGAGCCTGGCGGAGCGACGGGGACCCTTCGTCGCTGGGGAGGGTGCCAGGCGTCCTGCTTGGAGTCTGGGAGGCCACGCGACTGCGCTCGTTGAGCGTTTGGAGCTCTGATGGCCCCCCTCCCTCGTCTCCTGAGCCAGCGCCGTGCTTTGTTGTCGTTGAGGCTCCCAGGAGGGAGGAGGAGCCGGCCGAGTCTCGGCCCCGGCGCGCGCCCTGACACTCAAGCCTGCAGCCCCGCGGAACCGGGTCGCGCAGGCGCGCGCGCGCGCGCGCACACACACACACACACACACACGCACGCACGCGAGCACACCCCGGCCCGCCGCCCAGCCCTCCCCCTGGGCGGGGACCCGCCCGCCCGCCCGCCGTCAGTCTAGGTTGAGGCACCCTGCGTGTGTCTATAACTTTGTGTTGCTGCCTCGACCGCTCTGCTTGGGGAAGGGAGGAGGAGGAATGTGGAAGGCGGCGGGGCGCAGGCTGACAGGCGGTTTCTCAGGCGGGCTGCAGCGGCGGCCGGAGCGCCTCTCCTCGGCCGAGGTTGCGCGCCCCCTCCTCACCGTGCCCCAGGCCCGCGCGGGATTGTGCGTCCTCCCCCCTCGTCCCTGAGGGGAAGGAACCGAGGTAGGCGCCGGAGCTGTGAGCGGGTCGACCGCCTTCCCGGCGACTCCGGATCTGCTTCTGAGCTGGGCCAGGCGCTTCCCTTTTCCCTCCCCGTGACTCGGTGTGCGCGCCCCTCTTCTCTCCCGCTAGTGTTTTTAAAGGACTTGAGTGAAGGGGGGAAACTGTCAAGATGGCAGCAGCGGGAGCAAGGAGGTGAAGAACGTGCTGGTCTGGGCTTTCTGGCGGCCCGGGAGACTTGGTGCTTCCTGACCTGCTGGAAGATTTACGTTCCGACTTGCCTCCCTTCTCCCGTTCTTCACTGGGAAGGGGGTGTAGGGCACAACGCCCGTGGGAGAATAAGCCTCACAAACCCCGAAAGTGGCCGTTGCCGCTCGGCTCGACCCTTTGCAAATATCCACCGAGCTGCTTGCCCTCCTCCTTCCCGGCTTCCCTTTTTTCTGGAAGTGACAAGGGCCCGTTTGCGCTCGGACCCACGCTTGCCCTCTCAGCCCGCGGGCGGAGAGGGAAATAGGGAGCTTCCCGCGCTGTCCCCGGGCTCGAGACCTCCGCTGGGAGGGGGTGGCAGGGGGGCGCGGAGGCAGCAGGGCCGGGCACTGGAAGACGAGCCGAAGACGCCACAGACTTTGGCGGCGGCGTCGCGGGAAGCACTTGAGCGGGCCCGAGCGAAACATAAACAAACGCACGCCCACCCGCCTGGACTCCGGCTCGGACCGCCACTGGGCTGCGCCAGCGCCGGCTGCTGCCCGCTTTAAAGGCGCGGCCCGCGCCCCTCCCCCGCCCCGCCCCTCCCCCTTCTTCCCCGCCCAGCCACCTAGCCCAGGAGAGACCTGCAGCTCCGGCGGCGGCGGGGGAGGGGGTGCCCCGTGCGAGCCCGTCGATTCGCTCCCGTCTCCCCAGCGGCCTGGTCGGGGGGCGGCGTCTGCTGCGCCAGGTTCGCGGGACGCACGTCTCCAGGTCTGCCTGCTCCTGGGAGGCGGGCGCGGTGCGGTCGCGAAGCGGTGGCAGCGGCGACGGCGGGCGAGGACTCGCCGAAGACTGGGTTCCAGCCCGGGATAACCAACTCTCCTTCTCTCTCCTCTCGTGCTTCCCCAGGCGGCGGCAGTAGCGGCGGCGGCGGCGGCGCCGCCTGGGAGCCCGAGCCTTCTCGGCGCCCCCGTCCCTCCCCCGCCGCACCCCGCCCCGGCGCGAGAGGAGAGCGCGAGAGCCCGAGCCGCGGGCGGGCGGCGAAGATGGCAGAGGCGCCGGCCTCCCCGGCCCCGATCTCTCCGCTCGAAGTGGAGCTAGACCCGGAGTTCGAGCCCCAGAGCCGGCCGCGCTCCTGTACGTGGCCCCTGCAGAGGCCGGAGCTCCAGGGGAGCCCGGCCAAGCCCTCTGGGGAGGCGGCTGCTGACTCCATGATCCCCGAGGAGGAGGACGATGAAGACGACGAGGACGGTGGCGGTAGGGCCGGCTCGGCCATGGCGATCGGCGGCGGCGGGGGCGGCCCGCTGGGCTCTGGGTTGCTCCTGGAGGACTCGGCCCGGCTGCTGGCTCCTGGAGGGCAGGACCCCGGGTCCGGGCCAGCCCCCGCGGCGGGCGCGCTGAGCGGGGGGACGCAGACACCGCTGCAGCCTCAGCAGCCACTGCCACCGCCGCAGCCGGGGACGGCTGGGGGCTCTGGGCAGCCGAGGAAATGCTCGTCGCGGAGGAACGCCTGGGGGAACCTGTCCTACGCCGATCTGATCACTCGCGCGATCGAGAGCTCTCCAGACAAACGGCTCACTCTGTCCCAGATCTATGAGTGGATGGTGCGCTGCGTGCCCTACTTCAAGGATAAGGGCGACAGCAACAGCTCTGCCGGCTGGAAGGTGCGTACCCACCTGGGGCGGGCGGCCGGACCCGCCGGGCCTCCTGCGCAGTGCGAGGCGCGTCTTCGATTCGACGGAGCGCTCCTGTGGCGCGGGGGAGAGGGGTTGGCAGGGAGAGCCTCCGTTGTGAGGTTTTGGGGGTTCTGTGTGATCCCGGAGGAGGGGCAACCGGGGACGGCCGCGAAGGTGGCTGGATGGGGAGAGAAGGCTCCTGGGGAAACCTCAGGCATGGCCAGGTGAGGCGAGGGGTTGAGGGACACCGGCGAGGGAAGGACAGACGGACCGGAGTGAATTTGCCGGATTCCTGGGTCATCGCAGAGAAGGTAGGTCTGCGGCCAACTTTGGAGTACAAGTCCCCCATCGTGCGGCGAGGCCACTGCGGGGGGAGTGAGGGAACGGGTTTGGGAGGGATGGGTTTGTGGTTTTCCGTCGGTCGCGGGAGCCTGGTGTGTTTTGACTACCTGGATGAGAGCCCTGTGTCCAAGTTTTTGGGCTTGTGGATGTTCACTCCCACAGGCACATCAATCCCATTACAAAAAGCGGTGGTTGTAAACCTTTCCCTGGCCGGTTTCCTTTTCTTGCCTGTGTCCACATCTCTGTTCTTCAGAGATGTCTCTACAGCAGGTAGCTTCTGAGATGCTTTGGGCCTGGCACGGGCCAGCCCTTCTGCCTCAGCGGGGACTCGCTGCACCTGCTGCTTCCGCGCTGAGGTCCGGATTCTGGCGCTGTTTGAGGCAGGGGCTCCAGGTGTGCAGGATGGCGCCTGGCGCTTCACCTGGGCCTTGGGGAGGGAGGTTTGCTGGCAGGGCTGGACCGTAATGGCTTCTACCTATGAGTGAACCTGAAGAGAGGCTCTCTACTGTTCGTTTTCAGCCTCTTGGGGCACTGGACACGTGGTAGGGAGAGAGGTGTGGAAAGGCATATGATGTAATGACTTCCTGCAGTTGGGCATCCAAGGAGATTAACTCCTGTGCCCCCGCTGGGCCGCTGATACCCAGCGGCTTTGCTCTTGCACCTCATCCTCCTGGCCCCATCTCCTAAGATAGGAATGCATACCAGGCTAAAGGGAGCCCTGTGCAGCTGTAGATACATATCTTTCTGTCAGTTGCTTCTAGTAACAAGTTGGATTTTTTTTTTTTTTTAATTAAAAAGGTGGTTGCTTCCTCCTTCTGTCCCTTTCTTTGTTGTCTTTGGGGAGCCCTGTACTTGCTAGGTTCCAGTGGGTGTATAGAATAAGAACAGTTTGGCCTTAGGTGGAGAACTGAAGCACTGGAGAGGAGCTAGTACATGAAAAAACTAAAGAATTTAGTGTTATTGACTTAATTTGGTTTAAAAAAATCTTGAAATATGCTTTAAAATTTTTTTATGGCTAGTATAGGGAAGGGGTTCGATACTTTAAAAGCAAAACAAGTGCTTTGATATTGTTCCACAAATCTGTCTCATCTTTGAACAAACGCTGTTGTTATGAATCTTAGGTTCGATTCAATTGTATTGCTTTGCAAAAGAATGCCAGTTGTGTAATAATAGGATATTTATGAAAAGGATGAGAATTCTGTTTCAAAGCAGTGCTGATGTGATACTTTTAAAAATTGAGTTTTCAAGTGGATAGCAAGGGTTAATCTCAGTATATAGTTATAGGAAGGGATGAATTTGTGGGATCTAAGAAGATGGATTGGGTGGGGTGTGGAGTCTTTTCTAAATTTTTCACACTTGAAATTTAGTCCTACATATTTTGGATTTGGTGCAGAGAATCTGTTAGTTAAAAGTTAGCTTTAAGTTAGTTAGAAAGTTAACATAGCAAGGGTTTTCACCTTTTTTATGATTTTTAGGATTATGAAAGTAATTTTAACATCACAAATAATATTTCTTGCATCGTGTTTATGGTTAAAGATAATACCAGTTTATGGCATTTGAAACTTTTTTTTAAAGACTTATGTGGGAAAGTGTGGCTACCAAAAATAGCCATGAATTGATACTGAATTAATTATATTTTCATGTAGCTTACAGGATCTGCAATAGAGATTTGGGGCCTAGTCTTAAACTTCGTGGTTTTATATCTTAACTCTTTTTGGTCTCATGGTTTGTTTTTTCTTCTCTGCTATCTCATTTTTAACTAAAATCTTATGAAGCATTGTAAATTGAAACTGTCCAGCAGTCATATGTTTAATACAGGGCGAATATTTTATGAATATTTTATCTTTAAAATTTTACAGCAGGTCCATTTCTGATTATCACATGATAACTAATCCTTGAAGACTATAGAGATCTAATTTAGAGTTTTTGCAAGATGATCTTTACCAAAAGATGCAGCCATGCAAGAACTTCCAGATCTTTGATGATGGAGAAGGCCCTCTGAAACTGGGGCTGCTGGTTTCACATTCCAATTATGAGTAATAGCCAAGCTTTTTTCTGTGCTTGTGGTTTAGTGGAGGTGGAAGAAGAGGGAAAAGGGAGAGGTCAGGAGCTAATTGTGACCTATTTCCATGCATCCAAGTTTCAGGAATTGATTCCTATCATGATTAGTCATTTGGAAGCAGGTGTGTGCTTTTAAACCACACTACTCTCATTCTGAGTTTTACATTCAGGTTTTCAACTTCTAAAAATGTCTAGAATTCAGGTTCACCTCTCCCAGTCATGTGTGCACATAGGCGCAGTATGCAACATCGAGGCCTTTTGTAGCTTTTTGGGCCTTTGTATTATGAGATCTTGTAACTAGAATTATCACCCTAAGAGCACAGAGCGAATTAGAAAAGAGGTCTTAGTGATCAGAATCAAGACCAGTGAATCAAAGCTCTGGTTGCATGTAAGAATTATCTGGGAGCTTTTAAAAAATATCAGTACCCAGAGAACCTGATATAATTGGGCCGATGTGTGTGTATTGGTTGGTGAGGTTGTTTTTGTTTAATTTTTGAAGTGTCTTAGGTGATTCTAATGTACAGCCAGGATGAGGTTTGCTGATCTAGTTCAGTCCCCTTATTTTATAGGTGAAGATCTTGATTCTTCAAGTTAATGACTTTACTAAGATCACACAGCTGGTTAGTACAGAGATAATTAGCAGCCGGTGGCTCTAGAGATCTTTATCACAGTATTTTTTTCTCTTTAAATTGATCCTTTCTAAAGGTTATGTACTAAGCACTGAGTAGTCTTACATAAGTAGAAGTTGTTTTCCTAAAAAGCATATTTGTCTCTCCATCTAAAACTCTTGGTTATTATTTCAGCATCGGGAAGATGAATGATTATTGGTAGAGGCTGAGTGAGCACACAGTGTCTGTAAAGCTGTCTGGTGCCTATCAGGAAGGGTACCTAGGAACTGTGAAGTGAGGAAGGTGGCAAAAAAGGAGCATTTTAACAAAAGGAGGAAGCTCTTGGTTAACTTGAATTTGTCAGATGCAAACCGTGCCAGGGAGAAAGGTGATAGCTATCTTGCAGGTTCCCTTACCTCGGGCATTAAAGTAGAAATGAATAATCAGATGTGGTTAAAGGGGGAAAAGGTTACATTTCCTTTAACTCAGATTAAGCTTACTTGCACTGCACCCATAATTGAGGTGGTGAGGTCTATGTTTCCTCCTGTCTCTAGAACTCCAGGGTTTACCTGGTGAGGCCCATTTTCACTGATTCTCCTGCACACGCCCACTCCTCTGTGCTTCCCATGGGGTCAGGGCACAATAACGTTAGGCAGCTATGGGTTTCTGTGGTGGTTCCTACAACTTCACAAATGTGAGAGGACTTCTGCTGCTGCAAGTGACCGAGTCTTCCTTCATGTGAGAATGTGTCCTCGTACCGATTCTTCCCAAGGTTAAAAGATGAGGGCTGGCCTGCCACATAATACTTGCTCACGTCCTTACAGTTCTAGCTCTTTAGATGAATGCACCCAGTTCCTTTTCACCATACTGTATTTTTAAAAGATGTTATTTTAACTGCAAGTGTGATGTTTAAAAATATTTTTTTCGACAATTTCAAAACAACAGAGGCATAATAGTTTCATACTGGGCTCTGATTTTGACCCCAGTCACCTTTTGGACTAACTCACTAAAGGGCCGGTTAGGGTTGTGCTGTATGAGGAATCTGTCTTTAGCTTGGCCCCTGTTGCTGAAATACTGTTTTGTAATTTCCTTCGGCAGTACTGTCTTCGTCAGTGATTCTCAACTAACATACTTCCTCTTTCTACAGTGGCAGTACACTAGGGGGACTGTTTTTCTTCTTTTTCAAAGCTGTGTCATCGACCTATGAGGTGAAGAAATTGGCCATTTTAGACTTTGATCTGTGAGCCCCATGTAGCAGAGAGGCTCTTTTAAAAAGAAGTTAAGTGTTTGTTTTGATATGTTTATCTCCTCCTTTGAAAATGAAATGAAACTATGCAGACTTATTTTTAGGAGTTTTTGGGAGGGTTCTATTTTAAGGGAATGATACCATAGAAGAACATCTGTAGTTAAACTTTTTAATACTCTACTTATGATGCTTACTTAAAACAAGCACGTATTTTTATTTGGAAAATTTGTGAAGAAGCCTTGTCCCACTAAAAAAATCGTTTACCTGATTTGCAAAAATTTAGCAGACACTGTTCATCTAAAGATCTTTATAAGAATGCAAAGATAAGACTGTTGAAGCTAGTGCCTTCTGAGGAGATACCCAGCTTACCCCTTGTCGATCAGTTTTTGGATTCCCTGGGCTGGAGACAATGAAATTTATTTTGTTTTCATACTCTTTTGTCTTGTCTGTGAGGAACAGGCTCAATCCTATTTTTGACTCCTCGTTTTTCTCCTCACTTTTTCCTGTATCACAAACGGAGGAGCCCTGAGGGCCACTTGGACTTTCTGCTGCTGTGAAAGAGCTGGGGATGACATACACGCAGGTGGGTTGTGTCAGTGGACGGTGCAGCTGGTGCACAGTGAGTGAGTAAAAGACTGAAAAGAGAAAACCCTTTTTACTCATTTGCATCTCATGCCATTTCATTCATTCAGCAAATATTTATCAAAGGCATGCAGTGTGCAGGGCGTTCTGCCGGGCCCAGGGATGTAGTGGTAGCACAAGGCAGATAAGGTTCCAGTTCACAGGAGTTTGTGTTCTCTTGGGGGAAGACAGAAAATAAACATGCAAATCTGTGCCCTGTAAACTTGTCATCGTTGCCCCTTCTCTTTGCCTTTTTCCCATCTGTACTTCTGCTTTCCTTAGTGCTTCAGCTCTCTGCGAAGTCACCAGCAAATGGCAGAGTGGATGCTGGGCCCTGGCTTGGAGCTGGCCTTTAGCTCTCTGCAGGTCATAATTTTTAGCTTGCTTTGGAGATGCAGGGCCGCTGTCACACGCTCCTGTAGTTTGGATCTTTTGGGGAGAAGCTGGAAATAGAGCACGCTGGTAGCCCTGGACTCACCTTGGGTCCCCAGTTCTGTCTTGTGGCGCCATGATATAGGTCCAGCCTCTTGGAGTGGATGTAGAGCCTTGATGCAGTCGAATTGTCTGCATGACTTCTTGTCTCAAATTAAAAACTAAATGAAGTCTTAAGGATTATCTAAATACTTCATTTTGCAAGTGAGGACACAGGCAGGAGCATGTGAGTGAGTAGCTCAGGGACCCACAAGTAGCAGGGGTGGAGTTAATGTGTCCATGTGAGCCCAGGGCACCAGTGTTCTGTAATGTCTGTTGCTAACCATTGTGGTTTCACAGCTGTTCGAGCCAGTGCCTCCATTTCTGCAAACTCTTTACTTCATTTTCTCTCCTCTGCTCCCCTCCCCCATCCTCTAGATTGGCTGGCTAGCAGGAGAGTAGCTGTGTTTCTCTTTTTGCATTCTCTATCAGCACTCTCAGCTCACCTTGCTGGAAAAGCCTATTCTCTCAATGTCGCCCTACCCTGCCCACCTCCTGACTTCTGTCTGTTCCTTTTGTCATTTTTCTGTGACTCCTATATATTCTCAAGAACAGCGTAAAAACCTTGAAAGCAAGGAAGGTACCTACCAGACAAAAACATTTCTGATAACTTGGAGCTGCTTTTGGGCTGATTGTCCTCAGCCCATGAGCTTAGCTTTGTTCTGGGACAGTGATACTGAAAGGGGATGATGTGACTCAGGAGTGGAGTGATGTCATGTGTAGAATCTTTTGGATACTTGTAGCTACGAAGGTGGCGCAGACCTCCTAGTGTTGGTATCGATATGATGTCATGTAATTGTGAAATGGTGCTGTACTATCTAAGGCATTTCTTACAGTGTCTTGTTTCCTAGTGTAGAAGTCCCTGAAAACTTCATCAGAGCCAGCTGTTACCCATCACAGAAACGGAGAGAAACCTCATCTTGGGATGACCTTTCCTGAAAAGAAAGTTGAAATCATGTTTTCCTTCTGTGTGTGGACCCCGCTTTATGCAGCATCAGTATTACTTCTAGAAAGAGTCGCCAAATATTACATATCCACTTCAGAAGCAGAGCTCTGGTGTAAAATTAAGTTGTCCATAATGTTCTGCATTTGCAGATGTAAGTCTCAGATGTACTTGAAGTTTTACATAATGGATTGGTAAATGTAAGTCACAGATGAAGGAGAAGAGATAGTGAGCAGTCTGAGCTAGACCTGTCCAGGGCCAGTCTGCCTCTCTTCCGAGATGGTTTTCTGAATAGGTGTTTTGGCTACTGATTGTCATGGAAGACCCCAATTCTAATCAAATCAGTGTCCAGACAGGCTCACTATCTCTCACCATTTTATTCTTGATCGAACGACTTCCATTTCTCAGTATTACAATTTCCCCAGTTGGAAAAAGAAGTAAAATAGAAAGCATCTGTAGAATATTGTGACGTATCACTTCTTTCTGGTGAAATACAACTGTATGGAGTGTGCTTCAAGCTGGGCTTTCCCCGCCCCCCCAGAATGTGTATTTTCACTTGGACCTTTTTGGGAGATTTTAATCTTGAGACTTTTTCCCTGCAGTGTCAGTCCCTACTATGAGATAACGGTACAAAGTAGATAAAGTTTTCTGGTGGCCTGTGGTACTTGCACTCATTTGGTCCTCTCATGATTGTGTGTGGTGAAGAAGCCAGCTTATCTTCTGAGGGCTCACCGTGCCTGGGTATCCAAATGCACCCCCATTCTACAATGGAGAGGTGAGCTTAGAGCAAGGAAGCTGTGGCTCACTTGCAGGGGGGAAGGCTAAGGTGGGAAGTGGCCCCTGCCACAGACAAACAAAATGCATTCGCTTTCCTCTGGAGTGAGCCCATAATAATACCAGCAGACGCCTTCGACAGTTCTCAGTACGTGTTTTGTCATTTCTTGTTTATTTCTGTGAAGACTTTTGAGTGTGCATGTGTGGGAGAATCCACATCGTATTTTTTCTTGTGTTTTGGATGTCTAGTGAAATTAATAACTTGGCTCTTGCAGCCATTGAGAATTTTCTTTAAATTTAGAGCCAGCAGAGGGAGTGCACATGTCTTTAAACTGATCTCAAGTTCTTTTCCCCACATAGCTAAAATAATACCTTGGTTAAAACACCAAAAAAAAAAAAAAAGGTCTGTAATACAGAGTGTTTGTGTGTAGGCTTATGTCATTGTTAGAAAAGGATAATTTGGAGGAGAGAGTGTTTAAAAACCTAAGATAACTTTTTTAAAAAGGAACTTCGGTGTTCTGAGACTTATAGTCTAATTCCCATCCTCAAATAATTAAAGCCTTTTGAACTGAAAAATTTCCTCCTTTGCTTTACATATTTTTGCTACTTCACTTTTTTTTTTAATTTATTGTTTAAGTGAAAGATAATTGCTTTACAGCATTTTGTTGGTTTCTGCCAAACATCCACATGAATCAGCCGCTTCCAGTGAAGCTGCAGTGCTTCACTCTTGAAAACATAGGTGAACGTTCATCTGTACCTGATAGCACGCGCCGCAGTGTGTCAAGAGCAGTGGGTTCTGTGTGTTAGTGCTCTTTTGATTGAGACTCTTGATATTTCCCAAGACGTCATTTTCCTGTAGGTGAAAGAAAGGCAAAACCTACATTATTCTTAATTCAGATTTAGCAGTCATGGACCCACTGGAGATGACAGCTTTGCAGTTTTGTAATCTAAAATTCTGTAGTTCTGTGTTCTGTAGTTTGTCACACTCTTCATGTTGCCTGTATTTTGGTGGTAGCAGTTTATTTTAATTGGGGAGCTCTAGTGGGTTGAATAGTACCCCTCCAACCCCCTCATTAAGGTCCACCTGTAACCTCAGAGTGTAACCTTGTTTGGGACTAGGATCTTTCTGGAGGTAGTTAGTTACATTAAGGTGGAGTCATGTTGGATTCATGTGGGCCCTAGGTCCAGTGACTGGTGCCCTTATGAGGAGGCTGCGTGACGCCACGGCAGAAGGTGGAGCAGTGCAGTCACAAGCCAGGGAGTGCCAGATTGCTGGGGGCACCAGAAGCTGGGCAGAGGCCGGGCAGGACCCTCCGCTGCAGCCTTCAGAGGGAGCATGGTGCTGCCCACACCTTGAATGTGGACTTCTAGCCTCCAGCACTGTAAGAGAATACGTTTTTATTGTTTGAAGCCCCTGAGTTTGTAGTAATTTGTCATGGTAGCCCTAGGAAACACATAGGCGCACAGGGATGGAAGAGAGGAACATGAAGGGTTGCAGAAGAGGAAAAGAAGGTTTTATTTTATTTTTAAAATTGAGATATAATTGACATAACAATATTAGTGTCAAGTGTACAACATAATGATTTGGTATTTATACATGTTGCAAAATGATCATCACTGTAAGTCTAGTTAACATTTTTCTTTTTTTTTTCTTATATTGAGAACTTTTTAATATTTACTCTCTGAGCAACTTTCAGATACCTAGGTATTAACTGTATTCACCAAGCTGTATATTGCATCCCCAGGACTGACTGACTTAGTAATTGGAAGTTTGTCTCTCTTGACCCGCTTCACCCATTTTGCCCTCTCCCTCCAAAGTTATATTTAGATTAAAATTAAAATGTAATCACTCCTAGGCTACTTTCTGGTAACTTAAATTTCTTCTTCATCCTGCTGTTAGGCACAGAAGGGAGGTGTGAATTCCCCTGATTTCCCAGTGCAAGCTGCTGCAGCGAGCCCTCCGCCCTCCGTTTAGCGTGTATTTTGGGCTCGCTCCTAAGCCTCCCACCCTTCTTACTCACTTTCTACTTCGTGGCCTATTTCGTGAAGCTGGTGGAATGGCTGTACTCGGGGAGTGTGGACTTGAGGTTTAAGGCCAAGGTCTAGCTGAGAGCTTTGGTCTGTGGTAGTCTTTCAGGGAGGGAGCAGCCTGGGTCCTCAGCGGAAGAAGGTTGAAGAATTCTCTCTTCCCCAGCCCAGTCAGGCTTGAGAAGGTATCGCCCCATCAGGTTCACTGCCGTCCATGGTGGCAGTAAGGGTAATCAGAATGTCTCTGGAGTCTCCTTGGTTCCTCCTGTGCTTAGTTCAGGCCCTTTCAAAGTGTCAACACTCGAGCCTTCAGGCTCCCATCCCCTCTATACATTTATGTCTACAAAACCCAGCCATCCTGAGGGAGCATAGAGTGGTAGTCCTCATTCAGGTAGCAACAGGTGTTTTCTAGGTTCCGTGAAGGTGTTTGGGTTGAATTGTTCAGAAGTATTTCAGAATTAGAATTGCATCTGTTTATGCTCATATTTCAAAATAGTATTTTGGGAAAAGGGAGCCAGGGTTATAAATCAATTGGAAACACAGTTTGGTTTTTATGATAAAAAGAGGAGTTGACACAAGATATTCTGAGGCCTAGTTATAATAATAATAGTAGCTATGATTTATTGAACACTATCATATGCCAATTACTCAGGTAGATTTTTTACATCTAATATTGATCCTACATGTTAAGCATTTAAGTATAAACCCAATTTAGAGACAAGAAAATAGTTCAGAGAAATTTAATTGCTTGGGATTCAGAGGAAGGTTTCTTTGAACGTCAGTTTTCTGCTACGCTTTGCTGCCTCCTGAGTGTGGTGGGACTTTGCCTGGGGGTGAATACAACAATAAAATTAAATAGCTGCCATTGAAAAAGTTGCTACTGTGTGCCGCATTCTTTGTATGTATTACCATCAGTCCTGATGGAAATCTTTCAGAATGCTGTCCTGAATGTTTATCTTCTGGACTGTGGCTCACTTGGGGTAACTGATACCTCTCGGTGTTGGAGGGGAGTAGACACAGACCCATGATTTAGGCTCCTGCCCTTGATTTTGCCTGAGTGAATAATTTTAAGAATCTAATCAGTGCCTGGGCTCTTAGTGGAGCAATTTAATTTGGGGATTTGTATTTCTGTTTGGATGCTGCTTTAGTAAACCACTGTTTAACCATGGTTTACTATAGGTCAGATAATGTACTAGTGTTCAGGACAAAAAGAGTGATACTATAGTGTGTGGAAATCCTTAGGGCTGGGCTATTATCTCTCAGAAATTTCTGCCTTGGGAGAACAGGGTATATCTGTACTTCTGTAGGCTTCAGGTAGGTAGATGGATGGAGATAATACCACCAAGAAAGATGGATTTCAGGGAAAAAAAGACATTTATAAAAGGTTTGTGGCAGAAGTGTGGTCGAAGCCCAATGAGATCTCAAAATTAAAGGTATTAAGCATATTTTGTGAGGTGGTTGACCCTTTCCATTGCAGTTACTAACAGGTTTAAAGCAAGACAGACAGAAAATCTTGCAAAATGCAAGCTGCTGGCCAGGTTAAAGGATTTATCTTATTAAGGCACTTACTGCTTTTGTCTTCAAGGTAGAATATGTATGACTGGACCTAAAATGATGGTTTTAATTGGCCACAGGAATACAGCACCCATGTGCCCTGAGATAAAATACAGCTTGCAGAAGGCTAATCCCATGTGTGTGCTGGAAAAAATTTTAGAACTCTCAGTTTCAGAGTAAAGATAGGTGAGTAGTGTCTGGAGAGTGTCCAGAAGATAGACTGAAACCCTGTGATAAATGTGGAGCAGGCAGAAGGGCTCTGCCTGATAACTGAGTGAGGCCCGGGTGTGGGGAGCGTGGTGGGGCCAAAGGCAGTTACAGAGAAGGTGGCCTTGGCCTTGTGGACTTGTAAAGATACAACTCTGGGTATAAACCTGAAGTTGAAGGGGGGCATAGAATTATATCCAGTACAGCTTCTTAGATGTCTCCTTGAAAATTGGTATTACATTAAAAAGAGCAAATGGAGAGTTAAGCCATTAATTCACCTAATTCAAATCTCAGAACTGCTTTTTTTCCCCCAAAGTGTCATAATTTCTAAAAAATGATAGTTCTTTCATCATAAATTATCTAAATAATTGCCTCAGTTCCATATTTCACATAAAGTTTGGCTGAATGATATTTAAAGCCATCTCTCACCTTCCTCTCCTTTCTCTTTTTAATTTTCACTTCTATTTTACTCAATTTTTTTTTTAATGCAGTTTTACCTCTAATGCTGTAATGGTCTCATAAAGTAAAAACACTCTCTCGACATCTTTCCATTAGAACTTCTTGTTGGTAATTCTTTTGAAATTCAGCGTAATTTACAAGTCAGTTTTGCTGTTTATTTTTTCTAGAATTTTTACCGTGTGTGATAGCTGGTCTGGAGTTTTCTGTCAGCATTTGTTTCCAATCAAGGACTTGTTAATCGCACCCATCATACGTTTGCATCTTGGTCTGTATTACCTTGGTTTTTTTTTTTTTTTCCCTTCTTTTCCCAGCTGGTAGAATAAGAAGGAACATGCCTTTATTCACTATTTGTTAGAACAGTCCAATTAACAGCATTAATTTGTCATTTATGAATATACCTATGATTATAAATAAACCATGGCCCACAGACTACATTTTAAGCAAGGTAATTTTTTTTTTTTTTAAGTAAAAATTGACACTGAGCCCCAGACATTCCTGTGAATTTTTTTAAAGAACAGTGATCAGTTATTTTGGGGGGCATCGTTTGTGTAATCCTGAGAAACCCAGAATGAGCCTTAGAAATGTTATGGGCCCGATTCTTTCAGAGTTGTCTTCCGGCTGACACAGGTGTGAGTGTGCTTGCTTCAGCACAGTTGGGCTCTTAAGCTCCTGATAGGCAGCTTCCTAGGTGAGCTAGTATGCTGTTTCTTGAGTGGCCTCGATCAAGCCTTCTATCTCCAACCCTGTCCAGTATAGATAAGCTTACTGCCTCCTCTTTGAATAGATGTGTGCCCTGTGCTGAACTGAATTTTCTAAATCAGTCCTGTTTAGTCTCCTTCCTTTACATGAAAGATCCTTTTTTTCCAGGCTGGAAGTCTAGGTGATCTGGGCCACATGTTAGGCTTCACCACAGTCAACCTTCGTGTCAGTCACCAAGGTGAAATTTGGCATCCGATTATGCCGCTCAGCTTACTGGGTCTTAGTTCTCTTATCAGAGATTGAACCCTGGGCCCTCAGCAGTGAAAGCATGGAGTCCTACCTACTGGACTGTAGGGGAATTCCCTGGCATCTGATTGTAGGTATCTTTTAGTAGATGTTCTTTGGGAGGAGGTGAGGGATTTATTCTGATAATCTCATAATATCGGGGAATGCTCCGAGTTAATTTGTGGGTAGTCAGTACTGAATTTGGAGAAGGCAATGGCACCCTACTCCAGTACTCTTGCCTGGAAAATCCCATGGACCGGGGAGCCTGGTGGCCTGCCGTCTATGGGGTCGCACAGAGTCAAACACGACTGAAGCGACTTGGAGGAGGAGGAGTACTGAATTAAGTAAAGCACCATGTGTCAAATTAGGAGAGCTAACTTGTGGTGTTATGGGCTCCCTGGTGCTCAGCCACAAAGAACCCGCCTGCCAATGCAGGAGACACAGCGTCAATCCCTGGGTCAGGAAGATCCCCTAGAGAAGGAAATGGCAACCCACTCCAGTATTCTTGCCTGGGAAATCCCATGGACCAAGGAGCCTGGCAGGCTGCAGTCCATGGGGTCATCAAGAGTCGGACACAACTGAGTTAGCAACAACAGCAACTTGAGGTAGTGAAAACTACCATCCTCCAAATTGATTTTTAACATAATGACTTCACAAATGAATGTTTTTATCAGAAATTACCATGCTCGTTTTTAAGATGTATATTTTCCCCACATCTTGGTTTTCTAATCACATCAGGGCTTTAAACTGATGGATAAGTTTTAACTGTTAACACAGTGGGATAACATCTGGGCTTTTCTCTCTGGGCTCCCAGTGTTTATCCTGCTGTGAGCACAGATAATTTTCACCTGACTTCTGTCTGTGTTACCTGAGCTGAGATTCCTGCTGTGTCCACTGACCAGCAACACTGCGTTCTTCTAACTGCTTTGTGTTCATCATTCTATCTTAAACAGGATCATAAAGCTTTCATATGTCTTTTCTAGCTTGTTACCTCATGCTTCTGTGCTTAGTCAAGAAGGAAGAGAAGAAAATAACTCTATCTTGGTTTTATCATTTGCATCACATGATTTTACAACTTTGAATACTCACTTGTCAGTGTGGTTACTGGGGAGATAATTTTGATTACTGTGGGCTCTGAGAGTTACTGCTGTCATCTCTTCCCTCTTGCCACCCTTTTGGGAAAAAAAAAATTTAATTTTGCTCAAGGATACATTTTATTGTTTTTCAGGCAAATGATTTCAAAGTTGGACCTTGTGAGACGTTAAAGCTCTTTGCCTCAAGTTCAGTTATTCATTAGCTTTTCTGAAAAAAATAGTACACTTTTAAAAAAGGGTTTCCTGGTATTTCCTCTGGACTGCAGCCTTGTCTTTGACCAGTGAGGGCACTTCCTTGATTGTCTAGCTGTTTCTGCTTTTTGAACCTGAGACTGCCGGTGTTGGGTTGAGCCTTAGGCCGTCTCAGAATCTAAGCGCCCCAGTTTCACTTGTCCTGATTGCTCCCAGCTGCTGTCCCATTCTTTCCTGTTTTGTGTCATTAGACATTTGCTGAAGAGGTCTTCCTGTCCTTCTTCCCTCTTTCCCATCACCCATGATCTCTCTGGGACCTTTCTCCTGCATCAGTGGTTTCCAACCTTGGCTGTATTTGAGAATCACAGGGAGCTTTTAAAAACACTGCCGTCTAGGTCCAGTCTGAAATCATTTAGGTTAGAATCTCTCGATGTAGGGCCTGGGCATCTATATTTTTTAAAGCTCCCGGATAGTTATGGTGGGCAGTTAGGGTTGAGAACATTGCTTTAGAAAAAAATGAGAGATTTTGACTGTGGAAGTTATCAGCCAATTTAGTGATGACTTTTACGTCTAATTCCACCCTCTCCTCTGTGGGGAGGTTACAAGGTGAGTTTACTCCCTGAAAGTTCCATATAAAAAGGGAGGAGTGCTGTCAAATTGGGATCTAAGAGAACAGTTGACTTCTAAGACAAGGGCATCATTATTTAATAAACTGAGCTTAACTAGGATTTCTTCTCTACTTTCTTTTGTGTAAATGAATGTGGTTTCTTTAAAGTTTTCCATCTCCCACTTGTTTTTCTAGCCTCCACTGGACCCTATTTAACTAATTTTTAAGTGTTAGGGAGTTTGTAAGAAGATAGTTCAAGTTATGGTATGATTCTTGAAGTCTGAGACAGATAAACTCACTCTTCCTCTTTTGTGCAGCCTAATCTGATGTACTAGAGGGTTCTACCATGTTCTGATGCATTAAGCTAGTGCTTCTCAAAGCACGGTCCCCACACCAACAGCGGCAGCATCACCTAGAAACTTTCTGGAAATTCACATTCTTGGCTCACCTCAGACATACTGACTCAGACATTCTAGACCCAGCAATCTGTGTTGTCACAAGGCTTCTAAGTAATCCTGCTGCAAGCTCAAGTTTGAGAACCACTGCTTTTAGCCATTCGCTGAGTCCAGATTAGGAGTCAACAGTCAAATTTTTCATGCCATCTTGACTTCAGAGGCCTGATAAGAGTTGAAAAAGATGAACAGAGAGCTTGCAGTGGTATCTGTGGAGACGTAACAGAGTTCTTGGCCCTAGAATAGACTTTCCACGGATCCTCATTTGCTGTGTAGCTTTCTGTGTGGTCAAGGTCACCAACCTCCCCCTCACCTCCTGCCAAGTTGCTTCAGTCACATCTGACTCTCTCTGACCCCATGGACTGTAGCCCACCAGGCTCCTCTGTCCATGGGATTCTCCAGGCAAAAATACTGGAGTGGGTTGCCATTTCCTCCTCCAGGGGATCTTCCTGACCCAGGGATCGAAGCCACGTCTCCTTTGGCCCCTGCTTTGCAGGAGAATTCTTTACCACTGAACCACGGGGGAAATCCTTTCCCCTCCCCCAGACAACAGTAATAAAGTACCCGCTCCAGTGCACAGAGGAGGCCACGTGCTCACCCTAGTGCATATACGCTGTTCAGAGGTCTGTGTTTAGGTTGGGTTCTTGTTGTTCGGTGATCTTTTCCCATGCTTATTTGTTTGGGTCTTTGGGGAATGTTCCTAGTTTAAGACCAGCATCAGACACCAGCCTGACTCATCCACAGACAGACATGGGACATGTGGAGGAGAGATAAGATTAAAATGTGCTGGGTGTAATCAGTGTGAGAGGGCAAGTGAAGTGAAGAGTGATGCTGCTTCCGTGCTGAGGTAGAGGTGAGGCATGGATCTCGGCCTCTCCTACCACAAGGTGAAGCTAGGTAGAGACCAAACTAGCTATTCGCTGCTTGTCAGTATCATTGGATTCTGTCATCCATTAAACAGGGCCTCACGATCAGCTGTATCTAACATAGCTATTGGCTTTAGGAATATAAATAGTACAAAGAACGGGGTTGGCCGGGTCTTAGAAGTTCATTGCAGGACCGCTTAGCAGCTGCTTCAGAATGTTGCCTGAGATTCAGAAATACTCATATATCTGACACATTAAAAAAAATAGGATTAGTTTGGATTACCAATTTTTCTGCAGTTGAGTAGATACCATTTTCTGTATCAAGCTCTACCCGAGATGACTCAGCTTGGATGCTGAGCTTTAGTGGCACAGTAATCTGGGTTTTCTTCTTGGGAATGGGGAGGGCAGGCAAGTTACTTTCCTCAGATTCACCAGGATTCTTGGGAAGGATCAAGAAGGCAGGTTCAGTTGTTGGAACATCAGAAGATTCACGCAGCAGTGGGGAACGCTGTGTTGAGAGGCTTATGTCTGGGGCCAGAGTTTGGACAGAGAGTCCTGAATATGGTGCCCTTAACACCGTGAGCAGCATTCAAAGTTGGACTCCAGGAGAGTGCTCAGGCCTTTTAAAGAAGTCACACATTAGTCAGCTGGTGGAAACCTGAGTGTCCCACATGCGGGGATGCTTCCCAAAGTGGCTGCTGCTCACAGATGAAGAGACACATGTTAGTTCACTTCCATTTTAGTTTCCCTAAAGAATGGACTGCTGCCTGCGTGTTCGGCGAGTGGGCTGGTGGTGGTGTATGTTGGAAAAAACACCTGATATTAAGGATGCATTTATAGAGGAGTACAGTGCCTTAAGGAACAGCCAGGCCAGCCAGGCTCCTAAGAAAAAGACTGCCTGGCAGCCATGGAGAAGGCGTGACTCCCAACCCAAGGACCAGAGGGGTGTGAGTCTTCAGCTCCAGTGGCCCAGATCTGAAGATGGAAGTAAGGGATGTTGGTCTGCTCAACCCCTCTTCAGAAATTCCCTCTGCCAGGTGGTAATGGAGGCCTCTGGTTTTGAGGATATGGCCCCTGAGTCCTGACTTCTATGGAAGAAGTTGCAGGTGAAGCTAGAAAGTTTTTATCCCCCTCCCCCAACAGTTGTACCTTTGAGTTGTACTGGTGTGAATGGATGTGATGTGTGTGGGCATAGCCTTAGGTTGATGCATCATTTTCATGCTGTAACTAAAATCTGCTATTAATTGAACACTTATTTATGTGCCAGACACTGCTGTGGGATTTATACATATTAGCTCTTCTTTAAGATGGGGAAACTGATGGATAGAGCCAAAGCCATACAATTGGAAAGGGATAGAGGTGGGATACCTCTATCAACACGTCTCTGCATTGACTAAATAAACTCCACAGCCAGTAATTGAAGCTTTAGGGATTTTGATTTTATAGAACTGCCTGAGATCTCACTGGGCTGTTTGTTCCTACCATCTCTCTCAGTTTGGTTTAAAAGAGGAAGGAGGGGGAGTTTGCATGATCTTCTATTAAAGTTGAGGCAGATGTGTTACACTTGGCTTGTCACTCTTTCAGAACCTGAGAGGAACAGACTTGAGTGTGTATTTGTGGACAAGCATCCACAGTGAGCACAGAAGCCTTGTAAGACTTGCACTCCTGTGGAGTGTGACTAGGCCTAGGGATGGGACCTCTCCAGACTGCCTGTTTTCTCCAAACTGCTTGCAAAGCAGATTTAAGTGAAGTTATACATACACACACAGCCCCAGGAAAAAGGATAAATCACCTTTCTTTATTGGTTTGATATAGGCCATTTATTTCCTAGCCATAGAAGCAAGTGTGTACCAGCTTCATTTAGATTAAACACAGGGCTCATCCTAAACATCTTGTTTTCCAGATGTGAGGGGCAGGCCCAGTAGGCTTGTGACTTCTCCTGGTAGTAGGGGTGGAGGGGAGTGCTAAGTCACTTCAGTCGTGTCCGACTCTGTGCGACCCCATAGACGGCAGCCCACCAGGCTTCCCCGTTCCTGGGATTCTCCAGGCAAGAACACTGGAGTGGGTTGCCATTTCCTTCTCCAATGCATGAAAGTGAAAAGTGAAAGTGAAGTCGCTCAGTCATGTCCGACCCTCAGCGACCCCATGGACCGCAGCCTTCCAGGCCCCTCCATCCATGGGATTTTCCAGGCAAGAGTACTGGAGTGGGGTGCCATTGCCTTCTCCGGGGGTGGAGGGGAAGCAGGTGCTAAAAAGGCCACGACACCCAGCCCCAGGTGCTGGAGGGAAATAGTTTTTCATCCCAGAAGTCACGTGGAAGTCTTTATATCTAGTTGTAAGAAGTCAGAACTAGTAATGTATTTTTTAAAATTTATTTACTTATTTTAATTGGAGGCTAATTACAATATTGTAGAACTAGTAATATTTTTAAAAGGAGTGTTTAAAATGAAAAATTTGCATTTTGCATGTAAATAGAAAACACAGGAGGTGTTTGTAAGGTAATGCATTTATCCTATTTAACCTCATACTTTCTAGTTAAGGTTTTCATCATGTAGATGGTGAGTGACTCCTTCAGAAGATGTTATGGAATGGGATTATTTCTTTTTTGACGAGAGAGTTTTTAGGACGGACTTTCGATATTTCGTTTTCCCCTTCTTCCTGGATATTCATATAGGAACCAAAAAAACCAACAGTGCAGTAGATCAGTCCAGCCCTCGATTCTGTTCTCCAGCCCTGTGTGAGGTGTGACGGACTCCACATCTGCCAGCCCTTTACTCCTGACTCTTGGTAGCTAGACCACCCTTCTGGCACCCCCGCGTTATGTACCCAGCATTGCCCTGTTCATCTCACCTGGACCCTGCTTCCTTAGGGATTTTCTAGAGAAAGGACTAATCTGAGAAACAAACTGATGCTAAATTGATGCTGGAACCTCTGACTTCCAGGACTGAATGCCTCGGATGTTGTCTGATCTCTCCCTGTATTTTCTGGAGGAGGAAATTGAGGGTGAGAGATACAAAGCACGCAGGGAGGCCACTCTTAGTTGTGAGCTGCCTCAGTGGTCAGCTCAGTCATTTTTACAGAGGATGACCTGCCCCACCATCTCACGAGGGTCTGCACCGGCTGATACGTGCCTGGACAGATGCCTCATTTCAGACAGCCCTACACTGTTTATTCTCCAGGGAGGAGCAAGGTGGAGCCAGTGTGGAGGCGTTCTGTGGAAGTGCACCCGTGGGAGACCCTTGGGCAGCCAAAATGCTGCTCATAGACCTCCGGGCCTTGAAGAATGACGGCCTGGTGGCAGCTGTGTAATCCAGAGTGGTGGGGCCTAAGTTTTCTTAAGTGCTTGTAACTTGGAGGTGTGTGACTATGGGAAAGAGTTGCACTGCATGTAATGTTTCCAAGAATTAGTTACTTTGTGCGGGAGGAGTGGGTACTGCTGCCTGGGTCAGTGGTTTTAATTGGCAGCGAATCGCTCCAAGGAATATTCGTGGTTCCATTGGTCTTAGTGCCGGGCAGCCTGTACATTACATCTTTTGGGTAGACTTGGGAGTCTTTTATTGAGAATTAAGTCCCCAAAGCAGCTTTCTGTAACTATTAAAGTCTGATTGATAATGTTTAAGCTCTTTTGTAGGCACTGGAGAAATTTGGTAGTCTTTGAAACAAGCAGTTTCTTCGGCTTTGGCATTGAGAGGAAGAGTGCCACTTCTAGTTACTTTTAATGTTACCAGGAACTCTCAGACCTGGTGCTGATTATTTACAGGTCTGTAGCAAATAGGATTTCTAATGTGGTGAAGGAATCCATATGTGCCTTAAAGGTGAACTAAAAATATAGCAAATTATCTGACTAAACCTCACGTGAACGTAAGATTTTCCAGCCACACAAGTTTTTGGAAGCTCTGGTCCCTCCCCAGCAGGTTGGTGGCAGTGGTACTGGCTTCTGTAGCTTGCACCAGGGTCTAGGTCTTACCCAGGGCTCACACGACATGGTCCTTTGGGGACAGGAGATGAGTTGCAGCCATGATTATTCATTCATCTGCTGTCACTCGGCCAACAGGGTGATGTGTGGATGACTGCGATGGTTGTAGAAGTAAGTGGGCACCGTCTTAGTGAGTGTCTGGTCGGCTGAATGACAGGGATGTGCACAGGATGCTGACCTTTGTCTGCTGAGGCAGCACTGAGCAAGGCCCCTCTGGGCCCAGAGTCTGTCTCACCTGGAAAATAAGGCAGTCTTGCTGAGCTCTGCATCCCGGCTTGTATTTCTGCCCATCCTTCATTATCTCCACCTCTGATAATGAAACTTCTCACAGTGCATTGCGTTGGAGTTCACTTTCACCTCTGATAATGAAACTTCTCACAGTGCATTGTGTTGGAGTTCACTTTCATTCGTTGATAAAAGTATTACAGTCATCAAAGAACTCTTGCACAACTTTTGCAGCCCTCAAGGAAAAGTGATAGAACACAGACCCACTTGACAGATAACAGGGTATGGGGGAGGGAGTTCTTCCTCTTGTTTTGGCTTGGCTATTTGTTTGTGTAGCCCCAAGAGAAGACTGAGTCTGCTTTTTGTAAAGGAGGTACCTCGGCTCACCCCTAAAGTGCCGAGTGTTGGGTGAATTGATGAGTGGAAGGCGCACGATAATACGCAGCACTTAGGTAGTCTTTTGATGATTTCATCTAGAATTGTGCCATCTGGAAACTCACATTTACTAGGACGCAGGGCCAATTTCAGATGGTACTGAGTCCAACGTGTACTTTAAAAGTGGTTTAGATTTTCATTTGGCTAAAACCTAGGAGGTTGTAGACTAATAGAATAATAATAATGATAGCTTCTCCTAAGGAGCCCTGAATAGCCTCAGAAGCATTCTGATGGGAGGTGAAAGGCAGGACTCTTTATTCTGTTTGGTTAGTGATGAAATTGATACATGGTAGCCTGCACAGGGTCATAGAGCTGCTCCCTTTGAACAGGAAGTTAAATTCATGTGCCTACAGCTTTGACTTATGCTTTGCTGCCAGGAATTGCTATCTGCAGAGTCTCCACACCATGAAGGATCTTTGCTATCGTATTTTCCCGGCTCCCATGGAGCAAAGGTTTCCCATCTGGAGTCTGAATTCTGCTGAAAGTGCCTGTCGAAGCTTGACCAATCTCAGAGTGGGATGGGGTCCGTGGGCCCCCCGGCTTGGGGACCAGTTGCTGACTGTTGGATCTGGAGCCGCTGGCAGCGCATGCATGGCTCCTCCGCCCTCTGGGAGCGCCCCGTGCCCTGCTCGGTGCTTCAGTCGGGGAGCTGCTGTGTTCTTTTCGCCAGCACGACAGAGAGCCTCTGCAAGGTGTTCCGTGTGCTCTCCCCATTTTAGAGATGCCTTTTACCTCCCATTAGAGTGCTTCTAAGGGCAACTTAGGGAAAGCTACTGTTATTACTATTCTATTAGTCTACAGTGAAAATCTAAACTGCTTTAAATACGCACTGGAAATGGTATCATCCCACGTTGGCTTGCACAGAGTGGTAGGGTGTGCCGCCCCAGGCATCCGTACCCCTTGTACAGGCTGCTGCCTTCATGCATCCTTCAGGGGTACCTGGAAGAGAAGTGAGGGGCACAGGCCTGAGTTTGCTTCTACCTCATTTCCATCCCACGTTCTTAAGAGGCTCCGTGCTTTATTATTGCTGGTCTAAAAACAGACATCAGTCTGCTGTTCCTAGGTGGACTCAAACCTGCGGAAAAGTAAAGACCACCTTTCCCTTAAGGTGTTAATTTCAAATGAAAGTTTGTTTATGCTCCTCTGTACCACAGCGGCAACTTAGAAAGACACATGCAGTGTGAAGGGATAAAACCTGAGGCCAGAGGACAATACAGTAGTCGACAGGTGCTGAGTTAGCCCACAGATCTGGCTCTTGAGTTTCACAGCAGCTGAAGGGAAGAGGGACATAAGACTAGCTTCCAGATTTGTAATTGCCTGTAAATAAAAACAGATCAGTTTCACAGAAGAGGCATGGCCTTTTCTGTTATTGAGGAACTTTTCCCTCCTAGGACATCATAAAGAGAACACTGGTCTAATGGGTGACACGCTCCTATTTGGGACTTGGTTCTCGTGAGCCAGTCTGAGCGTTCTCTCCTCATTGTATTTTGTCTGTCTATCTAGCCTTGTAAATCCGTTTCTGACATGTCAGGAGTTTGGTTGGGTGTGTGTGGCTCCAGACCTAGGGAGCAACTGGGACTTGCACAGACGAAGCAGTGTGAATCAGGTTCTTTGGGAAAGGTCTTGGAGCAGCCCAGGGCAGAAACTGAGGCTTGTAGGGAAACTGAGGAATGAGACAATGTGGCTGAAGGTGAATGCCTTTGCATAAGGAATTGTGTCTACCAGGAAGTCCAGGGCTCAGCAGAAGGGGAATGTTAGGGGTCAGCTGTTGTTTAGCTCAATGTGGTGGGGTGTCTGGCTTCCACCAGGATTTGGGTTGTGAAACCAGATTGGTTTTCACGATGTCTCAGGGAAGGGCCAGGAAGTCAGCAAGGAGAGTGTGTTAGTTTATTGAGCACCATCCTGCGGATAAACCTGAAGATAAGACGATTCCTTTTTTAGTTGCTGAAGAATCTGAAGCTCGGGGTGGGTCTGCCCCAGCTGGGTCCAGTGGTGTTTGGTGCACCCAGTGGGCCCAGCCCAGCTGGCTCCTGAGTGGCAGTGGAGGAATACCTAGCCTGCCTGCTCCGCCTCCTAGTTTCCCCTCCTTTGTCGGAGGCCCCTGTTACTTAGAACAGTTGCTCGGGGCTGGAATCATCCTCCAGGTGACAGATAAAGGGACCCTGAGACTGTGTTTCTCTGGGCAGAGTTGGTCCCCAGACCACTCATGGGAGTCTTGTGGCTCCATGTGGAGGCATCAGATACAGGGGCTAATGGGAGTGGGGTGTCCGGCAGCGCTCAGAGCTCTGTGTGCCCACCGGTGGGACACAGATTATGCTAATTCTTACAAAAATGAATATGTGTGTGTGTGTGTGTGTGCATGCACATGCGTGCGAGCACACACACACACACAAGTTCCACAGTTTGCCTGTGAAGTGGAAGCTGGGCCTCGGTGCTGTCCTTCTCTCCTCCATTTTAGGCCAGTCCATGTTCCTGCAAACAGACAAGGCATTGTTTAAAGTACAGTGTACTCGCCTTCTTTTGCATTGTCATCAGAAACCCTTGACGAAATGTTTAATTTCTCTCTGAGGTTATCTGTACTTAGTTGACTTGCCCGATAATACATTTGGTTCTAGAACCTGGAACTTTCTTCTTGCCTGCTCGTGTTACATTAAGTCCGTCATAGGACACACAAGTATTTTTATAGAAACCTTAAGGATTCCTGCACTTTGAGATGACTCAGACCAGTGTTTCCAAACTGTTACTAGTTTGGAACACAATTAACTGGGACACATGCTGGAGAAGGGCTTCCCATTCTCTTCCCTGCCCTAGCTTTTCACTAGGCTAGCTGCCTGTCCTGTTACCTCTTGTTTGCAGTAAGGCCAAAGGGACTTGCCTTCTAAGTGTAAGGTCCCATTTAAAAGTGAAGCTGCTTCTTAAGGCTACTTTAACAGAGTTAAAAGCTCTGAAGTTCTTGTGACAGTCTGCTAACTAGTTGCATTGCCTGTGATGTTTTATTTAAGAATAAATAAATCTTTAAATTGATAAGTTCAGCAAAGGTAGAGATGAGAAGTGTGAGCTAAGTAAATTGCTTTAGAGCTATATATTTTAAAAAAGTCTACTCATGGTTTTCCCCCACATTTGTGGGGGACATGTGTCACTCTCTTTGTGAGCATGCTGATTCATTGGCATGGACCATGGACTGGATATCATAGTATTTTTTTTAAAGCTGAACTGTATGAAAACTTAAGATTTACAAAAAAGACATAACTGAGGTTGTACAATTACAGTTGTTTAATTAATGAGCTGTTACATTTAAAAAAAAATCAGATTCCAGAAGTGCAATTAGAGTCAGCTTTATAGCAATGCACGTGTTGTACAAAATAAGATGTGTGTGCAGAGACCCAGACCCAGCTCTCCCAGCCTCTTGCTTTCTCCCTCCCCAAGAGGCAGAAGCTAAGAAGAAACTGACTGTTGGGACACACGAGACTGCCTTAGTGGTGACTGAAGAGGTGGTGTCTTGCTGGCTCGGGGAGGCAGTGGTCTGGGCTGAAGAAACAAACCAGCTTGACAGTGCCTTGTGCTTGCATGCAGTGCCTCTGCAGGATGCTTTCTGCTCTGCTGGGTTTATTCTCTGCAACTGGGTGAAAGCCAGAAAGGTAGTTTGCTCTGGTAGGACTGGAAAATGGGTAAGATTGAAGGAATGCGGGCAATTTTTGATGAGAGGTCCTGACAGGATCTCAGTTCCTTAATATTTTGTAGGTAAACATTGTGATGTTGGTTCTGCAGTAGAGAAGTTAAAAATGGACATCTCTGAGGGTCTTTGCTGACATAAAATAGCTAAGCCTATTTGGGTCTGGTAGGGCTGGGGTAGTTCAATGGAGCTGTATTTTGAGGAGAAGGGGTGGCACCATGCACGGTGCCTGGTACGATTCCTGCGGGCCATTCCACATGTAGCTCTTTCCATGTTCCAGCTTTGCTGAACTTCTTCAGAAAATTACTGTTTTTGAAAGAAGAAAATCTAAACGGTGGAGAGAAATCTAGGCTGTATTTAAGCTGGCCTTTGTAATTTTTTCCTGGTTACACACAGCCCACATTCTGGAGCTCTGTGACGTCAACACCCTTGCCTGGAGGGTCAAGAGTTTTGACCACCCGGGCCTTGGCCAGCCTGGGTCACATAGTCGCATGCACAAGCCGGGGCCCTTGTTTACTTCCTCTCGTAGCTGGGACATCGAGTACTAAGAAGGACTGCGCGCCTGCACACGAGTGCTCCTGCCAGCACGCTCAGCCCTGCCGTTCCTGACTGTCTTGGAAAGCGCTCCATCCGCAAGGCAGGCTTTTGTTCTTCGAGTGCAGGCTTTATACCCTGGCTACACACCCCTTCCCCAGATTCCAGAGAAGACCCAGAGGCTCTCTCCCCTGCAGCCGAACCCCCACAGAATCCTCAGCTTTAGCAGCTGTGAACTTTCAGAGCAGTAGGAGGAGTCAGGCTAGGTAGATCGTGCTGGAGCTGCATGGTCATCTGCATGGCATGGGATCCTGTGACTAACCTTTAGAAAAGGAGTGCTTTCCTTGGATGCTGATGGGAAAGTTGAGGGGCTTTTGGATTATACACTGTTGCCTAATGTGGATTCTAAGACACAGCCTTCTAATTACAAGTGTATAAACTGTTTCATACTGAATGTTAGTCAAGCTTAGGTGATCCTTTGCAACTTCATGAATAATCAAAATGCAAAAAGATGTTGCACATGTTTGAAACTGTTGCAAAATCAAGTTTTATATATATATATATATATATATATATATATTCCCTTCCCCCCAGGGAACTTTTCATCCTCTAGAGATTTATTCTTAAAGAAGATCATCTTCTATACAATAAGTCATAATAAAAGCTGTTAAACATTAATATTCCAGACGAAAACAGGCATATAAACGTATAAAGTTAAATGTGAAGACTGCAGCTCATTAATAGGATTTAATTTAAATCACACCCCTCCCCCCTTTTTTGACAGGGTAATTATACTTTAGAGGAAAGAAAAGAGATAATAGATAGACAAAAGTCTTATTTACAGACTATACTGGCCAAAAATTATGAATGAAGAATTGAGGCTTATGTTTCTGTCAGAATTTTGAATGGCCATGTTTACAAATTCTGTCATGGTTCAAAAATTGTACAGCTTTTCTCATCTTAATCTTGGCATTATTGTCTTTTTCCTTTAAATGTTGATTTATTTCTTTGTCTCTACCAGGTCTAGTGTAGCATGAAGAATCTTTAGTTGCAGCATATGGGAGCTAGTTCTCTGACCAGAGATGGTTCCAGGTTCCATGCAGGGGGTCATTGGGAGCATGGATTCTTAGCCACTGGACCACCAGGAAAGTCCCAACATTATTGCTCTTTTATGAGACTCATATTACTGCTTTCAGACTGGAGGAAGTAACAGAGCTCATTCTAGGCCAGCCTCTTCCTTCGATAGAAGAAATAGAGGCCCACACTTTGGAGTGGACTCAGCACCCAGCTAGTAGGTTAAGCAGAGTAGGCAGGAAGCTGAATTCTCACTCCACGATTTTCCTTTAAAAGAAGTTGCTGCTTGCCTCTGTGACTGTTATTAGTATAAAGACCTACTTGAGGTGCAGGTAGGGAGTTGGGGATGGGGACACAGAGATCTGCTTTTGCCTCTGGGGCATTAGAGTTTCTCATTCCCAGCCCAGGTGTGGCTGGGACTACTGGGAGCTCTGTTAGAACCTCAGGTTTTGACATTGTACCCAACAGTGGGGCTAAGGGTGATCCATTTACATTCAGGACAACCATACCCATTACAGCTGGGCAGCCCTCCTAGGGATGTTCTTTGCATCTGTTAGAACAATGTTTCCCAAACTGTATTCTCCTCTAAATAGTAATAGGCTTCCTGATTTGGACAGTTAAAAGTGCCTTAGTCCCACAGTCGTGTCTGACTCTCTGCGACCCCATGGACTAAAAGCCCACCAGGCTCTTCTGTCCATGGAGTTCTCCAAGCAAGAATACTGGAGTGGGTAGCCATTCCCTTTTCCAGGGGATCTTCCTGACCCAGCGATCAAACCTGGGTCTCTAAGGCAATTAGGTTGAACACAGTTTAAGTGGTATATTTTAGTTTATTTTCTAAACAGGACTTCTTGAGGCAATCTCATCATATCCTTTTGGTGGTAAAGTAACTCAGGAGTCAGCATGAAACCCCAAATTCTGACGATAATCAGGCAGAAGCAGAAGGATGAGAACTAAATTAAACATAGCCCTGAAGTTCACTTTTGGGTCAGGCATTCAGGAAGCAGCACATAAAAATTTGCTTGGATACAGTTTCCTCATAGTTCTTCAGCAGCTTGAAATATCATCTTGAGCTGGCAGTAAACAAAAATCTCAGGTTGTCATTTTTCTTTATATCTAATTGAACAAATTATTGTGTAGGGATGTGAAACAAAACCTGTGTTCCTGAAGCCAAAGGTTTTGAGATCCACAGTTCAGTTACTTACAGGTTCCAATTACTTTGAAAGAAGAAAATAATGGTATTCTTAAGTTTTATGGTTTGACAGAAAACAACAAAATTCTATAAAGCAATTATCCTTCAGTTAAAAAAAAATGAATTTTAAGAAGTTTTATGTACCTTTTAGAGTTAACCACAGCTGCCTTTTTATTTTAAAAATTTGAATAATTGTAGTATCTTGATTCAAAAGGAGTGTTACTCAGCAATAAAGAGGAACAGCCACTGATTTAAAAAAAAAGAATGATTTTCAAACATACAGAAAGTGCAAGCTGTTTGATTTCATTTATTATGAAGTTCTAGAAAAGGCAAGATTCATCTATGGTGACACAAAGCAAATCAGTGATTACCAGGGGCTACGGAGATAGGAGATTGACTGCGAAAAGGGCGTAGGGAGCTTTCTGGGGAGATGAAAATTGTACTGTATCTTTGTGGTGGTTACATTGGTGTATACATTTGTCAAAATTCATCTAACTGCTGAAGAAGGGTGCAGTTTTGGTATGTAAATAATACATCAATAAAATTGATTTAAAAAGAGGAGAAGGTTTAGAAAGGCTATGATTGGAATTTGTGCAGCTCGAGGAGCAAATCATGCCTATTGGCCAGTTTTTCAGCACAGTAAGCCTGGCCCTTTGCTTTGACGTTCTTCATTTATTCCTGTGTTCATGACTGCTTAAGAAGCTGCCCATCTCTTTTGCTTGCCCACTGTTTTTGTGATTTGAGCTTTAGAAAATTCTTTCCTTTTGGGAACTTAGAGTCCTTGTTAGTCGTCAGCAAGAACATGTATTAAATTCCCCTGAAATTATTTTTCATGTAGGCTGCCTTTTAAGCATTAGTGGTTCTGTGGAATGGAGGTGTGGTGGAAGTGTGAGTGTGTGTGTGTGGGAAGAGGGTGTGTGTCCTCAGAAAATGGTGCCATGGTGCCTCACACCTGCCTCAGCTTCTGTGTGAATACTTAAAAGAGAATGTTGTGAAGTCCGCTTCTGGCCCAGCTGGGGCCTAGGGGCGCACATTTGTTGTGGTTTTAGAGTCTCTGAGAAGCCATTTGTTGAGAATGGTTGCACGGGTGGTAATTCGGTGGGTAAGGGGTGGAGGATGGTCCTCAGCATTTTCATGGCTCCCTGCCCCCTGCACCTGGTCTTTAATCTCAATCCCATTAGAAGTTAGTGAGGTTATTTGTCTAGTGTGTCCACAGAGAAGTGAATGCATGCTCAGGAATGTATAATTTAGTGGGTAATTTGAAGCATCCAGGTATTGGAAACATTGTTGAGTGTTTGGTCTTAAAGTTCGAGTCCTCCATGTATAATCAGAGTTAGGCTTTAGGAAAGAACAGGCTGGCTCTTAATGGATCATGTTAGCTGGAATTGGTTAAAGTGTTTTTTCTTAGAAGAGAGGATTTCGCATTATAGTAACAAGATGTTCTTTTATTTCCTAGTTTATCAAAAGATGTTGATTGGGAAATAGGGTGTGCAGATATTTTAGATCTTACTGTTTTAAAATAGATGAGCTCGAAAGAATGAGAAACGATTGTGTCAGAAGGTAAGCTGTGCCCAGGAGAGCTAAATAATTGGGGCTGGGGGTGGGGAAGGTAAATTTTTTTTTCTTTTCTGTATTTCTCTTGGACATCTTTTGGTTGTGTGCTTGTGTTTCTGTAAACTGGCTTCCTTAGGACGACTAGAGCTGAGCAGAGAGATGGCGCAGAGCTGTATGCAGATGCTCTTCACTCTTTCTGGTTTTTCCCTCCCCAAAAAGTTGTTGGTAAATTAATTTCAAGTTGATGGGGACCACTTGAGATTTTTATATGGGTGTGAGCTATTTGTTCACAAAATAAAGCAAATGAAGTTTATGAAACTTTAGAGAAGGAAGAATTCCTATCTCCCTCCTCCTTCCCCTTCTCAGGAGAGTTGTTAGAAAATCTAAAGCTTATCTAAACGCCCCTCTGGTTAAAAGCCAGATAAAGAAAACTCCAGGAGAGTTACTGGAGTTCTGGCTTCTTATTAATAGAATCAAGGTACTGGCCTCCTGGCCTTAGGGTCAGGTGGGTGGCCTCGGCCCCATTTCCCTCTGTGCCCCCACCACCCCATCACAGCCCTTCTTCTGTGGGCTTGGCCCTGCTGGTTTCATTCTCCTGCTGCGAACTCTTTAAGAATACAGATGACAGAGCCGGGCTCTGCGTCCCTGGTGGTGACCCTGGTCTTCCATGCCTCCTCACGCCCCAGTGGCCTCAGGGCCTGGCTGTCCTGTCGCAGTGACTGAGTTGGGATAGGTTGGCACAAGCGGCCCTCGTCCCCAAATCTGGTTTTGTTGACTCTGGCAAAAACCCAGCTCTTTCCAAACCACCTCCTGACGCCCTTGTGCTGTGAGATAAGAATGGGCTTCACCTGAGCAGTTTCGTGGGGCGTCTCCCCCTTCCTTTGTATAGAAACCATTTCAGAATGTGGGTTAGTGGGCTTATAGTGTCAGGGAAAATGCGTGATTTGGGCAGAGATGTTTGTGATCCAGAGTATTTTCATGGTGGTTCCCCAAACAACCCTGGCAAGAACTAAGAGTTCCGTTTATCCTTTGGTATTTTAATGTTCTCAAGCAGAGATTTTTTTTTTTTTTTTTTTTAAGAGGCATGACTTCCATCTTTTCTACTCCCCTCTGCTCCCAGCAGCTGTATTTTGCAAACCCTTGTCAAGCCACAAGTTGGCGAGGTCAAAAGCCTACTGCTTATTTTTGTTGAGTTTATGAAACATGTGAACATAGAGTGTTTTTAGGTAGTGCTGTGGAATGCTGATTGAATACTGGAAGTATTTCTGAAGAAGGAGTTAGGGTGAAAATACTTTTCAATATAACTGTCACCGCTCTAACTCTTCAACTTGAGCAGAATTTAACTAATGATATAGAAAATCTTTGGTGCTTATTATATTGAATTTACTTCCCAAGCATTGTTATTGTTTTATATGAAATACCACATATGTTTTTATTATTAAAAAACTCTACAAAAAGCTATTGGGTACAGGGGATGCGTTTGCTGTTTCATTGTTCGATGTTTTCTCTTAGAAACATGCCTTTCTAGAGGGGAGGGCAAGTTTGTTAATGTAGTTCCTGAAGATTAGTTATTTACTCCAGGACAGAAAGGCATAATGAAAGCAGGAGCTTTATAGAATCTGCCTTCTTACGTCTCCTGTTTCTGAGACTTTATAATAAAAGCTGTTTTTATGTTTATAGTAATTGCTATCTAAGGGAACTTTTTGTGTACACATGAAATCATAATGACCTCTGTAAGACCACATGTTATGAGTGCCTTGCTGGTGTTATCATGCCAAAGTGAAAGTCGCTCAGTCGTGTCTGACTCTTTGCGACCCCATGGACTATATAGTCCATGGAATTCTCCAGGCCAGAATACTGGAGTGGGTAGCCTTTCCCTTCTCCATGGGATCTTCCCAACCCAGGGATCAAACCCAAGTCTCCTGCATTGCAGGCAGATTCTTTACCAGCTGAGCCACAAGGGAAACCCAAGAATACTGGAGTGGGTGGCCTATCCCTCTCCAGGGGATCTTCCCAACCCAGGAATCGAACTGGGATCTCCTGCATTGCAGGCGGATTCTTTACCAACTGAGATATCAGGGAAGCTGCCACTTTATCTTGTTAGTGATAAGCTTCATAGTTCAGTTGGAAATTGATTTTGCATTATTGCAAAATATGTAGGGTCAAGCATAGGATATTGCTTTGGAAGGACTGATGCTGAGGCTGAAGCTCCAATAATTTGGCCACCTGATGCAAAGAGCTAACTCATTAGAAAAGACCCTGATGCTGGGAAAGATTGAAGGCAGGAGAAGGGGATGACAGAGGATGAGATGGTTGGATGGCATCACCTACTCAAGACATGAGTTTGAGCAAGCTCTGGAAAGTGGTGAAGGACAGGGAAGTCTGGCGTGCTGCAGTTCATGGGAGTCACAAAAGAGTCGGACGTGACTGAGTGACTGAACAGCAACAATAGTATGTTTCAGTATTCCAGTGAAATATTTTAGTGGTGGCAGCCTGGTTCCCTGTCATTCTGTCCAGCTTTGCTTTAGACCCTGATTCTTTTCTCCTGTCGTTTTTGTTTAAGCTTACCATTTTGTTTTTCCTTCCTACAATATTCCCTTTTTAGAATTTTTCCTAAACTTATAATCTGTCAGTATGTATTATTTTACCAAAAAGGTCAATTGCTCTGTTTTCTATGTGTCTCCTCTCCATTCCATTATCCCATAGCATTGAAAATATTTTTATAATAAAATTTTTGCTATTATTTATGTGTTATTATCAGACCCCTTTGAGAGAGTTGTACTGCCTATGTCCAGAAAAATGTGGTTACATAAGACATTTTGCATGTGATTTGCATATAATTTTAGGAGCTTATTTATGCTCTAAATCCCATCCATGGACTTCTGTTTAATTCCCTAATTAAAAAAAAATACTGCTCAAAGTAAAAGTAGGAATGTGGACTTGGATATACAGGGGAAAGAAAACCTATGTCCAGATTACTTGGAAGAGTTATGAGTTGATGAGTGATGAACATCTCAAGTATGTTTTGTAAGCAGGGAAGCAAAATGTTTGTTTGTGAGAGGGTGGGAAAGTTTAAGCAGGAAGTGAGAGTCCAAGATAGGAGTGCTGAGCAGGACTATTCAGGGGAAAGAGGAGGTCACCGTGCACCTGTCCAGAGGCAAAATCGTAGAGTGTTTGGGAGACTCTAAAACCCTAGCATGATCACACATACTGTTTCTTATAAGATTTGTGGTTAGATGAACTTGGAAAACGCTTAATATACTATCACCCTTTAGAGTCTTGAAGATGCATATCTTCTGGCTCATGTCCCTGAGGAGTCCTGCAGTAAAGAACCTGTTTTACACAGTTTAATCCAGCATCTCCCAGTTTTAGGTCCAGGGAATGCTTTCTGCAGAAAACAGTTTTCAGCAGAACACACGTTAGGAAATGAAATACCAGGTTAGAGAAACTTGTCCTCTCTGAGGTGTGGATGATATCCTGTACCCACAATAAGCAGAAAGAAATCCCCGGAGATTAGAAAATATCACTGTGGAGGTGGCAGAAGCTAAGTGAGACCACAAGTAGGCCGTGCGGCTGTGTCTTCCCGTGGCCCAAAGCAGGATGTGCAAGAATGTGAGTGATGCCGTTGGACTGTGTCGAGAGGTACACAGCCCAGAAGTTGCGTGAGTTCCTACCAGGGACAGGGAAAAAAAAAGGAGAGCAGACCTGAGAGTGTCCAGTTGAGCTGTCAGAAATGATGTCACCCGTTAAATCCAGAAGCCCACCAGTCTGAGACCAGGTAATACGCGGAGGTAGAACAAAATTACGTCTCCAGGTGTAAAAGGGATTTTCCTTTTCAGCTGTGAGGATGCTAGCTTAAGACAAATTGTTTCTTCTTAAACAAAATGATTGTGATGTGTTTAATGAGATCAGGACGTCTCCTTGCTGCCTTGTGGTATTCATACCATTCTGGATAATGATTATGTGAAATTATGGATTCTGCGGGCTAAATTTAAGCCAGCAGTACAGGGCAAAGGGCGCTTTGATTCTGCTATGCCTGTTGTCCTGTGTTATCAGTCTCCTGAGCCTAGCATTCACTTGGTTAGGTGCCCCATGGTTTTGATATGTTTTTTTAAACATATTCTGCAGTATTAATACACTTTGATGGCTCATACCGTAGACCTCTATGTGGCTGAGTCCAGCTGTACCATGTGTGGTAGCTGGAGAGCTATTTTGGGAACAAACTTCATGTTTCTTCTAATTTTTAATAAGCACTTAGGTCTGCCTGGCTTTTGAGGTGTATCACAGAGTCCATCACATTCCACCTACTACAGTACTAAAGAGGTTCTAAAACTAGGATCTGTGCTTTGGCTTTTATTTTTATTTTTTTCAAGTTAGTGAGTCTTCTTCCTTTGCTGAAACTACTTCTAGTCAGCCGTATTTGTTAAATAACCTCTTCCAAACCCATAAATTCTAAGCTAGAATTTGTGAACCTTCAAGCTAAAGCAAGCAAGAAAAAACTTAATAAAATATAGAGACATAATTTGTTTCGTGCAGTTTTTAGGTTCCCAAATACTTGGTGAGGCTTGTGTCTCTCTCTAAGGATCTGGTTCCCATGCAATTCATAATAATACAGTATTGTGGGTTCTCTCTGATTTAATTCTTGCCTTCCTCTGGACCCTCCTGTCTTCTGTCTCCCCCAGTTTAGTGAAGGACCTCCCCCTACCACCTTGCTTCTCTCAGTTTGAAACAGTCTTTTTGCCCTAGAATTGTGTTCTTCAGTGGTTTCTTCATCTTCGCTTATGTCACCTCAGCCTTCAGAGGAGGAAGGGATTGGCTCGGTTCTGCTGACACATCTGCTCCCCACCTCTGTTGATGTGCACATTCACGGTGGGGATGACAGGGGATTACCAAGCAGTTGCTGAGTGATAAACTGAACCAAGGCAACCGCAAGCAGGATGTCCAAAAAAAAAGCCACTGAGACACACTGGCCATGCTCTGAACCAACTGTTTGTGCTGGGACTACTGGGAAAGAGGAGAAAAAAATCTAGAACCGACTCTTGAGCAAAGTTGTGAAGTACACCATGAGTCAGAAGCACAATTCCAAAGGTTTGGGGCTGTCCAGATTTGGGGGTGGGCTGGGGGAGGAGTGTTACACATTTTATGGAGATTGACTTACTGGAAATTCACCATCATGGAAACAGAGATTTAGGGCAAGAATTCTGAATATGTTCTGGGAAGGCTCCCATTCATGGAATTGGTTTGGCAGACAAATGGCTTCCAGGAATGCCAGCCAGACTTGTATAGCGAGATGAAGATCGTTGATAGTCTCTGTTCATTTCACTGCAACCTGGTAATGACTGGAAAACTCCCACCTAGGGCAGAGGCCCTCTCTTTGCTCTATCGAAAGAAGTTATGATAACTGGTTTTACTCTTGGCTTTTCACTAAAATGGCCAGGGAGAGGTGTCTCAAAGTCTCCTCTGTGTATGTTCTTTTTCTCTCCTTTTCTTTTTTTAGGTGTAATTAATAGAAAGATTATTAACAGTTATTATATAAGAAACTTGAGATGTAAACTGAGTTTATTAGAAAGTTGAATGACATCTGTCTGCATATTCCTGGATCAGAATAACTTTGCAAGAGCAGGGTGTTTTTTTATTCCTTGCCCTCCATCTTCCTTTTACCCTGTTATTATTCCAGTTAATAAGTAAATGACCCTCTGAACTGAAAAAGGCTTAGGAATGTTCTTTAAAACATAAGCGTTTTAAATAGGGATTTTCTTTTAAACAGGGCAATTTTATATAAAAAGTATAATCCTTTTAGGTATTATTTTAAGCTTATTTTAGGACCCCCAAATATTTTTTTCTCTTTTTTTAGTATTTAAATTATGGAAGTATGATAACACATTTACAGGAGACTTGGAAAATACAGAACAAAGTTACATGTAATTCCACTATATGTAGCAAGTAGTTTTTTATGTAGATAAATCAAGATTTTTAATTGAAGTTTCAGTATCAGACTCTCAAAACTAATAGAATGAATATACAGAAAGTAAAAGGATATAGTAAACCTGAAAAGCACCATGAATCAATTCAACATGATTAAGATTTATGTCGTTTTCATGCAACAGGTTACAAATTCCATTTAAGTTAGGACCCCTCCCCCAAATATTTTATTTCTATACATCTGTATGCTCTCAGCTATGTCTAGAATTGTGTGTATGTGAGTATCTGTGTACTTATCACAACTGGAATTTGTAGATTTATGTTTTGAATACAGTTATTTTCCCTATTTTGAATGGTGTTTACTGTTTGATTTAGAAAGTAGTATAGGGCTTCCCTGATGGCTCAGTGGTAAAGAATCCACCTGCCAATGCAGGAGACACAGGTTTGATCCCTGATCCAAGAAGATTCCGCATGCTGCAGAGTGTTTAAGCCCATGCACCACAACTATTGAGCCTGTGCTCTAGAACCCAGAAGCCACAACTACTGAATCTCGCATGCTGTAAGGCCCGCGCTCCGCAACAGGAGAAGCCACTGCAACAAGAAGCCCACACACTGCAACTAGAAAAAAGCCAGTGCAGCAGTGAAGACCCAGCACAGCCTAAATAAATACATAAATTGAATTTAAAAAAGAAAGCCTAAATATTTTAGAATTATAGGCTTTTATAAGGCTTCTCATAATGATCCTTTATGTGGTGTATGCCTTGCCCTGGAATTTGATGGGGATTTTGTGCTTCTACAAAGATGGTCTTTTCTACTACAGAGTTGGTCTTTTTTCTTGGTTAACTGTCACAGAAGACTTTCCTGAGTTCATTAATATTTTTGACCGTATTTCAGTGGGCTTAGTTTTGTAAAACCCTCTTCCACCTTCCTTGGGGGGCGGGGGTGGGGAAACAAGCCAGTGACAAATTTTAGTCCATTAAACTCTGATTTACAAACTTAGCAATGCTTTAGAGTAAGTATCTGAGAAGTAGGCTTTGCTCCACATCCACCATATAGTTCTTTCTGTTAAGGCTTATACCCTTTCTTCAGACAAATTCCATCCCTTCTTTCCGTCCCATTTATTCTTGACTGGATGTAGATCGTCCCATTTCAGGTTTTCTTCCAGAATGTAACCACTTTCCAGCAAAAAGATGTTGCATAGATGGTTCTTTCCTAAAAGATCCACCTGGCTATACCAGCCCTCCATTTGAGCAAAAGATTGAGTTGCTGCCCAGCAACATTTGCCTCTAGATATTTGTCTTTCAAGACTTCTGAGAAGTAAGCCATTTACTTTATGTTTTTCTTTCTTTCTTATTGAGATATGGTAGACATATAACAGTGTATTAGTTTTAGGTGTATAATGTAATGATTTTATATGTGTATATTATTTTGAAGTGCAACCACAATAAGTTTAGTTAATATCCATCACCATACATATTTGCAGTTTTTTAAAGTCATTCACTTTTAAGAGACTACTGACAAGCTTAACATGAATTGGTGCTGAATATTTTCTTTCATTATTAAAATATTTGTGTTCACTGATGAAAATGTAAAAGCTGCAGATTGCAAAAACAAAGAAAATAAAAACCACCTATGATTCTGTGGTTTATTGTTAACCTTTTATTGTGCTTATTTTTTATTGTTTGGCTGGTTAGTATTGTGTATTATTATACCTATGGCCTTAAAACCTGGTTTGATGTCTTCGTCAGTTTTCATAAAGGGAGTGGGATTTATGGAAACTTTTCCATATCATTAACAATTGTTAATGACTTTAAAAATTAAACATATTATTTTGAAATAATTGTAGACTCACATGCAGTTGTAAGAAATAATACAGAGAGATTCCATATGCCATCCCCAGATTCCCCAAATGGCGATATCTTGCAAAATTCTGGTACCCACAGGCAAGTTACTAACATTGATACATTCGAGCTATAGGACATTGCTATCACTAGGATTCTTCTTGTTGCCCTTTTATAGCCATACACACCTTTTATGGCCTCCACCCTGACCCCTGGCACCCTCATCTGTTCTCCCTTTTTGTAATTTAGTCTTTTCAAGAATGCAGTGTATACAAGAATGATATAGTATGTGACCTTTCAGAATTGGCTTTTTCCATTAACCTAATTCCCTGAAGATTTATCCAAGTTGTTACACATATCAATAGTTTGTTGTTTATTGCTAAATAGTATTCCATTATTTGGATATATCACATTTTATTTATCCATTTCTCAGCTGACTGGATATTTGGGTTATTTCCAGTTAGGGGCTATTTTGAATAAAGCTGCTATGAACATTTGTGTACATGTTTTTGTGTGAACATAAATTTCCATTTTCTGGGCTAAATGTCCAATGACTTTTAGTTTTAATGATGGTATAACATTTAATGATGGCATAATGTGTTTTTCATAGCATGTTTTCACATAGTGTAATGCCCTCCAAATCCATTCATATTGCTGCAAATGACAAAATTTTATTCTTTTTTTTTTTTTGGCTTAGTATATCTGTACCACATTATATATATATACCATATCTTCTTTATCTGTTTGTCTATTACGGACACTTAGGTTATTTCAGTATCTTGGCAATTATAAATAATGCTGCTATGAACGTTAGGGTGCATATATCTTTTAGAGTTGTAGATAAGTCTTTATGCACATCTTTTATTTCTAGAAGTGGAATTGATGCCTCAGAGTATGCATAATTTTAAAACTTTTCCCCCTAGTATCTCTTTTTTTCTTTCATAAAAACCTGCTAGACTCCCACCAGCAGTGCCCATTTCCATGCCCGTGACAACAAAGAGCATTATTACTTTAATAAATCTTCATCAATTTCTGCCTTACCCCAGTAGCAGCATACATGTACGACTCAACTGTTGGTTTTCCAATCTTGCTTGCCTAAGAAAATCTTCTAGAATCGGAGAATACCACCAGGATCTTGTTTTGCATGAGATTTGGGAGTCTGCTAAAACCTCAGAAGACATGGTATAAGATGGATACAAAGAATTCTGAATTTCTGTATGTTGTTTTCTGTTGTATCTCATTTGGCCCAGGAGAACTAGACCTTAAAAAAGAAAAAACCTTTGAGATATGAATCACTTTTTATAAAAGTTGGTTAATATAAACAACATAGTGAACTGTGTGTTATGCTCATCTGAAGCTCTTAGAGATGAGATGAGATTGAAGTTTAGACTTTTTATGAAACTTAGAGTGGTGAGATACTTTTCTTTCTCATGCTACAGTTTTTAGTGTTTCTCTGTGTGTGACTAGGCAGTGATTTTCAAGGATTAAGATAAGGTTAAGAATATATATTTACTAAAACCTGGGGAATGTATTTTTGTTTCTCTGATATAAATGAAGTCTGGTTTCAAAATTACTTTCTGGTTGGAATATGACAAACTGACATTCCTTCCAGTGTAAGATGTTTTCTCCTTTTTATGTTTCAAGATCTATTGTTATTTGTTTTCTTCTTTACCTGTGGTACCATATTTAACCTGAACCAGTCTGATTTCAGTAAAAATTGTTTTCTTCTTAGAATAGCTAGTCACTCTTACAGAAGGTTGGACAGTTTCAGAAGAGATTGTGCCCACCAATTTGTTTGGTGCTTAATTGACATGATGAAGGCAGACCTTGTTCTTACAAATAAATGAATAAAGGAGGCTAGCAGAATCTGGCATTTCTCTTTTTAAAGTTATAAGAAATCCTTACTCATTTTGGCATTTTAATACACAGGTTCATAGCTGAAGAGTAATAGGGAATGTAACAAAATGAGTGAATCAAGTAAACTATCATCCATGAAAACTATTCATTTTTTAAGGAATGATAAAACTTTCTATTGTCATTTTTTCCCAATTTCTTATGATTCTTACAGCATTGGTGGTTTTCAGTTTATCTAGTGGGAGTTCTCTGGTTGCCTAATGGTTAGGATTCTGGGCTTTTCACTACAGTGACCTATGTTAAATCCCTGGTCAGGGAATTGAGAGCCCACAAGCCATGTGATATGGCTGGAAAAAAAAATTAAGTATCTAGAACATTTATATGCATGTTGATCTAGGAAAGAAAATATAGTGTTGAACATGAAGTGGTTGTTCTTATCTCCAGGTATATATAATACAGGAAGGAATCTCTGCCAAATGGAGGACAGAGAGTGACCTGCTGGGGGAGTGTTGGCTAATTTAGCCTTTCCCAGACTGAATATGTAGCATCATTTTCCTTCATGGCAGTATGAGGGCTCTGGAATTTATCAACTTATTTTAATCTCAGAGTTTAGTTCTATTTTGAAATAAAAATTTTTCTCTGGTATGGTACCTTACAGACAATTTATACCTGTAGGTCTGAGAACTCCTAGAAGAATCTTTTGGAGAAGGCAGTGGCACCCTACTCCAGTACTCTTGCCTGGAAAATCCCATGGAAGGAGGAGCCTGGTGGGCTGCAGTCCATGGGGTCGCGAAGAGTCGGACATGACTGGGCAACTTCACTTTCACTTTTCACTTTCCTGCATTGGAGAAGGAAATGGCAGCCCACTCCAGTGTTCTTGCCTGGAGAATCCCAGGGACGGGGGAGCCTGGTGGGTTGCCGTCTATGGGGTCGCATAGAGTTGGACATGGCTGAAATGACTTAGCAGCAGCAGCAGCAGAATCTTTGCCTATGAAATTTACTAGGAATGGTGACTAAAGCCACCCTGAAAGAATATGATTTACATTTGATCAAATGCAAACAACAGCATCAGACTTTCAGACCATTTTGACTAAAATGATGATGTTTAGTTCTAATCTGAGTGTTTATTAGTAGACAATTTGGTGTCATGCAAAATTAGTTTACTGAGGAAGTCAGAAGGTGCTGTGTGTGAATGTGCTCAGTTGCTTAGTCGTGTCCAACTCTGCAATCCCCTGGACTGTAGCCCGACAGGTTCCTCTGCCCGTGGAATTTTCTAGGTACAAATACTGGAGTGGGTAGCCATTTCCTTCTCCAGGGGATCTTCCCAGCCCAGGGGCTGAACTTCGGTCTCTTCCATCTCTTGCAATGGCAGGCAGATTCTTTACCTTTACCTGGGAAGCCCCAGAAGATGCTAGAGGAGAGAAAGACGTACATTTTAGACAAACAAGACTTATTTTATAGATATTTCAGGAAATTTTTGCATATGAAAATCTAGAAGTATGGTGATTTTAATAAGTAATAAAGAGGAACTGAAAGACAGCAGTATGTTTCTTGGTGAATAAATAAGGTGAAAATCATTGGGTTACTTTGACCCCTTCAGTGTCAAGTCAAGTTTTTGTGGATTGTTAAACCTTTGGGATAACTATGTGGAAGAACTTCCTGACATTTTTTTTTTAATTCTTTTTGGATTTGGATAACATTTAACAGCGCCATGCCTTTGCCTGAAGTGAGTGAATAGTCCTGTTCTAAAACTGTATTGGAGTGTGGAGGTTTCACATGATTTATTAGTACATCATATTTGACATTGACCTATTTGTGAACAAGGAATATTCAGTTCACATTCATTGTTCATTATTGTGTTTGAACAACAAATAAATGTTATAGTTTTAGAGTCTGTGCTTGAACTGAAATTGAACAACAGCCTGTTAATTCAGCCAAAGAAAACAGCCAGTCTGGATGTTTCAGGGTTCCCAAAGTTTTTAAATGGTTTTTTTGGCTGTTGCTTTCTTGCTGTTTGGTTTGGGCCTTTTTTTTTCTCTTTAAAGCACCTGGAGAATTGTCCTAGCTCTGGTGCATTCCCATCGAGAGGCCCTCACACGCTACTTCTGAACGTCCCGAAAGGGTGGTGATTTTGAGACATCTACCATTTTCTTGTGGTACGGCTCACCTGGGGATGGTAACAGCCCAATGAAAAGAGAGAAAGGGGTACTTAAAGCCAAGTGCTTCTGTTTCATAGATGTTTTTCATACTGTTTTACAAGGCCATGGCCTCCTGGCTTTCCTAATTTTTATTTTTAAACTTAAGGTATTGCTTAGGCCAAAATAAACTTTTTAATTGAGATAAGTGAAGTTTGCAGTCACACTTTATCAGCATCCTTCTGTTTAAGTACTGCTACTTTTTTTGAGTACACATAATGTATCAGACACCGCACTGGATCCTGTACATACACTGTTTCTCATACACACTTTGAAAGTTACTCATTTCTCAAACAAGAAACAGAGGCTTAGATCAATTAAAAGTTTGCCGAAGGTGACACTCTTCATAAACAAAAGGGTGGGAATTCAAAATGAAATATCTTAATTTCACATATGGCTCAGGGATGATTGGAATTACCCTACAAAAAGAACGTATATTTGTTTTTCTTTTTTGTTTTAGCACAGGGAATATTGGAGTATTTCCAGTTTTGATAACCTGCTCAGATAAAATGAGGGGCCTGACCAGAATGGCTGAGGTGGGGAATGTGGAAATGTAGTATGAGGTTGAGGTAGGACAGAAAATCAGGTTCAATGGAAAAGTCACAAGATACAATTATTTTGTAAAATGTGGTACTTTCACATCTCTCAAAAGACCAGAAAAAAGGCTTTTTTTAATCTTATAATGCAAATATCTGATACTTGAAAATTAATTTGCTTTGCAGATTGTCATCGGTAGAATGTTTTAGATTTTTTAATATAAGAATTATAAGTAAATTAAGACAGTTGTGCATTAACAAATTTGATCTGGACAGCTTTAGTCTGAAACAGAACAGTATAAATTTTAAGAGAGGTGGGGGAGTTCCCTGGTGGTACAGTGGAGAAGAATCCACCTGCCCCAGTGCAGGGGTCACGGGTTTGATCCCTGGTCGGTTTAGATTCCTTGGAGCAACTAAGCAACTAAGTGCAGTAACTATTGAGCCTGTACTCTAGAGCCCGCGAGCCGCAACTGCTGAGCCTAAGTGCTGCAACTGCTGAAGCCCATGTGCCTAGAGCCTGTGCTCCACAACCAGAGAAGCCACCACACTAGAGAAAGTCCTCAAACAGCAAAGAGCAAGCACAACCAAAAAAAAAACCTTAAAAAAGAGAGGTGGAGCAGGATGGGAACACAGTTTGGTATTCAGGGTTTGAGGACCAGAATTCTGTATACTTTTGCTTGGAGGCTGATCACAGCCTCTTTCTTGGCTGTCAGTAATGTTCTTCTCAGTTAATGACTAATTGCTGCTCTTGCCTAGAAATCCAGAAACTCTGGAGATGAGGGATTCTTTCTGAAACTAATCCCACAGTACATCACCCTTTTGGTTCGCTGCCATGGACTATACCCTGGCTCCTCTTCCCAAGGGCGGTTCGCTGTGTGGTAGGGTGGTGGTTTCTACATAGTAATCAGGCTTCTACTATTGTGATTTTCCTCCCTCTCACCCTTAACTCTTTGGGTTCTTCACACACAGTGGCATGACTGCTAGTAGCACAAAAACCAATAAGAGAACGGGGTGGGCATGGGGGGAAAAGTTTTCTCAAATTTGATGTGTCTACATAGTTCTGCCATGCTGTGATCAAGGAAACCCCATTAAAAAACTTTCTTCTTCTTCCCAGGAAGCAGCCTTGTGAACAGGCAGGTTCAGAAAGCCAGGGAGCCAAGAAACTTTTTTGCAGTGCTTTTATCAGCCAGACCTACTTTTACCAAGGGCTTAGTGATCAATCTCTATGTTTTAAGTGGTTACACTGTGTATTTTGATCACTTTTTACCGATTTGCACAGCTGGCTGATTGGTCGCTGTTACGTGTGTGATTTTCATTTTTCTTGCCTTCTGTGGCACAGGGGTCAGGGTGCAGGGTCCATAAAGATAGCTCAACAGAAGCAGGTTGAAGAGGCAATGTTAGTTCAACTAGCAAGTGTCCATGTTGGGTTTGTTTGTTTTTTTGTTTTGTTATATTTGAAAAACAAATGAACCTCTGAGATAGAAGAGTACTGAGGGGCGAAGTATTGTCATTGGTTCTTAAACTCATGGAATTTAGAACTGGACTTTTTAATTGATTAACTTGTATGTTTTGTCTTTCATACCCAAAAGGGCATACTTAGGAGATAAAAGTGTTCTTTTTTTTTAAATCACTACTTGAAATTCTGTGGAAGAATAACATTTCCTACACTCCTTTATCAGAAACTTGTTTCATTAATACTAGGTTTTCTGCTCCTGGTAAAGTTTTATGTCTTGAAGATTGGATTGTGAGATGCATTTGTTTCTAACCCAGTTTGTCTTGCTCTACTCAGATGCCCAGATGACTATGAATAAATTCTACTCAGTCTCCAAAACCCAAGGGAGGCCCTATATTACTTGTCTGCCATCCTGACATGTAGTAATATATAAGCATCCTTTAATGGCTCACAGATTAAATTCTTTGAATGCTTTACCTTTAATGTTAAGGAAGAAATTTATTCATTCACTCAGTAAATGTTTATTGATGCCTACTACGTGGCAGGCACTGAAATGTATATTCTTTAACAGTGAGTTACCCTGGAAGAACTATTTGATCATTACCCATGTCTTGGTTCATCACTGCAGCAGTTTGAGAGTCAATGGCAGGTCTGGCCTTCAGTTTTATCCTGTTTATCCTGTTTGCTGCCATTTCCCAAGGACCTTTGTATCATAGAATATCAGAGTTGAAATATATGTAGAAAGTCCTAATCTAGTTCCCTCATTCTATTCATCAGGAGTAATATAGAATTCCATATGCATAGTCCTAGTCAGCCTTAAGATCACCTCGAGCTTCTCTGTTTCCATTGTAAGTATATGTTTTATACTCAGAATTATTTTTAAAATGCTTGAGTGAAATCTTTAGTTCAGGCTCTTGGAAAACTTGATCTGTGGATAAATGGACACTTCTACTTAAAGATGATTGAGAATTGGCTATCACAGACTTGTGTTCTGGTATTACAAGTAGTTCTACCAAAGAGGCTTATTCTAACTAAAAACTATCTTTTTCCCCCCAGAGGGAAATGGAACATGGACTGGATTAGGACCATAGTCTAAACAAAGTAGAAGGCTACTCAAAGAACTTTTCAGAACTTGAATAAAAAGAAATGCCCACCATTTTCTGGTGCTTCTGCATTTTCTCTATCAAACACACAATCCAGAAACAAAAATATCCTGACAGAAATCAGGAAACCAAATATCCTACCTGCTAGCCAACTCTAAGGGTTCTGAACAGAGTGTACCATTAAGGATTCCTTTTAGCTGTCTTGAGATTTATTTGAAAACCACTCCAGTGTATGCTTATAAGCAGAAAACAATTTAAAAGCTCTTCTTTTGGCCTTGATACTTTAAAAAAAATAGGATTTAGCATTGCTGATCGTCACTTCTCCAAAGTTTGAAGAGAACCATGCTATTCTCAAAGTGGAAAAAAAAAATTAAAAAGCTTAACTTTTTCTTTACCCCTACTCTCCCAGGGTCAGAAAACTGGCCCTGGATTCCCTGGACAGATTTGTTTCTACCTCAAGCTGCTTCGGCAGTTAATGCTCAGCAGTACAGTGTGCTTTTTTTCTGTTAACACCAAGGTAGCTGGAGTGCTTCCTCCAACTGCAAATGAGTGTTCGCCAGACCTCAAGATTTTGCCTTCATTTAAATGTATAGTTACCAGAGGACATGATGTGGAAGAGGTTATCGGAGGTTAGTTCTTAAATGTCTTTAAGATCAGCCTGCCGTAATGGTTGGTATAAACCCGCAATGGTTTGTAACTGGTAAGCTGAGTAAATGGATTATCTCTGAACCTTACTATTTTTAGCCTTCCCCCCAAAATGAATCGTGAATGGTTATGTCACTTCCAAAAAATTTTGTTTTAGTGAGGGCTTAGAGACCGGACAGGACCCTGGAGTTGTTCCTGGAAGGGTGGGGCTGGTGGTGCTGACTGGGCATAGTCCACCATTCATGGAGAGCACCCTGGTGTTACCTGTCCGGGTGCCGAAGGGCCTCGGCTCTCGGCCAGGTTTAGCTGCTTCGTAGCTGAGTGACCCCGGGCAGAGTTGTAAAGCACTGGGCCTTGATCTCTTTAGTTTTAACATTAGCCAAAACACTGGCTGTTTTGTCTGCTTCTTTCAAGGTGGTGATGGACATAGAGTATTGAGATTGAAGGTGGTCTTGTTTAGAAGGGAGGCAAAGGTACCAGGTAGACAAGTGAATTTGTGTCTCACTGATCTCTCTCTGAATAACACTATGGATCACCTTTAGGATGGACGTCTTTGCGTTTCTGGGTCAGCCACATGGACCAACAAGCAACCTTCTTAATTTGGAGGCAGTGTTCTTCTCACCTGTTTCTTCATGTCACTCCCCTTTAGTGGTACACATTGTCACAGGTCCTTCAGTTGTAGCTTATGACAACACACATACATACATGGTGGTAACATGCCTAGAGGACTTGGCTGTTGACCACAGGGGTGCTTGTTGCTTAGGCCAGAGTCCTTTCATTAAGCTGAGGAGATGTGCACCTCAGTTAAAAAATACACACACACACACACAGTCTGACACAGAAAGACAAATACTATATGATATAATGTGTGGAATCTAAAAAGTAAACTAGTGAATATAACAAAAAGGAAACAGATTCACAGGTAGAACAAATTAGTGCTTAACAGTGGAGGTAAGGATGGAGAGCCGATGTGGGGAGGCGTTTGAGGTACAAACTGCTATTATAAAAAGAGAAAAAATATATACACACATATGTACAGTATACTTTTGAAAAGAAAAAAGTTGAAGTCTGTTATAACCTCTTCATTTATGTGAGTTTCTTGCAGATTTGATTATATGCACATGAACTATTTACTTAGCTACATTAAGAGATATTCTTTTTTTGTTTTTATCCATACTTTATTTCCCTGTTGGAGAGTGCTTGGTTTTTTCCCTTTATTTTGATATTCTTTAATATTATAATTATTGTTTTTTATTGTTTTAAAATAAAAAGACTGCATCTAAGAGTCTTGTAAATTGTGAAGGTTCTAATGGTATTCCTGAACAGGAGCTCACAGTAAACTAGCTACAGGGAAATTTGCCCCACAAGAAACACAATCGAATTAAGAGAGGAGGATTCAGTATTAACTCTGTACAAATGAGAGGCACGAGACTGGACCCCTCAGCGTAATAATCTGAGCCTCTCCGTCTTTGTGCTCTGAGTCAAAGAGGGAAAGAGAATAGATAAAGGACTGGGGTGTGTGTGTGTGTTTGTTGGTTTTTGAAAGAAATACACTCCCATTCTGTGTCCTTTATAAGTAGATGTAAGTGATAAGGGTGGGGGTTGGGCGTATATGCATGGTTTAACAATTCGGAGAACAGCCTGCACGGGTTATTTGCACTCGTGTTTTTTATTCCTGTTGTCTAATGCCACCTCCCATCCCCACCAATTTGTGACCCAAAGAAGATAAAGATTTTTTTCCTATAGTCTCACAGTTTGAAGTATTTGGATAATTTTACAGTGAAATAAAGTTTCAATGTATTTTAAATTTCAGTGTGATTTTAAATAAAATTTTAAAATAAAAATAAGAAAAAAGAAAGAAAAAAATCTCTTAAAAAAATCCTAAGATGGTTTATTTTGAAATTGTGGGGGAAAAAAATCAAATATATTGAGTTGTATAATTTGAATACATTAAAGCTATAACAATTTAAGTGTAAAATTTGGATTTTATAAATGTGTACACAGTTGTGTAACACCTTAGTTGTGGTATAAAACATTTCAGACATTTTCATCACCCCAAAAGTCCCCTAATGCCCCTTTTCATTCAGTCCCCTACCCCTACTCCTGGCCCCTAGCTACATTTGAGCTGCTTTTTGCCTTTTCTGGAATTTTATATAAACAGAGTCATACTGTATATAACTTTTTGTATTAGCTCCAATCACTTGGCATAGTGCATTTGAGATTCATTTGATTACTTTTATCAGTGGTTCATTCCTTTTAATTGCTATGAAGTATTCCATTGTATGGATATTCCATTATATAAATATGTCCATCAGTTCAGTTCAGTTGCTCAGTCGTGTTCAACTGTTTGCAACCCTATGGACTGCAGCACTCCAGGCTTCCCTGTCCATCACCAACTCCTAGAGCTTACTCAAACTCATGTCCATTGAGTCGGTGATGACATCCAGCCATCTTGTCCTCTGTTGTCCCTTTTTCTTCCCACCTTCAGTCTTTCCCAGCATCAGGGTCTTTTCCAGTGAGTCAGCTCTTCATATCAGGTGGCCAAAGTATTGGAGTTTCAGCTTCAGCATCAGTCCTTCCAATGAATATTCAGGACTGATCTCCTTTAGGATGGACTGGTTGGATCTCCTTGCAGTCCAAGGGACTCTCAAGAGTCTTCTCCAACACCACAGTTCAAAAGCATCAGTTCTTCAGCACTCAGCTTTCTTTATAGTCCAATTCTCACATCCATACACGACTACTGGAAAAAGCATAACTTTGACTAGATGGACCTTTGTCGGCAAAGTAATGTCTCTGCTTTTTAATACGCTGTCTACATTTGTCATAGCTTTTCTTCCAAGGAGCAAGTGTCTTTTCATGTCATGGCTGCAGTCACCATCTGCAGTGATTTTAGAGCCCCCCAAAATAAAGTCAGCCACTGTTTCCATTGTTTCCCCACCTATTTCCCATGAAGTAATGGGACCAGATGCCATGATCTTCATTTTCTGAATGTTGAGTTTTAAGTCAACTTTTTCACTCTCCTCTTTCACTTTCATCAAGAGGCTCTTTAGTTCTTCTTCGATTTCTGCCATAAGTGTGGCCATAAATATGTCAATAGCACAGTATTTTATCCATTTACCAGTAGATGGACATTGGACATTTGGATTGTTTCTAGGTTTTTGTTTTTTTTTTTTTACTATTATGAATAAAACTGCTAGAAATGTTCGTGTTCAAGTCTTTCTGCAGTATATGTTTTCATTTCTTTGAGGTAAATAGCTCAGCATAACATTATGTATCGTGTATGCACCTTTTTATGCTATGCTATGCTATGCTATGCTAAGTCACTTCAGTCATGTCCGACTCTGTGTGACCCCACAGACGGCAGCCCACCAGGCTCCCCCGTCCCTGAGATTCTCCAGGTAAGAACACTGGAGTGGGTTGCCATTTCCTTCTCCAATGCATGCAAGTGAAAAGTGAAAGTGAAGTTGCTCAGTCGTGTCTGACTCTTAGAGACCCCATGGACTACAACCTTCCAGGCTCCTCCATCCATGGGATTTTCCAGGCAAGAGTACTGGAGTGGGGTGCCATTGCCTTCTCCGCACCTTTTTAAGACACTACCAAACTGCCAGACCAACAAACCAGCAAAGTATGAGAGTTCTAGTTGTTCTTCATCCTTTCCATATTTGTAATTGTCACTTATTTTACTATTTTACTTTTATCTTTTGTAGAATGTACGGTGTGTAATAGTAGATTTTTATTTGCATTTGTGTAATTAGTAGTGTTAAGCATCTTTTCATGTGTTTACTTGTAATTCGTGTATCTTCTTTGGCCAAGTGTCTATTGAGATCTTTGGCCTTTTTTAGAAATAAGAGTATTTGTTTTCATACTTGTCAGTTATAAGAGTTCATATATATTTTCAATACAATTTTTTCTTCAGAAATAAAATTTGTGATTTTTCCCCCTGTCTGTGGATTGCTTGTTCATTTACCTAACAGTGTCTTTTGAAGAACAGGTTTTTAATTTTGGTCAAGTCCACTTTGTACTTTTTCTATGCTAAGAAATTTTTGTCTAATCAAAGGTCATGATGGTTTTTTCCCCCTATGTTTTTTTCAACAGGCTACATAATTTTAACTGTTAATTTTAAGTTTCTGATCTATTTGGAGTTAGTTTTAATATATTATTTATTTATCCATTGAGCTACTTGATACCTTAGTGTATTTCTAGACTCTTTCCTGTTTTATTGATGTACATATCTTGTACCAATACCATACTGTCTTTATCGTTATAGCTTTGTAATAAGTCTTGAAATCAGATAGTATAGGCCTTTCAGTTTAGTTCTTCAAAATTGTTTGGGCTGTTCTAGATTTAGTCTTCTTTAATTTCTCTCAACAATGTTTTAAACTCAGAGTACAGGTCTTAAACATATTCTGTAAAATTTATCCTTAAGTGCTTTATATTTTGATGTGATTTCAATCCTTTTAAAATTTATCAGGAGTTGTTTTATGGCCTAGAATATGAGCAGTCTTGGAGAATACTTTATGTGTAGTTGAACATTATATGCTCTATGGTGTGTTCTATAAATGCCAGTTAGATAAAGATGTCCAACTTCATTTTGTGACCTCTTATTCTTGTGAAGCAAATTTTGAAATATCCAGATGTAATTGTGGATTTGTCTCCACTTTTCAATTCTGTTCTTGCTTCTTGTATTTTGAAATTCTATTACTGTCAAATAAACATTTAAGGTTGCTATATTCTCTTGATACATTGACTCCTATATTATGATGGAATGTCCTTTTTCATCCTCACAGTATTTTTTGAGCTGATACTAATACAGTTACTTCAACTGTCTTTGGATTAGTGTTTGTGTGGTATAGTTTTTTTCCCTCCTTACACTTTTAACCTGTGTCTTTGTATTTAATCTGTTTTTATATGTATGTAGATAGCACATACGTGGGTCTTGGTTTTTGTTGTTGTTGTTGCTGTTGTCTGTTCCAGTCTGACAGTCTTTGCTTTTTATTTGAGATTTTTTTTTTAAAGACCATTTTCTATAATATAATTATGACTTGTTAATTAAGCTACCATGTTGTTACTAGTTTTCTATTCTCCTTTATGTTCTTTATGTCCTTTCCCCTCTTGCCTGTCTTCTTTTGAGTTGAGTTGTTACTGTTGTTTAAATGAATCCCTATTATCTCCAGTCTTATTTGCTGTACTTCCTTCTTATTTAATAATGGTTGCTGTAGGGTTTGTACATCTTTAACTGACTACAGTCAACCTTCAAATATACCACTTTACATGGGGTGTAAGTAAGATCCTTGAAACAATAAACTGCCTTTTCTCCCTTCCTATTTAGTCCTACTTTACTTCTACATATGCTATAAACCCCACAATATATTATTGTTACTTTGTTTTGAAGAGGCATTATCTTTTAAAAAAATAAAAATAAGAAAAAGTTTTTATATTTATCCAAATACACTGGCTTTCCAGAAGGGATCAGTGGTAAAGAATCTGCCTGCAATGCAGGAGATGCACATTCATTCCCCTGGTGGGGAAGATCTACTGGAGAAGAAAATGGTAACCTGCTCCAGTTTAACATTTTATGAGACTGCAAAACTATTTTCCAAAGAAGCTATACCAGTATAATAAGTTGTTTAATGCTCTTGTCTGCTAATTCCATCATCTGTCACTTCTGGGCTTCCATAGTAGCTCAACTGGTAAAGAATCTGCCTGCAAAACAGGAAATCCAGGTTTGATTCCTGGGTCTGGAAGATCCACTGGAGAAGGGATAGGCTACCCACTCCAGTATTCTTGGGCTTCTGTTCTAGGTCTGTACCTATTGATTTATTTTTGTCCTGATTATGGGTCATAATTCTTTTTCCTTTGCCCGCCTGATGATTTTTGCTTAGATATCAGACATATATTGTTTGAAAAGTGAAAGTAAAAGTTGCTCAGTTGTGTCCAGCTCTTTGCTACCCCATGGACAATACAGTCCATGGAATTCCCTAGGCCAGAATACTGGAGTGGGCAGCCTTTCTCTTCTCTAGGGGATCTTCCTAACCCAGGGATCGAACCTAGGTCTCCTTCATTGCAGGCAGATTCTTTACCAGCTGAGCCACAAGGGTAGCCCAGGAACACTGGAGTGGGTAGCCTAACCCTTCCCCAGTGGATCTTCCTGACCCAGGAGTTGAACCAGGGTCTCTTGCATTTGCAGGCACATTCTTTACCAACTGAGCTATATATTGTTTGGGTGCTAAATTTTGTTGTACTTCTTTAAGTAGTGGTGGACTTTGCTCTGGCGTGCAGTTGAGTTGCTGGGACTTAGTTGTATTGTTTTGAAGCCAGCTTTTAGGCTTTGTTAGTGTGGGTCCAGAGCAGTTGGTAGTTTAGGGATTATTTTTCTCCAATACTAAGGTAATATTCTTCTGAAGGTTTTATCTGATGCCATGTGTATTATTAATGAATTATTTCCATTTTTGTTGGTGGAAACATGAACTGTTTCTAGCCCTGTGTGAGCTTTGGGGCTTTTTAGACCAACTACTTTCCCGTGCTTCTGTCCCCAGCTTTTCTCACATGGATCGGAGAGAGAGTCTCTGATAGTAGTCTTCTCTCCCATGGATCAGAACTCAGCCTGACTCTGGGGGACCTCTGTGCTGCCTGCCGCCTTCTCTGCCGCCCTGCCAAATCTAGCCATCTTGGCCTCCCCAAATACGATCTCGGCTCATTGTGACCGCTGTCCTCTTAGTTCCCGCTTCTCTGTTCTGTGGTGTGAAAACTGCCTCCTGGAGTTCAGGCAGACATAGGGCTTGCCTCACTTGTTTCACTTTTCTCAGGAATTGAGTTCTGTGCTGCCTGTTGTCCAGGGTCTGAGAACAATCGTTTCATATAGTCTGTCAGTTTTCTAGCTGTTACTCCATCATGGCTTGAGTCCATGATAAATGTGTTTTCTGTGCCAAAATCTGCTACTATATTAACTGTTTAGAGCAGAGCCTGTTCTAGGGAGAAAGAGAGTAAGTGTAACTGTGGCTTCAAGGCAGAAAGCATTCTGCCTATACACAGAAATGGTACCTTCACTTTCTAACTTAGGGCATTTGTGATTTAAGGAAGAGATTCCTGAGTCTTCAGTGTGCTAGTCATTGTTTGAGTGATTGCCCCTTTTAGTCATCCAAGTTAATATTTATTAAATACCCACCAGGTACTTGGTGCTCTGCTAGGCATTACTTCTCCTTATTTCTACTTCTTAACACTTGAAATATGCCAAACAAATAAAAATAATTTTCCTATTCTGTTTACCAATTGGATTCTTGGATATATCTGTTAAGCTTTGATATTGAGAAACTGGAAGTGGAATATGGTATATTCTCAGCTGTAAAATTGATCTCATTTCTTCACTAGCCATCTGTTTGTGTCCAAGAATAACAAAATTTTCATAGTCACATCTTTATTATTTAATTACTTAAAATAATGAATGGCCTGTACCATGCTTGCCCCACTTTTGAAACAGTTCCTCCTATAGGCTGTTGAAGTAGGAAGCTAATACCTCTGATTAAGAGTAAAGACCAGACCTACATAAGCGTATGTTGTATGGCTGTATTTGAAGTCATGAGGGTGTGATTAATGGCCCTTACTAGTTTTAATTTGGCGTGTCTTACTCTTAAACCACACGTAAGCTTGGTTGCAAAGCCTGACAAATGAGTCTTCTGAACTTGCCAAGCTGAGACATGTCACTGCCCTCTTGGGACCCCATTTCCTAAACCTTCCTGGGTTTCTTACAGGTTAAATTTTAGGACTAAGCTTGCACAGAGCCATAGGGAATCTCTGCAGATCATTCTTAGCATAGGTTTGTTAAATAACATTCTTTGCCCAAGAGCATGGTTCATTTCCCAAACCAATTCTAACAGTATCCTCTGTTAAATTTTTAAGTTAATTAAGTCCTTTCATTATATTTTTGGGGTCAGAAAACAGACCATGCTTGTATATAGGAGCCCAGAAATACACAGTATCATTGACTGATTCCTGTCTTAGAGGTCTTGCATGGTTTCATGTTGCCTTTTTGATTTGTTTTTGTGTGTAAAACATTTTTCCTTAACACATTTAACAGTACATTTTTTGGTCTGTCCTTTTCCTTAAAAGAACAGTTTATTTCATGCAGAATCTAGATGTTTTCCTTAGAAACTGAAGTTACCAGTGTTTTGGAGATAGTACCCCTTTATTGCTTTACAGATGGAAGTGCTTTACAGTGTTTTATAGATGGATGAGGCTGTGTGTGTTTGAAGGCATGATGCTTTTGTGGCGGAGCTGGGATCATTTGTATTATGAATCTGTGTTTCTGAGTCTGAGGACGAGAACACCAAGTTATTATTTATCTTGGACACAACTAATAATTTGTTTATAATAAGAATCTTTTATTTTTCAAAAGCAGCTGTTGTTGGCAGCTTACTACTAAAAATTTCAAGTTGTAGTCTTTAATCTGGGGTGGGAATAGGAAAAAACAAAATTAAAATTATTAATGTTACTTGATAAAAGTTGTTTTTCTTGATACAGGGCCTAACTGGTGTCTTTATCACGTAGTGTTTACTAACATTCAGCAAATGATTCTCCCTGTACCTGTGACCTGCCAAAGCATCCCAAGGGTAGGCACTTCATCAATGTTTGAATGAATGATACAACCAAAACTATTAAAATATTTATTAAAATCATGTCTTATAGCTCTACTTCCAAAGAAACTTTTGGGGATAGCTAGTGTTTCAGTTGTTCACTTAGGATAATTTTGTTTGGATGGAGAATCTATGTTCTTATGAAATTGGAGTTTATGAAATAAGAATGGGAAAAAAATAGAGTGTGTAATTGGGCACATCCTGTACTGCTCAGTGAATCACCAAACCAGCATAATTGCCATTAAGCATTTTGGATGGCAAGCTTGTATGTCCTTGCTCTGCCTGAATAACTTGGAGTTACCATGAGGAGCTGCAATTCATCCAGGCTGTAGTCATCAGGGTTACAGAGTGGAGCTTCTATTCATGGAAACAAGCCTGCTGCCTTGCTGACTAAATGCTTGTGTGAGTCCCAAAGACATCAGATGACATCAGAACCATTTCAGGGCCTTCCTTGGTCATTTGTAAGGCCATGTCAGGAGTCACGTTCAGAATACAATTAGCAAGGCAGCCTTCAGGAGTAAGAATTAAGTGGATGTGTAGTGTACGGTGTACCTCAGCCACTACAGGGAATGAATCTACTGGGGTGAATCTCTTAGCACACTGGCTAGATTTGGTCCCGTGCAGACCTGCTCTGGAAGGAGAAGATGGATTGCTTAGGAAGAAAATGCCTGAAAAAGTGAAACAAACCTAGGGCCAAATTAGGTATTCATATCCTCATGCACTTGTAAAGTATAAAGCCTTTTTAGTGTTCTTAAAATGGTATGCAGAAAGCCACGTATATGGGCGTTTTTCTGGGAAGTGGGTGTGTAGCATTCACCAGACTTTCAGAAGAGTCCATGACTCCACAGAATGAGGATCCAGTGACCTAGAGCAATGGTGTGGCTGTGAAAAGAAGGTGAAAGCTTTAAACCCAACAGAAAGGGCGATATTTATCCCTGGATGCAAACCCAACATCTTTTGGCCTTCAGCTGTGCCTGCCTGCAGCATCCCCCTCATCCCAACCTCTAAATCCTTTTAAGGAATGGCTTTGATTTCCCTTGTGGGCAGTAGTATTTCCAATAGCTGATTAGACTGCTGTGAGACATGGAGCTAATTTTTAAAGAACTTTTTGCTTTGGAAGAACTTTTTTCTTTGCTAACCCCAGTCCTTGGCTTTCCTTGAGAATCCCAGCGGTCTGCCAGACCCCAGCATGCTGGCCCAATTGCTCTCCTGTGGTGTTGTGGTCTTTAGCACAACATTCATTGCACATTGGTTATAAATGAGTCTGGAGTTAAATGAATCTATATTTAAAACTCAGCTCCATCACTTATCAGCTCTGTGATTTTGGGCAGGTTGTCACCTTGAACCTCAATTTTTCAGGTATAGGACAGGGATAGTAATACTCCCTACATTATAGGGATTAAAAGAGATAATGGACGTACAGTGACCTGCATAGAGTTTAGGATTATAAACTTCCAATAAATTTTAGCTGTTATGGTTAAGATGGTGATGATGATGAATGTGTAATTACCCTTTTCCAAGCATGATTGTCAGCAACTTGAGGGCAGAAACCATGTTTTATCCTTTTGTATATCATTTTGAACTCTTAGAATAGAGTTGCTGGTTGCTTATTCAGTGTGATTTCACATGCCTGTGAGGCTGCCACCAGTCACTCCATTTCACAGGCTCGTGTCTCGTGTGTTCCAGTTCTCTATGTGGACACCAGGACCCTTGTCAAGGGCTCCTAGAGACAGCCCAGGCAGAAATGTTGGAATTGTTGTCTTCCTTTCATTGGCCAGGTCCAGTTTGACCCTTTCGTCATGGATGTTCAGTGAGGTTCAGTCTTTCTGAGGTTCTTACAGTGTCAAGTCTGTATTCCGTGGGTGAGACAGAGATGTGGATTCAGTTCTGTTCCCTCACAAGCAGCTTCAAGTCTCTGCTGCAAATGGGGTGTCAGCTGTTTCTTTTCGTACCGTGTTTCCTACTGGTGGCATCTCCATTCCCGTCTCCACGCTCAGCCCTGCTACAGAGGCCGAGCCCTCAGTGTAATCACGTCCTTGTCAGGCTGTACTCCTCTCAGTGTAGATTAATTCACATAGAAGTTGTATTCGCTTGCAGCAGCTCATGTCTTCTCCACCTAAGAAAACAGGAATTGACAGAGAGACTATTCAGAACTGACTATCCTAAGCCAGTGGTTCTCAACATGAGCAGGGGGTGTATGTGTTGGGTGGGGGTAACCCTCGGGGACATTTAGACACTTTTGATTGTCACCACTGAGGGGCTGCTACTGGAGTCTGGTGGGTAGAGGCCAGGGAGGCCATTAAACTTATATTCCAGTGCACTGGACAGCCCCTGCCACAGAGAATCCTCCAGCTCAAAATGTCAGTGGCGCCAACGCTGAGAAGCCTTGCCTTAAGCCTAACGGGTCTTCAGCTCCCTAAAGTCAGGCCACTCAGTGCTTGCCAGCCAGGCCATGCCTAATGGCAGGGCATGCTCAGAGGGCCTCTCCTGCATTCGTCCTCACCCTCGTGCAGTCAGGTTGATAATGACATTAGGGATGATCATGGGTCTGATGCCACTGAGGAGTGAATTGCAAGTTCTGTCTGGAGATTTGGGAAGAGGAAGCAGAGGCATCTGAAGCTCTGAGGAGAGATCAAGGCAGCTCTCCTTAATTTCCTCTTGGAGAACGGGAGAGCTGAGAGAGTGGAAACTTTCTGTCTTGAGGTTTACTCTGTTCCTGAGAGTCCACTAGAATCAGCCAGAAGAAGGTCGAGGAGGGAGGGAAGAGGGGTGTTGTCCAGTATAGTTGCTGCTTGGGATCACGTCAGGGGAAAGAGTCCCTGCCCTGGGACAGTTATGAGGGCATGGTTGAGTTGAGTTGATTTTCCCCACCTTTTTTTTCCCCCCAGTATCTCTCTCCCCTCCTTTCCCAGTATCTGATTGTTTCCTCTTCTCCCCGCAACTGCACAGACATGGAGGGGAGCCTTTCTGGAGCACCCTTTTCCTGCTGCTGTGATGGTCACTTGTTCAGTTTCCAGGGATCCCGTGTGGGTCTGTTTGCCTCACTCGTTTGCTCTAAGCAGGGGTGGCAGCAGCAGATGAAGATGAAGTGACTCATCTTACAAATGTCTGTGAGAGAGCCGGGGCCGCCTGTGTTCCATATCTCCCATTCAGACATTCTTCCAGTAGTGTGCTTCTGTGGAGTCCTAGGATCATGTTGGCCTTAAAAACAAACAAAACAAAAAGACTGGAAACGTTCCCCTGCCTGAGCTGCAGTGGAGGCAGCGGGAGGGTCCGCCACTTCCCAGGTCAGGGAGAGGCACAGGAGGAGGTCTGAGTCTGGCAGGTGCTGTGCACCACCTCCGCTCTGTGGCGTGGCTCCTTCTCATCTTGGGCTCGTCATATGACGAAAGCATGCCTCAGGAGCCTTCCAGAACCTGCTGATGCCTTCCAGTGTCCGGTTCAAGGAGGATTCTGTGTGCTCCCAGGCTAACCCTCAGGAGGGGTCAGGGCAGAGTCCTGGGTGTCTCTGGAGTCTTCCTGGTGACCTTATAAGCTGATGATCTTTCATGGTTTCTGGGTCATTGGTGAGTGTAGGTGGGAACTTGTAGGATATTCTGTGGGTGAGTAAAAGATACTTGGGTGAGTAGGTTTTCATGAACTTATCTGCACATGCAAAGCTTTCTTTAATATCTCTCCTCCTCAGTTTGGGTGGAGACCTTGCCACCTCCAGGTTCCTCCCTGAGGACAACTCAGCATTGTCTTAGGCTCAGAACTGACAGACACTGGCTCAGCCCCATTGTGGCCTCTGGGCCTGGCCCTTCGGTTGTGGAAAAGCCTGTTTTCTCCCTGGGCAGACCTTGTCAGACTTCTTGCTCCTGGGTATTTGCTTATGTCATTAACGATAAGAAATTACAGAGCCTTTTTCCAGGAAGGCAAAGGAATATACCCCGGTCAATCTTCTGACCTTTGTAGAAAACAGTTGTAACAAATCAAGTATTTATGCCAGTTTGTGCTGATTCACTAAGGAGGAAGGAATGTTGGCTAATAAAATTGAGGTCTTTGGCTATGGGTTCATACACTGGTCTTAATAAAAGTCTTCCTTCTCTCATGATACTAACTATTCTTAATGTTTCCTCTTTGGGGCACAGTTGATACAAGTTTCCTCCTTTTACCCCCCTCCTTAAGAAAGAGAGAACAACCTATAAGTAGCGTTGGTTCATTTATTAAGTGAATTTTGAAGTAATGGAGAAATCTGTATTTCTCAGTGAAAATAGGTACCAAGTTAATGAGTAGGTAGGAGCCATCATGCCACCAAGATTTTGACATTTGAATTGTACAGCATTGGACATTTGGATTGACAGCATTGGAACAAGGAAATTTCGTTCTTCCTATGAACCTGTTTGATAGTTTGGGGATGTTCTAGGGAGAAGTTCTCTCACTTGCTTGGAGAGCAAGGTCCAGATCAGGTTGTACCTGTGCCTCCCGGGGATTTGTGTCTGAACTTGGAAGCCCATAGGGTGTGTATCTGCTTTCCTTGTTTTGAAGAGACTTTTTTTTTTTTTTTTTAGGGTAACTAATGGTTAAAAAAAACAACTCTTGGTTTACTTTAGGAAGATTTACAGCTCGTTGGGCACAAATCCAAGGCAGTTCAAATGAAGGGATTAGGTTTTATAAATATATTTCAAGATGTGAAGGGAGAAATTATCAAGTTTATCAGACCTGTAGGTTGCTTACTTAATAAATAGTGGCAGGAATGAAGCTATGTGTATAGAATGAGTGTACTTTTAGAAAAGATTTGTAGTTGCAGGGTAGATCCTGTATGTGGGCTTGGAGAGAAGAATTTAAATTGCTACTTTATTTTGGCAGGAAATAAAGTGTAACCCACTCCAGTATTCTTGCCTAGAGAATCCTGTGGACAGAGGAGCCTGGTGGGCTGCCGTCTACGGGGTCGCACAGAGTCGGACACAACTGAAATGACTGAGCATGCATGCATGCATTGGAGAAGGAAATGGCAACCCACTCCAGTATTCTTGCCTGGAGAATCGCAGGGACAGAGGAGCCTGGTGGGCCACTGTTTATGGTGTCACAGAGTCGGACACGACTGAGGTGACTTAGCAGCAGCAGTCAAAGTGTAAAAGGTTAAAGGTTTGTGTTGCATTTTCGTAAAAGCTTTAGATGTTTTAATTTCTTTAAAAACTTTTTTTCTGTGTATAAAAGTGAGAGTCAAAGAAATCACAAGTACATCCTCAACTGAGTGGAAATGGGTGTTGATATTTCTCATGTTTATATTTTTTGCAGTTACTGAAAAAGTGTTCCCTGAACTCATGCCATGTGTAGAGGATTAAATATTTTATCTGGTATTTGTTATAATTTATCAAAAGTGTATAGAACTATATATAATGAACTGACATATATTTGCAGTTATGGTTTTCTTAATTTTTGTTTAGTTTCCTGTGAAAAGTTCAATTTCTAAATATTTTCATGCTTCTTGGTGAGTTTGCTCAATCTTAAGGTAATGATTGAAGTAATAATTTTTTTCGGTTGTTAGGTGAGTGGTCTCCCCTTTTGTATAGTCATCACAATTTCTTCCTGTAAGTTTATTGATGAAAACTATACTGAAGATCCTAGGTTGTTTATAGCACCTCAGTTAAAGGTGCATTCTGGTGTCTGGTATGAGATACTTGTCTTCACTGTATTAATTGTTCCCCTATAAAGTTTAACTTCTAAAAGATACAGTAAGAAGAATATTTCTCTAAAACTAAAGAAACTCTGGGAGGTTGTGGTGAGAAGAGTTCTAAGCTCCACAATCTGTATCAAGTCTTCTGGCAAGATCTTGACTCCCCCATGGCTCACCTTTGGTGTAGTGAGAGGTGATGTGACTTGGGGTCAGAGCTGGGACCCATCCCCATCCTGTCACCTACCAGCTGTGAGACCTGAGGTGAGCTCCCCACTTGCCAGAGCTCGTTCATGTTCTCTTGAAATTAGAAATGATATGACTCTGTGCTGAGTTGTCTGGTCTTACTCTGTGTTGGAGTTATGAAATGCGGAGTGGTGCCTTCCCTGCACGGGTGCTCAGTGCGTGATGGCTTCTTTCCCTGCCTCTCGCCTGCTTCTAAGGGAGACCAGAGCAGGTTTACTTAGAATTGTGTCTAAATTCAGCTGGTGTGTTGCATAAGCGCAGTTATCTGCTTTTCCTTTCAGTTCTTGCTCGGTAGCCAGCTGGTGTGGGGGAGGTGGGGCTGGGGTGGGGAAGTAGCTGCTTGAAGCAGACTCCGAGGAGAGGAAGCAGTCTGAGGCGGTTTGCTGGAGGTGCACACTTCAGTGTGGCCCTCCCGTCCAGAAAGCGTTACTGTGTGTCCAGCGCACTCTTTTAATTTGCTCACATTTTCTTTGGCACTGGGAAGCAGACGTTAGTTTATGACACTTCACTTAGGTGTATTCCCTGTGTTTTCCTGTGGCACGCATGTAGACAAGGTGTGTCAGTTGGCCTGGGGAGAGTTCAAGTCACTTCTAACAGTGTGCCTCCGAGGACGGTCGCCAGCTCTCTTTCCTGGGCTGTCGCCGCTAACTGGTCTTGTTGCCAGTCCAGATGCCTGTGCTGTCTTGTCCTCCTAGCAAGCGGTGGTTGTTTTCTGGAATCATCTGTCACCTACCTTAAGGCACAAGCCTCATTGTTTTAATCCATGTTCCTTGGTTATTTAATGACCTGAGATGCACAGGCAGGCCATTGATTTTTGAAATGTAGAACTAGATAGCCAGGGAGAGCAAGATAAAATCAGTTTATGGGTTACCGTGGATCAAAGTTCTCTTGCCTTGTCAGATTTTTTGGTTGTTGTTCCCAGGAATCATTGATTTCATGGATTTTTTTTTTTTTTAACCCTTTACCATTCTTCATATTGCTGAGTAAAATGCCCTTATTTTCTTTCTAAGATTTTCTGAGTAAAATCTTATTTTCTTTCATTTGGTATTTTATTTTCCCCCACTGGCCATGCCAATATTTTGATTTGGATTTTAGGTGATTTTTAAACACACGGACATAACTCTTAACAGCCAGCTACTTCAAACAAGGGGAAAGATTTCACATAGGTGGTGGCATGTGAGCTAAACCTGGAGTTTCTTGAGGTGAAGAGGATGGGTAAGCTCCATGAGGGAAGACTGTGAGTCTCTAGTTCACCTTTTCCCCAACCCCTTACAGAGAGCCAAGTGTGTGGTAGGCACTCCAGAAACAGTTGTCAAGGAATAACAACCGCAGGTAAGTGTAGACAGTGGGAAGAAAGGGAACAGGTCCACCCAAAGGTCAGGACAGAGTGTGTTCTTCACACTGTAGGCAGGAGTGGTCAGTAGATGCCCTCTTGCTTGCTGACCTGCTGGTTGATGGTGGCTTCTGAGGTCACTCCTGGGGTGGGAGAAAGGGCTCTTGTGGACATCGGGTTGGGGGGTGGAGCAGGACGGAGCAGATGTCCAGTTGCTGTGCGTTCGCTCCCCCTGTGGATTGGAAATGGGGAGTAAAAGAATCTGACCTTTATGCTAGGCCATTTTCAGTCTGTATCAGTTGTGCTTCACCTCGAAATGGACCCAGACTGGTCAGGGGGCTTTGGGGGCTGCTGAGGTGGGAGGACCTGGAGGCCTGGACCTGGGCAGTGGAGCTGGGTGAGACACTCCCGGCAGTCAGCCCCATCCCTGTGTAGCACCAGATTCATTGCAGTTGACCTGTGAACAAGGCGGGCTGGCACTGCATTTGTCCACTTATATGTAGATATTTTTTACCAGTAAATGGCTTCCCTGGTGGCTCAGACGGTGAAGCGTCTACTGCAATGCAGGAGACCTGGGTTTGATTCCTGGGTCGGGAAGATCCCCTGGAGAAGGAAATGGCAACCCACTCTAGCACTCTTGCCTGGAAAATCCCACGGACGGAGGAGCCTGATAGGCTACAGTCCATGGGGTCTCAAAGAGTTGGACATGACTGAGTGACTTCATTTCACTCACATTGCTGTATAATACAGTCTGCAGTTGCTTGAATCTGAGAATTTGGAGGAACTATGGATGCAGAGAGTTGACTGTACATTGTACATGGATTAAACCCCCAGTCCCCCACATTTTCAAGGGTCAGCTGTGTTTACTGATGACTCTGCCTTACCTGGTTCACAATACTGATTGCTGAGTAGGATATGAAGAGCGCCCCCTCTTCTCAAAGAGTTTGCAGTCTCGTTGGAGAAATAACAGCAGAAAAAGAAAAAAAGTAAAACAAAAACCCAGGTAGCATATTTGCAGTATAGTTCAGTGACAAGAGCACAGATGGTAGAGACATGAGTGCCTCGGTTTAAATCCTTTTACTTATCAGCTCCATCACCTTGGGCCAGTGACTCCCTCAGCAAGATGGCTCATCTCTTACTAGTATCACCTGCTCCTTTAATCCTTTACAGTAGGATTAAAGGAGTCAATATATGCATATTTAAAGAGCCTGGCACACAATAAGTGCTATATAATTACCTTGGAGATAGAGTCCATAAGCCTCAGTTTCCTCTCTTCATAAGAACTTCACAGGGTTATGAAGGTTGAATGAGAAATTGTCTATGAAGCATCTGGCACAGAGCTTGGCAGAGACCCAAGTGTTCAGTCACCAGTAACCGTTCTCAGTCTTATTCTTTTATACTTGCCCCTTGGTTCAAATTTGTTTGGTTCTTCCCCCACAGAGGTATGGGAAGTTATCATGTATTTTTGTTCTCTATTTTTTCTTTCGGTTTCAGAATCTACTTTTCAGTGCAAAATATGTGTTTTTTAAATTGGGCTGCCTCATGCTAAGAAAAGTAACAAGATTACTTCTGTGTATTCTTCTCCCCTCCTCCAAAAGCCCTGGTGAACTTGAAGTCTCTGACTTGCATATTTAAGCATTAACTAAGATAAAGCATGAGCTCAGCAGGAGCTTTCTAATGGCTAATCCACAGTAGCCCATTTTCTCAGTTTTTTTCTCCCACATAAGAGAAGTACCAGCAGGGACAGGACATTTGGGTGGTCCTTCCAAAGGAATGTCACTCTAAGGGCTTGGGTGGGAGGAATAGTGGTGTTTCAACATGGAGTTGTGTCACTTGGTATATGACTCTTCCCTGGTCCATTTGCTTTATCCAGAACATGAGGTGGGGCACGTAGGAGGAAGGCGGCTCCATCAGGGTTCTAAGCAGGAGCCATAGTGTTGAAAGCATTTAAACCCACACTTTTTGCCAGTTGTAATGAGGAAGAGGTAGAGCAGTACTCTACCCTGGGACAGAGTGGGGAGGACATCCTTCCTGCCCACTGGGCCCTGGTGGGCAGAGGCGGGAGGTGGGAGGGCCCTTGGGTGGATGAAGAGGTTTTTACAGAATGAGTGTGAGTGGTCTTCTGACCTCTACAAGGTTTTGAACTTTTGCAGTTGGGGTAGGGGCTTGGAGGATCCTTTTTGCCTAACACTGTCTCATGGTATAGAGTTTGGGCTTTAGGACAGACCTGGGGTGCCAGTCTGAACTCCCTGACTTACTGGTAAGACCTTGAACAAGTTCTGTAACCTTTCTGTACCCCCATTTCTCATAAATAAAATCCCAATTGAGGATTATATCCAGGTTATGCGTATTAAGTGTTTAGCATCAGTTCAGTTGCTCAGTTGTGTCCAAGTCTTTGCGACCCCATGAATCGCAGCACGCCAGGCCTCCTTGTACATCACCAACTCCCGGAGTTCACTCAGACTCACGTCCATCGGGTCAGTGATGCCATCTAGCCATCTCATCCTCTGTCGTCCCCTTCTCCTTCTGCCCCCAATCCCTCCCAGCATCAGAGTCTTTTCCAATGAGTCAACTCTTCGCATGAGGTGGCCAAAGTACTGGAGTTTCAGCTTCAGCATCATTCCTTCCAAAGTAATCCCAGGGCTGATCTCCTTCAGAATGGAGTGGTTGGATCTCCTTGCAGTCCAAGGGACTCTCAAGAGTCCTTGGACTCCCAACACTGCAACTCCAACACCACAGTTCAAAAGCATCAATTCTTCGGCACTCAGCCTTCTTCACAGTCCAACTCTCACATCCATATATGACCACTGGAAAAACCATAGCCTTGACTAGACGGACCTTTGTTGGCAAAGTAATGTCTCTGCTTTTGAATATGCTATCTAGGTTGGTCATAACTTTTCTTCCAAGGAGTAAGCGTCTTTTAATTTCATGGCTGTGGTCACCATCTGCGGTGATTTTGGAGCCCCCCAAAATAAAGTCTGACACTGTTTCCACTGTTTCCCCATCTATTTCCCATGAAGTGATAGAACCAGATGCCATGATCTTCGTTTTCTGAATGTTGAGTTTTAAGCCAACTTTTTCACTCTCCTCTTTCACCTTCATCAAGAGGCTTTTGAATTCCTCTTCACTTTCTGCCATAAGGGTGGTGTCATCTGCATATCTGAGGTTATTGATATTTCTCCCGGCAATCTTGATTCCAGCTTGTGCTTCTTCCAGCCCAGCGTTTCTCATGATGTACTCTGCATATAAGTTAAACAAGCAGGGTGACAATATACAGCCTTGACGTACTCCTTTTCCTATTTGGAACCATTCTGTTGTTCCACGTCCAGTTCTAACTGTTGCTTCCTGACCTGCATACAAATTTCTCAAGAGGCAGGTCAGGTGGTCTGGTATTTCCATCTCTTTCAGAATTTTCCACAGTTTATTGTGATCCACACAGTCAAAGGCTTTGGCATAGTCAATAAAGCAGAAATAGATGTTTTTCTGGAACTCTCTTGCTTTTTCTATGATCCAGTGGATGTTGGCAATTTGATCTCTGGTTCCTCTGCCTTTTCTAAAACCAGCTTGAACATCTGGAAGTTCATGGTTCACGTATTGCTGAAGCCTGGCTTGGAGAATTTTGAGCATTACTTTACTAGCGTGTGAGATGAGTGCAATTGTGCGGTAGTTTGAGCATTCTTTGGCATTGCCTTTCTTTGGGGTTGGAATGAAAACTGACCTTATCCAGTCCTGTGGCCACTGCTGAGTTTTCCAAATTTGCTGGCATATTGAGTGCAGCACTTTCACAGCATCATCTTTCAGGATTTGAAAGAGCTCAACTGGAATTGCATCACCTCCACTAGCTTTGTTCGTAGTGATGCTTTCTAAGGCCCACTTGACTTCACATTCCAGGATGTCTGGCTCTAGGTGAGTGATCACACCATCGTGATTATCTGGGTTGTGAAGATCTTAATTGATTAGAATGTATAAAATAGTCATGAAATTTAGGGTCTTTTATTTGCATGGAATAGAGGTTTTTGAATGTGTGTGTGTTTTTCAAAGTATAAGTGCCCTAGCCCATTTATTTTAGACATTTTAATAGTAGTCTTTCTAAAATATATTAAATTGTACTGCTTTCTTAAGCTACATTTGTGGAACTTAGAAAATATTGATGTCAATGATAATAAACTAAGACTTCTGGTTTTGAGATGACAGAGACTGAAGTAGTTAGGATGGTAGCTGTATTTACACACATTCCTTGGTGTGTTATCTACTGTGCACTTGGGAATATGTTGGTGAGTCCGTAAATTCTGAGTGGTAATACAGATTGATAAGGGTAGAAACTGCCACTTTTGCTTATCAGACTGTCTCCAGATGAATGGGGTATTGTTCCCTTTAGGGACCTGACGTATGTGGTCATTTCCACCTCTCATCTGCAAACACCTGGAAACACCTGACCACACATACTCCCATTTTCTTCCTTCCCGAAGTCTTAGGTGTGAGGATCTACGAATGGTGTGCCAGTTTAAACTACTTCACTAATGGGAATGAGAATGTGGTCAGAGAGGTTTAAAAATATTTGCTTCGTTTATGCATAAAATTTTAAATTACTGCTTCTGAGTCTCCTTAATTTAAAAATTATTATGAAAAAGTCAAACATGTTCAAAAATACGGAATACATACTTAACAGTTATCAAGATTTTGCCTCATTTGCTTAATCTTCCCTTTTTCTTTCTTGAGAAATTTAAAGCAACTCCTAGGCCAGTTATTTCACATCTGCATACTTCAGGATAGCTCTTGGAAAGATACAGACATTCTTACGTAGCCATGCTGCAATTATCATGGTTACGTTTACTATATTTTATTGGTATCATCAAATGCCCAGTTTAGAATAATTTTTTGTGTGTTAAAGAAATTTTTTTAAACAGTTATTTTGTTGGACTCAGCGTTCAACCAGGGCCTGCCTGTAGCATTTGGATGTTATGTCTCAAAATCAAAAGCAACTCCCACCTCCCTTCCCCCTTTCTTTTTTCAGGCCATTGACTTGTTTCAGCAACTGGGTCAGTTGTCCTGCATGGTGTCCCACATTCTGGATGTATCAGCTTTCTTGTGGTGCCATTATCTTGTTCCTCTATCGCCTGAATTTCCTGAAACTGAAAATTAGCTCTTGTTCTAGAGGCCAGATTCAGGTTCAGCCTTCTTAGTAGTGCTGTGACCTTCATGTGGCTGCACACCAGGGAAAGAAAGCCTCCTTCACTTAATTAAAGATAACCTTTTATTAGTGAGCCCCAAGCTTGGTTTAGACACAGTACTAGGCACTCTGGGGACTGCAGAGATGCCTCACATTTCTTTTTGGAGGCAGTGACCACCAGCATGACAGAGGATAAGTAAAATGTAGCTGGGACCAGAAAGTCAAGAGTTAGCCTTATATCAAGAGAGATTATCTTAGAAGCCTTTGAAATTTTAGCACTCTGAAACAGTTAATACAAAAACATAATGCTTTCTCCCATCCCATTGTGTCCCTGCTCTTTTCTACTGCTAGTTTTATTCCCTGTAAATCTTTTCAAAGTAATTTTTCTCTCTCCCTAACCCACTGTGCATTGCGTTATTCAAGGCACTGTAACTTTGCTGTAGATGCCTTCCAGTGCATCTGACTTTCCGTGTCTGGTCAGTGAGACACACGAAAGGCAAGTAAAGTTCACGGTAAGAAAGCAGGCTGGCGCCATGTTTGATGAGATCGCCGTGTCAGTGGCTCTGTTTTTCTACCTCCTCCTGCCCGACCCATGTAAATTTAGAGCACAGAAACAGTACAGTGTAAAGGGCTTTCAACTTTCTAGCAAACATCCTTGTATTTCTTTTCCTTCTTTCCCTTTTTTTTTTTGAGGGGATACTATGGAAAGGTTTACACTTTATTGAGAATGAAGCTGGAACTTTGAAATTGTTTATACGGCCTTTATAGAACTATTCTTTAAAACCTATGAAAAATATCTGTTACCATATTATGATCTTCTTATCTGCCTCTACCTAATCTCCATCCCTTGTACATTTTTCTTTCCCATAAGAAAGTAAAATTTTCAACTAGAAGATATGCTCTCAACCGAGGCTTTATAAGTCAAGAACTTAAGCAAAAGAGGAAATTGCTCTGTATATTCAAATTTAAAGTTCTCAAGGATATCTTGTTCACTGTTGTGTTTGAACATTTAACACAGTGCTCAATAAATACTCATTGAATAAATAAAATGAGATGTTGGCGCAGTAATGTTTACTTTGTTTAGAAATTGCAAGTAAACAATATGATCACAGTGAAAATCCCAGTCCATTTTGGATAAGGGACTTTGGCTAGGGGGTGGATAGGGAGGAGTGTGTGTGTGTTTTGCATTGGCAAATAGGATTTCTCTTATCTGCTGATTTTTTTTAAAAGATTGTTTTATAAACAACATAGCATTTAATTTATAGATATGTATACACACACACACACACATCTTAAGAAGCTGCTGAGTAAAATTCTGGACTCTGTTCTTAAAAGAAAAGTGGCATTTCTCCCTTACAAACCACTCTCTGTTATGAATGACCAGAGATTGTTAGGGAGCAGGCTTTGATGCATTTGCTGCATGAAGGTCAAGTACTAAGATCATTATAATTCTGCCCCCTTTTGTGCATGTAGCACAATGAGCTCTTTGATATGGCACGGCCACATTCTCAGGATGAAGGACAGTCACGTGTTTGAGGCATTAAGAGCGTGATCTACTCTTTCTTTAGTTCCCTGTTTTAAGTGGCTGTTGAGGGTAAAGTTGAAGGGGGAAGCTGATTCATGAATGGCTTTTCTCTACCTCTGTACGATTTTATTTATTTTTTTCTTTTCCTTCACAGAAGTCAATTTGATTGTGACCTCTTAAAAGGAAATATTAAGTGTCATGGCTCTGAGAACCAGTTGCCTAGAGCAGTCCACAGATAGCCTTCAATCTGGCTCAGTTACTCCAGTCTGGCTCAATTACTCCCAGTTTTTATCACATACTTACTGGTGGAGTTTTGATTGCCTCCAAGTGTTCAGGCTTGTGGCTTCTTTATATTCCACTGGGAACTGGTCCTTTTGCTAAGGAGGCTGTGGGAGGGGTGACGTGGACCCGGGACCTAGTCTACCTTGGTTCAATACATGGCTCCACTTGTGAGCTGATTGGTCTTGGGGGGATTATTTAACTCTTCTGCTCATTTTTCTTATCTGTAAAATGGGTTAATAGTACAACTTCAGGCATGAAAAAAAAATTGCCTGGCACAAAGAAAGCACTTGGTAAACATTAACTGCTAATGTTACATGTATATATGTAAATTTATTTAGAGATGCAGTTCAGACATTGAGTAAGAAAAGGAAGGTAAGGATGGGGTTTCTTTCTAGGTGACAAGAGGATATTATCTTGAGCAGTTCAAGTATTCAGAGATAAGACTGAGCTGGGGCTGAAGGCAGTATCACTGGAGAGGTTCAGGGATGACTTCTCTCCTGGCCTCATAGTCTTATGAAGGGAGCAGCTTATGCTTTGACTTCTGGGCATTCCTTTTTGCCCAGTTCGGTGCATTTGCTAATGATTTGAGCTATATAGTCATCCCTCAGAATCTACAGGGGATTGGTTCTAGAACCCCTGGGAATTCCAAGATCCAAAGTTCCCCAAATCTGTGGAAACTCAAGCCCCTCATATAAAATGGTATATTTGCATATAACCATGGCACATCAGGTCAGGAAGATCCCCTGGAGAAGGAAATGGCAACCCATTCCAGTACTCTTGCTTGGAAAATCCCATGGACAGAGGAGCCTGGTAGGCTACAGTCCATGGGGTTACAAAGAGTTGGACACGACTGAGCAACTTCACTTTCTTTCTTTGACTTATGGCACATCCTTACATATGCTTTAAATCATCTCTAGATTACTTATAATACCCAATACAATGTAAATGCTATATAAATAGTTGTGAATACAATGGAAACACTGTATAAATAGATGCTGGTGTGTGGCAAATTGAAGTTTTGCTTTTTGGAATTTACTGTAATTTTTTTCCCCAAATATTTTTGATCTAGGTTGGTTGAATCTGTAGATGCAGAACATACAGATAGAAAGGGCCTACTATAATTCCTAGAGTAATCGAAACCAGGTTGTACATTTGGACTTTTTCTCCTTCTACTTTGGTTTCTCTTTAGAAAAAAACCCCAGCTCTGATGGAAACTAGACCATTAAAAGTTCTGCATGTATAGGATTTGTTTCAGAGTAATTGGGGGAGGGCAGCAGGGCTATTGAGTGGGTTGGGGATAGATATAATCTCTATATATTTAGATATAATAAGATTGCTCAAGAGGCTGGATGATGAGTAGGTAGGGGTTTTTATTATAACATTCTTTTTACTTTTGCATGTATTTGAAACTCTCCATAAGAGGTTTTTAAAACAATTGAGCAAAAAATGCAAGTTGCATAACAATATCGACAGTGTGATACCATTCATATTAAGTTCTAGATCTGCAAAGAATATTATGTATTATTTGTGCATGTATACTTATATAATAAAAATTTAAACATTTGTAAAAAGTAATAAATACTAAGTTTAGGATAATGGTTACTTCCAAGGAGGGTGGAAAAGAAGGAAAATGACCAAGGGGATGCATGGTGTTTCATCTGTATCTGTAATGTTTTACTTATTTTTTTAAAAAGTTACTTGAAGCTAATATGGGGCTTCCCAGGTGGTGCTAGTGGTAAAGAACCTGCCTCCCAGTGCAGGAAATGCAAGAGACACAGGTTTGATCCCTAGATCTGGAAGATCCCCTGGAAAAGGAAATGGCAACCCACTCCAGTATTTTTGTCTGGAGAATCCCATGGACAGAGGGGCCTGGCAGGCTATGGTCCATAGCATCTCAAAGAGTCAGACATGACTGAAGTGACTGAGCATGCACATGGCAAAATATTAAGATTTGTTAAAGTTGAGCAGTGGATACATGGGTATTTGTTATATTGTGTAGCCTTTTTTTTCTGTTGAAACTAAATCACAATAAAAAGAATAATAAAGCTATGACTCTGTATCAAGAAGTGTTTTTAGACATGTGGGGAGCCACACTGCAGGGGTTCTGAGCGGTACTTTCTTCCCTGTTAGAGGCGCATTGCCTGACACGGCAGTTCACAGCGTGGCCAGCACGCCCATCGTCCTGCAGCTGCACAGCAGGGGTGGGGGGCCCTCATGAGTCAGGAGAGATGGAGGTGAGGGGTCAGGATGAAAGGCGGTTAGCTATGACACTCTTTTCTGAAACATGCTGACTTGTTGCCTTCATGAGAAGGTTTGAGCCACGTCATGGGGGGTAAGTTAGTTATGATGACTTAAGTGTTTAGAGACAACAAAGAAAAGGGAGACTTTTTTTTAAAAAGCGTATCTTTTGTGTATAATATAATAACTGGTTCACTTGATGAGACATCTTGGAAAGAAAGCTGGTTCTCCTACTGATTGGTTGTCGGAATGGCGATCTCGTCAGCTTTTGCACACAGAGCAGTGTTAAGCTGTGTCACTCCTCGGCCTGGCAGGCTCGCCCTTAGTTCAGGGAGAAGATCAATTGTTCTGAGGCCTGGGTTCATGGCCCGCTTCCAATATGTGACTGGCATCTCTGTCCCTCCCTGCCTGCATCCAGGAAGGAAGACAGGGATGCAGTGATCCCTGTGCCCAGGTTCCAGTCCGCGTGTGACTTCCTGTATTTGTAGATCGTGCTTTGAGTTCTGTTTTCTAAATTTTCAGAAGTGTCATTATTTGTGTGCTTATATTCACCCCCACCCCACCCCTCCATCCGTACGGCATTTTACGCTGTGTGGGACAGCAGGGTATACGAGCAGTCTTCCTCAAATGCAGTCCCAGGAGACCCCTGGGGTCCTCAGAGCAGCTGCAGGGCCCTGAGTGAAGGTGAAGTCAGGGTTGTGGGAAGGGCCGCTGGGTCTTCTAGACTCCACTTGATCCAGAGTTTTGCCACTTTTATTTGCTCTTTGAATCAAGGTTTGCCTAACATTTCATTTGCTTGGAAAGGATTCTTCTGCTGAACATAAGATATGAAAACCACTGGTGTAGAGAAAAGGGCAAATCTCGGCGTCAGAGCCTGGAAACCCAGGTATGTGCCCTGGCAAGCCTTTAATCAGCAGCGGGGGGCTCTGCATGTCACTTCAGTTCTCTGCACGCTGGTGCTCCTGTCTCTTGAGATGAGGGGTTCAGGTGAGGAACAATCTGGAAGTCCCTTACAGCTCTGACATTTCAGGTCATTCTATTTGGGACTCCATTCAGGTGATGAAGAAAAGGAAAAGAGTGCTGTGACTCCCAGCCTCTTCCCGCCACCCCCATCTGGAAGACCAGAGGCCCCGTTAGCAAGTCCCCTGTTTGGAAGTTTGGGTTAACTTGTGAATTCTTTTCTGATAGGAATGTGTGGTTAAGATGAGAGGCAAGAGGAGCCAGCACAGTGATGTGCATTGCTGATGTTAAAGATGATTTACTGGTTTAGATTAGAGGTCTGGACTCTTTAGGAAAAGTGAATGGTAATTACTCTCAGCTTTAAAGTTATTCCAAATTGACAGCAGGAAAAAGGCCAGAAATGTTCACCTTATCTTGGTTAACTGGTCTGGGGTGTTCTTCTAGAATTCATTCCCTTTGCTGGGTCCACACTATCTAGATGGCCTTAGGTGTGGGTGAGAAGGCTATGCTCCCTCTGACATGTAGGCTGAGACAGGAGACCTTTCACATGAATGGGCCAAGAGGAACCGTCATTGGGATCCATCCTTTCTCATTGCAGAGGCCTGGAGCCCTGGCATCACTTAGCTCTACTGGCCTGAAGATAGGGGGTCCTCCTTCAGACCTCTCACAGGCACCTCACTGAGGCCCAGAACCTGCTGCTTTTCCCGTGCAAAGCATCATGTCTTCACCAGGACCCATCTGGGGAAGGAATGAGGAACTCCATTGGTGTCTACACTACTATGTGCTAGCTTTTTGACTTTTTGGAGAAGCTTTCATATATATAACGTGTATGGAGTTGTAAATAATAGTTAATGCTCAGCTTGTCGATCAAAACTGCATTGGACTGAAATGTGAGAAAGCCAGATGAGACTGTCTTATTTCTTACTGTACTACACAGAAAGCATTCCCTGAGACAAAATCCTGCTGAAGCTTGGCTGCAACAACCCTCAGTGACAGCAATGACAGGGGCCCTTCAGAAAGGGGCAAGTGGACCTGACCCTGTTGTAGGCAGGTTTAGGTTTCTTCCCAGGTTGATTAATATTCCCTCCCCCTCTCCCCCCATCCAGCTACTGCAATTACTTCAGTTCAGTTCAGTCACTCAGTTGCATCCGACTCTTTGCGACCCCATGAATCGCAGCACGCCAGGCCTCCCTGTCCATCACCAACTCCCGAAGTATACTCAAACTCATGTCCATCGAGTCGGTGATGCCATCCAGCCATCTCATCCTCTGTCGTTCCCTTCTCCTCCTGCCCCCAATCCCTCCCAGCATCAGGGTCTTTTCCAATGAGTCAACTCTTTGCATGAGGTGGCCAAAGTACTGGAGTTTCAGCCTCAGCATCAGTCCTTCCAGTGAACACCCAGGACTGATCTCCTTTAGGATGGACTGGTTGGATCTCCGTGCAGTCCAAGGGACTCTCAAGAATCTTTTCCAACACCACAGTTCAAAACCATCAATTCTTCAGCGCTCAGCTTTCTTCACAGTCCAACTCTCACATCCATACATGACCACTGGAAAAACCATAGCCTTGATTAAACAGACCTTTTTTGGCAAAGTAATGTCTCTGCTTTTTAATATGCTCTCTAGGTTGGTCATAACTTTCCTTCCAAGCAGTAAGCAATTACTTAGGCACCTTTAAAAATTTTTAATTTGAATGAAGTCTGGACTAACTTTCCCTGAAAAGTACAGTGAATTTTAAGAGGACAGAACTTGGATGATCAATATGTTGTGGTCTCTGTCCTATAGCATTGATCTTTACCATAGATTTTAGTTTCTAAATATTGATGGAACACCATACTACATGCATCAAACTGTGTCAGTCATTCTGAGATACAGGAAACATAGAAAACTTACTGGTTGTGTCTCACGTTAACTACTTGAAGAGACAGCAGCACACAGAAGATCATACACCTGTGAAGCAGTTTGAAACAGAGTTCAAAACTGCAAAGCACCCACTGGTTGTGCTTTTAAATGTGGAGTACCTTCTTCCAGATGCAGGTGCAAGCAGTGATCTGAATCAGGTGGAGCCGGCCTAGTTGTAGGCAGTGAGCTTGAAGCTGGAATTTGAAGGAAGGATGGAGGAGGCGAGGCAGGGCTCCTGGAGAGGTTTGTGGAAGGAAGCAAGCTGATTGTTTTCATTGTAGGTGGAAGGTAGAGATGATGCTGCATGTTAGTAAGAAAGGTGGAGGCTTTGAAAACACGTGCACAACTGCTCAAAGGCTTTGCTGTGCCGCAGGAAGCATTAAGGTCATCTTTGGCAGGAGAGTAATTGGGGAAGCAATACATACAGGCTGAACTGAAACAGAGATACCCTCTGCCCCACCCCAAGCTGGCCATGTGCTTCCCCATGTAGGCCTCATGTGTTAGGTCACCAAGTGCTTTAGAAACAATACACTATACTTAAGCACATATTTGGCCACCTCATGCGAAGAGCTGACTCATTGGAAAAGACTCAGATGCTGGGAGGGATTGGGGGCAGGAGGAGAAGGGGACAACAGAGGATGAGATGGCTGGATGGCATCACTGACTCGATGGACGTGAGTTTGAGTGAACTCTGGGAGTTGGTGATGGACAGGGAGGCCTGGCGTGCTGCGATTCATGGGGTCGCAAAGAGTCGGACGGGACAACAATATGCTTCATCAGTTTCATGTGGATATAGTTCCATTTATCCTGATGTTTAATTTTTTTTTCTATCCTTTTCAGCTGTGTAAACTTTTTGGCATCCATTATGTAGCATGTTTAAGATATTTAATCATTTTGAGTTTTTGATCCTTCACAATTTCATGTGTACAACTAGTAGATATGCAATTGTTTATTAATCATCCATCTCATGAATGCCTTCCAGACTTCCTTTCTACTTACTGCTTTGAATGATTTTACTCTTTTATGTGGAGTTTTTCTATGAAGTTGATGGATCTCATTCATTCATAAGTTCATTCAACAAATACCTATTTGGCCCTACTATGTGCTGGGCACTGTTCTAGGTATTGAGCTCCCAGTTACTACTGATTAGAAACAAAACTTAGAATTTCAGTGTGGTACAGTGGTTTTAATTAATGTTGTTTCCTTTTTGATGCCTTTGAATTTAAACTATTGATTTATTTTAATATATTTCACCATAAATAGCAAAAAAACCAAACATACGAACACTATTAAAACATTTCTGAAAATGCTTTCAACGGCAATCAGTTTTGGGAAATTTGCCACATTAAATGTTGTTGAGTTGGTCTACTTCTCCCGGCTAAGGCCATAAAGAACCAGAACCTCCACGAATCCACTAAGGAATCTGGTCACCACTGGGTTAGTTGATCCCTGAAGTCCTTTCCCATTCTAAAATTCTGTCTTAACTTCTTTGTGCCGTTTTCTCCTGCATTAACAGGATAGTAGTAACATTTAACTTATCAACTAGACAGGAGTTGTGATGACTACTTGGTACAGATGTAAAGGATAATTCCGCCTCATCCATTTTTGGGTCTTTTCCTCCTATTGGTGGCCTGGTTGCCCCCATAGTAGCAGGGTGGGACCTGAGGACTGGGGAGTGCAGAAGCAGCCTTGGAAGCATGAGGATGTGGGGGCATGCTCAGGTGTGCTGTGTGGGGGGCGTCTAGAGCGGTCCCTGAACAGACAGAACAGATAGCACCCTACAGCCCAAATCCCTCTTGTGCTTTGCCTGTAAAGGATAAACTTTTCATTGTACCTGGAATACAGATGCCATTCCTTGTATTAAGGTCTGTCTATGCAAGTAGGACAACTGGAAGAGCATCCTGCATACTTACTTACGGTCTACGTTCTGCATGGAATTTGGGAAGAAGAATGCAAGAATATATAAAGCTTGAAATATAAAGCCTTAATAAATCAAACTTTGAGAGCAGTACAACTCAATAAAGAAAAATACAGGTCATTGATGTTTTAAGAAATACATTTAAGAGGGCTTATAAACAAGAGCCTCTGTTTGTTATAAATTCAACATCAATTTGGGTGAAACACCAGGATAGCATGCAAGATGTTCCCATTCACATAAACAAAAACTATAGAAAATAAGTAGCAAAATCTACAAAGTTTGTGTCTGGAAAGGCCAAGTACGTGATTGTTTTCTGCTGCTTCACTTTTCTAATCTTGTTAGTTTTTTTAGAGTATACACATATGACTTAGGTAATCTGAGAAAAGTTGAAGACAAAAAGGCTCAACAACTTGTAGCCAATTCAACGCTAGGAAATAACAAAGATTTGAAAAATTAGAGTTATTTGCATATGGCAGGAGTTACACTCTTAAGTTACTTTACTCCTTTCACGGAGACTAGAATTTGAACTCTGAACTTGCCTTGTTTTGGACAGTTGCTGTAACAGTCAGTGGAAGGATTGTCTGATTCCTCCCTGAGTGGCGGGCAGTCTAGCTACTGGCCCCAAGACTCATTCATTCTTTAGTCTTCACTGTTGTTGCAGCTTGTTTTTAGTCCTCTGCATACAGACGGAGTTCATTTTTGAGACTCTAGAACATAGTGTGTATTTCACAGGATTTGATAAGTGCATCTAAACTTCCTAGCTAAAGAATTTCTGTGTTCTCCACTTCCTAACCTGGAGATTGACTCATAAAATGTTAAATAGGCTTCCAGCCTCTTTGATTCCCCGCCTTTGGTAATCTCTGCGAAAGCTTTACCGAATGAGGAATTTTATTTTGCCTCATTTTTTTTTTGTATGTAGTGCTGTTCCACAGAGGATGGTTTTATTTTTTGTTGAGGCTCGTAATTTTACTGTGTAAACAACCAGTAACTTCTTTACCCCGGGCCAGCTTGGTGTTTTCAGACTTGGTCTGTGTTAAACTGTCTGAAGACAGAAAGGATGAGAAAGGGGCAAGGGGAAGGGAAGGCTTAGAGAGGCCCTCCAAGGACCCTAGCTCACTGGTTTTGACCACTGAGGTCACCTAAGAACTAGCACTCATCCTCCCAAGGACCTAAAAATTATGCTTAGTGGAGATGAAAGCATGAGATTGCCAGGTGCTGAAAAATGAGCAAACCTCAAAAGAAACCCATGGCTCCTCTGTTTCATTTTGTGTCTATATTTGTTTTCCTGGTTATGGATTGAAAGGACTGCTCAGGAGCAGTGCAGCAATTTCTTCTCATGGCTCAGCTTTCCTTCCTGACTAAACTGTAGGGGAAGAGGGTACATCCAGTGTGTTCGCTTTGCTTTGCCCCATCTCACCCTGTGGCTCTGGGACCCAACCGATGAAAAGCGTGTGATCCAGAGCTGAGCTGCTGAGTTACGGCATGCGGCAGGGCAATAACACCTGACTTCAGTGTGGACTGCAGCTGTGATTGCCCTTCAGGGAATCTCTAAGTGGAAATAACTTCTAGGGGTCTCACTGGACGAATAGTGGGAAGTTGCAGAGTGCGTATTCTGAGACATACCCTTCCTTAGACGGTCATTATTTTCCCAAGGTGGAAGGACAGCCTTGTGGCCACTGTAGCCAGTAGAGTCTGCCTAGCCATGTCCTCTGCTGGGAGAGGCTTGCATGTGACCCCAGGGCCAGGACCGTGCCAGCCCCTACCCGTAAGCCCTGGGCCTTGTTCACTGTCACCCACTTCCATGCATAGTGTTTGGACTTGAGCCAGACTCCTGGAGTTCTATCCTGGACCCTCCGCACACAGCATGCGGTCTTGGGCAGATTTCCTGAGTGCTCAGTGCTCTCATATCCCTGAGGGGATAATATTGTTAAAACAGTGCTTAGTACATAATAAACACTCAGTAAACGTTACCTCGGAGAAGGCAATGGCACCCCACTCCAGTACTCTTGCCTGGAAAATCCCATGGACGGAGGAGCCTGTTAGGCTGCAATCCATGGGGTCGCTAAGAGTCGGACACGACTGAGCGACTTCACTTTCACTTTTCACTTTCCTGCATTGGAGAAGGAAATGGCAACCCACTCCAGTGTTCTTGCCTGGAGAATCCCAGGAACGGGGAGCCTGGTGGGCTGCCATCTGTGGGGTTGCACAGAGTCGGACACGACTGAAGTGACTCAGCAGCAGCAGCATGACTTATGCTATGCTATGCTATGCTAAGTCACTTCAGTCGTGTCTGACTCTGTGCGACCCCATAGACGGAAGCCCACCAGGCTCCCCCGTCCCTGGGATTCTCCAGGCAAGAGTACTGGAGTGGGGTGCCATTGCCTTCTCCAAGTATGACTTATGGTTATGGTTTATTGTTTATTATCGGTTGCTGGTATCTTCCCTGACTTCTGCCCCTGGCAGTGCCAATACTGCTGTTACCAAGGCCACCAGTGATGCTTCTTTGTTGCCAAAGCTCATGGACAGTGTTCACCACCTCCTCTCTCTGCGCCTTTGAGCAGTGCCTGCTGTGTCTTCTGGAAGTACTGCATTCTCGAAGTCATGATCACCACGGCCCCTCTTGTCTGGTGGCTCCTCTCCATTTGGGTCCTCATCTCTACCTGACCTCACATTTGCGTGACTTCAAGGAGAACATCTCAGATTCTCCTCCCTTTTTTTTTCTGTAGGTAAATACATCGGCCCTGCTGACTTTCACTGCTTGGTTGCTCATCCTCCAGGTCTTAGGTCTTTCGTGACTTCCCAATCTAAATCTTAGGTCCGTCCAACCCACCCTGTTACTTTCTCTTGTGGTACTCTTGTTTTCCTTCAGGGCACTTTTCACAACTTGTAATTATGTATGTATTTGTTTGTTTTAATTATTATCTATCCCTTATCTCCCCCTCACTGCACGGAATTGTAAAATCCATGAATGAGACCAGGGCTGTCTTGTTCACTGGTGTTTGTACACCTGGTGCTCGAAAGGATCTCCGTAAATACCTGTTCAAATGTGTATGCATGAGGCCCCTCTACTTCTTCCTCCACTGCTCCAGCCCTGACAGTCTCCGTGAGGGGAGAGGGAGAGGCTGCCCCTTGGTCGTCATTCCTTCCTGCCCCTGCCACCCTGGATCCACCCTCTGTGTCAGGGAAGGTCTTATTTCTCTTTTACCTCCAGCCACAGTCATCTTGAAGTGATGGCATCCTCAAAGTTAACAATCAGAGGACTCACGTCAGCTTTAGGTGCTAGATCTGGGGAAGTGATCAGGATGGAATGGCCTAGGGGATTTGCTCAATTCCTGAAGCAAAAGGAAATTGAGACTTGATGTAGGACATTTATTCCTAAGGACAAAACATTAGTAAGCTAAAAATCACTTTCCAAAAGAGCTATTAGTCCATTAAACATATATTGTGATTTCAAGGGTTTTTTCCCCCCTTTTTAAATTAGGGGAAAATTAAATTGCTAAGTCTTGTCCAACACTTGTGACCTCATGGACTGTAAATTAAGGTGGTTGCAGTTTCATGGAAAGAGTGCAGAGCCCTGTGTGAGGAGTTGTGTGGGAGACACCAGAGACGTTGGTAGTCCAGGCCCAGTGGCCTTGCCTTCTAGCAGAGGTGTTGATGCCCCGATAACCCGTTCAGAGCCAAGACTTTATAGCTTTATTTATGAAGTGCCAGGAATGGACTCAATAGCATATTAAGAAGAGTTTAAAAGATGTTGCAAGGGACAATTTAAACTCTGAAATAACTCTTTTCATCCCACAGGGGTTTGGAGAGTAACTGCTTAGTATTTATCAGTGAAATAGATGTGAGATATCAGTTACTAAGTAATCTTTCCTCTGAGTAAATCACCCATCTTATCTTCTTCTCCTGGAGATGACTGTTTTCAGTAGTCAATGACTACAACCCATAGTACCAACTTAACTTGAAATATTCAAGACTCTTTCCCCAGCATGTTCTTACATATAGATGAAATTAGACAGCACACTTAAACATTTGCAATGCTGCTCTGTTTATTAGATCTCCATAGATGCAATTTTCAATATCCAGCCTTTAGACATGAAAAATTGAGACTGTCATGTGGTATCTTAATGCAATAAAGTTTCTATTCTTGTATAGCATTCAGTATTTAGAATATTGCAATAGCTTTGTGACAGATTTCTTCGTTTACTCATTTCCTGATTTTTGAAAATTCATTTTAGGGATGGATAGCTGACCACTGTTTGGTTCCATGGGAATACAGAGTTTTCTGTTAATACTCTTAGTGGATGCTATACCATGATGTCCACATGGGAGATTGTTGGTTTCTTATTGGATAGGATTTTATTTTTTGGATTTGATGCTCTGGGCTTGAGTGGAGACTGATGATGTCACTGTGTCTGCCTTACTTTCTGCTCATTTCATGTTGCTCCAGAGTCAGAAGAGCAAGCCTGTGTCCAAGCTAGAACATTATGGTGTGTTGTAGATATTCTTTGCTCACTGGCTGTTGATGTTATTTCTGATAGTTTTGTGAAAATCATTGCTAAGGTATGGCCCTGCATAATTGCCATGATCAGTAGAAATAGCTTTATATATTGTGTTATTGTAAAATTAATTCCTAGAAGCTAAGACCATATGTCTCTCAGCCATAATTTGTATGATTCATTTTTATGTCTGAAACCACAAAAATGTTCTTTCTCTTGAGATCCAGGTGGATCCAAACCAATAAGTGTTGAGAGCCTCACCATAAATACAGCCTCATCATTCGCAAATGTGCTGGGTCCCTGTCCTTAGTGGCCTCCAAATCAGAACTACTGAAACTTGCGACGAGGCCATGAGAATCAGTGCTTGCCCTGCCAGCCTTGTGCCATTGAAGGGTGGCAGTGTCCCACACATACAGTCATTCGTTGAAAAACACTTGGGAATTGTCTGATGACACATGCATCAAGGTGGATGGGAAACAGGTGCAGAAATACCTTTCTTGCTAAGTGTTTCTATTGCACTGTCTAACTGATGTGATTAGAAACCTCTCATTGTTCAGTCGCTCAGTCATGTCCGACTCTTTACAACCCCATGGACTGCAGTGTGGCTTCCCTGTCCTTTACCATCTCCCAGAACTTGTTCAAACTCATGTCCATTGAATCCGTGATGCCATCCAACCATCTCATTCTCTGTTGTCCCCTTCTCCTCTTGCCTTCAATCTTTCCCAGCATCAAGGTCTTTTCCAATGAGTCAGCTCTTTGCAGCCAAAGTATTGGAGCTTCAGTTTCAACATCAGTCCTTATAATGAATATTCAGGATTGACTTCCTTTAGGATGGATTGGTTGGATCTCCTTGCAGTCCAAGGGACTCTGAAAAAAGGCATCAATTCTTTAGTGTTCAGCCATCCTTATGGTCCAACTCTCACATCCATACGTGACTACTGGAAAAACCATAGCTTTGACTAGATGGACCTTTGTCGGCAGAGTAATGTCTGTGCTTTTTCATATGCTATCTAGGTTTGTCATAGCTTTTCTTCCAAGGAGCAAGCATCTTTTAATTTCATGGCTGCAGTCACCATCTGCAGTGATTTTGGAGCCCCCAAAAATAAAGTCTGACACTGTTTCCACTGTTTCCCCATCTATTTGCCATAAAGTGATGGGACCGGATGCCATGATCTTTGTTTTCTGAATGTTGAGCTTTAAGCCAACTTTTTCACTCTCCTCTTTCACTTTCATCAAGAGGCTTTTTATAGTTCCTCTTCACTTTCTGCCATAAGGGTGGTGTCATCTGCATATCTGAGGTTACTGATATTTCTCCCGGCATCTTGATTCCAGCTTGTGTTTCTTCCAGTCCATCGTTTCTCATGATGTACTCTGCATATGAGTTAAATAAGCAGGGTGACAATATACAGCCTTGACATACTCCTTTTCCTATTTGGAACCAGTCTGTTGTTCCATGTCCAGTTCTAACTGTTGCTTCCTGGCCTGCATACAGATTTCTCAAGAGGCAGGTCAGGTGGTCTGGTATTCCCATCTCTTTGAGAATTTTACTGTTATTAATAAGTGTAATTTTGTAATCAATGATATTTTGTTATCAATCAAATATATGCAGAAGTTGAGAGTGAATGTGTGTGTGTGTGCAGAAGGATTAGTAAGATTAATTCTTAAAAATAGAATTTCTGGGTGTATCAGGTAGGATTCAGTTCAGTTCAGTTCAGTCACTCAGTCGTGTCCGACTCTTTGCGACCCCATGAATCGCAGGTAGGATTAAGTTTGGCTATATATGACAAAAAGCCCAAAATTAATAGTGAACTATTTTCACGTAAGAGAAGTGATCAATTCTTCTAAGTCAAAGGTAATATACATTTTTAACATCAATAGATACTGGTTTTTTTTTAAGTCTGTACCTATTTAATACTTTTGCAAATCAATTTAAATGTTTATTTTCCTCAGTTTTAAAAAAGTCATGAATCTTAATTAAAAATAAAATGTTCTTTACTACTGTGTTATAGTAGTTTGAGTTGTATACTTCACCTGAAGCATGAGTATGATTTCTAGTAAAATGAATAATATCCACATTTTGAATTTCTAAGTGTTTCTGAAGTTTACCACAGATGACTTAAATTTACGTAAATCTGATATTTTATTTACTGTGACTTTAAATGCAAGAGAAAGATTTCCTTGGAGATGGAGAACCCGAGAAAAGAGTGTCTACCTCTGTAATGCTGGACTTCCTGCGTTGCGTTACAGACACTAACCTTATTCAGCATGGATTACTTCAATAGAAAAAATGAGGGGGGAATTCATTTATCCTGTCAAGAAAGGTGTGTTAAGAGTCTTCTGTGTGTCAGGATAGAACAAGGGATGTAGTTGTGCCTTCTTTTGCTCTTTAACTCTTCCCAGTTTTTCTTCTGTTAAGAACTTATATATAACTTCTTCCTATTTTAATATGTCTTTCCCCCCAGGAAATATTTTAATAATTATCACCAAACATAATGTCACATAAAAGAGAGCTGTCAGGAAGAAGGACAGAAAAGCTGTAAGACTTAAAATGTCCAAGTCGTATCTAAATTTCAAACCTTTATTTTTTCTATTTTTCAACCTCCTATATAGATTTAAAGAGACAAAATAAAACCTATTTGCTATAGTAAGAATACCTTACTGTAGCTTAAATTGGTGTTTTTAAAATGATGGCTTTTGCCAAATTCTTTTGGCAGCTACTCTAGACTCAAAAGCACTGAAAATTGATTACTTGAAAGTTGTTGCTAATAGTTCCTTACTGTAGAGCCATTGCTACAGCCCAGGCTGAGGTCCCTTTATAATGTAAGTGTCTGTGTGGGGACCTGCTGCCCAAGTAGAGTGAATTGACTCTAATTTACCCCTGGATGTCTGCATTCTTTCCACATATGTCCACAAATAGCATCGGAGCAAATTAATGTAATTTTCTGATTGATGTAAAGAGAACCGAAGAAAGCTTGTTGTGTTTGGTGGCCAAAATACCACACAGTGTGAGTGGAATAAAACTGCTAGCCCATTTTATAGCACTCTAATTGATAATTATTTCTCACAGGGCACATTATTTGGCTGTGTGGCAACAACCTAGCCTCATTCCAGAGTCTCTGAACGTGTAGGTACATGTGAACACTATAGTAAATATACACCTCATTTTGCCAAGAATGGAAGTAGGTTATCCAGGAGGAAAGGGGAGGGAAAAGAAAATACCAATTTCCTATGTACCAGAACATATCTGACTTGAATCAGTAGTTAGAAACTGAAGAGCATGAAGTCATGTAAGGTTTTTATATTTCATAGTAGAGGTTCCTGGTTCATAGTTAATAAGCTAGAAAATTAACTCTCTTTTGGAAACTTGGAGTGTTTAAATGTGTGTGTGTTTGCTCTTGGTTCACAGGAACCGCCTAGTCTGTCTTCCTTTCTGCAGGTCTGAAGCTGCTAAATACTGTCCGAAGAATGAAGCAAATGTATGTAGAAGAGCTTGCAAAGAAGGAGGAGGGAATCTCAGGCTTCTGCCTACGTGACAGGTGCACCGACAGTCACTGTGGCGAGATAAAGACCATGAAAGTATTTCCATCAGGGTGAGACTTGGGGTAGCTCATAGGCAAGTCAGAAGGACTAGGGAGAGCCTCTTCCCTCTGAGAATGGCCCAGGGCTCCCTGATGGAGATCTGGCCACTGCAGAAACTCAACAGATGTTACCTAGAGGACATAATGTGGTCTGTTCTCTTGTTCAGTGGAGGAGCAAGGCAAAAGCGACAGACCCAAGTTGCTGCTCACTGCTCTTCATGAGCAAACCGCAGAGTTGAGCAGCCCCTGACAAAGATGGTGACCCATGCAGACGAAACACTGCACAGTGGCCACAGGAGGGGCTTTTCCTTCTCCCCTGCCCCTCCCCCTCTATTCATGATTTGATCTCATAAAGCCTTATGGGTCCTCAGCAGAGCCAGATCAGAACCTTCAAAATGCATTTTCCTCCATCCCATTATCTGTGTTTCTTCTCGTTTATGTAGGAGTAGAGAAGAAAGTTAGCTAGAGATGAATTGCCCAGTTTTATCTGATATAGTTAAGGAGATGTCAGCAGTTCATAAACTAAAGTAGCAGACTGTCAGGAACTGGGAGGATCTGAGATGACTCTGCTGGACATGAGACTCCTGGGTCAAAGGCAAAGCATTTATTACTGGTTGCCCAGCAAGCAGCATGAGCAGCCACATATTTTCCATTGCTCCATCCTTGCTCCCAAATCCCATGGGAATGAGTGACACAGATGAGTCCAGGTTGATGCATGTACATGCAGCGGGTTTGGTGAATGGAAGAGGAATCCTGAGTTTGGGGATCCTAGATGTTTGGTAATGAGCAATCAGCACATCTGTCCTTTGCTCTGGAGTGCAATGGCATCACTGTTTTTCAAGGCTGTTCACTATGCAAATATAGACATCTTTGAATGATAGTCTAGAACTAAGGGTTTGTACTTTGTTTGCAAGACCTGCAGAGACCCCCTGGAGAATTGTCTCCCAACTTGGATCGTTAACCTTATGAGAAGCTTAATGTGATTTCCTCTTCTGTCCACAAAATAGCATCAGGACTTGGCTATCTTTTTTACTTGGGGAGACCCTAGGTCACGGCAGTTTGGAAGAACCTGATGAACATGTTGCTGGAGAAACTGGGAATATAGGGTGATATTATCCCACATAATGCCTCAGAGTCTGAAGTGTGCTACATGAAGCTACCTTTGAACCTAAGAATGGCTCAGCAATATCTGTTCTTGTGTGTGTTTCCTCCCTTGTCTTGACCTAAAGGGATTGGTTTCAGTGGACCCTGTATGTATGATGATTTCTTAAGTCTTAGGGAAAGACCTAGGGCCTGGTTGTGCTATGAGGTCACATTTCGTATTAGCAAATGAACAACCTAAGGGGAAAGAATTGGAAAGTCCAGAAAGTCCAGGTGATGAGATCCAGGAAGTTGGGGGAGAGAATATGAGGGCCAGACCTGCCAAATGAGACTCAGCCAAGGAGGTAGTTGTAAAGCCAGGGGTCCTGCTTCCTCAGGCGTGGCTTTGGAATCACCGGCAGCAAGTGTGTGGGAACCAGGGAGCCCTGGAGCACTGTGACGCCTGCTGGGTGAGGTGTGGTCTCACCTCCAACTCTCCACCACACGTGTAGTGTCTCTTATGTCCCATAGACTCTTAGTCTCTTGTATGACTGTCCTTGCCAATTAATATCATCCCTCCTGCCCTTTGGGTGATAGATTAGTATCACCACTGACGCTAGTTGCTTCCAGTTTCTTAAGTGCTTTCAAGCTTACCTAGCAGTGTACGTGAGGAGATGACAGCCTAGTACGTGTTAGTATTAAAACACTGCATTTGTGTCATGGTTTTCATAGAAACTGATTTATCCCATGCACATTCAACCTGCTTCATTCATCATAATTTGAGGGGTAGTGCTAATGGTTAGCTTGCACATTTGAGAACATCCTAGATTATAAATTAAAATGCACTTGTATACAAATGGCTCAATCAGTATTTTCTTCAGGAGAAAAAATGGAATGAATGCCTAGTTCTTCAGCACATGGAAATGTCATCTCCTATCTTTATTTAATCATTCATGTGGACTTTCAAGCTGGCTGGTGCTCATCTGTGTGTGTAATTGGCACCCAGGAGTGTCCGGGAATAAATGGTTGATTCACTCGGTATTTAGCAACATCATCGTATTGGTCATCAGCCACTTTTGCATCCTGTGATTTTAAACAAGAAGAAATCTTGCAAAACCAGTACTGTGAAATGCTGGTCTTGCAGTTGAGGTTCTCAGGTAGAGGGAGCAGTTCCTCAGGAGACTCCTTGCTAGCCGAATTTCACTCGGGTGTGGAGTGGATAGAGGGGGTGCAGGCCCGAGTCATTTTGTGGAGTTGACTGCTGTACTCTATTCCCGTAAAGAAAAAGTCCATCCGTGGTTGTGTTTGCAGTAGCCAGCAGGGATACTCTGTTATGTGGCATTCGCTTCCTTTTTCTGCTTTCACCAGTAACACCTTGATTTTTGATGACTATTAGAATAATTAACACTGACACTTGGAAGGGAGCCTGCTTCCAGATGCATACACACATGTCTGTTTTATAAATACCAGCCCCAACTTTTTCCTGCCCTAGCTGAAAAAATGTGCCTCCACCCCTCCCAGTCTTTCCAGGGTGTGGGCCCATGTGTAGCTATGTGACTGTGCCCACACATTGGCATATATTTCAGAGCTACCAAAAAGAAATTCATTGCTCTTGAAATAACAAGACAGAAAAGAACCATTTTTTTCTGAACTAGACCATCTGAAGAGCTGGAAACAGTCAGTGTTTGTATGTGTGATGCTACAGCCAGTGAATTCCACGTGAAGAGAAGGATTGTACCCTGGGAAGAGAAAGGCAGTTTTCCTGGATCTCAGATGTCAAACTCTCAAGCTGTTGAATTCACCCACTCATCACCTCTGCATCCACCCTCTTAGTGTGCTTGCATTGTCAGTGATTTCTGTTTCTGCAGATTTTGATGCCAGAAGACAAATAATAAAATAGCATGCATATGAAGCCTTAAAGCAGTTTTCTACCAGAGTTTTTGATTGAGGCTAAACAGAAGCAACCCGATCATGCTGTCAGCTGGCAGGCAAAAGACATCATGTTTTAAAATTCACATAGTTTGAAAGCAAGCTAATCATTTCTGGCTCAATAATAAACTAATTACATATTTTAAATAGTATAGAGTTGAGTCCCTGTTTCAGATTAAGCCTTGTAATAGCAAGGTCCCGGGTAAAGCTGACATTTGCCTGATGTCTCTGGCTTCAGGACCTTAGAATGGTGCCAGCTCTTGGGGGCCGGGATAGGCCTGCCCGGGACAACCAGGTAAACTGGCTTGAATCGGTCACAGGTGATAGCACAGAGGAAGGCCTGGGCACTCAAAAGGTTATGGCAGTGATCCAATTTGTTCATTGCCTAAAAGTAGTGATCCCAGGTCAAGGCAGAACACATCCATAGTGTTCCTTTTGGGGAGTGTCTGAGAAAAAAGGATCATTTCTAAAAATGATCCAGTTCCAACAACACTTGCTTTATGGTTAGTGATTTTTTTCCACCTTTTCCTCTCCTTTCATAGTCCTAGGAACCATGTACAGAAACTTAGAGCTGAAAACATTTAATTCGGTGACACGGGTTAGTGTAGTCTTGCAAGCTCCTTGGTCACTTGGAATGGTGCCTCTGTCCTTAGTCAGCTCGGGGCCTGGAGAGGGGCGCACGGCGAAGTGGTTAGAGCTCTGCTGTAGGAGTTAGCCTTGGGCTTGATTTCTGGCCCCACTGCCTGTAAACAGTTACTGTTCTGCACCCATCTCCTCCTGACAGACTTTCCATGAAAATAAAGTGAGATTGGGTTTGTGAAGCACAGAGTCTTGGCTTGGGCAGGCACTAATACAGTAAGTTCCTTCAGACTGCAGGTGAGGTAGACTCTATTTTGGATTTCTCGTGTTATCCCTGTGTTTGCTTGGGGGAGATTTAGAACTAGGCATGTTGTCTCTGGTTTCAAGGATGCCTCTGAGTGCTGAGCCAATCAACTGCATTACCAAGTAATAGGGGCTCCATAACACCCCAAGATGGGTAGAGACGGGTAGGGATCTACACCCTGGCTGGACCTGAGACCATTCTCCCAAGCCCTTGCTCCCCCGAATAGCCTATGTACCATCCTTCTGCCCATCTCTATAATATTATTACAGAGAACCTTAAGCCTGCTTACTAGACTATGTCATCTTGTTTTGGGAAATTTGGTTGTATAATTGAAGTTTATATTCAAGGCTGAGACTTGTTGACTTTAGAAAAACCTTAATGCTATTTCACATTTTGCAATGGAAGTTTCCTTCCATTTTTCATATTGAGGATCATTTATTGGTCTCATGTTTTTATAACATTTCATTTTAACATAAAATTCAGGCCTTGTTTTGTGGCTGCTGTCCCCTTCCCACTAATTCAGTGATGAGAGGAATATTTTTGAGCACTTGCTATGTGGCACTGCCGTGCTAGGCAGTAAAGCTGTAATAAAACATGGCATCCGGTTGTAAAGGGTTCAGTAAGTGTTAGGGGAGACAGACACCTATTCCCCAAGTTGTAAAGCAAGGCAGACTGAAGCTGAATGGATGGACGGATGGTAGATCTTATCCATCCTCTGTGCTCCATGCACTTCACTTCACCTTTTCAGTTGTCATGGTAATCCAGACACTGGGACTAACGGTGTTTCTGGGTGGTATTACTGCAACACCTAGAGGCCAGGAGATCTGAGTTTGTCTCCACTTGGCTGCCACCTCCTAGCTGATTGAATTCAGCTATGCCTTGTATCTCTTTGGTCTTCAGTTTCTTTCACTGTAAAGTTAAGGTTGCTTGTTATTAGATGCGTTTCGCAGCCCTCCGTTTTCCACAGTATTACCTTTTACTGAACTTCCTGCCCTGATGATCACTTACATAATGCCGTGAAAGTGATTAAACTCCACTGTATTCCTGAATTCTGGATGTGTATTTCCAATGCCCTTTTATTCTCTCCATTTCCACCCACAATACATTTTCAAACTGAAAAAACTTGCAGCTTTATTTTTTTAATCTTAAGTGAAAATTTTGTTAATAACAAAGCTATTTCTGTTCTACTTCGTTCTACTTTGCAGAGTCAGTTTCAGGAATGTTCTTTTATGTCATGGTTTTTAACCCTTTGAAGCATCGACTTTGCGTGGCTTGTCCTGCACGGTCTTAAAGTGTGTGTTAGTTGCTCCGTCACGTCCAACTCTTTGTGACCCCATGGACTGCATCTTGCCAGGCTCCTCTATCCATGGGATTCTCCAGGCAAGAATTGTGGAGTGAGTTGCCATCCCCTTCTCCAGGGGATCTTCCCGACTCAGGGATTGAACCTGGGTCTCTTGTATTGAAGGTGAATTCTTTACCATCTGAGCCACCAGGGAGGAGAAGTTAAGTAGCATGTGTTTGCCGAGCCCCTTGTGGAAAGGGGAAGGGATTCAGTCACATCAGGAAGAAACCTGGAGCCAGGAGGGCAGGGGTGGCCAAATGCTGCAGCTTTAACCTACTTTCTGGAGACTGTCTTTCCGTTGACTGCATGCATTCGTTGCTGCTTCCTTGGGGGTGGGGAGGAGGACGTGGGGCTGGACGTGGTTTGGGGATGGGGAGGCTGCTGAGGGGTGGGTGTGGGCAGAGGGTGCAAGGCTGCCAGGGTTCTCTGTGTGCCGGAAGTGCAGGTTTGGCCGGGAGGAATGGAATGTTCCCTCTTGCCCTCCAAGAGCAGAAACAGCTGTGGAAGGGCTTGAAAAAAAATCGCTAAATGAAAAAAAAAATTAATATGAAAATAAAACCCACACTGGAAAACCCAACAAAACTGTCTGTAATAGCGTAGTAGCTCTTTAAGAGAAATTTCTTCCCATCTAGGATTTCTTGTTCAGTTGAGGGGAAGAGCAAATTGTCTGCCAAGCCTTTCCTTTCCCAAGAAAGCTTCATGTGTCTCATTTGTCTTGGGTAAGAAATGGGTTCGTTTTACTGATCACCAGGTTGTTGTTATTTTATTCCTCCAAACGAGGGACCAGAACCTGTGTTTACTGCGTGAAAACTTGAAACAAATGTTAGTTTTCCAAGGAGATCTCTATGGGTAGAGGATTGTCAGCAGATTTAATGGAAATATTGTTTCTACCTGGAAATTTAATCCTTCAGACAAATTCCCAGCAATATTTATTTTAGAACATTATCTTTTAAAAATAAGTCCTTTAATGGCTTAAACTTTTAGTGTTTTAGACACATGTAAGAGTGGAACTAGCCTGGAACTTGTCTCACACATCAGGGTTGATTATGCAATCCTTTGTGTGAATATTTTTCTTCTGTGTCTGAAAGGCTGTTCTAGTTGGTATTCCATAGAATCAGAAATAATGGCTCTGAATTCAAGTCTGTTTTATGTTGTCATACTTTGTGAACTTGCTTTCGAACAAATTAGTCCCAAAGTCGATAAAATGTAGTAGAAGAAGGCAAGCCAGCTAAGTGTCTCCTGTCTAATAAGCAGGCCCAGCCCTCACCCTTCCCCCTCAGATGGTAGCACTACTTGGCCCTTTGCAGTATCCACTCCCCACCTCCCTCCGTCCAGGGTCTTTGCACCAAGTGCAGCGACGTAGTCTTTCCTGCAGTCGAGGAAGGAGAGAAACTGTGTGGTTGTTATTAACGTTCTTGAGATGATCTGCTTAAAATCATGTGCTTTGGATCTCAAGAGAGTTCATTAAGTAATACTTTGCTGTATTCTTAACAATGGATGCTAATAAGTATCTCAGGATTGGGGTACGGCCTTTTCAGTGGTTATTTTTATGCAGTCTATCTTTGGCATTTCATTTGAAGGACAGTCTCTTATAAAAGGGATTATGTGAGGTTACATTGCTAATTCAGGGAGAGCGCTGAGAATTATAAGGATCAATTACAGTCCCAGCCCATCCCTTCTGTGGCCTGTATCAGTTCCTACCTTTGGGAAAGTCCTCTTGCCCCTTTTCTGTCCATGCTTATCCATGCCTGGTGGAGAAGTGGCACAGGGCAGGATGGATGGCCGTCCACAAGGCAGTGCAAGGTCAAGGACCTTCCCTCTCAACTCCTCCCTCCACCTTATTATTATTATTATTATTATTTTTTTTTTTTTAGGAAAAAAGCTATCTGGACTCCAGTGATCTGATAGATTGCTCTAACTCTCCGTTTTACTCTCTGCATATAAACCCAACATTAATCTGTGAGCCTGATTCTCATCCTTATCTTCTAAATGGTGGAAACTTGGACTTAAAGAACATCTGCTGTGCTGTGTCATCAGACCTGGGGAGACTGAGAATCTTTAGCTTAGAGTCTCAGCCAGCAGAAACGTAAGGGGGAAATTCCAGGGCATCTCAGCTCTGAGCTGATAATCTGGGGAGCTTTCAAACTGTGCCTCCCTGAGCCTTACTCACACCAGTCTCTACGACTGAGTGCTTAAAGCCTCCAAAGGTGATTGGAAGAGGCAGCCAGGGTGGAGAACTGATACCTAAGAGAAGTCAGGGCATCATCCAGAGGACTGCCTCTGAAAGAGCCTATCATCAAAAGTCAAAGCCAGCATCTCTCCCGAAGCTGTCTCTGCGCTGTTCTGCTGTGGCGCACAGTTCACTGGGTCTCCACTGGGTTTTTCACATGACCTTTGTCAACTGTTCAGCAGTTACATATTTTAGAATTCAGGTCTTTGGCAGTCCCATTCTGAACTATCAGTGACAAGTCAAAGCAAGGGGACCTACTTGAAATGCTGGTCCTGTGTGCTGCGTAGATGAGCACTGGATTTAAAAGCAGTCCTTTATAGATCATCCCCACTGAAATCTCTCACGAGGACCAGGGCACTGCCTGCAGTCTGCTTGGTGGGCATCAGTGGGTCTGGCTTGGAAGTTGACAGCCATAACTCATTTTGAGATAACCAAAAAAAGGGAGTGACTGAGAAAGGTAGAGGCCTTTAAGAGTTAAATTACACAACTCCCTTTTTATTTTTAAAGTCAGTGGATTCCTTGTTGCCCTTGCTGAGAAAGATAAATTGATACCACATGTTGCTTCCAGACAAAACCCTCTCTGTGTTCCAGGGGAAGCACATGCAGCTGGTGTCTGGGTTAGTGGACAGTCTTTACAAGGTAAACATGGGTTGGAAGGGGTTGGAGCGGACACAGGGTAGCAACAGTTGGGAAATTACCAGCTACTCCTGAGCAGCACGGCACTTTGAAATACTTTTACAAGTTTGAAATATTTTCCTGGAAGGAGCCGCCCTCTCACCTTCTGGTTTAAAGCATATGATGCTCGGAAAACAGTAAGTGAACGTTTGTGATGTCACTGCTTCCGTGTGTGGAATCTTGACAGTTGAGAGCTGCTCTTGTGCTTGGCACTGGATGAGTAACTTGCATGCATACTTTCATTTAATCGTCCCAAAGATCCTAGAGTTAGAGAGGGTGGTTTTATTCTCATTTTATAAAAGGGACAACTGAAGTTGGCTCAATTGTCCAGGGTCGCAGGACACACACCTAGGCCACTATTCTAGCTCCGACCTGGCTGACATCGAAGCCTACCTGCCTCCGTTGGCTACCTTAAAAAATTGCATGTGTGAATTACCCACTTTGTAAATATTGCTGGAATACTTACTTGTTTCAGGCAGCTTCTCTGTGACACCTGATCTAATCTAATCTGTTTGGGGTCCATCTATCTTCACAGCCAGTTGGCATAAATGCAGTGGCTGTGCACTTTAGCATTAAGGATAAATGTGTCTTGCATTAGAACACTGTCTTCATTATAGCAAGAACAAGAATGACCAAATTCGGATGAGGATAGTCACCTTTATGCTGATTTCTTCAAGGAGGGCCAAGCCAAGGGAACCTTAGGCTCTGGACCACACGGCCAGTCAGCGTGACTGTGAAATGTCAGCACCTTCCTCTTCCACACACCTGCGCACCCCTCCTTGAAGGGCTAGGCCACCAATGGCAGCTGCAGTCACTCGGGACAGCTGTGTCAGCTCTGCTACTAATTACCTACACCTATTTTTTTCTGCCCCAGAGTAGGCCTTGCTTCAGTATAAATTGCTTTGTAAAAGAGAAGATTGACATAAAAAGTGAATCACAAGGTATTCTTAATCTCTGCTCTGTTCAGACAACTTGTGCTACAGTTGATTTCAGCGTTTTCTACATCTCTGGGCCCTGGTTGGGGGTTGGTGGGGAAACGCTGATATTTTTGTCCCTGACAAAAGTTTGTTCCTAGAAATGTTTCGTTTACTGTAATTCATCAATCTCTGAATTTCTTAGTTGTGTTGTGTGTTAGTCACTCAGTTGTGTCCAACTGTCTGTGACTCCATAGACTGCAGCCTGCCAGGCTCCTCTGTCCATGGAATTCTCCAGGCAAGAATACCGGAGTGGGCTGCCATTACCTTCTCCACGGGGCTTCCCCATTGAACTTGGGTCTCCTGCATTGCAGGCGGATTCCTTACTGTCTGAGTTACCAGGGAAGACAAAAATTTTTAGTAGAGGATTTAAATAACCAGAACTATTCACATGGTTTTGGGTTGGGGTTATAGTAATTTATTGGCTCCTCTAGTAAACAGATGTGATGACAGAATGGCCTGAGATCTAGCAGCGGGAGTCCTGGTTGGTAATAATTACCTTATCACCTTAGCCTTAAGGACCTCACAATGTTTTCCAAAATGTGCGTTTAGATGTGACTAGAAAAATCTCTCTTGTCCTATCAAACCGTTCCTCCTTCTCTGTCAGCTCCCAACCCTCAAACTAATGTTATATCTTACAAATTTAGACTATTTGGTATGATAGATGAATTAGTGGAAAAGGATAGAATATTTTTAACAGCAGTTTTATAGTTTAACATGCACAAAATACATTGGAAATTTAATTTAGAGCCCCCGACTGAAGAGGTCTTCAGAGAACTTAAACTGCACTTTATAAAAGGATTTTATAATTGGCTGGTTTCTTTTTATAAATTCCACTTCTTCATTCCTGGGTTTGAGGTGAGGGAGGGGCAGTTTGAAATCTTACAGAAATTATATCACCATTAATTTCCATTATCAGGGAACGTGTTGGGGAAACACTGCAATTCTGATACGTTCTCTGGCATTTGTGTTTACTTTTTCCTGTTTCACCAAAACTTAGAGAACCTGGTGATTAGAATCATGACCTGTGAGGCAAAAAAGCAGACTACATTTCTGATATCTGACCTCGTTAGGGTGAGGGGCATTTGAGCTGGAAATGGACCAGGGGGACCATACTGATGGGTCTTTGTCAATGTCCCCCTACCGCTTCAGATTATGGATTTTATAAATGGAAGGCTAGGGACCATGAGGATGATTGTGACATAGTTTTGTTTGCACTGTCTTAGAGGAAAATCCTGTCTGAGTGTCGCGTAGGTGATATGCCTTAGGGAATGTATTCTGTCATTAGTAACCTCTAAAGCAAGAGTTGAACTCAGATTTGACACTGAAGCTGATCATCCATTTAATAAATTGGGTTTTGGTTCAGAATCTAAGTGTAGCTTATATGGGTTTGTATGGTAACCACTACCCTCTCTTTAGGATGAATGCTATGATGGCCACCTTAGTAAAGAAATGCAAATGCAGGCTATAGGATTACTCTTTGTAAAGACTTTGTTTTAAAAACATTTTTAGGAAAGACCTACTAAATTATTACTCTTAATTATTTCACAAAATTATAGTCATAAGTTTATGCCTTTGTATCCTTCGTCTTTCTTAAATGTCTTTCTTTAGATGTTAGCTCAGAGAAGTTAAATGATGACTTCTGTATAATTTGGTGACAGATCCGGGAAAGGTTGAGAGAAAGCATTGGAGTGGAGTTGGAAAAACAAATTTCAGTTTAAAGCTGTGTGACCTTCTCTAAGTTATTTAATCTCTCTCAGTCTGAGGCTTCATATATATGATGAGGGCATCGACTCTGTGGTTTGTTAGGAAGATTAGAGATGAGGAATCTAAAAGCGCTGACCCAGGAACTGACTCCTGTAGTCAGTCAGGCTCCGTTCGTCATCCTGGCAATTAGGGCCCGGGTCTGACAGTCCTTGGTTCTGTCCTCCGTGAGGGTGTTCCAGCCCCTTTATCACAAGGCCCTACAGAAGCTTAGCTTCTCTCTCCAAATTCTAACCAATGGTAGCTTATAATTTTGAAAAATTACACACATACATTGTTAGGGTTAGAGTTGTAGAATAGATGACTATCCATATAGGACATTTTGGAGGTCTCTAAAGGGTTAACATTTTCTTTTCTGCTTGGTTTGGAATTGGTGAAACTAAAAATTCATTTAAAAAATTGTCCACAAATGCTTTTTAAAGGGTGGATAACTGGATATTTATGACTGGTCATTGTTGTTGCTGGGTGTTGGTATGAATGAACTCTTTCCGAAATCTGGAGCAGCGGGGGCTGGCCATGGGAGGGGCGGTTCAGTCAGTGTCCACATCACCCCCACAGGGCTTCAGGAACTGAAGCCTGTTTTTTTCCTAATCAGAAGCTTGAGTTTAAATTTGTGGTTCATATATCTAGTCTCCTGGGTACTCAGTAATAGAATCACCGTGCACTTGCCTGCATTTTGAACCCTGTGGAGTGAGTTTTAAGAGCATGCTTCATATCTTTATGGAGAAAGTGTTTTACTTTTTAAAGAAATGTAATTTCTGAACCATGAGTAGAGATGCCATTATTCTTTAAAAAACCATAAGAGTGAAAGGGAAGCTGGATATATAGTCTCCTGGGCACCATTTGGCTCATCAGATACTCAGCATGTCCTCTCAAACGTGTCTTTACGCCTGTCATAGAGATGCTGAGCTATGACCCATGGTTGGTGACGCTCATTGCCCAGCCAGAGCTGTCGGACTTCCTTGCATGGGAACATATACACAGAAACACTCTTGAGTATTTTGGGTTATTTATGTATGGTGAAATCCCACTGACTTTCTGTGTTTTAAAAACATTCTGGTAGAACACATGTATTTGTATCTTCTACATAAATACAGTTGGTGATTGCCAGTTTTTTTTTAAACTACGGTAACTTTTAGGATGGTTTGCATTTAATAGACAGCAGCAGGCAATATCTTTTGTCTTTAACTTGCAAATAAAAACTCATCTGACCTGCAGGTGCTGTTCCAGATGTGGCAGATGCCATCATCAGCTTCTCTCTTTCACAGCACACGAGGTATTTTACAGAATAGAAGACCTCCCCAGGCAATGAGCTCTGTCCATCATGTACTCTGTGTTTTATAATGGCAGTAAGAACACCCTGACTTAGTAGCGTGACTGGCTTTTGAAGTATATTATCATATATCCTCCTTACGTCATCCCTATCAGAGAGGGATGCTTCAAATGCTATGACTATAATGAAGATGGAGAACTGAAGTTGTTGGACATAGACTAAATGATTTGCTCAGGTCTCATGGTTGGTCGGTGAGAGAGATGGGGCTGGATCAGGGTCATCTCTGTTAACTGGGCTTCCCTAAATCAGGAGGAGGATTCTTGTAAGATGGGAGCAGTTGTTAGGGTTTTGAGGATATTTTGCCCGCATCTTTCCTTTTTTTAAGAATAAACCTTTTAATATAGAATGGTTTTAGATTTGCAGAGAAGTTACCAGACTGGCCCAGAAAGTTCTTGATGTTGGCTATCCACATCAAGTCTCCCCTGTTGTTATTAATGTCCAATATCAGTTTGATACACTTGTCCCAACTGATAAACCAATGTTGATACGTTATTAGTATTAACTGAGGTCTGTGCTTTATTCCGATCTCCTTAGTTTTTGCCTCGTACTTTGCTTTTTCTGTCCAGCATCCCATCCAGGATTCCGCAGTGTGTTTAGTCAGCATGTTTCTCTTAGGCTCCCTGTGGGTCTGACAGTTTTGAGGAGAACTGGACAAGCATTTTTAACTGTTCCTTATTTGGGACTTGTCTGCTCTTTTTCTCACGATTAGAATGAGGTGATAGGTTTTGGAAGGAAGGCCACAGGGGAGGGTGCCGTTTTCATCACGTTGGTTTGAGTGCACATTATCAATCTGACTTTGCCCTTTGATGTTGACCTTGATCACCGGGCTGAGCTGTCACGTTTCTTCACTGTAAAGTTACTCTCCTCCACCTCCCCTTTCCATACTGTGCTCTTTGGAAGGAAGTTACTGTGCTCAGATCACATTGCCTTGAGGAGGGAGTGTCTGCATAAATTAGCTGGAATTTTTCTGAATGGGAGACTTGCCTTACTTCTTCTGTCAACTCAGCAAATCTTACTCTGCCATTTTTTCTTATGCCTGTGAGACAGGTGTGAAATTGTGGCAGGAGGAGATGGAGTCAGAGAAAAGATAGGTAAAAATTCACACCAGTTCTGAATAGAAGTGGCTCAGAAAAGGTAGCTGCTGCCTCTGTACTAGAGGAGCAAGGGGCCAAAATGGAATAAAATAGCCCTGTAGGTGATGAATCACCCTTAGAGAGCCAGGGAAGTTTGTTGCACAATGCAGGGGGAGATGATGTGGTAATACATTGTAAGTGCAAACTTCAGTAAAGGAAGTACAATTACAGAAAGGACAACGAAACCTGGGGATTTAAGAAAAACAATGTCAGTGAAGTCCTACAGTCCCCCGCATCTCCTGAATATGAAACCATCTCCCACACCCTGACTATGAAAATGCCATCTACAGTATTGTCATTTAATCCCAAGCCAAGGAGACTCATGCAAATGCCTTATTTTTAAAGCCTCTGAAATTGAGGCTGCTTTAAAAATTGCGTCGGATTAGTAACTGTTTCTCCTGGGTGCTCAGTTGGACCATTGCGGCTCATCTGCATTGTCCCTTCTCTCTCTGCAGAACTCTATCCGGCACAACCTGTCACTGCACAGCCGGTTCATGCGGGTCCAGAATGAGGGAACCGGCAAGAGCTCGTGGTGGATCATCAACCCTGACGGCGGGAAGAGTGGCAAGGCGCCCCGGCGGCGGGCCGTCTCCATGGACAACAGCAACAAGTACACCAAGAGCCGCGGCCGTGCAGCCAAGAAGAAGGCAGCCCTGCAGACCGCCCCCGAGTCAGCAGATGACAGTCCCTCCCAGCTCTCCAAGTGGCCCGGCAGCCCCACATCCCGCAGCAGCGATGAGCTGGACGCGTGGACCGACTTCCGCTCGCGCACCAATTCCAACGCCAGCACAGTCAGCGGCCGCCTGTCCCCCATCCTGGCGAGCACGGAGCTGGACGACGTCCAGGACGATGATGCACCACTGTCCCCCATGCTCTATAGCAGCTCGGCCAGCCTGTCGCCCTCCGTCAGCAAGCCGTGCACTGTGGAGCTGCCCCGGCTGACCGACATGGCGGGCACCATGAATCTGAACGACGGGCTGGCCGACAACCTCATGGACGACCTGCTGGACAATATCGCGCTCCCTGCATCCCAGCCATCGCCCCCGGGGGGGCTCATGCAGCGCAGCTCCAGCTTCCCGTACACCACCAAGGGCTCCGGCCTGGGCTCCCCCACCAGCTCCTTCAGCAGCGCGGTATTTGGTCCCTCGTCTCTGAACTCCCTGCGCCAGTCTCCCATGCAGACCATCCAAGAGAACAAGCCAGCCACCTTCTCTTCCATGTCCCACTACGGCAACCAGACACTCCAGGACCTGCTCACATCGGACTCACTCAGCCACAGCGATGTCATGATGACCCAGTCGGACCCCTTGATGTCTCAGGCCAGCACCGCTGTGTCCGCCCAGAACTCCCGCCGGAACGTGATGCTTCGCAGTGACCCAATGATGTCCTTTGCCGCCCAGCCTAACCAGGGGAGTTTGGTCAATCAGAACTTGCTCCACCACCAGCACCAAACCCAGGGCGCTCTCGGTGGCAGCCGTGCCTTGTCGAATTCCGTCAGCAACATGGGCTTGAGCGACTCCAGCAGCCTCGGGTCAGCCAAACACCAGCAACAGTCTCCCGTCAGCCAGTCTATGCAAACCCTCTCGGACTCTGTCTCAGGCTCCTCCTTGTACTCAACCAGTGCGAACCTTCCAGTCATGGGTCACGAGAAGTTCCCCAGCGACTTGGACCTGGACATGTTCAATGGGAGCTTGGAATGTGACATGGAGTCCATTATCCGTAGCGAACTCATGGATGCTGATGGGTTGGATTTTAACTTTGATTCCCTCATCTCCACACAGAACGTTGTTGGTTTGAACGTGGGGAGCTTCACTGGTGCTAAGCAGGCCTCATCTCAGAGCTGGGTGCCAGGCTGAAGGCTCACTGAGGAAAGGGGAAGTGGGCAGAGCAGGTCAGTGCATAGTATTAACAGAGCGGGTGGTGGGGGATGCTGGCTTTATTCACATGGTGCAGTAACCTGGCTCCCAACCACTTCATTCCGAGTTGTACCTGCAGAACAAATAGGGCTGTCAGGTGCCCTTTCCACAATTTGCTGACAGCTCAGGACTTTTACCGCCAGTAGAACCAACACACACATTCAGAGGTCTCATTTTTCTTTGTATCCGGTCACCCTCGCTGACCTGTGACGCAGACCCCGCTACTGGATGGATGGATGAGGATAGGAGGGCAGGGAGGAAAGGAACCCTAGGCCACACAAAAGCCTCGGTTCAGGGCCCTGCCAGAGGACTTTCTTAGACCGTCTGGTCCAGCACTGCCGTGGTCCATCTTCGATGGTTTCTATGTCTTTTATTCCAACAAAGAAACAATGTTTAGGTGCTTCTAATTTCACTGTAGGCTATGTTTTCTAGACTCTTTCCACCAGAAGCAACATCTGTTCAATTTTTCACTAGTAGTACTAAGCATCTTTATTAGCACTCAGCATCTAAGCAATTTTAAAAAGCAGAAGAATTAAATTGAAAACAGAAGCTCTTATGTGAGGGAGCATTACTCATGTGCTTCTTTTTCCCAATGTATAAATGATGTCAGGTTCCAAATAGTGACATGATTTGTGAATGGTGACAGATTTTTTTTTTAAGTTGTGGCATTTTAATTCTCTTGGAACCAAAAAGACAACAACATGATGTGGCAAGAAAAGCATTTGATTAGAATCAGAAGTCAAGGGCTCAGTTCCACTTCTTTTGCTTTCTGGCTGCCATCTAGAGTGTATCACTTAGCCTCTGAGCTTCAGTTTCCAGTTTTATAAAATGAGGATAACAGCCCCTGTTACTTCATGGGGTTACTGCTAGAATCTGATACACTGAAGGGTGTGAAAGTGCTTTGCAATCTGCAGTGGGCTATGTTCAGTGTATCTAGGTACACACACTAACTGATGAGTAAGCAGGAAGCCCAGAGAGGTTAAGTGGTCTGCCCAAGGTCACACAGCTGAACCCAGAATCTCTGTTTCTGGAATGGCTGGAACCATCATCGTTCTTATCATCATCATGGCTAGATAATAAAAATGGGAAGCACTCTGAACTGGAGCCAGAGTAGCAGGTAATACACAAGCTTGCCCCTAAACTCTCCTCTTCAAGTAGTAGAAAGAGCCCTGGGGTCTTCTGCTGTAACAGGTTTGCACCCCCAGATGCTCCCATGTTTAGGGGCTCTGTTCTGTGTCTCAGTTCCTTTTTTTTTTTTTTTTTTGTACTATCAGCAAGCTACTAACACTTTTTAAGTGGTGTGAAAGAGAAATGAGATTCAAAGCCATAAAAACTGAGCCTTGTTTAACCCTCTGCCCTGGTGCAGGAATCACAGGAGCCTCCTATGGTGAGCTCATCCAGCTCATGGGTAGTTGTGGAAAGGGGAATGTCGAGAGTGTTGTGATACTCAACTTCTCCACTTTCCCAGGCAGAAGCAGGCCCCTAATGGCACTCAGACATCTGTTTCCAGTCACTTAATAGCCCTTGAGATGGTAAAAAGACTGCAACAGAGCTAAGTAGGCTGACACACTTTCATGCTGCCAGAACTCAGACTGGTGAAGACTCGCCTTGAGAAATTTAGATATTTGGCTTTTAGAAGGATAGTTTGTCTTCCTTTAAGAAGAGGAATGTGATTGTGGCTTCTCAAGACTCAAGTAGGTTTTAATTTTGGTTTGGTTGTAAGAAGTCTACTTTCTAGATCACTGAGAAGAGTATGAGAAGAAAATGTGGTAGCAATTTTTTCCTGATATTTCAAGTGTATGTTTTCCTTTTGGTTGAATAGCAGACCTTTCCTTGTGTGTGTGTGTGTGTGTGTGTGTGCGCACGTGCATGTGTGTAATTCTGAAAGATTATATAAAAATATTTTAAGGGAGATTTAAATACTTAGGTTTTAAAAATATATTTAAAGCATTCTTATTTCGATAACTACTTTTAAGATTACACATTTTATTATGATTATATTAGAATCTTAGGGCCATTAGTCATCTTTTTCTCAAAACATTTTGGGGGAAGTTTTTTGAGAATATAGCTTCTTCAGTAAAAAAAACTAGTCACCTGAAAGTAAATTTTCCTGAAAGTAAACCAGCTCAGTATGACCAGAGCAAGAGAAGAAACATACGGAAGACAGTGAGGGGCTATGAGCGTCTGGTTTCAGGGCTTTAGAGTTTCCATCTTGCTTTGGAATGATTTGCTCCTCTAAACAGCCAGGGTCACGTGTGGCCTGACATGTATGCTTTGCTTTTACATTTAACTTGTTGCTGTCACTTTATTGAAGATGCTCTTGAATTCACAAAACAGGCCTCAGTATAATCTGAGAACCCACTTTTCCAAAATTAAGCACCCCCAGCTTCCCAAGACTTGTTCTATGATGACTTTCTTGGTTTGACTTTTTTTTTAAGCCAGTAGTCGTCGTATTTCTCTGGATGCTGTCCCTGCCTTGGTAGCTGAAGGTCCCCTGAGCCCGAGTGGGTGCTGTCTGGTTGTGGAGTTAATTGAGCAGGCCTGTCTGGCTGACAGACAGTCTTGCTTGAGAACTGTGGTGAGATGCTTCTCTGGAGGGCTGGGTGTTTCACACAAATCATTCAGTTTAGACCATGTGTGAAATCCTTTGACCTAGGGATCTATCTGGAAAAGGAAAAAATAATTGTACCTTTTTTATGAGTGCCAGCTACTGGGGTGTGAAGGACACTTTCTTCTCTTAGGCATTGGTGGAGCTTGGTGCACATACTTACAGGCTGGCAGCTGGCATGTCTGTGAGCGAGTTTGCTGGCTGCAAGGCTAAGCTTCCAGTAAGCCCTCCTGAGACTGTCATGTGTCTCTTCTCAACAGGAAAGCAGCTTCAGTTTCACTGTAGTTTTGATGTCAAAAGATGCCTAAATTCACATGCTCTTTTGTTCATCTACATCTTTTGGCATTTGGAGACCCCATTAGGGAGCAGCCTCATATTTAGTTGCATTTTAAACAACTTAATGACCAGATCAGATCAGTCGCTCAGTTGTGTCCAACTCTTTGCAACCCCATGAATCGCAGCATGCCAGGCCTCCCTGTCCATCACCAACTCCCGGAGTTCACTGAGACTCACATCCATCGAGTCAGTGATGTCATCCAGCCATCTCATCCTCTGTCGTCCCCTTCTCCTCCTGCCCCCAATCCCTCCCAGCATCAGAGTCTTTTCCAATGAGTCAACTCTTCGCATGAGGTGGCCAAAGTACTGGAGTTTCAGGTTTAGCATCATTCCTTCCAAAGAAATCCCAGGGCTGATCTCCTTCAGAATGGACTTAATGATAAGGACTGGAAAATACTAACCAGGAAGAGCACATGTGGAGAAGAGAGAGAGAGTTCTCTTCCTGTCTCTGCCAACTGGCCACATCACAGATGACTCTTAGAATAGTAGCTTTCTCATCTGTCAAAAGAGGACAGAATCAGAGAGCTGTTTTTTGTTTGTTTAACCAATAAGATTGTTTTTTTAATTGAAGTTTAGTTGCTGTACAGTATTTTATAACAGGTGTACAATATAATGATTCATGGTTTTTAAAGGTTATACTCCATGTATGGTTATTATAAAATACTGGCTGTATTCACCGTGTTGTACGGAACAGCCTTGTAGCTTATTTTATACCTGGTAGTTTGTACCTCTAAATCCCCTACCTCTATCTGGCCCCTACCTGCTTTCTTCTCCCCACTGATAACCACTAATTCTCTGTATGTGTGAGTCTGCGTCTTTTTTCTTATGCTCACTAGTTGTATTTTTTAGCAGAATCATAGAATGTTAAGGGTACAGAGGATGTATAATTTTGAACCTGAAACCTAACATTCTGTCCATGAAGTGGCCCCAGTAAAGGGTAAGTGATATAGAACTATAAAGAAACAGTGGTATAACAGTGTAGAAACAGCAGGCTCCAGTGTTGGAGGTCATTTAGAATTTAAATTTAGGCTACTTCTCTGAAGGAGCAAGTCTTTGATACTTGTTGGACTAATGTTTAAGTGCTGCGATTCCATTATATCTTTAAATATTCATGTAGGACTAATTCTGACCAAATATAGGCAATATTACAGGGCTACTTATGTGACATTTTTTCTTGCTATAGATATTCCCATTAGGGAATGCAACACGTGGTGTGTATTACATGGAAAACATGCCCTGTTACTTACACTTGTGAACTGTTGTCTAGTCTTTGGTTATGGTGTGCCAGCCTCAAGAATTATGCCTCTGCAAGGATCTTTATTCTTACTTTTTTATAACACCCGAAGTCTGAACTGTCATTCATGGAGAGAATGGCTGTCTGGATCTTTCTAATGTTGACAACAGGGAAAGAAAATTGTCAGAGCCCTGGAAAGAGGTTTTCTGTGCAGAGGCTGGTATACTCCTTGCACATACCCTTCTCCCTGGAAAGCAGTGACACCAGCGCTAAGGCTGCTCTTCCTGGGCCTGTTGGGTTTTCAGCACAGCTTTGCTCACCTCTGACCAGCCTGCTAAGCATGGGACAGAGCCTGAGTGACCCTGGCCCTTCAAGCAGTAGCATGTATATATGGCCTTTGGAAGGTGTCTTCTGGCCACAGAGCTTGTGCGGAAGCTAAAGAAGTGGAGTAAAAATCACCAGAATTACTCCTGGAACTTCTTGTACACTCTTAAGTTCCCATTAAGTGCTTCTTTTCAGAGTGTTCATAATGCTCAGTATTCAACTTCTTATAAATATTGTTTCCTATGAGTGGAGTCTTCCCCCAGGGGCCTGCTTCTCAGAGACGTACCTTTCTGTATAGAGATGGGGGTGGTGGGGCGGTGGGTTGGGACCCACCTCTGTGCTGTAGCCAGAGAGATTGGCTTGTCAGAGGTCCGCCTGGGCCCGGGGCTGGTAGGATGCTTGCCGACACTGCTTTCTCCTCTTGACTTGGGGGATGCAGGTCTTAACGCTGGATTTTCATTCCAAGATGGAGATTCCCCACCTTGTAAGAGACTTGACCCGCTTCACCCTGGTTTTGTTGGTGTGTTCATTTGATTTGAAAATACTGCCTCCTCCATCTTCCATAGTGTTTTGAAATTTAAAATTTTAAAAACTAAAATGAATTAAAACATTGTATTGTGAACTCAGGACACTGCAGGTATTTAGAGGTCCCATGGATTGGTGTTTCTCAAGATGTTTCACAGAACACTAGATCCTCAGGATATTCATGGTTATTAAGCAGAAAATAGATCCTGTGACCAAATGTTTGAGGACTGCCGTGTGAAATAAAATGAAATAGGGTTGTTTCCTGTAGGACTTCTCAGAGCCTTAGAAGTTTAATATATGTTATAAACTTTCTAGGATCAGATTTCATCGTTTCCTAAGTTTTTTCGACTACTACTAAGTCACTTAAGTCATGTCCTACTCTGTGCGATCCCATAGACAGCAGCCCACCAGGCTCCCCGTCCCTGGGATTCTCCAGGCAAGAACACTGGAGTGGGTTGCCATTTCCTTCTCCAATGCAGGAAAGTGAAAAGTGAAAGTGAAGTCACTCAGTCGTGTCCAACTCTTAGCGACCCCATGAACTACAGCCCACCAGGCTCCTCAAGTAACTGATGGGATTTTCCAGGCAAGAGTACTGGAGTGGGGTGCCATTGCCTTCTCCGGGTTTTTTCAACGTCTTTAATTAAATCCTTATTCTAGAAACCATAGGACCAGCGTCCTAAGGAAACCCCTAAAGAAATCCTGAAAGAGGTCAGCAACCTCCTGAGAACTGGGGATTCTTTGCCCTTTTTTTTTTTTTTTAATGTATTTATTTTTTAATTGAAGGATAATTGCTTTACAGAATTTTGTTGTTTTCTGTCAAACATCAACATGAATCAGCCATAGTTGTTTCTTAGCTTTTTTTCCCTCTTGATTCTTACTGGAGCTTTTTTTTCGACCCTGTCACATACCAAGCTTTTCTCAGCCAGAGTGGGTTCTGCTCTTGAATGAGCTATCTGCCTGGCGAAAGGGTAGGCTACATGTTGGTGGAGGTGCTCCAGTCTGTTCATTAGACAGGATTCATTCATAGAGTACCTGCAGTACTCCAGGCACTGTGGAGAGGGGAAGGGGAAGTAGGGTCTCCCCTCAAGGCACGTCCCTGGCTGGGGATGTGGGGCAGTGGTGTCGGTGACCATTGTCATGGAGGAAGACTGCTTTTCATGCGAGACTGGAGCGAAGGCCCCGTTGGGCAGTCGCAACCTTGCATGTTTGGTTTTCTGGGACAGTCCTGCTTTCAGATGTCCTGTTCTGTTATCATATGGTCTATTTCACCTGTCTTTGGCTGGGGGATAAAAACATAGGCTCCATGCTGATCGGGCAGAGTTCAGACTAAATCCAGATCCTGGTTCCTGTTGAAAGCTCTGCAGGATACTTGCTTTTATGTTTGTTTTCTAGAATTGGTTCATCATCACAGTTGGATGTGAGCCAGCCACTCGCTCCAAGCTCACTGTCCCTAGGGCTCTGCTCTGAAGAGACCTGCAGATTTAAAAAGCCTTCCCTGCAGCCCATCCCATGTTAAATAATGTCTGTGTGGTACAACAGAGAACCTATGAATCTGTAGCAGAAGGCTGTCATTTTCATGGCTATGTGTCATTGAGTCAAGTCACTCCATTTCTCTGTTTGCTTGTCTGTGAAATGGGGCTAAAGTGGAAACCTACTCCACAGACGCTCTTGAAAGGACTACCTGTGAGATGACCTAATATCCTTTGGCAACATTTTTAAAAGTTCCTTGATGTTTATTGTTACTTAAAATGGCTCCAGAGGTTAATGCAAAATTAAGGAAACTCCCAAGCCAGTCTTAACACTGTTGGCACAAAGAGCAGTTACTTTCCTCGGTAAAATAGAATCGATCAGGTTTCTTTTCATTAAAAAGGTACAGCAATTTGCTGTTGTATGAAACCTTTGATGTCCCCTAGAAGTCCTACTTGCCAATTTAGGGGTCCCTGACAAAGGCTATTTTTTTCACTAGGAAGGACCTCCTGCCATAGGTAGATTAGGGAAGTTTTGTACATGGTACCCAAAGTGTTCCATTAGCATCTTTAAAGGACTGAGAAATCCTAGCTGTCTGGCTTCTGCTTTCTTTCCTTAGGGGGCCTGTCATACCTACTCTGTGCTGAGGGAGAGCCTCACCCTCCCATTCCCCGCTTCCTCGGAGTGGAGCCCCTTCCTGTCAGGTGGGAGCCTGGAAATCTGACCTTCCCCCTCCATGCCGGGCCACCTCAGCCACATAGAGAAATGAAGAGCTGATTCAGCTCTCCTAGGACTTCTTGGAAGCAGAAAGATCACCACACAATAAATGGCATGATGCTGTCAGGGGCCTGGCCGTGGACCCCACCTTCCCAAGAGCTAGGGATTTACCCCCATTCTGGCTAACGTGACCCATTTTGGGGTTCAGGAAATATGGTCAGATGTGTCATTAAGATCTCCCAAATCTAAGGTCAGTGAAAACCCAGAGAAATCAGGCTGTTCTCCTCCAGGAGCTTTCTTCCCAGAGAAGCAGGACCAAGCCCAGAGCCGAAGCACTCCGCTGGGAGGGCTGCTGCCATGAGGCTGCAGGTGTTTTGTTCTCTTCCCAGTAACAAATGTGAACCCTACTCTAATTCTAGATTTCTGATTTTTTTAAACAACCTCTTTTCTTGCTAAAATCTATGATATTCATTTATTAAAGGACGAGAAATACTTAGTCATGAAGCCCTCAGAGCATAATTCCAGTGTTTCTAAGGGTAAAACTTTGAACTGCAAAGTCCTGGTTTGATCCACAGTCTGTTCTCTCTCTGTGTCCATCTCCTTCCCTCCCCTTCCCTCTTTTCCTCTCCCCTCTTTTCCGCTCCCCTTTCGTCTCTCCTCTCTTTCTCTCTGATGAAACTAGCCTGGACTGTGACATTTTTTAAGTATTCATGTCTGTGTAGTGTTCAGTTTGACTCCTTAATGGAAATTAATGACCACGAAGAGGCCAGAAGTTCTGAGGTTGAACTTTGAATTTCCACTGGGCCTCTACTTGTGTACATGCCACTGTAATTAATTGTAACTTCCATTAGTCAATTGTATGTTCAGAAATGATTGGGAAGCAGTGGAGCCCAGTAATCAGAAAACATGGTGTGACTGACAGATCTGTTAGGAGGTGTCCCCTAGTGGTGGTGGCCCTGTGGCCAGAATGCACTCCCACTGGCCCTGGTCATCTCAGGCTGTCCTGCTATTTGGGGTGGGGCACCAAGGTGGGCAGCTCCCGGCACGTACCACTGCAGTGCTGGTCAGGGGAGAGGAGGACCACCCAGGCCGCCCACTTTGTGGATCCACCTGACTCCTGGATCTGTCCTCCCACCAGACTGGCGCCCTCAGGACGGATGGGCCTTTGCCTCTTGTCCATCTTGGAGCCACCCTGGAGACCCTCCTTTGGGTTCCTCCTTCACTTCCTTCCTCTGCTGAACTGACGTGGGTGCTGCTTCTTGGCCACCATCTGTGTTACCTGCATGTCCTCGTCATGTCTTATAGGTGAATGAGGGGTTTGGACTGTTTGTGAAACTAAAATAGCTGATTTTGTTCAGTCAGTTTCAGAGTCACTTTTGGAAAATTTTAGATTGTCTGCAAAATCCTGCATAGCTAAAGCAGGGAAAGAAGCCTTTGGAGACCCTACTGTTCGGTGCTCGGTGGCCGAAACCTTAGCTGGGCTGGAGCATCGCAGCTACTCTTGCCTCCGGCCCCAAGGGAGGTGCGGCATCCCAGCCCAGCAGGATAGCTGCATGCCGCCACTTGTCCCCCCACCCCTCTGGCCAGTGAATGCGGTGAGGAGTCACACAGGATGGGTGACTCCTGTTTGCCCAGCAAACATAAACAGTGTGATGTTCAGGTCATGGTTTATGGGTCTAAGATTTCCTCCTGGACTACAGTTCCCTTTTGTTTCTAAATGGTGAATCTCTTTAGCTGTGACAGCAATTTGAGAGCTAGAGTAGCATGACCCTTAATTCAGGGAGCTGGACTTAAGAGTGGGTGTAGTAGGATGGGAGAAGGTAAATTCTTCATTAAATGCTTACTATTTAAAATTTTACTATTATAAAAATTAAATTATTTGGATGTTAAAACTGCACCTTGTATTGATCCTTAGGAAGTTTCATCTTGCAAGAAATGTGAGTTTTAGAAACTTAATCTAAGGTTCTAGGTCTTGTCCACAAGCAGTAGGTTCTGCTTGGATTCAGCAGAGATTAACTTTTAGCAGGTGTAGGTTTGAAATGCTTCATGGAAGCTGTAAGGCTTAAAAGAGCGGTAAGTGTTTCAACTGGCAGAGGGAAGAGAGGGCTGTTTCAGGAGGACGTTCGTTCACTTATTCAGCCAGCAATTATTGTGCGCCTCTCCTCTGTTTCAGCTTTGCAGGCTGCTTGGGACATCAAGAAAATGTGTCCCTGCTGGAATGTACACTTCTCGTGGGTGAATACCACGTCTAAGACAGTGCTCTTGAGATAATGAGATGGTCCGTAAGTGGTTTGATTTGAAGGCTTTGCTCTGCTCTCAGTATACTGGGAATTCAATATGTGTGAAAAAGTAACCGTTCCGGGCACTATATGATGCAGTGCCAGGTGTGGCTTAGGAGTTAAGCAGAGGACAGCCTGGGGCGGGTGGGGCTGGAGGATCTGTCTGGATGTTTGGATCGGGAGAGCAGGCCAGGCAAGGCACTGACCCTGGCGCATCGGATCAGGTGGCAAAGCTGGAATGAGGTCAGCAGAGCCAAACCCCCCAGGTCTCTGCCAGCCACAGCTTTGGAGTATTATATGGGCTGCCCTTCCTGGAAACCCGATTTTCCTTTAGGGAGGCTCCTCAACTGAGTATAGATTTGGCCAGAATTTCCATACCTGTTTTCTTTTCCCTCATAAACTATTCAGTGTCTAAAATGGCAAGTTGATAGCATTTGCCAAACGGTTTTTATAGCGCTGCACCTCCTATAATTCCCCTTCTCAGGCAGCTGTGGAGGGTGGTTCTCTTCAGCCAGCCTCACAGGCAGAGGGCTGCATTTTAATCAGCCAGGCCTCTGTGGTCCCTGAACACCACGTTGGTTTTCATGCGCTGCCCTCTTCCAACCCAGAAGAGACTAAGAAATTACCAAATTAAGCCAGAATGCTATGCTTCAACACCATTAGGTGTTTTCTTGAGCTGCTTCATAGTTGGGCCTTAAAGATGAGCTCCACAAGACTTGCTGACATTTCTACTCTCCAACATCGGACATGGCCACCTTACCAAGCCCTGCTGTTTCTCCTGGGGTGATACCATCAGAAGCCTTGGATGCTGTCATATGGTTGTGGCCTGTGATAGATTGGGTGTCCCTCAGACCCTCCTTGGGGGGAAGCAGAGATGGTGGCCAGCAGGCGTTTCTTTGCTCTCAGATAGAAGCATTCATCGGAGAAGGCAATGGCACCCCACTCCAGTACTCTTGCCTGGAAAATCCCATGGATGGAGGAGCCTGGAAGGCTGCAGTCCATGGGGTCGCTAAGAGTCGGACATGACTGAGCAACTTTGCTTTCACTTTTCACTTTCATGCATTGGAGAAGGAAATGGCAACCCACTCCAGTGTTCTTGCCTGGAGAATCCCAGGGACGGGGGAGCCTGGTGGCTGCCGTCTATGGGGTCACACAGAGTCGGACACGACTGAAGTGACTTAGCATAGCATAGCATAGAAGCATTCATTCTCTGAAACCCACACCTGTTCGCTGAAATCCACCTGAAGTTTCCCTGTCATTGAGCAAACATGGATTCATTTCTTTTCCATCCTAAATGTTCTACATGTAGTCCCTCACTCGCCTCAGGGGTTGCAAGTTTGGCTTAAATTATCTTTATGTTTAAAGAGTAAAGAAAGTGGTATTTCACTATAATTTTGTGTTTCAGGCAGACTTTCCACCAAGCGTCTTTTAATTTTGGCCAGGAAAGCGTGGCTAACCTGCGTGGATTTGCAGATGGGAGAGTTTTGTCCCTGTGGTTCTTTTTCCTTCCCTGTCATATTTGGAATTGGGGCCCTGTTCTTCTCCTTTCTGCCAGGAAGATAAAAACACTGCTGAGAAATCCGGATTTGTCACAGTGGAGTTAGTTGTGGGAGGACAGCAGCAGGAACAGTTTATGTTTTATTCCCAGATTAAAGTTGATGGGGGTTATGTTTTGTGTACAGTTTTTTGGAGGCGTGGCCCTTTCTTAGAACATCATGTGATTTAGTGGTGATAATTAGTTAGAAACTTGTCTTCCCTACAGATGCCAAGGTTAGAGAGGGACTTACTCTCACCAGAGACCAGATGACAGCATCCACAGATATTTTTAGAAGGGGCCTCATCATTTGGTTTCCCTATTTCATTTTCTTTGCATCAACAGCCTGATTTCAAACTTAGTCTTGGGCAGGGAGGGAGAGGGCGGAGATTTTCTCCCTGTTAATGAAAGTCCTGGATGGGACAGGACAGCGTCTTCCTATTTATTGTTAGTTGGCCCACTGCCTAGAAACTGCAAAGTGATGGCTGTAATCCCCTTCAGCTGTAGGCTTCCTTTTCCTTCCTGAAGTTTTGCCTAATCTAATGTGGTTTTAGACTCATAAGGCCATCCACAAACACACATAAACCTCATAGTTAACTGAAGCATCTCACTTTAAAGAATGTAAGACTAGTGAGAGCACCATTCAAACGCAGGGAATTTGTGTCCAAACCAAGTATCGTTAAATCCGGTTATTTACTGTGCTCCTTTCATTTTTCCAGTCAGTCATTTTTCCAGATGGTGTCAGATAAATATGTGTAAACATCGAGCCACCAGAGAGAGGTTAAAAAATCTTAAGGCGGGGGCCTTAGAGAGGCTGCTTTCCTTGTGATGAATTGTAATTGTAAGGTCTTCCTCGTGAATACTGATCCTAGCGTTCCTCTTAGAAGGGTGATTGCGTTTCCTTTCTGTGTTCACGGTATTTTACAAACTGTTTGCCTTCTACCACAGAGGAACAAGTTGTCTTTCCATCCTGTGGAGTCGGGGCTTCTCTGCTCAGTTTGTCCTCTGTGAGGGCCGCCTCTCAGCCTGGGCCTGGCCTCTGCCAGTTGAACTTCTAGGCTCAGGCTGTTTGCTCTGCGACCTCAAGGGCGTGTCAGGACAGAGTGCCACGAGGGGCCCCAGGCCCATTCTGCAAAGAAGGAAAGCGGGCAGGTCGATGCCCTCTTTTGCTTTGAACGATGCCACGTTACGGGCTTATAGGTGCCTCCTGCCTTCTTCCCTCCTGTGTTGACCCGGTGCCAGCATCAGAGCGAGTTGCGTGCTCTGCCGCTGTACTTGGGGAATGAAGTGTGTCAACTCCCCAGCATGCACTGGTGTCTGTGGCTGAGTAATTAACACCAGAGGGAATGGGGGGATGGGGTTTGGGCTAGGAAATACTTCACAGCTCCTCTCTTGGCACTTGCAGTAAGTCAGGGTCCAGACTTGGGGACCAGAGTCCCCTAATGACTGACTGCATAGTGATCTTAGATGGTGGTTTAAGTGTTATTGTGAAGGGAAGAATGAAATCCCCTTAAAGAACCATATCCGCACCCTGTCTGTTCGGGCCTCAGGGGTCCCAGGTGGAGCCACTAGAACAGTACCGGTTCCAGCAGGCTAAATGTCTCACGGGTGCTGATACCCGTCAGACCTTTCCTCCCTTTGAAGTCAGCAAGCTGTTATTTTATAGTCCAGGATAATATTATCTAGTATCCTTACAGAGCAGAGAATACCTCCAAAAAAGCCATCAGCTAGGGAAACAATACTTGGGGAAGGGGTGGAAAGAAGGGGCCTTTTCCTGCTTTATCATCTCTGCCTCTCATAAACAACCCAAGCTCTTCTTTTTGGAGCTGTAGCAAGGGTAGCTATGACTGTGGGTGTGTAATGTCACAAATACTAAGCCCTGCTGTCTTTCTGAGGGGTAGTGAAAAGGAAGATTGCCAAGCAGTCCAGTCAAGAGAGAGAAGCAGATGTAAATAACGTATGTGTATGAGTAAGAGAGGGGGGAGCTTATTGATGCATTTTTCATTACTTGTTCACCTTATCTGGTGAGACGATCCAGAGTTCATGTTACTTCCCTCCCACCTTTCTATCCATTTCTTGGCCTAGAGCCTTTTTTTTTTTTTAAACCATGACAGCTGACACTGTCTCCGTAAACAAGTGGTCTTGAGGCCTGTCACATCAGTTCATTTAGCTACATCTCTTGAGTGTGTGGATAAATATATATGTGTGTGTCTGTATAATAAGTTTATTTTTTAATTCTCTGACTTTTCCTGGCTTGGTGGTCATATGATGTCTGATAAGACTTGTGTAAATTCAGATGCTTTGAGAGGACTTACGATTTGAAGATTTCTTGGAGGCATAATAATAATGCCAACAGTAATGTTGTTATTCATTGTTAAAAGGGTATTCTTTGGGAGGTTTTTTTGAGCCATTTGTGTGTGATATAATTTTATTTCCTCTGTAGATTTTTAATATATAAAGCAAAGTCTACTTAGGCAAGACAAAGTCTACTTCCCAAGACAGTCTACTTAGAGATTGCTTGTTTTTTTGGTGAGGGAAGTCAAGATTACCCCTGGCCATCTGTGCAGACTGATGAAGCATTTGTGGAAAGTGGCCATTTCCTCCTCTGGTGTTGGGCTATCAATGGAAAGGGTGGTAAGCAAGTTATTTAGTCCACAGAGCCAGCGGGGGAGAACTAGAGAAGCATAACTGGTCTGTTTGGGGTGACCAGCTTCTCTGGTTTATAGCATGAAAGTCCTATGTCCCAGGAAGCCCTTCAGTCCAAAAATCTGGAGTAAAACCCCATCCGCAGCCCGGCCCTCCCTAACTTGGAAGGGCCCGCTGAGACACAGCAGGTTTACCTGGCTTCGTTAACCTCCCCAGGTGAATGGCCCCATTTCCTCTAGGCATTTGAACTTGAGAGCATTTTGTTATCAAGCACAGGAGTAAGGTAAGTAATCTTCAGGCTTTTGTCCTTAGGTTTTCAGACCTTTGAATCTAGTGCAGCAAAACAGCCTGACTTGGAGCACCCCAGCCCAGCGGTGGGTGAGGAGACCGGGGAGGCTCAGGAGGTGTGACCCAGAGGGCCTGCTGCTGCTGTTTGAATGTCCTTAACCGTCTCTGGTTTTCTTCTCTCCTCCTGTAGACCCTCAAACTGACGCAAGACCTACCGAGAAAACCCTTTGCCAAATCTGCTCTCAGCAAGTGGACAGTGATACCGTTTACAGCTTAACACCTTTGTGAGCCCGCGCGTTTCCCACCCCAGCAGAGACTGTTATCGGCCCCTTCCCCTGGGTGAAGCACTTACCCTCGCACAGAACTCTCTCTATAATGTATGCAAAACCTTCTTTGTACGGGGTGACAGCCACCTGCCAGCGAAGGACAGCACCTGCCAGCACCGCCCACCCCGTTCAGAGCACACCGTCAGCCGGCGGGCCATCCTTTGGTGTTTTAATAGCGCGATGGTTTATGGGATGTGTTAAGCGTTGTTTTGTGTTCGTTTTCCTTTGACTTTCAGTTTCTCACATGCATTGACTTGGAGTCTTTTTATGTTAAAGTGTTAACCATCCTTCCCCTGGCACATTTACAAACAGAAAATGTACCAGCTACTGCGCTGGCTTTGGGTGTCACAAACGTCCAAACCTGTAGAACTCCCCAAACTAACATATTACGTAAACTAGAGGAGGTTTTTCTGTCTTCTCTACTTTGGTAGAAAACTATTGTTTTCTTAAAAAAAAAAAAGTCAACAGTGGCACGAGTGTTGGCTGTGCACAGCGGCCCAGGACAGAGCCCTGCATCTGCAAACTGAAGGGTGCCCAGCGTCTGCCCCCGAGTGCTGGTCCTGAGTCAGGGCGGTCGGGCGACAGTACCCTGGCCCTGGCCTGCAGTTGCCAGATGGGTTTGGCCTGCGGTCTCCTGTCAGTATCCTCAGCTCACGCAGTCACAGTGATCATACGCTGGTTAAAAATTAGGATCTCTTCGAGAAGAAATCTGCTCAGCTCTTCACTCATTGCCAAAGGCCACTAATGGATTTAGTTTTAAGGAGAAAAGAAAAGGAAAAAAAAAAAAACGTAGTCTTGTTTTGCTTTGCAGAAGTGAACTTACAGGTAAACATTAAGCCTGCAGTGAGAAATGTGTGGAAAGTACAAACCCGAGTCACTCTTTTTTCTAAATGCACACCCTTGATTACTTTTAGCCTTGCTCTGTATAATCTGATCTAGTAGACGTGTATGAAGGAGAGGCAATAGCATACAAACTGATTCTTTTTTTTAATATAAATAAGCTTAGGTTGTTAATTATACAAGTGACTCAATGGAAGTACAAGATAGGGCCGTTTTGACCTCCCTCCTCCCACTTTTCCTGCTTGTATGGATTTCATTTTTTTCTTTTCAAAAAGTTATGGTGCTGTATAGGTGCTTTCTGTTTAACCCAGAAAGTGTGATTATATTAGTTGCCCTCTTTGGTAGACAGAGTAGTTGGGAACACCTTTGGTACATATGAAACTGGGACAATGAAGCTCTGATTGGCACAGCATATGCATACTTCTCCAAAAAGGTATATGAAGACTCTTTTCTTGCATATAAAGCATTAGGCATACAAATGTATAAATATATTTTATCATGTACAGTTACAAAAACGGAACATTCTGCATGGATGTTAGGAATCCAGGCTCGTAGTTCAGCCCAGACCTCCCTGCATGAGTTCTCGCAGACACTTGCACCATGCAGTGGGCGCTGACTCCCCCACCAACTCAGACATGCCACCCGACCACCTGCACCCACCACCAGCCACCAGGGGCCCCCTTGCGCATCTTTGCTTCCTGATTCCTCTGGGGGTGACGGTGGTGGTGATAACAGCTCCTAGCATAATGAAAGTTCCATTTGGTGTTGTCACTTGTCTCTCCCGCCTCGCTTAGGTTGTCATGTTTGAGTGATGGCCCCGTTGATTTCACCCTGCCTTTTACTGAATCTGTAAATTGTTGTGCAGTTTGTGGTTATAGTAGACCTGTAGCCTATTGCCTTTTCTGAACTGCTCCAAGTTTATAATCTTCATTTTGAAAGTATGTATAATTTTTGAAAATATGTATTCTATTCACGCAATCTGCTTCTCAGTGAGACAGACTTTTGCTTACCATATTCCTCTGTAGTAAGGCTAGCCCCCTCCTCGAGTCTTTGGTGGTCTGCTGTTCATGAGGACTGTCCATTGTCCGTGAGAGGGGGCTGCTCTCTGGGTTCCTAAGTGATGCTGCCCTCGGTGAAGACACAGTTTGGTCAGGGACGGGAGGGACCAGGGGGTATCGGATTCAGGAGAGAATCCAAAGTGCTTCCAACACAAGGGCCCTGAGACTTTCTCTCCTGAGCTCAGAGAAACAAGAAAACTAACAAAATAGCTATTTGCCTTTGCAGTTTTCTAGACCGTGGAAACTACTTTGGGAGTAGAAAGGCAACCCTCAAATGTGTTTCAACTTTAAAATGTTGAATTCCTTTCAGACCTGTGGCATCTCATTTATTCTCCCCCCTGCCCCAATGTTTGTTAGATTTCAGGCAGAATGTCTTATAAAATGTCCTAGAACCAGATTATAATTTAATTGAAAACAGCTGAGGGAGGGATGGAGCTGGGGTGTGAGAGCAAGACAGCCATGGAACAGATCAGGAAAATGGAGAGGGAGGGGGGGCTTTGAATCTTTTCTTTACTTTTTATTTTTTAAAAAGTAACTCAGCATCTACATGTAGAGTATCATGGACAGCTGAGATCAGGGCAAAGTCAGGTGCCAGCATCAGTCTAGAAAGGGTCAGGCAAGAATGGAATAGTTAGGCTTGTCCAGGATCACACAGCCTTGCTCTCACCCTTGGCCACTCACCTGGAGGCCAGGATCCCTTAGACTAACCAGGTCCTGCCACAGTCAGACGAGGCAGGGTAGAGGTGCCATCTTCTGTTAAGACCCTGCTTTCAGGAAGGGCCACTAGTGGCCACCATGTGAAGTTTTGAGTCTCACAGGAAGTTTTCTGACCTGGAGCGTCTCAGTGGAATACTCAGTAGCCTCCGGGGGTCTGGCAGTCATAATGTTTGCTTCCTGATGCAAACTCGCACAGTCTACCCTCAGCCTCTCATTAAGCTGCTCTAGGGAGCCTTCCACTTTTTGATGGGAAATTTAGAAAGAAGAGTAACAATGTTGAAAACATGACCTGAACTCTGGGGTTCTGTTGTTACCTTCAAGGTTCCAGAACCAGAAACCTTTTACCAAAGTTAGAGCTTTATCACAAGCCTTCCCTGTCCTGGCATGAGGCCGCCAGACTCAAGAGTATCCTATTAACTGTGAATGAATCTGAGGTCAGTTCCCTTTATTGCGGAAACACATTCTTTGAAGATTTCAGAAGTTCGTCTTTGCTGTTAGCAGGTGGAGCGTGTTTACACGTGTACCGGTGGACTGTGGGGGGGCCAGGGCTTGGTGTTGGGTTTCAGCCCTGTGTGTGTCGCTTCCCCACTCTGAGAAGACCTCATGGCCCACTACTCAGGACAGGTATGCCCAGTCTCAGGGTGTCATTTCAGGCAGCTTCTGAACCTGTTAAAGATGGAAGGGAGTCTATCTCATGAACCCCAACTTAAAGAATAAGGAATATTAGAATCTCTTGGAAAGCCCATGTTTTTTTGTGCTGATGCCAAGGGCTGGTGAAGGAAAATAAGTTACCTTTTCTCTCTCAAAGCAGAAACAAAATCCTGACAGGTCCGAACTGTGATTTCCTCTTGGTGTATTTGGGAACCGTTGATTATGTATAACGTATTTTTTTAAATTAAGAAAAGCAAAAATTTTTTGTAGAAATTCAGTCGCTGGCAAAGAGGTACAAACAGCCAGCCTCTCCTGGAGACCAGGGGTGGCAGGGTGCAGCAAGGGGAGAGAGCAGTCCTTGTGAAATCCCGTCTGTCAGAGCCCAGGGACTGAGAAGAGTGCAGCTGGCCCCGAGTACACACGGGCTCCACATCCTCAGAGTCAGCCAGCCGCGGGTCCGGAGGGCCAGTTGTACTGCCTTTTTATATAAGGGACTTGGGCATTCGCGGATGTAGGCGGGGGGATGGAGTCCTGCAACCAGTCCCCCACGGATACCGGGGGTGACTGTGTATTATATTTGACCTAGATCTTTAGTGGGTAACATTTTATGCAGTTTGAATGAATAAAAATATTTTCCTTTTGTTTAGTTTTATTTGTATGTATTTTACTTTGATGAATGATTGGTTCCGAGGCCTCTGCCACACTCCAGAAATACTTGTGTGGCTGCTTTAAAAAAAAAAAAAAAGCTGTGTGTCTGGTCACTTATTTCTCTAAAATTATCTCATTGCCTGGCAATCAATCTTCTCTCAATATACTTGTCCTAGCACATTATGTACACAGGAAATGTAAACAGATGTGAAGGAGGACCAGAAAAAAAAAGTTGATAATAAAGAAAAATGTATGTTTTGGCTTCACATGTTTAACATTTTTTTTTTAAGAAAAAAGTTGCATGAATGGAAAAAAAATCTGTATACAGTATCTGTAAAACTGTCTTATCTGTTTCAATTTCTTGCTCATACCCCATACAAACTAGAACTCAGTGTGGTGCATGGCTGTATTCAAACACCTGAGAGTCATGCAGTTGATCCTTTGGTTTGAAGCACCTCATCCTTTCTTTCAAAGCGAACACTATCATATTGCATTCTTACTGAGGATTTTGTCTGTCCATATGTTACCATGAAATATCTCTACCACCTTTTGTCTCAAGAATCCAAAACCAGTTTGATTTGGGAATCTTCTCCTTTCCAAGTGAAATAGAGATGCAGTACTTAACTTTCCTTGGTGTTTGTAGGTATTGCCTTGTGTATTCCATTTAAAACCGTAATCTAGTTTGTAAAAGCAATGGTGACGCATGTAAATAAAGCATCAATGACACTCTACCTTACTCCAAGAGATTGTTTGTTGTCCCTCGCCGTCTCTTTAACCTGAGAAGTGAAATGGCTGGATTTATCTCAAGGTCTCCCTGTGGGAGAGGCACAGAGCAAAGAGACTGTCCTGAGATCTCTAAACTAAATGAATCCTGTGGACTTTTTCTCTGACCCACTTTGACCTCCATAGGCGACCAGACACTTTGATAAAGCAGATTCATGGCATTGTGCATGGTCGTGGAGAGCCACTTTCAGCCTGCCGAGTCAGTTCACCCTGGGGGAGCTTCTGTGCGGGTAGTGGGATTTGGACTCTGCGCCCTGCATGGGTATCAGAGGTTTTGACCCTACGGGGGTCATGCTCTCAGGAGTCCAGCAGATGAACACTGGTCGTGGGTCATCACTGTGGCCTCCTACACAGCAAACAGCGTTTAGGCTGCTGGTGGCCATAGCATAAATGTTTCCTCGGGGCTATGTTCAGGGGAACTCCACCCTGCTGTAAAACTATTCTCAGTAGCCCATGTTGTGGATTTTCCTATTAATAAACGTCATAAAAATCATTCAGCTTTGGGGTTCAAAGTCCTAAGCAACTTGATGGACTCCATTGAGGTCAAGTAGGTAAGAAAGATTTTAAAGTTTGCCTTTGGGATAAGTTCTGTGTTGGTGGAGAGATGCTTCCGTAAGTCTGTCCTTACCATTTTTTAAATTTCCTGTAAAGGTAAAAACCTCACCATCTTCTAGGACCAAAGCCAACTAAAAGATATTTCATTTGAGATTGCTTTCCAGTTTTGATCCTGTCTCTCAAAAGATTAAAGATGGAAATCCAAAACCAACTATCACTAGGTTCTCAAGAGTTCCCCCAAGCCAAGTAAAAATTCAACTAAAATTAATTGAAGTTAAATCAACAACACTAAGTCAATGTCAAGTGTGCCAGGGGGCCAGACTGTGATGGACATCAAGACAACCGGGACCTGGGCCTTGGCTTCTGTGAGTTTATATTCCAAGGTATCATCGGTCTGTTCCCCTGTGAGGAATAAAGAGCTTACTGCTGCCAGCTCGCCTTGCTTTCAGCTTCTTGTTTAGAAAAAGAAGAATTTGTAATGGTTAATCTCACTAACGATTGACAGATTTGATCTCAAAATGTTTGAGGAGTGAGGGCAAACTTCTAATCCCACACACGTGACACGCATCAGCCAAGCCACTCACGTCACAGCTGGAACACAGGTCAGAGGTGGAGGAAGGTAGAGTTCATAGCCAGGACTTACCTGCCATACGTTCCCTGACCTTGGCCCTCGACCACTCCCCTGGGACTTGGGAAAAAAGGAGATGGCTGTGGTGCCCTGGGTGCCTCTCAGCTCAGCTTGTGGTGGGCATGCTCAGGGGAGTGTGCTTGAAGAACGGAGGTGGAGAGAGGATCATCTGGAAGGGGCCCTCTCCTCCCTCTGCTTCCATCGCCAGCAAGGAGACAGTTGGGTGCTGGGTGCCAAGGAGAAGACACCTTTGGAGCTGGAAGAAGAGGGGTCCTTCCGCTTGAATTTTCTTCATTCAAACATTAAAAGAGGAAGACTCTCAGCAATATATAAGACCTGAAGAAAGTTCGATTATGTCTGTGTGTGTCTGTAGTTCTGCCTACCGTCCATCACATAATAATGACCCAAAATGTCATTTTTGCTCCCTTTCTCAGAGGACTTACTAGACACACTACAAACCAGCCTACTCCCACTCGGAAGAGAACTTGCAATGCTCTTCCTGCACGGGCGCACAGGCCCCGGCTCCGTGAGCCCTGCGTTCATCCGCCCTACCGGCTCCAGGATGCACCAGAGAGTGGGATGACAGAGAAAGCTGCTGCTGTCTCAGGTGTCTCACAGCCCCTGGTCAAACAGGTTGCCCAAAGGTTGAGGGCTCGATGGCTTGGCACCCATGTAACTTCCCAACCAAACTGTGAGCCCTGATCTGGAAGAAACCATAGAAAACTCCGTAATGGTTCAGTCCAGGGGTGGACCCGAGGGTTTTGACTTTCAGCTCTGTCCTTGTATACTCTTAATTTGTCAAAGTGAGAGTGTGTTACTTTTATAAAGATAAATACGGTTTCTAAAGAGCCAAGGTGGAGAGGCTGGCTTTGACTTCTTTTCTGAGTGGTTTGGTTGCTAAGTCATCTCCGACTCTTGCGACTTCATGGACTGTAGCCTGCCGGGTTCCTCTGTCTATGGAATTCTCCAGGAAAGAGTACTGGAGTGGGTTGCCATTTCTGAGACTGGAGGGAATAACGAATAAAGTGGGAGAAAGGGTTAGGGAATAGAAGTAGAGATAAGGAGATGATGATACTGTCTGAAACGAATCTGACTGATAAATGAATAATATCGTTGCAAAGCTGTGTCTTCATAATTTTGGATTTCCATAATTTCCTCCTATTAACACCTTGAGTATCATTATAAGAATTACCTAATCAGAACAAAGGAATTTTATGCACCTGTTAAAATAATAATTATAAAAACTAAATGCTTATACAGGATACACTCTTAGAAATGTAATTATTGCTGTTGTAACTTTTATATTGACATTAAAAAAAAAGCAGAAATACTATATGCCAGTGTAAACTGTGGCTGAGAAGAAATACTAAAAGGTAAAAGCCAAAAATTGAGATAATTCCTGTGTCGTGGACACTTTGGCCTTGACACTAGACTCAACCTCAACTGTTGCTGCTATGAATAAGCTGATACTGTTTCTTGGCCACTTCACGCTTCTGTTGGGGAGAAGGGGCTCTTCCTCTCACCAAGATGTGTCCACTGGGAAATCCCCCAAGTAGGAGGGTGTTCTCATGCCAGGACTTGGCCCGAAAAGACAAATGTCCATTGTATTTAGCAAGTTGTTACGGAATTTTTTGTCACAGTTATATTCACTTGTTGCACTGTATTTTTGAAAGGTAATGTGTTTGCGTGATTGATATCTAGGAAGCATATAGATGCACATACAGAATGTTTTCCATCCCTGTCTAGTTCTCTGCCTAGTTCCTCCCACCCAAAGTTTCTTGCATATCCTTCCAGAATTTCTTATGTATCTACCTTTTTTTATTACACAAAAAGTACATTATAGCCACTGACCAGTATGTTGCTTTGTTAATGATTTTCTCACACATGGAGGAAACATCAGTCACAGAAAGCCTCCTCAGTTTTAGACCTGCATGGTCTTCTGTATCATTGTATCCCAATTCATTTAACTTGCATTCCCCTATTGATAGACACTGGACTTTGTTTCCAAACATTTTTTATTATCAGCAACACTGCAGTTACAAACTTATACATACATTACATACAAATGTAAGAATCTTTGTAGAATTAATGCCCAAAGTGGAAACTGTTCTGGGGCAAATAATACATATACATTTGCAATTTTGATAAATGGATCAAATTGCCCTGCAATGTACCAATTCAATGTACCAACAGTATATGAGAAATCCCTGGTTCCCCACAGCCTTATAATTTTCAAGTTTTAAAAATAAACTTGCAAGTCTGTCTTTCCCTTTCCCTCTAAGCTTCTTTAAGTCTGTACCAAGGCAAAGAGGGCCTGGCAAAAGTGAGGAATGGAAGATGGGAGAGGCTCAGGAAGCAGACCATGGGTGGCCTGGAGATGGCCAAGGAAGGAGAAGAGCTCGGTGCCGGGGCCAGCCAGCTTGGTCCCGGTGCCAGCCTGCCCTGCCCTACCCCAGGCCCCGCCCCTCACGCCACCAGCTCCGACCGCCCTGCTCAGGGCCAGCGGCCTGACCTCACAGCTGCGCTCCCTCACCTCCCAGGATTCCAGAGGGGAGCTGTCACCCGAAGAAATCAAGTCTGGTCTCTTTGGCACCAAACCACACACCTAGACCTATTCATAGCAAGATTGCACAACCGGCTGCAGAACAGCCCAGCCGGGCGTGGGGCGAGCAGGGCTGCTCCTCAGCAGGGTCCTGACCCACCAGTGCCCCTGGGCAAGGCTTCCAGCTTTCAGGGCAGGGCTGTCCCCAGAAGGGAAGGGTGGGGCTGGAGGGGTGCCTCAAAGATCTGACCAGCTCCTCCTCCCATGTGGGGGGAACTTGTTCCTCCAGAGGAAAAGCTCTGATACTCTCCTGTGGGCAGGTGCTGCGTGAGGCCTCCTCCTGCCCTACCATGCATGTTGGCACCTGGGGTGGGGAGGAGTGGCCCTGCTTAGTGATCGCAGAAACCAGGAGGCAGGATTTTACAGAAGAGCCTTTGTTGTCTCTTCAGGGACCTGACATCAGAGAGGACACAACTTTGGAATGGGGCAAACGTTGATCAGAGCCAATCTGCCATTCACTAGCTCCATGATGATAGGTGAGTCCCTTAAGGTCTCTGGGCCTCTGTTTTCTCATTTGTGAAATGGAAACAAGTCTGCCTGTGTCTGGGATCAGGTGGATGACCTGAGAAGGTGCCCGGAAGTACTGCAATGTGCCTCCAGCAAGTCAGCAGCAAGCCCTGCCTCAAGTCCTCTCTCCTTATACACACTCCATTGGCCCATACCCCGTGGGGCGATGGCTTCTTAAGATATAAAAACATAAAACACAATTTGACATATTAATGAACCCCATGGGTATAATTAGATTGCATAGTAATTAAACATAAAAGGTAACCGACTTGTAAGAATTTTCTGCTCTCATCTTTGATGTTCTTCAGGATCTGTTGGCAAGCAGCATGCTTGGGGTCCATGTCCTCTGTGCCATGTACCATAGAATTATCATCATTGTCACAGAGAATGCAAATGTCATGGCAAGACTGGCTCGGAAGACTTGTTTCTAGCCCAGGATCAGCCCCTGAATGCCTGAGTGAGTTATTTCCCTCCCTCTGGGCACCCGTTTCCCCATTTGCGCCATCCACTTCATGAACCCTTCAGACTTTATAAATCATCAGGACCAACCTGGAAATTGAGCACATGCTTTACAAACCACAAAGCAGAGATCAGAAGTACAGACACTGCTTTGAGTCAGGAAACTGGAAAATGTTCATACGTTCATTTTCCAGAAGGGAAACTGAGGCAGAGTGCAAAGCGGCCTAAAGGTTCATGGTTTCTGATTGCAACCATCCCTTAGTCTGTCTCCAAAGCCACACATTCAAGGCAGTAAGACCCTAGGGAGATAGAGTACAGAGTGCATCCTAAGGAGATGGGGGAAAAGAGAAAGCAAAAAGGATGGATGAGGAAGCGGGACTAGAGATGAAGGAGGTGGAAGGGGAGACAGTGTCTTGTTCTGTGGTGTCCACCTCAGAGGGGTTGGTGTGCCCTACACAGAAGTCAGCCCCATAACCTGTCTGGTGTTATGTGAGTATCTCCAGTTTCTGTTCTAAAGAAGTGAAATGATACCAGGGCCCACAGGGGCCCGGCTGGAAGGTCTCTCAGACACAGACAGGAGGCCAGAGTGATTGCTGCTACTTTGAAGGGTACAGGAAATGGCAGCAGGCTGGAACATGGCCCTGGAATAAAGAAAACTGTCCCCTGGGGTGCGTGTGTGTGTGTAAGTGTGTGTGTGTGTGTGTGTGTGTGTGTGTGTGTGTGTGTGTGTGGATATGAGAGAGAGAGAGAGAGAAGGAGACCCTCTGATATTGCTGTCTCCAGGATGGGCCAAGATGGAATTTCCTCAACACACCACTTCCTGTCAGCTGGCCTTGTTGTGGCTCTGGTGGGTGTTTGGAGAATTAAAGAGTATCTAACCGGATAGTTTGAGGCTTTTAATTGCTGTGTTTGTGTCTCAGTGAGTGGAAAGTTTCAGGCCTCCCCACCCCCACCCCTTGGCTATACCCCTGGTTAGCTGCAGCCTTGGAGCGGAGCTGCCACTTGGGCTTTAGAAAAGAAAGGGGGTGGGGTGGATAGGCACCTGGATTTGCCTGTGTAAGTGCTTTGCCTTAGATAAGGTACTTAAACTCCAGTACCTTCATCTTCTCGTTTGCAAAATAGAGATGATAACGATAACCATACCTCAGCTTATTATCGTGAGGATTAAAGGAGAACAGGCATGGAGACCACTTAGAATAGACCGGGCACATGGCAAGTCCCTGCTGCACTTAGTTATGTCTATTAGTACACTGGAATTGCTCAACAAATCATAGATCATAGGTTCTGTAATTAGGTTGCTAAAATGTAGCCACTATACCATGTCCAAAGACAAAAGAAATGTGCTCCTTGTATCAAGTGTATCAGAAAGGCATGAGGGAGCTTACTAAAAATTCAGAGTCCTTGGATCCATTCCAGAAGTACTGGATCAGAATCCAATGAGGCTAAAAATCTGGCTTTTCAAACATTTTCCATTTCCAAACATTTCCAAGCATTTTCAAACATTCCATTATTCTGAAGTATACGAAAGTTTGAAAATTCCCAGGTGTAAAAGGTAAGAATGCTCATCTACTTGGGGCATCCTCTGTAGTAGGCAGAATACCGCTCCCAAAGATGTTGTAAAGAAATGTCTTAAAGAGATGGGAATACCGACCACCATACCTGCCTCCTGAGAAACCCATATTCAGGTCAAGAAGCAAAGTTAGAACTGGACATGGAACAACGAACTGGTTCAAAATTAGGAACGGAGTACATTGAGGCTGTATATTGTCACCCTGCTTATTTAACTTAAACACAGAGTACATCATGTAAAATGCCGGGCTGGATGAAGTGCAAGCTGGAATCAAGATTGCTGGGAGAAATATTAATAACCTCAGGTATGCAGATGACACCACCATAATGGCAGAAAATGAAGAAGAACTAAAGAGCCTCTTGATGAAGGTGAAAGAGGAGAGTGAAGAAGCTGTCTTAAAACTCAACATTCAGAAAACTAAGATCACAGCATCTGGTCCCATCGCTATATGGCAAATAGATGAGGAAAAAAATGGAAACAGTGTGAGACTTTATTTTCTTGGGTTCCAAAATCACTGTGGATGGTAACTGCAGCCATGAAATTAAAAGATGCTTGCTCCTTGGAAGGAAACCTATGACAAATCTGGACAGCATATTAAAAAGCAGCAACATCATTTTGCCAACCAAGGTTCGTCTACTCAAAGCTATGGTTTTTCCAGTAGTCATGTATGGATGTGAGAGTTGGACCATAAAGAAGGCTGAGTGCCAAAGAATTGATGCTTTTGAACTATGGTGTTGGAGAAGACTCTTGAGAGTCCCTTGGACAGCAGAGATCAATCCAGTCAATCCTAATGGAAATCAAGCCTGAATATCCATTGGAAGGACTGATGCTGAAGCTGAAGCTCCAATACTTGGTCACCTGGTTTGAAGAGCCAACTCATTGGAAAAGATTTGGATGCTAGGAAAGATTGAGGGCAGGAGGAGAAGAGGGCGAAAGAGGATGAGATGGTTGGATGGCATCACCGGCCCAATGGACATGAGTTTAAGCAAATTCTGGGAGACAATGAAGGACAGGGAAGCCTGGCGTGCTGCAGTCCGTGGGGTCGCAAAGAGTCGGATATGGCTGAGTGACTGAACAACAACAACGAAAGATGTCCGTGTCCCAGTGCCTGGAAACTGTGACTGTCTTAGATTATATGGCAAGGGAGAATTTAGGTTGCTAATTAACAAATTTCAGAAGAAGAAGATTATCTGCCTAATGTAATCACAAGTGTTCTTACATGGAGTAGAGGGAGACAGAAGAGTTGGAACCAGAGAGACAGTGTTCTGAGGAAGACTCCTCTGGCTTTGAAGATGGAGGAAGGGCCGGAAGGGCCACCAGTCAAGGAATGAGGGCAGCCTCCAGAAGCTGAAAAAGGCAAGAAAGCAGATTCTCATCTAGCATCTCCAGAAGGAATGCAGCTCTGCTTGACTTCTACTCATGAAACCCAACCTGGGCTTCTAACCTTCAGAATCATCAAGATAATAAAATGGTGTTATTTTAAGCCACTAAGCTTGTGTTGACTTGTCACAGCAGCAACAGGAAGCAAATGTGTCCTCTTCGACCAGGTTGGACTCACGTCACTGGATCTGGAAGACCCAAGAGGCCCAGCTGTGGTCTAGGGTGGGCACCCGTGGCTGACGGGAATGGCAGGGGACAAGGATAGGCTGCCCGGTCCACAGGCTGCCTTTGTGGCTTGGCTGACCCGCTCTGTTATTGGTACCTTGTTCATTTCCACTCTGGTGCTCAGGACAGCTGTTGAGCGGGACATTTATATAGGATGGGGGCTCAGAGTGCCTGTAAATTGAAAAAATATATATATATGTATATATATATATATATCTCCAGAGACCCAAAGGACCTCAACCACGGGGGCCTGAAGCACATGAACACGTGCTATCAGCTCTTCTCAGATCCTGAGGAAATGAAAAGGAGCATGGCAGAGCCTCTCCTGATTCTCTGGAGTGGGACAAAGTGAGGTTCTCACACCCACACCCTCACTGAGATGGGGCACTACCTGGCTTCCTTCTCTCCCCAGGCTCTTCCTGCAGTGGGCAAGCCTTCGCTAGGCCTTCCTCCTTCTCTTGCCCTCCTACCCTCCACCCTGCCAGCCTCAGCCCCGGCTGCTCTCCAAGCTGCTGGGACCTACTGAGTGACAGGCACTGTGCTGACCGTCTGACACATGCCATCTCTTCTTCCTGATTTCATTATAAAAATGTAAAAACATACAGAAAACTTGAAAAAGTGATTACCCACACTTTTGTGACCCACTAAGTGTCACTTAGATTCAGCAATGCCTAACATATGCCACATTTGCTTTATATATTATATATCAGGTGTTTGTGTGTGTGTGCATGTGTGTGTTTCTTTTTACCAAATCTTCTGAATATTCAGCCATCACAACTCTTCTCCTCTAAATGCCTCAGCATGCATCTTTCAACCCCATCATTTCCCGGCAAAGTACACTTATCAGCTCTGCTTTACCCCTGAGGACTTTGAATATAAGTATTTGAGATTCAGAGAAATGAAATGACTTGTCCAGAATCACACAAGTGGTCAGTGATAGAATGGGGACTTGATCCAGGTTCGCCTCCTGTCTTCTGTGTGAATGGTTCTAGAGCTCAGAATTCTGGTCATCCCAGAAGAGCATGCCTCTGACTTGGGATTTCTTTCTGTGAGAAAACTCAAAGCATTTCAGAGTAACACATTTCCATCCTAACAGCATCCTCTTAAGGTGAAAGCCACCACTTGCCAAGAGGTGAGGGAAATCCTAAGACGGCAGATTGTGGGGAAAGACGTTCAGGCTGCAGGCCCCAGAGGCCGAGCCTCCTGCCACTGAATGCAGGTTACAGCGTGGGGCAACCCCACGACGTCCCTGCGTGACCTCCCACGTCAGATCCCTTAGAGCAGGAGACTGGTGAACCGTCCTGACTTTATGGCAGAAACACAAAAGCATAAAGGGACCCGCTCACACAAGAATTTAGTTCTCAAATAATGAAGACAGGCCTAATAGTGGGCCTCTAAGTCAGGGCTGTTAACTGCCTGAACCGAAATAACCTGGGAAACTTGTTCAGGATGGGACCCCCAGGTTCACCCTAGATCCGGGGAATCATATCAGCTGAGGGCGGGATCCTGGACTCTTAGTACCGTCCCCAGGCCACTGCTACCAGTTTGAGGTAAAGAACCCATGGCCCGACCCCTCGACACCACCCTGGCCCTCGCTGTGTACTACAGAGCATGGTACTACAGTGCACTCTACCACTGGACTCCCCGCTAAACTGCTCTGCTTTCTCAATGATCCTTTTGTAAAAAATCTCAGTGGCTTAGTTTTTAATTTTTAATAACCTGTCTTAACTTATCTACAGTAAAATCCACTCTTTTGTGTACACAGTTCTGTGGGTTTTAACAAGTGCTTTGAGTCCTGTAGCCACCATCATAATCAAGATACAAAATAGTTCTATTGCCCCAGCAGGAACTCCTCTGTGCTCCCTGCACCCTTCTGGTCAAACCCTTCCTGAGCACTTACCCCTGGTGACCCCTGGTCTGGTCCCATCTCTGTAGTTCTGCCTCCCCCAGAATGTCACTTGTGTGGAATCATACAATACACAGCCTTTGGAGTTAGGCCTCTTTCACTTGGCATAAAGTATTTATGATCAGTATTTCACACCTTTCGTTGCTTATATGAATGTACCAGAGTCATTTATCCTTTCCCCAACTGAAAGACATTTCTGGGTTTTGGTGATAAACCCAATTATCTTAATTAACTGATTGTTTTCCATGGGAGAGGAAAAATCTGATATAGTGGCCATGTGGTAAGAGGGGATAGGTGGTGAGTCAGACAGTGGCTCAAACAGGGTTCACCTTTTTAAGAGACTAGGTTCAGCCAGGGAGGACTTAAAGTTTGTCATTATAATAAACCTCTGGTCCTCCAAAATCATAAAAGTAACAGCTTCTGACGGAATGCCTCGGAGTCTATTTCTCACAAATGTTGGGGGTTGGGGGGAGGTCCTCCAAGGTCATCATCCTTCTTCCCTACAGCTTACAGTGCTTTTGCCCAACTGGATCTATTTGATCTTCCAACAGGCCCACGAGGAAGAAAGGCAAGTATTTTCACTTGCATTATTTTGAAGATAAGGTTGTGGGAGCTCAAGGAAGCTGGTATTTGTCCAGAGTCAACAAAGGCCCTCGGTTGGGGAGAAAACCTGGTTCTTCAGATTCTCAACTCAGTGTTCTCTGGCTTTAGAGTTTTACCACCTCTACAGATGGACAACGTGAGAGTGGCCTTTATCTCTTTCATCTGCACATTGGAGAACCAACTCTTGCTCAGAGCAAGCGATAAGGTGGTCAGAAAGACAACAGAAGGGGTTTGAATCACGTCTCTTTGCTGGCCTCAATGTTCTCATCCATAAGATGGGTGCAATAATTCCTACCCCCTACTGTGTCTGCAAAGATGAGAGAGCCCGGAGGAGCTAATAATCCTAGTGGGTAAGGCATACGAGGGCTTTCCTGGTGGCTCAATGGAAAAGAATCCGCCTGCAATGCAGGAAACCCAGGTTTGATCCCTGAGTCGGGAAGATCCCCTGGAGGAGGGCATGGCAACCCACTCCAGTGTCCTTGCCTGTGAATCCCATGGACAGGAGGAGCCTGGTAGGCTACAGTCTAATCCATAGGGTCTAATCCATAGGGTTACAAAGAGTCGTACCTGACTGAAATGACTGAGCACAGCACAAAGGCGTACGAGGCACCCCACAAATAGTAGTACCTGTTAATTATTTGGTTTCTTAGGAGGAACCATAGAAGGTGCACACCACTAACTCTGTGCAGCGGGTGCCCTCTGCTCTCAACCCTGCACGGAAATTCCAAGGCCTCATTTTCCTCTGGCAGTGACGGAGGAAACCAAGGGGTTAAGGAGGAGTCTGGAAGCTGGCACAGCTGGGGCCCATTAGCTCCTAATGAGGGCCCAGCCCGGGAAGGAGGCCTTGCAGCTGTGAGGAGGGGCGCCGAGGGTGTCTCCTCAGAGGAAACTCGGGCTGGAAATTTTGTTTTTCTTCATTCTGAACTTGGTTTTATGCTCCAGAGGGGGAGTTCTTCGTGTCTGAACTTGGTGTTTGAGCCCTGACGCTGGTGATTTTTGCAGTAAATGGCTCGCTGCTCCTTGTGGGGCAATATTGCTACTGATGTTGGGCCAGGGTGGTTAGGAAAGGGGATCTTCCAAATGGGGACTCTGTGGTCTGGCCACACGGAGCTGCCTTCTCCACAAGCATGGCTGGGGGTGGAGACACTTAACCCGCAGGGTGGGGTTTGAGGTAAAGCGGCCTTTCTCCTCCACCACTCCCCTCCCTACCCCCTTCTCCGCATTACCATTATTATTACTATTATTATTATCGCCCAGCGTTGCCTGCTTTCTGGCCTCAGGCTCCACCAGGAGAGGGGGCTGAGTTAGGAACAACTAGGCCGGAGGAGGCTCCTCCGAGCAGGAAAGGGGAGACCAGGGTAGCGACAGGTCCCTGTTGAATGAAGAGTGTCCTCTGACTGCCGGTCTGTCTCCCATGGCCCCGGCCCCTGACCAGGCCCTTAGTGGAGAAGTGGGGGAAAGAGCAGCAGACAGGCCTGGAGAAGGCCTGGGCACCCTCAGCCTCTCGGGGAAGCCTTCCTTGGCTGCCAGGCGGCCGTGGGTGCCTGTGCCGTCTTCCCTCGGCCCCCCGGTCCCCTCCTCCGTGCAGCACTGGTCACACACTTGACCGTCTTGTCGTTACTCATGTGGCTGGCTGTGCCCCTGCTGCACGGCCACATGCGGCCGTGGGAGCTGCTTCAAACATGCTCATGGAGTGACTGAAAGTGTTTGAAGAGAAGCAGGACCTCTGAAGGCATCTGCAAGAGTGAGCTGAAGGGGCCTGTGTCCCCCAGATATCTGCTCGGCATTTTGTCTTGCTGGAAAAGCCCTCACCGAGGAGTGCCAGGTAAGAGCCTGCACTTCTGCCCTTGCAGTTTGATTTCCTTTGAGTTTCTCCTTCCCTTTTCTTCCAACGATTCCGCAGAAGCAGAGGGTACTGGCTTAGTCTGAGGCACTTGTGACTTGTCTTCACAGCCGCTGTTGGCACTGGAGGTCTGCTTCCCTGTGGGTCATCCAGACATGCAGACACCATCCAAATAAGCAAAGTCCCTGCGCTCACTTTGCTTGTTCTTGATTGTGGCTTCACGCCCTGCCTCTTTGATGCTGAGGTCCGAGGGCTCCATGCCAATACAAAGCCAATTCAGTCCCAGGTGTTGCAGAAGGGAGGCTGAAAAGGAACAAAAGCCCTCAAGCCAGGTGCCTCCGTAGTGGGGGAGGGGAGGAGATAGTCTATCCACTGTCTAATCAGCAGATGGACAGCCGACGAGGGCATGGCGTGAGAAGAGCTGGGATGGGATGAAGGACGGAGGAGGTGCCCAGAAGGCAAAGCCAGTGACCCTGTGGATGTGCCCTGGTTCTCACGGCCCACCCTCTTGTTCACCTGGAGTGGGGTGGTTAGTTGTCCCTGCCCGCCCCCTCAGCAGGCCACCCTCTCTCCTTCCAGGCAGGGTGGACCAGAAGATGCTCAGGAGCCAGTCTAACTGAGCCAGTGATACATTCAGTTGACTCGCAGAAGCTTTTATTTTCACATATTCATTTGTTGATGTTTTTCCTCGTCCTCATTGCCCAAGAGGCTTGACTATGCATGAAACTGTGATGTGTATTCTATGATCTGCCTAGAGAATTACCTCAGTGTTGGCCAGAGCTTAGCATTCTTAGCCACATGGGGCTCGGAGAGGCAGTCAGTGGGACCCAGAACTCCTGGGCGTCCTGCAGGCAGGCGGTCCGCACAGTGCAAAGGCAGGGCCTGGGTAGCCCACCCCCAGGCTGGAGTCTCCCTCTCCCTGAAGTCGACGTCCCCCATGGCTTTGTGCCCATGGGCCTTCATGGGCTCCTCAGACCCCTCTCCTCTCAGTCCCTCCTCACAAACCCCACTGCTCAGGCCAGGGAGGTCAGTGTGGTGGGACCAGCCTCACAGCTCAGGCCAGAGAGAGGAATCCTGGGCCCTAGCTATTTTCAGAGCTAAAATTGAAGCCCATGGTTTATTTGCTCAGCACTTAATTAGACTCCAGCCCAGCGCAGGGCCGCCTCCTTCCCGCCCACAAGCGAAGGCCTGACCGGTGGGTTTGGGAGCTGACGCCATGTCACAGGCGGGAGGTTGGGGCCTGGAGTATTTTTACAAACTCAAGGCTGCGGAAAACAAACCGCTTGGCCCCCAGCCAGTTAGCCTAAGTCGGTTGGGAGAGGGAGGGAGCAGGAAAGCGTTATATCATCCTTCCTTCTTTGAACTGCATCGTAAATCTGCCAGACAGGAAACAGGGATCTGGAGAGGAGGGGAGAAGAGGGGCAACCAGTGAGGCTGGGCCCACTTTACCAGCACCCTGGGAGCCTGGCTCGGGATGGGCGGGGGTGGGGGGCGGGGTGGGGGTGGGGCCCTGCTGGAGGGGGAGGGGATGGGAAGGGTGGGGGTGGGGAGGGCAGGTGAGAGGGCACACGGGTCCTGTTGAAAGCTTCCTGGGTCAGGTTGGGATTGGGTTGAGTGTAGGTGCCTGAGGGTGATTTCTGGGATCTACTTTTTGTAGATAAGAGGTTTTAGAGCTGGAAGGGATTTTAGAGACCTCTTTAATGAGGATGTTGAGGACAACAAAGGAAAAATAAATTACCTAAAACCACACAGCTAATGAGACCGGAAGCGGGGACAGGGGTCTTCTGACTCCTAAGATGGCTGTCCACCAGGCCCCCTTCACGGTGCTGTTCCTTGGCTTTCGTGGCGACAGAATCGGGTAAAGGTAAGGCTCAAACGACTCGCAAATGCGTTTGGGTGAAATGACATGTTAATTCACAATAAGAGCTAAATAATTGGTGTTTAATACTTTACTGGGGAGAGTTTGATGGGAGGTCCCTGAGCTCTATGGTGGAGCACTTCTCAACCACCAGGGTGGGGAGGCATCATCTTGTTACTGACAGGGTTCTTGGCCTTCGCTAGTCAATAGGAGTTGTTAAGAGGCCAGACAGGAAATTGAGGCAAGGCTTTACTGGGGCTGCTGCTGCAGTGGAGGGGAGTGAAGTCAAGTAACACATTACCTTCCTTGCTTCCTGACAGGGTCGGGGAGGGGATGCACTGGTACCTTTTGGGGTAAGGTAGCGGTGTGTCCAGGGATCAGGCCCGAGGTATAACTTAGGTGGTTTGCCTACTATTTGGTGTGGTGTGTGCATGGGGTATGCTCAGTATGCTGCTTTTGCTCCCAGCTTTTCAAAGTGGCAGTTGGGTTCTTGGTCTTTGTGAGTCTTGTGTCCATAATTTGCCCCAGATGTACACGCACGGCTGTTGTTAGTCCCATATAGTTTGTTGCTTGAGGAAACGTTTGTCCAGGTGCAAGTCCTAGGTCAAAGGGCCCTGGGTCCCAGCCTGTCTCAATCTGTTTGTGATCAATCTAAGGCCATCTCAACCTTGGTGTTTCTGGAAGGCATAGGTGAGAGGAAGCTGAGACCTGTGATGTCTCTAAAAAGATCTAGATACCAGCCTTGGAAGCACCATTGCTGTTGGATTAAACTTATGCTCACCCATGAAGTCACAGAAACTCCTATGTTTTCCAACTCTTCCTGCCCCTCCCATAGCACTCCTGAGGCTACTTCTTCTTCTTCTTCTTTTTAATTATCTATTTATTTGGCTGCACTGAGTCTTAGCTGTGGCATGTGGGATCTTCAATCTTTGTTGTGGCTGACATGTAGGATTTTTTAGTTGTGGCAAGTGAACTCTTCCTGGCAGTATGTGGGATCTAGTTCCCTGATTAGGGATCAATCCAGGTCCCCTGAGTTGGGAATGCAGAGTCCCAGCCAGTGGACCACCAGGGAAGTCCCCTGAGGCTGCCTCTTAAATGAGGAATCCAGTAGATGAGAATAGTACAAGCCCTCCCTATACACTACAGGACCCTAAATTAAGAATTTCACTGTCTTTCATTTAATAAATTACTGCATGTAAGGTCCTAGGACACTTCCTAATCCAGAGTAAACATTCAGTAATTGTTGATTATTATTATTGTTGACATTATAACATATTATTTGAAAAATAATACTCAATATCCAAGGTGTCAATTATTTTTGTTATCCTGAGTTGTTTTTTGTTTTTTTTTTTTAGCAACTGAGATTGAGTTTTAAAGCAAAGGTTCCTAAAGGGCAGGACCAAGGTTGATAAAATAGAGCAGTACTATTTACAGATTCCTTAGGGGGAGACTTCTGCTTCCAGACATTACAGACTTATATTGGGTTGGCAAAAAGATTCATTCATGTTTTTCCATAACATCTTATAGAAAAACCTGAACAGTTTGTGTGGCCAACCCAATAGCAGACCAGTCCTCCATGTGAGAACAAGAAAAAACCTAGATTAAAAAAAAAAAACAAACTCAGAATTATCTGTTTGGAAGCACTGGAAAGCAACTAAGACAAGGTCAAAGGTGTAGAGAAAAATGAAACACAAAGCAGTGAGTAGCTTAATATACAGCTGATTTCTCCATAAAGTATTTGCAATTTTGAATAAGTACAGAGATGCTGAGCAGGGTTGTTGGCAATTTCAAAGGCCTAAGGAAACAAAAATTGGGATTTAAGTCTTTCCAAAAGGAGGTGTTCTAGTAAATGCCCCACTCTTTCAGCTAGAAACCTGGAAGGTCTATACCCTGGTAGTAAAGCTAGCCTGAAAACAGACTAGTACTCACAGAGACTGAAATTCAGATCTGAATAAATTCAATCAGATTTGATTAAGGATATATTCCCCCAGCTATCTGCTTTCCAGAAACAAGTAGATCCTCTTTGGAGGAAGCTAACACCATCCAGAGCCTCAAGTTATCATTACAATTTTTCATGCACAGTATATACATTTAAAAAACAGTCATGCCAGAAGATAGAACCAAATAACTGAAAACTAAGAAAAAAGATATAATTCAAACATATAAAATTGATGCTTTTGAACTGTGGTGTTGGAGAAGACTCTTGAGAGTCCCTTGGACTGCAAGGAGATCCAACCAGTCCATTCTGAAGGAGATCAGCCCTGGGATTTCTTTGGAAGGAATGATGCTAAAGCTGAAATTCCAGTCCTTTGGCCACCTCATGCGAAGAGTTGACTCATTGGAAAAGACTCTGATGCTGGGAGGGATTGGGGGCAAGAGGAGAAGGGGACGACAGAGGATGAGATGGCTGGATGACATCACTGACTCAATGTATGTGAGTCTCAGTGAACTCCGGGAGTTGGTGATGGACGGGGAGGCCTGGCGTGCTGCGATTCATGGGGTCACAAAGAGTCGGACATGACTGAGCGAGTAATCTGATCTGATGTTGAATCTCTTTTAAAAATAATCAAATAAAAATTCTAGGACTGAAATTAAAAACTCAATGGAAGAATTTAAAAGCAGATTACACACAACTGAAGATGATTCATAAATTTGAATATAAGCCAGAAGAAAATATGCAGATGTCACTATAATAACAAGATAAAACATTTATAAAAAGAGCCTACGATATATATGAAAGCCAGTGTAAACTTTGTGTAATTAGAGTCTGGAAGAAAAAGAGAGAGACAATGTAGCATAAATGATTTGAAGAGAAAATAAGGATTTAAAAACTGACCCAAAAAACATGAAGTCATAGATTCTGAAAGTGCTACAAGCCTTAAGCAGGCAAGTACAAAGAAAGTAATCACCGGGCACGTTATAGTAAAATAGTGAAAACAACCAAAGAAGAAACTATAGAAGCGGCCTATGTTAAAAAACAAAATAAACAACAACAACAAAGCTATACTTTGCTTAGAGTAACACTTGGGGGTGTTCAGCTGCTCAGTCATATCCAACTCTTTGCGGCCCCATGGACTGCAGTATGCCAGGCCTCCCTGTCCTTTACCATCTCCAGGAGCTTGCTCAAACTCATGTCTGTTGAGTCGGTGATCCCATCCAACCATCTCATCCTCTGTCATCCCCTTCTCCTCCCACCTTTCATCTTTCCCAGCATCAGGGTCTTTTCTAATGAGTCAGTTCTTTGCATCAGGTGGCCAAAGTATTAGAGTTTCAGCTTCACCATCAGTCCTTCCAATGAATATTCAGGCTTGATTTCCTTTACGATTGACTGGTTGGATCTCCTTGCAGTCCAAGGGACTCTCAAGAAAGAGTCTTCCCCAACACCACAGTTCAAAAGCATCAGTTCTTTGGCACTCACCCTTCTTTATGGTCCAACTCTCACATCTATACATGACTACTGGAAAAACTGTAGCTTTGACTATATGGACCTTTTTTGGCAAAATGATGTCTCTTCTTTTTAATACGCTGTCTAGGTTTGTCATAGCTTTTCTTCCAAGGAGCAAGCGTCTTTTAATTTCATGACTGCCATGATTTTTGAGCCCAAGAAAATAAAGACACAATAAGGAAATTTTCTAAAGAAAATATAGAGACATAATTTTCAACCAAAACTTTGAAAGTCAAAATAATAAAATGACATCTTTAAAAAGTTAAAAGAAAATAACTGCTAACCCAGAATTCTATGTCCAGATATTATTCAAAAGTGAAATAAATCATTTCCAGCCAAACAAAAAACTGAGATGATTTATAGCTAGCTAACAGACACCAACAAAGGTCCGTCTAGTCAAGGCTATGGTTTTTCCAGTGGTCATGTATGGATGTGAGAGTTGGACTGTGAAGAAAGCTGAGCGCCAAAGAATTGATGCTTTTGAACTGTGGTGTTGGAGAAGACTCTTGAGAGTCCCTTGGACTGCAAGGAGATCCAACCAGTCCATTCTGAAGGAGATCAGCCCTGGGATTTCTTTGGAAGGAATGATGCTAAAGCTGAAACTCTAGTACTTTGGCCACCTCATGCGAAGAGTTGACTCATTGGAAAAGACTCTGATGCTGGGAGGGATTGGGGGCAAGAGGAGAAGGGGATGACAGAGGATGAGATGGCTGGATGGCATCACTGACTCAATGGACGTGAGTCTGACTGAACTCCAGGAGATGGTGATGGACAGGGAGGCCTGGAGTGCTGCGATTCATGGGGTCGCAAAGAGTCGGATGCAACTGAGTGACTGAACTGAACAGACACCAGGGCTTCCCTGGTAGCTCAGATGGTAAAGCGTCTGCCTGAAATGCGGGAGACCTGGGTTCAATCCCCGGGTCAGGAAGATCCCCTGGAGAAGGAAATGGCAGTACTCTTGCCTGGAAAATTCCATGGATGGAGGAGCCTGGTAGGCTACAGTTTATGGGATCGCAAAGAGTCGGACACGGCTGAGCAACTTCACGGAACAGACACCAAAGAAAAAAAACTAAACAGTTTTTCAGGTAGAAAGAAAAGAATCCCAGAAGGAATCAAGAAGATGCAAAAAGGAATATTCCATTGTGTGTGTGTACACAGACACATATTTACCTATTCATCTGTCAATGGATATTTAGATTGCTTCCATGTCTTAGGGCCTTTCCTGGTAGCTCAGCTGGTAAAGATTATGCCTGCAGTTCAGGAGACCCGGTTCAATTCCTGAGTCGGGCAGATCCACTGGAGAAGGGATAAGCTATCCACTCCAGTATTCTTGGGTTTCCCTGGTGGCTCAACTGGTAAAGAATCTGCCAGCACTGTGGGAGACCTGGGTTTGATCCCTGGCTTAAGAAGATCCCCTGGAGAAGGGAACAGCTACCCACTCCAGTAGTCTGGCCTGGAGAGTTCCATGGACTGTATAGTCCATGGGGTGCCAAAGAGTGGGACATGACTGAGTGACTTTCACTTTCACTTTCCGTGTCTTCGCTGTTGCATATAGTGCTGTAATGAACATTGGGGTGCATGTATATTTTTGAATTAGAGGTTTTTTTTGGGTATATGCTCAGAAGTGGAATTGCTGGGTCATATGGTAACTCTATTGTTTTAAGAAACCTCCAAAACTGTTTTCTATAATGATCTCACCTATTTACATTCCCAGCAACAATGTAAGAAGGTTCCCTTTCTCCCCATCATCTTCAGCACTCATTATAATATTTGTAGACATTTTAATATGGTAAGTCCCCTATATATGAAAGCGTTCCATTCCCAGAGTGCATTCATTAGTCCAATTTGTTAGTTAAGTTAACCTAGGTACCCACATAGCACAGCTGGCTATGTAGTACTATACTGTAATAGGTTTATAATACTTTTTACACAAATACTACATAAAAATCAAACACAAAAAAATTAAGAAAACATTTCAATCTTACAGTACAGAACCTTGAAAAGTACAATAGTACAGTATAACAGCTGGCACTTCTTAGCAGCACCATCTACATCACTGCTGCTTTTATTCTTGCTTCCAGACATCCTGATATTGAAATAAAGATACTGTATTATATACAGTACTGTACAGCAAAGTACACAAAAGCACGACCACTTATAGAGGATGTAGGCATGTGACAATGTATGCCAGACATGTGGACTAACTTATGTGATTGGACATGTAAACACATGTTCTCATCTTTGACAGTTCACAACTTGAAGTTTTGTATGTAGAGGACTCACTGTAATGGCCATTCTGACTGTTGTGAGATGATATCTCATGGGGGTTTTGGTTTGCATTTCTCTGACTGAAATTAGTGATGTTGATCATCTTTTCATATGCCTGTTGACCATTTGTATGTTTTCTTTGGAGAAATGTCCGTATAGATCTGCCCATTTTTTTGTTTATTTAGATCTTCCCTGATGGCTCAGATGATAAAGAATCTGCCTGCAATGAAGAAGACCTGGGTTCGATCACTGGGTGGGGAAGATCCCCTGGAGAAGGGAATGGCAACACACTCCAGTATTCTTGCCTGGAGAATTCCATGGACAGGGGATCAAAGAGTCAGACACAACTGAGTGACTAATGCACACACACACATTTTTTGATTGGGTTATTTGTTTTTTTGATATTGAGCTTTTTGAACTGTTTATATATTTTGGCCTCCAGTGCTTTGACACCTGATGCAAAAGCATACTTATTGGAAAAGACCATGATTCTGGGAAAGATTGAAGGCAGAAGGAAAAAGGGGCATCAGAGAGTGAGATGGTTGGGTGGCATCACTGACTCAATGGACATGAATCTGAGCAAACTCCAGGAGATGGTGAAGGACAGAAAGCCTGGCATGCTTGGGGTCCATGGGGTCACAAAGAGTGAGACACAACTTAGCAACTGAACAGTATATTTTGGAAATTAATCCTTTGTCAGTTGCATTGTTTGCAAATATTTTCTTCCATTGCATAGATTGTCTTTTTGTTTTGTTTATGGTCTCCTTTGCTGTACAAAAGCTTTTAAGTTTAATTAGGAACCATTTGTTTGTATTTGTTTCCATTACTCTAGGAGATGGATCCAAAAAAATATTACTCTGATTTATGACAGAGTGTCCTGTCTGTTTTCCTCGAGGAGTTTTATAGTATCCAGTCTTACATTTAGGTGTTTAATCCATTTTGAGTTTATTTTTGCATATAGTGTTAGAGAACGTTCTAATTTCATTCTTTTACATATAGCTGTCCAGTTTTCACAGCACCACTAAGTGATACACTTCTAAATAATCTTTGGATAAAAAAGAGAAAGTATTTTAGCCAAGTTACCCTGTTTATTTAACTTACATGCAGAGTACATCATGAGAAACGCTGGGCTGGAAGAAACACAAGCTGGAATCAAGATTGCCAGGAGAAATATCAATAACCTCAGATATGCAGATGACACCACCCTTATGGCAGAAAGTGAAGAGGAACTAAAAAACCTCTTGATGAAAGTGAAAGTGGAGAGTGAAAAAGTTGGCTTAAAGCTCAACATTCAGAAAACAAAGATCATGGCATCTGGTCCCACAACTTCATGGGAAATAGATGGGGAAACAGTGGAAACAGTGTCAGACTTTATTTTTCTGGGCTCCAAAATCTGGATGCAGATGGTGATTGCAGCCATGAAATTAAAAGATGCTTACTCCTTGGAAGGGAGGTTATGACCAACCTAGATAGCATATTCAAAAGCAGAGCCATTACTTTGCCAACAAAGGTTCGTCTAGTCAAGGCTATGGTTTTTCCTGTGGTCATGTATGGATGTGAGAGTTGGACTGTGAAGAAGGCTGAGCACCAGAGAATTGATGCTTTTGAACTGTGGTGTTGGAGAAGACTCTTGAGAGTCCCTTGGACTGCAAGGAGATCCAACCAGTCCACTCTAAAGGAGATCAGCCCTGGGATTTCTTTGGAAGGAATGATGCTAAAGCTGAAACTCCAGTCCTTTGGCCACCTCATGCGAAGAGTTGACTCATTGGAAAAGACTCTGATGCTGGGAGGGATTGGGGGCAGGAGGAGAAGGGGACGACAGAGGATGAGATGGCTGGATGGCATCACTGACTCGATGGATGTGAGTCTGAGTGAACTCCGGGAGTTGGTGATGGACAGAGAGGCCTGGCGTACTTCGATTCATGGCGTCGCAAAGAGTCGGACATGACTGAGCATCTGATCTGATCTGATAGTATAATATGTATTATATGTAATCAAAGCATGTATATAATCAAACCATAAGGGATTCCATTGAAGCTGTGCTTGGGGGTTGGGGTGGCAATTTCTAATATGAAAAGCATACATTAAAGAAAGAAGAAAGGATGAAAATCAGTTACATAGGAATCTATCTCAAAAAATTAGGGAGGAAAAGCTGAGCAAACTGAATCTGAGAATGTAGAAGAACATAATAAAGATAAAGGCAAAATATTAATGAAGTAGTAAATGAATGTACAGTGAGAGAACCAACAAAGCCAAAAGCTAGTTCTACAAAAAGATCAGTGATATTGATAAACCTCTGGCAAGAATAATTAAGAAAAAAGAGAATAAACAATGTACTAGTATGAGGGATTAAAAGCAACACTCAGTACAGATCATACAGATGTATAAAAGAGAATCTCAAGACGTGATAAATGTTTCTGCCAATAAATTCGAAAATATAAAATGGATAAATTCCTTGAAAGATACTTCACTAAAGCTGAAACAACGGAAAACAGAAATCTGCGTTCAGTTCAGTTCAGTCGCTCAGTCGTGTCCAACTCTTTGCAACCCCGTGGACTGCAGCACGCCAGGCCTCCCTGTCCATCACCAACTCCTGGAGTTTACTCACACTCATGTCCATTGAGTTGGTGATGTCATCCAACTATCTCACCCTCTGTCATCCCCTGCTCCTCCTGCCTTCAATCTTTCCCAGCATCAGGGTCTTTTCAAATAAGTCAGCTCTTTGCATCAAGTGGCCAAAGTATTGGTTTCAGCTTCACCATCAGTCCTTCCAATGAATATTCAGGACTGATTTCCTTTAGGATGGACTGGTTGGGTCTCCTTGCTGTCCAAGGGACTCTCAAGAGTCTTCTCCAACACCACAGTTCAAAAGCGTCAATTCTTTGGCGCTCAGCTTTCTTTATAGTCCAACTCTCACATCCATACATGACCACTGGAAAAACCATAGCCTTGACTAGATAGATCTTTGTTGGCAAAGTAATGTCTCTGCTTTTTAATATTGCTGTCTAGGTTGGTCATAACTTTCTTTCTAGGGAGTAAGTGTCTTTTAATTTCATGGCTGCAGTCACCATCTGCAATGATTTTGGAGCCCAGAAAAATAAGTCTGCTACTGTTGCCACTGTTTCCCCATCTATTTGCCATGAAGTGATGGGACCAGATGCCATGATCTTAGTTTTCTGAATGTTGAGCTTTAAGCCAACTTTTAGCTCTTATTCACTTTCTGCCATAAGGGTGATGTCATCTGCATATCTCAGGTTATGGATATTTCTCCCGGCAATCTTGATTCCAGCTTGTGCTTCTTCCAGCCCAGCGTTTCTCATGATGTACTCTGCATATAAGTTAAATAATCAGGGTGACAATATACAGCCTTGACGTACTCCTTTTCCTATTTGGAACCAGTCTGTCGTTCCATGTTCAGTTCTAACTGTTGCTTCCTGACCTGCACACACATTTCTCAAGAGGCAGGTCAGGCAGTCTGGTATTCCCATCTCTTGAAGAATTTTCCACAGTTTGTTGTGATCCACACAGACCAAGACTTTGGCATAGTCAATAAAGCAGAAATAGAAAAGTCCTATATATATTGAATCTATAACTTAAAACCTGCCCTCAGGGAAAACTCCATGCCCAGATGACTTTATCAATGAATACTTCAAGTATTTTGGGAAGAAATATAGCTGCAGTCTTACATAAACCATAGACTCTTTCAGAGACTAGAAAGGAAATACTTAGTAACTTTTTTATGAAGCCAGCTTAACCTTGATACTAAATCCTGACAAACATATTACAGGAAAGGATAGGAAAATTACAGATGAAACTCTCTTACAAACATAATGCAAGCATCCTATTCAAAATATTAACCTAAAATATATGAAAATTTATTATAACCAATTTTGAGTTTATTCCAAGAACATAAGGAAAGTTTAATGTTCGAAATATAATTGTGTTGCCAGACACCATTTTAACCAAGTGATCAAAGTTAACATTGTCAATAATAACAGATATCATGTATCCCCATGTATCCCCTGATGTGATGCATTGGGAAGAGCAGATCATCTGTATAGAATATTTCCCAAAAACTCAAAGTAAGAGACTGTCAAAGGTAAGATAGGAGATTTAACCACCAAATGTAATTAATATGGGCTCCTGGAAGAGAAAAACATTTGAAAAACTAATAAAATCTGAACAAAGTATATAGTATAGTTAAAAGTGCCCCTAACCCTTCAGCAGGCCACCTCTGACCCACGCTTCCACTGAGACTCCTGGACCCACACAGTCAAGTCTGGGTCAGTCTCTTGTGGGGTCACTGCTCTTTTCTCCTGGGTCCTGGTGCACAAAGTTCTGTTGTGCCCTCCAAGAGTATATTTCCCAGTCCTGTGTAAGTTCTGGCAGCTCTATGGTGGGACTAATGGCGGCCTCCTCCAAGAGGGCTTATGCCGTACCCAAGTCTGCTGCACCCAGAGCCCCTGTCCCTGTGGCAGTCCACTGCTGACCTGTACCTCCACAGGAGACGCTCAAACACAGTTCTGTCTCAGTCTCTGTGGGGTTCCTGGGTCCTGCTGTGTATAAGGTTTGTTTGAACCCTCTGAGCGTCTCTGGTGGGAATAGGGTTTGATTCTAAATGTGAATTTGCCCCTTCTACCATCTTGCTGGGACTCCTCCTTTGCCCTTGGATGTGGGTATCTCCTCACAGCTGCTCCAGTGCCTACGTCTTACTGGTGTTTCTCTGACCTTGGACGTGGGGGTATTTCCTCTCTACCACTCGTTGCTCCAGTGCTGTGCAGCCGCCACTTGCTGCTCAGTGTAGTGGTACATGCATGGGATCTTTTCAAGGAGGTCACTATTAACTTCATTACCTCCACCATAGTTTGGCCCCAGGTAAACAGCAGGGAGGGGACACAGCTCCACCCATCAACAGAAAATTGGATTAAAGATTTACTGAGCATGGGCCCGCCCATCAGACAAGACCCAGTTTCCCCCTCAGTCAGTCTCTCCCATCAGATCAGATCAGATCAGTTGCTCAGTCGTGTGCGACTCTGTGACCCCATGAATCACAGCACGCCAGGCCTCCCTGTCCATCACCAACTCCCGGAGTTCACTGAGACTCATGTCCATGGAGTCAGTGATGCCATCCAGCCATCTCATCCTCTGTCGTCCCCTTCTCCTCTTGCCCCCAATCTCTCCCAGCATCAGAGTCTTTTCCAATGAGTCACCTCTTCGCATGAGGTGGCCAAAGTACTGGAGTTTTAGCCTCAGTATCATTCCTTCCAAAGAAATCCCAGGGCTGATCTCCTTTAGAGTGGACTGGTTGGATCTCCTTGCAGTCCAAGGGACTCTCAAGAGTCTTCTCCAACGCCACACTTCAAAAGCATCAATTCTTCGGCACTGAAACTTCTTCACAGTCCAACTCTCACATCCATACATGACCACAGGAAAAACCATAGCCTTGACTAGACGAACCTTTGTTGGCAAAGTAATGGCGCTGCTTTTGAATATGCTATCTAGGTTGGTCATAATTTTCCTTCCAAGGAGTAAGCGCCTTTTAATTTCATGGCTGCAATCACCATCTGCATCCAGATTTTGGAGCCCAGAAAAATAAAGTCTGACACTGTTTCCACTGTTTCCCCATCTATTTCCCATGAAGTGATGGGACCGGATGCCATGATCTTTGTTTTCTGAATGTTGAGCTTTAAGCCAACATTTTCACTCTCCACTTTCACTTTCATCAAGAGGCTTTTTAGTTCCTCTTCACTTTCTGCCATAAGGGTGGTGTCATCTGCATATCTGAGGTTATTGATATTTCTCCTGGCAATCTTGATTCCAGCTTGTGTTTCTTCCAGCCCAGCGTTTCTCATGATGTACTCTGCATATAAGTTAAATAAACAGGATGACAATATACAGCCTTGATGAACTCCTTTTCCTATTTGGAACGAGTCTGTTGTTCCACGTCCAGTTCTAACTGTTGCTTCCTGACCTGCATACAAATTTCTCAAGAGGCAGATCAGGTGGTCTGGTATTCCCATCTCTTTCAGAATTTTCCACAGTTTATTGTGATCCACACAGTCAAAGACTTTGGTATAGTCAGTAAAGCAGAAATAGATGTTTTTCTGGAACTCTCTTGCTTTTTCTATGATCCAGCGGATGTTGGCAATTTGATCTCTGGTTCCTCTGCCTTTTCTAAAAGCAGCTTGAACATCAGAAAGTTCACGGTTCACATATTGCTGAAGCCTGGCTTGGAGAATTTTGAGCATTACTTTACTAGCGTGTGAGATGAGTGCAATTGTGCAGTAGTTTAAGCATTCTTTGGCATTGCCCTTCTTTGGGGTTGGAAGGAAAACTGCCCTTTTCCAGTCCTGTGGCCACTGCTGAGTTTTCCAAATTTGCTGGCATATTGAGTGTAGCACTTTCACAGCATCATCTTTCAGGATTTGGAATAGCTCCACTGGAATTCCATCACCTCCACTAGCTTTGTTCGTAGTGATGCTTTCTAAGGCCCACTTGACTTCACATTCCAGGATGTCTGGCTCTAGGTCAGTGATCACACCATCGTGATTATCTGGGTCCTGAACATCTTTTTTGTACAGGTCTTCTGTGTATTCTTGCCACCTGTTCTTAATATCTTCTGCTTCTGTTAGGTCCATACCATTTCTGTCCTTTATTGAGCCCATCTTTGCATGAAATATTCCTTTGGTATCTCTGATTTTCTTGAAGAGATCCCTAGTCTTTCCCATTCTGTTGTTTTCCTCTATTTCTTTGCATTGATCGCTGAGGAAGGCTTTCTTATCTCTTAATGCTATTCTTTGGAACTCTGCATTCAGATGTTTATATCTTTCCTTTTCTCCTTTGCTTTTCGCTTCTCTTCTTTTCACAGCTATTTGTAAGGCCTCCCCAGACAGCCATTTTGCTTTTTTGCATTTCTTTTCCATGGGGATGGTCTTGATCCCTGTCTCCTGTACAATGTCACGAACCTCATTCCATAGTTCATCAGGCACTCTTATCTATCAGATCTAGGCCCTTAAATCTATTTCTCACTTCCACTGTATAATCATAAGAGATTTGATTTAGGTCATACCTGAATGGTCTAGTGGTTTTCCCTACTTTCTTCAATTTAAGTCTGAATTTAGCAATAAGGAGTATGGTCTGAGCCACAGTCAGCTCCTGGTCTTGTTTTTGCTGACAGTATAGAGCTTCTCTATCTTTGGCTGCAAAGAATATAATCAATCTGATTTCGGTGTTGACCATCTGGTGATATCCATGTATAGAGTCTTCTCTTGTGTTGTTGGAAGAGGGTGTGTGTTATGACCAGTGCATTTTCTTGGAAAAACTCTATTAGTCTTTGCCCTGCTTCATTCTGTATTCCAAGGCCAAATTTGCCTGTTACTCCAGGTGTTTGTTGACTTCCTACTTTTGCATTCCAGTCCCCTATAATGAAAAGAACATCTTTTTCGGGTGTTAGTTCTAAAAGGTCTTGTAGGTCTTCATAGAACCGTTCAACTTCAGCTTCTTCAGCGTTACTGGTTGGGGCATAGACTTGGATTACTCTGATATTGAATGGTTTGCCTTGGAAACGAACAGAGATCATTCTGTCGTTTTTGAGATTGCATCCAAGTACTGCATTTTGGACTCTTTGGTTGACCATGATGGCTACTCCATTTCTTCTGAGGGATTCCTGCCCGCAGTAGTAGATATAATGGTCATCTGAGTTAAATTCACCCATTCCAGACCATTTCAGTTCGCTGATTCCTAGAATGTCAACATTCACTCTTGCCATCTCTCGTTTGACCACTTCCAAATTACCTTGATTCATGGACCTGACATTCCAGGTTCCTATGCAATTGGACCTTGCTTCTATCACCAGTCACATCCACAGCTGGGTATTATTTTTGCTTTGGCTCCATTCCTTCATTCTTTCTGGAGTTATTTCTCCACTGATCTCTAGTAGCATATGGGGCACCTACTGACCTGGGGAGTTCATCTTTCAGTATCCTATCATTTTGCCTTTTCATACTGTTCATGGGGTTCTCAAGGCAAGAATACTGAAGTGGTTTGCCATTCCCTTCTCCAGTGGACCACATTCTGTCAGATCTCTCCACCATGACCTGCCCATCTTGGGTTGCCCCATGGGCATGGCTTAGTTTCATTGAGTTAGACAAGGCTGTGGTCCTAGTGTGATTAGATTGACTAGTTTTCTGTGAGTATGGTTTCAGTGTGTTTGCCCTCTGATGCCCTCTTGCAACACCTACCGTCTTACTTGGGTTTCTCTTACCTTGGGCATGGGGTGTCTCTTCACGGCTGCTCCAGCAAAGCACAGCCATTGCTCCTTACCTTGGACGAGGGGTATCTCCTCACCGCTGCCCTTCCTGACCTTCAATGTGGGATAGCTCCTCTAGGCCCTCCTGCGCCCGCAGGAAGCTTCCAAAAGCCTCTTATCCTCTCCATCAGAGGGCAGACAGATTGAAAATCACAATCACAGAAAACTAACCAATCTAATCAATATGGACACAGCCTTGTCTAACTCAGTGAAATTATGAGCCATGCTATGTAGGACCACCCAAGACTGAAGGGTCATGGTGGAGAGTTCTGACAAAATGTTGTCCACTGGAGAAAGGAATGGCAAACCACTTCAGTATTCTTGCCTTGAGAACCCCACGAACAGTATGAAAAGGCAAAAAGATAGGACACTGAAAGATGAACTCCCCAGGTCAGTAGGTTCCCAATATGCTACTGGAGATCAGTGGAGAAATAACTCCAGAAAGAATGAAGAGACGGAGTCAAAGCAAAAACAACACCCAGTTGTGGAAGTGACTGGTGGTGGAAGCAAGGTCCAATGCTGTAAAGAGCAATATTGCATAGGAACCTGGAATGTCAGGTCCATGAATCAAGGCAAACTGGAAGTGGTCAAACAAGAGACGGCAAGAGTGAATGTTGACATTTTAGGAATCAGCAAACTAAAATGGACTGTAATGGGTGAATTTAATTCAGATGACCATTATATCTACTACTGTGGGCAAGAACCCCTTAGAAGAAATGGAGTAGCCATCATGGTCAACAAAAGAGTCCAAAATGCAGTACTTGGATGCAATCTCAAAAACGACAGAATGATCTCTGTTCGTTTCCAAGGCAAACCATTCAATATCATGGTAATCTAAGTCTATGCCCCGACCAGTAACGCTGAAGAAGCTGAAGTTGAACGGTTCTATGAAGACCTACAAGATTTTTTAGAACTAGCACCCAAAAAAGATGTTCTTTTCATTATAGGGGACTGGAATACAAAAGTAGGAAGTCAAGAAACACCTGGAGTAACAGGCAAATTTGGCCTTAGAGTACAGAATGAAGCAGGGCAAAGACTAATAGAGTTTTGCCAAGAGAATACACTGATCATAGCAAACACCCTCATCTAACAACGCCAAAGAAGAATCTACACATGGACATCGCCAGATGGTCAACACCAAAATCAGATTGATTATATTCTTTGCAATCAAAGATGGAGAAGCTCTCTACAGTCAGCAAAAACAAGACCGGGAGCTGACTGTGGCTCAGATCATGAACTCCTTATTGGAAAATTCCGACTAAAATTGAAGAAAGTAGGAAAAATGACTAGACCATTCAGGTATGACCTAAATCAAATCCCTTATGACTATACAGTGGAAGTGAGAAATAGACTTAAGGGACTACATCTGATAGACAGAGTGCCTGATGAACTATGGACGGAGGTTTGTGACATTGTATACGCGACAGGGATCAAGACCATCCACAAGAAAAAAAAAATGCCAAAAGCAAAATGGCTGTCTGAGGAGGCCTTACAAATAGCTATGAAAAGAAGAGAAGCGAAAAGCAAAGGAGAAAAAGAAAGATATAAACATCTGAATGCAGAGTTCCAAAGAATAGCAAGGAGAGATAAGAAGGCCTTCCTCAGCGATCAATGCAAAGAAATAGAGGAATGGGAAAGACTAGAGATCCCTTGAAGAAAATTAGAGATACCAAGGGAACATTTCATGCAAAGACGGGCTCAATAAAGGATGGAAATTGTATGGACCTTACAGAAGCAGAAGATATTGAGAGGTGGCAAGAATACACAGAATAATGATACAAAAAAGATCTTCATGAGCCAGATAATCACGATGGTGTGATCACTCACCTGGAGCCAGACATCCTGGAATGTGAAGTCAAGTAAGCCTTAGGACGCATCACTACAAACAAAGCTAGTGGAGATGATGAAATTCCAGTTGAGCTATTTCAAATCCTAAAAGATGATGCTGTGAAAATGCTGCACTCAATATGCGAGCAAATTTGGAAAACCCAGCAGTGGCCACAGGACTGGAAAAGGTCAGTTTGCATTCCAATCCCAAAGAAAGGCAATGCCAAAGAATGCTCAAGTTCAGTTCAGTCACTGAGTCGTGTCCGACTCTTTGGGACCCCATGAAATGCAGCATGCCAGGCCTTCCTGTCCATCACCAACTCCCGGAGTTCAGTCAGACTCACGTCCATCGAGTCAGTGATGCCATCCAGCCATCTCATCCTCTGCCATCCCCTTCTCCTCCTGCCCCCAATCCCTCCCAGCATCAGAGTCTTTTCCAATGAGTCAACTCTTCACATGAGGTGGCCAAAGTACTGGAGTTTCAGCTTTAGCATCATTCCTTCCAAAGAAATCCCAGGGCTGATCTCCTTCAGAATGGACTGGTTGGATCTCCTTGCAGTCCAAGGGACTCTCAAAAGTCTTCTCCAACACCACAGTTCAAAAGCATTAATTCTTCAGCACTCAGCTTTCTTCACAGTCCAACTCTCACACCATACATGGCCACTGGAAAAACCATAGCCTTGACTAGATGGACCTTTGTTGGCAAAGTAATGTCTCTGCTTTTCAATATGCTACCTAGGTTGTTCATAATTTTTCTTCCAAGGAGTATGTGTCTTTTAATTTCATGGCTGCAGTCACCATCTGCAGTGATTTTGGAGCCCTCCAAAAAAGTCTGCCACTGTTTCCCCATCTATTTCCCATGAAGTGATGGGACCAGATGCCATGATCTTCGTTTTCTGAATGTTGAGTTTTAAGCCAACTTTTTCACTCTCCTCTTTCACCTTCATCAAGAGGCTTTTTAGTTCCTCTTCACTTTCTGCCCTAAGGGTGGTGTCATCTGCATATCTGAGGTTATTGATATTTCTCCTGGAAATCTTGATTCCAGCTTGTGCTTCTTCCAGCCCAGTGTTTCTCATGATGTACTCTGCATAGAAGTTAAATAAGCAGGGTGACAATATACAGCCTTGTCATATTCCTTTTCCTATTTGGAACGAGTCTGTTGTTCCATGTCCAGTTCTAACTGTTGCTTCCTGACCTGCATACAAATTTCTCAAGAGGCAGATCAGGTGATCTGGTATTCCCATCTCTTTCAGAATTTTCCACAGTTTATTGTGATCCACACAGTCAAAGACTTTGGCATAGTCAATACAGCAGGAATAGATGTTTTTCTGGAACTCTCTTGCTTTTCGATGATCCAGTGGATGTTGGCAATTTGATCTCTGGTTCCTCTGCCTTTTCTAAAACCAGCTTGAACATCTGGAAGTTCATGGTTCACGTATTGCTGAAGCCTGGCTTGGAGAATTTTGAGCATTACTTTACTAGCGTGAGATGAGTACAATTGTGCAGTAGTTTGAGCATTCTTTGGCATTGCCTTTCTTTGGGGTTGGAAGGAAAACTGCCCTTTTCCAGTCCTGTGGCCACTGCTGAGTTTTCCAAATTTGCTGGCATATTGAGTGCAGCACTTTCACAGCATCATCTTTCAGGATTTGAAATAGCTCAACTGGAATTCCATCACCTCCACTATCTTTGTTCGTAGTGATGCTTCCTAAGGCCCACTTGACTTCACATTCCAGGATGTCTGGCTCTAGGTCAGTGATCACACCATCGTGATTATCTGGGTCCTGAACATCTTTTTTGTACAGGTCTTCTGTGTATTCTTGCCACCTGTTCTTAATATCTTCTGCTTCTGTTAGGTCCATACCATTTCTGTCGTTTATCGAGCCCATCTTTGCATGAAATGTTCCCTTGGTATCTCTAATTTTCTTTAAGAGATCTCTAGTCTTTCCCATTCTGTTGTTTTCCTCTATTTCTTTGCATTGATCGCTGAGGAAGGCCTTCTTATCTGTTCTTGCTATTCTTTGGAACTCTGCATTCAGATGCTTATATCTTTCCTTACTAGCGCATAATTGCGGCCATCTCACACGCTAGTAAAGTAATGCTCCCAATTCTCCAAGCCAGGCTTCAACAATATGTGATCTGTGAACTTCCAGATGTTCAAGCTGGATTTAGAAAAGGCAGAGGAACCAGAGATCAAATTGCCAGCATCCGTTGGATCATGGAAAAAGCAAGAGAGTTACAGAAAAACATCTATTTCTGCTTTCTTGACTATGCCAAAGCCTTTGACTGTGTGGATCACAACAAACTGTGGAAAATTCTTCAAGAAATGGGAATACCACACCAGCTGACCTGAGAAATCTGTGTGCTGCTCAGGAAGCAACAGTTAGAACTGGACATGGAACAACAGACTGGTTCCAAATAGGAAAAGGAGTATGTCAAGGCTGTATATTGTCACCCTGCTTATTTAACTCATATGCAGAGTACATCATGAGAAACACTGGGCTGGATGAAACACAAACTGGAATCAAGATTTCCAGGAGAAATATCAATAACCTCAGATATGCAGATGACACCACCCTTATGGCAGAAAGTGAAGAAGAGTTAAAGAGCCTCTTGATGAAAGTGAAAGAGGAGAGAGAAAGTTGGCTTAAAGCTCAACATTCAGAAAACTAAAATCATGACATCTGCTCCCATCACTTCATGGCAAATAGATGGGGATACCGTGGAAACAGTGGCAGACTTTTTTGGAGGGCTCCAAAATCACTGCAGATGGTGACTACAGCCATGAAATTAAAAGACGCTTACTCCTTGGAAGGAAAGTTATGACCAACCTAGACAGCATATTAAAAAGCACAGACATTACTTTGCTAACAAAGGTCTGTCTAGTCAAGGCTATGGTTTTTCCAGTAGTCATGCATGAATGTGAGAGTTGGACTATAAAGAAAGCTGAGTGCCAAAGAATTGACGCTTTTGAACTGTGGTGTTGGAGAAGACTCTTGAGAGTCCCTTGGACAGCAAGGAGATCTAATCAGTCCATCCTAAAGGAAATCAGTTCTGAATATTCAATGGAAGGACTAAGGGTAAAGCTGAAACTCAAATACTTTGACCACCTGATGTGAAGAGCTGAGTCATGTGAAAAGACCTGGATGCTGGAAAAGATTGAAGGCGGGAGGAGCAGGGGATGACAGAGGGTGAGATGGTTGTATGGCATCACCAACTCAATGGACATGAATTTTAGTAAACTCTGGAAGTTGGTGATGGACAGGGAGGCCTGGCGTGCTGCAGTCCATGGGGTCGCAAAGAGTCGGACACGACTGTGTGACTGAACTTAAGTGATAGTTAAAAGTATTGTAGCTAATTACTTGAGTTTTGATACTTGTCCTATTGTTACATAAAACAAGAATAGGGGCACCTATGTACAGGGTGCATGAGAACTCTGTTTTTGAAACTTTTGTAAATCTAAAATTATGTCAAAATAAAAAGCTAAGATAATTCAATTAATGTAATTTACTGCATGAACAGAATAAAGGGGGGAATCATAATCATCTTAATAGTTATAGAAAAAGCATTTAAATACAATTCAATATTCATTCATTTAAAAAGCAGTTTAGCAAACTAGAAATATAAGGAACTCTCATAATCTTTTAAAGGGTAACTATAGATAACCCTATAGCAAACAGCATGATCCCCCCTAATTTGGAAATGAGACAAAGATGTCAGTTATCACATCTATTCAGCATTGGACTAGAAGTTCATAGCTTGTGTGGTAAGGAAAGAAAAAGAAATAATGTACGAGGATGAAAAAGGAAGAAGCAAACTGCCATTTTTCATCAGCATCATGGATGATATACTAAATATATATGAATATGTGTGTATATATGTATTATTTATATAGCTGTAACTATAGGGAGGAGATCCAAAAGAATATATTAGACTATATAAATTAGTAAAATAATTTAAGCTAGCTGGAGGTAAGATCAATATAAAAAATCAATTGTATTTCTATATACCAGAAATAATCAGCAAATGAAATTTTTGAATAATGGTACAGCATTGTAATAAGAGCATTGAAAACAGTGCCTCTCTAGAGGAAGAAATCCAATGAAGATGTGAAACACCTTTGTGCAAAAGAATAACATGTCATTGAGTTAAGTGAAAGAAAACCCAAGTAAATATTCAGGGGTTAGAGGGCTCAATATTGTACAGATGCTCTCTCAGATAATCAACAGTTTCATTGTCTCAGTCAAATTCAAAGAAATTGGTAAACATATTCTAAAATTTATGACAATGCAAAAGGTCAAGAATGCCAAAGTAATCTTGAAGAAGTACAGAATTGGAGAATTTGCACCAAAGATTGTCTGGATTTATTTTAAAGACTACAGTAATTAAGGCAGTGTTATATGGTGCGAATCAGATGCTTAGATTAAGGCAAAAGTGGCAGTTCAGTGAGGCAAAGGCAATCTTTTCCAAATCACACTGAGTCGTTTGGGTATACATACCAGGAAAAAATGAACCTTCATCAGTACCTCACACTGTCCACTAAAACTAATTCTAGGCGGACTGTAGGTTTAAATGTGTAGGTAAAAATGTATAGCGACAAGAAGAAACATAGACCTCTTTATTGTTTGAGGTGAGCAACTATTTCTTTAAAGACACAAAGGTGCTAACCTTAATGCAAAAGATTGATAAGTTAGATTATTCTAAAATTTAAAGCTTTCTGAAATCAAAAGATATCATTAAAGGAGTGTGTGATTCTATTTACATGAAGTTTAAAAACAAGCAAAGTGAATCTGTAGCATTATGGTCTGTGGTAAGCCAAATAGCACCCCCCCCACCCCACCAAAAATATCTGCATCCTAGTCCCCTAAACCTGAGAATATATGACCTAATATGGTAAAGAGTGATTTTGTAGATGTGATTTAATTATGGATTCTGCAATGGGGAGATTATCCTTGATTATCCAGGTGAGCTCAGTCCAGTTATAAGGGTCCTAATAAGAGGGAGCAGGAGAGTCAGAGCTGCGATGTTGAATTTGAAGATGTTGGAAAGAGGTCATAAGTCAGGAAGTACAGGAGGCCCCTAGAAGCTGGAAAAGAGAAGGAAAGAGATTCTCCCCTAGTAGCCTCCAGAAAGAACCAGCCCTGCAGACACCTTGATTTTTTAAAAAATTAGTTAACTTTTGGCTGTGCTGAGTCTTTTTTGCTGACTGGGCTTTTCTCTCGTTGCGTGTGGTGAACGGGGGTTACTCTCTAGCTGCAGCGTGCAGGCTTCTGATGCAGTGGCTCCTCTTGTTGCAGAGCACAGGCTCTAGAGCACTTGGGCTTCAATAGTTGCAGCTCCCAGCCTCTAGAGCACAACCTCTATAGTTGTGGTGCACGGGCTTATTTGTTCCGAGACATCTGGGATCTTTCCATATCAGAAACTGAACCTGTGTCTCCTGCACGGGCAGGCAGATTCTGAGCCAGGGAAGCCCCAGACACCTTGATTTGTAACCCAATGAGACTGATTTTGGATTTCTACTCTCCAGAGCTATAAGAGAATAAATATATGTTGTTTTAAAGCCACTAAGTTCATGATAATTTGTTAAGGTAACAATAGAATTATTAGGTCTGAATAGTTCAGAACACTCGTTACCTCTAGGAAGGAGAGGAGGTGTTGTGTGGGTAAGAGGCACAGGCAGCTTTATGTTTCTTGATCTGTGAGGTGTTTACATAATAGCAGGCTATTAAAGAGAAGCAGGATGCTTGGGGTAGGGCTCTGGCCTTTGAAGTTGACCTCCCTGAGGACAGCCATGTAGACCTTGGGTCTGATTCAGTGTAGCCATTTTTAGGTTATTAAGAGGAAGCAGGTCTGGTTCAGAAGCATAGCCTTTTCAGCTAGCACATGAAGGCTCTGAGGATCCAAGCATCGGCCTTACAACTATTCAGTTAACAACACTGTGTTCCCCTGTGGGAGCAGTCTGGGATCTGGTGACCTGGTTGTCCCCAGCTTTAGTTCCAGGCCTGCACCTCACTGGCTGTGAGACAGTGGGCACTGGGTATGCCACTCGACATGTCTGAGCTTTGTAAGTGGGGATACCACAACCACCCGTGCAGGGTTATCTGGGGAGCTGAACAGTACATATATACAGTTAAATATTACTCAGCCATGAAAAGGAATGACATCGGCTCATTTGTAGTGATAGGGATGAATCTAGAGTCTGTCACACAGAATTGAGTAAGTTAGAAAAACAAACCGTATATTACTGCATATTATGTAATCTCAAAAAATGGTACTGATTGATGTATTTGTAGGGCAAGAATAGAGATGCAGACATGAGAAAATGGACTTGTGGACATGGTGTGGAAAGGGGAGGATGGGAAAGGAGAGGATGGGATGAATGATGTACAAATAGATTGCTAGTGGGAAGCTGTAGCTGATCCACATTGTTGTAACAGCAGAAATGAACACAGCATTGTAAAGCAATTATACTCCAATTAAAAATAAATGTAAAACTAAAGTGACACCAAAGCACCAAGTCAAGTGTGAGGCACTGAACTACTGGTTTTGTCCTCAAAGGGAAGATAGCATCGTGCCCCGGTTACCTTAGTTACTGCCGGACAGGCTTGTCTAGTGCACTAAGATGCCTTGGGATAGAAGCATTCTGTGGTCAAAAAGGTTGAGGAATCTCTGACTCTCCACCTCCTTGGCCTGATTAACCTTCAGTCATTGCTTTGATCACAACTGAAACGTTGCTTCCTCAAGGAAGGTGTCCTGACACACTCCAGACGCAGGACCTGGGACATACCTCCAACCACCCCAGCCCACGGCCTCTCCTGCGTGCTCCTTCTCAATGTACAAGGACACATGTGTTTTTATATTATTTATACTAGTGTCTTTCCTTCTCTGCTAGACTGTATGCTCTAGGAAGGTAGGACCTTGTCTGTGTTCCTCAATCTTATCTGTCTGGCAGAAAGCTCCACCAGTCCTTTTTGTTGTAGGAGAAAAACTCTTCTTCTCAACACATATTACATTTCCATTTTGTTGTTCTGCCTCAGTGGCCTCCAACTTCTCCACAAAATAAAACCTCATCGCTTCAATGATGAGGTTTTCTTCTTTTTCCCCCAATGATAAAACTATTTTACTGACTTCTCCAGAGAGCCTCTTTCCCACTTGCTCTGATTTTATTTTTTAATCTGTTTTTTAAAAAATATTTCTTCCCTGATAGCTCAGCTGGTAAAGAATCCACCTGTAATGCAGGAGACCTGGGTTTGATCCCTGGGTTGGGAAGATCCCTTGGAGAAGGGAAAGCCTGGAGAATCCCATGGACCGTATAGTCCATGGGGTCGCACAGAGTCGGACACGACCGAACGACTTTCACTTAAAACTATTTATCTTATTTATTTACTTGGCTGTGTGGGGTCTTAGTTGTGGCACGTGGGATCTTTAGCCGCAGCCTATGAACTCTTAGTGGTGACATGTGGGATCTAGTTCCCCAATGAGTGATCTGACCCAGGCACCCTGCATTGGGAGCATGGAATCTTAGCCACTGGCCTGCCAGGGAAGACACACAGCTCTGGTTTTAAACGCACTTGATGGCCACACAGACTGCACGTTGCTCACACCTGGGGGCCGTCTTCACAAAGGTTGCAGCGTGTACAGGGCCCCCTGGAATTGTGCGGTGCTAGAAGCTGAGACCGCTCTGCCTTGTCTTTTATCTAAAGGTTGATTGTTTTGGTCTGATTTAAATCTCCGAACCAGAGCAGATTTCAAGGCTAATGCTTATCACCACTCCAGGTCCCCTTCCACTTCTGAAACCCTACACCTACTGAATACATGCAAAAACATTCTGGAGATTCTGGTTGGATCCTCTGGGGGATCTGGGGTGGCTCTACTTTGCTTGCTCTGGTTTGTGTGATCCTCAGATCAACCCCTATCTTCCCCAACTCCAGAGTATTCTTTATGCCCAGGAAGGCCAATCCACCAAGGCCCAACCTCCTTCCCCTCCATAGTCTAGCTCCTACTTATCCTCAGGCCTCAATCTATAGGTTACTTCCTCAGAGGGATCGTTCCTGACAAATGAAGTTAATTTAGTTCACCCTGCTATTTTTTCTCATGACATTCTACACTTTTCCTCCAAGACGCCCATCACAACCTGTACTTTCATACCTATGAGTTATTTATGTAGTGATTGTCTCCCTTATAAACCATAAACTCCACAAGGGCAGGGCTGATGTCTCCTTTTTCACAGCGCCATGCTTGTTTATAGAGCAGGCATTCTATTAACATGTACTGAAAGAAAGGCACAAGAAATGAACCAGTGAATGCGCTTGCTCTCAAAACAGCTTTGGACTCTTGGAAACCTGCCTGGCTTGAAAATAACTCCAAGTCCAAGCAAAACTTAAGGAAGTGTAATTTGAAGAAACAACTTGTGTCTTGAATTTGTCAATGCCAGTTCTCTGTCTATTTTGCTTTGCTTTTCTACCTCTCAGGTTCAGGGCGACCTCGCCAGTCTCTAATCTCCTGGGGCATGTACTTCCCTTCTGCCCTGTAATAACAGGCTGCCTGGGGGCTTGCTGGGCTGTGGCTTGCGCAGTCCACAGGTGGCTTCTCCTCTCTGCAGCCAGAGGGGACCTTCCGGAGAGCAGGACTGTGCATCCGCCCTCCCTTGCTCCCCCAGCCCTTAGAGACAAGCTGGGCACATGTGGTTTTCCGGTCCTGTTGGAACAGGCTGACTGTTTGTTCCCTTGGTTCTGGTTTTTGTTTTTTTTTTTTTGACCCAAATTCATTCTTACTGGTGGCAAAGCACCTCAAAGAGCGTTTATGTAGTAAAGCTGGTAGCAGAAAATGCCAGTGCTTACATCCATACTCCCCTCAGTCCCTTTTTACCACCTCTTGCGCACCCCAGGCCTTGTTCCAAAACTAGCTCTGTGGTGAGTGTGGCAGGATGGCCCGCGGGTGCTCTGGCACTGCCTTGGCTGCTCAGAGAAGACACCTGGGGCGCCAGTGGCAGGTCAGCCCCAGTTGCCCTGCGTGAGCTCCAGCCTGTGCTCCTCCCTGACCCTGTCCTGCACCCTGCGCCCCCTCCCAGGGGCCTCACGTTATGTGCACACAAACCCTGGTCTGGAGCCTGCTTTGGGGAACCTAACCTATGACAGTTGGTTTCAAAAGTGGGACTGGGAAGCTAAGCACACTGGAGCCAGGGGTAAAGAAAAACCACAAGAAGGGATCCGAGAGCACCTGCTGGAGTGAACAGACATCGTTCACTCACATCCCACGTTCACAGTCACTCCACTTCATCACGGAGTTTTCACAGTGGAGACTGGCTACAATTTATAGGGAAAACTTACAAGAGGTGGGCTAGTTGGACCACTCATAGACCTCACTGTTACAACTAGACTGGAGGCAACGGATACCTACATAACCCTCCTCAAGCCCTCACCCTCGGCTGGCTGGCACTGCTGCTGGCTGCTCCTCTGATGGGGTGACCCAGCCCTTCATTTGTGATGAGTCTGAGCCCTGGTTACCATGGCCATGCCGGCTGTGATTGCTGGGTTGCAGTTAACCCTGGGCGTGGGAGTGACCTCCAGTTGCCCTGAGTTCCACAGATAGCCCCGCCTGGCCTGTGGTAGCAGCGACAGAGCCTCCTCCTAACGATCAGGGTTAATTACCCTGGCCGGCGTGGCAGCTTCTTTCTTTGCCTGATGTTCTCTCTACATGAGAAGCCCCCAAATGACCAAGTGGCTGCCATAGATTCAGGTTGAGTAGACTGTTTCTGAGTCTTCCTTCTGGAAATTAGGCTCTCTAGACCCACAGAACCTAAAGCTGTGACAATGGGAAGCCCAGGTTCCCCCAAATAGGTCACTGGCAGAGACGGTGAACAGGCCACTCCCGCCGCCTGTCCTTCCCTGGTCTGTGTTTCAGGTTCCTGTCCCTGTGGGCAGGGAAGACGCAGGTGCATGCACAGGTGCCCGGCAGGGTCAGTCTGAAGCCGCCCTCCATGAGGCTCTGCTGAGACCTCACCATGGATGGACCATCTCTCCTTCCCTGTACTGCTCCCCTCGCTGGTTTCCTCTAGGAGCCTCTCCTTGCTAAATTACTTGTACCCAAAAGAGTCTGCTTCCTGGGGAAGCCAACCTAAGAGGGGCCCGGAAGTCAGGATGAGTGGGGTGGGCAAAACTCTCTGATTTTGAGTAGATGCAGTGGACTGAAGCCAGAGCTGAAGGGAGGAAGTTTGAGCCACTGGACAAACCCTTGAACTGGACGTTGAGGGTCCTGCTCCTTTTGCCACCTGATTGAAAACAGGAAGAAATATGGGCCTTGGCCCTACCGTGTGTCTCACGGGGGTAAAGCTTTAGCTTTGAGCATACAGTGTTCATGGCACATTTATTTACATGTAGTGAATTTCAAAGTCAGTGAAATTATTTGCAGATAATAAATAAGAGAATATTAGCTGACACTTCTGGTACCTTTCTCTGGCCAGGCACCATACTAAATATTCAACAGGATTCTCCTTTCATCCTTACATCCACCCCATGCAGAAGGTGCATGATTAGAAATTAGTCCCATTTTATAGGCTGAAGGAGAGGTAGAGATTTGCCTGTATGAGCTGTGGGGCCAGGATGAAACAGGTCTGTGCTCTGAACTGCCCACTGCCCCACAAGTAGAGATACATGAGTGTTCCACCTTTCCCTAACACGTCTGTGGAATGCAGGGTATTTGCACACACACACAACCCACGGTTTATCTGAGTTGATGAGAAAGTGCTACTTGGCTGGTCTCCCCAGAGATGCTAAGGGCAGCTCTTAGCTCCTCTCATCCTCCTCCTGTACAGGAATTTGGTCGCTGTTAGTTGATATTTCTCATGACTTCATTTGGCATTTTCATGAGGAAGTCTTGGCATTACTTGGCTCTTGGATGGGCAGGTGTGCCCTGTGCGAAGTGCAGCAGCAGCATCAGTGGCTCCCTTTTCAGTCCGGATGTTCCAAAGTCTCTCTTTCCAGGCCAGAGTCACCATCTAAAACACCCTTATACTTACTGCTGTTTACTTCAAAAAAAAAAAAAAAAGGTTAACTTTCGACTCCTGGAAAGTAGTCTGTCAGGACTCTCTTGAGCACGAAATGAATTTGAATTTGGTTTGTTGATTTGTGGGTCTGGATTCCCACTATCCCTGGTGTCCTTTCAGAGACCAGATGCCTGTATATGTCCTTGTTAGACTGAAAGCCTTGGATGGTGAGACCTGTGTTTTGTTCGTTGCTAGGCATGGTCCCTGCCACACAGTAGGCTATCTAGAAATGGTTGTTGAATTAGCAAATGAATTGATAACACACTCAAGACAGTTGACCTGGTTCACAGATAAGAGCCCAGACTCTGGGACTGCACATCTGGATCCAAATCCCGTGGACTATATGACTGTGGGCAGATGACCTGATTTTTCAGTGGCTTGGTTTTCCTATCTGTACAATGGGTGTGACATCAATATACATCCTTCAAGACTGTTGGCAGGCCTAAGTGAGTCAGTATGTGTCAAGAACAGAGAACAAGGCCAGGCCTACAATAAGGGTTCTTTCACTGAATTCCCCAGACTGTGGCAACGGGGCAGGCATAAACCCTCTTCACTCTGGTTGCCCTTTCCTCATACCATCCTGGAGGAAGCAAGTTTTGTTGTATCTGTGTTAGCTTGACACCCCCTCCTTCTCATTCCCCACTGCAGTCTTTGTGTCTGGAGGTGGGGTGGTGGACTGCCAGATCTCACTGCACAGAAAAGTGCTGAGATGCTTAAAAACTCTTCCCTGCAAGGAGCGAGGACAGGATAGACTTTGTTTTTCTTGAAGCAAAGCTGGCAGTTTATCACTGCCTGTCAAAACCTCCCTCAAAGGCATCCCTTCTCAAACTTTTAAAACTCTCTCCCTGTCAGCCTTGTCAGAATGACAAAGTCCAGAGTCATTCTGTAGAGAAGGGGGTGACAGGAATGGGCTGACGCTGGAAGCCAGGTGTATGATGCTTTAGAGCAAGGAGGGAGGGGCAGCTGGGGCTCTCATGAAAAACAGTCTGCAAGCCACCAGAGGCAGGCTGCAGAAGGTTACCACTCTGGACCACTTAGCTCAGAGGGACTGCTTTCGATAGACTTAGAAAGCTACCCATTTCTTTGTTTATTCAACAAATCTTTTGGAGCATGTTTCATGTACTGAGTGCTGGGGATGCAGAGATGACCAAGGCAAACATCTCCGCTTGCACGGGAACTTACATTCATTAATGTCTGCCCAGCACCCACTGAAAATACTGCTCATGCAGGAAGGTTCACTGAACCATGGCAGTTCCTCAGGGATTCTCTAAAACGAAGTTGGAATGTCCAAGGCTTTTCAGCAAGTCAGCAAGAGTCTCTTGGCTTCTCTGGTCATGAGGAAAATGTAACAAGAGCCCTTGCTGTCATGTGTGAGGCTCAGTCCTGGCATTGGGAAGTCCAAGCCTCCAGTCGGTGTGTGCAGGACTCCATGCTCAAGAGTTAAGTCTTCACACCTCACACCCAACAGGATAGTCTCCACACACACACATACACCAGAAAATAACAAGTGTTGGCATAGATATGGAGAAACTGTAAACTTTGTGCACTATTTGTAGGAATGTAAAATGATGCGGCTTCTGATAACAATGTGGAGGTTCTTAAAAAATTAAAAATAGAACGACCATCTGATCCAGCAACCCCCACTTGTGGGTAGATATCTAAAAGAATTGAAAGCAGAGTATCAAAGAGGTATTTACACACCCATGTTCACAGCAGCACTGGTCACAATAACCAAGAGGTGGAAGCCACCCAGGTGTCCGTCAATAGACGAACGGGTAAACACAACGTGGTTTATACAGACAATGAAGTATCATTCAGCCTTGAGAAGGAGGGACATCCCATCACATGCTACAGCACGATGAGCCTAGAGGGCATTACGCCAAGTGAAATAAGTCCGCCACAGAAGACAGAATACCATATGATTCCACTTATATATGTGTTATCTAGAAGTCAAACTCAGAGAGATAGGAAGATGCGTGGTAGTTTGCAGGGGCTGGGGAAGAGGGAAGGAAAAGGAAGGTTGCTGTTTAATGGGTATGGTTTCAGGTTTGTAAGTTGGAAACAATCTGGAGATTTGTTTGACACCAATGTTAATATAGTAACAATGCTGAACTCTCCACTGAAAAATGGCTAAGATGCTAAATTATGTGTGTGTGTATACACACATACATACATATATCATATAATTTTTTAAAACACATTTTAAAAAAGAGACTTAATCTTCCAGTGGCCAAGGGGTATGGCTGCTGGTGTCTGGACCCAAGAAGAGGAGTGCCAGGTGTGTGTGTGTGTGTGTGTGTGTGTGTGTTTAGGGGGCAGTGAGGGTGGTCGATGGAGCATTCCTACATCCTCCTCTAAAGGTCCTGAAAGTCCAAATTAACCTGGTCACTAGAGAGTCTGGTGACTGTTTTTACTTGGACAAGGTCAAGGTCACCAGAAGAAGTGAACTGGGTTAAGTGACTGGCACTTGTCCCTGCCAGGTCTCCAAATTCCCCAAATTTTTATCACAGGAGAGGAAATAGAATACAGAGCAGGGGAAACTTTCAAGAGTTCAATTTTCAACTCTGCCACTTGCTTAGGTATGTAGCTTTTTTAGCAAGGTGTCTGAGCTCTCAAGTACCTCAGTTTCCTCATCTGTAAAATGGGGACAGTAATAGTCCATCATTGGCATAGGGCGAGGACTGAACAAGTCATCCTGTGGGATCCCTCAGCATTTCGTCCAATGTGCCGTGTTAGTGTTTAGAAAGTTCCAGTCTTCTTGACAGGGTTGAGGTGAGTATGGGAGAATTCATGTTGCAGTAAAGAACTGGGCATCTGGATGGAAATGCATTCAGTGAAAAGAAAATATGGCTACTTCTGGCCAGGATAAACTGATGGCCTGAGCCAGCTGGTCCTAGGTCAGAAGTCGGAGTAGCTTTGTGTGCTATCCAGAGCTATTTTGCTCAGCTTGGAAGTCTGGAAGGCCAGCCTTGGAGCCTGGAATGACAATCGGATGAGGGATGGCTGGCACCTCCCCAACAATATGTCCCCAGGAGTATTTCATTTTCCTTCTCTGCACACCCACACCGGGTGGGAGGAGGCAGCCCAGGTGTGTGGGGAGTGATAGGCCACATGTGCAGGAAGCTGTGGGTACCTCAGGCGGGGCCCTGGGACACACTCCAGTTCTGGGGCCTGGCGCCTCCCATCCAGGCTCCTCTGAAGAGTCACACAGACCAACTCCTGAGGATATGTTTTAAAACCGGTTCTTCCAGCCATAAACCCTGCAGCTCCTGACAAAACACACACCTAGGCGGAGCCAATTAGGGTGGGACGGTAGATCAGGACTCTAGGAATTTGGTGCCAGCCTCCCCTGCAGGTCACTCAGGGGTTGGGGCCCTGCCAGGCCTTGGCATCATCAGCTCAGAGCTGGGCAGCAAGCAGGCACCACCTCCATGTCTGCTTCCACGGAGCCCCGCTCCCTTCGGGCTGCTGTGGGAGTACACCCTCTGGTCTTGGGGCACCTGGGAGTCCTGCAGGGTAACCACTTTGTAATTGTAACACTGAAGCTGAAGGGTGCCAGTGAAGGACGGCTTCTTGAACTTGCTCTGTCTGTGGAGCCAGGCACTTTACACTCATTATCTCTATCCTCACACCCATTCCGTGGGGAGGGTACAGTTATTTATTCCCATTTTTTCAGATGAGAAAACTGAGGCTTCGTAGTGGTAAGACGCTTGCTTAAGGTCCCCAGTCTTTAAGTGATGGAATTGGTATTAAACCCAGGTCTGTCAGACTCCAGAACCTACTTATATCCTTTTCCTCTTTGGACCTCACACTGAAGATAAAATGATCCACCTTAGCTAGTGTATTTTGCACTGCCTATCACACTTACAGGCAACTGCCAGTGTTCAGTGTTGAGGCTAGAAGTGGTTAGTAATGATGTGAAACAGTTGAAAATCTCAAAATTTCACCTAAAATAGGATCAGAGCACTCTTTTTTTTTTCCCCCAAATTCTCCAGTGATTTCTCTACTTACCAGATGGAGTTTAAACTCTTTCGCCTGCAGTACAAAGCACCACAGAGAAGATGATAAAATGCCAAAACCCTGTTGCTCTTTTCTCTTTCAAAAGTAATCTTCAGGAAAAAAATAGCTCTGCTAAGTTGGGATTGGAACCCAAGGTTGGTGAGAACATGCCCGAGGAGCAGGAGAAGGTTGGAAGGGAGTCTCAGCGCCCTTCCCCACCCAGCCCACCCAGCCCCAGCCCAGGCTTCAAAGAGTAAAGGGCTTAGCTTTCTCCAAGGCTGTCGTTAATCTTTCACAGACAGAGCAAGGGGGAGAAGAGCTCCAGGGCCGGGCAAGACCCCTAGTTTTCCAAAAGGAGGACACTTTAGATTCTGTATACTGCATTCCCACTGGTACGAGGGAGCCCCACAGAAACTGCAGTGTATGCCACTGAGCAAATGGTTTGTGCCCCTTAACAATGGAAGCACAGGTCCCTAAAGAGCTACAGGGTCCACTTGAAACAAACCAGGTCTCACCTCACTTCCTCTTCTAATAGGGCTGCTGAGCTGGTTGATCAGGGAAGTGCTGATGACGTGGTATATATCTGATTTCAGCAAGCCAGCTGATAATGTCTTCCGTGACTTCCTCATAGTCAAAATTGGCCAATTGTGAGCTAGAGATACTTTTATTTGGAAGAATGCATAGCTGATTAAGGGCTTTGTGCATAGCTCAGTTGGTAAAGCATCTACCTACAATGCGGGAGACCTGGGTTTGATTCCTGGGTCAGATAGATCCCCTAGAGAAGGAAATGGCAACCTACTCCAGTATTCTCGCCTGGAAAATCCCATGGACAGAGGAGCCTGGCAGGCTACAGTCCATGGGATCGGAAGATTTGGACATGACTTAACGCTATCTTTTTTTTTAGTTGATTAAACATGTAACCTGGGGAATGCTGACCGATGGTGACTCCAAGGAGGTCTGTAGTGGTGGGCACCAAGTCTCTGGCCCGAGCTGGCTATTTTGGGTATTTTTATCAATAACACCAATGGCAGATGATGCAGCACTGGGAGAGATCGTTAGCAATTTGGATGCAGAAATAGGACCCAGGCAGACTGAAATAACGGGCAGGATCTAATAGTTTGAGACTCATTCAGAATAAGTAGAAAGTTCTGGACTTTGGTTTAACAAATCTATGACATGGGGTGAAAAGGACCCAGGGTTTTGGTGAACTGAAAGCTCCATTAAGTTCATAGGAATCAAGCCATGGTAAGGAGCTCATGGCTCCCCTCTGCCATCAGGGTGCTCTATCCTTCCATAGGATCAGATCCATATGTGATCTGGCCACCATCACTGGACAGGGTCTGGAATGTTCTGTGTTCTTGCACACTCCCACACCTCTGCATGCACTGTCCCCTCTCCCTGCTCCTCTAGATCACCTGATGGACTCCTAGTCACTCTTCAAGACCCAGATCAGCAGCTCTGCCTGAGTGGAGCCTCTTGGGACACTGAGGACCCAGTCACAGAGTCCTTGTTCCTCTGTGCCCCCTCACTCAACACATTTCACTCCAGTGACCAGTTCACTTGCTGCCTCCTTCACGGGACTGTGCACTCCCTGAGGGCCAGGGCTCTCTCACGCCCAACAAATATTTGCAGACAAGGTCTGGCTATCGCCAAAGCTAACCCTGTCTTTCGCTGTGTTTTTACAGGCGTGACGGGCAGAAAGGATTTTCTAATTCTGCTCACACGGGGCAGTTTGGACAACTTGAATGTGGATTTCAGTTCTGGGTCCCTCACTTCAAAAGAGACAATGAAACAAGATGGAGGGACCCCACTGAGGAGCAAGCTGGGTAGTAAGGAGAGCAGAAGCTCTGCCACATGAGGAAAAGCGAAACGACGGTCGTGTTCAGCCAGGAAAAGAGAAGGCTTAGATGAGGATGCAAAAACTGTCTTTTTAAATGTGTGGGAGAATGACAAGTGGTCTCTCTATGTCCAGGGAGGGAGTAGGGAGGTCAGAGTCTTCTCTAGGTACTCACAGAGTTCTCACAGAGTAGGATGTAGGATAGGATATGGATAAGAGCATGACTTGAGATTCCTGAGCCTGAATCCCAGCTGTGCCTTGGGCAAGTTGCCTCATCTCCTTGTCTGTTTCCTTATCTGTTAAATGGGATAATATTACCCAACTCATAGGAGGATTAAATGTGGCAATACATGAAATAAGTTCATAACAATGTCTGCTGTATTCCATAAATATTAGCATAAAAAACCAGTGTTGTCCCCAAAAGCCAAAGGGAGTTCTCTCTAGAGGACTGCAGATACCAGACTCAGAGCCTCGACCCTACTGCTCTGCCTGGGTGTGGATCCCTTGCTCTTCCCTGGTCTGTGAGCTTCTGTGGGTCTGAGCCCACCTCCTCTTCCCTCTTTGCCTATAGAATCCCATACTATCAGAACCCAAATTGTGGTTAAAGAACCAGTCCACTCTGGTCCAGGCACACCCTTAACATGTGTGGGGGCTGTGGTATAAATGACAGCCCCCAATACATGAAACTTCTAAATCAAGCTAATACCTGCTGAATAGAACATGTTCTAGCCTCAATACTCAAAGGTTACACTTTCATAACCACCTGGAAGGCCACATCTTCTTTATCCATTCATCGGTCAATGGATGTTTAGGTTGCTTCCATGTCTTGGCTATTTTAAATAGCACTGCAGTGAACATGTATTTGTATCTTTGCAAGTTAGGGTTTTTGTCTTCTCCAGATATACGCTCAGGAGTGGGATTGCTGAGTCATATGATAACTCTATTTTTAGCTTTTTAAGAGTCCTCTATACAGTTCTCCAGAGTGGCTACCCCAATTTACATTCCCACCCACAGTGCAGGAGGGTTCCTTTTCTTCCACACCCTCTCCAGCATTTATTATTTGTACTCTTTTAGGTGATGGCCATTCTTACCAGTGTGAAGTGGTATCTCATTATAGTTTTGATTTGCATTTCTCTAATAATTAGTGATGTCATACATCTTTTCATATGCTTTTTGGCCATCTGTATGTCTTCTTTGGAGAAATGTCTATCTAGGTCTTTAGCCCATTAAATTTTTTTTTCTAATTTATTTGTTTTTTAATTGAAGGATAATTGCTTTACATAATTTTGTTGTTTTCTGTCAAACCTCAACATGAATCAGCCATAGATATACATATGTTCCCTCCATCTTGAACCTCTCTCCCATCTCCCTCCCCATCCCACCCCTCTAGGTTGATACAGAGCCCCTGTTTGCGTTTCCTGAGCTGTACAGCAAATTCCCATTGGCTGTCTATTTTACATATGGTAATGTAAGTTTCCATGTTACTCTCTCCATACATCTCACCCTCTCTTCCCCTCTCCTCATGTCCATAAGTCTGTTCTCTATGTTTCTCCATTGCTGCCTTGCAAATAAATTCATCAGTACCATCTTTCTAGATTCCATATATATGCATTAGTATACAATATTTATATTTCTCTTTCTGACTTACCTCACTCTGTGTAATAGGTTCTAGGCTTATCTACCTCATTAGAACTAACTCAGTGTGTTCCTATTTATAGCTAAGTAATATTCCATTGTGTATACATACCACAACTTCTTTATCCATTAATCTCTCAATGGCCATCTAGGTTGCTTCCATGTTCTAGCTATTGTAAATAGTGCTGCAGTGAACATTGGGGTACATGTGTCGTTTTCAACTTTGGTTTCCTCAGGGTATATGCCTAGGAGTGGGATTGCTGGGTTGTATGGTAGTTTTATTCCTAGTTTTTTAAGGAATCTCCATACCATCTTCCATAGTTTCTGCCCATTTTTTTGATTGGGTTGTTTGTTTGTTTTTGATATGAGTTATATGAGCTGTTTGTATATTTCAGAAACTGAGCTCACATTAGTTGCATCCTTTGCAAATATTTTCTCCCAGTTCATAGATTGTCTTTTTGCTTTGTTTATGGTTTCTTTTGCTGTGCAAAAGTTTATAAACTTGATTAAGTCCCATTTGTTTCTTTTTATTTTTATTTTCATTTCCCTAGGAGATGAATCTGAAAAGATAGTGCTGCAATTTATCTCAAAGAGTCTTTTGTTTATGCTTTCATGTGGGAGTTTTATAGTATCTGGTCTAACATTAAGATCTTAATCCATTTCGTGTTTACTTTTGTACATAGTGTTAGGTAACATTCTAATTTCATTCTTTTTACATGTAGCTGTTCAGTTTTCCCAGCAACATGTATTGAAGAGACTGTCTTTTTTCCTTTGTATCCTTGCCTGCTTTGTCATGGATTAATTGACCATAGTATGTGGGTTTATTTCTGGGCTTTCTATCCTGTTCTACTGATCTATATGTCTGTTTTTGTGCCAGAACCATACTGTTTTGATCACTACAGCTTTGTGGTATAGTCTTAAGTCAGGGACCCTGATTCTTCCAGCTGCGTTTACCTTTCAAAAGATTGCTTTGGCTATTTGGGATCTTTGGTGTTTCCATACTGTTATCTTTCTAATATGCCTTCCTGCCTTCTGGAAATACTTCTTGGACAACTGTACTGGGAAACATTAGACACATGGTGGGAAGCCAGTGGAAGGAGAATTCTGGGGTGAGAATGGCTCTGGCCTCTGAAAATTACTCCAGCAGCCACTCTTTATTGCTAGAGAGCCCTAAATAAATATAACTTTAAAACTCTTGTTTTAAGTATTTTCAGAAAATCTAAATAGAAAGAATTCTCAGAGTCCACACCAGACTGCCATTCAGACTTCTAGAAATAGATTTAAATTGTTAGACTTAATGGAAAGCTGGGTGAGACACTATGATTTTTTGAGAAATAAGAAGACAGGCCAAAAGAAAATGCTTAATGCAAATAATTCTCCCTTCTCTTTTCCTCCTTGTTTTTGTCCTTCAGTTCTCTATTAAAACTTTAAACCAATGTCTTCCAGGCAGTGCTCTTACATCACACATTAGGTTGGAGTGATTTGTTCCCAATGCAAAGAAACCTGGTATTTTCTCAATTCATGGGGTGGGGTGGGGAAGGTGGAGAGTGGGAAATTAGGGTCGTGGTATAATTTTCTTCAGTTTTAAGAATTTTTATATTTAGATTTTTCTTAAAAATAACCTGAAACCCTTATGTGGATGGGAATCTAGGCTCTAATGTGAAGTGTGATCTGATTTATCATTGATTTTACTTATGAATAATTGAAAGTGTGCCACAAAGTGGCAGAACTCCAGTCATTCTGCCCTTAAAACAAACTGCTGCCCTGTAGAAGGGTGTTGAGATGCCAGCTGTGTACCATTCAGATATTGGTCCAGGAGGAGAGACACTGTGAGATGTGGTTACGGTGACCCTCAGCTTCCAAGACTCAGCCAGCCCCAACTTGTCTGATCCTCCATTTACACTGCAACATACCAGACCTAGAGATCGCCCAGCCCCCATATTGGTTCAGAAAACACTGTTGCCCCAGGCAACGGAACTTGGTCCAGGTAGAATGACCCACATACATCTCAGAGGACATTGTTCTGGAATGACCTGGCAGTATAGAAAGGATTTAGGAAGGTTTTCCTTGCCTGGGTATATGGAGAGACTCTGTCACTGGTCAACAAAGTCTTCTTTCTCTCCAGCACTCCTTGAACGAACCCAAAAAGCAGTCAGGACCTATGAGTGGAGTGTTAAAGTTGTTCAGTTTCACCTTCTGAGCTTGGTCATGGCTGGGAGTCTGTGTAGGTTCATAGCTAAGGAGTGGAGAAGGGGACACTAACTCCAGTTCAGGATGGAGAATCCCTGAACATCTCCCCTGGAGCCTGAGGTCCCCCACCCAGTGTTTGCTGATGACCTCCTGCATAGAAGATGACTTTCATCAAATTGCCACAAGGGACACAGAGCCTATCTTGCTATGTGCTTTGCTAAGGACAAAATCAATTCCCTGGGAATCAATAGGTGGTGGCATTTGAAGATCCCATCCCAACCCCCACCTCATTACTCCAGGTCCTCGTGTTCAATATTTGCATCACAGCCAGAGAGGGGTTAATGGGATCCACATCTATCCTGTAGGTGATTGTCTTTTATCAATTCTAATAAGTCACCAGTATTGGCAGATTGCAGGCCAGTTTTTCAGAACAGCCAATATTTAATAGACCGCCTCAGATGATTAAGTGAAATGATTTCTTGGAGCAGTCCCAGATGTAGCTCTAAAAGTGGTCTCAGCTAATTATCTCAAAGGGACAGAATCATAATGCCCCTTGCCAGTTTAAAGATGATTTCTGCCAAGATTACTGTTACTGCTAAGTCACTTCAGTTGTGTCTGACTCTGTGCGACCCCATAGACGGCAGCCCACCAGGCTCCCCCATCCCTGGGATTCTCCAGGCAAGAACACTGGAGTGGGTTGCCATTTCCTTCTCCAATGCATGAAAGTGAAAAGTGAAAGTAAAGTTGTTCAGTCGTGTCCGACCCTCAGCGACCCCATGGACCGCAGCCTTCCAGGCTCCTCCATCCATGGGATTTTCCAGGCAGGAGTACTGGAGTGGGGTGCCATTGCCTAAGGATTCAGCACTATGCTGAATAGGAGAGCTGTTGTTATAATGCTAAAATTTGAGAAGATAACAGCCATGGCAGGCTGAAGATAGGAAAGGACATAGAAGACAATCAAATTATCCAGGAAATAAAGATGATTTCTGCCAAGATTAGGGATTCTAAATCTAGGCTCTCCATGCCCAGAAGGTCTATGGTGAGGCCCCCATGGAACAATGAGCACCTTAGGTTTACAGAAAGTTGTGTGCATTTATTGCCATGTTCATCGAATTGCCAAGTGGATCCAGGACACCCTACAGAGGCTAAAACTGCCAACCTGAATTTTGGGTGCTATTTGTTTTACAGGCCCATTTCTACAGTCTCCCAATTAATTTTTCATTTTGATCTCTGCTTTTATTCTCTTACTCAGGGTGGCCTTTATAAATGGACCATTGTACCAAAAAAAGCTACTAGCTGATTCATGGAACTGTTTTTGCAGCTAAGAAAGAAACTATCTTTTTTTGTGGGGAAGCTAACACCTCCCTGCCAGTTCCTCCCCTCCTTGCCCAACATTAAGATATTCAAATCTAAACGTGGAATAATGTGGCCATGCTCAGCATCTTCAAAATAAAGGCAAACCTGAGTTCCCCCTCCACCCACAGATTACATTTAAGGTCAGATTTCCAAACATCTGAGGACAGTGTCTGTATGTCTCAGTGTGATTACTAAATTACACTCGGCTTCCTGTGATGAGGTATTTTCCTCCCCACACCCTGGCAATTACTTGCCAATTAATACAATTGAGAAACCACCTTATGACAACTTTTCATTTTGAATGTCAGGTTAACATTTTCCTTACTCTCCTCTAACCATGATTTCCTGAATTTTCAAGGCTTGGGCTGTCTCCCTTTCCCCTCTTCTTCAGCTTAAAACTGGGCAGGATTAGGGGTTGTTGCTCAGTCACTAAATTGTGTCCAATCAGTGACTCCTTGAGCTGCAGCACATCAGGTCCCTCTGTCCTTCACTGTCTCCCTGAGTTTGCTCAGATTCACACCCATTGAGTTGGTGATGCTATCTAACCATCTCGTCTTCTGCTGCCCCCTTCTCCTTTTGCCTTCAATCTTTCCCCAACACCAGGGTCTTTTCCAATGAGTCATCTCTTCACATCATATGACCAGAGTATTGTAACTTCAGCTTCAGCATCAATCTTTCTAATGGCTATTCAGGGTTAATTTTCTTTAGGATTGACTTGTTTGATCTCCTTGCAGTCCAAGGGACTCTCAAGAATCTTCTCTTGCACCCCAATTTGAAAGCATCAATTCTTCAGTGCTCAGCCTTCTTTATGGTCCAACTCCCATATCTGTACATGACTATTGGGAAAACTATAGCTTTGACTATACATACCTTTGCTGGCAAAGTGATGTCTCTAGTTTTTAATATGCTGTCTAGCTTTGTCATAGCTTTCCTTCCAAGGAGCAAGCGTCTTTTAATTTCAGGACTAAGAGTAGTGAATATTCACGTGAACATCTGAGTGAAGTATTTCTACCTACTTCCTTTCTAAATGCACCGGTAAGAAAGAAGGAGTGACGACAACAAGGGCTGCAGAGAACGCCTTACACATCTGCAGGCTGGCATGTTTGTGAGCCCAGATTAGCTCCTGGCACTATCTGGTGTCTGCAGAAAACAAAACCCTCTTGTTCAGGAGTTCTTTACCACCTGCGCTTCATTGCGCTCCAAGGCCCACCTGGAAGGGCGGTGAGGTGGGGGGAGTCAGCAGCAGCTGCATGGTGCCGTCCCCCTGGAGGAACGTGCACCGCATCTCTCTCCATCTTTCTCTTAGTGACTGGCTCAGCTCAGGAGGATGCAGGCAGCCATGGTGACCTGCTACCCTAGTGCCAGAAGACAGAACCCCCTTTCTTACGCTACCACTAGCTGTGTGACCTGGACAAGCAATTTAACTTCCTTCCCCTGCTGTCAAATGGAGACCATGATGTCAACATTACAGGGGTGTTGAGATGATTAAGCTGGGGGATGTAAAAGAGGTTAACATTCTATGTTATGTTCCTCTTATTCATGAAATGGGGATAATACTACCTAACAATATATAATATAATATAATATAATATAATATAATCCTTCTAAGTAATAGCCTACTAAGCGTTGAGCTCTGTGGAAGGCTGCAGGGAGTAAATATGTCTGAATATTTTTTTTAATGTTTGACTAGGATGTTAAAAACCTTTAAGATTTGATGCCACAAAAGGCATGAGTAAAACTAAAACAGGCTTTCCTAAAGTGGGGGGCAGCGGGGGAAACTAATTGAGAAAGGGTCCTGAAGTCAAATGTTTGGGAAACTCTGTAGCCTGTATATTCCTTTTAGGGGTTTACATCACATTAGTATATTAAAGTCCTGTGATTTAAAAAGGATGTTTATGATAAACTTGGTATTTGCACATTTATTTGGTCACTTAAAAAATGGACACTTCTATTTATGTCAGACTGTTTATATCCCAGATTCGATGTAACACACTTTGAGAAATATTAAATTGCCCTATTCCTAATGTAACCTAGCCAAGGATTGGATGATACAAATTGCTGTGATAATTTTAGAGACAGATTTTAAACTGAACTGGAAATTCAGAATGGGGGTTTCTGTAACTATACACTTAGTCATCAGAAATTTTTTAACCTATGATTGAAAAAGATTAACTTCTTGCAAAGGATGGGTTCTGAATCTTTTGGATTCAGAGATACCTGCCTCTGGTTTAACCAAAAAAACACCATCATCTTTGATGCATATTTTTTTAATCTATCTGCTAGGATCATCAAGGCACACAAGAAGGAAGTAGAGAAACCTTTACCCAGACATTCACATATTTTTTGCCACCTCAGCTGAAGCCGGGTTGGGTTGTTTGTTTTCGTCTCACAGTCGTGCACACTTTGTCTTTACGCAGGGACAGATGCCTCCAGTTTCACATCCAACAACATACGCAGGAGTATCTGTTGTTTATACATGCTCCCTACTAGCATATATTTTTCTTTTTAATCCTCAGCACAACCTTTCAAGGAAGGTATTTCCTCTGACAGATGAGAAGACTGAGACTTAAAGTTGTTAAGTTAACTTGCTTGTAGTAAGATGTAGAACTGAGTTTCAAAGGCCAGGTTGGCTCTCTGAAATGCTTGTATTCTTTCTAATTCTTTTGTCAGCTTCACTCCTCTTCCCCAAGATGCCTGAAGGTTTCTGTGGTGGCAGGATATCATACTCCACACCTTTTCTTACCTCCATAAAGTTACATCTGTCTTAGTGCTATAGACCGACTGTGGCTCTCTACAACTCATATGTTGAAACCTAATCCCCTAATCCCCAATATGATGGTGTAGCATTTGGGGCTTCTGGGAGGGGATGAGGTCATAAGGGTGGAGTCCTCATAAACAGGAATTGTACCCTTCTAAAAGAGGCCCCAGAGAACTCTCTAATCCCTTCTGCCATGTGAAGACACAGGGAATACACAGTCGTGATCCAGAAAGTGAGCCCTCACCAGGCGTTCATCTGCTGGTGACTTGATCTTGGACTTCCCAGCCTACAGCGCTACTGCTGCTAAGTCGCTTCAGTCGTGTCCAACTCTGTGTGACCCCATAGATGGAAGCCCATCAGGCACCCCCATCTGTGAGAAATAATGTCTACTGTTTAATAGCCATCCAAACTCTGGCATTTTGATACAGCAGCATGAAAGGACTAAGATAATTAGGAGTAAAAATCATCTGATCACTTTAATCAACACAGAAAAAACATTTGGTAAAATGCAGCACCCATTCATGGTAAAAACCCTCAGCAACTAGAAACCTCAAGTTCATAAGGATATCTACAGAAAACCCAATAGCTAACATCTTACTTAATGGTGAAAGATTAGACTTTCTCCCGAAGATCAGAAACAAGGCAAGGATGCCTGCTTTCACTTCTATTCAATGTTGTATTAGAGGTCCTAGACATTGAAATCTGGAGAAGGAAATGGCAACCCACCCCAGTGTTCTTGCCTGGAGAATCCCAGGGACAGGGGAGCCTGGTGGGCTGCCATCTATGGGGTCACACAGAGTCAGACATAACTGAAGCGACTTAGCAGCAGCAGCAGAAGCTGTTGAAATCAGGCATGAAAAGAAATAAAAGGCATAAAGATCAAGAAAGAACAAATAATATTTTCCTGGTGGTCCAGTGGCTGAGAATCCCCCTGCCAATGCAGGGGACATGAGTTTGGTCTCTGGTCCAGAAGGATCCCGTATGCCGCAGGGCAGCTCTGCCTGTGTGCCGCAACTACTGAGCCTGCGCTCTAGAGCCCGTGCTTCTCAACAAGGCAAGCCACTGCAATGAGGAGCCCAAACAACACAACTGGAGAGCAGCCCCCACTCACCAAAACTGGCGAAAACTCGAGCACGGCAACAAAGACCCAGGGCAGGCAAAAATTAATTAATTAATTTAAAAATATATTTAAAAAAGAAAGAATAAATAAAATTGTCTCTACTTACAGATGTTATGATTGCTTATATGTAGAATCCCAAAGAATCCACAAAATAAGAACTAATTAGTGAATTTAGTACAATTATACAATACAAAATTATTATAAGAAAATCAATTATATTCTTATACACTAGCAGCAATAAATTTGAAAATGAGATTTAAAAAAGCACTTCCTTTTATAACAGTACCACAAAACCTAAAATAGTTAAAACTATAACTAATAAAAAATGTTCAAGCCTTCCATGGTGAGAACTACAGATCATCACTGAGAAATTAAAAATATATAATGAAATGGAAAATTACACTGTGCTCATTGATTGGAAGACTCAATATTCTCCTTAAATTGATCTACAGATTCACCATATTCTAAATCAAAATGCCAGGAAGATCATTTGTAAAGATTGACAAGGTTATTCTAAAAAATATATTAAGATGTAAAGACATAGAATAACCAAAGCTAACTTGAAAAACAAAAGTTGGAGGACTTTCTCTGATTTTAAGACATTATCTATAGTAATCAGGATAGCCAAGTGCAACTACTTGGAAAAATAGTTTCATATTCTCTTAAAAAATTAAATATCCATCTGTCAAATGACCTGGACATTCTACTCCCAAGTAGAAATAAAAGAGAAAAGAAATGAGAGAAATGAAAATGTGTTCACAGAAGGCTTGTGCACAAATGTCCATAAAGTCTTATTTGAAATGATTCCAAATGGGTAATAACCCAAATGTCCATGATAGGTAAATAGAAAAAGAAATTGTGGTATATTACATAATGGTATGTATGCTGCTGTGCTATGCGTAGATGCTCAGTCGTGTCCGACTCTTTGCAACCCATGGACTGTAGCTCTTCAGGCTCCTCTGTCCATGGGATTCTCCAGGCAAGAATATTGAAGTGGGTTGCCATGTCCTCCTCCATGGGATCTTCCCAATCCAGGTCGAACCCAGGTCTTCTGCATTGCAGGTGGATTCTTTACTGTCTGAGCCACCATGGAAGCCCATAATGGTATGTATGCTTCTTAGCAAAAAAAAAAAAAAAATAAAAAAGAACAATGACTACATGCACAAACATGGATGAACCTTAAAATAATTATGCTGACTGAAAGAAGTCAGTTACCTCCTCCTAAAAATACATATAATATGATTTCATTTATTTAAAGTTTTTGAACATGTACCCTAAGCTGTCATGATAGAAAGATCAGTGGCTGCCTCAGGATGGGGGTAGAGAAAGGAATAGATGACAGAGAGGCACAAAGAAACTTTTTGGGGTTATGGAAATCAATGTTCATTATTCTGACTGAGGTGATAGTTTCATGGGATAAACATTTGCCTAAACGCACCAAGTTTTACAGTTTTAATTTTTGCAGTTTATTGAATGTCAGTTACCTTAGTAAAGTTGAAAAGATCACACCTGTCCTGGCCCATGTGTTCAGAGCTTGTTCCTAGTTTCCTAAGAATCAGATCATAAGTAATACAATAACGGAGGGACTTTTGAGAACTTAAAGAAGGACCATTAAAGTCAGGAAGTTCTATCAAGAAAATTAGACTCATTTTCTTTTTAAAAAGGGTTCTTGGTGTGGGAGAGCAAAGGAGCATGCCGGCCCCTGTTGCAGGGACTTTAACAGGCCTTTCTGGGCTCTCATGGTGCCTGGTAAACAGAACCTGGAGGTACGGAGGTGTACGGACTGATGAAGATGTAGGTGGATGGCGTCGGGAGGTTGAATGACCCAGATGGTGTGGATGAAGGACCTGACGTCACCCAGAGGGTAGTGTTTGCTGACAGCCATCTGCCACTGCTTGGCATTCCGTCAGTGACTTAAATGAGAACATACATTATATGCTTGTTTGATATACATTTAGCAAGAAATCGATTGAGTCCTACAGTGTAACAGGCACTGAGCTGGTCCTGCACAGATTGATCTTGGGAGGAGGCTCCTGAGCCACCTGGAGCTGAAATAAGAAAGAAAATCAGTGGGACATACATACTCACAAATACCTCATTCAAAACCTTGATTTGACATGAAGAACTTAGAATACAAGAGAGAACATGGAGTTCCAGAAAGAGCTAGAAGGAGGGTGTGTGGGGGTTGGAGGACATGAAGTCAGGTGGCCAAGAGGTTGCAGGAGTCTGGACTTGGTGGCTGGGGCTTTGGCTCTGAGAGGAGGGCAACAGTGGAGGATTAGAGCAGAGGACTGACGTGGGCAGGCTTCTCATGCGGTGCTAGTGGAAAAGAACCCGCCCGCCAATGCAGGAGATGTAAGAGACACAGATTCAATCCCTGGGTCAGAAAGATCCTCCAGAGGAAGGCACGGCCACCCACTGAGATGCTGAAGGCTAAGGAGTCTGGTAGGCCCTCAAGAGAGAGATCAGGGCCTGAGCTGGACAAGGGTGGGGGCCAGGCACGGAGCCTCTGTAATGTGCTCCCCAACTCTGGCCTCTGGCCCTTTCACCATAGCCTGTGACACCACTTTGTCTCACGGGACAGCGGAGGCAACAGGTCTCCTGCCCCTTGTCTGCCCCTGTCCCAGTCTGTGACTGTAAGCATCGAGTGTCTGAGCTTCTCTCTGATTGTCCTAATCTGTGTCCCTTAAAAAGGTGTCTGGATTTTCAACATATCTGGCTACAAATCTTGGCTCCATTACTTATCAGCTACGGCTAAGTTACCAAACTTTCCGAGCCTCAGTTTTCTCTCTGTAAAGTGGGCATAAAAGTATTGACATGTACTGTGTGCTTAGTCTCAGTCGTGTCTGACTCATTGCAACCCTATGGACTATAGTCCACCAGGTGTCTCTGTCCCTGGGGTTCTCCAGACAAGAGTACTGAAGTGGGTGGCCATGCCCTCCTCCAGGGGATCTTCCCAGCCCAGGGATTGAACCCAGGTCTCCTGCACTGCAGGCAATTCTTTACCATCTGAGCCACCAGGGAAGCCCAAGAATACTGGAGTGGATAGCCTATCCCTTCTCCAGAGAATCTTTCCGACCCAGGAATCAAAAGCAGGTCAGGGATGCTGTTAAATATTCTGCATTGTACAGGACAGTCCCCCACAACAAAGAATTATCTAACCCCTGCATCGCAGGCAGATTCTTTCCCAGATGAGCTACCAGGGAAGCCCATCAACATGTACACACTCATATTTAAAATGGATAACCAATAAGACCTACTGTATAGCACAGGAAACTCTGCTCAGTGTTACGTGGCAGCCTGGATGGGAGGGGAGTTTGAGGGAGATGGATACATGTATGTGTAAGGCTGAGTCATTCCCCTGAAACTATCACAATATTGTTAATCAGCTACACACCAATAAAAATAAAAAGTTTAAAAATATCCGCCCTAGTAGGATTATTATAAGGATTTATGCCTTTTTATTGTGTAAAATTTAGGCCTTTCCTCAGCTTTTGCCCCAGTGAATCCGAATTGCTTTCTGGCCTTCATTTAAAAAAAATTAATTATATACTTCTGGCCATGTTGGGTCTTTGTTGCTGCACAGGCTTTTCTCTAGTTGGCGCATGAGCTTCTCATTGCAGTGGCTTCTCTTGTTGGGGAGCACGGGTTCTAGGACAATTGGGCTCAGTAGTTGTGGCTCCCAAGCTCTAGAGCAGAAGCTCAGTAGCTGTGGTACATGGGCTTAGTCGCTCCATGGCATGTAGAATCTTCTTGGACCAGGGATTGAAACTGTGTCTCCCTGGCCTTCATTTTGAGACACAGGGCCAGATGGCAATAAAATTAGTAAATGTTAAAGATCATGTATGGATGTGAGAGTTGGACTGTAAAGAAAGCTGAGCGCGGAAGAATTGATACTTTTGAACTGTGGTGTTGGAGAAGACTCTTGAGAGTCCCTTGGACTGCAAGGAGATCCAACCAGTCCATCCTAAAGGAGATTAGTCCTGGGTGTTCAATGGAAGGACTGATGCTGAAGCTGAAACTCCAGTACTTTGGCCACCTCATGTGAAGAGTTGACTCATTGGAAAAGACCCTGATGCTGGAGGGATTGGGGGCAGGAGAAGAAGGGGACGACAGAGGATGAGATGGCTGGATGGCATCACCAACTAGACGGACATGTTTGAATAAACTCTGGGAGTTGGTGATGGACAGGGAGGCCAGGTGTGCTGTGACTCATGGGGTCGCAAAGAGTCAGACACGACTGAGCGACTGAACTGAACTGAACTGAAAGATCACTATTGGAAATGTTGCAAATTCACCTCTAGTGCCAGGACTTCTCTAGGCAGATACAAGGTCCATTGTAGAACTTTGTTCTGTTAAGATGGGCATCATTAAAGTCTTGAGGTGGAAAGGTCCTTGGTGGCCCCCACATTGAGCTAGAGGGGACACCGGGGACACCATCTCCAGCATGACACGGGCTGTTCCATCCCAAAGACTCTTGCTTACTGGTTCTGAACTGGGGGATTTTGCCCTCCCAGAAACATTTGGCAATGTCTGGAGACATTTTGTTGTCATGACTCAGGGATGATACTAGCGTCTGGTGGACAGAGATCAAGGATGCTATCAAATATCCTACATTGTACAGGACAGTCCCCCACAACAAAGAATTACGCAACCCCAAATGTCAAGAGTGCCAAGATTGAGAAACCCTGGTCTAGTAAGAAAGCTGGATCAGAATTCCAATTCTATCATATATAGCTGTGTGACTTTGGGCAAGTTACTTAACTTGTTTTTACATCTGTAAAACAAGGATGATAGTATGAGCTAGTACCTCCATAAGACTGTTGTGAGCATTAAATGAATTCGTGGTATGTGCAGTGTTTAGATCTGTGACTGGGGCATGGGGAAACCCAATTTAGGAGTTTGGTTTTGAACAATTCCTCAGAACCATAACTCTGAGGTCAGAGCTCTTCCCCCAGGGACTACCCCATCCCCAGAGAAGTCTTCTATTCCCTGGGCTGTGCATGCCCTTTCGCTGTAACTGACCCTGCTCTCAGACTTGTTACCACTCTGGGCTCTTTTCTGGGAAGACTCTAGTGTGTCAGTGTTGAAATAAGCCTCTTACAGTGGCACCCAACAAGCCAGATGTCCTGGAAGCACAGAAGGACCACGCTCTTACCTGCCTTATTAGATGAGCCCTTTGATGAAGGCTGTCTCTGTCGGGCTGGCTTCTAAAACAAGAATTGTGTGCTGCCGCTGTCTGTTTACCCTTGACCAACTGGAACCTCCTTGCCTTTATTCTGCAGAGGAGGGGTGCTCAGGTACAGAGTGCTCTGGGCAGAAATCACAGAAAATATGGTGCTCCAATGACAAATGATGTACCAAAAAATAATTTTCCACTGAGCCTGAAAATTCAGTGAAAGAAACCCCCATTTTCCTTGAAGTGAAGTGGATTGTTACTGAACAGGAAAGAACTTCCCAGAAAAGCCAAGTAGAAGACCCTGACACCTGCATGCCTCACTCCTCTCCTCACCTCCCCTCCCCCGCTCAGTTGTGTCATTAGTCTTAGTCACTGCTTTAGCTCAGACGGTAAAGTGTCTGTCTGCAATGCAGGAGACCCAGGTTCAATCCCTGGATTGGGAAGATGCCCTGGAGAAGGCAATGGCAACCCACTCCAGTGCTCTTGCCTGGAAAATCCCGTGGACGGAGGAGCCTGGTAGGCTGCAGTCTGTGGGGTCGCTAAGAGTCGGACACGGCTGAGTGACTTCACTTTCACTTTTCACTTTCATGCATTGGAGAAGGAAATGGCAACCCACTCCAGTGTTCTTGCCTGGAGAATCCCAGGGACCGGGGAGCCTTGTGGGCTGCCGTCTATGGGGTCGCACAGAGTCGGACACGACTGAAGTGACTTAGCAGCAGCAGCAGCAGCAATCCCCTCAGGAAGTAGCCTCTTCTACATATGGGAGCTCATAAAAGATTCTTCTTTGTCTAACAGCTTCATCCCACTGTAGCCTGGACAGTGACTGTTTGACACGTAATTACTGGGGCCCCTGCTCCAGTCAACAGCAAGAGCAAGGTCATTTCCAAACTTCCCAAAGTCTCAGGGGAGCCCACTTAAGCATTCCTCCCACAGACTTCTGAGAAGATCTGTTAAGCTGTAATGGCTTCAATTTGGTCCAATTAACCTCACACTGGGCTAACTTCTGCCCTTAGCTGTGTGTTGGCAGCTACTGCTGATTCCAGGTACAGTAGTGGGCAGGTAACAGTGGAAATTAACTTGGTGGATTAAAGGAACAAATGTTAACCATATCCTTCAAGCATGAGGGGGAACAACAACCTGCTGAAGCATCGCCCAGCAAACATGCACCATGCGCCCAGAAGTCTTCACAAAAGCCAAATCAAGTGGAAATGAAGTGCACGGCCAACTTAGATCATGAGGGAGGTTTGCTTGTTTGCTTTATGTTGTCAGGTGCTTTTTATTTGCAGAATATATTGAATAGCCATTATTTTCAGCTCCTGTGATTATAAGTCTGAACCAGTGCCTTTCAAGGCATAAAGCCTTTTTAAAACCGCAACAACCCAGTTTTCTTTGGAACTTTCACTCTAAGTTAGAGTTTCAGAGTAAGGCTGCCCTATCCAAGTGGGAAACCTAGAGCCTGCTGTTTGCTTTATCACTCAGCATCCTTTTGGGGTCTCCTCCACATCCAGGATTATGCTCTTCTTCACATGCCTTTGAATGGACATGTTCGTTTCCCAGGGCTTCCCTGGTGGCTCAGTGGTAAAGAATCTGCCTGTCAACACAGGACATGCTGGTTCGATCCCTGGGTCGGGAAGATCCCCTGGAAAAGGAAATGCTAACCCACTCCAGTATTCTTGCCTGGGAAATCCCATGGACAGAGGAGCCTAGTTCAAGGGGTCGCAAAAGAGTCAGACATGACTCAGTGACTAAACATCAACAGCAGCAATGGGAAATGGCACTCGGACAACGAGCTCAGAGCCAGCCCTGGAGAGTTGCGGTCCTCTGACTCAGGAATCGGGACACAGATTCCAACCTGCATTCCACAGAACCCTGGGGTGTTCAGGGGGTTGAGGGAAAGGAGGGAGAAGCAAATCCCATCCTCTCTTCCTGTTCAACCAGAGTACCTCCACTTCGATACATTTTTAACCTTTAAAGATTTTTAACACTTACATAGAAACACTTACACCTATCTGGAATGTGCAGCTCAGTGAGATTTTACAGACCCTGTGCATGTGTGGAACCAACCCTGCTCTAGAAGCAGAACGTTTCCAGCCCCCTGGTGCTCCTTTTGAGCGCTGCCCTCAAAAGGAGAGCCATGCTCTTGATTTCTGATAGTATCTCATTGATACATTCTGCACATTGAGGCCTCACATAGGTTTTTAAAAACTTTTTATTTTGGAATAATTATAGACTTACAGAAAGGTGCAAAGATAGTACAGCAAGGAACATAGAATTTTATGTTCTTTTTCAATGTTCACAATTTTTTTCAAAAGAAGCTTAAAAACCAGTGGCTGAGTAGAAAATGGACAGGTTTTGGAGTTGGACCTCATGGGATTGAGTCGAAAGTGCTTTCCTTTATCCTCGTATAACCCAGACATGTCGTTAACCTTCCTGAGCTGCAGATGAGGTCCATACTACTTTCCTGTGGCTGGTAGGTTTAAAAAAAGTGAGGCACTGCGTGAGCATGTGTGTAAACCGGGGACACCGCATGGCGGTCTGGCTTCTCCGGGGCTCTCGGGGGAGAGCTGGATGATCAGGAGTGGCCCAGCACCGCCTGGCGGTTTGCAGCTTCATTTGGTTTGCAGGCATCATGGAGCACTCAGTTACCCCAACTCTTCTGTCCTTCCTCTGCCTCCCCTGCCGGCTGTAGCCTCTCTCCCCTGCTGTTCCTGTGGGCGGAGCACCAAGCAGGTGCGGCCCAGGAGGGAGGCCTGGGGAGGGCTGACCAAGCAGGTTCAGGAGGCCGTGTCCCATTCAGCTGCTGGGGCCAGGCCTGCCCTTGGTCCCTTACCTGTGGGCTGGCCATTGTGAAACCAACCCTGCTTCCATGCCACCTGGAAAGACCACCCCACCCCACCCCACCCCACCCCCCATTCTGGGGAAGGGTGTGGCTCCCTGCTCACAGAAGGAGAATTCCCACTATGGATGGGTGACAAAAGGCAGCCTCAAGGAGTGCCCTTACTAAACCGGAAGGCATCTGACCTCCTGTCCTTTCTGGGAGGACAGGAGGTCCTGAGTCAGACCCTGAGTCATCCCAGAGAAGATGAGCTGAGTTCATATGACCCATCTCAGAGGTCTGAACCTGCGCAGATAGGTGGGAGCCACCTGAGAGATAAACCCTGGGTGGGTGGGCTCAACAATGGACAAAGGCTGTGGGTCGGCTCCTGTCCACTCTGCCCATCTCAGGCTGTACCTGCCACACCTCCAGGTCAGAGAAGGGGAAGGATGCAGAGGAAAGACTTGCTCCGTGGGTTGCCTGCCATCTCTCAGGTTTCAGAGCACGGCCTGACCTGTCTTTGGAGGCAGCTTTGCCATTCTGGGAAATGCCCCCTTTCCTTTCTTGGTGGTTAACCTTTCTGGGACACTTTAGGGTGGCGGTCTTAAGTCTAAGGTCAGGAAGCTCCAGGGAAGCAAGGGTGAGGGTGTGGCTGGTGGTGATGAGTATAACAAGAGACAGGACGGTAGGGAGGAACTTGAGCAATGTGGGAGAGAGGACTGGTCCTGGTGGGAACCTCAGACAGCCTGGACACCCTGTTACTTAAGATAGGTGTCATATATTGAATTCCTGCACGAGCCATGCATTGAGCTGAGTGCTTGGCATGTATTGTTGTCATTTAATCTCAGTAACCCTTTGGAGGTCATTAGCACCATTAGAATGTCCTTTAAGTAATTTGCCTAAGGTCATGTAGCTGGTAAGTGGCAGAGCTGGAATATGTTCCATCTGTGCAGCTCCAAACCCCTGTCTCCTTTCTCCTTCCCCCTTGTCTGCCATGGAGACTCTCAGCCTTCTGGTCTGTTCTGGAAAGGGTTATTCTCACCTAACTGCCTTCCATGCTTATTGGGAGCGACTGACAACTGTTATACAAATACTGAGGGCTATTGGTATTTTAACGAGAGCCTGGGTAGCAGAACAGCCACCAGCATTTCTGGAGACTTGTGGTTCTCAAAGTGAGGACACAGGCATTGCAGTTTGCAGATGCTATTCGCCTTCATTATCTCCTCTCTTTTTAGCAGACTATAGAAGGCATCAGAATTACCTAGAGGGTTTGTTCAAACACAAATTGCTTGCCCACAACCCACAAGTGCCGAGTCTGTAGGTCTGGGGTGGGACCTAAGAATTTGCATTTTTCATTTCCAGGTGCTGCTCGTGGGCTGTCCTGGGGCTCACACTTTGAGAACCACTGCACTGTAGCACTCCTGTAAGATTAGATGAGCAGGTGTTATTAATGTTTCCATCTTTCAGAGAAAAAAATTGACATGTGGGGAGGTTTGGTGACTTGGGATTAAATGACAGTTAACAAAAAGCAGGAGCAGGGCTTTAAAACAGAATGTGACATCTTATAGCTCAGACCACTGCTTCTCAACAGGTCTATGTAGCACTGAGAGTTCTGCAGTGATGATCCTCCAAATTAAATGAACCACTTCTGGGTCATTTGGGTGACCACCAAGCCTCAAGTGCCTCCTGGCTCTTTGGGGCCTGCAGGCTGTGAAGGCAGTACCCCTAGTGAGGTGGGAGACCTGGGCCTCCCCAGAGGATGTGACAGGAAAAGCCTGCCAGAAGCCAAAGCCCGCGTTCACAGGCATGCAGACACACACCTGTGTCTCTACGCCTGTCTTTATCTAACAGCTTGCAGCAAGAATTGGCCAGCAAGGCACGAACCTTATCTTTAAGTGGAAGAGGCAGAGGTCTCGGATGGCCACAGTTAGAGATGGCTTTCAAGGCTCGCTTCTGGCAGAACTTTGGTTTAATATGAAAGTGATGATCTTGAAGTGGCCAAAAAGCTCTGCAGTTATTAATGCTATTTCCCACCATGTACCCAGTGCACAGGCATCCTCTGCCAATACAGTTTCTATGGCCAAGTGCAGAAGCCAACGCAGACCCACACTAAATCTTCCATTTAATTGGTGTTGGCAATTTAGTTTCAGCAAAACCAGACACTTACCTAAGTACCATAAAGTTTAAGGGGTTTTAATTAAATTTCATATCTAGCTTATATTTAGTTTGGATATAGTCAAGAAACATAGTGAAATAATTTAAATCAGTGATAAGAGGCTTGAGGGATTGTTTTTTTAAACAGAGAGATCTACTTCTTATGTTTAAGAAATTCTGCTCATGAGATAATAATGAGACAATGTAAGTGAAAGCTCTGAACTGTGAAGTGCCATATATATGTTCATCCTTAATTGTTTTTTTCAGTTTCTTCTTTTAAATAGCATACTTAAAAATTGAGGTATAGTTGATTTACAGTATTCTGTGTCGGGTGTATGACAGTGATTCGCAATTTTTAAAGGTTATACTCCATTTAAAGGTTATACTCCATTTGGAGAAGGAAATGGCAACCCACTCCAGTACTCTGCCTGGAGAATCCCATGGATGGAGGAGCCTGGTAGGCTGCAGACCATGGGGTTGCAAAGAGTCGGACATGACTGAGCGACTTCACTTCACTCACTTCATACTTTATCACTGGAGAAGGAAATGGCAACCCACTCCAGTATTCTTTCCTGGAGAATCCCATGGACAGAGGGCCTGGCTGGCCATGGTCCATGGGGTCGCAGAGAGTCGGACATGACTGAAGTGACTAAGCACGCATACTCCATTTACACTTATAAAAAATTGGCTGTATTCCCTGTGCTGTACAATATATACTTGTAGCTTGTTTTATACATAGTAGTTTGCACTTCTTAACTGCATACCCCTATCTCTCTCCTCCCACTTCTCTCCCCACTGGTAACCACCAGTTTGTTTTCTATATCTGTGAGTCTGTTTCTTTGTTATAGTCACTAGTTTGTTTTATTTTCTTTTATTCCACATACAAGTAATATCATACAGTATTTATCTTTCTCTGACTTATTTCACTAAGTGTAATAGCCTCCAAGTTCATGCATGTTGTTGCAAATGGCAGCATTTCATTCTTTTTTATGGCTGAGTAGTATTCTGTTGTGTGTTCACATCTTCTTGATCCTTTCATATGTTGATGGACACTAAAGTTGTTTACATATTTTCAGTTCAGTCACTCAGTTGTGTCTGACTCTCTGCGACCCCATGGACTGCAGCATGCCAGGCCTCTCTGTCCATCACCAGCTCCTGGAGTTTACTCACACTCATGTCCATTGAATTGGTGATGCCATCCAACCATCTCATCCTCTGTCGTCCCCTTTTCTTCTCACCTTCAATCTTTCCCAGTATCAGGGTCTTTTCAAATAAGTCAGTTCCTCACATCAGGTGGCCAAAGTATTGGAGTTTCAGCTTCAGCATCAGTCCTTCCAATGAACACTCAGGACTGATCTCCTTTAGGATGGACTGATTGGATCTCCTTGCAGTCCAAGGGACTCTCAAGAGTCTTCTCCAGCACCACAGTTCAAAAGCATAATTCTCCTGTGCTCAGCTTTCTTTATAGTCCAACTCTCACATCCATACATGACTACTGGAAAAACTATAGCCTGGATTAGATGGACCTTTGTTGGCAAAGTAATGTCTCTGCTTTTTAATATGCTATCTAGGTCCATATCTTGGTTATTATAAATAATCCTGCTATGAACATTGGGGTGCATGTAGCTTTCTGAATTAGTACTTTTGTTTCAGATATATATGATCAGAAGTGGAATTTCTGGGTCATAGGTAGGTCTAATTTTAGTTTTTTGAGGAATCTGAATATTGTTTCCCAAAGAGGCTACACCAACATTCCCACCAACAATGTACAATGGTTTTCTTTCTTCTATATCCTTGCCAACATTTGTTATGTGTCCTTTTTGATGACAGTCATTCTAACAAGTCTCAGGTGATATCTCCTTGTGGTTTTGATTTGCACTTCTCTGATGATTAACGATGTTGAACATCTTTCCATGCACCCATTTCTGTCCTTATTTTTCCCCAGCTTTATTGAGATATAATTGACTTACAACATTATGTAAAGTTAAGGTGTACAAGGTAGTGATTTGATACATGCATATATTGCAAAATAAGGTTAGTTAACACATCTACCACCTCACATAGTTACATTATGTGTGTGTGATGAGAACTTTTAGAATATACTCTTATCAACTTTCAAATATACAATACAGTATTGTGAATTATAGTTGCCATGCTGTATAATACATCCCTAGAAGTTACTCATCTTATAACTGAAAGTTTATAAAAACCTTTTTACCATCTTCACCCATTTTCCCACCTCCACACCCTTCCCTTTAGCAACTGCCAATCTGTTCTCTGTTCCTATGAGCTTGGTAATTTTAGATGTCACATATAATGAGAGGGTGCATATATATATAGTCCCTTAGTCTTGTCTAACTCTTTGCGACCCCATTGATTGTAGACTGGTGTAGCCCTCCGGGTTCCTCTGTCCATGGGAATTCTCCAGGCAAAAATACTAGAGTGGGTTGCCACGCCTTCCTCCTGGGAATCCTCCCAACTCAAGGATCAAACCCTGGTCTCCTGGACTGCAGGCAGATTCCTTACCAGTTGAGCTACTAGGGAAGCCCATAGTGTCTGTTTTCCTCCCTCCTTACTGTTCTGTCTGTCCTTTTGCAAAGTACTAGCTGACTGCCCCACCTACTTCTGTAATTCTGCACTTCCCTCTTCCTGCCCCTCCCACCACATTCTTAGAGCAGAACCAGCCACTTGGCTCCAACTAGAAGTGATCAGTTCCATGGAGCCCAATTCCAGGGCTTGCCGAGGGAGGCTAGATTCTATTCTGCTAGACCTGGGTGGGGCCTTGGAGGTCTTCTGGTCCCTCCTATGTGATATGAGGAAGTGAAACCAGAGACACTGGCCCTGAACTTCTCAATACCACAGAGAGAGTCAGTGCCAGGTCCAGGAATGAACTGTCTGGATTCATTTTGAATAAATTCTCTTTTCCCCATTCTTTCTGTTATACACCAGGGTGGAAAAAGGAGCCAACTTTTCTGGAGACTCAGGACCCATTTGGCAGAGAAGCACATAGAAAAGCCAGAGAATGCAGCCTGGAGAGATGGAAGATGCCAGTCAGGTCTCACTAGTGTCTAGGAATGGAAGGTAAGAAGGCAGAGGGAATGGTTTCTAGTGCTTAGAAAGTTGCCCTGAAATGGTTCTATGTTCTCAAGAGCTTCAGAATGAAGGCTAAGGTATTCCTGTTAAAGATATACTGAGAGGGCTCTTTGTCTTGGCAGAATTCTTTTTTTTTTTTTTTCCTTCTATTTTTACCCCTTAAAATGGGAATTTCAAAGACTCACTTGCAGGAAGGGGAGAGGCCTATGAGGAGGATAGTGAGTCACTGCAGAAAACGAAGGCCTTAGGAGGGGGAGGGAGCTGATGCTCTGAAACAGGGAAGAGGAGGCCCTTTTTAGTCACAGCATGCGTCAATCATTGCAGCTTGGCAAATGGCAGTGAACCTAGGAGGACTTTCTTTCATACTGGAATCAGGAACCTAAGCCTTAGGATATTTTCATTTAAGTAAATATTTTGCTCGAAATTTTTAAAAAGTTAAAAGGATTAAAGACTTGGAATACGTCAAATATGTAGAATCAGGCCCAGGCATTACCTTAAGAGAGGAGTGTGTTTAGTTTAGTTTTTTTTTTTTTTCATTTTTAAATCATTGCCTCAGAAATCAGTATGTGGTATATTTTGCTGCATGAAAATTTGAAATGGCAAAAGTTTTTAGCTGTTTGAACATGAAGATACTTATCAGAAATACAAAACAGTCCAACCCTCCCTTTCCAGATCCTAATATACAGTCAAATGCCCACAGTTCGTCTTTAATCAGATAAAGAGATCCCTGGTGCTTCGTAGGCTGAACTCTTTTCAGGACAACGGTATGTCTTAAATCAAAACCACATCTCAGTTCTGGATATAGGTTTACATTATGAGTGGTGACTTTTAACTTCATTCCAGTTGATTTATGATATAAGCGAGGCATAGAGTTTGGCTCATAGCAGTAATTCATGTTCTGCGATGGAGCTCCAAGTTTCCAGAAATAATCGTGTCGTCTAGGTGGCCAGTCCAGTGAACCTGAGTCACTGTCGCGGGACACATGCTTGAAAATTCAGCCACACCCCCTGGGCTTCAACTCCAGAGGCTGGCCAGAGAGATGTATGTGTGATTCACACCGTCTAATCTGTGACACTCTCCTTCAGTTACGACTTCATTTCCCCCAAATAAGGCTTCAGTGGTTCAAATCTGTGCCACAGTGGCAACTGGGCAGTTCAGGGAAAGAAAGATTGTTTCTAAGTCCTCTTGCACCACCACATGCCTGAGTGAACAGGACGCCTGTATTTCCATGTTCACGTGAGAAATGCTCTCCTCCCTAGAGCCACAGCTCCCTGCCTTCAGACAATTTATACCATTGTAAGAAGGTAGGCTTGTCAGAGTACGTCAATGCTAACAAGACCCACATCTGAGGAAGCAGCATAGGAAATCTCTCCAAGCTCTCCAAACCCTGCCGTTTGTGTGAAAACAGACTAGATGTGTGCACTCATCCAAGTGCCTCATAAAGGGCCACAGAGGAGGGCACGAGCATGAAGAAAACCACTGCCTCAATCACCTCCTCCTCCTCTTCATACCTGTGAGGAGCCTCAGCCGCCAGGCTCACAGGCCTCCTGATGAGGAACTAGCAGAAAGTGGGCCCACTGGCCTCTCCATTAACTTGAATAAAATGTCCCATCTACATATAAGAACTCCTTTGCCCACGTTTAGACCAATATCTCAAATTTCTGATAGGCATGTAGTTAGCCCCTGACTAATTCATATGCACAAACTAATTGGGTAAATGTTGAGATTTGCTAAAAACCTGAGACCTGATACACCCCAGTGGAGGAGAGGGTCAAGAAAGCTAATACTTCTCTCTTGTTCTTAAGAGAAGAAGAAGCCAAGCATTCCTGCAAGGTGGATATAGCAGAGCACCCAGGATATGGGACAGGGTGGGACAGAAATGACAACTAAGTCCATCTCACAGGCCTAATCCAAAGAGTTTCTAGTGGTCGCCTCTAGCACCTTGTTAAAAAGCATTCTGGGTGGCATCCAGGCTCACCAGGAAAGAAGTCGTGATTGTTAAGCCAAGTCTGCTTTGGACATGGGGTAGAGAGGTTGCAGAGTTTGCCATCCTGGGTAGGTACCTACACAATAGCTAAGAATTCTGTTGATCAGTTCATCTAGCAGGTAAGCTAGATCAAATTTAATTTTGCCTCCAATCTCTACAGGTTTTCTCAGCATCCAATACCGACTGGAAGAAGCTCCTGCCAGCCATGTAAGAAGGACAATGTCAGGCTCTAATCAGGGAGAGCCTTGGAGAGCTGAGGAGATTCCCCAATTTCTTCCTGCTCATCATTTTCAGTCCCTGACGTCCATTTCCACAGAGGAATTAGCAGTAAGTTCTCTAAAAGGGGAGCTGATTGCTGATTTGCTTGTTTTAAGGGATGAGGTAGAAGAGAGGAGTTGGGGAGACTTTGCTTTTCCCAAGAGCTGGTCACAGGAGAAGAAAGTGCTCTTTGTTGGTTGTAGCAGCTCTGGACTGGAAAGAAAAGCAGGTCAAACACCTAGGCCTGTGTACTGGGCACTGTGCCATCCTCCTGGGAGGATAGGTGTGGTGGGGGGGGGGGCGGGCACAGGCAGGTGACATAGACACTGAACAAGTAGGAGTCCCGTTTAAAATGACATGTGTCATCAGTGTAGCACCTGCCTTCTAGCACTGATGGAGGGAGCTACGGTTCGGCTGCTGTGCAGCAGTGCACTGGGTAGATAAAGTGTGACCAGGGAAGCTGGAAGAAGACTCGAGGAGCTGTGGGGACTGCAGACATGTTTATTCTCTCTGGGCAGCAGCAGCAAGGAATCTTCAAAGACTACTGATACACTAAGACAGACAAAAGTGGCCCATTGCCAAGTGGGCATGCAGGCCAAGTGCTACCAAGGTCAGCAATATCACTGTTTACAAAACATAAGAGATCAAGCCCTGAGCCTTTGGAGTGGGAGCACTGACTCAAAGACCCTAGACGACCAGAGAACTAACCCTAGGAAGTATCAAATAGTGAGAACTCACACAAAGTAAACCACCTGAATACAACAATCAGCATCACCCAACTACCAGTAGCACCCTGTGTAGGATGCCTCATCTAAACAACAAACAAAACAAAAATACAATCCAAATCATCAGCAGACAGGATTACCACCTCACTCAGCCTTGCCCATCTGAAGAAAAACAAACAAACAAAAACTCAGCACAAATCTCACCCTATATGAAGCTTACACAAACCACTGGACCAATCTTAGGAGGGGAGAAACCAAAAGGAAGAAATAATTCAACCTTGAAGCCTGGGAAAAGGAGACCTCAAACACAATAAGTTAAAAAAAAATAATGAAAAGGCAGAGAAATACTACACCAATAAAGGAACAAACTAGAAACACGAAAAAAGAAATAAGTAAACTACCTGAAAAAGAATTCAGAATAATGATAGTAAAGATGATCAAAAACCTTGAAAACAAAATGGGGAAAATGCAAGAATCAATTAACAAAGACCTAGAAGAATTAAAGAATAACCATACAGAGACAAACAATTACTGAAATTAAAAATGCTTTAGAAGGAATCAATAACAGAATATCTGAAGCAGAAGAGCGAATCAGTGAGCTGGAAGATAAAATGGTGGAAATAACTTCTGAAGAGCAGAATAAAGTAAAAATAATGAAAAGAGCTGAAGATAGTCTCAGAGACTTCTGGGACAATATCAAATGCACCAACATTCGAATTATAGGGGTCTCAGAAGAAGAACAGAAAAAGAAAGGGTATGAGAAAATTTTTGAAAAGACTATAGTTAAAAATTTCCCCAACATGGAAAAGGAAATAGGCAACTCCAAGAGGCACAGAGAGTCCCACATGGAATAAACCTAAAGAGAAACATGCTGCAACACATATTAATCAAGCAAACAAAGACTAAACACAAAGAAAGAATATTAAAAGCAGCAAGGGAGAAGCAACAAGTAACATAAAAGGGAAACCCCATACTCTTAACAACTGATCTTTCAGCAGAAACTCTGAAGGCCAGAAGGGAATGGCAAGATATATTTAAAGTACTAAAATGGAAAAAAAATCTACAACCAAGATTATTGTACCCAGCAAGGATCTTTTTCAAAATTGATGGAGAAATAAAAAGCTTTTCAGACAAGCAAAAGTTAAGAGAATTCAGTACCACCAAAGCAGCTTTACAACAAATGTTAAATGTTGGGGGCCAGAGTGAGGTACTCCGCCCATGGCAAAGGTCATGAGGAAGGAGGCTCAACATACGCAAAGGTGGGATCGAGCCTCAGGAGTCCCCCTGGAAATCCTCGAGCATCTACCCCCATTAACCAGAGCCTGCCTACTTTACTACTTTGTGCTCTCACCTACACCTCTGACTTTACGGGAGGCTGTACCCCACCACCTCTTTTGGAAAAGGAGTTAACTTAGAGCTCCAGTTAATAATAATTCCTGGGCATGATAAGAGTGTTTTAACCTACAAACTCCTCTGAAGGTTCTCTGGCCTGCCTGACAGGCTTGTCCGGCCACATGTGATTGCTCACAGCCTCCCAACCGTGAGAGGCACGAGATGCTTTAAACCTTCTAAAAACAGGTTCCTTAGAAAAGTTAGAAAACTATTAGTATAAGTATAATGGGCTGATTAGAAATTGTGTTGGTGAAGGGTTTTTCATTTGTTGAGCCAATGTTTGTTGCTAAGTCTCCATATCCCCTGCCCTTACACACATTAATGAATATATAGAAGAAATAAGTATTAACCTTTGATATTAATCACGTTAGACCTTAGGCTAAGTAAATTCTTTCCTTAACTAAAACCCACTATACCCTCACCCTGTAGGAATGTAACTTTATTTGGGTGGCGTCTGTTTTAAGAATAATCACCCCTGGAGAAATAAGTGTCCTGGTTGACTGACCGTTGTCACAAGGAGAGGGTTGTAAATTGTCAGCAGGCCTCCCCTGGCCAGAAGATGATGTAACACCCCTAAGACCTCTGTATAGATTTGTGTGAAGCACCTGACTTTAATAAAAGTCAGGACTGCTGTCCCCACGTGACTTTTGTATAACATCTCAGTGTATAAAAACAGACTCTGGAAAATAAAGAATTGGGATCAGTTTCTCGAAATACTGGTCTCCCCATGTTGCTCTCTCTCTCACTCTGGTTGAGTCTCCATCTGGAGCGCGGAACCCGCCATGCTTACTAATTATGCCTGGGCTTCTAAGATCCGACTGGGGAGGCCTCAGTGTCTCCTCTCCTTCGGGAGAACGGAAGGATGCCTGTGGCCTACGTAAGTGGTGCAAACTTCTTGTCTTGAAGTTTTATTGGTCTCCCACGTAAACCAAGCTACTCAGCCTCTTTTCTCCACTGAATTTTCCTACTGAGCTATCCTTATTCTATTACTCTTTATATCTTTAATTAATATCTAATTGAAGCTATGGTATCCTGACCCTCGCCGACGCCGTCCCCACTTCGGATATCCTGGATCAGCCGGGGCTGGACCCCAGCAGTTAAAGGGACTTATATAGTCAAGAAATACAAGAGAAGAAAACAGATTTACAAAATCAACCCCAAACAATTAAGAAAATGGCAATAGGAACACATATATCAAAAATTACTTTAAATGTAAATGGATTAAATGCTCCAAGCAAAAGACACAAGATCCATATATGTGCTGTCTAAAAGAAACCCACTTCAGACCTAAAGACACATAGAGACTGAAAGTGAGAGGATGGAAAAATATATTCCATGCAAATGGAAAGCAAAAGAAAGCTGGAGTAGCAATGTTTCATATCAGACAAAATAGACCTTAAAATGAGGAAGATTACAAGAGAAGGAAGGACACTACATAATGATCAAGGGATCAATCCAAGAGGAAGATACAACAATTGTAAATATCTATGCACCCAACATAGGATCACCTCAATACATACGACAAACACTAACAGACAAAAGGAGAAATTGATAGTAACACAATAATAGTAGGAGACTTTAACACCCCACTCACACCAATGGACCAATCATCAAAACTGAAAATTAAGAAGGAAACACAAATCTTACATGATACATTAGATGAGATGGATCTCATTGATATCTTCAGGACATTGCATCCAAAAGCAGAAGAATACACCTTCTTCTCAAGTGCACATGGAACATTCTCCAGGATAGATCACATCTTGGGTCACAAGTCAAACCTCAGTAAATTTAAGAAAATTGAAATCATATCAAGCATCTTCTCTGACCACAATGCTATGAGTCTAGATATCAAGTACAAAAAAAAAAAAAAAGATGTAAGAAACACAAACACATGGAGATTAAACAACACGTTTCTAAATAACCAACAGGTTACCGAAGAAGTCAAAAGGGAAATCAAAAAATTTCTGGAAACAAATGACAATGAAAACATGACAACTCAAAACCTATGGGATGTAGCAAAAGCAGTTCTAAGAGGGATGTTTATAGCAATACAGTCCTACCTCAAGAAACAAGAAAAATATCGACTAGATAACCTAACATTATACCTAAAACAACTGGAAAAAGAAGAACAAAAAACCCCAAAAATTAGTAGAAGGAAAGAAATCACAGATCCAAGCAGAAAGAAATGAAAAAGAAATGAAAGAAACAGTAGTAAAGATGAATAAAATTAAAAGCTGGTTCTTTGAAAAGATAAACAAAATGGACAAACCTTTAGCCAGATTCATCAAGAAAAAAAGAGAGAAGAATCAAATCAACAAAATTAGAAGTGAAAAAGGAGAGGTTACAACAGACAATGCAGAAATACAAAGGATTATAAGAGACTATTATGAACAACTATATGGCAATAAAATGGATAATCTGGAAGAAATGGAAAGATTCCTAGAAAAGTTCAATCTTCTAAGACTGAACCAGGAAGAAATAGAAATTATGCACAACCCAATTACAAGCACTGAAATTGAACCTGTGATCAAAAATCTCCCCCAAAACAAAAGCCCAGGACCAGATGGCTTTACAGGAGAATTTTATTTAAACATATTTAGATAAGAGCTAATGCATATTCTTTTAAAACTCTTTCAAAAAATTGAACAGGAAGGGACACTTCCAAACTCATTCTATGAGGCCACCATCACCCTGATACCAAAACCAGACAAAGACAACACAAAAAAAGAAAACTACAGGCCAATATCACTGATGAACATAGATGCAAAAATCCTCAACAAAATTTTAGCAAAAAGAATTCAGCAACATATCAAAAAGCTCATACACCATGATCAAGTTGGGTTTATTTGGCAAAACTAATGCAATTATGTAAAGTTTAAAAATAAAATAAAATTTAAAAAAATAAAATAAAAAAAAAAAAAATAAAGAATAAACTAAAATCAGAAATTTACCAACCAAGGCTCTATTTTAAAATAAAATTCCACTTGTGATAGTCTAAAAAAAAAAGAAATTCAAGGATTCTTCAATATACACAAATCAATCAATGTGATACACCATATTAACAAATTGAAAGATAAAAGACATAAGATAATCTCAATAGATGCAGAAAAAGCCTTTGACAAAATTCAGCACCCATTTATGATTAAAACTTCAAAAAATGGGCAAAGAAGGAACCTACCTCAACATAGTGAAGGCCATATATGATGAGCCTACAGCAAACATTATTCTCAATGGTGAAAACTGAAAGCATTCCCCCTAAGATCAGGAACAAGGCAAGAGTGTGTACTTTCACCACTATTATTCAACATAGTTCTGGAAGTCCTAGCTACAGCAATCAGAGAAGAAAAATAAATAAAAGGAATCCAGATCAGAAAAGAAGAAGTAAAGCTCTCACTGTTTTCAGATGACATTATACTGTACATAGAAAACCCTAAAAATAGTATCAGAAAATTACTAGAGCTAATCAGTGAATTTAGCAAAGTTTCAGGATACAAAATCAATACACAGAAATCACTTGCATTTCTATATACTAACGATGGAAAATCAGAAAGAGAAATTAGGGAATCTATCCCATTCACTATTGCAAAAAGAATTAAATATCTAGGAATAAACTTACCTAAGGAGACAAAAGAACTGTACACAGAAAATTATAAGACACTGATGAAAGAAATAAAAGATGACATAAACAGATGGAGAGATATTCCATGTTCCTGGGAAGAAAGAATCAATATTGTGAAAATGACTATACTACCACATGCAATCTACAGATTTAATGTGATCCCTATCAAATTACCAATGGCATTTTTCACAGAACTAGAACAAACAATTTCACAATTCATATGGAAACACAAAAGACCCCAAATAGCCAAAGCAGTCTTGAGAAAGAAGAATGGAGCTGTAGGAATCAACCTTCCCGACTTCAGATTATACTACAAAGCTTCAGTCATCAAGACAGTATGGTACTGGCACAAAAAGAGAAATATAGACCAATGGAACAAGATAGAAGCCCAGAAATAAACCCATGCACCTATGGGTACCTTATTTTTTACAAAAGAGGCAAGAATATACAATGTTGCAAAGACAGCCTATTCAATAAATGGTGCTGGGAAAACTGGACAGTTACATGTAAAAGAATGAAATTAGAACACTTTCTAACACCATCAGTTCAGCTCAATTCAGTCGCTCAGTTGTGTCCAACTCTTTGCCATCCCATGAACCGCAGCACTCCAGGCCTCCCTGTCCAACACCACTCCCAGAGTTTACTCAAACTCATGTCCATTGAGTTGGTGATGCCATCCAACCATCTCATGCTCTGTCATCCCCTTCTCCTCCTGTCCTCAATCTTTCCCAGCATCAGGGTCTTTGCAGATGAGTCAGCTCTTCACATCAGGTGGCCAAAGTACTGGAGTTCTAGCTTCAACATCAGTCCTTCCAATGAACACCCAGGACTGATCTCCTTTAGGATGAATGGGTTGGATCTCCTTGCAATCCAAGGGACTCTCAAGAGTCTTCTCCAACACCACAGTTCAAAAGCATCAGTTCTTCGGTGCTCAGCTTTCTTTAGAGTCCAACTCTCACATCCATACATGACTACTGGAAAAACCATAGTCTTGACTAGACAGACCTTTGTTGACAAAGTAATGTCTCTGCTTTTTAATATGCTGTCTAGGTTGGTCATAACTTTCCTTCCAAGGAGTAAGCATCTTTTAATTTCATGGCTGAAATCACCATCTGCAGTGATTTTGGAGCCCCCCAAAATAAAGTCTTCCACTGTTTCCCCATCTATTTGCCATGAAGTGATGGACCAGATGCCATGATCTTTGTTTTCAGAATGTTGAGCTTTAAGCCAACTTTTTCACTCTCCTCTTTCACTTTCATCAAGAGGCTCTTTAGTTCTTCTTCACTTTCTGCCATAAGGGTGGTGTCAACTGTATATCTGAGGTTATTGATATTTCTCCTGGCAAACTTGATTCCAGCCTGTACTTCTTCTATCCCAGCATTTCTCATGATGTACTCTGCATATAAGTTAAATAAGCAGGGTGATAATATACAGCCTCGACGTACTTCTTTTCCTATTTGGAACCAGTCTGTTGTTCCATGTCCAGTTCTAGCTGTTGCTTCCTGACCTGCATACAGATTTCTCAAGAGGCAGGTCAGGTGGTCTGGTATTCCCATCTCTTTCAGAATTTTCCACAGTTTGTTGTGATCCACACAGTCAAAGGCTTTGGCGTAGTCAATAAAGCAGGAATAGATGTTTTTCTGGAACTCTCTTGCTTTGTTGATGATCCAGCAGATTTTGGCAGTTTGATCTCTGGTTCCTCTGCCTTTTCTAAAACCAGCTTGAACATCTGGAAGTTCATGGTTCACGTATTGCTGAAGCGTGGCTTGGAGAATTTTGAGCATTATGTTACTAGTGTATGAGATGAGTGCAATTGTGCGGTAGTTTGAGCATTCTTTGGCATTGCCTTTCTTTGGGATTGGAATGAAAACTGCCCTTTTCCAGTCCTGTGGCCACTGCTGAGTTTTCCAAATTTGCTGGCATATTGAGTGCAGCACTTTCACAGCATCATCTTTCAGGATTTGAAATAGCTCCACTGGAATTCCATCACCTCCACTAGCTTTGTTCATAGTGATGCTTTCTAAGGCCCCCTTGACTTCACATTCCAGGATGTCTGGCTCTAGGTGAGTGATCACACCATCATGATTATCTGGGTCGTGAAGATCTTTTTTGTACAGTTCTTCTGTGTATTCTTGCCACCTCTTCTTAATATCTTCTGCTTCTGTAAGGTCCCTACCATTTCTGTCCTTTATTGAGCCCATCTTTGCATGAAATGTTCCTTTGATATCTCTGATTTTCTTGAGGTGATCTCTAGTCTTTCCCATTCTATTGTTTTCCTCTATTTCTTTGCATTGATTGCTGAGGAAGGTTTTCTTATCTCTCCTTGCTATTCTTTGGAACTCTGCATTCAAATGGGTATATCTTTCCTTTTCTCCTTTGCTTTTCGCTTCTCTTCTTTTCACAGCTATTTGTAAGGCCTCCCCAGACAGCCATTTTGCTTTTTTGCATTTCTTTTCCATGGGGATGGTCTTGATCCCTGTCTCCTGTACAATGTCACGAACCTCCGTCCATAGTTCATCAGGCACTCTGTCTATCAGATCTAGTCCCTTAAATCTATTTCTCACTTCCACTGTATAATCATAAGGAATTTGATTTAGGTCATACCTGAATGGTCTAATGGTTTCCCCCATTTTGTTCAATTTAAGTCTGAATTTTGCAATAAGGAGTTCATGACCTGAGCCACAGTCCACTCCTGGTCTTGTTTTTGCTAACTGTATAGAGCTTCTCCATTTTTGGCTGCAAAGAATATAATCAATCTGATTTTGGTGTTGACCATCTGGTGATGTCCACAAAGATAACTCAAAGTAGATTAAAGACCAAAATGTAAGACCAGAAACTATAAAACTCTTAGAGGAAAACACAAGCAGAACACTTGATGACATAAATCAAAGCAAGATCCTCTATGACCCACCTCCTAGAGTAATGCAAATAAAAACAAAAGTAAATAAGTCAGATCTGATTAAACTTAAAAGCTTTTGCACAGCAAAGCAAACTATAAGCAAGGTGAAAAGACAACCCTCCGAATGGGAGAAAATAATAGCAAATGAAGCAACTGACAAAGGATACATTTCCAAAATATATAAGCAGCTTACACAACTCAATGCCAGAAAAACAACCCAATGAAAAAGTGGGAAAAAGATGTAAACAGACATTTCTCCAAAGAAGACCTACAGATGGCTAACACTATGAAAAGATGTTCAACATCGCTCATTATTAGACAAATGCAAATAAAAACTACAATGAGATATCAACTCACACCAGTCAGAATCAATTCAGTTCAGTTCAGTCACTCAGTCGTGTCCGACTCTTTGCGACCCCATGAATTGCAGCATGCCAGGCCTCCCCGTCCATCACCAACTCCCGGAGTCCACTCAAACTCACGTCCATCAAGTCGGTGATGCCATCCAGCCATCTCATCCTCTGTTGTCCCCTTCTCCTCCTGCCCACAATCCTTCCCAGCATCAGAGTCTTTTCCAATGAGTCAACTCTTCACATGAGGTGGCCAAAGTACTGGAGTTTCAGCTTTAGCATCATTCCTTCCAAAGAACACCCAGGACTGATCTCCTTCGGAATGGACTGGTTGGATCTCCTTGCAGTCCAAGGGACTCTCAAGAGTCTTCTCCAATACCACAGTTCAAAAGCATCAATTTTTCGACGCTCAGCTTACTCAGCCATAAAAAGGAACATGTTTGAGTCAGTTCTGATGAGGGGGATGAACCTAGAACCTATTTATACAGAGTGAAGTAAGTCAGAAAGAGAAAGATAAATATCATATTCTAATGCACATATACAGAATCTAGAAAAATGGTACTGAAGAATTTATTTACAGGGCAGCAATGGAGAAACAGACCTAGAGAATAGACTTATGGACGTGGGGAGAGGGGAGGAGAGGGTGAGATGTATGGAGAGAGTAACATGGAAACTTACATTCTGTTCAGTTCAGTTCAGTTGCTCAGTCGTGTCCGATTACCATATGTAAAATTGATAGCTGAGGGGAATTTGCTCTGTGGCTCAGGAAACTCAAACAGGGGCTCTGTATCAACCTAGAGGGGTGGGATGGGAAGGGAGATGGGAGGGAGGTTCAGGCGGGAGGGGATATGTATATACCTATGGCTGATTCATGTTGAAGTTTGGCAGAAAACAATGAAATTCTGTAAAGCAACTATCCGTCAATAAAAAAATAAAAACAAAAAAAATGACATGTTTAAAACTACACTGAGTGATTTCTGACTCTTCCTCTTATAAAATGATGATTAAAGGAAAATATATTGATAATTTGACTATATAAGTGGAAATAAAAGGCACTGACCTACAGTTTAGGTAAAGAGGACATCCATGGAGATATAAAAATGTTAGCTTCACAGTCAAAGACTTGGCCTTTCCTTCTGTAGAAATAGAAGCTATTTTTACTTCTAAATTTATAAATCTACAAAATTATAGAAATGGACTACAGCAAGCTGACAGGTTTCTTCTGGTTTAATTTTTATTTGTGAAGGCTGAACTGATCTCTAATTTCTATGTCACAAAAAGATTTCTATCCCTAGTAAACTTGCTTCTTTCACTATTTTACACTCATTCCTAAAGCACTGGGTCAGTACCCAATTAAGTCTTTTAAGGAAAGTCAGTATAAATTCTTTTTCATGGCCCAAATATTCTTTGAAAAATGAAGAAAAACAAAATATGCTAATTTTTCCTTGGAAAATTAGCTGAGGCTATTTTATGAATTGAAAGTCTTAAAATTAAATCACTTCACTTGAAAGAAGCCAGAGAACATATTCGTTCTCAGTGCTTCCTGCCTCTTGCCTGGTTGGTGGACATTTCCAGAGAATTGCGTGCCAAAATTCTACACGTCTGGTCTTTAAACCTGTTTTCCAAGCCTGCCCTCCAGTTGTTTGTGAAGAAACATGCCTTTCATGGTAAATGGAAACATATCCAGTGTCAAGTTCCATGCTCTTAACTCTAAAATTAGAAAGTCTTGATGTGGGAGGAGGGCAGTGAATGTAGGAATGACGGTAGTTACTCAGAAAGAAACGCAAATTAGATGGGACTGTACAGATTTTGTAATATGTGTTTTCTTTCATTTTTCTCATGAAACCAGGGATTTTTATAAGAGGAGCAAAGCAGGGGGTGGGGTGCAGGGTATGAGTCCAAGGAGAGGGTGAGAAGAGAGCCATGGTCTTGGTTTAGAGTTTGTAACAAAACAGGAAGCTCCACCTCTGACCCAGCCCCAATTCCTTTCACCCCATAAATAGCCTCAGTTCCCCTCTGTTTTCTTCATTTTTACTTCTCTTTTTAAAATAATTTAAAAAAATGTTTATTGGAGTATAGTTGATTGAAAATGTTGTGTTAGTTTCGGGTATACAGCAAAGTGATTCAGTTATACATAGGTCCATTCTTTTTCAAATGCTTTTCCTATTTGGGTTATTACAGCATTGAGCAGCATCCTCTGTGCTGTCTGCAGTACATCCTTGTTGGTTATATATTTTAAATATAGCGTGTACATGTTACTCCCAAACTCCCAATCTCTCCCCACCCCTGACCCTTCCTCACTAGTGACCAAGAGTTCCATTCTCAAAGACTGAGTCTGTTTCTGTTTTGTAAATAAGTTCAATTGTATCATTTTTTTAGATGCTATATATAAGTGATATGGTATATTTGTCTTTCTTTGATTTATTTCACTCACTATGATAATCTCCAGGTCCATCCATGTTGCTACAAATGGCATTATTTCATTCTTTTTAATGGCTGTGTAATGTTCCATTGTATATATGTACCACACCTTTTTTTTTTTTCTCCATTCATCTGTTGATGGACATTTAGGACATTGTTTCCATGTCTTGGCTATTGTAAATAGTGGTGCTGTGAGCATAGGGGTGCAGGTATCTTTTTGAATATTGATTTTCTCTGGATATATGCCCAGTAGTGGGATTGTTGGATCATATGATAAATACATTTTTAGTTTCAGGGAATCTCCATACTGTTCTCTATAGCGGCTGCACCAATTTATATTCCCACCAACAGTGTAAGAAGGTTCCCCTTTCTGCGCACCCTCTCCAGCATTTATTATTTGTAGACTTTTTAAATGAGGGACATTCTGACTGGTGTGAGGTGATAACTCATTGTGGTTTTGATTTGCATTTCTCTAATAATTAGCGATGTTGAGCATCTTGTATGTGTTGCTTGGCCATCTGTATCTTCATTTTCACTTTTAAAAGCGAAGAGGAAAGGGCATGGGTGATAAAGGGTAAGTAGATACATTGTGTCTGTGGATGTGTGTGCACACATTTAACTTTTAGAAAGTTCTGAAAACCTGCAGTTCTATCTCCAGACTTTCCCTGCAAATCAACCTCCTCCTATCTTCTTCTTTCAGTGTATTTGTCCTGACCCTTCTGTGTTTCTGAGCTAAACTATGGTGGTGTGTGTCCTACCTTCTGTGTTTCTGAGTGTCTGGCTGCCAGAGATGCAGAGATGGGATGAGAGAGAAGAAGGAGTATGTGTCTAGGCACATTCTCCTGCTGGGGCAAAGACATGGTTTTCTTTCTTTTGGCTCTACCAGACGAGGAGGAAGTAAGTAGATGAGCTCCTTGCCCTGGGTCCAGTTAATATGAGCAGTTTTGCCCTGCCAATCAAAGCAAAGTTTTGCCAGACTCATTCTACGCCTGTTCATTTGTTTTACTTCTACCTTTGTTTAGGTCTTAGGTCATTTTACCTAAATGTTAGCTCTTCCCTTCACATATACCATGGTCATTTAGCCTCTGGACTGCAGGGACTGGGCTTTATTTATCTAAGTCTGTCTTCAGGGCTTGATATAGTGTCTGGTACATCAGGAGAGTTCAACAAACATTTGCCCAGGCCAGTGCTCTTTAGCACACAGTCACTGATGTCCACCATGTACAAGACCCATACCCAGGACTGTGAGTGAAGGGGGGTTGGGGGTGGGGTCACAAGTGAGTCGGGCACCTGCACCTTGCAAGATCGCAGTCAGGTGGGGAGGAAAGACACCTGTGGGGGTGAGGGGGGCAGACACTTCCGGGCTCCTGAGCCTCTAAATCTGACCACTGCTTGGCACATAGTAACATGTGCTTGTTGGTTAACTTTGCATGCTTTGAATCCAGGAAATGCTCGTTTCTGAGTGGTGGTTCAGGTTCCGAGCCTCCATACGTCTTAAAAAAAAAAAATTATTTATTTGAATTGGAGCCTAACCTCCATACTTGTAAAGTCAGCCTTGACAGCCTAGCAGCCACCGCTTGTGAGGCCCATCTCTCTCCAGTCTTCAAGGGGCCTTGACTTTGTTCCTTCCCCATTTCCCACAGCCCACTGCTTGAGATGTGGAGGGCTTCTCATGAGCAACCTGGTGCGATTTCCAACAGTTAATGTTTGTAGTAAAATAGCCAGAATGTATCTCAAGTAGAACATGGGCTTCATTCTGGAAAACTCCATCAGTACTGTTGGTCTATGGAGCAGAGGGCTCTGAGGACAAGATTTGCAGCCTGGCCCCCAAGGAAAAGTGTGAGAGGAGTGGGGTGAAGGGGAGAAGGACACATTTATTCTCACTAAATGAAAGGTTGACAAGGCCAGCAGGGTTTCATTGGTTGCTAGCTGGGGACAGTGGTGATGGTCAGAGATGGACAGGAGGCTGCGGTCTGGTGTTGAGCCACGGGAGGAGCAGGGAAATCATGGAGAGTCTGCTGCTTTGTTTTAAACAATTGAGATGATGTTGCCAAAGGGAGAAAGTTAGAAATCTGAACCTCATGGCTGAAGTTATTGGACAGTTGTCCACTCATTTGACATTAAAATGTGTAAATAAACACCCTTAGGTAGTGCAGAAATGCAGTACCACAAGGAGGTCCCAGAGGAGGGAACCAGTGCCCGCAAGTCTTCTGGATTCCTGTCCAGGGCTAGGTGCACTGGAGGCCTCCTTTGTGCCTGTGTCTTGACTGGAGATGCGTGGGGTAGGGGGTTCTGCGGAGAGGATGGCAGCGAGCCTCTCTTCCAGCCTGGCTCTGACACCTGGCTTCAGAACAGTGAGACCCTTTGAGAAACTAGACAAAGCCATGGACATATCTTCCTACTCACCACACACATCATGTAGAGCATAGCAATAGATGCAGTTTCACATGCCTCCCAGGTCCCCTGAGTTTCATAATTTCTTTGCTCCCTTAACCTCCAGAATCAACTCTGAGCCCTTAGCACAGTGCTCAAACCTCCCAAGGCACAGCCCAACCTCCCCCTTAGCCCCAGGTCCCACTCTGCATGTTGGTACCAGGCCCAGAGGAGCTGGAGGTTCCCTAAGGTGCCAGGCACATCCAGGCTCCAGGCCTGTGTTCCCCGGCGATCTTTCCGCCTGCTTCTCTTTCCCTGCTAAATCTCAATTCATCTCTCAAGGTTCCTTTTGCACTGATGCTGCTTGAATGAAGGCTTCTCCCCTCCTTTCAGATGGAATTAATTGCTCTCCTGTTAGCATTTGCAAAGTGCTTAGACTTTGTTACATGTATTAGATAATGCTGGCTATTATTGCACCTCTTATAATAACCCAAGAACAGAAGTGGGAATACCACATGATACTGTCTACACCGAAGGATTATAAACTACTTGAGGGCAGTTGTGTATGTCACTCTACCCAGTATCCTCCTTATTAGGTTTCAGTGTAATGTCCAATTTTGAGGTTTGAGTGGCTTAGAAATGCTGGAAAGAGTATAAAATAATGCAAAGAAGCTCCACTGCCTTGAAATGAACACAGATATGGGCAGGGATGGGGCTGCAGATGCCCAGGATCCTGCAAAGACAAAAGAAGGGCTTGGCTGAGTGTACCTGGCAGGTCCCACTCAGCAGAGGCTCAAACCCTGACACCTTGTTCAGGGCTAAAAAGCAAAGGGAAAAGCTCAGAGAATGCAAGATGGCATGAAATGGGCTTTAAAAAAATGATTATAACATACATTTTTTTTTTTTTGCATATGGCATCTAGCAAAAAGTTTTTTGGCAAAAAGCTACTGTCAATCATATTTTATGTGAAACTCCAACCCTCCCAGCATTTTTGACTCTTAGAGTCCCCTCTCTTTCTCTCAAACCAAAGAAGAGTTCTTTGCTCTTCACCAAACAACTTAGGCCTTGTTCTCATTTTTCACTTGGGATGTTTAAAATGCTCTCAGGAAACAGTCCTACCATTCAGAAATTCCAAATATATCCGTGAGCCTTTATTATTCTTCAAGGTTACAGGAATTTTCCTTGGAAACTATTTGAATTTGCGTAGAATTTTTGCCTTTCATGTCTCTTCTTGCTTTTAAAATGAGTTTCAGTAAATAGAAGTCTCTGAACTGATATTTACTTTTTTTTTGTTTTTTATTTTGCCACATTTAGCCTGCCTAAATATGCTTTGTCATTAAAAAACAAAAAGTAATTTCAGGCTCTCCCCCTAAATTTCCTTTTAAAAATTAACTGGGCAAGGTATCACAGCGTGCCATTTGTTACCTTAAAAGCATTAAGCTGGTATTGACATTAAAAGAAGAAGCCAACTTAACATAAAAAAGACATCTTTTGGCATCTTTTTTAACAATCTGAACAAAACCTCGAAAGCAATTCCACCTTCTGGTCCCAACTTTGTAAATCAGACCCCTGAGGATGCCAAATTTCAGGAACTCTTTTTATGCCGAGACAACCCTCCGAAGAGAATGAAATACATTGGGTGTTACCAGTGGAAAGGAAAGCTTGCACATCTGAGGCACTGAGGAGAGGATGCTGCCTGCCTCACTTCTCACCCAACATTTTGGAGCGGAAAATGACAGCCTTGGCACGGCAGCCTCTCGCATACGGCAAGTGTGTTGGCTGCAGAGGCACTTCCGGATCCCAGCAATCTGTCCCCGTCCAGGCCCAGCACAAGCTGTGGAGCCCAATCTGGAGCTGGATTCTGCAACAGGCTCCTGCGTCACCAATGGGACCTGGGCAGAGGGACTGTGTATGGCTCTTCCTGGGAATGAGAGCGCTGCCTGGCCCAGTGGGCTCTGCTAGGGCAGAGTTGAAGGAACCTCTAAAGTAGATATAAAAACTGAGAAACATCTCTTGTAACACTGCCCTGAAACTATTTAAAAGGGGCACCTGAGGGGTCCTGAAATGCTCTGTAAGCTCTTGTACAGTTGGGTTTGATCAGGTCGGGTGGGAAGCTCACAGATATGGGATCACGTGATCTGAGGTCATCATACTTCCCCCTCTAGTAGGGGTGCATCATCAGGAATGGCATTTAACCTCTCTGGACCAGAGAATGACGTCTTCTTCTCTCTAGGCTGCTGTGAAAAGCGAGTTGATGGCCTGTAAAATGCCACTAAACAGGCGGTGACATCATGGCTATCCAGGGCTCTGGACTAAGAGTCGTACCCTGAGAAGGCACCCTGACCTCCAGGCAACTAGCTTTTGACTCATGTTTATTTTTCGATGCTCGTCACTCTGCCCTGTGCTCACCTGTCCTCCTGCTGCACTGCGGACCTTTGGCCGAGCCCTTCCCCCACACCCTACCTATGCCTCTGCCACTCCCTCTGGAGGATGTGTCTTCTCCCTAACTCCACCTGTCTCCAGGAGACTGATTTCCCCACAGGGCAAATCAGTCTCATTTACTGAACCAGCATCTTTTGAGGCTCTACTCTGTACTCGAAGGAAGAATCATGATTAATGAGAAACTCCAGCCCTAGAAGAAGAGAGAGACCAGTGATCAGCCAGTTCTGGGCAATGCAATTAAGTTACAAGAGAAAAATGGGGATGATGCCCTGGAGACTACTGTGAGCCCTGCACTTAAAGATCAGGGTTAGAATGGATCTTCTTGTCAACATCGTTTCACAGGCACCTCGACAAAAGAACCTGTGCTGTGCTCATCTAGGGAGAGATGGCAAAAGCAGGGACCGTTCAGCCTTCCAGCACAGGGTTGGTCCCCGCAACACCCAGAGACCTGGGACAGAGGGGTTCCCACACTTCTCAGTAAGTTCTCAGGCCTACTGTGTTGGGGAGTGTCCTGAGCAGCCTGGAGTGGAGACGTCCTGTACTAAACAGAGGGTGATGTCACCCAGGCACTTTGCTGACGTGCCTGCTGAGAGTCATTTCTTATTGGGGCCAAAGTAACACTTAGCAATCATAGTGTTTGATAAGATGGTGATGAGTGATCAAGCCACAGTACACTGGAGAGAAATCAGGAATGCAAGAAGTCAACCTTCCCTGACTCACCAACAGGGTGACTTTTCCCAGCCACACCCTGAAGCTGGGGAAGAGGTCTCAACGGATCCCCTACCTATAGCTGAGACGTCATCTGGAGGCAGATAAGCTGAACAGGGCGCTGGACAGGTGGACATAGTGCCAGCTAAATAATACAGAAATGACTTCACTCATTCATTCATTCATTCACTCGTCTGTAACTAGTTGATCAAGTGGGCTGGACTTGGTGGGATATAACCAGGAAATGGCTTCTTTTTCTCTTATCACTGCCCTTCCAAATTGCTGTCAAACCTTCTTTCATTGGGCAATATCTCAGGCAGATCTCAGAACTATTCAGTCCCTTTCAAGTTATTAATAAACTGTCCTCATGTTAAAGTATTAAAAAGCCCAGTCCGGTATACATTTTACAACTGTTTCCTGCCAAATTCAAAGCTATTTCATCTTCCCTCAGCTCAGGATTGACCCAAGCTCAAAAAGATTGCACAGTCTTTGATTATTGTGTTGTCTTTTGACTTTCACTATCTGCTTCTGACTCTCCAAGGTAGAGGAAGAGTAGGGAGAAAAGGGGAAGAAGCAAAAATGTCTTTTTACTTGGTGGGGTCTGCTGTAACACAGCCACTGATGTCCTCTGAATATGGAAGTTTTTGGGTACTGGTTCCTTCTCTTGTAAGACACTTTCATGGGCTCCTTGGACCTGCCCCATTCCCACCCACCCTCTCTGGCTGACTCTTAGGACCCCCCTTCAGATCCAAACCAATGGGATACCCCATATGGCCATCTAATGCCAGGTTCACCTCCCTGTGGCAGTCAAGGCCCTTGGCCAGTCCTATTAAGAGGACTCAAGCCCAGCTACCATTCTCAGGATCCACATGGTCCACAGAGGAATTCTCACGTATTGTCTCTAGACCCTGCAGTTCAGCAAGCATCCACCAAGAAGTGAGATTTTATCTCTGTTTTTGGCAGACTTCCCTACTCTCTGAATGGGCCTCTTAGAGCCAACTTCACCTGGATGGGGGAAGCATTCCCTCCCCTCCTCTGATGAGAGGAAAAGGAAAATAAATGCACAATACTTCTTATTAGAACTCCCCTGTAGTCCATCTAAAATCATATCTGTATACCTCTATCGTCTATCTCTTGTTTTGGCCAACTCCTAACAAGGCTTACATGGAAGCTGCATCTCTCTTTGGGCCACTTGTTACCCAGCTCTGCTTTGAGCCTCAGCAAAAGTTCTCAACAGAAAAATTCCAATTTAACCTTCTGTTATTCACTACTAATTCATTCATCCACAATATTTATTCAGTAAACACCCAGGAGAACCACGTGCCCAGGATTATGTGCATGTGTACTCAGTAAGGAGCAAAACTGGCCCAGCCCTGACCCACTTCTGGGTGATCTGGGCGGATCCACCATTACTGGCCTCTAAAACCTTTCCAGAACACCTAAATTTGATTAATCCAACATCCTATCGACTGGAACTCTGTTATTCAGAGCTCGCACACGATAGCTACAAAGACAGCTGTAACTTCATGTCATCACTGATAACTTAATCATCAGAATTATTTTAGTGTTGAGTGTATTTTGCTGATATCTGATTCTTTAGCAAGTACAAACTTAGTTGTGTTTCTATTTTAATACTAAATAGACATATGCTCTAAAATACAGTTCCCTATAATCAGAATATTTGCTAAATTATAACTTCCCATTATTTGACCAGACTGAGTTCAGAACATTTTCCTGTTTGTTTATAGAATACTTCATAGTTCTATAACGTGTGCATACATGTACATATGTATATAAATTTTTTCCAGTTTTTTTTTTTGGGGGGGGGTACATGTGTATTTTCTTTTATTAGATTGAATTTTCCTGGTATTTTCCCTTTGATCCAAAAAATAAAAGTGTCCACTTTCCTGGCTTCAATGGATATCTCATTGAAATATTTAACTTGATTTTTTAATGCAAAATTATGTGTTTTTAAAACCCTTCTCCTGTTCTTGGCACTACTAATTGAAAACATTCAACTTAGAATGTCTGCCTTGTTCTTGAAGTTGGATTCTATGTGTTTTGATTTTGTGGGAATTTTTTTTTTCATCTCATTAAACCTCAACGGAGATGAAAAGTTTTGATCTTGTGTAGGGAAAAACACTAGCAAATCTTTAGTGTTGCCAACTACTACATTTCAAAAAGTCTTGCATTCTAACCCCAGTTCCCTGATGTAATATACATAAATCTCATTAACCTTATAAATATGATTTTTCAGGAGCAAAGAACTTCTCCCTTCTTCCTTTATTATGCATAATTTGCATAATAGCACCTAGTCCAAGTGTTGGCAGATAATAATATCTTAAAGGGCACTGAAGTATAAGAATAACTACATCCTTGCAGATGTTTTATGAAATATACCCCATTAGTCACTTTATAGTTGAGAGGCAGAAAAATAGGCACCTAGCAACAGCATGCTGCTCCTTGGGATAAAATAAAAGCCATTTTACATCCGGAAGATATTGTCTTTTCTTTGGGAGGGGTGGTGTCAGGCTAGCACATTTAATTACATAGAAAACTCTCACAAGGAGACTGGGCTGTTGATTGTCCACGTGCATGATGAATGACAGTAACGATATCCCCGACGATGGCTTTTGGTGGAGGGGATGGGCCTCGCTGGGAGCCTTCCAGACAAGTTCATAAGTCATTCCTGTGCAGAGACCCTGAGACTGCTTAAGAACTGCGCTTTTCCTCTGAAAAGCCACCTTCCTGCCTCCCTCTCTTCCTCTCTGAGTGGATTCTGGAAGGGGGGCACTGCCTGCCTCCAGAACCCAAAAGTAAGGATCTGGCACCTAATACAGTATCAGGACCCACTTTCCCCCACTGGCCACCAGCAACCACATGAAAATGCTAAGCCCGCATTAGCACCCGATTAGGTTGAATTTCCAGAAGGTTCTTTTCTCACACCAATTAGGACATGTGCAAAGTAATAGGAGGCAAGCGAAAGTGATGAAGGAATAAAGCATGGGTAGAGCAATTGTCCTCCAATAATTGTATTTTGTTCTATACTTCTCAATATTGTACAATTATAATCTTTGATAATTATTACTCAAGAATTATGGTTTATGAGTATTGTTCAATTGTCATCACCGATTGAATGATACTTAGGTGTGTTCTTTTTATAAAAGTTAATAAGTAACAAGGAAAAACAAAAACCTAACTTTCAGCAAGGGGGAATTCCTTGAGGAATTCTACATATCTATGTACATTCCTTGAGGTGCTTGCCTCTTGGCCAGTGCAGAGGACAGCCCACCATGGCCCCAAGGCCACTCTGCAGACATTTGCTGAGCCCCTGAGGATACATAGCCCTGACCTCTAGCAGTTCCCCTTCAGCAGGGGAGTGTGGCCCCCAGGAGACTTCCCAGAAGCAGGTTATTCTCTCTGCATTGTGGGGACTTGGGAGCAGGCAGAAATTCACACTTAAGTCAATATCTTGCCTTCAAGTCTTGGCCTCTGTTGGTTAATAGTGGAATGTAAAGTGAAGCAGTGCAGTGAGGGTTAGCACACGTGGGGAAGCCAGGGCTGGAGGAGAGGTGAACTCTCCCTCTCTCCTTAAAAAATAAAAACAGAAGGCAGGAAGGAAGGGAGGGAGACAGAGCACAAAATGTTAGAAATCCTGATGACTATTGCACAATGTTGCAAATATAATTAATGCCTGAATTGTACACTTGTTGTCATTCAGCCAGTAAGTCCTGTCCGACTCTTTGCGGCTGCATGGTCTGCAGCACACCAGGCTTTCCTGTACTTCACTATCTCCCAGAATTTGCTCAAACTCCAAATTTTAGGTTATATGTACATATTGACCACAGTTTAAAAATAGTATAATATACTCCAAACCATTGAATTGTACATTTTAAATGAAGTGACTTGTATGGTATCTAAATTTATATCTTAAGCTGGTTTTTAAATTTTTGATATCCATGAGTTGTGTGTGTGTGTGTGCACACACACACATATATAAGCACGGACACAGGCCAGCAGGAGAGACTGCCAACTTCTGAGTTAATCTACTTTGGCTGGGAATGTCAGAGTGAGGACTAGACCAAGGCATGGAGGAGAAATGTAACATATATATCCCTTGTTTACAAGTGCCCTGGAGGAAGGGAGAAAGATGTAAAGTATGCTGCTGCTGCTGCTAAGTCGCTTCAGTCGTGTCCGACTGTGTGCGACCCCATAGACGGCAGCCCACCAGGCTCCTCCATCCCCGGCATTCTCCAGGCAAGAACACTGGAGTGGGTTGCCATTTCCTTCTCCAATGCATCAAAGTGAAAAGTGAAAGTGAAGTCGCTCAGTCGTGTCTGACTCCTAGCGACCCCATGGACTGCAGCCTACCAGGCTCCTCCGCCCATGGGATTTCCCAGGCAAAAGGACTGGAGTGGGGTGCCATTGCCTTCTCCTAGAAAGTACTGTATGATGGATACTAAAATAATATCATCAGACTACAGGCTTCACATACTTTTATAAGTGGGAGGCATCTCTGCTTTTCTGCATCCTTTGTTTTCAAAGTCAGAGGCATGGCTAGCTCTGCTGATGGAGGCCAGTGAAGTTGTGACAACTAATGATCAAGCTGAAGCTCCTGTACTCCCAGGAAATGTCTGACTGTGCTTAGGAATGCTGCACATCTCCTTTGATTATGCCTTGGAGCCAGTGTTCCTTTTTCTGGAGGAGCCTTCAAGATCAAGGAGGCATGGTTTCAAGGTCAAGGAGGCATGATGGAGGCGACACTGGGTCTGGGTCAAAGACCGCCTCCCTTCCTGGGAGACCTTGAGGGCTGGCCGGTTGCCTGGGGTTCTTTGGCCATAAAATGTCGATGGTGATTCCCATGTCTTCTCCTTGGAGTAGCGTGAACAGGGAAATCCAAACAAGATAGCAAGTGAGCCTTCAGTAAGTGTGAATCACCGCCCTTGTTGGAAGGTGTTCTGGATGTACATAATAGAAAACATAATACATGAGCAAAAACAAACAAACAAACAAACAAAAACAGAAAGAAGGCACTGTTGAAAGGATACTGGGAAATCTCTTAGAAACCAGGGTCAGGGAGTGAGCCTGGATGCAGAAATGGGGTCTGGAGAGCTGGAAGCTCACTCCCTCTGGCTCCTCTGCGTGTCCATCTGTCTTGACACCCCTCCCTCTCTGCAGGCTGACTTCTGTTGCTCTGGCTTGCAGGCCAAATATGGTCACCCCGTGGCACCTGTGATTACATGCCTCTGTTTAAACCATGAGCCCAGGCTTTTCTCTCACGTCCTCACTTATGGCTCAGCCTGGGCAGGCGATCATGCCTTGTCTGCTGAGTCATGAGTGTGGGCAGGGGTCACACCGATAAACGTCATCCTCTGTCCATCCCTGTTGGCAGACAGGCACCAGGAGAGGTGCCCCCTACAAACATGATGGCAAAATCTAGTGGTCTGATTACATCAGTCAATGGAAGGGTGGCATTTGATTTTAAGAACCTCCTTTTATACTGTCCTTGTCTCCGCTGTCTTCTGTGAGTCCTGTCCTGTGAGCCCTGTGGAGCCTGGCCCTGGCTGGGAGCTGGGGCCAAGCAAAGTGAACCACGGTGATGCTGGGGGTCCCTCAGAGAGTGGAGCTGGGCTTGTGGGATGCTTTGGGGGCCCAGAAGTCACCCTGCAGCTGAAGTGGGACCAGGCTGTTCTGCTTGTGCTCAGGGAACCCTGTTCATTTCTCACAAAGTGTCTTGCAAATGTGAGTGGGTAAAGGTCATAGGAGGGTTTCCCAGGTGGTACTAGGGGTAAAGAACCCACTTGCCAATGCAGGAGACATAAGAGATATGGGTTCAATCCCTGGGTTGGGAAGATTCCTTGGAGAAAGTCATGGCAACCCACTCCAGTATTCTTGCCTGGAGAATCCCCATGGACAGAGGAGCCTGGTGGGCTGCAGCCCATATGGTCACAAAGAGTCGGACACAACTGAAGCGGCTGAGCATGCACACATGCATAAGTCGTAGGAACCCATTTCAAGCTAGCTTCAGCAGAGTAGGAGACTTTTTCTGGGTTTGCTTTCCTGGATCCCTCTGTCCCATCCCACCTGCTGCCCTTTGAGCCATTTCGCTATTTCCCAGCTCTCCACCCAGAGATAGACACGGTGAGTCCTGCGCTGATCTCCTCCCGTGAAAGGACAGTGGGGAAGATGCTGAACTAAGGGCTGCTGACATTTTTCCTCCTTTTCCTTTCATTGCCCATGGTCTGCAATTACTCCTTCCAGTCTTGGCCTTCAAAGCTGTGAGAGGGTGAGCAGGTGTTGAGAGCAACTTTGCTCTTTTTGAGTCAATCCTGTTACGTGGAAAAGGTCCAACTCTCTCGGGGGAGCTGGCAGCTCCTCCAAGGCCAGACCACTGGGCAAGGCTCCCGAGAGCAGTGCTAGCCTGCTCGGTGTCGCAAGGAGCTGGGCCAGGCCTGCTCGCCTCTGCCCCCAGGAGCAGGCCGCTTTTCAAACAGATGTACAGATAATTGACCGTCATAGGCAGACTGCAAAGGTGTACCAGGCTTGCAGAAAAGAGAAAAGAACCCTGAGCTGAGGACACTTCTGCCCCTCAGGTCTGTGCCCTCCTTCCATCTTTCCTCCACCCTCCTGTGCTGTTGGACATGGAGGAGCCAGTAACTTGCCAGGAGGTCTGTTCCACGTGTTGTGGAAGATGCTGGTGGTGGGAAGGGCAAAGGGCAGAAGGGGGGAGGTGTGCAGAAGAGCAGGCCTTACCTGCATCTAAGTGGGCAAACCCACTGCAGGTCCCTGCAGGACTTGAGCCTTAAGGATTAACCCTTAAGAAGCCACCAAGGCAAATAAGTACGTGATTACATTCACGGCTAGTTACTTAATAATAATAACCGGCATCTGTTCCTGGCACAGTTCTAATCCGCTTACACTTGTCAGTTCATTTAATCTTCACAGCGCTACAAGGTAGGCACTTCGATTAGCTTCATTTTACAAACAAAGTCGAGGCACAGACTGGTTAAATACTGGGCCCAGTTTCACAGGGCAAATCAGTGACAGAACCAGGATTTGAACACAGATAGTCCCCCTCCAGAGTCACTCCCCCAACTGCTTCCTAGGTTATCGGCCTCTCACGATGCAGGACAGGGTGGAATCAGTCTTTGCTTTAGTGTGCTGTGATCATTTAAAAGATGCTACTAGGGAGAAAACTTATTTTTAAAGTCTAACCATTGGAAAAGCAAGTTTTAGCAACAGAAGGTTTCATGATCCATTCGAAGCTCACCGGTCAGTTTGCATGCCTCCTAACTCCCACAGGAGTAAAACTGGCTGTTCTCGTTGCCATTAGCAGAGAGGAGCCACGCACTTAATGCGCAAGGGGAGGGTGGGCCAGTCCTTATTTAAGCCATGTGATCTGATGGGTGGGGGGCGGTGCTGGAAAGTGAACAAAGCTGGGAATTATTGCACTGCAGCTCACCCTGACGCTTACTGTGATTCTAGAATCTGTGAACATATGGTAACTGCTGGAAGTACCGAATAGCAGTTGGAAACCATAGACTTAAGGAACAAACCGGCTACTCTCTTTCTGTGTGTGTGTGAAAAGAAACACACAATTTTTTAAAATTGAAGTATAGTTGATTTACAATATATTATATTAGTTTCAGGTATAGAACATAGTAGTTAAATATTTTTATAGATTACACTCCATTAAAATTATTAGAAAATATTGGCTATATTCCCCGTACTGTACAATATATCCTTGAAGCTTATTTATGTTATACCTAGTAGTTTTTAACCTCTTAATTCCCTCCACCTCTCTGGCCCTCCCCACTTCCTTCTCCACATTGGTAACCTCTGGTTTGTTCTCTAATACGTGAGTCTGTTTGGTTATATTAATTCACTTGTTTTATTGTTTAGATTCCTCAAGAAGTGATTACATGCAGTATTTGTCTTCCTCTTGTACTACTCCTGCCCTTCACATCTCTTCCCACAGCCCATTTTCACTCCCAAATCTGAAGAAAGTCCAGAACAAACTATTTCCTCACCTTCAATCCATCCCCCACACATCAGTGTGAGAGTTTTCCCTCTCCTTTTCCAGTTTTGGTTGGACCTTAAATTCCTCTTCTTTGTTGTATGGGGCTGGATGGAGAGCTAGAAATGTCGGGATGACAGCTTATTTGAGATCCGTGGTGGCCCTTGGGAATTCAGGCCAAGGGCTGCTTCTCTTGCCAGTTGACGGAGCCCCACTGTGTAGCTAGCAAAACCCACCCCTTCCCCTCCCCTGCCACGTCCCCCTTCCCCCACCTGGTCAGCAACCTTTGCATCTTTCCCCTCTTCTCTGACCTCTTTGGGAGCATCCTGCTGGTGATGTCCATTCCCCGCCTCTGTGCCTGGTGCTGACTCCACTTAGCCTCTGTCTTAGTCTGTTCAAGCTGCTGTAACACCACAGACTGGGTAGCGTATAAACAACAGAAACTTACTTCCCACAGTTCTGGAGGTTGGGAAGTCCAAGATCAAGGTGTCGGAAGATATGGTGTCAGGTGAGGTCCTGCTTCCTGGTTCACAGACAGCTGTGTCTTCTTGCTGCATCCTCTCATGGCAGAAGGGCTGGGGGAGCTGGCTGGTGTCTTTGTTATGAGGGCAAATCCCATTCATGTGGGATTCATTCAACCCCATTCACCCTCACGATCTAATCACCTCCCAGAGGCCCCATCATTTGGGGGAGCTGGGTTTCAACATATGGATTTTGGTGAGGGGGAGACACAAATATTCAATCTATAGCAACCTCTTTCATTGTATAGTTTACATGTTTTGTCTCTCTCTTCTAAACGATAAGATTCTGGAAGGTCTGAACCATGTTTTCTTCATTCACTACCTGCCTTACTCCATCAGCAAGCAGTGCTTGTCGCTCCTGTGTCCACATCCATTCATCTTTGTAGACTTAATGTTGAGCACCCTGCCTTTGACCAAGAAATGAATCCACTGCTATTCAGAGATTTTCCTGTCTTCTGACTCCTCTTTCTCTTCCCCAACCAAGTTGCTTTGGGAACTAAGGGAACTAGCTTCCCCTCCTCTCGTAGTGAGAGAGGTCTGGAAGTCAGTCTCATGGGTAAACTGAGGCTTCCCTAGATGCCTGCTGTTTCACATAACAAATTCTCCCAGAAAAACCAGTTAAGACATTCTGGTCTAACCACATCTCTCTAGAAAGCCCTATACAGAGAGTGCTAGCTTCCTATGTGGTATCCACTCTCTTTCTTTCTTAGAGACAGAGATACAATGTAATTCCAGGTGGCATGTAGTCAGTCAAAGGACTATGATTTTCTGCCTCTTTTGTAGAAGATGAAAGCAGAAATTGTTGGATGAAACTTCTGGGAAAGACATTCTTGCCCTTCCATCCTACCTGCCTTGTTTGGGGTGTGGATGTGATGGCTGGAGCTGCAAGAACCATATTGAGTTCACAAAGAAGAGACTAAAAGAATCACAAAGACTCGGTCCTAATTTTCTTGATTCTAATTGATTCATAAGCCACTGATCTAATGCCAGTAATTACCCACACTTTCATTTCACATTAAACAATACATAGACCATTGTGTTTAAGTCACTGTAACCAGTCCTCTTACTAGCAACTAACAGCAATTTCTAGCTGATACACTGAATTAGATGATAAACTCGAAGGCCTTAGTTACAGGGAGTTGAGCTCTTATAAAGGCACCGTTCTCAGAAATTCTTCCTTTGCTGACAAGCCCTGGTGTCAATACTCTCTGAGTTAAGTGAAATCTTTTTGGTGTTCCCAAATTTAACTTCTTCAGTGAAAGTGAAAAATGAAAGCTGCTGGGCTCCCTCCCTAGAAGCAGTTTTAGGAAAGCAAGTCATCATATCCCTTTGACTCGTGGTCACCTGCGACAGCATCGCCGATTCCATGCCCGCGAGCTACATGTTGAAGTTCTCCAACATCTGGCAGCTGAGCTGCCACTGGCTTTTTTAAGCACAAGTAAAACCAAGCATTCGAATGTTCCCAATTTAGCCTCTGAAGCATTATGTTGGGCGCCTCTACCTTGGTCCACAGCTGCCAGCAATCCAAAGCTCTTTCTTGTACAGACATTTTCAGTTTTTTAAATTTAGGTATTCTCCTCACTCCCAATGGTGGTGAAGTTACCCTGGAGGAATTTTTATAGAGGCAGTCACTGTTGTGTCTTACTAACCAAAGGTGTCTAAAAGGTTTCCCTGGGGCTGGGGTGGTAGGGACGGTCTTTAGAAGAGAGCAGAAAAACCTGCTGAGAAGCTGAAAGTCCTGTGTCCTGTTAATGCCTTATGAAGAACTCGTTCCTCTCTGTAGCCAGGCCCTCATCTCAAGCAGCCAATTTTTTTCAATTTTTTAATGAATTTATTTAGTTTTCATTGAAGGATAATTGCTTCACAATATTGTGTTGATTTCTGCCATATATCAACATGAATTAGCCATAGGTATACATATATCCCATCCTTCTTGAGCCTCCCTCCCACTTCCCACCCCACCCCACCCCTCTAGGTTGTCACAGAACCGCAGTGTGAGCTCCTGGAGTCATACAGCAAATTCCCACTGGCTGCCTGTTTTACATATGGTAGTGTATGTTTCCGTGCTGCTCTCTCCATTCGTCCCACCCTCTCCTTCCCCGCCCCCGACTCCTGCCATGTCCAAAAGTCTGTTCTCCGTGTCTTCAAGCAGCCAGTTTTAAATGGTAGTCATGCCATAAGGGTGGGGTCAAGGTGGTGGGAATAAAACCCCACCTTCTTTCTCCTTCATGCCTGTGCAGGGTGAGAAGCCGAGTCAGTGGGAGGCAGCACTCCGGAACTGAAGGACTCCATCCTCAAGGGCTGACCATCCCATCTTGTGGACCCCTTCATCTCCAGACGATGCTGCCCAGGACCTGAGGGTTCTTAGACTGCCCTCTCCTTCTGTGCTTTTTCTCTAGTCGTGCTCCAGGTTAGTGCCACAGTCTGTAAGAAGCAAGTGGAATCAGAGAATATCAGCAGCACAAGGGGCTTCAGAGACTGCCTCATCCCACTTTCTAATTTGACATTTGGATAAAACGAAGTCCATGGCAGAGAGATGACAAGTCTCAGGGCACATCACTAATTAGTGACTAGCTTTAGGTCCTGAGCCTAGGCTGGCAAGTTTGGCATAGTAATAGATAATAGCAAGAGTGTACACACACACACACACACACACACACACAGACACACAAACTCTTGTTTAGTTCACTATGTGCATGGTGCTGTTGTAAAATATGTATAGGGTTGTGTGCATATTATCTTTCCCATTTTATGCATAAGGAGTACAAAGCTCAGAGATGTTAAGTGACTTGCCCAAAGTCACAGCTGGTGACTGGCAGAACCAGAACGTGAACTCAGGCAGTCTGGCTCTGCTCTTGACCCCTGCACAGTCCTGACATACTAGCGTGCGGTCTTTACTCACTTATGGTCCAGAGGAAGGATCTCTAATAAATTCCTTGGCCAGAGGATTCCTGGCTTGATATCTTACCCTTAGAGGGACATTTCCCAAAACATGATGGTACGAGGTACTAAAGTAAGGCTTCAACCAAAACTACAGCTAAGCAAGAAATTCCATGGTCAAACAAATGTGCAATGTTGTATTAAAACAAGTTAAACAGAATTGCTTTTACCACAGAACTTCTCAGAGCCTTCCATATGCCAGTGGACATTGTGAATTTTCTAAAAGAGTCTAAAAGCATTTCCTAAACCTTTTGGAACATGGAGCGTTTTTTCATGCATTGATGTCATCACACATCATGTGGCTTCTGGAAAACTCAATCAAGTAAAAAAGGCAAATTTTATTTGATGTATTGTTATGAAAATAGCTTTGACCTCAAGAATGCACTAAAATGGAAAACAACTTTGACTCAAGGATACCCTCCAGGGTTTCCTGGAACACAGTTTGAGAACTGATGTCCTAGCAAATAATATATTAAAAATAAGGCTTGAAGGACAGGATCATGGGCTAAATAGCGTCTTGTCCTCGTGAAGGACAGGAGGAAATCGAATGAAAGAGCATGAATGTGTTTTAAGAATCAGTCTTTCATTCTACTGATTCCTTATTTTCCCTTTTCTTTCTCTTCTCTTCCCTCCTTTCTTCTTTCCATTTAAAAATTCCTCATTGCTCCATAAAGGATTTAAAGTAGCTTACTCTTCCAGTAAGTCAACATTCTTATTGATAGAGCCACATTGCAAAATAAGTAAAGTGTTATTTTAGTGAGGGGGGGGTGCTATCCCTATCCCCCCAATTCTCCTTGATTTGCACCCCTATAAATCAACCTGAAATTTCTATCATTAGCATTTTGGTTATTTGGGTAAAGCCATGTCTTTCTAGAAAGAGGCTCTGGCTCAGATATAATTTGGATATGGCAGGAAGTGTGACGTGTTGGGCTACACCACCTGAGCCTCTGCACAAGGGGCTCAGTTTAGGGAGCTTTTCCCAAATAAGAATCCTGAGGGATCGGGACTCAGAATGGGGGACTACTGCTGCGGCTACCCTCAGGGGACCCTAGAAAGTGAGGTACCTGGTGAGAAGTAGCTGCTGTTTTTTAGGGAGATGTCCAAAGGTGCCTTTTATTCATTTAACAGTTTTACCTGGGGTCTGCCCTGGATCCGAGGTCATTGTGTGTTTCTACTAGACCAGAGGTCTTTGAGGGCTTCCCTGGTGGCTCAGACAGTAAAGAATCTGCCTTCAATGCAGGAGACCAGGGTTCGATCCCTGGGTCAGAAAGATCCTCTGGAGAAGGGAATGGCAACCCACTCCAGTATTGTTGCCTGGAGAATCCCATGAACAGAGGAGCCTGGCAAGCTATAGTTCATGGGGTCACAAAGAGTCAAACATGACAGAGTGACTAACACAGGTGTCTTTGAACCTGACCTCAACCTTCAGGACAAAGCCAATGTGACATCCGGGGTAACCCAAACCAGGTGGGAAAAATGAAACATCTGTCCTACTGGGTGACACAGCGTCCTCCTTTGTAACACTGGCCTGTGCAATGTCACCTTGTCCTTTTGCTCACGAGGCAGCTGATCCACAGGAAGATGCCCCGGTGCCCACAGCCTGGGGCCAGATGGAGAATCACCCGGTAGAGGGACACTAAGGGTCCTCCCCGTCCTGAGGGCAGCTCTGCCTTCCTCGCTTCTTTGTCTTTTCCAGCCTTGAGTTTTAGGGCTCCTGCCAGGTGACGCTAGCAGTGAATCACCACCTCTTACACTTGCCACTGCCATGTGCCATATGCCACACTTGAGCCCCGGTGTGTGCCAGGCGAATCCTTAGCTGTTTTCCTGGAGTGGGCTTGCGTGATTGATGTGCTCCTCGTCCAGGCAAACCATCTAACTAAGTGTTTTATAAACAAGAAAACAAATTTATTGGGGGTTTTCCACGTACAATAGTACTACACACTCCTTCAGAAAATACAGATGAGAAAGTGGAAAAGTCACCCACAATCCTGTCACCCAGAGATAAGGACAGCCAGCTCTGGATGTGAACCCCACCTGCCCTACAGACACTTGTGGAAGGTCCCAGGTGGGATTCATACGTGGCCAGAGTCATGGCCATTCTTCCACCCTCCCCGCCCTCCACGCCCATCCCCATTGCTTTGCAGCAGTGTCTACACTGCAGAAGGGGCTGGGTTTTGTGTGTGGATTCTCTGGCTTAGAGGGTAATGGAGAGGACAGCGTGGACTCAGGCCCCCTTTCTGTCTCAGGGATGGATGGATCTGATGGGGTGCGAGGGGGGAGGAGCCGGCTCCACAATTCTGAGTAGGATTCAGTGTGTCCCACACAGTGAGGACTCGGGAGTTCAGCTCTGCTCAGGCGAATGAAGGATGTCTGTTCTCTGCCATGTATTGAAGCCACTAATTTCCTCTCGGGACACCCCTGTCATGGAGTGGGGGGCCTCTGGTAGGGATACCACTCTCTTGCCAAGTGTCTGCCAGTCTAATTCCTGGTTTCTCTGCTCACCCTTGATGCTGCCTTGGTATTCCCTTTAGATCTCCTAATTTGAAGTCTGTATTTAGTCTTTTCTGCCTTAGCACATGCCTAATAGTTAAATATGAAATCCAAGACATCATAAACCATCGGCCTCCTGTTTCATATAAAATGCATGAGGAGACATCACCAACATTCACAGGCTCTGATGAATCACCTCAGGTTCTCAACATCTCCCCACCACTCTTTTTAAAAAATTTTTTATTTTGAGTTGGGGGTTTCCCCTGTGGCTCAGTGGCAAAGAATCTGCCTGCACTGCAGAAGCCGCAGGTGATATGGGTCAGGAAGATCCCTGGAGGAGGGCATGGCAACCCACTCCAATATTCTTGCCTAGAGAATTCCATGGACAGAGGAGCCTGGCAGGCTACAGTCCATGGGGTTGCAAAGAGTTGGACATGACTGAAGCAACTTAGCACAAGCACGCACATAGCCAGTTAACAGTGTATCACTCTGAATTCTTCAGATTAAACAGGAAAAGAGCTGGGAAAAGTTGGGCTCTGCACTGGCCAGCTAGAGCAATCCTCTCTGCTGGCTCAGCCTCTTCACCGGCAGCCCTGCTGGCTCATCTGTTTATTCTGCAATTAGCACTGGAAGGAGACTCACGGGGAAACTTTTGCTTGGGGGCCCAGAATTTATATTTCAGAACTTCTTCCCCTCATTAGAGCACCAGATTCTGTCAGGAGAGTTTGAAAACAATAGCTCTCTGTGCTCTTCCAAAAATGCTCTTGATAATAATCATTGATAATTTCAATATCCACAAATGTGGTCTTTCTAATACTGTCTTCCAGTTCTTCAACTTCTCCTCCTCCCGGTGATCTTATCCTTTATGGCATCTTTAAAAAAATTTTTATATGTCTATCTCATATAGAGTACTGATTTCATTCATTTTTCAAAATTTTATTGGTAAATAGTTGATTTACCTTGTATTATTTTCAGGTTTACAGCATAATGATTCAGTTTTATATATATATATATATATATATATTATATGTGTGTATGTGTATATACATACATATATATTCATTCTTCTTCAGATTCTTTTCCCATATACGTTATTACAGAATATCGAGTAGGGTTCCCTGTGCAATACAGGAGGTCCTTGTACAGGTTGGTTATCTATTTTATATATTGTAGTGTGTATATTTTAACCCCAAGCTCATAATTTATCCACCCCACCTCACCCCCCTACATTTTCCTTTTTTTTGTTTTTGAAAATCTGTAAATCTATTTTTGTTTTGTAAATAAGTTCATTTATAAAAATTAGATTCCACATATAAGTGATGTCATGATATTTGTCTTTCTCTGGGTGACTTAGTATGATAATCTCTAGGTCCATACAAATTGCTGCAAATGGCATTCTTTCATTCTTTTTTGCTTAGTCGCTCAGTCACGTTCGACTCTTTGTGACCCTATGAACTGTAGCTGGCCAGGCTCCTCTGTCCATGGAATTTTCCAGGCAAGAATACTGGAGTGGGTTGCCATTTCCTTCTCCAGAGGATCTTCCTAATCCAGGGATCGAACCCACATCTTCCATGTCTCCTGCATTGCAGGCAGATTCTTTACTCACTGAGTCATCTGGGAAGCCATTAGGAAATGACAGTGACACTCTTTAAGTAGGATTTTCTACCAGTTTCATTAGAATTGACCACATATCTCAAAACCTTAACTGGTTGGTCATCCAGATGGCAGATTTAGGAGAGGGCACGCTAGGATGGAACAGGACAGAAACTTGGTCTGCAAAGGGAGGCAGCGAAGCAGCATCTGAGAGCATGCACTGAGACCTTGTCAGTGGTGGGTTCAAGTCCCTGCTCTGGAATGTTAATGAGATGACCTGAGCATCTTGAGAGTTGAGATGATGTGTGGAAAGCACCGGAACAGCATCTGGGACATAGGCACTGTCGCACACTCACTGTTAAGACTTTTTTTTTTAAATTAAACATGGCACCGAGAAGTTTTTAAGCACATTCTGGTTTAATAGGCATTTTGACACTGTAAGGTGGTGTCAGTATCTGTCCTGCAGATGGGAAAGTGGCTCTCTAGGCTACCTAGCCTGTCCCCAGGAGAGGGGATAACACAGGTATGTCCGTGGAGGGCATGCAGGTGAGTTACCCAAGGTAGGAGGAAAGACAAGAGTCTCCCTTGCCTGCCAGGCTGGAGGTGCAGAAGCTCATTCATCCTTCTCTGGGCATGTGGCTGGTCTCCTCAGAAACTGCTGGGGCAGGTCTGATGGTCAGGGCACTTGGCCCGAGGCCCCAGCATGGGCTGCTCACAGAAGCATGTGACTGGGGGAGGAATGACAAAGTCGGGATTCTTGCTCCAGGTTATTGACGCAGGAGGTGGGAGGGGATGGGGGCACATGGGAAGTTGGTGAAAACATTCCCCTGACTATTCTTTCTCATGGCTGAGTAATGTTCCATTGTATATATGTACCACATCTTATTTATCCATTCCTCCGTCAATGGATGTTTAGACTGCCTCCGTGTCTTAGCTATTGTGAGTAGTGTTGCAATGAACATAGGGGTACATGTATCTTTTCAAATTATAGTTTTCTCCAGATATATGCCCAGGAGTGGGATTGCTGGATCATCTAGTAGTTCTAGTTTTAGTTTTTTAAAGAAACCTCCCATAGTGATTATACCAATTTACATTCTTGCCAGCAATGAAGGAGGGTTTCTTTTTCTCCATATCCTTTCCAGTATCTGCTATTTGTAGACTCTTTGATGATGGTCATTCTTACCAGCGTGAGGTGATACCTCATTGCAGTTTTGATTTGCATTTTTCTGATAATTAGTGACATTATGCATCTTTTCACATGCCTCTTGGTCATCTTTATGTCTTCTTTGAAGAAATGTCTATTTATATCTTCTGCCCATTTTTTTGTTGGGTTTTTGTTTTTGGATATTAAGCTGCATGAGCTGTTTGTATATTTTGGAGATTAAGCCCTTGTTGTTCAGTTCATTTGCAAATATTTTCTCCTGTTCTGTGGGTTGTCTTTTTGTTTTGTTTATGGTTTTCTTTGCTGTGCAAAAGCTTTTAAGTTTAATTAGATCCTGTTTGCTTATTTCTGCTTTTTTTTTTTTTCATTACTCTAGGAGGCGGAGAAAAAAAGATACTGCTGCAATTTATGTCAAAGAGTGTTTTGCCTGTTTTCCTCTAAGAATTTTATAGTGCCCGGCCTTACATTTAGGTTTTTGATCCATTTTTTAGTTTATTTCTGTATATGGTGTTAGAGAATGTTCTGATTTCATTCTTTTACATTCTGTCCAGTTTTCTCAGCACCACTTATTGAAGAGACTTTTTCTCCATTGTATATTCTTGCCTCCTTCATCATAGTTTAATTGACCATAGGTGTGTGGGTTTATTTGGGGGATTTCTATCTTGTTCCACTGATTCATTATGGTATTTTGGCCACTCATGCCCCTGGCCATGCCCTTGACCTTGCCATTACTAACAGTCGTACTCCCTTCGTAATCTCAATTTCCACCCTCTCATCATAGTTTTCTCCTTGCAGTTCAGGCTTCTGTTCTGTCCAGTGGTTCTTCCACCTCATTGAGATTCACAGTCAATGGACCTATCACCCTTTCACTGTTGCCCACCACCCCCATTGTCACCCACAAGTCCTCACTGCCCTCCTTACCCTCTTAGATTATATGGTTTCTCATTATCACCCTGGCCACTAGTACACATTCAACTCCCTTCCACTTCTTCCTTCATTGCACCTTCTTGGCAAGACCAGAGAGGCCTGGCTGAATCTACCTCTGTCCACTGTGTCTGCACCAGCAAGGCTGAGCATGCCACTGGCTGTGGTTGAACTTCAGGTGGGACCTTGGTGCTGGCCTGGTCCCTCTATTCCATTTCCCTACACCATTATTCTCCCACTCTGTAAGACAATGATTTCCCATTTTCTCCACCCTTCTCAAACCCTCAGTCTTCCTCCCCCATGCTCACTCTCAGCTGATGACCTTGCTTCCTAGTTCAGGGGGATTATAGAACAATAAACTGACAAGTCCCACCTCCCCACCACCGCACCTGCCCACCCATCCTCATCACTGCATGTCTGGTCTGCCTTCCCTGCTGGCACTGGGGTGAATTTCCCAAGCTTCCATCAGCAGTACTCAAAGTGTGGTCCTTGCTCCTGACTGGCAGTATCAGCATCTCTGGGAGGTGATCGGAACTACCAATTCTCCAGCCCACTCCAGACCTGCTGAATCAGAATTTGTGGGGTAGAGCCTGGGAACTGTCTCTCCAAGTGATTCTTCAGCACAATGAAATTTAAGAAGCACTTAGCTAGAACCCTTTCTCTCTCACCTGCTCAGGAATATCCCCCTGGGGTGGCTCCCTCTCTCTTTTGCACCATCGCACTTTTTCTTCTTTTGGATAGATAAATTTCCGTTCCATCCTGTATATAGGCTGGATACAAAACATACAACCTCTCTTGATTCCAAATCCCACTTTAGCTACCACCCCATTTCTCTACTTCCTTCTTTCTCTTAACATCCCCTCCATCAGTCTTTTGCTCCCACCATCCCCTAAAATGAACTTGCTAAGGCCATTTTGGCAGAAACTGGCTATATGGTCACCCAACTGTTTCTTCTTTCAGGAGACACAACTAACTGACATTTCTCAATATCTGTGCATGTAAATAAGCCCAGATGACTAGTTCTTGGTGTGGGAGCATGAACCTTCAGGCTGAGGCATTTGAGCAAGGGTGTGCTTCGACATGGACTGTCCCTTCCCTTCTCTACAATAATGATCCCCACGTTTATATCTCTAGCCTGGACCCAAGACTTGCTTATCCAACTGCCTACAAGGCATCTCCATTTGGCATCCACTAGACATCTCAATGGGGCTTCCTAGGTGGTGCTAGTGGCAAAGAACCTGCCTGCCAACGTAGAAGACACAAGAGACACAGGTTCAATCCCTGGGTCAGGAAGATCCCCTGGAGGAGGGCCTGGCAACCCACTCCAGTATCCTTGCCTAGAGAATCCCAAGGACAGAGGAGCCTGGAGGGATATGGTCCATAGGGTCGCCAAGAATCAGGCATGACTGAAGTGACTTCACATGCATGCACACATCCAACGCACCAGACTCCTGGTGCCTTTAGTCACCTTTCACCATCGTCTTCTCCTTCTTGATAAAATGTTAACTCTGTCCTCCCAGATGCTTAAGTCAAAACAATGGACTAATCCTTATTTCCCACATCCCATTATTATCAGTTCCTACAGATCTTACCTAAAAAACACCGTGAGCCTCATCTCACCCTTGTGTAGGTGCTGTCTGGGTTCCAGCCACCGCTGTCTTCTCTTGCTGACACTCTTGCCATATCCTCCTAATGCTCTTCCTGCTCACATTCTGCCTGTCTCCATGTTGTTCTCAATAGAACATCTAGGATGATCTTTAGACCCAGAAATCAGAGTATCTTACTTTTCCAGTCTCGCCCTGCCCCCAGATCACTCAGAATTAAAACCTAAGCCCTTGAAATGGCTCTCAGGCCCCACATGGACTGGCTCCCATCACCTTTCTGACTTCATCTCTTCTGACTCTCTCCTTGGTTGGCTCCCCTCCTGTAACACTATCTTCTTTGCTGTTTGAAGCATATTCTTGCCTGGAATACACTTGCTCAGATAGTCACAGCCCACTCTCGCACTTCCTCTAAACCTGCAGTCAAATTTACTTCCACAGCGTGGCCTTCCCCGATATAAACTTATGCCCACCCACCCCTGTACTCCCTGTGCCTCTTAGCACTTTATACCACCTGGCAGACTAGACATAGGCTTATTTTTTGTTTGCCTATTCTTACCAGAATGTAAGGAGAACAGACCATCTTCTTTATTCTGTGTCCCCAGAACACAGAACAATGTTAGGTGCACAGTAGGTACTCAAAAAAACATCTGAAATGAATGAAAGAAGGAATAGCTAAATGGACCAGCCTTGTTGGGCCCAGGAGAGGAAGCAAGTCTCACCAGTTGAGTTTTTTTAATAATTAAATTTATTTTTAATTGAAAGATAATTGCTCTATAATATTGTGTTGGTTTGTGCAGAACATCAACATGAACCACCCATAGGTATACCTATGTCCCCTCCCTCTTGAACCTCCCACCTCCCTCCCCATCCCACCCCACTAGGGTGTTACCAAGTCCCGGTCTGAATTCCCTGAGTCACAGCAAATTCCCACTGGCTGTCTCTTTTACATATGGCACATGTGTGCCTTATTCCTGGTGAATGAGAGTCCTTTCTTGCTCTCCTTGTGAATTTTGTCACAAGGATCTTGTCTTCAAAGCCTCTCGTGTACCCTGTTTTGAACTGCCTGGGAAACTTGTCTCCTCCTGATGGAGTTGGCCTCTTAGATACCCTTGGTGACACCAGACATGAGTCCCCAGCACAGCCTTTGCTCGTGAGGCTCCGGGGCCCCGTTTGACACTGCAGGGTCCTGCCACGCACTCACTGAGGTCTGCCCAGCAGCGCAGTGGACAGCACCAGGTTCTACTTGTGTGAAAGTGCAGACAAGTCATCATGACAACTTCGAAAGAGAGGAGGGAGGTTTGAAGGCCCTTTCAGTCACAGGATTCTCGAGGAGAGATGAGCAAGACTGGGCAGGCAGCTTGGAGGTGCTGCTTCCTGCTCCTCCCCACTCTCTGACACTGTCTCTGGGAAAGGTTGTTGGAACCAGCAAACACACAGCTTTGTTGATGAAAAGCCTGTTTATTCCTAGTACACTGGACACTTTGTTCAAGAATAGTTCATCCATTTGAAAATATTGCCCTTGTAATGGTGCCAAGGTCATTCTCTGCTGGGGTTATCAGCAGAGTACGTGCCAGCTCTGCCTGGGGTATTTTAATAGGTGTATCGTTTCCCTGCCAAAGTGACTAAAGAACATTACATAGTTAATTTGTATTCAGTGCTCTCCCTGCATGCATTCTTAATATTCAGTTTTTACTGGGAATTTAAGAGGGAAAAAAAAAAGAGAAAGAAATGAATAAATAGGTTAGGATACAATGAACTGCTTTAAAAAAGGAATTTTAAGTGGTTCTGACTCATTTTGGAGTTCTGTACCCGTTTGATAATAACAATATACTTTGCAAAGCATTGGAGAGTTTTCAAAAAATTTTTATATTCATTCTCTCCTTTGATGCTCAAATTTACCCTGAAAGGAAGGATGCTGTGTCCTCTATTTTAAATGAGAAAACTGAGGCTCAGGAGGGTGAAATGGCTTGCCTCAAAGTCAAAGAATTAAACATGATGGAATGAGCGTTAGGATCCCAGTCTTAGTGCCTAGGTCATAGCTGTCGAGGTGATATAGGCTGGGTGATACAGGCGGGTCCATGGAGGAGGCAGGTCTAGCTGGGTTTGATCAGAGACCCTTGAAGTCTAGAAGTGAATGCAAATGGAGAGCAACTTTGTCAGTAGCTCTGGCCTTTTGAGTCAGCCAACACAAGATAATGAACACAGTTTCTCACCCTGAAAACCACGTGGAGATTCTATCTGCAGAGTGGCTGATGAGCACGAAGCAGGTGTGGCAGGACCTGGGGGAGAAAAGCATCCCTTGCAGCTGCCCCATGGCCCTCTGGGGAAACCTCCACCCTGGGCTTCAGGAGACCAGAATTCCAGTGCCAGTTCCACAGGGCATAGGTCTATTGCCTGACCTCGGGCAAACCCCATGTAAGATAGAGTCTGTCACCTCGGCTCACCCCTTGGTAGAGACAGTCGGCTTGCATTGGAATGTAGCCATGGATGACACAAAGAAATACAAAGCAGGTCCACAAGCTTGTGATTGCCACAAAGCTGAAGAGTGTAGCTAATGTCAAAGAACAGATCAGTTTTCTAGGTCTTGAGACTAGTTGGAACATCAGGATGGACCCTCTAAGGTAAATGGACAGAACTTTCCTTGGGTTTAACAAAAATTGCATCAGGAGCAACATTCATTATTGATCGACATCAGTCCCACTCTTAGAAAGTGAAAGGCACATGTTTGGACTGGAGAAGATTTATGAGTTTTAGTTGACCAGAGGCTCAGTGTGACTGGGGATGACAAACACATTAGTACAACCACGGACTCTATTGACAGAGGTGTAGGGCCTAGGAGGACTCACCTTGAACTTGCCTGCACAGTCAAATGAACATGGGCCTCCATAACAACGCTCTTCAAGAGGGTCATTGACAAGCTGGAGGCAGGGTAAGTGGAGAAGAAATCAAGGTCTATGTCAGGGCCCTATAAGGAGCTTCCCTGGAGGATCAGATGGTAGAGAATCCACCTGCAATGCAAGAGACTTGGGTTCCATTCCTAGGTCGGGAAGATCTCCTGGAGAAGGAAATAGCAATCCACTCCAGTTTTCTTGCCTGGAGAATTCTATAGACAGAGGAGACTTGTGGGCTACTAGCGGGCTACAGTCCACAGGGTTGCAAAGAGTCGGATATGACTGACTGCTTAACACTTTCATATGGCCTGTAAAGGAGAATACTCACTGGAGTGACATGATAGTGGTCGTCACATACTTAAATGATCAGGAGGATGTGGAAGTGCATAATCTACATGGAGAGCTGCAGGGCTGGAATGAAAACCAGGTTAGTGAATGAAAACCAGAGGGATGCAGAGTTTAGATGTAAAAATGGGGGCTGGAGGCCTTACGAAGTGGTGAGTTCCTGCCCATCAGCTGTGCAGCAGCCTGACCTTCTGATGGGGGGTTCCTGCCCCGTGTGGAATTGGCACTGGGAGATGCCTCCAGTGATGTGGGAAATGAGAGAATGCATGTGATGCAAACTCTACATGCTCTGTGAGTGTAAGTTCGTTCTGCTTGAGGAGTTGGGGTCACGCCCGGGCCTTCCTTCATCAATGCTTTCCACTGTCTTGGGCAGGAGTAGAAGCTCTCCTCTAGTTTAGGATCAGTCTCTAGACTCTGCCCCTCCTCTGAATAGGCATGGAGACCAGAATGTTGCTTTGCCAAGGTTTTTGAGTGTGTTATATTTCCATTTCCCACCTGGGGACATTGAAGTAGTAGCAAAGACTTCAGGGTAGGGGAGGAATTCTGAGAAAGCTCCAGACAAGGCTCACCCCTTGGGAGGGAGTCTGTTCTAAGCAAGTCAAATGAGCTGGAAGCTCTGTGAGTCTGGCTTTACTGGGTTATCTTTTTTTCCCTTTTGGATCTACAGAATTAAGGTTGAGGTTTTTCTCTTTTCTGTTTCTTTTTAGAGGTTTCTGGGTTACCTAATAGATCAGCTGAACAAATCTGGAGAAATTTATCTTTCAAACAGAACTACTATTCAGGTGCTGGGTAATGAACTCTGTATCCGTGAAGGTAATTGACAAAATGAAGCTCTTAGGCTTGAGAACACTGTGGAAATGAAGCCCACAGCTTCAGGCATGAAACCAGATGGGATTTTGACTGAGGAACTTTCCTGAAGGGTGACTTTGCATTTTGCATCTGTGGTGTGCCCACCTCTGCTGTTCGTTCCTCACATCTGGACACCCTCCCCTACCCCATACCCCTTGCGCTAAGAATCACTACAGCCCCTAGCCAACCACAGGAGATAGTCCCAAACCAAAAGTCCTTGCCGAACCCTGGACCTGGGAGGAACCCCTGTACAAAGTGGGCTGGGTTAAGCAAAGACTCTCTCCTGGAAAATGGCGTTAGGCCTGGCCAGTCAGGTGGTCAGCGGCTGGCTGGAGCTGGGCTTGAGATAGGGGGGCAGAGTTGAAGCAGCCATTGTCTGATGTGTGCTTTCAATCAAACAAAAACATCCTGTTCAGTTACCATAACTAAGAGAGAGGCTATGTGGCTGTGGGTGCCTGGCATCTACCTCCTTCGCCTCAACAACTGTGATCTCCCTGGGACAAGATTGCTCACAGTGGATCTATTTTCACAGATTCCACCACTATAAAAACCAGGATGCTGTTTGTATTTATTAGGCTATTTGGGATTAAAAGTAGTGGGCTGTTTTAAGTGCAGAGTAGTGGTCATGAGCAGGGGTTAGAATCTTGACTTGTGTAGCATTTGAAACATGCTGTTCTCTAAGTCTTTTTGAAAAAAGGTACAAGTAGGCCATGGGCTATACTTGTAACTGTTTTCACCAGTCTCCCAAAAGTGCCTTTCAGATATTATAAATGATGGTAATGCTTATAAGGTTGAAACATTATTTTAAATCAAGGACTAAAGCCTTATTACTTTAGTAAAAGACTAAAACTCATTCTGGAAGAAAAGCAAAGATCTTTCATAATTTTAATGACAAGTGCAATTTTAAAGCAATTGCATTTGGCCTTGACAGATAGAGACTTGAAAAACAAAGACATAACAAATTAGAGGCTTTCTTTCTTATGTTAAATAGAAGTTACACAGTGGCATCCAGGGCTTGGTATGATGGCTTCACAGTGCCACGAGGAACTCAGCTTCCTTCCATCTGCCATCTTTAGCATGGTTTCCAACCTTGTGGTCATCAGAAGGCTGCTGGAGCTCCAGCCATCAGCTCCATATTGGAAGTGGGGAAAAAAGGAAAAGTCCAAGAGCAAAATGTACACACCAGTTGGGTGGGGCCTGTCCAAGACCTTCTACTTATGTCTCATTGGCTAGGTTTAGTTCCATAGTCATCTGGCAAGGGAAACTGGAATATGGAAATATTGAGTCAGGCTCACTAATGCTTCAGTCAAAAGTAGAGTTTCATTAGTAAGGGAAACATTGGGAGGTCATCTGTCTAATGGTCTGTGCTCCACAGAAAGGAAAAGTTTCTATAAGACATTCTATTGGCTTAACGTTTTATAGTCAAAACCTATAGAATTCTGGATAAATTTTTCATTAAAGAAACCACTTCATGTTGTAAGTCTCTGATAGAGTTTTCACAGCTGACCTACCATCACTTCAAACTAAAGCCACTCACTGAACTCTTAATCATCTCACTCAATTGTCCCTGTGTCTGCTAGTTCCCCAGACCTGAATCAGAGTTTACTTAGTTACTGTTTATCCTTCATGTTCAACCAGTCACAAATTTTAGCTGTATCCTCTCCAGGCCACCTCTTAAAGTCTATCTGTTCCTTTCCACCTGGACCATCAGCTCAACAGAGCATCCCTGAAGCCAGCTGCTGTGCTAGGCTCTGCAAATGCAATGATCATTAAAACATTTGGTCTTTTACCTTCAGTCCTGGGTTAGGCACCCCCGCCAGGCTAAGAGCTGATCTTCCTGATTCCTGGTCCACTCATTCCTGCACACACAACCCTTGTTCAGACGCTGTCCCATTCCTCCTGCAGAGTGCAGTCAAAATCTGTTTTCTGAAAGCCTTTGAAGCCTTGGACTTGACAGTGCCCCTTGTGACTGTGCTGTGTTTGTTGGCCGTGTGGAAGGACGGTGGATTCTAGAAAGATCTCTGTTCAGCCATTTCCTGGCATTGTGATCTTGGACAAAATCTCTGGCTCCGAGTGGTGCATGGCAACAGTGGTGTGTAGCAGTGAACACTTGAGTGGGCTTGTCAGAACCAGGAACAGTGAGGAAATCTAAAATAACCTTCTGTCTTAAAAAGGTACTTGACTCCCTTTGGATCAATTCAAAGAGGCTTCAATGACTCTTAAGAGGATTAGGCCAGAGGGCTTCAGTGCAACTTTTGTGCTTTTGTTCCCTAGGTGGAAACCCTTGGCAAGTGACACGCACAAACAATACTTGGGGTGGAATAAGAGCTTCATAATCATCTGTATGAGGCCCATAATACAATTCAGCATCTCTTAAGAGCTTCAGAGTCTATAAACATTTTCAAAATATTTCATTTAGCCTTCACAATCACTGAAATGCTTGAGGGGGAAAAAAAAAACAAAACACATTTTAAGATTTCTCTAGCAGAAGCATCACCGGCAATCTCAACAGTCATTTAAAAGGATTTAGTCTCCAGACCTGTCACCCTCTTACTCGCCCTCATTTATACTACTCTTTTTAGAGCTATTGCCTGGAAAGAGGTGAAGTGGATATCATTAGCTCCATCTGCAATTGTGGAAATTGAGAGAGTAGTGAAGTGACTTTTTCAGAATCACAGCAGTAAATGGTAGAATGATGAAGCTCAGTCTGATCTTCTGATTCTTGTTCTGTTGAGGAGGTAAGGAGAGAGACAGAAAATGGAGACAATGAAGAAATGGAAACCATCTCCTCCTCCTCCTCCTCCTATCTCAACTCTTGCTAAGACTTCAGAATGATAGGAAGAAGAGAGCACATGAGGAGGGACATGCCAGGGACAAAACAGCTCAGTGTGTTTTGTGGGGAGGATGGGTGTAGAGCAGGTGGCAGTGTGAGGAGAATAGGATCATGATCCAAGAAGCAGGATCCTGGAAATAGCCTTGGAGGACCAGAGCAGAGAGACACTGTTCTTTCGGGTACCTTCAGATGATGTGTGTTTAGAGACCGGATTTGGCAGGTGGATATTTGTCCTTTTAGTTGTCAAGCATTTGTTCACTTTTCTCCTGCTAACCACAACCTAAATTCCTACTTGGAAACTACCACTAACCCTGTTCTCAACCTATGGGTCTCTGGAGGAGCTAAATTGACCCCTGGCCCAGGAATCAAAAACCTGACCTGGGCCTAAGCTAATCACTGCACCAGATTTCCTTAGGCAATGTGATTTGTTTAGCGATCCAGTTAGAGCCAATGCAATTTTCCCAATACTCTAGGACAAAGACCCACTTTCTGCCGGGTGTGGACCTGGAAGTGTGTAGTTCTGGGAGTTGCTGACAGTTATCTGATGGACATGAGCTTCAGAATGGCTTCAACATTCAACAAGAAGTGAGCAGAGAGATGGAGGTAAAATTGGATCTTGATAAACTTCATTCAAAATCTTGTTTGTAACAACCTTCTCCCTGAAAACTTCAGTTACAGGAGCCAACACTTCGTGGTCATTGCTGCATAACCCACTTGGCGTATGTCTTTTCTCAACTGTGGTCAGATGGACCAAGTTTCACAAAGTCATACTTTAACTTTATATTAACTATTGGCAGAGTCAAGGTTTGTCACATAAAGTTCTTCTAAGGAATCTCTTTTTTCATAGAAAATTGGGAAGATTTGCAAAGTGTTTCTGCTTCTGGCTCCAGGGAGTGGCAGATACCAGACTATCCTCCTGTCAAAAGCAACCATAAAATCTATACTTATAAACACTGTTGTCTGACAACATGGAGAAACATCAAGGCAGCCAGGATTGTAGGGGATTATCTGTGAGAGAATGAAATACAGTTCCAATCAAATGCCCAGATTTTGGTGAAAATTGATGAGCTAATTTTAAAATTTATATGGAAAGGCAGAAGGCCAAGAATAGCAAAAACTATACTGAAGAAGAAAAAACATTTTTGAACACTACCAAATATGAAGCCTTATATTAAAACTACAGTAATTCAAACAGAACATCTCAACTATAGAAAAATAGATCAAAATGGTGAGTGACTCAGAGAGAGCAAGTATATAGGCAGAGAGCAGTTAGAAATCTGTTTCAGTGATACAGCTGAGAGATGGCAATACTTACTAGGTGTCAGATGTCATTTTAAATGCTATACCTGGATGATGACAAATGGGATGGGAACAACTATATTACTTTGAGAGCTATTAAGGAGGTAAAATATGGAGTATTTGATGATTTGATAATTTAGGAGTGATGAAAGAGAATTCATGATAACTTCATGTTCGTGGCTTAGTTATAAACGGATGGTGACACCCATCACTGGGTTAAGGTACATGGTTTGGAAGCATGTTTTGGTAGAAGGGGTAAAATAATTAGGATTTGGGCACTTTAGAGTCATAGGTCTGAGGATGAGGAGAGACATCAAAGGACATATAGATTTGGGAGCTACCAGATGGATGGGACATGTGTATTATGTACCCTCACACATTTTGTTGACACCACTGCCTCTTGGACCCTCAACCAAATGCTCTAAATGGGGTCATCACCAGGTGATTGAATATACTTGCATTTGGGTGATTATGCCAGACCGTCCTCCTTGGCTGCCACCTCACTGTCATGTCAAATGGCAGCATGTTGTAGATTCTGGCTCCTCCCACCCCTTCCAGACTTGGATGAAATGGCTTACTAGCTCATGGGGCCTGGCATTCTTGTATAGGGGAAGCAAAGCAATAGTAATGGGTGCGAGGTTAGTGTGGGGACAGCAAAGGTAACAGTCGTAGGATCAGGGCGAGAGAAAACACTGCATCCTTTCAGAGTAAATGTTAGCAAAAGATACGTAATCCTTATGTCAAGGAAGAAAGAAACCATGGGAGATTTAAGGAAAAAGCCAATATAGATGAAACCAGGGAGCCCACCCAGCACATGGAAAATTAACCAGGAGGCAAGTTACAATCTCCTAATGACTCTGGGCTTTATGTTGTATGACTTTATTCAAAAATTTTGTCCTTATGATTTGTGGATATTTCGGGAAATGGAATAATCTTATATTTGCTATTAGTTAATAACCAACATATTTCACTTTTTTCAATTTAGCTGTCATTACTTACAAAGTACCACAACAACTATCACTACAATTTTGTTTCTGATACTGATAGCTAGTGTATCCACAAGCAACTATATGTAAGTCTGTGAGTATGGGTGTGATTGTTTGTGATGTTTTTGAGACAGAGAAAATGAGAATGAGAGACAGAGATAAGAGACAGACCCAGTGATGAGCAGTGAAAATGTAGTGGATTTAAAACAAATCTGTAAATTCTTTGATACTTCTTCCATTGAGAGGGAGGGTGAATATTCCCTCCCCTTGAATCTGGGCCTTAGTGTTTTGTTGACCAATTGTAATGACTGGTTGGCCAATGGAGTAAGGCCAAGATTACACTCTATGTTTTCTGGTACGAGGTTACAGGGGCATCATAGCATCTGCCTGATTCTCTAGCAATATTTAATAAAACTGGAAATTGCTTTTTAAATAATAACAAATCTAAAAATCATCATTTGGAGAATTTAAACTTTCCGTTTCCTCTTTGATCAAAGAGGAAATTAGAAAGCATAGAAAATCTACAAAGTAATGGTAACACATATGTGACATATTAGAACCTAGGGTATATAGCTAAATAGTACTCAGAAAGAGATTCAAAGTCCTAAATATTAATATCATTAAGCAAGAAAGACTAAAAATAAATTAAGAATCAGTTCTGAAAGTTAGTAAAAGAAGAACAAAACCAATGCAAGCAGATGGGAAGAATACTAAAGATAAAAGCTTAACTTACTACATTAGAAAACAGAAAGATGGCAATACTAAGAAATAAATCAACCCAAAGTCTGGTTCTTTAGGGGGGAGATAATAAAATATGTACAGATGTTAGGTAATCTAATCAAGAAGAGGGGCAAAAACACAAATTTACAGAATGAAATTGAAACACAAATGGCTGCTTTGCTTAAATATGCAAATAAATGGCTAAGTGGATTTTTTTCTTAGAAAATAAAAATGGCCAGAATTCTCAGAACAGAAAGAAAAATCATAACAGACCAAATTTACATGAAGGAATTAGAAAACGTTTTTAAGAACCTAACACTCAAAGAGCAAGGAGCCTGTATAGTCCCTCAGGCAAATTTTATGAAATTTTAAAGAAACCAGTAACTTCAATGCTATTTAAACTGTTTCAGAATGAAGGAAAAGAATCAAAGGTGAAATTCTTTTATGAGTGTAAGATTGATGTCAACCCCCCCAAAAAATAGCATCAAAAGTAAATAAAATCATAGATTAATCTTACCTGTATTTGGCATTGCCAAAGAATGCTCAAACTACTGCACAATGACATTCATCTCACACGCTAGTAAAGTAATGCTCAAAATCCTCCAAGCCAGGCTTCAACAGTACGTGAACCGTGAACTTCCAGATGTTCAAGCTGGATTTAGAAAAGGCAGAGGAACCAGAGATCAAATTGCCAACATCTGTTGGATCATTGAAAAAGCAAGAGAGTTCCAGAAAAACATCTATTTCTTCTTTATTGACTATGCCAAAGCCTTTAACTGTGTGGATCACCACAAACTGAAAAATTCTTCAAGAGATGGGAATACCAGACCACCTGATCTGCCTCTTGAGAAATCTGTATGCAGGTCAGGAAGCAACAGTTAGAACTGGACATGGAACAACAGACTGGTTCCAAATAGGGCAAGAAGTACGTCAAGGCTGTATATTGTCACCCTGCTTATTTAACTTATATGCAGAGTACACCATGAGAAATGCTGGGCTAGGTGAAGCACAAGCTGGAATCAAAATTTCCAGGAGAAATATAAATAACACTCAGATATGCAGATGACACCACCCTTATGGCAGAAAGCGAAGAACTAAAGAGCCTCCTGATGAAAGTGAAAGAGGAGAATGAAAAAGTTGGCTTAAAGCTCAATATTCAGAAAATCTAAGATCATGGTATTTGGTCCCATCACTTCATGGCAAATAGATGAGGAAACAGTGAAAACAATGGCAGACTTTATTGGGGGGGGGGTGCCAAAATCACTGCAGGTGGTGACTGCAGCCATGAAATTAAAAGACACTTGCTCCTTGGAAGAAAAGTTATGACCAACCTAGACAGCATATTAAAAAGCAGAGACATTACTTTGCGAACAAATGTCCGTCTAGTCAAGGCTATGGTTTTCCCAGTAGTCATGTATGGATGTGAGAGTTGGACTATAAAGAAAGCTGAGCACTGAAGAATTGACACTTTTGAACTGTGGTGTTGGAGAAGACTCTTGAGAGTCCCTTGGACTGCAAGGAGATTCAACCAGTCCATCCTAAAGAAAATCAGTCCTGAATATTCATTGGAAGGACTGATGCTGAAGTTGAAAGTCCAATACTTTGGCCACCTGATGCAAAGAACTGACTCATTGGAAAAGACCCTGATGCTGGGAGGGATTGGGGGCAGGAGGAGAAGGGGACGACAGAGGATGAGATGGTTGGATGGCATCACTGACTCAATGGACATGAGTTTGAGTAAACTCTGGGAGTTGGTGATGGACAGGGAGGCCTGATGTGCTGCGGTCCGTGGGGTTGCAAACAGTCGGACATGACTGAGCGACTAAACTGACTGAATCTTACCTGTGAATAAGATATAAAAATCCAGAATAAAAGAAATTGATATCAATATGTATGTTACCATTATTATTTCACAATATATTGGAAACACTAGCCAACATAATTGAAGAAAAAAAATAGAGCCAAAAAACTTGGAAAGTGAAGTGAAAGTCGCTCAGTTTGCAATCCCATGGAATTCTCCAGGCCAGAATACTGGAGTAGGTAGCCTTTCCCATCTCCAGGGGATCTTCCCAACCCAGGGATCATATCCAGGTCTCTTGCATTGCAGGCAGATTCTTTTACCAGCTGAGCCACAAGAGAAGTCCAAAAACTTGGAAGTAGGAGGTAAAATTACCATTCTTTTGAAGATAACATTGTTTACCTGAAAAATCCAAGAGATTCAACTCAAAATCTATTATAAATAGTAATAAAATGTATTTAGAAAGTTTGGCATGAAGTTAACATTAGGAAATTAATAATTATGTAGAAACAATAGTCAGTTAAAATGTGATAAAAAAGACCTCATGTACAACAGGAACAAAAAAATAAATTGTTCAGAATAACTTTAAAAGGAAATTGTGCAAAGTCTAAGAAGAGAAAACTTTCAAATGCAAATGAACCCTTTTGAAAAAGGAAAGGCATATTATGTTCTTGGATAGGAATATTCAACATTGTAAAGATGTCAATTCTCCCCAAGTTAATCTATAAATGTAAAACAATGACAATAAAATTGCTATCAGAATGTTATTTTAGAATTAGATAAGCTGATTATATAGTTTATTTGAGAAAAATAATTAGTAACCAGAAGAAAAATCTGAGGGAAAAAAGATATAAGGGATGTATTCATTTTCTACTGCCACAAAACAAATTACCACCAAGTTAATGGCTTAAAGTAACACCTACTTATGAGCTCAGAGTTCAGTAGGTCAGAAGCCCAGGCACAGCATGACAGGGTTCTCAGCTCAGGGTCTAGCGGGACTGGAATTCAGAAGTCAGTGAGGCTGTATTCCCTTCTAGAGGATGGATTGGGTAAGAATTTGTTTCCAGTTTTATTCAGACTGTTGACAGTTTAGTTCCTTTTGGTTGTAGGATGGAGGACCTCATTTCCTTTCTGGCTGTCAGCCAGGAATTGTTAGCTCCTAGAAGCTTCAGCCAGAGAAGGCTATGGCACCCCACTCCAGTACTCTTGCCTGAGAAATCCCATGGACGGAGGAGCCTGGTAGGCTGCAGTCCATGGGGTCACGAAGACTCGGACACGACTGAGCGACTTCACTTTCACTTTTCACTTTCATGCATTGGAGAAGGAAATGGCAACCCACTCCAGTGTTCTTGCCTGGAGAATCCCACGGACAGGGGAGCCTGGTAGGCTGCTGTCTATGGGGTCGCACAGAGTCGGACATGACTGAAGCGACTTAGCAGCAGTAGCAGCAGAAGCCTCCCAGAATCTGGGCCATGTAGCCCTCTTCATTGTCAAAGCCTTCCCATGGTAAAGAAGACAGAGAAAGAGAGAGGATAGGAGGGTTGCATGACTCCTTCACATTTCGTGAAGTGTGAAAACTCAGTCATATGACCATGCATATGCCAAAGCCTTTGACTGTGTAGATCACCACGAACTGTGAAAAATTCTTCAAGAGATGGGAATACCAGACCACCTGACCTGCCTCTTGAGAAATCTGTATTCATGTCAGGAAGCAACAGTTAGAACTGGACATGGAACAACAGACTGGTTCCAAATAGGGCAAGGGGTACGTCAAGGCTGTATATTGTTACCCTGCTTATTTAACTTATATGCAGAGTACTTCATGAGAAACACTGGGCTGGATGAAGCACAAGCTGTAATCAAGATTGCCAGGAGAAATATCAATAACCTCAGATATGCAGATAACATCACCCTTATGGAATAAAGCAAAGAACTAAAGAGCCTCTTGATGAAAGTGAAAGAGGAGAGTGAAAAAGTTGGCTTAAAGCTCAACATTCAGAAAACAAAGATCATGGCCTCTGGTTCCATCCCTTCATGGCAAATAGATGGGGAAACAGTGGAAACAGTGGCAGACTTTATTTTTGGGGGCTCCAAAATCACTGCAGGTGGTGACCGCAGCCATGAAATTAAAAGACACTTGCTCCTTGGAAGAAAAGTTATGACTAACATAGACAGCATATTAAAAAGCAGAGACATTACTTTGCAAACAAAGGTCCATCTAGTCAAAGCTATGGTTTTCCCAGTAGTCATGTATGGATGTGACAGTTGAACTATAAAGAAAGCTGAGTGCCAAAGAATTGATGGTTTTGAACTGTGGTGTTGGAAAAGACTCTTGAGAGTCCCTTGGACTGCAAGGAGATACAACCAGTCCATCCTAAAGGAGATCAGTCCTGAACATTCACTGGAAGGACTGATGCTGAAGCTGAAACTCCAGTGGTCACCTGATGCGAAGAACTGACTCATTTGAAAAGACCCTGATGCTGGGAAAGATTGAAGGTGGGAGGAAAAGGGGATGACAGAGGATGAGATGGTTGGATGGCATCACCGATTCAATGGACATGAGTTTGAGTAAACTCTGGGAGTTGGTGATGGACAGGAAGGCCCGGTTTGCTGCAGTCCATGGGGTCGAAAAGAGCTAGACATGACTGAGCAACTGAACTGAACCAAACTGAACTCAAGGGAAGAAACAAAAGTTTTGTACTCAAGAGGAAGAGGAAATGGATTGGGTTAATATTAGCAATCTCTTTCATGAATCCTTTGTACCTTATACCAAAATTAATTATAAAGGAATGAAAGAGTAAAATGTTTAAAAGGAAGGGAGAAAGGAAAAAGGGAAGGAAAGAATAAGAAATCGTGAATGGGAGAATTTTTTAAAAGATAATTTTCAGAAAAAAATTAATAATTATTTTAAAAAATCTCTGAATGAAGAAGGCCTTTCTAAATGTGACTTAAAGTGTAGAAAGTATTAAAAAGAGAGTGATAAATTCAACTAGTTTTAAATCTAAGAAATTCTTTCTGACAAAAAAAGAAAAACAGCAGAAAGGAAAGTAAAGACAAGTCAAATTCTAATTGGGAAAAATCTAGCAGATTGATATCTTAACCAAAGTGTAAAGTTCCTAAAGTCTAAAGAACTTAAAAAGAGCGATTTTAAAAGAGCAATAGAATAATGAGCAAAGGACGTGAACAGACAGTTCACAGAAAAGGAATAAAATGGTTCTTAAAAGTGTGAAAAGATTTTTTTGCTTCATTTATATAATAAGCTAAATGCAAGGTTACATTTTTAACCTGTCAGACTGGTAAAGATGAAAAGATAGTTAACACATTGTGTTGGCAAGGGCATGAAGTCATGCTAATGGGGTTATAAATCGGTCTAACCTCTATGGAGAGCAATTCAACAGTAAAATTGAGCATGTTTGACCTTGATCCTGTAAGTCCATTTCCAGGAATTTATCCGTAGGAATTTATGTATGGATGTACATAAATGAAAAGACTATAAATGTACAACAGTACAATAGTCATAGCAAAAGATTGTAGATACTTAGATGTTCATCAGTGTGGAAAACAGGGGAGTACTGTGGAGCCATGACAAGAGTAAGATGTGATTCATAAAGTCATGGAATACTAGTCAAGACACACTCTTACGCCACAAAAGTAATGTAAGAATGGTATGAAAGTGAAAGTGAAGTTGCTCAGTTGTGTCCGACTCTTTGCGACCCCGTGGACTGTAGGCCACCAGGCTCCTCCATCCACGGGATTTCCCAGGCAAGAATACTGGAGTGGGTTGCCATTTCCTTCTCCAGGGGATCTTCCTGACCCAGGGATCAAACCCAGGTCTCCCGCATTGCAGGCAGACGCTTTAACCTCTGAGCCACCAGGTATATATAGTGTTAAAAAAATAAAATTCATCTGAGCAAAATTTAAAGGTCCTATTGTCTTTATTTAATGATTGATGAATCAGGCAGCATCTAATCTAGCAGATAGAAAGGAGCTCTGAGGAGCTGTACAAAGTGTAAGATTTTGTAGGCAGAACAGAGTGGGAACAAGGAAGTTATACTAGCAAAAATTAGATTCGTTATTGCAGATCACTTTCCTTTGGCAATGGCAGGGGTCTCTCAGGTAGATTGCCTGACTAGTGCTGGTCAAGTAATTCCTGGTTGACTGGTCTAAGATTCTGTTTCTAGAAAAGGCTGAGACTGTAAATAATTTGGTGTCTCAGTTTGGTGACATGTGGCTTAGCATAAGTGTCACCATTTGGGGCCTGTTGTTTTCAACAAGTATATGGAAGAGCAGCACAGAGATTAACTTCTAGGGAAAAAATAGGAATTTCGGAAGATAAACAGGTGGCTGTAGGAAAAGGATGCAAAAAAAATCCCTTCCTTTTCTTATATGCCCACCTTTTACATTTTGTCCTTTTTGAATTTTTTACTGTGTACATGTATTGCCCAATGAAAAAGTAAATAGTATATATATTTATAATTTAATCACCTTTAACATCTATCATAAAATACCATTTATAGATTATAATGATTTTTTTTTTAATTGGAGTATAATTGCTTTGTACAATGCCAAGTTCTTCCCAGGTGGCACAGTGGTAAAGAATCTGCCTGGCAATACAGAAAACAAGAGATGTGGATTTGATCCCTGGGTGGGGAAGATTCCCTGGAGAAGGAAGTGGCAATCCACTCCAGAATTCTTGCCTGGAAAATCCCAAGGACAGAGGAGCCTGGTGGACTACAGTCCACGCTGTCGCAGGGAGTCTGACACTACTGAGTAGCTGAGTGCACCACACATTCACAATTGCTTTACAATGTTGTGTTAGTTTCTGCTGAACAGCAACATGAATCAGCTATATATACACGTATATCCCCTCCCTCTTAAGCCTCCCTCCCACTGCGCTAAGTCATCACAGAGCACCAAGTTGAGCTCCCTGTGCTAAACAGCAGCTCTCACTAGCTATTTTACACACACTAGGGTGTATGTGTCAGTGTTATTCTCAATTCATCCCCTCTCCTTCCCCACCCCACACATCCACAAGCTCATTCTCTACGTCTGCACCTCTATTCCTGCCCTGCAAATAGGTTCATCAGTATTATTTTTCTAGATTCCATGCCTTAATACACAATGTATGTTTTTCTCTTTCTGATTTCACTCTGTATGACAGACTAGCTCTAGGTCCATCCACATCTCTACAAATGACCCACTTTCATTCCTTTTTATGGCTGAGTAATATTCTATTGTATGTATATACTACATCTTTTTTATGCATTTATCTGTCAATAGACATTATAGGTTACTCCCATGTCCTGGCTATTGTACATAGTGCTGCGATGAATATGGGGGTAATATGTCCTTTTGAATTATGGTTTTCATAGTGTATATGCCCAGGAGTGGGATTGCTGGGTCATAAGGTAGTTTTATTTTTAGTTTTTTAAAGTACTCTATACTGTTTGTATCAATATACATTCCCACCAACAGTGCCAAGGGTTCTCTTTTCTCCACATCCTCTCCAGCATTTAGTTTTTGTAGATTTTTTTTTGATGGCCATTCTGACCAATGTGAGGTGATACCTCACTGTACTTTTGATTTGCTTTTCTCTAACAATGAATAATGTTGAGAATCTTTTCATGTGCTTATTGGCCATCCATATGTCTTCTTTGGAGAAATGTCTATTTAGGTCTTCCACCCGTTTTTTGATTCTGTTGTTAGTTTCTTTGACAGAGCTGCATGCTGCTGCCGCCACTGCTGCTAAGTCACTTCAGTCGTGTCCGACTCTGCGACCCCATAGACGGCAGCCCACCAGGCTCCCCCGTCCCTGGGATTCTCCAGGCAAGAACACTGGAGTGGGTTGCCATTTCCTTCTCCAATGCATGAAAGTGAAAGTGAAGCCGCTCAGTCGTGTCCGACTCGCAGCGATCCCGGGGGGGAATGCAGCCTACCAGGGTAGGCTGGCAGGGGACTGCTCCTCTGTCCATGGGATTTTCCAGGCAAGAGTACTGGAGTGGGTTGCCATTGCCTTCTCCAAGAGCTGCATGAGCTGCTTGTATATTTTGGAGATTAATCCGTTGTCAGTTGCTTCACTTGCAAATATTTTCTTCCATTCCAAGGGTTGTCTTTTCATCTTGTTTTTGGTTTCCTTTGCTGTGCAAAAAAAAAAAAAAAGTAAATAGTATACTTTTAAGAATTTTGGAAGCAAATGCATTATTTGAATCCTCTGAGAAACAAACCCACAAGATGAAATCAGACATGCAAGTGACTTATTAGAGAACATGGGGAGGGAGCCAGAGGCAACAGGGAAAGCCCCCAGATGGTGATGAAGGTCTGACCCCTGAGAAGAGAGGAAAGGTATGAAGTTCTGACAAGGCCAATGGAAGTCCTTGAGCCAAAACCACCCATGGGAAGTGTCCTGCTTCCCACAGGAATGAGTGTGCCCTAGTATCCCTGACCTGCTTAGTCATTGGCTGGGAGCAGCACTGGGAATGGCAGCCTCAGAACTGTGGATGAATGCAGAGTGCAACAGGCAGAGCCCTTGATCAGTTGCACTCCTGGCAGCAGATCCGAAATCTATCTGGCCATCCCTTTACTGAAGTTTGCAAATTCTTCTCTTATACGATGATTTATTTTGATTTTGCAGTCGTAATGACTTGGACTTTTCTGCTTTTGCATACTTATATTTTTTCTTATTTAAAAAAATTAATTGGGTTATGGTTGCTTAACATTTTTCTCTTTAATCATTCACTCATTCATTCATTTATCCAACCAGTGTTTATTAAATACTTACTAAATGCTATGCGTTAAAAGCTGGGAATGCAAAGATGAGCAAATCAGTCATGGGACCCAGACTTGTGGACTCTATGGTCTGCCGAGCAGGCTGACATGAATCAAATGATCAGACAGCATACAATTTCAAACTCTAGTAAGTGCTGCAGAGAAAAAGTATAGAGTCATGCCTGCATCTAACACCAGTTTGGTAGGTTGGAGAAAGATCCCCAAGAGAAGTAAAACACTAGAAATATATGCTCATTGAGAAAACAGTAACAGAAGAGTTTAAAAAACAAAGCTAAAATCACCTATAATTCTAAAACCCAGGGATAACCTCAGTTAGCAATTTTCTTCATCTTTTTTAAAAAATGTAATTGCCAAACACAGCATTGTCCAATAGAAATAGAATGTGAGTCATATATGTAATTTTACATTTTCTAGAAGCCATATTTTAAAAAGTAAAAAGAAACAAGTGAGATTTATTTTAATAATTCAATTTATCTCACCCAGTATGTCTAAAATATCATCATTCAATATATAATCAATATAAAAATTATTAACATAGTAGTTTACATTATTTTTTCTTACTAAGTCTTTGAAACCCCATATATATTTCACATAGCACCCCTCACTTCGGACTAGTCACATTTCAAGTGCTCAGTGGGTACCTGTGGCTAGAGTCTGTTGTATTAGATAGTGCAGGTTATATACATACATATAGGAACATATATATGTACATATATATACATACCTAGATATATACAACCTAGATAGCATATTCAAAAGCAGAGACATTACTTTGCCAACAAAAGTCCGTTTAGTCAAGGCTATGGTTTTTCCTGTGATCATGTATAGTTGTGAGAGTTGAACTGTGAAGAAGGCTGAGCACCAAAGAATTGATGCTTTTGAACTGTGGTGTTGGAGAAGACTCTTGAGTGTCCCTTGGACTGCAAAGAGATCCAACCAGTCCATTCTAAAGGAGATCAGCCCTGGGATTTCTTTGGAAGGAATGATGCTAAAGCTGAAACTCCAGTACTTTGGCCACCTCATGTGAAGAGTTGACTCACTGGAAAAGTCTCTGATGCTGGGAGGAATTGTGGGCAGGAGGAGAAGGGGACGCCAGAGGATGAGATGGCTGGATGGCATCACTGACTTGATGGACGTGAGTCTGGGTGAACTCTGGGAGTTTGTGATGGACAGGGAGGCCTGGTGTGCTGCGATTCATGGGGTCGCAAAGAGTCGGACACGACTGAGCGACTGAACTGAACTGAACTGATATATACATACAACATCACATTTGAGATCTTAATGGATATTCAGTTTTGTGTCCTATGTTTTTCAGTTAACATTCCATTATATGAATTTCCCATGATAGAAAATATTTTTCAAAAATTATCTTAATGCACAGCATATTGGTACACAGATCCAATATTTATTGAACCATTTACACGTTGTTGTTGTTGTTGCTTAGTTACTAAGTTATGTCTGACTCTTTTGTGACCCATAGACTGTAGCCCACCAGGCTCCACTGTCCATGGAATTTTCCAGGCAAAAATACTGGAGTGGGTTGCCATTTCATTCTCCAGGGGATCTTCCCAACCCAGGGATCAAACCCACATCTCCTGCACTGAAGGCAGATTCTTTACCACTGAGCCACCAGGGAAGCTCTATTTACATATTATTAGATACTTAGGTTATTATCAACTTTTCAGTGTATATACTATGCTGGCTGCTGCTGCTGCTAAGTCACTTCAGTCGTGTCCGACTCTGCGACCCCATAGACGGCAGCCCACCAGGCTCCCCCGTCCCTGGGATTCTCCAGGCAAGAGTACTGGAGTGGGGTGCCATTGCCTTCTGCAATGAAATAATTTAATAAACACAATTCTTCATGCACATCACAGTTTTTAACCTTACAAAACATTGTTGTTGGAGTTGCTGGATCAAAGTGAACAAAGTTTTGTTAGGTTCTTGAGAAATTTCATAAAATTACATTGAGAGAGACTGTACCTATTGCATTGCCAGCAGCCCTGACAGTGTATGTCTCACTGCGACTCTGGCAACAATGACCATTGTAATTTCTTCTAAATTTGCCTATTTGATTTGCCAAATATGGCATTTCCTTATTTTCACAAACAAGTCTTTGAATTCCAGAGAGGTTGAGCATTCTTTACCTTTCTCTTCACTGACTAATTCATTTCTAGTTTTAAATTGCTAATTTTCCTCTGTTAAAAGTGAATCCATGGGGCCTCTTACATTGAACTGGGGAGAATTAGGCCTGACATTTATGTTTATTTTTATAAGCTAACATGACTGGACTGCAAATTACACCAACCGTTGTCGAGCTTTACTCGTTGGGCAATGTCGGGCTGGGTATTAGAGGAGATAAGTGAGACATGGACGACTCTCATAGGACGCTCAGCGTTGAGAAGGAGAAAGGCAGGCACATGCACAGCCTGCTGACCCACCAGGCTGTGTGCACATATGGGATGGAGGTTCACCCATGAGAGCACAGGGTGGGGCTGGTTAACTCACTCCAGATGGACCGGCTTCAGGAAGGAAGCCAGATTTGGGGCAGGCCTTGAGGAATAAGTAGGATCCCATTACGTGGAGTAGGTTGAGAGGGCATCCAGGCTGAGGGATGGACAGAGACAAAGGAGGTGTGGAAACACTCCTGGAACTAGTAGGAGAACTGGGATATGTCTGATAACACATCAGTGATGGGAGATGAAGTGGGAAAGGCTGTTGCGCTCAGATACAAGCAGAATTTAAATACCCCGCCAAGGCTTTATTTTATAGACTTTGAGGATTAGTGGTGCCACTAAGCAGTTCTTTGACGTATGAGGAAAGAAAAATCCTAATTCAGAGGTAGCTTTTCAAGGAAAAGGGTCCAAAAAGATTGCATGTTCTTAGATCTTATGCGTTCATTTCCCACGTTGGTAGGCATCTCTAAGATCAGTGGAAGATGAAGAATGGTAAAGCAATGGGGAATTACAATCCAGAGTGAAAAAGTTGGCTTAAAGCTCAACATTCAGAAAACGAAGATCATGGCATCCGGTCCCACCACTTCATGGGAAATAGATGGGGAAACAGAGTCAGACTTTATTTTTCTGGGCTCCAAAATCACTACAGATGGTGACTGCAGCCATGAAATTAAAAGACGCTTACTCCTTGGAAGGAAAGTTATGACCAACCTAGATAGCATATTCAAAAGCAGAGACATTACTTTGTCAACAAAGGTCCGTCTAGTCAAGGCTATGGTTTTTCCTGTGGTCATGTATGGATGTGAGTGTTGGACTGTGAAGAAGGCTGAGCACCGAAAAATTGATGCTTTTGAACTGTGGTGTTGGAGAAGACTCTTGAGAGTCCCTTGGACTGCAAGGAGATCCAACCAGTCCATTCTGAAGGAGATCAGCCCTGGGATTTCTTTGGAAGGAATGATGCTAAAGCTGAAACTCCAGTACTTTGGCCACTTCATGTGAAGAGTTGACTCATTGGAAAAGACTCTGATGCTGGGAGGGATTGGGGGGCAGGAGGAGAAGGGGACGCCAGAGGATGAGATGGCTGGATGGCATCACTGACTCGATGGACGTGAGTCTGAGTGAACTCCGGGAGTTGGTGATGGACAGGGAGGCCTGGCGTGCTGCAGTTCATGGGGTCGCAAAGAGTCGGACATGACTGAGCGACTGATCTGATGTGATCTGAAGGTTTGATTCAGATAGAAATTAACCTGAAATTCTGTTTCTTTACAGCACTTTCATTCACAGCGTCTTTGCAAATCGGTTTCAATCTGTCTCTCCTGTGTCATAAATGAATGTGGTGCACCACCCTTACCTCCACCAGCCCTTCCACCCCACCCACCCCAGGGTCTAGTCCTTTGGAGGAACATGAATCGGCCCCCCTTTAAAGTAGGCCAACCACCGGCTACCTCTGATTCAGGAAAGCAGACTGTAACCCTCAGGACTTCCTGTATCTTCTTACCCGAAGCAGCAATCTCCGAGCCCTCCTCTCACCTCTGGGGAAGGAAGAGGAGACAGGGCATCTAACCAGATCTCTAGTCTGAGGAGGAGAAACACCTACAACCAGAGAGATCCTCCTTCCAGCAAAGACAAGGAAGCCCCTTCCTTTTAGAACACAGGTGTTGATGAGATTAAAAAGTTACTATACTTGCTAATTCAAGTGGAATACACAAAACCCACTCCAGTACTGGGTTCTATAGTTTCAGTTGAGGCAGATTTTACAAATGCTAATGAACCACTCCACTTGGCATCCCAGGCGGACACAATCCTCAGGCAATTTGACACTTACAAATGGTTAAAACTTCCTTCAGCTCCAAAAACAGTCCGGGCCAAGATGCACAGTACTGGCTGACTAGAAGCCCATTGGGCCGCCTTCCCCAAAAGGGCCTGGGGCTGGGGTGGTTCTCCACCTGCCTCCTTTCTTGGGTGCAGGGTGAGTGAGGTGGAAGGAAGGTGAGAAGTGGTACCTTTTCCTGATCTCTCGGTTTTCTTCTGAATCCTCCATCTAGAATTTTCTGTGCAGGAGATGGGGCAAGAGGATTTCACACTCCTGCGAGCGCACACTCCATATCTCTGCTTGTGACTATTCTCTGTCTTGTCAAACAGGCTCTCTGAAGGGCTGGGTGAAGCCTGGGGCATACTGGGGGAAGAATGTCTGGCTGCAACCTACTCTTAAAGATTAACCCCAAATCTGTGGGGGTGTGTTGGCAGAGAGCTGGAGGGCAAGACGAAACAGAGAGGATAAAGATTTGCATCAACATGGTTGCTTTTTAAAAATATGACAATTAAAGAAATACAACAAATTGCAAGACTTTACTTTCTATAATATTTAGAGAGAAAGGCACTCCTTGTCATTTACAGAGCAGTTCTGCAAGAGGGCTCCAGGACAACTCTCAAACAACTGCCAAGAGCGGGGCATGACTGGGTCTTCTGACTTGGGCTGGGTGCAGACGAAGTTTCTCTGGTCATCAGCTCCACTCCCTGGGCCCTCCGTGTGGGGAGGAGGAGAAGTTGAGCAGCGGGAATGTTAAATCTTAGGAAACCCCAAGGAAAATGCAAAGGAGCCCGATATGGCAGTCTGCCCTCCGGAGGTTTGCGGTCCAGCAATGATGAAGGGAGACTGCCACCTACGGGCCAGGTTCCAGGGAGCCCACATGCGGGTCTCAGCCAGAGACTCCACAGGGAAAGGAGGCTTCTTGCAGCTGCTAATAGCCCCACTCTCTGCTCATAGACAAAAACTCTCAACCTGTTCCCAACAAATTAGCATTTTCCTGATTTAAATGTTTTCCCCTCACAAGAGTATGATCTTGAGAGCTAATTTCTGTGTATAAAGAAGGCAATATGATAGGCACATCTGGACCCCCACTGTCACATTAAACAGCCATGCACGCGTGCGTCATTCGGCCACTCAGTGCCACAGCAGATGCCACTCCCATATAAACCTACCATTTTATGGCGTCTCAACAAAAATGAATTGGTGTAACGAATCAGAGACGAGCATCGTCTTGCTGTGCCATCTTAGTAAAGAAGCTATGGTATAAGAACAATCGAACAGACATCCAGCACATCACAGAGGATGCTTGTGAGGGGTGAGAGGGATGGGACATGAGAGTGAGACTGGGCACAAAGGAAAAAGCAAAATAAAATGAAGCCAGAGAGGGGCCTCGCATGTTGTAATGGTAACTGAAGAGTATAACTGAATCAACTCTGCTCCGAAAGCGAAAAAAGAAAACTGACAGAATTTCAGCTTGTATGAGAAGGAAATCTATTGTATTATAGTGGTTCCAACGGTATCACATAGTTGTCCTTTGCTATTTGATGTGTTCGTGAATTGCAAATTCTATTCTTCCCGTTCCTAAAATCAGATCTGCCCTACAATATTTACATAATATTGGATTTTGACTAATGAAGCAACCTGACTTCTGTTGGAGAAAAAGGAGTGGAATATATGTGTGTGTGTTTCTTTGTGTGTATGAGTTTGGGCACATGTGTGCATAGTGTATATAAACGTGTCTGTGTATGTGTATGTAAGCATGTGTTTATGTGTATATGAATGTGTGTGTGTGTTTAATGGAGGAACTTGGAGGAATATTGTTCTGTGACTCCAAGCCAAACGAGGTTTAAAGGACCTGTGTCCTGCATTGCAGCCCCTAGAGGGAAGTTAAGCCCACCCCCTGAATAGGCACAGGTATAGGGCCTGGGCATGGATCAAAGAGGCAGAGGTGGGCTATAGAACTTTCTACAGAAATCATCAGGTGAAACTCGGAGTGTTAGGTCTGTGTTTCTGGTGAGTGCCAGAAGGAAACACAGGAATGAGTCTATCTGAAGCAGGAGAGAGATTTCCCAGCACAGACCAGGCTGGGTAAAGGAGAACCACCCAGGACCTGCAGAAGACCACACAAAGCAGAGCCAGAACCAATCTCTTGGCCCCACTAGAAGAGGGTTTTTATCATCAGTTCCTGAGGAAAGAGGAACTCGCCGTTGATATCAGAACCCTCCAGATATCCTTTAGGACCTCTCTGTGTATAAACCTGTAACAGTGCTAAATTCTCGTCAGTGGCCTAGTCATTCTTGTGACCTTTGGTGGTGGTTTAGTTGCTCAGTCATGTCCGACTCTTAAGACCCTGTGGACTATAGCCCGCCAGGCTCCTCTGTCCATGGGATTCTCCAGGCAAGAATACTGAAGTGGATTGCCATTTCCTTCTCCACTTTAATGATGTGTAAATTCAAGGACCTCTTAGACGTTGTAGTGTTAGAACACCTGGGTTGGGAGATACCCCTCTCTCCACCTTAGAGAACTGAATCGTAACCAAGAAGATTTTGGTATCTTCAGTGTCGTATTGGTAAATACTACATGCCAGTGTGTCATTTATGTAAAATTTTACATCAGTGGTATTACATATAAATATTTACTTGGGATCTTTTTAGCTTATCATGATGTATTTTAGCTTTAATGGTGTAGATGATACAGATCTAGTTCACTCAGGTTAACTGCTGTGCAAGGTTGTACTGTACAAATAATTCCCATTTTATTTTCCCATTTTACTCCTGAAGGTCAAATAGCTTGTTTCCACTTTTTAGCTATTATCTGGAATGCTGAAAAGAACATTCTTTTTTTTTTTTTTTTTTTTTAATTTCTTTGGGCCCATATATCTCTCAGAAACTTCTAAACACATAAAAGTGAAATTGTTGAAATAATCCATGGTTATACATGGATTAACTTTACCAGGTTTTGCCCAATTGCATTCTGCAGTGGTTAGATCATTTATACTTCCCCTGGCATGGATGAAAGTTTTTCATTTCTCCATTCTCACAGCTGGTATTGTTGGTATTGTCAGAGTTATTGACCATTGAATGCCTTCTTCTATTAATTGCTCCTTCATATTCTATGCCTTTTTGCTATTTGGTAATTTCTCTTCTTGCTTGCTTATTTTTAGGAACTTATTCTATAATTTGGATAATTATCTTTGGTTGGAAATGTAGGTTGCTAATATTTTCTCTAGGTCTGTGTTTGCCTTTTTACTTTGTAATTAATGTCATTTGTCATGGACAAGTGTTTTAAAATTATATAGTTCAATGTATCACTTTTTCATGATGATTTTCATTTTGTGCCCTTCTAGGATGGTATATATAGTTTCCATAGTCTAAATGTGTACAGCTTTCCCTTAACATGTCTGAAGTTTACTTTCGTGCAGCCTGTGAGATATAAATCTGATTTTCCCTTTGAAAATATTATTAGCAAATAGTTACAGGGCCATTTATTAAATAGTCATCCTTTTTCCCCTGATCTGTAGAGTCACCTCTGTCATAATACAGATTCCTTTGTATATGTTAGTGGTTTGGCTTTGGGAAACCTGTCCCATGGATCTATTTATTTATCCAAAGGATGATATCCTAGTATTTTAATTATCATAGTTCAGTTCAGTTCAGTCACTCAGTCGTGTCTTGACTCTTTGCGACTCAATGGACTGCAGCACGCCAGGCTTCCCTGTCCATCACCAACTCCCAGAGCCTACACAAACTCATGTACACCGCAGTGGTGATGCCATCCAACCATCTCATCCTCTGTCGTCCCCTTCTCCTCCCACCTTCAATCTTTCCCAGCATCAGGGTCTTTTCCAAAGAGTTAGTTCTTCGCATCAGGTGGCCAAAGTATTGGAGTTTCAGCTTCAGCATCAGTCCTTCCAGTGAATATTCAGGACTGATTTCCTTTAGGATGGACTGGTTGGATCTCCTTGCAGTCCAAGAGACTCTCAAGAATCTTCTCCAACACCACAGTTCAAAAGCATCAATTCTTCGGTATTCAGCTTTCTTTATAGTCCAACTCTCACATCCGTACATGACTACTGGAAAAACCATGGCTTTGACTAGATGGACCTTTGCTGGTAAAGTAATGTCTCTGCTTTTTAATATGCTGTCTAGGTTGGTCGTAACTTTTCTTCCAAGGAGCAAGTGTCTTTTAATTTCATGGCTGCGGTCACCACCTGCAGTGATTTTGGAGCCCCCAAAATAAAGTCTCTTACTGTTTCCATTGCTTCCCCATCTATTTGCCATGAAGAGATGGGACCGGATGCCATGATCTTAATTTTCTGAATGTTGAGTTTTAAGCCAACTTTTTCACTCTCCCCTTTCACTTTCATCAAAAGGCTCTTTAGTTCTTCTTTGCTTTCTGCCATAAGGATGGTGTCATCTGCATAATTACCATAATTTTGTGATAAATCTTGATACCATCTGCTAGGGTGCATCCTTTCTTGTTTCAGAATTGTTTCGGCTGTTCTTGGTCCTCTATTATTCTGAGTAGATTTTATGATTTGCTTATACAGGTCAATAAAAAAATTCCCCCAGAATTGTTAATAGAATTTATTAAGTTTTTGATATAAATTTAGGAAAACTGCTACTGTTAAGCAGCAGTTGCAGTTAAGTACTGTTAAGAATATGTTATATCTCCCCATTTGTTATTTTTTATGTATTTCAATAAAATTTTAGAGTTTTCTCCATTGAAGTTTTTCACATCTTTTGTTAGACTTCTAGGTATCTCATAGTTTTTTAGACTATTGTAAATGGTATATTTTTATTTTATCCTCATTCTTGAATGATAGTTTAACTGTGCATAGAATTCTAAACTGATGGTATTTTCTCTCAATATTCTAAATATAATTTCTGTTAGTGAACTAGGATTAGAAGGAAAATTCCTTAACCTGAAAAAGAGTATCTACCATAATCCTAAACAAATATTTTTCTTTATAGTGAAATGCTAAGAGCATTCCACTTAAAGTCAGGAACAAGACAAGGGAAAATTTCATCCTAATTATCAGGAACAAACAGTCAGAATGCAATTTTAAAAAACCACCACACACATATATGTGTGTGTGTATATATATGTATTATAGCTGGATTTGTTTAAATAAATCTGAGATTCAGTATTTTAACTGGCACATTTACATTATTGTGATTATCTATTATGATGAATTTATTCTTTAATCTTATGTTATGCTTTCCACTCACCATGTTGTTCTTTTTTTCTCTTTTTCTGACTTCTATTAAATTGATCATTTTTTTCTTTTTTTCTCATCTTTACAATATTGTATTGGTTTTGCCATATATTAACATGAATCCGCCACAGGTATACATGTGTTCCCCATCCTGAACCCTCCTCCATTTTTTTCTTTCAAGCAATAATATTTCTACTTTATTGTTAAATTTAACAAGCATATTATTTGACAGTCTTGTAGGTTAATCAATACACTTCACTATCCTTTCAAACAAAACATTGACCTTAAGATGCTTCATCTCTAGTCATCCTTCCTCTCTTCGCACATATTATTGTTTCTAGTTCTTTAGCTCCATTTTTTTAAAACTTCTGTTAGTGTTTTTGTTACTATTATTTTAGACATTCAGTGCTTGTTTAGGTTTACTAAATGTTTATCAAATTTTTTACTTTCCATTTGCTTCTTTTTAAAACATCATATTGAGATACAAATCACATACTGTACAATTCACTCATTTAAAGTTTACAGCTCAATGGTTTTTAGTATATTCACAGAGTTTCACCACCAATAGCAGAATCAACTTTAGAACATTTTCATGACCTCCAAAATCAACTTCATACGCATTAGCAGCCACTCCTCCTTTTCTTCCAATCCTCCCAGCCCTAGGCAACTGCTATCCTGCTTTCTATATCCATAGATTTGTCTATTTGGGACATTCTTAGTAACAGAATTATATATGGTCTTTTGTGACTGGTTTCTTTTAATTAATGTTTTCAAGTGGCATCTTGTGATTTTGGTTTGCATTTTCCTGATGGCTAATGATGTTAAACATCTTTTCATGTATTTATTGGCCATTTGTATAACCCAAGGTCATGAAAATGTATCCCTATGTTCCTCCTAGGAATTTTATAGTTTTAGCTTTTACATTTAGGTCTATGATAGTTTTGAGCTAATTTTTGTGTGTACAGTGAAGAGGTCAACTTCATTCTTTTACATATGGCTATCCAGTTATCCAAGATTATTCTTTCCCCATTGAATGTTTCACATTCTAGTTGACAATCAATTGACTTTAAGTGTAGAGTTAGTTTTTGGAATGCTTTCCATTGATCTCTATGTCTATTCTTAATCCAGTATCACACTGTCTTCATTTGTAATAAGTTTTGAGAATATTCTAGAATTAAAAAACACAAGTCTTCACATTGAAGAAAAATAACAAACATTAAATAACTGTAACTTTGTAATAAGTTTTGAAATCCGGAAGGGTGTGTTCTCCAACTTTATTTTTCTTGTTCATAGATTGCTATTCTGGATGCCTTGGACATACATATGAATTTTAGTACTATCTTCTCAATTTCTAAACAAAAAGCTAGCTGAGATTTTGATAGGCATTGCATTAAATCTATAGATGAATATAGAAGTATTATCTTCATATGTGTACCTGTGGCTGATTCATGCTGATGTATGGCAGAAACCAGCATAATATTGTAAAGCAATTACCTTCTAATAAATTTTAAAAAAACCTATTGTTATCTTAATAATATTAAGCCCATGTGCATGGATTGTCTTTCCATTTATTTAGGAATTCTTTACCTTCCTTTAAGAATATCTTATAGTTTTCAGGGTACAAATTTTTGTAATTTTTTATACTTTTGTTAAATTTATCCCTAAGTAGTTTCTCTTTTTGATGCCAGTATAAATGGAATTATTTTTAATGTTATATTCAGCCTGTTCATTGTAAATTGTTTGCTTCTTGAATCCTTTCTCATTGGTTCATATTTCCTATTCCCATCTTCATGGAATTTTTTCATAATTTGTGAAATTTTTCATAATTTGGAAAATTCTCTTAGTCCCTCTGTGAAAATGTCTTTCTTTTCTTTTTTAAGATTTGTTTGTTTGCTTTTATTCATGGTCGTGCTGGGTCTTCGTTGTGGCACGCGGGCTTTCTCTGGTTGCAGAGAGTGGGGGCACTCTTCACTGTGTGCACCAGCTTCTCACCGCAGTAGCTTCTCTTATGGCTGAGTGTGGGCAGGACTTCAGCAGTTGTGGCTCACAGGCTATAGAGTGCAGGCTCAGTAGTGGTGGTGCATGGGCTTAGCTGCTCTGCAGCATGTGAGATCCTTCCAGAGGGACTGAAGCTGTGTCCCCTGTATTTGCAGGTGGATTCCTAACCACTGGACCACCAGGGAAGCCCTTTATTTTCTTAAATGATCATTTAACTTGGTATAGAATTACAGGCCAGCAGTTCTTAAGATATATTCCTATTTTATTTTGGCTCAATTTTTGCTGCTGAGATGACAGCTCTCAGCCTAATTGTTCCTTGTCAAACAATGTAACTTTTTTTTTTTTGTTTGTTTTTTTACTGATTATTTTAAATTTTGCTAATGTTTTGAAGTTCCACCATTACCCCATATGTATCTTCAGTTCAGTTCAGTCATTCAGTCATGTCTGACTCATGGACTCTGGCATGCCAGGCTTCCTTGCCAATCACCAACTCCCGGAGCTTGCTCAAACTCATGTCCATCAAGTCGGTGATGCCATCCAACCATCTCATCCTCTGTCATCCCCTTCTCCTCCTGCCTTCTATCTTTCCCAGTGTCAGAGTCTTTTCCAGTGAGTCAGTTCTTTGCATCAGGTAACCAAAGCCTTGGAATTTCAGCTTCAACATCAGTCCTTCCAATGAATATTCAGGACTGGTTTCCTTTAGGATGGACTGGTTGGATCTCCTTGCAGTCCAAGGGACTCTCAAGAGTCTTCTCCAACACCACAGTTCAAAAGCATTAATTCTTTGGCACTCAGCTTTCTTTATAGTCCAACTCTCATATCCATACATGACTACTGGAAAAACCACAACTTTGACTAACTGGACCTTGCTTGGCAAAGTAACATCTCTGCTTTTTAATATGCTGTCTAGGTTTGTCATAGCTTTTTTTCCAAGGAGCAAGCATCTTTTAATTTCATGGCTGCAATCACCATATGCAGTGATTTTGCTGTCCCCAAAAATAAAGTCTGTCACTGTTTCCATTGTTTCCCCATCTATTTGCCATGAGGAGATGGGACCAGATGCCATGATCTTAGTTTTCTGAATGTTGAGTTTTAAGCTGACTTTTTCATCCTCCTCTTTAGTTCTTCTTCGCTTTCTGCCATGATGTACTCCTTTTCCGATTTGGAACCAGTCCTTTGTTCCATGTCCAGTTGCTTCTTGACCTGCATACAGATTTCTCAGGAGGCAGGTAAGGCAGGCTGGTATTTCCATCTGTTGAAGAGTTTTCCGCAGTTTGTTGTGATCTACACAGTCAAAGGCTTTGGCATAATCAATAAAGCAGAAGTAGATATTTTTCTGGAACTCTTTTGCTTTTTCTATGCTTCAACAGATGTTGTCAATTTGACCTCTGGTTCCTCTGCCTTTTAGTATCTTAGTGATGTTTATCTTAGTGATAATTTATTTTATTTATTCAATATTTGCTGTGCTTCTTCAGTGTGAAAATTTGTGTTTTTTAATTCTAGAATATTCTCAGCTATTACCTATTTGAATATTTCATTCTCTCTAATCTCTTTCTAGACCTCTTTAAATATTATATTTTCTCATTTTATTTTCTATTATTTTCATCATAAAGACTCATTCTGAATTTTATTTTGAATACTTCTTGGGTCCATATTCCAGTTTTTTTGTTATGATTTTTTATTTACTACAAAAAAAAGGAGTTAACTCTCCTCAAAAAGAATATTAAATCTTAAAAACTCATCTGGGGGAAATTTTTCCATAAAGAAGATACCATACCTTTTTCAAATATATCCTTTAAATATAGAGAATTGTCCTAAGGTGGCTATAATGTTTTGAATGTAAATATTTTATTAACTTTTTGGATTTATGCTAAGGGAATATCTCTGAAAATGTTGCAGGGAAAAATCACATATTTCATGTTCTTACCTGTTGAACCTGATGGATCAGTAGGATGCCAAAGAGCATATGCTTGGGGTCAACCAGACTTGAGTTCCAGTGCCAGCTCCACCATTAACTAGATGTGGGATTTGGACAACTAATTTTAACCTTGCTGAGTCTCTCTGAATCTTAATTTAATCATCTATAAAATAAACTCTTCAGCACTGACATGAGGAACAAATGATAAGGTGCATGTGAAGTACCTTATGCATAGTCTGCCAATGGCAGGTGCTTCATAAAGGATTATCATTATTTCTTGCATAAAAATCTTAATTAGAGCTGGTGCCATCATGTGAGTTATCCTTATTCAGTATTTGCGATCTTCTCATTAGGCATGTCTCATCATAACCCCTTTGCTATAACTTTGATCTCCTAAAATACACAGATTAATAATTAACCCAGGTAAGCGATGGAATAATTGCTTGTGGAAATGTCTGATAAGTGGTATTTCATGCACTTCTCTCCTGCAACAGTCCCCTTGGGCAGCTACTGAAGGCCCAAAATAAAACATTCTGGGGTTCTTTCTTATAGCAGATGGGAACACAATGTCTGTCTTGGAGGCACACCCTATAAGCAAGATTTCTAGGACTCTTAAAAGATAAACACTTAGAAAATTGATTCAATCAAATGGAACAGCTATAAACACACTTCCTCTGTGATTTTTCAAACTAATATATTTAATTCTGTCTGGCAGCATCCTCTAAATTGAATTCACATTAGATAGATGAGTCCAGGGGATGAATATAATATATTGATGCAGGAATTACACTGCCTTTGGTGGGGGCATTCAGTGTCTCCAAAACTTGAGGCTGCCTGCACTCATGGTGTGATGGCAAGTACTGCCTTCACAAGGCTGTTCTAATGAATTCTTTTTCTAGCAATAATTATGGCAGGAAATTGGATTTTTCCTGTAAGCACATTTTAGTGACTAGCACCCCTATATGTGTAGTATATTCAGATCTTTCATGGACCTTGATTGTACAGCCACTATAATGTAGAATAAGTCTCATCTTTATTAAACAACATCAATTAGCCCCTGTTATACATGTTATACATGTCATCATTACTCAGGGCCCAGAGAATGCTTGAACCATTGGCAAAATAGTAACCCTACTGTTAATATCTATTAAAGGTGGGGAAATCTTAATAATTTAGTGATGTTAATAATTATAATATGTACCATATGGTCTTGTGTGCCTGATGGGGCTTCCCAGGTAGCGCAATGGTAAAGAATCCACCTGCCAAGCAGGAAATGCAAGAGATGCAGTTTCGATCCCTGGGTCGGGGAGATCCCCCAGAGAAGGAAATGGCAACCTGCTCCAGTATTCCTGCTGGAAACTTTCATGGACAGAGGAGCCTGGCAGGCTGCAGTCCATGGGGTCACAAAAAGTCAGATATGACTGAGCGCATGCACACACACTTATGTGTCTAATCATATGCTGAGCTCACACATATATTAATATATATATTTGTGTGTATACATTAAAAACAAGACTGGGAGCTGACTGTGGCTCATTCATGAACTCCTTATTGCAAAATTCAGACTGAAATTGAAGAGAATAGGGAAAACCACTAGACCATTCAGGTAAGATCTAAATCAAATCCCTTATGATTATACAGTAGAAGTGGCAAATAGATTCAAGGGATTAGATCTGATAGACAGAGTGCCTGAAGAACTATGGACAGCAGTTTGTGACATTGTACAGGAGGCATTGATCAAGACCATCTCCAAGTAAAGAAATGCAAAAAGGCAAAATGGTTGTCTGAGGAGGCCTTAAAAATACCTGAGAAAAGAGAAGTGAAAGGCAGAGGAGAAAAGAAAAGATAAACCCATCTGAATGCAGAGTTCCAAAGAATAGCAAGGAGAGATAAGAAGGCCTTCCTCAGTGATCAACGCAAAGAAATAGAGGAAAACAATAGAATGGGAAAGACTAGTGATCTCTTCAAGAAAATTAGAGATACCAAGGGAATATTTCATGCAAATATGAGCACAATAAAGGACAGAAATAGTATGGACCTAACAGAAGCAGAATATTAAGAAGAGATGGCAACAGTACACAGAAGAACTATACAAAAAAGATCTTCATGACTCAGATAACCATGATGGTGTGATCACTCACCTAGAGCCAGACATCCCAGAATGCAAAGTCAAGTGGGCCTTACAAAGCATCACTATGAACAAAGCTAGTGGAGGTGATGGAATTCCAGTGGAGCTATTTTTAATCCTAAAAGATGATGCTGTGAAAGTGCTGCATTCAATATGCCAGCAAATTTGGAAAACTCACCAGTGGCCACAGGACTGGAAAAGGTCAGTTTTCGTTCCAATCCCAAAGAAAGGCAATGTCAAAAAATGTTCAAACTATTGCACAATTGCACTCATTTCATACGCTAGCAAAGTAATGCTTAAAATTCTCCAGGCCAGGCTTCAACAGTGCATGAACTGTGAACTTCCAGATGTTCAAGCTGGATTTAGAAAAGGCAGAGGAACCAGAGATCAAATTGCCAACATCTGCTGGATCATTGAAAAAGCAAGAAAGTTCCAGAAAAACATCTATTTCTGCTTTATTGACTATGCCAAAGGCTTTAACTGTGTGGATCACCACAAACTGTGGAATATTCAAGAGATGGGAATATCAGACCGCCTTACCTGCCTCCTGAGAAATCTGTATGCAGGTCAGGAAGCAACAGTTAGAATTGGACATGGAACAAAGGACTGGTTCCAAATCAGAAAAGGAGTACATCAAGGCTGTATATTGTCACCCTGCTTATTTAACTTATATGTAGAGTATATCATGTGAAATGCCAGGCTGGATGAAGCACAAGCTGGAATCAAGATTGCCAGGAGAAATATCAATAACTTCAGGTACACAGATGATACCACTCTTATGGCAGAAGGTGAAGAACTAAAGAGCCTTTTGATGAAAGTGAAAGAGGAGAGTGAAAAAGTTGGCTTAAACTTTTTAAGCTTAAAACTAAACATTGGCTAAAACTTAACATTCAGAAAACTAAGATCATGGCATCCTGTTCCATCACTTCATGGCAAATTGATGGGGGGAGGCAATGGAAACAGTGACAGACTTTAGTTTTTTGGGCTCTAAAATTACTGCAAATGGTGACCACAGCCATGAAATTAAAAGATGCTTGCTCGTTGGAAGAAAAGCTATGACAAACCTAGACAACATATTAAAAGGCAGAGATATTACTTTGCCAAGCAAGGTCCAACTAGTCAAAGCTATGGTTTTTTCAATAGTCATGTATGGATGTGAGAGTTGGACTATAAAGAAAGCTGAGCACCGAAGAATTGACACTTTTGAACTGTAGTGTTGGAGAAGACTCTTGAGAGTCCCTTGGACTGGAAGGAGATCCAACCAGTCCATCCTAAAGGAAATCAGTCCTGAATATTCATTGGAAGGACTGATGCTGAAGCTGAAACTCTAATGTTTTGGCCACCTGATGCAAAGATCTGACTCATTGGAAAAGATCCTGATGCTGGGTAAGATTGAAGTGAGGAAGAGAAGGGGACAACAGAGGATGAGATGGTTGGATGACATCTCTGACTCAATGGACATGAGTTTGAGCAAGCTCCGGGAGTTGGTGATGGACAGGGGGAAGCCTGGCATGCTGCAGTCCATGGGGTAGCAAAGAGTCGGACACAACTGAGCGACTGAACTGAACTAAATATATATTATATTTGGTCTTCACCATAATTCTATGAGGAAGGTACTTTTAGCCCCATTTTACAATTGAGGAAAATGAAGCCCAAGGAGTTAGGTGCTCAAGCTTGCACAGCTAGGGCAGTGGTAGAGCTGCAGCCACCAGGAAGCCATCTTCCCTTCAGCATGTGAACGCGGTGAAACGTGAAGGTGCAGGGCTGCCCCCTCTCTTTGCTCAGTGATTCCTAGAGTCATGCTTCTACCCACCAGTCTACTGTAGAAAACGCCTCTAGATATACTGTCAAACGACTGAAATTTAGAAATTTTAGCTCTTGCTTAATTTCAATTGTATACTTACCTTACATTTTACTTACCTGAATTTTATTGGCACTTAGGCAATAGTTCTGCTTCCTCTGCCCTTCCTTCCTTCCTATTTCTTCATGCTTGCTCAGGGCTTGGGCATAAAAAGAGGAGGAAGTGGAAGAGAAGAGATTCTTAGGGAAGCTTGTGTTCTAGGTCAGGAAACAGGCTGCATAAATGTGAAACAACTAGAGATGGACCCAATAATGTTTGGGAACAAGCTGATGAAGTGCAAGCAAGACATCTCCAACTTCTTCCTCACACTCAGCGGGCCTCTAGCCACCTCTCTCCGGTGGAGTTAATACACCGTGTTCCATGCCGTGACCCTCCCAGCCCTTTGCCTGACTGTGCCTGTCCCCCAGCTCTGTTACCCATACCTCATAGGGCCTTTCTGATACAGCAAAAGCCAAAGGACCCTGACTAAGTTTACATTATAAATTTCAAATCGCTTGAGGTAAAATTCCACCTCCCAAGCTGATGGAAGGTACAGTTAGAATGGTAAACTTGCATTAACACATAGACTAATTATTATATTTCTTTAGAGGGGTCTGGAAACATTGGGCCATAAGTGAGCATTCCAGAAGGACCTTCTTAAATTTTTTTTAAAACTTTCTTAAATTTTGACATCATGATTATAAAATAGATTTCTAGTCTCATCCTCTGTACCAGGTGGCATCAGTCAGTTTGTGCTGCCACAGTTGAATGCCATAGACTGGTGTCTTAAACAACAGGAATGTATTTCTCATGGTTCTGGAGGCTGGAAGGTCTGAGATCTGGGTGCCAGCATATTTGGGTTCTGGTGAAAGTCCTCTTCTTGGCTTGGAGATGGCAATCTTCTCACTGTATCCTTGCACAGTGGAAGGAGGAATCTCTGATATCTCTTCTTCTTCCTCTAAGGCCACTAATTCCATCATGAGGGCTCCACCCTCATAACCTTATCTAACCTAATCACCTCCCAAAGGCCCCCACCTCCTAATACCATCTCATTGGGGTGATTAGGGCTTCACCAACTGAATCATGGGGGACTCAGTCATTCAGATTATAACATAGGGGGAGGACCTTTTGGCTCTTCAGAATGAGAACAACCCCCAGGCTCTCTTTTCTCTGGGTCACCTTTCTTCTCCTCTCCCCGCTTACCCCTCTTCCGTGGGCTGGGCCTTCATACTTCTCCTGGTGATTCACTACCATGTGGGACATTCATCTTTAAGATAGGAATAACTGATCCTCAAAAAGTGGCTGCCTTCTACCACTAGTTCATAGACCAAAGAAAGTATCTTGTGTAAATACTTATTCTATAGAAAATTTGAAGAATCTAGCTCAAACAGATACTTTTCCTTAAAATTAATTTTTGCAGTACATGCACAAAACAAAAGAATATGAGGGGCATAACATTCATTCTTTAAAACTCATCAAATGTTATATCCCAAAACAGCTGATGTAAACTAGAAAAAAAAAACAAAACTGGTTATGATATTAAAGGCAAATTCCTCTCATTCTTGTCCCCACACTCCCTATTCCTCCCTGGAGGCCACTGCTGTTAGAGTGGGGTATAGCCTTCCAGAGAGATTCCCTACATGCCTTTATGATCTTTAGTTTATTATTTTATTATTTTTTTTCCTTATGATCTTTAAAAAAAAAAATCCAACGACAGTATTTTGTCCAGTCTGTTCTTCTTGCTTTCATTGCTTAATAACATATTGTGGAGATGATTCCGTGTCACTACAGTCAGTACTATCCCATTCTTTCGATGGGCAGCTCAGTTTCCCCCATGTGTGGGTATAGCATAGTATCTATACCAGTTCTGCCTAAAGAACTTTTAGGTTGTTTGCAGTCTTCTGTTACTTTAAACAATGGTTCTATATAAGCATGCCTGTAGAATAAATCCTTGTAAGTAGACTTATTGGATCAAATGGTATGTACAGTTTAAAAGCTGTGAGATAATCTAAATCTACAAAAAAATGTAAAGAAGAATGTAACTTTTCAGCCAATCTGATCATATGGACCACAGCCTTGTCCAACTCAATGAAACTAAGCAGTGCCATGTAGGGCCACCCAAGACGGAAGGCTCATGGTGGAGAGTTCTGACAAAACGTGGTCCACTGGAGAAGGGAATGGCAAGCCACTTCAGTATTCTTGCCTTGGAAACCCATGAACAGTATGAAAAGGCAAAAAGATAGGACACTGAAAGATGAATGCAGAGTTCCAAAAAATAGCAAGGAGAGATCAGAGCCTTCCTCAGTGATCAGTGCAAAGAAATAGAGGAAAATAATAGAATGGGAAAGACTAGAAATCTCTTCAAGAAAATTAGAGATATCAAGGGAACATTTCATGCAAAGATGGGCTCAATAAAAGACAGAAATGGTATGGACCTAACAGAAGCAGAAGATATTAAGAAGAGGTGGCAAGAATACACAGAAGAACTGTACAAAAAAGATTTTCATGACCCAGATATTCACAATGGTGTGCTCACTCACCTAGAGCCAGACATCCTGGAATGTGAAGTCAAGTGGCCTCAGAAAGCATCACTATGAACAAAGCTAGTGGAGGTGAAGGAATTCCAGTTGAGCTATTTCAAATCCTAAAAGATGCTGCTGTGAAAGTGCTGCACTCAATATGCCAGCAAATTTGGAAAACTCAGCAGTGGTCACAGGACTGGAAAAGGTCAGTTTTCATTCCAATCCCAAAGAAAGGCAATGACAAAAAATGTTCAAACTACCGCACAATTGCTCTCATCTTACATGCTGGCAAAGTAATACTCAAAATTCTCCAAGCCAGGCTTCAGCAATATGTGAACCGTGAACTTCCAGATGTTCAATCTGGATTTAGAAAAGGCAGAGGAACCAGAGATCAAATTGCCAACATCTGCTGGATCATGGAAAAAGCAAGAGAGTTCCAGAAAAACATATTTCTGCTTTATCGACTATGGCAAAGCCTTTGACTGCATGGATCACAATAAACTGTGGAAAATTCTGAAAGAGATGGGAATACCAGACCACCTGACCTGCCTCTTGAGAAACCTATATGCAGGTCAGGAAGCAACAGTTAGAACTGGACATGGAACAACAGACTGGTTCCAAACAGAGAAAGGAGTACATCAAGGCTGTATATTGTCACCCTGCTTATTTAACTTATATGCAGAGTACATCATGAGAAATGCTGGGCTGGAATCAAGCCCAGCTGGAATTGAAGCCAAGCTGGAATCAAGATTGCTGGGAGAAATATCAATAACCTCAGATATGCAGATGACACCACTCTTATGGCAGAAAGTGAAGAACTAAAGAGCCTCTTGATGAAAGTGAAAGAGGAGAGTGAAAAAGTTGGCTTAAAGCTCAACAGTCAGGAAACTAAGATCATGGCCTCTGGTCCTATCAATTCATGGCAAATAGATGAGGAAACAGTGGAAGCAGTGACTGACTTTATTTTGGTAGGCCCCGAAATCACTGAAGATGGTGATTGCAGCCATGAAATTAAAAGATGCTTACTCCTTGGAAGGAAAGTTATGACCAACCTAGATAGCATATTCAAAAGCAGAGATGTTACTTTGCCAACAAAGGTCCATCTAGTCAAAGCTATGGTTTTTCCAGTAGTCGTGTATGGATGTGAGAGTTGGACCATAAAGAAAGGTGAGTGCCAAAGAAATGATGCTTTTGAACTGTGGTGTTGGAGAAGACTCTTGAGAGTCCCTTGGACTGCAAGGAGATCCAACCAGTCCATCCTAAAGGAAATCAGTCCTGGGTGTTCATTGGAAGGACTGATGTTGAAGCTGAAACTCCAATACTTTGGCCACCTCATGTGAAGAGTTGACTCACTGGAAAAGACTCTGATGCTGGGAGGGATTGAGGGCAGGAGGAGAAGGGGACAACAGAGGATGAGATAGTTGGATGGCATCACTGACTAAATGGACATGAGTTTGGGTAAACTCCAGGAGTTGGAGATGGATAGGGAGGCCTGGCATGCTGCAGCCCATGGGGTCACAAAGAGTTGGACATGACTGAGCAACTGAACTAAACTGAACTGAATGTAACTAACTCTGCCCAGCATTATTACATCTCAGCCAGGAAAATCACCTTCTGTTTAGGAAGCAATGAAGTGTATGGTCACTAACTCATATGTTATGTACTAGTGATTTGGAATGAGGATGTTATCTCATTTTGTTTTATGACCTGGAAGCCTGTATCAAGTGTTGCTATGATTGTACATGTGTTGTACCTAGTAGCCTCACCAATGTCCAAAGTGGATTGTATTTCTAACCCATCACCAGTGTGTTGCTTAATATGCTTCTTTGGTGTTCAGTTCAGTTCAGTCGCTCAGTTGTGTTTGACTCTTTGCGACCCCATGAATGGCAGCATGCCAGGCTTCCCTGTTCATCACCAACTCCCGGAGTCCACCCAAACCCATGTCTGTTGAGTCAGTGATGCCATCCAACCATCTTATCCTCTGTCATCCCCTTCTCCTCCTGTCCTCAATCTTTCTCCAAATCAGGGTCTTTTCCAATGAGTCAGCTCTTTGCATCAATCCTGAACATCCAGGACTGATCTGTTTTAGGATGGATTGGTTGGATCTCCTTGCAGTCCAAGGGACTCTCAAGAGTCTTCTCCAACACCATAGTTCAAAAGCAGCAATTTTTCAGTGCTCAGCTTTCTTTATAGTCCAACTCTCATATCCATACATGACCGCTGGAAAAACCATAGCCTTGACTAGAGGACCTTTGTTGGCAAAGTAATGTCTCTGCTTTTTAATATGCTGTCTAGGTTGGTCATAACTTTCCTTCCAAGGAGTAAGCGTCTTTTAATTTCATGGCTGCAATCACCATCTGCAGTGATTTTGGAGCCCAGAAAAAATAAAGTCTTGCTTGCCCCTAAACAGCAAGAAGACTGAGGCCTAGTCTGACAAAGTGTGGGGGCTGGCGAGAGACCTGAATTAGCTAAGAAGTGATTATTTCCCCCACACAGAGTCTACCCCAAGTATCCAGCTGTATGAGTAAATGACTTCATAAGGATTAATTTTATTCTGTATACAATGGAATGAGCTTTTAATTTTATTCTTAGTTTTTGAATTGATTTTGGTTTAATTTCCGTGTAAAAGCATATGTGTAGGAATAATTTCCACTATAGTGTATCATAGACCTCATACCTTCTTCAGGGATTTTAATAATGCTTTTCCGAATAGGAAGTCAGGGTTCTCTCTGTGCCCCATCCCCGGCTCCCACTGTGTTCACTTTCTTGCATGTTGCACATTTAGGATTAAGATTTTTTAGTTTTCCTTCAAACAATGATTTTGCAGTATTAAACACACCTTATAACTTTCGGCCTAGTATTTGTGTAGATGGCTCTCCAGTGCTTTTAAAATTACTTAATTAAAATTCTAGAATGATACAATCCCAGTGGGTTTCATTAGTCTTACTTTTACCTTCCTCATTTAGTTTTCTCTTATAGTATTTTTCTTTGCTAGAATTATTGGAGATGACTACAGCCCAGCAGACTGCTTAACTATTAACTTATTACTTAAGAAAACACTAAAATAATATAAAGTATTCGTTGTAAGCACAAAGATGTTAAACTCAGCTTGATATTGATGTGATGTCTCTCTGCTCCAAGGATGTAGCTAACTTATGCTCAAAAAGCCTTTTGGGAAAGACTTCAGTCTTCTGAGATTTTCTATCCATCTTTTCTTTCTTTCTGTTTTCTTTGAACTGAAATTATTCCATCAGTTAGCCACCGAGTCTGATTTTATAATCTGCTTGCAGTTCAACAGGAGGGAACCAAAGATGTACACACTCTTTTCCGTTTATGCCCGGGATGCAGTAAGATTAGCAGAACACACACATCATTGCCTGGGCATGCAAGTATTGCCATGCACAGGACAGACCTCTGGTGCTTCCACTTTTCTCCCCCTCTTAGTGACAGAAAACCCATTGGACTCCAGCAGTAGTTAAGCTCCGGCAGCCATTGGCCCCAGAACTCTACCTTCTGCCTTTCAGTAGGTAGAGGCCAGCGGGGGAGGTGGCCAATCGGGCGGTCTGTATCCAGGAGAACGTGGCACAGTTAGCTATTTAAATCCATCCAGGATGATGTCAGCAAGCGGAGCTGAAAGGGTTAGGAGCAAGGCTAAAGGAGAGGAGGAATCTTGTCAGGCTGCATTATTTACAGAGACCCGCGCTGAGGCTAAGCAGAGAGCAACACACCCACTACCTGTGCCCTGAGCCAAACTCCTCACGCCTCCAAGCTGCTTCCTCTCAGCCTCGAGAAAAGAGGAATGGCTGCAGAAAATAATTTGACACTAAATGAGACGGGGAGAGCTTAATTCTTACATGATTTTTTTTTCAACTGGAAGAGCAGCTTTCTACTTAGATAAAAACGCACAAACCGGCTCTGGTTTGCACATTGCTGGGGTTTTACCGGAAAGCTGGTCCGACTCACACCCGCTGATAAGAGAAAAGCGTTTGTTCCCGCGTCTGGAAGTCTGTGGTCCCAATAACCCAGCGTGAGACTTGCAAAAATGGTTCTCAGCTTAGACGCCGTTTTGCAGCACGAGCAAAATGTTCAGGCTCAGGAAATGATGCTAAAGGCATTTTGAAAAATGTAAGATGGGCCTGACACAGCGCTGGCACAGGATACATGACGGAAGCGGCGTGGTGAGTGGTGATAACGGCCCCTGGGGCCTGGCAGGGAGCTGGTTTCACACTCCAGTTCCAACACGCCCCCTCCCTGCCCCCCACCGGCAACCCCCCTGCAGGAGAAGCCTCATCAGACTTCAGGGTGAGAACGGAAATCTGGCCAAGCCCCTGGGGGACTCGGGCAGAGGGTCAGGCCACAAGGAAGGAGGTGAGGCTCGTGAGAGCACCTCTTGTCAGCCAGGACTTGACAATCTACCTGTGCACACATCATGCAGCGAAAAATTGTGTCCGTTTTGGTTGTTCTAAGCCCTGCTCACTCCTGCTTTTCCAAAGCACCTCCTGTAGACAAGAGGCTTGCAGCATTTTCCCTTTGGGTCTCCCAGGGAGAGGCCATGCCATGCCACTTACACAGGTGCTCAGTAAGAATTAGATGGAGAAGACACACTGATTACTGCTAATAAGTGGGTAAGTTAATAATGGCGAGATGCCGGTTTCCGGGCAAATCCACCCAGTGCTATGGGACCTGCAGCTGATCTGCTTAAAAGGGTGGCTTTTCTTCCAGATGGCCGTGCCCTTTGTGTCAGGGAAGGGTTTTCCTTCCAAGTCTGGTGCTCCAGAGTTGCAGTGCAGATTAGGGAATCCGTTTTAACTTGCCACTCTTGAAAAATAAACATTCTGGGCACAAGAAAGGGAGCTTTTCAACCCGGACAGGATTCTGCATGTTTGAGTACTTGTGGCAAGACCCTCTCTAAGATAATGAGCAAGTGCTCCCAGCACTTGAGCGTTATTCCAGGCTTCCACCCCAGCATTGTTCCGACGGCTCTTTTCTTCAAGATGAACTGTCCTTCGTTAGTAACTGTAGAGCGAGGAGGGGAAACCTTGATGATGATATGAATTCTGAGCAATTATATTTGGTTTGTGTTTCTCTTGCAAAACTCTTCCTTTAAGGCATAAGCAGGGATGTATTAATATCTCTTTGCCATTTTGTTTCCCTAATGTTGTTACTGCTGCTATAATTTTAACAAGTACGAGAAGGCAAACTATATGAAGACCTCTTTACCCAACAAATTCTGCATGAATTCTGAAGAGGTCAGTGAATTTAAATGACAGAGGAGAATCAGTATAGGTAATGAAATGATGGAGATGAAAGAGAGTATAATTCCATGATATTGTAAAATCCACAGACATTATCTCATCTCCTCCAAGCACGCCCAGGCACAAAGAGATAAAAATCTTCATCTCTAGATAGACACGATTCCTGCTTCGAGGTACTCAAAATCTAGTGAAGGAAGCAGATGTGTATACAAGTAACTGTAAGACAAGGCACATATGTGGCAAAAGTGTAGATAAAATGCAATGAGAAAGCTGAAGAAGCAATGATTCATTCCAGGGGTGAGGCCTCTGAGTGGACCTGAGGAATGAGGAGGATTTCAGCATGCAGAATGGGGGATACTGCATGTGAAACTCTGCAACCTTCAAAAAAGAAAACTGAGTCTATATGAAGAAATAGCCCAAACTGTCCAATATAGACTACATAAAAAGAGGTCACTCAGCAATGTACTTAGAATTAGGGTTTAAAATATATATATATACATAATATATATGTATATATGTGCTTAGTAGTTGAACATTTAAGCTCTAAGGGAAGACTGGATTAAAATCTAAGCTTAGTACTTTCAGTGGATTGTGTTATTGTTAAAAATATTTTCTGAGCCTTCCTGGGGGAAGGTTATTCTTTTCTGTTCATTGATACCAGGCTGGTCCTGTGACCTGCTTTGGCCAATGAAATGAGAGCAAAATCGAGGTGTGTGTCTTCTGAGTAGATGCTTTAAGAGCCGTCATTGGCTTCATCTGTGTTCTCTTTTCTCTGTATTCCAGTGATCAGCTAAGTACCACATAGAGGTGCTCCTTTGGCTTCAGCCTGGGTCCTGGGATGAAGACAGCAGGGATCCGAGCCAACTGTGGTTGACATGGCTCATTAGCATAAGCAAGAAACAAACCTTGGTTAGTGTCAGACACTGAGCTATCAAAGATGCTGTTACTATAGCCATCACTCAGTCTGGGTTGACTATAGACATCTGACAACCAATGGGATCTTGTTTAACTTCTTTAAATCTCAGTTTCCTTATCTATGAAATGGGAATAATAATAGCACCTACCTCAGACAGATGATTATGAGTTTAAAAAGAGTTAACTTTAAATCACATTGCATGATATTCAGTTTATGATATGAAGTTACTGTTGCTGCTGTTGCTGCTAAGTCGCTTCAGTCGTGTCTGACTCTGTGCGACCCCAGAGATGACAGCCCACCAGGCTCCCCTGTCCCTGGGGTTCTCCAGGCAAGAACACTGGAGTGGGTTGCCATTTCCTTCTCCAATGCATGAAAGTGAAAAGTGAAAGTGAAGTCGCTCAGTAGTGTCCGACTCTAGCGACCCCATGGACTGCAGCCTACCAGGCTCCTCCTCCCATGGGATTTTCTAGGCAAAAGTACTGGAGTGGGGTGCCATTGCCTTCTCCGGAAGTTACTGTTAGTTATCTTTAAATACATATAGAAAAATGTCTGGAGGAATATACACCAAACTGTTAAACAACCGTTCTCTCTCAAATGTGAGATTCAAGATGACTTTTATTTTTTTATTTCACTTATTTATTTAATCAAGTTATTTATAATGAGCATACATTATTTTAGTAATCATAAAAACTAGATATTTCTACTTTGGAAAAATGAGCCATAGCACCCTGTACATTTTTTCATCACAGTGGTAACTACACCAAACTTGGCCTCTTGAAGGAAAGGACTATGTGCACTGCCCTGTGTGACTGGGGCATGGCCTCCCGGATGCCCCAAGATAAGTGCTCAACACACATTTACACAAGTGTAATTTATCACTGTTCCTTATCTGAATAGCTGGACGGATGGTAGCTAATGACCTATTACTTCTGAGATTAGAAACACAAAAGAAGTATAAGCTCAGAATATGTGCATTCTGAATTTCTCATAGATGTATTAATTGGACACTGGGAATATGCATTTGAAGATCAGAGATGGGGATAAAAAAACTCCTCTAAATAGAGGTGATTAGTCGAATATGTAGGTGTAGAATGAGAACATGGGCTTTTGGGTTCATCCTGATCCCCACTTGTCCCTGCAAGACCAAGTCCAAATATTTCTGCCAACAGCACTCATTCCACAATTATTTACTGAGCACCTACCACATACCAGGCACTAATGGATGGTACGGAGTGAGTAAGAAATGTTCAAATGTCTCTGCCCTGGAGTAGTTTATGTTTTATGGTGAGAGGTAGATAGTACTAATGGTGAAAAACATAAGTAAAATAGAGTATCCTATAGTATTAAAGAGGAAAAACATGGAACGGGAAAGGGAACACTGGGTGTTGCCATTTTCAACAGGGTAAGTCAAGCTAAGCCTTGGTGAGGACATAATATTTGGGCATAAGACCTTAAGGAGGTGCCTGGGAACTCTGACTCCTGGAAGCGTGATCCAGGTAGAGGGAACAGAGAGGGCAGAGGCCTCGAGGTGGGAACACGCTTGTGTGTAGAGGAATAGCAAGGAGGTCAATGCGGCAGGATGAGTAGGGGGGCCAGTGGCAGACGAGTTCAGGGAGATGACGAGAGGTAGACAGGAGGTGCTGGCAGATCACATGAGGCCTCATCAGCGGACTTTTGGAGGAACTCTGACCTTTATTCTAAGTGACATGGGAAGCTCCTGAAGTTTGATTAGAGGAGTAAGTAACATTATCTGACTTGTGTTTTAAACTAACCGGTCTTGTTCCTGTATTGATAATGGACAGATAAAGGAGAAAGGAGACGCTGGAAGAACGTTAAGGATGTTATGGCAGTAATAGGTGTTGGGCTTTTGGGCTAGAGTGGTGGCAGTGGAGGAGACGAGAAGAGGTTGGATCCTGGATGTATTTTGCAAGTGTAGTCAACATAATGTACTTGTGGATTTGATGTGGCATGTGAGAGAACACGACAGAGGATGAGATGGTTGGATGGCATCACTGACTCGATGAACATCTGGGAGACAGTGAAGGACAGGGAAGCCTCGCATGCTGCAGTCCATGGGGTCACAAAGAGTCAGACACGACTGAGTGACTTAACTAACTAACTGAGAGAGAGAGAGAAGCAAGGATAGCACCATGGTTTGGGGCATAAGCAAGAGGATGGAGCTGCTGAGAGGGGAAGACTTCAGGAGAGTGGTTTTGGGTAGCAATTTAGGAGCTCAGTTTTAGACATGCTAATCTTGAGATGCCTTTAGATACCCAAGTGCTTAGATATCCAGTAGGTGGTTGGCTATGAGATACTGGAGTTCAGGGAAGTGACCCAGGACGAATACATACATGGGTGAGTTCTCAGCAGATCAGTTGCACTTTGATTGTGAGAATGGATGAGATCACATAGGAGAAAGTGCAGGGAGAAAAGGGGGCTGGAGCCTGAGCCCTAGAGCCCCTCACACTTTACAGTAGGGGAGAAGAAGACCGACCAGCAAAGGAGCATGAATGAGTGGTTGGCAAGGGAGGAGGCAAAGCAGGAGTGAGCTGTGTCCCAGAGTGTTTCCAGGGAGAGGAGCTACTACAACAGGGCTAAGGGCATTGAGGAATAAGACCCATCCATTGGATTTGGCCGGGTCAAGTCACAGGTGACCAGACAAGAATGTGGTGGTGGGAGGGGGGTGGGGCGGGGGTTGACTGAAGGAGGTTCAAAAGAGAGGAATCAGAGTGTAAACAACTGATGGAGAGAATTTAGCTGCAAAGGAGAGTAGGAGGCATGGAGCTGGAGAGAAAGATGAGTCCAGAAAAGTATTTTCTTTCTTTTCTCTTTTTTAAGGTGGGAGAAATGGCAGTGGTTCGTATCCCCCAGCACCCAGCCCATCACACTCATTCGATAAGCATTTGTTGAACTGAAATGAGCAGATCTAAGGAAAAGACATGGACAAATATGAGTCATCCCTGAATGCTGTCAAATAAGTGAAATGAGAAGAAATTCCAATGCTTCTTATAAGAGAGTGAATGTTAGCACCTGGAGACTGTGGTCATGGGAATTCCTTTACCATCTTCCTGTACTTAAGACACTGCTTTTTAACACAGGGTCAAGATCTACGTTTAAGTAGAAACTTTGGGTTGATATTTTTTAGTGCCCACAAATATAGAGAAGAAAATAGCAGTGACCCGTATTTCCATTATGCAGAATTAATTACTACTAACAATGTGGGCATATTTGTTTCCAGCCTTTTCATTCAGTACTCAGTTTTTAAAACCTACACTGTGGAATTATGTGAAAAAAAATATGATGTATGTCACTGTGTGTGTGCACCATATGAACTCACACACACATACTTGCTCAAACAGTTGTGGCTTTTTGCTTGCTCTTTCCCAGAGTTTCCAAATTGGAAGGTGCTGTGTTACAAACTGCTCTGGCAATAATGGAATCACGAAGCAGTGATGTCACATGTATGGATACAGAATGCATTGGCCAAATAATACATTTTTAAGCATAAAAACTGTAAGTAACCTGTGCACACAGGAAAAAATTCTAACGTGACCCTTCTGATCTACAGTCCTCCAGTTTTTCTCTCCAGACACAACTAGCATTGCCAGTTCCTTGTGAATGCTTCCAGAAATCATATTTGCATATGCAAATGTATATTTTCTATTTTCTTACACAGATGGTAGCATATTGTGTATATGGTTTAGTACTTAGGCACAGGGTTTTGAAAATTTTGGAAGAGCTTCTTGATAATAAGTCTTCTTTCTTTTTTTAATTTCAGTTTTGTTGAGGTATAGTTGACATACAAAAATAGTAAGCTTTCTGCATGTGCAAATTAGCAATCATGCTCTTCCCTCTTGCCTGGTCTCAGACAATTAACTTGGGAGGGGGGTCAAAAAATGTTCTACACTAGCTAGACAAGTCCCTTCAGATCATATGACTCCACGTCAGTACCACACGGTTCTCATTCTCTCTGGTTGAACTTACTTCAAAGCTCACAAGAAAACCCTTTATATTTTTGGTAACTAAACCAAAGTCCTGTAGAATACAACAAAACCAAACAGAGGGAAATTGGGTCTCAGCTTGAAATACAGCTGGGCAAGCCCACATTTAGTTGCTGGAATAACAACCAACCGGGAGAGTCCAACTAAATTTAGCTTGGACCCTCAAACACTGTTCAGCTCCAAGGTCAACATCCCCCATTCCCCACATGGAGAACTCTACCCATCTCTGAAACTGGTAGAGGAGAAGAAACAACCCTGCTCGTCCAAAATGCTGACTTTGCAAAGATGACCTAGTCGCACTGGTATGATTTAATTGGCTGTAAAAGGTTTGATTTATAGCCAATCAATAGGCAAACAGTGTGATTTGTTGCTGGGGGAGTACAGAGCACAGGGACCAGGGTGACGCCGAACAGTGGGAAGGTTAATTAACACTGTGAAGTTCATTTAAAATTTTCTTTAGGAAGGCGAGAAGAGCAAACTAGAACTATAAATGCGTCTCATGCTGCAGGCTGGCCTGAAGGAAGACAGAAGGTGAGCAGGTCAGCTCCACTAGTCCTTCCTATGTGGCCTCCTCACATGCCCTCCCTGGACCCCAGGGGAGGACTGCCAAGGACAGAGAGCCCCACGCTGGGGCTCAGTCTGGGCCTTACGATGAGGTCAGCCTCAGTTTCCTGGTTTGTTCAAGTGGCAACGTTGGCATAGATGAACCCCCTCAGGCCTGGAATTCTTGGTGATTTGGGCCTCCTACAACTACCTGCCTAGCAGCCCAGCCAGAGCTCTCTACACCCTCTACCCTCACGCTCTGGAAACCCAAGTAGAGAGGGACACACTGGGCCCTGGTGCCTCAAGATGTGTTAAACATAAAACTTGATAAGAGGGGAGCATTAGGACCCTGAGAGAGCCCTGTATCCACCCCGATCCTGAAGATGGCAGGGCTCTGGCGCCCGGGAAGGCCTGACAGCCCACACAGAATCCCAAGTGGGCACCAGATCTCCTCTAGGAGAAACACGTGATGTACTTTATGGAGAATAAATGAGACGAGGTTGCCAAGTGTAGCCTAGGCATGACTGCAGTGAGGAGCAGGACTTCTGATGGGCTCACAGAGCTCACGAGTGCAACTTAATATCTGTCGTGGTCCTGGTGAGGCCCTACCCACTGGACGGTGGTGAAGAGAAGCCAGATTGAGTCTAATCAGTTTAGACTTTGATGCAATGATTACTACACTCTCTTTAGGGCGGCGTGTCTCCATGTTGCTCAATCTGTCAAGCTCCCACCCCTATCCCTGTTCTCTGCTCCTCTCTTAGAAGGACGGGTGGCAGCAGAGTTCTTTTAAGATCTCATGACAGTTGGGAGTGAGACGGGCCCCTGGCCTCGTGCTGGTTCATGTGTGTGTACACTCTCTGTGATCCCTAAGCTGTGGTCAGGCTGGTTTGGTGTTTTACTGGTCTCAGTTCCCTATGAATTCCTGCTGTGTTCTTTCTCAGCCTATTTGTAGACCCGTGGCCCCTCCCTGTGGATGTGATGACTCTCCATCATCACAGACCCCCCTGAATCCCTGCCACTCTCTCCCCAGGGCCCTGGCCAAGCTACCACCCACAGCAGCAAATTGGGGGCCACACTGGGGCCCTGGCAGCTCTCCTGGCTTGGAGTGGGGGGCAAAAAGGTGTTTCAGAAGCAAGCTTGACCCTCTCTCTGCCTGTGCCTTTAGCGTCTTGGAGGTGGAGTACAGGGGTAGACCCCCCCCCCCGACCCCCTAGACAGCATGCTGCTTCTTCAGGCCCTGGCACAAATGGGGGCGGTCCCCATGGTGTGAACCGTGATTCCGTAGTCTCACAGGCCCGCCTCAGCCTCCGCTTTGTACTTAGTGGTGGTGTGGCTTGGGGCAGGGCCTTGACCGCTGCCTAACCAGGAGGAGGATACCCGCCTCAGAGGATGTGCTGACAGTCGATGCGATTTTCTGTAAAGCAAACAACTCTTTTCTGAAGGAGGATCCTAGTGTGTAGAGGACAGAAGTGTCCTTCGCTAATGAAGCAGAAGTGGTAGGATTCCTCCCTGAGAATTCTCACCCAGACCCTGGCCCTTCCCCATGCAGTGCTGGATCCAGGCCTGTGCCCGGTTTCTGCTTTTTCTGAGTCTGTTTATCAATGTTTCAGTGACTGAAATACCACTCTCTGATTTGACCAACAAGTCATTTTTAAAAATAGCAATTTTGGGAACTTCCCTGATGGTCTAATTGTTAGGACTCGGTGCTTTTACTGTGGTGGCCTGGGTTCAGTTCCTGGTCAGGAGGCACAGTGGGGCCAGGAAAAAAAGGGGAATATCTAAAAAAGCTGAATTCCTAGGAACAGAGAGTTTATGTTAGTTGCTCAGCCATGTCTGACTCTTTGTGACTGCGTGGACTGCCAGGGTCTTCTGTCCATGGGATTCTTCTTCTCCAGGGGATTTTCCCAACCCAGGGATTGAACTTGGGTCTCCTGTATTGCAGGCAGATTCTTTACTGGCTGACCCACCAGGGAAGCCCAGATATTATGTTACCTCAGTTATCAAATTTCCTGGAGATGAAGTCAATCTATACATTTATTGGTTGACATTACAATAAAGGGGGTCGTTTCTTCCCTGGGCTAGGGGGCAGCTTGTGGAGGCAGGGCTGAATGCACCCAGAAATTTCATGTCATCTGCAAACAGGGAACTGGTTATGGTGCCTCTCTCAGGAAAATGACGAAGAAATTTGAAATCAACCTGCAGGCCAAGTGCATTTGCTTCTTCTTTGGCAAAACCAAAGTGAAGAGATGAGCTGGGGGGCCCTGGGGCTGTGGTACCTGGACCAGCACAGTCACATATGCTGTAACTGTGCAATCTGCCATCAGATGACTGAAGAGGATGAAGGGCCTACTGGAAACGTTGATACCTGCAATAAGTGGGTGAATTTACGTAACCAAGAAGAGAAAGTTTGTGTGACCCGGCACTTCTCCCCTAGGCCAAACCCAGGCACAGCATATGCTGTCTTGGGCCCACTGAGGGTAACAGGGTGACTCCCCAAAGTCAAGATGCCTTCCAGGTCCATCTTCTATCACAGAGTCTCCACTTAACAAGCTTTTTTTTCTCTCTCTCTCTCTCCTTCTCCATAGCTCACCCCTGGTCAATGTCCAGTTCCCTGTAACAGCTTTTGGCTATAGTGAAGGTTAAGGTAATCAGTCTTTTCACAGAAAGTGCTACCCTGCCAATCTTTCATTTCAAGACTTCTGTCATTAACTGGAATGAAAAGCTGTCTCTCTCTTTACCAGGATTTCAGGTCTCTGTAGATAGGGGAGGAGATGTCCATTCATTCTCAGGACAATGGTCCTGGGTTAGTAGGTGCTCCTGGAATTGTCCCAGGCCTGGTGGTGATAGGGTGGCCTTTAGGGAACCCTGGATAGTGAGCCAGAACCTGAGAGTCCTCTGCTTCCTCCAGCTTGGGAGGTCCAGCAGGATGGGGCCTGGCCCTGAGAGAGTCAGTGAGACGGGGAACCTGGGCCTCTTTGCCAGCCTCTCGTGTTCATTCCCTCCCTAAAGACAGCCCCACCTCCTTCCCATCTTTCCCCATCTGTCCATGTCTTGTCTACTTTAACCCCAAGACTCCTGCTGCTGCTACATCGCTTCAGTCGTGTCCGACTCTGTGTGACCCCATAGACGGCAGCCCATCAGGCTCCTCTGTCCCTGGGATTCTCCAGGCAAGAACACTGGAGTGGGTTGCCATGTCCTTCTCCGACCCGAGACTCCTAGACACATACATTCTCATATAAGTGACAGCATTTTCAGTCATATTTAATGATTTCTTGCTACTAACCTTCCTGGCCTTATTTCGTATACCTTACCTCCTCTTCTCCCCCGATTTCATTTTTCCCTCTACTAATAAAATGTCTGCCAAGGAAATGCCATTGGAACCATCCTTTTTGTTAATAGAGGTATTATTTTCTAGAAAGGCCACGAGGTATTTTGGGGACATAAAATGCCACATCAATAATATGACTAGAGCAGAAGGGTTGACTTGAGAATAAGAACCCCAAAGAGAAATTAGAAACATATTGTTTCCCTAGCTTCAGGGGCTGGAGCAGTGAAGGAAGCAATTTAATTAGAGGGCCATTCCTGATGGGGAATTCGGTCATGTCAGGAAAGTTGCAAGTTAGGGGGGAAATTTGGTAAAGTCAAAGGAAGCTTACTGTGTAACAATACTATTACAGTGTCTGCACTATTCTCGGAGGTGAACCCAGGTAGCTGAAATGAGAGCAGACAGGTTAAAATGTCAGGATGTTGAGCTACGGGGAACTGCCCTCCCATACGTGTCGTCTGACTTCTGGTTACTTCTCTCCATGATTCAAGTTACGAAGGTAATTTGTTGAATCCAAACAAGGCCATGGTAGGTCAAGAACAGGCTGGCTTGGTATCAGTTTGCTGGAGTGTGAGTTGGGACTTGTGCTTTTCATTCTACTTCTTTTTTTAAAAAAGTTTTATGTTTTTGTCCTAAGCCACCACAAAATCTAATCTGGAGGTATGTGGTATCTAAATAAAATGAGATTAAAATGTCCTTGCTCTCATATTCTCCAGCTGTAAATTCTTTCGTACCCACATCCCATCCCCCTTACTGCAAAACTGAGGACAAAAGCCTTGAGCCTGAGTTCCAGGATCCATATGGTGGGTCTGAGTGGGCCTCACTGGTTCTTCTCACTGTTCCCCACAACCCCCTCCCATCTTCCATGAAGCCAGCACCCATCTTGCTTGCCAAGACCCTCTCCTACGTTCACAATGCGTGTTCTTCATCATGGCACTGCTCTCATTTTGTCCAGCAATATATGGATTTACTTATCTTTCTATTTCCCCACACATACTATCTCCCAACCCCCATGTCATAGGGTCTCAGAGGGCAAGAACTGGGGTTATTTATCTCTGCAATCCCTTGGTTCAGTCACCAAGTCATGTTGGACCCTTTGTGACCCCATGGCCTGTAGCCCACTTGGCTCCTCTGTCCTTGGGATTTCCTAGGCAAGAACAGTGGACTGGGTTGCTATTTCCTTCACCAGAGGCAATCCCCTGGGTGCTGTGAATAGTATCTTGAAAGTAGTTAAGATGATAGATATATGTTGGTTAGTGGTGGGCCAGAAATATTTTATTAAGGACATTAAGAAGATAGTTGTGCCTAAAAACCAGTCTTGGGAGTTATCTGTGCTAATTGTTTGAGCCAGAGACAGTAGGAATTCCACAGCCTACCATGTAAGCCCACTTTTAAACTGAATCACTTTCAGAACAAAGCTTTCATTGTTTTAAACTGAAGGACAATGCTTCTGCAAATTTTAAAATTTTTCTCTAATTTCAACTTCCATTAAGTTAGAGAAAACCTAGTTGACCCTTCATAAGCTTGGAGAGAGATATTAAGTAAGATTTTTTTTTTTTTTTCAGAAAGGCTAGTAAGCAATTGGGTCTCAACAGGAAGGAATCAAAAAGAAGAAAAAGACTTGGCTTTGAGATGGGCACATACAAAAACTGTTTTCCTACTTAAAAGCAAGACTCATGCCTTGCTCAATAACTCATTTGACAAAGGACACCAAACAGCTCTAACTCTTCTTGCCAAATAATGATGTGCACTCTGGCTATTAAAAGACAATCTAAAGAGGCCTTATTTATTTATTTCCCCCACCTTACTCCCCAAAGGAATTGAGTCAACTTTATACAAATGCACAATATATCAAACTAAGAACAAACAGAGAGAGGACAAAAGGAAAATAAAAGTGGAATAGTAAGACAGATAAGGATAAAGTTAGGATGCAGAAATACATGTCAGAAATTCTTGAACTTTTGAGTTTGAACTGAGTTTCCTGGGGACACAGGCAAAGAAGAGAACACAATGGACAGGTTTCACAGTGTGTTTAAAATCAAGGCCTGCTTCCTCAGTGTCTGCATACTGAATACTGCACCCCACCTCTCTATGGCTTTCTTTGGGGTTAGTCATTCTGGTGTCCACCGTCGTATGCCACATGGGTTTGAAACCACAGGATAGGGAGGAGCCCTCAGTTTAGCCTGTGGATCAACTGTCTGTAAGCACAATGCCCATTCATTTCAAGAGTCCACCCAGTGAGGATGAGAAAGATAAATCAGAAGGAGATGAACTCATTCTCTGCGCTGGCATCGCATGCAGGGTTTTCAGTGGTGATCAGACTTATGAGGGTTGTCTCCAAAAAGACCCCAGAAAAGTTCAAAGAGGCAAAAGAGTCTTTAACATCTTCTTGACAATTAACATCTTTCCTCTTTCTGCCCTCCAGAAGCCATGATATTCTCTGCTGCCTAAAGGCCCTGCTTTCCCCAGAGTCCCCTGCCAAGTGCCCTGGCTTCACAACTGCCTCTCTTTCTTTTCCAAAGGGAAAAAAGAAAGATGACACACTTCTCTCTCAGATAGCCATTAGGAGGAAAGTCACGCAAGTAAAATAATTAATACATTGATGTGCATGACGGATATATACACCACCCAGGAATAGGTTGTATTTTTTTAAGAGTGACTTTTTAACCCACTTAAAACTCTAATTAACTGACGAGAGGGTTGATTGATTAACAGATTGTGCGTGCAAAGCAGAGCTAGAGCTTTTGAAACAATGACACCTTCTTTATATGTCTTGCATGCCTTTAGTGACCATTTCATCATCCATCAAAAGCAAAGGATTTAGCAACTTGAGCGCCAACTTCTAAAAACTGACTACTGTTGCCCTAATGATACGTGAAACATGTTGGAGTCACTTAAGCAGTTACCTCACTATGCTTGTCTTAATCGATAAAGGGGAATAACAATAGAAGTTACTTCAGGGAATTTGGACATGAACGTAATAGGAGCACTTTTTCTTCCCTCTTTTCCTATTAGTCACCCTCCCTCCCTCATCCCTTCATCAAATGTAAACCAGAAAAACAACTGGTTTCATGCTTGAAATTGTATGTCCTCAAAAGCAATCTTCTTCCCACCCTGCCTGAAGTTGCTTTGTTTCTGGACAGTATACAGTGTCTGCTCATTACCACTCTACTGTCCCACTTCCACGCACATCTCTCTGATTGTTATTGTCCCATAATTGAGGCTATAAGCCTGGTGGTTGGCTAGTTATGCCAAGGGACTACCTGTGGAGGACTCCCTGCTAACACTCAAGAGGTAGATGGGCATGGCCCACCTGCCCTGGACTGCTTTGTCCTACATCAGTTGTCAGTCAGGGCAGAACTGTCAGCAGCAATCATCAAGGGACAAAACCTTGTGGATGGAGATACATGTGCATGGGGGCGAGGGGTGTATCTGTATGTGTGTGTGCTAAGTCACTTCAGTAATGTTCCACTCTTTGCAACCCTATGGACTGAAGCCTGCCAGGCTTCTCTGTCTATGGGATTTTCCAGGCAAGAATACTGGAGTGGGTTGCTATGCCCTCCTCCAGGGGATCTTCCCAACCCAGGATGGAATCTGTATCTCTTACATCTCCTGCTTTGGCAGGTGGGTTTTTTTTACAACTAGCACCACCTGGGAAGCCCATTATGTGTATAGATATGTGTGTGTGTGTGTGTGTGTGTGTGTGTGTGTATTCATTCTGTGCAATTTTTTGTATTGAGGCCCACACTGTGCTTTACTTTTCAATATGTATAGCTAGGTTCTTTATGAACATCTGGGTTAATTTTTAGTTTCTCAAGAAATAATTTCCAGTATTTTTAATATATTTTAAAATAATAGCTAATAGTAACAGAGTATTTTCGTTGGGCAAACCTTCCCAAATTTGGGGAAATTTTTAATAAAAATGACTATTAGAAAACACCAAAGAATAACCAAAAACTGAGAGAAACTAGACAAGAATCTACCCGGATGAGATTTGCTTTTGCAGCAGCTTTTTGCTTTTGATAACTTCCCAACCTCTGGACAGCTTAGAGGCAGCAAAAATCCACAGTCTTGCTGGGTTAAAGAGTCAGATGCAGAGTTTGGTATAGGATGCTATCATATATCCATCAGAATGGCTAAAATTTAAAAGATTTATAAAGCTAAATGTTAATGAGAATATAGAGTAACTGGAATTCTCATATGTTGCTGTATGTAGTCGGATATATCAGTTCAGTTTAGTTCAGTTCAGTCGCTCAGTCGTGTCTGACTCTTTGCGACCCCATGAACTGCAGCACGCCAGGCCTCCCTGTCCATCACCAACTCCCGGAGTTCACTCAGACTCACGTCCATCGAGTCAGTGATGCCATCCAGCCATCTCATCCTCTGTCGTCCCCTTCTCCTCCTGCCCCCCAATCCCTCCCAGCATCAGAGTCTTTTCCAATGAGTCAACTCTTCCCTTGAGGTAGCCAAGTACTGGAGTTTCAGCTTTAGCATCATTCCTTCCAAAGAAATCCCAGGGCTGATCTCCTTCAGAATGGACTGGTTGGATCTCCTTGCAGTCCAAGGGACTCTCAAGAGTCTTCTCCAACACCACAGTTCAAAAGCATCAATTCTTTGGCACTCAGCTTTCTTCACAGTCCAACTCTCGCATCCATACATGACCACAGGAAAAACCATAGCCTTGACTAGACGGACCTTTGTTGGCAAAGTAATGTCTTTGCTTTTGAATATGTTATCTGGTTGGTCATAACTTTTCTTCCAAGGAGTAAGTGTCTTTTAATTTCATGGCTGTGGTCACCATCTGTAGTGATTTTGGAGCCCAAAAAAATAAAGTCTGACACTGTTTCCACTGTTTTCCCATCTATTTCCCATGAAGTGATGGGATCAGATGCATTGATCTTCGTTTTCTGAATGTTGAGCTTTAAGCCAACTTTTCACTCTCCACTTTCACTTTCATCAAGAGGCTGTTTAGTTCCTCTTCACTTTCTGCCATAAGGGTGGTGTCATCTGCATATCTGAGGTTATTGATTTTTCTCCCGGCAATCTTGATTCCAGCTTGTGCTTCTTCCAGCCCAGTGTTGCTCATGATGTACTCTGCATATAAGTTAAATAAGCAGGGTGACAATATACAGCCTTGATGTACTCCTTTTCCTATTTGGAACCAGTCTGTTGTTCCGTGTCCAGTTCTAACTGTTGCTTCCTGACCTGCATACAGATTTCTCAAGGGGCAGGTCAGGTGGTCTGGTATTCCCATCTCTTTCAGAATTTTCCACAGTTTATTGTGATCCACACAGTCAAAGGCTTTGGCACAGTCAATAAAACAGAAGTAGATGTTTTTCTGGAACTCTCTTGCTTTTTCCACGATCCAGCGGATGTTGGTAATTTGATCTCTGGTTCCTCTGCCTTTTCTAAAACCCAGCTTGAACATCTGGAAGTTGATATATGTGGGACTTTAAAATGGTACAATCGTTTTGGAAAACGGCTTGACAGTATCATACCACTAATATCGAGTTATACTTGGACTTAGCGATTTCATTCCTAGGTATTTATCTAAGAGAAATGAAAACACACACACAAACAAAACAGTTGTTCGAGACTGTTCATAGCAGCTTTTTTTTTTTTTTTTTTTTACAATAGCCAAAAGCTGGCTTCCCAGGTGGTGCTAGTGGTAAAGAACCTGCTTGCCAATGTAGAAGATGCAAGAGATGTGGGTTTGATCCCTGGGTTGGGAAGATCCCCTGGAGTAGGAAATGACAACCCACTCCAGTATTCTTGCCTGGAGAATCCCATGGCCAGAGGAGCCTGGGGGGCTACTGTCTGTAGGGGCAAAGGATTGGACACAACTGAAGTAAAGCAAGCAAGCAGAAGATGGAGGCAACTCACTGTCCATCACCCAGATAGTAAGATACCATCTAACAGTGGTTCTTCCACTGTAAGAGCCAGTGTTCTCACAATGGGATACCATACAGCAATAAACAAGAAGGAATTACTCAGCAAAATGGATGAGTCTCACAAATAGTATGCTGAATAATAGAAGGCAGATCCAAAGGAGTATCGTTTCATTTATGTGAAGCTCTAGAGCAGGCAAAAATAATCACAAGTTAAAAAATAAAAACAGTGGCTTGTCTCTGAATGGGGGATGAGTAACAGGAAATACAAGGAACTTTCTGGGGAGATGAAAATGTTCCATATTGTGATAGGGATGTAGATTATGTGTGAGTATTCATTTGCCACAATTGTACAGTGAAAAATTGTATATTTTAGTGTGTAGAAATTACCTAAAAGAATGAATGATAATAATTGTAATTAAGTATGTATGTGGGCAGTGGAAAAACAGATGAAACAAAGATGGCAGAATATTAACAGCTGTTTAATATTAAATGGTACCAAGCTGGAGGTTGGGTACATGGGAGCTCATTTTCTGTTCACTTTGTATATGTTGGAAATTTTACAAAATAGAAGTTTAAAAATTTAATAGTATACAATTCCTTTTGACTACAGCAAGACCCACTGAACATTATCTAGTATTTTTAACTAGCTGGAGGTTAAAACGAGAAGTTAAGTGGCTTTGCTCATGAATGTGTTTCTCTTTATTTCTTGGATCATTTTCATTTGTTTCAGAGTTCAAAAATAGAACAGAGGTCATCACGGAGTGTGGTCTCAGTATTAAACTTTATTACTAACATTTCCTCAGAGAGCAGACGAAAGAAGGCTAATTTTATCAGAAAATTAACAACTGCTCATGTTAGCAAGTTGTATAAGAATATATTTGATAAACTCCAGCATTAAATTGGCTGATTTTTAAAAAAAATTCTGCTAAATTATACACTTAAAATGGTAGGATACTATGTGCTTATACCACAATTTAAAAATTTTTATGTAAGCAAAAATGTTTCACATGAAGAGATAAAATGGTTTTCTTTTTCCTCCACATCCTCAATATTTATTTCTCTTGCCCTTGGATGTCACATGGTACTCATTACAGTTCCGGGAAGTGAAATACTTTTTAAAATATTTCAAATAATTATCCTCAAGTTCCCAACAAGCAAAGATCCAGGATACCAATATTCCCTGAAATTTATAAACAGAAATGCTTCATGAACCAGTTCTTCATGTGTAAACTTCGTGATGAGTTTAATTTTAGCAGCTTGTTTATATCAACCTTTTTATTTCATAATTTAAACTCCCAATTTGGGGGTGGAGGGCCAGAAGAAGAAGAAATAGGATTGCTTTCATGTATAAAGAACATCTCAGTATAAATTCACTGAAGCAATCCTTAGAGGAAAAGATGGCATTGTAGAACTGACTTTTCATAACGTTTTAATTTGGAAGTTCTTCAAGAGTATAAGCTTTCACACTGGAATGTCTCTGGCTGGGCAACTTGGGTAGTTTTGAAATCTCTGTTTCCCGGGAACTCTGTGGTTTCTGAAACAGAACAGATATTCCTCCAGGGCAGTTTAGGGCAACGAGGCAGCGGGAAGGACTCAGCAGTCCTGGCCAGATAATACAGCTGGAGGGAGAGTTTTCTGGAATGAATGAATGCCTACTGTTTTCCATCATTGAGGCATTTGGTTGGAGAGGTCAGGTCTAGAGAGAAAGAATCTGATTGCCTGAGGTGAGGCCATGAGCCTGCCGCTGGCTGTTGGGGGTGGAGGATGGAAGTGGGGGTGGTGACAGGAAGTTTCTACCAGGAAGAACCTTCAGGAACTCCTTCAGCCTTCTCTGTGGCAGGACAGGGTGTCTCCAATTACTGAACATACTGGAGGAAATGAAATTCACAAGAAGCAAGAGGGTTTTGTTGCAGTGAGGGGACAGATGGGTCCACTTCTGAGAAGGGGAAGCTGCTCAGAAGGGACTTTTCTAACATGGCCATATGTTCCCTGTCCACTTCATCTACGCTATACATCCTCAGGCTCCTCCAATCCAAGAAGATGGCCATGTCTTATGATCCTGATCATTCTCAGTAATCTTCGCAGCGGTGGACAGAGTGGGTCGCTCAGGATACTTTGGGCTGCACGGAGAGCCTCACCTGGCTCACACAATACAGGAAAGGTTATTTCACACAGCAAGTCATCCTGAGATAGGATGGCTTGGTCGAGTCAGAGGCTAAGCAATATTATCAAGGACCCAGATGAATTCCACCTTTCTGCTATCTCATTTTAAGTGTGCCAGTCACGGTACAGTGGCCGCAGTTCCAGTGTTCAGATCCCCGCAGAAAAAGGGCTTATTGTGTCCTTGTGTCTCTCTTTAAGAGCTAAGAAACCATTCTCGGAAGGCCCTCAGCAGATGCCTTTTTGTGCTTCATTGGTCAGAATTGGGTCATGTGCCTTTCTGGGCCAGTTACCATGAAGGAAAATGGCATCGCCACAACTGGCTTAATCAAGATATGAGGCCAGCCTTCCCTAAACCTTGTGGCCACAAAGAGTAAAATCGACAACTGAACAAAGTTGGGTGAAATTTTGTGGACATTTGTCACATTGGTGGCTCCTTATATTTGAGAAATTCCACACATTATGAGTCCCAGATGGAAATAGAACTCTCCTTCCCAATTGGCAGGAAAGCTTGGGTACAGGTATGTTACCTGGACTCCACCAACTAGATACACCTGCACAAGACCTGAATTTAGAACTGAGCAAAGGCAGGAATTAGGGGCCAGGCAGTTTCTTTTTTTCCAGTGAAGATGGGGGAAACTTTTAGGTAGACAGTGCAGTTTTTAGAAACAGCTGAGTGGTAACATCTCGTGCATCACATCCATGTTATAGTGGGCAGTGGCCACAGATCTCCATTGGAGCAGTTTGGTAGTATAATTTGGGTATTGTTTCAGGTTATATAGTCTTCAAGCCTGGTTTTCCAGCCCTCCTAGGGGTTCTGTGAGCTCCCTGAGTCCATAAATAAACTCCTTTTTAGCTTAAACTAGCTTGAGATGGTGCTGTTGTTCATTACCAGGAACTCTGCAAGGAAGAAATAAAGAATGGCTGTTGGGTGCACAAAACCATGTCTACTACAGTAGGGCATCAGTAGGTAACTGGGGGACTTCTTTGATGGTCCAGTGGTTAAGACTGCACTCCAAATGCAGGAGACTCTGGTTTGATCCTTGGTTAGGGAACTAGATCCAGTATGCTGCAACTAAGACTCAGAGCAGTCAAATAAATAAATACTTTTCAAAAAGTAGGTAGTCAGCACTGCAAATTACCAGGGGGCTGGATTTTGTGGGGCTACACCCCCTTACAGAAAATACCATGTGAACAACACCCCAGGAGTTGTGCCTTGCTGCCAGACCTGGCTTCCTTTCTCGGTTGTCCTCCTTGGGATAGTTTCAGGATTACTACCTTTCCTCTGGAAATCTGTTCTTACCGCCTTTCTCTTTAAGCAGTTTCAAATGGCTTCATACTCTGAGAATTCCCGCCGCCCTTCCTTGGGCCTAATGGGTGGGTGTAACTTAATACTGTGTGGAAGAAATCACAGACCAATCTAGCCAAGTCAAGTCAAGCATAAATAAAAAGGTTAAGAATAAAGAGATGCATGACACAGTCATATGCATGACTGTATCTCCTTTTACAAATAACCAAAAGGTAAGGAACTTTGCTTGCAATTTATTTAACATATTTATTAAGCCAACAAATAAATTTATGGTAACATTAAGGAAACTTTCAACAGCAGAAGAAAAAAAACTACATTTACAATTCTGCCCCTCTCCCTGCCTCAACAGAGCTACTTGTGCCTCTTAACACTGTCTCATTTGCATATACCTGTGCCTCTCATTCAGATCAGATCAGATCAGTCGCTCAGTCGTGTCTGACTCTTTGCGACCCCATGAATCGCAGCACACCAGGCCTCCCTGTCCATCACCAACTCCCGGAGTTCACTCAGACTCACGTCCATCGAGTCAGTGATGCCATCCAGCCATCTCATCCTCTGTCATCCCCTTCTCCTCCTGCCCCCAATTCCTCCCAGCATCAGAGTCTTTTCCAATGAGTCAACTCTTCGCATGAAGTGGCCAAAGTACTGGAGTTTCAGCTTTAGCATCATTCCTTCCAAAGAAATCCCAGGGCTGATCTCCTTCAGAATGGACTGGTTGGGTCTCCTTGCAGTCCAAGGGACTCCCAAGAGTCTTCTCCAACACCACAGTTCAAAAGCATCAATTCTTTGGCACTCAGCCTTCTTCACAGTCCAACTCTCACAACCATACATGACTACAGGAAAAACCATAGCCTTGACTAGACGAACCTTTGTTGGCAAAATAATGTCTCTGCTTTTGAATATGTTAACTAGGTTGGTCATAATTTTCCTTCCAAGGAGTAAGCGTCTTTTAATTTCATGGCTGTGGTCACCATCTGTAGTGATTTTGGAGCCCAGGAAAATAAAGTCTGACACTGTTTCCACTGTTTCCCCATCTATTTGCCATGAAGTGATGGGACCGGATGCCATGATCTTCGTTTTCTGAATGTTGAGCTTTAAGCCAACTTTTTCACTCTCCACTTTCACTTTCATCAAGAGGCTTTTTAGTTCCTCTTCACTTTCTGCCATAAGGGTGGTGTCATCTGAATATCTGAGGTTATTGATATTTCTCCCGGCAATCTTGATTCCAGCTTGTGTTTCTTCTAGTCCAGTGTTTCTCATGATGTACTCTGCATATAAGTTAAATTATCAGGGTGACAATATACAGCCTTGACAAACTCTTTTTCCTATTCAGAACCAGTCTGTTGTTCCATGTCCAGTTCTAACTGTTGCTTCCTGACCTGCATACAGATTTCTCAAGAGGCAGATCAGGTGGTCTAGTATTCCCATCTCTTTCAGAATTTTCCACAGTTTATTGTGATCCATGCAGTCAAAGACTTTGACATAGTCAATAAAGCAGAAATAGATGCTTTTCTGGAACTCTCTTGCTTTTTCCATGATCCAGCGGATGTTGGCAATTTGATCTCTGGTTCCTCTGCCTTTTCTAAAACCAGCTTGAACAACAGGAAGTTCACGGTTCACATATTGCTGAAGCCTGGCTTGGAGAATTTTGAGCATTATTTGACTAGTATGTGAGATGAGTGCAATTGTGCAGTAGTTTGAGCATTCTTTGGCATTGCCTTTCTTTGGGATTGGAATGAAAACTGACCTTTTCCAGTCCTGTGGCCACTGGTGAGTTTTCCAAATTTGCTGGCATATTGAGTGCAGCACTTTCACAGCATCATCTTTCAGGATTTGGAATAGTTCAACTGGAATTCCACCACCTCCACTAGCTTTGTTCGTAGTGAGCTGTCTAAGGCCCACTTGACTTCACATTCCAGGATGTCTGGCTCTAGGTCAGTGATCACACCATCGTGATTATCTGGGTCGTGAAGATCTTTTTTGTACAGTTCTTCTGTGTATTCTTGCCATCTCTTCTTAATATCTTCTGCTTCTGTTAGGTCCATACCATTTCTGTCCTTTATTGAGCCCATCTTTGCATGAAATGTTCCTTTGGTATCTCTAATTTTCTTGAAGAGATCTCTAGTCTTTCCCATTCTGTTGTTTTCCTCTATTTCTTTGCATTGATCGCTGAAGAAGGCTTTCTTATCTCTTAATGCTATTCTTTGGAACTCTGCATTCAGATGTTTATATCTTTACTTTTCTCCTTTGCTTTTTGCTTCTTTTCTTTTCACAGCTATTTGTAAGGCCTCCCCAGACATCCATTTTGCTTTTTTGCATTTCTTTTCCATGGGGATGGTCTTGATCCCTGTCTCCTGTACAATGTCACGAACGTCATTCCATAGCTCATCAGGTACTCTTATCTATCAGATCTAGGCCCTTAAATCTATTTCTCACTTCCACTGTATAATCATAGGGATTTGATTTAGGTCATACCTGAATGGTCTAGTAGTTTTCCCTACTTTCTTCAATTTAAGTCTGAATTTGGCAATAAGGAGTTCATGGTCTGAGCCACAGTCAGCTCCCAGTCTTGTTTTTGTTGACTGTATAGAGCTTCTCCATTTTTGGCTGCAAAGAATATAATCAATCTGATTTCAGTGTTGACCATCTGGTGATGTCCATGTATAGAGTCTTCTCTTGTGTTGTTGGAAGAAGGTATTTGTTATGACCAGTGCATTTTCTTGGAAAAACTCTATTAGTCTTTGCCCTGCTTCATTCTGTATTCCAAGGCCAAATTTGCCTGTTACTCCAGGTGTTTCTTGACTTCCTACTTTTGCATTCCAGTCCCCTATAATGAAAAGGACATCTTTTTTGGGTGTTAGTTCTAAAAGGTCTTATAGGTCTTCACAGAACCATTCAACTTCAGCTTCTTCAGCGTTACTGGTTGGGGCATAGACTTGGATTACTGTGATATTGAATGGTTTGCCTTGGAAACGAACAGAGATCATTCTGTCGTTTTTGAGATTGCATCCAAGTACTGCATTTTGGACTCTTTTGTTGACCATGATGGCTACTCCATTTCTTCTGAGGGATTCCTGCCCGCAGTAGTAGATATAATGGTCATCTGAGTTAAATTCACCCATTCCAGTCCATTTCAGTTCGCTGATTCCTAGAATGTCAAAATTCACTCTTGCCATCTCCTGTTTGACCACTTCCAGTTTGCCTTGATTCATGGACCTGACATTCCAGGTTCCTATGAAATATTGCTCTTTACAGCATTGGACCTTGCTTCCATCACCAGTCACATCCACAACTGAGTATTGTTTTTGCTTTGGCTTCATCCCTTCATTCTTTCTGGAGTTATTTCTCCACTGATTTCCAGTAGCATATTGGGCACCTACTGACCTGGGGAGTTTCTCTTTCAGTATCCTATCATTTTGCCTTTTCATACTGTTCATGGGGTTCTCAAGGCAAGAATACTGAAATGGTTTGCCATTCCCTTCTCCAGTGGACCACATTCTGTCAGATCTCTCCACCATGACCCGCCTGTCTTGGGTTGCCCCGTGGGCATGGCTTAGTTTCATTGAGTTAGACAAGGCTGTGGTCCTAGTGTGATTAGATTGACTAGTTTTCTGTGAGTATGGTTTCAGTGTGTTTGCCTTCTGATGCCCTCTGCCTTTCATGAGGTGGGTGCTTTAGTCGCTAAGTCATGTCCGACTCTTGTGATCCCATGGACTGTAGCCTGTTAGGCTCCTCTGTCCATGGGATTCTCCAGGCGAGAATAGTGGAGTGGGTTGCCATTTCCTTCTCCAGAGGATCTTCCTGACCTAGAAATTGAACCCGGGTCTCCTGCATTGCAAGCAGATTCTTTACCAACTAAGCAATGAGGGAATCCCCCTATTGAGTGGGTACCTCACGTTTTACCTAATCATCAACCATCTTCACTAGACATTTAGGAGGCTTCCAAGCTTACAAACGTTCTTATAATAATTTTGCATTAAGCAGGTGTAAAACATTGTTCTTCTGATGAATGATGCCAATCACTGAATCAGATAAAGATTTTGAATGGCTTTGCCTGGCACTGCTGATTTGCATTGCCATCAGCAGTGTACATGTGAGCCATTTTTGCTCCAACACTGCCAGCAGCGAGTATGTTTAAAATATCTTATTAATTTAAAGAAGCAAAATGCAACCTTATTGCTTTTATTTTGTATATTTTAATTATTATTTAGGTTTTCCTGTGACTCTGATTGTGAAGACTCCCTTGTTCTGCATTATCATAGAATGTTCCAAGACAGAGTCAGCACCAGGCTCCTGGGTTGTAAATGTAATAATGGTGTTCACATTATCAAGAATGTTTCAGAAAGTGCCATGTGGTTTTTTTCAGGAGCTGGTTTTAGGCAGAATTAATCCTTTTAGAGGGTTATTATATTGGATTGTCCTAGTTATGTCAAAGGATAGCCTGGGGGAGGGGATTTCTTCATTTGTTTGAACATTGCTGAACATTTAATTTCAAATTTTCTGCTTAGTGCATAATGAAAAATGTTCACTGAATTTGTGGCAGTAAATGTAAACTGCATTTTTGACATTTGAAAAATTTGAAATAGATTAATATTACAGAATTACATTGGTTCTCTGTAACATCCCTTCCCCAAAATAGAACTGCTATTTTTTAGATAAATTATACCTCTTTTTCTCTTATTTTCTCTGCTGCAAACATAAGCAGTCACTTAAAAAAAAAATTAGCCATTAAAAGAAATTTACATTTTGGCAAACATGGCTTCATTTTGAATGCTAGTATAGAATTTCTTACAGAGAGCTGGGGTCCTGAAAAACAGAATGTTCTTTTTTGAACTGCACTTTGGAAAGGGAGATTAATTGTAACTCTTGCTTTTCCAGTCCATGCCATCTTGGGGGAGGATAAACAAAAAGTAACAAAAATAGTTTTTGGCTCCAAGTGTCCATCAATGGAAATGCTAAAACCCATGTGCTCTAAGCTCTTCTCTTCCTCCAGGAGATGACCCTCTGGACAACCTGCATCATGGTAGCCATTTAAGGTGCTCCCACTTGGTGCCCCCTGGTGGCTTCAGGCTGAAACTGCGGCCTCCACATTGTTTAACCTTTTGCCCCAAAGCCACCAGCCCTTCCTTGCTGCCCGCACCTTCATGTCCCCCTTTGGTGTCAGCTGAAGCCATTCCCACTGAGAAGGAAAGGAATTTGTTTCTTTAATGCATTATGGCAACCACCGTGCACTCTCTGGTAAGCTTGTACCCTCAGAATCTTACAGCCCGTTGTCCTGATCTCTCTTCAGTTTCCCTGGGCCCTGGATCAAAGGACATTTACGTGACACAATGTATTATTGCCTCACAAAAGTCTCTCAGCCCTCTTCAACAGCTGGGACAACTTGGAGAGTCACAACCAAAAGAATGAAGTTTCGCCATTACCTACACCATTCAAGAATTGACTCATAGTGGACAAAAGACTTTACAATGTAAGATATAAATTAGAAAACCCTTAGAAGAAAAGAGGAGAAAAATCTTCATGCCCTTGGATTTGGCAATGGGTTCTTGGATATGACACCAAAAGCTTAAGCAAAAAAAAACTAGTTTTGACTAGGAGTATGGGCAGCCACCCTGTGCAGTTCAGTAGCTCAATCATGTCCAACTAATTGCGACCACATGGACTGCAGTATGGCAGGCTTCCCTGTCCGTCACCATCTCCCAGAGCTTGCTCAAATTCATGTCCATCAAGTCGGTGATGCCATCCAACCATCTCATCCTCTGTTGTCACCTTCTCCTTCTGCCTTCAATCTTTCCCAGCATCAGGGTCTTTTCCAATGAGTTAGTTCTTCGCATCAGGCGGCCAAAGTATTGGAGTTTCAGCTTCAACATCAGTCCTTCCAATGAATATTCATGACTGATTTCCTTTAGGATGGACTGGTTGGACCTCCTTGCAGTCCAAGGGACTCTCAAGAGTCTTCTCCAACACCACAGTTCAAAAGCATCAATTCTTCGGCGCTCAGTTTTCTTCACAGTCCAACTCTCACATCCATACATGACCACTGGAAAAACCATAGCCTTGACTAGACAGACCTTGGTTGGCCAAGTAATGTCTCTGCTTTTTAATATGCTGTCTAGGTTGGTCATAGCATTTCTGCCAAGTAGCAAGAATCATTTAATTTCATGGCTGCAGTCACCATCTGCAATGATTTTGGAGCCCAGAAAAATAAAGTCTGTCACTGTTTTCATTGTTTCCTTATCTATTTGCCATAAAGTGATGAGACTGGAGGCCATGATCTTAGTTTTCAGAATGTTCAGTTTTAAGCCAACTTTTTCACTCTCCTCTTTCACTTTCACCAGGAGGCTCTTTAGTTCTTCTTCACTTTCTGCCATAAGGGTGGTGTCATCTGCATACCTGAAATTATTGATATTTCTCCCACCAACCTTGATTCCAGTTTGTACTTAATCCAGCCCAGCATTTCACGTGATGTACTCTGCATGTAAGTTAAATAAACAGGGTGACAATATACACCCTTGATGTACTCCTTTCCCTATTTGGAATCAGTCTGTTGTTCCATGTCCAGTTCTAACTGTTGCTTCCTGACCTGCATATAGGTTTCTCAAGAGGCAGGTCAGATGGTCTGGTATTCCCACCTCTTTCAGAATTTTCCACAGTTTGTTGTGATCCACACAGTCAAAGACTTTGGCATAGTCAATAAAGCAGAAATAGAGGTTTTTCTGGAACTCTCTTGCTTTTTCCATGATCCAGCAGATGTTGGCAATTTGGTCTCTGGTTCCTCTGCCTTTTCTAAAACCAGCTTGAACATCTGGAAGTTCATGGTTCACATACTGTTGAAGCCTGGCTTGGAGAATTTTGAGTATTACTTTGCTAGCATGTGAGATGAATGCAATTGTGTGGTAGTTTGAACATTCTTTGGCATTGTCTTTCTTTGGGATTGGAATGAAAACTGGCATATCGAGTGAAGCACTTTCACAGCTTCGTCTTTTAGGATCTGAAATAGCTCAACTGGGATTCTATCACCTCCACTAGCTTTGTTCATAGTGATGCTTTATAAGGCCCACTTGACTTCACATTCCAGGATGTCTGGCTCTAGGTGAGTGACCACGTCATCATAGTTATCTGGGTCATGAAGATCTTTTTTGTACAGTTCTTCCATGTATTCTTGACACCTCTTTTTAATATCTTCTGCTTCTGTTAGGTCCATACCCTTTCTGTCCTTTATTGTGCTCATCTATGCATGAAATGTTCCCTTGGTAACTAATTTTCTTGAAGAGATCTCTAGTCTTTCCCATTCTATTGCTTTCCTCTATTTCTTTGCACTGATCCCTGAGGAAGGCTTTCTTGTCTCTCCTTGCTTTCTTGTCTCTCTCTTTGGAACTCTGCATTCAAATGGGTATATCTTTCCTTTTCTCCTTTGCCTTCTGCTTCTCTTCTTTTCTCAGCTATTTGTAAGGCCTCCTCAGACAACCATTTTGCTTTTTTGCATATCTTTTTCTTGGGGATGGTCTTGATCCTTGCCTCCTGTACAATGTCATGAACCTCCGTCCATAGTTCATCAGGCACTCTGTCTATCAGATCTAATCCCTTGAATCTATTTCTCACTTCCACTGTATGATCGTAAGGGATTTGATTTAGGTCATACCTGAATGGTCTAGTGGTTTTCCATACTTTCTTCAATTTAAGTCTGAATTTGGCAATAAGCAGTTCATGGTCTGAGCCACAGTCAGCTCCCGGTCTTGTTTTTGCTGACTGTATAGAGCTTCTCCATCTTTGGTTGCAAAGAATATAATCAATCTGATTTTGGTATTGACCATCTGGTGGTGTCCACGCATGTAGAATCTTCTCTTGTGTTGTTGGAAGAGGGTGTTTGCTATGACCACCCTTGTGTTCTCTTGGCAAAACTCTATCAGCCTTTGACCTTCATTTTGTACTCTAAGGCCAAATTTGCCTGTTACTCCAGGTATCTCTTGACTTTCTACTTTTGCATTCCAGTCCCCTAGAATGAAAAGGACATTTTTTGGGGGGTATTAGTTCTAGAAGGTCTTGTAGGTCATCATAGAAGCATTCAACTTTAGCTTCTTCACCATTACTGGTTAGGGCATAGACTTGGATTACTGTGATATTGAATGGTTCGCCTTGCAAATGAACAGAGATCATTCTGTCAGTTTTGAGATTGCATCCAAGTACTGAATTTCGGACTCTTTTGTTGACTATGATGACTACTCCATTTCTTCTAAGGGATTCTTGCCCACAGTAGTAGATATAGTGGTCATCTGAGTTAAATTCACCCATTCCAGTCCATTTTAGTTCACTGATTCATAAAATGTCGCCGTTTACCCTGGTCATCTCCTGTGTGACTGCACAAAAGGATGACATCTGCTCTTCATCCTGATGAAGCTCCTGGAACCACAGAACCAGAGGCAACCCTACCTAAGAGGTGTGTTGTGTCTCTGCACTTAATACCAAAGCTGCCCCTGTCATCTTCTGTGGTGGACTGTCTCCTCCCAGAGAAACACTGCCTTACCTGCCTGGCCTGGCTAACCACTGATTTCTCACACCTCTGTCTCCTTCCTGGGCCTCTTGTCTTCACTGTCTTCTCCTTCAAATATCACCCACTTGCCTTCACAGACCCTGAAAGGGAGGCCCAGGAATCTCCCATAGATTCTTTCTCCCAAGTTACAAAGTAGTCAGGGGAAAGATGTGAGGCTTGACTTCAGACTCCAGGCCCTAAGCCCAGCGCTCTTTCCTGGGTAGTTCCCACTGGGCCTTGGCTGACTACATCTGGGAGGCTGGTGACCCCTGCAGGTGCCTGCCTGCAGGAGCTGATTGGCAGGAGCGCTTCGGCTTACACTGACGCTGATGGGAAAGGAGTTTGTTGGGGCCAAAAGGAATAGAAAGACAAGAAAAAGAGAGGGATGGGGTTGGGGGTGGGGGAGTCTGACCCTTAGCCAGGCCCGTGGACTGGTTCTGAGCCCCAGGAGTGAGAAGCAGGTGAGAAGTGAAGATGCCCCACTTGTGAGTGGCTGAGTGAGACTCTGGGGGAAGCTGTGCTGCTCCAGGGCCTGGAGATGGGGTATGCACAGAATCAGGAGAGCCCACCCTACCACTCCCACCCCAGGGTGGCAAGAGTGGGCAGGAGGGCAGACCACACCCTCCCAAAGGAAGTGCTCCCACAACTGGGGCAGCGAGGGGCCCTTGAGATGGTGTGAATCAAGGGTGTGATGGGCCTTGTTTCCGAGCACAGGTAAGACAGCACAGCCATAGGCACTCCCAGAAGTACCTGGCAAGAGACTGTGGTGATTGGGGCTAGAGGGGCTGGGGGTGACTGTCAGTGGACTGATACCCTGGAACATATGGGTCTTACATCATGACACTGACCCTGAATATCATCTTCTCAAGCCCACATTCACTCGTTCATTTATTCAGCAAGTATTTATGGAACACTTATATGCTCAATATAGATCAGTATAGATCTATATTGATAGATCAAATCAATACAGACTACCATTCTTGTATCAAGGATACCCAAAGGTGAGCAAGAAGGAAAGGCCTTCTGTTTTCAGGTGCTTACTATCCTGCTTAGCTTATGCAATTCCATTCTCTTCTCCTTGGGCTTCTCCTCTCTGGGACCCAAGTGAACGAGAAGGGTAACATACAGTGAGAAAAACAATTACCAAAAAAGAGATGGCTTGAAGCATCTTTAAGGACTCCCTACAGAGGCATTAATCTTTCTTTTTGGTGAGATTCTTGAGAGTAAGGACTCTTGGGGCACGGGAGGCTTGTACTGAGGGCTCAGAGGACATAAAATGATGCTGTTCCATGTTGGATGAGCTTTTCTCATAGCAAATCATGACCCCAGAGTGGTTCCTATCTGGAGAACTACAGTGCACTCTGTCTGGAGCTGTTTTAGGAGACCAGCTGGTACAAGATGCAATCACATGGCTTCCTAAGAACTTAAGCCACTTAGCTCAAAGCCTGGCAGATATTTAGCACTAGGTGCTAGGCTGAAACAGGACGTGGCACATCGTATGATGAGCAATGGTTGGCTGGGGGCTTGGCTCCTGCAGCTTAATTAGAGGGCAGAGGAAGGTAAGACCAGTGGGGGGTCTGGCGCAGCTGCAGCCAACAGGCAGACAGAAGTGGAGGCCTTGAGGAACCAGGGAGTTTCCACTCCTGATAAAAAATGCTTTGAACACTGCCACCTATGCCGAAAATTCCTTCCCTTAGTTGAGTTTGAGCTCTCAAAATCAAAATGGCTCAAAAACTGAAAAGCTTCTGTTTCTATCCATACCCTAACAAGAACTGTCACAATGAAATTAAAAAAAATAATCCAATTGATACACCATTTGTTTTAACAATCTCTGAGTGTGAACACAGAAAACACACAGAAAGAATAATTTCGCTGAGACTTTCAGTGCTGAAATTTCAAGTTTCTTGATCAGGCAAGGTCAGCGTTTTCAAGTTTCAGACGGAAATTTTTTATCCACAATTTCTGGTGGGGGGCAGGGGGTTGTGTATTTACCTCTGTGAAATGTGAAGTGTTGGGAGCTCGGATGCAAAATGCTTTCAAGTGCACAGTGATTATCATGAGGTTTTCACTCTTTTGTGGCTATCGCTTCTGTTATATTTTTAAATGTTTATTTATCTTATTTATTTGGCTGCACTGGGTCTTAGTTGAGGCATGCTAGGTCTTCAAGTTGCTGCATGTGGGATCTAGTTTGCTGACCAGGAAGGGAACCTAGCCCCCTGCATTGGGAGCACAGAGACTTAGCCACTGAACCGCCAGGGAAGTCCCATGGCTATTATTAATACCTTTGCATTCTTGGTAGATAATATTTTGGACCCAATTTATGTAATAACTTTTACTGACTAGCATAAAGAATTGTATGGCTCTTCTCATCTCAATGAACATAGGTCCTTAGCATCTTTAGCTCCTAAAGATATTACTATCAGCAGCCCAGTTGTGATCAGCTAAATTTGGGACCTGCTAGGAATCCTTCTGTCTGAATGTTGAAACCTAAAGCTGGACTCTGCATTTCCTTGATTACATGAATTCCAAATTAAGCTAAATTAAACTTTCTGCCCTCTATTTAAATTTTCCTTCTTGTCATATTGCCAAGATAATATATCTTTGGGCTATCAAAACTCAATAGTACAGAAGTACATTGTTTTGAAAATCAAACAAACTGAATTTGAGAGCCCCAAGAAGCAACAAAGTAAGCCTCCTGGGTGAGCTCCTCTAAGCCATGGGTCTCCAGGCTGGCTGGGGCCTCCTCCTCAGGGCAGCTCACTGCCATCATCACCCAAGGGCACTGAAACGTTTCTCTCTCCTACACCCTCAAGTCCTGGGGCCACAGCCTTCTCTGGGGCTGCCAGGCTCTGTGGGGAGACACCTGGACACTTCCTCCAGCCTCCTCAGGCCTCTCACTTTCCCCATGGAGGTGACCAGCCAGGCCACACCTTGGACCTCACTGTCTGGCTCTCACAACTGTTGTTTAGTCGCTAAGTTGTGCCCGACACTTTTGCAACCCCCACGGACTATAGGCCACCAGGTTCCTCTGTCCATGGGATTTCCCAGGCAAGAATACTGGAGCAAGTTGACATTCCCTTCTCCAGGGGATCCTCTGGACCCAGGGCTCAAACCCACATCTGCTGCATTGGCAGGTGAATTCTTTACCACTGAGCCACCTCTAAAATCTAACCCTCAGCTGCCTCTCTGACCACAACCTCCTGCCAGGGACTGCTAGGGTTTGGCTGTATCTCAAGAGTCATTTAGTTCACCCTGCACATCCCACAGATGAGAAAAGCACAGCTATTCAGTGAGGTGCTCACAGGCCAGGGCTCAGGAGTGTCAGGGGTGGCATCTGAGGCAAGGCCCCCTGACTCCCACCTGGGGCTCCTATACTACCCTAGCACACTGCTCATGCCCTCCCTCAAACCACCTCATCTGCTCGGTGCCTTCATGTGACCTCTGTCCCCCACCCTCCCCACACCTCCCAGACCAGCACAGCCTCCTCTCCCTCTGCTCCCCACGTGGCCTGGGGGCCCATAGCCCATCCCTTCAGATCCCATCTTCTGGGCCACCCCCAGCTCTGGTTGTCCCCATACACACTATTTCCGCTCCTCTTCCTGGGCCATGGCATATTGTACAGAAAGCCACAGCAATGTCCCGACTAGATCCACCATTTTGACCACCTGTGTGACCTGGGCAAGTAAAGAAACGAAACCGCAGTTTCCTTGCATGTAAAATAAGGATAATTTTAGAACTTTAGGGTTGAAAGATTTGCTCATTTAAAGTCATGAAAGCACTTAGCACACAGCCTGTTATAACCCCCAAATAAATCCTAGTTATAATAAGGTAGAAGCAGAGGCTGCGGTACAGAACCCAGAGGATCTGGGATGTACTTTGGTGGTCAATGGGCAGACTGAGCTTCCCAGGTAGCTCAGTGGTAAAGAATTCACCTGCCAATGCAGGAGATGCAAGAAAATCCCCTGGAGGAGGAAATGGCAATCCATTCCAGTATCCTTGTTTGGAAAATTTCATGGACAGAGGAACAGTGGGCTATAATCGATGGGGTCTCAAAGAGTCAGACATGACTGAATATGCATGCAAGTACGCGTGGGCAGACATTGAGAGCTTGTGGTCAGAGAAAGGTAGGTCCAGGACTGTGGTCTGTGAGAGTCACTTGGGTTGCTGCCTGTAGGGTGGACTTGGAGCAGGAGGAGAATGCAGTGGGGTCAGAGTGACCAGGTGGAGAAGGCATGGTAACAGGAGCGGGAGACATCAAGGACAGCATCCCAGGTCCATGAGTCTCATCTCTGGGTCATGCATCATTAGCATCCTCTCTTTTCCTCCTGCTCTGAAGCCAAGGATTCCAGTGACATCTCTGCCTCCTGTTAATCCTGGCTGAGGCCCTCAGACAGAGGAGCTCTGACCTGCACCAGGGCTGGGGTCCTCCCTGCAGGCTGCTGTATGTATGTTACAGCTTTCTCGACAGCTGCAAAAAACACTTAACCCTTTCCCCTGTGCTCTCCTCCCCTGGCAACTGACCAAAAGTGGGGTGAATGCAGAGCAGAGGTGCTTTTTGCAGCTCTCTGGGTGGTTCTAATGTGGCAGCCACGATTGGGCAGCAGTCAGACCAGGGACCACAGTCTCACTTCAGGACTTGACACCAAACAGCACCCTGCCTGGGCGTGACTCTTTCGGTTCTTTCATTCCAGTCTGGATGAGCAGTTCTCAGAATTTCTTGCCTATCCGAAGACATTCTTCATTAGTTCTACCCAGGCATTGTGGCGGATGCTGTCAGCATCTACCCAATGGCAGTTGACCCTTCTCTTGCTGAACAGACTCCAGTTGGTTCAGGTTGTGGCATCAGAGAAGAGGGGCTCCTCCCCCAACCCCCAGGGGATGAAATTTGATTGATCTAAATCAATCACGGTCATAGTAATCCTCTTCATCTCTTCCAGAGACTGCCGTGTGGGTATGACACAGTTCTGGTCCACGAAATACAGGAAGAATACAGTGGAGGCGCTTCTGGGAAATTTTCCCTTCTCAGTGTAAAGAGCATGTGAAAAGGGGTCGGCCTCTCCCCTCTCTTCCCTGCTCCGAGAGGCTTGTGTGAGGATGCACAAGTCAGTGCTGCTACTGCTGTCTTGGGACTGATATTCCTTAATGCCACCCCTCAGCTGCAGGGCCAACCCTGAAACAGCACGCTTTGAGACTTATAGTGAAATAAAATGCTAAATGTCCTTGGTATTTATTTATACTACTTTTCATGGGGAGGGGGGTGGTTATCCTGTTATTCACAGCTGAAAGCTTCCAAAAGATATAGACATCTCATTCAGTAACGCCTCACAGGTGAGTCTGACAAAGAATAGGAGGTTTTTGATGGTCTCTCCTATAGAGGTCAGAGAAGGCAATGGCACCCCACTCCAGTACTCTTGCCTGGAAAATCCCATGGGCGGAGGAGCCTGGTTGGCTGCCATCTATGGGGTCGCACAGAGTCAGACACGACTGAAGTGACTTAGCAGCAGCAGCAGCCTACAGAGGTACTTCAGCAGTTTTTTAAGATGAAGCAATCTGTAGTTAAGACTCCCAACTCAAAACCCGAAAACTAGAACCCCCTTCTGCCCAAGGAAATACTAGGTAGTCAGAGACTCTTTGTGATCACCCAGTAACTAAGTGGACCCTCTCTGTTACCGTCCCCAGCGATGCCTGACCTGACTGCTGCTGCTGAGTGTGGTGCAGGTGGTTGTGGTGGTGTGGTAATGAAAGGCAAGTAAGACTGGAGGTGCACAGGTAAAAGCTGAGCTCCATTTGGCTTTTTATGTCTTTTTTTTTCCAGTGAATACATTTTAGGACCTTTCCTCTGTCTTGTGTCTATCTAGTTCCATGAAATTACTTAATTTCCATTGCATTGTAGTTTTTTACCAAGTTGCATTCTGATGTAGTTGTGCCTTTAAATTTATATCTAAAGTCTGCATGGGCTATCAATTTGATGAACGCCTCACAGGAATTATGTGATAAAAATAATTAAAGCACTGAGATTCCATATTGACAAAAGCAGAAAGTATCTCAAACTGAATATCTGAATTCTAAACTGGTGATTTTTATTCCATGCCAGAAGCAATTTTTTTTCTCTCTGAGACATCTTTGTTATTGTCATAAAAATCACTGAAATCATGAGCATGAAAGAAGTATTTATTTAACTTTTATCTTTTCAAGAGTATGTCTAATGATATACTCTTAAAGATAAGCTATAGATATTAAATATTAAGTATATGATATAAACTATAGTATAAATTATAAAACCCACTGGTAATCTGTGGTTAAAAATAGCTATCATTCTGTTATACTTTTGCATCATTAGGGTATATAAAATTTTATTATTACCTATTTTGCCACCTATATAATTCTCACCTCAACTCCAAAGTCAGAAATCCAACATTTTCAGGTGAACATAAAGATTCTTGTTCTGGTAGCCCCATACAGGAAATACGTTGAGATAAGAGAGGGGAGAAAATAAGAAGCATATCTTAACAGTGTCAATAGCCTAGGAGGTACTTCTCACTGCTGTGAACAAGAGGCCTCTGCCTGAAAAATAACATTTATTCATGTATAGTGGTGGATGGCGGAGAAGGCAATGGCACCCCACTCCAGTACTCTTGCCTGGAAAATCCCATGGACGGAGGAGCCTGGTAGGCTGTAGTTCATGGGGTCGCTAAGAGTCGGACACAACTGAGCGACTTCACTTTCACTTTTCACTTTCCTGCATTGGAGAAGGCAATGGCAACCCACTCCAGTGTTCTTGCCTGGAGAATCCCAGGGACGGGGGAGCCTGATGGGCTGCCGTCTATGGGATCACACAGAGTCGGACACGACTGAAGCAACTTAGCAGCAGCAGCAGTGGTGGATGGCATCAAAAACACCAGATCTCAGATCTTACTAGCGGTGTGACTGTGGGTTATATACCCTCTTTGAACCTGAGTTGTGTCTACTCTCAAATTGGAATGATAATCTCTAAACCAACTACCTCTCAGGCCTATTATAAACTCTAAATAAAGTAATAAAAAGGAAATGCTCCAAATGAAAGCAGTTTAGAAACCATAAAGTGCTTTATAAATGTCAGAGACTAAATGTTTTCCTCTTTAATCTAAGGTATAAGAAATGTCAACAATTTTGTTTCTAAAGTAATTCCACTTACAAGATTAACTATGTCAAATCTGTTAAATAGCCATCAGGTCAGTATACCAGGCCATTGCTATGATATCCGCAATATTTTCCCATGTCGTGTCCCTCAGTAAGGTAAGCTGGGCAGCTTCCTTGCTTTTAAATAATTGCTGCCTATAATTCTGCCCTTGTCATTCTTCTCAATCATTCTGACCTGCCCGGCAGACATTTTCTGACTGAGCCAGCCAGATTCACGTTCTAGCAGTGTGCTTGCAAGGTCTATTTTAGCCCAAGATCCTAGGTGCAAAGACCATAGTTAGTAATTGGATGTACAACATGGTTTCAAACTGAAGTTTCAACTGCGATGGTAATTGTATAATCATTAGTTCCAAACTGAAAGTGAGGTGAAGCTCCATAGGTCAAGTTATAAAGAAACATACAGACTCTCTGGCCCTAAGGGACCAGGCTGAGGCTAAAAGTAAGGAGTCAGAGAGTGGAAGAGGGGAGAATGTATGAGACAATTTCTTTGAAGAGGAGGGTAGGGGTGCCACCTCCCTCATCTCAAACTCAGTGAGAGGTCTTCCCAGTGACTGCAGTTAGATGGTCCAGGGAAAACTAAAGCTCCAACCTGGGACAGCATGGAGGGGGCGACATGAGCCTTCATTCTGAGTCTCAGGGATAAGAGATGTATGGGGACCTCTTGAGACCCATCTAAAGGGGCTGGAGCAAATCCTGGATTTCTAAGGAATGGAAAGGAACTGAAAGCAACCAGTAATTCATGCTGAGTAGCTGGGAAAGATTTCAGCACAGAAGAAGGCAAATACTTTGTGTTAGGCCCTAAAATTACCCAATCAACTAATAAGTATTTATTGTTTTATTATATGTGAAATCCTGTTGAGTACTTTGAATACCACTTAGCTTCCTTTAGTTTAGGTTAATATCATTTCCCCCACCTAACACTATGCTTTACACATAGTATGTGCCCCCAAATATTTTCAATTTAATTATTCTTTACAAGATACTTAGCACCAAAGGATGTGGCATTTTCCCAGTGTTGACAACAACACTTTAGCTGAAAAATCCCCATATTCAAAAAACGTGGTGCAATCCTGAATGGAGAGTGATTATGGTCTCACTTGTATTTAACACTGTAAAGTGTTGCTGAATGGTCTAACAGGAGAAAACAGAATTTAAGCCAGAAACATAAATGGGGTTCTTTTCACCAGTCAACAGTAAGCACAAAAACTGCCGACCGGAGGCCTAGACTTGAATCTACCGCTATCACTCACTAGACCTCGGGCCTGTATTTCCTCTCCTGTGAATAGGGATGCCGGGGTGGCTTCATCAGAGTGTCAGGGACGCTCAAAAAGATAATACACAGTGAAACACTTTGTAAACTCTGAAGTGCTTCACCCGTGCAAGGTCTTAATAATCGCAAGTTTAACATTCGTTGACTGCCACATCACAGCACTTGAAATCTATTTTCTCAGTCTTCACAACTATCACAAGACCTAGCTAGGTACTATTATTCCCTCCGTTTTACAGATGAGGAGAGACTGGGAGGGTTAAGCATCTAGTTCAAGATTACATTGAACCTCAACTTGAACCAGTAAATCCTGAATCTTACCCCTAAACACTAAGCTGCCCTTTCTGTGTACTGTAACTTAATAGAGGCGCTGATCTCACACGGGCTCAACGAACGTGGTTCCGTAAATTGCTAACTTAAAAGCAGATGCGTTCTCACCCCGGCTCTTCCACGCGGTCCCCCTCGCCCTTTCTGGCCGCACCTGACACGCTCCGTCCCTGCCTCCGGCTCTCGCCCACGCTCCTCCCACTCCTCCTCCCGCTGCGCCCACGCCTCAGCGTTTCTGCGCATGCGCTGGCGGTCTGCGCAGGCCCAGTGGCCGAGCGGCGCCGGGGGACCTGTCAGTCCGTCCTCATCCAGCCCCACCCTGCTGAGCCCCGCCTGCTCTCCTTCGCGGCTGAGGCTGCTGCCTGAGGAAAAGCTGGAGGATGAGCGGAATCTCCGCAGTTGTTAAACTTGTCTCCAGCGCTAACCACAAGGTACTTTGAGTCTGGCCGGAAGCCCCCTTCCCTGCGCCCACTCCCAACTCAGTCTCTGGTCCACTCCACCTGTCCAGCAGCTACCTGGCTCTGCAGGGAGGCGGCCCAGCCGCCCGAGTAAGTAGTTTGTGTACGGTTACCATGGAGACTCAGGCCGGCCGGCCGGGAGGAGCAGGCTGGCAGACCGACGGGCGGGCAGGGTGAAGATGCTGCGGCGCTCTGCTCTGGCCTGGGCCTGTGGAGGAGGGGGCATTGCCAGGAGTCGGGGTGCCACTGGCCATGCGGGAGGTGAGGCTTCCCCTGCAGGTTCCCCGGGGACCCCTTCTTCTGTCGTCGCCTTTCTGTCCCTGGATCGGGGAGAGAGGTGATGAGAGTGAACTGTGCTTGCTCTCGGGGTCGGGTCGCAGATGTCTTTATTTCTATACGCTGAGGTTTAGCCAAGCGCGTAGTGCTTAGTTGAAACTCAATAGTATCTGTTGAATGAGAGAGTGATAGACAAAGGGACTTTGTTTAGGCAAACAGTGACCCAGCCAAAGTCACACAAATTGTACCTGGGCTCCTCTAGGCAACAGATAGGGTCTTAAATAAATAAGCGTATGTATATCAATATACGTTAAAATATATCATATTTTATCTTTTATCATAATGTCTTTTATCATCCATTCCTACTAGCATCACAGCAGACCTTCTGTCTCATCCTTATTTATAGTTATTTCACGTGGTAGAAAAGCAACTACCACACCTTATTTATATCTTATTTTGTAGATTTATAAAATTCTGATTGTTTTGACACAGCTTATAGGCAATAAAATTCTTAAGATTCTTTTCTCACAAAGCAGAATACCGTGGTTTAAATTTTAAAACTTTAAAATATATTTTAAAAAAATAAACAAATGGCATTTCCTTTCTTTTGCAGTTACTTTTTTGAAATGCGACTTTTCATTCATGAGAAAATTAATTGTTGTATCCTTTTATCACATAGCTTTGGGACAGTAGTTAACATTTTTTAAGGGCCAGTCACCATGCTAACCCACTTTATGTTAATTACATCATTTAATTTTCAAAACAGCCCTATGAGGCAATTACTTTATACAGCATGCTTTTTATAGATGAGGAAACTGAGGCTTACAGATGTTAGAAACCTTGCCCAAGGTTACACAGCTGCAAATTGTTAAGAGTATTTGAACTTTAACTCCAGCATCTAAGCATTTAATCACTGCTTGTTTGGATGCTCATATTGTCACAAAAGTCATTCAAAAGCATGGTAAAGTTCTTGAGTATTTGATTTGCAGGAAAAAAAAGAATATGGACATGACAAGTCTTTCTCCTGTTGCTAACACCCTGATAGTGCAGTGTTGCATTTAGCAAGAAGGCTCTGTTTCAGATGACTGTTAACAGCAGAGGTAAAGACAGATGTTTATAATTAGGTATAAACTGATAAATGATGACTTACAACCTTTCCCCTAACCAATAAGAAATATTTTGTTTGAAAAGGTCTCCAGTTTCAAATTTCCTTCTGCTGGTGGTGTTCATCCCCTAGAATTTCTGTGGACATCATAAATTCAAGACAGTGATGCAGGACAGAACTCAGCTGCTGCTTTCCCTTTGTAGTCCACATCTCCTATTTTCTTTTAAAAGGTCACCTTGCCCTCCCAAGGTTTGCATACCCAGTGTCATTTCTGTCCCCTTCCTGCCCTCTCAGATGCCAGATCCTGCTTCTCATGGTTCTCTGTTCTTGGTGCCACTTACTTGTTCTCATCTCTCTTCTTACCTCTGTTTCACCTTTACTCCTATATACTTCAGGCTTTTAATACCCCCATCCACTAATCATGATGTTTATCAAGTCTTACTCCATGCTGAGCAACTCAAAGTGAAAGCAAGAAAGCAAAAAGGGATTAAGTTTGATCTCCTATGGCCATATAGCATCAAGAATCAGATGCCACTTGAAATAAAGCCCCATATGTTTTCTTAATCCACTATAACAAATGCCTCCGGTTCAGAAGCCATGCAGCCTTCATCTGGATGTTTTCTAGCTAGGGTCTGTATTTGGAGTCCAGTGATTACACAAATGCCAACTTTAAGCTGCGCTTCTCATGAAGAACAGGCTCCGAGCCTGGTGGGGCAACACCAGGTGTGCAGGCAGCTCTAGCCCGGTGAGGGAGGAGACCACAGGGGACCTCGTGGAGTATGCGGGAGGGACCGCTGACTGAGGCTCGGAAGGTGGGAGAGGCTTGTCCAGGAAAGCTTTCTTGAGGACCTCTAGGAGATAGCTGGGTTATATAAAAACTGCCTGATTTTGTCCTTCTAGTTTTTTCCATCCTGCCCATCCCTGCCATCATTTCATGCCACAACATCTTTTAATTTGCTTATCAGCTTTTATTTACTTTCTTGACCTGCCATTCAGGTCTCTCCCTGCTACAACTCCAGTCTTCACTTCCAGGGTTCCTTCTTATCCAGCACACACCTGGTGCATCCTTGATACTGTGCCTTGGCTCACTCATTGACTTGGCTAGAAACTCCTTCTCTACTCCAGCCTCAGTGTCAGCCATTGTCATTTGCTCAAATTCAGACCATTTTCCAGAACCCAGCTCAAACATCATCTCCTCCAGGAAGTCTACCTGTCACCTCCCAATCAGAAATCTCTTTCTCTTTCCTAATCACATGGTAGTTTATCTTTATTTACTTTTTTTTTTTTTTTTTGCCCCCATCAGTTTCTACCTTGTAGTAAAAGCATGTGGGCATAAGCAGGGTTGATACTCAGCTGGTTCACACCAAGAAGTCTATTCTGCTTGTGAAGACACATGCATGTTTCTGTGTTAGTGTGTAAATAGCTGCAGCCACGAGGCCTTTGAGTGTCCCACCTTCCACCACCCCATCTAGTGGGTAATAGTTTGAATATCTTCAGCTCTGGGAACATGTGTGCATGTGTGCAATTGCTTAAGACTTTATCCATCTCACAGAATTAAGTGAGATGATGTACTTGAGAGTACTTAGCACACTGCTTGGTATTAAAGTACATGTTGAACTAGACTTAGTGGTCCTTGCCTGAGAGTAAAGACAGTGTTTATTCCTGTCTGTATTCCCAGAGATCCAAATGGAGGAAACAGCTAAATGGATTTGTTCCAGTTGTCAGGAGAATTTTTGTAAAGTTAAAATTTCTGTAATCCTACTGTGTTATGGCTCAGGCATGCTTTACTGTAATAGATGTACTGATCGTTTTTTAAATTGGCAAAAACCATCTCTAATAAGAATTTGCAATTTAATAATTAAAAGAAAATACCCCCTCAAACCCACTTCTAACTCAATTCACTTGCATTATCGAACATTTTCATGTTTGATTTGGTTATTACTATATTAATATTGATAAAATAGATTAACTGTGCAGATACTACATTATTGAAAGGGTTTCTCACAGTGTAACTGCTGAAGTGAGAGTTGCAGAGGAGAGGAAAAGGGAGAAAGTCGGGTTAGAATTGATGGTAAAAATTTACAGACAAAAGGGTTTTTAAACCCATTATGTACATCGTTTCCACTGAAATTTTATATATATATATTAGCATTGAATATTTTTTAGTAAAGAGTCTATCATATCATATTAGAAATAAATGTACCAGGCCTGCTAGTTTTTGTTGTTCTAATGTACATAATCCTGGAGACCTTGCTTACATTCAAATGCCTATATCAAACATTTCCAGAATAGTATTGCTTATCTAGTAATTTTTTTTTTTTTTTTACTGTTTTTACTTTACCCTCTGGCCTTTCCCTGTGAAAAGAATGGCATATTGTTTGTAATTATTATATTCTTTTCTTCAAAAACTCTCAGAGTGGATAGAACTAAACAAATGTTCTTGTTGCCTGTTGTTAAGTAACACCTTAATGTACAGAATCATAATATAGTAAATCCTCTTTGGCTGTCTAAGGAGTCACCTGTTGATTCTACTTACAGAAATGGATTGTTTTCAGTTTCCTTGGATATATTTCACAAGACTTTCTTTTTTTGCAGAAGTTATTCTAAAATTGGGCAACAGAAATATATGAATAATTTTAAAGACTTCAGTCTCCCTAGAGATAAAACATTTTCAGAAGATTGGTTTTTCTTTTATTTTAAATGAATGAATACTTAATACCATGTACTAATTAGAATTAAGTTTTTAAAATCTCAACTGTTTTAAAGTGTAAAGCTGTCAAAGTTGTGTTGCCAAGTTAGCCAGGCCTCTGTGGGGCACACAAACATTAAGAAGAATGTGTAACCTCAAGGGATGGGATGGTGGAGTGGGAGGGAGGCGAGAGAAGGAGGAGATGTATGTATACTTATAGCTGATTCACACTGTTGTATGGCAGAAACTAATACAACATTGTAAAGCAATTATACCCCAATTTTTAAAAAATTTAAAAAGAGGGATGTGTATCCTCATGGCCCTTGTGCGTGACTGTACCTCTTTAACTGAGGGCGGTGTCTTGGGAAAAGATCATTTGATATTTTGTTATTTTTTCATGTAGGACATTAACTCAAACTGAAGGCAGTTTGAATCAACTCATTCAGATATATCATAGGCAAAAGTAAGGCTGAACCTTTCTACAGTTATAAAAGCTAGTATAGTTTGGAAAGAGACCCCATCTGACTAACTTTAATCTTACGCTAGCATTTTGTGTGGAGGGCAGTGGGAAAGAAAGGGAAACATCAGTTAAGCAGGACCACATACTTTAGTTAACAGAACCTTGCCTGTGGATCTCCCATCTCTTAAATGATTGGAGACCTTGAGATGGTTTTCCCTTCCTAGGGTGTCTTCTTTCACAACTTATCTTCTTTCCCTCCAGGTTAAACTTGCATGCTGTGTCTCCTCCCTGCTTGTCATTCCCTCAATTGCATGTATTTCTAAGGCATGAATGTGCACAGCAGCCTATTTTTTTTGTTTGTTTTTTTGAAAGCTCTTCTCCCATCCTGATCTTCAAAGTGTAACTGCCTGGTCGATTTTTAATTAAAAGTTGTGATTTTTTTTTTTCAAGTTTAATGTACAGGGATGGTGTAAGCGTGTATCCTGTCTAAATGACTGGATGAAAATAGTTGGTATTTTGTGTCCGGTATATGCAGGGTGTGGTGTCTTCCTGAAGAACATTGTACTTTAAAAGGAAAGATGCTGTCTCCAAATGATAAAAAGTTAGAAAAGCTGGATCCATTTTACCTACCTTCACTGTCCAAGCAGAAGACCAGTGCAGAAATCGTAAGTGAAGCGCGAAATGCCTTACGCACTGTTAGGACCCAAAGACCATTTACACCATGGGAAGACCAAAGAAAACTATTTGGGCCTGCATCTTCAAGACCACCAGAAAACAGACCTCCATCCTCCTTCAGGTATTTAGCTCTTCTCTTGTCTATACACTCAAATGTGTATATTCACCAGATGACATTTTCCCTTAATTCTAGGTTCGGATAGTTGCTTTCCTAAGTTTGACTTCTGCTAATTATATCTGTCCAAGATTTCTAAAGATAATTCCAGACCTTGGGTCCAAGAAGTTGGCTGTGGTTGGAAATGGTTAATAATGGTTGTTATACAAACTTTATAAAGTCATGTGAACAAAGCTTTAAAAAAATCACTATATACATTCCATTTTTGAATTATTCACTATTTTTAATCATCCTAAAAGCAAGAGAAGAGTTATTAATAAAATGTTTAAAGTACTATGATTTTAAAAAATTCTGTCTTCCTCAAGGCTTATGCGTTGAATGCTTTTACTTGTTGCGGGGTTAGAGTTAACTAGTATATACTAGAAATAAAAGAAATGATTATTCACAAACTTGTGTTTCTGTTCCATCCCCTGTGCTAGCGTCCATGCATCCAGTTTTGAGTTCTCTGATTCCAGGCCCATCTCTGGCACACGTCTCAGTCCACTGGAGTTTGTGAGTACTTTATATTACCATGGGTGTTGTGAAATAGAATTTGCCACAGTACTTGGAATCAGCATGTATATTCTAAGAGAATGATCACATAGACCTAAATGTATTAATAATTTAATATGAAATATTCTTTTATGTCTTTCCAAATATAATCGTTAGTACCTAATGAAACGCTTTTATTATCCACTGATAGTTTGATAGGGCTTCCCAGGTGGCTCAGTGGATAAAGAGTCTGCCTGCAGTTCAGAAGATGCAGGTTTGATTGCTGGTTCGGGAAGATCCCTGGAGGGAGGGCATGGCAACCCTTGATAGGGCTTCCCAGGTGGCTCAGTGGATAAAGAGTCTGCCTGCAGTTCAGAAGATGCAGGTTTGATTGCTGGTTCGGGAAGATCCCTGGAGGGAGGGCATGGCAACCCACTCCAGTATTCTTGCCTGGAGAATCCCATGGACAGAGGAGCCGGCAGGCTACAGTCCTTAGGGTCACAAAGAATCAGACACGACTGAAGCATCTGAGAATGCATACACTTATAGTTTGATAATGAAGAATTTTAGAAATATATGATAACTGACAAACAGAATGTTTCACAATATTTTTAAAGTTATGCACGTGTATTATATTCTCAATAGTTATGTACACAAATAAATTATAGACGCATGTACATAGAGTCAAAAAATAAAACACCCTCCAGCAGTCTCCTGTCCCCTTATTTTTCATTCTCCACTCCCCAGTGGCTTTCATTTTAAACTCTATTGGCTCATTTTTTCTTTTTTTTTTTTTGGTATTTACATCTAGATTTTTAAATAACGCAGTGTCTTGCTGCTCTCTGACTTGTAAGCTTGAGGAATTATCTAATGACTTCCCAGTAGGAAAGAGGAAGATTTAACTCTTGTCTGCCTCCAGTGTCTCCTCACAGCACATTCACCGTTTCTGTCTCCGCTGCAGCTCACTATATAGATACAGCAAAATTTTGGTTAGAACCCTTTTTTCTGACTGTGATTGTATAAATTCTGTTTATAGCTGAGCCTTGAACTAATGATTGGTGATGATTACTTCTCCTTATCTGTACCACTTTTTGTTTTCCCTGGTGTTAATAGTTGCCTTGTTTTAATAGTATTATATTATTATTGTTTCAGTTCTAAATTCTTCAGGCCTAAACTTCCTTCATATATGCAGGCACATGAGATATTTTTTGATTCATCTCCTTGGAGAACTTTCCACAATCCCTTCCTCTAATACTTGTCCTGGCATCTTGCACACAGCTCACTCCTGTTTCCAGTACTGGCTTTCCTATTTCCTGTGTCCCAAGTCCTCTTCTGTCCTGATTTACTCTTATTTTACTGGAGTACTCCCTCCCACAGCTTCTTGAGAGAGGACATATGGGAGATAAATTATTTGAGACCTTGGTTGCTGCTTTTTCTCTTTGGAAGTTTGTAGGATTTTTCTTTTTGTTCCCAGTGTTCTGAAATGTCCTGTTACTGAGCCCTTCTGATGTAAAATCTAGTGGCCTTCAGCTCTGGGAAATGTTCTTGAGTTATTTTGATATGTTTTCCCCTCCTGTCTGTTCTGTTTGCCCTTTCTGGAATTTATTATTCATGTGTAGAATCCCCTGGACTTGCACTTCAATTTTTTTATTTTTCTCTTTTCTTTTTCCCATCATTTTTTGAATGAGACTTTGTCTTCTAATCCTTTTGTTGGGTCCTTTTCATTTCTAGGATGGTATTTTTAATTTCCAAAAGCTTTTCCTCCTCTAAATTATCTTTTTCTTAGTAATGGTATTCTGTTCTTATCTCACGGTCATAGCATCTTACTGTTGTTCAGTCGCTCAGTCATGTCTGATTGTTTGCGACCCCATGGACTGCAGCACGCCAGGCTTCCCTGTCCTTCACCATTTCTGGGAGTTTGCTCAAACTCATGTCCGTTGAGTCAGTGATGCCATCCAACCATCTCATCCTCATCCCCTTCTCCTCCTGCCTTCAGTCTTCCCTAGTATCAGGGTCTTTTCCAGTTAGTCAGCTCTTTGCATCAGGTGGTCAAAGTATTGGAGCTTCAACATCAGTCCTACCAATGAATATTCAGGGTTGATTCCTTTAGGATTGACTGCAGTCCTTGCAGTCCAGGGGACTCTCAAGAAAAGTAGCATCTTTTCTTAGTATATTAATGGTAGTTTTGGTTTTTTAAGTGTTCTTTTAAAACTTCTGTTGCTTTTGTGTGTATATATGTGTCTTCAACAACTGGAATTTATTTTCTCACGGTTTTGGAGATGAGAAGTCCAAGATCAAGGTGGCAACGCTGGTGCTTTCTTGCAGCTTTTCTCCTTGGCTTATGGACGGCCGTCTTCTCCCTGTGTCTTTACATGGTCCGTCCTCTATGTCTCTGTTGCAGTTTTATGTTTGTCTTGGTCTCTCTTTTTTCTTATCAGAGATTCTCCTCTGATAGCTCATGCTGCTTATTTGGCTGTTCTTATTTGAGAGTAGAAGCATGTGGAACAGGTTGGTCAATCCCTAGCTGATACCTACCCAAACCTACATTTAGCGGGGTTTGACTGGGCTGTGTTGTTTATAAAACCCTCAACAGCATATCTGTTTAGGGCTTTCCTTGTGAGCTAGTCAGTTCTCTATAAAGTTTTTCCTGGAGGATAAAGCCTGAGTGCTAACTATTGGGCTGTACTTTCTCAGCTTTAATACCAAAGAAAGAGCCCAGAGTCAACAACAAAGACATCAGTTATAGGGGGCAGTTTCCCTGGCTCATTGCATGCATGCTAAGTTGCTTCAGTCGTCTCCGACTGTTTGTGACCCCACGGACTGTAACCCACCAGTCTCCTCTGTCCATGGGATTCTCCAGGCAAGAATACTGAAGTGGATTGCCATGCCCTCCTCCAAGGGATCCTCCCAATCAAGGGATCAAACCCACATCTCTTATCTCTCCTGCACTGGCAGGCAGGTTCTTTACCACCAGAGCCATCTGGGAAAGCCCAGGCTTGTTAGTTACCAGGGAAACCAGCAGAGGGGCTGCCCCTCACTGCCAGTTTGATTAACTATCAGGTGGAGATATTCTGATCTAAAGAGTAGAAAGGTTACCAGCTTGGAGGGAGCAAGTCGGAAGGTCTGTCATGTGAGTAGAGTGCAGGTAAAATAGATGCTATTCTGGCAGGGGACGTAGAGAACAGTCATGTTGAGTGGCCTGACCATAGACCAACTCCCAGGAGCCCAGAGGAAGAAGGTACAAATGCCTAGCATTCACCGCATAAACATCCAGTTAATATCTATGTTTACATTAAGTACCCTGACCCTCAACAGTGCCTGGTTAGCCAGAGACACTGTTTTACCCTGTCTGGAGAACAGACCTCCCATCTGTTCCTGGGTTCAATAGCCTGATTGCCTGCAGCTGGGAGGGAAGGAGTTACCCAGACTTTCAACCAATTCTCCTTATTTCAGACACATTTTTTTCAGGCAGATATTTCAGATATTTCAGTACCTGGTGATACCAGTTCCTTAGACTTTCATAGAATTAGTGTGTCAGTCAAGCAGCTTCTCAATTTTTATTACTGTTTATGTGTGTGCATGCTTGTGAATATGTTTGTGTGTATGTATGTTTTTGGTGAACTATTTTAAGGGAAGTTGTAGTCCTTATAAGACTTCATCCACAAAAATTTAAGTGTGCATCTCATATGAATAGGGACAGCCTCCCACACAACTGCAATGCTATCATCAAAGCTCAGAAAGTTAACATTACTCAGTAGTGTTATTTAATGTACAGTCCATATCCAAATGACCCCAGTTGTTTCAAAATGCATCTTTTATTCCCAAATACTCATCAAAATGTCTCTGTGAAGAAGACTGTACTTGTTCTTATATTGCAGATGACCAAAAATAAGATACCAAATTAGCAAGCATGAACCAATGTGCAATAAGTACTTTCTCAACCATTGTTGACACGTCTTCTTGTACCTACAACCTTGGAAACCACTTGTTTTTGAACCAGCTACAGCAAGAGGGCCCCCTGAGTGGTCAGTCTGCCTTGTTGCTAAGTGGCTGTCCATTCTACCGTTCTGCCATTTGACTCCGATGGTTTGTTTTTAATATTGCTGTAATTTTGGGGGACTCGCTCAATTTGGGCCTACTCTTTCCTACAAATCTCAGTTTCTGGAGTTCACTTGGTCCCTGTTAAGCAGAGATAATGTTGGCATTGCCCCTGTTTGAGGTCACTGCAATTAAATTCCTTTACTGTAGGATGGTTGGGTGCTATGTGCAAAGTCAAAGCAGGCGAGGAGTAACTCTGTTAGTTTGAATTTTTTCTTTTGGTTATACTGAATTATGTAAGGGTCTTGGGCATATTTCCTTTCAAGCAATAAACTTTAGAGCTCCTAGTCAAAAAAAACTCTGAAAGCGACCTCATAATTACCTCCCCTCCCACTTTCTTTCCTCCTTTCCGCATCACCTTTGAAAGAATTCTTTGGTGCTGCAACCACTAAATTAACAAGCAGGAAGGAGATCTGGAGCAATGGGAGCCCAGGGAAAGGGAAGGGAGTAGTGACCCCTGGAGGCTGGGGGTGGGGTGGTGCTTACTTAAGTCCCTTAAGGATGCAGTTGCTGAATTTGTAAAGACCTCAGCAATTGAATTTCAGCCCTTTTTTGATCTGGGATATGTTCTCTGGCTGGTTTGCCTTTTAATAATTCCTCAACCAGCAGTCCAGCAGGGAAGAAGGACCTGGGAAGAGCAGCCCATTCCAGTTCCTGCATTTAACAAATCCTCTCAGCTCTTCACACTTGTACATTGATCCTTCTGTTTCTCCCCTCCTGTCTGTCCTGTGCCCACAGCCCCTCCCCGGCGGCCCCCACCATAGCCTTCAGCAGGAGTGGGCTGTCTACACTCAGGGCACACTGGGCTTGGCTCACTCACCAGGGTTCCCATCGGCACCTGTAATCCTATAAGTCAAGGGAAAGAAAGTGAAGTCACTCAGTTGTGTCCGATTCTTTGTGACCCCATGGACTGTAACCTATCAAGCTCCTCCATCCATGAGATATTCCAGGCAAGAGAACTGGAGTGCGTTGCCATTTCCTTCTCCAGGGGATCTGCCCAACCCAGGGATCGAACCCAGGTCTCCCGCATTGTAGGCAGACACTTTTACCGTCTGAGCCACCGGGGAAGTCAAGTAAAGGGAAAGCACTGCAGTTTGCAGTATGCCACGAGCATTTATATACACCCACTATGTAGGTGAGCTGCAAACAACTTTCTCTTAGTATTTCTCCCCTTTCTCACAGCAGTTCTGAGATGTGGGGCTGTTGTGTGGTGGTAGTTACTTCATCACTATTGTCAAAACAGAATTCTCCTTATGTTTATGAAACTTATAAAACCTAGTTATTTAAGTTCCAAGTTGGGCTCCCCTGGTGACTCAGTGGTAAAGAACCCACCTACCAATACAGGAGAAGCGGGTTAGATCCCTGGATCAGGAAGATCCCCTGGAGAAGGAAATGCCAAGCCACACCAGTATTCTTGCCTGGGAAATCCCATGGACAGAGGAATCTGGTGGGCTACAGTCATAGGGTTGCAAAGAGTCAGACATGACTTAGCAACGGAGCATACACATTTTTATTAAACTTTTTGTTGACCTGTAGAAAAGACACACATCATAAGAGTGCAGCTTCATAAATTTATGCAAACTCAACATACTAGGTAACCAGCACTGAAAAGGAAATAACATGTAGTTTCCAGCATCCCAAAACCCACCTTCCCAGGGTAACCACTGTCCTGACTTCTCACAGCATAGATTAGTTTCAGCCAGTTTTTATATCTTATGCTGTGCTTAGTCACTCAGTCATATCTGACTCTTTGCAGCCCCATGGACTGTAGCCTGCCAGGCTCCTCTGACCATGGGGATTCTCCAGGCAAGAATACTGGAGTGGGTTGCGATGCCCTCCTCTAGGGGATCTTCCCAACCCAGGAATGGAACCTAGGTCTCCCACATTGCAGGCAGATTCTTTACTGTCTGAGCCACCAGGGGAGCATTCATATCTTTTATAGTATTTAACAAGTAGAACAAAACTGAATATATATTTTAAAGAGAAAGTGACTTAGGAGCCCATATGTCCCTATGGGCTGGGGGAGATCCAGGGTAAGAAAGTGCAGAATGAGAATGTCAAATAGTGTTTTTTCTTTCACTATTTCTGAAACAAATGGTGATATTACTGCAGTGAGTCGCATGCTGAGAGTGACAGAGGAGCCCAGAGGACCTGTGGAGAAAATCATAGTAATAGAAATGCACCTACAATTGCCACGTCCAAAGGCTGTGTCCTTGGGGGAATTTTTAATATGTGCTCACTTTGGGACTTCCAAGAAGGGTTGGGGGTGGGTGGGGTGTGCGCGTGTGGGTGCCATGGCTGTACAAATGAAATCATGGTGACTTTCTGAGGTTGGAGATCTTGGACCCCCTTTTCTAGTCTTCATGAAGAGTGGGACTTCACCTTCCCAGCTGGTAATCTGGAGGAGCTAGGTCAGAACTTGGTTAAGGCTCCCTTGCCCCCATGCTTGGATGAGAGTCAAGGACAGCCAGATGCCTTAAATGTCCTAGACATTTTTGTCTTCTTTGATTGTGGTGTTGTATGGCAGTAGTCTTTCGGTCTTCAGGGACTCTAGCAATTTTCTCACCCAGGACAGATCTTAAACTCTGACTTTCCCAGTATTTGGGTTGTACCCCCATCACTGGCTAGTATCTTGGCACAGACCTTGAGGGAAGTGGAGTTTTTAAGTGAAGATTTAAACCCACTTGCAGCATTCTCTGTACTCTAAAATAAGGTGAATTTTACAAGAAAAAATTTTACTGTTGTGCTTCAAAACAGCCATTTTGCTCCACAAGGTGAAAGAACATTTTGTAGAACCTGGTGTGATAGAAACTGGTGGCTTGTTTCATTTTCCCTTGGAGAATTAAAAATGCTTCACACATATCACTTTGTATTTTAAATAGTCCAGAGAGATATATGTTTAAATGGGATGAATAATTTAGTAAAGGTCAGTAGTAAAATGGAACTAATTTTTATTATACAAACAACGAGTAATTTTTCACTAGGAAAATGATACCTTTTATCAAGGAGCAGTTAAAGGGATTTATCTTGCCATCCAGATACAATTAGGTTGTTCTGTTTGGGTAGAAATTCGCATTGCAAAACCATATTTTCTGTTTTATAAGATATTTTATTTAGTACCCCCAAACATTTCTAATAGTTAAAGAATCTGTAAAATCAGCCATTTACTTTATCTGCATTACTGTTTTATAGACTTCTCAATCTTTGTTTCAGATTCAAGGCACCTACAGAGCACAGACATTTTGAGATAAGAAAATCTTGAATCGACATTCAGTATTGAGATTATCCTTATGTATTTCATCTTTCGTAATTACATGTAAAGCACTTACTTTCCTGTATCATACTCTTAGCTTTGTTGTTACTATTAGTTTCATGACTTAAGTCACATTCTTATGAATATTTTGCAGTAAATTAAGGAGACTAAAAAGTGAAGGGACTGTTAAATATAACATAATTTATACAGACAGGTGAGTGTTGTCTCCTTCAAAATAGACCCCTCTGGATTCAGGATCTGTTTTCCAGCAAGGTTGCATCAGGGTCTATGGCCTTAGCTTTTGAGACTTAAAAGTAACTTGGAACTAAATTTGGTACATACATGAAGGGTGAGCAGCTTACATAGGGAGGGAGCTAGCATTTCTCAAGCCTCCGTAACAGGACTTGTCTATACTTGAGTGTCCCTGCAAAAAGGGGGCTACTTCCATGTGATAGATGGGCAAGCTCATAGAAGTATATGGCCTGCCCAAGTTCACATAACTAGTAAGTGGGTTTGATCCCAGTCAGTGACTCATCCTGCCTATTATGCTGATTATTTTTTTTTTTTCTGACTATGTTTAGAAGAATGTATCTCTATAGTCATAAAACTGATTTTTTTTAGGGGGCTCTGGTTTATGAACCGATTACGGTTGCAAATGAACAGAAGGATGTAAAAATTTTTTTGAAAAATGTCTTATTATTGACATAAGCAACTTCTTAAGAGAACTCTGATAAAGATGTCTATCCTATTAATGTATATGAGAAAACCAGCATTTGAAATGATGTGTCATATGATAAATGAGCTCACCCATTTTCCAAATTATCTGACTTGAACTTCACACTGGATTTTTAAAAAGAATTTGTTGATTAATCTATTGGATTGAGAATCACGTTATTTATTATGTAAGTGATCACTTTATTTATTATGTAAGTGATTTCAGGAACTTTAACTTGATTATTTTTGACTAGAGAGCTGGAAGCATTTGCTGCCATAAGATTACTCTTTCATAGACAGAGAATCCAGATAGAGTGGGGGGAAGGAGGGACCACCAGGCAACACTAAAAGTGGGAGTCCAGGCCTCTGTGAGGTTGTGGCCCCAGGTTGGGTCAGAGGTCACTGCCATCTGGAGGTTAGACCTGAAGGTGCTCTGGGTGGTTGCAGGTATGTTTAAGTCTTTAGGGAATTGGAATTTTGCCACTAATGTCCCTTTTCTAATGGTTGTTGTTGTGTTCGACTCTTTGTGACCCCATGGACTGCAGCATGCCAGGCTTCCCTGTCCTTCACTATCTCTTGGAGTTTGCTCAATCTCATGTCCATTGAGTCGGTGATGCCATCCAACCATCTCATCCTCTGTTGCCCCCTTCTTCTCCTGCCCTCAGGCTTTCCCAGCATCAGAGTCTTTTCCAGTGAGTTGGGTCTTTGCATCAGGTGATCCAAGTATTGGAGCTTCAGCATTAGTCCTTCCAGTGAATACTCAGGGTTGATTTCCTTTAGGATCGACTGGTTTGGTCTCCTTGCTGTCCAAGGGACTTATCTTCTCCAGCACCACAATTCGAAAGCATCAATTCTTTGGTTTTCAACCTTCTTTATGGTCCAGCTTTCACATCCGTACATGACTACTGGAAAAACCATAGCTTTTACTATATGGACGTTTAGAATTTTTAAGATGTAGAAAATAACACATTTCATAAGTCCAAGACTACTGCTTGCTCTTTTGTGATTTATTAGCCTAAATTATTTTAAAAACTTTTATATTATTAAAAACTACTTTTGTGTAGTCCCAAATATATAAAGGTTGTATTTATATTTCACATAGTTCTTGGTTGCCCAGTACATGTTTTCTGAACTGAATCAGATCGAACACAAAGATTTACAAAGTAGGTTAAATGTACTATACCATATTTTATAGTCTCTTAATTAGATTTGTTTGCTGGCATGGGTAAATTTTTTTTTTTTAATATACCAAGCAGGACAGTAGAGTATTTAATACAATATAACTGACAAAAGCAATGAAAAAGTGTCATATACCTGATGCATTGAGATCTAGCATCAGGGGCTGGGGAGAAGCCCTGCCGGAAGCCGTGCACTCCTCTGGAAGTGTCAGGGTCAGCTCTGGGTGGTGAGTCTCATTCAAGACAGAAATTCAGGCCAGTCGTTTAAAAAAAAATCTCTTTCCAGAAACCGAAAGCTCCAGCATCTCCTGACACAGTGGAAGATTTCTGCCTTTCCTTTCCTAAACCCCCAGTGGACCCCGCGAAGATTAGAAGAATAAGCAGTGCCCGGGCGCGTTTATTCAGGGCGGCCTCCCAGGGAGCTCTTCTGCCAGCCAGGACCCTTCTTCCCACTCAGCGTAAGGAAAATCTTTAAAACGTAATATACTTTAAAACCTGGGGGCAAGCATGTTTCTTGAATTTACACACAGGAACTATGTGTATATGATTTTTTACGTTAACTAAGACTTAGTATCGTGCCAAAGCTGGTTAAGAAACATTTGTATATTTTTCTGGGTGTCTATGAAGAATACCTAAATATTAGTTTGTTTTTTTTTTAATGTTACTTGGTAGAAAAAGAATCTTAGGATACGTGTTTTTTTAGTGAATGAGTTCACCTACACTGGAAGTAATTTCTAAATTAGAATTCCAAAAATTGTTCATTTCATTAGGCATATTTAAGATTTATATAATGTACACTCATGAAAATACCTTTCTGATCCCATGTGAAAATTAGAAACACAACTTGAATGGGACTTTTCCTACAGCCCCAGAAATGTTGGCTGCTGCTGCTGCTAAGTCACTTCAGTCGTGTCCGACTCTGTGCAACCCCATAGACAGCAGCCCACCAGGCTCCCCGTCCCTGGGATTCTCCAGGCAAGAACACTGGAGTGGGTTGCCATATCCTTCTCCAGTGCATGCAAGTGAAAAGTGAAAGTGAAGTTGCTCAGTCGTGTCTGACACTTCGCGACCCCATGGACTGCAGCCTACCAGGCTCCTCCATCCATGGGGTTTTCCAGGCAAGAGTACTGGAGTGGGTTGCCATTGCCTTCTCCAAGAAATGTTGGCAGGTGTCTTAAACCTGTAAACAGAGAAGATAAAAACCTCAGATTCTAAGGAATGTCCCGGTAATTGGAATCACCCCTTGTCCAGAGCATACTAAGAGTTTTACAGACTGTAGCAAATACTCCATTAGTGGGGTGACAGTCAATTCAGTGGATCACACCAGCATTTAAAATATAAAGTAGGATAAAATAGAATGGAAAATATCAGAACACATTGCAGACAGTGAACGTTAGTATGTCTTTAAGGATTTCACTTCAGCCTCGTATGTGTGTTCAGTATCATATTATAAATTTACTATACATCATGCTTACAGCATATTATACATTTCTCATTACTAAAATTACACCGTATTATACATTTCCTGAAAGTTGAAAATCCAGTTTAGCTGGGGCTGACAGAACCAGCCATCCTTCCGTCGACAAGGATTGATGAAGAAAGGGCAGGTTTACACTCACAGAGAGGAGACACTGCACATGATCCCAGAAGTTACGGTAGAAGCCACTCCCTAAGCATCCTACTTGTGTCACATATAAGCCTTTTCTCTTAACTAGTCACCAGCATAAATGTAGATCTCATGGAGGACACTAGATGCATGACTGTTTATGTGAGTAGCCCTCAGCCCCATTAGCCTGGTGTGTGATCTGCAGTTCCCGGGCCTCCCCAGCACACTGCACTCACTTTCCTGTCTGGTCCCTATGGTCCCTGACACAGCTGAAGAGAGAGAATCAGGGGGAAAGGAAGGGGCAGGCAGCACAGGGTGTGCGGGCCACGCTCAATGCTGTAAGAAGTGTGTAATTAGGCATTCTGCGTTACCTCGCTGTCCCCATTTGTTTCTCTTCTAATAGGCAACTGGCTATTTATTGAGCACCTACTAGCTGCCAGGTACCAGTTTAGGCCAACAGAGTCTTGCCCTCAAAGGGGAGATAGACAGTAAACAGGAAAACCCAGAGATAAGATAATTAGGCTCCGATGAGTGCTAGGAAGAAGATAAGCTGGATCGTGGGACGGGAGTGACTGTGGCAGAAGGAATTGTGTCAACTCTGGAAGGTGTCCCTGAAGAGGTGGTATCTGAGTTGAAATGTGAATAATGATAAGAAGACAGCCAGGTAGAAATCTGTGAGCACAGTGCCCAGGCTGAAGGGGCAATGAGGCTCGAGGGGGGTACAAGTTCAGCTGGTGGACCCTGAGGCCTGTGTGGCCAGAAGGGGGAGGGAACTGAGGTCCCAGAGCCATTTGGGGCCAGGCCAGTGGGAGGATGTGGCCAGGGCTTTATCCTTGCTGCAGTGAGAGGCCAAGACAGGATTTAAGCAAGGGAGAGACATCATCGGGCTTCTGTTTCTCAATAGACGCTGCACTTTTAGAGTCACCGAGGAACTTTTCAGATGTTGCTCCACCAAGGCCCCCAGCAGACCAGTTACATCAGAAAGAGTTGGTACCTATGGGAGCCAAGTCGAGAGGGGATGGCTTCGGCAGCCACACGGTGTGGAGTGAGGTCAGACTCAGATAGGAAGGGCGCCGCTTCTCGTAAACAGGAGGGCAGAGTTGTTGTTTATGCAATGTTTTTGCTTCTGAGCCCAAACACCACACACATTTAACTCTTGGTGGCTCCCACTTGAAACCCGGGCTGCTTGCTGAGCTGTTCCCACGTAGTGTGGAGGTACCAGGAGAGGTGGACATTTCCCCACCGGCTGAAGCGTGTCTCTGTCTGGGTTCTTCCATCCACCCTGTGGGCAGTTGCCCCCTTCACCATTCCCACCAACCCTGGCAGTCTGCGTCAGCGCCCAGGAAACAACGGCAGTAAAAAGTCATTGTCTTTTTGAAAGCGCACATCACCCAATTTAAAAAAGTGTTCTAATGCTCCAGGCTTGGACTCCCTGTCCTTTGTACAGGAGCTCCCTGGGCTTGTCTCAGAATCCCTATTGTTTAAGAAAAGGTATCTTTTGTTGAGAAACAGGCTGTAAAGGCTGCTGTGCAGACGGGGCCAGAGGGTGTGTCCCTTCCCCTGGTATGAAGTCTTTAGTAGCTGACAACTCCCCCAGCAGAGTTGGGGGGGCGTGGTGGCAGGTTTGGAATTCCTGATTGAGGAAAATAAGAGAAGAGATGTGTATAGTCAGGTTCATGGGGCCAGCAGTGTAATCTCTTCTGTTCAGATAGAGGTTTTGGCTGAAGGTGACCGTGTCACTCTGGTTATTCCAGCTAGATGGAGACCTCCGAGCAGGTTCCACCTTCTCACAGCCCTTGTATCTTAGCCATCCCAGACAGGCATCCTGCATGGGCTTCCTGAATGTCCCCGGACTCTGTGCTCTCCATCCCACTGATGCCACGCCACGTTTATCGCCTCTCACCCTATCCCTGGTCATCTGGCACTCCTGTCTTGCTCCACCTTCAGCTTGGTAGGGGGTTGCGTGTGGGTCAGCATTGGAACCCTCAGCCCTTGGAGGTGTCAGAGCCTGATCACACTGAGCGCCCACCCAGACATGGCTGTGAGCAGCAGCCTTGTCCTTCTATCCTGGTGGGCTGTGAAAAATGATGACTTTCTCTCAGTGTGCCATAAGGAACAAGAGGTCAGGAAGCAAATAAAAATCAGATTGCTTATCTTCTTGCTGAAAACCCTTCAGAGAGCCCTTGCTGTGTCTAAAGGAGTGGTTGCCAAACTAAGTTCCAGGGAACACTTTTGGCAAAAATGCAACTTTTCCTTGGAGTAAAGGTCCCGTGCTCTGTTGCCATGCATGTGAGCAATTACAGGATGGGGAAGGCCATCTGGTGAAGTCCCCTGTTTAGTTTTACTTTAGCCCAGCATTTCCCAGACCTACCTGGCTATGGACTATGTCTTTGGAAAACACAGTTTGGGAAACAGTGACCTAACACAGAAGTTGGCAAACTTTTCTGTGAAGGGCCAGCAAGTGAATAATTTAAACCTTCCAGGCCTCAGAATCTTCTGGTCAACCTTCTCAACTCTGCCAATGCAGTGGGAAAGCAACCGTAGACTGACCAGTGAAATTTGAAGTTTCATATAATTTTCACGTTACAAAGTACTGTTCTTTTGATTTTTTTTTTTTTTTGATCCATCATCCAGACATATAAAAGCCATTCTTAGCTTGCATGCTACATAGAGGCAGGTGGTAGGCCAGGTTTGGTGGGGCTGCAGTTGAGTGACTCGTGGTTCACGGGTGAAGTCTTCTCCCTCCAGTGTGCACAGCTCCGCCCCAGCCTCACGTTCCAGGCCCTTCTCAGTCCTCTCTTTTGCCTGCCCACCCACTCCCCGCCCCTGGTCCATGCACCAGCAGTATGGAACCCTTGCAGTTCCCCTAACCCATCCTGCTGTTTTGAGCTTCATGCAGGCTCTGCTATATAATTTGTTGGACCCAGTGAAAAATGAGAAAATGTGAAGCTCTTTGTTCAAAAATTCTTTAGAACTTCACGATGGCAACAGCAAAGCATTAAGCCAAGTGTGAGGCCCTTGTAAGCCTGGGGCCTAGCTTGACTCAGGTCCAGCTTGGACCCACGTGAAGCCAGCTCTCATCCCAGACCTTTGCTCCTTTTTCTCAGAAAAAAAATTTTTTTTTGGAGGGGGTGCTCCTGCTAACCCTTTGGAATGCTTTTCAGGCTCCACCTTCTCTGTAATCTTTCCCTGAGCAACTCTAACCCCTCAGGACTCTCCGTGCACTCCTCCTTACCTGGCGCAGACCACACTGCTCTGCATTTCTCTCTGGACAGATCTGCCTCTCTGTTTTCCCCTACTAGACTGAGTGGAAAAGGGGGTTTCTCTGTTTGAAGCCCAGGAGCCTGAAACAGGGTGTAGTCTGCAGTAAGTGCCAAAGAAATATCCTGAAACAGGACAGTTCCTATTTTCATGGTAAGGCTACTGATTGTTGGATCCTTTTGAAATGTACCCATGATCTACTACAAGATGAGTACAGCATGCTGCATGTATTTGCCAGAGGGACCCGAGTTTCGTCACTCAGGCTCGGTTGAAGGGTGGACCTCAGGCAGAATTAAGAGTGAGCCCCGGCTGCTCTTTGCTGTCGTGCTAACTGACCGCCCCCTCCTTGTTTGTGAACACAGAGGCTGCTGCTCCTCCGTCTTCAAGTAGGGTTGCGTTTTCCCCTCTAGAGCAGAAGCTCCATAGCGGCTGGGACTTCTCACCTCACCCCTAAGCCACCAGCCCCTGAGCATCTGGCACATGGCAGCGCGTGCTTCATAAATATTTATGGAGCGAACAAGTGAAAGAAACGAATACTAAAATATAGGGACAGGCTAAAAATGCTTTGTAATCTGAAACGGAGTATGTGCTTTGTAATTCAGTCCTCAAGATGTTTAAGGATGTGTGGTGCTATGGAGAGAGCCCTGGACTTGAGTTCCATGAATAATAATGACCACGACTTCTGGGTGTTGAGTGTGCTAGCTCTATGGAAGCCACTTTACCAGGCCAGATCACTTAATTCTCCCCACGTCTCCTAGAGGTGGGGACCGCTGAGAAAGAGGAGAGAAGCTGAGGGAGCTGCCCGCATCCCACAGCCTGTACCTGACCCCAAGTCTGATAGAATGCCAAGCCTGCCCTTTCCCTGCCATATATCCTAGCTCTCCTCAAACTTGCTCTGTGACCTTGGACTGATCACCTTTTGGGTTCTCAGTTTTCTCATCTGAAAAATGAAGGCTAGACTAGCCAATCTTTAAAGTTCCTTTCTGCTGTAAAATTCAGTGTTTTGAAAGCACAGAGCTTAGTCAGAGGTGGTTTTGTTATTGTTGGGTTTTTATTGGTTTGATGGTTCAAGCACAGAAAAGGAAACCTTGAGTCATTTTGGAAAAGCTTGCAAAACTACTTCTGTATGAGAAATAGCTCATCCTCCTTGCCCCTTTGAAAAACATGTGTTATCAGGAACTAGAGTTGAGTAGCAGCATCATGGGTCAGCTATTCCTAATGTCAATTTGCTGAGGAAGAAGCAGTGTTATATTTTAAATCTAGGATCTTGCCACTATAAACACAGTAGATGTTTCAGTTCAGAGACTGGACGTCCTTTTCTTTGCAACTCTTATTTCTCTTGAGAAAGCCTTCCAAGTGTTCAGGTGCCCTCCTCTACCGCTGCTGGAAAATGGTCTGCTGGGCCCCTACGAGCCAGCTCCTGCTCCTCTGACCACCTTTCTCCTCCCAACCCTGTCACACACGCCACTTACGCTGTCCCCTGAGGGCCCCAGACTCACTCCTGCCTTTGGGTGTCTGCACCACCAGTTCCCTGCGATAGAAACACAGTCCCTCGTCATCTGACAGCTCGATGCCTCCCTTCCAGTAAGGGTTTGCCTACCATGCCCACCTGTTAAAATTTGTTCCCTGCCCCCATTCCCAATCCCAAGCCCCTCTTCCCCCTTCTCCACGTTTCTGCTTTTGTTTTTTCCCATAGCACCTACCCTCTTACATACTTCACTTACTATGGTCTGTTACTTATTGTCTGTTGTGTAAACAGGTGTACTGTAAGGATGTAAGCTCTGTGAGGGCAGGGATCTTTGCTCTGTCACTAACGCACCCCAAGTGCTTAGGACAATGCCTGACGTCAAGAAAACACTCGATATTTCTGAATGAAAAAGTTCCAGCATGATCAAATCCAGGAAGAAGCATTGCTATGGGACACAGAGGTATTTATGTGGACTAGGTAGTTCATAAACCTGAATTTGAGTATTTGCCTACAGTGAAAGAAGGGAAAGCCTGGCAAACTGCAGTCCATGGGGCCACAGAGAGTCACGGAACAGCTGAACAACAACAAAACTCTAAGCTAATAGAGCTAAGATCTATTAATTTTCACCTGCTGAGTTGATGATGTCAAGCCTGAATTAGTGATGAGGCCTTGCATGTATTCAGGGAGATTTTCTTTTTTATTAATAGATTTTATTTTTTAGAGCAGTTTTAGGTTTCATTTTATAGCCAAAGTGAGTAGGAAGTACAGAGAATTCCCACACCCTCCACTTCCCACCTCCTTTCCCCTATTAGTTAACATCTTGCCTTAGTGTAATGCTTTTGTTACACTAGATGAGCCAATATTGATATATTGTTATTAAGTAAAGCTGTTCAGGGAGGTTTTGTCCATATAATTCCAGACTCAATTATAAGTAATATATAATTTTTAAATTGTATAAATTCTTGGATTAAAAAAAATATTGAAAGACGGTGAATCCTAAAATAAATGCTTTGACAAAACATTTCCTTGGTTATTACAGCAACGAGAGTGGGATCCGAAGAAACAGTTAAGACAAGGGACTCTGTGGTGAAAATAAATGGGATTTACTTAACAGAATCAAAGGCCATTGGCCACTTAAAGCGTCATCCACTTCAGCTAACATATGATGGAGACTTCAGTAAAATCACGGAGCAAGAAATGTTTAAAGGGGCGACGTCCGTGCTGTTTCATCTCAGAAGTGGAGGGTCAGTATTCTTTTCACTTAATTTCCAGGTCAGAGCAACTGTGTCATCTACCAGTTTGTTCTCTCTGTTATGTAGATGATTGATTTGCATTTTTCCCTTTTATGTAAACAAATTTTAAATTTATGATGCATGAGTAGGAGAGATTTCTTCTCAGGGCTGAATGGGGTTGATTTTACGTCTCCCTCTTTACTCCTCAGGAAAACATTTATTCGTACCTGCCAAAATGCTGCTTTGATAGGGCTGTCAGACTAAAGTCTCTGCTTTATTTGGGCTGTTCCAGCCAGCCCTTGAGTGATGACTGATCATACTGTTTGTGTTATGTGGGATTCTTGCCCGGCCTGGAATTTCTCACTACCTCCCTTTAGGTTAGTTCACTCTTGTGGACTCCACCAAACTTGATTTATCTTATTTTCCAGTAGAAACTTGGATTAAAATATTTATTTTGCAAACTAGAGTTAAAACAGGAGAGTCCTGTGGATTTCGCTTATCTGTAATACCTCACTACTAATCCCTCGTGAAATGAACGATCAGGAGTTACTCTGTTTCATACCACATTCCTAGAGAAGGCTTTTTTTTCCCACCCCGGTCTGTGTTGACCCTTTCACCAGCCCCTACCTATGTAAGAACCCCTAAGTTCACACCATGTTCTTAGATATGGTTTTCTAGCAATTTTCCTACCATATTAAGGATTTGTAGAGAAATGTGCACTTTGTGAATTCTTACACTGGTGTTTTCCTAAGGAAGCCTTGAATAACTGGGGAACCAGGGGGGGAAAGAGAGCAGGCTGTGGTTTCCAGTCCCAGCCAGCAGTGGTGCTAAGACGGGCAGGAGGTCTTGAACTGGACAGGGTCACTCAGAGATATTTTTCTGTGATTTTCCATTGGGTCATTGTGAACAACTGCCCAGTTAGGATTTGCTTAACAAGATTAAATTCCATGGGCCATTTTAAGACCAAGTGCTTGTTGCCCTCACTTTAGATTCGGGTCTGACTTTGGCTTGTACGTATGCCGGGTGCTTAATACTGCCTCCACCCCTACTGGCTGCTTGGCAGTTGGTTAGTTTAGCTGAACTGACCTTGTCTGCTGACACAGCCTGAAGAGCGTTGCACACGCAGACTTTATATTAGGCAACCTAGTAGTCCTTGTAATGTCGCTTTGCATTCAGAACATTTTTTTAAATTAAAGGAAAAATGAAATGTCTCCTTAAGTGGAAGAGAAGGACTTCAAATTGGGACTTTGGGAGTTGAGCACAAAACATCAAACTGGCCATTGCAACAAATCTTTTCCAGTTGGTGAATAAGAATAGGCTGCGAACCTCAGAGCTTAAACATAAAAGGCAGCAGGAGAACTTGTGTTTCTTTCAGCGCTGAACTGAAACGGAAACATTTATCTTGCTGCACCCATCCTTACAGTAATTAAAGTTGACTAGGAAAAAACAGACAAGAGCTGTTTTTCTTTTCTTCTTTTGCAAGCCTTCAAATGTTGTGGAATAATCTAGGAGGGTTCAGTATTTATTCCTCAGTCTGGGACAGCAAAGGCATTTTCGGTTACATATTTTTATCTCACACACAGCAGAGGAGAAATCAGTTAGGGACTGGTGGCACTTCTTCCTGACGGTCCAGAATTAGGAGGTGCTGGGCGGCAGCACTGGTTGCTTTCTTTTCGCTTTGTTAGGATGTCTTTTGCATCGTTCAGTGAATTGTGTCTGCCCTGGATTTGTCATACACCCTGGCAGGTTTAATTTCCAGTAACATTTTGGCTTTATGAATCTTTACCCCCTTTAATCATTGGATGGGATTTTTGTTGAGGTGGTGCCAGAAAAAAAATTTTTTTTATACAGTAGGATTAAAACAAACCAGAAAATGGAAATTCTTAGCAGTTCTTTCATTAATTGCATTCATGAATCAATCTGGAACACTTGAGATGGTTGTTTCTGGTAAACATTTAAGCAAATAATTCCAAGAAATGATCTTTGCTGTGTAGTGGAGTATTCCCAGTCTTGATGCTAAAGCCCTACCCTCAATTAACATGTTTTCATGTTTAGACCAGAAAGTGGGAAATGAAGACTCCTGTCAGTGAGCTGAGCTGGCTGGAGAAGGGAGAAAAGGGATTGCGTAACTGGAGCTGACAGCGGGTTGAGGGCTGAGAAGGAGAGGGCGGAGGAAGGGAGGTCAGGCTCCGCACAGGGTCTTTGCTGCTGATCTGGCGTGGGAGCCGCCACCTTCATGCCTGTGCTTCATGCCTAGCGAGAGAAAGGAGTAGTTTAATTTGGTGAAACCGTGTTGATTTTAGGGAAACCCTTAATTTAGAACAAACTCAGACCTGGGGTGGACTGGAGTTTAACTTTATGTTGGTCGTGATGGAAAAAGCACTTGCTAGACGAGGCATCGTTGCTGACAAGGTTGGGGGTGGGGAAGTGGGCACTGTTTAACTTTCCAGACGAGAAAAGCACTCTCCAGCCCTCACTGAACTGTCATCTTCAAACCATGTGCCAATCAGTGACAGCCTGTGTGTCCATGCGAGGATTCCAAGTTTGGCAGGCCTGCAATCAGCAACACCCCATCTTCTCTTGCTTTATGTTGCTATATGTTTTGAAAATAGCTTTCTTCAAAATACATATGTGTGTGTGTATCTCCATCATCTATCCAGTGGTTCTGTCTGATGAACCCTTTTATACATCTGCTTTTAAAAAGCTTCTAAGAGTTTCTGTGTAAATATTGTTCAATTTCTTGTGGTTTGGAAATGTGATTTTTAGGAGGAAAGTCCAAGAGCAGTTACTTGTGGAGGGTTCAGAACTCTTTGGGGGTCAGAATCTGTGGGTTCAGAATCAGTTCTCTCTCAGCCACTTGATTCAGCTGTATGTTCTTTTTTTAAAAAGTTTTTTTTTTTTTTTTAATTTGTTTACTTGGCTGTGCCAAGTTGTCACTGCAGCACGCCAGTTCTTTAGTTGTGGATGGGAACTCTTAGTTGAGGCACATGGGATCTAGTTCCCTGACCAGGGATTGAACCCGGCCCCCCTGCATTGGGAGGTCAGAGTCTTAGCCACTGCACCATCAGGGAAGTCCTCAGCTCTGTGTTCTTGGACAAGCCTCTGAACACTTCCAAGGGCTCAGTTTTCTAATCTATAAGCTGTGCTCCTTTCACCCCTGTGTCCTCCTAGCACTCACCAAAAGCTGTGAAATGAGAGTAGTCGGTTCAGAGGTGGGCATGTGATCTACACCAGGCCAATTGAATCCTTCCCTGGGACTTCTGCCAAAGCCTTTGGGGAAAGCGCTCTTCCTCAAGGTTCCCAGGCTGTAAAGAATGACATAGTCGTGGAGCCAACAGTGGCTATTTCATTGCCTGTAGAGGGTGACTGACAGGAAGTGACGTATAAACAAGCAGCGCCAAGGAATGGAGACAGTGACTAAGTTCAAGGATGACATATAAGCCCCTAAATCCAGCTGTGCGTGAGGCCACCACATCCACAATATGTTCTTTTCTCTCTCTCTCTCGCCCTTCTTTCTTTTCTTCTTTCTTTCCTTCCTTCCTCTTTCTTTTCTTTCTTCCTTCCTTTATTTACTTTGACAGGAACAGCTTATGGTACTTTAGTTTTTTGTCATTTGGAATATGGCAACCAAGAGTCTTGTTAACCTGTTAGACTCTGTGAAATAGAGATAAAGACAAGGACAAAGCAAGAAACAAAGCGAGTCTCTCCGTTAAGGAAGATGTATCCAGCAGTCTTTAACTAGAGAAATGAGAGGTAAGGATGTGAGCAAGCCACAGGAGAAATGGGGAAGCCACAGTCAAGGCCTCATTCAGGAGCCAGAGTGTGGGGAACCCCCTGTCCAGTGGTTAGGGCTTTATGCTTTCACTGCTCAGAGTCCTGTTTCAGTCCCTGGTCAGAGAACTAGGATCCCACAAGCCGTGCGGTGTGGCCAAAGTGCAAAGAGCTGAAGTGTGAAGCAGGACAGGGGAAATGGAGCTGAGAGTGACACGCTCTCCTCATTTCGTGTGATCCATCCAGTTGTGTGTGTGTGTTTATGGGGGAGGGAGTTTGATAGATTAGAACCTAAGGAACCCAGCCTGTGAAGAGGCTTTTCTGTGAGTCACGAAACCTGCTACATACTGTACACATGCTGCAGGTTGAGAAAAAGGACAGACTTTTCAGACAGATATTCAGGGAAAAGTTGAAGCTACAGAGCACCCCAGTTCTCGCCCTGCATGGACTGTTTTCATTCTTCAACAAATCCATGGCTCTGTTTCAAGATAAATAACGCTAGGACAAGAGTGAACATGGAACCCGAGCATAACTTTGTAATGAACATAACAAAAGACAGATGAAGGAAATGGGTCGCAAAAGGAACTGCCCTCCAAGAATAAGGAGAGTTTTACAAAAGGGAAAAGAGCTCTCCGTTGGCTTGTAAGAATGCAAATTAGAGATTTTAAGTCCTTGATCTCGTGAAGAGAGAGAGTACACTCACAGTTCTTAAAAAAGAAATGAAATAAAAATGTATAAACATGGAGAGAAAAGCCATATCAAAAGTAAAAGCAGCTGAAAATGCAGTCAGATGTGGTGGTTAAGCTAGAGGAAATCAAACATAGAGGAGTGAATGAGAAAATAGGAAAATGATTAGAGAGACTGAGATAGAAATGAGAGGCATGGCACTTGTATTCCTGAAGGGGAGAGTTCTCTTCCCTTCCCCCATCTTACTTTGACTAAGTGCCAGGCACTCTTCCAAGTGATTTACATATATTAACTCATTTGATATTCACAACAACCCACTGAGAATGGAAAAGATGGGAACAAGAAAAATATTGACATAATAGAAGATGACGTTCTGAAATAGAGATTCAAATCCGAAACTCAAAAGGACACGTCATGTCCCAACAAAATTTGACATGGAATAATCCACACTAAGACATTTCTAACAGTGTTCAGCACTAGTACCGTGCCCAGTACGTAGAACACACCCCATTAGAAATTGCTGATTGAGTGCGTAAATGCAAGAAGGCGGCCTATGGCGATCAGGCTGAACACGCAAGTCCCATAGAAGGAGAAAAAGGCTGGCTGCCTCTGGCTTTATTAGAGTTTCTCTCAGTGCTGGAAGACAGTGGAGTAAGGCCTATGGAGTCCTGAGTTCCAGCCACGTTGTCCTTCAGTTAAAAGGCAACAGAGAGACCTTTTCATTGTGAATGGATTGGGGGACTACAGTATTCACACACTCGGTAGAGAACTCTTTGACAACAAAATGATGAGTCAAACTTCAGAACTGAGAAACGAGGGAGCTATCATAAAATTATCCATGGTGAGTATTGACTTTGTTTTCATATTGAATTTAAACAACTCTGAAAATGATGGTTACGGAACAGAAACCTTGACGATTGTAATATTAGCATAAATAACCAAAACTGGTTCCTGGGAGAAAGTGTGAGTGAATAGATGTGTCAGTAGCTCCAGTCTGAAATTGAAATATGTAGTTGAAAGAGTGATTTCAGCATCCTAATGCTTTTTATTCTTTCTTTTCTTAACTTTAGAGAGATCTTTTAGAAACTAATATCTCTTGTGAAGACCCATTCATCTGAAGCTCTACAATTCCTTCAGTTTCTGTTTCTCTGTCATATTGAAGTAAAATTTATACTTTATACTTTTAATTACATTGACACATATAGTATTTGTGTGTCAAATCCCATTTATATGTATCTTTTACCTGCCCTCATTCTTTTGTCTTTTCATTTGAATATATGCAAAATATATCTGGAATGGTGTTTGCCACATATTAACTATTTATTTCTGGGTGGTGGGGTCCTAGATGATTTTCTAAATCTTGTTTGTACTTCTTATATTGCCTGGCCTTAAAAATAATAAATATATCATTTTTTCCAAACATAATGAAGTTATTATTCTTTTAAGAAATTAAGTAAATGTGACTGAGAAACTGTTTCCTCTGGGAAAGACAGATGTGACCAGAATGATTTTGTGGAGTCCCACCTTCTTTGACAGCATCTATTTGACAAGGATTTCATGATGAGCAAAGCCCTGGACTAGTGGGGTTGGGAGATACACAAATAATCCCCATCCATGAGGCCCTTCCTGACATGTCAGGCTCTGATGCTCAAGCGCAGTTCTTGGAGCAGCAGCATCTGCATCACCTGGGAGCTTGTTAGAAGTGCAGGGTCTCAGACCTGCTGAATTAGAATCTGCATTTTATAAGGTATCCAAGTGATTCTAATACACACGAAAGTTTCAGAAGCACTGTTCAATGATTAACACTAGAGGAGTGAAAGAACTGGAAAAAAGGGCCTTGGGAGTTTAGAGGTGCAAGAACCTATCTCTGACTTGGAGATCAGGGAAGGTTTCCTGGCCTCTGTGGGGTTTGGGATGCCCCTTGAGGATGATTTTCAAAAGCGGGGTGGGAAGGCTCTGTGTTCTTTGCTACAGGAGCAGCATAAGCCACAGGGGGATTTGACTTGGTGGTAGGTTCAGAGAAAGGCAGATGGCCTGTTGTAGTGGACACATGGGTCCTGATGCTGTAGACTAGTACATGGAGCGCTGAGAGGTTTTCAGGGGAGTGATGCTGGCAGCTACATGAAGGACAGTTGGAGAGGGAAGAGGAGTTGTAGCCGTTCCAGTGGGAAGATGATTATGTGTGAGCTGGAGCAGCCCACTGGGACATGGGAATGGAGAGCAGATCGTCAAAACCATGTGGAATCATTTCCTCAGAAACGCCGTGGAACAGGGTAAATGCCAGCAACTCTCCACTGTGCTGATGTACTCGTTGCTGCCATAGTGAGAAGCTACAGGGCTCTTCATGTGAGACCCCTTGAAACTGGAGCTGTAAAAGGTGAAGGGGAACATGGAACTGTGGACTTTCACTCTTAAGTAAGGGAATTTAAGCCTAAGTTAAGCTAATGTGATTAGCTACAAAGCAGTGTCTAATCAACTTTCTATATACAGAACTTGAGTAATAATCACTTGGGTTTCCGTGAAGGCTCTGGTAAAGAATCCACCTGCAATGCAGGAGACGCAGGCTTGCCTCTGGGTTGGGAAGATCCCCTGGAGAAGGAGATGACAACCCACTCCAGTACTCTTGCCTGGAGAATCCCATGGACAGAGGAGCCTGGCGGGCTGTAGTTCACGGGGTCACAAAGAGTTGGATGCATCTGAGCAACTGAACAACCATAACCAGTTAGTGATTATTGAGAAAGGTGCAAGAGTATATATATGCATAGTCTCTGAAAATGTATATTTTAAATCTTGGACCACCAACTCAAAGCTATGGTAACCTTGGAGGATTCTCTCAAAATTTTGATCTTCTGACCATTCCTCTAAAATCATATTCTTTAATTTCACTGTTTCTGTGTAACCATTTATGTAGAATTCAATTTTAGTGTTAGTTGTTAAGATAGAGTACTAGTGTCTGGGAACTGTGTGTCTGGGGCTTCAGGCTATGAAGACATGATAAAGAGACCAACACCTTTTGGTGGTGGCATTCTTGAACTGCAGTCAAAAAATCAAAGAGACTGCAGAGCAGGGGCCAGCAAACTAAGGCCCATGGGCCAAATCCAGCCTACTTGTTTTTGTAAATAAAGTTTTATTGGAACACAGCCATGCCCGTTCATTTATCTACTGTCTCTGGCAGCTTTCACACTACAGCCCCAGAACTGAGTATTTGTGACAGAGACTGTGTGACTGCAGAGCCTAAGATGTTTACTGCCTGACTTGAATCTATACAGCTTGAGTCTAGTTCTAAAAATGAAAAGTCGTCTTCTTAGGGCAAGGAAAATGTTAGCTCAAAATTTGCTAAATTTTCTTTTTATCATGTGTATCTGTTAAAATTTTCTTCTCCATTTTCACATGTAATTATTTCCCAAATGGAAAAATCTCCCCTAATTCCAAATCCTCCCACTTATCTACTTCTTTATATCTTTTTTAGTTATTACTCCAAAGAAGGAATCAACAAGCTATAGCCCTAGAGCCAGATCTGGCCAACCACCGATTTTGTTTATGTATTTTTTACAGCCCTTGAGCCGAAAAAATTTTTCCCTACATTTAAAAATCATTACATTTTAAATGGTCACAGGAGTATCTATATAATAGCCTCTTTTTTGCCACCTGACCCACAAAGTATAAAATACATACTGTCTGGCTCTTTAAGAAAAAGTTTGTTGACCTCTGCCTAAAGAACCTTGGTCATAGTGATGGGAAGAATTGTCTGAATTATAGCAAGATGTGAATTTTAGAAGACCTTCAAAGAAATATACTTTTCTTTCTTTGGAATATAAATGATCCAGAAGTAGACGCTGCCAACATGACGGTCGTGTGGATGGGCAGTCGTAACCCAGGCCGGATGTGGTGTTACGTTGTCTACAGAGCTTGGTTCTGGTGGTTCAGAATGAAAGGTGGGACTTGTTAATGACTGGGAAGAGAGAACCTTGTTTTTGCTCTGAAACGTGGGCTGCAGAGGAGGGTCCTGGGAATGCCTTTCCCACTCTGCTTTCCTCAGGACTCCAACCTGATTACAGGCAAAAGCAGAGGAAGGGCAGAGCTGAGAGAACTGCAGAAAGAGAGAGCCAAAGCCCTGATCACACCACACCTGAAACCTGAAGCCTACCCCTGGCACTCACCTTTTGGGTTACATGAGCCAATTAATTCCATGTACTATTTAAGTCAGAAGTAGGTTTCTGTTATTTGTAGACGAAGATATCCCAGTGAAATGGTCTTATTCTGGCTTTAAGAAGGATTTCACAAAAGAGCTTTAAGGAATATTTTCTGGAATTGTTTTATTCTTGGTACATCAGAAGATATTCCAAAAAATCTAATTATGGTCTTTAACAGCATGAAACAGAAAGCTGAGAAGAAGAACAATTATACTGGATGACTGAATCAAGATCTAGAAACATCTAATAGGCAGGAACTCTTTGCCAAGTATAATTGTGAAACTTAATGAGGAGTCCAGTGTAGATGGGGAAATCTGCCTTTAGCTGCATATGGAAGACAAGACAAGACGTGATGTCACCACCAAAACTGTTCATGCGATTTTAGGCTGCATCATTTAGAACCTCTTCTCTTTGCTCCTCAGGCCACACCTTTAGCTCAACACTGGGTTGCAGACTTTAAAAGGAATCCAGACAAACTGACACTCAGAGTAACTGAACAGGCTGGTAAAGTGATTTGAAACCATATCATATGAGGAGCAGATGAAAGGACTGGAGTCTGTTAATGACATCACTGATACAGCCATGATAACAGTAAAAGCTTACTGAGTACTTGTTGTGTGCCAGAGCTGTGCTAAGCGATTCCACATCACATCGTTTAATCCTCACAACGATCTTACTTTGAGGGGCACTGTCATTTACCACCCCCTCATACGGTGGCTCCGACGGTAAAGAATCTGCCTGCAATGCAGGAGACCTGGGTTCAATCCCTGAGTTAGGAAGACCCCCCCTGGGGAAGAAAATGGCAACCCAGTCCAGTATTCTTGCCTGGAGAATTCCATGGATAGAGGAACCTGACGGGCTATAGTCCATGGGGTCACAAAGAGTTGGACATGACTGAGAGACTAACGCTTTGACTTTTCACTTTCACATATATCAGATAGGGAAACCAAAACTTCGGTTAAAAACTTACCTGAAGAAGTCGCAGAACCATAGGATTAATGCCATAGGAGATGAACTGAAGTGGTAACCATGACATATTCTGAGTATCTGAAGGATTGTCAAGAGGAAGAAGGATGAAGATTTGTTTCATTAGAAGAACCAGGATCAGTGGGTAGAAGTTAGAGTGAGATGGTTCTTCTTTGAGTACAAGGCCATCTAGTCTTCTCTTTAGCAGAGGGGGAATTTTCCTGGATGCCTCCCTCTCTGCTTCATGCGCTCTGTGAGACACAGGCTGTACTGTGCCACAGAAACCCTATTAGAGCCACCCTCGCCAGACTGGAAAGTTGTTCCTCCAGCCTCATCTTCTTGGACTTGTTAATCATGCTCACTTTCTCAACATGCTGGACTGCATGAGAGCATATGTTGTCTCTCTCTCTTTCCTTTGGACCCCTTCTCCCCTTTCTATTCTTTACCCCTGACTGTCTGAGACAAGGCCATGTCCTGAGATTCTGGTCTTGGGGCCACTGTTCTGATGCTTCTCATCCTGGTGTATTGCTTGGACCTTTAACGGAGCTCCTTTCCCGATTTTCACATCTCCTTTGCCAATGATCCACTTATCATCAGAAACTCAACCTGGCAAAACACAAACTTGCTTTACTCCTCAAACTGTGCTGCTCTTTCACCTCCCCACTTCTGTTACAGCGGCCCTGCTGTCCTGTTCCTCCGCGTCTGCCTTCTCGTCTTTCTTCAGCCTGGAATCAACCACCAAATCCTACTGACTTTTCACTTATAGAGTCTCTTGAATTTGTTCCTCCTTCTCCAGTCCCACCATCACCCTTAAAGAATTAGTGCTTGTTACCTCCCTCCAAGTCTCATAAATACCACTGTCATCACATAACTTCAGATCTCATCATTTCCTTATTTAAGAACCTAGGACAGATCCTTATTGACCATCAAATTGGGTCTATTTATTCAACCCAAGGTTTCAAGCGGCTGTTCCCAATACCTCCCAGCAGAAACTTATTCCTAAATTACTGGCCCTATACAGTCACTGCCCCCACACGCCCTACCCACTAGGCTTCTCCCACTCCTCCTCACCTTCGCTCATGCTGTTCCCCTCCTGAGAGCAGTGTTGTTGTGTGTTGGTTTGACTCTTGTTCCTTTAAGTCCCACCCGGTGGTCCACGTCTCCCTCTCAGTAATCACTCCATCCTCAGCACTTTTCTTGTCCTTATAACCTGCTGAATTTCTCGTTCTAGTATCTGGTTAGAGACTCCATCAGAGTTTTCCATTTAAATAAAAGCTTCTTTGGTTCCTTGAAGCAGGTTTTGATTGTCTTCTGGGCAACACCTTACATGTTCTTTATCACAGTAACACCCACCACTGGATTGCTCAGACAAGTGTTTGTTGACTCAGAACAAAAGAGCAAAAGAATACTGACAATTTATTAAGTTCTTCAAACACAGCAGTCAGTGTGCTAAGTAGAAACATAGCCCTCATTTTAGGAAAAGGAAACCAAGGCCAAGAGGTTCAGTGACTTACACAGGCCACGTGGCAGACAAGGGTTGGACCCCTTTGATCCCAGGTAGTTTGGATCCAGAGCCTGCACCCCCTCAAGCACTGTACCGTGAAGATCACACAGAGGATTAGTGGATGCCAAGGCCAGCCCTGTGCTCTACCTGCAGTGCAGGAGACCCAGGTTCGATCCCTGGGTTGGGAAGATCTCCTGGAGGAAGGAATGGCTACTCATGCCAGTATTCTTGCCCGGAGAATCCCATGGATAGAGGAGCCTGGTGGGCTACAGTCCATAGGGTTGCAAAGAGTCAGACAGGACTGAGTGACCAACAATTTCACGTTCAACCCTGAGCTCTTCTTGAGAACCAGTAGGATCCAACACTGTCAAGGTTTGATGGTTGATAAGAAGGACCCTTCTTAAACATCCCCCCCAAGTGGGGACACACAAATGTGGTATTTAGGGGGGCAGCCTTGTCATGGCCATGTCCTCAGGGAGGAGGGATCAGGGACTTGGAAGGCCGTTAGGTGCAAACTAACCTGCTTGATTTCAGTAGCTGTTAGGACAACGATGAAAAGAAAGGCTTGCCTCTATGGTCCTCAGATTTTCTTATCATTTCTAGGAGTGCTGAGTCTGGGAATGTATTTGGCCTTACACCCTGCCAAACTTTTGGTATTTTGCCTTTTCATAGGATTGATTTCCTTTATTTCTGTCTTCATCGAGATCTCCATTTGGATCTCTACTCTTGAGTGTTGACGAAAAGGATTCCATCCCCATTTCTTTCTCTGACCAGGACTTCTTGCTGCCAGATCTGTTGTTTCGTTGCTGTGTATAAAATAAAGCAATTGTTTTGGAGTATTAAATAATCAGACTCTTTGGGAAGAGTAACTTGATCTTTTCTCTATTGCACGATAAGAGGAAATGTTAAATCCAGTGTTTTTTAAAAAAGGAAATGTTTACGGAAAAAATGATATTGGGAGAAACTAATCCTTGGGCAGCAGTCAAGGCCGAGGGCCAAGACACAGCACTGAACATTCACTGGGAATCTTACTCCAGCGGAAGCAGGAGCAGTGGACAGACAGACTTCCGGATGCTTTTGGCTGACCATGGCCACGTGTGTGTGCATTCTTCATGATTTTTGTGGCAAATATTATATTTGATGATAAAAATGAAATTTTGTCATAAAACTTGCACCATCAATCTCTTGGTGTTTTGTGTTTTTTTACCTTGGAATTTTGTACAGATATTTAAAAGTAACTAGTTTAAGCATCAGCTCTAGCTAAAGAGAAGTTATGTCCTTCCTAGACCATTTCCACATTATATATAACCTTCCAAACGAAACCTAAGCATATAATTCTGCTGTTGGCCAGCCACCAAATTTTCATCTGAAGCACAAAATACTTGTCATCTGGGGACTGCCTGAATTTACTTTCTATTTTTTAACATTTCAAATATTTCTTTAAAATTTTTTTCATAGAATATTAATTTTCAAATAGAGATTGGAGACATGGCAATTTGGTGGAAAGAGCAGTGAATTGGACATTATGAAACCTGGGTTCCAGATCTGACCCCCCTGTGTGATTCCTGGACACATCTGATCTATCTGGGAACAGTTTTCTTGCCTGCAGCACATGTGCACCAGAGTGTGAGAGAAAGAGGTCTCCTGAACGCTCGGCTTTTGCGATTCAAGCACAGCAGAGTTCTTTCTTATTGTAACAGTGACCTCTTGTGGTATAGATCCTTCATCAGTTTTTTTGGTTTGCAAAGTAAACAGGATTTATTTTGTTGTTGTTTCTAAGTAACTGTATTTCGTATTGTAAGGCAAATCTGACTTGTCTTTAATTTTTATTTTTTTTAATTTTATTTTATTTTTAAACTTTACATAATTGTATTAGTTTTGCCAAATATCAAAATGAATCCACCACAGGTATACATGTGTTCCCCATCCTGACTTGTCTTTAAAAGGTAAATCTCAGCTGAAAAATCAGAGGTTGATTAAAATGAGGTAGTAAGAGCACCAAACTCCATTTCATAAGCAAGTCTCTGTGGTTTCTTCAGAAATTGTATTTAGCCTACTCTTGACACAGAAAGAGAACCACTTTGGCTTTTGTGCTGAGTGCTGTGTGTATTCATCTTCCTCACAGAGACCAGGGGAAGAGGCGTCCGAGGGCCTCCTCAAGCTCCCGCAGCCCAGACCAGAGCAGGCTGGACATCAGAGCAGGTGAGGCTCTTGCATTCCTAGAGGTCCCCAGCATCTCCATCTGTAGAATAATCTTTTGTTTTAAAGATGTCTGATGTTGCCTCACTCTGAAATTTCCAGGAACTTTATCCAGTTTGGTCTCACATCAGCATTTATTTTTATAAATTTTTATTATTTTCACAACAGTCTTAGCACTTTACCCTTACTCGACTCCAGTGCCTCAAGCATCTATAGGTTGTAGTCTACACATAAATGATTTTATACTTCCTCACAGACGACTGCACGGAAATTATTTTGTAGAAGCATTTGGAAGGTTGCAAAATGTGACATTTACACAGTTCTTAAGTTGATTGAAAAGGAGTCAAAATCATGGCTTACTTAAATGACACTGTATTAGCTACATCAAACCAGCCCTTTGAGGCTTTAAACTGTTTGAGGAAATACGTAACAATATAAATCACAGGCTAGAAATGCTACAGAATATATTCATGCAGTGGGATATAGCACTTAGAAAAATGACCTGGAGTACATTTATAATACTGAATGAAATGAGTATAAACATAACATCACATGAAAAAATTAAGCTGCAAAAACAAAGGCATGTGTTGTTATGGATACAGATCTATGTGCTAAATGTGATAAAAATAACCATTCAGTTTAGCGTGGTGGTAACCCTTGGGGAGGGGGATGGTTGGGGGAGGCACACAGAGGGCATTAACAATATCTGTAATGTTTATTTCTTTGAAATGAAGAGAAGGAAAATACAGTTAATATTTGACCAGACTATTTGTGGACACACAGGTGTTCATTACCTTCTTCGTATAATTTTTTGGTGCACATGAACTTTTATGAAACCAAGCTAATAATTCAAAAAATATTTTCTTATCTTCCAAACTAATTTCTTATCAATAAAATGACTTTTGTGACCAGCAGGAATTTCTGTAGTAGTCAAGAAAATCTTAGACTGATTTCCCAGTCAGCATTGTTGCTAAGCATCTTACATGTGCATGCTAAAAACAGCAGCCAATAAACATTGTGTTAAGTTTTTGTGTCCCGAACTCAAAGCTGTGGTGAAGAACTATAACCACTGAGACAGCAAAATCTTCAAAAAAACATGCTGAAATTTCTGCTTGACTTACCCAATTTCCTGTTGAATCATAATTTTTATATTTAGCAAACTGTGAACCTAGATGAAAGTGCTCTCTAGAATGTTAGGTTGTTGCCCAAGACTGAGACAAACTGTATTTATTTATCATCTGGTGATCTTAAAAAGTGATCACATGACTGCAGGCTTCCGTTTCTAGGGTAGGAGCTGGGTTAGTGTATAAAATGAGATTTCTTGAGAGCGCAGAGTTGGAGGAGGTGCATGAGGGGAAAGGCCATGGCTGGACACCCCAGCTCACAGGGGGGTTCCTGGGAGAGGGTTGAAAGCAAACTCTTACGCCACAGTGTCTGGCTAACTTCTGTTCTGAGAAGAAACAAGTCTTGGAAGCGCTCGGAAGGGCCTGTGAGGGCCTTTGCTTTCCAAAGGTTAAACAAACTGCTCTGTGATTTCTGGCTCACCCCTGTAATTCAGCTCTTCCTGGGGTGAACACGTTATCAATTTTGTTTGTCCTGACGAACGGTTTGATAATTGTGGTTTCTCACAGAGTGGTTCTGCTTAAGAGAGCATACTGCATAGAAGGTAAAAAACAAACAAACCTGATTTCAACTGAAATCAGTGAAATTTGGACTCACTGAAGTCTGTATTTCTAAGAAGTTTAAGTTTGTCATGGATAATTGTCTATTATATTATTTGTCTGGCTTCTTATCTCTGGGCTTTCCCTTTGCCTTGATGTATGTTGATTTTATTTCTCATACTTTGGACTTTGAGTGTGTCCGACACCTGGGAATATGAGCAACTATGTTGTTTATACAGCTTGAATAGTCGTGTTTACTTTTAGGATCCATATCCGTGATTTATCAGTGTCAGAGAAGATTTGTAAGAGTAATGAGCCAGAAGATGGAGGTGGTGGTCTGCAATCCTTTTCCTGCAGGTCCTGAACCTCAGGAGCTCTGAGAGCTGAGATACTGTATAAACTCATTTAGTGACAGTGCCTGACCTGCGCTGGTGGGAGTCCAGTGCTCGTTTTTGTTTCTTTAGTGTGTTATAGTCATATGTTCTGCTGCAGGGTGCTGCCTCAGAAGACTGTGCTGGCAGTAATATGTAAAGCAGGGTGAGCACCACGTGTGCCTGTGCTAAGTCGCTTCAGTCATGTCTGGCTCTTTGAGATCCATGGGCTGTAGCCCTCCAGGCTCCTCTGTCCATGGGATTCTCCAGGCAAGAATACTGGAGGGGGTTGCCAGGCCCTCCTCCAAGATGCGAACCCGCATCTCTTACGTCTCCTACGTTGGCAGGCAGGTTCTTTACCACTAGTGTCACCTGGAAAGCCTGAGGGCCTGAGGGCGAGGCCTTCAGAGGAGGAAGGCTGTGGATTTTGTCTCTAGCACTGCTTCTGAGTGTCTGGCCCGGCAGCACCCCCGCCACTCCTGGCTAGACAGTCTTTGTTTTAGATCTTGCCTGTGTGCAGTGTAATCGTGATTTGCATTTTCTAATGCGATTTACGTTTCTCCCCGAAGTTATCTTTTAGTTTGCCAGTTTGCTTCAGGGCAGAATAGCCCCCGAAGAGGTCAAGTGCAATGCTGTGAAGCTCTGTGACCTTGGCCAGGTTACTTAATAACCCTGAGCCCCCCTCTCTTCATCTGGAAAATAGTGACAATGTGGGGACCTCCTGAGAGTGTTGTGACAAAAATGCAGACCTGCTGGATCTAAAGTACACCATCTGTGGGAGTTCTGACTCGCCCACAGCTGCCTCCTCAGGCTGCCTCTCTCTCGGTGCTCTGGTGATAACACACAGCCTGATACACTTCAGACAGGGATGACCTCTTTATTGGTTTTTTTTAACCAGGGAAGTGAAACCATGCTGACTGAGTGCTTCTAGATGCTAGGCACTGGGCTCAGAGCTTTGCTTACATCGTGTCTTTGAATTCTCATAACCCTGAAGGCAAATATTTTAATCTCTGTTTTGCTGATGAGGCTCAGAAAGGATAAGAAACCAGACCCTGTCACCCAGTGCGTCAGTAACGGAGTTGGGATTTGAACTGAGGTCTGTCAGCACCCAGAGCTCAGGCTTCCTGTTGCCCCACACAAAACCACTGGTGTGAGAAGCACTGGCCCCACAATAATGTGAACATTTTATTTTCTGTAGGAGAGAAAGTCCCTGCAGGCCTCCCTCTCAGAAAATTTTCCATTAAAACATTTTCAAAATCCTTGTTCTTTACATATCTACAGTTTTCTATTTATTTTATGTTATAGCGGGATATGTTTAAAAAGAAAAAACAAACAAGCAGAAACAAGCCAGAACTCCAGAGTGCCTCGCTGACAATAATATCAACATTTACAAAGCTGAAGGCTTTATGCAGTGTCCCAATCAGAGTTTAAAGTTATGATTTCTTTACATGATCTTTACTGAATTTAATTTGATTTGATTAGAAGACATGTAATTCTCATTAGAATTAGTTGGGTTGGGGGGGCAAAGTGTAATGTAATTCCAGAGTTTATTAATTTTAGGGATGGATAACGAAGTCTCCTTGGCAGTGCTCTAGTTGTAACTCCTTTTTCACGGCTCTTTCTCTTGTTCTGTTTTTCTGTTGCAGGCTCAAAAGCTGACTTGCAAGAAAAGAATACAGAAATAGAAGTAGATGAAGTATTTTGGAATACAAGGATAGTACCCATTTTGCATGACTTAGAAAAAGGTAAAAAAAAAAAAAAGTAGCTTTAGATCGAAAATATCTGCAGTTATTTGTATGTTCCCCATTGCCCTAATATTTTCAGTACACTTTGTCATTTCTGTGAACTTGTTCAGAAACAAGTGAAATCATCTATTTACCCAGTAATGTATGTATTCAATATTACATGTAAACCTAATTTTAGAATTATACTTTAAATACCACAAGAGAACCTACTTCTTAAAGTCCCTTTAGAATATAAATTACCACTACTTCTGCCCAAGAAAATGCCAGTTTGAACTCTCTGGTGTGGTAGTTCATGAATAACAGTGCAAAATTAAAATAGATTTCAATCCTGGCTAAGTCTCACAGAATGACATCCTTGGCAGGTATGCCCATGGTTTTCTAGATCCAGGTGTATACAGTTGGCCCTCCAAAGCTTCAGGCTGCACATCCACGGAATCAACCAGCTGTAAGTGGAACTTTATTCTGTGTTGGTTTGAATTCGCAGATGTAGAACCCGTGGATATGGAGGGCTGACTATACAATACCATTTTATACACAGGACTTGTGCATCCACGGATTTTGGTATACTCAGGGGTCCTAGAGCCAATACCCTGTGGCTCCTGAGGAAGGGCTGTATATCCAGTTTTCCAAAGGCTGAACATGGTTGTCGGGGATGCCACTCAGAGAGAGAAGTGGGCTTGGATGTGCCCCGCCCTTGAACTCTGGAACGCCCCAGCAGTGAAGGCCTACAACCCATGGGCCTCTGCCAGGGTGACCTTGTGGACAGCTTGGCAGGGAAACGCCCCTGCTCCTGCTTTCTACCCCTTTGCCACTCTTCAGGGATTCCACTTCTGAAGTTGAAATGGGCTCTTCTGGAGCTGTAGTCCTGGCCCACAGCACACATGAGGCCATCACTAGCAACTGTGAAACCAGTGCCCCTTGGATGAGCAAACCAGCATGGTAGCCACAGGAAGAAACCCTAGAAGAAGCAGGGTAAATGAGTCCTGGCCACCAGCCCACCAGGAAAGCTGTGCAAAAGACCTACTTCCTTGAAGGTTCGAACAGCCTCGCCCATCCTGGGCTCTCTGGGGGTGCTTGGTGGTAAAGAAGAAAGCACAGCAGGGCAGGTGACGAGCAGCACAGAGGCCTGTCTTGGAGAAGGATTTTAAGAGGGTTCTGAGGGCTCTGTCACAACAGAGAAAATTGAGGAGTTTGGGATTCGAAATGTAGATGAATCTCCCTTCTCAGGGGATGATTAAATGCTAAAGAATGGTATCTCTTCCATAGACAAATTGAAAAACAGCAAACGGTGGCAGTTTTCCACAGGGTATGGTTCTAGGACCCCTGAGTATACCAGAATCCATGGATACGCAAGTCCTGTGTATAAAATGGTATTGTATAGCTGGCCCTCCATACCCGCGGGTTCTACACCTGCAAATTCAAACCAACACAGGTTACTTGACCCTTTGAGATTCCTTTTTATTTCTCTCTCCTTTTTTTCCTGCTTTTTTTTATGACATAATTTCAGACTTACAGAAAAGTTGCAAGAATAGTGCAAAGAAATCCTGTATACTCTTCCCCCAGATTCCAAAAATACTAACATTTTACCACATTTGCTTTATAATTCTTTCTCCCCCTTCCTCCCTCTCTCTCTCTTGCTCTCTTTTTCTCTATACACCCCCTACTCAACACACACACATTTTTTCCCCTTTTTCGAACCATTTGAGAATAAGTTGCCATTATGACACCCCATATTCCTAAGTACCCTGGCATGTAGTTTTAGAAGTAAGGGCATTCTATTACGTATCTGGAAATCACCATACAACACTATACAAACCCAATTTAGATTTTGCCAGTTATCCTAATAATTTTGTTCATAGGGAAGGAAAATCCTGAATACAGTTACTTGTCACATCCCTTTCGTGATCTTGATGTCCTTGGGCACAGGCCAGTTATTGCATAGACTGCCCCCACACATTGAGTTTGTCTGGTACTCTCTCACCATTTGATGGTGGTTAGGCACTTGGGCAGGCGTGCAGCCTGAGTGGTTCTGTGTCCTTCCTGGGTATATGATTATCAGGAGGCACGGGATGCTGAGTTGGTCCGTTACTGGTGATGTGGACTTTGATCACTTGGGGAAGGTGGTGTCTGCATGGTTTTTCAATGTAAAGTTACTATTTTTCCCTTTGTAGTTAATAGGTCTCTTATGGGGAAAAGTTACTGCAGAGTCTACCTTGCTTTCTGCTACTCATCAAACTTTCACCCACTAGCTTTAGTCCCTTGAGGATCTTGATTGATTTTAGGTTCAGGCTGTCTTTTTGAAGCTACCTGGCAGATATAACAAACCAACCAGTAGAAAGAGGTATTTTGATTGGTAGTTTAGAATTTGACCCTGGTGCCTTCCTTTTTAATTTCTTTTAAGCTAAAACAGCTACTCTTGAGTAGAACCCAGCAGGCTGAAGAGTGTGTGGAGGGAAGTATTAGAAAAATACCTTGATGTCTACAGAGTAGCCTGCAGCCTGGACTTGGGTTTGTGAAGAAACTGCCAGTAACAGAAGAATGAAACAACAAAACAAAAGTATTTTTCTTACAATAGAACTCAGTTTTTTTCCTTTTATTTAAAGTTAGTCTCAGTCATTTCCCATCAATTCATTTTATTTAAGTGCTTAACTGAAAGGCATGGAAGGTTACTTAACTATTGAGGTTTAAAATTTTTTCTTAGATGTTATTGTTGAAAAGAGCTAAAAATGGCCTGAGTCATTTCCTTCTGCAGGCGCACACTTCCTCTATGTGGGCTTTCAAGAGCACATTATGGTATTTATTTAAGATTGGTTTCCTACTTTTAAATTTTGTGACGAAATCTATCAGAGATAATATTTTTCAGCTGGATGTCTTATACCCTGGGTCCTTGCATTTCCCCTCATGTACTATTTTGTGTGCAGCTTTTCTTCCATGTATGACTTTCAGTTTACCAGTTTCAAAAATTGGCTACCAGTTTCAAAAATTGTTTTCCTCAGAATTCTGATTATAAAATGAAGCACTCCCCTACTTCCTGATGAAAGTCTACTTTTTATTATCTTCTTTGCTAATACTTGGGGCTTCCCTGATAGCTCCATTGGTAAAGAATCCGGCTGCAATGCTGGAGACCCTGGTACGATTTGTGGGTCGGGAAGATCTCCTGGAGAAGGGATAGGCTATCCACTCCAGTATTCTTGGGCTTCTTGTGGTTCAGCTTGTAAAGAATCTGCCTGCAATGTGGGAGACCTGGGTTGGATCCCTGGGTTGGGAAGATCCCCTGCAGAAGAGAAAGATTACCCACTCTGGTATTCTGGCCTGGAGAATTCCATGGCCTTACTGTATAGTCCATGGGGTCGCAAAGAGTCAGGCATGACCGAGCAACTTTCATTTAACTTAAGTTGCTAATACTCACCTCCAAATAATGGTGGACATGCTGACATTTTGAGGTTTTGTTTCACTTGCTCCTTCTTTTCTAAGATAATGAGCATTATTCTCATAAGAAGATATTGATCATTGTTTTCATCAATAGGCATATTATTAATAGAAAGTGAATCTGCATTAAACTTTGTTACAGGCTGTCAGTACAGTATTCTCCCTGTACTGTGTACTGTCGGTACAAAGATGTCTAAGACACGGTTCCTACTCAGCGTACCTCTTTGAGGGCACTGGGCATGTAACACAGATGCATTTGTTGTTGTTGTTCCGTTGTTAAGTCATATCTGACTCTTGGTGACCCCATGAACTATATAGCACAACAGGCTTCCCTATCCTTCACTATCTCCCAGAGTTTGCTCAGATTTGTGTCCATTGAATTGGTGATGCTATCTAACCATCTCATCCTCTGCTGCCCTCTTATCCTTTTGCCTTCAATCTTTCCCAGCATCAGGATCTTTTCCAATGAGTCAGCTCTTTGAATCAGGTGGCCAAAGTATTGGAATTTCAGCTTCAGCATCAGTCCTTCCAATGGATATTCAGGGTTGATTTCCTTTAGGATTGACTCATGTGATCTTGTAGTCTAAGGGACTCTCAAGAGTCTTCTCCAGCACCACAATTCAAAAGCATCAATTCTTTGGTGTTCAGCCTCCTTTAGGGTCCAACTCTCACATCCATACATGACTACTGGAAAAACCAAACTTTGACTGTATGGACCTTTGTCAACAAAGTGATATCTCTCCTTTTTAATATGCTGTCTAAGTTTGTCATAGCTTTTCTTCCAAGGAGCAAGCATCTTTTAATTTCATGGCTATGATCACCATCTGCAGTGATTTGGGAGCCCAAGAAAATAAACTCTGTCACTTTTCCCTCATCTATTTTACATGAAGTGATGGGACCAGATGCCATGATCTTAATTTTTTGAATGTTGAGTTTTCAGCCAGCTTTTTCACTCTCCTCTTTCACCTTCACCAAGATGCTCTTTAGTTCTTCTTCGCTTTCTGCCATTAGAGTGGTATCATCTGAATATCTGAGGTTGTTGATATTTCTCCCAGCAATCTTGATTCCAGCTTGTGATTCATCCAGCCTGGCATTTCACATGATTACTCTGCATGTAGATTAAATAAGCAGGGTGATAAATACAGCCTTGATGTACTCCTTTCCCAATTTTGAACCTGTCAGTTGTTCCATGTCCAGTTCTAACTGTTGCTTCTTGACCCACCTACAGGTTTCTCAGGAGACAGGTAAGGTGGTCTGATATTCCCATCTCTTTAATAATTTTCCACACAGTCAAAGGCTTTAGTGTAGTCAATGAAGCAGAAGTAGAATTCCCTTGCTTTCTCTGTGATCCAACAAATGTTGGCAATTTGATCTCTGGTTCTTCTGTCTTTTCTAAACCCATCCTGTACATCTGGAAGTTCTCGGTTCACATACTGCTGAAGCCTAGCTGGAAGGATTTTGAGCATTACCTTACTAGCATGCAAAATGAACAGCGTACATATATGTGTGAAAAATAACAGTATTTGTTGAATGTGGCATTGTATACCTTTTCTGGAGGAGCCAGAACATAAACAGGGCCTTGAAGGACCAAAAGCAGTAGGGATGAAGGTAAGGAGAACCTTCTGGGTCCTTGGAACTGTGTGACAGAGGGGTGAAGGTGGAGATGCAAAGCAGAAGCTTCCAGGGCCCTGAGCAGAGCCCTGGTGGGTGGCGGGCAGGAGGAATAAAGGAGAGCCAGTGAAATCGGGAGTTCCCCTCCTCAGTACACTCTCTGAAAGACTGTGTGTTCTAGATAAGCTAACTGATTAGTAAAGAAGTCAACATGGTAGGAAATGGAGCAACAAGATAGAAAAAAAAAATCATACAGATGGAAATGAAAAGGGGAAGAAAACAACATAGTTCAGGAATTTGAAGATGTTCAGGGAGGTAATTATGGGGTTTTGCGTACAGTCTGTGTTTGACACACTCAAAAACTTGACCTCAGTGAGTAAGTTCTGCTTTACTCTCTTTGCCCCAACAGAAGAAAACATTGAAATGGTCTGTGCCACTTGCACACAACTTCATCATGCTTTAGAGGAAGGAAACATGCTTGGAAATAAATTTAAGAGAAGAAGTGTTCTCCTGAAGACCCTATATAAACTAGTTGATGTTGGCTCAGACTTGCTGAGCCTTAAACTTGCAAAAATTATTCTAGCAGTAAGTCTTTCTTTTCTCTGGTCTCATAGACTGTAGCACATACAAGTTCTGTTAAATGCTTTGTTTGTAAAACATTACAAAGATTAGAAATGCAAGGTGTTCATTTAGAATCTTGAAAACAGAATCGAGGTGGTGAACTGACATCCCAGAATCTGACCAGAAAGTACCAAAGAAATAAGACTGAGTACAGAGAAAATGTTCAAACAAATAAATGTTCACACGTGGATTGTGGCAAGGTTTTTTTTTTTTTTTCTTAAAAATAGGCAAACGCATTCAGAACAGAAACTCAAGTAACTTGACTGGAGATCAGTATCAGAGAGTGCAGACTGTGGTTTCTGCCCTATGGTTTCTGTTGGGCGCTTGGTGCTTCTGTCACATGGTTTAATAAATAACTTCAGATAACTTGGGCTGTGGACATAGTGCCCAGGTGCTTTATGAGGCCGCGTGAAACAGAGAACCAGCTGCTTTGTGGTCACGGAAAGGTGGCCATAGAAAGCTTCTGTGAGGTGTTAGAGAAAAGGCCAGACACCAAATAAAACTCGATAGAAACTCTGTCTCAAACAAAATGATATCATTGTTTGAGTGCAGCCCTTTGTGGTCACAGCCATAAACAGTTGGAACCAAAAGATAAGACACAATTATTATAGAATGTTCTAAGAGAGCCGCTGAAACGAATGAAGCTTTGTTTACCTGGTTTCAGAAAAATAAAAGCTATTATGTTAAAACCCATAATTCATATAATTTAAAATCTTAGAGTACACGGTGAAGGTGAGCATTGGTACTTAGTGATGGTTTAGTGAGGGTGCCCACTGTTCCTTATTTCGAAGTCTTTCATAAAGTCTTTACATATTCTCTGCAGTTTTGGAGGGGGTACATTCTTATTTAGCTGCCACCCTAAACTGTTCACCCTCTTTGTAAAAACGGTGATATTATATGTGATGCAGAAAGCAGCATTTCTTTGAAATAGAGATTTTAGTAGTAGTTTAATCCCCTCTCATTGGTGATAATTGATCAGTCAGCTTTAGTGAGAAAGAAAAGGCACAGGGAGGATGTACAGCCAGAAGTTATAAGTAGAGATGAAAAGGTGACTGCATGCCTGCTCAGTTTCTTCTCTGGCCCTGGATTTGGGGCCCCTCCTGGCCTGGGAGAGCCCCAGTGTGAGACTGGAAGGCTCTCTTGGTATAGCTGACCTGGGCAGGACCCAAGTGGCCAGCTGCCCAGGGACTGCCTTGGTCTCTTATCAGGATCTGAGACATTGTGCTCTGTAGCAAGCCAAAAATAAATAGAGAAAGAAAGAAGGAAAATGTCATGAATTTGTTAATACTCTGCAGAGAAAATATCATCTTGGTTATTAAAGGTGCCATTCAAATTAATTATATACATGGCACAATTTAACTACTTTAGGGCAAAAGAATAAGTTATCTGCCAGGCAGTGAACAGATTCTGAATGAAACATGTTTCGATAAAGCCCTTTCCATGACACTGACGGCCTTGCTGAATCAGGGGCAAGACTCCTCCAGGCTACAGTCCAGAGTGCAGAGGCGGGTAGGCCGTCTCTTCTGCTTGACTGTGGAACCTCAAGGTCAGGAACAACCTTCAAGGCCAACAAGTCCAACTTCCCATCTGCCACCAGAATCTTCTATAATGCTGCGGGCAAGGCATTGCTTCCCTTAGACCTCGGTGATGGGGTTCTATGTAAATTAAAAGACATCATAAAAAGCTGTTGGAAGAAAAAAATTGACAAAAAAGCTGAAGATACATAGTACTAAAATTTTGTAATAGCCTCTTCTTTCTGCTAATATTGACTTTATGTACCAGTTGACTGTTATCATTCAAACATTTAAAGTTATTTGTAGTTTTAAAAAGTCCAGTGAGTATACTGTTAGTTCAGGTTCCTTGCATTTTTGGTTAGGTGGGGCTTTGCCAGACAGCCACTTTCATTTTAACTTTTGTATCAGAAGAACTTACAAAAATGTATCTGCCTATTTTATGACATTTAAAAAAAATAGTACAGACATATATGCAATGTGTAAATGCAACTATGTTCGGAAAAGGAAGACAATCTAGCACCGTATACAAAGGGGAAAACAGAAGAGTCAGCGGTGATTATGTACAGTGGCAGTGTTATGAGTGATTTCTAAACTTCCCTTTAATTTTCCAAATTTGCTTTAAATCAAGTAAACTACTATGTTTAACATAAAAGTAAACTTCCCCACTGCAGGAACCCACTTGGCACCAGGGATTCTTGACACTGGGAATAAAATGAATAAAATAACCCCTGCCCTCCAGGCCGACCATGTAGCAGCAGAGACAGAGAGTAAACACTTGGAGTGCCAACGGGGCTGATGGGCACTGTGAGAAGAAAATAGAGCAGAGTAGAGGGAATGGCCCACTTTGGGAGGAAGTACTGTTTTACACAGAGCAGTCTGCATTCCTCACATACAATGTTTTACTGTCTTTTTGTGTCTCAAAGTCATAATTTTACAGTTACCAAAGAGAAGGTATAGTAATTTGCTTTGAATGTAAACTAACCTTCAGCAGGCCTGGAAATGGTGGTTTGTTGGGATTTTTTTTTAATGAAAACTCTGACACTAGGTGTTTTTGTTTATTTGTCCTCTGCCGCTTTTTACTAAAAATGTAAGACTTGGGAGTGAGGTTAGTTGTATTCATTCATTTATTCAACAAATTTGATTGAATACATAGCACAGGGTACCTTCCCCACACAGAAAGAGTAATAAACCATGGTTTTGACCTCAAAGGCTCATAATGTAGTGGGAGATTGCCAGCAGATTAAAGTATATTCCCAGATATAAAGGGCAATATATTTCCCTTGATACAGATTTTTTTTTCTCTCTAGTCACTTTTTTTTTTCTGGGTTTTTAAACAACAATTTAAAAATAATAATAAAAAATTTTTTTTTAAGTTTCCATTTCCTCTTTTCATCCTGAGAACAGAGGAAATTTCCATTCTGCCCATGTGACAGTTTATGAGGCTTCCACAACAGAGCTTCTCAGACTTGAATGTGCACTCAATCCCCTGGCTAAGTTGTAAAAGGCACATTCTGGTTCAGTAGGGCTTCTGGGACCTGAGACCATGCATTTCTAATACATACTCAGCTGATACTGAGATGAGATGACATGACCCGTCTGAGGAGCAGACTCCGTGGTTGCAAAATGGAACAAGTAAACCTAATCTGCAGGGTTAGCTATGAGGTGTCATGAAAAGGGCCAGAGCAGGGGGGCAGACAGATAACGGATAATGCTTCATGGACAGTACTCACCTCTCCCTTCCTCTCCAGCTCAGGGCCAACCATACTCACCTTGGTATTTCCTACAGGGAACAGCTGGAGAAGGAAATGGCAACCCACTCCAATATTGTTTTCTGGAGAATCCCATGAAAGAGGAGCCTGGTGGGCTACAGTCCATGGGGTCGCAGAGTCGGACACGACTTAGTGACTGAACAACACCAGGGAACAGCACAGTGCCTGGTAGACAACAAGAGCTCCTTAGTATTTGTGAATCAAACACAGAATGACAAATTCCATTATCTGTGTCTTTTTTACTAAGTGAAGACTCATTAGTAAACAATATTGAAGATAATTTTAAGGATACTTTTTAATGATAAATTAATGAACCATATGTCATCTTTATCACACAGATATGTTTGTTCGGATGACCTCATTCCTACAAACATATTTTACATTCTTGCAATGAAGGCACACAGTATTTCCATCTTACAGTAGATTGTAGATGTCTTTTTATGCATAGTGTTCAATTATACTTTTGTGACTGCTTAACATGAATTGTATTGATGTTCCAGTTTATTAAACTGTTCCCAAATAGTGGACATTTAGGATTTTTAATTTTAATTTTTACTACTTTACATAAGTATGCAGCTCATTTCGACCATTTGACTCAGTCCTCCTAGACTATTTTAAGTATTTTAATTTTTTATTAAACTGTTCCCAAATAGTGGACATTTAGGATTTTAAATTTAATTTTTACTACTTTACATAAGTATGCAGCTCATTTCGACCATTTGACTCAGTCCTCCTAGACTATTTTTTTAAATATTTTTTATTGCTTAATTTACTTGAATATTTTTCTGTGATTTAGAAGGTAATTTTAACCTTTGAATGTTACTTGCAATTATCTCAAAGCATTTCAGAAATAGGCTTAAATAATAAGTACATACGTATTATCTAATCAAAAGTATTACTTTTTCATTTTATTTTATACAAATGATAAGTAGAATTGTACTTTTCCCCTTTCTTTTCTCTCCTTCACCTCTACGATGTGTTCTTTTCTAGGTTAGTTTAATCTAAAATTTTAGTATTCATCTTTATTTTGAAAAGTAGTTACTCCATTTAATTAAATTTATCAACATCAGCCCTTTCTTCTTCCTCAAATATTCTTTAAAAAGTAATAATTTCACATATAAGCATGAGGCTTTATGAAATAAGAAATAAATGCTTATCATTAAAATGTGCTTACTCTGAATATCATTTATATTGTATTTACTATGAGCTAATTAGATACCATAATTGGCAAATATGTGGCCAAATCTTTTGAAAGTTGATTTCTTTAGACCTTCTTTTTATGTTTTAGATACACTCTTGCTGCACTTTCTAAATTAGATGTTTGTGTTGAAAAATTACAGCGTGTCTTTATTTCCTTCTGCAATGGTAATGTGACTTCTTTCTCTGCAGCTTAAAGTGAGTGGAAAGAATCTTCTTAATGTTTGCAAACTTATATTTAAAATTAGCAGAAGTGAGAAGAATGATTCTCTGATTCGAAATGACAGCATTCTGGGTGAGTATTATTCAGTACTACCATTAAGCAAATGTTACACTTGAATATGATTGAAAAGTGTGGAGAGCAGAGTTATAATTAATGGTAGCTGGAATATTTTATTTTCTTATCATATGCAGAAGTTAGGTAATTTCTTATCATATGCAAAAGTTAGGTAATGCCTGTTTTTTCTCTGTCCTTCTCTGCGTTTTCCATGTTGCACTTAATGTATCCTTTGGAGCCTAGGAGGATACCCTGCTATATTTTTAAATGCCTATAGTAACAATATGTAACTTTACAAAGTGTTTCCTATTTAAAAATTTATTTCCTGGTCTTGGATCTACTAAAAAATTACATTTAGTAGCACTTGACGTAACTGACATTTTTGATCTTTTGATATGGTAGGGATAATTAACTTGGAAGACATATATAACTGTTGTAGAAAATTGACATCAAAGTGTGTCAAATGTTTCAAATATGTGGTTAGGTATTGTAATACATCCTAACTGCCTAGCTAACAATGTGTAACTTTTTATATATCCTTAAATAATTAAGATGCTTAAATAGTTACCTAAAGAGAAATCTTTTATGAATTAGTACTGTTGATCTAAGGCAACAACATGGAAAATACTCCTAAGTCTTTTGTTAAGGATAAATGATCTTTTTTTTTTTTTTAAATCCCAGCAGACGGGGACAAAGCCAGTACTGAAAGAAATGTATAATGCTGAATAAGCTCGTTGAGAATAATAGATTAAAAATAAAGATTCTGACAGATAATCACACTGAGAAAAATTAATGTGAGATAGGCATAATTAACCTTATCAGAGCTGCTTGGATTATCCTAAAAGCTAGTAATTGTATGTTATTTGGATGGATGTTCTTGTCTTAGGGAAGGGCGGATGTTATATTTGAAGCATCCTTTTCTATGGTTGAGATATTTTTTTAAGTTCCTATCTTGATTAACTTCCTGTTCATACAGCAGCCAGTATATTCTTAAAGATTTGTTGAAATTTAACTCTTAAATTACTTTAATTATTAGTTATTCTGTAATAAACTGTTTTTAACCAAAAATAAAGGTTAGCCAATATTAATAAGAGGCTAGGAATGGCATTCAGTTAAAAGAACACTTTCTTATTTACATATTAATAATCCCATCTTTTGCTATCATTAATGTTACAGAGATTTGTCTCTTAAGCTTTCCTCTTTATGCCTTATGAGTAACTCTTAACAAACATTTGAACATGGATCCTGGCTAACATTTTACAAATCATATTTGATGTTCATATAAAAGTGCTTTAATCTCTCTCTCTCCAGCGGTTCTACTCATACATTTGTAATAATTCATCTTTTTGACAGAATCATTATTGGAGGTCCTGAGAAGTGAAGACCTGCAAGCTAACACCGAAGCTTTCCTGTACTGCATGGGGACCATCAAATTCATTTCTGGAAATCCAGAATTTCTTCATGAAATGATGGGCAAAGGTGCTGTTGAAATATTGATGAGTCTGATAAAGCAAGTAAACGAGAACACCAAGAAATCTGGGACATGTTTGCCTAATTCAGGCCACTTGTTAGTTCAAGTAAGTATTTTACTTGAAAGTGTTAGACTTGTAAAATTAGTTTTCATGTTATCTAATATCACTTACCTGCCAGGTGGGTGTAACAGGTGGGCTGTTATCCACACGCAGGTGGGAGTGCTTGGCCTCGGGGATCAGGGCGGCAGTCCCAGCCCCACCTCCGCCCTGTGTGTGCCTGTTTCCTCTGGAAGGGCTATTCTGTGGCTTTTTATATGCAGTTGTCCGGAGGCTGGAGCAGGTCTCCAGCCTGTGGACAACTACTGCCGCTACCCCACAGAGACAGCAGGCCTGAAAAATGAATACTTAGCACCTCTTCAACTGCATGTTATAATCAGAATTTTAACAGGCAGAGTTTGAACTTTTAGAGTTTCTTTTTTATAATTTTATTTGTTGTTATTTTTTACTGCTCAGTCTTGGTTGCTGCGCGGGTTTTTCTCTAATTGTGACGTGTGGGGGCTACTCTTCATTGCAGAGGTCTCTCATGTTGCAGAACACGAGCTCTAGGGCATGAGGGCTCAATAGTTGTGGTTCCAGGGCTCTAGAGCACAGGCTCAGTAGTTGCGGCTCACACACAGGCCTAGTTGCTCTGTGGCATGTGGGATCCTCCCGAATCAGGGATTGAACCCATGTCTCCTACATTAGCAGGTGGATTCTTTACCACTGAGCCACCAGGGAAGCCCCTAACTCTTGAGAGTTTTGAAGCCAGGTCTAGGCTGGAGATTGCCCACGATGATTGGTAGCTCCTGTCATGCATCTTTTATCTGCAGTAAAGATCAGAAGTTAATGACACTGAGTGGACAGCTGTTGAGGGGATATGTAGATGACACATAGGCCAGAGACTACAGGAATGGTGGTAGCAAAGCCAGATCCATTCAGAATGACCAGGGCAGGAAGGAAAAATGTGTATGTGTTACAGTTTTATTACTTTTGTAGCAGATTAAATCTCATAGTCGAATTACTTTCATTGGAGCTGCTTCAGGTCTCCATTCTTTAGATGAGACTGTACTCTTTAATAACATTTGAATATCAGTTAATAGTATCTTTGATGTAATAATTTATGAGGTTTGAAATGTCCTTGTCAATTAATAGGGATTGATCAAAGACTGAGTGCTTGAAGCCTTCAGGAAGGCATGTTAAAAATTAGTTTTATCTCCTGCCTTTAAGATGCTTAAAGTGTTAATGATGATTATTAATTTTGGACTTTGTGGTCTGTCTCCATTTTGAAAAAGACTGTGAAAACCTCCTTCTGTTATGAATGATTAAATATTCTACTGGATGTGCCATCTTTTGGCTGCTGCTGCTGGTGCTAAGTTGCTCCAGTCGTGTCCGACTCTGTGCGACCTCACAGATGGCAGCCCACCAGGCTCTGCCGTCCTGGGGTTCTCCAGGCAAGAACACTGGAGTGGGTTGCCATTTCCTTCTCCCAATGCATGAAAGTGAAAAGTCAAAGTGAAGTCACTCAGTCGTGTCTGACTCTTTGCGACCCCATGGATTGCAGCCTACCAGGCTCCTCTGTCCATGGGATTTTCCAGGCAAGAGTACTGGAGTGGAGTGCGATTGCCTTCTCTGATTTTTTGGCTAGGAAGACTGAAATAAGGAACATTTTCATACTGACAGTGTTACTGAGTTATTCAAACTTTCCCTCAATGAAAATAGTTATTTTGGTTATATAATTACGTTTCTTGTTAAAATGCAAAAAGTAAGAGTGCAAAAATCACCTGAATTATTTTCACCCTGAAGTAATGTACCTCCAACTTTTAATAACCATTCTTCCATGCATTTTACATGCATATGTGTTATGTATACTTACATATGTATAGTTTTTGCTTTTGATCATGAACTTCTTCATTCTAACAGTTGCTGTTGCTTATTTTGCATCACCCTCTTTCCTCCGTGTTTCTCCTCCTAGTCCACACAACACGTGTGCTCAGCGCCCTTTAATACACCCATAGGTTTTCAAAAATGGAATATGCTATTCACGTCTCTTTTTTCATTTAACAATACATAGTAAAAACTCTATAGACTTATTTTATTCTTTTTATTGGCAGCATAATATTCTGTGGTGAAAATTTTATACCTCAAATTCTCAAGCATTCTTCTATTGAGGAGGTACTCTGCTTTTAATTTTCACATAAAAGCTTCTAGAATTCTTGTTTTGTTTTAGAAAGCTCTTTCATAAGCATATAGTTGTCCCTCAGTATCTGCAGAGGATTGAATCCAGGACCTGCCCCACATACCAAAGTCCACAGGTGGTCAGGTCGCATACTTGGACCTTGATTCGTGGATACAGTGTACCATCTATGGTTGACTGAATCTGCAGATGCGAAATATACGAGGGCAACTGTATATATGTACATACATTTATATGTAATTTATAAATTCAGAAATAAGTGTAGAAATGTATTTATATATAATTATTGTTGCTCAGTCACTAAATTGTATCCGACTCTTTGTGACCCCATGGACTGCAGCGCGCAGGCTTCCTGCCCTTCAGTATCTCCCAGAGTCTTCTCACATTCATGTCCATTGAGTCCATTGAGTCCGATGATGCTATCTATTTCCCAGAGTTTGCTCACTGCTCTTTAGTTCCTCTTCATTTTCTGCCATCAGAGTGGTATCATCTATATATCTGAGGTTATTGATATTTCTCCCAGAAACCTTGATTCCAGCGTGTGGGTCATCCAGCCCAGCATTTCACAGGATGTATTCTGCATAGAAGTTAAATAAGCAGGATGACAATATACAGCTGTGTTGTACTCCTTTCCCAACTTTGAACCAGTCTGTTGTTCTGTGTCTAGTTCTAAACATTGCTTCTTGACCTGTATACAGGCTTCTCAGGAGACCAGTAAGGTGGCTTGGTACTCCGGTTTTTTTAAGAATTTGCTACCGTTTGTTGTGATCCACACAGTCAGTGGATTTAGTATAGTCAATGAAGCAAAAGTAGTTATTTTTCTGGAACTCTGTTGCTTTCTCCATGATCCAATGAATGTTGGCAATTTGATTTCTGGTTCCTCTGCCTTTTCTAAACCCAGCTGGTACATCTAGAAGTTCTTGGTTCATATACTGCTAAAGCCTAACTTGAAGCATTTTGAGCATGACCTTGCTAGCATGTGAAAAGAGTGCAATCAACAGTAGTTTGAACATTCTTTGGCCTTGCCCTTCTTTGGGATTGGAATGAAACTGACCTTTTCCAGTCCTGTGGCCACTGCTGAGTTTTCCAAATTTGTTGGCATATTGAGTGCAGCACTTGAAGAGCATCATCTTTTAGGATTTGAAATCACTGAACTAGAATTCTATCACCTCCACTAGCTTTATTCATAGTAATGCTTCTTAAGGCCCACTTAACTTCACACTTCAGGATGTCTGGCTTTAGGTGAGTGACCACACCACTGTGGTTATCCAAGTCATCAATACCTTTCTTGTGTAGTTCTTCTCTATATTCTTGCCACCTCTTCTTAATCTCTTCTGCTTCTGTTAGGTCCTTACCGTTCTGTCCTTTATCATGCCCATCCTTGCATGAAATGTTCTCTTGATATCTCCAATTTTCTTGAAGAGATCTCTAATCTTTCCCATTCTGTTGTTTTCCTCTATTTCTTTGCATTGTTCATTTAAAAAGGCCTTCCTATCTCTCCTTGCTATTCTTTGGAATTCTACATTCAGTTGGGTATATCTTTTTCTTTCCCCCTTGTCTCTCACTTCTCTTCTTTCCTACGCTATTTGTAAAGCCTCCTCAGACAACCACTTGGCCTTCTTGCACTTCTTTCTTTTGTGGATGGTCTTTGTCACTGGCTTCTGTACCATGTTATGAACCTCCATTCATAGTTCTTCAGGTACTCTGTCTACCAGATCTAATCCCTTGAATCTTTTCACCTCCACTGAATAAGGGGTTTGATTTAGGTCATACCTGAATGGTCTAGTGGTTTTCCCTACTTTCTTCAATTTAAGCTTGAATTTTGCAATAAGGAGTTCATGATCTGAGCCATAGTCAGCTTCAGATCTTGATTTTACTGACTGTATAGAGCGTCTCCATCTTTGGCTGCAAGAAATATAATCATTCTGATTTCAGTATTGACCATCTGGTGATGTTCATGTGTTAAGTCATCTCTTGTGTTGGTGGAAGAGGCTATTTGCTATGAACAGTGTGTTCTGTTGTCAAAACTCTGTTAGCCTTTGCCCTGCTTCATTGTGTACTCCAAGGCCAAATTTGCCAATTACTCCAGGTATTTCTTGACTTTCTACTTTTGCATTCCAGTCCCCTATGATGAAAAGGACATCTTGTTTTTGGTGTTCTAGAAAGTGTTGTAGGTCTTCATAGAACCAGTCAACTTCAGCCTCAGTGGTCAGGACCATAGACTTGGATTACTGTAATGTATAATAAAAATATACAAATAAAATCAGTTGGTATAAAGGAGAATTGGCTTCCCAGGTGGCCCTAGTGGTTTAAAAAACAAAACAAAACAAACAAACAAACAAAATCCTGCCTGCTAAGGCAGGAGACATAAGAGATGTGGATTTGATCCCTGAGTCAGGAAGATCCCCTGGAGGAGGAAATGGCAACCCACTCCAGTATTCTTGCCTGGAGAATCCCATGGACAGAGAAGTCTGGTGGACAGTGGTTCGTAGGATTGCAGAGTTGAACACAACTGAGTGACTGAGCACACACACACACCCGTGACCCAAAATACATCAGATCCAGAGCTAGGACCTCTGGCATGCCACTCAGTGCCGTGCATGTCTCCCCACATTCCTCTCCTTTCCCTCTTCACTTGCTTCAGCCTCCTCAGGTGCAAACTGACTCACTAGAACAGATGCCCCTTTTCCAGACATCAGTGCATCCCTCCGGGTGGGAATGCAGCCTTCTAGGGTATAGTAACTCTGTCCACACTGCCCCCCCCAGCCCTCACTGGCACTGCCATGTCTCCACAGTCTTCCTCTCCAGCTGCCTGGCATCTGGCATGGGGGTGTGGGGACTACACAGCCCGAGGCCTCTCCCTGGAGCCTAGTCAGCACTCACATCCCCGTCCAGCAGGAGAAAGTGGGGCCCATTATTGCCACCACCTGAGAACGTGCTCCTCCCGTGGAGCCATGTGTGTCCCTGTGCAGTCATTGTGTGTGTGTGTGTGTGTGTGTGTGTGTGTGTGTGTTTACACGTGTGGGGGAAGGGAGATATTGTTTTAGGCCATTTCATTTGCAGAATTTTCTGGACTGGGCATTCCCTTGTGTTTAATTAAGACAAAGAAAAGCTCTTTTGTATCATCTGGATGAGAAAATGTAAGCAACTTGACTTCACTGTAAGAACAGATGAAAATCTCTAGTGAGTGTGTCGCACTGCCTGGCCTTTTATTAGCTCACTCCTGTGCATATTCAACCAAACAGATCTGGCCACAGGTAGCATTGTTTGATTACACCAGCTTTTGCAACTGGTAGCTGTAGCTCATGAGATGTTTTTTGAAAGCAACTTTGTTCAACTAAAAAAGTAAATAACCTGTGTCTGTACTAATGGAGTAATATCTGTAAACCAGAGAGAACACACAAGGCGAAAAGGTAAAGGCAGGATGTCCTCTCCTTTATGATTTTCAACCCGAAAACCTCAGTAGTTTTGCCTTGTGCTGTGAAGCTTCATGTATCCCACCCAGCACAGTTCTGGGGGCCTCCTGTTGCCCTTGCGCAGCCCTGTTGGAGGCCACTGAGTGAGTAGAAAGCACCGAAGCTGGACTCTGAGGGCCGTGTAGGATGTAGGAAACTGGTACCGAGGGAAAGGGACAAGGTGCATTTGGGGACTGTTGAAGAGGTGGTCTGTCCAGAGCAGAGAGTGGTGTGAGGGAGGCCTGGGAGGTGAGATTCCAAGGCTGTGGTCACGGGCCTTGAATATCAGGCTGCCGAGCGTGGACCTGGAGTAACACAGAGCAGGAGGTCTGTGCGTGGGGAGGAGATGAGATCAGAGTGGCAGAAAGATGAGTGTGCACGAGACAGTAAATGGATAAAGACCAAAAAACTGAAATGTGATGGGAGGGAAGTGTGTCAGGGGTACGGTCAGATGGGAGGATTCAGATCTCATACACAGCAGCCCCAAATAAGAGACATTGCTGTAGTTATTAGATTTTAGACTGATTATAAAGGTGCTAAAGGAGCGAGAGCCAGAAGTGGATGTGAAAGGGATGAAAAAGCTCCTCCACAGCCCAGGGGCTAATGATGCTTAGAGGAAACCACTGAAGTGTTGAGATTTTCAAAAAAGTTGTCTTTGTGTTACTTCTTACATATATGTATACACATACGCATATGTTTATCACTGCACACCTGACTTTGAGACACTGACCTCACCAGTGTTTGTGCAGTGGCTGCTCGATGTCAGGTATGTTCTGGGTGGTGAAGAAAACATCAGTAGGGGCCTGCTTTTTGGTGATTCCCGTGTCCAGATAATAGTACTCTGATGCCCTATTCTTCTGCAAAACTCTGAACTGAACCCATGTGTTCAGTTCAAACTGTCAGAAGCTTGATGTTAGTAGCATTTTGAGAAGGTTGAGAGAATGATTGTTGATATTCAAAGGGGCCAGCACCACTTTCCACCAAGTAAAAGTATTAATCCTGGCAAAACAAGAGACAAGAGTTGGTCTGAAAAATCATAAGCATAAAGAAAGTTAATCTGTGCATGATCACTAAATTCCAGAATGCGAGAGTTTTGAGAGAGCTCCTTAAAACTTGGAAAAAGAGAAATACAGACCAGCTGAAAGGTTAGGCCCCCCTAGATTCCAGCAGCAAATTGCATCTCCTAGGGAGGTGACACAGATGAAATAGGGGTTTGTCAATGTTAATCTCAGAGGGTTATCAGAAGATGTTAGGGTTCATTTCTGATGTGTGTGTTCGTCGCTCAGTCGTGTCAGACTCTTTGTGACCCTATGGACTGTAGCCCGCCAGGCTCCTCTGTCCATGCGATTCTCCAGGCCAGAATACTGGAGTGGGTTGCCACTTCCTTCTCTAGGGGATCTTTCTGACCCAGGGATTGAATCTGGGTGTCCCGCATTGCAGGCAGATTTTTTAACGTCTGAGTCACCAGACATTAATGTCTGGCCGGACTTGTAAGGGCCAACAATTAGGAAGGAGCCAAGGATAATTCCTGGAGTCCCCTCCATCAGAAAGTTTGTTGTGGTTTCCATCACGCCCCCTTTCTGGGCACCAGGGAAGAGTCTCTTGTATGTGTCATAGTCACAAACAGGCCCCAATGCCCCAGTGACTCATTTGTCCTCTTGTGTCTTGAGGACACAGTAATTGAAGAAAATCTCAAGGCACTCACATTCACAGCTAAGTACTTTGTAAGTATATAACGTAACTATTGGGCTTCCCAGGTGGCTCAGTGATAAAGAACCCGCCTGCCAATGTAGAAGACTAGGGTTCAGTCCCTGGGTTGGAATGTTCCCCTGGAGAAGGAAATGGTAACCCACTCTAGTATTCTTGAGTAGAGAATCCCATGGACAGAGGAACCTGGTGGGATACAGTCCATGGGGTCAGCAGAAGAGTCAGACATGACTTAGTGACTAAATAACAGCATAACTATTAAACCCAGATTGACTTAAACTAATGTTCCTATTTTTATGGATTCCTTTGTATTTCCAATCTTTTCTTCTTTACAGCCTTTTATTCTTTAATTTTGAGTTTAATCCTTAGAGAAATAAGTTCTTTCCCTGCTTCGAATTTCACATTTTTGAGATTGGAACTGTCCCGCATGCCCCCGCCCTACCCCAGATAACATAATTTCTTTCCCTCTTCTTACACCTGGTTTCTCCGACCCCTAAGCCTGCAAGCTTCTTCCCAGAGGGTCCTTCAAGTTGTAATATTGCCCCCTTCTTGCTCTGTACACCTCCAGTTTCCCATCCTTCCTTTTTCTAAGTGGAAGTTTCTCAGAAAGGTCAGTCCTCCCACCCTTTTTCAGTCCCTCTCTTCCGCTTTGGCTCTGAAGTGTGGGGGAAAGGAAAGTGAATTAAACAGAGGTTGATCCTGGGTGGCTCAGAAAATGATACTTTTATTAACAGAAATTAGAGCTTTCTCTATGATCCAGCGAATGTTGGCAATTTGATCTCTGGTTCCTCTACCTTTTCTAAACCCAGCTTGGACATCTGGAAATTCTCAGTTCACATAATGCTGAAGCCTAGCATGTAGGATTTTGAGCATAACCATACTAGCACTGGAGATGAGTGCAATTGTCCAGTGGTTTGAACATTCTTTGGTACTGCCCTTCCTGGGAATTGGAGTGAAAACTAACCTTTTCCAGTCCTGTGGCCACTGCTGGGTTTTCCAAATTTGCAGACATATTAGTATAGGACTTTAATAGCATCATCTTTTAGGATTTGAAATAGCTCAACTGGAATTCCATACCTCCACTAGCTTTATTGGCAACAATGCTTCCTAAGGCCCACGTGACTTCTCACTTTTTTGTCGTAGTTATCTGGGTCATTAAGGTCTTTTTTTGTACAGTTCTTTTGTGTATTCTTTCTATCTCTTCTTGATCTTTTCTGCTTCTATTAGGTCTTTGCCATTTCTATCCTTTCTTGTGCCCATCTTGGATTAAATGTTTCTTTGATATTTCCAATTTTCTTGGAAGAGATGTCTAGTCTTACCCTTTCTGCTGTTTTCCTTTATTTCTTTGCACTGTTCATTGCAGAAGGCCTTCTTGCTCTCCTTGCTATTCTCTGGAATTCTGCATTCAGTTGGGTGTACCTTTCCCTTTCTCCCTTGCTTTTCGATTCTCTATTTGTAAAGTCTCCTTGATTTCTTGCATTTCTTTTTCTTTGGGATGGTATTGTTTGCTGCCTGCTGTGCAGTATTATGGACCTCTGTCCGTAATTCTTCAGGCACTCTGTTTACTAGATCTAATCCCTTGAATCTATTTGTCACTTCCACTGTATATTCATAGGGGATTTGATTTAAGTCGTACTTGACTGGACTAGTAGTTTCCCCAGCTTTCTTTAGTTTAAGCCTGAATTTTGCTATGAGGAGCTGATGATGTGAGCCACAATTAGTTCCTGGTCTTGTTTTTGCTGACTGTATAGAGCTTCTCCATCTTCGGCTGCAAAGAATATAATCAGTCTGATTTCGGTGTTGACCGTCTGGTGATGTCCATGTGTAGAGTCATCTCTTGTGTTGTTGAAAGAGGGTGTTTGCTATGACCAGTGCATTTTCTTGGCAGAATTCTATCAGCCTTTGCCCTGCTTCATTTTGTACTCCAAGGCCAAACTTGCCTGTTACTCCAGGTATCTCTTGACTTCCTACTTTAGCATTCCAATCCCCTATGATAAATAGGACATTCTTTTTGGTGTTTGCTCTAGGAGGTCTTCTAGGTCTTCATAGAACTGACTAACTTCAGCTTCTTCGGCAGCAGTGTTTGGGGCAGAGGCTTGGATTACTGTGATGTTGAATGGTTTCCCTTGGAAATGAACAGGGATCATTCTGTTGTTTTTGAGATTGCATCCAAGTACTGCATTTCGGACTCTTGTTGATTATGAGGGCTACTCCATTTCTTCTAAGGGATTCTTGCTCACAATAGTAGACATAATGGTCATTTGAATTAAATTCACCCGTTCCTGTCCGTTTTAGTTCACTGATTCCTAAGATGTTCATGTTTACTCTTGCCATCTCCTGCTTGACCATGTCCAGTTTACCTTGATTCATGGACCTAACTTTTCAGGTTCCTACGCAATATGGTTCTTTGCAGCATCAGATTTTACTTTCAGACACATCCACAAGTGAGTGTCATTTCCACTTTGGCCCAGCCGCTTCATTTTTCTGGAGCTGTTAGCAGTTGTCCTCCTCCCTTCCACAGTAGCATATTGGACACCTTCTGACCTCGGGGTGGGGGTGGGGGAGCTCGTCTTTTGGTGTCATATCATTTTGCCTTTTTATACAGGCAAATTCATGGGATTCTCACAGCTAGTATACTCAAGTGGCTTGCCATTCCCTCCTGCAGTGGATCACGTTTTGTCAGAACTCTCCACTGTGACTGGTCCATCTTGGGTGGCCCTCCATGGCATGGCTCATAGCTTCACTAAGTTATGCAAGCCCCTTCACCATGACAAGGCAGTGATCCATGAAGGGCATCACTATAGGGCATTATTAAAAGTAGGAAACTGATACAGGTATAATGCAATTAGCTATTTTACTTATTTGCATATTGTTTATGTGATTGGGTGAAACTTTTCATCACAATCTTTGGTTTGGTTATTAGGCTTGCCAATTTTTAAATTGTTTATTTATATTTTTGGCTGCTGTAGGTCTTCACTGTTCTTCCCAGGTGGCTCAGTTGTAAAAAATCTGCCTACCAATGCAGAAGACGCAGGTTCGATCCCCTGGGTCAGGAAGATCCCCTGGAGTAGGAAGTGGCAACCCAGTCCAGTATTTCTTGCCTGTAAACTTCCATGGACAGAGGAGCCTGGTGGGCTACAGTCCATGGGCTCGCAACAGAGTCAGGCATGACTGAGGGACTGAGCAGGAGCACGAGGTCTTCGTTACGACGTGCAGGCTTTCTCTAGTTGCAGTGAGCGGGGCGTCCTCTCCAGTTGTGGTTTGTGGCTTTCTTGTTTTGGTGGCTTCTCTTGTGAAGCAAAGGCTCTAGGTACTCAGGCTTAGGTGCTCCTTGGTATGTGAAATCTTCCCAGACTGGGGATTGAACCTGTGTCCCCTGCATTGGCAGGCAAATTCTTAACCACTAGGGACCCCTAGGGAAGTCCCTTGCTAATTGTTTGATGATATATTTGTTTGTGGGGAGGGGAGCTACTTCTGCTTATGAGGTTTCCTTCCTATAAAGAAATACCCAGTAGTGGAACTGATCACTCACTTAGCCATCTGGCCTGAGAGAGTGGGTAGCCAGAGCCTACTCTTCCCTTTCCTGGGAAGGGACTGCATTTAAACAACTTGTGTTCCCCTTTGATTCTCCTCAGATGACATGTCTAAAGATCTGGGGAGAGTCAGGGATCCCAAACATCTAACGGCCTTTGAATTTGGAAATGAAGAGAGACTAAGGCAGATGGGGAGGAAAGTTGAAGGCTGTCATCTATAGCTGAGGAGGGAGTGCTTTCTAATCCTGAGCCCCGAATGAGATTTGCCCACCTGGTCACAGGCCATGCCTGCCTCGGTGGAGCAGGGCAGAACACCTGTGCTCGCCAAGCAGGAAGTGAGGTGACCAGGAGATTATGCTAAGGGATGTCTCCTCACAAGGAAGGAATATCAAGTGTGGGAAATAAGTATTCCTACACCACCTGCTTCTGGGGAGAACCTTTGCTTTTCAGTTGCTGTCATATCTGCTCAGTCTCAGCTCTTCATTTTAGACATTGTTAGCTGTGGCAATAAAGAAACATCACTAACTTTAACAGGTAATTCTGAAAATCAGTGTTATTACTCTGTAGTTCTTAAAGCATTATCTTTTAAGACTCATTTTCCTTGTTTTACTGATCTGACATTCTATATAGTTTAGAGACATTCAAATTTCTGCTGAACTGATACATATAATAGCCACAACTGGAAGAATCAGTTGCCTACTCGTTTTATCAAGGTAACTGACATAGATAGATAGATAGTGAAGTCGCTCAGTCGTGTCCGACTCTTTGCAACCCCATAGATGGCAGCCCACCAGCCTCCCCTGTCCCTGGGATTCTCCAGGCAAGAACACTGGAGTGGGTTGCCATTTCCTTCTCCAGGGGATCTTCCCAACCCAGAGATAGAACCCGGGTCTCCCGCATTGTAGGCAGACACTTTACCGTCTGAGCCACCAGGGAAGTCCAACTGACATAGTGGTGGTGAATGGAGAAACAATAATAAACATAGGCAGACATTAAGTAGAGTCTCAAAATAGGAGGGCGCTAGGATTTGAGGAGGGCAGAATCATTGCCCGCTGAAGTAGGACCCCTGTGGTAGGAATGTGCCAGCCAGGCACTAAGCGTTACTGAGGATTGTGAACTAGTATTACTTTCACATACATGTATCTTAACTCCAGTGAAAGGCCGAGGAATATTTGGGACTAGCAGTTTCATGTATATAATGGCATCTTATAATTGGTTTCTTTTATCTCAGCCAGAACTGTACTATTCATATTAATATATGAGACAATATGAAACTCCTTGGGTTACCACAGAGGCTCTGGTTTTGGCATATATGTGGTCTCAGTTGGGCACAAATCCAGAAAATGAATATGCTCTCATTAATAGAGGGAGATGGTTTTGCTGAGGTTGGAAAAATGGTGTGGCTTTGGTCTTGAATCATTTGACACTGTTTGTGGTCTCTGGCGGCTGTGTTTATTCTTTCACGTCATCATCGGGAAGCGAACCATTTTGCAGTTGGCAGTCGAGTTGAGATAAAGCTCTAGGGATTTTGATTATGGCTATTCCAGATGATTGAGCAATAAAATGAATGCTTTTAGGAGACAGTCAAATGGAGCAGGGGAGACAACAGATGAGGAGTCAGAGGGGTCCTGGAAGCCCACCTACCTGGAGCTGGCGGCCTTCCTGAGCTTCAGTTTCCTCATCTGAAAAGTGGAGCTCAGAATACCTTTGCTGTCCACAAATTTAGGAGCAAACGCGATCAAGCTCACAAGATAGCTTTATAAAAAACAAAGTAAGCCGCTCAATTTTTTTTTTTTTTGCGTGACAGCATTCAATATATAAAAATAAAATGAATCTTGATGTCAGTTTTGGTAGAGGAAGCTTAATAACTTTCAGACTGTTAGTGGTACATTTTCAATTGCATTATGTTCCAATGTTTTCTTTGAAATTGGGAAGATATTTCTCCAAGGAACAATGCCATGACTGACGGTGAAGTTCCTGGCCTAGCCAAAGAGCCTGTTCAGTTTCTGATGCACCTAAATGGGAATTCTGTGGTGCGCTGTGAGCTACAAGCCCCTCTAATCTGGGCCAGCTCTGATGGCCGAATGCCTCCTGGGGCAGAATCCGCTGAGTTCCCTGGGGCCTGAGGACTCTGATGGTGGGAGAGTGCAAAGGAAGAGGGAAGTCATGCACTGGTGAATTGAGCGTTCTGTGCAGGTTCAGGGGGACCAACCAGCCCTCCCAACGTGGGCCCACCCCAGTGCAGTAGAGAATGCTGGGGGTGGGGCCGCAGCTGCTGACCCTGCGTTATCATCGTTAAGTTCAGTGATCTAAATCAGGAGGGACTCACGCTTTAAGGCAGAGATTTCAATGTGTTTGCTAAGATTTTTCAAATATTAATAATTGGAAACATAATTTGAAATTGATAATAAAGTACCTAAATTGATTTTTTTTAAGTGCTAAATCTTTTGAATTCTAATTTTGCTTTACTAAAATGCTGTTTGAGCCCTTATAAATTATCTGATCACTACTTGTTATAGTTTTTCCCTTTAAAATGGGTCTCCCATTTTTAACTGACAGTGAGAACTTTGAGACCCGACTAATTCAGTGTGAGATGGGATAGCTTTGCCAAACTCACCAGGCGTTTTACCTGGAGATGCTGATTGAGGGTGGGGCACAGTCTTCCAATGATCAAAGAATCTGGGGAAACCCAGGGCTTCCCAGGTGGCTCCGTGGTAAAGAATCTGCCTGCCAATGCAGGAGCCACAATCCCTGGGTTGGGAAGATCGCCTGGAGTAGGAAATGGCAACTCAATCCAGTATTCTTGCCTGGAGAATCCCATGGCCAGAGGAGCCTGGCGGGCTACAGAGGGGCCTGGCTGACTGGGCTACAGACACAGGGGGCCGCGCACAGAGACGCACACACACACACACACACACACACACACACACACACACACACACACACACACACACACACACACACACACACACACACACACACACACACGAAAAGCTGCCTCAGGAAGAGTGAGCACCACAAGGTTGTGGAGTGCGGCTCTGTCACTTCAGCAGTAGATTTGCAACCAAAATCACGCTAGAATGTTTCTTCCCTGATATATACCAAACATTCAGATCCCCTTTTGTCCCAGACATCAAATAAAAACTGCTAATTAGTAAGGACACTTACATTTTTATCCATCCTTTCTGTGGATTGCCAGGTCCGTATTCTTCTCCTTTTTCTTCTTCCCACTGGCTGCCTTCTGACTCAGCATGTCTGTCCCAAGGGGCTGCACATTAAGAGATGGGAAAAAGAATAATTGAAACTTGTTTTTCAGTTTACTATTTCTTGATGAGATGACCGTTAAGAGGTTGGGAATTGTTCCAGTAAGCCCTTTAGAGTCCAAACAAGCATCTATGTATGCAGCTAACTTTAATTTTGGGTTTTTGGTTTGTTTGTTTTTGTTTTGGTCATAAAGTATTTGAGATGGTTTAAAACATTATATACAATAAAATAGAAAAATACATCACTAAGCGGAATGAGGAACCATATAAACTAGAATAGAAACTTAAAGAAATGGATGTATTTCTCCAAGCAGGGAGCTTGGACTTTGAACTCCTGCTCTTCAAGGGCAGGCCCAGTGTGTGGGCTTTCTTGTGAGGGGGCGGGGGGCTTGGAAAACAGACTCAGCTGCAGAGCACACATCCCATTAACAATTTCCGCAAATATATCTCGGTTAAAAGTTGGAGCAAGGCTGAGAGTTAAGTGGGCTGACTTGGAATTTGCCTTTCGTGTTACCACAGTATTTAGCTAGGCTCTCCTCCCACTGCCCTCTTTATGTTTTTCCCAGAAGAAGCCACTTGTCTGTCTGCTGTTTTCAGTCCCAGCCCCACCCATAGTGAGACCCTTGGCTCACAGCCAGCTCCTCAAAATGGGGGGCTCTCATTGCTGCATCTGCTGGGTGACCTCCTCCTGCTCCTCCTCCCTGGGGGTGTTTAAGTTCTGGTTTACCACCAGGCCTCTGCTAATCCCAGCACTTTCTTGCCAGAGGCTTCTTAAAGGGGAAAAGCCTCCTTTTCCATCTCCTGTCTCCCTTGTCCCTTCATTTCCTTCCCCCTTTCTTTCTTTCTCTTCCTCATCCCCTCTTTCTTTCTCCTCCTGCTTATTATCCAGTTAGTATTTATGAGCATATTTATTGTCCTCCAGATAGAGGAATAAGAAACTATTTGGACCCTAGAGGAGCTCACAGTGGGAGAAAAAGTGTCTGATACCAGTTGTAAGGGGTCTAGGTGTGAAACAGGTGTGAACAGGAAGGTTTGTTTACCTAGGAAGGGGAACAATCAACCACTGAAAAGCCTTCAACAGAGGGGAAGTGAGCCTGAGCTGGGTTCAGAATCCTGAGTAGGAGATGAACAAATTGGAGAAGGAGCGGAGGAGAGTGTTGGAGGAGGATATTCTGCAGAGGCAGTGGTTCATTCAGAGGCTTGGAACTGTGGAAGGACCAGGAGGTTGTGTTTGGTGCAGAGTCTGAAAGATGACCCATGTGCAGGGAAAGGGAGGAAGGGAGATGAAGGAGATGAGCCTGGTGGGGTAAGCTGTGCTTTCCAGAGCAAAGAGCCTTTTGGATATGGATTTCGCCTAGTAGGCCACTGGAAATCAGAGGAAGTATGAACAGGGAAGGATGGGTTTCCGGATGCTTCCCCTGACAGCAGAGAGAGGCTGTGGGAGGTGAGCTCACCAGGGCAGAGAGGGAAGGAGCCCATGCAGGGGGTGCAGACTTTGGGAAAGAGATGAAGTAGGCTTAAACAGAACCAGCAACCCTGGAGGTGGGAAGAAGAGGTGGAACAGGTGACCAGTCAGGTGTCGAAACGGAAGGGGAGAGAGGAGTTACGAGCCCAGGAAGGAGCTGCTGTCATGGATGAAATGAAAAGGGAATACACTAGGGCCCCTCCAGGAAGTCTGTTTTTCTTTCATCAGTTATTTATTTCTTTGCTCCTTTTTGTTGTTGAGTCACTAAGTCACGTCCAACTCTTTGGAGTGTTGGACCCCATGGGTCCGTGACCCCATGGACTGCAGCATGCTAGGCTTCCCTGTTCTTCACTATCTCCTGAAGTTTGCTCACATTCGTGTCCATTGAGTCAATGATGCCAGTCAACCAGCTCATTCTCTGTCTCCCCGATTTCCTCCTGCCCTCAGTCTTTCCCAGCATCAGGGCCTTTTCTAATGCGTTGTCTCTTTGCATCAGGTGGCCAAAGTATTGGAGCCTCAGCTTCAACAGCAGTCCTTCCAGTGAATATTCAGGGTTGATTTCCTTTAGGATGGACTGGTAGGCTCTCTGAATCAATTCTTTGATGCTCATTAATCATCTTAAAATCCATCTCCCTCAGAGATACTGTCTGATTCATCCATGGTTTTCTGGATCCCAACCTTTCTATGTATACCAGTGGTACCTTTGTAGATACTGATCCAGTAATCCATTCCATCAACAAATATTTATTGAGGACCCACTGTGTACTCTTGAGAGTCACTTGAACTGCACGGAGATCAAATTAGTCAATCCTAAAGGAAATCAGTCCTGAATATTCATTGGAAGAACTGATGCTGAAGCTGAAACTCCAATACTTTGGCCATCTGATGCGAAGAACTGATTCATTGGAAAAGACCCTGATGCTCGGAAAGATTGAAGACAGTAGGAGAATGGGACAACAGAGGATGAGATGGTTGGATGGCATCACCAACTCAATAAACGTGAGTTTGAGCAAGCTCCAGGAGTTGGTGACGGACAGGGAAGCCTGCCATGCTGCAGTCCATGGGGTCACAAAGGGGTGGACACGACTGAGCAACTGAACTGAATGACTGTGTACCAGGCACTAGAGTTGGGCCTGAGGGTACAATGGTGAAAAGACAAAATGTGTACCTTCACTGAAGCTTCTAATATAGAGAAATAAAGAAACAGTAAAACACAATATTAAGTAACCTAAAATAAAGTAGTTTGTCATATGTCATATGAGATGAAGTTTGAGGGGTTGGCCAGAGTCAGGCCATACCAGGCCTTGTAGACCAAAGTCAGGAAATAGAATCGTATGGTAGGAGCAATGGACAAAAAGCCAGTAGGGCTTAGGGCAACAGAAAGCAGAAAGGCTGGGTTCTGGAATATCTCTGAGTTTTGCAACTTAAACAGCGGTGTTGATGGTAGTGTCATGAACTGAGGCATCAGTACTATGTATTTTTCAAGTGCATGGTGTATGTTTCATGTATGTGATTCTAGTAGCATCACAACCAAGAAATATGGAAACATCCCAGGTATCATATCGTGCTCAGCTCCTTGCACTCCACACAATGTGATCCAGGCAGTAGATACTGATTTTAAATCAGGTGATATGTCACATCTTGATTTGGGCCATTTGTAAAAGTTATGTGTTTGGGGCAAAAGAACCTTGAACTGTCTTGACTTTTCCTAGTGAACTGAGGAAAAAGGTTGAAAGGGAGAGGGGAAAAAAACAAAACAAAACTGAATTTGAAACAAGAAAATAAAAGCTCCTAAGAAAGCTCTGGTCCCTGCTGCTGTGGGGAGTGAGAAGATGACAACAGATTGAGGTACCGGATCTGTGAAGCCTCGGGATCCAGGGAAGGGGGTGTTTGTGTGCACAGTGGGTGGGATCAGTGCTGCACGGTCTTGCGGCGGCCTCTTCCTGTCTGGTTCCGGCCAGGATTCTCGCGAGCGTCTGTGCTCTTTGATGAAGGAATGGAGAAGCTTGCGAGACATCCTTTGGGTTGACATAAACCAGCAGTGCTCCAGTGCCTGGGCTGTCTCTGAAGAGGGTAGACAGGATAGAGTCGGGGACAGATGATGGGAATTTTCCATTTTATGGCAGTGATGGCTTGGAATGCCTCGAATGGCTTGTTAACCTTCCTTAGCTTAAGAGACTACATTGGTAGGTCAAGTGGAATGCTAGAATAGTTTGTTTCCCCTGCAGTGTTTTGGATACTGAACCTTTCAGGGAAGAATTTACTGAATCACTGTGTAATTGAATCAACTACAAAAGACTTGCATACATTTGTTTGAAGTATTATGTTTATGTTTTCTGCTTTAGAGAGAACCTGGTTGGTTGGCTATATTTTAAAAAAAAATTTTGTTGCAATTTGTTACAAAAGAAAACTAATCAAACATACATGTCATCTTAAGTGTTAAAGTTCATTTGTTATGGCTATAATGATGCTTTTTATTTACATAATCCTCTACAGTGTACAAAAACAGTGTTACCTTTTTTTCCACCTGTTACACGCAACCTTGACTGGTGAGCAGAGTTTGTAATCCCCTTTTCACAGACAAGGAATGGGGGAGTTGAAGAATGACTGAGTGCCTCAGTCACGTATTTAGGAAGATTTGGGAGATTTGGGACTTGACTATCCATCATTTGAGTCTAAGGCTAGTGATCTCCCTCCTTCTGCATTTTGGATGTGAAGACCCATGACAAAGGCGGGGATGGAACCTGTGATTTTTGAACTCCTGTTAATTAATTGGCACTGGCAATGCCAGCCACACATCTCATCTCATTGAATCCAAACAATGCCAGGGCAACTGTCACCATCCCCACTTTATTGATGAGGAAAATGTGCTCTGAGAGGTTAACTAACTAAGCCTAAACCAATGAAGGGCGGGGCTGGAATTTGACCAGGCCATCCAACTCCCAAGCTGGCTCCCTTAACCCGGGGCCTGCCTGTACCATCTCAAGAGGAAAGAACACCTTGCGTATATGTAAAACTATTAGATAACAGCAGCTTTCATTTTATAGATTTTTAAAAATTGTTCTCTTCTCCACTTTCAGACAAGGGTTAAAGTACACAGTTTTTCTGAATGTTTTGTTTTTTACAAAACAAGACAAATTTGCAAGACGTCAGTTCTTGCCTCTAGGAAGAGAAAGAGACTAACATTCTTGAATATCCTTTGGCTGCAGCATTATTATTTGATGGTATTTATAAGAATATGGAACAAGAAGTTTCTGATCTGTGGAACTCAAGTGGCATGTCACAGGGTCAATTAATTACCTTATGACTTTTACAGGTTTTGGTATATTAATTGCTTCTTAACAGGAATATTTCATTAATTACTTTTTTTTAAAGGCTTAAAATGTATTTTAATAAGTTCATGTTGCATCATTTTACTTTTGAACCAAAGTAGGCTTTCTTTGTATTCATTTCTTGCTCCTTGTGCATAGGCCCAGGTTCTTTGATGGGTGATGCATAAAGGGGCCTTGGTTTAGCTACTGATGTAACAAAAGCTTATGGTGTGGGTTCTCCTGCACTGATCAGTATTGCTGTATTAGTGTTTTCTTTTTAAAAAAAAAAAAAAAAGCCACTACATGCTTTTTTCCCTAGATGACTGCTACACTGAGAAACTTGGTTGATTCACCACTAGCAAGAAGTAAGTTGCTAAGCATCAACGCCCTTCCCCAGCTCTGCACAGTGATGGAACAGCACATAGGTGACAAGGATGTCTGTACCAATATTGCCAGAATATTCAGGTAAGGTAGAGGAGGAATACAAAGCAGCCTTACAATAACGCTAATGTTTAGATTCGGGAGTTGTCTTTGGTATTTGTGTGTGTAAGTGGCAAAGACTCTGGTTTTTGCTTTTTATGTCACCTAGAAGAAAATGTAGACCTAGTGGCCCACGCTTGAAATAAGTGACTTAAACCTTATTTTATTGACTTCATTTCTTACGTATTTCTAATGTGATTCTAAACTTACTGATTTTAAGTTACTTTAAAGTTGTGACTTGTCCTAGTGTTCTTATAAAAGAAAGAAAACTCTCAGCTTATTGGAGATAAAGAGCTGTATCACAAAATCCGGCAAACCTACTGGTGCACTTGGAAACAGTGCTTAAGGATTCTGACAGAAAAGACGAGCCGTTGCTTAGAAAGTCTGACCTGGCTTAATTTATAATCGCAGGTTATTTTATTGCGGTTGTTTGGCTGAACTTCGGCTCACACGTTCAGTAGTCATGTTTATACTTACTTTGCTGCAGAAGCAATGATAACCTGAATCTAGGCTGCCTCAAAACAAGATGTGACTAAATTTCAGAACTGTCTCTGAATTATGTATTTACGTTTCGCCCTTCACTGCTCTTCACCAGTGTTTTGACATAATGATCCTTCTCAAGAGACCTGGGCCTTTCTTGAACTGTAATATTGTAGCTGTTTGACAAATTACAAAATTTCCTGAAGACTGAATTGGTAATTGACCCCAACATGAGGGTGTGAGTCCAGCTTTGATCTTTTAGCACTGTACTTTCCTATCTGGGTGCTTAATTGTGGGTACTTAATTAGTCCCATTTTGAAGCACATAAAATCATAAAGAGTTCATTTCTGTGTATGGCAGCATGTAAAGATCCAATTTAGTTTTTTTTCCCTGTGGACAGTTTCCCCACCACATGTTACTGAACACGCCATCCTTTTCTCATTGCTTTTGAATGCCGACTCAGGAGAATGCAAGCTTCCATATACTTGCTGGTCTGTTTCTGAACACTCTGTCTGACCCATCCTCAGACTAGTAACAAGTTGTTTTTTTTACTGTTATGGGTTTAAGTCTTGCTATAACATATTAATAAGATGAATCCTCCACTTTTCTCCTTTAAAATCCAAATTTTTATTTTCTCTTCCTCATGAACTGGAGAATCAGCTAAAAAGTCCATGAAAGAAACTTTGGATTTTTTTTCATGAAACTATACTCAGTATTTGGGGTAACTGGGACAGAGGTGGGGAGAACTGACATCTTTGTGATATCAAGTCTTCCATCCATAAACAGTTGTGATGTTTCTTCTTTTCATAAAATTTTATAATTTTCTCTTAAAAAATTTTGTCTTTCCGGAGAAAAAATACATCTTTTGTTGGATGTATTCCTTCATGACTCTTGCTGCAATTATAAATGCATCTTTTAAGAAAACAATTCTAATGAGTGTTGCTAGTGTATATGAACAGTATTGATATTTGCTTATTAACCTTGTTATCCAGAACACCTTAATTAACATTAGGCCCAAGAGTCTATAGATTCTCTTGGATTTTCTATGCAAGTAATTTGCAAACAAGTATAGTTTGTTCCCCACTGCCCATTATTACAACTCTGTCCCTGTCCTCACCTATTTCTTGGGTGCATTGCTTGAAAGTGAAAGTCACTTGGTTGTGTCCGACTCTTTGCAACCCCATGGACTATACAGTCCATGGAATTCTCCAGGCCAGAATACTGAAGTGGGTAGCCTTTCCCTTCTCCGGGGGATCTTCCCAGCCCAGGATCCAACCCAGATCTCCCACATTGCAGGCAGATTCTTTACCAGCTGAATCACAAGGGAAGCCCAAGAATACTGGAGTGGGTAGCCCATCCCTTCTCCAGTGGATTTCCCGATCCAGGAATCAAACCCATGTCTCCTGCATTGCAGTCAGATTCTGGAGCAGCTGAGCTACCAGGGATATATATATATATATATATATGCACATACATATATTCTTTTTTTCCCCCATTGTTACAGCTCTGCCCCTGTCCTCACCTGTTCCTTGGGTACATTGCTTAGGATGTCCGATATAAAGTTGTGAGAGTATTAGGCTGGCTGACTTTCTCCTGACTTTAAGGGAAATGTTTTTGTAGTTTTGCCAGTTTAAATTGTGGTTTTTGTAGATACCCCTTAACAGTTAAGGAACAATTTTCTCCCTTTAATGGATTTTAAATTTCCTTGAATTCTTGAATATGTTTTGATTATATGGATTTTCTTTGTTTAATTCTTTAATGTAGTAGATTACATTAACAGGTTTTCTCATGTTAAACCATTATATATTGCTAGGTTTGCTCAGCTTATATTTTGTTAAGGATTTTTCATTTATGGTTATGAGTTAGATTGACCTATATATTTCCTTTCTTGTACTGTCCTTGTCTGGTTTTAATGTCCAGTTTATATCAGCCTCATAAAATTAACTGGGATATATTCCAACATTTTCTCTCTTTTAGAAGAATTTCTGAAAGTTAAACTTATCTGCTTCTTGAAAAGTCTGTAGAATTTGCTTGAAAAGCTGTTTTATCCTGTTGTGTGTATATGTGTGTGTGTGCATGCATGTGTGAATATCATTGACAACTGATTCACTTTCTTTAATGGTCTAGTCATATCCTATTTACACTTGGTTCAGTTTCTTTTTTTCTTTTTTTTCAGTTCTACTAGTTTATTGCTGCCAACCCATCATCCTCCACCCTCATGCACACATGCTCGGTCATGTAACCCCATGGACTGCAGCCTGCCAGGCTCCTCTGTCCATGGACTTTTCCAGGCAAAAATACTGGAGTGGGTTGCCATTTCCTTCTCCTTGGTTCAGTTTCTAAAAGTTATATTTTTATAAGGATTCATTCATTTAAGTTTCAAACTATATAAGGGCATTCCAAATATTCTGTTATCCTTTTATTTTTAACACCAAAAACACTTTGTATTGGGATATAGCTGATTAACAATGTTGTGATAGTTTCAGGTGAACAGGGAAGAGTCTCGGCCACACATATACATGTATCCCTTCTCCCTCAAACCCCTCTCTCATCCAGGCTGCTACTTAACATTGAGCAGAGTTCCATGTGCTATACAATAGGTTTTCGTTGGTTTAAATATAGCAGTGTATACATGTCTTGCCCAAAGTCCTTAACTATCCCTTCTATCCACCCCCCAGCATCCATGAGTTTTCCACGTCTATGAATCTCTTTCTGCTGTGTAAGTTCACTTGTATTGTTTCTTTTTAGAGTCAATATATGCTGCTGCTGCTTAATCACTGCAGTCGTGTCTGACTCTGCGACCCTGTGGACTGCAACGTGCCAGGCTCCTCTGTCCATGGGATTCTCTAGGCAAGAACACTGGAGCAGGTTGCCATGCCCTTCTCCAGGGGATCTTCCCAACCCATGGATTGAACCCAGGTCTCCTGCATTGCAGGCAGATTCTTTACCGCTGAGCCACCAGGGAGCCCTCCATGTTGCTGCCAGTGGCCTTACTTCATTCTTTTTAATGGCTAAGTAATATTCCAGTGTGTGTGTGTGTGTGTGTGCACCCGCCACACCTTCTTTATCCATTCCTCTGTCGATGGACATTTTGGTTGTTTGCATGTCTTGTAAACAATGTGCTGCCTTGAACACTGGGGTACATGTATCTTTCTGGGCCATGTCTTTCTCTGGACATATGCCCAGGAGTGGGACTGCAGGATCATACAGTAGCTCTATTTTTCGTTTCTTCAGGAACCTTCATACTGCTCTCCATAGTCGATGCACCAATTTACATTCCTACCAACGGTGCAGAAGGGTTCCCTTCTCTCCACACCCTCTCCAACATTTGTTGTTTGTGGATTTTTTATGATAACCAGTCTGACCAGTGTGAGGTGATGTCTCACTGTAGTTTTGATTTGCATTTCTCTGGAAATTAGCAGTTTTGAACATCGTTTCATGTGCCTGTTTGCCATCCGTATGTCCCCTTTAGAGAAATGTCTGTTCAGATCTTCTGCCCATTTTTTGAGTGGGCTGTTTGTTTTGATGATATTAAGTGTCATAAGCTGTAAATTTTGGAGACTAATCCCTTATCAGTCACATCATTTGCAAATATTTTCTCCCAATCTGTGGGTTGTCTTTTTGTTTTGTTTATTGTTTCCTTTGCTATGCAAAAGCTTTTGAATTTAAGTAGGTCCCATTTGTTTATTTTTGCTTTTATTTCCATTATTCTGGGAGCTGGATTAAAAAAGATGATGCTGTGATTTATGTCAGAGAGTGTTCTGCCTATGTTTTCCTCTAAGTTTTATAGTGTCCGGTCTGAAATTTAGATCTTTAATCCATTATTTTTGTGTATGGAGTTAAGGAATGATCTAATTTCATTTTTTTACATGTGGCTTGTCTATGTATGCCCAATCTCGTCTGTTATTCTTTTAATCTCTGTTGCCTCTCTAATTATACCCCTTTTATTTATATTATTTATTTAAGAAATATTATGCAGTGCCTACTATGTGCCAGGCAGTGTTCTAAGCACTTTCTAAATACTAATTCATCTATTCCTTATAACGGCTTTAAGAGGTAGGTGCTTATTATTATCTTCATTTTACCTATGAGGAGGCTAGGCATAGAGAAGTTTGGTAGTTTTCCCAGAGTTGCACAGCTGTGATTTAAACTAGATAGTCTGGCTCTGGAATGTACATTGTTAACTTCTATGTCACACTGTCTCTTCATTTTGATGTTGATTTTCATTCCTTATTTTGAAGATTTATGATATTTCTCTTTTTCTCTTGATCAGTCTTACCAAAGGTTGGCCAATTTATCAGTTTTTGCAAAGAACCAATAGATTTATCAAACCACTCTATTATAAGTTTCTTTCCTATTGTATTCCTCATTCTTAGCCTTAGTAATTCTTCTATTCTTTTTGCATATATTATATTTTCTTCTGGACTTACCTGGTGATTGAGATGCTAAAAAATCTGCCTACAGTGGGGGAGACCTGGGTTTGATCCCTGGGTTGGGAAGGTCCCCTGGAGGAGGGCATGGCAACCCACTCCAGTATTCTGGCCTGGAGAATCCTCATGGACAGAAGAGCCTGGTGGCCTCCAGTGCATGGGGTCACAAAGAGTCAGACACAACTGAGTGACTAAACACAGCACGTATTTCCTTCTATGTTGGTTAGAAATCCCTTTGCTGTCAGCTTTCTTAAGGTTGTGAATTTTCCTCTACTGCTGCAGCCGCATCTAAATTTTGATCTGTAGTATTTTTTGTTATTATTCAGATATGTGGTTTTTTATTTTCTTATTTCTTTGACCTATAAGTTATGTGTTTTTAAATTTCCAAAAGTATGTCTTTAAAATGTGATCTAAAACATTGGTAATTTACTGAGACTTGTTAATGGCCAGGCACATGATCAAGTTTTTAAAATATTAGTGATGTTTTTTCTATTAATCTGTCACTTAATGAGAGGTTTATGAACATCTATTAATTTGATATAGGTTTGTGAGTTCCACCTTGTGGGTTATGTTAGTTTGTTTGCTTACTTTGGAAAATTTGAAGCCATTTTCAAGGTTTTTTGCCTCACGGTCTATTTTGCCTGATATTAATATACTTGATATTAATATGCTGCTGCTAAGTCGCTTCAGTCGTGTCCTACTCTGTGCCACCCCATAGACGGCGGCCCACCAGGCTCCCCCGTCCCTGGGATTCTCCAGGCAAGAATACTGGAGTGGGTTGCCATTTCCTTCTCCAATGCGTGAAAGTGAAGTTGCTCAGTCGTGTCTGACTCTTAGCGACCCCATGGACTGCAGCCTACCAGGCTCCTCCATCCATGGGATTTTCTAGGCAAGAGTACTGGAGTGGAGTGCCATTGCCTTCTCTGTGAAATTAATATACCTAGCATATTTGAGCAGTTTAACATTTGCTTGTGCTCAAGTTCCAGGAGATTGACTCTACCAGATTGAAATTTACCAGATATTGTGTAAATTTCTTATCTTGTGTTTTCTGAACCACAAGCTCGGTTGGTAAAGAAGCTGCCTGCAATGCAGGAGACCTGGATTCAATTCTTGTGTTGGGAAGATCCCTGGAGGAGAGCATGGCAACCCACTCCAGTATTCTTGCCTGGAGAATTCCATGGACAGAGGAGTCTGGCAGGATACAGTCCATGGGGTCGCAAGAGTCGGACGCGACTCAGTGACTAAACCACCACCACCTGCGTTAGAGGTTTCAGCTTTCTCTTTTTCAAAGAACTTGAAATTTTCCTTGCTCCCACCCTGTGCTCCTGGAATCTAGAGCAGGTGACCAGCTCCCTGAGGCATCTCTGGGCCAGTGTATAGAGTATTTCCAGACTGCTTTTCATGCACAGGACAATGCTTTGAAGGTCTGCATTTAAAGCGGACTTGAGTTTTATTGAAAAACAAAGCTGACTTTTATTTTTTCCATTTGACATTTCTACAGCAAACTTACTTCTTACCATGACTGCTGTGTAGCCTTGGCCAGCTATTCCAGATGTTATGCCTTGTTTTTGAATCTGATAAACAAATACCAGAAGAAGCAGGTCAGTTCTTTATACATTTAACTCTTCAGTGTGTCTTTGCATTGGTGTATTTGTGTAATAAGGCCATGTTGAATGATTTTGTGTTTTGAATGGGTAATTTTCTCTTAGAAGCTTCCATTAGATATGTAACGAGCTGCCCCCAGGAGGCAGAGAGTTCCATGGAGGAAGTGGGGAGGAAGTAATTTGAGGCAGAAATGGCCTCAGAAGGATGTGCGTGCAGTATAAGGATTCACGATGTTGGGTGAAGGGTGGGTGCTGTTCTCCTAGTGCTCTGTGGACGCCTCCTACAGGAGGCACCTTTGAGTGGGGTGGGGTTACACTGGTTATTTCCAGGCCCCAACCCAGGCCTACTGAGCCAGGTGGGTGCAGATGTGCCCAGCCACCTGCACTTTAACAAGAACTGCAGGGACTTCTAATGCAAACTAAAGTTTGGGATCCCCTACACTGGGTATACTCTGAAGATTCTGCTAGCCCTGAAATTTTCTAATTTTTTGACACTGTTGTATTTAGAAGATGACATTTCAAGGTTAAGTATTTAAAGGAAATAATTTGGTTTTAATGAGTTGGACAAAAATGTAACAACTGTTTTAAAAAAAGGAAGAATTCACAAATGACTTTCCCTTAATAAAATTATAATACTTAATACAAACATTAATTTTTATGATATTATCAGTTTTGAATAGTCATTAAATGCAGGCTAGTTTTATTTGCCTTTATAAATGATTAAAGTGACATCAACTCTTTAGTGAGGATGGTTTATACATGAAAATAGGTATTAATTTCCAGTATGGTAAATTTTCAAAATTACATAGTAGGTCTCACCAGTTTAAAATCAAATTATATATATTCTAAAATGGTTTTAATATAAAGCTTTGTGTTTGTTTATATTAACCATATCAAAACCACCTCAAAATATAATTCCTGTTTGCCACAAATAGCGCTAAACTTATTCTTACCTAGCCAAGTACTTCTGCTGAGAATGACTAAATTTGTTATATTTTACACTGTTATCAGCTATTTATTAAAAGGTTGCTAGTCTCATTTTGGTTATATTGATAAAGAGAAATTTCTGTGTTCATATTACATCATTATGTATTATGTGCTCAGTTGCTCAATCATGTCTGAGTCTTTGCGGCAGGACTGTAGCCTGCCAGGCTTCTCTGGCCATGAAATTTTCCAGGCAAGAGTACTGGAGCAGGTTGCCATTTCCTATTCCAGGGGATCTTCCCGACCCAGGGATTGAACCTGAGTCTCCTGCACTGGCAGGCAGATTCTTTACCACTAGCACCACCTGTAAGTTTTAAAGATGATAAACTTTGCTGAAAGTGTTAATGTCTCTATTTCACTTTAAAAAATTTACAGATATGCACTTGGGTTCCTGATTCTGAGTATTTGGACTACAAATGCTTTCCCCTGTGTATTTTGTATTTTCTCTAAATTACATACTTTGAAAGATTTCATGGCATAGGAATTTGCTGTGTCAGCTGAAGAATGAATTTGATTACCTTACAGTATTCACAGTGCTGTTAATTTAAGTATCCATTAGGCATTTACTGATTTAGATTTTGGTAAAATATACTATCAGAACTCTAATCTTTAGACAAGTGAATTAACCCCCTAAGAGCTTGGATACTCCTAGTTCTGGTTTTCTTTTTTAAGGAAAAAATGAAAAGGGTAGAAAAGATAGTTTGCTGTAACATTAAAAGAAACTTTTCAATATTATACTTATAAATGGATTTAATTATGGATTTTATTTTGTAATTTTGTTTTATGGGATTACTTTATGGGTTTTAATTTTAATTTACCATCATAGTTTCTTTTTTACTTTGGTGTTTTGATCATGGATGACTTAGATTGGACAGTAACTGGAGAAGATGTTTTCAAATGTGGATTTAAAGAAAACATTTCTGTTTAACAGTTTGATTTCAAGTTATGTCATAACCAGTAATTTTTTTTGAAAAAGAAGAAAACCCATCAGTTCAGTACTGACAAATAGCCCTATTTGTTACAGTATTACTGGTACATAACTGTTTGTTTCTCTAATTGTAATTTAGATGATGGTTGTGTTTAATAGAAAGTAGAAAGTTCTGGCATCTGGCTGTTAATAATGAGATACTTGAGATGTGAGTATAGTTAAGGGTATGTTTTTTCTGGTTCAAGGGACTAAATGTCTTAAAGTTTAATTGGCATAAAATTTAACCACACTTCTTACTGAATTGCTTTTCACTTTGGACTGGTAGTTATCTATAAAGCAAAATTGGTATTTAAAGGCCATATTTTTCTCTATTGATTTACGTTATAATTTTGTATTCCTGCTAAAATTATTTTGGTCCAAAAATGAATAAAGAGCATCTTGCAAAGTAAGTACAGTAACATGTTGTTTTTAGAACCACCAAGGAAATGTGCAATTTATCCCCTTAATCACCAAAGTTATTACCTTTTTAAACTTTCAAAAAATTTTTTATTTATTTACTTTAGACCGGGCAGGGTCTTCACTGCTGCTCGCATTTTATGCTACTTGTGCCGAGCAGGGGCACTCTCCAGATGCAACACACGGGCTTCTCTTGTTGCCGAGTGCGGGCCCTAGGACGCACAGGTCAATAGTTGGAGCATGTGGGCTCAGCAGGCGCAGCTTCCAGGCTCTAGCACAGGCTCAATAGTTGTGGCACATCCATGGCATGTGGGATCTTCCCAGATCAGGGATGGAACTTGTGTCCCCTGCATTGGCAGGCAGATTCTACCACTGAGCCACCAGGGAAGCCCTCACCAAAATTATTTTAGTCATTGTGGTAAAAATCATATTCAACTATATTACATATTTCCTTGCTCTCTTAGAAGATATTAAAAATAATTTCCTCTTATCAATGCCAAAGGTCAATATTACAAGCAGTAATTATTACTCTAGAGGTTGTTTGTCCTACTTTGGGGGCATGAGTCTGTTGATAGACTTCTTTAAATGCCTGTGTCATCTTTGTGTAGATTTCTCTCTCCCTTTCCATTGTTATTAACTTTGCTTTGGTAATCATTACCTGTCTTTTGCAATGATTTGTAATTAGTAGGGGAACCTCATAACCAACCTTAAAAGTAACACCTAAAGAGTCTAAACACTGACTTTGAATAGGTTCTGAGTGAGAAGAGCCTGAGGGACTTTTGATGAAATTTCTCTCAGCTGTTCTTATCTTCAAAAGCCAATTCATATTCAAGGTGTGGCTCTGTGTTCCTTTCTCTATGAAGCCTTCTAAGACCAGCCAATTTTTTCCTCATTAGTGCATCATTTAATTTTTATTTTTTAAAGGTTTGTAGCAACTTAGCAGTAGCAGCAGCAGCAGCAGCAGCAGCTCTATTTGTAATAGTCAAAAACTAGAAAGAACCAAATGTCCTTCTCTGGATAAATGGCTAAGCAAACTGTGGAATATCTATGCCATGGAATACTATTCAGCATTAAAAAAGGACTGAGCTATTTATATATACTATATCCTGGATAAATCTCCAAGTATACTGAGTGAAAAGAGCCAGTCCCCAAATGTTACATACTGCATGCATGATTTTAAACCCTTTAATGTAGCTAGTGCACCCAGTTACTACAGTCAGAGCTGAGGACCCAAGCAGTATGTTTCTGACCCTAACTATTTCACTATTATTAAGAAAAATCATCCAAAACTTAGAGCTAGAGTGCGGGGTAGGAGCCCGTATATTCTGACAAAGTCATACTGGGGCACTGTTTAACCAACAGGGCTTAATTCCCAAGGAGAATATATCTTTGTTTAAACTTGCTGTTTACTATTTGATTAGAACCCAGACACTATAAAGTTACACATTAATTTGTACATTTTTTCCTCTGGTAGACAAGATAACCTCAAAGTTATGGTTTGTTACCTTAGGGCCATTAGCCAGGTATGATTCTAACTAGTAGTCTTCCTCTAACATTCTTTTTAAAGCTTGTAAACACCCAGTTCTTGTTTTTGGAGCCCACTTTATCATTGTATTGGCTTCCTTCATTAATGAGATAAATAATTCTTTTAATGTGTTCATTTTATATTTCTGTGAGAGCCAGGTTAACTTTTTATAAATTATACTTCGACTTTGTATTGTCTTTTACTTATGCAAAAGAAGGAAATATTACAGTTTTGAATCATCTTTGATATTTTCTAGTAAGGAAAAATATATATATTTTACATTTTCCTCAAAACCAGAATGCTTTAGAAGAGCAGGGAAATTGTTCAGGCTACAAGGAAATAGTTATGTGTCCCAACCACTTCCTAAAATCGTTAACCAAAGGCTTTTAGAGATCTTTGTAAATATTTCTTTTGTGATTCTCTAAGTAGTTATCATTTGTGTAGCTGCCTTATGCACTATTGGGATTTCCTAAGGACACAGGCTTTGTCTTTATAAACCTGAGATGATTCTTGGTGTAACAGACTCATGATAAGTGCTGAAAGAATGAATTTTGTGTATGTGAAATGCTTTGGAATCTGTAAAGTGTTATACAATATATTTTTTTTTCTAGTCCTCTAGTACTTCTTCCTTAAATATTGCTTTCCTCTTCCTACTTTGGAGGAGGAAATAATAATTTTCCCCACATTTTTCTTGTTGATGGGCTGCCATACACAGCAGCAAAACAGAAATGCTGGATCTTAAATTACTTCAGACCAGCACAGCATCTTAGGTTCCTGTTCCCTTTGGCCCAGGTGACTAGTTGGATAAGATTTGTTTTCCTCTTTCCCAAGAGATAGAAGTGATTTCCAGAAACAGAAACCGCACACCACATCCTGATGTGAGTGTTTTAATCTTCGGTGGCTCAGATTTTGCTCCACCTGAGCTTTACTTGGACATTGAGACTTTTGAACTGATCTTTGAAATGTACCCCAGTCGTCCAGCAACTTTTAAACTGGAATTATTACTTCCTAGAACTATTTTTGTTTCAGTTCTAGGAAATGTTTCTCCAAGGCCAGCTTGGATTATAGACACATGCACACTTTGGACCCGTTATAGTCTCTTAGTGTACAGAGCTGTCACCCAGGGACTCAGCAATCAGTCTGCAGCCCTTATCTTTGTCCTGAGAGGTTAGCATTGCCTTTGTCTTAAAAGTTTGAAGGCTACGTTGATAATTGGCAGAGATTTCATTTTTCTGGGACTTATTTTTAAATTTAATCACGTTATGACTTAGTGTATTTTTGGAGAACATAGAAACAAAAATCTCAAAAAAAGAAAGAAGGAAAGAAAGAAAACCCCTCTCTAGTGACAAATGAACTGTCACCTGCACACACCTCTTTGAGTGTTTTTTGATCACCCAGGTGAGGAGCTTAGCAGGAAACTGTGGCCAGCCGCTTCCCCCGTCCACCAGGGGGAGATGCTGCTTGGAACCAGGTAGCACCAAAGCTGATGGCTGCTGGGAGAAGTGGAATCTTTCCTCCCCCATCTGGTGGTGCATTCCATTAAAGGGAAAAAAAGAAAAAGTGAGAAAATGTCAAAAGTAAAAAATTTTTTCCTGTTTATTTTTTTCCACACCTTATTCATATTCATCTCTTTTCAAGGAAAAGTCTGACTTCAGCATATGAAAATTGGTCTTTTTGGAGTGCCCTTAATCTGTCTCAGTTATTAGGTCAGTTGATAATGAAAGGTGGTGGGGAGAGCATTTTCACCTTTATTTTCTACCTGTCTGTGTTGTGAGAATTATTTAAAAGAAACATGGATTCATAGTTTTTTAACATGATATAAAAACACTAGGTATTAAAGTGGTGAGATATTGAATTCTTTCTTGATTTGAGTCATTGAATCATTGTCTCCTAAACTTGAGGAGTTTTAAAAATACAGGTTCTCAGGCCTCACCCTGGGAGAGCCTGATTCAGGTCTGGGACAGAGCCCAAGAACCTATTTTTAATAGGTACCTCAGGTGAAGAGCAGGTGTGGGAACCTGTGGTATAAATTATTAAGATGGCCCCTTAAAACAAATTGTTTTCCCTAAAATTGACAGCGGAGGGTTTTGTACAAATCCTCAAGAGATTTTAAAGTGATTAATCAAAGCAGCCACACAGGGTCAATCTTCATCTTCAGGCATGTGGCTGAAAGTGAATCTCCCTTACAAAGTAGGAACCAAATCAGCAAGACAGGCCAGGTGTTGGTGTAGATTTCCCCAGTAAGTGGTGATAACCACCCGCCTTGTGCCTTTTGCTGAGGCACAAGGTAGCCAAGGAGCACTTTCTTAGCCAGAGAAAAGGAGATGGGCCGTTCGACCCTTCCAGGGACTTTCTCTGCCAGACTTGTGTCAAAACAGATGACACTGAGACCAAGCCATTGCACAAATGGGGCTTCCGACACTGGTCACACTGGGCTACTGAGGAGAAGTGAGCCCTGGGGATCCTTGAACTGGCAGTGGAAGGGAGGATTCCTTATCCTTGTTTAGCTAGACAAGCCACAAGTTGTTCTTGACTCATTTGCTAATGAAGCAACCACCGAATTTTATTTTTGCTTTGAGAAATTTCAGTATATCTCCATATCTAACCTTTGTTAAGTTTGCAACAAAGCTGAGGACAATTTGTTCATTTTAAATAATGCATGGTTGGGTTCACAACAACTCTGTTCACCCATAGCCCTTCAGTGACGCGAGCTTGTCAGAATATGATGGCTGTGGTACAAGCCAAGGGTTTCATCGGCAGTCTCAGAGAAAAGGAATCCACTCCTCCCAGCTCTCACAAAGGACTTCCTCAGGGAGAACAAGGGCAACTTCTTTGGCTCATGTCTTCTGTGAGGTTGATTTGTCCAGGATCCATGGTCCAACTGGTAACTCCCAGTTCCCACACACACAAAAACTGAGACCAAAACACAGCACTGCAGTCAGCCGGGTGCAGTTTGTAAGTTAGACTAGAGCACAAAGAAATGTATCTATTTAAAATGCTGACCGAAATTCAGTGAAATGACAAATCTCATTTAAGAACTGTGCACATATTGTATGCTTTATGGTGTAAACTGCATTTGGTACAACCAAATGTGCAAGCAGATGGGCCCAGTGTGGAAGGCGTGAGCGGGGTCTGTGGCAGCCTTGCAAAGCAGACCTGCCTCAGGGGTGCTTCTGACATCAGCGTCGCCACATTTAGCAGCTCACCAAAATATGTTTGGGTTTGTTTTTTTGGATAGCACAGAAGGATTTTCCCCCATTTCTTCTATAAATATCTACTGGGCAGGAGATCAGGTAAAATCCCTCAAATAAGACTTGTAAGTCTGGCAATGTTTTGCAAAGGTCACAGTCCAAAAAAAAAAATAATAACCTTTATCTACATTCCCATCACTCCTGTCCATTAAACAGCTATCTGTCTAATCCTCCCCACTTTTAGATACACTCAGTTCCTTGTGCTTCTTTTGTGAAACAGAACTTCCCGATGCAGGGCAATCGTCAGCCTCAGAGAACGCTGTCTGGGAATCCCCCAGCGTGTCCGTGCTTGTACTGCTTGTTAAGCTGAGCCTCTCTCGTCCAGGGCAAGCGGCGGTCTTCAAGGCATGTGAACGCTGTCTGATTCAGAGTGCTCAGGCATCCTGCTGTTGAAAACGGGACTCGGAATGTCTGGAGAGGGTAGGGCTGAAAGCAAAAAACATTGGCCCCTTTTGGAGCTGTTCCTCTTCAGTGCAACCACAGCCGAGCAGCAGGCCAGAGGATAGCGCGACCTTTCTCCCCCTCCTCCATCCTCTTTGGGGCCACAGAGGATTGGCGAGGGAGGCGCCTCCACCCCTTCCCCGGCGCCTTTATATGGTGACTTGGCTCCCCGCTTGCCCTCCTCCTCCAGCCTGGCAGGAGGGCCCTGTGGCTGTCTTCCCAGCCCCTCGGCAGCCACATTCCCAGTGGGTGCTGTGAGCGTTTGGCTGAGCTCGCTCCTTTTTTCGGCCTTGGCCTTGGTCTGCACCCCTGACCGGGCGGGCGGCACAAAAAGCCCTTAGCTTGTTCATTCTTTCCAGCTCCTGCTGCTTTGCCCTTGTGGAGCTGGCTCTTCCCGCCCACCCTCTCCGACTCAGCACAGAACCCAAATGCCTGATTTATGTCTGTTGACTTAAAAAAAAGAACAGAGCCCAGTGAAATTATAGCATCGCCCTGGTGCTTTTGAGTGATAGCTGCGTTCAGAAGCATACAGTAGGCGCTCAATTAAGGGATGTTGGTGGGATGGATAGATGGATGGAAGCATCACATATAATCTCTTCTGATTTTTAAATGATTTTCTACTTCGATTCTGGTTTTGAGCTTCCAACATCTCTCAGATTCTTCTGATTTGTATGGCTCAGCACTTGGGCAAACTGTTGACCCACTTTCAGTAGCCTGGGGTTAATTAGCATTTCTGCAGCACTGCAGTCTGTCTTCCCAGTGGTAAAATTTATCTGTTCTTCAAGCCACCTGTAAGCTCGATTAACACTGGAGTTTTGTCTGAGGGTGGGAAGTTGGGTAAATGTTGCAAATTGCAAATCCTGATTGAGCTCTCAGATCCAGATTGCGTGAGAAGTTTCTAACCAAAATTTAAAGAGGGCATCTTGATGAGTTTAATTTTCTGGTTAAAGGAGGGTTCCAATTTTGAGCACATTTACAACCCCTTCAATTTCAACCCATTTTTGAAAACCTTTCTAAAATGTTTTCCTTGACTTAGGACAAGTATTCTCTGAAGTAAGTAATGGAGCCTGCTGAATATAGTTGATTCTTTCTGTGACATCTTGATATGGTTCCTTCCCCATGGTCAACATTATGCACATGGGTTATTTTAAGGTTCTGTGGGTAGGAAGGGTGTGGAGTCAGGGAAGAGTGGACAGTGGGTGGGGAGTAAAGTGAGGTAATGGCAGAAGTGGTCACGTGGGGCTGGATGGTAATTAGATGCTGGCTTTGGCATTTTATAGGCAGTGGATGATTTTGAACAAGGGGGTGATGTAAGAGCTGCGCTTCTAGAAGTGGTGTTAACCTTGGTCACAGAGGGAGGAGCCCGTCAAGGATCTCTGACAAGAGTCTACAGACTGGGTTAGCCAGAGTGGGTGTGGGAAGTGGGAGTCAGGGGAGATTCTGAGATGACAGAGTGGAGGGAGCTTGGTGACCGAGAGAGGGAAGAATAGAAGATGCCCCTGGGGCTGAGCCTGGGGAAGACGAGGGTCATGGGAATGAGGAGGAGGGTTGAAGTGGTTTGGGAATCCATCTGTGAGTACAGAAGTGATTGTCCGAGTCCTGCTTCTTCTCTTAACCAGTGTGGGACTCTGGGGCCAGGGAGCCTCTTCAAGCCTCAGTTTCTACATCTCTGAGTAGGTAGAAATCTCCTTCATTGACTTTAGGCCAGTGTTTCTCACATGGAAAATAACAGTCAACACAGAGGCTGTTGCTGGAACTTGACAGAGACCACTCTGTTCAGCAGTGTCCTGCTCCTTGTTTTGTTCCAGTTAAAGTAATTTGATTTACAGGCGTGTGGAGCCTATTCAGACTGAGTAACATGTTTGCTCATGAGGGCACAGCTTATGCTAAACCAAAGAGAACATTCAGCTTTCTACCGGCTATACCTGGGACGCACAGTTGAGGTCAGGCTTCGTCCAGTACGTGAACCTGTCTGAGTTCTGGTTGGCCAGAGCTGTTGCTGGGCTGACTCCTTTTTAAGCAAAATTAGAAAGTCTATGTGAACTGGTTATACTAGATTGCCTTCTTAAAAAAAAAAAAAAAAAAGAGATTCTCCTGATTCATCTTCATTTTGCTGTTTCAAAACTACATAGTTGTGGTCTGAACATGCAACTTTGTGTTCAATTTAACAAAAAGGCTGTAACAGTGTTGATTTATAGGTGGTTCTCAGATATTGTCTTAGAATAAAGGAGAGGCTCTGTACCTCAAAGGAGACTGGCATGATGATGAAATTGTTTTTTGCGAGTTATTTCTCTGCAAATTGATGATCTCGGCCTTTGTGTAATTTTTCAAATCTTTATAGGATTTTAATTAAGTGATATTTAGTAGACTTGAGCTTGATTGGGCTGTGGAACAATAAACAACCTCACGGTAACACTGTTCAGGGGCTGGGTACCTCACAGAGCACAGACCACCCGTGGGGAGCTAAGGGGCCCTCTTGCTCAGCCCCCTCGTTCAGAATTCCCGATGAGTCCAGACAAGCACTGGCAGGGGAGTAAGGAAGCACCACCTCAGCCAGCTGCCTGTGAGCCTGCCCCTGCTCTGGCCTATTCCATTCTCTCTCGAGATTCATGGAGAACATATTTGAGAAGGGTTGAGGGGAGAAAAAGAAGACGATGCTTTAGACAACCCTGAGAAAGAGGACAGAAGTAGCAAGCATAGCAGTTGCTGGAAGTTTGGTGGTGCACACAGTGCAATCTGCCAGCCCATTTGTTGATTCTGCATGCCATCCTTCAGTTGGCACCGCTGCTGCCAGGAACCACCCCCTCCTTTTTCCATCTGAAGGCAGGGAGAGAGGCACTGCGGCAGCGTTAACTCTTCCTGCCCTAAAGCCTAGAGTTTCTTATCCCCGTGTCAGGCTTAATAACCTGTGCCATATTAGGACCCACAGAGATATTTGAATCAAAGAATTTTAAAAGTGGCAAGGGCCTGAGGGAGGTTTTCAAGCAGGAAAAGCAGCACCCAGTCTTCCCTTGTGGGACCAAATGTGATGGTGGGTAGAAATTTGAATTTTGAAGAATGAGGACCTAGGGGGAAACCTGCTTTTACCTGCAGCCAGAGATCTGGTCAGCAAATCAGCAGTGACGGTTGGAGGTGGTACAGGGCCAGAGAAGTCTTCTGAGCTAGACCAACCAGAAAAACAAACATTGGAGGTAGAGGTGAAGGGGCAGAGCTAGCAAGAGGGAGAGGGGTGGAATGAATAGTCTAGCATCTTTCAGAAGACAAATCTTAGGAGGTAAATTAATGCTCTTGATGATTTAGCCAACAGAATGCAGCTATATATTGTGTGCTTTAAGAAGTCATTTAAAAACACTGATCATGTCTTTCCTGTCTTGCTTAATGTGCTTTTGTGGAAATAAGAGCAAGTCCAGGGAACACCGGGAAGTCTAGAAATGTTGGCCATAACTACTGCCTAGGGCATGAGGGAGGTGGCTATCCGAATTGTGGGAACATTTTGTTCCAATTAAGGAACTGCAGATCGTCACTTCAGAGAATTAGTTGATTTGTGTACCTAGGTGCTTGGAACAGTGATTGGTGAATCATAAACACAGAGTATTAGTTGCTGCTACTACTATTAGTAATAATAGTAATTATTACAATTTTCAGAGGTAGGGCTAGTGCAGTCTTTAATCAGAAATTGTGTATCAGAGTTTATGGGAAAAACTCTTGCTCCTCAGTTTAGAAAACACAGTGGAATTTTCCTTCAAGGAGCCTAGTTCTCAGAAACAGCCTCGGTCTTGGTTGGAAAATGGTCTGCTTTGCTGTTGGGTGTGACAAGAGAGGGAGAGAGTACTGTCTTTCCAGAGCCCAGGGAGAGGCCTGGCCCACTGGGAATTACATGAAGTAACCACTGGTTTCACGTGAAGGGAAACTGGAGTTTTATAACACAACTTTGTGAGCTTGGTTTAGATTTAAGACCTACCTGCTTCAGCTTCTTTAGGGAACTGTCTGGTGATCAGACACAAACAAGGTGACCCCAGACCAGGAGAGGGACTGCCCCAGGTATTCTTTCTCAAGACATGCTCCTTTCCCCAGTGTCAACTCACCTATCCTCCACACCACATATCTGCTTTTATTAACTTATCAAGGTTGAACTCAAAACCATAGTCATAATTTTGCTAACCTCTCCCGCTGCCACCCGCTGTTCGCTGAGCATCCTCTTATCTAGGCTCCTCTAAAACCTCTGTGTCTTTCCCACATAGGTTAACGCTACTAATATTTTACTGATAGTAAAGGATTCAGAACAGTGCCTGAATCATCACTCACTACAGTCTGTGCTTTGTCTGTTTTGTCTCATTTAATTTTTTTTTTTAACATTATGAATTTAATTTTGCATCACAGTATTTTCCCCATTTTACAGATGAGTTAATCGAGAGACAGAAAGGCCAAGTGAAGTGCGACCCAGGCTGCCTGGCTCTCTGGCTGGGAACCATAATCCCCTTGGGTGTCTAGTTTCTTCCTTAGCCCTTTCAGTCTTTGCAGTCTCTCCACTTATTATTAGCCTTGTTTTCTCAAGTAGATGGTGAACTCTTCAGAGCACCTTGCCTCATCCTTGTTTATATGTATGTGTATTCCCCTAGACCCCAGCATTCAAAACATACCCAAGGACTAGCGTTCCAGTTGTGGTGGGGGCAGGAGTGAGTCCCGTGCCTGGACCACCTGCGTGATGGGTTGCACACTGCCCAGTTGAGGTTTTTCTGGGTGTGAACTCTCCTGGGCCAGCACACATCGTGTTCGACTTTGTCCTTTCTTAATGTTGGCAAATGGTTCACAGCTGCACAAGCAGCAGCCTGGCTGCTTCTCTGCCAGGGCCAGGGAAAACGTTTTCAGGAACAAGCAGGAACAAGTTGGTATTGGCAGAGCAGACCCAGGCAAGCCCCAGCATCTCGCCCTTTGTCCAGGATCCTCCACTGTCTTTAGGCCACACGCAGTGCTGGGGCTGCTCCCATCCCCCAGGTCCCACCTGGAGAAAAACCGGCCCAGCCTTTTGCCCTCTGTCCCAATTCCTTAAGGCTGCTGCTAACTACAGATCTGATAAGGTAGGGTTTGTGGAATTCCTCCTCATATTTGCATTTGAAAGGAGATAATTCCTTTACTGCTCAGAAAGCAGTCAAGGCAAAGGAGGAGGTAAATAACCACTTGGGAGGCACTAGTGTACCAAAGACGCCAGATCTGGGTAACCCGGGGTTCAAATCCTAACTCCACCCCTCACTGGCTGTGACAAGGGCGGCTTCTCCAACCCTGTTTCTTGTCTGTAAACAGCACCCGCGCAATGAGTATCAGCACCCTGGCTAGTTGTAGCCCCTCAGTAAGTGTTCCTTTAACAGCAGAACTGGTCTGTCTGCCCACTGTTGTCAAATTAAGAGCACAGTTGTTTCTGTTGCTTGTGCAGTCATAAACTGTTCTCAGCTGAGATTTTAAAGAAACGTTTATTTGTTATTAAATATAGCTTATATACTGGAGAAGGAAATGACAGCCCACTCCAGTCTTCTTGCCTGTGAAATCCCATGGACAGAGAAGCCTTGCACAGTTCGGTTCATCAGGTCGCAAAGAGTCCTATGCAACTTAGCGACTAAACAACAACAACGGCTTATATACAGAAAAGTGCACAAAACACATATGTACCATTTAGCAAACAGTTATAAAAGCATCAGCCATGTAACCACTACCCTGCTCAAGAAAAACAAATACTGCTTTAAAGTGGTAAATACTCTGTAATGGTGGTTTTCATCTGCGGGCAATTTTGCCCCCACGGGACATTGAAACATTTTTGGTTGTGGTATGTGAGGAAGGGCTTCTGGTATCTAGTAAGAGAGGTTAGGGGTGCCATATAAACATAAACAGCCCCCCATAACAAAACATAAACAGCCCCCCATAACAAAGAATTAGCAGTGCCCCGGCTGAGAAAGTCTGATGTAACACAAACTGACTGCCCCTATGGGACAGACACCCCACTTTGAGAAACACAGTGCTTGAGCAGGAGGTGAACTTTTAGGAAAAGATTTCGGTGCTCAAGAAACCTGTTTGTGTCAAGGCTTAGATTTATATAACACATTGTTACTAATGTCATCTCACTCAACTAATTGTTTTCTGAAGGAAAAAAAAAAAGCCAGCCTGAATTTCAGATGAAGGATCTGAAGTTAATAGACCTTGCTAACAGAATCAATCAGTTTCTATTCTTTCATTGCTGCCAAATGCTTTTAATCTCCTCTGTCACTTTGCACCAATCCTGGGAATCAAATACTGTACAAGTCAGCAGAAACCAGACGTGTTCCATCTTACTATTAATTAAATCATGAATTAATTAAATACTGTCCTCTTCCCACCAACTTGTCCCAGCCCCTTTGCTCTCATAACTCTTTGTCTTTAATTTATTGCAGGATTTAGTTGTTCGCGTTGTTTTTATTCTTGGCAACCTGACAGCAAAAAACAACCAGGCTCGTGAGCAGTTTTCCAAGGAGAAAGGGAGCATCCCAACTCTGCTGTCTTTATTCCACACTTTCTACAAGCTGGATCTGCATTCTGGGAAGCGCTGGGGGGAAGGAGATGAGCGTCCCGAGGCACGGAGGCCGGCCCAGGCAGAGGACGTGCTCATCAAACTGACGCGTGTGATCGCCAACCTGGCCATCCACCCAGGCGTGGGCCCGGCCATCGCCGCCCATTCACACATCGTTGGCCTTCTCCTCGCCACACTGGGTAAGAAACGCGGCCTTAGAGGGACTGGGGTTCTGTGAGGGTTTTAGCAGTACAACCTGCTCGCTTTAATGAGACTTCTCATTTGTGACAGGAAATTCATTTGTCTTCTGTTCGGAACTGCCTCAAAAGTAATCCAGCTTTTTAAAAAAGGAGCAAAAATAGTAATACATCCTCCTGAAATCATAAGTCGTGTCCAACTCTAGTGTCCACATGGACTATAGCCAGTTAGGCTCTTCTGTCCATGGGTTTTCCCAGCTAAGAATACTGGAGTGGGTTGCCATTTCCTTCTCCAGGGTATCTTCCCTCCCCAAGGATCGAACCCAGGCCTCCTGCATTGCAGGCAGATTCTTTACCATCTGAGCTACCAGAATTATTACTAAAACCCACTGAACTCTACAATTTAAAAGAGTGAATTTTATGGTATGTGAATTATATCACAACTTTTATTAAAAAAAAAAAAAGCTTGCCAATCAAATTATCAAAATTGGCCAACTAACCACAGAGTTTAAAATTGCAGATTTTTCCTGGATTAGTCCACATAATTAAAGTTTATTTGTCTTTTTATTTTCTCAGCTTTTTACATTATCCACAATTATAGACTCCAGGTCCCATCTTTTCCCCTGTATTAGACAGTTGGAGCTGCCATAACAAAACACTGCAGGCTGGGTGGCTTAAACAACACAAGCATACTTCTCACAGCTCTGGAACCTAGGATTGTAAGATCAGAGTGCCAGCTGATTCTGTTCTGGTGAGAGCCCTCTTCTTGACTGGCAGGTAGCTTCATTCTCCTGTGGCTTTTCCTCAGTGTGTGTGGGTACACGTGAGAGAATGATCTTTCTCTTCTTGTAAGACCATCAGTCCTATCTGATACAGACTCCACCCTTATGATCTCATTTAACTTGACCTCCTAAAAGTCCTGTCTCCAGAAATAATCACATTAGGGTTTAAGGCTTCAACATATAAATTTGGGGGAGGGGACACAATGCAGTTGATAATATCCTACCTCTGATCCCCCCTTCCCCAGATTCCTGGTTTTCCTATGTGCAGAATACTTTCATTCCATCTCAACAGCCTCAAAAGTTGTTAATTAATTTCAGCATCAACTCTGAAGTCTAAGGTCCCAGATCTCATTTAAATATCATCTAAATCAGCTATCATGAGTTGTGAGATATAAGACATCCTAAGGAACGATTCCTCTCCTGCTTGAACCTGAGAAACCAGACAAGTTATATGCAAAGCCGGATGGCAGGACCAGCACAAGATAGATGGTCCTATTCCAAAAGAGAGAAATAGGGAAAAAGGGAAGTGTGATGGGTCCCACCAAGTCCCAAGCCTAGTGACGTGAATTCCATAAGATCTTAAGGCTTGAGAATAATCCTCTTTCGTTACATGCTATTCCCTCCAGACCCACTGGGGCAGTGGCCCTGCCTCCACAGCTCTGTCAGTTAGGCCACCAGGGCTCTGCAGGGCAGTCTTGCCCTTAAGGCTTTGGGATGAAGACCAGTGTGACCTGCTGAAACTGAGGCAGTGGCCCTGGTGATCTCTGAATCACTGCTGGGGTCATTCTCTCCTCTACTTGCAAAATGGTGCATATTCCCATCTAAATAGCTCCACACTCTGTCCTGTCAAGTCCAAGGAATCTTACAGCTTCCTTCACTTGGTCCTGTCTCTGCCCCCTTCAGTTCAGATGGCAGTGCTTCTACTCACATAATCTCTCAAACTCTGTACTGAGTGATAATAAGACAACCACACATGTGGTGTTCCCTCCAGTACACGCTTTCTTATTTCTTGCAATATGGCCAGGCTGAGAAGTTTCCAAGTCTTCACGTTCTAGCTCCTATTGGTTAAAAGTTTCTTCTTCAATTCATCCCTTAAGTCACTCAGTTGTGTCTGAGTCTGCAAGCCCATGGACTATACAGTCCATGGAATTCTCTAGGCCAGAATACTGGAGTGGGTAGCCTTTCCCTTCTCCAGGGTATCTTCCCGACCCAGGGATTGAACTCAGGTCTCCAGCATTGCTGGCAGATTCTTTACCAACTGAGTCACAAGGGAAACCCAAGAATACTGGAGTGGATAGCCTACCCCTTCTCCAGAGGATCTTCCCAATCCAGGGATCGAACCGGGGTCTCCGGCATTGCAGGTAGATTTTTTACCAACTGAGCTATCAGGGAAGCCCATCTCTCTCTTCTTACATGCTAATATAAGCAGTCAGGAAACGCCAAGCCTCTCCTTAAACACTCTGCTTGGAAATCATAGCTAAACATCCAGTATCATTGCTCGCAAGTTAGACCTTCCACAAAACACTAGAATACAATTCAGCCAAGTTGTTTGCCACTTTATAACAAGGATCTCCTTTCCTGCAGCTCCTCCTTTCCATCTGAGACTTTGCCAGAGTGGCCTTTAATGTCTATTTCTCTAACGGCATTGTACTCATGACTATTTCTGTGTTCTTTAAGAAGATGGAAGCTTTCTCTCCAGCTGTCTCTTGTCTTTCAGCCTTTGCCAGAATCACCTTGTCAATGAAAAATTAATCAGTGAATCTAAGAAAGAATTGGAAAATTTTATTCAAGCCAAATTTGAGGATTGTATCCCAGGAAGAACATCTCAGAAAGCTCTTGAGAACTTTTCTGCTGGTTAGAAATCAAGGCACGGTTGTATAAGATATTTTTGAGACAGAGGGCTCTACATCAAATGATGTGTTATTGACAGTTTACATTATCCAGGTCTAAGCATCATCCTGGTGTGTCACGTGACCCCTTACACGGTCAAGAAGGACTATTATCTTTTAAGGAGGGACTTGTCTTGATGCTAGAAGAATGTTGCTCTTTATGGTTGAGCAGATATTCCTACTGAGGGAGAGGTTTGGCAGATATACAGAGCACAGTGAGGAGAGAGAGGCCAGAGAAGAGTTGTGTTTAAATTTTTCTTATCTTGCCATAAAATATAAATTTTATTTCACAACCTTTAACATTCATATCTCTAGCATACCCCTCAGAACTCCTCCAGCCTCCACCCATTACTCAGTTCCAAAGCTGCCCATATTTTTAGGTATTTGTTACAGCAGCACCCTACTGCTAAGCACCCAAACCTGCCTTAATCTGCTTAGGATGCCGTAACAAAATAACAGAGGCTGTGACTCAAACAACAGAAACTTATCTTCTTACTTCAGGGGACTGGAAGTCTGAGATCAGGGTGCTGGCGTGGTTCCCGTGAGGCCTTTCTTCCTGGCTCATAGATGGCTGCATTTTTCCTTTTTCTTCCTCTTCTAAAGCCACCAATTCTATCAGAAGAGGAGTCCACCCTTACGATCTCATCTAACCCTAGTTATCTCCTAAAAGCTGCATTGGGGGTGGGGGGGCTTCAACATATGACTTTGGGAGGGACACAGTTCAGTCTGTAGCACCCTTGCCTTCCGCTTTTTAGGTCTTGTCATTTCCCATGGGCACCTCTGCCTACCAGTGTGCAAGGAAATGAACTGCCATCCAGAGATATCTACTTTGCCACTACTTACCACTGAAAGATTTTGTTGTTGTGAAAGAAGCGTTAATGTCTGATGGAAATAATGTTTGGGGGTAACCTTTGAACTTTAGCCCTTTGTATAACCTCACTACATAGTCAGTGCTGCGCTCATATAAAAAGAGGTTTCTTAGTCTGCTCAGATTGCCATAACAAAACACCACAGATTGGGTAGCTTAAACAGTAGAAATCTATTTCTCACAGTCCATAGGCTAGACGTCCCAGTCAAGGTGCCAGAAGGGTTGATACCTAGTGAGAATCCTTTTTCTGGCTTGTAGATGGCCCCCTTCTCACTGTGTCCTCACATGATGGGCAGAGAGCTCTGGCGTCTCCTCCTCGTCTTATCAGAGCACTAGTCATATCACCCAACTCCAGTACTTTGCCTAGAAAATCCCATGGATGGAGGAGCCTGGTGGGCTGCGGTCCAGGGGGTCACTAAGAGTTGGACACGACTGAGTGACTTCACTTTCACTTTTCACGTTCATGCATTGGGGAAGGAAATGGCAACCCACTCCAGTGTTCTTGCCTGGAGAATCCCAGGGATGGGGGAACCGGGTGGGCTGCCATCTCTGGGGTCGCACAGAGTCGGACACGACTGAAGCGACTTAGCAGCAGTAGCAGCATTAGCAGTCGTATAGGATGAGGGCCCCACCCTCACGACCTCATTTAACTTTTATACCTCACCAGCCCTATCACCAAATACAGTCACTTTGGGGGTTAGAGCTTCAACATATGAATTTGAAGGGGACACAAACACTCCACCCATCACAAGGTTTAAGAAAGTGTAGGTTGGTATCTGCTTTCAAGGAACAGGGTACATCGTGGAGGAATATCAGGCGTATACACAAAAGCTTATGAAAAGTGCCCATAACAAAGTACACACAGAGCATGGAGGCTGAGAGGACCGAGCCACAGAGCATAGCTTTTGGTGTGTAGAGTTGTAACTGACCTTGCCTTCCCTTGTTATGGAGCTGCGTAGTTTTTTTGTTTTTTGTTTTCTATATTTGTTTTTTGAAATATAATTGAACTACAACACTATGTTAGTTCCAGATTACAACACAGTGATTCTATATTTCTGTGCATTACAAAATGATCGCCATTGGAGCTACCCAGTGTAAAAAGCGTGTTCACATTTGTTCCCTGATGTGAGCAGCCACATGAGAGTGGGTTGTTATTTTAGGCCTTTTCACAGAGGAGGAAACAGGCTCAGTGAGATGCAGTGACTTTTAAAAGTCACAAAGTTAGTAAGTGGCAGGGTTACTCACATGTTGCTGATCTTAAGGATTCTTAAATTCTTATATTTTTAAATGTTTGTTTGGCTGTGCTGGGTCTTAGTTGCGGCACATGGAATCTTCATTGCACCATGTGGGATCTTTGCTTGCAGTGCATGGACGCTCTAGTTGTGGTACGTGGGCTCAATAGTTGGGGCACATGGGCTCAATAGTTGGGGCACATGGGCTTAGTTGCTCTGCAGCATATGGGCTTTTGAGTTCCCCGACCAAGGATCAAACCCATGCCCCTCTTGCATCGCAAGGTGGATTCTTAACTACTGGACCACCAGAGAATTCCCAAGATTCTTAAATTCTGATTAAGGTCTGTCCTTGTGACATATTGCTTCCATGTGATAACTCAAAATCTACACATTAGTCTAGAACTCTCTTCCAAGCTGCTGACTGCACATTATACCGTCTGTATTGAGCTGCTCCAAAAATTGAGTTTCTCTAACAACTTCAAGTACTTTGGCCACCTCATGCGAAGAGTTGACTCATTGGAAAAGACTCTGATGCTGGGAGGAATTGGGGGCAGGAGGAGAAGGGGACGACAGAAGATGAGATGGCTGGATGGCATCACTGACTCGATGGACATGAGTCTGAGTGAACTCCGGGAGTTGGTGATGGACAGGGAGGCCTGGCGTGCTGTGATTCATGGGGTTGCAAAGAGACGGATACAACTGAGTGACTGAACTGAACTGAACTGAACAACTTCAAACCTTGCACTTGGACTCTAGTATCTCCCTGTCTTGGTTTTGCCTCTGGAGGATCAGTTCTTCTCCACCCAGAAGTCAGGGATCCACCTGCCTCAGAATCAGCTATGGGGCTCATTAGGATTCCTTTTCTAGTTTCTGGGTCTTACCTTTCTTTACCTGCAGGATGGGTTGAAATATGCACCCCCTGCCCCAGGTGATTCTTCTGCCCCTTAACTGTTGAGACCCAGTGCTCAGAGAACCACCTTTAGCCTCTCTGGCTAGTGAGGAGCTGGCAGGACCCTGAAACCCACTGGATGAGTTCTCATCTGTTGGCAGGCCAAATTGCTTCACTTGACTGTAGCTACCTGGGGAGAGCCTGAGGACCTGCCCTCAGATACCTGGACTGGGAGCACATCATTGTGGATAGTCAAGAAAGAAAGCTCCATGTTTCATTTTATTGCAATTATTCATATGTGAAGTGAGAACGTTCTTGGTCTTACATATATTTTATGAGCTTAGAAATTACATTTCTACCTATTAACTAAAAACATAATACAGTGGATAATTTCAGTTTGAATTCTAGGAAAGTAATGCTTTGGAAGCAGGAGAAAGAGGCAGAGAGCAGATTGGGCCAGAGCTTTTAGCTCTAGGGTTAATTAACCAAGGGGGCCTGGCTAGAGTCCTCATGGGCTGGGGCCTGTCCCCGCTGTACCTCCATCATCAAGTCCTCTGGGAGGGTAGCTACTCTGCCTCTGTCACTGGGGGATTCCATGTGAGGTCTCTCCAGTATACTGTCTTGAGGTTACTGGTACTTACACATAACCTACTTTCTTTCTTTTGCTCTAAAGTGATCAATGAAACTCAAATCTGGCACTTCAAAAACTGTGCATAAGAATCATGCAGGGAGCTCATGAAAGACAGATTCTAAACCCCACCCTTAGAGGCTGTGACTAATCAAATGAGGTGTGGAACCCGGGAATCTGCATTTTCTTTTTCGAACTCCCTCTCCCTGGCCAGCCCCAATGCAGGTGGTGAGTGGTCTCACTGGAGAATGCTTCAGTCTCTGTGTTAGAGCTCAGTGCCGTCTGAGGTTAAGCCCATGTGGAGAAAGCCTTCTACCTGGCCCATGGTGGTGGGCAGTCATTAGGGCAAGCAGAGGGATCCCTTGTCTTTTCTGTCTCCAGAACGACTTGACCTCCCTCAAAGAGCTTTATGGGGGCGAGGGGTAAAGTTATCTTGATAGAGGATCATACACCACCCTCCCCCTGGCAGCTCAGCTGCAGGGATGAATGCTCTGAGCTCTACAAAGTCCCCTCAGCTGATCTCTGCTGGTTCCCACCTGGTATCTCTGCTTCAGTGAAGTATAGTGACCAGACCCTGCAGAAGGGAGCTGGTCAAGGAGCCTGGCAGGCTAGAGTCCATGGGGTTGCAAAGAGTCAGACACGACTGAGTGACTAATCTCAGCACAAATGCTTGTAAGTGCATTTGAATAGAAGCACTATTAAAAATTAACTTTTGTGGGGTGAAATGCATGTAAAGTGCTCGGAGCCCTTCATGGTAGACGCCCGGTAGCTGTGAATGCCTCCTGTCTTGTCTCGGATGCCAGATGTTCTTCCTGCTCCCAAACGTGAGGTCCTACAGGGGGACCTCACCTCTTAGGTGGTGATACATAAGAGCTACCCTTCTTTTTCTGGGCAAGCTAACTAATTCTCCCACCAAGGCAAGAGAAAAAATGGATCCCTGGACACCGCCCAAGATCTGGCATCATCAGTCCCATGATAGAGAGAACTGGGGCTGAAACTTCCTCTTTGCTAAGTGTTAGACACTCACCCAAATAATTCCCCGGGAGCCATCTTTCTGGATAGCCCGTCCATGCATCTCACAGATGTTTAATTAGCACCTGCAACGTGCCATACAGTTTTATAAGCCCTTTACATGTATTAACACATTTAAACTTAGTAATGTAGCTGCGATTATTACCCCACTTTGCAGACAAGGAAACTGAGCCCCAAGGAGGTTAAGTGACTTGCACACAGTCACACAGCCAGCACGTAGACAATCAGGATTCCAGCTCCAGAGCCACGGCCAAGCAAGCGAGGATACTCTGGAGACGGACACACCTGGGTCAGGAAGATCCCCTGGAGAAGAGAATGACAAACCACTCCAGTATCCTTGCCTGGAAAATCCCATGGACAGAGGAGCCAGGAGGTCTGCAGTCTTTGGGGTCCCAAAGACTTGGGCACGACTGAGCGACTAATACTTTCATGTATTTGAACTAAGAAAACAGGCAATTAGAATCTCATTTATTCTTGCTTTCTCCAAATATTGTTGGAGTTTCTACCAGGTACAGGACCCATGCTGGCTGCTTTGGGGTGGGGCAGAGGGGCCACTGGCTGAAGGGCCAGTGTGTGTTCTCTGTAGGGTAACAAATGACTGAATTTCCCTTTGAATAGAGTAGACTATAAAAAGATCATTCTCTTTAATGAAAAGAAGGCCAAAAGGAGAGATAATTAAATCAAAGTGTAAGAGCTAGCACAGACCTCCTGCTCAGCTCACAACCTCCCTCTTATCCCTGAGGAGCTTTGGCTTCATACAGGAGATAAAAGATACTATTTAATTATAACAAAGAACGAAATCTTGCCATTCACAGCATCATGGGTGGACCTGGAGGATATTATGCTAAGTGAAATAAGTTAGACGGAGAAAAACAGATACTGTCCTGATTTCACTTATTTGTGGAATCTAAAAAAATAAACACATGAAGACAACAAAACACAAACAGACTCACAGAAATAGAGAACTAACTAGTGGTCACCAGTGGGCAGAGGGAAGTGTCTGGAGGTGGGGGGCTGGCAAGGTAGGAGTATGGGATTAAGAGGTACAAGCTGTGATGTATAAAATAGATAGGCAACAGGATGTATCATCAGGGCAGGAATTACAGCCAGTTATTTTATAATACCTTTGGGAGTGTAATCTATAAAAACATTGAATCATTGTGTTCTACATTTGATGTAATACTGTTTATCAACTATATTCAGTTTTTCTTTTTTTTTTCTTTTTTAAGAGGTAAAAGGCACTACTTAACCAGTAGAACCCAGTGGGCAAGTCAGGGCCCAAGACATGCACAGGCACTGAGGTGACTCCTTCCCAGGCAGGTGATGACTGATGGCCAGGCAGCAAGGGGGCCGAACGTTCTCCAGGCTCTGGGGGCCATGCACTGTGCCCGAAGAGAAGCAGAGACTGCTGCAGCCAGTTTAGTATAACCCTACTCCTGACTTTTCCTCTGACTTCCAGACCTGTATGTCCACCTAACTGCCTTACCTAATCTCATCAACCATGGCTACTTCAGAGGTACCCCAAGAGATCTAACTCATGACCTTACCCCCAACTGGACCTTCTTCCTATTAATTCAGAGAATGGGATTGCTGTCCATCCAATTTTGTAATCCAGAAACCCAGAGGTCATCCTGGGTGGTTGCTCTCCCTCATCCCCCAATCCAGCCTTCACCACGTACTGTCTGTTTTCCTCCCTAAATAGTTTTGCAGCCTGGCCTCTGTGCTCCATCTCTGCCATCACCCCCACCTCCTGATTGGTCCCCGACATCCGCCCTTCTCTGTACTGTGGCCTAAGTCACCAGGAGATGAGTCTGGAGGTGGAGTGGAAGGCAGGGATAAAATTACTGAGGGTCTTATCTGCTAAGCTAAAGGATTCGTTCATTCATTCATTCACTCATTCTTGCATTCATTAACCACTTATTATTTTTTTACAACAATGGAGTTTATTATTATTATTGTTACTAGCTTCAAAATTTTTTCATATAAACTTTATCCTGATCCACCCCCAAGACACTGAAATGCTACAGCTTTCTGTTTTGTAAGTTGATATTTCCAGGGAGGTTCAAGTTCTTACTTTTTAAAAAATTTTTATTGAAGTGTAGTTACTTGACTTTGTCATGTGACTTTCTGCTGTAGAGCAAAGTGAATTAGTTATATGTATGTTGTTGCTGTTCAGTCACTAAGTCGTGTCCCACTCTTTGACCCCACGAACTGCAGCACGCCAGGCTTCCCTGTCCTTCACTATCTCCTGCAGTCTGCTCAGACTCTTGTCCATTGAGTCGGTGATGCCATGCCACCACCGCCTCCTCTATCATCCTCTTCTCCACTTGCCGTCAACCTTTCCCAGCATCAGGGGCTTTTCCAGTGAGTCAGCCCTTTGTGTCAGGTGGCCAAGGTCTTGGAGCTTCAGCTTCAACACAGTTTCTTCCAGTGAATGTTCAGGGTTGATTCCAACCTTTGCTTCATCCAGCCCGGCATTTGCGTGATATGTTCTGCATACAAGTTAAATAAGCAGGGTGACAATATACAGCCTTGACGTACTCCTTTCCTGATTTGGAACCAGACTGTTGTTCCATGTCCAGTTCTAACTGTTGCTTCTTGACCTACATACAGATATATCAGGAGGCAGGTAAGGTAGTCTGGTATTCTCACCTCTTTAAGAATTTTTAAAGTTTGTTGTGATCCACACAGTCAAAGGCTTTAGCATAGTCAGTGAAGCAGAATGTTTTTTGGAATTCCCTAGCTTTTTCTATGATCCAGCAGATGTTGGCAATTTGATCTCTGGTTCCTCTGTCTGTTCTAAATTCAGCTAAATTCAACTGAGAACATCTGGAAGGTCTCAGTTCACATACTGTTGAAGCCTGGCTTGAAGGATTTTGAGTCTTTCCTTGCTCATGTGTGAAATGAGTACAATTGTGCAATACTTTGAACATTCTTTGGCATTGCCCTTCTTTGGGATTGGAATGAAAACTGACCTTTTCCAGTCCTGTGGCCACTGCTGAGTTTTCTAAATTTGCTGGCATATTGAGTGCAGCATCATTTTTAGGATTTGAAATAGCTCAGCTGGAAGCCCATCACCTCCACTAGCTATGTTCATAGTAATACTTTCTAAGGCCCACTTGACCTCACATTCCAGGATGTGAGTGACCACACCATTGTGGTTATCTGGGTCATTAAGATCTTTTTTGTACAGTCCTGTGTATTCTTGCCACCTCTTCTTAATATCTTCTGCTTCTGTTAAGTCCTTGCCGTTTCTGTCCTTTATCGAGCCCATCTTTGCATGAAGTATTCCCTTGGTATCTCTAATTTTCTTGAAGAGATCTCTCGTCTTTTCCATTCTATTGTTTTCCCCTATTTCTGTGCACTGTTCACTTAAGAAAGCTTTCTTATCTCTCTTTGCTATTCTCTGGAACTCTGCATTCAATTGGGTATATCTTTCCCTTTCTCTTTTGCCTTTCACTTCTCTTCTTTTCTCAGCTATTTATAAGGCCTCCTCAGACAACCACTTTGCTTTCTTGCATTTCTTTTTCTTGGGGATGGTTTTAGTCACCATCTCCTTCCTGTATAATGGTATGAACCTCCTTCCAGAGTTCTTCAGGCACTCTATTTACCAGATCTAGTCCCTTTAATTTATTCATCACCTCAGCTATATAATCATAAGGGATTTGATTTAGGTCATACCTGAATGGCCCAGTGGTGTTCCCTACTTTCTTCAATTTGAGCCTAAATTTTGAAATAAGGAGCTCATGATGTGATCCACAGTCAGCTCCAGGTCTTGTTTTTGCTGACTGCGTAGAGCTTCCCCATCTTTGGCTGCAAAGAATACAGTCAATCTGATTTTAATATTGACCATCTGGTGATGTCCATGTGTAGAGTCATCTTTTGTGTTGTTGGAACAGAGTGTTTGCTATGACCAATGAGTTCTCTTGGCAAGACTCTGTTAGCCTTTGCCCTGCTTCATTTTGTACTCCAAGGCCAAACTTGCTTTTTACTCCAGGTATCTCTTGACTCCCTACTTTTGCATTCCAGTCCCCTGTAATGAAAGAGATGTCTTTTTTTGCTGGTGGTTCTAAGAGGTCTTGTAAGTCTCCATGTAATCATTCGACTTCAGCTTCTTCGGCATTAGTGGTTGGGACATAGACTTGGATTACTGGCATGTTGAATGGTTGGCCTTGGAAATGAACCGAGATCATTCTTTCATTTTTGAGATTGCACCTAGCTACTGCATTTCAGACTATTTTGTTGACTGTGAGGGTTACTCCATTGCTTCTAAGGGATTCTTGCCCACAGTAGTAGATATAATGGTCATCTGAATTAAATTCGCCCATTCCCATCCTTTTTAGTTCACTGATTCCTAAAATGTCAATGTTCACTCTTGCCATCTCCTGTTTGACCACTTCCAATTTGCCTTGATTCATGGACCTAACATTTCCAGATTCCTATGCAGTACTGTTCTTTAACAGCATTGGACTTTACTTCCACCACTACACACACCCACAGCTGGGTGTTGTTTCTGCTTTGGCTCTACCTCTTAAACTTTTTGTGGAGCTATTTCTCTGCTCTTCCCCAGTAGCATATTGGACACCTACCAACCTAGGCGGGCTCATCTTTCAGTGTTCTTTTTGCCCGTTCATACTGTTCATGGGGTTCTCAAGGCAAGAACACTGAAGTGGTTTGCCATTCCCTTCTCCAGTGGACCACGTTTTGTCATGACTAGCTGGGACATGCCCTTCAGCCTCTCCACGCTGCTAGATGACATTCCTGGCGCCACTGTTGGCCTTCGTCGAGTGTGTAAACCTTCACTGGCTGTTGGATGTTGGTCTGCATGCTGCCCGGGGGCCAAGGCAGAGGCCCTACTGGAGTCGCCAGGATGGGGGTGTTGGGAAGGCTGGAACCAATGTTGGAGAAGGCCCAGGAGCAGAGGACACCCCGGCCCTCTTCACTGCTGTTCACCATATCCATTCCTTTTTTTAGATTCTTTTCCCAAACAGGTCGTTACAGAGTGTGTAGTGGAGTTCCCTGTGGTATACAGCAGGTTCTTACTCATTATCTGTTGAGCATCACTCTGTGCAGATACTGTTCTAGATGCTGAGAATGTGATGATGAAAAGAACGAGTCCTTAGTCTCATGGAGCTTACACCTTAGAGCTGGAAGACAGACATTAAACACATAAGCCAGGTGGTCCCATGTGTTATAGGGAAGAAGGGGAGGGGATGTGCATAACAATGCTATTTTAAACAGAGTGGCTGAGGAGACTGTGTCCAGTAAGGTGATAGCTAAGCAGCAGCCAGAAGGACATGAGGAGTGAGCCAGGATAACTGGAGGAAGGAATACACCAGACAGGGGGACTAGCAGTGCAAAGTTCTTGGGCAGGCTCAGGCTGAAATGCTCAAAAAGAGGGAAAGACTGGTGTGGTTGGCATCAGGGACCTGGGGCTGGAGCAGCAAATAAGGCGCGGGAGGTAAGGACTGGGCAGCCAGGTCAGGCCTGTGAGCCGGGGGTGATGAGTGACGTTGTCTGACTGACTTTTAAAGGGTCTGCACATTGAGGGCAGGCTCAGGGAGGCCAAGGCGAAGAAGAGAAGCCAGTGAGGAGGTGAAAGATGGACTAGGTGGTGGTAGAGGAGGTGAGAGGCGGCCAGAGCTTGCGTGTTTGGAAGGCAGCCCTGATAGGAATTATAGACGGATTAAGACCCAGGGCCATTCTGTTGGGAGGTCGAGGGTCCGGGGAACAGACTCCCAAGGTGCAGGCCCCAGGATAGTTCTGGGTCAGAGTGTACCAGCTCTGATCACCTTTGCATACAGGGACTAGATCAGCCTGACTTTTCCAGACCCCTGGGTAGAGGGACTGAGCTTAGAGGGTTCCAAATGCTGGCCTGGAGTGGTCCCCGGCTGTGGGCGCATTTCCCTGCAGGAAGAGTCACGGGAAATAAAGCAACAACACGGCGTTGGTGTAGACCTTGCCTGGGACAGCGGCGCGTCCCTGCACCAGCTGGGCTGCAGTTAGGAGGTCGTGGCTTCTGCCCTGCAGCGAGTCTTTGATACCCTTATGCTCACTTTATTTCAGAATCCAAGTCAATTGATGATTGTGAGGAGCTGGTGATCAACACTACGGCAACTATCAACAACTTATCTTACTACAAAGTGAAGAATTCCATAATTCAAGACAGAAAGCTATATATTGCTGAATGTAAGGTTCAGAGTTGGGTTTGGGTAGATGCACGCTCATTTAAGGTTTTGACTTTATTAACTAAACACAGAATTAGAGGCATTTATAGTTTCTGACTTCTGGTACAAGTATCTAAGAGCCTGATTTAATTCTAAAAAAGTTGAATATGAGGATACATTAGTTTCTTAGTTCTTGCTTATGTCCTCTATCGTTGGAATTTTATTATCACTTTTAATTTTTAAGTTACAGTATTTAGCATGGTATTGGTTTCTAATAGCCTTTAACTTAAAACTTAAATTCACTGATTTTATTTCTCTGGTCACCAAACCCAGTGCTCTTAAAGCTCCTCGTGAGTAACAACATGGATGGAATCCTGGAGGCAGTGCGTGTTTTTGGAAATCTCTCCCAGGACCATGACATCTGCGATTTCATAGTGCAGAAAAATGGTGAGTTAATGACACACATTCAAAAGCAGTCACGTCTTGGCAATAAACAACTGAGCGGTTTCGCAGCTTGGGTCACAAGAACATGACACTTGTTTCTGCTTTGGGACAAGTGGTGCTTTACATTCTGTTCCATCTATCTGTAAGGCTCTTGGCTCAGGATGCCAAGATAGATCTGGGCTGTGTTCTCAGGGTTTCCCTCTCCCTGATGAGTGGTCTTTTGAGTTTTGAGATGGTGTGTGTATGTGTTTATGTTTAAGTGAAACGAGTAATCTATACACATCATTTCTGTCCATGGGAATGGACTCAAAAGACATGCTCCTTCATGCACTGGAATGTCTATTATAGTACTGCTTGTAATAGTGAAAAATGGGGACAACCTAAATGTCCATCAACAGGTAAGAGGATAAATATATTATGGTATATTCATGCAACCAAACTTTTACAGCAGTTAAAATAGATGAGCTAGAAGTTCATGTATCAACATGCATCAACCTCAAACACATACTATAGGAGCAAACAATCTAGTAGTAATAGGAGGACACATGTGAAATAATACCATTAATATTGTATTAAAACATGCGAAACGGTCCTGGGTATTGTTATGTAATGTGCTCATGTGCTAATGGAATAAGGCATAAATGCATTTGGAATTAGAAACTCCACATTTAAGACAAAGTTACATTTGAATGGATGGCCCAAATATAAAATTGGATCTGTAATGTTTTATTTCTTAAACTGTGTAGGAGGTACATAACAGTGTATACTAAACATACTATTTTTCTCAAGTATCTCATGTAAAAACAGTAACTAAAAATACCTAATTATTCATGTTCGTGATAGAAAATTTATATAATACAGATAAAAAAAAAAAAAAACACTTCCCTAGAGATAATTGTTAAATTTTGGTGTATATTCTTTAAACTTTTAAAAACATATGTGATTTAGCCTTTGCCAAGCTCACTGCTGACCCATCAGTAGGCCAAGGTCAGCGTGGCGGGGCTGCCTCTCAGCTGAGCAGTGGAACAGGAGCACACACCCATTCATTCTCCCCCAACCCCTGCTGGGGGCAATGAGCAAACAGGACAAACAGTTCTGTTTCTAGGAGTAAGGGAAGGCGGTGGGGGCAGGGGGAGCCTGTCCTGATATAAGACGTCCCCTACACTGAAAGTCTGGCCTCCCTGCGCACTGGTTTCCAGCAGTCTGAGCAAGTCTTCTCTTACAAGCTATGGCCTTGGAGGACTTCCCAGGAAGATCACTGAAGCCTACTCCCCCTGCCCCCCTTCCAGGGCTGTGTATTTTAAGAAAATTCCTGCTGGAGGTTCAAAAGAGCCCTTGAGAACAACCAGAAGTTAGAGATGAAATGAATGGCACCTGTGTGATTGGAAGGAGGTGGTTCCCTCCTCTCCACGGGCAGGGACTTTACCACTGGAAGGGAGAGCTGATGCTGCGGTGGATACAGCAGTACCTGGGAACAGGGACCCTGGGGGGCGGGGAGCAGGTTCTGAAGTGACGGGTGTTGGGTGTTGGTGAAGGCACTTTCCCCACTGGGCAGTGGGGAAGCCCTACAAAGAGTGGGCTAAATCCCCTAGCAGGGTTTCTAGTTTCACAAGCTGCTCCCCATTTCCCCTCTGCCATTTGTGGAATGAAATACAGCTGGGGCCCCTGCGCTTCACTGGTCTGCATTTGTTCTCTCCCTTTCCAGTCCACAAGTTCATGATTGCTCTGCTGGATGCTAAGCATCAGGATATTTGCTTTTCTGCCTGTGGTGTTCTCCTAAACCTCACAGTGGATAGAGACAAGCGACTCATCCTAAAAGAAGGAGGCGGCATTAAAAAGTAAGTTCGAGGCACGGAGTCCTGACTCTATCAGGATTCACAGGAGAGCTTAGGCCCCTCTCCTCATTTCTCCCAGGCAGAGATATTTCTCCACCTGGAAGTGCCTAGCTAGGCTAAAGAGGGGATTTAGATTCCACTGGACACTTAAAATAATTCAGAAGTAGGTTATTGCTTAAATTTGTTAATTACTTAAATTGGTAGATGTGAAATTATTTTAATAACACTGAATTATATATAAAATGTATATTCAGTATCAAAGAAAGTTAATCATCATGTTAAAAATATAAAAGAGATGCTGACCTAGTAACTTCTCAGTTTGACTTTTCACTCAGGTTAGTGGATTGTTTAAGAGATTTTGGGCCTACTGATTGGCAGCTGGCCTCCTTGGTTTGCAAAACGCTATGGAACTTCAGTGAAAACATTACCAATGCTTCATCCTGTTTTGGAGATGAGGCTGCCAACACACTCTTAGCCCTGCTGTCATCATTTTTAGGTAAGACTCCTGACTGTGAATCTGTGAATCTTATCAAAATGAGAAAAATTGTTTCCTGTGACCTGTGTGGATAAAGATCGGTAGGCCTTTGGGTAGCCTTTTTTCGATAAGGAGCAAGAGACGTTAAAGACGATTATAATTTGGAGATAACCTGGAAGAGGCTGAATCTTAAATACAGTGGGGACGTGAGGACTTTTAACTCATTGGGTGCTGTCATGATTTCTTTTGTGGCTTTCCCCCTTTTTTTGAATTTTCTATAAGCTTCATAAATAGACGATCTGGGCATAAATGTATTGCTGTTGTTTAAAAAGTATATAGACATTGTTGTAATTGAGAAAATATGGTTAAAAGCTACTCTGAAATAAGTCATGCTTTTAAGGAACCTATGCATATATGATTGTGTTATGTGGGGAAAGTCTGTGAAATTATTTGACATTACTATGTGGTCCGACATACACTGAAAGGTAGGAAATCACTGATACAAACCAAAGGAAAGATGAGAGTGTCTTCCATTGCAAAAGTTTCTATTTTTAGGGTAGTTCTCCTCATCCTGGGTTAGGTCTAATAGCAGTGATTTAGGTCAGAAGTGAGTGGAAAATCTTCATTTTCAAAATGAATATGTGCCTATCATCTCCCAAGCACCGTGTTAGCTCAGCAAAGCCATGCAGAAAGGCTCAGTGTGACCCAGAGGCTGTGAGTTCAAATTCTGACTCTCTGGGATGGTGTGATTCGACATAAGACTCTCTCAGAACCTGTCTTTTCATCTGTAAAGTGGGGGCGTTATATCTGTGCTGTGTTGCAGGGAGTTGTGAGAATCAAACAAGCATCCTAAGAGCATTCCAGGAAGACTAGAGGCTGTAGTCAGGCAGTTCTGAGTTAAGGTCTCACTTTATCACATGCAAGGTTTTAACTCAGGGCATATTAACCTCTGAATGTATATCTTCTCATGTCTAAGGTGGGGATGATTGACATCCACTTTGCAGAGTTGTTGGGCTTCCCTGGTGGCTCAGACGGTAAAGCATCTGCCTTCAATGTGGGAAACCGGGGTTTGATCCCAGGGTTGGGAAGATCCCCTGGAGAAAGAAACGGCAATCCACTCCAGTATTCTTGCCTGGAAAATCCCATGGATGAAGGAGCCTGGTAGGCTACAGTCCATGTGGTGGCAAAGAGTTGGACACGACTGAGCGACTTCACTTTCACTTGCAGAGTTGTTAGGGTGATAAATGAATAGACTTGCACAAAGAAATTCACATAGAACCTGACACACAGCTAGTTCTCAAAACACGGTTGTGAAAATGCTTGGGAAATTCTATTGTTGTAACAATATGTTATTAAACAGGAACTCCGGACCAGAGCTGTTTGAAAGAAAGCTATACAATAGGTTCTTGTAGGTTATCCATTTTAAATATAGCAGTGTGTACATGACCTTGCCACGGTCCCTAACCGTCCCTTCCCCCGGCAACCAGAAGTTCATTTTCTAAGTCTGTGAGTGTCTTTCTGTTCTATAAGTAAGGTAATGTGTGTCACTTCCTTTTAGATTCCACATATAAGGGATGTCATATTGTATTTCTCCTCTGACTGCACTCAGTATGACACTCGCTAGGTCCGCCCATGTTGCTGCAAATGGCATTCGTTTTAATAGCTGAGTAATATTCCATTGTATATGAAGTACCACATCTTCTTTATCCATTCCTCTGTCGGACATTTAGGTTGCTTCCATGTTTTGGCTATTATAACAAATATTTGGGTTCATGTATCCTTTCAAATCATGTTTTTCTCCAGTTAGATATCTAGGAGTGGGATTGTGGGGTCATATGATAGTTCAGTGTTTAGTTTTTTAAGGAACCTCCATACTGTTCTCCATAGTGGCAGTGCTAATTTACATTCCCACCAACAGTGTAGGAGGGTTCCCTTCTCAAAATGAGCACATTTTTAAATGATTGAGGTTCACATTCTGCTCTGTGGACTTGAAGTTTTCTTGGATTGCTGGGAGCAGAAGTGCGCTCAACTTGCTTTAATTCAGTTCTCAACTGGGGCAGAACATTGGAATCAAAATATATGGAATTAAAAAGAAAAATCAATCAAAAAAACCACACTTGTCCTGGCCCCATCCCTAGGAATTCTGATTCAGGAGCTCTGGGGGAGGCCAATTATCTGCATCATTAAAAAGTTCCACAGGTGAGTTTGCTATTCGGGCAGCACTGAGAACTCCACCCTAGTTAGTGAAGGAGCTGAAGGGAAGGATGCCCTGGAAAGAAGGAAGCTGGGAAACACACGCATTGCGCAGAGCCTGCTGGACCAGCACTCAGGATGTGGAAGGCAGCCCATGAGTAGCAGGCATCATCTACCCGACCCTGCTGAGACCCAGCAGTGCTCTGTCTCCTCTCTTAAGGAAAAAGGCCTTTCTCCCCCTCGTTTGCCTCTAGGCTCCTGCGTGGCCATGGCTCCAGCTGTCTCAAGGCCGCTTCTTGGTGCTGTCGTGAGTGGGCTTCTGTCTCCTCTGCTGTTGGCACGACTTTCTGTCTCCCATTTGGGGAGAAGATGTGACTGGTTCCATGAGTCATCTCCTGGGCTCTAGGCTTTCATGCCTCAGGCAGCAGCTGCCTCCACTGCAGGCTGTCTGTGGCTTCCTTTGGCACCTCAGGCTGGGACAGTCAACCATATATAGCAAACTGGTGGGGCCGTGTGCACCACCTAAGAAGGGATGTGGGCATGGCTGGCTTCACACGCGGGCAGCGCACCTGGCGTGCCCTTGACTATAATGGGCCTGTTCCTGCCTCTTCCCCCCGTCAGCCCTCCCTGGAGCAGGACTAGGCTTCCCCTCATGCTTCCCTAACCTTGCCCCTTTGCTCTGGCCAGGTCTCTTACCTGCCTGGCCCAAGGCTGCCGGTCCTAGCAGGCCCTTCCCATGAGCTTTCCAAGCCCACAGTCACAGGGAAGCTGTACTGCTTACATAGCAATTAATCATGAGCTGTGTAACTTGCTCTGTATTATTGTTTGGTACCTTTTGTTTGCCCACTCCAACGGAGCCACTTTAAGGAAAGGATATTGCCTTGGGCAAAGCAGTTTCTTGATAGATGGTTGTGGATTAACTGACAATGGTGGTATCTTTAATAGTGCTGTATACTTTTAAAAGGACGTTCATTCTATCCTTCTAAGATCCAAGGTCATCAGCTAGGTGACAGTGGAGGTAGGTACGTCTAGGAGGGTTAAGTGACTTGCCTAAGATCATACTGTAGCAAAGCCAGGGCTTTTCATCAGAAAGTAAACATTGAGCCCCTGTATTTTTCTGCTGTTCCATTACATAGTATGCCCTTACCCCACCCCATCCCACCCAACCCTGGAAGGGGATGGAGGCACAGGTAAGAAAAATAAATACAGTCCACCAGGGAGCCAGGTCATCATCAGAGCGTGGCATGCACTTCTCACGTGATCATGAGTGCTGCTTATAAGCCGTGAGGACCGGCTACTTCCTGGCTCTTCTCTCCACAGTGTGGACCTCAGAGCCTTACTTCTGACACGGGCTGTAGTTGTGTCTGGCCAGCTGGGTGGCAGCAATTGAAATGGATATATGAGTGAGAGTATACTTAAATTTCAATTTTTTTAACAGCGATAGGTTAAAAAAACAACAGGCCGTTTTGAAAACAGGATGAGCTGTTATATCACAAAAGTCCCACAATGTAGTGTGAGCACTGTTTTTAGAAATCACCGCAGGGCAATTGATATAGCAATGTAAGTTACCCAACTTTTTCGTGATGGGAAGCTGGAAAAAGAAAGTAATGGGACTCAGTGTGGTTGGGATGTTGACAGTCTTTTAGGAAAGTGGCTTAAAAAGAATGTTGTCTAAAACTTCCTGATGTGCTATAGCCACTTCTCATAAACTCATGAGCAATCTGTTTATCTTGAAGTTCTTATGTGGTGTGCCCTGGCACACTACCATGAGCTTCTCTCAGGGCTGCTGGCAACTGGTGATCACCAGTATACACTGGTGATTAGTGTGTACAGTTTGCTATTGTGAACGTAAATGACTCTGGGTTATTTTATATTCATCTGAGGTATGTGGAGGGCTTCCCCAGATTGCTCAATGGTAAAGAATCTGCCTGCCAATGCTGGAGATACAGGTTCGATCCTTGGGTCAGGAAGTCCCCTGGAGAAGGAAATGGCAACCCACTCCAGTATCCTTGTCTGGAAAATCTCATGGACAGGGGAACCTGGTGGGCTACAGTCCATTGGGTTGCAAAGAGTTAAGCACGAGTTAGCAACTAAATAACAAGATATGTGGAACTTAGAACCTAGGTTATGTGATAAGGGATAGAGGGGGCCCCAGTGTTCAAAGTAGAGGGTCACATCATCATGCTCATGCCAAAGAGTCATCAGGTGCTTCTAGAACATGTGAGAACTGTGCCTTATAAGAGTTACAACAGTAATCAAACCCCTGGTAGCTACCTGGTGCTGAACACTAGGCTAGGAAAGAGTGCAGTGATGCACAGGATCCTTAAACTGTAGTAGAGACCATGTTACAATGGTCACTGACAGAGTTGTTTTGAGTCCTTTTGTTGTTGCTGTTTAGTCACTCAGGTGTGTCCGACTCTTTGTGACTCCATGGACTGCAGCACACCAGGTTCCCTGTCCTTCACTATCTCCTGGAGTTTGCATAAACTCATGTCCATTGAGTCAGTGATGCCATCCAACCATCTCCTCCTCTGTTACCACCTTCTCCTCCTGCCCTCAGTTTTTTCCAGCATCAGGGTCTTGTCCAATGAGTCAGCTATTCACATTAGGTAGCCAGGGTATTGGAGCTTCAGCTTTAGCATCTCTCCTTCCAATGGATATTCAGGGTTGATTTCCTTTAGGATTGATTGGTTTGATCTCCTTGTTGCTGTTGAAGGGACTCTCAAGAGTATTCTCCAACACCACAGTTGAAAAGCATCAATTCTTCGGCACTCAACCTTCTTTATGATCCAACTCTCACACTGTACATCACTACTGGAAAAACCATAGCTTTGACTATACTGACTTTTGATGGCAAAGTGATGTCTCTGCTTTTTAAGATGCTGTCTAGATTTGTCATAGTTTTTCTTTGAAGGAGCAAGCATCTTTTAATTTCATGGCTGCAGTGATTTTGGAGCCCAAGAAAATGAAATCTGTCACTGTTTCCACGTTTTCCCCCATCTATTTGCCATGAAGAGATAGGATCAGCTGCCATGATCTTTGTTTTTTGATGTTGATTTCAAGCCAGCTTTTTCACTCTCCTCTTTCACCTTCACCAAGACGCTCCTTAGGTCTTCTTTGCTTTCTGCCATTAGTGTGCTATCATCTGCATATCTGAAGTTGATGTTTCTCCCGGCAAACTTGATTCCAGCTTGAGCTTCATCCAACCTGGCATTTCACATAATATACTCTGCATATAAGTTAAATAAGCAGGGTGACAATATACAGCCTTGATGTACTCCTTTCCCAATTTTGAACCAGTCCACTGTTCCATATCTGGTTCTAACTGTTGCTTCTTAACATGCATACAGGTTTCTCAGGAGGCAGGTCAGGTGGTCTGGTAGTCCCATCTCTTTCAGAATTCTCCACAGTTTGTTGTGATCCACACAGTCAAAGGCTTTGGCATAGTCAATGAAGCAGTAGTAGACTTTTTTTTTTTTAATTCCCTTGCTTTTTCTATGACCCAGCAGATGTTGGAAATTTGCTCTCTGGTTCCTCTGCTTTTTCTAAATCCAGCTTGTATATCTGGAAGATCTTGGTTCATGTACTGTTGAAGCCTAGCTTGAAGGATTTTGAGTATTACCTTGTTAGCGTGTGAAATGAGTACAACTGTATGATAGTTTGAACATTGTTTGGCATTGCCTTTTTTGGGATTGAAATGAAAACTGACCTTTTCCAGTCCTGTGGCCACTGCTGAGTTTTCGAAATTTGCTGGCATAGAGTGCAGCACTTTCACAGCATCATCTTTTAGGATTAGAAATAGCTCAGCTGGGGTCCTATCACCTCCCTAGTTTTGTCTGATGCTGGGAGGGATTGGGGGCAGGAGGAGAAGGGGACAACAGAGGATGAGATGGCTGAATGGCATCACCGACTCGATGGACATGAGTTTGAGTGAACTCCGGGAGTTGGTGATGGACAGGGAGGCCTGGCGTGCTGCGATTCATGGGGTCGCAAAGAGTTGGACATGACTGAGCGACTGAACTGAACTGAATGCTTCTTAAGGAGAAGGCAGTGGCACCCCAATCCAGTACTCTTGCTTGGAGAATCCCAGGGATGGGGGAGCCTTGTGGGCTGCCATCTATCGGGTCACACAGAGTTGGACACGACTGAAGCGATTTAGCAGTAGCAGCAGCAATGCTTCTTAAGGCCCACTTGACTTCACATTCAGGATGTCTGGCTCTAGGTGAGTGACCACATGATTGTGGTTATCTGGGTCATTAAGACCTTTTTGGTACAGATCATCTGTGTATTCTTGCCACCTCTTCTTAATCTCTTCTACTTCTGTTAGTTCAGTTCAGTCGCTCAGTCATGTCCGACTCTTTGAGACCCCATGAATCGCAGCACGCCAGGCCTCTCTCTCCATCACCAACTCCCAGAGTTTACCTAAACTCATGTCCATCAAGTCGGTGATGCCATCCAGCCATCTCATCCTCTGCCGTCCCCTTCTCCTCATGCCCTCAATCCCTCCCAGCATCAGGGTCTTTTTCAATGAGTCAGTTCCTCGCATGAGGTGGCCAAAGTATTGGAGTTTCAGCCTCAGCGTCAATCCTTTCAATGAACACCCAGGACTCATCTCCTTTAGAATGGACTGGTTGGATCTCCTTGTAGTCCAAGGGACTCTCAAGAGTCTTCTCCAGCACTACAGTTCAAAAGCATCAATTCTTTGGCACTCAGCTTTCTTCACAGTCCAACTCTCACATCCATACATGACCACTGGAAAAAACATTGCCTTGACTAGACGGATCTTTGTTGACAAAATAATGTCTCTGCTTTTCAATATGCTATCTAGGTTGGTCGTAACTTTCCTTCCAAGGAGTAAGCATCTTTTAATTTCATGGCTGCTATCACCATCTGCAGTGATTTTGGAGACCCCCCAAAAAAGTCTGACACTGTTTCCCCATCTATTTCCCATGAAGTGATGGGACTAGAGGCCATGATCTTGAGCTTTAAGCCAACTTTTTCATTCTCCTCTTTCACTTTCATCAAGAGGCTCTTTAGTTCTTCTTCACTTTCTGCCATAAGGGTGGTGTCATCTGCATATCTGAGATTATTGATATTTCTCCCAGCAATCTTGATTCCAGCTTGTGCTTCTTCCAGTCCAGTGTTTCTCATGATGTACTCTGCATATAAGTTAAATAAGCAGGGTGACAATATACAGCCTTGATGTACTCCTTTTCCCATTTGGAACCAGTCTGTTGTTCCATGTCCAGTTCTAACTGTAGCTTCCTGACCTGCATATAGGTTTCTCAAGAGGCAGGTCCGGTGGTCTGGTATTCTCATCTCTTTCAGAATTTTCCACAGTTTATTGTGATCCACACAGTCAAAGGCTTTGGCATAGTCAATAAAGCAGAAATATATGTTTTTCTTGAACACTCTCTGTTAAGTCCTTGCCATTTCTTTCATTTATACTGTCCATCTTTGCATGAAATATTCTCTTGGTGTCTCTAATTTTCTTGAGGAGATCTTTGGTCTTTCCCATTCTATTGTTTTCTTCTATTTCTGTGCATTGTTCACTTAAGAAAGCTTTCTTATCTCCTTGCTATTCTCTGGAACTCTGCATTCAGTTGGGTTTATCTTTCCCTTTGTCCTTTGCTTTTCACTTCTTTTCTCAGCTATTTGTAAGGCTTCCTCAGACAACCACTTTGCCTTCTTGTATTTATTTTTCTTGGGGATGGTTTTAGTCATCACTTCCTGTACAATGATACGAACCTCCACCCATAGTTCTTCAAGCACTCTGTACCAGATTTAGTCCTTTGAACTATTCATCACTTCTATTATGTAATCATAAGGGATTTTATTTAGGTCATACCTGAATGGCTTAGTGGTTTTCCCTACTTTCTTCAATTTAAGTCTGCATTTGGTAATAAGGAGTTCATGATCTGAGCCACAGTTAGCTCCTGATCTTGTTTTTGCTGACTGTATAGAGCTTCTCCATCTTTGGCTGCAAAGAATATAATCAATCTGATTTCAATATTGACTGTCTGGTGATGTCCATGTGTAGAGTCATCTCTTGTGTTGTTGGATGAGGGTGTTTGCTATGACCAGTGTGTTCTGTTGGCAGAACTCTTGTTAACCTTTGCCTTGCTTCATTTTGTACTCCAAGGCCAAACTTGCCTGTTACTCCAGATATCTTTTGACTTCCTACTTTTTGCATTCCAGTTCCCTATGATGAAAAGGACATCTTTTTTTGGTGTTTGTTCTAAGAGGTCTTATAGGTCTTCAAAGAATGGTTCAACTTCAACTTCTTTAGCATTAGTGATTGGGAGATAGACTTGGATTACACTGATGTTGAATGATTTGCCTTGGAAACAAATGGAGATCATTCTGTCTTTTTTGCGATTGCTCCCAAGTACTGCAGTTCAGACTCTTCTGTTGACTATGAGGGCTACTCCTTTGCTTCTAAGGGATTCTTGCCCACAATAGTAGATATATAATGGTCATCTGAATCAAATTCACCCATTCCCATCCATTTTAGTTCACTAATTCCTGAAGTGTCAATATTGACTCTTGCCATCTCCTGCTTGACCATGTCCAATTTACCTTGATTCATGGACCTAACATTTCAGGTTCCTATGCAATATTGTTCTTTACAGCATCAGACTTTACTCTCACCACCAGACACAACCACAGCTGGGCACTGTTTCTGCTTTGGCTCAGCCTCTTCATTTTTTCTGGAGCTATTTCTCTGCCCTTCCCCAGTAGCATATTGGACACCTACTGACCTGCGGGGCTCATCTTTCAGTTTCTGCCTTTTTGCCTTTTAATCCTTTCTAAAACCTTACCTAAAATTCTAGTGTTTGGAAGTGTGCTGTGTACAAAGAAAGTTGAACAATAACTGGTTATCTAAATCAGTACTTTTCACACTGTAACCAGTTTGAAAAATGAAGCAGCAAACAAAGAGAATATCAGAATATATTACATGTAGAAAAGATAAGTATTCTGTCATGAAACATTTGTATTTGTTTATAAATATGTAAATATGTGTATATAGTCATCATGTAATATGGACTTCTCCTAGGTTACAGTAAAAAAAAAAAAAAGTTTGAAAATCATAGATCTAAGGTTTTCTTGGGTTAGCTTCTGCTGTTCATTGCAATACAAGTTCCAAATCTAACACCTAGTGTAATATGACATATTTTATGCATTTGCTGTATTCACTTTGCAACTTGAGACTGCTTTTGTCTTATCTATAGTTATTTGGCCACTTTTGTTATCTTGCCTAACCCAATTTACAATTAATAGGGTACAAGTATAGATTAACTAATTATACGTTGAGCCTCAAGAAAAGTAATATAGTCTCAATGTTAGATTAAGAAACCCCAGACACCAAAACAGTGACTTGGCTAAAATCATCAAACCCAGCCAAAGTCCTGGACAGAGAGAAAGACTGCAGGTTGCCTGGGCAGCCATCAGTCCTAAGCTGCTTTGGGAAAAGAGCATAAAAAAAGAGAATTCATTTTTAACGAAAGTTTAGTACTCAGAACATCTGCAGAAGAGTGAGCAGGAAGTAGATCTAGGAATTGAAGAGCACTCAGAGTCACAAAGACCGCTCTAGTTTGGAAATAGCCCAACAGGAAGGCCTTTCAAGGCATCAGACACCATCTGGATTCTCCTCCTTTCAAGGCCTTGATTATCAAATGGGTGGGGAGAGTCAGGTTTGCTTACAGGGGTCTCCATGGAGAGCTTTGCTGAATTGTTTGTGTCTGCCCAGAACTTATCTCAGAGTTGCATAGCTATCCAATTGGCTGGGGGAGAGGACGGGAAGGTACAAACTGGGATTCCAGACTTATCTTATTCTGGGTGGTGACACCAACACCAGTAGTGCCAAAGCACACACAGTGTACTTTGTGTGTACCGAGAATATTCAGGGTAGGAAACTTGATGTAAGCACCAAGGAAGTGTTTGATGGTAGGATTTAGTGGACCTTATGAAAGAAGTTTGGAAATTATGCAAGCAGCAATATTTGTGGTCACTTTAGGACTTAGTGGTTACCACTTAAGAAGGCTGCCTCAGCCTCAGACCTAAGAAGTGGCAGAGCCAACCTTCTGACTGGCAGGCCAGTGTATTTTCCTGAAGTCCTTCTCATGGGTTCCAGTGTAAACAGAGAGAAATGCAGTGGCAGGTCGGTGCAGAAACCTCAGTAGCCATCTGTCTTCCAACTTGGGTTGGATATACTTTCACGATATTCACAGAATTGAAAGTGCTGTTGGATTAAGAAACAAATCAAGGTTGTAATTTTGCATTTTTTTAACAAGTGCTTTTCTGCATTATACATCGATTCACTTGGGATTCTTATATTCTTTAGGATTCTCAAAGTCTTCCACTTTTCACTTTTATTGTGGAGAGCATAAGGTGGCAGAAGGAGGGGGGTGTTATCTTTTCAAAGAAGTTTGTCCAGCCTGCTCTGAAATGAGCAAAGTTGATTTTCAGTCAGATTCAACTGTGCTACTTTCCCAAAAGATTTCCTAACTTCTTTTATATTTGTCAACCACTAAAGAATTAATAATTAACATTTTTAATGTGAAGATAAGGAAATAATCTATTCATACTTTGTTTATTCTGAGAAATTGTGATCTATCTTTTGGATATAAAGTTAGATGTAACATTAGGGATAAATTGAAGTAAGAACTCAATTCAGTCTAGGGTTTTTTTTTTTTTTTTAAGGAAGATTGCTATCTCTTTTATTATTATTTTTTTTGCCACACCACACACTATGCACAATCTTTGTTCCCTGACCAGGGATCCAACCCCAGGCCCCCTGCAGTGGAGGCATAGAGTCTTAACCACTTGGACTGCTAGGGAAGTCCTCAAGATTATATATTTTTTTAAATTAAGAAACTATCATACACTTACTTAAAATTTTTTCTGTAAAGAACTACTCCTGTAAAAAACCCTTGTTGCAATTAGAGATGACTCAGGATGAGTTTAACTCATGCCATCAAAAATTAAACTTCATTCAGTAGGATTACATTTCTAAATAATTGCTGTAATTTTAATTTTTCTGATGCAGATGAAGAACTAGCATTGAATGGGAGTTTTGACCAAGACCTAAAAAACTATCACAAACTCCACTGGGAAACAGAATTCAGACCGGTGGCACAGCAGCTTCTAAACCGAATTAAGAATCATCACACCTTCCTGGAACCTCTGCCTATTCCTTCTTTCTAACATGATGCAGATTAACAACAGCAACAGGAAGTCAGGTCTCCATCATTCTTAAGAAGTGGTAACAAGCATGAACTTTTTCTTCAATATTAACAAATATTCAAAGTTTTTCAGGTACTTATTTTAGTGAGTAGTCTTAGTGTATTAAAATAAATAAGCATTTCTTCTTGTCAGGTATTGTGGAAAAATGAATATACATGTGGTGCTTCCTGCTATGAGAAATTTAAGATGAAAATATATTCATGATATTTCTAAGTAAATCACTTTTTATTCTGTTCTCTATTGAATAATTTAGTTCTAGTCTTAAAATCCTGATGTCACAATTCTAGAATTTAATTGCTTGTCAGTTCAGTCAATGAACTGTGTAATGAAGAGAGATTTTATGTACAGAAAGAATAGTGGTCAACACTATTAGGAATACATTACGACATAAGCATCTGCACTAATTTTTACAGCTTTTAATAATAGTCTTCTGGTTAGGTACCACTATTTTTCTGGTTGTCACATTGAGAGGAGGGGGAAGCAGAAAAATTTAGAGAAGACTGCTTTGGGCCATCTATTCTTTATTAAATAAGTAAAATAGATGAAAAAGAGAGAATTTTCCCTTTTTATTTTTATTTGAAATAAACAGTAGACCAGACAATTCTACTTATAACTCTCTGTGATTATAGAGGTGACCTAATATACTAGAAGTATATGGCAGATCTCAGTTTGAATCCTAGTTCTCCCCTGCCTAGGTTTTGGGCAACTAACTTAATATTTTTAGCTTAAGTGTACAATGTAATCATGTAGTTTAGGAACAAACAAACAAAAATGGGCAAATTGTCCAGTATGCTGACTGATGTGTAATAGGTACTCAATAAATTATGGTTTTCCACCCTTTGTAGGATAAGATTGGTCTTTGAATAAATGACCAACACCAAAGAAATTGAGATAACCACTGATATCCTAAATTAGCCAAAGAAAGATTCAGAATAAAAGTAGATTTGATACTCTGCTCTGTAGGGTTAGAGATGAACCATTAATAACATAAAAACTCATCTCTTACCCTAACAAGATACCAAGACTAATGAGATAAAGGCAGGCTTTTTAGAGACTAGATAGACTCTTATAAGTCTATTAGAAAAACCCTAAATTTCCAGAAGCAAATAGACTTTCCAAGGGCTCCTCTAGTTTGGGGCTCATCCCAGGTTGGGGCTCAGCAAAATCATCTAGAGACACTCACTGTAGTCTGTCATCCATGAGTATATGCTACGAGATTCACTCCAACAGTTGAAATCTTTTTTTTTTTTTTTAATATTTATTTGGCTGCACTGGGTCTTAGTTGTGGCATGTGGGATCCAGCTCCCCTATCAGGGATCAAACAAACCCGTGTCCCCTGCATTGGGAGTGTGGAGTCCTAACCACTGGACCACCTGGGAAGTCCCTGGAAACATTTTTTAAAAGTTTGATAGGCTAATCTCTCAAAAACATTTGAAGATCTAAGTATTTTTACCCATGAAGTGAAGTCGCTCAGTCGTGTCTGACTCTTTGTGACCCCGTGGACTGTGTAGGCCACCAGGCTCCTCCATCCATGGGATTTCCTAGGCAAGAATATTGGAGTGGGTTGCCATTTCCTTCTCCAGGGGATCTTCCTGACCCAGGGATCGAACCCAGGTCTTCCGCATTGCAGGCAGACGCTTTAACCTCTGAGCTACCAGGGAAGCCCATTTTTACCCATGGCAGGCTATATATACTACTTTCAGTGAAAAAGATAAAACTCTCTTCCCCCTAAAAGAGCCCCCTCGGTATTTATAATTAATATAATAACTCATAGTAGAATACCATTATATTTGTTCTCCGTATTAAACTCCTCTCCCTCAGATTCATCTGCAAGCTGGACCATGTGGAACTATCTCAGTTCATTTCAGTTGCTCAGTTGTGTCTGACTCTTTGCAAACCCATGGACTGTAGCACGCCAGACTTCCCTGTCCATCAGTTCCCAGAGCTTGCTCAAACTCATGTCCGTCGAGTCAGTGACACCATCCAACCATCTCATCCTCTGTCGTCCCCTTCTCCTCCTGCCTTCAGTCTTTCCCAACATCAGGATCTTTTCCAATGAATCAGTTCTTTGCATCAGGTGGCCAAAGTATTGGAGTTTCAGTTCCAGCATCAGTCCTTCCAATGAATATTCAGGACTGATTTCCTAAGGATTGACTGGTTTGACCTCCTTGCTGTCCAAGGGACTCTCAGGAGTCTTCTCTAACACCAAAAACCATAGCTTTGACTAGACAGACCTTTGTTGGCAGAGTAATGTCTCTGCTTTTTAATATGCTGTCTAGCTTGGTCATAACTTTTCTTCCAAGGAGCAAGCGTCTTTTAATTTCATGGCTGCAATCACCATCTGCAGTGATTTTGGAGCCCAAGAAAATAAAGTCTCTCACTGTTTCCACTGTTTCCCCATCTATTTGCCATGAAGTAATGGGACCAGATACCATGATCTTAGTTTTTTGAATGTTGAGTTTTAAGCCTACCTTTTCACTCTCCTTTTTAGTTCTTCTTTGCTTTCTGCCATAAAGGTGGTGTCATTTGCGTATCTGAGGCTATTGATATTTCTCAGTATCTTGATTGAGATCTTGATTCAATCTTGATTCCAGCTTGTGCTTCATCCAGCTCGGCATCTCACATGAAGTTAGATAAGCAGGATGACAACATACAGCCTTGACGTACTCCTTTCCTGATTTGGAACCAGTCTGTTGTTCCATATCCAGTTCTAACTGTTGCTTCTTGACCTGCCTACAGATTTCTCAGGAGGCAGGTCAGGTGGTTTGGTATTCCCATCTCTCAAAGAATTTTTAAAGTTTGTTATGATCCACACAGTCAAAGGCTTTGGTGTAGTCAAAAAAGTAGAAGTAGGTGTTTTCCTGGAACTCTCTTGCTTTTTTGATGATCCAGCGGATTTTGGCAATTTGATCTCTGGTTCCTCTGCCTATTTGCTTACCTTATTATTGGAACTATCAGATCAGATCAGTCGCTCAGTCGTGTCCAACTCTTTGCGACCCCATGAATCGCAGCACGCCAGGCCTCCCTGTCCATCACCAACTCCCGGAGTTCACTGAGACTCACGTGAACTCTGCCTACCTTGGAATTATCTGTCTACCTTAAAAATTACAGTGAAAAAATTTGCCATCTTAACCATTTTTAAATGTTTCAGTGGTGTTAAGCTTACTCATGTTTGTCTGCAAGGTTCTTCCTTTGCAGAACTTTTTCTGCAGAACTTTTTCATCTTGCAAAACTGAAACTCTGTACCCATTAAACAACTCCTCCTTTCCTCCTCTTTCCAGCCCCTAGCAACCACCATCCTACGTTGTTTCCATGAATTTGATTTGATTAGGTCCCTCATACAGCATTTGTCGCTTTGTGACTTTTATTTTTCTTAGCATAATGTCTTCAAAGTTCATCCATGTTGTGGTGTGTGATGGGATTTGCTTCCTTTTAAGGCTCAATAATATTTTCTTGTATGTTTATATCATATTTTTTCATCCGTTAACTCATCAGGACATTTGGGTTACTTCTGTCTCATGGCTATTGTGAATAATGCGACTATGAACAGGGGTGTATAAATACCTCTTCAAGATCCTGCTTTCGGTTCCTTGTGATGTATACCCAGAAATGGAATGACTGGATGATATAGTAGTTCTACTGTTAATTTTTTGAGGAATGTCTGTATTCATTTCTGCAGAGGCTATATCATTTCACGTCACCAACAGTGCACAAGGGTTCCCATTCTTTACATCTTCTCCAGCACCTGTTTTCTGTTGTTGTTTTGGTAGTAGCCATTCTAATGGTTGTGAAATGGTGTCTCACGGTGGTTTTGATTTGCATTTCTCTAATAAGTAATGATATTGAGTATCTTCACATTTTTATTGGCCATCTATATATCATCTTTGGAGAAATGCCCGTTGAAGTCATTTGCCACTTCAAATTTTTATATTTTTATTATATTTTTATTTATTTTTAAAAATTTATTAAAATTTTTTTAATGTAGTTGGTTTTATAATGTGTTTCAGGTGTGTAGCAAAGTGATTCAGATACACACACATACATTTTTTAGATGCATTTCTGTTATAGGTTTTATAAGATATTGAATATAGTTCCCTATGCTATATAGTAGGTCTTTGTTGATTATCTACTGGGGTGACCAAAAGGTTCATTTGCATTTTTCCATAAGATGCTATGGAAAAATCTGAATGTACCTTTTGGCCAACCCAATATTTTATATATAGTAGTGTGTATATGTTAATCCCAAACTCCTAACTTATCCCTCTTCCACCCCATTTTCCCCTTTGGCAACCATAAGTTTGCTTTCCGTATCTGTGACTCTGTTTGTAAATAATTTCATTTGTATGCTTTTATTTTAGATTCTTTCCACATATAATAAATGATAATCTCTAGATCCATCCATGTTGCTGCAAATGGCATTATTTCATTTTTTTATGACTTGGTAATATCCCTTGTGTATATATTACCGCATCTTTTTTATCCATTCATCTGTCAGTGAACACTTAGGTTGATTCCATGTCTTTGCTATTTTAAGTAGTGCTGCTATAAACATTGGGATGCGTGTATCTTTTCAAATTATAGTTTTCTCTGAACATGCGACCAGGAGTGGGATTGCTGGATCATATGATAATTCTTTTTGTTTTTTAAGGAACATTCATATTGTTCTCCATAGTGGCTGCACCAATTAACTTTCCCACCAACAGTGTGGGAGGGCTCTCTTTTCTCCACACAGTCTCCATTTACCGTTTGATCACTTTTTGATGATGGCCTTTCTGAATGGAGTGAGGTGATGCCTCCCTTTAGTTTTGATTTCAACTGCTCTAATAATTAGTGATGTTGAGCATCTTTTCATATGCCTGTTGGCCATCTGTATGTCTTCTTTGGAGAAGTGTCCATTTAAGGCTTCTAAATAGATTGAGCTGTTTATTTTATTTTTATTTTTATTGCAGGATAATTGCTTTACAGAATTTTGCTGTCTTCTGTCAAACCTCAACATGAATCAGCCATAGGTTTACATATATCCCCTCCCTTTTGAAACTCCCTCCCATTTCCCTCCCCATCCCCGCCCCCTAGGTTGATACAGAGCACTGTTTGAGTTTCCTGAGTCATTAAGCTGTATGAGTTGTTTGTATATTTTGGAAATTAATCTCTTGTTGTCACATCATTTGCAAATATTTTTTCCCATTCCATAGGTTAACTTTTTGTTTTGTTTATAATTTCCTTTGCTCTGCAAAAGTTTTTAAATTTAACTGTTTCCCATTTATTTATTTCCATTACTGTAGGAGAGGGATTAAAAAATATTGCTGCAATTTTCCTCTAGGAGTTTTATAGTATCCAGTCTTACATTTAGGTCTGACATTATGTCTTTAATCCATTTTGAGTTTATTTTTGTCTATAGTGTTAAAAAATGTTTTAAATTCTTTTTTTTTTTTTTACATGTAGCTGTCCAGTTTTCACAGCACCACTTGTTGAAGAGACTGTCTCTTCTCTATTGTATATTCTTGCCTCCTTTGTTGTATGTTAATTGACTATAGATGTTAGCATTTATTTCTGGGCTTTCTATTCCGTTCCATTGATCTATGTGTCTGTTTTTGTGCCAGTACCATAGTGCTTTGATTAATGTAGCTTTGTAATATAGTTTAAAGTCAGAGAGTGTGATTTCTCCAGCTCCATTTTTCTTTCTCAGGATTGCTTTGGTTATTGCAGTCTTTTGTGTTTCCACAGAAATTAAAAAATTTTTGTTCTAGTTCTATGAAAAATGCTGTTGGTAATTTGAAATGGATTGCATTGAATCTATAGATTGTCTTGGTTAGTATGGTCATTCTATAATATTTATTCTTCCAACCCAAGAATATGGTATATCTTTCTATCTGTGTCATCTTCAACTTCTTTCATTAGCATCTTACTGTTTATGGAGTACAGGTCTTGTATTGGGTTGGCCAAAAAGCTCATTTGGGTTTTTCCATAAGAGGTTACAGAGAAATCAAAAGCTTTACAGACAAGCAAAAGCTTAAAGAATTCAGCATGACCAAACCAGCTTTATGACAAATTCTAAAGGAACTTCTTTAAATAGATGAGGTTACATCAAGGGACCTCCCTGGTGATCCAGTGGCTAACACTCTGCACTCCCAATGCCCGGGAACCTGGGTTCAACCCCCGGTCAGAGAACTAGATCCCACATGCTAGAGTTCACATGCTGCAACTAAAAGATTCTCTATGCTGCAACTGAAGATCCTGCATGCTGCACCTAAGATCCAGTGTGACCAAATAATATATTTTTTAAGACCACATCTAAAATCAAGAAAATTATGAAACAGAGAAGTTTACAAGTAGAGGCAAACATATAGTAAAGGTAGAAAGTCAACAGACAAAGAAGTTAAGGAAACAGTTCCATATACTATCACATCAAAAAGAATAATGTACCTAGGAATAAACCTATCTAAGGAGCCAAAAGACCTATATTCTGAAAACTCTAAGATATCTATTTTTTAATCAAGCTATTTTTTTTGTGATAGTCATTGATTTAAAGGAGTTATTTATATATTTTGGATATTAAGACTTTATCAGGTACATGATTAACAAATATTTTCTCCCATTTTGTAGGTTACTTTTTTTTTTTTTTTAAACTGCTGATCATGCCCTTTGGGCTTCCCTGATAGCTCAGTTGGTAAAGAATCCGCCTGCAGTGCAGGGGACCTGGTTCGATTCCTGGGTCAGGAAGATCCCCTGGAGAAGGGATAGGCTATCCACTCCAGCATTCTTGGGCTTCCCTTATGACTCAGCTGGTAAAGAATCCGCCTGCAATGCAGGAGACCTGGTTTAGTCCCCGGTTTGGGAAGATACCCTGGAGAAGGGAAAGGCTACCCACTCCAGTATTCTGGCCTGGAGAATCCCATGGACTGCATAGTCCATGGGGTCGCAAAGAGTTGCACACGACTGAGTGACTTTCACTTTCATGCCATTTGATGCACAGAAGTAAATTTGATGTAGTTCTATTTGTCTATTTTTTTCCTTTGCCTTTTGGTATTATGTCCAATAAATCATTGCCAAATCCAGTGTCCTGAAGCTATGCTGCCTATCTTTTCTTCTAGGAGCTTTATAGTTTTAGTTCTTACACTTAGGTCTTTAATCCATTTTAGTTAATTTTTGTATATGTTTCTAAAATAAAGGTCTAACTTCATTCTTCTGCATGTGAATATCTAGTTTTCCCAGACAGTTCTTTTCTCATCAAATAGTCCAGGCATCCTTATTGAAGATCATGAAGGCTTATTTCTGGGTGTATGTCTATGCAAGTACCATACTGTTTTGATAATGTAGCTTTGGAAAATGTTTTGAATTTAGGACATTGTGAGACTTACAACTCTGTTCTTATTCAGGATTGTTTTGGCTATGTAGTCTTTTGAGACCCCATGTGAATTTTCGGATGGCTTTTTCTATTTCTGCAGGAGAAAAAGGCATTGAATTTGTAGATTGCTTTAGGTAGTATTGACATCTTAACAATATGAAGTATTCCAGTCTATGAACACAGGATGTCTCTCATTTGTTTGTGTCTTCTTTATTTTCTTATAGTTATGTTTTGTAGTTTTCATTGTCAAGTCTTTCAACTCCTTTGGTTAAATTTATTTCTAAGGATTTTATTATTTTTGATGCTACTGTAAATGGAGCTGTTGCCTTAGTTTCCTTGCTTGATTGCTGTTAGTGTATAAAAATGCAACTGACTTTTCTGTGTTGACTTTTATGGTTCCAACAGGTTTTTCTACTTTTGTTTTTTGGTGTGGAATCTTTGGGGTTTTCTAATATAAGACCATGTTATTTACATACACATATATAATTTTACATTTCCTTTCTAATTTGAACGTTTTTTCTTTTTCTTGCCTAATTGCTTAGGTAGGACTTCTGGTATACTATGAGTGGTGAGAGTTGATATTTTTCTCTTGTTCCTGATCTTAGAGGAAACAGTTTATCTTTCACAGAGTATGATATTAGCTATGTGCTTTTCACATATGGCCTTTATTACACTGAGACGGTTTCCTTCTACTTCTGGTTTGTTGAGTATTTTTTTTTATCATGAAAAGGCTACCGAATTATGCCAAATAATTTTTCTATATCAACTGATATGATCATGTGTTTGTTTTCTCACCCTTCATTCTGTTATTGTGGTATATTACACTGATCAATTTTTATAAATGGAATATATATACTTGCATTTCAGGAATATATCCCTCTTCATTTTTTTAAAAAAGTATTTTATTGATTTATTTACTTTTGGCTGCACTGGGTCTTAGTTGCAGCATGCAGGCTTAGTTGCCCTGCAGCATGTGGGATCTTAGTTCTCCAATCAGGGATTGAACCCACATCCCCTGCATTGGAAGGCAGATTCTTTAACCACTGAACCGCCAGGGAAGTTCGCCACTTCATTTTTTAAATGTGCTGTTGAGTTTTCTTTACTAGAATTAAGGATTTTTTCAACAATATTCATTATAGATATTGGTCTGTAGTTTTCTTGCAGTCGCTTTGGCTTTGTTATCAGGATAATGCTGACCTCATAGAATGAGTTTAGAAACATTCCCTTGTCTTCAATTTTTTGGATGAGTTTGGTGTTGACTTTTCTTTAACTGTTTGGTATAATTCAGTGAAACCATTTGGTCCTGGGCTTTGTTGAGTTTTTAATTACTGATTCCAGTCTCCTTACTAGTTATAGTTCTTTTCAGATTTCCTATTTCTTCATGATTCCCTTCTTGGTAGGCTGTGTGTTTCTAAGTTATCCAGTTTGTTGATGTACAGTGTATAATATTCTCTATCCTATTTTTTTAATATTGGTTGGGAATGTCTCATTTTTCATTTCTGATTTTTTTTTCTTAATGCAGTTAAAGGTTTGTCAATTTTGTTGATCTTTTCAAACAGCTCTTAATTTTGTTGTATTTTTTCTGTTGTGCTTTTTATTTATCTCTGCTTTGATCTTTCTTTCCTTCTGCTAGCTCTGGGTTTGGATTGTTCTGTCTAGTTCCTTGACGAAGTTACAATGTTGATTTGAGATTGTCTTTGCTTTTATAGTCTAAGAGTTTATAGCTGTTAACTTCCCTCTTGGCACAGCATCTGTAAATATTGGTGTGTTGTGTTTTTATCTCAAGATATTTTCTAAGTCCATTTGTAATTTCTTCTTTGCAGTGGCCTTTTAAGAGTATGCTGTTTCATTTCTACATACTTGTGGACTCTCCAGCTTTTCTTTCTGCAATTGATTGTTAGGTTCATTCCATTATGATCAGAAAAGATACTTTGTATGATTTCAGTCTTTTAAAATTTGTTAAGGCTTGTTTTGTGGCTTAATTTGTGGCAATCCTGGAGAATGTTCCATGTGCCCTTGAGAAGACTGTATATCCTATTGTTGGAATTTTCTGTGTACATCTGATAGATTCAACTAGTCTGTAGTGTTCAAGTCCTCTTTTTCCTTATTTATCTTATGTTGGTTCTATTCATTTTTGGAAGTGAGTATTTTTAAAAATATTTATTTGGGTGCATTGGGTCTTAGTTGCAGCATGCAGGATCTTTGTTGTGTCATGTGGGCTCTCTAGTTGTGGTGCATGGGCTCCTGAGTGCATGGGTTCAGTAGCTGCAGCATGCAGTCTTAGTTGCTCTGTGGCATGTGTCATCTTAGTGCCCCAAACAAGGATCAAACCTGTGTTTTCTGCATTGCAAGGAGTACTCTTAACCACTGGACCACCAGGTTAGTCCCTGGAAGTGGACATTGAATCTCTTACTATTATTGTGTTGCTGTCTATTTCCTGGGCTTCCCTGGTGGCTCAGTGGTAAAGAATCTGCCTGCCAATGCATGATGGGGTTTGATGTAGGTTTGATTCTTGGGTTAGGAAGATCCCCTGGAAAAGGACATGCCAACCCAGTCCAGTATTCTTGCCTGGGAAATCCCATGGACAGAGAAGCCTGGCAGGCTACAATTCATGGGGTTGCAAAGAGTCAGACATGACCTAGATACTAAACAACAACAAACCTGTTTCTCCCCAATTCTATCAACATTTGCTTCCTATGTTTAGGAGTGTTAGTATTTGATGCCTATCTGTTTATAACTGTTTTATCTTCCTGGTGAATTGGCCCTTTTCTCTGATATTCATATAGCTACCTCTGCTCTTTTGGTTACTATTTGCATGGAATGTCTTTTTCTGTCCTTTCACACTCAGCCTATATGTGTTCTTAGATCTAAAGTTAAGTTTCTTATAGACAGCAAATAGTTGGATCCTCTTTTTTATTTTATCCATTCAGCCAATCTGAGTCTTTTGACTGGGGGATTCAATCCATTTATTACATTTGATATAATTACTAATAGGGAAGGACTTACTATTGCTATTTTGTTTTCTGCAAGATTTGTAGCTTTTTTGTACCTCAGTCTCCCTCTTCCTCCTTTGTGTTTCATTTGACTTTTTTTTGGAGTTACATGATTTGATTTCCTTCTCATTTCTTTTTGTGTAAATTCTGAAGAGATTTTCTTTGTGGTTACCATGGGGATTATGTTTAAAAATGTTAAAGTTATAAGTTTATTTTGATAAGTTGATTTGCATACAAAACTCCATTCCTTTACAGCTCTGCACACTCCCTACTTTATGTCCCCACAAGTCCCTTAGGCTCTCTTCACTTTTCATTTTTATCTCTGACTTGATAATATCAAATAACCTCTGAGGTTATTATTGATAATATCAATAACTCTCCAAAGTCTTTCTTCTATCTGATCAAATTGCCTGTTGTTGTCAGTTTTTTTATTCAGTTATTGTATTCTTCAGCTCCAGAATCTGATTCTTTTTTATTCTGTCTCTTTGGTGATATTCTCATTTTGTTCATGCATCATTTTCCTGATATGTCAGTCTTGTTCTCCCTCTTTAGTACACTGAGCATCTTTAAGACAGTTGTTTAAAATCTTTTTTTTTTAAGGTTTTATTGAATTTGTTACAATACTGCTTCTGTTTTATGTTTTGGAAGAGGGTCTTGGCCCCGAGGTAGGTGGAATCTTAGCTCCCCGACCAGGGATTGAGCATGCACCCTCTGCATTGGAAGGTGACTTCTTAACTACTAGACTGCCAGGTAAAATCCCTAAAATTCTTTGTGGGGTAATTCAGAGTCCTACATTGCCTTAGGGTTGGTTTCTGGGGATTTATTTTGTTTTTTAGATTTTGCCACATTCTCCTGCATACACACACACACACACACACACACATATATATATATACCTTGCAAAGTTTGTTGTGATTTGGGCATTTGAAAAATAGCTACCATTTCCAGGGATGTAACTTATTTGGACGAGTGTATATGTTTTTATTCCAGGATATAATATCTGCTTTTAGCTGTCTTAATTTCCCTAAGAGGCTTGCCTCTGTTTCTTCTCAGGAGCTTCCTGTTCCAATTTCTGTTTTATTCCTATCTGTATTCTTTTGGATCCCCTGCACCTGCCTACATAACTGTAGATTCCCTGCTGTTCTAATGCACCTCTGTGCTCACTTCTGTGTTCAGTGATCTACAACCAGCATCCAAACCATTCTACCACTCCTACTAGTGCTCCAAGTCAGGTGAGATAGAATCCAGTCCCTCAAACACAAAAGTTCACCTTTTTTCTTTTGGTCCCAAGGGAGAAGCTGGGACTTAGGAGTTTCCTCTCAATTGCCGTCGTGCTGTACACCAGCTTAGGACAAGCAAAATGCCCCAAATTTACCTTTACCTTTTGGTGCAGCCTCCTCCTGGTTTGTGTTTGCCTGAGCTGTAGCTTGCCAAGTGGTTTCTAGAATTTTCACAAAGGTATTTGGTCCTTATATTGTTGTTAGCTCAGTGTCTCCATTGGGAATAAGGACCTGGTACATCATAGGTAATGTCACTCCCCATCTACCTGCCTTTGCTTTCCCTTGATATTCACTAGTCACAAATATGTAACAAAATTTCAGAGTATCTTAATGAGTGAAAAGTGCCTGGAAAACATTCTTATCCAACAAGTTTTATTTACTTATCTACCAGTGGTCCTTTATCAGAATAATTTGAAATAGGTAAACTGTTAAAATTCATTTAAAAGCTAAGATTATTCCTCTAAGTTAAGAATATCACCAATATTTATATGGAGTTAAATAACTGTGGTAAATGTGTTTAGAATTTCATTCTTAAAGAGATACTGAATTAAGTATTGCCTAATAAAAAAGTTCCCTAATTTTTACTAAAAAAGTGATCTAAAAAATTGAATCTTGGAAACCTCAACTAGAAATCTATTCATGGTTATTTAAGAAAAATAATTCCTCTTGTGGGGAAAAGTTTTGATATCCCATGTTCTATTTTACCACCTTCAATTATTTTGGAAACAGTTTCAAAGATAAATAGCAATATTAAAAACCCTGTATGTTTAGTTTTGAGAAAACATTAACAGGAAACACCTGTTAAGTTGGAGGTGTTGAAACATCAACTTTGTATCACAGGCAATCCTTTATTACTTTAGGTACAAGCATACTTTCTTATTCATTAAAATTTTCATTTCATCTCATGATTTCTAAGTGGAATAAGGTAATAAACCCAGTTTTTCTTAATCATTCTACTACTGATTAGAACTTCTATTAGAAATGTTGTATTTTTAAGAGGAAGTGCCAAGAACAAAGAGCAGAAGCAGAATGAGTAAAAATTTATCCAATGCAAACTTACTTGTTGGATTCACCTGTATTGCTATGATGAAATAACCCAGCAGCAGACAAAAAAGGGCAGAGGCATGATGCAAATTCAACAGGTAAGACCATTTGTATATTATTGTAAGCTAACTAGAAATGGGCTGATGTATTTCTTTATAAAATATATTGAAAGCAGTTTTTATCTAAGATGACAGTATTATCTTCTCACTAGGGTATGTAGCCATGAAGGTAGCTATATCACCTCCATTCAAAATTATGCCTCCCAGCTCCCACCCCACACTATATTTTATAGGCACTATCTTGTTACTCATCAAAACATTTATTGAGCTCAGTTATCACAAAAGCTTTGATTAAATTTAGAACTAATTGTTTGACAGTGTCATTTTTTGTTCTGTAGTGACTCCCTAATTTAACCTGTTTCTAATAATTCTTAATAATTGATCTTTAAAACATCTCAGTTCAAAATGGACAAGGCATGGGACTGTATCAGTTATCCAAGATAAAACTTTTCTTGTAGCTCTCATGACTGCAAGAGTTTGCCATTTAAATAATAGTCTCACCTGACTACAGAATTATCTAAGTGTGATAGCTAATGAAAATCAATACAAACTGAGAATAGTGACTGATTGTTAAGTCATGACTTTTTGAGACAGCAAATAAAATTGGAGAAAAATTATTCTTTATTGAAAAATACTAATAATACTGACAGACTTCAAAAGCAATTCACGCTTCCAGAATACAAAGTACTTAATACATTTTTCAAGCCTGTTTGCATTTCAAAGTTAGCATTTTTTGTAAATCAAATTTGATGACTAAAAATATTTTCCAGCTTTATTATTTAAGGAGCTGCACAATCTTTGAAGGGGGGACCATGAGGTGGGCAGGGGCAGAATGCACCTGGGACTGAGCAGCAGCTACACAATATTTCTCATAACTTCGGTGCTGGAAACAAAAACACCGCACAGGACAGCTGCCCTCCAGTGTCACAGAACCTTGGGAAACAGCATATCAAAAGATAATTTATACATTTTTCATGTAAGATTGCTTTTTGAAGAAGTCTTTAAGAATGCCACTGTAATTTAATATCATCCAATAACTGAATTTAAAAAAAACTATATGAAAAAAATGAGCTGTTACCATCATAATGGTCTCTGCTGAGCTGTGAGTAATTTTAGATGCAAAAAAATTAACACATATATGTAAGTTTAATTTGAAACCACACAAATTTTACGTATGTAGGCTCAGATAGTAGCAGTGTTCACCTTATTACTAATAGCTTAACCGAACAGCCACTCTATTCATTCCACCAGCAGGAATAGCAGCACCAATATCTAAAATTCTTTATGTATAAAAGCTTACATCATTATCAAAGTCCCATTCTTTGCATGCTCCAATTTTTGTTAACATAAAAGCAACAGGATTTGGAGAGATACTATTTGCTGTATTAAAAGTTATACAGCATCTTGTACTGTCAAAAAGCAAAATACTGTGAACAGCAGCCCTTCTTCACAGCTCTAAACTTGAAGCTGCCGAGCACTCACTGCTTGTGCCAGCAGTGGTGTTTCCACAGTAAAATAGCAGAAACTAAAGGAATCATGGCACAATGGATTCTGAATTCTTTATCTACCATTGGTCCTGGGGCTGAGTACCTTCCCCTTGTAGACTCTATCTGCTGATCGTTCCATCGTCTTTAACGGAGGAGAGGCGTCAGGTCATATAGCGGGTAATGGCTCTCAGAGCATAAAGGAGTTCTGCTTGCATCCTAGCTTCTATAAGAAGCAGATTAACATGAACCTGAATATAAAACACAACATTATTTAAGATATGGTTATAAGCATTTACAATCAGTTTCAGTGCATTTAATAAACACCAAATATAAGTAATGTATGTGTACCACTGAATAGCTTAACACAAGTCTTGGGTTTGATGAACAGAGTATCAGTTTCTCAAAACAAAAGCCATCTGATCTTTCTCGGAAATTTTTTGAGCTTGTATTTGATCACATCTCTTTTTGAAGGTTTGTTATAATAATAAACTTTCCCTGCCAAATCATCATTCAATAATTTCTGTAAAGACGGTTCAAGGATTCTCTTCTTTCTCCTAAGCCTGAACTTTGAAGACAGGCCAGCAGATCTGTTCTCCCTGTCATTCTTCTTTTACGTTAAACCAGCAGTCTCCAACCTTTTTGGCACTGGAAACCGATTTCTGGATGATTCAAGCACGTTACATTTAATCTAATGCCATGCTGATCTGGCAGCAGGTACCAGTCCCTGGTCTGCAAGTTGGGGACCCCTGCTTTAAACCATAATGAGGTTCCCTTCCAAGGCATATCTAAGACACCTGTTCTGGAATGTTCTTCTCTGGGTCAGTAGAGGTGATGGAAAGGGCTGGAGACCCATTAGTTTAGGTGAAGGAGAATAAGAACCACTGCTAAGTTACAGAGTAAACACAACAGGTACATACCTTCTCAGAGTGCTTGAACTGCCTCCAGAAGCTATCATACATTCTTTTGGTAACCTTTTCAGGAGTGCAAACAACAGTTTTGATATAAACTTTAAAGCTACGATCCAATAGCTGGTTAATTTCACCATAGTCATAGTCATCATATCTGTTAAAAGACAATGTGAGAATTACTATATTTTTGAGTGGAAACAGTGTCAGACTTTATTTTTCTGGGCTCCAAAATCACTACAGATGGTGACTGCAGTCATGAAATTAAAAGACGCTTACTTCTTGGAAGGAAAGTTATGACCAACCTAGATAGCATATTCAAAAGCAGAGACATTACTTTGCCAACAAAGGTTCGTCTAGTCAAGGCTATGGTTTTTCCTGTGGTCACGTATGGATGTGAGAGTTGGACTATGAAGAAGGCTGAGCGCCAAAGAATTGATGCTTTTGAACTGTGGTGTTGGAGAAGACTCTTGAGAGTCCCTTGGACTGCAAGGAGATCTAACCAGTCCATTCTGAAGGAGATCAGCCCTGGGATTTCTTTGGAAGGAATGATGCTAAAGCTGAAACTCCAGTACTTTGGCCACCTCATGCGAAGAGTTGACTCATTGGAAAAGACCCTGATGCTGGGAGGGATTGGGGGCAGGAAGAGAAGGGGACGACAGAGGATGAGATGGCTGGATGGCATCACTGACTTGATGGACGTGAGTCTGAGTGAATTCCGGGAGTTGGTGATGGACAGGGAGGCCTGGTGTGCTGCGATTCATGGGGTCGCAAAGAGTCGGACACGACTGAGTGACTGATCTGATGTGATAGTCTGTTTTCTTATAGAAGTACAGATATAATAGTAAATGTTATATTCTTTTCTCCTCTTTATATAGGCAGCTGTCCCCTAAAATAAGAGCTTTACAATGTTTAAATGGGGGTGGATGAATCAGTATAAAGGAGTAAGAAATAGAGAAGTCAGGGAGATGAACAAAAAATTTGCTAGTGCAAAGTAACAGTATATATTTACAATCATGAATAAGCAACCACACTGAGGAACAAATTTTGGAAACAGTTTGAGTATTGATGATATTAAGAAGTTAACAAATTCGACAATATTGATATATCCCATGATATATAAATTATAATCTACTTGTATAAATATTTTCTCATGTTAGCAGTTCTTGGGGTCAGATGAGGAAAGAATTGGTCCCTAAGATGGCCTCACAGTGTCTACACTTAGGCCACTCTGCTTTAGGCCAGGATGGTCGTAGGCACCAGTGTCTGCTCTGCCCCACTGGAGAATACTTTCTACAACATCCAAGGATCTTCAGTCTCCTATTTGGTTTTTAGTGGAAAAGGGAGAAAACTCTTGTAAAGTTGGTCCATAATATAACCATCCGGGAGTCTAAAGTCAATAGTCTGGCTACTGAAAAAATGAATAACCAAGAGAAAAGTCTGACTTTACAGCTAAAATAATTAGGAAGGACCATAGTGTGGGTGTTTGTGTATGTTAGAAGGTGATGTATAGTGTGTGTATATAAATAGCATAATACTGATAAAGTTTTGCATTTTATGAAGTATCATGGGAGTAGGTACTCTTTAGAAGGGCACTCTAAGTTCCACGAAGGCAGAAGTACAAGTGTCTCAGGAGATAAAAATGATACAAACACATAAATGTTTAGAGACAAACTTTTCCTTTTTCTCCATGCTCCTGGACAACCTTGCTTGTTGTTTAACTCTTGTTCCTAACTCTCCTTCTTCCTGCCTAGCTAGGTGAGAGGAAACACACTAAGCTGCAAAAAATCAAGTTTCTAAAGCATAAAAAGCATAAAAATAAGCTCTTAGGGAGGGGATGGTTCTGAGTATATTAACATGTATATCTGCATATGTGTTTCAAGCACCTGAATGATTTCCCTAAAAGAAAATATCTCTTCATAAACGTAAGAAAACAGACTAACCTGATTCCAAACATGCAGTGAATATAGTTCCAAATAGCCCGTCTGAGCATTGAGGTATCAACATCTTTGTGCATTGCCATTGTATTATAAGTAAGATTGTAAGCAATGTGAAATTTTTCATCAATCAACTGTCCTACATCTGGATAAAGACGATTTACCAAAGAATAACCATGGTCTTCCCAACAATAGTCCTAAATACAGAGAACAGAACAAATGTGAATAATTAAAATGTGGTCAAATACAGTTCTATGTCTATTGCTCTGTGGTGCAGTGAGACTACTGGCAGTTGAAATCCACTCCCTTTCTAGAACATCCCTAGCTTTCTGTTTCATTTGCATTCCAGTTTGATGTTTTCAATTTCTATACTGCAATATGCAAAAGTTAAATTTTGCAACTCACCAAGTTTAAAAACCAGTGGAATCTCTGCCTTACACACACATCACTTGTACTCTGCTTTCTCTCACTGTTTCCCCTGTCAGCCTCCAGAGATGACTCGTCCTGGGAGGCCACTCTCCTTTTATATTGCTGCAGGCATTCAAGTGTCTTCAAATTTTGTAAATTTTTAATTCAACACATCCATCACTCATTCTTTTTCCTCCTAACCCCCCTTCCTCTTAGCTCTGTTAAGTCTTCTAATTAGTTTTCCTACATTAAATCTCCGTTTCCTTTTTTCTATCTCAAACAAAACTTAATAAGCCTCTACTTCTACATTGCTCCCATATTTGTTTTCCTAAAACATCTCTTTGATATCATGCCATCACTGTGGTCAAAATGTCCAAGTCTGATCAATTTTAAAGTAACTTCCAACTAATCAGAAAAATCCTTTGCTTGAAGCTTTCAGCAGCCCAGCCAGTTTATGATACCTTCCCTCACTCTGTCCTTTAACCTAGGCTCAATTATTACCTACAGTCGTCTCTGCTTACAATATTCATGCTTTTAAACTATTCAAATCTGTCAAACCCTAATCTGCCTCCAAAAAAAAATTTCTAGTCTACATGATCTCTCCAATTGTAATGTATTATATTTCGTGACACAACTTCACTACCACGTAACATATTCTATATTTCTTCCTGTGCCTAATTTGCCTCCTTAAATAATGTTAGTTCCTTGAGTCAAGAAAAAAAAAATCTCATGGTTCCCAAATATTTTCATAATTCTGCTAAAAGTTAATACTAGTCCTTCACAATTGGAGAAGGCAATGGCACCCCACTCCAGTACTCTTGCCTGGCAAATCCCATGGGTGGAGGAGCCTGGTAGGCTGCAGTCCATGGGGTCGCTACAAGTCGGACACAACTGAGCGACTTCACTTTGACTCTCATGCATTGGAGAAGGAAATGGCAACCCACTCCAGTGTTCTTGCCTGGAGAATCCCAGGGACGAAGGAGCCTGGTGGGCTGCCGTCTATGGGGTTGCACAGAGTCGGACACGACTGAGGCGACTTAGCAACAGCAGCCCTTCGCAATAATTGGGAAAGTTAGAACTATCAACTCATAACAGATTGTTTAAGAAATACATTTTAAATGCATTGTGTGTCTAGTAATGGATTGGAAGCAGTCTTAGAAAACTACAGCATAGAATAGATAAATGTTTCCTAGTTGATGATCCTCAACTTTTATTCTGGAACTAGAAGATACAGCAATTGTTGCTCCTGCAATATATTTGCAAAGCACTTAGCTTCCTGGAAAAGCAATAAGAGAGAAGGAGGCTGGTATCCTGGAGGATGACAAGGTCCCTAAGTTTCCATGGACTCAATATACACAGAATTGCACTGGGAATTTTTACTGTGTATTTCAAAGTTAATGATTATGGAGCTAAACAAACTGGGTCTACCAACAATAATTTGACTCTCTACCTCACTAAAACTTTATTCTAAGAGATGGGCATTATTTAATTTTGGAATAAGATATCTTTATATAAAAATCCTCTTCAAGATTTAAGTTTGAAACTCTCAAAAATTCTCATTGCTTCAAATGACATTCAGTTCATATTCTACCAGGGAATTAGGTTATTGTAATCACTATGACTTATTTTATATGAGATTTATAAGAACTCACCCAAATTAAAAGAAAACAAATTTGCTGTCCCTAAAAGTTCTAATTTAAGCACATGTTTCACTCTGATTTTCTCATCCTCTTTCCTTCTACCCACACACCCATAATGCCTGAAAGGTTGAGGACATTTCTCTTGTCACAGAAATGGCCTCACTTTAACACTGGTGCTCTGTAAAACAATGCTATAAATGCTAGCTAGGTTCTAACACAACTATTTACTGTTTAGTTATATTATGAACTTTGAGTTTTAGTATACCATCTGGGAACCTAACCACTATTGTAATTTTGTTTTATGGGTGAATATGTTTTGAATTCTGAGCAACTGATTTATGAACTTATATCTAAGGAACTGCATGTACATAGAAAAGTTATTTCTCTCTGCAATGCTTTCTGTTCTCAAATCCAGATGGTTCTTTCTAACTTTAAGTCAGATTGAGATATTTCTAACCAGTCATGTACATACAAGTTGTGATTTTACCTGGACTCGAAATGTTGGGACGTGCATTCCATGTCTAGAGAAATCCTTATAGCCATAACTAGTATCCTCAAAGTGACGTGATACATCTCTTGCTGGTGTAACTTCATCATCATCTGAAATAATTTTTTAAAAAAGCTACTGAAAGCTTTTCAAACACAGGATGCTAGTTAAAATTCATTTTACCTATAACAAGTAAAAATAGGATAACCCTTTTTCTGATACTTAGTAACCAATATCAACTAAAATAAAGTCTTAAAACTATAAAGAAATTGCTTAATAAATGGAATATAAAGGTTAAAAAACATACTCATGGTTGCATTTACTGTGCTTTTCATTCCTCTCTTTCACAGATCCTCTCTTCCTCTGTGTCCTCTCTCTAGTTTATAGTTGTGAGGTTCTACTTAAAAGTATGTACTCCAAGTATGAATACCCTTTTGAAATAATCTTTATGGTACTAACAAATCAGCTGTATTCTAAACTTTAGCACTTGGACATTTTTAGTTGAATATTAATGTCATACAATATGTAAAATGATCTTTTTAACAGCTTCTCTGATGCCTCAGATGGTAAAGAATCTGCCTGCAATGCAGGAGACCTGGGTTCGATCCCTGGGTCAGGAAGATCCCTTGGAGAAGGGAATGGCTACCCACTCCAGTATTCTTGCCTAGGAAATTCCATGAACAGAGGAGCCTAGTGGCCTATATAGTCTGTGGGGGTCTCAAAAAGTTGGACACAAATGAGCAACGAACACTAACAGTTCAAAGGTCCTAGAAACAATTCTGAAATAAATACAGAAAAGAGGCTCACTAAGCCTTTTTAGATTGTTTTCATGTTTAGGAGTTGATGAGATTATTTAGTTTCAAGTAAATAGAATCAAAGACTTCTCCTCAGGCTAACATCAAACCTCCATTTATACAAATTTGATTTTTTCTTTGCTATTAAGAAAATTGGTTATTAAAACCAATGTACTCTTTGTTCCACTGTATTATTGTCAAAATATATTGACACTATAACTTTTTTCCTTTAAATTACCTAGTTTACTTATTAAATCCTATAGGTTACATTTGATAAAGGCCTAACAAAGGGTTTAAGCTGTTAGTTATCTAATAAGTAGCTCCTTTTCACACATTATAGAATTTTAAAGCTGGAAGTACTATTAGGCCTTTATGAATGCAACTTCCTCATTTTAAAGAAAAAAAAAAAAGGAATGCTCAATGCTAAATGACTTAACATTCACAAAGTTTATTAGCAGTGATTTTAGGACCTAAATCAAATCCTTGCTCTTAGTCTATTTTCACTTTAACTTCCTTTTTTGGAAGTAGGAATACCTATGCAATAGCCTTTCTAAAAGGAAAGACATATTAGAATTAAACTTAAAAGTTTTGCACAGCAAAGAAAACCATAAACTAAACAAAATGACAACCTACAGAATGAGAGAAAATATTTGCAAACAAAGCAACTGACAAGGGATTAATCTCCAAAATACAAATAGCTTATGCAGCTTAATATTAAAAAACCAAACAACCCAATCAAAAAAAAAAAAAAATGGGCAGAAGAGCTAAACAGACATTTCCCCAAAGAAGACATATAGATGGCCAATAAGCACATGAAAAGATATTCAATATCACTAATTATTACAGAAATGCAAATCAAAACAACAGTGAGGTTATCACCTCACATCAGTTAGAATGGCCATCATCAAAAAATCTACAAACAATAAATTTTACAAAACTGTTGTTGGGAATGTAAATTCATGCAGTCACTACAGATAACAGTACGGAGGTTCCTCAAAAAACTAAAAATAGAGCTACCATCTAATCAGCAATCCCACTCCTAGGTATATGTCCAGAGAAAACCATAATTCAAAAAGACACACACACCCTTGTGTTTACAGCAGCACTATTTATAGTAGCCAAGACATGGAAGCACCCTAAATGTCCACTGACAGCAGTAGACAGAGATGTGGTGCATGTATCAGTGGACTGTTATTCAGCCATAAGAAAGAATTAAACAATGCCACTGGCCACAACATGAATGGACCTGGACCCATATTATGTGAGGTTAGAAAGAAAAAGACAAATATCATACAATACAGCTTATATGTGGAGTTGTAGAGAGCCTGTGGTTACCAAGGGTTTGGGATGCAGCCGGGGTAGGGGGAGGGATAAATTGGGAGATTGGGATTGACATATACATACTACTATATATAAAACAGATAACTAATAAGGACCTACTGCATAGCACAGGGAATTCTACTCAAAACTCTGTACTGACTTGTATGGGAAAGGAATCTAAAAGTGGATATATGAAAAAAAAAAAAAGAAAAGTGGATATATGTATAACAGATTCATTTTGCTGTACACTTGAAACTAACACAACATTGTAAATCAACTGTATTCCCATACGAAAAACTTATTTAAATTGTCTTTAAAAATTGGGCTTTTTCTTCAAAATAGACATTGACTATGTAATGCTTGCTTTTACCTGAAGAGAAGACAAACATGCTCTCTCTTTTTTCTATTTCAAAACGTGAAGCCATCTCTTCCTGACTTGCTTCCTCTTCTTCTCGACATTCCTGTAACTGCTTCATCTTTTCCATGAGGGCTTCAACCTCAAAGAAGGAATCACTTACCTGAAACAAAAGTGCAATTAAGGTTGTTACATATGTCAAATATGGAATAAATTTTATTAAGTCTATCTCATAAGAATTTGCATCTTAATACAATATAAGAAAAATAGATCTTATAACTTTAATGCACATGAATGAATCAAAAACAATTACTTTGGCCTATCATATATACAGATATAAATTTTAAAATTTAAAACAATAGAAAAAATTTTAAGAACATATTCTAATGTTTAAATTTTTATTTCAAAAGTTAGTAATATTACTGTCATTAAGTTTTAAAAATTAAAATTTAACACTGTCAGTTTAAAACAGAACTGAGTTACACTTTTACTTGCTCAGTGAAACAAATAAGGTATACAAAATATAAAGTGGTTTTACATCAACATTGTACACTGGGCATATTGTCAATAGACAGGCATACCTCAGATATATTGTGGGTTCAGTTCCAAACCATTAGAATAAAGCGAGTATCATAACAAAGCAAGTCAAGAATTTTTTTGGTTTTCCAATGCATATAAAAAGTTATATTTATACTATACAGTAGTCTAAGTGTGCAATAGTATTATGTCTAAAAAACAATGTACATACCTTAAAAAATTCATTACTAAAAATACTTAACACCTGGGAATAGGGAGCTTATGTACTACAGAAGTTTTTTAAAAAATTATATTATTTCACTATTATTTAATTGAGGGATAACTAGGAACAGTACTTCTTTAGCCTCGTACTAAATCAAAGGTGGGGAAAGAATCCAATTCTCAGCATCCTGGCAACTGATGTACTCACCCTTAGTCCATCTTATAACCTTTAAACTTTGATAAATAATCAGTGGCCATATGCGGGCCTCTCACATGAATCCAGATAGCTCAAAAGAGGGTGAAACTGACGGTCTTGGGCCTTATCAACACACCACAGCACAGCAGTCAACCTTGGGAAAATGATTTTCCTTCCTGTGCTAATCTTACCGTATGTAAATGCTACCTCTTATTTAGTACCTGATAAATGCTAAGCACTGTACTAGCCCTTTTACCTCTCTAGAGACATTTCACTTAAACTTTGCAATAACCTTGTGTTTGACCTTTATTTAGAAATGAAAGAATGGGGGGTCAGGGAGGGTAGATAACTTGCCAACAGTCAAATCATATGTTAACAGTCAAGTGTTTGTTAAAGTCAAACATATAAATTCAACCTGTCTAAATCTGTCTTAAAGTAATAATAAAACTGAGAAAATCTGTATGAAGTATTGAGAAGGCTGTAATGTTTCTATTTGGAAATATAAACCCTTGCTCTTTCACTACAGCTAAAGAATGCAGAGGGAGTTTTGAAACATCATATATAGGAGTTAAAACTTGCTTATAGAAAATTCAACTCATTGTGATCTGTTTTCCAAGGAATAACAAAGCTGAGAAAATATAAATGCCAGAGAAGAGAAGGAATAGAGATAAAAGCATTTTAATATATTTACATTCACTTCTATATATATTTGTGAGAAGTTAAAACATGAAGGAGTATTTTAAAAGGAGAAATTCCAGATCAAAGCTGATTAACTCTTCTAAAAGAGAAATAATTGAGATGACAGCCTGTTTCTTTCGTGCAAAAAGGAAGGATGGGATGTGATCAGCAGCAGGCAGTTTGTATCAAGTTCCTCTTTCCTCAGTCTTCCGGCATCTCACATTCAGTAGCCATTCAATACTAGCTGGCTCTGGCACATCCTGGTGGCTTCCAATCCTGAAGTTATTCGAATGTAGTCTCCTGGAGGGTCTTATATATAAGTCATATAATTTTGTTTATGTCCCTTAGCATCAGACACTATAATGCTCAGCATTTGGAGGCAGTCAGATACTTGCTGAATGAATAGACTGGGGGGTCTAATACCTTTTTGGACTTAACAGGGTAAATTTTCCTAAAAGCCAAGTAAAAAAATAATACAACAGCAATTACTGTGATTAGTCTTACGACAATCCTGTAACAAATAGATACTTACCGAAACATTTCCTGCTGAGTTGACCTGCATCTCATCCACACTGTGATTGCCGTTTGTAATGTCACAGATGCAGTAGTTACTAACAGAAGGCGGTCTGAATGTGTGGCCACCATCACAATGAATCTCTGGACTGATCCCACAGCCAAATGTGAACGAGGCAAGAGAATGATAGTGTGTGAGTAGAACTACTGCGTGTACCAGTTCTGCAAGGGACCAGCTATGCTCTTCAGCTTTTAAAAGTCCCTTGGGGAAAAAAATGAGAATATATTTTTATACTGGGGTATGGTGTTGGTGAAAGAACATAGTTCATCTTGGTATTTAATCTATTGAAAACAGGATTAGTTACTGTATAAAACTTAGGATAAAATGACAATTTGAGGCATGTAGAACTCAGAATTTGCTAATTTTTATGAGTATATATTCAAAAATTGAGCTTAACATAATCTGATAATGACTAATTCATTATTGATTATCTGAAATCTTGATTTAAAAATGCAGTAGAATACATTTTGTTTAAGGCAGTTGCTGTGTTTCAGATAATGGATTATGAACGCATTAACTATGTTGTTAGTGTGACATCTCAAACCAAATGTAATAAATTTGAGTTTAAAGTAGAAGCTACTGTGGAAAATATGCCTATTTTTCTTTAATATCAGGCTTCCTCAAGGAATTTTTAAGATAGTGGTTTGAACAACTTGACTCTGAATATGTCTAAATCATCAAATTATATTTAAAAAGTTATGCTCAAGGTAAAGTCTACAATCCTTAAAAGTCTACAAATCTGTTTCCATTCTGCTTCATTATCTATTTCATAGTATTGTATAATTTTATGTTACTAGACAATATAACAGACATTGCATTAATCATATTCAAATCTTATATCTCCTTGAAAATAAGATGCTTCAATTATATAAAAGTATCTAAAATACTCTAGGGAATTCTCTGGCAGTTCAGTGGTTAGGACTCTGAACTTCCACTGCAAGAAGCACAGGTTTGACCCTTGGTTGGGGAACTAGGATCCCACAAGCCTCGTGGAATGGTCAATAAATTATAAAAAAAAAATAAATAAAAATTAAAAAATTTCTACTGCATGGCAGATTCTTTTAGAGAAAGTCAATCTACTTTTATTCTATTGTCTTTATTATCAGACAGTAAAGAATCTGCCTGGAATAGAGGAGACCTGGGTTCGAGCCCTGAGTCGGGAAGATCCCTGGGAGAAGGGAATGGCTACCCACTCTATAGTTTTCTTGCCTGGAGAATTCCATGGAAAAAGGACCTGGCGTGCTCTAATCCATGGGGTCACAAAGAGTCGGATTTGAATGAGCATTTAACACTTTCAATAAAAAGAACCAGAAGAAACTAGTTTAAGATGGTATTTTGCAAAGATATACAAGATTGCACATTACATCTATCAGAATGGCTAAAATCTGAACACTGACAACAGCAAATGCTGACAAGAATTTGACAAGTATGCTGACAAGTATGCTCATCCATTGCTGGTGGGAACACAAACGTACAGTCACCTCATTAGACAGTTTCACAGTTTCTTACAAAACTAAACACAAGCTTACCATACAATCCAGCAATCCCAGTTATTTACCCAACTGAGCTGAAAACTAATGTCCATCAAAAAACCTGCATGTGAATGTTTGTAGAAGTTTTATTCATAATTGCCAAAAAACTGGGAGTAACCAAGATGTCCTTCAGTAGGTGAATGGACAAATTGTGGTACATCCACACACTGGGGTATTTTTCAGCAGTAAAAAGAAATGAGCCATCAAGTCATGGAGGCACCTTAAATGCATACTGACAAATAAAAGAAGCTAGTGTGTAAAGGTTATATACTGTATGACTCCAACTATATGACATTCTGGAAAAGGGAAAACTATAAAGACAATAAAAGGAGTAGTAGTTTCAGGGGGAAGGGAGAGAGATGAATAAGGGGGGCATAGGAGATTTTTAGGGAAGTGAAACTATTCTGTATGACACCATAATGGTGGATAACATGACATTATGCATTTGTCAAAACCCATAGAACTGTACAACACAAACAGTAAACCCCAAAGTAAATTACTGCTGCTGCTAAGTCGCTTCAGTAGTGTCCGACTCTGTGCGACCCCATAGACGGCAGCCCACCAGGCTCCCCGTCCCTGGGATTTTCCAGGCAGGAACACTGGAGTGGGTTGCCATTTCCTTTTCCAAAAGTAAATTACAGACATTATTAATTCATCAATTGAAGCAAATGTACTATGCTAATACTGCTGCTGCTAAGTCGCTTCAGTAGTGTCCGACTCTATGCGACCCCATTGACGGCAGCCCACCAGGCTCTCCTGTCCCTGGGATTCTCCAGGCAGGAACACTGGAGTGGGTTGCCATTGCCTTCGCCAATGCATGAAAGTGAAAAGTGAAAGTGAAGTCACTCAGTCGTGTCTGACCCTTAGCGACCCCATGGACTGCAGCCTACCAGGCTCCTCTGTCCATGGGATTTTCCAGGCAAGAGTACTGGAGTGGGGTGCCATTGCCTTCTCCATGCTAATACTAGAAGTTAGTAATAAAGAAAACAATGTGTGTGGGGGGGGAGTGGAGGGTTGAAGCGGGTCAGTCAGTCAGTTCAGTCGCTCAGTCATGTCCGACTCTTTGCGACCCCATGAATCGCAGCACGCCAGGCCTCCCTGTCCATCACCAACTCCTGGAGAAACCTATATGTAGGTCAAGAAGCAACAGTTAAAACTGGACATAGAACAACCCGGAGAAACCTATATGCAGGTCAAGAAGCAACAGTTAGAACTGGACATGGAACAACAGACTGGTTCCAAATAGGAAAAGGAATACGTCAAGGCTGTATATTGTCACCCTGCTTATTGAACTTATATGCAGAGTACATCATGAGAAACGCTGGGCTGGAAGAAGCACAAGCTGGAATCAAGATTGCCGGGAGAAATATCAATAACCTCAGATATGCAGTTGACACCACCCTTATGGCAGAAAGTGAAGAGGAACTAAAAAGCCTCCTGATGAAAGTTGAAGTGGGTAGAATATGGGAACTCCTTGTGCCATTTTTCTGTAAACCTGAAATTGCTTTGAAAAATAGTCTATTAATTAAAATAAAAAAGACACCCTAGATATATTCTCTGCTTACCTCAATATGTTCTTTGGTAATAAGCCAAGGTCTGTGGGCTAACACTTTGTTAAGTTCTCCTAAATTCTGTAGTTTTTGAGGAGCATTCTCTAAACCATTAAGCCACTTGGGGTCTCCACCAACATGAAGGAAATCATTTACATGGAGATTCACTAAGTAGGAGCACTGATGTCTTGCTGCAGCCTAAGAGAAAACAAAAGATGATTCTAACTATACATATTAAAATCTTGAACAACTACATGTCTTTTTTCTTTACAATGTGCAAAACAGTTAATTTTTTGATTAGTATGTTCTCAAATTTTCCATGTACTACAGAAATGAAGTTTTCATATAAACATTCAAAAATTCACGTATGCTATAGAAAACACCTCAAAAATATCCCATTAACAAAAAATATGTGATAAAAGTATTTGAATTTTAGAAAACTTTTATACCTACTGTCAGAACCTGATTAAGAAACTTCATTAAGATGCCAACCATAAAATAATGGAATCTTATTTATAAATTGAACATGAGTGAAAACCACTTATGTCAATCTGAACTACTATTTATATAGTAGTGAAATAATCTTGTTTCCTACTTTATTTTCTTATTTAGTAGAAAATGGTGCTCAATAAGGGCTTCCCTGGTAGCTCAGCTGGTGAAGAATCCACCTGCAATGCAGGAGATCCCAGTTTGATTCTTGGGTTGGGAGGATCTGATAAAGAAGGAAAAGGTTACCCATGCCAGTATTCTTGGGCTTTCCTGGTGGCTCAGTTGGTAAAGAATCCACCCACAATGCGGGAGACCTGGGTTCAATCCCTGGGCTGGGAAGATCCCCTGGAGAAGGGAAAGGCTACCCGCTCCAGTATTCTGGCCTGGAGATTTCCAGGGACTCAACAAAGTGTAAATACATATTAGTTTTCCTATTATTTAGAAAGAGGAAAAATAGGTACTACTTAACAGGAATCCAATTGGAAGTTGGAATGTAAGTATTTATTCCTGTGTTTGAAGCATTAACCATATCTTTAAAAGATTAATAAAAACAGGGAGAAAGAATTTTTCACTGAATGTTTACAAACCATTATTCCAATGTAGTGCCGATAATGAAGGGGTAATGGCCCATCCATTTGCAGTAGATAGTGTTGAGTTTTTAAGAAACTTTCTAAATACTGTGGGTGAAAAACCATCACTAAGGTAATATTATCCAAACGACCCAAAGCAGCAAAAGAATCTGTAAATAAAGTATGCATCTGTGCGTCTTCACTCCCCACTTGGAGAATCTGTATGAAAGAGAGGAAAACCACGGTTACAGAAATTGTAAATCGGTGTTAAACACGGAAGGGGGAGAAATAAAGCATGCATGCACTGCATTCTGTGTGTCATTCAGAAGCAGCTTAAATTTGGCTTAAGAAAGGGAGGTTATTCGATATTTGGCAAAACTAATACAGTATTGTAAAGTTTAAAAATAAAATAAAATTAAAAAAAAAAAGAAAGGGAGGTTGTAATTCTACGAGTTTAACTCAACTGGTTGCAAGATAGAAGAATAAAAGTCACATATCATGTAGCAGGGGAGAAACAACAAGGGCCATCTAGATAGGCTTCTTGTAGGCTTGGCCAGAATCCAGATAAAGAAGCAGATTTAGATTATCAAATCTGCAGAGCTTGCAGACACTAATGCCTTTACTTTTAACAACACCTACTCTCCCACAATTTACAGAGAACCAAAATTAACTAACAGTAAACAATCCTTGTGAAAACAAAGCATAGAAGCATTTACATATTTAGAATTAAAGATCTAAGCTAGCATTGATTACCAGCCTGTGGAGTTGGCCAAGACCAAGTAACTCAGCGTATGGGCACACTTAAATAACATCTAAATATAAGCAGGTGGCATATCTTGGTCAAAAACAAGTCTTGCCTTTGCTTGACTAATTATGGGTGTTAGAAAAGTGCCATGAAATACTAGAAATCAAAGGGACTATAATAGCTTTCTAATCCCACAGATTCACTGCCAAAGCATGATGATTAACAATGATCAACTCTGTGTAAAGCATATTGTTGACCAACAGTTGTTCAGATGCCAAGATGTGGGTCATGAAAGCTTTTCCTTAAAAGCATAGAGTTCACTATGTACTTTCACAAACAACATACCTCCTTTTCTGGGATGAATCTGCTTGGTCCGTGTCCTAGTGGTCGAGGAATTCTAATTCCAAGTTCCTAGAAAAGAAAATTACCCCATCTCAGGCCTCTAGCAGTAAACAACATGAACTGAGGCCACAGGAATGGGAGAGAAAAACAACCAGTTGAACAGAGCCTGGCTTGTTTTGGTGGTTTGTTTTCATGACCATATATATATATCAGCTCCTCTTTTTGCATCACATAACTGACAACAGTTTATAATAAGACTCTGACTAAAAACAATAAAACCTGTTTCACTAAAACCAGAGTTTTGCATAAAGTACTTGGCAGAAAGTCTAGGACAGAAAGTTCAGCACATAGCAGCCAACCCTGTGGATTGACAGTGATACAAAATAAGACCAATGTGGTTATACATCCAAAACCCAACCAACCAAAATATCAATCCCTGTGCGTCTTGTCAGGAAATGAAAAAGTCATAACCTCTACCTAGAGGTCTTAAACTGAAAGAAGTATAATTATTATTGCATCTACAATAATACTTCACAAGAACAGAAATATTATGAAAAATAAAGATTATTTAAACCCACAAAAGAGAAAGTGCTACAGGACACGGTTTCTCTGTGGTTGAGTAAAACAATTTGAGAGAAATTAATTTTGTGAGTTTTCCTTAAATTTTTAATTTATAGGATCTCATTGACTTCACTTATATTTTTGAGCTCAACTAATTAAGAATAAATGGTTTTCTACCCTTTGACATAGGGAACCTAGAATTCTGTAATTTGTGTGACAATGTAGTATGGTTAACAAAAACTGACAATCTACCATACCAGCTTTCCCCTCAATGTAATATGCTTATAGAAACAAAACCAAAATGTAATTCAGCCTTTTTTTTTTTTTTTGAGTTCATGTCCTATCTATCTAGTCTCTAGGCAAACAAACCCCCACCTTCTTTAACAACTAAATATTAACCCTTGCTTATATAATTACATACAAATACTATTTCCACCCTCTCTTTACTGCTTCCAAAAGTCCTTCATGATATAAACCAGATGCTTTTCTTTTAAAGGAGAAAAAAAGGTGTGTGGGGGGCGGGGGTGGGGGCGCAGTGATGCAGACAGAGAAGAACATATGGCAGCAATTCAAGAAATTTGGTCCAAGTGAATGGAAACCTTTTGAGCAGAATTGATTTAGGCAGGCAGGAAAAAATCGAAGAGAATCTTAATCAGTAGAACTCGAGGTTCAGATTTGAAGTAGGCTCCATTTGCAAACTAAAATTTTATATAGGTTTCAAATAATTTTGTATTAGAGGTCAGTGATTTTTTACTCTGATAATTACAGACTTATACTGAAGATAGTAATGTCTAATAACCGTATCCTTCACTGAGGAGGCACTAAATTTACTGGTCCAGCTATCTATGTGTCTCAATTTAACATACTATAATAAATGCAAGAAAAAACCCACATTCCTTCTATTCAATACAGAATCTTGGCACAAATGCAGCTATTTATATAAAATGATGACTCTGTTGGCCTTTCTAACTGCTGAACTTCTGATCTAATTACATACATTTCAAAGAAAATATTCTGGACAAGATTTCAAGGCTAAAATTAATATTTACCCTTTTTAATTTCTTTACCATCTTATTTAAACAAAATGCATTTTAGCAACACACCCCACTTTTCAGGGATTTATTATTCATTTTATACTATTCCTGCAACTTTAGTATACAAAAAGATGTCATTTCAAAGGAAGAGAAATGGATTATTCAAAAAATGATTTTGATACAACTGAAGACCCACTCAGAAAAAAGTGAAATTGGAACCTTAAATCATACTTTACTTCACAATAAATCATATGTAAGTTAAAAAATAATTACAATATTAGAAGAAAATACTTGTGGAGTTAGATCTAAAAATGCAACAAAACCCAGAAGTCACAAAACATAAGACTGATAAGTTTGATGACATAAATATACTTTCATATGGGAAAAATAAACATTATATAAAGTTAAACAAACAGAAAACTTGGAAATACGTTTGCAACTCACACAGACAAGGGCTTTTTAAAAAAATACATAATGACAAATCACTAAGAAAACCCCCCAAGAACCTGATAGAAAAAAATGAACAAAGGACATGAACAGTTCAAAGAAAAGGAAATATAAACGTCTGAAAAAATGGTCCATCTTCACAAAACAACTGCTGTTTAACTACACTGAGATACAATTTTTCACCTAAAAGACTGCTTAAGATCAAAAAGTTTGATGATAGACTATGTTGGAGAAGGGGTAGAGAAAGAGCTATTCAACACTTATATATCTCTGATGGGACTGTTTTGAAATGTAAGGAAAAAAGATCAAGAAATATATAAGAAGTACAAATTACTGCAACTTCCAGGAGGGCAATCTGAAATACTGATCAAAATTTAAAAGTTACATACCCTAATTGACAATTCCATCCTAGACATTAACTTATGCTCACATTTTTGAAATGTCATATGTAAAAGTATAATCACTGTCACACTGTTCACAATTATATAAGATATAAAACCACCTAAGTGCTCATCAATAGAGGACTGTTTCAATAAAGTTTAGTATGACCATAGACTAGAACAGCATGAGGTCCTTACAAAGAATGAAGCAGCTGTATACAAGTTGGCTTTAAAAGATCTCTAGGATATATTATGTAGGGGGGAAAAAGGCAAAGTGCATATATTACTATTTGTGAGGAAAGGAAAAAAATTAGAAATTCCATTTCTAGGACTTTATCTTACCACATACATTAGCAGTATGTGGATTGTGTGTATGTGTGTATTTTTAAAAATAAGACCAGATTGTTAGTACACAGGCTTCAAAACAAAGGGATTGAAGTATATTATTTTGGTTTTATTTCTATACCAAATAGTTTATATATCAAACTATTAATATTACTATCAAACTATTAATATTACAACAGCTTTATAATTCTAAGCAAGTGCCTATCAATGTTTCAGAAATGGAATCTTTTCCTATAGGTATGCCAAGGGGGTCCTACATAATTCTCAAGTCTTTGAAAGTCTATCCCTATAGCCAAATTTAGTAGCTATATTGGTATCACTGTTTCCCCTCTTCTTTGCCTTCACAGGTCAAACCTTTCCTTCCCAGTTCCTTTACAAATTTTTTTTTTTAAGAGTGAAAAATTGTTTTAAAACAGGATGTTAAGAAAAAGCAAACATTCTTAGGAATGGATTATAGACCTACTATGCTAATAACCGGGCTTCCCTTTTGGCTCAACTGGTAAAGCATCCACCTGCAGTGCAGGAGACCTGGGTTCCATCCCTGGGTGGGGAAGATCCCCTGGAGAAGGGAAAGGCTACCCACTCTAGTAATCTGGCTTGGAGAACTCCACAGACTACAGTCCACAGAGTCACAAAGAGTCGGACATGACTGAACTAGACTTGACTGAGCGACTTTCACTTTTTATGCTAATAACCTCTCACTGTTAAGATCACATTCATTCCTTGATGAGGTACCAGTCTAACAGGAAAGCAGGGGACAGAAAAGAAAAACTGAAGGAAAGGAATGGAAAGGAGTCTCTGATATTCAATACTCTAATTTCATTATTTTACTTAAGGCTAGTTCTAGGTAAAACAATTATATGAGCTCTGAGCTGTATCTCAATTTATCCTAATTCAGATTCTATCAGAAAGCAGATAATTGATTCCATCTAGCTTCCCATTGCACACAAACTGTTCTCTAACTTCTGGAAAAAGTAAACAGGTGACAGTTATCTTGAAAACATCCATGAAGTCTGTTTCTAGAGTTCCTGTCTTTAATTACTCTCAAGAGTTTCTTTAAGAGTTTTTGATACTTAAAGGTCCTTTTAGATACCACTGTTGTTATACAATAGCATTCTTAACTTCTAAAGGGTTAAAAGTTTCAATTTACTGGAAAACTCACTTTTGAAACACTTCTTTTCCTAGTCACATGACAAAATAGTTGCTACCCTGTTTTCTAGCAGGTGTTGATTTTTTTTTTTTTAAGGCACTATGGGTATTCAATAGTTGGCTTATGGAAAGCCAAACTAAGTGCCTTTCATAACTTCCTAAAGGTTACTTCAATTGTGCCTTCATACGTATCTAAGAAACTGAATTACAGATTTAGAACAAATTTTGGCCAATTTAGACTCAAGGAGGTAGAAGTTGCCAACAGCTAATGACCTTGTGAAGCAAATGTATATGCTAATCACAGCACAAAACCTCACTGGTTCTTGGTGAAGGTGTGGCTGGGAAATCTAACATGGGAACTAACAGTTCTCCTCTCAACAGTCCTCCTAATCAGCATCTTTGAAAGAGACAGCAACAGCTTCTGCTATCACAACATTTCTGCAAATCTCTGACGTGGTATCTGTTTCCTCTCCAGTGTATGATACTAACATACTAATTTTCACAACATGAAAATTCTCAGCAAATGTTGACAATACCACAGAATGACTGATGAATGTAATATATTCACTGTGTAAATCTGTTTATGTACTGAATGTATTGTTCTAATCAGATTTTTCAAGTTTGTCAGATACACTTATGAATCTATATAAATATCTTTTAGCAAAGGAATGGACAATTTGTCACAAACGCAAAATGAGAGCATTTACTGGCTTACACATCTATCCATTTGAAAAGTAACAACAATCAGATCTCTTGAATCATTTTATTTTTTCTCACTGCACTTGGTGCATTTTAAAACTATCTAGATCTCTTAATACTGATAATAGCAACAATGATGCTAACTTTGATTTGTAAAACATTACAAAAGCAGTTCTTTTTGAAACACATTTCAACAAGGCAAAAATATACTGTGTAAAAAAATAAGAGTTCCCATCCCACTCTCCCTTGTTTATGAGAATCATTGCCTATAGCTGGGTGCTAGCCTTTTGACATTTGAAATTTTTAAATAGAAATGAAGAAATCCTAAGGCCTTATAAAGAAATCTTCCTATGTACTAAAACAAAATGTACTAATGCTTCTTCTAAATTTGTCACTAACTCTTATAGGGAATTTAGAAATATTTAAAGTTCAGGTATCTCTTTTCCCAGTGTCTGGTATTCTATGAACTACATCCTAGAAAAATAAAAACTCAACTGACTTCAAAGTACTGGATTTATAAGGCTGACTTAGGCTCTTATGCGTGCCCTACACTTTAGTCAGGGTTCCATTTCTGGAAGGTGTTTTAACTTAAAGGCACTGTGGAAGTTTGCTATTTGAAAGAGTTCTGTTATTAATTCTTTTGTAAAGTGAATAGTTTTCTTATAAAGCACTACTTCCTAATTTATCTTCCCACATGTTGGACGTTTTAAAAATGAAATACAACTACACAAAGCTGCCTGGTCTCCTGAACACAATCCCATAGGCTCTGTAATCAATGTGTAAGATAAAATGTATCTCTTTATCTTCTAGTTTACATGGCTATATTTAGAGATTCTAGATCTGGGCAAGAACCAGGATTCTACACACAAATACCACTAAGAAAGAACAGATTCAAGCACAATCATGAGGCTCACTTCTCAAAATGACAAAAGATCTGTTATGGCCTGCAAACAGAAATTGTAAATGCTATTTCAACACTTTTGAACCGTTTTCCCTCTATAGTAAAGTTTCAAAGCAACAGTCATGAGACTCTTTTTAGGTTGCTGTATTATCTGAAAACAAGGAGCACGCTATGTAAACATGAATGTTAAAATACAGAAGTGTTTGGTGTTCTACAACCTTCAGGAGAAAGTGTTCTTCATTTATGTTTATATTGAATATATGTGGTATACTCATAGTGTTGACTCCATTTACAAAAAAACATATAAAACTAACAGTCATTTTAGTGGGCAATAGTGCAGAGAAATTACCTGGTATTTACATTTCTTGAACTAAGTCAATACTTAAAACAATCTGATTTCAATTCAATTTTAATTACTATTTCTCTTTCTCCCTTGCTACCATTTGAATTAAAGGCTAAAATTTGAGTTAAAGTTGTACTCGTAACTTTCAATTGGGGTCCTACAGGACTTCCCTGGTGATCCAGTGGCTAAGACTCTGGTCTCTCAATGCAGGGACCCTGGGTTCAATCCCTGATCAGGGAACTAGATCCTGCATGCAGCAGGATATTCAACTGGTGCCCTCTTTGTAACCACTTGGTAAAAATACAAAATGTCACAATTAAATAGCTCTTTCCGAAGGCCAATTCAGACACAAAAGAAATATTAATAAACAAGAGTAAACGCTGTGCATAACGTCATAGAGCTGGCAGAACATAGTTATTCTAGGCAAAACTGACTGAGATGCATTTTTTTTTTCTTTTTTAAAGTAAAAGGCAAAGAGTGAGGGTCACCAAATAATCTGTTTTGACAAGACGTTGAGGGGGAAAAAATCCATAGGCTGTTCCACCCCGGGACTAGAGTTTGTTTGGTTTCTGACTTGTGGAGACTTGTACAGAAGACAACGTTATTTACGTTTTGGAGACTTCCATTTAAATGATCCAGACAGCTTTCTCTTCCAGCCGTGGCACTTTCTGCCCGGAGACGACTCGCAGTGGCAAACGTCCCCCCCAACCCACCACTGGCCGCCCCTTCACCTGAGGGGCGCGGGCCAGCCCGCCACGCCCCGCTGGGCAGGGCGCCGGCCGGGCGGTTGCTCCAGAGGCGCCCTCCCTGGGGAGCGTTCTCCGAAGCTGTTAGGGTGCGAGGGCAGAGAAGCGACGCGACTCTGTGCAGCCCAGACAGTCGGCTGGGTACCCGCCCTCTCGCCCGGTCCCTCGCCCGGGTACCTCGTCCTGGCCGCGGCTCCCACCACACTGCTTGCAGCCCAGCAGCTCCGAGACGGCCAGAGACGCCGTATACGCCTCGTTCGCGGCTGTAGCCAGGCGCATGTCGGCGCAGGGACAGTGGCGGATGCGCAGAGGTACCGCAACAGCGCAGAGGAGAGCGCTGGGCTGGCGGCCAGCCTACATATGAGCTGCAGCCTCAGTCAGCGCTGACGGCCGAGGCGGCGCGGGGCGGAACGGGGCGGCGCAAACAAACAAGCCACGCGGCCCCGCCCTTGCCGTCACTCAGCTGAGTCGGCGGCCGCGATAGCCAGTGGGGACCCTCAGCGCCGCGGCGCCCCGCCTCCTCGGCGCGGAGGGGCGGGCCCTGGCGGGGGCAGTCAGTACCGCCCGGCAAAAAACAACCTCTAGGGACCGTAGAGGGACTGTACTTCCCCCAAGGAGCTCAATCCTCTGGTCCCTAGTGGGCTTGGTCTGCCGGGATGTGGGCCTACAGTGTGGCTGGAAGGTGCACCCTGAACTGTCGGGCTTCAGTGAAAGGCAAATGTATACCCCTGTCCCAGCATCAGCAGCCGAGAGCCTGCCCTCCATCCACCCGTTCAGGTCCAATTACCTGCCAAAGGGCAACCAACCTCTAGGCTGACTCCGACACCACTAGGAGGAAATCAAATTTGCTTCACATTTTATGAAGTCTTGAAATTTCCCTTCTTTCTTTCCAAAAAATGCCCAAACAAAGCTGATTGGACCATAAAATACAGAAACAAGCAGGAGACCATGACCTACATTCAGTTAAAAATTATTTTTGGTAAACTATGTAGAAACTAAGTATCAACTCTCCTACAGATAATAAGCCTTGGCAGTAGATCTCTAAATTTTCTTCTTCCCAAGTATATTCGAAAGCATTTAAATTTCTAATGTTTCCTCATAAGTACCCTGGATCTAAAGAAAGAATCTCTCTCTGAAACCCGATGAGGAACTTGAAAAAACACATCATAAAGGAACACAACTGACATTGTTGGATCTGAAACACAAATCTCTCAAGTCTTCTGTCATAACTGTTAGCTTAGGGCTCCATTAACTTCTTAAAAAAAAATAAATTAACTCCTAAATTAGATCTCTTTTTGCATGTTTGCCCTGTATTTTCAACCTTACATGCTCAGGTTAAAAAAAAAAAAAAAAAGTTGGAACATTCTATCAGAAACAAGTGGAGTTTAAGTCAATGAATAGGGACCAGGGCTCATAGATGAATATTAAGTTTCAGTCTTAGAAGAGAGGTTACAATGTCTCAGAGAAAACTGAGTTACTTTTTTAGCTCTTAAACTGTCACATTTTAAAAGCAGAATGTTAAAATGGTTACTTTTTATTTATCGTCTCCAGATAAATAAGATTATATGTTCTAATATACTTTTTATAAATTGCTGAAGCACCCAAATATGTGGTCAAGAAAAGCAATTGGAGGTTAATAATTAACACAGAATAAGGCTACAGAGACGTCCAAGTGCTCTTTCTCTGAGCAGAGCCACAAAACAATAACAACAAAACTGTATAATCTAATGCCCACTCAGCCACAAACAGGCAAAAGTAAACACAGAAAAATCATCCAATTTGCAGCTATATGACATACCTTCCAAGATAAACTGATTGTACATGAGTAACTTGGAAACATAAATGACTTGATGTAAGGGTTGTGAGCGATAAAGCTACTTAATGAGGGAAGTATGTGAAAAATGATGACTCTGGTTCTAGAAGAGTTGAACTGTGATTTTATTTTCTGGAAAGAAAACAGCAGTGAGGGTTAGTTGTCTAGTTGGGCATAACCTTGTCTGATATTAAAATTATATTATTTGCAAAATGGAGGTTTGCCTGTTTTTTTTAATGAGAGGCAAGGGAAAAGCATGTATCTAGCCAATGCAAAAGTGGTTTAAAACATTTAAATGCAAATTAGAACTGCAAACTGTGTGTGTACATGTGTATATATTCATATGTGTATATATATATATGTTCATATCTGATACTTCATGATTCATAAATTTTGAAGATACATATGTTGAAATTTAATAGGAAGCTCCCATTAGGATTTCTTTTTTTTTTTTTTTTTAAGAAAATTTCAGTTTATTTTGATGCTGCCTTACATAAAAAGAAAATTAATTTTAATATATTCTATTTCAGTCCTATCGAGGCCCTTCAAGTCATTAGATAGTACTAATTTTTGCTTTTTGATCGAGCAGTAACTGAATTAGTCACTCTCTTCTATAACATAAAAAGGTTGCCTCCAAATAAATCTATTAACCAAGAGTTCCAACAACTGTATTGACCTGCAAATATTATGCAGATCTCATTTCTGAGATTTTTTACAAATCATTTAATAAAGAGTTTGTATTTTCCAAAGATTTCACTACTTGAGTTGGCCAGATATCCTGAAGGTGCTTCTCTTAATGAACTTCCAGTGCTAAGCATGTAATAAATCTCCTGAACACCAATTAGTAATTGGAAAGGACTATGCTTTTGCTATTTACCATAGGCTATCATTATAGGCTAGCAGCTATTTACAAAGTCTGCTATTTAAACATTTCATTTCAACATTTTATTTCTTCAATGAAGAATCCTGACATCTAATCCAAGAAGTAATAGTAATTCTGAATTTCTCCTTTCTTCTAAAAATGTTCTGGGCACTCCCTAGTGGCTACATGGTTAGACCACATGCTTTCACTGCTGAGAATGTGTGTTCAATCTCTGGTTGGGGAACTAAGCTCCTGCAAGCTATGAGACATGGCCAAAAACGTACATACATACATACATACATAAATGGGCTTCCCTTGTGGCTCAGTGGTAAAGAATCCACCTGGCAATGCAGGAGACCAGGAGAAGCAAGTTTGATCCCTGGATCTGGAAGATCCCCTGGAGGAGGGTATGGCAACCCATTCCAGTATTCTTGCCAGGAAAATCCTATGGACAGAGGAGCCTGGCAGGCTATGGTCCATGGGGTCACAAAGAGTTGGACACAACTGGACGGACTGAGCACACACATACATAAATGTTGGGGGTTAACCTACCCAACTCAACTGTATCAAAGTGAGGTTTTTGCACTTGACATTAGTAATAATGATCTCAATGCTAATTGCCCCAGAACAAGATGGTGAAGGTGAAAGTGAAAGTGAAGTCGCTCAGTCCTGTTGGACTCTTTGCAACCTCATGGACCATAGCCTACCAGGCTCCGCAGTCCATGGGATTTTCCAGGCAAGAATACTGGAGTGGGCTGCCATTTCTTTCTCCAGGGGATCTTCCCAACCCAGGGATCGAACCTGGGTCTCCTGCATTGCAGACAGACGCTTTACCGTCTGAGCTACTAGGGAAGCCCATGGTACGCCCATGTGAAAAACAAGAGTGGTGTGAAATGACTTGATCTGAGCAGAGACCCATGAAGCATTAGAGTCCAGACTTGGACTGGTGGTTCAAGATGGGCTTCCTGAAGTAAGTGATATCTGAGCTAGGGCTTAGAGGATTAATAGAGAGGCCTTGGAAAGAAAATTGGTGGAGTGTTTGGGAGAGTAAAGACAGAGTTCTACGCAAAGAAACTAGCACTGTGCAAAGGCCCAGAGGCAGGGGAGAGGGAAGCTGAATAAAGGAAGTTCACTGGTGTCTGGTGGAGAAGGGAATGGCAACCCACTCTAGTATTCTTGCCTGGAGAATCCCATGAACAGAGGAGCCTAGTGGGCTACAATCCATGGGGTCGCAAAGAATCAGACACGACTGGGCGAGTAACACAACAACAACTGGTGTCTGGAGGGCTTCCCTGCTGGCTCTGCTGGTAAAGAATCCACTTGCAATGCGGGAGACCTGGGTTTGATCCCTGGGTTGGGAAGATCCCCTGGAGAAGGGAACAGCTACGCACTCCAGTATTCTGGCCTGGAGAATTCCATGGACTGTATAGTCCATGGGGGAAGCAAAGACTGGATATAATTGAGCAACTTTCACTCACTCACTCACTCACTCACTGGTGTCTAGAGCAGAGAGTTTGGAGAGTAATGGATGGAGTTTAGGTCAAACAGTAAGGAGGGACCTTGTTTAAGATTCATTAAAGACAATAAATTTCATTCTTAAGAGTACTGTGGAGTTACTAAAAGTTTTAAAGAGTGTAATGACATCAAATTTGCATTTCAGCTAAGGTTCAGGCAAAACTAGAGGTACAAAGATGTGTTATGAAGATTGTTGAGGTAACTGTGGCAAAGGCAAGATGGTGTTCTGAAGAACAATGGAAATGAAGCAAAGTGCAGGGATGAAGGTGGATTTGTCTCTCTTGGGGCTACGTAGGTGATACAGTGGTAAAGAATCCACCTGCTGATCCAAGAGACACAGGAGTCATGGGTTCAATCCCTGGGTCGAGAAGATCCCCTGGAGTAGGAAATGGCAACCCACTCAAGTATTCTTGCCTGGGAAATCCCAAGGATAGAGGAATCTGGCAGGCTATAGTCCACGTGGTCACAAAGAGTCAGACATGACTAAGCATGCAACCACCATGCACTTGAGAAAGGAAATGATGCCTTATACTCTTGTTTTTGAAATTCAGGAGATAAATCTCAAATTGTATGCTCTCTTGACCAAGTGGCTTCCCTAAACCCATTAGACTTTTAAAAATATAGTCAATTCATGAAAAAGAATAGATATATTTTAATAGAATACTAGTCAGGGCAAAAGGTGTAATTGCACTTTCATTGGCCACATATTAAACCTTGAATTTTTTTTTATTAACTAAAGAAATTGAAAGTGAATCAAAGTACTGTAGATATGTAGATCTATTCTTCAGAATAGAAATATTTAATAATTGATTAGACACACATAACAATGATTTCAGCCATTAAACCAAACAACTCCTTTAAGAATGGGAGTGGGATTTGTTAGATTTATGTAGTTCAAGCTTCTTGAAAAAAATGCCCTATTGTCATTTAAAACATTTTTTATTTGGAATGAATTCTGGTTTATAATATTACTTCTGCTTACTAATTTTGTCTAGATTTTCCTCCTCTAGTTGATATCTTCCTGTTTCTTATATATAGCTTGCCTGCTAAGCACTTTTTTCCTTTCAACAGCATGTTTTGGGTACATTGAGATCGTTTCTCTTATTTGTCCTCTACTTTTTTCACTTCTTCAATTTAATTTTTAGAATTATGTTACTTATAAAGAAGCAAGAATGTTGACAAATTTTTGCTCTCTTTTCTCCTTCAGGGTTTCTTCTTTTAGAAATGAACAGTTTTAAATTTTTATATAGGGTTTTAGAAACAGACCAGCACTCATATTTGTAAACAAGTAATATTCCAAATAGTGTCAGTAGTTTTAAATTAGAAAATCCCTTTCCTAAAAGAATAAGCATGCTAAGTCATGGTCAGGCTTTCCAGACTAATGATAATAAGACCAAAATATCAGACACTAAGGATTTTACACATGTAAGGCAGATACAATTATTTCTATTTTAAAAATCTGTAAAACAGAAATGTAAAATATTGGTAATTCATCCAAAGTTGTAAAAGTAGACTGAGTTTAGAACCTAGGTCTGTCTGAATCCAAAGCAGCATAAGCTAGGCTGCTGCTTTTAATGAATATTTTAAAAATTAGAATAATTGTGTGTTAGCCTAAGTTCTTGATTCTGATAGCAAGAGAAGAAGGTAGGAAGAAAGAAAAATGTATCCCTTTTGTGAGATCTAGTTATCTCAGGGTGAGATCTGGTTTAAAAAAGAAAGAAAAGTAAAAAGCAATCATGCAATCAGTGGTCTTGGTCTTTGAGAGCTGCTTTCTTCTATTTCTCTATCCCTATCATTCCTCAGTGTCTTCCCAGACCTTTGCTGACTTCATGCTACCCCAAACTGCCCTATTACATAACTCACCTGAGTCTACCCAACCTCCTACCTGCTCCTCACATTACCACTCTTTTTCTTAGAATAACTGGTAGGTATTAGAAAGAGAATAGGTTTCTTAAACTAACTCATACCTATTATTGTATGAGGGACTGACATTTCATGCTAATTTAGTCTGTCTCAATAGAATGTAATATCAGAATATTTGTCTTGTTCACTGCTGTATTTCCAATGTCTTAGTGCCCAGCACACAGTAGACCTTCAATAAGAATGTAATGAATGAACACCACAGAGATGATTCCATTGAAAAAGAAGTTTAACTCAACTGAAAGCTTAAAAATGAATTTCAACATTCATATTATAAAAGATTTGGGCCATCCAGACAAACACTCTTGGAGGCTTTGGGGTCACTATTTAGGCAGGCAGGCAGGCTCTGCTTAGGAATCAACTTGTCCTTTCCAGCTCTAACAAGCTAATTCTATTTTTCATTGTCTCTTCTCATCAGGAACCCCAGGTATTCCCAAGCTCCTTTGATTTTTCTGTTCCTGTTCTCCTATACTGCCAAGATAGAGGCTATAAAGGTTTGGGCAATGGTACATATGGCTCACTTGTTAAGTCAGGCAGGTACTTACAAGTCAGACACTGCCTGTATTCATACCATTGTTTGACAAATTTACGAACATTTTAAAGCCCAAGTCTGGCTTTAAACATCCACAGGCTTATCTAAAGTGAAATATCAGGAAAGAAAGTGACAGTTGAGATACCAAAGTTAGATGGAAGAATTCATTCATTACAACTTTTAGAGGCTAATTACTTTTCAGCATTGTTTTGAGGTAAATAAGAAGGAAAAGGTTTAACTTGGAATAGGACAAGGTTCAGGAAAAAGGTGAGTGTAGTGGGAAGTTGAGAGTTAGGACTTTTTCCCATATGTTCTTAGGAGTTCAACTTACGAACTTAAGTTGGTAAGATACCAACTTAAAAAAAAAAGTAATGGAAGATACTTAATGTATGACATGTTCAAGTAGAAATATTTCTCAGACTATGCATATATGTTATATTTAAAGTAGTTTTGGAGGGGCCAGATTTAATCTCTACCTAAAAACATATGTGAAAATATTTTTAAATTCTCAAAATGCTTCTCTTTGTGGGCACTAGGCAATAACTGGTTTAAATATGTAACCTATAATTTTAAGTCCAAGGAATATATTGGTCTGGCATAATATTAAAAAATTGTCTTTCCAAAACAGAATAAAATCAAACTTAGTGTCTTCAACTTATCCTGAGCCCACACAGACTTTATAGAACTGAATTTACCCATTGTTAAAGAGTTTAGGCTAAATGCATATTAGTAAGTCATCAGCTTAATCATGTCTGAATTTTGAATGTTTTATTCATACTAGAGATAATTTTCATTCAAAGAAACAAAATCCTAATGACAATGTTCTAAATCTTTTAAGCAAGTTATTTTTTGTTTATAACAGCTATCCTGACCTCTCTATCCATGCCCCTTCACCATGATTAGTACTACCAAGCAGTGAATAGAGTTCAATAATACATGTTTTTCTAACATAGCTCAAAGAACCCTCAGTTCCTTTGTGACAATCTTTAGTTGAAGGTCCTTTAATCCTTTAAATCACCTTCTTTCTTTGCCTCCTTCTGAGATCTCCTGTTTTTCAAGAGGGTATTAAGTTGTAGATCTTTAACTTGGTCACAAAGTACAAGGCCACATCTACAAACTACTTGCATGCTATCAAGTGTTTCAGAAATAACGGCATTTCACTGTACTTTCTCATCTGTTCTTCTGCCCTCCAAAACCCTCACTGCACCTCTGCAGGCCACGTTTCCCTTTGTGCAAAGGATGTAAGTACATTCAGGACATCATAGTTCACATATAAATTTATTTTCACTTGTTACTACTATCTTTCTGTTTAGCTAAAAATACTCAAAAAAAGAATAATGCAACTTTAAAATTTATTTTTTTTACATGAGTTTAAGTTTAAACAGAATTCAAGATCATTTCATTTGTAGTGATAGAAAAATCTGATTTTCCTAATTTTTGGCAAATAATTGAAAAATACAAAAATAGGATTTTATTCAGACGTTACAAGTTGGAGAAGGTAGTATTCTTTTTAAACTCATTATATCTTTAATTAAAAAAATATATTTGGGCATAGATTTATGTATGGATGTCAGTGCTGTTATTTTACCAATTAACAGAAATCTTAATACCACGTAAACACTTAGTATTCAGTCATTTATTATCTATATTTACTGAATGCCAACTATATGCATTTAGTTTCTTAAATCTATGGGCAAGCAGAAATATCTTAATTTGAGACTGGACATCTATTTTATTTAGACTTAAACCTCTTGTGTAAGTCACACAGATTGGCAGATAGCTTGGGATTCTGTCAGGGAGCATTAAATAGGGAATCATCTACTTTACTGTCCAACTCTAGGCCGGGGGGGGCGGGGAATGGGTGGGTACCAAACAAGTAAGAAAAACAAAAACCCAGAAGGTATGGCAATTTCTTAACAACCCTTCTAGTTTTAATCCCCTCAAATTTAAAATGAAGGGTTCCTGAACTTCTTGAGCTCTCAAACTTTACTTCAGCTTTAAAGTTCTACTCTGTGAATATAATTCCTGATTTTATCAAGAACTATATGCTTTAAGCTAACCAGATCCTGGCCTCCTCCTATACCAGGCTTCTTTGTACATTACTAGTGATTTCAGAATTGTATTTCTTGCAAGTACTTTAAAGATATTATGAAACATTAGTTTTGAGCTTTTTTTTTCAAGGTAACTTACAAACATATATAAACATTAAATGCACTGGAAACCATCAAAATAATAATTTAGATACTGGAGTAAATAAAACTTTTTCCATCTTCTCTGTGAGTACACGTTTGAACATTCTTATAAATTTGTCAGTGACAAGGAAGGGTATAGTTTGTGTGTTCTTTCCTTTAAAAAAAATTCATGCCTGTCTGCCTCTGCTCAATGAGTAAAATTATAGTAGTGAGTGGGCTGCCACAGCATGTAGGTACTTTGCTGTGTGAATATAGACTTCTCTGATATTATGAATATAAGAAAATACAGAAATACAGTAACTATAATCCATAACCCCTTTATTTCAAATTTGCTTAAAACATAAGATAGCCTCTTTGTTCTCACTAATTGGCTTAATAATGTAACTTATATGAACTTTAAAGAGATCATTTATTAGTAAAATACCAGTTTTAGATATTGTATATAAATCAGAATCCTGATAATATTGTTTCACTAAAGACTATGCTGACAAAAAAAAAATCAGACATGTGAATATTACTTTTATATACATGCCACATCTCCTGTTCTGTTCACTAGAACTCCCAATAGGTTTAGAAAATCCGTCTAGTCTGTAGCTCCCAATGTTGTTCATCCAAGGCTTAGGTCAGGCTTTAAGGTTCAGAGAATGTTCCTAGGATTTATGCTGGTTCTAAAGGAGTGCTAGGGAAAATCTAGTTCAAAGTCTCATTCCCATCAATGCCAAATAGAGCCTTAGAGGAAAGACTCTTATAACCACAATGATTTGATTATTGTTTACTGAATGAAAAACCAAACTTGTCTTCCAGTACAACTTTTATTTAAGCTGTCCTGTATTTGGTCTATAACTGAAAGGACTATCAATTCTTCTAGCCCTTCTCCAGAAACATGAATAAAGTCAGTCTTATCCTTCAGTAACATACATGCCAATATGATCAATAGTAGCTTTTAACCTAAAACACAAAAAGTTGACCTACTAAATTTTTCAATGATGATCTTTGGAATTGTTTTTATTAACAATAAGGATATTATTGATCTCCAAGCTAATCTTTTGTGTTTGTGACAGGCAGGTCTTTAAATAGTCTATTTACTCTTTACAATGAGAACATGCTTTCTGACAGAAAATTCAACTTTCAAGTATTCAACCAGATTTTTAAAAATTAAACCATAGTAATTTGTGCATTATAAAGTACAACTAAAATCTTAAAACCTTAAAATATAGAACACTAAATTTACAAATTGATGGGTTAAAAAAATCTAAACTTCAAAAAATATCAGAAAAAAGCATATGGATCAGGAGGAAGGCAAAAGCAGAGTCAAAAGCAGCAGGATACAGTTCAAATAGGTCACACTCAACTTTTGACTTTCCCAAAGAACAAAGAAACAAGCTTAGCAACAGTTTTCAGCCAATCAGAAAGCAGACAAAGAGGTAAGGCCTCAACCACTCCAGATACCAAAGAAGTCCAACCTTCAATGTGTGTTTTTTTGTTTTTAAATTATACAGAGTCAGAGCAGAGACAAGTTATATAACAGATTAGTGTGTCCTGGGTTAAAAGTAACATAAAGAAAGATAAAATCCTTTCATCAACCTTTAACAAAATATATCCAATTTTAATAATGTCATGATAATTTCATTTTCATTTTTATTGTGCCAGACACTGTATACATTAAAGTTATCTTGAAAATATTTTTGTATTTGTAATAGTATATAGAATTTTGTGGGAAATTTTCTGTCTTATTTGTGGATGGAGGATAAGGGTAAGAATATGTATAAGATTCTTCTCTTTTTAAATTCCCTAATATTGGTTCTAAAATTCATGAGGGGATTCGAGAGGGGGTACCTACCAAAGAAGAAAATGCTGCAGTCCAGATCCAAAAATGTAAAATATGATTAAAAACAACCACATACAAATATAATCTTTGAAACAAGCAAGCAAACAACAAATTGTAAAGTGTCATTCTATGTAAAATTTTTTCATTTCTATTACTCAATACATATCCTTGAGAGAAGAAAGTCTGAGGATTTAGAAGAAATTTTTCAGAGTTACAGATTTCACCATTGTAATGTTTAGCTCAAACCTAAGTATTTGCTTAAATTGACAGTTACTTGAAGTAGAAACATAAAAACACAATGAAACAATAGTGAAGAATTTTCTTCATTCTGTTTTTGGCTTGCCAAATTTATAAAGTATTCTAAAGCAGTTTCTAATATTTTCCCTAAAAATCTTCAAGAACAACTTTGTTTGTTGTTTTTTTAAGTACTGCTTAAATCATTTGCAAGTTTTAGCTCCCTAAAAAGATAATTACTTTAAATACATCAGTTTGACTTGCCATATCAGTTGTCTCCTGAACTTACCATGTACTAAACATAGGGAGATTTCCTACCAATAGTGTAGGGTGCTGTCAAAAATGTATACATGTATGTATACTTCTTCTCAATATTTCATTGTATTCTATACATCCCTAGGAAGTTAGAGAGAAATTAAAATATATTTGGAGACTAACTCTAGGTTTTGCTAAAGAATAGAGGAAAACAATAGAATGGGAAAGACTAGAGATCTCTTCAAGAAAATTAGAGATACCAAGGGAACATTTAATCCAAAGATAGGCTCAATAAAGGACAGAAATGGTATGGACCTAACAGAAGCAGAAGACATTAAGAAGAGGTGGCAAGAGTACACAGAAGAACTGTACAGAAAATGACCCAGATAACCATGATGGTGTGATCACTCACCTAGAGCCAGGCATCTCTGAGTGTGAAGTCAAGCGGGCCTTAGGAAGTATCACTACAAACAAAGCTAGTGGAGGTGATGGAATTCCAGTTGAAATATTTCAAATCCTAAAAGATGATGCTGTTGAAAGTGCTACACTCAATATGCCAGCAAATTTGGAAATCTCAGCAGTGGCTACAGGACTGGAAAAGGTCAGTTTTCATTCCAATCCCAAAGAAGGTCAATGCCAAAGAATGTTCAAACTACTGCACAATTGCACTCATCTCACATGCTAGCAAAGTAATGCTCAAAATTCTCCAAGCCAGGTTTAAACACTACGCAAACCAAGAACTTGCAAATGTCCAAGCTGGATTTAGAAAGAGCAGAGGAACCAGAGATCAAATTGCCAACATCTGTTGAATCATCAAAAAAGCAAGAGAATTCCAGAAAAACATCTACTTCTGCTTCATTGACTACACTAAAGCCTTTGACTGTGTGGATCACAACAAACTGTGGAAAATTCAAGAGATGGGAAAACCAGGCCACCTGACCTGCCTTCTGAGAAAGCTGTAGGCAGGTCAAGAAGCAACAGTAAGAACCAGATATAGAACAGTGGACTGGTTCAAAGTTGGGAAAGGAGTACATCAAGGTTGTCTATTGTCACCCTGCTTATTTAACTTATATGCAGAGTACATCATGCGAAATGTCAGGCTGGATGAAGCACAAGTTGGAATCAAGATTGCTGGGAGAAATATCAATAACCTCAGATACGCAGATAACACTACCCTTATGGCAGAAAGTGAAGAAGAACTAAAGAGCCTCTTGATGAAAGTGAAAGAGAAGAGTAAAAAAGTTGGCTTAAAGCTCAACATTCAGAAAACTAAGATCATGGCATCCAGTCCCATCACTTCATGGCAAATAGATGGGGAAACAGTGGAAACAGTGACAGACTTTATTTTTTTTTTTTTGGCTCCAAAATCACTGTGGATGGTGATTGCAGCCATGAAATTAAAAGACGCTTACTCCTTGGAAGGAAAGTTATGACCAACCTAGACAGCATATTAAAAAGCAGAGACATTACTTTGCCAACAAAAGTCCGTCTAGTCAAGGCTATAGTTTTTTCCAGTAGTCATGTATGGGTGTGAGAGTTGAACAATAAAGAAAGCTGAGCACTGAAGAATTGATGCTTTTGAACTGTGGTGTTGGAGAAGACTCTTGAGAGTCCCTTGGACTGCAAGGAGAGCCTACCAGTCCATCCTAAAGGAAATCAGTCCTGGGTGTTCATTGGAAGGACTGATGCTGAAGCTGAAACTCCAATACTTTGGCCACCTGATGTGAAGAGCTGACATTTGAAAAGACCCTGATGCTGGGAAAGATTGAAGGCGGGAGGAAAAGGGGAAAACAGAGGATGAGATGGTTGGATGACATCATTGACTCAATGGACAAGTGTTTGATTAAACTCTAGGAGTTGGTGATGGACAGGGAGGCCTGATATGCTGCAGTCCAAGGGGTCACAAAGAGTTGGACGTGACTGAGCAACTGAACTGAACTGAGCCACCAGGGATGCCCCTCAGAAATGAAAAACTGCGAGACAAAGAGGTTAAATACCTAAGTTTACAGAGCAAACAAGGGGCTTGAGTGAAGGTTAGAACTTAAGTCTGTCTGCCTCCAAGGGCATGTTCTTTCTACTATACCATGATGATCTCATAGATTTAGTATTCTTTTCACTGTTAATATTCCAGTGATTGCATGTCGATTAGGAAAGAGGTCAATGGACCATGAACTTTCCTCTTCATCTCTTCCTATCTTCCCTGTTCTATTTTCTCTGCAATCTCTTTTGTATAACTGACTGTTCAGCCCACTCTCTGTGACCACCCAATTCATTAGAACATCATCCCTTTCCAGGAAATCTAGACTGACTCTCCATTGATGCTACTGCCAGAATAAAAATGCTCTATAACATCTAGAAAACATTACATTTTATATAAAAGGGAAAAAGGAAAACATAAAAGAAGACAAACTGGCACACAATTATCATCAGTCAGTATAAAAGACTTCAAACATAAGAAAACATGGTAACTTTTCTTAGTGGCTAAATATCATATTGCCTACTGAAAAAAATAAAATATAGAATTCAGAGTGATTTATTTAGTAGGATTATATCTAGTGATTATTTACACATACACATACATATTTTGGACTTCCCTGGTGGCTCAGATGGTAAAGTGTCTGTCTGCAATGCGGGAGACCTGGGTTCGATCCCTGGGTAGGGAAGATCCCATGGAGAAGGAAATAGCAACCCACTCCAGTACTCTTGCTTGGAAAATTCCATGAACTGAGGAGCCTGAGGGGTCGCAAAGAGTCAGACACGACTGAGTGACTTCACTATACATATTTTATGTATGTATTTACACATACATATTTTAAGGGATTAAAATCCCTTAAAATATTTTCTTCTACATTTGAAAATCAGTAATTCTGGCCAAATAGGTGATTATTATAGACTATTAATATAGTAATATCTCTTTATACCTGAATTGACTTTTTTTTTGACAAGCTTGAGAATCCAGAATAAGCAAGAAAAAAAAAGTTAAACAGATGCCACAGAATACCAAAGAGTACATACTGCACTCAGAGGAAAACCTTTGGTTTACCTTAGAGATAATTTACTTTTATTTTGTACAAAATTATAACTAGCTTATTTATTTAGTTTGTAAGTCCACAGTAATTTAGAAGGAAGTAGGGACTACTGTTTGAACTGACAGAAAAAGAATGATAGTCAATCATTTGATCACAAGGAAACGGTCAGAAAAATTCTAAAAAGCAGAAATAAGAATGTGGACAGCACAGTAGCAAGCCGTTTACTAAAAGTGCACTCTGACCTAAGCCTTAAAGAACTCTAATAGCACCACTCTCTGACAGATTAGGGTAATAACTAACCTCCAAAATAATGATTCTTTCTCATGTTGTACAAAACACCTACAAATATTTCTGTAAGAAATATAATTTAAAAGGTATAGCTGAACTGGCAAAGTAACAGAAATCTTCAGAAGTAAAAAATGACCAATAGAAGGAATCCAAGGAGGTAGGGATTATTCATAGGCTGGGAGCTATAAATCCCCAGTAACCCAGAGCAGCAACATAGGGAACAGATAGCAAAGCCTAGGACTTGGGAAACTGGAGGGTGGGCAAGAGACCCCATCATAATGCCAACCTCAAAGGGCTAGACTATCACTGAAGCTAGGAAAAACACCTCAGCTACAAAAGGAAATAGAAAATTTCCCTGTTTCAACTTTTGTTCTTGGTTGAAGGGATGAAATCTCCCCTGAAAACTTTCAAACACAAAGTGGCTCACACGTAAGGGGCTGGGGCCTAAAATCCCTTTACCTACCTGGACTGAAAACTAACGATCAAAAAAGGCAAGGATTCAGTTAAAGTGGACTGGTTATGTCCCCCAGGCTCCAGTCAGAAATGCAGATTATGTCTGAAGGAGATAAAATTCCAATGAATATGATCTTATGATAATAAAACATACTGTGGAAAAAAACAACATTACTGAGGTCTAAAGAAACAATGATCACCTGACTCAAACTTTCAAGACTTCAGGTATTAGAATTATAGATACAGAATACCAGTTTAATACATTTCTTAAATCTTTAAAGGAAATGGAAAGTATGGGTGAGGAACAATAAACCATAAAAAAAGACGGATTTAAAAATGGATTAAATATAGATTTTATAACTGAAACAAAACTCAATGGATAAACAGCATATTTAGCATAGATGAGGAGAAAAATATTAATAAACTAGAAAATCTGAATATTCCAGAATGTAGCACATAACACAGAGAGATGGAAAATATGAAAGACAAAATTAAAAAACATGGAAGATGGAATAGAAGGTCTAATATAAATCTAATGAGTTCTTAAAGGAGAAAAGCAATATTCTAAGAGATGATGGTTGAGAATTTTCCAGAACTGATTAAAGACACCAATCCTCATTTTTCCAGGAAGCATAATGAATCCCATGCAGAGTAACTGAAAGGAAATATATATCTTTTGACAGAGTAAAACTGAAAAATTCCAAGAAAAAGGAAAGATCTTAAAGGTTATCCAAGAGAAAAGTCAGATTACCTACAAAGGAAAAACTAAACCAATAACCTAATTTTAACAATGGAAGTCAGAAGATTGGGAAATAGTGTCTTTGAAACACCGAGAGAAAATGTACATTCTTGAATTATATTCACATATGAAACTATCTTTCAAGAAACTGAATGGAAGAAACACATTTTAAAAGAAAAAAAGTAAGAATCTACACCAGTAGATCCTCACTGAAGGAGCTTTGGTTCAGAAAGAAGCAAAATGATCCTAGTAAGCCAAATGATCTTAGTATGGAAACTATATGTCAACAAAGAAAAACCTGTGAAATGAAAAGCTTTTCACCCAAGTAGGATAGTATATTTCTTAAAGATCTGAAATAGCCTTGTATAAATGTATGTATTCATTTTCTTCACTTAGAGTGGAGTGGCCAGCTCATATAATAAGCATGTGTTAGTCACTCAAGTGTGTCTGACTCTTTGCAACCCCATGGACCGTAGCCTGCCAGGCTCCTCTGTCCATGGGATTCTCCAAGCAAGAATACTGAAGTGGGTTGCCATTCCCTTCTCTAGGGGATCTTCCTGACCCAGGGATCAAACCCAGGTCTCCTGCACTGCAGGCGATTCTTCACCCTCTGAGCCACCGGGGATGCAAGGAACTGCCACACTGTTTTCCACAGTGGTTGTATCATTTTTAGATTTTACTGCCAGCAGTGTACCAGAGAGTTCCAGAGGCTTCACGTCTTCACCAACCTTTAGCATAGTCAATATTTTTCATTTCAATCAAATGGATGTAGTGCAATGGTTCTTAACTGGGGGTGATTTTGCCCAGCTAGAGGACATTTGACAATGTCTGGATACATTTTTGGTTTTCACAACTGGTAGGTAGATGGGCTGCCACTGACACGTACTTGGGAGAGGCTAAAGATTCTGCCAAACCATCCTACAACACACAGGGCAACCCCTCACAGCAAAGAATTACTTGGCCCAAAATGTCAAGTGCTGAAATTGAGAAGCCCTTATGTATAAAGCAAATTAAAATGTATTGTGGTTTTAATTGGCATATCTTGGATAATTATATTGAACATCATTTCATATGCTTATTGGTAATATATATATCTTCATTCATGAAGTGTCAGTTCAAATTTTTTGTTCATTTTTTAAAAATTTGGCTGGGAGTCTTGTTACTGAGTTGAAAGTGCTCTTTACTCTATACAAGTGCTTTATCTGATATATGTGTTGTAAATACTTTCTTTCAGTCTATGTCTTGTTTTGATGATTTTCTCAAATAATCAAAATTCAATAACTCAATATGGCAAAAAGTAAAGTGATCTTTCTTCCAGAGACTAGAGCAGGCAGAAATTGGAGTAAGATTGGGCTAAGTAACACAGTTTTGCTTTTAAAATCCTTGGGTCATAAAAAAGCACTTCCTAAAACGCAGTATTAGTTGATAACACATGGAAAACTGGGTAGCACCTACCATAGGGACAAAGAATCTAATAATTAAAAATGATTCCCTTAAGCCTAGGACCTGGGACAGAACAAACACCGGGGCATGTAAGCAGTATGTTGAACAAAGAGATACTAACAGTCCCTAAACAATGGTTATTTGTATCAGAAAATAATACCACCAAAAATATTTCAAAAAACTCTGCAGATGAAGAAATGAAAAAATGGCACTGGAATGGCACAGTGGTGCCTATTGGCGGCATGAGAGAAGGCATCTTTGAACTGAGTGTGAAGATTACCTTGAAAATGTACACTGTCTATACATTTAGAGTCTAAATTCACTTTCTTACAGTTTCATGATTACTCAAACACATTTAGCATATGAAAATGATGAACTCAAGATACTTTTTATCCTCTCTGCTTAAGAAAATTATTTATTCTTAAACATGTGCAATAATGTAAGCAGTAAATGGGGGACTAAAGTGGCAAAAATGGTCTTGAGTTCTATGAGGGATTTCAGAGGGCTACACTTCCTAAAGATTGCAAAGCTCCATGTCCTAGAAATATTTTTTTTTCCTAGCTGTTCATGACTAAAGACACTATTAGGAACAATGAAACCATGGTTTAAAATACAGTAATTGTACCAAAAAGGTGGTCTCCAGACTAAGTGCACTTGATTCAGGGCAATTTTACTTTTCAGAAAAATTCTTATGAGCAGCAGGTTTGATTCTGCTTTATTAAATACTTTTCCTGAGGGTGAATTATTGCCTAAAATGCCATGAATGCTGAATTTTAGATGTTGCCATTTTTATACCACCTCCTATCCCACTGAAACACTCCTTCTCCCCAATAATAAGCAGATTTTTTAGTAAGGAAGGAAGTGTTCATTATTTTCCTATATAAATCTGCATTCAATTAAAGTCTATTTTCCTGAGCTTCTTCAGTCCCCTCAGTAAAGTTCTTAGATATAGTCAAAGACTGACAGAAAATATAAGCTCTTAGTAAGGTAACCAACATCAGTATGTTGGGTCCCTTCTTTCCCTCTAGTATTGTGGAAGGTAAAAATTAATAAATGGCCTTTTAACTTGGCCATAGCTTTCCCTGACACTTGGGATTAGAGGCATGTGTCTGCTTCCTCGGGTTTCCTCATTCTTTGGTCCTGCAAAAGCATAAACAAGATCCCTAGCTCTGGAACCCTCAGAATCTGAGCTTTAGTACCTGACAAGAAGTTACTGATAGAACCCTTTGATTTGAGAATCATCTGAGGAAAGGCATAAAAATAAAAAATAAGAATAATGGGTCCTGGGGAAGCAGGGATATCAGAAAAACTACTTAGGACTACGAATGCCCACAGTGGCCTGAGCAGTGTTTTACGTCCAGAGCATTCACATAAAGGTGTGGATGCTAAGTAATTGGTTCTTATGCATGCAGTGTATGCTATGGGAAGAAGACAGTAGATTTCATCAGTGTATTGATAAATTAGGAAACTGAACTTTTTCATGTCTCAACCTATTTTCTTGGCTGCCTAAAGTGATTTCATCCATAAGTTTGAGAACAGGGTAGAAACAGGTGAAAAAGAGAAAAAATAAAAATGACCAGGACCTGGATTAGAAAGAAATCTGTCACAAAGGACATATCCGGGCTTCCCTGATAGCTCAGTTGGTAAAGTATCCGCCTGCAGTGCCGGAGACTCGGTTCGAATCCTGAGTTGGGAAGATCTGCTGGAGAAGGGATAGGTTACCCACTCCAGTATTCCTGGGCTTTCATTGTGGCTTAGCTGATAAAGAATCCACCTGCAATGCGAGAGACCTGGGTTTGATCCCTGGGTTGGGAAGATCTCCTGGAGAAGGGAAAGGCTACCCACTCCAGTAATTCTCCAGAATTCCATGGATTCTATAGTCCATGGGGTCACAGAGTCGGACACGACTGAGCGACTTTCACTTCACTCCTTCATGTCACAAAGGAAAAATAACTGTCTGAAATTCTCAAGATCCAGTCTTGGAAGGAACCATAAAATCACACATTATGTAATGACTATAACTCTATAGAACTGTGAAACAAAATGCAAGTGTATATAGAGTGTTATAGTCTATAAATTTCACATGGAGTGACTTGTGCAATTTCTCACAACAACCTTGTGAAATGGAGCTCATTATTCTTGTATTACCCAACAAGGAACCAGCCAACCTTTAAGTGGCAGAGATAGAGTCAGAGGTGGGTCTGTCTGACTTCAGGTCCAATGCCCCTTCCTTTCTCTTACTCAATAGTTTAAAATGTAGCTTCTGAGCCAGCTCTCAGGGAGCTTACAATCCAGTTGATGATAAAGACTCAGAAACAATGAGGCCAACACTAGAAATATGCAGGAAGAGTGTCAGTGAAGTCTTGAAAGATGGGTAGAGGGGAATGGCATAGGGTAGAGAACAAGCTTGATGAACTCCTGAAGACTATAAGGAGACTGTCTTGTCCCTGGCAGGGGATATGAGTTGGTAAGCAGTGAGAAATAAGTTAGGGTCAGTTTTAGGGAGCCTACAAAGCCAGTGAAAGAGAAAACAAGAGAAAGCAAAAGGCAATAATGGAGCCCTAAAAGCTTTCTGAGTGGTGGCATAAAGTGGTGAAAGCAGTGTCTCTCTTAAGTGTACAAAATGAGTACAGGCAAAGGAAACCTGTGCACATCTAAGGAAGAGGTAGTGAGACTAACCATTCCCCTCCTTCAGCCTTACGACTTTACCAAACTTCATAGTCTGCCCACAGGGATCATTCCTAGACTTGTGCACAGGCTCTTACCTCTGACTACAATTCTGTTTCCTCTAATCCAAGCCTACTTCTCACCATTAGTCTGAAGTTAGAAGTCACTGCCTTGGAGAAGCCTTCCCTGACCCCTCCACGCCTGGGGTAAAATATCTCCCTTAAATATTTCCCTTGTTAAAGCACTTATCTCTGAATTGTAATTCCTAGTGGGTTAGCCAGTCTCTCTTATGAAACTGAAAGTTCCAAGGGTAAGAAATGACCCATGTTGTCCAGCACTGAGTCCTTTGGCACATAATGAGTGAATCAGAGGAAGAAAGGAGGGATATAAGATCAAGAAACAGATTTAGGGCTTACCGTCCCTAAAGTTTAGAGAAGGGAATGGCAACCTACTCCAGTATTCTTGTCTGGAGAATCCCATGGACAGAGGAGCCTAGTGAGCTACCAAGTCCATGGGGTTGCAAAGAGTTGGACACAACTAAGCAACTAACACACACACATATCCTTAAAGTTATATGAACAAGTAAAAAGACAGATACATGTATAGGCATGCTTAAATAAGGAAGAATGTAATTTGGAAGATGACTTCAATCTCAATAAAAGAGACATTCCAAGCCTTCTTTTCTTCTATCTACCTAAACCCCTCAAGGAAGGGGAGGGTTGAATCAGGGTCAGGACAAAGGTAGGAAGAAGATATACTTTTTATAACCACTGCTAGAGGGAAACAGGCTGTAATTTTTTTAAACCACATTTTGGCCTTAAAGGGAGCAAAGAATTTAACAACTTTCATTTAACAGCTCTCTACAGGGAGCACAGTGCTTTGCAAGAACCCACACAAGGTATTTCTGAGCATACTAAGATGAAAGAAACATAATTCCAGCCCTAAGGAGCTTTATAATCCAATAAAGAACTACATAAGGTGGAATTTAGTTAAAAGTATAAGTAGTGCTATAGATTCAGATGAGGGGAAGAAGTCAAGAGACCATAAAAAAGTGTGTCAAGCAGGGAGAAGAGATGATTGGTCTTCAATGTTAGAAGATTAGAAGCCTCTAAGATAGTGAATTGTGAGGAGAAGCTAAGGGCAGGTGGACTTGAAGACAGTGTAATGGTATAGCTAAGGGGTAACTGACACATAAGCCAGAATGATGAGGGTAGAAATGCATGTAGGAAACACTCTGAAAGTCAAGAAGGCAGAATCTTAAAAATTGGTTATGAATGCCGTAAACTTATGAGTAAGGAAAATGAGTCAAAGTAATGCCTGAATCCTTACTGTTAATGTGAACTGAATTTTTTAGCAGGTAAAAATTGAGATTTTTACCTAGGGGGTCATCCCTAAGATGATGCCTCCTCAAAACTGGATTATGGAAAGAAAATGGCTTATGGAAAGAAAATATATCTCCAAAGAAACCTTTGCTTCTTTCCACTTTATAACTAAGCAAATACCATATAAGACAAAGGTGGCATTCTCTAAGACAGTTTTGATGAGACGCTTATGGATAGGATACTGAGGTTGCTTTTATTTGTGATGGTTCACTTATGAACAAATGCCTGCAGCTGTTTTTATTCCATAATGTCCCTCTGCAATTATCTTTAGAACTTAAAGCAGTATGATTAAGTGAAAAGAATACTTAAAATGAGATCTTTTTCTATGTAGATAAAAGATGACCATCAAATTATACTATTAAATGTTTATAAAGAAGAAACAGTAAAGTATAATGACTTAAAAGCACTGGCATTAGAGTCCAACAACCCTGGGTTCCAAGGAAAAATTAAATCTCTTTTAGCCTTGATGTCCTCATCTGTATAATGGGAATGATACTTCAGTGACTTTAGAAGGCCAGAGGATTACATGAAATCACATAACAGTGACTGGAATAGTAAATCGTCAGTAAATATTTGCTTTGAGAACTACATAGTAAGAACTACCAGCAGCCCTGTCTTATTGAGAATATAAATTAAGGGACTCTCCTGGTGGTTCAGTGGTTAAAATTCCACGCTTCCACTGCAGGGGGGATGGGTTCAATCTCTGATTCAGGAACTAAGATCCTGCATGCTGCACAATGTGGCCAAAATTTGTTTTTAAAGGTAAATCATTAGTTAAATCATTCTTTAGCATGGCATTTGTGAAATACTCAAATTTACTCCTCCTTTTGGTGTTCTAGGCTAGAACAATGTGTATTTAAGATTAAAATTACTAGGTATTGATACACTTTTAAAATTTAGTATCTGTAATGTTATGTTTCTTCTAATTGCAATGTTTACTAAATATCTGCAAATAATTTAACGTCAAGCACAACCTATCCTCAACAATTTTACACATTAAAAGAGAATCTAGGGAGAAAATAATAGCAAATGAAGCAACTGACAAAGAATTAATCTCAAAAATATACAAGCAACTCCTGCAGCTCAATTCCAGAAAAATAAATGACCCAATCAAAAAATGGGCCAAAGAGCTAAACAGACATTTCTCCAAAGAAGACATACAGATGGCTAACAAACACAGGAAAAGATGCTCAATGTCACTCATTATCAGAGAAATGCAAATCAAAACCACAATGAGGTACCATCTCACACAGGTCAGAATGGCTGCTATTAAAAAGTCTATAAACAATAAATGCTGGAGAGGGTGCAGAGAAAAGGGAACCCTCTTACACTGTTGGTGGGAATGCAAACTAGAACAGCCACTATGGAGAACAGTGTGGAGATTCCTTAAAACACTGGAAACAGAATTCCCATATGACCCAGCAATCCCACTGCTGGGCATACACACTGAGGAAACCAGAATTGAAAGAGACATGTGTACCCCAATGTTCATCACAGCACTGTTTACAATAGCTAGGACATGGAAGCAACCAATATGTCCATCAGCAGACGAATGGATAAGAAAGCTGTGGTACATATACACAATGGAATATTAACTCAGCTATTAAAAAGAATGCATTTGAATCAGTTCTAATGAGGTGGATGAAGCTGGAGCCTATTATAGAGAGTGAAGTAAGTCAGAAAGAAAAACACCAATATAATATATTAACACATATATATGGAATTTAGAAAGATGGTAATGATGACCCTATATATGAGACAGGAAAAGAGACAGAGATGTAAAGAACAGACTTTTGGACTCTGTGGGAGAAGGCGAGGGTGGGATGATTTGAGAGAATAGCATTGAAACATGTATATTATCATATGTGAAACAGATTGCCGATCCAGGCTCGATGCATGAGACAGGGCACTCAGGGCTGGTGCACTGGGATGACCCTGAGGGATGGGATGGAGAGGGAGGTGGGTGGAGAGTTCAGGATGGGGGACACGTGTATACCCATGGCTGATTTATGTGAATGTATGGCAAAAACCACTATAAAACTGTAATGTAATTAGCCTCCAATTAAAATAAATAATAAATTAAAAAAAAGAGAACCTATATTCTAAAAACAATACAGTGCTTCTTTTAACAACTCTTTGTCCATCTTTTATTACTGATATTCTTCCAAGAAAATCCACTGGTCAATGTGATAGAGATGGCTAGTTGTTCCTAGTGTGGATTCTCTGCTTCTTCTATGGTTAATAAAAACCCATGTCTTTAGTTGGGTATATTGCCACTCAGAATAAAAGTAAATTATCCAGTTTTCCTTGGTGTGACTGAGTTGGAAAGTTTTGGCCAATGTGATTATAAAGGAAAATGGAGTGTGCACAATAAATGTCACTGAAGTGAAGAAGCATATGCTTATCCTCTTGGTAAATTCTCCCTCTGTCTGGAACGTGGATGTGATTTTAAAGCTAGGGCAGCCATTCTGGACATCTGTCTTAGAGATGGAAGCCATGTCTTGAGGCTGATGAAAAAGGCACCTGATAATTATATGAAGCTTCTAAATCAGTCCTGGACTACCGTCATTTATATGAGAAAGTAAGAAACTGTCTCATATTAGAAGTCTTACATTGAATTTTCTAAACTGGCAATGTAATGTAATCAAGTCCTAAAAAATACAGACAAAATGAAAGTCAAGATTTAAACTCACTTGTTTCCTTAACAAATTTGTTCTCATCTTATACATGCCTGGTCTTTTTATACCCTTTTTCTTCTTATTCCTTCTGTAAACTCCTGGACCCCTGTAGATATTACCTTTGGTTCATTTCCATGGTGTAAATATTACCTTTGGTTCATTTCCATGGTGTTAAGGGAGGGAGAGAGAGTGAGTTCTCAGTTGCTCCACCACCACCAGTTGTTCTACTCCTAACCTGACCTTTAGTGTGGAAGCCCACCTTCTTTTCGCCACTCTCAGTTACTATATTCCTTATCTACCTTTAGTCTACCTCCATCCACTCTAGAGTCTAGTTTCCTCTTCATCCTAGAATTTCAACTCCATTAAAGAACTGTCCTCAGAAAAAGCATTTATTTGTTCACTACCCACTCAACAAATTTTGAGTATCTACTGTATTCTGTTAATTGATAAATAAAACAGACCCTGACTTCAGAGAGCTAAGTCAAGCAATATCTTAAAATGCAGATTGAACTTTGTTTTATTATTTATGTATTATACCTCTATGGTCCCAAATTTTACAAAGGATCAAAGTGAAAAAGATAAGTAAATGTAAAAGATAGGGAGAAAGCAGATATATGGAGAGGGAGCAGGAAATAGGGAGGGATGGAGGAGAATTCTCGGGGACAAAGGCAAAGATGTAACTGTACAGCAAAGGCAGAAGGGAAAGGAACACACATGCACTGAATTTTACGGGGCTTCATATACCCTCACAACCTCTTTCATGTGTTAATGATTAACAGGGACAAGCTTATTGTTAAACTTCTGGAACCTTTAGAGCATAGCAACTGCTGTCCTTATTATATCTGCTGTGTGCATTGCTAAAGCAAAGACCTTCAGAAATCCTCAAAAGGTTCTCCATTATTGTTTCCCAATCCCAGCAACCTATTTAGAACTTCTACCCCTTCTCACTTCTCACTGGAACCTTCTTCTGCCAGGGTCTCCTGAGGGAAGAAGCGATTCAGTAGAATGGGGAGGAAGTACTGTTGAAATCCCCAGTGAAAATTTAGGTTTGGTTTTCTCATTCAAACACTGCTAAAATAGAATGTAAATATCATTTTTGTTACCAACTCTTTTGTCTGGCAATAAAGCAGTTAAAATTGGCTTTTATGGGTTGTCTTTAGGATTTGCCAGACTGAAAAAATAAGTTCAAAGTTTCAAATAATTAATATGAATTTTACCTTAGGATTGTCACCCTACAGTCAGATACAGAAAACCTGAAAATCATTCTTTGCCTGTAATATAAGATAGTACTATTGTTGGACACATGGTTCCAGAAAAATGAAAAAACAAAAACAAAACACCAAACGCAGCCACCAATGTTGGGATTTTGGTGCTTTTTGTTGCTGTTGTTATCTTAGGTGAGGAAAAGTATATTTATTAAATACTACTAAACAAGTTTGTGACATTTAGTTCTTAATACTTTATAATACAACTTTATGAATTTTTTTTCTTAGATTGTGGTTTTAACACTTCGCAAGTAGTTTCTTTTCCTGTTAACTTTTCAGACAACTCTGCTTAAGCTTAAGCTAAATACCTGGAGGAAGTGCTACCACAATTTTAGCTTTTTTGTTTCCACTTGAGCAATATTATTCTCAATATTTCTCCATTAGTAAAGTATCATATGTTTACTCTCTAACCTAATAAAATTTTTTACAGTATATAAAAATTAATATGAAATAATTATGGTAAAATAATGAAACAATTATAAATCTAAAACAGAGAAAAACAGGAACACTGTTCCACAAGTACTAGCAAAAGGCTTATAGGATGCTTTAAAAGTTTCTTTGGCTTTTGTTTAGCACCTGAGTCAGAAAACTCTTACTGGTCAGGGTCCCTTGCCTTTTTCTACAGGGCCCTTGTCCATAACATGCAGCCAAAAAATAACGATTGTTATTAATATATTCCTGATACAGCATAAAAAAGCATGAAAACATTCTAAGTAGTAAAGACAGTCTTTTCTTCCCCAATGGACCATAAGTTCAGAAAAACAAGTTTCCTTGTTTATGAACCATGCTATTTAAGACTCTGTGATGTGCACTGCTATTTTCTATAAAAATGTATTCTTTCAATGAAAATCTCAGCTCAAATGTTGGACAGAAAAGTTTTAAAAATCTAGCTTTTTTTTTTTTTCTTATTCTTTCAAATTGGATTTAGGGAGTAGAAAAAAGTACGTTTTTATTTCACACAGTAAACCTCATTAGGCTTTAAAAACCATAAATCTCTACTAATTGGTATCTTTGCACAGCAAAAGTTATGGCAACTTTAATTCATGAGGATGATTTTGTAGTACTACAAGATGTTAAAAATCTCCTCTGATTAAACAACACAATTGTATTCAGCATCTAGTCCACATCTGATGTAATAATCATAGGTTTCAGAGGTAAAATAATTATAAACTGAAGCTAGAATTGGAATTTGGAAAGTGTCTAAGTACAAATGCTTTCATTCTATAAATGAAAAAATTGAGAACCAGAGGCGAAATACATAGTTTTAATGTTGAGGTATTTATCATATTATAGTTTTGGGAAAAATTGGGCACCTGTGTGTAAAATCAGGGTTGGTCTTTGGGTTTTATAGAGTAAATGAGTGCTTACTTGGTGTAATTTTAGAAGTGCTATTACCAAAAAAACAAAAAATCAAAAACCCCAACCACATAAAAATGTGTCACTCAACTTCTCCCTCAAGATGAAAACAGTAAAATGATATCTAGTTATCTTTCTTTTTCATGTTTAGTTGAGATTTAATAATTCTATAAGCAGATCAGTTCTATTAATTCAATTAAAATGCAAATATAAAACTCATACAAAAGAAAAAACTCAAACCATGTAATGGACTCAAACCTTACACAGACATGTAAGATGAAAATCATGTAGGTAAAATTATCATTGAAAATCTCTTTAGAAGGTACCAGACTGAAGACAGATTAAACCACTTCTTACTAAGTCCAAAACAGGCAGTGTGTCCCTCAGCATTAGAGCTGATGACTGTTTATTTGGTTCAACATCTGTTGGAGTCATTGGTTTGTGTTTAGGAGCCTTGTATAAAAAAAGCCTCGTGTAAAACATACATCTTTAACACTTGAAACACCCTCAGAATGATCAGGTGGTCATTCTATAAGAAGTGAGCAGGAACTCAGACCAAGGAAGAACATAGCAGATTCCCACTTTTTATTTAACACTCACTCAGGAGCTGATGCTCACTGAGTATAATGTTAGGCAGAATTGCCTATGATATTTATATTAAAATACATTCTGCCTCACACTGAAAACTCTTTTGATGAGTAAGAATAGTTACATTTACATAAGTTAAATGTATGAAGGATGTAATGCTATTTTAACAGTCAGTTCTTTCCTTAAGACCAGGTTTTGACGGCCTATTAGAGCAACAGAGAAAAGAACAAGTTCTTTGTGAACAACGAAAGATCTCACGGAGGGTGGATCTACTCCTTAGAAGCAGTAGTCAGAGGATCTACTCCTTTGACTGTGGATCTACCACAGTCGAAGGTAAATTTTGCCTACTTCACAAATCTGTTTAGAATATAGGTACACATATGCTGCATAAAGCTTGTAAGTCGCAAGAGCTTATTAACCATAATATCCAATATTCTCAAACATGATAGATTACAGAGAATTTGTGCACACAGTAGCTATTAGTGTGAAAATATCATCTTTATACTGGGGCTTCCCTGGTGGCTCAGATGGTAAAGAATCTGCCTGCAATGTGGGAGACCTGGGTTCGATTCCTGGGTTGGGAAGATCCCCTGGAGGAGGGCATGGCAACCTACTCCAGTATTCTTGCTTGGAGAATCCCCATGGACAGAAAAGTCTAGTGGGCTACAGTCCATGGGGTCACAAAGAGTCCGACAAGACTGAGCAACTAAGGACACACACACATCAATATTTATATTTTACTGTTTTCCATTCAAGATGAGGTCCAATTTAAAAAATAGAACTTGGAGGTGAGAATATCAAGTTTGTAAGTCACAGTGTTATCTTGTCTTGTGGCTTCTCTATTGAGTACTGCCAGCAAGTGCTGGCTTCTTGCTGAGAGCTAACCACTGCTAAAGTGTCTGAAGTGGAGGGATCATAGTCCTATCATTAATAGTAAAAATCCTGTTACCATATTAGATAAAGACAGTTTACATGTACAGATTCTAAACTGGTTGACCCAAAGAGCAAAATGAAGTTGACAGAAATGGGAACAAGTATTTTCATGAATTTACAAACTAAGTTTCTATTAAGAGTTCTTTTGGCCACAGATTCAGTTCTTTAAGAAACTTGTTGATAGTCCTCTTTTTTCCTAATTAAACTATTGTTTGTGTAGAAGATATACTAGTCAAGTGGATTATTATGGCTTCAAATCTAAAGAGGAAACAGGGACTTCCCTGGTGGTCCAATATTCAAGAGTTTGCCTGCCAATGCAGGGAACATGGTTACCATCCCTGGTCTGGGAAGATTCCATATGCTGTGGAGCAGTTAAGCCCGTGTGCCGCAACTACTGAACCTGTGCTTTAGGCAACTACTGAAGCTTGTGTGCCCTAGAACCAGTGCTCCACAACAAGACAGGGCACCACAATCAGAAGCCTGCACTCCGCAGCGGGAGAGCAGCCCCCATTCACTGCAACTAGAGAAAGCCCACACACATCAACGAAGACTCAGCACAGCCAAAAATAAATAAATAAATAAATAAATAAATCCAAAGGAAACAGGGATGGGTGAGAGGAGAAAACACAATGAGAGGGATTATTTTGTGGCCACACACTGCACCATGGCTGTGACTGGGATTTCACAAATGTGTATGTACCACATATGGCTGAGCTCACTTAGGAACCATGATTGGGAAAATAACTACTGGAAACACATGACCAATTGATACCAGGTGTTATCTTTAGCATGAAAACCCCAGTTCTGGGATTAGAGATTATTGTTTGAATTGCTAATCTTTAGCTACAGCACTCGGAGAAAGCAATGGCACCCCACTCCAGTACTCTTGCCTGGAAAATCCCATGGACGGAGGAGCCTGGTGGGCTGCAGTCCATGGGGTCGCTAAGAGTCGGGCACGACTGAGCGACTTCACTTTCACTTTTCACTTTCATGCATTGGAGAAGGAAATGGCAACACACTGCAGTGTTCTTGCCTGGAGAATCCCAGGGACGGGGGAGCCTCGTGGGCTGCCGTCTACGGGGTCGCACAGAGTCGGACACGACTGAAGCGACGCAGGAGCAGCAGCAGCAGCAGCAGCAGCTACGGCACTAATGAAAATTATTTCAGCAACAAAAGTAACTCTCCCTTCCACAAAAGAAATAATTTGGCAGATCTCTTATTTGATATCCTTTTTTAATTGTACTTAAATGAACTTCTTTAATTAGGCACAAAGGTATTAAACTGAAGGTTTTTTGTGATGGGTTTTCAGAAAGGATGAAAGGGTTGAATTTAATGTTCAGACTTCTGATTTCTCTGTCAACTTAGTGAGGAGGAATTATTACAAATTTATCACTTTAGTAGTGCTACTTTATTCTTCATGTAAACATTTGTCCAAGGACTCTTAAGGCAACTCCAGCAAATTACATTAGGTGTTTTGCTACGATTATTAAATTAAAACAGAAGTCCTTGGTATCACTTCCTTGATTTTATTTTAGCTTCTTAAAAATAAATTTTAAAAAAAGTGGGGACTTTCCTGGTGGTCCAGTGGTTGAGAGTCTGCCTTCCAGTGCAGGGGATAAGGGTTCAATCCCTGATCAGAGAGCTAAGCTCCCATAAGTCACAGGGCAACTAAAGCCATTACCACAACTACTGAGCCTGTGAGCTCTGGAGCCTGCGCACCACAAGTAGAGAGACAGGTGCTGTAGCTGAGACCCAACGCAGCCACATAAATAAACACTTTTTTAAATGTTTAATAAAAAATTAATTTAAAATAAATAAATAAATGAAATGTTAAAACCACCTAAATGGCAAACTAGTATAAATTTTTTTAAAATAACATATCCTAAGTTTGCAGAGTGTTCATTTTAATTTGAAACTTAAAAATCTCTTAGGGGTTCAGGATGGGGAACACATGTACACCTGTGGCGGATTCATGTTGATGTATGGCAAAACCAATACAATATTGTAAAGTAATTGGCCTCCAATTAAAATAAATAAATTTATATTAAAAAAAAAGAAACATAACAATCTCAAACATTTTACAATTTCTTCCCTCCAAGGACAACCTAGCATTTATCTGTACAAGTACCTGTGCCACTAACAAGTAACTAATGATCCAAAAGAGGGATTTTGAGGGCAATGAAGACGTAGTAGAAGTTTTCAGAACATAAGAAATAAAGGTTCAATCACAAAATTCCTCATGTCATGGGAAAACAATAGGACCCATAATTAATATGTGAATAACATAAAATAATAATCTAGCACTGATAAGTTCAGAATTGATTGCTTAACTAAGAATACTGGGATTTCTTCTCCCTTAAACCACATCATAATTCCTGAACTATTTAAAAACTTCATAACAAAATCTATCAATACAGCACTGAGATTATTTTTTAAATAACAGGAAAAAATGTGCTGACCTAAGTAACTTTGAAAACAAGTAGAGTCTGTAAGACTAAAGCAAAAGGAATTGTATGTAAGCACTGTACTGTCATTGCTAAAGTTGTTTTCCACATAATATGGGTCAACAATTCTATACTGCTATACATATATACTACAATTGAATAAGTAAATGAATTGTGACTGGTGTGAGCCAGATGTCCCACTGTTGGAGGAGGGAAATTACAGATAAGGGGAGAAATCTAGAATGGTCCATGTGGTAACTGATTAGAGTTAGAAATATCACTACAAACTCATGTTTAGCTTAATACAGATACAGATGGTTATATACAGAAGTATTTATAGATGTATATAGATAGGGCTTTCCTGGTGGCTCAGACAGTAAAGAATCTGTCTGCAGTGCAGGAGACCTGGGTTCTATCCCTGGGTCAGAAGATCCCCTGAAGAAGGGAATGGCTACCCACTCTAGTATCCTTGCCTGGAGAATTCAAAGGACAGAGGAGCCTCGTGGGCTACAGTCTAGGAGGTCACAAAGAGTCGGACAGGACTGAGTGACTAACACACACATATACAGGTGTGTGCACACATATATATTTCCTTGCTCTGTCTGCCAAGAGGGCCTAAAACCAATGAATGACACCCTAGTAGCAATAGGCACATCTCGCTGATGTCTCTCTGGTCATTTTAATAATCTGAAGCTCATTCTTAGGTAGATTCTATAGGAAGTGACCACAGGAAATAGATTCTCTGAGCTTTTTTTCCCTTACATATTTATTTATTTGGCTGTGACAGGTCTTAGCTGCAGCATGTGGGATCTTCACTGCATCATGCAAGATCTTTCCTTGCATCATGTGGACTCAGTAGTTGTGGTACGCAGGCTTAGTTGTCCTACAGCACGTGGGATGTTAGATCCCCAACCAGGGATCAAATCCTCGTCCCCTTGCACTGCAAAGTAGATTCTCAACCACTAGACCACCAGGGAAGTTCCAGCTCTGAAATACTGAAAATGTTTGTTGTTTATGCTTGAAAGTTAGAAAATCCTTGGCTCACATTTTCTTTCCTAGAATATATTAAATATGCTGCTCTATTTTCTTTTGATATTGCTATTGAAAAGTCTGATGATAATGTAACTTTTCCCTTATAAGTTAGTATGACTATGTCTTGGTAATGGTCATTCTGGGTTAATATTGTTAGGCATGCAATATATTTTTTCAATATGTAGCTTCTTTCTTTTTAATTTCAAGAATAGTTTCTTGAATTGTACTGTTTAGTACTCATTTTTTTCCCCTTCTTCTGATTTTTTTCTAGTGGCTGTTATCTATGTTGGCTCTTCTGTCTACTCTTCATATCTGTCACTTTTCAAAAATCCTTAAAAATTTTTTTCATCTCTTTAATATTTTTAAAGCTTATTTTTCACCTATTTTTCTTATGGTATTATTTATTTGGATTTATGTTCTTTCCAGTTCAATGCGTTACTTCAAATGATTCTTTTTTTTTTTTTTTTTGCAGCGTTATATTACCTCACTTATGAGTTTTTCTAATTCTGGTTTTTGTTGTTCTTTCATTTATTGTTTTCCTAATGTCTTTTGTTTTAAATAGCAGGTTACAGTATTTGACTAATCTTTCAAGTATGCTTTCATTGTAGATAATATTCAACTCCTTATTCTCATTTATAATTTTGTATGTTGCTCATTTTTATGTGAAATAAGCTTGAATGAGACAGGCTCAGAACTGATTTTCTAACTATATGGAATTTTCTGTTGTTTCTGAGTAGTGTGACAACTTGCATTCTGCAATTTTGGGGGCTCCATTCTCCTCTCTCATAGACTTTCTTTTCCTTTCATCTCTGTTGTCCCTATTCTGCTTAATTGTTATCCCACTCCTAGCAACTATTTTTCAACAGGGGACTCTGTTTTAGAAAAAAGTCATGGAAAGGTTGGTTTTAAGAGTTCATAAAAGCTGTTCCAGCCTCTTCAGTTCTTCTTACAGTGAATCTCTTGCACTCATCTACTTTGGGAATAAGCAAAATTCCTCCCAATTTCAGCTACTGTTTGCAGATTGGCCTGCCCACATTTCCCAATGAATATCTGTCAGCTGTTTCAGGGGTTTCCTCTTCTCACTACTCCATGGCTGCCTTCTTCTACCTCCAGTCTCTCTTTTGTTACAGCAACAGCCTTCTGTCTCATTGTTTGTGCCACCTTCTAGCCTATTCTCCATCCTGGAAAAGTCTTTCTAAATTGCAAGTCTGATGATGTTACAGTCCTTCATAGGTTCCCCCTTAACTTTTAGAATGAGATTCAGATTCCTCCCATCGAATACAGTTGCCTTCTGAATCATGCTAACTCTCATGACTCTGTGCTTTTGCACATGCTAATCTCTCTGATGAGAGCACCCTATCTCCTACCTCTTCAACCAGGTACTCCTCAGTCAGGCTTTAGTTGAGGCTATACTCTTCCATAGGGCCTTCCTCTGACCACTCTTCATCTGAGTCCCCTCATTTTCAATCATCCAAAGCCTCCTCTACTACCCATATACTTCTGGGGTCGAGCACATGTTCACACCACAGCACCACCGGAGGTCTTGCCCCTCTTAGTCATTTTCCTGGATGATTACCTTCCTTCAGACCACTTGCCACTATGTATTGCAACTGCTTTTTACCTGTCCACTTCTCCCACCTGTCTGTGAGTTCCCTGAGAGTGAAGCCTTTGCCTTATTTGTTTCCCAGTACACAGAGTAAATACTCAATAATGTTTCTTAAATAAATAAACTCATGTGAGGCATGATGTAGAAAAATCCCAATTAAAATGAGAATTTGATTTTGAATTTGTATGGACTGAAGAAAGTGTATCCCATCCTTTGCTCTAAAAGAAAAACCAGTGCCTCAACATTCAATAATTCATCCAGTGTGGAACATAAGTAAAAAATGTTATAGTTACAAGGCTTTAAAAAATCTGATGGAATACTTTTGTTCTCAAAATTCACTGAGACCATGATAAGAAGAATGTCCATTATAAACAGCCTCCCCACATCTTTTGTTTTAAATAAACCTTTAGCTGCCCCTAACTGGCCCTGCTCATAGGTAGTGCAGGAGTTTACCATAGACATTCCTCTGCTTACCTTGCCTATTCAGCTTGAGATCTGCACCATCAGTACTACGCCACTGGATTTAGTCAACAAAGCAGTGGAACTGCTTCTATAGGACAGCTGTTAAAATGTAGCAACTATCAAAGAAATAAGGCTTTGAAAAGGCAGCTACCTTCTCTAGCCTTTCCTTTTAACACCAACAAGTTTGTAACATCAGATAGGAAGAGCCTCTCAAAATTTTCCACAGAGGCATTTCTAATCTTTTAGGGGCGAGAACTCTTTCCACAGGGGATAAAGCAGTGACCAACACAGGAGGAGTTGGCCCAAAGCAGGATAATTACTTATGTCAAACTTTGTATCTTAGTCCCTAATATAGCCATTCTTATTTTTAACCTAAAATAATGTTTAAAATTACTTAACAATTAAGTTACCTATCTCTAGTTCCCCCTGTAAATGCCATCCCACTTTAAATTCCAGGGAGATACATTGCATTTATTCTAGGTGGGAAAGAAGATATGCAGATTTCAGTACAAGGTGCAACAGAAATATCATACTGGAGAGGATGGTATAGCTGGCATATGACTGGAAGTGGCACAATTCCAAGCATATGTTAGATGAGAGTACTTCATCTGGGAGAAACTTAAAATAATAATTTAAATGTTCATGAGGCAAACTAGATTCCAACTTAAAACACTAAGAAAGAGAACCATCAACGGAAATCAACTGCTAAGTGTACCAAAAGGGTTGTAGGCTAAACAAGAGAAAAATTTGCATTTGTTGACATACAAATAGAAGCATTCTATAAGAGGTGCATTAATTATTAATAGAAAACCCTATAAACACAAAATAAAACCAACATCACTGGTCACATAACTCAAAATTTACATGTAATAAAGGCAAGGCAATAGATTCAAGTTATAACTTGTCATATATTTACTCCACAGACATACAGCCACATATCCTAGGCTGCAATAATATTCCAATTTGTGAAGCTGAGAACTATAAAAAGTGAGGGGGTGAGTACTTTAAACATTTTAACTGTTTACTATTTTATCTCCTCCACTAAATAGCTAGTCTCTTGAGGACAGGAGCTAGGACATAGTATTTCCCTTCCTTTTACTTGGCATACTTCTCAGAGTTGCCTTTCAACAAACATCTGTAGAATGTATGAATGGTTGAATGAATAAGTGAATGATAGCCAAAACTTCTGTAAAACTTGGAAAACATCTTGGCACATCAGAGCAGGAAACAGAGAAGAATGGATATTTATTATTTATATTAACATGCTATACAGTAGTATTTAATATATAGTGTTTGAAGTCAATTATATATATTAACAAATATTTTTAAAATATAGAACTGAAAGGAAGTTAACTTACATAAGAACTTTTAAATTATTTTTTCAAGAAGAAAACTCCATCATAGTAATTAATATCTAATCAAGCATAAAGGGGAGAAAGTCTCAGGATGGCAGAGTAGAAGGACATGAGCTCATGCCTTATGAAAACACCAAAATTACAACTGCTGAATAACCATTGACAAAAAAATGTTGGAACCTATCAAAAAAGATGCCTTATATCCAAAGACAAAGAGGAAACCACAATGTAACTGTAGGAGCTGTGCCATCATGATAAAATCAAATCCAATATGCACTGGGTGAGCAACATGTAAACTGGAAAATAATTATACCATAGAAGTTCTCCCACAGGAGTGAAAGCAAGGTTTGATCACAAGAATTCCACAGGATGGGGGGAACAGAAACTCTACTTTTGGAGGATGCACACAAGGTCTCATGCACACTAGGACCCAGGGGAAAAAGCAGTGACCTCATAAGAAAAGATCCTGATGTTGGGAAAAACTGAGGGCAGGAGGAGAAGGGGCCACAGAGGATGAGATAGATGGTTGGATGGTATCCCTGACTCAATGGACATGAATTTGAGCAAACTCCAGGAGATGGTGAAGGACAGGGAAGCCTGGCATGCTGCAGTCCATGGGGTCACAAGGAGTTGTACATGACTTAGTAACCGAACAACATAAGAGACTGGGCCAGACCTATCTGCCAGTGTTGGAGGGTTTCCTGCAGAGGCAGGGGGCAGCTGTGGCTGACTGCAGAGACAAAGAGACTGGAAGTGGCAGTTCTGGAGAATATTCATTGGCATAAGCCTTCCTGAAGGTGCCATTTTTCTCCCTAGGACCTAGCCTCACCCAACAGCCTGCAGGCTCCTGTGCTGGGATGCCTCAGGCCAAACCACCAACTGGGAAGAAATACAGCTATATGCAACAGCAGACAGGCTGCTTAAAGTCTTCCTGAGCACTGTCCTGCCCAGCAGAGGGATAAGATCCAAGTCAACTTACCAGTGGGCAGGCATCAGTGGGCAGGAACCAGATACACACACACACACACACACACACACACACAGAGGAAATCACACACAACACTAAAGTTAGTTTTCAAATCCCAAGAGAAGAGAACAAAAGAGGAAGAAAAAGGACCTACAGGAGCAAATCCAAAATAATTAACAGAATGGCAATAAGAACACATATATCAATAATTACCTTAAATGTAAATGGATTAGATGCTCCAACCAAAAGACAGAGACTGGCTGAATAGATACAAAAACAATACTTATATATATGCTATCTACAAGGGATCCACTTCAGATCTAGGGACACATACACACTGAAAATGAGGGAATGGAAAAAGATATTCCATGCAAATGGAAATTAAAAGAAAGCTGGGGTAGCAATACTTACGTCAGACAAAATAGACTTTAAAATAAAGACTGTTTCAAGAGACAAAGAAGGACACTACACAATGATCAAGGGATCAATCCAAGAAGAGATGAGAATTGTAAGTTGTAAATATATATGCACCCAACATATGAACACCTCAATATAGAAGGCAAATACTAAGAGCCATAAAAGGAGAAATTGACAGTAGCATAATAATACTGGGGGACTTTAACACCCCCCTTACATCAATGGACAGATCATCCAGAAAGAACATCAGTTAACACAGGCTTTAAATGACACATTATACAAGATAGACTTAACTTATAGAGCAGTAAATGCACATGCTTTTCTTTTAAAGCGCACATGTCCATTCTTTTAAACAGATCACATACTGGGCCACAAAGCAAGGCCCAGTCATTAAAGAAAACAGAAATCTTATCAAGCATCTTTTCTGACCATAACACCATGAGATTAGAAATCAACTACAAGAAAAACACTGTAAAAAAACACAAACATGTGGAGGCTAAACAATATGCTAGTAAACAACCAATGGATCACTGAAGAAATCAAAGAGGAAATCAAAAATACCTAGAGACAAATGAAACACAAGCACAATGATCCAAAACATTTGGGACACAGCAAAAGCAGTTCTAATTGGGAAGTTTATAATAATAAAATCTTACCTTAGGAAACAATAAAAACCACAAATAAACAACCTAACCTCACACCTAAAGCAGTTTTAGAAAAAAGAATAAGCAAAATCCAAAGTTTGTAGGAGGAAAGAAATAATAAAGATCAGAGCAGAAATAAATGAAATAGAAACAAACAAAACCAACAGAAAAGATCAATGAAACTAAAAGCTGGTTATTTAAAAAGATTTTAAAAATTCATAAACCTTTAGACAGACTCATCAAGAGAAAAAGACCATAGGCTCAAATCAATAAAATTAGTAATAAAAAAAGAAGTTACAACAGACACCATAGACATGCAGAGGATAATAAAAGACTATTACAGGCAACTACATGCCAGTAAAATGGGCAACCTGGAAGAAATAGACAAATCGTTAGATGGGGCAGCCTCAGCCCCTCAACCCGTTTCCCGAGTGCTGGTTGGGGCCTAAAAAGGTTCCATTTTTATGAGATCTTGACCTACAGTCCCTCGCCCAATGATATCCTCTCTGGCAGCGAGGGCAAAGAGACCTAGGATTCATGGGCAGTTAGAAATATATAATCTTCTGAGAACTATGAAGAAATAGAAAATATGAACAGAACAATCAGAAGTAATGTAATTGATACTGTGATTTAAAAACTCCCAACAAAAGTCCAGGACCAGATGGCTTCATAGCAAATTCTATAAAACATTTAAAGAAGAGTCAACCAACCTATCCTTTGGAAACCATTCCAAAAAATTGCATAGGAAGTAATACTCCAAAACTCATTCTATGAGGCCACCACCACCCTGATGCCAAAATCAGATAAAGTTACCATAATAAAGGAAAATTACAGGCCAATTTCACTGATGAACACAGACATAAAAATCATCAACAAATACTAGCAATCTGAATCCAACAATACATTAAAAGGATCATACACCATGATCAAGTGGGATTTTATTCTGGGAATGCAAGGATTTTTCAGTATCTATAAATCAATCAGTGTGACACAGCACTCAACCATATTAAGAATACAAACCATATTATTACCTCATTAGATGCAAAAAAAGCTTTCAACAAAATTCAACACACATTTATGATAAAAACTCTCTAGAAAGTGGGTATAGAGGGAACATACTTCAACATAATAAAGTCCATACATGACAAAGTGAATGTGAAAGTGAAAGTCACTTAGTCATGTCCAACTCTTTGTGATCCCATGGACTAGTCCATGGAATTCTCCAGGCCAGAATACTGTAGTGATTATATATGACAAACCTATAGCTAATATCAAACTCAATGATCAAAAGCTGAAAGCATTTCCTTAAAGTCAGGAACAAGACAAGGATGTCCACTTTCACCACTTTTATTCAGTATACCTTTGGAAGTCCTAACCATGGCAATCAGAGAAGAAAAAGAAACATAATCTAAGTTGGAAAAGAAGATGTAAAACTGTCATTGTTTTGCAAATGATATAATACTATACATAGAAAATCCTAAATATGTACCAGAAAACTATTAGAGCTCATAAATGAATCTGATAAAGTTGCAGGATACAAAATTAATATCTAGAAATCTGTTACATTTCTATATACTAAAAACTAAAGATCAGAAATAGAAATTAAAGAGACAACCCCATGTACCATCACATCAAAAATAATAAAATACCTAAGAATAAACCTACCTAGGGAAAAAAAAGAGTGTTACTCTGAAAACTATAAGATGCTAATGAAAGAAATCGAAGATGATACAAACAGATGGAAAGATATGCCATATTCTTGGAATGGAAGAATCAATATTGTCAAAACAACAATACTACCCAAGGCAATCTACAGATTAGACGCAATGCCTATCAAATTATCAGTGGCATTTTTCACAGAACTAAAACAAACAATCTTAAAATGTATATGGAGACACAAAAATCCTGAATGGCTAAAGTAATCTTGAGAAAGAAAAATGGAGCTAGAGGAATCAGGCTCCCCAACTTCAGACTATGCTGCTACTGCTGCTGCGTCACTTCAGTTGTGTCTGACTCTGCGCAACCCCATAGATGGCAGCCCACCAGGCTCCCCGTCCCTGGGATTCTCCAGGCAAGAACACTGGAGTGGGTTGCCATTTCCTTCTCCAATGTATGAAAGTGAAAGGTGAAAGTGAAGTTGCTCAGTCATGTCCAACTCTTAGCGACCCCATGGACTGCAGCCTACCAGGCTGGTCTGTCCATGGGATTTTCCAGGCAAGAGTACTGGAGTGGGGTGCCATTGCCTTCTCCATCAGACTATGCTACAAAGCTACAATCATCAATACAATATGGTATTGTCTCAAAAACAGCCACATTAATAATGGGACAGGATAGAAAGCCCAGAAATAAACCCACACACCTATGTCAATTAATCTATGACAAAGGAGGCAAGACCACACAATGGAGGGAACACTCTCTTCAATAATGGTGCTGAGAGAACTGGATAGTTACCTGTAAAATAATGAAATTGGAACATTCTTTAACATCATACAAAAAAAAAAACAACACTCAAAATGGATTAAAGACCTAAATATAAGACTGGACACTATAAAACTAGGAAAACATAGGCAGAACATTCTTTGACATAAAATTGCAGCAATATCCTTTTCAATCCATCTCCTAGGGTAATGGAAATAAAGACTAAAATAAATAAGACTAAATTAATCTTAAGGGTTTTTGTACAACAAAGGAAATCATAAACAAAATGAAAAGACAACCCACAGAATGGGAGAAAATATTTGCAAATGATGCAACTGACAAATGATTAACTGCCAAAATTTACAAACAGTTCATGTGACTCAGTAGCAAAAAATAAAGGGAAGAAGACCTAAATAGACATTTCTCCAAAGAAGACATACAGATGGTCAAGAGGAACATGAAAAGATGCTCAATATTGCTAACTATTTGAGAAATGCAAATCAAAACTACAATGAGGTATCACCTCATACCGGTCAGAATGGCCATCATCAGGGTGCAGAGAAAAGGAAACCCTTCTACAGTGTTGGGGGGAATGTAAGTAGGTAGTCACTTTGAAGAACAGTATGGAAGTTTCTTAAGAAACTAAAAATAGAGCTCCCACATGATCCAGCAATCCCACTCCTGGGCATATATCCAGAGAAAAACATATTTCAAAGGGATTCATGCCCCCCAGTGTTGATTTCAACACTGTTTACAATAGACAAGACATAGAAGCAACCTAAATGTCCACTGACAAATGAAAGGAGATATGGTTTATATATATATATACATATATATATATATACACACACACACACACACACACACACACATACAATGGAATATTACTCAGCCATTAAAAAGAATGAAATAACACCATTTGAAGCAACGTGGATGAACCTGGAGATTATCACACTAAGTGAAGAAAGACAAATACCATATGATATTGCTTATATGTGAAATCTAAAAAAGAAAACAATACCAATGGACTTATTTATAAAACAGAAACAGACTCATAGAGAATAAACTTATGGTTACTAGGGGGAAGGATAAGGGGTGAGGGGTAGATTGAGAAGTTGAGAGTAACTTGTACACGCTACTATATTTAAAATAGACAACAAGGACATACTGTATAGCACCAGGAACAATATTCTATAATAACCTAAATGGAAAAGGATTTGAAAAAATAGATACATATATACATATAACTGAATCACTCTCTATACACCTGAAACTAACAATACTATTAATCAACTATATTCCAATATAAATTTTTTTAAAAAAACATAAATATCCAGAGAAGCGTACATATATAAATAAAACTACATGCCTGACTTTGGTTTGAAACCTAGGCAACAGCTTTAAATGAAAATTTGAAATGATGATTCATAAATAAAACAGTGTTGTAAAATACAACAACAGCAAGAAAGGTAAGTATAGGAAAAACTGATTTTTAAAAAAGTTTTATTGGAGGATAATTGCTTTACAATACTGTGCTGGTCTCTGCCACACATCAATATGAATCTGCCACAGGTGTACATATGGCCCCTCCTCCTTAAACCTCCCTTACATCTCCCACCCTCTGCCACCCCTCTAGGTTGTCACAGAACACTGGGTTGAGCTCTCTGTGTCACAGAAAATTCCCACTGGCTATGCTCAACATTCAGAAAATGAAGATCATGGCATCTGGTCCCATCACTTCATGGGAAATAGATGGGGAAACAGTGGAAACAGTGTCAGACTTTATTTTTTTGGGCTCCAAAATCACTACAGATGGTGACTGAAGCCATGAAATTAAAAGACGCTTACTCCTTGGAAGGAAAGTTATGACCAACCTAGATAGCATATTCAAAAGCAGAGACATTACTTTGCCAACAAAGGTTCGTCTAGTCAAGGCTATGGTTTTTCCTGTGGTCACGTATGGATGTGAGAGTTGGACTGTGAAGAAGGCTGAGCGCCGAAGAATTGATGTTTTTGAACTGTGGTGTTGGAGAAGACTCTTGAGAGTCCCTTGGACTGCAAGGAGATCCAACCAGTCCATTCTGAAGGAGATCAGCCCTGGGATTTCTTTGGAAGGAACGATGCTAAAGCTGAAACTCCAGTACTTTGGCCACCTCATGTGAAGAGCTGACTCATTGGAAAAGACTCTGATGCAGGGAGGGATTGGGGGCAGGAGGAGAAGGGGACGACAGAGGATGAGATGGCTGGATGGCATCACTAACTTGATGGACGTGAGTCTCAGTGAACTCCGGGAGGTGGTGATGGACAGGGAGGCCTGGCGTGCTGCGATTCATGGGGTCGAAAAGAACTGGACACAATTGAGCGACTGATCTGATCTGATCTATTTTACATATGGCAATGTACATGTTTCCATGCTACTCTCTCGATTTGCCCCACCGTCTCCTTCCCATGCTGTGTCCACAAGTCTGCTCTCCATGTCTGCATCCCCATTAAGCCTCTCTATATGTGAAGTAAAAATATTGGCCAGTTCAGTGACAAAGTGAAATTGGTTATCAGGCATCTGACTTAACTACTTTTTCAATTTTCAACAGGTTTTGTGGCATGTCACAATCTTTTTCTAATCACATGTTAGAGACAGCCAGTGGAAAGGAGAAACTTCAAATCTAAATGTGTCCAAATAAGAGTAATAACTGGTCTGCCCAAAGACTGATCAACTGTGCTATTAGCTGAGGTGGTGTCTGTCTGCAACAGTACCTTAGGTAGCAGTGAATACATCCCCAGCCTAGAAAAGACAAATGGATTAAAAAAAAAAAAATCATTTCAATTATAGTCATAGATTTACCATCTTGCTAAAGAATAGAGACAGTACGGCAAGCCTTTAAATATTAAAAAGCAGAGTTTAAACTGCAAGAGGAATCAAGTTGGTTGCAATGATCTAAAAGATTGATGAGATTCACTTCCTAAGGGAGGCACACAAATACCAAAGCAGTTTCCAATTTTCAAATTCTTTGCCTATGCAAGTGGGCAAGCAGTAGAGTTAGGTGAAACACTGACCGAAACTGCCTACCCTGGCCAGGCACGAATAGTAACTATTTGCATGAGCTATTTTATGACAGGAGATAAGGAACAAGGAACTAATAAGCCACCCCCAACCAGAAGAGTTTGAGAAAGGTCAAAAGGAGATGCCATGTGTTCTACCACTTCCCAGAATCCGTCTTGCTGTCATTCATCTTGGCTAAGCAATGCATGCACCACAAGGAGTGGCCCTGAGTCAGAATGATTGGCCAGAGGCAACCTGGAAACTAACCCCATCACCATAAAACCCAAGACTGCAAGCCACATGGCAGAGCAGTCCTCCTGGGTTCCCTTACCCTCCTGCTCTCTGCCTAGGCACCCCTTTCCAATAAAGTCTCTTGCTTTGTCAGCACGTGTCTCCTCAGACAATTCATTTCTGAGCATTGGACAAAAGCCTGCCTGCCCTCGGGCCCTGGAAGGGGTCCCCCTTCCTGCAACAGTAGTAATTCCCTCCCATCTCCCAAATCACCAACAGCAGACATACACAACCCTTAACCAAGGTTTCTAGGCCTAAGGGTAAATGCTCTGTCTTCCAGTTTGACCACAGGAAAAGCAACTTTCCAAGAGAGCTATCTTCTTTTAGTAAGCATGTGGAATTAACCAAATACTAGTGTCAACAAATAATCACTCACCACTGGACTCCCTTCTTTTCCAAACCCTCTTTCATGTCTCTGTATCCCAGTCTAGAAAGGAAACGGAAGAAGCAAAAGGACAGCTTCTATTGCCTGGGTAGGGGAGATGTGCTCCTCAAAACATCCATTTCCATAGGAATAATGGAAGCGGTAGTTTGCTATGGTAAAAATTGTTCAATTATCATAACTTTTCAAGTAAGAATGGGCTGAACACTTTGTGTGAGCTGATCCTTGAAACTAATCACCAAGTATTAATACCTCTTATACACAGAAATATAAGGTGAGTCCTAAATAGCTGATTTACAAACTAGTTCCTGTTAAAAAAGAGGAATTCATTTCAGAGATTAGTTTAACAGTTTAAAATTCTTTTGTATCAGTAGCTTTAAAGTTGGTTTTACGTAGTAGCAGGGTTTCAAGAAGTTTCAAAGAAAATTAGATTTAATAGTTTTTTATTTACTGAACACTTGAACTGAGTCAGACTATAATGGGGCTCTTCAGTGCTACTTTAGTGATGATATAACAAATCAGCTGACTATTTTTAACATTAAAGAAGTCAGATAAACTGCAACAGTGTATGCTAATAACTGAATGGATTCTTTGAAAGAGAAAAGGTAACCTTTTAAGGAATGTTTAAATTGGGTCCTTCTTATCAACTTTACACAGGACTATTATTATGTCAAAGATAGCATTCCAAAGTATGAAAAACATTACAAGGGTTGAAGAATTGCAAAAAGTTTAGAAATTGCAGTTATGGTTTTCTTTTTTTTTTTTCTGTACCTGAATACAGGATGAAAATGATAAATCACTAATGTGATATCAGAAGTTTTTAGGAAAGATGGGAAAAATAAGTTTCAAACCAAAGCCACACAGATAGCTGCGATGTATCAGAATGGAAATTCCACAAAGATTTTTGCTTATTCTATTATAAGCTCATCCACTTGGCTTAGAACAGTGCTTGGTGCTTTGCACCTAACTCAATAAATACTTGTTGAATAAACAACTGAATGAAAAGTAATCCTCTACACATTTCAGAAATATTTAAGAAGCTTTAAAGATAACTCTTGTTAATGTAAAACTAATATTTTTGCTGTAAGAAAGTATAGAAAGTTACCTGCATGTTGATCACAATTTTACCACTCAAACAAAGCTGCTGCTAACATACTGATATATTTACTCTCAGCTCTTTTTCCTATGCATATTTTTAGAGTTGAGATCAAACATTATTTAAACTAATCTATCTAGTCTTCCTCTTGAGAAATCTGCATGCAGGTCAGGAAGCAACAGTTAGAACTGAACATGGAACAACAGACTGGTTCCCAATAGGAAAAGGAGTACGTCGAGGCTGTAATATTGTTACCCTGCTTATTTAACTTACATGCAGAGTATATCATGAGAAACCCTGGGCTGGATGAAGCACAAGCTGGAATCAAGATTGATGAGAGAAATATCAATAACTTAGATATGCAGATGACACCACCCTTATGGCAGAAAGTGAAGAACTAAAGAGCCTCTTGATTGATAAAAGTGAAAGAGGAGAGTCAAAAAGTTGGCTTAAAACTCAACATTCAGAAAACTAAGATCATGGCATCTGGTCCCATCACTTCATGGCAAATAGATGAGGAAACAGTGGAAACAGTGACAAACTTTATTTTGGGGGGCTCCAAAATCACCACAGATGGTAACTGCAGCCATGAAATTAAAAGACGCTTACTCCCTGGAAGAAAAGTTATGACCAACCTAGACAGCATATTAAAAAGCAGAGACATTATTTAACCAACAAATGTCTGATTAGTCAAAGCTATGATTTTTCCAGTAGTCATGTATTGATGTGAGAGTTGGACTATAAAGAAAGCTGAGTGCCGAAGAGTTGATGCTTTTGAACTGTGGTGTTGGAGAAGACTCTTGAGAGTCCCTTGGACTGCAAAGAGATCCAACCAGTCCATCCTAAAGGAAATCAATCCTGAATATCATTGGAAGGACTGATGCTGAAGCTGAAACTCCAATACTTTGGCTACCTGATGTGAAGAACTGACTCATTTGAAAAGACCCTGATGCTGGGAAAGATTGAAGATGGGAGGAGAAGGGGACAACAGAGGATGAGATGGTTGGATGGCATCACCAACTCAATGGACATGAGTCTGGGAGTTGGTGATGGACAGGGAGGCCTGGCATGCTGCAGTCCATGGAGTCGCAGACAGTCAGACACGACTGAACAACTGAACTGATCTAGCCTTCATTGTACATTTACATTTTTGTAAGCCTTTTCTAATGATGAAAACAAGGGTCTTCTTTAATATTTTTAAAATATTATATTCAAAAAGAACAGAATACATTTTTTAGTGACAAGTAAGTTTTATGTAAGGTACTGGTACTAGTTTATTCTCTAGTCATTGGTGTTGACTTTTGTGATTTATGGGCTTAAAAGCAAGATTATCCTACAGGAAAAATTACCATCTAGTATGCTGTTTTGGGAGAAGGCAATGGCACCCCACTCCAATACTCTTGCCTGGAAAATCCCATGGACAGAGGAACCTGGTGGGCTGCAGTCCATGGGGTTGCTAGGAGTCAGACACGACTAAGCAAATTCGCTTTCACTTTTCACTTTCATGCATTGGAGAAGGAAATGGCAGCCCACTCCAGTGTTCTTGCCTGGAGAATCCCAGGGACGGGGGAGCCTGGTGGGCTGCTGTCTATGGGGTCGCACAGAGTCGGACATGACTGAAGCGACTTAGCAGCAGCAGCAGTAGCATGCTGTTTTGAGAGGAGACACGATATATCTCTCGTTCTTTCATCTGTTCATCCACTCAACAAATATTTATTACTGGCTAATCTGATTGATTATATTCTTTGTAGCTAAAGATGGAGAAGCTCTATACAGTCTGCAAAAACAAGACTGGGAGCTGACTGGCTCAGATCATGAGCTCCTTACTGCAAAATTCAGACTTAAATTGAAGAATGTAAGGAAAACCACTAGACCATTCAGGTATGACCTAAATCAAATCCCTTATGATTATACAGTGCAACTGACAGACAGACTCAACGGATTAGATCTGATAGAGTGCCTGAAGAACTATGCACGGAGGTTTGTAACATTGTATAGGAGGTGGTGATCACAACCATCCCCAAGAAAAAGAAATGCAAAAAGGCCAAATGGTTGTCTGAGGAGGCCTTACAAATAGCTGAGAAGAGAGAAGTGAAAGGCAAAGGAGAAAAGGAAAGATATACCTATCTGAATGCAGAGTTCCAAAGAACAGCAAGGATAGATAAGAAAGCCTTTTTAAGTAACAATGCAGAGAAATAGAGGAAAACAATAGAATGGGAAAGACTAGACATCTCTTCAAGAAAACTAGAGATACCAAGGGAACATTTCATGCAAAGATGGGCGTAACACAGGACAGAAACAGTATGAACCTAAACGAGGTGGCAAGAATACACGGAAACTGTACAAAAAAGGGCTTAATGACCCAGATAACCAAGATGGTGATATCACTCACCTGCTGCTGCTGCTGCTGAGTCGCTTCAGTCATGTCCGACTCTGTGCGACCCCATAGACGGCAGCCCGCTAGGCTCCCCCGTCCCCGGGATTCTCCAGGCAAGAACACTGCAGTGTGTTGCCATTTCCTTCTCCAATGCATGAAAGTGAAAAGTGAAAGTGAAGTCGCTCAGTCGTGCCCGACTCTTAGTGACCCCATGGACTGCAGCCCACCAGGCTCCTCTGTCCATGGGATTTTCCAGGCAAGAGTACTGGGAGTGGGGTGCCACTCACCTAGAGCCAGACAACCTGGAGTGTGCAGTCAAGTGGGCCTTAGAAAGCATCACTACAAACAAAGCTAGTGGAAGTGATGGAATTCCAGCTGAGCTATTTCAAATCCTAAAAGATGATGCTGTTAAAGTCTGCACTCAGTATGCCAGCAAATTTGGAAAACTCAGCAGTGGCCACAGGACTGGAAAAGGTCAGTTTTCTTCATTCCAATCCCAAAGAAGAGCAATGCCAAAGAACATTCTCACTCATTTCACATGCTAGCAAAGTAATGCTCAAAATCCTTCAAGCTAGGCTTCAACAGTATGTGAACCAAGAAATTCTACATGAACAAGCTGGATTCAGAAAAGACAGAGGAACCAGAGATCAAATTGCCAACATCTGTTGGAGCACAGAAAAAGCAAGAGAATTCCAGAAAAACATCAACTTCTGCTTTATTGACTACACTAAAGCCTTTGACTGTGTGGTTCAAAACAAACTGTGGAAAATTCTCAAAGAGATGGGAATACCAAAGAGATGGGAATACCAGATCACCTTACCTGCCTCCTGAGAAACCTGTATAGCAGGTCAAGAAGCAACAGTTAGAACTGGATATGAAAAAACAAACTGGTTCCAAATTAGGAAAGGAGTACGTCAAGGCTGTATATTGTCACTTGCTTATTTAACTTTTATGCAGAGTACATCATGCAAAATGCCTGGCTGGATGAAGCACAAGCTGGAATCAAGATTGCTGGGAGAAATATCAACAACCTCAGATATGCATATGATACCATATTAATGACAGAAAGCAAAGAGGAACTAAAGAAGGCTCTGGTCAAAGTGAAAGAGGAGAGAGTGAAAGAGCTGTCTTAACAATCAACATTCAAAAATTAGGCTCATGGCATCTGGTCCCATCGCTTCGTGGCAAATAGACGGGGAAAAAATGGAAACAGGGACAGACTTTATTTTCTTGGGCTCCAAAATCATTGCAGATGGTAACTGCAGCCATGAAATGAAAAGATGCTTGCTCCTTGGAAGAAAGGCTATGACAAACCCAGATAGCATATTAAAAAGCAGAGACATTATTTTGCCAACAAAGGACTATCTAGTTAAAGCTATGGTTTTTCCTGTAGTCATGTATGGATATGAGAGTTGGACCATAAAGAAAGGCTGGTCACCAAAGAATTGATGCTTTTGAACTGTGGTGTTGGAGAAGATTCTTGAGAGTCCCTTGGATGGCAAGGAGATCAAGCCAGTCAATCCTAAAGGAAATTAACCATGAATATTCACTGGAAGGACTAATGCGGAAGCTCCAATACTTTGACCACCTGATGTGAAGAGCTTGAATCATTGGAAAAGACCCTGATGCTGAGAAAGACAGAAGGCAGGAGGAGAAGGGAACCATAGAGGATGAGATGGTTGGATGGCATCACTGACTCAATGGATATGGGTTTGAGCACACTCTGGGAAAGTGAAGGACTGGGAAGTCTGGTATGCTACAGTTTGTGGGGTTGCAAAGAGTGTGACATGACTCTGTGACTGAACAAAAACAGTAATATAAGGATACAGTAAGCAAAACTAGAGTTACTGCTCCCATTGAGCTTATAAACTAGTTAATTAACCAATCAACAAATGAATTTAAAAACACAGTGGTGGTGAATTTTAAGTGTTAGGAATAAGACGAATATAACATGTCTCTACATAATAGCAAAAGAGTTGGCCTAGACTGTTTGGTAATATGTGTGTATGTATCAGGAACTGGGAGTTGAAGGTGGGTTGGGAATACTTTTATCTACATTTACTGAGTACTTTATTCAGTGTTAGGCCCTAAATTGAGTACATTGCATGGCTATTCTCATTTTCTCATTTAATAATCATAATACCTTATGAGTCAATTATTTTCCCCCATTTTACAGATAAAGAAATTGAGTCTCAGGGAGAAGTCAAATGATTTACTTTATATAGGCAGGGACTTTCCTGCTGGTGCAGTGGATAGGAACCCACTTGCCAGTGCAGGGGACACAGGTTTGATCCCTGGTCTGGGAAGATTCCACATGTTGTGTGAGTCTGGGCCCATGTGCAACAACTAATAAGCCCCTTATGGAAGAATAGGCAGGACCCAGGCAGTGAAAGCCCTCATGGGCCACATTAAGAATACTGGCTCTAATCCTAAATGCTATGAGAAGGCACAAGACATTTTTATTTCTTTTATTTGAAACTTAAAAATTTAAAGGTGGAAAATTCACAAAGGCTGGATTAATGAAGGAAGGAACAGAAGGACAAAGATCTGCTCAGTTTTAAAAATATTTTCTGGTACCTATCATATCTGTATCAATAAGTCTAAATACTTTAGGAACAAAAGTAGGCTTTTAAATACCTTTAAAAATAAACTAAAATATGGGCAAATCTAAAAGAGGTTTGTTTTTTTTTTCCTTCTGCATCTGATGTACAACTAAAGAAAAGAATTTTATAAAGAGATACTACTAGAAAATGGCTCTGGTCTAGGTTGTAATAGATGAGGGTCAGTCAGCTGATATTTAATACAGAGGCATATGGAGGCCCTGAGTCTGAGCTAGAAGCAGGGAAAAGTTGACACAGATTTCAGACTTAATAGAGTCAAGAAATGATGGTATCCAAATTATGAAAATGGAAACATACCATTGAGAATAGGCTGGAAAAACCTGGGCTATTCATCAGGTTGTGGGAAGTAGGGTAAAGGGAAAGTTAATGTAAAAGGTATTTCCAAGATAAGTTTTAAAATTTATAGCTCCTTATATGCCAACAATCTTAATATAACAAGATTGTATAGCATATAGAAACTATGTTACTTTCAATGAATTTGACCCTTGGATAATAAATCTTTTGTAATCGCCATAAACATGTAGATTAGTTGCTATATTCATTTACATAGTCCTTTGGATCCCATAGGTTCAGAATGTTTTGACTCTATCTTCTGAACTTTTATTAATTATGATGATAATCAATTTCATCTAGAGTATACTTTCTAAAGCAACTAAACTCTATGAACAATTATCTATATAGTATAGTTACATTTGGATGAGATGGTTGGAAGGCATCACCAACTCGATGGACACAAGTCTGAGCAAGGTCTGGGAGTTGGTGATGGACAGGGAAGCCTGGAGTGCTACAGTCCATGGCAAAGAGTTGGACACAACTGAGCAACTGAACTGATAGTTACATTTTACCCAACTTTTTCAATTTCCTGAAATGACTTTCATTGAAATAAATTCTTTTACCATAAACTTTACAATGAAGATTTGATTCATCCATTAGATTTTTACAGTATATTTTACAGCCTATTTTCTGAAGAGAGAAAATAGGTCTCTGGGTAAAACAGCGTAGGATAACTCTGTTCCTAACCTCCCTTTAATTTTCTTGGCATCCAGCTTCCTCCACCTTCCTCTCCAGTCCTCCTTGGGTCCCCGGGTTAAGTTCAGATTCTACTCTCATGTTTTCAAGTTGTAGGGCGTTTTTCAGGTGTTTAATTGGTATTAATCACTGAAAGAATATATGAAATACAAACATGGTTATTCCAATCAACAAAATGGTTCCCCCAATTCAGTAACCAATAAAAAGGAAAAGACCACCCAGTGAAACAGTGCCTGGCAGAGATTACTTCAGATTTTCCAAAAATTTTATGTTACTAATCAAATTATATATGCTATACAATAAGCCCTCAGTGGATGTTTGTTGAAGGGAAACATTTATCTTTTTAGGTCTGAAAATACAGACACCAGGAATAATTTCAAATTTCAGAACTTTTAATGTCAGAACATTTTGTTCAAACAAATAAAAAACAATACAGAGGAGAAAATAACCTAAAATTTCTTCATAATAAACTTCATTATGATTCATAATTAAGTAAATGGCTGATAATTTCTGGTTGCAAGCCACCACTAAGAGCTTTATTTCTGTAAAATTAAAGGAATCACTACATTAAAAAGAAAAAATTTTAATTCTATAACTTTGTATGGTGATGAATGTTAACTAAATATACTGTGGTGATCATTTTGTAATACATGCAAATTCTGAATCATAACACTGTATATTTGAAACTACTATAGCATGTCACGGAGAAGGCAATGGCAACCCACTCCAGTGTTCTTGCCTGGAGAATCCCAGGGACAGGGGAGCCTGGTGGGCTTCCGTCTTCAGGGTCGCACAGAGTCGGACAGGACTGAAGCGACCTAGCAGCAGCAGTAGCATAGCATGTCAAATATACCCCAATTAAAAAGTTCAAAAAACTTTTTCCGGGTGCCACTTATTCACACTTTTATTGATTAAATCTCCTCCTGGGAAACTGTTAAATCTTAGAATGGGCAATACAGACCAATTAAAAGTAGTTATAGTCTTTAAATCTCCAGTAGTGGCAGACAATGGACATCAGGCCAGCCCAAATTCCATTTCTCACCCACTTCTCCCCTAGCTGTCTCTACAACAGAGGCTCCAAGAGCTAAACACTTGATTTCTCGGCCTCCCTTGAGAGGACCTGTTACACATTTCTGGCCAGTGAGACACAAATAGATGTCTGTTAGCATTGCTTCTTTCCTTTACTTTTTATTGACAGGAACATATTTGTGATGTGTAATAGGCAGCTTCGGTAATTCCTGTTTCTATTTATTCACACCTTTGTGTAGTTCCCTCCCATACTGTATCAGGGCGTGTGACCAACAGAATAAGGCAGAAGTGATGATATCTCACTTCCAAGTTGAGGTTATAAAAAGACTGCTCCCCTTCCCTTTTGGATCATTTGCCTTGGGGTAGCCCACTACCAGAGCTTCTCTGGTACTTCAGTTGGTAAAGAATCCACCTGCAATGCAGGAGACCCCAGTTCAATTCCTGGGTTGGGAACATCCCCTGGAAAAGGGATAGGCTTCCACTCCACTATCCCTGGTGGCTCAGACCGTAAGGAATCTGCCTGCAATGAGGGAGACCTGGGTTCAATTCCTGGGTTGGGAAGATCCCCTGGAGGACGGCATGGCAACCCACTCCAGTAGTCTTGCCTGGAGAATCCCCGTGGACAGAGAAGCCTGGCGAGCTACAATCCATAGGATCGCAAAGAGTCAGACATGTCTGAGCGACTAAGCACAACACAGCACAGCCCAGTGCCAAGTCATGAGCAGCCCTATGGAGAGGTCTACGTGGTAAGGAATTGAAGTCTCCAGCCAAAAGTCATGTGAGTTTGCTTGGAAGCAGATCCCCAGCTCAGCCAAACCTTAACTGGATGATAGTCCCAGCTGTTATCTGGACTGCAACCTCATGAGAGACCCTGAGCCAGAACCTCCCAGAGAAACCACTCTCAATTCTCAACACTCAGAAACTGTATGAGATAATAAATGTTTGTTGCTTTAAGATATGCTTTGGGGTAATTTGTTATGTGACAACAGATTAAAAAACACAGTGATGACTGAAAATATAATAGCTCTTTGGTGACCTTGAGGATGAGAACCTCATTCTATAGATGGTATAAAGTCAATATTAATATAGTTAAGCATGATCATCAGCTCTGAACTACTTCAATTAAGATTTCCTACAGAGGAAGACCTCCATCTGTTTAAGCCACATGGTAAAGTTTTCTGTTATCTGCAGCCAAACACATTCCTAAGCAACACACTCAACACTGCCCCAAACCCAATTATAATTTTCAAAGAAAGGTTCCTTTTACTCAAAGTTATGCCTCTGCTCAGAAATTCATACTTCTCTTATCTTCTGGAACCCAGCTGTTCATTCTCTGATCCAGAAAAAATATCCAGACTGAACAGCAGATACTCCTCATATCTGAAGGCAATGGTTAGAATTACCCCCTTCACTTAGGCAGTAATTACAGTTCTTTAAGTAGTATGCCTAATCTTCAAATAAATCTTTCTTTTGATGGATCCTTTTTAAAAATCCATTCAGCTACACCTCAAAACAGAGAATTCAGGAATGGATTTTATACTGCTGGATTCTATAATCCACAGGAACACTGGTTTCTCTTAGGATGCTCTGCTTTATCATATGGATTCTAGGACCATGTGTCAGCCAAAGAGCAGGAACTGGCTGTCTATCCTGAATGAAGTACAGAAAAAGTGAGGATTAAGCTAAAACAACAAACTCCTCTCCTAAACACCCCCATGCTCCCCTTTCCAAATGTAAGCTCTCTAGATGCCAAAAGATACCCAAACTGTAACACATAACAGAAGGAAAGTTTCATCTGGCACAGAAGTAAAAGTAATTTAGATTCAGTGACCTTGCTTTTTCTTTCCAAGTGTAAAACTGCTCAGAGATAGAGGCAACACAGCCCCAGAAGAGGAAGAAAAATTACAGGAAATCCTGATTCACACTTGTCCAAAAATCAAAAAACCAGACAACTGGTATTCACTCATATGATAGCTTTTAAGTTGTCAGCAGTTCTTGGCAACTATAAGGACAGAAAGTAAGTTCGTCTATGGCCAACCACCCTGAACGCACCCGATCTCGTCTGATCTTGGAAGCTAAGCAGGGTCAGGCCTGGTTAGTTACTTGGATGGGAGAAAGTACATTCAACAACTCTGAGCTCTAAAAGGTTTAGCTTTCACAGGTCTCTTGCCTTTAAAAAAGGTAAAGCAGGGGAAGAACCCAAGAAAGGAAATTTAGCCAGAAAAGAAATCTTCTACTGTAAGAGAAAACATGATCCAAGATACTAGCATACTACATTTGAGGAAACACCAAATTTAGTTTCCCAAATTTCTTAAAATTTAATTTTAAGGAAATCTCATTGTCACTCTAAGATGTAAAAAGCATTATAGGATGGTTGAAGCTAGCTGAAGTACATTCCTAGATTCTAACAGTAGATTAGTGAAGTAAAGCAGGCACAAAATAGTGTTTCACAGACATGTGATAGTTGCTATTCCAATGATCAGTAGACTTGCCTAGAATGTTCATTCAATTGCATATGTTCAGAACTAATATGAAATGGATTGATTCCTTCATCCTAAAACATGGTCATTTCTACAACATGTAAAAAAGCAGAACCGGCTGGCAAAATTTGAAATACTATTAATAATTTCCATTCCACAAAGACCCACACAGCACTCTTTGTATTATACTTAGAGAAGTTATCTATTTATGCATACTATTGCTGTTGATCTGTAAAATTTAGGGTTAAACTCAGTTCTAATTTTCATTCCCACCTATGCTGCCCCCACCAGTCCTGCCAATAACTAATAACATATTATTCTAAAAAGTCACTTATGATACTGTTTTGAGATTTTTCTTCAGTTTGATTTTTCTTCCATTCACAGGAAGACAGATCTAGACCATAACAATGAAAGTGAACTCCAACAGAGGCAAGACAACATGAGTAAGCTTGGGGACTTCCCCTTTAGTTCTGAGCCTAAAAGCACCCAAGCTAGGTTTCAGTTAAGCATTGCACATTAATAAAAGAGAACAACAACAACACACATGCACATTTATATTAAGGAGTAAATATCACCTAATTTGTGAAAAAGCTCACACTACTAAATAAAACATTAACAAAGTGTAATTTTTTGAGTTTTTTTTATTCCTGGAAAGTTGTAATAGCATTTTCATACTAACACTTTATGTGTGGATTGCTGATTCGTAGATCCAATCTACATCTACATTCTTTTAATAAAGAGCCTGTTTATAAAACTTCACAGTTTCTTAGTTCCCCAACTAGGGATCAAACCCTGACCCTTGGCAGTGGAAGTGTGAAGTCCTAACAACTGGACGGCCAGGAAATTCCCTAAACCTCACAATTTCTAATCCAAGTGAGAGAAGTCTGACCTGCCAAGCCTTTTTCTATAGGAGAAGATGCCATGGATTAGTTCAGTACTGTGGAGTTTTAGAAGGATTTTAGATAAGCATCATGTGAAAATAAAGAGCAATAACAGTGAACTGATATCTTTTAGAAGGAAAATCCCTGAAACAAAGACAATTCCCTCCTTACCTTTTTAGGTCAGAAAAAGTAGGCCATTAATGACTATAATTAGTACAGTATCTGTTGGATGCTCCATCCTACTTTAACTACATAGAATACTTTAAATTATCTTATTTAAATTATGATTAAATGAGATCAGTACTAACTGTGTCATGGAGAAATTTAGTAAACCTCAAAAAATTTGTTACTGGAAGGTAACAATTTTTCCCCCAAGACATGTGACTAAAATAATCAAAAATAATCACATGCTTTTCCTTCCCTCTTCATTACATTTATGCCAGACACTTTCAATGTCTCAAAAGGGAAAGTATATACTAACTTCCCCTCCCAATTTTTCCATCAGGATAGACTGACTTCAAATCAAATAAATTTAAATGGTTGATTCACTAAATGTGCATGAGCCTTGATTTAATGTGATTAAAACTGCTATAACAATAATAGAAAGTTAACATTTTCTTTGAAATACAATCAATTCTGAAATATTTTATACATATTATTCACAACTCAGATGTGTAACTGATTTTAAAATATGAATATAAAATCAAAGCAACAATAATTTTTTTTTAAATTTAAAGTTCCCTCAGAAAAAAAGGACAATGAGCCAACTAGTTACACAGAGACTTGTGAGCCACATCTGAAGGCACAGATTAAACCTAAATAATTGAAAGGCATGTTATATAAGAAAAGAAACAGTCTTGAACCACAAATTGTTTTTTCCAATAAATTTAAAGTCTTAGAACTTTTTATTTATATATAACAAAAATTCTAAAATTTTGGACATTTTCAATTATAAACATAAATGCATTAATTATTTTAAAAATTAAGTGGATATATTAGAATTAATTTTCCCTAAATATTTTGGGCTACGTAGTAAACTTGACTTTGTCTTTCTCTTCCAAATTAATTAATCTAACAAATATTTATTTAACTTTTACTATGTGCCTAATGAGTGATGGATTTAGAAAAGGGAGAGGAACCAGAGATCAAATTGGCAACATTCATTGGATATAAAAAGCAAGGGAATTCCAGAAAAAACATCTACTTATGCTTCACTGGCTAAAGCCTCTGACTGTGTGGATCACAACAAACTGTGGAAAATTCTTAAAGAGATGGGAATACAAGACCACCTTACCTGTCTCTCGGGAAACCTGAATCCAGGTCAAGAAGCAACAGCTAGAACCAGACATGAAACAATGGACTGGTTCAAAATTGAGAAAGGAGTACTTCAAGGCTGTATATTGTCACCCTGCTTATTTAACTTATATGCAGAGTACATCATTTGATATATCGGGCTGGATGAATCACAAGCTGGAATGAAGATTGCCAGCAGAAATATCAACAACCTCAAATGTGCAGATGATACCATCCTAATGGCAGAAAGCAAGGAGCCTCTTGATGAGGGTGAAAGTGGAGAGTGAAAAAGCTACCTTAAAACTCAACATTCAAAAAACTAAGATCACGGCATCTAGTCCCATCAATTCATGGCAAATAGATGGGGAAACAATGGAAACAGTGACAGGTTTTATTTTCTTGGGTTCCAAAATCACCACAGATGGTGATTGCAGCCATGAAATTAAAAGACTCTTGCTCCTTGGAAGGAAAGCTATGACAAACCAAGACAGCATATTAAAAAGCAGAGACATCACTTTGCTGACAAAGGTCCCTGTAGTCAAAGTTAGGGTTTTTTTAGTAGTCACATATGGATATGAGAGCTGGACCATAAAGAAGTTTGAGCACCAAAGAACTGATGCTTTTGAATAGTGGTGCTGAAGAAGACTAATGAGACTCCCTTGGACTGCAAGGAGATCAAACCAGTCAATCCTAAAGGAAATCAACCCTGAATATTCATTAGAAGGACTGATACTGAAGCTCACTACTTTGGCCACCTGATTGATGTGAAGAGCTGACTCACTGAAAAAGACCCCGATGCTGGGAAAGACTGAGGGCAGGAGGAAAGGGGGTGACAGAGGATGAGATGGTTGGATGGTATCACGACTCAAAGGACATGAGTTTGAGCAGACTCAGGGAGATAGTGAAGGACAGGGAAGCCTAGTGTGTTGCAGTCCATGGGGTTGCAAAGAATCGAACATGAGTTAGCAACTGAACAACAACAAAAACTGAGTGATAGAGAAATAAATGATGATAAAACCTGGCAGGATCTCTACCTACAGGAAGCCTCACACTAGTGGAGGACAGACATTAACGGAAAGAAAGTGAAGTCACTCACTCATGTCCGACTCTTTGCGACCCGTGGACCGTAGCCTACCATGCTCCTCCGTCCATGGGATTTTTCCAGCCAAGGATACTGGAGTGGGTTGCCATTTCCCTCTCCAGAGGATCCTCCCAACTCAGGGATTGAACCTGGGTTCTCCTGCATTGTAGGCAGACGCTTTACCATCTGAGCCACCAGGGTAGGGAAAGGCCAGTAGGCTGCAGGAAGTAGACCAATTATTTGCCCCAAATTCCCCATGGGCCTTTCCCAGCATGCAGTTCAATGACAATGATGAATGGGAGGGGATGAAGAGGATGTGGAAATGTTCATGAAGGAGAGGAGAACTATCAAGAGAAAGTTTAGGATAGTACTACCAAGGAACTCTCTATGCCTCCTCACTCTCCTGCCATTTGCCTAATCTTTGAATCCTGAGGTCTCTGAGATTAATTCTGTGACCACTGCTGTTTTCCCTTTGCATCTTTTGGGTGTACCTTTGCTGATTTAATCTTTTGATATACTTTTCATTGGGTGAGTCTTGTGTTACACCTTTTAATCTGATTATCTTCCCTCCAGTCTATAAATCCCTTATCAGGGGAGCTTTAGACATTTGTGTAGAAAGATATTCATTGTATATTGTGAAGTAAATACAGCATTTTATGGAGGGGAAAAAAGAAACTTTCACATCTGGTATCTAAAAATACCTGAAAATAGTTATACTTTTAAAGGAAAAAAACCTTGAAAATTTTAGGTTTTCTCCTATTTCACCCTAACTTTCAACCTTTGACTCTATTTATATCAATGCTAAACTAAATAGAATAAGACCGAGCCATGTGCATAATTTTGGATCCAAAGAATTAACTGAAATTCACAACATGGAAACTAACAACAAATGGTCAGATCATCATGAAATAGTCTTAGGATCTTTGTGAACTAATATTTAGCCTGGTCATTAAACTGGCTTGATATCTGCAAACTTTTAGGATTCCTCTCCCAACCCCCTTTTTTCCTATAGGCTATGAACATTCCAAATAATTAAACAGCTATACCTTTATATTCTTGAATTATATGCTTAGAGTCAATAAAAAACCTAAAGGTGATTCAGGCCCTATATAAGGCTATATTTGGAGGTAGTATGCTATGCTAAGTCGCTTCAGTCATGTCTGACTCTGTGAGACCCCATAGACGGCAGCCCACCAGGCTCCCCGTCCCTGGGATTCTCCAGGCAAGAACACTGGAGTGGGTTGCCATTTCCTTCTCTAATGCATTAAAGTGAAAAGTGAAAGTGAAGTCTCTCTGTCGTGCCTGACTCTTAGTGACCCCATGAACTGCAGCCTACCAGGCTCCTCCATCCATGGGATTTTCCAGGCAAGAGTACTGGAGTAGGGTGCCATTGCCTTAGTATACTTGACCCTAAAGCATCATGGATTCAGCTATGCAGATAATATTCTGCCCCGTGACATACTAATTGATAACAAAATGGAAAGTGATTTAAGGACAGCATGTAGTACTTGAGAACAAAAGGCAAGATCTGAAAGCCACAAGCCATCATCAATCACCAAATCAAAACATGGATCATAACCAGCTAGTTTTTTGACAAGCTTAGAGAATATCAAATATTAGAAAGAGAGAGAGAGAGGGAGGAAAGGAGGAAAGGAGGGAGGGAGGCAGAGGGAGAGAGAGAAAGAAAAGGAGAAGGAAAGGAAAAGAAAGCAAAGGAAAAAAGAAAACCATAGAGAGTATATCGAATGTAACAAATATGCATCACTGATAATATAATGTTGGCAAAATCTGTGTTCATAAACTAGTAACACTTTGTTCTTTATGTAACAGAGGCAAAACAACAAACTGGCCTCTCTTTTGTACTTTATACACCCATCTATCATCTGCAAACCTTCAGATTACCAAATATGCTGTAACAATATAAAAATAGTTACCAATAACAGTACTGTATGCTCTTAGTTTTTTCATTAACTGTGACATACAGTTACCTTTCACATATGAAACTGTGTTATTTGAATAAGACATATGAATTAACTTGGGTAGTTTACCCTAATATGTATCCCAACAATTTCTGTTATTGAACCAACTTCCTGAGCTGCCAAACTTAGTATTTTATACTTATTTCAATCTCTCTCCCTTTTCAGTCCCCCCAATTAATAGAGAATTAACCCTTTAAAATTTTCTTTCCCTATTATCCCTAATTTTCACATCAATTGCCTTAATTTTCATAAACTTTTATATTCCTTAACTATATAGGCATATTTGAGAATCATTATTGGGTTACCCAAAAACTTCATTCAGGGTTTTTGTACCATCTTATGGGAAAATCTGAAGAACTTTCTGGCCAATCCAATATTATCAGTGTTCTTCCAGGTTTATAAAAATATTGTTTTCCCCGATACTGTTATTATTATAGTGCCTCTCTCAGCTTTATAAGAATGTTGGTATTTAGTAACTTCTTTTCCTATTTCCACTTACTCATTCAATCTTCATAGACTTGTTTCTTTTTATTATTCAATTTAAAAATAGTAATCTACTGTGCTCTCAATAACTAAAATACAAACTCACTTAAGTTTTTAAAATCATTTAATTGACCCTCTCACACATTCCTTTCTCTATGATCATGGAGACAAGGAGAGGAAATTCTGAAGCAGAGTTGTTCTTTCTAAAGTGGCTTCAAAGGTAATATGAGATGACTAGAGGATTGAAAAAAAGAAAAAACAAGATTACTGGGCTTAACAGGGACAAGGCTTACAAGCCAAAATAAAGTACCTGTGTATTCAGGTGTAGAAAGGCTCTGAATCACACATTTGTCTTTCAGACATGTGTGGACAGAGTGATAGTAATTTTCTCATCATCACAAAATAGTGTCCATTTACTAAAGAAATAAAAATATTAATAACAAAACTTAAAAATATAATTTATTTTCTTTAAAATATAGTAATACCTTTTTTTCTATTATAATACAAAATACTACTTATAATTATAGTCTAAAACCAAAACACTGAAGGTTTCTTATAAGAACTCTTTTTAGTCTAATGTAAGGTAAAGAGCCTAAGGTAGCTAAGAATGAGATTGCCCCTCAAATTCTGAACAAGACATTTTCCAAACAGATAAAACAATTACTAATATATACAGAGTGGAAGGTAAAATTATGAAACTAAGATAATACTCTAGAAATTCTGCTTTTACATCCAAATTAATTCTAATATTCATATTCACAGGTAATACTTTGTTAGATATCATATCTTGATTTTTAGGTTAATATATCTATAAATTAATAAAAAGACACAAACCTACAATTTCTGTTCATATCTCTTTCCCCCTAGATCCTTTGCTGTAGCTTCCTAATAAAGGGAAAAACAAGCATAAGCCTGTTTAGGAAGCACAGATTAGTTACTATGGTTTTTTGTTGTTGTTGTTGTTTTGTTTTTGTTTTTGGAAGGGGTAGGGTTACTACTTCTCTTTCTTCCCTGTAGTGAGGATAAGAAAGTCATGTGAAACCCTCTGGGATAGGATGAAAAAGAAAATAGGTATTATTCATATGTGGGTCTATTCTATTTCCCTTAGGAAAATTAAACCAATTTGGTAACTAAGATCTGGACATGTATCATAGTACTGAGATTATCTGATGGCCTTTAAATTTAATAAAAAATGAAGCCAAAGAAGTCAACTAGATAGTCTTCTATTTTCAGGAATGTGTGATATGATGTAAAGAAAATGAACTTATCTTGGAGGGAGCTCTGAAAGAGCCATTAATGAAAAAAAAAAAAAAGATTCAAAGTGCTTAAATAACCCAGCAGCAGACTAGAAACCCAAGAAAATTATCAAATAGTTATTTAATTTTAGGGGTAAAAAAAAAGCCAATGAGAATTTGATGTGTGATGCAGGGAACTCAAAGCTGGTGCTCTGTGACAACCTGGAGGGATGGGGTGAGGAGGGAGGTGGGAAGGGAGGTTCAGGAGGGAGGGGACACATGTATGACTATGGCCAGTTCATGTTGATATATGGCAAAAACCATAAGAATATTATAAAATAATTATCCTCCAATTAAAAAATTTTTAAAGAGCCAGTGGGATTTCTAGGAAGATGACAGAATAATAAATGTTCACTTTTAGAAAATCTATCATAGAACAACCAAACTACCAGAATCAATAAAAAGCAGACCAAAACATAACAAGATAAAATTAAGAATATCATATAACTCTGAAGAAGAAATAAGAGTAAAACTCAACATTCAAAAAACTAAGATCATGACATCTGGTCCTATCACTTCATGGCAAGTAGATGGGTAAAAAGTGGAAACTGTGGCACATTTCATTTTCTTGGGCTCCAATCAACATGGTGACTGCAGCCATGAAATTAAAAGATGCTTGCTCCTTGGAAGAATAGCTATGACAAATCTAGACAGCATAGTAAAAAGCAGAGACATTACTTTGCTGGCAAAAGTCAAAGCTATGGTTTTCCCAGTAGTCATGTATGGATGTGAGAGCTGGACCATAAAGAAGGCTGAGCTGAAGAATTGATGCTTTCAAACTGTGGTGCTGGGGAAGACCCTTGAGAGTCCCTTGGACTGCAAGGAGATCAAACCAGTCAATCCTAGAGGAAATCAACCCTGAATATTCATTGGAAGGACTGATGCTGAAGCTCCACTACTTTGGCCACCTGATATGAAGAGTTGACTCACTGGAAAAGACCAATGCTGGGAAAGATTGAAGGCAAGAGGATAAGGGAACGAAAGAGGATGAGATGGTTGGATGGCATCACTGACTCAATAGACATGAGTTTGAGCAAACTCAGGGAAATACTGAATGACAGGGAAGCCTAGTGTGCTGCAGTTCATGGGGTCACAAAGAGTCAGAGACACAACTTAGTGACTGAACAACAACAATGTAACTCTAAAGTTAACTTAAGTCTAAGGAACAAGTATTAAAAACTACCAAAAGGGGAGTAGAGGTTGCAAGGGGTCCAAGAAGACATCTAAAATGGTGAAAGTTCTTAAACTCCTTGAATATCCAATAGATATAAATCAACTATTTTAAAGGATAAAAGAAGAAACAGTGACTGCTTTCACAGGAAACACATTACAACAGTAAAACTGTTAAAAGTTTGAGAGTCCATGCAGAGAAAAATTGATTTCTTTGGGTCAAGCATCAATGAAGACCTGCAATACAGCTAACATAAATCACATATGAAGTAGTAAAGAGATCAGACCAGATCAGATCAGTCGCTCAGTCGTGTCTGACTCTTTGCAACCCCATGAATCGCAGCACGCCAGGCCTCCCTGTCCATCACCAACTCCTGGAGTTCACTCAGACTCACGTCCATCGAGTCAGTGATGCCATCCAGCCATCTCATCCTCTGTTGTCCCTTCTCCTCCTGCCCCCAATCCCTCCCAGCATCAGAGTCTTTTCCAATGAGTCAACTCTGCGCATGAGGTGGCCAAAGTACCGGAGTTTCAGCTTTAGAATCATTCCTTCCAAAGAAATCCCAGGGTTGATCTTCAGAATGGACTGGTTGGATCTCCTTGAAGTCCAAGGGACTACCAGAATACAAAACCAACAGATCTGGTGGGGGTGGGGGGAGGGGTGGGGTGGGGAGGACAAAAAGCTATTATCATCTCACCTCCTTGGACACAGTTATTCTGGTGCAATATTAAGAAAAGCAATTGTTCCCTTAGATTTACTTAAAATATATTCTTTGAAATCTTCATCCTAATACCATTTAATCTAGCTGCTTTTCTGATGACTAAAAGATCATATGGCCACAAGAGCCTGCATTCTGGATGTCCCACTGTCTTGCAGCCCTTATTATTCAACAAAAACTTGAATCTCAAACTATATAACTTCTGCTTCTTAAACACAGAGATCCAGTTTATCTGGGCACAAAGGAATTGTGTTACCTTTACTGTGGGCTCCTCCACACTGTAACACACTTCCTCGAGCTCTCATGGCATTCCCCCTGCACAGTGCCCACCCCACCATCAATCTCCAAAGCATCACTAACAGATAGTCACTGAGTGTAAAAGTCTTGTAAGAATCGAGAAGTTCTCCTAAAACTAAATGCTAAATATGATTGTTCTCCAAATGCAAATAAGAATGAATGTAAACACTTCAAAGGGATCCATTTCACCGGCAGACTCTCATTCCAATAGCTATATTCCAATCTTATCCTCCCTCTCTTCCCTTGTTTCTGAATCCTCAAATCTTTAAAAATAATAATAATAATAATGCTCCCAACTGCTCTCACCTTGACTATTCACCCAAACAATTTATTCTTGCTGCTACCTTCTATCTTCTACCATTAAAAGATGTGTACTCCTTGGAAGAAAAGCTATGACCAACCTAGACAGCATATTAAAAAGCAGAGACATTACTTTACCAACACAGGTCCATCTAGTCAAAGCTATGGTTTTTCCAGTAGTCATGTATGGATGTCTGACTTGGACTATAAAGAACTGATACTTTTGAACTGTGATGTTGGAGAAGACTCTTGAGAATCCTTTGCACTTCAAGGAGATCAAACCAGTCAATCCTAAAGGAAATCAGTCCTAAATATTCATTGGAAGGACTGAAGCTGAAGCTCCACTACTTTGGCCACCTGATATGAAGAGTTGACTCACTGGAAAAGACCGATGCTGGGAAAGATTGAAGGCAGGAGGAGAAGGGGACAACAGAGGATGAGATAGTTGGATGGCATCACTGACTAGATGGACATGAGTTTGATCAAGCTCTGGGAGTTGGTGATGGACAGGGAAGCCTGGTGTGCTGCAGTCCATGGGGTTGCAAAGAGTCAGACATGACTGAGTGACTGAACTGACTGACTGATCTTCTACCACACCACATCAGCCCAAAGTGCTACTCTTTTCACAGCCCAATCCACCCATCAAGATGTCTTCCTAAACACCGTGAAACTGATACAATATAGGCATGTCATATATTCTCTATTTGCCTCTCTAAATCATCTCTCTGACCTATGGACTGTATCACTGGGGTTCCCTTGCCATTTGGCTTATAATTTCACTCTTCCAGTGAGAGGCACTAACAAATTAAAAGGCAGGGGGAAGAAGGTCAGGGTATTTATTCTTCCACTTACTCTCTGCCAGGCTGAGGGCTAGCAATGAATATATTCCTCTACTGAAGGCCACGATTCCTGTTAAGCGGGCAGACTTTTCCTATAGCTGTAAATTTCATGGAGTTCCAGTAACTTCTTCCAGACCTTGTCCCTTTACGTTCATAGCTAGTTCAAAATGATTATTATCTTGTTGGTTTCCCTTAACTCTGCCCACACCTTCATTAAATTCTCTTCAGACACCCCATCTGAGTGTGCCATCATTTCCTGCCAGAATCCTGGCTGATTCAGCAGGGAGGAAAAGAAACTAATTAAAAATTATATTGGCATCCTTAGAGAGATTACAGAGAATGAAATATTCATAATACAAGAATTGGTTGTTCTGAGAAAGGAACAATCAGAGAATAAGAAAGAGTTCTTGAAAATTAAAAACATTACTACTGAATAAACAGGGCTTCCCTCGTAGCTCAGATGGTAAAGAATCTGCCTGCAATGAAGGAGACCCAGGTTTGATTCCTGGATTCCGAAGATCCCCTGGAGAAGGAAATGACAACCCACTCCAGTATTCCTGCCTGGAGAATCCCATTGACAGAAGAGTTTGGCAGGCTACAGTCCATGGGGTTGCAAGAGTTGGACACGACTTAGGGACTAAACCACCACCACTGAATAAACACATCAGCAGAAGCATTAAAGAACAGAACCAGGCTGAAGAGCTAATTTATAATTTGGAAGACAAATTTGAGGGAACTCTCCAGGGTGTAGAGTAAAAAAGACAAAAAAAAAAAAAAAAGGGACATATGGGAAAAGATTAAGATGGAGCTCTAATACTCACCTAACAGTAGGTCCAAAAGGACAGATATAACAGAGATAATGAAGAAAAAGAATAGTTTGAGATTCAAATCTTTATATTGAAATACATGGAGTGCAATAGATTAATAATAAAAGATATGTAGAGAGAGACACACACACACACTCTAACATGTGAGAGATTTGCTTGAGGGTATATATAACCAAGAAGGAGAAAGTGAAAGTGAACATCACTCAGTCATGTCTGACTCTTTGCGACCCCAAGGACTGTACAGTCCATGGAATTCTCCAGGCCAGAATACTTGAGTGGGTAGCCTTTCCCTTCTCCAGGGGATCTTCCCAACTCAGGGATTGACCCCAGGTCTCCCACATTGCAGGTGGATTCTTTACCAGCTGAGCCACAAGGGAAGCCCTTGCAATGATTAATAATAAAAGATAGGTAGAGAGAGAGAGACACACACACACTCTAACACATACTAACAATATTTCAAAACTCTAAGGATGAAAAAAAAATCTTAAGTTCCCTGAACATCCTTGTCCTTAGAAAATATAGGATAAAGTATTTTAGAGGAGAAGTGCTTGTAACTTTCAAGAAGTTCAGCAAAAGGAGAGAAAAAAATTAGAGAAAGGCACTGTGGCAAAATGTTAATTTATGAATTAAGGATACTTGGTATTTACTACATTATTCATTGATCTGTTCAAGAGTTGTTGTTTTGTTTTTTTTTTTTTTTTTAAGTTGGAGCAAAAGAAAAGGTTCCCAGAGAAAGGTAAAATAAAACAAACAAAAACAGGTTTCATTAAAAAAGAATGAGACTCAGACTGACATAAGATTTCTCATTATAAACACTGCTGCTGCTGCTACTAAGTCGCTTCAGTCATGTCCGACTCTGTGAGACCCCATAGACGGCAGCCCACCAGGCTCCCCCGTCCCTGGGATTCTCCAGGCAAGAACACTGCAGTGGGTTGCCATTTCCTTCCCCAATGCATGAAAGTGAAAAGTGAAAGTGAAGTCACTCAGTCGTGTCCGACTCCTAGCAACCCCATGGACTGCAGCCTACCAGGCTCCTCCGTCCATGGGATTTTCCAGGCAAGAGTACTGGAGTGGGGTGCCATTGCCTTCTCCGCTATAAAAGTCGCTTCAGTCGTGTCCGACCCTGTGTGGCCCCATAGACAGCAGCCCATCAGGCTCCACCGTCCCTGGGATTCTCCAGGCAAGAACACTGCAGTGGGTTGCCATTTCCTTCTCCAATGCAGGAAAGTGAAAAGTGAAAGTGAAGTCACTCAGTTGTGTCCGACTCTAGCGACCCCATGGACTGCAGCCTACCAGGCTCCTCCGTCCATGAGATTTTCCAGGCAAGAATACTGGAGTGGCTTGGTGCTAGAAAATGATGGAACATCTCCACAGTTCTGTGAAAATGATTTTAGTCTGGAATTTTAATGAACCATAATAAAACCTGAGGGCAGAGTAAAAACACAAATAACCAAGGGTCAAATCCTTAAATCCCACATACTGTTGAAGAAAAAATTATACTGAGTTTATGCAATCTAAGCAACCTAGCAGTGAAATACTCAAATGAAAAAGCAGTTGAAACTGCATCTTCATTACTATCCTGGTAATTCAAGTGAAAGTCATTCAGTCATGTCTGACTGACTCTTTGTGACCCCATGGGTATAGTCCATGGAATTCTCTAGGCTAGAATACTGGAGTGGGTAGCCTTTCCCTTCTCCAGAGGATCCTCCCAACCCAGGGATCGAACCCAGGTCTCCTGCATTGCAGGCAGATTCTTTACCAGCTGAGCCACAAGGGAAGCCCAAGAATACTGGAGTGGGTAGCCTATCCCTTCTCCAGCATATCCTCCCAACCCAGGAATCAAACCTGGATCTCCTGCATTGCAGGTGGATTCTTTACCAGTTGAGCTATCAGAGAAGCCTGCTAGTCCAAAACATTGTATCAATTATTACTGAAACACTGCAATAGCTTTTTAACTGGTTTTTGTGCTTGCATTGCTGTACCCCTCTTATCCATTCCCACACAGGAGCCCATGTAATTTTATTATGATTTAATATTATATCTTATTTTTTAATGTAGGTAATATATTCACATTAAAAAATACATTGAAAATAGAAGGTACAAAAAGGCATTACATCTTTGAGACCTAAACAGTGGTGTCCCTGCACTTTAGAGGGCTCATTACAGGCCTCTTTCAGGTGCACCCCTCCAGTAGCTGAAGAGCACTTCCCTGGTGGCTCAGAGGGTAAAGCATCTGCCTGTGATGTGGGAGACCCAGGTTTGATCCCTGGATCGGGAAGATCGCCTGGAGAAGGAAATGGCAATCCACTCCAGTATTCTTGCCTGGAGAATCCCATGGACAGAGGAGCCTGGTGGGCTACAGTCCACGGGGTTGCAAAGAGTCAGACACCACAGAGCGACTACACTTACACTTATACACAGAGTCAAGGACATATTCATCCAGATCATGTTCCAAGTACTTGAATCCTGGGACTCTCCGCCCAAATGGGCTAAGCCCTCTTCCAGGGCTTTATGGCTTGTCCTCCTTTTGGCTGAACACAGGGCCCATCAGGACACCTCTAGGTCCAGGAAGTGGGCAAGTGGTAGCTATATGTGTGGTGTGCATAGAGTTCTGATATGAGGGCAGGTGTCTAGTCTTCTTGGTATAAGTCAAAAGAGTGGGGTTGGAATAGGAGGACAGGGTAAGCAGGCTACGTGCTGGCTGTATCAGAGTGAATCTGGGAAACAGTACACTGAAAAAAGCATCAGTCCCAACTCTGTCCCCAGTCAAAAGATTTCCCTTTCCAAAGACAACCACTGTTTTTGACACAAGAATGATCATTTTAAATAACAAATCTGAAAATGTAATCTCCAACCTAAAATGTAGTGGGTTCTCCATTATTTTTCAGATAAAATCCAAAATCCTTAAAATGGTCAACACGGTGCTTCTTAGACTATAATGTGCATTACAGTCACTTGGGGATTCAAATCTGATTCAGAAGGACTAGGGTGAGGATGAGATTCTGCATTTCTAACAACTTCCTAGATGACACAGATGCTACTGGTCTATAGGCCGCAGTAGAGGGCCTAAAGAGATTACTATTTCTTTTTAAGTTATAATTTCAGCTATCCCAGTTAGGGAAAGAGACATTCCTCCTGGTCTACCTACCTCATTTTGAAGCTGCAGTTGATACAGGCAGATGGGAGGGTAGATGGACATTGCTAGTTAATTGGGCATCTGTTTGTATTTGCTAGCACTATCCTAAGGAGCCTAGAAATGAACAAGAAAAAGTCTCCATCTTCAAGGAGCTTACAACCTAGTAGGGCAGATAGAATCAAAAAGTAAGCTTAAGTTAGTAACAATGTCAGGTAGTGTTTGGGGTTAAGAAGAAAAATAAATCAACATAAGGAGCTAGCAGGTAAGAAGACTCACTATTTTAGACAACTGAGTCATATACAAGGATAGATTTAACGTTTTTGCCATACTAAGTACCAAGGTAGGCACTATGCTGAGAACCTTAGAGATAAAGGTGCTATTATCTCACTGATATGAGGCGCTATTGTCTTATTTTGCTGGTAATAAAACTGAAAACTTGAGATGTTGAGTAACTTGTCCAAGGTTAAACAGCTAGAAGAACCAGGATATGGACCCTGCCAGTATGACTATTTCCAACTTCTGTATTAGTGAACTTTTGCTGAGGAAAACCACAACCCCCAAATTTCAGTGGCTGGCAGTGCTGCTGTGCTCAGCTGGGCTCTCTGGGTCTTAACAGTCTTGAAGCAAGACTTGAACTTTTAATATCTAAACTGCCAGGTGTGGGCCTGCCCCAGTTTATGACAAACATAAGTAACTCAAGTACCAATATCACCAGATATACCACAAGAGGATCAGCAGACCAAGAGGGATAAGCTAACATTGAATCAGCAAAATTTTCCCTTTGTTGGTATAAAACTCCCAGATTTCAATCACTTGAACTTATCTCTAAAGTTTAAGAAAAGCAAGTTTAATATGCAGTGGGTCACTTAGTTTTTGCAGTAGTTCTTAATCTTTTAGGGTTATAACGTCTTGGGAAATCTGATAAAACTTGGGCTCTCCCCCAAGAAATAAAGCTCATCAGTGTACACAGCTTTGCATTCAATCTATAGGGTACACAGGGCCCTAGAAAAGCCAAAATTCCCAATTTAAGAATCTGTAAACTGTAGCATCTGCCAAAATCAATCTCTTGTGCAAAAACTTCTATCTATTCCCTGGTGAACAACAGTGATTCTCTTTTACTAATTATTTCATTTAATTAAAAGAACATGAACTCTAATTATTAGCAATCAAAAACATGTTATCATTAGTCACTTGGTCGTGTCCGACTCTTGCAACTCATGTACTGTAGCCCACCAGGCTCCTCTGTCCGTGGGATTTCCCAGGCAAGAATTCTGGAGTGGGTTGCCAATTCCTTCTCCAGGGGATCTTCCTTACCCAGGGATTAAACACAAGTCTCCCACACTTCAGGCAGATTCCTTACTGTTGAACCACCCATGAAGCCCAATCAAATCAAAAATACAGTTTTGTAATCTAATACAGCTTTGCAGCAAAAAAACAAAAGGCACCTCGCTAGCTGTTAAGAACTAATTATTTCCACTTCCCTGAAGACAAGTTTTACTATCAATTATCTGTATATGAATTAGTCATCAATATTTTTATTCTGTGGTGGCTAACTTTCCCTCTACACTTAGTGGCTTACAATAAGTATGTTGTTAAATACAACTCTGGTCCTTCAGAAATACAAGTATAATTATAAATTATCCTAAGTTACATAAAACTTTTTTTTATTAGAGGAAGGTAAATTTGCCCACTCCTCCCCCAAATCATGAAACTTTCATAGCGTACTACTGGCCTTACTCTATTTTCTTTATAAACACAGTACTACTAAAATATAAAACTAAAATATAAAACCAAATAGCCTGCAATTCAGGAGACCTGGATTTGATCCCTGGGTTGGGAAGATCCCCTGGAGAAGGGAATGGCTACCCGCTCCCGTATTATTGCCCAGAGAATTCCATAGGCAGAGGACAAATATAAACAGGTAAATTTATATTATTTACATTCAACAGAATCAATCATAAAATATTCTTTGGTTTTGGAGTCAGAATAGTGTTACAATGAATAAACTTCAGAGACTTAAATGCTTGAATGTGAATTCTAGCTTTGTCATGTATACAACTAGCCAGGTGAATAGGGACAAATTAGATAACCTCTTTGTGCCTAAGCTTCCTCTTATTAAATGGGTAAGGTAATGGATGCATACAAGCACAGTACTTAGAATGGCACACGAAGAAACAGTCCAAGCACTGAATGTAAGCTATATGAGGTTAGAGATTTTTTAATCTCTTTTGCCCATTGATGTACATAGTGCTTGCTGCTGCTAAATCACTTCTGTCGTGTCTGACTCTGTGTGACCCCATAGGCAGCAGCCCACCAGGCTCCCCCGTCCCTGGGATTCTCCAGGCAAGAACACTGGAGAGGGTTGCCATTTCCTTCTCCAGTACATAGTGCTTCGAATAGTGCTAAAAACAGCAGGTGCTCAATAAATATTTGTGGAATGAAGGACTGATACCACTATTATCAACATGGTGATTTCTGGATAGATGAAAAAGAAAACTGAACCATATAAGCTCAGCTACTTAAACCTGAAAAATTTCCCCTTCTCCCCAAACTCCCTCCCTCTAAAAACAAAAGGGAAACAAGCATTCTTCAGTTGCACATCCAACTCTTCTAAGGCTCACAGCACCAAAATATGATCGATAAGCTGGATTTCAGTTGAGTAAGAGTGCCATCTAGTGTTCATAAAAGCTACAACAAGCTGAAAATTCAGAGTAAATTTTCAGTGTGAAGACAAAAAACCCTATAAATGCAAAATTCATTAAGAAAATCTGCTTTATCAACAGCCAAGGTCTTTAAAAGCAAGGTATTTCTATAGAAAATTAAAGAATTAAATCTGTAAAACTTAGTATATACCATATTTGAAGAAACACTTCAGAGAGTATGCTCAAGTTCTACATACCATAAAGGTCATCCTGCTGTGAGTGGTGCACTGAGCTTGTTTTCCTTTCAATGGGATATGTTCATTGGTCTTATGAGAAGAAACAGAAGTATCCATCATAAACATTTTGGAAAAGTGTAAAAGAGTATGAACCACAGCCTAGAGGTAACTATTGTTAGCATTTGGAGATTTTACATATAACCAGAGATCAAATTGCCAACATCAGCTGGATCATCGAAAAAGCAAAAGAGTTCCAGCAAAACATCTATTTCTGCTTTATTGACTATGGCAAAGCCTTCGACTGTGTGGATCATAATAAACTGTGGAAAATTCTTCAAGAGATGGGAATACCAGACCACCTGACCTGCCTCTTGAGAAACCTATACGCAGGTCAGGAAGCTACAGTTAAAACTGGACATGGACCAACAGACTGGTTCCAAATGGAAAAGGAGTACATCAAGGCTGTATATTGTCACCCTGTTTATTTAACTTATATGCAGAGTACATCATGAGAAATGCTGGGCTGGAAGAAGCACAAGCTGGAATCAAGATTGCCGGGAGAAATATCAATATCTAAAATTGCAGCCATGAAATTAAAAGACGCTTACTTCTTGGAAGGAAAGTTATGACCAACCTAGATAGCATATTCAAAAGCAGAGACATTACTTTGCCAACAAAGGTCCGTCTAGTCAAGGCTATGGTTTTTCCAGTGGTCATGTATGGATGCAAGAGTTGGACTGTGAAGAAAGCTGAGCACCAAAGAATTGATGCTTTTGAACTGTGGTGTTGGAGAAGATTCTTGAGAGTCCCTTGGACTGCAAGGAGATCCAACCAGTCCATTCTAAAGGAGATCAGTCCTGGGTGTTCATTGGAAGGACTGATGCTGAAGCTGAAACTCCAATACTTTGGCCACCTCATGCGAAGAGTTGACTCATTGGAAAATACCCTGATGCTGGGAGGGATTGGGGGAAGGAGGAGAAGGAGACGACAGAGGATGAGATGGCTGGATGGCATCACTGACTTGATGGATGTGAGTTGGGTAAACTCCAGGAGTTGGTGATGGACAGGGAGGCCTGGCATGCTGTGATTCATGGGGTCGCAAAGAGTCGGACACTACTGAGCGACTGAACTGAACTGATCCTTGATTTAAAATATACATGGAAAATATTTTAATTTTCACCAAATATTTGGCCAAAATACGAAAAATTAAATATGATAAAAATTATAAATAATCTTTTAAACTTAAAAGATTTCTCTACAATTAAAAAAAAAGAAACCTAGCCTCAACTTAACATTGTATTCAGTGGAGTACAATTTTTTTAAATTGCTTTCAGTTATACAATCATTTTGGTCCGGTTTTACAATAGTCAAAATCTATAAGAACTGGGGCTTATAAAATGAAAAAAGAAATTATTTCATCTTTTCTCTCTTAGAAACTACAAAATTGATAGTAAAGCATACCAATTTGGATTTGGGATATTTGAATAAAAATTTAGGTTTGCCATAATGTTTGTTATTAAATTAAATGATAATTATTTGTTATTCAACTAAATAATATTCAATAACAATATTATTATTATTCAATTTGAGAATGCTCATAAAAGTTTTCTGAGAAACCTGTATGCAGGTTAAGAAGCAACAGTCAGAACCAGACATGCAACAGACTGATTCAAAACTGAGAAAGAAGTTCATCAAGGCTGTATATTGTCACCCTGCTTATTCAACTTATATACAGAGTACATCATTTGAAAAGCCGGGGTGGATAAATCCCAAGCTGGAATCAAGATTGCCAGGAGAAATATCAATGACCCCAGCTATGCAGATGATATCACTCTAATGGCAGAAAACAAAGAGGAACTAAAGAGGCTCTTGATGAGGGTGAAAGTGGTGAGTGAAAAAGCTAGCTTAAAACTCAACATTCAAAAAACTAAGATCATGGCATCCGGTTCCATTACTTCATGGCAAACAGATGGGAAAAAAATGGAAACAGTGACAAATTTTATTTTCTTGGGCTCCAAAACCACCATGGATGGTAACTGCAGCCATGAAATTAAAAGAAGCTTGCTCCTTGGAAGAATAGTTATGACAAACCTAGACAGCATATTAAAAAGCAGAGACATCACTTTGCTGACAAAGGTCCTGTATACTCAAATCTGGAGAAGGCAATGGCACCCCACTCTAGTACTCTTGCCTGGAAAATCCCATGGATGAAGGAGCCTGGTGGGCTGCAGTCCATGGGGTCGCTAAGAGTCGGACACAACTGAGTGACTTCACGTTCACTTTTCACTTCCATGCATTGGAGAAGGAACTGGCAATCCACTCCAGTGTTCTTGCCTGGAGAATCCCAGGGACGGGGGAGCCTGGTGGGCTGTGGTCTATGGGGTTGCATAGCGTCAGACACGACTGAAGTGACTTAGCAGCAGCAGCAGCATACTCAAATCTGTGGTTTTCCCAGTAGTCATGTACAGATGTGAAAGCTGGACCATAAAGAAGGCTGGTGTGTTAGTCACTCAGTCGTGTCCAACTCTTTGTGACCCCATGGACTGCAGCCCACCAGGCTCTGCCCGTGGAATTCTCCAGGCAAGAAGACTGGAGTGGGTTGCCATTTCGGCTTAGCGCTGAAGAACTGCTTTCAAACTGTGGAGCTGGAGAAGACTCCTGAGGGTCCCATGGACTGCAAGATCAAAACAATCAATCCTAAAGGTAATCAACCCTGAATATTCATTGGAAAGACTGATGCTGAAGCTCCAATACTTTGGCTACCTATTGCAAAGAGCCAACTCATTGGGAAAGATCTTGATGGTGGGAAAGATTGAGGGCAAGAAGAGAAGGGGGCAACAGAGAATGAGATGGTTAATGGTATCATCAACACCATAATGTTCATGAGTCTGAGCAAATTAGGAGACAGTGAAGGACAGGGAAGCCTAGCATGCTGCAATCCATGGGGTCGCAGAGTTGGACATGACTGAGCGACTGGACAACAATATAAGTGTTTTTGGCTTTAATTCCCTTTCCCCTCAAATCATAGATACAGCTGAGATTTGATTCATAACTTATTAGATAGTCATTGAAAGATGAAAAGAAAGCTGTCTGCCACTTTCTACCTTTTGGACAAATGCTGTTTTTATATTGGGACAAAGAGTGGGAATCAGGGAATTTCCTAGGATCACATGGGAATAACAGGGTCAGAAGAGTCATGGGGGAATATGGAGGAAAAAAAGACCAAGAAGCTGCCAGAGAGAGGTGGACGGGCCTCTCCAACTGAACCTTGGTGGGCCCTGGTGTGAGGCTCCTTTATCTGGAGACTGGTTGCAAGGCTGAGGAGAGGGGCAGAGCCTGGCCTCACACTATCACTTGCTGGACTACACTCTCTTCCAGGCATTAATCACGTTCCTGGACATATAACCTAACGCATAACTCTCTTCATGGTAGGCAGGGAGGTCAATTCTCCCCAGCACCTAGTTTAGGAGATAAGTTGTTGTGGTAAGTTGCTTTAAAATGACTCCCACGGATCTGTGCCCTGTCTCCTGTCATTCACTCTATTGTGTAATATGCTCCCCTTCAGTGTGGGCTGAACTTGTGTTTTGCGTCTAATGAACAGATTAAGGTAGAAGTGATGACATGTCTCTTCCAAGATTTGGTTACAAAAGACTGACTTCTGTCACGCTGGCATTCATTCGCTGGTACCTTGTCTCTGGCTCTTCTCAGGTGCTCTCTCTGCAGAAGCAAGTGGAGAGACCCACATGGCAACGAACAGAGAGAGCTGCCAGTCAATTACCAGCAAGGAACTGAGGTTCTCAATCTGACAACTCTCAAGGAACTGAATCCTTCCCATAGCATGTGAACTTGTTATGAAGCAATAGATAACTAATTCAGCTGTTACACAAAGAGACTTCTCAGGCCCACCTGAGAGACTATACCCTGAGAGTCTCTGTCGCTGGCTTATGGCAGCCTCGCTAGTCACACAAAAGCCTGGACCTGGCTTGTCCCCTTGGCACAACTGGCCATTTCTTTTGTGGGTTTACAGATTAGGTTCTCCTCAGTTCACCTGCCTGGTCTCTCCTTCCTACCCAAAGGCTTTTGCACTTCAACATCTGAAATAAATAACAGAACACCTGAGCAAAACTCCTAGCTCCATGTTTTAGTGACCAGACTATGAATCTAAGGTGCATGTGTGGTTTTCTAAGACAAACACTCATCCTGACTATATATTATTAGTTTTATTGCTTTCTGGAATTTGTTTACTATTTACCAACTAGTATGAAAATACTTTAGTGTTTTGACAAGTACTGCTGTGCCAGCGCATACTGACTATCAGCTCTAGTTTATGCTGTAAGGTTAGATCATCAGATAATATTTAAGATCTTAGTTCTATTTCCTTCAATGAGTTTTTAAACATAGTTAATGTAATTTTTACAACTCCTTTTAGCCAGCTCAGTCTTTATGATAGTATCACCACATGGAAACTGCCAAGCTAAAGGGGTTTTATTTATAATGCCCAACAGTATAGTGAGAAGAAGCTTCGACAAAAGTCATAGTTATATATTCTTACATGCACTGACAGACAGCAAAAGGAAAAAAGGAGGGGGGGAGCCACAAAAAGGAAACAAAAATGAGGCCAAAACTTAGTCTGTAGGAAAGAACAACAGAGCATTAGTTACAGCCAGTCATGAGAGGTTTGGTTTGGGCATGTTGGGGATAGCAGCAGTGTGTACTTGTGTAAACAAACAGATAAGCTGAGAAGAAAAGTTAATTATTACATTAAAATTTATTTGCTCCACTAAGCTGTCTTTATGACCCAACCCATTCTGATCTTTCCTTGCACTGAATTGCTTTAACACTTTATATGTCACGAAATTTTTTCACACTGATTTTAAGTCATTTTCTAATATGAAAGTAATGTGTGCTCAAGAACAAAAACAAAAAGCTATAGGAAAACAGATTAGTGCTTGAGGATGAAGAGTAAGACTTCACTTCCTGACTCTCAGTATTCACTACTTGAGTTAAGTTGCTTAATCTGTTTCCTCATCTATAAAATGTAAAACTCACATCAGAGAATGGCTGTATCTACAAAACTAGATATTGCAGTGAAACGGGCCTTCAAGGGAAGTGCATGGGTAGTTTGTAAAAATTCTTCCAGAATGCAAATGTAAACTTCAAATACAAAAAGGCAGTAATACAGTAAAAAGTGAGTTTTGCGGATCTGGTTTGACACAGGCAGTGTCACCAGCAGCTGCACCATCTTTAGGAGCATCAGGGGCAGGGAAAGCAGCACCCAAGCCGGCTCTAAATGCTTCTTCTCCATGAGACAGCCTAGCTTTTGAGATGTTCCTGTTTCCTTAGCTAAATAAAGCAGAAACTTAATCTAATCTCCCAGCAAGGAGGGTATCCATATTTGTATATTTGTTTTGTTTTGGGAAGATAGCTTCCTAAAAACCCATAACCCACTTGCAAATCTTGCAAATGTTGTATGCCAAAAGCTAATAACAAAGGCTGGCATATAGTAAGCACTCAATAAAATTAAGTATTTATTAATGATTATTCTAAAAAGAAAAATTAAAATCTCCAACAATCCCACCTCTAAAAGAGAACCAGACTTTCAGTATTGTTTTAGTACAAGCAGGTTTCCTGACATTTCCCTGCTCTATAAATATATATATATATATGTGTGTGTGTGGTCTGTTATTTTAAAAGTTGCATTTCGACTTAAATATATGTATATATTTTCTTTTCTTATACGTTCTAAAACAACTTTCAATAACTGTTAAAGTCCTTTATATAGTGCACCATAATTTAATAACAGTTATTGGATATTTAGGTTACCAACTTATATATAATAATGGATAAATACAACACATTTATATCATAAATGAGACTATAGAGATTATTATACATAAATCTTAATTCAGATGATTTCTTAGATGTGGAATTGTTACTATGCACATACAATCCCATTAAGAGTCACACTATTGTCGTCACACTATTGTCAACACACTATCATAAAATTTAACATTTTTAGTGAAAGTGTTGATTTGTTCTTAATCTCTTTTCTCCAAATCACTGCAAAACTCTTGATAGTAGTGATGTTTTCAGCTTCTCTTTATATCTCATAACAGTGCTAGGCACAAAGAAAAATTCTAAATGAATTCTTACTTTAAAAAAGTATTTCCATTTCAGCTTTGAATGGAGAGGGAGGTCAGCTAGAGGTATACTGAGGTTCAGGGAAAAAAATCCTGCTATTAATTATTTTGTGAAAGGAAAAAGAACTATAATTTAGTTTTGTTCCAAAAATAAAAAGCATTCAATACAAATATGTAGTACAGGTTTGACTTCACATTTGACTACACAACCACTTCCAAGTTCAAAGAAGGAGCCAAACACCGGTATAAATTGGAATTAGAATCTTAATCAGAACAACCACCACTAAGGATTTATTTATAATAATAAAATGCACTAAAGGAACTAATAATAATAAAATAAAGGTTAAAATACTGATTGCCTGATGGAAGAGCCAAACACAACTTTAGCTTGGAGTCAAGTTTTTGTTTAGAAATGTGTATGTTAGAATGAAAAAAGAAAAGGGCTTGCCAGACACCCATACTCCAACACTCAGTACAGGCCCAATCACACAAGATTTGTTTAAATTTTCAGCATCTATGGAAGATGAAGTAAACTTTTAATACAGCATTTAGGGGAAAAAAAGCAAATGTAATCATTTGTTTATAGCTGTCACACCAATGAAAGAAGTATAATATTTAGACTTTTCATCTTCTTTGATAAGATTTATTGCCATAATTATTATTTTCATCATGCTATACTGTATTTTTAGTGCACATGCCATGGATACCAAAACTCTGACCTAATAAAGGGTATGCAAAAGTATACAAAATGGCACTTACTATTACAGGTTTGAAAATATTTTGTGCTTAAAAGTATAGTTATAATGGGGTTTACAATTAGAAAATATCAATGAAATATTTAAAAATCGAATTTATAACTTACAGGCAACAAAGCTAAGAATGCCTAAACAATTATGTTAGTTTAAGTACACAGTTCAAATTGGGTAATTTCTTAAAATCATTTCATAACTCTAGTTCATAATTTGAGAAATCAAGATTAAAATGTTCCAATTCAATCAGATAAATGTTGAACTATGGAAAGGACAAGAAGAAAATACCTTTTACACTATTTAAACATAATCCTTTATGATTCTAATGATAATTTTCCAAAATAACTAAATAAAACAATCTAAAGACTTTAAAATATGCACATGAAACATACAAATGGAAAAATGATTTCTATTAATACACGAGCTCAAAGTCATGATATAATCTGGGCTCGATTTCTTAAAAAGACAATAGAGGCCCCTTTTCTTTTTAGCTGTAAACAACTTGCTGTATGACATGTAATGCAATACCATATTTTGGGAAATTTCAAACATTTATAATCCACGGGAAAAACACTCAACACTCCTACACTATTTTTTTTTAAGCCCACAATAGTGCAGTCTTTCAGCTACAAAGCCATAAGCCAGTTATAAAACCAGTACTTTTCCACTAGTTACTTGTGGGGCGGGGAAGGGGATGTTCAGCACTGCAAACATTAGGGTCTAAAATAAGATCATTGCAAGGAGTTACTACAACAGTTGCACTGCCAGCACTGTCATGGCAACAATGAACTAGCTAGGAGAATGCTCTTTTAACATTCAAAGCTAATCTTGAGTCTATTACCCATGGAAATATACCAAATTTTCTTTTAGGCAGTTCACTAAAGAAATCATCTTATTTGGTAATCTCTTAATGTAAAGATAAGCCTTTTATATATCATATTTCCAAGATCACAGTCTAGCACCTTCTTGCAATCAGTTGAAATTTATAATGACGACATAATGAAAATTATGTGCCACAGTGAAACACAAAGATTCATCAGGATTCAAATACAATCTCAAGATGGGTCAGGGCTTAAAAGGAATTTGATATGCAATTCAATAATACTTGAGAAATGTGGTTTCACATTTCATCCTGAAGGAAAAATAATTTGGAAAAGAAAACATTATATATTTTCATTATTAGGAAGCTGATATTAAAGTTTTATTCAGATAATGCAGTATAACATTGAAAAGCCTAGACTCTGGAGTCTCATTGCCTGGGTTTGAAACCTGGCTCTTCTTCTTACTAAGCTATGATACTTTGGGCAAGTTATTTAACCTATCTGAGCCTTGATTTTTTTTTTTTTCCTGATGCATAAAATGGGGATAATAATACCTACTCTTACAGTGTGGTAAAGATTAAATGAAAGGGTTAAGAATATATGAAGAGAGTTAAGAACTAGGTTTCACATACAGAATGCCTATCCTTACTACATTCAAAAATACACATTCTACAAAACTAGAAAGATTGAGATTGCTGAAGAAAAGATAACTTTGTATCAATGTGTGGCAGAGTGTGGGCAGGGAGCAGGTATGGGAGCTCAGGAACCTGAAAGACACCTGCCACACCCAATGAAGCAAATTCAAATCAAACATGGTACAAAATCTCTTCAAGCCTTGTCACTTCTGGGGTATCTTTAGGGCAATGTAATCTTTGCTTAGTTACTCTGTTTCTAAAATCATATCAAGTTGTCTAGGCCAGGCCAGTTATCCCACAAGAGTGAAAGGACCATTTGGGGACTTTTTGGTTAATATCTCAAGCTCCCATTGAGGGATGCAGAGCAGGAACACTGATGGTGCAGCTTTAATCTCCTCAGTAGACCTTCAAGGCAAGCAGTCTCTGCAGCAAACTCGCCTGAAGTATCAGACGTGAATGGACGAGGCACAGAGGATTCAGTTGCTTGACAAGCCACCATTTGCTTTTCTATATTTTATATCCTTGAAGATACATTGGAAAGTCAAATGTTCCTAAGTGGAATAATAAATGAGCATGATCTCAGGGGAGAAATCAGTTTCCAAGAGTGCTAAAACAATATTCACAAAACCCTTACCTTGGTTCCTAGAGGTGTTATTTCTTCTAAGTTGCTATTCTATAGGGCCAAGGGCCCTGAAAGCAGGTTAAAACTTTTCCAGTATCCCAGAGACTTGGTCCCCTAAAGGACAGATGGTACCAGAGGGCTCAACTTCCCATCTCCGCTCCCCCAATCACACTGTGAGGGCAGATCAGAAGACTAATAGTTAATATTCACTGAGTGCTTACTGAGTTACAGTAAACATTGCACATGTTACCTCATTTAATCCTCACAACTCTGGGAGGGAACTGAGGCTTAAGGAGGTTATATAACTTGCCCAAGGTCACAAAGTTTGGCAGAGTAGGATTTACAGCCAGGTCTGACTAACTCCAAAGCTCATGGTTTTGATCATTCTCTCCTATTGTTGTACAGATAATTAAAGCATAGGCCTTGGCAGTGAAGCATCCGGATGACACGTGTAACTGCCTGCAGCCCCTCCCTACCGGTGCCAGGCTGACAAACTAGAAAGGGAGACAACTCCAAGGAGGGGATGGATGCCACAGATCTGCCTCACTCATAAGGCAAGCTTCTGGGTAAGGCTACCACTTACCCTGTGCAGTGGTTGGTTAGAAGCACTCTTGGGTAAAGTGGAGGTCAGCATTAATCAGCTAATATATTAAAATTTACCATACAAAAGGCAATTAGAGGTGTAAATACATGTGAACACAAAAGGTGGGATATATGACATAATAATCCTAAAGTAATGCCAGTTTGGAGTTTGATTCATGTTAAAAGACCTAGATAAGTTCATCATCTTCACCTTCATTATCATCAGTATTCACCATCACCAATATCTACTGAGCACTTACTATGAACCATGCCCACTTCTACACACTTAATTGTTCACTTAATTCTTGAAACTACCCTATGAGAGTGGTATTGTTATTACCCACATATTGCAGATGAATAATCTCAAAATTTATTTGTAATTAAGTTGGTACAGTATATCAAAGTTAACAAAATGCTTTACCAATATGATCTTTAATTTTTATAATCACATCATGAGGCATATTATTAAAATTATGTCAGTTCACAGATGAAGAAACAGACTACAGAGGTTAATTTATTCATGAGCGTATAGCTAGTAAAGCACATCCCCAATCTTTAAACCTTCTGAAGTAGCATCTCTGGTCAAAGTGAAACTCTTGTATATTTAAAATAGAAGATAAGAAAAGAAAAAAAATCAAGGAAAAGAAAGCAATAGCTTCCCTTGTTTTTAAAGTTGAATCATTATTAAAATTAAGAGAAGCTTACAGCCTTTCCTCTGATATGTCAAAAGATATATAAGCGCAGTGCTTGGCATATAGCAGGTACAGAGTAAATACCTCATGCATAAACTGAAAAGACATCAGTCCCTAGGTTCAATGGTAAAATCTATACTGCCTCAATAAAATTTCAATTATTTCTTATACTCAATCTCTGTCATCAACAAAACTGAATATAGATTTTATCCTTTAAGTCTGTCAAATTATGCATTACTTGTTAGATGAAAAAAGAGACACACCTTAATTTGGTGAGGTATAATCACTATTAATGACTTTGAGAGATCTTATTTTTTGAGAAAACCCATCTCCCTATCATTTAAATCACTTTTGAAAGGCTTCTCTTAAATATGTCCTTTAGTACCACTGAACATATCACCCTACCACTATTTTGCAAGGCTTGGTCTTTATCACATGATCGGAAGAATTTCTTACTGTGTTTAGGCTATGAATAGCATTTGAAAAATTACTCAGTTATAATTATAGACAGCTAACACCTGCCAACTTGCTAGAAAATGAAATCATGTAAAGTTTAAAGATGATTGTGCAATGCCTGTCAAACACTAAAGTGTCAGAACAGTAAATGCTCATTTTTACCAGTAAACTAAAATTCTAATTAGAGAAAGAGTAAACTAAGATTCTAATTAGACTTTACTGAACCATTACACACAGGACTGACAAATTATCCTAGGTAACTTTTTAAAAAAACATACATATATTTAAGTTAAAACACTAATACTATTCATTTAATGAATATGTATATATGAAAGTTTATTTGGGTAATAAGACTAACAAAACTCACTTCATAAACTTTATTTTCCTTTAGTATGGTTTAAAAGTTTAGGAAGTAGTTTGAAGGTAATTTTATAAGTAATAATTTATAAACCTATGAAGACCTTTCCCTTTTAAAATTAAAAAAGAGTAAAATGTAAAGCATAACACTAAAAGTATCTCATTTTTTCCTAAGGTAATTCCAGATTTCATTGCAATTGAATTAGATTCTTTTAAGTAATTATATGAGAGATTAGAATATGAGAAGACAATTCTTTCACAGCCAAATTTCACAAGTTTTTTTCATATAAACTTTTCATGTCACAAATGGTGACAGTCCATTAGTAGTGCACATGCTTTCAGCAATAAAAATGGCTACTGTGAAAATCCAATAAATGGTCCTAGCAGTCATCCTACAAAAACTTCCTAAGTATCTTCAGTGAAAAACCATTAAAAAAAAAAAACAAACCTGGAATCTTTTAAAGTACTTTTTATTCTATACACAAATGTCATGGTAAATGTATCTTTAATGACATTAGTTTAACTTGGTATAGTAACCAACAGGAAAAAAAGCAAAGCATAAAATAATGTTTCCATGTTTGTGTGTTAGTCACTAAGTCGTGTCCGATTCTTTACAACTGTAGCCTGTCAGGCTCTTCCATCCATGGGATTCTCCAGGCAAGTATACTGGAGTGGGTTGCCATGCCCTCCTCCAGGGGATCTTCCCGACCCAGGGATCGAATCCGGGTCTCCTGCATTGCAGGCAGATTCTTTACCTCTGAGCCACCAAGGAAGCCCCAGTGTTGCCATAGTGTGACTTAAATTTCCAGTTTGCCCTTTGTAGGCAGTAATACCCGGAGAAGGCGATGGCACCCCACTCCAGTACTCTTGCCTGGAAAATCCCATGGACAGACCAGCCTGGTAGGCTGCAGTCCATGGGGTCGCTACGAGTCAGACATGACTGAGTGACTTCACTTTCACTTTTCACTTTCATGCATTGGAGAAGGAAATGGCAACCCACTCCAGTGTTCTTGCCTGGAGAACCCCAGGGACGGGGGAGCCTGGTGGGTTGCCGTCTATGGGGTCGCACAGAGTTGGACACGACTGAAGCGACTTAGCAGCAGCAGGCAGTAATACCATCATCAAATATTCTGAAGAATCCTCAGGTGCCCCAGAGTATACTGTGCCAGTGTCACTGAAGTACTAGGTCATATCATCAAGGTTAATTAAGGTCTTTCTCTCTTAATGTAATAAATATGATCTAGAAAAGCTGGGTTAAAGTAAATCCTTTTTTCCATTGACTTCAATTAAAAAGAAAATATTTTACCATGGTGTGAAAAAAATAGACTGATTTGAGAAACTGTGACAAAGAACATTATAACTTTTGGTGAGGCTTGCTAGTACGAGCTGGACATACGAACTGACATACGTCCAGTGTAACTTTCATCTCTTTATGAATTTTAGGCACTGCCTTCCCTTCACCAGTATCTCCCCTGTCCTTTCACAAATTCTAAAATTTCCCATGTCTCTGGTTCCTCCAGTACCTGCTAATTTGCTACTTATAAACACTGTTTTTAGATATGAAATTATTTATGATTAAAGGTCCATCTAGTCAAGGCTATGGTTTTTCCAGTGGTCATGTATGGATGTGAGAGTTGGGACTATAAAGAAAGCTGAGCACCAAAAAATTGATGCTTTTGAACTGTAGTGTTGGAGAAGACTCTTGAGGGTCCTTTGGACTGCAAGGAGATCCAACCAGTTCATCCTAAAGGAGATCAGTCCTGGATGTTCATTGGAAAGACTGATGTTGAAGCTCAAACTTCAATACTTTGGCCACCTGATGCGAAGAGTTGACTCATTTGAAAAGACCCTGATGCTGGGAAAGATTGAGGGCAGGAGGAGAGAGGGACAACAGAGGACGAGATGGTTGGATGGCATCACCGACTCAATGGACACAGGTTTGGGTAGACTCCGGCAATTGGTGATGGACAGGGAGGCCTGGAGTGCTGCGGTTCACGGGGTCGCAAAGAGGTGGACACGACTGAGCAACTGACCTGAACTGAAGACATAACACCAAATAGGGCTCTGATTACTAACTCTTCATTAGACCCAAGAGTCTGCAGCTATTTTCTGTCACATCAAAGTTTCAACGAATCTTTAAATTGGCTGTCTGAGTTATTATCTACTCAAATAGTTAAAAGATATCCTGCAAATTTCTAATGGCTTACCAAAAAGAAAATTAATATAACTCTAAAACAAAGACCAGCACATCTATTTGCTGTCTTTTACTCCGTGAATGATCTGTATAGCACTTTAAGGGCACAAAGTGTTAAAGATAAAATAATTCTAATTAAGCTAAACTATTTTTTCAGGGAGTCCTCCTAATACAGACTATCCAAGACCTTAAGTTGAAATCTAATAGGCAAATATTTAACATCCCATTTTCCTACCAAACATTATATCCCATTTATAAACAAAACAATAACTACATTAAAAAACTATTCTAAAAACTAATCATTCTGCCTTTTTGTTTCTATGCTAGAGACCATCTGGGACACTAAAACAGGAATAAAATATTTGAAATCTGAAAACTTAAAAAAAAAAGAATCCTTGTTAGTTTCAATCTTTCTTAAAAGTCAAATCAAAGAAAGAGGACAGGATGATTTATATATTTCAAGAGGACACTGAGGGTAGAGAGCGTAGCTACTATTCATGTTTGTAAGCCAGTGGCTAAAAAGAACACAGGCTCTTCACTTTGTTTTCAAACCATTTAGGGGAAAAAGTTAAAGGTTTGCTTCAATTTCTTTACATTTTTCATTCAAAGAAGTCCGGACAACCTGAGGGTAGATAGTATTCTCCTCTGTGCTCAAAAGCAAAGAAAGTGGTCAGAGATAGGAATAAGAGGAAGCACAGAGGAGAGAAGCAAGCCAGTAAGCTTTCTGAGGGAAAGGGATTGAGTTCTCAGTGTATCAGTAAAGTAAGGAAGGCCAAAAACCAGTGTATATGGAAGAAACTCAGTGTAGATACTCAAAGAGCACTTTCATATCTGCTGTGATACATAAGAGTCAGCAGTGAATGTTTCAGATGGACTACCTTAAATGTGTGACTTTGACTAGTCACAGCAGTAAAACAGAAATAAAAACAAAATCATCTTAAAAGGCCAAATCTGTTTCTAGAATGTTCCCAATCTGTTATATTTCATAGTATCATTATAAATTAGTTATGTTCCTAATCTTACAGAATCTAAATTATAACTTGACCAATGCAATATATTATCTAGTTAAATATAAGTTTTATTGACAGCCTCTAACTAAACCTATCTTCCATCCCTCTTTTTCCTCAACAACAGGAATCTTTGTTCTCAAGATGGGGGCTCTCCTGGCTCTTAGAGGCTGGATGTGGATTAATCCAAACCAAAAACATAAATGCCCAGTTTCGTTGCCAGTTACTGGCTTGGTAAAGGGCATTTGACACTGCTGGAGGGCTTCTGGGGAAAAATTTTCTTCCCTGATAGATATACAGGAAAAAACTCTTTTCCTCCTAAGCTGAAAATGTTCAATGACTGCACATGCTGCCTGGAATTGCTGTAGCAACCTTGCAACCATGAGCTAAGACAGCCCTTACTACACTGAGCAAAGGTGAACAAAATGATAAAAGGCAAAAGGGTAATGTAGTTCAGCTAATGAATCATTCAAGCTTGAAACAGCCCAACCTCCAGACTCACCATGTGAAAAAGAGATTTATTAACCTCTATTGTTAAACCCACAAACTATATATTACCCAATGGATACCAACTGGATACTTCAACTGCAACTTTAACAACTATAAATGTGCACCATACCCAACAGTTAAAGTTTCATTTCTCCCTGGGCAGGTGGGGAGATGCTGCTAACAATCACGTCACTAAATGAAAGTCTCCTCCATCCCACATAACAAAGACAAATACTCTGTTGCATGGTCTAAATTTTCTACCTTAAGCCAAGTTACTTTCAGACAATGTTCATTGCTGGCAGACATATAAGAAAGTTTAAGTTTTCTTTTGTCATGGTACAGAAATGAAAAGGATCAAATGACTATTCTTGAAAAAGTACTTGGCTATTCCAGATACACCTCATGATGTTTTGATGAATATATACACACACATTTTCTCCCTTAATTTCCTGCATCATAAAGACCATAGCTCACAGGTAGACTATACTAGTATAATGGGCCAGTCCATTTCTTTGCTTAGGGAATCAAGCATATCCAAAATGTATTATAGGTTTAACAACAGCACAACTCCTTCTATGAGAACAGAAGACCTTCTTCAAAAGCAGGGAATAAATCTAATTGATCTTTCACTCCTGAGTACACTGCTTAGCAAAGAAGAGCTCTCAAAAATGTGTTGAACAGATTTAAGTATGTTGATTTGAAATCAATAAATTGAGAATAGGAATACAAACAGAGAATGCTACCTCTCAAAGTGCCCATTTTTACACGTTTAATCATTTTGAGTTGAAACCATCCTACCATGTCTCCTTGACAACATGACCTATAGCAATTAAGTGTGCCATCAGGAATAGCTGCAAAAACTGCAAATACAGTTCGGCTTTTGCTGCTTACTAATGAACAACAGAAGGTATTATGGAGCACTACATTACTTGGTTTCCCTTGTGAAGCTAGTGTGGAGAAGTGAAGGTGCAGCATCAAGTACGGACCAGATGATGCTAGGCATTAAGAAGTTTAGATTCTAACCAAAGGGGTTTTCAGGAGGAAAGAAACATGGTCAAATTTCTGTTTTAGATAAAGAGCTCTGCAATTAAAGAGAGGATGGATAGAAAGGTGGAGGACAGGTTAAGTCTGGCAAAGTGAGAGATATCAATGTCAGAAGTAGAACAGTGGCGTCAGGGGCAGAAATCCCTTTAAGAGCTATTTCTAATCAGATTTATCAAAGGCAACTTAATTCAACCTGTGTAAAACAGAACTCAAAACTCCCCTAAATTAACCTTCTACCACTCTTGTCTCCTGAAATGACTTAACTATTCACCAAGGAGTTTAAGCTAGAAACTTTAGAGCCATCCTTCATTTTACTTTATCTCCTATATCCAATTAAATACTATATCCAATGGTTTCTAACTCCTAACTACTTCCCAAACCTAGTCACCTTTTCCCACTTTGTCTACTACATCCTACTCCACCATTTTTGCTTTGGACTAATGGCAACCCACTCCAGTGTTCTTGCCTGGAGAATCCCAGGGATGGCGGAGCCTGGTGGCACAGAGTTGGACACGACTGAAGCGACTTAGCAGCAGCAGTGAACAACCTCCTTACTGTTGCACATTCAGTCTTGACCCCTGAAATCCATTCTCCAAATTTCTTCCAAAGTGATGCTTCTAATACACCATGTATCATGTCACCATCTTGCTCAGCGTCCCTCAGTGGCTTCTCATTGTTCCTAGGATGAAGTCTATAACTCTTAACATGGTCTGTTCTCTGGCTCCTGCCTAAAAACAGTAAGAATTCCTAGCTTTATGGTGTTTCTTATTTGCTAGGCACAGTACTCTTGCCTGGAAAATCCCATGGATGGAGGAGCCTGGTGGGCTGCAGTCCATGGGGTCACTAAGAGTCGGACATGACTGAACTACTTCTTTCACTTTTCACTTTCATGCATTGGAGAAGGAAATGGCAACCCATTCCAGTGTTCTTGCCTGGAGAATCCCAGGGACGGGGGAGCCTGGTGGGCTGCCGTCTCTGGGGTCACACAGAGTCGGACACGACTGAAGCGACTTAGCAGTAGGCACTGTGCTATGCTTTGTAAGCATTATTTCATTTTATTCTCTTTGTTAAGCAGGAACTATTCTCATCCTCATTGTGCAGATAAGAAAACTGAGTCAAAGAGAGATTATGTAACTTACCAAAGGTTGTAGAGTTAATAAAGTATTGGAGTCAGCTCTGACTCCTAAGCATGTATTTAAACTTTCACACTCTCCTCAAACTGCATTACTTTCCACTCCTAAATTCACCTGATCTCTTTTACCATGAGGCCTTCACATATATTATTCCCTACATCTGGAATGTCCCCCTCATAATCTCATTTTTGCCTAGATAATACTCATTCATTTCTGCTTAAATGCCATCTCTTCAGGGAAGTCTTCCTATATTATCTAAAATTACATTGTTTGTTTACTTCTTTATGGTCAGTTTCCCTTCAGTAGAATGTCAAAATTGTTACCACTGATTCTCAGTTCTTAGAATGGTATTTAGCAGGGGTTCAATTAACATTTGTTGAATGAAGGCAGCAATGAATGATGTAGGGATGGAAAATCCCATATCTATTAATAGTAACTTCACCTATTCAGACTAAGACACAATATTTATTTAGTAGCTTGCAAGTCCCAGTCAATACTCGTGAGAACTTATAGCCCTCCTAGGGGAGACAGACACATAAATATGTGATTATAACCCAACATAAGTAAAGCGCCTGTTAGAATTGTGGCTGGAATGACGTACAATAGATGCAGAGATGAAAATGAAGGTATAAACTGACAGGAAAACTTCATAGTAGAGATTCTTGATTCCTTTTGCAGAATGAATGAGTCTTAAAATACATATCACATAGTCCATGTATTTCATTTATGAAAGGGGAGAGGAAGGACTTCCCTGATGGTCCAGTGGCTAAAACTCTGCATTCTCAATGCAGGGGGCCTGGGTTTAGGTCCCAGTTCAGGGAATTAGATCCCACATGCTGCAAGGAAGACTGAAGGTCCTGAGTGCCACAATGAAGACCCATCCAGACAAATAAATAAATGTTTTTTAAAAAATAAGGAAGAGGACAAGAGTATACATTACATATAGGGCATTTTACATCTCCTTTATAATATTAATTTACTATAATAACACACCTCTGTATTATTATACCCATTTTATAGATGTGGAAATCCAAGCTAAGAGAGGTCAAATAACTCATTCAAGGTTATATAGTATATTAATAAAGGAGGAGAATCTGAGCCCAGGTTTGATACCAGTACCCATTTACTTACCATTATGTCTGTCCTTTGACTTTGTAATCTCCAGAGCCTAATTACTTCAGTTTTCAATCTAACTCTTAACAAAATTGGCTATCTGGTTTCCCATTCTAGTACTTTTTAAAAGTAGCAAAATAAAGCATTCAAGAAGAGGCTGAAATGAAGAATACTGACAGCAAGGGAAGGGACGGAAAAACTATAAAAATTGAACACACAAATTCAAAGTGGATCACAGAGTCCTATACATATATTCCACCCTCAACTGTACAACAGTACGTACTTGATATGCAAAATGATGATCCCATTATGAAAAAAGAAATGGTTGTTGTCGTCACTAAGATAGAGAAATAACTTGATGCTTAAAAGGGTAAACTTCAAGTGCTGGAATAATAATTCCTCTCTAGTAACTCTGGATTTGGAGAAGGAAATGGCAACCCACTCCAGTGTTCTTGCCTGGAGAATCCCGGAGACGGGGCTGCCTGGTGGGCTGCCGTCTATGGGGTCGCACAGAGTTGGACATGACTGAAGCGACTTAGCAGCAGCAGCAGCAGTAACTCTGGATAAATGTAAATTGTAACAATTGTTTCCACTGTTTGTGAAAAAAAATATCTAAGATTTTAAAGAGTCTTTGTTTTATGCACATTATTTTTTTGTTGCTTTAAACTGAATTCAAACCAGAATAGAAAAACTGTTCATCTTAGCTTATATATATATATACCCAAGTAAATCATACATTTAAAAAACTTCTCGTACCATGACTTTGAACACATGTGAATTGAGTAATTTAGACAGAGAAACATAAAGAGCATTTTGACCATTCTTAATTTCCAAAAAACCTTATTTAAAAAAAAAACCTTCAAATAAAAAAAGATAAACTGAATATGTACAAGCAGAAGGAAACATTCTTAATCTTTTACAACTTAAATAGAAATGTATGTAAGAAAGAAAAGAATCAAACTTAGGCAAACACAGAGAAAGCTAGTTAAGTAATTGACCATAAGAGTCTATCAGTCACTCAACCTGGATCCAATTTTTCAATCTGCAGATGTCAGCTCCTTTACAACATGGGCTTTTATTATTTATATAATTATTTCCTTCAGAAAAGAAAGGTTGCATTTAGGAAACAGATTCTGGGGTTTTTTGTTTTGTTTTTAAGAACAAGAGAAAATTGTTTCACCAGTTATCTTGAACAAGCTGACTAGGAAACATTTAATATCCTTTATCATTTTAGAAGCTTTTAATAACGTGAAACTTTCCACATAGAACATTGTTTGTAACAATATGAAAAGCATACTGGCTACAGTTTCCAACAACATGTAAAAATGAATGTAAAGAAATGCAAGTATTTACTTGTAATTAACTGTAATTTTCACGTATTTTTCCCAGGAAGAATGCATTTCTGCTAAAACTCTCTAGAAAGACAATACTTATTTAGTTGTACTTGAAAATTAGTTCACCTTGTCCAATTTTAACCCCAATTTAAACGTTTTACAGAACGCTCTAAATTTAAGGTAATTCAAATATAACAACTTACTTGAAGCAATTACAAAGTGATTATCTGCAAGTAAACGTCACTGTACTAGATAAACAGTTGTACTTAAAATGCTCTTTCTTACCTGGACGCTCTTCAGGATGAACTCACTTTTCTCTCTCACATCTTTAAAGGGACACCTCTTAGAAAGCATAAGCAGATGAGCAAGAAGCTTATTCAATCCATCCAAAGAAACCGCATTTGAAAGGCCGTCTGCTGGACGATAAGGTGTCTCTTTCACCAAACGAAGACACTCGGTTTTTCTCACAATGATTTGCCTAATGTTTTCCAGAGCTGTCTCTCTAGTAGTTGAATCTCTACTGCACAGTCCATCCCATCTCACTTCATTCTCTCTTTCAGCCATGACAACCGTGGAGTTTTTTCTTTGCCGTCTTCAGTTAACTTTCAGCATGCCCCCCAAAGCACTTTATATTTTTAAAACGAGAAATATAAGAATGAAATCAGAGAACTAGAATCGTCATGAAAAAACACGTCTGGGTGACATTTGGAACCAGAAGCGTCTCTTCGAGCTACAAGACAGAGCTCGCCCTCTCCTACCCGGAGGGGCAGTCTTCTGGCCAGAGACTGGAAAAAAAAGTTGGCAAGTTGAAACCTTACAGCGCTGGCTTTGCCGCACAGCCAGTGTCGGGAAAGTGTTCTTCTGCGACCCGCGGGGTCAGCGGATATCCTCACGTTGAGGAGCTGTCAAACCCGTGCTCTGCCCAAAAAGGCTGGTAACAGTTGAACGCTCTCCAGCCATTCGGTGTTTTTTGTCAGTGCAGCCACGGTGTTCTCGGGAGCGTTCCCACCCCGCCCCTCCTCCGGCACCAGTCCCCGCCTTCTGCAGCTCCTCCCTCTCGGCCGGGCGCTGGCTGGGAAGGCTTGCGGAACCCTGGCTCGCTGGCCGCCACGGCCAGAGACCCTGACGCTCCCGGGGGGCGGCAGCCCTGTGCAGCCGCTGTCTCTGTAGCGTTGGAGGAAAAGCGTCTCCTGCTCTGTCGGTTCCGGGTGCCCTGGACAGACGCCGCTTCTGTTCCAATCCTTGCGTCCACCGCCCACCGCCTCCAAAGCCAGACGGGCACAGGGCAGCCCCGCAATCCCCGAGCGCAGGGCTGGGCCGCGAAGCTGGCGGAGCTGCGGGGTCCGCGGCGCAGAGCCCGCCCCTTCGCCCAGCCTCATCTGTGGGGCTCGGCCCAGAGGGCGGGAGCGGGGAGGGAAGATGGGGTCCTCACCCCCCCAGCCCCTCCCCTTTCTCCTCCCGGCACAAACCAGGAGCCGCCCCTGCCCCTGCGCCCTCTTCCCCGCCCTAGTAGACGCGACCCGCGGAGGCAAAGCCATTGGAAAAAGCCCCGCCCACCCACAGGCTACCTCCAGACCCCAGGTCCGCGCGCGGCCGCCAACCGCTGCCGGTTGCTACGCAAGCGTGACAGCAAGCAAGGCGCATGCGCTTTAATAGGCACTTAATCTGCGCCGGGGAGCGTTTTCAATCCCCTGGCGTTTGGCTTCTTTGGACCGAAAAAGGGGAAAAAAAGAAAGTAAGGGGAGGTTGAAGTACGCTATCACAGACAACACAAACAGGGAAAAGAAAGTGTGCACAGACGTACACCTGGAAGTGCCTGAATCTAAGTTTAAGGTCAGTCTAAAAATAAGAACGCTGTCTTTATTACGCCAAACCCCAGATTTAAAGAAGCAGGGCGTGCTCGCATTGACTTCTGGGAAAGGTAGTTTGGGTGCTGTCTGCGCCTTTCGTTTGCGACAAAAACTACAGCCCCCAAGAGCCACTGCGACATTGCCTTTGGCGGCCTGCTAGCCAACGGTTAGCGCTGACGAGGATTGACTGAGAGCGTCGGCTTGGTGAGCACTGTGGGCTTGGCTGCCACTTTTCCTTGACAGGATTTTTTCCCTTCCTCCATTCCCTCTAGTTTAGAAACCGAGCCATCTAGGACTGTAAGCTTTAGTCCAGGGACTTCTATGAGTAATCTACGTTGGGAAGGACTAGTCCGGGTGCCCAGTTCTCCCGCGTCGAGGAGAGAATTTGGGAATGGTCGCTACCCTGAGGGTCGGAGGGTGCGGCCTAAGGCCAGACAAGGGGGATGCTGTGGAAACCGGTGCTCCACGCTGCTGCCTCTGCTTCCGTCCTGCCAAGCGGGCTCGCGCGTGATGGACTGGGTATCCCTGTGCAATTGCGGGCTTTGTTTGCCATTGTGCAGGGGTGTTCTGTGCTTTACTTGCTGAAATTTTTGACATCCCAAGCCAGGCGTTCAAAGAGAGCTGTCAAATCCATTTTGTATGAGACTCAATGGGAAAGAATCCCTGGTATTCCTAAATATGAATTTTTGCAGGCCTTAAGGATACCGTATGAAAATAATCTCCAAAATTGAGTATGTTTTAAAGATTCAATCGTTTGTTTACAAGTTATCGTTTGAGTCATTCCTCTAGAGGAAGGTCAACGTTTGAACGGTTGTCAGTGGTTGTTCAACCCACTTCAGTACTCTTGCCTGGAAAATCCCATGGATGGAGGAGCCTGATGGGCTGCCGGTCGCACAGAGTCGGACACGACTAAAGCGACTTACAGCAGCAGCAGCAGTGGTTGTTCAGTCGCTCCGTCTTTTTGACTCTGCGACCCCATGGACAGCTGCACGCCAGGCAATGGACTGATAACCAAATTAGATTTTAACTGTTTAAAGTTGCAGAATAGATGTGTCTCTAAAAATTTAGCCTTGTTAGGTACTAAATATACAACAGTGGAAAAGACATCTAATTAATGGTTAAACACACAGTATACACATTAAACATACAGCACTATGACATATTATTGGGATGGACAGAAAAAAGATCACTTAGCCAAGTTTTGGAAAGTTAGGGAAATCTTCATCTCGGGGAAAGAGGGCCAGAAGAACAGCATATGGTGAAGCCCTGAGCAAAAGAGAGAGAAGGTAATTTCAGGAAACTGCAATAAGCCGAGGTCGTATATATTTTGGAATAGATATCTTTTTGTATATTGATGTATTTTCAAGCAGCAAGTAGAATGGTACTGTGAATTTTCCAGATGGTTTCTGAAAGTGACCTATCTTTGAAAAGAGTTCTGATGAATTGGTTTAATTTGGGAAGCCTTCAACATTCTGAGATTACTGGTTTAAATCAAATTTTTTTAAAAAAGAGAACTTATGAGTATGGTTCAGAATCCAAAAAAGCTGTTTTTTTCTTTTCTTTTTGACGGACTCATCCTCCTTTGTTCAACCCACAAAGTGTAGGGTAGTTTCTTAAGTCCAAGTCTCCTTTTTACTGTGTAATTGAATATGATCTCATTCGTAGCTGTGGTTTCACCACCACTTATGACTCTTAAATGTATAACTCCATCCAGCTTTACCTTTGAGCTTTGTTATATGCATTTCCAAGATAGGTCTTGGATAGCTCACAAGCACTTCAAACTCAGCAGGCCTAAAACCAAATGCATGGTTATCACCTCTGATTGTTCTCCAGTGTTCCATATTTCGCTTTAGGATAATTCCAACCACTTGTGATGAAAATTTGAAATCTAATCTTTATTCTTGGTTTCTTAATGTGCTTCTGCCTCACTGTGCCTCACTGTTTACACTGTTCATTGAGCCCAGGGTAGGCAAGGCACGAGCAGGAAAGCTGGAAGAAAGCTCAAGGAGCCATAGAAACTACAGATATGTTTATTCTCTCCTGACTGGCGTAGCAACCATAACAGCAGACGCACTGGATTCTCTCATGGTTGACCCGGTGGACACAGCTATAATGTAGCTGCAACGGCTTTTCAGATGGAGCTTATATGTGTTTACAGAGCAAAAAGTGGCTGGTGGCCAAGCGGGTACATCTTGACCTGCATGTGCACTGCTGTAAGTGATCTCACCTGTTACATAACCATGTATTTACGAAACATGGGGCAATAGCGAGAGGCCGTGGAGGCAAGAGAGCTTGACCACCACCATCTTGGTTAATTTGCTCCTACACCTTCATACATGTGTAGCCAGATTATTGTTAAGTCTTATCGATTTTATCTCCCAAACACCCGTCAAATCCATCCTTTTCCCTGCATCTACATAAGCAGTCTTTTCTAAACTGCCATAATCTCTTACCAAAACCATTGCAATAGTGATTATTCAGCCTGGGGTTTCTCCATTGGTTCTCCACACAGCAGCCAGAATAATCTTTTTGAAATGTAAATTTCTCTTAAAACTATGTAGTGATGTCTTACTTTAATCTTAAAGGCAAAGTTTCTTTATAAAGCCTAATGTCATTTGGCCCCTTTCCACCTCACCTAGCATACCACTCTCCAACTTTATGTGCTTCAGTCATACAGATCTTTCAGTCACTGGTTCTCTTATTCCTTTTTATCCATTTGTTCACTCAACAACTATCTGTTGAGTACCTACTATGTAATAGGACATTGATGTTATACTACTGAGCACAATGTACAAAAGTCCTTACTCATAATTTTGCATTCTAGTAAGGAGATATAGACAATAAATATGTGACATATTGGGAGTGAAAACAAATGCAGTGGAGAAAAAGAAGAACCAACTCAGAAGGGGAATGGAGAGTGCCAGGTTTTGGGGGGCAAGTTTCACTTTTAAATAAGGTGGTCAGAGAAGACCTAATCAAGAAGCAGACATTTGAGGGGATCTGAAATAGGAGGAGAAAGTCATGCAGAGGCCTGGAGTAAGAATGTTTCTATGAAGAGAACAGCCAGTACAAAGACCTGCAGGTCTTCGCATTTGACAAATAGCAGTGTGGCAAGAGAGAATAGCATGAGGTCACAGAGGAAGGAGGTCATATAGATGACTGAAAGAAATTTTGACTTGTTTGATTGAGACAGGAAGCTGTTGGAACGTTTTGAGCAGATGGGTTGCATAATCTGACTTTTTAAATTGATTACTTCTTTTAAATTGTGTTGATCGTGGACCACAGAGAAGCAAGGGTAGAAGCAGAGACACTAACAGTAAGCTAAGATAATTGTCCAGGTGAAAAATGTCAGTAGTAGTGGGCCAGGGTAGTAACAGTAGAGGCAGTGGGAAGAGGCCAGAGTCTGGATGTATTATGAAGTAGAGCCAACAGGTTTGCTGACAGATTGGCTATGAGGTTTTGAGAGTAAAAGAGTCAAAGATAATTACAGTTTTTTAGCTTGAGCAACTAGAAGGAAGGAATTGCCAATGTAATGGGAAAGTCTCCAGATTTGTGTTTGGGGGTAAATGGGTAGATCAGGAGTTTAGTTTGGCTATTTTATGTTTGAGATGACTCTAAGATTTTACAGTAGAGATACGGAGTAGTCAGTTTGGTAAATGAGTCTGGAGATGAGGGTAAAGATCTGGCTGTAGATACAATTTTGGATTTCACAGTAGTTCCCTGCCCGTCTGCCCCCACCCCCCAGTAGTGTTTTGATAGTAGATAAAGACTGAGAATAGTTGATATCACAGAAAGGCACTCCATGGAGTCTGGGTCAATTTGGAGTTACCTGCAACTGATGACTATGCGAGAGTGGCCAGTGAACAGAGAGAAAAACCTAGAGCATGACATCCTAGAAGCCAAGTGAAAGTGGCTGAGGAGGAAGGAATGCTATGTTAAATGCTGCTTTAAGTCAAGTGGTATAAGGATAACTGATCCCTGCGTACAGCAACATGGAGTTCACTGAGGATCTTGAAAGCCAGAAGGGTGTTTTATTTAAGATAGAATAGAAGAAGAGCTGGGCTTCCCTGATAGCTCAGTAGGTAAAGAATCCACCTGCAGTGCGGCAGACTGCAGATCGATTCCTGGGTCAGGAAGATCCACTGAAAAAGGGATAGGCTACCCACTCCAGTATTCTTGGGCTTCCCTTGTAGCACAGCTGATAAAGAATCCGCCTGCAATGTGGGAGACCTGGGTTCAATCCCTGGGTTGGGAAGATCCCCTGGAGCAAGGGAAAGGTTACCCACTCCAGTATTCTGGCCTGGAGAATTCCATGAACTCTATCGTCCATGGGGTCACAAAGAATCCGACACAACTGAGCAACTTTCAGGAGAAGAGCTAGAGACACTGAATATGGATGCAGCATCTCTGGTACCATTTTCTTTGTCCAGCAACAAAGACTCTCTGACTCCTGTGCTTAGATCTGGAGTGAAATATCACTTTCTCAGAGAAGGTTATGGGCTTCCTTGATAGCTCAGACGCTAAAGAATCTGCCTGCAATGCAGGAGACCTGGGTTTGATCCCTGAGTCAGGAAGATCCTCTGGAGAAAGGGAATGGCTACCCAATCCAGTAATCTTGGGGTTTCTCTGGTGACTGAGACCATAAAGAATCTGCATGCAATGTGGGAGATCTGGGTTTGATCCTTGGGTCAGGAAATTTACCTTATTTGATTAAATGCCCCTATTACATACTCTTATTGTGCCCTATACCTTTACTTGCTGCTGCTACTGCTAAGTCGCTGCAGTTGTGTCCAACTCTGTACGACCCTATGGACAGCAGCCCACCAGGCTCCTCCATCCATAGGATTCTCTAGGCAAGAATACTGGAGTGGGTTGCCATTTCCTTCTCCACCTTTACTTGCTAGTAAGTTACAAATGTAGTTTTACAGTTGTTAGTATGATAATTTGATTGAAATATGTCTGCTTCTAAGTGTTAGCAAGCAGGAGTAGCAGCTGTGCCAGTTTTTGCAAATCACCTCCAGCTCTGAGTACAGTACCTCACAGAATGAACTTACTAAATATTTGAAAGAATGGAAAGATGCTCAACATCACTCATTATCAGAGAAATGCAAATCAAAACCACTATGAGGTACCATTTCACACTAGTCAGAATGGCTGCGATCCAAAAGTCTACAAATAATAAATGCTGGAGAGGGTGTGGAGAAAAGGGAACCCTCTTACACTGTTGGTGGGAATGCAAACTAGTACAGCCACTATGGAGAACAGTGTGGAGATTCCTTAAAAAACTGGAAATAGAACTGCCTTATGATCCAGCAATCCCACTGCTGGGCATACACACTGAGGAAACCAGAAGGGAAAGAGACACGTGTACCCCAATGTTCATCGCAGCACTGTTTATAATAGCCAGGACATGGAAGCAACCTAGATGTCCATCAGCAGATGAATGGATAAGAAAGCTGTGGTACATATACACAATGGAGTATTACTCAGCCGTTAAAAAGAATACATTTGAATCAGTTCTAATGAGGTGGATGAAACTGGAGCCTATTATACAGAGTGAAGTAAGCCAGAAGGAAAAACATAAATACAGTATACTAATGCATATATATGGAATTTAGAAAGATGGTAACAATAACCTGGTGTACGAGAGCAAAAGAGACACTGATGTATAGAACAGTCTTATGGACTCTGTGGGAGAGGGAGAGGGTGGGAAGATTTGGGAGAATGACATTGAAACATGTAAAATATCATGTAAGAAACGAGTTGCCAGTCCAGGTTCGATGCACGATACTGGATGCTTGGGGCTAGTACACTGGGACGACCCAGAGGGATGGTATGGGGAGGGAGGAGGGAGGAGGGTTTAGGATGGGGAACACATGTATACCTGTGATGGATTCATTTTTATATTTGGCAAAACTAATACAATTATGTAAAGTTTAAAAATAAAATAAAATTAAAAAAAAAAAAAAGAATGGAAGAAAAATGTTAATGTCAGAATTTTCAAAGGTGTTGCATATTTACCTGTTCACAAAAACATGAGATAATTAATGAATGGAAGAAGGTATTTTATAATGCAACATTTTAGAAAAGTAGTCTTAACAGAGCAAACTTTTATTGCTAGTAAATTGTAGTGTTCACCCTCCTGAAATTGGATTTGGTAATAATTTTTACCATGTTCCTACATATCTCATCCTGTTATAAGATAGTCACATGTATTTATAGTATAGAGTAGAGGATGGGGCTTCTCAGGTAGCCCTAAGTGGAAAAGAATCCTCTTGCCAGTGCAGGAGATACAAGGGATGTGGGTTCAATCCCTGGGTTGGAAAGATCCCCTAGAGTAGGAAATGGTAACCCACTCCAGTATTCTGGAAAATTCCATGGACAGAGAAGCCTGGTGGGCTACAGTCCATGAGCTCGCGAAGAGTCTGGCATGACTGAACACAAAGTAGAGGATATGTAGAGGAGTTCCTGCTTTAAATGAACAGTACTCTAGTCAAGGAAAAGGCTGAATGGCTGTACTCCAACAAGAGGCCTTCACTATGAAATTCATTAAAAAACCACGGCTCCTAAGTCTTTTTTTTTTAAACAGGTATACCTGTTTTTATTGTTCCTCACAAGTAATGCTTTTTTATTTATTTATTTTTTTTACAAATTGGACATTTATATACTTGCCCAACATTGTATTGGGCAAGTACATCGGCACAATTTTTTCTACAGCATTTGCTAACTTCATGTCTCTGTCACATTGTGGTAATTGTTGCAGTATTTAAAATCATTATTATTATTATATTTGTTATTCTGATCTGTGATCAGTGTTTTTTTAAAATAAATTTATTTATTTTAATTGGAGGGTAATTACTTTATAATATTGTGGTGGTTTTTGCCATACATTGACATGAATCAGCTACGGGTGCACATTGGCCCCCCGTCCTGAACCCCCCTCTCACCTCCCTCCCCACCCCATTCCTTTGGGTTGTCCTAGAGCACAGGCTTTGAGTGCCCTGCTTCATGCATCAAACTTGCACTGGCCATCTGTTTTACATATGGTAATATACATGTTTCAGTGCTATTCTCTGAAATCATCCCACACTTGCCTTCTCCCATATAGTCCAAAAGTCTGTTCTTTACATCTGTGTCTCTTTTGCTGCCTTGCACCTAGGATCGTCATTACCGTTTTTGTAAATTCCATACATATGCGTTAATATACTCTATTGGTGTTTCTCTTTCTGCCTTACTTCACTCCATATACTAGGTTCCAGGTTCATCCACCTCATTAGAATTGACTCAAATGTGTTCTTTTTTATAACTGAGTAAAATTCCATTGTGTTTATGTACCACAACTTCCTTATCCATTCATCTGTCAATGGACAAGACATCTAGGTTGCTTCCATGTCGTAGCTATTGTGAACAGTGCTGCAATGAACATTGAGGTACATGTGTCTCTCTCAATTCTGGTTTTCTCGGTGTATATGCTGAGCAATGGGATTGTTGGGTTGTATGGCATTTCTGTTTCCAGTGTTATAAGGAATCTCCACACTGTTCTCCATAGTGGCTGTACCAGTTTGAATTCCCACCAACAGTGTAAGAGGGTTCCCTTTTCTCTACACCCTCTCCAGCATTTACTATTTGTAGACTTTTTGATGGTGGCCATTCTGACCAGCATGAGATGATACCTCATAGTGGTTTTGATTTGCATTTCTTTAATAATGAGTGATGTTGAGCATCTTTTCATGTGTTTGTTAGCCATCTGTATGTCTTCTTTGGAGAAATGTCTGTTTAGTTCTTTGGCCCACTTTTTGATTGGGTTGTTCATTTTTCTAGTATTGAGCTGCATGAGCTGCTTGTATATTTTGGAGATTAATTCTTTGTCAGTTGTTTCGTTTGCTATTATTTTCTCCCATTCTGAAAGCTGCCTTTTCACCTTGCTTATCATTTCCTTTCTTGTGCAAAAGCTTTTAAGTTTAATTAGGTCCATTTGTTTATTTTTGTTTTTATTTCCATTACTCTGGGAGGTGGTTCATAGAGGATCTTGCTGTGATTTATGTCAGAGAGTATAATGCCTATGTTTTCCTCTAAGAGTTTTATAGTTTCTGGTCTTACATTTAGATCTTTAATCCATTTTGTGTTTATTTTGTGTATGTTGTTAGTGTTCTAGTTTCATTCTTTTACATGTGGTTGACCAGTTTTCCTAGCACCACTTGTTAAAGAGATTGTCTTTTCTCCATTGTATATTTTTGCCTCCTTTGTCAAAGATAAGGTGTCCATAGGTGCATGGATTTATCTCTGGGCTTTATACAAGGCTCCTAAGTCTTGTGCACTTACAAACACAGTCTTGGTAAGTGCACCAGAGTTTGTGAGATACATATACACACTTGACTGATGAATTTATTAGGATGCCAAATTATTGATATACTTTGAGATATTTGTCAAGTAGATAGCATACTGATTCTCTGAGTAAGGGGTTTTCTCTGTAGGAAAATTATATGAGAAATCACCAGGTTGCTTAGGAGCTTAGAATCGGAACAAAGGAAATTAGATATATGTTGTGGTCACTTGGTAACATTAAGCTATGAGAACCTCTACAGCAGAACTTAAGATTGCCTCCAGTTTTTGCCTCTCTAGGCTGCTTTTTCCATTCTTTGACAACTCTTCTTTTTGATGAAAACATTCTGTCTTTAAATATATTGAAACATTTATATTGTAACCTAGTCTCTAGTCTTGGAGCCATTCTGTCTGTATAAGCCAACTTTGCATATATCTGCTCTGGTCCGTTATGTACGGATTGATAGTTTAGCCTTCAGAGGGTAATCTTATTTCTAAGTTTTCATAGGCCCCATGTTTCATATGGGGATACATTTTGAGCTCAGCAGTGAGGTCTGAGCTAGAGATGTATATTTGGAAATTATTAGAATATTTTGTTTTATTTTGCTTTTAACCTACCATGTCTATGTGCTTCTGTGTTTCAGGCACTCTCTTAAATGCTTTGCACATATATTATTTTACCCTTGCATAGCTTAAAAAAAAATGCTAGAGTTGATCCAAAGCTTACTCATAACCATTGTGTTTCAGTTTCAGTTCAGTGGCTCAGTCATGTCCAACTCTTTGTGACCCCATGAATCGCAGCTCGTCAGGCCTCCCTGTCCATCACCAACTCCCGGAGTTCACTCAGACTCACGTCCATCGAGTCCGTGATGCCATCCAGCCATCTCATCCTCTGTCGTCCCCTTCTCCTCCTGCCCCCAATCCCTCCCAGCATCAGAATCTTTTCCAGTGAGTCAACTCTTTGCATGAGGTGGCCAAAGTACTGGAGTTTCAGCTTTAACATTATTCCTTCCAAAGAAACCCAGGGCTGATCTCCTTCAGAATGGACTGGCTAGATCTCCTTGCAGTCCAAGGGGCTCTCAAGAGTCTTCTCCAACACCACAGTTCAAAAGCATCAGTTCCGTGTTATACACTAACCATGGGAACAACTCAATTGGCTATGGTGAAAATGTAGAATAAGAGCCAGGATAGTCTGAAACTGGGCTTCCCAGGTGGCTCAGTGGTAAAGAATCTGCCTGCCAATGCAGGAGACACAGGAGACATGGGCTCAATCCCTGACTCTTCCTTGGAGGAGGAAATGGCAAACCATTCCAGTATTCATAGACAGACTACAATCCATGGGGTTGCAAGGAGTCAGACATGACTGAGCATGACACAAGCATGAGTGAGAGTCTGAAACTCACCAGAGAAGAAAGAGAATAACCCAGAAATGGGCAACCAGGAATTTGCAAATTTCAAGAAGAAATGACTAGTCAACTTGTAGAATGCTACTAACATTTCTAGAGAGCTAAAATTACTGAATGGTTTGACAGTAGGTTTCCCTAGTGGCTCACACGGTAGAGCATGTCTGCAATGCAGGAGACCCGGGTTCAATTCCTGGGTTGGGAAGATCCCCTGGAGAAGGAAATGGCAGCCCACTCCAGTATTCTTGCCTGGAAAATCCCATGGACCGCAGAGCCTGATAGGCTACTGTCCATGGGGTCGCAAAGAGTTGGACACGACTGAGCGACTTCACTTTCACTTTGACAGTAGGCAGTCTCTGTTATCCTGCAGTGTATGCATCTGGCATATATTCCCATATCAGTATTGAATTATTAATATTCAATATTGAGCTCAAGAAATATTGAGCTTCCCTGGTGGCTCAGGGCTAAAGAATCTGCCTGCAATGCAGCAGACACAGGAGATGCGGATTCAGTCCCTGGCTCAGGAAGATTGCCTGGAGAAGGAAATGGCAACCCACTCCGGTATTCTTGCATAGAAAATCCCTTAGGGTCGCAAAGAGTTGGACGTGACTGAGCACGCACGCATGCTGAATTGAGATAAAGATTGACTGACTTAGGATGGCCTATAGTATAAAACCATAGCAGCTCTCTGAATATAGGAGAGTCTCTCCTAAAGGACTGACATTTCTCTTATTCAGCTCTTCCAAAAATGTAGGTTCCAGATCAGGAAACCACAGCTTGGGTAAAATGATTTAACTAGGTGGGGATAGGTAACCCTGGATCCTTCTGGGCTTCTCTTTCATAGGTTTAGTCTTTAAGGAGGGGTTATGGTAAGCATGGATTCTTATTTACCAGTTGTGGGTAGATCAGGAACTATCATAGAATAGGGCCTAAAAGCCCCAGAGAGAAAAATCCTAACTTTTAAGATTCACTGCCTGATTTCTGTTTTGATGTCTGTGTTTTCTTCTAGTTTATTATCTTCTGGCCTTGGTAAAGTTTTATTTAAATATTGTAACTTTATCTTTGCTGTATCAAGATATATAAGGGAGTCATAATTATAGATCTAACAAGGCACGAGCATTATAAGGGGAGCAACACTCTTCTCCCAACAAAGCCAGTGAGGAGGGACAGTGATAATGAGATCTCCAAGGGGAGAGTCAATATTGAAGACAAGAACTGGAGCTCATGGATTTAACTCATAAATTGCCCTTCTGTGTGTAGAGATTCTTCTTTCATTGTCAACCTTAGATCTCAGTTTTATTTATTAAAGAAAGCAATGCCATTTTCCTTCATCAGTTACATCAGTGACCTTTTTCATTGTTGGGGAATGGAAAAATGAAAGCCCAGTATTTGCATTCATTTGTTCAGTTGACGAGGATTCGATCCCTGGATGGGGAAGATCCCCTGGAGAAGGAAATGGCAACCCACTCCGGTATTCTTGCCTGGAAAATCCCATGAACAGAGGAGCCTGGTGGGCTATAGTCCATGGAGTCGAAAAGAGTCAACATGACTTAGTGACTAAACAGCACTTCAGTATTTATTGAAAACCTAGTATGGCCACACTCTATGTTTGGCAATGAGTATACAGCACCATAGGCTTTCCTGATAGCTCAGCTGGTAAAAAATCCACCTGCAACGCAGGAGATCCCGGTTCGATTCCTGGGTTGGGAAGATCCCCTGGAGAAGGGATAGGCTACTCACTCCAGTATTCTTGGGTTTCCCTGATGGCTCAGTCCAGAGAGTTGAAATAACTTTCCCCATAACACACAGCTCATAAATGGCAGGCCCAGAATTGGAATCCATACCTATCTGCCTCCTGATAAAGAACTTAGTGGTAACTTTTTTCTCGTTGCAGATTTTTTTCTTTTCTTTTTTTTGGTCCTAAGTGTAGAGCTCAAATACCAAATTGAGCTCAGATGTTCATTCAGCCTTCCCTGAAGAAAAGCTTTCTACTTTCTTGAGGTGCCACCTCATCAGTTCCAGTTGTTTAGCCTCTTCTTTACAGTTATGCTTAAAATGAAAGAATCATAACTTAAGCTGAATTCTTTATCCTCTGTACCCTTATTGTGTTTAATATCTCACTGTCAGAAAGCCTCAAGGGTCTTAACTTTTAATAGTAGCCCAGCTCAAGCTTTAACAGGGCTGAATTAACAACTCCTGATATCCATCACAGTGCAGTTTTTGAATTTTATCCATAAAAACAGATCGCAGCTGTGGCCTGAGCTCTTCTTTTTTTGTGTAATTTTTGGCAAGTCTCTTGGTCTTTCTGGGCCTCAGAGACATTGGCTGTAAAATGAGGGGAGATGGACTATATATTTTTTTCTTTTTTTCTTAACAAAGTCCATAATTTGCATTAGGGTTCACACTTGTACATGTTATGGATTTTGACGAATGCATAATGTCATTTATCTGTCATTGCAGTATCATATAGAATAGTTTCACTGCCCTAAAAATTCCCTGTGCTCCAATCTTTTCACACTTCCCTCTCTCTCCTTGAATAATCAGCCTGCAGTGCAGGAGACCTGGGTTCAATCCCTGGCTTGGGTAGATCCCCTGGTAGAAGGGAATGGCAACCCACTACAGTATTCTTGCCTGGAGAATCCCATGGACTGAGGAGCCTGGTGGGCTACAGTCCATAGGGTTGCAAAGAGTCAGGCATGACTGAACGACTAACACTTTCTCCCTCCCTGAACCCCTGGCAACCACTGATCTTTATACTATCTGTATAGCTTTGCTGTTTCAAAATGTCATGTGGTTGGAATCATACAGTATGTAGCTTTTTCAAACTGGCTTCTTTCACTTAGCAAATATACTACATTTAAAGCTCCTCCATGTTTTTTTCATGGCTTGATAGCTTGTTTATTTTTATCACTGAATAATATTTCATTGTGTGGTTGTAGTTTATCTATTTGCCTGTTGAAGGACATCTTAGTTGCTTCTAGTTTTTGTCAGTCATGAGTAAAGATGCTGTGAACATTCTGTGCAGGTTTTTGTGGACATAAGTTTTCACTTGGGCAGGTTTTTTTGTGGATATAAGTTTTTATTTGGATAAATAGGAGCATGATTGCTAGATTATATGGTAATCTTAACAGTTGTTATTTTTGTTCAGTCACTAAGTCATTTTTGACTCTTTGAAACCCCATGGACTGCAGCATGCCAGGTTTCCCTGTCCTTTACTATCTCCTGGAGTTTGTTCAAACTCATGTCCATTGCATAGGTGATGCCATTCAACCATCTCATCCTCTGTTGTTCCTTCTTCTGCCCTCAATCTTTCTCAGCATCAGGGTCTTTTCCAATGAATTGGCTCTTTGCATCAGGTGGCCAAAGTATTGGAACTTCAGCTCTAACATCAGTCCTTCTGGTGAATATTCAGGGTTTATTTCCTTTAGCATTGACTGGTTTGATCTCCTTGCTGTCCAAGGAACTCTCAAGAGTCTTCTCCAGCACCACAATTCAAAAAGTCAGTTCTTTGGTTCTAAGGCTTTTTTATGGTCCTATTCTCACCAAAGCCTTTGACTGTGTGGATCACAATAAACTGTGGAAAATTCTGAAAGAGATGGGAATACCAGACCACCTAATCTGCCTCTTGAGAAATTTGTATGCAGGTCAGGAAGCAACAGTTAGAACTGGACATGGAACAACAGACTGGTTCCAAATAGGAAAAGGAGTTCGTCAAGGCTGTGTATTGTCACCCTGTTTATTTAACTTATATGCAGAGTACATCATGAGAAATGCTGGACTGGAAGAAGCACAAGCTGGAATCAAGATTGCCGGGAGAAATATCAATAACCTCAGATATGCAGATGACACCACCCTTATGGCAGAAAGTGAAGAGGAACTCAAAAGCCTCTTGATGAAAGTGAAAGTGGAGAGTGAAAAAGTTGTCTTAAAGCTCAACATTCAGAAAACGAAGATCATGGCATCCGGTCCCATCACTTCATGGGAAATAGATGGGGAAACAGTGGAAACAGTGTCAGACTTTATTTTTCTGGGCTCCAAAATCTGCAGATGGTGACTGCAGCCATGAAATTAAAAGACGCTTACTCCTTGGAAGGAAAGTTATGACCAACCTAGATAGCATATTCAAAAGCAGAGACATTACTTTGCCAACAAAGGTCCGTCTAGTCAAGGCTATGGTTTTTCCTGTGGTCATGTATGGATGTGAGAGTTGGACTGTGAAGATGGCTGAGCGCCGAAGAATTGATGCTTTTGAACTGTGGTGCTGAAGAAGACTCTTGAGAGTCCCTTGGACTGCAAGGAGATCCAACCAGTCCATTCTGAAGGAGATCAGCCCTGGGATTTCTTTGGAAGGAATGATGCTAAAGCTAAAACTCCAGTACTTTGGCCACCTCATGTGAAGAGTTGACTCATTGGAAAAGACTCTGATGCTGGGAGGGATTGGGGGCAAGAGGAGAAGGGGACGCCAGAGGATGAGATGGCTGGATGGCATCACTGACTCGATGGACGTGAGTCTGAGTGAACTCTGGGAGTTGGTGATGGACAGGGAGGCCTGGTGTGCTGCAATTCATGGGGTCGCAAAGAGTCGGACACGACTGAGCGCCTGATCTGATCTGATCTGATTCTCACATCCGTACATGACAACTGGAAAAGACCATAGCTTTGACTATGTAGATATTTGTTGGCAAAATGATGTCTCTGCTTTTTAATATGCTTTCTAGGTATGTCATATCTTTTCTTTCAAGGAGCAAGTGTTTTTTAATTTCATGGCTGAAATCACTATCTGGAGTGATTTTGGAGCCCAAGAAAATAAAATTTGTTACTGTTTCCCCTTTTCTCCCATCTTTTTGCCATGAAGCGATGGGACTGGATGCCATGATCTTAGCTTTTGAATATTGAGTTTTAAGCCAGTGGTTTCACTCTCCTCTTTCACCTTCAACAGGAGGTTCTTTAGTTCCTCTTTGCTTTCTGCCTTAGAGTAGTATCATCTGAGGTTGTTGATATTTCTACCAGCAATCTTGATTCCAGCTTGTGCTTCATCCAGCCTGGCATCTTGCATGATGTACTCTGCACATAAGTTAAACAAGCAGGGTGACAATATACAGCCTTGAAGTACTCCTTTTCCCAGTTTTGAACCAGTCAGTTGCTCTATGTCCAGTTCTAACTGTTGCTTCTGGACCTGCATACAGGTTTATCAAGAGACAGGTAAGGTGGTCTGATACTCCCATCTCTTTAAGAATTTTCCAGATTGTTATGATCCACAGAATTAAAGGTTTTAGTGTAGTCAGTGGAGCAGGTATAGATGTTTTTCTGAAATTCCCCCCCTTTTTTTCACTCTATGATCCAGTGGTTGTTGGCAATTTAATCTCTGGTTCCTCTGCCTTTTCTTAGATCCAGCTTGTACATCTGGGAGTTCTCGATACTGCTTAAGCCTAGCCTGAAGGATTTTGAGCATTTACTTGTGAGTATGTAAAACGAGCACAATTGTATGGTAGTTTGAATGTTCTTTGGCATTGCCTTTCTTTAGGATTGGAATGAAAACTGACCTTTTCCAGTCTTGTGGCCACTGCTGAGTTTTCCAAATTTGCTGGCATGTTGAGTGCAGCCTTTTTACAGCATCATCTTTTAGGATTTGGTATAGCTTAGCTGGAATTCCATCACGTGAACCAGCTTTGTTTGTAGTAACGGTTCCTGAGGCCCACTTGACATCACACTCCAGGATATCTAGCTCTAGGCCACACCATGATCACTTATGGTTAGCTTTGTAATAATTTCCCAGCTATTTTCCAAAGTGACTCTTCGATTTTGCATTCCCCCAGCAATGAATGAGAGTTCGTCTTCCTTTACATCCTTCTCAGCGTTTGGTGTTTGTCATTGTTTTGGATTTTAGCCATTCTAGTAGGTAAATAACGATATCTCATTTTAATTTGCAATTCCCTAGTGAAATATGATATTGAGCATTTTTTAATATGCTCATTTGCCACCTGTATATCTTCTTGGTGAAGTGTCTGTTCAGGTCTTTTTAAAGATTAGTGTTAAAACTGATTGGTTTGGTTTTTTGTTGTTGAGTTTTAGGAGTTCTTTGTATATTTTGGACACAAGTTCTATATCAGATATGTTTCTCAAATACTTTCTCCCAGTCTGTGGCTCATCTTTTCATTGTCTTGCCAGTGTCTTTTGCAAAGCAGAAGTTTTTAATTTTAATAGAGGCAAACATGTCAGTTTTTCTTTCATGGATTATGCCTTTGGTGTTGTATCTAAAAAGTCATTGCCAAACTCAAAGTCACCTAGGTTTTCTCCTGTGTTACCCTCTAGAAGTTTTATAGCTTTGTGTTTTGTGCTACAGGTTTATGTTTCGAGGTAGAGTGTTTTTGGTGAAAGATATAAGAGTCAGCACAACTGAGCAACTTTTTTTTTCTTACAAGATCTGTGTCTGATGCACTTATATTTTTATTAATAAAGTTCCTTCTGATCTGTAATTATTCATTTTGATCAATAATATTAAAAGGTGACAGAAATTTAGAAAGAACAAATCATATGCTGAATCTTTACCACTATGTAAGTTGTGTTCTTCCAAAGTGTTCCTTGAGCAAGAGACTTGAAGTCAACTCAAAGATGGGGTCAGGGAGAGCTTTATCTGGAACAATCAGGAGACTGGACTAACAGCTCCATTTCAGTACTCTACTGTTATATATTGTTAAGCTGGCTGAGTGGTATATGCGCAGATTGTTTGGAAAGACTGCCTACAATTAGGAATATTTTGCTTCAGTCAAAACCCCCTGTTATTTGTTCATATTGAGATTTCTTTGCAACTTTGCCTAGTTGTCGTTGTTTAGTTGCTAAGTTTTGCAACTCCATGGACTATAGCCTGCCAGGCTCCTCTGTCACTGGGATACTGGAGTGTGTTAAGGGTGAAAAGAACATAATTCAAATCAGTCTTGTTTTAAACATATCTTCTCCAGGGGATTTTCCCAACACAGGAATCATACCTATGTCTCCTGCATTGGCAGGTGGATTCTTTACCATTGAGCCACCAGGGAAGCCCTTGCCTAGTCATATAGGCTTGCAAAAGCCCACCTGTGGTTTCTCTCCAGTATTTTCACCTTTTTATACTGTGAAATATTGAAGCCGTCTGAACCTTAAATATTATCTCTCTATATTTTGACTGACTTCAGTTTATGTTTTTAAAGGAAATTTTCCTAATCATCTATCATTTAGTAACATAAATAGATTTACTTCCAAATACTAGGTGTTTTTTTTTTTTTTAATTTTGGCTTGTAGAAAAATAGTTTATCAACCATTTATTTAGTATGTGTGTACCTTGGTGTGTATGTGTGTGTGTTGTCCAGATGGATCATAAAGGTTTTTAAATTTTGAATCTTTAGATTTTATTTTTAAGGTGTCTGTAACAAAATTGATTTGAATTGTTCCCTTAACAAGACTGATTTGAATTATGTTCTTTTCACCCTTAAAACACCTATTTCCTAAAACATTATCATACATACTATTCTTAGAAAAGCATTTCTTTTTCTTTTTTGTGTTATTTTGTTCCTATTTTTCAAGAATGAATGAACCACTTAAATCAGATTTACTATTTTAGTAAATTTTTCCCTTTTAGTATTTTTCTCTAGTTCATCTGATGTTACCAAATTTACTATGCAGTATGCATGCGTGCTTAGTTGTGTCTGACTCTTTGTGACCCTTTGAACTGTAGCCCACCAGACTTCTCTGTCCATAGGGTTTTCCAGGCAAGAACACTGGAGTGAGTTTCCACTTCTTTCTCCAAAGGATCTTCCTGACCCACAGATTGAGCACGCATCTCCTGCATTGGCAGACAGGTTCTTTACCCACTGAGCCATTGGAAAGCCTACCGAATTTACTGCAATATGTTTTAAATGTCTAAATCGCCTGTATTTCTGGCATACTTTAATAGATTTTTTAAAATTATGGTTTTTTAAAAATCTATATTCACTTTGCCCTTAATGAAATATTTGTGAATCAACTCACTAGGCAGCTACACACAATTTATGACAAATTTTATAAACAAATTTCAATGCTGGTTTCATTTTTTTTTCTATTCTTGTTTTCCTTATCCACATATTTTATGTGAATATATACATATATAGAGATAAGCTATTAAAAGTTTGTGTCATTTAAAAGCTAAATATTTCAAACAAAAAATAAGAATAGCATAATATTAATAAAACCCTTTCACCTAGCTCCTGGAATGAAAAATTTGTTAACATTTGGTTTCATTTGCTTGTTGCTTGCCTCATCTATTTATTTATTTTCTTTTTTTATTTAAGTATAGTTGATGAACAATATTATATGTTACAGGTGTACTGTATAGTGATTCATATTTTTGATGGTTATACTCCATTAACTATTATAAAATATTGGCTATATTTCCCATGTTGTACAATATATCTTTGTAGTTTATTTTATACATAATAGGTTTACCTCTTAATCCTCTATCTTGATATTCCCCCGTTCCCTCTCCCCGCTAGTAACCACTATTTTGTTCTCTGTATCTTGAAGCTGTTTATTTTTTCTTACATTCACTAGTTGTAATTTTTAGATTTCACATGTAAGTAATATCATACAATACTTGTTTTTCTCTTGAGATACATGCATCTTTTTGAATTAGTGCTTTTGTTTTATTTTTTTCAGATATATATGATGTATATATATATTTCAGATATAGGAATATGCAGTACTATTTTTAGTTTTTTGAGACACCTCCATACTGTTTTCCTTAGTGGTTACACCAATTTACATTCCTATAAACAGTGTATGAGGGTTCCTTTTTCTCCATATCCTCATCAACACTTGTTTTTTGTGTTCTTTTAGTTGATAGCCATTCCGACAACTGTGAGGTAATATCTCATTACGGTTTTGATTTGCATTTCCCTGATGATTAGCTATGCTGAACGTCTTCCTTTTTGGAAAAATATCTGTTCATTCTTCTGCCCATTTTTTAATGGAGTTGTTTGTTTGGTGTTGAGTTGTATGAGCTATTCATATGTGTTGGATATTATTGGTCATATCATTTGCAGATATTTTCTCCCTTTCAGTAGGCTGTCTTTTCATTTTGTCAGTGATTTCCTTTGCTGTGCAAAAGCCAAATACAATTTAAGGTTAAATCCTGATTTCAGAGTAGTAGGATATATGCATTACATATATTAATAAATGTTTATAAATTATTAGATGTGTTTCATTTTATGTATTTCTACATTAATTGAATCACTGCAACAAATATTTACTGAATGACTATCTTATAATAGGTCAGTGGATAATAGAAAAATAAAATGTCTCTGCTCTTAAGGAACTATAAAGGAAGGCTGCTGCTGCTGCTAAGTCGCTTCAGTTGTGTCCGACTCCTAGCAACCCCCTAGACAGCAGCCCATCAGGCTTCCCCGTCCCTGGGATTCTCCAGGCAAGAATACTGGAGTGGGTTGCCATTTCATTCTCCAATGCATGAAAGTGAAAAGTGAAAGTGAAGTCGCTCAGTCATGTCCAACTCCTGGCGACCCCATGGACTGCAGCCTACCAGGCTCCTGCATCCATGGGATTTTCCAGGCAAGAGTACTGGAGTGGGTTGCCATTGCCTTCTCCATAAAGGAAGGCAGGTATGTCCAAATCTTGCTAAAATAAAGCTAAGTTTCTTCAGTTCAGTTCAGTCACTCAGTCATGTCTGACTCTTTGCGACCCCATGAATTGCAGCACGCCAGGCCTCCCTGTCCATCACCAACTCCCAGAGTTCACTCAAACTGACGTCCAAATTACACAAACTATAATTAACAAGTGTGTTAAAGATAATGCTAAATTAATGACAATTGATGGCTTTGTTAAAGTTGAAAATCACCAATTAAACCATCTATTGTTAATTTTTTTATTCTTTCATTGTTAGAGGCAGTTGGGGGCTTGGTGGGTAGGAGGGAAAAATGGAAGGAAATATTTATTTTTGAGTATATGTGTGTGCTTTTTTTTAAAGGCGAGAATAGAATTTACTTAAAAGATATATTTTTCTCCGTTGTTATCTTCATAGTGGTATATTTGAAGAGAAAATAGTTCTGTTAGATAAAATGTTTGTTTTCTTTGGAAAAGAATTTGGAAATTGAATTATACTCAGTCAGACATGTTTGTGTGTGGATTTATACAAAGGCAAAGTGTTAACCTTAAGCTCACATCTTTCTGCTCTCAACAGTTGTATTAGTTACTGCCCCCTCCATTATCAGTGTGTGTACTCAGGGAGTACAAACTTATTTTAATATTGGCTCAAATAAATAACATTAGGAAAATAAATCTGTTAATATTATTTGTGATCTGAGGACAAATATAGAGAAAATTAGATCCTCTATGATTTATTGAAAGCAGTACAGAAACAGAAAGGGCACCATATTTAGAGTCTGGAGACCTGATTTGAATACTGTTTTTACCATTTATTAGACAAGTCACTATCTTGCTTTTTTCTTCATGTGTTAAAAAATAACTGTAATAAAAGTAGTGCCACTTTTTAAACTTGTTAGAACAAGATTTGATGTGTAAAGGCTTTGTAAATTATTATAAATACTTTTCAAGTATTGCTTGATAATTTTTAGATTTTTGCCTTTTAGTACAGATATGAAGAATATGCTATAAAAGACTATAAATATTCTGCAGAATTGAGTTTAGCAGTTTCAATTTATCTGTATTTATGAGTCCATGCAGTCGCAGAGAGTTAGATACGACTGAATAACAATATGAGCTTTACTGTGAGTACATGCTCAGTCATCTGACTTTTTGCGACCTCATGGACTGTAGGCGCACCAACCTCCCCTGTCCATGGAATTTTCCATGCAAGAATACTGGAGTGGGTTTGCCATTTCCTACTCTAGGGGATCTTCCTGACCCAGGGATTGAACCCATGTCTCTTGCAGCTCTTGGGATTTCCCAGGGACTTCCCAGGTGATTTCCAAGGGGCTTCCTAGATGGCACAGTGGGAAGGAATCCTCCTGCCTCATTGTAGTTTTGATTTGCATTTCTCTGATAATGAGTGATATTGAACATCTTTTCATGTGTTTAGTAGCCATCTGTAAGTCTTCTCTGGAGAAATGTCCATTTAGGTCTTCTGCCCACTTTTTTGATTGAGTTGTTTTTCTGGTATTGAACTACATGAGCTGCTTGTTTATTCTAGAGATTAATTCTTTGTCAGGTGTTTCCTTTGCTGTTATTTTCTACCATTCTGAGGGTTGTCTTTTCACCTTGCTTATAGTTTTCTTCATTGTGCAAAAGCTTTTAAGTTTAATTAGGTTCCATTTGTTTATTTTTGTTTTTATTTCCATTACTCTGGGAGGTGGGTCCTATAGAGGATCTTGCTGTGATTTATGTCAGAGAGTGTTCTGCCTGTGTCTTTCTCTAAGACTTAGTTTTTATAGTTTCTGGTCTACATTTAGGTCTTTAATCCATTCTGAGTTTATTTTCATGTATGGTGTTAGAAAGTGTTCTAACTTCATTCTTTTACACATAGTTGACCAATTTTCCTAGCACCACTTGAAGCGACTGTCTTTTCTCCATTGTTTATTTTTGCCTCCTTTGTCAAAGATAAGATGCCCATGGGTATGTGGATTTATTTCTTGGCTTTCTATCTTGTTCCATTGGTCTGTATTTCTGTTTTTGTGCTGGTACTATACTGTCTTGATGACTGAAGCTTTGTAGTACAGTCTGAAGTCAGGAAGGTTGATTCCTACAGTTCCCCTCATCTTTCTCGAAGTTGCTTTGGCTATTTGGGGTCTTTTGTGTTTCCATACAAATTGTAAAACTATTTGCTCTAGTTCTGTGAAAAATACTGTTGGTAGTTTGAAAGCAGTTGCATTGAATCTATAGATTGCTTTGGGTAGTATAGTCATTATCACTATGTTGATTCTTCCAATCCAAGAGCATGTTGTATCTCTCCATCTATTTGTGTCACCTTTGATTTCTTTCATTAGTGTCTTCTATAGGAATCCTCTCACACCAGTCAGAATGGTCATCATCAAAAAATCTACAAAGAATAAATGCTGGAAAGAGTGCTGTTGGTGGGAATGCAGAATGATACAAAAACTATGGAGAACAGTATGGAGATTACTTTAAAAAGCTAGGAATAAAACTACTGTATGATCTAGCAGTCCCACTACTGGGCATATAACCTGAAAAAACCAGAATTGAAAAAGACACAGGTTCCCCAGTGTTCACTGTAGCACCATTTACAATAGCTAGGACATGAAAGGAACCTAGATATCCATCAGCAGATGAATCGATAAGAAACTTGTGGTACATATACACAATGGAATATTCAGTTCAGTTCGATTTAGTCGCTCAGTCATGTCCGACTCTTTGCGACCCCATGGACTGCAGCACACCAGGCCTCCCTGTCCATCACCAACTCCCAGAGCTTGCTCAAACTCATGTCCATTGAGTCAGTGATGCCATCCAACCATCTCATCCTCTGTTGTCCCCTTCTCCTCCTGACTTCAATTTTTCCCAGCATCAGGGTCTTTTCCAGTGAGTCAGTTCTTTGCATCAGGTGGCTAAAGTACTGGAGTTTCAGCTTCAGCATCAGTCCTGAGTTAATAGGACTGAGTTCGTTTAGGATGAACTGGTTGGATCTCCTTGCTTTCCAGGGAACTCTCAAGAGTCTTCTCCAACACCACAGTTCAAAAGCATCAGTTGTTCAGCGCTCAGCCTTCTTTATAGTCCAACTCTCACATCCATACATGACTACTGGAAAAGCCATAGCTTTGATTAGATACTATGTCTAGTTGTGTTGGTAAAACTAGTTGGTAAATCTAGTTTTGTTGGTAAAACTGTTGGTTTACCTTTCTTGGTAAAGTAATGTCTCTTTTTAATAGCTTTTTAATATGCTATCTAGGTTGGTCATAATTTTTCTTCCAAGGAGCAAGCGTCTTTTAACTTCATGGCTACAGTCATCATCTGCAGTGATTTTGGAGACCAGAAAAATAAAGTCTCTCACTGTTTCCACTGTTTCCCCATCTACTTGCCATGTAGTGATGGGACCGGATGCCATGATCTTCGTTTTCTGAATGTTGAGTTTTAAGCCAACTTTCCTCTTTCACTTTCATCAAGGGGCTCTTTAGTTCTCCTTTGCTTTCTGCCATAAGGGTGTTGTCATCTGCATATCTGAGGTTATTGATATTTCTCCCGGCAGTCTTGATTCCAGCTTGTGCTTAATCCAGTCCAGCATTTCTCATGATGTACTCTGCATATAAAGTAAATCAGCCGGGTGACAATATACAGCCTTGATGTACTCCTTTTCCGATTTGGAACCAGTCGGTTGTTCCATGTCCAGTTCTAACTGTTGCTTCCTGACCTGCATACAGATTTCTCAAGAGGCAAGGTAAGGTGGTATGGTATTCCCATCTCTTGAGGAATTTTCCGCAGTTTGTTGTGATCCACACAGTCAAAGACTTTGGCATAGTCAATAAAGCAGAAATAGATATTTTTTCCGGAATTCTCTCACTTTTTCAATGATCCAATGGATGTTGGCAATTTGACTTCTGGTTCTTCTGCCTTTTCTAAATCCAGCTTGAATGTCTGGAAGTTCACGGTTCATGTACTGTTGAAGCCTGGGTTGGAGAATTTTGACCCTTACTTTGCTGCCGTATGAGATGAGTGCAATTGTGCAATAGTTTGAGCATTCTTTGGCATTGCCTTTCTTTGGGATTGGAATGAAAACTGACCTTTTCCAGTCCTGTGACCACTGCTGAGTTCTCCAAATTTGCTAGCCTATTGAATGTAGCACTTTCACAGCATCATCTTTTAGGATTTGAAATAGCTCAACTGGAATTCCATCACCTCCACTAGCTTTGTTCATAGTGATACTTCCAAAGGCCCACTTGACTTCACATTCCAGGATGTCTGGCTCTAGGTGTGTGATCACACCTTCATGATTACCTGGATCATGAAGATCTTTTTGTATAGTTTTTCTGTGTATTGTTGCCACCTCTTCTTAATGTTGTTTGCTGTGTTAGGTCCATACCATTTCTGTCCTTTATTGTGGCAAAATGGCTGTCTGAGGAGGCCTTATAAATAGCTGTGAAAAGAAGAGAAGCAAAAAGCAAAGGAGAAGAGGAATGATATAAACATCTGAATGCAGAGTTCCAAAGAATAGCAAGAAGAGATGAGAAAGCCTTCCTCAGTGATCAATGCAAAGAAATAGAGGCAAACAACAGAATGGGAAAGACTAGAGATCTCTTCAAGAAAATTAGAGATACCAAGGGAACATTTCATGCAAAGATGGGCTCAATAAAGGACAGAAATGGTATGGGCCTAACAGAAGCAGAAGATATTAAGAAGAGGTGGCAAGAATACACAGAAGAACTGTACAAAAAAGATCTTCATAACCAAGATAATCACGATGGTGTGATCACTCACCTAGAGCCAGACATCCTGGAATGTGAAGTCAAGTGGGCCTTAGAAAGCATCACTATGAACAAAGCTAGTGGAGGTGATGGAATTCCAGTGGAGCTATTTCAAATCCTGAAAGAGGATGCTGTGAAAGTGCTGCAGTCAATATGCCAGCAAATTTGGAAAACTCAGCAGTGGCCACAGGACTGGAAAAGGTCAGTTTTCATTCCAATCCCAAAGAAAGGCAATGCCAAACAATGCTCAAACTACCGCACAATTGCACTCATCTCACACGCTAGTAAAGTAATGCTCAAAATTCTCCAAGCCAGGCTTCAGCAATACATGAACCGTGAACTTCCATATGTTCAAGCTGGTTTTAGAAAAGGCAGAGGAACCAGAGATCAAATTACCAACATCCGCTGGATCATCGAAAAAGCAAGAGAGTTCCAAAAAAACATCTATTTCTGCTTTATTGACTACGCCAAAGCGTTTGTGTGGATCACAATAAACTATAGAAAATTCTGAAAGAGCTGGGAACACCAGACCACCTGACCTGCCTTTTGAGAAACCTATATGCAGGTCAGGAAACAATAGTTAGAACTGGACATGGAACAACAGACTGGTTCCAAATCGGAAAAGGAGTATATCGAGGTTGTATATTGTCACCCTGCTTCTTTAACTTTTATGCAGAGTACATCATGAGAAACGCTGGACTGGAAGAAGCACAAGCTGGAATCAAGATTGCCGGGAGAAATATCAGTAACCTCAGATATGCAGATGACACCACCCTTATGGCAGAAAGTGAAGAGGAACTCAAAAGCCTCTTGATGAAAGTGAAAGTGGAGAGTGAAAAAGTTGTCTTAAAGCTCAACATTCAGAAAACAAAGATCATGGCATCCGGTCCCATCACTTCATGGGAAATAGATGGGGAAACAGTGGAAACAGTGTCAGACTTTATTTTTCTGGGCTCCAAAATCACTGCAGATGGTGACTGAAGCCATGAAATTAAAAGACACTTACTCCATGGTAGGAAAGTTATGACCAACCTAGATAGCATATTCAAAAGCAGAGACAGTACTTTGCCAACAAAGGTCCGTCTAGTCAAGGCTATGGTTTTTCCTGTGGTCATGTATGGATGTGAGAGTTGGACTGTGAAGAAGGCTGAGCACCGAAGAATTGATGCTTTTGAACTGTGGTGTTGGAGAAGACTCTTGAGAGTCCCTTGGACTGCAAGGAGATCCAACCAGTCCATTCTGAAGGAGATCAGCCCTGGGATTTCTTTGGAAGGAATGATGCTAAAGCTAAAACTCCAGTACTTTGGCCACCTCATGCAAAGAGTTGACTCATTGGAAAAGACTCTGATGCTGGGAGGGGTTGGGGGCAGGAGGAGAAGGGGACGACAGAAGATGAGATGGCTGGATGGCATCACTGACTCGATGGACGTGAGTCTGAGTGAACTCCGGGAGTTGGTGATGGACAGGGAGGCCTGGCGTGCTGCGATTCATGGGGTTGCAAAGAGTCAGACACGACTGAGTGACTGAACTGAACTGAATTCTACATATGTATAGTTTCTATTTTTTTTATTAATCTGATTTGTCGTAAAGTTTTAATAAGAAGCTAATAGAAACTTTGCCTAAAATAGAATATTATAAATTGGAGAAATAGTCTCAAGACATGGTGAGAATTGTGAACTGTAAGACTTTGTCTCAGTCTAAGCAACACTAACCTCTTCATCTAAAATAACCCCAGGCAATTTGACAGTGTGTATCAGAAGCATCAAACTGTCTTTAACTTAATACTATTTTCTAGACTGTATCTTAATGAAAAAAAAAAAGGTAGTTTACATAAATATTTATCTACTGCTACTAAAAAAATATACTTTAAATGAATATTTAATGATACAAGAAAATATTTATCATATATTATTAAGTAGAAAGGCAGTTTGCATAAACATTTTATATTACGCAATCTGCATTTAGAATCAAACCCCATACCCTCCAGAGATGCTTGGAGAGCTCAAACAAAACCTTATGCACACCAGAACCCAGAGACCACACAGAGACTGAGCCAGACCTGCCTTTGAGTGTTTGACTGTCTCCTGCGGAGGCATGGGTCAGCAGTGGCTTGCCACGGAGACAGGAACTCTGGCTGCAGCAGACCTGGGACACTCAGCGTGTGGCATAAGTCCTCTTGGAGGAGGTTGCGATTAGTCCCACCATAGAGCCACCAAGCAGCTGCAGAACACCACCAGCCACCCATAAGCTGCAGAACAATTATACCAAAGAAATTCTCACACTGTTAAGAAAGTTCTAGGACCCACAACAGATTTCTCAACCTGGGGATCTAGCAAAGGGACTGAGAACCCCTAGGGAGTTTGACTTTGGAGGTCAGTGGGATTTGACTACAGAACTTCCACAGAGCTGGGGAAATGGACTCTTGGAGGGCACAAACAAAACCTTGGGTGCACCATGAGAAAGGAGCAATGTCCTCACAAGAGACTGAGCCAGACTTGCCTGTGAGTGTCCAGGAATCTCCAGCGGAGGCATGAGGCAACACTGGCCTGCTGTGGGGTCAGAGGCACTGAATATAACAGTGTGGGCATAAGTCCTTTTGAAGGAGGTCACCATTACTGTCATTACCCCTACCATAGTTTGGCCTCAGGCCAGATTACAGGGAGGGAACACAGTCTCCCCAACAACAGAAAATTGGATTTAAGATTTACTGAGCATGGTCCTGCCCATCAGAACAAGACCCAGATTCCCCACAGTCAGTCTCTCCCATCAGGAAGCTTCCACAAGCCTCTTATCCTTATCCATCAGAGAGCAGACAGAATGAAAACCACAATCTCAGAGAACTAACCAAAGTGATCATCACGTGGATCACAGCCTTTCTAACTCATTGAAACTATGAGCCATGCTGTGTAGGGCCACCCAAGACTGACAGGTCATGGTGGAGAGTTCTGACAAAACATGGTCCACTGGAGAAGGGAATGGCAAACAACTCGGTATTCTTGCCTTGAGAACCCCATGAACAGTATGAAAAGGCAAAAAGATATGACACTGAAAGATGAACTCCCCAGGTCAGTAGGTGCCCAATATGCTACTGGAGAAGAGTGGAGAAATAACTCTAGAAAGAATGAAAATACAGAGGCAAAACAAAAACAATGCCCAGTTGTGGATGTGACTGGTGATGGAAGTAAAGTTCGATACTGTAAAGAACAATTGCCTAGAAACCTGGAATGCTGGGTCCTTGAATCAAGGTAAATTGGAAGTGGTCAACAGGAGACGGCAAGTCAACATCGACATTTTAGGAATCAGTGAACTAAAATGAACCAGAATGGGTGAGTTTAATTAAGATGACCATTATATCCACTACTATGAGCAAGAATCCCTTAGAAGAAATGGGTAGCCCTCATAGTCAACCAAAGAATCCAAAATGCAGTGCTTGGGTGCAATCTCTGTTCGTTTCCAAGGCAAACCATTCAATATCAAAGTAATCCAAGTCTATGCCACAACCACTAATGCCAAAGAAGCTGAACGGTTCTATGAAGACCTACAAGACCTTCTAGAACTAACACCAAAAAGAGATGTCCTTTTATCATAGGGGACTGGAATGCAAAAGTAGGAAGTCAAGAGATACCTGGAGTGACAGGCAAGTTTGGCCTTGGAGTACAAAATGAAGCAGGGCAAAGGCTCACTGAGTTTTGCCAAGAGAATGCACTGGTCATAGTAAACACCCTCTTCCAACAACACAAAAAACAGCTCTATAAGTGGACGTCACCAGATGCTCAATACTGAAATCAAGTTGATTATATTCTTTGTAGCCAAAGATGGAGAAGCTCTATACAGTCGCAGAAATGAGACAGGAAGCTGACTGTGTCTCAAATCATGAACTCTTTATTACCAAATTCAGACTTAAATTGAAGAAAGTGGGGAAGACCACTTGACCATTCAGGTATGACCTAAATCAAACCCCTTACATTTATGCAATGGAAGTAACAAATAGATTCAAGGGATTAGATCTGATAGACAGTGCCTGAAGAACTATGGAAGGAGGTTCATGATATTGTACAGGAGGTGGTGATTAAAACCATCCCCAAGAAAAAGAAATGCAAAAAGGCAAAAGGGTTGTCTGAGGAGGACTTACAAATAGCTGAGAAAAGAAGAGAAGCAAAAGGCAAAGAAGAAAAGGAAAGGTGTACCCATCTGAATGCAGACTTCCAAAGAATAGCAAGGAGAGATAAGAAAGCCTTCCTCAGTGATCATTGCAAAGAAATAGAGGGATACAATAGAATGGAAAAGACTAGAGATCTCTTCAAGAAAAAATATGAAGGGAACATTTCATGCAAAGATGGGTACAATAAAGGACAGAAATGGCATGGACCTAACAGAAGCAGAAGACATTAAGAAGAGGTGGCAACAATACAGAGAAGAACTATACAAAAAAGATCTTCATGACCCAGATAACCACGATGGTGTGATAACTCACCAAAGCCAGACATCTTGGAGTGTGAAGTCAAGTGGACCTTAGGAAGCATCACTACGAACAAAGCTAGTGTAAGTGATGGAATTCGAATTGAGCTATTTCAAATCCTAAAAGATGATGCTGTGAAAGTGCTGCACTCAGTATGCCAGCAAATTTGGAAAACTCAGCAGTGGTCACAGGACTGGAAAATGTCAGTTTTCATTCCAATCCCAAAGAAGGGCAATGCCAAAGAATATTCAAACTGGTGCACAGTTGCACTCATCTCACATACTGGCAAAGTAATGCTCAAAATTCTCCAAGTGAGGCTTCAACAGTACATGAACTGAGAACTTCCAGTTGTTCAAGCTTGATTAAGAAAGAGATCAAATTGCCAACATCTGTTGGATCATCTAAAAAGCAAGAGAGTTCCAGAAAAACATCTGCTTTATTAGCTACACCAAAGCCTTTGACTGTATGGATAACAACAAACTGTGGAAAATTCTTAAAGAGATAGGAATACCAGACCACCTGACCTGCCTCCTGAGAAACCAGAATGCACGTCAAGAAGCAACAGTTAGAACTGGACAAGGAACAACAGTCTGGTTTCAAATAGGAAAAGGAGTACATCAAGGCTGTATATTGTTACCCAGATGATTTACCTTATATGCAGAGTATGTCATGCGAAATGCCAGGCTGGATGAAGCACAAGCTGGTATCAAGATTGCTGGGAGAAAGATCAGTAACCTCAAAAATGCAGATGACACCACCCTTATGGCAGAAAGCAAAGAAAAACTAAAGAGCCTCTTGATGAAAGTGAAAGAGGAGAGTGAAAAAGTTGGCTTAAAACTCAACATTCAGAAAACTAAGATCATGGCATCTGATTCCATCACTTCATGGCAAATAGATGGCAAAACAATGGAAACAGAGACTTTATTTTCTTGGGTTCCAAAATCACCAAAGATGGTGATTGCAGCCATGAAATTCAAAAACGCTCCTTGGAAGAAAAGTTATGACCAACCTAGACAGCATATTAAAAAAGCAGAGACATTACTTTGCCGACAAAGGTTTGTCTAGTCAAAGCTAATGTTTTTCCAGTAGTCATGTATGGATGTGAGAGTTGGACTATAAAGCTGAGCACCAAAGAATTGATGCTTTTGAACTGTGGAGTTGGAGAAGGCTCTTGAGAGTCCCTTGGACTGCAAGGAGATCCAACCAGTCCATCCTAAAGGAAATCAATCCTGAATATTCATTTGAAGGACTGATGCTTGAAGCCAATCTCCACTACTTTGGCCACCTGATGAGAAGAACTGTCTCATTAGAAAAGACCCAGATGCTGGAAGATTGGAGTCAGGAGGAGAAGGGGACAACAGAGGAGGAGATGGTTGGATTGCATCACCAATTCTACGGACATGAGTTTGAGCAAGCTCTGGGAATTGGTGATGGACAGGAAAGCCTGGTGGCAAACTGCAGTCCATGGGGTCTCAAAGTGTAGGACACAACTGAGCAACTGAACTGACTGAACTTTGGTTAAAATAATAAAAACTGATTTGATAGATACCAAAGAAGGTGAAAGTCGCTCAGTTGTGTTCAACTTTTTGAGACCCCCTTGGACTGTTGCCCACCAGGCTTCTCTGTCCATGGAATTCTCCAGACAAGAATACTGGATGGGTTGCCATTTCCTTCTCCAGGGGATTTTCTCAACCCAAGGATCAAATTCAGGTCTCCTGCAATGCAGGCAGGTTCTTTACTGTCTGAGCTACCGTAGATAGCAAAGTGAAAGTGAAGTCGCTCAGTCGTGTCCAACTCTTTGCGACCCCATGGACTGTAGTCCATCATGCTCCTCCGTCCGTGGGATTGTCCAGGCAAGAATACTGGAGTGGGTTGCTGTTTCCTTCTCCAGGAGATCTTCCCAACACAGGGATCGAACCCAGGACTCCCGCCTTGCAGGCAGATGCTTTACCATCTGAGCCACCAGGGAAGCGGCAGAAGGAGAGGGTGGGACAAATTGAGAGAGTAGCATTGAAACATATACATTGCTGCTACTGCTGCTGCTAAGTCGCTTCAGTTGTGTCTGACCCTGTGCGACCCCATAGACGGCAGCTCACCAGGCTCCCCCGTCCCTGGGATTCTCCAGGCAAGAACACTGGAGTGGGCTGCCATTTCCTTCTCCAAAATGATATATAAATACCTTAACAGTCTTAGACTGCTAGAGTTTATAGTGATTGTTATTTTCTTCTGTGACTTCCAAATTTTGTAGAATGAGCATGTATTACTCTTGTAATCAGGGGGATAAAACAGTTTATTGTTTTTGGTTTTTTGTCAAACCTCTTTCGAAATACTCTAATCTCTCAGCTAGCATAGTATCATGGATTTATATATAATGTAATTATAAGAAGTTGTTAGCTATATTCATGTACATAAGAATGATATTATTAATTATTGAACTTATCATTGCAGATACTCTTGGCTGTGCCTTTTGGTTTTGCTGTGCTGCACCACTTGTATATCTTTCAGTGAAATCTAGTTTGCAGCCAATAGGAAGTTTTTAGTTCAAAGATGAAAATTAGTCATGTTAAAGGAAATTGAGTCTGTCTTAGAGCTCATTTGAGTTGGACTGGCACACCTGGTCAGTTACCACAATGAAAGCAGCATTGGAGGGTCAACCCCATGTTTTGTGGGACGCCAGCTTAGTACTTCCTTTCGTGGAAGGGAAGGGACAAGGGAAGTACTTCCCTTGTCTGACGAAGGGTCTTGGGTAATTAAATGAAGATGTAAGCGATGCTGTGTACAGCTACCCAAAATGGATAGATCTATATAGTGAAGAGTTCTGACAAAATGTGGTCCACTAGAGGAGAAAATGGCAAACCACTCCAGTATTCTTGCCAGGAGAACCCCATGAACAGTATGAAAAGGCAAAAGGGGCCTGGTGTGCAGCAATCCACCGAGTCACAAAGAGTTGGACGCAATTTAGCAACTGAACGACAACAACAGCTTCGTACTAGCTTAGAGTAAGTTCAAAGGCCCATGTTGGTTAGACATTGAATTTATTTCCCCTTAGACTGTGGCCTTTTTCTCTTTCTACCTCCATGTCTAGCATGAAATCTGGCACATTTAGGCACTCAGCAAATGGTGTTAGAACTGAAGTGGAATGAAATCTGAAAATTATGCAGATTCCTAGCATTAGCTTTACTAAAAAGTCATCTGAGTCTTAAGTGAGTTATGTAGACACAGTCACAGAAGTAGGCTGTTTGGATGCACGAAAAGTTCTTAGGAACAATGAAGCTGTCTTATGTTTAGCTATCATAATAGGGTCTTCTCTATGCCTCTTGTACTTTGGCTGCTAGTGAAACACTGAGAGACCCTCAGCACATCTACATTTGGCTATATAGTTATAGTTAGCTAGAATGATATATATAGTTAACTAGAATAAAGTATACACATTGAAAACTAATGAAGAATTGGAAAATTTAAGAGCAGAGTAATATAAATTTTCACAGATGCATTTTAAGTAAAATGTATTTTGACATCTTAACTAAGCTTCTGCCTCAGCTAGGCAGGAAAATCTGGTTTTGTCCTTTTGCCCTCTGTGTTATTCAATAACATATGCTATTTCTCATGTTAAGACCTTAACAGTTGTGCCAACAAATCCAGTTTGAAAAAAACATAAGGGCTTAATGGTGTCTCTTTACAGATTAGCCTGTCAACAACTCTGTCCATCAATAGATTACTTCAGCCCTTTAGAACAGTTGTTCACTTCAGGCATATGGGTTAAAAGTCGATGTGGTTAAGATACTGCAACTTGCTAATAGGAAAAAGAACTAGAATTATGAATATTGAGCTCTGGATGCTAAGGAGACAATCCTAGGTGTGTTGCTTTTTGAAAGAATAACTCAGGCATTCCTGTTAGTCATTCAAACCCTCTTTTGTCTCAGTGGTATAGACATCGTCCTTTTACCTCATATTGAGATGACATGTCAGTAGGATTTATCTTGAAACTCTGCATGGCTTTTAGGCTTTTAATTCATTTCAGTTTAGTAAGCATTTATTAGGTATTGAATTAGGTACTAAGGTCATAAAGATGAATGAGACTTGATCCCTGTCCTCTCGGTTTTCAGTTTAATGGGGAGGACATAATCAGATTATTTCAATATAATATATTAAGCATATAGGTATGCAAAGGAAAAGCCTCATGGACAGATTAACTGATAAACTATGTCTTGCATAATAGGTAAGACTATTCCAGGGAAAAAGGACAATATGAACACTAGAAACATATGTTCACGCAGTGTAGGCAGAAGAAAAGAACTTGATGGACAGAGAATGGGTAATGGAGGGCCCTATATGCCCTGAGAACATGTATGATCTTTATCCTGAAAGCAGTGAGGAGTCACTGAAGTGTTTTAGACATTGAAGTGACATGGTGATGGTGGTGGTTCAATCGTTCAGTCATGTCTGGCTCTTGAAACCCCATGGACTCGATCCCTCCAGGCTCCTCTGTCTGTGGGATTTCCCAGGCAAGAATATTGTAGTGTGTTGCCATTTCCTTCTCTTAAGTGACATGACTGGATTATAATTTTAGATAGGTCACTCTAGAGGCAGAGAAGAGTATAGCTTGAGTGGAACAAGATCAGTGACAGGGAAATCACTTTAGGAGGCCATTGTAGTCCAGGAAAAAAATGATGAAGGCCTAGGCTAAGACACCTAATTAGTGGTGGTAAGAATGCAATGGTATAGATGATTCAATAAATGTTTAAGGTGTTGAAATCCTCAGGACTTGAGGGTTGAGGGGTAGGGAGAATGGTACCGTTAAGTGAGATTAAAAACGTAAAAGAAAAAGTTTTCAGGGGAATTATGATATACTAAGTATCAGATATGAATTTGAGGTGACTTTGGGACATCTGGGTAGATTTGAACTCTTAAAATTCAGAGAAATGGTGGTCAGTACTTGATAAGAAATAAATTATCATCTTGAGTAGAAATAAAAGACAAATATATTAGGACAACCCCCAAAGTAATATTGTTGTTTGAGGAGGACTTAATGTAGAGAAGGCTTTAGGTATGAAAATCGAGTTTGTACAGCAGTATTGTAAAGTTACTACTATAAGTAAGTTAAATATTGTGGGAAATTCACTTTGTGAGTTCACTTTGTGAAAAGTCATCATATATACCATTTATAGAGTACCTGTTGGCAAACTTCATAGTATGACATAATATTAGGATAAGATGGATATAGTTTAGGTTTTGATAGTTAAGAACGATTTTTGGATTATGTGGTTTCTCAGTATCATGGACATCAATGATAATTCAGTTCAGTTCAGTTCAGTTCAGTCGCTCAGTCTGTCCAGCTCTTTGTGACCCCATGAATCGCAGCATGCCAGACCTCCCTGTCCATCACCAACTCCTGGAGTTTACTCAAGTCCATCGAGTCGGTGATGCTATCCAGCCATCTCATCCTCTGTCGTCCCCTTCTCCTCCTGCCCCCAATCCCTCCCAGCATCAGAGTCTTTTCCAATGAGTCAACTCTTCGCATGAGGTGGCCAAAGTACTGGAGTTTCAGCTTTAGCATCATTCCTTCCAAAGAAATCCCAGGGCTGATCTCCTTCAGAATGGACTGGTTGGATCTCTTTGCAGTCCAAGGGACTCTCAAGAGTCTTCTCCAACACCACAGTTCAAAAGCATCAATTCTTCGGTGCTCAGCCTTCTTCACAGTCCAACTCTCACATCCATACATGACCACAGGAAAACCATAGCCTTGACTAGACGAACCTTTGTTGGCAAAGTAATGTCTCTGCTTTTGAATATACAATATCACAGTAATCCACGTCTATGCCCCAACCAGTAACACTGAAGAAGCTGAAGTTGAATGGTTCTATGAAGACCTACAAGACCTTTTAGAACTAACACCCAAAAAAGATGTCCTTTTCATTATAGGGGACTGGAATGCAAAAGTAGGAAGTCAAGAAACACCTGGAGTAACAGGCAAATTTGGCCTTGGAATACGGAATGAAGCAGGGCAAAGACTAATAGAGTTTTGCCAAGAAAATGCACTGATCATAACAAACACCCTCTTCCAACAACACAAGAGAAGACTCTACACATGGACATCACCAGATGGTCAACACTGAAATCAGATTGATCATATTCTTTGCAGCCAAAGATGGAGAAGCTCTATACAGTCAGCAAAAACAAGACCAGGAGCTGACTGTGGCTCAGACCATGAACTCCTTATTGCCAAATTCAGACTTAAATTGAAGAAAGTAGGGAAAATCACTAGACCATTCAGGTATGACCTACATCAAATCCCTTATGATTATACAGTGGAAGTGAGAAATAGATTTAAGGGACTATATCTGATAGATAGAGTGCCTGATGAACTATGGAATGAGGTTCATGACATTGTACAGGAGACAGGGATCAAGACCATTCCCATGGAAAAGAAATGCAAAAAAGCAAAATGGCTGTCTGAGGAGCCTTACAAATAGCTGTGAAAAGAAGAGAAGCAAAAAGCAAAGGAGAAAAGGAAAGATATAAACAACTGGATGCAGAGTTCCAAAGAATAGTAAGAAGAGATAAGAAAGCCTTCTTCAGCGATCAATGCAAAGAAATAGAGGAAAACAACAGAATGGGAAACACTAGAGATCTCTTCAAGAAGATCAGAGATACCAAAGGAACATCTCATGCAAAGATGGGCTCGATAAAGGACAGAAATGGTATAGACCTAACAGAAGCAGAAGATATTAAGAAGAGATGGCAAGAATACACAGAAGAACTGTACAAAAAAGATCTTCATGACCCAGATAAAAATGATGGTGTGATCACTGACCTAGAGCCAGACATCCTGGAATGTGAAGTCAAGTGGGCCTTAGAAAGCATCACTACGAACAAAGCTAGTGGAGGTGATGGAATTCCAGTGGAGCTATTCCAAATCCTGAAAGAGGATGCTGTGAAAGTGCTGCAGTCAATATGCCAGCAAATTTGGAAAACTCAGCAGTGGTCACAGGACTGGAAAAGGTCATTTTTCATTCCAATCCCAAAGAAAGGCAATGCCAAACAATGCTCAAACTACCGCACAATTGCACTCATCTCACACACTAGTAAAGTAATGCTCAAAATTCTCTAAGCCAGGCTTCAGCAATATGTGAACTGTGAACCTCCTGATGTTCAAGCTGGTTTTAGAAAAGGCAGAGGAACCAGAGATCAAATTACCAACATCCGCTGGATCATTGAAAAAGCAAGAGAGTTCCAGAAAAGCATCTACTTCTGCTTTATTGACTATGCCAAAGCCTTTGTGTGTATCTCAATAAACTGTAGAAAATTCTGAAAGAGATGGGAATACCAGAACACCTGATCTGCCTCTTGAGAAACCTATATGCAGGTCAGGAAGCAACAGTTAGAACTGGACATGGAACAACAGACTGGTTCCAAATAGGAAAAGGAGTTTGTCAAGGCTGTATATTGTCACCCTGTTTATTTAACTTATATGCAGAGTACATCATGAGAAATGCTGGACTGGAAGAAGCACAAGCTGGAATCAAGATTGCCGGGAGAAATATCAATAACCTCAGATATGCAGATGACACCACCCTTATGGCAGAAAGTGAAGAGGAACTCAAAAGCCTCTTGATGAAAGTGAAAGTGGAGAGTGAAAAAGTTGGCTTAAAGCTCAACATTCAGAAAATGAAGATCATGGCATCCGGTCCCATCACTTCATGGGAAATAGATGGGGAAACAGTGGAAACAGTGTCAGAATTTATTTTTCTGGGCTCCAAAATCACTACAGATGGTGACTGAAGCCATGAAATTAAAAGACACTTACTCCTTGGAAGGAAAGTTATGACCAACCTAGATAGTATATTCAAAAGCAGAGACATTACTTTGCCAACAAAGGTTTGTCTAGTCAAGGCTATGGTTTTTCCTGTGGTCATGTATGGATGTGAGAGTTGGACTGTGAAGAAGGCTGAGCGCCGAAGAATTGATGCTTTTGAACTGTGGTGTTGGAGAAGACTCTTGAGAGTCCCTTGGACTGCAAGGAGATCCAACCAGTCCATTCTGAAGGAGATCAGCCCTGGGATTTCTTTGGAAGGATTGATGCTAAAGCTGAAACTCCAGTACTTTGGCCACCTCATGTGAAGAGTTGACTCATTGGAAAAGACTCTGATGCTGGGAGAGATTGGGGGCAAGAGGAGAAGGGGATGACAGAGGATGAGATGGCTGGATGGCATCACTGACTCGATGGATGTGAGTCTGAGTGAACTCCGGGAGTTGGTGATGGACAAGGAGGCCCGGTGTGCTGCGATTCATGGGGTCGCAAAGAGTCAGACATGACCGAGCGACTGATCTGATCTAGGTTGGTCATAACTTTACTAAATCTAAACGTTTAAGGCCAGAAACTATAAAACTCCTAGAGGAGAACATAGGCAAAACACTCTGTGACAAATCACAGCAGGATCCTCTATGACCCACCTCCCAGAATATTGGAAATAAAAGCAAAAATAAACAAATGGGGCCTAATTAAAATTAAAAGCTTCTGCACAACAAAGGAAACTATAATCAAGGTGAAAAGGCAGCCTTCAGAATGGGAGAAAATAATAGCAAATGAAACAACTGACAAAGAAGTAATCTCAAAAATATACAAGCAACTTCTGCAGCTCAATTCCAGAAAAATAAATGACCCAATCAAAAAATGGGCCAAAGAACTAAACAGACATTTCTCCAAAGAAGACATACAGATAGCTAACAAACACATGAAAAGATGCTCAACATCACTCATTATCAGAGAAATGCAAATCAAAACCACAATGAGATACCATTTCATGCCAGTCAGAATGGCTGCTATCCAAAAGTCTACAAGCAATAAATGCTGGAGAGGGTGTAGAGAAAAGGGAACCCTCTTACACTGTTGGTGGGAATGCAAACTAGTACAGCCACTATGGAGAACAGTGTGGAGATTCCTTAAAAAACTGGAAATAGAACTGCCATACAACCCAGCAATCCCACTGCTGGGCATACACATTGAGGAAAGCAGAATTGAAAGAGACACGTGTACCCCAATGTTCATTGCAGCACTGTTTATAATAGCCAGGACATGGAAGCAACCTAGATGTCCATCAGCAGACTAATAGATAAGAAAGCTGTGGTACACATACACAATGGAGTATTACTCAGCCATTAAAAAGAATACATTTGAATCAGTTCTAGTGAGGTGGATGAAACTGGAGCCTATTATACAGAGCAAAGTAAGCCAGAGAGAAAAACACCAATACAGTATACTAACGCATATATATGGAACTTAGAAAGATGGTAACGATAACCCTGTATGCGAGACAGCAAAAGAGACACAGATGTATAGCACAGTCTTATGGACTCTGTGGGAGAGGAAGAGGGTGGGATGATTTGGGAGAATGGCATTTAAACATGTATACTATCATATGTGAAACAAATCGCCAGTCCAGGCTCGATGCATGATACAGGATGCTTGGGGCTGGTGCACTGGGACGACCCAGAGGGATGGGATGGGGAGGGATGTGGGAGGGGGTTTCAGATGGGGAACACATGTACACCTGTGGCAGATTCATGTCAATGTATGGCAAAACCAATACAATATTGTAAAGTAATTAGCCTCCAATTAAAATAAATAAATTTATATTAAAAAAGAGAGAGAGAGAGAAATAGCCTCTGGCTCAGAGGATTGTTTTGAGGATGAAACAATTCCTGCACATACACACACACAAAAACACATTTCAACAGATAGATGTAGAAACAGTATTTTTATGACATGTTTGGAATAGTAGTGGCACTATATAAAACCATTATTCTCTTTTTTCTGTGGAAAGTTAATATTAAGTTGCAGATAGGGGTGTCGGAAACTTCACTTTCTGCAGTCTTAGAAAATCCCTGTATTCGTGTACATACGTATATGTATACATTTGCTCCTGGGAAAGGAAGTAGCTTTCCTTAGTGAAAGTACTGTGGTAGGGAGTGGCAAGAGAATCAGATTAGAATTCTTTTATCAGTTGCTCTAGATAGATTGCACTCTGAGAGAGATTTTGAGGACCTTCGTCTACTAAAAGCAGGGAGAAGGCAGCAGTTTGGCTATATAATTAGTATATTTGTAAGTCACACTTTTGAATTGGGGGACTTCTCACAGTGATCAATTAGTGCTTAACTTTCACTCTAAAGCCATTTAGTCCTCTAACAACCTATTTGGATGATATGCTTCTATTCAGTGAACTTGCAGTTTTATAAGATCCCAGAGCAGTCATGGCAAGTGATTTGTGCAATGTTTTATACTACCCTTGGTCTTCCCTGGTGGCTCAGACGGTAAAAGCATCTGCCTACAATGCCTACCATGTGGGAGACCTGGGTTCAATCCCTGGGTCAGGAATATCTCCTGGAGAAGGAAATGGCAACCCACTCCAGTATTCTTGCCTGGAAAAACCCACGGATGGTGGAACCTGGTAGGCTACAGTCAATGGGGTCGCAGAGAGTCAGACACGACTGAGCAACTTCACTTTATACTACCCTTGGAAAAGATGAAAAGTGCATTGTCTGAACCAGGAATACACTCCTTTTCTGGAAAATTATGAAAGCGCTAAAGAAATTTTTTTTCATGGTGGCTTTGTTGAGAAGTGATCAGCTTTTCTTAAAAGGGGCCAGGATATTCTGGATATAATGAAAATATTAAGTTAGTATGTTTGTGGCCTGTGAGTGAAAGAAAGAACCCCGAGTGTTGGACTGGGACAGTAAATCATCTTCCTTGGCAGGAGCAAAGTTTTCTCTTCCTCCTGTCATGTCTGGACAGTTACCAGGGCCTGGGGTGAATTTTGCAATCTAGTTCTCGAAGTTCCAGAGAATGTTGAAGCATTTACATGGACTCTGGGGTACAAGTTGTCTGATCTCACTTGTTGGTTGTTTTGTTTGTGTTTGGTTTATATTTTTTTATGGATGAGACTTTTTATATTTAAAGAGATGATTTAAAATGTTTACTGTGATGGGGAGGAAAAGGATTTTTATAATTTTTAATAATCTTTTTTGGTAGTTCTTTTACAAATAAATCAACACCTATATGAAATTATGTGTGAAGTATGCTCAAGAGCCAGAAAGTAGCCACTCCACTGACACTCCATCCCAAAGTGTCTGGGTATTCAGAATACTCCTTGGTTTACATGCCATTTACTGTATTTTTGTAATTCTAAAACATATTTTTTTCACATTTAAAACACTTCCAAAATAGGGGTACATCTTGTAGTCATTATTGTCCTAGATTGAAATCAGATTACTTCAGAAAGGACTTGCATTTGCCTCTAGCAGTCATTTGCACTGCTACCTGAGACCGTTTTAAATTAAATTCTCTGAGCATTACAGGTTTTTTTGTTTTATACCCCGCTGGTAGTGTGAATTCAGATCATAAACCTGTGTAAGAACTGTCTTTTGGATAAAATTCCCTCTAGCTGGTGCCCAGTACTTAAAAGGTAGAGACTTGCAAGTTTTCTTGTTGTCTCTTTTTGCATTGTGGTTTTAGTTTCCATGTATTCTACATTGTATTTGTTAGCTCTTCTGTTGTTCCGGCTTTACATGAGAGCTTTCCTATTTTTCTCTTCTTGTGGTATAAAAGAGACTAGTGCATCTTATAATACATGGTAGCTTAGATTTGATTTAAAAAATCCATCAGATGCTTGCTTCCTACTAAGTCGCTTCAGTCGTGTCCGACTCTGTGTGACCCCATAGACGCCAGCCCACCAGGCTCCCCCATCCTTGGGATCCTCCAGGCAAGAATACTGGAGTGGGTTGCCATTTCCTTCTCCAATGCAGGAAAGTGAAAAGTGAAAGTGAAGTCGCTCAGTCATGTCCGACTCTTGGTGACCCCATGGACTGCAGCCTACCAGGCTCCTCCGTCCATGGGATTTTCCAGGCAAGAGTACTGGAGTAGGGTGCCATCGCCTTCTCCGGATGCTTGCTTAGGCCCTTACTATACTTCTTCAGAACTTGTTTGCTTCCATTGTGGACATAGTTCTAATAAATTCAATGTCATTGTTACTCCGTTCTTTGCTCATTCCTATCAGTGATCTTCAAACTTTTGCATAAGAATCAATTAGAGAGTGAAAATTACATATTTCTGCATCTTATCCCAGAGATTATTTACATAGACCTAGGGGATGCCCAGGAATCCTCACTTTATAAAATATCCTCAAGGTGTTTATACCTAAGTGATTGAAGGACCATACTTGGAGAAAAACTGCACACTCTGTATCTAAATGAAAATTCATGGCTTGAGCTGCTGTCTATGTATACTGATGACTTTCAAATCCTATCTTTAGTCTAAGCCATTCTTCTTTGATGGCTCTATTAAAGGCAGAATACACTCTGATCTAGGGTACATGGGCTTAAGTCCCAGCTCAGCCACTTATAACTGTGTGACCTTTGGCAAAGTTACTTAACCTCTTAGTTGCCTCAAGTAAAATGAAATTAATATGAATACTTTAGAGGGTTGCTTTGGCAATTCTGTGGATCAACATATGTAAATTATCTTTGGCCGGTGGCTGGTATTAGCTCAGTGTAAGTGGTAACTGTTTTTATGTTGTTATTGCCCTACAAGGGCTTTGCTGGTGGCTCAGACAGTTAAGTGTCTGCCTGCAACGCGGGAGACCCAGGTTCAGTCCCTGGATCGGGAAGATACCCTGGAGAAGGAAATGGCAACCCACTCCAGTACTCTTGCCTAGAAAATTCCATGGACGGAGAAGCCTGGTAGGCTACAGTCCATGGGGTCTCAAAAGAGTCAGACACAACTGAGCCCCTTCACTTTCTTCCTATTGTCCTACAAAGAGGGCTTCCAAGGTGGCTCAGTGGTAAACAATCCATCTGCCAGTGCAGAAGGTACAAACACGGGTTCGATCCCTGGGTTGGGAAGATCCCCTGGAGTAGGAAATGGCAACCCACTCCAGTATTCTTGCCTGGAAAATTGCCAGAACAGAGGAGCCTGGTGGGCTACAGTTAATGGGGTCACAAAGAATTGGACATGACTGAGCAACTAAGCATGTGCACACACACACATATACATTGTCCGACAAACACTTCAAACATGTCTAAAGTTAACCTTTTATATTAACCTTGACACCCCTCAAAATCTGTTTTCTGCTTTGACTAGAGCTATATTTAATTTCTCCCTATTATTAATTTTCTTCATCCCAGTCATACATTCTATAAATTCAATATCCTAATTATCTCTAATTTGTCCCCTTCTTTTCATTCCCACTTCTGTTGCTTTGGTTCAGATCTTTATTTTCACACATAGCATTCTAGAATAGTCTCCTGTCTGGAAGTCTAACCTCTGGTTGTTTTTCTCTGTTCTGACTCTCAGAAATCTTTATCAAAGGCAATGTGATACTGCTACTCCTCTGCTGGGTGACTCTCATTGCCCATGGGATAAAATCCAAACACCTGTGCCTGGCTTACTAGGCTCCTCAGATCTGGTTTCTGCCCTCTCTTCTGCAATACTTAGGCACATTTGCAATCTTCCAACATTTCTTGTAGTAGCTCTCCCAAAACATCACATTCTCTCTAGATTTCATAACTTTGGATAAATAAGCAATAAAGCATGGTGGTTAAAAGTGTGAGCTTTAGAGTCAAGCCGCCCAAGTTCTGACTTTGCTACTTTAGTTGTGTTACCTTGCACAAAACAGTTTTTCTGTGCCACAGTTTACCCATCTTTAAAATGAAAATAATTGTCCTCATAGAGTTGTTAGGTGGATTTTAGTAAATTAACCCCTCCAGTAATAAAGGTGAGGTATCATTATTTTTGTTATTACCATGCTGTTTCTTTTGCTTGTACACTTGATCCTCCTCTCTATCCATTTTCTCACTTTCTTTTGCCTGTCAAATCCTACTTACTCATCCTTTGTTTTTCAGTTTAAGAACTAGATCCTCCAGGAAGCCATCTCTGAAACCCCCGAACTTTTTAGATGGCCATCCTCTGGGTTCTCATGGCACCCTTTTTAGTATAATTAAACTGTTAATGTTTTAAGGACTGCCAGGGACTATGCTTTTCATCTTTGAATGGCTAATAAATGAAATGTGATTGTTTTATTGTTTCTTATTTGTTATAGGTTGGGAAAGTAATTAGGGAAAGGATATTCTGCTTGCATCAAGTAGTTCATAAAATGACAGGAAGGGAAGAGAGAGCAAGAGGTGAAAAGACAGAAAGCAAAGTCTGTAACACTCTGGAACTTTCCAGCAAAAAGGCAGGCAAATCAACAGTTATCAGTGTGATTCTCTAAGTACCATCATGCATAATTAAAATGCTATTATGATATCCTTAAGTCATCCCAAAGGTTAAATTGTGTTGAGTATACTCTGCCTGAAAGGAAGAAAAATAGGTTAAACATTTTAGAAATATTTCTTTTAAAACTAGTTGAAATAAAATTTGGCAATTAAATAGATAAGCTTTAGTTATTTATCATTGTCCATCACCTCATTCCCCCTTGGGTTGTGTGACTAATCAGTACTCCCATAATTAATTCCAAATATTGAGTGTGCTCAATCTGTGGGAGAGAAATAAAGTAAAAGCCAAGGAAGGTTTATAGCAACTAACCTGAGTACTGTTAACTTTAAAATTTGTTATTTGTTGACTCAATTTCTAAATTCTTTATACACTTAATAACTTTGCCATCAATCATTCTAAAGGGTGTTGACCCAAAAAAATAGACTGCCAGATATTTCTCCAGAAAAAATGGGTTTATTTGGGATCAGCACAAAATTACAATTTGGAGTCTTCAGTTGTGGTAGGCCCTGTGCAAGTCTCAGAGCAAGGGAAAAACTCTTTTATAGAGGAGAAAGGGAAGTTGGGAGGGCTGTAGTAAACCAAGAGTCTGTGGCTTTTCATTGGCTGAATCCTTGCCAGGAAAGAAGAGTAATTTTTCTTCCTGTTGGACTCAGCCATGTCACAGAGCGTGAGAGCTCCCTCTTCTGATCTCTCTACTCTATTTAATTGAAGTTTCTGTTAATTAACTATTTAGAAGACAAATGATTAGAAACAAAGTTCAACAGGTAAATATAATAAACATAAGAATGTTGAAACCCTTTCAAAATCACTTTTTTAAATGAAAACTTTCTGAAGAAATATCAGTAATACTTTAAAATTCTAATAATTATTATTTACTTTCTTAAATAAAATGATATTAAATTAAACACTGTATGCAAAAGTATATACCAAGGTAAAGAGTTGGACACGACTGAGCAACTGAACTGAATGTGTGATTTTTTTAAAATGTAGGGCAGTATTTATAGAATTGTTCGGTTTAACTATGACAAATGTTAGTGTAAGAAGGTAGGGAAAAGTTGTTGACCTACCACACTAGTTTCAGGGAATTCATTTTACAAGTAGTTTTTGGATTAGGTCCTGAGAATACAGTGCCCTCTTGCAGAGCATAGAAGTTTAGATTGTAGGAACTCACAGAAGAAATAACATAATTGCCTTCCCTGAATTTATGTTGATTTAAGAGGCATAAGACCACCGGTCCCATCCCTTCATGGGAAATGGATGGGGAAATAGTGGAAACAGTGTCAGACTTTATTTTTTGGGGCTCCAAAATCACTGCAGATGGTGACTGCAGCCATGAAATTAAAAGACGCTTACTCCTTGGAAGGAAAGTTATGACCAACCTAGATAGCATATTCGTAAGTAGAGACATTACTTTGCCAACAAAGGTCCATTTAGTCAAGGCTGTGGTTTTTCCTGTGGTCATGTATGGATGTGAGAGTTGGACTGTGAAGAAGGCTGAGCGCCAAAGAATTGATGCTTTTGAACTGTGGTGTTGGAGAAGACTCTTGAGAGTCCCTTGGACTACAAGGAGATCAGCCCTGGGATTTCTTTGGAAGGAATGATGCTAAAGCTGAAACTCCAGTACTTTGGCCACCTCATGCGAAGAGTTGACTCATTGGAAAAGACTCTGATGCTGGGAGGGGTTGGGGGCAGGAGGAGAAGGGGACGACAGAGGATGAGATGGCTGGATGGCATCACTGACTTGATGGACGTGAGTCTGGGTGAACTCCAGGAGTTGGTGATGGACAGGGAGGCCTGGCATGCTGCGATTCATGGGGTCGCAAAGAGTCAGACACGAGTGAGCAACTGAACTGAACTGAAGACCTTTAAAAGTGAAAAGATATAAGTGCCTCTAAAAATATCAATATAAACCATTGATTCTGTATGTCTTCCGCTGTTTTCTACCTTTGCAGAAATCTAATTAAAAAGAAACTAGGAAATTTTGTTTCTTATTATAAAACTAATATCTATTTATTGTAGAGAATGTGTAAGAAAGTAGAAATCAGTTAGTTCAGTTCAGTCGCTCAGTTGTGTCTGACTCTGCAAACCCCATGGCCTGCAGCACACCAGGCTTCCCTGTCCACCACCAGCTCCTGGAGCTTACTTAAACTCATGTCCATCACGTTAGTGATGCCATCCAACCATCTCATCCTCTGTCAAAATAACAAAATAAAAATCTGTTGTCCCTCTAGTAACATTTAATATATTTGCAATTATTATTATTATATAATATAATGGATATTATTTGCTATTATTTAGTACATTTATGGAGAAGGGAATGGCACCCCACTCCAGTACTCTTGCCTGGAAAATCCCATGGACAGAGGAGCCTGGTAGGCTGCAGTCCCTGGGGTCGCTAAGAGTTGGACAGGACTGAGCGACTTCACTTTCACTTTTCACTTTCCTGCATTGGAGAAGGAAATGGCAACCCACTCCAGTATTCTTGCCTGGAGAATCCCAGGGACGGGGGAGCCTGGTGGGTCGCCGTCTATGGGGTTGCACAGAGTCGGACACGACTGAAGCAACTTAGCAGCAGTACATTTATAGTCTTTTATCTATGTTTATCTTTGTCTTTCATAAAAATCGAGCTATAATTATATAATTTTATATCCTTTACTCACTTTATATTAAATCAAGAACATTTCTCCAAACTGAATATTCAAGATAAAGTACAGGTAAAGGTGATGGAGAGTCTAATCACTTACATAATCTCAGACATTGTTTTAAACTTGCTGTATTCAAATTCGGTAAGGAAAAATCTAACTTTCTACTTATTAAATAAAATGTTTGTAAGTCTAGATGTTTTAAATCTACAAATTGTTACATTTGCTTGGAAATTAGGTAACACTTATATCATGGCAGTGAGAATTAATTGTGCACATAACAATTAGAGGCTGTATTATAAATTACAAAAGATTGGCATTGCTTTGCACTCTTTCAAAAACTGGGTATTGTACTAATGTAATCATATTTCTTCTATTTAGACTCATTTAGGATAATAGGCAATAGCAACCCACTCCAGTACTCTTGCCTGGAAAATCCCATGGACAGAGGAGCCTGGTAGGCTGCAGTCCATGGGATCGCTAAGAGTTGGACACGACTGAGTGACTTCACTTTCACTTTTCACTTTCATGCATTGGAGGAGGAAATGGCAACCCACTCCAGTATTCTTGCCTGGAGAATCCCAGGGACAGTGGGGCCTGGTGGGCTGCCATCTATGGGGTCACACAGAGTCGGACACGACTGAAGCGGCTTAGCAGCAGCAGCAGCAGCAGCAGCAGGATAATAGAGTTGAAGAATGCTCAATAAAATTTGAATAATTATGAAATAAGCAAACTGATTTTATTGGATATACTGCTATCGAACTTACCTGCTGTGTTTTGCCCTGCTCTCATTGTCTCTTACTCATCTTTCTTCAAAAGTGAGATTGCAGACTACTTGACAGCAGAAGCCATGCCCTGTTTGTTTTTTTCTACAAGGCATAGCATGTTACATGTAGACACTAAACAATTACCTGTTCTTACTTTGACTTTGTTACTACTTTCTCCAGCTTCTCCCCGCCCCCTCCATTTTTGCTCCCTCCTCTTTGATCTCCTTTGATTCTTCATTTGTCTTCTAAATGCTAGGTGGTCATCAGCATTTTGAGCTCAACTCATTTTTCTCCTAAATCTGTCATTCTTGACCTTTTAAATTTTTGCCTCAACATGTCTGAAGGGCACCACAGTGGACAGATAACATTAGCTCTCTAATGAATAAAGGCATTGAATCTTAGCCAACCCTTTTCATGCATACCCACATGCTAATCTTTATGCTCTCCTTGGGTAATCTAATGGATAACCAAATCTATATCTTTAGATCTAGCCTAGACTGCTCACCTAAACTCCAAACCTGTATTTCAATTCATTTGGTGGATAGCTCTTGTCTGTAAGCACCTCAAATTCAACTATATCTAAAACAGAGTTTGTTGTTTTCATCAGACTTGTATCTCATTTTATATTATTCCTTATTCCTGTTAATGCCACTACTATCTCTTTCCTTGCCCAAGTAAAATTTTAGAGAGTGTTTTTGATTTTTTCCTCTCCTCCATTTTGCATATCTAGTTGGTTCCTATGTCCTTTTGATTGTATCTTCCAAGAATCTTTCATGTTGATCTCACTTACTCCTGTCTTCATTCAGGCCTTATATTTTTCCTCATTTTACTTACTTCAGTAACCTCTTAATTTGTCTATCTGTAATTTCTTCCCACTCAGGGCTGTCTGAATAAACTTGTCAGAATACAAACCTGACCATGTTGTTCCACTTTATATCCCTTCTTACCTCCCCACTGCCTGATCCTATAAAATACAAACTCCTTTTGTGTTATACAGATCCTTTGTGGTTTGGCCCATATACTTATTAGCCATTTCTCTCTCTCTTTTTTTTAATTGGCAGATAATTGCCTTACAATATTGTGCTGGCTTCTGCCATACATCAACATGAATTAGCCATAGGTATACATATGTCCTTTTCCTATTTGGAACCAGTCTGTTGTTCCATGTCCAGTTCTAACTGTTGATTTCGGACCTGCATACAGATTTCTCAAGAGGCAGATCAGGTGGTTTGGTATTCCCATCTCTTTCAGAATTTTCCACAGTTTATTGTGATACACACAGTCAAAGGCTTTGGCATAGTCAATAAAGCAGAAATAGATGTTTTTCTGGAACTCTCTTGCTTTTTCAATGATCCAGCGGATGTTGGCAATTTGATCTCTGGTTCCTCTGCCTTTTCTAAAACCAGCTTGAACATCAGGAAGTTCATGATTCACATATTGCTGAAGCCTGGCTTGGAGAATTTTGAGCATTACTTTACTAGTGTGTGAGATGAGTGCAATTATGTGGTAGTTTGAGCATTGTTTGGCATTGCCTTTCTTTGGGATTGGAATGAAAACTGACCTTTTCCAGTCCTGTGGCCACTGCTGCGTTTTCCAAATTTGCTGGCATATTGAGTGCAGCACTTTCACAGCATCATCTTTCAGGATTTGAAATAGCTCCACTGGAATTCCATCACCTTCACTATCTTTGAAGGAGTATGTCAAGGCTGTATATTGTCACCCTGCTTATTTAACTTATATGCAGAGTACATCATGAGAAATGCTGGACTGGAAGAAGCACAAGCTGGAATCAAGATTGCTGGGAGAAATATCAATAACCTCAGATATGCAGATGACACCACCCTTATGGCAGAAAGTGAAGAGGAACTCAAAAGCCTCTTGATGAAAGTGAAAGTGGAGAGTGAAAAATTTGGCTTAAAGCTCAACATTCAGAAAATGAAGATCATGGCATCTGGTCCCATCATTTCATGGGAAATAGATGGGGAAACAGTGGAAACAGTGTCAGACTTTATTTTTCTGGGCTCCAAAATCACTGCAGATGGTGACTGCAGCCATGAAATTAAAAGACGCTTACTCCTTGGAAGGAAAGTTATGACCAACCTAGATAGTATATTCAAAGGCAGAGACATTACTTTGCTAACAAAGGTCCGTCTAGTCAAGGCTATGGTTTTTCCTGTGGTCATGTATGGATGTGAGAGTTGGACTGTGAAGAAGGCTGAGCGCCGAAGAATTGATGCTTTTGAACTGTGGTGCTGAAGAAGACTCTTGAGAGTCCCTTGGACTGCAAGGAGATCCAACCAGTCCATTCTGAAGGAGATCAGCCCTGGGATTTCTTTGGAAGGAATGATGCTAAAGCTGAAACTCCAGTACTTTGGCCACCTCATGTGAAGAGTTGACTCATTGGAAAAGACCCTGATGCTGGGAGGGATTGGGGGCAGGAGGAGAAGGGAACGACAGAGGATGAGATGGCTGGATAGCATCACTGACTTGATGGACGTGAGTCTGGGTGAACTCCGGGAGTTGGTGATGGACAGGGAGGCCTGGCGTGCTGCGATTCATGGGGTCGCAAAGAGTCGGACACAACTGAGCGACTGAATTGAACTGAACTGAATACATATGTCTTCGCTCTCCTGAATCCCCCTCCCATCTTCCTCTCCATCCCACCCCTCTAGGTTGTCACAGAGCACTGGGTTGAGCTCCCTGTGTCACACAGCAAATTCCTACTTGCTGTCTACTTTATATATGGTAATGTGTAGGTTTCCATGTTCTTCTCTCAGTTCATCCCACCCTCATATTCCCTTGCTGTGTCCACAAGTCTGTTCTCTATGTCTGTGTCTCCATTGCTGCCCTGCAAATAGGTTCATCTTTCTAGATTCCAAATGTATGCGTTGATATACAATGTTTGTGTTTCTCTTTCTGACTTACTTCACTCCGTACAACAGGCTCTAGCTTCATCCACCTCATTAGGACTGACTCAAAGGCATTCTTTTTTACAGCTGAGTAATAGTCCACTGTTACTATTAGTCCACTGTTACTAAGAGTCTCAAAGAGTCGGACACAACTGAGCAACTGAACTGAACTGAACTGAACTGAATAGTCCACTGTATGTATGTACCACAATTTCCATATCCATCTGTTGATGGACATCTAGGTTGCTTCCATGTCCTAGCTGTTGTAAAAAGTGCTGCAATGAACATTGGGGTACATGTGTCTGCTTCAATTATGGTTTCCTCAGGGTATATGCTTAGTAGTGGGATTGTTAGGTCATATGGTAGTTTTATAAGGAATCTCCATACTGTTCTTCATGGTGGCTGTATCAATTTACATTTCCACAACAGTGCGAGAGGGTTCCCTTTTCTCCATATCCTCTCCAACATTTACTGTTTGTAGATTTTTTAACGATAGCCATTTTGGTCGGTGTGAGGTGATACCTCATTGTCTTTTCGATTTGCATTTCTATAATGTTGAGCATCTTTTCATGTGTTTGTTGGCCATCTGTGTATTTTCTTTGGAGAAATGTCTGTTTAGGTCTTCTGCCCATTTTTTAAAATTTCTTTATTATTTATTGAAGGATAATTGCTTTACAGAATTTTGCTGTTTTCTGTCATACCTCAACATGAATCAGCCATAGGTATACTTATATCTCTTCCCTTTTGAACCTTCGTCCCACCCCTCTAGGTTGATACAGAGTCCCTGTTTGAGTTTCCTGAGCCATACAACAAATTTCCATTGGCCATCTATTTTACATATAGTAATGTAAGTTTCCATGTTACACTTTCCATACATCTCACTCCCTCCTCCCCTCTCCCCATGTCCATAAGTCTATTCTCTATGTCTCTTTCTCCATTGTTTCCCTGTAAATAAATTCTTTAGTACCATTTTTCTAGATTCCGTAAATATGTGTTAGAATATGGTATTCATCTTTTTTGTTCTGACTCACTTCACTCCGTATAATAGGTTCTAGGTTCATCCACCTCATTAGAGCTGACTCAAATGCGTTCCTTTTTATGGCGAGTAATATTCCATTGTATATATGTACCACAACTTCTTTATCCATTCATCCTTCGATGGACACCTAAATTGCTTCCTTGTTCTGGCTATTGTAAATAGTGCTGCAACGAACAATGGGATACATGTATCTCTTTCAATTTTGGTTTCCTCAGGGTATATGCCTACTAGTGCGATTGTAGCATCATATGGTAGTTTTATTTCTTAGTTTTTTAAGGAATCTCCATACTGTTCTTCATAGTGGCTGTATCAATTTACATTCCCACCAACAGTGCAAAGGGCTCCCTTTTCTCCATATCCTCTCCAGCATTTATTGTTTGTAGATTTTTTTAATCATAGCCATTTTGGTCGGTGTGAGGTGATACCTCATTGTTGTTTCGATTTGCGTTTCTCTAATACTGAGCATCTTTTCATGTGCTTGTTGTCCACCTGTTTATTTTCTTTGGAGAAATGTCTGTTTAGGTCTTCTGCCCATTTTTTGATTGGGTTGTTTGTTTTTCTTTTATTGCGCTGCGTGAGCTGTTTGTATATTTTGTTGTTTGTCACTTGTTTCATTGGCAATTATTTTCTCCCATTCTGAAGGTTATCTTTGTTTTATCTAGTTTATTGTTTCCTTTGCTGTGCAAAAGCTTTTAAGTTTAATTATGTCCCATTAGTTTACGTTTGTTTTTATTTCCATTACACTAGGAGGTGGTTCCAAGAAGATCTTGCTGGGATATGTATCAAAGAGTGTATCACCTATGTTTTCCTCTAAGAGCTTCTAGCCATCTCTTATTGCCAACGTTTATTTAGTGTGCTCCAACCAAATTCACTAGGATCTACCATGTCCCTCCTTGTTTATACTTCTATCTCCAATAATTACGTATTTGCAAATTTTATATTCCTGTTAAGCCTCTTATTGTCTGCTTGTTTTGATCTCTGTCTTTCATATCTTTCCTCAATGTCTGGTAAGCCTTGGTTAAACAACTTAACCTCCATTTAATAATGGAGCACTAAAAAACTGATTAGGAGACTTCCCTGGTGGTCTAGTGGCTAAGACTCTGTGCTGCCAATGCAAGGGGTGCAGGTTCAGTCCCTGGTGAGGGAACTAACATGCCATGTGCTGCATGGCATGACCAAAGATTAAAAAAAATTATAATTTTTTAAAAATTGAAAACTCCAAATTTATCCAATCCATTCATTTTATTGTCTTTAGTATCTTAGTTACCTTGGGCTAGTCATAGTTCCTTGATAAGGATTTTCCCATCTCCACTTGGATGTGTCAGTTCAGTTCAGTCACTCAGTGGTGTCCGACTCTTTGCGACCCCATGAATCGCACAGAGCCGGACATGACTGAAGTGACTTAGCGGCAGTAGCAGCAGAGTTCAGATCAGTTCAGTCGCTCACTCGTGTCCGACTCTTTGCGACCCCATGAATCGCAGCATGCCAGGCCTCCCTGTCCATCACCAACTCCCAGAGTTCACTCAAACTCATGTCCATCGAGTCTATGATGCCATCCAGCCATCTCATCCTCTGTCGTCCCCTTCTCCTCCTGCCCCCAATCCCTCCCAGCATCAGAGTCTTACTTGAGTTAGGAATTTGCCTTTTTTGCATTAGCTAAGTCTGTTATTACTTGTACATCTCTTTTCCATTTTCCAAAGTTGTGTTGTTGTCACCTTTTCTGATTTCTTTGTCCTTGTAGGTTTATAACTTTTTTAAAGTTTTAATATTATTTTAGTGGGTTTAGAGAGGAAGCAAAAGTCAGTGTATATGTTCACTCTGCCATATTTACCTAAACTACTCTTTCCAAACTGTTCATAATGCCAAATTATTTCTGGCTTTACTTATCTCTCTGTCTAGCAAAGAGAGTTAGATAATGTCTCTTCTGTGCTCCTGTGACACTCTATGTATGCTTTTGTTATGGAATTGATCCCACTGAATCATATCTTGTTTTTAATTTGTCTCCCCTACCACACATTGTTGTACAGCCTGTACATTGTTGTACAACTAATATTCCAGAACTTTTTCATCTGGGAAAACTGGAACTCTACAACTCTGCATTTACCTCTCCCCTCAGCTACCATTCTACTTCTGTTTTTATGAGTTTGACTACTCCTTGGAAGGAAAGTTATGACCAACCTAGATAGCCTATTGGAAAGCGGAGACATTACTTTGCCAACAAAGGTCCGTCTAGTCAAGGCTATGGTTTTTCCTGTGGTCATGTATGGATGCAAGAGTTGGACTGTGAAGAAAGCTGAGCACCGAAGAATTGATGCATTTGAACCGTGGTGTTGAAGAAGACTCTTGAGAGTCCCTTGGACTGCAAGGAGATCCAACCAGTCCATTCTGAAGGAGATCAGCCCTGGGATTTCTTTGGAAGGAATGATGCTAAAGCTGAAACTCCAGTACTTTGGCCACCTCATGTGAAGAGGTGACTCATTGGAAAAGACTCTGATGCTAGGAGGGATTGAGGGCAGGAGGAGAAGGGGACGACAGAGGATGAGATGGCTAGATGGCATCACTGACTCAATGGACATGAGTCTGAGTGAACTCCGGGAGTTGGTGATGGACAGGGAGGCCTGGCGTGCTGCGATTCATGGGACAGCAAAGAGTCGGACACGAGTGAGCGACTGAACTGATCTGAACTCTGCTGCTACTGCTGCTAAGTCACTTCAGTCATGTCCGACTCTGTTCGACCCCATAGATGGCAGCCCATCAGGCTCCCCTATCCCTGGGATTCTCCAGGCAAGAACACTGGAGTGGGTTGCCATTTCCTTCTCCAATGGATGAAAGTGAAAAGTGAAAGTGAAGTCGCTCAGTCGTGTCCGACTCTTAGCGACCCCATGGACTGCAGCCCACCAGGCTCCTCGGTCCATGGGATTTTCCAAGCAAGAGTACTGGAGTGGGGTGCCATTGCCTTCTCCAACTGAACTCTAGATACCTCATATAAGTGGAATCATACAGTATTTGTTTTTCTGTGACTGGTTTATTTCACTTAGCATAATGTCCTCAATGTTCATCCATGTTTTAGAATGTATTAGAATTTCCTCTCATTTTAAGGCCAAATAGTATTCCATTGTATGTCTATATGTTTTGTTTATCTGTTTATTCATTGATGGATGTTTGGATTATTTCTACCTTTTGACTGTAGAGAATAATGCTGTTATGAATATGGGTGTACAAATATCTATTTGAGACCCTGCTTTCAATTATTTTGGATATATATACTTAGAAGTGTCATCATTTTTATGACATTGACATTTTTTAAGAAAACAGTCCCCCCCTTTGTAAAAATAGAATGTCTTTCATTTGGGGCTTATGTGATGTGCTATTCAGGTAACACATTCCTGGACAGAATGCTGCATTGCAAATAACATATTCTGCTTTCCTTTTGTCTTTCAATTTTGTTCATAATTTCTATATGTTGTGGTATGAATTTTAATGTAGGCTTTACATCTTTATCTTTATTTTCTCCCTGCTTTTAAACATAAAATGTCTTACCCTCTTCTAAGTTTATTTTAACTATCCAGTTTTTTTTTTTAATAAAAGAAAATTAACTCTGTACTGTATCTGAAGTTTTATACTGATTGTTCAGTCAGGTAAATGTTTAACTGGATTTCCCCCCCTATTTTTTGTAACATCATTTATTGAACAAACAACAAATGAATCATTTGCTGAATCCTCTGGAAGTGTTTATGTGAAGTTCTTAGATTTACTAATTTCTATTGACCAGTTCATTTTTATATCACTATCTTAACACTTTAATTATTACATATTATAAATAATAGATTGTAATATCTATTAGAGAACCTATAAGGCAGATCTCTTAACCACAGATTTTTCTACTCAGTTGTAAGAGTACTTTTTAAAGTATAATAATATACATTAACAATAAAATAAAGTTAGGCTAACCTTTACTGTGTTTGTTCTTTAGATAAGTTAACCCATACTGCTGCTGCTGCTGCTAAGTCGATTCAGTCGTGTCCGACTCTGTGTGACCCCACAGACGGTAGCCCACCAGGCTCCCCCATCCCTGGGATTCTCCAGGCAAGAACACTGGAGTGGGTTGCCATTTCCTTCTCCAATGCATGAACGTGAAAAGTGAAAGTGAAGTCGCTCAGTCATGTCCGACTCAGCCCACCAGGCTCCTCCGTCCATGAGATTTTCCAGGCAAGAGTACTGGAGTGGGGTGCCATTGCCTTTTCCTATATGCATACACAAAGAAAACCAGATAAAAGAAACAGAACTATTGACCTTTCTCCAGTCTCTCTAAAGAAAAATCTAAACTGAAAGAATTACCAGCAAATTACCAAGTATTACCAGCGAAATACCAAACAGAGAGTCCTCTGTTTCAAGACCCTCTTGTAGTATCTCTGATTGCCTCCTAAATGCTGTCTCCCTAGTAGTCCTTTGGGATTATGCAATAATGATGGCACAGTCAGCCACCAGCAAATATAGACATTGGTTGTTTAAACAGACCATTTGGGAACATTTGCTTCCCTCAAGAGCAAGTGAAAATGCTTTGCAGTTAAGTTTTTTTGTCTAACACATTCTCCAGGTGGGGGATAGTTTCTTTATGCAGTGGTACCTCAGCTTCAGTCAGTACCAAAATCAGGTTGATTATGTTCTTTGCAGCCAAAGAGGGAAGAACTCTATACAGTCAGTAAAAGCAAGACCTGGAGCTGACTGGCTCAGATCATGAACTTCTTACTGCAAAATTCAGACTTAAATGGAAGAAAGTAGGGAAAACCACTAGGGCATTAAGGTATGACCTAAATCAAATCCTTTATGATTACAGTGGAGATAACAAATAGATTCAAGGGATTATATCTGGTAGACAGAGTGCCTGAGAAACTATGGACAGAGGTTCATAATATTATATAGGAGGTGGTAACCAAAACCATCCCCAAGAAAAAGAAATCCACAGAGGCAGAGTGATTGGAGGAGGAGGCTTTACAAATAGCTGAGGAAAAGAAGAGAAGCAAAAGGCAAGGGAGAAAGGGAAAGATATGCCCAACTGAATGCAGAGTTCCAGAGAATAGCAAGGAAAGATAAGAGACCTTCTTAAATGAACAATGCAAAGAAATAGAGGAAAACAATAGAATGGGAAAGACCAGAGATCTATTCAAGAAAACTGGAGATATCAAGGGAACATTTCATGCAAGGATGGGCACAATAAAGGACAGAAATGGTAAGGACCTAAATGAAGCAAAAGAGATTAAGAAGATATAGCAAGAATACACAGAACAATTGTACAAAAAATGTCTTAATTACCTGGATAACCATAATGGCGAGGTCACTCATCTAGAGCCAGAAATCCTGGAGTGTGAAGTCAATTGGGCCTTAGGAAGCGTTACTACAAACAAAGCAAGCGCAGGTGATGGTATTTCAGCTGAACTATTTCCAATCCTAAAAGAGGATGCTATTAAAGTGCTGCACTCAATATGCCAGAAAATTTGGAAAACAGCAGTGGCCACAGGATTGGAAAGGGTCAATTTTCATTCCAATCCCAAAGAAGAGCAATGCCAAAGAATGTTCTAACTTCCATACAATTGCACTCTTTTCATATGCTAGCAAGATTATGCTCAAAATCCTTCAAGCTAGGCTTCAGCAGTACGTGAACTGAGAACTTCCAGATGTTCAAGCTGGATTAAGAAAAGGCAGAGAAACCAGAGATCAAATTGCCAACATTTTGTTGAATCATGGAGAAAGCAAGGGAGTTCCAGAAAAACCATCTACTTCTGCTTCATTGACTATGCTTAAACTTTTAACTGTGTGGATCACAGCAAACTGTGGAAAATTCTTAAAGAAAAGGAAGTACCAGACCATCTTACCTGCCTCCTGAGAAATCTGTATATAGGTCAAAACACAACAGTTAAAACTGGACATAGAGCAACTGACTGATTCCAGATTGGGAAAGGAGTATGACAAGGCTGCACATTGTCACCCTGCTTATTTAACTTCTATGCGGACTACATCAGTGAAATGCCAGGCTGGATGAATCACAAGCTGGAATAAAGATTGCCAGAAGCAAAAGAGACACTGATGTATAGAACAGTCTAATGGACTCTGTTGGAGAGGGAGAGGGTGGGAAGATTTGGGAGAATGGCATTGAAACATGTAAAATATCATGTATGAAACGAGTTGCCAGTCCAGGTTCGATGCACGATACTGGATGCTTGGGGCTGGTGCACTGGGACGACCCAGAGGGATGGTATGGGGAGGGAGGAGGGAGGAGGGTTCAGGATGGGGAACACATGTATACCTGTGGCGAATCTATTTCGATATTTGGCAAAACTAATACAATATTGTAAAGTTTAAAAATAAAATAAAAATAAATAAAAAAAGATTGCCAGAAGAAATACCAACAACCTCAGATATGCAGATGATACCACTCTAATGGCAGAAAGCGAAGAGGAACTAAAGAGCCTTTTGATGTAAAGAGGAGAGTGAAAAAGCTGGCTTGAAACTCAACATTCAAACAACCTTAAGATCATGGCATCCAATCCCATCACTTCACGGCAAATAGAAGGGGGGAAAAGTGGAAGCAGTGACAGGTTTTATTGGGCTCCAAAATCACCACAGACAGTGGTTGCAGCCGTTAAAATTAAGACTCTTGCTCCTTGGAAGGAGAACTATGACAAACCTAGATAGCATATTAAAAAGCAGAGGCATCACTTTGCTGACAAAAGTCTGTATGTTCTAAACTGCGGTTTTTCCAGAGTCATGTATGGATCTGAGAGTTGGACCATAAAGAAGGCTGAGCACTGAAGAATTGATTATTTCAAATTGTGGTGCTGGGAAAGATTCTTGAGAGTCCCTCAGACAGCAAGGAGATCAAACCTGTCCGTCCCAAAGAAATCAACCCTGAGTATTCATCGGAAGGACTGATGCTGAAGCTGAAGCTTCAATACTTTGGACCACTGATGTGAACTGACTCATTGCAAAAGACCCTGATACTAGGAAAGATTGAATGCAAAAGGAGAAGAAGGTGGCAGAGGATGAGATGGTTAGATAGCATCACTGACTCAATGGACATGAATTTGAGCAAACTCAGGGAGATATTGGAAGACAGAGGAGCCTGGCATGCCATAGTCCAGAAGTCTGCAAAAAGTCAAACATGACTTAGCAACTGAACAACAGTTTTTAAGCACTCACTTACAATATAGGACTAGGTTATAAGGCTTAAGCTGGAACCCCAAGTTTGTGAGAACTCATGGCACTTTTCTCTCATTTATTGTTTCCTTTTTCTTTTCATCATAACCTCTAGTGGGTTTTTATTCTGCTTATGCCTACTTTCAGATGTGTTTACACACTTAATTTAAATAAACTTTGGTCTAATTTTTAATTTATTGGTATCTTCTGAGTAATCATTTCATATACATTAAAACTTTTTAATTTGAAATTGTTTTTTAATTCATGCAAAAATTCGTCTAGTAAAATAATACCATATTTGAGACAGAGGAAGCAGACACTCTTCCCAAGGACTTCAGTGTATAGTGACTAACCCAACATTTTATTTTTTTCATTATTGGAGAGACTCAACAGGAGCTGAAAACTAAATCAAGTATCTTGAGTAACTCCAAGGTTCTTTGGATAGCTTTAAACACATCCCTCTCTCTGAAGATGTACAATCATGTTCAGAACATCTGCCCTTTGGGGCTCTACCTAACTTTGCTCTCTTATTTTTTGAGGGAACAACAGTTTAGATAGATGCAGTCTCCCATGGGGAGCAGACAGTGTCTGAGGAGCAAGAACCCAGAGAGACAGAGATACGTTTAGTAAATGGTAGCCAGTGCTGATAACAATAGAAAAATGATTGCCTTTCAAGATTTAAGAGCATCAAGTATTCTGGCAAATCTTCCTAGGCTATATAACCTCTAATCTAGACTGATGAAGAATGTCCTTGATGACAACACATCATGGCAGTGGCTAAGCAGAAAACCCTGTTGAGTGAAGTATGTTTCCTGCCATCACAGGAAACACAGTCATGGAAGTGTCTTCCCTTTCCTTGTGAATTGGGAAGGTAGTGAAGTCAATGAAAATTTGCAATTCTCAAAAATTAAAGTAGGTTAATTTATATAAAGAAATTATAAATTTACATTTTATTTATTTATTTATTTTAGTGTTTTCTAAATTTTATTTTATTTTTAAACTTTACAATATTGTATTAGTTTTGCCAAATATCGAAATGAATCCGCCTTAAAGCAACGTTATTTTTAAAAATTGTGCTGGTGACGATACTGGATGCTTGGGGCTAGTGCACTGGGACGACCCAGGGGGATGGTATGGGGAGGGAGGAGGGAGGAGGGTTCAGGATGGGGAACACATGTATACCTATGGCAGATTCATTTTGATATTTGGCAAAACTAATACAATTATGTAAAGTTTAAAAAATAAAAAAAAAAATTAAAAAAATAAAAATAAAACAATAGTAAAGAAACAGCAAAAAAAAATTGTGCTGGTGAATTGTTTTGTATATAAACAATTTTCTGTTTCAGTGTGGTTATTAACATTGACTATAATCTATTAAGTATAATACATTTCTAAAATATTCAAATTACAGAAAGAAAAATAAAATGACTTAGGAAACTTTAAAAATTACCTGCTAAGATATTTAAAATGGCTCTCCAGCCAACATACAAAAAAAACTCAAAATGGCAAGATAAAGCTCTTTTAGATTTTTAGATTTGGAATCCTTCAAAACTAGCTGACTAGAATGCTAGTGCATTAAATAGGGTTGTAGAATTCAAGGCTTAGATTCAGAAATTGATATATCCAAAATTACGCTTAAAAATGCCTTAGGAAGTCATATTGGAGTCTAGAGAATCATATTATATGAGTGGCTTCTGTTTGAAAGTTATGTCTTTTAGAATATGTACTTTATGTTTGAATGCTAGAGTCAAACTTTGTAGAGGAGTGCTCAGATGATGATCTTACAATCAAGTGAGAAACCAGCAAATTCACACCACTCATGTAATGCTCACTTCAGAGCATATACTCTTTGAGAATCAGGCAGAATTGTCTATACTGTTTATAGAGTAAATCGTCATTTTTTTCTTTTACTAGTGAACTTATTATGGTTGAACTTGTGATAATAAACTTTATAAAAACACAATTCCACAGTATATGACTATATATTTATGTTAAAACTTCCACCTGAATTTTTTCTGATATCTTTGTTATTCACATAGGAAAAAAATGATGCTATACTATATCTTTCCTTTATTCTCTACAGATAATGGATTCTGAATTAATGCATAGTATAGTCGGAAGCTATCTTAAACCTCCAGAAAGAGTGTGTGTTCCATCCATCACTCAGAGTGATGAATCATCTCAGACTCACTACTCTGTGAACTTAGAACTTACATCTTCTAAAATGCTTCGTAGTCCAAATAGCCAAGGTAATGCTAATAAAAAATCATATTTAAAATTAGGGAAATTAGGAAGCATGTTATATAAAACTTTTAATTTTTATGTAGAAAATAAGATTGTGTGTTTAACTAATCTTAGTAAAATGCTAATTTTGACTCTGTTGCTTAAAGTTTCTGTAAATTTAAGTTACTTAACATTTTTTATTTTGGCTTCTTTGCTATAAGATGAAGATTAATATAAACAGCTAGGCACATATTGCAGATTTATCTTTAAAATGTCATTAAAAATAGGAAAATATTCTGAAGAATAAAAGGTCAGATTTGGAGAATCCTTCTAATGAATAAGATGGTTAGAATATTAAAGAATTAAGTTGATTTTAATCTTATTCAAGGATTAAATTCAGAAATTGCATCCAAAATTACCCTTGAAAATTCTTCATGAATCCAGTTCATTGGAGTAACTATAAGATACAAGTATTATAACTTTTAAAATATAAGTTTAGGAGAATCTTAAAATTGAATTAGAAAAACATTTATGATTCCAGGCATATCTGTACCATATACATTACTTTCTAAGATGCTGATAGTCGTGTTTTTTAATCTTTTATAATAATGGTTGCCATTATAAATAGACTATAGCTTTGTGGACAAAGCAACTACAAGAAATATTGATCCAAATCAAACAATAATCTCTAACAAACATCTTTCTAATTGGATATGAACTATATGAAAGTTAATCTTGAACATTTATTTATATTCCATTCATCTCTAGTTTTACAATTTGAAGTTGTAACTGAAAAGAACATATAAGATAATATTTGAAAATTTTATAACTCGAGCTTATCTGAATTATGAAGATATTAATGTATCTGAATAATAATTATAGTAGTACATGTGTATCACAATCTTTCAAGCCTGACATCAGTTAAACCACTAGATTGTAATTTTTTCTTGATGGAAGAAGCAATGTTCTACCTCATATGTCCTAATAATTAACATAATATCTTGGACAAAGAAACAATAAATGTGATTTGACTGAAACTGAATACATCAAGAACTGAGAAAATTTTTAACTTTAAACCTAAATTTCCTTGTTAATTAGTGAACAGCATATTTTAATTTTCCTTATCCATGCTCAGACTTGTATGCCTCAAATTTCCCCTCCTTTCTCCCATGCTCCCTCTCTTCCTGCCTTCTTCACCTGCTTCTTCCCTTCCTCCCACACTCCTGTCTCTCTCACTCTCTCCCTCTCTCTATATACACACACATATATACATATATATCTTTTTTGCATATGTTTTGAACATATTTGCTTTCTTAAATTAAAATGTGGTTATTAGCTTTCTTACATCTCAAACTTAGAAAATTACTAAATATAATCATAAATATATTATTTTTATAAGACGTGTTAGAATTTGTCCCTCTTTAGAATTTTAGTCATTTTTCTTTTTTATAAGGAATATAAATTGCTTTTTCTTTTTTACTTAAGTAACAAAAATATACTGCTCACTTTTATATGCTGCTATGATTATAAGTGCTCAAAAATTCTCACTTAAAATATCAAGACAATTTTTTCAACAGCTCTTATTTTAGCATTAAAAACTCTTCAGGAAAAGATTCATCGTTTAGAGTTAGAGAGAACACAAGCTGAAGATAACCTGAACATTCTTTCCAGAGAAGCGGCACAATATAAAAAGGCCTTGGAGAATGAAACAAGTGAGAGAAATCTGGCACACGAGGAACTGATAAAGCAGAAAAAAGGTAAGAAAATTCAATAATTCTCAGAAGGAAGAGGTTACCAAAGTTTACAACTTGAAAATAAAAAGCCCAGTCTAAGGTTTACTCAATATCTTTGTTCTTATATGTGTTCAAACCTTGTGGGCTTGTTCTCAGATATTTTGATATTTGTGCTACTACTACTACTACTACTACTACTAAGTCATCTCAGTCGTGTCCGACTCCATGCGACCCCAGAGACAGCAGCCCACCAGGCTCCCCCGTCCCTGGAATTCTCCAGGCAAGAACACTGGAGTGGGTTGCCATTTCCTTCTCCAATGCATGAACGTAAAAAGTGAAAGTGAAGTCGCTCAGTCGTGTCCGACCCTTAGCGACCCCATGGACTGCAGCCTACCAGGCTCCTCTGTCCATGGGATTTTCCAGGCAAGAGTACTGGAGTAGGGTGCCATTGCACTAAATGGATATAATTTTAAACTTGCCTGTATATTATCTGTTATCCCAGTTCATAAATTATTGAGATTAAAAGAAAAATTAAGTTTTTACACAAGTTGTATTTAGGAATTATAGTATTTTCAGAATACCAACAAAATTCATGTATTATTCAGTTCAGTTCGGTTGCTCAGTCGTGCCCGACTCTTTGTGACCCCATGAACCGAAGCACACCAGGCCTCCCTCTCCATCACCAGCTCCCGAAGTCTACCCAAACCCATGTCCATTGAGTTGGTGATACCATCCAACCATCTCATCCTCTGTTGTCCCCTTCTCCTCCTGCCCTCAATCTTTCCCAGCATCAGGGTCTTTTCCAATGGGTCAGCTTTTTGCATCAGGTGTCCAAAGTATTGGAGTTTCAGCTTCAACATCAGTCTTTCCAGTGAACACCCAGGACTGATCTCCTTTAGGATGGACTGGTTGGATCTCCTTGCAGTCCAAGGGACTCTCCAGAGTCTTCTCCAACACCACAGTTCAAAAGTATCAATTCTTCTGCGCTCAGCTTTCTTTATAGTCCAACTCTCACATCCATACATGACCACTGGAAAAACCAGCCTTGACTAGATGAACCTTTGTTGGCAAAGTAATGTCTCTGCTTTTTAATATGCTGTATAGGTTTGACATAACTTTCCTTCCAAGGAGTAAGCATCTTTTAATTTCATGGCTGCAAACACCATCTGCAGTGATTTTGGAGTCCAGAAAAATAAAGTCAGCCACTGTTTCCACTGTTTCCCCATCTGTTTCCCATGAAGTGATAGGACCAGATGCCATGATCTTCGTTTTCTGAATGTTGATCTTTAAGCCAACTTTTTCACTCTCCTCTTTCACTTTCATCAAGAGGCTCTTTAGTTCTTCTTCACTTTCTGCCATAAGGGTGGTGTCATCTGCACATCTGAGGTTATTGATATTTCTCCCAGCAGTCTTGCTTCCAGCTTGTGCTTCATCCAGTCCAGCATTTTTCATGATGTACTCTGCATATAAGTTAAATAAACAGGGTGATCATATACAGCCTCGACATACTCCTTTCCCAATTTGGAACCAGTCTGTTGTTCCATGTCCAGTTCTAACTGTTGCTTCTTGACCTGCATACAGATTTCTGAGGAGGCAGGTCAGATGGTCTACTGTTCCCATCTCTTAAGAATTTTCCACAATTTATTGTGATCCACACAGTCAAAGCTTTGGCATAGTCAATAAAGCAGAAGTAGATGTTTTTCTGGAACTCTCTTGATTTTTTGATGATCCAATAGATGTTGGCAATTTGACCTCTGGGTCCTCTGCCTTTTCTAAACTCAGCTTAAACAACTGGAAGTTCATGGTTCACGTACTGTTGAAGCCTCACTTAGAGAATTTTGTGCATTATTTTGCTAGTGTGTGAGATGAGTGCAGTTGTGCGGTAGTTTGAGCATTCTTTGGCATTGCCTTTCTTTGGGATTGGAATGAAAACTGACCTTTTCCAGTCCGATGCCCCCTGCTGAGTTTTCCAAACTTGCTGGCATATTGAGTACAGCACTTTCACAGCATCTTTTAGGATTTGAAATAGCTCAATTCGAATTCCATCACCTCCACTAGCTTTGTTCGTGGTGATGCTTCCTAAGGCCCACTTGACCTTGCATTCCAGGATGTCTGGCTCTAGGTATGTGATCACACCATAATGATTATCTGGGTCATGAAGATCTTTGTTGTATAGTTCTTCTGTGTATTGTTGCCACCTCTTCTTAATATCTTCTGCTTCTCTTAGGTCCTTATCATTCTGTCCTTTATTGTGCCTATCTTTATATGAAATGTTCCCTTAGGTCCTCTATTTTCCAGATGATATTATTTCCCAGGAATAGCCAGGTTTTTGTGATCCCACAAGTCACTGACATCCTTCCCTTTCAGAAGTATACTCTCTGGGTCTTTATGAGTCAGCGTTAAATTAGTTATATATAATTAATGAGATATTCACAAATTTTATGTTAATTTCCGGAGAGTCATTATTTAGAAGTAAAGAAGTTTTGAACTTCTGACTTTTGATTGAATTCATATAATACATGTCTTGTGATAACTCTCTGATATGATTCATTATTACTTTTTCTTTTTCATAGATATAAGTATGCAGTTAAGCTCAGCCCAGTCTCGCTGCATCCTCCTAGAGAAGCAACTAGAATATACAAAGAGAATGGTTCTCAATGTAGAACGAGAGAAGAATATGATTCTAGAACAACAGGTGACTATGTTTTCTATAGTAATATAATATGTTTTTGAAGAATATTTAATGTCATGGGAAAATTGTCATATTGTAATTTAAATAGGATATAAAGCTGTATGTAGGAAATTTCTGGTTACAGTGATGCACACTAAGTCATTTGAACCAACTTTTCTATAGAGGAAACACAAACACTGGACAGAATATTAAAAAAGAAAAGAAGTATGTGTGCATAGTTAAATTCAAAGAAGTTGACCTCCAGAGTGGTTGGCTTTGGGTCCCTTCCCTTTTAGGACATTTTTGATTCCAGAAGAGTCAGTTGAAAGGCTAAATAGTGCTTTTGAAAGCCTCATTATGGGGCTAAAGAAGTTAAAGTTAAGAGTTCAAGATCTGCCAAGGGTAGGAACCCTGGTAAATATTCTGTGCTCTGAATGCTTTGTAATGATGAACAAAAAGGAAAACAAGATAGATTACAGCTCAGCTCTAGATTATCAGAGTAATCTAGAAAATCTTAGTCCCTGAAATTGGATTAAAGTGATCCTTAATGGCTAATGTTCCCAGGGTCCTCAAATTATTTCTATAAACCTTTCTTCTACACAGTGAGAAACTTTGCAATGAAAGATGACCAGGCAGAAGGAGATAACACTATCAAAAGAAATAGCATACTTAACAGACTATATATAAACACTCTCACAAGTTAGCTCCAGCTAGATCCTGGCTCTAGAAGATACAGACTTTAAAATAATTACACTTGATATAATCAAGGAGATAGAAAATAGAATCAAAATTTTCAACAGAACATTAGAAACCATAAAATGGCACAGCAGATTTGAAAAGGAACCAAATAAAAATTGCAATATTGTAAAAAAATACAATAAATGGAATTGAGAACTTAATGGTGCATCTAACAGCAGATCAGAAGAGATAATTAGTGAATTAGCAGATGAAACCATCCAGATCAATGAAGAGACAAAACAATGGTAAGCTTAGAAAAGAGAACAAGAGACATAAGTTAGAGTGAGGTCAAATTTATGTGTGATTGGAATTCCAAAAGGAAAAGAGAGAGAATAGGACAGAAACAATGTTTGAAGATATAATGGCTGGGAAGTTAAAAAATTGACTAAAAAAATAATCACACCACAGATTTAAGAAACCCTATAAAACCAAAGCAGCAAAAATAAAAAGAAATAAAATAAATAATAAGACAAGAATAAAATCCTAAAAGCTGCTGGGGAAAATAAAAGGTTATGTTCAAAAGGACAACAATTAAATTGACAGCTGACTTCTCAATAGAAAATACTGAATCTGGAAGAAAACAACTGATTATAATTAAGATATTAAAAGAAAATAACTGTCAGTCTAGAGTCCAATGCCTGGTGAAAATACCCTCCAGAAATAAAGGTGAAGTGAAGACATTTTAAGACTGACCAAATCTGAGGTAATTTGTTACTAGGAAGTACATTCTAAAGGAAACACTGAAGGTATCATTCAGACAGAAGGAAGAGTATCTTAGATAGAAGGTCAGAGATGCAGGAAGGAATGAAGAACAATTAAGATGGTAAATATATAGGTAAATAAATATATAACAGCAATAATTATGTTTTATTTTATATATTTAAATATATATAAAGGATTAAAATTAATGAGAATAGTAACTTATAAATTAGAACTGATAAATACAGTTTAAGTGTTCTAAGATCTTTGCTTTATGTTAAAAATGGGTAGAAGTACCAGTCAATACTGGATTTTAATGGGCCAAGTATTTAATAGGTTTCTCAAGGAACTAGAAAAGTTGATTCTAAAATTATATGAAAAGGAAAGGTCCAAAAGTAGCCAAGCTATTCTGAAGAAGAATAAGATGAGGTCTTGCCCTATGATATATTGATACTGTCAAATTAGCATGATATTTGTGTGGACTGACAGAATAAAGGATTAGGGTATAGTCAGACCCGTTTATATGGAAAGACAATATAAAACAAGGATGCCATTGCATAACATTATTGAAATTCTAGACTTCAGTAAATATGTGGGGGAAATTGATTATCTATGTGAGAGAAAAAGAAAGAAATTGGATCCCTACCACACATTGTACACAAAAATAAATTCCAGATGGATTAAAGACTTATATGTTAACTTTAGAATTTTTATAAGAAAATACAGAATAATGCCTTTATGACCTTGGAGTTAAGAGAGATTTCTTAAGCAAGATACAAAAAGTACAAAGCAGTGGTAGAAAAATGGGCAAAGTTATGAAGAGGCATTTTGCAGGATAAAAGAAATCACAGTTCAGTTCAGTTCAGTTCAGTTGCTCAGTCGTGTCCGACTCTTTGCGATCCCACGAATAGCAGCACACCAGGCTTCCGTGTCTTTCACCAACTCCTGAAGCTTGCTCAAACTCATGTCCATCGAGTTGGTGATGCCATCCAGCCATCTCATCCTCTGTCGTCCCCTTTTCCTGCCCCCATTCTCTCCCAGCATCAGGGTCTTTTCCAGTGAGTCACCTCTTCTCATGAGGTGGCCAAAGTATTGGAGTTTCAGCTTCAACATCAGTCCTTCCAATGAACACCCAGGACTGATCTCCTCTAGGATGGACTGGTTGGATCTCCTTGCAGTCCAAGGGACTCTCAAAAGTCTTCTCCAACACTACAGTTGAAAAGCATCAATTCTTCGGTACTCAGCTCTCTTTATGGTCCAACTCTCACATACATACATGATTATTGGAAAAACCATAGTTTTGACTAGACAGACCTTTGTCGGCAAAATAAGGTCTCTGCTTTTTAATATGCTGTTAGGTTGGTCATAACTTTGCTTCCAAGGAGCATGTGTCTTTTAATTTCATGGCTGCAGTCACCATTGCAGTGATTTTAGAGCCCAGGAAAATAAAATCTGTCAACTGTTTGCACTTTTCCCCCATCTGTTTGCTGTGAAGTGATGGGACCAGATGCTACTATCTTAGTGTTTTGAATGTTGCGTTTTAAGCCAGCTTTTTCACTCTCCTCTTTCACTTTCATCAAGAGGCTCTTTAGTTCTTCTTTGCTTTCTGCCATAAAGGTGGTGTCATTTACATACCTAAGGTTATTGATATTTTTCCTGGCAGCCTTGAGTCCAGCTTGTGCTTCATCCAGCCTGGCATTCCACATGATGTACTCTGCATATAAGTTAAATAAGCAAGGTTGACAATATACAGTAGTTCAGTGATTATTGATAAATGAATATGCTAATGTAATCTGCAGTGCTACCAAATAAAGGAACATTTTTATCACCCCAGAAATTTTCTTATATCTCTGCCAAGTTATTCCCTGCTCTCTCCCCACCTCCTAACAATGCAACTACTATTCTGATTTATTTTGCTTCAGATTAATTTTACCTGTCCTAGAACTTCATATAAATTGGATGATAGAAAATGTTCTTTTTGTGTCTGGTTCTTTGGTTTCACATACAGTTTTTTAGATTAATCCATGTTGTTACATGTATCAGTAGTTCATTCCTTTTATTGCTGTGTAGAATTTCATTATATAGATATGCCACAATTTGGTTATCCATTTTTCATTTGATGGATATTTGACCTTTTTTCCAGTTTAGAGGTGTTGTAAGTAAAGATACTTCAAACATTCTTGTACAAACTTTTTTGTGACCATATGTTTTAATTGCTCTTAGATAAAGAGAAATTATAGTAGAATTACTGAACCACGGGGTAGGTGTATTTTTATAAGAAACTATCAAAGTATTTTCCAAAATATTTTCTTCTAAAAGCTCTTAATTTTCATTTTGTTCTATGATCCATCTGGGATTAATTTTTGTATAGTGAGAAAAAATTATTCAAGGTTAAATTTTTTCCATGTGGATGCCCAATTGTCCCAGCACCATTTGTTAAAAGATTTCTTTTCTCCCATTAAATTGATTGGGCACCTTGGTCAACAAACAGTTGACAAAGATAGATCAAGTCTGTTTCTGGAACTCAGTATTTTCTAGGGATTTTCTATATACATAATCATGTCATCTATGAATAAATAAAGTTTTATTTTTCCCTTTTCAATTTTTATGGCTTTTGTTTTTTGTACTTTCTTGCACTGGTTATTGCGGCTAGTACAGTGTTAATTAGAAGTGGTAAAGACTGACATCCTTGTTTTGTTTCTGGTCATTGGGAGAAAGATGCTAGTCTTTCACTAGACTATTATCTCTAGGTTTTTCATAGTTATCCCTTATCAAATGTGGAAATTACTTTCTATTCTTAGTTTGCTGGAAACTTTTACTGTGAATGATTTTGCGATTTGCTTTTTATACATCTAGTGAAAGGGTCATATGATTTTTCTCATTTCTTCTGTTAACATGGTAAGTTACATTGTTTGATTTTCAAATGTTAACCAACATTGCATTCCTGATATAGGCCTCAATCGATCTTGATGTAGTATCATTTTTCTATATTGCTTGATTCAGCTTGCAAAGATTTCACTTAACAATTTTTGTGACTTCGTCCTTAAGCCATCTTCGTTTGTATTTTTCTCACAATGTCTCATTTTGGTATTATGATTTTGTTTGACCTCATAAAATTAGTTGGGAAGATTCCTTCTATTTTCTCAAAGACCTTGTATAAGAATAGTTTTATTTCCTCCTTAAATGTTTGATAGAGTTCAAATTTGATAGATGCTATCTGGGACTGAAGTTTTCTTTAAATATCTAGTGTTTAATTATAAGTTCAGTTTATTTATAACAGAGATTTGGCTACTCAGATTATCTGTTTTTCTTGTGTCTTTAGAGATGTTCCCTCTTGTATTCCTGATACTAGTAAATTGTATTTGTGCTCTTTTTAAAACTATCAACCTACATATCACTTTATAAATTTTATAGATTTTAAAAAATAAATCTTTATAAAAACGTTTATTTTCTATTTCATTGATTTCCACTTTATCTTTATTATTTCCTTCCTTCTACTAATGTAGGATTTAATTTGCTATTTTTTCCCTAGCTTTGGATGTTGGAAACTTAGATTATTGATTTTAAAACTTTATTATTCCTTTTTTTTTTTTTTGTTAGAGAGTTTATTCAGTTAAAGAACTGCTTTAGTCTTGGCTGCTTCCAGTTAATAGGATAAGAGGGCTGGGAAATGAAGATGAACTTTTTTAAATGGCCTGTGAAAAGACAGTGTTGTATAATTACTAAGCAAAGAACCTCAAACTCAAGCTGTACTAAATATTCTAATTCTTATTGATAGATCTGAAAGTAAATTATAACTGCAATTTGAATAACTGAAGTTTTATTATTTCTTTTTAAATGTAATATATTGTGATTAAAAACTATCAAGTTCCCTCTAAACTGTGCTTTACCTGCATCCCAAAGATTTCGACATTTTGTATTTTCATTCTTTCAACCAAAAATATTTTTTAAGTTCCCTATTCCCTAGTGGTTTCTTCTTAGATTTTGCTGACTTCTCTTTCTCCAGGTATTTTTCCCCTTCTCTTTTTTAGTAGCTACTGTATAGGTTAAAGTTATGTATTCTTAATGTACTACAGTCTATCGTGAATTAGCATTAAAATATTTCACATGTAATACAAGATCCTACTACATAATGATTCCATTTGTCCCCCTTTGTGCTACAGTTTTCATACATTTTATTTCTATGTGTGTTATGTAGCTCACAATACATTGTTTCTGTTTCTCCTTTAAATAATCAATTTTCCTTTAAAGAAAATTAAGAAATAAGAAGTAATATATATTTATCCACATTTTTACTATTTCTAGTGCTTTTTAAAGTATGCTGGGAATTCTCTTAGCATGTATTTGTCTGGAAAAGGCTTTATTTCACCACCATTGTTGAAGGATAGTTTCACTGGGTATAAAATTCTAGTTGATTTTTTTTTTCCCCCCAAGATTTATTTATTTACTTTTGGCTGTGCTGGGTCTTCATTGCTGTGCACGGCCTTTCTCTAGTTGTGGAGAGTGGGGACTACTCTAGTTGTAGTTTGTGGGCTTCTCATTGCGATAATTTCTCTTGTTGCAGAGCTCAGGCTCTAGGGTGCACAGGCTTCAGTAGTTGCAGTGCATGGGCTTAGAAGTTGTGACTCTTGAGCTGTAGAGCGCTGGCTTAGTAGTTGTGGTGCATGGACTTAGTTGCTCTGTGACATATGGAATCTTCCTAGACTAGGGACTGAACTCACGTCTCCTGTATTGGCAGGCAGATCCTCAACCACTGGACCACCAGAGAGGCCTGATTTCATAGTTTCTAATGAGAATTGTTATCTTCATTCCTCTGTGTATAGTGTGTTATTTCTTAGGCTGTTTTTTCCCTTTTATCACTGGTTTTCAGCCATTTGATAATATGCCCAAATGTGGTTTTCTTTGTATTCATTCTGCTTGGGTTATTTTTTGTTTGTTCATTTTAGATTCTTGAATCTGTCAGTTAATATTTTTCATCAGAATTGGAACATTTTTAGGTATTAGCCTTCAAATAATTATTCTTGTCTGACTTCTCTCTCTTCTCCTTCTGTAACTCCAATAGAATGTTAGACCACAGGTCACCAAAACTCTATTTATTTGTTGTTTCAGTTTTTTTATTTTTAATAAACTATTTTTTAGAGCAGTTTTAAGTTTATAGAAGATTTGTCAGATAATACTGAAAATTCTCATATACTTCTTGCCCCCTCACAGTTGCCCCTGTCATTAACATCTTGCATTAGTGTGGTAATAAATACCATTATAAGATAATGCATAGGTATGCATATATATGTGTAGAGCTTCCTTGGTGGCTCAGCAATAAAGAATCTACCTGCCAGTGCAGAAGACACAAGTTCAATCCCTAGATCAGGAAGATCCCCTGGAGAAGGAAATGGCAATTCATTCCAGTATTCTTACCTAGGAAATCCCATGGACAGAGTGGCCTGGCAGTCTTTATACAGTCCATGGTGTCGCAGAGTTGGACACAACTTAGCAACTCAACACCAGTAAATATATATGTATAACTTTCCTTTTCTTCAAGTTCTCTGTATGCTTTAGTCCTTTGATAGCTGCTTTTCTATGTTATAGTTAGAGAGAGGGTAAGTCAATAAGTAGGTTTGATCACCTTGTGATAACACCTTGTTTATTTACTATGTTTCACTGATGATGTTTTCCATAGTAGAAATGTTATATAAAGATACATAGAAGATTTTGTTCCATTGATCTAATATATTTTTTTGCACAGTTTCTTTGTTTTTGAAAAGGATTTTATTTTCTCTTGTTTTTTTTTTTTTTTGCTTTCAAAGTACCTAAAGTATGTGCATGTTTGTTATGTGTTTCTTATGACAATTTATGTTGTGCTTTGAATTCTCAGAAATTGTATTATTCTTGAGCAATCGGCTTCACTTGCCAAACTTAGGTTTTGTTTTTTTCTTTTCCAGGCCCAGCTTCAAAGGGAAAAAGAACAGGATCATATGAAGCTTCATGCAAAACTTGCAAAGCTTGATGTCTTAGAAAAAGAATGTTTTAAACTTACAACAACTCAGAAAACTGCTGAGGTAAGCTTCAACTTATTTCTTTGAAGTGGTGATACCAGGAATAAATCTTTAATGTTATGTGTAATTACCCTGTATATGAATATGCAATAAAATTAGATTTGTAAAACTTCATTAATAGCTTTTAGTAATCCAGATATGAGTTATTGCTTATAGACCACAGCATAAATGAGTTTGCTTTTTGATGTGAAATTGTAGTTTACCTTCTTCTGCAGTGGTAGAATATTTTCATTTGTTAGGTGATTTACCTAAAGGATATTGAAAAGGTAGCCTTTCACCACTTGCAAGTAAGTTATGCCTTTTCTAGATCCTATCCTGAAATGCCCTCTCTTTTTCCAAGTGAATCCTATCCATTTTGTAGGATTCTCCTATTTCTGCTTCCTCTATGAAGCCTTCCTTGAGGTTTTGAACACTCAGGAAGTTCTCCCTTTGAGATAGTACTGTCTTCCTATTCCAAACTATACCATGGATATACAATGAAACACTTTTGTGTATAAGGTTATACATATATATTCATGACCTGGGTCAAATCATATTGTTTCATATATATTAGTCTTGTTTCCCTGGTGGCTTAGATGGTAAAGAGTCTGCCTACAGTGCAATCCCTGGGTCAGGAAGATCCCCTGGAGAAGGAAATGGCAACCCACTCCGGTATTCTTACCTGGAAAATCCCATGGACAGGGGAGCATGGCAGGCTACAGTCCATGGGGTCACAAAGAGTCAGACATGACTGAGCGATTTCACTTTCACTTTTCCCTAAGTACAGCATAGTCTTTTATTCTAAGTTGTCTATATTTTGAATGAAACATTGAGACCCAAGACTATACTGTTTGACCTTCTAGACCTTTAAAACCTCCCAAATTTTCAGTATTATGATTTTGTTAATGAACATTAATAGAGCCTATGCATATAAATTCTTTGCTTCTCCTTTGTCTTTCTTAAATAAAGTAGGTAAAGAATCATATGAAGAAAGCCGAGGAAAACTTAGTATCTTTTGCCATTCCGTTTTCTTATTTTCTGCTTTAATTTACCAAACTATTAAGAATCAAGACCCTGAGGGCTCTATTTGTTTGGAAAAGGAATAAAAGATATTTAGCTCTAGTTTTTGTATAATAATCTCGGTTTTTCAATTCTTTTGTAGGACAAGATTAAACATTTAGAGGAAAAACTAAAGGAAGAAGAACATCAGCGTAAGCTTTTTCAAGATAAAGCTTCTCAGGTAAACAGAACACTGTATCATCTGGCACTTTAAAATCACATATGTTTTATTATACTTTATTAACTGAAGCCTTACTCTAGACTCTAATTTATGCTTCCTAACTTATCAGTTTTGTCTCTTTTTGCTGTAATAATGAAATTTTAATAAGTCAGCAAGTATATTCATAGACTTGGATGTATTGCCAAAGATCTTTTGGTCTTTTGAAATTCTGAGAAACATGCATATATTCTCAGTTGAAAGAACTCATGCTATCAATTGTTTTCAGTTTGAGATATATAAAATAACTCATTCTGTTATAAACAGAAAATGATTGTAATTACCAGTAGACTTGGTGACTTTAACACAAAAAAATAAATTTTTGGATTTTCTTTTCTTCTTCAAAAAAACATTTTTATCTTTATTAACTGATATATGATCCCTCATTATAATGTTTCTGAAGAAAAAGAAATTTGTTAAAAGTCAAGTAATAGTAAGGGTTTTTTTTTCACTATTATAGCTTCAGACTGGACTTGAAATCAGTAGAATTTTAATGTCTTCAGTAACAAATCCAAGGCACTTCAAGGAAAAGAAGAAATCTTCAAAGGTATGCAAATACTTTATTCTTATTTCTAGTGCTTATTTCTTCATCCTTTTAGTAATTATACCTGTGCATTTTTTAAAAAGAATTTGAAGATATTTATAATATAAGACATGAAATAATTCTATGAAATGGACCTAAAAACATAAGTCAAGTAATGATGATTTGGGGTGTAAGGACAGAAAATTCAATAAAACCTAGGTTAAAGTAGCAGCATTTGAGCACAAAACCTAGCTCTGAGTTTGCTTGACATCCAAAGCAAAAAGGAACATATAATGGGCAATACATCTAAATTTGTGAAATAACAATAAGCATTCTAATTTTTCTAGAAAGGCAAACATATTGCTAGTACTAAACTGTTAAAGAAATGCATTTTGGATACTTTTTAAAAGAAGCACTAAACAGTACAATAGATACAGCACAATAGATTCTGGAAGCAGTTTTATATAATGCATGCACAATAAAAAGGCAAGATATACTATTAAATTATATTGTATTATAAATTATAATATTAAATTAAATTATAGTCATTTCTCTAGAGAAATTCTTCATTTCTTTATACTAATATCCTTTGGACTTGCCTAAAGATTGGGGAATGAGTACTTTATAGCTTTACCAATAATAATTTGTTTTGTTAAATTGATGTTTTGGATTTATTATATTAAACTTTTTTATTTATAATGGTAAAGAAAATGTTAGTCCCTTTTAATCTTATGATTCTGAAATTATAGTTTTGATAACCATTATTACTATTTATTCAATATGCATGTAGTGTTTTTATGTGCTATTTGCTGTACGAACCAAGCATGCTATTTGTGAATTCTGGCCACTGCCATAGGTTCACCCTGTGGATACAATAATGGAGGAAACATTATACTTAACTTTAGCTAGTTGTTTATTCCATAAATAAGAATTCAGTAGTTTGGATGCATTTTTCACAGATTTTTTTCTTTCAAAGAATTTGCAAACTACAGTAATAAAGAATATTTTCCCAGTGCTGTTTATATTTTTTTAGTTTATTTCCTTCCTTAAGTATGTTTTGTGTCTTATCTCCACAATAAGATTAGAAGCTGCAAAGCTAAATAGAGAATCACTATAAGTAATTTATACAAGTGGAAAAATACTGATTTATTTTTGTAGTTATGTTTTATGACATCCTTTGAAGAGCTGGTGGAAAAGATTTTTTAATAAGGTACAGGGAAAAACAAAGTAAAAGAAATGAAGGAAAGAAAAGGTAGCTCCTGGAAGAAAAGAAAAAATAATTGACAGCAAAAACCACTTTATAAAAGCAGTTAGCTTAAGTTCCAAGTTCATAGATCTGTAAGTAATAATGCTTCCTTTTAAAGGTAACAGGAGCACTAATGTTGCTGAAGGTAGTATCTGGGTTTTTTTAAGAGACCTCTGTGAGATTGCTGCTTGTCTCACTGACACTTACTCCATATCGAGTTGAATGAACTATGTCCAGGATATGGAGTAAGTGTCAGTGAGACAAGCAGGAATCTCACAAAGGTCTCTTAAAAAACAAACAAAAAAACCCCAGATACTAGTACCTTTAGGTATTGAAAGGACTTCCCTGGTGGCTCAGACAGGAAAGCATCTGTCTAGAATGCGGGAGACCCGGGTTCGAGCCCTGGGTTGGGAAGATTCCAGGAGAAGATGGAGAGGGAAATGGCAATCCACTCCAGTACTATTGCCTGGAAAATCCCATGGACAGAGGGGCCTGGTAGGCTACAGTCTATGGGGTCACAAAGAGTCGGACACGACTGAGTGATTTCACTTCACAGGTATTAAAAAGATAACACAGGAATTTACAGAGAAGCAGATAAAAATACAAATATAAGACAGAGTGTACTAAAAATTTAATAAAGGTATAAACAAAGTATTCTGGTGCTGTACACATAAAGAATATGTGAAAAGATCACACAAGAAGTAGTAAAGGCAGACTTGGAAAATGAGTAAGTATTGATAGAGATGAGGCGAGGTGTGTCACAGTCTGAGAGTATAGTTGATTTTTACATGAAACTGTAAATAATTGTCCAGTACTAGTACCATATGATGGAGAAGGAAATGGCAACCCACTCCAGTGTTCTTGCCTGGAGAATCCCGGGGGCGGGGGAGCCTAGTGGGCTGCCGTCTATGGGGTCGCACAGAGTCGGACACGACTGAAGCGACTTAGCAGCAGTAGCAGCAGTACCATGTGAGACTTGAAACTATAGCTTGAAGTGAGATTATGACTGATCTTCAATGCCATGTTAAGAATTTGAACTTTTGTTCTATAAATCATTGCGAACCATTGAAGGCTTATAGAGACATGATTAGAGCTATACTTCTAGATAATGACCAACAACAGCATAAGGTGAGCTTGGAAGTAAAGAATCAGACTGTTTGCATATTGTAAGCAAGATAATAGAAGCCTCTCCTGTGAGGTTTTCATTATTCTTTTGAAAGGATAGATGTAATTATCAGTCAGAAATCTCATTCAGTATAGTGACTGAAAAAAATTACATTTCTTTTGTTCTAATTTAACTGCTTAAAATAGACTTTGATCAAACCATCATTTTCTATTACTTGAAATTATCATTCCTAAGGTACAGAGCTTGAATGATTGTCCAGAATCACCAAGAAAATCTGAGTGAATAAGAACTGACTCACAAACTTGTGATATCTCTACCTCTAAGCAACTTAATTTTTTTAATTTAAAAAAATTAATGTTTATGATAGTTAAGATATCTAAATTTTCCTTTAGAATTGGGAATATTTTGTTTTCTTTTTATTATGGAATATCCTCATCTTATTGATTATTCTCTTGCTAAAGTGTTAAATTGAGTGACCAAGTCACCCCAGTTTGCCTATGACTTAACTGGTTTTAGTACTAAAGATCCTGTATCATGGGCAGATTGAGACAATTGGTCACCCTAGTTCAATCCATCTAACAAAAATAGTAAAATCATTTACTTTTAAGAATGTAGCTTAGCAGTGTCTTTTTAAAAATGATTCACAGAGGAGTACATATTGGTTTGGCCAAAGAGTTTGTTTGGGTTTTTCCATAAAATGTTACTGAAAAACCTGAACAAACTTTTTGGCCAACCTAATATAACAAAAAATGTCTGCTCGAAGGATAATAATGACATTAACACTGGAGTACTTGCCACACAGCTTAAGAAATAGAGCATTACCAGCACTGTTAAGGCCCAGTGTGTACCTTTCTTAAATTGTATTCCCTCCATCCAAGGAGTAACCACAATTCTGATTTTGTTTTTATCATTCTCCTGGTTTTAAAAAAAAAAATTGCTTTGCCAAATAAGTATTTATAAGAAATATATTTGTTGGGTTTACACTTGAACTTTATATAATGGACTTACTGTATTTGTGTTCTTCAGCAGCTTTCTTTTTCCACTCAACATTAAGTTTATGAGATTCTTCCAATTGATGCATATATGAATGGTTCATTGCTTTTTATTGCTAAAAATTTCTTTTTCCCTTCTCCTTTCAGTGATCATTTGGTTTGTTTCTCACTTTTTGTTATTATAAACAACACTGTTATGAACATTCTTGTACATGCCTCGTGGTGTAAGTGTTCAGGAGTTTCTCTGAGATACTGGGCCATAAGTGTCATGCACCTTAGCTTTATAAGATATTGTTATAAGACCAGTTTATGTTCCAATCAGCAATTACCATTGTTCCATATCCTAACCATGTGTCTTTTTTTGTTTTTTGTTTTTCACTTTTTATTTTGAAAAATTATAGATTAGAGGTGATAAAAAAAAATATAAAGGGAGGTACAGTGTACCTTTCGGAGAAGGCAATGGCAACCCACTCAGTACCCTTGCCTGGAAAATCCCATGGACGGAGGAGCCTGGTGGGTTTCAGTCCATGGGGTCTCGAAGAGTTGGACACGACTGAGTGACTTCACTTTCACTTTTCACTTTCATGCATTGGAGAAGGAAATGGCAACCCACTCTAGTGTTCTTTCCTGGAGAATCCCAGGGACAGCAGAGCCTGGTGGGCTGCTGTCCATGGGGTCTCACAGAGTTGGACATGACTGAAGAGACTTAGCAGCAGCAGCAGCAGCATATATCTTTAACAAGCTTCCCCCAATGGTAATATCTTTCATAAATATAATAAAGTCCAGGAAATTGAAATTAGTACAATACACAGAGCTTATGGAGATTTCAACAGTTTTTTGTTCACTTAGTTGTGTGTGTATATACATATTTGTGTCATCATATACAGTTTTATCACATGTGTAGATTCTTGTAACCATCACCACTATGAAGATACAGAACTATTCCACTACTATAAGGTTCCCTCATGTTATCCCTTTATAGTTACACATCATCCTCCCTAACCCTTAGCAATTTATAATCTGTTTACCATCTCTATGATTTTATTTCAGGAATGTTATATAAAGTAATCATATAGTATATAACCTTTTGAGAGGCTTGTTTCATTCAGCCAATCCATCTAAGTATTGATGCATTTTTAAAAGTTTCTGTGTAGTATTCCATGCTAGGGATGTACCACAGTTGAACCATTTACCTGATGAAGGAGATTTGGGTTGTTTTCAGTTTTGTTGTTGTTGTTTAGTTGCTAAGTTGTGTCCCACTCTTTTGCAACCCCATGGACTATATAGCCCACCAGGTTCCTCCTCTGTCCATGGGATTTCAGTTTTAGGCACCCCACTCCAGTACTCTTGCCTGGAAAATCCCATGGACAGAGGAGCCTGGTGAGCTGCAGTCCATGGGGTCGCTAAGAGTCGGACATGACTGAGTGACTTCACTTTCACTTTTCACGTTCATGCATTGGAGAAGGAAATGGCAACCCACTCCAGTGTTCTTGCCTGGAGAATCCCAGGGACGGGGAGCCTGGTGGGCTGCCGTCTATGGGGTCGTACAGAGTCGGACACGACTGAAGCAACTTAGCAGCAGCAGTAGTAGTTTAGCCGTTAAGTCGTGTCTAACTCTTGCGACCCCATGGACTATAGCCCTCCAGGTTCCTCTGTCCGTGGGATTCTCCAGGCAAGAATTCTGGGGTGGGTTGCCATTTCCTTCTCCAGGGGATCTTCCCAACCCAGGGATTGAACTGGATCTCCTGCACTGCAGGCAGCTTCTTTATTGACAGAGCTACAAAGGAAGCTGCCTCAGTTTTAGGCTATCACAAATAAAGCAGTTATAAACTTTGTGTACAGGTTTTTGTGTGAACATATTTTTCATTTTCCTGGGGTAAATATCTAAAAGTGAAATCTCTGAATCATATGATAGCTATCAATAAATATTTAATTTTACAAGAAACTTCCAAACTGTCTGCCAAAGTGGCTGCATTATTTTGTGTGTATGAGCAATCTGGCTTCTCCATTTCCTCGTTAGCATTTGGTGTTGTCACATTTTTTTTTAACCATTCTAACAGGTTATAGTGATATTTCTTTGTAACTTGCATATCTTAATGTGTAATAGTGTTAATTTGATAAATGTCTTTTAAAATATTTTTTGTTTACTTTTTTCCTTGTCAATATTTAGAAAATTAAATGTTTAAAGAGAAGACCACCTCAGCAAATTTGTTCAAAATTTGAAACACTGCCTATTATGGCTGAGAAGGTGAGAAGGGAAAAATGAGGATACTTGTTCAGATAAATTCATGCTTTGGTATAAGTGCTATTTAAATGCCATCAGTTATTTCAAATCGTTCTCAGCTATTTCTTTTCCCCCAAAGTCTGCCAGTGCAAGCCATTCTGCAAATGCAAGTACACATAGCCTCCAAACAGTGCAACATTCTGGGCCACATATCCTTCAGAAACCGGCTGAAGTTACTGAGCTTAGATGTCTCTACAAGCCTTCTAGAACAACTTCTCAATGTAAAGCTGTACCTTCTGACTCAGAAAAGTCCATTTCTATTTGCCACAATTTGTCTGAACTTTTGATGGCAATGCAAGATGAGCTGGACCAAATGACTATGTAAGTATTTATCACAAGAAGTAGCAAGACAAATTTAGGTATCTTTTTTTCTTCTCAGTCTTTCAAACAATGTCGCTTACAAATTCGTAAAAACCTTACTTAGCCTTTTGAACTTATTTTGATCTGAAGATTACTACTTTTTTCTATTTAAAGTGTTTCTGTATTCCCAAGATCTGAACTGATAGACAAATATTTCTGTCATTCTAACAAATGGGGTCTGGTGACCTTAAATTATAATTCACAAATGCTTTTCTAAGATGCTCCTTCTGCTTTTTATAATCTTTTCAGTTAAGTGAATGATTTCATTAGACAAATAGGAATGCAATTTCTTATTTTCCATTCTGGCTTGTCTGCATTGCATGTTTGAAGCATCCATATGCTTCAAAGATTCTGTATGGGATACATATTTTAAGCTTCAAGTTTAAATATCTTTTCAACAAATATTCCAGAAAATATGTGACTTGGGTGGCCAATCAGTTGAACTAAGACCTCTGTAGAAGATATAACTAGTTCTATTAGCAGTAGTTTTTTTGAGTAGGCATTCACGAAATCTAGGAATTTCTCAAGCAAATACTTCTATAGCTGGAATTCTTCCAAAGATTCTACATTAAGAATTCCAAACTTGGAATGAAAAAGAGTCCCTTAATGCCTCTAGCTAAGGACATCAGAATATTTTACTACATTTAACTATGAACACTAAGAATTCAGACATTTTTTAAGATTCTTTGAGATCCTAAGTCTGAGATATTTCTAAATATATCTAATCTCAAATCATAAGAGCCTATTTATAATGACCATAGATTTAATTTGATAACTCTACAAAAAGAAGCTGTCTTTGAAGGTTAATATTTAACTCTGATTAAAGTTTATGATTGAGCAGAATATTGCTTAATTGTGACAAAGATTAATATATAGTTTATATATATATATATATAGTTTGTATACTATAAACTGTAATAGTGCTTGATACTTGCTTTTCTTTCAAAGGGGGTACCAAGACCTGCTGAATCAAATGAAAGAAACTGAAAGCCAATCCGTCTGTGAAGATATAGAATGTGAACTAGAGCGTTTAGTCAAGAAAATGGAAATTAAAGGAGAACAAATTTCCAAACTAATGCAGCATCAAGAAAGCGTAAGAAAGTTTTAGTAAAAAATTTTAATAAAAAGATAATAGATCTGGATTCAATGTTACGTTTCTCTAGACCTTCCAAATTTGAGGCCTGTATGTGTGGCTTAGTGAAAAGATGATAGATAGGAGTCACTTAGACTTATGATAAAATAGAGTCATCTGTACATTGAAATAACATGGTCTGCTACATAATTCTTAATATAATATAAAGAAAAGAGAACAAAGAAATTTAGTTATAGGGAATTCTCTGGCCGTCCAGTTGGTTAGAGCTCTATGCTTTCATTGCTGGGGCCCAGGTTCAGTCCTTGGTCGGGGAACTAAGATCCTACAAGCCATACGGCACAGCCAAAGGGAGAAAAAACAGAGAAAGTTTAATTATGTATTCAGAAGTAACTTTGGGAAAATTAAGAGGTAGGCTAAATTTGCTTTACATCTCTTCCAGCTGTCCATTTAGCATTCTTTCCTCTTATCCCTCTCTTTCCTAATGCCTTACTGAAGCCCCTTATGTCAACAGGTGTCTAAAGCATACCCCATCTCTAAAACCACTATTTCCAGTTTCTCAGAACAAGCCATGCTGTGTTGCATTCCTTGGGAACCTATGCTTAGCTCACTCTAGTGGAGGTGATGAGGAGGACTCTATCCTTGTGTATAAATTCGTAGTAACTAAGAATGGCATAATAGTCTTCATATTTTGACAAAAAAAATCATGGAATATTACATTTTATCCCAAGACAATGAATTCACTCTTAGGACTATTATGCTCCTGAAACAAAAAGCAGAGGGAATCTTTCCAGGAACCTTCAGGTCATATCATGTAGCTATCTGCTAATGGATTAATCAGCATTCATATAAGTTGGTAATATATTAACCTCACAATTAAGCCTTCCCCACTTTTATAGGAAAGTAATAAAGAATGCAGAATTTTACTGCCTTTGTTCCTCTGTGGCCAATAAAGAAAGACAGAAGGAAATGAAATTTTGAAGCAAACATTTTCACTTAACTGGCTTTTAAAGCTATAGTAAGTAAACTTTCTGTATGATTGTGTTAGGGTGAAAATTATGTAACTTGTATACTTTCTTAGAATCACATAGGAGAAACCTGAAAGGAATAGAAGAGTAGTCGTATTTTTAAAATTTAGGCAGTATGTACATAAGTTATATTTTGAAAAATATTATATATATATATATAATAGCTTATAGAAGTAAAAATTTTTAAGAATTTTTAGGTAAACAGAACACCAGATACTTAGCCAGTGTCTGGACCAGCTCTACAAATCAGGCTATGCTTAAGTGAAATAGATTAAGTAATGTGGGGAATTCCCTGGCGGTCCATTGGTTAGGATTCCACACTTCCTCAGTAGGGTACATGTGTTCCATCCATGATTGGGGAATTGAGATCCCACAAGCCATGTAATGTGGCCAAAATAAATAATTGTTTAAAAGATTCAGTAATGGACTGGACTTGGAAGAAAAGGGCTTATCAAGTTTATAGATTTTGTTTTGTTTAATTCTGTCAACCCAATCATTACTAGAAACTCCTCAATGAGAAAAGGTTATTTATTCCTTTGCCTTTAAAAACAAAACAAAACTGGCATTCAGTAGTGCTTTAAATTCAGGAATACTTTAAAGAAAAAATATAGACTCTATAAACGTGATGTTCACTCCTAGCACCAAATTTTTGCTTTGTTGTTAATGTCACCAGAAAGGTCCTTCTCTCTCCATGTTCTCCTGATTTTTCCCGTTTCTTATCTTACAAAAACAAACATTTCTTTCTCTCAGCTTCTCCAGCCCATATCGATCTTGTCCTTCTTTATCCTTCTTAGACATACACTTTTTGTCCTACTCAAAGTTATTCTGGCTTGAATTATTCTCTAGTTGTCACATATATGCTTTTTTTTCTCTAATAATAAGAGCAATAAGCTTCTTGAAAGCAATGATTGTTTTATTCATTATGTTTCTGTGTAAATAGCACAGTGTTAGGTATGCAATAAGGATTCAATAAATAAAGACTTACCAAACTTTTTAATTTCATGTAATCTTTAAACCATCAAACCAATCCTCTATTATAAGGTATATTTTAAGTATATTTTTGACTGAAATATTAGATTTTTTTCTTTCCAGGTCCGCAAACTGCAGCAAAAAGTTCAGAATTCAAAGATGAGTGAAACTTCAGCTATTCAGCAAGAAGATAGCAACTGTAAAGGAACAAAGAATATAAAAAATAGCTCCAGAAAATGTTTGCTAACTAACTCTCTTCAAAAGAACAACAACTGTCGTCCAATACGAGTCCATAATCTTCAGATGAAATTGAGACGAGATGATATTATGTGGGAACAGTAACACAATAGCAAAACTATCATCTTGAATGAACTTTGTCAATGAGATCTTGAACTGTCTAAAGTGGTTTTAATTTAATATACCTTTGTGAAATTTTGCATTATGTTTCTAGCCTCTATAAAGTATCAAATTGTAGTATTTTTAAATGAATGCCTAATGACCTCCTAAGAAACCCAAATAATAAATGATTGCTTTCCTGTTCTTTTTTATTGACTAAAATACCTCAGCATACCATGTTTTAGAAACATTGTTCACTTTGCAGATACATTAAGTTTAAAACATTATACTAGACTGATGATATTTAAAATTGAGTTGAATTTGAGATATAAGTGCCATTCCACTTTTTCATTTAGTAGGCTTGTAACCTTAAGAAGATTATAAAGAACAAATATAAAATTAACAGAGTATGGACAGGCCTTTTAACTTTTCTTGTGCTTCTTCCCTGTCTTGTTTTAGAGCTGGGGAATGTTTTTCTTTTTTGGAAAGGGAAAAGCTTTGTGAAGAGTCCTTTAGTCCATTTTTTAATGTGACAATTACAAATAGGAACTCATAGTTAACTAACTCTTAGATGACAGTAATCCAACTGTGAAAGCCTTTCTCTGCTATTCCCATTCTCTTTTATAAATCTAGCTCTTGTTTTTTTTAATCTGACTCCTTTATAACTATATTTTTATGCTTTGATTAGTGATGCCATAAGATATTTCTTTGTACATATATGCTTTATAGTGAATTTCCATTTGTTGACCTGTCTTTCCAGAAATGTGTGGAAACTAGTACAACTCTACTGAACTTACTTTGTTTCTCACCAGAATCCTTTGGGGCAACTAGAGAATTGGAGTCACCACCTGATGTAGAACTAGAAGACTGACACAAAAAGCATAACAGAAGGGAGGAGCTCAGAAGATAGGATAGCAATTTAAAAAATGGTGATTCCAAAGGGACAGTTTTAGAGGTACATCTTTATCTATAGCTGGGGGATATTCAAGCTATAGGTATGAAAGAATAAAAAGATCAAGATCTTGGGGAGCTAGGAAATGCAATTTTTTTTAAAGATAGTCTTTATATCCTCTTAGGAAATCCCAAAGATTATATGTAGGAGAAAGAGAGTAATTGTGGGCTCTTTGTGGAGGAAAGAGAAAAACTATAATTCATTCTTATGAAGAGAAAAAGAGGTGCTTCTCAAAGACCTTTCCATACCTGAAGTGGAGATATGACTGAAAATGGGCATATTTATACTTGGAATTGTCCTTGAAAGTAACTAATGACTGAAATAAACGTTTCTCTGCCTCTGGTTTAAATGTTGTCCTTCACCCACTTTCACTCCCTCTCCCCTTACAGCTCCTTCAACCCAAGAGATGTTCCACAGACTGCTTCATCTAAACTCAGTTTCATCACCTTACCTATTTTTCTACTTTATCTTTTCTCAAGAATGTGAGTGCCGTAGTTTATACTTGGCAAAAAACTCACCCAGATATGCCTTTGTTTTCTATGCACTTAAGATGGTGGCTGAATATTTTTAATTTACCAGTAGTAAAGTCATTACTTGTGGAGATGTTTTACTAAAACAAATTACCATAAAAAATTAAAATCACTTAAGGAACACTTGAATATTTTAACTAAGAATTGTGAATTTTCTTCCAAAACCAGTGCAATGTAGTAGAAAAAACATAGATCTCGGAAATAGGAGACTTGGGTTCATGTTGATTCTGCCACTTAGTAGTTTAGACAATCAAATGACTTTTTGGAACCTCTGTTTCTCATTTGTAAAAGTAGGATTGTATTACTACCTACCTCATAGGGTTGTTGTGAGATTAACTGAAATAACATGTCAAAGCACCCAGCAGAAGGGTTGGCACTGAATAAAAACTCAGTAAATGTTATATCTGAGCAGCCAAAAAGAGAAAAAATTGTCATAGATCCTGAGTTGCAGGGGTTAAAGCCTGAAAGCAAGAACCAAAAGGTACTCTTCATAAAAGTGAGAATATTCTAAATTTACTTTTTTTTTTCTTTTTCTATATGCCTAGGATGAAATTGCTTTGATTTGTTCCCTGGCTCAGGTTTCTAGTGGGGGTTGGGTAAAGAATATAATCCTACCATGATGTGGAAATATGTACTCATAGCAACTTGATTTGAAGTTTGTTTGGGTTGTTGGGGTGACATGTATTAGGAAAGATGATAAAGAATGGTCTCCTGTTGCTCCATCACAATTACTGAACTGAAAATGTGTCTCTGCTCACAGACTGCTGCTTGCCTTTGACTCCTCAGGGGGTGGAGCAAACGATTTCCTTCCTGGATGGGGCTGTCTATGGTCAGTGTACAAGAGTTGCTGTAGCAACCCCGCAGCTGTGCTCTGCCTAGCAGAAACTCGGTAGGATATCATAGATTTTTGTTCACTTAAGTGAAAAACAGGTTTGCTTGTTTTTTATTTAATCATAAATTGAAAAAAATGAAATTAGAACTTTTATCCAAGACAAGTCTCAACTTTGATGCAACTATGAAACTAGAAAGTTTGAGTGTTTGAAGCAGTAGTGACTATTCTAATCCTGGAAATAGGAGTTGGAATCTTGAATTAACTGTATTTGTGTGGGTCATTGGAATATGACCATTTTTATTAAGTTGTAGCTAAAGATAGGAAGATTAGAGGGAAATGCCCTATTTTCAACAGTACAAGGTTAAAGGAAATATTTAATACAGTGTGCTAACTGGCTGGGATGGTATGCTTGAAACTTATTTTTTAGTTATGTATAAAGCTTTCTTCCTTTAAAAATAAAATTTTAACTGTAGAGTAGTATTCTTAATCCATGATAAGACATCAAAATGTAAATCAAAACTTGACTTGTGAGATATCAAACTAGGGGGAAAGGGTGGGTTGGTCATGAGCAATGGAAGGAGTGCTCAGTGTGGCCAAAAATGCACCAGCTGCCATTGTTGGTATAGTGTAAATAGTGAAACTCCTAATGGAGTTTTCCTGGAACTCTATTCATCTGTAACTAAAGCTGTACCTACAGAGAACATTTAATTTAATTGTATGTGAAGTTTAGATAAGTATAAGCTGACTCCCAGATGTACAACAATACAAACCTATCTAAGGCATAGCATAGCATCTTGAGATTAAAAAAAAAAAAACTCTTTATGGGTGCCATGGCACCTTTTAATTAAAGTAAAACGAGGATAAATAAAAATAATAATTGACTGTCACCGGTGTGAAAATAAATTCACTTCTTGGTAAATAGACCTTGCCAGTACCTCAGCCTTATTCTTCATAACCTGTGTACTTATTTAACTTTCCTCCTTTTTTTTTTTTTTTTGTTTTGGTGTTTTGTTATATAGAGAGAATTAGATATAGCAAAATGGTAAAGTTTAAAGTTTAAAATATTGTCTAGACCAGAGTTTATTTTGATTATAGCTATGAAGTGTTTACATAAAGAATCAGGTCGATTTTTTCTCCTGATGGGTTTTTTTTTTTTTTTTTGCTATGCTGGGTCTTCATTGCTGAGAGGGCTTTTCTTTAGTTGTAGCAAGTGGGGGCTGCTCTCTAGTTGCAGAGCATGGGCTCTAGAGTACATGGACTTCAGTAATTGTGGCATATGGATCAGTAGTTGTAGCTCCCAGGCTCTAGAGCACAGGCTCAATTGTTGTGGGGTGCCTGGAATTAGTTCCTCCACAGCATGTGGAATCTTCCCAGATCAGGGATCAAACCTGTGTCTCCTGCATTGACAGGCAGATTCTTTACTGCTGAAACACCAGGAAAACCCTCCTGATGGGTTTTTGAGCATGTTCTCCATACCAGTATAGTGTCATTGCATTCTCAAAAGCTTATTAGATGCCATAGACAATTATTAAAATTATAAACTAGGATACCCCCACTGAAGAAATGTATTTTTTATTATATATGCATGATCTATTGTATTCCTTGTATTATATCTGTTTAATAGTTTTAACAGAAAAGAGGTAAACTGATCTCTTGTTACTTTACACTCTGAGGTATTTTTTGTTTCTGTTTTTCAACCATGTAAGACTTATAAATGCCAGTTCATCATTTTGTAATGTTGAGAGACTGGATCCAGGCTGTAGGCAGAATGCTGGGCATGATGAATTTTCTATCAAAGAAAGACAGAAAAAGTTATTTGGTATAATCAGCTTTCTATAATAATCTTTTAAAATAAGTATGAGGTTATCCACCATACTTTCTGCCTAGATTTTGCTTATCTAGCTTCCCTTAATTCTTCAGATCTCAATTTACTGCAGCCTCTAAGAAACCCTCTTTAAGCGTCTTCTTCACATCCCTACCTGCTCCCAAATCTGGCTTAGCTGCCTTTTCTAGGTACTTGCTCTGTCTTTGCACTTCGCACATTTTCTTGTTATCATTTGTTTGTTTGTCTTCCCATAGATTGAAAGCTCCCTGAAGGCAAGATCATTTCTTGTTCACCGCTGTAGCCAAGAACCCAGCATAGTACCTGGCCCATAAGTGGCCTCTCAGTAAATATTTAATAATTATACTGCATGGAAATACATTAACCTTATTTGGTGAACTCATTTGGAATGAGCATATTGGATCAAGTACTGTTGTTTCAGGCACCAGTTCAACTACTCTGTTGTTTCATCTTTTAAGGATATGTGACCATATTTTATATAACCACTAGTTAAGAATATTTAAGTATTTTATTATTTTTTGGGGGGGCAACACAGACAACAGGCACTCAGAATGTTGCTTTCTTTGATATTATGATGCTAAGAGGAAGAGGTTTGAGAATCAAGGTAGTTCTTTACTTGTATATTGGTGTGTTTGACATGTTCATTCAGCAAGTATTGATCTCTAATAATCAAGAATTTGTTGATCCTAGGATACTGTGTTAGTTGCTATAGAAGATTCAAAGAAATTATACATGGATTATGTCTTTAAGTTGCTTATAGTCTGATAGTAGAGATAAGACATACATAAACATATAAGAAAGAAAACAGTAGGTGGCACAGAGGTATAATGATCAGCACAGAGCAGATGCTCAAAAAATATTTGTCTACCAAACCTTTGTTTTCATCCATTCACAGATGAAGTCAGCCTGTTTGTATTTCTTCATTTGTTATCTTGATATATATATGGCTCTCCTCTGCTTTATTTCCTCATGGCAGAATTGGTCTCAGATTCTTAATCTTCCATAACTTATTGATTGAGGAAACCAGTCCACCCAGTAGTCTCAAACACGTACTGTCACATAACCAGCACCAAATTCAAAGACATGAGTCAAAAGAATGGTATGAAACACAAGTATATGGGAAGAGAGTGGAGAGTAATTGGGGCAAAAGTCAAACAACAAGGATTTAGACTGCAACAGAAAAATAATATAGTGGCAAGTTATATACTAAAGGCCAATTATTGATTTTCACAGAATTATGCAAATAATTTCCAGTCACTTTCCTTATGAATTTAACCCTCTCAATTTCCTCATACTTCATCTTCTTTATCACTTAGGCCAAGTCAGTATTTTTCAAACTGTAGATCATATCCTATTAATGGATTGTGAAATCAATTTAGTGGATCACTGTCAACATTTTTAAAAATAATATAGAATAGCATTGAAACTGTCAGAGCACTTCACACATAGAGAAGGTAGTGCTGTTTTATGAAATTTTGTGAGTACTAAATTATAATTTAAAATGCAAAATTATAATTTAAAATGCAAAATTATAATTTAAAATGTAAAATTATAATTTCTAAATGTTATTTGGAAAAGTAAAATCCAGCTTTTAATAAATGTTCAAAGGGAATGAATTTGAAAAATGTTGTGGAGGACAGTGAGATAGCCAGTATAAAATAGGAATACTCTCAAGTTCCCTACTATGACTTGTGCAGTCTACTGTTGATCCCAGAAATACCATTTCAAATTTGTTTTGTATGTTCTACAGGTAAAAGTCCCACTTTAGTCAATACCTTTACATTTGCTGGTCTATAGAATACTCTTTTCAAACACTAGCCAACCTACATTAGAGGAGTGTTACTTTTCTAATGTGGATACAAATAAATATATTCACCATGAATTCTTTAACAAAAGGCCTCAATTATTTCTCAGCCATTGTTTCTGTCTTGTCACTGCCTCTGTGTGGAATCTAATCAAGCAGGGGTTTTATGATTAGGAAAAAAATCTTTTCTGTAGGTGCTTGAGACAGTTTTAAAATGCATAAAGAAGTGAGATTTGTGAGAGGAAAAACTGTGCATGTCTTGAATCTGAAATGAGCAAAGATTTATCCTGTGAGAAACCCTATTTGTTTGAGCATCAGCAGTCAACAACACTAAAAAAGTTTGAAACCTGATATACTACCAACAGGACACTCTTTAAAGACGTCATTTTACTGAACTGATAAAATATTTTGAAAAGAGTGAATGGAGTATATAAATATCTTACCTGAAAAACAGCTTCATTAAATGAAATTACTGCCAACTGACAGGCTGTGGTTCTGTGACTTTTGATATCCTATTCAACATGTTTCTTCAGGCCGTGTCAGCTTTTGGCTGTGGTTAGAACACTTTCACTTTTCACTTTCATGCATTGGAGAAGGAAATGGCAACCCACTCCCGTGTTCTTGCCTGGGGAATCCCAGGGACGGGGGAGCCTGGTGGGCTGCCGTCTATGGGGTCGCACAGAGTCAGACACGACTGAAGCGACTTAGCAGCAGCAGAACATAGGAAGAAGTGCCATAAGGAAGCGAACATCAGGGTGATGTTCATTATAATGGGATTCTACTCACTTGTAAAAGTTTGTTCACCACTACAAAGTATTAAAAGTGCTTAAATTGTTAAATAGATTTTAGTCCTTATGAAAAGAAGATTATAAAGTGAGCCAGACCTTCTAGTCATAGCTAAAATATTCTTTTGACCTAATTTTGCTTAATCTGATCAAGTAAATTTTAGGATAAGTTTTGAAAAACCTTGAAAGTTTTTCTTTGGTTAATTTTCTTTAAAGTTAAATGTACAATGACTTGTGGGATATTTCTTAGAAAAATCTATTATTGAACTAGTACAGAATGTGAATCATTTCTTGCCTGAAATATAAGATTGTTGTTTACAAGGCAGTTGTCCAGAATCTTCTCATTAAATTGGAAACTATTTCGCTTTTCATCACTGTAGGTTCTTTTAACTTCACAAGTGTGTTATTTAAAACATAAATCCTATTGGTACACAGGAAACCCATTTAAAATTAAATTTTAAAACACTCTTGAGAATTCCATGGAACATTTTTGGTTTTATAATTTCTAGCAAAAGAAAAAGTACCTTTAATACCTTAAAAATATATTTTCAGAGATAGCTAACCCCAGACTTTGTAATAATACATGTGAAAGAATAGCACTATTAATATTTTAAAATATTGAATGCTTGAATATAGCACAAAATTATTACCTTCATTTTCCCCAAAATAAGCTAAGCCACAAATTTAAAACTGGGAAATTCAGTATCAGAATTAAAAGAAATATTTCTGGGTTAAGAAGTTCTACTTTTACTTTAATTTCAAAATGAATTTGTCTTTTAAAAGCTTATTCTGTGATTTTATGTATATAACTCTTTGATTTGATAAACTTGAAAGAATTTATATCAGTATTATATATGCTGCTTCTCTCTTGTGGTGTGATTTAAATATTGGACACCTAAGCCTAAGTAAATTTTCAGAGAGGGTCATTTTCTCTTTGTTCTTTTATAGTATAGCTCTTAAGCAGAGTGAGAGCTTTGCCTTTGCTATTTGAATAGAATGTTTTCCTGTGGTTTCTAATTCTCAGATCCACTTCTGAGCATTTCTATGGATATGCCACAAATAGTGGAGTTTGATTCTTAACCAGTCTAGTAAAATATTATTGATACAAACTACCACTGGCTGAAGTAAAACATAAACCACTCAGAGATTAAAGCATTTAAAAAGAAAAGGGTTTATATGCCAACAAGATTTGTGAGGGAGTCCAAGATATAGAAGGATAGCTTTCACAAATTAAAGATATGACAAGTATTTGAAAGAAAAAAACTTACAAATATACCAAGGTCATCAAGTTTACTGTTAATCTCTTTAAGGTAGAAAACAGCTTTTGGATATGACATATCCAAAAAGATCATCACATATCTTCAGACATTGGCATTGTCAAAATCAGGGATATATTTGTTTCTATCGGGGAATATCTTATAGGAAAGACTCAAGGTTTCATTTACTGAGGGAACAAGAATCAGACAAATTGACTGTTTTTGCTGATGTTACTTTATCTCGGTTGCAAATTTCCAAGGTCACCTTTGGGCTCAGTGATTCACTAAAAGAATACATAGAACTCAGAAAAGCTATTATACTCATGGTTTATTACAACAAAAACATACAAATTTAAATCAGCAACTCAAAAAAGGACATAAGGTAAAGTTCAGGAAGTCTAGGGTTTCCCTGGTAGCTCAGCTGGTAAAGAATCTGCCTGCAATTCAGGAGATCCCAGTTTGATTCCTGGGTTAGGAAGATCCCCTGGAGAAGGGTTAGGCTACCCACTCCAGTATTCTTGGGCTTCTCTGGTGGCTCAGAGAGTAAAGAATCCGCCTGCAATGCAGGAGACTTGGGTTTGATCCCTGGGTTGGGAAGATTCCCCTAGAGGAGGGCATGGCAACCCACTCTAGTATTCTTGCCTGGAGAACAAGAGGAGCCTGAACAGAGGAGCCTAGTGGGGTACAGTCCATGGGGTCACAAAGAGTCAGACACAACTGAGCAACTAAGCACAGCACAGCAAAGTCCAGGAAACACCAGGCATGAACTAGAACTTGTCTTCCAGTGAAGTCATGCAGATAGCACTTAATTCTAGCAATGATGTATGATATGCTTGGAGTATTGCTCCTCTGAGCTTTGGTGTCCAATTTTTTTATTGTGGGCTGGTCACATAGCATGGCTGACTGCCCATGTGACTGACCTTCAGTCTCCGGTCCCTCTGAAAAAGTGAAAGTGATAGTCGCTTAGTGATGTCCAATTCTTTGCATTCCATGGACTGTAGCCTGCCAGACTCCTCTGTCCATGGAATTCTCCAGGCAAGAATACTGGAGTGGGTAGCCATTCCCTTCTCCAGGGGATCTTACCAATCCAAGGACTGAACCCGGGACTGCTGCATGCAGGCAGATTCTTTTCTGTCTGAGCCACCAAAGCTGGTACCAAATGGCTGAAAGCCCCATCATAAATCACATTGTTAGTGAAGACTATCTTGCAGAGCATGAAGCTCCTAGGTAAACTAAAAGTGTTTTTATCAGGCAGGCTGTTCCATGGTCTTAGAGGTTATCTCCCAGGAGTTGAGCAAGGGTAAAACCTTTGTTTGGAATGTGAAAGGTTAATCCTTTACAACACACGGTTGTTGTATTCCATTTTCTGACTTTGGAATGTGATGTGCATTTCTTACTCTAATTACAGTGTCAATTTTGCCTTCAAATTTCCTCCTAAGGCATGACTTTGACTGCATAAACCTGTTTAGTGATTTTCTACTGCAGTATCATTACTTGGATATTTTGTTTTTATTATGTAAATGTGATGAAAGTTCACACATATATACAAAAAACCTTCTTGTAATTTGGTTAATAAAATTAAAGTCACATGACACTAAAATTTAGGAGTTATCTTTATCTGGAAACTTTGTAAAGTTCATAAGGTTGTCATTATTTTTACATGTAAAATATCACTCTTATCAGCTCATATACGAAGACAAGAAACCAACAACCATCCAGTTCACCTCAAGCAAGTTGCTTGGACCTTGTTGTTTAATAATGGGCTTTCTGTATGTAATTTAATGAGGTTTGAGGCATGACCATGGTTACAAAAGCAATTACTAAATAACTGCCTTACAGAAAGGAGAATCTTTTTATTGAACCTGTGTAAAATAGCAAGGAAACATGTGCACTATAGTCCATGGAATGGCAAAGAGTTGGACACAACTTAGCATCTGAACAGCAGCAACAATGTAAAACAGCTACATGGCCAGGAAAAGGAGCTAAGTAAAGGAATTTTGTGTAATTTCAACCATTTAAACTATTTTGGGGTAGTTTTATATGTATTCTCCAGAATCATAATTTTTATGTTTCTCTAACAATGTTCAAGCTACCACAAATTACACTCATCTCACACACTAGCAAAGTAATGTTCAAAATTCTCCAAGCCACGTTTCAACAGTACATGACCAGTGAACTTCCAGATGTTCAAGCTGGATTTAGAAAAGGCAGTGGAACCAGAGATCAAATTGCCAACATCCGTTGGATCATCGAAAGAGCAAGAAAGTTCCAGAAAAGCATCTACTTCTGCTTTATTGACTATGCCAAAGCCTTTGACTGTGTGGATCACAGCAAACTGTGGAAAATTCTGAAAGAGATGGGAATACCGGACTACCTCACCTGCCTCCTCAGAAATCTGTATGCAGGTCAAGAAGCAACAGTTAGAACTAGACATGGAATAGCAGACTGGTTCCAAATAGGAAAAGGAGTGCGTCAAGGCTGTATATTGCCACCCTGCTTATTTAACTTACATGCAGAGTACATCATGAGAAATGCTTGGCTGGATGAAGCACAAGCTGGAATCAACATTGCCGGGAGAAATATCAATAACCTTAGATATGCAGATGACACCACCCTTATGGCAGAAAGCGAAGAAGAACTAAAGAGCCTCTTGATGAAAGTGAAAGAGGAGAGTGAAAAAGTTGGCTTAAAGCTCAACATTCAGAAAACGAAGATCATGGCATCTGGTTCCATCACTTCATGGCAAATAGATGGGTAAACAATGGGAACAGTGTCAGACTTTATTTTGGGGGGTCCAAAAATCACTGCAGATGGTGATTGCAGCCATGAAATTAAAAGACACTTGCTCTTTGGAAGAAAAGTTATGACCAACCTATAGACAGCATATTAAAAAGCAGAGACATTACTTTGCCAACAAAGGTCCCTCTAGTCAAAGCTATGGTTTTTCCAGTAGTCATGTATGGTTGTGAGAGTTGGACTGTAAAGAAAGCTGAGCACTGAAGAATTGACGCTTTTGAACTGTGGTGTTGGAGAAGACTCTTGAGAGTCCCTTGGACTTCAAGGAAATCCAACCAGTCCATCCTAAAGGAAATCAATCCTGAATATTCATTGGAAGGACTGATCTGAAGCTGAAACTCCAATACTTTGGCCACCTGATGCAAAGAACTGACTCATTTGCAAAAGACCCTCATGCTGGGAAAGATTGAAGGCAGGAGGAGAAGGGGATGATAGAGGATGAGATGGTTGGATGGCATCACCAACTCTACGGACATGAGTTTGTGCAAGCTCCGGGAGTTGGTGATGGAAAGGGAAGCCTGGCGTGCTGCAGTCCATGAAATCGCAGAGAGTTGGATAGGACTGAGCGACTGAACTGAACTGAACCATCTGTTACTGATAAGCTATATTAAGATTTCCACAGATTTTTTTTTCTGAATTCCAAAACTTCTGTTAGAACAATGCCTCCAGTTTATACAAGTGTGGCCAAATAAGAGTTTGAAATAAAGAAGAATGGAATTCTTCTTATATGTCCATTAGATACAGGACATTAGTCATAATTAACTAATTTAGTCCTGGGTAAAAAATTCTTGTTTTTCTGATTTGGGGTGAAGCAATCAGTTTCACAAAGTCATCTGCTTCTGGATTTAAAGAGTCCTAGAAATCCTGACTCTAATCTTTTGGTAGTCTGACAGGTATCTGTCTGTCATCCTGATATCAGCTTACGCTGAAAAGTCTGTTTCCATAGTCTACTCCCTGTAGAGTCAATAGTTATGAGTATGATAAAAGTCTTTACTGAGGCTTTCACTGTTTTCATGTTTCTGCCAGAACGCCCAATTTCTGGTCTTTGTAGCTCATAATAGGGACTTCAGACCAGGCAAATGTAAGGAAAAAGCAGAAACTGTCTATGGAGAAGACTCAGTGAAAGTGAAGTTCACTCAGTTGTGTCCGACTCTTTGTGACCCCATGGACTATACAGTCCATGGAATTCTCCAAGCCAGAATACTGGAATGGGTAGCCTTTTCCTTCTCCAGGGAATCTTCCAACAGAGGAATTGAACCCAGGTTACCCACGTTGCAGGCAGATTCTTTACCAGCTGAGCCACAAGGGAAGCCTGGAGAAGACTCAGTGACTCATATTAATTTGTAGTAGCCAACAATGATCAATTAATGAAGAATAAAATCCCTTTTTTCCTGAAATAACCCATAATCATGTTATGAAGATTTATTTAACTATCACCTTGAGAGAAAATGTATATTCTGGACAGAGTAGGCAATAAGTAGTCTCTAGATTTTTTCTGGACAGAGTAGGCAATAAGTAGTCTCTAAATTTTTTTTTTTTTTTTTTTTAATTTCAGTTCAGTTCAGTTCAGTCGCTTGCACACCATGCCTCCCTGTCCATCACCAACTCCCGGAGTTTACTCAAACTCATGTCCATTGAGTTAGTGATGCCATCCAACCATCTAATCCTCTATTGTCCCCTTCTCCTCCTGCCTTCAATCTTTCCCAACATCAGGATCTTTTCAAGTGAATCATTTCTTCGCATCGGGTGGCCAAAGTATTGGAGCTTAGCTTCAGCATCAGTCCTTCCAATGATTATTCAGGACTGATCTCCTTCAGGATGGACTGGTTGGATCTCCTTGAAGTCCAAGGAACTCTCAAGAGTCTTCTCCAGCACCACAGTTCAAAAGCGTCAATTCTTTGGTGCTCAGCTTTCTTTATGGTCCAACTCTTGCATCCATACATGACTACTGGTAAAACAATAGCTTTGACTAGACAGACCTTTGTTGGCAAAGTAGTGTCTCTGCTTTTTAATATGCTGTCTAGGTTGGTCATAGCTTTTCTTTCAAGGAGCATGTGTCTTTTAATTTCATAACTGCAGTCACCATCTGCAGTGATTTTGGAGCCAAAAAAAAAAGTCTATTTCCATTATTTTCCCATCTATTTGCCATGAATTGATGGGACCAGATGCCATGATCTTAGTTTTCTGAATGTTTTAAAATTTATTCATTTTTAATTGGAGGATAATAGTTTTACATTCTTGCCAATGCAGGAGAAGTGGGTTCCATCCTTAGTCTTGTAAGATACCACATGCCTCGGAGCAACTAAGCTGATGTGCCACAACTACTGATCTTGTGCTGTAGAGCCCGGGAACCACAACTGCTGAGCCCATGCACTGCAACTACCGAAGCCCACAGGCCCTAGAGCCAGTGCTCCACAAAAGAGAAACCACCACACTGAGAAGCCTGCACAGTGCAACGATAGTAGCCCTTGCTCTCTGCAACTAGAGAAAGCCCACTGAAAGCAATGAAGACCCATCATAATTGTATATGTGTGTGTGTGTGTATATATATATATATATATATATATATATTTCAACATGGAAGATATTTAGAAATAACAAAGAGAAGTTTTACAGAGCGTCCTTCACTGTCCATTGAAAGATTCATTCAAACAATTATCAGTATAAAGTTCTTGCTGTAAATATCAAAATAAGAAACACTTCTATTGATACTGAGAGTAGAAATCATGAAGTTACAAGATCAGAGAGAGTTGCAGTGCCTGGTAGGAAAAGAAACACCATATGCTGAAATGAGTAACAATATGGGTTCATATCTATGAGTTAAGATCAGAAATAGGTAGAGACAGAAATAAAACCCCAAAATGAAAATCTTCCATGATTTTTTGAAAGTGAAAATACAATTTTAAAGATACAGTAGGATTCACATTTGAGGCACAGAAAGAGGAAGAAGGAAATAGGTTTAGCACACATTCTTTAGGATATAGCCAGTTCCATGTGGAAACACCATGTTCGGGATGCTTAGTTTAAGTTTATGTAAAATTTTACCATAAAATATGGGTTTAGTGATTTTGTATATCATATTTGTATTTTTATAACTCAAATTTAAAGAAGTGTTTCAAGTATTTGTAGAGCGTTCAAGAGATGCCCTTTGGCAATTTCAAAAGCTCTGATACAATTGTTGTTGTATGGTCACTAAGTCATGTCCAACTCTTTGCAACCCCATGGACTGCAGCACTCCAGGCTCCCTGTCCGTCACCAACTCTCGGAGCTTGATAAAACTCATGTCCATTGAGTCGGTGATGCCGTCCGGCCATTTCATCCTCTGTCATCCCCTTCTCCTCCCACCTTCAATCTTTCCCAGCATCAGGGTCTTTTCGGATGGGTCAGTTCTTCGCATCAGGTGGCCAAAGCATTGGAGTTTCAGCTTTGGCATCTGTCCTTCCAAAGAATATTCAGGACTTATTTCCTTTAGGATGGACTGGTTGAATCTCCTTGCTGTCCAAGCTACTCTCAAGAGTCTTCTCCAACACCAAATCACGGTGCATTCATTGATATTATATAATTGACTGACAAGATTGAAGGACTCTGCATAGAAGAGAAGCATTGCCCTCTGATGACTGGAATACAAAAATATTAGACCTCAAGGTGGAGATTATAAATAAATTAGATGTATAAGCTATTTTTTATTAAATTATAGTAAATTTTTCTTATAGTCCAAGCTGTCCAAAAGTGAAAAAAAAAGCTCTGTTTTCAGTGCTAATAAAAGAAAATATCATTATTTTTTTCTGAAACTGATCACTGAAACTACCTAGACAAAATTACCATATGGTCATGGAACAAGAAATGGAAAAAACTATAATTAAAAGAAATTAAAGTTGGTTTTTTACAAAGGAAAAAAAAATAGTTTTACATTCTTGTGTTGCTTTCTACCATACAACAATGTGAATCAGCCGTAGGTATATACATGTATCCTCCCTTTTGAACCTCCCTGCCACCTCCCATCCCATCCTACCCCTCTAGGTTGTCACAGAACACCAGGTTTGAGCTCTCTGTCATACAGCAAATTCTCACTGGCTATCTATTTTACATATAGTAATGTATATGTTTCAATGCTGCTCTCTCAATTCATCCCACACTCTCCATCCCCAACTGTGTCCACAAGTCTATTCTCTATGTCTGCATCTCTAGTGTTGCCCTGAAAATAGGTTAATCAGTACCATTTTTCTAGATTCCATATATGTGTGTTAAGATACAATATTTGTTTTTCTCTTTCTGACGTACTTCACTCGTGTAATAGGCTCTAGGCTCATCCACCTCATTAGGACTGACTCCAGTGCATTATTTTTTATAGCTGAGTAATATTCATTGTGTGTATGTACCACATCTTTATCCATTCATCTGTCAATGGACATCTAGGTTCCTTCCATATCCTAGTTATTGTGAATAGTGCTACAGTGAACATTGGGGTACATGTGTCTCTTTGAATTGTGGTTTTCTAAGGGTATATGTCCAGTAGTGGGATTGCTGGATTGTATGGTAGTTTTATTCCTAGTTTTTTAAGGAATCTCCATACTGTTCTCCATAGTGGCTGCATCAATTTACATTCTCACCAACAGTACAAGAGGGTTCCATTTTCTCCACACTCTCTCTGGCATTTATTGTTTGTATATTTTTTGATGATGAACATTTTGAGCAATAGCTCATTGTAGTTTTAATTAGCATTCCTCTAATACTGATTGATGTTGAACATCTTTTCATGTATTTATTAGCCATCTGTATATCTTCTTTGAAGAAATGTCTGTTTAGGTCTTCTGCCTACTTTTTGATTGAGTTATTTGTTTTCTTTTATTGAGCTGCATGAGCTGCTTGTATATTTTGGAAATTAATCCTTTGTCACTTGTTTCATTTGTTATTATTTTCTCCCATTCTGAAGCTTGTCTTTTTACCTTGTTTGTAGTTTCCTTTGCTGTGCAAAAAGCTTTAAGTTTAATTAGGTCCCACTTGTTTATTTTTGCTTTTATTTCCATTACTCTAGGAGGTGGGTCATAGAGAATCTTGCTGTGATTTATGTCAAAGAGTGTTCTGCCTATGTTTTCCTCTATAAAGTTTTATAGTTTCTGGTCTTACATGTAGGTCTTTAATCCATTTTGAGTTTATCTTTGTGTATGGTATTAGGAAGTATTCTAATCCCTTTCTTTTACACATAGCTGTCCAGTTTTCTACAATTGTTGTGTTACTATCAATTTCACCTTTTATGTCTGTATTTGCCTTATATATTGAGATGCTTCTATGTGTTAGTTGCTCAGTTGTGTCCAACTCTTTGCAGCCCCTGGACTGTAGCCCGCCAGGCTCCTCTGTCCATGGAATTCTCCAGGCAAGAATTCTGGAGTGGGTTGCCTATTTCTCCTTCAGGGGATCTTCCCAACCCAGGGATTGAACTAGCACCTCTGTGTCTCCTGTATTAGCAGGCAGATTCTTTAACACTGAGCTACCTGGGAAGCCCCCAACAGATACATACTACCATATATAAAATAGATAAGCAACAAGGATTTACTATAGCAAAGGGAACTATATTATATTCAATGTCCTGTAATAACATATAATGGAAAAAATTGAAAATATATGTACATATGTATAACTGAATCACTGTGCTGTACACCTGAAACTAACTCAGTATAGTAATTCACCGATTCTTCAATTAAAAAAAAATATTTTCCCACAGGAGATTCACCCTAAAACTAGAAAAACAATATACCTCAAAGAACCCTTGAGTTGCTCCTCGTGGACAATGCAGTTTACTTGGCTCTGGCTGATGAATGCACCTCTGGTAGATAAATACATAAAATCTTGACGGAACCTCTAGAATCGTCAAAGGAATAGTCATATACAAGCATTTAGAAAAGTCTACTTCCAAGAAAAGTTTGCAAGAAACTCCAAGGATTTTTCTTTTTTTTCTTTTTTCGTCTGTACTGGGTCGTTGTTGCTGCACACAGGCTTTCTCTAGTTGTGGTGTGCTGTCTTCTCATTGCATTGACATCTCTTGTTGTGGAGCATAGGCTTTAGGGCACATAGATTTCAGTAGCTGCAATGTGTAAGCTCTGGAGCATGGGCTCAGTAGTGGTGGCGCACAGGATTAGTTGCCCCACGGCATATGGAATCTTCCTGGACCAGGGATTGAACCCATATCTGCTACAATGGCACGTGAATTCCTAACCACTGGACCATCAGGGAAGTCCAAAACTCTTAAGCTTTAGAAATACTGGTTCGTCAAATTAAAATATACAAAAAAGAGGGTGAAAACTCCACAAAATTACCAACATTACCAAGTTTGCAATTAGTCGGTCCATGGTAGAAAAGACAGAAATTTTCTCATACCATTGTTAAAGCCACAAAGATTATCACAGATCTTCAACTATCAATATTACAAAAAGTTGGTGACTAAGTTACTTTTTTTTTTAAGATTTTTTTGATGTGGACCATTTTCAAAGTCTTTATAGAATTTGTTACAATATTGCTTCTATATTTAATGTTTTGGTTTTTTGGTCCCAAGGCATGTGGGATCTTTGCTCCCCAACCACCTGCACCTCCTGCATTGTAAAGCAAAGTCTTAACCACTGGATTGCCAGGAAAGTCCCCAAAGTTACTATTATTAGGAAGTCAGTTCTTATAAACCAAACCTAAGGATTCTTTCACTCTCTCTCCCATGTGTAGGCTCTTTCTCTCTCTCAACCCACCCCTGCCCCCCATCCCCACCCCGCACACAAGCTGGCACGTTCCTCCACTCTCTTCTCTTCTTCGGGGATGGATTCTCCCGCTATCTTCTAGATAAAATAGAGCTGTAACACTGATTTGTCTAAGAGCTATGACACAGTTTGTCCAAGACCCAAGAGCTGTGATGCACCGAGGGCTTTAATGTCCGTTGCTCCAAATCATTGTTGTGACGAGACAAGAACTGAGAACCATACACTCTCCTGACATCTCTGGTGCCCTGACTCGGATTTAACCTGGCTGAAACAACCTCTGCACAGCCCCTGCAAGGAGGAAGCCAAGCACAGCAGAAGCCCAACTCAGCGCTGAACGCAAAGAAAACCCAGTGCAAGGGAACTGACAAGAGGCCTATCATGCTGGAGACCAGGACAGCGAAAAACGAACTCAGCAGAAAGCTCATGCAGCTCTGACCTCCAGTTAAGGTCAACAAGCTACAATATGCGGTCCCAGTTCAACAAAGATACAAAACTACAGCCTACCATGAAAAATAACACTCACCCTTAGATGGACACTGCTATGAGGACTCTGAGGCCTGAGACTAGCAAGAGGGGGAGGCCCAATAGCCCTCGCCGTCCCAGTTCAGCAGGAAGTAGCCAGAAAGACCTCGACGCCCCTATTCCCAAAGAATTGGGCCTCCCATCTCTTGAGGGGGGAATGTTAGGTAGTTAGAATAGGGAAACGGAGTCCAAAATGGCAGTGGCTAAAAGACAAGGATGGAGAAGGCAATGGTACCCCACTCCAGTACTCTTGCCTGGAAAATCCCATGGACGGAGCCTGGTAGGCTGCAGTCCATGGGGTTGCTAAGAGTCGGGCACAACTGAGCAACTTCACTTTCACTTAAGGATTCTTTTGTTTTGCGAAACTGAAGTAGGCACAGTGACCCTGTTTGTGTTTGTTTATTTTAGTTCTCTCAGGGTACAAGTTGTTTTATTTTCTGATTATGATGTACAAATTTGTTGATAATGGCAGCAAAGCATTTTGTCAATCTTGCTTCCACACGTGCTTCCTTTCTGCCTGGTCCTTGTACTTACAAATCCTTTCATGAACAAGTAATGAGGTGGTTTACTATTACTTAAGGTGAAAGACAGTAATACAGAGAGGAAAGCCAAAGTTTGAGGGAAGGTGCTTTAGATATAAGGGATCTCTTTTCTTGAAAGAAGTTGTCATCCTGTGGACAAAATAATGGAAACTTAGAATGTAGGGGGTTAAAATACTAATGACTAAGACAAATCATAGAATTTGATTTTCCTTGACAAAAAAGAGGTAGAACAAAATTACATTTGCAGAATGTAGAAGGGGTAGAACAAAATTACGTTTGCAGAATATTTCTGTGAGAAGGCTAATTCTATGCAAAAGCCGACCTTGTCATACTTCAAAGAAAAATACATGCAGAATTCTACACTTCAAGAATTTATGTAATATTAAGGAGGATTGAAGTCCATTTAATCCATATCTATTAGATGAACTCTTCCAAACAGCCAGACATCTTGGTTTTTCCTGGAGATCTATTAGAGCAGTTTTTCTCCAAATGCAGATTATGATACATTAGTGGCTCCTAACATTGATTACTAGTGGGTTGTGACTAAAAGTTTGATTTAGTGACATAGGATACAAAATATCAGAATACATTTGTTCTCAAGTAAGTATTGAGATTTCTACTTCAGGTAAGATTTAGAAAGGCCACACTCCCACTAAAACAGATAAATTACAAAGTCATATGTTTAAAGTCATTTGAAAATTATAGACACAATGAAAACTAGAAGAATGAAAATTCCAGAAAGGGAAGTCCCTTCCTGGGTCACTTGACAATCCCTGTTTTATTTCTTAGAGCATTTACCAATTCTGGTCACAGTGACCCTGCTTTTAGCATGGATACTCTCCTGGAACAAAGAGAACCCAGGGGAGTTTTTGAAGGTCGTGGATACAGACATGACAGATTTGATTTAAATTCTGAAAAGTAATGACTGGTATTTGCTGAATGCTAGAGTATAAAATAAACTGGAGAACTGTCCAAGAAAGGCATAATAAGATCTGCAGTCTCATGGTGAAGAGATAAATTCCTGCTAGAGAAAGGACATAGACTTGGGTTACTATGATGTTGAATGGTTTGCCATGGAAATGAACCAAGATCATTCTGTCATTTTTGAGATTGCTCCCAAGTACTGCATTTCAGACTCTCTATGAGGGCTACTGCATTTCTTCTAAGGGATTCTTGTACATAGTAATAGATATAATGGTGTAATAGATATAATGGTATAATAGATATAATAGAACTAAAATGGATGGGAGTGGGGGAATTTAATTCAGATGACCATTTTATCTATTACTATGGACAAGAATCCCTTAGAAGAAATGGAGTAGCCCTAAATAGTCAACAAGAGAGTCCAAAATGGAGTACTTGGGTGCAATCTCAAAAACGACAGAATGATCTCAGTTTGTTTTCAAGGCAAACCATTCAACATGATAGTAATCCATTTTACTTCACTGATTCCTAAAATGTCAGTGTTCACTCTTGTAATCTCCTGTTTGACCACTTCCAATTTACCTTGGTTCCAAATAGGGAAAGGTGTATGTCAAGGCTGTATATTGTCACCCTGCTTATTTAACTTATATGCAGAGTATATTATGCAAAAGACCAGGCTGGATAAAGCACAAGCTGGAATCAAGATTGCCAGGAGAAATATCAATAACCTCAGATCCCCAAAGACACCACCCTTATGGCAAAAGGCAAAGAAGAACTAAAGAGCCTCTTGATGAAAGTGAAAGAGGAGAGTGAAAAAGTTGGCTTAAAACTCACATTCAGAAAACTAAGATCATAGTATCCAGTCCCATCACTTCATGACAATATATGGGGAAACAATGGAAACAGTGACAGATATTATTTTGGGGGGGCTCCAAAATCACTGCAGATGGTAACTGCAGCTATGAAATTAAAAGATGCTTGCTCCTTGGAAGAAAATCCATGACCAACCTATAGATAGCATATTAAAAAGCAGAGACATTACTTTGCCAACAAAGGTCCATCTAGCCAAAGTTATCGTTTTTCCAGTAGTCATGTGGATGTGAGAGTTGGACTATAAAGAAAGCTGAGCACTGAAGAATTGATGCTTTTGAACTTTGGTGTTGGAGAAGACTCTTTAGAGTCCCTTGGACTTCGAGGAGATCCAACGAGTCAATCCTAAAGGAAATCAGTCCTGAATATTCATTGGAAGGTCTGACGCTGAAGCTGAAGCTCCAATACTTTGGCCACCTGATGCGAAGAACTGACTCATTGGAAAAGACCCTGATGCTGGGAAAGATTGTAGGCAGGAGGAGAAGGAGACAACAGAAGATGAGATGGTTGGATGGCATCACCAACTCAGTGGACATGAGTTTAAGCAAGCTTTGGGAGTTGGTGATGGACAGGGAAGCCTGGCGTGCTGCAGTCCATGGGGTTGCAAAGAATCAGACATGACTGAGCAACTGAACTGAACTGAATTTACCTTGATTCATAGACCTAACATTCCAGGTTACTAGACAATATTGTTCTTTGCAGCATTGGACTTTACTTTGAGCAGCAGACACATCCACAACTGGGTGTCATTTCTGCTTTGGCTCAGCCTCTTCATTCTTTCTGGAGCTATTTCTCCAGTCTTCTCCAGTGGCATATTGAACACCTGACATGGGGGGTTCATCTTTCAGTGTCATGTTTTTGTCTTTTCATACTATTCATGGAGTTCTCAAGGCAAGAATGCTGAAGTGGTTTGCCATTCCCTTCTCCAGTGAACCACATTTTGTCAGAACTCTCCACCGTGACCCATCTGTCTTGGGTGGCCCCACTCTGCATGGCCCATAGTTTCACTGAATTACACAAAGATGTGGTCCATGTGATCATTTTGGTTAGTTTTCTGTGATTGTGTTTTTCATTCCATCTGCCCTGTAATGATTGTGGATAAGAGGCTGTACAAGCTTCCTGATGAGAGGGACTGGCTATGGGGAAAACTGGGTCTTGCTCTGGTGGGCAAGGCCATCCTCAGCAAATCTTTAATATAATCTTCTGCTGATGAGTGGGTTTGTGCTCCCTTCGTGTAGTTTGTCCTGAGGCAGCCCAGTTCTGCAGTACGTAGTCTCTATGGAAAGGCTATAGTCTCTGTGCTAAACCTAATGGCAACCTCCTCCAGGAGGACTTATGCCAACACACCATGTCTCCCAGGAATGCTGCTGCCAGTGAACCTGACCCTGAGCCATGCACAATGGACCTGTGCCTCTGCTGGAGACTTCCACTCACAGGCAAGTCTAACTCAATGGGGTCACTGCTCCTTTCTCCTGGGTTGTAGTGCACACAAGGTTTTGTTCTTCCAAGAGTCTCTTTATCCCCAGTCCTGTGGAAATTCTGTAACCAAATCCCACTGACCTTCAAAGTCAGGTTCTGTGGGGATTCCCAGTCCCTTTGCTGGCTCCCCAGCTTGGGAAGTCTGTTGTGGGGCCTAGAACCTTCACAACAGTGAGAGAACTGCTTTGGTATAATTGTTCTCCAGTTTGTGGATCGCCAGCCCGGCAGCTCTATGATGGGACTAATGCCAACTTCCTCCAAAGGACTTTGTCACATGCTGCACCTCCCAGGACCACTGCTGCCAGTGGCCTTGTCCCTGTATCAGGCCACTGCTGACCATGCCTTTGCAGGAGACCCTCAAACACTCACAGGCAGGTCTGGCTCAGACTGTAGTTGGGGGGTCACTGCTCCTTTCCCTGGGTCCTAGTGCACACAAGGTTTTGTCTGTGTCCTCTAAGAGTCTCTGGCAGGTATTTTGATTTTAAACAGCATTATGTCCCTCCTACCATCTGTTTGTGGCTTCTTCTTTGTCCTTGGACATGGGGTATCTTTTTTGGTGGGTTCCAGCATTCTCCTATCAATTGTGCTTAGCAGCTAGCTGCAGTTTTGGTGTTCTTGCAGGAGAAGATGAGCACACGTCCTTCTCCACCATCTTGGTGGACAACCATTCAACATCACAGTAATCCAAGTCTATGCCCAACCACTAATGCTGAAGATGCTGAAGTTGACAAGTACTATGAAGACCTACAAGACCTTCTGGAACTAACACCAAAAAAAGATGTCATTTTCATAATAGGGGATTGGAATGCAAAAGTAGGAAGTCAAGAGATACCTGGAGTAACAGGCAAGTTTGGCCTTGGAGTACAAAATGAAGCAGGGCAAAGGCTAACAGAGTTTTGCCAAGAGAACACACTGGTCATAGCAAACACCCTCTTCCAACAATGCAAGAATCAACTCTACACATGGACATCACCAGATGGTCAATATTGAAATCAGATTGATTTATTCTTTGCAACCAAAGATGGAGAAATTCTATTCAGTCAGCAAAAACAAGACCTGGAGCTGACTGTCACTCAGATCATGAGCTCGTTATTGTAAAATTCAGACTTAAATTGAAAAAAATAGGCAAAAGCACTAGGTCATTCAGTTATGACCAAAATCAAATCCCTTATGATTATACAGTGGAAGTGACAAATAGATTCAGGGGATTAGATCTGCTAGAGTGCCTGAAGAACTATGGACAGAGGTTCATAACATTGTACAGGAGGCAGTGATCAAAATCATCCCCTAGAAAAAGAAATGCCAAAAGGCAAAATAGTTGTTTGAGGAGGTCTTACAAATAGCTGAGAAAAGAGAAGCAAAAGGCAAAGGAGAAAAAGAAAGATATAGCCATCTGAATGCAGAGTTGCAGAGAATAGCAGAGAGAGTTAAGAAAGGCTTCTTAACAATGCAAATACGTAGAGGGATACAATAGAATAGGAAAGACTAGAGATCTCTTCAAGAAAATTAGAGATACCAAGGGAACATTTGATGCAAAGATGGGCACTATAAAGAACAGAGTATAGACCTAACAGAAGCAGAAGAGATTAAGAAGAGGTGGTAAGAATACACAAAAGAACTATACAAAAATGTCTTAATGACCTGGATAACCATGATGGTGTGGTCACTCACCTAGAGCCAAACATCCTGGAGTGTGCAATCAAGTGGGCCTTAGAAAGCTCGCTATGATCAAAGCTAGTGCAGGTGATGGAATTCCAACTGAGCTATTAAAATTCCAAAAGAGGATGCTGTAAAGTGCTGCACTCAATATGCCAGCAAATTTGGAAAACTCAGCAGCGGCCACAGGACTGGAAAAGGTCAGTTTTCAGTCCAATCCTAAAGAAAGGCAATGCCAAAGAATGTTCAAACTGCCATACAATTGTGCTCATTTCACAAGGCTTCAATAGTATGTGAACTGAGAACTTCCAAATGTACAAGCTGGATTTAGAAAAGGGTGAGGAACCAGAGATCAAATTGCTAACATCCATTGTATCATAGAAAAAGCAAGGAAATTCCAGAAAAAATACCTAGTTCTGTTTCATATACTACACTAAAGCTTTTGATTGTGTGGATCACAACAAACTGTGGTAAGTTATTAAAGAGATAGGAATAACAGACCACCTTACTGCCTCCTGTAAAATCTGTAAGTGGGTCAAGAAGCAACAGTTAGAACTGGACATGAAACAATGGACTGGTTCCAAATTGGGAAAGGAGTATATCGAGGCTGTATATTGTCACCCTGCTTATTTAACTTATATGCAGAGTACATCATGTGAAATGCCTGGCTGGATGAGTTACAAGCTGAATTCAAGATTGCCAGGAGAAATATCAGTAACCTCAGATATGCAGATGACACCACCCTAATGGTAGAAAGTCAAGAGGAACTAAAGAACCTCTTGATGAAGGTGAAAGAGGAGAGTGAAAAAGCTGGCTTAAAACTCAACATTCAAAAAACTAAGATCATGGTATTCAGTCCCATCACTTCATGGCAAATAGATGGGGAAACAATGGAAAGAATAACAAACTTTATTTTCTTGGACTCCAAAATCACTAGATGGTGACTGCAGCCATGAAATTAAAAGATGCTTGCTCCTTGGAAGAAAAGCTGTGGCAATCCTAGACAGAGTATTAAAAAGCAGAGACATCACTTTGCCGACAAAGGTCCATTTAGTCAAAGCTATTGTTTTTCTATTGGTCATGTACAGATGTTGGACCATAAATAAGGCTGAGCACCAAATAATTGATGCTTTTGAACTGTGGTGTTGGGGAAGACTCTTAAGAATCCCTTGGACTGTAAGGAGATCAAACCAGTCAATCCTAAAGGATATCAACCCTGAATATTCATTAGTAGGACTTATGCTAAAGCTGAAGCTCCAATACTTTGACCACTTGATGCAAAGAGCAAACTCATTGGAAAAGACTCTGATGCTGGGAAAGATTGAGAGCAGGAGGAGAATGGGGCAACAAAGGAGTTAGATGGATGAGTGGCATCACCCACTCAATGGACACGAGTTTGAGAAAACTCAAGAGATAGTGAAGGACAGGGATGCCTGGCATGCTGGAGTCCCAGAGGTTGCAAAGAGTTGGACATGACTGAGGGACTGAACAACAAGAAAAAGGGACTGCATCAAACATATGACAGGTCTCTTCTTCAAGTTTTTGCCAGATATTGAACTTGATGGAATGGGAGGCTAAGCTCAAAACTTTTGAAGGAGGGAATTTCAGGCATGAGAAGGAAGGGAATGACCAACTATGAGTCAGAAGCCTTAGAAGGCCATACCCAAGAAATAAGGTGGACTGCAAAGTCATGGTGAAATCTGTCCACAGTGCTTTGAAGACAAATTTCTACTAATGACAGAAATCAACATGGAACACTTGATAAATTTTCCTCTCAAGACTTTGCCAGATTTTCAGGCTACATGAGGTGGGAGGCTAATGAGCTAAACAAAACTCCCAAAGGGCAGACTGAATCTCCCATAGTGTTTAAGTGTTGAAATAGACCTCCCAAGCTACCCATCAGAAGTCCAAGTGAGCCACACCTTAAGAAAAAAAGCAAGAGGTAGACTGAGTCTAAAACTGGAATCAGCACCAATTTAGTTCAGTTCCTTGTTGTATTAAGGTGGTCAGCCCTTCAAATTATGCATCTAACAGAGGAAAACGGAGAACCTTTATGAGGGAAAATAACATCATTACAAGTCCCATTTGTTCATTTTAAACCCAAAATATGGCATGTAATAAATTACAAGACTTGAGAAGAGGCAAGAAAATGTGAATGATAAGAGAAAATGCAAATGATAAAAGCAGATCCATAGATGATCCAGATATTCAAATTAGCAGGCAGGGTTTTTTAAATAATTATTTATGTGCAGGGAAGAAAAGGAAAAGATGGGACAAAATAGATAAAATGATGGATAATTTTGACAGAATTGGAATCTATAAAAATGATTTAACATGCTTTATAGATTTAAAAAATATAATAGCTAAAATTGAGAATTCATTTATAGTTTTAACAATAGCTTGGACTGAGCAAAGAGTGAACTTGAGGACAGAAAAGTTGATAATACACAAAACTGAAGCACAGAGACAAAAAGAATGGAAAGAATAAAACTAGTATAAGAGACATATGGAATATGGGGAAGCAATTAAACATATATTAATTAGAGTCATAGAAGGATAAGTATTAGAAAAAGGGGTAGAAGCAATATATGAAAACATAATAGTCAAGAAATTTCCGAAACTGGTGATAGACATCATTTCAAACATTAAAGAAGTTCAATGAACCTTAATCCACAGCAAGGATACATGCAAAGGATTAGGTAAATAAGTGTATTGTAGCTGAACTGCTGACAAAGATGAAGTCTTAAAAGCAGCAAGAGAAAACAAGGCACATTACTTTATCACAAAGGAACAATAAAGCAGATGACTATTGTACTGAAATTATGGAAGCCAAAAGACATTTAAAGTGCTGAAAGAAAAAAAATCTGTCAAATTTGTATCCAGATAAAATACCTTTAGAGATCATAGTAAAAATAGACTTATTCAGACAAATAAAAGTTGAGAGAATCCATCAATAGCAGACCCACACTATGAAAAATATTAAAGGAAGTTCTTCAGGGTAAAGGAAAATGAACTCAAATGGAAGCACAGACCTTCCAGAAAGAAGAGCAACAGGAAAGACAAATACATGGGTAAAAAATAACTGACTTTCAAAGTAGCAAGAATAAAATATATTGTGGAGTTTTATGTAGAAGTATTTAAACATTTGCATGAATTATAGGAAGGAGGTGTATGGTTTAAATCATAAGGTTTTCATTTGGATAGTAAAAGGTAGACTGCAGGAAAAAAATTGCTAGCTTTAGAGTGGAATACAGCATGAAAACAAAATTTTAAGGTTAAGGTAGTCTGTAATAAGGAATTATATTGGAATATAGAGGTTGTTGTTCAGTTGCTCAGTCGTGTCCAATTCTTTGCGACCTTGTGGACTGTGGCACAACAAGCTTTCCTGTACTTCACTATCTCCATGAGTTTGCTCAAACTCATGTCCAGTGAGTCAGTGATGGCATCCAACCATTTCATCCTCTATTGCCCCTTTCTTCTCCTGCCCTCAATCTTTCCCATCATCAGGGTCTTTTCCAATGAATCAGCTCTTTGCATTGTGTAGCCAAAGTATTGGACCTTCAGTTTCAGCATCAGTCCTTCCAATGAATATTCAGGGTTGTTTTCCTTTAGGATTGACTGGTTTGATCTTGCAGGCCAAGGGACTCTCAAGAGTCTTCTTCAGCACCACAGTTCGAAAGCATCATTCTTTGGTGCTCAACCTTCTTTATGGTTCAACTCTCACATCCATATGTGACTACTAGAAAAACCATAGCTTTGACTATACAGACTTTCATCAGCAAAATGATGTCTCTGCTCTTTAATACACTGTCTAGGTTTGTCATTGCTTTCCTTCCAAAGAGTAAGCATCTTTTAATTTCATGGTTGCAGTTACCGTCCACAGCGATTTTTGCAGCCCATGGAAATACAATTTGTCATCGTTTCCACTTGTTCCCCATCTATTTTCCTTAAAGTGATGGGACTGGGTGCCATGATCTTAGGTTTTTGAATTTTAAGCCTGCTTTAACATAAAAGCAAACATCCTGAACACCATGGTAGCAAAGTGAGTTCATTTTACTTTAAAAAAAAAAAAAAGGTCATTACCAAGTGGGATTTATTCTAAAAAAGCAGTTTTGCCTTTAACAATAGATTATCTGTGAAATTCACCATATTAAAAAATAAAATCACATGCTAATCTCAATAGGTACTTCATCTGTTAAAGAATCTGCCTGCATGCAGGAGACCTCGGTTTGATTCTTGGATCAGGAAGATCTCCTGGAGAAGGTATAGGCTCCCCACTCCAGTATTCTTGGGCTTCCCTGGTGGCTCAGCTGGTAAAGAATCTGCCTGCAATGCAGGAGACTTGGGTTCAATCCCTGGATTGGGAGAAGGGCATGGCAACCCACTCTAGTATTCTTGCCTGGAGAGTCCCCATGGACAGAGAAGCCTGGCAAGTTACAGTCCATGGGTTGCAAAAACTGAGTGACTAAGCGCAGCACAGCTCAATAGATGCCAAAGAAACAAAGCTCTTGGTAAACTCACTGGAAAAAATCCTGATGCCGGGAAGGACTGAGGGCAGGAAGAGAAGCAGGTGACAGAGGATGAGGTGGTTGGATGACATCATCAACTCAATGGACAGGAGTTTGAGCAAACTCTGGGGGATAGTAAAGGACAGGGAATCCTGGCATGCTGCAGTCCACGGGGTCTCAGAGTTGGACATGACTGAGCAACTGAACAACAACAACAAACTAGAAGTAGAAGCAGGTTAACCAATTCAGAACATCGAATATATCTGTCTGCGTCCCTTCATCCAGCTAAAGATCATGTTCTATAGCCACACTAAAGAGAAAACACAACTATGTTTGAACAATGCCTAGGGGATGATGGCACTGACCTGGAAGGAACCGGGGTCACTGAATGTCCAAGAGGAGCAGACACATTACTTTACACACATTTTCCAAACACATTACATTAGTCACATTTAATCAATTTTGTTCCTTAAGCCAATGATGGCTGTGACTTTTTGTTGTAATGGTCTTACTGATCCAGAAGGCATATAATGTATAACAAGAGAAATTTCATCTGTACAGAGGAAGAATATGTTGATGATCAAAGATGACCAAGTATCAGAAGTGGTTTACATAGGGAGATTATAGAGTGCAGGTCTTCATGAAGAAGATAGAATTGCCCCATGGTGATACAGGGGAGACTTGCTTACAGTTTAAATTCTATTCTGGCATTTGCTAGAATAAAAATCATTGTTTTATTTTGGTACACATCACATTACCAAATGTTAGTGGCTTTAAAAATGTTCAAAACTGCTGATGCATGTGTTTTGATAGATGGGCTTTAGCCATTTACATTTATCATAGTTACCAAAATATTTGACTTCATTTCTTACATACTTCTTTCTCTTTTTTTCTCTTTTCCTACCCTCTGTTGGATTTAAAAGACCCATTTCCTATCCCTCACCGCCCCCACCTGCCCCACTAGCTTGGGAAGGTCTGTGTTGCATTTCCATTCTTTTTGTAGTCACTTTGAAGTTTTTGACATTAATTATACATTTTCCTATAATACTCTAAAGTTACTAAGTATTTCTCTTAACATCCCTGAACCCTTTGAAGCCCACTTTACACACTGAACACCCTCACACCCTGCTCAAGCTAATCTTACCATCTTTTTCTTACAGCTTAGATTCTATCACTTTTTAAACATAGTTAATAAAGGGGATTTTGGTTTGTTTACAATTGATAATTAAATGTATTTATTTTAAAAAAACACTATTGAAACAATTCTTGAGAATCTTTTCTGAGACTAAATGAGAGCCCAGTGCCTGCCTCACACAGAGTAGGTGCTCAATAAAAGAAACCCACCTTTCCGCCTCCCAGAATAAATAGTTGTTTGTCGCTTTAACACTAGTCATGAGTGCTCAGCAGGCGTGGATTCCTCTGGGTTGGATGCATTTCATGGACAGTTGGCAATGACCAACTTCTCCTTATGTTAATTTTGTGAATACTGTATTTGACTGTGTAGCAAGCTAAGTGATGCCGGAATAAATGTTCTCATTTCTGAGCTGTGAAGTGTTGAAAATGGATCAGAAAATAAAAGCAGAATGTCCACCCTTTGGAAGAAAAATGTCAGTCTGTGTTGCTGCCACTCTTGGCTGCTAGTTGGAATGCAGCTGTTAAGGCAGCTGTTTAACTGTTTGCCCAACTTGAAAGGACACTCACTGCCAAGTGGCAAATAGTTTTCATAACATTTTGCTTTTGCTGAGAACAACAACAGTGCATTTTATTGAGCTCCAGCAGTGTGCCAAACATGACAGATTTATAACTCTGCAGGTTCACAACCTTGACTGAACACGATGCTCATTTCCATTTATAATATTTATAAAAAGAATAAATAGGCTTCCAAAGGTAGCCTCTACACACACACAAAAAAAAACTCTATATCTTACATATTTTTTGAAAATCCAGCAGATTAACTTGAGGAAATACCTCTGAAAATGAAAAATAAAAATCTTAAAAGGAAGATTTAAAGATTTAAAACTTCCTTAAGGTGGCCCAAGTTGACTCTACCCCCTTGTCCAGGACAGACGAGTGCAGCAGTAGCAGAGGAAACACGTCATCTACTGAATCTCTTGCAATTGATGTGTCTCATTCTGGGTCATGAAGTTAATCTGTGTTGCTAATAAAAATATTGACACTAAGTACTTAGCATACAGTTGTATTGAATCTGACAGGCTGTGAACTGGGGTGGTGGTGGGGAGTAGGGGAGGGTGCGGTCATCAACTATTTTATTTATAAAAGGTATAGGACAAATATAAGCATTTAAAATTAAGAAAATACTTTCATATACATAAGCATGATTTTCTTCTGAGTCCAAAAGTTACATGGATGATGATCATGTTACACAGCTCTTCACCCACAGTCTATTCCCTCTGGTCAGAAGCTCATGCCTTCAAAAAAGTTACGGATATATGCTTTCGGCATGTAGAGGGATCCTGTACATACCTATTATTTGTTCCAGCAGAAGTGATAGAAAGCAGAAGTGACCACCACTCAAACATTTAGTGTGTAAGCCCCACAAGCCTTTATGAAGACAATGGAGGTCAGGCAGGGGGGATTCAATCTCATTTAATAAATTGGACTCACTAGGAGTCGGACACGACTGAGCGACTTCACTTTCACTTTTCATTTTCATGCATTGGAGAAGGAAATGGCAACCCACTCCAGTGTTCTTGCCTGGAGAATCCCAGGGACGGGGGAGCCTGGTGGGCTGCCGTCTCTGGGGTGGCACGAAGCTGGACACGACTGAAGCGACTTAGCAGCAGCAGCACAATCAAAGCTGGAATAGAGATATTTCTAAAGGTGAACTGGGCTGAATAAAGATGATCAATGGAGATATAACCTATATTTTCTCTACTATTCACCAAACAGTGATTAACTCATAAATGATAGTCTAATCCAGCTGTTTCTCCAAATTACAAAAAGTTGTAATTTCCACAAAGTTGACGTGATTTCTTGGACAATGATAGACAAAGTCTCACACACTGGGTAATGGTCACCAATGGAATCAGCCACAAGTTTTGTGCTCTTTTTTTCAGGGATCAGAAAATTAGTAATTGCAAACCATGGATGAAATTTATAAGATCGCTTCCACAGAAAGGATCCAGGTGTTGGAAAAAGAACTGGCTACACAATTGACTGAACTGAAGTCTGAGATAGAAGAACAATGGACTCTCCAGGGGTCAGCTCATCAAACTTACAGGTAAATAGTGGCAGTGTGAAGGCATGGTCTTCAAGAGCTTCAACCACTACTCACATCCCATAATCTCCATCAGAGCCCCCCTATCCTTTTTACTTGGACATTTGGCAGCATCTCAAGCTCAGGCTTGACTGCTGCCCTTAAGGCTTTCCTATATTCTAGAATCGTCAAGGCATTTAGAGGCAATGTGCTACCAAAGAAAATGAAAAAGTGCTCTTCCATCTCACACATATCATTGTCTTAAGATTCCAGAAGCTATTATACAAACCATAGTCAATGAAACCTTATTTTCTCCAATGATATTTTAACTGAATTTGACCTTGATTTTGATGAGAAATTTCAAAACAAAAATAATATGAGGTATTTGATAGTGAATTCTGCAAAATGATGTTCTATTAAGAACTATTCTACAGGTAAATGCTGCCAATGATAGCAATTGAACTCTTTAGGTCATTCACAGACACTTTGAGGTTAACCGAGAGGAAAGGCATGATCTGAGCAAGAGAGGGTCAGAGAGCTGAACCCTGAATCCCACCCAAACTCCCAGCATGCCAAAGAATTAGAAGACAAGAGGGCAGGGAAAGAATGGGTTTCTTCTGTTTCCCTGACTGCCTGTTTAGTAGCTGGTCCCCTTTCTAGGTGGTTACTGGTTTTCCATCTCTGTGAGGCTGTAGCCAGGATACAGGTAGGTACCCAGTAATCACAGAAATTATACCTTTGATTTATTCATGCTTTTACCCTCAAGGCCCTTTCAAAACTTGTATCTTTTTTCATCAAAACCAAGACATGAGATAAGAGAAGGCATTATTCCAACTGCAGTTGGGAATTCAACATAGCTGGCTCATGGGTTTCTTAGTCCCACATGATTGGGAGGCCTTCTGACTGTCAGCCTGGTGTTCCTTTGAGAAACAGGACCATGATTCCAGTGGGGTGAACTGCTGACAAGTGTATAAACTAACAATCTATTTTCATCTTCCCTTAAAACTTATTCAAGGAGGACTGATAAATGGTCACATGAACAATATTAATCTGAACTTTACTGACTACAATCACCTTCAAATCTCATTTCTCACATGTATTCCAGAATGATCTCCTGTGGTCCCCTTGCCAGTGTTTGCAAGAGTCTGTATTAAGAGTCCCATCTTAATACAGTAACATTTGCACCATGGTTTTAATGTTCCCGAAGCGACCAAGCCCTGGGGTGTATCTTACACCCAATGTGGAGAGGATCCCTCTTTCTGACCCAGGGTCCCACCTCTTATCAGACCCCAGGGCAATGCTGCTTGTACTTCCTTATGTCAGAGTCCCTGGTGCAAACACCTTCCTCATGGTTAGGCTTGGACAACAGTCAATGAGGGTGCTTAAGCAAGCACTTCTGCAGTGTTTTTCCTAGAGATGAATAAATTTTTTGAAGCAGAAAATTTGGTTAAAATAATTTCCAAAGTAGTTCATGTTTGATATATAAGGGTCATTTTCATCCTCCAGATAACTGAGCTAGAACACAAAAATAAAAACATTTTGTTTGAATAATACTTATTTTATGTGTCAAATAAAATCGATGAGATAGAGGTCTGATAAGCACAGTAATTGTTAGAAATGAGATTATAGAAGGAACTATGGGTAGGAGTAAGAAACGTCCTCACCACTGTCTCTCTTTCTAGAGAGATAAGTTGGGGTAAAAGGAAAGACTAGAAGGAGAGGACATCTGGCCCAAGTTAAGGTTTAACAGGAATGAGGTATACACAAGAGAGATTCTAAGACAGAAGCCTGTGGCCTTTACATGCCACCAATAATCCAGTGTAATATGTTTATTTAGAAATGAGCAGTTGTGGAGTTGCAGATTAATCAGGGCAGGAGGAGAAGTGGGTGATAGAGGATGAGATGATTGGATAGCAACACAGACGCAATGAACATGAGTTTGAGCAAACTCCAGGAGATAGTGATGGACAGGGAAGCATGGTGCTCTGCAGTCTATGATGTTGCAAAGAATAAGACTTGACTTAGCGACTAAACAATAGCAACAGTCTTTAATCTGATTTATAATAGCTTCTATAATTACAACTTCTGTTGCATAAAATTTTCTGCAGCTCTGTTCAAATGCCAAAGGACATCTCTTACTTTAGAAGAGAAAGGGAACTGGCCCTAAAGAAAACTTTACAGGTGAGTAAAACAATGGGCTATTTCAATACCACAGTGAATTAGGATTTGCTAAATTGTTGGAAACTCTTGACAAGGAAAACTTTTTGTAAACAAGCAGCTGATCTTACTGACAATGTTTACAAAGAAAAAACATTCAGCTCACTGCTGGACCAGAGAAGGCCAATCCTTCAGAGATATCTGATTTTTGTAGAGTGTTCAACTTTACAGTTCCTTGATTTATGATGTTAAAAATAATTATTTGAAATCTTAGGTATAACAGCATAACATATGAAAGCGATCAGAAATTGTATGTCGTTTTCTGTCATAGACACTGATTGTTTTGTTTCCTTCTTTCCCTTTCTTTGCTTGCTCTGTTCTCCGGGGTTCAGGTGGCTGAGTCAAAGTCCCTTGTTATTCAATCAGATGTCATGCAGAGGGAGCTAGAGAGCTGCCTAAGGAGAGAGTACACTCCTGAAAATTTACCTTTGCTTCTGTTGCAGGTAAGAGTCATTTTGTAATTTGAAAAGGAGATTTGAAATTTAGTAGAAATGTATGAACAAAATTGGCTTTCTGGTATGTCCTCTGGCCAGCGTACAATATTCTCTATATGTATGGTTTGCAGAATTTGGTTCATATAAATGCTCTTCTTTGCTAGAGACCCATGCCAAACTCCGGGAAATAGTGAAGGACAGGGAAGCCTGAAGTGCTGCAGTCCATGGGGTCACAAAGAGTCAGACACGATTTAGCAACTGAACAACAGCTACAACATGCCATTTAAGTTCAGCTTAGTTACCGGCACTAGACAATTGGCAAAGTTTCTACTAGTTACTCCCTGTGCTGGTATTAGGAAGCAATACAACATTGACTAAGATAGTTGCAGACCTCAAAAACTGCTGGCTGACATAAGGAAGATATTTCTGGAAATCTCTCTTAAGAAAATAACTCACAACATGGGGAGTGGGGGGAAGATATTCCATAATGATCATTATTGCAGCATTATAATAAAAGTGAAAAAATTGGAGTTGCCTAAATGTCTAGTCATAGGAGAGTTAAGAAAAACAGTATGGTATTTGATAGATTATTGTTCTGCCTTTAAAGATTTTCTGCATAAAGAATTATTGTGTTATGTAATATTAGGTAACAAAAACATATGTGTGTATGTATATTACAATAATGGTCATGTAGTGTACAGAAAAATCGCTTGAAGAGCAGACATAGGCCAAAATGTTAGTAATTACTGTCTTTGAATGGCAAACAATGAATTTCCTTTTTTTGCTTTTATGCATTTTCTAAATTTTTTATAATAGAAATTATTTTTAAAATTTTATAATTTTTCTAAAACTAAAAAAAATTTATAATAAGCATGTACTGTTTAGATTTTTAAAATTCATTGTTCTTTACTCTTGTGTTTTGAGTTACAACCTCACTATGCATACAAAGTAGATTATTAGCAACTAACTAATAAGTAATAAGTTAGCAATTAACTAATAATAAATCATACAGAAACAAAAATATTCAGATTTTGTTTGCAAGTCAAACTAATGTCATTATTTTCATCCAGGATTCTCTTTCCCTAATATTTCTGGCACTCTTCATTCCTTAGTGTGTATCAGTGTTTCTCGTGGGAGAGAAAAGGAGGGGAGGGTGAAGGTTGGAGATGCTTGGCAAGACATTTTTGGCTGTCATAATTTGGGGAGGGGAGTGGGTTGGAATGGCACCCCACTCCAGTACTCTTGCCTGGAAAATCCCATGGATGGAGGAGCCTGGAAGGCTGCAGTCCACAGGGTCGCTGAGGGTCGGACAAGACTGAGCGACTTCACTTTCACTTTTCACTTTCATGCTTTGGAGAAGGAGATGGCAACCCACTCCAGTGTTCTTGCCTGGAGAATCCCAGGGACGGGGGAGCCTGGTGGGCTGCCTCTATGGGGTCGCACAGAGTTGGACACGACTGAAGCGACTTAGCAGCAGCAGTGGGTTGCTACTGGCTTCTAGTGAGTAGAGGCCAGGGACGCTGCTAAACATCCTGCAATGCACAGAACCACCCCTTCACTGCAAAGAATTATTCAGTCCCAAACATCAATAGTGCAGAGGCTGAAAAAGCTTCAGTTCAGTTCAATCACTCAGTTGTGTCCAACTCTTTGCGACCCTGTGGACCTCAGCATGCCAGGCCTCCCTGTCCATTACCAACTCCCGGAGCTTGATCAAACTCATGTCCATAGAGTCAGTGATGCTATCCAACCAATCTCATCCTCTGCAGTCCCCTTCTTCTCCTGCCTTCAATCTTTTCTGGCATCCAGTGAGTCACTTTTCTGCATCAGGTGGCCAAAATATTGAGTTTCAGCTTCAGCATCTGTCCTTCCAATGAATATGCAGGACTGAGTTCCTTTAGGATTGACTGGTTTGATCTCCTTACTGTCCAAGGGACTCTCGAGTCTTCTCCAACACCACAATTCAAAAGCATCAATTCTTCGGCACTCAGCTTTTTTTATAGTCCAACTCTCATATCCATACATGACTACTGGAAAAACCATAACTTTGACTAGACGGGCAAAAGCTTTGAAAAAGCTTGGTAGAATCCAAGTTTCCATATGTTATCATTTATCTTCTGCCTAAAGAACTTAATTTAACATTTCTTGTAGAACAGATGTGCCAAGGACAAATTCTCTTGGTATTTGTTTGAATAAAAAAAAAGGTCTTTGTTTGCCTTCATTTTAAAAAGGTATATTTGTTCAATATGGTATTCTAGGCTGATATTTTTTCCCTTTTATCTCTTTAAATGTGTTGCTCTACTGTCTTCTGGTTTGCATTGTTTCCATTTCCTAATACTTTTTATTCTTTTGTTCTCTGGTTGCTTTTAAGATTTTCTCTTAATGGTTTTAAGCTATTTGATTATGATGTTCCTTGATGAGGTTTTCTTTGTGTTTCTCTTGCTTGGAGTTGGTTGAACTTCTTGGATTGTGATTTTATCATTTTTATCAATTAAAAGTTTTTTCAACTGTTATTTCTCCAAATGTATTTTATATCCCTCCTTGTCCTTTTGGGACTGCAGCGACATATACATTTCATTCGTGCATGCTTCAGTCGTGTCTGTTCTGCACTCTATTGACTGCAGCCTGCCAGGCTCCTCCATCCATGGGATTCTCCAGGCAAGCATATTGGAATGGGTTGCCATGCCCTCCTCCAGGGGATCCTCCCAACCCAAGGATCACACCTGTGTCTCTTACATCTACCTGCATTGGCAGGTGGGTTCTTTACCACTAGCATCACTTGAGAAGCCTAGACATATATGTTAAATCACTTCATATCTTCCATAAATCACTGAGGCTCTGTTAAATTTTTCTGTTCCCCCTCTCCATGCTTCATTTTGTATAGTTTCTATTGCTATATCTTCAAGTTTACTAACCATTTCTTCTTCACTGTCTAATCCTCTGCTGCTCCTATTGTTGTTCAGTTGCTAAGTCTTGTCTGACTCTTTGTGACCCCTTGGTCTGTAGCATGCCAGGCTTCCCTGTCCTTCACTATCTCCTGAGTTTGCTCAGACTCATGTCCTTTGTCTGTGATGCCATCCAACCATCTCATCCTCTGTTACCCCCTTCCCCTCCTGTCCTAAATTTTTCCCAGCATCATGGTCTTTTCCAATGAGTCAGCTCTTCCCATCAGATGTGCAAAGTATTGGAGTTTCAGCTTCAGCATCAGTCCTTCCAATGAATATTCAGGACTGATTTCCTTTAGCATTGGCTGGATTGATCTCCTTGCTGTCCAAGGGACTCTCAAGAGTCTTCTCCAGCACCACAATTTGAAGGCATCAATTCTTCTGCACTCAGCCTTCTTTATGGTCCAATTCTCACTACATACCTGACTACTGGAAAAACCATGGCACTGACTATATGTATATAGCAAAGTGATGTCTCAGCTTTTTAATGTGCTGTCTAGGTTTGTCATAGCTTTCTTTCCAAGGAGCAAGCATCTTTTAATTTCATGGGGGCAGTCACCATCCACAGTGATTTTGGAGCTCAGAAAAAAAAAAAAAATCTGTCACTGTTTCCATTATTTCCCCATCTGTTTGCCATGAAGTGATGGGACCAGATGCCATGATCTTAGTTTTCTGAATGTTGAGTTTTAGGCCAGGTTTTCACTCTCCTCTTTTACCCTGATTAAGAGGCTCTTTAATTCCTCTTCACTTTCTGCCATTAGAGTGGTATCATCTGCATATCTGAGGTTGTTGATATTTCTCCTGGCAATCTTGATTCCAGCTTGTGATTCATCCCACCTGGCATTTAGCATGATGTACTCTTCATATAAGTTAAGTAGGCAGGGTGATAATATACAGCCTTGATATATTTCTTTTCCAATTTTGCATCAGTCCATTGTTCCATGTCCATTTCTAATCTGCTGTTAATCCTATCCAATGAATTTTTTATTTCATATATTGTAGTCTTCATTTCTAAAAGCTCTATTTAACTTTTTAAAATATTTTTCATTTCTCTATTATGTTCACATTTTCCTTTCAATTCTTGAACATACTGAGCATAGTAATAAAAACTCCTTTAAAGTCCTTGTTTGCTCATTTTATCACTGGTGCCATTTCTGGGCCTGTTTCTCTTCATTAATTTTTCCCCATCTTATAGGTCATATTTTTCTGCTTCTTTGCATGTCTAGTAATTTTTCCTAGAGGCTAGGCATTGCAGTTTTACATTGCTGAATGCTGATTTTTTTAATATTCCTTTAAGGATGTTATACTTCATTCTAGCAGGCAATTAAGTTATAGATCAGTTTCACACTTACAAGGCTTGGTCTTGAAGCTTTCCTAGAGCAGGTTTAGAGTAACTTTTACTCCAGACATACTTTATTCTTCTTACTAAATTGTCACCCCTTTTGTGTCTCTGCTGAATGCCCCAGGTATTTAGTGAGGACTCTTTACTCTGTCAGATTGAAAGTTGAACATCTTCTAGTTCTGTCTGAACTCTGAGAAATGTTCAGTTTACAATTCCCTAGTTTGCTATTCTTTGCACAGCCTCAAGGAGTTCCACCCTGTGCAATGCAGTGCTTAATAGTCAGCAAAGAACTCAGAAATCTCTGTGTAGGTTTCTGGAGCCCTTTTTCTGCATAACTTTCTCCTCTCCATTACTCTGCCCTGTCAACTCCAGCTGACTCAACTTTCCAAATTTGACTTCTCTATCCTTAACTCAGAGAGACCATCATGCTCTGATTTCCTATTCTAGTTCAAAAACTGCCTTCTTCAGACAGAAAACCAGAGCTCATTTCATTTGTTTCCTTTCTCTCAAGGACAAGAGTTCTGCATTGCCTGTTGTTGCATGTCAGTAAACAGTTGCTTTGTGTAATTTGCCCTATTTTCTAATGGTTTATGATAGAAGGGTGCATCTGATCCTACTTATTCCATCATAGCAGTATTATTTTTTATCAGAAATAACATTTTTTAAGAATTGGCTTATTTGACTACACTTGCTGCTGCTGCTAAGTCGCATTAGTCATGTCCGACTCTGTGCGACCCCATAGATGGCAGCCCATCAGGCTCCCCGTCCCTGGGACTCTCCAGGCAAGAGTACTGGAGTGGGGTGCCATTGCCTTCTCCAATGTGTGAAAGTGAAAAGTGAAAGTGAAGTTGCTCAGTCGTATCCAACTCTTAGTGACCCCATGGACTATAGCCTACCAGGCTCCTCTATCCATGGGATTTTCCAGGCAAGAGTACTGGAGTGGGGTGCCATTGCCTTCTCCATTTGACTACACTTAAGTATAAGTAAAATTCTTGATCTAAGGTTAAAAGCTATAATCTCCTTTATAATGTTCTTTGTACTTTAGATTCATAAACTTCAGTTTTTAAAAAAATTTTAAGCTTAGCTTTAGATAATTTTATAGGCTTTTATGTCACTGTTAAAATTTCAACAACTGATAGATGAAATTATAATCTGTTGGATTGACAAAATATCTATTTAAATTTGAATGGTATATTGAGCCAGGTTTCTTAATTTTATGATCTTCATGTAGAAAGTATTGGTAGATCCTTTAAAAACAGCCAAACTTATTTTCCTATTATTTCTGTTCTTAAGGTTTAATCCAGTCTTCCCATGGTGCAGTTGGTAAAGAACCCACCTGCCAATGTAGGAGACATGGGTTCAATCCCTGGGGTGGGAAGATCCCCTGGAGGAGGAAATGGCAACCCACTCCAGTATTCTTGCCTGGAGAATCCCATGGACAGAGGAGCCTGGCGGGCTACAGTCCATTGGGTCGAAAAGAGTCAGTCACGACTGAGAACACCCCTCCTTCCTTCCTTCCTAATTGTATTCTCGTTAATTTTTGTTGTTGTTGTTAAAGCATTATACAGAGAGAATTACCCAGCTGGCCCAGAGTAAATATTTACACATGCTTAGGTGGAAGAGATTTTGCCATCACAGTAAGATCATGGAGCAACTTTATCCTTTTTACAAGGTAGGAAGCCCATGAACAGAATCAATGGGCTATTTTCTATGATGAAACAAAATGGTCATTAACCTTGTCAATGCTATTATTTATTTAGTCATCATGCCTGTACATTATATCTCTAGACTTATTCATGCTACATAAACTGTAAATGTGTACCCTTTGGCCAACATCTCCCCTTTTCCCCGAAGACCCAGTCCCTGGTTACCACTGTTCTATTCTCTGCTTCTCTGAGTTTGACATTTTTTTTAAGACTCCATATAAAGGGATACCACACAGTATTTGTCTTTTTCTCTGTCTGGCTTATTCCATTTAGCATAATGTCCTCCAGATTTATTCATGTTATTACAAATATTAGGATTCCCCTCCTCTTCGTGGCTGAATAATATTCCATTATATGTATTTTTACCACATTTTTTTTATCCATTCATCCATCTGTTGATGGACCCTTAGGTTTTCATATCTGACTATTATGAATAATGCTGCAATGGAATGTTGAAATACAGATATCGCTTTAAAATACTGATTTTGTTTTCTTTGATATATATACCCAAAAATGGGATTGCTGGATGACATGGTAGTTCTATTTTTTTTTTTAATTTTTATGTTTAATTGGAGGATAATTGCTTTACAATATTGTGTTGGTTTCTGCATACAACAATAATCAGATATAAGTATACATATATCCCCTCCCTCTGAAGCCCCCTCCCAGCCCCTCATCTCACTCCTTTAGGTCATCCCAGAGCACCAGACTGAGTTCCCTGTGTTATACAGCAACTTCCTACTGCTGCTGCTGCTAAGTCGCTTCAGTCGTGTCCGACTCTGTGCAACCCCATAGACGCCAGCCTACCAGGCTCCCCCATCCCTGGGATTCTCCAGGCAAGAACACTGGAGTGGGTTGCCATTTCCTTCTCCAATGCATGAGAGTGAAAAGTGAAAATCAAGTCCCTCAGTCATGTCTGACTCTTAGCGACCCCATGGACTGCAGCCTACCAGGCTCCTCCATCCATGGGATTTTCCAGGCAAGAGTACTGGAGTGGCGTGCCATTGCCTTCTCTGAACTTCCTAGTAGCTATCTGTTTTAAACATGGCAATGTATGTTTCAGTGCTAATCTCTCAATTCATCCCACCTTCTCCTTCCCCTACTATGTCCACAAATCCATTCTCTATGTTTTTGTCTTTATTTCTGCCCTGCAAATAGTTTTATCAGTACCATTTTTATAGATTCTGTATATAAATATATGCATTAATATATGATATTTGTTTTTCTCTTTCTGATTTAATTCACACTGTATAATAGATTTTAAGTTTGTCCTCCTCAGTTAAACTGACTCAAATTTGTTCCTGTTTTAATTGGCTGAGTAATATTCCGTTGCATATATGTACTGCAACTTCTTTGTCCATTCATCTGTTGATGAACATCTAGGTTGCTTCCATGTCCTGGCTATTGTAAATAGTGCTGCAATGAACATTGGGATATATGTGTCTCTTTAAATTATGGTTTTCTCAGGATATATGCCGAGTAGTGGGATTTCTGGGTCATATGGTACTTTTATTTCTAGTTTTTAAAGGAATCTCCTTACTCTTCTCCATAGTGGCTGTTACCAGTATGGTAGTTCTATTTTTACTTTTTTGAGAAATTTCTATACTGTTTTCATATTATCACTAGATGCACCAGTTTACATCTCCACAAACAATATATCTTGTCGATGCTTTAAGTGGTGGTTAAAGATGGTAAAGGAACTAATGGATGCCCTTACTTGCCATTTCTCCCTGTGGCAGAAGATAATGGTACTATTTTTAAGAATGAGATTTGAGGGTGGCTTTATATTATAGAAAATTTATTTTTCTTCATAGGCTATAGCTAAAAAATCTAAGAAGCCAACTCCAGTTACTAAATTTTCTTATGCACTGACTCTTTGCTAGGGTCAGTTTCCTTCAGAGTTGTGAGAATATGACTGATTGCTGTCCTTATTAGTCAAATTCAAAATGTGAAAGAGTTTTAATATTACAAGAGCTTATTTGGCTCCCAAACAGTAATACACTATACTTGGAAGCAAATGACACAAAGAATAAGGCTTGCAAATCATCAGCTTCTGTCTTGGCATCTCTCTTAAACAGAAACAAGTTGTCTACATTATGCAGGAATACAATGATGCTCTTCAGAGAGCTGATCGATTGTCTGTTGCACGAGAAAACTTCCTTATGGGAAAAAAAAACACTCCTAACTTAGTGACACAGGAAGACCTGACTATTTACACAAATTGGTTAGTGTGTCACCTACACTCACTCAAGATTATTCACCACTATGTGCAGGTACGTGAAACAGTTACATGGCGATGCATTGCCTTCCCAGGATGGTCAGGACATTGTTTTCTTCACACCTGCCACCTAATTTGAGGTTGTCAGTTTCTGTATTCCATCTGCCTTATAAACAACAGGAAAGTAATGGGTCACTAGCTTTTTTCTTTGAGACCTTTGAAAGTATTTTTCTTTTGGAACCTTGCTGTAATGAAATCACTCCATTTAGCTTACCCAAAGATGTCTCTGTTACACTATTTTGTATTCACTCTATGATTTCTTGTTTTCAGCCTCTTGTTCTGGATTTATGCTCTCTAATGTAGATCCACTTTTTTTATTCAGCAACCTCTAGTGAGGGTCTAATTTATGCCAGGGACATATCCTGGGCCAATGGGAGTATATAATCTTTGCTGATGGTGAGGGACAGGGAGGCCTGGAGTGCTGTAACCCATGGGTTCACAAAGAGTGGGACATGACTTGGTGACTGAACAGCAGCAACAAAATGTAAGTCACAGGATGATAGGAAAAAGGGCAAGTAAAGTCCTTAAATATAACTTAAAGTTGTATTTAAGTCAACTTAAATACAATGTGATGAGTATAATCACAAAGTAAAGAGAGTCACAGAGGAGAGGCCCTACTGCAAGATACAGGCATCAGAACGGAGTGATGTGACCACATTCTGTTTTAGAAAGATTGCTGTTTTGCCACCTAATTTTTTCCTACTCCACTACACCTCATCTTAGTGATACCACCAACCATGACTCCTGGCCATCATCCTGACATCATCCCTTCCCCAATCAGTCACTGTGGGGTCTACCTCTGAATCATCTCTCCCTTGTCACATGGCATAGTAATGATCTGCTTCTAAGTCCTGGTCCCCTACTAAACTCTGAACTCTTTGAATTTGGTCCATGTCTTACTTATTTTTGTATCTCTAGCACCTCACATGATGCCCTGCTCATTATGGGTCATTGATCAAGGTAGGCCTGCCTGGATGACAACACAAGGTCCCTAGCTCCAGATTTAGCCCTTCATGATTGAGCAGATTACTGAGGCCCACCTCCGCCTCTTTCCTCCTCTGTCAAACCAAAGAGCTGCTCCTGAAACAAAGTCTGGAAGATTCTTTGAGAACTGAATTGACATGTAGCCCCTTGGTTGTCCCCTTCTGTAGGCTCTCCAGTATTTACCCATCTCCAAAGCTCTGAGTGTAGCTGTTGACGAAGTCCCTGAGGTTGGTCAGGAAAATGAAAAGTTTCCTGTTGATGACACTGACCCTGACATCCAGGGTTCTGCATCTCCAGACTCTACGAATGCCAGTGTTTCAGGTAAGAAGTCTTCTTTCCCCTTAGGAAATGTGGAGAAAAGATTGTTATTTTTCACGTGTGCACCTGATTTTGCTTGAAATTTTTCTATGTACCAAAAAATTATATCTTAAAAAAAAAATTGGCCATGCCATGCAGTCTATAGGATCTTAGTTCCCTGACCAGGGATCAAACCTGGGCCCTGGTGGTGAAAGCACCAAATCCTAACCACTGGACTGCCAGGGAATTTCCAAAAGTTTTATCTTCTTAATTAACAAGTGTTAATATAATATTTTCTGGTGGAAAAAAATAACAAACACTTCTCTTAGAAATTATTATCTCCATCTTTATAGCTAGACAATTAAGGGGGGTGGGGAAGCAATAAACTTGAAATTTGGAGTACTGGGCTCTAGGCCTATTCTGTTGTGGCCTCACTGTGAGCCTACATGTTTAAGTCATTTCATCTCCTTGGGCCTCAATTTACTCATCTCCAAAATAAGCCTTTTAGATCAAGTGATCACTAAGGTCACCTTCATTTTTTTCCCCAGGATTGAAAACTTTTCATTTCTATTTTTTTTAAATACCAAAAACATTTGTATTGGTTAATAGCCAATTAACAATGTTGTGATAGCGTCAGGTGAACAGTGAAGAGACTTAGCCGTACATATACATGTATCCATTCTCCCCCCCAATCCCCCTCCCATCCAGGCTGTCACATAACATTGAGCAGAGTCCCTTCCTTTTTAGTTTTACATGATCTTTAAAGACTTCCCTTATCTGAATCAATTTAATAGTCTTCTTACCCTTACCTTATGTTACAGATGACTTAGAAATCTGATCAGGTTTTTACTCTGAGTGATGAATTTACCAGTTGCACCTGGAGAGGCAGCCAACCCTGTTGTGGGGAATCAGAGAAGGTATCTCAAATGGGAAGTCCAATCTGGGTGCTTAGAGATGTGTAAGAGTGAGCCAGGCGAAAGGAGGTGAAGGTTCTCAGCTTCTCCTGATTTGTTAACTTGGAAGTCATATTCTTTGTCTACCCCAAAGGACTACAGGTAGTTCTGTTCTCACTAAGTCATTCCCCAAAGGGTCTGTTGGATTTCTCCTGCAGGCTACGAGAAGGGGGAGTCCTAACTACCTCCCCCAGAAAACCAGCACCAGGAGTTCATCAGATAGGCCTGGCTGAGTGTGTGCAGTTTACAAACTGTGGCAGAGAAGGCTGGGCATGAAGCAGAATGGCCCTCACCATCCATGGAAGAGGCCCTGACTTCAGTTTTCTCAAAGGACTCTCCTTTTTCTCTCTGAGACCGGTATTCATTGGTGTTAATGCTCTTGATTTTGGATATTTTCAGGGCCAATGAGAACAGAAACTGCTTTCGTTCTGCCCCAACACACAACAGAAACAGAAGAACTGAAACCTCAGCTGAGGCTTCTGCTCTCGCATTTCAGTATCTCTTATGACGTGGAAGAGCTGAGCGATGCTTCTAAGGAGACAGAACTTTTTGCCTTGGTACTTTATGGATTCTTTCTTAATGCAAATATAGGTGTTCATGAAAGAAAATACTAGTATCTGCCATGAAGTTGGATATTCACACTGCCGTGATAAAATATAATAGTAATAGTGAGATTTAGACTAGCGGTTGAACTTTCTCTCTGTTAGAATTTTGAAACCCTTGAATATCCAACCCAGAGGGATTGTAGGATTATTTTTCTGCAGAATTTAAAGAAAATGGTAGGTTGTAGTCCATAATAGATGATGTAAACATAGCCAAGATTTGGCATTTTTTTAGTATGGAGTTGTCTAGTGTCTAAAGCCCTTTGATTCTCAGAAAGTGTACCAATAGCTCTTTAGTTGGCAAAATGCTTTATATTCAGTACAGTGTATATTGTGTAGTGATTTTTAAAGTTAAGCAGTCATAGTCTGCTGTCTCATGGTGTTGCACCTCCTTGAATAAAAAAATCATATTATCAAAAGCCATATTAGAACTTGTTTCAAAGGGAAAAAAAATAGGATTATACATAGAGAACCTCAAATTTACAATAATAAACTTTTTAGCCAGAGTTTCAACAAAAAGATATTTTTCTAGATCTGGGTGTATAATATTTGTACATATATGTATTTGCTAGGTAAAAATAATAAGTTGATTAATCCAAAAAGGCAAAGATCAAATCTGTATGTTTTTGAACACCCTTTGTGTAAGAAGGAACCACTTACTTACTTACTTACTTACTATATCACCATTTACTTTTACCTTGAAGTTTCACATCCATGTGTATTTGTTCCAGCATTATTTTACTGGGATTATTTATTTTATTATGTAACACGGACTCTTAAAGCTCACTGGAACCAGTGGTATCACATGTCCTCTGGTTTCTTTGAAGGTGGTGATGTTTAGCTTTTGTCTTTCTTTTCATATCAGTAGCAGCACTGTCTTCAGTATAGAGTGCTTCTATGGGAGTATCCTCACCCTCATTCATTATCAGCAAGTATTATGATAGACTCAAACCAGAATCAGACCAAGACAGTGTTGAAAAGAGTCCAAATAAATAAAGATAGGTTATGGCACAGTAGACTGTCATCAGTGATAACAAAAGAACTTGAGGCTGCAGAACTCTCCCACAGAGCAGCCTTCTCCCCAAAGAACAGCTTGTCTTCACATAGAGAGAGTTTCCACTTTTGATTTTCTTGTAACAGTATTATGTGCAGTGCTAATTGTACTCCCAAGATAATCACATTACAACACATTTTTTTGTGTAGGACAAATTTCTATAAACAGGAAGAGTGTTTATTTTGGTTTTCCAAAGCCCTAGAGCAGGGTCAGCAAACTACAGCCCGCAGCCCACCTCCTAGTGTTTGTTAAAGCTAAGTGTTATTGGAATACAGCCATGCCCTTTCATTTATGTACTGTCTGTGGCTGCTTTCACACTGTAACTGCAGCATTGAGTAGTTGTAACAGAGACCATGTGGCTTTCAAAGTCTAAAATATTTACCATCTGGCCCTTTAAGAAAAAGTTTGCCACTCTAGCTTAGACTGGCACCATCTCATTGAATTTTGTGCACTGATGGGTATGATCTGTGTCTGTCTGATGTGGTAACCACTAGTCAGTCACATGTGACTGTGAAACACTGGGTAGTGTAAATGAGGAACTAAATTTTAAATTTTATCTAATTTTTATAAATTCGCATTTAAATGTTAAATAGCCACGTATGGCTAGGAGCAATAGTATTGGATAACACAGCCTGGAAAGTACCAGCATTAACTGGAAGAATCTTTAGCTCTGTGTCTCATTGAACTTACTCATTCCGGAAACTTTTTTTCAGGCCCTAGTGTGTGTCAGGTTCTCTCTCTTCCTCTGTAATTAAATATACATAAGATTTACCCTTTTAACCACTTCTAAGTGTACAGCTAAGTGGTAGTAAGAGCATTCACATTGTTTTGCAACCATCACCATGGGGTAGATTCTTGAGATTCCCTCCACAAGCTCTCCTTGCACTGAGGAAGTCGTGATGCAGGTGGCTGGTGCACTGATAAAGGCAGTTGCACAGGGAGGCTGGGTCTGCCCAAGAAGGGAGCACGCAGTGTCTGCATCTTAGCAGTAGGCAGTTATATCATAGAAAGCCTCAGTCTGGAACTGAGATGCGAGGGGTATGATTGATGTACCGTAAGGAGTTTTAACAGGTCCCAGCATCTGGATTCTTCTCTCTAGCAATGTCCTGGTCAGGCTTCTGGGTGCAGGATTTATCTAACCCTTAAATTTTCTCATTTACCAGGTGGTCAGGAAAAGGGAATGTATTCCCAAAGAAAGACAATCTACTGCCCATTGAGGGTCCGTTTAAATATATATATAAATAAATATATTACATTATTTCCAATCTTTGAAGCGGGTATTCAGAACAAGTAACACACACATAATTATAGTAATAGGCTGACTGGAAAGCATGTGCCCCTCAGGTATTTACATTTAAGTCCTATTACTGTCACAGAATCATGTTGTATAAAATAGTTTGACTCCAAGACTCTTTCAGAGGCAGTCAGTACCTGTTCTTGAAATTGCCTTCAGCCTGAGACTATTTTTTGCCCCTGGGCTTCTCTTTTCTCCATCCTGTTTAGGTTTCCCAAAAATTTCAAAGCATCTTCATGGAACAACAGAGAATGCAAACATTTCCAGACTATAATGCTGGGATAGCTAAAGTGGAAAATTTGAATTTGGCAGGACCTCATAGGGCCTTGAAAAAGAGAGCCAACTGGACTTCCTTTATAAAGGTAAGGAGCCTTGTGGTGACGGTCACTTGTAAATGATGTCAGCCATGTCACAGAGTGTTCTCCAGGGAGGCCAGACAACCTGGCAGCATCCGGTCTGTCAGATGCCTACTATCCCCTCTCCTCAATGCCCTCAACAAACTGTGCCCTGGGAGCAAGGGTAGGTGCCTGCCTGACTTAGGAGAGGCGGCTTAGAAAACCTGGCCTTGTGTACCACCATCCCCCAGCTCCTTCCTGCCTTGAGTCTGTTGAAGTTAGCCAGGCTGATCTACCTTTTCTGGAAGTTCTCGCATATTCTTTTGCCCATCTCTAACTCCAGTACTTTGGCCACCTCATGCGAAGAGTTGACTCATTGGAAAAGACTCTGATGCTGGGAGGGATTGGGGGCAAGAGGAGAAGGGGATGACAGAGGATGAGATGCCTGGATGGCATAACTGACTCGATGGACGTGAGTCTGAGTGAACTCCGGGAGTTGGTGATGGACAGGGAGGCCTGGCGTGCTGCGATTCATGGGGTTGCAAAGAGTCAGACATGACTAAGCGACTGATCTGATCTGATCTGATCTGATTGAGTCAGAACTCCTTGTTGTTAGTGACCTGGGCTACTTGGCAAGAATAAAGAACATTCAAAGTTATACTTGAATTGTGTAAATACAGTTTTTTAGTCCAGAACTGTTTACTGACTGCATTCCGTGTGTCATACATGGCCCATGGTGCTGGAGAGACACAATTCACAATTATTCAAAAGTGAGTAGGTTAAATGAGTTGATTTGAGATAGTGGTAAATACAGTTGATTCTCATTGTTTGAGGGGAGTTATGTTCTGTAAAGTTGCCACAAATACTGAATTAACAAATCCTAAACCACTTTCATAGGGGAAATAAAAGGTTAGGTTCATCAATTGATCGATACATAACTAGTTTTATATGTGTTTCTATTTGAAGAGACTTTATTCAATATATGTTGTTGATTCATTAACATCAAACTCATAGCCAATAGCACTATAACTCATACCTGAACGAAGCTTTTTGAACACTTGTCCTTCTACAAGACACATCACAGCCTTCCTATACTTAGGAACACTAGACAGCTCTTCAGCCCCCTGTTGGAGGCCATTTTAAATAGTGAAATTACTAAAGAAAAGCACAAAAAGTATAAAAACCTGGCACTAATTAGGCCATAAAAAGAACATTTGTTTATAGTACACACTCAAATAAGTAGTAAATAGGTGAATGTCACCTTGTTTGTCCTCGGCTGGGAATGTGGGGTTGGGTGACTTGAACTTTTCAACCATCCTGTGCATGTCCATGAATGTTCAGGAAAGTTCTGTATTGATTTGGGAATGACAAAGAAGTTTCAGTGAGTAGGCAAATCCAAAAATACAAAATCCATGAATAATGAGGATCAACTGTGTCACGAAGGAAACATCTTATGTGATAAAGATGGATGGAAGGAAAGCAGAGAAATCACAGGTTATTCCTAAATTTGGGGCTTGAGCAAATAGGTGGTTGGTGTAAGGAAAGCTGGACTTTCTGTTTTAAATTATTATACTTGCCATTCAAGTATAAATATCAAGGAGATAGTTGGATATAACAGGCTGGAGCTTAGAGCTAGATCTAAATTTGAAAGTTATGAGTACATTGAAGTACTCAAGAACTAATTTTTGAAATACAGCTTGCTAATATGAAAGGTGAAGTTTTACATGTGGAGCCACAAGGAGATTTTGTGGGCAAACTTCTCTTGCCCCATAAAGTTAGTGCAGTGCCCAACACTGATGGATTTAAGGTCCCTTCCGCCAGCAAATGGTGCCGTGTCATTCTAGATGGAGCTACTGCATCTCAGGCCAGGTACCAGTAGGAACTGCTGTTGCCCTCTCCCTCCACAGACCTGAGAATCCACACAGACCCTTGCCAAGACTTCACATGCTCTAGAAAACTACCACTGAGGCCAGATCCCATTTCAGAAAGTCCTTGGTTCTCTTTATTTGCAACTTTTATTGAGAACCATTCTGTTATATTTAAGTTGTGTGTATGTGTTTGTCCACTAGATTAAGCCAAAATGTGATCCTTGGCAAAAGAAGCTTTTGACCAAACTAAAAGAACGGAGAAGAATAGATGTATTAACGCAACTCCAAGCAAAGTTTTTGAAGGTAAAAAAGTAACCATGTTTCCTTGTAGATAAAATTCTGTTCTCAGAAAATTGAACTCTTTCCACTTTTAAAAAATGTTAGCTATGGATTCACTGCTGCTGCTGCTGCTAAGTTGCTTCCGTTGTGTCTGACTCTGTGCGACCCCATAGACGGCAGCCCACCAGGCTCCCTCGTCCCTGGGATTCTCCAGGCAAGAACGCTGGAGTGGGTTGCCATTTCCTTCTCCAATGGATTCACTATGAAGGCTTTATTTGGAATTGTCTAATCTAATTGCCCGATTTTATATCCTGTTAGCTTTCATTAGTGACAGTTGTCAAAAGAGTTGGCTTTAACACTAGTTAAAGAGGGGTGTGATATTAAAGAGATATCACACCAATATCTCTGTGTGATTTTGCTTTAGTCACATAACCTCTTTCAGTTTTCGTTTCCTCATTTGTGAAACCAAATAAGTGGACTAAACATTGAACTATCTTACTTTTACTATGGTTAAAAAAAATAAATAAATAAACACATAACATAAGATGTATCATCTGACCCATTTTTAAGTGTATGATTCATCAGTGTTCAGTATATTCACAGTGTTGTGAAATAGATCTCCAGAACTTTTTCATCTTGCAAAAATGAAAAAACTCTCTGCCTACTCAACAACACCCTATTTCCTCTTCCTCCCAGCCCCAAGCAACCACCATTCTACTTTCTGTTTCTGAATTAGACTACTCTTAGACACTTCATATAAATAGGATATACAGTATTTGTCTTTTTGTGCTGGCTTCGTTTTACTTACTAGAATCTCCTCAAGTTCATCCATGTTGTAGCATGTGACCAGATTTCATTCCTTCTTGTTTTTCATGAAAATTTATATCTGCTTTATTTACAATAACCAAAAACTACAAACAACCTGGATGTCCTTTCAGTTCAGTTCAGTTCAGTTCAGTTGCTCACTCGTGTCCGACTCTTTGCGACCCCATGAATCGCAGCACGCCAGGCCTCCCTGTCCATCACCAACTCCCGGAGTTCACTGAGACTCATGTCCATCGAGTCAGTGATGCCATCCAGCCATCTCATCCTCTGTCATCCCCTTCTCCTCCTGCCCCCAATCCTTCCCAGCATCAGAGTCTTTTCCAATGAGTCACCTCTTTGCATGAGGTGGCCAAAGTACTGGAGTTTCAGCTTTAGCATCATTCCTTCCAAAGAACACCCAGGACTGATCTCCTTTAGGACGGACTGGTTGGATCTCCTTGTAGTCCAAGTGACTCTCAAGAGTCTTCTCCAACACCACAGTTCAAAAGCATCAATTCTTTGGTGCTCAGCTTTCTTCACAGTCCAACTCTCACATCCATACATGACCACTGGAAAAACCATAGCCTTGACTAGATGGACCTTTGCTGGCAAAATAATGTCTCTGCTTTTGAATATGCTATCTAGGTTGGTCATAACTTTCCTTCCAAGGAGTAAGCATCTTTTAATTTCATGGCTGCAATCACCATCTGCAGTGATTTTGGAGCCCCAAAAAACAAAGTCTGACAGTTTTCACTGTTTCTCCATTTATTTCCCTTGAAGTGATGGGACCAGATGCCATGATCTTAGTTTTCTGAATGTTGAGCTTTAAGCCAACTTTTTCACTCTCCTCTTTCACTTTCATCAAGAGGCTTTTTAGTTCCTCTTCACTTTCTGCCATAAGGGTGGTATCATCTGCATATCTGAGGTTATTGATATTTCTCCCAGCAATCTTGATTCCAGCTTGGGCTTCTTCCAGCCCAGCATTTCTCATAATGTACTCTGCATGTAAGTTAAATAAGCAGGGTGACAATATACAGCCTTAACGTACTCCTTTTCCTGTTTGGAACCAGTCTGTTGTTCCATGTCCAGTTCTAACTGTGGCTTCCTGACCTGCATACAGGTTTCTCAAGAGGCCGGTCAGGTAGTCTGGTATTCCCATCTCTTTCAGAATTTGCCACAGTTTATTGTGATCCACACAGTCAAAGGCTTTGGCATAGTCAATAAAGCAGAAATAGATGTTTTTCTGAAACTGAGTAAATACACTGAAGTATGTTCATATCATGAAACAGCAATCAGTTATAAAAAGGAACAAAACTGTTGATATACCCCAAAACTTGGATGAATCGTCAGAGAACTGTGTGAATAAAAAACTCAACCCATAAAGACTGCATGATTCCATTTACACAACACTCTTCAGTTCAGTTCAGTCGCTTGGTCGTTTCCAACTCTTTGCAATCCCATGGACTGCAGCACACCAAGCTTCCCTGTCCATTACCAACTCCTGGAGCTTGCTCAAACTCATGTCCATAGAGTCAGTGATGCTATCCAACCAAGCTCATCCTCTGCAGTCCCCTTCTCCTCCTGCCTTCAATCTTTCCCAGCATCAGGTTTTTTCCAATGAGTCATTTTTTTTTGCATCAGGTGGCCAAAGTATTGGAGTTTCAGCTTCAGCTTCAGCATCAGTCCTTCCAATGAATATTCAGGACTGATTTCCTTTAGGATGGAGTGGTTTGATTTCCTTGAAGTCCAAAGGACTCTCAAGAGTCTTCTCCAACACTACAGTTCAAAAGCATCAATTCTTCGACACACAGCTTTCTTTATCGTCGAACTCTCACATTCATATGTGAGTACTGAAAAACCATAGCTTTGACTAGATGGACATTTGTCGGCAAAATAATGTCTCTGCTTTTTAATATGCTGTGTAGGTTGGTCATAGCCTTTCTTCCAAGGAGCAAGCATCTTTGAATTTCATGGCTGCAGTCACCATCTTCAGTGATTTTGGAGCCCAAGAAAATGAAGTATGTCACTGTTTCCATTGTTTCCCCATCTATTTGCCATGAAGTTACTGGACCAGATGCCATGATCTTAGTTTTCTGAATGTTGAGCTTTAAGCCAATTTCTTCACTTTCCTCTTTCACTTTTATCAAGAGGCTCTTTAGGTCCTCTTCACTTTCTGCCATAAGTGTGGTGCATCTGCATATTGATATTTCTCCTGGCAGTCTTGATTCCAGCCGTGCTTCATCCAGTCCAGCATTTTTCATGATGTACTCTGCATATAAGTTAAATGAGCAGGGTGACAATATGCAGTCTTGACATACTCCTTTCCCAATTTGGAACCAGTCTGTTGTTCCACGTCCAGTTCTAACTGTTGCTTCTTGACCTGCATACAGATTTCTCACGAGTCAGGTCAGGTGGTCTGGTATTCCCATCTCTTTAAGAATTTTCCACAGTTTATTGTGATCCACACAGTCAAAGCTTTGGCATAGTCAGTAAAGCAGAAGTAGATGTTTTTCTGGAACTCTCTTGTTTTTTTGATGATCCAGTAGATGTTGGCAATTTGATCTCTGGTTCCTCTACCTTTTCTAAATCCAGCTTGAACATCTGGAAGTTCATGGTTCATGTACTATTGAAGCCTGGCTTGGAGATTTTTGAGTGTTACTTTCCTAGCATGTGAGATGAGTGCAATTGTGCACTAGTTTGAACATTCTTTACATTGTCTTTCTTTGGGATTGGAATGAAAATTGACCTTTTCCAGTCCTGTGGCCACTGCTGAGTTTTCCAAATTTGCTGGCATATTGGGTGCAGCACTTTAAAGCATCATCTTTTAGGATTTGAAATAGCTCAACTGGAATTCCATCACCTCCACCAGCTTTGTTTGTAGTGATGCTTCCTAAGGCCCACTTGACTTCACATTCCAGGATGTTTGGCTCTAGGTGAGTGATCACACCATCATGGTTATCTGGGTCATGAAGATCTTTTTTGTATAGTTCTTCTGTGTATTCTTGCCACATTTTCTTAATATCTTCTGCTTTTGTTAGGAATTGAACTGGGGTCTCCTGCATTGCAGGAGTTAATCTTTATTAACTGAGCTATCAGGGAAGCCCTGCAAACTCTTAAAATGACAGAATTATAGAAATGGAGAACAGATTTGTGGATTCTGGGGGTTAATAAGAGAATGGTGGGGAAGGAGATGAAGTATAATTATAGATGGGTAATATGAAGGATCCTTATGATGAATCTGTACTGTATACTGTGTATTATATATCGTAACAGTCAATATACAAGCCAGTATCTAGCTTGGGATATTGTACTATAATTTTGCAAGAAATTACATTGGCGAAAATGAAGTGAGGGTTATGCAACATCCTTTTATATTATTTTTTCCTTCTCTTCCCTCAAATTGTGGTAAAATTATACATAACCTGAAATTTGCCATTTAACCATTTTTCAGTGTACAGTTCAGTTGTATTAAGTAAGTTCATAAAGTTATACAGCCATCACCAACATCCATCTCCAGAACTCTTTTCATCTGGCAGACTGAAACTCTTTACCCATTAAATAATTACTCCTCATTCCTCTCTCCCTCTAAATTCTAGTAAACACCATTCTGCTTTCTGTTTCTGTGAGTTTGACTACTCCAGGCACCACATATTATGGAATCATACAGGATTTGTCTTTTTGTGACTGCTTATTTTACCCTCCATAATATCCTAAAGGTTCATTCGCAGAATTTGTTAGAATTTCCTTCCTTTTTGAGGTTGAATATTTCTTTGTATGTATCCACTACATTTTGTCTATTCATTTGTTGTTGAACATTTTGGTTGCTTTTACCTCATGGCTATTGTGAATAAGACTACTGTTAAGATGGATATGAACATAACTCTTTGAAATCCTGCTTTCAGTTCTTTTGTATATATACGCAGAAGTAGAATTTCTGGACCATAATATAATTCTCTTTTTAACTCTTTTTGAGGAAGCACCATCATATTTTCCATAGTAGTTGCAGCATTTTACAACCTCAGCAATAGTGCAGAAGGGTTCAGTTTCTCCATATCCTCATTAACACTTGTTATTTTCTTTCTTTTTTTAATATTAGTCATCTTAGTAGATATGAAGTGATGTTTCAATGTGATTTTTTTTCCTTTTTGAATTTCTCTGCTGCTGCTGCTGCTAAGTCGCTTCAGTCGTGTCCGACTCCGTGCAACCCCATAGATGGCAGCCCACGAGGTTCCCCCGTCCCTGGGATTCTCCAGGCAAGAACACTGGAGTGGGTTGCCATTTCCTTCTCCAGTGCATGAAAGTGAAAAGTGAAAGTGAAGTCACTCAGTCGTGTCTGACTGTTAGCAACCCCATGGACTGCAGCCTACCAGGCTCCTCCGTCCATGGGATTTTCCAGGCAAGAGTTTGAATTTCTCTAATGATTAGTAATTTTGAGCACTTTTTCATATGATTTTTGGCCATTTTTATATCATATTTGGAGAAATTCCTTTGAAGTTCTTTCTTTTTCCTTGAAGTTCTTTGCCTATTTTTGATTGAGTTATTTGATTTTTTTATTGTTGAATTGTAGGAGTTTTCCTTATACATTCTGGACATTACCCCCTTATCATATACATTATTTGCAAATTATTCTCTCATTATTTAAGTTGCCTTTTCACTCTGTTAATTTTTTCCTTTGATACACAGAATTGTTTAAGTTTGATTGAGTCACATTCGTCTATTTTTTTCTTTTTTGGCCTGTTCATTTTGTGTCATATCCAAGAAATCATTGGATTTCAATATCATGAAAATTTCTCCATTTTCTATTAAGACTTTTATAGTTTTAGGTCTTACGTTTAGATTTTTAATCCATTTTGAGTTAACTTTTATATATGGTATAAGGATCCAACTTTATTATATTGTATGTGAATATCCATTTTTTTCCCCAGCACCATTTGTTGAAGAGACTGTCCCTACTCTTTTTTTTTCTTAATTTATTTATTTTTAGTTGAAGGATAATTACAGTATTGTGTTGGTTTCTGCCATACATCAACATGGATCAATCATAGTTATACATATGTCCCTTGTTCCTTCTCTTTTGCATGGTGTTGGCACCTTTACTAAGATCATTTGATTATGCACTCAGAAGTTTATTTCTAAGCTTGCCATTTTATTCCACTGGTCTGTATGTCCAATGTACACCAGTACCATGCCATTTTGACTAAGGTAGCTTTGTAATATGTTTTGAAATCAGGGATTTTGAGTCTTCCAACTTTGTTTTTGTTTTTCAAAATTATTTTGGCTATTTGGGGCTTCCCAGGTGGCTCAGTGGTAAAGAATCCACCTGCCAGTGCAGGAGCCACAGGAGATGCAGGTTCAGTCCCTGTGTTAGGAAGATCCCCTGGGGGAGGAAATGGCAACCCACTCCAGTATTCTTGCCAGGACAATCCCATGGACAGAGGAACCTGGCGATCTACAGTCCACGGGGTCACAAAGAGTCAGACATGACTGAACATGAGATCCCATATGCATTTTAGGATGAATTTTTCTCCTTTAGCCAAAAAAAAAAAAAAAAAAAAATTGGAATTTTGATAGAGATAGGACTAAATAATCTTTGAAGTTTCCTTGTGGTATTAAAATAATTGAAATATAGTAATATGTGTATCGCTAAAGTAGAAGTTCAGCTCTGGGACTGTGAGTTTTTACCTCTAGAGGAACATTTATTCAGCATCTACTACATGCCAAGCATGCACCAATTCTGGGAGAGACCTCATTAGTGTTCTTATCCTGCTCTACATGAAAAGCCAGGATTTCAGCAGGAATATGAGCCCAGGGCTGTGTCCTTATAGAGCCTGTGCTTTTCTCACATTACCTACATGCCTCCTCCTCCATCTCCTGGCAACTTCCTAAAAGTAGACAAACCCAAAAGTGATGAGAGTTTATCTTTTCATTGGTGCCACAACATGTGTCAGGGTGCTACTTGCTACTGTGTTTCAGGGGTTGTCACAGAACTTTTTAATTAGTTGCTTATGTATATTTGAATACGTAGTATTCTTTGGAGGAACATGCCTAAGAGAACTACGATGTTTGAGTTTACTTTTATTTTTTAAATGAATAAAGTCCCACCTGGGACTTCTTATCATTCATGTGTATGTGACCAAATTCTTGCTGAGAAGAATGGAATAACCCTTCTCCCAACCATCTCTTCTCTGTGTTCTACTCAAGATTTCCAATCCTGAGCGAGTAATGCAAGTGCTCCAGGATCATGCTGCAAAGACAGTCTTGCTGGCTTCATCTCATCCAACATGTGTGGCTTCCCAGGGCAACTATGACCAAATCTGGGAGACTATTTATAGCAACATCAACCTCTACCAGGTACAACAGGAAGAAATAACCAATATGCCTTTCTGTTCAACTCACCACCTGTTTATAGACCTTAGAAATTTACTTTGGTAGGTTTTTAGAGATCTTCCCCCAAAAGAGGAATATAAAGAAGTATAATACAATATGTTCTTGCTACCAAGGTTTATACTCAAGGGATAAGTACCAATGCAGAGTTGCGCACTCTAGTGCTGAATACTAGTGAGTTGGACATGGCTCAGATGGTAAAGCATCTGCCCACAACTCAGGAGACCCGGGGTTCAATCCCTGGGTTGGGAAGATCCCCTGGAGAAGGAAATGGCAACCTACTCCAGTATTCTTGCCTGGAAAATCCCATGGACGAGCCTGGTAGGAGAAATCTTTTCCTATAGTCCATGGGGTTGCAAAGAGTCGACCATAACTGAGTGACTTTACTTTCACTTTCACTGTCTTTAAATATTGTGAGTGTTTACAGGGAGTGTGGTCTTCACAGGGTTGGTTCTATTGGGGGAAATCTCTTGAAGGAGGAGGAAATTGAGCTGGGCTTGAAGGAAGCAAACTTTCTGCCTTAGTCTCATTCAACACATGTGGCTTCCCAGGGCAACTATGACCAAATATGGGAGATTTGGTCATAAATATATAGCAACATCAACCTCCACCAGGTACAACAGGAAGAAATAACCAATATGCCTTTCTGTTCAACTCACCATCTGTTTATAGACCTTAGAAATTTTCTTTGAGCCACTAGAGACTTCCCTGCTGGCTCAGATGGTGAAGCGTCTGCCTACAAGGCAGGAGATCCAGGTTAGTCCCTGGGTTGGAAAGATCTCCTGGAGAAGGAAACGGCAACCCACTCCAGTATTCTTGCCTGGAAAATCCCATGGATGGTGGAACCTGGTAGGCTACAATCCATGGGGTCACAAAGAGGCAGACATGACTGAGCGACTTCACTTTCACTTTCTGAAGGAAGCATGAGGCTTAGGAAAGTGGTAGTGGAGAAGGAAGTAGGCAGCCTATTCTAGAAGAGAAACTTGAACAACAATGCAGAGGAGATACTGTATATGGAGTGTTCAAGCTCAGTTGGGTTGAGTGGAAGATTCATGTGGAAATAGAGTGAAGAGAAGTTTTTTTTAACAGGGAGGAGAGGTACCTTGTGAATGCCCAGAATTCCAGACTAAGGAATTTGTGCTTAATCCATAGGAGGATTAATGTGGCAACTGGGTATCATTTGGATTGAAAGAGGGAAAGATTGGAGGCAGGGAAGTCAGATAGATAGCTACTATATAGGATAGGCATGGAGTTTACCAATGAAGGAAAGTTTCTATACAAAGCTAGTGGATACTTATCTTTGCAACGGAACTATAAGATTTTTTAAAATTTATTTAGCTGTGTTGGGTCTTAGTTGCAGCATTCAGGCTCCAGAGAGCACAGACTCTGTAGCTATGGCACTGGGGCTCAGTTGCCCCAAGCCATGTGAGATCTCAGTTCATGAACCAGAGATCGAACCCATCGCAGGGAACCCATCGTTCCCTGCATCGCATGGCAGATCCTTAACCTTTGGACCATGAGCAAAGTGCATTAGAGCTATAAGATTTTTTGAAGCTGTTCAGTTCAGTTCAGTCACTCAGTCATGTCTGACTCTTTGCAACCCCATGAATTGCAGCACACCAGGCCTCCCTGTCCATCACCAACTCCCGGAAGACACTCAAACTCACGTCCATTGAGTTGGTGATGCCATCCAGCCATCTCATCCTCTGTCATCCCCTTCTCCTCCTGCCCCCAATCCCTCCCAGCATCAGATCTTTTCCAATGAGTCAACTCTTCACATGAGGTGGCCAAAGTACTGGAGTTTCAGCTTTAGCATCATTCCTTCCAAAGAACACCCAGGACTGATCTCCTTTAGGACGGACTGGTTGGATCTCCTTGCAGTCCAAGGGACTCTCAAGAGTCTTCTCCAACACCACAGTTCAAAAGCATCAATTCTTTGGTGCTCAGCTTTCTTCACAGTCCAACTCTCACATCCATACATGACTACTGGAAAAACCACAGCCTTGACTACATGGACCTTTGTTGGCAAAGTAATGGCTCTGTTTCTGAATATACTATCTAGGTTGGTCATAACTTTCCTTCCAAGGAGTAAGTGTCATTTAATTTCATGGCTGAGATCACCATCTGCAGTGATTTTGGAGCCCCCAAAAATAAAGTCTGACACTGTTTCCACTGTTTCCCCATCTATTTCCCATGAAGTGATGGGACCAGATGCCATGATCTTAGTTTTCTGAATGCTGAGCTTTAAGCCAACTTTTTCATTCTCCTCTTTCACTTTCATCAAGAGGCTTTTTAGTTCCTCTTCACTTTCTGCCATAAGGGTGGTGTCATCTGCATATCTGAGGTTATTGATATTTCTCCCGGCAGTCTTGATTCCAGCTTGTGCTTCTTCCAGCCCAGTGTTTCTCATGATGTATTCTGCATATAAGTTAAATAAGCAGGGTGACAATATACAGCCTTGACATACTCCTTTTCCTATTTGGAACCAGTCTTTTGTTTCATGACTGGAATGCAAAAGTAGGAAGTCAAGAAACACCTGGAGTAACAGGCAAATTTGGCCTTGGAATACAGAATGAAGCAGGGCAAAGGCTAATAGAGTTTTGCCAAGACAACACACTGGTCATAGCAAACACCATCTTCCAACAACACAAGAGAAGACTCTACACGTGGACATCACCAGATGGTCAACACCGAAATCAGATTGATTATATTCTTTGCAGCCAAAGTTGGAGAAGCTCTATACAGTCAGCAAAAACAAGACCGGGAGCTGACTGTGGCTCAGACCATGAACTCCTTATTGCCAAATTCAGACTTAAATTGAAGAAAGTGGGGAAAACCATTAGACCATTCAGGTATGACCTAAATCAAATCCCTTATGATTATACAGTGGAAGTGAGAAATAGATTTAAGGGACTAGATCTGATAGACAGAGTGCCTGATGGACTATGGATGGAGGTTCATGACATTGTACAGGAGACAGGGATCAAGACCATCCCCATGGAAAAGAAATGCAAAAAAGCAAAATGGCTGTCTGAGGAAGTCTTACAAATAGCTGTGAAAAGAAGAGAAGCAAAAAGTAAAGGAGAAAAGGAAAGGTATAAGTATCTGAATGCAGAGTTCCAAAGAATAGCAAGAAGAGATAAGAAAGCCTTCCTCAGCGATCAGTGCAAAGAAATAGAGGAAAATGACAGAATGGGAAAGACTAGAGATCCCTTCAAGAAAATTAGAGATACCAAGGGAACATTTCATGCAAAGATGGGCTCGATAAAGGACAGAAATGGTATGGACCTAACAGAAGCAGAAGATATTAAGAAGTGGCAAGAATACACAGAAGAACTGTACAAAAAAGATCATCCTGACCCAGATAACCATGATGGTGTGATCACTCACCTAGAGCCAGACACCCTGGAATGTGAAGTCAAGTGGGCCTTAGAAAGCACCACTACGAACAAAGCTAGTGGAGGTGATGGAATTCCAGTTGAGCTATTTCAAATCCTGAAAGATGATGCTGTGAAAGTGCTGCACTCAATATGCCAGCAAATTTGGAAAACTCAGCAGTGGCCACAGGACTGGAAAAGGTCAGTTTTCATTCCAATCCCAAAGAAAGGCAATGCCAAAGAATGCTCAAACTACCGCACAGTTGCACTCATCTCACACGCTAGTAAAGTAATGCTTAAAATTCTCCAAGCCAGGCTTCAGCAATTCGTGAACCGTGAACTTCCAGATGTTCAAGCTGGTTTTAGAAAAGGCAGAGGAACCAGAGATCAAATTGCCAACATTCGCTGAATCATCGAAAAAGCAAGAGAGTTCCAGAAAAACATCTGTTTCTGCTTTCTTGACTATGCCAAAGCCTTTGACTGTGTGGATCACAACAAACTGTGGAAAATTCTGAAAGAGATGGGAATACCAGACCACCTGACCTGCCTCTTGAGAAACCTATATGCAAGTCAGGAAGCAACAGTTAGAACTGGACATGGAACAACAGACTGGTTCCAAATAGGAAAAGGAGTACATCAAGGCTGTATATGTGAAGCTGTAATCAGCTATTATTTGTTTGTTGCTCTAAAAAAAAGAGTTTTGTTTCATTTGCTGTTTAAGATAGCAATACAAGTGTGTTTATAGTCTGAGTGGAAGGAGGAGTGGAGAAGAGATGAAAAACATCAAAGAATAAATTTAAGAAACTGATGACCCTGGGGGAATGAGATGAAGAAACCAGGCAGAGGAGTAATTTTGAGAAAGGGAGGATGGCGTCAGTTCCCTTGCGGTGAATGAATTTTCAGGTGCAGAAAGGTACATAGAATTTTCAGGTGCAGAAAGATAAGATACAGGAGCTTGTGAATGGCCCTGACTCATTCAGAAAGAGGAGGAAGAAGTCAGCATTAGTAAGGTGGACAGTGTGAGTGACACATGAGGAGGTGTATCACTATGGGGAGGCCACAGAACCACTAGTGAGAAAAAAATAGAAGGATGACAGTGTAGTTCACAGAGCCCAGTTGAAGTAAGAGGACATAAATTTATAGTGAGCCCATTCTGCATAATTACTACTTTCATCCCTAAAGATAATTATAGAGTGACTAAAAATTACACATAAAGTCACAGGTATAGAGAAGTTTAGTAAAATGCTAGAGGAAGAAGCACTATCGTGGTCCACCATCTGGGGGTGGGCATGGGGGAAAAGTGAAGCCTGAAATGCATCTAATGAGTTTCAGGTTGACTGTAAGCTAACACAGGCCGGAAGCATGCCCGTGTCCACACACGCACCTTCTATACCTTTTCAATCTAGAAACTCTAGAGCATCTAATGAATAATGAGTTGGCCACACAGACCAGGAAGAGATGCAGCCTACCATATCATGGCTCTCCCTGGCCCCTGAATTGCCCAACAGGGTGTGCAGCTACCAGTGATAGCCCCTCCTCAGCTAATATTCTGCCAGAGTTGAAAAATTTGCCACATGGTTCATATTCCATTGCCATTTCACAGTGAGATATATGTCAGCATTCAAGAAGACCTTCTACTAACAAAGGGACATTTTAAAAACATCTTGCTCTTCTGCTTCTTGAACCAGACTTGTGGGGAAGGAGACAAGGAGTATGGAAAAAGGGAGTGGGGTGAAGGCAGAGTCAACTCAAGTATCTCTGAACAGGACCTCTGTTCCTAGGATCCTGATAGTCAAAGATGCTGATGAAATTACCCAGGAAGTTCTGATATTAACATCTGAGGGCCATCACCACAAATCTGTTTTCTTCCTTGGCTGTGACAGCAGAGGAAACTAAACTCCTCGGGGCCAATAGGATGAAAGGAGGGTGGAAAGAAGATAAAGAATATCACTTTCTGGCTAGTTCAGTTCAGTTCAGTTGTTTAGTCATGTCCAACTCTTTGCAACCCCATGAACCACAGCACACCAGGCCTCCCTGTCCATCACCAGCTCCCGGAGTTTACCCAAACTTATGTCCATTGAGTTGGTGATGCCATCCAACCATCTCATCCTCTGTCATCCCCTTCTCCTCCTGCCCTCAATCTTTCCCAGCATCAGGGTCTTTTCAAATGAAAAGGTCTTATCTGGCTAGTTACTGACTTGTAAAACTGTTCTTGAAATTGACCAAAGGAAGAGAAATGTGAGTGCTGTATTTTTAAGCTGATTTATGGTATATAGACCCAAAGAGACTTAGAATATCTGTAGAGTCTAGAAGTGGAACATGGGAGGAAACATAACACACATACACACACACACACACACACACACACACACACACATTACCCATATTAGTGTCAAAAAAGTTTTTCAGTTGCCTATTCATTTGTTCAGTAATAATTGCATGGCTACTGCTTTAGTGCCAGGAATTGTGCTGGCTTAGGGAATGAAACATGCAATTAACAAGTGAACAAAGAAGTAAATGGCGGATTCATTTCGATATTTGGCAAAACCAATGCAATATTGTAAAGTTTAAAAATAAAATAAAATTTAAAAATAAATTAAAAAAAAAAAGAAGTAAATCTGCATCTCTAATGTGTGGGTGCCGTGCAGAAAACCAAGAAGTAGAGGGCAATGGGGTAGAGAGGAGCACCCTCTGGTAGGGAGTTCAGCCAAGATCTTTCAAAAAAGGGTTCATCTGAACTGAAATTTGATGAACAAGGAATCAGCCATGCACACAAGCTGTGAAAGAGGTATCCAAGTAGGGAACAGAAAATAGGACAGGGTTTAAAAAGCAAATCCTGAGGCAGCAACCAATAGGCAGCGGCCATCTTCTTTCACGTTTTCCTGTGGGTGATACTTTGTGAACTCCAGTATTTCTGCTTTGGTCAAGCACTTTATACAATATCAGTGCATCAGTGGTAATGTTGTTGCCGTTCTGAATGTTGAATACTAGTGAGATGAAATTAGGATTAAGTAAAAGGTGGCAACTGGGAATGTGGGTATGAATTTTAAAGCTCTGTTACTATTTTGCAAGCACGTAGCAGTCAAGTTGGAAAATCCCATGGACCGGGGAGCCTGGTGGGCTGCAGTCCACGAAGTTGCTAAGAGTCGGACATGACTGAGCGACTTCACTTTCACTTTTCACTTTTATGCATTGGAGAAGGAAATGGCAACCCACTCCAGTGTTCTTGCCTGGAGAATCGCAGGGACAGGGGAGCCTGGTGGGCTGCCATCTCTGGGGTCGCACAGACTCAGACACGACTGAAGTGACTTAGCAGCAGCAGCAGCAGCAGTCAAGTATGAATTTTAGTGTGTATATGCTGAGCAGCATCCTGATTCTGAACACTAATATCCTATGAAAAATAACTTTCTTAAAGCCCTTCTGCATGAAAGAAAGCAAACCTCACAGTACCGTTCATTTTGACAGTTCTGAGAGAATACAGGCACTAACTGCACAGCAACTTCAGAACAGTTTTTGAAAAATTCTTAGTGAATACTCTTGGCCAGTAACCTCTCTTTCGAGAGTTTTTTTTTTTTAATTTTTGAGTAGTTTTAGATTTACAGATGAGAAGGCAATGGCAACCCACTCCAGTACTCTTGCCCGGAAAATCCCATGGGTGGAGGAGCCTGGTAGGCTGCAGTCCATGGGGTCGCTAGGGTCGGACACGACTGAGCGACTTCACTTTCACTTTTCACTTTCATGCATTGGAGAAGGAAATGGCAACCCACTCCAGTGTTCTTGCCTGGAGAATCCCAGGGACGGGGGAGCCTGGTGGGCTGCCGTCTATGGGGTCGCACAGAGTTGGACATGACTGAAGCGACTTAGCAGCAGCAGCAGATTTACAGAAAGATTGCAAAGACAGTACAAAGAATTTCCAAGTACAAAGAGTTCTCAGGGCACCACAATGCGTTGGATTGTCACATCTCCCCAGTCTCCTCAGGTCTGTGCCTGTTCCTTAGTCTGTCTTTGTTTATCATGACCTTGACAATCTTTAGCAGTACTGGCCAGGCAACCTGTAGAATGTTTCCTAATTTGAGTTTGTCAGATTTTTTTTAGTGGTTACACTGGGATTATAGGTTTTGGGTAAGAACACCCCAGAGGTGAAGTGCCCTTCTCATCACATCATATCAGAGAAAAACGCCACCAACATGACATCATTGGGATGTTCATTCTGACCACATGGTGAAGCTATTAATGTTTGCCAGGTTTCTTCATTGTAAAGTTACCATTTTTCTCTGTAAGGAGTTTCTAAAAAATCAACTTTGAACTACAAAAGTAAAAACTAAATGTACTAATGGGGACTCTAGTACTTGTGCCTCCTATTTCACTACCTCAGGTTTATACTGGTATTGCTTCAGCCTTTTCAATGCATTTTCATCCATACATATGTCCCTATTTAAATACATATATGTATATATACACAGTATAATTTTATATTTTAGTTTTCTATATGAACCATCTGTCATACCCTATGGATATTTTTCTGCAATGTACTTTTTTCACCAAACAGTACGTCTTAGAGGCTTGTCTCTGCTGTTCTTTTTAATGGCTGCACTATACCTTCTTATATACTATGATCTCACAGCCACCCTTCTATGGATGCTTGTTGTAATTTTACCCCTATTATTAATAGAAATCATGGTTACTGAACTTTCTTGTTTATGCCTCCTGTGCAGAGATGTGTCTCTTTTGCATAGATATTTAGAAGCTGACTTTCTAAGTTACAGAATGTGCACATTTGAAATTTTTCATAAATCCTGCCAAAGTGGTAATACCAATTTTCCTAATTAGCAAGTTATAAGAAAATCTGTTTTCCCACATCCATTTTAACATCGAATATGCTTGTCTAAATATTGATAATGTTTGTCATGTTTCTATTACAGTGTAAATTGGCATTTTATTTAATATTAGCATGGAAGACTGGCCACTCTTTGTAAACACAACTCTAATTTGACATTCACGTAAAGATCTAGGTTTGGGAGGTAAAGAAACAATATCAAAATTTCATGTCATTGTTAATTGACAAAAGTATATAACTAGAAAGAGATAATTCTGATCCAAATGGACTGCATTTTTGGATATTCTTTTGAAGAAAACTTAATTTAACTGCAGTCCTGATCAGAAGAAGAATCAGCTAGTCCTGCATGGATCTTCCCAGACCTGTAATTAAGTCATTGTGTCCAATGCCATTCTCCCCCCAAACACCTGTTTATGAAAATGGCTTTGTATGGACATTAAATACTGCTACTGATCATATTTCTAAGATATGGTTTAAATTGGTCACTGTTCTTTAACTTTATGGTAAAGTGTCAAAAAACACTGTATCCTTTGCTTCTTCTTTTGCTTCTTCTCACTGGCCACACCAAAGAGGGAAGAAGAGGATAGCCATTTTCCCCTATCTCTGTTCTTGTTCCCCTCCATCTCCAGCGATAATGTGTGAGTATGTGGTGTGCGCTCACAAAAGTGGTGTTGTATGTTCCCTGAACTTGTATAGGAAGTTCATGGAAACATGAAACACCTTTTTCCTGGCTTCCCTCATTAAGTTCAGCAGAACATTTTAAAAAGAAACATTTTGTTATGACAATAATGACATGTATTTATCACAGAAAATTTGGAAATATAGAAAAGTTCAAGGAAGAATATACAGATCGCCCATTATTTTATCACCCCAATATAACAGTATTGCTAGCATTTGGTCTATATCATCCGTCCAGTCTTTTTATTCTGTGGGTATACACAAGTAAACTGTAGAGACATTTGGGCAGGTGGGAAATACTTAATAGGCTTACTTTCCCCCTAATTATTCCCTCCACTCTATTTCCCACTCCACTGCCCCTGCCAGTTTTCCAGGAGAAAATGAGATTTGCAATCAGTGGAAATCTCAGAACTGTCAAAATACATGAACTCAGCCATTCTGGTGAAGATCCAGACACAAGGTAGAGTAAATGTCAAAGTACCTACCCAGGAAGAGAGAAAGAACACAGTTGGTGACGTTCTGCTTTCTCATCAGCCCTCTGCTAACCTGCTTTGTGTCCAGTTCTCTTAGGGAAATACACTTGTGGACTTTCAGCATTTCCTGAGCAGTTTGTCTCTGTGGGCTATGGTTAGCTCATTGTTCCCGGAGGATGCTGGGCTCTCTGTCTTTACTCACCCTAGCCTGCTGTGCCCCCTTCCTTTCTTCCCAGTGACCTGCCAGTCCAACAGTATGTTTGTAGTTTGTTCAGTCATTCCTTCAAAGTCATTCACTGTAACTTGACGTCACTTTCTATTCCTTTGTGTGTAATTCTGGGTAATTTTAGAAGCCTGAAAGAGTCACAAACCTATCAGAGAAAAGCTATGGCTCCTAGCCTACCCCCTGGAGCCTGGAAATGTCATCTTGTCTGGGACAAGACTAGATTAGAGAGCTTCAGGGTTCCAAACATCTACAAATGCATGGGTCTTCTTTTCATAAAATGAATCATAGTAAAAATAGTGACCTCTAATTTATTTTAGAAACCCAGATTTTCATATGTCAGGTTGAAATCGATCATAATGCTCTTCTACTTGTTCATGTAAATATGCCTTGGATCAAGAGATTTACTTTTGTGATAACCCAACTTTGATTTTGTTAATAAGATTGCAAATGTTTATGTAATTCAACTAATGCTACTTTTTTCCTAGAATGAAAACACTAAGGAAGATGACCTTTCAGTGCAACGAGATGAAAATGACCCAGCACTAATAAATCTTAGCCAGTGTGCTAATAAGCCTGTGAAGCAGAAGAAAGAGACAGGGTAAAATGAAATCACTTAATGGTGACTCAAGAAAATGGATTAAACACTGGGAAAAAACTGAATGATTAATATGTCAGTTACAAGTTAACTAAAAAATATTTAAGGCTGAAATAAAAGTAGTGTTATAGCCGACCAGGTAACTAATGTTTCACCCTAGGACTAAATTTTTAATGAGAGTGATTGCTAAGAGAAATTTCTTTTAAATTTGTACATATAGAGCCATTATTTTCCTTCCAGTGGATTTTAAGAGTAGCTATTGTGAAATTAAATAAAATGACTTTAGTATGCTGTATGTGAATTTTCTCAACCACTTTGAGGTGAAAGGCATTTGTTCTGTTTTTCCTGCCTGCTAAAGTTACAGTTATGCAGTGGCCCTACAGCTGCTGGGCTTGGATGACGGGACTGGGCCCAGTAACAGGGATCCTGTCCTGATGAGGGGGACCTACTTGTCCTTTCTGTATCTGCGTCACCTGAGGATCCGGGAGCTGCAGGTATGTGGATGGTCTTGCATGCATCTGAATTGTTTGGTTGTCTGTAAAGGGGGCTTTCCTGCTGCTCCAGTAATGTGCATTTTTACACTTTGTTCTGATTCTTCCATGAAATCAGGCCTTTTGGAGGGTGGTATGTTCCTCTCTCAGCAGTAGGGTTGACCTGCCAACTTCTGGGACCCTAGTAAGTTTCACTGTGTAGGGTGGGCCAGCAAAGGCAGGGTCATGACCCTGTTCTTTCTTTGTTTCAGCGCATCTGCTTAGGAATTCTGAACTATTTTAGATCTGTTGAGCGAACACTGACGATCAACACTTCAGGCCTTACCTTGGTTTCAGGGAGCCTGGTCCCTACCTCAGAAGACAGTTCCTGGGTAAATAAAGCAAAAGGAGGCATGGGCACCTCGCAAGGCCTAGGCGCTCACCACTATGCCCACGGGACACCTGCCGAGCACAGGGTGAGGATTGTGTTACAGTTTTTTTCCCATGATTATCTTGTCTTCTAAGCCACTTCTTCTTAGCACCTGGAATCAGTTAAAATGATGAAGTAACAGGTGAGAGTTTCTAGGAAAATAACTTTTTTGAAAAATTGCAGTGAAAAGGGAAATGGCTTTTTAACCACAATAAATACAGTGTCCACTTGAGAGCAGGACATAGGCAGAGAACATGAAGGCCTGGAAACCACAATAGGAAGGAAGCAGGCATTTCAGCTGCTGATTTATCCACTTTATAGTGAACAGACCAAGAGGAGCCCTTTCAGAGAACCACATGTCCTTACAGAGAAATTCTTATAAGACCCTCCTTGACATTGCAAGAAGTATTTTTTTTTTTTTTTTGCCTCTTTTCTGTTTCCTAAGCCCCAATTAAAAAAAAAAAAAAAGATTAAAAAATAAATGTAGGAAAAAAACTTGAAAGATACAAATATTGGATTCTTCTATCCCTCCTAAAACCTGCTAGTCCCTTGGTGCTTTTAATATCTCTTGGATATATTTTTATATAATCTCAAAAAAATCATATTAAATCTCATATTAAATCCCTTTCTTTGGGAGTAAAGCTGAAAAATATATTTTCTTGAAATATTGTAGACACTTTTGCAATATGTTCATCTTAATCTCCAGAACGTTTATTCTTGATGGTAGGATTTAATATGAATTTTTCATCTTCTTAGAAGATACTAGCTTGACAAATGTGAAAAATAATATCTACTTAGCTACTAAATAGGTCATATTTTAAATTTGTATGACTGTTGACTTGTTTTATTAAGGATATGAAATCTTATTATCAACTGTTGCTCATATGCAGTCTGGAGTAGTGCTGTCCAGTAGAAATACAACACAAACCACAGATGTCATATACAATTTTCTAATAGCCACATATAAGAAACATGAAATTAATTTTAATAATGTAATCTATTTAAACCCAGTGTATTTAAAATATCATCCTTCTAACATGTAATCAATATAAAGAAATCATTGATGAGATATTATATATTTTTTCATACTAAATCTTCAAAACCGGTTGTTAGTATGCAGCTCATATGTACAGGTATAGTACCTCTCAACTCAGACAAGCCACATTTCATGTGCTCCGTAGCCACATGTGATTAGAGCCTACTGTATTGAATAATTCAGCTCTGGATATTAGAAAACATTTTCTTAGTTTTCCTGCCTAGTCATTTCAAGTCCAACTTACTAAGTAACTGGGAAATTCTTCTTTTTGGTCTTCTTCCCTATCAATTTCCCCCTCCCCTCTCCTCACTGTACACAGATTTCCCTTTTTACCTTTCTTCCTTCTTCCCTTGATCGTAATTTATGGTGAGCCAAGTTCAGTTAATATGTCCCTCAGTGGAACTGGAGAGGAGGGTTAAGACACTTTTGAAACAAACACACCCATAAAACAAACACATCTTTTGTCTTGCTAATATCCAGCCTGTCTTATACCACATCTGGGTGTGTTATTTGCTAATAGATTAAAAAAAGATCTTTCTTACCACTGCTCCCCTCTCCCAGTTTGTTTGTTCTAGGATGGGGTAGGGTGGAAAGGAAGGAGGAGAGGGAAGACAAATCCTATCCTGTCTCATTGATTGTAGGAGGAGTTTCTCAAGGGTAACACAGTTTTTCTTTCCTATGGTCTCACAAATGGTAGGAATAACATCACCCTTAAGAAACTGCCAGCAGGTACTACTTTAGTGTGAGAAACTCAAGGAGGTAGCCTTTCTTCGAGGTCTTTAATAGGACCATGTGATTTAGCTGCACTCCTTGTATGTGGCCATGTCAGCATTTAATCTAGAATGCCCAGACTAACTATGTGATTCTTTCTCATGTAGAGGATGGAAGGAACAGATGCTAATTTGTTGGACTGATCTTACCAGGCCAGGGCTAAGGCTACCTGGAGAAAGATTTTTGGGCTTAGCAGCCAGCAGAGGTAAAGAAGAAGCAACTGAGATGGAAACCCTCTTCCCTGGGCCCAGTGTGTTTGATCCCATAAGGAAAATCTTAGGCTGGTATTAACACACATTTGCTCAACGATAATACCAAAAAAGGAAAGCCCCTACGGCCTGTCATGGGCACTTTGCCACGTGCCTACTTTAGGCATGTGGCAGAGCAGAAAGGGCCCCAGAATTAGAGGCAGCAGGCTTTTCCTGGCTGTTTGACCTTGAGCATGCTTCTTCAGGCACGTAGGCCTGACACCTCATGGCATGTTCAGTATCTGCCTGGATTTGACATGCCGGTATCAGAGACTGTTGTAGCAAGTAGTGGGAGATGAAGCTGCAGAAGAAAAGAGACCATGAAAGGCTAGGCTCTCCTCAGGATATGGAGCTAATTTCAAGATTGGTGAGGAAGAGATAATTTTAAATAAGAAAATGGCACTCCTCTTTGCTTTATAAGTTTCTCAAGATCTTTGCCCAAACATAATCATGTTTATTCCTTTGCTTGAACTGTTCATGGATTTTTCTATTCTCACAAGATAAAGTCCAAGCCTCTTGGTGAAGTGTACAAGGCTGGGTGCAAGCTGGCCCCTGCCAACCTCTCAGACCTCATTTCCCCCCTCCTGTCCCTATACCTTCATTCTTACGGACCTGGGCCTGCCCTTCCTCTGAAGGGGCAGAGCTGTTCATGCCTCTGAGTCTTATATATAACTGCCCTTTTGTCCCTCACCTCCTCTCCTTGATAAAGGCTTACTCTATTCAAGTCCATTCAAACATTACCTCTCTGAGAAGTCTTTCTTATATCTCTATACAGAGCTTAGTGCTTCTTCCTCTGATTTATCTACCTACATTACAGCACATGACTCATTCCATGAGCCCATCATTCATTCATTCTCCCATTCATATACCCCACAAATGTTCTGACCAATAAATATACTAGGCACTAGGTATACAGCAGTAAACAAAACTGTCACAAATTCTTGCCATTATGGGACTATTTAATGGAAAGAGACAGATATTAAATAAGTAAGTGACATTGTAGAATGGCTAAAGGTTTGACACCAAGGTTTCTCCAGAAATCCTAGGCCCTTGCAGTTGGGAGGTGCCAGTGGACTGTGAGCAGAAGTGACATGTGTCACTTCAGTCCAAAGCATGTAAAGGCTGACCCATGACCCTCCAGCTCTCTTCCCCTGCTGCAGCCAGTGGAAGGCATGTGTCAAGCCACAAAATAGAAACATCCTAGATCCTTGGGTCACTGCTAGAAGAGAGAAGCCTAGAAAGCAACTAGTCCTGCAGTGAGCTCTGCCTGAGTTAGAAATTAATTTGAAATGTTGACTACTGAGCTTTAAGGTTGTTTGTCACAGAATAACCTAGCCTTTATGAACTGGTAAAGATGGTGATAGAAGCTGTGGTGAAAAATTAAGTAGGATAAGGGGATAGAGAGTTGGTGATAGGATATTGCAGGTGGAAGGGAGATGATCAGGGAAGGCCTTAATGAGAAGGTACAATCTGAGTAAAGACCTGAAGGAAATCAGGAAGCAGACCATGTGACTGACTGGGAGAAGAGTGCCAGGCAGAGGGGAGAGCCAGTGCGAAGGCCCTGAGGCAGAACTGTGTCCAGCAGTGTTATAGGAACAGCAAGGAGCTTAGTGCAGCAAATGAGGTTAGAGAGATTGGAGCGCATTACACAGGGCCTTGTGGATCATTCTGAGGACTTTGAGTGAAAAGAAGAGCCCTTGGAGAGTTTTGAGAGTGATGTGATTTGACTTTTTTTTTTTTTTTAACATCTTTGCTGCTGTATTGGGAATAGACTGAAGGGCTGAGCAGAGACTAGCTACTACATTGATCAAACTAGAGACACTATATCTGAGAAGACGCAGGATGAGAAATGGTTAGGTTCTGTATGATTTCCAGGCTGCTGGGATGTAGAATATGAGAGAAGTCATTGTTGATTCCAAGGTTTTGGCCTGAATATCTGTAAGTTTGGAGTTGCCATCATCTATGACGTGGTTAGCACAAGTTTGTTGGGAAGATCAGGCTCTTGGTTAAGGGCATTGAAACTTTGCCATTCTTAATAGATGTTCAGGTGGCAAAAAGCAAATAGAGAGCTGCATATATATCTTTCACCTGCTGCTGCTGCTGCTAAGTCTCTTGAATCATGTCCGACTCTCTGCAACCCCATAGACGGAAGCCCACCAGGCTCCCCCGTCCCTGGGATTCTCCAGGCAGGAACACTGGAGTGGGTTGCCATTTCCTTCTCCAATATTTTTCACCTAGTAGGTATCTAATAAATGTTTGTTGAACAAAAGAAAGACTCTGTTCATAACAGAATAGTTGTGAGGTCACAAAAAGTCTATGTAAATGAAAGTGCTTTGCAGAGTCTATCATACTGTTCAAATTCAGAAAAAAAATAGTTTTGATAAAGTATTATACTCTACAAATGAGGTGGAGACTAGGAGATATTTTTTGTTTTCCTTTTAAAAGATTTAAAATACTGACCCTAAAGATTGAGTCATTCACCGAACAAAGTTTGATGAGTTCTTAGACTGTATTAATATTATTATTAGTAGTAGTACTGTTTATTATTTGAAATTAATGAAAAGATGATTTAGAAAAAGGCAAGATAGTCAGAGAACTGTTGTCTACATTTCCAAAAGGCCTAAACTTTTTGTTAACAAGTGATAGCAGAAACCAGTAGAGTGAAAAGAGTTAATGATGGCCACCAATTTTCCTATAACTACTATACTCAAATAGTTACCTTGACATCAGTAAATTTGCAGACTTAAAAGCATATGAATTATCCCAAAGGTCAGATTATACCTTAGCCAAACAGGTAATTAGTGCCTTCCTTTTCTTGCCACTCCTCCAAGAATAATATTGAAGGATCAACTTTCTACAACACAAAAAGCATTAGAAGGAAGGTCTTCTACATAGCCATGGAAGAAACTAAAATAAAAAGGAAATATTATAATGACTGAACCATAACTCTACATAAGGTAATTTGGCCATCTGGTCTTCAGGTTCATCTTCTATGGACACAAGCATACATTTCAGACACAGGGAGGGAAAAGGAAAAATATGTATGTCTATCTAAAGGGCTCAAACAATGAATTGGGTATAGGGAAAGTGGGGGGGGGGGGCGGGGGGAAGACCATTGAAATAGCTGGTAGCATTAGAGTCAGTGTCTTGACTCTGTTATTGCTTTCTATCAGCTTTAGAACTTAATCCAGTTGCCATTTCTTTAACAGCTCAGAAAATTGTGCTGTACAAGGACACTGAGAAAGGTCTTTTCCAGTGAAGTGCATATAGTAGCATACCATATTAAGTTGTCCCTTGTTTTCCTCAGAGAAGAATTCATTTTGCATAACAGGCTTTAGGAGCTAAATGCCAATAGAAGTCAACATGTAAATCTAAGCAAACTGTTTAATATGTTACATGTAATTTTCTCAGCAGCATTTCTGTTTTCCACTGGTACCTATCATTTCACAAAAAACAATATGTTCACTTTCGGCACTCCTAGACAAAGGAAGCTCCTAATTATCAAAAAGTTTTTGCCTAAAAAAATAGTAAAAAAGTAAACCAAAAGCAACCACCTACCAGAAAAATGTTTAACAATAAAATATCTTCTTGATGGAATATTATGAACCATAGCTATTATTTAGAAATGGTCCTAGTTTTACTTATTAGAATATTTCTGAATTCCAGCTTGAATATTTAAAAATCTATAATTGAATGAGCAACTCATTAAAGAGGAGTCTTTTCAGGGACTTTAAATATTTAATTACCTGGTGTACTTAAACAGGACATAAAAACTGATACAGAGCCAGAGTTTTGAAAGGGCCCACAGAGTACACTCCATCCACCTTTCTGATACTGACAATTATCCATCAATACCAGTAATCATCTGCCCTGTTTACAAAAAGTAAATGATACATCTCCTGAGAGCCAGCATGTAATGACTGCTTAAAATTTATAGATAAATGGATTCTAGCCAACAACTTATTACTGAACAAAGTTTTTATAAGAATGAATAGATAGGGAATAAAAGATTGGGACCCATTGGTTCCATAGTTTAAATGACTTGTGAATATAACAACTAAGAAAAAAATACATATATATATATAAAATAGCAAATGTTGGTAAGGATGTTGAGGAATTGTAACTCTTGTGTATTGTTGAAAGTGAAAGTGAAGTCATTCAGTTGTTTCCGGCTCTGTGACCCCATGGATTATAGCCTACCAGGTTTCTCAGTCCATGGGATTTTCCAGGCAAGAGTACTGGAGTGGGATGCCATTTCCTTCTCCAGGGATCTTCCTGACCCATGGATTGAACCTGGGTCTCCCACATTGTAGGCAGACGCTTTACCCTCTGAGCCACCAGGGTTAGTGGTAATGTAAAGTGGTACAACTGCTTGTGTAAAACAGTATGGTGGTTCCTCAAAAAATTAAAAATAGAACTATCTTATGTCTAGCAATTATATCATATGACCAGCTATCCTATGACCAAGGGCAAAGGGAAGCTGCAACAAGATGGTAGAAGGGGTGCAATCACATACCAGCCAGAGATGCTTGGAGGGCACAAATAAAACTTTGTGTGCACCAGGACCAAGGAAAGGGAGCGGTGACCCTCACAAGAGATGGAGCCACACCTGCCTTTGAGTGTTTGAGGGTCTTCTGTGGAGGCGTGAGTCAGCAGTGGTCTGCCACGGAGACAGAGGCTCTAGAAACAGCAGTCCTGGGAGGCACGTCGTGTGGCATAAGTCCTCTTAAAGGAGATCTCTGTTAGCGCCACTGTAAAGCCACCGGGGAGGCGCCAGGGTGGGGGCGGGGGTGGGGGGCAACTCACAAACTGGAGAACAGTTAAACCAAAGAAGTTCTCATGCTGCTGTGAAAGTTCTAAGCCACACAACAGACTTCCCAACCTGGGGATTTGGAAAAGGGACTGAGTATCCCCAGGGAATCTGACTCTGAAGGTCAGCAGGATTTGATTACAGAACTTCCAAGGACTGGAGAAACAGAAACTCTTGGAGGGCACAAACAAAATCTTGCGCATACATGACCCAGGAGAAAGGAGCAGTGACCCCACAAGAGACTGAGCCAAACTTGCCTGTGTATGCTTGGGAGTTTCTGGCAGAGATATTGTTCAACAGTAGCCTGGAATGGGGTCAAGGGCACTGACTGCAACAGTCCTGGGAGTCCCAGCATGCTGGCATAAGTCTTTTTGAAGGAGGTTGCCATTGTCCCTACCATAGTCTAGCCTCAGGCCAAACTACAGGGAGGGAACACAGCTCCTCCCATCTGCAGAAAATTGGATTAAAGATTTACTGAGCATGGCCTTGCTCACCAGAACAAGACCCAGTTTTCCCCCAGTTAGTCCTCCCCAGTCAGGAAGCTTGCACAAGCCTCTTATCCTCATCCATCACAGGGGAGACAGAATGAAAACCACAATCACAGAAAACTAACCAAGCTGATCACATGGACCACAACCTTGCCTAACTCAATGAAACTATGAGCCATGCTGTGTAGGGTCACCCAAGATGGACAGGACATGGTGGAGAGTTCTGACAAAATGTGGTCCACTGGAGAAGGGAATGGCAAACCACTCCAGCATTCTTGCCTTGAGAACCCCATGAACAGTATGAAAAGGCAAAAAGATATGACACTGAAAGATGAGCCCCCTAGGTCAGTAGTTGTCCAATATGCTACTAGAGAAGAGCAGAGAAATAGCTCCAGAAGGAATGAAGAGGCTGAGCCAAAACGGAAACAGTGCCCAGTTGTGGATGTGTCTGGTGGTGAAAGTTAAGTCTGATGCTATTAAGAACTATATTGCATAGGAACCTGGAATGTTAGGTCCATGAATCAAGGTAAATTGGAAGTGATCAAACAGGAGATGGCAAGAGTGAACATTGACATTTTAGGAATCAGTGAACTAAAATGGACCAGAACAGATGAATTTAATTCAAATGACCACTATGTCTACTACTGTGGGAATAATCCCTTAGAAGAAGTGGAATAGCCCTCATAGTCAACAAAAGAGTTCAAAATGCAGTACTTGGATGCAATCTCAAAAACAACAAAATGATCTTGGTTTGTTTCAAAGACAAACCATTCAATATCACAGTAATCCAAGTCTATGCACCAACTAATAATGCCAAAGAAGCTGAAGTTGAATGGTTCTATGAAGATCTACAAGACCTCCTAGAATTAACACCAAAAAAGAGATATTCTTTTCATCACAGGGGACTAGAATGCAAAAGTAGGAAGTCAAGAGATACCTGGAGTGACAAGTGAGTTTGGCCTTGGAGTACAAATCGAAGCAGGACAAAGACTAACGGAGTTTTACCCAGAGAAGGTGCTGGTCATAGCAAACACCCTCTTCCAAAAACACAAGAGACAACTCTACACATGGACATCACCAGATGGTCAACACCGAAATCAAACTGATTATATACTTTGTAGCCTAAGTAGAGAATCTCTATCAGATCAGATCAGTCGCTCAGTCGTGTCCGACTCTTTGCGACCCCACGAATTGTAGCACGCCAGGCCTCCCTGTCCAACACCAACGCCCGGAGTTCACTGAGACTCACCTCCATTGAGTCAATGATGCCATCCAGCCATCTCATCCTCTGTCATCCCCTTCTCCTCCTGCCCCCAATCCCTCCCAGCATCAGGGTCTTTTCCAATGAGTCAACTCTTCGCTTGAGGTGGCCAAAGTACTGGAGTTTCAGCTTTAGCATCATTCCTTCCAAAGAACACACAGGACTGATCTCCTTTAGGACGGACTGGTTGGATCTCCTTGCAGTCCAAGGGACTCTCAAGAGTCTTCTCCAACGCCACAGTTCAAAAGCATCAAATCCTTGGTGCTCAGCCTTCTTCACAGTCCAACTCTCACATCCATACATGACCACAGGAAAAACCATGTTTTTTTCCTGTATAGAATCTCTATACAGTCAGCAAAAACAAGACTGGGAGCTGACTGTGGCTCAAATCATGAACTCCTTATTGCAAAATTCAGAATTATTTGAAGAATGTAGTGAAAACTACTAGGCCATTCAGATATGACCTAAATCAAATCCCTTATGATTATACAGTGGAAGTGATAAACAGATTCAACAGATTAGATCTGGTAAACAGAGTGCCTGAAGAATTATGGACAGAGGTTCATAACATTGTACAGGAGGCAGTGATCAAAACCATTCCCAAGAAAAAGAAATGCAAAAAGGCAAAATGATTGTTTGAGGAGGCCTTACAAATAGCTGAGAAAAGAGAAGTGAAAGACAAAGGAGAAAAGGAAAGACATACCCATCTGAATGCAGAGATCCAGAGAATAGAGGGAGACATAAGAAAGTCTTTTTAAGTTAACAATGCAAAGAAATAGAGGGAAACAATAGAATGGGAAGGACTAGAGATCTCTTCAAGAAAATTAGAGATAACAAGGGAATATTTCATGCAAGATAGGCACAATAAAGGACAGAAACAGTATGGACCTAATAGAAGCAGAAGATATTAAGAAGAGGTGGCAAGAATATACAGAAGAACTATACCAAAAAGGTCTTAATGAACCACAATGGTGTGATCACTCACCTAGAGCCAGACATCCTGGAGTGTGAAGTCAAGTGGGCCTTAGGAAGCATCACTACAAACAAAGCTAGTGGAGGTGATGGAATTCCAGCTGAACTATTTCAAATCTTAAAAGCAGATGCTGTGAAAGTGCTGCACTCACTATGCCAGCAAATTTGGAAAACTCAGCAGTGGCCACAGGACTGGAAAAGGTCAGTTTTCATTCTAATCCCAAAGAAGGGCAATACCAAAGAATGTTCAAACTACCATACAGTTTCACTCATTTCACATGGTAGCAAAGTAATGTTCAAATACCATCAAGCTAGGCTTCAAAAGTGTAGGAACATAGAAATTCCAGATGTACAAGCTGGACTTAGAAAAGGCAGAGGAACCAGAGATCAAATTGCCAATATCTTGAATCATAGAAAAAGCAAGCGAATAAAAAAAAAAAAAATCTGCTTCATTGACTACGCTAAAACCTTTGCCTATGTGGATTACAACAAACTGTGGAAAATTCTGAAAGAGATGGGAATACCAGACTACCTTACCTGCCTCCTGAGAAACCTGTATGCAGGTCAAGAAGCAACAGTTAGAACCAGACATGGAACAACAGACTGGTTCCAAACTGGGAAAGGAGTATATCAAGGCTGTATATTGTCACCCTGCTTATTTAACTTACATGTAGAGTACATCATGTGAAATACCAGGCTAGATAAATCACAAGCTGGAATCAAGATTGCCGGGAGAAATATCAATAACCTCAGATATGCAGATGATACCATGCTTGTGGCAGAAAGCAAAGAGAAATTAAAGAGCCTCTTGATGAAGGTGAAAGAGGAGACTGAAAAAGCTGGCTTAAAACTCAACAGTCAAGAAACTAAGATCATGGCTTCCAATTTCATCACTTCATGGCAAATAGATGGGGAAACAATGAAAATAGTGACAGACTTTATTTTCTTGGGTTCCAAAATCACTGTGGAAGGTGACTGCAGCCACAAAATTAGAAGATACTTGCTTCTTAGAAGAAAAGTTATGACAAGCCTAGACAGCATATTAAAAAGCAGAGACATTACTTTGCCTACAAAGGTCTGTATAGTCAAAGCTATGGTTTTCCAATAGCCATGTATGGATGTAAGAACTGGACAATAGAAAAGCCTGAATGTGGAAGAATTGATGTCTTCAAATTGTGGTGCTGGAGAAGACTCTTGAGAGTCCCTTGGATAGCAAGGAGATTAAGGTAGTCAATCCTAAAGGAAATCAGTTCTGAATATTCATTGGAAGGACTGATGCTGAAGTTGAAGTCCCATACTTTGGCCACCTGATGTGAAGAACTGACTCATGGAAAAGACCCTGATGCTGAGAAAGACTAAAGGCAGGAGGAGAAGGGGATGGCAGAGAATAAGATGGTTGGATGGCCTCACCAACTCAATGGACATGAGTTTCAGCAAACTCTGGGAGATAGTGAAGGACAGGGAAGCCTGGTTTGTTGCAGTCCATAAGGTCGCAAAGAGTTGGACATGACTGAGCAACTGAACACCAGATGTCTGGCAATTCCACAAAGAAAGAATATGTAGTCTGTGCAAAGGACCTGTGGCCAGAGAAGCACGGTACCCAGAGGAAATCAAAAGAATACATGAATGGCTGGGACACAGTAATCCAGGTGGAAAGTGGTACCAAAAAAATGTAACCCAAGGTTTTTCAACGTTGGCATTATTGACATTTTGGGCCTGATAATTCTTTATTGTGAGAGACTGTCTTGTGCACTGTGGAATATTTGGAAGCATCCCTGGCCTCTACCCACTAGATGCCAGTAGCACCTCCCCTAAGTTATAATAACCAAAAAAGTCTCCAGACATGGCCAAATGTCCTCTGAGGGCAAAAATCACATTTGGTTCAAAACCACTGGAAAGGGATAGGCAGGGAGCAGACCATGTAGGTCCTTTTATGGAGTTTTGTTTTGTACTATGAGCAATGGGAAGCCTTTAGAGGCTTTAGATGTTAAAGGGGAGAATGGATAACATAATCTAAGCTCCATTTCTAAAAGATCCTCTGCTAGTAGTGAATAAAATGGAGGGGAGAAAAAGCCCATGCCAGAAGGAAAGTGGACAGACCATTTAACAGGCTAAACCAGTTTAGAAGCTGCTGGACTAGTTCTAGTGCCAGATGGTGACAGCTTGGACTAGGGTGGTGGGTGGTGTCATTGCAGTTGAATGGATTTGAGACATAGGAAGTAAAATCAACAGGACTTAGTGATAGATTGGACATGTAGGGTGAGATAGAAAGAGATATCTGGAATGATTCGTGCTAGAGGAAGTAGATGGGTGGTGGTGATGTTTACTAAGTGGGGAAGCTGGAGGTGGCTTAGGTTCATGGGGGAGAGCACATGATTTGATCATGTTAAATTTGAGGGGCTTTTGAGATGCCCAGGAACAGATGTTAAATAGATAATTGGATATGTGGGTCTGGAATTCTAGGAGGTCTGGATTGGGATATAAACTGGGGAGCAAATTGTCTAAAGATGGTTATCTCAGCTGTGAAAGTGTACAATCTCCAAGTGAAGGACTATTGGAAGAAAAGATGGAAGTCCTAGGAGCTTGAGTGTGGGCCACTATTTGATGACCTGATAAAGAAGAAATGGCTGAAAAATTGGTGATAGCAAGGAAAATGTGGAGTCCCAGAAAGCCAATGCAGAAAGTGGGTCAATAAGCAGGGAATGCTAAACCATGTCCAATCTTCCTGAGAGAGTACATAAAGATGACTATAGAAAGTCTGCTGGATGGTCATTGTTGGTCTTTGTAAAATTGGTTCGGGTGGCTTGATGGAGACAGGAGCTAGATGGGTGAGGAGTAGGAGGTAAGGAGAAGGAGACAGATGATGTTTTAGGAGGGGTTGGACTGTGAGAAGGAGGGCCATAAAGTGGAACCTGGGGAAGGGTATGAGGATATTTTAAAATAAGAGGGCCAGGAGCATGTATCAGTGTCAGTTGGGAAATCTTTGGTTGAGATGAATTAGATGTCCAAGGAGAAGAGATGCTTCAGAGCAGGAGGGAATGACCTTAGTGAAGGGGAGTGTAATAGGCCCCTACAGTGCATGGTGGGTTTGTGTGTGAATGGAGAAGTGGAGGGGCATCAGCTGAGACTGAGGGAGGGCTGGACATTGGGAGTGGGGAACAGGGTAGGGGAGTTTGAAATTATGAGAGTTATGATGAGAATAATGATTCCCAGGAAGCAATAGGCCCTTGGTCATCTAAAAATAAAATTATGATTGGACTAACTCAAAACTTGTGTTAGTTTCCTAGGGTTGCCATAACAAAGTACCACAAAGTGAGTGGCTCACAACAGCTGGGAGAGAAATTTATTCTCTTACGATTCTGGAAACAGTCCAAAATCAAGGTGTCAGCAGGACCATGCTGTCTCTGAAGGCCCCAGGGGAAAATCCTCATTACCTCTCGGGCTTCTGGTAGTTGTCAGCAATCCTTGGTGTTCTTGGCTTGTAGATGCATTACTCCAGTCTCTGCCTCTGTCTTCATGTGGCCTTCTCTCCTATGTGTCTGTTTCCAGATTTCCTCTTTTTATATGAACACCAGTCATTGGACTGAGGCTCACCTTAATCCAGTATGACCCCATCTTAACTTATGTACATCTCTAAAGACTATTTCCAAATAAGGCCACATTCACAAGTTTCAAGTGGACATGAATTTTAGGAGGACACCAAGTCATGAGATTGTGTTAATGCATTTTAGAAGTATTTATAAGATTAAGAGAAATAGCTGATTATAGATCTCAAGGGCCTCATATACATGTGAGGCCATACATACACATATGGTATCATATGCAACAAACCTTTTAGTGTCTCCACTGTCCCCGTGTGATAGATGAAGAAATGGAGTCTAAAGTCTAAGTGACTTGCTTAAAGTGAGGTCCTGGCAGAGTGCATGCGTGCTCAATCGCTTCAATCGTGTCAGAATCTTTGTGACCTAAATGCTGTAGCCTGCCAGGCTCCTCTGTCCATGGGATTCTCCAAGCAAGAATACTGGAGTGGCCATGGATGGGAATGGCAGCCCACTCAAGTATTCTTGCCTGGAGAATCCCATGGACAGAGGAGCCTAGTGGGCTACAGTCCACAGGGTTGCTAAGAGTTGCACACGACTGAGCATACATGCATACATGATGATGAAGATGAATTTTCTATTCTTACTTAAAGCCCCAACCACCAAAGCCATGCTTTTAATCTGGGTATCATGTGGTACCTTATGCCACGTGGTGAGCCCTCAGAGAAGCAAGCAAATAATAAATTGTATTTCTTGTAAAAAAAAAAATGTTCTTTTCACTGAATTCACATTCTTCATTAAAAAATTTTTTTTAATCATGTATTTATTTTGTTCCCATTACTATTGGAGTCAGATATAAAAAATATTGCCAAGTGTGATAATGAGTTTACCATATATGTTTTTTTTATTAGAATTTTATGGTTTCTAGTCTTACATTTAAGTCTTTAATCATTTTGAGTAAGTTTTTATATATAATATAAAATAATGGTCCAGTTTAATACTTTTGCATGTGGCTGTTCATTTTTCCCAATAAGGAAAAAAGAACTAAAGAGATTGTCCTTATCTTATTGTATATTAATGCCTCTTTTGTGGCAAATTAATTGGCCATATATGTGTTGGTTTATTTCTTGGCTCTATATTCTGTTTCATTTATCCAATTTTTTTATGACAATGTCATACTCTTTTGATTACTATAGCTTTCTAATATAGTTTGAAATCTGTTGTGGGCGGGGGGGAGGAATACTGGAGTGGATTGCCATGCCCTCCTCCAGGGGATCTTTCCAACCCAGGAATCGAACCCATGTCTCTTACACCTCCTGCAATGGTAGGCAGGTTCTTTTACCACTAGCACCACCTGGGAAGCCCCAGGACCTAAACACAGGCACTCTGGCTTCAGAGACCACCTTTATCCCTTGGCTCTATGGTCTACCTTTTCCCAGATAATCCTGAATTAATTATAAAATGTAATCAACTGGTTAATCTATCCATCTTAGGAACTACTCTTCCCTGACATCTTTGTTGTTATCTTTTTCCCTACATATAGCTAGCTCTTTATACATTCATCATGTCTGCAGCTCCATGCTGACAGCCCTGGGTGGGAACAGAAGCCTGCCATTTTGTCCATTTGAGCGGGCAAAATATTGCTCTCCCTGTTCTGGTAACTTCCAGGCTTGGCTTTCTTTCCCAGGTCCAGAGCATCCAATTCATGGAGTTCTCAGAAGTGGAGAACCAGGATGACTACTACACTATGGATGCTGGTTACATCCACACCCAGGACCAGCAAGGAGTGTATGTCATGTATGATGCAGCCTTGAGTGATCTGAAGGACCTAGAGACAGAACTGCTGCTTGTGGCCAGCCATTACATTGAGAGAGAAAAAGGTCAGAAGTCAGATTTTAAAAAATCAACCAGACAAAAATCAACCTATCCAAACGAACAAAAAACGCTAAGGGCTCTATTTAACACCTCCCACCTCAAAATATAAACACATGTATAATAGTTTCGGAAAATTCAATAAGCATTTATACCTCCCCAACACACACCACTCTAGAAAAGATAAAGTTTTGTTTCCAGCTCAAGTCCCCCATTTGTTGGAAACTGTAACTTGGTTATAGTTCTTAGTATTGTTTAGACTCTACTTGTTGCCCAGTAGCATTTCCGCATTACGTACTAGGTGCAGGGCCCTGAGGGAAGCAAAGCAAGCAAGTGAAATTAATGACTTTTTTTTCTAAGTGACAAAAAAAGAAATGATTGACCTTGGGGAAACTGCAGTTAGAAGCAGAGATATTTCTGAGTTCCTAACAAAAAACCACCAGGATGCAAGAAGACCTGGCTAGGAAAATGTCAGACAAGCCCCAGAGGGAGAAAGCATTAGTCAGGGTAATCAAATAACCCATAATCTGTATTCTCTCTTTCTTTTGGCATCACTCAAATTTATCCAGTTATAGAAATCAATGAGGTAAGAATATTCCTTTTGGAATAATATGATGCCATTAGTATTCCATTTAGAAAGAAATTAGAGTTTCTAGATGAATTGCAACACCTAAAGGGAAATTTAGCAAGAGATTGTGCTATTTTGTAATATATGTAGACTTTAATTAAGGATAATTCATGTTCGTATTATTATAAAATGTTGCTCTACCTTTCAGATCCCAGACAGAATTAATTTAGTATTAGTTTGAATTCTTTGTTCTCCCTTTGCTACAGACCATTTGGGATCTAAATCATGGGATGCAGTGATGGCATCCAACATTCCAGGGCACCTAATTTCAACTTTTAGCTTTTATCTTTACTGGTGATCCTACATACCAATGCATCATTTTTGCTGATGTTAATTTATAACATGATGTGACTGTGTTTAGCTACTAAGAACTTACTTTGACTGAAATACTTAGTCACATGAGCACATCTCACTGAGCTAGAGAGTATACAGTCATTCATTGTGAAATGATTTCCCAACTGCTGCTGGAGAAATTCCTGACCAATGGCTTTCTGTTGTTCAGTACCCATCATATACTTGATAATCACTAAACCTGAAAATCCCTTACTTTTTAATATTTTATTCTGAAACAGACTACTTAAAATTTTAAGCAATAATAATGCTGACAATGAAAACTTACAGTACTTTAGTGGGAAAATATTTTAGCTGAATAATGGCAATGGTTACCCTTACTGATTTAAGTTAGTAATTAGCACAATTAAGAAATACCTTAGAAATTTCCCTGAAAATTTTTGACTTGGTTGGCATCAATTGATACAGCAGTTTAAACTAGGTTTGTTGTTAAACCACCAGGAACCTGTTTTTACAGAGGAGAAATGTATGTTTTGCTTTTAAATTACAGGTTTGAGGAGATTTTAGTAAATCTTTCTAAAACTAATTTAGTAAGTCTTTCTAAAACAGAATTTTGGTTTATATTTCTAAAATTAGTCTTTTAAAACTAAAAGTAAAAACAAAAACCTCTGTTGATCTAGAAGTCAGCAAGTATGAATTTAAGACCTACCTAGTCTTGCCCATGTCTCTTTAGCCGATTCTTAGGAATCCCAGTTATCCATTTAGTGTTTTCATTCCTGAGAGGGAGCTGACAATCTGAGGGCTCCATTTCTACTAAGAATACCTCTGTAGTGAGGCCTGTCTCTAATCATTTTCATCCTTTTCTCTCCCAGGTCACAAAGAGGGCAGCAAGTCACATATTGACCAGGACTGGGGATGGACCCATGCAGGTGTGGACAGATTTGCTGTGCTGTATGACATGTGGACTTGGGAAGCAACTCTTCTAGAAAGCAAGCGCCAGGTATTTTTGCCTAGAAAACAAAACACCTATTAAAAACATTCTTATAAAACCCAATATATTTTTTTAAACCCCATGGGTCTTTTAGGGCAACTCCCAATGAAGTGAATAAGTATTTTAAAAATCTTAGCTAGTTGTAAGTATATAATCAATTTTATGTTCTTTACTGTGGTTCTTTGTTACAAAAAACAAAATGTGAAGGATATGGCTTCAGCTTAAGGGAAATTTGTTAGAGGGCTGTATAATTTAGGCCCTTTAATGACGTGTATGCTTTTAGTGAGAATGTGTGATGATTCCATTCATGTTCATTGTGCTGTCAGGGACAGGCCTCACTTTGCCAAATGCAGACAAACCGACAGACCTTATTATGGTCTTTAGAAGGGTAGGCCACATGTGGGTGGGTGAGAGCAGTTGGGCAAGGATTTCCAGAAATGGAAATGACAGGATTTGAAGACTAGATGTTGGCATGAGAGAATGAGGGTGGAATTAAAATGACTTCCTCAGGCTCAGGGAAGAGGCTGTCAACTGAAACAGAATGAAAGAAGAGGGGCCTCTTTAGAGGGGAACATTTTTTTGAGTCTAGGACACAAGGCATGTGAGGAGAGTTTGCTAAAACCCAGGTGTGAATGTCTTCCCAGGTGGCACTAGTGGTAAAAAAATCTGTCTGCTAATGCAGGAGACCTGAGAGACATGGGTTCGATCCCTGGATCGGGAAGATCCCCTGGAGGAGAAGGCATGGCAACCCACTCCAGTATTCTTGCCTAGAGAATCTCATAAACAGAGGAGCCTGGCAGGCTACAGCCCATAGGGTCACAGAGTTGGACACAACTAAAGCAACTTAGCATATATACATGAATGTTTTATGAGAGCTATAGGTTTGAAGTTCAGGAGCAGGTATGAGCTGAGATATAAAGGTGGAAGTCAAACCATAGTAATGTATCAAAATGAGTAGTAAAAGAGATGTCTGAAACGGGTCCCTGGGAACATTTACATTTAAGGGGAAGGTCATGGGACAAGAGTCCATGAGAGGAACAAGGAGTAGCCAAAGAGACTGCAGCAAAAAGAAAAAGATAACATTAGGAAAGCCCACAGAAAGAAAAGAATCTTAATTAGGAGAGGATGATTATCTGTGTAGAGAACAGCTGAAACATGAAGAAACGTGAGTCCTAACAACCAGACAGTGGGGTTAGCCCTCAGGCAGTCATTGTTAGCTTTGTAGGACTCTCTCAAAGAGCCGCAGAGGTGGAAACCAGGTCATGGGGCAGTGTGATATGGTAAGAGGATGTGGAACGGGAAATGTTTTCTTTGAATTGTTTTTCTAGTAGAGGGTTTTACCATTTCATCTACCCTCTGGTCTGTTACTCATGGAGATGTAGATCATCCAGTTTTGGAAAACAACTGGCTAGACTTACAGGGTGCAAGCCGTAGCTTTGAAAATTGTTCCTCTTTCCAAAGACAACTGACCTCTAGAGTGTGCATCTGGACACTTGATCTGTCAATTAGAAGCTCACTGTGATCAACTGAGGAAATGGGAGATTTAGCCTCATAGTATAGAAACTGGAGAGGCTGCATTAAGTGTAAGTAATACAAAATCCTCAAACTCGACATGTTTATTGGTCCAGACGTGAGTTGTAGGCAGTACCCCTTTTATGTGCTTTCCCCACCTCTGTTTTCAGTTCTTCTAGGCCTCCTATGGAGGACTCGATGGTAGAGAAGAACAGAAAGGCAGAGAGTAATAAAGAAACAAACCAATTTCTCCTCACTTTGGCCTAGTGTTCATTCTGTGCTAAGTTACCAGGGGTGTCTACTAGTTTCTTCTATGGTACATGAAAATATTTTAACTTAAAACAACCATTGAAAATAATCTCCCTCCTTTCTACCCTGAGAATAAGTTCCCTATAGAAACTGATTTATCTATGCCAAAACCTGGAAAATGTAGCCTTCCAAATCAATTTCTGGAATTCCAGAAATTGTCAAAATTGCCAAATTCCAAAAATTGCCAAAATTTTAATTGATAAACCAGACTTTTATCTAGAATACAATTGATTTCCCCCAGTACTGATTCTACTGCTAAGTGTCTTCAGCTGTTTTTGATTGTTAACTATATTGGAATCACTAATGTTAAAAATTGCTCAAACACATTAGGTTGCCTTAAATCCTTCAAGTAACCATATTATATAAACTGCTCATAAAAATAGAGCTGGTATGAGTTTAGGTGGATTAAGAGACTCAGAAGCCAGGCATCAGCTGTGCCAGTTCCTAAGTGACATTTATACCAACTGCTAATTCTCTCCATAGCCACCAGAGGACACATTTTCAGGATAATTTGAATTAGTGTTTAGAGCACTAAGAAAAGGGAGGGGTGGGGGCAGAAAATTCTGTGACAAGATGTGTCTGTTACTGATTTTCTCTTTTACACTTTCATTTGACCTAAAGTACTATTTTTAAAAGTTTTTATAAATCCAAGAAATAAAAAGAGGCTTAGGTTAAAAAAAAATGTCTATAAACACAGTATGGTTTGAGATTATTCATTCTGGCTCTTTTCTATTTTCTCCAATATTTGATGCCTACCATCAGTGTGCACCACACATTATTTTGCCTGCAAGTTGGCCCTTGACATACACAGGTGACATTTGACAGGCTAGGAAGACTTCTTAGACAAATGCCAGTCCAGAGTTCAAATGGAAATGAGCCAGTTAGCAAACAGATAATAAATAGAACCTGTGAGGTGTAAAGATCACGGCCCTACCCCTGATGAGAAAGAATTCATAATAAAATTATGCAAAGGGCCATCTGAGAGCTTTTCAAGGTGGAGGGCAAAGCTTGAAAAAAGGCTTGTCAATTTAAAAAGAGCTGAATTTTTCTTCTCAACAACTGGGGGTGCCAGGTAAAATATGAGAATATTTGTGACATACTAAAAAAAAGTATTGGTTGTTTATCAGCGATTCAAATTTAATTAGATGACCTGTATTTTTATTTGTTAAACCTGGTAATTCTACCAACAACAAAGTGATAATGGCAATTTAGCACCTGCCTCTGCAACCTGGTATCACCAGATTGGAATCAGTAGCAAGAACCCTCCCCACAATCTTCCCCTGCCAAATAACCAAACAATAGGGCTCATTGTACAAAAGCAGGTCACAGCAATACAAATTCTATAAACCAGCTCCTGGGATTGCCCTGGTCCAGCCAAAAAGGTTTAAATTCATTGAGAATGATTTAGGGAAGTTACTGTTTCTTTCTTAATCTTCTCCTAGGCTATTGAGTGACAGCCTTCTTACCCCATCACTCCTTTGTTCCTGCTTTGTTGTCTGCTATTTAATAACTGAATGCTACTCTAAAGTAGAGAGCTCTGTGGATGGAATAAGGTCATTTAGATCACTCTGCTGGCTTCATTTTCCCTGAAGCTCACTTAAAGAAAAGGGATCTGCACCTTTCTTCATTTCACGCTCTGAGGTGTGTGAATTTTTAACTTGTGGAGCACACTCTGTGTCCTAAGCTTTTAGCTTCTTCTGGTGTTATCCTTTGTATACTAAGGTTGACCCAAGTTCCCGTGGACCAGTGTTTCCCAAAGTGCATCCTGCGAAACTGGTTGCTAAATAAAGTGCCCCAGGCTCTCCCTCCTTGAGCCTTAGCATTGAATAGCCTTCAGACACTGCTAAGGCAGTATTTGATTCCTAGGCTTCTATTGATTCTCAAGTGTTTGCCTTCTTGGGAGCCTCAGGAGTTATTATTGCAAGATGGAGACACTCCTGGCTTTTACTGCCACTTGGGTTCCTTTACTTCCTCCTGAGCTATTGCCATCTATATTCAAGCAGTGCTTACACCCTCTCAGTTCTTTCTGGTCTTTCATTCCTAGCTATGGACTCTACACAATGAAAGGTGCTCTTTATCTCCTTTTAGGAAATTCCTTAGTTAGTTAACAAATGGGCTGGCTCCCAGGCCTCAAACCACCAGGAAGACCACTACCCAAGGAAACAAAAAATGCTTTAATGCATCTCAAAGTGTGCTTGGCTATCAGGTTAGCAAAAATTGCAGACTCAACAATCCATTCCTTGCTGTCAACTAAATGAACTCACGGGGCACACCTGTGTCTTTGGTGCTACAGCCACCCTAGGAGCTGAGGCCTTTCAGAAACATGAAGCCTGCATTAGAGGAGTTGGTAAGAGAAGACTGAGGAGGGGCATGTTGAGCTGAAACTCTAGGGATGATGTTGGATTATATGGGCAGAGGAAAAGAATCCATTGCATTGTGAGGCTGGTGGGAGCAGAAGTTCAGAAGCTTTCAGCCAGAGTTGATTTTGTCCATCAGGTGATATAGACTCAGTGTTTAGGATCTAAAGGCTTTTCAGGGACCATTGGATATATGTGCTATCTGAGAGAAAGAAAATATGCATTACGTGGATATATGAAAAGGAAAATACAAAATAGATACCAATAAATGCTTAAATGACATGTCCATAAAATGTGAAAACTTTGAGTACTTAGAAACATCTCATTACATGTGAAAATAATTTATAGATCAGATTTTCTCACTTCATAAAAATCCTCAAGTACATACTACCCAGAAATCAGTCATCATTAATGAAATGTATTGCTCATAGCCAAACAATTTGAAAAGCAAAATTGTAAATATCATTTAACATTTTTACCAAAAAAAATTGATTAGGATATGAGTTTTAATATATTTGATATAGTATGGGACAGGGTTTCCAAAAGTAAGTGTGTCTAAGGCCTATGAAAGTTTTAAAACAACCCCAAAAGAGTAACTACATTATTCAGAACTACTTGCATATCAGCTCTTAGGTATCTGTTTGAGATTGCAGTCCAGTGAACTCTGAGGAGCTTTTTCTGATTAGCACTATGACTGTTGCTGCTGCTGCTAAGTTGCTTCAGTCGTGTCTGACTCTGTGCAACCCCATAGATGTCAGCCCACCAGGCTCCCCCATCCCTGGGATTCTCCAGGCAAGAACACTAGAGTGGGTTGCCATTTCTTTCTCCAGTGCATGAAAGTGAAAAGTGAAAGTGAAGTCGCTCTGTCGTGCCTGACTCTTAGCAACTTCATGGACTGCAGCCTTCCAGGCTCCTCCATCCATGGGATTTTCCAGGCAAGAGTACTGGAGTGGGGTGCCATTGCCTTCTCCAGCACTATGACTAATTATACGCACGTAAAATTTACACGCAGAACAGAAATTCCCTAAGTACATAAACAAATGTAAAAACAAAAGAAAGAGCATATCTTTCTGAGTTTCTTCAACAGTTAGTGTGGGGAAGCCTTCTTCAGTTTTTAGAAAAGACTTGTGAACTCCAGTAAAACAGAAGCTTCTCGGATGCTCTTAAGAGTTCTGTACATAGGCCCTTCCGAGTGGAGTCTGATCTGGAATAAATGCCTTTATATTTAGAGGGGACTTGCATCCTCCACTTGCCATTCTAACCCCTCCCCCACCATTTCTACATATGTGACACTTAAATAGGCAAGCTATTAAAGAGAAGGTGTCATAAATGGGGCTGATATAGAAGAGGGGTGGAGGCTACTTGCCTACCTTTGGTAATAGAATAAAATAGGGGGAAGACAGTGGGTCTGTGGGGAAAGGTGTTGAAGATAAATGTATTTGATGAAGTGACACCGAATGCACTGTCTCATTGGAACTTATAATTATTAGATGTTGTATTATTCATGATATTACTCCCCTTTTATGTGTAGAGAGCAGAGGAAGCGGGGACAGAGGTGCAACGAGTGCTTTTTCCCTCGCCCTCCCTAACTTGGTGTGTGCTGCACTGGTGCTGCGGCTGCCCACCCCGGGCCAATACCCAGAGGTGCAGAGCTGTCTCTCTCCTATTGATGGTGGGGGGCTTTCCAAAGCATGGAAATGGTTGGGAGCTCACCTCTCTTCCTTTGCTGGGCCCTGTCCCCTGACTATAAACCTTATTTACAGCTTCTTGACAGTTACTTTGAAGCCTACCAGCATGCATTGGACCCAGAGGAGAGATTTGCCTTAGCACAAGTGATCTCAGACATCATGCACAGGTGCCCAAGGTTTGACTTCAGTCATCCTTACTTCATTAAGGCCTACCGAGAGGAATGCACCTGCCTGAGGCTTCACCTGCAGCTGGTGAGGGGCATCCTCAACCAGCACGTGAGTATATTTGGTTTTTTTTAAGATTCCATGTGGGAAGAGGATGGAAAACACAGGTCAAAACTGAAAACTGTATTTTCCTTTCAGTACCAATTCAGAATCTGGGTTTCCTAAGACAGCATGCACACAATGTTTATTTGTAAGCTTATTTGCATTGTTGAATTCCAAGCATATCTACAGTCTTAAAGGGAGGTTTCCAATCCTAATTACATTTAATGATCCACAAAGAATTGACAACCTATTTTCATTCAATCACAGTTTATCTATTGTGAAAGGACTAAGCCTACCCCCTTTGTAAGACATTAAATGTGTAAAATTATATTTGTTTTTCAAAAGGTTGCAACTATTTCTAGAACACTACAGGAAATGGTCACAGTCTATGATTTCCAGGGAAAAGCTAATACAGTTCCTTAGGTCTGCTTAGAACTTTTTCCTTGTAGTCAATTATTTTACAGAAAGAAGTTTTCTTGTGCCTCTTAAGATTGCCTAAAGCTGGTTGCCTTTGCTTTTCCTGACCGATCCTTGCCTCAGACTAAAAAACAACCATGTCTCTGTGTGAGGGAATCCCTAAAACTCATGTCTGGGTGAAATTTAGTCAAATAATGAAGATACACAAAGGGCTGATGTTCTGTTCTTCTCATGCCAAGGCTCATAACTCACATCCATGGGAAAGTTTAACTTTTCTAATTTTAACTTTTATGTGACATTTCTAGATAGAGTGTCAGCGTGAGTATGTCCAGAGGCTTTGGCAAAAAGGCCATCCAGATGCTAGCAATACATTTGGACTTCCCCTTAACATAATTTGCAAACAACTCATTTCCATCAACAATAGCTGGTAAGTTAGTGTTGTCTTCAGACATTTTACATTTAATTTCTGGATAATTTAAGGGTATGCTGTTAAGTACACTACTGTTCTACAAAGCACCACTCGAGTATTTGGTGATGAGAGAAGTAAATATAAAAGGCATAGAAGAGGGATTCCTTTGTGAACTCAATATTGATTCACTTTGCAAATAAGGAACAGGAGGCCAGAATTTACACTTATGCCCCTGGGTGCAGAATCTTCATTCCCATGAGAAGTCCTAAAAAACCCAGTTGCTCTTAGAATGCTGTCAAAGGATTTATTAGAGGTGCCATACAAGTCAACATATATGAAACATGGATGTTTTCTAGCAAGTGTCAGCAGAAAGGTTTCTGCAGACTTATCTTGTGACCCCCCCACCCCACCCCTTTAAGTAGTAGATTGAATTTCCTGACATCACCCAGAGAGAGTACATAAGGTCACCTCCTTGATATGTAGTGTGATTCACCCTCACCATGCCTTTCCAGACTTTGAGGGTACAGAGGAACCGAGAAGCTGGTGACAAGCTCCAAGCTGGTCTGGAGCTTTACTTCTATGTAGGTACAGAAAGGCCCTTGACTTGACTGATACTATATCCTTTATTTCCAAAAGAATAACCCACAGACAAGTGTTTTATTGTTTCTGCCCTCATTCATTTATAAAATACAACATTTTTATGGCGAACATGAATAATTCCAGTAGTTGTATACAGAACTTAAAAACCGTCTTCATTATCATTTTGGGAAGAAAAAGGGATAAAGAATCAGGTGAAAAATAGAAATAATCATGGAAGGTATTTATTTAATATTTAGACACTTTGAAGTCATCTTGTTCTCAAATATTTGGCTAATGAAATGTTGACAGGTTTTCCATATACGATTTTAGATTTTTTTTTTTTCTATTTTGTTGAGATACAATTGACATACAGCACTGTATAAATTTGAGCTTGCCAGGTGGCAATCGTGGTAAAGAACCTACTTGCCAAAGCGGGAGACATAAGAGATACATGTTCGGTCCCTGAGTCGGGAAGATCCTGGAGGAAAGCATGGCAACTCACTCCATTATTCTTGCCTGGAGAATCCCATAGTGGGCTACAGTCCATAGAGTTGCTAAGAGTCGGACACAACTGAAGCAGCTTAGCACCCACGCATATATAAATTTAAGGTGTACAGCATAACGATGTGACATACAATGAATCTTATTCTTACTGGCTTTTAGAGTAAACTATGTCTTAAAAAAAGTTCACATTAAAGCAAAAAGCATGTTGTGTAACCTGATGGGCTCCCTGGACAGCCTCTAAGGCCCTGTTGAGCTTCCAGTTTTTTATAATACCCTGAATTGTAAGAGTGTTTTATTGGTCTTGAAAAATATAAGATCTGGAAACAGATTAAGTTCTTCATCGTGTAAAATTTGTCATTAATTGTTTCTTTTCATTAAGCTCGGCTTTGAAAAACATTTATCTGCTGGAGTTCCACCCTTCCCTGGGCCTGGCTTCCTGTATCCCCAGCGCCCTCGAGCACCTCCTCAGGGAGGCCCGCCACACTTGCAGGCCCACATCAGCCAGTGCCCTCACCCTGCTGGAGAGACGTGTGCTACAGCTGGCCCTGGATGTGTGGCTCACCCCAGCCAAGCCCGAGTCCTGGTACAGTGCACAGCTCCAGAAAGATGTAGGTTCTCTGAAGGGGTTAGGTGGGTCCTTGGCAAAGAGAATGTTTCCTCCCAGATGTTACTACTTAGTTTTGTTTTTGTTTGGCTCTATTCCCCTCCTGTTTGGCCAGAGACAGATCATAGTCCTAGGGCTTGCCAACATTTTTATGGCTTTTTTTGTTCATTTTGGTCAATGTTTCCAGTTTATCGGGGCGCTGCTACAGTTATCATTTAAAGGGAAATGTACTCAAGTAGGGGGAAAGTATTTTCTGGATCGTTATAGTTTAGCAATATATATTTTTTAATTAATTTTTTTTCTTTCTAAGACTCTTCCTAAAATGTACTGTTTTGTCCTGAGCTAAAATCTGGTAGAGGAGAGACAGCACTGAGTGAGGAGTCAGTGATCAGGACTAAGTTCAGCCCTGCCATTAACTTGGGTTTCCCGGATAGCTCAGTTGGTAAAGAATCCACCTGCAATACAGGAGACCTGGGTTTCTAATTTGACCTTACTCTCTGTGGGTACTTGCTATAAGATAAAGGAAATGTCCAGGCTTCAGCTGCCAAAAATATCTGTTCCACAGGTCTATCTCAGCCTCCTATCTTCTCCAGTTCAAACAAAAGTTTATTTTCTTTTAAATTAATTTTAAGTTGATCAAAAAATAGAATTCAGAGTTTTAGCAAAAGAGGAAAACAGAAAATTACCCTAAATATAACCATCAAATGCATTTGTAATCATTATTTTTCTGAATTCAAGTGTTCTTTATATACGTATTTTACATAGTTCTTTCTAATCATATCCTTCATAGACTATCTCCTATTTTTCTCAGTTGCATCATATTATATATTCTTCCATGTTGCTAATAGTCTTTATACTTAACCTTTATGACCACAAAATTCCTTTAAGCAGTGAGTGATAATTTATCCAACCATTTCCCTATCGATGGGCATTCAAGTAATTTCCAATGTTTTATTATTATTAAAAATTCCATAAGATACATCTCTATGCTTACAGATTTTACCATATTTTGAATCAATTCCTTTGGATAGATTCTTGGAATTGGATTTACTGAAACAAAATTTAAGTCTTTGGATACATGTTGGCAGATCACTTTCCAGAAAAGTCATGCCAAACTGTAATACCACCAATAGTGTCTAAGGGTACCAGTTCTGCAATACTCTACAGTGTTAGGTGTAAGCATATAATGTCTGTGCTAATATATGCATATAATATATAAAGGTGGCATTACACTGTTAATTTTCTTTCCTTGCTTTTTGTTGAGATTAAATATTCTTCCAAATGTCATGATACTAGCTGTATTTTTTATGAATTTTCTATTCTTCCCCTTAGTTTATTGTTCTCTTGGAATCCTAATATCATTCCTATCCACTTACATGAGCGCTTCTTAAAAAAACTTTAATCGTTTGTCCATAATATTTTCTGCAACTATTTTCCCCAATTTGTCTTTTAAATTTTTAACAAAAAAAAAATTTTTTTAACAGAAACTTATTTTCATATAGTCAAATCTGTTTATCGTTTCCTTTGTGATTTCTTCTATCCTAAATCCAGAAAGCCAAACTTCCTCCAGATGTTTCATATTTGTCTTCCTTTATTCTAACGTCTAACTTCTTAAGGTTTTTACTTTATTTCAAAAATATTTAACTCCTTTTAGTATTCCACCTGGAGTGTGTGTGCATGTGTGTGTATGTGTGTATGAGTGAGTATGTGGTGTAAAATATGGCTCATAACAGAATTTTTCCCCACATTATTACCCATGTAGCCTACTACCATTTATTGAGGATTATTTTCACACTGTATTATGGTACCAGGGTTTCCCTGGTGGCTCAATAGTAAAGAATCTGCCTGCTAATGCAGGAGACCCAGGTTTGATCCCTGGATCGGGAAGATCCCCTGAGAAGGAAATGGCAACCCATTTCAGTATTCTTGCTTGGGAAATCCCATGGAGAGGGGAGCCTTGTGCACTATAGTCCGTGGGGTTGCAAAGAGTCAGACGCGATTTAATGACTAAAACAGCAGCAATTGATACCAGATTTTTAAAATGTATTTTTAGTTCTCTTAAAAATTGTAGTGAATAATCTGGGCTACCTACTTAATCTCTCATTGATGCCACACAGTTTTATTTATTTATTTTTTAAATTTTATTTTATTTTTAAACTTTACAATACTGTATTGGTTTTGCCAAATATCGAAATGAATCCACCACAGGTATACATGTGTTCCCCATCCTGAACCCTCCTCCCTCCCCATCCCATCCCTCTGGGTCGTCCCAGTGCACCAGCCCCAAGCATCCAGTATCGTGCATTGAACCTGGACTGGCAACTCGTTCCATATATGATATTATACGTATTTCAATGCCATTCTCCCAAATCATCCCACCCTCTCCCTCACCCACAGAGTCTAAAAGACTGTTCTATACATCAGTGTCTCTTTTGCTATCTCGTATACAGGGTTATTGTTACCATCTTTCTAAATTCCATATATATGTGTTAGTATACTGTATTGGTGTTTTCTTTCTGGCTTACTTCACTCTGTATAATAGGCTCCAGTTTCATCCATCTCATTAGAACTGATTCAGATGAATTCTTTTTAATGGCTGAGTAATACTCCATTGTGTATATGTACCACAGCTTTCTTATCCATTCATCTGCTGATGGACATCTAGGTTGCTTCCATGTCCTGGCTATTATAAACAGTGCTGTGATGAACATTGGGGTACACGTGTCTCTTTCCCTTCTGGTTTCCTCAGTGTGTATGCCCAGCAGTGGGATTGCTGGGTTGTATGGCAGTTCTATTTCCAGTTTTTTAAGGAATCTCCACACTGTTCTCCATAGTGGCTGTACTAGTTTGCATTCCCACCAACAGTGTAAGAGGGTTCCCTTTTCTCCACACCCTCTCCAGCATTTGTTGCTTGTTAGACTTTTGGATCGCAGCCATTCTGACTGGCGTAAAATGGTATCTCATAGTGGTTTTGATTTGCATTTCTCTGATAATGAGTGATGTTGAGCATCTTTTCATGTGTTTGTTAGCCATCTGTATGTCTTCTTTGGAGAAATGTCTATTTAATTCTTTGGCCCATTTTTTGATTGGGTCATTTATTTTTCTGGACTTGAGGTGTAGGAGTTGCTTATATATTTTTGAGATTAGTTGTTTGTCAGTTGCTTCATTTGCTATTATTTTCTCCCATTCTGAAGGCTGTCTTTTCACCTTGCTAATAGTTTCCTTTGTTGTGCAGAAGCTTTTAAGTTTAATTAGGTTCCATTTGTTTATTTTTGCTTTTATTTCCAATATTCTGGGAGGTGGGTCATAGAGGATCCTGCTGTGATGTATGTCAGAGAGTGTTTTGCCTATGTTCTCCTCTAGGAGTTTTATAGTTTCTGGTCTTACGTTGAGATCTTTAATCCATTTTGAGTTTATTTTTGTGTAAGGTGTTAGAAAGTGTTCTAGTTTCATTCTTTTACAAGTGGTTGACCAGTTTTCCCAGCACCACTTGTTAAAGAGATTGTCTTTAATCCATTGTATATTCTTGCCTCCTTTGTCAAAGATAAGGTGTCCATATGTGTGTGGATTTATCTCTGGGCTTTCTATTTTGTTCCATTGATCTATATTTCTGTCTTTGTGCCAGTACCATACTGTCTTGATAACTGTGGCTTTGTAATAGAGTCTGAAGTCAGGTAGGTTGATTCCTCCAGTTCCATTCTTCTTTCTCAAGATAGCTTTGGCTATTCGAGGTTTTTTGTATTTCCATACAAATTGTGAAATTATTTGTTCTAGCTCTGTGAAGAATACCGTTGGTAGCTTGATAGGGATTGCATTGAATCTATAGATTGCTTTGGGTAGTATACTCATTTTCACTATATTGATTCTTCCAATCCATGAACATGGTATATTTCTCCATCTATTAGTGTCCTCTTTGATTTCTTTCACCAGTGTTTTATAGTTTTCTATATATAGGTCTTTAGTTTCTTTAGGTAGATATATTCCTAAGTATTTTATTCTTTCCATTGCAATGGTGAATGGAATTGTTTCCTTAATTTCTCTTTCAGTTTTCTCATTATTAGTGTATAGGAATGCAAGGGATTTCTGTGTGTTGATTTTATATCCTGCAACTTTACTATAATCATTGATTAGTTCTAGTAATTTTCTGGTGGAGTCTTTAGGGTTTTCTATGTAAAGGATCATGTCATCTGCAAATAGTGAGAGTTTTACTTCTTCTTTTCCAATTTGGATTCCTTTTATTTCTTTTTCTGCTCTGATTGCTGTGGCCAAAACTTCCAAAACTATGTTGAATAGTAATGGTGAAAGTGGGCACCCTTGTCTTGTTCCTGACTTTAGAGGAAATGCTTTCAATTTTTCACCATTGAGGATAATGTTTGCTGTGGGTTTGTCATATATAGCTTTTATTATGTTGAGGTATGTTCCTTCTATTCCTGCTTTCTGGAGAGTTTTTATCATAAATGGGTGTTGAATTTTGTCAAAGGCTTTCTCTGCATCTATTGAGATAATCATATGGTTTTTATTTTTCAATTTGTTAATGTGGTGTATTACATTGATTGATTTGCAGATATTGAAGAATCCTTGCATCCCTGGGATAAAGCCCACTTGGTCATGGTATATGATCTTTTTAATGTGTTGTTGGATTCTGATTGCTAGAATTTTGTTAAGGATATTTGCATCTATGTTCATCAGTGATATTGGCCTGTAGTTTTATTTTTTTGTGGGATCTTTTTCAGGTTTTGGTATTAGGATAATGGTGGCCTCATAGAATGAGTTTGGAAGTTTACCTTCCTCTGCAATTTTCTGGAAGAGTTTGAGTAGGATAGGTGTTAGCTCTTCTCTAAATTTTTGGTAGAATTCAGCTGTGAAGCCGTCTGGACCTGGGCTTTTGTTTGCTGGAAGATTTTTGATTACAGTTTCAATTTCCGTGCTTGTGATGGGTCTGTTAAGATTTTCTATTAATCTTCCTGGTCTAGTTTTGGAAAGTTGTACTTTTCTAAGAATTTGTCCATTTCTTCCACGTTGTCCATTTTATTGGCATATAATTGTTGATAGTAGTCTCTTATGATCCTTTGTATTTCTGTGTTGTCTGTTGTGATCTCTCCATTTTCATTTCTAATTTTGTTGATTTGATTTTTCTCCCTTTGTTTCTTGATGAGTCTGGCTAATGGTTTGTCAATTTTATTTATCCTTTCAAAGAACCAGCTTTTGGCTTTGTTGATTTTTGCTATGGTCTCTTTTGTTTCTTTTGCATTTATTTCTGCCCTAATTTTCAAGATTTCTTTCCTTCTACTAACCCTGGGGTTCTTCATTTTTTCCTTTTCTAGTTACTTTAGGTGTAGAGTTAGGTTATTTATTTGACTTTTTTCTTGTTTCTTGAGGTATGCCTGTATTGCTATGAACTTTCCCCCTAGGACTGCTTTTACAGTGTTCCACAGGTTTTGGGTTGTTGTGTTTTCATTTTCATTCGTTTCTATGCAAATTTTGATTTCTTTTTTGATTTCTTCTGTGATTTGTTGGTTATTCAGCAGCATGTTGTTCAGCCTCCATATGTTGGAATTTTTAATAGTTTTTCTTCTGTAATTAAGATCTAATCTTACTGCATTGTGGTCAGAAAAGATGCTTGGAATGATTTCTATTTTTTTGAATTTACCAAGGCTAGCTTTATGGCCCAGGATGTGATCTATCCTGGAGAAGTTTCCATGTGCGCTTGAGAAAAAGGTGAAATTCATTGTTTTGGGATGAAATGTCCTATAGATATCAATTAGGTCTAACTGGTCTATTGTATCATTTAAAGTTTGTGTTTCCTTGTTAATTTTCTGTTTAGTTGATCTATCCATGGGTGTGAGTGGGGTATTAAAGTCTCCCACTATTATTGTGTTATTGTTAATTTCTCCTTTCATACTTGTTAGCATTTGTCTTACATATTGCGGTGCTCCCATGTTGGGTGCATATATATTTATAATTGTTATATCTTCTTCTTGGATTGATCCTTTGATCATTATGTAGTGACCGTCTTTGTCTCTCTTCACAGCCTTTGTTTTAAAGTCTATTTTATCTGATATGAGTATTGCTATTCCTCCTTTCTTTTGGTCCCTATTTGCATGGAAAATCTTTTTCCAGCCCTTCACTTTTAGTCTGTATGTGTCCCCTGTTTTGAGGTAGGTCTCTTGTAGACAACATATGTAGGGGTCTTGTTTTTGTATCCATTCAGCCAGTCTTTGTCTTTTGGTTGGGGCATTCAACCCATTTACGTTTAAGGTAATTACTGATAAGTATGATCCCATTGTCATTTACTTTATTATTTTGGGTTCGAATTTATACACCGTTTTTGTGTTTCCTGTCTAGAGAATATCCTTTAGTATTTGTTGGAGAGCTGGTTTGGTGGTGCTGAATTCTCTCAGCTTTTGCTTGTCTGTAAAGCTTTTGATTTCTCCTTTGTATTTGAATGAGATCCTTGCTGGGTACAATAATCTGGGCTGTAGGTTATTTTCTTTCATCATTTTAAGTATGTCTTGCCATTCCCTCCTGGCTTGAAGAGTTTCTATTGAGAGATCAGCTGTTATCCTTATGGGAATCCCCTTGTGTGTTATTTGTTGTTTTTCCCTTGCTGCTTTTAATATTTGTTGTTAATTTGATTAATATATGTCTTGGGGTGTTTCACCTTGGGTTTATCCTGTTTGGGACTCTCTGGGTTTCTTGGACTTGGGTGGTTATTTCCTTCCCCATTTTAGGGAAGTTTTCAACTATTATCTCCTCAAGTATTTTCAAATGGTCTTTCTTTTTGTCTTCTTCTTCTGGGACCCCTATGATTCGAATGTTGTAGCGTTTAATATTGTCCTGGAGGTCTCTGAGATTGTCCTCGTTTCTTTTAATTCGTTTTTCTTTTTTCCTCTCTGATTCATTTATTTCTACCATTCTATCTTCTAATTCACTAATCCTATCTTCTGCCTCTGTTATTCTACTATTTGTTGCCTCCAGAGTGTTTTTAATTTCATTTATTGCATTATTCATTATATATTGACTCTTTTTTTATTTCTTCTAGGTCCTTGTTAAACCTTTCTTGCATCTTCTCAATCTTGTCTCCAGGCTATTTATCTGTGATTCCATTTTGATTTCAAGATTTTGGATCAATTTCACTATCATTAGTTGGAATTCTTTATCAGGTAGATTCCCTATCTCTTCCTCTTTTGTTTGATTTGGTGGGCATTTATCCTGTTCCTTTATCTGCTGGGTATTCCTCTGTCTCTTCATCTTGTTTAAATTGCTGAGTTTGGGGTGTCCTTTCTGTATTCTGGCAATTTGTGGAGTTCTCTTTATTGTGGCGTTTCCTCACTGTGTGTGGGTTTGTACAGGTGGCTTGTCAAGGTTTCTTGTTTAGGGAAGCTTGTGTCGGTGTTCTGGTGGGTGGAGCTGTATTTCTTCTCTCTGGAGTGCAATGAAGTGTCCAGTAATGAGTTATGAGATGTCTATGGTTTTGGGGTGACTTTGGGCAGCCTGTATCTTGGAGCTCAGGGTTGTGTTCCTTTGTTGCTGGAGAATTTGTTTGGTATGTCTTGCCCTGGAACTTGTTGGCCCTTGTGTGGTACTTGGTTTCAGTGTAGGTATGGAGGCGTTTGATGAGCTCCTGTCAATTAATGTTCCCTGGAGTCAGGAGTTCCCTGGAGTCAGGGTTTGGACTTCAGCCTCCTGCTTCCAGTTATCGGTCTTATTTTTACAGTAGTTTCAAAACTTCTCCTTCTATACAGCACCATTGATAAAACATCTACGTTAAAGATGAAAAGTTTCTCTGCCCATCCAGGTCACCCAGAGAGGTTCACAGCGTTACATGGAGAATAGAAGAGGGAGGAGGGAGTTAGAGGTGACCCGGATGAGATGAGGTGGAATCAATAGAGGAGAGAGTGGGCTAGCCAGTAATCACTTCCTTATGTGCACTCCACAACTGGACCGCTCAGAGATGTTCACAGAGTTATACAGAGAATAGAAGAAGGAGGAAGGAGGCAGAGGTGGCCAGGAGGATAAAAGGGGGGAATGAAAAGGAGGGAGACAGATCCAGCCAGTAATCAGTTCCCTAAGTGTTCTCCACTGTCTGGAACACACGGAAATTCACAGAGTTGGCTAGAGTAGAGAGGGGTTAGGGAGGAGACACAGGCGACCTGGTGGAGAAAAAGGAGAGTCCAAAGGGAGAGAGATCAGTCAAGCCAGTAATCTCACTCCCTAGTGAAAAATGGGTGCTGAAGATTGGGTTCTTAAAGGTACAAAATTGGTAACAAATACATAAAAGCAAAAATTAAAAATCTAGAGTAGAGTTTGGAATTTCAAAAATACAACGTTAAAGAAAAGAAGAAGGAAAAGAAAGAGAGAAAAAACAAACAAACAGACAAAAACAAAGTCGCAAAAATTATAAAGAAAATATAGGTATAAAATTGATTACAAATACCAAAAAGCAAAAGTTAAAAATCTAGAGTAGAGTTTGGAATTTCAAAAATACAATGTAAAAAAAAAAAAAGAAGAAGAAAAAGAAAGAGAGAAAAACAAAAAAACAAAAACAAAGTCGCAAAAATTATAAAGAAAATATAGGTACAAAATTGATAACAAATACCAAAAAGCATAAATTAAAAATCTAGAGTTGAGTTTGGAATTTCAGGTATACAATGTTATATAAAAGAAGAAGAGAAAGAAAGAGAGAAAAAAATAGTCACAAAAATTATTTAAAAAAAAAATATATATATAGGTACAAAATTGATAACAAATATCAAAAAGCTAAAATTAAAAATCTAGAGTAGAATTTGGAATTTCAAAAATACAATGTTAAAGAAAAGAAGGAAAAAAAAAACAAGGTCAAAAAAATTATAAAAATATATATATGAAGTTTGCTTTTAAAAAAATAGGGTCTTTTTTTTTGCAAAGTAATAATAGGTTATAAAAGTGAAAATTAAAGGAATAATAGAGGACTTAAAAATTTTTTTTTAATTGAAAAAAAAAAGAAAGAATGATCATAAAAATAGTAAAAATATATCTAGGACTTTCTCTGGTTTTGTTGTCGGTATTGTGGGTTCAGTTCATTTTCGGCTAGTTCCTTGGTCCGACTTATATTTCTCAAGATCTATAGGCCCCTTCCTATGTAGACAGTACTAACCACAGGGTTTTAATCTATTGCCTGTAGCTTCCAAGGAGGTTCCCTTTGTTATAGCTTCTTCTGTTTGCTGGTCTCTTCAGTGTCTGGTTTCTGCCCTGACACAAAAGGGACGGTGGAGGACACTTTTTTTTTTTTTTTTTTAGGCTCACTTGTTCAGTCACGCTGTGGGGAGGGAGGGATGCTGCAAACAAATAACACTGGCGTGTGCGCGCAGTGCCTCAGCCTCACTGGGTCTGCCCCCACTCACCGCGCGTGTAGCCTCCCTGCCCACACTGCTCAGTCTCTAGGTTGCTCTCCCGGGAACCATCCGTGGCCAGCTCTGGGCTGCTTGCACCTCCCAGGTCCAAGCCGCTCAGGTTCAGGCACTCGGGTAGTCCTCAGAGGCGCAGACTCAGTTGGGCCTGCGTTTTGTGCCCTTCCCAGGTCCGAGCAGCTCAGGGGATGAGGTGTTTGGCGAGCGCGATTGCTGCAACTTATCGCCTCCCCGCCGCTCAGTTATCTAGGTGTACAACCGGCGCACCTTCTCAGGCAGATGTTGACCATCCAGACCCCCAAGAAGTCTTAGTTAGCAAAGAAGCCTGCTTACAGTTTTATAGATAATGTCTCTCTGGGGCTGCCATTGCCCCCTTCCGGCTCTGGCTGCCTGTCACCGGAGTGGGAAGGTCTGCAGCCGGCTATCTCCGTTCAGTCCTTTGTTCAGTGCGCGGGCCTGGGAGCGTCTTAGGTTAGGGATGGCTTTTCGCATGGTAGATATCCCACAGTCTGGTTTGCTAGCCCAAATTATTTCACTCAGATAGCGCTTGGGGTATTCAGGCCAGATCCTTACTCTAAGCGATGCAGCCCACGCCGCGCCTCCCTGCCCAGCCCCCACTTGCTAATGGCATGTGCAGGCCTCTGCGCTGCTTCTCCACTGGGGGAGTTACCCTAGGGCTCGTAATCTGCGGGTTTTAATTGTTTATTTATTTTTCCTCCCTGTTATGTTGCCCTCTGTGCTTCCAAGGCTCCACACAGATTCGGCAGTGAGAAGGTTTCCTGGTGTTTGGAAACTTCTCTCTTTTTAAGACTCCCTTCCCGGGACGGAACTCCATCCCTCCCTCTTTTGTCTCTTTTTTTGTCTTTTATATTTTTTCCTACCTCCTTTCGAAGACTTGGGTTGCTTTTCTGGGTGCCTGATGTCCTCTGCCGACATTCAGAAGTTGTTTTGTGGAATTTACTCGGCATTTAAACGTTCTTTTGATAAATTTGTGGGGGAGAAAGTGTTCTCACCGTCCTACTCCTCCGTCATCTTAGCTTCTCCCCCACAGTTTTATTTTTTATTGATTGATGGATTGTCACACTGCATGGCTTTCAGAATCTTAGTTTCCCCAACCAGGGATTGAACCCAGGCCCTCAGTAGTGAAAGCACTGAGTCCTAACCACTGGACCACCAGAGAATTTCCCATACAGTTTAAATTATTTTTTTTAATATGTTCAAATTGAGACTTAGAAATGATAAATAATCAGATTAATCTTTTGTACTGGGACAGAAAATGGGGCAGGTATTGCGCTCAATAGACAAGCAGGAAATTAATAAATCTCTTTATTACTTTGGAAGACTTCAGTTGTCTAGAAATTGCATCCTTGAATAGGCAAGGCCTTTGGTAGATAAGTATATCTACTCTTGGGATGCCAAACCAGGAAAGACAGACTAGAGATGGTCCCCAGACTTGGTCCTTGCTGGAAGTGGTATATTAGAGGCTAGCAAAAATGTCAGAGCAGAGGAGGTGACCAAGGCAGGAGGATGTTAAAGAACAATGTAGTAACTTCACAAATCACCCAAGGCTTGGGTGACTTGAGCAGAGGAGCACTGAAGAGGCAGCTTGGTATACTCTAGAACTGCAGCTTGGAACTAGGAAAACTAAATTTATTCTTGATACTGTTGTCTGACCTTAGAAAATTTCAGTGTTGCTTCAGATCCCTAACTGATAAAATGGACATAATAGTATCTGTGATTCCTAAATCATGGGGATCTTGTAAAAATAAAAATGAGTTAATATACATGAAAATACTTGAAAAATTTTAAACTTCAATTAGAGTTTATAAGAAATTATCATTATTATCACTGGTCACCAAAATACTTGCAATATATCAGAGACTTCTATTTAGGTCATCTTTGTCATTTCTCTCTTTAGTTTGGCTTAAAACATTTATAATAATGATAATGCAAATGCTATTATTAAAAAAAAGCACTTTTGCATATATTTAACTCAACCCTCTCAACAACCCTATGATACAGTTATGATTTATTAGTTCCTGTTAAGGCGATTTTTCCAGTAGTCATGTATGGATGTGAGTTGGACTGTGAAGAAAGCTGAGTGCTGAAGAATTGATGCCTTTGAACTGTGGTGTTGGAGAAGACTCTTGAGAGTCCCTTGGACTGCAAGGAGATCCAACCAGTCCATCCTAAAAGAGATCAGTCCTGGGTGTGCATTGGAAGGACTGGTGCTAAAGCTGAAACTCCAATATTTGGCCACTTCATACGAAGAGTTGACTCATTGGAAAAGACCCTGATGCTGGGAGGGATTGGGGGCAGGAAGATAAGGGGATGACAGAGGATGAGATGGCTGGATGGCATCACTGACTCGATGGACATGAGTTTGAGTAAACTCTGGGAGTTGGTGATGGACAGGGAGGCCTGGCGTGCTGCGATTCATGGGGTCGCAAAGAGTCGGACATAACTGAGCGACTGAACTGAACTGAGGTGCTGTTATTATCCTTACTGCCACTTTACAGATGATAAAACTGAGATACAGTTAATTTGAGTGAATGGCCCTAAATCTCACAGCTTCTAAGTGTCAGAGCTAGAACTCAAGCCTAGGAACTCTGGATCCAGAGTCTGTGCTTCTGACATATTTTTCTTAATATGTTCAAATTTTTTCCTTTATTTTGTATTTTTAAAAGTATTCTGTTTTCTTTCAGCTATTTTCAGCTAAAGTGATGGGTGATCCCTTTCTTGTGAGGGAGACAGGCCTGCTTGCGCTCAAATCTGCAGCAGACCAAGGACAGAACCAAGGCCAAGATTCCCAAATGCTGCTCCTGGAAATGTTTTCCAAACTTTTGGAACTCTTGACCCTCCGGCATAGGCTGATAGAGATGAGTCTGGAGACTGTACACTTGGCACGGTCAGTAGGGGGACTCACGATCCACATGGAGGGTAATAGACTCTGAGTCTTCATACCACAAGCCTTGCCGCATCTGTGCTCCCAGAGTAGCCAGAGTGAGCTTTCTAAATGACTGAAATGATGACCTCCCTTCCACCTTCCCTCCCTCCCTGTTTCTCTTTTCAGGTCTCCCACAGGCCTCTCTCACTACTCAGCTAGTTTTGGTTCTCCTCTAAGCACCTGGGCTTTTTCTCCATTCAGCCATTGCCTTTTAATTAGATGCCTAATGTTGGTTTATTAGTTTTCCTGCTAATGTAAGCTCCCTAAATGTAAAAGCTCTGTCCGTGTTGTTTTCCATAGTATCCTATTGGGTATGAAGACTGACCCTCATCAAGCACCTAATGATACTGAGTGCTCAAATATAATTAAGTTGAATAGCAGAGAAGAACCAGTGGAGGGCCTTCAGAAAGGAAAGAATGAGTCAGTGATAGCATCCAGGTCTGGTGGAAGTATGAAATGTTCAACAGGCAGGGGGAGAGAATACTTGGTGAGTTCTGTTTTTGCTTTGCGCATGAGAGGATGGTAAGACATTTAAATGAACATTTCCCTAAACGGGAGAAATATGGAACTTGAGGATTTGTTGCAAACATATATGAGTTTCGTGTTCTGCCCCATGAGAGTCCCTGAAGACACAGAGAGTCCAGTTATCCACCATAAACCATGATCTAGGGCCTACTGTGTCCAGGGTCTGTACTGGGAACTTTCCATGTATTAGTTCATTTAATTCTCAGAATATTCTTATGTATAATAGATTAATGATGTCCTTATGATATGATATTATGATATAATAGCTTGCAAACATTTTACAACCAAGAAAGTAGAGGCTCAGAAAAGTAATTTTCCTAAGATCACATAACCAGAAAGTAGTAGAAGCAGAAATCAAACTATGGGCCAAGATAATATTAACCACTATGATACTATCTCCTCATAATTTCTGATCCTTGTTCTCAGGGAGTTCACAGTCTAAAAGTTTCCCCTAATAAAGTTTAATATGATATTCTAGTCATATGAACAAAATACTATGGGAGCACAGGAAGTGGAGTATTTCATTCTTTCTAAGTGAATCAGAGAAAGCTCTACAGAAGAAGGCCTAGGGATGATTGTGTACCTCCACAATTCAAATGTTCAAGCCCTAAGCCCTAGTACCTCAGAATGTGACCTTATTTGGAGATAGTCTTTACAGAGAAAATGAAGTTATTAGAGTGGGCTCCTATGTAATATATCTGGTGTCCTTCTAAGAAGAGCTGGTTTGGACACAGATGTATCCAGAAGGAAAACTATGTGAAGCCATAAGGATGTGATGTTCATCTGTAAGATGAGAGAACCTAGAAAATATCCTTCATTCAGAACCCTCAGAAGGAACCAGCCCTGCAACACTTTGATCTTGGACTTCTGTCCTCCAGAACTGAGACAGATTTCTGTTGTTTAAGCACCACCACCCCCAGTTCTTGGTACTGTTTCACAGCAGCCTAGCAAACTAATGTAGGTGTCATTTGAACTCAGCCTTAATGTACCAACTTCTCAAGATGAAGAAATGTGTTAAAATGGGGATAAGAGAAGAAAGGAAGGAATTCTAAACACAGAAGGCTGAAATGCCACAGCGACATCTGAATGGAGCCTGGCTGCAAGTCATGGGGGAGTAGAGCTCAGAGTTGAAGGAGGACAGAGATGGGGTCACAGGTTCTTACACAAAAGGGAGATGGTAATGGCCCAGAGTTGAATGACAGACTTCCCAAGGAGGACATGCAGAAGGTGAGAAGAGGACTGGGTTTGGAACTCCAGGAAACACCAGGAATTTGAAAATAAAGAGGAGAAGCCAGAAAGCAGTGGCAGCAGCAGTGGCGGGATGTGGGGATGTGGGCAGTGGTGCTTGCCCCCCACTCTCCGCCCCAGCCAGGGACCTGGCATGGGATGGGTGCAGCTCTTTGAGGCCCATCATAGCAATGAGCAACTGTGTCATCAACAGCCTGAGGGAGCAGCTGGTGGGGGTCCCCTCCCAAGAAATCTGGGTAACCTGCACAGGGTCCTGAAGAGTCTCCAAAAAGGCCAATGGCATGGCATGGGTGGTGGGGGAAAGAAAGTGAAGTCACTCAGTCATGTCCGACTCTTTGCGACCCCATGGACTATAGCCCTCCAGGCTCCTCTGTCCATGGGATTCTCCAGGCAAGAATACTGGAGTGGGTTGCCATTGGGTGATGGGGGAAGGCTGCTTCAAAAGAAAAAGAAAAAAAAGGAGAAGCCAGTGAAGACAGAGTGGTTATGAGGCAGAAGCATGGAGATCCTGGATTCAGGAGAACAAAATGGTTCAAGGAGCAGACAGGCCAGCCCCGAGGATCTCTGAGAAAAAATGGTCAACTTTCTACTGAGAGCAATACTGGTGACCTCAGGAGCGCTCGGAAGACAGAAGCCAGCTTGCAGGAAATGAGAGTTGGGGAAGTGCCCAAGCATATCTCCTCCTACCTTAACTACTATCTTTAACCATCATAGCTGAGGGCAGACTCAAAACCTTGTGACTCATTCATTTCACACCGGACTTGGCTACTTTTGTTTTGACTTTTGCTTTTGTGCTTATTCAGATGGCTTGGTTTTCCTACCACTTACTTTCCTTTTAGGGAAATTAACAGCAAATGTTCTTGGCTTTTTTTTTTTTTTTTTTTCCACTTTTAGTCTCTATAAGGATTTGGCGTGTGAGATGGGTTTTGAAGAGTTCCATTTGTATCTGAGGCCTGTTCACTTTGAATCTGCATCACACAAGGACAAGGTGGTCCATCCACCTCCTGTCTTTATAACCTCTCTGCTGGAGGACAGTGACTGCGTAGACAGGTGAGCCTTGAGAGAGTCAAAGTAAAAATAATGAAACAGTAGAATGGCAGTGAAAAATAGTTTCTATCAGCACCACAAATGCAATTGCATTCTAATCTCTCCCTTATAATCTATCTGCCATGATGTCAATATTTTCCTTTTAATAGGATGGGAAAAAATAAGATCTCAATCAAGGGGGATAATTGGGTTAAAAACATTGAATAACTGAAAAATGGAAGAATCAGATTAGAGAGCTCAAATGGATGGAATCTTAGGCTCAGCAACTGCCCAGGGCAACCATGTTGCTTCCAGATAGAATGGAGTGTGAGGGTTGGTCTGATGGAGCAAGAATCATGGATCCCTGCCCAGATCTCTGCTCTTACTTTCCCTGGGACCAGGAAAGAGTCAGTCAAGGTTTTTAGCAACTGCTTGCTCAAAACTCTAATGCAATGTGTATCTAATATGTATGGCAATATTTCTGTCAGGCTCTTTTGTTTGCCAGTATAAGAAGCCAACTCAAACCAGTGAAACCTCTTTTTCATGCCCCATAGGTTTAGCCCATTGCCCCAAAGAAAACACTCTTACTAGTAACAGACCAGAATCTACTCAGTGGGGGAAGGGAATCTTCCCTCCCCCCCATACAAAGTCAGCCTTTGATGCCTACCAGGGATAACCTCATCTCCCTCTTCTTTCCTTGTCTGTCTTCCCCTGAGGGTCTTAGCTCTGTCCTGGAGATTCCTGATATGAGTCCCCCCAAAAGGAAGGCAGAGCTGACTCTAAAGGAGGGAAGGTCACCTTTGCTTTGCTATTGTGTATTACTGCTCAGAGTATAGCAGTATGCTAAAGGAGAGAGCATAGGCTGGAATGAAGGGGTTAGGACCACAGAGTGAATTTCTCAACCTCAGAAATTTGAAATCTGAGGTTGGAAAACTCTCTTTGAGAGGGCTGTTCTTTACATCAGAGGTAGTTTAATAACATCTCCAATCTCTACCTACCAGATGTCAGCAGTATGCTTTCCCTCATTTGTGATGATCAAAAATGTCTCCAGCCATTGCCACTTGTTCCCTGAAAGCAAAATCCCCCATGCTGTATCCTGTCATATAACCTAAACCAAAAAGGTGATTTATTGTAAAGATACAAAGATATCTCACAGAAGCTGAAGGCAGAAAGTGTGATTGGGCCTCAAACGAGGCTAGGTCTCCAACCTGGAGCCAAGCTGTTCTCTGGATCATCAAGGGCCTCCTGCCAGAGCTGTTATTTTACACTGCTGTGAAAATAGGCCATATTTTTGTTCAGCCAGAATCAACCAATCAACACAAACTGTCTGAATGTTCTGTGGCCTGGCCAAGTGGTGATTGGTCCTCCCACTGATGACCCAGAGATCCTTCAAGATCTGAAGCACTTTCTGAATTACCAGGGGAAGGTTTTTACATCCAAGGAACTTGTATCTTGAATTTGCATTTGTTTTATGTATGTTAATTCCTTCAAGTTATCACTTTGGAGTGCCATTACAACAACATATACCAAACACGAGCATTATTGTTGTTGTTCAGTCAGCATTATTGTTGTTCAGTCGCTAAATCAGATCCAACTTTTTGTGACCTCATGGACTGCAGCACGCCAGGCTTCCCTGTCCTTCACTGTTTCTCAGAGTTTGTTTAAACTCATGTCCATTGAGTCGGTGATGCCATCCAACCATGAGCATAGTGACTTACATTTTGAGAAGCACATTCATGCATATTATCTCCGTTAAGATAGGTGATATTTCCATTTACAGATGAAGGAACCAAGATTCCTAGATATTCAATTACTTGACAAAGTCTTAGAGTTATGAATGAAGGACCATGTCCCAAGGCAGAAACATGGCTGCAAAGACCATTTAGATGATTGTTGGAGCCATGGGAGAGAGTGAGGAAGTGAATAAATGGGGCCAAGTCAGTGAGGGGCCTGTGCAAATGAGGTCAAGAAGGTAAGAGGAAATATGGAAGAGAGCAAAGGAATAGTGATCATGAGAAAAGAATTTCAGAAAGTCTATCTCAGATGGTTACCACAACCAAACTGCAAGAAGATTGAGGCCAGTAAGGACTGAAAAGACCCTGGAGCCCTTCAGCTTTTGGATGGAAATACTAAGTCTTGTGTAAAATCTGTCCTTGCTGTTACTACTGGTATTTCAGAGCCGATCATGTCACTCTGTCCCTTCAGAACAGGCATCTCCTGGCTAACTGTACGGCACATCAAAACAGCATCATGTTTCTTCTTGCAGATATTCTCCTGCTACTCTTGTCTTAGCTATTTCCGAAGTGGATGATAACCAAATTGGCAAATTTAGTTTTTATACAAAGGAAGCCATTCTTAAGGTAAATTATTTTTTTTCTAAAAAGGAAACGAAAGTAAAATTAAGCAACTTGTTTGCGTATTCCTTAAAAAGTATAATGTTTAATTCATATTAGTTTGACCCCGTATACAAGAAAAGATTTCACCTTCATAAATAATAATGATGGCTTTCCTTGTCTGACATGTAATACCTCTTGAGATAACCTTTGCTTGGTATTAAAAAGAAACCCATGTTGGGACTTCCCCAGCAGTCCAGAGATATTTTCAAACCTGGTGTTATTTTTCCCTGCCACTCAGATGGACTTCTTTGCTTCTGTGTGTGTATGTGCAGGTTTGTATTTGTGTGTGTATGTTTTAAACATTAATCTAATGTTGGCAGTTTTACAAGAGCCTGCCTTTGAGCGTATGTTTGCTAGTTCATCAGAGCCTATGTATCCTGTATCTGACAACTGGGGAAACCTGATGGTGTCCAGATACAGAGCAATTCGGCCTAGAGCCTGCCCTCACAGGATGAAATACTGCTTAGGGAGAAACCAGCTTTAGGCCTGTTGCTGAGGAGCAATGGTCTCGGCAAATCCAACAGTTTGATCCATGTATTTACGTGTTGAGTGAGTGGTGATCCCCACCCTCAACTTAATCTCTTTCTGTAAGAGAGAAATTGCTAATTACTTTCACATTTTCTTCCTTTAGCTCTTGTGCCATTCAGGAGTGGAAAATATGCAAGTGACCCTAGCATGCCAGGCTACTCAGAAGAATGCTTTAATGGTGGCTGTCCAGCAGGCATCCTTCTATCACACACCCCGTGGGAGCTGTCCTGCTATCAAGGTCAGCGTAAGAGAAGCCTGAGGCATTCTCCCTCCATTCCCCTCCCCCTCCCTCACTTTGACACTCCTCCCTACTTTCTTTCTTCCCATCCTTCCATCTCCCTCCTTCCCTTTTTCCCTTTTTGACCATTTCCCCCTATCTTTTTATTTTCTTTCCTTCCCTCTTCCCCTCCCTTTCTCCTTTCCTAATACACAGTAACACATGATCAGATTCTTACTGGGTCTCTTAATTTACAGAGCTTTGCTAATAATTTTAATTTTTCCGTTGTGTGTAATGCTGTAATATTGATTAGCTAGAATCAACCAGCAGAAAATAGCCTGTTCCTCCACTCCTACCCTTTGTAGATAAATGATTCCATTGTTTTCTGTTTTATCATTCCTGTGTTTCTTATTGCAAAAGTAAGCATACATTTGCCCTTCTTTTTGTCACAAAAGGTAACACAAAATATATTCTCTTGAACTTTTTAGTTGTTATTGAGATATAATTCACATAACATAAAATTCACCCATTTAACATATAATTCGCAGGATCATACCATCATCACCACCATCTAATTCCAGAATATTTCTTCATTCTCAAAAAGAAATCCTATATCCACTAGCAGTCAATCCACATCCCCCACTTTCCTCATCTCCTAGCAACCAGTAATCCACTTTCTGTCTCTGTAGACTTCCCCATTCTAGACATTTCATATAAATTGAATCGTACAACATATGGCCTTTTAGGTCAGAATTTTTTCACTTAGGCACAATGTTTTCAAGTTTCATCCATGCCATAGCATGTACCAGTACTTCATTTTCTTTTTGTTTTGTTTTTTACTGATGAATAGTATTCTAGTATATGTATATACCACATTTTATTTATCCATTTATCAATTGACAGACCTTGGGTTGTTTTTACTTTTTGACTATTATAAATAACACTGCCATGAACATTTAAGTATAAGTTTTTCTAAGGACATATGTATGTTTTGAGTTTCCTAACACTTATTATTGTCTTTTTAATTTTAGCCACCCTAATAGGGTAAAATGATTTCTCATTGTGACTTTGATTTGTATTTTTCTAATTACTTATGACATCACATTGAGCATATTTCCATGTGCTTATTGGCTATTTGTATATATATATTAAAGAAATGTCTACTCAAATCCTTTGCCCTTTTATAAAGTTGGATTTTTTTGTTACTGAGTTGTAAGAGTTATTTGCATATTCTGAATACAGGTTCCTTATCAAGTATATGATTGGCAAATAGATTCTTTTATTATAAAAATCATCTTCTTACTTTCTTGATGATGTTCTTTGAAACAGAAGTTTTTCATTTTGATGTGTCTAATTTACCTAGTTTTCTTTGTTAACTTGTTCTTTTGGTGTTATATTAATATTTAAGAAACCATTGTTTAATCCAAAGTCACAAAAATTTACTCCTATGTTTTCTTCTAAAAGTTTTGTAGTTATAGCTCTTACTTTCAGGTCTATGATTCATTTATAGTTAATTTTTATATGTAGTATGAGATAGGGCATCCAAGTTCATTCTTTTGAGTGTAGTAATCCAGCTGTCCCAGTACCATTTGTTGAAAGGACTCATCTTTCCCCATTGAATTGTCCTGGCACCCTTAACAGAAATCAATAGACCATAAATGTAAGGGTGTATTTCTGGACTCTTGATTCTATCCCACTGGTCTATATGTTTCTTTTCATGCCAGTACCACTGTGTTTTGATCACTGTAGAGTTGTGATAAGTTTTTGAAATTAAGTACAAGTCTTCCAACTTTGTTCTTTTTCAAGATTGCTTTAGCTATTGGTCCTTTGCATTTTCACATGAATTTTAGGATCAGCTTGTCAATTTCTAAAAAAAATAAAGCCATTTGGGACTTTGACAGGGATTGCATTGAACCTGTAAATCAGTTTGAATACTATTACCATCTTAACAATATTAAATCTTCTGATCCATGAACATGGAAAGTCTTTTCATTTATGTCCTCTTTAATTTCTTTCAACAATATTTTATAGTTTTCAGTGTACAGGTTCTATACTTCTCTTGTTAAATTAATTCCAAAATATTTTATTCTTTTTAAATTATTGTAAATGAAATTTTTAGTTTCATTTTCAGTGTTCATTATTAATTTATAGAAATACAATTGATCTTTTATCTTGCAATCTTGCTAAGCTTGTAAATTCCTTAGGATCTTCTATGTAAAAGATTATGTCTTCTGCAAATAGAGATAAATTTAACATTCTCTTTTCATTCTGGATGCCTTTTGTTACCTTTTCTTGTCCAGTTACCCTAGCCAGACACTGTAGTACAAGGTTGAATAGAAACGGTGAGAATGGATATTATTGTCTTATTCCTTATCTTAGGAGGAAAGCTTTCAATCTTTAACCATTACATATGATGTTACTATGAGTTTTTCTTAGATAATTTTTTTTTTACCAAGTTGAGGACATTCACTTTTATTCATAGCTTTTTGGTGATTTTATCATGAAGGGGTTTTTTATTTTATCTATATATAATACTCTAAGGCATTTTTTTCCACTTACCAGTATATCCTAGAAATCACTCTGAATTAATTCACAGAGATTTCCCCCCATTTCCAAAAACAACTCTATAGTTCTCTCTTATGTGTATATACTTGTGAATATAATTTAGGTGCAAAATTAAATATAACTTTAGGAAGTCAACTTTCCAGATGGTCTTAAACATTCTCTAAGCCTTATGAATTCTATATTGTTGTTGTTCAGTCGCTGAGTCATATCTGACTCTTTGTGACCCCATGGACTGCAGCACTCGAGGCTTCCCTGACCTTCACTATCTCCCAGAGTTTGCTCAAACTCATGTCTGTAGAGTCGGTGATGCCATCCAACCATTTCATCTTCTCTCCTGCTTCTCCTCCTGCCCTCAGTCTTTCCCAGCATCTATATTCTTGATATATGAATCCTATACAGCTTACCACATTTTACCCCTTAGCACATTTCTCTATTTTCACTCTTTACATTAATAAAAGAGTATACATTCATAAGTATGGCAAGAATATTCAATCTTCACTTCTACTGCCAAATACTAATTCCCATAGAAATCAAATACTGAAGTAGAAAATAAGGATAGAGTAAGTTATATTGATTTTTAAAAATTCAACCCCTCAAGTCTTAATTCAGTACATACTTTAAGTTAGGCTCATCAGATAATACTGAGGTCTGATTTATGAAGTGAAAATGAAAGTGTTTGTCACTTAGTCGTGTCCAGCTCTTTGTGATCCCATGGACTGTAGCCTGCCAGGCTTCTCTGTCCATGGAATTCTCCAGGCAAGAATACTAGAGGAATTATATCTGGTGTATAAAATGGGGACAGGCTCATAAGTGGTTTAAATACAAGGAATAATAGAGGTTCAACAAGCTATAGGAGGACTTTTAAAAAAAGAGAGCTCACATCTGGGGAACCAGAAAGGGCAGCACAGAGTGGGGACATTTGGAAAAACTTGAAGGATGAGTGTTTTGACTGGCAGAGATGACTATGTGATCATTTTGAGTAGAGAGAAGACCTTCTGATGCTCAAGCATAGTATGAAAAGACAAATGAGTACTAGGAAAAAATGGATGCCCAGCTTGGCCCCACCTGTGGTTTTCATGCATAGTTGACATATGGAATCTTTTCTTCAATTAATCTTAAGAAGAATACCAATATGTAAAACAGATATAAGTGGGGTTTTCCAGGTTGAGAGGCTTTTATGTCACTTCCTGAGATTCCTCCAGGAAGTAAGTGGTGAAAGTCACCAAATAGGAAGATACAACAGGGGTGGGAAGGCATTTAGAGTAATAGCCTGAAAAGACATAGCACAAGGAGGGGTAAAGAGGCACTAGGGTTATATATATATATATATATATATATATATATATATATGTGTGTGTGAATACATGAATATATATAGTAATACATGTGAGTTTTATATATATATATGTGTGTGTGTATTTATATACTCTTCTACAGATGTGGGACAGGATGAAGTCTAATGATAGAGTAAGGAAGAATAAATGATGGAGACATTGAGAGGGAACAAGGGAAAGGAAGGGAAAGGAGGAAGGAAGGAAGGAAAGAAACAGAAAGAGAACAAAATTGTTACTGTGTAATAAAATTAAATTGTAATACAATTGATACAGTAATAAAATTGATACAGTAATAAAATTTTTACTGTGTCCAGGCCAAAGGTGTAGAGTGTTTCAAGAAGAAATGAGTCACCAAGGAAGATGAGCAGGTGACAGATAAACACATAAATAATGTTCAACAACATTAATTATTAGAGAAATGCAATTAAAACTCCAGTGAGCAACCCCTGCACACCCACTAGAATGGCTAAAATTTAAACTATTCTGAGTCTTGGCATGACATGGAGGATCTGAAACTCATACACTGCTGATGGGAATGCAAAATGGTTACCTTGCAAAACAGCTTGGCAGTTTCTTAGAAAGTTAAACATATACTTACCATATGATTCAGCCATTTCACTCCTAGGTATTTACTTAAGAGAAATGAAAGCACATGTCCGTCCAAAGACATACGTAAATGTTTATAGCAGCTTTATTTAAAACAGCTAAGAGCTGGCAAAAATCCAAATGTCCACCACCAGGTGAATAGATAAATAAATTGTGGTATATTTTACAGTGGAATATTGCTCGGCAATACAAAGAAATAAGTTGTTGACATATACAACAATATGGATGAAGCCAAACCAAAAAAAAGTATATATAACTGCATGATTCCATTTATATAAAATTCTAGGAAATGCGTTCTAATCTATAGTTGGAGAAAGCAGAGCAGTGATTGCTTGAGGAAGCGGGCTGGGTAGGAGGGATGGCTATGGGCTTTAGTTTTATTGCAGTAATGGTTTCACAGTTGTATACTTATTAGATAAGTCCAAACTTATCTAATTTACTTTATACTTTAATTACTGTATACTTTGTGTGTTGTTTACTGAATGTCAATTATACCTAAATAAAGCTATTATATTTTAGGAGGAGGAGGAAGAAGTTAAATTAAATGTAGAGGGAAGAACAAGAAGAGCAGGAATTGAAATTAGGCTATTTTACATTCTCAGAAGTTCATTGCTGACTCTGAGAGAGCTATTCTAATGGGGTTGGAGTGAAAGCCAGACTACCAGAGTAGAGAAGTAAGAGAATGATAGAAATGTAGAAGCAGAGAATATTTACAGCTTCTGCATTAGTCTGCTAGGGAAGCCATACCAAAGTAGTATTGACTGGTAGCTTAAACAACAGAAATTTATTTTTTCATAGTTATGGAGGCTAGAAGTCCAAGATCAAGGAGGCAGCATGTCAGTTTCTAGTAACAGTTCTCTTCCTTGCAGATGGCCACATTCTCACTGTCCTCACAAGGCAGAAAGAAAGTCCTGGTGTCTCTTCTTCTTCTTATACCAGCTTTATCAGCCCTATCAGATTAGGGTCCTGCCCTTTGACGTCATCTAATCCTAAATGCCTCCCAAAGGCCCCATTTCTAAATGCCATCACATTGGGGGTTGGGGCTTCAATCTAAGAATTTATGAGGAGACAGAAACATTTAGTCCATCATAACTCTTTAAGAAATTGGATCAGAATTTAAAAAGAAGCTTGAGGTGTAGGAGAATTAAGAATAAAATAGATGTAATCGTATTTGTAGGAAGGGACTGGAAAAGAAATTGAGGCTAGAAACAAAAGATCCTCATAGTTGGGATTTTCGATGCACTGAGGGGAGTCAAGAAATTAAGGGTTCAATTTAGCAGTTTCTATTGTCTGGGCATGGTGGTAAGCTAAAGTGATGGATGAGCCTGGACTCATGGAATGTGCTGAACAACGCTTGGAGATGGAGGACATTACCCTTTCTTTCCAGGTGAAGAAATAGGCTGATAGGTTAAGGGACAGAGCCAAGATCACCTGCTGAGTGTCAGCACTGGGCTCTGATTACAGAGCTTGTTTTCTTTCCTCTTAGCTCACTCATATCCTTTCTAAGGCCCCTTGTGTCTTCTGAACTAGTATATTCTACTATTTTTAGGAGACTGGGATAGCCTGAGTCTTCAGAAAAAATCAAGATGGAAACTTTAGACTTTTTAACTCAAGATTTTTTTTCTTTTGCCTCATTTTCCTTTCCTTCAGTAATTCAGCTGTGGAAAGCCTTCTTTCTTTGAAAAAGAATGGGCTTTCCTTTGAAGGCTTAATGTTTTTCTTTTAGTTAGTATTTTAGAAAAATGTAAAAGAATCCCATCTATCTTTCCTTGTATTTATCCTCCATAAATAATAGGAATATTGGAAGATACAGATTTCCCTTTTTTTCTTCCCACTCTTCCTTCCCCTCTTGCCCATCATCCCTCCACCTCTCCCTCCTTCATTAATACATTGTACAGGGCAGCATATACAGCCCACCTCCATCTGCTTAGGTCGTACCAGAATGGCACCCTGAGATGATTCTTCAGATCTTGTACCCTGAAGTTCATCAGCTGTATTTCTTGAGAGGCCTCTATACAAAGCACTCCAACTAGCCACCTTGTAAGATGGAGAAATTTTTCGGAGAGCACTTTAGACAACTCTGTTCTGGAAATAGTCACATTTAGTGCCTCACCCTTTCATTGTACAAAGTGGTATCTCTTCCATGTGCTCCCTTACTTGTTCTCTTCTCTTCTCTCCCTTCTACTCTCTCTCACCCCTAGGGTACCAGGCCATTTACATGTATTTGGGATCAGTTATAGCTGTTAGATAATTTTACTGTCAGTACCACAAGACTTACAAATTCAGCAAATTTAATTCACTTTGGTTTGAAATATTGTAGGAAATAAGTTCTGGTCTGAGAAATCATAGTGGAGTGGGTCCAACCAGAAGAAGAAATTCCAGAATTGTGAATGGCATAGAAGGCATGCTGTTAGCCCCAATTGCAAAAGTCTCAGATGCCCTAACTCATCCTTCAAAAAGATTCCAGGCTACCAAAAGGTACTGCACGGGGGTAGCAGTGGGCGGTTGTTTATAATAACAAAAGTATCCTCTTTTAAGTCATTTAATACAAGTATTATGGGATTGGAGGATGCCTAAACTTCCAGAGTGACCAGCATGTGTTAAAATTTTTAAGACCTTGTCTGAAAACATTGTATGAACACTAAGAAGGCTTAGCTTCTAATACGCTCCAGTCTATGAAGGAGAGTCAACAGTTCCCAATTTCAACCTCTTTTCTCTTCTCCCTCTTTTCCTTTATCTTTCTCTTCCTGTCTTCCCCTCCTTCCCTCTCTATTTTTCAAACTCCAAAGAAGGTAGAACATAAGGAAGAAGAGTATGAGCATGTCCAAGTTTTCCACTTCTATTTTAAACAGAAAAGGACAGAACTACCCTCACTATCCTACCAAGGGTTTTTCCATTGCTTAGAATAATAGAATGGTAACTGTCAGAGAGGCAGGGCCTCTGCAGATATGTATCTGTAAACTAGGGACATCCTGTTATATCCTGATCTCATCTCACTGTGACGAAGAAAGAGGTTTGTATTCTGTAACAATTACGAATACTCTGAATAACTGAGGCATACCAATGACACTCTAGTCTAATCCTGGCAAATTTAGAATGGAAAAGAAAATGACAGGCAAATCTTCTCTGCTTCTCAAGATGCCATTAATCTGACACATGGCCAGAGTTCAAGTGTCCTAAATCCACACTTCAGTGTGTGGATTGGAGATTTAAGACCAATGTGTCTAGTCAAGAGGACCCTTACAAGGCCACATCAATCCTGGGACCCCTACAGTTCAGACCAGGAAGGTACAAAGGGACACTGGGAGTACAAACACTGGGCCAGGCTATGAAGTTTGGGAGTGGGGAGGGACTGCCAGTGCATGCTGTAGGCACAGTGTGGTCCCCAACAAGGCTGGTGACACAGCAGCATGCCCAGTGAATAGAAGAGGAACACTTGAAGCAGGTGAGGACCACAGAAGCAGAGCTACCTGCTCTCCTGCTGCAATGCCCAGTTTGCAGCCCCAGGTGCTCCTGTCAGTCAGGGAGTTCTCAAGTTGTCCTCTTGTCGTATGAGCACTCATCTCCTGCCTTGGGCTCACATGTCTCTGTTCACTTGTCAGGGCTCCGGAAGCTTTCGTGTCTATTCAACTAGAAAAGGTGGGGCTGCGGGACATGATGCTGAATACCTTCCTCCTCAGGAAACAAGCCATGGCTGACAGAATGAAAAACCTTGTGAGTAGAGTAAGAAGGGCTCCCTAAAGATCTCATCAGCTTTTACATTTGAGCAAGTAAGAAATCCTTAACTTGGAACCTGTTGCTTTCAGCCTATTTGGGTAAAACCATGGAAAATATAAAGAACTGAAAAAGAGAGTTCAATAAGAAATAGAAAGGAAGTCAGCTAATTGCAGTCTACTTTTTTAAATATGTACATTTTTCCAAGAGCACATTATGCTTTGTCACTTTCTAAACAGAAAGAGTTTCAGTACCTACTTGGAAACATTTGATGGTTCCTGAGTGACCCACAGGTGCTTAGGAGGTTTAGACAAGGTGAGCAAGGGCATTTGCCATCTGTTAGGTTGGCAATTCACCTGTTAGATTGCTGACATAACCACTCTGTTTTTCAGACACTACCACCATGTTTGCATTTAAGGATTTTATACTAACCTAACCTTTGGAAAATCCATAGATGGAGGAGCCTGGTAGGCTGCAGTCCATGGGGTCGCTAAGAGTCAGACATGACTGAGCGACTTCACTTTCATTTTTCACTTTCATGCATTGGAGAAGGAAATGGCAACTCACTCCAGTGTTCTTACCTGTAAAATCCCAGGGACAGGGGAGCCTGGTGGGCTGCCATCTATGGTGTCGCACAGAGTCAGACATGACTGAAGTGACTTAGCAGCAGCAGCAGCAACCTTTGGGGTGCCATTTCCTTCTCCATAAAATTTAAACCTTTAGTCAATTAAAAGTGTTGCTTAATTTTATGAATATCATTTCATTATTCATTACTTTTTTGATGAGGGAGTCCTTAGGCTAATATATAGTTATTTGGGAATGAAATGACGAGGTTTATAATCTCTAGGCTTTGTTCTTTTATTACTGAAAAGGAAGGACTTCAATTTACCTAATTCAGTTCTACAAATTGGATATGATGGAAGCTAGGGCTTCTAGATTACTGCTCAGCAATGATGTGGGCAAACGACTCCTTCTGATACGTACTTGAGTAAATTACTTTGATACATAAATTACTCTTTATAATATTAAAAAAATACTGATCAAGTGAAAATGTATTAGCTCATTAACTGCCCTTCAGGAATATCCAATGCCTATCAGATTAGAAAGGATTCAGGCAAGATAATTGTTAGTTTTGTCAAGGTCTGGGATTTTAGCCCACTTACAAGCTAAGAAGGTAGCCTGTTACTGCTCTGAGGATGCTGACAGAGAACACTAGACTCTTAGGTCAGAGAAAAACGACTTTGTTACTCACAGCAGAGCCAGCATCATAAGCCTCACGTTTGTGTCATTTCCCTTTGCCTCCCAAGTCCCAGGGGCAACATGGAGGAGCCGAGGTTGAACACAGTTTTGTGTCAGAGTTGAAGAATACTGAGTTTAGGAATCTACCTCTATTATAGCAAACTTGCTCTATTTCGTGGAGGGAGACATTACCTCATTCCTCCAGACTGCTCTCTGCAAACATAACCCTGAGAAATGGTTCAGGTAAAGAATAGTCAGGGCGTTGAATTCTTGGTGTACTCACAAGATGTGCAGGAGTAGAAAAGACCCACAGGGGGAGTACCTCCCAGTAGGTTGACCTTCAGAAAGAACATCTCAACTGTGTGACCTACTCCCACTTTAAGTTGGCTATAAGTTTGTGCACGTGTATTAGCTTGGGGAATTCTTATAGCCAATTGTCTAATAGGAAAACTATCATTCTCTTTTATCACAGGATGAAATTGGGAAAGTCAAGAGAGATGTTATAGTTGAATATTGCCAGAAGTGAGTATAATATATGTAAACTATACATTCTGATTTCTGACTCTGAACTCAATAAACAGCAGTATTATATAGAAATCTGGACAATTAGTTAGCTGGTTTGTGTTTAAATAAGCCTATTTAACAGTCCTATTGTTGTTCAGACACTAAGTCATGTCCAACTCTTTGCAACCCTATGGACTGCAGCACAGTCCTTCACCAAGCCTCCCTGTCCTTCACCATCTCCTAGAGTTTACTTAAACTCATGTCCATTGAGTTGGTGATGCCATCCAACCATCTCATCCTCTGTCGTCCCCATCTACTCCTGCCTTCAGTCTTTCCCAGCATCAGGGTGTTTTCCAATGAGTCAGCTCTTTGCATCAGGTGGCCAAAGTATTGGAGTTTCAGCTTCAGCATCAGTCCTTCTGATTAATATTCAGAGTTGATTTCCTCTAGGATTGACTGGTTTGATCTCTATACTGTCCAAGGAACTCTCAAGAGTCTTCTCCAGAACCACATTTCAAAAGCATCGATTCTTCAGTGTTTATCCCCCTTTATATCCAACTCTTACATCCATATATGACTACTGAAAAAACCACAGTTTTGACTAGACAGACCTTTGTCGGCAAAGTGATGTCTCTGCTTTTTAATACACTGTCTAGTTTGGTCATAGCTTTTCGTTCAAGGAGCAAGCATCTTTTAATTTCATGGCTGCAGTCACCATCTGCAGTGATTTTGGAGCCCAAGAAAATAGTCTGTTACTGTTTCCACTGTTTCCCCATATATTTGCCATGAAGTGATGGGACCAGAGGCCATGATCTTAGTTTTTTGAATGTTGAGTTTTAAGCCAGCTTTTTCACTCTTCTCTTTCATCTTTATCAAGAGGCTCTTTAGTTCCTCTTTGCTTTCTGCCATTAAGGTAGTATCATCTGCATATCTGAGGTTATTGATATTTCTCCCAGCAATCTTGATTCCAGCTTGAGCTTCATTCAGCCTGGCATTTCTCATGATGTACTCTGCACATAAGTTAAATAAGCAGGGTGACAATGTACAGCCTTGAAATACTGCTTTCCCAGTTTTGAGACAGTCTGTTGTTCCATGTCTAGTTCTAACTGTTGCTTCTTGACCTGCACACAGGTTTCTCAGGAGGCAGGTAAGGTAGTTTGGTATTCCCATCTCTTTAAGAATTTTCCACAGTTTGTTGTGATCCACACAGTCAAAGTTTTGGCATAGTCAGTAAAGCAGAAGTAGATGTTTTTCTGGAACTCTCTTGTTTTTTTGATGATCCAGTGGATGTTGACAAGTTGGTCTCTGGTTCCTCTGCATTTTCTAAATCCAGCTTGTACATCTGGAAGTTCTTGGTTCACATACTGTTGAAGCCTAGCTTGAAGGATTTTTGTGTGTGTGTGTGTGGTTTATTTTTTTATTTTTATTTTTTTAAATTTTATTTTATTTTTAAACTTTACAATATTGTATTAGTTTTGCCAAATATCAAAATGAATCCGCCACAGGTATGCCCGCGTTCCCCATCCTGAACCCTCCTCCCTCCTCCCTCCCCTACCCTCCCTCTGGGTCGTCCCAGTGCACCAGCCCCAAGCATCCAGTACCGTGCATCGAACCTGGACTGGCGACTCATTTAATACATGATATTATAAATGTTTCAATGCTATTCTCCCAAATCTCCCCACCCTCTCCCTCTCCCACAGAGTCCATAAGACTGATCTATACATCGGTGTCTCTTTTGTTGTCTCGTACACAGGGTTATTGTTACCATCTTTCTAAATTCCATATACATGTGTTAGTATACTGTATTGGTGTTTTTCTTTCTGGCTTACTTCACTCTGTATAATAGGTTCCAGTTTTATCCATCTCATTAGAACTGATTCAAATGTATTCTTTTTAATGGCTGAGTAATACTCCATTGTGTATATGTACCACAGCTTTCTTATCCATTCATCTGCTGATGGACAACTAGGTTGCTTCCATGTCCTGGCTATTATAAACAGTGCTGCGATGAACATTGGCGTACACGAGTCTCTTTCCCTTCTGGTTTCCTCAGTGTGTATGCCCAGCAGTGGGATTGCTGGATCATAAGGCAGTTCTATTTCCAGTTTTTTAAGGAATCTCCACACTGTTCTCCATAGTGGCTGTACTAGTCTGCATTCCCACCAACAGTGTAAGAGGGTTCCCTTTTCTCCACACCCTCTCCAGCATTTATTGCTTGTAGACTTTTGGATCGCAGCCATTCTGACTGGCGTGAAATGGTATCTCATAGTGGTTTTGATTTGCATTTCTCTGATAATGAGTGATGTTGAGCATCTTTTCATGTGTTTGTTAGCCATCTGTATGTCTTCTTTGGAGAAATGTCTATTTAGTTCTTTGGCCCATTTTTTGATTGGGTCATTTATTTTTCTGGACTTGAGGTGTAGGAGTTGCTTGTATATTTTTGAGATTAGTTGTTTGTCAGTTGCTTCATTTGCTATTATTTTCTCCCATTCTGAAGCCTGCCTTTTCACCTTGCTAATAGTTTCCTTTGTTGTGCAGAAGCTTTTGAGTTTAATTAGGTCCCATTTGTTTATTTTTGCTTTTATTTCCAATATTCTGGGAGGTGGGTCATAGAGGATCCTGCTGTGATGTATGTCAGAGAGTGTTTTGCCTATGTTCTCCTCTAGGAGTTTTATAGTTTCTGGTCTTACGTTTAGATCTTTAATCCATTTTGAGTTTATTTTTGTGTTAGGTGTTAGAAAGTGTTCTAGTTTCATTCTTTTACAAGTGGTTGACCAGTTTTCCCAGCACCACTTGTTAAAGAGATTGTCTTTAATCCATTGTATATTCTTGCCTCCTTTGTCAAAGATAAGGTGTCCATATGTGTGTGGATTTATCTCTGGGCTTTCTATTTTGTTCCATTGATCTATATTTCTGTCTTTGTGCCAGTACCATACTGTCTTGATAACTGTGGCTTTGTAATAGAGTCTGAAGTCAGGTAGGTTGATTCCTCCAGTTCCATTCTTCTTTCTCAAGATAGCTTTGGCTAATCGAGGTTTTTTGTATTTCCATACAAATTGTGAAATTATTTGTTCTAGCTCTGTGAAGAATACCGTTGGTAGCTTGATAGGGATTGCATTGAATCTATAAATTGCTTTGGGTAGTATACTCATTTTCACTATATTGATTCTTCCAATCCATGAACATGGTATATTTCTCCATCTATTAGTGTCCTCTTTGATTTCTTTCACCAGTGTTTTATAGTTTTCTATATATAGGTCTTTAGTTTCTTTAGGTAGATATATTCCTAAGTATTTTATTCTTTCCATTGCAATGGTGAATGGAATTGTTTCCTTAATTTCTCTTTCAGTTTTCTCATTATTAGTGTATAGGAATGCAAGGGATTTCTGTGTGTTGATTTTATATCCTGCAACTTTACTATAATCATTGATTAGTTCTAGTAATTTTCTGGTGGAGTCTTTAGGGTTTTCTATGTAAAGGATCATGTCATCTGCAAATAGTGAGAGTTTTACTTCTTCTTTTCCAATTTGGATTCCTTTTATTTCTTTTTCTGCTCTGATTGCTGTGGCCAAAACTTCCAAAACTATGTTGAATAGTAATGGTGAAAGTGGGCACCCTTGTCTTGTTCCTGACTTTAGAGGAAATGCTTTCAATTTTTCACCATTGAGGATAATGTTTGCTGTGGGTTTGTCATATATAGCTTTTATTATGTTGAGGTATGTTCCTTCTATTCCTGCTTTCTGGAGAGTTCTTATAAATGGATGTTGAATTTTGTCAAAGGCTTTCTCTGCATCTATTGAGATAATCATATGGTTTTTGTTTTTCAATTTGTTAATGTGGTGTATAACATTGATTTGTGGATATTGAAGAATCCTTGCATCCCTGGGATAAAGCCCACTTGGTCATGGTGTATGATCTTTTTAATGTGTTGTTGGATTCTGATTGCTAGAATTTTGTTAAGGATTTTTGCATCTATGTTCATCAGTGATATTGGTCTGTAGTTTTCTTTTTTTGTGGGATCTTTGTCAGGTTTTGGTATTAGGATGATGGTGGCCTCATAGAATGAGTTTGGAAGTTTACCTTCCTCTGCAATTTTCTGGAAGAGTTTGAGTAGGATAGGTGTTAGCTCTTCTCTAAATTTTTGGTAGAATTCAGCTGTGAAGCCGTCTGGACCTGGGCTTTTGTTTGCTGGAAGATTTTTGATTACAGTTTCAATTTCCGTGCTTGTGATGGGTCTGTTAAGATTTTCTATTTCTTCCTGGTCGAGTTTTGGAAAGTTGTACTTTTCTAAGAATTTGTCCATTTCTTCCACGTTGTCCATTTTATTGGCATATAATTGTTGATAGTAGTCTCTTATGATCCTTTGTATTTCTGTGTTGTCTGTTGTGATCTCTCCATTTTCATTTCTAATTTTATTGATTTGATTTTTCTCCCTTTGTTTCTTGATGAGTCTGGCTAATGGTTTGTCAATTTTATTTATCCTTTCAAAGAACCAGCTTTTGGCTTTGTTGATTTTTGCTATGGTCTCTTTTGTTTCTTTTGCATTTATTTCTGCCCTAATTTTCAAGATTTCTTTCCTTTTACTAACCCTGGGGTTCATTTCTTCCTTTTCTAGTTGCTTTAGGTGTAGGGTTAGGTTATTTATTTGACTTTTTTCTTGTTTCTTGAGGTATGCCTGTATTGCTATGAACTTTCCCCTTAGGACTGCTTTTAAAGTGTCCCACAGGTTTTGAGTTGTTGTGTTTTCATTTTCATTAGTTTCTATGCAAATTTTGATTTCTTTTTTGATTTCTTCTGTGATTTGTTGGTTATTCAGCAGCGTGTTGTTCAGCCTCCATATGTTGGAATTTTTAATAGTTTTTCTCCTGTAATTGAGATCTAATCTTACTGCATTGTGGTCAGAAAAGATGCTTGGAATGATTTCTATTTTTTTGAATTTACCAAGGCTAGATTTATGGCCCAGGATTTGATCTATCCTGGAGAAGGTTCCATGTGCGCTTGAGAAAAAGGTGAAATTCATTGTTTTGGGATGAAATGTCCTATAGATATCAATTAGGTCTAACTGGTCTATTGTATCGTTTAAAGTTTGTGTTTCCTTGTTAATTTTCTGTTTAGTTGATCTATCCATAGGTGTGAGTGGGGTATTAAAGTCTCCCACTATTACTGTGTTATTGTTAATTTCTCCTTTCATACTTGTTAGCATTTGTCTTACATATTGCGGCGCTCCCGTGTTGGGTGCATATATATTTATAATTGTTATATCTTCTTCTTGGATTGATCCTTTGATCATTAGGTAGTGACCATCTTTGTCTCTCTTCACAGCCTTTGTTTTAAAGTCTATTTTATCTGATATGAGTATTGCTACTCCTGCTTTCTTTTGGTCCCTATTTGCATAGAAAATCTTTTTCCAGCCCTTCACTTTCAGTCTGTAGGTGTCCCCTGTTTTGAGGTGGGTCTCCTGTAGACAACATATGTAGGGGTCTTGTTTTTGTATCCATTCAGCCAGTCTTTGTCTTTTGGTTGGGGCATTCAACCCATTTACATTTAAGGTAATTACTGATAAGTATGATCCCGTTGCCATTTACTTTATTGTTTTCGGTTCGAGTTTATACACTGTTTTTGTGTTTCCCGTCTAGAGAATATCCTTTAGTATTTGTTGGAGAGCTGGTTTGGTGGTGCTGAATTCTCTCAGCTTTTGCTTGTCTGAGAAGCTTTTGATTTCTCCTTCATATTTGAATGAGATCCTTGCTGGGTACAATAATCTGGGCTGTAGGTTATTTTCTTTCATCGCTTTAAGTATGTCTTGCCATTCCCTCCTGGCTTGAAGAGTTTCTATTGAGAGATCAGCTGTTATCCTTATGGGAATTCCCTTGTGTGTTATTTGTTGTTTTTCCCTTGCTGCTTTTAATATTTGTTCTTTGTGTTTGATCTTTGTTAATTTGATTAATATGTGTCTTGGGGTGTTTCTCCTTGGGTTTATCCTGTTTGGGACTCTCTGGGTTTCTTGGACTTGGGTGATTATTTCCTTCCCCATTTTAGGGAAGTTTTCAACTATTATCTCCTCAAGTATTTTCTCATGGTCTTTCTTTTTGTCTTCTTCTTCTGGGGCCCCTATGATTCGAATGTTGTAGCGTTTAATGTTGTCCTGGAGGTCTCTGAGATTGTCCTCATTTCTTTTAATTAGTTTTTCTTTTATCCTCTCTGATTCATTTACTTCTACCATTCTATCTTCTAATTCACTAATCCTATCTTCTGCCTCTGTTATTCTACTATTTGTTGCCTCCAGAGTGTTTTTAATTTCATTTATTGCATTATTCATTTTATATTGACTCTCTTTTATTTCTTCTAGGTCCTTGTTAAACCTTTCTTGCATCTTCTCAATCTTTGTCTCCAAGCTATTTATCTGTGATTCCATTTTGATTTCAAGATTTTGGATCAATTTCACTATCATTATTCGGAATTCTTTATCAGGTAGATTCCCTATCTCTTCCTCTTTTGTTTGGTTTGGTGGGCATTTATCCTGTTCCTTTATCTGCTGGGTATTCCTCTGTCTCTTCATCTTGTTTAAATTGCTGAGTTTAGGGTGTCCTTTCTGTATTCTGGCAGTTTGTGGAGTTCTCTTTATTGTGGCATTTCCTCGCTCTGTGTGGGTTTGTACAGGTGGCTTGTCAAGGTTTCTTGGTTAGGGAAGCTTGTGTCAGTGTTCTGGTGAGTGGAGCTGTATTTCTTCTCTCTGGAGTGCAATGAAATGTCCAGTAATGAGTTATGGGATGTCTATGGTTTTGGGGTGACTTTGGGCTGCCTGTATCTTGGAGCTCAGGGCTGTGTTCCTTACTGCTGGAGAATTTGCTTGGTATGTCTTGCCCTGAAACTTGTTTCACCCAGAGAGGTTTACAGCATTATATGGAGAAGAGCAGAGTGAGGAGGGAGTTAGATGTGACCCGAATGAGATGAGGTGGAGTCAATAGAGGAGAGAGTGGGCTATTCAGCATCTCTTCCTTATGTGCACTCCACAACTGGACCACTCAGAGTTTTTCACAGAGTTATACAGAGAAGAGAAGAAGGAAGAAGGTGGCAGAGGTGGCCAGGAGGATAAATGGGGGGAATGAAAAGGAGGGAGACAGATCCACCCAGTAATCAGTTCCCTAAGTGTTCTCCACCGTCTGGAACACACAGAAATTCACAGAGTTGGGTAGAGTAGAGAGGGGTTAGGGAGGAGACACAGGCGACCTAGTGGAGAAAAAGGAGAGTCCAAAGGGAGAGAGAGCAGTTAAGCCAGTAATCTCACTCCCTAGTGAAAAATGGGTACTGAAGATTGGGTTCTTAAAGGTACAAAATTGGTAACAAATACATAGAAGCAAAAATTTAAAATCTAGAGTAGAGTTTGGAATTTCAAAAATATGATGTTAAAGAAAAGAAGAAGGAAAAGAAAGAGAGAAAAAACGAACAAACAAAAACAAACAAGGTCGCAAAAATTATACAGAAAATATAGGTACAAAATTGATAACTAATACCAAAAAGCAAAAGTTAAAAATCTAGAGTAGAGTTTGGAATTTCAAAAATACAATGTTAAAAAAAGAAGAAGAAAAAGAAAGAGAGCAAAAAAAACCAAACAAACAAGAACAAACAAGGTCGCATAAATTATAAAAAAAAAAAAATTCTGGTACAAAATTGATAACAAATACCAAAAAGCATAAATTAAAAATCTAGAATAGAGTTTGGAATTTCAGATATACAATGTTATTTAAAAGAAGAGAAAGAAACAGAGAAAAACAAAAAGAAAAAATAAAAAAGGGTCACAGAAATTATATAAAAACAAAAACAAAAAAAAACTATAGGTACAAAATTGATAACAAATACTAAAAAGCTAAAATTAAAAATCTAGAGTAGAGTTTGGAATTTCAAAAATACAATGTTAAAGAAAAGAAGGGAAAAGGAAAAAAAAGGAAAAAAAATTATTAAAAAAAATATATATATATGAAGTTTGCTTTAAAAAAAATAGGGTCTTTTTTTTTTTTTTTGCAAAGTAATCAGTTATAAAAGTGGAAATTAAAGGAATAATAGAGGACTTAATTTTTTTTTTTTTTTAATAGGCTCACTTGTTCAGTCACACTGAGGGGAGGTAGGGAGGGATGCTGCAAACAAATAACACTGGTGTGTGCTCGCAGTGCCTCAGCCACACTGGGTCTGCCCGCAGTTCACGACGCGTGTAGCCTCTCTGCCCACGCTGCTCAGGCTCTAGGTTGCTCCGCCGGGAACCATCCGCGGCCCGCCCTGGGCTGCCTGTACTTCCCGGGTCCAAGCCGCTCAGGTTCAGGCACTCGGGTAGTCCTCAGAGGCGCAGACTCTCAGTTGGGCCTGCGTTTTGTGCCCTTCCCAGATCCGAGCAGCTCAGGTGATGAGATGTTTTGCGCGCGTGATTGCTGCGACTTATCGCCTCCCCACCGCTCGGTTATCTAGTTTTGCACCGGCACACCTTCTCAGGCAGATGTTGACCATCCAGACCCCCAAGAAGTTTTAGTTAGCAAAGAAGCCTGCTTACAGTTTTATAGATAATGTCTCTCTGGGGCTGCGATTGTCCCCTTCTGGCTCTGGCTGCCTATCACCGGAGGGGGATGGTCTGCCGCCAGCTATCTCTGTTCAGTCCTTTATTCCGTGTGTGGGTCTGGCGGTGTCATAGGTTAGGGCTGGCTTTTCGCGTGGTAGATATCCCACAGTCTGGTTTGCTAGCCCAAATTATTTCACTCAGATAGTGCTCGGGGTATTCAGGCCAGATTCTTGCGATGCAGCCCGTGCCGCGCCTCCCTGCCCAGCCCCCGCTTGCTAATGGCGTGTGCAGGCGTCTGCGCTGCTTCTCCGCTGGGAGAGTTACCTTAGGGCTTGCAATGTGCGGGTTTTAATTATTTATTTTTCCTCCCTGTTATGTTGCCCTCTGTGCTTCCAAGGCTCGGCACAGATTCGGCAGTGAGAAGGTTTCCTGGTGTTTGGAAACTTCTCTCTTTTTAAGACTCCCTTCCCGGGACGGAACTCCGTCCCTCCCTCTTTTGTCCCATTTTTTGTCTTTTGTATTTTTCCCTACCTCCTTTCGAAGACTTGGGTTGCTTTTCTGGGTGCCTGATGTCCTCTGCCGACATTCAGAAGTTGTTTTGTGGAATTTACTCGGCGTTTAAATGTTCTTTTGATGAATTTGTGGGGGAGAAAGTGTTCTCCCCGTTCTACTCCTCCGCCATCTTAGCTCCTCCTTCTAGCTTGAAGGATTTTGAGCATTATTTTGCTAGCATGTGAAATGAGTGTAATTGTGCGGTAGTTTGAACATTTTTTGGCATTGCCCTTCTTTGGGATTGGATTGAAAACTGACATTTTCCAGTCCTGTGGCCACTGCTGAGTTTTCCAAATTCGCTGTCATATTGAGTGCAGCATTTTAACAGCATCATCTTTTAGAATTTGAAATAGCTTAGCTGGAATTCTATCACCTCCACTATTTTTTTCATAGTAATGTTTCCTGGATGAAAGCAAATTGAACTGTCCTCTGACACACAGAGGAAGCAGTATCAGAAATGACAGATAAGAGGCACTTGGAAGAGGTTCATGTCTTTGTGTTCAGGCAATAGCAATCTGACCGAGTCAGAAGTTTCTTCTTGACAGAAGTCCTCTATTCTCTTTGAAAAATCTCCAGGGACTTAGCGAACTTCTGTGAGAGATTGAACAACTTGAATTCACCTCTGCACATTATCTCTTCTTCTGACTTCAGGTTCAACCGCCATATGTCTCACTATGCTCTTCGGGGGCAGATCATAGCATACTGCAACAGCCTGAGAGCCCTACTGGACGATTTCCCTACTATCAGAGATACTTTTTTCATGGTGGGACAACGACAAGAAAATAAGGAGTTGAGGGACTCCAATGATGGCCTCAAGAATGACCCCAGGTGTGGAATTTTCTTTTGAGCTTGTTATTCCCCCATCCCCTCCCCACTCCTCCCAGGGTAGAGGTTTATTGAGTTTGGTGTTTAACCTTGATTTTCTGTCCAGAAGGGCAAAAGAAAGAGTTAATACTCTAAGAATAAGAGTATCTTTGTATTTGAATACAGAAGGAGTTCTTTGTTTATGGGCTGTATGACTGCTTTTTCAATCTATGAAGTTTTGTTTTGCCCTGGAGTACCCAGAAATTTTCATCAGTCACACCCTTTTACATAAGCCAGAATCTAAAATAAGCAAACAAATAAGTAGACATAATCTAGAACTGTTGTGGCTTTAAATATTCAGGAAAAAAAAAAAAAACTATACTTCAGTGCTTTGGGTAAATCAGTGTCCTTCTGTACTTCTCTGATATCAGTCAGTTCAGTTCCATTGCTCAGTTGTGTCTGACTCTTTTCGAGCCCATGAATTGCAGCATGCCAGGCCTCCCTGTCTATCACCAGCTCCTGGAGTTCACTGAGACTCACGTCCATCGAATCAGTGATGCCATCCAGCCATCTCATCCTCTGTTCTCCCCTTCTCCTCCTGCCCCCAATTCCTCCCAGCATCAGAGTCTTTTCCAATGAGTCAACTCTTCGCATGAGGTGGCAGTGTCCTGCTAAGGATTCTAAGACACCCCAAGCTTATGAGATTGTTGTGATTGATTGGCAATGACCATGGTCAAGGAAAGGGAGAAAGGAGGCCTCCCTGCTTGTGTTTGCCATCTCCTTGACTAGAAGAGTCCCATATATTCTATAGGTTTAAAATTCTAAGATGCTACTTAATCCTTAAAGAGCTGAAACATACTGTTTAGTTTTAGCAGAGACACCCTGCCCCTGAACCAGAACCTAAATAGAAGAGGGGCCAGGGGAAGCTCTCCTGCAAAGAAGGATGCCCCTTGAGAGCTCTGTGGCCTTCATGGCTCTAGAGTAGACTGGAGTCTGGAGACTAGGCTGACGCTTGGCCATACTCCCAGGAGCAAGGAGTAGTGGTGTTGGCTGATGGGTGATTGAAGAAGGGACTAAGAGAGACGACACTAATACTCAAGCCCTTACTGTGTGACAGGCAGATCCACCACTCTCCCACACAGCTGCTTTATGAATAAGAAAGTGCTGTTTCCTCTGGGCAGGGGTAGTCCCATGCCAGGGTGCAGAGTTTGGCGAGTCAAGTATAGGCTGGATTTTAGCTACTGTTGGTTGCCTCAGGGCACAAACTGAACAATGGCACATGGTAGCCTTGGTGCCAAGAGCTGTATAGCAATGAATTAAACATGGTTCCCGCCCTTCAGGCAAGGGGAAATAGACAATGACCAAACATTGTGATAAAAAATAAAACTAAAGTATAATGAAAGAACCCACCAGGAAATATTCAGTATTATCTGAAGGATCAGGGAGGTGGGGATGAAGAACTAAGTGGGCTTCAGGGAAGGGGGTACACTAAACCTGGGTCTTGAAAAGACTAGTGTTTCAGGTGGACAAGGAAAGAAATTCAATTCAAGCTGGGAGACCCACATAGATATGAGACAGCATATCTCATGATATGAGACAGCCATGTGGACCTCCCCGTGGCTCCTGTTCCAGGGTATATGAGAATGAATTTGGGAAGCAGAATAGATAGTGCAACAGGCAAGATCCAGAAGTCTGCTCTTTGTCCTTCAACAAACAGGCTTCCTTGGTAGCTCAGACAGTAAAGCATCTGCCTGCAGTGCAGGAGACCTAGGTTCAATCCCTGGGTCAGGAAGATCCCCTGGAGATGGAAATGGCAACCCACTGCAGTATTCTTGCTTGGAGAATTCCGTGGACAGTGGAGCTTGGTGGGCTACAGCCCATGGGCTCACAGAGTCGAACATGACTGAGTAACTAACACTTTCACTTTCAAACAGGGAGAAGGGGGGCAAGATGATTGTTGGTGCCCATTTAGGAACCTACTGAAACTGCGCAGACAAGAGATGTTTAGGGAGGTTAAATCAGCGAGGTGCTGGGTTTAATGCAGAACTGAGTGAGGAGAAGGAAGAGGAATCTAGGATGTTACCCAAAGTCTCTGGCTTGTGAATAAAATGATGGTAGTCTTGCTGTTGTTTAATGGGTACAGAATTTCAGTTTTGGAAGATGGAAAAAAATTTTTTTCTGGAGATAAATGGTGGCAGGTTGCACAACAGTGTAAATGGACTTAATCCACTGAAATGTGCACTTAAAAACAGTTAAAATGGTAATTTTATGTTATGTATATTTTATCACATTTTTTTAATGGGGGGGAAAAAAAGAATGGTCATGCCATTAAGAGGAGAGATGTGGAGGGGGAGATAATGAATCACAGCTCAGAGGCACCAGCTATGAATATCTTTCCTTGGTCTCCCAACAAGTCTCAGACTCTTCTTATTCTAGATGTTCTCCACTTTCACATACTTCCATTTCTCCACACATCCATCACAGCATCATGCTTGCAAATCTAGCTGCCTCTGGAATGTAAGATCCTTGAGGGCAGAGCCTATCTTCACTTCATACCCTGGGTGTGTACCTCTGCCTTGGACCTTGGTTTGAAAGAGAGGATGGGGAGGGGTAAATGAGCCCTCAGGAAGTGGAAGCAGTTCCAGCCCCTTTGATTCAATTATGAAATAATAGACCATGTCATCATCTGCTGCTAGGAATCTGGTATGAGGCTTAAGGAAGATTTGGAGTTACTGAAAAAAGGAAATGGACATGAGAGCTGATCAAAAGAAAGAAAACCAATTTTTCTTGGCGTGACACAGCTCAGACTGGAAACCATTTATTTGTTGCATCAATAAATTTAGCGGTGTGATTTCCTCCAGCTGTGCTCAGCAACATGTGACTAGAAGCAGAAAGCAGACTAGCTAGAGGGATCCAGAGTTGGAGTTTTGCTAGATGGATGGGCTGTAAGTACGAAGAAGTAAAGGATTGAAGGTGCTGGTGGGAGTGTAGTTCGCATGATCAGCTGTGCTCATTGTTGATTGTAGTGTTTCTTTGGAGCACCTTTGAACAAATAACAGAGATAGGACGAGATTAAGCTGGTTTTGATCTGCTCCAGGACAGGACACTTTCAAACTATGGTGGGGCTTCCCTGGTAGCTCAGATGGTAAAGAATCCACCTGCAATGCAGGAGATATGGGTTTGATCCCTGTTCAGGACGATCCCCTGGAGAAGGAAATGGCAACCCACTCCAGTACTCTTTCTTGCCTGGAGAATTCAATGGACAGAGAAGCCTGGTGGGCTACAGTCCATGGGATCGCAAAGAGTCAGACACGACTGTGTGACTAACTTTAACTTTCAGGACAGGATAGTCTGACTTTTTGGTGGCTGAAATAAGAGAAGTTCTCCAAGCTAACACCACCATACTTTGTTTCTGAACTTCAAATTACCTGTTTAAAATACTGAGACTTGAGACTAACCCAAGTAGAGTTTTAAAAATTTTAAGTTTCATATTCAGAATGTTTGATATGGAAAACATTAGACCTCATTTAAAATGAATTACATTTTATTTTAGGAAATGAAATGGGTCATCTGAATTTCTCCTAAGGACCCAGAAATAATGACAATCAAAAACTGCCCCAGTGATTTCCAAAATGCTCTCTAGAAGGTGAAACCCTCCCATTGAGAGTCCTTGCCATAGACAATGGAGTGTGAATGGAAACTGCGCACAAGAGAGCTATGGGGTCAGTAGGACCTGAGGGGTAAAGAAGGAAGCATCTAAAAACCCTGGGTTCTGGTTTTGAGGACTTGGAGGTTATGGTTCTCTTAACACAGGACGAAGCCCAGGATCGGGGTGTGGGTGGGGGTGAGGAGTTCAGTTCTTGCCTTTTTTGACTGAGGTGGTCTGAGGCACTGCCAGCCAAGGTGGAACAAGTTGGGACCAAGGAACTATGTAAGGGCTTCTGAGGAACTGGCCATGTTCTATACCCCAGGCCAGGTAGTAGGTAACTGGGCTGTGTGAATCCTTAAACCAGACATATATGAATTATGTTTGTAACCAAAAAACTGCTATACTGGTGCCTAAGAAATGATAAAGTATTGAGTTGGCCAAAAACTTCAATTAAGTTTTTGTAATATCTTATGGGTAAACCTGAAACAACTTTTTGGCCAACCCAATATCTGAAGAGGGGCTTCCCAGGTGGCAGCTAGTGGTAAAAAACCCTCTTACCAATGCAGGAGACTTAAGAGATGTGGGTTTGATCCCTGGGTCGGGAAGATCCCCTGGAAGAAGGCATGGCAACCCACTCCAGCATTCTTGCCTGGAGAATCCCATAGACACTGGAGCCTGGCAGGCTACAGTCCATGGGGTCTCAAAGAGTCTGACACAACTGAAGTGACTTAGCACAACATAGGAAGGAGGAAGGAAAAGAGGGCCTGAGTCTGGAGAACTTGACAGGAATCTGGCAGGGAAGGAAGGAAAACAGAGGCTGGTCTCTGGAGCCTGAATTCTACAACTGGACAAATCTGTGCTTAAATCTCAACTTCTTCTCTTACAAGTTGGTTAGGCAAGATCTTTGTAACCTGGTTGGTCAGTCAGTCAGTACAGTCGCTCAGTCGTGTCCAACTTTTGCGACCCCATGGACTGCAGCATGCCAGGCCTCCCTGTCCATCACCAACTCCAGTTTACTCAAACTCATGTCCATTGAGTCGGTGATGCCATCCAACCATCTCATCCTCTAACCTGGTAGGGCCTCTGTGAACCAGGAACAGCATAGGAATGTCTCAAGTTTGTCATAAGAATTAAGTGAGAAAATTGTCACCCCCAGTATGGTGTCAGTGTTGTAGCCACACGTTCTGGGAAACAAACTCACTCAGAAGGACAATGCAGATAGTGGAGTGCAGTTTATTACACTGGCCGGCCCAAGGCAGAGTCTCCTCTTAGCCTAGGACCCCAACCAGTTTTTGTGAAAACCTTATATACCCCTAGGTGTATGTGCCCAAACCCACCTCCCTAAATTCCCTAAAACTAGCCTGAACAAAGGAAAAGAAAGATACAGTCAAAGATAACCGTGATTCATATGCCTTAGGCCTAGGTAGTTAACAGTGGACCATTATCAATAGGCCTGTGCTCATACCCCAATAAGCATAATAGAATTCATGATTCTATTTGGTTACACAGATAATTAGGGTATTCTTTTCGGGGACGGAGAGTCTAGGTATGAGCCCTGGGGCTCTTCCATCTAGGGGTCTGGTTTTCCAGTTGGTATGTGGTTTCCATAGATACTGAGCATATAGATCAGAGTCCATAGTCCAGCCCAAGATGGAGTCCTGCTTTCTGGCCTGTTCTGTTTCCTCCTTCAGTTCAGTCGCTCAGTCGTGTCCGGCTCTTTGCGACCCCATGAATCGCAGCACGCCAGGCCTCCCTGTCCATTCATGCCCTCTCTGCTTCCTTTCTTATCACACCTTTCCCTGCGTCTGTGCCCACGCCTTCTTCCCAACACAGCTGAGACTAAAACCAGCCCAACTGCTCTTCTCCCGGTGAGTTATTTATAACTGTGTCCCCTTTATTTATAACTGCGAGCTGCCTGAAAAGGAGTCCTGCTGCCCTCGGGCTTAGACATTTGATGTGTGTGTCACCGCAATGCGAGCTCTGGCGCTGCGGCTGGAGGGTGGAGGTATAAATAGTTCACACCGGGAGCCCCTTTTAGAGAGAGAAACGCTGTACTACCGGATCTCTCTTCTCATACCGCAGGAGTTTTCAGCCCCGGCCACGGTGTTTGCTGTCTGCTGATGGGAAAGTCTTCCTCAACTTATGGTTCATACCCCATCCTTCTGAAGTGCTGGTTATGTTCAAAACTCTGCCAGAAAAGGTTTGTATTTTTTTATCTGTGCCAGAATGTAAACTGGCTGTTTTTATGTCCCACAGTTAAACATGTCAGTTTCAGAGAATATCTCTTGTTGGTTTTTTTTCCCAGGAACATTTAATAACTGAAATCTCTCAGCTTCTCATATTTTGCTTGCTTTATTATAATTTCCCTTGTGCCTCGTTATTTCATAGTTCTGCTTCTCCGTGGTCATTACTAAACACTAATGGAGCTTCTGAGACTCCTTATTAATCCTTAATTTCCTCCCCAGCTCCAAGAAAACCCCACCCTAATGTGCTGAAGCTGAAGAGAGGTTGAGATCACACTTAATCACAGTAATTAGCTGGTTTCTGTTTTTTCAGGAGTTCCTCTAAGTACCTCATTTACTGATAAAGGTTAACCATTAAAAAGAATAGATACAGAAATACGTAGTGCATTCAAGTATTAACTAAATAAAATGCAGTGTTGAAAATGGCAATTTGGGAATATTCTGATTTTTCTTTGTAAGTGAAAACCTGCTTAGCAATCTAGGATTCTCACCCTTTCCACCCTCCCCCCCCTTTTGAGGTGTGGGGCTTCCCTGGTGGCTCAGATAGTAAGGAATCTGCCTGAAATCCAGGAGATCCTGGTTCAGTCCCTGGGTCGGGAAGATGCCCTGGAGAAGGGAATGGCAAGCCACTCCAGTATTCTTGCCTGGAGAATTCCATGGACAGAGGAGCCTGGCGGGCTATATACAGTCCACGGGGTTGCAGAGTCAGACATGACTGAGCAACAAATACTTGTTGCTTCTGCTGCTAAGTTGCTTCAGTCGTGTTCGACTCTGTGCAACCCTATGGACAGCAGCCCATCAGGCTCTGTCCACTGGATTCTCTAGGCAAGAATACTGGAATGGGTTGCCATTTCCTTCTACCAACTAATACTTATTGAGGTGTAATTAACAAATAAAATTGTATATATTTAAATTGTACAGCATGATGATTTGATATACATTATAAAATGATTACCACAGTTAATACATTCATCACCTCACATAGTTACTTTTTTTGTTTTTTGGAGGTGAGAATGCTTATCCAACGCTAACAAAATTTCAAGTATACAATACAGTGTTAATAACTATAGTCACCATGCTGTACATTAGATCCTCAGAACTTATTTATGTTACCTCTTGACCACATTGCACCATTTCCCCCTTCCCCTGGTGACCACTTTTCTGTACGTTTGACCTTCATTTTTAGATGCCACATATGGGTGAGATCATACAGTGTGTCTTTCTCTGTGGCTTATTTCACTTAGCATAATGTCATTCAAGTTTACCCATGGTTGTAAATGGCAGTTCTTTTTTATGTCTGAATAATATTCCTGTGTGTGTGTATGGTTGTGTGTGTGACATTTTCTTCATCCACTTATCCATACACTGGACACTTAGGTTGTTTCCGTATCTTGGCTATTGTGAGTAATGCTACATGGAAGTGCAGATAATCTCCTTAATATATTGATTTATTTCTTTTGATATATCCCCAGAAGTGGGTTTGCTGGATCATATATTATAATCTTACATGCAGCAGAATGAAACTAGATCCCTGTCTTACACCAGTCACAAAAATTAACTTCAGGTGGATTAAAGACAACTGTTAAGACTGGAAACTATAAAATCTTAGAGGAAAACCAGGAAAAACACTCTTTGACACCAGTCTTGGCAATGATTTTTTTGGAAACAACAACAAAAGCATAGGTAACAAGAGTAAAAATAAACAAGTGAGATAATATTAAACTAAAAAACCTCTGCTGGCAAAGGAACAAACCAATGGAAGGAGAAGGCAACCTACATAATGAGAGAAAATATTTGCAAACAATATATACCTAAAATATGGAAGGAACTCATATTATTCAATAGCAAAAGCAAGAACAAAACAAAACAAAAAAATTTTAAACCTATAATCTGATTTTAAAATGGTCAAAGGACCTGAATAGACATTTTTCCAAAGGAGACATACCAATGACTAACACATAAATGAAAAGGTGTTCAACATCACTAACCATCTGCTGCTGCTGCTGCTGCTGCTGCTAAGTCGCATCAGTCATGTCCGACTCTGCGACCCCATAGACGGCAGCCCACCAGGCTCCGCCATCCCTGGGATTCTCCAGGCAAGAACACTGGAGTGGGTTGCCATTTCCTTCTCCAATGCATGAAAGTGAAAAGTGAAAGTTAAGTCGCTCAGTCGTGTCCGACTCTTCGTGACCCCATGGACTGCAGCCTACCAGGCTCCTCCGTCCATGGGATTTTCCAGGCAAGAGTACTGGAGTGGGGTGCCATTGCCTTCTCCGACAGGGAAATGCAAATCAAAACTGATGAGATATCACCTCACACCTGTTAGGATGGCTGTTATTAAAAAAGACAAGAGAACAACTGTTGGTGAGGTTGCGGAGAAAAGGAAACATTTGCACAGTTGTTGCGGAGAAAAGGAAACATTTGCACAGTTAGTAAGAATGATGATTGGTGCAGCCATAATGGAAAACAGTGTGGAGATTCCTCAAGAAATTAGAAATAGAACTACCCTTTACTTCATTTATTCACCATGAGCATTTTTTTAGGGCTTTTAAAAAATAGAAAACTGCTACGTTCTGCAGTTAAGTCATAATTTTTCTCTTTTCCTTTGCTGAATGTTGATATTTAAGATCCATTGTTTGTTTTTTAGTCTTGTGTTTAAACTATATTGTTAAGTAGTTATGTTTTCCTTACAGGTAGGAAGAAATAACAGCCCTTAGGGCAGTGTTGTCTGAATATGAGTCCCTGCTAGGAATTTATTTGTGAACTTTGTAATTTGTTGATCATTGGTAATACAATCATATTTTGATGTGGTTTTGGCCACCAATGGCTTTAAAGAAAGACAAACACATTGTTTTAATTCCCCAGAAGGAGTTACCTTGTCAAAAGACATATATAACCTGTTATAACATATATAACATATATAAAAGCTTGTTGTTCATTTTTTCAGTTACTATCTTGTAGATATTATTATGTATTATTCTGTGAAAATGTTTATTTAAAAATTCTTAAATATATTGTCCCTAATCAATGCTCATATATTTTTGTGTTCCCTTAGAAATTTCTTGAAAATTGTTTCTTTGTATTGATTTTACTCACAGGTAGCTTTTAGAGCCTTAAAGCTAACTCTGCAGCTGATAGCCCCTCTTCATGACATTGTGGCCTACCTTTTCAGTTTTGCTAAACTTGGAAATTGTCCAGCATGTTTTGAATTTCCTCTGAGTCCTAACCCTCTGAGAGGTGACTGGGGAGGAACTGAGGGTATTGGTAAGTGATTAAAGGTGATTAAAATTGCCTTCAATATTCAGTTGAAATTCCATGACATGATTTTTTTTTTTTAAGCTTTATTGAGGCATAGTTGAATAAAATTTGAGTGAACAATATAATATTTGATATACATATACAGTATACACTGTGGAAGGATTTCCCCCATCTAATTAATTACTGTGAAGCCCTTAATGCTCAGAAAGAGAGAGAGAAGTCGCTCAGTCGCATCCGACTCTTTGTGATCCCATGGACTGTAGCCTACCAGGCTCCTCCATCCATGGGATTTTCCAGGCAAGAGTACTGGAGTGGGTTGCCATTTCCTTCTCCAGGGGATCTTCCTGACCCAGGGATCAAACCCAGATCTCCCCCATTGCAGGCAGACACATTACCGTCTGAGCTACCAAGAATGCTCAGAAAGACAGGACTAAAATATTTCCTCATAAATGACAAAATGGCAAAGGGAAAGTCCCATCATATACTGTCTCCAAACTGATTGATTCCATATTTGTTGGCTAAACCACAAAGTATGCCAAGTCAGAATTGGGCCTGGGGTTTTGCCCTGCCTTTGTCACTTGGATTACTAGAAGCTGGGCTCTTTACTCTCTGGGTCTCTGTTGTCATCTGTAGAATAAGGGTGATGATAACTGTCTTAGAAGGTTGTTCTGTGGATTCAGTTCAGTTCAGTCGCTCAGTCATGTCCAACTCTTGGCGACCCCATGAATCGCAGCATGCCAGGCCTCCCTGTCCATCACCAACTCCCGGAGTTCACTCAGACTCACGTCCATCGAGTCAGTGATGCCATCCAGCCATCTCATCCTCTGTCGTTCCCTTCTCCTCCCACCCCCAATCCCTCCCAGCATCAGAGTCTTTTCCAATGAGTCAGCTCTTTGCATGAGGTGGCCAAAGTACTGGAGTTTCAGCTTTAGCATCATTCCTTCCAAAGAAATCCCAGGGCTGATCTCCTTCAGAATGGACTGGTTGGATCTCCTTGCAGTCCAAGGGACTCTCAAGAGTCTTCTCCAACACCGCAGTTCAAAAGCATCAATTCTTCGGCACTCAGCTTTCTGTGGATTCGAATCTGTAAAAAGTTTAGAAAGATGTACAAGTACCCTTTAAATACTAGTTTACTTTCATTCCCTTTCCCCTCCTGGCCTTCCTGAAAGGTCAGAGCCTTGCAGACAGCCCTTAGGTAGCTAACAAGACCCAGTTGGTAGTCCTGTAGTAAGAATAGTTGAGGCTTTAGTTTTATCTGCCCATTGCTAATCCAGGAACTCCAACTCAGCACGATTTCTCAGATAAACACATGAGATGAAGACACTGAGATGCTTAGTAAACTGGGTTTATCAAAAGCAGTGAAACTAATCTTAGTATTTTAATAATTTGACTCCCATCCAAATTATGTCATTAGTCATGTAAATATTAATTAATTGATAGCAATATATTATAACATAGTAGCCAAGGATTTTAAAGTGTGAGAAGAACCAAAACAATGAGGTAACATGCCTATTTAAACCTAAGTGGTCTTAAAACAAATGTGATATAATTTGAATCTATTCCTCTCTGGCCAGTGCATCAAGGAAGTGTTTGTGGGAGATTCTGACTTGTTCCAGGAAGAAGATTGATGCCTATATCTGAGGAGAGGAGCATGAAGGACTAGGGTTGGTGCTGCCCCAGCAGAGAAAGCTCAGAATTACTGTAGGCCTACTAGCAATTCTTCAATAAGCATCAAGAAATTACAGAAGTTCCAAAGCACTCTTAGCTCCTTTCCTTTTGCTAATCTGGGGACTGTTGTAAAAGGGGTTTACTCAGAAAATAAACTAAAATGCTCTCAGTAGAGCTGGATGTTAGTTGAGGAAAGGAAGAAAGGAAAATAGGCCAGGAAAAATGCCACCCCCCACCTCGAGAAGGGGAGACAGGTATTATATGGAGATGAGGAAGAGCCAGAGCTGTGTTTCCAGGAGAAGTCCCTGCATAGGAAGCTCTATAGCAGCTGGGAGGGGAGAAGCCCACAGGGAAGATGATCTGGGGGGACCTACCCCCACTTGAATCAATGGAGAAAAATAGGAGGGCTTGTCCTGGAGGAGGACAAACAGAGGATGCTGGCAAAGGAAACAGGCAGGGCTACATGTGGCCAGTCCAGAAGGATGACCCCACCAGTGTGACACTGAGGGATAGTAGGAAATAAGGCCCAGTTGTTGAGGACCTAGAACTGAGGAGGAAGGCAATTGGTTTCTTACTATTTATATGCTTATGAACTGGAAACCATTGAAATATCTGGGGGTCCAGGCTTTCCGAGGTGTGCAATTAGAGACCTACATGTTGTCATGTTGCCAGTAAAAATATTTGTGCTCCAGGGAGAATGTACAAAGTTTTACATACTTTGCTTTGCTGAAAATAGATAAAGAGCAAACTGAACTAAAAAAAATTCCACTGTAAGATAATCATCTTTTTTAAAGGCTAGGCTGCTTAGTTCCTGGCCTGCTTCCCAGAGGAGGCAAGGAGAACTAAGGTGAAAAGATGAGACGGATCTGTTCATATACCCACCCAACTCCCTTTAGCTGTTTCAGAATTATTTGGAGTTAGATAAAAGGACGTAGGTAGACTTATGTACTGAAAAAATTTTTTTTAAAGAAACACTTCAAATTTCCGCTGTGGTCCTCCCACTTGACAGAGGAAGCAGCTCTTAGACACTGTGGACTAGTTCCTTGGACCCTGCAAAATTCTCTCCTTCCCTGAAGGCCAGCAACTCCCTTTGGAGTCAGTATGAAGCAGAGGATGTAATCAGAATGTGGGAGTTTACATTGTGATTTCCTTGTAAAGGATTAGGAGACCAAAGAAACCCAGACACTACACACTGAACTTAAGGTTTCAGGAACAAAAGGTACTGGCTTTGAGTATTCCCATGGAGGCTGGGCCACTGTGATTCTTCTCTTTCTGATTTCCCACACAGAACCCTCCTGTGGAAAGGCACAAGAAAAGGCTCATTTGTTTCCTAGTAGAGAGTCTCCTCCTTCCCCCACCACTGTCCTCCTCCATGACCACATGTAACCACCTGCCCCATCCTCACAGACAGGCTTTCTTCCCTGCCCGTGCCCACTATCCCTGCTCCCCCTGAGCACATGGCAACCATCTACCCCATCCTCACAGACAGGCTGCCTTCCCTGCCCGTGCCCACCATCCCTGCTCCCTCTGAGCAGTGCAACCCCACAGAAAAAGGCCCAAATGAGGAGTATTATTAGTGTGTTAACTAAGAGAAGGTAGGCCTTCCTCCGTACCTGTATTTTAATGATAATGCCACCTGCCAGCACATAACAGTTTTGCTGGGAAGTGACCGTGTAAAAGTGCACACACAGAATTTTATAAACAATAATGGAAATAATGAGAAAAACCACGCATAATCCAACTATTCTAACAAGTGAAATAATTTTACTTTACTTCCTTCTAACCCTTGCTCAAATACATTTTACAGAGCTTTAATCACAGGGTATGTGCAACTTTATATTCTTTTTTAATTGTCATTACAGGGGATTATAAACTTTTTCTCCTGGTTACTGCATAGCCTGACAGAGTGTATTGCTTGTAGACCAAGCACACTAGACCTTGAACAAATAAGGCTCACCAACTATCCCTCCTCCCATCCACCACAAAATTCTTTGAGTTCTTGTACAATTTGCTGTGACTCCTCTTCTGGTGGAAGTTTCTTTTCAGCCCATATGACCATCAGATTTATAAAGGATTCATAAAAAGTCTAATGATTGACCCCAGTTGTTTTGTGGTTGGAAAAATACCCCCAAAACATTCTTCTGTTATGTGTAAAATGTCAAATGGGTATGAAATGTGGACTATGAGCTTTCCTGGTGGCTCAGAGGTTAAAGCGTCTGCCTGCAATGTGGGAGACCCGGGTTTGATCCCTGGGTCGGGAAGATCCCCTGGAGAAGGAAATGGCAACCCACTCCAGTATTCTTGCCTGGAGAATCCCATGGAGGGAGGAGCCTGGTAGGCTACAGTCCATGGGGTTGCAAAGAGTCAGACACGACTGAGCTACTTCACATCCTTTTCTAAAACCAAGAGCCCATATTGCAAGTACATGTTGGCTACCATTCTCAGACCTGGTTCTGCCCTCATCAGGCTCTCGTGGATAGCCTCCCTGTTCTCAGTCCCCTGCCTTCCATGCCAGAAACATAGAAAGAGTTCCAGTACCAGGCCAGTTAGGGTACAAGGCTGCTCAAGTCTGGGTGAGTTGTTTATACAGTGTAACTTTGGAAATGCTTCATAGGTCTCCCATCTCACTTCTGCCTTGGGCTACAATCAGGGATGATGATCAATTTCCACATTGCTTCTCTTTGCATAGCAGGGATGTCCTCTCAAGTAGAAAGCTATTACTCTCTCCACAGGGAGCTGATGAGCATTTCACATCAGCCAGCATTCTGTAGACCTGGAAATAGAGCCCACCCACCCACCCCACCAGTGCTCCCTAAGGACCATGATTTTTTTTTTCTGTGCTTTCCCATTCTGAGTGGCTCATTTCCTGAGCCAATAATAGAGTTGCTAGTACAGCCATCTAGACCCAGGCCAGGTTCCTCAAACCAGTATTGAGTACCGTAAAAGGCCACTAGCTTAAATTTCCATCCAAAACACATATAAATCCTTTAGGATAAGGGTCCAAGAAATAAGCCTATTTAGGATCTCTCACATCTACTCCTGAAATGATGTGAATCTCCTAGAAGGATGTATGTTTCTGTATACATATATGTATACATATTTTTGCCTCCTTGGATGGTCTTGAGTCTTCATTAATCCATGAGCCATTGACAGGATGAGTCTATGCCAGTGTTGATTTGAATGGTACGGCTGTAAGAAATGGCCGCTGGTTTATAATAATTTCAAGCCCCTAATAGATTTACTGAGACCCATATCTTTCCCATTCCTTGTAATTTCTCTTTTTCAATCTATTTAGAGTCTATAGCCTTGTATACTTTGAAACTTACTTTTAGCAGTATGTTCTTATTCTGCTGAAAAGCAATACAAGTTACTATATTCCTGAGGGAGGGAAGAAGGAAGGAAGGAAGGAAGGAAGAAAAGATAAATCAGGCCTTGGGTTCTGAAACATAAGGCTTTGCTGATCTTGCAAAATATTTAATTAGTATACTCACACAACAAACAAACAGAATTCAATTTAGTTAAAAAGTTAGCTTTGGAGGTGAAATGATGGTTCACAGGGTAGCTGGGGTAGCCTGTATTTCAATCTGTTTGACTTAAAATGTCATCTGTCTTCTAGGATCTGAACTTCAAGAGCTGCAGAAAATGATTGACAGCCTCCAGAGCCCCCAAGACCCCACTCTGGTGTCCCAGGTCCTTCTCCTCCAAAGGGAGGTTATGTTTCTGCAGTTTGACGCTGCAGTGAGGTACCTCATCCGGTAAGGGCTGGAGGGCTATTCCTGTCTAGTAAATTCTGTGGGGCAGGTGTTTCTGAGTGCTCATGGAGGGAGGCCACTCTTGGCATGAGTAGATAATGAGCTTAAAATAGTCAAGGGCACAACCTGATCCAGATCACTGCGGCTACCAAATGTGTTCTGCTGCAAAGGCTGTCCAGGTGGACTGTGTTCTTATTAGATAATAATATTCTTGATTTTGTTAAATGTGATTCCAATGTAGTTAGTTTGCATAACAGACTGTTTTATGGGGAATCATATTTTTTATACTGCTGAAGATTATTCTTCCTACCAAGTTTTATTTTTTTCAGCCCTTAATTACCTTTCAGAAGAACAGAATTTTCACTGCACGTCTGAAACCAACAAAATTGACTACCTGAGTTAAATTTATAAATAACTTAATTTACCTCTAGCCTTGTAGGTATTATACTCTGCATCAAAAAGAATGTTTGTTTGGTTAAAGAGTCATGATTGATGAAAAAACTAGTTTGAATTAAGAATCACAATGTTTCCTGTATAAATAATAAGTTGTATATGGGAAGGGAAGAGGTTAGATAGACCTGAGAGTCCCTGCTTATTCTTAAATTGTCAAAATTAACTTCATTTGATAAATTTCCAGTGTGAGTATTTAGGGGAACTGAGGGAGACCTTGGAGGGCAGTACTCTTATCTGTGGATTATAATCATTTCCAACCGTTTGGCATGAGTGTCCACAGAGAATAGAAATGTGGAGTTTATACTTAACCTATTGTTTTCTCTTTCTACTCTGCTTTTTCTTTACTCTGAGCATCAGAGGACTCTGGATTTAGAATGCAAATTCAGCAGGACAAAAAAATCAGGCTATTTGTTTTTTTGTTTGTTTGGGTTTTTTATTGACAGGTTGCTTTGGGAGCTATAGCTTTGTCAAGCAGGTAGGATATAAGGGATCTGACTAATTGTCAGGATGGCCATTCATTAGCCCTGCTGCTGCTGCTGCTGCTAAGTCACTTCAGTCGTGTCCGACTCTGTGCGACCCCATAGACGGCAGCCCACCAGGCTCCCCGTCCCTGGGATTCTCCAGGCAAGAACACTGGAGTGGGTTGCCATTTCCTTCTCCAATGCATGAAAGTGAAAAGTGAAAGTTAAGTCGCTCAGTCGTGTCCGACTCTTATCGACCCCATGGACTGCAGCCCACCAGGCTCCTCCGTCCATGGGATTTTCCAGGCAAGAGTACTGGAGTGGGGTGCCATTGCCTGAAATCTCAAGTCAGAATTTGCAAGGAATTTACATAGACTGAAGAAATAGGACTATACCTCAGAAATTCTTTTGGAATTCCAGCTCCATGGAGTTCATCTTGCTCCTGTTCTCCCAGGGAAACCGCTCTGCTTCCCCTAGGAATTGCTTTTTGGGGCTTTCTCTGCCCTGGCATACTCGGTCTGCAGGAATGGAGGGTCATGCGTCCTATGTCTGGTTTCAGTATTGTACAGTCAGTATGTTTTTCAGAGGACCTCAGAAGGAACCAGGAGTCCTTCATTTACAGCATTTCCTCCAGCCCTTTTTTTCTTCAGAGCCCTTTACGTTATGTGTGTGTTTGGAGTCACACAGCTAGTAAGCAGCAGACCAGGATTAGATCCTAGGTGCATTTGACCCCAAAGCCTGAGAACTAGGATGGATGCCAGACAGCAGCAGGATGGATGGAAAGGGAAACTCTGAAGAGACAACAGGAGGCAGGAGAAAAAGAGAAGTAAAAGATCAATGTCATTCTACTTGAGGATTTTATTAATACTTTGTGCTGAACCTGCTAGCAATAAGTCCTTAGATAACCAAAAGAGACAGAAAGCTTGGGGAAGTTCCCTTGCCCTTCCCAGAGCTCGCCAGCTTTGGGTAAATACGACTTTTATTCCAGGAAACTTTTTTCTTATGTAAACTGAAGCCTTCTCCAGAGTTTAAAAAGAAGGAACTCTCACCTGAAATGAAAGCAGCATACTTCCATAGACCAGGGGAGAAGAGGCAGGATATAGCTCAGGACAGTGGCCCCATGAAGTCCTCCTTACCTGGCACCTGCTTCACTGTGGCACAGACCAGCTTAGGTTGCCAGAAGGATACATGTTTCTAAGCACAAAAGTTTTTCTCTGCCTCTGTTGCCAAGCTCAGGCAAGAACCTGATGCAAATTGGTGTGTCCTCTAATGGTGTCAGAATCACATTGCCTAAGGCCTGCCATTCACCTCTGGGCATGTCCACCACCTGTAAGAGTTATTTATTAGCCAATGCAAGAAATGCCTGAGAATTGAGTTTATGTTTAATTTCAGGTGAATTAATCATTTGTGCCAAAGATAAATGCTTGTGTGGTACAGTGATTTTAATCAATATCATCTGCTTAAGTTAGGAATCATAGGCCCCTGCTTGATTTTGTAAAGCCTGTGGGCTAAGGCTGGTGTTCAAGTGGTTGAGGCGGGGGGAATTCAAGAGTAGTATTTTGTGACACAAGAAAATTCTGAGGAATTCAAGTTTCAGTGTCCAGAAATGGAGGGTTTTTTGGGGAACACAGCCCTGCCTATTCATTTATGGATAACCTCTGGCTGCTCTCACATTACAACCACAGAGTTGAATAGTTGCAGTGGAGATCATATGCTTCATGAAGCTGAAAATATTTACTATCCAACCCTTTAAGAAAGAGTTTGCCACTCCCTGATTTAAAAGATTGAATTCCTTTGAAATTCAAGAATGGAAAGAAGAAAAAAAAGAAAGTTCCTCAGAGGAACTCTATAGGAATAAAACATATGCCTTGAAAAATGCCACTAATCTGAATGTGATATTGATGTTCAGAGTGATTACTGTAAAAAGGAGGAGTTTGAGGAAATAAATCAAAGGTGCCTTAACTTCCTGCCATAAGCCTTATTTAGAAATGAGTACATCAAGGGATCTCTGAAGAAGCAACACCAATTCTTTTAATCCTTGAATCTGTGATGGTTTTCTCTTCATTTTTCAATTTATTTTTATGCTCATCTAGTTTAAGTGTCTCTGAACACATAGATATTAAAGTGTATTTCAGAGTTATCTGGGGATTTCTGGGAGATACACAGAAGCCCTCATGTTGTCCTGGTCTCCAGCGTCTGAGAAGTGAAGAACCACAACTTTTTCCTGGCCTCCTCAGGGCTACTTTGCAGCTGTTTTTTGGGTTTTGTTTTCTTTTATATATCCTTGCATCCAGGAAAAAATGTAGCACGCGCTCCATGAATTCCCTGCTCCCTGTGGCTAGAGCCAGTTTACCTGGGATCACACTATGGGTAACTCACACACAAGATGACTGGCATTCTAGGAAGCCCTTGACTGCTTGTTGACAGTAAGGCAACTGGAGTGTGGCAGAACTGTTCGGAGAATGTGAGGCGTCTATATTTGTATTTTAGTGGGCTTCTGGGAAGATCTAACTTTATTAGGAGCTGGCAGTTGGCAGGTGTGCCACCGGCACAAGCATCAAATTGACCTTTCATTCCTATGGGCTTCCCTCTATCTTGAGTGCTGCTGGCAAGCTGCACTGATTAGAGCTACCCCAGCAGAAGGTGCAGGCCAGGGTTTACCAACTGAGGGTCTGAGTGAGCTATCACAATAAGCTGTTTTCGGTATTTCTAAAGGCATGAAGAAAAAGACATATTTGTCCAAAAGTTTTACAGTAAAGAAAATGTCACATTTCTTTCTTTTTTAAACTGGAATCATAAGAATGAGTAAGATAAGGAGGAGACAAAATGTGCTTTGGTTGAACTCTTACCTTGTGTCAACTCTGTGAGACAGCAGTTACATTACCGTCTTTACAGATGAGGGGATAGAGAGAAGTTGCATGACTGCCCCAGGGTCACATGCTTGTTGTAGCAGACCTTACATTAACACAGTTTGTCAGACTCCAAAACCCTGTTCTTTCCTTTATATCATATTTCTTTATCTCTTCCTGCAGCTCAGAGCTTAGGCTAGGTGCTTATGTGGCTTTGAGTTAAAAACAGGAGAATGCTTAATTTGGTTTAAAAAAAAAAAAAAACTTTCAAAATATGGGGTCCATGGAGAGGAAGGAAATAAAAGAGGATATAGTGCTAAAATTGTTAGGTATCATCTTGAAACTCCTTTATTTAGGTGGCATGATTTTGTTCAGCTTCCTAATAAACAGTTCTATTGATAAAGGGGAGGTGGGAACCTACCAAGGACAGTGATCTTGACTGAAGAATTAAGAAAGTGGGAATAGGATAACCAATGATTTGATCAGTGGTGATGCCTAGAATCTGACTGACTCTGGTCTCTCCAGACAGAGTATCATATGCTATGATTCTGTCACTTAGAGTAGCAGTCATATTTACATCTGAACTGTGTGATTTTTTAATAGCCTCCAAGTATGTATAAATTAATAGACCTAGTATGTGTTTGGGACTCTAAAACTCTCCCAAGAATTGTGCTTGTTTGTGGCCCTTAGTTTAAAACTCTGCACACACTTAGCAAGATAAAAGAACAAGTCATTGTTCTGTGTTCTTTTATGTGATAATCAATCTAGTGCAATCACAGGAGGAGATACAGGAGAGACTCAGGGAAATAAAATTATATTCAGTTCCTAGACACATCCATCATGCCACGTCGCACAGGGCCATGGGTCAGGAGCAAAGAGAGTGTTTAGGCCATGGCCTGGAAAGGCAAGGCAGAACAGGGGAACATTTTAAGATCTGCTGGTTGGCATAATTCCAGCAGGCTTTGGGCTGTAGGGTTGGTCTCTGTTCTATTCTTAATAGCTCAGTCTTGTCCAACTCTTTGCAACCCCATGGACTATAGCCTGCCAGGCTCCTCTGTCCTTGGAATTCTCCAGGCAAGAATACTGGAGTGGGTTGCCATGCCCTCCTCCAGGGGAATCTCCCTAACCCAGGGATCAAACCCAGGTCTCCCACATTGTGTCAGTTTCTTTACTGTCTGAGCCACCAGGGAAGCCCATGTCGGTCTCTGCTGCTGCTAAGTCACTTCAGTCGTGTCCGACTCTGTGTGACCCCATAGATGTCAGCCCACCAGGCTCCCCCGTCCCTGGGATTCTCCAGGCAAGAACACTGGAGTGGGTTGCCATTTCCTTCTCCAATGCATGAAAGTGAAAAAGTGAAAGTGAAGTCGCTCAGTCGTGTCTGACTCTTAGTGACCCCATGGACTGCAGCCCACCAGGCTCCTCTGTCCATGGGATTTTCCAGGCAAGAGTACTGGAGTGGGGTGCCATTGCCTTCTCCCATGTTGGTCTCTAGTTGCCTGTTAATTAGCCCTAGGATGATTAAATGAGAGGAATATTGCCTCCTGAGTTGCAGGGATCAGAGGAGGTGTGGCTCAGACTGGTTTGTTTGGGTATCAAAAGCATGCTAGGCCTTCAGTTGTCTTTAAGAATTAGCTACAGAGGAAGGAACAGTCTCTCCCCAGCCAGCAGGGTTTTTTTTGTTGTTGTTTTTTAAAGATGTTAAAACATCATAATAAACAAAAAAAGAATTTTAAAATATGAGCAATACAGTCAAGGTTTAAACAATAAGATGTGAACAAAGCTGGGCCCAGAGGCTGAGAGAGAGAGATAATTGTGTAGATTGGTAGAAGAGAAGCACAGGAGTGACACTGAAGGAGTCAACCAGGGAGAGGTTTATTGGGATATTGAGCTTCTGTGCTCTGATTTTGGACCGAAAAGAAATGTTTCCATTAGAATATTCTGCTTTTTAGCACCACTGACTAAAGAAAAAGGCACAGCTTAGAAGTTGTAAATATTTTATTCTGGAACCTTACTGAAGACTATAGCCTGGGAGACAATGTTTCAGATAGCTAAGTATCTAATCTGAAGAAGTAAGGGAGGAGCTAGGATATAGAGGAGTTTGGGCCAAACAACAGCAATAACAAAAACTCATGTGATCAAACATCAAAGAATTACTGCTAATCACAAAAGACAGACATCACAAGTTAATGATTTTAGTGCTTTTCTATGTGTGGGAAGATGTAAGAATCTGACTCATTAAAATTATTTCTTAGCTATGCATCTTATCTAGACCCAGTATCCTGTTTTTTTTTATCCTGAATTCCCCTCAGAGTGCACCCCTGGAAGGCAGCTGCATTTGCTGATGGCTTGGTGGCAGGCAGCATTATTTGTTAACTGGTATGGCAGGCAACATTTTTTGTCTGCAGTAAGGAAATGGCAACCCACTCCAGTACTCTTGCCTGGAGAATCCCATGGACAGAGAAGCCTGGTAGGCTGCAGTCCATGGGGTCGCTAAGAGTCGGACATGACTGGGCAACTTCACTTTCACTTTCCTGCACTGGAGAAGGAAATGGCAACCCACTCCAGTGTTCTTGCCTAGAGAATCCCAGGGACGGGGGAGCCTGGTGGGCTGCCGTCTATGGGGTCGCACAGAGTCGAACACGACTGCGGCGACTTAGCAGCAGCAGCAGCAGCATCTTTGCATCTCAGTTCCTGACACAGTATCCTCTACATGGTAGATGCTTGATACATCACTGTCACATGAGTGTTGAGTGAATCATGGGTCCCTTGGCAGGGCCCATTGAGAATCATGAGAAAGCATGTGAACAATATGAGAAATAGGAGAAAATGGTCATATCCATTGAGCATGAGCAATTCCAAGTTCCATCCTTGAACTACCAGGATAAATCAGTGTTTTTATTCAGTGTCTCAGTATATAACTGTATGCAACTATCTTTTGTTAATTCTCACAAAGATGTGAAAAGGGTGATATGGTCTTTGCACTAGTACAATGGTTTGATATGCAAATATAGAGCTCCCTTTATCTGTCTTTGAACTGAAGTTCATAAGCCCCTACTTCTTTCTTCAATTCCATGTCATTCAGCTATATTTAGAATTTAAAGTGGTGAATTTGAGATATAAAATCAATTACTTCAAGATCATCCCCCTTTACCTTTGTTTTAAATGCCTTCTTTTCACCTTGTTGGTGAGGGAAGGATTCTGCTCCAAGGTTATGGAGATGACCAAACACATAACTTTAAATACTGGACAAATGGGATCAACAGCAGTTTACTAGTTACGTATACTCATGGCCAAGGGGAACAGAACATTGCATATTCTGTTCCCCTTGGAACAGAACAGAATCTTCAAGGCCACAGAAGATTTGTACTTGTGAACAGAGTGAACAGCTAGGGGCTTGAGAGGCAGGCTTTGAGTATCAAAAGGATGTGGTGCCTATTGGAGGCACACAGGAGTATGTGCTTGGTTCATTCGAATAATTCTGTGGTCTGGAAGGGAACTGGAAACCACTGCTTGTGGCTGGATAAGCAGGAATTATACTTGGTCCCTGTGATAAGGAAAGTAAATAAACATAGGTCCCTATATTTGACTAGGGGACCTTCCCTCCATAGGGAGGGAAACTTGTAGTTAGGTCATTCAAGGCCCTCCCTGTTTTACCAGATGTCAAGGCAGCACTAATAATGGATCTTAGGCCTTATACCACACCTTCCCCTCCTTTATGCTTCTCAGAGGTGATCTAAGTTCTGGGGTACTTATAAGTCATCCTAGCAGTTGATGAGGAGTGGTACCTCACCCATCTCTATTCAACCCCAGATATCTTCTGGTTGGCCTGCTGCTCAGCACCCCGCTTGTGGGGTCTTAGGCACTCCCCAGGTCTTTCCTCAACACTTGATTATCTGCTAATCTCTGAGAGACTGCCTCACTCCCATCGGTGATAACATCTCCCTCAATCATTGCTAATCTCTTTTTTGATGTCTGTTTATGCATGACTTGATCCAAGTCTATGGAAGATTTAGGTAAAAGATCCTTTTGTCCTGGGGACCTTTTGGATCCCCTCAACTTATCCTGTTAGATAGCACTGGTCTAGAGGATAACTATCCTTCCCTTGAGAGCTGTGAATTGTGAGAGTGAAGGGCAGTGGTAAAGAAAAATGAATGAGGGATGATGCTGCTGAAGAAGAAACCTGTTGACATCTCCAAATGTTATCTTGCTACAAATTGGCTTGAAGAGAGTTTTGAGCTTTAGAAACTTGAGTAACTGCTTTTAATGAGATTGCTTTCCTGTTTTGGTAGACGAACATTTTTGGCAGCTGGAAATACTTCTGCCTACCAGTCTGTCATAGACGGCGTGTACCATGGGTTGCCATCACTGAGCAACTCTCCAATGAAGAGCATTTTTGCTTCCCAGCTCAGCCTACCACAACCACTGGATCCACAGAGCCTCCAGGTGTGTTGAGAGCTATTTTTGTACTGAGATGTGTTGAGAGCACATTTTGTAATAAAATGTGCATTGTGCATAGGAGGCTCTTCATGCCAAAGTACCCATTGGCCTTGGTAAGCTCCCCTTCACTCATACAGTAGAGAGGGCCCCTATAGCTTGCTGTTATTTCTAGTCAGGAGCTCTGTCTCCAAGCCGCTTAACAGGCTAATTGGGATAACAGATTATCTGCTCACAGCTGGTAGCAAAACCAACACCTGATCTCTTTCATGTAATAAATAATAATGATAGCAATTATGATACATAAATTAGGTCAGCAGCTGAGTTTTGAACAGCCCAATAACAGTATGTGTTATCAAATGTAATCCTGGCAACTATTATTGCTCCTAGGCACCAACTCTATTACCCACCTGCTACAACTAAAGAGATCAGACTGCTATGCAGTCCTGGCAACACTAGGTCACAAACTGTATTAGCTTTTTATGGCTTCAGAGCAAATTACCCCCAAATATAGCATATTTGATGCTTTTGAACTGTGGTGTTGGAGAAGACTCTTGAGAGTCCCTTGGACTGCAAGGAAATCCAACCAGTCCATTCTGAAGGAGATCAGCCCTGGGATTTTTTTGGAGGGAATGATGCTGAAGCTGAAACTCCAGTACTTTGGCCACCTCATGTGAAGAGTTGACTCATTGGAAAAGACTCTGATGCTGGGAGGGATTGGGGGCAGGAGGAGAAGGGGACAACAGAGGATGAGATGGCTGGATGGCATCACTGACTCGATGGACATGAGTCTGAGTGAACTCTGGGAGTTGGTGATGGACAGGGAGGCCTGGCATGCTGTGATTCATGGGGTCACAAAGAGTCGGACACGACTGAGCGACTGAACTGAACTGACTGAACACAATAGACATTCATTGTCTCATATAGTTTCTGAGGTTCATGAGTCTGGGCTCAGTTTAGTTGGGTAGTTCTGGCTCACAATCTCTCATGAGACTGTAGTCAAGGTCAAGGTGCTCCACCTCTTAGTGAAAACAGAATCAAAGAATTTGTGGACACTTTTTTTTTTTTTGCCATGTTACATGGCATTCAGGATCTTAGTCCTCTAACCAGGGATCAAACCCACACCCCCTGCAGTGGAAACTCAGAGTCTTAACCACTGGACCTCCAGGGAAGTCCCTGTGGACATATCTTTAAAATCACCTCACAGGCCCATATCTTTTGACTCCAAAACCTCCAACTTAATGTTTTTATGTTACAAAGCTAAGGCAAGTAATGCCAGCATCAATCCCATGTAAGTCTCACTCTTCTACCTTCCCTAGCTATAAGACAATGCTCTGGGCCCAAGCCTTGACCCTCATGAAGACCTGAAGACAGGATTGGATTGTGACTACTGGGCCTGCTCCTGTTGCCTTTGGGCATTGCCTGGCATTAAGTAGTTGCAGGTGTCCTGGATGCCTGCCATCTGCATCAACTTCAACTTTGAGAATTGTCTGAAGCCAGTACCAGGTCTGAAACTGTAGAATGGGATCAGATGGACAGGCCGACTCTATCCTGGGCTGCATGTCATGCCCCAGGGAGTAGGGATACCTTGGCTGTTGAACAGTGATGTGGAAAAGATGGAGGCCCATGTGTAATGTCATAGCATTGGTTTTGAGTTGTTGCCTAGAATTGGAGCACAGTGGTGATAAAGGACAAATATTTAAGGTTTGTAATACTGAAAAAAATTGAGTAAGTTTACTTTTGTTGATTATAAATGTGTATCATTGGTTTTATACTAGTCTGGGACTTCCAAACACTATTGCTGACTATTTACACTGAAACTTTAATACCTTTCTATGTTTAGTTGCTTTCTGAAAAATTAGTTTAAGAAACAAGATTATTACTCTCTCCTCTGCATCATCAGAGACTATTCATCAAGAACTATTTCTATATAATAGAGAAGTAATCCCATAATGTTTTAGTGTACAGATGAAGACATCTTATTCATATACAAATGCCTATTACTTGTGGACGTTATTATGCACCATTATTATATTTATTATTTGATTCTTTTAGGCATTTGTGCTGTTCCCTTGGAGAGCGTTTCTGGAAGATGGAGGACCATTTCCAGTTACAAGTAGCAGCCCAGATACCCTAGAATATCACATGCAGGTAAGATTGTTCTTCCTGCTTGTCACAGAGAGAACTGAATACAGATTGCAGAGCAGATGTCACTGCATCCGTAGGTCTAATCCTTCATACTCTAGCCAGTGGTGAATAATTTATTAATATGAGATAAGCAAGGTGTTTGTTTGATTATGAAGCTATAAACCCAGTACTGTGGGGTGAATCATGTGTTCTTATGACAGAAGAAAATCATGTTTGCAGCTGGAATCAGACTTGAATCAGCTGAAATTCTCCTGGCTAATAATGATCTCGGGGAGTGGTCATCCATTTCCGGTCACTCTCTGGGCCTCGTAGAGTAACTCCCAGACTGGCAGTTCAGAGATGTGTGACTCGTGACCCACCTACAGTGGCAGAAAGAGAACTCCTTAAGAGAACTCAGAAGGAGAATTTCTTTCAAATGTATGTTTCCCTCTGATTGTTCAAGCAAGTATTATTGTATTTTCATTTTTTAAAATAGAAAATACTTTAAAAAGTATTATCAACAACATGAAAATCAATGATGCATTTGCTTAAAAATAATGGGGAGGTGGGGAGTGATGAGGATGGGGCAGAACTGGCCATAGGTTGGTGGTTTTGGGACTGAGTGATGGGAAGTGTTCTGTTTGCCTTTGCATATGCTCAGAATTTTCCAAAAGTAAAGTTTTTTTTTTAAGTAAAATAGTAAAAATGGTTTAAAAATATTAATCAGAGTCCCCCACTTTGGGATATGGTTACAGATCATATTGGTTTTTCTCCTGTGTTTTCCCTGTGCTTACGTGTATCACACTATCCATACAACCGTATACAGACACCACCACCATAACGTTTGGGGAACTTGGACTTCCATACAGAGCCAAATGTCTAATATGTTCAAGGCGGATTTTGAACTAAAAATGTTACTCTGATTTTTATGGATTTTTTAAATAATTGAGAGCATGGGGCTTGTAAACACAACTACTCCTAGTTTTCTCCCCCCCAGGACCACGTGTAAAGGATACATAGAAGTGTTCAAAATGGGTGTTTTGGTTTGGTTTTGTTCCTTTTTGTTTTTAGCTATGCTTTTGTGGACTGAGTGGCCATGACCTCAAGGTGGCTCATGGAGAGCTGGCAGGCATGCAACTGCTAATGGAAGATGTTCTTCTGAGTAACTATCATACGATCATGGAGGGTCTCCCAGAACAGCAAGCCACACCAGACAAAAATACACAGGTATTCTTGGTGAACAGTCTACATACTTGACCAGTGGTGTGTTGTACTGAAGGACCTTTCTGTCTGGGAGATGGACTAGAGAGCTTCGTCTGTCCCATAGCCTCTCCCAGTGTCCCAGGACTGTGCTAATGCCACATGGGAGCAGCAGTGAAGCAGCAGTAGCCAGTCAGACCCTCTCCAAAGTGCTTTCTTTCACAGTAAATCCCATGATCAATGGTATATCAATTTCTTTTAATTTTAGAAGTACAACAGACATTAAGGAGGGGTGGTCCATTGAAACCAGTTTGAACAAATACTCCAACTGGCTGTTTTTCTTTGTGAGTCACACATTTAGGACTGGAGTTGGAAGGGTATGATAGAGGCTCCAGGTGAACAGCTCCAGCCTGGCTCCTGTCTTCATCACTCTGCTAGCTCATGGACTCCTAGGCAGGCACTCCCTTCTCCAGACATGTCCCTCTGAAGCTATAAGGTACCAGGAGCCTGTAGTCCCCCTAATATTATAGTTTGAAACAATTCTGCATATATCTGGAACCAGACAGATACTTGTGTGGACACAGGGTAAACTAGCCACTGCCCCATTTAAAGAGCCCCCTTTTCAGAGCCAAACTCTGCACCAGCCATTTCCATGTCCTTACCTTCCATCACTCCTTAAAAACTGCCCTCTGCCTTCTTTCTCATCTCACCACTGAGACTGCTCTCATCAAGAGCACCATGGACCTTGCCACTGAATCCCATAGATATGTCTCAGTCCCCTTACAACCTGACGCCTTAGCAGCATTTGAAACAGTGTGTCCTTCTTGAAGCCTGTCTGCCCTTAGCTTCTAAAGCACAGCTCTCTCCAGTCTTCCTCTGATGTCATGAGCCAGGCCTTCTCAGACTCCTCTGTCAACTCCCCTACCTCTGCTAATCCTGAAAATGTTATTTATTGGGTTCTGGCCCACTTCAACCACTGCCAGGGTTGCATTTTGACTTCCATGACTCTACCACTTTTGCCTTTGAGGGCTCATTTCTCCATTAAAAAATGTGAAGAGTTATAGCTTACAATTGTGTTAATATAAAGAAAATATATTAATATCATAAATTGTAGCATTTTATTCTACCTAAGCATTCTTTTTTCTGATTTTCAGTTCAGTTCAGTCACCCAGTCATGTCCAACTCTTTGCGACCCCATGAATCACAGCATGCCAGGCCTCCCTGTCCATCACCAACTCCCAGAGTTCACCCAAACTCATGTGCATCGAGTCGGTGATGCCATCCAGCTATCTCATCCTCTGTTGTCCCCTTCTCCTCCTGCCCCCAATCCCTCCCGGCATCAGGGTCTTTTCCAATGAGTCAGCTCTTCACATGAAGTGGCCAAAGTATTGGAGTTTCAGCCTCAGCATCAGTCCTTCCAATGAACACCCAGGACTGATCTCCTTTAGGATGGACTGTTTGGATCTCCTTGCAGTCCAAGGGACTCTCAAGAGTCTTCTCCAACACCACAGTTGAAAAGCATCAATTCTTCAGCACTCAGCTTTCTTCACAGTCCAACTTTCACATCCATACATGACTACTGGAAAAACCATAGCCTTGACTAGATGGACCTTTGTTGGCAAAGTAATGTCTCTGCTTTTGAATATGCTATCTAGGTTGGTCATAACTTTCCTTCCAAGGAGTAAGCATCTTTTAATTTCATGGCTGAAATCATCATCTGCAGTGATTTTGGAGCCCAGAAAAATAAAGTCTGACACTGTTTCCACTGTTTCCCCATATATTTGCCATGAAGTGATGGGACCAGATGCCATGATCTTAGTTTTCTGAATGTTGAGCTTTAAGCCAACTTTTTCACTCTCCTCTTTCACTTTCATCAAGAGGCTGTTTAGCTCCTCTTCACTTTCTGCCATAAGGGTGGTGTCATCTGCATATCTGAGGTTATTGATATTTCTCCCAGCAATTTTGATTCCAGCTTGTGCTTCTTCCAGCCCAGCGTTTCTCATGATGTACTCTGCATAAAAGTTAAATAAGCAGGGTGACAATATACAGCCTTGACATACTCCTTTTCCTATTTGGAACCAGTCTGTTGTTCCGTGTCCAGTTACTGTTGCTTCCTGACCTGCATACAGGTTTCTCAAGAGGCAGGTCAGGTGGTCTGGTATTCCCATCTCTTTCAGAATTTTCCACAGTTTATTTTGATCCACACAGTCAAAGGCTTTCTGATTTTAAAAGAATTTAAAACATTTCGTGGGCCCTAAGCATTTCTGTGTCTAGTCAATAAGTTGGCCCTGAACACTATTAATAGAACATTATCAATTAATAATGTCTATGATTGAGATCTATTCAGAGTGCTTTATTAATTTCTTTAATTCTCACAATAATCCCATGAGGTAGGTACTATCATTATTCTCATTATATAGATAGGAATACCAACTCACAAAGGTTAAATGATATGCCTAAAGTCATTTGCCAAGAGAGAAAAGAAACCCAGGTTCCAGCCTAACAGTCTGGCCCTGGAGCTCCCTCATATTCACCTTCTTTCATTTTGTCAAAAACACTATGCTCTCTCCTCAGTACCTTCATGCAAACCAGCCTCCCTGGTGGAAAACTTCCCTCTCTTCCCACTCTCTACTTCTTCATGTAATTAACTCCTATTTATCATTCAGATTTCAGCTTCCAAACACTCTTTTAGAAGCTTTATCTGATCTCCCACCTTTGGGCCAATGCCCCTCTGTGCCAGAAAGGGTGCACCTGCTGTAAGTAACTACTCATGACGTAAACTACAAAGTGTATGAACCTTTCAAAGCAAGTCTAGAAGGAGGCAGTTCACATTGGTGGAGGCAGCTGTGCCATCCTGGGTGTGTCAGCAGAATGTCTCCCTCATTCTTATAAGGTGAAGATAAGAGTGAAAAAGCTTTCCCCTTAAGGGGCTTTGTCTTTTTGTCAAGGAGGGAAATCTTTTCCAGACAATTCCAATAGACTTTTCTTGTCTCTCACTGGCTAAAACTGAGTCACAAGTACATATCAGGCCAATTAGTGGAAAAGGAAGTGTGTTTAGATGTGCCATCTGAATTCCATAACAGGAGTCAGTGCTTCTCCTAGAAGGAGCATTTACAAAGGTGGATATAGACCAAGTAATACCAAGACCAAGAAGCGTGCTAGGCTTTTTGGTCCTTCTTTTTTCCCTCTTTTGGCCCTGTTTCCGATAGATTATCATCTTTCCCTGACCTCCTAGTCTCCTCTGCCTTGTTCTTTATCCTGTCTCCTGTCCCTTCACCCATTCTGCAAAGCTTAGGAAGAGGTGACTTCTCTTAATAGGTACGTTTGCTTTAAAATTATTGTTTATTTTAATTAGTTTTATTTTATGATTGGTTCTATTTAGTAACATTTCAATGTTCATAGATAGTGGGCAGCACTGAAATTTACACTGCCCATGACCTAGGACTCTAGGTTTCCTGCCCCAGCTGTGTCACCAGTTCTGTGACCTTTTAGACTTCCATCTCTAAGACTCCCAAGGGGATGGATTAGCTCAGGGCCTTTATTTTATTTTTTTAAATGTTTATTTATTTGGCTGCATTGGTTCATGTGATCTTTGCTGTGTCATGTGGGATCTTTCATTACAGCGCACAGACTCTAGCTGTGGCATGCAGGCTTTGTTGCTCCACAACACATGGTATCTTAGTTCCCTGACCAGGGATAGAACCAGCATTGCCTGTACTACAAGCCAGTTTCTTAGCCCTGGACCACCAAGGAAGTCCCAGCTCAGGGCGGCAGGAGCTTGGGGCTTTTTGAGTGGAGGGGTCCAACTGTATGGCCTGTAGGCTGCCCCCTCCTTGTCACAGTGCTTGGCCCTGGTCTGTTGGATATCTTGGGTCACTGAGTAAGATTTCATTTGCATAAGTTTCTGAGGATGAGCTAAATCCAGAAGTGCATGCATTAGCTGATTGTTGAGGAGGTAGACTACTAGGTGGAGGGCTTGCCAGATACTGGCAGGAGCTCACTCTTCCCTGGGACTTGCCCGTCAGTTCTTCTTCTGACCAACTCTCTTTCTGGCAGCCTCACCTCCACCCCACCCCATATGTTAATAGCACTGATCTAGGGTCCAGTTACACCCCAGTGGTGGTTCTTCCTGTTCATGGCCAGGAAGCTTGAGTGTCCAAGGTGCTGTTACCTGAATGTCCTCTGATCCAAGTCTTTCCCTATTACTGAGATACTGTTTTCAGGTCATGGGTGAGATACAGGTCCCCATTCTGTCTGTCATTCTCTGGGTAGCCCTGGCCTTAGTACCACTGATGTAAAGGAGATCAGGGACCTGAAAACCTTGTTCCCTCCACATCCTCCAAGGCTTACAGCAGCCCCTCAACCAGCACTTGTTTAAGGAAACACCAATGAATGAATGAACAAATCATGATTTTAAAGTAAAATTGTCTATTGAATCATAAATTCAAATCAAGTGACATATTCTCTGCCTAAATTTTAGAGGACAGAAGGAGGAATGGAGAAGGCAATGGCACCCAACTCCAGTACTCTTGCCTGGAAAATCCCATGGACGGAGGAGCCTAGTAGGCTGAAGTCCATGAGGTCGCTAAGAGTCGGACACGACTGAGCGACTTCACTTTCACTTTCATTTTCATGCATTGTAGAAGGAAATGGCAACCCACTCCAGTGTTCTTGCCTGGAGAATCCCGGGGACGGGGGAGCCTGGTGGGCTGCCGTCTATGGGGTCGCACAGAGTCGGACACGACTGAAGCGACTTAGCGGCAGCAGTAGCAGGAGGAATAGGAGATAAGATAAACCTAAGTTTCCATTTCCTTACCCATAAAATGGATAAAATCTTCAATTTACAATTATAATATAGCTCTACCATGACGGGCTGTTGAATCTTGAGTGTGTTGAAGAATGCTTTTCAAAACGCAGAGGCTAAACGTGAAAGGCTCAATTTATCAAAGACAGATAAAAATGTTAGCACCCAAGTAAAAAAGTTTTAAAAGTCAGTGGTTCATGACTCAAGCAGAAATTTTAAATGGAGACATTTCTCTCCTCTCTGAATACTACCTGTGTTCAGGAAGGATGCTTATCCTCCCTAAGTTCTACATGTGCTATTGGCCTGTAGACCATTCCTCCTGGGGTGAAGAGTCATTCTTCCAAGACTTCACTGTGCATGAGCTGCATGTAGAAGGTTATCTTGTAGCGGTCTATGATGAATGAGGAAGAATTTCTGTAATGCTTTCAGCTAGATTTGTCCAGAGTGCCAGGACTCAGAAGTCAGTTCCAAAGCAGCCCAAAGGCCTCCAAGCTGCTGGGCGGCCCATGTGATGCAGTGATGTCCCTTGCTTTGCTGAGATCATTTCTGGTGCTGTGGAAGCAACTGGAAGTTCTAAAGGAGCACTGGGGCCAACTCAAGCTCCAAGTCCAGGACATCAACTCTCCCTCTATCCACAAACAGTTCTCGGAGCTCTATGGGTGAGTGTTGCTCAGGGGGAAATTCATGTGGAGGAGTGGAACCTGGGGTCTGGCAGATTACTGCCCTTGCTCTGAGGGTGACATTTGGTCCTTGAATCTGGTATACCTGGCCCCACTGATCGCCAAGGAAACTGGGCAGTGTGTCTGTCCATCAACAGTGCTTTCCAGGAAAAGCTGAGTTCTGTAGACTGCAGGCAAAGCACTGGATTCCACTGAGCAACACTTTATATCATTTACCCAGACTTCTGGCCCTGGAAACGTGTGCTTCTGAAGTGTCCCTTCAGTACTGACTCTAAGCGTTTTAGCTCGTAGGATCCCAGCGAGTATTGAGTAGGGAGTGCCGCTGCTGTGACCTCCTCCCCACTCTCTGCCACGTTGGACTTATGTCTAATGAGTCTTTGAGCACTTCACCGTCACAGCTGGGGTACAGTATGGTGCAGTGTGAGGTGTTCAGTCTGTGGCCCATGTTGTTTTTTCAGCTTCAAGAGCTGGCTGGGATGCCTTAGCTGGCAGGAAAGGCAGGTGGCCTCTGCCATGTGTCTGTTACCAAACAAGCATTCACTAAGCACCCACCCACCATGCTAGACCACACTGAGGACCCTAAGGCCCACTTTGGTGGCCTAATACAAATTGTCTGTCTTATGAGTTATGATAGTCAGCTTTCCTGGTAAATAGAGAATGAGAAGACATGTCAGTATTTTGAAGAACAAAGAAATTAAATGTGCCAATGAGAAAAGGCCTTGGGATTTAATATTGACTAAGGGAGTGGCAACTATGGTAAATTTAGATGTTGATGTGAGTGTCTATGACAAGTTGGGAGGTTTATGCATGATGACAGGAAACAGAACATGAGCGAAAAGAATTGTCAGAAAATCTAAAAGAGAAAAAAAATGTTTGTTTGCTAATTTCTGTTGCTCTTCTTTAATAGAACTGATATTCTCTACCCCAGCATGAAAGCTATAGCTAGGCGGATGGGGAAAGAAGATGAATTTGAAGAAATTTTAATAACTAGTCAGTCTATTCTTCCCCCCAAAGGAGCTTCAGAAATCGAAATAAAAACTCAACAGGTATGTAGAAGCTATTTTGAACTTGGCTTGAAAATCTGCGTTATGGCATTAGCATGTAAACCTACGGCTATACCCAAGTGGTGTTTTTCTTCTAGAAGTTAAGTGTAAATTGAGGGTTTGTAAATTGTTGAACAGACTCTAAGGAAGCTGAAGTGTTTAAAGGTATGTGGGGCTTTGATTAAGCAAATAGCTAACCTTAATGTCTCAGTTCTATAATTCTAGGTTTTCATATTCTTATTTTCCTCAAATTAAAGTGCACCACCACAAAAAAGACAACAGAAAACATAACCACTAGCATCTTAACCATAAAGTTCAGCACACAAGTATCCTCTCACCCCAACACACGCTCACAGAACTAGAATATTTAAAATAGCTTCTGCGATTGTTTTTCTGAGAATAAGACAACATAATTTATGTACTAGTCTGTTTGGTGTGTGTTGATGGTTTGTGGAGGGGTTGTTTTTCCAACTGTTTGTTCCCTTTGGTCCTGGGACACAGGCTGTCCTGGCTGTGCTTATTGTAACAGGGAACAAAGACTCTAGCTGCATGGGTGTAACTACAGAGATACATGTCCGCTAAGCATCCAGGAGAACTCAGCACCGCCCCTTCTCCACACACACCCCAGTCCCATGACCATTGCTTACCCTTTTGAACTCTGCTTCCTCTCTAGCACCAGGGGTCCTCTGACAGGGAGAAACATGGGCTTTGCAAGCATAAAGGGTAGAGTAAGGGCTCATGGGTATTGGAACAAAGTTTTCTCTTGGTTGTATATGGATTAATATCTTCTTGTGAAATCCTCCTTGGTATCTAAATTGAGTTTCAGACTTTTGCGCTTTTTATAAAACAGGTCATGAAATTCCTGGCCATATTTAGAGACTCCAAAACATAAGAGATCACTTCAGACACTGAGCACTTTGCAATTCAGCAGAACCTGGTAAAAAAGGGTTGTATTTTATCAACTGAGATATGAGCCAGGAAGAAGAGATATTTGTCTCCAAAAAGATGCCTCTACCCCACTTGGGAACCTCAAAAAAAGAAATCCTTTCTTCTTCCTCAGTAGAGAGTAGCTAAAGGACAGGACCCAGCCCAAGGCACTTATGTAAGAATTTAGGAGCCTGGAGTATAAACTAATAGTGAAGAGTAACTCTCATACTGTTTACTCTAGCTTCAGAAACTTCTGGAAAATCTTGAAATTCATATGATCCAGGAGGTATTAAAGAAAGTTAACAGAGAGATAACACTGGTTGTATCAGAAAAGTCCAAGGAGCAGCATACTCTCCCTACAGGTAAAGTATGTTTATTACTTTAGAAAATAACATTTTAATTATTTTTCCTAATTATAAAAGCAATCCATGTATCTATCCATATTCATGGAAAAACAAAAACACTGCGATGCCCAGAAAATAGTATCTAAAAGTTATTTATTTATATTATTTTTGGCTTCCCTGGGTCTTCATTGCTGCGGGAGCTCTAGTGGTCTCGGCTTGTAGGCTCCAGAGAGAGAGCTCAGTGGCTGTGGCTCACAGGCTCAGTGGCTCCACAGTGTGTGGGATCTTCTTTGACGAGGGATCAAACCGGTGTCTCCTGCATTGGTGGGCGGATTCTTTACCACTGGGCCACCAGGGGAGTTCAAATAAGTACTTTTTAAAAATTTTTATTGAAGTATAGTTGATTTGCAATGTTGTATCTGTATCTGGTGATTCAGTTATGTATATTCTTTATCAGATTGTTTTCCATTGTAGTTTGTTAACTAAATATTGAATATAGTTACCTGTGCTCAGAGAGGAGTACTTTTCATGTTTTGAAGAATATATATTCTTCACTTACAGGGCTTTTAGAGAACATCTGTAAACTTCAGTCTCTTCTGATTAACTCCTAACTGAAATAAAGAATAAAGTTGAAATGGAGGAAATACATGAAGCTTTTTCTTTTATATATATATATATATAAATGTATATAAATATCTGTCTTAGAAATACACGTACTTAGGGTGGGAAGGCAATCAAAATTGTTTCCTTTCATCTGAGGTCCAAAGTCAGTAGGACTTCATGGGCAAGTGACCCGTGCACGCTCATGGGACTCCCACAGGGGAACCTGGGGTTTAATGCTCTATTGGTGCCATCTTGACACGCTTTATTTTAACCTAGAATTTGTATTCTGTCAGTGATGTCCAGTGAACCATTGGAGTAAGCACCAAAGGCTTGGTGCCTGGGCTCACAGTCCCACCTCCTGCTGCCTCCCCACCTTGCCAGGAGGAGTTCTCTGCCCAATCCTCTGCTCTCTGACACCCCAGCATCACTAACCTCCCCCTCACCATCCCCATCCAGCAGTTGCTGCCACTCCCCACACCAGTGGGGGCCTGAGCATGGTGAGGGCATGTGTGGGGCATGTGTACCTGGCAGCATCTCAGGGACTCCATACTGACAGCACTGTGGTGTGTTTGATGAGCGACTTAGTCAAAGTGAGCTTGCTGCCCATCCCTGTGTACCTGGAATATCCCAGGGCAGAGGATGCAGTACCCTTGGGGTTGCCCATCCATGGTGGATAGGAGCGATGGGCCAGTGGGAAGAGGAGACACCTGGCTTAACTTCTTTGCCCCTGGCTAGGGCATGAAGCCTCAGTCCAGTAGCTGGTAGACCATGTGTATTCATGCCCCCATCACAGGGCAGGGGCCCTGATGGCTATGAAGGTTGTACTTGCCCTGCCAGCATCCCCAAGCCAGGGAGTTCAACATTAAAACAAAAACACCATGACAGGTCAAGAGAAAGACTGCAGAAGAAAGAAAAACACTTTATATTTTGGTACCTTTAATGGTACAAAACACCTTTTTCCTGTGTTTTGAACAAGCCTGAATTTTTATTTTTAATGGGGCACCATAGATTGTGTGACTGGTCCTCTCTGAACTACAGTGTCTGTTCCTAACTCCTACTAATTCTTTAGGAAAATCCCCGATTTTTGAGCTAAGGAGAATTGTCTGACTGACAAAATTAATTAGGGTTTCCTTTTGAGACAAGGTCCACAGACATTGTAATGTTAATTAATAACCTCTGTCCTCACTAAGACACTGTGGTTTTCTCAGTGCTTCAAGTAACTGGATTCTGCAAGCAGGACTTGGGGAAAGGCTGGGCAGCAAGAGGGGAAGCCCCACTAACTGAGTATCTCTGAATGTCACCAGACAGCCAAGTGTGATTGAGCTCCAGTTACAGAGCATTTAAGAAGACACAAAGCCCCTGTTGTTGATGCTGTGTTTGCTGCATCTAGGCAGCTTCCTTCTGAGTCCTTGGAGAAAATCCACAAGCATGCAGCAGGTGCAGCCATCTGCATGATTTAGGGCTGCGGTTCTTATGAGACGGCCAGGTGGGGGCCCCAGGGAGGAAGTGTCCTTGCTTTGCGGCTGTGCTGGGTGTTGGCTTGTGCAGGGTGCTCATCAGCTGTGCTTGGAAAGGGCCTTCAGTCAGGAGCTGGTGCGAGTCAGGCAAAGGGGAGGGGGAGAGTTATTTTTAATGGTGGTAAGGTTGACATTACCAAACCTTACTCTGGCTAGAATATACTGGCCAATTCTAAAGTTTTGTTCAGATTTTGTACTCATAAGATTTTAAAAATAAACAGCAGTAGTGAGAGTGTTTTGTTATTGCTGATTTTGTTTGGGGTCTGTTCAGCATGCTTTGGTGTGAAGGCCTGGGTCTCCTCCTCTGCTGAGTGTCCCCCAGTACAAGTGATGGAGTCCCCACTGTGTACCAGGGGTGCTTTTATATTCTGAGACCTCTGTGGGCTGGGTCTCACGGAAGAGGAGGATGGTAAAACCTTGGAAATCTCACTCACCTATTGCTCATCTCAGCAGTAGGAAGCAGCCATAGTGAACTGGGGCTTCCAACAGGGCCTGCTTTTTCATGCAGTGATCACGCTTTGTGGTCAGGGCTAGCTTGACAGGGGGCATCACAGGCTTGAATATCTCTCCTGTTTACTTCCCTCCTCCCCACCTTGTCTGGAACTTAATCTTTTTATAAGCTTCTGAATGAGCTTCCAGTTTGTCTGAGAGCATCTGAAAATGTCACAGCCACACCTAGTTCTTGGTAGTTTGTGTTCCCACTGAGAGCAATCAAAAGCAGCCCCAGGCATCCTCGCTCAGCCTCAGGGCTTGCTTAACAGAGAGATAGGCTCCACTGATTCAAAGAGGCTCTGCATTCCCCATCTTTGACGTTTTGGCATTGAAGTAACTTTTAATTGACTTTCTCAATTTCTCTGAGCAGTTATAAGACCAGCAGTCTCCAGAGTAGAGACATATAGCCCAGGGATGGGGGAAGAAAATACTAGAATTTCTGAATAGATTAAGTCCATACATAAGAAATACATGTTACACTCTATAGTAAGGTGTCCTAACGTGACCATGGGGAGGCAGTCCACAAGAGAATAATAAGAAATGATAGAGTTGACAGTTTTAATCCTAGTACATGCTTATCTTCAGTCACATTATGAGGTTTAAAAAGATAAATTAATCACATCTAAGAAGTCAGACAAAAATTTTTTTAAGTCAAAGAAACTATTGGGAATGTGCATTGAGATTCACTCTCACTGTTGGTGAATCGCACCCTATATACAGCATGTTTTGCAATATTAGCCAGTGATAGTACTAGAGATAGTTATGAATACATAAACAGACATATGTTAAAGGTGAGTCAACAAAAATGCTTTTCTCGAAAGAAGCACAATCAAAACATCTGGGAGAACGTGGGCCGAGTCAGCATTTCCCCAGCAGTGTGCCCTAGAATACTAACTCCTCAACATGTTAATGCAGTAGTTCTCCCAACCACAGACTCATGGATTACCTGAATCTTTCCATTGTCTGGGTAATGCAAGCCAGCAAGGTGCTCACTAATTACAGCCTTTGGGTTGCATATGTTTACCTAGCATCACTGGTCATTGTTTGCTCCAAACCTGTTTGTGCCAGTTTTACTTGTCATTGTGTTTGAGTAATTTAATTATTATGTAAACTAATGAAATAGTACAAAAAGAAAGATCTGTTCTATAAAAACTAAATTGAAATAAATTGTGGTACATCCAGTCAATGGAATATTACTAAACAGTAAAAAGAAATGAGTTATCAAATCATGAAAAGACATGAAGGAAACTTAAATGCGTATTATTAAGTGAAAGAAGTCAACTTGAAAAGACTACATATTGTGTGATTCCAACTATGTGACATTCAAGAAGAGACAAAATTATGGAGCCAGTACAAAGATCAGTGGTCAATAGCAGTTGAGAGAGAAGAGGAGAAGGAATAAACAGAGCACAGAGGATTTTTAGGGCCATGAAACTATTCTGTATGATACTATAATAGTGGATACATGCTAGTATACATTCGTCAAATCCATAGTTTCACAAGAGTGAAGCATAACGTACACTGTGGACTTTGGATGACAAGGTTGTATCAATGTAGGTTCATCAGTTGTAGCAAGTGTACCCACTGGTGTGGGATGTTGATAGGGAGGCTGTGTGTTTTGAGTGAGGGTGCAGGGGATTTGTGGGAACTCTCTGAACTGTCCAGTTATTCTGTGAACCTACAACTTCTTTAAAAAAACAAAGCATCAGGCATTTGGGTTGTTTCATGGTCTTTAAAATTTATCTCCATAAAAAGAAACCAAAACACACACACACACAATTGTAGACCACACGCTTGTATTATGATTTATGGTACAGAATTCCAATGAGTGGGCGCATACAAAGAAAAAGCCTAGAGTCTATGTTAGAAGATTGACAAATGTTTGTATATTTGTGAATTTTTTAATTTAAAAATTTTTAGATAGTGCATGTCATTTTTAAAGCATTCCCTGGTTTAACAGACTTTTTATGATTGACCAACCAACTCTTACTCTTGATTGCCTTGGACAGGAGGATTTCTACTCGCTGGGCTCAGGGAAGAAGGTAAGGGTTTTATTAGCTTTTAAAAAGTGTTTGGGAAACTGAGAGTAAACAATGTTAGAAAGGTCCCCTTACTCCAGACCTTCTCAGAGCCTTTACTGTGCCACTGTGTATTGTGAATCTTCAGAGAGAGCATGGAATGTTCTTTGAATCTATATGACCACAGAACCTTGGGAATATCTTTCGTCAACTCAAAGAACTAGTGTTCTGGGCAGCATTTTGAGAAGCAAAGGAGTACAGAATTCATACATGTGCTTGAAGCAATAAGGCTTTCAACCTACCCGCTCCCCACCACCACCACCCTGCTGGTCAAGAGAACAGCCGTGATTCTTGGCACTTGTGTGCCTTCGGTTCTGCCTTGGCTCAGGACACAGGGGCTGCTCAGGCACAGTGAGTTTGTGGTCGTGTTAGAGAAGTGCGGGACTGTGTGCTTAGTCATGTCTGACTCTTTGCGACCCTGTGGACTGTAGCCCATCAGGCTTCTCTGTGCATGGGATTCTCCAGGCAAGAATACTGGAGTGGGTTGCCACTCCTTCTCCAGGGGTTAGAGAAGTGAAGTGCTGCCAAATCAAGGTGCCCTTCCTAGAGGAAAGGGGCTATATGGGGGGGTGGGGCAGATGGGGTGCTCAGAGAAGAGAGGGGAAGTGGTTTGGCCACCAGGAAGTCAAAGTTTCCTTCAGTCATATGACCTGGGAACAGAGTAAAAGGGAAGAAAAAGCCCTAATTGAACCCCTAGTATGCTATCTCCCTCCCGCGTCCACATTTCTTCTTAGAGAAGCCACGGCCACACACACACACACCAAAAATAAAACACATTTGGAGACCACAAACACCACCTGGCCAGGAAGTGCTTCTCTTGGATGGTCTTCTCACCCTGACTCCTGCACACAGAGGCAGATGCATGCCTGAACTTGAACTCAGGAGGAAGAAGCATGCTGGGAAGATTTCTCAAACGTTTAGTAAATAGAATATTTCCCCCTCAGCTAGTTCAGTTCAGTTCAGTTGCTCAGTCGTGTCTGACTCTTTGCAACCCCATGAATCACAGCACGCCAGGCCTCCCTGTCCATCACCAACTCCTAAAGTTTGCCCAAACTCATGTCCATCGAGTCGGTGATGCCATCCAGCTATCTCATCCTCTGTCGTCCCCTTCTCCTCCTGCCCCCAATCCCTCCCAGCATCAGTCTTTTCCAATGAGTCAACTCTTCGCATGAGGTGGCCAAAGTATCGGAGTTTCAGCTTCAACATCAGTCCTTCCAATGAACACCCAGGACTGATCTCCTTTAGGATGGACTGGTTGGATCTCCTTGCAGTCCAAGGGACTCGCAAGAGTCTTCTCCAACACCACAGTTGAAAAGCATCAATTCTTCGGTGCTCAGCTTTCTTCACAGTCCAACTCTCACATCCATACATGACCACTGGAAAAACCATGGCTTTGACTAGATGGACCTTTGTTGGCAAAGTAATGTCTCTGCTTTTCAATATGCTATCTAGGTTGGTCATACTTTCCTTCCAAAGAGTAAGCGTCTTTTAATTTCATGGCTGAAATCACTATCTTCAGTGATTTCGGAGCCCCAAAAATAAAGTCTAACACTGTTTCCACTGTTTCCCCATCCACCAGATGCCATGATCTTAGTTTTCTGAATGTTAAGCTTTAAGCCAACTTTTTCACTCCTCTTTCCCTTTCATCAAGACGCTGTTTAGTTCCTCTTCACTTTCTGCCATAAGGGTGGTGTCATCTGCATATCTGAGGTTATTGATATTTCTCCCAGCAATCTTGATTCCAGCTTGTGCTTCTTCCAGCCCAGCGTTTCTCATGATGTACTCTGCATAGAAGTTAAATAAGCAGGGTGACAATATACAGCCTTGACGTACTCCTTTTCCTATTTGGAACCAATCTGTTGTTCCATGTCCAGTTCTAACTGTGGCTTCCTGACCTGCATATAGGTTTCTCAAGAGGCAGCTCAGGCGGTCTGGTATTCCCATCTCTTTCAGAATTTTCCACAGTTTATTGTGATCCACACAGTCAAAGGCTTTGGCATAGTCAATAAAGCAGAAATAGATGTTTTTCTGGAATTCTCTTGCTTTTTCCATGATCCAGCGGATGTTGGCAATTTGATCTCTGGTTCCTCTGCCTTTTCTAAAACCAGCTTGAACATCTGAAAGTTCACGGTTCACATATTGCTGAAGCCTGGCTTGGAGAATTTTGAGCATTACTTTACTAGCGTATGAGATGAGTGCTATTGTGCGGTAGTTTGAGCATTCTTTGGCATTGCCTTTCTTTGGAATTGGAATGAAAACTGACCTTTTCCAGTCCTGTGGCCACTGAGTTTTCCAAATTTGCTGGCATATTCAGTGCACACTTTCATAGCATCCTCTTTCAGGATTTGAAGTAGCTCAACTGGAATTCCATCACCTCCACTAGCTTTGTTCGTGGTGATGCTTTCTGAGGCCCACTTGACTTCACATTCCAGGATGTCTGGCTCTAGGTGAGTGATCACACCATTGTGATTATCTGGGTAGTGAAGATCTTTTTTGTACAGTTCTTCTGTGTATTCTTGCCACCTCTTCTTAATATCTTCTGCTTCTGTTAGGTCCATACCATTTCTGTCCTTTATCGAGCCCATCTTTGCCTGAAATGTTCCCTTGGTATCTCTAATTTTCCTGAAGAGATCTCTAGTCTTTCCCATTCTGTTGCTTTCCTCTATTTCTTTGCATTGATCGCTGAGGAAGGCTTTCCTATCTCTCCTTGCTATTCTTTGGAACTCTGCATTCAAATGGGAATATCCTTCCTTTTCTCCTTTGCTTTTTGCTTCTCTTCTTTTCACAGCTATTTGTAAGACCTCCTCAGACAACCATTTTGCTTTTTTGCATTTCTTTTCCATGGGGATGGTCTTGATCCCTGTCTCCTGTACAATGTCACAAACGTCCATCCATAGTCCATCAGCCATTCTGTCTATCAGATCTAGTCCCTTAAATTTATTTACACTTCCACTGTATAATCATAAGGGATTTGATTTAGGTCATACCTGAATGGTCTACTGATTTTCCCTACTTTCTTCAATTTAAGTCTGAATTTGGCAATAAGGAGTTCATGGTCTAGCCTCAGTCACCTCCCGGTCTTATTTTTGCTGACTGTATAGAGCTTCTCCATCTTTGGCTGCAAAGAATATGATCAATCTGATTTCAGTATTGACCATCTGGTGATGTCCATGTGTAGAGTCTTCTCTTGTGTTGTTGGAAGAGGGTGTTTGCTATGACCAGTGCATTCTCTTGGCAAAACTCTATTAGCTTTTGTCCTGCTTCATTTTGTACTCCTAGGCCAAATTTGGAGAAGGCAATGGCAACCCACTCCAGTACTGTTGCCTGGAAAATCCCATGGATGGAGGAGCCTGGTGGGCTGCAGTCCGTGGGGTCGCTGGGAGTCGGACACAACTGAGCGACTTCACTTTCACTTTTCACTTTCATGCATTGGAGAAGGAAATGGCAACCCACTCCAGTGTTCTTACCTGGAGAATCCCAGGGACGGCAGAGCCTGGTGGGCTGCTGTCTATGGGGTCGCACAGAGTCGGACACAACTGAAGCAACTTAGCAGCAGCAGCAGCAGCAGGCCAAATTTGCCTGTTACTCCAGGTGTTTCCTGACTTCTTACTTTTGCATTCCAGTCCCCTATAATGAAAAGGACATTTTTTGGGGTGTTAATTCTAAAAGGTCTTGTAGGTCTTCATAGAACTGTTCAACTTCACCTTCTTCAGCATTACTGGTTGGGACATAGGCTTGGATTACCGTGATATTGAATGGTTTGCCTGGAAACGAGCAGAGATCATTCTGTCGTTTTTGAGATTGCATCCAAGTACTGCATTTTGGACTCTTTCGTCGACCATGATGGCTACTCCATTTCTTCTAAGGGATTCCTGCCCACAGTAGTAGATATAATGGTCATCTGAGTTAAATTCACCCATTCCAGTCCATTTTAGTTCACTGATTCCTAGAATGTCGACGTTCACTCTTGCCATGTCCTATTTGACCACTTCAATTTGCCTTGATTCATGGACCTAACATTCCAGGTTCCTATGCAATATTGCTCTTTACAGCATCGGACCTTGCTTCTATCACCAGTCACATCCACAACTGGGTATTGTTTTTGCTTTGGCTCCATCCCTTCATTCTTTCTGGTGTTATTTCTCCAATGATCTCCAGTAGCATATTGGGCACTTACCGACCTGGGGAGTTCCTCTTTCAGTATCCTATCATTTTGCCTTTTCATACTATTCATGGGGTTCTCAAGGCAAGAATACTGAAGTGGTTTGCCATTCCCTTCTCCAGTGGACCACATTCTGTCAGACCTCTCCACCATAACCCGTCTGTCTTGGGTGGCCCCCCACAGCATGGCTTAGTTTCATTGAGTTAGACAAGGCTGTGGTCCGTGTGATCAGATTAGCTAGTTTTCTGTGATTATGGTTTCAGTGTGTCTGCCCTCTGATGCCCTCTCGCAACACCTACTGTCTTACTTGGGTTTCTTTTACCTTGGACATGGGGTATCTCTTCACAGCTGTTCCATCAAAGCACAGCCACTGCTCCTTACCTTGGACGAGTTGCCCCTCCTGACCTTGAACGTGGAGTAGCTCCTCTCGGCTCTCCTGCACCAGTGCAGCTGCCGCTCCTTGGACGTGGGGTTGCTCCCTCAGCTAAGCCCATAGCTAAATGCCAAACCAGCTTTGTAGGCATTTGGCAGGGGAAGGTCTCCAAACTAGAAGTGTGTAGCCCCTCTCCAGGCTTATCTGTGAGCCAGTGACCTGCCAGGAGAGTACCCTGAAAGAAAAACGCTATACACACTTCCTTATCTGAGAATTTCTGAAGCGTACATGAGCTCTGTCCTATCAAAGTTTAGATTTGTGAAAGTCTTAAACTTCTTAGAAGCATGAACTTCTAGTCACAACATTAATTCTTTTGGATTTCCTACTTCAACTGTGTTAGGAGAGTGGCGATATATCCAAAGAAAAAAACAAAATCAGATTTATTTGTTTATGATGGAAAGTAGCCAATTGTAGAAGAAATGTGGAATCCGATTTTGAAAACCAGGACCCCCAATAAATAACAGTAAATGTAAGTTCCAGAGGCTCCTGCTCTGTCATATCACACTTCTGGGAGGGTTTTGCTGGATGCTTTCTCTTGTGTGTACTAAGTCTCCTGTCAGAAAAATGGAAGTATGGGTAGGAAATCCCATCTAAAATTAGAAACAGCCAGAGGCAGGGAGAGGCCCTGTGGGTGCACTTGCTGAGAGCCAGTCCCACCCCCAACGGAAAAGCAAGCGGGTGGAACAGGGCGTGGCTCCTACTTCTGAGGCCATAGGTCTCTGTTAGTTTCAAGACTCCCCTGGAGTGGGAAGAGGAGAGAAGAGGTGAGGGAAGTTAAGAGGTACAAGCTTCCAGCTGCAAAATAAATGAGCCACAGGATGAAATATACAGCATAGGGAATATAGTTCGTAATATTGCAATAAGTGTGTATGGTGACAAACAGTAACTAGACTTACGGTGGTGATCATTTTGTGATCTATAGAAATATTGAATCACTATTTGAACCTGGAACTAACACAATGTTGTAGGCCAATTATACCTTAATTTTTTAAAAAAATGACTCTCCTGGCACCATGCACAAGGAAATAGGCCCCACCCAGCATAATTACCATGCACATGGAAGTTAGAGTGTTGACATACTTCATTGTTGCAGCACTGTCATATATTTAACTTGATTTTTTTTTTTAACAGGTAATGCATTCACCTGGTTCAAAACTCAAAATGACACAAAACATATATTTAGAAGGTTCATTGCCACTGCTATGTAATCATCTTTTTCAGTTTTTAATGTATCCTTTCAGTGCTTTTTATACATACACTAATTCATCCTTTTATTCAATACCTATTACCTAAGCACCTGCTATTTTCTAGGCTATATATTTTAAGCACTGTTTTGGGCATATAGTAGTCCCCCCTTTTCTGTGGAGAGCATGTTTGAACACCCCTAGAGGATGCCTGAAACTGGGGATAGTACCAAACCCTACACACACACACATACACACACACACACACGTATGTATACTCAGTTGCTTCAGTCATGCGCGACTCTCTGTGACCTCATGGACTGTAGCCCACCAGGCTCCTCTGTCCATAGGATTCTCCAGGCAAGAATACTGAAGTGGCTTGCCATCCCCTCCTCCAGGGGATCTTCCCAACCCAGGGATTGAACCCAGGTCTCCCACATTGCAGGCGGAGACAATAATAGTCTTGGATTCTTAAAGTTTTTTTGCCATCTGAGCCCATGGTTGCCATTGCCTGCTCCAATGTATATACATATTTGTACTACAGTAAATACAGTGTCTTTACTATATATATGTATGTATATAGTATACTATGTTTTTTTCTATACATACATACCTGTGATAAAGTTTAATTTGTAAGTTTAGCACAGTAAGAAATTAAGGTCTCCCGCATTGTAGACAGACACTTTACTGTCTGAGCCACCAGGGAAGTCGTAATAATAAAATTGAAAAATTACAATATATTGTAATGAAAGTTATGTGAATGTAGTCTCTCCCAAAATAGTGTACCGTTCTCACCCTTCTTTGTGTAATGGTATGAGATGATGAAATGCCTATGTGACGAGAGAAAGTGACGTCGACACTGTGATTTAGCACTCTTCAGGCTTCCATTGAGCTTCGATGATAGGTCAGAAGGGGGATCATCTGCTTTGGGTGATCCTGGATCATACAGCTGTTGTGATGTCCATGCTTTGATGCCAGGAGAAGACTATGTTAGTGGTTGGGGATCCCAGGTGGGGCAGAACATAGCTGGATGGCATGAGATTTCACTGTGATACTCAAGACAATGCTCAATTTAAAATGTATGAGTTGTTTATTTCTGCAATTTTCCATCTAGTATTTGCAGACTGCAATTGACCACAGGCAACTAAAACTGCAGAAAGCAAAACCATGAATAAGGGAGGACATCCTAATTGTCATGGAGCAAAAATCCTTATTCTCATGGAATTTATCATCTTGTAGGGGATAGACAGACAATAATCAAGGCACATAAGAAATAAGAAAATAGTGGAGTGAGGAGGATGGTGGTGTGGTGGTTTGAAGGGACACATTGTCATTTTAAATAGGGAGGTCAGGATAGACTTTACTGAGAAAGTGACATTTTGAGTGAAATTGAAGAAGGTGAAGGAGTTAGCTATGCAGGGTATCTGGAGGAAGAGCATTGCAGACAGAAAGACAACCCATACAAAGCCCTGAAGCAGAGCATACCTGTCATGTTTACAGAACAGCAAAGACTCAAGTGTAGCTGCAGTGGAGAGAGTGAAGGAGAGCAGTAGGGGATGTCAGAGAGGAAACATGAAAGGGCAATATCATATAGGCTCTCGTGAGGACTTCAGTGTTTACTCTGAATGTGATGGGGAGCCTGTCCCAGAATTTGAGTGGCATGATCTGACTTATTTTTGAATAGAATTTCTCTGGCTGCTATGCTGGAAAGAAAAGGCTGAAGAAAGGAGAGGTTGGTTTTGAGGCTATTGCATTATGAATCTAAGCAAGAGAAGATGGTGAATCAAACAAAGTTAGGAGCAGTAGAAGTATTAAGTGGTAAGATTCTGGGCATATTTTTGAAGTCATTGATGGATTGGGTACAGGGTTTGGAGAAAAGAGAAGAGTCCATGATGACGCCAAGATTTTTGACCTGAGCATTTGGGAAAACTGAATTGCCATCTGCTGAGATGGCAAATTAGGGAGGGAAGATCAGAAGTTTAATTATGCACAAGTGAAGTTTGAAATGCTTTCAGACATGCAAGAAGAGATGCCAAGTGGGCATTTGATCTAAATTTGAGACTTGTCAGCATATGGATGGTATTTAGCCATGATACTAGATGAGATAGTCAAGGGGGTGAGTATAGATAGAAAAAACATAAAGGCAAACCAAGGGCTGAGTCCTGGGACACTCTAATGTTAAGAGCTGGGTGGGGCTGAGGGGTAGAAGGAAAACCAGAAAAAGGAGATTACAAGAAACAGAGAGGTAGAGGAGAACTAGGACAGAGTGGTCCCCCAACGTCTGGTGATGGACGTTTCTCAAGCAAGAGGAAGTGGAAAGTTGTGTGAAATGTTACTGGAAGTCAAGTAAAAACACTGGTTTTAGCCATGTTGAGGTCACTGGTGTTTATGACAGAATCACTTTCAGTGGAATGGTGAAGGTAACAGCTGGGTGAGCGGGTCTAAGAAGGATTTTGAAAGAAGTCACAGACAATAAGTGTAGACATCTCTTTTGGAGAGTTTTGCTGAAAAAGGAGCAAAGGAATGAAGCAAAGGCTAACATGGGAAATGGGGTCAAGTGGAAGATTTTTATGAGGTTGAAGAAATAACGTGTGCTGTTGTGAAGGACCCAGGAAAACAGAAGTGATGACATCAGAGAAAGCCAAATTTTTGGAGCAATGACCTTGAATAGGCTTGAGGGGATGGCCTCTCCCTTTACTGTATTTACTGTATCTTTCTTATAAAAGATAGGATTTTATATCCACTGTTCTACACCTTGCATTTTCCATCTTAATTCATAGATTTATGAATATTCTTTTCACACACGGAGAAATTTTTCTCTTTTTTTACAGTTGCATACTATCCCATTGGAAGGATATACCATGGTTTGTGTGTTGTTTCTAAGTTTTTGATGTCCTAAACAATGCTACTCAATAATTGTGTATATGCCTTATCACATCCTTCCTTTGTGGCTCAGCTGGTAAAGAATCTACCTGCAATGCGGGAGACCTGGGTTTGATTCCTGGGTTGGGAAGATTCCCCTGGAGAAGGGAAAGGCTACCCACTCCAGTATTCTGGCCTGGAGAATTTCATGGACTGTCCATGGGGTCGCAAAGAGTCGGACACGACTGAGCGACTTTCACTTTTTCACTTATCACATGTGTGTTGGCCTTGTTGCTGCTTCAGTACAGGAGCTAAAGTTCATATTCTGCAGCTCTCTACACTTTCTAATCTGTGACTCTTTCTTCTTTCTTTTGAATTTCCTGACCTTTTAAAATCAACTCTGTATTCAACTTACTTGAATTTGTAACACTTAAATAGATAAATATAATAGCTCTTCATTTATTTCTGATAGTTGTGTTAGATCAAAATAATTGTTCAGTTACATGGAGGGACTTTATGAAAACAGATGTCATATAAGGTCAATAATTATGGTAACAAAATGTTGTCCACTGGGCTTCAGAGGTGTTTTCCAAACCTTTTCTTAGGAATCTTGTTAGAGATCGTCCTTATTCCCGTGTTCTGGAGGGCCCCGTATCCTCAGCCACCACCTCCCCTCCCTCACCCGTCAGTTTTTGTGTGTTTGGAAATGACACCTTGTGTTGTGTCTTGGACAGTCGCCAGCTTGTAACTATTAATAGTTGTTCAGTGTTTCCTGATACTATTATTGGTGTTTCTTTCCCTAGACCTTTGGAAACACCAAGTCATGGAAGAAAACTTTTCAATTATCAGACCGCAAATAGTTGAAAATTTTGTACAGAGATTATTGGAGAATTACCAGGATGGTGGATTAGAGGTATGAGGTGAAAATTAGTCATTCTAGAGTGTCATTTGCTTTTTTTTTTTAAACAAACCCAAATGAGAAAGACTTTCTTTTCAATACATCTCTTAATGCTTCCCTCACTCCCCTAAAGTGCAGATATGAGAACCGAGCCTGAACTCAAAGTAGAAATCACATGTTACCATTTTAATTTTGGAAAAAGACTGATTTTTAACTAAGATGGGAGAGTAATTATAATATGCATGTTGGCTCATTTCAGATTTGGCTAATTTTCCACATAACCTTGGAGCTTATTTATGGATGACTTATTTTTAGCAACATTTCCTGTTGTTGATTTTTTAGTATAAAAATTTAAGGAAAAAACAAAATAGCCTATGAAAATGCTACCTAGAAAACATTTTTAAATGAACAACATGAAAAAAACAACAGCTCCAAAAGGTAGCATTTTCATATGTCCTCCACTCCATCCATCATCTCCAGTTTCCTTTCCCAAAGGAAGCCAGTATCAATAATTTGTATGTATTTAACAGTATTTGAAGTCATAACAACTCTATATAATGTGTATATAACAATAATACATAGTTAATACATACAACAGTCATACATATAGTCCTTGGAGTTTTGAACTGTTTACTATTGACAAAAGGTACCTTTCTAAATCAAAAGAATCTACTATAAAGGGTAGATAGGAGTGTATATGTAGATATTTGGCCATAACAGAGTTTTTAGGGTCTTTAACAAATTATACCAAAGTGCAATAAGTAGCTATGAATCTAGCTTCCTTTGAAATTCAATCACTTTTAAAGCCTGCCTTAGCAAAATGTGCTCAGTTTTTTGAAACATTTTCTCCACATTTACGACCATTATATCTACTACTGTGGGCAGAGATCCCTTAGAAGAAATGGAGTAGCCATCATGGTCAACAAAAGAGTCCGAAATGCAGTACTCAGATGCAATCTCAAAAAAGACAGAATGACCCCTGTTCGTTTCCAAGGCAAACCATTCAAGATCATGGTAATCCAAGCCTATGCCCCAACCAGTAACACTGAAGAAGATGAAGTTGAAGGGTTCTATGAAGACCTGCAAGACCTTATAGAACTAACACCCAAAAAAGATGTCCTTTTCATTATAGGGGACTGGAATGCAAAAGTAGGAAGTCAAGAAACACCTGGAGTAACAGGCAAATTTGACCTTGGAATACGGAATGAAGCAGGGCAAAGGCTAATAGAGTTTTGCCAAGAGAATGCACTGGTCATAGCAAACACCCTCTTCCAACAACACAAGGGAAGACTCTACACATGGACATCACCAGATGGTCAACGCCGAAATCAGATTGATCATATTCTTTGCAGCCAAAGATGGAGAAGCTCTATACAGTCAGCAAAAACAAGACCAGGAGCTGACTGAGGCTCAGACCATGAACTCCTTATTGCCAAATTCAGACTTAAATTGAAGAAAGTAGGGAAAATCAGTAGACCATTCAGGTATGACCTAAATCAAATCCCTTATGATTAAACAGTGGAAGTGAGAAATAGATTTAAGGGACTAGATCTGATAGACAGAATGGCTGATGGACTATGGATGGACGTTTGTGACATTGTACAGGAGACAGGGATCAAGACCATCCCCATGGAAAAGAAATGCAAAAAAGCAAAATGGCTGTCTGAGGAGGCCTTACAAATAGCTGTGAAAAGAAGAGAAGTGAAAAGCAAAGGAGAAAAGGAAGGATATTCCCATTTGAATGCAGAGTTCCAAAGAATAGCAAGGAGAGATAGGAAAGCCTTCCTCAGCGATCAATACAAAGAAATAGAGGAAAACAACAAAATGGGAAAGACTAGGGATCTCTTCAAGAAAATTAGAGATACCAAGGGAACATTTCAGGCAAAGATGGGCTCGATAAAGGACAGAAATGGTATGGACCTAACAGAAGCAGAAGATATTAAGAAGTGGCAAGAATACACAGAAGAACTGTACAAAATGACCCAGATAATCACGATGGTGTGGTCACTGACCTAGAGCCAGACATCCTGGAATGTGAAGTCAAGTGGGCCTTAGAAAGCATCACTACAAACAAAGCTAGTGGAGGTGATGGAATTCCAGTTGAGCTATTTCAAATCCTGAAAGATGATGCTATGAAAGTACCGCACTCAATATGCCAGCAAATTTGGAAAACTCAGCAGTGGCCACAGGACTGGAAAAGGTCAGTTTTCCCTCCAATCCCAAAGAAAGGCAATGCCAAAGAATGCTCCAACTACCGCACAATTGCACTCATCTCACATGCTAGTAAAGTAACGCTCAAAATTCTCCAAGCCAGGCTTCAGCAATATGTGAACCGTGAACTTCCAGATGTTCAAGCTGGTTTTAGAAAAGGCAGAGGAACCAGAGATCAAATTGCCAACATCCGCTGGATCATGGAAAAAGCAAGAGAATTCCAGAAAAACATCTATTTCTGCTTTATTGACTATGCCAAAGCCTTTGTGTGGATCACAATAAACTGTGGAAAATTCTGAAAGACATGGGAATACCAGACCACCTGACCTGCTTCTTGAGAAACCTGTATGCAGGTCAGGAAGCAACAGTAAGAACTGGACATGGAACAACAGACTGGTTCCAAATAGGAAAAGGAATACGTCAAGGCTGTATATTGTCATCCTGCTTATTTAACTTATATGCAGAGTACATCATAAGAAACGCTGGGCTAGAAGAAGCACAAGCTGAAATCAAGATTGCTGGGAGAAATATCAATAACTTAAGATATGCAGATGACACCACTCTTATGGCAGAAAGTGAAGAGGAGCTAAACAGCCTCTTGATGAAAGTGAAAGAGGAGAGTGAAAAAGTTGGCTTAAAGTTCAACATTCAGAAAACTAAGATCATGGCATCTGGTCCCATCACCTCATGGTAAGTAGATGGGGAAACAGTGGAAACAGTGTTAGACTTGATTTTTTGGGCTCCAAAATCACTGCAGATGGTGATTGCAGCCATGAAATTAAAAGATGCTTACTCCTTGGAAGGAATGTTATGACCCACCTAGATAGCATAATTGAAAAGCAGAGACATTACTTTGCCAACAAAGGTCCATCTAGTCAAGGCTATGGTTTTTCCAGTGGTCATGTATGGATGTGAGAGTTGGACTGTGAAGAAAGCTGAGTGCCAAAGAATTGATGCTTTTGAACTGTGGTGTTGGAGAAGATTCTTTCAAGTCCCTTGGACTGCAAGGAGATCCAATCAGTTCATCCTAAAGGAGATCAGTCCTGGGTGTTCATTGGAAGGACTGATCCTGAAACTGAAACTCCAGTACTTTGGCCACCTCATGTGAAGAGTTGACTCATTGGAAAAGACCCTGATGCTGGGAAGGATTGAGGGCAGGAAGAGAAGGGGATGACAGAGGATGAGATAGCTGGATGGCATCACCGACTCGATGGACATGAGTTTGGATGAACTCTGGGAGTTGGTGATGGACAGGGAGGCCTGGCGTGCTGCGATTCATGGGGTCACAAAGAGTCGGACATGACTGAGCGACTGAACTGAAGCTCTTCAAATATTCTCCATAATTTTATAATAAGCATTTCAGTTCTTGTAGAGAATTCACAAGGTTGGTTAGAGGTACAGTCTTTCAGAATTCACATGTGATTTACATGTATTTGCTTTAAGCTTTCAGTTATACCCAGTGTAATACTATGTATTCTGATGAGAGGGTAAAGTGTCTCCTCCTGGGTCTCTGCAGGGCAGTGGTTCTCAATCAGAGATACAGAGGTGATTAATGTGTGGCATGTGCAGAAAAATGTTTGAATCAAAAAATTTTATGACTTTCCTTAAAGGGAAGGAAATTCTTACACATGCTTCACCATGGAAAACATTCTATTAAGTGAAATAAGCCAATCATAGAAACGTAAATGCTGTGTGATTCCATTTATGCGAAGTATCTAATGTAGTCAGATTCAAAGAGACAGAAAGTAGAATGGTATTTGTCAATGTATAGGGTTTCCGTTTTGCAACATGGAAAGAGTTCTAGAGATTTATCACACAATGGTGTGAATGTATTTAATGCCACTGAACTGTACACTTAAAAATGGCTAAAACGGCAAATCTCATGTATATTTTACCATGACGAAAGCAAAAAACAGTTTGTGGCTTAAGATCTGCTTGTCCTTTATCTATATACTTCACCCCAACATTGAAGACAGGATCTTCTAGGAAAGAAACATGGGTGTTAATAAACAGGGCAAGCCCACATCAGGCACAGCTGAAAGTCAGGGTGCACTGATGAGGCTGGTATCAGCTGGCGGTTGTCCAGGATGTTAGGTCTCTCCAAAATCTGTGCCTGGTGGGCCTCAAGACTCTTCTGGATCATCTGTAGTGTCAGGGAGTTCACTCTCTTTCAGTGTCACCCCCCACCTCCCATTCCTGGCAGCTTCTGTTTCTGGCAGCTCTTACTGAGCTGAATTTGGCCTCCCCATCATGTCCACCCTGGATCCTAGTTCTTGTCCTTGGGACACCACAAATCATGGTTCTAACCCATCACAACAAGCCTTTAAATATCTGAGGGCAAGTCAGAAGCTCAGTTGGTGCCATTGCTAACACATGTGAATCCTCTCTAAAATTACACGTGGGATGGGCTCCAGGAGGACACACCCAAACAGGTGTTTCTCTGGGTTGGTGGGTAACAAATTGTTACCCCTTCCTCTGGGCAGTGAGGCCTATATCAGGGACACAGACATGGAAATGAAGGAGGCATCATGGTCACCTGGCCTGGGTGCCCCTGTGCAGAGCAGACCACACTAGTGTGCAAGGAAAATCCAGGCCCCGGCTTCCTTCCTTCAGACCACACCAGCCTCCTTTCCTACAATCTATCTATAGGAGTGCCCCACCCTCCTGGTCAGGCTCCTCTAATTTCATGGCTGTCTGACCAGCCTAGAGTGTCCTTGTCCTGGGTGATGGGCTTTGATTAGCGGCCATGAGTGTGTTGGATTTTGTCACAGGTGACTCATTAGGCTAATAGCCCCCTGAAGCCCACACAAGGCCTTCAGGCATCCTGATGCTGCCGCATTATTAGTCTTGTTCTTTTTCAGCCTGGTTCACTCTTTGAACCTCTTGAAATCTTTAAAAATCTGGATTTATCATCTAGCATACTCTGTCACCCTCTGGGTTCACATCAGCTTACCCTCAGTGTCCTCGTTCAAGCTTCTGACAACCATGTATGACCGATGGGTCCCAATGCAGCGCTACCCACCCTGGGTCCCCTCCACACTGAACAGTTGCTTTGGGCACAGTCTTGCACTGACCAGAAGCTCATCTGATTGTCCTGTCTCTCAGTTCATGTTCTCCATTTGTCCAAAAGGACATCATGAGAAACCTTCTCAGATGTCCTGCCGAAACCCAGATACATTGCATCTGCTCTAATTCCTCAGGGAAAAGATGAATCTGATCTGACTGTTCTTGAACCCATGTTAGTATCTCGTGATTTTTGCTTCCTTCTCCAAATTCTAGAACACCGGACTTTCACAATCAATATATTGGCCAAATTTTATGCCAAACACACTGGCCTGAAGTTAGAGACTGACCTTTTTTTGGAAATCAGAACTGAAACAGTCTGATTTCCAAATGTTTCATTCATATACTGAAAGTCATTCCCTCATTCAGCAAGTGTTTATGGATCTCCTTTTTTTTCAAGCACTTTATTATAGATATAAATGTAAAGAGCACAGTCCTTGCCCTGAAAGAACTCATAGAAAAAGTTAGGTGAACCAGTGATATCCAGAAAAGGTACTTCACGTTAGGCACTTAGATAAAGTCACAAATAGGGTGCTGTGTTAGCTTAGAGAAGGGGGAACACAACCTAGCTAGTGGGAGGAGGGATGGGAAGTAGTCAGGGGAGAATTCCTGGAGGAGATATTGTTTGAGCCAAGTTATAAAGCATAAATCAGGATTGGCCAGATGAAAAAGGGCAGGGGAGGGAAGGCAGCAATCTAGGAAGGGGGTTCTAGCAGAGTTCAGAGGAGGACGTTGTAAAAGTAAGCAGGGCCAGATGCTGAATGGCCTTGTGTGTAAGCCTTATGAGTTTGGATTTCATCCCACAGTCGGTGGGAAGTCACTGAAGCATTTTGTCAGCAGAGGTAGGTTTTAGACGTATCATCAAAACACCGTGTGTGTGCCTGATGTTAGATGGATTGCTACGAGAAGCACAGTTACAGAAGCATAGTTTGTTCCAGCAGGGACTTTTGCCTCTCAAAAGTTGTTCTGCAACTCATCCCTGACTTTCTTGGTCACTAAGAGTCAGATCAGTGTCAAAGTGTCAAACAAGGCCTGGCACCTGCCATCCTTCACCCAGGCTGGGTCTCCAGAAGAATCCATGGGACACTGTGATGCTTTTCCAGCCAATGCCATCCGACACAGTTCAGGTTTAAGTGTTGGTGACACCTGGAGGGCACCAGGCCAACAGTCATCACTCTGGTTCTTAGGGAACCCAGGGGCTTGCCTTGGATGGGAAGTTGGCAGATGAAGGCCCTTGGTGCTGCACTTTGAAACTGAGCTGACTCTTAGGGACCAAGGAAGGCAGGGATGAGTTGCAGAACAACTTTTAGGAAGCAAATTGCTGAGACCTCATAGAAGGACTGTGCCAAGAGAAGCACGTAGGCTCCAGCCCCACAATAGATGTTTCTCTGGGGGCTCCACTGCTGCTCTGGGAGTCCGGGCACCATCTGCAGAAGCAGAGGTCTTGTGCAGAGAGGGACTGCCGGGAACAGGGAGTCTCCCTGCACCTCTCTGTCACCTGTCAGCCACGGCTGCCTGTCTGCCCCGCTCAGATATGGTCCACATTCCAAGTGCCCACTGCAGATGCCCTGGCGGGGCCTTCACCTCTCTCCCTGCCTGCACACTCACCCTCTGTGTGCCATCCCCTTGAGCTGATCTTTCAGCCCAGGCTCCTAAGGCCTCAGTTGAGCCACTGCAGGGAAGGAAGCAACACAATTTCTCTGGCCTCTGGAGATGCTCCAGGGAGTCCTGGCTATTCTCACTTCTTTGGTATAACACGGACTCACCCAAGGCTTCCTTAACCTGGGCTGGTTCAAATAGCATGCTGGCTAAGAGAGGATGATGGCAGAGGGCCATCGTGGTTCGAGCCTGCGTTTCTGTTTGTTTGGGATCCTTTATCTGCAGTGGTTATGGAGAGTTAGTTTGAGAAGTGTGCCCTGCTGAAGAGCTGTGGAGGCCCTGTTGGCACACTGCCACTGCCATCCAGGGCAGAGAGGTGTGAGTCAGTTGCGGCTGACTCCAAGCACTGGGGCCCGCCCACCTGGCTGAGGTCACTGGCCACAACCTGCTGGCCTCCAGTGCAGTCTCATGACTTCTCAAGGCTTCAGACTTTCATTGTACTCAGTCCAGAGAAGTGTTTCCTTTGTGGATGCTAATCCACATAGCCTTGGCCCTGTCACCATATAGAAGACAAGGTCCAGGGGATGGAATCTTGGTGTCCTTTGCCTTGGAGGCAGCAGCTGACTCTGGCTGTCCTACTGCTCACTTGACAGGGGCAGGATGAATTGCCCTCACCCCCTTCAGCGGAGGGACCCCCTTGAGGAGGCCCTGGAGAGGGACGGAGGGAGGGAGGCTGAGCACCACCTCTGACTGCCTGGCTCCAGCTCATAAAATTCTCCAAGACATTCCATTCTGCGTGTCTTGAGTGCATTCCTGCCAAGTTGCTGCAGTTGATAACTTTTACCAAAGTTTTGCTATTTTTAATTAGTATATATGTTTTATTAATACATATATATATATATATTTTTTAACTTTTCAAACAGCATATGTATTACTGAAAATGGTGGGTTATCAGGGTGATGAGCATATTGGGCCATTTTTCCTTCTCAATACTTCTATCAATAAACACAAAACTGGAGACTTCCCTGGCAGTCCAGTGTTTAAGATTTTTTGCTGCCCATACAGGGAGTGTGGGTTTGATCCCTGGTCGGGGAAGTAAGATCCCACGTGCCATGCAGCCAAAAAAGAGAACAACAACAAAAAACCACAACCTAACACAAAACTTAAGAGTACCCAGCATTAAGTCCTTCAGACTTTAACAGGCAAATGTTAGCTCCTTTTTTCTCTCCTCACAGATTTCTAGTCAATCAGAAATAACAGAATTTAGGAGAGAGTGGGAATAATGCAGAGTATAGAGCAATAAATTAATCTGCTTTTTGAGACCATGTGTTTAATATTTTCATTAAACTGTGTCAATATAATTTCAAGCAAATGCCAACTGGAAGACCAGGCCCAGAAATTCATAACAATCTTCCAAAGGAATGCCAAGGTGCTCTTCCACTCCAGCTGCACCATTAGTGGCCATGATGGTGCCAGTCAGACAATGTTAACCAGATTACCGAGTGTTTACCACATCATCAATCTTCAGAATGCTCCGGACAGTTTCAGTTGCTAGAGTCAGTGCACTGACTGAAACCAACAGAGGCTGGACAACCAGTTCCTCCAGTATGTTGGAAATACCACCCTTTCGGACATTAATGCCTGTAGTTTTTTCTCCCTGAGCATGCCGGTTTCTTAGTTCTGTTACAGTAGAAATGGGATTCAGGCCAGCGTTTTCAGCTAGTGTAGATGGAATGACTTCCATAGCATCTGCAAAAGCACGAATGCAGTAGGATTCCATACCACTCAATGTTCGTGAGTATTCAGTTAACCGTAGGGCCAACTCTATTTCTGGAGCACCACCTCCTGCAATAAGAGCTCTCTTCTTCACTAAACAGCGAATAACACAGAGAGCATCATGGATAGAGCGCTCAGCTTCTTCAATCACCAATTTGTTAGAACCACGAACAACAATTGTAACTGTTTTTCCAGGGCTTGCACAGCCTGTAATCTTGATCAGTTTGCCAGAACCATTTAAGCTGACCTCCTCAGCTAACTCAGCAGATCCCAGCATGTCAGCAGTGAACTGGTCAACATGAGCAACTGGTTTGGTTCCAATCGTCTTACAAATGAATTCAATGTCTTCTCTTTCAATATCCTTTACCACCATTATCTTCATTTTGTTCAGGAAATGCAATGCAAGATCACTAAGAGCATCTCTTAGAATAGACTTCTGTATGAGAAGAACATTACATCCTGTTTTTTTAATTTGCTTCACTAAATTTAGAATATAAGCTCTCTCTTCTCTTAGCACTCGATCCATTTGAACATAGTCAGAAACCACTATTTGATTGTCCATATCTGTTTTGGGAGCAGATAAGCAGAACTGAATAAGCCCAATCTTAGCCTTTTCAACTCTGGTTATGCCAGAATTTGCTACCTTTTGAGTAAGAACCAGACCTTCCACCAACTCACAATCATCAATTGTCCCACCAAGCTTCTTAACTATTTTAATATCTCTAAGATCTACACTAGTAGCTGTGGCTGGGTCAATCACTTTCATCACTGCATCTACACTCATTGGAGAAAGGAGACTTGAATACTGAGACACAACCTTTGAGTTCAATGAAGTGGCCGCACTATTTAACAAAGTTTCTCTGTCACTCAGTTCCACAGGTCGAGACATGTCAGTCAAGATTTCAATGCCCTTTTCCAAAGCCTTCTGGAATGACTCAGAAATGATGGTGGGATGAATCCCTTTCTGAAGAAGCTTGGTACAGGAATCCAAAAGAGAGCCAGCAATAATGACCACTGATGTGGTGCCATCTCCTGCTTCTATATCCTGAGCCTTGGACAGCTCCACCAGCATTCTGGCTGCTGGGTGTAACACCTGCATTTGTTTCAGAATGGTGGCACCATCATTTGTAATGGTCACATCACCTTTTCCATCTTGAATCATTTTATCCATTCCTTTTGGTCCGAGGCTTGTTCTAATGGCATCAGCAACAGCTTTGGCTGCGGAGATGTTGCTGAAGCGGATTTGGGCTGGCTTATCGCGGTCCTGATAGGCGCTCTTCCCGCGGCCGCCGGCAGCCCCGGCAGCCCCGGCAGCCCCGGCAGCCCCGACAGCCCCGGCGGGCGGCCCGGTCCGGGGTGCTACGTTCTCGGGCATGGCAACCTTGGATGGGTCTGTGTGTTAATACATATATTTTATATCTAATTATTTTAATTATATATACATTTTGTGAGTATACTAGAAAATAGAAATATGTATTAGAAAATACACTCATTAGCTTACCCTCATTGATAACCACTATTGTTATTTTGGTGCATTTCCTTCCAAGCTTTATTTGTAACTTTTTGGAATTCATGTACTTTTTAAACAAAATAAGATTATTCTATATGCCTTTCTGTTATGGTGTACTTTACCGTATGTTATAAATATGTTTGCTTGTCAATAAACATACATCCACAGCACAGTTTTTGGTGGCTGTTTAGTATTTCCCTGTACAGATGAATGAGCACATTCAACCTGTTTTCCATTATTAAGCACTTTAGGTTGTTTCCAATTTTCTTTTCTGTTGGAAGGACTACTATAAAGAACATCTGTTAACATATTTTTGTGTATAACTTTTATCGTCCTCTAAAGATAAATTCCTAGAAGAGGCATTGCTAGGTCAAAGAACATGAATATTTTAAAATCTTTTCATAGATGCTGCTAGTCCACCCCCAGAATACCTTGCTGATTTCCCGTCCCATCAGCAGTGATGAGGAAACCATTTTCCTCACTCTGTCAGTACTGGGTTTTATCACTATGTGCCACCTCTGTTAATTTGCCTCAACAACTCAGCTGGCAAAGCCTGTCTCTGCTCTCGCTGGAGGTCAGTGGCACGGAGGTTGCACTGATGGGATGGTGTCACCAGGATAATCAAATCAGAGCCAGGGGAACCACCCCAGGCCGGAAGGGAACCTAGTTTCTACAGCAGACTTGCAGGGAGCCTAGAGCTGTCCTGACACTGGAGGTGTCACAGGTAGGCACTGCATCAGGTGAGCAGACACGGAGAGGGACACATACAGACACATAGAAACCTATGTGGATACTCACAGATGGAAACATAACAGGTACAGACACACAGAGACATGCACTTGTGAATACAGACACACACACAAATGGACACAGACACACGGCTGATACAGACATACAGAGACACACAAGCACTCCCGTGGACACGCAGGTGCTGGTAAGGTGGATCTGCCCTACTGCCCACATATTGGTTCCCATTTCTCTTGGAACCTAAGACTAAGTCTGCCTTGGAGGGGTAGACTTTTCCTCTGTTCCTTAATGGCCATTTCTTCAAAAAGGTGTTGAAAGGGAAGAAATGGGACAGCCGAGAGAGTGAGCACTATGGCCCTTTGAGCAAGGCCAGAGGAGCCCCTGTCAGATGCCCCGCTTCAGAGGCCCCTCCGGCTCTGCTCCAGCCCCACTGTTCCCCACAGGAAATCCTCACAGCCAAGGGGATACACCCACTCAGATCCCTGGCTTCCCTTCTGGACCATGCTCCAGACACCTGGGGCCCTGAGATGTCCTGAATCCAGGGCCTGGTCCCCAGATCATCCTCCCCAGAGAGAGAGTGGACCTCACCACCTGTATGCACACTCTGGCCTGTGGCGTAGACGAGGACAGCTGTGCAAGGGCAGGGACAGCTGGGGTGCCTGCTTACACATATTCAACCCTCCCCCCAACCAGTCCCACAGTGTGATGTGAGGGCAAAGGTAGGGAGCAACCAGGGTCAAACTGTAAACTATGCGTTGGGGCCTACCTCTCCCCCAAGTAACCATATCTCAGTACTGAACTCAGAGTTGTCCAAGAATGATAAAATCAAACCTGGTCTCCCAAGTCATTTGAAAGTCTGTTTTTCAAAGTGGAAGAATTAAACATTTTCAGTTTAATAGTTAGTTTGATATATAACCGTTAAATATTTAAGACACTTAGACATCCGGAATGTGAGCCTCCATTTGTACTTTTTTTTTTAACTGAAGAATAAGTGCTTTACAGTATTGTGTTGGTTTCTACCAAACATCAACAGAAATCAGCCACAGGTTTACCTATGTCCCCTCCCACTTCAACATCCCTCCAACCTCCCTCCCCATCCCAACCCTCTAGGTTGTTACTGAGCCCCGGTTTGTGTTTCCTGAGTCATACAGCAAATTCCCATTGGCTATCTATTTTATATATGGTAATGTATGTTTCCGTGTTACTCTCCATACATCCCACCCTCTCCTTCCCTTCCCCCACCCAGCCATGTCCATAAGTCTGTTCTTTATGTCTCATTTGTACTCTTATCCTTGACCCTGTGGATGTTAGGATCAGACCTGAAAGAGAAGCTTGCAAGGCTGACGCCAATGTTTTTCTATGGAGGATGAATGGAAGTGGGTCTGTGAGCCAAAGCAATGTGTGCCGTGAGCAATAGTGTGGTGGCGCTGCCCTGGAGGAGCTGTTGTGAGTGATGCCCCTTTCCTTTCAGGTCACTTTCAGGAAAGACCACCTCGAGGCCTGCCTCCTTTCCCTGGGTTGTGATGTGATGGCCAGAGAACGCAGCAACTTCGAGAGCTACTCCATGTGTTACGAGCATATATTGGAGCACGTTAGACAGAAGCTCTGCCAGAAGGAGCAAGTATGTTCCCAGACAGATGAGAAGTACACTGGGGAAGGTGTGGGTAGGGAGGCCCAGGAGTGACTCCACAATGCGAGAGGTGTTCTTAATGTAAGAATTGAGGGTAAATGATACTCTCCAAATTTCTTTTCTTGTTGGCTTATTTCCTTGGGCTCTGGTCTTCTCAGCTGGGATGGTGATGGCCCCAGCAACACTGGGTTGTATGCTTTGGAGGCTTCTAGTGGGGAATATAAGAGGTGAACAACAAGGCAGCTGGCCCTTTGGAGAAGATCCTCAGCTGACCTTCCCACTCTCAGCAAACACAGGGAACTTTGTGCTGTTCCTGGTCCAGCAAGAAGCCAGGATCCCTGAGTAAGCTGTCTTCAGGATACGCATCGTGGGTCTCACTGATGAGACCATCTTAAAATGAGAGCCTATCCCAAAGTGCAGTGGGGCAACAACTACAGTCCTGGCTCCAGTTGGAGCTTGAGGATCTCAAAACGAAGCACCAGTAACACAAATAAGAGAAGTCTGGAGCATGCAGTACTGAATAAATGTTTGAGTTCGACGGTGCACTGTTTTTTCCTCTTCAGGAATTAGACATTATACGAAGAGGTCAAAATCCACCTGAAGACAAGGCTGGTCAGGTAGGCCAGTTATTACTCTAAAAGCTTTCTTCTCCATTTTTCGAATCCACAGTCTCAGCAGTAGCGAGGCATGGGACATGCTGCTGTCATCTTCTTGTGCCTCTTCCTGTAGAAATCCTGTCAATGACTGGTCCCCTGCAGAGACATCCAGAGAGTGTGTTTGTACTTTTTAAGCACAAACTTAAAGACTTTTTTCCTTTAGTTTTTTTGCTGACTCTTGTTATTTTTTATTGCTTTGTTTTTTCTTTTTGTTGTTATTGGTTTTGTGTGTGTGTGTGTGTGTGTGTGGGAGGGTGGGTGTTTTCTTCTCAGGTCAGCATGCCATCTGAGGAAAAGGTAGTTAGGCTAAGGTGTCAAGGGAAGGCCAGTTTGGAAATGGAAGCCAAGACAGTTGAGTATTTTCTCCATATGAAAAGTGCTTAAGTAGCATTTCTTCTGGGTTCATTCATTCGTCAACCATTTACTGAGCACCTACTATGTGTCTGGGACTGTTCTGGGACCCTTAAACCTTCCTTAGCTTCTGCTGCCTGAACTTGCACAACAAGACATTCGCCTTCTTCATTGGGCCCAAAGCAGAAGTCCAATTCAATGTTGATATACAAAGAACTCTTTCTGCAGTGGCTATTGGGAATTCCTGAATTAGTTCCCATTAAGAAAAAAATATTTCTGCCACTAGGTTGCAGAACTCAGTCACAATATGATCATGGAGATCACTGCCCTGAGAGCCCGACTCACGGATTTGGAGGAGGAGAATCTAAATCTCAAAAAGCAAATTAGAAAAGAAGTCCAAGAAGAATATGAAGCATTAGTCCAAGCTTTGTTTGTGACATGTTTGCACATCAAAGTAAGTGACCTGGGTGGGATGTCTGGACAGTCCCATGGAGACCCGGGTATACCTGCCTCCCATGGTGGTTGTACAGAGGGATCAATAACAGAGTGGGCTTTGGGACAAGAGGTTGTTGGGGCCAAGAATGCTCTAGCTCTAGGCTTTCACTGAAGAGAGTGAGTCAGCGATGGGTGCTCATTATTTTACCAAAAGAGACACTGAATTTTAAATAATTTAGATATTTGCTATTTTCCTCACTCTACTGCATTGTTACCATATGATTGCTGTTGAGGCAAGGGGGAGTTCTTCTTCTCCCAAACCCCAACAGTTTTATGTTACTCTTTTGTCTACTGAATGACCATCCGAAACAGGAGAGAGCAGTACTCTGGGCCAGGCCAAGCCCCAGTGTAGGTAGTAACAGCTACCTCCTAGAAGCTCACTGGGCAGATTCGAATTTGAATCAGCTTTTGAAAATTTTACAGCCCTCAAAACTCCCACTAGCTGGGCATATACAGTGTCAGGGAACTGCTGACCTGTCAATAAAGGTCCTCTCAGAAGAGGAGTGATGGGTGCACACGTGCCCACAGCACTGTGGAAGCCTGTCACTGCCTTATGACTTCTGAGAAGCTGTAAGATGGAGACCCATGCCTAAAACAGGCCATCACGGAGCCTGGTCCAGCTGCCCCACAAGTGAGAATTTCAGTACAGCCATACCTCCCCCAAGTCCCCCAGATCTGCCCCCTTCCCTGCTATCAGGTGTTCCCCAGAGCCAGCCCCATGTGGGTCCTTCCATCACTCCCTCCTCCCAGGGGATTCCAGGGTGGTTCCTGGACTTGTTCCATTGAGAGGAGTTTCCACTGAGCCTCTCTGGTTATTCCAGAGAGGATTGAACACTGCTGCTTACTGTGAAGTGTCCATGAAGTACAAGTGCTTACAAATGTTAAGGGATCCAAACCAACTTGCATTGGGCATGGCACTGCAGCGAAGTGTAAGCAGACAGTGAAGTCTAGAATTTACTAAGCTGTCTTTCAGGTGTGAAATTGTTAAAAAATTTCTTAGGTTCCTTTTAGCTTCTGTCAGATTCCAAGACAAGAAATTCTCTATTTCGCTCAGGCTCAACTAGTTGCACAAGCCCCTGGAGGTAGGGAATCCCTGTTTTATCCCAGGGTCCCCATAAGGTGGTGAAGCTTGAGCTGTGTGGTCACTAGCCAAGCTTTCTGCTGTGTCTCCCCTGCCCTAACCTCCCGTTTCCTCTCCAGGGAAGTGGTTCAGAGGTGACAGGACACCCCACAGTCACTTCTTACCCAAGGATGCTGGGTCTTCAAGTTGTACTAAGCAGTGAGCAAGCTGTTTCACCATAAGCTGTTAGCCATAGCCACTCAGAATGAACGGGCTGTTTGATAATGAGATTTCCGCTGGAGCCTAGAGAGGAAGGGCAGCCGGCCTATTCCTTCCTCTAATGTGTCTATTTTAATGGAGTTCCTTGTTAGTGGCTCATGGATAGTGTCTTATCTGCTCAGATTCTGCTGAGTAAATCTCATAGCAAAAATCCCTAGGTTCAAATTCCCAAGTAACCCTTTGTGTGTGTTTCTGGTGCTGAGGGGGTTGAGGGGAATGAGAGGGTGATTTGCTTTTCCACCTGTGACATCCCATTCTTCTGCCTCCTTGGCATCTGACGACCACAGGCTCTAAGATGTGCAGATGATGAAGTCCTGCAGGTTGAGGACAACATTAAAGGACTAAAGGGGTCACAAGTGACACGTTCAGACAGTGCCCGATAGAGTAATTGTTTGGTCGACGACGTTTTAATGTGAAATCGTTCCTGAAAGTTGGGTTTTAGAAGGCAAAATGACTCTTCCTCAGCTGCCCTTCCTAAACCTGAGTCTGCACTTTGCAGGAGAAGTTGGATGAGAATCAGCTTAATTTGATCCAGAAAGTGTGTGAGCTCATCGGTGAAGTAAGAACAGAAGGGATTGACAACATGAAAAGCCTAAAGAAGAAGTGGGGCTCCGCCAGGCCTGACGAAGAAATGAAAGAAAATCCAGCCAAAGTATGTGATTTCACTTAGAGTGGGGTATCAGCACTTCATCCCAGCGTCTGACCCTGCCGCTTGCTTGGGTTGCATTCCTGTTGTGTTTCCCAGAGAAAGCCTGTGTCAGGCATTTTAAAAGGGCTCTGGGGCTCACTGCACAATTGTCTCATCTTCTGGAAGGCATGTTTCTGACGTTAGGATTTATGCCCTTCCCGAGAAAAGTGCTGCGGGCAACCTTTTCTGAAAGTGAGCCTTCTAAGCAGGAGCAGCTGCAGCCTTTGGAGCAGGACAACTGCGGCCTGCCCGCCCTGGTGCGCAAACTGAGGAGCCTGGGCCATTGGAGGCTGGTGGTGCAGCAGGCGCACTTCCGGGGCCAGCTGAGCAGGGCTGAGAAGGTGAGCACTGGGGGAGGGAGGCCCCGCCCAGCCAGGGGGAAGGGTGGCACTGGCCTCCCTGGATGCAGCTGCCACACCGGTGTCAGGTAGCAAGACCGACGGACCAAGAAGCAAATGAGAGGACAGATCAGAGAGTTTAGCACAAGGAAAGGGAAAAGATGGAGTTGGCAAACTTTGTCAAAGCACTGCAAATCTTTGGGTTTCACGCATTATTATCGGTGGGAAATGCACTAACAGTAAGTTGAAAATCTGTTTTAAGGAAAATTGAAACCAAAGTACATATCAATAGTGGTTTGGAAACTTTGACTTACTGTTTCCGAAAGATTTTATTTATGCTGATCTGTCACACTGTTCTTAACTAAAATTAAGGAGGCAGTGGCCAGCAGGAGCTCTATGCTTCCAGAAATTTCAAAGAATGATGGTTCAGAGACTGCTTGTGAAACTGAAAATGTGGAAAAGAAACTCATATCCTACCTTACTGTGTTTGGGATGTTCACAGGAAGCTGTGCAAATGAAAAAAGAGTGTTTGAACATCAAGCTAATGGCAGAACGAGAAGTGGTTTTATTTCGTCAACAGCTATTGGCTCTAAGGCAGGCCCTGGCTAGGGCTCAGGCAGACAATGTGAAGATGTGCAGGCAGCAGGAGAATCAGGTATCTGAGCTCAGAAGCCCTCTTCGTCCCTCTCTGTGAACACGTTCTGGCCAGGAGACACGGCACTGAGCTGCCTGTGGCGGTCACCAGAGTGCCGCAGTGTGGAGCTGAGCAGACGGCACTGCTGGAGAAGGATGGCCTGGATCCCAGCTTCCCTTCTCCCTCCTTTCCAGCCCAGAGACCAGGGGCAGTGGCCAAAAGGCTTTTGTTGTTATTCATATTTGGCTAAAATGGTGGGATACTGCTCATATCTAAGATTGATCTCTCTCTGTGTTTCTTTGAGTATTTTTTTTTTTTTTACCCAGAGAGCATCTAGGGGTCTGAGTCTCTGCCTCTAACACCTTCCTTTCATGCTCCAAGCATGTTTTCTATGAGTGTGGTCCAGCCATCAGCATTGTGCCCCAAGCAGAGAGTCTTGGTTCCTTTCCTGGTGACCCACACTAAATCTTAATTTCAGAAGTTACTGCTGCTCTAAAGAACTGGCACCAAAATAAAGGCTTTTTAAAATCTATGCTCTTAATAACTGTGCCAACCATCTGAGCATAAATGAAACAGAGGCCTTAGGTTTAGAGAGACAAGAGCTGAGTTTAAATAACAGCCTAGGAAACAGCCTGGGCATATTTTAAGAGATGAAATATAATCTGTTCCTTTTGGACCCTAATTCCTTCATTATGGTGTGCCAGTGAATTGTGATATATAATTATGTGATATATAATTATATAATTACCCTACAAGTATTAATCCTCATTATTAATACAATATTATAAGTAAGGATCGACCTTCTGGTAACCGTCGATTAGAAAAATTTCAGAACAGAACCAAATTATTACTGCTCTTTTTTAACCATCTGCAACCTGGCTTTTCCCAGGTTTTTTAAGAAGTCAAAACATTAGGCACATTAGTGCCTCCCTTGCCCACTCTCGGTACGTACTGCATCAGCACGTTCTCCCCAGGTCCAGCCCTTCCGTTGCTATCACGTGATAAAGGGGTAGTGACGTGCAGATGCAGTCTGTAGTAGGAATGACTGTGGGGTCTTGCTGCTGGTTGGCACAAGACAGGAAAGAATGGCTGGGAGGTGGTACCTGAACCCAGGAACTTCACACAATTCTGCCCCTGGGTTTTAATTGAGGGGACAGTTGTGTTGGCCAACGTTTCATTCCCTCTGCTGAGAAAGACCGTGTGCCTTTCTCATTTCCTGCCGCAGGCACAATTGCTGAAAGAGTTAGAACACCGAGTGACCCAGGAAGCTCTCCACAGGCAGCAGCTGGATTTAATGAAAGCCTCCAGCATGGAGAAGCTCTTAAAGGATGTGGAGCAAAAGGAACAGCACCTGCAGCTCCTCACTGAAGATGCCAAGAGGGCTTCTAAACTGGGCCAGCTGCAGCAGAAGAAAATTCAGAGAGAACTCCGACAGGTAACTCCAGTGAGAGGTAGCAAGTCAGGGCGCACCAGCCAGAGTGGTTTCCATCTTGTCCTCTCCACACCTCTCTTGCCTCCACAGTGGTATTCCTTACCTTGGTCACTCCCAGGAACAGCAGGGAAATGGAAATATCTATACCTGGGTGATTGTTCAAGCTGCTTGTGAGCAAAGATGATGGCTTGAGTGCCTTGAGGCCCAGAATCTTGGCATCTTTGTCACCCACTTGGAAAGCATATTTCCACATGGCTCTAATCTTTGAGCTAGGAGGGATCTTTTAGAAAATCCTGACAAGTAATCTGGAAAAGCAGCAAGTATTATTGTAAGGGAATTTTATTCATGGTGTTTCTGGAATTGTAGAAATAAGAAAGGAAAGGCTGAAGTGGTTTCCAGACCCAGTATGTTCTTCTTCAATATACCCCACAGCAAAAAAAAAAGGAAATAGTGTACATGCGGACTAATGTAAGTTCCAACAAAGGAGACCACAGAATGAAATTCAACACAAAAGGAAAAATAAAAAAACCAAAACACCACTTTCTGGGGCAGGTGTTTCACACATATTCATTGAATAAATAAGTCATTTAATTCCCCAGATATAATAGGAAACAAATCAGAAGGTTAAATGATTGTTTTAAGTGCTCAAGGAAGTCAGTAAGGGGAATTTTATAAAATAAATGTCCAAAAAAGGATTAAAAAAGGTATCCTCTCACAGTTCAGGAGGTCAGAGTCTGAAATCTAGGTGTGGGTCCCTGCAGGCGGCTTGGGCAGAACCTGCGCCATGGCTCCCCTGGCTGCTGGCGGCTGACCGCAGTCCCCGGTGTCCCTGTGCATGCAGCTGCAGCTCTCCATTCGGCCTTCTTCCTTGAATCTCTGTGTGTGTGCATCTGTGCTTGCTCCAGTTTATAAGGTCATCAGTGTTCAATTTACGGCCCTCCCTTTAATCCAGTATGACTTCATCTTCACTTAATCACGTCTACAAAAACTATTTTCAAATAAGGTAACATTTTGAGGTTCCAGGTTGTGGGAGACACTATTCAACCTGTTACACTATTACTTTTTCATAATTAAAAACAATTAGGAGATGATAAAAAATAAATTTAAAAGAAAAAAATGCCTGTGATCTATGCAGATGAGTCACTTTGGGCATAGAGACTCTCTGGCCCGGGGACTCTGGGTCAGGGGTGCAAGGGGAGAGCAAACATGAAGCTGTCTTCTGGATGTGGGCCTTGTGTTAGGCCTGGAGATGGTGCTCAGTGCACTCCCTGCAGATGATTAGTTGAACTTAGAGGTCTGGGAGAGAGATCAAGTCTTTGCTTGAAGCCATCAGGGGTCCCACAGGCACTGGGCTTGGCCTACAAGGTCCTCTGTGAACTGGTTCCTCTCCCCTCCCCGCTTCTCCTCTGATAAAAGATAACTTTTGTGAGTAAACTTCTATTATAGGAGGATAACCTGTTCCAAGGGCTGCCTCTGTTTCTCGCTGATTAAGTTCTCGACCTTCCTGGTGCTCCTGATTTTCATAAGGCTCAGTTCAGCCTGACCAGGGATTTTTTGAAAACTTGTATTCCTGGGATAGCTTTGGACCCACACTGTCTCTGGCAATCCCCCTACCCCACCCTTCACAGTGAACTGATGGAACAGTTCTGCTGCCCAAAAGCATTTCTGCTTCCCAAGCACTTTTCCACTCAGGTGAGAAGCCGGCTTGCCCATGAGCGTAGTGTGAAGCTGGATGCTTTCCAGTGGGTAGAAGAGCTACAAAGTCAGCTTAATGATGCTGAGCAATCCTCCACCCAAAGAAACTCACCTGGCGGTAAGGATACCCTCTCTCTGGGTAGAATAAGCTCCCAGGGTCTTGGGTGGGGATTGAAGGAGGGTCCTGGGGACTAATGATAACATTCCAGTGGCTGTGAAGGGAGTGCTTCATATTTGTTGAATGAATGAATGAAACTTTATTCTCATTTGCAGTTAGAACTTTCTATTTTAGTTCACCTTGGAGTATTGATATATTAAAAGGTTTCAATCATAAAAACTAGTTCAAGTTGAAATATGTCACCAAAAGAAGACTGAGTATATCACTAGATTTTGAAGCAAGCTAACACCTTAGGAGAATAGAGGAGTAGAATTTGCCATCCTAATGTGTCTCTTTGGCATAAAGAGCTGATTATTTTTAAGAAAAAGGAGACATGGGAAGGGAGTAGACATTTCTCCAAAGAAGACATACAGATGGCTAACAAACACATGAAAAGATGCTCAACATCACTCATTATCAGAGAAATGCAAATCAAAACCACTATGAGGTACCATTTCACACCAGTCAGAATGGCTGCGATCCAAAAGTCTACAAATAATAAATGCTGGAGAGGGTGTGGAGAAAAGGGAACCCTCTTACACTGCTGGTGGGAATGCAAACTAGTACAGCCACTATGGAGAACAGTGTAGAGATTCCTTAAAAAACTGGAAATAGAACTGCCTTATGATCCAGCAATCCCACTGCTGGGCATACACACTGAGGAAACCAGAAGGGAAAGAGACACGTGTACCCCAATGTTCATCGCAGCACTAGTTATAATAGCCAGGACATGGAAGCAACCTAGATGTCCATCAGCAGATGAATGGATATGAAAGCTGTGGTACATATACACAATGGAGTATTACTCAGCCGTTAAAAAGAATACATTTGAATCAGTTCTAATGAGGTGGATGAAACTGGAACCTATTATACAGAGTGAAGTAAGCCAGAAAGAAAAACACCAATACAGTATACTAACACATATATATGGAATTTAGAAAGATGGTAACAATAACCCTGTGTACGAGACAGCAAAAGAGACACTGATGTATAGATCAGTCTTATGGACTCTGTGGGAGAGGGAGAGGGTGGGATGATTTGGGAGAATGGCATTGAAACATGTAAAATATCATGTATGAAACGAGATGCCAGTGAATGCCCTGGTTCGATGCATGATACTGGATGCTTGGGGCTAGTGCACTGGGACGACCCAGAGGGATGATATGGGGAGGGAGGAGGTAGGAGGGTTCAGGATGGGGAACACATGTATACCTGTGGCGGATTCATTTTGATATTTGGCAAAACTAATACAATTATGTAAAGTTTAAAAATTAAGTAAAATTTAAAAAAAAAAAAAAAGGAAGGGAGTTGCCCTTCTGTAAGAAATGTTTACAGTTTTAAGAGCATCTCTTTCTTCAGTACAAGGAAGAGAAGGATGACCAAATCTCTAGAAATTTATCTGTGGAAAAGACAAATCTGTGTAACAATGTTACCCTCATTTACTCTGCTTTTCCTGGTAACCTCTCATAACTGACTTTCCCCCATCCTCAACATCTTCTTCTGTCTTCAGCTGAGGATGGCATTTAAGTTGAGAGCTTCAGTAATGCTGCCAAGTTGCTCAGTTTTCCTAGGTCTCTCCCATGTGTTTGTTGTTCAGTCACTAAGTCATGTCTGACTCTGTGATCCCATGGACTGTAGCCTGGCAGGCTCCTCTGCCCTCCACTATCTCCTGGAGTTTGCTCAAATTCATGTTCATTGAGTTGGTGACGCTATCTAACCATCTTATCCTCTGCTGCCCCCTTCTCACTTTGCCTTCAATCTTCAGAGTCTTTTCCAGTGAGTCAGCTCTTCACATCAGATGGCCAACATATTGAAGCTTCAGCAATAGTCCATTCAGTGAATATTCAGGGTTGATTTCCTTTAGGACTGACTGGTTAGATCTCCTGCAGTCTAAGGGACTCTCAAGAGTCCTCCAGCACCACAAATGGAAAGCATCAGTTCTTCAGCCTCAGCCTTTTTATGGTCCAACTCTCAAATCCATATATGACTACTGGAAAAACCATAGCTTTCACTAGACAGACCTTTGTTGGCAAAGTGCTGTCCCTGCTTTTTAATATGCTGTCTAGGTTTGTCATAACTTTTCTTCCAAGGAGAAAATATTGTTTAATTTCATGGCCGCAGTCACCATGTACAGTGATTTTGCAGCCCAAGAAAATAAAATCTGTCACTGCTTCCACTTTTCCCCCTTCTATTTGCCATGAAGTGATGGGTCTGGTTGCCATGATCTTAGTTTTCTGAATGTTGAGTTTTAAGCCAGCTTTTTCACTCTCCTCTTTCACCCTCATCAAGAAGCTCTTTAGTTCCTCTTCACTTTCTGCCATTACAGTGGTATCATTTGCATCTCTGAGGTTGATATTTCTCCCAGCAATCTTGATTCCAGCTTGTGAGTCATCCAGCCTGGCATTTCTCATGATGTACTCTGCATATAAGTTAATTAAGCAGGGTGACAACATACAACCTTGTAGTTGTTGCTAAGTTGTTGTTGCTAAGTCACTTCAGTCATGTCCGACTCTGTGCGACCCCATAGACAGCAGCCCACCAGGGTCCCCCGTCCCTGGGATCCTCCAGGCAAGAACACTGGAGTGGGTTGCCATTTCCTTCTCCAATGCATGAAAGAGAAAAGTGAAAGTGAAGTCACTCAGTCATGTCCGACTTAGCGACCCCATGGACTGCAGCCTACCAGGCACCTCTGTCCATGGGATTTTCTAGGCAAGAGTACTGGAGTGGGGTGCCATTGCCTCCTCCAACAACCTTGTAGTACTCCTTCCCAATTTTGAACCAGTCTGCTGTTCCATGACCAGTCCTAACTGTTGCTTCTTGACCTGCATGCAGGTTTCTCAGTAGACAGGCAAGGTCTCTAAGAATTTTTCCACTGTTTGTTGCAACCCACACAAAGTCTTCAGTGTAGTCAGTGAAGCAGAAATAGATGTTTTCTGGAACTTCCTTGCTTTCTCCATAATCCAACAAATGTTGGCAAATTAAACTGTTGTGTGATTTTCTCCTGTTAATCTCATTATCAATTGAATTCTTAGACCAGCCAAAAGAACCTAGAAGGGTAAAGGAAAATTTCTTCCTTCCTGACAGGATACTAGTGACCACATTTCTCAGATGTTATTCATAAAGCACATTATGATTCTTGGGTCCTAGGGGCTTGAGGAGTCCTATGGAAATGACAATCAAAACAGCACTCTGGACAACACAAGTCAGTGGGCAGCAATGGAACAGAGGCCAGAAGCTGGGATGTCTCTAAACTAGCTTCCTCTCATGTAAGATAAGGACTAAATAAATTCCAAGTTCTCTTCTAGGTCTATCAAAAATAGCAATAGCCACAATCAGCCTATTGTTAAGGTCAGCTAGGCCTTTCCTTTCTGTTCCATAGCACAGCCTGGTGGTTGACAATATGGACTTTGAAATAAGACAGCCAAGGTTAAAATCCTGCCTCTGTCGCTGCTAGCTGTGTGACCCTGGACAGGTTAATTCACCTCTCTGTAAAATACCTACCTCAAAGATGAATCCTGAGGTCTCTATGAAACAGTGTGTGTCTGCCACAGAGTGTAGTAACACTAGGTCATTGTGCAAATGTTTGTTATTATACTTTCATACATGTGTGTACTCCTTTATCTGTGTTTTCTTTTGGCCACTTAACAGTGGTGTGAATGATGTGAGGAAACACTCACAGAAGCAGAACGATCATTTTCAAGCAGAAAGATCATTTTCAAAGGTCAAGATAGTTTAGGTTTTCTAGGAAAAAGGCTGGACTTGTGACTTCCATGGTGGCTCAGATGGTAAAGCATCTGCCTACAATGCAGGAGACCTGGGTTCAATCCCTGGGTCAGGAAGATCTTCTGGAGAAGGCAATGGCACCCCACTCCAGTACTCTTGCCTGGAAAATCCCATGGACGGAGGAGCCTGGTAGGCTACAGTCCATGGGGTCGCAAAGAGTCGGACATGACTGAGCGACTTCACTCACTCACCCCCTCCCTGCCCATACCTGCGGCCTGGGCCCTAACAGTGGGACTGGAGTCCTCCCCCAAGCCCAGATTCAAAGAGAAAGAGTGTCAAGAGCACCAAGGGCCCTATTTTGATCAATCACCCTGAGTGATTCTGTATCTCCCACTATCCTCTACAGACTCCCTGGGGTTTTCTGTTTCTCCCTTTCCCCTCTGCCTCCATATGCCTCCAGCCTAGCCAAACATCTTTTAAATCCTTCTCCACGTTAACATGTCCAATCAAGCTGCCATCTGTGTCCTCTAAGACCTGCGCATTTACAAAGGAGGGCAAGAGTCAGGCAGGAGGCACATGGGGAGAACCCTAATTACCAGGATAGGAATGCAGCAGGAATGAAAGAGAAGCCTCTTTTTCAGGAAGCAGAGGTAGAAGTTACTTGCAGGTCTCAGCCCCCATCTGTCCCCTTCTGCAGTGATGGGAGGGGGTTTGCTCAGGACTTTCTACATGTTGTCTGTTGAAGAACAAATGCACAACCTAAAAGTTGTGATTAAGTTTTATTTGGAGAGCTTACTAGAATTTTTGCTGACAAAAATCATGTAGTTGAACATCATAAGATTACTGCTAATCACAAAAAAACAAATTAATGATTTTAGTGTTTGTCTATGGACGGGAAGATGCAAGAATCTTATGAATAACTGAGTAGTCTTTCATTTTATGTATATACATATACACCACATCTTCTTTATCCACTCATCTTTTGATGAGCACTTAGATTGCCTTCATGTCTTGGCTGTTGTAAATACTGCTGCTATGCTATCTTTTCAAATTATAGTTTTCTCTGCGTATATGCCCAGGAGTGGAATTGCTGGATCATATAGCAACTATTTTTAGCTTTTCAAGGATCCTCCATACTGTTTCCCATAGTGTCTGTACCAATTCACATTCCCATCAATAGTGTAAGAGGGTTCCCTTTTCTCCATACCCTCTCCAGCATTTATTATTTGTAGACTTTTTGATGGTGGCCATTCTGACTAGTATAATACCTCAGTGTAATTTTGATTTGTATTTCTCTGATAATTAACAATGTTGAGTATCTTTTCATGTATTTGTTAAGTCATCTGTGTATCTTCTTTGGAGTAATGTCTATTTAGGTCTTCTGCCCATTTTTTTATTGGGTTGGTTTTTTGTCATTGAGTATATGAGCTGTTTGTATATTTTGGAAATTAAGCCCTTCCTTATCAATCATATCATTTGCAAATATTTTCTCTCCATTTGTAGGTTGTCTGTTTTATGGTTTCTTTTGCTATGCAAAAACTTAAAAGTTTGACTAGGTTCTATTGGTTTATTTCTATTGCCTTGGAAGACTGACCTAAGAAAACATTGCTACAATTTCAGAGAATGTTTGTTCTCTTCTGGGAGTTTTATGGTGTCATGTCTTATATTTAAGTCTTTAAGCCATTTTATTGTGTATGGTGTGAGGGAATGTTCTAACAACTTCATTGATTTACATGTAGTTGTCCAGCTCTCCCCACCACCACTTGCTGAAAAGACTCTCTTTTCTCCAATGTGTATTCTTGCCTCCTTTGTCAAAGATTAACTGATCATGGATGTGTGAGTCTATTTCTGGGCTCTCTATTCTGTTCCACTGACTCATGAGGGCTTGATGAAGGTTTGTTTCTTGAGGACTGATTTCTCTCTGCATCTCTGGGAGCATGCTGGGAGCAGACAGGAAGTAGAGCCCCTTGGGAAGCAAGATGTCTGTCACCTCTGTAGCTTCCATCCTCTGTTCAAGCTCACATGGCAGGAGTGGGGAATGGAGAGGGGACTGGGCTGACTCAGGTCATGTGACCAATTTTGAACAAATCACTGAAGCCAGAGACTGAGATGCCTGGTGGTCTTAGGCCCAGATCACATGTTCTCCTGGAGCTGAGGGGAAGGTCAGCTCACTCTCTCCTCCTCTTCACAGTAACTGATTTATTCTTAATTGAAGTATTATAGATTTATAGTATCATATTAGCTTCAGATATACAACATGATTCAGTATTTTTATAATTATACTTTTTAAAAAGTTGTTATAAAAAAATAAAAGTTGTTATATAATACAGCAACTATTTTAAATCTTCATGGTCTCTACAGACACTGTCCTCCTCCTCCCCTATCAGATGGGAACTCCCTCTACTTCTTGTCCCCAGCCTACCTAAACCTAAACTCAGCTGCTTCTCCTTCCTTCCTGTTAAAATAGAAAAGGTGTTCCTTTTCCTCCCTGGGATAATCACTGTGATCAGCATCCCATGGGCTTCTATCGTCTCAGGGGCCTTGAGCTAATCTTTGTCTGCTTCCTGTCTATACATTCATATTTCCCACCCATCTATCCTGATCTTGCAATGAACAATGACTTGTTGAGCATGTATGTGCCATCAGCATAAAATCCACCATAAAATCTGATCAGTTGCTTAAGCCAGAAATCTGAAAGCTATTCTTCCTTACCCTGCATACCCAACTAATTACCAAGTCCTATTAATGTGAATATCTCAGTCTGCCTACTTCTACCCACAGGTCCAAGTAACCCATCATCTCTTTCACTTGGTCATAGACACACAGGCAAAAGACACTATCCATGTTTTGACATCTTCACTCAAAACTGATGAAGCTGAATCAGATACCCACTTTAAGCTCTAAAATTTTATGAATTAAACCTAGACCTGTACATTGCAACTAGAGATATAATTTAACATTTTTCACATTACAGGCCTTATATCCCAAGCTCACTACTCCCTAAGTTCTGCTTCCATGTCATCCAGATACACCCAGCAACACCTTTTAAAGACTCAACTCACGGGCAGCAAAATAACAAGGATTCAAAGGCCAAAGACTGTAAGTAATGATAAACTTGATTATATGAAACAATGAAAAATGTAAATATGAAATCATGGTTTAGGGTCACTTCAAAGTTACATTAAAAGATTGTGCATCAAGATCTTATCTCAATGGTTGGATCTTAGAAAATAATATTCTGGGTTTCTCACTAAGGGAATTTGTCCATGAATTATTGCTGAATTAACATGTTCCTGCAGGAAGGAGGGTCTAGGGTTTCCTATTCTGCCATCTTGATGGCATCACTCCTCAATAATAAAATTCTAATGTTGAAACAAGCCCAAAAGCACTTACTCAATTACAATTCAGTAAATGGGTGTGAAAGTCAGTACAACACCTGGACATGTTCTTTTTTCTCAGTCATCTACAGTGATTAACTAGCAGTGCCACAGCCTTTGCATCCCTGGCAGAGCAAAAATAATTGAAGTCAGCCTTAAAACACGTGAGAAATGCTTGGAATACAGATTAGGTTGAAGTATAGCACATATTTGAAGAATTTTTTTTAACTGTTTCACCTCTTAGTTTATTGTAAGACACCATTTGAATCCCCTTTCACCACCTTCTCTATGCTATTTTAATAAGTATTACACTCTTTGTTCCACTGTTTTTCAGAATCCCCTTCAGAGAGGTATATATATCTAATCAACACACTTAATAATTCCTTTCCTCTTACCTTGAGAAAAGAGGAAAAAATACAATCATTCTGTCAGAAAATATGCCATCCTAAGGCCTCTTTTGAAGCCAATGGTCTAGTTTTTGGACCAAAAGTTTGTTGCAGTATTTCGACATACAGTTAAAGGGAGACACACAGAGAGGGAAGAAGCAGGTCAGGAACATACCCAACTGAGAACCTTGACCAAGTAGGGCTACATTATCAATGCCTGCCTTGTGCTTGACCCACCGATCTCTGTGCAGTCATCTTTCACCAAAAGGTGACGTTCTACTACATGTCTATCTGCTTCTGCAAAAGCCCTTTCCAAAAGGAAGCGATGTTCTGTTGACCTGTGTGGGACCACAATGGCTTTTAAGCTTTACTCTATCCCCACTTCACTCCCCAAAGCCAACGTTCCTTATGGGGCAGCTTGCTGATCACAACTCTTATGGCTGAGAAAGCTGCTAAGGAGCTAAGTACATCAGCGGGGATGCACTAGGTTTCAGATTTAGAAGGTTATGGTCTAAGACCAATTGTTGGCTACATTACTCTATTAAATAAATAAACTATAATAAATGAGTGTCTTATGGGCCCATTGGCTTGTGTATAGTAGAGACCAAGGCAAAAAGCCTGAGGTCCAGGAAAGCCACAGAATCATCTGGCACCTCTTCAAATCTATCTAAGGTCTGACTTCTTAAACAAGGTCTATGAGACAAGTCAGATAAATACAGACTGGGAGGAATTTATTGAAGGCTGAAATATAAGACCACCACTGATTTTCTTTTAAAAGTAGCACTGCACTAACATAAATGATAAAACATTAAGGAATTTATTAATTTCTCCAAATATGAGATATCTTTCCTTCCTTAGCTGGACATGGCTTTCCATTAATGGGTTCATCCCTGACTAGTTCCCTTTAAAAACAAGAGGCAAAATATGGATGACAAGGCACACTAAATGGTCTAACCCAGACTGAACCAATGATCTTGGTCTCAGTTAGTAACAGTCACTTGTAATGATGCTATAATAATTATTCATCATCTTTTAAAAAGGCTCTAATACCTAATAATTATTTTGCAGGTACCTATTAAACACACAAAAAGAACTGACCATGTCTTCCTACCCAACGTGGCAGACGCTGTTCAACTTCCAGCTTTTCAAGTTTAAACGGCTCCATCCAGAACCCCATTTAGACCTGATTGGTAATCATATAGACTTTTTTCAAGTTTTATTTCTATGAACATTTGAATGAATAAAAATGATTCTAAATTCCATTAAGCCTTTTATCTCAGTTTTACCATATGTGAAGATAGTATGGAAAGACTGAGATGATTGGATGTTGACTGTCCCAAGTGAAGTAGGATTTGACCCTAAATTGTAACAGTTGATTTGCATTTCTACATCCTAGGCCTTGCCTCTGGTCAACCAGCAGCCTCTTAATATGGGTTCTAGAGTTACTGATTAGGTGGGAGAGCCAAGAGAGAGGGCACTGCTGGCCAGACAGTATTTATTAACAAGTGAAAAACCAGGTCAGAGACTAATCTAAGTAAATTTCAAAGCACTTATTTCTATTTGTTTCACTTAAGAACACCATTCTCTCAAGGCTTTTTATTCTTCCTACAAACAGCAAAACCCTCTTCAGATTTTTGTAAAATCCTAATCCAAGTCTTTGAGACAGGAAAATTTATCTTGGGTAAAGGAATAAACATCAACAGATAAATGGAACAGAAGAGACCAGAAAAACATATTTACAGACATAAACTTCTATATTAAATATCTAAATGCACATGCAAATTTATTTCTGAAACAAAATAAAAAACAAAAGGAAGGTTGATGACTGAGATCAAAACTAAAAAATCAGCCATGACCAGGTAAGATACCACTTAAGTTTCTGAGGTCCAAATTCACTCTTCATTGTCTTCTATCAAGTAATGAATCTGGACCCTGCTAACATGTCTTCTTTACTACCAGGCAGGATGTTAAGCTTTGTCAGTAGAGGGTGCTAGAGGAAGAAGGGTTTCTCTTGGGTTCTGGGCTCCTCACCTAGGCAGGCACCTGCTGCTTTTGCAGTGCTGAACTCCAGTGGTGCATGCAGTTTCTTGGTGGAGTGCCACTGGGACAGCACCTCCTGTGAAGGGGTCCCCCCGCCGCCCCACTACCCCCCCTTCACAGCTTCAGTGAACCCCTCTGCCATTCAGCCTTGGCCACACCTTCTCCAATGAAGTGTGGATATAAGCTCAGGAGGGTAGTGACGCACAAGGGTAGTGATGAAATAACAAGTGGTAATAGTAAGCGGAAGGACAAAGAAAACATTCTGGTATCTGCTGGTAGGAAATGGAAGGCAATCTCAGTGTGTGAAAATTTTCAAAGTGGAAACCCTGGGTGCAGGTGTCCACTTCTGTTTGCTCTAGAGAAACATTCACACATATAAGCAAGGTGGCAGGTACCAAGACATTCTTTAGAAAACAGTAAAATCTACAAATTACAAACAACCTAATTGTTCTTCAGTAGGTAGATACTTACAAAAGTCATACTATACATACGAACAGAGAATTTAAGAATTTGGCATAGCTAATGAGTGGAAAAAAATCTGCAGGATAATAATAAAATAAAAATCCACATCATGTATTTTCTAAGGGTATATTTAGTTGTGTGTATATAAATACTGAGGGGGAGAGTTTACCACCAAACCAGTTCTAATAATTATCTCTGGAAAGTGGAGAAGGACAAAGACGGGAAAGAGGCTGGGATTATCAAAGCAGACTTTACCTGTAATAGTTTTAAGAAGAAGAAGAAAAAACAGAATATGTATTTGTTAAATAATTAAAAATGAAGACTTTAAAAGTACTATCTTGAACTTTTACTTCTGGCCAAGATAAAGTAAGAGACTGGATATACCAAGAAACAAATGAAAAACTAGGCAAAACACATTAAACAGTGGTTTTCAACACACCGGACTTCAGCCAAAGAACAGTGATCCTTGAAAAAAAGGAAACCACCAACCCAGCTTACTGCCTTGAATTTCTAAGCCATGATGCAGGAAGGCAACACCTAGGCAGAAATCAGTGGACTTCCCTGAGTTGAGATGGAGCTGAGAGTTAAGGGAGGTGAAAGCAGATAGAGTTCCCAGGGCAGAGAACCAGGGAGGGGAGAACTACACAAAGGAGAACTCCAGAGACCTGCAGAAGGTACCCCTCAGGTATTCAACAATGTACTGGTCAGGACACGTACACGAGCAAACTATCCAAGGCTGGGGAAAGGTTTAGAGGAAATAGTACTTGGAACGCACACAAGGCCAGGAGTAGAGGCTGTTTCCACTAACCCAGACCAGAAAGCCTCTTAATCCAGGGAGCACTGGGTAGATAATTAGCCAGTGCAGAACTGGGGAACAATTAATCCTAGAACAAATGTTCTGCTCTCTTAACAAAGCTTAAAAAGCAAGATCTGAAAGGAGCCAACTGCTGTCAAGAAATTTAACTATGTCCCAGAACAAAAATAACCAGCACCCGACAAGTTAAAATTTACATCTGGTATGCAATAAGAAACTACCAAGCATACAAAGCAACGGGAAAGTTATGACTTATAGTGAGAAAAAAATCAATAGAAACTGACCCAGATGTTAAAAATTGATACATGTTCAAAACGTAAAGCTGGAATATGTGGAAATATGAAAAACACCCAAACTGAACTTTTAAAAATGAAGACATCTGAAGTGAAAAGACTCCAGGTAAGATTAACAATAGATTAAACACAGTAGAAGAAAGTATTAGTGAATTTAAAGACAGTAATAATCTGACATGAAGTAGAAAAAAAAACCAAAACAGTGCATGGGTAAATTTTAAGTCACCTTCTAGCAGCCTCTGTGGAACTGAAGTCCCCAGCACAGAGAATGGGAAGGACAAAAAAAGATACCTGAAAAAATAATAGCTGAAAGTTTTCCAAATCTGATGAAAAACCACAAATCCAAGACACGCAACAAACCTCAGCCACAAGAAACAAAACAGCATCAGTTCAGTTCAGCTCAGTCGTGTCTGACTCATTGCAACCCCATGGACTGCAGCATGCCAGGCTTCCTGTTCATCACCAACTCCTGGAGCTTGCTCAATCTCATGTCCATGGAGTAGGTGATGTCATCCCACCATCTCCAACCATCTCATCCTCTGTCGGCCCCTTCTCCTGACTTCAACCTTTCCCAGCATCAGGGTCTTTTCCAATGAGTCAGTTCTTCCCATCAGGTGGACAAAGTATTGGAGTTTCAGCTTCAGCATCAGTCCTCCCAATGAATATTCAGGACTGATTTCCTTTAGGATGGACTGGTTTGATCTTGCAGTCCAAAGGACTCTCAAGAGTCTTCTCCAACACCACAGTTCAAAAATCAATTCTTCAGCCCTCAGCTTTACAGTCCAACTCTCACATCCATACATGACTACTAGAGAAACCATAGCTTTGACCAAACAGACTACAGCATAGCACATTACAATCAAAATGCTCAAAACAAGTGATAAGGAGAAAAATCTTGTAAAAGCAAGAGGAAAAAAAAGACACGTACTGAGGAACAAAAGATAAAGATGAGATTTCTCATAGGACACAATGCATGTGAGATGCTGGATCATCATTATTAAAGGACTAAAAGCAAAAATGTCAACCTAGAACTCTATCCAATGAAATCATTCAAAAACGAAAGCACACAAAAACTGTAAGAACTCATAACCAGTATCTGTACCAACAAAACTAGAAATGTTGAAGGTTAAAAGATATCCTTTAGGCAGAAGGTGAATACCAGCAGCAACATGGTACCTACACAAATGAAGGAAGAGCACAGGCATAGTAACTACACGGGTAATACACAGGACATCAATCATTAAAACAGTAACAAAAAACAAAACACCCCATCTACTGTGAACACCATGCTCATCAAAGTAACAGTTTGTCTTTAGCAATGTTCTAGGGGTCTTCAATCCACTCTTCTGGGCTTTAAGGCTGATAGAAGAGTGTTTATTCTCTCTTCTTTAGTCCAAGTTCTGCAATTTCATATAGAACGTAATTTTGCCCAAAACATGGGCCTACAGAATCAGATTTCACATACCAGCATGTGGCTTGGTACTAAATATTTATACCAAAGACTCTGAATAGAAACCCAATTTTACTTTACATGCAATCTGAATGAGGCAGCAAGTCGCAAACAAGCTTTCAGATATCTAACAGCAGATGGTATTCTCATAAATACTTGGTAAACTAGCACCTAAGTAGATGATTTCTATTTGAGGAAGATCAACTTTTTTGTCAATAGCAAGGCAAACCAAGTCCTCCCTCCAACTATCCTTTCTAAGGCTCTGTTCTCCACTGATAAAAACATTCCTTAGCTACTATCTGCTGGTCTTGAGGAGCAATGAAACACTGAGTAGACAAGCCATTTCCAACAAGACTAAGGTAAATTCACTAGCATTAAATTTCATAGTCAAAATATAAACACACACTTCAGTTAATAAAAAAAAAAGCAGATTAACCCAATAAACATGTAGATTTATTTTAGATTGGTTTGGTACATGATACAGATTGGTTTTGCAGTTTTTAATGAACTGAAATAGAAATTTCTAAATACAGCAGTGTCTGCCTGTGCAACAATTATCCATAAGGTAAGATATGGGATTTTAATAGAACTACAATCTGCATGAACAAATCAGGTGAAAAATCTGAAAATGTTTCTATATACTTTCTGGATTAAAAAAAAAAAAAAAACCAAATCATTAATGGCTCAAGATACTAAACTGCTCAAGAGGGGAAAAGGCTGTGAGTTCACTGTAAGAGCTCTTCTTGTAAAATCTAATTCCATATTATGATTCTGTTAGAGCAGTATTCAAAACTACAGAAGATGAGAGGCTTCGTCAGCTACATTTTCACAGAAATAGCTATAGCGTTAACATTCATGTGTGGCAAGGTATTCGTATCTAAGTAAATGACAATTACACCATTGTAGCTAATTTTTACCCCTTTGGGAGAATGGAAATTCTGTGTATTTTCAACTGAATTTTGTACTTAAAGCAATCACTAAAAGCTAACAGCCATGGCACCATAATAAAAATTTTTGTGAGGTACCTAGAATATCACTACTGAGGGAAACACAAAAATGTGAGGTAAGCCTACCTTTTCCCAAAAACCTTTGAAGCCAGAGATTTTAAACAATTAAGGCACTTGAAAACATTAGGTATATGTACAAATGTGCAAGTAAAACAAACTTTAGCTGTACCAGCAAGTAACAAAGAAACAGTAAATCTTCACTTTAAGAACCTTTAATTATCTAAATATAAGGAATTCTGGCTTATGAAATGGACCAAAGCAACTTGTCTTGTACTATAAAATATTGAAAACCAGTACTAAAACCGGCCCCTACAGGCTAAAGAAACTAAAACAAAACATCTTAATGACCTAGAAAAGCAAAAGTTCATTTTAAACTGATTTAAGCCCCTGAACTAATCCAATGTGTCAAAGGCAGGGAAGAAATATCCCTCAACCTGAAAAAAACTAGTGCTTCATGAGGAAACTAAAAAATAAAAAGTACACATGCTTTTCCTACAACAGGAATTGAAACTAAGAAGAAAGCCTGGGAGAGGAGAAACAAAAAGTTCAATCTGTTTATCCAGGGCAATTATCAATAAAAATTTAGTCATCTGATCAACTAAATTTTTTCTGCAATTATACTGCTCACATTTGCTATTTCAAAACTTAAAATGACTGTCTCATTTAAAGAGTTAGTAAATGATTGTAAAACAACTTATTTCTTCCTTGTCTTATAGAAGTTACTTTTCAAAAAAGCTCAGTGGAAATCTTTTTAAGGTACAACAGTGTTAGGATACTTTTTTGAAGTACAAAGGAAAACACAATTAAATCAACTTTATCTTTATACTTTTTAACAGCCGTAAGAAAAATGGTGGGAGGTCCAATAGATGAAGGCTTTCGACTCTGTAGAACATCATTTAAGTCACTCAGGCTTGAAATAAAGTAGCTAAGTTTTCAATTAAATACTAATAGTATGGTATCTAAAAGCAGGTTTACTACTGCTCACATCAACAGTTACATCCTCAAACCAACTTTTCCCTTCATTAAAGTAAAAGAACAAATCACCAACATTTTTAAGTTACAATCTACCTTTCAGTCTGTCTTTTAAGGCACTGTTCTTTATTTCTCAATGATATAAGGTGCTTTACAAGTATGAACAATAACCTGCTATACTTTTCATGTTGTGTATCCTCTCATTTCTTTAAATCTGGAATGTAATTCCCTGTGTGGCATCTTTTTTCTAATGTAGAAAAAAATAACTGTTATCAAGCACAAAATTTTACTCTAAGGGTACTAAATTTATAAATTTATTCCACTTTTGAAATGATAGCCAAAAATCCACCTGACTGATGCTCATTTGGCACATTCTTCTCAATTCTGGTCACTAAACTACATCCTGAGTTAGGATGAAAATAATGCAGCTTTCAGGCTTAAAATGATTACATTTAAATTGCCAAAAGAGTCATGAGGTTGTCTGCGCAGGACAATGTTTTCCATCACTTAAAGTTACATTTGGCATGTCAAGCAGAGAGAACACAATCCCACAGCAGCAGCCATGTAAAATGAAAGACAGCCACAAGGACTCATGCAGCGTACTTTAAATAGGCCCGTTGAGCAAAGTGACTGAACTGATTCTTCTTCAAGGGTGATGCTCCTATATGCATCCTTTGAAAAATTAAAGATCCTAGAATAGCGTCTTCCATGTGGGACATCTTGAAAGATAATATTTTGGTTTCAGTGAGTTACACGCCAGTCCTTGTTAATTTAGTGGGTCTCTTTACAGAGTGTGGTAGTTTCGTTCTTTAGATTTGCAGAATTTATAGAGAAAGAAAATTACAGCCTGCACACCCAAGACAAGGACAATTCCTCCAATGAAACTGGCTGCATCAAAGGTAGACTTCCGCACAGGTTGTATAGTTGGAGATAAAGTGGTATTAGTTGTACCTGGTTAAATGAGATAAAAGAAATAACAATACTTAGTAAGATACTCAGGAAGTCTCATGATCCTCTGTGATAATTTCAAGACTCATCTGAGGCTTTTTGTCATGTGTTTCTATAAAGTATTTCCTCTTGTGTCAACAGCTTCCTAATTGAGGAAGACAATCATTTATCAATCCCACTGTTCATTCTATCCAACATCAAGTGGTCAATGGTGCTAATATAATTTCAAATATGAAAAGGAAAATTTATTCTCTTGGCACATTATGCCCTGTGAACATATTAAGCACTTTTAAAATTTGCAGTTTCTTCAGACTACATATCTTAGTTAATTGCTAGAGTAAATATTAATATGTGTTTAAAATTCATACTTTGCATTTTTCTAAATTTATAAAAGGTAAATGAAAATTTGATTACAGGTTTTCAAATTACAAAAATAATCTTAATAAAGCCAAAAAAATTCACAGAACCAAAATTTTCAGTATTACCTAGAAGTAAAAAGGATGGCTATATTATCTTCAAATTGACACAGTCTAATACAGCACACAACCAATCTCCAACAGTAATCAGTGTTTAATTTTTAAGTTATAAGAAATTAGATTTTACCTACCGATTGTACTAAAAGGGTTTTGGAAAACCGTTACTATTTAATTCTAACATTTCACGCCAAATGTGATTACAATTTTAAAATGTTTTAGAGGACTCTCAGCAAACCTATCCTTATTGCTTTAACAGCCTACTACCTTGGTCTTCCAAATCTAAGAGATGAATTTCAGTTCCTAACTATTTAAGAATAAAATTGGGACATGATAACAAATAGTAAAAGCTAACACTGCACACACATCCTATCTCACTTAGTTTTAAAACCCACAATTACCTGATGTAGTAGCTGTGGTGGAAGTTGTAGTAGTGGAAGGCAGAGTTGTGGTTTTAGCTGGAATGCAAATGAAATGTATTAAAAACTTAAATTTCTCAATTATCTAGCATCTATCTTTTAAAAACATAACTACCACTTCAACACGCTTCCACTTGTTTTTTTTAACAGAATAAAGGCCAAATCTCAGTTAACGGTTTACTAACATATCTGCACATTCAGAACATTAGCTTTGAAGTGTATTCTAAAACATTAAGCAATCATAAAGTTGTATCTATGTTGGCATCTATGTACATATATAAAAATTTATATATACACCTGGATACAGTTTGCAAAAAAAACACACAGGTGGGCAAGAATTTAGGTGAGGGAACTATTGGTTCTTTCTCAATAATCCTGCTTCTAAGATAAAACCCATTAACTTAGTAAGTTATGGTAAGAAACGAATACAATTCAGTATTTCTTAAAGTAGATATCAAGATTTATCTTCTTCATTTCAGGGGTTTGGCAAACCTCTTAACGAGGCAGACAATAAACATTTTAGACTTTGTGCACGGTGTAATACACAAGCAGCCAAAGACAAGGAGCAGATGAATCCACATGGCTGTGTTCCAGAATTTTTATTTATAAGAACAGGTGCCCTAAGGCCCTAATTTCCCTCATCTAAATGATGTTAAGAGCCCAAGGGTAAGCTCTCCTCTACTGTAGCACATGAGTTCAAACAATTATCTGCTGGTGTCTCTAAAGAAATGCACACTCATGGGAAGAATAAGTTTGAATGTAAATACATTTTAGGAACTACAGCACTATGTTAAAAGAGACTTCAGACAGTATCAATACTACCAATAAACATTAGTAAACACTATGATATGTGCACACACTTATTTGTACTCCTTTCTCTGTCATTGTAAGCACTGTGGTCCCACTCTTGGTTGGACAGTTAGGTCATCTTTCATTTCTCCAAGCTATGAACATCTCACAGGGAAATATGTGATCTCCTCTCTGATAGGATGGATTCTTATACAGATTTCCTAGATTAGAGGGTATGGTTATTTTAAGACTCATAATCTGTTCAAAGTTTTCCTTACTTGTACCTTTTGTGAAACCACAAAAAAATGTACTTTATAAATTAAACATGTATCAAGTCCTTTACAATACTAAAATACTATTACTAATTTTGTCTGACAACACTGGGAGAAAAAATTCGCAAATTTGCCATTTGTGTCTCACTATTCGGGCACCGCACTCCAGTACTCTTGCCTGGAAAATCCCATGTACGGAGGAGCCTGGTGGGCTGCAGTCCATGGGGTCACTAAGAGTTGGACACGACTGGGCGACTTCCTTTCACTTTTCACTTTCATGCATTGGAGAAGGAAATGGCAACCCACTCCAGTACTGTTGCCTGGAGAATCCCAGGGACGGGGGAGCCTGGTGGGCTGCCGTCTATGGGGTCACACAGAGTCGGACACGACTGAAGCAACTTAGTAGTAGTAGTATTCACCCTCTGAACATGGCAAAAAAAATTATTTTTTAATTTGCATTGGTTTCAATCTCTGAAGCACTAGAAGCCTACTACATAATCAATGAAGACAGGGCTATGAGGTTTAATTTTTAGATACTTGTAGAAGTTGCCCTCATTTTTAAAAACAGTTCTCTAGAATTATCACAACGGAATACCCATCTGTGTTCAATCTTGCCTCTTTCCAAAAGCCTCTCTACACAGAATAAGTTATTATAATGCAAATCTCATCATATGATCTACATGGTTTAAACATACCAGCAAGGCATACAATGGCACTTCTCAGTCTGGCTCTTGACCTGTTGATTGTCGTGCTTGTTCTCATCTTATTACTGGATACTCCAAATGCAATTCCCTGACTTTATTATATTACACTCTTTCACCTCTCCTTCACATGTGCTGTCTGCCCTGCTCTACTTGGGAAGTTCCCCTCTTATTTTACCAGGTAACTTCAAGACTCAGACTGTCAACATCTCCAGGAAGTTGTCACCACATATTACTCAACACACACACCTTCCCACAAATACCCCAACACACTGTGCTTTCTGACCTTTCATAGTTCCTACAAGAGACAAAATACTATCTTACTTCTGTTCCTATATCCCTATCTTCTAACCTAGTACTTGTCCTGGAGTAGATGTTTTTATTTACTCTATTAAACTGGTAAAAAATTTATACAAGGAGATAATATTTAATGCTGTTGAAGTGAAGTGACAGTCACTCAGTTGTGTTTGACTCCTTTGCAACCCCATGGACTGTACAGTCCATGGAATTCTCCAGGCCAGAATACTGGAGTGGGTAGCTGTTCTCTTCTCCAGGGATCTTCTCAACCCAGGGCTCAAAGCCAGGTATCCTGCATTGCAGGCGGATTCTTTACCAGTTGAGCCACCAGGGAATGCTGTTGAAGGTGTGGTTTAAAAACTTTCCGGTTTCTGGAAAGCAAACAGTATTAAGAGCCTTAAGATTATCATATCCTCTGACCCAGAATGCTGTTTGAATCAATCCTACCAGAGCTGACAGCAAGTATTTTCCTGTAAGATATTCACTGCACAGAGAATGAAAGATGACCTATCCAACTAAGAGTAGATGAGTAAAGTGCATACAACTACGTGTGCAGTACGAAGGCAATTCAAATGTGCATGGGCATGTCAACCAATTTCCTAATAAGTGTATTTATTAGGAATCTATAGATATAAATATAGTTAGTTCTGAAAGAACTGAAGACATTTTGGTGTACCTATGGATGACAAGAATTAATTTCCTTTAGGCTTCTGTATTTCCTTAAGAGTTCCACAAAATCCACAAAACGCAGTTTTCAGACTCAATGTACAAAACTACAACAAATCTGTTCAGATTCAATGAACGTGAAACACTACAGTTATCTGTCTGTCACAAACAGTACATATTAATGTAATTATTGCAGTCCAAGACTAAATGTCTAGTCATTTTAAAAATTAAACTAATGATTTTTAGGTATTAATTACTAAAGTTACTCATCAACAAAAGTTTAAAAAACCCTCAGAGGAGGAGGAAAAGAGTCAATTATCTTGTATTACCTGTAGAATTGGTTGGCGTTGGTGTGGTAGTGGGCACTATTTAAAAAACAAACATGTAAGTCAAAGCTGTCTAAAATATCATAATCAAAGCTGCTAAAATATCATAATCTATAACACTATTTCCCAACCTGCAGTCATTTGAGTACTTTTACAATTTTTTCATTTTAGTACCACCTATGGAGGAGACAGACAGTTGCTGTCCCAACATCGGTCCTCCATTCTTTAGAAACAGCACCAATTTTTAGTGACACCCTCCCCTGCAAAAACATTTCTTAGTCTCCCCTGCAGCTAGGTAGCCATGTGTAACTGCTAGAAAGCATCCGTAAGGTAGACACAGGTCTCTCACTTTCCTTTCCTCTTCCTGTTGGCAGAAAAACCATTCTGATGGCTGGAACATGAGCATTCACCTTGGACAATAAGGGCAAAGCCATTTCTGAGGAATGACACAGTAAAAGCATAGAAAGAGCCTGGGACTCTAATGATTGCAGATGCTACTCTAGCCTGCTAGCTCCACTCAAGCCCAGATTTCCTTTACATGAGAGCCAAACTAATCTTATCAATTAAACCACTTTAATTTGGAGTTTTGTGTCCTTGATGGCCAAATGAATAGAATTATTCAATTTTTCCTTAACATATTTTAAAATTTTATACTCTTATTTCTAAGCAATATTATCATATAATTAAATACTAAAACTATTCATTCATTTACCACCTAAACCATATTATGGACTGTATGTAGGGTATAACTGATCTCATTCTAAGGAAAGTTTCAGTTAGAAAGTTCAAGTTGGGGTGAGGGAAGGGAAGGGGAAATGACTACTGAAACTAGTTACAGGTAGACTTGAAGGTTATTTACTCTAGAAAAATCTTTTATTCTATTTAATTATTAATATACCAAATTAGGAATTTGACTTTCCCATTAATTTATAATCTTTTTAGAAAAACCAGCTTTCATCCAGGAATTTTAACTATTTCCTGGGCAAAGATGAAAGGTTAAACCATCAAGTTTCTCAAACTAAAATACAGAAAACGGATGAATAAAGCAGGGATTCATTTAATCACAGCAAAAACTAAGCTGACTGTGATAATCACCAGTACCATAATAAAGAAAGTGACAGAACAATGTTGTTCAAGCCTGTAAAATGCAGCAAATAGAGAGGGTCTAAAATTCAGTGAGTATCTGGAAGAGGTTAAAGAAAAATAAAGTAGAGGAACAGATATCTGTACTTATAGCATTCCACATTATGTACCACCAAACGACTAAATCAAGCTTCAATGCAATGAGTATGAATATGCTATTAAGATCCAAATTTCTTGCAAGATAGAATTATGGAAATGCTTCAAACCAAATATTGAAATAAGGTTTCCTAAGGCAATGATCTTCCTCATCTCCTCTTCTCAGATACCAAAGTGAACACTTACCAGAACAGAATCCTGTGGTGTTCACCACCTTGCAATCACCAGCTGTTGAATTATCTGAACAGTAGCTTTTACCTGTTATGGGAAGTGAGGGTGGTGTGGGATGAAGGAAAGAAGAATATCAATTACTCACTTATGTTATCTCTGACTTTGTTACTATGCTCCAGAGTTCCTCCCCAAAATAGAACTCAAGTACAAACTCTCTAGAAGTTCACAAATACTCCATTATTATCTTTTCCCCATTGTTTTAAATACTACACAGGATCTCTCCAAACATCCTTCTAAAATCCACATGAATATACTGAACAGATAAGTCAGAAACACACAGACCTCAGAACTGTGGTATAACGAAGGTTGCTAGAATTCACAAGAGGGCTGAGTCAGTAGGGAGAAGTGCTTAGAAACTAATAAAGGCTTAGTAAACATGGGAGGTGCTCCAGAGCAGCAGCTCTGTTCCAGACCTCTGCTTTAGTCTTCTACACTTTCTAAAACTGCTTTCCTGGATGGGAAGATGTGTAGCAAGAGTAAGAGAAAGTTTTCCCCAACATATTCAATGGTAAGGCATCCAATCTCCAGAACTTGCTGATCCTGTCATACAAGAGGGGAGGGGCACACTCTTAAATTCCATTTTATGACCTAAAGAAAAGTGACCCTTATATAACAAAAAAGTTAATTCAATTCAAACTTAGGCTAATTCCTTATTTTTAAGAGGTTTTTAAACTTTCTTACATACTGATATAATTTCCAGAACTCTTAAATTTTTCAATGAAGAATAACAAAGTTTAATAGCATGTAGCTTTGGATTTTTCTTTATATAAAAAGGAAACCTGAGAGATTATTTTACCAATAAGAAAAAATTCAACCATCTTATATTTGCAGAAGATAAATATGGTTCAAACATTTTTCAGGGCAACAGTTTTCAGGGGAAAATCCCTTAACTTTCTTTCATGGCTAAGTTCAGTGTACTAGTACACTTAACCTAACCACAAAGGTCTAAAATTTCTCTTCCTTTTAAAGGTATTGAGCCTTAACTATCAAGCCTAAGAAATTAAAGGGGGGAGCATGGGAGACATGGGAGACAAGCATGGGAGACAACAAAAGATTTTAGGGGGAATATTAAGCAACTGATATTTTAAAGGAAAAGTATTCGATTTGCAAAACAAACAGTGCCCACCATCCTAAATGTTTTACATTTCCAAATGTTCAAGAATACCTTGCAGCAATTTTTTAAAATGTTAGAACAAAACAATATAGCATTCTCAAAATTAAAGCAAACCCAAAGATCTTACCTTTACATTCTATCCAAAAGCAGGTAGCATTACCATCAACACAGGAAACACAACTGTTTCGGCTTCCACAGATATCTAGGGGTGGGAGTTAAAATATATAAAATCCATCAATCGGTAGCTCATTCCGAGTCTGTACTACTTATCTTTGTTAAACAGCAGCAAGCACTGCATACACTACCAGACTTACTTTTTCACAGAAATGGCAAAACTTTATAACTCATTCACAGAGGAATGGATACAAATGTGCTACACAAGAGAATATTATTCAGCCATTAAAAAAAAAGAAATCCTGTTATACACTAAAACATGGATGAACCTTGAGGACATTATGATGAATAAAATTACCTGGTCACAGAAGGACAAACACTGCACGACTCTACTCACATTAAGTATCTAAAATAGTCAAAGTCTGAAGCAGAATGTAAAATGGTGGTTGTCAGGGGCTGGGAGAGGGGAAAATGTTTGCTGTTCAATGAGTACAAAGTTTCAAACAAGATGAAAACTTCTGGAGATCTGTGCTTCTAGTTTATTATGGTACAGTACACTTAAAAATCTATTAAGAGGGCTTCCCTGTCGGTCCAGTGGTTTGGAATCCGCTTTGCAATGCTGGGGTTACTGATCCCATCCCTGATCAGGGAAGACCCCACACGCCTCAGGGCAACTAAGCCCCTGTATCACAAGGGCACACCTAGAGTCTGTGCTCTGAAATAAGACAAGCCACCCCACCGAGAGAGGTCACCTCTGCAGGAGGAAACTAGAAAAAGCTGGCACCTAGCAACAAAGACGACCCAGCATAGTCAAAAATAAAGAACAAAAATATCTTCTTTTTAAAAGCTATTAAGAGGGTAGATCTTATGTATTTTTAAACCAGACACATAAAAAACCCCACAAAACTATAAAGCGGTTTACTAAAAAATTCTTTCCAATCATTATAAAAGACTTATGAAACCAGAAGGCAACTCAAGAGAAAGGGGGAACAAAGCACAAGCTAGTGTTAACACTCAATACTTCATGGTGCCTATCTAAACAACCCCTTGTGCACAGCAAAAATTTCAGATGCTCAGTTTCTTGAGGCATTTTTACAAAAGAAAAAAATCGGAAAAAAGGCTGTTAGAAGGCCAACACTACACACAGGGAAATCACCGCCCCCAAACATCAGATGTGAAATGGAATTTTTAATAGTAATAAAGATTTATTATAGGTTGAACCCAAGCTCCGATGATGTCTACTCTGAAAAACCTGAGATCATAAACACAAATGATCCAAGCTTTCCAGTGTTTTCCATGAGAGGATAAGAGACAACTCACCTGGAAGGGGCTACATTCACAAAATTTAACAAGTTAGCATGGTCTTTGTCAATAATTTAAGCCAAACAGCTCTGAGACAGAACATTGAAGAAGGCTACATACAATTCAGTGTCTGGACTATGGAACTGGGCTCTACACTTTCCTAGAAGCTAGGTGCCTCCAAAAATATTCTCATTTGCTTTCCCCCTGCCTAAAAAAAGAGTTCTGCAAAGAGGAATTGCATTTCAATATTTATCAGAAATTGGAACAAATACAGTACTTTTTTAGGGGTAGGAGGAGAGTTGCAAAGTAAGTTCGTTCAGAGGTTTGTATACACCTGAAAAACGCTAGTTTAAAATCTTTTGTGCTTGTAATGAATGTTGGTTAGCATAGCGTGTGTTACTTACAATGAACTAAACTGCTGCCTTTCAGACTGCAGTGTATCCAACCACCACTTAACAGAAGAGACTAATCATCTCCTTTGCACTCATTTCAAAATACACAAATACAATTAACGTATCTCCAAACCTCTCTTCAAACACACACACACACCCTACCAAAAAAAAAAAAAAATTCTAGGAGGAAAGTACCAAAAGAGCACAAAACAAATTCTGCTCTATCATCTTGGAAATAGGTTAGAATCTCCAGTACTGTACTGCAATTTACTTTCCTCATTAAAAGATGTTTACAATCTTTCATTATATATTTTATTTAAACCCCTATAAAACACAAAAACTAGAGAAGATATTTTCAAATAGATCGGCCTGGAAAAAAATTCTTACACTGCAGCAATTCTTAGGTCAATATGTTACTCCTTACCCAGTATTAACTAGGATAACCCATCAAACTGGACTCTTAAGTTTTAAATATCTAGGGAGGGCCTTCACTTTATTAACTCAAATTTATCTCCCCCTCTGTTGCGCGTGTTGTCATGACATTGATTTTTCTGCTGTAAGACTCTCAGCGTACGTTTCAACCAGTCCCCAAATGGAGTCAGAGCTTAACAAAAGGTCCCGATCGGGTTCTGAAAAATCGATTGACCTGGGTTCCAATGTCAGCTTCACAATCTCTAAACACAGGATTCTAGTGGAATTACTTTATCTCCATCCAGCTCCTAGGTTTCACCACTTATCTTCCAGTTTAGCCTAAATTACTAAGAGATATACGCGAAACACCGGGTACACAAATAGGTACTTTTCCTCCTTTGCACACAGCACCGAGTATAAAGTTTTAATTAATTAAATGCTCAAACTTCAGATATATCCTGCAAAATCTATGTAATTAAGTCCCAAGCGACTAATTTTTTCAGACCCAGGACTGAGACACCAGCGCGGATTTTTGTCTCCCACCTCTCTTTCCTTCTTTCGCCAACTTCGGGAGAAACCTCCCTTCGAAAAGACGACCTGGGTTGCCCGGGTGGACACAAACGACTAACCTCGGGGAGAGGGAGTTGGGTCTCATCGCCAACTTTGGAGGCGGTCGCCTCGCCCCCCAATCAACCTCACTGCCGCCACCGCAGAAGGAAGCCACGTCCCCTCTTCAGAGCCTCACGTGAGGCTGGGGATTACTAGGCGCTTTTATACAACACCTCGGCGCGGAACACTGTGGGGTCGCAAACAACCCTACGCCCTCCGAGGCTCCCCCAACCCTTCCAACCAGGGCACTCCGCAACCGCGGCCACCTCGGCCCGGCCCCAGCCGGACTCGGTCGGGCCGCCATGTTGCCGGACCGCGGCCCGCCCCGGCCCCGCGCACCACACGCAGGGACGGCCGCTCGGCCCGACTGGCGGGCGGGCGAGCGCAGAAAGCCCTTTGGGCCGGCGCCCACCTGGTGCTGGAGTGGTGACCGGCGGCGGCGAGAGAGTCGTCGGTGACACCGGGACTGTCGTGGTGGTGGGCGATGGAGACGAGGCTGTAGTCACGTTCGGGGCCAGGGTGGTGTTCCCAGCCGCTGTGATTACGCAGAGCGCGGCCAGGCAGCCGACGGCCAAAAGCAGCGGACGAGACAGCCCAGACATCGCGTCCTCCGCGCTGGCGCTAGAGCGAAAGCTGGGACAACCTAGGCTGCGTCCGTCCCTCTGTCCACTGCAGCGCCGCCTCCGAGACTCCACTCCCCCAACGGGATCGCGCCGGCGTCACATGAGGGCGGCGTGCGAAGGCGGGGCGCCGGCAATACCAAGTGGAATCCTCTGGGAGGAGGGGGATGGAGGAACCGAGAGGAAACCGAGGAAAGGTTTTCTCTCAGGCGACTGTATTGGCCAATCGAAGAAACTGGCCAGATACAGGAAACTCTTTTCTTTGCCCTCAGGTTGCCATACAGGGCGCTGCCGGGCTTTTCTCGTTCTTGCAATAGAGAAGGATCCCACCTCGAGTCAGATGGAACAACCTACATGATGTGGCGACGGCGTCCTCGCGAAAGCCTTGCTAGGCCCCGTGTGACCTCTGGGGCGGCGCCTTCCCGGACGGATTCGAGCTGGGCGGAAGTTGTTTCCGAGCGTTTCGGTTAGAACTCTGGCAAGAGTTAAGTTTTTTACTGTCCTCCGGCGTTCCCAGCATGCTTGCATAGGTATCCTTCGTAGGACCTGCGCATTTCCCCGTGAAAGTCGATTTCGCTGAAAGTAACCTTGTGTTTGGACACCCCAGGGAGATGGAGACCCCACGCATTTAAGGAGTTTGTGCTCCGCCGCCCATGTAGTGAGAGCGGCTGAAACACCGAAAGCAGTCTGCTGGTGCCGCGCTCCGTCTACTCTGCCACGCTTTCCCACCCTGACTTATCTTGGGGATTTCAGCCAGCGGTAGAAACAGCTAGTCAGTGCCACCTTTGTAGTCGAAGAATCAAAGACAGTATGGGTTGGAGATTGATCCGGTCTGTTCCCACTCCCACTTCACAGGTGAAAACACCGAGACTCAAGAGACTTGACCGAAAGGCGCAGTTGCTTAGCCTCAGGGCTGTGTTTCAAAATCCCTATCACGGCTCAGCCTTTTAGTGAGATGAGCGCCATCTGATGTCCAGTCTCACAAAAATATTTACAAGTGCAGCCATGCTTAATATCAAGTGGTTAAAGTTCGGTCATAAAAGCTGTATTTAACTCTTATTTTCAACTATTTGTATTTATCATCTAATTTTAATTACAAACATTAACCCTTTAAAATAATAGGACATCAGTTGCTTTTTTTGAGATCTGCTTTGCTATGCAAACCCCAAAAAAGACTGTATATATGCACCTTTAAAAAAAATCTAAACTTGAAGTCTTTCCTAACCCAACCCTAAAATCCAATCAGTACCCTCATGACTATGAACATTTGTTCCATCAACTACGCTAGTTGGAGATTTGCTTGGATGTAAACAAAAAACTCGGTTTTTGACTGATCCAACCAATGGCAAGAAGTGTCAGTACAGCCAAGTAAGTGAGGTCTCATCCGTCTTCAAACAAAAAAAGGTATCTTCTCTCAGGATATCCCTCACACGGTGTTTATTTAGCGCATAACCTGACTCTAGAGCAGATGAAGGCTACTAGTCAACCGTTATTATTTTTAAGGTTAAAAATATAAATTCTCTTTTCTTCGGATAGCTCGATGGAGTGTCTTGTTTACCTCACTGTGGAGGCCATTGTTTTACAAGTTGCCATCTCGGTGTTTACCCCTTGTCCTCAAATTTTTGTTAGTGTTTTTAGGGGGACATTTTACTTTCTTGAATTAAGACTAGAAAAGCATCACCAGTTTTTTTTCTTTTTAATTTTTTTTTACATGGCATCTGTTGAGCTAGATCAAGAACTTCAAAAGTTTTTTTCACCCTTTCAGATCAAGGACTGGGATCGAAAATACAGGATTTTTAAAAATTGAAATCTAGTTGATTTACTGTGTTGTGCTTTTTCACTGATCAAAGTGATTCAGTTATACATATATACGTATATATCTGTTTTTAATTCTTTTCCATTATAGTTTGTTACAAGATATTCTTTATAGTTCCCTGTGCTATACAGTGGAGAAGGCAATGGCACCCCACTCCAGTACTCTTGCCTGGAAAATCCCATGGATGGAGGAGCCTGGTGGGCTGCAGTCCCTGGGGTCGCTAGGAGTCGGACACGACTGAGTGACTTCGCTTTCACTTTTCACTTTCATGCATTGGAGAAGGCAATGACAACCCACTCCAGTGTTCTTGCCTGGAGAATCCCAGGGACGAGGGAGCCTGGTGGGCTGGCGTCTATGGGGTCGCACAGAGTCGGACACGACTGAAGCGACTTAGCAGCAGCAGCAGCAGCAATGTGCATATGTTAATCCCATACTCCCAGTTTATCCTCCCAAACCCCTTCCTTTTTGGTAACCATAAGTTTCTTTTCTATGTCTGTGAGTTCATTTTGTAAATAACGTCATTTGTACATTTTTTTAGACTCCACATGTAAGTGATCTCACATGATATTTGTCTTTGCCTGACTTCATTTAGTGTGATAATTTCTAGGTTCATCCATGTTGCTGCAAATGGCATTACTTCATTCTTTTTATGGCTGAGTAATATTCCATTGTATTAATACATCTGTGTACCACATCTTTATCCGCTCCTCTGTCAGGAGACATTTAGGTTACTTCCATGTTCTGGCTATTGTAAATAGTGCTGCTCTGAACAATGGGGTGCATGTATCTTTTCAAGTTACAGTTCTCTGCAGTTATATACACAGTGTTCTTGCCTGGAGAATCCCAGGGAAGGCGGAGCCTGGTGGGCTGCCGTCTATGGGGTCGCAGAGTCGGACACGACTGAAGCGACTTAGCAGCAGCAGCAGGATTGCTGAATCTTACGGTTATAATTTTTAGTTTTTTAAGGAGCCTCCATACCATTTCCATAGAGGCTGTATCAGTTTACTTTCCCACCAACAGTGTAGGAGTGTTCCCTTTTTTCCCTTTCTAGCATTTGCTATTTGTAGACTTTAATAATGGTCATCCTGACTGGTATGAGGTGATACCTCATTGTAGTTTTATGTTTCTCTAATAGTTAGCATTGTTGAATATCTCTTCAGGTGCCTGTTGTCCATCTGTATGTCTTCTTTGGGGAAATGTCTATTTAGGTCTTCTATCCATTTTTTGATGCAGTTGTTCATTTTTTTTGTTATTGAGTTGTGTGAGCTGTTCGTATATTTTGGAAATTAAGCCCCTGTTAGTTGCTTCGTTTGCAAATATTTTCTCCCAGTTCATAGGTTGTCTTTTTGTTTTGTTTGTGACTCCCTTTGCTGTGCGAAAGCTTTTATGTTTGATTAGGTCCCATTTGTTTATTTTTGCTTTTATTTCTGTTGCCTTGGGAGACTGACCTAAGAAAACATTGCTCCGGTTTATGTCAGAAAATGTTTTGCCTATGTTCTCTACTAGGATCTTACGGTGTCATGTCATTAAGTCATTTTGAGTTTATTTTTGTGTATCATGTGAGGGAGTGTTCCAACTTCATTGATTTATATGCATATAATACAGTTTTAACATGTTTTTTTTTTTTCCTTTCCCTTTGCTATATTATACTTTTGGCTTTTATAGTTGTTTTTTTTTTTTTTTTAACTCTTGATTCATGTTTATTTAATGGAAAACGGTAACATGGAAATAAATGGGTTTGGGAGCCAAAGCATGATCTAGAATCCCATCCCTATCATTTTTATTTTATTTTTTAACTTTACAATATTGTGTTGGTTTTGCCATATATAACATGTTTTAAAGCTTAACTAACTTTGAACAAAGTTAGAGAAGGATTGTAATAAGGCAAAGATTAATAGTGAGCTAAAACTGTATATTCAGATTCTTAACGTTAACACTGTGATTAGGGTTGGCGATAAAATACTAGAGATGCTCTCCACTTTGACTGTGGATATTGCTTTGATAATTGTTCCAGGGTTTCATAGGGAAGCATTACATTTTATAGCAGTTGTTCTCAACTTCGGCTGCACATAAGAACCACCAGCAAGTTTTGAAAAGCAGTGATGCCTGGGTACTGATTTAATTCGTCCGGAATGAAGTTTGGGTATCAGGAGTGTTAAAAGCTCTGCAGATGTTTTTATTCTGCATCTTAGGTTGCAAACCACTGCTTTACTCTTGCTTCTCAAAGTGTGGCTTATGAACCTGTACCATTCATAGCCCTTGAAGACTTGTTATAAGTGCAGAATGTCAAGCCTCACCTCAAACCTCCTGAATCACAGTCTGCATTTTGTTCCATATGCAGATCAAAACATACACCTACTAAAGTCTAAGAAGACCGCTTTACACTTTAACCCATGGAGAACTATTCTACCCTCCCGAGTGGCTGCAATACTTAGTGGTGAATCCTCTACAAAATTACATCAAGCAGGACATGTTGTGAAGTTTTTGTTTCTTTGTTTGGGTTTTTACTTGTTTTACAGATGTATGTAAGGTTGGGGTACAAACAACACAAAACTCCTGGATGTGCAGGAGTCTTGGAGCCCAGCCTAGGTTCCCTGTAGACTGGCACTTGGGATGCATTTCTTTTTATTTCTATACTGCTTTAAATCCTGGGCAGGCTAGAACTTTCCCCATTATATCTCTTAGTCCTTTAGGAAACAGAGAAAGTCTTGTTAATAACTCATTCCTTAGGAACAACCCCAAAGTTCAAGCTGAACTATACCCAGGCAGCTTTCTGATACTCAGCATTACTTGCTACCTTCTCCTGTGCCCAGGCATCTTTGTGCTCCTCCTAATCAAACCAGTGAGTGGTAAAGGAAATCAGTTCTGAATATTCATTGGAAGGACTGATACTGAAGATGAAGCTCCAATACTTTGGCCACCTGTTTTCAAAAAACTGACTCATTGGAAAAGACCCTGATGCTGGGGATGATTGAAGGCAGGAGGAGAAGGGGACGACAGAGGTTGAGATGGTTGGATGGCATCACCACCTCGATGGACATGAGTTTGAGCAAGCTCCGGGAGATGGTGATGGATAGGGAAGCCTGGCGTGCTACAGTCCATGGGGTCGCAGAGTCAGACACAGTTGAGCAACTGAACTGAACTAACCCTATTTTGGAGTGCTGCTTTTCAGCCACAACACACCCTGATGAATATTCTGCTTCTTAGCAACACACCCTGATGAATATTCTGCTTCTTAAAAATATTCAAGTGATTCTGTTCTGAATGGTGAAGGGCACCACCCTGAGCAGCCTAAGGGTCCCCGACCCCTCCTCTGAAACCCCAGACTTGGCCCCGTTGCCTCTCCAGCAGTGGAGGGCTCACCTCCAACCCAGCCAAGAACTCTGGGACCCTGCATCAGGCCTCTAGTTGCTGTCCCTTGTGATTGGCCAGTGTTTGCCTACCTCCCTTCTGCCTTGATGAAATCAGTTTCTTAACCATTTTTCATTCTTTTCTCTGTATGTGTGTGTGTGTGTGTGTGTTTGTGTGTTGTTTTGGGTTTTTTTTGGCCATGCCACTTGCAGGATCCTAGTTCCCTGACCAGGAATCAAACCCCGGCCCTCTGCAGTAGAAGCCCGGAGTCCTAACCACTGGACTAGCAGGGAATTCTCCTCATTCTTTTCTGTTGTCACACTTCAGTGTTTAGTAACTTTTATCTTTGTTCTGCATACCTGTATGCCCCAAGTCTCATGTATCTATGACTTCAGTACATTCCAGTGGTTCTTTTTTTTAATTTTTAGTTTTGGTTGCACCGGGTCTTCGTTGCTACGAGTGGGCTTTCTCCAGTTGCGGCAAGCAGGGCCTCCTCTTCATTGTGGTGTGCAGGCTTCTCGTTTCAGTGGTTTCTCTTGGTGCAGAGCACGGGCTGTAAGTGTGCTGGCTCAGTAGTTGTGGTGCGCGGGCTTAGTTGCTCTGTGCCATGTGGAATCTTCCTGGAGCAGGGATTGAACCCGTGTCCCCTGCTTTGGCAGGCAGATTCTTGTCCACTGTACCACCAGGGAAGTCCCCAGTGGTTCTTAATATGTGGTCTCCAGATCGGCATCACCTGGAACATGTTAATGTACATTCTCCAACTCACTCCAAATCCACTGAACCAGAAACTGGTGTGAGGTCCAAGAGCCTGTGGCTTAAATAGGCTCAAGCATTTTGATGCACACTGAAGAACGTATGATTCATCACATTTTCAAAGCCTGCTTTCAAGTGTCAGACTTTATGTTGTGTTACTACTGAGTTTGTTACAAATATTTTGTATGATGTATAAAACTTACTGGAGATATGGACTGACTAGATTTGCTAGTTTAAGTCATGATTCCATTTTGGGAAGGGTATGAGCAATATAGTAGTTTAAAAAGTGAGTTCCCATGAGGGATAGAGTATCACAGGTTGATAGAGATTAATTTTTATTTTGAGGATTATACCTTTGAATTAATTCAGTCAACTGGAAATTAGTATGTTAGTGAGAATAGCTAACACTGAGCGTAACAGGGATTTGTTGTTCTTGAAATGATAATAATGTTCTGTTAGTGGCAGTTTCTCTGGTTTTTGTGGGTTGACATTCCAGAAAGAAAACCAACTTTTGTTGAATTTATGCTTAATGTCAAGCATCATTAGAGGTGTCTTCACAAATTAGTTCAATCCTCAAGCCGTTATGAGATGTGCCCCGATTTTACTAATGAAATTGAAGCCCAAAAGTAAATTATATGTTGTTATTGATCATATAAATTTACTCAGGGAACCACCACAGTATTAGAGCCAGGGGGTAGCTGACAAGCTTCTTTACTTCTTTTAACAAATGAAGAAAATGCAAAGTTAAGTGATTTGGCCACCATTTTGCTAACTAGCTGGGACTAAAACAAACACACCTGATTTTAAATATGTATAAAATGTAAATACTCTTGAGTATGGAATCCTGAGGTTGCCAGCCTTTCATTCATTAACAAATAGCTGGCATTGTTTGGAGTTGGGGAAAACATGTTCTTTGGGTAGAATTTTAAACATTTATCTCAAATCTCCTCCAAAATGAACAGATACCACACTCTGCTTATCAGCATGGCTGGCTGTAAGATACAGCGTTATGTGCTTGCCTTTGCCATATCAGCTATTAGTACAAGGTTGCATAACTAGCATTTTGTATAAATCATCAGAATGCCCTTACTCTTGTATTTGTGGACTTGGAAAAATTTAGAATTCCTTCTATTTAATCAAATCAAAATCTTTCAGTTTGGTTAAATCAAAGTCTTATATTTGGATTTAGTTGGATAAGCTTGTGTCCCTTTTAATGGTTTCTCCAAATGTTACAGTTAAATATATAAATCATTCTAAGATAGAATATATTCTAATACAGAAGTATCAGTGTGTGTGCCTTTAAATGATGATGATAAGAACCACTGCATATGTAGATTTGTGATTAAAGTTTCTATACACCCTGAAAGTGGGACGGGAGAGCAGACAAAGGGACCGTGAACTTGCTCCTTTAGGTGGTCAGTGGAGTTCTACCTTTACAGTGCAGCTAAACTAAAAATAAAGAGTTTCTTGTGTCCATGCCGATACCCCAGTTCTTTAACAATATTAGATGAATGCTTAATTCTCACTGTCAGTAAGAATTGTTCTGCTGCTGCTTATTACATGACTAATGCTTGTAATGTGTTTTAACCAGGATTTTTGCAAAGCGTCAGTTTGATTTATCACATGCTTCAGGAGTTGCTGAGACTCTGTGGCAAGCTCAGCACCCCTTTGTTCGAGGTGTCATCAGTGTGACCGGAGGAACCCTCCAAATACAAAGAGCTGGGATTCTTAGGTAGGGTGCAGGTCCTCAGAGTAGAGGAAAAGGAGATAGCTCCTCTTCAGTGTTTTCCAAATTTGGCTGTTAATCAGTCATTGCGGGAATTTTTAAAAATGCAAGTTCCTTGACAACACTCTGAAGGTCATACACCAGGAATTTATTAATCATACATATATTGAGCATTTAGAGCATAACAATTAGTATTCTAGATCCTGTCTACAAAGTATTGATTCCCTGAACTCTGAGAGCTGCCCTGTGTGGTAGGTACTACTGTTTTGAGACGAGGCAAAAAAGACAGCGAAGTTCTTGCCTACATTCATGCAGCGAGGGAAGGGCAGAGCCAGGACTCTAACTTTGGCTGTCTGGTTCCAGAACACACGTTTGTAATACTCTGCAGCCCCCAGATCATTGATAGCGTGACACAGGCAGTACGCTTCTTCCTCATCCACCTCAGACCTGAGGATGGAACCGTATCACTGTAGCAATGAAGCTGTTATTAGGAAGGAAGAGAGGGAGGGAGACAGATGGACAGATGGATAGATATATAGATACTGGTTGGCAGGAATTAGGGATGGCGGGAACCAGAGAGGTAGGTGTAACTATGAGGGCTAGCCAAGGGAGGTCTTTGTGGTGCTGAAAAAGTTCTGTGTCTTGACTGTGGTGCGAGTCACGCAGATCTGCACAGGATAAAATGACAACGCTGCTACTGTCGACTGCCTGGCTTTAATATTGTACTTTAACATAAGATGGGCTTCCCTGGTGGCTCAGATGGTAGAGAATCTGCCTGCAATGCGTGAGACCCAGGTTCAATCCCTGGGTCAGGAAGATCCCCTGGAGGAGGAAATGGAACCCACTCCAGTATTCTTGCCAGGAGAATCCCATGGACAGAGGAGCCTGGTGGACTACAGTCCATGAGGTTGCAAAAAGTTGGACACAACTGAGCATCTTTCACTCATAAAGGTAGGACCTCTGGGGAAAGGTGATCAGTACACAGGACCACTCTATTTTTGCAGTTTCCTGCGAATCTATAACCATTTCAAACTAAAAAAATTTTTTAATCCTTTGCCTCCCTTTGGCAAAACCCAAGTCAACTAGAGGGCTGTCTCCTGAAGATTGAGAGATCGCTCTTGGAAGACAGACCTTCATTTAAGCGCAAGAAAAGTGTGGTGGCTCTGGGCAGAGCAGCAGTGTGGCAGCAGAGGTGGTGAAAACTGAGAGTGGCCACCACCAATGCAGACAAGCGTGCACTAACTACAGAAGGGGGCCAAAACTTGCTGCTGTGTCTTGCAGTGATTCCCAAGTGACCAGTGCTCAGGTGACTAAGTAAGAACCTGGGGAGAGAGCTGGGTGAATGCCAAGAATCTGTGTCCCATGTTTAGAGACTCTGTGGCTCAAGGATACGTTCCAGCCACCTGCGTTGAAAAAGTTCCCTAGTTGATACCTCTTAGCTTAAGGAGCAGCTGATAAAACTGGATCCCAATAGCATCTCAGGAATCCACTACCGTGGGGACTGTAACTCAAGCCCTTGGTTTTCACATGGTTGGTGTGACTCAGAGACAAGCTTTCTACTCATTAAAAACATCCAAAGTGTATACCCTTTTCTGAATGCTATGTATAAACAAATATTACAATGAATTTTTTTCTATTGCCTCTCCTATTTGACTATTTACCAAGCTTCTTATGGAAGAAATATAAACAGCAACATTATTATAGTTACAAATGTTTTAGGATTCAAGGCCATTAAGTACTGCTGCTAAGTTAAGAATGGTTTTGGCTACAAGTAACAAAATCAACCAACCAACAAACAGTAGTCTATTTGTCTCTATAGTAAGAAGTCGAGACATAGGTAGGTCCTTACAGCTTGAGAACTGGAGCTGATATCTTTGTTGTTCTCTTGGCCTTTCCTTCATGGCTCCAGCCTCTCTGCATTCAAGACTGGATAAAAGGGAAGGGGCAGGACCACTGGCATTCTGCTCCTGTCTGACTGGCCGATACAGTAACCCATGGCTACTCCTGATGCAAAGGAAGTTGGAAAATTGTGTATTTTGCTTTAGATGAGAAAGGAAAATGGGGAGGGATTGGGTGTTGGAGAGCTACCCTACAGCGTCTGCCACAGCTTTCAAATTAAATTTTGTCAAACACCATTTAATTAAATCTAGAAACAGCTGATCAGATATATAATAATAAAACTGTCAGAAAATACTGATGTGAAAGTTAGGCATAAAGCTGTCCACTGGCAGTAATTACACAATTTTGTATTGGTCTTTCATTCTCTGTTGGAACTGATTCTAGATGATGAAGAACATCTGTTCCTTCAATCAATTGCCTAGATCAGAGAAAAAAATGGAAAAAAAAATTGTCAAGTTTCACGTATACCTTACATTCTTAAATTGAGTCCTGTCTAGCTTAGCTAAGGCTACAAATTAAATTAACCTCAGTCATAAATATCTTAAATTTCTCTAGATGTGTGTACTCTGTCACGCTCCTCCACACCTGCTCCGGGACTCTTCCAGTCTGTTATCCTCACTGCCGCCAGAGTGATCTTTTAAAAATGCTAAATAGTCTCACCTCCCCACTTCAATAATCTCCCATTATCCTTAGGATAAAGATCCAAGGTCGTTAACCATTACCCACCTCCCCGCTCCCCTTGAGGGCGCCCTGCAGCATGCTCCCTTGCTCTCGGCTCCAGCTGGACCAGCTTGCAGCACCTCAGCCACCCCATGTGCCCTTCCTGCCACAGCTGTCTGCTTTGCTCTTGCCTCCCACTCCCCCTGCCTGGTCACCTCCTGGCCTTCCTTCGGATCTCACTCAGTCATCACTTCCTTGGGGGATGTTTCCTAGACGCTACCCTGCTTCCCCACCCGACTTATATCAAGTTCCCCTTCTTTATAGGAGTGATCAGGGATAAATTTGACACTTATTTCTATGCTTCCTGAGTTAATTTCTGATTCTGCCCTGAAGGCAGAGATCATGCTGTCGCTTAGTGCTACTCAGTGCCTGGCACAGAGTAGGCACCTCATCGGCATCCACTGAACACATGAATTAAAGGCAGCCCAAAGCCACGCTAGTTTGAGTCTCTGTACTCATTCAGTGGCCACAGGCCAGAACTCCCTGATTGGAACTAGACTTCTGATGGTTCCACAACTAAAAAAAAAGGCAGCAGGGGCCAGAGAGCCAGCCCTAATCATAGAACTGTGCCCCCTGCCAGGGTTTGGGTTGAAGCAGTGGTTGAGGGGAAGGTGTGATTTCCATTTCATGATCCTTTATGGGGACACGGTCAGTGCTGACACTGACCATATGCTAGTCATCTCTTTCTTTTTTCTTTTTTTTTTGGGGGGGGGGGGCTGTATTTTTTCCATCCCAATTAGAAAACATGACAGAGCAGGACAATAAGTATATTCTCAGGATGGAGAGCAGGGAAGAAATGGACAGACTCACCTTTGTCCAAAGAGGATGTGAAGCCTATTCTCCAGATTGGTTTCATAGACACTGAATGAGCACCTACCATATGCACCTCTCCAGGTGTTAGGGCACAAGATAAGGGAGGCCCAGTCCCTATTTCAAGTTGTTCACACTGTGCCAAAGAGGACAAGGAAGCACCTTGACTTTGGTAGTTGGTGGGGATTTCTGACCTAAGCCGTGAATGGGATTTTGGCAGACTGAAGGAAGGCAGAAAGTGACAAGACAAGCAGAGGCCCAGAGCGTGTTCTGGGAGGGATGGTACTCTGGGTCTGGCTGCAGCTCAGCCGCCATGTTGAAAGCTTCCAAATGTACACCTCCAGCCCTGGTCCAGCTTGAATCCCTTACTTCTGGTATTGAGGAGTTGCCACCTGCCTGTAATAGAGCTGTCTTCACTTGAAACATAACTTGTCCCTCTTGAATTCATGGTCTTCTCTCCCATATCTTCCTTTTTGTATTCTCTGCTGAAGTGAATGGCACCAACCATCCAGCCAGTTCCAAAATCCTTGGAGTTCCTCCAGCTCTTCACTGCCAGTATGGTAGCCACTAGTCACAGGTAGTGATTACATTTAATTAAATTTAGTTCCTCAGTTGCACTGGCCACATTCCAACTTCTCAGCGGCTCTCTATGGCAGGGGCTATCATATTGGGCAGCACTGATCCTAGTATATTTCCATCTCTGTGGAAAGTTCTATTAGGTATCATTGCTCTAGAATTTTCCCATAACCTCACCACCAACATCTAAATAGTCATAAAGTCTTGTTGAATCTAAGTTCCAAATATCTCTTGAATTTGTATTCTTTTATCCCCTGCTCATATGTACTGCCACTGCCTTAGATGAAAACTTCATGGCCTGCTGTTACCATCACTTGTTAACTGGCCTTTCTCCCTTCATTTTCATCCTTTGCTAATTAATCCCTCACTTCTGCTAAAAAGATACATTTTTCAGAGCGAAAACCTCGTCATGTTGCTCCTAATTTAAAATTCTTGCATGGCTTCCTAGGGCCTTCAGGTGGGGGTCCATGCTCAGCAGCATGGCACCCTCAGCCCTTTGAGAGTTGGGCCCTGGCCGTCTCATCTCCAGCCACCACTCTCTCTGTTTCCCCTGGGCACTAAGCTCTAGCCAGACTAAGTGATTGGTAGATAGGATACTCCCCTTACTTCTCAGGTCCCTCTGCAAAGGCTCTTCACTGCTTCCAAAACGGATTTTACTCATTTTGATTTCCACTGTGCTCTATCTGCCTAACTTCTCTATGACTTTCAGTCCTCATTTCACCTTCTCATGAAACTTTCTGTGACTCCCCCCCACTTTAGGGGTCCCTTATAGTGCAATTAATTCCTCCCTAGCACTATTCCCGACATAATATCCCTTCTACCTTTGTGTGAATGGACTTGTATTTTGATATTCTTTCCCCATGAAACCACTGGGCAAGGGCATCAACTAGACCAGCTGTGGGTTGACACCGCCTCCCCAAAGGGCATTCCCAGTGTTATCCTTCTGAAGACAAGGCAAGGTAATGCACCAGAGATGAGGGCTTGGATGGAGGGTCTGTCTCAAATAGGAGAGGAAATTTCTGTATATCTCTGGACTTTGCCAGCCATGTCTGAGCTTCTGGAAGCTCAGATGAAGCTGGGGGTGCTCTGTGATGACAGGGAAGAAGCATCTCCCACTAGAGGCAGCCCCACAGCAGGGAAGGAGGATATCTCTGAAGGAGTTGGTTCTATTTTGTCAGATTATCTAGTTGCCTACTATGGTATTACTTTTCTGCTTCTCCCTTAACCTTCTGCAAGGTCTCCTTTAAATAGTTCAGCCCAGACTCAGCTGTTATTTGGAGGCTTCAAGGGGGAAAAAATGAGATTATACTTAGGCTAGAGCAATAAAACGGTGCAACTGCCTCTCTGAGGCCAATAGTTGTTGGTGATAATGATTCAGTGGGAGAGATTCCCCCAAAGATGAATCACATGGGAAAAGCAATCATCAAAAGGAGACCAAGCACTCCTCTACTCCACTACCGTCCTGTAAGGATCTGCGTTGGCTTTTACTAAGGAGCTGGAGGGTATTTATTGCCTTGCCCTCCCTCCTGTATTCTCAGTGCACTTTTTACAGGGCTTGCTGTCTCACGGCTCACTGTCTCACAGTTGTTGGGTTTTCTAACATATTATAGGCTCCCTGAAGGCAGGAATTGTGTCTCATCACTCTTTCCTCAGGACTGAGCACAGGGACCAGCATTTGGTGGGAGCCTAATAAAATGCTAGTTGAATAAATAGGTCAGAAGGCCAGTCGCAGTGAAGGCTGAAAAAAGGTGGGGGGCCAGAGGGTGCAGGACCTAAAATGCCACTCTGAACTCCAGGCTGTATGCATCTGGGGGTGGAGATGGTGAAAGAGGCATTAAGTGTTGCAGAACGGTCAGTGTGTGTTTGAGAAAGGTTCTTTTCAGAAGGATATAAAGAATCATCTCAGTATATGGTTGAGGGCAGTGACACTACCAGAAGGTGACAGGAAGATATTTAAAAGATCTAAGAAATTGTGAGAATTATTTGGACTTAAAAAATATTGAAAAATGCATTTTCAAAATCAGAATATAGTTTATAAAAGTCCAGGGAAGATGGAGGAAAATGCATTATTTTAGCTTATGTAGCTGTTAAAATTACCTCTTTAAAGAAATCTCCTTTGGCTTAAAATACACTTTATGCTTTTTCAACCTGGAAATATCATCCACATTACCCTGAAGGAATAATTGTGCTTAAAATTGGCCTGGAAGTTTTCCTTGGAATGAAGGGTCAGTAATTATCCCTATGGAGTAGCTGGAATGATCTAAATATTCAGAAGTGTTCTGACACTTTATACATCATTTCAAGAAAGACTAAGTATAAGCTTCAACTTATATTCATTTCAGTAATCAAATAGAGATATGAAACACAGGAGTGATGAATAGTATCATCACCATTCACTTTAGGTCCACATACCTATATGCATCGGAGAAGGCAATGGCACCCCACTCCAGTACTCTTGCCTGGAAAACCCTGTGGATGGAGGAGCCTGATAGGCTGCAGTCCATGGGGTCGCTAAGAGTTGGACACGACTGAGCGACTTCACTTTCACTTTTCACTTTCATGCATTGGAGAAGGAAATGGCGACCCGCACCAGTTTCTTGCCTGGAGAATCCCAGGGACGGGGGAGCCTGGTGGGCTGCCGTCTCTGGGGTCGCACAGAGTCGGACACGACTGAAGCAACTTAACAGCAGCAGCCTATATGCATCTTGCTAATAATATTCTAATAATTATTACCTGAGACATTTCTATATTTTAAGGGCTTCCCTGGTAGTTCAGATGGTAAAGAATCTACCTGCAATGCAGGAGACCCAGGTTCAATCCCTGGGTCAGGAATATCCCCTGGAGAAGTGAATGGCTACCCACTCCACTGTTCTTGCCTGGAGAATCCCATGAATGGTGGACACTGGCTGGCACAGTTCGTGGGGTCTCAGAGTTGGATGGACATGACTGAGTGACTAAGCATGCATGCACATTCCACGGTTTAAATTGCTCCGTAACAAAAAGTTACTTGTAACTTGGATGACTGTCATCTCTTCTCAGTGTTCATGGTTAGTTACTTAAATGGCTTTGTCTCACTTCTGCATCTAAATATATATATACATTATTAAGAGCTATGGTATTATTCACTTTCATTGACAATATCCTTGAGGCTAAAGATCCACAGAAGGATGGATGATGGATGAATGGATGCACAGAACATCGTAATGGCTAATAGTTTCTGTGTTTTTAATAGCTGGCAAGCTTCTTGTGTGTTCAGTCGCTCAGTCGTGTGTGTCTCTTTGTGACCCCATGGACTGTGGCCTGCCATGCTCCTCTGTCCTCAGAATTTTCCAGGCAGGAATACCGGAGTGGGTTGCCATTTCTTTCTCCAAGCAAGCTTCTTATGAAATACTTTTTCTAAATATATTTGTCTATAGTATTTGTATTACTTTTGTTTTTTTAATTGTTTTTAGTTTATTCGTAGACTAGGTACAAATACCCAAATATTTTTGAACCACATTTTAACATATATAAATATTACATAGACAAACTTAAAATGCACATACCCAAAAGCCACATATTTTTTATCTAGATACGGAGCAGCCTGTAGTGTGATATAGAATTGTGACCCATTGCTGTGACGGCCTTTGTTGACCATTCCAAGAACTCCCCTTTTATTATGAGGAACTGAGAAGTTTTCATCTAGAAAAGATAATACATAGTAGGTTATTAAAATATTTATTTTCTTGGCTGACTGTAACACATAGAGCACAAACAGAATGCTTGGTTACAAGGATTCACAATCATATTTATCAATATATTCCAAATTGTAAATATTCTATTTGTTTCATATAACTTTCACTCAACTAGGCTGTTAAAAAAGATAAGCTGGAAAGTCTTATTAGAACTATTTAAACATTTACCTTTAGTTTATCATTAGCATCATTAAAAACAAGTGTGGTAAGAAAATTGATAACGTAAAAGCAAAAACTTGAAATTAAAAATGTAAAAGGAAGTGCATACTTTTTTTAGGAATTAAAGTCAGTAAACATTCTTGTATTGTTTTGACAGTAATATGCAAACTACCAATGTGATTATTAAAAATGCCTCCTTGGAGATACCTTTCATGGACAGAGCCTTCCCTTCACAGCATCTTCTACAGGCCTCTATTGTAGTCTTTAAAATACCCTGTAATTGTTCACAGGTTGTTTCCTGTTTGTGAAGGCAGGGATATCTCATCATACCTTTTATCCCCAGGGCCACCTAGCTCGCACATGTGTGACCTTAAATATTGATGATGAAAATAATTTATGCTTATTGTTAGTAGTCTTTAAGTAAATTTTCATCTCAAACCTTACATGGATTGACCAAGATTTTGTGGAAAGTGATTTTTTTTTAGCAGAAGATTTAACAAGTAAAAAGAATTATACGGTGATTATCAGACCACCATTTGCAGGAAGAACCATTTCCAGCATGAAATAAGATTTGCCTCCAAACTCAAAAACACAGAAGGAAGTAATAGAAGAGAAATTAAGTAAAAGTTTTCATTCAGGAACTATATCAAATTCTGGGGATAATTGAGAGAGGAATATTAACTGTCAAGATTTTCCTAAACTGCAGTTGCTGACTATTCTTATTTTAAGTTTCAAAGCTAAGTCAACGAAACAATTAAGCCATACCCATGGTGGTTACTTTTAGCTTGTTAAATTGCACACTGAATAAAGACCTGAAATCTTATGAAATGCAAATAAAGTATTATTGTGCAAATGTATCTTTGTAATGACATTGATACTCCATATTCATTTTGGTGGAATAGAGAGTAACCCATTAATTTCACAGAAAATGGCATGGCATAAGAAATCTGCCCAAGCAAAGATTCAGAGAATTTTAACAAAATTATTTTTGTCATTGCTTTTAGATATTATGATCAATTTTTCCTAAAATCTGGAATTAGTTGGAAAGAAAATTTATAGAGTTGTAACATTTTTACCAAAAATTCTGTGATTATGGGAGAACTTTTAAAGCATTAAAGGTGTAACTTTGTTTGAACTAGAAATCAGAATTCAACTGCCGATGAAAATCAGTTTCTGAATTTAATATAAAACTCATTCTGATGTTTATATAATGAAAGCAACTACTACTTTACCAGGTTTAGGGAAATTGCCTTGCATTCTCTCTGGTAAGAGAATAATCAGACAGTTTAGGGGCGTTTGCATATAATTTTCTGAAGACAGTAATGTCAAGTAGAAGTTGGACTTGAATCCTGCAGCATCAGTTTTTTAAACCTACTGCTCTAATTTTACCAGCATCTTTAAATAATAATAGATGTTCACTAATTATTGCTATATAAAAGTAGGTGTGCTACCTAGCATTTTTAAACTGCTGCTTCAATGAATTATTTTTTATATTTTTAAATAAATTATAGTTGATTTAAAGTGTATTAGTTTCAGGTGTGCAGCATAGTGATTGAGTATTCTTACAGATTATATTCCATTAGAAGTTATTACAAGAAAATGGATATAATACCCTGTGCTATGTAATATGTCCTTGTTGTCTATTTTATACATAGTGGTATGTATCTCTTAATCCTATACCCGACCTTGTCCCTCCCTGCTTCCCTCTCCTCTCTGGTAGCCACTGGTTTGGTTTCTGTATCCATGAGTCTGTCTCTGTATTGCTAAATACCCTTGTTTATATTACTTTTTAGATTGATGTATAAATGGTAACATACAGTATTTGTCTTTCTCTGACTTACTTCACTAAGTATAATACTCTTAGGTCCATCCGCACTGCTGCAAATGACAGTATTTCATTCTTCTTTATGACTGCATGTGTATTGAGAGACGAATATTAACTGTCAAGATTTGCTAAACTGCAATTGCTGACTATTCTTATTTTACATTTCAAAGTTGAGTCAACGAAACAAGCCATATACATGGTGGTTACTTTCATGGTTACGATGTTCAAAATGGAAGATTACACATACATAACACTACAAAAACACATACACATATATATGCACTATATTTCTTTATGTGTGTGTGTGTCTGTTGATGGACACTTAGGTTGCTTCCATATCTGGGCTATTATAAATAGTGCTCCTTTGAACACTGGGGTACATGTATCTTTCTGAATTAGTGTTTTTGTTTTTTTTTTCTGGATATATACCAAGGAGTGATATTGCTGGATCATGTTGTAGTTCTATTTTTAGTTTTTTAAGGAACCTCCATACTGTTCTCCATAGTGTCTATACCAACTACATTCCCATCAACAATATGCAAGTGTTCTTTTTTCTCCACACCCTCTCTAACATTTGTTATTTGTAGATTTTTTTATGATGGTCATTCTGACTGATGTGAAGTGATATCTCAATGAATCAGTCATTTTGATTTATATTTCTCTACCCCATGGACTATAGCCCACCAGGCTCCTCTGTCCATGGAATTCTCTAGGCAAGAATACAGGAGTGGGTAGCCATTCACTTCTCCAGGGGATCTTCCTGACCCAGGGATCGAACTCGCTCCCCTCATTGCAGGCAAATTCTTTGCCTTCTGAACCACCAGGGAAGCCCCAGTGATTAGTGATACAGAGCATCTTTTCCTGTGCCTGTTGGCCATCTGTATATCTTCTTTGGAAAAATGTCTATGAAGGTCTTCTGCCCATTTGATAGGGTTGTTTGGGGTTTTTTGAAATTGAATTGTATGAACTGTTTATATGTTCTGGATATTAAACCCTTATCAGTCATATCGTTCACAAATATTTTATTCTATTCAGTAGGTTGTCTTTATTTTTGTAGATGGTTTACACTGCTGTGCAAAACTTTAAAGTTTAATTAGGCTATTTATTTTCACTTTTATTTCTTTTGCCTTAAGAAACAGATACAAAGATGCAAAGCAACCTACAGATTTAATGCATTCCCTATCAAAATACCTATGACATTTTTCACAGAACTAGAAAAAATTCTGTGGAACAACAAAAAATTTTACAGAACCACAAAATATCCCAAATTGCCAAAGCAACCTTGGGAAAAAAAGAATAAAGCTGGAGGTATCACCCCCTCAAACTTCAAACTATACTTTAAAACTACAGTTATCAAAACAGCCATGGTACAAGTGCAAAAACAGACACACAGATCAATGGAGCAGAATAAAGACCCAGCAATAAATCCATGGTCAATTAATCTATGACAAAGAAGGCAAGAATATACAATGGAGAGAAGAAAATCTCTTCAATAAGTGGTGCTGGGAAAACTGGACAGCTACTTGTAAAACAAGATTAGAATACACCGTCATGCCCTCAAACTATATACAAAAATAAACTCAAAATGGATTAAAGACTTCAATGTAAAATCTGAAACCATAAAACTCCTAGAAGAGAACATGGGCACAACATTCTTTGGCACTGAAATATTTATTTTAAAACATGTTGACTCTGTGCATGACATTAGGAATAAAAAGCCAAGTGTTCATCAATACATGAATGGATAAAATCTTTAAGAATTTTCATAGTATTAAACCAGGAAAATGAAGAGAATTCCCGCTGTGACAACATGGACAAAGTTGATAGGCAGTGATGAACAAAGGAAAGGACACAGAGCACCCGCCATACAAGTCCACTCATTACTGTTGCTCAGTTGCTGCAGACTCTGCAGCCCCATGGACTGCAGCATGCCAGGCTTCCCTGTGCTGCTCTGTTTCCTGGAGTTTGCCCAAACTCATATCCACTGGATCAGTGATGCCATCCAACCATCTCTTCCTCTGTCGCCCCCTTCTACTCCTGCCCTCAATTTTTCCCAGCATCAGAGTCCTTTCCAGTGAGTCGGCTCTTCACATCAGGTGGCCAAAGTATTAGAGCTTCATCTTCAGCATCAGTCCTCCAGTGAATATTCAGGGTTGAAGTGAAGTGTTAGTTGCTCAGTCATGTCTAACTCTTTGTGACCCCATGGACTGTAGCTCTTGGGCTCCTCTGTCCATGGAATTCTCCAGGCAAGGATCCTGGAGTGTGTAGCCATTCCCTTCTCTAGGGGATCTTACCCCTCTGTGCCCCCGACCCCGCACCCAGGGATTGAACCTGGGTCTCCTGCATTGCAGCCCAATTCTTTGCTGTCTGAGCCACAAGGGAAGCCCAAGTCCACTTTATATAAAACCAAAAATAGGAAAAACTTAATTTTTTTAATTTAGGAATTTATGCATGGAGAATCCCATGGACCAAGGAGCCTGGCAGGCTACAGTCCATGGGGTTGCAAAGAGTTGGCTTAAGCGACTTAAGCGACTTAGCATGCACGCATGCATGAGTGGTAAAACTAACAAAAAAAGAAAGGGAAAAGTTAGGTTAGAGGCTACCTCTAAGAGGGAGATGGAGTTATTATTGAGGATGGGCAGATGAGGTGCTTCTGGCATGCTGGTGGTTCTTTCTTGACAAGGATAGTAATATAAAGGGTTGCTTTATAATTAGTTTTAAATTGTATATATGAAATTTATATATATATTATAAATCTCAGAATTAAAAAAAAGTAGCCCTTAAGTGGCTACCCAGCCATATTATCTTCAGTTCTTAATTCTACCAAAAAATACTTTTGTACAACTTTAAGTTGCATTATTGAATATTAACAGTGCATCAGGCGCTCTGCTTTTTGTTAATGTCTGCTGCTGCTGCTACTGCTAAGTCGCGTCAGTCGTGTCCAACTCTGTGCGACCCCATAGATGGCAGCCCACCAGGCTCCTCTGTCCCTGGGATTCTCCAGGCAAGACACTGGAGTGGGTTGCCATTTCCTTGTCCAGTTGTTAATGTCTACTTACATTTAAAGGTGATCTAGGAATTAGACAAATGGAATTTAAGTGCTGTATCTGTTTGTTAGAGCACATGCTAATATTAAGAAACTGGTCTACTTAAAGTAATAAGGATAATCCAGTATTTAAATACATTACTGACTTCCCTAGTGGTGCAGTGGTTAAGAGTCCACCTGCCAATGCAGGGGTCACAGATTCAGTCCCTGGTCCTGGAAGATTCCCCATGCTGCGGAGAAGCTATGCCCGTGCACCACAGCTACTGAGCCTGTGCTCTGGAGCCCATGAACTAAACTCCCGAACCGCATGCAGCAACTGCTGAAGCCTGCATGCTTAGAGCCCATGCTCTGCAACAAGAGAAGCCACTGCAGTGAGAAGCCTGCTCACCGTAATGAAGAGTAGCCCCTGTCCACCACAGCTAGAGAAAGCCCTCGCAAAGCATCAAGGACCCAGCACAGCCAAAATGAATAAAATTATTTAAAAATACATATATCCTTTCTTTTCTTCTGCTGTTCACATAAATAGCCTTTTCTCTAGTCAGCCCAAGCCATGGAGTCACCAATCCTTTGAGAGTGGGAAGGATTAGGGATATTATACAAGGAATACAAAGCAGGGGAAGAGTTGATATTTAGCTTCTAACATTCACAACAGGATCTGGGAAGACAAAAAAAAGTTGTGATTCAAAATAAAGCAAAACAAGGCTTCCCTGGTGGCTCAGTGGTTAAGAATCTGCCTGCTAATGCAGGAGACGCGGCTTTAATCCCTGGTCCGGGAAGATCCCACAAGCTGCGGGGAAGCTAGGCCCGTGCACCACAACTACTGAGCCTGTGCTCTGGAGCCCATGAACTACAACTCCCGAGCCTGCACGCAGCAACTGCTGAAGCCTGCATGCTTAGAGCCCCCGCTCTGCAACAATCTGCCTGCCAATGCAGGAGACGCGGCTTCAATCCCTGGTCTGGGAAGATCCCACATGCTGTGGAACAAATAAGCCCACGTGCCACAACTACCGAGCTTGTGCTCTGGAGCCCAGGAACCACGACTACTGAGCCTAAGCCCCACAACCTACTGAAGCCCACATGCTCTAGAGCCTGTGCTCTGCAACCAGAGAAGCCACCACAAGGAGAAGCCTTCATGCCGCAACTAGAGAAAAACCCACGCAGCAACAAAGACCCAGCACAGCCAAAAATAAATAAAAAATTATTCAAAATAAAGCAAAACAGACTTTCCTCAAGTTAAAGACTAACCAATTTATAAAACAATTATATAAAATTTATTTCATTCTTTTAAATTCACTGTGTTAAGCTTAACAAAAGTGATTTTTGTGGTTATAACTTTTTAAGAAGCCCTGGGTTTTAACTGTGCATCTCATGGAAGTAACAGTCCAGTGAGAGAACGCAGAAGAAGGTCTGGCTGTCGATGTATTAACTAACATTCCATGGGGCTGGGGGAGGGTGAGTCTGCATGAAGAGGGAACCCGTGCTGTAGCTGTTTTGAATACTGGCCCCACATTCTGTCTTTCATCCATTTATCTTTCCTTTGGGAGCATCTCTTCACTTGACAGTGTACTGAATTCCCGATTCTGCACTGCCAGACAAACAGGAATGAAAGCTTCCCTAAGCCCACCAGGCTCCCTGGGCACCAGAGGAGCCAGGCCTCCAGCTGGAGAGGAAATCCCCACACTATCTAATGCGGGCGAAAGGGAATGGATGGAGGCATGGGGATGTCCAGAGGGACAAGTGAGCAGATGAGCCAAGAGATCGATCTCCCAGACAGAAGACCCAGGCTCTGCCTGGGACTGCACTTCCAAGCAGAAAGAGTTTGGGTGATCTGATAATGGCTGTGGGGTGGAGAAGTTTGGTGGACCCTGATGGGAGATTAAGGATTTCAGGAAAGCTGCCCAAATGCCCTTTCCTCGTCTGCAATGTCTTATTTTAAGCCCTAGCTCAGAGCTTCTCTGGTCAGCACCCTCAGCTCTCCCAGGCAGTTGTTTCCTGATTCTCTGGCTTCTTCCTCTGTAAAGGCATTGGGCACCACTCCAGTACTTTTATCTGTTTAAACATCTGTCTGTTTAAACATCTGAAATCCTTAAGGGTGGAAACTTTGTCATAACATCTATGTTTCCTAAGGTCCTAAGCACCATGTTGGCACCTAAGAATTTAAAGTTATATGAGCAAATAAATGAGTGGTGTCACTTGCATGATTTCATTTGATAAAGCTGTCTCCGCATGAATTTAGAAGGAAAACTAGCTCTTACTTTTCCTGTTCTCTTTGGCCATTGATTCAATATGATTATTTAAAAAAAAAAACTTTTCATTCTATTAAAATATAGACACAAAAAGCCTTGTAAAACTAATATATAGTTAGAGTTATTGTTAAGGTTATTATAAGGCAAATACCCTTTTAAACACCATTCAGGCCAAGAAAAAGAACTTTGCCAGCCTTCCCCAGAGTCTCTTGTCAAGTCCCTCTCCCCCTCCAAAAGCATGTACTTAATGTTTTATGTAACTCACATAGAGTTTTACCATCCAAGTATGCCTCCCTAGGCACTATAGTTCAATCTCTCTCATTTTACCAGACTTGTGATGCCTTTTAAATCTCTCTTTATCCACAGGTTTCCTCTCTGTCCCTTTCTTTTCCTTGCACTGTATCTGTTCCTGAACCTGAGCTAGTTCACCTTTAGGATTTCTCCCAGGCTGGAATCTGCCAATTGCATACACACGGTGCAGTTCAGCAGGTTTCTCTTGTTCCTGTCCTGTCAGTTCTGTGTGAATGCTTGTGTTGAAGATGCATATTGCTTCACTTTGATTGATACGTGAGGGAGGGAATGACTTGAGCATGATGAAGCTCACCCCTGCTTAATGTGCCGTTCTCTCCGGGAGAACCACCAGGTAACAATGGCCTTCACTGAACTGAGCCTGCTGCCCAGGAGCACAGACACCTCAGACGTGACCAACCACCTTGGTCACTACATGTGAGTCGCGTCCACCCACATCTGGAGTTACAGCCTCCCTCCGACTGCAGAGAACGCTCCTGCCGCCACCTCCAGATCACTCACAAGATGCAGCTCTTCCCACACCGCCTCCACAGACATCAGGGGCTTTTCAGGGTAAAGTGCCTTATTTATTATCACACTGATGTGTTTCTTGACCACATAAAACATACAAAACTATGTTACTGTTTTTATTGCGAACTTATTTTTTAATATGTCACCGAGGAATTTTTTTTTTACCTCAGTTATGGCATCAGTCAGCCCTGTGGTTTTTACTGTGTGGTTTGACAAAGCACAGAGATCTTTGAAGAACATATTACTAGCAGAACTGGTTGCATTTCTCACAAACTGGATGCTGGGTCCAAAAGCTTCATCGGGCTCATGTTCTATGCCTTTGGTAGTGTGTTCTCTCAGCAGAAGGCCCAACTGTCTGACTGTCCCTGTTCTTGTGAAGGCAGTAGATTCTGATGCAGCAAATGCCCACATCCATTATTTCACTGGGGGCAGCAAAGTGGTGATATTCTAATTTCCTTTTCACTGTTAATTGGAATTCTTTTATAACAAGATGTTTCCCCTTATCTATGATTTAGTATAGTTCCTATAGGAGAGGCAAGAGAAATGCTTGATTTTTACCTATATTTATCATTTTCAAGACAATGAATTCATTTCCTATCATTTCCCCGAAGGTAAACAAGTAGGATTTATTTTACAGTATCATTATGAACTCATGGATTTAAAATCTTTGTTGGGTTTCAGTTAGCTGCAATTACCACTCAAATTACTCCATCTTTGACCAGTGAGAGACTCTTCAAATTGACTCCTGAGCCCTTTGCCATGACCCCAGTAAACTTTTAATAGTGCTCTTGGCTAGGTCATGACAGCATGACTGAACATGAGCTTCCACGCTCATTTTGAAATTTCCTGTCTCAAAACTGGAATCTGCCATGTTTTCCAGAGACCCTGGTTTATTTAAGCATGAAATGACATTTTAAAACAACAATCTAAATTCCAGGAGAATGTATCACTACGGGGCTGGTCACTGTAGATAAATTCCATGGCCAGAACTAAGATATAGATACAATACTTCTTGAGTTTAACAGGATATTTCCAATTCATATTCAGGACTATGGAATATTTTACTTGTTAACCTCTATTATATTTCATCTGTATTTCCTTTCTTCCACAATGAAGATTCTAACTCTGAAGGACAGGAAATTATAAAATTAGAATATCTCATAATTACTTGTTTTTTCCTTCATTGTATATACAACAATCTCAGTATAATACAATTATCACCAGTAAAATTTAACTGAAAGTAGTTTAAAATTTTGTGTATATTCTCCCCATTTCTTTCATTTTAAAAAAATTGTTAGACTAAGCATATAGTCATTATATATCATACTCTCACCCTTTTATTCCTCATTAAATTTTAGTTTTATAAGTAATTATGTGATTAATGCTCACCACCAATTCTTCTGTCAGGATCCCTCTTGTAATCTGGCTGAATGAAACTCATTTTGCAGTCATTGATTCCTCAGGAACGACCCATGACAACACTATTCCCTGAAGTTTTACATACTGATAACTCTGTGTGCCCTTTAAAATTCACATTCAGTTTGACTGGATATAAAGCCCCCAGGTCACATTTCATTTTAATTGAGCATCATAAATATATTACTCAGTTTTCTTCTGGCATAAGAATATGATGATAATGTACTTTTCTTTCCCTTATAAATCACTTACTGTTTTTGTCTAACTGCCCAAAGATTCTTTTTTCTTTTTCTTTACTATCTAATAATATTAGTAAAATATGCCTGGTGTTGGTTGTTCTGGTTCAGCATTGTCAGGTAGCTGTCTGTTCTTTCCGTAAGTAGTTTCAGGTTTTTAAAAAGATATTTTTACTTGAGGTATGAACATGCAGTAAAATGCATATATTTTAGATGTTCGGTTTGATGCATTTTGACAGTTGGGTATAGTTGTGTCACCACCACCCAAACAAAATACAGACTATCAGATCCTTTTTTATTTCAGGAAAGCTTTTTAAAATTATGATTTTTAGTATCTGTTCCATTCCCTTCTATTGGTTTAATTCCTTAAGGATACTTATCATCTGTATGCTGGATCTTCTTTCTGTATCACTTTGTTGTAAATCCTTTTCATCTTTATTCATCTCGTTTTGGTTTAAAAAATGTTTTTCTCCTTCTGCCTTTTGCTTCTTTTAATACACATATCAGTTGTTTTTATTTGGTCTTGTGTTCCTTATAATTTGCTCATTTCTGGAATTTTCTTTTATTGTTAATTCTTTTATTCAGTTCTGTAAACAACCTCGTATCTGAGGTTTTCGAATTCTGATTTACGAGTTTTGTCCTGTCGTATCATTTTCTTTTTGCCTTTTATAGCTTATTTTGAAATCAGTTTGACCTGTGAGCTTTCTTTCTATGGTGCTTTCATTATCTGTAGTTATATGACTATGCACCTTTTTTTTTTTCCCAAGAAAATTTCTGCTGCTTTCTAATGCAACTTTATTTTTATGCAGAATTAGTCTCCCTCAGTGTTTAGAAGGAGGTGTGGCTTTAGAAGGAAGGTAGTTTCCCGACTTCACAAACTCCCTCTAGTGCTGTTTTCGTGTGTTGGTCATCTGTGTGGCAGCTTGGTTTCTGGGATTCCTAGCTCTGTTCCCTTTCCCTCTTCATCACTGTTACCCCCATACTTGCTTAATTTTGATTCCATTCCCAGCACTTCTTCTCAGTGTGGGCCTGTCCTGGAACAGAGGGCTTTCAGATCAGTTTTGAGAGTTCACAAAAGTTTGACTGCTCTGGCCTCAAGCCTTATGAGGGGTCCCATGCACTACCCTGCTCTTGCATATTGTGGGGTTTTATATCCTCAGCTCTGACAAAAATGTCCTGCTTTCACTCACATCCATGCTAATACCATGCGGATTGTGTGACTGTTGGTAGTTTGACCTCACCTGTTTATATTTGAAATTCATGTAGATACCTTGCATGTAGTTTTGTTGTGTTATCCATGGGTCTTTAGTTTTCCCATCGAGTTTTTTGTCTATTTTTAGGTTGGGATTTCAAAAAATTAAAAAACTATGCCACTACCACTACCATCTTCCCAGGATCCCCAATGGCAATCTTAGTAGGATGGTTATCAGGTACCAATTCTAAGTATGAGCATAGCAAAGTACAAGCCTTAAAAATATAAATTCCCTTCTACCCTTACAATCCTAATTTTAGAAACTTATTCTAAAGAAATAATACAACAAGGCAAGTGAAAGAAAGTACAAAGCTGTTCTGAACTGGACTGGGGGGCCTCCCCACTCACCCCATTTCTAACTCCCACTTCTGGCATGTGTCCTTGTAGTGTATCACTCCAAACGCTCTCTTTTTTCAGATCGTGAAATTGTCCAGTCCTGTTAAATTTGAATAATCAATTAAAATATGACTGACAAAATTTAGAGACACATACCTTCAAATGTTGGTCCATAAATTGACTCTCCATTATCTCCTTTCCCAGCAACTATATCTGAGAAATAACAGTAAATAAACATTAAAATTCTGAAACTAAAAAAGAGATAATGGCAGGGGAAAATGCTTTAAATTATGATTCCATTTATAACAATAACTAGAGCAAGTGATCTAATTGTTCAGTGTCTATACCATGAAAATACTTCTATAATGATTTCACTTGTATTTTGTAAGTACTTTAACATTCCTGATCCCTTTTTTTTCCCCTCATAACTCCCAAGTAGGCTAAATTTAATGTAAAGCCTTTGAAATGATGAAGTATTAAATTATAATTGTGGCCAGAATTTAAATTAAGTGTGTTCATATAGGTTCGACTTATTTCACAAGTTATTCCATGGTTGATCTTACTTTTCAGATAAAAAATGGAAAGATTTAGCTGAGGATGACACAGGAACAGTGAGGTCTTTTTAACACAAGAATGAAAATAGATGCTCCAAAAAGAATTAATGTTCAAATTTTTATTCTTTGGAACTCTGTAGTGATAACTCATTTATCTGGTGTTTTAGAACTGAAGTTCCTTTGCAATATGAAGATTTTTAAATGGTATTTATAGAACCTGTTTCACATTATATGCATTATATGCATATTTTGGCTTAGGCAGTGATCCTACTATAAAACTCCTCTTTGCACAGCTACAACAGAAGCAAGGCTTTCTGTAGTGAAACTAGAGGTCTCCGAGGTCTGTGCTCTCCCCTCAGCCCCTTTCCTTCTTTCAGCCCTTTAGACGGCCTCCTCGAATAATGTGCAATAAATAATGCTGAAGAACTGGCCCATTTAAACTCAGTATGAGTGCTTTATCATAAAAGTATCTGTGCTATTTAAAGAAATCTGATGCAACAGCAAGCATGTGAAGAGAATTTATGCAGGAAAGGGGCATATAGAGTTTAAATTATACTACTCATAAAGCTGGTTCAAAAGTTAACTGATAAACCTTTAAGTCTTCAACCTATTCTGCCATATATATACTTCCTTCCTGCCACTCCCACCGCATTCACCACACAGCCCAAGGCTGTTCTCAGAAGCCTGCTGCAGTGGCCACAGGCTAAATCCGGGTTTGGAGAAGATGCATGACCTCTAGCACCAATTCCTTCCTGTGCCAGTTTGCTTTGCTTGGTGAACCTGCCCAGGTGATTCCCCTGTCTGCTGACTTATGTAAATACCAGTGACACTCCCTTGCTTTCTCTCTCCAACACTTGTCACTACTCTTGCCCTTTGCTTCTGATCTCCCAGGTGAATATTTTATATTGACACCATGTCAGTCGGTATTTAATATTTTTTGTGACCATAACCCACCCCTTTGAATTCAGCTCTGGGATATCTTCTATACTTCTGACAACAGATTCAGCAATGCAGAACAGTGGTTAAAGGTAAACTCCAAAGTCAGATGATTTTTATTTTGATCTTGATGTTGGTTACCTTTCCCAACACTGTTTCCTCATCTGCTATAGACAGAGATGATGGGAAATGCCTCCCAGGTAGTTCTGAGTGTGAAGTGCAGTAATGTAGGGAGAGCACTACACATGGACATAACCAGACGGTCAACACTGAAATCAGATTGATTATATTCTTTGCAGCCAAAGATGGAGAAGCTCTATACAGTCAGCAAAAACAAGACTGGGAGCTGACTGTGGCCCAGATCATGAGCTCCCTATTGCCAAATTCAGACTTAAATTGAAGAAAGTAGGGAAAACCACTAGACCATTCAGGTGACCTAAATCAAATTGTTTATGATTATACACTGGAAGTGAGAAATACATTTAAAGGACCAGATCTGATAGACAGAGTGCCTGATGAACTATGGATGGAGGTTCATGACATTGTACAGGAGACAGGGATCAAGACCATCCCCATGGAAGAGAAATGCAAAAAAGCAAAATGGCTGTCTGGGGAGGCCTTACAAATAGCTGTGAAAAGAAGAGAAGCCAAAAGCAAAGGAGAAAAGGAAAGATATAAGCATCTGAATGCAGAGTTCCAAAGAATAGCAAGGAGAGATAAGAAAGCCTTCCTCAGCAATCAATGCAAAGAAATAGAGGAAAACAACAGAATGGGAGAGACTAGAGATCTCTTCAAGAAAATTATAGATACCAAGGGAACATTTCATGCAAAGATGGGCTCGATAAACAACAGAAATGGTATGGACCTAACAGAAGCAGAAGATGTTAAGAAGAGGTGGTAAGAATACACAGAAGAACTGTACAAAAAAGATCTTCATGACCCAGATAATCACGATGGTGTAATCACTGACCTAGAGCCAGACATCCTGGAATGTGAAGTCAAGTGGGCCTTAGAAAGCATCACTACGAACAAAGCTAGTGGAGGTGATGGAATTCCAGTGGAGCTATTTCAAATCCTGAAAGATGATGCTGTGAAAGTGCTGCAACTCAATATGCCAGCAAATTTGGAAAACTCAGCAGTGGCCACAGGACTGGAAAAGGTCAGTTTTCCTTCCAATCCCAAAGAAAGGCAATGCCAAAGAATGTTCAAACTAGCACACAATTGCAGTCATCTCACACGCTAGTAAAGTAATGCTCAAAATTCTCCAAGCCAGGCTTCAGCAATACGTGAACCGTGAACTTCCAGATGTTCAAGCTGGTTTTAGAAAAGGCAGAGGAACCAGAGATCAAATTGCCAACCTTCGGTGGATCATGGAAAAAGCAAGAGAGTTCCAGAAAAACATCTATTTCTGCTTTCTTGACTATGCCAAAGCCTTTGACTGTGTGGATCACAACAAACTGTGGAACATTCTGAAAGAGATGGGAATACCAGACCACCTGCCCTGCCTCTTGAGAAACCTATATGCAGGTCAGGAAGCAACAGTTAGAACTTGACATGGAACAACAGACTGGTTCCAAATAGGAAAAGGAGTACGTCAAGGCTGTATATTGTCACCCTGCTTATTTAACTTATATGCAGAGTACATCATGAGAAATGCTGGACTGGAAGAAACACAAGCTGGAATCAAGATTGCTGGGAGAAATATCAATAACCTCAGATATGCAGATGACACCACCCTTATGGCAGAAAGTGAAGAGGACCTAAAAAGCCTCTTGATGAAAGTGAAAGAGGAGAGTGAAAAGGTTGGCTTAATTAAAGCTCAACATTCAGAAAACTAAGATCATGGCATCTGGTCCCATCACTTCATGGGAACTAGATGGGGAAACAGTGGAAACAGTGTCAGACTTTATTTTTCTGGGCTCCAAAATCACTGCAGATGGTGACTGCAGCCATAAAATTAAAAGACGCTTACTCCTTGGAAGGAAAGTTATGACCAACCTAGATAGCATATTCAAAAGCAGAGACATTACTTTGCCAACAAAGGTCCACATGATTTTTCCAATGGTCATGTATGGATGTGAGAGTTGGACTATGAAGAAAGGTGAGTGCCGAAGAATTGATGCTTTTGAACTGTGGTGTTGGAGAAGACTCTTGAGAGTCCCTTGGACTGCAAGGAGATCCAACCAGTCCATCCTAAAGGAGACCAGTCCTGGGTGTTCATTGGAAGGACTGATGCTGAAGCTGAAACTCCAGTACTTTGGCCACCTCATGCGAAGAGTTGACTCATTGGAAAAGACTGATGCTGGGAGGGATTGGGGGCAGGAGGAGAAGGGGACGACAGAGGATGAGATGGCTGGATGGCATCACTGACTCGATGGACGTGAGTCTGAGTGAACTCCGGGAGTTGGTGATGGTCAGGGAGGCCTGGCGTGCTGCGATTCATGGGTCACAAAGAGTTGGACGTGACTGAGCAACTGAACTGAACTGAGGGAGAGCACATGTATGGTGACTGGCAGAGTATCATGCGCCTTCATTAGTGGCCATTATTATTGTGCATCATCACATACTTACGGAATGCATCTTCTCATTATCATTTTCACTATCATTCTGATGACCATGATGATGATAAAATATATTAAAGTAAATCTCAAGAGATCCTTCTCAAGGCAGTTTGCCTTGTGGGAGCCACAAAGAGGATCCTGCCAAAGTGACTTAACAACTTGGTATCTTCATTAACTTCAACTTTAGAAACAAACAGAATGTATGCTTTCTGTTTATCTTCATTCATTCATTCTTTGAACAAACTTTTAAAAAGCATCTACTAATACTGTATGCTAGGCACTGTTCTCTAACTTGAAGATGTAACAGTGAATGAAATAGATAAAAATCTGTGCATTCATGGAACTTACATTCTACTGAAAAGAAATAGAAAGTTAACAAAGAAGTATTAATAGTATGTCCTGTGGTGAAAAGTGCTAGAAAGAAAAATAAAGCTCGGTAAGGGGACAGGAGAGCAGCCCAGAAAGGGGAGAGGAGAGGTATATGGAGAGGAAGGTGGGAGTTTTTGAACAGGGTGGTCAGGTAATTCCCTCCTGAGATAAGCTCTTAGCAAAAACCAGAAACAGGTCAGGGGGTGATGCAGGGGATATGCAGAGGAATAGCTGGGTGTACATAGCTCTGGCAAAAGAAACAATGAAAGACCTCAGGGCATACATATGCTTGGTATACTTCAGGAACAGCAAGGAGCCCTATGTGTGGAGCAGAATTAGCAAGAGGGAGAGGTCAGATGATGAGATGGGGTCGAGGGAGGAAGAAGACTTTGTAGGGCCTCTTGGTCCCAGCGAGCAAGCAGTAGTGCTTGGAAGCATCCTAAGGCACAACACCAAACCACAGTCAGTTCCTGTACTCCAAAATGCTACCCAAAGCCCTCTGAGAATCTGACATCTGAAGGAGGAGGGTGCTTACGGAGCTTAGCGGTTCAAAATACCATGTCCTTGAATCCTCACCATATCCTGTAATATTATAATTATCCCCATTTTGTGATTAGGAAACTGACTGAGAGATGACAAGTTCCTTATCCAACATGGTGCAACTTACACGTGTCAGTTTGGAGCTGAATCTATTAACCAGAATTTTTTTTCCAAACTCCTTAAACAGCATTGCTTTGTTATCTGAAAACATGAACTGAGACCTATGCAATTTTTGGAAATTTTGCTTCAAATAAATAAATATCATGGTTCACTTTCCCCAAATCCTGGTCTGGCTCACAGGGGTGAGAGGAGGTCTAGCTAAAAACAAAATGGAAACCGCATCTGGAAGATCAGTGACTACAGTGAACTAAGTACCAGGAGACACGGATGTGGGCCCTCTTGAGGATTATCTTATACTAACAAAAATCAAAACAGTCTAAATGTTCACCAATGGGAAACTACTTCAATTGGCATAGCAATAGGATGAAAAACTAGGCAGATCCTAAACATTTTCTATGTCAATATACATAACCACATAAAATTTTTAGGGGCTTCCTTGTTGGCTCATATGCAGGAGACCTGGGTTCAACCCCTGGGCTGGAAAGATCCCCTGGGGGAGGGCATAGCCACCCATTCCAGTATTCTTCTTGGAAAATCCACATGGACAGAGGCACCGGGCAGGCTACAGTCCATGGGGTTGCAGAGTCAGACACGACTGAGCGACTAAGCACAGCATAGCACAATTTTTCATTATATTGCTATGCTGATTTAATTAATTTCCCATTGGTGAACATTTAGACTGTCTTTCACTTTTTGTTAGTATAAGACAATCCTCAAGAGGGCCCATAAAAATTTGATATATTTATGTGTACTGACATGGGCTTTCCCAATGGCTCAGGGGTAATGCAGGAGACTTGGGTTTGATCCCTGGGTTGGGAAGACACCTAACAGGAGGAAATGGCAACCCACTCCAGTATTCTTGCCTGAAAAATCCCATGGACAGAGGAGCCTGGTAGGCTACAGTCCAAAGGGTTGCACAGAGCCAGACATGGCTGAGTAACTGAACACGTGTGTGCACGCACACACACACACACACACATATACTGACATATTTATGTGTACTGACGTGGGCTTTCCCAATGGCTCAGGGGTAATGTAGGAGACTTGGGTTTGATCCCTATGTTGGGAAGACACATAAGAGGAGGAAATGGCAACCCACTCTGGTATTCTTGCCTGAAAATTCCCATGGACAGAGGAGCCTGGTAGGCTACAGTCCAAAGGGCTGCACAGAGCCAGACATGACTGAACGACTGAGTGTGTGTGCACACGCACACACTGAGTGTGCACACACACACACACTGACATATGACCAGGCTTTCCAGGTGGCGCTAGTGGTAAAGAACCCGCCTGCCAATGCAGGAGATGGAAGAGACATGGGTTCGATCCTTGGGTTGGGAAGATCCTCTGGAGCAGGGCATGGCAGCCCATTCCAGTATTCTTGCCTGGAGAATCCTGTGGACAGAGGAGCCTGGCAGGCTACAGTCCATAGGGTCGCAAAAAGGCAGACACGATTGAAGTGACTTAGCACACACCATAAACATTAAGTAGAAAAACAACTGGATTAGAAACAGTACTGGTGATATCTCATTTTGGAGAAGCTGATTTACATACAAGAGCTGATTTATATACAAGATACTTGGATTAAATCTATATTTTTCTCCTCATCAGCCTGAGAATGTTCCAGATTATAGAAAAATAATGAAACATTATTAATTTAAGCCTTTGCATATTTCATCAAGTTCAAGAAAATCTCCTTCCACACTAAACCAATTATTTTTAAATTGCTGCCTGATTGCTCCCTATGGGATATCTCCTAAAAGGCCTCTAAAATTGAATTTTGTGTTGCTAATCAAGGTACCTCCTTTGTGTAAAGCCAAAGGATTGACCTGAAAAGAAAGCAAAGATGGAGACCAAAATGCTTTTGATCTTATTTCAGTTGTAACAGTGTAATATCTTTGGTGAGAAATAAGCTGTTTTTCATTTATTCTGTTTTCAAATTCCTACCTTTAGCATGTTTCTTAAAAGCACTGTATTTTCTATATACTTTATTTTTAGGTGAGCATTTAAAATTATCTTTTGGTTAAAAAAATGTTACCCATCCTACTTTCTAATATCACTTTTTAATCTGGAATATTCCTAGTAACACACTTTAGATTTATTTTAATAATGATGGAATTTTTAAAAAGAGTATGAATATCAATTCATCATTTGACCATCCTTTAAATATATCTATATAACATATAATGTTAAATATATTCTAATTCTATATGAATTTCAAAGAGGCAGATAAACAGAAGTTTGGATATTCGGATTTGATGTTGCAACTAAGTTGTATTTAAGGTTTCAACTTAAATAGTTTAAAAAAACTCACCTCCTCCTTGTACCCAGCCATTCCTTACCACTCGATGGAAAATGGAACCTGTGTAATGTAGCTTGATGCCACTTTGAGAAAACCCTGCTTTTCCTGTGCACAAGATCTGAAAATTTTTACATGTTTTGGGACATGTATCAGAATATAGCTAAAAATAAAGATAAAAGTTTTCAAAGATTAAACATTCTGATAGTCTCACTCTCCCCAACTTATTAAAAAACAACCACCAAAATCCTCTTACCTCAAAAATCAATCTTCCAATTGGATAAAGATCAATAGAAATGTCCAAGAACACAAAATTATGCTATTAAAATTAAAGAGAAGAAGGCAATGCAGGTCAATGTTTTGGAAGAAAGTTTTAGAAGTGACCAAAAATATAACATCATAATGTTTTCTGTGTTAAGATGACTGACAGCATTAACATAGATGATGTAACAGCAAAATTAAATGGATGACTTTAAAAAGTTTGTTTCATTTTATTATACTACAATTTTCTAACTTAAGTAACATGCTTTTTAAAAGCTTTCAGTAGTAAGTCACATTAACCTACCACACAAGACTGAGAACACATGGCCTAGATAGCAACCACATCACAGACTGGGTGTGGAAAGGGACACTGATCAGTCCCTTTGGGAAAAAGAGCAGACTGGGAAGCCTTTTCTTTCCTGAGTAATTCTGGAAAAAGATCCACATGAGGCCATAGATTTGGTTACTGTGTGTTCTGGATTTTGAAAGACTGCACAGATTAGCTAAGCAGAGCCAGGCCACAGTCTCTCTGAGTGGAAAAATAAGACCACTGTATGCATAGGTACTATGCCAGGGGTAGGGAAGAGAGGACGCTGTACCTTTTAGTTCTCTCTTTTATGACCTCATACTCCCAGACGCCCCAAGCTCTTATTTTCAATTGACATCCTTTCTGGTAGAGGCAGCTAACATTTGTGAGCCCTTGTCTAGCCCTACAAAGAGGCACCCAAAATGAAAACACTGTTCTCCATCACAGTGGCATTCATTTTGGTAGCAAACCACATCTAATAGAATACACTGCAACTCTTAGGCACCATTCTCCTACATAAAAATGCTGCCTGATTTAACAAGTACATAATTTGTCCTGCCTTATTAAGAATCTAGGAGGCATAAATGAAATCACTTTTAAATGTATCACTATCATTATTTTATGTTGCTCTAAGCTCTTTTTTTTTCGGAGAAGGCAATGGCAACCCACTCCAGTACTCTTGTCTGGAAAATCCCATGGGCAGAGGAGCCTGGTGGGCTGCAGTCCATGGGGTTGCGAAGAGGTGGACATGACTGAGCAACTTCACTTTCACTTTTCACTTTCATGCATTGGAGAAGGAAATGGCAACCCACTCCAGTGTTCTTGCCTGGAGAATCCCAGGGACGGGGGAGCCTGGTGGGCTGCCATCTATGGGGTCGCACAGAATCGGACACAACTGCAGGAACTTAGCAGCAGCAGCAGCAAGCTCTTTTTTAAATTAAAGACTAAGATAGTATTATAATACCTGGTATCCAGGAATGAAGTATTTATATCCATGCTATTAATAATTATGATTATGTTTGTGCCTCTCTGCTTCTATATTACAAGTTCTTAATCATAAAAGAATATTATAACTTTAAGAGGCATAATATCGTAAACTTCACAGGTTTAGGAGGAAAAAGAGGACATATTGGAAGTTATGATTGACTTCTAAAATGTGTGAGTCCATTCAGGCATTATTAAATTTCCCTGGGCATCAATATATTATCTTTATGTGGTTGTCAAGAGTAGATAATTTTAGAAATCCTAATGAAAACAGAACAAGTGACTTGTAACACAAGGTAATGTCACCTATCAGCCAAACCTAATTATCTACTCTATCATTTCAAACCAGAAGTAAACAAGTCTCCCTGGGTTTAACTCAGCATGAAAAATCTAGCCTCTGGGCAAAAAATCCAAGGGTTTTCTCTAGAATCTGGGTCCTCTTTCCTCAGTCACTAATTAATTCAGGCTGCCATTATTTCTAGCCCGCACTACTCCAGCAGCTTTCCAAATGGCCACCCTGCCATCAAGCTTTCCCTACTCCATGTTTTCCTGCTCCGTGGCCTCAGCCCTAAACTTTTTTCTAAAACACCAAAGAAGGTTATGTCATACTTCTGATGAAAAGTTCTGTTGGCCTGCTTTCTTCTAGATAAAATCTAACTCCCTGGTTAGAGTGGACAGTAAGTTCAACCTTTGCTTAGTGGATCTGGTTTGGGGGTTTTTCTGTTTTTTGTTTTTATAAAACAAAAAAATAGGAAAAGAAAGCAGCTTTCCTATTTGGGAAACTCCTGCACAAGCCTCTGCAGAACATTCTTTCTTTCCCCACCATTTGAGAGCCAGGGTGTAGGCACATAACCTGGGCTTGACTGGTCAGGTGCTTCTGCCTGGGGCCTTCAGCCTCTGGGGAGCCACACAGACCCAAGGAGAACAGAGAAGTTATGCTCAGTGAAGGCGACAGGGAGACCCAAGGGCCAGTAGGCACCCATGGCAGCACCCTGGCTGCACTTGCCTGGGGCGTGACTCTGGCCATGTTTTCCTGCTGCCAGGTCTCCCTTGGTTCCTGCCTTTTTTCCAAAGCTGGTCTCCAACTTTTTTGTCAGTTGTGGATTTACCAACATCCCTCAGTACATATTTTTTCTCCTTAAGTTAATCAGAACAGCTTGGTACTGTTGGCACCAAGAATCCCGACTGATGCTCTCATTTTCCCAGCCTCCTTCCTGCTCATTCAGGCCTCCTTACTGTCCTCTGCCATCCCCAGAGCACACCATGTACTTTGAAACTCTTGGCCCTTTGGGAATGAACTGCTATGAATGTTAAATTCCTCTCCACGCCTTAGAGTTTAGAGCATTTTGCAAGTATACTGTTTATTCAACAAAATATTCACTGAGCACCTCCTATGTTTCAAGTTCTGTTCAAGGCAGTGGCTGAATAAGGGTGAACAAGAGCCAAGGTCTTTGCCATTGCATGGCTCAGATCCTAGCTTTAGGTAGGCACAGGCCACCATGGGCATGCCATGATTTTCAGCATGTGGTAGCTGTTGCTGCAACAAGGTTCCTGAGCAAAACTGCATCCATTTACCAGCCTCACGGAGGTTGCCCATTCCACCCTGATGTCTGTCTCTTGCTCTCTGGACCTCAAGCTTCATGACTGTCGTCTACCATCGGAAACCCCAGGGCCATCACTCGACTGCTCCTCCTGCCGCCTATGCGTCACCTTTCTTCTCAGACTTGCCAGTCTCTCCATGCAGGAGCTCTCACTTAGGCGTTACAACATACTAATCAAAATATTTCATGCTCAAAGTGAGTAAAGGATAGGTTCGACTTTGTCTGAGGGAGGAGGTCTTAATATTTTTAAATAGATGCGAATTAACGCACATAAGCTTCTCGTGGAGAGTCAAAATGTTTGAATAGGGATGCTCTTCTGCCTGTGCCATCTACCTGCTGTGAGATAGGCTGGCTTTACACACCACCAAGCCAAACCCCATCAGTTCTTTGCAACTAGAGATCACAAGTTCATTGAGAACTTAACCTAGTCCTCTACTCTTTTATATTCCCTTTTCTAGGTTTATCAGTAATTAGTGCTTAATATAAATGCTCAAAGATTTCACTATTTTCCTTTTTAAAAAAATTAGTGTAACTTGCCTTGGTGTCTCTTAAGAATTTGGCAGAATAATCCACAGTAAGTGCTTCGTAAAGTGCAGGAGGCTTAAAATCAACTATATCCCACACTTTGTGGGCCCATTTCTGTAGATCAAGTGCATCACCCAGGAGCTTATCATTAATAAAACACATCACATAGGAAGAATATTCCCAGACTTCATTCTTAAGTTCCTGTAAAGGAAAAGGGCCCCCCCCAAAAAAAAAAAATTAATGGGGCATGGGGATGGGGAGTGAACCTTGCTAAACCCACAAGCCAGAGCTTCGATCGATCCCAGGACTGAACCTTTAAAAAAATGTATTTTTTGCCATCTTTCAGAATTTTGCTCTCAAAGGGAATTTAAGAACATTTCAAAATTCTGAAGGTGCTGAAATCAATAACCTAAAAGTAATCCTTAAAATGGTACAATCTTAGAAAATAGATGGTAATCTGGTAATAAAAGTCAATGTGCACAGCATACTTGTTATATATGAATATAAAAACAAAAATGCAGTCCTCTAGCTTCATTTCTGGAGCACATTTTATTGTACGCATACTTGGTTAGGGGTCCTAAATAAGACCTGGTTTTCAATGCCAAGGATGGAGAAGAGTGCTTTTTGATGGAGGGAAGTCAGACCAGGTGAGGAAATGCCTCCTGAGGGCCAGCAGAGTTTCTGGGACACATGAGGGCCATGAGGAAGGGAACTCACCTTCTTTAACACTTTTAAGTCCTAAACCCTTCAAAATTAAGTGTGTAAGTGTTTTCATCCACACAACAGTGACGGCCAGTGTGCTAAACCTCAGTGTGTGGCCGCTGAGTAACGTCACCTCGGAGGAGATCTGGTTTATTAGTACCCAGTGCCAGTCCTGGCAAAACCATGCATCATCTAGGACAGCTGTTCTCCAGTTTTAGTGGGCAGTCAGAATCATAGATTCCTGAGCCCCACCCCAAGTTTCTGATTCTGGGATGGGGACTGAGACTGCATTTTTTTTTTTTTTTTTTTTTTACCAGCATCTCATGAGATGCTTCCAATTTGCCTTGATTCATGGACCTAACATTCCTATGCAATATTGCTCTTTACAGCATCAAACCTTGCTTCTATCACCAGTCCCATCCACAACTGGGTGTTGTTTTTGCTTTGGCTCCATCCCTTCATTCTTTCTGGAGTTATTTCTCCACTGATCACCAGTAGCATATATTGGGCACCTACCGACCTGGGGATGGGGAGTTCATCTTTCAGTGTCCTATCTTTTTGCCTTTTCATACTGTTCATGGGGTTCTCAAGGCAAGAATACTGGTAATGGTTTGGCCTTCCCTTCTCCAGTGGACCACATTCTGTCAGGCTATGGTTTTTCCAATGGTCATGTATGGATGTGAGAGTTGGACCATAAAGAAAGCTGAGAGCCAAAGAATTGATGCTTTTGAACTGTGGCGTTGGAGGACTCTTGAGAGTCCCTTGGATTGCAAGGAGATCCAACCAGTCCATCCTAAAGGAGTCAGTCCTGGGTGTTCATTGGAAGGACTGATGTTGAAGCTGAAACTCCAATACTTTGGCCACCTGATGTGAAGAGCTGACTCATTTGAAAAGACCCTGATGCTGGGAAAGATTGAGGGCAGGAGGAGAAGGGGATGACAGAGGATGAGATGGTTGGATGGCATCATCAACTCAATGGACATGGGTTTGGGTGGACTCTGGGAGTTGGTGATGGACAGGGACGCCTGGCGTGCCATGATTCATGGGGTCGCAAAGAGTCAGACACGACTGAGTGACTGAACTGAACTTAACACGAGATGCTGTTGCTGCTGGTCTGGAGACTGCACTTGAAGAAATGCCAGTTTGGGGAATGGTGTGCCTTTAGCTGCCCACATGCTCCATTCCCGGCTCCTGTCTCAGGAGGAGCTCACTTCCAGTTCCTCGCTTGTTCATGCTGAACTGTCAGTCACTGAGATAGCCCCTGGGTCAGTACTCCCTGGAATGTTTACATTTATCAGGGGTCTCACATTTTACAGGACACAAAACTTGTGTGAAAAAAGAGAGGTAAAGTGTTAACTGTGGATATTTCAGTTAGCCTGGTAGGAGAAATGCAGGAACAGATAGACTTTATTGGGAAGTTGAAGGTTATTACATGCTTTGTCCGGATGTCTTCTACATGTAAGGAGCCCTCACCACCTGCCTCAAGATAGCGGGCTGGACCCGATGGTTTCCAGGGCTTTCCAGCACTAAGATGTATGATGCTCCCTTTTTTGGAGGTGGGGGAAAGGCCTTCCTGAAGGTTCAGAAGCCATCCCTCAGAGTTGGCGTTACATTCTGCTGAAGCATAAGGCCACCTCAGACTAGCCTCATATGTGCTAAGAAGCACTACGTATAACGTAAGACAGTGCTCTTTTTAAAAAACTATGTGTTTGGCTGTGCTGCATCTCAGTTGCAGCACACAGGACCTTTTAGTTGTGGCATGCAGCATCTTTAGTTGTGGCATGCAAACTCTTAGTTGCAGCACGTGGGGATCTAGTTCCCTGATCAGGAATCAAACCCAGGACCCCTGCACTGGCAGTTCAAAGTCTTAGCCACTGGACCTCCAGGGAAGTCCCATGACAGTGCTTTTGTAGGAGAACAAAAGACTGAAGAGGAAGAAGAGGTTAAGGTGGCAAGTATCCAGGAGATGAGGGTCGGGTGGAGGTGGAGAAAAGAAAGACAGGAGTTAACGGGTATGTGGGAAGAAGCAGCAGTAATGACCTAGGAAGCCTCATTCAGCCCCCGTGAGAAAAGCAGAAGAGAACACAAAACATCTCAACGTCAGCAACCCAGACTGACGGGTCAGAAACTGCAGAAGGGAACCCACGCCAGTCTTCCCAGTATGGTGGGAATATGGGAGAGAGTGGGTGCAAACCTCGAAGCATGAAATCATGGCTCTCTTGTAGGTGGAGAAAATGGTAATGATAGGCATTTTAGGAAGTTTGATGATAAAAATTAAGAAAACCATTGTTTTACATTAGAGTGCCCAACTATCTGGGTTTGCCTCAGACCATCCCAGCTTAAATCAACCCTGTATATTCATTGGAAGGACTGATACTGAAGCTGAAGCCCCAAAACTTTGACCACCTGATGCAGAGAGCAACTCATTGGAAAAGACCCTGATTCTGGGAAACATTGAGGGCAGAAAGGAGAAGGGGACAACAGAGGATGAGATGGTTGGATGGCATCACCAGCTCAATGGACCAAACGAACTCTAGGAGATAGTGAAGGAGAGGGAAGCCTGGCAGGCTATAGTCCAGGGGGTTCACAGAGTCAGACATGCCTTAACAACTGAATAACAACAACAATCCCAGCTTTAGCAATGAAATTTGTGCATCCCAGGAAACCCCTCCAATCCAGGCAAACCAGGACCATTGGTCACCATAGCTGTTGTAATGATTAGAGTTAATATTTATAGAAGTCATTAGAATAGAGCCTGGCATATAATAAGCACCATAGGCTAAGTGTTTGTTATATTTCTATTTGAATTCCAATGAAAATGTACTGTGGCTGTGAAAATGGTATGAGACTTAAATAGTATTCTTAACTTTATCTTGCACTATTCATGTGACTGGGGAGACAGTGATCTGGTAAAGCAGCACAGTCTGCATGACAATCATAGGACATCCTCGTGCAGTCAAACACAGGACAATCAAAACTGCTCTGATCAGGAGAAATGCGATCTCATCAGCCAGTGAGAGATGGGGTGGGGCAGGGAAACCAGGACTGGGGCTCTCTACAGGACTGGGCCAGGAGATGTATCCATTCCAGTCTGCCCCCAAACACGAGCTGTAACAGAGCCAGGATGCCACCTTAGAATCCTTCATATCGCACGTTCCAGGCAGCACTACCAGTTAATTAGGGTTGGCATTCAAGAGGAAACCAATCTGCCATCTCTGGATAATCTCTGCCAGCCTTAGGACCTGGGGTCCTCAAGGGGTACTGTTATCAGGAACAGTGCAGAGAAGGAAGCTCCCATTTGGACATGGTTATCCTGTGGGAAGCTGATGCCTGCCCTCAGAGCTCCCCTGGAACCCCCACATGCTCTCCTGCTGTTTCTGTGCTGGACACCACTGAAACCTTCCAGAATTCGGGCCTAAAAGAGTGCCAAGCCATAGTAACCTGAGTGCCAGGGTGTCACAGGAAGTAGGACTAAGTGATATGCAGGGAAAGAGGGGTAGTCATCAGCAAGAGTAAATAGCAGCATTGACAGTGTCAAACTTACCTTTATTGCTTGCCTTCCAAAAGAAAATCCTGGAAGTGTTTTACTTTTTCTTAATATCAGCTTGGTAAAATGACTGAAATAATTTAGGAAAAGTGCATAATTTAGAGAAATAAAATCTATTTGTATGAAAATCACTGCTTTCGTTTTTCCAAAGCAATGCATAGGTAAATAATTCAGGCAAAACTTTGCTCATTTCCCATACCCAAAATATCCTTTACCCTTTTTTTCTCTTGTAGATATTGATGCCATGCAAATTCTTGAACAGGAATTATTATTGGATCTTCAAAATTGGATGGATAATTACTCTTCAGACTCTAGGTTTCAAAACAGAATATTCTTTTAGAGTACATTCTCTTTTAAAGTAGAAATCACTCCCCCTGATTTTTATGGAGTCTTCAGGAAGTTTTACATGGTGTACACCCAAGTCACAAAGTCTGGCTTAGATGCCCCCTGCCAGCTCCCAGAGGGCCCTATGCTTACCTCTTTTGAGTCCCTCCCCAGGCCACACTTATTTGTCTGTCATCTGAAGAGAATAAGCCCCTCGAGGGCAAAGACTACGTCTTAGTTTCCCACTGGCCTCAATATTTGGTACATAGTAGACCATCCACACATAGCAACTGCATAAACAAGTGAACAAATGAGTTTATGCCAACAGTTTTGTGATCGGCCATGTTCTTTTAGGACCAGTTTTTCCCTAAATTAACTCTTACTACATCTCAGTGGAGCCATGATTACTTTTAACTAAAAAAAAAAAAATTTATTACTTTAATTCACTGACATGGAGAATAACCAAAAGATATGGTTGTGGTTATAGCCCCTGGGGAAAAGAGAAGTAAATATTAAATACGTTTTGGTCTAGATATTGAGCATGTATTGACTTAATGTATTTTGTTTTGTCTGTATGTATCAGAGAAAATTCTTTCTGGTTAACAATACCTGTTTAAAAAAAAAGTTTTTTTTAATGTTAATGCTCCTTTTAATGCTATAGTTTGTCTTCTTCTAAAGCAAGAGAAGGCAGTTGAGGTAGCACTCTTCTGAGCAGGTCTGAGGAGTAAATGAACCAACAGGGAAAAGTGTCAGCTGGCTGCTTCTGTCATGGTCTAAGGGGACACTGGCTTAGCACACTTCCTCAAGGGCGGATAGTCCAAGGGGGAGAAAGCCAGGACATGAGCGTACCCTGCCTTGGGACCAGGGGTAGCAGAAGAGGGCAACAGCAATCTGGCCATTGCCTTCCTAGACCACTGTGCCCAACCAACAGCTGATGTGTCCTTTTCCCTCAAATCTAGTGTCTGGGCTCTGAGGCAGTCATACAAGATGACTGCTGTTTCTCACTGAGGGACCACCTGGTATAACTAATAAGCCCAAGAGTTTTCAAATTAAGCATACTTAATCATACTTTCTTCATAATTTGTTCCAGAATGGACTATACTATGTAATGCTACACTTTATAAATCTAAATATTTCAGTTAATTAGGTATCGGAGATTGCCTGCAAGTGATCATGTTGGAAACATATTCAAGGATCCTTTATTAACACAGAACTAACTGAATTTACATTGATATATTTTCATTGAAATATATATATATTTCAATATATATATATTACAGTAAGCAAAAGCTTAAGAAAGTGAAAACCAACATTATTAATAAAATAAAGACATTGTTTTCTTGACTTAGTGTTCTCTCTGACAGGGATGGGCAAGCTGAATAGGAGGCAAAATCTGGACCACTGCCTGTTTTTCTGAGACCTGAGAACTAAGAATAATTTTTAGATTTTTAAACAGTTAAAAAAGAATCACAAGAAGAATCATTTCATGTCATGTGAAATTATATACAAGTCTAATTTCACGGTCCAGAATAAAAATCTTATTGTAAAATCACCATTCATTTACAAACTTTCTATGGCTGCTTTTGCACAAGGACAGAGTTGAGTAGTAATGACTGACAGCCTGTGGCTCCAAAGGCCTAACAATTTTATGTATGGACTTTACAGAAAAAGATCTGCCAACATCTTCTCTACAGTATGAAGAAAACATGCTCCTTCAATAAGGAGCTAAGAAAAAGCAAGAGAAAAAAGTCCCTCCAACTCATTAAATACAGTTGTGGGCCGTATAACTTTGCTGATCCCATCAGCCCAGCTAACACAGACTGTTTTCACAGACTTCTTATCACTTGTTCTCTTCATCTTGAGACTTCACCTATTTCACAAATTAGTCACTATTTCCTGATTTGATATAAACTCAAAACTGTAACTCTGTGGACTTGGAGCAGGCAAGAAGTTAGGAATTTCTTAAGATTTCTTCTATTTGGGAACATTTTGTGTCAACTGATCCAGCTGGGTACTTTGGGAGATAACAAACTTTAATAAGGCTTTGTCCTGTAGTCTAAGTGTAGTTTTGAAGGAGGGAAGCTTGGCCTAATCTTATAACAGCATATGTGGAGCAAACCCCAAAGACATGCTGAATTTTACATTTCAACATTTCACAAACTTCTACATTTCTCCTGTGTTTGGGTTATCGGAGTGTTGCAGCATTGCAGACCTGGCCAAATTCTTTCAGTTCCTTAAAGTGTTTTTCATTTTACAATGTTCTGCATGTTTACAAAGAAATGTCTGGATTCTCCAGAGCATTTGGGGGTCATTTGTTAAGAAATCCCTTAAGCAATAATTCGACTGGGATGTAGTGACTGCTATAGAAAATTTAAGGAAAAAAACAAAAAACAACTCCCCCCGAATGAACAGCTTTCAAAAATCATTTGGGGAAGGAGTTTGTAAAAATTCAGCTAGTTAATGGTAATATTTTTTTAGATTAGAATATCTTTAATTTAGTATAAATTTCTAGTAGATCTAATCAACTGTGTTTTCAATGACATTCAGTTAATGATAATGTTGCTTGTTAAGTATTTTATGAAGTTATATGGTAATATTTTTTTCCACGGAGTTTCAAAAGCTATCATTTCAGTGAAAAATTAATGTGGAATAAAATGTGTGTTAATGTATAGATAGGAATCACCTTCCATTCCCAGCAAGGTTCTGAACGATTCCTTCACTCGAATCTCCCCTTAAAGGCAGCCCTTCTCGAAGTGGAACTCCCGCCCAGACCGGCACTTGTCACCTGCACGCTTCGATCCATTCTGACACAGCCAACCCCAGTCGGGACAACCCTTCCCTGAACCTCGACTCCCGCCACCAGGTGGTGCAAGACCAGGAAGCGGGTCGCATTTGCGGTTTCTTCGCAGTTACCTCAGCGGCGCTCTTAGCGATCTGAAAGCTGGAACTCTTGAAAAGCCCCACCACCTTCACCTGAAGCGGCTGCTCGGGTGGCGACCGCGAGATGCACGGAACCGAGTGCTGCTGGCTCGCCATGCCTGCGCGCGGGGACTCCTGGGGTCACAAACACTGCGCGTCGCCAGGGCAACCACGGCGCGGCCCCGCCCCCGCTGCTCGCGGGGGAAAAGGGGGCGGGGAGAGGGGCGGGGCGACGGGCGGGGCGGTCGGCGAAGGCCCGGCCTTTCCTCAACTTTGCGCCTGTTGCTGTCGAACCGGCGGAGAGGCTGGAGAGGACCCATAGGCAGTCGCCACCAGGGACGAGCTTCAGAGAAAAGGAACGCGGAGTCCACGTCCCGAGTGCCTCAGTCCGGTTCGCCGCTGCCCAGAACCTCCTCTGGGAGCCCCCACCCGGGGAGCCCCCAACCGCCCCCGCCTCTAGGATCCCTCTGGGATCGCCCAGGGTCCTCCAGGGCGGCTGTTGCCTCGGGTCAGCGCCAGACTTTCCGGGTTGGCGCGCCGCCAGGTTGGGGCCCCGCCGGCCGGTTGCCTGGGTAACGCGAGAATCTGCCCCCAGGCGCGTGCACTTGGGCGCCGCGGCCTTCCGGGGAGCGCGGGAGCCGGGCGGCCACCTGTACGCAGTGCCCCGGGAGGACCGCCGCCCGCCCGTGTCCCCCGCCGCGGCCGTCGCTCTGGAGGCCGAACCGTCCCGCGCCGCCCAGCGTCCCCGCCATGAAGCCCAACTTCACCCTGCGACTGAGGGTCTTTAACCTCAACTGCTGGTGAGTGCGCCCCCTCACGCGGGTCTGGGGCCGCGTCCCGCCCGCACCCGCACTGCCAGAGGAAGGAGGCCTTCCTCACATCCGGGCCACGGCGCTCCCCTGCCCTACAGCTTCGGGGTGCGGGGGGCAACCCGCACCTCCACAGCCGGCCCCTGGCCCCAACTCCGGTACTGTCCCGGAGCGCCGAGCGCCCGCAGCCGTCACCTCCCCCCTGCGCTTCTCGTCCTCAGGGGCATTCCCTACCTGAGCAAGCATCGCGCCGACCGCGTGAAGCGCCTGGGAGACTTTCTAAACATGGAGAGCTTCGACCTAGCTCTACTGGAGGAGGTGGGGTGCGGAACCAGGCTGCAGGGGGGCAGCGGCAGTGGGGGCGCTCTCCCAGGGGGAAGGGCCGGGAAGGTATCTTTAACCCCTTCCCCCAGGTGTGGAGTGAACAGGACTTCCAGTACTTGAGACAGAAGCTGTTGCCCACCTACCCAGCTGCACACTACTTCAGGAGGTGAGCAGCCAACTGGCCTGGAAGCCTAGTTTCAGACCTTGAGGTGCTTGGCCTGCCAGCCCCTCCTCCCTATGCTGCCTGCACCCTGCTTCCTCTTCCCCAGCATCCTCTCCTCTGGGTGTGGAAGCAGAAGGTGGAATGAGGAAAATCTAGCTCTACAGCTCATCAGACTTACTCTCAGGCCGTCCTATCACCCCACACAAACAACTAACACTTTGTGAGCTTCCATCAGCTGCAAAAAGAGAAAAAAAATCTGATAAGAGCTGGGGGAAAGGGCTGGGTATTTCTCTCCCTGCTTTTGTGACCACTAACCAGGATTTGGCTTTCAGTGGCATCATTGGCAGTGGTCTCTGTGTCTTCTCCAAACACCCAATCCAGGAATTCACCCAGCATGTCTTCACCCTCAATGGCTACCCCTACATGGTGAGCCTGATCTCGAACTCATCCACCACCCTCCCCCACCTCCACTAACACATGGTAAAGGAGGTAACCTTCCCAGGACTGCAAGGGATGGGCAGAGAGAGGGTTGCAGTGCTCTGAGTTCTGTCCCACTCCTGCCTGCAGATCCATCATTGTGACTGGTTCTGTGGGAAGGCTGTGGGGCTGCTGGTACTCCATCTAAGTGGATTGGTGCTCAATGCCTACGTGACCCACGTGAGTGAAGCCCACAGTGCTTAGGGCTGGGAGAGGCAGCCTGGTCCTGGGAGGGAGAGAGGGGACACCTTTGGTGGAGTCTCCTTGGGGTGAGTTGTAGGGGCAGGATTCCTAAGGTCAGTAGGCAGAGTTCACACATTTTACCAAGCACCATGCCAAATGACAAACTTGATTTACATCTGCCCTTGGGACCTTGAGTCTCACCTGTTACTGTCTCCTCTATCTTTCGCAGCTCCATGCCGAGTACAATCGACAGAAGGACACCTACCTAGCACATCGCGTGGCCCAAGCTTGGGAACTGGCCCAGTTCATCCAGTGTGTGAGCCTGGGCTTAACAGGGGAAATAGGGTGGGATCGAGGGATTGAGTGGTGGCTGTAAGGTCCCACTTTTAGGGCAAAACTGATGAGGGAAGAATTCCTGCCTCACCATCTTGGTTCCTCCAGCCACACATCCAAGAAGGCTGATGTGGTTCTCTTGTGTGGGGACCTCAACTTGCACCCAAAGGACCTGGGCTGCCGCCTGCTGAAAGAGTGGACCGGGCTGCATGATGCCTATCTGGAGACCCGGGACTTCAAGGTGAGGACCTGTCTAATTATTTCCCCACCTACGCCCTCAGCCTCTTTCCCTCCTCCTTCCCCTGCATCCTCACTCAAGCCCACTCTTCACCTAGGGTTCTGAAGAAGGCTGTACAATGGTACCCAAGAACTGCTATGTCAAGCACCAGGAGCTGGGGCCATTTCCCTTAGGCATCCGCATCGACTATGTACTTTATAAGGTCAGGCCTCTCCCCGCCGCACCCACCATGTCTCTTCATCTCTCACCAGGCTGTGCTGATCCTTTGTCCAGCTGGTCTAGTCTTACGTCACTGGCAGCTGGAGAATGGATAGCCAGGAACTGGTTCTCTGGAAACATACTTCCAAATAGAAGTTTCTCTTTGGCTCTTTTCCTAGGCAGTGTCTGGGCTATACATCTTCTGTAAGACTTTCAAAACTACTACAGGCCATGACCCTTACAGCGGCCCCCCCTTCTCTGATCATGAGGCCCTGATGGCTACCCTGTGTGTGAGACACAGCCCCCCGCAGCACAACCCCAGCCCTACCCATGGTGAGTCATCCGCATCCTTTTCTTTGGCACTTCCGCACCACAGGTACGCCCTCCACTCTGACTGTTATTCTGCCTCCCCACTCTCCTGCCTTGTAGGACCAGCAGAGAGCTCGCCGTTGACCAGTGTGCTAAGGGAGGCCTGGGCAGAAGTGGACCAGGGCATGGCCCAGGCTCACTGGTGGGCCACCATGGCCGGCTATGCAGTTGGTCTAGGGCTTCTTCTCCTAGCGTTGCTGTGTGCCCTGGCGGCCGGAGGATGGATCAGGGAAGCTGCTCTACTGCTCTGGACCCCCAGCGTAGGACTGGTGCTGGGGGCAGGTGCCTTCTACCTCTTCCATGTGCAGGAGGCCAAGGGCTTGTGTAGGACCCGGGCCGAGCTTCAGCATGTGCTGGGAAGGGCAAGAGAGGCCCAGGATCTGGGCCCAGAGTCTCAGCCAGCCCTGCTCCTAGGGCAGCAGGAGAGAGAGAGAGCTGAGGAACAATAAAGCTTGACACTTTTGTGGCTCGGCCTTTTTCCTTGTAGAGGCAGTGACTGGGGCCAGGGGTCAGTGTGATTGTCACAGTGTAGACCTTTGGGCTCCCACCCGTCTGCCCTCCCTGCTCAGTCCCCACCTCACACCTGCAGCTAGCCAGAAGTCCTGTTTATGTCAGAAACTTTTTATTGTAAACACTGAGGCACTCTCCCAGGCAGCCCAGATGAACACAGGGTAGCACTGTCCTGGGGTAAGGCGGTCTTCCCGGCAGATAAGTCAGGCAGCCTGCCCTCTTCTAGCCCTGGACCCCGGGCTCCGAGGCCAGCTCACTGAGCCTGCGCTCCTCCTGGAGGCGGATGAGAGCATCTCGCTGGTTCACCACATCCAGTAGCTTCCTCAGGACCTGGTCCTCAGCCTGCCGATCGGCAGCTGTCTTTAGGGTTTCTGAAGGGAGGAGATGAAGCTTAGAGGACAGAGGATGCGGCAGAGAGGCACAAGAGGCACAGCCTAATCCTAGCCTGTGTGACTTCTACAACCCCTGCTGTTTCCCACCCTGTGAAATTGGCTTATCAACACTGATGGTTTTCTAGCATTGTTAGCTGCAACATCATTCTTAAAGGAAATCTGGTGTAAAAGCTGAGTTGTGCAGCTCTGACTGAAGGTGCAGAGTAGGCGCTTGGAGCCCCATCCTCTGGTGTCCTTCAGTTCAAGAGGCAATTCAGGAGGCATTTCAGCCTCAGAGGTACTCAGATTGGAAGACTGTTGCTGGGCAGTATCTGCAGTCACGAGGCTTGTGCAAATACCAGCCTCTCCCCACATCCTGCTTACCTTCCCGGTTCATGTAGGTTCGCAGCTCTTGGTCCAGCTGCCACTGTTTCTCCTCCAAGTTCAGCTCCTGCACTCTGTGGAGGGCAGGAATAGAAAAGGCACAGATGCCTAGGGTGAGCAAAGCCCTGGCTGGGGCCTGCCTGACTCAATGCCACTGTCCCCCACTCCCCAACCCTGACACCCCTTACGTGATCATGAGCTCAGCCTCCTCGGCCACTAGGCTGTTTTTCTTCTGGACGAGCTGTAGCAGCTGTTCCACCCATAATGCCTTTTGCTTTTCAGGGGAACCTGATAAGGAAAAAAGGGGGCCAGTCAGGCCTCCAGCCAGGATCATAGGAGTCGTGGCATGAGGAATAGAGCCTGCTGTGAGCCAGACCTAGCAGTTTGGGGGTTGCTGGGGGCAGAACACAGTGCCAGGAGGCAGAGGTCTCCTAGTTTTATCCCTCCCCTATCTTTACTCACTGCTTTGGCTCCTCAAAGCCAGCTCCAGCTCTGTGCCCCTGGCCTCCAGCTCCCTTAGAGCAGCCTCGATCTCATTTAGTCGCCGCTGGATGGCCTGAGGAGTACAAGACGGGGCCCAGGAGTCTCATGATCGCTCAAGAACAGAGTCCCAGGGGAGCTCTTATCCCCAGTCTCAGGATTCTAACCCCATCAGAACCTCGGAACCCTGAGGCCGCACCTGAGCCTTGCAGAACCGCTTCATCTCCTCCTCCTTGGCCCGGCGCAGCAGAGTCCGACGCCACGTTGGATAATTGTTCATGGTGCCTGAGTTCTCAGCCAAGTTCCTCAGAAACTGTGACAGAGTCAGTGGATAGGGGTTGGGGAAGCTCCATTTAAGAAGGACCAGAAAGACCCTAGACTGGAAGTGGGGTAAGTCTGATAGAAAAGGTAGAGGCTTAGGGACATGAAAGAGTCAGACCACGTGAGAAGGTAATTTGGGCTCAGAAGAGGCTGGGTGCTGTGGGTTTCTCCTGGGTGAGGGGAGGCGTGTGTTGAGTGGATGTGTGCTGGCTTGGGCAGAATAGGTGGCCAGGTTCTTCCCACTCACATGTTCCATGTCTGAGTCCAAAGGCACATCTTCCTCTTCCTCTGTTTCCTCTTCACTGGAGGAGGACCTCTCTTCTTCCCCCATTTCCATGGCCTCAAGAACTGAGCAGGACGTGGACATGGGCTGGAATCCCCACGACCTCCCTCCCCATGCCCCACATACCTGTCCAAGAATCCAAAAACCACCCATGCCATCCCCACCCCGAGCCAGCAGCTACCTTGAGGGCTCTGGACTGGCATTCCCCAGCCCTTGAAGCTTGCTTCCAGGGCTTGGTGGGCCAAAGTGGAGCAGCTTCGGGGGGGCTTGGGTGGTGGCTCCATTTCCGGGTCAGGGGTGAGATGAAGGGAGGATAAACGCTGGCGTTCTGGGCTGGAGAGGCGGATCAATCGACGGGTGGGCTGGATGGGGTTTGGGACAGGACTGGTCCCTTGATGGAGGTCCACGGGAGTTGCGGGGCCTGATGGCGTGTTATTCTCACTCGACATGGGAAGGTCCTAGAAAAGCCACCAGATGTTCTGGTCAGTGAGTGACCTGCCCAGCATGGGCTGAGGCTGCCCCTTGAGACAGATGTGGTACCTGGCATTCATCCATTTGTGCCATTTACTAAACAGTGTCAGGCAGTGTTGTGGATACTTGAAAATATGTCAGTAAGTAAAACAGGACAAAGATCTCTGCCATCATGGAGTTTACACTCTCGTGGAGGACATTCAGTTTCCCCCCATTCACTCTGCTGGGCCGGGGAGCCCTTTCCTCCTCCTCACCCCCCCACCACACACTTCCACAGCTTTTACCTGACTCTCAGGACCTCTATCGCTGCTATCTTCTTCGTGGCCTGTCTGAGGCAGGTGCTGGAGGCAGTATAAATATCCTGAGAAGGTGGGAGAGGGAAGGAGGCATCAGATGTAGGCAGACCAAGGATCAGATATTCAGTCTATCAGGGAAGGTGGGGGTGACAAGACTGCATTTGTTGGTGAATTTCTACCAGCCTCCTGGTTTCTCAGAACCCCACATTTGGGGCTTTGGAGGGGACAGAGAAGACTGAGCTTAGGAGAAGAAAGCATAATCTTTAGTTTGTTTTTCTACCTCATGCACAGCACCCCAGTTCCTCTTCACTTTCAAGCTCCTGACCCTGCCTGGTAGGGCCAAATGCAGAGTCCCTCTGAATGCCTCCCAGGCCAACTCACCATCTCCTGGGTGCTGCCTATAGCCACCTGGCCATAATGTGGCCTCACAGATATGACAGCGGAAGCAGCTCCGGTGGAAGAAACGGCCATCAGCACAGAGGCGTTCCAGGATATAGAGGTGTTGCCCACAAAGTGCACACAGATCCTCAGCACTGGCCTGCAGTGATCCCCAGGTCCCAGGTTAGCTGGAGTCAAAGCCAAGGTCGGCCCTTCCCCTGAAACACACCTCCCTGCCCTTCCCAGGTCTTTGCCTGCAGACAGGGCCCCCGTGCTCACGTCCTGCTGCTGGGATGGTGGTGTCATTGGTTCATCAGGCTTTGGGACAGGTGGCTCCTCAGTACTTGGGGTCTCAGCCTCTACCTGAAAAGGCCGAGAGGTAGAGGGACAGGGTCAGTTAGGGAGTCATGTGTGCAGATGAAAGAACTGGAAGGGAAAGGCGGTGAGACTGGATGGGGGGTTGGGTACAGGAGCTTGGGTAGCAAGCAAGACCTGGGGGACAGGACGTGGGAGAGCACCTCAGGGAAGGGACTGTCCAGCCCCTGCGTGCACTTACCTCCAGGCGAGGCTTCTTGCCACCAGCATCCTCCCCATTTTCCTGCAACAAGCCCTACATTCTAAGCATGGGCTCTGAGCCCCCACTTCTTTCCCCCAACTCTGGATGTCGTCCTCTTCATCTCGGGGACCCCCACAAGAACCCCACTGCCCAGCCCAACCCCACCCAAACTCTCTACCTGAGTTCGGGTCCGTTGCAGGGTCCTCTGCAGTTTGCCAAGGAATAGTACAGCGCTGGCAGTGCCCGGGGAGCCTTGGCTGACCGAGCCTGTGAGGAGAGTCGTGGAGATCAGGGGCGATACTATATCCCCAGAAGAGAGCTATGAGCCAGCCCAGAAGGCTAAAGGATACCTCTCCCAGGATGTCCCTTAGAGGGCGCTCTCTTGCTTGCTCTGTCTGTCTGTCCCTCTCTCACACACACACACCCTCGTCGTCCCACCCTTGTCTTCCAGCTCACCTGGGTTGTGTGGTACGCTCTTGAAGGCACTATGGAAGTGGCTGAGGTAGGCAATGAGGCCAAGTGGGTCACTCCCTGCCACCATCGCCTGTGCGGACAACACTGGTGTGATGCCCAGCTCATGCTCTGCCATCTTCAGCGCCCAAGAAGTAGCTTCCAGAGCCCCCATTCCCTGGAGCTCGGAGGGTTCCCTATGGGGCAGCAGGGAGAAAGGTCAGTGGGAGACCCAGAACTTGAGCCCACAGAAAGGGGAGGGATAGCGGGAAAGGGAGGCAAGGGCAGGAAGGGTTTTTATTCTCCGCTGCACACCCACCACCACCCAGCCAATCACAACGGCTTCTGGCCTTGGGGGCCTCCACCACTCACAAAGCTCTCCCTATTGAATGCATGCTCATGGGCAGAGGGGCAGGAGTACTATCTCTACGGAGGTGAAGCGACTAGAGCAGGATTATTAGCAAGTGATGGTGCTGGGATGCAGTGGCTGTGCCACCTCCTACATGGTGATCCCCTGTCATTCCACACTGCCTGGAGGGGGCGGTGGAGAGGCATGGAAGAGAGGGAGGGTCTATCAGGGACCCCCAAGCCCAATCCCTGACTCACAGTAGGGCGGGCCGCAGCCGGTGCACCAGGGCACACAGAGCCAGCCCGTCAGCCCAGGAGGAAGACAGGTCAGTGACATGAACACCTGGGTACCCAGCCGTCTGCTCCTGGCACCAGCGCAGCAGCTCCTCCTGGGAGCCCACTGCCCCTAGGAAGAGGAGGTTGCACTTGTACCCAGGGCACCCCAGCCCGCAGAGAGAGCCCAGCTGCTGGCTGTGGGGTCTGTATGGGAGCCAGAAGCAGGGACCCACCCCGACTGAGCACCAGCCTAAGAATGTGAGCAGCACCTCCTTCATCCCCATTTTCTCATTTGAAAAAAAATCTTTTGGGGGAATAAAGTGAAATCACTGCTAGCCACAGAGAGGCCAGCGGGCTATGAACTGAGGGGCAAGGGAAGCCCAGAGGCTGAAAGGAGAGGCAGGTTTGGGGTCTGCCAGGTGGGAAGGGGCAGGACAGCCAAGAACAGCGCAGCACGGCTGCCATCCAGTGTTTCAGTGGTGGTTAAAGTGCTGAGATACTCCGCACAGGCTGCCAAACGGCTGCTGCCAAGCGCCTGCTGCCCTGTGCTCTCCAGGATGCCCCCAATCTCCACCCCCCAACCCAGCGGGGCTCCAGCACCCTGCTCCCTGCTGCCAGCAGCTGCATCTGCTGTCGGTGCCTATGCATCACTGTTCGGTCAAGGTTTTAGACATGCCCGTGGAGGAGGACTGCTCACCAGTGGCTGCCTTTCCGGAGTCTGTCTCGTCACTCATCCTCTGCACAGGCTCCTTGGCCTCCATGTCGTATAGGTCTCGTACCTACGGCAGCCCCTTTCAGGTCTCCAGGCGGGCTGACCACACACCCGCTCAGCCCATGGGGGAGGGCTGCCTGGGTGGGGCTCACCCAGAGGGACAGTGGCTGCGGGGACCAGGAGGCAAGGGCTGCGCTGGGGTGGAGTGCTGACCTGACTGGGGGTCACAGCCCGGAGGTTCAGGTTGGGGTAGCGGGTGGCGGGGTCCAGCCCATACTGTGCCACGTTGCGGTGCATGTTCTCCGGGGACGTCTGTGACAGGAGCTGGTACAAGCTCTCTCTAGGGGATGAGGGTGAGGGACGGGCACAAGCAGGAGGCCACCATTAGCGCTCACCCCTCAACCACCACCGGGCTTTTGCCTTATTCTCCTTTATCCACTCCCCTATCTACTCCCCCAGCATCTCCGAACCTATTCCCGTGTCTTGTCCCACATCCAGCCCTGCCCTGCCCCACCCCCCAACTCAGGCCTCACCTCTCTGCCAACACCTCTAGGGGCCCAGCGCCCTCTGCCCACCGCTTCACCATCCAGGCGGCATCAAAGGCTGCCAGGAAGCCCCGGGCCACTCCAGTGCCCAGGGGCCAGAAGGGCTGCAGGGCCAGAAGGACAAGAAACAGCTCAGTGAGGGCCCAACGGAGGGCCCAACCCCCAACAGGGTTGCCCAAGCCCACATGCCCCCAGGGGCAGAGCTGGAGGCCCCCTGACACCACCAGGCCACCCTCAGCTCCTCTTTACAACAGTAAACATTTTATTACCCCCCCCCCACTTCCCATGAGGCTGCTTCTTCCCCCAACCAGGGAATCCCCGTGCCTCCTTACACAGAACCCAGAGAGCCACTCCCCAAGCCGGGAACACTGAGCCCTTACCTCCACCAGGCAGTCCCCGACCAGCCCCAGCAGCAGGCGGGTGCCGTGCCTCTCCTGCACCCGAGCAGAGCTCTCTGCCCGCATCATACTTGTGAAGTCAAAGGCAGAGACGTCCGGCCGCCCGTGGGCGTCCCGGGCAAACTCCAGCTTCCCAAGTTTGCCGTGGGTGGCGAAGTCGGCAGCTGCCCGAGCAAAGCGCTGCAAAGCCTCGGGCACCACATTGGCGCTGCCCAGCAGCCGTTCAGTATCGGGCCAGTCCTGTGTGGCCGACAGATCAGAACCATCAGTGTCCCGTCCCCTCAGGTACACATCCTGAGGCCCCAGGAATGGGCTTCCCCAGATTAAACAGCAGTTGGAGGCTGAGCTGGGACTAGACGTGAACATCCTGCCTCCCAGGCCCAGCATCATTACATGTGTTCAACTAGTTCATTCAGCAGATACCTTCAGGGTGCTTACTACATAGCAGGCACCATTCTAAGCTCTGGGAATCATCAGCAAGGAAGAGACAGACAAAACCCCTTGTGGAGCTTAGTCTTCATGGAGTGCAGTGCTGTGACTGGTATATGGTGTTGAGCCCAGAATAGGATTCAAGTGGCCATGTAAGTCTCAGAGGAGAGGAGCTTACTGAGGTGGAGAAAGTGCCACTGCAGACAGGATGGACTTCCTCCACACCCAGGGGGTGACCATGTCCAGGCCTGGACCCTACCTCCCAGGGTCCACCATTCAGTCTCCCCCTGCCTGGGCCTGGGCCCCACCTTATGCAGCACTCCGAGCCGTAGCAGGCACTGCTTCTTGGCTGTCATCACAAAGTAGTGGGTGTCATCCTTGTAGTACACAATATTCTCCAGATCGATGCCTGTGGGGTCAGGGTAGGGTGCAGGGGATGTGTCTCCTCTAGTTATGTGTCACTTCTCCAAATACACCAGACATGCCTGACCTCTGAGCTGGGATCACAGCTTAGCCTGCAGTGGGTCCTTCCTACACAGGGACCCATGAGTTCTGGTGGCACCATGGACCATCTATCTCAGGCCCAGCAGATGGAGAAGCAAAGAGAGAAACCAGGGTGGAGTGGCAGCAGGGAGACATGAACCACACGGTCACAGGCTTGCAGAGGACAGCCTGGCTTCTCCAAATGAGATGCGTACACTCCAAAGGGCGTGGTAGTATGAAGCCAAAGAAAACCTAGAACACCTTCTGGAAGTACCACTTACACTTTGAATTTATGTCACTTTTATATTAAAGCCTATGTACAGAAGCACAAAGCAAAAGCCCATGCATTTGGCAAGAGATTTCTAAGACTTGTCATGCTGGATGGCCAAGTGCGGTTGTGCCTGCTGACTCCCTGAGGGTTCAGGTTCTTTGCTGCCAGGACCACAAAGATGGACAAGTGTGGGATTCTTTGGACTGTGGACAGGTCTAAGAGGGAGAGTCGGGAGCTAGGCCACAGTCAGGCACTCGGAAGGGAAACCCTGTGAGGAAGGGCCCTGACCTGTAGCTTTGAGCAGGCTCTGGAAGAAGCTCTGGTTGTAGATCCTGGCCACACCACTGATCTCGGGCACCTGTGTCTCTTCCACGGTGCGCCCGTTCACAAAGTTAGCCGTGATGCCAATTGCCAGTTTGCCACGCATTTCTCGCACTGTGAAGCCTAGAGGTGGGGACAGGTGGGGAGTGGCCGGGGGATGAGGGGCGTAACAGCCTAGAAAGGCCCAGGAGGAGCTCAAGATGCTGGCTTCTTCAAGGGAAGGGATCACTCACCTTCAGGGACGAATTTACCTCCAGCCGCAGAGATGAGGACATCAAATTCATACTTGGCCAGTTGGGCTGGGGGGCTGGGCTGGAGCTGGGCACGCCAACCACTCCCTGGAGCAGAAGATGTGAGTGGCACAAAGATATAGAAAACTGAAGGGGTGTCTATATTCCCAGGACAATCCAATGAAATAAATAAACATTTAAAGGGTTTTGTGGTTTACAAAGCAGTGACACAGTCTATCAAATGACACCTTCACAACAGCCATGGAAAGGAGGTGAGGAAAGAAATACTTCACATTTTACAAAAGTCCAAAATGAGGCTCAGCAGGGTTTGAAAAAGGCCAGGCTGTGAGAAAGGGAGACTCAGCTGACTCCCAACCCCACCCTTTTTCTTTTGCAAGGCCAGGGTATCCTTGGTACATGGGGGTTCTCAAGAGCAGAAAAATACCTACCCTTTTTGGGAGGAGGCTGCAGGCCAGTGAAAGTGATGCCCCAGTGGATTTCCACCCCCAGCAGTAATGCCACTTTCAACAAGAGGAGCTGCAGTTGCCGGATGCCTGGAAGGGAGAGGACATTAGCGACAGGGACCCCAGGATCCTACAGCCTCCCCAAATACCAGTGTGTACCTGGTCTGGGCTGGAGAAAGTCTTAGAGCTCACTCAGTCCAAGTGCCTGTTTTACAGGTGAGGGACCTGAGTCCTAAAAGCCATCTGACTGCAGTGAATCTTGACCACCCTGCCCTGGGCTGGCCCAGCAGCCCCCAACCCCCACCCTACTGGCCTGTCTCTAGGCCCAGGCTCATCCGCCCCTCCAGGCCACCACACGGTGCTCACTGATGTGGTCCAGGGAGCCTGTGCAGAAGCGCCCATAGAACTTCTTGGCGCCGAGTGCCCGAAGGTCGTGGATGGTGAAGGGCCAGAGGTGGAGCACGTTGTGGCGAGAGAACTTGGTGCGCTTTTCCACCAGCACCACTCGGGCCCCCAGCATCGCCAGCTCCACAGCAGCCCGCAGACCGCAAGGTCCCGCACCCACCACCAGGCACTGCGAACACATAAGGCAGCACAGGCATGGCGGGGGGCTCCTCTGACTCCGCCCACTCTCCAAGCCCCACCCCAGGCACTGAGACACACCTTAGTGCCGGTGCAGGCCCGGCCCTGCTGGTAGACCGGCTGGCTCGCTCTCTTGTCCAGCTTGGCCCACAGCGACTTGGCATTCCAGTAGTTGAGCTGGGCCTTGACCTTGTGGTACTGGGAGAGCCCCCCACCAGGCTCCACCCCCAGGGCCCCGCATAGCCCTTGAAAGCTGCTCAACACATCCTGGCACAGCTGGGCCTGCAAGAAGCTCTCAAAGTGGGCATGCGCTGGGTTGGTGGAGGTGGTTGAGGCCATGGAGACCCCTGGGAGGGGATCCTGGGGAGGGGCAGAGGTACGTGGTTGCTGGAAAGAAGAAAGGAAGAGATTGCAAGAGGCTGGAGAAAGGAGGAAGGGAAAAGGAAGAGGAGAAGAAGGCAGTGTGGTATCCCCAGGGAGCTCCAAGTCCTACCCAGATGGGCTCCTCTCCTCTCTGTCAGCTGCTCCACAGACAGCCGCAATCCATTCAACTTCAAGTGAAATCTGCCAAGTTTGGAAATGAAAAATTAGCAGTCCTGAGCCCAGTGGGCCTGCAGAAAGCTAGGGAGCCTCCAGCTCAGCCTTGTCAGCCAGGAATCTCCAGGCCCTACTCCAATCCCTGGGGGACAGCAATTCTTACCCGGCCTTCAGCGAGGCCCTGCAAGCAGTCCAGGGGAATTTCTCAGACATGAAGAGAGCAGGGTGTCAGAGAAATGGGCTTTCCTTGCAGTACAGACAGGGACAAATCTAATATCTGCAACACCAGCTGCCAGGCACACATACTGTCCCATCTCACCCCATGCCTCCTTGTGCCCGGCAGCCCTCAACGGACTCAGTGTGCTGTTGGGTGTGGTGTGTCTTATGCCAGGGGCAAAGTTTTCCTCCTTAGCACTTGCCATTGCCTCTTAAAGGGGAGGAGGAGGTGGTGGTGGTGGTTTAGTCGCTAAGTCGTGTCCAATTCTTGGGACTCCGTGGACTGTAGCCCGCTAGGTTCCTCTGTCCATGGGATTCTCCAGGCAAGAACTCTGGAGTGGCTTGCCATTTCCTTCTCCAGGGGATCTTCCCGACCCAGAGATCGAACCCTGGTCTCCTGCATTGCAGTCAGATTCTTTACCAACTGAGCCTCTAGGGAAGCCCCTTCTCTAACCACGTAGGATCCACTTCCCACCACCAAACTACCTTAACAGACAGCCCCAGGATGTTGCATCTGTCTGGTGACAAACAACTAACTGGGCCTATTTCTGACTCACTGTGGTCAGAATACTTCCCCTGTGACTTGCTGCTGCTCCAGTGGCCACAAGATCGTTGGGGAGTTGGGGGGCGACAGGGCAGCAGGATTCGCTCCGCCCAGCTTCTCTCACTCCCATAGACACCCCGCCCCATCCCTGCTCGCTCTCCCAGGAATCTCTCCAGACAAGGCTTCTCTTTGTCCCCTTCTCCCTCGCTCGGGCACCCACGCAACTTGAGGGGTGGCAGAGCTTTCTCACTTTGGGACCAGGAGGAATCAGAGGGTACGGGGATGTGGTTTCCCACGGGGGAGTTAAGGACGGTGGTGGCGTAGACCAGGGAAGACCCTTGAGCTGATTCCCCTGACCCCATCAGTCGCCTTCCCGGTCCCAGCCCGGAGCCCCGCAGGCCAGGCCCAGGCAGGAGATTAAAATCACCGCCATAGGTCACCTGGACGAGGCGGACTGAATGTCAGTAAGAGCAAAGGTCTCTCTTGTAAGGTGGAAAGGAGGAAGACCTCAGCGAAGTGGGGAGAGGAGCGACCCAATCTGGAAACACCAAAACAAAGACTGTGCGAGCGGTAGGGCGGTCCAGGATGGAGGGAGCTGGACCACTGGCAGCGGGCGGTTGGGAGTACTCACACTCTGGACCGTAAAGTTTGGGAGGGGCTGGGCAGGACGGAGGCGCAGAGAGCCGGCGCCTGACGGGCCAGGCGGGATTCACGAGGGCCTCGAGCCACGTTTCCCAGGAGGCGCGTCCCTACCCCCCCACCCCGGGACCCCGCAGGGCGGGGGGCGCACATTTGGCGCAGCTGGACAACTTACCCGGGGGCTTGGGAGCCCGCAGGGGTCTCTTCCTGCCAGGCGGGCGTCCCAGTCCGGGCGGGTTGGGAGGCGGGGACAGAGGAAGGGGGGTGGAGGCGGAGGAGGAAGGGGGGGTGGAAGAGGCAAAGGAGGCGCGGACCAAAACCCGGGATTGAGGGGCTGCGGGCCGGTGCGCCCGACCGGCGAGTCTAGCTGGGCGTGGGCTTCAGCCGAGCAAGCTCAGCCGGCAGAGCCTTTATTGGAGCCTCATTAACATCTCATTAGCCGGCGATCCCCGGCTGGGGGCAGCCAGGGGCCCGCCCACGGCTGCAGGGTGGTGCCCGAGGGCGTGGCGCCGCAGACGCAGTGTTCCGGCTAGGGGCGGGAGACCCCGGCCCAGCCTAGCCCTGTAGCTTAAGCCAAGCGTAGGAGGCTCCGGGAACCCAGCAGCACACTAGCGGCGGAGGCTCCGGGAGCCCGGCAGCACACTAGCGGCCTCCGGCTCCATTCCGGAGCCTGCGCCTAAAAGCTTGTCCTTCCCAGGCGGGCGAGGCAACCCGCCCTTGCGCAGTACCTACTGAGCTGCCGCCTTCGAGACCTGGGCCGGAGAAGGAGCTCGCGCTGAGCAAGAAGTTTGCAGAAGCTGTAGGGTAGCGCCGAAGCATCTGCGTCCTTTACACCTCTCCTACGAGGAGATTCACGGCCCGGGTACTCCACAATGGATCCAAGCTCGGTGTCCACCTACCCTGCAACCAGTCTGCACCTAGACCCGGGCTGAGGGCATCCGGCACGGACGCAAAGTCCTGGAAACTCGGCAATATGCAGCGTCCACAGCGGCAGAAGTGAGAGGGCAAGAAGGTCTTGGGGTAGGGCTGGGGGTGTTGGACCACTACTAAGACAGACGGAAATGAGAAGGGTGTAAATGAGAGGCTGGCTCCCCAATATTCAAGAATGCCTGGGAGAAAGGACCCACAGAACTGTTTGGTACCAACTTCCTCATATTCCCAATGAGGAAACAGCTGAATGTGAAGGCACTCTTCCAAGGTCATTCAACTAGTTAATATTAATAAAACATCAGTTTTCCTTTATTAAACGTCTACTATGAATATTAATCTCAATGATCACAAATGTCCCCTTTTACTGAAAAGGAAACCGAAGGTCACCCATGGCAAAGTTACACAGCAAGTGGCAGAGCTGGTATGGGACCCAGGTCTATCTACCACCACACCAGTGTTGATCTAATGTGATAAGTGAAAGGCTGGCATCCTGAGAGACTGCTTCTTGTTTAGAGGAAGTGACACCATTACACTGGAAACACTCACAAAACAGAGGAATGAATGGCACTGGAAAGAGCTGGGGACCCTATGGCTCTCCCCTTCTTTTTATTCTCTCTTTGCATTGCCTGGAAACCCTCTGAGACCCAGTAAGACCTATATATACACTGCTCCCAGCTTGAGATGAGAAGCAGGGAAGGAGAAATGCCTACTTTCTGCTGGCAGAGGCAGGGAATTGAGCCAGGTCCAGCTCAGGAAACCAGGGCAGTCTCCCAGCTGGGCCCATCCTAGCCCTTGGGTATGACTAGTCATTTGGCTTGAAATCAATTTGCCAAATATGAGACACACCCATATTTAAATACATTGTGTCAGAAGGATTCTAAGTCCACTCTGAATGGGTTACCTGTTTTAGAATCATTCCATTTCCCTTTCACTAGTAGATGGTAAATAATCAGCAGCTCTGACTTTGAGGTTAGCAGAGGCCCTGCAAGGTCTGGCTCTTGACTCAATGACTTGCATCTCAACCAAATAGGGGTTTGTGGCTCTCCAAATGGCAGAAAGTAAAATTTGTCTTTAAAAAAGAAAACAGAATAATGACTTCATCAGTGCTTAAAAATAACTGCTGACTTGGAGTTTCACTCTATGTTAATTAAAGATACATGGTAGAGCAAAGAGCAATGGGGAATGGTTTGTAATCTAGAAGATCTGGCCAGATGGCAGCTTTACTTCACATGAACTTAAGCGACCTTGAAAAGTCACCAACCAGTATGTTTCAGTCTCAGCTCTAAATGGAGGCACTTTAATTACTGAATCTTTTCAATGCATTTTGATTCTAAAATCCTGTTACTCAATGTTGGTGATTCTAAGAAATGTACAGTCTAGAAGGCCCAAAACAAATTCTATTTTAGACTTTCTTCAAAGACAGTCATGATCCACATTATTGAGTCATGATCCATATTACATGTGTATACAAAACTAAAAATACTGGCACAAACACACTGGCTAATTTATACTGGGTCAAATAAGTGGCTGATATGTGAAAAATCAGTTGGGTTTTTTGTTTGTTATTGGCCATGTGGGACATGGCCTGTGGGATCTTAATTCTCTGACCAGGGATCAAACCCAAGCGCTGGATATGCTGAGTCCTAACCACTAGATTGCCAGGGAATTCCACAAAAAGTCACTTTTAAAAGAATCTCAGGACTTCCCTGGTGGTTCAGTGGTTAAGAATCTGACTCTCCAACTGGCAGATGGTAAAATGTCTTTAAAAAAAGATCACAGAATAATGATCTGACTGCCAATTCAGAGGACATAGTTCCATCCCTGGTCTGGGAAGATCCCACATGCCATGGGGCAGCTAAGTCTGTGGGCCACCGTGACTGACCCTGCGCTCTAGAGCCTACAAGCGGCAACTCCTGAAGCCTGCGCACCTAGACCCTGTCCTCTGCCAACAGGAGAAGTCACTACAATGAGACCCCCCTACCGCAACTAGAATAGTCCCTGTGTAGCAACAAAGACCCAGTACAACCAAAACTAAATACACATTTTAAAAAATAATAAGCTCAAGATGAACAGAGAGTGCTTCCAGAGAACTTGTGCATCTGGGTGTGAAGGGAAGGCCCCCGCTAGAAGATGATGCCTGATTTGAGAAAGAAGAGTTACTCAACTGAATAAAAGCAGGAAGCAGATTTCAAGAACATAAACAAAAAAATAAATAAATAAATAAATAAATAAAATAAAAAATAATAAAAGAATCCCATTCTAATGTTTTTGCAAATAAATCATGCGAGTAGTGGCCTAGGTTAAAAACCTGAGCCATTAAAACAGGGTTCCTTTCCTCTAATTTACACCATGTTGTCTTTCTGCAATGCCATCCTTACCTCACCTCTCATCCTTTCATCTCCTAAACCTGGAGTCAGAAACTGGATCCCATACTGCAGGTGATGGTTCTAAGCCATCCTATATATGACTTTACACCCGTAGGTCAGTGTGTTCAAAGGCCACACCCACAGTCCTGGGTCAGGAGCCACAGCTGCTGTCTAACCAAGCAGACACAGGAGCAGACACAGCTCCTAATGTAAAAATAATTACCAGCTGAGTCCAAAGTGTAGCGTGCTGTGGACAGATATGAAAGGTGGCTTGACTGAGATTAAAGGGTAAGAGACAATTAGAGGGTGGGGAAGTGACACTTGCACTGAATTCTGACAGATGTGCAGACGCTGAGACGGAGAGGAGGCACAGAAACCTTTCAAGCCTGAGAAACTGCCTGCCTCAAAGCCTAAGGCAGGAAGTTGCTGGCTGTGTTTCGAGAACAGCAAGGAAGATCGTGTGGCTGGAAGTGAGAATGGGGAAGGGACCCAAGAGGAAGATGGGCTGGGGATTTTATTCTGAGTGCAGTCGGAAACTGCAGAAGGATTATAAGCAGAGCAGAAGTAATGATCATATTTGCATTAAGCACACAATATTCATGCATTTAGCAAGGCACTGTGCTTGATGCTCAGGGCAGAGCAGTGAGCCCAGATGGATCATCATTTCCAGCAGAAAAGGGGGCGGGGGAGGGGAAGAAAGGCAGGCATACCGGCAAGAGGACATGCTGATGGTGCAGCAGTTGGGATGGAGGAAGTGGATGGATTCAAAATACAGTCTGAGGTGAAACTGATATAACTTGATGATGGATTGGGAGTGGAGGGTGAGGAAAGGCCCATCAAGAATGAATTCCAGCTTTCTCTTAAGGCTGGTAAGAGTGAGTGACTTGAAAATTTGGGTCCCTCATCCTTTCTTATTCTGCCCTGAAACCTCATCCTCTATAGGCTGCATTTTATTCAAATACTTTCCCCAGAAATCAATGATGATTTCATATACTCTGAGATAACACAAAGGACAGAGATTAAAAACACAAATAGGCTCAGGATGTTTAAATACTTTCCTATATTTTTGTTAAGAGAGTACTTGCATACTTCAGACATTAAGATTATAGGAAAATTTGTCCAGAAGCCACTTAATCATACTAGAATTATGTATAAGAGGTAGATTTTTTTTTAAATGTAGACATTCTTGTTTATAACTAATTTAGCCTAAGGAAGCTTCAGTTTAACTTTTCATCCAAGGATGAAACAAACTAAAACAAAAGCCAAACTATTCCTTTGGAATATTTTCAAATCCATATATTAAATGATCTAATATTATGGATAAGATTTCCCTGGTGGCTCAGATGGTAAAGAATCTGCCTGCAATGCAGGAGACCTGGATTCAATCCCTGGGTCAAGAAGATCCCCTGGAGAAGGGAATGGCAACCCATTCCAGTATTCTGGCCTGGAGAATTCCATGGACAGAGAAGCCTGGCAGGCTACAGTCCATGGGGTTGCAAAAAGTCAGATAAGACTGAGCGACTAACAGTATCATGGATATTAAGAATTCAAAACAAATTGGGACTTCCCTGGTGGTCCAGTGGTTAAGACTCATGCTTCCACTGCAAGAGGTGAGGGTTCAGTCCCTGGCTGGGGAACTAAGATCCTCCATGCCACATGGTGTGGCCAAAAAAAAAAAAAAATTCAAAACAATAAATTATGCTCTGAGACCAAGAAACTTCCCTGACCTCTGCTCAAATTTTTTCCTTTCTATATGTCACACTGGATATAGTACTATTTTTCACTTATATTATAAAGGAAGAAAGCTAAGATCTCTTCCTAATGTTATCTAAAGTTCCTACACTTTGTTGAGAAGGTGATCAAATGAGCTTCAGTATAAAAGCTCTTCTGAAAGTAGTGAAAGTGTGAGTCACTCAGTCGTGTCCAACTCTTGGACAGGCTCCTCTGTCCATGGAATTCTTCAGGCAAGAATACTAGAGTAGGTAGCCATTCCCTTGTCCAGGAGATCTTCCCCACCCAGGGATTAAACCCAGGTCTCCTGCATTGCAGGCAGATTCTTTATTGTCTGAGCCATCAGGGAAGCCCAAAAGCTCTCCTAATGCTGATGCTGATGCTAAGTCGCTGCAGTCGTGTCCGACTCTGTGCGACCCCATAGACAACAGCCCACCACGCTCCCCCGTCCCTGGGATTCTCCAGGCAAGAACACTGGAGTGGGTTGCCATTTCCTTCTCCAATGCATGAAAGTGAAAAGTGAAAGTGAAGTTGCTCAGCTGTGTCCGACCCTCAGTGACCCCATGGACTGCAGCCCATCAGGCTCCTCCACCCATGGGATTTTCCAGGCAAGAGTACTGGAGTGGGGTACCATTGCCTTCTCCTAGTGTGGTACATTTCCAGTAAGAATGATGATATGTATATATATTCTAGTCAACTCATGTGTTTGTTGTTTAACTATGTGTAAAGAATTTGAAAGCAAGATAAACTATCGCAGTGACATTCCAGCTTCTTTTAGAGGTCATTCCGTTATACCTGCTGTTTACAAAAGGCAAAGGGAATTTTTTTTGGGGGGGCGGGGGGCGGGTAACTCCTCCAGATTTACTCTTTACAAAAGCAGGACAAAGCATTTTCTTTAAATTCTTGAGAATTTAAGCTTATTTTAGTTTGGAAACTAAGGATGAACATTTACAAGGTTAGCAAAAATAAAGCAAATCTGCCCTAAATACAAAATAGCTTCAGTCAGAAATCTGAAAAAAGGGCCCACTTACAGAAGTTCATATTAGTTAATTTTCACTTTAGTAGAAACTTCTATTCAATTGGCAAATTGTGATTAAGCTTTGAAGCTTAATAGTAGTAAAATACCAACATGAGTATTATTAATATGGTAGTTACTGCATTTCTGTAGGATAGAGACTAACTTTTACTATTATTGTTTTATATAAAAAGCTTATGATTTTATGCTAAAATTTCATAAGCAGATCCTCTAGTCAATAAGGTTCTACTACATGAAGCAGATCATATGTAAAGAGAAACCCAGCTTAATGTTTCAAAAGGCTGATGGTATTAAGCCCATCCGGTAGAATAGCCAGCCCTGTGCTCTAGTTCCAGTTCTGCCACTTACTGTGTGACCTTGGGCAATGGGCGTCATCTGTTGGTGCCTCAGTGTTCTCATGTGTAAAATAGGTGTAATAATATAGAAACGTCATGACAATTAAGTAAAGTAAGATTGTGCTTCAAATGGGTTATGGGTGTGTCCCAGACACTACTTCAGATGCCAGGTGTTACTGATGCCCATACATCAAAATGTGACTATTTGGAGATAACTGCCTTTAATGAGGTAACCAGGGTAAAATGTGGTCACCAGGGTAAGCCCTAATCCAGTATAAGTAGTGTCCTTACAAGGAGATTAAGATAAAAACACAGAGAGGAAGAGCATGTGAAGACACAGGAGGAAAAGATGGCAAGGAGGCCTCAGAAGACACCAGTCCTCACCAGTCCAACACCTTCATACTAGACTTTCGGCCTCTGGAACTGTGAGAAAATAAACTTGTCATTTAGGCCACTCAGTTTGTGGTATTTGTTATAGCAGCCCTACCTAGCAAACTAATTTGCCAATCATGGCCAGAGATGCCTGAAGTCCTCTAACTGAAGGGTACCATGTAAGACCTTCTGTGCACCCTGATACAGAAAAGGTTTCAGAGGCCCTAAGATAGAGACCTGAAACACCGGCTTTGCTCAAGGCCTACAGTAAAGATTTAACGTAGTAGATATTGTTATTACTCCAGCTTATGAAAACCTAGGTGTAAGCATCTCTAATGAGACTCTCATATCCCTCAGCATCATGTGACCAGTTGCTCACATTCACAGCATAAGAACCAGATGCAGAAAAATAACACAGATGACAGGGTTTCAAGAAACACACAGGGCAAGCTCAAGGACAGCTCATTTTGATGGCAAGAGCTAAAGTCTTCCCAAGGCTAGCCTCCTACTGAGGGAAAACCAGATTCACCTTCAAAAGTGATAGGGTCATTTCAGCAGCCTGGAAGCGTAATATTCTGCTATAGTTCTATAGTGTTAGTCGCTCAGTCATGTCTGACTCTTTGCGACCCCACTGAATGTGGCCCACCAGGCTCCTCTGTCCGTGGAATTCTCTAGGCAAGAAGACTGGAGTGGACTGCCATGCCCTCCTCCAGGGGATCTTCCCGACCCAGGGATCGAACCCAGGTCTTCTGTATTGCAGGTAGATTCTTAACTGTCCGAGCCACCAGGGAAGACTTACTAGGCTTCTACTAGTACTACTTCTCTACTGGTCCCTAAGAACCGCAATTTGTATTTCTGTACTTGTTAAAACAATTATTTCAATTGCACAAGCTTAATACAAAATAAGTTGTGAAACAATGAGCCAACAACTTCTCAAAGACAATAGAAACATTTTTTCTGTACATGTCATTTCCTTTGGGTGCAGTTACTGAATTTTAAAATTAGGATTTCAGGGACTTTCCTGGTGGTCCAGTGGCTTAGACTCCATATTCCCACTGCAAGGGGCGAGAGTTTCAAGGAAGGAGAGTTCAATCCCTGATTGGGGAACTAAGATCCTGTGTGCCCACACCTGGGCTGGCCAAAACAAAAACCAAAACCGATGAAACCTTAAAATTCAGGATTTAATTCAAAGGGACAGAATGTGTATTTGGGACACAGAAGAGAGACTTGATTTATAAAGCTTTCCTTTTCTCACTTCCCTTTGACAGCTGGTCAAATAACCCAGAATCTTCCAGAAGAGATTTTTATTGCTGAGCCCGGCTCTCATGCTAGAGACGGGTAACAGGTGCTCCAGAAGCCACTAGCTAACACGTGGGTACCAAGCGCTCACAATGCAGCTAGTGTGACTGAGGAACTAGGTTTTATTTTTAATTAATTCTAATACAAATTTTAAAACACACTTGTTTCAGTTATTGGGGAAAAACCTGTATCTGTAACCTAGATATGTGAACCTAGGTTTTCAACTTTAAACTGTATGAACCCTAAAAACGTAAGTGTGTCATGAACATTAGCATCCAAACTCAGTGTGCAGTCCCCATGGAAAATACACCAGATTTTGAAGAATTTGTCAAGTATGATTATAGTTTAATATTTCATATTGACATGCTGCAACACTTGGCACATGTTAGATTAAATAAGTGATTTTATTAAAATTAATCTCATCTTTCATGTTTTTAATGTGGCTACTAGAAAATTTTAAATTATGCATGTGGCTCACGCTACGTTTCTCTTAGAGGCAGACTGTCATAAAGCTAGTTAAACTTCACTCGGAAATAGTCACATGATCATGATCATACTTCCTGAATAATTAATTAATAATTATCCAGCTACCCAGAATGAGTAGTTAGGCATTTATCTGCTTTAATATTACATATCTCCAGGAGAAAAAGATGTGGGCCAGTAGGCTTTGAAAAGCTGGTAAAAAAAATACATTTTAACAATAAGGTTAAGGTAAATAGTTTAAATGACTAAGTCAAGAATCTGAAATGGTCTTTAGGACATCACTGTATTTATAAAAATTGTCTCCAGTCAGGCCTGATTTAGCATACTTTGGCTGATACATATAAGATAAATCATTTAAGAATTTTTGAATTATATACAATAAAACAACTATAGTTTGGTAGATATGTTAGAAAAAGACTTTCATCCTCTCTCAACCTGAACAATTCTAAATTTTCTCCAAAAACTTATTTGACTCGGGTAGAAATCAAAGATTTCTAAAACAAAGAAGTGACTGATGTGAAGATCCTGTTAATTTTAGTGGCGATTACTGCTACTCTCAATCAACATTGTTAATTTACATACACTAGTGCCCACCTTCTTTTCTCAATAACCCTCTACCAGTTTACTTGAGAGAAAGTGGTCAAAGTATTCAATAAAATAGGCTGGGCTGGAAAACTTAACAAAAACATAATTTAACCTTCTGACAATTATTTGAAATCACACTATTATAGATAATGCTGGCTTACTAAGACGCTGAGGCTCAAAAGTATTTTTAAAATTAGGAAAATTTACTTTTAAAAATTATGTGTCTATTTAGTGAGATTTAACCTACTTTGTGATAAAAATAGGTTATAATAAGTTCCTATCAAAAAACTTACCAGACACAATACACAGATCAACATTTCTAGAGATCAATTAGAATCCAGTATATTTAACACAAATTACACTGAATTTTGCACTCCAGGATAATTAATAAAGAATTTACCTTCATCATGGAGATTAATATCAACGCTGACAGAAAGTTCAGAATTTGGGGTGAACATCTTGTCCAATTTCATACCTTAATTACACTTTAAAATTTCCAACAACCTGCTTTTAAAAACCATGTCAATCTATGCTTTTCAGAAAAGCTCAATTCAGAATTTAAAAAATGGTCCTATCTTTCTGGCTTTCCTCTCTTGTAAATTTCAAGTTAAAACAGACACTTAGTTTCTATGTCTTTGAATATATCTTAAACATGATGTGATGAGCCCACTGTACACGCAAAGATTAAATTTTGAGAAGTTACTCTACCTTAAGGGATTGGAAGTTACTAAAAGGACAGAGTCTCCAAAGTCATAATCTGTTACATTCAGCCCCAACTTGTAGTAGCAACTGTGTTGCCTAAGACAAATACGGAAGGGGAACCAACCATTTTACCCAATTCAACATATGACTTCATTTGTTCTAAAAAATCAAAAATATAACTAGAAAGATCAGCAAGACCGTATCTATGGCTGTGAATATTTAATACTCACTTAGAAAAAGTCTAACACAATGCCCTCAAAGAAAAGTTACCCAAGTCTTTAAGAGATGTAGTAAATGAAAACCACTCATCAATATCGAAATGTTAAGTCCAAATCAACATTAGATATAAAACATGATACACACATCCTGCTCCTCAGATGGAAAGCATTAAGCTATTGGCTAGCTTAGCAAGCTACCACTTCTCTGTAAGAATCCATAAGTGAGTGTTGCAGAAAGCCTAACTTCAAGCACACAGTCCGGTCACAGTGGGCTGACGGAGAAGAGACCGACAGAGCAGCCAAGCCTGTGAACAGGTCAGCTCTGCTCCTGGCTCAGCGACGTGGGCTGGGGCACGTGGTGGGTGGCTGGCGGCGGAGCTGGCTCCTGCGTCAGCTGCAGGTGCTGAGCCGGATCTGAAGCGCTCGCTAAATGAAGCTCCCCTGTTTGCTCCTGATGGGCGTGCAGATGTTCCAAAGTCTCCTTGGAGAGTGTGATGACGTGCACCGGCTCAGTCTGTGAGGGCTCCATCTGGCTTTCAATCATATTGAGGCTCTGGATGTGTTCTGTTTGCTCCTGTTGAGCTGAAAGAATTAAGTTCTGCAGTTGCTCTGGCTGCTGCGTGAGTAGGGTGAGGTTTGCAGTCTGGTCTGCTGTCATGTTCTGGGAACTCTCTGCAGTGACGATGCTGATTCCTTGGCTAGGACCTGGCATGAAATTGATGTTATGTACGGAATCGGTTACGAGAAGCTGAATTTCCTGCTCTCCGGAGGTAGAGAGTTGATAGGGCTGTAGCTGAAGAATATTCCTGACCTCTTCGCCATTATTATTGCCAGAAATACTGCTGGCATCGGACGCGTGTTTCTCTTTGCTGTGGATTTTCAAGTGAGCCTTCAAGTTGTCTAAGCGAGCAAACTGTAAGTTACACTCAGGGCAGGTGAAAGGCTTTTTGCCTGTGTGTAGAATGCAGTGTCTCCTCTTGGCACTCGAGTCAGAGAAGGATTTGCCACACACGGCACAGGAATATGGCTTTTCTCCTCTGCAAGAAAATATACATTTTATTTTTAAAACAGAAAGATTTCACTACTTCCTGACTATTTAGGGAGAAGCAGTCCAGAGGAGAGGAAAATTAACCTGACTTGGAGACTTAAGTCATGGGTTCTCTTACTAACTTAAGGACTTGGAACAAGTATCACACCTGCCAAGGGCTTCAGTTTCTAATCTTAAGGAAAAAAAAAAAATGGGGGAGGGGAAGGATGTCTAAGGATGGGGCTGTGGGGCTGAGTCAGATGTGATAAAATTTTATGGTCACAGTGTGTACTTCAGATAAGAAGGTAAATATTAATATATGTCACAAAAGTTCTTTTTTTTGTTTTTAATTCTCACAGCCAATTTTTAGATTCTAGATGCCAAACAAGTACATATATGATTGATTTCAATATTAAAAATATGCTGCTACTGCTGCTAAGTCGCTTCAGTCGTGTCAGACTCTGTGTGACCCCACAGACGGCAGCCCACCAGGCTCCCCCGTCCCTGGGATTCTCCAGGCAAGAACACTGGAGTGGGTTGCCATTTCCTTCTCCAATGCAGGAAAGTGAAAAGTGAAAGTGAAGCCGCTCAGTCGTGTCTGACTCTTAGTGACCCCATGGACTGCAGCCTACCAGGCTCCTCCGTCCATGGGATTTTCCAGGCAAGAGTACTGGAGTGGGATGCCATTGCCTTCTCCATAAAAATATGAGTAGTGCCTAAATATTTGTGTTAGAGGAACTACTAAATCAATTCTGGAAACAAGTTGCGTGAACAACAACAAAAAAATTTATTCAGAAAATATTAAGTTAAATTTAATTTAGTTTTAGGGGCTTCTTTGGTGGTCCAGTGGTTAACAATTCACCTTGCAATGCAGGGGACATGGGTTCGATCCCTGGTCCGTGAAGATCCCTCAAGCCTCAGAGCAACCAAACCCCTGCTGCTAGAGAGTAGCTCCTGCTCACCAAAACTAGAGAAAAGCCCTCACACAGCAACAAAGATCCAACACAGCCAAAAATAAATAAATATATATATTTTTAAATTTAGTTTTGATTGAAGATTTAAGTTTTGGATCATCCCCCAAGGCCAAAATCAAAATTCAACAAATGACACCAGTAACTCAAACTTTTGCTGGTCAGAATCAGTTTTTCTAATTTTGCCTGCATGAGGAATTTCTTAAAGCAAAATAACAAGCTTCCCAGGAATTTCTCCTAGGGTAATAATTTGGGGGAAAGCACTATACAGGCTGGGACTTCCCTATAGCTCAGATGGTAAAGAACCAGCCCGCAATGCAGGAGACCCAGGTTCGATCCTTGGGTCAGGAAGATCCCCTGGAGACGGAAATGGCAACCCACTCCAGTATTCTTGCCTGGAGAATCCCATGGACAGAGGAGCCTGGTGATCTATAGTCCACGGGAGGTCACAAAGAGTCAGACATGACTGAGTGACTAACACACACACCAAGTAAGTAATGGATGTCACCCTGCTGAACGCCAGGGCTGGACGAGAACTCCACGGGAGAAAAGTATGAGGGAAACTTTACCGATGGATCCTGATGTGGGTCTGAAGAGAACTCTTTGCTGTGAAAGATTTGCCACAGATTTCACACGTAAATGGCTTCTCACCTAAAAAAAACGGGAAAACGTTTGTTTTATCCTAGATAAAACAAAAAGCGAAAATCACTCCCACAGTTTCACAATATAAAAAAGAACAAAGGCAATACCACTTGAACCCTCAATAAGCGTGAGTGACTAAATGCAGCACTTAGTAAGCACCTACTGTGTACCTGAGCACTGTGTCCTAAGTGTCAGGAGGACACAGAGAAACAGTGAGGTGTGGTTCTTTCCCTCAAACATGTAAACACCGAAGCAAGGAGGAGAGCAATTCTGTGGAGGAAACATTTGCTCCTGTATAGTCCACCCTTGAGTAACTTACGGAAAAACCCAAATGGACTTTTTTGGCCAACCCAATTTTCTGTGGCATGAAGTGAGGTTTCATTTATGAATAGTGCTCAGTAAGTACGTCTCATCTTGCTAACCTACACAGATGTGATTTCCCCACAGAATAGTGCGACACAGGATAGTGGGCTTTCAAAGTAGTCTACTTATAAAGTTCCCACACAATCCACAATACGCACAGCCTGAGGAAGCGATTCTGAATATTTCATTTCTTGCTCTCCTGAAAACACGAAATACACTGGAAAGAAAGGGTGAGATGGACTTTTACCCGTGTGTGTTCGCAGATGTTTCTTTAGCTGAGACACATCCATGAATTTGCGGTGGCAGTCATTGCATTCCGGTAATGAGTGGCCTTGTCGCAACAATAAAAAAAGTGTCAGTGCATATATGCTGTCCCTGCATTTCTTCAGTGATTTGTGTTAAAGCACTTCCCTGAAAAATAATCACTTTAAATATGGTACTTTAATACAACAACAATTTTTAAATTAATTTTGGTAACAGTTAATATTTTCCTATGCATCTCAACTCACTGCTTCCCAAATAAAGGTGGGACCCTTCCCATCTCTCTAAGTGTAAATCTCCTTTTCCCCTCAAAGCACTGGTGCAACTATGGCCAACTGATCTCAAATGATGCTCCCAATCTCCTCTTCATTTTTCATCAGCTGGCAGGAAGGAAAAAAAAGGACAATGGGTGGGGCCAGGCTGGAGAAAGCCTGGACTGACAGCTACGGGGTGGTGACACCTCTGTCCAGACACAACTAACAACCAATCGACTGGTGCCCTCTTAGCCAAGTGGCACCCTGAATGGCACCAATTCTATAGGGTTTCTGTGTGTGGCACAGAAACTGTAATATAAAAATTCAATATAAATTGCAAGGTGGTAAGAGTAACCCAAGGACATCTAATTTAGACTGCTTCCCTAAAAACTCACTTATCTTTTACAACATGAACCTACTGATTCAGAAACAATTTGTATTTGCATTTCTCCCCCACCAATCCAAATTTTCTCTCACTTTATTGTACCTGTATGAACTCGATAATGGCTCTTTAGTTGTCTTTTCTGGCTGAAATATTTTCCACACTGATCACAGGTAAAAGACTTCTGTCCTGCCAAATAAAAAACAAAACAGCAAAAAACTGTAACGAACTAGAATGCTCACTAATGAAGCAATTAAGTATCACAGTGGGCCCAGGTCTACAAATAACACAAGTGACTTGTCTACAAACCCAAATGTCTTCAGAGTCATCAATGTGCAAAGGCATGTAAGGCAATAGGGAGTGGTGGAGACTAGGGCAGCGCTAAAGAATTCAAGTTCCCCCCAACATTGTCCAGAGTAAAATAATTCTGAAGCCTGGTGCTTAAACACATCCTGAGTATACATTCAACTTTCAGTAGCCAGTTTAAAAATGCTATTTTAAGGCTCAAGGCTGGGCAGAACTGTTAACTACACTCTGAGAGATACACAATTCTGTCTTTAAATGAAACCACATGGGGAATGACCTGAGACTGAGAAAAGCCCATTTAAATGAGCACAGTAATGCCCACCCCGGGAGTGAGCACCCGGCGGCACCAGGCTCCCAAGTGCGGGCCGTACCTGAGTGCAGGCTCATGTGCTCCAGCAGCGAGTGCTTGGTGGTGAGAGCCTTGCTGCATACCGTGCAGGTGTACGGCCGCTCGCCTGTGTGCATCCGGGTGTGGACCTGCAGGGAGTGCTTCTGGGCAAAGCCTTTTCCACACTCATTACATTTGAAAGGTCGTTCCCCTGGAAGAAGAGCCCCAGGAACATGGTGTGAGCAAGAATCTGCACATCTCTTTGTTCCCTCCCAAATGAAAATCACAATTAGCAGGAGAGACAACATCAGCAATAACATTTTACAAGTGGGAGCAGACAAGTGTGATGCCAGCGGCGAGGAGCACTGATACACAACCTAACTGAAGACAGAGCCTTCACGAGGTCAGGAACTGTTGGCATCTGTTCTCTCTGAAAATGGGGGTGAGGAAGAAATAAATGACAGTCTGTTTCAAAGGTAGTTTGGCCCCCCCCAACCCCCACCCCCACACACAGATCCAGTCTCCATGCAACCAGGAGACTGGCCTTCTCCCCAGTGGAAGATGGAGACTGTTCTTGAAGCAGCTAAATCAGATAAAGGATCTCCAGACTAGGGGTCTCTGGGTTAGAGGTCACCCGGCGCAGTGGAATAGGACTACCATGGGGACAGCAAGTCAGAGTTTACACCTGGGATGATGAGACTACCCCGAAAACGTCTGCCTCCTCCTGCACCGGACACTGGCAGCCAGGCCTACGGCTCCAGGTGGGCGCTGGAGCATCTTTTCCTGGAATACAAAAGGCCCGCAGTAAAAGAACTGAGGACCTGATGCCACGTATCAGCCAGGATGTCTACAGGCCCTCTCCACATCTGCAGAGCTGCAAGTAGCTATGAGCAAACCATTCTTGCATATAATTAAATGTGAGTTAAAAAAAAACCCACCAGACACAGTAGAAATAGATAACAAAACAGAGAAGAGAAAAAGCAACCTGCAGAAAACAGACACTTCCCAGAGTGAAGAAAACATTAAAAAATAACAAATAAGTAAAAGTTATTAAGAGGCTCATAAAAGCAAGACGTTATACTGTGAAACAAAAAGAAGATTCTACTTAAACAAAAAAAGAATTTCGAAAAGAGTTCCCAGAAGTAAAAAAAAAAAAAAAGTAGAAAAATAAAAGTTGAAAGATAAAGTAGAAATGTCCCAGAAAGTAGAGCAAAAAGTAATGGAAAATAGGAGAGAAAAGATAAAGTTAGAGGATGAGTCCAGGGGATTCAACATCCAAATAGGAGGAGTTCCAGAAAGAGAGAGCAGGGATTACTATGAAATCATTCAGGAAATGTTTCTGGAACTAAAAGGTAAGTTTCCATACTGTATGGATCTACTGGTATCCACTCAAATGGAAGAAGAGCCCCGCACTAAAGTGATTCAATGTACAACTCCAGGACACCTTGAGGGAAAGGGAAGAGCCTACACGTTGTTTTCCGTAAAATCTTATAGAACTATTTAACTTTTTAGCCTCTGTCACAAACAAGCAAATATGTCTTAAGTGTCTATTTTGTTCAAAGAACCAACTTCAGGGTTCTCAGGCTCTCTGTGCTTAAAATCTCCAGGGAGCTTTTAAAAACACCACTGCTCAATAAAACCAGAAGCTCTGGGGCTGGGACCCAGGCCCTGGTAGTGTAAGAAGCTCCCTGGGAGACTATCGGTCTGTCCGAGGGGCCCCTCGCCTGTCTTTCCCTAGGCCCGTCGGGGAGGGTGAGGAAGGCAGGGGTTGGGTGTGGCCTGTGGCCCTGACCTTTGGTCTCCTGTCCCCCCGCCTCCGGGCATCTGTGGGGCCAGGTTGAGAACCACAGTGCTGGAGCTGCTGGGTCTTAAGGCAGCAGGTTGCTTGATGACAAGAAGTCTTAAGTACCAGACTCTATACTTAACGCTTACAACTAGGCAGAAGGGTATATAACTACTGCCTGATCCAAAGCAGACTGAGGTAGGTACATAAGAGACAGCTCAAAGGAGGACGGGATTTCTGCCTAGGGCTGCACTGTCCAACACAGTGGCTATTTAGTTAAAATATTCAGATCCTTAGTCACAGTCCCACATGTCAAGCACTCAAAATACATCTGTGGCTAGAGGTCACCAAAAAGAACAGCACAGATACAGAACATTTCCATCCTCACAAAAGGGTTTATTGGCCAGCCTTGGGCTAGAAGGATCAAAAAGCAAACATTTACAGACAGATGGCTGAGTGAGAGAACTGTCCAGACATATCCAAGCAAAAATACAACTATGGTCAAGATGAGGAAGCTTCAAGAATCATAAAGCAGATTAATTTTGGCTAGAGCTCGATTCCTGAACATTCAAGCCTTGAAGCAACAACTTCAGGTAAGAAGAGAGGTTCTGGAATCAGGTTCCTTGTGTTCACATCCCACCTCTGTCACTACATGGATGCCCTGGGCAAGTACTTTAAGGTTTCTACAACCTAGTCTCTTTAACTGTACAATTGGGATAACATTTCGTATTTCACCAGACAGTTTGGAGAATTCAATGCAGTAACACATACTTTGTTACAATGCCCATCATATAGATGTTGCACAATAAATGAAAGCTGTTATTACTGTTACTTTTCCAAAACACATTCCAATAAGCTGCAAAAGCATAATTACCTGTGTGGCTTCTCTGGTGGATTGCTAAAAAGTGATTGTACTTAAATACTTTGCCACAGTCTTTACAACGGGCCTCAGGCCCACCGGGGCGCTTTCTCCGTCCACAGACCCTCTTGGCTGAACCCTGGTCATCTTCATCCCCTACAAGTTTGTAATCTTTCAGTTTGACAGACCTCCGAATCCTCCGCTTGCTGCAACGACTCTGGCTGTCCTGCCCAGAGTCCTGGGTCTTGGGATCACAGTTCTCATCTTTCTCAACTGGCATCTCCTCCCCTCTAGCTAGCTCACAAGTCGGCTCAGATTCTTCCAGTTCTTTTGCTGTAATCTGTTCATTCAGTACACCACTGTCTCCCTCTTTAACTACAAAGTTTTGCCTGTTTTGGACAGAATTGTTCACTCTCAGCTGTATTTCTTCCTCTGCAGCCAGTTCTGACTTCCCTTCCTGTAAACTGTTGACTTTCCTTGGTCTTCCCCGTTTTCGCTTTGGATGATCACTTTTCTTATTAGAAATAACAACCAATGGAGCACCAGCTGTGTTCAAAGTCGGTGGCTTTGGGGAACTATGATTATTTTGAAAGTCCGTGTAAGCCTTTACCAGGTCATAGACTTTTAAGAACTGGGCAGTAGCCAGGATCTGTTCTGTACTTTTCTCACTGGCCTGGAGACAACCAGTGTAGATAAATTCTAGCAGGATACCAAATGTGTCCGCAACCATGCCTTCTAGCATATAAATGGACTGGCCGATCTCCCCCTCTTCAGCAAACATCATTGAGAAGTATTCACTACTGGCAGCAAGCAAGGCTTTGTGGGCCCGGAAATGCACATTCTCCACGATTAAAGTAATGTCACAGAGAAAGCCTTTCTTCCTCTGATCCTCAAAACTGGCCAGGACAGTGTCACTGTGTGTGTCTGAGTGTACAACCAGCTGCCCAGAAGGCTCTGATGATGTTTCTGCCATTTTCTTTAGAAGCTCAAGAAGGATTAAGCCTGAAATAAGAAAGTAATGTTTAAAAAGAAGACATTCTCTAGCAAAATTAACCCCAGCCCAAAGGAACTATTCACTTTTGTTAGCTTTTTTTTTTTTTTTTTACCATTTTTAAAAGATCATGTAAAAACTTATAGTTTGGGGTTCTTATTCCTATTGTACCATTATCCAGCTGGGGTGCACTTCCGACGTCCACGTGACCTCTCAGGGTCTGTTTTCTGCTCTGTAAAATGAAGGAATTGGGATCAACTATCTCTAAAGTCCTTCACTGCGCTAACTTTCCACAGTTGCACAAACACGAGAATAAAAACTACGGTGTCTCGATTTCATATAATAGGAGCCATTTTGTCTGTGAAACAAAAATGGAAAGGGAGAAGAAAACGTACAGGTACGATGTAAATTTGGAGGTGGTTGCAATGGACAATAACGTAAGGCCCATTGGCCCTCGCTTTGGAAAGGCGGCACAGATCGCCCAGCCTGGCGCCCGACCGCGCGCGGCGCAAGGGGCCGGGCTGGCGATTCTCCGGAGCCCACCCAGCGGGGAGCCGGCCGTAAGGGAGGCCCCCTACCTCCAAGCCTGGACCCCTGGGGACCGACCGGGGAGCGGCCGGCTGGAGAGGAGTCGATACGCGCACGGGTGCAGCGCCCGCCGACAGAGGGCTGGTGGCGAACATACCTCTCTGGACGCCCGGAAGGGTCCGGATCGCCGCCCGCCCCCCTGGCTGCCTGGCGGGCGCGCCAGCGCCGGGCCCGCCCAGGCTCCCAGTTCCGCCCGGCCAGCCGCTGGCGTCCCTGCGCCGCCGCCGTAGTCCCAGCCAATCCGGAAGCTCCTGCGCGGGATCCGGCTGCGCGCACGCCAGACCACGTGATCCAAGGAGGTGTCAGGGGGCGGGGCGGGGCGGCGCCTGCGATCCCTGGAGGCTCTGCAGGGACAGTCCCGGCAGGGCGTGTGTCTGGTGTGAGTGGTGAGTGGCGATCAACGGGCGGTAATGGTGTCGTCACTTTTTGCCGTTAGGGGAGTTTTATATCCTGTTAGCCTGGTAGGCTGCAGTCCATGGGGTCGCTGAGTCGGACTGGACTGAGCGAGTTCACTTTCACTTTTCATGCACTGGAGAAGGAAATGGCAGCCTACTCCAGTGTTCTTGCCTGGAGAATCCCAGGGATGGGGGATCCTGGTGGGCTGCGGTCTATGGGGTCGCACAGAGTCGGACACGACTGCAGCGACTTGGCAGCAGCAGCAGCTGCTGCTCACTGACACCTTCATCAGTTTTGTCTTTTCCGCTTTTTGAATGCTGAAGCTGGCTTTCAGGTATGAGGAATGAATGAAAACGCCTTTACATTCACCGTTATCACCGAGATCATCAGCACCAACATCCAATACCTTAGTCCAAGGGAATGAAGAGAACGCTGCAGTCAAACAGATCTGGGTGCTGAGTGATCTTGATCAAGTTATTTGTACTTATCCTCTCAACCTTCTTTGAGTGAGTGAGTGAGTGAAGTCGCTCAGTCGTGTCCGACTCTTTGCGACCCCGTGGACTGTAGCCCACCAGGCTCCTCCGTCCATGGGATTCTCCAGGCAAGAGTACTAGAGTGGGTTGCCATTTCCTTCTCCAGGGGATCTTCCCAACCCAGGGATCGAACCCAGGTCTCCCACATTGCAGTCGAAGCTGACACCAGTGCCAACACTGGGTGGCTGTGGGGTAAACAAGATTAAATATGTGAGGGGCCTATTGGTTTAATTCATGTCTGCTGTCATTTACATGATTGTTATTATTCAGACTTTCAACATCTTTTTTCAGTAGACTATTAAAGGTTTCTAAGTAGCCTTAGTTACAGTGTTATTCCTGCTAATACACAGGAATACAGGAGATCTTCCCAAATGCAAATCACATCCAGAGACTGGAGTCACTCCCTTGCATAGAATCCACTGTGGCTCCCATGTACCCTTAGGAGAAAGGCCCAGCTTCTGGATATGGCTACAAGCACCACTCAGATTCAGTCCCCTCCTACTCAACTATTTCAGCATTTTCTCTCAATTTATGCTTCACTAACACCTAACTTTTTAATTGAGGACACCCAACACACCCTCCCAGATCCCAGCATGCCATCTCTAGTCTGAGATTTTGAGAAAGCAGGTGTAATTACCTCCTGGCTCTTTAAACATTTTTTTTTTACTAGTTTTTATTAAAATTATCTCCTTCTTTGAAGTTTCCCTCTGTCCTTAATTGCCTCTAAACCCCAGGGTTTGTGGAGTCCAACGGGGAATCTTTTTACTATCTCTAGAGTTTTGCCTTTTTCAGAACATATAGCTGGAATCACATGGTATGTAGCCTTTTCACATTAGCTTCTTTTTAAAATTTATTTATTTATTTGGCTGTTCTGGGTCTTCATTGCTGTACTGGGGCTTTCTCTAGTTGCAGTGAGTGGGGGCTACTCTTCTCTCTTTGTTCTGCTGGCTTATCTTGTTGCAGAGCATGGGCTCTAGAGCACAGGCTCAGTAGTGTGGCACACAGGCTTTACTCCAGCACTTTGCTCCAGAATCTTCCCACACCAGTGATTGAACCTGTGTCCCCTGCATTGGCAGGCAGATTCTTAGCCACTGAAACACAGAGGGAAGTCCCTGACTCTTGGTTAGAATCTCAATTTTTTTTTTTTTTTAAATCTCAATTTTGAAAGGTCCATTTAATTCAGATGTTACCCTTCTAATAATTATTTCAGAACCATCCATAGTTAAGAGCCCTCCAGCTTTGTAGATAAACCTTTACTCAGACTTTCATTTGTAAAAGCAAAACAAACCAAAAAGATAAAACAAAAAATCACCCACAGTGAGACTGAGGCATACATATATAAAATATATCTTATTCTTTCCCTATTCTTGAACTGCTCCTTAACCAATGAATTTATGAAAACTTTCAATAAATGCACTGAGAATAAAATGAAATATATGAAACTTAAAATATTTTTTAAAAACATATTTACTATTATGAGTTTTGGAAAATTTAAAACAACAGCTCACAACACATCCAGAAATGAATTCTAGGCAGCTTAGAGAATTAAATATAAACATATACACCAACAGTAGAAGAAAACAGAATATTTAATCCCTGAAGATGGAATAACTTCCAGAGTTTAGAAAAGGATTCAATATCATACAATATAGATGAACAGCTTTCATACCTTAAAAATCGGACTTATTTACTGCAGATACATTGGTGTGTATTTTACATAAAGAATTTTTATAAAAGAACTGAAAAACAGCCAATGAGTTAAAGTGCAAAAGGCATGAAAAAAAATTCACAGAAGTACAACTGGTGACCAACATATATAATAATGTTCAATATCACTGTTAATTCAAGTTAAAGTAACAAGGTTCTGCTTTCTTCCCATTTATTATTATGGGTCACAATTTCTATTACTAAGCTGCCTTCCAAATAACAATTCACAATGTTTCTAGGAGTATTTCCAAGAGCATCACTTTGGAGAAGAAAATGGCCACCCACTCCAGTGTTCTTGCCTGGAGAATCCCATGGATGGAAAAGCCTAGTAGGCTGCAGTCCATGGGGTTGCACAGAGTCGGACACGACTGAAGCGACTTGGCAGCAGGCAGCTTTATATTTTTAGTTTTTTAAAGTCATTCCCTTTCACCCTGTACTTTTGTTTCTTAGAAATTTTTTTAGACTAATAATCCCAAATATGGTGAAAAAAAGTTCATCACAGCTTTTAAAAATACAGTAAAACAGTACATGGTCCAGCAATCAGTTTAGTTCAGTTGCTCAGTTGTGTCTGACTCTTTGCAACCCCATGAATCGCAGCACACCAGGCCTCCCTGTCCATCACCAACTCCCAGAGTTTACCCAAACTCATGTCCATCGAGTTGGTGATGCCATCCAGCCATCTCATCCTCTGTTGTCCCCTTCTCCTTCTGCCCCCAATCCCTCCCAGCATCAGGGTCTTTTCCAGTGAGTCAGTTCTTTGCATCACGTGGCCAAAGTATTGGAGCTTCATCTTCAGCATCAGTCCTTCCAATGAATATTCAGGACTGATTTCCTTTAGAATTGACTGGTTTGATCTACTTGCAGTCCATCTATGGGTATGTATCAGTTACTGTTCAAAGGCTTTTGGGGTTTATCCTAAGTTTGACAATAGGCATTTAGCTTTTGTTTAAAAATTGTTTTATTATGAAATATATAAAATAAATCTAAAACAGGCTTCTAGTTTTTAATTAATGTTGAAATTATAGATATCAAAGACAAGATGAGTGAATTTGAAGGGTATGATGCTAAATGAAAAAAGCCAGACAAAGACAAATACTGTATGGTATCACTTATATGTGGAATCTAAAAAAAAAAAGACTCATAGAAGCAGAGAGTAGAATGGTGGTTTCAAGGAGTCTAGGGAAGGGGCACATAAGGAGCTATTGATCAAAGGGTACAAACTTTCAGTTATAAGATGAGTAAATTCTGAGAATCTAATGTTTAACGTGGTAGATATAGCTAATAATACAGTAATAATAATAATACCTGAAATTTCCTAACAGACTGATTATTAAGTATTCTTATTACTCACATACACACAATCACAGAAACACACTGAAATAATGATGTGAGGTGGTGGGTGTGTTATTAATAATTAACCTGATTGTGGTAAATATTTCACAATATATAACTATATCAAAATCATGTGGTACAGTTTAAACATATAGAATTTCATTTGTCAATTCACCTTAGTAAAGCTGAAAAAAAGAGCTAAATCATTCACTTTAGAGATTAAGAAACAACAAAAACTCATAGAAACTGAGATTTACCTAAGGTTAAATAAGATAATGGTTGTATTTTTTAATTTTTTAAAAGAGCCAATCTTGCTATTTCACATTCTAGATTTGTTATACGCCTGCCAAAAAAATGATAATTTATTTTTAAAATCTCATCCAAATTCAATATAGTAATTTTCCTCTAGCATATATGTCTTGACAATGTCATATAAAAAGACTCTAGCATTCATCCTCAAGTATCCGGTGATTTCTAACTACAAAATAACGTATAAAATGTGTTTCCTTGAACACTTGAGAAAAAGAAAAGCAGCAGCCATTTAGTTGTCTCTAAATCTGTTTATTTTGTTGGGAAAGTGATAAAGTATTTTTAGGTTCACAAAGTTTACAAACAACTCTTTAAGTTAAAAGTGCAACCAATATTTCTATTTTATTTATAGCAATGTTAATTCTTTTCTTGAAGCTTTCTAACATTTACTGCATAAGTTTCTTTAACAGAGACAGACTTCTCTAATAAAAATATTAAAAAGGAAAATGAACAAAGGATTCATTAAGTCAAATACGTTACCTAAATATTCTAAATGAAATAATTTTTGTTGAAGCATCAAAGTTCAGGCAAACAGCAATAAGCTTTACAAGTATATGAGAACTTAGGCTTACAGAAGAGTACTCCTTCCTGGCTGGCAGAGCTCAGAATTCATTGGAAGTCTAGAAGCCAAGGCATATCACTCAGGAGGGAAAAGTACATCAGAGAGGCCCAGATTTTCAATCTACTTCCTTTTATCCCTTTCAGATAACTCTTAAGATTCTGGGTGCATTTAGGCAAACATTCTAACCATTGACTGGGTCTATATTTCTAAGAGAGAGAAAGGTCTGTAATTTATGATCAAAGTCAATGGCTCTAAACTGAGGTTCCTTGTATTTCTTGGTCATCTTGGCACTCAAGTATGTAATGAGTTCACATCTCTCCACAAACTGCTCCATCTTCTTCTTGTATTTTTTTCTTGTATATTCAGAACTATTGGGATTAAAGGCTGTAGAAAATTTTACAGGACTGTGAATGTTTTCTGTTAGGTTAGTGCATCATTAAAGAGAAGGAGAACTATGTGTGTGATTGAGCTGCACAGTTTGACCGAGAAGATATCTAAATCCCAAATAAGATTTGGGGATTATTCTATTTTAGATCATAATTGTCACTATTCACCTTCGGTGTGGATTATTATGGTGTGAATAATACAGTGTGGATTATTGAGAGCTGGTTATGTTACTCATGGTACCTGCTTTAAAAACTAGAAACTCAGTTTTGCTAAAATATTTGCTACCAGCACACACACACACACACACACAGCACGCAAGTGACCAACCCAGTTTGACAATCCTATTTATCACAATTAGTGCTAAATTAGTTCTGAGTAGCATGTCATTTCTAGCAAAAAAAGAGACATACCTTTCAGATGAAGTGCTATATAAAGTAGCGCAGATCTCCGTACACTTAAGAAGGGGAATTTGGGCTTTAAGCATCCCGCTGCATTCATGGCTTTAATTAGAGCAGTTGCAATACCCTGCAGGTAGGGAACGAATTATGTGTAATTTGAGTCTGTTTTCTTTTCTTGTGGCAAATAGATAGAGGCTATTCTTTGCTTCAAATAGCCTCCTCAGGATTGAGGATGGAGCTTAAAAAGATAGTTCAATGAGCACTTGCTGCTGCTGCTAAGTCACTTCAGTTGTATCCGACTCTGTGCGACCCCATAGATGGCAGCCCACCAGGCTCCCCCGTCCCTGGGATTCTCCAGGCAAGAACACTGGAGTGGGTTGCCATTTCCTTCTCCAATGCATGAAAGTGAAAAGTGAAAGTGAAGTTGCTCAGTCGTGTCCAACTCTTAGCAACCCCATGGACTGCAGCCTACCAGGCTCCCCTGTCCATGGGATTTTCCAGGCAAGAGTACTAGAGTGGGCACTTAGCTCTACAGAAAAGAAACACAAAATACATTTGAATAGGAATAATTTTAAACTATTGATTGGCTTAGTGCCAGGTAGGTGATGGATACATGGGTTTCATTATGCAATTCTATTTTTGTATGTTTGACATTTTCTGTTTAAAAATAGTTGAAAGAAGGAGACACCTAGTTGTCTTGGTCCATCTCTGCTTCCGTTGCTCAGAACTGGCCAAATTCTACTCAGGACCCTGGGCCACCTACCCGGGAACTCCAGAGACCACAGTTACCACTACAGTCAAGATTCTGGGGCCCCGAGTAGGCAAAGAGGAGGACACTCTTCTCTGGGTGAGTGTCCTCTTCCCTTTTGATATTAAACTTGATCAAAAGCTAACCATCTAGGGGAGATGAAAAAAAAAAAAAACTGGTTAAGAATTTGTAAGAAATATATGAAATTGTGCTCTGGGCATCTGTTTTATAGAATTTTTTTAAAAGGCCTTTTAAATAGTGGTTGGTGACTGATACATCTGACTATATTTAGAAAGTGTTAGAGAAATAAGAGTGACTTGAGTAGATAGCTTCATCCAGATTTTGGGCAAAATATGTATTTGGTGGTTCAGTTGTGGTGATATCTTAACTCTTTCAAGCCGGTGGTGGGGGGGAACTTCTCAGAGACTGAATTTGCATATTTCACATTACAGAAAAGTTCTACAGACACTGAAATTTCCAAATAAGAAACAAACTATATGTCAAATGTAAATAATTTTCTACAATCCTACTCTTTCTTCACTTTAGTGCAGTTATTTGGGAATTAGCTATGAAAAGGGGGGCTTTCCTTACATTTTATTTTCACAACTACTCAAAACCAAAATAGGTTAAAAGTGGATTTGCAGCTTAAACTCAGGACACTCTGCCTTTAATTTCATTGTTACCAAAATAAAAATGATTTTTGAAGGAGAGATAGCTGTCGTCTTCTAATATCTAAACAGAGAAACCCATGTGAGCGAACCTGTTCCAGATATCCAGGCAAAGGCAGGCTGGTGAGAGACATTGGTTCCTTCAATGGGGGAAGTTTGTAAGGAAGCTTCTGATTCCAGTATTTCTGTGGCGACCTACGAATACCAAATCCATTAAATGGATGATCACAAATGTCTTCATTGTGTCTACACAGGAAGATAGGTACACAAGGCAACTAAAAGATAATGTTCATTACTCATTTTTCTTGAGTGGAGAAAATGATACAGAAGCAGGAAGACTGAGGCTCCTAGAAATTCATGACCACCAACTTCACCTGGGGCCCTAGCCCTGCTCACCGCTTCTCAGTGTTCTTGCTTTTCACAGCACCTGTATGAAACTTTCTTTATATACTTTTATCCTCACACTTTTATTTTGAATTGACAAGACACTTCAATTCCGCACGTAACTTCTGCGTGAAAAGTGAAAGTGAAAGTCTCTCAGTCATGTCTGACTCTTTGCAACCCCATGGACTTTACAGTCCATGGAATTCTCCAGGCCAGAATACTGGAGTGGGTAACCTTTCCCTTGTCCAGGGGATCTTCCCAACTTAGGGATCGAGCCCAGGTCTCACGCATTGCAGGCGGATTCTTTACCAGCTGAGCCACAAGGGAAGCAATTCCTATGCTGGCCTTGTTTTTATCTTGTACTACAATTCTCCTCACACTAGTAACCCTCTCAGGGACGCCCCCCCAACACAAGGTGCCAGGCTATAAAAAGAGAAGTCTTCAGAATAGAAAGTCCTCGGCTGCTCACCGTAAGCAGAATCACACACAGGTTGCTTTCTCCATGGCAGAGCTTACCTCCCACCTAAGATCAATCTCCACACGTTCTTTGGATGCCTACTCCACCCTGTCTCCAGAAATCTTAAGTAGCAATAGAGAGATAACTCTCTTCCGCCTTCATGACATTTCCTTTATTAGATCCTTCCCATGTACCTGCATTTAAACATGTTTATCTCTTTCCCATTGGAAAAAAGAAGATAAAAGAGAAAAACCACCTTATTCCTTCAATCCTATATTCCTTTCAGCAACTAATGTCTCTTCTCTTTTTACTATTAAATTTCCTCAAACAGCTTCATGAGAGGTCACAAACCACTGCACAAATTCTAGCTGCATGTATGATTTGATGGACTTCCCTGTGGCTCAGACAGTAAAGCATCTGGCTACAATGCAGGAGACCTGGGTTCAATCCCTGGGTCCTTAAGATCTCCTGGAGAAGGAAATGGCAACCAACTCCAGTATTCTTGCCTGGAAAACCCCATGGACGAAGGAGCCTGGTAGGTTACAGTCCATGGATTCGCAAAGAGTTGGACATGACTGAGCGACTTCACTTTCCTCGTTTCCTTTATGATTTGATCCACATTGTCATTTTTGAAAAAACTGAAGTGCAAGTGAAGTTGCTCAGTGGTGTCTGACTCTTTGCAAACCCATGGACTGTAACCTACCAGGCTCCTCCATCTGTGGAATTTTCCAGGCAAGAATACTGGAGTGGGTTTGCCATTTCCTTCTCCAGGGGATCTTCCTGACCCAGGGATGGAACCTGGGTCTCCCACGTTGCAGGCTGATGCTTTACCATCTGAGCCATGGGGAAGCCCCCCCCCCTCAAAAAAACTGAATCAGTCACAAAAGTTTAAAAATCAGATAAACATAAGAAGAAATTTGGTTTCCAACTTCTTGTGAAAGACAGAAATGTGTGGCAGTAGGTAAAGGCTGCCCCTTTCACCTGTGTGTATGTATATGTGTACATATATGTACGTGTTTATGAGTGTGTGTAAACTCACGTATCTTTCTGTCCCAGGATAGTGCATTTAACATAGATATTCAATGAATATTTGTGACTTAGTGAATGGTCTCACCTCAAAAATTTCTGAAGTTTTTCTCTGCTCTCACAAATATATATACGATCACGATATTCTAAAGCATAGTGAATGTTACCAGGTACTAGGGCTTCGTATCTGAAAGACAAAGGAACAAACAAAAACAACTATGTATTGTATCATTAATATGCAGCTGGGAAAGACTGAAGGCAAGAGGAGAAGGGGGTGACAGAGGATAAGATGGTTGGATGTATGACTGGCTCAGTGAGTTTGAGCAAATTCCAGGAGATGGTGAAGGACAGGGAAGCCTGGTGTGCTGCAGTCCATGGGGTTGCAAAGAGTCAGACATGACCTAGCAACTGAACAACAGGAATGACAACTATGTAAATAAAATGTCATAAACATTTTATTTTTCTATCATCACAGCTCAAGGAAGAAAAAGAATACTTTCCAGTTAAACAATAGTGACCTTTTGATAAAAATGCTACGATTGTCGTATAGACCACTTATTCCAAGTAGAGCTATTGGCCTGTACTCACATGAGGGCAAGGACTTGCCTTTGTCTGCCATCCTGGTAAGTCACTGGACAGTAACCCTGGAGCTCAGCACACTTAGGGAACCGGCTCTTCAGCTCTGACAGTGTCAGCCTCTTGGGGATCATGTCGGTAGGTGGAAGTGGATGAGGTGCTAACGGAGGTACGTAGAATTCTGGATTGTCCAAAAATTTCTATTAAAAAAAGATGACAGCAACACGACTGTTTGAAACAGGAATACTTTGCCAACAAAAACCCACTGAGGCTCTCCTGCTGCTCTTCCCATTTTCGGCAGCAATGTTCAGTCCCGCAAACCATCTGAGAGGAGCTTTCTGCACTACAGTAACTCTTTCCCTGACTGGAAGTTCCTTACAGTAATACCTGCAAGTGATGTCACTTACAGTCTCTCTCCTTTTAATGCTTTCACTCACTCACTCATCCACCTATACTGAAAAACATTTGTTGAGCTTTTACTATGTGCCAGACCCTTGAGTGCATAGTCCCCTGCCCTGCTGTCCGCCTGTCCTGCAGTATAACTAACTAGAGGGTGCACTTTGGCAGGTGAGTTAGCTTCTCCAGCTTCAGTTATCACACTGTAAAATGGAGGGGGCAGACCAGGCACATGGTTGCTAATGTCATTTCCAATTTTAAAATTCTGTGATTATCACTTAAATAAACAGAAAGAAAGTAATGTCTTCTTTATAAAGTGATTTTAAAAATTCAGATTCTTCAGAGGAAAATAAAATGTTCAGAGACACCTGATTAGTTTTCAACTACAATCTTTTTATGTCACCATATTATGGTCAGTGGAATACTGGAACAAATCTATATTCTGTTCCATTAAATAGAAGCATAAGGTACCCAGGAGAATAAAGTGATAGAAGAAAGTTGAAAGCACAGGCGAGTCATTTCTACTGACTCTGACTTCCCTTCTGCACCTTTGAATGGAATGTCCTGGATGCCCACTCCAGGGCTGAGCTCAGATGCTCAGCATCCCCTCCATGTTGGGGTTGCCCTTGGGTCTCCCCATCTCTTATGCTGACCCAGGTGGAGGGGCCATCACCGACCCTGAACTTCTGCTTTGTGCCAGAATATGTCTTGGGATGCAGTCTTAGGACTGGCCTCTGAGTTGCCTTATTGAACCCAAGGATCACAGTTTCCGAAAATGGGGTCCCTGGTCCCCAGCGCCTGGTGTTCCCAGCTGTGCCCACCCCTTCCTGTCTGATGAATTCTAAGACAGGTATTTTCTTTCCCTGGTAAATATTTGGAGTTAAGAACAAACTTACATTCAATTTCTCTAGAGAACTCATTTTATAATAGTGCCCTCTGAACTCTGCTGCAAATTCCAAGGAATCATTTGAAGAACAGTCAACTAATTCATATGATTCTGCCAGGCTGACAGGGCAGAACTGTCCAAATTCACCCAGGCGAGAAATCAGTTCTTCAGGGGAGATACATAACTTGTCAATGCAGGCGGCTTTTCCTATTATTAACAAATTAACTGTTGTTATAAATATATATTTTCACAGAAAACACAATCATTTTCAAAATGAAAATAAATTCAATTATGCTAGCACTATACCAATGAGTAAACGTTGTAAAATTCCCAGAGTAAAGAGCAAAAGTTTCTTTTCATATGTCCATCCTCTCAATCCAACATCCCTCCTGAGAGATAATCACTGTTGAGTTTGTATCTTTTTCAGATTTTTTTATACATTTGCATACACACGTATATATTTTTTGCAGATAGGATGCTTATGCCACTATACTGTAAATCTTATTCTGCAACTTGCTTTTATCAGTTAGTTATAGCCTTTGACATCTTTCCATTTCAGTTTATATGATTTACCTAATTCCTTTTAGTTTATGCATAGTATTCCATTGTATAAATGTACATATAGATTATTCAATCAATTACCTGTTGATAAATATTTTGGTTGTTTTTAATTCTTAGCTATTATAAACTATTTATGTTATATACTATATACACATACACACACATATATATACATATCCACTTACACACATACACATGAATTTGCTACATATTTAAAATTTTTCTGTGAGATAGATTTCAGGAAGTACATATAGTTTGTTGACACAATGTTAGTGACATAAAGCTCTCCCTGTTCCCTGATGGCATCCAAGAAATAGAAAGAAACATTTAATCCAAAAGTGACTAGGTTTACCCTAAAGAGTCGATTTAAAAAGAAAGGCCCAAGTTCATTCAATGCATAAGTTTGAGTTGTCTTCCCAGGACTCCACTAGAATGGAGACTCCAAAGCAGTATTAGATTTTACAGAAAATAAAATTACTTCTTTATACATCTTAGTTATAATGAGTAAATTTTGATCCTGATATATTTTCTTAATAGTTCTTTTCACCAGTGAAAAAAAAAATTTTTTTTAAAGTATTCCAAGGAACGTCTAATGCTAACTCAAATTATGAAGCATAAATCATAGTTTAGTTTGCTATGTGACAGTGTAAGCATAAAACTGACCCTTAGGACTGCAGTGATGTGTCTATATGCAAAGAATGCAGGGGCCTCGTGGCAATGCTTGACATGAAGAGAAAGGCGTGGAAGCGAGTCTCTCCTAGAAACCTCAGAGTGAGTACAGCCCTGCCAATGCCTTAATTTTGGACATCTAGCCTCTGGAACTGTGAGAGGATACATTTCTATTGTCTCCGTTATCCAGTGTGTGGTAATTTGCTATGGCAGCCTTGGGTAACTAGAACAGTTACAACAGACTATGATTTCTGTTCTTTTGGCATTCTTTCTTGCTTTGTCCTGTTCACTTGGTAAAGCAAGCTGCCATGTTGGAAAGGTCCATATGGCAAGGCCCTGAAGGTGGCCCCTGGTCAACAGCTGGCAGGAAACTGATGCCCTAAGTCCAACAACCCTCAAGGAACAAACTCTTGTCAGCAATACATGAATGAGTGTGACAGTATATTCTTTCCCAGTAGGGCCCTCAGATGAGACCTTAATCCTGGCCAACACCTTGGTTGTAGCCTTGTGAGAGACACTGAAGCAGAAGACTCAGTTAAACTGTGCCTGGACTCTTGACCCACAGAAATTGTGATGGAGTGTGTATGTGTTGTTTTAAACTGTTAAATTTTGGAATAATTTGTTATGAAGCAATAAACAAACTAATCCATGATTCCATCTATTGTATATGATACAGATGAAAAGGCTAAGACGGTTCTTTCCTACAAAGAATATTATACTACTACAATGCTACAATGGTGTAATATTGTTATTCTAAAGTACTATAATGCACAGTATTATGGTATAATAATAGTGTTGGTAAAGAATACACTATTGTATAGTGCTATAATATCATACTAAATGGCACTATAGTTTTACAATTGTGTGTTGCTCTTTAGCTCAGATGTGCTGACCTCACCTCATAGGTTTTGTGACAGGATCATTTAGAATCAAATCATTTCAAGTCTTAAAAGACACTCAAATGTCTTTTTCTGATTCTTGGGGTATTCTTGATGACATCTGACAATGTCTATCTATCTTTTTCTGGAATGCGACAGAATGAGAAGGAATCTCTGGTTTTCTGGTCCTGACCTTGCTCTATCTCATTAGTGAGAATAAATTGGTCACTAAATCAACACTAAATTCAAACAGTCAGATACAGATTACCAGGTAGATGGTGAAGCAGAAAAGTAGGAGGACAGTTTTAATTAAACTCTTCCAGGCAGAGGCATGTGTATCTGGAATAACATGGTGGATACCGTGGTGCTCCATGAAGATCCCTCATCAGGGCTGATGCACCCATCCCCCAGCTGCTGAAAATATCTGTGTTGATGGCTCGTAGTTGCACTGGGACTTGCCCCTGTTCAGTATATACTCCCTCCCAGAGTGACCTTTATACAAGTCAATGCGAGGATATAAAGCCTGGCCTCTCCCCTCAGTTTGGGAAATTCTCAAGGTCCATCCCAGCGGCAGTGCTTCCCTGTAGGGCCTACCAAAGCCTCTGTTTCCACCACACTGCAGGCTAGTGTCTCCCTCTGCCAGGTCTACTAGCCTCGGTGTCTCTCCCTATTAGAGTTGACAGATAAAGCACAGGATGCCCCATTAAGTTTGAATTTCTGATAAACAATGAACAGTTTCTAGTATGAAATGTCTCATACCACATTTGGGATATACTTAGACTAAAAAATTATTTGTCATTTATCAGAAACTTACATTTAACTAGGTATCCTATATTTTTATTTGCTTAATCTGTCAACTCTACTCCTGAGTGTCATGCATGTTCAGTCATGTCTCTTTGCGAGTCTGTGGACTGTAGGCCAGTAGGCTCCTCTGCCCATGGGCATTATCTAGACAAGAATACTGGAGTGGGTCACCATTTCCTCCTCCAGGGCATCTTCCCAGCCCAGGGATTGAACCCACATCTCCTGTGACTCTTACATTGGCAGGCAGATTCTTTACCACTGTGCCAGCTGGGAAGCCCACTTTTGAGAGTACTTCCTGATAAAGATTCTGCACACAGCTTTTCATCCTGAGTCTCTTCTCAGGCAACCAAGTCTGAGGCAAGAAGGGTGAAGCAGGGTAACAATAAGATGAATGAGGCACAAGTTTTTCTTTCCAAGTCAGCTGTGGAATGTTTTACTAGTGTGATGCTATCCAGAACTTATTGGGAGTGGGTTTCTAAAACTCATTTATCTTTTCACTTGCACTTTTATCTTCAAGCCTTATAATCTGCAGGCAAACAGAACCAGAGATACTGGGGATGCCCAAATAATGAAGCAAATCAAGATTCAATGATGCCATTATGATCAGAATCCTCACTGCATTTTCCCTTGTACAATATTCTCTTTGTCACGTTGATCCCTCATACCTCCAAGTACCTTCTCCCTATTTTCCAAAGTCAAAGTCATCAGATGTCTGTGAAACCCCTCCAGACAAAGTCTTTGGTGTCATCGTTCTTTTTAGAGACATGAGTTCTAGATAACTTTCTTTTTTTTTTTTTTGATAACTTTCTGTCTGTTTTGTGTATTTTTGGAGAAAAATGAAGAAACTTCTAGGAGTATACAATCATTTTCTTTCATGGATTCCAAATATAGATTAAAAAAAATTCTGTGTTCAAGTAATATTTTTTAAGACAATCAACATTTATATAATAATACAATTTTATTATGTAAATAGTTCACAGTAACTAATTCTAGATTCCTAAACAAAACTTTGCCAAGTGTCACACCACAGACCCCTCCCCTCATATAACTACCATTCTTGAAACTAGCTTCTTATGTGGCATTCCAAACATTATAAACTCTTCTAGTGAGAGACCATGTATTGTTTTATGTAATAGGTTCACATGGACATTCAGTATATGACAGCTTGAGTAGAGGCAGTCATTTATTAGAACAAATGTACATGCCCACAATAATTTGGAAATAATATGCATTTAAAATACTGACTAAGGTTCATTAAATACTGATTAAGGGAACAAATGTTCAAATTGAATGAATTATGGCAACATGAGTCAGGCATGCGTAGACTTCAAATTCACATTTTTTTGTTTTTAGAGTTATAGGTCTTCTTACCTGCTTTTATTCTTTCCATATATATCTGCATGTATTTATTCACCATTTTAACCTTCTTAATGACTTCATTCCATATCCACCATTTGCTGTGAAAGCCATCAATCACATACCAGTTCTGATGTTGTACTTCATAATATTGCCTAATCTCACCAATATTTTTGCGGTACCTTGAGTTCTTGACAGCTATAATCTGTGAGCTGTTGTGCAATGGATAAGGCAAACTAAGAGAGGAACAGAAAAGAAATGGAAAAAGCTGTCAAAAACCTGCTGCTTCTTCTGGATTATTAATGTTCACTCTTTTATCATTGTTTTCATCACATACATTACCTTGACTCCTTTTTTTTTTCCAGGAGCAATCTTCTGAAAACCTCTTTGGAAGGCACATCCAGCTCAAAGATAATCATGGGGATGATTGACCTAGCTTCTAAGAGACTCACTTGATACTTAGTTACAGGATATCCATCAATGACAACACTAGTAAGGAGAAATATGAAAATTAAAATTCCAGATTTCTTTACTCTCAGACCTTCCTTTCTGTCTTCCAGAAAAAGTCTGTCTTTAGGATTAGCCCCATACCATTCCTTACGGAACTTGATTTACCTTGTCACCTTGCCCTCTTCTATATATATACATATATATTTTTAGGAGGCTGTACTTTGCAGCTTGTGGGCTCTCAGTTCCCCAACCAGGGACTGAACCTGGGCCCTGGCAGTGAAAGCTTGGAATCCTAACCACTAGGTCACCAGAGAACTCCCTTTGTCTCTGTATTTTTAATCCCAGTCAGCCCAAGAGCCAGAAGAGGGCTGCATACATACAGACACAGCTCTGACTCATATACTTAGCATCATAGAGCTAGACTTTGATGGACTTTGAGAGATATTACACATAATACCTTGAACCTTGTGTTATTTAATTGGTGCTATTATTCTAAGCATGAAACAGTGGGAAGAGGGACTTCGCTGGCAGCTCAGCTGATAAAGAATCCACCTGCAATGCAAGAGGTCCCGGTTCAATTCCTGGGTCAGGAAGATCCCCTGGAGAAGGGATAGGCTACCCACTCCAGTATTCTTGGGCTTCCCTGATGGTTCGGACAGTAAAGAATCTGTCTGCAATACAGGAGACCTGGGTTCGATCCCGGGGTTGGGAAAATCCCCTGGAGGAGGGCATGGCAACCCACTCCAGTATTCTTGCCTGGAGAATCGCCATGGACAGTGGAGCCTGGAGGGCTACAGTCCATGGGGTCACAAAGAGTCAGAACACTGAGCAACTAAGCACAGCACAGAGCACTTGAGTCTAAGCATGAGACAGTGGGAAGAGTATAGGTTTCAGAGGCACACAGACTTAAATTTGAAACTGGGTCTGACCTCTCTGAGCCTCAGTTTTCAGTAAAGTAGTAAATACTAAATAGAATAGTGAAATAATGATATTTAACCCTTGTGTGTGTATGCCCATGTTTGGTCATGTCCAACTCTTTGCGACCTCATTGCCTGTAGCCCGCCAGGTTACACTGTCCGTGGGATTTTCCAGGCAAGAATACTGGAGCGAGTTCCCATTTATTTCTCCAGGGGATCGTCCTGACCCCAGGATCAAGATTGAACCTGCGTCTCTTGTGTCTCCTGCATTGGCAGGCGAATTCTTTACCAGTTAAGCCAACAGGGAAGCCCTATTTAACCCTTAGATTTATCTTAAAGATTGTAGATCAAGTGTGTAAAGCAATTAGCAGATTAATTCACATTCCTTATAATAGAATGCCTGGCATGGGAAGAATTACCCAACTCTGATCTTAATATTGTAGTTTTGTAGCAAATTGTGTAAAATTTTTTGTACAGAAAGGTCAGTGTAAGATAAGATGTCTTGTAAATCAAGATTTTAAGTACATTAAAGTGTTTTAAAATTTAAAAAAAGCCCTGCATAATTGATAGTATTTTAGCAAGAGATTAAGCAAATATGGGAAACATTGTGTTCTAAACTTGATTTTCTAGTAAAATTCTATAAGGAGGCTGGGTGTGGAAGGGGAGATGAAGAGCTGGTGAGAGAGCCCTGTGGTCTCTGGAGAGAACCATTCCATCTGGACCCATCAATCCTCTAGGCAGAAATAATACAGAATTTGTTAGTCCAACAGACTAAGCTAAAGAGTGTCATCAGCAAACTGACAGGATGAATGAAGGCTATCTGCAAATTTCTAAGTCAGGAAACCGACTCTGTGGGGCCAAGTTGGGCATACTGGCTGCTGGTCACCAGGAAGGGCTGGTTCATCTTACCTTGGTGCTCTCCAGACTTAGGCACTAACTAGTCCTACATCCCATGGCAGAGAGGACTATTAATTAACAGAGCCCGAAAGCCAACTAGAGAATGTATGCAGCTGCCATTGTTGGTTTTTTAATGGCTCAACTTCTTTGTCCTGTGAAGAATCACTTGAGAGGCCCTCGGGATTAGGGAAATTCAGGGTGACTGGGCAGTCACTGTCCTGGTATTAAAGTGAAATAAAACTTTTGTGAGTCCACAGTAGCCCTCAGTAAGATCTCTTGTATGCAAAGTTGAATTTCAGGAAGGAGGTAACTCAATTTGCTAGAAAGTCCCAGGACTTTCTCTGCAGGGGGGATGGGGGGGTTTGGTGGGATGGGGTTGTGGGTGGGGGTGGATACTCGACACTCCAGAATCTGCTCCCCACCATAACAGGAATTAGGAGAACTGATACGGACTTGATTAAGGACCAGTGGTAGGGAAGGGCAAGGAGGTTCCTGATAGAAAACAACTTTGCGTGACTCAGCAAGATTTTAAGTCAATGACCTGAGCTCAAGAGCAGGGCCTTAGGTTTTATGGGCTTTTACTACTGGGTGGTTTCCCTGAGGGCTTCTCTGGTGGCTCAGAATCTGCCTGCAATGCAGGAGACCCGGGTTAAATCCCTGGGTCAGGAAGATTCCCTGGAGAAAGGAATGGCAATCCACTCCAGTATTCTTGCCTGGGAAATCCCATGGACAGAGGAGCCTGGCGGGTTACAGCCCATGGGGTCGCAAAAAACTCTGACACGACTGAGAGACTAACACGCTTCCTTTCTACTGGATGTGAGCTGGGGAAGTCATGGTTGAGTGGAGGAGTGTAAACTGAAGACCAGTTCAAGCACAGGGCTCTCCTGTCCAAACGCAGCATTAAGGGAGGGGCGCTGCTACCTGTGCAGAGACTGGACTGGTGAGAGACTGTCTCCATTGGACCAGTACCATCTGGGGGAAGGGGAAGGCCACACCTTCAACACTCCATCGGGCAGTGAGAAGTTCTCCTGGGCTATAGAAGTCACATGGGTCTCCTATAGACTGTGTAAACCTGGAGACTTTGGGACAACTCAGGAGTTGCTGCAGGGAGTGAAGTTGGCCTGTGAGTGTTTAAGCTGAATTTTAGCCTGACCGAAAATTAAATTATTAATATGCAACCATATCGGTGCCCAGACTTTAAGAAGCAGATCACACACCCTTTACAAGAGCTTTAAACTCTGTTTAAGGTGTTTTAATTAATTCCAATGAGTAATTTCTTAAAGATTTAACTCCCTCCCACTCTCTCCCACCCCTATGGCCCCCACTTACCCTGCGGTATTACATACACTTCCCATCAGAGATAATTCTAAGGCCTGAATAGCCAGTTCATCAGGTGCCGTCATTCCTTTATGAAGATGCCAATTTAGCATAAGTGCCAGCTCTGTGTCTGGTTGGTTGTTTAATACATAACGCAAAGCATCTCCTATCGACAAACGCTTTAAGCCATATTCACTTGAAATCTTTTTGGCAACTGAAAAACATTAAAATTTTAAACTTATTCTGTTTCACAAACCCATCTGTTAACCTTGGTTTCAGATTCTAGTTAACTGACAACAACAGCAAGTTAATCTTCACATTCCTCAAAGAAATTTCAAAAATTAAAATAGCTACATTTTATTGAATTAATGGGCTTCTCTGGTGGTGGCTCAGACGGTAAAGAATCTGCCTGCAATGTTGGAGACCCGAGTTCAATCCCTGGGTCGCGAAGATCCCCTGGAGAAGGGAACGGTTACCCACTCCAGTATTCTTGACTAGAGAATTCCATGAACAGAAGAGCCTGGTGGGCTACAGTCCATGGAGTTGCAAAGAGTCGGACATGGCTGAGCAACCAACACTTTCACTTCACTTCATTGAATTAATACTATTCAAAGGTCAGTCATTATTAGCACTTCAGGTATGTGGCTGACAGATCTGGTTAATGAGCCAACTATGTTAGGTTTTTCCATAACCAAACCATTTAAGTGTTTTTTCCTTCTGTACAAGGTAGCAAAAAATTTGAGAGCTTTATAAGGCATCCTGTGTGTACTATTAATATTTGGTCTTTTTATATCCAAAATAACAATTCAATGTTCTTGTGTCATTGGGTTAACCCATTTCCCTATCTATACACTTATGACTTCAGGCTGCAATCAGGATAACTTACCCTATACAATTAAGTGCACTCAAGCCTCTAGGACATAATTTTTTAAATTTATTTTCTAAAAATTATAGTGGTGATAGTGGTGTATCTGACACTTTATTAATAATTTACAGTTTATAAGGCAGTATTTCTTCTGTGACTTTATTTGATACTTTCAACTATTCCATCAAGTGTGGAGAGTGGGTACTGAAATTCCACTTTTACAGGTGAAAGAACTGCAGCCCACTGAAATGGAATGGTTTGTCCAAGGGCACACAGATGTTGCCACTGGCTGAAAGAGGACTCGGCCACAGCCTCTGCTTCTGCTACGTGAGGCCATAGATTAGGCTTCTGTGTGTGTACATGCTCAGTTGCTTCAGTCGTGTCTAACTCTTTGCAATCCTATGGACTGTAACCCTCCAGGCTCCTCTGTCCGTGGGGATTCTCCAGGCAAGAATACTGGAGCGGGTTGCCATGCCCTCCTCCAGGGGATCTTCCCAACCCCGGGATTGAACCCGTCTCTGATGTTTCCTGCATCAGCAGGCAGATTCTTTACCACTAGCGCCGCCTGGGAAGTCCAGTGGTTTCCAGTTACTGTTAAATGCAGGTGTGCTCTGATGGAGTCTACAAACCTTGCCTCATCATGGTCTGGAGACAGGGTGTATAGAGGACACTGGAGACAGCGTGTGTAGAGGACATTGAGACTCACCTGGTCCCATGGGGAATGCAGGTTAACTGGCCACAGTTAGGGCCACTGGGAGGGATGCCCCTGTGAGGGCTGCAGAAGCCTTCATCTCAACTTTGCCACAAACACTAGGGTCAGACCCATTATTTTTCAGCTATAAAAACAAACTTTTACAATTTGGGATTCTGTTAAAAAAAATTAGCCTCTATTTTGACAAAGACCAAGAAATCTGATTGTACTGTATACATGTTACTTTTTGCTGTGTTGGAGGATCTTATTTTGAATGTCAATGTACATTAAAATACACTTTCCATCTAAAGAGCTAAAACACGAAACTCTCTTTTATTATTTCTGGTGACAAATCAGTATTTGACCTAATCCCTCCCTTTCATTTTCTATGCCATCAGTCATTAAGTCCTGCTGTTTTCCTTTTAAATATTTCTGGTATCTATCCTTTCCCATTTTATTCTCATTGTGACCAACCACTACTCATGTGATTATCATGTAATTTTGAAATACCACACTCACCTATTGTTGGACTACTTGCTTTAAAAAATATATAGAAAATTCAAACATTATAGTTTACTAAATGCCTTTATCAGCAATGATTAAGATAATGAATTTTCACTCTTTAACTTATTAATATAGTAGATTATATTTATAAATTTTAAATATAATTTTAATCAAATAAAATCTTAATATACTATTATTTGACTATATATATAAATAATATTAGTTTGTAATTTCTTTTCTTATATTATCTTTGTTTAGTTTTTATATCAGGGTCATACTTAAAAATGAATTTGTATTTATACCTTTTTAATTATTTTAAAAAAACTGAAAATAAATTGGACAGCTTACTTTCATTTCCCTTGCTCTGGAAAAGCTTATAAAATCACAGGAAGTATCTCTTGAATTTTTAATTTTTGAAAGGTTGACATAATTTCCCTCTAAAACCATTTGATTGTGGCCTGTTTTGGAGTGGGGCTATATTTTTGAATGCCTTCTCTTCAGTGGTTATTGGTCTGTTTAGTTCTTCTGCCTCTTACTGAGTCAGTTTTGATAGTTTCTTAAAAAAAATAGTTCTCGTTTTCAGGAGATTCTTGTATGCTTAAGGATAGCAAAGGCAGACACACCCTTACCTGTAGTTTTTCCAGATTTTGGAGGCCCCAGAATTGCAATCCTAATGGGGATAGTAGGCTTAGGTTTGGGTTGGCAGATATATTTGATTGGATTCTTCATAAATTTTTCTTTAGTTTCTTTACTAGATAAAAAATAAATATACTGACGATGGATTATAGGATGAAGTGGATTCTCTGAATTTTCTACTGGTTTGATGGTCTCTCCTTCATGTAGCTGCAATATATACACAATTGAATTAACAAATTAGCCTTATTTTAAACAGCATTTCCCCAAAATATATTTCTAAGAACAAATTTGTAAAATCTTTCTTATAGAACAAGAAAACTAATTATAATTGAATATTGGTATTAAAAAACTGTGTAAAAAGAACAAGTTATTTTACACTCACATGCAATAAATGTTTTTCTTTAATGGGTTTCAGTTTCTGACAATTATAGTTCTACTTCCTTTATAATGTGTTTAGTGTATACTGAATGTTTCTGCCAAGGTGTGTAAAGGTGTTCGGATATATTCATGGGCCAATTTATCTACACAAACAGGTCCATTCCTAAGGTGGTGTTGTGTATGGAAATGTGCCTTCCTAAAATCATGGTTTGAAGCCCTAACCCTCAAAGTGACTATATTTGGAGACAGGACCTTTAAGGAGATGACAAAGGTTAAATGAGGTTATAAGAATGGGGCTCTAATCTAAGAGAACTGGGGTCCTTAGAAGAGAGACACCAGGAGTGCATGAGCACAAAGGAAAAGCATTGAGGACCCAGTGAGGAATGGCCACAGTGAGACACACCAGAAAAACCACCCCTGCTGGCACCATGATCTTGGACTCCAGCCTCCTGAGCAGTAAGAAAATACATTTCTGTCATCTAAATCACAAAGTCTGTGGTATTCCAATATGGTAACATATGCAGACTAATACAGAATTCTAATTTGCTGTCCAAAGATGTCATTCCAGTAAGACAGCATGGATAGGCTAAAGTATGTGGTATTCCAATATGGCAGCATGGTATCCCAATATGGCAGGTGGAGTCCTGGGATATCTTTGGGAGTATACTGGTCAGACAGATCTCACTGACTTCTCTTTTACATTTTTATACAGACAAAATCCCACTCACATAAATATGAATAGTGGCCACAAAAGGGAAAAATACACCAAAACAGCAGCCTAACGTATTGGTATGGAATGGAGAGGAAGGACTGGTCTCACGTCTTTGCACTGGTAATGATGATAAATGGGTAATTAATGGATATCTTTTTTATATCATCAGATGGCCCAGCATCAGTTATCCCTGGACTTGACAGAGTAGGTGGGCAATGGTGTGGTAATATTGCTTCTCCCCTAGAGTTAGAGTATTCCATGGACAGAGGAGCCTGGTGGGCTACAGTCCATGGGGTTGCAAAGAGTCGGACACAACTGAGCGACTATCACACACACCTAGTGTTACACCAGGTCAGTTGTCACAGGTAAATGGAGTTATCAGCATCATCATTTTGGGGCTGGAGTGATGTTCATGGCTGAGTGTAAGTGCTAGGGATAAGAAGAAGCTTAGGGATGGGGTGGGAATGTCTGCTCTATTTCTTATGTTTGGTAGTAAAAGAAAAGCTGAAAGTTTAATGATTCCATTTCAAATTCCCAAATTAACTATGAATTCTTGCAATGGTTTCTGCTATTTCCCAAAATATCTACCATGTATCTTTCTCTTCTATAGGTCAGAATACCCAAGGTGTCATCAAATCTGAAACATCAAATTGTCAGGACCTGGAAAGATTCCCAACAGCCCTGAAAAATGATTATTTATATGCTTAAAGCCTTCCTATGACCATGCACTCATTTATTCACAAGACATTTTTGTGCAGTCCTAATTATGTTCAGACATGGGCCCTTGAATAGGGTTCGGACTTTGCCTGCTTCTTCCCCTCTCTTGCCCATCTCAAAGAGACAGTTAGGGTGTGACTGTGATTTTTCAAAAGCTTTCTAAATGATCCTGCTGCTACTGCTGCTAAGTCGCTTCAGTCGTGTCGACTCTGTGCGACCCCATAGACGGCAGCCCACCAGGCTCCTCCATCCATGGGATTTACCAGGCAAGAACACTGGAGTGGGTTGTCATTGCCTTCTCCAATGCAGGAAAGTGAAAAGTGAAAGCGAAGTCACTCAGTCATGTCCAACTCTTAGCGACCCCATGGATTGCAGCCTACCAGGCTCCTCCATCCATGGGATTTTCCAGGCAAGAGTACTGGAGTGGGGTGCCATTGCCTTCTCCGCTAAATGATCCTAATACATGCTTAATTTTATCTGATTATTTATGGAGGGACTTGTCATAATGTTTCTATATTTTAGCATGATATTTAAAAAGATTTCTCTTGACACCCTTATGGTTAAGGTAAAGAAGATATTAATATAACAATTAAGTAAAACTGAAAATGACTGTATCAGTATCAACCAAGAAGGTTTCAAGTAATATGCATATTGCTCTATTTTGGATCCCTTCCTCCAAAATGTTTTTTATCAGTGACCAATAAGAGTAATACATATTAATAACAACATTGTTATTATAATGTTGTATGTATACTGTTATAATGTTATAATTTATACTATTGTTGTATATTTTGTTATTATATATGTTATATATAAAACATATTTAATATAATATTTATATTATGTATATATTATATATATTGTTATTGTAATGTATTTATACTATTATAATGTATGTATTTATACATACATACATGTAATTTATTTTACATGCATATTATGAAGTAAAAGTGAAAGTCACTCAGTCGTGTCTAACTCTTTGCAACCCCATGAACTATACAGTCCACGGAATTCTCTAGGCCAGAATACTAGAGTGGTTAACTTTTCCTTTCTCCAGGTGATCTTTCCAACCCAGGGATCAAACCCAGGTCTCCTGCATTGCAGACAGATTCTTTACCAGCTGAGCCACAAGGGAAGCCCAAGAATACTGGAGTGGATAGCCTATCCCTTCTCCAGGGGATCTTCCCGACTCAGGAATAGAACTGGGGCCTCCTGCATTGCCGGTGGATTCTTTACCAACTGAACTACTTATACATATTTTATATATGTATTATTTATACACATAAATATGTATATTATATAATTTTATATACATATTATATACATATCTCCTGCAATACGGGAGACCTGGGTTCGATTCCTGGGTCAGGAAGATCCCCTGGAGAAGGAAATGGCAATCCACTCCAGTATTCTTGCCTGGAGAATCCCATGGACAAAGAAACCTAGCAGGCTATAGCCCATGGGTTCTCAAGAGTCAGACACAACTTAGCGACTCAACCACCAATATGTAATGAACATATATGAATTAACAGCATTGCAGGCAGATTCTTTACCAGCTGAGCCACAAGGGAAGCCCATTAATAATAACAGCTTATGTTAATTGAGCACTCACGAGAAACCACGCATGGTTGCAAACACTTTCCAATAACTAACTGATTTAATAATTGTAATAATATTGTGAGGTAGGAACTATTCTTATTCCCATTATGCAAATGGGAATGGCTCAGAGAGGTTCAGTAATTTGTCCAAGGTCACTCAGCTAGGAAGCCGTGGTTTTCAACTCAGGCAGTCTGACTCCGGAAGCCATGTTTTCTCCACTCTACTTCTGTGCTACTTCACTGACGGAAATAGGAAGGTGCACTGGTCGAGAGGGTCGGTGTACCCTTACAAGGCATTTCTTTACTGTCTTTCTAGCACTTAATACAACCTGACTAGAACCTATTTGTTTACTCATGTATTGCCTGTTCATCCTCTCCAAACCAGCTATCATATAAAGCCCATGACAAAAGGAACCTTGCCTGTTTTGTTCACTGCTCTGCTCCCCGGGATTGGAACAGCAGCTAGAAGGTTCTTATTTAAATTTTGTTGAAAATCATCCCACATTTGAAGTCACTGAATTCCAATTACATCAAATATGTTTGTCCACACTACATAAAAATATTCTACTTGGCAGTAAGTTTGTGATGAACATTAAAGGCACATTTTGTTTGGTATCTCACACTTTCCAGAGGACTTCATATTCTTGCATTTGATCACATTGGCCTGATGGCATTCTCCCACTTTACAGGTGAGGAAACAGAATCAAAGAATTTAAATGGCTTGCCTAAAACTAAATAGCAAATTAGTGCTGAAGCTCAGCTCACTAGATGTCTAGTTTGAAAATATTGCTACTACGAACTTCCTCTGCTGCAGAGTTAGAACCAAGTTGGATCTGAATTATCTCTACAGAAATAGATGAAAGGAATTTAAACCCTTCAAGTATTTCTCCTACTTCAGAAAGGCAAAACAACAACACATATCTTTATAGCTATTTAAGAATACTGTATAATGCTTACAGTTTTTAAAAATTATCCGCTGTCTTCTTCTTAGACATACTTCAAAAAGAAATAAAAGAAGAAACGTGAGTTTCAGATGCATTTGCTGATATTACCTTCACAGGGTCCCAGTAGCCGAATGAGCTTATATACTTGTAGGTAAAGCTGAGCATTTTCTGGGCAAGGCGTGATGATATTGGATAACATTTCTCAAAAATGCTTGCACGATTCTCTACTAGTGGTTTCAGTTTTGTATTCAATGTGTATTGGACAATGTGGATTTTCCGAGATCCATTAATGAGAATTACTGGTATCAAAAACTTCTCAAATTCTTCCTGATCAGAAAAATCATAAAACCAAATATTTTTAGTGGGAAGGAGGCTGGTAGTATTCAGTCACAGTGCATAGACTACTTCAGTCTAGAAAACAAATACTTTTAAACTTCCAGGTGACTCTGTGGTGGTAGCTAAAACTTTTGACCCTATGTGGTTTCCGTGTTGCCCTTGATTTATTAAGTAGTTTTTATAATTGTAAGTGGTACTCAGGGACTTAACCCCTAAAAATATACATTTCTTTTGAAATGTTAAAAAGAAACCAAGGAATAAACCAAATTTCTTTTGTTTCCTTCTCACATGTTAATTTTTGAATTATGAAAAAGTCATAACCTGTATTATTTGTAAATTACTCATATCTGCTTCAAATTTTTCTCCGAGTTCACCCCTCAGGCGTTCGAGAGCATCAATTTCCTGCTCTTCCTCTTCCTCACTCATCACTTCCTCATCTTTTGGAAATTCATCTTCGAGAATGTTATCAATATCATCTTCATTGTTATCAGGTTCTTCCTCACTCATGTCTTCGTCTTCTCTAACAGTCTAAGGAAGAAAATATTCCCCTTTGTTATAAAACTGAAATATGGAACAAATGTCATGGCTAACTAATCATCTGGGATATTCTGGAATAAGTGGATATTGGTTAGTGTGGTATGCAATATGCAACATTCATCAACTGATACAGTAAAATTTCAAATATCTGGTACCCAGAAATGTAATGCCTTCAAGACTAACACCACAGTGATCCCTAGATAAATACACAGACAAGATATTAGCTTCTAACAGTTAATGCTATGGTCGTCAGAACATTACGTGCTTTTCATGGTCTTCAGCAACAAAGTTCCATGCAACTCAAAGAGTATAAATCACTCCAACCTATGTTAGCTTGGACAAGATCAGTTTCCTCATCTATAAAACAGGAATAATGAAAGGACCTCCCTCACATGATTGTTGGCAGAGTTATATAAGTTCATACCTGCAAAGCCCTTAGAAAACTGTCTGGTAAGCATGCAAATGATAGCTATTATTCCTATTATTATGTTATAATAACTATTATATTATTGTCATTTTGTATAAAGCACTGTTCCAATAGAATAGTACATGCCCCTGAGGAGGCTGCAGCTTATCTGAGGACACAAGAATAACAGATAAATGATTATTAAAGACTGTGACAGGATATTGATACTAAGTGGTGTTGTATAGGCTTTAAGTGCTGTGGTTCAATTTGCATAAAACTGAATCCTATCGTATTGATTCTCCTGCACTGTCTCCTGGCATGTTGCCCTGAAGTAGTCCTTGTCCCACCCAACTGGAAAACTGCTTTCCAGTCAGAAACCTGGGAGTTACCTCTGCTCCTCACTCCCCATTATTGCACTTCGCATTTCCAAGGACAGAATACTTAAGCTCTCTCCTCCTTTCTAGTCCTGCTCTGCTGTTTGCCCTCTCATTATCTCTTGCCTGCACTCTTCTGATTAATTTGATGTTTCCTAATCATTCTAACTAAACAGCCTCTTGATGACAGTGAAAGAGGAGAGTAAAAAAGTTGGCTTAAAGCTCAACATTCAGAAAACTAAGATCATGGCATCTGGTCCCATCACTTCATGCCATCACTTCATGGCAAATAGAAGGGAAACAATGGAAACAGTGAGAGCCTTTATTTTCTTGGACTCCAAAATCACTGCAGATGGTGACTGCAGAAATGAAATTAAAAGACGCTTGCTCCTTGGAAGAAAAGCTATGACCAATCTAGATAGCACATTAAAAAGCAGAGACATTACTTTGCCAAAAAAGATCCGTCTAGTCAAAACTATGGTTTTTCTAGTAGTCATGTATGGATATGAGAATTGGACCATAAAGAAAGCTGAGTGCCGAAGAATTGATGCTTTTGAACTGCGATGTTGGAGAAGACTCTTTAGAGTCCCTAAGACTGCAAGGAGATCAAGCCAGTCCATCCTAAAGGAAATCAGTCTTGAATATTCATTGGAAGGACTCATGCTGAGGCTGAAACTCCAATACTTTGGCCACCTGATGGGAAGAACTGACTCATTGGAAAAGACCCCGATGCTGGGAAAGATTGAAGGCAGAAGGAGAAGGGGACAACAGAAGATGAGATGGTTGGATGGCATCACTGACTCAATAGACATGAATTTGAGCAACCTCTGGGAGTTGGTGATGGACAGGGAAGCCTGGCATGCTGCAGTCCATGGGGTCACAAAGAGTGGAACATGACTGAGCGACTGAACTGGACTGAACTGAATATTTCTAACTGATGAGACCCTGCTTCCTTGAAAAGAGTCTGCAGCTGGGATTTGGACTTGTAAGGGCTGAGAGGAAGATGAAAAGATAAGGGCCCTTCCTTGCTCTGTGCCCAGGCTTTTCTCTCCCCAGAAGGAGAGACTTCTGTTGGGACTACAACAGATGTTTGGTGTTGGGACTGTGCTTCTCAGTTCTTGCTATTTTTTGTTTGAATTTTGAAGTCATTTGGTTCTCTGACTACTTTTTCCTTTTTCTTGTATTTTGACAATTTTTTATGGTGAAATTTGATTTGCTAAGGAACATCGGAAGTACGGTGGGGTGAGTCCACACTGCCAGCTGGGACATCTTAGCTTCTGATGACCTGTGCTCACCTCGCCAGCTCTACCTAATAGGACTTCCAACTTGTTTGTGATAGAAAGCTCTGTCTTTTGTCACCTACAAAAGGTGACTTGGCACTTACCATCTACTGCTAAAAGGAGTAAATTATGAGCTGCTACAGCTGCTGATCTTCAACACCAGAAATGAGGCACTCTGTGCTTTGGAAAAAACTATCAGAACAGGTCTTCAGATAGTCAGATATATTCAGGAGATGATTTTATGAGCCCAATGATGGCATTTCCTCATAATTAGAAAAACACTAAAATCCTTCATGGTGATGTCTGCTCCTTTTGACTAGTAGTAGCCATGAGACTAGCAGAACCTTCTGTAAAAATATGTGCTTTATTGCATGTACTCCCCCTTCACCAAAATCACATATATACTGGCCTTGCCCCTTACCTCTTTGGGGCAGTTTCTCAGAGTATCTGAGGCTATTCTCCTCATTTTGCCCTAAATACAACTTAACTCACAATTCTCATGTTGTGCAATTCTTTTGGAGTCAGCACTTTCAGTTGGAGCAAGCAGGGGGAGAGAGCCACAACCAGGGGACTGGAGAGTGAGAAAAAACTTTAGAGTTGAGAGAGCCAGCAAAGGATATACAAATCAGTTCACAAAGATTATCCAAGTCTCTGGCTAATCTCTGAAAACCCCACACATATTGGCTGTTTACAACAGTATAAACAGAACTGCTGCCCATTCGTAGGCATGACAGAGTTTGCAGGTTTACTCTTGCCAAGTTAATTGTCTGCTAGAACAATAACACCATCCCTCTTTGAAGGCATACAACAGAATCCAGAATCCCCAAAATATCACATTCACAATTCTAGGATATAGTCCAAAATTACTGAAACTATAAAGGCTCATGAGATGTGACCCATTCTCATAAGAAAGATAATCATTAAATACTAAGTTCAGGTGCTAGAGTTACCAGCTGAGAACTTTATCACAGTTAAGAGTTACCAGCTGAGAACTTTATCACAGTTATTATCACTGGGATCAATGAGGAAAAGGAAAAAGAAGTGAAAATATAGGAAATTTCATGATGGAAATAAAAAAATATAAAAACAAACCAAATTGAAAGTTTAGAAATAAAAACAACAATATTTGAAGTTTTTAAAAACATTGGGTAGGTTTAATACGTGAACCGTGAACTTCCAGATGTTCAACCTGGTTTTAGAAAAGGCAGAGGAACCAGAGATCAAATTGCAAACATCCGCTGGATCATGGAAAAAGCAAGAGAGTTCCAGAAAAGCATCTATTTCTGCTTTATTGACTATGCCAAAGCCTTTGACTGTGTGGATCACAATAAACTGTGGAACATTCTGAAAGAGATGGGAATACCAGACCACCTGACCTGCCTCTTGAGAAATTTGTATGCAGGTCAGGAAGCAACAGTTAGAACTGGACATGGAACAACATTCTGGTTCCAAATAGGAAAAGAGTACGTCAAGGCTGTATATTGTCACCCTGCTTATTTAACTTCTATGCAGAGTACATCATGAGAAACGCTGGGCTGGAGGAAGCACAAGCTGGAATTAAGATTGCTGGGAGTAATATCAATAACCTCAGGTATGCAGATGACACCACCCTTATGGCAGAAAGTGAAGAGGAACTCAAAAGCCTCTTGATGAAAGTGAAAGAGGAGAGTGAAAAGTTGGCCTAAAGCTCAACATTCAGAAAACGAAGATCATGGCATCTGGTCCCATCACTTCATGGGAACTAGATGGCGAAACAGTGGAAACAGTGTCAGACTATATTTTGGGCTCCAAAATCACTGCAGATGGTGATTGCAGCCGTGAAATTAAAAGTCGCTTACTCCTTGGAAGAAAAGTTGTGACCAACCTAGATAGCATATTGAAAAGCAGAGACATTATTTTGCCAACAAGGTCTGTCTAGTCAAGGCTATGGTTTTTCCAGTGGTCATGTGTGGATGTGAGAGTTGGACTGTGAAGAAAGCTGAGCACTGAAGAATTGATGCTTTTGAACTGTGGTGTTGGAGAAGACTCTTTTGAGAGTCCCTTGGACTGCAAGGAGATCCAACCAGTCCATTCTGAAGGAGATCAGCCCTGGGATTTCTTTGGAAGGAATGATGCTAAAGCTGAAACTCCAATACTTTGGCCACCTCATGCGAAGAGTTGACTCATTGGAAAAGACTCTGATGCTGGGAGGGATTGGGGCAGGAGGAGAAGGGGACGACAGAGGATGAGATGGTTGGATAGCATCACCAACTTGATGGACGTGAGTTTGAGTGAACTCCGGAAGTTGGTGATGGACAGGGAGGCCTGGCGTGCTGCAGTTCATGGGGTCGCAGAGTCAGACACGACTGAGCGACTGAACTGAACTGAACTGATAAATATTTTAGACAAAGAAATGAGTGTTTCAATCCTTCTTCTGCATAGTTTTGATTTACAGTTAAGTTTTACTGTATCAACAGTCTTCTGTACAACATAAGCATATTGGCGGGGGGCGGGGGGCAGGGATACATGGTTGCACATGCAGCAAGTCATAGTTTCTGTTATTTCTCTTTTCTCCTCCCCTTTCTAGACTATTTTTGAACAGATGGAAATCAGATTACAGGAGGGTCAGCCCTGAGAAGATATTATAAGGGTGCTGAAGCCAGAAGGAAATGGAAGAAGGCAGGGACTATCTTATCTTTTGTCTTGGTTACCCGGGCACTGGTAAGCTGATTATATAAACAGGAGCTTTAAGTCCTTTACAGAACAAGCTTCTCTACTCTGCCTCCTCTTTAACTTTGGCACCTCTGAGTTGCTTGGCTGTAGCATTTGGGTCAGGTAGGTCAACTTGGGACTAGCTCCTCTCTAAATAAAACAAAATCCATGATCTTCAAGGTTTCTCTTTTTTTAAAAAACCAGCAGATGGAAAAGAGGAACCATATTGAACATTCTGCAGAGTATGTGACTCTGTCCACAGGCTCTGCCTCATTCCATTCTTTATCTCAATGAAAGCATTTTAGCTCCAGCACAACTTTACAGTGTGTGTGTGTGTGTGTGTGTGTGTGTGTATGTGTGTTAGTCACTCAGTCATGTCTGACTGTTTGTAACCCCACAGACTGTAGCTCACCAGGCTCCTCTGTCCATGGGATTCTCCAGGCAAGAATACTGGAATGGGTAGCCATGCCCTTCTCCAGGGGATCTTCCCAGCCCATGGATCAAACTTGGGTCTCCTGCTCTGCAGGTGGATTCTTTACTATCTGAGCCACCAGAGAAGACCACAACTTCATAAGCTCTCGGTCTAGACCTTATTCCCATTCTCTCAGCCTATCTCCCTGTGACTTGGACTGAAGTGTGAAAAGCACAAAAAATCCGCGAGAAACATAATTTAATGTAGTATTATTATATTTTGTATTAGATTGTTTAAACATCTTTAGTGATTTCCTTTCCTTTAAGAGTGTTCATTTTTCTTATCATAAAAATAATAAAAGTTCATTGTAAGCAGTTATAAAATACCAGAAGTATAAAAAATGATACATAATCTAAGTACTAGTACATAAACTTGATATTTGCTTCAAGACTTCTATGCATCATTTTGATGCTCAATATCACGAATTATTAGAGAAATGCAAATCAAAACTACAATGAGGTATCACCTCAAAACAGGCAGAATGTGCTGTGCTGTGCTTAGTCGCATCCGACTTTGCAACCTCCATGGACTGTAGCCCCCTTGGCTCCTCTGTCCATGGGGATTCTCCATGCAAGAATACTGGAGTGGGTTGCCATGCCCTCTTCCAGGGGATCTTCCCAACCCAGGGATTGAACCCAGGTCTCCCGCATGGCAGGTAGATTCTTTACCATCTGAGCCACCAGGGAAGCCCCAGAATACCGGAGTGGGTAGCCTATCCCTTCTAAAGGGGATCTTCCTGACCCAGGTATTGAACTGGGGTCTCTTGCACTACAGGCAGATTCTTTACCAGCTGAGCTACCAGGGAAGCCCCAGTCAGAATGGCCATCATCAAAAAGTCTACAAACAATAAATGCTAGACAGGGTGTGGAGAAAAGGGGACCCTCCTACACTGTTGGTAGGAATGTAAATTGGTACAACTACTATGGAGAACAAAATGGAGGTGCCTTAAAAAGCTGAAAATAGAACTACCATATGACCCAGCAATCCCACTCCTTGGCATATAGCTGGAGAAAACCAAAATTTAAAAAGCTACATGCACCCTAGTGTTCACTGCAGTGCAATTTACAATAGCCAAGGCGTGGAAGCAACCTAATCGTCCATCGACAGATGAATGGATAAAGAAAATATGGTGCATAAATACAGTAGAATATTACTCAGCCATAAAAAAGAATGAAATAATGCCATTTGCAGCAACATAGATGGACCTAGAGATGATCACATTAAGTGAAGTAAATCAGAGAAAGATAAACATCATATCATTTATATGTGGAATCTAAAAAGTGATACAACTGAACTTTACGAAACAGAAAAGACTCACAGGTTTAGGAAACAAACTTATGGTTACCAAAGGAGAAAGGTCAGAGGAGGGATAAATTAGGAGGTTGGGATTAACAGATACATACTATTATATATAAGATAGATAATCAACAAGGGCCTACTATATAGCACAGGAAACTCTACTCAATACTCTGTAATAAACTATATGGGAAAAGAATCTGAAAAGGAATAGGTATATGTATATGTATATCTGAATCACTTTGCTGTATACCTGATATTAACATAACACTGTAAATCAACTGCACTCCAATATAAAATAAAAATTAAAAAAGACTACTGTGCATCTTTTCATTTTATATGCTTGAGATTTTATATATATATATGTAAAATATATATATGTAAAATATATATTATATATATGTAAAATATATTTTTTATATATGTGTGGGTGTTTGTGTGTGTATGTGTCTATTTTATTTTTTGAAAAAAGCAATTTTATTTACTTACCACCCCTCCTTTCCTCCTTTTTTCTCTCTCTGTTATAAGTTCAGCCCTTCTTTTAGCAATCATATCATCCTGTTAAAGAAAGAAGCATTAAAAATGTCAACAGATAATAATAAAATTACTTTCTATGTATTAATATTTTTTCCCAAATGGGAATAATATTTGGTCAGAGGATACTTTCCAGAAAAGATTGTGATGGTGATAATTATGTCACATGTATCTTTGGACCTCTGGCCCTCTTGATCAGCTGTTTCCCTCCAGAGGTATAAGTCGCACTTGGGATCAGTCAGTTTTTCTTCAAACTTTAGAATCCCTTTTCAAAATGTATTACTTATTTGTTTGCTTTGGTGGAGAGGTGGATTTTGCACATGGAGAAATAGGGAGGCTATTTGTTGAAAATGTCTGATAATTTTTCATCATATTATTAAGATGTAATTGTCTAAAGAACCCTAAAAGCACATATATACATGAAGAAAGCATTTGTACTTTGGATACTTTCACACATATGGTATATGGGTAGTCCTCTAGTTTTTTCGCGGCCTCTAAATCTAACGCAATGAATGGGTCCTCTGATGTGACCTTAAGGTTTGCATGAAAGCTAATCAGCTACCCTTGGGTTCTGGGGCTCATTGGTTCACGACTCTTGAAATTGCAGTCCCTTTAAATACTCAGAGATCAGAGAGGTGCCTTAAAGACATGCCCTGGGGGCTCTGGTCTAGGCCAGTAGCACCCTGCTCCTTTTATCTGGCAGTTACTGAGTATACATCCCAGATAACGTATGTTTGCTTGACATTCAAGAAAGAATTATAAAATCAAATGAAATAAAATTAATTTCATATATGAATCCCAGAGAGATTCTGTAGCTTTTCAGAAGGTGAGGATTATAAAAACTCTAATTTCCTTTTTTTAAACCAAAGTTTTACCATAGGTACTTTAACTGTAAAGCTATAAAAATAGTCCCTTTTGCCTGAGTTGTGGGTGTGAAAAGAAAGGAGCAAATGCACAAGGTTATGAACTAGCTCCAGAAATCTGTTCTTTCCTGTTACACATGCCCTACAAATTTTAGGGCATGTGATGGCTAGGATGGGGCTTGATTGCTTTACAGCTGCTCTGTCCAATATGGCAGTTACTAGCCATCTGAAAAGGATTTAAGGCAAAAGGACAAGGGGGTGGCAGAGGATGAGATGGTTAGATAGCATCATTAACTCAATGCACATGAATATGGGCAAACTTTGGTATGCCCTCTGCTTTCTTTTCCATTCTCATGCTTACAGAGCCTCTTGCCTAGCAGACAGTTGGGCCCATTTTCTTTAGAGATCAGCAGCAGAAAAGTGAAGGATGTCACACAGCAGAGTGTGAAGCTTGGTGTCGCTCCATATCTCCCTCCTTACTTTCATAGTACTTGGAAGACTGAGAGCTGGGCTTGCTTTGATTGTGCTGGCCACAGATGACCTGGGACAGGCAATACTTTTTTTGGCTTCACAGGATCTTTGTTGCTATACACAGGATCTTCCGTCTTTATTGTGACACGTGAACTCTTAGTTGCAGCATGTGGGTTCCAGTTCCCTGATCAGAGATCCAACCTGGGCCCCCTGCATTGGGAGCATGGAGTCTTAGCCACTGGATCACCAGGTCCATGTTCCAGGGCATGCAATCTTAGTTCCAGGGCATGCAGTCTTAGTGTGGTGGTGCAAAGGGATGGATGGAAATGCCTTTAGAGGGATTTCCTCCAACTAAGTCCAAGATGAAAAGAATTCGACAACTGTGAGCAGTGAAAGAAGATCTTCATGGTTTTAACACGTGATACATTAATGAGTACTGAGTTGTGATAATGAATCCAATAATTTAAGTCATTGTATCTCAGAATTGGAATTAACTGATTAGCTCTTCGACACTAGAGAGCTTTCTTCCATATTCTCCCTACCAAATGTCTACTTAGCCTATGCTTATCTGCCTTCAATAAGTAGCTCACTGCCTTCGGTCTTTGTTCTTTTGGAAAGTCTTACTAGTACTGAAATACATCTTCCTGTACCTTTCTCCTACCAATGGTGTTTCTTTTGCCCATGGCCACATGGAACACAACAATTTCTCTTCAGCATAAAAGACTATCACATAATTTACCACTGCTCTCATGCCTTATCTTGGTCTTCCTAGTTCCAGACTTGAAAGCTCCATTCATTCTACTCAATCCAGAAGAGAAGCGAAAAGCAAAGGAGAAAAGGAAAGATATAAACATCTGAATGCAGAGTTCCAAAGAATAGCAAGAAGAGATAAGAAAGCCTTCTTCAGCAATCAGTGCAAAGAAATAGAGGGAAACAACAGAATGGGAAAGACTAGAGATCTCTTCAAGAAAATCAGAGATACCAAAGGAACATTTCATGCAAAGATGGGCTCGATAAAGGACAGAAATGGTATGGACCTAACAGAAGCAGAAGATATTAAGAAGAGGTGGCAAGAATACACAGAAGAACTGTACAAAAAAGATCTTCACAACCCAGATAATCACAATGGTGTGATCACTGACCTAGAGCCAGACATCCTGGAATGTGAAGTCAAGTGGGCCTTAGAAAGCATCACTACGAACAAAGCTAGTGGAGGTGATGGAATTCCAGTTGAGCTATTCCAAATCCTGAAAGATGATGCTGTGAAAGTGCTGCACTCAATATGCCAGCAAATTTGGAAAACTCAGCAGTGGCCCCAGGACTGGAAAAGGTCAGTTTTCATTCCAATCCCAAAGAAAGGCAATGTCAAAGAATGCTCAAACTACTGCACTATTGCACTCTTCTCACATGCTAGTAAAGTAATGCTCAAAATTCTCCAAGCCAGGCTTCAGCAATATGTGAACCGTGAACTTCCTGATGTTCAAGCTGGTTTTAGAAAAGGCAGAGGAACCAGAGATCAAATTGCAAACATCCGCTGGATCATGGAAAAAGCAAGAGAGTTCCAGAAAAACATCTATTTCTGCTTTATTGACTATGCCAAAGCCTTTGACTGTGTGGATCACAATAAACTATGGAACATTCTTCAAGAGATGGGAATACCAGACCACCTGACCTGCCTCTTGAGAAATTTGTATGCAGGTCAGGAAGCAACAGTTAGAACTGGACATGGAACAACAGACTGGTTCCAAATAGGAAAAGGAGTACATCAAGGCTGTATATTGTCACCCTGCTTATTTAACTTCTATGCAGAGTACATCATGAGAAATGCTGGATTGGAAGAAACCCAAGCTGGCATCAAGATTGCCGGGAGAAATATCAATAACCTCAGGTATGCAGATGATACCACCCTTATGGCAGAAAGTGAAGAGGAACTCAAAAGCCTCTTGATGAAAGTGAAAGTGGAGAGTGAAAAAGTTGGCTTAAAGCTCAACATTCAGAACACGAAGATCATGGCATCCGGTCCCATCACTTCATGGGAACTAGATGGGGAAACAGTGGAAACAGTGTCAGACTTTATTTTTCTGGGCTCCAAAATCACTACAGATGGTGACTACAGCCATGAAATTAAAAGACGCTTACTCCTTGGAAGGAAAGTATGACCAACGTAGATAGCATATTCAAAAGCAGAGACATTACTTTGCCAACAAAGGTTCATCTAGTCAAGGCTATGGTTTGTCCTGTGGTCATGTATGGATGTGAGAGTTGGACTGTGAAGAAAGCTGAGCATCGAAGAATTGATGCTTTTGAACTGTGGTGTTGGAGAAGACTCTTGAGAGTCCCTTGGACTGCAAGGAGATCCAACCAGTCCATTCTGAAGGAGATCAGCCCTGGGATTTCTTTGGAAGGAATGATGCTAAAGCTGAAACTCCAGTACTTTGGCCACCTCATGCGAAGAGTTGACTCATTGGAAAAGACTCTGATGCTGGGAGGGATTGGGGGCAGGAGGAGAAGGGGACGACAGAGGATGAGATGGCTGGATGGGATCACTGACTCGATGGACACGAGTCTGAGTGAACTCTGGGAGTTGGTGATGGACAGGGAGGCCTGGCGTGCTGCAATTCATGGGGTCGCAAAGAGTCGGACACGAATGAGCGACTCATCTGATCTGATCTCATCAAGACATGTCATATAAATGGAATGAATCATAGAGTACATATAATACTATTTTCTTTGCCTGGTTTCTTTCACTTAGCATAATGATCTTTTGTAGGGAGTATCAATAGTTCATTCCTTTCAAATACTGAGTACTACTCCATTATATGAATATACTATATATTTATTTATTATTTTCCCAGCTTTGTAAAAATGAGAGATATTTAACGTGTATGTCATTAAGATTTGATGTACGTATACATTGTGAAAGGACTCTTCCCCCATTTGGTTAAGTAACACATCCATCACCTCACATACGTATCCTGTGTGTATGACAACATTTAAGTTCTACTCTCTTGCCAAATTTCAATTATACAGTACAATATTATCAACTATAGTCATCATGTTATACATTAGATCCTCAGGCCTTAATCGTATTATAATTGAACTTTTTTATATCATCTTACCAACCTCTCCCCATTTCCCACACCCCCCAGCCCATGGCAACCACTTGTATACTTTCTGTTTCTATGAGTTTGATTATTTTTTTTCCAGATTTTACATACAAGTGATAGCTTGCAGTATTTGTCTTTCTCTGTCTGGCTTGTTTAACTTGGGATAATGCCCTCAAGCTTCACCTGTGTTGTTGCAAATGGCAGGATCTCCTTCCTTCCCATGGCTGAACAATGTCCCATTGTATATATACCTACCCCACATCTTCTTTGTCCATTCATCTGTTGACAGACACAGGTTGTTTCTATACCTTGACTATCGTGAATAATGCTGCTATGAACACGGGAGAAGAGATATCTCTTTGAGATAATGACTTTGTTTCCTTTGGATACATATACCCAGAAGTGGGATTCCTGAATCATATGGTAATTCTATTTTTTAATTACTTGAGGAACCTCCATACTGATTTCCATAGTGGCTGTACTAGTTGACATTCCTATCAACAGTGTACAAGGGTTCCTTTTCTCCACATCCTCATCAGCATTTATCTCTGTTCTCTTTTTTTATTTAGACATCCTAACAGGTGTGAGAGGTGATATCTCATTGTGATTTTGATCTGCATTTATCTTATGATTACTGATGTTGAGCACCTTTTCATGTCTCTGTTGGTCATGCCTTCTTTGGAAAAATGTTTATTCAGTTCATCTGCCCACTTAAAAAATTAGATTGCTTGTTTTTTTTTTTTCCTCTCTCAACTCCCTCTTCCCTATTCCCTTCCCACAATTTACTCTTCTCTATTTCCCTTATTACAACTGAATATAATACTGCAATTTATTTATTACTTATCTGTCTCTCATTGAAATGGTATTGCCACAAACACAGAATTTTTGTCTGCTTTGTCTACTGTTATCTCCAGCCTGACACATAATAAGTGTTCCATAGTATGTGTTCAATGAATGAATAAATGAACATATATTGAGTACTTACTATGCATTGAATATTATAAAAGTCCTTCACATAGATTTTTTCTGTTTCAACTTTTTATTCTGTACTAGTGTATAGCCGATTAACAATGCTGTGACAGTTTCAGCAAAGGGATGGAGCTGTACATATACATGTACCCATCCTCCCCCAAGCTCCCCTCCTATCCAGGCTTCCACATAACATTGAGCAGAGTTCCATGTAATTGTTTGGTTTTTTGATACTGAGTGGTGTGAGTTCTTTATGTCTTTTGGACTTTAACCCCTTATCAGGTATATGATTTGCAAATATTTTCTCCTATTCCCTAGACTGTCTTTTATTTTGTTGATGGTTTCTTTTGCTTAGAAGAAGATTTTTTTAGTTTGATGTAGTCCCACTTACTTATTTTTGCTTTTAGTGTCAAATAAAAGAAATTATTGCCAATATTGATGTGAAGGAGCTTACCCCTTTTTGTTATAGGAGTTTTAGGGTTTCAGGGCTTGTGTTTCAAGTCTTTGACCTACTTTGAGTAGATTTCTGTGTATGTTATAAGATAGGTGTCCAGTTTTATTCTTCTGCGTGTGGCTGTACAGTTTTCCCAATGCCATGTATTGAAGAGACTGTCTGTTCTCCACGTGCATTCTTGGCTAGTTTGTCATGAATTATGGGATTATTTCTGTGCTTTCTACTCTGTTTCACTGATTTATGCGTCTAGAGTCTGCTATTGAACCCCTCTGCTGAATTTTTTAGTTTGGTTACTCTATTCTTCAGCTCTATGACTTCTGTTTGGTACTTTTATTTTCTGTTTGTTGAAGTTTTCACTTTGTTTATGCATTGTTCTCCTGACGTTGGTGAACATACTTATGACCATTATTTCTAACTATATATCAGATAAATCACTTATCTTTGTTTCAGTAAGGTTTGTTTCTGGAGTTTTATCTTGTTCCTCTGTTCAAAATATATTCCTCTGTTCCTTCATTTTCTTTGACTCTATGTGTTGGTTTCTGCACATTAGATAAAGCAGCCACCTCTCCCAGTCTTGACTGGGGGTTTGTGTAGAAGATGAATACAGCTCAGGTTGGCCTGAGGTCCTGGCCATCTCTCAAGCCTTTGTGCTTGTGTAAGACATTTTCTTGGTTTTCAGTGGCTCCCGTAGTTAAGGGTGTGCCATGACCTATCAGTGTCCCAAACGGAGAATCACAGTCATTACAGATTGATAGGAAGCTAAGACCTTCAGGTAGCAGCTGTTTTGATGTATTAATAGGTGATGTGGGTATTTTCTCAATTACCCAATGTGCAGGAATCTAGCTTCTCCTAGACTAGTTTCTCCAGCTAGTTTCTGCATTTCTTTCAGAGTAGACTGAGTTCAGAAGACTCATGTATTGCCACCTTGAGCTGTAACAAGGGAACCTATCTGGATATTTGTCACATTTTGTATATCCATTCATCAGTTGATGGACATTGAGTTGTTTCCACTTATTGGCTATCATGAACAATGCTGTGTGAACTTTCACAAACACATTTTTACATGGTCTGCTTTCATTTTTGTTAGATTCCTAGGAGTGCAATTACATAGGTTCACTATAACACTTTTGAACATTTTATGGAAACTTCTCAGAATACAGTTTAGGAAAAGATATTTTAAGCTAATACCTGGATTTATTTTACTATGGGCTAAAATGACCTTGATGGTTGGTGTTGGAGCTAGTGAAAGTCAATGAAAACTTTGAGTTTCAAGGTTTGCTCTACTTGCTACCTCGTCCACTGTGCTCCCATGTCTAGTACAAGGATACTTTGGTGCAGCCACTATCTTTCATTTTGTTTGCCTTGAAGAGAGAAGCATTAACATGCAGATAATCACAAAGGCCTCAAATAATTCTTAACTCTTTCATGATAAATTGTTAAAATTTGATGAAAATAGTTTGCATACCGAATGTGGTATTAAAATCAGAAAACTACATTTTTGTAAAGGTCACTTTATAAATTGGATGGTTGCTGAACACATTTACCCTCATGCTTTTTCAAATGGATACATACCTTGATTTTTGCCTTCATTTCTTTGATGAGTTTTTTCCTTTCTAATTTCTTCTTTTGTTTTGCTTTCCACTTTCCAATTTGGACAGGAAGGAGGCGATCAGAAATATCTTGATCATCAACTTGTATAAACACAGCAGCATCTGGGAAAAGCCCATGTTCCCCCAGGAACTGGACCTCATCTGGATACCGCGGGAAACCATCTAATACAAAACCTGTAGAACTATGTAGAAATTTCATAACTTACTTTATTTGCTTAAACTATTCTATTATAAATATTGATTTAAAGATGAAAAAAAAGTACTGCTAAATCTCAACTTTATATTAGATGTCCAATGAAACTTTTAAAAAGTTTAAATAGTTTATTGTAGTATCTTTTATTTCTTTTAATATTTCTACTTGTATAAACATGCTGCTTCTTCTCCCAAATGTATCAAATTAGATTAAAGTTATAATATTTGATATTTATAGTATAAAATTGTAGTCAATCAGTTTATAGACAATTACTGTTAAATACAAGTTTACTAAAAGTTGTGAGAAGATCACAGGAAAGGAGAAGGTAAGTTCTCTGCTTGGGGTGAGTGCCCATCCTAATGATGGTGTCACCCTTTATGTAAAGAGTTTGTTTGGCTGCCTCCCTACCCCCACCCCTCTTTACTGAGAATCCTTTTAGTCATTTTTCTCCTAATGATGTTCCTCTTCCCTCCCTCTTTTTGTAAACAGTGACAATTATTAATGTTTTCGTGGCTCGTATGTGTAGGATGATTATATTCAAATAGGATCATCAAACTTGCCCAAGTATGATAAAACTTTAAGAATCATGAAAATAACTTGGAATGTTAACACATTTTCATTAGGGAATATTTATAATACAATCAGGCTTGGAGAGGGCTTCCCTGGTGGCACAGTGGGAAAGAATCTGCTTGCTAATGCCAGAGATGCAGAAAACATGGGTTCAGTCCTTGGGTCAGGGATATCTCCTAGAGGAGGAAATAGCAGTCCACTCCAGTATTCTTGCTTGGATAATCCCATGGACAGAGGAGCTTGGCGGGCTACAGTCCATGGGGTCACAAAGAGTCGGACACAAATGAGTACTGAAAACATACCCAGGCTTGGAGAACTTGGCTTGGTTTAGTTTGGTCCCTTTTTGAATGAACTTATTCTGTTTCTCTAAAATTTGGTTTAACTATTTATATTTAAATATACATTTTCTTCTTCATATGAATAGGGTTTTCAAGAACATTTGATAATTTTAGCTCTTAACTGGCATTTAGAAATGTTGTATCCTTTCTATTTAAATGGGCAAATTTATATATATTGCCTTAAGATATGTTTCCTTTTCTTCAGAGATGCCTTCAGCAAAATCTCTTTTGTTCTAGTTGTCACTTCTTTGTCAATGACATCTAAATCTTTTTTTTTTTTTTGATGATACCCTTACTTGCTTTATTTTTTTTTCACCTTTATTCTCTTTATTTTTTTAAATTTTATTTTTAAACTTTACAATATTGTATTAGTTTTGCCAAATATCGAAATGGATCTGCCACAGGTATACCTGTGTTCCCCATCCTGAACCCTCCTCCTTCCTCCCTCCCCATACCCTCCCTCTGGGTCGTCCCAGTGCACCAGCCCCAAGCATCCAGTATCATGCATCGAACCTGGACTGGTGACTCGTTTCATACATGATATTATACATGTTTCAATGCCATTCTCCCAAATCTCCCCACCCTCTCCCTCTCCCACAGAGTCCATAAGACTGATCTATACATCAGTGTCTTTTTTGCTGTCTCGTACACAGGGTTATTGTTACCATCTTTCTAAATTCCATATATATGCGTTAGTATACTGTACTGGTGTTTTCTTTCTGGCTTACTTCACTCTGTATAATAGGTTCCAGTTTCATCCATCTCATTAGAACTGATTCAAATGTATTCTTTTTAATGGCTGAATAATACTCCATTGTGTATATGTACCACAGCTTTCTTATCCATTCATCTGCTGATGGGCATCTAGGTTGCTTCCATGTCCTGGCTATTATAAACAGTGCTGCGATGAACACTGGGGTACACGTGTCTCTTTCCCTTCTGGTTTCCTCAGTGTGTATGCCCAGCAGTGGGATTGCTGGATCATAAGGCAGTTCTATTTCCAGTTTTTTAAGGAATCTCCACACTGTTCTCCATAGTGGCTGTACTAGTTTGCATTCCCACCAACAGAGAGTTCCCTTTTCTCCACACCCTCTCCAGCATTTATTGCTTGTAGACTTTTGGATCGCAGCCATTCTGACTGGTGTGAAATGGTTACCTCATAGTGGTTTTGATTTGCATTTCTCTGATAATGAGTGATGTTGAGCAACTGACAAACAACTAATTTCAAAAATATACAAGCAACTCCTACAGCTCAACTCCAGAAAAATAAATGACCCAATCAAAAAATGGACCAAAGAACTAAATAGACATTTCTCCAAAGAAGACATACAGATGGCTAACAAACACATGAAAAGATGCTCAACATCACTCATTATCAGAGAAATGACATCTAAATCTTTACCTCTACATCCAAGCTCTTTTTTGAATTTTTATTTAGAATTTTCAACATAACTGCCTAGTTTCTCTATCTGAGCGCCCTTCAGGAGTTATATAAACATCATACTATCAAAAATCATGCTCACTGTTACCCTTCTACATGGCTCTTCCTCTGACTCACTAGGGTCCAGGGGCCAAACTTCAGAGACCCTTCAACTCCCTCCTGCTTCTCACATACAGTAGCTGCTGCTGCTAAGTCGATTCAGTCGTGTCCGACTCTGTGCGACCCCCCATAGGCGGAAGCCCACCAGGCTCCCCGTCCCTGGGATTCTCCAGGCAAGAACACTGGATTGGGTTGCTATTTCCTTCTCCAATGCATGAAAGTGGAAAGTGAAAGTGAAGTCGCTCAGTCGTGTCTGACTCTTAGCGACCCCATGGACTGCAGCCTACCAGGCTCCTCCATCCATGGGATTCTCCAGGCAAGAGTACTGGGTGGGGTGCCATTGCCTTCTCCCATACAGTAGCTAAGTCTTGGCAAACCCTCTTCTGAATCAACATTTTCATTTCTACCATTATATCTCAGTAATGTAATGCAATTAGCTATACCTCAGTAACTAATAGGAGAAGGCAATGGCACCCCACTTCAGTACTCTTGCCTGGAAAATCCCATGGATGGAGGAGCCTGGTAGGCTGCAGTCCATGGGGTCGCTAAGAGTCGGACACGACTGAGCAACTTCACTTTCACTTTTCACTTTCATTCATTGGAGAAGGAAATGGCAACTCACTCCAGTGTTCTTGCCTGGAGAATCCCAGGGATGGGGGAGCCTAGTGGGCTGCCATCTATGGGTTTGCACAGAGTCGGACACGACTGAAGCAACTTAGCAGCAGCAGCAGTAACTAATAAGCTCTCTCTAGGATTGAGGCCTTTTAAAAATGTGCTGATTTTTTCTTAATTATAAAAGCAATATATTTCACTATAGAAAATAAGAAATTAAGAAAAGCACAAAGAAAGGACAAAATTATCTATAATCTCATATCCAATAAGTTATTGACATTTTGTTTTATTTCTTTCAAGTTTGTTCTTCATTTGTTGAACTTTCTATCATAAATAACTGTGTATCCTCTTTTTTTAGTTTAACATTATATACTAAAATTTCTCATGCTATTACAAACTTTTCATTATAATAACTTTTGATGGTAGTGCTAATGTTCAGCTATTTTATTTAGGCTTTTAGAATTTCACTTTTTCCTTTTCTTCAATCCATATGTTTATTTGTTTGTTTTCATGTGTGATGTAAGATTAGGAGCTAAGTTAATGAAGAACATCCCATGATTATGTTGTCACAAGCAACATGCCTAAGTTTACCTCAACTGTTGATATAATATAGGGAATAAGAAATTAAAATTAAAGTGACTAATAATCCCACTTACTCAGTTAGGTCAGGGACTAAGTAAAAGAGAATGACCAGAGAAGCACTGGGACCTGCTAGTTTTTTTTTAATTCTCATTGATATAGTTTCCTTATCTCCAAAATGAGAAAATAAAAGCTCCTGTCCCATAGGGTAGTTATAAGGATCAAGGAACTTAATATGAATACAATATAGAAGAACAGTATTTTGCACATGGTAAGTTCCATATACGTGTTTGCTATTAGCAGTACTGTAAATATCATTTCACTTTCTTCTGGTGGATATCAAGGTAAGAGACTGTGGTTAGGAAATTGAGGCAGAGTTTTACATTCTGGTGACCTGTAACTCTTAAATTTGTTCTGTCTGGGGTCAAGTTGTTCCTGGCTTTTGGTAAAGGTATAAGACTATGGACAGCTATTAAGTGATGTGAACAATAACCACAACATAGAGTGTTGCTCACCAACCAGTAGTATAGGGGTTAAATCACAACCCACTGTAGTCACCTACTGACAATGCACCCTGAAAAGAATTCAGAATGAAAAAATAGGGTGAGGCATTCTGTCTATTGGATAAATGGGCCCCTAGATAGTAGACTGCCTATCTCAGGAAGGATTTCAATGACCCCAGATTCTTGCATTTTCCCAAATGTAGAAAAGCACTAAAATCATTAACTTGGGGTATTTGTTCTTCATGATTAGCAGTAATCTTTTTATCAAGATGTATGCTTAACTACATGTATTTCCTAATCATGACTGAGCTTCCCTGGTGGCTCAGATGGCAAAGAATCTACCTTTGGGTTCCATCTCTGGTCTTGGGATTGATCCCTGGTCAGGGGTCTTGGGAAGATCCCCCGAAGAAGGAAATGACTACCCACTCCAGTATTCTTGCCTAGAGTATCCCATGGACAGAGGAGCCTGATGGGCTATAGTCCATAGGGTTGCAAAGAGTCAGACATGACCGAGCGACTAAGCACACACACACAGCCACGACTACACATTATAATCCCCTGGGAGGCTCCAATGGCTAGGTCCCCCTTGCACCTCAAATTTTAATTCAATTGTTTGGAACCTCTGGCATCAATATTTTAAAAATAATCTCCTAGATGTTTTTAATGTGTGGAATCACTAGTTTACATTGGAGTAAAGGAGAAAATTCTTAACTTTATGTTGGATTACATTTTTAACTTTTAAGAATAAAGCAAATGAAAGTCAATAAGTGTATAAAAGTCTATATAAATTAAGATACCATATCGGTTCCTTAAACCACCACTCAGAAAGAATTGCTTCAAGGATTTCAAGAGGCAATGGCTCATTTTCAGTTAGGTTTAATCTGATTGCTTCTTCTTCTTCTGTAAGTTGCACTTCCTGAGGCTACAAACAAGAATTATAAAACAAACAAAACTTAAAATCTATAAATAGTAATATGTTACATAGTTAATATAAGACCTGTTTTTCTCAGGTCACTTTTCACTGTTGTTTGTAAGCATTTAAAAATCTGAGTACTTTTCTTCAAACCAATATTTAATATCAGTTCAGTTCAATTCATTCACTCAGTCGTGTCCGACTCTTTTCGACTCCATGGACTGCAGCACGTCAGGCCTCCCTGCCCATCACCAACTCCTGGAGTTTACTCAAACTCATGTCCATTGAGTCAGTGATGCCATCCAACCATCTCATCCTCTGTTGTCCCCTTCTCCCTCCACCTTCAATCTTTCCCATCATCTGGGTCTTTTCCAATAAGTCAATTCTTTGGATCAAGTGGCCAAAGTATTGGAGTTTCAGCTTCAGCATGAGTCCTTTCAATGAATATTCAGGACTGATTTCCTTTAGGATGGATATGAAATTATACTTACTATTGCTAAGAGATGGAGAAGGCAATGGCACCCCACTCCAGTACTCTTGCCTGGAAAATCCCATGGACGGAGGAGCCTGGTAGGCTGCAGTCCATGGGGTCACTAACAGTCGGATACGACTGAGCGACTTCACTTTCTCGCATTGGAGAAGGAAATGGCAACCCACTCCAGTGTTCTTGCCTGGAGAATCCCAGGGACCGGTGAGCCTGGTGGGCTGCCGTCTAAGGGGTCGCACAGAGTCGGACACGACTGAAGTGACTTAGCATAGCATAGCATAGCATTGCTAAGAGGAGCTACTAGCAAATAGCATGACTAATTTTGATTGTCTCATCATTTTTACTAAAACCAAGATCAATTTATATCACACACCTATAAAGGTTAACTGATTTTTGTCACCTATCTTATAACTACTCAATCTAGATCCTGATTAAAGGATGGGCCAGGCAGGCAGTCATCTAATATAATCTGTACCTGTGTCCATTTATAGAAGATCATTTGGAAAAAAAGGGTTCAGATATATCAGAAATGGTTAAAAGGTGAGTTAAAATAATGAACTTTCTCTATACGCCCAGATAGAAACCACCTAAGAGATACATTGAGGGCAGGAGGAGAAGGGGTGACAGATGATGAAATGGTTGGATGACATCATCGACTCAATGGACATGAGTTTGAGCAAACCTGAGAGACGGTGAATGACAGGGAAGCCTGGCATGCTGCAGTCCATGAGGTCGCAAAGAGTCAGACATGACTGAGTGACTGAAGAACAAAAAGATACATACAAACTTTCTTATGAGGAATCATTAGAAATTAATATTTTGAGATCTCTACTGGTGCAGGGGCAGATTTTTTATAGTATTATTAATAAATAGAAAACACAGAACACAATAACAGAAATCTTATCATCTAGATCATCTCAAATAACATTGTTGTTTAGTCACTAAGTTGTGTTGGACTCTGCAACTCCATGGACTATAGTCCACCAGGCTCCTCTGTCACGGGATTTCCTAGGCAAGAATATTGGGGTTGGTTATCATTTTCTTCTCCAGGAGAATCTTCCTGATGCAGGGATTGAACCTGCCTCTCATGCATTGGCAGACTCTTTATCACTGAACCATTTGGGTAGTCCATCAAATAACAGCCCCAAATAAATGCTATACAACACTCTTGTCAGGGAAAGCTTTTCTGTTTTTCATTGGAGTCATGTAAAACTCAGTACTCTATATTCTAGATGAGTAGCAAGGTCTGTATTTAACATATTGAGAAGATGACTCTTAAATTACTTTTATGGGCTATTTTTTTTTACTTCTTCAAAATTGTATATAGAGAGTTTTATACTACTTATATTCTACTCCCTCAAAGTAACACTAGTAAGCACAATTATCTGCAAAGAAAGTATTAATATTCCTACCAGCTTCTTTGTATTTTCTTCCTCAATTGTAACATTGGCCTGAATTGCAAGCTCTTCAAGTTCTTGTTTTACAAATTGTTCATCCTCAGAATCGTCCTCAAATTCAGGTCCCACTTTCTTTTCAGTTTTGAGCATTAGTTTTTCTTGAAGAAATTCTTCAAACTGAATATGAAAAATGCCCAATTTTTCTGCCAGCTGTCTTCCACAGACAGTTTTGCCAGAGCCATGGGGGCCGAGAAGGCATATTCTTAATGGCGGAGCCTGAAATAGGGGATAAGTCAAGGATGGGGGTAGAGGAGAGGGACAGTGAAGAAGAAGAAGCTTTAAGAATTTAGAAAACCTTACTTAGGCTTATTAACTGCTCTCCCTAAGACTGAATTATCACTTCACAAACTCAAGGATGTTTCGACATTAGGATACCAATTAACATGATTCATGGCATCAACCATGAATTCAGGGAGCATCAACAAATACAGAGTATCTTGATATTAAGTGCTCCAAAAGGCATTTAATAAAATAAAATTAATTTTGTTTCTTTTTAAAAGTTTTAATTGTGGAAGAATGCAAAGACATTTTCTTAGTACGAAAAAAACACCACCACCACCACCACCACCAAAACCTCTCTACCAAACAAAAAGCCCACTGATACAGGAATGTTAGAGGTGCCTTCATTAAATCTGCAATCTCTGTATTGGAGACAAAGTGAAAGTAGTGAAAGTGTTAGTCGCTCAGTCATGTCTGACTCTTTGCGATCTGTGGAGTCCACTAGGCTCCTCTGTCCATGGGAGATAGGGAAGCCCCCAAACCAGAGAATCCAGAGAGACCCAGGTGTATGGACTGTCCACTGATGCTCAAGCTGGTCAAGAACAATGATGAGGTTTGATGAAGGAGCAGATAAATCTTTTGTAAATGTGGGGCAATGACTCATAGATGACAGCAAGAGTGGGAGATGGTGATATATTTGGATGGAATGAGCCTCAAAGAGGCTCGAAGTAATGGATTTTGAGCAGCAGAGGGAAGCAAGCACAGCCTCATCACCTTTTGTCCTTGTGAAGGAAATGGTCAGAGAAGAGTTTAAAAGTGTATGCAATAGCCATGAAAATGGCCCAAATTATCCAGAAGAGTTTAAATTGTGTTTTACATGCTCTGTTTAACAAGGCATCAGTATTATTGAAAGTCCTGACAATATGTTGTTTAGTGGCTGAGTCATGCCCACCTCTTTGCAACCCCATCGTCTGTAGCCTGTCAGGCTCCTCTGTCCATGGAATTTTCAAGAATACTGGAGTGGGTTGCCATTTCATTCTCCAGGGTATCTTCCATACTAAGGGATCAAACCCACCTCTCCTGTACTGACAGGCAGATTCTTTACTGCTGAGACACCAGGGAAGCCCCACGACAATATACTTTGATTTATAATTTTGATCTTGTAATCCCATTCTAGGGAATTATACTAATAAAATAATTAAGAGAAAGAAAGAATGATATGCCCAAAGATTTCCTAAGTACTATTTCATATCTATAATGGCAAAATCACAATATTGTTAGGAAAAAAGTCTAACAAGAAATTAGATGTTAAAATGGTATATCAAAATGATTAGGAAATAAAATAAGTCCAATAAAATTACAAGCAATAAATTCAACTGTGACTTCCTATAAAATACTTCAGCTAAAAAAATGTGTTGATTTGATGTAAGGTATTACTGAAGAAATAAAATAGATAATTAGATTATGTTATATTCTAAAAAGTTGTTCTTAAAACCTAGATATTGCCACCATACTGTTTTATTATACTGGTGACTTCACTATTGAGTAAAATGGTGGAGACTGCTAACAAGTCTCTAAACAAGGATGCAGGAGCATTCATCAGGATGGGAATATTGTTTTCACCTTTAATGGTTCATCATGAGCCACATACTCTTCAGGCTGCTCCAAAAACTTTTCTTTAGCTTCAGGACTTGAAAAGTAATAGATCTTTTCTCGGTATTTAGCTGCTTCTTCTGGGGTGCCTGGTTGTAGGACGAAGTTTTCTTTGAGAGCTACTGGACAAAAGTGCTTTGTATCTCCCAAATGTCTTCTCTTCTCCTTAATTATATCTTCATTCTAGAAATATCATCCAAAGTTTGGAGAACACTATTAATGCACTGTTCTCATAATACTAAAGAGGGAATTATAAAAATGCATCTTTGAATAGTATTTAATCCATAACAATATCCCTTTAAAACAATCCACAAAAGACCAGTTCTTGTACTATTTGAATTCATCAAAAAATAAGTTTCTTATATTCCTCTGAGTTCAAATCCCGTGTCTTTATTTTATAAAGAAAATGAAGCAGCACTGAGAATGAAGGTGTCCCAAGCCCTTTATAGACAAATGTGTAATAAAAACCCTTGTAATGTGTGGATGGATGCAGGGTCACTGTGAAGTCAGTTTCTAAAATAAAATTATTTCCAAGAAGTAAAAGCTGAATCAGGGTCACAACTTCTTAGTCATTGAAAACGAAAATGGGCGATGTCTCAGGATTTGCTTTGTTTCCTACTCAGTGGATATATAATCAAATACTTTGGAAAAATTTTATTTTATTCAATTGGAAATGCGATAGATGAAGAAACCATGTGTAAAGTCCCTTAGGGACTCTTGTACTTGAAGTAAGTGAAAGTGAAAGTTGTTCAGTTGTGTCTGACTCTTTGCAACCCCATGGATGGTCCATGGAATTTTCTAGACTAGAATACTGGAGTGGGTAGCTTTTCCCTTTTCCAGGGGATCTTACCAACCCAGAGATCAAACCCAGATCAAACCCAGGTCTCCCCTATTTCAGGCAGATTCTTTACCAGCTGAGCCATAAGAGAAGCCCAGGAATACTGGAGTGGGTAGCCTATTCTTTCTCCAGGGGATCTTCCCAACCCAGGAATCAAACCGGAGTCTCCTGCATTGCAGGCAGATTCTTTCCCAACTGAGCTATGAGGGAAGCCCTATATTTAAAGTAAAGTATATTTTAAAAATAATTTTGTGTTGTACAATGCATGCTTGCTGTAAAAATATTCAAAACGTAACCACAATGCATGAAGAGTGAACATTTCCTCTCACCTTTCCCTTCCAGTACTGTCTTAACACTCAATCGTTTTATGTGTATTCTTTCAGACTCATTTTTCTCAGTATAGCTTACACATTTACATACAAAGACACAAATTTAGGCACAAATACATTATTTTTTAAGATAACAACGAAATAATACTTTGCATGACTATTCTACAACATGCCTTTTTTTCTTCCCCCAAACAGGATGTAAAAAACAACTTTCTGTAAATGTGCAAAACTAATCTCTACTTTTCTTGTGTCACTCATTCAATTTTTGTGTCAGGGTTATGCAAGCTTCAAAATGAGCTGGAAAGTATTGAAATTTTTCTATGCTATGGAAGATTTATAACATAAGACTTATCTAACCAACAAGAAAAGCCCTACAACTCCCTACAGTTATTTTTGTTTGTCCAGCTTTTATCTTTTATCTTAAGCACATTTTAGTAATTTGTATTCTGAAAATGCTTTGTATTTTGACTTTAAAATTTGTTAGTATAAAGTTGTAATTTAAAATGAACCTCTTTCAAATCTGATTTCTGTTATTTACTCCTCCTTCTTTTTACTTCATTTTATTTGCCAGAGGTTTATCTATTTTATTGCTCTTGTCAGTAAACCAATTTTTCATTTTTTTTGAAGGTAGGCCTACTGCTTTTATTTGGTCTTTTTTTCCTATTTCATTAATTTTGGCCTTTAATTTCCTTCTTTTTACTTTATTTGGTCTATTTTGTTATGCTTTTTTTCTCTAGGTTCTTGACTTGAATGCCTAATTCATTTCTCTAGTCTTTCTTGTTTTTCAATAAATGCACTTAAAGTAAGGTTGCCAGACTTTTAGCAAATAAAAAATGAAGGCTCACCAGTTACATTTGAATTTCAGTTTAAAAAAAAGTGAGATATGTGTGTAATAGTGATAAGGATTGGGGCGTCTTGGAGCAAGGGATTCTGGGAAGATGGTGCTCTAAAGACTCTCCTCATTTCTCTACCACCTCCTCAGTGTTTAACTGCTAGAGCAGGTGGTGGTTGGCCTCTGTGGACGTCTGAGGGCAGACAACTGTACAACACTCTTCACCACTATGGACTGGATGCGTATCTGGAGACAAGCATCAGAGGGACCAGAGCATCGAGATGGCAAGTCTTAGGAGGAGTTTTCCTGTAGAAATCTGTGGATTTCCTGGGGAATGTTAGCATCAGCAGCTACCACCCTTTGTGGTCTCTGTGGCCTGCAAAAGACCAAGAAGGAGCTGTATGGGTGGGAGGAGTCCTCCCTGACCTTGCATCCGGGCAAGTATGAGGAATTCAGGTAACTGGGCTTGTCTCAGGCCTCAGCAACAAATAGGTGGCCTATCTGTCACTATACTCCTGAATGCTGGGGAGAAAAGTCAGTTTGCCCTTCATAAATTTTGAGGATGTTGTCACCTAAAGCACTCCAGCAAGACTTGTGAACTCCACTGAGCCAAAAAAGAAAAGAAAGAAAGAAAGAAAACAACCACCCCTCTCAGGAAGCCTAACACACACTGGAAGAAGGGATGATAAATTAGGAAGAGTAAAAGTGAGGTAAAGACACTATGTTATCAATGAAGACCATACTTAAAAATTTAAGTTTTTAAAATTACAGACAGCTTGAGAACTGTTTGCAGGTACAAGAAAGACACCATGTTCTTGCAGACCACAGCAGGTCACAAAAGAAAAGAGAGAGTCTAAACATTATTGGGACAAAACCCACACCCTTTAACCACCCTGACTGAGAGTCTCAGCAGTTTCTTAGGATAAAGTATCGAAAGCTATTAGCAGAATCACACTGCATAACATTTTTTGTTTGACACATACATATTTGGATTTAAGTCAAGCAACAAGTTAATTACAAATGAATGTTTGTCTAACCTATTATTTTGCTTTATTTATAAAGACCAGAATTAAAGGAATCACTTCCTATTTTATTATTGATACATGCCTTAATTAGGAGGCTATCCCTTGAAAATAGTTATCAAAATTGTGGTGCCAAGGGAGTAGATTGGTGCCTAAAATGAGTTGTTCCTCTTTGAGAAAACCACTTGTTTTCATGCCATCAGCCCTTCAAAGATGCCATTGTTGTATTTTACATAAAACACCCACTTCTGTTAAATTTATAAAATATTTCTGTCTCTAATATGTATAGATATTTCCATGGGAAAAAAATTTAAAGTTTTCTCTTTCCTTTTTTCATGGGTGTAACATACTGTCTAAGTAGCTCTGGCATTTCAGAGGTCAAATGAAGCTGAGTGGAGGCAAAATGTGTTGAAAATGTTTACAAATCTGAAGATCCCTGCTTGTTTTCTTGAAGCCTAGAAGTGCCAGTAACCACTCTGGATATGTGCACCTTCAGTGACGTGACCACGGGCAGTGAGCAGGAGAAAAGCCCCCCACCTCTTCCTCTTCCTCTTCTTCCTCTTCTAGCTCCTCATCGACATCGGCTTCAGCCTGATAGTCTTCTGTTTCTTCATCATAATCTTCTATAGTTAACTCCCAAGCAGCATGGTGAAAGGGTTCTTTCAAAAACAAACACAGTTGGGAAGACATTTTTAGGATAAAAGCATATGAACATATTACAGTAGCAAGATTAAGAAAATTAACTGTAGGGCTGGTCTCTTAGCTTACATGTGTAGGCAAATAGGCCTTTCCAAATTCTTTAGGTGACAAGTGGCCAGTTTGGCCAGTGCTGTGTGTCCAATGGCTGTTCTGATGGGTGTTCTAGGACAGTTGTTAAATATTTTAAATATCATCCCTGGATATACTGAATGTTTTACTTCATAAACCATAGGCTTTAAACTTTCACAGTACTTTTAATAATATGGCTTGCTCACGACAATAAATGTTATGATTACAGCAGCCCTTACTTTCCATAATTTCAATGACTTTTTGAAGTAGTTCCTCTGGAGTTTTGCCAGCAATCTCCAGGTTTAAAATTTGAGTAAAAGAGTCACTGATAGCTGTTTCCATCTGTCTCCAGGCAGCGTAGAAAGAGCTGACATTCTCTCTAATTGAATCCATTTCAGGAACATCAGGATAACCATCTTCCGGAAATTCAGGTAGTAGAACTTTTGAGTAAAATTTAAAAGAAAGAAAAAAGAGACTTTAAGCATTATATCTTTAGCTATATTGCCAAAATAATTTATAATACTTTTTAAACATTTAAAAGAAATAAACTTAGAGTTCTAAGCAATAATATGCATTTATAAATTCATATTTCAACTATGCTTTGTTCATTGTTTTGGCTGTAGATGAATTGTTACTTATAAATAAAATCCAAATTATTTAGATAATATGAATTTCATATGGCAACTTTTTTAATAAAAGTAGAACATAAAATTTGTTGAAAAACTATTATAAGTTGGCTAGATACACTTTTTAATAAGTTAGGCAAATATAACACACATCAACCAGCATATAACTGGCATAGAAAGAAATAGGTAGGAAATTGGTTTTATGCCTAAAATTGTAAGAGAATATGAAAAGCATTTCTATGCACTACTTTTATTTTATAATCTAACCTGTTTCAGGTAATTCTTTAGTTTCCAGGCCCTCTCTGGATCCTTTTGGAAATTCTGCTCCGACTGTAGCATCCTCAGGAGGCTCAGATACTTAAAAAAATATCTAATAGTTAGTGTTTGAATTTTAAAAACATTATTCCTTTATGAAAATTTTGGCACAAAGAAAATATCAAAAGTTTAAATTGTGTATACTATGTCAAATTGATAATACAGTTCTCACTAGGTAAAGTACTGCTGCTGCTAAGTTGCTTCAGTCGTGTCCAACTCTGTGCAACCCCATAGACGGAAGCCCACCAGCCTCCTCCGTCCCTGGGATTCTCCAGGCAAGAACACTGGAATGGGTTGCCATTTCCTTCTCCAATGCATGAAAGTGAAAAGTGAAAGTGAAGTCGCTCAGTCGTGTCCGACTCTTAGCAACACCATGGACTGCAGCCTACCAGCCTCCTCCGTCCATGGTATTTTCCAGTCAAGAGTATAGGAGTGGGTCGCCAGTGCCTTCTCTAATTAGGTAAAGTACTGATTTCCCCTAAAACCGAGTTCCCCTGCTGAGTTTATGATTAATCTCTTTATTCAAAACATTATTCCCTTTCTTGTCCCCTCTGACCTCATTTCTGTGCTCAGTTCAGTTTAGTTCAGTTCAGTCGCTCAGTCATGTCCAACTCTTCGTGACCCCATGAATCGCAGCACGCCAGGCCTCCCTGTCCATCACCAACTCCCGGAGTTCACTCAGACTCACGTCCATCAAGTCAGTGATGCCATCCAGCCATCTCATCCTCTGTCGTCCCCTTCTCCTCCTGCCCCCAATCCCTCCCAGCATCAGAGTCTTTTCCAATGAGTCAACTCTTCGCATGAGGTGGCCAAAGTACTGGAGTTTCAGCTTCAGCATCATTCCCTCCAAAGAAATCCCAGGGCTGATCTCCTTCAGAATGGACTGGTTGGATCTCCTTGCAGTCCAAGGGACTCTCAAGAGTCTTCTCCAATACCACAGCTCAAAAGCATCAATTCTTTGGCGCTCAGCCTTCTTCACAGTCCAACTCTAACATCCATACATGACCACAGGAAAAACCATAGCCTTGACTAGACGAACCTTTGTTGGCAAAGTAATGTCTCTGCTTTTGAATATGTTATCTAGGTTGGTCATAACTTTCCTTCCAAGGAGTAAGCGTCTTTTAATTTCATGGCTCATTTCTGTGCTAAGTGAACACTAATCAACCAGAATCAGATAACATCATTAATGTACATACTCAGGTTGTTTCTCCAGGGCAAGATGAGCTAACAGATCCCTGGATCATGAATCACCAGATACTCATAAAAAGATTCATAAACATGGAGAAGGAAATGGCAACCCACTCCAGTATTCTTGCCTGGAGAATCCCAGGGACAGAGGAACCTAGTGGGCTTCCGTCTATGGGGTTGCACAGAGTCGGACACGACTGAAGCGACATAGCAGCAGCAGCAGTGTCCATCTTACCCATTGACTAGGGCTCATCCCCATTCAGGGCAGGGACTGTCTTGCACACATTTGTTCACTGTACTAGTCTCATATCTGGTCTCTTTGTATACTGGCTCTTAGTAGACCCTTGGTAAATATCTAGAAGTCACACATTCAACAGCCATTTATTGAAGGCTACCAGTAGGTTCGAGGGATACAAAGGAAAAAACAACAACAACTGCATTTAAAGAATTCCTCCTAGTGCAGGAGGTAGACAAAGAAGCATAGTTACAGGGGGAGACAGGGAGGGAAAGGGATGACTGGGAGTTTGGGGATGGTAGATGCAAACTATTACACTTCAACACATTTAGGATGGATAAACAACAAGGTCCTATTGTATAGCACACGGAACTATATCTAACCTGGGATAAATCATAATGAAAAAGAATATTAAAAAAAAAAAGAATGTGTATAACTGAATCACTTTGATGTACAGCAACTAGACTTCAATAAAATGGGGAAAAAGCAAAAAAAAAAAAAAAGAAAGAAAGATTCATAAACAGTAGGCATCCTGACCCCCAAAACAATGATTAAGAAATGTCACAGGATGATGATTAACTGCAGATTCTTTGTTCTTCCCCTTTGTGCATGAGCTAAGTTGCTTCATTCATGTGCGACTCTTTGCAGCCCTATGGACTGCAGCCCACCAGGCTCCTCTGTCCATGGGATTCTCCAGGCAAGAATACTGCAGTGGGTTGCCACACCCTCCTCCAGGGGATCTTCCTGACCCAGGGATTGAACCCATGTCTCTTACATCCCCTGCACTGGGCAGGTGAGTTCTTTACTACTAGTGCCACCCGGGAAGCCCTCTCCTCCTTAAATGCCCGCAACTCAAAGACCAAGTTGGAGTGGATCTCAGGCTTGTCTCCCACTCCCTCCCTTGGTGTCCTACTACTAAGCCCTTACTTTGCTGCAGACATCTGCAGTAAGAGTTTAGTTTTCTACACTGCAAACACACGAACCCACTGGTTGGTTCCAGGGAGGCATAAAAATACATAATAAAATAAAGCAGAAAATGAAGAATATTCTTAAATACACAAAAGGATGTTGACCAGAATAATAATTATACATACAGTTCTGATAACTGTTGTTAAATATCATTCAAATGTCTATTCACATGGCATCAAAAATGCCTGAGCATTCTTTTAATTTCTTGACATACCCATAAAGATATTCCTAAATACTGTAAAGTGGCCAAAGTCTCAGTTGTGGGTGTAGGTGTGGTGAAACTGAGGAGAATCTCAACTAATAGCACTTTTGAAGATACAGATCAACAACTGCTTTCCTGGATAATAAAAGACATGATTCACATACAGATCTAGTGTAGATAGTTTCAGGGAAGGAAGGACTAATTATCTTTCTTCTCACCCCTTAGTCTTTCCTAGTTCTGAGACACAAGTTTTGTGTGTCTCACACACACACACATATATATTAACAAAAAAATGTATATATAGCCATTCTGTAATATTGTGCAAACTGTCCTGCAAGTTAGCTAAAATAATAGTTGGGTCCTCTTTCAATAGAATCTATAATGTTTAATACTCAAGAGAAGAGGGAGTAATTCAACACTAATTGTGCTTCGAGGCATTTATGAGCCCTGCTTCCACCACCATGAAGTGCCTGATCTTGCTGCTTAAGTCCACTCTCCAGTCATGAGAGTGACTCTCGTTGCCATATAGACTCCTTCTTGCCCTGTCCCAACCCAACAAACTGGACATTTGAGGAGGGCTGGCTTCATGGGTATATAAGCTGTGTGGGTGTCCTGTATCTCTTGCCCAGAATGGCCCCATACTTAGTTTAATGCACTTTGGTTGTCATTTTGATCTTTGAACCGAGTTTTGTAAGCAAAATCCAAAGGGACTCCAGCAGGACAATAGGGCACACCTGTGAGCAGAGATCTGTCTGCCATTCTTTGCCATCTCATTGCTATGAGCGTTCCTGATACCCCATCATGAGCACAGAATTCTAAGAGGGCCCACGATGTGTGGGAAAAAGTGTGACTTAGTGATTTGGGGATGGGAAGATGCTGACAGGCCTGACCATGGTTCCCCTTCAAATTAGAACTTGCTCCAGATGCAGAATGAAGGTAATGGCATTTAAAGAGACATGAATGACTATGGAACCTCATCACATCCTTTCTTAGGTTTGCATTTAGAAGTGGCATTGGGCAACATAAAGATGAATGGTAAAATTCATGCTTAAGAACTTAAAATTTTAATTTTTTTTAGAATGACTTTTTTTTTTAAATGACTTTAAACAGCAAACATAAAGTACTATGACAAGTTAAGAGAGACCGTGGAAGGAAAGAAAGAGCTTTATATTCTTGTACTTTTAATGAGTCTTTTTTCCTTTGAACACTGTGCCCCAAATTATATAGCAGACCCTGACAAGAGTGCCAGGACCAGGGCAGAGCACTCAGCTTTCTTACCATACTTTCAGCCACCTGCTGCTTTCTGGGGCCACATCTCTGCAATCTCAACCTGCTTCCACTTTATACCACATCAACAGACATACACACACATGCACACAAACATGCCAATAGGCAGCAGTGGAATTAAGGACGCACTCTTTAATAAAAGTCTAACCTGATTCATGTTCTGTTTCTGGGGCCTCAAAAATGTCAGACTCCTCGGGTAAGAACCCCCTGGTCTCCTCAGCAACCTCAGGGGCCTCAGACCCTTCGTGAAGTTCAGACTCCTCAACTTCAAAATCCTCAAAAGCCTCGGCTTCAGCTTCTTCTGCTTATACAAAAAAATGAGAAGAAATAAATTATTTAGTTTAAGTCAGCAGATATTTAATTGGGAACAACCCCTGGAGCATGATGCTTAATGAAAAAGATAGATACAGTCTCTCTATATTATATCTATTAAAATGGAATATAAAATATATTCCCAAATATATGCCATAGCATATAGCAGTCCCAAATATTATAACAGTAAAAGACAGGAAACAGCCCAAATGTCCATTTAATAGGGAATGGCTATTCCTGCACTATCTGATACATAGCCACAAGCCACATGTATCTACTGAGCACTTGAAATGTGGCTAGTCCAAACTGAAATGTGCGGTGAGTGTGAAATACACAATGACTTCAGAGACTTTGTGTGAAAAACTGAATATAAAAACATATCAATAATTTTTGCATTGATTACATGCATGAATAAATGTTAATTAAATTTAACATAATTTGCATTATGTTATAATAATTTGGATATAGTGTATTAAATAAAATATACAGTTGGTTTTCTGAATCTTCAGGTTCTGTATCCATGGATTCAACCAACCACAAATTGAAAATATTCGAAAAAAAATTTCAGAAAGTTCCAAAAAGCAAAACTTGAATTTGCTAGCAACTATTTACATAGCATTTACATTTTATTAGGCATTATAAGTTATCTAGAGATGATTTAAAGTATATGCCAATGTGTTTAGGTTATACACACATACTATGACATTTTATATAAGGGACTTAAGAATTTATGAATTTTTGGTATCTGCAGGAGTCCTGGGACCAATTCCTGATGGATATTGAGGGATTATTGTAATTCATTTGTTTCTTTTTATTTTTTATGTGCTTACTAGAAAATTTAAAAACATGTTGCACATGCTGGTCCTGCCGTGTATCCCTCTTACAAGGTGGGTGAGTAGGTGTCTGTGTCAGGAATCCATTTTCTATGAATTCATTACTGCTGTGATCATACAGTGCATTATCCAAATTGGAACACAACGAGAAGGAGAGGGAGTCAAACAGATATTTCAGGAACCTGGGCATAAACCTGGACTCTAACGGGCAAACTGGGAAACATGGTCACTCTGTTTATGCTGCCGCTGCTGCTAAGTTGCTTCAATCGTGTCCAACTCCGTGCGACCCCATAGACGGCAGCCCACCAGGCTCCCCTGTCCCTGGGATTCTCCAGGTAAGAACACTGGAGTGGGTTGCCATTTCCTTCTCCAATGCAGGAAAGTGAAAAGTGAAAGTGAAGTCACTCAGTCGTGTCCGACTCTTAGCAACCCCATGGACTGCAGCCTACCAGGCTCCTCAGTCCATGGGATTTTCCAGGCAAGAGTACTGGAGTGGGGTGCCATTGCCTTCTCTGCACTCTGTTTATAATTCTCTGTAAATACTGCAACTTTGCAGTCACAACACAAAATCAAATGACACATTATTAATCATATAATCTTGTGTTTGCCTTTTGCTTTTGCAGTCATAGCTTCCAATAGCTTTCGATTTTCTTCTTCTATTCTTAATGCCTCTTCCTTGACTTTTCTGAAATGAAAAGGTCCAAAATGTAGTTATCTTTGGAAATTCAAATATCTTACAATATCATAGAATTTAAGGCTTATAATAGTAAAAATAAAGAATAAATCATTTATAATATTCACTATACCTTTTACTTTACCACATAAACATTTAATTTACTCATATTGAGGCTAGTTAATGTTCAGAATTTTTTGTGTGTTTTGGGGATCTTTTTTTGGTAAGGAAAGTTAAAATGTTGTATTTAAAAAACTCTGGCTATTAATTAGGAAACCTGGAAAAATTGATAAAGAATTGTCTAACTCTCAGCTGGTATCATTTTCCCTCTGATTAAATGAGAAATGTTCACAGCATAGAGTTAAGTGAAAAAAGGTATAATATAAAACTATGTATAATACAAATTTTTAATTTAAAATGTATATAAATGAAGATTAAAAGACTAGAATAAAGTGACTATTAACAAACTGTTAATAGTAATTATCTATGGATGGTGGCATTCTGACAGCTTTTAAATTTTATTTCACATTTTTTGCACTTTAAAGTTTTTTCTGTATGAATAAGTTGAAAATTTGCAAATTTCCTTTGTATTCAGAAAATTAATTTATTTTCTTTTCAACAAAGTAATGATGAAATTTAAAGAGGTTTGGGATAAGGGAATCTGTTTTTCATTAGGGTTGAAGAACTAGGAATTTAGCCCTCAGGTATTGGCATACTATTACACAAAGAAACATGTATAAGAATGTTGACTGCATTTTTAAAAACAGTATCAAAAAACTGTATTGAGCAGTCACCAACAGGGGACCAGTTAAGTGGAGCAGAGCCCATTCATGTGAGTAGGCCACTCTGGACAGTCTTCTTCAGACTGTTCTGTAGGTGGGTCATTCTCTCATACTCAGTGTTCTTTTGGTGTCCTTTTCCCCTTCCTTTGAAAATCTTTACACATATTCTCTTCAAATATATCACTACACCTCTCCTCCCAACAGTGTGTACCTTGGTTTATTTATCTTTGGCTGTGCCGGGTCTTTGTTGCTGCACCCGGGCTCGTCTCTAGGTGTAGCAAGCAGGTGCTACACTCTTGCTGTGGTGCTTGAGCCTCACATTGAGGTGGCTTCCCTTGTTGCAGAGCATGGGCTTTAGGGTGTGTGGGCTTCAGTAGTTGCAGCTCACAGACTCTAGGCTGTGGGTTCTATAGTTGTGGTACGTGGGCTTGGTTGCCCTGAGACATGTGGAATCTTCCCAGACCAGGGATTGAACCAGTGTCCCCTGAACTGGCAGGCAGATTTGTAACCACTGGACCACAAATCCTGTTTCTTGTTAATAGGAAGTGTTGTCTCACTATATTCTAAACCCTGTGACCCTGTGATCCAGACTGAAGTCTTAGTGTAATTTGAGTTCTCTTGTTCATCACCCAGACCTTTGAGACTACTGAGCATTGTTTCTGCATGGCTTCCCTACTTGGTAGTGTGTGAACTGGCAATTCTTCTACTTTTCTAGTTAGGTAGGGCTCTTTTGTGATGCTTTCCTCATCCAAAACCTGGATACTATATGTTGCGGCTGCTAAGAATCTAAAATCTGACAAGGAGGAAGAAGAATTTTGCTGCCAGTTTCTAGCTACTTTCATATACTACTTGGGTAGATCAAAGACAAATGGTGATAAAAGAAATTATCTTGCATTTGACCAGCACATTTGGAAACTAATGCTGGAAAACAGGTACAATCAGTATGTCTGTAGATATTTGGCCAAAAATGTAATTCTAAATCCTATACATTTTATCTCTTTTCCAACCAAGTTGCATTGCATCTCTGACCAATTTTTTAAAAGTATTTAATTAATTAATTTATTTGGCTGCACCAAGTCTTAATGTGGCATGTGGGATCTAGTTACCCCACCAGGGATTGAGTTGACATCCTCCATATTGGGAGCTCAGAGTCTTAGCCACTGAACCACCAGGAAGTCTCAAGAATAAGCATTTGATGTTGAACCTATCAGTTATGAATAACTAGTCTTGTTCTTGGGAGAAGGCAATGCAACCCACTGCAGTATTCTTGCCTGGAGAAACCCAGGGACAGGGGAACCTGGTGGGCTGCTATCTATGGGATCACAGAGTCGGACATGACTGACGCGACTTAGCAGCAGTCTTGTTCTTTACCTTATGTAGAACTTAGTCAAGCTTTGAATTTAAGTCATATGACACAAGTGTATTTTCACTTTTTATATTATTTCTTTGACCTGTGGATTCTAGTTAGTAAAATTAAGTCACAGATAAATAGAGTAGAAAATATATACTTTCTCTGTGTTCATTAAAAAATATATATTTATTTGACTACACTGAGTCTTAGTTGCAACATTCAAACTCTTAATTGAGGTATATGGGATCTAGTTCCCCAACCAAGGATCGAACCCAGGCCCCCTACATTGGGAGCTTGAAGTTTTAGCCTCTGGACTATCAGGACTTTTTTTCACAATGTCTTTTGAAAGTAAACATTTGGTTTAGAATGTCTGATTTGGGACTGTGAAAATATCCACAGCTATATACTTTAGAGATTCTGGGAATATTTATGAAATTACTATTTTTCTTAGAATTAGAATTGGATCTTGTTAGTAGGCCTGTTTTGATGTTAAAGGCATTTTATAAATATAAATCATAAGTAGATTTTTAACAGTTGTAAAAGGTTAATTAATCTCATTTATTGTGCCAGGCAGATTACCTTGCTGCTTCTTCCTCTTTTCTTTCCTTTAGTAGTTCATCTAATAATCTTTCTAAAATCTTAGAGTCAATTTCTTGTTTATTCTCTAAATACAGTCTATTATATAAATATTTTCCTGAAATACAGATAAACAGTAATATTAATTTTAAAGCTCTATAAAATATAGTGAGATATATTTTGGAAATTAGAAATGAAAAATTATTTCTGTCTATATCCAAATATACTTTCCTTTAAGTATTTATCTAAATAGAGCCCAGATTTTTTCAGACCATCTTAAATCCTTCTAAAAAGGTATATATTATACTATAAGTAACTAAAACATAAAAAGTAGTATAATACAGTCTCCCCCTGGAAATTCTCTTTTCAAATATATTCCCTTAAGATGCAAAATAACAATATTTTTGGCTCCCTTATCAAATATTAGTTGACTGTATATGTGTGAGTTTATCTCTGGGCTCTTTGTTCTGTTTGATTGGTCTATGTCATTTTTTTCTGGTAGTGCCATAATTTTTTATTACTATAGCTTTATACACAGTGACAGAAATTAAAATTTAGTTCTGCTATCTTTATCTACTTAGTATTTCCCATTTGAGGGGAAAAAGGATTAATAGATAGTTTTGCCCTCAGCCTTATATATTTTTCATTCAGAAGTTATAATGCTGACTGGGATGAGGGTTGTTAAATGCTCAGCTCCAAAGAATAATGATAAGAGTGTACTGGAGCATCCAGTGACCCAGCATACCATCCGTGGCCACCTACTCAGTGGTTGGATGTTTCCTTTTGTGTACCTCTAGGTCATGAAGGGACTGCTGGGGTGGTATTTGTTGTATCCAGGGAAGGTGGAGAGTTTTCCATTTTATAGTTCATAAAAATATAAACTAAAAATATTATCAGCAGTAAAAACTTCACTCTGAATTGACATGATAAGTATTTACCAACCATTGTTTTCTGTGTCTGATAAACAGATGACTAAATCGGGTAGAACTCCTTTGTCGACTAAGACCATCCAGAGTTCTTTCACAAGAGGGCAGTTGTCCAGTATCCATCCTCCATATTTGGGGGCACCATAAAACCTATTCTTGTTTTCTTCAACTACCTGTGAAAAATGACACACTGAAATTACCATCATAGGCATCCAAGTCAAGGATGTTACCCTGATATGTCACTTTCCTGGACCTTAACCAAATATCTTTTGAGTTCTTCTGACTTTCAGAAGAAAAAAAAAGAGCCACTTAATTTTAAAAGAGAAACAATTTGAAAGCACTAAAGCTGTACATTAAGAACAAGAAGCAAAAGCCTCTGTTAAATAAATATAACAAAACATGCTTGCTATATCTTACTCAGTATTACAGAACCTAGATCCTGATTCAGAAGGTCAAGGGCAGGGCCCATGAGTCTGTGTTTCTAACATGGTCTCAGGTGACAATGGCCCCTGGTCTACTCTACTCCCTGGTCCCTGGAGTCACCAGGTCTGTGCTCAGTCTGCCTTTTTAAGTGACAATGCTCTTTACTTCCCTTTAGATTTTTAGCCTTTAAAGTGAGAGCTGAGAGGTCTTGAGACGTTTACTAACAGCTATAGAAAGAAACTGATTCAAAACAAATCTTGCAGGTGCTTTGTGAGTTCTGCTAAACTATCCCCCACCTGCCACCCAATTATAACAACTTCAATACAAATGTGGAGATTAGTGATGTGGGTCTGTGAATACACCAGTTCCGAAGGTTTTAAACAAATCTGTATGCAATCAGGAAGTCACAGAATATTAGAAGTCAAGGGAAAGAAATCTTGAGAGGACCAGTGTAACCCTTTGGCTTATGCAGATTTACCTGCTTTTTGAAATTTCCATCTGAATGAAGAGCATTTGGGGCAAAAAAAAGAATTTTAAACACTTGGAAAAGTTTCACATGAGAGAATTAGGAGGGAAAAGCTATAATGAAGTAGTATAAGTGAAATAAGTTAGAGAAAGACAAATACTATATGACCTCATTTATTGTGAAATCTAAAAAAACCAAATTCATAGAGAAGACATTGGTGGCTGCCAGAGACAGAGGAAAAGGTGGGAGGAAATGGGTGAAAGGGTCAAAAGGTAGGGCTTCCCTGGTGGCTCAGCAGTAAAGAATTCACTGGCAATGCAGGGGCCGCAAGAGATGCGGGTTTGATCCCTGGGTCAGGAAGGTCCCCTGGAGGAGGGCATGGCAACCCACTCCAGTGTTCTTGCCTAGAGAATCCCATGGACAGAGGAGCCTGGCAGACTACAGTCCATAGCATCACAAAGAGTTGGACATGACTGAAGCAACTTAGCACGCACACATACATGGTCAAAAGGTACAAACGTCCAGTTACAAGATAAATAAGTACTGAGAGTGGAATGTACAGCATGGTAACTACAGTTCACATGCCATGCACATGGGTGTGAGATGTCTCTTCAAAACCCTGCTTTCAATTCTTTTGAATATATAGCTGGAAGTAGGTTTGGTAGTTCATGTGGTAGTTCTGTTTTTAAAAAATAAACTTTACTTTTAGAACAATTTTATTTTTTATTAACTTAATTTCATTTCTTGGCCATGCCATGAAGCTTGTGAAATCTTAGTTCCCCCACCAGGGATTGAACCTGGACTCTGGCAGTGAAAACCCTGAGTCCTAACCGCTGGACAGCCAGGGAATTCCCTTTAGAGCAGTTTTAGATTCACAGCAATCTTTCTGTTCTATTTTTTCCATTGCCCTATACAACTGTATATCAAAATAAAAAGTTTAAAAAAGCCACTTGTAACCAGAGCATTTTTATCAGTCTTTTTTCATGTAAAGAAGTCCTTTTTATTAATAAACTTACTATCATACTTAGATAAGCCTGCAGTGTGCCTGCAGTGCCACCTGAGATCTGGGAGACCTGGGGTTTGATCCCAGGGTTGGGAAGATTCTCCTGGAAAAGGGAAAGGCTCCTCGCCCCAGTACTCTGGCCTGGAGTCCATGGGGTCACAAAGAGTCCTGACAGGACTGAGAGATTTTCACATCATACTTAGAAATGTAGCAACATAGATGCCATATTAACACTTTCAAGGAATAGGAAGTTGCAATTGAGAGAAATCTATAGTTTGAGGTAGAAATTCCGTCTTAATTTTAAATAATCTTTGTTTGAACTTCTTGTGCTGTTTGGAAAATGTGAGAAAAGATCACCATAAAAGCTCATTTATTGAGCACTTCTGTTCAGTTGCACTGAAAAACGCAGAGGGAATGAAAAAGATAACTGATCTGGTATTCTTGCCTTGAGGTGCTACATTTAATAGGCATTGATGGACATGTAAACAAAGTTATAATGCTGTCAGTTCAGTTCAGTCCCTCAGTCGTGTCCAACTCTTTGTGACCCCATGAACCACAGCACACCAGGCCTCTCTGTCCATCACCAACTCCTGGACCATAGCCAAATTCATGTCCATTGAGTCGGTGATGCCATCCAACCATCTCATCCTCTGTCGTCCCTTTCTCCTCCTGCCCTCAATCTTGCCCAGCATCAGGGTCTTTGCCAATAAGTCAGTTCTTCTCATCAGAAGTTTCAGCTTCAACATCAGTCCTTCCAATGAACACCCAGGACTGATTTCCTTTAGGATGGACTTTGGATCTCCTTGCAGTCCAAGGGACTCTCAAGAGTCTTCTCCAACACCACAGTTCAAGAGCATCAGTTCTTCTGCACTCAGCTTTCTTTACAACTCTCACATCCATACATGACTACTGGAAAAACCATAGCCTTGACTAGACAGACCTTTGTTGACAAAGTAATGTCTCTGCTTTTGAATATGCTGTCTAGGTTGGTCATAACTTTCCTTCCAAGGAGTAAGCATCTTTTAATTTCATGGCTAGAGTCACCATCTGCAGTGATTTTGGAGCCAAGAAAATAAAAGTCTCATGTTTCCACTGTTTCCCCATCTATTTGCCATGAAGTGATGGGATCAGATGCCATGATCTTAGTTTTCTGAATGTTGAATTTTAAAGCCAACTTTTTCACTCTCCTCTTTCACTTTCATCAAGAGGCTCTTTAGTTCTTCACTTTCTGCCATAAGGGTGGTGTCATCTGTATATCTGAGGTTATTGATATTTCTCCCGGAAATCTTGATTCCAGCTTGTGCTTCTTCCAGCCCAGCGTTTCTCATGATGTACTCTGCATTGAAGTTAAATAAGCAGGGTGACAATATACAGCCTTGACGTACTCCTTTTCCTATTTGGAACCTGTCTGTTGTTCCATGTCCAGTTCTAACTGTTGCTTCCTGACCTGCATACAGATTTCTCAAGAGGCAGGTCAGGTGGTCTGGTATTCCCATCTCTTTCAGAATTTTCCACGTTTATTGTGATCCACACAAAGGCTTTGGCATAGTCAATAAAGCAGAAATAGATGCTTTCCTGGAACTCTTTAGCTTTTTTGATGATCCAGCACGTTGGCAATTTGATCTCTGGCTCCTCTGCCTTTTCTAAAACCAGCTTGAACATCTGGAAGTTCACGGTTCACGTATTGCTGAAGTCTGGCTTGGAGAATTTTGAGCATTACTTTGCTAGCATGTGGAGAAGGCAATGGCAACCCACTCTAGTACTTTTGCCTGGGAACTCCCATGGATGGAGGAGCCTGGTGGGCTCCAGTCCATGGGGTTGCACAGAGTCGGACACGACTGAGCGACTTCCCTTTCACTTTTCACTTTCATGCATTGGAGAAGGAAATGGCAACCCACTCCAGTGTTCTTGCCTGGAGAATCCCAGGGACAGGGGAGCCTGGTGGGCTGCCGTCTATGGGGTTGCACAGAGTCGGACACAACTGCAGCGACTTAGCAGCAGCAGCAGCAGGGTACATTACATATTAACAGTGTTACTGTAAAATGCACGTGAATTAGGAGGCTATAGATTTCAACACTGCCATATGGGATTCAAATATAATTGTACATATACCAGGTTAACATTTTCTCAGATACTGTGAAATCAGAGATAAAAATAAAGATTCTGGATTTCTTACCTCTTGGAGAACTTCATCTAAGACCTCAGCAATTTTTTCATGTGGCTGTTCAAAGTTCATATTCTTTGCCATTTTTACTGTCTCATTTATTATGGAAAGAACTTCTGGATGATCAGCAGTTACCTCTTCTATCTCATAGTCTGTTACATCTAAAGTAAAGTAAATCAATACATTAATGCCCTTAATAATTTTAGTAGACAATGTTATTTGCAACAGAACATGATCGTAAATACCTAACCCAAGGAAGCACTCTTTGTGTTACTGCTGAACATGCCAGAAAAAGGGAGAAATGAACTAGAGAGGAAATAAGTCTGGAATCACAAAACAGTAGAATAGTGGCTTAAAGCCAGTGCATCAGAACAAAAGCATATGAGGCAAGAAAAAAACTCATGTCAGGCAGGAGTAAAAACTCAGAAAACCAGGGAGAAGAGGTAGGAAGCAAAGGCTTCCAGGAGTCAAGCTAAAAGACAGGCAACTAAAGAATGAGTCAGAAAACAAAATAAATGCTTTCAATTAATAATTGTTTTTATTATTTATTGTTGGCTGTGTTGGATCTTCGTTGCTGTGCGGGCTTTTCTTTAGTTGGGGAAGAGTTCTAGCCGGGGGCTTTTCTCTAGTTTTGAAGACTTCTCTTGTTGTGAAGCATGGGTTCTAGGGCATGTGGGCTTCAGTAGTTGCAGCACGTGAGCTCATTAATTGCATCTCCCGGGCTCTAGAGCATAGGTTCAATAGCTGTGGTGCACAGGCTTAGTTGCTCTGTGGCATGTGGGATCTTCCCAGACCAGAGACTGAACCCATGTCTCCTGCACTTGCAGAAGGGTTCTTTACCACTGAGCCACCAGGGAAGCCCTAAATTGTATGCATGAGACTACATGGGACAATAAAAGGAGAGGGGGTGGGCAAGAGAATGGGAAAAAAAGGTAGCATAGGCTGGTTTTTCAGGTGTTAGCCTTGATTCCTGCCTCACTGTGTGCTGAATGTTTTCTTACATGGCTGAACTGGCTTATAGGCTGCACCATGATATAAACATTTATCCATGTGTCTAACAGGACATGAGATTGGCAGCGCCACCAGACTGTGGAGCGACTCTTCTACCTCAGCCTTTCCAGTAGTGCTTTCTGAGCTCCATCCATCAGGGTCTCCTGCCAGAGCCTAATTGATCCTCTCGCAGAAAAAATCCCAAAGGACTTTTGAGGAGCAACTTCCTGCTGCTCTCTCTGTCATGAAGTGAGAAGTCCATTCTCAGAGATACAGAAAACCAGCAATTCCTGGATAGTCAGACGTAAGAACCCAAGATCTCATAGCCTGGGAAAGGGGACATGAGGAAGCAGAAATAGCCAGGCAAAAATACTAAATGTGCCACAAGATACTACTTGCCTACACAATATCCAGTTCTCCTTTCCCGTAGTAACAGAATGCTGATTTTGTTAGGGTCAGCAATGTGCCTAGCTGTTTAAAAACACTACATCTCCTAATTTCCCTTATATTGATAGTTTCACTCGTAGATAAAATGCAAGAAGAACTTTTTGGGGGTGAGTCTTGTTGTTTTCTCTTTAAAGAGGAATAACTCAGCAGTGGCCACAGGACTGGAAAAGGTCAGTTTTCCTTCCAATCCCAAAGAAAGGCAATGCCAAATAATGCTCAAACTACTGCACAATTGCACTCATCTCACATGCTAGTAAAGTAATGCTCAAAATTCTCCAAGCCAGGCTTCAATAGTACGTGAACCATGAACTTCAGATGTTCAAGCTGGTTTTAGAAAAGGCAGAGGAACCAGAGATCAAATTGCCCAACATCTGCTGGATCATCAAAAAAGCAAGAGAGTTCCAGAAAAACATCTATTTCTGATATATTGACTATGCCAAAGCCTTTGACTGTGTGGATCACAATAAACTGTGGAAAATTCTGAAAGAGATGGGAATACCAGACCACCTGACCTGCCTCTTGAGAAACCTATATGCAGGTCAGGAAGCAACAGTTAGAACTAGACACGGAACAACAGACTGGTTCCAAATAGGAAAAAGAGTACATCAAGGCTATATTCTGTCATCCTGCTTATTTAACTTCAATGCAGAGAACATCATGAGAAACGCTGGGCTGGAGGAAGCACAAGCTGGAATCAAGATTTCCGGGAGAAATATCAATAACCTCAGATATACAGATGACACCACCCTTATGACAGAAAGTGAAGAAGAACTAAGGAGCCTCTTGATGAAAGTGAAAGATGAGAGTGAAAAAGTTGGCTTAAAAGCTCAACATTCAGAAAACTAAGATCATGGCATCTGGTCCCATCACTTCATGGCAAATATATGGGGAAACAGTGGAACAGTGGCTGACTTTATTTTTCTGGGCTCCAAAATCACTGCAGATGGTGACTCTAGCCATGAAATTAAAAGATGCTTACTCCTTGGAAGGAAAGTTATGATCAACCTAGACAGCATATTCAAAAGCAGAGACATTACTTTGTCAACAAAGGTCCGTCTAGTCAAGGCTATGGTTTTTCCAGTAGTCATGTATGGATGTGAGAGTTGTAAAGAAAGCTGAGTGCAGAAGAACTGATGCTCTTGAACTGTGGTGTTGGAGAAGACTCTTGAGAGTCCCTTGGACTGCAAGGAGATCCAACCAGTCCATCCTAAAGGAGATCGGTCCTGGGTGTTCATTGGTAAGACTGATGTTGAAGCTGAAACTCCAATACTTTGGCCACCTGATGAGAAGAACTGACTCATTGAATTTGCTGGGAAAGATTGAGGGCAGGAGGAGAAGGGGATGACAGAGGATGAGATGGTTGGATGGCATCAGACTCAATGGACATGGGTTTGGGTGGACTCCGGGAGTTGGTGATGGACAGGGAGGCCTGGCATGGTGCAGTTCATGGGGTTGCAAAGAGTCAGACATCACTGAGCAACTGAACTGAACTGAATTGACCGAACTCAGCTGGATGGAGTGCTATTTTTTTGTCTCTTGCCTTTTCTCTCTTCTTGCCCATTGATGTAACAACTGGCACACTAGCAGCCATCTTGTGAATTATTATGGTAGCCACATGCCAGGAATGACAGAACAGAAAGACAGATATCCTATCTTTCCAATATTCTTGTTCATGAAAACAGTATATCACATTCTTCTATCTGTGTTTCTGCATGTCCAACTGTTCATATTATAGTAGTCTTTAAGACAGAGTAAAGGTTTCCCTGATAGCTCAGTTGGTAAAGAGTCCGCCTGCAAGTAGAAGACCCTGGTTCGATTCCTGGGTTGGGAAGATCTTCTGGAGAAAGGATAGGCTACCCACTCCAGTATTCTTGGGCTTCCCTTGTGTCCCAGCTGGTAAAGAATCTGCCTGCAATGCGGGAGACCTGGGTTTGATCCCTGGGTTGGGAAGATCCCTGGAGAAGGGAAGGGCTACCCACTCCAGTATTCTGGCCTAGAGAATTCCATGGACTGTATAGTCCATGGGAAGTGGAGGGGGGGTGGTGGGGCAAAGAGTTAGACATAACTGAGTGACTTTCACTTAAGATAGAGTAAGTTGATATTAATAAGATTTTTAAGTAAAAAAGTACATGGTTATCCTTCAAAATTCTAAAGGAATTATTTGTGATTTTTACCACAGTATAAGAGAACCAATTAAAAGACATTTATGTGTAGCAGAACCAATACAATATTGTAAAGTAATTAGCCTCCAATTAAAATAAATATATTTAAATTAAAAAAAAAAGAAAGTTATGACCAACCTAGATAGCGTATTAAAAAGCAGAGACATTACTTTGCCAACAAAGGTCCATCTAGTCAAGGCTATGGTTTTTCCTGTGGTCATGTATGGATGTTAGAGTTGGACTGTGAAGAAAGCTGAGTGCCAAAGAATTGGTGCTTTTGAACTGTGGTGTTAGAGAAGACTCTTGAGAGTCCCTTGGACTGCAAGGAGATCCAACCAGTCCATCCTAAAAGAGATCAGTCCTGGGTGTTCATTGGAAGGACTGATGTTGAAGCTGAAACTCCAATACTTTGGCCACCTCATGTGAAGATTTGACTCATTGGAAAAGACCCTGATTCTGAGAGGGATTGGGGGCAGGAGGAGAAGGGGATGACAGAGGATGAGATGGCTAGATGGCATCACCGACTCGATGGACATGAGTTTGGGTAAACTCCAGGAGTTGGTAATGGACAGAGAGGCCTGGCATGCTGCGATTCATGGGGTTGCAAACAGTCGGACACGATTGAGCGACTGAACTGAAGAGAACCAAATCACCCTAGTAATAATTTACCTTTTTTGGAATCCTTCTTTAGATCTCGACTAGAGTCTTGCTGACTTCTTTGACGTGTAAACATTTCACTTATTTCTTTTTCATCTGAAAATAAAACTCTGTTAAACACATAAAGAACAGTACTTAAACTGTAGGTGATTCCTAAGGAAGATTGTGGTATGAGCCCAAGGACCCAGGACTCAATGCTCCTAATTCCTTAAAAATTTAAAATAACAACCATAATAAACAAATAGGTAGACATATTTATCAGCAGTAGAAAATACAGATAAGAAAACCAGGAGTAATTTCAGTTTCATATGATGCCAATGGATGTAAATTGGAAAAAAATAAAATTTTCCCTTCCTGGTGTCACAACAGACTCTCTTGCTCCAAGAGGTAAAAGGTGTGTTTATCTCAGACACATGGGGGAGAGAGGCTGTCTTTTACCACGGCACACCAGCAGTGCTGGTGATCCTCTGGCAGTGAGTAGAGGTACTGATGATGTTGCTACATTGGATGGCTTCCCCTAAAGAGGGAACAGGTAGTATGGGGGAGGGCCTCTCTGTGTACATATTGGTGCTGGGAACTCTCCAGGAGCAGAGATGGGGTTCCCAGATGTCACTTGGCAAAAATGTTAATGTCCAGGTCCTTCTGTGAAGTGTGTGTGTGCGTGTGCATGCAGGCTGGGAAAGGAGGAATGCCATATATGATTCTGCCAGTGCCCAGTTCAATTCCTACTCAGCTTGAAATAAACACAAGGCAAAGACACATCTGTCTGAATCAGGAGGAGGAACCAAATAAAGAAGATCAGCCCTACATTATACAACACACTAAACTGTAGATGGAGTTGAAAGCTAAATACAAAAAGGCAGCACCAACTTAAAAAAAAAGTATATATGAAATCTCCGGTTGAGAGGAAGACTTTTAAGCCGGAAAGTAAATGGAAGAAATTAACAAATGGAAATTAATTATTTGACTATGAAAATGTGAAAAACTCTGCTACCTCAAAGTCAGCAAGATGACTTAAAAGACAAACCACTCAATTTGGAAAAAAATATGAAAAATAAGTGACTAATACAGAACATTTATATTAAAACCATATAATTGATACAACAATTTAGAAAAATGGGCGAAAGACAAAAATGGTCACCTCAGAAAAGAAGAAATATAAATGGCTAACACAGTATTACAACACTAAACTTCAGAAATAGTCAAATAAAAATTAAAATAATATTTAAAAAGAGAAAATACTGAAGAACCTAGGACATGTAGTTTGCATATTCCTGATGGGAACATAAATTGAAACTTTATGCAAAGCAATTTGACTCTCTATTGCTTCTTACTCATTAAACTAGTAACTCCATTTGTGTCAACATACAGGCAAAACTTTATATAAAAAATACAATGGAAAAAAATTCTTTGAATTTTTTAGTAGCAAAAATATAAGTTTTCAATGTAATGAACTAGTTAAAACTAATACCTCTAAATAAAGAAATTATGCAGTAATTTTAAATGATGGTTAAATTATTTTCTAATGAAATTATGTAATTAAATGTAACACAAATAAAAAATAAAAGTAGTTTACTTTGTATGCTCTTGATTATGTTAAAATATAAATGGAAAAGTTTTAGAAGAGTGTAAAGTGAAAGTGTTAGTTGATAAGTCATGTCTGACTCTTTGTGACCCCATGGACAATTAGCCTGTTAGGCTCCTCTGTCCATGAAATTCTCTAGTCAAGAATACTGGACGTGGTAAATAGCACTAAATGATAAACACTTCACAGCTACAACTCTGGGTTTATGATGCTCTGATTCCAGTCCATTAAAGGAAGCAGAGAGCTTTTAAGAAAGAATTTGTTATTGTACAATAATGATTGTATCGTGTTTGGAAAGATACAGAAAATTTTGTAGAGTGTTCCAATAGTATTAGACTTGTGTTCTGTTTTCTCCTTCATTCTAGTAGATCAATTTCTGTTCTACAGCTGGTCAGTTTAAATCTGTAAGAGAAAAACTTAACTCTTTTACTCCTAAAGTTTCCAATTTGAGGGTGAGGGGAGGATAAGTTTAAGCTTCAATATAAACATGATAACACATGAAATAAATGGAAATAAGATCTACACGCATGGCATTAGCAGCTCATTTTGTTACCATCTTTATCATCTGACTTCATTTTGGCTTCTTCATTGTCTTCTAAAGAGCTTTCTCTTTGGGATTCAAAAGTGAACACTGCAGTGAAAGAATAAGACACTCCATCAGCTAATCTGTTTATACTAGGAAAGATTTGGCCAATAACATTAGCAACATTTTCTTTACCATCTTCATCAAGTGACGACTGCAATTCTTCTGCACTTCTGTATTCATCAGTTGGGACTTCACTTTCCCTCCTTTCAGATTCTCCTCGAAGGTCTTTTGAAGTTGACTGAGCTGTAAGATAGTAATTGACTGTGTTAGCAAAAGGTAGCTGGGGGGCAGGTAGACAACCTTGGGCATGTGAGTTCTAACTGAGTCAATGTGACTTTTGCGAATCATTTGCTTTCCCTGTCTCAGTTTGAATCATTTGATCTTCCTGTCTCAATTATTACTGGGCAAAATGAGGATCATTAAACTAAAAACACAGTTGCAACATCAAATAAGATAATGGGTGTCAACAAGGAACATAGAAAAGGCTTGGCACCCTGGAAGCCTGCTCCATGTTAGCTCCCATCTTTTGTGTTATTATATTATATAACTTTCTATGTTAAAAAGCCTCAATATTCTCCACTGGCAAAATTTCTTAAAAAATATGTTGGAGTAAAATCCCTGGCAAAAAAATATACAATTTTTAAAATTTTAAGAAGGGCTATGCAGAGTACATCATGAGAAACGCTGGGCTGGAGGAAGCACAAGCTGGAATCAAGATTGCCGGGAGAAATATCAATAACCTCAGATACGCAGATGACACCACCCTTATGGTAGAAAGTGAAGAGGAACTAAAAAGCCTCTTGATGAAAGTGAAAGTGGAGAGTGAAAATTTGGCTTAAAGCTCAACATTCAGAAAATGAAGATCATGGCATCTGGTCCCATCACTTCATGGGAACTAGATGGAGAAACAGTGAAAACAATGTCAGACTTTTATCTTTTTGGGTTCCAAAATCACTGCAGATGGTGACTGCAGCCATGAAATTAAAAGACACTTAAAAAAAAAAAAAAGACCCTTACTCCTTGGAAGGAAAGTTATGACCAACCTGGATAGCATATTAATAAGCAGAGACATTACTTTGCCAACAGAAATCCGTCTAGTCAAGGCTATGATTTTTCCTGTGGTCATGTATGGATGTGAGAGTTGGACTGTGAAGAAGGCTGAGCACCGAAGAATTGATGCTTTTGAACTGTGGTGTTGGAGAAGACTCTTGAGAGTCCCTAAAACTGCAAGGAGATCCAACCAGTCCATCCTGAAGGAGATCAACTCTGGGATTTCTTTGGAAGGAATGATGCTAAAGCTGAAACTCCAGGACTTTGGCCATCTCATGCGAAGAGTTGACTCATTGGAAAAGACTCTGATGCTGGGAGGGATTGGGGGCAGGAGGAGAAGGGGACGACAGAGGATGAGATGGTTGGATGGCATCACCGACTCAATGGACGTGAGTTTGAGTGAATGGTGATGGACAGGGAGGCCTGGCGTGCTGCGATTCGTGGGGTCGCAAAGAGTCGGACACGATTGAGCAACTGAGCTGAACTGAACTGAATCTTATTGTCTGGGGGCTTACCTGGTGGCTCAGATGGTAAAGAATCTGCCTGCAATGTAGGAAACCTGGGTTTGATCTCTGGGTTGGGAAGGTCTCCTGGAGAAGGGAATGGCAACCCACTCCAGTATTCTTGCCTGGAAAATCCCATGGACAGGGGAGCCTGTCAGGCTACAATCCATGGGGTTGCAAAGAGTCAGACAGGACTGGGCACACATACCAGCTTCCCTGGTGGCTCAGCTGGTAAAGAATTTGCCTGCAATGCGGGAGACCTGGGTTTGATCCCTGGGTTGGAAAGATCCCCTGGACAAGGGAAAGGCTACCCACTCCAGTATTCTGGCCTGGAGAATTCCATGGACTGTCCATGGGGTTGCAAAGAGTCGGACAAAACTGAGCGACTTTCACTTCACTTTCACCTCAAGGACAGGAGCTTCAGGTGTCTTGTTCACCCCTGTAGCTCAATGTTTAGAACAGTATCTAACACAAGAAGGTGCTCAAGTGTTTGTTGATATAATTATTCATTTTTGAATGAATTCATTTTTAATTTTAAAATTATTCATTTTTAATGAATTTTGAGTTCATTTCAAAATTTTGAGTTCATTTCAAAATTCAATTTTGAATTCAAAAATTCATTTTTGAATCAATTATTCATTTTTGTTATTCAAAACTGAATGACAAGCCATCTTAGAAGTTTGAGTCAATATTTCCAGATATCTTACATATTTATTAATTGTCCAAGAGTATTTTTTAATTTTGGTCTTAATTCTGAAGATAATACAATAAACACATAAATTCATTCTTTATTATCTGTGCTCAATCAATCAGTTGTGTCTGACTCTTTGAGACCCTGTGGACCATAGCCCACCAGTTTCCTCTGTCCATGGGATTACCCAGGCAAGAATACTGGAGTTTGTTGCCGTTTCCTATCCCAGGGGATCTTCCAAACGCAGGGACTGAAGCTGTGTCGCCTGTGTTTCCTGCATTCCAGGCGGATTCTTTACCACTGATCCATGATCATTTGGATGGCATATTATTTCAATGCTGGTCTTTTTGTGGTTGCTTTTTGTAATCTCTCAGGCACCAGGTTGTACTTTCTTACTTGATTATAGGTTAATGAGAAAGAAGAGAGGCAGATTTATTAGGCAAAACCTATGTTCTTTCCTAGCAAAAGCTCAATATTGCCATGTAAGAAGTAATTTCCTTGACCTTTAAATAGTTTCCAGCATAGGAAATGATGGGGAGCTTTCCAGTGTATGTAGAAAGTTAGTGAAATCCTAATAGCAGATTCGGACAAATAGAGGATGTTCAAGTCTTAGCTATGCCACCATCTGGATGAATTTCAGGAAGCCATTTAACCTCTCGTGCTTCTGTCTCCTCATCGATGACTTTTTCATTTATAACATTTTGAATCTGAAAATAATATTCCCCAAATAAAAACACTGACTTACAATCAAGGCTGACACAGAGGCCTAGAACAACAACAGCAGCAGCAATAACACAAACTCCATGAGTCAGACAAAGTGTCGTTGTTGTCATCGCCCCTGGTGTAAATAAAGGGGTAAATTCTGCCCAGGAAGCAGATCCATAAAAGAAAAGAAATCTAAGTTTGAAAACTCTTTATGATTCCTTTCCTTAGAAATCCAGAGTTGGAATCTTTTTCTCAGTGTATGATTCAGGTTTATGTGTATTCATTTCTCCAACCACTTATTCTGAGGCTGCAGTGTGCAAGATGCCAGGGATATCAAGACAAACCAAGACTGTGCCCTCAGGGAGCCAGGCTTAACTACTGTTAAAACACACATTAAAAAAATAGTTCACCATTTTTAGCTTGTAGTTCTAAGAGAAGCCGTTCTTTGACAACTTTAATGGCTGCTTCAGTGGCCTCAGCTATAGTGTTTCTGGTTAACATTTCAAGGGCTTTATCAAAACGTGGTTGAATCACTTTATCATAGTCAACTACCTGCAAAGAATATTTGAGAAAACCAATATAAGCACAAGTTACTCTGAAAACTAAGCACATTGTTCATCAACATCTATTTCTACAGCTATACCTATGTATCTCAAAAATCTTAATGCTGCTTGAGGTATGTTATTTTCAGAATTCACAGATTTTTAATACATATATATATTACATATGTATTTTTATACATATATATATTATATATGTATGATCATGTAATATGTATTCAAATTACATACATATTTTAAACATCAACATTTTATTTATAGTCTAATACAATAAAAGGCACCCATTTTAAGTACAGAGTTTGATGAGTTTTTATAAATATGTACATAAAAACCACTACAATAAAAATATAGAACATTTTTATCACCCTCTAAAGTCTCCTCATCACCCTTTATAGTCAGTGCCTGGCCCTTAGCAACCACTTTGTTTACCATCATATACAGACAAATTTTGCCTTTTCTAGAATTTCATATAAATGGAAACAAACAGTATATAATCTTCTCCAAGCTTTTCTCCCTTAGCATAATGTTTTTGAGATTCAACAATATAACTGTATATCTCAGTGGTCTATTCCTTTGTGTTTTTGAGCAGTATCATTGTATGAATATATAGTTTTTTTTTTTTTTTAATTCATTCATCATGGACCTTTGGGTTATTTCTAGTTTCAGTTCAGTTCAGTTCAGTTGCTCAGTCGTGTCCGACTCTTTGCGACTCCATGAATTGCAGCACGCCAGGCCTCCTTGTCCCTCACCAACTCCCAGAGTTCACTCAGACTCACGTCCATCGAGTCGGTGATGCCATCCAGCCATCTCATCCTCTGTCGTCCCCTTCTCCTCCTGCCCCCAATCCCTCCCAGCATCAGAGTCTTTTCTAATGAGTCAACTCTTCACATGAGGTGGCCAAAGTACTGGAGTTTCAGCTTTAGCATCATTCCTTCCAAAGAAACCCCAGAGCTGATCTCTTTCAGAATGGACTGGTTGGATCTCCTTGCAGTTTTAGGGACTCTCAAGAGTCTTCTTCAACACCACAGCTCAAAAGCGTCAATTCTACGGCGTTCAGCCTTCTTCACAGTCCAACTCTCCCATCCATACATGACCACAGGAAAAACCATAGCCTTGACTAGATGGACCTTTGTTGGCAAAGTAATGTCTCTGCTTTTGAATATGCTATCTAGGTTGAACATAACTTTTCTTCCAAGGAGTAAGTGTCTTTTAATTTCATGGCTGCAGTCACCATCTGCAGTGATTTTGGAGCCCCAAAAAATAAAGTCTGACACTGTTTCCACTGTTTTCCCATCTATTTCCCATTTCTAGTTTGGGCTATTATAAATAAAGAAGCAATGAACATTTGTGAGAAAGTCTTTTTGTGGACCTATGTTTTCATTTCTGTTGGATAAACAGCGAGGAGTAGAATTACTGGGTCATATGATAAGTGTACGGAGAAGGCAATGGCACCCCACTCCAGTACTCTTGCCTGGAAAATCCCATGGACGGAGGAGCCTGGTAGGCTGCAGTCCATGGGTCTGCAAAAGTCGGACACAACTGAGTAACTTCACTTTCACTTTTCACTTTCATGCATTGGAGAAGGAAATGGCAACTCACTCCAGTGTTCTTGCCTGGAGAATCCCAGGGACAGAGGAGCCTGGTGGGCTGCTGTCTATGGGGTCACACAGAGTCAGACACGACTGAAGCGACTTGGCAGCAGCAGTAGCAACATGATAAGTGTATGTATGACTTTATACTAAACCACTGAACTGTTTCCAGAGTGGTTGAAACTAGTTTATATTCCTAGCAGCAAAGTATTAAAATTGCAGTTATTCTATCTCATCATTAGCACTTGATTTTGTGAATCTTTTACATTTTAGCCACCCTAGTTGGTGAGAAATCTCATTGTATTGTAAATTTAACTATCCCTGCCGCTGCTGCTGCTAAGTCGCTTCAGTCGTGTCCGACTCTGTGCGACCCCATAGATGGCAGGCTCCCCCGTCCCTGGGATTCTCCAGGCAAGAACACTGGAGTGGGTTGCCATTTCCTTCTCCAATGCAGGAAAGTGAAAAGTGAAAGTGAAGTCGCTCAGTCGTGTGCGACTCTTCGTGACCCCATGGACTGCAGCCTACCAGGCTCCTCTGTCCATGGGATTTTCCAGGCAAGAGTACTGGAGTGGGGTGCCATCGCCTTCTCCGTTAACTGTCCCTAATCACTAACAATTTTATGAGTGTATTGGTAGTTCATTTACCCATATGTTTTTAAGCATATGTTCAACTTTCAAAAAACTAGGTTAGAATTCTACATATTTTTGAATATAAGTCCTTTGGTAGATACTAAATACTGAATATTGGGATGTTAGATTTCTATATATGCCTTTTAAGTTTAAATAATGTTTTCATACTTCTAGATTTCATTTTGCTTTTCCTTCAATATGCTTGTATTATTTTATTTTATGCCAATAAAAATACATCCAGACCATCACTTTTTTTCACACCAACATTTTTTAACTTAAAAATATGGCTTTATTGAGATATACCATCCAATTCACACAGTTAAATTAATCCATTAATTTTTAAAAATTTTATTTTTAACTGGGGAATAATTGCTTTATTAATACAATATTATATTGACTTTCGCCACACAATTATGTGAATCAGCCATTAAGTATACATATGCCCCCTCCCTCTTGAACCTCCCTACCACCCCCTACCCCATCCTGCCCCTCTAGATTGTCACAGAGAAGGACATTGAGCTCCCTGGGTTATACAGAACTTCCTATTAGCTACTAGTTTACTTATGGTAACGTATATGTTTCACTGCTACTCTCTCAATTTGTCCCACCCTCTGCTTTCCCTGCTGTGTCCAGAGTCTTGCCTTTATGTCTGTATCTCTATTCCTGCCCTGCAAATAGGTTCATCAGTACCATTCTTCTAGATTTATTAAATATGCATGAATATATGCCCTATCATTTTTAATGGATGTAAGTATTATATAAGATAAAAATATTACAACTTATTTAAAGTACCAATAATACATATTTTGCTATTATACACTAGGCTATGGATATGTATATGTCTTTGACAGTTTTTTCAAGAAAAATCTATAGTTCAAAGGATATGCATAGATTTTAGACTTTTATAGATATGTCCAATAGCTATCCAGAATGGTTACACTCTAACCAGCAATGTATGAGAATGTACTTTCCTAATCCTAGCCACACATCGGTATTGGGTGATTTTTCAACAGTGAGGTTAACATAATATATCTCTGGGTTTTTTGGCCTCTCCCTGATTATTAAGGTGATAATCCTTTTCTCATGTGTAATGGCTATTTGAATCAATTATTTCATGAATTGCCTGTTTGCTATCTTTTTCTACTGGGGCTTTAAAATACTGATTTGTAAAAATGCTTTACATTTTAAAATTATAATTCTTTTGTCTGACACATACTCCGATGGTTTTAAAACATATCCACAAATTCTTTAATACTCTTTTCTTCAGAAGGTGAAGCCTAATTCCCATCTTCTTTAGTTCAGTTCAGTCGCTCAGTTGTGTCCGACTCTTTGCGACCCCATGAATCACAGCACGCCAGGCCTCCCTGTCCATCACCAACTCCCGGAGTTCACTCAGACTCACGTCCATCGAGTCAGTGATGCCATCCAGCCATCTCATCCTCTGTGTCCCCTTCTCCTCCTGCCCCCAATCCCTCCCAGCATCAGAATCTTTTCCAATGAGTCAACTTTTCGCATGAGATGACCAAAGTACTGGAGTTTCCGCTTCAGCATCATTCCCTCCAAAGAAATTCCAGGGCTTATTTCCTTCAGAAAGAACTGGTTGGATCTCCTTGCAGTCCAAGGGACTCTCAAGAGTCTTCTCCAACACCACAGCTCAAAAGCATCAATTCTTCGGCGCTCAGCCTTCTTCACAGTCCAACTCTCCCATCCATACATGACCACAAGAAAAACCATAGCCTTGACTAGATGGACCTTTGTTGGCAAAGTTAATGTCTCTGCTTTTGAATATGCTATCCAGGTTGGTCATAACTTTCCTTCCAAGGAGTAAGTGTCTTTTAATTTCATGGCTGCAGTCACCATCTGCAGTGATTTGGAGCCCCCAAAAATAAAGTCTGACACTGTTTCCACTGTTTCCCCATCTAATTCCCATGAAGTGATGGGACTGGATGCCATGATCTTCATTTTCTGAATGTTGAGTTTTAAGCCAACTTTTTCACTCTCCTCTTTCACTTTCATCAAGAGGCTTTTTAGTTCCTCTTCACTTTCTGCCATAAGGGTGGTGTTATCTGCATATCTGAGGTTATTGATATTTCTCCCGGCAATCTTGATTCCAGCTTGTGTTTCTTCCAGTCCAGCATTTCTCATGATATACTCTGCATATAAGTTAAATAAGCAGGGTGACAATATACAGCCTTGACGTACTCCTTTTCCTATTTGGAACCAGTCTGTTGTTCCATGTCCAGTTCTAACGGTTGCTTCCTGACCTGCATACAGATTTCTCAAGAGGCAGGTCAAGTGGTCTGGTATTCCCATCTCTTTCAGAATTTTCCACAGTTTATTGTGATCCATGCAGTCAAAGGCTTTGGCACAGTCAATAAAGCAGAAATAGATGCTTTTCTGGAACTCTCTTGCTTTTTCCATGATCCAGCGGATGCTGGCAATTTGATCTCTGGTTCCTCTGCCTTTTCTAAAACCAGCTTGAACATCAGGAAGTTCACAGTTCACAAATTGCTGAAGCCTGGCTTGGAGAATTTTGAGCATTACTTTACTAGCGTGTGAGATGAGTGCAATTGTGCAGTATTTGAGCATTGTTTGGCATTGCCTTTCTTTGGGATTGGAATGAAAACTGACCTTTTCCAGTTCCATGGCCACTGCTGAGTTTTCCAAATTTGCTGGCATACTGAGTGCAGCACTTTCACAGCATCATCTTTCAGGATTTGGAATAGCTCAACTGGAATTCCATCACCTCCACTAGCTTTGTTCATAGTGATGCTTTCTAAGGCCCACTTGACTTCACATTCCAGAATGTCTGGATCTAGGTGAGTGATCACACCATCGTGATTATCTGGGTCATGAAGATCTTTTTTGTACAGTTCTGTGTATTCTTGCCACCTCTTCTTAATATCTTCTGCTTCTGTTAGGTCCATACCATTTCTGTCCTTTATCGAGCCCATCTTTGCATGAAATGTTCCCTTGGTATCTCTAATTTTCTTGAAGAGATCTCTAGTCTTTCCCATTCTGTTGTTCTCCTCTATTTCTTTGCATTGATCGCTGAAGAAGGCTTTCTTATCTCTCCTTGCTATTCTTTGGAACTCTGCATTCAGATGCTTATATCTTTCCTTTTCTCCTTTGCTTTTGGCTTCTCTTCTTTTCACAGCTATTTGTAAGGCCTCCCCAGACAGCCATTTTGCTTTTTTTGCATTTCTTTTCCATGGGGATGGTCTTGATCCCTGTCTCCTGTACAATGTCATGAACCTCATTCCATAGTTCATCAGGCACTCTATCTATCAGATCTAGGCCCTTAAATCTATTTCTCACTTCCACTGTATAATCATAAGGGATTTGATTTAGGTCACACCCGAATGGTCTAGTGGTTTTCCCTACTTTCTTCAATTTAAGTCTGAATTTGGTAATAAGGAGTTCATGATCTGAGCCACAGTCAGCTCCTGGTCTTGTTTTTGTTGACTGTATAGAGCTTTTCCATCTTTGGCTGCAAAGAATATGATCAATCTGATTTCAGTGTTGACCATCTGGTGATGTCCATGTGTAGAGTCTTCTCTTGTGTTGTTGGAAGAGGGTGTTTGCTATGACCAGTGCATTTTCTTGGCAGAACTCTATTAGTCTTTGCCCTGCTTCATTCCGTATTCCAAGGCCAAATTTGCCTGTTATTCCAGGTGTTTCTTGACTTCCTGCTTTTGCATTCCAGTCCCCTATAATGAAAAGGACATCTTTTTTGGGTGTTAGTTCTAAAAGGTCTTGTAGGTCTTCATAGAACCGTTCAACTTCAGCTTCTTCAGCGTTACTGGTTGGGGCATAGACTTGGATTACTGTGATATTGAATGGTTTGCCTTGGAAACGAACAGAGATCATTCTGTTGTTTTTGAGATTGCATCCAAGTACTGCATTTCAGACTCTTTTGTTGACCATGATGGCTACTCTATTTCTTCTGAGGGATTCCTGCCTGAAGTAGTAGATATAATGGTCATCTGAGTTAAATTCACCCATTCCAGTCCATTTCAGTTCGCTGATTCCTAGAATGTTGACATTCACTCTTGCCATGTCTTGTTTGACCACTTCCAATTTGCCTTGATTCATGGACCTGACATTCCAGGTTCCTATGCAATATTGCTCTTTACAGCATTGGACCTTGCTTCTATCACCAGTCACATCCACACTGGGTATTGTTTTTGCTTTGGCTCCATCTCTTCATTCTTTCTGGAGTTATTTCTCCACTGATCTCTAGTAGCATATTGGGCACCTACTGACCTGGGGAGTTCCTCTTTCAGTATCCTATCATTTTGCCTTGGACTTAATGACTTACTTTAAATGAATTATATTATGGTACATTTTTCATTTAAGAAGTGAAAAGGCAAAGCAGAACAGTAGAAAATATTTATAATGTCTATAACAAAAATTTGTATGTATACAACATAAGGAACTCCTGCCAATAATGATGCAAAAAAGTTGGAATGAGCAAGAAGCTTGAACAAACACTTCTAAAGAGAACACATGAATAACATATAAAAAATGTTGAACCTCATTAGTCATAAGGGAAATGCAAATTGAATCAGCTAAGTAGTTACCTTTCCTTTGTAATGTTTTGCAAGCAAATTGCTAAGTGTTGTTTTCCCTGAAGACTGAGGTCCAAATATGAATACTTTAAATGGTGGTGCTGGCATAGGTGGAATAAGATAGGGACGTGGGTTCAATAGAAATGTTTTTAATGCCTCTTCTGATGAAAGACAGTACATTTTACCTAGAAAACTAAAAATATGTCATTATCATAAACAACTGAAAAGAAGTATGGGCACATTTTAAAATTAAATTCTGAAAATCTTACCTACCTCACAGAAAAATCTGGCAATCCTTGAAAAATGTTACCTTCTTTTAAAGTCACAGGACATGTACGTCCCCATCGGCTTCTCTGCCATCTATATCTTGGTGCAATAAGTTTATAAGATGCGAGAGTACGGAACAGCTCATCCTGTTAGTAACAAACATTAAACACGTGGGCATAAGTTTTGCTGAAATTCACATTATTATTTCATTTGTTATTTGACCATGCTCTACTATTTAAGAAATAATTAAGACAGGATTTTTTTTTCTTAATTGCAGCCATCTGCACTTGTCCAACATTTACTTAGATAAATAGTTTTCATTTCTGTTTTAAGACCTTGTTTAAATTTTACCAAGTATTTTCTGTTGTAGGTTAGAATGAGCATAAGGTGGATAAAGGGTTTTCTATAATCTATTTCAGGAAAGTTGGAAAAATTCTTATTGAAAAGGTTTGAAAATAGTTACTTTAGTTAATTTACCTAAGTTTTAAGATAGTAAGATGCCATAGGCACATTTGTATTGACTTAGCTCTTTCATTTTTCTTAAATATAAAGTCTCCCTCAGTAATCTTCCATTTATCACCTCCCAAGAAGTTAAGAACCACTGTTGCAGCATCAGAGAGCAAAGAGGCATGCTGGTTGTGGGGATCCTGCCTGGATGTCCCCAGTTGTAGGCTGCAAGAAGCTAAACTTGAAGGAAACTGTCAATGCTTAGGCGAGCTGTAGGAGACTGAGAACTTTGTCAGTGGGGTACACTGGGCTACACCCTTCTCCATGAATCAACAGACAGTGAGCTAGGGACTGAAAGTGAAAGTGAAAGTCGCTCTGTTGAGTCTGACTCTTTGCGACCCCACGGATTATACAGTCCTTGGAATTCTCCAGACCAGAATACTGGAGTGGGTAGCCTTTTCCTTGGTACACAGTTAAGTCAGGAAGCAGCTGCTTTTTCCTCACCATCCCTATTTCCTGTCCAAACTTGGGGAAAGTGTTTGGATAGCCGACCATGCTCCCCTCTCAAGTCTCTGGGCCATGTATCTATTGGGGCAATGAGAAGATAATCTTTCAAATGACTTTAATATCACAGCCTTAAAAAAGATCAGGACTGCCTCTGGTTAAACAAGGCAGACTGAACACACGCATTTGGGTTCGCTGATTTCCTAAAACCTTGCGGAAATCACAGCAGAATTCATTTCATGAGAAATGGACAGAGGAACAGGGGAGAAGAGACCAGAAGAGCTGACAGCTGGGCAGTTGCAACTACATACTTCTGTAAACTAAAAAGCAGGTGGACTAGTGGTAACTGAGGTCAGAGGAAAGTGAAAGCTCAGTGTCTGTGGTGGCAGGGAGGGTGATGGAGGATGGGCTGAGGACAAGAAGAAGCAAGTCAAATCACTGCACAGTTCCAGAAAGGCTCAGGACCTGACAGCAGGCACCTCTGAAGAGGAGGAATGGAGAGCAGAAGACAGGATTGGCTGAGAATCTTTAAGAGGAGGTTCTAGTGGCCAGGGCTGCACCCCACTTCACTTAGTCAGCCATTGCCTCTTCAGAAGACCTCAGCCAAAAGACTGGATGCTTACCTTTGGGAGAGGCTGAACCAAAAGAGGAGAAAGATTAAGCCCATTTGGCTTTTCCTTGTGAAACTACCCTCCACTAGCCCTCTCCCTCTCTAGCGCCCTCCTCTCCTGCGGTTCACTCTCCCAGGGCCTCTCAGGCTCATTCTCATTCTTTTCCTGCGAGAAGTTGAGAACTAGCCACTGTGGCCTGCCGCCCACCATGCTCGGAGCTGCAGCAGTGCCCGGAGCTGCCCTATCCTGGCTTGCATCCTCCTCCATGCCATCGTCCTTTCCCTGACGCCGAGACCCCGGGGTCTGCAGGCTGAAAGAACCTCCAGGTTTTCTGAATACTTTAAAATTTTCCTTCAGTGATGACCTAGAAGAAGAGGCTCAGTACAGAGCCTCTGTGTGCATCAGGCCCACCTTTCCTCCTCTTCAGTATCAATTCGTGTTACCTTTTCCCAGCTATGTTCACCCATTAAAATCTAGGGATTACACAGTACAGGAAAACAAAATGACCTCTATCCTTAAAGATCATTTTATTTGAATTATAATACCTACTTATGATTCTGGCATTAGTTGTTTAATTCCTATTTTTTTAAAAAGGCGAATCTAAACTTCCCAGAATAGATTAAGTCCTCCAGCTAAAAAGTCCTGGTGGCTCTTTTAGCACTCGGCAATTTATAAGTTGAGGACCGTCACATCCACATTACGTCACTTTAGTAGTTATTTTAAAAACTGGTTGAATGACGGAGGGAATGAACAAATATTTAGAGAATTGAGGGCTGTTGTGTCTTTAGTGTTGCGATTTTTTAAAACTAAACTTGGGTTTCTTTATTTCTTATTATACTTATGAAATTGTTCTGATTTATTGTCTTTCTTTGTTTCAAAACTTTTGTTTAGTGTTTACAAGGATATTGTGCCAATATTATAGCTTCTGAAAAATCAAATCTATTTTTATAAAAGGTATTCTGAGATCCTTTTAAACCTTGAAAGGATACAAATTAAGGGTGCAACATAGAGGGGAAGGGTAGACTTTCAAACAGTTAAAGGTAACTTACATTTTCCATTGTGTCATTAATATCTTCCTCTGTACTCTGAAGTTTGGTTATAACAGCTGCTCTTTTTAGGTTTAGATATTTAAGTCGATCCATAACCGTCTAAATTTAAAGGAGAAGTCTTTTTAATACATTGGCATTTGAACATTTCAAATATTTTGAAAAAGTCATGTGCTCATGAGCAGAATATTTACTTGTTCTTCCTGGCTTCTGGTAGATTGCTGGCAATTTTTAGTGTTGCTTGGCTTGTAGTTGCATCACTCCAATCTCTGCCTCTATTGTGAGCCATTTTCTCCCTGCATTCATAAATCTCTTAAAAGGATGCCAGCCACATTGGATTAGGGCCCATCCTAATTCACTGTGGCCTCATCTTAACTTAATTACATCTGAAAAGATCCTATTTCCAAATAAGGTCACACTTATAGGTATTGAAGTTTAGCTCCTCAATATTATCTTTTTTTGGGGAAACAATTCAATCCACTAGAGTCTGCCCTTTGGTCCTCAAATAGTCATGCCCTTTGAGGTCTAACACTGTGGGAGGTCTTCAGGCAGAGGGAAGAAGGCAGCCATGTAAAGATGGAAGCAGATGTTAGCATTAGCTACCACAAGCCAAGTGGTGCCTGGTGTTACCAGAAGCTGCAAGAGGCAACAATGGATCCCCACTTAGAGGCTTTGAATGGAGTGAAGCTCTGCCAACACCTCGATATTAGACGTCTAGCCTCTAGGACTGTAATAAATATCTGTCATTGTAAAATACCTAGTTTGCGGTACTTTGTTATGGAAGCACTAAGAAACTAATATACTATGTAGAAGACTATGAAACAGAGTCTGAGATGAGAGATGGTAAGATAGACAAGGTCCTGATGGAGTATTGCAATCTATGGTAGATTGTATTATTTGTTCACAATCCATTCTTTCCTCCTTTCCCTTGTTAATGCCCTAGTTTATGTGAGAATACTTAGTTTATTGGTATTGAGCTTCTCCATGTAACTTGTTCTGGCCAATGAACTGTAGGCAGAAGTACCAGGGTGCCAGTGCCAGCTGGGGCCTTAACAATCTTGGTGAATTTCAACCAGGCCTGGTGGAACTTCTGCCCTGTCCCTTGAGGAAAGTATCTCCCAGGTTGTAAAAAGTAGTCAAAGTCTGAATGTATTTTGAAGAAGAAAAAGCCTGCTGTGTATGCTGACAGGTTGGTTGTTGGATGTGAGAAAAAGGCCAGCTGGAAGGATGGATGTGGCATTTACTGAGAGGGGAAATCTCTGGGAGGACTGTCTTTGGGGCAAGGTGGTGATGTTGGTGGACCAGAATTTGTTGAAAATACTTTAATTTATTTATTTGGCTGTGCTGGGTCTTAGTTGTGGCACGTGGGATCTTCAGTCTTCCTTGCAGCATGTGGGATCTTTAGTTCCTGAATTCTCTTAGTTGTGGCATGTAGGATCTAGTTCCCTGGTCAGTTCAGTTCAGTCACTCAGTTGTGTCTGACTCTTTGTGACCCCGTGAACTGCAGCACTCCAGGCCTCCCTGTCCATCACCAACTCCCGGATATCACCCAAACTCATGTCCATTGAGTTGGTGATGCCATCCAACCATTTCATCATCTGTCATCCCCTTCTCCTCCTGCCCTCAATTTTTCCCAGCATCAGGGTCTTTTCCAATGAGTCAGCTCTTCTCATCAGGTGGCCAAAGTATTGGAGTTTCAGCCTCAACATCAGTCCTTCCAATGAACACCCAGGACTGATCTCCTTTAGGATGGACTGGTTGGATCTCCTTGCAGTCCAAGGGACTCTCAAGAGTCTTCTCCAACACCACAGTTCAAAAGCATCAATTCTTCAGCACTCAGCTTTCTTTATAGTCCAACTGTCACATCCATACATGAGTACTGGAAAAACCATAGCCTTGACTAGACAGACTTTGTTGACAAAATAATGTTTCTGCTTTTTAATATGCTGTCTAGGTTGGTCACAACTTTCCTTCTAAGGAGTAAGCATCTTTTAATTTCATGGCTGCAATCACCATCTGCAGTGATTTTGGAACCCCAAAAAATAAAGTCAGCCACTGTTCCACTCTTTCCCCATCTATTTGCCATGAAGTGATGGGACCAGGTGCCATGATCTTAGTTTTCTGAATGCTGAGCTTTAAGCCAACTTTTTCACTCTCCTCTTTCACTTTCATCAAGAGGCTCTTTAGTTCTTCTTCACTTTCTGCCATAAGGGTGGTGTCATCTGCATATCTGAGGTTATTGATACTTCTCCCAGCAATCTTGATTCCAGCTTGTGCTTCTTCCAGCCCAGCGTTTCTCATGATGTACTCTGCATATAAGTTAAATGAGCAGGGTGACAATATACAGCCTTGACATATACTTTCCCCAATTTGGAACCAGTCTGTAATTTCATGTCTGGTTCTAACTGTTGCTTCTTGACTTGCATACAGATTTCTCAGGAGGCAGGTAAAGTGGTCAGGTATTCCCATCTTTCAGAATTTTTCACAGTTTGTTGTGATCTACACAGTCAAAGGCTTTAGTGTAGTCAATGAACCAGAATTACATGTTCTTCTGGAATTCTCTTGGTTTTTTCTATGATCCCATGGATGGTTGCAATTTGATCTCTGGTTCCTCTGCCTTTTCTAAATCTAGCTTGTACAAATGGAAATTCTCAGTTCACATACTGTTGAAGTCTAGCTTGGAAGATTTTGAGCATGACATTGTTAGCATGTGAAATGAGTGCAACTATGTGGTAGTTTGAACATTCTTTGGTATTGCCCTTCTTTGGGATTGGAATGAAAACTGACTTTTTCCAGTCCTTTGGCCACTGCTGAGTTTTCCAAATTTGCTGGCATATTGAGTGTGGCACTTTAACAGCATTTTCTTTTGGGATTTGAAATAGTTCAACTGGAATTCCATCACCTCTACTAGCTTTGTTTGTAGTGATGCTTCCTAAGGTCCACTTGACTTTGCACTCCAGGATGTCTGGCTCTAAGTAAGTGATCACACCATTGTGGTTATCCAGGTGACTAAGATCTTTTTTTGTACAGTTCTTCTGTGTATTCTTGCCACCTCTTCTTAATATCTTCTGCTTCTATTAAGTCCATACCTTTTCTGTCCTTTATTGTACACATCTTTGCATAAAATATTCCCTTGGTATCTTCAATTTTCTTGAAGAGATATCTAGTCTTTCCCATCCTATTGTTTTCCTCTCTCTCTTTGCATTGTTCAGTTAGGAAGGCTTTATCTCTTTGCTATTCTTTGGAACTCTGCATTCAGATGGGAATCTCTCTCCTTTTCTTCTTTGCCTTTCGCTTCTCTTCTTAGATATTTGTAAGGCCTCCTCAGACAACCATTTTGTCTTTTTGCATTTCTTTTTCTTGGGAATTTTTAGATCACTGCCTCCTGTACAATGTTATGAACCTCCATCCATAGTTCTTCAGGCACTCTATCAGATCTAATCCCTTGAATCTATTTGCCACTTCCACTATATAATCATAAGGGATTTGATTTAAATCATACCTGAATGGCCTAGTGTTCTTCCCTACTGTCTTCAATATAAGTCTGACTTTTGCAATAAGGAGTTCATGATCTGAGCCACAGTCAGCTCCTGGTCTTATTTTTGCTGACTGTATAGAGCTTCTCCATTTTCAGCTGCAAAGAGTATAGTCAACCTGATTTCGGTATTGACCATCTGGTGATGTCCATGTGTAGAGTCATCTCTTGTGTTGTTGGGAGAAGATGTTTGCTATGACCAGTGAGTTCTCTTGGCAAAACTCTGTTAGCTTTTGTCCTGCTTCATTTTGTACTCCAAAGCCAAACTTAGCTGCTACTCCAGGTATCTCTTGACTTCCTACTTTTGCATTCTGGTCCCCAGTGATGAAAAGGATATCTTTTTTAGCATTAGTCCTGCTGCTGCTGCAAAGTCACCTCAGTGGTGTCCCACTCTGTGCGACCCCAGAGACAGCAGCCCGCCAGACTCCCCCATCCCTGGGATTCTCCAGGCAAGAACGCTGGAGTGGGTTGCCATTTCCTTCTCCAATGCATGAAAGTGAGAAGTGAAAGTGAAGTCACTCAGTAGTGTCTGACTCTTAGAGACCCCATGGACTGCAGCCCACCAGGCTCCTCCGCCCATGGGATTTTCCAGGCAAGAGTACTGGAGTGGGGTGCCATTGCTTTCTCTGGTGTTAGTCCTAGAAGATTTTAAATGTCTTCATAGAACTGTTCAACTTCAGCTTCTTCAGCATTAGTGGTTGGAGCATAGATTTGGATTACTGTGATACTGAATGGTTTGCCTTGGAAACAAACTGAGATCATTCTGCCATTTTTGAGATTGCGTCCAAGTACTGCATTTCAGACTCTTTTGTTGACTGTGAGGGCTATTCCATTTCTTCTAAGGGATTCTTGCCCACATCAGTAGATTTAATGGTCATCTGAATTAAATTCGCCCATTCCCATCCATTCCCATCCCAACACAACTGAGCGACCAACACATCCATTGTATGAATATACATTTTATTTATCCATTCATCAGTTGTTAGCCATTGGGGTTGTTTCTACCTTCTGGCTATTGTGAATAGTGCTGCTATGAATATTCACATACAGATTTTCATTTAAACACCTGTATTCAGTTATTTTGGGCATATAGCTAGGAGTTTAATTGCTGATTCATATGGTAACTCCATATTTAACCTTTTGAGGAACTGCCAAACTTTTTTCCAAAGTGGCCACACCATTTGCAGTCCTACCAACAATGTATGTTGGCCTTTGCTCGTGGCTCAGCAGTGAAGGAGACTGTAATGCAAGAGACTCCAGTTAGATCCCAAGGTTAGGAAGAGCCCCTGGAGAAGGAAATGGCAACCCACTCCAGTATTCTTGTCCAGGAAATCCCATGGACAGAGGAGCCTGGCAGGCTACAGTCCATGGAGTTGTAAGAGTTGGACATGATTTAATGGCACTACCACAACAGTGTATGAATGTTCTGATTTTTCTACATCCTCACCAACATTTGTTATTCATTATCTGTTTTTTTGTTTTTCTTTTTAATTTTAGCCATCCTAGTGGATTTGAAGTGATATCTCCTTATAGCTTTGGTTTGCATTTCCCTATTACTCATGTTAAGCATTGTATCATGTGTTTATGGCTCTTATCTGCTTTTACTCTTTTTCAAGATACTGTTTGTCACACAGAGGTTTTAAATTCAAATGTAGTTTTGATTTAAATATGGACAGATGAATAAATATCATATCAAATTTTAAGTGTCAAAATGAATTTTTCAAAAATAAATGGTATTCAAAATGTAAATCTATTTCTGATATGAAAATAAGTATCATTCAGTCAATACTTTTTTGATTTTCCAAACTGTGACATATTCTTACTGAGCATTGCACTTACCATGAACAGCTCCTCTGGGGGCTTATTTCCATCTAGCTCAATGAGATACTGGGAATCATGTTCGGCCATTACTTCCTGCAGATAATCAAAAAGAAGCCTTATCATTCAGGATCATTGGCAAAAGTTCAGTCTTCATATACCATGAAGAAATCTTTAATGCTAAATTATTTGCTATATACATGACATACTGGATGTTATTTTCAGTGCTCAGGAGAACTTTTACAAAAGCCTAAACTAGTCATACCATGAATTCTGCTCTTTCTGTTTCTTTTGTTTTTCTCTACAGTGAAGCCAGTCTTTCCCAATAGAAATGTTTGGGGGCATCCATCTCTCTGCATATATTCATAGAATAATTTCTGCCAAACGGCTAGATGAAGAATGGCCTTGGTTTGTTTCACTTTTTATTCCCCTGGCTGTGGGTGATGTTCAGTATCTAGAAATCCATCTCTGTAAACTACTGAACCATAACCTCTGTGCATTTTGTTAGACCTTTCTTTTCCTTAACATTCATGAAAAGTCTTTAACCTTTATCTGCCATATGGTTTGCAAATGTTTTACCTGACTATGATTTATCATTTGACTTTGTTTATGGTATCTTTTGTATTATAAAATATATTTATGATTAAATCTGTTATCATTGTTTCTGGATTTCCTTTCTTCTTTAAATTAGATTTTTCTGTATCTCAAGATTATATTAATATTCTTGTAAATTTTCTTCCATTCGCAGAAAGTAGGGATGGTGGAGAGATAAGATCCACCTCTACCCTTCCTCAAAGACTCAGATAAGATCCATCTCTATCTTTTTTCATGGTTTCCATAAGACCTTTATTTACCTGCCTCCATAAAACCCTAGCCCCTCTCTTTGATAAAGTCTTCATTAGTGAATATTTTCCCTGTTGCCATAGTCTGAACAAAATTACCTACTTAAATGTCCAGTACATTTTGTCTTCCATAATACTGTGCAAGGTTAGGTTCTAAGTGTTTCTCTACTTCTAGACAGAAGAACCATTATGCCTGCATTGTTTAACCATAAATTCAGTTCAGTCACTCAGTCGTGTCCGACTCTTTGCAACCCCACAGACTGCAGCACGTCAGGCCTCCCTGTCCATCACCAACTCCCGGAGTTTACTCAAACTCATTTCCACTGAGTTGGTGATGCCATCCAAACATCTCATCTTCTGTTGTCCCCTTCTTCTCCTGCCTTCAATCTTTCCTACCATCAGGGTCTTTTCAAATGAGTCAGTTCTTTGCATCAGGTGGCCAAAGTACTGGAGTTTCAACTTTAGCATCCGTCCTTCCAATGCATATTCAGGACTGATCTCCTTTAGAATGGACTGGTTTGATCTCCTTGCTGTCCAAGGGATTCTCAAGAGTCTTCTCCAACACCACAGTTCAAAAGCATCAATTCTTCTAGTAGAATCCAAGAATCCAACCATAAATTACCATGTTCTAAACAAGGATGCACATCATGCTTTTCTGCATTTCAGATACTTTCCTTAAACTAGATTCTTTTTATTTAATAGTCTTTTTACCTTATATTAAAAAAGATTTTTTTTTTTTGCTTTACCACACAGCATGTGGTGTCTTAGTACCCTGACCAGGGATCAAACCCACAACCTCTGCAGTGGAATCTCAAAGTCTTAACCACTAGACCACCAGGGAAGTCCTAAGCTAGGTTCTTCAGAATGAAGTTAGTAAACTAAGTCTAAAGGTATGAAGACTCTTAAGGATAAAGACACAAACACCGGGTCAGACCAGTAGTCAAGCTGGGATTTGAAGACAGGCAAGAATGAAGACGTGGCCTTGGATTACTCCTGAAGCAGGATAGGAACCAGACACTGATGCAGTTACTTTGCTCCTGCTTGCTTTCCTCACGTCTTTTAGAGGAACACTGAATTTTGGTGGTCTTGGCCTCCCAAGTGAATCCACATCTCAGCCAGATCAGAGGAGACTAGAATTGTAGGCTCCTGCCTTTCAAGGCTCTTCCCGACCTCCCTCCACACATATCAGCACCCTGGAATTACCATACAAGGCAAGCTATACACTAGACCTGAAGTCTAGGTTCTTGGCCTAGAAATTTTTGTCTGAGCAGTCAGTTCTTATCTATGCTTTGCTGCAGGACCTAGTAATTTTCCACTTCTGTGCTTTTCTCAGGCAAGCTATCTAAAAACCACCATACTAATTTATAGTCCTTTCAGCAGGGTATGGAAGTGTTTGCTTTACCATATGTAGTTGCTAGAATTAGGAATTCTTATTCCTTGTCCATCTTTTAAAATTTAATTGGGGAAATATTTCTTTAGCATTTAATTATTATCAGTAAAACTGAATATTTTTCTATAGACTTGTTACTCTTTTGTCATTAATTTTTGTGAATTGTCTGCTCATATTTGTTACCCATTTATTATCTGGAGGGTAAGACCTTACAGGTTTTAGAAAAATCATATATATGATCTTTTTTTCCTACGTTTTAAAAAATTGAAGGATAGTTGATTTACAATGTTGTATTAATTTCTGCTGTATAGCAAAGTGGTTGTTATATATGTATATGTATATTATTGATGCTTTTGAACTGTGCATCAGACCCTGATGCTGGGAAGGATTGAGGGCAGGAGGAGAAGGGGACGACAGAGGATGAGATGGCTGGATGGTGTCATCGACTCGATGGCCATGGGTTTGGGTGGACTCCAGGAGTTAGGGGTGGACTCCGGGAGTTAGTGATGGACAGGGAGGCCTGGTGTGCTGCGGTTCATGGGGTCGCAAAGAGTCGGAGACGACTGAGCGACGGAACTGAACTGAACTGATTATGTATATATAGACATACACATTCTTTTTTTTTAATTCTTTTCCATTGTGGTTTATCATAGGATATTGAATATAGTTCCCTGTGCTATATATTAGGACCTTGTTATTTATCCATTCTATATATATTAATGCTAATTTGCATCTGCTAACCCCAAACTTCCAATCCATCCCTCCTCTACCCACTGTCCCCTTGTCAACCATGTCTGTTCTTTATGTCTGTGAGTCTATGACCTTTCAATATATTAAAGCTTTAAATATTTTATCATAGTCGATGTGGATATTTTTCTTTTAAGTAAAGATTTTTAAAATTATGTCCAGAAATTTACATGTAATGAAATGGAAGCTGTTATTTTTCCTTTGTGACATCATCATTTGTTCAACTGAACATCTGTCAAGCATTTACCACTCGCCAGACTTTGGGCACTGCACTGAACATTGATGATGCTGGGAGTCCCTATCCTTGAAGAGACTACCTCTGCTTCCCACTCCCAACTCCCTACCAATGAATATAATTTTATAATCTTCTGAATCTGATTTTAATTATGCTGTATTCATACCCAATGCAGCAGCTCAAGGAATATGTAGAATATTTTTGTTGAAGGAGAAAGAATGTTATAGATAGACATGTAAATTACTGTTAAGAAGCTATGTTTAGAGGCCAGGGATAGAAGAGGAAGAAGGGAGGAATCAAAGTCATACATAAGGAAACAAAAATATTGAATCACTGTGCTGCATATCTGAAACTAACACAATACTGTAAATAAATTAAAAAAATAAAACAATTTGGATCTCACTGAGGGGGTGGACAATGGGAATGAAAATGATCCACTTGTCTCTAAAAATATATAAACATTATAAAACACCATGAAACAAATTATTTTAATTTCTCCATCAGATGGGAAGAGGCAGTTTGAGGACTGTTTTTCATTTGTCTTTGTAGTTCTATTGCTTAGCATGGAATCTGGGCAAATACCATATAATAAATGTTTGTTGAATAAATCTCCAACATAAATTGGGCAGAGTCTGCCCTGGATTTTTAACCATAAAAATATGCTTTTCAATAATCATAATTTCAGTAATCATCCTTTTAAAAGGCTAATTCTTTTAATTATAACTTTTCTATTATAATATATAATAGCCTTATCATATTTACAAATAACCAACTTTGAATAGGATACACAGAGAAACCAGTGTTGGATGGCTTTCTTTAGATTGTAATTTAACTAAATTAACAGTTCCTTTCAGAATAAAAGATGCACCTTAAGTGTACATTTATTTTTATAAACCCGTACATTTTGGATTCAAAATGCTTTCACAAAACAATGCCTTAATATGGATTTTCTAATCCCCAACCATACATAAATTTCCCTAATGACTTTGAAAAAGGCAATTCATTTATCACTTTTCAGCAGCACTGTTGCTTTGTAAGAGTAAAATAATGTTGCTCTGTGAAACAGCCTTTGGAATGCAATCTTATTCTGAAAGCATTTTACCAAGCTCAAGAGGAGGAGAATGAAGCAGATAATACACACGGTGAAGAAATATGAAAGCTATTTAACTGGGGATAAAACACAAATAGGGCTTCCCTGGCAGCTGAGCAGTAAAGAATCTGCCTGCAATGCAGGAGATGCAGGTTTGATCCTTGGGTTGGGAAGATACCCTGGAGGAGGAAATGACAACCCACTCCACTATTGTTGCCTGGAGAATCCGATGGACAGAGGAGCCTGGTGGGCTACAGTCCATAGGGTCACAAAGAGTTGGATGTAAACCAAAGCAACTTGGCACACGTACACGCAAAACACAAGTATCAACGTTCTTTTTTCAGCAATGTAGCTTTTTCTTACTTCTAAAGGATGAAGAATTATTTCCTTATAAAGGTTAACGATGTGTTCGATATTTTCCAAATAATCCTCAGGTCTCTGAACGAGGTGTTGAAGAACTTCAGCCACTATCTGCATTTCAGCAATAAATGCCTAAATGGAAAAGAAGTTGTGTTGAATATCTTTATGTTAATGATTACTTCATTTGCAAGTCATATCCCTCTCTCCCTATACCTGCATGCCATTTTGGGGTAAGAAGCAGGGAAAAGGAGAGATTGGAAATAGGATTTTTATTTTAGAGAGACTGAACACCCTGAAGGTCTTTTATCAGATGGAATAAAGTTTTAAATTGACTTGGATACTTACTCATTTCTTTTGCCCCTCAATGAGTAGGGAAGAGTATGGGAATAACATCAGATTTTTAGAGACAAAATAAAGAAGTTGGATTTTCTCTAAGTACCTGAGCTTGTAGCTCATTCACTCATTGATTCATTCATTTATTAATAGTAAAGCTTAAGTGCCTACCCCATGCCAGACACTGTTCTAGGAGCTTGAAATATGACAGAGAACAAAACTAAGGGCTTAGGGCTTAGACAGCACACATCCCAATTGAGGAAGACAGAGCATAAACAAGTAGACAAATAGATACATCACAGGTTAGGCTGTGGTGATAAGAGCTAAGAAGAAAGATGATGGCAGGGGAGAAGGGATGGAGAGTGATGGGGGAAGGTGGTTATGAAAGGGTTCACAGAAAAAAATGACATTTGTATCATATTTATTTCCCCGTTATTATCATCATATTTGGGCTTCCCAGGTGGTGCTAGTGGTACAGAACCCACTTGCCAATGCAGGAGACTGAGATGCAGGTTCAATCCCTGGGTTAGGAAGATCCCCAGGAGGAGGAAATGGCAATTCACTCTAGTATTCTTTCCTGGAGAATCCCATGGACAGAGGAGCCTGGTGGGCTACAGTCCATAAGGTTGCAAAGGGTCAGACATGACTGAAGCCACTTGGCACGCATGCACATATTTATTATACTAATTATGATGGTATGCTTTATTCATGTTAAAATGACACATTTTTATTCACATTTACTATGAGTTTACTTGAAATATTTACCTAGAATAGTTGCTGGTTATTTATCTAATGCCTTATTTGCACAGGGAAGATTATTTTATATTTTTAAATGGGCATTCTTATATTAATAGGTTTTTAAACTTGAGCTATAATTGACATGTAACATTACATTAGTTTCAGGTGTACAATAGAATGATTCAATACAGTTGCTCTTTGGGCAATGTGAGTCTGAACTGTGTGGATCCACTGATCGGATATTTTTCAATAGTAAATACATAATGTTACATGATCTGTGGTTGGTAGGATGCAGAACCGTGGATATACAAGGCTGACTGTAAAGTTAACTTGGATTTTCAACTGCACAAAGGGTCAGTGCCCCAACTCTGGAGATATTTAAGGATCAACTGGATTTGTACTTATTGTGAAATGATCATAATAAATCTAATTAACATCCATCATCATACATGCATGCGTGCATGCTAAGTCGCTTCAGTTGTGTCTGACTCTTTGCAACCCTACGGACTGTAGCCTCCCAGGGTCCTCTGTCCATGGGATTCCAGGCAAGAATCCTGGAGTGGGTTGCCATTGCCTTCTCCAGGGGATCTTCCTGACCCAGGGATTGAACCCAGGTCTTCCACATTACAGGCAGATTCTTCATTGTCTGAGCCACCAGGGAAGCCCTTCATCATACATAGTTATAGTGTTTAACTATGAAGTTAACATAACCCCTTAAAAGTTCTGCTCCTAAATGAAAGATCTTTTCATTTAAGATCTGCTCTTAAATGAAAGAACAAATGTCAAAAATTCATTTAACCCATTAGTGAGGAAATCAGCAGGATGACAGAACTGAAGTGTATATAATCACTGAAATCAGAGTGCAAAGTTTGATGTCCTGCTTGACATCCTTCAGGGAAATAAAACTGTTGCCTTTGGGGTTTATCTTTTCTACTAGAGAAATGATTTGCAATGTATCCTTTTCTACATTAATGTCAGATTTAACTGAGTCTAGGCCCTAATAGAAATAGTATTTATTCATGATAATTTATAAGTTATAGAAACTATTTAAAATTATTAAACATTATAAATAAGTAAATCTATAATAGAAATCACAGGTATATTTCAATAGAGCAAGGACTGGCAAGTTATGACCTGTCTCACTCACCCCAGTGGGCTAAATCCAGCCCATTAGCTATTAACAAACTTCCTGAGTGAGTGAAAGTCACTCAGTCATGTCAGATTCTTTGCGACCCCATGACTATACAGTCCATGAAATTCTCTAGGCCAGAATACTGGAGTGGGTAGCCTTTCCCTTCTCCAGGGGAATCTTCTCAATCCAGGTCTCCTGCATTGCAGGCGGATTCTTTACCAGCTAAACAGAAGGGATGCCCAAGAATACTGGAATGGGTAACCTATTCCTTCTCCAGTGGATCTTCCTAACTCTTAGTATCAAATTTTCCTCATTAAGTCTGGTATAAGATTCTTTTGAGGTCCTGTTGCAATATGCTTACTAGTATTGACTTTAGGATTGTTATTATACGTGAAATTGGGATATAGATTTCTTTTCATGTGCTCTCTTTGTCAGAGTTTGGAATCGAGATTATGTTAACTTCATAAATTGGATTCTACCTGGGCTACCTTCTTCCTCAAATTACATATGTTTTCTGTTGCTCTGACTCTTCACACTAGCTTGCATAGTGCTTGACACATGGCAGGTGACCAGTAACTCTCTGTTGCTATGGAATGAAGCAGATTAGCTGTCAGGATATGGAGGGACTTCCATCCTGACAAGAAGGATGACCTTAAACTTGATGACCTTTACATTCTGATCTAAAGTTCTTGAAAACATGAAATATTTTTTCTGTTTCCTCTAACTAAATCAAACCTTAAGGAAAATATAATTTTCTGTATAGAATATTCATATTCTGTCATTTAATTATAGCAATTTTAAAAAATGAAACCGATATAGCAAGCAAGGTGTTTTTTATTTCTCTTTTTAAAAATTTTAATTTATTTGGCTGCACCAGGTCTTAACTGTGGCATGTGGGATCTAGTTCCCTGATCAGGGATTGAACCCGGCCCCCTCTGCATTGGGAGTGTGGAGTTTTAACCACTGGACCGTCAGGGATAGTCCCTATAGCAAATTTTAGAAGTATAGCATTTTGTGTACAGATATTACCTCTTCTTCTTCTTGCTCTTCTTCCTCTTCCCCCTCCTCTTCTCCTTTTCCTTCCTTTTGGGCTTCTTTCTTCTTTTTCCTACGATTCTCAATGACTTCAGGATCCCACTGATCTCTTGTGTATATGTATCCTGTGGTACTGTGCTGCCTTTGCCCCGAAATTCTTTGGCATAAATCATAGTCAGGGCACTAAGGAACAACATTAATCATTACTCAAAACATTTTGAGTATGCCTTTGCTTCCTGTTCATATATTATACAATACATAAACCCCCAAATTCCTCAAAACCCTGAGCAAATGCAGTACTATAAATGGTATTTTGAATCAGATTTCATCACATGCCAAGAGAGGCACAAGATACAACTTTTATGTTATGGCAACACTTTTCTTTACCCAAAAGTAATATATGAGAAAGTTTCAGAAGCTGTAGAATAAAAGAAAGAGAGAATAACAGTAGAAAGAGCTAGAGAAGTAGAATAGAAAATCTGTTTAGTTAGCAGAGGTATACAGGAGGATTTTGTCAGATTAGTTTGCAAAGGCTGAGAATGGATGAAAATGGTGGGATAGCCACATTATTCCAACAAAAAAATATATCACATATTTATAGTATTTACTATGATATCCAGCTCTATGGATGAAGTATTTCATAAAATAGCATCAATGAATGGGATCTGAAAGGTCATCTGGTTTAGTCTAACCTTATCATTTGCAAATGAGAAAACTGAATCTGGATAGTAAAAAAGGCCAAAACCAAAGTCTATGAGTGATTTTCTCATTTCAAGTGCTTCCATGTGTATAATATTTTACTCAGTTCTTAAACTAACGCTGTCAGAGAAGTAATACAATGTTAGGATTCAAACCATTTTCAGATCGGAGAGGGACTGCTCTGGGCAGCATCAGGTCACAGTGTCATGAGGGGAAACTACAACCCGAGCCCAGGCCTTCTGCTCCATAGCCCACTCTCTGTAACTCATTATTAATGATAAACTAAGGTTTGGGGCTGTAAAGCCCGCTCTGAGTATTTTTCAGGATAAAAACCTCTGGATGACATTCTCCAGTAGCGGTTTTAAAACATTAGAGTGTAACTCTATACAGAGGATTATAAATAAAAGTTTCTGCTTCCCTTGTGATTTATTAAGTTTGGAGTAAGGCTCAGGCATTTTAATGAACATCCTCAGTGATTCTGATGCCAACAGTTTATGCACCACACATTGAGAAAGGGAGCAAGAAACTTTAGAACTTTTCATGCTAATATTCTGATTTCCTCAGACTACTTCTATATGGAAATGGGATGGGAATTTATTGAGGCAAGACTTTTATTTAGGCTAATTTTTCACACACAAAAGATTTCAACCCATACTGGTAATTAAAAAAAATATGCATATTTGCCCTTATTCAGCAACCTAGAATACCCACATTGTGGGTCCTTGGCAAAGACTATTGCCTCTAGCTGTCTCCTCTTTTCGCGTATCAGTTCAGTTCAGTTCAGTCACTCAGTCGTGTCTGACTCTGCGACCCCATGGACTGCAGCACGCCAGGCTTCCCTGTCCATCACCAACTCTTGGAGCTAGCTCAAACTCATGTCCATCGAGTCGGTGATGCCATCCAACCAATTCATCCTCTGTCATCCCCTTCTTCTCCTGCCTTCAATCTTTCCCAGCATCAGGGTCTTTTCCAATGAGTCGGTTCTTCACGTCAGGTGGCCAAGGTATCGGGGTTTCAGCTTCAGCATCAGTTCGTCCAGTGACTATTCAGGACTGATTTCCTTTAGGATTTGATCTGCTTTCAGTCCAAGAGGTTCTCAAGAGTCTTCTCCAACGCCAAAGTTCAAAAGCATCAATTTTTTGATGCTCAGCTTTCTTTATAGGCCAATTCTCACATCCATACATGATGACTGGAAAAACCATAGCTTTGACTAGATGGACCTTCTCACATATAGGAAGTGATTTAGCCATCTTAGGGTGAGGCTGTGCCTCAGAGCGGTCCTCAAACTTCAGCAGCATCAGTGTCAGCTGGAGAACTTTTTCAACACAGACAGCTGGATGCCACCCCCCACAGTGTCTGTAGCTCTGGGTTGCTCCCTGAGAATCTGCATTTCTGACGAGCTTCTTGAGTGCTGCTAATGCAGTTGGCTCTAGGAATAAACTCCGAGGACCATTACTGTAGTAGATCACTGGCCTTTAATGCTTTTTTTTTTAAAAGTATAGACTGCTTTAGAATATGGTGATGCCATTAGATTTTGCATGAGGAAAATGCCCATACACATAAAATTTGCATATAATTTCAGATGGTTCATGGGTGCTTAAGTGTTCTTGGACCCCAAGCTTAGAACTTCTGGTCTAGAAATCCCAGACTCCATTCCCAAATAAGGTCAGACCATCAAAGAAGTGTGTGTTGTACTGAAGTTCTGTTTCACACGAGGTCCTCTGATTACACTCCAGCTACCTATAGGAACTGCCATGGACACCTACCATCACACTTATATCAGTGGGGTTAACGACTTCATTTTCTACACACAGTACAATCCTTATATTAAACCCCTGTTAAGATATATCTCTCATTTAGTTTTTCCTGAGGAATTCCTCATCTTTTCAAGGACAATGTGAATTTTATATAACTGGTTACACGTCCCCTTCTACTTCGGCTCGTCAAACTTAGAACCAAATTCATGACCCAAATTTAGTTAGCATTTGGGGCCTTACTGCCTGTATATCTGTGTGTTCTTATTCCACTAAGTCTTAATTTCCTATACACTCTCTATTTTCCATGGCCTAGACTTTATATTTGGTTTCAGTTAAATCTTTGAGATTTTTTTCTTTTCTCCATTATACACATGTTCACACAGTTAACATTCTGAAAGTCACAAAGGGATGTTGATTGGCCCCTGACCGTGATCTGTGGCTGGGGCTGCAGATGACACCACCCCAGCACTGTATGCCACCTGTCTCTCACAGCTGGCCCAAACACACCACTGAGTCCCTGCACCTGAGCTGAGAACCATCTCATTTATATATTTTGAGTTGTCAAACCCTTTGGGGAACCAGGCAGGGTATTATTATGAATAGCTATCATTCATTTTATAAACGAGGGATCCTCACCTCACTGTATTCTTACCATAACCCTATGAGGCAGCTATCTTTGAATCATCTTTGTGAAGAGGAAATTGAGGCTTCTAAATGTGATTTACCAAGTTCTACAGTTGGTAAAGGAAAGAACTGGGACCAGCCTAGCAATGTTATTAACATTCATGCATCTGAATCATTTGTTCAGCCTTTCATTTTATTTAACTGGTAGACTTATTAGGTACCATTTATTGTGCTAGTTGATGTTTACAGGAGTAAGACATGGTTCCAGCCTCCAAGCAAGGCATGAGTCTAGAAGAAAATGGATGATTATAATATAATGCAGTATTAATAATATGATAGAAAAAAGCAACATGAATGGTTGTCAGACAATATTTAACTTTTCTGTGGTGAGTAAAGGGTGGGGTATAAGGAGAGAAAGAAAGAGCATAGGAATGAGAGTCAGTTAATGTTTGTGTTAATGTGGAGGGGGTGGTCATCAGGGAATGTTCTGTAGAGATGATGCCTGAACTGACTTTCAAAGAATGACTATGATTAAGTCTGGTGAAGGGACAAGAAGGTATTTCCTGTGGACAGAGCTACGGGAGCAAAAGAACGGAGGTATGAGAAAATACAATTCAGTCCCTAAAATTGATTCATAAGCTATTTTTCCTTAACTCCTTAAAAAATTAATAACATTCCTTGAATTTAACTACTATCAAAAAGAATGTTTATATACTCTATACTAGAAAGACATATTCTTACCTTAATATTGATTATAATATCAGGTTTCAATTTTAAATTTCTAATTAATTCTATTTGCTGCAGAGTAGTCATGGCATCCTGTGAAAGTGATGGTATTTCAGTGATAATATAGCCTGTAGAGTGAAATATAATTTTAAAAGTTTTATAATATTATCAATATCTGAGAGAGTGGATTTATTATTATTTATAAAAACATCATTTCTTTATTAATGAATACTAATGCTGATCTTAAAATATCTGTTGACACTTAAAATTAATGGTTAAGGTTATTGCCACATGACATATAACTATGAATAATGTTTTTCTGGCAATAAAACTATTGGGCTAGAGGAGACATCTTTAAAAATTCCAAATCAGTTTATTTTAGGCACAAGAGGTGCCTAGAGAAGGAAATTCCATGCCAGTGATTCTTTAACTCATCTTAGGAAAACTCATATGATGAGTGGTAAAGGTAAATGGTAGGGGTTGCATGGTATATTATTTTTCTTTCTTGAATTAATATTTCATAATATAATAGAATATACATATACAGTGTTTATATAAGTTACAGAGAGTAAAAAAAATACCCATGTAACCCTCCTACAGTTTAAGAAACATTATTAATATGATTTTGGCTTAGTGTGTTTATTGGCTTGCATCGCTACCCAAAAACCTATATCTGCTCATTGAAATTCACCCTTGATACCATTATCATATTGGTTTCCATAATATATTTATTTAATATGTCACTCTCTTATTTGAGAAACCTCTCTCTTTTTTAAAATTTATTTATTTTTTAATTGAAGGATAATCGCTTTAGAGAATTTTGTTGTTTTCTGTCAAACCTCAACGGGAATCACCCATGATGCATGTATACTCCCTGCCTTTTGAACCTCCCTCCCGTCTCCCTCCCCGTCCCACTCCTCTAAGTTGATATAGAGCCCCTGTTTGAGTTTCCTGAGCCATACAGCAGAGAAACCTTTCTCTTAATAGAACAGAATAAAGTCTTGACTCTGTCACTGGAAATTAAAGGCCTTCGACAAATTTTTCTGCTGTTTTATAGAATATTTTTTCCTTGGAGGAACTGACAAATTATGGTTATTAAGCTTTGATTCTTGGCACACATTTTATAAAAAGTTAGTGGAGTGAGGTTGTCAAGACTGACCAGTGCCTCCTCTGGGACACGATGGCTGGCACACTGCAGTGCCGGGCGCTGCGGTGAAGGTGACTGCATGACTCAGCCCTAGACTGAATTCAACCCTTGCCCAGCTGACCCATCTTGATCAGATAAGTCCAGAGACCAGTCAGTCCCCAGAGATCATGCCCTCCTCCTCTAAGCAACAAGGGATTACACAAGACCTCCCTCCCATCCCCTGTGCTGCCAGCACTGCTCTCCTCTGTGTATCTCAAGTGGATAACAGAAAGCTGCTTGGCACTCTGTTTGCAGTGCTCTCTAGCACCCTGCCCATTACCACAACCACTGCCACTGCTCAGAGAGCTTCTCAGGCATTCCAAGTGTGACTGTTTGCAGGCATGCCAAACCTTGGGTAGACATGTATATTCGAATGAATTTCCTACTTGGTCTCTTTCCTGGTGGAACCAGCAGGAAGGTGGAACAGCAGAAATAGAAGGTTGTTTCCATGGGGTCTGGCTCTTAGTGTTCTGCCTCAGTGTTCTGAGCAATGGATTTGGGGGTTTTACCCATTGAGAGGTGGCCAGTTATCATCATATCCAGACCTCAGAAATATATTTATGGAAGAATTGTGGCAGAGATAGTTATGTTGCTTGTCTCACCATTGAAGATTTAGAGGAATAACTTAGTTCTCTAGATCCAATTCTGGGAAGATCTCAAGGGGATACTTCTTAGAGTGGCTGAACCCACCACCAGCTTCTCTAATCCCAGAGATGTGTTGTAAAGATGGAAGCATAGGTGAGGAATCCACCATCCCATCCCACCTTTCCTTGATGCCATTACTAAGCCCTTACACTCCATGCTTTGAAGATGGAGGAATGGTAGACCCCACAGCCCTTGCTGGGAAGCTCTGCATATACCATCACAGGCAAGATAGGCACTCGGCAGGCTAATGCCCAGCCTGCATCACCCCCACCAAGGGACAACTCAGACTGTTCACACCACTGCCCAGGGGAAGCCAACTGGCCCGTACCATCACTTTGCCACTGCTTTCTGGCACAGTGGGAAGAAGAAGGTATTCCCACAAAAGATGGCATGCCACTGCTCTTAGGCTGAAGTGTTGAGAGATCCATGGACATCGGGTAGCTTAGCGCCCAGCCAGCCCTGATGGTTATCTCACCTCATGCCAGCCTGACATGAATGGACACACTGGTGCCCAACGACTTACAGTACCATCTACAATACGACACCCCGGGGCAGGGGCTGCCCAGACCAGGGCTGTCCATCAGTCACTTGGGAAAATGATTTTTTCTGGAATATAGAAAGAGAAAGCAGAGAGGGGCTTCTTAGGGTACCCAGGAATTGACTCCTCCTTTTTCTCTTGGGTAAGGATGCAGCTCATGGAATCTGATTTTGGCTCAAGGCCAACACATCATGACAGGCTGTGAATAAAAGGTTTATAACTAATAGATAATGTAAAGTTTTTTTTTTTTTTAAATAGTGATAGACGCTCCAAGTATAAAAGGGCTCTGGTACAGAAAAACATTGATTGGATCTGGCAGTACTTTACTGTGAAGGGTTCCTGGCAGCACATATCCATCTTTGGGATTTTGGAATCATTAATCACCCAGCCTCACCCAGGCCCTGACCCAAGTTAATATCTCTATTTTGAAAGCCCTTCACTTTCAATATCGCTTCTACCATCTACCAGGCTGCTGGATAAGACCAAACATCAGAAAGAATCCTTGCTTAGCAGAGAGTTTCAAACTGTGTTTAGCAAAGTCCTAGGTTCCAGAGAAATTTCTCTGGGCCTGCTGTAGGATGGATGAGGGGAGGCTGGGTAGAAGGGACTCGACATCCTGCCTTCTCTATAGCCTTTAAATGAGCCCAGTTGTGCATGCCTAGACTAAGGCCATGCACTTGCATGCTCAGAGTATGGCCCTCAGGCTCAAGAATTATTATACAACTGACTTTTCCTCTGCCAGCTCCCAGGACCGGTACCAGCGTACCAGAAGTCTAGGGGAAAGAGGAATACATTGAATGGTACCAGGGGGTGTAACTGGCAAAATTCAGAAGCTTAGGAAACTCAAAGACAAATAATCAGTTTCTTCAGCATAAAAAACACAAGATGCTAGACAGAGGTATGGGTAATTTATAGATTAAAAGGGAATTGTGACACATGAAGCAATAGAAATATGTGAAACCTGGTTGGTTGGATCCTGCTTCAAACAAACAAACAAACAAACAACAAACTAAAGCCAGCTAGAAAAAAAAATATATGAGGTACAGGGTGAAATTTGACCACAGATTGGTTAGTAGATGAATTATTATTAATTTTAGGTATGATAATGATAATATGATAAATTTTAAAGGAATCCTTATCTTTTTGAGATACAAACTAAAATATTTACAGATGATATGATATGGGTTAGCTTCAAAGTAAAGTTGGTTGGGGGAGGGGTATAGTCAGAAGTATGAATGAATATGACGGGACAAGAGTTGTCATTGTTGAAGCTGGGTGATAGACACATGGGGGATTTTATACCAGTCTCTCTACTTTCATTTAACATTTTCCAAAGTAAGTTAAAAAGTTTATGAACATTGTGAATGGCAAGCTGAGTAGATTTATTTTTCTAATGTTTCTTTTTTTTCTTTCTCTTTTTGCCAGTACTTACAATTTATGCCATCTTTTTGTGACCTAGTAAGTCACTCTAAATTTTAAGAGCTAAGGTGAAGTAAAGAAAAAACAAAAAGATATTTGCCTATATACCTTTATATATAGTCTTCAGTTTCAATCATTATACTTTTTGAGGTAATTTAATGACCTATTCTGGAATTCTGTGATTGTCTTTTTTACCTTGTTATTCATTTTACTTTCCTCATTCTGAGTGCTTTTCCTAAGTTCATTCTCTGTGTTGGAGGAGGGAATGGCAACCCACTCCAGTATTCTTGCCTGGAGAATTCCCACAGACAGAGAAGCCTGGCGGGCTACAGGCCATGGAGTCACAAACAGTCAGACACAACTGGGTGACTAAAGACATTCTCTTTATTACTGATCAGTATATAGTTAAATGGATGGATAGATAAAGTGTATTTATATGAAATAAAAGAGATGATATGTGGATATATTAATATATTTATGTATTAAATAGTTCATTCTGTATATATAGATCTTTCTTCATATAGATATAGATGAGATATATATATATATATATATATATATAATCTACATCTCTGGCCACTGATCAATATCGACTGCAACTAACTATATATGTATACACAAACACACACACATATATATATAGTCTTCAGTGGGAAGTCCGCTGTTGCTATTTCCAATACTGATTTTCATTGTACTGCACTTTATTTGTGCCCCTGTATTCTTAATAGTCACAGCGCCCTCTCTTAATGTACTGAGACTATAAAGCAGATCTCTATATTTTTTTCTCTCATTCAGTAAATCTCTTTCAGATGGATGATTTTCTCCCAAACATATCTTTATTCTTCTTTCTTCTTTGGCAAATGCCATAGAGTTTGCCCTTTTCCTTTTAGTCATTCTGAACTTTCGTAGTCTGTCTTGGGAAAGTAGGTCCAAAGTCCCAGTTCAACATCTGTTTGAGCACAGAGAGATTTCTTGGGTCCAGAGTCAGAGGGTAGACTGGACAGAGGCTGAAGCCTGCAAGCATCTGGAGCCAGAGGATAAGTTGGTGTCATTCTAGTTCCCATTTCTGTCTTATGAGTGTGGATTAATGCAGAGAAACCTAACCATTGACAGGGCTTAGTAATAAAACTCAGGGCAAATAGGAAAGCAGTTAACAGAGGCTGTCGGCACTGCATGAAGGACCACAGCAGGTTATTGATGCTTTTGCTGGGTAAGATGTTGCTAAAAGAAGGCTGAATCACATAAACTTAAATTTTGAAAACAAATGTAGATTCTGAAGAACAAAAACAAGTAAACAAGCAAATAAAACTATCAGAGTTACTCAGTTGAATTCAGACTCTGGGATTCCTGTGCCAGGGGGAAAAATTAAAGGTGCAACTCCAGGAATTATTTGTGCCTTAGATAAACCATGAGTTTTAAGGTTGCTCTGAGAGCCACTGATGTATAAAAATGAACATACCAAAGTGAGAGACTTCTGAGGAGTTCAGCTTATCCAACATTAACTTTGTGACAAGTTCATCTGGAATGCTTTGGCCACTGATCAGCATTGACTGCAACTAAGAACAAGCATAGATATTGTATATGACTGTACAATGTACATGTGATACACAGCTTTTAAAGAAATCATAACAGTTTCGAAACTTAGATTTACCATAGCTCCCGTTACAGTGTCACTCTCAATCTGTTCTTCCAAAATTGGTAAAGCTAAAATATGAATTCAGAATATTAGCACAAATTGTTCTGAGAATTTTCAAGTAAGAAACATATTTGTGTGTTTTTAACTAGTAACACAGATTGATCTTTGTGTCACTTTAGAGTTTACAAAGCACATTTACACTCAGTATATCATTTAAGCCTATGTAAAGGACAAGGTAGCAGAATGTATTCCATAAACAACTTCTCTCTGACATTCACCCAGCTAAAAGATCCTGGGGAAGCTAACTTCCCAAACACCTTTGCACCTTGCATGCCTGAGCTCTGTGTAGTATACCAGGGAATACGGATGAAATGGGGTTGTATATGACAGTAATTTGGAAATTAGAAAGTATTATGATACTTTTATAACCATGCATAGTTATATCTACTTCCCATTAATTTTGCACACTGATTGTATAAAAGGAAATTACACATCTAGAAATGTTTAAAATAGATAAAACTCTGAAATTAATCTAGGAAAAAGGGGTCCTGAGGGTGAAATTCTATAACTTGGTTCCTTTTTAAAATGAGATATTTAATCCCATGATGAAAGATATTCTAGGACAGAAATGACAGGGGCATAACCTAGGGGAGGACCCAGGAACCTATGATGTCCCTATCTGCTGTTAATCTATGATAAGTTTGGTGCTTTTTAAGATTTCCTACAAGTGGATTTTATTTTGATAAAGAAAAAGGAGACACTTTTAAAGTTTTGGGTGTGTTTTTGTGTTACGTGTTAACAAATTGTTCTCCCTCCAAGTTGTAAAGATCACCATTTCACTAACAGCATGTGAAATGCTCATTTGATAACATTCTTACCAACAATGATAGTAGAAACTGTAAAGATTCACTGCCAATCTATTCAGCAAATATGGATCAGATTATTTACATTAGCATTTCTTTGAATAATAACAAAGTTAAACTCTTTTTCGTATATTTGTCCATTTTTATTTCTACTTTTATGAATTATAGATTCATTCTTTTGCTTATTTTTTAAGGAATAAATGGTTTTATTGATTAAAAGAATATATATGTACAAAGATATAAATCCCTGTCTTATATATTGCAAAGAATGAAAAGTGAATTACAAATGATAAAAAATAAAATTAATCATTGAAGATAATTTAGTCCTGGGAAATCTTCCCATGAGCAGCTGTGAGAGTTCCATCTCTTCTCATCTTTCATAGGGAGATACCCACAACACACGTACCCCCATTCGTTCTAAATTATGCAATTAGAGAACTGGAGGCAGTAGAATGGAGTCAAAGATGTTTCATAAACATCTTAAATTCTATGACCAAAATTAAGACTAACAAAAGGGCAAAACATGTTTGATGCTATTTTAAAGATAACATTAAACAGGGTTGGTAGTGATGTCTGATAAAGCAAACACAGCAAATAATCATAGACTCTAGACAGTAAGTAGATGGGCGTATGGGTGTTCATTGTATAATGCTTTACCTTTTAATGCATATTTGAAAGTTTTCATAATAAAATATTGAGGGGGGAAAGGTAAAATTTACCTTCTACACGAATACATTTCCATGCCTGTGTTATCTGTTGGGCTAATGTTGTCTTCCCAACCCCCTTAAAAAGAAAGACATTATGTAAAACCTAAGATAATAGCTATTTTCCAACAAAACACAATTTTTAAAGATTATATTAATACGTACTACAATTACATAAATATTATCAAGTAAAATTTTTCCATACAATAAATAAAGAATAGACCCTAGGTATGAAATATGTATAGCTTCATTTTTCTCTGTTAACTGTCCCACTTGTCACATTTTGTGAAGTGATTTAAGTTTTTTTTTTTAATAGTCCTGAAACAAGGAAGGTGTACTGTAATGGTATTCTAGGTATTGCCCTCTTCAATTGTTAAATTTTATAATTCTGAATACAAATCATTGTGATAATATTGTGATTCATCATTTTATTTCCTTCCTAAAGTTTATGATTGTGAATGACTAAATGTAAAGACTTCCATATAGTAACTATCAAGAGCAAAAACTTGCTTCTTAATAGACATCTTTGAAAAGTATAATAGTTTAAAGATAAAAGCTCACTTTAATGAAGTAATGTTTACATCTGATTGCTTCCACTGTTGACTTTTAAAACTCCACTATGTTTTTAGAAACATAATAAAAGTTATTGGAAACATTTCTTGACTCTGTCCCAGGGTCGGCAGAAAAGCAAGTCAAGAATTGGGTTCAGTCCTAAGACTCTGCTATTCCAGAGAGGCTTTTATGTTAACTACCTCAGGCCCTTTAATGGTAGCTACCAACTAGCTCAGTGGCTAAAAACAGTTCTCATCTAGAGGTCTTACTAGAACTGCCTAGGAAGGAAAGCTATCTTACAACAGCCATTCTTGGTTCCTTCCTGTTTTGTGGAAAACTGATAACATAGGTCCACTAACAAACTGTGGGTGAAGATGAAGCACATTCCCTCTCAGGAGCTTTAGACACTGATGGGAGAATCTTCTGTTTGTCTCTTTAGAGTCCTGCCTTCACATATCCAGAGAGCCTCACAACAAACTTCATAGAAGTTTTATGTGAAAATTGAGTGTGAAATAACTTTGGATCACATACTATTAATAATTGTCATGGAGCAGTGCTTTGATGAGTTAATTTTTTCATAATATAAAAGCAAAGATAAATACAACCTAGGTTCCTTTTCAGTAATAGTGTACAAGAGGAGAGAAAGTTATAATTTACAACCAATACTATATCAGCGTTCAAGTCATACAATGAATGTCTAAAAAACACTCAAAAAATTAGCACATTATATGGTTTTCATTTTTATATGGTAACAGTAGATTATGACTTTAAAATTTTTAAATTATATTAAATAATAAGTTAGAAGAGATAACTTACTGGTTTCCCAAATACAACAAAGCAAACAGGTTTAGACAACATAAAGTTTATGTCAGCTTCATCTTCATTAAATATATCCGCAAAAGGATGCTTTTCTGTCTTCTCTTGAGAAGTCATAATACAAAACACTATAGTAAGAAAGAGTAAGATTGTTAAAGTGCCTAATTTAGGAGAAATAGGCAGGTAGGTTGGGGAAAACTAGAATATTCTGTGAATTTACTAAGCTCAGAAGCCATTCCACTCCACTGAGAGATGGGTTTTGCCAGTAATGGCAAATAAATTAAACTGATCTATTAAAACAATACTTGGTTCATAGTTTGAGACAGAAAGCAAAAGCTAATATATGCTACATAAAAAACAGCTAAAATAAAGTCTCTTTGAAAGACTAAATTAAGGAAAAAATACACACATGTACATATACACAGGTATGTTTTGATGTGTGTATTCTATTAAAGGTCAAATTAGTGTACACACAATCACCAAAAAAAGCTCAATAACAGACACTTAAAAAATCAAATTAAATGCTATATGTATACACACATAAAATTTGTCTATGGGTATGTATGTAGGGCCTACTAGTGGCTCTAAAAGAAATCCTGATGGAAATGAGAAAATATGTAGAACTGAAAAACAATGAAGCTAATATATAACAAAATATGTAAGCTTACAATTTAAGAAGTTAGAAAAAGAAAAATAGGAAAAATAGAAAAAATATTTTAAAAATTAATAAATTAGGAAATAAACATTACACAAAGAAGGTCAAGAAAGCTAAATAGTGGTATTTTGAAAAGACTTACAAATAGAAAACTCTATCAAGATTTATTAAGAACAGAAGATAGAAAGCACAGACAATATTAGACATTAGTTTTTTAGAGGTGTGTTTTCTCACATCTCAAAACTAAGATTTTCCTATGTTTTTGTTTTTTATTTCTTTCATTATAGTCAGAGAATGTTCTCCATGTTATAATAATTCTTTGAAATTTGTCAAGTCTTATCTTATGGCCTAGCACATGATAAATTTCAAAAAAATTCCCTAAATCTCTGAGAAGAAGAAACAATTTATATTTGTTTGATGTAGTATTCTTTAAATGTTGACATCAAGTTTGTGAATTTCATTGGTTAAGTCTCCCATAATGCTTACTGATTTACTGTCTACTTGATCAAACAATATTCGACATAGAAGGAAGCAAAACAGAGAAAATAATGCTGCAGAGAGATAATAAGATGCTATCATAAAGTTATCCCAAATAAATGTGAAAACTTAAGCAAAACTGACAAATTACTAGAAAAATCAGCTTCTTAAGAAAAGGAGAAAAACTTGAGTGGTTCTATAACCATTAAAGAAATGGAATCAGTAACTATAAGTCTTCCCACAAGGAAACCAGATGGTTTTATTGCAGTGCTCCAAGTCTTATAATTATATAGACAGTCTTTCAGAAAAATGATAAAGTGGAGACTTCTTACATCAGTTTATGGGTCTCATATAACCTCCATACCTAAACCAGAGAATAGCACAAAAAAGCAAAATTATATGCCAATTTAATTCATGAAGAAGATTCTTAAAAATCCTAATCACAGTATTAGCAAGTTGAATTTAGCAACATATGAAGAAGATAAGATCATTACACTAAGTTGGGTTTCCCCAGGAATTCAAGGACAGTTTAATGTGGGAAAATTAATTTTCATATTAAAATAAATTTAAGGAGAAAAAGTATATGATCATCTTAATAGAAGTATGAAATAATTCAGCACCCTTTAATGGTCACTAAAAGATAAACCTCTTACCTACTAAGAATAGAAGTTCTTTTATTGGTAAAGTGTATGACAAAAAGATAACCATTATATCAATGATTAAATACTTAAAATATTCTTTTTTTAAAACAAAACTGTAATTATTTCCAGATGATATGATTGTTTACATAGAAAACTTAAATATACCACAGATAAATTTTAAGAATTAATAAGATAGTCCAGTTTGCTGAATTCAAAATCATTATACAAAATTCAGTTGTATTTCTATAAATCAAAAATAGCTAGAAAGTGTAACTAAAGATAAATATGACTTAGCAGCAAAAACATCAACTAATAATTTAATGAGGATTAAACAGAACAAAAGATATACAAGCCCTTTATGGAAAAGTTATAAAACCTTATGAAAATATTTTAATGAGCAGACTTTCCATGAAAAATGGACCAAAACTTTGTCCTAGTAGTCTGGGAAATTGCTCATGGAACCATGAAAAATGGATTAGAGGGGAATATATGTGTGTGTATGTGCTCAGTTCACTTCAGTTGTGTTTGACTCTGTGACCCCATGGACAGTAGCCTGCCAGGTTCCTCTGTCCACAGAATTATCCAGGCAAGAACACTGGAGTGGGTTGTCATTTCCCTCTCCAGGGGATCTTCCCAACCCAGGGATTGAACCCGCATCTCCTGTATCTCCTGCACTGCAGGTAGATTCTTTACCATTGAGCCACTGGAGAAGCCAGAGGGGACCATATCCTTCCGGGTAAATGTGATATGGTTACATTTTCTGTGGAAGTTAAGAATATTTGAATAGGCTTAAAATACCAATATTATTTTAAGATGACAATATGAAACAAGATGTAGTAAGAAATAATACTAATATATTAAAAAATTGAGATGAAAACTTCATGAACTAAAGGCCTGAAATTTCAAGATTAGAAAAAAAATACCGTGAAATTAGTATAAAATGTAGTTGTAAAGGGGAAAATGCATCTAAATGTTCTCAAGAGAGCATGCATTTATTAGGGAGTCTCCATAATATACAGTAAAATCAGGGCCCTGAAGCCTGGGATGGAGATATGTAGGTGGATGTCTAAGTACCTTGAATCTTGAATCCCAAATGCTCTGCATTAACAGAAGTAGTTTTCTCATATCTGGAAAAGAGCAGCTTCTCCTTGCCTCACCTGAGGCAGATGCCTCAGAAAACAAGCTTGACCTTTACAAGGTCTACCTTTATTTTCTCTCATAACTTCTAGAGCAGTAACTGGGGTTAAGTGTCAGCCCAGCCCAACTGGAGGCACTGGTCAGGAAGAAAGTTATGCAACTAAAGAGCTCCAGGGCCTGACTGTGATGTACCAACAGGAACCAGGAGAAAATGCCTAGGAAAGATCTTGAGGGTGCCAGGTGGGGGGAATGTAGACTATCCAGTTGGTTGATATGTGGGCTCTCTTACACTACTCATAGTTTAACATCCTAGCTAGGACACCTAAAGTAAATCCTAATTTTCACTGCTGGTAAGGTTACTTGATGCTTGGGAAAAACCAATAGACTATAGTAAATGAGGTGAAAATGCCAGACTGCCTTAGAGGGCATAGAGAAAGGTGTTAAATACTCATGGAGTATACTCCCCAGCCCTTCTCCAAGAGAACCTACAACCATTAACCAGAGAAACAGACACTCTGGATATAGGAATATTCTCCTTTTTCACAAGCTATAGGACACAGGGTCTGAGCTGATATCAACACCAGCAGATCCAAAATGCCATCATAGCCTCCTGTTAGAATAAGGGCAAATGGAGAACCAGTGATAAATGGGGCCTTGGCTCAAGTCCATCTTATAGTGCATCCAAAGTGTTTGCAGGATCACTCAGTGGCTATTTTCATGGTTCTTGAGTGCATAACAGGGACTGCAGCTGGCAAAACCTTCACTGGGGTTCCCTAACTGTAGAGTAAGGGCCACTGTGTAGAAAAGGGCAAGTGGAAACTTCTGAAACCGCATACCCACTCCTTAGCTTCTGGCCAAGATAAACAATAGTAAATCATTCTGAATGAAATGGAAGAGTGCTACCCCTAAACTGTTTAAAAGACGCATCATATTGTTGTATCGGAGAAGGCAATGGCAACCTACTCCAGTACTGCCTGGAAAATCCCATGGATGGAGGAGCCTGGTAGGCTGCAGTCCATGGGGTCGTGAAGAGTCAGACACGACCGAAGTGACTTAGCAGCAGCAGCAGCATGTCGTTATATAGTTGCTCAGTTGTGTCTGACTCTTTTGTGACCCCATGGACTGTAGCCCACCAGGCTCCTCTGTTCATGGGATTTCCCAGGCAAGAATACTGGAGTGGGTTGCCATTTCCTTCTTCGGGGGATCTTCCCAACCCAGGGATTGAAGTTGTGTCTCCTGCACTGGCAAGTGAATTCTTTACCACGGAGCCTCCAGAGAAGCCCTTAAAAGATGCACAGTCCTGTTTAATTCTGTAGTCTGAATTTCTGCAAAAACCAGACAGATCATGACAGATAATATTGGGCCACTGTAAACTTAACCAAGGGGCAGCCCTAATTTCAGCTGCTGTGCAGAGCCCTTTTTCTAGAGGGACACAGTTTCTTGTACTTGATATGTAGCTACTCAACTGGAAAATGTAATTTTTTCAATACACACCAAGGAGGAGGGTCAGAAGCAGTTTGTATTTACATAGAACAGTCAGCAGTGAACATTTAATCTTACCCCAGGACTCTCCTGCTCTTTGTAACAAATATAGTACAAGGGGGTCTTGTTGATCCACAGTATTGACAATACCAGGCCTGGTAAGCAGGAAATAGCCAGTGTTCTAGATGCCCTCATAAGATATATGAGCAGCAAAAAGTGGGAAATAAACCTTTAAAGACTCAAGAACCTGTTATAATATATTGGTGAAGTTTTCAAAGGCCAGTGGCCAGTCATCTGGGACATTCTGAGACATTCTCTCCAATATAAAGTACAAGTTACTATACCTTACACCTTCTACTTCTAAAAGGGAAGTGCAATATTTTGTAAGTGTCTTTAGTTTTTGGAGGCAACATGTAAAACATTTGGGAATACTGTTCTGATTCATTTAAGGGGTGACTTGGAAAGCTGTCACCTTGGGCTTCCCAGGTGTTGCTAGCGGTAAAGAATCTGCCTGCCAATGCAGGAGATGTAAGAGGCTTGGGTTTGATCCCTGGGTTGGGAAGATCCCCTGGAGGAGGGCATGGCAACCCACTACAATATTCTCACCTGGAGAATCCCATGGACAGAGGAGACTGGTGGGCTGCAGTCCGTAGGGTCGCAAAGAGTTGGACATGACTGAAGCGCGGAATCCCTCCTTGGAAAGCTATCAGTTTTCAGTGGGGCCAACAGCAAATTGCCAACATTCGTTTGATCATAGAGAAAGCAAGGGAATTCCAGAAAAACACCTACTTCTGCTTCATTGACTATGTTAAAGCCTTTGGCTGTGCGGATCACAACAAATTGTTGAAAATTCTTAAAGAGATGGGAATACCAGACCATCTTACCTCACTCCTGAGAAACCCAAATGTGGGTCAAGAAGCAACAGTTAAAACAGGACATGGAACAATGGACTGGTTCAAAATTGGGAAAGGAGTACGTCAAGGCTGTATATTGTTACCCTGCTTATTTAACTTATATGCAGAGCACACTATGGGAATGCCTGGCTGAATGACTCACAAGCTGGAATCAAGATTATCAACAACCTCATATATGCAGATGATACCACTCTAATGCAGAAATGAAGAGGAACTAAAGAGCCTCTTGATGAAGGTGAAAAAGAGAGTGAAAAAGCTGACTTAAAACTCAACATTCAAAAAATTAAGATCATGGCATCCAGTCCCATGCTGCTGCTGTCACTTCAGTCGTGTCCGACTCTGTGCGACCCCATAGACGGCAGCCCACCAGGCTCCCCCGTCCCTGGGATTCTCCAGGCAAGAACACTGGAGTGGGTTGCCATTTCCTTCTCCAATGCATGAAAGTGAAAAGTGAAAGTGAAGTCGCTCAGTCGTGTCCGACCCTCAGTGACCCCATGGACTGCAGCCCACCAGGCTCCTCCGTTCATGAGATTTTCCAGGCAAGAGTACTGGAGTGGGGTGCCATTGCCTTCCCCAATCCAGTCCCATAACTTCATGGCAAATAGATGGGGAAACAATCAAAACAGTGACAGACTTTATTGTTTTGGGCTACAAAATCACTGCAGGTGCTGACTGCAGCCATGAAATTAAAAGACACTTGCTCCTTGGAAGAAAAGCTATGACAAACCTAGACAGCATATTAAAAGCAGACATTACTTTGCCAACAAAGGTCTGTCTAGTTAGAGCTAGACAGGGGTTTTTCCAGTAGTCATGTATGGATGTGAGAGTTGGACTATAAAGAAAGCTGAGCGCTGAAGAATTGATGCTTTTGAACTGTGGTGGTTGGAGAAGACTCTTGAGTCCCTTGGACTGCAAGGAGATCATACCTGTCAATCCTAAAGGAAATCAGTCCTGAATATTCATTGGAAGGACTGATGCTGAAATGGAAGCTCCAGTACTTTGGCTACCTGATGCAAAGAACTGACTTCTTGGAAAAGACCCTGATGCTGGGAAAGATTGAAGGCAGGAGGAGAAGGGGATGACAGAGGATGACATGGTTGGATGGCATCACCGACTCGATGGACATGAGTCTGGTGTGTTGCAATCCATGGGGTTGCAAAGAGTCAGACACAACTGAGCAACTGAAGGGAACACATTTACCAGTTGGAAAATCCTCTAGCAGTGAGTTCTGCGATTAACAGGGGGCCCATCTCCTGGGAAACCTAGCACTTCTACCTAGGCTAGGTTAGCTGCCATTCCAGTACATCTAACACCTCACAGTAGGTGCTCAGTAAATATTCGCGGAATGAAGACATTATCCCCTGAAAAGGGAAGTGGGTTGAAAAAGCGGGATTTATGGAGATCCCGGTTCAGTTTTCGGAGAAGGCAATGGCACCCCACTCCAGTACCCTTGCCTGGAAAATCCCATGGATGGAGGAGCCTGGTGGGCTGCAGTCCATAGGGTCGCTAGGAGTCGGACACTACTGAGCGTCTTCACTTTCACTTTTCGCTTTCCTGCATTGGAGGAGATGACAACCCACTCCAGTGTTCTTGCCTGGAGAATCCCAGGGACGGGGGAGCCTGGTGGGCTGCCGTCTATGGGGTAGCACAGAGTCGGACATGACTGAAGCGACTTAGCAGCAGCAGCAGCAGCAGTTTAGTTTTGCAAGAAAAGGCACTGGTTTGGCGTCCCCGCAGGAGATGGGATTCCATTCATGCGACACCAACATGCATCTGAGCGGTGAATTCCGACCCCTACTTACCTGGCCTCAGCAGACCCCGGCAGACCCCACCGGTTGGCCGCAGCCGGCTCCCGGGACGGTCTGTTGAGCGGTTGCCAAGGGATCTGTTGAGTGGTTGCCGAGGGAACCCAAGGCCGAGAAGAGCGCAAGGCCTCTTGGGGGGCGGGACCTACGGATGGGGGTCTATGATTTACTGACTTATTTTCTCTTTTTATTAAATGTCCACTTTTGTACCAAATTTTGTATTCATAATTATAATACACTCCTTTTCACAAATATGGACAGTGATGATCAAGGAGGGTACATGCATTGTATATGTTCACGTACATCAAAAGAAAGAAATCTTTTAACGCAGAACTCCAAAGCCATTGCTACACCGTTACACTCCGCAATTCACTTTTAGAATTTAGAAATGGTTAAACTTATGCACAAACAAATATGTGACAAAGTTGGAAATTTCCAACTTTAGGTGATTAAAAGAAATTACCTGAACCACACACCCTCTGGATAATATGAATTCTGTTGATTCTCCTAAGGGTAAAAATAGACAACAAAGAGATGGGAGGGAAAAACAGACACTCAGAGAAAGAACACAGCTTTTCAGGAATATAAGGGCAGAAGTGGAAGGAGGCAGGGAAAATAGACCAACTTGGGAATGAATCTGTCCGCAACTCGGAGAACCGCTTCAAAAGAAGCAATCCAGTCCCAAATTATCCACTTTTCCAGAAAGAAGGACCACAGAAGGGAGAAATTCAACTAAACCGGCAACGCTCTTCCCCTCCCACTTTTCCTCCTGCCAGCATCAAATATGGCGCTCTTTGCTTCCTCCCCCGGCAGCACGCAGGTTCTGGAAAGCTACACCACCTCTCTTTGGTAAATCCTCCAGCCCCGCCCCCGCGCGTCTGGGGCGGGGCTTGCCTGGAGGTGGGGCGTAGGGATCCGGAAACACCTGAACCATATTAGCTATTCCCTTATAAATTTAGCGTGCAGGCAGTGTTTTTCCCGGCTGAACTTGGCGTCCAACTGCTAAGGCGTCTCCTCTTCGAATCTTTTGGGGGCAGCCCAGAGGCTGCGGCAGTTTGGGCCGCGGCCTGGTGCCCTGCCGTGGGGGCCCCCATATTAGCTCTAGCCATGCCCGCGGCTGCTGCCCCCATCATCAGCTCGGTTCAGAAGCTGGTCCTGTACGAGACTAGAGCTGTGAGTACACCGCGCCGTGGGGCGCCGGCGGGAGGATGGTGGCCGAGTAGGTGTGGGACAGAGACAGCATTCTCCCCCTTTCCTCCCCCCATTTTCTCAGTTCCCTTATCCCCGCAGAGGGGAATGTGTCCGGGGCTGGGGGTGGGGTTGGGAGTGGGAGCGGTCTTCGCCTTGTCATCGCACCCAGGGCACTGCTGCTTTTGCATGCAAACATTCCCACTTAAAGAGCCACGGTCGGAGCACACGGGCAACAGGTGTTTGTGGTATCTCAGAAACTGTTAATGGGGCTTTATACGAGTTAACTGAATTCTTTTCAACTTTCAGAAAGGCTTAAGAGTTCTGCAGTTCACTGGTTGCAGTACAGGCAGGGGTATGGAGAGTGTTTTTGATCATGGCACAGCATTGCTGAGATTGATGTTAATTACGTGCGCTGTACTTGCTGACGAATTTCTCTTGATTTGAAAGGAAGGAAAAACGTATTTTCTTTAAAGACAGTCGATTTGTTTGTATAACATTGTTTTGCTTTTCACTTGACTTTTCCAGCACATTTTATTTTATTTCGTCAAATCGCCATGAAAATAGTTACTCGTAGAATAAGCAGACTCGTTTTTAGGTTACTGCTGCTGCTGCTAAGTCGCTTCAGTCGTGTCCGACTCTGTGCGACCCCATAGATGGCAGCCCACCAGGCTCCCCCTTCCCTGGATTCTCCAGGCAAGAACACTGGAGTGGGTTGCCATTTCCTTCTCCAATGCATGAAAGTGAAAAGTGAAAGTGAAGTCACTCAGTCGTGTCCGACTCCTAGCGACCCCATGGACTGCAGCCCACCAGGTCCCTCCGTCCATGGGGTTTTCCAGGCAAGAGTACTGGAGTGGGTTGCCATTGCCTTCTCCCACATACTATGTTTAAAATACATCAATTTCAGCCCATTAAGCCGAGCATGCCTGAGGACTGGCTGATATGTGAATGTTCTTTCTAAAGCAAAATTCATATTATAGGGCTTTTCTGCTCAGAAACTTCAGTGGCTCCCATTCTGAGGAAAGGAAACTCTGCATCCCTTAAGTTGCCATTTAGTTACTGGCAACTAAGTAGATCCAAGGAATTTTAAAAAATGGTCAGTCAGTTCAGTTGCTCAGTCGTGTCCAACTCTGTGTGACCCCATGAATCGCAGCATGCCAGGCCTCCCTGTCCATCACCAACTCCCGGAGTTCACTCAAACTCACGTCCATCAAGTCGGTGATGCCATTCAGCCATCTCATCCTCTGTCGTCCCCTTCTCCTCCTGCCCTCAATCCCTCCCAGCATCAGAATCTTTTCCAATGAGTCAACTCTTCCCACGAGATGGCCAAAGTACTGGAGTTTCAGCTTTAGCATCATTCCTTCAAAAGAATACCCAGGGCTGATCTCCTTCAGAATGGACTGGTTTGCTCTCCTTGCAGTCCAAGGGACTCTCAAGAGTCTTCTCCAACACCACAGTTCAAAAGCACCAATTCTTCGGTGCTCAGCTTTCTTCACAGTCCAACTCTCACATCCATACATGACCACTGGAACAACCATAGCCTTGACTAGACGGACCTTTGTTGGCAAAGTAATGTCTCTTCTTTTGAATATGCTATCTAGGTTGGTCATAACTTTCCTTCCAAGGAGTAAGCGTCTTTTAATTTCATGGCTGAAATCAACATCTGCAGTGATTTTGGAGCCCCCAAAAATAAAGTCTGACACTGTTTCCACTGTTTCCCAATCTATTTCCCATGAAGTGATGGGACCAGATGCCATGATCTTCGTTTTCTGAATGTTGAGCTTTAAGCCAACTTTTTCACTCTCCTCTTTCACTTTCATCAAGAGGCTTTTTAGTTTTTCTTCACTTTCTGCCATAGGGTGGTGTCATCTGCATATCTGAGGTTATTGATATTTCTCCCAGCAATCTTGATTCCAGCTTGTGCTTCCTCCAGCCCAGCATTTCTCATGATATACTCTGCATAGAAGTTAAAGAAGCAGGGTGACAATATACAGCCTTGACATACTCCTTTTCCTATTTGGAACCAATCTGTTGTTCCATGTCCAGTTCTAACTTGTGGCTTCCTGACCTGCATATAGGTTTCTCAAGAGGCAGATCAGGTGGTCTGGTATTCCCATCTCTTTCAGAAGTTTCCACAGTTTATTGTGATCCACATAGTCAAAGGCTTTGGCATAGTCAATAAAGCAGAAGTAGATGTTTTTCTGGAACTCTCTTGCTTTTTTCATGATCCAGCGGATGTTGGCAATTTGATCTCTGGTAATGGTAGCAGGTTGTATTAATGAGAATAATAGCTAATACTCTTGGAAGAGTTATATAGTCCAGGCACTGGTCAAAACACTCTACATAGTTCATTATTTAATCCTCATAAAGCTTCTGAGACAAATATTGTTGCTATTACTGTTATTATTTGGTGAAGGAAAAAATGAGGCAAAGAAAGGTTAGGACATTGAATGGTGTGGGCTGGTAACTGGCACCAGGCGCAGAGAGTGTGTAACTGGATGGCAACAAATTGCGTATATAAATTGAGAGTAAATGACTAGAAATTTTCACAGCAATTTGACAGAGTAATTGTATTTCAGATGAATCAGATAAACGTAGGGCTTATGGATAATGTCTTTGGTTTTTTGTTTTCAGCTTTATTATGGAAATTTCAAGAAAATACAAAGTAGAATAATAAACAGAATAATAAACTCCCATCTAGCCATCACCCAGCTCCAAAATAACCAACATTCTGTCATCCTCTATTACCTATAGCTTGTTCCACTTCCACCCACCACATATTATTTTATATGGTTCTTTTTCTTTAAAATGTACATAAATTGAACATGCAAATCTAAGCTACAGAATTTGGACAGGAGCATACATGTGTAACCACACCCCTGTGTTGTCACAGAAAATTCCCTTGTGTCCATATCTGGTCACCTGTCCCTTCCTTCCTGGCAATTAATATTCTGTTTTTTAAATGTTAGATTAGATACGCCCATTAAAGAATTCTGTGTGAATAGAATTGTGCACACTGTCTTGAGTCTCGTGTCTTTTGCTTGGCGTCATGTCTTTGATGTTCATCCATGTTGTGTGTAACAGTAGCTTCTCCTTATGGAGTACTCATCCACTGGATACGTATTCCACAGCTATGTTTATCCCTTAACAATATTGGCTTAGAATGTTACCACGTTTAGACTGTTGTCTCTTAGTTATGTGTCTCAGAAGTGTAGGCCAGGGAAGCAGTATGAACCAGGGGAAGGGCTGTCCTCTGTCTCAGGTCACATGCAGACAGGAGATAGAAAGCAGGGTAGCAGACGCATTAGTACATTTAAGGTGGTTGGAGTGGAGGTCACTAACTTATTGGGGGGCTTACCTCTAAGTGGCTATTTTAAAAGGTGCTCTGGGAAAAGCAAACCAGGAATTTATGGTAGGACTCCTCAGCTCACTGGTTTATCTAAATGTCCACACTGTTGGTATGAGCAGGGAAGAATACTGAAAAATGCCTAGAAACAACTCAAAATAGTGTTTTTCTCATCACACTCAGGTACAGTGGATCTCACTACTTCTTTTTTGAAATTCACTTTAATTTTTATGTTTTACTGCAGTAAAGTTGATTTAATATGTTGTGTTTATTATAGGTGTACAGAATCTTTTTTAGTTCAACATACAGATTCTTTACTCAAATAGGTAGCAACAGGGTGTTGAGTAGAACTCCCTTGCTATACAGTGGGTCCTTGTTGATTACCTGTTTTATATGTATTATTGTGGATTTGTTAATCCCAACCTCCCAATTGATACCTTCCCTCACCTTTCCCTTCTGGTAACCATAATTTTGTATTCTAATTTGGAGACTCTCTTTCTCTTTTGTCTGTTGGTTCTTGGGCGTCAATGTTCAGATCCCACCAATATGTGATGTTTGTCTTTTTTTTTTTTTTCTGACTTACATCACTCAGTATGGTGACAACTACTTTCATGCATGTTGCTGCAATAGGAATTGGCTCATTCTTTCTTTTTCATGACTGAGTACTACGCCATTGTGGACATGTACCACTCTTTCTTAATGCATTCGTCTGTCCTTGGACATGTCTCTTGCTTCAAGGTCTTGGCTATTGGAAGTAGTACTGTAGGGTACATTTGGGTGCAAGTTTTTTGTTTGTTTGTTTTAAGAATTCTGGTTGTCTATGAATATCCTGTTAGGAGTGGGACTGATGAAATATATATGGTATCTCTGTTTTTACAGTTTCATAGTTCTGTATTGTACCGTTATCATTCATACACTCCTGGAGAATCCCGTGGACAGAGGAGCCTGGCGGGCTGCAGTCCATAGGGTCACAAAGAGTCAGGTACAACTGAGTGACTAACACTTACTTAGCAATGTAAGAGGATCCCCTTTTCTCCACCCCTACTCTAGCGTTTATTGTTTGTAGACATTTTGATGATGGCCATTCTGAACACCAGAAGGTGATCCCTTCTGATTTGCATGTCTCTAATAATTTGTGACTTTGTGCATCATTTCATGTGATTTAAAAAAAAATAGTGTCAGTAGTACTTGCCTTTTCATATTGTCTTGATGACACTTTGCCCTTTGTAAAGATTTCTTTTAGAATACTTACTGAAAATTTTGAGGACAGGTATCTTGCAGCCCAGCGGTCCTTTTGAATATTGTCCCCTGAGCAACAGTTTTCAAGTTGTTTTTGCGTCAAACGGCCACAAGGCGGCAGCATTTCTTCGAAGCCCAACTCTGCCTCCTTTAGCAAACAGCCTCAGTGGAAGTCGTGGTTTAAGGTTGTATATTGGACTGGATTGTGCCAGAAGCAACACCCCAAAGCTTGGATCTTGTTGCTTCCTATTTTTCCCTAGTGTTATGTATAGTTTTTCTTTGAGTAACAGTGATATACGGTGTTCTGTGTGTATAGAATCTTTTACATTTACACATATACATATATCACTTGATCTTCAAATTCTTATGTCATAGAGATTATTACAGAATGTTGAGTAGACTTTTCTTGGTATACTCAAGTCCTTGTTGATTATGTATTTTGTATGTAATAGTTTTTATTCGTTAATCCCAATTTCCTCATTTATTCCTTCCCAACATCTTTCCTCTTGTGTAATGATAATTTTATTTTTGACTGTTGTGAGTCCGTCTGTCTTTGGTCAGTTGGTTTCTTGGTATTAATTTTTACATTTTCCCTCTAAGTGATATATGATATCTGTTTTTTCTGAGTAACATCTCTCAGTATGCTTAGAACTAGGTCCATGTGGGTTCCTGCAGTTGGTATTATCTCCTTCTGTTTCGTGGCTGAGTCTCGTTGCATTGTGGACATATGCCACTTCTTCTGAATTCATTCATCTCTCTGTGGGAACTTTGTTGGCCCCAGGTCTTTGGCCTTGTAACTGGTGGTGCAGTGCAGATTTGGATGCATGTTCCGTTTTGAATTCTGGTTTTCCCTGGATTTTCTCATAGGCGTGGGGCTGTGGATCATGTAGGTAGCTCTGGTTTTCCTTTAAAAGCACCACACGCTGTTCTCTAAAGGGAGTGCAGCCAGTTTCATCCCACTTGCGTCTTAGGAGGCTTTCCTTTTCTCCAGGCCTTCTCCACTGTGGATTCCTTGAAGACTTACTGATGATGGCCATTCGGGCTCTGGCATTGTGAGGCCTCACTGTACTTCTGATTTGCATGCCTCTAAGAAGAGGGGAATTTGTGCACCATTTCATGTGTTCTTTTCTTTAACTAAATGGTGATAATAAAATTGACTTGTAGTTGGCTCCCTGAAAGTCAACCAGGTGTTGAATTTTTCCGGATTACCTACTTCAGGACATTCATTGACAGAAGGCTATCATTTACAACCCTGCAATTCTTGTGAATATTGCATGCCCAATAAGCATTGATTTTAAACTTGCTATTTTGGAAAACAGCCACAGTGCGGCAGGATTTCTTCATGCCCAACTGGTTACCAGAAAGCAGAGCCATGGTGGGCATGGTGTTTCTGGGTGTAAATTAGTGTGGAACGTGTCAGCACAAACACCCCTAGTCTTGTGTCTCATTACTTACTGGTTTTTAAATTAATTTAGTTATTATTAACTACTATTATTTTGGCTACTGTAAGTGCTGCTGTAGTGCACATTTGGGTGCCAGTTTCTTTTAGAAATCTGGTTCTGTTCCAATATCCTGTTAGGATCGGACTCTCAAATCTATGGTAGCTCTGTGTTTACCTTTTTAAAAAAATTAATTTATTTTAATGGGAGGATAGTTACTTTCCAATACTGTGATGGTTTTTGCCATACACCAACCTTTTAAAGACAGTTCCCTATTGTTCTGTCTCGTGGCTGTTACCATCTATATGCCGCTGACATTTTCTCCACCCCTAATCTGGCATTCATTGTGGACATTTTGATGAGGGTAGTTTTGACTGTGATTCCTCATTGTAGTTTTGATTTCCATGTCTCTAATAATTTGTGACTTTGTGCATCATTTCATGCGCTTTTTAAAAAAATCATGTGAGTAGTATCTACCTTGTGATATTGTCTTATGAAATACAGCCCTTCTAGAAATATATATATAATTTTTAGAATACTTACCCTAGATAGTTTTTGAGGACTCGTACCTTAAGTCCAGTCATCCTTGTGAGTGTTAGTTCTCGTAAAGTGAAAGTGTTAGTCGCTTAGTTGTGTTCGATTCTCTGTAATCCCATGTAACGTAGCCCTCCAGGCTCCTCTGTCCATGGAATTCTCCAGGCTAGAATATTGGAGTGTGTAGCACTTCCCCTTCTCCATGGGATCTTCCTGACCCAGGTATGGAAACCGGCTCTCCCGCCTTGCAGGCCCATTCCTTTACAGTTTGAGACACCAGGGAAACCCATTTTCCTGTGTGGGTATGTTAGTTGCTCATTTGTGTCCGACTCTTTGTGACCCTTTGACTCAAACCCACCAGGCTTCACTGTCCATGGAATTCTCCAGGTAAGAACACTGGATTGTGTAGCATTCCCTTTTCCGTAACATTTTTCAAGTTGCTGTTGCGGAATATGGCCACAAGGCGGCAGCATTTTCCAAACCACCACTCGGTTCTGTGGCAAACAGCCTGAGCAGACATGATTTGGGGTTGGCAATTAGACCGAAATATGCCAGAAGCAACACTCCAAAATTTGTGTCTTGTCACTTCTTTCTTTTCTAATTCAATGTTTAGGTTTTATTGGGTGTAACAGTGATGTGCAAAGCTGGATGTGTACAAAACTGTTATATTTACACATACACATGTATCTGTTGATCTTCAAATTATTTGCCATAGAGGTTATCACAGAATGCTGGGTTGATCTCCCTTGGTATACCTAGGTCCTTGTTGATTATATATTTTATATGTAATAATTTTTATTTGTTAATCTAAACATCCTTATGTATTTTACATGTTATGGTTTTTATTTGTTAAACCAACTTCCCAGTTTACCCATTCCCCATATGTTTCCACTTTTTTAATGATGATTTTATTTTCTCTTTGGTCAGTTGTTTTTCTTGGTTAATTTTCAGAATCCACCTTTGAGTGATATCACGTGATATGTCTTTTTTTTGAGTTAGCTCTCTGAGTATGGTTAGAACTACTTCTGTGTTCAGTTCAGTCACTCAGTTGTGTCCGACTCTTTGTGACCTCACGGACCGCAGCACGCCAGGCTTCCCTGTCCATCACCAACTCCCGGAGCTTGCTCAAACCCATGTCCATTGAGTCGGTGATGCCATCCAACCATCTCATCCTCTGTCGTCCCCTTCTCCTCCTGCCCTCAATCTTTCCCAGCATCAGGGTCTTTTCCATTGAGTCAGTTCTTCATGTCAGGTGGCCAGATTATTGGAGTTTCAACCTGTAGGTTGCTGTAGTTGTATTTTTTCGTTCTGTTTAGTGGGTGAGTCGTGTGCCATTGTGGACCTACACCGCTGTCTGTCTGTGCGTTCATTCTCGATGGACACTTTGCCTGCAGGTCTTTGCTGCTGTAACTGGTGGTGCAGTGCAGCTTTCGATATATGTTCCTTTTTGAATTCTATTTTTTTCCAGATATTCCCTTGGTGTGGGCTGCTGGATCACAGGTTGCTCTTGTTTTCCTTTAAAGGCACCTGCATACTGTTCTGTGTCAGGATTTTACCAGTGTCATCTCACCATCGCCTTACAGGCTCTGCTTTTGTCCAGGCCCTCTCCACCAGTATTCTTCGAAGACTTGATGATGCCCATTCAGATTGGAATGAGCTGAGCCCTCATCATGGTATGGATTTGCATGGCCCTAAAAACTGGCAAATTAAATTTTTTTTTTAAACAAAGTGTTAATAAAATTGATGGTTGAAATTGGCTCCTTGAAAGTGGGCCATGTGTTGAATTTTTTGGATTACCTTCTTCAGGACATTTAGTGACAGTGGGTGTCATTTGCACATGTTGTCTGTGAACGTTGTGTGCCCATGAGCGTTGATTTTAAAGTTGCTGTTTGGGAAAAAGCCCACAAGGAGGCAGGATTCCTTTATGCCCAACTAATTACTACAGAAAGCAGAGACGAGTGGGAGTGGTGTTCTTGAGTGTGAGTTCGTGTGGAATGTACTAGCACAAACACTCATAAGCTGTGTCTCAATATTTGATTTTTTATTAATTTAATTTTTTAAATTTATTATTTTTACTAATGTTTTTACTTGTGTAGAGAATCTTGGAGAAGGCAACGGCACCCCACTCCAGTACTCTTGCCTGGGAACTCCCATGGACGGAGGAGCCTGGTAGGCTGCAGTCCATGGAGTGGCTAAGAGTCGGGTACGACAGAGCGACTTCACTTTCACTTTTCACTTTCCTGCATTGGAGAAAGAAATGGCAACCCACTCCAGTGTTCTTGCCTGGAGAATCCCAGGGACAGAGGAGCCTGGTGGGCTGCCGTCTATGGGGTCACACAGAGTCGGACACGACTGAAGCGACTTAGTGGCAGCAGCAGCAGAGAATCTTTTCCAGCTCTATGGGTATCTCTTCCTCTTTGGCTTTTTTTCAGGGTTATTACAGAATGTGGTGTAGACCTCCCTTGCTCTCCAGGAGGTCCTTTTTGATGACACCACTGATATCACTCAGCACATTAGACCTGGGTTCACGTCTGTTGCTGCAGTAGACATTGTCTCATTCTCATTCTTTTTTTTTAAGCATTCGAACAGAACATCTAATTTTATTTTTATTTTCTTTATTTAAATAAAATTTATTTATTTAGTTTTTTAACCCCCAAAGCATTTTGTATTGGGATATGGCTGATTAACAATTTGTGACAGTTTCAGGTGTACAGTGAAGGAACTCAGCCATGCATATTATTTTTCATGACTGAATATTATGCCACCATGGACACATACCCCTTCTTCTTTAGCGTTCATCTGTCCTTGGACGTTTTGGTTGCTTCCAGCCAGCAGCGGTTGCAGGTGCTGCTGTGGTGCACGTTTGGTGCATGCTTCTTATAGAAATCTGGTTGTTTCCAAATGTGCTGTTAGGATGGGGCTGTGACGTCAATGGTAGCTCTGTTTTTACTTTTTAAAGACAGTTCCCTGTTGTTATCTCTGGTGCCTGTTAAGTTTATCTACCACAGGCCCTTTTCTTCACCCCCTCTCTTGCATTTATTGTTTGTGGACATTTTGTTGATGGCCATTTTGACACTGCAATGTGATCCCTTATTGTAATTTTTATTTCCATGTCTCTAATAAATGTGATTTTTGTGCATCATTTCATGTGCTTTTTTAAAAAAAATAGTGTAAGTAGTTTCTACCTCTTGATATTGCCTTGATGAAATTCAGCCCTTTGTAAGGAAAAGTTTTTAGAATACTTACCTAGGAGGGTTTTTGAGGACTGATACCTTACAGCCCAGCCATCACTGGGACTGTTAGTCCCTTAAAGTGAAAGTGTTCGTCGCTCAGTTGTGTCTGACTCTTGGTCACCCCGTGGAATGTAGCCCACAAGGATCCTCTGTCCATGGGATTCTCCAGGCAGGAATATTGGAGTGGGTAGCCATTTCCTTCTTCAGGGGATCTACCTTGACCCGGGTGTGGAACCCAGGCCTCCTGCATTTCCAGCAGATTCTTTACTGTCCCAGTCACCAGGACACGCAGTTTCCTGTGGTGTGTGTTAGTTGCTCAGATGAGTCCGACTCTTTGCAACCCATGGACTGGATTTCTCCAGTTCCTCTGTGCATAAAATTCCCCAGGCAAGAATACTGGAGTGGGTAGCCAGCCATTCCCTTCTCCTTAACAGGTTGTAGTTGGTGTTGTGGGCAACGTCCACAAGGTGGCAGCATTTCCCCAAGCCCAACTCTGGCAACCAGAGCCTCAATAGACATTTTGGTTTGGGGTTGGAAATTAGACTGATATATACCAAAAGCCATTTCCTTCCCCAATGCATTGGAGAAGGAAATGGCAACCCACTCCAGGGTTCTTGCCTGGAGAATCCCAGGGACGGGGGAGCCTGATGGGCTGCTGTCTGTGGGGTCGCACAGAGTTGGACACGACTGAAGCAACTTAGCAGTAGCAGCAGCAGCATACCAAAAGCAACACCCCAAAACTCGTGTCTTGTCGCATCTTTTTAAAAAAATTCAGTGTTTAGTGTTTTGGGGCGTGACAATGTTGTATAATGTCAGATGTCTACAGAAACTTTTATATTTACATATATATAACTATTGATCTTCAAGTTATTTTCCATAGAGGTTCTTACAGAATGTTGAGTTGACCTCCCTTCGTATACCAGGTTGATTCCACATTTTAAATGTAATAGTTTCTATGTTAATACAAACTCCCTCATGTATATATAATTTCCTTCCTCATTTTGTATATAATGATTTCTATGTGTTTCTCTAATTTACTCCTTCCCCACATTGTTCTCCTTTCTTAGTGATCATTTTATTTTCTACTTGGTAACTGTTTCTCTCGGTCGGTTGTTTTCTTGGTTATATTTTAGGTTCCATGTGTAAGAGATACCATGTGATATGTATTTTTTTTTTTTTTAGTTAACTGTGCCCATGTAGGATGCGGCACCTGGTTTGTTTTTTTATCCTATTTAGTGGGTGAGCCATGTACGTTGTGGACCTGGACAGCTGTCTCCTGGTCGTTCATTCTCGATGGACACTTTGCCTCCAGGTCTTTGCTGCTGTAATTGGTGACGCAGAGTAGCTTCGGATGGATGTTCCTTTCTCAAATTCTGGTTTTCTTCGGATATTCCCTTAGGCGTGGGACTGCTGGATTACAGGTTGCTCTTATTTTCTTTCTTGTTTCCTGCATAACTGTTCTTACCAGTTTGATCTCACCATTACCTTAGGAGGCTGTGCTTTTCTCCAGGCCCTTTCCACCAGCATTCTTCAAATATTTATTGATGATGGCCATTTAGACTTGGTGAGATCAGCCCTTGTTGTAGATTAGATTTGCATAGCTCTAAGAACTGGTCATTTTGTGCATCATTTCATATGCTCTTTTTTTTTTTTTTTTTAACATTGGTAATGAAATTGTTTTGTAAAATTGGCTCCTTGAAGGTGGGCCGTGTATTGGGTATTTTTTTGGATTACCTTCTTTAGGACGTCTAGTGACAGCATGTGTCATTACAGCTGTGCAGTCCTTGTGACTGGTGTGCCCAGAGCATTGATTTAAATTTGCTGTTTGGGAAAATGGCCTCAAGGAAGCAGGATTTCTTCGTGCCCAACTCTAGTAACTAGAGAAAGCAGAACCTAGAGGAAGTGGTGTTCCTGGGTGTTAATTTGTAGGGAATGTGCCAGCAGAAACAACCATAAGCTTGTGTCTCGATGCTTGTTTTTTTTTAAATATATTTAATTTTTAGTTTGTAATTTAGTAGGTTGTTTTGTAAAGTGTTTTTTTGTAGGTGTAGAGAATTCTTTTCAGTTCTGTATGTATCTACTCATCTTTGAGTTCTTTTCTTCTATAGGTTATTACAGAGTGTTGTATTGACCTCCCTCGCTCAGCAGCAGGTCCTTGTTGATTACATATTTTATATATATTATTGTGGATTTGTTAACCCCAACCTCCTAATCGATACCTTCACACCCACCATTCCCTCTGGTAACTCTAATTTTGTTTTCTAATTTTTTTTTTTAGCCCAGAAAACAATATTTAATATCTTTTTTTTTTTTTTTTACTTTACAATATTGTATTGGTTTTGCCATACATCAACATGAATCCGCCACGGGTGTACATGTGTTCTCCATCCTGAACCCCCTCCCATCTCCCTCCCCATACCATCCCTCTGGGTCATCCCAGTGCACCAGCCCCGAGCATCCTGTATCCTGCATGGAACCTGGACTGGCGATTTGTTTCACATATGATATTATACATGTTTCAATGCCATTCTCCCAAATCATCCCCCCCACCCCACAGAGTCCAAAAGACTGTTCTATACATCTGTGTCTCTCTTTTGCTGTCTCTCATACAGGGTTATCATTACCATCTTTCTAAATTCCATATGTATGTGTTAGTATACTGTATTGGTGTTTTTCTTTCTGGCTTACTTCACTCTGTATAATAGGCTCCAGTTTCATCCACCTCATTAGAACTGATTCAAATGTATTCTTGTTAATGGCTGAGTAATACTCCGTTGTGTATATGTACCACAGCTTTCTTTATCCATTCGTCTGCTGATGGACATCTAGGTTGCTTCTATGTCCTGGCTGTTATAAACAGTGCTGTGATGAACATTGGGGTACACACCTTATCTTTGACAAAGGAGAAAATGGAGAAAAGACAATCTCTTTAAAAAGTGGTGCTGGGAAAACTGGTCAACCACTTGTAAAAGAATGAAATTAGAACACTTTCTAACACCATGCACAAAAATAAACTCAAAATGGATTAAAAATCTAGACATAAGACCAGAAACTATAAAACTCCTAGAGGAGAACATAGGCAAAACACTGTCCGGCATACATCGCAGCAGGATCCTCTATCACCCACCTCCCAGAATACTGGAAATAAAAGCAAAAATAAACAAATGGGACCTAATTAAAATTAAAAGCTTCTGTACAACAAAGGAAACTATAAGCAAGGTGAAAAGACAGCCTTCAGAATGGGAGAAAATAATAGCAAATGAAGCAACTGACAATTAATCTCAAAAATATACAAGCAACTCCTGCAGCTCAATTCCAGAAAAATAAATGACCCAATCAAAAAATGGGCCAAAGAATTAAACAGACATTTCTCCAGAGAAGACATACAGATGGCTAACAAACACATGAAAAGATGCTCAACATCACTCATTATCAGAGAAATGCAAATCAAACCCACAATGAGGTACCATTTCACGCCAGTCAGAATGGCTGCTATTCAAAAGTTTACAAGCAATAAATGCTGGAGAGGGTTTGGAGAAAAGGGAACCCTCTTACACTGTTGGTGGGAATGCAAACTAGTACAGCCACTATGGAGAACAGTGTGGAGATTCCTTAAAAAACTGGAAATAGAACTGCCATATGACCCAGCAATCCCACTGCTGGGCATACACACCGAGGAAACCAGAATTGAAAGAGACACATGTACCCCAAAGTTCATTGTTTTCTAATTTTGTGAATCTGTTCTCTTTTTTCAGTTAGTTTATGGGCATGAATTTTAGACTCTACTGCGAAATGATATTTGTCTCTCTTTTTCTGACCAGTGTCACTCAGTATAATTACAATGAGCTCCATGAATTTTGCTGTAGCTGGCTCTGTCTCATTTTCTTCTGGACGGCATAATACACCATTGTGGAGAGGTACCACTTCTTTACGCATTCATCTGTCTTTGGGCGTTTTAGTTGCTTCCAGGTCTTGGCCGTTTGCCATGATGCTGTAGTTCAATTGTGGGTGCAAGATTCTTGTAAGAATTCTGGTTGTCTTTGACTATCCTGTTAGCATTGGGACTGCTGGAATATATGGTAGCTCTGCTTTTACAGTTTCATCGTTGTGTATCATGGCGGTTACCATTTACATACCACTAGAAACATAAGAAGGTCCCTTTTCTCCATCCCCAGTCTAGCATGTATTGTTTGCAGACATTTTGGTGGTGGTCGTTCTCACCACCTGGAGGTGATTCCTCATTATGATCTTGATTTGCATGTCTCCAGTAATTGGTGATTTTGTGCATCATTTCGTGTGCTTTTTTTTTTTTTTTTACAAAATAGTGTCAGTAGTCTCTGCCTTTTCATATTGTCTTGATGACACTCTGCCCTTTGTAAAGATTTCTTTTAGAATACTTACTCACTGAAAACTTTTGAGCACAGGTATCTTGTAGCCCAGCTGCCCTTTTGAATATTAAGTCCCCTAAGCAACAGTTTTCAAGTTGTTTTTGTGGAAACAGCACAGGAAAGCAGCATGTCTTCAAAGCCAACCCTGCCTACTCTTGCACACAAAGGTTCAGTAAAAGCTGTGTTTTGGGGTTGCACATCGGACTGGGCTGTGCCAGAAGCAACACCCCAGAGCTTGAGTGCTGTCACTTCTTTTTTTTTAGTTTACTGTGTAATTCTGCTTTAATAAACAGTGATTTACAGTGTTCTGTGTGTTGTATGTGTACAGAATCTTTTACATTTGCACATATACATATGTCTGAAGGTGAAAGTCACTCAGTTGTGTCCAACTCTTTGTGACCCCATGGACTCTACAGTCCATGGAATTCTCCAGACCAGAGTACTGGAGTGGGCAGCCTTCCACTTCTCCAGGGGATCTTCCCAACCCAGGGATCGAACCCAGGTCTCTTGCACTGCAGGCGGATTCTTTACCAGCTGAGCCACCAGGGAAGCCCTATTGATCTTCAAATTCTTATCTCATAGAGATTATTACGGAATGTTTATTAGACTTCTCTTGGTATACCGAAGTCCTTGTTGATTATGTGTTTTGTATGTAATAGTTTCCGTTGTTAATCCCAATTTCCTCATTTATTCCTACCCACATCTTTCCCCTTGGTTAATGATGATTTTATTTTTGACTGTTGTGAGTCTCTGTGTCTTTGGTCAGTTGGTTTCTTGGTATTAATTTTTAGATTTCACCTATAAGTGATATCATATGATATCCATCCATTTTTTCTGAGTAATGCATCTCTGTATGCTTAGAACTAGGTCCATGTGGGTTGCTTCTTCGGTATTATCTCATTCTATTTCACGGCTGAGTCTCATTCCATGGTGGACGTGTACTGCTTCCTCTTTAATGCATTCATCTCTTGATGGAAACTTTATTGGCTTCCAGGTCTTTGCTCTTGTAACTGGTGATAAAGTGCAGCTTTGGAGGCATGTTTCTCTTTGAATTCTGGTTTTCCCTGGATATTCTCATAGGCATGGGACTGTAGATCATAGGTAGCTCCAGTTTTCCTTGAAAGGCACCTGCATACTGTTCTCTAAAGAGAGTGCACCCATGTCATCCCACCTGCATCTTAGGAAGTTTTCCTTCTTTCCAGGTCCTCTCCACCACGGATTCTTTGAAGACTTATTGATGATGGCCATTCAGACTTTGGTGATGTGACCCCTTGTTGTAGTTTTGATTTGCATGTCTCTAAGAACTGGTGAATTTGTGCACCATTTCATGTGCTCTTTTCTATTTCTTATCAGTGGAAATAAATTGACTTATTGAAGTTGATTCCTTGAAAGTCGACCAGGAGTTAAATATTTTTTTTTTTGATTACCCACTTCAGGACATTTAGTGATAGAAGGTATCATTTACAGCCCTGTAGTCCTTGTGAATATTGCATGCCCATAGGTTATTAATTTTGAAGTTGCCGTTTTGGAAAACGGCTACAAGGAGGCAGGATTTCTTCATGCCCAACTCTTCAGTTCAGTTCATTTACTCAGTCGTGTTGGACTCTTTGAGACCCCATGGACTGCAGCACACCAGGCTTCCCTGTCCATCGCCAACTCCCAGAGCTTGCTCAAATTCATGTCCATCGAGTTGATGATGCCATCCAACTATCTCATCCTTTGTCATCGCCTTCTTTTCCTGCCTTCAATCTTTCCCAGAATCAGAGTCTTTTCCAAAGAGTCAGTTCTTTGCATCAGGTTGTCAAAGTATTGGAGCTACAGCATCAGTTCTTCAATGAATATTCAGGACTGATTTCATTTAGAATTGACTGTTTGATCTCCTTGCTGTCCAAGGGACTCTCAAGAGTCTTTTCCAACACCACAGTTTAAAAGCATCAGTTCTTTGGCCAACTCTAGTTACTACAGAAAGCAGAGCTTTAGTGGTAGTGGTGTTCCTGGGGTGTACATTAGAGTGGAAGGTGCCAGCACAAACACCCCTAAGCTCATGTCTCGTTTAATTACTGTTTTTTTATTAGTTTAGTTTTTTTTTTTAATTAAAGAGATTTTATTTATTCTGTTTTTCGTACACACTTTAATTGGTAGGCAAAGATATTCACCATGTTTTTACCACATGTCATTAAAAAAAAACAACTCTATTGTTCTTATTCCCAGAAGCTAGCCAACTCATTATAGTAGTAAAAACTTCACTGGCTCTATTAAACTATATTATGCATCATATTTTGAAAATAGAGCCAAACAGCACATATTATCATTAAAAAAAGAGCCCTTTTGTAAAAAGATTTTGTGAAAATTAACTGCAATATATAAATGAACATAAAAGTGTACATATGAACATAATTTTCATTTAAACCAAAGGTATATTACCTAAAACAATTTAATCAGACCATTTCTGCATTAAGCTCTCTGTTACGTGCTTTGCATCATCTCATTTCTTTTTTTTTTTAATTTAATTTTATTTTTAAACTTTTCAATATTGTATTAGTTTTGCCAAATATCGAAATGAATCCGCCACAGGTATACCTGTGTTCCCCATCCTGAACCCTCCTCCCTCCTCCCTCCCCATACCCTCCCTCTGGGTCATCCCAGTGCACCAGCCCCAAGCATCCAGTATCGTGCATCAAACCTGGACTGGTGACTCATTTCATACATGATATTATACATGTTTCAATGTGGATAAATTTGTTTTAAAATGTTGAGTTGGTTGTGTGTAGATAATGTTTTTCTGTTTTTTATATATATATATATATATATATATAAAAATGTTCGGGTTCTTTTTTCGTGTAGATTCTTACGGAATGTTGTGTAGACCTCCCTCGCTCAGCTGCAGGTCCTCACTGACTACCTATTTTCTATGCATTACTGTGGATTGGTTAGTCCCACCTGCTAATTCCTCCTCTCACATTTCCCTTCTGGTGACAATGATTTTGTTTTCTAGTTTTGTGAATCTGTTTTTCTGTTTCAGGTGATTCATGGGCATCAGTTTTCAGACCCCACAGATAAGTGATATTTGTTGTTGTTTTTGACTGACATCACTCAGCATCATTACACTTAAGTCCATGTGTGTTGCTATAAGAGACACTGTCTCGTTCTTTATCTTTTTTTAAGCATTCAAACTGAACATCTAATTTTATTTTTTATTTTCTTTATTTTATTAACATTTTAATTTGTATTTTTAACCCCGAAATCATTTTGTATTGGGGTATAGCTGATTAACAATTTGTGATCGTTTCAGGTGTGCAGTGAAGGGACTCGGCCATACGTATACATGTATCTGTTCCTTCTTTTTCATGACTGAGTAGTGTGCCATCATGGACGTGTCCGCTGCCTTCTTTAGCATTCTTCTGTCCTTGGACGTTTTAGTTGCTCCAAGCAGGTGGTGACTATTGTAAGTGCATGTCTGGGTGCATGTTTCAAAATCTGGTTGTTTTCAAATCTCCTATTAGGATTGGACTCTGATGTCAATGGTAGCTCTGTTTTTCCCTTTTAAAGTCAGTTCCCTATTGTTATATCTGTGGCTGTTTATATATCACAGGCATCTGAGAGTGTCCTCTTTTCTCCACCTAAAGTGAAAGTGTTGGTTGCTCAGTTGTCTGACTCTTTGCCATCCCATGGACTGTGGCCCGCCAGGCTCCCCTGTCCATGGAATTCTCCGGGTGAGAATCTTGGCGTGGGTAACAATTCCCTTCTCCATGGGATCTTCCTGATCCGGGTGTGGAACCCAAGTCTCCCACATTGCAGACAGATTCTTGACTGTGTGAGCCACCAAGGAAGCCCAGTTTCCTGTGTGTGTGTGTGTTCGTTGCTGTCGTGTCCGACTCTTTGCAACACATGGACTGTAGCCCACAAGGCTCATCTGTGCATGAAGTTCTCCAGGGAAGAATGCTTGTCTGTGTAGCCATTCCCTTCTCTTTAAGTTTAAAAATTTTCAAGTTGCTGTTGTAGGATATGACCACACGGCGGCAGCATTTTCCCAGCAACCAGAGCCTCAGTGGACGTGGTGGTTTGAAGTTGGAAAATAGAATGAAGTGTGCCAGAAGCAGCACCCCAAAACTTGTGTCTTGTGACTTCTTTTTTAATTTCATGTTTATGTTTTTTTGGGACATAACAATGATGCACAATGTCGGATGTGTGCAGAAAATTTTATATTTACTCATATACCTATTGATCTTCAAATTATTTTCCATAGAGGTTACTACAGAATGTTGAGTTGACCTCCCTTGGTATACCTAGGTCCTTGTTGATTATATATTTTATATATATAATCTATATATATATAGAAACTATATAATAGTTTCTATTTGTTAATCCAAACTTCCTTATGTATTTTGTATGTAATGATTTCTATTTGTTCCTACAGCTTCCTAATTTACCCCTTGCCCACATCTTTCCCCTTTTGTAATGGTAATTTTATCTTCTATTTTGTGACTGTTTCTCTTTGGTCAGTTGTTTTCTTGGTTACTTTTCAGAATCCACCTGTAACTGATAACATGTAATATGGCTTTTTTTTTTTTTTTTAAATATTACCCATCTGAGTATGGATAGAACTAATTCCATGTAGGTTGCTGTAATTGTTGTTTTTTTCATTGTGTTTAATGGGTGAGTCATGCAGCGTGGAGGACCTGTACAACTGTCTCTCTGCATTCATTCTCAGTGGACACTTGGTTTGCCTCCAGGCCTTTGCTGTTGTCACTGGTGATGCAGTGCAGCTTAGGATGCATGTTCCTTTTTCGAATCTTCTGTGGATATCCCCTTAGGCGTGGGACTTCTGGATCATGGGTTTCTCATGTTTTCCTTTAAGGCACCTGCATACTGTTCTGTGCCAGGACTTTTACCAGTGTCGTCTCACCATCGCCTTATAGGCCCTACTTTTGTCCAGGCCCTCTCCACCAGTATTCTTCGAAGACTTGATGATGCCCATTCACATTGGAATGAGCTGAGCCCCCATTGCAGTTTGGATTTGCATGGTTCTTGAAAACTGGCAAATTTGTGCACCATTTCATGTGCTCTTTTTTTTTTTTTAATTTAAATGGTGATAATAAAATTGGCTTGTTGAAATTGGCTCCTTTAAAGTGGGCCGTGTATTGAGTTTTCTTTTTTGATTACCTTCTTCAGGACACTTAGTGACAGCGGGTGTCAGTTCACAGCCACGCAGTCCTCATGAATGCTGTACGCCCATAGAAGCATTGACTTTTAAAGATTCCCCCTGGGGAAATGGACACACGAAGGCATGATTTCTTCATGCCCAACTCTAGTTACAACAGAAAGCACAGCCTGGTGAAAGTGGTGTTCTTGGATGTGCCAGCAGGAACACCCATAAATTGTGTCTCAATACTTGTTGTTTTTTTAAATTAATGTAATTTTTTAATTTAGTGAGTTGTTTCAAAAAGTGTTTTTGGTAGGTGTAGAGAATCTTTTTCAGTTCTATATGTACCTATTCATCTTTGCGTTATTTTCTCATTTAGATTATTACAGACCTCTCTTGCCCTACAGCAGGTAGTTTTGGATTTTTTATTTTATATGTAATATTTTATGTATTATTTTATTCTATTTTATGTGTATTATTGTGGATTAGCTAATCCCAACCTACTAATTGGTACCTTCCCCCACCTTTTCCTCTGGTAGCTCTAATTTTGTTCTGTTGTCAGTTGGTTTACGGGCATGGATTTTCAGATTCCACCAAGAAGTGATATTTGTCTTTCTTTTTCCCAGTTGATGTCACTCAGTATGATTACAGCAAGCTCATGTATTTTGCTGTAGTTGGAATTGTGTCATTTTTTTCTTGATGAGATATCTGCTGCTGTGGATATGTGCCACCCCTTATTTATTCAGTGGCCGGTCCCTGGATATTTAGTTGTTCCAGGTCTTGGCTGTTTGCTGTGATGCTGTAGTGCCCATTGGGGTGCCAGATCCTTTTAGAGTTCTGGTTGTCTTCAAATATCTTGTTAGGAGTGCTGCTTTGCTGCTGCTAAGTCGCTTCAGTCGTGTCCGACTCTGTGCGACCCCAGAGACGGCAGCCCACCAGGCTCCCCGTCCCTGGGATTCTCCAGGCAAGAACACTGGAGTGGGTTGCCATTTCCTTCTCCAGTGCATGAAAGTGAAAAGTGAAAGTGAAGTCGCTCAGTTGTGTCCGACTCTGTGCGACCCCATAGATGGCAGCCCACCAACTCCGCCATCCCTGGGATTCTCTAGGCAAGAGTACTGGCGTGGGGTGCCATTGCCTTCTCTGTGTTAGGAGTGGGACTGGTGAAATACATGGTAGCTCCGCTTTTACAGTTTCATCGTTCTGTATTGTGGCTGTTACCATTTACATACCACTAGCAACATAAGTTGGAGAAGGCAATGGCACCCCACTCCAGTACTCTTGCCTGGAGAATCCCATGGGTGGAGGAGCCTGGTAGGCTGCAGTCCATGGGGTTGCTAAGACTCAGACAGGACTGAGTGACTTCACTTTCACTTTTCACTTTCATGCATTGGAGAAGGAAATGGCAACCCACTCCAGTGTTCCCAGGGATGGGGGAGCCTGGTGGGCTCCTGTCTCTGGGGTCGCACAGAGTCAGACATGACTCAAGTGACTTAGCAGCAGCAGCAGCAACATAAGAGGGTCCCCCTTTTTCCACCAACACTAGCATTTATCGTTTGTGAAAAATTTTGTTGATGGCCACTCTGACCACCTGGAGGTGATCCCTCATTGTAATCGTGATTTGCATGTTTCCAGTAATTGGTGATTTTGTGCATCATTTCATGTGCTTTTAAAAACTAATGTCAGTAGTATCTGCCTGTTCATATTGTCTTGATGACATTCTGCCCTTGGTAAAGATTTCTTTTAAAATACCTCCTGAAAATGTTTTGAGGACAGATAGCTGGCAGCCCAGCCATCTTTTTGAATATTTGTCCCCTAAGCAACAGTTTTCAAATTGTGGAAGAACGAGCACAAGATGGGGCATTTCTTTGAAGACCAACTGCATACTCTTGCAAAGAGAGCCTCAGTGGAAGTCGTGGTGTAGGGTTGTATACTGAATTGGAATGTGCCAGAAGCAGTACCTCAAAGCTAGGGTCTTGTCACTAGTTTTTTGTTTTTAAGTTTACTGTATAGTTTTGCTTTGATTTACAGTGATTTATGGTGTTCTGTGTGTACAGAATCTCTTACATTTGCACATATACATATATCTACTGAGCTTCAAATTATTCTCTCATCTTCTTACAGAATGTTGCGTAGACTTTCGCTGGTATATTTAAGTTCTTGTTGATTATGTGTTTTATATGTAGTAGTTTCTATTGTTATTCCCAATTGCCTTATTTATCCCTTCCCCATATCTTTCCCCTTGATTAATGATAATTTTATTTTCTACTGTTAGGAGTCTTTGGTCAGTTGGGTTCTCAGTATTAATTTTTATAAGTGATATCATATGATATCTGCCTTTTTTCCTGAGTAACATCTCTCAGTATGCTTAGAACTAGGTCCCTGTGGGTTCCCACAGTTACTATTATTTCCTTCTGTTTCATGGCTGAGTCTTGTTCCATTGTGGACACGTACCGATTCCTCTTTAATGCATTCATCTCTTGATGGAAACTTCGTTGGATTCCAGGTCTTTGCTCTTGTAACTAGCACTGAAGTGCAGCTTTAGAGGCGTGTTTCTCTTTGAATTCTGGTTCTCCTGGGATATTCTCATAGGCATGGGACTGTGGATCAGAGGTAGCTCTAGTTTTCCTTTAAAGGCACCTGCATCCTGCTCTCTCAAGAGAGTGCCCCCGTGTCATCCCACCTGCCCCTAGCAGGGTTTCCTTTTCTCCAGGTACTCTCCACCATGGATTCTTTGAAGACTTATTGATGATGGCCATTCAGACGTTGGTGATATGAGCCCTCATTGTAGTTTTGAGTTTGCATGTCTCTAAGAACTGGTGAGTTTGTGCATCATTTTATGTGCTCTTTTTTTCCCCTAAACAAAGATAATAAAATGGACTTCTTGTTGTAATTGGCTCCTTGAAAGTCAACGATGTGTTGATTTTTTTTTTCTTTTGATTGCCTACTTCAGAACATTTATTGACAGAAGGTATCATTTATAGCCCTATAGTCCTTATGAATATTGCATGTCCATAAGCATTGAGTTATGGAGTTGCTATTTTGGAAAACGGCCACCAAGGCGGCAGGATTCCTTCATGCTTAACTCTAGTTACCACAGAAAGCAGAGCCTTGATGGAAGTGGTGTTCCTGGCCTGTAAATTAGCGTGGAAGGTGCCAGCACAGACATCCCTAAGCTTGTGTCTCATGACTTAGTGTGTTAATTTTATTAATATAATTTTTATTTTCTAATATAGAATGTTTTAAAATGTATTGTGTTTTTGGATGTGTCGAGAGTATTTTTCAGTTTTATATGTATCTATTTATTTTCAGGTTTTTTCTTTTTAATATGGGTTTCTACAGAATCTTGTGTACGCCTCCTCCCTCTTCAGCAGGTCCTGGTTACTCCCTGTTCTATATGTATTGTTGTGGATTTGTTAATCCCACCTGCTAATTTGTCCCCCCACATTTCCCTTTTGGGAACAATGATTTTGCTTTCAAATTTTGTGAATCTGTTTCTCTTTTTCAGGTGGTTCATGGGCATCAGTTTTCAGATTCCACAGATAAGTGACGTTTGTCTTTTTTGACTCTCGTCACACAGTATGATTACAACTAGGCCCATGTGTGTTGGTGCCTACAAGTGGGTATTGTCTCATCCTTTTTCATTACTGAGTAATATGCCATCGTGGACGTATACCACTTCTTTAGCATTCAGCTGTCCTTGGACATTTTATTTCCTTCTACCTCTTGGCTCTTGTAGGTGCTGCCGTAGTGCACATTTGGGTGCCAGTTTCTTTTAAAACTCTGGTTGTCTTTGAATATCCTGTTAGGGTGGGACTCTAAAATCGATGGTAGCTCTGTTTTCACCTTAAAGACGGCTCCCTGTTGTCCTCTTTTCTGGCTGTAGCTGTTTGTATACCGTGAGCGTCTGAGGGGGTCTCCTTCCTCCACCCCTACTCTAGCGTGTATTGTGTGTGGACATTCTGATGAAGGCCATTTGACTCCTGCAAAGTGATCCCACATTGTGATTTTGATTTCCACAGCTCTAATAATTTGTGATTTTGTGCATCATTTCATGTGCTTTTTAAAAAAGTAGCGCAAGAGGTATCTACCTCTTCATATTTTCTTGACGAAATTCAGCCCTTTGTAAAAAAAATGTTGTTTTTAGAATACTTACCCCGGACAGTTCTTGAGGACTGGTGTCTTACAGCCCAGCCATCCTTGTGAATACGTTAGTTCTCTTAAAGTGAAAGTGTTAGTCTCTTAGTTGTGTTCCGTCCTGTCAGACCCCGTGTAATACAGCCTGACAGACTCCTCTGATGATGGAATTCTTCAGGCAAGACTATTGGAGTGGGTAGCCATTCCCTTCTCCAGGGGATCTTCCTGACCCAAGTATGTAAACAGGGTGTCCTGCACTGCAGACCAATTCTTTACCATCTGAGCCGCCAGGGAAGCCCAGTTTCCTGTGTGTGTGTGTGAGTGTGTGTGTTAGTTGCTAAGCCCTGTTCGACTCTCTCTGACTCATAGACTGGGGCCTGCCAGGCTCCTCTACCCGTGGAATTCTCCAGAAATACTGGAGTGGTTAGCCATTCCCTTAACTGTTTTAACGTTGCTGTTGCTGGAAACGTCCACAAGGTGGCAGCATTTCCCCAGTACCAATGCAAGATGCTCTGGCAACCAGAGCCTCAGTGGACATCCTGGTTTGGGGTTGGAAATTAAACTGGAATGTGTCAGACACCCCGAAGCTTGTGTCTTGTCACTTCTTTTTCTTGTCAGTTGAATTTATAGCTTTGCTTGCAGAAACACGACATACAGCGTTGTATATGTTGTGCTGTGCTGCGCTTAGTTGCTCAGTCATGTGCAACTCTTTGCAGCCCCACAGAGCTTCTCTGTCCATGGGCATTCTCCAGGCAAGTATGTGTACACAGTCTTTTACGTTTGCAAATATACATACATCTATTGATTTTCAAATTATTTTCTTATAGAGGTTATAACAGAATGCTGATTATACCTCCCTTGTTATTTGCATGTCCTTGTTGATTATGTGTTTTATATGAAATTGTTTCTATTTGTTAATCCCAACTTTCTTGATTATCCCTTCCCCATGTCTTTCCCCTGTTACAACGATAACTTTATTTTCTAGCCTTGTGAATCTGTTTCTCTTTGGCCAATTGGCTTCTTGGTATTAATTTTTAAATTCCACCTATAAGTGCTCTCAGTCTTTTTCTTCTTAGCTACTAACCCTCTAGCATCGCTAGGAGTCGGACACGACTGAGCGACTTCCCTTTCACTTTTCACTTTCCTGCATTGGAGAAGGAAATGGCAACCCACTCCAGTGTTCTTGCCTGGAGAATCCCAGGGACGGGGGAGCCTGGTGGGCTGCCGTCTATGGGGTCGCACAGAGTCGGACACGACTGAAGCGACTTAGCAGCAGCAGCATGGTTAGAACTAGGTCCATGTGGGTTGCTGTAGTTGGTATTATTTCATTCTGTTTCATGACTGAATCATGTTCCTGGTGGACATGTAGCCGTTCCTCTTTATGCATTCATGTGGATGGACAGTTTGTTTCCAGATCTTAGCTGTTGTAACAGGTGGTGCACTGCATATTTGGGTGCATATTTCTTTTTGAATTCTGATTTGGCCTGGATATTCTCTTAGGCATTGACTGCTGGTTCATGGGGAGCTTAGTTTTCCTTTCAGGACCTGCACTCTGTTCTGTTTAGGGGCTGTTTACAGTTTCATCCCACCAGCACCTTGGAGGCTTTCCTTTTCTCCAGGCCCTCTCTACCATGTATTGTTTGAAGACTCATTGATGATGCTCATTTGTACTGTGGCGAGATATACCATTGTTGTAGTTTTGATTTTCATGTCTCTTTCAACTGGTGAATTTGTTCACCCATTTCATGAGCTCTTTTTTTTTTTTTTTAAGATTGGTAATAAAATTGACTTGTTGAAATTGGCTCCTTGAAAGTGAGACATGTTGAATTTTTGTTTTGATCACCTTCTTCAGGATATTTAGTAACAGCAGGTGTTATTTACAGCTCTACTGTCCTTGTAAATGTTGCCAGCCCATCAGTTCAGTTGCTCAGTTGTGTGCAGCTCTTTGTGACCCCATGGACTGCAGCACCCCAGGCTTCCCTGTCCTTCACTATCTCCCAGAGTTTGCTCATACTCATGTCCATCAAGTCGGTGATGCCATCCAACCATCTCATCCAACCATCTTATCCTCTGTTGCCCCCTTCTTCTCCTACCCTCAGTCTTTCCCAGCATCAGGGACTCTTCCAATGAGTCAAGTGGCCAGAGTAATGGAGTTTCAGGTTCAGCATCAGTCCTTCCAATGCATATTCAGGGTTGATTCCCTTTGGGATTGACTGGTTGGATCTCCTTGCAGTCCAAGGGACTCAAGAACCTCTACAGAACCACAGTTCGAAAGCATCAGTTCTTCAGCACTCAGTTTTCTTTATGGCCCAACTCTCACATCCATATATGACTTACTGGAAAAACTATAGCTTTGCCTCTATGCAGCTTTATTGGTAGAGTGATGTCTCTGTTTTTTAATACTCTGTCAAAGTTTGTCATAGCATTTCTTCCAAGGAGCAAGCATCATTTAATTTCATGGTGGCAGTCACCGTCCACAGTGATTTTTTGTGGCTCAAGAAAATAAAGTCTGTTACTGTTTCCATTGTTTCCCTGTCTATTTGCCATGAAATGATGGGACCAGATACCATGATCTTATTAATTTTTTGAATGTTGAGTTTTAAGCCAGATTTTTCACTCTCCACTTTCACTTTCATCAAGAGGCTTTTAGTTCCTCTTCACTTTCTGCCATAAGGGTGGTGTCATCTGCATATCTGAGGTTATTGATATTTCTCCTGGCAATCTTGATTCCAGCTTGTGTTTCTTCCAGTCCAGCATTTCTCATGATGTACTCTGCATATAAGTTAAATAAGCAGGGTGACAATATACAGCCTTGACGTACTCCTTTTCCTATTTGGAACCAGTCTGTTGTTCCATGTCCAGTTCTAACTGTTGCTTCCTGACCTGCATATAAGTTTCTCAAGAGGCAGGTCAGGTGGTCTGGTATTCCCATCTCTTGAAGAATTTTCCACAGTTGATTGTGATCCACACAGTCAAAGGCTTTGGCATAGTCAATAAAGCAGAAATAGATGTTTTTCTGGAACTCTCTTGCTTTTTCCATGATCCAGTGGATGTTGGCAATTTGATCTCTGGTTCCTCTGCCTTTTCTAAAACCAGCTTGAACTTCAGGAAGTTCACGGTTCACATATTGCTGAAGCCTGGCTTGGAGAATTTTGAGCATTACTTTACTAGCGTGTGAGATAAGTGCAATTGTGCGGTAGTTTGAGCATTCTTTGGCATTGCCTTTCTTTGGGATTGGAATGAAAACTGACCTTTTCCAGTCCTGTGGCCACTGCTGAGTTTTCCAAATTTGCTGGCATATTGAGTGCAGCACTTTCACAGCATCATCATCTTTCAGGATTTGGAATAGCTCAACCGGCATTCTGTCACCTCCACTAGCTTTGTTCGTAGTGATGCTTTCTAAGACCCACTTGACTTCACATTCCAGGATGTCTGGCTCTAGGTCAGTGATCACACCATCGTGATTATCCGGGTCGTGAAGCTCTTTTTTGTACAGTTCTTCTGTGTATTCTTGCCATCTCTTCTTAATATCTTCTGCTTCTGTTAGGTCCATACCGTTTCAGTCCTTTATCGACGGCCCCCCTTGCTCTACAGCAGGTCCTTGTTGATTACCTGTTTTACCTGTATTATTGTGGATTTGTTAATCCATACCTTCTAATTGATACCTTTCCCTTCTGTAACCCTAATTTTGTTTTCTAATTTTGTGAGTCTGTTTCTCTTTTGTCAGTTGGTTTATGGGCATGAATTTAAGCTTCTGCCAATAAGCGTTATTTGTCTTTTTTTTCCCCCTACTGACTTCATTCAGTATAATTGCGAGAGATCCTCATGTATTACTGCAGTTGGCAGTGTGTCATTGCTTCATGACTGAGCAGTGTGCCATTGTGGATGTGTACCACTTTTTCTTTCTGCATTCGGTCAGTTTGGACGTCTTGGTTGCTTCCAGGTCTTCTTGGCTATTGGAAGTGGTGCTGTATGCAGATTTGGGCGCCAGATTCTTTTAGAATTCTAGTGACGTTCAAGTATGCTCCTACTAGTGGGGCAGCTGTAATGTATGGTAGCTCGCTTTTTAACTTTTAAAGACAGTTCCATATTGTGCTCTGCTGTGGTTCTTACCATTTGCATACCACAGGCAATTCAAGAGGGTCCCCTTTTCACTGACCCCACTGTGACCTTTAGTTTGTAGGGATTTTGATGATCGTCATTCTGAGTGCTGTAAGGTGCTCCCTTATGTAATCTTTATTTGCATGTCTCTAATAATTCTGATTATGTGCATCATTTCATGTTCATTTTCTTTCTCAAATATTGTGAGCTGTATCTACCATTTCATATGTATTGATGAAACTCTGTCTTTGTAAAGATTTCTTTTCTAATAATTACTCCTGGGAAATTTTTGAGGACAGGTATCTTACAGCCTGATCCTCCTTGTGACTATTAAGTCCCTTTAAGGACATTTATCAAGGTGCTATTGCAGAAAGTGGCCACAAGGTGCCAGCATTTCTTTGATGCCAATACTGCTTACTCGGGCAAACAGCCTCAGTGGAAGTCCTGGTTGGGATTGTACATTAGACTGCAATGTACCAGAAGCAAGACTCCAAAAGCTTGCGTCTCGTTACTTTTTTTTTTTTTTTTTGTCAGTTTGATGTTTAGTTTTGCCTGGAGTAACACTGATATATGGTGTTGTATATGTCGTATGTGTACACAATGTTTTACATTTGCGCATATATATATATATATATACACACATATATATATATTGATCTGCAAATTTTTTTCTTATAGAGGTTGTTACAGAATGTTGAGTAGACCTCCCTTGGTATACCTGTGTCCTTGTTAATTATGTATTTTATAAAAATTGTTTCTATTTGTTAATCCCAACTTCCTTATTTATCCCTTCCCTGTATCTTTCACCTTGTATAACGATAATATTATTGTGTAGTTTTGTGAGTCTGTTTCTCTTTGGTCCATTGGCTTCTTGGTATTAATTTTAGGTTATACCTCTAAGTGTTATCTGTCTTCTACTTCTTAGTTGCCCTTCTTAGCGTGGTTAGAACTAGGTCCAGGTGGGTTGCTGCTGCTGTTATTTCATTCTATTTCATGACTAAGTCACGCTCCTGGTGGACATGTAGCAGTTCCTCTTTATGCGCTCATCTGGACAGACACTTTGCTTCCAGATCTTAGCTATTGTAACTGGTGGTCCTCTGCGGATTTGGGTGCATATTTCTTTTTGAATTCTGGTTTTGCCTGGATATTCTCTTAGGCATTGACTGCTGGTTGATAGGGAGCTTAGTTTTCCTTTCAGGCACCCGCGTATTGTTCTGTGTAGGGGGGTTATTAACAGTTTCATCCCATGGGCTCCTTCGGAGGCTTTCCTTTCCTTCAGGGCCTTTCTATCATGCATTCTTTGAAGAGTCATTGAAGATGGCCATTCAGTCTGGGGTGAGCTGAGCCCTCTTTGTAGTTGATTGGCATGTCTCTAAGAACCTGGAGTTTGTGCACTGTTTCATGTGGCTTTTTTTTTTTTTTTAGTGGTAATAAATTGACTTGTTGAAATTGGCTCCTTGAAAGTGGCCCATGTGTTGAATTTTTCGATTATGTCTTCAGGACATTTAGTGACAGCAGATGTCATTTATAGCTCTGCTGTCCTTGTGTGTATTGCCAGAGTCTAAGCGTTGGGTTTGGCTTCCCTGGTGGTGCTAGTGATAAAGAACCCTCCTGTCAGTGCAGGAGTGTACGACATGGGTTCGACCCTGGGTTGGGAAGATCCTCTGGAGGAGGGCATGGCAATCCCCTGCAGTATTCTTTCCTAGAGAGCCCATGAACAGAGGAGCCTGCTGGGCTCTGATCCATAGAGTCACAGAGTCGGACACAACCTAATCAACTTAGCATGCATGCATGCAAGAATTGGTTTTAAAGTTGCTGTTTTGGAAAATGGCCACAAGGGAGCAAGATTTCTTCATGCCCAACTCTGTTCACTGCAGAAAGCAGAGCCTCAGTGAAAGTGGTGCTCCTGAGTGGTGAATAAGGGTGGCAAGTGCCGGGACAAACACCCATACGCTTGTGTCTCACCACCTTTTGTTTTTATTAATTTAGTTTTTAATTTAGTAAGTTGTTTTAAAAATGTTTTGTTTTTGTGTGTGTAGAGAATCTTTTTCAGTTCTATATATGTATGTATTCACTTTGGCTCCTTGTCTCATATAGGTTATCTCAGTGTGTAGACCTCCCTTCTCTACTGTAGGTCCCTGTTGATTGCCTGTTTTATACATATTATTGTGGAATGTTACATAAGCTCTTAACTCATTCCTGCCCCCACCTTTCCCTTTTGGTAATGCTAATTTGGTTTTCTAATTTTGTGAGTCTGTTTCTCTTTTATCAGTTGGTTCATGGGCTTTTCCATCAATTTTCAGCTGCCACTGATAAGTATAATTTGTCTTTTTTTATGTCTAGGTCCGTGTATGTGGCTGCAGTTGGCATTTTCTCATTTTTTCATCACTGAGTAATATGCCATTTTGGGCATGTACCGCTTCTTCTATATGCATTCATCTATCCTTGGATTTTGCTTGTTTCCAAAATCTTGTCTATTGTAAATGGTGCTAAGGTGCACTTTGGGTGCAAGATTCTTTTAGAATTCTGGTGGCCTTTGAATGTACTCTTAGGAGTGTGACTTCTGAAATATATGGTAGTTCTGTTTTTACCTTTTTACTTTATTTTATTTTTAAACTTTACATAATTGTATTAATTTTGCCAAATATCAAAATGAATCCGCCACAGGTATACATGTGTTCCCCATCCTGAACCCTCCTCCCTCCTCCCTCCCCATACCATCCCTCTGGGTCGTCCCAGTGCACTAGCCCCAAGCATCCAGTATCGTAAGGACAATTTCATACTGTTGTCTGTTGTGACTGCTACCATTTAAATACCACTGGCATATAAAATGGTCCCCTTTTCTCCACCCTCACTCTAGCATTTATTGTTCGTAGACATTGGTGATGGCCGTTCTGACTGCTGCAAGGTGATCCTGCTTTGGAATCTTGGTTTGCATGTCTCTGATAATTAGTGATTTTGTGCATCACTTCTTGTGCTTTTTAAAAAATAGTGTCAGTAGTATCTGCCTTTTCTTATTGCTTGACGAAACTCTAGCCTTTTTTAAAAGATTTCTTTTGGAATACTTATCTCTGGAAAATTTTCAGATCAAGTATCTTTATAGCCCAGCCGTTCTGGTGAATGCAAGTCCCGCAAGCCGTAGTTTTCAAATTACTGTTGCAGGAAGCAGACACAAGGTGGCAGCACTTCTTCACCGCCCAGCTCTGCTTACTGTGGCAAACAGAGCCTCAGGGGAAGTCCTGGTTTGGGGTTTTACATTAGAGTACAATGCGCCAGCGGAGAAGGCAATGGCACCCCACTCCAGTACTGTTGCCTGGAAAATCCCATGGATGGAGGAGCCTGGTAGGCTGCAGTCCATGGGGTCGCTAAGAGTCGTACACGACTGAGTGACTTCACTTTCACTTTCCACTTTCATGCCTTGGAGAAGGAAATGGCAACCCACTCCAGTGTTCTTGCCTGGAGAATCCCATGGACGGAGAGCCTGGTAGGCTGCAGTCCATGGGGTCGCACAGGGTCGGACACGACTGAAGCGACTTAGCAGCAGCAGCAACAATGCGCCAGAGGCTACACCCCAAAGCTTGTGTCTTTTCACTTGTCTTTTTTTTTGTCTGTTTAATGTATAGTTTTGCTTGGAGTAGCACTGATATATACAGTGTTTTATGTGTTGTGTACACAATCTTTTACACTTCCACATATACATATATCTATTGATCTTCAAATTATTTCCTCATAGAGCTTATTGTGAAATGTTGAGTAGGCCTCTCTTGGTGTACTATGTCCTTGTTAATTATATATCTTACATGAAATTGTTTCTATTTGTTGATCAATACTTCCTTATTTATCCCTTCCCTGCATCTTTCCTATTTGTTAACAATAATTTTATTATCGACTCCTGTGAGTCTGTTTGGTCAGTTGGTTTCTTGGTATTTTTAGATTTCACCTATAGGTCTTATCATATGATATGTGTCTCTTTATGCTGAGTTACCTTTCTCAGCATGGTTAGAAGTATCCATAGGTCCATGGAGGTTGCTGCCTTTGGTGTTGTTTCATTCTGATGCATGTTCTGTGGTGGACATGTAGCAGTTCCTCTTTATTTCTTTCTCCTTGATGGACACTTTGTTTCCAGATCTTGGCTATGGTACCTGTGCCCCACTGCAGCTTTGGGTGCATGTTTCTTTTCGATTTCTGGTTCTTTTGGGTTATTCTCTTAAGCCAGGGAATATTGGATCATTGGTAGCTTTAGTTGTTTTTTTTTTTTTTTTGAAAGACAGCTGTGTACTGTTCTATCTAGGTGCTGTTAACAGTTTCATCCCCCCTGCACCCTAGGAGGGTGTCATTTTCTCCAGGCCATCTCCACTGTGGATTCTTTGAGGACTCCTTCATGATGGCCATTCAGACTTTGGTGAGGTGACCCCTCAATTGTAGTTTTGCTTTGCATGTCTCTAAGAACTAGTCATTTTTGTGCACAATTTCATGTGTTCTTTTTATTTTTTTTTAACGGTGGTAATAAAAGTGACTTGTTGAAATTGGCTCCTTGAAAGTGGGCCATGTGTTGAAGTTGTTTTGATTACCTTCTTCGGGCCATTTAGTGATAGCAGATGTCATAGCCTGGTTGCCCTTGTGAATATTGTGTGCCCATGAGCGTTGGTTTTGAAGTTGCTGTTTCAGAAAATGGCCACATGGCGGCAGTGTTTCTACATGCCAAGTGGTAGTTACTACAGAAAGCAGAGTCTTAATGGAAGTTCCTGGGTTGTAAATTTTTGTGCAGTGTGCCAGTACAACACCCATAAGCTTGTGTCTTTTTATTTATTTTTTTATAATATAGCTTTTATTTTTTATGGAATAAATTATTTTAAAATGTTGTGTTTAATATAGGTGTAGAGAATCTTTGCCAGTTCTACATGTGTCTATTCATCACGTATTGGTTTTGTACACAGGGTATTACAGAGTGTCGTGTAGACCTCCCTTGCCCTACAGTGGGTCCTTGTTTATCACCTGTTTTATATGTATTTTTGTGGATTTCCTAATATCAACCCCCTAATTGTTACTTTTCCCCATTTTCCCCTTTTTGGGTAACCCTAAATTTGTTTTCTAATTTTGTGAGTCTTTTCTGTTTGTTCACTTGGTTCATGGGCCTCAATTCTATGATTTCAGCAATAATGGTGTTTGTCTTTTGTTTTTTTCTGACCTGCTTCACTCGTTACGATTACAACAAGGTCCATGTGCATCACTGCAGTTAGAATTGTCTCGTTCTTTTTCGTGGCTAAGTATTATGCCACTGTGGACACATCCCACTTCCTCTTTACGCCTTCATCTGTTTTTGGACATTTTGTCTGCTTCTGGATCTTGGCTTTTGGAAGTGGTGCTGTGGGTCACATTTGGGTGCAAATTTCTTTTAAAATAGTGATTGTCTTTGCTGGTCCTCTTAGGAAGGGGACTGCTGGAATGTGTATGGCAACTCTGTTTTTCCCATTGAAAAACAGTTTCATTCAATGGTCTATTTTGGCTTTGACAGTTTATATACCACTGGCAACATAAGAAGGTCCCCTTTGATCCACCTTCACTCTAGTATTTTTTGTTTATAGACATTTTGATGCTGGCTATTCTGAATCCTGGGAGGCGATGCCTCACTGTAATCTTGATTTGCGTGTCTCTCATAGTTTGTGATTGTCTGCATTAGTTCATGTACTTTTTTAAAGAAAATAATGAGTAGTATCTACCTTTTGCTATTGTCTTGATGAAATTCTGCCCTTTGTAAAGTTTTTTTTTTTTAAGAAAATTTACTTGCAGCAAATTTTTATAATAGGTATCTTACAGCCAAACTCTCCTTGTGAATCTTAGTCCCTTTAACCACAGGTTTTAAAAGGCAAAGAAACCAGAGATCAAATTGCCGACATCCCTTGGATTATCGAAAAAGCCTGAGAGTTCCAGAAAAACATCTACTTCTGCTTTATTGACTACACCAAAACCTTTGACTGTGTGGATCAGAACCAACTGTGGAAAATTCTTGAAGAGATGGGAATTCCAGACCACCTGACCTGCCTCATGAGAAATCTGTATGCAGGTCAAGAAGCAACAGTTAGAACTGTACATGGAACAACAGACTGCTTACAAATCAGGAAAGGACTGTGTCGAGGCTGTATATTGTCACCCTGCTATTTAATTTCTATGCAGCGTACATCATGTGAAATGCTGGGCTGGATGAAGCACAAGCTGGAATCAAGATTGCTGGGAGAAATATCAATAACCTCAGATATGCAGATGATACCACCCTTATGGCAGAAAGCAAAGAGGAACTAAAGAGCCTCTTGATGAAAGTGAAAGAGGAGAGTGAAAAAGTTGGCTTAAAGCTCAACATTCAGAAAACTAAGATCATGGCATCCGGTCCCATCATTTCATGGCAAATAGATGGGGAAACAGTGGAAACAGTGACAGACTTTATTTTGGAGGGCTCGAAAATCACTGCAGATGGTGACTGCAGCCATGAAATTCAAACACGCTTGCTCCTTGGAAGGAAAATTATGACCAACCTAGACAGCATATTAGAAAGCAGAGACATTACTTTGCCAACAAAGGTCCATCTAGTCAAAGCTATGGTTTTTCTAGTAGTCATGTATGGATGTGAGAGTTGGACTATAAAGAAAGCTGAGCACCAAAGAATTGATGCTTTTGAACTGTGGTGTTGGAGAAGTCTCTTGAGAGTCTCTTGGACTGCAAGGAGATCAAACAAGTCCATCCTAAAGGAAATCAGTCCTGAATATTCCTTGGAAGGATTGATGCTGAAGCTGAAATTCTAGTACTTTGGCCACCTGATGCAAAGAACTGACTCATTGAAAAGACCCTGATGCTGGGAAAGATTGAAGGTGGGAGGAGAAGGAGACGACAGAGGATGAGATGGTTGGATGGCATCACCAACTGGATGGACAGGAGTTTGAGTAAGCTCCGGGAGTTGGTGATGGACAGGGAAGCCTGGTGTGCTTCAGTTGATGGGGTCGCAAAGTGTCAGACACGACTGAGCGACTGAACTGAACTGAACTGAGTTGCTCAATCATGTCCGACTCTTTGCACCCAGGGATTGGGCTCATTAGGCTTCCCTGTCCTTCACTGTTACCTGAAATTTTCTCAAACTCGTGGCCATGGTGTCGATAATGCCATTGAACCCACCTCATCCTCTGTTGCCCCCTTTTCCTCCTGCTCTCAATCTTTCCCAGCATCAGAGTCTTTTTCAGTGAGTTGGCTCTTTACATCAGGTGGCCATGTATTGGAGCTTCAGATTCAATCCTTCTAATGATTATTCAGGGTTGATTTCCTTTTTAGAATTGACTGGTGTGATCTCCTTGCTTTCCAAGAGACTCTCAAGAGTCTTCTCCAGCACCAGAGTTGGAAAGCGTCAATTCTTTGGTGCTCAGCCTTCCTTATAGTCCAACTCTCACATCTGTACATGATTATTAGATTAAAAAATCCGTAGCTTTGACTGTATAAACCTTTGTTGGCAAAGTGACATCTCTGCTTTTTGATATGCTGTCTAGGTTTATTGCAGCCTTTCTTCCAAGGAGCAGGAATTTTTAAATTTCATGGCAGGTCACCACCTGCAGTGATTTTGGAGCCTTAGAAAATAAAGTCTGTCACTGTTTCCATTTTGCCCCATCTACTTGCCATGAAGTGATGGGACTAGATGCCATAATCTTAGTTTTTTGAGTGTTGAGTTTTAAGCCAGCTTTTTCCACTCTACTCTTTCACCTTCATCAAGAGGATCTTTAGTGACCCTTTGCTTTCTGCCATAAGGGTGGTGTCATCTGCATATCTGAGGTTGTTGATATTTTTCCTGACAGTCTTGATTTCAGCTTGTACTTTATCCAGCCTAACATGATGTACTCTGTGTAGAAGTTCAATAAGCAGGGTGACAGTATACAGCCTTGATGTACTACTTTCTCAATTTGAAACTAGTCCGTTGTTCGATTTCCCATTCTAACTCTTGCTTCTTGACCTGCATACAGGTTTCTTAGGAGTTAGGTAGCGTGGTCTGGCATTCCCATCTCCTTAAGAATTTTCCACAGTTCGTTGTGATCCACACAGTCAAAGGTTTTAGCATAGTCAGTGAAGCAGAAGTAGATGTTTTTCTGGAATCCCTTGCTTTTACTATGATCCAAGAGATGTTGGCAATTTGAAATCTGTTGCTCTGCCATTTCTAAATCCAGGTTGTACATCTGGAAGTCTTTGGTTCACATTATTGTTGAATCTCGGATGGAAGGATTTTGAGTATTACCTTGCTAGCGTGTGAAATGAGTGCAATTGTTGTGGTAGTTTGAACATTCTTTGGCATTCCCTTTTTTTGGGATTGGGCTTCCCTGGTGGCTCAGAGGTTAAAGCATCTGCCTGCAATGCGGGAAACCTGGGTTTGATCCCTGGGTCGGGGAGATCCCCTGGAAAAGGAAATGGCAACCCACTCCAGTATTCTTGCCTGGAGAATCCCATGGATGGAGGAGCCTAGTGGGCCACAGTCCACGGGGTCTCAAAGAGTCGGACACGACTGAGCGACTTCACTTTCACTTTTTTTGCGATTGGAATGAAAACTGAACTTTTCCAGTCCTTTGACCACTGCTGAGTTTCCCAAATTTGCTTGCATGTTGAGTACAGCACTTTAACAGTATCATCTTTTAGGTTTTGAAATAGCTCAACTGGAATTCCATCAACTCCACTATTTGTTTGTAGTATGATTCCTAGGGACAATTGACTTCATGCTCCAAAATGTCTGTCTCTAGGTGAGTGAGCACAGCATTGTGGTTATCCGGGTCATGAAGACACTTTTTTTTTTTTTTTTTACAGTTCTGTGTATTCCTGCCACCTCTTCTTAGTATCTATTGCTTCTGTTAGGTCCATAAAGTTTCTGTCCTTTATTGTGCTCAGCTTGCATGAAATGTTCCCTTGATGTCTCTAATTTTCTTGAAGAGATCTCTATAGTCTTTCCCATTCTATTGTTTTTTGCGATTTCTTTGTATTGTTCAGTGAAGAAGGCTTTCTTATTGGATCTTGCTATTCTTTGGAACTCTGCATTCAGATGAGTATATGTTTCCTTTTCTCCTTTCCCTTTTGCTTCTCTTTTTTCCAGCTGTTTATAAGGCGTCCTCAAACACCCATTTTGCCTTGTTGCATTTCTTTTAAGTTGCTGTTGCAGAAGATGGCCACAAGGCGGCAGCATTTCTGCACAGCCCAGCTCGACTTCCTCTGCAAACAGAGCTTCAGTGGGAGTTGTGGTGTGGGGTATAAATTAGCCTGTAATGTGCCAGATGCAACACCCCAATGCTTGAGTCTCATCACTTCTTGGTAATGTGTCATTTTGCTTGGAGTCACAGAGACATAAAATGATAAATGTGCTGTATGTGTACAGAACTTTTACATTTACACATATACATACATAGAGAGATCCTCATTACTTTCCCATAGCTGTTACTCCACACAGTCTAGTGAGCTCCAAACAATAAACCTATTTCCTCACTGATTATGTATTCATAAGTAATAGTCTGTTTGTTAATTTCAGCCTCCTAATTTGTCTCTTTCCTGCATCTTTCCCCTTTGTTAGATATAATTTTATTTTCTAGTCTTGTGAGTCTGTTACTTTTGAGTCAGCTGGTTTCTTGATATTAATTTTTATATTCTACCTATAGAGTTGGTTCAATCCCTGGCTCAGGAAGATCCTCTGGAGAAGGGAATGGCTACCCACTCCAGTGTTCTTGCCTGGGGCTGCAAAGAATCGGACACAACTGAGCAACTAACAGTTTCACCTAAGTGATGTCATATGATGTCTGTACTTTCGTTCTGAGCTGCCTCTCTCATCCTGCTTAGAGCTAGTTCCATGTAGGTTCCCACCATGGGTGTTAGTTCATTCCGTTTCATGGCTGAGATGTGTCCCATGGTGGACATGCAGCAGTTCCTCTTGTGAACTCATTCTCGATGGACGCTTTGTTTTGTTTCCAGGTTTTTGCTATTGCAGCTGTGGCCCTCAGCAGCTTTAGAGCATGTTTCTTTTTGAATTTTGGTTTTCCCCTGATATTCTCTTAAGCGTTTGATGCAGGGTCATAGGTGGCTCTCGTTTTCGTTTCCAGACCCTGCACGCTCTTCTGTGTAGAGACTGTTAGCGGTTCCCTCCCAGCAGCACTGCAGGAGGCTGCCTTTTCCCCAGGCCCTCTCCACCAAGTGTTCTCTGAGGCTCACTGATGATGGCCTGTCAGACTGGGTGAGTTGAATCCTGGGAGTTTGGATTTGCATACCGCCTGATTTGGGCATTTTGTGCACCATCACACGGGTTCTTTTTTGTTTTAATGGCTGTAAGAAAATCTACTTGTTGATATTCGCTCCTTGAAAGTGGGCCATATGTTGGATTTTTTTAAATTATCTTTTTTTTTATTACCTTTCATTTGTTAGATATGCACTGATGCAATGATTGACCACAGCTGCTGTTTGCAAGTGTCTGAATGTGCTGGGAATTCTTGTTTTGGGTGCTGGGAGCGTATTCTTTGGTGAGGAAGGCATTATGAGATGCATTAATTGAAGAGAGACACTGGGCAAGATAGGGTCCTGTCCTGAGCCTTCCTGTAGAATGGCAGCTGGGCAGAAGTGTTCCTGAGGTTACGTTTATGTTGGTGGTGTTACTTGTGTTTAATGATGGATTTTGAGGACTCTTTGGGTAGCAAGGGAGATATGTTTATAGATTATATGCTTTAGGTCTGGTTCTATTCCCTCCAGAATCTTACCTGTTCTTTTTGTCACTAAGCACCTTCATTTTCCCTTTAGCTCATTGTGACCCAGGCCTACAGATGAATTTGGGCTATATCTCACCCTGATGCTCATATACCCCAGGGTAACCAGGAGTTCCCATTGGAGACTTACCAACCTGTTATTTTCTGGGGAGAAACCATGTGATTTCCCAGTGTCTAGTCCTTGCTTTGTCTATAATACCCCTGAGGTCTTACCATTGCAATAAGGGACCATTTTATAATAAAGGAAGGGACATTATAGTGGTTAACTTTAAAACTGATAGTTGAATAGAACTGTGGTAGATTTTTGTCTCTGAGTATGTGTTTTATGTGTATACGGTTGTTAAGATAACTTTTACTCTTGCTAGCTCAAAATTATTATTGTATGTGTATGTATGTTTGGGTTTATTTCAAGTCCCGCCTTGTTCTAAAAGGATTAAGGTAATTTCTCCCTTCTTTCCATCTCATCACATGAAATAGAATTAAGTATGTCTGAACCACTTTGTGAGGAATGCAGCTCATTTAATTAGCATTGATTTGGAAATTAGAGGACAGGAGAGGATGTCACAGGATGTGGGTCACAAAGGGACTGGAACTGGGAACCAGTTGATGTAAAGTTGGAAAGAGAATCATGGTGATGATGGCCGGTTTAGGACGTGTGGTTGGAGGTGACCAAGTGTCCACTTGTTTCCAGAGGGGATTTAATGCTTCTCCTTTAGCAAAGCCCTGACGCCATGAAGAATGAACTTGGCAGCATCCCTCTGACTGTCAGAATCTCCTTTCTCCTTCTGGGCTGGGTTACTGGCTGTACAATTGCTGGGATCAGCGAGGTGGCAGGCCTGCAAGACTGCTAAAGATTGTGAGAAGTGACTTTGTGATCTTTAAAAATAATACCTTTATTCTGAAAGTTCAAGTGCAGTTTAACATTAATCGAAGCTGTCAGGACAACCTAAAATGTCTCCTCTTTCAAGAAAGCTGATTTTCTTCCCTCAGCTGAAAACTGAGTGATTAATTAGCCTGTCATTATCAAAGAAGATGATAATGTTAGTAGATAACTGCATTTCCTGTTAAGTGGATTACCTTCTGTATTGCATGTGGAGTTCATGTGTATACTTTAGAAACACATTCATCTTTAAACCAAGTCACTGCTGTTAAAGCTGCATGGTGAGATTTTAAGCTTTTTCTTGGTATTTAACTTGGAAAAGTCAGCTCAGAGCCTTTCTGTCTTCATGGGCATCTTAAGGCAGCTTCTTTTGGTGTCCTGATTCTCCACTCCAGTTCTTGCCAACCCCTCTGCCCCTCAGCGAATCTATGGACACACACAGACGTGTCCCCAGCAGAGTCGATTCCTTTCATCCATGAGTGTGCCCGTGTTCAGGCAGTCCGGCTGACGTGTGCCCGATTATGAAAGTCCCGAACACTCCAGTTACTGCTCCCTTTTTCCCTTGGTTGCTTTTGGGCATTTTGGTTACCTCCTCTTTCACCTTCACCATTTGAACTTCAGACTGCAGGTACCTGAGATGACCTTTCCTTCTTCCTAAAATCCCGTTATTCCTAATTTATAATGGTTTCAGCCCAACTTTCCAGATATGTAAGTCCCCTCTCAGCACATTCACACAGTAGGTATTCTTCTTGGCTTCATCTTCTGAAGCAGTGGCTCAGATCTGGACTGGTTGCTCCCACGGCCTCCAGCTCAGCTGCTGTCTTGGGATCTCCCTTAACCACCATCCCATCACCTCTCCTGTGATGATTTCCTTACTTTCCCAGATCCTGGATTTTTTTTTTTTCCTCTCTTGAGTTATGCCCTCATTTTGGTGGAGCATCTACTTCAATTGCTTCATGAGGAAGGGTTCCTCGGCAGGAATCTTTTTGAATCCATGGACGTGTGGAACAGTAAGGACCTAACAGAAGATTAAGAAGAGGTGGCAAGAATACACAGAAGAACTGCACACACATAGAAAGGTGTTAATGACCTGGAAAACTGTGATGGTGTGGTCACTCACTAGGGCTGGACATCGTGGAGTAGGATGTCAAGTGGGCCTCAGGAAGCCCACTTTTTTTTTTTTTTTAATTTTGATAAATTCTAATATTTATTAAATTATAAAGTCTATAATCAAATTACTGTGAAAAAACCTAGTGGAGGTGATGGAATTCCAGCCGAGCTATTCATATTTGAAATCCTAAAAGATGATGCTGTTAAGGTGCTGCACTCCATATGCTCGCAAATTTGGAAAACGCAGCAGTGGCCATGGGACTGGAAAAGGTCAGTTTTCGTTCCAGTCCCAAGAAAGGCAATGCCGAAGAACTCGTACACAGTTGTGCTCATTTCACCTACTAGCAAGGTTATGCCCAGACTCCTTCAAGCTCAGTTTCAGCAATGCGTGAACTGAAAACAGACGTACAAGCTGGGTTTCAAGGAGGCAGAGGAACCAGAGATCAAATTGCCATCATTTGTTGGATCGTGGAGAAAGCAAGAGAATTCCAGAAAAACACCTACTGTGCTTCATTGGCTATATAGTAAAGCCTTTGACTGTGTGGACTGCAGCAAGCTGTGGAAAATTTTTAAAGAGATGGGAAAACCAGACCACCTTACTGCCTCCTGAGAAATCAGTATGCAGGTCAAGAAGCAGCAGTTAGAACCGGACATACTGACTGGCTCAAAATAGGGAAAAGAGTATGGCAAGGCTATATATTGTCACCCTGTATTCAGAGTACATCATGTAAAATGCTGGGCTGGATGAATCACAAGCTGGAATCAAGATTGCCACAACAACAACCTCAGATATGCAGGTAATACCACTCTAATCACAGAAATTGAAGAGGAGCTAAAGAGCCTTTTGATAAAGATGAAAGAGGAGAGTGAAAAAACTGGCTTGAAACTCAACATTTAAACAAGTAAGAATATGGCATCCAGTCCCATCACTTGATGGCAAATAGAAAGGGAAAAAGTGGAAGCAGTGATGGATCTTATTTTCTTGGGCTCCAGAATCACTGCTGACGATGACTGCAGCCATGGAAATAAAAGACACTTGCTCCTTGGAAGGAAAGCTATGACAAACTTAGTGTATTGAAAAGCAGAGATATCACTTTGCTGATAAAGGTATGTGTAGTCAAAGCTATTGTTTTTCCAGTAGTCATGTAGGGATATGAGAGTTGGACCATAAAAATAACTGAGCACTGAAGAATTGATGCTTTCAAATTGTGGTGCTAGAGAGGACTCTTGAGAGTCCCTTGGATTGCAAGATCAGTCTAATCAACCCAAAAGGAAATCAATCCAAAAAGGAAACCTGGATATTCCTTGGAAGGACTGATGCTGAAGTTGAAACTTCAATACTTTGGCCACCTGATGCGATGAGCCAACTCATTGGAAAAGACCCTGATGCTGGGAAAGACTGAAGGCAAAAGGAGAAGAGAGAGGCAGAGGATGAGATGGTTAGATAGCATCACCAACTCAACGGACATGAATTTGAGCACACTCCAGGAGGTAGTGGAGGACAGAGGAGCCTGGCATGCTACAGTCCATGGGGTCGCAGAGTCAGACACAACTTAGTGACTGAACAGCAACAACAACATCTGAAAATGCCCTTATTAGGCCCTCAGGTTTGATTGATAGGCCTAATTGGAGTTAAAGATTGAAATTAATTTTCCCTTAAAAATTTGAAGGCATTGTGTCCCTGTCTTCCACCTTCAGTTTTGCTGTCGAGAATTTCTAGTGTTATGCTATTCTTGATCTTTAGCTTGAAGCCTTTTTTCCCTCCTTGGAAGCGTGTGCTAGCTCCTTTTTAATCTTCAGTTTTCTGAAGTTTTACACTTCTCCCTCCAGAGATAAGAGCTGCAGCAAATTTTCATGCCTTTGGGGGTTCTATAGCGCAAATTGGATTGCTTCTTGACTTGCTACTGCTTTCTTTCTTGCGCATACTTTTCAGTTTCAAATGATTTTTTTTTTCTTTTTTCTGCAGTCTGCTTCTCTTTTTCTCTTGCTCTTGAGGCTTCTAAGAAAATGACCATAAAAAACTTTATTGTGATTTTAGTGAGGTGTTTGGCGGGGGGAGCAGAGCCCTCCATTGCTCTCTCTTTGCCTGGAAGGCTACCCATTTGCTCGTCACCCAGCTCTGCTGTGGCTTTTTGCCCCCACTCCAAGTGGAGACAACCCCTTCCCCCCAGAAAGACCACTCACAAGCTCTTGTCCTCCAACCCCACCTTTGCGGGCCCTGTCCGAAGCATTTGCTCATCAAGCAAAAGTAATCGGATTGATTACTTCTTTTTTTCCCAGTCTAATCCACTAGCAAGGCATGTGCCTAAAATATAGCTTCAACGTATCGTTGTCCTTAGGTATCTAGTCGAGTGCCTGGCACACAGGAGGCATTCACTGGTACATGGGCGGATGAGTGATGTCAATAGGAAGCCAGGAAAATTGTTAAAATTGTGGACTCTCTTAACATGTTCTGAAAGACAGTCTTTGAAAGTAAAGGCAGGGCGACTGTTCTAGATTAAAAGATATTTTATAAAGGCCTGGTTACAAGTGCTATACAGAATCCTTGATTGGATTCCATGTTTGTTTTTTTTTTTATTTATAGATAGCTAGAAAGGATACTGGGCTTCTCAGATGGCACTAGTCATAAAGAACCCCCCTGCCAATGCAGGAGACATAAGAGACCTGGCTTCAATCCCTGGGTGAGGAAGATCCCCTGGAGGAGGGCATGGCAATCCACTCCAGTATTCTTGCCTGGAGAATCCCATGGACAGAGGAGCCTGGTGGGCTACAGTCCATGGGGTCGTAAAGAATTGGACACAACTGAATGGACATAGCACATAAAGGATACTATTAGGACATTTGGGGAAACTTGATGGATTATAGGTAATGTTGTATCAATGGTTGTTATGATTATGTGGGAGGATGTCCTTGTATTTAGAAAATACAAGTTGAGGGCTTTCGGGATGATGTGTTATGTTACCTGCAACTTGTTTTTCACATGGTTCAAAAGCAAAAAAAAAAAAAAAAAAGCTTATTTCTAGAAGGAAGAAGGGAGAAAAAAAATGTAGCACAAAATTAACCATGCGTGAATATAGCTGAGTGGAATGTGGGTTTTCATTTTGCCCTTCTGTCTATTTTACTGTAGGTTTGAAAAATTTTCGAAATAAAAAATTTAGAAAAAAACAGTGGAAAAAAAAAAAGAAAAGAAAAAAACAGTGGAGAAGAATTTAAGGAAAGATATTTCAGGGATATTTTTAAGCCCCAAAATGCTGAAATTAATTTTGAAGCATGATGTTAAATATAATAAAGCATAAGGATATATGTGTGTGTGTGTGTAGTTAATCAAATGAAATAGAATTAAGGCCTTTCTGGAAAAGTTACCTCTTAAAAATTTGGCCTGAAAGCCTGTGACTCACCCACCAGGGGGCAGTGCAGGAGCGTCATTCTGTGCACTGCTGAGCGCTGTGGATTTCCCCCACATAACTGTTTCCACAAGAGGTCGCTCTTCTCTGCACAAAACATTTTCAGGATTCTTAGACCACTTTAAAGGAGAATATGGATAGTTACACTGCTTCCCGTTTCTTTCTTCCCACTCCGATCTGCTTCTGAGTTCTGTGGATTTTTGCCTTGGCTCCTCTGCTTCGTGGAGTAAAGACTTAATGGAAGGGTCTGGATAAGAGGGGTGCAGATGCGCTCTCCTGTGTGTGCTTCAAAGGCCAAGAGTGCATTTGTCTACTCCTACCCCAGGAATTCAGTCTTTTTATTACAAACTGCCAAATCATGGTCCTACTGAAGTTCATCTTTAGATTTCCTAGGATGTGTTGAAATTCTAGGAATTCCACTCAGCAGTTTTACCTCTCTTAAAGCTGTGATGTGGCTCCTTACTGAGTGATTCAGATATATATAGCTCAGACGGTAAAGAATCCACTTGGAATACAAGAGAGACAGGTTCGATCCCTGAGTAGGGAAGATCCCCTGGAGAAGGGAATGGTAACCCACTCCAGTGTTCTTGCCCAGAGAATCCCATGAGGTGGTTGACTTAGAAGGACTGTCTTTCTGTGCAGTTAACCAAGAAAGATGGCTTAGTGTAAATGTTGTAGAAAGTTACCCAGCAGATTAAATGGTTAGCCTGTGGTGAGTGATTGTTCTTTCATTTAACATGTACTCAGTGCCTGCAGACCCAGATTGCACTGCTGGACTAGAATTAAAAACCACAAGAGTCAGACTCCAAAGCTGCTTATAATAGGCAAACGGGATAGAGTAGCCCCAGACAGATTTATCAGGGTGCTCAGAAGAAGTGCTGACTTCAGATATAAGCAAAAGTGCTCTGGGAGGGGGAGGAGGGAGGGATGTTACTTGCTCTGTCTTGGCTCAAAACAGAGTGCTGTCTAGAGATCCTCCAAGGCCAAACCTAGCATCAGGACACCACCAGCCTGTCTGGACAGCTTGCTCTGACCTTCCCCGAGTGAGCGAAGCGCCCTTCATGTGCTGTCATCTGTGCAGTTCAGACCTCAGTAATACGCGCTTTTCGTGCTGGTTCCTCTGCATGCTCTCCTGTCCTGAGGACAGAGGCTGATTACTCATAGGTTGGTGTATTTTCCCCACTCTGGTTCCATTCTGGTCCCATGGGTGCCTTTTTTTCCCTCTGGGCACTCTCTTTTTCCCTCTTTTTTGAAGTCTTTTTCTCAAGTACAATGACATAGACTTGCTAATATCTTAAAAAGTAAAGCAAAGCCAAGTAGCCCTCACTGAGTGCCTTTTTCTGTGTTGTACCCTTCACTGTGTTAGGTGTTTCCTAAGCATCTTCTCCGTTAATCTTGTTCCTCTAACAAACTCGGCCAGCTTCTTCGCTGTTCAAGTCTTTGCACTCACTGTTTCCTTTCCTGGGAACCTGTTTTTCCTCAAGTGCTCAAGAAGGTGGTTTCCTTTTCCCCTAACAAACGTGTAGTTTACAGGCTCTTCTTCTGTGGCTGAGTTTACTAGGCTGGTGACCCCGCTTTCCTCTCTGTGGTGGGTAGGGTCTTGGGGGGAACTCACTGAGGCCAGCCTGAGAACTTGGACCTCTTCCCTCTCGCTGGGTCCCTGCCCTTCCAGCTGCTCCTCCAGTGCATCCTGGTCACTGGATGTCTTCTTTTACTTTACTAATTTATTATAATTGCTCTGTTTCATCCTCATGATAACTGATACTTTCATCTAGACTCTATTTCTCCCTAGAAGACGAGGGATTCAGTATTTTGGTTAGTTTTCCCCTTAAGCATGGGCTAACCCACCATCTTTTTTTTTTTTTAATTAACATAATTGTATTTATTTATTTATTTTGGCCGCTCTGTGTGGCATGCAGGATCTTAGTTCCCTGACCAGGAATCGAACCTATGCCCCTTGCAGTGGAATCAGAGAGTCTTAACCACTGGATAGCCAGGGAAGTCCCTAACCTATCATCTTTTAACATACAGATTTGTTCTTTATAATCTGAAAGTCTAGATCATACCTTTGTAAACAGATATACACTTAATTTAAAAACTCATCCGTTTTTACAGCTTTAGTATTAAAACGATATAACCAAGTTCTCATCTTTTGTTATGGGGCTTCCCAGGTGGCGCAGTGGAAGAGTCCACTGGCCAATGTAGGAGATGCAAGAGATGCGAGTTCAGTCCCTGGTTCAAGAAGATTCCCTGGAGTAGGAAATGCCAGCCCACTCCAGTATTCTTGCCTGGAGAATCGCCATGGACAGAGGAGCCTGGTGGGCTACAGTCCATGGGGTCACGAAGAGTTGGACACGTCTGAGCACATGTGTATCTTCTATTATACATATCTTCTATTATAAAATCTTACCTTAAAAAATCTTCTCCAACCTTCAAGGCTCAATTTAAGTCCTAAGTCCTCTGAGGTTTTCTGCACCTTTAGTACCTAACATTAATCTTTCCTGCTCTCAGTACCTATACTTCAGTTTGGCCATTAATCTAAAGAATCTTATTTGTTATTTAATTGCTTTGTCTATCTGTGTCTTATGTGACTGATGAGATGGTTAGATGCCAGTTGATGGTGGCAATGTGTTCTTAATTTTTGCAGTGTTTGAAAAAGAGTCAATTTAAAGGGCTTTTTTGAAGCAAAATATTATAAATATATTTTTCCTAATGGAGTTTTATGTATTTTCTTAAACACAGTATAAAAATTATTCATCTGGTTTGGGTTTTCTGAAAAGCATTTTCTTTGACTATAGGATTTTTTTTCTGTATATTTGGTATTCATTTTATTCTCAGTATTCATTTAAGAAGACTGATGTGTTCAGGTATAATGCTCCAAGGAAGTGTTTCAGAAAATAAAGAATATTAATTATTTCCTGTAGCTTATCTATAAAAAGCCATTTCGGAAAGTACATTCATTTTAATTTTTTATTGGGACTTTGCAGCTGATTTTTACAGTTGCTGTATTAAAGTCATTTTTAGTCTTCTACAGAAAATGTATAAAGGTTTATTTGATAAAATATCAATATTTTAATAGCTATAATTGTCTAAGCATTCCTAATTATGTGTTGAGCTTTCTAATTCTTACCAGAGCTGCTGTTTCCTGGCAAAGTTTAAACATCAGTCCCCAATCAGTTAGGTTAATCTCTGTATAATATAATTAAATTCATCTGACCTGGTTACTGGGTACATTTTAAATATCAGACTGCTAATCATGACACCACGACGAATATTTCAATTTTAAAGTTGACCTTTTAGAATCAGCCTTTCTTTAATCTGCCAGTTGTACTTAACAGAAATATTTCTTTTAAAAAGTAACCTGACTTAATTCATGTATTTAATGAGAAAAAAAACCCAATTTATTATAAAATGTGTATAAGGCAAGCTGTCTTAAAAAAACTAATGACATTTCTTTTTCTTTATAGAGATACTTCCTAGTTGGGAGCAATCATGCAGAAACGAAATACCGTGTTTTGAAAATTGACAGAACAGAACCAAAAGATTTGGTTATCATTGATGACAGGGTAAGTATCTCAACAACCTGAATACAGACAGAAACCTTTGTACTTCTTGTTTAACGGATATGAAATATCCTTACAGCTTCTAGTGATGTATACTTTTTTTAATCATACGTCTAAATATGACAGTTTTTCATGGTTGGCTAGAATTTTTAATCTCTAATCTGGTTTCTAAAATTACTGAAGTCAGAAAGTTTGCCAGAATTACACTTTGCCCTTCATTTTGATTTTTTACGAAGCAAACTCTTTGGATAAGATAATGAATATATTTTCTTAAAGGGGTGCCATTTTAAGGATCTGATATAACTCTCAATTTGCAGCCACCAAAGAGATTATTTATTCTTCTTCTTTAATATGAAGCTCCTTGAAGTCAAAAAGGACTTCTCTACTGCAGACTTGTTATTATACTGCTAAAAGTGATTGGTAGGGTCACTTCTGATGACTTGCTAGAGAAATGTTAAGCTATTCTTATCTACGTGTCATATTATTCAGAGTTGGGACTTAATTCAGGTTGCACAAAAATATGAGGCTTTTAGTCAAAAGAGAAATATAGTAAGGTGGAATTGAACAGTTAATTTTAACTCTCAGGTGAGAGCAGCTAACACTTTGTGGTGAAGTTCCTGTCTGAATATTTCTGAATCTGTGTGGATTCCTGGTTTTTCAAAGGTATCAATAGCTGTAGTTTGGAACTCATTTTCACTAAGCTCTTTGGAAAACTAATTTCTATGTTATAATAATTTTGGGTATATTGTATTTTGTGACTTCCCATACTCTTGGGTATCATGGTCCTCCTTCGCCCACACACATAGCATCTGGCAGTATTTATTAATACGATGTAATGATACTTGGCTTTACTTGTGGGTAGGAGTGGCTGATTGGGGCTCTCTTTGAGAATCTAAGAAAAGCTATGGGCCTTCTCACAAAAATACACATATGCACATATCACCAAAACTTTGCATACAATTTTAAGGAGTTTATAGATTTCTTGAAACTTGTCTGTGGATTCCTCATACCTCTGAATCTCTGATCCAGAAGATAAGGTTTTGGTATACCTTTTAAGTACAGCAATGTGTGATCCAGTAACCACCCTTAATTAACTCCTAATGTGAAAAAATTTGTTGGCTTTTTAAATTGTAGCTTAGTCCTGCACTTTTATATACTTCTCTGTGAGATAGCTAATGATGTAAAGCTGTAGGAAACTTTTAATTTTCAGAGGTAAATAAATAATGAATCTAAAAATCAAACACAACCTTACAGATTAATTTGCTTATTTCTAGCATGTATATACTCAACAAGAAGTGCGAGAACTTCTTGGGCGCTTGGATCTAGGAAACAGAACAAAGATGGGACAGAAAGGCTCCTCGGGGTTATTTCGAGCTGTTTCAGCTTTTGGTGTCGTAGGTAAGAAAGGTGCCTCCCTCTTTCAACCTCTTTTTTTTTTCCCCCTATATAGACTACTTGATAGTTTGCAAGGCTCATATTTATATAGGTTTGTAAATGTGACCCACCTTCTGTGTCTTTGGTTATTTAAAACTGAATCATCTATCAACCAGGTATCAAACAGCCTTTATATAATATCTGCTATATGCCCAGGACTGTGCTCAGTTTTGTATAGGATATGAACAAATGTAGCGATGGTTTGGACCTCTAAGGAGTCTGGCTTGTCAAGAAATGAAAAAGTGAAAATTGGCTTGGACTTGTAAACGTCAGCTGGAAAAACAGATACAGGTAAAACCAGCTTTTAAATTAGAGGAGTTTCTCTCAAGGACATGCTGCAGTGTAAAGTGTCACAAGCCCCTTCTCTGAGCGACAACTGCTTTCTTACTCTCAGAGAAACTTTGTTCTCTAAAATCACAGAGAGTCGGAAACTTTGCTCTTTAAAATTGTGTCAGTGAGAGAGAACATCCCCCTGTCGCCTGGATGATCTAAGTCATTTTGACGCAGAGAGGCAGCCTCGGTTGACAAGGCGAGCGCCGAGCTTCAGATAAGGGCTTTCTGGACGCAGCCGACTGTAGCTCTGTACACTTTATTGCTTTCAAGGAAATGAGACTCCGAGTCCGCTTCCCAGTCCAGACCTGATGTTTATCTCTTTACATTCAGTCTTCCTCTGGTTTGAGCCTCTTCATTTAAATTTTACCTAATCTCTTTCCCAAATCCTATAATAACGCCTTTACGTATTCATGAACAAGCATAGCAATGGCCTTGGCCTTTAAAGGAGTCCATGCTGCAGCTTGTGGGGCATTTCGGACATGCCCTGCGGTTCTTCTGGTGCGTCGTCCCTCGTGACAGTGGGTCAGAAAACCTATCTTTGCTCCTGGACTTGTCCCAGGGAGTCTTAGGATGATTGGATTGGACGGGGGCGGGGTGGGGGTGGGGGGGCTGGGGGGACAAAACCCAGTGCCCAGGAAACAACTCCAGGACTGGAATTTGGATCCCAGTTGTGTAGTCAATAGTAAATGCTGGAGATTGCGTAAGAGATAGACTACTTGGACCTGGAGTGGCCAGGAAAGATTTCCTGGAGAAGACAAGACTCAGGCTGGACCCTGGAGGAGAAGCAAGCTTGGGATGGATGTGGGGAAGGGAGGGGAGAGCTCCAGGAGGGGTGACGGCAGAAGCACCGGCATGAAGATGCCCACGGGTCCTGGAATGCTGGCAAGCGGTTGGTGAGGCCAGATCACTGGGGCCTTGGCAGCCAGGCAGAGGGCAGTTGTGTTTCAGCTTCCCTGTTGGCATGGCCGTATTTCAAGTCTTCCCCCCACCGCCCCCCAACACAAAATTATCTTTCTGCTTCTTAAAGCTGCTGAACTGTCTATAATATTTACTGAGTGGTGTCTGTAGATGTTAACCAAACTAATATGGACTGACCTGTGCTATATAGTTTCATAGTCTTAGGTTCATTTTTCTGATTAGCACTTTCTATTTGGTGAATGTGTACTTGTTGAGACTTTGATTATGCATATTCTGCGGTGTTTGAAGTTTGTTTTTCTCCATGTGCTCTCATAGCCCTTCATGGGGAATCCCTTTAGGTCCATTTTGTGTCTTAGGCAGCTGCCAGGGGAGGTCGAGAGTGGTCGGTATGATTAGTTTCTTCTGCATAGGACTGGAGCCTTCTGTGTACCTTCTGCTTAGTCTGGACAAATCCCTTGAGGTTTCATGTTTAATGGATGAGTGTTTAACGGATAACATTTAATGGATAACATGTGTGTGTTAGTGTATGTCAGGTGAGTTCATGTGTTTCAATTCCATATATTCCATACATGTAAATTCCACTTTAAGTGTTACTTAACTCTTAATCAAAGAACTTAATCAAAGAAAAAAATCTAGAAATAAAGTGTCTTAAATACATTAGGCTTAATCAGATACTTAATAGGTTAAACTCATTTCTTTAAATACTAATACTTTCTTACAGCTTTTGAAAAAATGTAAATTTCCTAAGGTATATGTAATATTGAATGCCTAATTAGTCAGAGTTAAATATTCAAAATTGAACCTTCCTTGCTAATTAAGTATAATGAGTTGAAGATCAGTTGTGGGTGTGTGTGCTAAATTACTTCAGTCACGTCTAACTCTTTGCGACCCTGTGCGCTGTAGCCTGTCGGCTCCTCTGTCCATGGGATTCTCCAGGCAAGAATACTGGAGTGGGTTGCCATGTCCTCTTCCAGGGGATCTTCCTCACCCAGGGATTGAAGCCGGGTCTCTTATGTCTCCTGCATTGGCAGGCGGGTTCTTTACCACTAGCACCACCCGGGAAGCCCATTGAACTCTATTTTAAAATAGCTGCCCTTGGGTATTTTGGAGTTGTATTGGATAGTTTGCTTTTTACATTAAGTGGCCTCTAGATGCTTTCCTCGGAGAAGGCAATGGCACCCCACTCCAGTACTCTTGCCTGGAAAACCCCATGGATGGAGGAGCCTGGTAGGCTGCAGTCCACGGGGTGGCTAAGTCGGACACGACTGAGCAACTTCACTTTCACTTTTCACTTTCATGCATTGGAGAAGGACATGGCAACCCACTCCAGTGTTCTTAGCCTGGAGAATCCCAGGGATGGGGGAGCCTGGTGGGCTGCCGTGTGTGGGGTCTCACAGAGTCGGACATGACTGAAGTGACTTAGCAGCAGCAGATGCTTTCCTGGATTTCGCAGGGGGCACTAGTGGTAAAGAACCCGCCTGCCAATGTAGGGGATGCAGGAGACGTGGGTTCGATCCCTGGGTCAGGAAGATCCCCTGGAGGAGGGCATGGCAACCGACTCCAGTATTCGTGCCTGGAGAATCCCATGGACTGAAGAGCCTGATGGGCTACAGCCCATAGGTCGCAAAGAGCTGGACACGACTGAAGTGACTTAGCATGCATGCACGCATGCAGATGGTGTACTCTGTTACTTTAATGGTACTTTGATCATTCTTCACTGTTCTGGGCATATTTGCTTTTAGCAATATTCCTTGCCTCATTTTAAATTTATTGATAACTAAGCTTGTAAAACCATAGCTTTATTTTAATCCACAGATAACCAAGTTTATAGCCAAATAAATACTCATTTTATACACAGCTATTAATAAACTTCGGATGAGGACTGAAGATATTGCCATGTTTCTCTTAGGTGGCATTCTTAGATATTGTGGTACATTTCTATCACAATTTGAGGCCCTTTTGAGACTCTCCTTGGATGGTGAAGTCACAACAAGGTTGACTTGCCAGTAAAGTGACACAGTAATGTGCTAAGTAAGCATTTATTACTTTCGTGGAAATGCACTTTATTTATTCTAATTCAACCATGCTTAGAATCTTTGAAGAGTAAATAAGGACATAATAAAAGGCTATGATTTGTCTAGTATTGGCTAGACAGATGAGGGCTACTGAAATAGCAAAACACAAAATAAGGGCAGCTGAAATAACAAAACACAAAATATTTAACCTTGGAAATATATGTAGTCTGATTGTCAGAATAAGACATGTGTGGACGGACTTGAATGGTGGTCTTCTGTTCTGCGGCCGAAGTATTTTCTCTCTCAATTTTTTCAGCATGCCCAATTTGTGAGTAGTATTTTTGCTGGACTGTTTAGAACTGTTACCATGGTTTAATTTAATTCACAGTCTATAAGAATCTAAAGCTATGCTTCTCAACTGTCTGCAGTAAAGGACCAGTCTTTTTTCCAGCAGTGTGTCAAGATCAACACAAGAGCCTAAATGGGCATAACTTGTCATCAGCCTGGACCACATGTGACTCACCACATAAGTTCATAATATCCAAACTAGTCTTGTCTGTTCCAGGCAGGCTCGTTGATGATGAACTCTGATGTTCCTGAGCCCTCCCTTTCAGTTCGTTTGCGTTTCTTTCCATGGACGGCTACTGAAAGCTCATGGACTGTCTGTGGTCCCTAGACATGGATTGGGCCTGCCCTGTAGCTGTGGTGCCCATTTGTGACTTGTTCCATTGTGGCTTGACAGCCAGGAGGTTTGGGAGACCACCAGACAGGTCGTGAGCATTGCTCACCTAGTTTTGTTTTTTTAGTTTTTAAGCTCCTGCCTGTGACACACTACAGAAGGCAAATCTGCAGAATCAGAAAATCAATCAGTGGGCGCCAGGTGCTGGGGGTGGGAAGGGTGGATGGACATCGGAGGAGCCTGAGGGGGTGTTTTTGGAGTGATGGGAATATTATGTTGACCTCAGCAGTGGTTCCAAGAATGTGTGAAAGTGAAAAGTGTTAGTCGCTCTCACTCAGTTTGTGATGCGATCCTGGGATGTTTGGGTGGAGGCCTGTAGTCCTTACTACTCTCAGTACTCTGACCATCTAGTTCCTTTTGGTATATGTCCTTTTTCTGCCTGTGTCACCAGTGAGAGGAAACGCTTGTAAGCTGCTAGTAGGCTGAAGGGGAGTGGTAGAGTAAGTGTCTTCATAGTAGACTACATGATGGGCTTGGTTGCTCTTTAGAGCAGCACCCTTAGAAACAGATTGCAGAGTCAAGAGGAGGGGAAAACGGCAATGCCGTGGGCCTCGACTCGTGAGGGACGATAGACTTGGTGTTAGAGTGTCACTTCGGTCCCTTGTGGTTTTTGATACGTCTCTGTCAGAGTGCAGAGAGGCTCTGAAGACAGTGACGAGCTGACAAGGTGACCCAACAGGATACTGCCCTCTTCCCTGTTGGTGAGCCTGTGGGATCCTCTCCAGCCCCCAGAACGCCACAGCACTCCATCCTCTCACACTGCCCCTTTTTATTTACTTTGCTTGGTGTCCATCACAAACGACACAGCCGGCCTTCTCTACTTGGAGAAAAAGAAGTCACTTTTGCATGATGACCGTCGTCTAGGCTTCTGGGAAGAACTTGGGGAAATTGGTCTGGGATCAGAAGTGCATAGAATGAAGATGAAAAAACTTGTCCTGGTTTCTCATGTGTTAAAATGATGATGAGGCTGACTTTTGACAGAGGTCTGTGCCAGACTGAAGCCTTTTAACTGTTGGCTGTATTTGATGGGAACCTTTAAAAAAAAAAAATGAGTGACATTTCCAATTAGTAGTAAAAAGAAAATAATCTCATAATATGCAAAAAGCACTTATGCTGGTAGAGAGTGTTCTTTTGTACAGTATATTTATTAAAAATATAAAGGGATATGTAGGATGAAATAGTCTAGAACTGAAAACATAAAATTAAAATTCAATTGGAATGCAGGTTGGGGGAAATTATCACAGAGAGGTTTTTTCCTTATATAAAAAATACATAACAAGAACAAAAGGAAAACTGATTTGTCTTGGAAATATTTATTACTTAAACTCAATTAGATTCCCTTTTTGGGTTTTTATGCTGCTTCCAGGACCCTTGATTTTGTAGGTTTTGGCCTTCCTAAAGGATAACTGCTTCCTAACTTGCTTTTAATGAGATTGACATTAAGCTTTATTTCCTATTTTATGTCCTTCAGCTTTAGTCAGGGAATTTTGAGCTAGTCTACAAGTGAAAGTAGCCAAACATGACATGAAAGTCATGTTTGACTCTTTGTGACCCCATGGACTGTAGCCCACCAGGCTCCTATATCTGTGGAATTCTCCATAATACTGGGGAGTGTGTTGCCATTTCCCTCTAGTGGGGAGGAGCACAAATGAACATTTTAAAAAAATGCACTTTGTGGCTCTCCAAAATATTTTAATAGCAGTAACGTGGTTCATTTGGAGAAGGCAATGGCACCCCACTCCAGTACTCTTGCCTGGAAAATCCCATGCGCGGAGGAGCCTGGTAGGCTGCAGTCCATGGGGTCGCTAGGAGTCGGACACAACTGAGTGATTTCACTTTCACTTTTCACTTTCATGCATTGGAGAAGGAAATGGTAACCCACTTCAGTGTTCTTGCCTGGAGGATCCCAGGGATGGGGGAGCCTGGTGGGCTGCCGTCTATGGGGTCACACTGAGTCGGACACGACTGAAGCGACTTAGCAGCAGCAGCAGCAGCAACGTGGTTCATTAAAATCCTTATGGTATCTTTCAGTTAAGTATTTTGGCTCATTTACATTAATACGTTCAATTACTAATCTCAACTAAGAATAACACGGCAGAGACTATGGGTATTTGCCAATTCTAGAGCAAAAATTTATAGCCCCAAGATTCTAGCTCAGACTTTATAGAGTGCAACACTCGGAGAGAGAGAGAGAGAGGGCAAGTGCAAGTGGGACTCCCACACGCACACACAGGAAAGTTAGTTTTGAAAAAACATTAGGCTGTATGTGTAAGAGCCTTGGCTGAGTTTTTCTTTCAGTGCTTTGAATAAGTTGCCCCACAGCCTTCTGGCCTCCGTTGTTTCTGGCAGGAAGTCAACTGTGTGTGACCATTATCTGACTCCCGCAGTGAGTGAGCTGGGGTGACGGGATCCGGTATCTGTACTGGGGTAGAGCCTCACTCTACAAGTAAGAGCCAGTAGAAGAAAGGAGCCCCTGGTGTCAGGTGTGCTTGCCTGGAATAAAGAATTTGTAGCACAGAGCTGGAGGGGATGAGAAACGCTGGTGGCCTGCACCTCCTGAGCAGAAACCAGGGCCCTAGACTGAGAGCTGGGGAGGGGAGAGCGGGTACTGTCTTTGGGGACACCTGTTGGGAAGTAGACACCCGTTACACTGAATTGGGAGAAGGGGATAGGGAAGGAAGCAAGCTATGGTTCGGATGCCACAGACTGGCTGATCTTTCCAAGATCTGGTAGATTGTTTTGAATTAATGTTTCTCCATTTGCTGTATGCCATTAGGAGAATTTCCAGAAACTCTCAGTGTTTTGTTTTTATAATTTTCACCAGTCACTGGGGAGAGGGTCTGCTGAGCTCCTCACATAGCCGGTTCACCAATATGGTGTACTAACGCATATATATGGAGTTTAGAAAGATGGTAACAATAATCCTGTATACGAGACAGCAAAAGAGACACTGATGTATAGAACAGACTTTTGGACTCTCTGGGAGAGGGAGAGGGTGGGATGATATGGGAGAATGGCATTAAAATACGTGTAATATCATATATGAAACGAGTCGCCAGTCCAGGTTTGATGCACGATACTGGATGCTTGGGGCTGGTGCACTGGGATGACCCAGAGGGATGGTATGGGGAGGGAGGAGGGTTCAGGATGGGGAACACGTGTATACCTGTGACGGATTCATTTCGATATTTGGCAAAACCAATACAATATTGTAAAGTTTAAAAATAAAATAAAATTAAATAAGCAGGGTGACAATAAAAAAAAAAAAAGAAGTGTGCCCCTCTCCCTCCCCCCAACCACCGAGAGAATTCATTTTAACTCCCAAAGCAAAAGTTCTGGGAGCCAGAACATTTTTAACCAAGACTGTATGGTAACTAGTGTGTAGTTGGGATTTTAGCGTTACTGAACCTTAACACGTATGGTCTTCTTATAATCAAATTGTTCAGAGTAGTATTTTTAAGTGAGATAAATATTTCTAGAGAATAATTCTAAAACAGCTGAAAATTTGTATGGCTGTAAATCAGAGAAATAATAAAGCAGGAAATATGTCAAAGTCTTTTAGCCTTTTAAATATGTATCTGAAAGCATTGCTAAGTTTAGGAGATGTATTTATCTTTCTGTTTTGTTGTTGTTGTTGTGTAGGTTTCGTCAGGTTTTTAGAAGGCTATTATATTGTGTTAATAACCAAAAGGAGGAAGATGGCAGATATTGGCGGTCATGCAGTATATAAGATTGAAGATACAAATATGATCTATATACCCAATGATTCTGTGCGGATTAGTCATCCTGATGAAGCTAGGTATGTACTGACAGTAACTGCTGTTTTTGTATCTGTAGACCAATTGAAAATCAAAATATAGTCGATAGATTATAAATGTTAAAATGTAAATACAGGCTCAGAATGCTACAGCTTTTGTTCAGGCGCTATTGAAGACCCTGCATTATGATAATTGATTTGGGCAAGAATCAATAATGGCTGCTAAAACCATTAGATGAGAGGTTATTGTTGACATACTGTACTTCATGAATGTCTCAACATACTGTACTTCATGAATATTTTTATTATTTACAAAGAGAAAAAAATGATAAACACACTTAACCAAATGATCAAACTTGGCATCACCAATAATGAGACAAAACGGACATTATTTGCCTCTTAATATGAAGCAGTGGGAAGGACACCACTAGCCTGTGTAGTTTTCTTACTAAAAATATTTAAATTGAATCTAAGCATGATAAAAATATTTAAATTGGATCTAAGCATGAGGAAAATAATCAGACAAATCCATATGTGGGACTTTCTGTAAGACAACTGGCCCAGACCCTTCAGGAATGTCAGTGTCGTGAAATACAGGAAGAGCCAGAGAGTAAGATTTTAGAATAAACATGACAAAGTGCAGCACTTGAATTTCTGTTGGATCCTGGGTTAAAATATGTGCACAATGTGTACACACACAGGCACAGAGCTTTAAAGGACTTCACTGGAATGGTTTTATATGAACTATATACTAGAAGTATCGGATCAGTGTTAAATTTTGAGTGTATAGTGACATTGTGGTTATTTAGGAGATTATCCTTGTTCATAGTAGTTGCGTAATATTAAGATATATAATTTTAGGACTGTCATCATATCTGCTTCTTACTGTAAATGGTTTAGAAAAATAAAATGTACTTGTGTATTTAAAGACAGAGAATGTATGTATGTATAAGGAGAAATATTTAACAGTGAATTCAGGTGAAGGACATACTGCTATTCATTATACTATTTCCCCGCACCCCTAATTTTTCTATGCATTTGAAAGCTTCAAAAAGTTTTTTGGGGAAATGACTGGAAACTTGGGCGTATGGGGAAAGACTGTTAATAAATAATACATTGATAGAGAAAATGCTAGAATTGGTTTGATATTATAAAGACTCAAAATGGAACAAAGTTAGGCATGTTTGAATTTTTAGGGAAGATAGCAGCTTAGGTTTTAATTACACTTTGTACCTTTATAGTGTTGTTCTAGAACATGAACCAGAATTTAAAGGTGAGGTGGTTTTCTTGCTTAAAACCTTCTTAGATAGTGGTTTTCTGGAACTTTGTGACACTATCTTTGATGTTTGGAAGTGGGGTAAAAAAATAATTTTGTTTCAGACAAGAGTAAGAGTTTAGCAGATAAAGTTGAATTTTGTCTTATACTAACTGAAAAAAATTATTTCATGTAGTTTTCTGTCATTTTTTCCCAGTTTTATTGAGATAAAATTGACATATACCACTGTGCAAGTTTAAGGTGTTCAGCATAATGATTTGACGTATGTATATTGTGAAATGATGACCACGATAGGTGTAGTTAGCATCCATCATCTCATAAAGACACAATAAAAAGAACATTTTTTTTCCTGTGATGAGAACTTTTAGGATCTACTCTCTTAACTTTCATATATATCATAGCAGCGGTAACTGTAGTCATCATATTGTTAACTATAGTAATCATTTTTTTAAGGTATCTACGAATATTCCAAAATGTGGACCTATCCAGCAATTTTTACTTTAGGTAAGTTTGAGCTTAGTTTTACTCCTGTCAGTCTCTTAAATGTTTATATTATTTCCTACAGGGTAAAAAGAGAATCAGAGGACACAGTAGTACTTTGATTATTCTTTTTTAAAAAAATAGCCAAATCTTTTCATCTGAAATAATATAAATACAAGTATTCCTCCTTTAAAAAATCTAATTTTTGAAATTTTGAATGGATAAATTAAATGGTAATTATTCTTACTATGAACAATCATCTTTTCATTATGATTTTAAAGAAATACTTTTATTTTGTAATTTTTTTTGAGTTTGAAGATATTTATACTTCTGAAGTTTTCAATATTATCATTATCTCTGAAACAGGAAAATTTAAAATTCCTGCATCCTTTATTCAAATGAGAGTGGCAATAATAATTTAAAATTATACACTGATCTTTTATTTTTTACATAAGAACAAATTAAAGATTGAAGAAATTAAATTACTTACTCCTGTAGGACTGGCAAGAAGCACTCTATTAATAATTTTATTGCCAGTTCTCAAATATACTTTCATCTAGTACACCAAATAGAAAATGTCACAAGGTACTAAATCTAAAGATTAGCAGATAAACACACAGTTGTTGAATTAATTAAGGGCCAAACTGTAAAACATTAACAAAATAAATATTGAAAATCATGTCTATTTCTGCAAATTTTAAAAAATTTTTATTGGAGTATAGTTGATCTACAATATTGTGTTAGTTTCTGCTGTACAACAGCATGAGTCAGCTGTATGGGGGAAGGGATATGTGTATCTACTCTGTTTTTTTTTAAGATTCTTTTCCCATATAGGCCATTACAAAGAATTGGTCATAGATATAGAAAACAAACTTATATTGCTAAGGTTAAGTGAGGAGAGGAATAAATTGGGGGATTGGAATTGACATACACACCCTATTATATGTAAAATAGACAACTAATAAGGACTTACTGTATAGCACAGGGATCTCTACTCAATACACTGTAATGGCTTATTTTGTGATTTTGAATTACAAAAATTAAATCTGCATTGTCTATATACAGGGAGGTGGGAGGGGGACTCAGGGTTGAGGGGGACACATGTATACCTGTGGTTGACTCATGTCAATGTATGGCAAGAAGCATCGCAATATTGTAAAGTAATTATCCTCCAATTAAAATAAATAAATTTTTTAAAAGTCTGTATGTAGAGTTGTAACCGTTTCACAGTTTTCAGTTAACAGCCTAGTAAAAGGTAAAAATAAACTCAAAATAGGGAGAACTTTTGCAGTACCAACATATTGTTGTTGGCTTTGTAAATTAATGATTTTCCTGGGGAGGAATGTAGCATCAAGTATGTATGAAAATATATCTGAAGAAAATAAATCAGGAGGGAAAATATTAGTCCCTGTTTGTAAAGGCACCAGCTTTACAGATAGCGTCTCTATCGTGGCCCAAACAAGCAAACCAACCAATGCAGGGACAACCCAAATATGGTGAATTGAAAAATAAGCAATAAATTATGGCAGAGCATCCTGGGAGAGTGTTATACCATCACTGAAGTGACCAATATGTAGGCCAGGTATATAGCAAGTTATTGTGCTGCATGGAGAATTCTGTCACTTAAAACATCCAAGGTAAAATGTAGAACACAAAATCGCAATCAGTGGACTTGGGTCGTAGGACTAAGAGGACCCAGAGTGTTGTAGCCGTTGGCATTATGTACTGTTAGGGTGCTTTGCATTATTTTAAATTTATTTTTAAACTCTTAATATAGTTAACCATTTATTTATTTATTTATGAAATAAAAACGTTTACTATGTAGAGTGGATTATGTCTTCATGATGTGAAACTGAAGAAAGTTAATTAATTTAGCAATAGTATAGTGAAGGGCTTCTAAAGAAATAATTTTCACTTCCACGAATGTTTATTGAAAGTATATTTCCATTGTATTTGTCTCCATCATTTGCTTTCCAGCCATTATTGCTTAATTGTTTATAGTCTCTGAGGTATTACTGAAGCTCAGTGGAGCTCAGCTGTTAGAAGGGATTTCTCCTTCATGGTTTTCAAGTTCATCTGCATTCTCCTACTGAGTTCTTATCAAGTTATCCCATAAGTAAAAAATACGAGGTTAAAGACTTTAAAAAAGGTTGTATTACATTAAGATTCAGCTAGGATAAATCAGTTGTTTTAAATAGGAGAAGTTGATTGTTAAAAGTAAAAGCCCAGTTTCTCACCCTGCCCCCAGCTTTATTGAGATATTACTGACATCTGTAAGTTTAAGTCGTACAATGTGATGACTAGATACATGGATGTATCACAGAATGATTACCACAGTGTTAGTTAACACCTTCATCCCATCACACAGTTGTGATTTTTGTGTGTGTGTACTGATAACACTTGATTTACCGCCTTAACACATTTCAAAGCACATAATTCAGTGTTGTTGTTTTTTTTTCATTCTTTTTTTTGTTTTGTTTTGTTTTAAATTTATTTATTTTAATTGAAGGCTAATTACTTTACAATATTGTATTGGTTTTGCCATACATCAACATGAATCTGCCATGGGTGTAATTACAGTTACCATGCTGTATGTTAGATAACCAGATCTTATTTATCTTATGGCTAAGAGTTTGTACTCTTTGACTGATAGTTCTCCATTTCCCCCAGCCACTGGCAACTACCATTTTTTTTTATATACCCTATATTTTATTTATCTGTTCCTTTGTTAATTTATTAATGTGTTCATTTGTGGTTGTTGCCTCATCTGGGTATTTTGATTAATTCTACAGTGAGCATGGGGGTGCAGATAGCTCTTTGAGATGGTGATCTTTTTTCTTTTGGATATATAACCAGAAATGGGATTTCTGGATCCAATGGTAGTTCTGCTTTTAATTTTTAAGGAACTGCTATTTTATTTTCCATAATGGCTGCACCAATTTATGTTCCCACCAGCAGTGCAAAGAGTTCTCTTTTCTCCACATCCTTGCCAACCCTGCCGTTTCTTGTTTTAATAATAGCCATTCTAATAGGTATGAAGTGATATCTCATTGTTGTCTTGATTTGCATTTCCCAATGTGATGGTGAGCATCTTTTCATGCATTTATTGGCCATTTGTGTGTCTTCTTTGGGGAAATGTCTATTCAAGTCGTTTGCCCATTTTAAAATTGGATTATTTGTTTGTTGTTGAGTTGTATGAGTTCCTTATGTATTTTGGCTGTCAACCCATTAACAGTTAGGTGGTTTGCGAATATTTCCTCCCATTCAAAAAGTCGCCTCTTTATTTTCTCACTCACTCTTTCTCTGTGCAAAGCGTTTTATTTTGATGTTTCATTTGTTTGTTTTTGCTTTTGTTGCTTGCACTTTTGGTATCATGTCCAAAAATAATATTTGTGAAGACCAATGTCAAGGAGCTTTTCCCTGTGTTTTCTTTTATTTGTTTATAGTTTCAGGTCTTACATTTAAGTCTTTAATCCATTTTGAGTGGATTTTTGTGAGTGGTGTAAGACAGGGGTCCAGTTTCATTCTTCTGCAGGTGGTTGTCCAGTTTTCCTAACACATTTATTGAAGAGCCTATCCTTTCTCCATTTGTCTTTTGGAAAAGGGGTTGTCAGTCGCTCAGTCATGTCCAACTCATTGAGACCCCATGGACTGTAGCCCGCCAAACTACACTGTGCATGGAATTCTCCAGGCAAGAATACTGGAACAGGTGGCCATTCCCTTCTCCAGGGGATCTTTCCAACCCGGGGATCAAACCTGGGTCTCCTGCATTGTATTGCAGGTAGATTCTTTACTGTCTGAGCCACCAGGGAAGCCCATCCTTTCTCCATTCATCTTTTTGGCTGCCTGGTCAAATTTTTAGTTGACTGTATCCGAGTGGTTTTATTTCAGGCTCTCAATTCTGTTCCATTGGTCTGCTGCTAAGTCACTTCAGTCGTGTCCGACTCTGTGCGACCCCATAGACGGCAGCCCACCAGGCTCCCTCGTCCCTGGGATTCCCAGGCAAGAACACTGGAGTGGGTTGCCATTTCCTTCTCCAATTGGTCTAGGTGTCTTTTTTATCTTGTAACATGCTGTTTTGATGCTGTAACTTTGTGATGTAGTTTGATACCTCCAGCTTTTTGTTCTTGTTTCTTAAGAGTGCTTTGACTGTTAGGAGTCTTCTGTGGTTCCATACAAATTTTAGAATTGTTTTTTTCTATTCCTGTGGAAAATGTAATTGGAATTTTGATACAGATTGTATTGAATCTGTAGATGGCTTTGGGTAGTATGGTTATTTACACAGTATTCTTCTGTTTCATGAACACTGGGTTTCTCTTATGGCTCAGCTAGTAAAGAATCTGTCTGCAATGTGGGAGATCTCAGTTTGATCCCTGGCTTGGGAAGATCCCCTGGAGAAGGGAAAGGCTACCCAATCTAGTATTCTGGCCTGGAGAATTCCATGGACTATATAGTCCATGGGGTCACAAAGAGTTGAACACGACTGAGCGACTTTCACTCACTCCATGAACACTGGATACCTTTCCATTTATTTGTGTCTTATTCGTTTATTTTATTCATGTCTTATAATTTTCAGTATATAGATCTTTTACCTCTTTGGTTAAATTTATTGCAAAGGTTTTTTTATGCTCTTGCATATGGGATTGAGAAACCAACTTCTTAATACAGTTTTTATCTCTCTGAGATCAGATGCTAATAAAATTAATGGCTCTATCAAGAAAATGTGGTAGATTTAAATTTAACAGATTAAATAAAAATCAATTTCAAATTATATTAATAAACTAAAGAAGAAATAATAATGTGTGAGAATCTGAAGTTGTAACCATTTTAAAGTATGACTAGAATACTTTCAAATTTGTATAACTTAAGAAATTCTAGATACTGTCTGAAATTCTGTGCTAAAAATATATAGCTTAAGATACTTATAAAAGTTGATTTTGTGCAAATTTTATTTGCACAGACTTATAATTTTTTTAATGACATGCTTCTCAAACATGTATCACTCTAGTGGCTTGTGTTATTCACTTATTCTTATTTTATTACTAAATAAATTATGGTGCCACCTTTAGTAATTAATATAATTATTTTCATTCAGGTAAACTAGAGTACAGACCTTGTATAATACTATTAGAGTGGATATTATAGCATTTTTAATAGTCCATTTAGATAAATATAAAAGTGTGACTTTGTTATACAAAACTATGAAGTTAGATTAATTTCAGTGTGAAGCACAAAGTGCATATGCAAATCAGTGAATGTAGGTTACTAACATTTTATTGTGTATTTCTAGTTATGCAAATGCCTAAGTCGTGTAATGATTTTTAAATTTCCAATTATATTCATGATTTACTATGTTTAAGGTGCTTATTTGAACAACATCGCTTCTGTTGTTGGTGCTAACTAATTCAGTTCATAATTAGGTGCTAACTAATTTAGTTCATAGGTTTTAATTCCTTCTGGGAGCCAAGATTATGAAATATGTTTTGCTTTTCTAATTCTTATTAAGCTTTCTCTTCTCAGTTATAGCTATGATTTGTCCCACTCACTTCAGTATAATCTCACAGTCTTGCGAATGCCCCTGGAGATGTTAAAGTCAGAAACCACCCAGACTCGCCAGGAAAGTTTCGACATCTTTGAAGATGAAGGATTGATTACACAGGGTGGAAACGGTAGGTGGTTTTCAGCACATCCAATATATGTTAATGTGACATCTATGAAATGGCATCTCATTAAATTCACTCACATTTCCTTCATATTTCTCCTTTCTTATTTGTTCTTTGTCTTTTCATGAAGTTGCTTCAGATATATGAATTCATATAAATGAATTCATTTTTATAGAGATCATGGTGGTGGTTTAGTCGCTAAGTCTGCCAGGCTCCTCTGTCCATGGGATTCTCCAGGCAAGAATACCTGAGTGGCTTGTCATTTCCTTCTCCAGGGGATCTTCCCGACCCAGGAATTGAACCTGGGTCTCCTGCATTGCAGACAGATTGTTTACTGCCTGAGCTACCAGGGAAGTCCAGAGATCATGTATCACCAAATTGATTTCATTTGTGGGCAAGGCAGAAAATTGTATGCTGATGTTTTCTAGCAAAATTTTATGCACCTTTTATGGAATTCATTCAACTTTAGTCTTTGGCTGGAGAATTTTCTTTTTAAATATTGAAGAATACACACCACCACCTATTTTTCTTTATAGAGACCAATTGTGTATAACTTGAATTGTAGAAAAAAGTTACCCTGGGTTTCCTGTTGCAGCCTAGACATTTATGTATCATATCTCTAGTCCTCATAAAAAGCTACTCAGGAGGTGTAATGCTGCTTTCAAATAAATACATGATAAGTAGGAGGCCGAGACCTAGAGGTTAAGATCACAAGGCCAGTGTCCAGAGGAACCCTTGCAGAAGGTCAGAGGCTGTTCTGACATGATTGGTCTCAGTTTGACCCACCTGTCCCTTCCACAGCCTGCTTCTGTCAGGACTGTTGTGGGGTTACTGCAGGACCTGTGTGTGACTGGTCTAGGGTGACCCTGGGGATCTGGGACTGACCAGCCACACAGCAGAATGGATACCTTTATCTCTAGATTTAGGGATTGGTCTAGCACTCTAAGGCCAGAGACATTGCCAGAGTGAATGTTGTGAAGGCATTGCTTCAAACGTAAAGTTAAGACAGTTTAGCTGAATTGGCCTTACTGTGGAAACGAAAAGTCAGTAGTGTCTTTGGGTCCCTTCCTCAGTGCCACTTCTGTGACAGCGATGAAGATGTGGGTGCAGAGGTCGAAGGTAAGTTCCAGAAGGTTTGTCCTTGCAGGACACTCAGGAAGAGGCTGTGCTCTGTTAGCCTTTTGCCAGAAGTTCTGGTCCACTCTAAGAAGACTGAGACTTACTTCAACTGAATGCCATCTCTGTTCATTGCCTTTGACTCTTGTTCATTTATTAGATTGACTGTCACTTGAGCTAAAGCAAAACCCTGTGCACCCTCCCTACCCCAAAACATCTAGATCACAGAAATTTGCTGTGGTTCATCTGAATTGTGATCTGTGCCACTCGAGGCAGGTGGAGGGTAAGATAATGTGTACCTGAGTATTTGTCACATCATTTCTTCTAAATATTGTGCTTAGTGATAGAAAAGCTAAAAGCATTAGTAAGTATGCAGTGTGTGTCATCTCCCATGCGAATCTGAATATCTGTACTGAGATCTGAATTAAGACTCCAAAAGCTACCTAACTTTTTACTATCGCTCGAGCAGTTCTGCTTGATAGATATGAATAAACTGTGTATTAGGTTTTTATGACTGCCGTAAGAAATTTCCACAAATTAAGTGACTTAAAACTATACACATTTATTATCCTACAGAAGTCAAAAGTCCAGAAGAGATCTTGGTGGGCTAGAGTTAGAGTGTTGGTAAGGCTGCATTTCTTTCTTGAGACCCTAAGGAAAAAGCCATTTCCTTGCCCTTTCCATCTTCAGAGCCAGCAGTGGCTGGCCGAGGATTGCTCACATGACGTCACTCTGACACTCTCACTCCCATTCCCCTCTTTCACGCACAATGCCCACGTGATTACAGTGGGCCCTCTTGGACAATTCAGAATAGTCTGCCCATCTTAATTAGCAACCTTAATTCCATCTGCAGCTTTAATTTCTCCTTGCCACATGACATAACTTACTCATGGGCTCTGGTGATTAGAACATAGATATTTTTCTGTGGGGAAGGGACGCATTATTCTACTACACAGGGAGAAACTGATAGGAAAGAGAAAGTGAGGGCAAAAGTTGTCTGCGTAGGTAGAAAAGGAAAATAATACATTTTTTAAAAAGTCTCTAACGTGTCAGGCAGCATGTTAGTCATTTTGCATATATTATATGTTTTTTTAATCTGGATTATATCTCTGAGGTGAGTGGTATCATCATTTTACAGTTTAGAAAATTGAGGTTCTGAGATGTTATGTAACTTGCCAAAGGTCACAGAGCTGGTAAGTGACAAAGACAGGACTCCTTTCCATTATTCACACTCAATGTAATGTCATTGAAGGGGCAGAGAAGGCTTACTTTTTATAAATAAAACCAAAGGGTATTTGTCAGAGTATATATAAACACTCTTAACATACATGTTTTGAGAAGAAAAATAGTATTGATTGTCTCTAAGCAGAACTGTTACAATCTTTTAAGCCATTACTTTTATACTTATTTCTTATTTTGTACTTTATATAAGTTTTGTAAAACTTACTGATATTTAGTAAATTTATCTGGATATCCTGAAATGATGCTTGATGAAATTAATTTTGTCATATCAAAAAAGCTTGATGTAATAACTACCACTTATGGAATTATGAGTAAGACACAAGACTTGTTCTGAGCATTTCATGTGCATTATCAACTTGCCTTTACAACAATCACATGAAAGGGGCATGCAAGAGCAAACGGGGCACTGAAATAAGTGACCCTCTTGGTCACACCTGTCACCCTGCTGGCGAGGCAGAGCTCTGATGTGGACCCAGCTCTGTGACACCAGAGCCATGCTCCTAGTCACTGCTCCTGCTGTCTGTCAGCCTCATTCATGTATTTGTACGTGTGTCCTTAATTTCCCAGTTGCTTGCTTTTCTCTAGGTTCAAAACTCTCATAGATCAGAAAAATGTGTTTTTTCTTTAACTTTGTACAGGATCAGCACAGTGTTCTGGGCAATGAGATGAGTTATATCCACTGAAAACAGCAGTGAGATTTATCAGACATTTTGAAATTAAAAAACGAAAGTTTAAGAGCTTAAAAATGAATTGAATGTCAACCAATTTCCTTATCTTCCTGATACCAACTCTTATTTTTTCAGGTGTATTTGGGATCTCTAGTGAGCCTTACATGAAGTACGTGTGGAACGGCGAACTTCTAGATATAATTAAAAATACTGTCCATCGTGACTGGCTGCTATACATTATTCATGGATTCTGTGGGCAGTCAAGTATCCTTTTTTAAAGCATTAAGATATTATTAAATTTATGCTATAACATTTGTAGAAAGCTGTATGTGAATTATACGATCATTATAATTATCTGTGCATCCTGCAGATAGATTACAGTTATGCATTCTGTGTGGTTGAAATACAAAGGAATGCAGATCTATTATGTCTACAGACAGGTAAATAACAAGGAAGAAAATGTTCTGGGCACAGAAAGTGCTGTGGGTAGTAAGTGTCATTCTTACCTAAGAGCAGGAGCAGAATCGCTAACCGGAGGGGAGGATGGGGCCAGGCTCATAGGAAGAGTTGAACTTGGCTTGACTTGATCAAGAAGCAGGCCTCAGCAGTGAGACTGTGGGCTGGGGAAGCATCGTGAGTGTAGAGGTGGAAAAGTTTATGGGAGTGTACTTGTGGTTTGTGTATACAATGCCTGGGAGGCGCAATGGGGTGGAAAGGAGATGGGTTAGGGAGGAGTCAGACTGCCAGTCACCAGATTACTTTGATGGTCGGATGAAGGACTTTCGGTTTGGTGCTAGAATTTTTGAAAGTTTTTTTCAAATGGTAACATACAAATTAGTACTTAGGAAGCTTGGGTGGGTAACCATTTTCAAAGTGTGTTGGTCACTCCATAATGTCCCACTATTTGTGACCCTGTGAACTGTAACCCTCCAGGCTCCTCTGTCCATGGAATTCTCCAGGCAAGACTGGACTGGATTGCCATTTCCTCCTGCAGGGTATCTTCCCAACCCAGGGATCAAACCTGGGTCTCCTGCATTGCTGGTAGATTCTTTACCATCTGATCCACCCTAGACCAAGGGACATGCATTAGGACAAGATTGCAGTGGTTCAGGCATAATGTAATGAAGATCTGGATTGAGAAGAGTCATAATAGATTAAATAGACATAGGTTGAGCTTGGTATTAAGCTGGTAAATCAATCTTATAAATATCATTTGTTGTTTTATTTGATTTCTAGGTATAGTGAATGTGTTCTTATGAGGCTTAAGAAGGCAATGTCTACTTTTTAGAAGTGGTGTTAAGTTTTTTCCTGCCCCTTTTAGAGATCCTGAAGAACATTTGTGCACCTAGCATGCTTTCTGGTTGACATTCTTCCTTGTGTCTTAGGTTTGTTAAAAACCTAGAGTGAACACTTCAAAGGAGTGGTTGTCTTGAGACCACTGAATGGGTGAATGTGATAAACCAATAATGTGCTTTCTTGCACCAGAACATTGACAGGAGTGGAGTCAGGGAGTCAAAGGGTAGAGTTGGAGAGGTTGGCCTTGGAGAGGACCTGTTTTGCTTCCTTTGTGGCAAGTGAGGGTGAGGAGAGGCTAGATGAAGATGCAGAGGACTTTTGGAATGAATTTGGTGAGATTTACGTGTTACACGTAAAATGGCTCATTACCTTATACTCATTTTCAACCAGTGAGTGGTATTATCTGCTTGATCATTCACCGAATAATGAGATTTGGCCCCAAATTACTATATATTTTTCCAAAAGTAGAATTAAACTGGAAAAAACACACAGTTTCTACCACCTTCATTAAAAAAAAATAAAATAAAACCACTGCAGATCCAAAAAAAAAAAAAAAAAAGAGAAGCTGCTACAGTTTCTAAGGGCAGTTTCTAAAAAGTAATTCTAAACTGTCTTTTATTTCTCAAGAGCTAACTCAGACCTGGCATGTATTAAGTACAATAAATGGTTGTTTCTTTAAAGTAGTAAATAGCACCATAGATTATAATTTTAAAGCTCATTAGTTGAAATGATGAATCCAGTCTCCCAGTTAACAAGCATTTAATGAATTCTGGAATGTATATGATGGTAACAGTCATTGCTATTCATTGAATGTTTGCTACAAGCCAGGCGCACATTACCAAACCCAGTCTTCCCAACCACCTAATAAAATTGGTTACTTTTTTTTTTTGCACTTACACCATTTTACAGAAGATGAAACTGAGGTTCAGAAAGTTAACTAAGGTGACAATATTAATTGAAACTTTATTTTGGTTATACAGTTCCCAGTGTTCAGTTTTGCAGTTAGGTGACAAATTTGGGTGCTCTCACAGTACTATGCTAACTCCATTCCCTCAGAATTAGCTATTGCTTCATAATTTAAACACCCTGTTAATGGAGAGGTGGTCACTTTGATAGGTGTATGGTCTCTGAAGAATGAAGAAGGATTAATTGTACCTTTTACATTCTTACCTGGCTGCAAGGAGGGACCACAGGTCTTCCCTTGACCAATAACCCTACATCCGGTTACCATTTCCTCTGAAATTCATGGAAACCACTCTTTAGTAAGGTTTGGTTTTACCTTAATACCTTCATACTTCAAAAGAGCAGTTAGACCCAGTGCTGTTCCATTTCTTGGGTGAAGCTTTTTGGTGTTCTTTAATCTACTGAACAAAATATATTTAACATAGAATGATTCTCTTGGTTGGGTGTGGTGGTCATGAGCGCTAAACAGCTTTAACTAGATTTCTAAGAGCTGTTGATCTATGGACGACCTGTGTATGTCACTTTAATAGCTAGAAGATCCAGTAAGTTCGCTGGGACCCGTTTTCTCAAAAGAGGTGCAAACTGTGAGGTAAGATTCCTGCTGGCAATTTAACTTTTTATTTCAGCTCTGGTGACAGATAAAGCAAAGCGGAATTTTAGAAAGTGGAATATCTCAGTTTGGGACATTATCAAGAGAATAATGAATTCTCTAGAGCCTCTGAAACTTGTGAGGAATATGACTAATGTATAGATGTTCTGAAAAATCAGCTATCTTAGCGTTATGCAGTGCCTTAGGGAGTTATAAAATGTCTAATGTTTCAGAGGATGAGCCATTTCTGTAATAGATTTTAAAATGCAGTACATATTTAGTGGAGAGACTAAAATAGCAAAGCATCTCCACCCAAGGAATAAATGGAGGGGAGCGCTCTTTGGAAAAGCATCCTTGATGAGAAAATTGAGTAAAGCAAGGCCTGGAAACCCTTTACCCGCTTCCCTCTGCTTTAGTTTGGCTCAAGACAGACTCCTTCCGCTCATCCCTAGGAAAAAAACAACATATTCATCTGTTCTGCCTTTGGTCATGTAGCGTGCTTTGAGTGTTTCGTCTCTCTCTGCAACAGACAACTGGAGTCTTACACTGATGTGTGATCGAGTAGATAGACTGGGTGAGACATTGGGTTTTGATCCTGCCTTAATATAGCAACATTCGTTCTTAAAATCATATCAACAATGAAAATAGATATAACTGTCGCTTTAAGAAAAAAAGATGTACCCATCTGAATGCAGAGTTCCAAAGAATAGCAAGGAGAAATAAGAAAGCCTTCATAAGTGAACGATGCAAAGAAATAGAGGAAAACAATAGAATGGGGAAAACTAGAGATCTCTTCAAGAAAATTAGAGATACGAAGGGAGCATTTCATGCAAAGATAGGCACAATAAAGGACAGAAACGGTAAGAACCTAACAGAAGCAGAAGACATTAAGAAGAGGTGGCAATAATACACAGAAGAACTATACAAAAGAGGTCTTGCTGCTGCTGCTGCTGCTAAGTCACTTCTGTCGTGTCTGACTCTGTGTGACCCCGTAGATGGCAGCCTACCAAGCTCTGCCATCCCTGGGATTCTCCAGGCAAGAACACTGGAGTGGGTTGCCATTTCCTTCTCCAATGCATGAGAGTGAAAAGTGAAAGTGAAGTTGCTCAGTAAGTGTCTGACTCTTCGTGACCCCATGGACTGCAGCCCACCAGGCTCCTCCATCCATGGGATTTTCCAGGCAAGAGTATTGGAGTGGGTTGCCATTCTCCAAAAGAGGTCTTAGTGACCCAGAAAACCACAGTGGTGTGATCACTCACCTAGAGCCAGACATCAGAGTGTGAAGTCAAGTATGCCTTAAGAAGCATTACGATGAACAAAATTAGTGAAGGTGATGGAATTCCAGCTGAGTTATTTCAAATCCTAAAAGATGATGCTGTTAAAGTGCCGCACTCAATATGTCAGAAATTAGGAAAACTCAGCGGTGGCCCCAGGACTGAAAAAGATCAGTTTTCATCCCAATGCCAAAGAACGTTCAAACTGCTGTACAATTGCACTCATTTCACACGCTAGCAAAGTAATGCTCAAAATGCTCCAAGCAAGGCTTCAACAGTACATGAACTAAGAACTTCCGGATGTTCAAGCTGGATTTAGAAAAGGCTTTGGATCATAGAAAAAGCAAGAGAATTCCAGGAAAACATCTATTTCGGCTTCATTGACTATGCTCAAGCCTTTGTGTGAATCACAACAAACTGTGGAAAATTGTTAAAGAGATGGGAATACCAGACCTCTTTACCTGCCTCCTATGAAACCTGTATTCAGGTCAAGAAGCAACAGTTAGAACTGGATATGGAACAATGGACTGATTCCAAATTGGGAAAGGAGTACATCAAAGCTGTATATTGTCACCCTGCTTATTTAACTTATATGCAGAGTATATCATGCAAAATGCCGGGCTGGATGAAGCACAAGCTGAAATCAAGATTGTGGGAGAAATATCAATAACCACAGATATGCATATGACACCACCCTTATGGCAGAAAGCAAAGAGGAATTAAAGAGCCTCTTGATGAAAGTGAAAGAGGAGAGTGAAAAAGTTGGCTTAAAACTTAACAGTCAAAACACTAAGAGCATAGCATCTGGTCCCATCACTTCATGGCAAATAGATGGGAGAAGAATGGAAACAGTGATAGACTTTATTTTCTTGGGTTCCAAAATCATTGCATATGGTGACTGCAGCCATGAAATTAAGAGATGCTTGCTCCTTGGAAGAAAAGCTATGACAAACCTAGATAGTGTGCTAAAAAACAGAGATGTTATTTTGCCAAGAAAAGTCCGTATAGTCAAAGCTATGGTTTTTTCAGTAGTCATGTATGTATGTGATAGTTGGACTATAAAGAAAGCTGAGTGCTGAAGAATTGATGCTTTTGAACTGTGGTGTTGGAGAAGACCCTTGAGAGTCCCCTGGACTGCAAGGAGATCAAACCAGTCAATCCCAGAGGAAATCAGTCCTGCATATTCATTGGAAGACTGATGCTGAAGCTGAAACTCTAGTAGTTGGCCACCTGATGCAAAGAAGTGACTCGTTGGAAAAGACCCTGATGCTGGGAACAATTGAAGGCAGGAGGAGAAGGGGATGACAGAGGATGAGGTGGTTGGATGACATCACCAACTCAATGGACATGAGTTTGTGCAAGCTCCGGGAGCTGGTGATGGGTAGGGAAGCCTGGCGAGCTGGAGTCCTTGGGGTCACAAAGCGTTGGACACGACTGAGCAACTGGACAAGAATAGAGTTTTGCAGCTCTGTTATGTAGTTTTGGATATAGCAAGGGTAATTAAACAGTCACGTTATTAATGCCTCTAAAATTATTGTTAAATCCTCATATACATTATAAGTAAAGCTGTCTCAAGGTTTTTTTTCTTGTGTCCATCAGGCATTTTATTTGAATCTTACTTTTTGTCCTTTCATTCCTCCTTGGTCTTCAGAATTGAATTTTTATATTTCACTGGTCTTACTAATCTCCTGTAATATCTTGTAATTGTTTTCCTTTTCTCTCCTTCTCTGTACTCTATTATCTGTATTATTAGCTATTAATTTGATTTTTCCCTCGTCTATTCTCTGCTATTTTTAATTGCCTTCCTTTATTGCATCTTAATGATTTTCCTTTTTTAATATGTGCATCAAATATTGATCAGCACTTACCTCTTTTAAAATATCCTAAGAATAGGAATTGGGGTGGGGTGCCATTGCCTAAGAATAGGAATTATATTTTCATTCTGTACTTGACATTTTTTTCCCTGAAAAAATTCTGAGAATATAAAACGCCTGTAAATGCACCTTTCTTTCCAGGGTGATGTTGCAAATGAAGTGGAGACTGAACAAATGCTCTGCGACGCTTCTGTCATGTCTTTTACTGCAGGAAGTTATTCTTCTTATGTGCAAGTTAGGGGATCAGTTCCCTTATACTGGTCACAGGACATTTCAACTATGATGCCTAAGCCACCTATTACCTGTGAGTGGAACAGTCTTTTCAGTAGTAATTCTCCTTTACCCATATTAGAGAGTAAACTGCTGCCAACAGAAATTTCATAAAAGCATGGAGTTTTAGTTCTGAAAAGTAGATAATTTAGAATCAGGACTACTGGTATTTTTTATGCAACAGCTTTATGTACTTTCATTTTTAATTTTGGCCACTAGAAAATTATTTATATTTTAAAATATGTAAATATAATTAATTATATTCAGAAATGTAAGAATCATTCAAATTCAATAAATATATGAAGAATGATGCGCTGAAGAGGAATTTGAGACATGAAACTACCAGAAGATCAATTGAGTTACATTTCTATAACCATTATAAAGTGAAACAAGACCCTGTGCTGCTTTTATTCTTACTGTATAATTTTCATTCTGGTACTTATTTGTTTTTTCCTCCCAGTGGATCAGGCAGATCCATTTGCCCACGTGGCTGCCCTTCACTTTGACCAGATGCTTCAGAGGTTTGGCTCGCCCATCATCGTCTTGAATTTAGTGAAGGTATGACATGCTCTCTGTTTGCTTATGAAATTCGATCACACTGGACAACATGAAGGGGCTTAACTAGCCTGCTTTAAAGGAGGAGAGGGTTGTGGGTTGATCGTGCTGTGACGACTCACCGTGTCTGAACTGTCTGAACTTCTGTCCTTTGGCCTCAGAGTCCACGTGGCCTCTTCCCTGGGTAACTTCAGAGACTCTGTGGTGGGTTTTCTAGGAAAAAGAGAAATGAGCATGTCTGTCTTCTAATTTCCTGGGGTGAGCTAGGTATGGGTGAAATTCTGCCTCAGTTTCCAGGACATCTGGGAGAAGGACGCATGGAGATCAAACACTCACAGGCTAGCCTTGATAGAGTAACTTCCCTTGACAATCCAGAAGATCAGCTGGGCAAGATAATATGTGGTAATAGGATCTAAAGACTAGATTCAGAAATTGGGGTGCAGTTATGGCTCAGGAATCTGGTGGACAGTGTGGTGACCTGGTCTCATATTTCTGTGCTTCCATGTCAGAGAACACTGGTCAGCATGTCTTGTGTATATGAGTAGGCAGCCAGGTCAAAGGCCTGGCACGGAGTATAGGAGACCAGGTAGGAAATTGTATCTGTGTCTATTGCAACCAAATGAAATGGAGGAATCTCATTCTGTGGCTAGGAAAACCCTGAGTATGAGAAGCAAGTGTTTTGTTTATTATGCCTATGGCAGTTGGCCAACACCTTCTAGTATCTGAGATTATTCTGACAAGTTGGTTAATAAGTATTTGTTGTTGTTGTTCAGTCACTCGGTCATGTCTGACTCTTTGTGACCCCATGTACTGCAGCACACCAGGCTTCCCAGTCTTTCACCATCTCCCAGAGTTTGCTCAAACTCAGGTCCGTTGTCAGTGATAGCATCCAATCATCTCTCCTCTGTCACCCGCTTCGCTGTCTTCAGTCTTTCCCAGCATCAGGGTCTTGTCCAAAAGTCAGCTCTTCATATCAGGTGGCCAAAGTATTGGAGCTTCAGCTTCAGTCCTTCCAATGAATATTCAGGACTGATTCCCTTTAGGATTGACTGGTTTGTTCTCCTTGCTGTCCTAGGGACTCTAAAGAGTCTTCTTCAACACCGCAGTTCAAAAGCATCAACTTTTCAGTGCTTAGCCTTCTTTATGGTCCAATTCTCACATCTGTACATGATTACTGGAAAAACCATAGCTTTGAGTATACAGACCTTTGTCAGCAAAGTAATGTCTCTGCTTTTTAATACACTCTCTAGGTTTGTCATAGCTTTTCTTCCAAGGAACAAGCATCTTTTAATTTTATGGCTGATGTCACTGTCTGCAGTGATTTTGGAGCCCCCAAAGATTAAGTCTGTCACTGTTTCAATTTTTTCCCCATTTATTTGCCAAGAAGTAATGGGACCAGATGCCATGATGTTAGTGTTTAGACTGTTGAGTTTTAAGTCAGCTTTTTCACTCTCGTCTTTCACCTTCATCAAGAGGCTCTTTAGTTCTTCTTTACTTTCTGCCATTAGGGTGGTGTCTTTTGCATATCTGAGGTTGTTGATATTTCTCCTGGCCATCTTGATTACAGCTTGAGCTTCATTCAGCCTGGCATTTCGCATGATGTATTTTGCATAGAAGTTAAATAAGCAGGATGACAATATACAGCCTTGACGTACTCCTTTCCTAGTTTGAAATTGGTTCTAACTGTTGCTTCTTAACCTACATACCGGTTTCTTAGGAGGCAGGCAGGGTGGTGTGGTATTCCCATCTCTTTAATATTTTCCAGTTTGTGACCCACACAGTCAAAGGCTTTGGCATAGTCAATAAAGCAGAAGTAGATATTTTTCTGGAATTCCCTTATTTTCTCTGTGATCCAGCAGATGTTGGCAATTTGATCTCTGGTTCCTGTGCCTTTTCTAAATCCAGCTTGTACATTTGAAAGGTCTAGGTTCATGTACTATTGAAACCTAGCTTGAAGGATTTTGAGCATTACCTTGCTAACATGTGAAATGAGTACAGTTGTGTTGTAGTTTGAACATTCTTTGGCATTTTTATTCTTTGGGTTTGGAATGAACCTTTTCCAGTCCTGTGGCCACTGCTGGATTTTCCAAATTTGTTGGCATATTGAGTGCAGCAGTTTAACAGCATCATCTTTTAGGATTTGAAATAACTCAGCTGGAATTCCATCACCTCCACTAGCTTTGTTCATAGTAATGCTTCCTAAGGCCTGCTTGACTTTGCACTCCGGGATGTCTGGTTCTAGGTGAGTGATCACACCATCGTGGTTTTCCGGATCATTAAGAATTTTTTTGTACAGCTCTCCTGTGTGTTTTGTCATCTCTTCTTAATTTCTTCTGCTTCTGTTTTATTCATAATTTCTGTCCTTTATTGTGCCCATCTTTGCATAAAATGTTCCCTTGGTATATCTCTAATTTTCTTGAAGAGATAGCTGGTCTTTCCTATTCTATTGTTTTCCTTTATTTGCATTGTTCACTTAAGAAGACTCATCTCTCCTTGCTATTCTTTGAAACTCTGCATTCAGATGGGTGTATCTTTCTTTTTCTCCTTTGCCTTTCGCTTCTCTTCTTTTCTTAGCTCTTTGTAAGGCCTCCTCAGACAACCATTTTGCCTTTTTGCATTTCTTTTTCTTGGTGATGGTTTTGGTCACCACCTCCTATACAATCCTATGTCCATAGTTCTGTCCATAGTTCTTTAGGCACTCTATCAGATCTAATCCCTTGAATCTATTTGTCACTTCTACTGTAAGTGATTTGATTTAGGTCACACTTGAATGACCTAGTAGTTTTCCCTACTTTCTTCAAGTCTGAATTTTGCAATAAGGAGTTCATGATCTGAGTCCTAGTCACTCCCAGTCTTGTTTTTGCTGACTGTATGACCTGGATAACCGAGATCATCAATTATAATAAGCATAATTCAATTTAATTAGAAGCCAAGGAATCCTATGTCCATTGAAGCCACTGTTTAACAGTTTTGAAGGTTTCCCTTGTGCCCAAGGCAATCATAAAAACAGTCCCTGTCTTCTCTGGGCTCACAGTCTAACAGGAGATGGTAAAGTGAGGCAGAGGTACCAGAACAGGGTTACGATTCTGGGAGAGCTTATAGCGGGAGAGAAGTCTTCCCTGAAGAAGTGATGAGTCAGTGTAACGCCTCTGAATGAAGAGGCCTTTACAAGGCCAAGAGGAAAGAGAGCAGCAAGCGCAAGGCCCTGGGAAAGGAGGGCAGAACATGCGTTTGAGGAAGAAAAAGCCTCTCTGACTGGGTCCCAGAGAATGCAGGCAGGAGAGCCTGTTGTGAGAAGAGACTGAAGAGGTAGTTATGCCAGACTTGAAGAGCCTTGTAGGGTGTGTTAATGAGTCAGGTCTTATCTTGACTTTCCAAAACCGTGGAAGGTTTTGTAGAGTTGAGAAGATGGTGATCAGATTTCTGTTTTGAGAAGATTATCCTGATCTCAACGTAGAGAACGATTGGATTGGTACAGACTAAAGTTGATGTTGAAAGACCCCATAGGCTGTTATAATTATCCAGAAAAGGGGTAACTGGCCACAGCTAGGGTGGCAATGCAGAGGTGGGGAGGAGTGCACACAGGCAGTAGAGCCAGTGATGAGCTGGGTCTGAGATGAGGGAGAGGGAGGGGTAAGACTTGATCCCCAGGTTCCTGGCTCACTCAGGTGAATGGGTGGTGATGCCAGGCACTGAGCCAGGGAACACAGACTGTGAGGGAAGGCGATGAGTGTGGTTTGAATGTGTTGAGGTTTGAGATGGATGGAGTCCTATCAAAGGAGATGGTAAGTAGGTGGTCGCTGTGTGAGATGGAAGCTCAGGAGAGAGGTCTGGGCTGAGATATGATATTATGGCCCATCTGAGTCCTGGCAATATTTGAAGACATGGGTGTGGAGAGGATGCCCAACTGAGGGTACCGAGAGAGAAGAGTGGAGAGCCCCTGGTCTCGACTTGAGAACCTCCAGCTCCTGATGTCCAGGCAGAACAGGCTGAATCCATAAAGGAGTCAGAGGAAGGACAGATGGGAAAGTAGGAGGAAAACCAGGTGAGTGCTGTGCTCTGACAGCTAAGAGAAGGCGTGTTTTGCGGTGAAGGAAGCAAGCAGTTGACTGTAGCAAAGGCTGCTGACGGGCCAGGTAAGATGAAAATGGAAAATATGCTCATTTATGTTCCCAGCACCAGGGCACTGAGTGACCTGGAGTGAGCTGCAGGAGGACTTTTTCCCTCAGTTCAGTTCAGTTGCTCAGTCGTGTCCGACTCTTTAACCCCATGGACCGCAACACCCCAGGCTTCCCTGTCCATCACCAACTCCTGGAGCTCACTCAAACTCATGTCCATCGAGTTGGTGATGCCATCCAACCATCTCATCCTCTGTCGTTCCCTTTGTCTGCCTTCAATCTTGCCCAGCATCAGGGTCTTTTCCAGTGAGTCAGTTCTTTGCATCAGGTGACCAAAGTATTGGAGCTTCAGCCTCAGCATCAGTCCTTCCAATGAATATATAGGACTGATTTCCCTTAGGATGGACTGGTTGGATCCTCTTGGAAAAATGAAGCACCTAGTGAGAAATGTGGAAGAGTTGGTGTTTTCATCTGGTTGTTGTTTCTTGAAGAGATCATAATGATGTGTTTAAAAGTGTTTGGGAAGGAGCCATTTGAGATCCTTAAGGAGAGGAGAGAATACAGGAAAGAGAAGGGATGATCAGGGGCATCATGTACTTGAGAGGAAAGGAAATCTGAAACCTGGAGGGAGGAGTTATTTTAATGGGAGGACAGAATCATAAGGGTATGTGTGTGTGTGTGTGTGTGTGTGTGTGTGTTGTATATGCATCCACATGCACTTTCGTTCCCTCCTGATGGCTTTAACTTGTCCTTAAGGTCAGAGGGAAGGTTACCTGCTCAGAGCGGAAGTTTGAGGGTGGTGGAAGTTTCACAGCCTTCATATATGTGGGAAGGTGGGTTGACCAGAGACCTCCAGGCAATGCTAAGGGCAAATTCCAGGTTGGTAGGGGCAAATTCCAGGATTTTTTAAGTCATGCTATTGCCTGACTTTTCCTGGCAGTGCTAGGGAATGGGTATAAGCACAGAAAGTGAAATTCTCTCAGTCATGTCCGACTCTTTGCGACCCCATGGACTTCTTTGCGACCCCATGGACTATACAGTCAATAGAATTCTTTAGGAGAGAATACTGGAGTGGGTAGCCTTTCCCTTCTCCAGGGAATCTTCCCAACCCAGGGATCGAACCGGGGTCTCTTGCATTGCAGGCAGATTCTTCACCAGCTGAGCTATCAGTGAAGCCCAGACACACAGAGGAAGTAAATAATTGGGTTCATTTAGTTTTGCCATACAGGTGTGACATAAAAGACAGATCATAGGAGTTTTGGGTGTTGGCAGTTGTCTAATTGAAGCGGACTGCGAAACCTGAGCTGGAGGAGGGTGAATAATGGAGAGGGTGGTGGAGAAAGCAGAGCTGTCAGTGGACTGGGGTTCTTGTGAGGTGGGGTGTTTAAAACAAACTGTCTGAAAATAAAAGAGGTTCTGGATAAGAAATGGTGAGGGCAGAGGAGTTACCTGTGGTGAATGGCTTGAGCTGGAGATGAGAGGGTGAGAATGATGGCCTAGCCATAGTGGAGGCGGAGCGTGGGGTAGGGATGCAAACTGTGAGCCAGTTGCTGGGAGAGGACCATAGCACTAAGTGCATGCGTTCAAAGGAGCGGGGTGTGTCTGTGTGTGGTGTGTGTGTGTGTCAGAGGAGGAAGGTGATGAGGAAGGGAGCCGTGGACAGTGAGGCAGGAAGCTTTAGTGCATGAATTCAAAGTTGTGTGTGTTTGTGTGTGTGTGTGTATGTGGTGTACAGTGTGTGTGTGTGTGTGTGTGTGTGTGAGGGGAGGAAGGTGATGAGGAGGGGAGCTGTGGACAGTGAAGCAGGAAGCTTTAGTGCACGAATTCAAAGGAGGTGTGTGTGTGTGGTGTACAGTGTGTGTGGTGTACAGTGTGTGTGGTGTACAGTGTGTGTGGTGCACGGTGTGTGTGGTGTACGGTATGTGTGTGCGTGTGTGTGTATGTGTCAGGGGAGGAAGGTGATGAGGGGAGCTGTGGACAGCGAGGCAGGAAGCTTTAGTTCTCTCTTTATCGCTCTTTGGCTTAGGAAATTATCGGTCTGCTTCAATTAGATGACTGCCAACACCCAAAACTCCTGTAATATTATTATATATAATATAAAAATAATCAAGGATGGACTCTGTAAAATAAATCAAGTATTAAATAAATAACTTTTTAGACTTTTGTTCACATCAGTTCAGAAATTTCATCTCTCGCTGTCAACTCAGAATAATATAAGACAATAGCTGGATGACCCATAGCCTCAGCCTGATATTACACAGTAGCTATAAGAAACATAAAATAATTCAAGAAGCAACACTCTACTAACAAGAACCTTCATGAACAATTTTCTAGTAAATGTATAGGCAATAAGATATTGTTTGTATAGAAATAAATTATTGCTGAAGCACTAAATTAAAAAGTTATCACTAGAATATAAATGGCAACCTAAGTTAGTGAATTTTCTTCATATATTACAGAGTCCTTTTAGTGTAGTTAAAAGCTATGGTTAAATGGAGATTCATGATGTATGAAATAAACTATTTCTCTATTAAGTATGCAGGTTCAAAATATAATATCAGATACATGTGGTTATAAAGTGTTCCTGCCCAGATTTCTCAAGTGAACATTTACTTCTTAATATTTAAATGCCAGTCAATAGATTTTAAAATTATTGTAGTTTATTATTTCATTGTCATAAAAATCCTGACAATAACGAGAAAATACTTTGGAGATTAAGTTGCTGTTTTGTAGAATAGAAAAAATGTTTGATTGTTTTTGTCATCAGTTACTTTATTCATATGATAGAAGAAGATGTTTATTCAGTTCACTTGGAAGAATATTAACATATTAACTAGTCAAAGTGTGTGTGTGTGTGTGTGTGTGTGTGTGTGTAGATACCAAGGGATAGTCACTCTTTGTTCTGCCTCTGTATGAAGTGTCAAAAATGGAATACCTTTCTTGATTTTTCTCTTTGGTCCTGTGTGTGAACTGTCTCCTTCCCATCGCCTTCCCCATCATGTGTAAGTTTGAGACACTGCTTGACAAAAATTTTGCAGCAATCCTTACACTGTCAGTGCTGCTGCTCAGGATTAATAGGAAGCCAGCCAAGGGTCTGATGTCATTATCCATCAGAGGACTTTAATCTGGGGGCCTTGGACGCCTATTGGGAGGATCTCTGAACCCTTTGAAGTGATGTACAAACTCACTTGCATACATAAAATTTTCATCTGGTTGTTAAACGAGTCCATGACCCAAAGGCAGTCGACTAAACAATTCAGTAACAAATCCACTGTGGGCAGACTGCATAAAGCATGCTCTTTGCATAGAGTTGATCCCAAGTTGATGCAATAACCTTACTTCTGCATCTCCTTAAATGTCAGATTTGACATAAGAAATTCACAAACTTTTTGTTTCTCTAGTTGGTTTAAAATACTTTTGAGAAAAATTCCAGGTATGTAATTTAATTTTCTCAGATGTAAAAATAAGCTAATATTTGTTCATCTAAAACTGATTTATCACTGGTCTTAATCAACTCTAATTCCTCCATTTGATATATACAGTTATGCAAAATAGATATTTTTCTTTTGTTTCCTTGGTGATTATCTAATTAAATTCATGACAGTTGAAAAGTAACCAGCATGGTTGAAAACAGCATAGACCTATCCTGATGCCAGTAATAGTCTGTTACTGAGTTACTTTTTGTTTGCATGTTTGTTTCTGAGTAAAGTCCTGATCAGAATAATAATACAAATGGTCTGTTTTGTATTAATACTTACCATGAGTCAGATGCTCTGATAAGAAATTACCATGTTTCATCTCCTTTAAACCTCACATTAATCCTTTAAGAGAGGTACTGCTGTTACCCATTTTATAGATGAGGAATTCAGGAGGCAGCGAGTGAGCTGGTAGGAGGCAGAGAGTGAGCTCCAAGCTCACAGCTGAGTAATAACACACCAGCCCCCTTGAATGGGAGACGGTGTGGTCTCTCCAGAGCTACAGCAGGCAGGCGAGGAGGTGGACCGCTAAGATGTAGTCCCAGTCACGCCTCTCAGCTTCAGTGCCTTCAGCCACAGTGTGAAAGGCGAAGACAAGGCTGCCTTGGCTACCTCCAGGGGATTTTATGAGAGTCAAGTTTAAAAGCATATGAAGGCTATGAAAACACTCTCCACTCTGCCAGTTTGGGGATTATCCATCCAAGCCCGGTTGATTTCTGTCTGGTCCTTAACTGGCTGGGGCTTGGGGGTCCTTTCTTCTGGTCTTTGGGGAGTTCTCCTTCACCACAGTGGGGTGTGGAGGGTGTAGGACAGGTCTGTGTAGGGTGAGCTGGACTTGAGACTGCAGGAGGTTACGAGGAAGAAATCTGATCTCCTCGAGTCTTTAGTGCTCATTATCTGTTGATTGTAATTCAGTGGCATATTTATATCTTAGCATTTACTTTAATTTTAATAAGGTAGGTTTCATTTTTTTTTTTATATTTAGCACTTCATCTTTTTGTCTTGCCTTAGTAGCAAAGTTATGTTTAAAGTCTGTTCCTCCAATTTAAGGCAGTTTGAACACTGACGATGTTTAATTTTTGGAAAAGGAACGAGAAAAAAGGAAGCATGAAAGAATTCTGAGCGAAGAGCTTGTAGCTGCTGTGACCTACCTCAACCAGTTTTTGCCTCCTGAGCACACGATTATTTATATTCCGTGGGACATGGCCAAGTACACCAAAAGGTGAGCAGATGCTCGTCTTGTCTGGTTAGGTTTTCCTCTTGTGATGGAGAATAGCAGGAAGCGACCTCCCCCGTAAAGTCACTCTTATTTTCCTTTGTGATTCTGCTTAATGGGCTGTTTAACTGCTGGTGTATAATTAGAGGGCTTAAATTAATTGATCAAACTCTCTGCCCACCATTTTTTCCATTTGCAAATTCTCTTTGAAGTATCCTAGTGACTTCAGAACACCTCTCCTCAGCTGCTTTTCCTCAAAGGTGTTAGTTTTACCTTTTCTTTCTATTTCATTCTGTCTCCCTGTTTAATTCCTTTCTCAGATGCCACTTTCAGACGTTCTCACTCGTGGGTGAACCAGCACTAACTCCTGACTGTTTATAGTAAATCCAGACCCCTTGGTGTAATGTGAAAGCCCCAACATCTGGTTGGTTCCAGAATGTAATAACTCCTTCTTTATTCCCAGGGCTATTCTGCTCCTGCAAAGCTATCCAGCAGGTTCTGTCTCCAGTGTAGCAGCTGAGGTCCAATTCTGGACCCTTTGTTCCTATTATTTCCTCTCCCTCCACTCCTCCTCCCTACCCGCCAGGGTGCTTTCCCACCTCTCTTACCGTCAAGTTCTGATTCAAAACTCATCTCTTCCAAGGAGCTCTCATTAACCTTGCATTGTCCTTTGACTCATTTGCTGGGCGTCCTACAAACACTAGGTTCACATCAAGGTCTCTCTCTCATTTTCTTAATGTCACTGTGTTGTTTTGCACTTGACTCATTGTACTTTTCTCTGAATCATCTTACATAGTTAGATACATGCACGTGCACACACACACACACACACACACACACTTTCCCAGAGTATAAGCCTGGTTACTGGTTGGTGCCGTTCATAGTAATGTATTTCCCAGTGTTTTCTTCCCAAACAGCCGCACTAAGCATTGTGCTGTCTTCACATTTCATGACTGTGTGTTGACTTCACTGACTCCACTCTTGGGGAGTGAAAGGCTTTGGAAAAAGCTCTTGCTGGGAGATGCCATGTGCCAAGTTTAAGGCTTGGCAACAATTGCTATTGAGTTACAGGCCCTTCTTGTGCCAAATCTTGCTAGTTATTGAGTACACCTTGCATTCTAGAAATTAATTCTTACAATGAGCCTATTGAGTACAGACCAGAGATTTAAAAAATTATATTCCCAAGTACCATTACTGTAGCCTTGGCTTTGGGTATAAACATAGGTGCATGTTAAGAGTCGGGCCATTCTCACTTCTCTTACTCTTCCTCCTTGCTCTCAGCAAGCTGTGTAATGTTCTAGATCGCCTGAACGTGATTGCAGAAAGTGTGGTGAAGAAAACAGGCTTCTTTGTAAACCGCCCCGATTCTTACTGTAGCATTCTGCGGCCAGATGAAAAGTACGTATGGTGTTTTAAAACCTAAGATATCAAGAAGTTAGCTCTTATAGACAAAAAATATTCTAGACATGAGCAGTTTGTACTCCTTGGAAGATAGATGACTATTCCTTTGGGGAGACGACACCCTGCCCACGTGTCTGTGGAATGAACGTTCATGAGGGTGGGAGATTCTCTTGGCAGCTACATACTTTGAGATGGAAGCCACAGAATCTCTTGCTTCTTAGAATAAATGTTACATAAAGTATTTCTGTAAAATAAAACTTTCTGTAATGAATTCTGTGTTTCAGTATTAAATAGGAGCAGGAAAATTTTTCCTTATGCACCCGTCTATAGATTAGTATTTATAGTAACATTTTAATGAAACTTGTCAGTGTATTAGTTATTTGCTCGCAGATCTTTCTTCATTGGGGCTTCCTTGGTGGCTGAAAGAGTAAAGAATCTGCTTGCAGGAGACCTGGGTTTGATCCCTGGGTCAGGAAGATATCCCGGAGAAGGAAACGGCAATCCACTCCAGTATTCTTGCCTGTAAAATCCCGTGGACAGAGGAGCCTGGTGGGCTACAGTCCATGGGGTCCCAAAGAGTCAGACCAGTCTATACTAACATTTTAACGAAATTTATCACTGTATTATAGTTATTTGCCCACAAATCTTTCTTCGTTACTACTTTGTGAGCTTAAGCATCTGTGCTTAATTTATCTTTAAAGAACCAATATTATGTATTTCCAACATTTTATTTTCAGTTAAAAAAGTTAACTATAATGGTAAAGAAAAAACATGCAAAAAGCAAGGAAAAAAAAAAACCTAACCAATTACTAATGTGTACATCTTCTGTTATAGTTTGAATTTCAGGGCACCTGTGACCAGGGTCCCCAGGACTCCTCCCAGGCTTGGTGATTTCCTAAGAGAACGCAGGAGTTGTAGTGTATTGTTGTCCTCTTGGCTGTGATTTAATATGAACAAGCAAAACAAAGCAAAATTAGCCGAGGGAGAAAGCACATGGGACAAAGTCCAGAGGAAATGAGGGACTCGCTTCCAGAGTCCTCTCCTGCTAGAGTCACACGGAGTATGTTCAATTCCCCCGGCAACTTGCGACAGCGAATGTGAAGTGTTGCCAACCAGGGGAGATGATTGAAGACTTGGTGCCAGGGTTTTTACTGGAAGTGGTCCCACAGGCAGCTCTGCCTGGCAGCTACCAAAATTTCAGGCTCCCAGAAGGAAAGGCTGTTCAGCAAACCATGTTGCTTCTACAAACAGCTTAAGCACTGTGAGCCATGCTTGTCTGTTCTGGGAATAGTGGGAATTAAAGTTCCCGGCACCAGCCAAGGGGCAGCCTTGTAAGCGGGCCTTTCTGAGCATAGCAGTCAGGCCTGCTGTGTTAACTCTTTTTCTGCACTGCACCTTCTTTTAAATAATTAAAAGATTAATGTCATTACATAGTACTTATAATAGAATATTTCCCCATGCCTTCGTTGGCGAAGGCATGGAGAAAACATGTGGGAAGGAAAATAATAAAGAAGTTTGTAAAAACAATGAAAGGACTGTAGCAAAGCTCCATGAAGAAAAGCTGGAGGAAGTAGAACCTCCTAAAATCAAGGGGAGAAGGACCAGGCTTGGTAGATTGTATTATAAAGTTGATCTGCAATTATTCATGTCTGTAGAGACTGAACAGGAAATGGGCTTAAAGCAAGAGACTTTGGATGAACGTGGGTGACGAAATGCTAGTGTGCGGGGCTGGAGCAGGTTAAGATGCTCCTTTCCTGGCCTCCCTTTGAGGGGAGCATGGGTAGCATTCCATCTCTGTTATTTGCAAATTCACTTATCTGAGAAAGTAAACTGAATCACGGATTGTTCAGGGGCGTTCAGCCCTATTACTTTCATTCTTAATTAAGAGCTGGTACCAAATATGAATATAGATTATGTTATTAAATATTTTAAAATTAAAGCATGTATTTTTAAACACAGGTGGAATGAACTAGGAGGATGCGTGATTCCCACTGGTCGCCTGCAGGTATAGATGACATTGTGTTAATAATGAACAGAATTTGTATCCACTGTGTGTGATGTTTTCTGAAAGCAACCATGGAGAGAGATACTTCTTATTGAATGCAACATTATTAATCATTTGAGAACAAGTTTTAATGCCTTATAGCTAGTGTTTAACTCTTGGAAAGGATGTATAGCTGAAATAGTAATGGCCCATAGATTTTCGGGGGGGCTTCCCAGATAGCTCAGTTGGTAAAGAGTCTGCTGCAACGCAGGAGACCCCGGTTCGATTCCTGGGTTGAGAAGACCCACTGGAGAAGGGATAGGCTACCCACTCCAGTATTCTTGGACTTCCCTTGTGGCTCAGCTAGTAAAGAATCCACCTGCAATGTGGGAGACCTGGGTTTGATCTCTGGGTTGGGAAGATCCCCTGGAGAAGGGAAAGGCTACCCACTCCAGTATTCTGGCCTGGAGAATTCCATGGACTGTATAGTCCATGGGGTCACAAACAGTCAGACACACTGAGCAACTTTCACTTTCATAGACTTTTTTCATATAATATAAAATTATTGGAAATAGAAACAAACAGAAATGTGTAAAGAACAAATTAGAAGGACTTTGGAAAATGAGCCAGATAATCACTATATATATTAATTATGCTTTAAGAATGAAACTGCCTCAGCCACTAAATATTTTGGTTTGTACAGTAAAGGAGACAGACCAGGAGGAAAAGCACATATTTAACTAATTGGCACAGGTGGAAAATGTTAACTGTTTTTTTTATCTTGTTAAACTAAAGAAAAATTCAAATATAGACTAGAAGGTATAATGATGCTATTGGAGCAATATTGTGAATAGCAAATATAACCTTTTATAGTGAAAAAAAACGCTTCATTATTTGCTCAGGAATAACACCCTACTTGCAGCTTGTCTTCTTAAAGAAATCTTGAGTAGGCTGGAAGTAGTTCTGGTGACTGAATAATGATTGACCGTTCAAGGTGTTTCTCTTTAGACTGGTGTTCTTCGAACCAACTGTGTGGACTGTTTGGATCGCACCAACACAGCACAGTTTATGGTGGGGAAATGTGCTCTGGCTTATCAACTGTACTCCTTGGGCTTAATTGACAAACCCAATCTACAATTTGATACAGATGCAGTTAGGTAAGCCTTATTTTTTTTGCCTTTCAAATGCTGGTAATGACAGAAAGCAAACTTGATTAATCATAAAGGACTTTTGTGAACTCATTTCCCCTTTTGGCTTCTCAAAAATTATGTTGTTAAAAGACGTAATTTAAATCTGGTAACATCTATTTCTATTAAAGCCCTGTGTGTTGTTGCCATGGTTTTGTTTTCCTATTCGTGTTAATTATCAAAAAACGCTGTGTACTTTAGATAAATCCAAACTAGTGAGTTTCTTTGAAAAAAAAAAAAAATCTCAGGCTGTGTTAGGAGAAAAAGTAATATGCCTTTGTATATTTTGAATTAAACAGGTCAGATAGATAAAAGATTGAAGAAATACTGTTGTTTCACTGCCCACTGGGTCCATGACAGGCATGAAGTACTGTTTCTTGAAATGCAGTGATCGCTATTATCAGTCCTCTGAGATAGTCATAAAGGCTCTGCCCAAAAGAGTGCTCAGCTTACAAATGGCCAGATCTCAGCCATCACTGCATTAAAAAACCTTAACAGGCACTTGAAGAAACAGAGTTTCAAACATATATTTCTAGGAAAGAATATGGTTTGATGTGACAAGAGCTTGTCCTTTCTTCCAAAGGCAATTCAGAGAGAACAGAAAATTCTGTCATGGGAGGTAAATTGAGCTGGCAGGCTGCAGAAAGTTAGGAGTCTTTTAAAAGAGTAGAACCACCTTGGTCTAGGCTTGGGTGGATTATGCTTTTTGGTCCCCCTGCTTTTTTTTTTTCCCCTTAGAGTTTTCTGTGATTTTGTTGTTTATTGGACTATTACTCTAAAATGTAATACATTTTGTGTATGCATTTATCTTCCAAGATGTTGAAGAGTCTACTTGAAAAGAAAGGCTCAGAGGAATTCATGTAGGAAAAGACGTGTTTTGAATCTGTAGCTAAGTGAATAAAGGTATATAATACTTTGGATGAAATTCTTTAGTGTTTGTGTGTTTTACTTGGACTTCTTAGGTTGTTTGAGGAACTCTATGAAGACCATGGCGATACCCTGTCCCTTCAGTATGGTGGTTCCCAACTTGTTCATCGTGTGAAAACCTACAGAAAGATAGCACCGTGGACCCAACACTCAAAAGACATCATGCAGACCCTATCTCGATATTACAGCAATGCTTTTTCAGGTAATTCTGGAGTTATATGCATTTCTGAGACTTATCCTGATGCACATTTTTCTCTTTTACATATCCTTGTTTTTAAAGCTAACTGGAAAAGTAATATCAAAGTTAAATATTTTTTAAAAGTTTAAATAAAACAGAATCTGTCGCTTAGGAGGTGCTCAGTAAATATACAGTAGATGAATGAATAAACTTTGTATTTTAAGTAGGGCACTTTAGCCACCCATAACTGGAGCTTTTGTATACTTCACAGTACTGTGATTCCTTGGCTTCTGCCTCATTCCTAGCTTCTGCTTGTGATGAAAGTGAAAGTGAAAGTCACTCTGTCGTGTCCGATTCTTTGTGACCCCACGGACCATACAGCCCATGGAATTCTCTAGGCCAGAATACTGGAGTGGGTAGCCTTTTCCTTCTCCACGGGATCTTCCCAACCCAGGGATCGAATCCAGGTCTCCTGCATTGCACGCAAATTCTTTACCAGCTCAGCCACCAGGGAAGCCCTGGAAATACATAGATCAATTTAAGAGTATTGAGTAATTATTTTTAAATAGAGTTCATCATTTTAACAGTTGTCTAAGAATGTGAATATCACTGTATCTTTTAAATGTCAGCTAGAAATGAGAAGTAACATTAGCACTAAATTTTAGTCTTTTCTCGTTTTATGACTTGGGAGTACTAACAGCAACAGGTGGTTAAAAGGGCACTTTTTCTGCCTCCATTCTGATGTCACCCACCAAAGTGACTGTGAGACAGGTCCCGTGCACAGAATTTTTAAAGGAAGAGCTCAAGTTGATTTTGTGAGTCTTGGACTCTTAAACTAGATTAAAGACAAAATCGTTTACAAAATATAGAGAAGAAAAATCAGCAAAGAGATTCTTTGAATTTTTGCTACGCAGTGACTGTCCCCAACCCCTGCTCCTTTACCTCCAGCCTGGAGAGAACTGGATTCTGGGCAGGCTTAATGTAGTGTTCTCTCGTTGGAGGGACCCCGTGGAGCTATTGGCTTTGGGTAGCTGTGTAGCAAAGCTGAAGCAGAGGAACGGGCTGAGGAGCAGGCTGCCATGTTGGGAATGGCCTCCCCTCCTAGAGTTGCTGAGGCCAAAGGATCATTAGGCCTACCAGGTGACCAGAGGTGTGGCCCCGTGGGGGAGGGTGCTGGCATGGCATTGGCCTAGGTCCTGGCCAGAGGGACCATAGCAGCGGGAACCAGGAGGTGATTGATCACTGGCTTCCCAAGGAAGGGTAGCAGGAAAATGCCTGATGTGAGAAGCCTGTGCTCACGCCAAGGGAACTGCAGGTGTCTCCAGCGCTGGGAACCTCAGGAGAGTACGTGAAACCATCCACAAAAGAATCAGCCTTCAGCCTTTTCCGTGCCCAGAGAGAATGCAAAGGCGGTTTGCTATACTTCTGTGCAGGCATATTCATTTCCTGTGCTATCTAACAAATTACTGAAAAATTGAGAGCTTAAAGCAACATATATTCATATCTCACGATTTCTGTGGGTCAGAATTCCAGGCCCAGTTTAGCCAGGTCCTCTGCAAAGGGTCTCACCAAGCTGTAGTGGAGATGTCAGTCAGATGTGGTCTCATCCGGAGGCCTGATGCGGGGAGGATCTGCTTCCCTGCTCATGTGCTTGTTGGGGGAATTCAGTTCCTTGTGGACTTGTTCCTTGTAGGGATCATGGCAGCTTGCGTCTTCATCACTGGCATGGGAAAGGGTCTCTAGAATGAGTCTTCTGGCAAAACAGTCTTATATAACATAATGTAATCATGGGGTGTCATGCCATCACTTTGCCATATACCATTGCTCAGAAGCAAATTGTGGTCCCACCCACACATGAGCAAAATCTGTGACAGTTTCCTAAGGCTGCTGCAACAAAATACTAAGAACTAGGTGATGTAAAACAACAGAAACTTATCTCACAGTTCAGAGGTAGTTCAGTGTCAAGTTGTCAGCAGAGCCAACCAAGTTCACTGTGAAGTCCACAGAGGAGAATGCCTCTTCCCAGCTTCTGATATTTTGCCAGCAGTCCTTGGTGTTCCTCGGCTTGCAGCTGTCTTGCTTCCACGGTCGCATGGTCTTCCTCTGTGTGTCTAGGTCTGTGTCAAGTTTCCCTCTTCCTGTAAGGACACCAGTCATACTGGGTTAGCATGCGTGCACACTCAGTCACTTCAGCTGTGTCCGACTCTTTGCGACATGGGGTGTAGCCCGCCAGCCTCCTCTGTCCATGGGATTTTCCAGGCAAGAATACTGGGGTGGGTTGCCATTTCCTTCTCCAGGGGATCCTTGACCCAGGGATCAAACCTGTGTCTCTTACGTGTCCTGCATTGGCAGGCCCTAGTGCCACCTGCGAAGCCCTAATTGGATTAGGGTCCACCCTAATTCAGTATGGCGTTATCTTAACTTGATTTGGGCTTCCCAGGTGGCGTAATGGTAAAGAATCCACCTGCCAATGCAGGAAATGCAGGAGACCTGGGTTTGATTCCTGGGTCAGGAAGATCCTTTGGAGAAGGAAATAGCAACCCAGTCCAGTATTTTTGCTTGGAAAATTCCATGGACAGAGGAGCCTAGTGGGCTACAGTCCATGGGGTCACAAAGAATCAAATGCAACTGAGCACACATAACTTGATTATGTCTGAAAAGACCCTAATTTCAAATAAGATTACATTAGTGGATATTGGGGTTTAGGGCTTCAGTATATCTTTTTAGAGAGAAACAATTCACTACACAACACAGGATATCTATCACACTAAAGCATGAACAGCAGGAAGTGGGGAGCATGGGGGTCACTTTGGAGTCGAGATCAAGTAAGACCATCCCCATTACCACACTGCAGAGGGGTTGGAAGCTGGTTGGCAGCTTGGTGGGTGTGGGGAGATGTGCAGGAGAGACCTAGAGGTCCTGTGTGGTCTGGCCCCGCCTACCTTGCCATTCTGCCATTCATGCCATCCCCTTCCCCCATCACAGCTCTCCAGACACACAGACCTTCTCACTCTTTCCTGACTAGGTTAGGCTTCCTCTGCCAGAGGCTCTTGCTGTGCCCCTTGGAACATTGGAACATAAGACTGCAGTCTTCTGAGCTTTTGAGAGCTCACTCTGCTTTCACTTTCTCAAGGAAGGTGCTCCTGTTTTTGTTCTTGGAGCATTCTGCACCTTTGCAGCACCTGGCACAGTTGCACTGAAATTCTTGACTGTGCTATTAGTTGGGTTGTGTGTCCCTGTATCCCCCACTGTGAGACCCAAGAGCTCATGAGCATCTTATTTACTACTGGTTCACTATGGTGTCCCTGCTGCCTTGCTCATGGCACATAAACTGTTTATGGACTGAGTTAATAAATGCACGAGTTAATTCATTACCTATGCCCTCCCCAGCTTCCCCTTTTCCCTGAATTCAGAAATCAACAGGGCTAAGTATATCAGCCTAATAACATGTGGCTTATCAGGAATGCTCTTAGACTGCTCAAATCATGTCTTTCGAATTCACTGAGAATTATGGCCTTTATACAGCTGGTGAGCTCAATGTGTAACATAAACTACAAAGCCACTATAGACCTTTAGAGTGTTTGGATATTGCTCTGTGTGCATGACTCCTTGAGCTGGATTTAGGAACTTTACAATCAAAGTATATTAATCTGAACAAAAATCAAGAGTTAGGAAAGTCAAATTTAGAAATTCAGGTCAGTGGCGTAAGTTTAAATTCTAGATTTCTAAAGCAAAAATATTGAAGTATTCCCATCATCCTTTATTACACTTACTGCTGTAGTTCCCAATAAAGATATTAATATGTATTGATGTATTCCAAGTGGCTACAACATTATTGCAAATGATTATTATAAATAGCTAAAAACACTAAAAATAACACGTGGTTTCACTTGTTTTTGTAAATTAGAATGGTTTTAAGGTAGTCTCTCTAAAGGCAGTCTCACTGGCTATGCTTCATTATTGTACTGGTTTTCTTGGACTTCTGTAACAAAGCACTACAAGCTTGGTGGCTTAAAACAACAGAAATGTGCTGTTTCACAGCTTTGGAGGCTTTAAGTTGGGAATCAAATGTCAGCAGGGCTGTGTTCCCTCTGAAGGCTCCAGGGGAGGTTCCTTACTTGCTTCTTATCTTCTGATGGTTTGCTGCTGATCCTTGGCTTGCAATTAAAACTGTGGTGCTTTCATTTGTGTCTCTGGTGTCACACGACATTCTCCTCTCTGTTGTGTCTCCGTGGTGTTCTCCTCCCTGTGTGCGTGTGTCTCTTCTTATGAAGACACCAGTCATACTGCATTCAGGGCCTGCCCCATTCCAGTGTGGCTGTATCTTAACAGGATTACATCTGCAAAGACTTGATTTGCAAATAGGGTCATATTCACAGGTTCTGGGGCTTAAGACTTTTAATATCCCTTTTGTGGGGAACACAGTTCAGCTTGAACAGCTATGTAAGTCATGTGCCAACAAGTACATATACCTCTGGATATGTGTTGAACAAGGTTTAAAACTTCCTGTTCAGGGTTGTTCCTGAATTGGGAGTCATTATGATCCAACCAGTCCATCCTAAAGGAGATCAGTCCTGGGTATTCATTGGAAGGACTGATGCTAAAGCTGAAACTCCAATACTTTGGCCACCTCATGCGAAGAGTTGACTCATTGGAAAAGACTCTGATGCTGGGAGGGATTGGGGGCAGGAGGAGAAGGGGATGACAGAGGATGAGATGGCTGTATGGGCATTACCGACTCGATGGACTTGAGTTTGAGTGAACTCCGGGAGTTGGTGATGGACAGGGACGCCTGGTATGCTGCGATTCGTGGGGTCGCAAAGAGTCGGACACGACTGAGTGACTGAACTGAACTGATTGACACTTAAGGACCAAGTCATGTGTTTTTCAGTAAGATTAGAGCACAGAGAGTGAATGTGTAGCTGTGCATGATTAAAAATGAAAGGAGAACAATTAAAAGACAGAAGGTGGTCATAAATAAGTAACGTGCACACGATGGAAAGGTAAAGCAAAATTATGCACAACTGAAAGAGGAACTATTATGAAAGGAATTATTTTATGAATAATATGGCTAAAACAGACTTCTGTATTTTGAGAAGCATGGTGCCATTGGGGTGTACAACTTATTTTAAAATTAGAATGGATATTATATAATGGTAATAATAGAACCATTTTCTTTAAGCACTCAAGATAACTTTGTGAATCAGTCTCTCCATGTCATGTCTCTGAGGTAGACAGGAAGGTTCTTGAAATTAGGTTGTTAAGAATTTTATCCTTGGTTCATATGGACAGATGGAGACTATGTGGGTAACCCACCTGACTCCCTTTCAGGTTCATTTTAAAAACTGTTTTGAGTTTTCACATACTATTACCATGTTCTGGGGTTTCTTTTCTTTCTGAGAAATGTCCTTTGGTTTCTCTCATAACTGGCTACAGAAGCAGTTGTAGGACGTCAATAAGAGAAGAACAAGTACCTAGGTATTCTCTTTGGATGTTAGGAAGAAGTTTATAATTGTAATTCCTTGTCAAGTTCTAATTTTCTTTTATATTTATATGTAGGTAAACCTGAATATTTTTTTCTGAAGCTTATTGAATTGAAATCCTATTTTAAGGAAAAAAATATAAGATACCTGCACAGTTAATAATAGAACAGCTGTATATACATACATATACACACATATATATACATATATATATGTGTGTGTGTGTGTGTGTGTGTTTGTTGTTTAGTTGCTCAGTCATGTCCAGCTCTGTGACCCCGTGGACTGTAGCCCGCCAGGCTCCTCTGTCCATGAGATTTCCCAGGCAAGAATACTGGAGTAGGTTGCCATTTCCTTCTCCCAGGGGTCTTCCAGACCCAGGGACTGAACCCCTGTCCTTACATGCTCACTGCCGTATGTGGTCAGTTTCTCCCCTCTGCGGCCTCATTTCCATGAGCATGGAGGCACACCTTGTGTTTTCCATCTAATCTTTCCTTCTGTTCTTAACCACACCCACTGCTAACAAAAGCTCTGCTCTCCTGAAGCAAAACCTCTTGGAATCGTTATCTGCACACCTGTTCCCTCTCTCATATCCTGTTCTCTCCACCTGCTTCACTGAGCCTTTGCCCTGTCATGCCCCCAAACCCGTGCTTATCACAATCACCCCAATCTCCCACTGCCAAACCAAGGGCTCCTTTTCTGTGTTCATCTTGCTCAGCTGTTTGGCAGCTTATATCACAATGGAGCACTTTTTCTTGAAACTCACCTCTGTGCTGTCTCTCTCAGTCCCGCTGGTGACTTCTACCCTATTTCTAAACTCTCCTCTTCTCTTTCTACACTTTTACCTTAGGGGCATCTCACCCAGCTTTTAAATACCATACGTTTGACACTCAAATATATATCTCTTCCCTGACTCCAGACTTAACTAAATGCCTACCTTGCAGGCATTTCCTTCTGAATATTGTGTTAGTTTTCTACAGGTGCCATAACCAATTATCACAGACTCAGTGGCTTAAAACAACACCCGTTTATTATGTCCCAGTGTTTGTGGTTCAGAAGTCTGGGAATAGCATTACTCACCTGTGTTCTCGGCTTAGGCTCTCACCTGGCTACAGTTCAAATGAGAGCAATGAAGTCAGAATGTGGGCTCTGATCTGGAGGCCTCTGGGCTCATTCAGGTTGCTGGCAGAACTCGAGGTGGTTCTCAGACTGCTGTCCCCATGTGCTGTTGGCTGGGGCTCATTCTCGGGTTTGAGAGGCTGCTTACCTTCCTTGGCTTGTGGTCCACTCCATCTTCAAAGCCAGCAATGGTGCATCAACCCTTGTGCCTAAAATCTGTCTGCTTTCCTCTTCTTAAAGGATTCTTATGATTCCAGTGGCCGATCCAGGTAAGACACGATAATTTTCCTACGTTGATGTCATTGATTAGTCATTTCAGTTACATCTACAAAGTCGCTTTTGCCATCTAAGATGAAATATTCATGAGAAACTATGGAGGGAAGGTCATGAGGCCAAGTTTCTCCCTACCACGGATATCTGAGAAGAATCTCCAACTAATCATTTCCAGCAGGAAATGACTTGCTGCTGCTGCTGCTAAGTTGCTTCAGTCGTGTCTGACTCTGTGCGACCCCATAGACGGCAGCCCACCAGGCTCCCCCATCCCTGGGATTCTCCAGGCAAGAATACTGGAGTGGGTTGCCATTTCCTTCTCCAGTGCATGAAAGTGAAAAGTCAAAGTGAAATCGCTCAGTCGTGTCCGACTCTTAGCGACCCCATGGACTGCAGCCTACCAGGCTCCTGCATCCATAGGATTTTCCAGGCAAGAATACTGACTCTGCCCCAAACTTGTTTCTCTACTTTTTTTCTTTTTTCACCTCTGCTTCCATTGTTCCGTTCAGAATCCTAGGAATCATCCTTAATTTCTTTATTCTCCTTATCTTCCCCGGTCTCACCTCTCAGCAAACCTGGTTGGCTCCACCTCCAGAGCATATCCCCAATCCTTCTGCTGTGTTTCCTCCCCACTGTTGCCTGGCTGGTTCAGACAGCTGGTGGCTCTGAACAGCTGCCATGGCTCCTGATTCCTTCCTCGGCCTCCCCTCTTCTGTTCTTGCTCTTCACAGCAGCCACAGTGATCCTTTCGAGAGTTAGATCATATCACTCCCCACTCTGAAATCCCTTCCAGGGCTTCTCATCGCATTTAAGATCGGACTCTTTGCCATGACCTTCGAGGCCGCGTGTGGTCTGCCTCACTGTCCCCAGTCCTGCTCTTTCTTTGCCCCCTGCCCTCCAGCCCCCTGCTCCCCCCTCCACCTTCGTGCTGTTCCGGACACTGTGCAGCCTCCACCTGCTTCCCTGACCACCGACCTAAGTGTCCCTCTTCTCTCTCATCACTCTCATGTCACTCTTATTTTTTCAAAGAACTAACATCCTCTGAAAGTACCCTGTACCTTATTTACTTGAGAATTATTTTTGCTTCTCACTGTGGAATGTAAGCCCCATGAAAGCCAGAATCAGTTATGTATAGACCATATACCTAGTGTGGGACAGACATAGTAGGCTCTTGGATGAATGAATGGTGGGTTTTTTTTTTTTTTTTGTAGTTATGAAGATAATATATGCTAATTATAAAAAGTATAAAATAACTCACAAATCATATAATCCTCACCTTTCAGAGGTAGCAACTTGTTCATATTTAGCAGAACATGATCCTTCTAGTTACTGTACAGGTAATGTATATCTGCTTTTTCCCTTTTAGATAATGTTGAGTAATCTTTATGACCCTAAATACTCTTTTACAATTTAATTTTTGGTAGCCTTGTGGCAGTCTGTCCTTTAGAAGCACCAGAGTGAGGTTACCTGTTTTTATTGTGCATTTATGTTTCTTTTAAATGAACATCTTTTTTGAATGTTTTTTATATTATGAAAATTTCAGCACCATATTTATTAGGTCAGAGTATACATATTTTCAGGATCTTTAAAGACATATATGTATATGTATAGCCAGATAGCCTTAACGAAAGGGTGTAGCAATCAGTTCTCTCTCAGCAGAGTATAGGAGTGCCCATTTTGGAAAGTATTTGCCAGCTTAATAAGTAGAAAATGGTTTGCATTGTTCTCAGTTTGCATCATTTACTGAATACTAGTAAAGTTGAGTTTTTGAATGTTTACCATCTATTTGTTTCTTTTAAAAATTGCATGTTTTTCTATTAGGGTGTTGATCTTTGTCCTTCTGACATTTAGTTGGTATTTATTTCAACATACAGTAGGAGGCAGTGGTCCAAGTTCACTGTCTGCTCCTCACCCTGGTTAAATAGTACTGTTTATCAAATAGCATCCCATTCCATTACTGATTTCAGAGGCCACTTTATCATGGACTTAATTGAATATTAGGTCAACAAATACTCTAGTTTCCAAATAAACATTTTTAGCTAATTAAAAAGAACTGTTATCTTCAAGCCTGACCTATTGAAATACAGTGTGTTAGTGATTAACCATCTGGATGGAGTTTGAAAGGTGCATATTCCTTATTCCTTTAAAGCACAATTGAATATAAAAGTAGGTAGTTATTTTGCCCTCTTGTTATCTGCAACTGCAGAGAACCTACCTATTTTAAGCTTTTGTCTCAGTCCAAAGTACTACTGTCTTCCAGAGGGTGAAAACTTCATCTGCAGTCAAAAGTAGCCAGGAAAAGTTCCTGAGGCTCATTAGGACTGGCCTTAGATTCCAAGCTTAGTTCAGTTCAGTTCAGTTCAGTTCAGTCGCTCAGTCGTGTCTGACTCTTTGCGACCCCATGAATCGCAGCAAACTAGGCCTCCCTGTCCATCACCAACTCACTGAGACTCACGTCCATCGAGTCAGTGATGCCATCCAGCCATCTCATCCTCTGTCGTCCCCTTCTCCTCCTGCCCCCAATCCCTCCCAGCATCAGAGTCTTTTCCAATGAGTCAACTCTTTGCGTGAGGTGGCCAGAGTACTGGAGTTTCAGCTTTAGCATCATTCCTTCCAAAGAAATCCAAGCTTAGTAAGTGACCATAAATACCATAGATACATTGTAAGTTAATGTAACAGCAGTACATTCAAGAAGTCTCCATTATGATCCTTTGAAGGCATATCTATTATTTGGTTAGGTTTCTCAATCTTACATTTTATCATACTTGCTAAAAATTAAAGGAACTACTAATTAGGCTTAATTAGGGATAAAAGAAACTCCTTGAAAATGTGGCTGAAAAATGGAAAGCTTCTTTAAATAGAATTAAGATATTTTGAGGTACTGCATAGTGTGAATTATTAAGTGCCATTAAGGCTACCCAAGAATCATAAAGAATATAATTACTATAAAAGCAGTATGTTTACTTTCATATTGTGTTAAGAGGGTGCAAATTGGGGTGGTAATGCCTTCATCATTTAATACTTGATGTTTTCTCTCAACAAATGGAAAAAAGGCTGCAAGTATACTCATCATATAAACACATCCCTTTCATATATTACTTGTAGCATAAAAGGTGAGCGCTGTTTTAATGGAATGCTTCCTGTCAAAATATATAACTGGAACCCATGTTTAATGTACCAGATTTCATTTATTGCTTCTGCCAAAATGACCAAATAGCCCAATGAGAACAGTGTTGCTAATTTCAGATTTTTCTGTGTTCACTATAGCTGTTGGAAGGAAATTGATTTTATGATGATGTTATCCTGTTTCAAAAGCAGTCATTTCTGTTAGCTTTTTGGTTCTGTGCTCAATTTCAGAAAGAGATTATTATTTATATTGTGGATGTCTGCCCCTAACTTGAATATACAAGGGCTCAGAGACCAGAATGGAAAGAATGAAGGATGCTTGGGAGGGGGCTGTGCAGGACGGGAAGGATGGCTCATGAGACCACTTCAGTGCTTATCGTTTTTACCAAAATACAATTGAGAAAAAGAAGAGGAGAGACAGCGTGTGTGTGTGTGTGTGTGTGTGTGTGTGTGTGTGTGTGTGTGTGTGTGTGTGTGGTGTCAGTTTTACTAGTTTGTAGTCTGTTTTGAAAAAGTACTTTTGGAGAGGTTGAATGGTTAGAGTGACGCTGTTTTCTGTGTGCACACTCTGCCTTCTTTATCAAACACAGCTGTAGGGGAAACCAAATGTTGCAAAGGTTGTCTCTGCTAAAGAAATGGAGTATCTTTTCATGGATTAAAAGCAGAAGCTTGGAAACTGACTTGTTCAAGGATGTGCCACAGAATATGGGTAGGAATTGGGCCGCTTTATTTATAGTCTGACTTCTCTTCTGTCTTTGCCATAAAGTGAAGATGTTCTTTGTTTCAGGTAAATGAACAAATGGTGAGAATGTTTTGTATTCTAAAAATACAATCACTAAGGTAACTAGGGCAGTTCTTAAAGACTTTTTAAGAATCTCTCAAAATTCAAGAAGCAGTTTACATTCACTATCCTCTATGTTATGAGACGTATAGAGTAAAAAGGAAACATTTTGAAATAAGATTTTAATTTTCAAAATCTTGGTGGGTGTTTTAGATGTTGTGTATGACTTTTACAGTATAAATGCTTTTATTTTCAGGGGTGTTCTATGACATTCCAGATGTACCCTTAATCCTCCTAAGAAAGCATTCCCCTGGGTTGTTTATATGAGTAATAGAGTTCCTGAATTATGTATTTTTGCTTTTTAGATGCTGACAGACAAGATTCCATTAATCTCTTCCTGGGAGTTTTCCATCCCACTGAAGGGAAACCTCATCTCTGGGAACTCCCGACAGATTTTTATTTGCATCACAAAAATACCATGAGACTTTTACCAACAAGAAGAAGGTATTTTTCTTCCTGGTCTACTGTGTTAAACTCAGCTTTGATATTATTTTGAATATGAGAGAACTTTCTTTTTGAGAAATGATAATATAGGCTAAAGTAGTCAGCCTTGCTACATGTTTGCCAGGAGGAATTTAGTATTGTTGATGTCCTGATAGTTCAGTTCAGTCGCTCAGTCGTGTCAGACTCTTTGCGACCCCGTGAACCGCAGCACGCCAGGCCTCCCTGTCCATCACCAACTCCGGGAGCATACCCAAACTCATGTCCATTGAGTCAGTGATGCCATCCAACCATCTCATCCTCTGTTGTCCCCTTTTCCTCCTGCCCTCAATCTTTCCCTGCATCAGGGTCTCTTCAAATGAGTCAGCTCTTCACATCAAGTGGCTAAAGTATTGGAGTTTCAGCCTCAACATTGGGAAATTGTCATTAACAAATACAGTTGTTTTGCATTTTCATAAGATACAAAGTTTCAGAGCTTCATCATTGAACTGTTAAGTTGAAGCTCCACTGGAGCAAACCAGTAACATAACTTTTGAGTGCTTCCTACAAATGTGGGGTGATAAAGAACTCTTAACATGTAAGGAATCGTCTTTGGTTTTTAAGTGTGGTGTCTAGGCAGCCTCACTTTGGAATTCCAATGTTCTTTCCTCCAGGAAGCACAGGGAACTCTTGGTGACACTGGGGAGGACAGGAAGCTAGAGCCATGGTGCTCGTGGTAGGCACCACTCCCACCAGCCCTGTTGCTCAGTCTGGGCTTTCTTGAGTCATTCGCTGTATGGGCTATTATGATGACAGTTAAATTGGTAGCAGTTGTCCCCAAATACGGAGAAGCCAATGGCACCCCACTCCAGTACTCTTGCATGGAAAATCCCGTGGATGGAGGAGCCTGGTGGGCTGCAGTCTGTGGGGTCACGAAGAGTCAGACATGACTGAGCGACTTCACTTTTACTTTTCACTGTCATACATTGGAGGAGGAAATGGCAACCCACTCCAGTATTCTTGCCTGGAGAATCCCAGGGACAGGGGAGCCTGGTAGGCTGCCATCTATGGGGTCGCACAGAGTCGGACATGACTGAAGTGACTTAGCAGCAGCAGCAGTCCCCAAATAAATGAACTATCTCCTGAGGATAGGACAAGACTCTCTGTGTAGCACAGGCCGCAGGGTCAGGGGACTTGAGTTGGCGTCTCTGTAGCCGTGTGACCTTGGACTAGTTATTTAACCTCTCTAAGTCTCATTTCCTTCCTCTGCACAATGTAAATGACAGGACACACATTACAGACTCATTGTAAGGGTTTAATGAGAGGACTCTTTAGCACTGTTAATTGAAGAGTCATGTTCTAATAATGGGCAACATTTTTCACATATGAGACTTGAGCCTGGTCCCTTCTGCTCAGAGCCCTGTGATGTCAGGTCTGCTCCTAAGGCTCTCCTCTCACAGCATCCGTGTGATCTAGCCCTCATTTTGTGCAACAGTGCCTCGCAAACACTACAGGGTTCATTGCTGGTCTGTGCTAACTGTGTGGACAGACCACAAGCAACTGGTGAATTAGCAAGTGCTAATGTTATAGATGTTGCCAAATTCTCTATTACTTCAGGAACATTTCAAATATTAAGAAAATGTCAGAGTTTATATGTTTCTCAGCTTTGTTCTTTTAAGTGTATTTTCTTGGAATAACCAGCTTAATGCTTGACCTTACTTTCCCTATAAATGAAGCAGTGCTGATTTTTCCACTATATTAATAAATGATTGCCATGAATTTTTGCTGACAAAAAAATCTGGAGCTAATTATGTTTATTTGATGAGAGATAAACATAAATGCCTATATTTAGCTTTGTTGATGCAATTGACTATGGGTAAATATGGTTGATTTTCTGAAACTTTATATTACCTTAAAGTATTGAAGCTATTAAGATACAACTTGGAGAACAAGCAAAACTCAATTTTCTGTTGCTGAAATTAGCTAGTAAATTACAAGCATAAGTTAAACCTAGAGTTACATAACTGAGGCAGGCAGTGTTGGTGCTTATTTGTGGAAATAAAAGGAAGCTGATGTTACATTCCCATTTTTAAAATTAAAAAAAGGAAACTGAGTTGCAGACAAAATGTGTCTTGACTGAGGTTATGTAGCCGATTAGACAGCACAGTAAGTGAAAATACTAAACACCTCCCACTGAGAATAAACTTTTATCAAAGTAGGTACTGTGGCTCTCACAGTTGACTTGGTCTCCTTGTTTTGTTTTTCTCTAGAATGTGAAAATTCCAAAAATTGATTTTTGGCATCAACAACTGATACTAATAAAGACTGTAGGATAAATTTCAGTACTTTATTTTGGCCTTTTTAGTCACCCACCGATACTAGTTATTTTGATGAGGGTTAAATCCATATGCTGATTCTCAGAAGAAATAGCCAGAGGCTACAACCAGACTGGAGCATGGATGCTAGGGTAGAGCTGAGTTGGATTTTCTGCAGGTGTGTGACCTTAGACCTGTTTCTAAACCTCTGGAAATCTTGTTTTCCCAACTATAGAAAGGAAATGACTACACACACCTCACAGGTCACTTTAAGGATTAAATAAAATATGAATGGGAAGTACTTCCTACTGGGTCTGACACATGATCCACACAGTCTGGAAGCAGCCAAGCTCTGGAGGGACTGCCTGCAGTTAATACCTGTGTGACCTGAAGCAAGACATATAACCGGTCCAATTCTCAGTTTCCACATCAGTAAAATAGAGATAGTGATAGTGTCTGACCTGTAGGTTTTTCTGAGAATCAGATGAGATCATATAAATCCTTAGTACATAGTAGTCCAACAGATACTAGTATTGTTATTGTTCTTTAAAACAACTACATTCCTTAGTTGTGAGTGAAGTGAACCCGCTCAGTCGTGTCCGACTCTTTGCGACCCCATGGACTGTAGCCCGCCAGGCTCCTCTATCCATGGGATTCTACAGGCAAGAATACTGGAATGGGTTGCCATTTCCTTCTCCAGGGGATCTTCCCAACCCAGGGATCAAACCCGAGTCTCCCGCATGGCAGGCCGATGCTTTATCCGAATGACCATTAAGTCTGGAAACTTAGATAATATTATTTTATCACTAATTTTTTGTTGTTCATTCCCTAAATCATGTGCAGTTCTTTGTGATCCCATGGACTGCAGCACGCCAGGCTTCTTGCCCTTCACTATCTCCCAGTTTACTCAAATTCATGTCTATTGAGTCAGTGATGCCATTCAACCATCTCATCCTCTGTTGTTCCTTCTCTTTCTGCCGTCAGTCTTTCCTAGAATCAGGGTCTTTTCCAATGAGTCGGCTCTCTGCATCAGGTGGCCAAGGTATTAGAGCTTCAGTATCAGTCCTTCCAATGAATATTCAGGGTTGAATGCCTTTAGGATTGGCTGGTTTAATCTCTTTGCTGTCCAAAGGACTCTCAAGAACCTTCTCCAGCACCACAGTTCAAAAGCATCAATTCTTCAGTGCTCAGCCTTCTTTATGGTCCAGTTCTCACATCTGTACATGACTACTGGAAAAAAAGAAAAACAAAGCTTTGACAATACAGACTTTAGTTGGCAAAGTGATGTCTCTGCTTTTTAATGTGCTGACTGGGTTTGTCATAGCGTTCTTCCAAGGAGCAAGCATCTTTTAATTTCATGGCTACAGTCACTGTTTGCAGTGATTTTGGAGCTCAGGAAAATAAACTCTGCCACTGTTTCCATTTTCTCCCCATCTGTTTGCCATGAAGTGATGGGATGGGACCAGATGCCATGATCTTAGTTTTTTGAATGTTGAGTTTTAAGCTAGCTTTTTCACTCTCCTCTTTCTCCTGCATCAAGAGGCTCTTTAGTTCCTCTTCACTTTCTGCCATTAGGGTGGTATCATCTGCATATCTGAGGTTGTTGATACTTCTCCCAGAAATCTTGATTGCAGCTTGTGATTCATCCAGTCCAGCATTTCACATGGTGTACTCTGTATACAAGTTAAATGAGCAGTGTGACAATATACAGCCTTGATGAACTCCTTTCCCAGTTTTGAACCAGTTCATTGTTCCATATCCCATTCTAACTGTTGCCTCTTGACCTGCACACAGGTTTCTCAGGAGGTAGGTAAGGTGGTTTGGTTTTCCCACCTCTTTAAATTTTCCACAGTTTGTTGTCATCCACACAGTCAAAGCAGAAGTAGACGTTTTTCTGGAATTCTCTTGCTTTTTCTATGATCCCACAGATGTTTGCAATTTGATCTCTGGTTCCTCAGCCTTTTCTAAATCCAGCTTGTACGTCTGGAAGTTCTTGGTTCATGTACTATTGAAGCCTAGCTTGAAGGATTTTGAACATTACCTTGTTAGCATGTGAAATGAGTGCAGTTATACAGTAATTTGAACATTCTCTGGCATTACCCTTCTTTGAGATTAGAAATGAAAACTTACCTTTTCCAGTCCTGTGGCCGTTGCTTAGTTTTCCATATTTGCTGGCATGTTGAGTGTAGCACTTTCACAGCATCATCTTTTAGGATTTGATATAACTCAGCTGGAATTCCATCACCTCTACTAGCTTTGTCCATAGTAATGCTTCCTAAGGCCCACTTGACTTCACATGCTGTGATGTCTGGCTCTAGGTGAGTGACCATACCATCGTGCTTATTCGGATGATTAAGATCTATTTTGTAACATACTATTAGTGAACATTTTATTATGTATTTGTCTGTGTTTCCAAACTTTGTGACCATCTGTATTTTACACTGTTTACCAATGACTTATTCTGAAATAGTATTTTTATAAAATGATAAGGGAAGGGGGGATAAACTAGCTTTGCCCGGAATTCATCCAAACCAGTTTTCTCGAGATAACTACTTTTGTGACTCAAAATCCCACGTTTATGAATCTGTTCAAAACTGCTGATTGAAGCTTTGTTCTGAATAGTACTGGGGTGGGTTGCCATTTCCTTCTCCAGAGGATCTTCCCAACCCAGGGATCAAACCTGGGTCTCCCGCATTGTAGTCAGATGCTTTACCATCTGGGGCACCAGGGAAGTCTGAAATAGGTTAATATGTCATATATCATCTCAGATGCCATTTTGGAATCAGTGTTAATAAAGTCACCAGGGAATTTTTAGGCAGTATACATTGTCTCTTTGACTCAGAGTTGGGAGGTTTCCTGGCACTATTTTCTGTCTGATATATGCGTTCCCACTTTGTCTTCCCAGGTGGGGCTCAGCTGTACTGTGCTTGGCTGGCATCAGTTTGTCAACCAGCACCTGTCAGATTGAGAGGTAGTCGTTTTTGGACAGTTCACTCACATTATTCTTTCTCATATCATGCCGAGATCCGTTTGTCTGTAACTTTACCTACTAATCTTAGTTTAATCCCCTGAGACCTTAAGAACACAGTTTTCTCATTCACTTGATGGTCTTTTAAATATTTGAAGACAGGTTCACACATTCTCAAAGTTCTTCTTCTCCAGGTTAAATAGCTCCACTTTCTTAACTGTTTCTCCTGTACTGTGGTTTTAAGTCTGTTTAGCGTTCGGAAGGCTTTCTTCTGTATTCCAGTTTATGTCGGTGCTCTTTTTAAACTGAATTCAAACCTGGGTCCAACAGTAGTCCGACTCTGGTTTAATTTGTGCCAAGTGTTGTGGGACCATTGGTGCCATCATTCCCCTTGTCCTGGGTAATCTGTTTTTTTATCATGAAGTACAAAGTTACATTGACTGTTTGCAGCAATGCTATCGTAATGTTAATTCTCTGGGCTTCTATCCACTGGAATTCCCGTCTTTTTAACATGCCCTATTGCCATGCCTTATCTCTGCCATCTTTTCTTGCCTGTATATGCTTTGCCTGCTTCCAGAAAAAATACGTAAACACGTATCCTATTTATTAGCTATTTCCTCTAGCTTTGTAGCTTCTTCAGAATTAATCAGTTGGCTATCTTGATCCTAATGTAAGTCCTTGATGAAATAGGGTGAGTCCTTAAACAGAATAGGATAGCAGAGCCCTGTGGGCTACCACCCAACAACTCCCTCTACCTTGACACTGTTACGTGATTTTTGATTGGAATCATTTCAACAGCTGTAACTAACCATGCTGTCAACACTTGACTGTCCTATCATCCTGCCCACATCTCTGTCTTGTTCACATATATCAGTTGCTTTGCTCAGATCCATATATATTATTTCAGAGAGCTCCCAAGTTTACTAGTGGAGTTAAAGAGCCTTTTAAAATCATAACCTTTCTATGTGAGCCAGTGGAATTGAATACTCTTAATACTGGAGAGTGAAAAAGAGAAAAGAAGCTGACTTTCTAGGTGTTTATGCAGAGGCGGAAGTGGCGCCCACCTGCCATCGCCTGTTCTCTGATACCTGGTCCGGAAGCAGATTTCTGTCCTGGTGCAGGTGCTCTTCCCCTGGGTGAATGTGCTGGTGGGGGAGGTGATGCCTCCCAGTCCTGGGCTCAATCCTCTCAGATGCTCTCCTCCTCCATCCATCTCAGCCCAGCTTCCCCAGAGCAGGTATTTCTTTGGGCTTCTTTCTTTCTGAGACCCACTTAGAAAAGTTGGACTTTAAAAAAAAAAATTATTTACTTTTAATTGAAGGATAACTTCTTTACAATATTGTGCTGATTTCTGCCATACATCAACATGAATCAGCCATAGGTACACATATGTCTCCTCCCTCTTGAACCCCCCTCGAACCTCCCACCCCTTCCCACCCCTCTAGGTTGCCACAGAGTCCTGGTTTGAGTTCCCTGGATCATATAGCAAATTCCTATTGGTCTTCTGTTTTACAAATGGCAGGAGTGTATATGTTTCCATGCTACTGTCTCCATTCATCCCCCCGTCTCCCTCCCCACAGCCCATGTCCATAAAGCTTTTCTTCTCTGTCTGCATCTCCATGGCTGCTCTGCAAGTAGGTTCATCAGTACTATCTTTCTAGATTCCACACATAGGTGTTAATATACAATATTTGTTTTTCTAACTTACTTCACTCTGTATAATATGCTCTATTCATCCACTTCATTAGAACTGACCGAAATGCATTCCTTTTTATGGCTAACATTCCACTATATCTGTGTACCACAAATTTCCTTATCCATTCATCTGTTGATGGACATCTAGGTTGCTTCTGTGTCCTAGCTATTATAAATTGTGCTGCAGTGAACATTGGGGTACATGTGTCTTTTTTAATTTTGGGTTCCTCAGGGTATATGCCTAGTAGTGGGGATCATATAGTATGCTGGGTCATATAGTAGTTTTATTTCTCACTTTTAAAGGAATCTCTGTACTGTCTTCCATAGTGGTTGTATCAGTCTGCATTCCCACCAACAGTACAAGAGGGTTCCCTTTTCTCCACACCCTCTCCAGTATTTATTGTTTGTGGATTTTTGATGATGGCCATTCTGACTGGTGTGAGGTGATATCTCATTGCAGTTTGATTTGCATTTCTCTAATAATAGCAATGTTGAGCATCTTTTCATGTGTTTATTAGTCATCTAAGAGACACGGGTTCAATCCCTGGGTCAGGAAGATTCCCTGGAGAAGGGCGTGGCAACCCACTCCAGTATTCTTGCCTAGAGAATCACATGGACAGGTGAGCCTGGCAGCCTACAGTCCATAGGGTCACAAAGAGCTGGACACAACTGAAGTGACTTAGCACATTAGTCATCTGTGTATCTTCTTTGGAGAAATGTCTGTTTAAGTCTTTTGCCCACTTTAAAAAAAAAATTATTTTTTAATTGAAGGAAATTGCTTTACAGAATTTTTCTGTTTTCTGCCAAATATCAACATGAATCAGCCATAGGTATACCTATGTCCCTTCCCTCTTGAACCTCCCTCCCATTCTCTCCCCATTCCACCCCTCTAGGCTGATACTGAGCCCCTATTTGAGTTACCTGAATCATACAGCAAAACTGACTATCTATTTTACATATGGTAATTTAAGTTTCCATGTTACTCCTCTGTACATCTCACCCCCTTCTTCCTCCCCTCCAAGCCGTGTCCTTAAGTTTGTTTTCTATGTCTGTTTCTCCATTGCTGACTTGAAAATAAACTCATCAGTACCATCTTTCTAGATTCCATGTATATGCATTAGTATACAGTATTTATCTTTCTCTTTCTGACTTACTTCACTCTGTATCATAGACTCTAGGTTCATCCACCTGATTGGAACTGACTCAAATGCATTCCTTTTTATAGCTGAGTAATCCACTGTATATACGTACCACAGCTCCTTTATCCATTCATCTGTCAATGGACATGTAGGTTGCTTCCATGTTCTAGCTATCGTGAGTGTGCTGCAGTGAACATTGGGGTATTTGTGTCTTTTTCAATTTTGATTTCCTCAAGGTATATGCCCAGTAGTGGGATTGCTGGGTCATATGGTGGTTTTATTCCTAGTTTTTTAAGGAATCTCCATACCGTCTTCCATAGCTGCTCACTTTTTGATTGGGCTGTTTTTCTGGTGTTGAGTTTTATGAGCTGTTTGTGTATTTTGGAAATTAATCATTTGTCAGTTGTTTCAGTTGCTATTATTTTCTTACATTCTGAAGGTTGTCTTTTCACCTTGTTTATAGTTTCCTTTGCTGTTCAAAAGCTTTTAAATTTAATTAGGTCCCACCTGTGTATTTTTATTTCCATTACTCTGGGAAGTGGGTCATAGAGGAGCTTGCTGTTATTTATGTTATACAGTGTTCTGCCTATGTTCTCCTCTAAGAGTTTTATAATTTCTGGTCTTACATTTAGGTCTTTAATCCATTTTGAGTTTATCTTTGTGTATGGTATTAGGAAGTGTTCTAGTTTCATTCTCTTAACATAGCTGTCCAGTTCTCCTAGCACCACTTATTGAAGAGACTGTCTCTTCCCCATTGTTTGCCTCTATTGTCCAAGAGAAGGTGCCCATAGGTGTGTGGGTTTATTTCTGGGCTTTCTATCTTGTTCCATTGGTCTATATTTCCATTTTTGTGCCAGTACAATACTGTCTTGATGACTCTAGCTTTTTTGAAAAGTATTGTTAAGCTTTATTTTGCATAAGGATACAGTTTAGTAATATTTTTTAAAAATTTATGGCCTGATCTCTTAATTTTCTCTTAATTCTTTTTCTCCACATGGTGCATTCTGAGTTAAAACATGTTCTTTATAATGTCTTCTTCTTTTTCCTAAGTAATCGTTTTTTAGTTATTTATTTATATATGCGTTGATACCTTCTCTGCTTTCCTCCTCTGCCAATTCTGTCTGCCATCATTAGAATTTATGCCTGTGCTTGCTCGTGGGTGAGTTCTTTCTCTCTCTAACACACATACACCCTTTTAAATGAGTTAGCCCATGTCTTTTTCATTCCTTTGATCTGATAATCTGATTTTTTTGGAAAAGGAAATGAGAATAGCCTGGTGTGGCTTGTTTTTATGAATAGATGTGGATTCATAGAAGTCACCGGTCATCTTCTTAGGTTACTCCCATCTCTAGTAAATACTTGATTTGTTATCTTGCCTGCATTGACATCACACTCATTGCTGTGTAGTTTTTGGAGTCTTTCACCCTCTGGCTTTTGAACATCAAGACTGCATTTGCCCATTTCCAATGTCAGTTCTGCTCTTTAAAAAGAGTATTGAGCGCAGCTCTATCAGGACACCTGAATGCTCCCAGAGATGCTGTGCTGTCTCCTTCCGCCTCTTGGGCTGTGCACAGTTCCCTCTTATCTTGTGTATTTCTCTTTCCAGCATGAAACTTGTGCTGGTGAAGATCGGAACAATACTGTAGCTCTACTTTCTCTTTATTTTCAACATGGCATTTCTAAAGTGTAGAACAGTGTTTGACACACAGTAAGTCAATAAATAAATTGCTTAATAAATGGTGAAAGACTGAATGAATTCTTTGTAAGCAGCAGACTTATCCCTTTTCTGTTGTTGTTTTTTTTTTTTTTTTTTCCCCATGCTTTAAAGCCTTGCTATTTAAAAAGTAGTCTGAGGGCCAGCCCCTTTGATATCACGAGGGGCTTGTCTTAAATGCAGAATCTCAGACCCCACCTACTGAATCAGAATCTGCCTGTTAACAGGATTTTCAAGTGATTCATGTGTATGCTGCCTTTGAGAAGCACTGCTCTAAAGCATGACTTCAGTCTCAAGCAAAATTTTAGGAGCCTTTCCTGTTACCCTAGTACTAACCACCCCCTACCATAGTTCGTTTGTCTAGATAACACATTTTATGTAGTGAATTGTAGAAAACCAACATTTACATTTGGCGCATTTTAATCCTTTTTTTTTTTTTAATAGTTACACTTACTGGTGGACACCAGAGGTAATAAAACATTTACCACTGCCTTATGATGAAGGTAGGTACGCTGTTTCTCTAGTTTTTATGCCAACCTATTTGGAAATTATTATTAAATGATCTTGAAGCATTCGTTTCATATAACATTTTATTAGGAGGAAATGAATGACTATTCAGGGTTATGTTGCTGTTATAATAGATAGGAGATTATGACATCTTAGCTTTTTTTAAAGGGTAGAGATTGTATTATACTTCTTTTGTCTAAATAGGCCAATACCTTGTATTGTGTCTTACCAGTTATCAGGTATGTCACTCAGATGTTTAGTGGATATATTATTTCATCATTTAAAATTAGTACTTAATATATTCCTACATATTTGGGGGGAATAGGGGAGGAAGTGAGGACCCATTCACAAGGAGAAATAAAAACTTTCCCTATATCTAAGCAGTGAAAAAGGTACAGATATATGTATAAAACTGTATTTTAGTCACTGAAAATTACATATTAATTTGTCAGAAAGGCAGGAAAGTTTTTACATTCAAAGAATACCTTCAGATGTATTTTGACATATTAGAACAATGTTTCCAAGTTTAAATAATTGATCAGTTTGAAACAGAGTCTGCTCTTGATTCTATTATTGATTCTTCCGACCATGGACAAGCCAGTTTTCTCAATTGTGAAAGGATGCGACGATCTATTGCCAATCTGAAACACTCCAGTTGAAGATTCCATCTAGTCACGTTTGACCATCCCGTTTTTGGATGGTATGGTGCAGGCCATAAAGTAAGAAGATTGCAAATAAGTTCTTCACAAATTATTAATTATCTTTTAAAAAGCATTTGTTAATCTTGAAATTCTGGACAAAATCATAAATCATACAGCTGCTAAGAAGATTCAGTTGTTCTAGGAAAAGAGATAGGAATTTAACAACCTAATGTTGCCCATAATAAAGAGGATTTGAAATATAATGGAAAATTTAATAAAATAGCTGCATAATTTTTATCTCTAAGGCAGAGGGTGTTTATTTAAGAGAAAAAAGGAATTTAAAGAATTGAGTGATTTGATTTCTTAAATAATTCCCCACTCCCACCCCAGCTTCCAGAGGCCTCTGCCTCCTTGGCGATTGTCTTGCTCAGCTTTGCCGTGTATGTTCTGTGCACATGTCTGGTTTCAGCTCCAAGTGTGTTAGTGCCAGAGGCACGATCTGAGCCTCGTTCAGTGTACTCTCTGTGAACACAGTTGCCATGACAGAAGTGTTTAGGAGATGTAATCTGAAGACTTTTAAGAGTAACAGGCAGTATCTCTCTTAGTTATCTGTGCTGCGAACTTAAAGAAGTTAGTAGTGAAGAAATTTCACAAATATGAAGAGGAGATTGACATCCACAATGAGTTCTTTCGACCATACGAGCTGAGTAGCTTTGATGACACCTTTTGCTTGGCTATGACGAGTTCAGCACGGTATGTTGTGAATTCTCTGAAACCGGAAGCATTGGGGAACTGTGGTTTTCCTAGTTTGTTTAGCTATGTCTTCCTTTACTGTTCTGCATGCCTCCTGCAGGTGGTTGTCCAACCTCTGAAATTCCTTCTGCAGTTGGGAGCCCATTACTCAGGAGGCAGTCCTTCTATTGTTGGACAGCTCTCCATCCTGGTCTGTCACCTTTGAACATACTTCATTTTTCTGTCTCTTTTGGACTTTAATGGGGCCTTTTAGGAAAATGATGGGTCTAGATTAAGAAATGAGGCTCAGAAAATCAGTTTTTGACCATTATGTTTTATACTAAAGTTTGCATTCTTGTATTTACCTTTTGTGTTTCACATTTTCTTCAAATGTGATATATGTGTGCCTAAACTTAATATAGTGCATGGTGAAACATATTTCATGGTTTGTTTCCTAGAAATCACTCTACATTTTTCTTTGGTTTCAGATAGAAAGTTTGGAATTTTTACTTGCTTGATTTTCAGTTATACTTGTTAAAGTTTAGCAGTTTTAACTGTGAGGTTATTGTCATTTTCCTTTGGGTTATACATAAATTTTAGTGAGTAGCAAATTCTCAAATATGTCATCCATAAATCATGAAGATCAACTGAGTAGTTCAAAAAGAAAGAAAAATTAAACCACTTACATTTGAAAGGAGCATTTTCAAACTGTTAAGTAGGCATTTTGAGTCAGATTCAATATTACTTTCTTTTCCTTCAAAAAATGTAATATTGAGTCACATGCTTGGAGCAGTATCCTTGCCAGAAGTTATGAGTCTTATCTGCATAAATCATGTAACGATTGCTTATTTGGCATCTATTAAGGAGTTTTATCTGGCATCAGCAGTAATAGTAAGGTAGCCCCTGTATCATGAGGAAGTAGCTTCAGCTTATCACAGTAAGTGGTAAATTAACAGTTTCTATTTAAAGTGTTCCAGTGTTATAATGAATTAACTCCAGACTAATGAGATAGATGTTGATACTTCAATTCATATCACTGTGTTTTTGATAATTGTGCCTGCCTCCTTAGGTGGTATAGTGTAATAAAAACATTGTCCATAAAACCGAGCAGCTTACTGTCTTGCCATCAGTTTTATGAGTTTAATTTTACTTGAAAATGAATCATGATATACAACCAGAGATGAATCTTAATAGTAATTCAGATATCAGTTCTGCTCCAGAAAACAAAATCTTGAATTCAAAATCGTTGGGCCTCTTAATCAGAGAAAATTCACAGTGAAGACTGCTAACATTGAAGTTACCGAGTGCCATTAATTCATGGGGTCTTATGGCCCAGATCACCTAAACTCCTCTGAGTATTTCACTTAGAATATATATACCTCTGGAGGCTAAGAAGGAACAGTATAAGAATGTGAATAGAGAGGGAAGCCGATACCATCTGGATGGACAGTGATTCACATGGAATTTTTTCCCCTTTCTTCAGTGACTTCATGCCTAAGACCGTTGGTATTGATCCAAGTCCATTTACTGTACGTAAGCCAGATGAAACCGGAAAATCGGTATTGGGGTAAGATTTACATGTAGAATAAAATTTTAAAGATTCACATAAAAATAATATAGCACTTTCACCCAAAACTAATAACTTCAAGTCATATAGTTTACAGCATAGTATATACACTGCATCCACGGGCGTGCTAAGTCACTTCAGTCATGTCTGACTCTTTGTGATCCCATGGACTGTAGCCCGCCAGGCTCCTCCATCCATGGGATTCTCCAGGCACGAATACTGGAGTGGGTTGCCATTTCCTCCTCTAGGGAATCTTTCTGACCCAGGGATAGAACCTGCATCTCTTACGTCTCCTGCATTGGTAGGTGGGTTCTTTACCACTAGCACGACCTGGGAAGCCCACTGCATCTATACAGATAGCTTATTTATAAAACTGGGATTATTAAAGCATGGTTGACACTTAAAGTAGAATTTATGGGAATTTCAGCAACACAGTACATTTTACTTAAATTAGATGTTTTGTAGATGGCATAAAGTTAGGTAGCAGATGTTATGTATGTCCTTTAATAACTCCATATCCTCTGTTTCCCGCAACATAAAAGACTTAGGTAAAAATGTGTATTTGTTGTGTTTATTTTTGCTGGCACCCGGAGAAAACATTAAAGCAAACGCTCAGACAGAGGACTTAATAGATCTTCTGTGTACTCCGTTAACATTGTGTGGGGGATGACTGTTATTTTATTGTATACAGCAGTACGAGGAAGAGAACAAACCACGTTTAAATCTTTATGCTTTGAGACTTGGAATGAAATGTGTCCTAGTCTGCGCATCTCTGTTACTGCCACTGACCTGAGTGATCCCAGTGATGAGAATTCTCCTAGGCCCTGGCCAGACCGTGGATTTTGAGTCCTAATTGTATTTGGGAGTGTGTACAGGGTCTTAATTGGATTCTAACTACATGTGTGATTTATACAATGAGATATATACTGATATTACTATTTCCCAGATACACCACTTATGTGGCTTAAATATGTGTCCTGGACCAGGTGCTATGAGGAATTTAAAAGAAGGAACGTCCTCAGGACATTTAGAATTTAAAGTGTTCCTGGGACAAATACATAAATGACCATTTATATTAGTGTATAGTTCTGAAATGTATCAACTTTAATTTTTAGTTTCATGAAGTCAGAAATGAATTTATTTTCTCTAATATCTAACCCATGGTTAGATAGTATTACATCTTTCTTTTCTAGAAAATGTAGAATATTTCAAGTCCCTTGCAGATAATTTTTTCAAGTAAGAATATTAAATATATTAAATATTTTTCATAAAATCCAAAAATATTACCATACATTTTTTTAATTAAGAAAAAAACAGTATTCTGACTACTGTCAAATTTGGCAATGAAATAAAAGCAAATAATGTATATTTTTTTCTGTTTCCCCTCATCCACTCTCTATTATTAGAAGACATCATCAGCAAACATAGTTATTTACTAATAAATTGTTTTAAAACAGTTTAAAATCTTAGTTTATGTTCATCAGTTGCTCATTACTTCGGTACAAGTAATCAGCTGCCACTGTGATTGATAAAAATTCATAGGAAGGCCAGAAACACACATGGATTTGGCTATCGACCCTTTCTTGATGCTTCTACAAGTTATAGGTAATTTCACTAATATCTCAGATATAACAGTCTTCTACTGTACTATAAATTTTGAAAATCCTGATTTCAGTTACCAAAAGGGAAGACACAGCAGCCAAGTGGTAGAAAGGCTTTTCTGCACACTGCAAGCACACACTTGCTTATTTTCTGAATTCATAGCAAAGCTTAAATTCATAGAAGGTCAGTACATGTACATGATAAACTATTAAACTTTGCCCTTCAGCACAACTTGAATCCAGACGCTAGCTTCTCACAGTCATTTTCTTAACACTTCTCCAGGACTAAGGCTTTGGGACAGAGTGATACGCGGTGAGCACTGAGGGTTCGGTTTACAGATGCTTCACATCCATATTCATCTTTTTAAAGAAATAAGAGCAACAGAGAAGAAGCCGTGTTACAGCGGAAAACAGCCGCCAGTGCCCCGCCGCCGCCCAGCGAGGAGGCCGTGTCCAGCAGCTCGGAAGACGACTCCGGGACCGACCGAGAAGAGGAGGGCTCCGTGTCCCAGCGCTCCACCCCAGTGAAGATGACCGACCTGGGCGACAGTGCCAAAGTGACAGAGGTGAGGGACGCAGGAGAGGCTGCTGTCCAGTGAGGCTCTGGACAGCCAGCTCCAGCATCCCGCTTTCAGCCGAAAGGCTGAGAGCGAGGAAGAGTTACATCACCTCACTCCACCATTCTCATGCGCCGTGTTGGAGGTGCTGCAGAGACAAATACATTTGGCACAGATATTACTGAAAATGGTTTCTGAAATCGGTATTTTTGCTTCCACGTGTAATAGTAAATTTCTTGTCACTTCAGAATTCTTAAGGCGAGTCCTGTCCCTCTTTGAGCAACCCATCCACTTGAGGTCTGTTTGTTCCCTTGCTTAGCACATTAGGGAATGCAGGGTTTGCACCTGGGCCTCACAATCTCTGCCTAATCCCAGTGGGAAGTTCATCCTGTTGAATTTGATATTGATAGTATATTGAGGGAATACAAAAGGCAAGTGAACAATAGAAAAATCAAATTTAGCTTTAGGGGAACTGGATTTCTAGTAAGAGCCAGAAGTCATTTGAGGTAGACATGGCAAATAAAATGTAATGATATGGGAACTAAATCTTATTCTGGGCATTGGCAACGTGCAGCCTATTGGCCAAAGCAGCTTGCTGCCATTTTTTCTAAGTAAAGTTTAATTTACAACCAGCCATGCCTATTTACAGCCATACCAATTTGTTTATATGTTATCTGTGGTTGCTTTCACCCTGTAACAGCAGAATTACGCAGCTGTGGCAGAGATGATGTGACCCAAAGAACATAAAGTATTTACTGCCTGACCCTTCACAGAAAATGCTTGCCAACTCTTGCATTATACAAAAGCAATTAGTAATTACCAACTAATTTGTATCTATAATCTATTTTAGTGAAAATGAAATAAAAAATTTTAAAAATCATTGAGAAATTTAATGAATATGTTGAAACATTGTGATGGTTTTTATGGAAAATTCACAGGGTCGTTTTCTTCATTTTTGGAAATTATTAATGTGCTAGATGTCTAAGAACTGTTCCTGATTCCCTTATTTTTGACCCCAGAATGTAGTCCAGCCCATGAAAGAGGTGTATGGAATCAACCTCTCAGATGGCCTCTCAGAAGAAGATCTTTCCATTTATTTAAGGTAAGGTATTTTCAAGAGAAACTAAGGACAAATGCAAATGTATTACAATAACTTACATCTAATATAACTTTTAAAAATTGAAAGTAGTCAACCATACAGAAGGAAGTGACTTCCACTTGGAATAGTAGCATTTAGGTCAGATTCTGAAACAACTTATATTTGGAATTAAAAACCCTTCTTACTGTCTGAGACTCTTGGGCCCCTGAATGATAAAAGTTTATGATACTTACACATATTTTCACTGCCTGAATATAAACTACAAACTGAAGTTCAAATGCATTTCTGCATTCCTGCATTAACAAATTCTCAAGATCAAGTACCTTCTTACAAAATGAACTTGGGATATTGACAGTTGAGGACTTTGTATTCAATTTAGCTTGGGGTGGGTGGAGGGGGTGGATGTGGCCCTGGTGGGAGTGGTGACTGGGGAGGAAAAAGGAAGCAGTGATGAAAAGGTACCAATTCAGAGTGTTATAGACTTTTATTAGGGAGATCTAGCTAAAAGGTGGAGATCTACCAAAAGGTATCCATAAAATCACGTACCTAAAAATGTGTCTGTGTGTGTTTGCAGAGATTAATAATTATCAGATTCTCTAAAGAATTCCTCACCCCCAAATCCTCAAAAACCTAAGGATTAAACACCCATTTAAACACCACCTCAACCTAGTATTAATATATGTATTAAGAATTCATAATTATTAAACAAATGAACATGGTCCCACTTATGTAAGTTTGGCTTACGTAAAATGTAATATAAATGAGTATTAGTCTTCAGGTCTTTTTTAAGGAGGGTATTTGTTCTGCAGAATCCACTGAACTGATTATTTTTTGCTCTCTACTTCAAATTAGTAAGATCTGCTGTAGAATATGTAAAATATAGAAATATATAGCATTTCTTAACTGCAGAAGCACTGGTATGACTATATATACTGTCCTACTGGAAGTCAACTGAGTCATTGAGAACTCAGCCACACCCTCCTCACTCCTGGACACACAGTACATTCACAACAGCTGCCACACTCTGTCACTCAACTCTAAGAGTAGTTGAAGTAGACCTCTGTAAGCAACATGGTCTAGAAGAATGAATTATCTGGAGTTAGTGACTAATACGACTCTACTTACTGCAGACAGCATAAGTGTACATGTCAGTGATGTTCACTTGCTGAAGATGAAAGCTGGACAAGACTAAGCGAATTTAAAACTTTTTCATAGCACTGTAATGACTTAATAATTGGTAGTTTCTGAAGCACTTTTCCTGACCTTTAAAAAACCTAATAAAAACTACAGGCTGCATCCCTGAGGGTCAGATAGATGCATGGAGCACAGGCCACACCTCAGATGGGTGTACTTGAGAAATATCAGGGGCCCATTGCTAGGCATCCTCTCACCTTGCTGAGTGGGCCTGGGGCCTGCTCTGGCCCTTAGCTACAAGTCCGGTTTAGTGTTGTTGGAGGCTTCTCTGAGGAGGCATGGTGGGCCAGTGAAGCTCAGCAGGTGGTCTCCTCAGCCCCCTCTGTCTCTGTTGAAAGTACCCTTAGTAGTGGCTGGTGTACGTGTGGGGATTCTTGTGGTCCTGAGGAACCAAGTCCTTGTCCTGGGATCTTAGCAGCATCCTTGCTTCAGGAGCTGGGTCTCTAGCCTGATCCTGCCGTTTCCTTGTCATTTGTCTCACCCAAGCACCATCCCCCTCCCCTTGTTTCCCTCTGCTTCCTGCTGTGGTCACCCTCAGACCCGCAAGGGGTTACGGTCAAATTCCTGGCCTCAGGAACATTTCGGCTCAGGTTCTATACCACGTTTGAGTAAACAGAATGCAACAAAGTAAACATTTTCTTTCATTTTTATATCCATGGTTATGACTTAAATTTTAAGCATTTCCTCCTCCTTTATTCCCATAAACCCACTCTAACATCAGGCAGTCATTTATAAACCAAGTCTTCTGTCACATAGGGTCCTCTTGTGTGCTTTTCTGATAGAAGTATATTACTGTCATTCGAACACCCATACAATTTGTGTGATCTACTGAATTTGTGGCAGGTAGTTCCTTTAGCTTACTTTTTTTTACACATTATAATTTGTAGATTTGTGCAGCTGGGGCAGAGTCAACATAAACAAGACAAGAGCAGCCAGCAGTTCTGTTCCAGGTGCCCAGATGGAGTTATAAAATTGTAAGTACTAGATTAGACCTTGTAAAAATAATCTTTGTATTCATGCCTTTAAGACTTTGTAAGAGAAATATTGGGACCAAATTAGTATAAGCACTAAAGCATCTCCTCCTGGTATCCTATTGGAGGAGAACTGGGTATCTATGGGCATGTGGAAGAGGCTGGCAGCCTGACCTGTGCTTGAAATGCGCCCTTTAGAAATGGGATTGAAATTGCTGGGGGATTCCCACCAGTGGGTAGGGCCGGGATGAAAAAACAGATCTGATCCTGGAGACAAGCTCCTCAAGTTCACTACCAGACCCCTGAGGGCAGGAGTGGTTTGTCTTTTCTAGCACTGTATCTTCACCAGTTCTTTTAACTTGCTGTTTAGTAAATTAAATAAACACTCTGCCACTTTTGGGGTTTTTTACGTTAAGCAAGTAATTTTAAGTCCTGTGTGGCTCAGTTTCTTTATCTGCAAATGTGATAATAATCCCTGCTTCATGGGAGGGTGGTGACACTTTCAATGAGATCATGCATACAAAGTGCTTAATATGTTCTCATTATGTTGTGATCATCACATTCTTCTTTGTATTTATCATTGTTCTCTGCTTTTTGGGACCAAGCAAAGCAGAGGTTGTGACCAGGAGTGGCTCCCTGATGCCGTGTGCTCAGCTGAGTTTCTTTTATGAAAATGGGTCACTGTGGTGATTAAGTGAGGTGGAATATGTAACGTGTCTAGATCAGTGTCTGGCATAGAGTTGACATTTAGTAAATGTTCTCTTCCCTTTTCTTAGTCCAACTTTATCAGTTAGTTTAATAAACCATTGATACTGATTGCCCGATTTCTGTCTGTACTATATCTGTGTGTTCCTGATTGTTAAGAGGCTACTGTAGTGATCCAGGCAAAGATTGGTGGCTTAGAGAGTAGTGGCTGGGAGAATTTTGGAAATGAGATGAATCTAGGAAATGTTTAGGAAGTAAAATAGAGAGGAGTTGGATATGGAAAAAAGGCCTTACCAAGGATGGTCATTAGGTTTTTTGGTTTGTGCAGTAGGTTTGACTGATTGATTGATTGATTCATTCACTTAGCAAATAGGTACTTAATACCTATTAGGACCTGCCATTTATCAAGGTAAAGAGCACTGTAGGAGAACCCCATTTGCCTTTCAAGGGGGAACCAAAGTGGCCATGTTTAGGAAGCAGTTGAATCAACTGATATGAACTCAGAAAAGAGGCTCTGGGATTGTGAATGCATATTGATGATAACTGAAGCCATTGGTCAAAGATGACACCACTTAAGAGAATAACAGACTGAGGAGATCTACAGGTGAGTCTTAAGGGGATCTGGGTTTAACACAGAAGAGACACAGAGATGGCTAATCAGAGAAGGGGAAGGAAAACCAAGATTATTTTATCACAGCGTCCAAAAGGTCTATTTATCCCTTCTTTCTCTCCTCTGTCACTATTTTTTTCCTCTCTCTTTTTAAAAACATAAGAGCTCATTAACTTAGAAACAGGTTTTCTTTCTTAGATCTAGTTAGCATACGGAAGTATGAGCTCCCAGATAAGCTGATACTGCTGCTGCTAAGTCACTTCAGTCGTGTCCGACTCTGTGTGACCCCATAGACAGCAGCCACCAGGCTTCCGGATCCCTGGGATTCTCTAGGCAAGAACACTGGAGTGGGTTGCCATTTCCTTCTCCAATGCATGAAAGTGAAAAGTGAAACTGAAGTCGCTCAGTTGTGTCCAACTCTTAGCGACCCCATGGACTGCAGCCTACCAGGCTTCTCCATCCATGGGATTTTCCAGGCAAAGTACTGGAGTGGGGTGCCATTGGAGGTGGCCAAAGAAGGAAAAGTGTTTAAATGTGTTGGTAAAGTAAGAGACTCTGTTATCAAATTGTATTATTTGAACTGATTCTTCCATTAAAATAGTATAGCACAATTTAGGAGGAGCAGATACTAAAGGGAATATAGCTTACAAAATAAAAGAAAAACATCTTCCCATTTCCTTCAACATTGTGTCTACTTTGATCTGTAACTGGTCTTGCTGATAAGTTACTTTTAAATTCTTTTTCTTACAGTATTTAGTATTTGCTTTTCTGAGTCTTAGCACAGATAAAAAAAAATACAAACCATGTGGATCTTGAATTTTTTTAACCTTTTCCACTTAATTAGTAAAGAATCTAACATGAGTATCTTTGCACAGCATCTTTAGCAGGATAACAAAGAGCTTGGTAGGCTTTGTATTATGTTGTCATGGCAACTGCTCAAGAGTGTTGTTTTTTGGTGTGTGTGTGTGTGTGTGTGTGCGTGTGGCCTGTGCACTTGCTTTAAATTGAAACTCTGTAACTAGGTTCTTAAAATGTCAGCTATTCAATTTTAGATTTTTAAAGCTGTGCCAAAACCAAGAGAAATTAGATTTATGTGAGATGCTCCAAATCCTCATCTTGTTATGGTTCAGGTTCTAGTATATTTTGAAATATAGCAAGTTTTTTTAAGTTTATATACATTTGTGTCTACTGATCTCTGGATAATTCATAGTCTTATCAGTTTGTCTTGAAATTATGAGGCAAACAAGTACTCCTTTTCTAAATGAGGTATGTAACAACCAATATAAAATATATTGACAGTGATCAACTGGCAAGGAGCCAGTAGACCAGGAGCTCCTGAAGCAGAAGTATAGAAAACTGGATGGAGGAGCTGGACATGGTCACTTGTGCTCTTGCAGGACATTTCTTAGGAGTGGATCTTAAACCCCAAACTGGTCAGTGTCTGCACTGTCAGCCCAAACACTCACAGTTATATCCTCTTTGAGCATGACCCTCCCTTTGACTCATGCCACTCCCTCAGTGTGTGGGTGGTGATTAGGGAAAAGCGACATCAGGCAACACTTCCTGAGCAGTGCGTGATGGGCACTGTTCTATGTACCTTAACCTGTATCAACTCAATTCTCACAATAACTCTAGGAAGTAGGTCTTAACTATCGTCTTCATTTTACAGATGGGGAAACCCCACAGAGAAGTTATATAACTTGCCCAAGGTCAAACAGCAACTGACATTCAACCCAGACGAGCTGGCTGTCCATCACTAAGCTGTAAATGCCTAGTGTTACCAACTGCTTTTATAACCACAGTGGTAAAAATACTGGGTTATTAGTGTGAACAGTCTTTATTTTGATCCTCTGACATGATCTAGTTTATAGGCAGCTCCAGATGCAAACCATAGTGTTTCTGCCCTGTTGAGCTTGAACTTTTTTTTTTTTTAAATAATATTTAAAGAGAATATGCCTTTATTCTTTTCCTGGTCCCGAGCATATTGCCTCAAATGTAGACTTGCTTCCTGGGCAGGCACACTTTGCTTGATTCATAACATGGTATGGAGGTTAAGACGTCCTGGGAACAGTGTTACTGCTGTTTAGGGTCATTGCCATCCTAAGTTGTAAGTTCCCCTGCTGCCTCTTGAATTGTACCTAAATTGGGTGCTCAGTAAATGTCTGTTGAAATGTGCTGACTCTCACCCCTGCCCCCATTACTATCCGAGTACACGCGGGGCGCCGTGAGCATTTCTCACGGCCCACCTCATCCATCCGTGATCACTTGTTAGTTCTTCCCCTATTCTGCTTCCTGCTCATAAACCCCCTGCCCTCTCCTGTTTGTTTCCCTAGTACCTTCTAATAGAGGAGAAGAGTGAACACATCAAGGGTTTAGCATTTTTCCCCTCTCTGTCCTGCTTCCACTTGCACCTGTGACCAGATGCAGAGTGAGACAGGCCTGTAGGGAAGAACTTGCTGAGCCTGGGCAGGTGGGGCACTGTATTCAGGACCACCCTGCCCTCATTGTACACTCCCAGTTCTCAGCACTTTTTAACTAAGCAATATGTGCCAATCCGTGGAGGTTAAGAACATGAAAACGTGTATTATTAGTGCCTGCTATTCCACGGCTCACCTATTCCAGGTATATGTCTCACTTGTTTAAACATTTGTCTCTCAGCAATGGTTCAAAATGTAATACATGGAGTTTGGTAAAAAACTGTCTAATTTAGGATCCTTCCAATGGAGGATGAGCTAAATAACTGTTTACTGTATTAAGACCATAGGTTGAATTTATTTGCTAAGAACATCTCACAATAAACAGCATCTGCTGACCTTAGAGGGAATGCCCCTGGGTTTCGGCTTTGGCTAGGGGATCCTCTCACTCATCAGAGGATGCTTTTACACAGAGTCAGGGCATGTTTTCGCACCCGTGAGGTGAGCATGACATTAGGCCGTGCTTAGCTCAACTTTGTTGACTTTCCGTGGTGTCACTTTCGATGCTGTGTCGCTATGTACATGTCACTCCGGGGTTCCCACCCCACCGTGGATTTCATCTAGTCCTCTGCAGATAATATTCTCATCTCCGCTGCAGGCTAAAAAAGTATTTTATGGGTCACTCTTGTTATCTTTTCCAAACACCCAGGGGTACAGTCTTTAAAGGTTTAAGGATCAGAGCAGTTGGGAAGCAGTGATCAATGATTAGCAGCTAATTCGCTCCATAGGAGGGAGACGATGGTGACAGCAGTTCCTCAGCCCAAGGAAACTAGGTTGTGACCCAGAAATTACCACAGAAGTCTTTCTTTCTCTGGCTCAGGCCTTTATTTTTCTCTTTAACCCTCTCTGGCTTTTTTCTATATGCTTTTCTAATGATCTCTTTCTGCTTCCCCCAACCCCCTGTTTATTTTACCTTCCTCTCTTTCTCCCTCTTTTTTCTTTTGCCGTCCTCTTTCCAACCCCTCCAGGGTATTTTTAACTCTGTTTAGTTTTTAAAATACAGTAATCTCTCCAGAACACAAATTTCTTTCCTGTATTTTAGGATAGTGCTTTTCAGATTACAATTCTAGACTCATTAGTGGGTCTCATGAAATTAATTTGGTAGGCCTCCACACAACAAAATGAAAAGAAACTGAATAGAGTCCAGTAGAAGGCTCTAGTGCATGGCACAGGGGTTGAGTCTTGTTTCATGAAATTCTATTTCTATACATAAATATAGCATTGTGCAAAATGCATTTCTCCCTGTGGATAACAGTCACAGATTGAGTTTATATGAATGCACCTTTTCTGAGACCAAATGAATTAAAAATCTTAACTCTGTTCCCATTATCCAGGCACTTAATGAATGTTTGTTGTTTGAATGAAAATGTGTGAATAATTTCTGTTTGGAATAGACAGGAGAGGTCAGGACGGAAAGGGATCAGAAAGAGGTGTAAGAGGTTTCTGTGGTGTATCCAAAGTGGGTAAAGTAAATGCAGGCTTTGGAAAATACACTCTCATTACTTACAATGAGTTGAGCACTGGGATGACCATGCAAAGGAAGGAGGTAGCAGGAAGCTCCAGCTGAAAGGCAAAATGAAAAGCTATTGGATGTATAAAGGAAAGACAGAAAAGTGAATGCCTCTTTGTTTGAATATTATCTATAATAGTACCTGCATTCTGAATATTATCTATTATAGCACCTGCATACTATGTTAAACAAGAAAATTTAATGGAACAGGGTGAATTTTTTGAACCTTTCAGAGAAGGCTATCCTGAAAGGTTTCTAGCATATAAGGAGTAATAAATGGAAATTTAATTATAGGTAATTGTGTAATTAATTTACTGTATCTAAAATAACTTCTGATATTTTAAAACTTTAGTATATTGACTGTTTTATTTTGGTGACTACAAAGCATACCACTTATGGAAATTCTGCAGGTTCACACGAGGACTGGAGTCTCCACCCCACCAGTATAGGCTTTTCTTTTTTTCCAAGAACCTAGCTAGTGATTCTGTAAGGTGAGATATACTTGTGTGTGTGCACTGTTGTGCCTGACTCTCTGCGATGCCGTGGACTGTATAGCCTGCCAGGCTCCTCTACCCATGGAATTTCCCAGGAAAGAATACTGGAGTGAGTTGCCTTTTCCTCCTCCAGGGGATCCTCCTGATCCAGGGACCACAGCTGCATCTCCTGCATTGTTGGCATATTCTTTACCACTGTGCCACCTGGGAAGCCCAAGGCATACTTTTGTAATACAGTAAGGCATGATAGGCACTATATGCCAGGGTAGGTGTATGTACATTAATACACAGTGAGTGAGAGAGAGAGAAAGTCTCTGCTTCTGAGGGTTTCCCTGGTGTCAGCAAATTCCAGGTGGTGGGAGGTGCTGTGAAGGTGGGAGGTGCTGTGAAGAGGAAGCTGTGGGAGTGCAAAGAAGAATACAAATCAGATTCCTGGGCAGGCTTCACCCAGGCTAAATTTTAAGGGAAAATGGAGTTATCTGGTTGAAGAAGGCAGAGAGGGCAAAGGTTCAAGACCACACACCACTTTTGGAGACCCATACAGAATTCAGTGTCTAATGCAAGGGGATTTTCAGTGAGTAGGCCAAAGATACAGACCGACAGGAACAATGAGAAAGAGATGCTAAGTGAGAGAGAGTGACCCTTGTCCTAGAAGCCTGTTTTAATCAGGGATGTGATAAAAGTTACTGTGGAAATAGCATGGAGAATGGATTGGAGGCCAAGAGATAAACAGCACATCTATTAGAAACCTCAGGGCAAAGAAGTGATTGGAGTCTGCTTTTGGCTGCTGAAATAAGGGGATTTATTTTGTAAGGGTAGATTCTGTAGGACATGGTACAATTTGGTAACTAATTAGGTGTGAGGAATGTGTTAGAGGCAGGAGTGTTTAACTATGTTGACTAGATCTGGTCACCAGAATTGGAAATACAAATCCAAGCTTGGGACAATGATAGGATCAGGTGATTTGTCTGGCGCTCCGGGGGATGGTGAGGGACAGGGAAGACTGGCATGCTGCAGCCCTTGGGGTTGAAAAGGGTCCACACGACTGAACAACAGCAAGAGGTTTTACAGAGACTCAGTGATTTTGTGGGTGGTTTTTTTTTTTTTTTGGCTCTTGATTTTAAAAGAAAGTAAGTTAAATTCTGTATCTTTCTTTGATGGGGTCCAAGTTAAATAGATTATTATATGTGTTTTTTAAATGTTTTGGAGATTCATGGTCCTATTAAAGGGGGGGGAGATCCTCCAATTACTGATAGAAATGAAGAATTTAGGGGTTTAAATGTATTTTTAGCCCTTAAAATACTTATTTTTTCACATGAACAAGCAGGTTAATCCTGAGGGAACAGATCTGCATATCTGATATGGCCACGTGAAGAGTATTACTCATTGGTTTTCTTAGCTCTGCATAAAGAATCACATTTTGTAACTGTTTAACCTTTTGTTATTTTGTTGGTTTACCAAATTACCATCAATTCTGTGGATGGAAGGTGAGTGGGATGGTTTTGGGCAGATGGAGTGGTTACTGAGTCTTGTGCCATGTCACCGTGCCTTCCTAACAGCCTTTCCTTTTGCACAATGACGATGTGAGCCCAGGTTTGATGTATTCATTGCCCTTGTCTTCTCTGAGCTTCTGCAAGAAGTCTTCCCAGCTAAGATAAAATTTTGGTTCCAATACAAGAAAAAAGTATTTCAATTGTATATTTAAATATAGATCTGTCATCCTACATATGACTCAGAACCCTTTGGGCCTTTTACACATAATTTTAAAAATAAAGTACAAATCCCATTAAGTCCTAATTTGTGTTTAGAATCCACCAATAGGCATCAATAGTCTTAATGTTGGATCAGTAATTTTCTGTGTTTAGCATTTTAATATTATTTTTCTTATGGTTTATGAAGAAATTTAAGAAGTATTACCATAGAAATCAATTGCATTGTTTTCAAAATTAAAGGTCCATTCATTTTATAACCATCCTTCTGTCATCCCTCCTAATTTAATGGGAACAGAAAGTCCTTGAATAAAAAAAAAAAAAAAAAAGCTGTGGTATTTTAAATCTGAAATTAATTAAAAAAAAAACTGTTAAGTTACTTGAGGGCAAGGCTTACCTGCATTTGTGTCTGCAGTTCATAGCATAATACCTAAGGTGCGGTAAGCATTAAGTAAATTAGGAATGAGTAATATTCAGTAGTTTAACTTCTTTAAGGAATGTCATGCAATAGTTCAGTGTGATGGGAAAAAAAAAGAAATGTCAGGGTTAACAAATTGAAGCAGATGGCAAGACAAATGATAAATATTTGTTAGTTTTCATTTCACTATAGTATATTTTCAGTTTTAGATGTAACAACACAGAGTTCTTGGCAGTTGTCTCATGATTGTCTCAACTGACGAACCATTGATGTTCTTATTAGTTTATATGTTAGTAGGACAGGCTAATGGCACCCCACTCCAGTACTCTTGCCTGGCAAATCGCATGGACGGAGGAGCCTGGTAGGCTGCAGTCCATGGGGTCTCTAGGAGTCGGACACGACTAAGCGACTTCACTTTCACCTTTCACTTTCATGCGTTGGAGAAGGAAATGGCAACCCACTCCAGTGTTCTTGCCTGGAGAATCCCAGGGATGGGCAAGCCTGGTGGGCTGCCATCTAAGGGGTCACGCAGAGTCGGACACGACTGAAGCAACTTAGCAGCAGCAGCAGGACAGGCTAAAATAGGATCATGATTTTCTTTTTAAATTTTTTTCAGCTTTATTAAGATAGAATTGACATATAGTATATGTAAGTTAAAGGTGTACAATGTAATAATTTGATGTATGCATATACTGCAAAATGATTACCATAATGAGGTTAATTAATGCAACCATCACTTTACATAGTAATAGTTGTATATGTGTGTGTGTGTATGTGGTGAGAACATTTAAAAATTTACTCTTAGCAACTTTCAAATGTACAAAACAGTATTATTAACTATAGTCACCATGTTGTATATTACATCTCCAGAATTTACTTTATAACTAGGAGTTTGTACCTTTGACTACCTTCATCAATTTCCCCTATCCCTCAGCCCCTGCCTCTGGCAGCTACCAATCTGTTTGGGGTTTTTTGGAGGGTGGGGTTGTTTAAGATTCCATATATTAGGGAGATCATATGGTATTTATCTGACTTAATTCACTTAGCAAATTGCCCTCAAGTTCCATCCATTTAACATAAGGCAAGACTTCCTTTTTTTAACATAGTTGAATAATATTCCTTTGTGTTTATATATAACACATCTTTATCTATTCATGCATTGATGGACACTGAGGTTGCTTTCCCATCTTGACAGCTGTAACTAATGCTGCAGTGAACCATGTATATCTTTTTGAGTTAGTGTTTTTTGTTTTCTTCAGATAAATAGCCAGAATTGTGATTGCTGAATCATATGGTAGTTCTATTTTTAATTATTAGGGGAACCTTTATATTATTTTCCGTAGTGGCTGTACCAGTTCATGTTCCCACTATAATGAACAAGTGTTCCCTTTTCTCCATGTTCTTGCCAGCACTTGTCATCTCTCCTTTTTGACAATATTCTAATAGCTGTGAGGTGAGCTCATCATGGTTTTGGTTTTCATTTCATGATGAACCTTTTCACATTCCTGTTGGCCATTTATGCCTTCTTTGGAAAAATATCTATTCACATTCTTTGCCCATATTTTAGTTGGATTGTTTGTTTTTGTTCTGTTCAGTGGTTTGAGTTCCTCTATATTTTGGCTATTATTTTGCCTTTTCATACTGTTCAAAGAGAAACTCCCCAGGTCAGTAGGTGCCCAATATGCTACTGGAGATCAGTGGAGAAATAACTCCAGAAAGAATGAAGGGATGGAGCCAAAGCAAAAACAATACCCAGTTGTGGATGTGACTGGTGATAGAAGCAAGGTCCGATGCTGTAAAGAGCAATATTGCATAGGAACCTGGAATGTCAGGTCCATGAATCAAGGCAAATTGGAAGTGGTCAAACAAGAGATGGCAAGAGTGAACGTTGACATTCTAGGAATCAGCGAACTGAAATGGACTGGAATGGGTGAATTTAACTCAGATGACCATTATATCTACTACTGCGGGCAGGAATCCCTCAGAAGAAATGGAGTGGCCATCATGGTCAATAAGAGTCCAAAATGCAGTACTTGGATGCAATCTCAAAAATGACAGAATGATCTCTGTTCGTTTCCAAGGCAAACCATTCAGTATCACAGTAATCCAAGTCTATGCCCCAACCAGTAACGCTGAAGAAGCTGAAGTTGAATGGTTCCATGAAGACCTACAAGACCTTTTGGAACTAACACCCAAAAAAGATGTCCTTTTCATTATACGGACTGGAATGCAAACGTAGGAAGTCAAGAAACACCTGGAGTAACAGGCAAATTTGGCCTTGGAGTACAGAATGAAGCAGGGCAAAGACTAATAGAGTTTTGCCAAGAAAATGCACTAGTCTTAACAAACACCCTCTTCCAACAACACAAGAGAAGACTCTATACATGGACATCACCAGATGGTCAACACTGAAATCAGATTGATTATATTCTTTGCAGCCAAAGATGGAGAAGCTCTATACAGTCAGCAAAAACAAGACCAGGAGCTGACTGTGGCTCAGACCAAGAACTCCTTATTGCCAAATTCAGACTTAAATTGAAGAAAGTAGGGAAAACCACTAGACCATTCAGGTATGACCTAAATCAAATCCCTTATGATTATACAGTGGAAGTGAGAAATAGATTTAAGGGCCTAGATCTGATAGAAAGAGTGCCTGATGAACTATGGAATGAGATTCGTGACATTGTACAGGAGACAGGGATCAAGACCATCCCCATGGAAAAGAAATGCAAAAAAGCAAAATGGCTGTCTGGGGAGGCCTTACAAATAGCTGTGAAAAGAAGAGAACCGAAAAGCAAAGGAGAAAAGGAAAGATACAAACATCGGAATGCAGAGTTCCAAAGAATAGCAAGGAGAGATAAGAAAGCCTTCTTCAGCAATCAATGCAAAGAAATAGAGGAAAACAACAGAATGGGAAAGACTAGAGATCTCTTCAAGAAAATCAGAGATACCAAAGGAACATTTCATGCAAAGATGGGCTCGATAAAGGACAGAAATGGTATGGACCTAACAGAAGCAGAAGATATTAAGAAGAGATGGCAAGAATACACAGAAGAACTGTACAAAAAAGATCTTCACGACCCAGATAATCACGATGGTGTAATCACTGACCTAGAGCCAGACATTCTGGAATGTGAAGTCAAGTGGGCCTTAGAAAGCATCACTATGAACAAAGCTAGTGGAGGTGATGGAATTCCCGTTGAACTATTCCAAATCCTGAAAGATGATGCTGTGAAGTGCTACACTCAATATGCCAGCAAATTTGGAAAACTCAGCAGTGGCCACAGGACTGGAAAAGGTCAGTTTTCATTCCAGTCCCAAAGAAAGGCAATGCCAAAGAATGCTCAAACTACTGCACAATTGCACTCATTTCACACGCTAGTAAAGTAATGCTCAAAATTCTCCAAGCCAGGCTTCAGCAATATGTGAACCGTGAACTTCCTAATGTTCAAGCTGGTTTTAGAAAAGGCAGAGGAACCAGAGATCAAATTGCCAACATCCGCTGGATCATGGGAAAAGCAAGAGAGTTCCAGAAAAACATCTATTTCTGCTTTATTGACTATGCCAAAGCCTTTGACTGTGTGGATCACAATAAACTGTGGAAAATTCTGAAAGAGATGGGAATACCAGACCACCTGATGCAGATCTTGAGAAATTTGTATGCAGGTAAGGAAGCAGCAGTTAGAACTGGACATGGAACAACAGACTGGTTCCAAATAGGAAAAGGAGTACGTCAAGGCTGTATATTGTCACCCTGTTTGTTTAACTTATATGCAGAGTACATCATGAGAAACGCTGGACTGGAAGACACACAAGCTGGAATCAAGATTGCCGGGAGAAATATCAAAGCCTCAGATATGCAGATGACACCACCCTTATGGCAGAAAGTGAAGAGGAACTAAAAACCTCTTGATGAAAATCAAAGTGGAGAGTGAAAAAGTTGGCTTAAAGCTCAACATTCAGAACATGAAGATCATGGCATCTGGTCCCATCACTTCATGGGAAATAGATGGGGAAACAGTGGAAACAGTGTCAGACTTTATTTTTCTGGGCTCCAAAATCACTGCAGATGGTGACTGCAGCCATGACATTAAAAGACGCTTACTCCTTGGAAGGAAAGTTATGACCAACCTAGATAGCATATTCAAAAGCAGAGACATTACTTTGCCAACAAAGGTTCATCTAGTCAAGGCTATGGTTTTTCCAGTGGTCATGTATGGATGTGAGAGTTGGACTGTGAAGAAGGCTGAGTGCTGAAAAATTGATGCTTTTGAACTGTGGTGTTGGAGAAGACTCTTGAGAGTCCCTTGGACTGCAAGGAGATATAACCAGTCCATTCTGAAGGAGATCAGCCCTGGGATTTCTTTGGAAGGAATGATGCTAAAGCTGAAACTCCAGTAGTTTGGCCACCTCATGTGAAGAGTTGACTCATTGGAAAAGACTCTGATGCTGGGAGGGATTGGGGGCAGGAGGAGAAGGGGACGACAGAGGATGAGATGGCTAGATGGCATCACTGACTCAATGGATGTGAGTCTCAGTGAACTCTGGGAGTTGGTGATGGACAGGGAGGCCTGGCGTGCTGCGATTCATGGGGTCGCAGAGTCGGACACCACTGTGCGACTGATCTGATCTGATATTTTGGCTGTTAACCCCTTATCAGATACATTGTTTACAAATATTTTCTTCCAGTCCATAGGTTGCCTCTTCGTGATCACTTTTTACTGTACAGAAACTTTTTAGTTGGATGTAGCCCCATTTATTTTTGCTTTTGTTACATCATTGACAAGACCAATATCAAGATATTGATGCCAATATCAAGTGTTGTATTAAGAAAATGATGGTTTCAGGTCTACATTTAAGTCTTTCATCCAGTTGTTATTTTGTATGTGGCATAATAAAGAGGTCCATTTTCACTTTTTTTGGATGAGAATATCCAGTTTTCCCAGCATTATTTATTGAGGAGATTATTCTCTTGGCTCCCTGGTCAAATATTAGTCAGCCATGTATGCACAGGCCAATAGAACAGAATTGAGAGCTCAGGAATAAACCTGTGTGTCAGTTTTTATGCCAGTATGGTTTCTTTCTTTCTGGATTGCTTTGGCTGTTTGGGGCCTTTTGTGCATTCTTAAAGCTCAAGTGAGCTTCTTGCAGGCAGCATTTCACTGGATCTTCTTCTTTAATTTATTCACCCACTGTATCTTTTGACTGGAGAATTCAGTCCATTTACATTTAAAGAAATTATTCATAGGCAAGGACTTACTATTGCCATTTTGTTCATAATTTTCTGTTTTGTAGATCTTTTGTTCCTTGCTTCCTCTCTTGATATCTTCCTCTGTGATTTGATGACTTTTTTATACCAATACACTCAGACTCCTTTACTCAGTCTTTTTTGTGACCACTACAGATTTTTTTCCTATGGTTCCATGAAACTTACGTAAAATGTATTTGTAATATTCTATTTTTAAGGTGATAATAACTTCAGCAGCATACAGAAACTTTGCACCTTTATATCTACCCCACCATCCATTGTGTTTTAGGTTACTGAAGATACCATTTACATCTTTTTATTATATACAGTAAGTCCCCTACATTCAAACGAGTTCTGTTCCAAGAGCACATTCATAAGTCCAATTTGTTCATAAGTCCAACAGAATTAGCCTAGAATATCAAAGTAACACAGTAGGGTATATAGCACTTACTGTACTAGGTTTATAATACTTTTCACACAAATACATAAACACACACAAAAAAGAAAACGTTTTTAATCTTACGGTACAACACAGTACCTTGAAGAATATAGTAGTATCAGCTACATCACCACTGCTTTTACACTTGCTTCTGGACATCCTGGGCTTGAAATAAAGATAGTGTGCTACTTGCTGTATTCTGTACAGTACTGTACAGTAAAGTAGAAACACAACTACTCGTAGAGGATACATGCACAGGACAGTGTACACCAGACACATGAACTAACGTACATGACTGGACATGCAGATGCATGTTCACATCTTTGAAAGTTTGGGACTTACTGTGCCCAGTAACAAATTATTCTACTTATGGTTGCTTTTAATGCATTTTAACATTTAAAGTAGAGTTGCATGCAAATTATGCACCACCAATACAATGTTAGAGAATCTGACTTTGACCATGTGTTCACTATTACTAGTGAGATTTACACATTCATAGGTTTTTGCAATGTTAAATTAGCATCCTTTTTTTTTCCACTGCCCACCAAGTTCCCTGGCCAGACAGGGCTACCAGCACAGCTCTGCAGATGGAAAGAGCCTCTGGCTGCAATCTCTGATCAGTTGTAGCTGCAAAGAGGAATGTGTTCTGCCAATATCTGATTGATGGTTACTGTAAATCTGGCCCCCCTTCTCCATTCCTGAGTCTCCATGGTCAAGTCCCACAGATTTCCCCAGTGATCCCTGTGAGGGGAGACCCAAGTGGACTTTCTGGGAAGCATCCTACAGTGCTAGGGGAGCTGAATTTTTACTTTGGGGTCCTTCTTCTCCCCCTTCCCCTACGCCCCCAAAAAGCTATAGGCCCAGGGGCCATCTCATGTGGCCTGTAAGTATCCAGAGAATGGGCAATGCAGTTGGAGTGTAGACCTTCTTCTTACCTTTGTAATGCTTTCCTTCTTGGTCTCTGTGGGTCCAAGGGGGTGCTCCCACCTCACCCCCTGGGTTCTGGAATTTTCACAATAGTAACTTGTTTAAGTACCTATCTTGTGAGGGGGATGACTTTGGGGACAACCTACCTTGACATCTTGATCCATGATTTTCTTATTTTCAGTTCAGACTGCTGAAGCTAAAGAATCCCTTGATCAACATGCTTAGAGTCGAATCATGATTTCTTGATTTCCATTTGCCTGTTGTTTCCAAATATGAGAAACTCTGAAAGTTTTGCCTTCTTTTTATATTTAACTTACTCTTAGAATCTTACAATTAAAAAAAAAATTATGGCAATTTGATCTCAGTTGCAAAGAAGGAAACTTTTTACACTGAAAAAAATCTTCCATTTGCTTGCAAAAACACTGTATAAGATGGTTTACATCCATTGGTGAAGGGTCACAGTTTCTATTCTGTATGTGTGATGTCACCAAAACACTAATTAAGTCCCAAAATATCTGAATAAAATATATCCTGTTCCTCATGCAGGAAAAAAAGAGGCCTTGAGACTATCTTGACTTTCTTAACCATTTTGTTTTACTATTTATAATTGTGTTAGAAGTTCATTACTTAATGTCAAAATAAAGTCAATTAGTGCTTTTTAAGCATTGTACATCAAAGTAATACCTCTTTAAATATAAAACTCTTAGACTTATCAAAGGATGAATAGCTAAATTAGTAGTTCCTTTATCATGTGGTTGGAAAATAGGGAAGTAAATTGACTAAATAGAGTTAGTATGTTCAGATACATTTACTTTCAGTAATAGAGCTGCTGCAGCTAAGTCGCTTCAGTCGTGTCCGACTCTGTGCGACCTCATAGACGGAAGCCCACCAGGCTCCCCCGTCCCTGGGATTCTCCAGGCAAGAACACTGGAGTGAGTTGCCATTTCCTTCTCCAATGCATGAAAGTGAAAAGTGAAAGGGGAGTCGCTCAGTCGTGTCCGACTCTTAGCGACCCCATGGACTGCAGCCCACCAGGCTCCTCTGTCCATGGGATTTTCCAGGCAAGAGTACTGGAGTGGGGTGCCAGTAATAGAGCTAGGGAAAAAAATTCTGATCATCTCAGAAACATCAGTAAATATTTAGTAGATAGAAAAAGAGCGAAATATAACTTTAGGTATGTTTCTGGGAACTCTAAATAAAATTATATTTGAAGCTTCTGAAACCAATAACTTCATCCTTTACAAGCTCTTCTACTCATTTTTACTCTTACTTGCCCAAAGATTTTGCTTTTACTTGGTTTGAATGGTTTTAACACATGTCATTGAACATATCAGTAGGTATTAACTCTTAATTGCATTTTCTCGTGCTGTAACGAAATCAGTTACTGGTTTTATATATCATGTAAATGATACAGTTAAATTGAATTTATTGTTTACTAGTTTATTATTTCATTTTAGCATTTAATTTCTTTACATATGGAATCTTGGATATTTCCCAATAGTCTCATCATGAGAAAATCAGCTAATGTCATCTGAATTCTTTGCATACTTCTTTCCTCCCAAAACCTGTCTGTAATGACTTCTAGAGATTCAAAAATACAGTCAGAGTTGTGAAGAAGGGCGCAAGACAGCATACTCAGAATGTTCCATTTGTGCACACATGCGTTTAGCATATTAGGACCACAACGTTTGGGGACTGGAAGATGTTTAGAGATCACTGGACTCAGTCCTCTGATTATCTAAGAAAGCCTGCAGAGGATCTGCAGTTGATTCAGTTATAGAATTCTTAAATGATGAATCTGGAACTCGAACTTCATTTCTTTGGGACTTAAACCCAAAGTCCAAAAACATGAAATCCAGAGCCAGGCAGCTGGAATTTCTCCAACCCATGCTTCTACTGGTGCATCTAAAAGTGGAGGAGCCTCCCACAGGCAGCACGGACAGTTACAGATAGGGACACCTGGCACCTCGAAACCAAAGGAAGCTATAGAAAGCACAAAGCAGTGAGGCTCACATGTGGTCTGCACACTCCTAGTGAGTCCTCCAGCCCCACTGAGTCAGTCCTTCTCTAGCCTGGCTCCTAAAATGAATGTACTTTTATCCCCAGCCAGGCCTTCAGGATTGGAGGGGCCATGAGAAAAGGGTCAAGGGTGTGTTTGTGTTTGTGTGTGTGTGTGTGTGTGTGTGTGTGTGTGTGTGGTGTGTGTAAGACTGAGAGGCAGGTAGGCTAGTTCCACTTAATTTTTAGTGCTTCATCAAGGAATTACTAAAGTATCAACCCTTGAATGCATGTCATTTTAATATGGTTTGTGGCAAAATGGGAGATGCGCATAAAAGAATTCTGTTGTACCTCAAAATCGGAAAAGGCAATGGCACCCCACTCCAGTACTCTTGCCTGGAAAATCCCATGGATGGAGGAGCCTGGTGGGCTGCAGTCCATGGGGTCGCTAAGAGTCGGACACGACTGAGTGACTTCACTTTCACTTTTCACTTTCCTGCATTGGAGAAGGAAATGGCAACCTACTCCAGTGTTCTTGCCTGGAGAATCCCAGGGACGGCGGAGCCTGCGGGGCGGCCGTCTATGAGATTGCACAGAGTTGGACACGACTGAAGTGACTTAGCAGTAGCAACAGTAGCGGTACATCAAAATATGGAGATTGTCTCAAGGAAAAGCACATATGAGAGCTGAACCCATTGCTTTTTTCATGGAACACTAATTAAAATAATGACTGAGAGAGAAACTGTGGGTCTTCAGACTTGAGTATTTGGCAGATAGGTTTTCAAAAATGAACACAGTAAGCCTGTCACTTTAAGAAAAACAATTGAAAGTACTTGTTACCAGTGATAATGTTAGATATTTCAAGCCAAAATCAGAATTTTGGAAACCTGTATCCACCATCATGAGCAATACTTAAAAGATTTTTCTGGTGAGATGAGATTGGTAATGATCTTAACCAATGTGAATTTTTTTTTTAAATATTGTATAATGAAATGTCTTACCACTTGGAGGATCTTCATAACTCAGTGAGTCAGTATTATTGAAATGACCAATGCATGCTTTTAAAAAAATATCATCCATGGATAAGAAAACTTATTCCAAGTGTAAGATGGACCAATGGATTCTAACACATTATTGATCAGAGACATATTAATACATCTTTTGTTACCCAAATGTTACTGACCAGAGGCGTATCAATACATTTTTAGAGACTGGTATATTATTAACTGTATCACCACGCAAAGTTGTTAAAGCTTAAAATTAATCAAGAGTTTATTATACAGCTTATGATTGTCATTGCTCACATTTTGCTCCATTAGGTTTTTTAAATTTATTTTTAATTGAAGGATAGTTGCTTTACAGTATTGTGTTGGTTTCTACCAAGCGTCAACATGCATCAGCCATAGGTTTACTCATGTCCTCCATTAGGTTTTCATTCCAACATTGTTTATATTATAAATGCAAGGTTTTTAACCATAAAATTTTCAAAAATGATGCATTGTGAAATTTTGAGTGAAGAATTTTTCAGTGAATTTTATGCAGATACTTTCTTTGGTTGTCCAAGAGACATATATACCAGTGTCTTAGAAAGATGATAGTTCCTCAGAATATAGTTCTGATACAGACAGTGTGAATATTAAATCAATAAAAAGACAAAAAACCTTAGTGATTGATTCTGATATAGAAAGTGAAAATGAAACAGTGATGGAGAATGCTATTTTGGTTCTACAAAAGAGTGGATTGAAGAGAACATTTCATGAAAATTAGAAAACTTTACAGCTGTGTCAGTGTAAAGTAACTATTGGATGTAATAACCAACAAAGTGTTAGTAAAATACCAGAGTTAATTTTTGGTAATGACTTTTTCGAGTCGGTTGCTTCTCAAACAAACTTGTATCACCAACAGAATGAAAAACCATATTAAAAGTATAAGGCTTTAAAATGGACTGATATAACCAGTGGTGACATGAAAAAGTTTCTTAGATTAATTATTTTGATGGGACAAATAAAGCCACCCTGGAAAGAATATTGGTTGACTGATTCCTTATTTGATCTTTGAAAGATTTATGATGAGAAGGTTTGAACAAATAATGACATTTCTTTACTTTAATGGTAACTCAGAAACTCCACTTCCTGGAGACAGAATTTCAACAGTCAAACCTCTTTTGGATTATTTTCTACCAAAATCTCAATATATATATATATACACACACACACACACACATACATACATACATACCCAAACAAGAGCTTGATGAGGCAGTGATAAAGTGGAGAGGATCAAAAACCTATAATCCTGGAAAACTTACAAAACTTGGAATTTTGGTCAGGAAGTTTAGTGAAAGTGAAAGCTGGATATATATGCAACCTTGAGATTCACACAGGTATAAGAAAGAAACTGTAGGAAACAGTATTATTGGGCCTACAACCTTATCTTGGTTCTTGGCACTATATTTACCAAGACAATTATTATATTACAACAGTGTGTCCATCTGAAATATTGTTGAAAACTAAAACCAAAGTCTGTGGAACTATAAGAGAGAATCTTGTTTCTACAAACCAATTGAAGGAGAAATCTTAAAATCTACAGAGAAGAGAAATGACATTTTTACAGAAGGGAGAAGTGATTGTTCTTATATGGAAAGACAAGAGGCTAGTCAGCATGGTGACTATTCATGACGCCTCCATAGCATCGACAAGAACGGGAGACAGGAGGACTGACCATCACATAACTAAGCCCACTTGTATATTAGGGTTTAATAAATATATGAAAGAAGTTGACTGATCCTATCAATACCTGGCAAACTACAATGTCCTCTGGAAAACTCAAAAATGGTATTAAAAAGTGGGTTTATATTTGAGTAATTGTGGTTTATTCAATGCATTTAAAACTTACTGTAGCCTTAATGCACAGAATAAAGTGACAGTTTTTGTTAGCGGTAGCTAGAGAATGGGTAACTGACCATTCTGGTGACTGTAGTCCCACACCTAGTCCTTCTTGTGGCGTTTCTAAAAAAACTCCTGACAAAGACCTACCTTGTCAACTACCAGATGAAATAAACGAACATATCCTAGAGGATATAGTACTCACAGGACTAAAAGAACAAAATGCTGCCAGAAAGTGTAGGGTCTGTTATGCCAGGGAAAAGTGCATTGCAACACAGTATATTTGTAATAGATGTTCTATTCTGCCTGCTATACTGCCTGTCACATTCTAAAGAAATATTAGAATGCTTTAGTATAAGACATGTACAGAGTTTCAAATAACTACATTAAGTGCAAAATAAGTTGTTGATATTTACTCAAACATGGGTGTTTCATTATTATTTATGTAACAAATCATTGGCCACAGGCATTAGTTTCTGCAAAAATCCCCTGATCAATAATGTGTTAAGATTAAAGTATGTGAAAAGTTCATTGATATGATTTCAGATTCTAGATTGCAATTAATCTTTAAGAAACTAGTCAAGTTTGGGTGTAATATCAAAGAAAAATATTCTCAGTTATCTGGAAAGACTGTTAAAACACTTCTTTTCCAATTACATTGAGTTCAGATGTTCCTCATATGTACATTTCAACCAAAACAATGTATTATGACCAATTCAGCTAGAAGCAGATGTGAGAATTCAATTGTCTTGTTATACCAAACATTAAATTAAAAGATGCTTGCTCCTTGGAAGAAAAGTATTGACAAACCTAGACAACATATTAAAAAGCAGAGACATTACTTTGCCTACAAAGGTCTGTATAGTCAAAGCTATGGTTTTTCCATAGTCAGTCACGTACAGATGTGAGAGCTGGACAATAAAAAAGGCTGAGCACTGAAGAATTGATGCCTTTGAACTGTAATGATGGAGGAGACTCTTGAGAGTCCCTTGGATAGCAAGGAGATCAAACCAGTAAATCCTAAAGGAAATCAACCCTGAATATTCATTGGAAGGACTGATGCTGAAGCTGAAGCTCCAATATTTTGGCCACCTGATGCGAAGAGCTGACTCATTAGAAACGACCCTGATGCTAGGAAAGATTGAAGGCAGGAGGAGAAGGGGACAACAGAGGATGAGATGGTTGAATGGCATCGCCGACTCAATGGACATGAATTTGAGCAAGCTCCAGGAAATGGTGAGGGACAGGGAAGCCTGGTGTGTTGCAGTCCGTGGGATCACAGAGTCAGACATGACTGAGTGAATGAACAACAATACCAAACATTGAAGAGATTTCCTAACGTAAAGCACTGCTTCCTTTTAAATTTATTTTAGAAAATAGTATATTTTAGGTTTCTTATTATTTTTAAATGAAGTAATAGAAATTTAAAATTTCTCATACAGTAATAATCAATAAATATAGCCCAATAAATCAAAGCTGAGTGGAGGTTCTCAATAATGTTTTTAAGAATATAAAGGGGTCCTGAGACTAAAAAGGTATAAGATAGATTAAAAAGACATAGAATTTATGTCAGTATTAGCACCAAAGCAACACTACATTACAGCCTTGCCAGCTGAATGATATTCCTGACTATTTGAAGAAATGTTCATTTTTCTATAGTTTTTTATTGTTTAAGAAATTAAGGAAGCATATAGAAACCTTTAAAAGGAAACTGTCAAATTGTTTGAAGCTCTTAGGATACTTTCAGTTCTGAATAACAGAATATCTGACTTACCTGGTTTAAATAAGGTAATTTATCTTTCTGTTTCACTGAAAGACCACAGATGGGGCAGCCTCCAGAGCTGCTGATGTAGAAGCACCCAGATTCTTTCCATTTTTCTGCTCTCCCGTCTTCAGACTGGCAGCAAGATGGCTGCAGCAGGTCCAAGGACGAGTCAGAAAAAGTAGTGTATGAGGGAGGAGAGGGACGTTTTCCCTGTGACTCCTCCTCAGGAACAAGGAGTCAGAATCTGCCCAGTGGACTTCTTCTCAGGCCTTGATGGCCAGCATTGGGTCACATGCCAGTCCCTAAACTTGTCACTTCCAGGGTCCATGGGCTTACTGTGACTGGTGTAAAACAACCAGTTGGGGCACATGGATATAAGGAAGTTATCCACAATGACTTAGTTATTAAAAACAAAACAAAATCCTTTTGTACTTACTCAGTTAACTGGAAATGTTCACAGGTGCCCAGTAAGACAGGCAGTGTGAACCAGTGAGAGAATGCTAAGCCTGAGAATCTGGAGCCCTGGAGCCTGGTCCCGCAGCTGGCACTGTTGAGGAATGGGTCCGTCCCTGTCAGGACCCTGCTCCCTCTGTAACATGAGGGCGTGGACCAAGCACTGGTTCTGATGTCCTCGGATTCATTGGTTTCTTTATTCACTCACTCACTCCTTCATTCAATGGCTTTTTTCACAGAAATAGAACAAAAAGTTTTTTAAATTTGTGTGGAAGCATAAAAGACCTCAAATAGTTGAAAGCAATCCTGATAAAGAAAAATGGAGCTGGAGGAATCAGGCTCCCTGACTGCAGACTATATTACAAAGCTAGTTATGGTACTGGCACAAAAACAGAAATATAGATCAATGAAACAGGATAGAAAGCCTGGAAATAAACCCACACACACCTCTGGCCAATTAATCTGTGACACAGGAGGCAAGAATATACAATGGAGGAAAGATAGTCTCTTCAATAAGTGGTTCTGGGAAAACTGGAGAGCTACATGTAAAAGAATGAAACTAGAATATTCCCTAACACCTTACACAAAAATAAACTCAAAATGGATCAAAGACCTAGATGTAAGGTTGGACACTATAAATCTCCTAGAGAAAAACATAAGCTGAAATGTGGGACCTAATTAAACTTAAAATCTTCTCTACAGCAAAGGAAACCATAAACAAAAGGACAGCCCTCAGAATGGGAGAAAATATTTGCAAATAAACCAACTGACAAGGAATTATCCTCCAAAATATACATCAGCTCATGCAGCTTTATATCAAAAACAACACCAACCAACCCAATCAAAAAATGGGCAGATCTAAATAGATAGGTCTCCTAAGAAGACGTATAGGAGAACTCCCATGGACGGAGGAGCCAGGTGGGCTGCAATCCATGGGGTCGCTAAGGGTCGGACACGACTGAGCAACTTCACTTTCACTTTTCACTTTCATGCATTGGAGAAGGAAATGGCAACCCACTCCAGTGTTCTTGCCTGGAGAGTCCCAGGGACGGGGGAGCCTGGTGGGCTGCCGTCTATGGGGTCGCACAGAGTCGGACACGACTGAAGCGACTTAGCAGCAGCAGCAGCAGCAAGAAGACATATAGCGGTCCAAAAAGCACATGAAAAGATGTTCAACATCACGAATTATCAGAGACATGCAAATCAAAACTACAGTGAGGTATCACCTCACACCAGTCAGAATGGCCATCATCATAAGGTCTGTAAGCAATAGGTACTGGAGAGGGTGTGGAGGAAAGGGAACCCTTCTACACTGTTAGTGGAAATGTAAATTGGTACAATCACTATGGAGAACCAGTATGGAGGTTCCTTAAAAAACTAAAAATAGTACTGCCATATGATCCAGCAGTCCACTCCTGGGCATATGTCTGGACAAAACCGTGATTTGAAAAGATACATGCACCCAATGTTCATAGCAGCACTATTCACAATAGGCAAGACATGGAAGCAAACTGAATGTTCATTGAGAGAAGGATAGATAAAGAAGGTGTGGTACATATATATACACACACACACAATAGAGTAATACTCAGCCATAAAAAAGAGTGAAATAATGCCGTTTGCAGAACATGGATGAACCTAGAGACTGTAATACTACAGTAAGTCTGATAGAGAAAGACAAATACGTGGTGTCACTCATATGTGGAATCTAACTTTTTAAAACAAGATGCTAGTGAACTTACTTACAACACAGAAACAGATACCAAAAACAAACTTATCGATCGTTACCAAAGTGAAGTGAAGTCGCTCAGTTGTGTCTGACTCTTTGCGACCCCATGGACTGTAGCCTACCAGGCACCTCTGTCCATGGGATTTTCCAGGTGAGAGTACTGGAGTGGGTTGCCATTGCCTTCTCCAGGGGATCTTCCCAACCCAGGGGTTGAACCCAGGTCTCCTGCATTGCAAGCAGATGCTTTACCGTCTGAGCCACCAGGGAAGTCGTTACCAAAGGGGAGGGATAATTCAGGAGCTTGGGATTAACATACACTCACTACTATGTATAAGATAGATAACCAGCAAGAACCTATGTAGAACACAGGGAACCTCCAATAATATTCTGTGATAACCTATGTAAGAAAAAAAATCTGTAAAAGAATGAATATATGTATTTGTATAATTGAATCACTTTGTTATCCACCTGAAACTAACACACCATGTAAATCAACTATACTCCAATAAAAATTTTTATCTATTTGGCTGTGTCAAGTCTTAGTTTCAGCTCATGGGTGCTTCATGCAGGGCAGGAGCGGGGGGAGGCGCACGGATTCTGTTCTTGCGGCACTGGCTCTGTAGTTGCAGCCCATGGGCTCAGTTGCTGCTCAGCATATGGGATCTCAGTTCCCCACCCAGGGCTGGAGCCCATGTCCCCTGCATTGGAAGGCAGATTCTTTACCAATGAACAACCAGGGTAGTCCCTCCAGTAAAGTTTTTAAAATATATAGAGTGCTTACTCTATTGCAGAAGTCACTGGGAAGAATACAAATATGCACTAGAATGTTGCCCATTTAATCACAACAGATGTTCTTCCTCCTATACTACACACACTGATAGCCCCAAGGGGTGTAAGATCCAAAATGTTTTCACTCATAGAATTAAATTGTTTACTGCCTTCGGCAAATAGCACTTGCCACAAAGCTCATTAGCCAGCAGTTACATCATGAAAGTTCTCTCTCATCTTATTGAATTATAAACGATATTCAGAAGTGAGGACATATCCTCACAAGTATCTTCTGCAGAAGATAAGTCTTTGTCTCAGGGAAGATACTCATGGGCCTATCTGTGATTGTTGCAGTTCCCTCAGTATCAGAAAGGGTGTGATGCAGAGAAATAGGCTGTTAAGAGAACACAAAGACAGCCATGAGAAATGAGACCGTTTTCTCTGAATACCCACAGGCACACTTAGGTTTTATTTTTCAGATAAGATGCTTAGAAAGGCTTTATTTAAAGCCTTTATTTAAAGCTGCTAAACATTTGCAGACTTTTCTCATGTGCAGGGCTGGTTAATTTTTCATGTTACATGAAGTGTTGAGATAGCTGGGAGAATTTATCTCAGAGCTTAAAATCATGTGATCATTCCCTCAAGTAATGTTTGAATTACTGTCAGGTGAAGCAGGGCTTTTTCAAGTTGTTTTGGGATAAATAAGTAGAATATACAGGGAGGAAGATTTAGGGTCACAGAATAGAAAATCTTTCCAGAAATTAGAGCTATCAACATTGATATGTAAACATTCCATTATTAAAAGTCACAAATTCTATCACTGAAAGTCCTCAAACAGAGGCTGGATAACCTTCTACCAGCAGTGTAGTGGAGAATTTTTTCATGTAATCTGAGTTTAGATAAGATTATCTGGAAGGAAGGTCATCTCTAGGATTCTGTAATTATTATCACAGCCATCAGACATCTGCTGATGGCTGTACTGTCTGATAGCAGAGAGTACATGATTTATTTATTCACCACATTTACTGAGCACTTATATGTCACTCTTCTAGACACTGAAGATACAGTAAAGAACAAGACTGACAAGGTCTCTCAAGGCACTAACGTTCTAGGGTAGGCAGACAAGTACTGAACTAATAACAAAACAATTTCATGTTAGGATACATGCCTTGCAGAATACAAACCAGGATGATGGGAGAGAGTGGTTGGGCAGGGAACGGTTAAGAACCATTTTAGATTAGGCTTTGAGGGAAAGTCTTTTTGAGGAATTGAAGTTTGAACTGAGACCTAAATGCAGGGGAGGCATCTGTCCTGAGAAGACCAGGGAAGAGTGTTCAAAGCGGAGAGAACGTGTGCAAGACCAGAGCAGGAACAAGCTTGGCATACAGATGGCCAGTGGGCACATGGAAAGATACTCAGCATCAGTAATTATTAGAGACATGCAAATCAAAACTACATTGAGTTATCACCTCATACCAGTCAGAATGGCCATCATCAAAAAGTCTACAAATTATAAATGCTGGAGAGGGTGTGGAGAGAAGAGAACCCTCCTGTACTGTTGGTGGGAATGGAATTTGGTGCAGCCAGTACGGAGTTTCCTTAAAACACTGAGAGTTGCCATATGATCCAGCAACCCCACTCCTGGGCATATATCTGGAGAAAACCACACTTTGAAAAGATACATGCACCCCAGTGTTCACTGCAGCAGTATTTACAGTAACCAGGACATGGAAACAGCCAAATGTCCATCAACAGATGAATAAATAAAGATGTGGCACATATATACCATGGACCGCTGCTGCTGCTGCTAAGTCGCTTTAGTCACATCTGACTCTGTGCGACCCCAGACATAAAAAAGAATGAAATAATGCTATTTGCAGCAACATGGATAGACCTAGAGATTATCATGTTAAATAGGTGAGAGAAAGACATATCATAGATCACTTATATGTGGAATCTAAAGGAATGATACAAATGAAATTATTTACAAAATAGAAATATAGAAAACAAACTTACACTTACCACAGGGGAAAGTGGGAGGGGGGATAAATTAGGAGTTTGGGATTAACAGGTACACACAGTTATATAGAGGGCTTCCCAACTGGCTCCGTGGTAAGGAATCTGCCTGCCAGTGCAGGAGACTTGGGTTCGACCCCTGGGTAAGGAAGATCCCCTGGAGAAGGAAATGGCAACCGGCTCCAGTATTCTTGCCTGGGAAATCCCATGGACAGGAGGAACCTGGTGGGCTACAGTCTGTGGGAGTCGCAAAAGAGTAGGACACAACTTAGCGACTAAACAACAACTATTATATATAAAATAAATAAGGTCCTCCTGTATGGCACAGGAAACTATATTCAATGTCTTGTAATAAACTATAATGGAAAATAATCTGAAAAAGAATATCTGCGCATGTGTATAAACTGAATCACTTTGCCGTACACCAGAAACTAACATTGTAAACCAACTATACTTCAGTTTTTTAAAAGCATATAGATTAAAATACAGTAAAAATATTGCATTAAAAAAAGAAGCAAACAGTCAAGTGCGAAGCACAGAGGGTTGTGCTTTGGGATGGAGTAAGGCATAGATAGGGGCCAGATCTCACCAGAGCTTAGCTGTTACTTATCCAGTGAGAAGCATGGGGTGTAGGGGTGGCCGGGGGATATTTTCAGTGAGTGGCATGCTCTGATGCTGTATCTAAAAGGTGACTATGTGTGCTTTCTAGAGGGTGAATTGTAGGGGCCAGGGATGTAAACAAAGAAGGGAACAGGAGGAAACTCAAGAGAAGTGTGGTCTCACAGAAGCCAAAAGAAGAAAATATTTCAGAAAGGAAAGAGTGGGCAGCAGTCTTGAATAGGGAAAAATTATTGAATAGGGAAAAATTACCAGGGAGGTATTGATGGCCTTGATGAGCAATTGTTTACGGGTGGTAGCTTTGCAAGCCCTCTTCAGTGAATTTAGGAAACATTGGGAAGTGAGTAAGAGAACATAGGGAGAAGAAACCATTCTTTCAAAAATGCTGCGGAGGGGTGCTGAGAGGTAGGACTGCCTTTGGAGGATATAAAGTCAAGGCCTCATTTCTGAAATAGGAGCTACTACAGCAGCTGTTCCATGTGCTGACAGATGGGGGTCAGCAGAGAGGCAGACTCTGGGGATGCTGGTAGTTAAGTGCAGGAGAAGGCTCCTCAAAAGGGGGACTGTGAACTCTTTTGCCTTGTTATTGAAGTTGAAAATGGCATTACCTTTATTGATTAGTTTATAGTTTTTGGAATGTTCTTATATTAAGTTGAACCATATGAAGTTACCAGTATGCATACATTTTGACCTACAGAAACATCTGTGGCAATATCAGATCAGATCAGTCGCTCAGTCGTGTCCGATTCTTTGCAACCCCATGAATCGCAGCACGCCAGGCCTCCCTGTCCATCACCAACTCCCGGAATTCACTCAGACTCACGTCCTTCGAGTCAGTGATGCCATCCAGCCATCTCATCCTCTGTCGTCCCCTTCTCCTCCTGCCCCCAATCCCTCCCAGCATCAGAGTCTTTTCCAATGAGTCAACTCTTTGCATGAGGTGGCCAAAGTACTGGAGTTTCAGCTTTAGCATCATTCCTTCCAAAGAAATCCCAGGGCTGATCTCCTTCAGAATGGACTGGTTGGATCTCCTTGCAGTCCAAGGGACTATCAAGAGTCTTCTCCAACACCACAGTTCAAAAGCATCAGTTCTTTGGTGCTCAGCCTTCTTCACAGTCCAACTCTCACATCCATACATGACCACAGGAAAAACCATAGCCTTGACTAGACGAACCTTTGTTGGCAAAGTAACGTCTCTGCTTTTGAATATGCTATCCAGGTTAGTCATAACTTTCCTTCCAACAGTGGCCACAGGACTGGAAAAGGTCAGTTTTCATTCCAATCCCAAAGAAAGGCAATGCCAAAGAATGCTCAAACTACCGACAATTGCACTCATCTCACACGCTAGTAAGCTTCAGCAATATGTGAACCGTGAACTTCCAGATGTTCAAGCTGGTTTTAGAAAAGGCAGAGGAACCAGAGATCAAAAGACGAGAAAGCGTCTTTTAATTTCATGGCTGCAGTCACCATCTGCAGTGATTCTGGAGCCCAAAAAAATAAAGTCTGACACTCTTTCCACTGTTTCCCCATCTATTTCCAGTGAAGTGATGGGACCAGATGCCATGACCTTAGTTTTCTGAATGTTGAGCTTTGAGCCAACTTGTTCACTCTCCTCTTTCACTTTCATCAAGAGGCTTTTTAGTTCCTCTTCACTTTCTGCCATAAGGGTGGTATCATCTGCATATCTGAGGTTATTGATATTCCTCCTGGCAATCTTGATTCCAGCTTGTGCTTCCTCCAGCCCAGCGTTGCTCATGATATACTCTGCATATAAGTTAAATAAGCAGGGTGACAATATACAGCCTTGACGTACTCCTTTTCCTATTTGGAACCAGTCTGTTGTTCCATGACCAGTTCTAACTGTTGCTTCCTGACCTGCATATAGGTTTCTCAAGAGGCAGGTCAGGTGGTCTAGTATTCCCATCTCTTTCAGAATTTTCCCCAGTTTATTGTAATCCACACAGTCAAAGGCTTTGGTATAGTCAATAAAGCAGAAATAGATGTTTTTCTGGAACTGTCTTGCTTTTTCGATAATCCAGTGGATGTTGGCAATTTGATCTCTGGTTCCTCTGCCTTTTCTAAAACCAGCTTGAACATCAGGAAGTTCACGGTTCACATATTGCTGAAGCCTGACTTGGAGAATTTTGAGCATTACTTTACTAGCGTGTGAGATGAGTGCAATTGTGCGGTAGTTGGAGCATTCTTTGGCATTGCCTTTCTTTGGGATTGGAATGAAAACTGACCTTTTCCAGTCCTGTGGCCACTGCTGAGTTTTCCAAATTTGCTGGCATATTGAACGCAGCACTTTCACAGCATCATCTTTCAGGATTTGAAATAGCTCCACTGGAATTCCATCACCTCCACTAGCTTTGTTCGTAGTGATGCGTTCTAAGGCCCACTTGACTTTACGTTCCAGGATGTCTAGCTCTAGGTGAATGATCATACCATTGTGATTATCTGCGTCATGAAGATCTTTTTTTGTACAGTTCTTCTGTGTATTCTTGCCATCTCTTAATATCTTCTGGTTCTGTTAGGTCCATACCCTTTCTGTCCTTTATTGTGCCCATCTTTGCATGAAGTGTTCCCTTGGTATCTCAATTTTCTTGAAGAGATCTCTAGTCTTTTCCATTCTGTTGTTTTCCTCCATTTCCTTGCATTGATCTCTGAGGAAGGCTTTCTCATCTCTCCTTGCTGTTCTTTGGAACTCTGCATTCAGATGCTTATATCTTTCCTTTTCTCCGCTTTTCACTTCTTTTCTTTTCACAGCTATTTGTAAGCCCTCCCCAGACAGCCATTTTGTTTTTTTTGCATTTCTTTTCCATGGGGATGATCTTGATCCCTGTCTCCTGTACAATGTCAGAAACCTCCGTGCATAGTTCATCAGGCACTCTGTCTATCAGATCTAGTCCCTTAAACCTATTTCTCATTTCCATTGTATAATCATAAGGGATTTAATTTAGGTCATACCTGAATGGTCTAGTGGTTTTCTCTACTTTCTTAAGTCTTTTTTAAGTCTGAATTTGGCAATAAGGAGTTCATGATCTGAGCCACAGTCAGCTCCTGGTCTTGTTTTTGCTGACTGTATAGAGCTTCTCCATCTTTGGCTGCAAAGAATATTATCAGTCTGATTTCAGTGTTTACCATCTGATGATGTCCATGTGTAGAGTCTTCTCTTGTGTTGTTGGAAGGAGGATGTTTGCTATGACCAGTGTGTTCTCTTGGCAAAGCTCTATTAGCTTTTGCCCTGCTTCATTCCATACTCCAAGGCCAAATTTGCCTGTTACTCCAGGTGTTTCTTGACTTCCTACGTTTGCATTCCAGTCCCCTATAATGAAAAGGACATCTTTTTTGGGTGTTAGTTCTAAAAAGTCTTGTAGGTCTTCATAGAACCGTTCAACTTCAGCTTCTTCAGCATTACTGGTTGGGGCATAGGCTTGGATTACCGTCATATTGAATGGTTTGTCTTAGAAATGAACAGAAATCATTCTGTCGTTTTTGAGATTGCATCCAAGTACTGCATATCGGACTCTTTTGTTGACCATGACGGCTACTCCATTTCTTCTGCCCACAGTAGTAGATATAATGGTCATCTGAGTTAAATTCACCCATTCCAGTTCATTTTAGTTCACTGATTCCTAGAATGTCAACATTCACTCTTGCCATCTCCTGTTTGACAACTTCCAATTTGCCTTAATTCATGGACCTGACATTCCAGGTTCCTATGCAATATTGCTCTTTACAGCATCAGACCTTGCTTCTATCACCAGTCACATCCACAACTGGGTATTGTTTTTGCTTTGGCTCCAACCCTTCATTCTTTCTGGACTTATTTCTCCACTGATCTCCAGTAGCATATTGGGTACTTACTGACCTGGGGAGTTCCTCTTTCAGTATCCTATCATTTTGCCTTTTCATACTGTTCATGGGGTTCTCAAGGCAAGAATACTGAAGTGGTTTGCCATTCCGTTCCCCAGTGGACCACATTCTGTCAGACCTCTCCACCATGACCCGTCCATCTTGGGTGGCCCCACATGGCATAGCTTGGTTTCATTGAGTTAGACAAGGCTGTGGTCCATGTGATCAGATTGGCTAGTTTTCTGTGATTATGGTTTCAGTGTGTCTGCCCTCTGATACCCTCTTGCAACACCTACCATCTTACTTGGGTTTCAGGGACCTTAATATATCAGAGGAATTCATGCATTTAAATGTCTATGGCTGCTAAACTCTTTTTAAGGTACTGTTGATTTCATCAGATCCACTAGATGAGAAAAAGTATATAGTGTGTACACAGACGCATATATGCTAAGTATATAGATATATTTAATAAATAATATTTATATGTAACATTTATACTTATATATATTAATATATACAAATGTTTTTCTTTAAACATAATGCTGAGGAAAGGGCTACGTGTGTGTATATATATATTTCAACACTCCCCACAAAGTGATATATACTTCAAATGAGTCCATGGGACCTCATTTTTACAATGTCCTTTCCACTGTGCAGACACTAGAACAGAAGTATAGTTGATGAGTATTTAGGGTGCTATCGGAGAAGGCAATGGCAACCCACTCCAGTACTCTTGCCTGGAAAATCCATGGATGGAGGAGCCTGGGAGGCTGCAGTCCATGGGGTCACACAGAATCAGACACGACTGAAGTGACTTAGCAGCAGCAGTAACAGTAGGGTGCTATGCTCAGTCACTCCATCATGTCCAGCTCTTTGTGATCCCATGGACTATAGCACTCCAGTCTCCTCTGTCCATGGGATTATCCCAGCAACAATACTGGAGTGGGTTGCCATTTCCTTCTCCAGGGGATCTTCCTGCCCCAGGGATCGAACCCACATCTACTGTGGCTCCTGTATTGGCAGGCAGATTCTTTATCACTGTGCCACCTGGGAAGCCCCCTAGATAATGTATAACACTTATTCTTTCTTAGAATTGGAACATCTTGCTTTTAAAATGTGACTTTCTATTTTACACTGCCATACATAAGGGCCTTAGAGGCTGTTACAAGCTTGTGAGAGTGAAGTTTTTGGTTTAAATGCCATTACATCACTGCCACACATGCATGTTAGAAACAAAAAGAACAAGGTTTATCCAATATTTATCATGGAAAAACTGTTGTGCTTTAAATCTATCAATGCTTTTCACCTTTTTATTGTAAATAAGACCTATAGTAGAAAGCCACACAAAACACACACACAGAATTATTAGAAGGTAAACATTAGCTGGGTCAAGAAGCAGAAATTTTGGCAGCTGACCCAGAAACCCCTTCCATGTGTTCCATCCTCATCACAACACCCTCTCTCCCCTTATTAGGAGCCATCAACCTGACTTCTACAGTATAAACTTCTTTGCACTTTAAAGAGAGATTTTTTTCATTCACATGGGCATCCCTAGACTATAGTTTAATCTTGCACGAGTAGCCTTTTAATCTACAGATTCTCCCTCCTTTCTTTTCCTTAACAATTTATCTGTTGAAGAGACCAGGTTGTAGAATTCCTCTCAGTCTGGATTTCTAGGTTTTGCTGATGGCATATTCATGATGCAGTTCGAAAATGTTCCTCTGTTCTTTATATTTCCTGCATGTCAGCAATTGGATCCAGAGGCTTGGTGAGATTTACAATTGCTGTGGTGAGCACACTGGAGGTAGAGTGCTGAGTCATCAGAAGGGCCGCAGTGTCGAGCTGTTTTTTTATGACTTCCACAATCACTGATGTGCTATGCCTAGATCAACTCATCACACTTTTTTTAAAAAATGTATTTCTTTATTTGGCTGTGCCCAGTCTCTTATTTGCAGCATGTAGGATCTAGTTTCCTGACCAAGGATTGAACCCAGGCCCCCTGCAGTGGGAGTGTGGAGTACCAGTGGATCACCAAGAAAGTCGTATGCTGATTCTTTCACTTTATTAGCCCACTTCCCAGATAATGAAATAGTTCCTTATTATCCTTGTAAGGTAACCATATTTTTAAAAAACTAATCATAAACTCACAGATTTAAACATATTTGAGTTCCATTCTATTGCAATTGCTATTCTTTTTGAAGTTCAAATGGTTCCATCTTTGTCCAGGGAGCCAGCATCACTAGAGTATCATAGTCCATATCACTAGTCCAGGAAAAGATCAAAATTCAAAATTTGAAGCACAGTTTTCTGTTGAATGCATATCACTTTCACACCATCGTAAAGTCAGAAAATTAAGTTGAACCATTGTAAGTCGGAGACCATCTGCACTCCATTTTTTTTTTCCCCCTGACATAAAGTGTTGCATTTAAAAGCTTGAGAATAATCCAATTTGCTTTCCCTTAAAAGACACTCTGTCTTTTAGATGTCTAAAGGAACTTTTTCCTTTAAAGTCCAGTTAACTTACTATGTGGTATTATTTTGGGTCAGTATTCTCAGGGATATGTTGTGCTCTTTGAGTAAGCAGTTTTCAGTTTCAGGAAAAAAGTTTTTTGGCATTACCATTTTTAGTATTTTTTTCAGTTTCCTTACTTTGTTTTTCTTCATCAAGGCTCCTCCTGTCCATGCTAAATCTTCCTTGTCTATTGCCTACATGTGACATTTTCTCTAAATCTTTTTAATATCTTTCCTCATTATTTTACTTTTGGCTGTGCTGGGTGTTCGCTGCTGCAGGCTTTTCTCCAGTTGTGGCGAGCAGGGACTACTCTCCAGTTTTGGTACATGGGCTTCTCAGTGCAGTGGTGTCTCTTGTTGCAGAGCACGGGCCTCAGGGCATGAGGGCTTCAACAGCTGTGACACGTGGGCTCAGTGATTGCGGCTCCTGGGCTCTAGGGGACAGGCTCAACAGCTGTGCCGCACAGGCTTAGCTGCATGTGGAATCTTCCCAGACCAGGGCTCAAACTCGTGTCTCCTGCGTTGGTAGGCAGATTCTTATCCACTGTGCCACCAAGGAAGCCCCTCTCGTTTCTTTTTGAATTTTAGAGTTTTATACTTTAAGCTCATTTTGAAATACTATGCTTCAGTGTTTCCTTTTTTTAAATAAAAATTTATTTGTATTTATTTTTTAACACTGAAAACATTTTGTATTGGGGTTGTGAGAGTTTCAGGTGAACAGTGAAGGGACTCAGCCATACATATACATGTATCCATTCTCCCCCAAACCCTGCTTCTATCCAGGCTGCCACATGACATTGAGTCGAGTTCCATGTGCTATACAGTAGGTCCTTGTTGGTTATCCATTTTAAATATAGCAGTGTGCACATGACCTCCCCAAAGTTCCTAACTATCCCTTCCCCCTGGCAGCCATAAGTTCATTTTCTAAGTCTGTGAGTCTCTTTCTTTTTTTTAAAGTAAGTTCATTTGTATCATTTCTTTTTAAATTCCATATATAAGGGATGTCTTATATTTCTCCTTCTCTGTCTGACTTACTTTACTCAGCATGACACTCTCTTGCTCCATCCATGTTGCTGCAAATGGCCTTATTTCATTCTTTTAATGGCCGAGTAATATTCCACTGTGTGTTTTTATATACACACACACACACACACATACATGACTTCTTTATCCATTTCTCTGTTGATGGACATTTAGGTTCTTTCCATGTCTTGGCCATTGTTAACAGTGCTGCAGTGAACACTGGGGTGTATGTATCTTTCCGGGTCATGTTTTTCTCTGGATATATGCTCAGGAGTGGGATTGCAGGCTCATATGGTAGCTCTATTTTTAGTTTTTTAAGGACCTTCCATACTGTTCTCCATTGTGGCTGTACCAGTTTACATTCCCACCAACAGTTATGCTTCAGTTTTGACCTCTTCCATCAAGTTGTCTTTCCAGCATGCTTTCATCAGAGGGATGTTATTCTGCTCCCTGTTCTTTCATCTCCCTAGTAACTTCTTATGAGCTTGGAAGTTGATACTTTTCTGTGGCTTATTATGCAAAATTAGCTTTTCTGAGTAGTTAGAAGGAAGTGCAGTTCAAGAAAATCTCACTAACTTGACAGAACTCCCTCTTTGGTTATCACCATGAAGTATTTAAAACCATGGCCTCTTGCTTTTTGATATTTTCTGTTGTCGTTTAATTGCTAAGTCATGTTGGCTCTTTGCGACCCCATGGATTGTAGCCCACCAGGCTCCTCTGTCCATGGGATTTCCCAGGCAAGACTACAGGAGCAGGTTGCCATTTTCTGTATCTCTTCCTTTTCCCCACTTTCATCTGACTTCCTCTTTCCCGCATGTCTCCTGGCACTGTTGTGCTCAGTTCTGACTCCACTGTCAACATTTTCTCTTCAGCTGGCGCCCTGGCCTGGAAGAGGGCTTTGGTTTTAGGGTTCAGGAGTTAATGTGGCCCAGACTGCCTGAGTTCCTTTCGGAACCCACCAAGAACCCTGGCACTCCTGTGGCACTGAATTGGGTAAAACCCCTCCCAGTCTCAGCTGCTGTGCTCACATCAGCCTGCACTCATTTCCAGTGCACTCCTGTTACCTGTTCTGGGGTTCTCCTGGCCTCAGGTCTGTCAGATGCCCTGTTGTCCCCCAACCCCTGACTTACTCCTCTCGTACAAACACTGGTATCCTTCAGGTCTTGTGGCTGCTGGAGGTTTAGCTCCATCACCTGTTTATCCTTGGGGATCTGTGGATAACTCACTTGGTTCTGATGTACGTGCTGCATATGTGTATTTTGTGCCACCTAGTTGTCTGTTTGACATGAGGATTCAGAGATTCGAATAACAATGTTGCTGCTGTCTTTTTCCCAGAACCGATTAGGCACATCTATCTTCAAAGTCTATTTTTCACCCATCCCCAAAGCTAGTCACTAAATGTGACATACTGCTGCCTCATGGCCATACTGTCCTTGCTGCTAAAGTAGGCATTGCCACACCACTGCTCCTTACCCTGGGCTTTTCTCAGAGAAACTATCAGAGACAGCTGAAAACTGCAGGGCCCAGATGCGGCTGCTGCCTTAGTGATGCAGAGACTGGGGGGGGAGTGGGGAAAACATGGTAGGGCCTATAACCTTGTGGTTTATCTGCATTTGGCTAATCAAGCATTACTACCTCAGTGGCAGCAGAAAAAAGTACAAGTAGAGATAGGAAAATTAAAAAAAAAAAAGAGAGAGACTGCCTATCAGCTTTACTTTTGTGGCAGCTAATGCAAGATGGCTAGGATTTGGGTCATGGGCTTAACAAAACAAGGGAGCCCTTCCGATGGCTACCCAAAGACCTCACTCCATCATGCAAGCAGGTGATTTCACCGTTCTTGCCTAGTGGAATTTGATGACTACTAATACAAATGACAATCGTATGTTTCCATTTTCTCCCTTTCTGGAATCCTTCCATTTTCCTTTGCCTTCCAGTGTACATTGAGAGCAGACAGGCCATCTTTTAACTTAAGGTCACTAGGTCACAAGCAGCCTTGTCTGGACTTGATAAGGAGAGCTGCACAAAACCCAGATATCCTGGACTCTGAGTGGGATGCAGTGATGAATGGAGGAGGGAGCTGGTTCTACTTATAGCAAGAGGAGTGTGTGTGGATAACGAGAGGGGCAGACTGTGACAGATAACATAAATTAGATTGGTCAGTATCCATTTGAATTTCCTGTCCTACATGCAGAGGTTGAAAAACAAAAAAATAACATCTCAGACACCCTTGCAATTGAGGTTCAAAATGTGATTTAGATTCTAATCACCACTTAAACTCACAGGAGTCTGATTTGGAATAGTCATACGGGAAGCAGCAATATGTAGGGTATTTATTTTGCAGACTGTGGCAAAGGCAACATGCTCTTGAGCTGGCCACCACAGTGGCAGCTTCCTGATTTTAGCTGAAGTGGCTGGTTTGTGGCCAACAGCCGCTGGGATTCCTTCCTGATCTAGGCAGATGCAGCAGCCTCACTGAGGATTTGCCATGTGGTTTGGGGAGTCATTCCTGGCAGCCTGGTCTACAGCCTGTCTCTTTAGCCCTCCAGGGATTCTGAAAGCCACTGAAAATCCTATGAAAATCACTTTTTGTTTAGTCTACCTAGAGTGGATTATGTTTTCCACTACTAAACTCTGACCCACATAGCCTGCCAATGCACAAAGCAGAGGCAGCTCCAGCTCTCTTGCTTTATGTACCCAGGAGCAAGCACCAGGTGCCTAGGTAACCCCATTTCTGGGTGTTTCTAGCAACAAAGGGAATAATTCTTGCAGTTGGGCACATGTTTTTGCTGCCCTAGGAGACAGAAGGGACAGTCTGCCACAGCACATACATGAGTGGCGATGGTGGTACTTTGATGTTTGGGCCATAGCTGTTGGTGTTTTTACTGGTACGGGAGAATGATACTCTTCTACATTCTCTCTGAGAATGTAAAATTAAAATGTTTGTGTTTCTTATTTTTAAACTAATTTTTATTAGACTGCAGTTGCTTTACAACATTGTATTAAGTCTCTACTGTACAGCAAAGTGAATCAGCTGTGTGTATACATCTATCCCCTCTTTTTTTTAATTTTCTTCCCATTTAGGTCGTCATAGAGCATTGAATAGAGTCCTGTGAGCTCTACAGTAGGCTCTCATTAGTTATCTATAGATAGTATCAATGGTGTATACATGTCAATGCCAACAGTGTATATATGTCAATCCCAATCTCCCAATTCATCCCACCCCACTCTGCCCCCTTGATGTCCATATGTTTGTTCTCTACATCTGTGTCTCTATTTCTGCTTGGCAAATAAGATTGCTTTGTGTTTTTTAAAAGGACTTTTGGCTTTAGACAAACAAAGTAAGATGATTTGGGGGGTAAAATGCTTCCAATTCAGGACGCAATTTATAAATTGTAGGATTTCCCACCCATTTTGTATTATATGTTATCTGTCCTAGAATAAAAAGAAATGTAGTTTTCCCTCTGTTTCAGGCATGTCTAAGATTACAAACACCAGGGACGCACCCAGTGTAAGTGGCTGCACGGTTTTGTAGTCTTTGTAGACTTGAACATTTTCAGCTGTTGTTTAATGACAGCACTCTTGGCTTTGAGCCACTGGCAGCAGGGACTTGTTACCGTGTAGCAGCACTGGGTCTGCTCTGCCAGTAAAGGCTGCACATCAAACCCATAACAGCTGTTCTCAAAGGGCAATGAATACACCTGCCCCTCCCAGAGTCATCTTTCCTCCCTGCCTGTGAGCAGGCCCTCGGGGCAACTGGTCATCTCTGAGACCTTTCCACAGTGACCTTTGGGAGCAGTCTGTCCCTTCTGCCCTTAAATTTCCTGGAACAGCAGCAGCACTGGGCTCTCACTCCCGGAAACGCAGACCAGTGAGCTGCAATAATGGCCCCGTGTCTCATCTCCCACATGGAAGTGATGACCCCTACTTATATCCTTCATGCCTATTTGAATACTTTCATCTTTTCCTGATGATTTACAGAGCGCTATCTTCGAGTTTGCCACATCACACCATTACATCCCCTGTAAACTGCATCTTTTTTTCCTAACACTTTTTATTGTAGACCCTCTTCAGATTTATAGAATTCTGTGCAGAGTTCCTACATACCCGGTACATACCCCAGTATTCCCTATTGGTGATGCCTTCCATTAGCATGGTATGTGCTGCTGTCCTGTGCTTAGTTGCTCAGTTGTGTCCGACTCTTCGTGACCCCATGGACTGTAGCCCATCAGGCTCCTCTGTCCATGGGGATTCTCCAGGCAAGAATATTGGAGTGGGTTGCCATGCATTCCCCAGGGGATCTTCCTAACCTAGGGATGGAACCCAGGTCTCCCGCATTGTGGGCAGATTCTTTACCCTCTGAGCCATCAGTGAAGCCCAAGAATACTGGAGTGGGTACCCAATCCCTTCTCCAGGGGATCTTCCCGACCCCAAGAATCAACCTGGAGTCTGCTGCATTGCAGGTTGATTCTTTACCAGCTGAGCTACCAGGGAAGCCCCTAGGATGGTATATTACTTGCAAATAATGAACTGATGTTGACATTTATTACTATCTAAAATCCACACTTCACTTTAACCCAAAGTCCTTTTTCTGTTTCAAAACTTCATCCAGGATACACTGTATTAGGTGTTGTTTCCCCTTAGGGTCCTTTTGGCAGTGACAATAGACTGTCCTTGTTTCTGATGACCTTGACAGTTTTGAAGAGCATTTAACCTGCATCTTTTCAGAGTTATCCTTTACTTTAGTAACAATAAGAATCAGAGAAAACTGATTTTTGGAAGGAGTTATCAGTAGGATCCGGAGAAGGCCATGGCAACCCACTCCAGTACTCTTGGCTGAAAAACCCCATGGACGGAGGAGCCTGGTGGGCTGCAGTCCATGGGGTCGCTGAGAGTCAGACACGACTGAGCGACTTCACTTTCACTTTTCACTTTCATGCCATTGGAGAAGGAAATGGCAACCCACTGCAGTGTTCTTGCCTGGAGAATCCCAGGGACAGGGGAGCCTGATGGGCTGCCATCTATGGGATCGCGCAGTTGGACATGACTGAAGCGACTTAGCAGCAGCAGCATCGGTAAGATCAAGAGCCCTCAAACCAAATCCTACCTATCCTGAGTTTTCAGAAAGCTCATGTGGTTTTATCTCTATTAATGTCTCTCTGTGATGGAGGGCTGGGTGCAGGCCCAGTGGATCTTCAGACAGCTGCTGCAGAAGCTGGAAGAGTTGGTGGAGTGAGAGGTTCTACAGCCTGGCTGATCATTACAGTCAGTGGAGAATTTTGTAAAGCACAGATGCCCAGGCCTTAGCCCAGGTGTAGTGAATTAGAATCTCCAGCCATTGCGTCTGGAATTCTATATTTTGTATTGCTTAAAAAATAATAATCTTGCTAACTATGTTTTTAATATATAAAATTATAAAAAACATGGGCCATAATCCTATGAATATACATAGACGTATAAATGTAGAAAATGTAAAGAGGAACCAAAAGTCTAAAATGAAAAATGAAAGCCTCCCTATAATCTATATAACTATTTTTTAAGGATGCTTCGGTTTCTCCCTGTTTTTAGTGCTGTCTTTTGTTTGCTTGAGATTTGTATTTCTGCAAGCTTCCAGGGTATTCTGGTGTAACCAGAAATTTGGAACCCACTACAGATGAGATTCACAATTCACCTGGCCGGGGGTGGGGTGGGGAGAGAATGTTCCTTTCAGTGCTGACATCCATTATAAAATCACAGAGGCCTATTCTTCCCCTTTCCCTCCCTGAACAAGTCAGCCCTAAAGCCATCAGTTGGAGCAGAGCAAGGGGAGGCAGCCTGTGACAGCCTTTCGGAGCCCAGCTGGATTGACAAGGGCATCCTACAGAGGACAGATCCCGTATGGGGAGTTCAGGCCTGAGTGTGTGAGGCTGGCATCCATGAGTAGGGGCAGGCTGAACAGGGAGCAGTGGGTGTGAGTATCCATGTAGAGGGGTGGCCTGGGGCCCAAGGGGATAAAGAAGGCATTCATGAGGGTGGTGTCTCTGAGAAGGGAGTCAGTGCCTGAATAGAAGGCGTCTTTGGCTTCCCTAGTGGCTCACATGGTAGAGAGTCTGCCTGCAATGCGGGAGACCCGGGTTTGATTCCTGGATCGGGAAGATCCCCTGGAGAAGGAAATGGCAACCGACTCCAGTATTCTTGCCTGGGAAATCCCATGGACAGAGGAGCCTGGCAGCCTACAGTCCATGGGGTTGCAAAGAGTCTGACACAACTGAGCAACTAATACTTTGTGGGGGAAGGGGTGGATGCAGTGGTGATGGGAGGCTGTTTATATATGCAGGAATGAATTAAAGAAATATAATAAAGGTAAGGGGAACCATGTTTCTCACTGTTGGACAAGGAGGTCACTAATATGCAAAGGGAGAAGGACAGAATAAACCCAGAAAGAAAGTGAACTCCCCATGGACTACACAGTCCCTGGAATTCTCCAGGCCAGAACACTGGAGTGGGTAGGCTTTCCCTTCTCCAGGGGATCTTCCCAACCCAGGGATTGAGCCCAGGTCTCCCGCATTGCAGGCAGATTCTTTACCAGCTGAGCCACAGGGGAAGCCCAAGAATACTGAAGTGGATAAGTCTATCCCTTCTCCAGGGGATCTTCCCAACCCAGGAATCGAACCAGGGTCTCTTGCATTGCAGGCAGATTCTTTACCAATTGAGCTATGAAGGAAGCCCCAGAGTACCCTACAATTAGAGATATGAGTATGAACTTATGGATTTAAGATATAAATCTATACTTAGACTTACAAATATATACATTTATCTTATAGAGTATATAAAATATATGTGGCATATATTTGTAGATACATATGTGTATGTTTGCATGGTTGTATATATTTACATATATGAATATATTTAAATGGATATATGTCCTTTGAGTGGGCTTGGGAGCAGTGATATCCATTGGTAGTAGGTACACCCAGTGCCCACTCCTTGGCTATAATACCATTTTCCACTAAAAAGAACCAGAGGTCCTTGGAGAAACGACTGATTTCAGGGCTGGGGCAGGCAGAGAACATGATGAGTTTAGAACATCTTGTGCCAGAAATCAAAGACATACTTAAAGAATGATGAGGACATGTCCAGAGAACACAGGAACCAGGCTGAAAGGACTCAGGTGAAATTTGAAACAGTTTGAACATTAAAACAAATAATGACAGTAATACACTATATCCTATCCAATAAGATAGAAATCCAAGACCTCATACTGAGAACAATAAATGAAACTTTGAAGGAATATTTACATAGTTTCAAAGCATCTCCCACAAAATATTCATTAATTAAAAGAGAGAAAAAAAAAAGAGCAACTTCACAATGGAAAATCCCAGAAGATTCTACTTTAATCAAGGGACTAAAATAAAGATGACTAGTAATGACATGAATTGAAATTGTGTGTCACGCGACAGACTGTACTGAAAAGCACCCACCATCACTTCTATGACATTCTTGCCTGTATGCATTATGTACTGGGAGCCAACAAACATTTGTTTTTGTCACAGTTTCTGGGGTCAGGAATCTGAGAGTGGCTTCATTGGGTGACTCTGGTTTTAGGTCTGTTACAGGGTTAAAGTCCAGCTGTCGAACGATAGACATCTTGGGGTTTAACCAGGCCTGAAGAATCCACCTCCATGCTCACTCACATGGTTGGCAGGCCTCAGTTTCTCCTGGCTGTTGGCTAGACGCTTCAGTTCCTTGTCATCTGGGCCTCTATGTAGGACTGCTCACAACATGACGTTTGCTTGCCCCAGAACAAGTGATCCAAGAAATCACTTCCGTAACCTAACCACTTTGGCTCTATGCTCTTGCTTACAAAGACCTACTCTGGTACCATGTGAAAGGAGACTCTTGAGGGTTTGAATAATAGGCGTGCGTGTGCTAGGTTCTTTCAGTCGTGTCTGATTTTTAGTGACCCTGTGGATTGTAGCCCGCCAGGCTCCTCTGTCCATGGGATTCTCCAGACAAGAATACTGGAGTGGATTGCCGTGCCCTCCTCCAGGGGACCTTCCTGAACCAGGGATCAAACCTGAGTCTCTTATGTCTCCTGCACAGGTTTTTTACTACTAGTGCCGCCTGGAAAATCCTTGAATAATAGGAAGTGGGGCCAATTTGAAGGCTGGCTATGAAACTGCCAATAATAATCATGACAAACTCAGATACGGAGCTGTTCTACAGAATCACTGATCTATATTCTTCAGTGTCAACGTCATGAAAATCAAGGAAGAGACTGGGGAACTGTTGCAGAATGAAGGAGACTAAAGAGACATGACCACCAACTGCAGTGTGAAATGCTGGACTAGTTCCCTTTGAGATTAAGGACATTGGAGGACACTAGCAAAAGTTTTCGTGGGGTTGAAGGATTAGCTGGAAGCAATGGATTAATGTTAATTTCCTGATTTTACTAGATTGTACTATTATTTTATAGAATAATGTTATTTATAGAAAACACCCATTCAAACGTTAGGGAGAGATAGGAAAGCAGGTTTGTAACTTACTCTCAAAAGGTTTGGGGCAGGAGGGAAGTATTCTTTATTCTTTTACTGCAACTCTGAGAGAAGATACTAAGAAGAGGTGGCAAGAATACACAGAACTGTACAAAAAAGATCTTCATGACCCAGATAATCACGATAGTGTGATCACTCACCTAGAGCCAGACATCCTCAAGTGTGAAGTCAAGTGGGCCTTAGAACGCATCACTACGAACAAAGCTAGTGGAGGTGATGGAATTCCAGTGGAGCTATTTCAAATCCTGAAAGATGATGCTGTGAAAGTGCTGCACTCAATATGCCAGCAAATTTGGAAAACTCAGCAGTGGCCACAGGATTGGAAAAGGTCAGTTTTCATTCCAATCCCAAAGAAAGGCAATGCCAAAGAATGCTCAAATACTGCACAATTGCACTCATCTCACACACTAGTAAAGGAATGCCCAAAATTCTCCAAGCCAGGCTTCAGCAATACGTGAATTGTGAACTCCCTGATGTTCAAGCTGGTTTTAGAAAAGGCAAAGGAACCAGAGATCAAATTGCCAACATCCACTGGATCATAGAAAAAGCAAGAGAGTTCCAGAAAAAACATATATTTCTGCTTTATTGACTATGCCATAGCCTTTGACTGTGTGGATCACAATAAACTGTGGGAAATTCTTCAACAGATGGGAATACCAGACCACCTGACCTGCCTCCTAAGAAACCTATATGCAGGTCAGGAAGCAACAGTTAGAACTGGACATGGAACAACAGACTGGTTCCAAATAGAAAAAGGAGTACGTCAAGGCTGTATATTGTCACCCTGCTTATTTAACTTATATGCAGAGTATATCATAAGCAACGCTGGGCTGGAGGGAGCACAAGCTGGAATCAAGATTGCCAAGAGAAATATCAATAACCTCGGATATGCAGATGACACCACCCTTATGGTAGAAAGTGAAGAGGAACTCAAAAGCCTCTTGATGAAAGTGAAAGAGGAGAGTGAAAAAGTTGGCCTAAAGCTCAACATTCAGAAAACTAAGGTCATGGCATCTGGTCCCATCACTTCACTGGAAATAGATGGGGAAACAGTGGAAACAGTGTCAGACTATTTTTTTGGGCTCCAAAATCACTGCAGATGGTGATTGCAGCCATGAAATTAAAAGATGCTTACTCCTTGGAAGGAAAGTTATGACCAACCTAGATAGCATATTCAAAAGCAGAGACATTACTTTGCCAGCAAAGGTCCATCTAGTCAAGGCTATGGTTTTTCCAGTGGTCATGTATGGATGTGAGAGTTGGACTACAAAGAAAGCTGAGCACTGAAGAATTGATGCTTTTTAACTGTGGTGTTGGAAAAGACTCTTGAGAGTCCCTTGGGCTGCAAGGAGATCCAACCAGTCCATCCTAAAGGAGATCAGTCCTGGGTGTTCATTGGAAGGACTGATGCTGAAGCTGAAACTTCAATACTTTGGCCACCTCATGCGAAGAATTGACTCACTGGAAAAGACCCTGATGCTGGGAGGGATTGGGGGCAGGAGGAGAAGGGGACGACAGAGGATGAGATGGCTGGATGGCATCACCGACTCGATGGACGTGAGTTTGGGTGAACTCTGGTTGTTGGTGATGGACAGGGAGGCCTGGTGTGCTGGGGTTCATGGGGTTGCAAAGAGTCGGACACAACTGAGCCACTGAACTGAACTGTACTTGGATCTATACATAACTTTTCTCTTTTGTTGATGTGGCTTTTAGGCTTAGGCATAAAATCCTAACTTTGGTGAGACTGCAGTGCTTTTCTGGCTGGCCTGTCACTCATATGCCTCCCTGACACATTGAAGGCAGAGATGTGTTAGAGAAACACAGTAAGGTTTGCTGTCCTCACACTCCATACCCAATGGCACCTACTCCTCTCCTATCAAAATCTACAAAGACCTAATCTGTCTAAGGAGTTGAGATTCCTTACTGCTGAGCCTTTGAAGGGCCTTATATATAGACAGTGCCTCCTGCTCCCTGGGTCTGCAAGGTTGTGCATTTTATGTTCCATCAGCACAGATTATATTCTTCAGTTCCTTCGCATCACACCTCTTGCTTCTTCTAATGGTGGGTTATATAGGGACTGGCATTATTGTCATCTTTGCTTTAATGCATTTTAACCTGCTTGTGAAATTTTGAACATCCCTTCCAGTGTCCCTGCTGGAGGACAGTCCAGTCATCCATTATAATAGCAGCTGTTAAAAGGGTTTGGAATGTGTTTGGATTTGAAGGAACCAGATTTGTAGACTATTCTGTATCATGTTCATGCCAGCTGTCAACGGCATAACAAGACTGAGAATTTAATTGGACTTTGGGGAAGTCATGCATTAGGTTCATAGCATTTTGTGTGTGTAAGATAGAATTCCTGTCAAGAAATAATTTTTCTTTTTAATTTTTACCTTGATGATGTTTAGAATGTTATCAGCAGCTAATAAAATGGTGTCATGTCCTAATGCGTAGATAAGTGCTTGGCCCTCAAGCCTGTGGCCTTAACTTTGTGATTTCATGTATGTCTACCCAAAGATACATGAGAGTGCCCTTGGGGTCAGTCGCTCAGTCAACTCTTTGTGACCCCAAGGACTGTAACCTGCCAGGTTCCTCTGTCCATGGAATTCTCCAGTCTAGAATACTGGAGTAGGTAGCCATTCCCTTCTCCAGGGGATCTTCCCAACCCAGGGATCGAACTGAGGTCTCCTGCATTGCAGGCAGATTCTTTACCATCTGAGCCACCAGGGAAGCCTGTGGAGGGGAAGGCAGCAAATGTGCTTACCCATATCTCCAACATTGAACCTGGCTTGACAGGGTATTTAAAAGTGAATTACATAGGCAGAGCCTGCCTCCCAGGATATAGGGACATCTTTTGCCTTTCGTTTTATTACAAGTGGTTTGAAGATTGATGCATTCCTCTTGATTTCAGCCCATTTAGTGAATTTGTTGATCTAAGTCATTGTTATGGGTTTCCCAGGTGGCATTAGTAGTAAAGAATCCATCGGCCAATGCAGGAGACTTAAGAGATGCGGGTTCGATCCCTGGCTCAGGAAGATCCCCTGGAGGATGGCATGGCAACCCACTCCAGGATTCTTGCCTGGAGAATCCCACGGACAGAGGAGCCTGGCGGGCTACAGTCTAAAGAGTCACAAAGAGCAAGCAATAAGTAGCATAAATGGGCGATTTATGGGCAATTAGAACACACCCCTCCTGCCTCACACTTGTTTCTTGAGCTTTGATAATTTTGTGCCACTAGAAAGCACCTCAGCTTCCCCTGAGGGAAGTGGACAGTGTCCTAGATAGGACATAAAGCCCCTGTTGTCTTTATGGGTTATCTGAGGAAAGGAGCTTAAAATTTGCCAGACTTCTGCTGGGGAATCCTACCTCCGTATCATCCAGAGTAAACCAAATCATACTGCATTCAGATTCTGAATTTAGAAATTCAAGATAAAATCATCTTCCTTAACCAGACATCATTCATGCATTCAGGGAATAATTATTAAATGTTTACTATATGCCAGATACTCTTCTGGGCATTGGGGATAAAGGTAAACAAGAGAGAATTCACATTCTTGAAAGTATATAAACAATAAAATGTGTTTAGAAAGAGATACTCAGAATTCCTGAGGGAAAAAAAAATAGCAGGAAAGAGTTTCTAGAAAAGTCCAGTTGAACTTTCTATAATGATGGAAATGTTCTATACTGTACTTTCCAGTGCAGTAGCCACTAGCTGCATGTGGTTTTAAGGAACTTGAAATGTGGTTATTGCTACTGAGGAATTTTAAATTGTATTTAATATAAGTATAAATGGCCACATGTGGCTAATGGCTACCATATTAGATAAGCATGGTTTGAGAGCTATATTTTGGACTTAGGTGTCTATACTTGTACACAGAATGGGAGTAATATTCAGCAGTATCTTGATTTTTTTTTTAACTCAAAGAACCAAACACATTCTCACTGTATCATCTTTGTAGAATAGATTCATGACTAGACTTCAGTGTTTGAGTACTTAGTTGGAAAGATACAAGATCAAGCAACCTAATAAGGAAGCTTAAGAGAAGCAATGGATGGTCACAAAAAGATGTTAGAATGGTACCCACAAACTGAAGGCTAAAGGCTCTGAGCAGTATTAAAAGCTTGAAAGAGAGAAAATCACTGCATGGCAATGTGTGCCATAGGCCCCTCTCTGCCAGGAAAGTAATAAGGGATGTTATTTCCTAATAAAAATTACAAGGCCGGCAGAAAGAGAATTAGAATAAGAAAGGATTCGTGCTTTCTTATTCTTTTAAGACATTTGCTGAGGTTTTTGCCCCACTGAGACCAGAGCGTCTGATTAACTTTGATCCTGCCCTGAGGAATGACCTAATGGCCATTGTCTGCAAGTAAGGCTGTTGGACAGGGTCTTACATAAGGGCCTCTTCAACTGAAATATTCTTTTAATTTTGTCAGTCATGAACAACAGAGAACCATTTGGTGATGTGAAAACAGCAACTTGGGAAAACTTGGTGTTTGTGGTAGCAACAGGGGGGAAATATATCCTGTTTTTAGAACCATTACTAAATTTTCTGGAAAAGCCAAATGGATTTGGTGTGTGACAAAATGCTCATTGTAGAAAAAGTATAAGATTTTAGCATATTTAGCAAGTATAAGATTATTGAAATTATTCAAGTATTGTCTAATTCTTCTATGACCAACCACAAATCATCATGACATTACTAAATCCAGAAAACAGTTCAATCTGACCAGTTAAATATTTTCTTGTCAAGTCAACAAATGCTTCAGTTCAGTCACTGAGTCATGTCCAACTCTTTGTGACTCCATGAACCGCAGCATGCCAGGCCTCCCTATCTATCACCAACTGCAGGAGTCTACCCAAACCCATGTCCATTGAGTCGGTGATGCCATCCAACCATCTCATCCTCTGTTGTCCCCTTCTCCTCCTGCCCTCAATCTTTCCCAGCATCAGGGTCTTCTCAGATGAGTCAGCTCTTCGCATCAGGTGGCCGAAATATTGGTAGGAATGGCACCCCACTCCAGTACTCTTGCCTGGAAAATCCCATGGACGGAGGAGGCTGGAAGGCTACAGTCCATGGGGTCGCTGAGGGTCGGACATGACTGAGCGACTTCACTTTCACTTTTCACTTTCATGCGTTAGAGAAGGAAATGGCAACCCACTCCAGTGTTCTTGCCTGGAAAATCCCAGGGACAGGGGAGCCTGGCGGGGAGCCTGGTGTCTAACAGCCTAACTTGGGCTGCCGTCTGTGGGGTCACACAGAGTCGAACACAACTGAAGTGACTTAGCAGCAATATGTTAGAAAAGTCATCAATAGGAACTTTTAAAGGGACTCAAACATTAGTTATGCATCCAAGTATAAGGTACAGATATTTTAGTACACGGTCACATTATAAGCAAACAAGTAAGAGCATATTTAAGAAAGGGCATAAGGACTTCCCTGTGGCCCAGTGGCTAAGACTCCACATTCCCAATGTAGGGAGCCCATGTTCGATCCCTAGTCAGGGAACTAGATCCCACATGGCACAGTGAAAATTGAAGATCCTGTGTGTTGCAACTAAGGCCCAGGGCAGCCAAATAAATATATTTAGTTTAGAAAGAAAGAAGATAGGCATAAAAGGGCACCAATAAGCATCTTCTTTAAAAACATGTAGTATGTCTAATGAATTTCTGCCTAAAGTGTTTCTTGTGTGTGTGTGTGTGCTCAGTTGTGTCTGACTCTTTACTACCCCAGTCACTGTAGCCCACCAGGCTCCTCTGGCCTTGGAGTTTCCCAGGCAAGAATACTGGAGTGTGTTGCCATTTCCTACTCCAGGGGATCTTCCCAACCCAGGTATCAAACCCATGTCTCCTGCATTGACAGGTGGATACTTTACCTCTGCGAAGCAGTTAAGGCTAAGTGTCATAATCTTCGGTGCACTGAGTGGGTTCAGCAGTGCATAAATGAATTAGTTAAGAATGCAACATTCCTTGAGGGGAGATACAGAGACCCCCTGAAAATGGGCCTTGGTTTTGTAGATAAGAGAAATGAGCCTGCAAATTTGTAATATTTCATCTCCAAAAAGACTACTAGGATTTGAATAGGACTGTGAGGACAAGCCAAAAACAATAATTCTGTTAATGGACAGGAGAGAAACATGGAACCTTTTTTTCCACTATGAAAGCACAATAATAAGCCGTCTCTCTCTACTGGAATGAATAAGAAAATAGTCTCATAATTTCCACATCACTTAGTGTTGAAATACTGGTCTTTTTACTCATAAACAAAGGCCGTTTAAGCTAATAAAAAGACTAATGGAAGTGTTATTGGGATTACCTCCATCCCTTTCCAGTGCCCTCAGAGACAAGGTGCCTGCCAGCACCCCCTTGTGAGGGTCTTGGATGGTTTTATGTTTCTTCCTTGCCTTGCATAAGCCAACAGGGAAATCAAGTGTCTCCTCATTAGGAAATGGAATATTGCTACTTATGTCTTTACAGTTAAGTGTTAAATGATGCCTGCTCAATGTAGGGCTGGTGGTAGGACATCATTTAAGAAGAAATTCCTACTTTAAAATGTTCAGTGCTGTTGACTGACTGCAAATAAGATTTTATTTAGCATTTTAAATCACAGTTTGATCTCAGACCAAAGATTCTCAACCTTTCAGTTCAGTTCAGTCGCTCAGTTGTGTCCGACTCTTTGTGACCCCATGAACCACAGCATGCCAGGCCTCTCTGTCCATCACCAACTCCCAGAGTTCACCCAACCTATGTCCATTGAGTCGGTGATGCCATCTAACCATCTCATCCTCTGTCGTCCCCTTCTCCTCCTGCCTTCAATCTTTCCCAACATCAAGGTCTTTTCAAATGAGTCAGCTCTCGCATAAGGTGGCCAAAATACTGGAGTTTTAATATTGGTCCTTCCAATGAACACCCAGGACCGATTTCCCTTAGGATGGACTGGTTGGATCTCCTTGTAGTCCAAGGGACTCTCTAGCGTCTTCTCCAACACCACAATTCAAAAGCACCAATTCTTCGGCGCTCAGCTTTCTTCACAGTCCAACTCTCACATCCATACACGACCACTGGAAAAACCATAGCCTTGACTAGATGGACCTTTGTTGACAAAGTAATGTCTCTGCTTTTCAATATGCTGTCTAGGTTGGTCATAACTTTCCTTCCAAGAGTAAGCATCTTTTAATTTCATGGCTGCAATCACCATGTGCAGTGATTTTGGAGCCCAAAATATAATGAGTAGCAAAATCACCTGGAGGGCCCATTACTGAACACCTTTGCTGGGCCTCATCCCCGGAGTGTCTGACTCAGCAGGCCTGGAATAGGGCCTGAGAATTTGTATTTCTAGCACATTCCCAGGTGGCACAGATGCCGCTGGTCTGGTGACCATACCTGAAGAGCCACTGCCTAAAGACCAGGAAGAGCTCATTGGGATAAATTTCTTGATGTGCAAGTACAATGAGGAAACAAAGGGTTTTTTGTAAATCCCGTTCTTCCCATTCCTCTTTCTGATCGTGCCAAAAGTATTGGGTATGTCTTAAGCTCCTTTCTGGCCCAAATCCAATAATAAACATTCTAACATTACAATTTCATTGTTTAATATAGACTTTGAATCTTGTCTGAATGAAAAAGATAAAAGGGCTGATTGATGCGTTTTCTGACTCCCTATATTGTTTTGAAACCACACTGAGGTAGTGCTGGAGCCCTAAACCCACCTGCCACTCAAACTGATACCATTAAAAGCTGAGGTTGGACATTTCATATTTCCCATCTTTGTAATGCGTTTTCCATTATTCCACACGGCAGTGACACTGTTTACTGAGAAGTAGAGTGAGGACTCCTGATAAAAAAAAAAACTCTAGGCACTGGGTGGAAGCGGCTGTTCCGTGGCCCCAGTCGTGGTTGACCGGCTCTGCTGCTCTCCCTCCAGCCTGCCCACCCGGGTACTTGGCTGAGCTTCTGAAGGACAAAACAATGACCTGGATTCTCCCTTTCTCACTTGCATTAAGGTTTGGTACCTCTCTGGTGTGATGCCAGCCAGAAAGCTCTTGGTTAATGTACACAGGGTTCCAGGCTTCAAAGCACAGAAACCATTAGTTCCATTTTTAAATTGACTTCAAGTGTCTCATCTGTAAAATGGAGGATGTAGATGCTAGACAGGTATGGATGGTGTGGTACAGAGGTGTTGCTGTGGCTGGCACTTTGATGGCAATCTCTAAAACCACTAATGGAGGAGCCCCTTTTAAGGGTTCAGGTTAAAATGGCTTGACCTTGAATATTATCAACTGTTAAAAGATTTTAGCATCTTGTTTTGAATTGTGTAAATGACTGAGGAGTTGCTCTGTTTTTGTGAGGGAAAATTGAGAAGAGTTCACATATTAATCATCCCAATTATTCCTCATGTTAACCACAGATATTTGAATAACTAACATGTATGGCAAAACCAATACAATATTGTAAAAAAAACAATTATTACAATTGTTATGGTGAATTAATGACTTTTGATGTTACTGCTGTGTTACAGTATGACTTGTTGAAGGCTTGGATGACGGTTGGCATTTTTAGCAATTAAGAATTTTTAAATTAAAAAAAAAGAAAAGAAAAGCACTGCTGCCAAGCTGGCATTCAAACTGAGATTCAGACATCTCAAGATTCTTTCACCTTGGCCTTTTCTTTTTTTTTTAATTTTAAGTAAATCACTACATCCTTTGGTTTTTATTTTCTTATGTAAGGATATAGTCTAAGATTATGTAAAATTATTATAGTGCTTTGGAAACATAGGAGTATTTCATAAACCAGTTACCAAATTTTAGTTTAACTATGTTACCCCTGAGGTCCAACAGTTGAGGTTGACTTCCAGAAAGCACATTCGGCCTTGAGTTATATTTTATTTCAAAGCCATTTTTAAAGCAGAGTATCCAGCCACAGCAGGATGTGTTAGTTTTCTAAAGGCAGAGTACAGGGAGATAACATGACTTTTTTAGAAGAGTAAGAAAGAGAATAAAGTCACTCAGTCATGTCTGACTCTTTGGGACCCCATGAACTGTAGCCCGCCAGGCTCCTCTGTCCATGGGATTTTCCAGGCAAGAATACTGGAGTGGGTTGCCATTTCCTTCTTCAAGGGATCTTCTTGACCCAGGTATCAAATCTGGGTCTCCCACACTGCAGGCAGACCCCTTACCATCTGAGCCACCAGGGAAGCCCTAAGTAAGAAAGACCCAAGTTCAACTGTAATGCGTCCTGTGAGAATGGAGGGCTTTACTGTACAGCTCTTGTCTCCGGCTGTGTGTCAGTCACTGCACCTGCCTAGTGTCCCACAACATGCTGACATTGCACGTACAGACCTGGCTGCTTCTGAGGCTCATTTCTGCTTCTGACTGCAGGGAATCCCGCCTCCCTGCCCCAGCTTAAGAGTCCCAGCTAACTCAACAGCCAGGCATCTGGGATGCCTTTCTGTTCCCCTGACAAGATGTCCATGAGCATGGTTGAGGTCCCAACTCAGCAGAACAGATCCTCCAGATGTCTTCTCTGTTATCTTAGTACCCTGAAGTGGAGAAGTGTCCCTTCCCCCTGCAGGGCAAGCCCTGGGCTAAGTGGTGGGGTGTGTTGTCATTGTACCCCCAGTCCCTCACAAGGTCTAGCTTAGCATCCTCGCCTACCCATGGCCTCATCTTGACCTTCCATGCACACTCACTCTGCAGCGCACCTGATTTGGTGGTTGACTCATTCCTGGAGGGCCCGCCCCCAGCTACAGATGTAGTAACTAGCAGGTGTTCACACTACGATGAACTAAGGATGTGTCAGGCACCCAGCTACACTTTGACAAGGTCTTTTTTGGAGACATTGCCTTCCCCAAGGGTGTATGGAAATTTCAAGCACTATGGCAGGCTAGGTGGGGCAGGAATAGAGGGATACTTTTGAATTGAGAAGTTCTTGGGTGCTTTTCAAATCACCGCAGAAAGGAAGGAAGCTGCCTATTACAGATTTCCAACTTTTCATCTAAAAAGCATAAAGCCAGATGTATTTCAGAATTCAGAATTTGGGGGGTGTTAGCGACCTTATAAGAACATCCCCTGCATGATCTGAGGCTGATAACTAAACACATTAATATTCACATGAAATGGGATGACTGTTGCATGTTGTACCACCAGATGAGTTTCAATTGGGTCAGGTTTTGCTGGCAAAGTCATGTTTGGTTATTACAGCTTTGAGGATTTCAGAATTGCAGATAAGGAATTATGCTCCGGTAATTGTTAACAATAGTTTACTATTACTGAGCACTAATAGTGTGCCAGGCACCAGGCTAAGGGAGAACTTTACTGATATAAACTCATTTACTCCTGCCATCAATGTGTGAGGTAGAATACATTAGTATCCCCTACTTCACTGATTCCTCCTAAGTCTTCTGTGAAAAAAAACAAACTACTGGGTCTGTACCAGATACCAGGAAAAGGGAGCAAAAAAGTCTGTCCAGCCCCCACTTCAAGTTACTTGAGTCCTGGGAGAGAGGCAGATGGGCACACAGACATGGGTGTGCTCAGAGCTGCAGGAACAGAGGAGGGGGGCCCACCCAGCCTACACAAGGGGAAAGCTCCCTGGGCAGGCACTGTTCTTGCTGTCCTCCATGCAGGGGAGAAAGCCAGCCGAGAGGTCACTACCACTGCTTGTTACTAAGTTCACTCGTTCAAGGTCAGTGACTCTCAAGTTCTCTTGAGGTCACAGGTCCCTGTGCTCCTTTCTTTTCTTTAATGTTGCTCTGTCCTCCCTTCTCTTCTACAGAACACCCATCTCCGCTTTCTCTCAAGACAACATCTATGAGGTTCAGCCTCCAAAAGTAGACCGAAAGTCTACAGAGATCTTCCATGCCCACATCCAGGCCAGTCAAGGTATCATGCAGCCCCTGGGGAAAGAAGACACCTCCATGTACCGAGAATACATCAGGAACCGCTACCTGTGAGGAGAGAGCAGGTCCCTGCAGGGGGCCCAGAAGGGGACCAAAGTCCCACTTACTTGCATTCTAACCTGTTTGTCTCATCTTAAAAAGGTAATTTCCTGTCAGTCCTTTACATCGGAAGGCTTTTACTCTTTTTATAACTGGTTAATTACTAATCATTGGTAATAATAAAGAAATGACTGAATATTTTGCTGTCATTGTCTTTGCTTTATTTTAGAAATACTTTGCTTAGAAATGTGGTTATGTAGTATCACACCATCATGTTTAGACATTAACAGTATTTATTGAAGACCTGCTGTGAGGGTTCCCTGGTGGTCAGTTGGTTAAGAATCTACCCGCCAATGCAGGGGACACAGGTTTGATCCCTGGTCCAAAACATCCCACATGCGGCACAGCAACTAAGCCTGTGTGCCACAATTGCTGAGCCCATGCCCTGGAGCCTGTGATCCGCAACAAGAGAAGCTGGCGTAACGAGGAGCCTGCACGCTGCCACGAACAGTAACTCCCCCGCAACACAGCAACTAGAGAAAGCTCACACTCAGCAATGAAGACCCAAAGCAGCCAAAAATAAATAAATGACTCTTAAAAAAAAAAAAAAAAGCCTGCTCTATGCCAGGCCCTATGGCAGGTCTGGGAATATCACAGTAAGCAAAACAGGTCCAGACTTTCCTCCTGTGCGACACGAAGGCAGAGTTTTTCTTTGTAGTTAGCACTTCTTAAAATTTATTCTGATGGTTTATGTTAACTTTATGTGTTGATAAAAATTTATTTTGAAAGCCCTTGTTCTTAGGGAATAAACAGTGAAATATTTCTAGATAAAGTGACAGGATGTCAACAAAGTGCTCTCCGGTGGTTCAGGAAAAAAAGAACACACAAATAAAGCCAATGCAGCAAGATATTAATAATTGGTAAATATGGAAAAGAGCAAAACACAAGTTCTTTGAACTTCTGTAAATATAAAATTACATCAAAATAAAACATTAAAACTGTGTTCCTCTGCATAGCATTTGCAGTAAGCAGTTGCATTACATGATTTGATATTTGATGACCAGTCAGGGTGAACACACAATGTACTTGTATGTTTGTTCTCTGTATCAGTTCAGTTCAGTCACTGAGTCATGTCCCACTCTTTGCAAACCCGTGGACTGCAGCATGGCAGGCCTCCCTGTCTGTCCATCACCAACTCCCAGAGTTTACTGAAACTCATGTCCATTGAGTTGGTGATGCCATCCAATCATCTCATCCTCTTTCGTCCCCTTCTCCTCCTGCCTTCAATCCCTCCTAGCATCAGGGTCTTTTCCAATGAGTCAGTTCTTTGCATCAGGTGGCCAAAGTATTGGAGTTTCAGCTTCACCATCAGTCCTTCCAATGAATATTCAGGACTGATTTCCTTTAGGATGGACTGGTTGGATCTCCTTGCAGTCCAAGGGACTCTCAAGAGTCTTCTCCAACACCACAGTTCAAAGCATCAATTCTTCGGTTTTCAGCTTTCTTTATGGTCCAGCTCTCACATTCATACATGACCACTGGAAAAACCATAGCCTTAACTAGACGGACCTTTGTTGGCAAAGTAATGTCTCTGCTTTTTAATATGCTGTCTAGGTTGGTCATAACTTTTATTCCAAGGAGTAAGTGTCTTTTAATTTCATGGCTGCAGTCACTATCTGCAGTGATTTTGGAGCCCCAAAAAAATAAAGTCATGCAAAGATGGGCACAATAAAGGACAGAAATGGTATGGACCTAACAGAAGCAGAAGATAAGAAAAGGTGGCAAGAATAAACAGAAAAGGTCTTAATGACCTGGATAACCACAATGATGTGATCACTCACCTAGAGCCAGACATCCTCAAGTGTGAAGTCAAGTGGGCCTTAAGAAGCATTACTGCAAACAAAGCTAGTGCAGGTGATAGAACTCCAGCTGAGCTATTTCAAAACCTAAAAGATGATGTTGTGAAAGTGCTGTACTCAATATGCCAGCAAATTTGGAAAACTCAGCAGTGTCCACAGGACTGGGCAAGATCAGTTTTCATTCCAGTACCAAAGAAGGGCATTGCCAAAGAATTTTCAAACTATCACACAATTGCACTCATTTCACATACCAGCAAGGTAATGGTCAAAATCCTTCAAGCTAGGCTTCAACAGTACATGAACCAAGAATGTACAAGCTGGATTTAGAAAAGGCAGAGGAACTACATATCAAATTGCCAACATTTTTGGATTATAGAAAAAGCAAGAGAATTCCAAACACAAAAAACCTACTTCTGCTTCATTGACTATGATAAAGCCTTTGATTGTGTGGATCACAACAAACTGTGGGAAGTTCTTAAAGAGATGGGAAGACCACTTTACCTGCCTCCTAAGAAACATGTATGCTGGTTAAGAAGCAACAGTTAGAACCAGACAACGATGGAACTGGATCCAAATTGGGTAAGCAGTATGTCAAGGCTGTATATTGTCACCCTGCTCATTTATCTTACATGCAGAGTGCATCATGCGAAATGCTGGGCTGGATGAAGTCAAGTTGGGATCAAAATTGCTAGGAAAAACATTAATAACCTCAGATATGCAGATGACACCACCCTAATGGCAGAAAGCAAAGAGGAGCTAAAGAGCCTCTGGATGAGGATAAAAGAGCAGAGTGGAAAAGCTGGCTTAAAACTCAGCATTCAAAAAACGAAGATCATGGCATCCAGCCCCATCAATTCATGGCAAGTAGAGGGGGAAAAAATGGAAACAGTAACAGACTTTATTTTCTTGAGGTCCAAGATCACTGAGGACAGTGACTGCAGCCATGAAATTAAAAGACACTTACTTCTTGGAAGAAAAGTTATGACAAACCTAGACTGTGAATTCAAAAGAAGAGATACCACTTTGCCAGCAAAGGTCTGTGTAGTCAAAGCTATGGTTTTCCCATTAGTCACATCTATTAGTATGGATGTGAGAGTTGAACCATAAAGAAATTGAGTGCCAAAGAATGGATGCTTTTGAACTATGGTTCTAGAGAAGACTCTTGAGAGTCCCTTGGAGAACAAGAAGAATAAACCAGTCAGTTCTAAAGAAAATCAACCCTGAATATTCACTGGAAGGACTGATGCTGAAACTGAAACTCCAATACTGTGGCCACATGGTGGGAGACCCAACTGATTAGAAAAGACCCTGATGCTGGGAATGATTGAAGGCAGGAGAAGAAGGGGGCGACAGAGGATGAGATGGTTGCATGGCATCATTGACTCAATGGACATGAGTTTGAGCAAACTCTGGGAGACAGTGAAGGACAGCACACAGTAAAGCCTGGTGTGTTGCAGTCCATGGGGTTGCAAAGAGTCAAACGCGACTGAACAACAACAGATTGAATGAGAAGTAAAACTCTCACTGTTTGCAGATGACATGATACTGCTGCTGCTGCTGCTAAGTCGCTTCAGTCATATCCGACTCTGTGCGACCCCATAGATGGCAGCCCACCAGGCTCCTCTGTCCCTGGGATTCTCCAGGCAAGAATACTGGAGTGGGTTGCCATTTCCTTCTCCAATGCGTGAAAGTGAAGTCACTCAGTCGTGCCTGACTCTCAGCGACCCCATGGACTGCAGCCTACCAGGCTCCTCCGTCCATGGGATTTTCCAGGCAACACACAGAAAACTTGAAATATATTATCACAAAATTACTAGAGCTAATAAGTGAATTTAGTAAAGTTGCAGGATACAATATCAGTACACAGAAATCATTAGGATTCCTATACTCTATCAATGGAAAATAAGAAAGAGAAATTAAAGAACCAATCTCATTTACCATTGCAATAAAAAGAATAAAATACCTAGGAATAAGCCTACCTAAGGAGAAGAGGGCAGCAGAGGATGAGATGACTGGACGGCATCTCCAATGCAATGTACATGAAGTTGAGCAAACTCTGGGAGATGCTTAGGGACAGGAAAGCCTGGCATGCTGCAGTCCCTGGGGTCACAAAGTGTTAGACACGACTGGGCAAGCAGTCCAGGAGACAAAAGAGCTGTATACAGAAAACTATTAAGACACTGATCAAAGAAATCAAAGGTGACATAAACAGATGGAGAGATAGTCCATGCTCCTGGGTGGGAAGAATATTGTGAAAATGACTATACTACCAAAAGCAATCTGCAGATTCAATACAATCTCTATCAAATTACCAATGGCATTGTTCACAGAACTAGAATAAAAAAATTTCACAATTCATATGAAAACACAAAAGATCTTGAATATCCAAAGTAATATTGAGAAAGAAGAATGGAGCTGGAGGAATCATCCTTCCTGACTTCAGACTACTACAAAGCTACAGTCATTAAGAGAGTATGGTACTGGCACAAAAACAGAAATATGGATCAATGGAAGAAGATAGAAAGCCCAGAGATAAACCCACGCCATCTATGGGCACCTTATGTTTGACAACAGAGGCAAGAATATACAATGGGAAAAAGACAGTCTCTTTAATAAGTGGTGCTGGGAGAACTGGACTGCTGCATTGAAAGAATGAAATTAGAGCACTTCCTAATATATTATGCAAAGATAAACTCAAAATGGATTAAAGACCTAAATATAAGACTAGAAACTATAAAACTCTTAGAGGAAAAAATAGGCAGAACACTGTGTGATATAAATCATAGCAAGATCCTTGAAGACCTACTTCCCAGAGTAATGGAAATAAAAATAAACAGGCAGGACCTAATTAAACTTGAAAGCTTTTGCAGAGCAAAGGAAACTATAAGCAAAGTGAAAAGACAGCCCTCAGAATAGGAGAAAATAATAGCAAAGGAAACAACTGACAAAGGATTAACTTCCAAATATACAGCAGCTCATACAACTCAATACCAGAAAAACAACACAATCAAAAAGTGGGTAAAAGACCTAAACAGACATTTCTCCAAAGACAACATATAGATAGCTAATAAACACAAAAAAAGATGCTCAACATTGCTCATTATTAGAAAAATGTGAATCAAAACTGTGATGAGATATCACTTCTCACCTGTCAGAATGGCCATCATCAAAAAACCAACAAACAATAAATGCTGGAGAGGGTGTGGAGAAAAGGGAACCCTCTTGTACTGTTGGTGAGAATGTAAATTTATACAGCCACTTTGGAAGACAGTATAGAGATTCCTCTAAAAACTAGGAATAAAACAACAATATGACCCAGTAATCCAATTGCTAGGCATATAATCTGAGGAAACCAAAATTGAAAAATACACATGTACCCCAATGTTCACTGCAGCACTATGTACAATAGCTGGGACATGGAAGCAACCTAGATGTCCATTGATGGATGAATGGATAAAGAAGCTATGGTACATATACACAATGGAATATCACTCAGCCATAAAAGGAATGCATTTGAGTCAATTCTGATGAGACAGACGAAGCTAGAGCCTATTCTTGAGAGTGAAGTCAGAAAGAGAAAAACAAATATCACATGTTAATGCATATAATATATACATGGAATCTAGAAAGATGATACTAATGAACTTTATTTGAAGGGCAGCAATGGAGACACAGACATAGAGAACAGACTTACGGACGTAGGCTGAGGAGAGGAAGGAGAGGGTGTGAAGGATGGGGAGTGTAGCATAGAAACATATACACCACCATATGTAAAACAGTCAATGGGAATTTGCTACATGATAGCCAATGGGAACTCACATCAGGGCTCTGTAACAGCCTAAGAGGAGTGGGAAGGGGTGGGAGGTGGGAAGGAGGTTCAAGAGGGAGGGGACATATGTATACCTATGGCTGATTCATGTTGATGTATGGCAGAAACCAACACAATATTGTGAAGCAATTAATTATCCTTCAATTAAATTAAAAAAAAAAAAGTAGCTTGCCAAGGATGCTAGGGAAAAAATTCCTTCAGGCTAGGCTTCAGCAGTGTGTGAGCCAAGAACTTCCAGATGTACAACCTTGATTTAGAAAAGGCAAAGGACCAGAAATCAAATTGCCAACATCAATGGATTACAGAAAAAGCTAGGGAATTCAAAAAAAAAAAAAAATCGACTTCTGCTTAATTGACTACGCTAAAGCCTTTGACTGTGTGGATCATAACAAACTTTAGAAAATTGTTAATGAGATGAGAATACTGGACTAACTTACCTGCCTGTTGAGAAACCTGTATGCAGATCAAGAAGCAACAGTTAAAACCAGACTTGGAAAAATGTACTGGTTCAAAACTGGGAAAGGAGTACATTAAGGCTGTGTATTGTCATCCTGCTTACTTAACTTATATGCAGAGTAGATCATGTGAAATGCCGGGCTAGATAAATGACAAACTGGAATCAAGATTGCCAGGAGGAATATCACAACCTCAGATATGCAGATGGTTAACACTCTAATGACAGAGAGTGAAGAGAAACAAAGAGCTTCTTGATGAGGGTGAAGAAAGTGAAAAAGCTGGATTGATACTCAGCATTCAAAAAACCTAAGATATGGCATATGGTCCTATCATTTCATGGCAAATAAATGGGGAAAAATGGAAAGAGAGAAAGAGTTTATTTTCTTGGGCTCCAAAATCAATGTGGACTGTGACTGCAGCCATGAAATTAAAAGGGACTTGCTCCTTGGAAAACCTAGACAAACCTAGAGAGCGTATTAAAAAACAGAGACATCTCTTTGCTGACAAAGATCCATATAGTGAAAGCTGTGGTTTTTCCAGTAGTCAAGTACAGATGTGAGAGTTGGTCCCTAGAGAAGGCTGAGCAGCAAAGAATTGATGCTTTCAAACTGTGGTGCTAGAGAAGACTCCTGAGTCCCTTAGACAGCAAGAACAAACCAGTCAAAGAATCCACCTTGGGAACAAGATGGCGGAGGAGTAGGTGAACGTGGAGTACATCTCCCTCCACGGGTACATCAGGAAGACACCTTCAGACACAGAAGTACATGCAGAACACCAGCTGAGAGCGGACAGGAGTATCTGACCAGAGGAAAAGAATATATAGAACCAAAACTTGGTAGGATGAAGGAACTAGGGGGAAAAACAGGAGTGTTAGTAGGATTGGACCTGTCTTCAGTTGGGGGACGGAAGCAGGAGTCCAGTCCCCACATCGGGGCAATTGTCTGAGTCAGAGGAGAAACATTTAAGGCTGAGAGTGAAACAGCTGATCTGTGGCAGCCTAAATGGAATGAGAATCAGACAGTCCTTGCTGCAGTCATGTATACCCAGGAGAAGGATGAGGGTCCCCTGGAAGGTGCAGCGGCTGGGAGCTAGAGTTTGGGAAGTGTGGAGTGATCCAAGGGCAAAGACTGCTGTTGACTTTGGAGAGATGGATCAAGGGGAGGTGAGGGAGGAGGTTGTGATGGGAATTGCCTGTTGGAGGAAAGGTGGGCAGCCAAGGAAGCAAGGTGATACTGCTAAGTCATGCATAGGTGGTGGAGCCATCACCATAGCCTCTCTCTCCCCACATGCCAGCATCCACAGCTGAACAATTGAGAGGCTGGCCCATCAAATGCATCTGAGGGCACTGAACTACAGAGTTCAGAAGGTAGGCTGAACTACCCAGGTGCTCCTTTAAGTGACTGATGCGCTAAATTACAGAGTAGGACCCCACTCAGGGTGCCCCTTTAAGTGCCTGATGGGCCAATCTATAGAGTAGGAACCCAGCCTAGGGGCCCCCTCTATGTGCCTGACACACCAAACAACAGAGAAGGACCCCAGGCAAGGGAGCCCTCTAAGTGCCTGAATGGGCAGAGCTATGGGAAAAGACTGGCCAAAGAGGCCTTCTGATCACCAGCTACAAGAGGCTCGAAAAAGACTCTGATAGGGCCATAACTCCTGTGGCACAGGCAGTCCATGTCCCTGCACACTTGACGCCGCCAGAGTCCCCGCTACCCAAGCAGCTGCTCCACCTTCATGCTCAACACTTACTGGGGCAGAGCTGCCACAGGCAAAAAAAGCCTTGCATCTATGCATGCAGGGTCGCTTTGGTAGTGTCTGACTTTGCGACCCTGTACACTGTGGCCTGCCAGGCTTCTCTGTTGAGGTTTCTCCAGGCAAAAATACTGGAGTGTATTGGCCAATACTGGTTGCCATACCCTTCTAGAGCACTGTATTTCCTGCTGCCCTAGACCCCAACTCTCCTGAGTACCTGGTGCTGCCAGAACCCCTGCAACCCAAGCAGCTGCACCACTTCCACACCTGGCCCTCACAGGAACAAACTGAAGTCCTCCAGTGCGGCCTCAGGAGCAAACCCCAATGGATGACCCACATGCAGAGGTGGAAATAAAACCACAATTGAAACCCAGGGACAGTGTGGCTAAGGAAGAAGACCCCAAACCTCCCCACCAGCTGTACAAGATTCAGAATAAATCCACACAATCAACTAGGCAGACTCTGTGTCTATGGAATACATATGAAAGGTCATTGAGCACTCCCACAAAAGAAAACACACTAGTTTTGATAGCTGTGGACATTGGAGGCAAAAACACATAGGAGTGGACAAGATTAGAGTCTGAGCTGCCCCCACAGGTCCAGAGATCGGCACAGTGTTGAAGGGCATCCTAGGGAGGTGAGGTGGACTGTGACTCCCAGTGACAGAAAGGACTCTGACAGCAGTGACTCAAGAAAAACATCTATTAGTCTTATGTTTTGACTTGCTCTGTAGATTCTTTTGGATTTTTTCTTTTTTCCTTTTTCCCCCCTCTGTTGTAGTTGTTGATTTTGTTGGCAATATGAAACCTAATTAGGCTTTTGTGCTTTTTTTTCCCCCTCAGTCACATTTTTTATTGCTGTTATAAACCTCTGCCTCTGCATTGGGCTTTTGCAGGTCTGTGGAGTTTGCCTCTTTTTTTTTTTTTTTTTTTTTACTTTTAATTTTGAATTGTTTAAACCTATTATTTTTCTACATTTATTCAATTGTTTGCTTTTCCTACCACTTTTTACCCTTGCAGTTAATCTTTAATGTATATAAAACTTCTTTATCTACCTCTGTTTAACTTTGCATATCTATTCTTTCTTTTCTTTCCTCTCAACATATTTGTTGGTTTTATTTTCATTGCTTTATTCCCCAATTGGTACCTTTCTCTAGTTCTGTTTTCCAGTTTGTGCTTTAGTTAGTTTTTTTCTGGTAGATATAATTTTTGGTTTCCCTTGTTTGCTGGGTCAATCTATTGTACTTTATTTTTGTTGGACTGTTTTGATTTTGCTTATGGGTGTATATGTATATTTGTATATTCAGTCACAATTTTTCTTATTGTTATAAACCTCTGCCTCTACACTGGGCTTTTGCAGTTGTGTGAAGTTTTATTTTTCCCTTTTTTCTTTTCTCTTTATATTTTTAATTTTTTAAAAAACCTATTATATTTTTCTACATTTATGCCTTTGTCTTTCCTATTATTTTCCCCTTGCAGTTAATCTTTAATGTATATCATCTTCTTCATCTACCTCGTTTTAACTTCACGTATCAATTCTTTCTTTCTTTTCTGTCCTCACAACATATTTGTTAGTTTTGTTTTCACTGCTTTAGTCCCCATTTGGCACCTTGCTTTAGTTCCATTTTCCAGTTTTTGCTTTAGTTAGTTTTGTTCTTAACTGGTAAATAGAATTTTTTATTTACTTTATTCACTAGGTCATTCTACTGTACTTTATTTTTATTGAACTGTTTCACTTTGATCATGGGTGTATACTGTATGTGTATATTCCATTATTTTAATTATTATTTGCTTGATTTTGTAACTGCCATTTGTCTCAGGTTCATCTTTGGTTTCTTGTTTTTGGATATTTGTTTTAATCTCACTTAATGCCATAACAAACCACTTGTGGAATCTTCATTCCTGAGCAGAGCTCAGTGCTGAGCCTTTGGAGTGGGAGCACTGACTCCAAAACCCTAGACTACCAGAGAATTGGACTTCCCTGGTGGCTCAGACTACCAGAGAATTAACCCTAGGGAGTATCAAATAGTGAGAACTCACACAAAGGAAACCACTTGAGTAAAGACCCAGCATCAGCCAACCACATGTAGCACACCTACTTGTGCAGGACGCCTCATCTAAACAACAAACAAAACACGTATAAAACAAAACCAAACCAGCAAAACAAACAAACAAACAATCATCAGCAGACAGGATTACCACCTCACTCAGCCTTGCCCATCAGAGGAAAAACAAACAAACAAAAACTCAGGACAAATCTCACCCTACTAAGTTTACACAAACCAATGGACCAAATTTAGGAGGGCAGAAACCAAAAGGAAGAAAGAATTCAACCTTGAAGCCTGGTAAAAGGAGACCTCAAACACAATACGTTTAAAAAAAAAAAAAAAAGGCAGAAAAATACTACACAAATGAAGGAACAAACTAGAAACACAGAAGTCCAAATAAATGAAGAGGAAATAGGCAAACTACCTGAAAAAGAATTCAGAATAATGATAGTAAAGATGATCAAAAACTTTGAAAACAAAATGGAGAAAATGCAAGAATCAATTAATAAAGACCTAGAAGAATTAAAGAATAAACATACAGACAAATAACACAATTACTGAAATTAAAAATACTCTAGAAGGAATCAATAGCAGAATATCTTAAGCAAAAGAACAGATCTGTGAGCTGGAAGATAAAATGGTGGAAATAACTTTTCAAGAGTAAAATAAAGTAAAAAGAATGAAAAGAACTGAGGATAGGCTCAGAGACCTCAAGGACAATATCAAACACATGAACATTCGAATTAGAGGGGTCCCAGAAGAAGACAAAAAGAAAGGGTATGAAAAAAATTTTGAAGAGATTATAGTTGAAAATTTCCCCAACATGGAAAAGGAAATAGTCAATCAAGTCCAAGAGGTACAAAGAGTCCCATACAGGATAAACCCAAGGAGAAACCTGCCAAGACACATACTAATCAAACTAACAAAGACTAAACACAAAGCAAATATTGAAAGCAGCAAGGGAGAACCAACAAGAAACATACAAGTGAAACCCCATATGCTAAACAGCTGATCTTTCAGCAGAAACCCTGCTGGCCAGAAGGGAATGCTGCTGCTGCTGCTAAGTCACTTCAGTCGTGTCCAACTCTGTTTGATCCCATAGACGGCAGCCCACCAGGCTCCCCCATCCCTGGGATTCTCCAAGCAAGAACACGGGAGTGGGTTTCCATTTCCTTCTCCAATGCATGAAAGTGAAAAGTGAAAGTGAAATTGCTCAGTCGTGTCCAACTCCTAGCGACCCCACGGACTGCAGCCTACCAGGCTCCTCTGTCCATGGGATTTTCCAGGCAAGAGTACTGGAGTGGGGTGCCAAATGGCAGGATATATTTAAAATTCAGTTCAGTTTAGTCGCTCAGTCATGTCCAACTCTTTGCGACCCAATGGACTGCAGCACACCAGGCCTCTCTGTCCATCACCAACTCCCAGAGTTTACTCAAACTCATGTCCATTGAGTTGGTGATGCCATCCAATCATCTCATCCTCTGTTGTCCCCTTCTCCTCCTGCTCTCAATCTTTCCCACCATCAAGGTCTTTTCAAATAAGTCAGTTTTTCGCATCTAATGGCCAAAGTATTGGAGTTTTAGCTTCACTATCAGTCCTTCCAATGAATATTCAGGACTGATTTTCTTTAGGATGGATTGGTTGGATCTCCTTGCAGTCCAAGGGACTCTCAAGAGTCTTCTCCAACACCACAGTTCAAAAGCATCAATTCTTTGGTGCTCAGCTTTCTTTATAGTCCAACACTCACATCCATACATGACTGCTAGAAAAACCATAGTTTTGGCTAGACAGACCTTGGTTGGCAAAGTAATGTCTCTGCTTTTTATACTGAAAGGGAAAAATCTACAACTGAGATTACTGTAACCAGCAAGGATCTCATTCAAAGTTGATGGAGAAATAAAAGTTTTTCAGACAAGCAAAAGTTAAGAGAATTCAGTACTACCAAACCAGCTTTACAATAGACATTAAAGGGACTTATATATTCAAGAAATGCAAGAGAAGAAAAAGATCTACAAAATCAACTACAAGCAATTAAGAAAATGGCAATAGGAACATCAGATCAGATCAGATCAGATCAGTCGCTCAGTCATGTCCAACTCTTTGCAACCCCACGAATCACAGCATGCCAGGCCTCCCTGTCCATCACCAACTCCCGGAATTCACTCAGACTCACGTTCATCAAGTCAGTGATGCCATCCAGCCATCTCATCCTCTGTCATCCCCTTCTCTTCCTGCCCCCAATCCCTCCCAGCATCAGAGTCTTTTCCAATGAGTCAACTCTTCGCATGAGGTGGCCAAAGTACTGGAGTTTCAGCTTTAGCATCATTCCTTCCAAAGAAATCCCAGGGCTGATCTCCTTCAGAATGGACTGGTTGGATCTCCTTGCAGTCCAAGGGACTCTCAAGAGTCTTCTCCAACACCACAGTTCAAAAGCATCAATTCTTGGCACTCAGCCTTCTTCACAGTCCAACTCTCACATCCATACATGACCACAGGAAAAACCATAGCCTTGACTAGACGAAACTTTGTTGGCAAAGGATTGTCTCTGCTTTTGAATATGCTATCTAGATTGGTCATAACTTTCCTTCCAAGGAGTAAGCGTCTTTTAATTTCATGGCTGCAGTCACCATCTGTAGTGATTTTGGAGCCCAGAAAAATAAAGTCTGACACTGTTTCCACTGTTTCCCCATCTATTTCCCATGAAGTGGTGGGACTGGATGCCATGATCTTCATTTTCTGAATGTTGAACTTTAAGCCAACTTTTTCACTCTCCACTTTCACTTTCATCAAGAGGCTTTTGAGTTCCTCTTCACTTTCTGCCATAAGGGTGGTATCATCTGCATATCTGAGGTTATTGATATTTCTCCTGGCAATCTTGATTCCAGCTTGTGTTTCTTCCAGTCCAGCGTTTCTCATGATGTACTCTGCATATAAGTTAAATAAACAGGGTGACAATATACAGCCTTGACGTACTCCTTTTCCTATTTGGAACCAGTCTGTTGTTCCATGTCCAGTTCTAACTGTTGCTTCCTGACCTGCATACAAATTTCTCAAGAGGCAGATCAGCTGGTGTGGTATTCCCATCTCTTTCAGAATTTTCCACAGTTGATTGTGATCCACACAGTCAAAGGCTTTGCCACAGTCAATAAAGCAGAAATAGATGTTTTTTCTGGAACTCTCTTGCTTTTTCCATGATCCAGTGGATGTTGGCAATTTGATCTCTGGTTCCTCTGCCTTTTCTAAAACCAGCTTGAACATCAGGAAGTTCACGGTTCACATATTGCTGAAGCCTGGCTTGGAGAATTTTGAGCATTACTTTACTAGCGTGTGAGATGAGTGCAATAGTGTGGTAGTTTGAGCATTCTTTGGCATTGCCTTTCTTTGGGATTGGAATGAAAACTGACCTTTTCCAGTCCTGTGGCCACTGCTGAGTTTTCCAAATTTCCTGGCATATTGAGTGCAGTACTTTCACAGCATCATCTTTCAGGATTTGGAATAGTTCAACTGGAATTCCATCACCTCCACTAGTTTTGTTCGTAGTGATGCTTTCCAAGGCCCACTTGACTTCACATTCCAGGATGTCTGGCTCTAGGTCAGTGATCACACCATTGTGATTATCTGGGTCGTGAAGATCTTTTTTGTACAGTTCTTCTGTGTATTCTTGCCATCTCTTCTTAATATCTTCTGCTTCTGTTAGGTCCATACCATTTCTGTCCTTTATCAAGCTCATCTTTGCATGAAATGTTCCTTTGGTATCTCTGATTTTCTTGAAGAGATCCCCAGTCTTTCCCATTCTGTTGTTTTCCTCTATTTCTTTGCATTGATCACTGAAGAAGGCTTTCGTATCTCTTCTTGCTATTCTTTGGAACTCTGCATTCAGATGTTTATATCTTTCCTTTTCTCCTTTGCTTTTCACTTCTCTTCTTTTCACAGCTATTTGTAAGGCCTCCCCAGACAGCCATTTTGCTTTCTTGCATTTCTTTTCTATGGGAATGGTCTTGATCCCTGTCTCCTGTACAATGTCACGAATCTCATTCCATAGTTCATCAGGCACTCTATCTATCAGATCTAGGCCCTTAAATCTATTTCTCACTTCCACAGTATAATCATAAGGGATTTGATTTAGGTCATACCTGAATGGTCTAGTGGTTTTCCCTTCTTTCTTCAATTTAAGTCTGAATTTGGCAATAAGGAGTTCATGGTCTGAGCCACAGTCAGCTCCTGGTCTTGTTTTTGTTGACTGTATAGAGCTTCTCCATCTTTGGCTGCAAAGTATATAATCAATCTGATTTCGATGTTGACCATCTGGTGATGTCCATGTATAGAGTCTTCTCTTGTGTTGTTGGAAGAGGGTGTTTGTTATGACCAGTGCATTTTCTTGGCAAAACTCTATTAGTCTTTGCCCTGCTTCATTCCATATTCCAAGGCCAAATTTGTCTGTTACTCCAGGTGTTTCTTGACTTCCTACTTTTGCATTCCAGTCCCCTGTAATGAAAAGGACATCTTTTTTGGGTGTTAGTTCTAAAAGGTCTTGTAGGTCTTCATAGAACCGTTCAACTTCAGCTTCTTCAGTGTTACTGGTTGGGGCATAGACTTGGATTACTGTGATACTGAATGGTTTGCCTTGGAAACAAACAGAAGTCATTCTGTCGTTTTTGAGATTGCATCCAAGTATTGCATTTCGGACTCTTTTGTTGACCATGATGGCCACTCCATTTCTTCTGAAGGATTCCTGCCCGCAGTAGAAGATATAATGGTCATCTGAGTTAAATTCATCCATTCCAGTTCATTTCAGTTCGCCGATTCCTAGAATGTCGACGTTCACTCTTGCCATCTCTTGTTTGACCACTTCCAATTTGCCTCGATTCATGGACCTGACATTCCAGGTTCCTATGCAATATTGCTCTTTACAGCATCGGACCTTGCTTCTATCACCAGTCACATCCACAGCTGGGTATTGTTTTTGCTTTGGCTCCATCCCTTCATTCTTTCTGGAGTTATTTCTCCACTGATCTCCAGTAGCATATTGGGCACCTACTGACCTGGGGAGTTTCTCTTTCAGTATCCTATCATTTTGCCTTTTCATACTGTTCATGGGGTTCTCAAGGCAAGAATACTGAAGTGGTTTGCCATTCTCTTCTCCAGTGGACCACATTCTGTCAAATCTCTCCACCATGACCCGCCTGTCTTGGGTTGCCCCACGGGCATGGCTTAGTTTCATTCAGTTAGACAGGCTGTGGTCCTAGTGTGATTAGATTGACTAGTTTTCTGTGAGTATGGTTTCAGTGTGTTTGCCCTCTGATGCCCTCTTGCAACACCTATCATCTTACTTGGGTTTCTCTTACCTTGGGCGTGGGGTATCTCTTCACAGCTGCTCCAGCAAAGCGCAGCCATTGCTCCTTACCTTGGACGAGAGGTATCTCCTCACCGCCGCCCTTCCTGACCTTCAATGTGGGATAGCTCCTCTAGGTCCTCCTGTGCCTGCGCAGCCACGGCTCCTTGGACGTGGGGTTGGTCCTCCCGGCCACCGCCCCTGGCCTCGGTGGTGCGGTTCCTCCTCCCCGCCACTGCCCTTGGCCTCGGGCTTAGGGGCGTGGGGTAGCTCCTCCTGCCCGTCGCCCCTGGCTTCGGGCTTGGGGCGTGGGGTATCTCCTCCAGGCCGCCGCACCTGACCTCGGACGCGGTGTAGCTCCTCTTGGCCGTTCCTGTGCAGTTGCAGTCTGGTACTCTCGGCCACTGCCCCTGACTTCGGACGTGGGGTAACTCCTCTTGGCCGCCACCCTTTGGGCATGGGGTCCTCCCGGCTTCTGCCCTTGACCTCGGACGTGGGGTGGCTCCTCTCAGCCGCGCTAACATATATATCAATAATTACTTTAAATGTAAATGGATGAAATGCTCCAACCAAAAGACACAGACTAGCTAAATGGATACAAAGGCAAGACCCATATATATGCTATCTACAACAAACCCACTTCAGAGCAAGACACATATAGACTGAAAGTGAGAGAGTGGAAAAATATATTTCATGCAAATGGGAAGCAAAAGAAAGCTGGAGTACCAAACCTCATATCAGACAAAATATACCTTAAAGAATATTACAAGAGAGAAGGAAGGACACTACATAATGATTAAGGGGTCAATCCAAGAGGAAGACATAACATTTGTAAATATCTATGCACCTAACATAGAAAGTGAAAGTGAAGTGAAAGTGAAGTTGCTCAGTCGTCTCTGACTCTTTGCGATCCCATGGACTGTAGCCTACCAGGCTCCTCCCTCCATGGGATTCTCCAGGCAAGAGTACTGGAGTGGGTTGCCATTTCCTTCTGCAGGGGATCTTCCCGACCCAGGGATCGAACCTGGGTCCCCTGAATTCCAGGCAGACGCTTTAACCTCTGAGCCACCAGGGAAGTCCCACACCTAACATAGGAGCACCTCAATACATAAGATTAACACTAACAGACATAAAAGGAGAAACTGACAGTAATACAATAATAGTAGGATACTTTAACACCACACTCACACCAACGGACAGATCATCAAAACATAAAATTAATAAGGAAGGACAAGTTTTAATGATACATTAGATAAGATGGATTTCATTGATATCCGAGAGGACGTTCCAACCAAATGCAGAAGAATACACCCTCTTCTCAAGTGCACATGGAACATTCTCCAGGATAGACAACATCTTGGGTCACATATCAAACCTCAGTAAATTTAAGAAAATTGAAATCGTATCAAGCATCTTCTCCAACCGTACACTATGAGACTAGATATCAATCACAAGAAAGAAAACTATAAGAAACACAAAGACATTGAGATTAAGCAACATGTTTCTAAATAACCAACAGATTAGTGAAGAAATAAAAAGGGAAATCAAATGTTTCTAGAAACAATGACAATGAAAACATGACAACTCAAAATCTACGGGATGCAGCAAAAGCAGTTCTAAGAGGGAAGTTTATAGAAATACAATCCTACCTCAAGAAACAAGAAAAACATTGAATAGACAACCTAACTTTACATCTAAACATCTGGAAAAAGAAGAACCAAAAAAACCCAAAATTAGTAGAAGGAAAGAAATCATAAAGATCCGAGCAGAAATAAATAAGAAATGAAAGAAACAATAGTAAAGATTAATAAAACTAAAAGCTGGTTCTTTGAGAAGATAAACAAAATTGACGAACCCTTAGCCAGGCTCATCAAAAAAGAGAGAGAGAGAGAGAGAAGAATCAAATCAACAAAAGTAGAAATAGAAAAGAAGCAGTTACAACAGACAATGCAGAATACAAAGGATTGCAAGAGACTATTAAGAACAACTATATGGCAATAAAATGGATAACCTGTAAGAACTGGACAAATTCTTAGAAAAGTTCAATCTTCCAATACTGAACCAGGAAGAAATAGAAATTATGAACAACCCAATTAAAAACACTGAAATTGAAGCTGTGGTCAACAATTTCCCTAAAAACAAAAGCCCAAGGTGAGATGTCTTCACAGGAAAATTCTATCAAACATTTAGAGAAGAGCTAATGCCTAACCTTTTAAAGCTCTTTCAAAAATTACAGAGGAAGGAACACTTTCAAATTCATTCTATGAGGCCACCAACACCCTGATACCAAAACCAGACAAAGGCAACACAAAAAAAGAAAACTACAGGCCAATATCACTGATGAACATAGATGCAAAAATCCTCAACAAAATTTTAGCAAACAGAATTCAGCAACACATCAAAAAGCTCATACACCACGATCAACCTGGGTTTATTTCAGGAATACAAGGATTCTTCAAAATATGCAAATCATATGTGAAATAGATCATCAGTCCAGGTTTGATGCATGAGACCGGGTGCTGAGGGCTGGTACACTGGGATGACCCTGAGGGATGGGATGGGGAGGGAGGTGGGAGGGTGTTTCAGGATGGGGGACACATGTACACCCATGGCTGATTCATGTCAATGTATGGCAAAAAACCACTACAATATTGTAAAGTAATTAGCCTCCAATTAAAATAAATTAATTTTTTTAATATGCAAATCAATGTGATACATCTTGTTAACAAATTGAAAGATATAAACCATATGATCATCGCAGTAGATGCAGAAAAAGCCTTTGACAAAATTCACTCATTTATGATTAAAACACTTCCAAAAATGGGCATAGAAGGAACCTACCTCAAGATAACAAAGGCCATATATGATAAGCCTGCAGCAAACATTATTCTCAATGGTGAAAAACTGAAAGCATTCCCCCTAAGATCAGGAACATGATAAGGATGTCTATTTTCACTATTATATATATTATATATATATATATATATTTTATATATATATATATATATTTTATATATATATATATATATATATATATATATATATTATAGTTCTGGAAGTCCTAGCTACAGCAACCAGAGAAGAAAAACAAATAAAAGGAATCCAGATTGGAAAAGAAGAAGTAAAGCTCTCACTGTTTGCAGATGACATGACATGGTACATAGAAAATCCTAAAGATACTATCAGAAAATTACTAGAGCTAATCAGTGAATTTAGCAAAGTTTCAGGATACAAAATCAATACATGGAAATCACTTGTATTTCTATATACTAACAATGAAAAATCAGGAAGAGAAATTAAGGAATCAATCCCATTCACCATTGGAACAAAAAGAATTAAATATCTAGGAATAAACTTACCTAACGAGACAAAAGAACTGTACACAGAAAATTATAAGACACTAATGAAAGAAATAAAAGACGACATAAACAGATGGAGAGATATTCCATGCTCCTGGGTAGGAAGAATCAATATTGTGAAAATGACTATAAGCAATCTACAGAATCAATGCAATCCCTATTAACTTACCAATGGCATTTCCCACAGATTAGAATGAAAAAAGTTTTACCATTTGTATGAAAACACAAAAGACCTTGAATTTCCAAAGCAATACTGAATTGACAAAACAATCTTGAGAAAGAAAAATGGAGCAGGAGGAATCAATCTTTCTGACTTCAGACTATACTACAAAACTACAATAATCAAGACAGAATGGTGCTGGCACAAAAAAATATAGATCAAAGGAACAGGATAGAAAGTCAAGAGATAAACCTACACATCTGTGGTCACCTAATCTTTGACAAAGAAGGCAAGACTATACAATGGAGAAAAGACAGTCTCTTCAATAATGGTGCTGGGAAAACTAGACAGCTACATGTTAATGAAATTAGAAAACCCCTTAACACCATACATAAGAATAAACTCAAAAATAAACTCAAAATAGATTAAAGACTAAATGTAAGGCCGGACACTATAAAGCTCTTAGAGGAAAACGTAGGCAGAACACTCCGACATAGAAAGATCTTTTTTGACCCACTTCCTAGAGTAATGAAAATAAAAACAAAAATAAACAAGTGGGGCCTAATGAAACTTAAAAGGCTTTTGTATAGCAGGTGTGCTTGGTGGTACAAAGGATAAGAATCTGCCTGCCAATGCAGGGGACGTGGATTCAACCCCTGGTCTGGGGAGATTCCACATGCTACAGAGCAAATAAAGCCCATGCGACACAACTACTGAGCCTTGTGTGCTGCAACTACTGAAGCTTGTGTGCCCTAGAGCCTGTGCTCCACAACAAGAGAAGCCATGGCAGTGAGAAGCCTGTGCACTGGAACAAAGAGGAGACCTGCTCACTGTTTGGATGAGCAGTTGTTCAATTAGGTAAAAAAGCCCATTAAGTGGGACTCAAATGATACATATATACATATGTAAATATGGTGTCTTACAGAGATTTCATTTTAACATAATGTAGAAGTGTAGGTTCATTTGTCAAACTTTTGTTGTAGGGCCAAGAACTTCTTTGTATTGGAATTTCTGGGCTTCCTTGGTGGCTCAGTCGGTAAAGAATACGCCTGCAATGCAGGAGACCCAGGTTCAGTCTCTGGGTTGGAAGATACCCTGGAGAACGGAATGACAACCCACTCCAGTATTCTTGCCTGAAAAATTCCATGGACAGAAGAGGCTGGCGGGCTACAGTCCATGGGGTCACAAAGCGTTGGAAATGACTGAGCAACTAATATAACCATAACCTGAGAAACCCTGTGCCCAGCAGTGAAGACCCAGTGCAATCAAAATAGATAAATAAACAAGCTTTTGTACCAAAGGAAATCATAAACAAGATGGAAAGACAACCCTCAGAATGGGAGGAACTACTTGCAAATGAAGCAACTGACAAGGGATTAATCTCCAAATATACAAACAGCTCAGGAAACTCAATATCAAACAACCAAACCATCCAATCAAAAGATGGGCAGAAGAGCTAAATAGAAATTTCTTGGAAGAAGACAGATTGCAAACAAACACATGAAAAAATGTTCAATATCACTAATTATTAGAGAAATGCAAGTCAAAACTACAATGAGGGGCTTCTCTGATGGCTCAGTGATAGAGAATCCACCAGCCAATGCAGGAGAGTTGGGTTCAATCCCTGTTTTGGGGAAGATGCTGTGGAGCAACTAAGCTGATGCACAACTTCTTTGTCCATTTCTAGAGCCCGTGACCTGCCCTGGAGCTGCACACTGCAATTACCGAGCCCACATTCTGCAACTACTGAAGCCTATATGCCTAGAGCCTGTGCAACAAGAGAAGCCACTGCAATGAGAAGTCCACACACTGCAATGAAGAATAGCCCCCACTCTCCACTACTAGAGAAAGGCCTTAACAGCAACAAAGACCCAGTACAACCAATAAATAAATAAAATTATTAAAACTACAATGACATATCTCTTCACACTGGTCAGGATGGCCATCATCAAAAATTCTACAAACAAATGCTGGAGAGGGTGTGGAGAAAGGGGAACCCTCACACACTGCTGGTAGAAATGTAAACTGTGCAGTTACAATGGAAAATGGTAAAGAGTATAGAGGTTCCTTAGAAAACTAAAAATAGAATTACCATGTGACCCAGCAATCCCACTCCTGAGCATATACCCAGAGAAAACCATAATTCAAAAAGATACATGCACTCCAATGTTCACTGAAGCACTATTTACAGTAGCCAGGGCACAGAAGCAACCTAAATGTCCATCAACAGAGGAATAGAAAAAGAAGATGTGGTACATAACTACAAAGGATACAAGGGAATATTTTTTGTTCAGTCACAAAAGGAACAAAATTATGTCATTTGCAGAGATGTGGATGGACCTAGAAACTGTTATACAGAGTGAAATAAATCAGAAAGAGAAAAAATATATATTGTATATTAATGCATATATGTGGAATCTAGAAAAATGGCATAGATGAACTTATTTGCAAAAAAGTAATAGACACACAGATGTAAAGAACAAATATATGGAGACTAAGGAAAGAAGGGGGGATAGGTTGAGAGATTGGGATTGGCCTATATACACTACTATGTATAAAGTAGGTAACTAATGATAACTGACTGTATAGCACAGGGAACTCCATTCAATGCTCTGTTGTGACCTAAATGGGAAGGAAATCCAAGGAAGAGGATGTGTGTATACATGTGGCTGATTCACTGTGGGGTACAGCAGAAACCAACACAATGTAAAGCAACTATGCATGTGTGATGCTCAAATAAATAAGATATACAAGCAAGCTCAGTGGTTACATAGACATAACACACAGGGTCCAGATCCACGCTCCATCTGCAATATAGTCAGAGCCTCTCCATCTTAACTGGGCTTCTCCCATTTCTAGTCGCACTAATTGCTATTATCCTGCTTCTTTTGGGGGCCTTGCCTCTTTAACAGCCTTGTCAACTTCATTAGCAAATAGCTTGAAGCCATCAGACTTCAGATCATACTAACACAAGGGCACCAGCAACTGGGACTGCAGCAGGGTGACAATCAGACTTATTTTAGGCCAGTCGGGAAACAGTACTGCTCCTCTATCCAGGGAAAAATCACACTGATGTTCAACGGAAAGCAGCTTCAGAAGTCAGACCTTCACCTTAGCGCCCCTCAAGAATGAGGAGGTGCAACAGGGAGACTTTGTTGCCAGAGCTGCTCCAGGCCTTTGCTCAAAACCTGCCAACCACTCACCCCACCTTTAGCAGCAGTTAACATAAATCTTAAAGGGTCCAGAGAGAAGAAAGTTACAAACAAAAAAAAACAACCCTGACAACCAGCTGGGACCAACATGGCGACGAATCTTCCTTCTAACAGACTCCAAGTCTCATTATACCTTGATTTTACTACATGTATTAAATGACACATCTACCGAAGCCCATGATTGGACATTAAAGACCAGAATAGGATAAAAAGGGGGTGGAACCCCACTGCATAGAGAAAGCCTTGCCCCTTCCCTGGTAGACTAATGTGTACGCCTCCCCATCTGCTTGGCAGGTGGCTTGCTAGGCGGAATAGCAGTCAAGAATTTGCCTGCCAAGCAGGAGATGCAGGTTTGATCCCTGGATGGGGAAGATCCTCTGGAGAAGGAAATGCTACCCACTCCAGTACTCTTACCTGGGAAATCCCATGGACAAAGGAGCCTGCCGGGCCACCGTCCATGGGATCGCAAAGAGTTGGACAGGACTTAGAGACTGAGCACACGTACATGCCCCGTCATTGACCTCACTCCTCCTCTGCCTTTAGTCTTTAAAAATTAAATCCCTTTCTCCAGGTGAACTTAGTTCCTGCTTCTCTATTCTTTGGCCACTGAATAAAGCCTGTGCGGTGTCCATCTCACCTTCAGTTTTGTTATTCACCTACTCAAACTTGAGTGGAAAAAAATATTCTCCTTGCCAAGACAGAGAACCTCGGCCAGGTTAGGGCCTAAGCAGGGTCCCTATGACTTAATTCAGTAACATAATGGCAGCCAATATCTCCACGACAGCCTTAGGGGTGTCTATGAGCTCTCTGTACTCTCTTGGCACCCCACTCATCAAGGACAACCACACCAGGACCCCACATACTAGCGGATGGCGATTCCAGGGTTCCCCTGGAACTTTTAGGCCCCAAACATTGGTGGACACCCCTGCAGGTTTCCATTCCCCATCCTTATTTCCCAGCATCTCAGCACACACGGAAGTTTTCTCTGTCCCCTGGGCGGCACAAGGCAGCTTTGAGATGGAAGAAAGAGCCTGAAGTCAGTGGCAGAGACATCAATGGCTTCATGGATGGGGAACTTACACGTCTGAAGCGAGGTCCTGGAGTGACACTCCCCTGTGTGCAGCAGATGGCAGATAGGGCAGAACATGGCCGCAGACTTTGCCTTCAGCTGGAGGGAGGAGGCTACTTATTACAGGGGGAATTGATGTCAGGTGGGCTCATGAGTTACCAAGGAAACTAACAGAGGGACAGGGCCCTCTCCAGCCCTTTGAGAAGCTATCAGGTGGAGATGTTCTAATTTTTCAATTAGAACAGTCACCAGCTGAGGTGGGGTCAGGGTTAAGATTTGGGCTGGTCAAAAAGTTCCTCAGGTTTTTCCACTACATATCTGAACAAACTTTTTGGCCAACCCAGTATGTAGGAAGGTCAGTCATGTGAATAGAATGTAGGTGAAGTAGGTGCTGGTCAAGCAGGAGATGTACATAGAGCAAGAGAACAGCCATCTTGGGTGGCCCGATCAGATATCTACAAGTAATAGCTACTGCAATATCTATAGCAATAGCTGCTATGGTATGGGATCTCACCCTAGTCTCCCTAAATCCAAGAATACTCCCAAATTGCCGAGGAGATGTCAGGTTATAGACCAAACATGGATCTTCATTTTTAAAATTTATTTTTAACATGGCTTCTCCAGGGTCCATCTCCTTATGAAAAGAATGGAGGCTTCATGAAGATCTGGAACCCATCTTCTTTCATAACCTTTTTTTAGCTGTAAAGGAAGGATAATAATTCTCCTTTAGTACGCTTGCCTGGAAAATTCCATGGACTGAGGAGCCTGGTAGGCTACAGTCCATGGGGTCACAAAGAGTCGGACACGACTGAGCGACTTCACTTTCCAGTGTAATGTGAAGTGTAATTGAAGTGTTAGTGTAATGTGAGGTTTTGAGGTAAGGTGTGTAAAACAGGTGGCTGTGGTTCCTGGCACATAAATGCTCAGTGAATGGATAGTTGCTGTTGACACAACAGTGGTGGGCGGTGGTGGTGGTGGTGGCAACGATGGTGCTTTTCTGCGAACACCATGGTGTTCTCCCCTGAAGGCAGCCGTCTGTGTCCTCACAGGTAACATGGTTTTGACATAAGATGGTATCTGAACTATTAACTTTGGCATTAATTCAGATTATTTCAACTTTAGCTGTACATGGAAGCTCTTACAAACTAATTTTGTTGATTAGCCACTAAGTTGTCTCTGACTCTTTTGTGACCCCATGGACTGCAGCCTGCCAGGCTCCTCTGTCCATGGGATTTCCCAGGAAGGAATACTGGGAGTGGGTTTCCATTTCCTTCTCCAGGCATCTTCCCCACCCAGGGATCAAACCCACATCTCCTGTATTGGCTTGTGGATTCTTTACTGCTGAGCCACCAGGGAAGCCCCTATAAATTGATAGCAAAGTAAATATAATATTTAACCTCTAGAAAGAAGTTAATGACCTCAAGGAGCATATAAATGGAAAGAATTTATACATGAAAGCACTAAAAAACTAACATGCAATAGAAAGTAGAGAGGCTGCTCCAATTTTCAGACCCAAAGAGGAGAAATATCTAATGGTTAAAAGTTAAAAGCATGAGCTGTGGCCCCCATCACTTACAAGCTGCTGCAGGGCTTTGAACAATGACTCAGTGTCTCTAAGCCTCAGTTTTCTCATCTGACCTAGGAGTTGTTGAAAGAAATAGCCTAATACCTATATAGCATGGTCTATCACATAGTAAACATTCATTAAATTTCAGTTTAAAAGATCACCAGTACTGTGTAATCACCAGCACTTAACCTGGTGCCTGAGCATCATCTCAAACCAGGACCATGTATCCACCCACCATGCCCTCGTCACTGAGAAAGAAGCCTTTTACTTCAGCTGGATATTGAATATTTCAATCCTTTAACAGAAGCAATCTGAATGAACCTTGAAACATAGCACATGATAAATTATCAGCAAGTAATGATAAGATCCTATGAAATAAAATTGTTATCACACCTAAGAGCCAAGTGAGATGTTCACATTAATATACAGTGTGACCCTCCTCCACAAGGAGCTTCCCTTATGGCTCAGCTGGCAAAGAATCCACCTGCAATGTGGGAGACCTGGGTTCAATCCCTGGGTTGGGAAGATTCCCTAGAGAAGGGAAAGGCTATCCACTCTAGTATTCTGGCCTGGAGATTTCCAAGGACTGTATAGTCCATGGTGTCACAAAGAGTCTGACATGACGGAGTGACATTCACTTTCACTGTTTGTGACCCTCCTAAGGGTGTACCAAGGGAATATTTCATGCAAAGATGGGCACAATAAAGGACAGAAATGGTATGGACTTAACAGAAGCAGAAGATATTAAGAAGAGGTGGCAAGGAGAACTATACAATAAAGATCTTTATGACCCAGATAACCACACGGTGTGATCACTCACCTAGAGCCAGATATTCTGGAATGCAAAGTCAAGTGGGCCTTAGGAAGCATCACTACTAGCAAAGCTAGTGGAGGTGATGGAATTCCAGTGGAGCTATTTCAAATCCTGAAAGATGATGCTATGAAAGTGCTGCACTCAATATGCCAGAAAATTTAGAAAACTCAGCAGTGGCCACAGGACTGGAAAAGGTCATTTTTCATTCCAGTCCCAAAGAAAGGCAATGCCAAAGAATGCTCAAACTACCGCACAATTGCACTCACCTCACATGCTAGCACAGTAATGCTCAAAAATCTCCAAGCTAGGCTTCAAGAGTACGTGAACCGTGAACTTCCAGATGTTCAACCTGGATTTAGAAAAGGCAGAGGAACTAGAGATGAAATTTCTAACATCCTCTGTATCATAGAAAAAGCAAGAGAATTCCAGATAAACATCTACTTCTGCTTTATTGATTACACCAAAGCCTTTGACTATATGGATCACAACAAACTGTGCAAAAATTGTAGAGATGGGAATACCAGACCACCTTACCTGCCTCGTGAGAAATCTGTATGCAGGTCAAGAAGCAACAGTTAGAACTGGACATGAAACAATGGACTGGTTTCAAATTGGCAAAGGAGTATGTCGAGGCTGTATATTGTCACCCAGCTTATTTAACTTATATGCAGAGTACATCATGTGAAATGCCAGGCTGGATAAAACACAAGCTGGAATCAAGATTGCCAGGAGGAATATCAATAACCTCAGATATACAGATGACACCACCCTTATGGAAGAAAGTGAAGAGGAACTAAAGAGCCTCTTGATGTAAATGAAAGAGGAGAGTGAAAAAGCTGGCTTAGAACTCAACATTCAAAAAACTAAGATCATGGCATCTGGTCCCATCACTTCATGGCAAATAGATGGGGAAACAATGGAAACAGTGACAGACTTTATTTTGGGGGACTCCAAAAGCAGTGCAGATGGTGACTGTAGCCATGAAATTAAAAGACACTTGCTCCTTGGAAGAAAAGCTAGTACCAACCTAGACAGCATATTAAAAAGCAGAGACATTACTTTGCCAACATAGGTCTGTCTAGTCAAAGCTATGGTTTTTCCAGTGGTCATGTATGGATGTGTGAGCTCGACTATAAAGAAAGCTGAGCACCAAGGATTGATGCTTTTGAACTGTGGTGTTGGAGAAGACTCTTGGGTCACCTGGGGCTATGCCGGACTTGGAGTGAGCTCTGTGGCCTGAGCCGGGCTAGAGCTGGAGACCTGGAGCGGGTCCCACCACCCCACCTCCTTCGGTGTGGGGGTCCCTCCGGCACCCCGACCCTCTGGCGCCCCCACCAACCGGCACTCTGGGAACTTTCGCCAAGACACCCCATCTCCTCTTCCCTCAACCGCCAGACCCAGAGCTAGATTTTATCACTTGAACCTTATTTGTACATTTTAAAATAGTTATTTGTATGGGAGCCAACTTATTTTTAAAAGAAATAGAATATTTTTCCTCTTTGTGGTAAGAGAATAAAATGTGTAGGGTTGGGTCCCCCCAAAAAGAGTCTCCTTGGACTGCAAGGAGATCAAACCAGTCCATCCTAAAGGCAATCAATCCTGAATATTCATTGGAAGACTGATGCTGAAGCTGAAACTCCAATACTTTGGCCACCTGATGCAAAGAACTGACTCATTGGAAAAGACCCTGATGCTGGGAAAGATTGAAAGCAGGTGGAGAAGGGGATGACAGAGGATGAGATGGTTGGATGGCATCACTGACTCAATGGACATGAGTTTGAGCAGACACCGGGAGTTGGTGACAGACAAGGGAAGCCTGGCGTGCTGCCGTCCATGGGGTCGCAAAGAGTCAGACACGACTGAGCAACTGAACTAGGGGTATGCATGTAATAGTGGAAGAACATGCTTTCTTTCTTTCTTTTTAAAATTTATTTGGTTGTTCTGGGTCTTCCTTGCTGCCTGGGCTTTTCTCTAGTCGTGGTGAGTGGAGACCTCTCTCCAGCTGTGGTGCACAGGCTTCTCATCACTGTGGCTTCTCTTGCTGTAGAGCACAGACTCTAGAGTGTTTGGGCTTCAGTAGTTGCAACTCCAGGGCTCTAGAGCACAGGCTCAGTAGATGCGGTAAAGGGGGTTAGTTGTCCCATGACATATGGGATCTTCCCAGATCAGGGATAGAACTCACGTCTCCAACATTGGCAGGCCAGTTCTTTACCACTGAACCATTAGGGAAGCCCCAGAACAGTGATGTCTTAAAGCCGTTTGTGTAAACCTAGACAGGCCATGGAGGAAACTATGTTTCATTTTGTCAGACCTAGAGATGCTTTCAGAGAAGACAATGGCACCCCACTCCAGTACTCTTGCCTGGAAAATCCCATGGATGGAGGAGCCTGGTAGGCTGCAGTCCATGGGGTCGTGAAGAGTCGGACACGACTGAAGTGACTTAGCAGCAGCAGCAGCAGCAGCAGAGATGCTTTGGCTTGGTTGGACCTTTCCAGCCTGCATGCTGCTGCCATGCTGTTGGCAAGGCTGCTATCATATGGCATAAATGGTCTTGGCATGAAACATCCTTCTTTCATCCTGAAGCAGAATTTATATGACTGTAATCTGTCCTCAGAAGAGTTTAACTTTAGATTATGTGAATACAAATTGAAATTACATGAAATTCATTTCTCCATAGAAAAGTGACTCCTCTCTGAATTCAAATAGACTTTGTTCTTTCTTACATGTGCATAAGTTAATTGCCACTTGAAAATGAGATGCCAACTTTAGTTCTGCAGGTGGAGAGTTTGAAAAACATCCTTTTTTGTTGTTGTTATTGTTGTACTGGGTCTTCATTGCTTTGCAAGGGCTTTTTCTAGTTGTTGCAGCGAGTGAGGGGCTACTCTTCATTGCCTTGTGCAGGCTTCTCATTGCAATGGCTTCTCTTGTGGTGGAGTACAGGCTGCAGGCACATGGGCTTCTGTAGTTGCAGCACTCCAGCTTGGTAGTTGTGGTGTGCAGCTCTAGGGTGTTCAGGCTTCAAGAGCTGTAGCTCATGGGCTCTACAGTGTGGGCTCAGAAGTTGTGGCACACCGGCTTGGTTGCTTTGCATCATGTGGAGTCTTCCTGGACCAGGTATCGAACCTGTGTTCCCTGCGTTGGCAGACAGATTTCTATTCACTGTCCCACCAGGGAAGTCCAAAATCATTCTGTACCTTACCATGTCTCACAGTAAAGGCTTCTTCCCCAACTCAGTTTTCTCCTTCCTAGAGTCTACCCGGTGCCAAGCTGGAGTGTTTTCTCTTTCAGAAAACGTGTGTCACAATTGTCCTTACATGTGCCTTTGGGGCAGGCTGCTCAGAATGAAATTTCTAGAGTGGACAGAGAAGGCGAGGCTGTCCTCATGTTCCAAACATGTTGTTCTTGAAATCACGTTTTGCTGTTTTAAAATGAGTTTAAAATACGTTCCCTTCCACTGGTTTGTCCTCGTGGCATTTTTTGCTTTGTTATGTTGAGATAAGTAGGCTTGTCAGAATCTCTCCTGCTTGACAAACAATAGAGCTAACTGATTATTGTTATAGCTGAATAAATCCTTCACTGAAAGAAGAATGATCTGTTTTACTTCCTTATTGAGACTTACTTCCCTCCCTTTGGAAGAGGTGATGGATTGTTTTGGAAGCTGCACGTGTGGCCATGTGCTCCCAGGTAGGTCAAGGGTCTCTATGTGCACACGAGCAGCTTTCTTCAATCAGCTCTTGATTCTCCTTATCATATCCAGAAGCTGGAGGGCCATTTGCTAATAAAGAACAGTAAGCTATCATTTAACTCTTGCTACCCACACACAAAATATTTGGGGGGTTCATTTCCTCAATATAGTCATCTGAATGGACTCCCATGTAATTGCCATCCAGTTGGTAGATAAGATTGGATCAATTGAATTGATCCTAGGTAGTTGGCGAATACTTGGGTTGCAAAGAAAATTACAAAACTAAATGTTAGTTTATAAAGAGAGAAAAGGACTGGGAAATTGCTGCTAAACTAGGCAGCAGCCAAGATGCTGGTCAAAGGCAACGGAGACATGGCATGGATGATAGGAAGAGGATCAAAGATACTGTTGCCTCAAGATTGGTTGCAGAAAAAAGGAAATGCTTCAATATACATTTTTAAAATTAATAACTGCTGAAAGGCAAGTCATTTTGGCATTCCCCAACATGATTATTTTTGTCTTTTAAAAATGGGAATTATAATTTGAAATCAAGTGTTCTTATCTCCCTTGCCCTTCTCTGCATCACCCAATCCTTGTAATTGAGATGTGTTTGGGCTGATGATAAAATTAACTGGTTCCAGGGAAGCAGAATATCTAAGACAGGAACATCCCAGAGATCTTGCATCCAGGGAATGATGGTGATGGCACAGTGACATGCCTCTGGCTACAGTAGCTGGATGGGGCTCTGAGTGATTTCCTATGGGGAGGGAGTGCATGCTTAAATTTATGTGGGAGATCTCTGGTGTATATCAGAAGATGTTTCTAGAAGTGGTTGGAGGAAGGGAGGAGGTCTGTGTGTGTGCTGAGAAGTTAATGTGTGCCTGATGTTTTGTGTAGTGTGCCCCTCCTTCCAAGGGGTGCCCCACCCTACACCAATTGCCACTATCCCTCCTTCTGCCCCAGAGTTGTTAGGTCAGGGAAGGGGAATGAGATGAAATTCCTCCCCTCCTTTCTTCCTTTGCTTGAATTCAGTGAGCATCACCAGTGTGCTAGGGGCCATGCTAGCTCCTAGAGTTATGAGTATAGGGTGAGGAATGCCTTCCTCACCCTAAGGAGCCTGAAGAATAAAGGGAAAGACAGATGTGTAAACAACCTCATACAAAATTATTTCTCAAGATCATGGCTCTGCGTCAAGCCACGGGGGCCCTGAGAAGGGGCCCACTACTAACTTCTAGGGTAATGAGGACATTTTTCCTGAGCTTGGTTTTAAGAGAATGAGTAGGAACTTGACACATAAGGGTAGCAGAGACAGCATTCAGAAGAACCATGGACATAAGGGGTACTGTCTGCCTGGGGGACATCAGGCATTGTGAGAAATGGGAATAGTTGTGGAAGGAGGGGGAGATGATGGGAAGGGAGAAGGCAGGAAATCAAGTGGGAAAGATAGGTCAAGCAAGATAGAGAAGGGCCTAATAGGCTCATACAGTGGTTCTCAAACTTTTGCTGCCAGAACCCCATCACAATCTTAAAAATTATTGAAGACTCCAAGAGCTTTTGTTTACATGATTCGCTGTCTATCAGTATGTATTGCATTTAGATATCAAAAGTGATAACTTTTAAATGTGTATTAATTCATTAAAATAGCAACAATAAACTAATCTTCATAATATAAACAGCATATTTTTATGAAAAAATAACTTTTCCAAAACAAAAAACCTTAGTAACAAAACCATCAGATGTTAGCAAAAATAGCATTGTTTATGAAAAGTAACTTTTCCAGAACAAACGAACAAAATACTTAATGAAGATTGGCGTTGTGTTACATTTTTGAATCTTTTTAACATCTGGCTTAATGCAAGACAGCTGGATTCCCATGTTTTCTCCTAAATTCAATCTGTTTTGATAAATTGTTTTGGCTAAAGTTTATGAAGAAGATCAATCTTCATACAGATATGAATTTGGATAAAAAAGGGATATTTTAACCATCTTTTTAGATAATTGTGGATATTCTTTCTTACTATACCAAAACTCAATAAGTGATACTTGCTTAAAGGATTGGGCTTCCCTGTTGGATCAGATGGTAAAGAATCTGTCTGCAGTGCAGGAGACCCAGCTTTCATCTGAGGGTCCAAAAGATGCCCTGGAGAAGGGAATGGCTACCCACTCCAGTACTCTTGCCTGGAGAATTCCATGGACAGAGGAGCCTGGCGAGCTACAGTCCCTGGGGTCACAGCAAGCTGGGATGTGATTGAGGGGCTAACACTTTCACTTCTTAAAGGATTAGTTACGCTGTGGAATCCGAAATTGTAGAATTGAAGTTTTCAGTCTGTGACATTAAAATCCATTGGTCCATCTTGCACTTAGGATGGATATTTTACCCATGCTTGATTTTGTAGCACTGCACATTGCTTATTTGGAAAGTACTGGCTCACTGAGTTAGGCAGAGCTTCCAAATATTGACATATTCCTTTATAGCCAACCAATCCTCTAGAAAAGCTTTTAAGCACTGGGAAATTGCCAAGCTCGTAGTGTAGATACAAGTTTCCCAAAATTATAATCTTTGCTTGAAAGCTCAAATGTTATCATTGGCAACAAATACTGCCAGTTTTCTATGTAATAACAGGCAGGCTTCCTTTATTCATTTTCAAGAAAAGGGATGGGGAGGTGGAGAGAGAAGTTGCCAAATACTCAAGCCTCATAATTATAGTTTGTTTGACAGTCCTTCTTTCAAGTAAAAATGGTCTTCCATGAAAAGGGGCTAGGTCAGCTCACAAACAATCGCAATATTCCTCAAGACAACCGGTTCTTTAGGTACATTTCCCATATCATCCCATGGACTATTTCAAAAGACTGTATTCAAGGGTGGAGATTTACTACAATCAGTCATTTTTGCTACTTTATTGGGGACACTCAAGCGAAGCTGGTTGTTTACTGAGAGTGTGCGGTGGTAAAGAACACCATCCCAAAGATACAGATGGCCCCCCTGTCTTGTCTGGTGTGGAGACTCTAGCAGTTCTATTCCCACTGCCTTTGCACCATCAGCATCAGTGTTAACACAGCAAGAAAGGCAGATTATATCCTAGTATCAGGAGAGAAGAGTCTGACTTGACCAACTCCTTGAATGGGTCCTGGGAAGTCTCACCCTGCATCTTGAGAACTACTGCACTGACAGATTACAGGCTTCAGGTGGTCAGTAGTGGACAGTTTGGCCCCACTAGGGTCTTAAAGAGGGTGCTTTGGTTGGACATGCTTTCCTTGGGGCGCTCACAGCATCTGGGTTTCTTACAGTACTTACCATGGTGTTCTGTAGGGTGTGTTAGGTACCTGTGCCCCCAAGAAGACAGCATCCTGTGAGAGAGCCCTATTGCACTCACCTGCACCTCTAAGTCCAGAGCCCCCCAGCTGGGACTTCATAACCATTCTCGCCTGACTGCTTTGAGGGTGACTCCAGCTGCACTGTGACACTGCGGAGGCTCAGAACCAGCAGGGGACTTGAATCACCCTCTGGCCTAGGAGTGTTTAGCCCATTTAGAGAAGTGTAAGCTCATTCCTTTTTAAAAAGCTGTCTAAGGGTATAGCCTGGCTTCCCTAGTGGCTCAGACGGTAAAGCGTCTGCCTGCAGTGTGGGAGACTCAGGTTCGATCCCTGGGTTGGGAAGATCCCCTGGAGAAGGAAATGGCAACCCACTCCAGTACTCTTGCCTGGAAAATTCCGTGGACTGAGGAGCCTGATAGGCTACAGTCCATGGGGTCGCAAAGAGTCGGACATGACTGAGCGACTTCACTTCACTTCACTTTAAGGGTATAGCCTGCCAGGTTCTTTTGTCCATGGGATTCTCAGGTAAGAATGCTGCAGTGGGTTGCCATTCCCTTATCCAGGGGATCTTCCCAACCCAGGGATCCAACCTGCATCTCTTATGCCTCCTGCCTTGGCAGGTGGGTTCTTTACCACTGGCCCCACCTGGGAAGCCCATTAAGATGGTATGTAACCCTCTGATCCTGACTGGCTCTTTGGATCATATTTCTTTGTGAACTCCCGTATGTATAAAGCTCTGCCTTTTCTCTTGTTAAATTAAATAATAAAACGAAAGCTGTCCTAGCATGTGTTGACTGTACCTTCTTTTAACCCCAACCTGTTTCATGACTGTCTGCTACCAACCATGGGTGTTCTAAGTACAGACTATATGCCTTGTTTTTCTGGAGAAGAGACTTATGTGAATATAGAATTTGCTTTTGTTTATCACATCCAAAATGATCAACTAGTACAGAACCTTAGTTTTTTTGGATTTGGTGATTATAATATACTAAAAATTGTATTGATAATGTTAAAAATTCTTAACTATTTTTAGTACTATTTCATCTCTTTTTATTGACTTTTGATGGCTTTTTAGCAGGGTAATATAGACTAGAAATTATATTAATATACTTTTTTCCCACTTAACTGTGGAGAATCATAATGTAACTTTCCACTTCCAGATGACTAGCTGCAGGGGTCTGGTTTTTTCCGAGATACAGATAACCATTTTGTGAAGTCTGGTTTTGCCTCAATAAAATCTAAAGCCTCTGAAAAATCAAGCTGAGAAAAGACACCACATGTTGGCAAATCACGTGTGGTAAAACCTTTATGAATCTCTCTTCCCTGATTATGAAGTCATCTTTCACTCGGTTCAATAAAACATTTAATTTTGTCTTTATCTAAGGAGACAGAAATTCACAGGTCAGCTTGTTCACAGAAAACATTTAGTAAATGGAAGTATATGACCTTTCTAATTATTTCAGGTCAATTAAGCATGTGTAAAAAAATCTATTTTATCTTTTTCTCATAAAATTTTTGGGACAAAGATTTAAATCATTGGGATAATATAATTAAATGTCTCTGTGAACCTTCTGAGAGTCTTCTGCATTAAAAAAAAAAAATCTATTCAGGAAACTCAAATAATTACCTGCTCTAAGGGCTTTTGTTTGACATACTTACAAGGATGAGTTTATTATTGTTCTTAACAAAATCAACTTGCAGGGTACTGGAGGCCACCATGAAGGTGGTCCTCTGGACCTGGGTCAGGACTGGCTGTGAGTGGAAATGTCCCATGTCTGCATTTACTCTGGAGATATCATTTCTAGGGCACCAGGAGCAACCCAGGGCTGTACAAAACTATTTTTTAATAGTGACTCTAATCTCTACCTTATGACCTGGGTGTGATATGTTTTGTTTTGCAATTATGGCCCTTGAGAAGAGGTTTTGTCACTCTGAGAATTCTAACTCACAGTCCAAGAATCTAATGTGGAGGTTACTCCAACTACCAAGTATATCTGTTCCAATTACACGCTCAAGGTCTGGAAAAACATCCACCATGGACCCACCGGGTCCACAGTTTGCCACCATAGCCTGGCCCTCTCTATTTGTTACCTGACCTCTGGGAATCTTCATTCCAACAGGGAAAACTTTAGACTTTACATCTCCAGGAATCACTGTCAACTCAGATCTGTAAGGGTTGTTGAAATGTCTGAGTAGTTCCCTTTCCCCAGTGTCTAGTCACTGATGTAAATGGCCATAGGTCACTTTAGGGAAAGACATGGGGAATCACCACAGGATATATAGCTGTGCACTTCTTCAGCTGGTAGGACTTCCCTCATCACTCAGTTGGTAAAGAATCCACTTGCAATGCAGGAGACCCCGGTTTGATTCCCGGGTCAGGAAGATCTCCTGGAGAAGAGATAGGCTACCCACTCCAGTATTCTTGGTCTTCCCTTGTGGCTCAGCTGGTAAAGAATCCACCTGCAATGTGGGAGACCTGGGTTTGATCCCTGGGTTGGGAAGATCCCCTGAAGAAGGGAAAGGCTACCCACTCTAGTATTCTGGCCTGGAGAATTCCATGGACTGTATAGTCCATGGGGTCACAAAGAGTTGGACATGACTGAGTGACTTTCACGTTTTCACTTTCTTCAGCTGGTAGGTGCTCAGTGTGAAAATTGCTCAGGTTTGGGAACTGAGCAAAGGGATTGTGACTTTTTCCTGGGGTGTCCTCAGCCTCCTGCTTCTTCCTTCTCACTCTGGTTGTTAAGCAGCACTCTGTTGGTTGCCCATTTTCCGCCAAGGAACACCACACTCTACAAATCATCTTCACCTTGTGGGTCAAGCTCCTTGGCCTGTCCCAATTTAGTGCTCATTTCAGCACTAGTAGGGCTTCCCTGGTGCCTGAGATGGTAAAGAATCTACCTGTAATGCAGGAGACCTGGGTTTTATCCGTGGGTTGGGAAGATACCCTAGAGGAAGGCATGGCAACCCACTCCAGTATTCTCGCTTGGAGAATCCTCATGGACAGAGGAACCTGGCAGGATATCATCCATGGGGTCACAAAGAGCCAGACACGACTGAGCAACTAAGCACAGCACACAGCACAGCACTAGTAAGAGAGGAAAAAACGTATATGTGTGTCCAAACGTATATGTGTGTTAGTCGTGTCCAACTCTTTGTGACCCCATGGACGGTAGCCCCCAGGCTCCTCTGTCCATGGATTTCTCCAGGCAAGAATACTGGAGTGGGTTGCCATTCCCTTCTCCAAGGGATCTTCCTGACCCAGGGATCAAACTCAGACCTCCTGCATTGGAGGCAGATTCTTTACCATCTGAGCTACCAGGGAAGTCCAGATGGCTTTAGTGGTAAAGAATCCATCTACCAATACAGGTGTCCCAAGAGACATGGGTTCAATCCCTGGGTCAAGAAGATACTCTGGAGGAGGAAATGGCAATCCACTCCAGTATTCTTCCCTGCAGAATGCCATGAACAGAGGAGCCTGGCAGGTTCCAGTCCATGGGGTCACACAGAATCAGACACGACTGAAGTGACTTAGCATGCAAGCACAGCACTAGTAGCTCTAGCAGGACCTGACCTCTACAGTATAGGTCTCCTCTGTCCCTGTGATTATCAAGAAGCTCAGCTCTGCAGCCACCTCTGCTGTGTACACTAAGCACTGCCAGCAGACGAGACCCACCCAGAACTTCTGAATGCTGCCGGTGCCTCTCTCACTGGTGCATTCCTGATAGTCTTGCTGAAGGGTATGTCTTCAGCCCTCACATAATAAATACATGCCAGCGTTCTCACTTCCCTCGGCCTCTTTATCACTTCCTCCAACAACTGCCAGGGCAATTCAAGTATTTCCACTTTGCTCAGCACATGGATCATTTATACTTCCCTGAGCTTCTGATAACCACCCTGAGTAAATTTGTCTCATTGTATAGGATTCTTGCCAGGGTATTAAATCCTGTATCTCAATATAGTGTCCCCAAGTCAATGTACTCTTGTTTACCCAGTCTTACATTCCAGCCTCTTGACCAGCCACGCAGTAGGGGTGAAAGCCCTTGTAGATGTGATGATTTCGGAATCAGGATCCAATCCTAGGCACTTTCCTGGCTCCAGCCATGCACACATGCTAATTATTACAGCTCATTTGGTGTACACTGCCCTTCATCCCTTACCTGCCTAGCACATCCCCAGCCAGGTTATGCTGGGATTAACCCTTGTCATATGTAACCTGGTGAGCAGCCCAGAAACTGTAGGGGCAGCCCATGAGGGGTTGCTAGTTGCTTTGTTAAGGAGAGGCCTTTGCAGCATCTTCTAGCATGGAGAAGTGCTAGCTTTTACCAAGGAGAGTAAGTTCTGCAAGCTCTGTGCATTCAGGGGGGTCTGCAGAGCTGGTATCTTCAGTGGCATCCATCCAGATATCCCTAGCCCATAGTTCAGAGTCCAGATTTTCTCAATGGGGGTTCTGACTTTAGCATAACCAACCTGCCCTGACTCAGCATTTTGACATTTCTGAAGCTCTGTGACTCAACTCTCCAGTCTTCAGCAGGCTGCTCCACTGTGCACACTCTCCACAGCCAAAGAGAAGGGCCTTTTTTTAGCTCTTCCCAAGAGGCCTTCTGGTGCTCATATTTCGACTTTAATGGCTTGTTCATGGTCTTCCATTTTCTCATTGTCCCTCTACAGAGCATCAACACAACTGAGCAGTAACCAACTAATATCACTGTCCTTGAAGACACTGTTCTATCCATGTCTTGCAAATGCCTCCATTGTGGCATCTGCAAGGACAGTTGAGTCTACCAGGACATTTCCCAGGTCACCACTAATGACATCTTTAGCAACTGTGCACTGCTCAGGAGGGTGGGGTGCAGTGTCCTCTTTGCCCCCTATCAGTTATATGAATTCAACCTAATACCTATTTTCTTGGGTTGTTCCTTTAGTGTTGCTAGACAAAATGCAGAATATCCAGTTAAATTTGAATTCAGATTAACAATAAGTATTTTTTTTTCAGTGTAGGTTCTATGCAATGTTTGGGACATACTTATGCTAAAAAAAAAAATCATCGCTAATCTAAAATTCAAATATGACTAGGTATGCAGAGTACATCAAGTGAAATGCCGGGCTGGATGAAGCTCAAGCTGGAATCAAGATTGTTGGGATAAATCAACAACTTCAGATATGCAGATGATACCACTCTAATGCCAGAAGTCAAAGAGGAACTAAAGAGCCTCTTGATGAGGATGAAAGAGGAGCGTGAAAAAGCTGGCTTAAAACTCAGCATTCAAAAAACTAAGATCATGACATTTAGTGCCATCACTTCATGGCAAATAGAAGGGGAAAAAGTGGAAGCAGTGACAGATTTTATTTTGGGGGGCTCCAAAGTCACGGCAGATGGTGACTGCAGCCATGAAATTAAAAGAGGCTTGCTCCTTGAAAGAAAAGCTATGACAAACCTAGACAGCATGTTAAAAAGCAGAGACATCTCCTTGCTGACAAAGGTCTGTATAGTCAAAGCTATGGTTTTTCCAGTAGTCATGTACAGATATGAGAATTGGACCATAAAGAAGGCTGAGCACTGAAGAACTGTGGTGTGGAGAAGGCTTTTGAGAGTCCCTTGGACAGCAAGAAGATCAAACCAGTCAATCCTAAAGCAAACCAACCCTGAATATTCACTGGAAGGACTGATGCTGAAGCTGAAGCTCCAATACTTTGGCCAACCTGATGCGAAGAGCTGACTCATTGGGAAAGACCCTGATGCCAGGAAAGATTGAGGGCAGGAGGAGGAGGAAACAGAGGATAAGATGGTTAGATGGCATCACCAACTCAATGGACATGAGTTTGAGAAAACTCTGGGAGATAGTGAAGGACAGGGAAGCCTGGTGTGTTGCAGTCCATGGGGTCACAAAGAGTCAGACACAACTTAGAGACAGAAAACAACAAAGCCTGTATTTTAATTTGCTAATCTGGCAACCGTGTTCCTGATACCACTTGTGTTGGTTCAGTTTCTCCAGGAAGCAGCAGAGAATTGGGAACATGTTTGTAGAAGATAAAGGAGAGGAGCCCAGTGAAGTCTCCAGCACCTGTGAAGGAGAGGGGACATGGGAGGAGGATCAGGTAGGAAGAATCTCAGACTCTGCACAGTTTGAGGAAGGTTTGACTAGGCTGCTGGGGAGTTCTAAGCCAGTCACTCTTCAGAAGTAACTTCCCCTCCGCCTGCTCACTACCGTCTGGGAGCAGCCTGCAGGAACGTGGCCTTAGGACAAATGCAGTGATGGTCCCAGAGCGGAGTAGCTGAGGCGTCAATTAAGTATGCCCGACATAGCAGGAGATCTGAATGGTGTGTTTTCTCAGAGTTTATAGCAGCAGATTGGTCACTCTGTCAATTCAAGTCCTTTAGGAAGCAGATGCTGTGTTAGAAATATGAGCCGTTTACTGGAGGACACGTCTGTGAAAGACAAAACATCAGGCAATGAATGTCTATTGCCATGCTGATAAGACCCCAACCTGATGCAGAGCTCCATAAAAAGAATGCCATTGCCTCATTGAGTGGAAATGATTAATCCTTAGCACCCTTACTTTGCCCTGTCATTGGCTGGTAGCTATCCATCAGCAGCAAGATCTCAGCTCCAACACCACCCTGATATAACTAGGCTGTCAGCCAGCTATAGTCCTCACAACTGAATGGCACCCTCGTTCTTGAAGGGAGGTCTGAACGGTGGACCTCCTTGGCTACCAGTCACCACGAGGCAGATTCTGCACCATTTATCAAATACCCATGATTGTGCTGCTGCAGGGACTTCCCTGCCCTCAAGACCTTTTGGTTTGGTTGAACAGGGAAGAAAACCATAAAGAGGTAATTCTGTTGCAGCATGGAGCGGTTGCATATAGTGCCAGTGGACTATAATTTCAGGGTATGTTGTTGGTCAGACATACCTAGACTCAGCTGTTAGGTTGCTGATGATGTTCAAATGACCTGGTCTCCATTCTGACTGAGACAGTGTAACACAGAGGTTATGTCAATAGGACAGGGTAAGATGTTCTCCAGTCTCTAGGATGCGGTCTGCCCCATGGGCCCTTTCCACCACTGCTGAGAAGTTAGGAAGAGGTGACTGAGAGGAATGAGAATAACCTCAGCTCAGCAAACAAGGATTCCAACTTCTAGGGAGGCGTGTGCATATAAAGAGAAAAACAGGTTCTCTTTTTGGGGTGGGGGCAGGGCAACCCAGTAACAGAGTAACTGGAGGAGGCCAGCAAGTCCAGGCTGCTGACAGTGGCAAAGCTAAGCTTAGGGTCACAGAGACCGGAGAAGGGAGCAGGAATGCATACCAGGCACACTGCACTTAACACTTCAAAGAGACAATCTCATTTTCCTTTTAACAAGTCATTCGGTTGGACTTCTCTGGTGGTCCAGTGGTTAAGAATCCGCCTGCCAATGCAGAGGAAATGGGTTCAGTCCCTGGCCCAGGAAGATTTCACATGCTGAGGAACAACTCAGCCTGTGCACCGCAACTACTGAGCCAGCCCTCTAGAGCCCGTGCTCTGGAGCAACAGACGCCACTGCAGTGAGGAGCCTGTGCACAGCAATTAGAGAAAGTCCCCACTCAGCAATGAAATGAAGACCCAGTGCATCCAAAAATAAATAAATAAAGTAATTCTGTTAAGGTTGAAGGTAAGCTCTTCTGGTGCCCAGAAAACCCTATTAATGAACATCTTTAGGTCATTTTTAAAGTTATATCTTTTCGACTCCCCCTTTAGTAATTGGAATCTGATTGAACTAGAGGTGTGCTGAGATGTGGACCTAGAATGGCTGTTTGTGGCTAGCCTCTGCACTACAAGGAGCAGGCAGATGGTGGCTGGCACTGTCCAAAGGCTGAGGTCGCCTGGTTTTGTGACTCTTTCATTTAATACATGCCAACACTACAGGTTTTTAATAAAATCTGGTTGGGAGCACTTACTTTATATATAATAATGCACAGAGGTTGGTTTCAAATTAAACAGTGTCTTCATATTTGAAAAAACAGGTGTGCGTTCCTCAACATGAGCAAGTTTTCTGATTGGAACTCCCAGGGCCAATAATGATAGCTGTTTCTTTATTAGGGAAATATGTTCAATAAATAGTCTGTTGAAACCTCTAGTGGGGCAAACATTTCCTATGGAGGACCATGCAGTAGGGCTTCCTTCTTCGGTTAGAAGGCAGCACTCCCTGGGGTCCACATAGAATGGGGAACTCTGCCCAGCCTTGGGGTGGGGATTTCAGGACAAAGACAGGAAGGAAGGAACCCTGTGGAATGTGGAGCACTGGCATCCAGGCTGATGAGAGCCCCCCATCTGGTAAGGAGCCCAGATAGAGACTCTGGAGCTCCTGAATGACTCCTCAGCCTTAGAAGTGAGCTACAAGACTTCTAGCCGTTGATCCTTGCCATCCCCAACCAGACAACCACCAACCTTCTATATGGCTCTTCTTGTCTTAAAAGCTCCCTCCCTCCTCCAACTGAGGCCTCCAAAGGCCATAAGAAGGTGGCTGCCTAACTAAAATGTATGCACCCACTTATTCCTTGGTTTAAGCACATCTCCAGCTAATTCATTCAACAATTATTATTTTTTAGGGGGGTACATATGCCATGTGCTAGATTGAGGGGAAGCACAGAGACTTAGGTGTAGTGTAGAGTTAGGGGCCAGGTCTCCCCAAGTGTGTCTGCCAGTTGCCAAAAAGGAAAAGGTAGCTTGCTGTATGGCAAAGCAGGACCATTATAGGATTAGACCTCATCACCTGCTCCATTTAAGCTCTTTGCTAGAGACTGAAAATATACTGGCAAACAAAACATAGGTTCTTTCCTCAAGGAATTTATAGTCTGTAAACAATACAGGCAAGACAGGGGCACTTTGGATCTGTAATGGTAAGTGTGGTATAGGTTGGAAGTATAGGGCATCAGGGGAGGGCACCCAGGCCAGCAGGACTTTGCTTGGTAGGCAAAGACAAGATTTAAAACAAGGCTTCATGTGGACACCTTTTCCATTGGTTCCCCATTGGTGTGCAGGAATCCCTTCACCAATGTGCTATCGATTTTTAATCAGTGTGTCCAACTCATTCAATGACCCCCAAGTGTTCAGACAGCGGGACTGTGTTGTCAGACTGAAATGGGGCTCAGCTGGTTGGGCGACTGTTACAGGTAAGAGATGAGAGGTGGAGCTCAGTCCAGGCCCTTCAAAAGGGAGAGCTCCTGCACATGGGCCGTGGGAGAAGCTGGCCCCAGACCACTGGACAGGTAGCTCAGGCAGCAATCGCTCTGCTCAAACACTAGGTCGCTATGGAGGAATGACAGGAATCTGACAATCACTGGGCTGTGTCATGGGAAGGTTTGTTTTGCAAAGATTATTGACCAGTTTTGCACTGTTCTCATCTTTTCAACACCTTTACATATATCACCAAAGGTTTTGGTATTAGAAAGACTCTTGGGATCACACACACACACACACACACTGAAAATTGCTTCATTCTCATCTAAGCCTCAGAGAAGCTAAGGGGTTGCCTTTTCTGCTTCCAGCCTCGGTAACAACAAACAACCCAGTCTGAGCCCATCACACGCCACTCTCTTGCTCTGAGAGGGTGAAGCTCACCCATGAAAGGGTTTAATCAAACCTTCCCTTTTGCCATGAATCACAAAGTGATTTCTCTATACATTTTTTGAAAAACTGTTTTCATTGTGAGAGTTTAACTTCACTCCTACTTTCTGAAGAAAGGGCAGAGGAGATACTAACATCCTTTGGTAACACAGGCAACACATTATCCACAAAAACTTTCAGGGCTGGAGCCCTGTGCAAACACAGCCCAGGACCACAGCCTCCTTGCAGCCTGGCAGCCTGAGGAGGGGAGGCCGCTCCTTACCACGGGGGGTTCTTATGTTTCTGGTCCTCCGGGCGGTATTTAGCAGTGACCTCACAGCCTGGAATGCTTGAAGATTCCACTCTTTGGGGATATTCAGACACTGAATTTGAAGAAGCACTGCTCACTCTGCCCCAGGCCTGGCCAAATGCGCCCAAAGGAGGCTTCCCCTCAGGTCACACAGGCAGTCTAGTCTGAAGTGAGGAGCTGCTGGAGGGACTCTGGGCTGCCGGGAAGTGGATCAGTAGAATGGACTCAGAGAGCTGGAGAGGCAGTTTAGAGCCATAAAGGGCCTGAGGAAATAGCTTTTCCCTCTCCAGATGCTCTTAAAGGACCACTTAGGTATCCCTACCATCAAGTTCAGGTTTATCTTAATTCACTCTCCTCAAGTCAACCCTGCCCAGCAACAGACAGCAACTCTGAGAGTGGGTCCTGCTGTGCTAGGGTCTGTCCCTGCAGAGCACAGGCAGGCAAATTCAGTGCAAGTTTGATTAACAGGGCTTTGCATATGTTCTCATGTTAATTTTGTGAGTTAATTCTCACAAAAAGTATGTGAGAAACTTGTTATTTTCCACGTGGGAGAATCTTTAGGGAGAATAACCTTTTCCCCTGATTGCTCACTCCTCTCTACTCTCTTCTTCCCTCACAGCCAGGCCATTTAGGGACCACAGCCATGACGGAGGAAATGATGGGAGCATTTCTTGGTTGGTTTCCCTGAGCCAGTGACAGGGGAGAAAGGAGAGGACTACTGGAACTGCCAAAATGTCTGATGATTTTGAAAAAGGGGAAATTATCTTTTGCTTCCCCTCCCCACTGTGGGCTTCACTCCCCCTCTACACACACACACACACACACACACACACAGGAAAAATGACAGGGAAGCAAGTGTAGACTTTGGAGGGTCCTGGAGAGAGGGGCTGTGGCAGGTTATTGTTTTCAAACATGTTCCACTATAGCAACGTCCCCCATTCCACACGCTGTCCTTACGATGTGACTGTGACAGTTTTCCCAAAGACAGGTGGGGTCTATGTCCCCTCCCTTTGAGTCTGGACAGACTAGAGACTGTCCGCATCTCTAGGTCCCATCTGATCTCTGCCTGATCTCTGGGACCTGCAGAATTCCCCCCACCACACCTAGCCCATATTCGCAGATATGGTGATAGCTCATTCCAGTAATGGCTCTGTATCTAAATTTTTTAAAGCAGTTAGAAGGAAGGTTAAAAGGTTCTTTCCAAGTCATTTGAATGTTGATTGTTTTCATGATCAAAATAATCTATGTGCCATTTTGGAGGTAGTGAACTTTACTCCTCTCTAATCTTCACGCTCAATTCTCTAAATTTTTCATTTGAATATCACATTGCAGCTGCTTCTGGTCAGAGAACTTGTGAGTGAGTCCATTTTGAGATGAACATGATGAGCATCTCTAGTTCTGTTTGGGACAAAGTCAAGGAGAATGTTTTATTTGGGCCAAACCATTAACAAGAGACAACAAAGCAAAACAATCAGAGTAGAGGGTAACACAAAAATTGATATTTGATTCTGACATCAGACAGATACCTGGGTGCTCAAAACGTTATGCAGTGACTTTCCAGCTCTGGCTTCACTTGGGAAAAAATTCAAATGTTGCTTTAAAGCACTGTATCAAATTAGGTAAAACTCCTTTAGGAAAAAATATTATAGTTAAAATGGCATTGCTTTCTCTGATTCTTGTAATTAAATTCTGCAGCCTCATTCTGGGGAGATGATGAGTTTTAATTTTTTTTTCATGAATAATGCAATATGTGAACCAATAAACATGGAGAAAGATGATATTAACACATGTTTATTGTGCCCACATGGCTACTGAGGGTGAAGCTCCGCGCCACAGAGCACACCACATTTTCTAGATTCAGGGAGGTATTTCCAAGATGGGTGATCCAGCTCCTGACCTCCCAGGATTGGGTGGGGTGGCGGGGGGGAGGTATATGATTATAGCTGGCAAGTGTGGGGAAATACATGTACAAAATTAGAGCTGGCAGGTGTGGGGGAAGAGAAAGGCAAAAGAGGGAGAGGAAAGTGAGACGGGCAGGGCCTTTAAGAGTGTGGCCTGGAGCTGATATTCCCAGGAGCCACTGACGGTCACCTGGAGCGCTTCAGCTCTAAACACGACAGTGAGCACACTCCTGGGTGGGAACAGGAACTGTGTGCAGAGAAATTCTGCCCCACATTCAAGGAGGGTCTGAAGACTTCAGTTGTCCAAATGCAACCAAGCAGGACCTTAATGGGCCTTCCCAGGACAGATCCCACCCCCCATATCCTCTGCTTTAACTCCTCTCTAAAAGGTAACAGTATCTGATACACATTTTCTGAATTGTTTTACAGATGCTAAAAGTCTGACCAAGTGGATGAAGTTAACTAACTACTTGACTGTGTGTTCACAGGACCATGAACATGTTGTCCCCAGACATACTGGGGCCTGAGGATGGATGATGTTAACTCCTGTGACCCTGCCCTATTCTTACCATCAACCAATCAGAGAACTGTGCACAAGCTGATCACACCCTGAGACGGAACCCTCTTACACTGTTGGTGGTAATGCAAACTAGTACAGTCACTATGGAGAACAGTGTGGAGATTCCTTAAAAAACTGGAAATAGAACTGCCATACGACCCAGCAATTCCACTGCTGGGCATACACACTGAGGAAACCAGAAGGGAAAGAGACACATGTACCCCAATGTTCATCGCAGCACTGTTTATAATAGCCAGGACATGGAAGCAACCTAGATGTCCATCAGCAGATGAATGGATAAGAAAGCTGTGGTACATATACACAATGGAGTATTACTCAGCCATTAAAAAGAATATATTTGAATCAGTTCTAACGAGGTGGATGAAACTGGAGCCGATTATACAGAGTGAAGTAAGCCAGAAAGAAAAACACCAATACAGTATACTAACGCATATATATGGAATTTAGAAAGATGGTAACAATAACCATTTATACGAGGCAGCAAAAGAGACACTGATGTATAGAACAGTCTTTTGGACTCTGCGGGAGAGGAAGAGGGTGGGATGATTTGGGAGAATGGCATTGAAACATGTATAATATCATATATGAAACGAGTCACCAGTCCAGGTTTGATGCACGATACTGGATGCTTGGGGCTGGTGCACTGGGATGCCCAGAGGGATGGTACGGGGAGGGAGGAGGCAGGAGGGTTCAGGATGGGGAACACGTGTATACCTGTGGCGGATTCATGTTGATATATGGCAAAACCAATACAATATTGTGAAGTTAAAAAAAAAAAAACAACGCTTTGCTGAAATCCACCTGGAGTTCAGGTGTTTCAACCCTAGCTTCCTGGACTCCTTGCGTGGCGGCCTGCTTTCCTTCACAGTCTGGTATCAGCAGATGACTTTACTGCACATGGGAGAGCAGATCCAGGTTTGGTCCAGTAACCCAAAAGCAGGGTGAATAGAAAATCTTTTTCTGTATTGTCACATGAAGCACAGAAATAGAGCAAAACACACACACAACTTGACTATACAAGGAACTTGAAGTCCCAAATGACTGAAGGCATCTCTTCCCAAGACCTTCATGCCCCATGCAGGCCCTTCCTAACCTTTTTCTCTTCCAGGAAAAGGACTTGATTCCACTTTTGAGAACAGCACTGCACCCAGGATGGGAACCAGTCACAGTGGGGCCAAAGTGGGGTGGGGGAAGGGCTGCAGGGTTTGTGACCCCCCTCTGATTGGTTGGGGGGTGAGATCCCAGTTTCCAGGGATCTCAACCATCAGCCTGCAGACTTCAAACAATCTGGGCTCCATGTCCTTGTGCTCAGCCTGAAGTTATCTCTTTCACGTGGGTGGGGGGTCTTAGATCCTATAGAAGAACTCAAAGATGTATTATTCTATGTATTCCTTGAGGGGGAACCGGGACCCTGCCCCATAGCTGTGCTATTGTTTGGTGACTGCTCTTCCTTGGTTTCTGCATTCTCTCCCCTCCATAATTAGTAACTGTTCGAAACTGCCCTTTGAAACTCAGGGAAGGCCTAGAAGGCCGAAGGCTGTCACCTAAACAAGAAATGGGGCACATGGAAAGGCTTTTGTATCTGGAAGGGCCACATGGTTTCAATCCCCCCTTTCCTTTGATACTTCTCAGTCCTGTGGGGAACAGGTGTAAGAATTGTAAACTCAGCAGAGGAACTTCATTTTAGGGGGATTTGGTTTTATTTCTTTATATCTATCTCAGCACATAACCCATACCTGCTGTGTAATAGGCCTTCAAGGAATGTGTGTGAATGAGTGCGTGACCAGTGGTTGTTCTAGAGGTGCAGTTGGAGAGGCAGATGACTGTGGGCTGTGGCCCTGAACTCTCGCCTGTGTGTGGACTGTTAGCCACAGAGCAGTGGCTGATGGCTGATCCACAGGTTTTCTCTGGCCGGTCTTCCAGCCCCTGAAAAGATCTTACTTTCCAGAAGATTCTAATTTAGCAACATCAGGAAAATTTTTCATCAAAGAAGATGGCTTCAATCTCTGAGATAAGCTGGATTTGCTATTAATTTATGGGTTAGAGATTATTCTTCAATTTCAGCACTCTCTTCAAAACCTTCTTTTCCAAAAACGGCTTGCAGTTAAGTAGTTTGATTTCTGCTCTGTCCTGTTGCTTCATGCATATCTCTGTAACCTTAAAAAAAAAAAAAACACCTTTATGTCTCAGCAACTGATCTTAGCTGTGCTCTCTCATGGGAGCTAGATTTATATTTGCTTGAGGTGTTTTTCCTTCCTCCCTTCCCTGTTTACCTGTTTGCTTGCTGCCATTAAGGATAGTTTTGTGAATTTTTGTTTTTAGAATATTTTATTTATCCAAAAGCAGTCAGTGCTGGGAGGAGGAGGAGCTGGTGAAGAAACCCTGGCACCAGCCTGATTGCACAATCCCAGCTTCATGCAAATCCCCCTGCTGAAAGCAGAGCAGGTGGCACCCTGCCCCCTCTGCTAACAGGGCGTTTCTACTTCTGAGTTAGTCCTGTGAGACATCCACTGTCCTCCTTGGCAAAATGAGAGAGTATCTGCTCTCATGATTCTGGTAGCTGGGGGTCGGGGTGGGGGGAGTGGACAAAGGGGAGTGAGAACCACCTGGGAGCTCTGATAGAATACTGGGGCCCTGGCTCTGCCCTGGGACTCCAGGGGCTGGGCCTGGGCACCAGCATTTCTGAGTGTCCCAGGGGATCCTTCAGGGTAGTCTGAGCTGGGAGCTGGGGAGCTAGGGTAAAGCCAGGACTGAATGAGGCATGCTTCTTGTTGCCTGTAGCATCAAAATTTCTCAAAAACTTCTGAGTAGGTCAGAAGGTTGGATAAATTGACTTTCTAATCTGTAAAGTTTAGAAACTGTATGTCTCCTGAGAAACCTGTATGCAGGTCAGGAAGCAAGAGACAGAACCAGACATGGAACAACAGACTGGTTCCAAATTGGGAAAGGAGTATGTCAAGGCTGTGTATTGTCACCCATATATTTAACTTATATGCAGAGTACATCATGCAAAATGCTGGGTTGGATGAATCACAAGCTGGAATTAAGATTGCTGGGAGAAATATCAACAACCTCAGATATGCAGATGATACCACACTAATGGCAGAAAGCAAAGAGCCTCTTGATGAAGGTGAAAGAGGAGAATGAAAAAGCTGGCATAAAACTCAGTTCAGTTCAGTTCAGTAGCTCAGTTGTGTCCGACTCTTTGCAACCTCATGGACTGCAGCATGCCAGGCCTCCCTGTCCATCACCAACTCCCAGAGTTTAGCCAAACTCATGTCCATTGAGTCGGTGATGCCATCCAACCATCTCATCCTCTGTTGTCTCCTTCTCCTGCCCTCAATCTTTCCCAAAAAATTCAACATTCAAAAAGCTAAGATCATGGCATCCGGTCCCATCACATCATGGCAAATAGATGGGGAAAAAAATGGAAACAGTGAGAGATTTTATTTTCTTGGGCTCCAAAATAACTGTGGACAGTGATTGCAGCCATGAATTTAAAAGACGTTTGCTCCTTGGAAGAAAAGCTATGATAAACCTAGACAGTGTATTCAAAAGCAGAGATATCACTTTGCCAACAAAGGTCCATATAGCCAAAGCTATGGTTTTTCCAACAGTAGTGTACGGATGTGAGAGTTGGACCATAAGAATGCTGAGCACTGAAGAATTAATGCTTTTGAACCTTTGAACAAGAAGACTCTTGAGAGTCCCTTGGACAGTAAGGAGTTCAAACCAATCAATCCTAAGGTTAATCAGTCCTGAATGTTCATCGGAAGGACTGGTGCTTAAGCTCAAACTCCAACCCTCTGGCCACCTGATGGGAAGAGCTGACTCACTGGAAAAGACTTTGACGCTGGGAAAGATTGAAAGCAGGAGGAGAAGGGGGCGACAGAGGATGAGATGGCTGGAATGGCATCATCAGCTCAATGGACACGAGTTTGAGCAAACTCCATGAGATAGTGAAGGACAGGAAAAGCTGGCGTGATGCAGTCCACAGGGTCACAAAGAGTCAGACATGACTGAGTGACTGAACAACAACAAAAACCTGTAAAGTCTCTGACTCAGTGAGTGATGCTGTTTGAGCCCAGAAAATTCAGTGGGGAAAAAAGAAAAAAAGGTTGATCTTTACAGCTACTAACAGGCTCTCAGCCAGATGCTTTAAAAAAAAAAAAAGTTAGAATTAAACCATTGCTTTGGAAACAACCTTGTCTCCATGTGAGATTAAAAACAACAACAATCACAACAAAAACACTAGTTATGCTTTAAGACATTAGCAGTGTTCAGTTCAGTTCAGTTCAGTCGCTCACTCGTGTCCAACTCTTTGTGACCCCATGAATCACAGCACGCCAGGCCTCCCTGTCCATCACCAACTCCCAGAGTTCACTCAGACTCACGTTCATCGAGTCAGTGATGCCATCCAGCCATCTCATCCTCTGTCGTCCCCTTCTCCTCCTGCCCCCAATCCCTCCCAGCATCAGAGTCTTTTCCAATGAGTCAACTCTTCGCATGAGGTGGCCAAAGTACTGGAGTTTCAGCTTTAGCATCATTCCTTCCAAAGAAATCCCAGGGCTGATCTCCTTCAGAATGGACTGGTTGGATCTCCTTGCAGTCCAAGGGACTCTCAAGAGTCTTCTCCAACACCACAGTTCAAAAGCATCAATTCTTCGGCGCTCAGGATACTTAAGTACAATAAGTAGAAGTTAGTGACCCTGACCTCATTCTTACTTAGAATGCGGCTTTCCCAGAAACTGCTCTAAGTCTCTGTCAAACAGCCTCATCTCTGGTCTCTCGATCTGCTCTGAAATCAGTCAGCGAGTGTCGAGACCTGGTGGGCTAGATGGTAGCACACCCTTCCCCCATCCTGGGTGCTGAGCTTTAGAGGGCCCAGCTCTGGCCCGAGCCCCACTGTGCTCCTCCCCCTGGGCCAGGAATCCAGTGGGTCAGGGGGAGGAACCTGCTCACAGTCATAGGCCCTCACCTTCTGTGCCAGGCACTGGGTATTCAGGACTCAGTATACCCTCCTTGCTATAGACTGAATATTTGTGCCCCCCCAAATTTATATGATAAAACCCTAATCCCCAATGTGACAGTATTAGGAGGTGAGGCTCTTGGGAGTTAATTAATTGGTCATGAGAGAGAGAGAGAGATCTCATGATGGGATTAGTGCCCTTATAAGAGACATGAGGGGAAAAAACTCTCTCTTTACTGTGTGAGGACACAGCAAGAATGTGGCCTTCTGCAAACCAGGAAAAGGGTCCTCACCAGACACTGAATCAGCTGGCACATGGATCTTGGACTTCACAGCCTCCAGAAGTATGAGAAATAAATGTCTGTGACCTAGCCATTCAGTCCATGGTATTCTGTTAGCACAGCCCGAGCAGACTGAGACACTACTCCAGAATCCCCGAGCCCCTGCTGGGCCCTGAGTGGGCCTCTGCCCCAGGCCACTGTCCCGCAGCCGTCTGCTCTGCTGGCACTTGTCTCCCAGGGGCCTGATGGGTGGCCCAGAGTAGCTGTTGGCTGAAGTGCCGCTTGTGTGGAGATGGAGACGTAGGTGGCACAGCAGGACAAGGTGTGCCATACGCAGGCCTTGCTGTCCCACCACATTTAGACACTGCACTGAGATCCTAAATGTGAAGTTAGTCCTTCCAAGCCATCATGAAGAATATTTGTCAAAATGGGGAGGCAGTTAATGAGCTTGACTTATGACTTCTACAGAGTTAGACCTACGGGGTGTGGGCCTTCCTTTGTGCTCCTACGTGCCGGTCATAGTGCAATGTACACACAGTACTCCATGTGCAAAACACACAACCCAACTGTCTTCACATGCCAAGGGCCTTTCTGCATTTATTGCCTATTCTGAAGAAACTATGTAGAGAGATCACTTCTGTTTGTCAAATGTTCCTATTCATTCCAATCAGATTTTCCAACCCTTGACTTGCAAATGCCTTGTGCTCCTACAGTCATGTGAGAAGCAGTTACTTTATGAGCAGTAGGCTGATGATAAAACCCCTACGGCACTCTTCTGAACAGTCGGGCAAATGTTAACAAGTAAGTAATTTCTTCTTTAGTGGAAAAACAATTCCACAAGCACCTGCTTCCTAGCTCAGTTAGTCACTCTTCCTTTGAGTCCCAGTAGGATGCATATCTCACAGTCCTTGCAGAAATGTGTTTTATTCCCTTTCTCTCCACAAGGTTCAGAACTGTTCAAGAGCAGGTGCTGTACCTTCTTCCCCTTCAGAGTCCCAGCACCCAGCTGGAACACAGTGTCCTTAATTCTGTAATGGTCAGCTTCCTAAAACATTTATTTTTGATTCTGAGCAATTCTGTTTCTTGTTAGCACTGTGGTATATTGCAACTGTACATACAAATTAGACCATCAGAATTCTGTTAACTGTTATTAAAAAATAGATGATTTTTAATGTAAAAACTTATGTTAATGCAGGGCAGCAAAGGAGACACGGATGTAAAGGACAGACTTTTGGACTCTGTGGGAGATGGCAAGAGTGGGATAATTTGAGAGAACAACATTGAAACAAATATTACCATATGTAAAACAGACAACCAGTGTGAGTTCCAGCATGCAGCAAGCAGAGCACCCAAAGCCAGTGCTCTGGAATAACCTAGAGGGGTAAGGTTGGGAGGGAGGTGGGAGGGGTGTTCAGGATGGGGGTGACACATGTATTCAGTTCGGTTCAGTTCAGTTCAGTCGCTCAGTCATGTCCAACTCTTTGCGACCCCATGAATATACCTATGGCCAATTCATACTGATGTATGGCAAAAACCATCACGATATTGTAATTATCCTCCAATTAAAATAAATAAATTTTAAAAACTCATGTTAAAGGATATGGGGAAATATTTTTTATATATGGCATTTCTCTTACTACATAAATCTTTCTATACATGTTTGATTACTCTCAGATAAATTTCTAGAGAGGGATCTGCTGGATGAGGGACCATGCATATTTTAAAAGCTATTATTGATTCACATGAACAAGCTATTGTACTGACTGTCTAATTCAATGTCCTCTCTCCTCCAAGGCTTGGGGACCCACCTGGGGAGAGGGCCTGTGCTGCTCTTTCATGCTTCCTCCTCCCTCACACTGATAGCTTACGGTGAACGATGTTGGATTCATGATCTCTGAAGATGAAGAGTTACCTTTGGGACCAGGCACCAGGCTTGATCACTCAAGAGCTTTTGTGTAGTAGAGCTTTATTAAACACATGTATACCTGTGGCAGATTCATTTCGATATTTGGCAAAACTAATACAATATTGTAAAGTTTAAAAATAAAATTAAAAAAAAAAAGCTGAATAATATTAAAAAAAATAAAGTATAAAAAGGGACACAGACAGCTTATGACAGACATCAGAAGGGGGAAGGAGAGTGCCCCTCTCAATAGTCTTATCAAGACCCTGGTGGCTCAGACAGTAAACCGTCTGCCTACAATGAGGGAGATCGGGGTTCGATCCCTGGGTCAGGAAGATTCCCTGGAGAAGGAAATGGCAACCCACTCCAGTACTCTTGCCTGGAGAATCCCATGGATGGAGGAGCCTGGTGGGTTTCAGTCCATGGGGTTGCAAACAGTTGGACACAACTGAGTGACTTCACGATATACTTTTACCAGACTGACTCCCACAACATACATCTTAAATTAACAAAATTAGAACTATAGAAAGGTCTTACCAGACCCACTCCCACATAAGATAATCAAGATTAGTCAGAAGGTTCCTGTTAAGAAGGAGAAACATGTCCTTGAGCAAGATAAGATGTTGTTATATAATCATTAGTACAGAGCTTAAGGAAAAACATACCCTTGAGCAAGATGAGTGGTTTTGTTGTGTAATAATTAGCTCTGGGCTTAAAGAAAGTGTGGCAGCAGGTAGTGAGCTGTGCAAAAGAGAGAAAAGGAGCAAAAGTCTTAGTATTGGTGTGGCCTTTGTCCTCTGGGTATTGGGCATCCAGATGCTCGCTGTCTTGTTGAGCACGTGGTGAGAGTCTATGGGATGCCTCCTCTCAACAGTTACCCCACATGGAGATGTGCTTCCACTGGACCTTGCTCCACTCCAAGTCCAGCCCACAGGTTCTTGCTGCTGGTCATCCCCTGGGCAGGGATCCAGAAAAGCAGTACAGCTTTGCTTCCTTCCTCAGCACCCACTTGGCCACAGGCAACTCACATTCCTTGCTACGTCTACACATTGAAATTGGGTATTGGGCACAGAATCCTCTTAGTAGCTATTTGAAATCTGAAGACTACTTAATGGGAAATATTTATTGAATGCATTTATTGATATATATTTAATCACTTTTGCTAAATGAAGAACTTAATGTCCAAAACCACATAATCCCATGTTTGTAAAATACATATTTTATATCTATAGATTCACAGAAAAAAAATCATTAGAGGAACATTCATAACATCATTGTCTTCCCAGAAGGACAGAATTATAAGTGATTTTCTTCACTGTGTTTTGGGGAGTTCTTACATTTCTATGAGGACATGTTATTAATACTTATTTTGATAAGTAAAACATTATTTCTGAAAAATAAAATTAAATGCTAACCTCCCTCCTATTCACATCCCCCACAAATGTTCTTTTTCCTTATTGACTGTTGAATTTTCACTACCAGTGAAGCTGTTCTCTTTCCAAGCTAATGAAGGAGCAGAAATGAAAGCCACATACACTGGTACTAAATTCCCAGCAGCCAGCAGAAGCACACACGTGCTGGACCTGCTTCAACAAAGCATGGTGGAGCTCAGATAAGGCAGCCTCATCAACAAGTGTTTGAGGAAGAGTGATTGGAGCAGAGGTCGCATCTGGGTGCACATTGGAAACGCCTGGGATGCTTTAAAAAAAATGATGTCAGGCAAAAGGAGTAAAAACCTGGAGTGATTCCAATGTGCAGCCCAGGTTAAGAACCCCGGCCCACGGGTGGGAGCTCCACCGGCAAGTCTGTTTGCCTCCTTATTCCTGCACCTTCTGTGGGAGTCTCATGTGTCTTTTCCTATATAAATTATCTGAAAGTATTTCATTACAAACATAGTCCCCCAAACTATACTAAAAGTAGGTGGCAGGAAGACAAAGATTGCAAGCTTTATGCTGAATGGAATAATATCTCCAAAAGATTTATGTCAACCTGGAACCATAGAATATAACTCTATTTGGAAAAAGAGTTTTTGAAGATATAATCAAATTAAGAAGCAATCATACTGGCATTGAGGCTTCCCTGGTGGCTCAGTGGTAAAGAATCTGCCTGCAGTGCAGGAGATGAGGGTTCGACTGCTGGGCTGGGAAGATTCCCTGAAGAAGGAAATGGCAACCCACTCCATTATGCTTGCCTGGAGATCCCATGGACAGAGGAGACTGGTGGGCTACAGTCCATGGGGTTGCAAAAGAGTCAGACACAACTTACTGACTAAACAACAACGAAGTCAGCGACTGGTGTCCTTATAAGAAGAGGGAGATCTGGAGATAGAGACATAGATGATGGGAAGATGGCCATGTGAGGGTGCAGACAGAAATGGGAACTATACAGCTATAAGCCAATGAATGCCAAGGACGGCCAGCCACCACCAGGCAGTAGGAGAGAGGCAGGGAATAGAATTTCAGAACCTCCAGAAGAAGCCAACCCTGCTGACATCTTGGTTTTGGATTTCTGGCCTCCTGAACTATGAGAAAATAAGCCTGATATTTTAAAGTACCAAGTTAGTGATGATTTGTTATAGCAGCCCTAGGAAACTATGCAGGCTGCTTCCACAGTCTTCCTTGGAAGCAGAGAAGAGATGCTGCCATTACATCTCTGTAAGAGGGAAATGCTCTCCTTAGCACAGCTCTTTTCTGGATCTCAAAGGTCTCTCCTCTGCATGCCCACTTCTATTTGTATGCATGGAAAAAAAACATCTTAGATAATCCATGTCAATTTTCTTTCAATATGTATGGTGCAGGAGCTATTTGGTTTGCAAGGTGGGGGGAAAAAAACACTATGCATTTTTTCCCATTGCTTTTCCTAGTTCAGTCAGATGTTTCTTATTAACAGTCACTCACCTGGTAACTAATGAGAATTGCCAGGCTTTGAAAAGCAATGACTTCTAAGTAAAACAAGCACTTCTTTGAGTCAGAGAAGACTGTACATATTGTAAACAAGTTACTATATGAACAGGAGTTGGCAATTTCTGCTTCAATTTTGAAAAACTTCTTTCATCAAGATTATCTTTAACACAGAATGGGAGGATGGGGACTGAGGCCTTAAGGGGCCATTTATTTCCTAGCTCTTTGGGCAGCACCAACTATGTAAATTAAGCTTCTTTCAACCGGATGAAGAATTACTGCATGCCTTCTATGTTAGGCAGTGGCGGTGAAAAACAAGAGGTGTGACTGAAATTCTGTTTGAAGAGAAATTAGATCTCAAGGCACTTGCCAACTGGAGTAGCTAAGAGGAGAGCCACCCATCTCCACCCAAGAGGGCAGGAGACATACTGCTAGAGAGCAGGACAGAGCGGGGCTGCAACACAGTAGAGGGTGGGGGAAAGTGCTGTTCTGACGGCGAACATCTACAGCCAGACCACGGTACTCCTCACACTCTTCCTCTGTCCCCACTTCCAGGAGGCTGGCACCAGGTATGCAGATGGCACGGATGGCGTTTGGGGTGACGGAGGGAGCAGAAGGGAAGAAGAAATCCAAGTCCTCCCTGAATCACTTTACTGTCCTACAGATCCCCCACTAAAGTCTACACATACATGGACCAGCCCCTCCCCCCATACACACACAGAGCTTCCATCAACCTTGTAGGGTTTAGTGAACAGTATACTCAGAGAGGGCTTCCCAGATGATTCAGTGGGTAAAGAATTTGCCTGCAATGCAGGAGACATAAGAGACTCAGTTTCGATCCCTGGGTCGGGAAGATCCCCTAGAGGAGAACATGGCAACCCACTCCAGTATTGCCTGGAAAATCCCATGGATGGAGCAACCTGATGGGTTACAGTCCAAAGGGTCGCAAACAGTCAGACATGACTGAAGGGACGGAGCACGCATGCATACTCAGAGAATTTTACTGCTGAGGACTCAGGTTCAGTGCCTGGTTGGGGAACTAAGATCCCCAGTCCTGTGGCCAAAAGCAAACAAAGAAATAAAATACCGGTGTACTCAAGACACTGGAGAAATGTTTGTAACATAAAAAATAGAAATCAAAATAAGTAATAGCGAAAACCAAATTCAACAAAAAGAGATAGGAAAACTAAAAACAAAATAAAAAATCTTAATAGCCTTGGAGAGAATGCACCCCTTAACCAAAAAGAACTTGCTATTAAAAAGGAATGTGATTCACAATAGCCAGGAAGTACAAGCAAACTAAATGTCCATAGACAAATAAATGGACGAATAAAAAGTGGCATAAACTACATAGAAAGGATTATTTTTCAGTCTTAAAAGAAGAGGAAACTGTGTCACATGCTACAACATAAATGAAAATTGAGGACATTATGCTAATTGAAATAAGCCAGTCACAGAAGGACAAATACTGCATGATTCCATTTTTCAAGAGGTATTTAAAGTAGTCATACTCCATAGAAGCGGAAAGAAGAATGATGGTTGCCAGAAACTGGAGGCAGGGGGAAATGGGAGGAGTCGTTTTCAGTGAACATAGTGTTTCAGTCATACAAGATGAAGATGTTGTATAGATTTGCTGTACAACGTAGATGTGGTTAATAGTACTGGTCCTGTACACTAAAACTGTTAAGAGGCTAGAGGTCTTTGTGTGTGCGTGTGTTTACTATCATTTTTTGAAAAGGCAAACTCATCTCTGGCCTATACTAGCTGTGTGACCTTAAGTTAGTTGCTTCAGCTCTCTGAACCTTCATTTCTTCATCATTACATAGTGGGGATAATAACTACACTGCAGAGAAGATTCGTCTATATAATGTACATAAAGCACTAAATCTAGAAGCAGAGGACCAAAAAAAAAAAAAAGGAAAATTGCGAGAATACATAAAACTCATCAGCATTAAAAATGTTAGCAGAAACAAACAATGAGGTACATAATGATTTAATTATATGGAGAATACCATTTAGAGGAGTTTTTGAAGAAGTTGTGATAATGATATAAAAACCAAATTAAAAAAGAAAAAGATAATTAATACTGGGAAAACAAGAAAATTGTACAAGAAAGGAAATTGAATTTTATTATACAATTTGGGTTGCAGTGAAGGACAGTCTTGTAATCAAAATAATGTAAACACTGAACACTCACTGAAAATATGGTATCACATAGTGATAATACTGAATCCTTCATCCAAATCAAAATATTTAGGTTTTTTCTCAGTTCTACAATATACATAAAATAATTTCAGAATCGCTACATCCTTACTTCTACCAGCAGAAAACATACTGAGAGTTTGAGATTTGTTTGGGCACCTCTTTGTCTTTAGACTGAGGATGTATAGTTAAAATGTTGCCTTCAAAAATTAATTGCATTAGTTCTCTATTTCTCTTCTGTGTGATTACATTACTCACTTGAAACCTAGTTATTTGTTTCTGTTTGAATTCAATTTCCCCAACTCCCATCCCTGTTTTAGTTAAAAATAAACATTAGCACACTTTCAAAATGAAAACTAGGTAAAATGCTATACTCAGAGAAACGTTACTCCCTCCTACACCTCTTCTGCTCCTTTCTATCTATCTCTCATTGTAAGTAACCAATTTCACTAGTTTTTATTTTTCCTGTATTTCTTTTTGCAAAATACACACACGTATGTACTTGCACACATTTGCACACACACACACACCCATTCTTATTTCTCCTTAGTAGTCAGAGTATTTTTATTCAACAGCAATCCTGGACAATATCTAAGAGGTACTCTATTAACACAAGAGGCCAAAGATACGGTTGTGATTCTCAAAGACAAGGGAAAAACATGCAGAAGAAAAGAGAATGCAAGGCTTCATGTGACAGAATAGTTAAACTGAAGGAATTAGGCATCTTTTCTGTTGGCCCCTGGTCACCCCTTGATGGATAATCACCCCCTGATGGATAGTTATCCCTCTACTGCTTAAGTACCTCCAGAGAGGGTTAGTGAGGCAGTTAACATGGTGGTGAAGAGCAGACACTCTGGAACGAGAGACCTACCATTGACTATGCATTGACTATGTATATCACTAAATTTCTATCAACATCGGTTACTTTACTGTAAAATACAGATAATGGTACCCTCCTTATAGGGTTGTTAAGAGGATAAAAATGCTTAGCAATGCATGAGGTATGTATGATAGCTTTCTCTCACTTTAATTATTATCAATGTCACCTTGGGGCAGCCGATTTACAGAATGTAGGGTTCACAAATAAAATACAGCACACCCAGTTAATCTTAATTTCAGATAAACAACTAATGCATTTTTAGTATAAGTAAATACAAATTTTTAGCATGTTTATACAACATTCTATTAAACATACCTATACTAAGAATCTATTTGCTATTTATCTGAAATAAAAATGTTTCTGAGTATGCATTTTTATCTGCTAATTCTGACAGCCCTACTTGAATGCAACTGAGGGATACAGGTTGTAAGTGCCAGAGCTCCTCAGAGAAGGGAGAGATCACTGTGGAGCCCGGGAGGTTTAACTGCTAGCTGAATTCGAGTTGAACTTCCTGAGGTATAGCTTCCCAAAAGATAAAATCACACTTTCATACAAATTTGAACTGAACATATTAGATACTTTAATTAACTAGAGTGCCAGGAAGATGTTAAAACAGACTCAAAGGTGAATCTGAAGAACACAGATCCAGACAAACGCAGAAGCAATTTAGCCCTACAGGACAATATTCATTGGCATTGCTGTGGATAAGAACCATTACTCTCAGTCTTCTTTAACTTCTACTTCTATTGGGGTTGTGAAATTGCTTGATCATTAGAGAGATACAAGTCCACTAGACAGGGCCCAGCACATCACTGAAAAGACAGCCAGTGATCTTTTTTGCCCATTTCCAAATCTTTTGTTATTTTATCTGTCAGTCTTTTGTAATATTTTGCTACCAGAATTCTGCACAGGAGAATGAAGCACACATGCAATACAGTTAGAAATCATACATTATTGTTTAAAATATCAGTTTGGTAGATGAGCAATGATGGGAATTGAGTAATGCCAGAAGCACAAGCTGGAATCAAGATTGCTGGGAGAAATATCAACAACCTCAGATATGCAGATGACACCACCCTTGTGGCAGAAAACAAAGAAGAACTAAAGAGCCTCTTGATGAGGCTGAAAGAGGAGAGTGAAAAAGCTGGCTTAAAACTCAACATTCAAAAAACAAAGATCATGGCATCTGGTCCTGATAGCTATGGTGAGTGGTGTCAGATTTGTGACCTCCAAGGAAGATTTAACTTCAGGACCAGGGACCAGGCTTGATCATTCAGAGTTTTTGTGTGGCAGAAGTTTTATTACAGTGAAAGCTTCTGACATAGACATCAGATGGGGGACGGAGAGTGTCCCACTCACTAGTCTTGGACTGCAAGATCAAACCAGTCAATCCTAAAGGAAATCAGTCCTGAATCTTCATTGGAAGGACTGATTCTGAAGCTGAAACTCCAATATTTTGGCCACCTGATGTGAAGAACTGACTCATTAGAAAAGATCCTGATACTGGGAAAGATTGAGGACAGGAGGAGAAGGGGACGACAGAGGATGAGATGGTTGGATGGCATTACCAACTTGATGGACATGAGTTTGAGCATGATTTCTCCCTTCTTTGAGGAGCTCTGGTACTTACAACCTGTATTCCTCAGTTGCACTCAAGTAAGGCTGTCAGAATTAGCAGATAAAAATACAGCATACCCAGAAACATTTTTATTTCAGATAAACAGCAAATAGATTCTTAGTATGCTGCTAAGTCACTTCAGTCGTGTCCGACTCTGTGCGAACCCATAGACGACAGCCCACCAGGCTCTGCCGTCCCTGGGATTCTCCAGGCAAGAACACTGTATGGGTAGGTTTAATAGAATGTTATATAAACATACTAAAAATTTGTATTCACTTATACTAAAAATGCATTAGTTGCTTACCTGAAATTAAAATTGACTGGGTGTCCTGTATTTTATTTGCAAACCCTACATTCAGGGAATTGGCTGCCCCAAGGTGGCATTGATAGTTGACAACACTATGCCAAGTGAAATGAGGCAGACATAGGAGGACATGTATTTTCTGATTACACTTAGAAAAGGTACCCAGAAGAGTTGAATTCATAGAGCAGGAAGTAGAACAAGTGGTATCAAGGGGCTGAGGAGAGGGGGAATGAGAGGTTATTGTTTAATGGGCTCAGAGTTTCAGTTTGGATTGATGAAAAAGTTCTGGGAATGGATGATAGTGATGGTTGCAGAACCTTGCAAATGTACTCAATGTCACAGAATTGTACACTTGAAAATGGTTAAAATGGAAAGTTTTATGTTACGTATACTTTACCACAAACTATTTCTGAATACAATCTGCCCTTTAGTCCAGAACAATAAGACAACAACTAGGATGGTTGTGATGTCTGATTTACATGAGATATTTTTCCTCCTGCAGTCTCACTATTACCTAGAGGATCAAGATATTGGTGACTCACTGAGCTATTATATAAAGTAACTAATACTTAAAAAAAGGACTGCCTTGCTCATTGCTCTGTGAGACTAGCGGACAGTCAACTCTGGGAGACCAGCTGATGGCAAAAGGACTAGAATGGATAACTGTGCCCCCAGAGAAGCAGACTCTCATTTTGCCAATAGCTTCAACCTCCCCACCACTTCCCATCTGTCCAGAGTTGCTAATGAGTGGCAAAATTGACTGCTCTCACCTCCTCTCGCAGCAAGACTTCGCCTCTAGTGGAAGTGCTAATGAGCCCTGGCACTGCCTCAGCTGGAGACTCAGGTGGAGAAGTAAGAGTCCTGAATAATCCACTCACTGTTGCAGAATATTCCAGAACCAGCTATCAAAGGAGAGCAACCACCCTCTCCCCAGCTTCTCCTGCTGGCTCAGAAGTCTCCAGATTCTGCTTTTTGTACTAGCGTCAACAGAGCTACCTCATTGTGTCAGCCCTCACACCTTCAACAAGCCCAGACCAGACAGGGACTCAGCAACAAGATTTATTTGGCCACTGGCCCCTCAGGGAGCAGAGAGCACTGACTCCAGGAGCCCACCCCTGGATGGGGTCTCCTTTACCACTTTTCATCCTATTTCCACAGCAGATTGGACACTGACTGAAACGCTGAGCAGCCTGGACACACAGAGGATGCAGGAAATGTCCTTCATCCAAAAACCTGATTTCAAACTGGGAAGTTCGGAGATGCCCGCAGGAAGAGGTAGACTGATGGTCCACTGATGCACTGATGTCTGTGTGCTGGTATGTATGTGGAAGCACTTTGAGAAAGACGTGAAAGGACGCACTCCAGGCTGGGACAGACTTCACCACAAGGTGATGATGGGTCAGGTGGCGGCAGGGACCCAGCTGTCAAATGGCAGCTTCCTCCCTGTCTGCTTTGTAAAAACAAGCATGGGTAACTTTTGTATTAAAAAAAATTTCAATGAAGTGAAAGAGAATAAACAATCTAGGGTTTTCCTGGTTGAACAACAGTATTTCATATTCTGCAGAACTCTTCATTTTACAGTGGAGATCAATCACTTCCAGTCTCCTGAGAGCCTGAACCACAAATATAGATGGGTTTGCCCCTTCCTAGATAATAAGAGATGCAGAGTACATCATGAGAAACGCTGGGCTGGAAGAAGCACAAGCTGGAATCAAGATTGCCGGGAGAATTATCAATAACCTCAGATATGCAGATGACACCATCCTTATGGCAGAAAGTGAAGAGGAACTCAAAAGCCTCTTGATGAAAGTGAAAGAGGAGAGTGAAAAAGTTGGCTTAAAGCTCAACATTCAGAAAACTAAGATCATGGCATATGGTCCCATCACTTTATGGCAAATAGATGGGGAAACAGTGGAAACAGTGTCAGACTTTATTTTGGGGGGCTCCAAAATCAGTGCAGATGGTGATTGCAGCCATGAAATTAAAAGACACTTACTCCTTGGAAGGAAAGTTATGACTAACCTAGATAGTATATTCAAAATCAGAGACATTACTTTGCCAACAAAGGTCTGTCTAGTCAAGGCTATGGTTTTTCCAGTAGTCATGTATGGATGTGAGAATTGGACTGTGAAGAAAGCTGAGTGCTGAAGAATTGATACTTTTGAACTATGGTGTTGGAGAAAACTCTTTTTTTTTTTTTTTTTAGAGTCCCTTGGACTGCAAGGAGATCCAACCAGTCCATTCTAAAGGAGATCAGTCCTGGGTGTTCATTGGAAGGACTGATGCTAAAGCTGAAACTCCAATACTTTTGGCCACCTTATGTGAAGAGTTGACTCTTTGGAAAAGACCCTGATGCAGGAGGGATTGGGGGCAGGAGGAGAAGGGGACGCCAGAGGATGAGATGGCTGGATGGCATCACCAACTCAGTGGACGTGAGTTTGAGTGAACTCCGGGAGTTGGTGATGGACAGGGAGGCCTGGTGTGCTGCGATTCATGGGGTCGCAAAGAGTCAGACACGACTGAGGGACTGACCTGAACTGAGATAATAAGAGAGAATGAATTCCAAAAGAAAATTGGTTATTTCACGACCACCCAAGGCCCTGGTTATCTAATAAGAGGGTGTTGGAGATAGGAAGCCTGAATGGCTTAGAAAGTAAGATGTGTGGCCCATGGTTACAGCCCCCACTTGGCCTGGTCTGTCAGCCCAGAGGCATCGCAAGGACACTGAGTTCACTGGCGCAATAACCCTGGCAGTTACTGATGTAGTTAAGTTGCTGTGGCCTTTTGCAGCCACTTTATAGCTGGAAGGCACACTGGGAGCCAGCAACGACTTAAGCTTGGTTCACTCTGAGGAAGCAAAGTGCATGTGCTAAAGTTTCCCTTGCCTGGGGCTCCCAGTACCTGAAGACACAGCTTCAGAATTTGCTATAAATTTAGCTATAAACCAAACCATGCACCACCTATATTTTGCTGTGGAGCCCATCTTCTCTGGCCTGCTGGAATCTCATAGCCCATCTTAAGCTTTCCTAGTATATGAACTTCATGAAATTCTGCAGGGAGAAATAATCATCAGAAAAGTAATCTTTGTAACAGAAAATTTTACAACTTAGGGAAGAAACTCATGAATGTTGTTGGATAAAGCATCATTTTATTCAAGTATGACAACAAATGCAAACATTAAAATAAAACCTATACCTTCTGTCACATTGCTCTAGAGAGTCTTGGGTCAAACTGTGCCTCTTAGAGTAGAACATAATTGTAGAAAGTGAAAAGGAACTAAAGAACCTCTTGATGGAGGTGAAAGAGGAGAATAAAAAGCTAGCTTAAAACTCTACATTCAAAAAACTAAGATCATGTTATCCAGTCCCATCACTTCATGGCAAATAGATGGGAACAGTGGCACATTTCATTTTCTTGGGCTCCAAAATCAATACAGACAGTGGCTGTAGCCACAAAATTAAAAGACACTTGCTCTTTGGAAGAATAGCTATGACAAACCTAGACAGTGTATTAAAAAGCAGAGACATTACTGTGCCAACAAAGCTCTATATATTTAAAGCCATGATTTTTTCAGTAGTCATGTACAGATGTGAGAGTTGGACCATAAAGAAGACTGATCACTGAAGAATTAATGCTTTCGAACTGTGGTGCTGGAGAAGACTCTTGAGAGTCCCTTGGAATGCAAGGAGGTCAAACCAGTCAATCCTAAAGGAAATCAACTCTGAATATTCATTGGAAGGACAGGTGCTGAAGCTGAAGCTCCAATCCTTTGACCACCTGATGCAAAAAGCTGACTCACTGGAAAAGACCCTGGTGCTGGGAAAGATTGAGGGCAGGAGGAGAAGGGGGCAGCAGAGGATGAGATGGTTGGATGGCATCACTGACTCAGTGGACATGAGTTTGAGCAAGCTTTGGGAGATAGTGAAGGACAGGGAAGCCTGGCATGCTGCATTTCATGGAGATGCAGAGTCTGACATGACTGAGCGACTGAACAACAATAACAGAGGAGAACAGCAACATCAGTTTTGTGATATAAAGTCAACCCTGTTTCCCAACAGCAATACCAAAGGGATCCTGCCATAGATGTTAGATCAAGAAGACAAAGGATGAAAAAAGAAAAATCAGGGACCCAAGGACAGAGAAAAGTTGGTTCAATTGTATATAACAAGAGATTAACTTGATATAACAGAAGATCCTACCTGAGGGAAAAATTATCAACTGTGGACTGGACCACTAAGAACCATCAGAGACCCTCTTCTTCTTGGCATTTAAGATATTCCTTCTGTGCTGCTGTAGATCACTCCTTCCCTGTAGGAATGAAAGGTACTGGGGCTTTAACAACACTTCCTGTTTTGGTCCCTAGGACTGTCTAGCTTTCTGGCTTTCTAGAATTCATCTTCTTTTTGTCATCAGTGATTTGAATATGGCATTGGCTTTCTACACAGGGCAATGTATGCTCTGTCCTGCTCTGAAGATTTAAGAGAGGATACGGATTCCTCAGCATTCCAAGAAAGTCTCATGATTTATTTTATCTCCATCCACAGGGATGAGTTACCAAGGTGGTATATTCAAATTTATCATTCCCTTTCCAACTTTCCCCCAAAATATATTTTTGCCCCTTGTAACCTGCTTGGCCTGACATCACATGTTGAATGAGTCAGAGCTGTCTCACTTAAATGCAGCTGACACTAAAATTGTGTTATTGATTTCTGATGCTCTCTTTACTTTTCCTCGGTGTTTGTAAAAGTTGGTTCAACTAGCATTATTCTAAATATGTAATGCTGGCATTAGCCCTGTCTCTCTCCCCACTCACCTAACTTACCGTCATTTATTGGAGTCATTTTTACGTCAAAATATTTTTTTTTAAGATTTCAAATAATGGATTTTTCCATTCCAAAATAGTTCCAAATGTCATCTAGCTGTTTTTTTTTTTTTGGTCATAATAGAACACATCCATGCTGATATGGTGTATTCCTCCTGACATATGTAGGGTAATAGTAAACCAGTGTTGAAAGTATATAGGTTTGAGCATTGAAAGACCTGTTGAAATCCTGGCTCCATTCCTTATTATCTGCATGATTTTAGGCAAGTTTTTCAGCTTCTTTGGGCATCAGTTTCCTCATTTACAAATTGAGCTTTTGGCATTTGTTGCACAGGATTTTGTGAAGCTCCGATGAGGTTATGTAGATAGAGGTGATTTGTTAATATTGATCCTACTACTCTGACACTCCCACTCAGCTCTCTTATATTGGAGACACACCCAAAAAGGGCAGGATGGTCTTATGGAGGAGACCGTGAGAGAGACCAGGATGTGAAAAAGGCTATGATGTCTGCTTCTTTGTCTCCAGGCAATGTCATCTCATCCTTCAAAACCCAGCCTAAAAAAATCACCTGCTGTGAAGGTACCCTTGAATTCTCAAGATCAACATGGACTTGCCTTTCTTTCTTCTCCAATAGTATCTACTGTAAATTTTCTCTCCAGCTCTGTGACATAGGTGCCAGAAACCCACAACCCCTACAGAATACAACAGCTAGGAAATTACCACTTTATTTGAAAATATAGATTGAATAATGGAGGTTATAAGTGATTCCCTGACACTATTTATTACATTCACTAAAATAGAATAATAAAGATGGGATATTAGATAAACAGAGTATTAATAACATTCTGCATTAATAGTAATATACAGTTTATGATTAATATATATTTACGAGAAAAATCTTTATAAAACTTTATTGGAGTATGGTTGCTTTACAAAGTTGTGTTTGTTTCTCCTGTTAATATTACAAATAGCTAAGGAAAGAAGAGAAGCAAAAGACAAAGTAGAGAGGGAAAGATATACCCAACTGAATGCAGAGTTCCAGAGACTAGCAAGCAGAGAAAAGAAAGCCTTCTTAGTGAACAAGGCAAAGGAATAGAGGAAACAGTAGAATGGGAAAGACTAGAGATCTCTTTAAGAAAACGATACCAAGGGAACATTTCATGCAAAGATGGGCACAATAAAGGACAGAAATAGCAAGTACCTAACAGAAGAAGAAAAGATTAAGAAGCGGTAGCAAGAATATACAGAAGAACTATAAAAACAGGTCTTAATGACCTGGATAAGCACTATGGTGTGGTCACTCTCCTAGAGCCAGACATTCTGGAGAGTGAAGTCAGGTGGGCCTTAGGAAGCATTACTACAAACAAAGCTAGTGGAGGTGATGGAATTCCAACTGAACTATTTCAAATCCTAAAAGATGATGCTATTAAAGTGCTGTACTCAATATGCCAGCAAATTTGGAAAACTCAACAATGGCCACAGGACTGGAAAAGATCCAAAACGTTCTTTGGGTCCAATCCCAAAGAAAGGCAATGCCAAAGAATGTTCAAACTACTGCACAATTGGGCTTATTTCACATGCTAGCAGGTGATGTTCAAAATCTTTCAAGACAGGCTTCAAGTGTACATGAACTGAGAATTTCCAGAAGAACAACTGGATTTAGAAAAGACAGAGGAACCAGAGATCAAACATTTACTGGATCATAGAAAAAGCAAGAGAATTCCAGAGAAACATCTTCTTCCACTTCATTGATTATGCTAAAGCCTTTGACCATGTGGATCACAACAAACTGTGGAAAATTCTGAAAGAGATGGGAATACCAGACCATCTTACCTGCCTCCTGAGAAATATGTATGCAGGAGGCAAGAAGCAACAGTTAGAATTGGACATGGAAAAATGGACTGGTTCAAATTGGGAAAGGAGTACATTAATATTAGCATCCTGCTTATTTAACTTATATGCAGAATGATTCTCCAGGCCAGAATACTGGAGTGGGTTGCCTTTCCCTTCCCCAAGGGATCTTCCCAACTCAGGAATTGAACCCAAGTCTCCCTCATGGTGGTGTTTTCTTTACCAGCTGAGCCACCAGGGAAGCCCATATAGAAGAGTGCATCATGTGAAATGCTGAGCTGGATGAATCACAAGCTGGAATCAAGATTGCTGGGAGAAATATCAGCAACCTCAGATATGCATATGATACCACTCTAATGCAGAAAGTGAAGAGGAACTAAAGAGCCTCTTGACAAAGGTGAAAGAGGAGAGTGAAAGAGCTGACTTAAAACTCAATATTCAAAAAACAAAGACCATGGCATCCAGTCCCATCATTTCATGGCAAATAAATGGGGAAAAAGTGGAAACAGTGGCAGAGTTTATTTTGGGGGGCTCCAAAATCACCGTGGTTGGTGACTGCAGCCATGAAATTAAAAGTCACTTGCCAACAAAGGTCTATCTAGTCAAAGCTATGGTTTTTCCAATAGTCATGTGCAGACATGAGAGTTGGACCATAAAGAAAGCTGAGCAACAAAGAATTGATGCCTTTAAATCCTGGTGCTAGAGAAAACTCTTGAGAGTCCCTTGGACAGCAAGCAGATCAAACCAGTCAATCCTTAAGGAAATCAACCCTGAATATTCATTGGCAGGACTGATGCTGAAGCTGAAGCTCCAATCCTTTGGCCACCTGACGCATAGAACCAATTCATTAGAAGAGACCCTGATGCTGGGAAAGATTGAAGGCAGGAGAAGGGGTCGACAGAGGATGACATGGTTGGATGGCATCACCAACATTGGTTGGATGAGTTTGAGCAAGCCCGGGGAGACAGTGAAGGACGGGGAAGCCTTGCATGCTGCAGTACTGCTGCTGCTGCTAAGTCGCTTCAGTCGTGTCCGACTCTGTGCGACCCCATAGACGGCAGCCACCAGGCTCCCCCGTCCCTGGGATTCTCCAGGCAAGAACACTGGAGTGGGTTGCCATTTCCTTCTCCAATGCAGGAAAGTGAAAAGTGAAAGTGAAGTCGCTCAGTCGTGTCCAACTCTTCGAGACCCCATGGACTGCAGCCTACCAGGCTCCTCCATCCATGGGATATTCCAGGCAAGAGTTCTGGAGTGGGGTGCCATTGCCTTCTCCAATGCTGCAGTACATGGGGTGGCAAAAAGTCAAAGTAACTAAACAACAGTTTCTCCTGTACAGCAAAGTGAATCAGCTATACACACATATATATCCCCTTTATTTTGGATTTCCTTCCCATTTAGGTCACCACAGAGCACTGAGTAGAGTTTCTTCTGTTGTACAGTATGTTCTCACTAGTTATCTATTTTATACATAGTATCAATAGTGTATATAGGTCAATCCCAATCTCCCACTTCATTCCACCACCGCCCCTTCCTACTTGGTATCCATAAGTTTGTTCTCTGCCTCTGTGTCTCTATTTCTACTTTGTAAATAAAATCATATATGCCATTTTTTTTCAGATTCCATATATATGTGTTAATATTACAATAATTGTTTTTAAGAGAGAAATCTTTAAGCTCTCTTTTCCTTGGCTGTTTCAATGAAACCCTTAAAAGTGAAAATTTTACTTTCTCATAGATATTTTTCCCAATAAAAAGGATTCTCTTCTGTGTTTGCTTTGCTACCCAAATGTTCAAAGCCTTTCTGATTTTATATATTGAAATTTTTGGCTCTTAACTTCCAGATCTCATTAATTCAAAATAGCTTGGAGGGCTGGGAAGCTTGACTACATAGAAGTATCTCAACTTCCTCACTCTTACAGAAGGCTAAAGCCTTTGCTCTGTCCGTGATCACTTCATGCACTTCCTTTCTGATCACCAGTCTGGTAAACATCTGCACTTCTCTCTCTCCTGACAGAGGCTCCCAGTGTCTCTGCTCTCTCTCCCAACGTTGCAATAAAAATGTCTCCATTTTAGCTTCACCATTCACAATATCTCCCTTGTTTGCACTCATCCTCAAGCTCTATCCTCCCTACTTCCTGAGTCTAAATTACCTCAAATGGGAATGATTTAATGCATAGATACTGGAGCTGGAATTCTAATCACCTCTTTAGTGTCTGTCTCTACCATGGACTATGAGCTTCTTGAGGGCATTTTCTCATGTACTATTTTGTCTTTTGCATCAAGTACGGATTCTGATGCATGTGAAGCCATTGATTCACACTGAGGGGACGCATCCTTGCTAACACACCACTTTTGAGCTCTGCTCTACTTGTCAGCTTCACGCAGATAAGGTGAACTTTCTTGAATGTCCTCTTCCCAATTATAACTTTAGTTTCTAAATTAGAAAACTGTAAAAAAAAAAAAAAAAAAAAAGAGCTACATAAGGGCAAAGAAGACAGAGGAGCTAAAGAACAGTTTACTGGGACTTCCACTTGTGGTCCAGCGGTTAAGCATCCGCCTTGTAATGCAGGGGATGTTGGTTCGATCCCTGGTCAGGCAACTAAAATCCCACATGCTGCAGAGCAACTGAGTCTGAGTGCTGTAACTAGAGAGTTAGTGCTCTGCGACGAAAGACCCTGCATGATGTGACAAGAGATCCTGAGTGTTGTGACCAACACAGACAGATAAATGAAATTAAAAAAAAAAAAAAAAAAAAAACAGTTCTACCTATAGAACAGCTAAAGGTGGGAGGGGTAGGTGGAAAACCAGGTTGGCAGGGAGTCTTTGTAGAGCAACACAAGACGTTGGGAAAGGCTTGGTACACTTGAGGGGAAAACTCCAGGAATGTGCCACATGTCTTCTGCTACCTGCTCTCACAGTGAGGACTGTCTGGGATTTTGACCCTTCTGCAGGCTGACCTAGTCATACTGGATGCGTGGGATGTGGCCTGTGTATGGGACTGGGAGCCCAGGATCAATGTGTCTGCACAGATAGTACTGTCACCTCCCTCCCTGACCCTTCTTAAAGGTCCAGTCTTACAGCTTCTTGTGAAGCCATTAATATTAGAGTTCACTCTGAGCTCTGATTTACCCTCAGTTTGGGTACTCTCCCGGGCTGCCCAGTGCCAAGGCAGGCACAATTACAACTCTCTGCTCAGCATGAATGCACTCTGAGGGTGGGAGCAGACTGTCTTTATAGGAACTAAGCAGTACTCTAATACTCTTTGTCCTGCACATGAAAAAGAGGAAAAAAGCTCAAAGAAGCCAAGTTTTGGGGGCAGAGACGCCAATGCCATTCCACCACTAGGACTAGGCTTTGTTAGTACAGGGCTGGTATGCTGGGGAGGGGGGACAGACGTACTGAGACTCTTGGCACTGGGGACAATGGACACCAAGCATTCAAAGAGAAATCGCTTATCGTCACTATCACAGGTCCTGAAAACCTCGTGGTTCACCATTGCAAACTTGTGGGTATTTTCACAACAGAATTAACATACAGAGTCATGTTAGTCAAAGGTCCTAGAAAAATAGTAACGTACCACAGATTATAGTTACTCCAAGACCATGTCAAAACACTGGATATTGTTTTCTGAGAGTCAGCTTACTGAAACAGCTGGCTTGATTCTTTTTTTTTAAACTAATAAACTATTTTTATGGCAGTTTTAAATTTACAGAAAATAAAGTTTTCCATTCCCCATTTCCCTACACAAAGCTTCTGCCAAATTACTAACAGTGTGTCCCATGTGTTACAATTGATGAGTCATTGTGATACATTGAGTTCAGTTCAGTGGCTCAGTCGTGTCTGACTCTTTGTGACCCTATGGACTGCCCCACGCCAGCCTTCCCTGTCCATCACCAACTCCCGGAGCTTACTCAAACTCATGTCCATCTAGTTGGTGATTCCATCCAACCATCTCATCTTGTCATCCCCTTCTCCTCCTGCCTTCAATCTTTCCCAGCATCAGGGTCTTTTCTAATGAGTCAGCTCTTCAGATCATGTGGCCAAAGTATTGGAGCTTCAGCTTTAGCATCAGTCCTTCCAATGAATATGCAGGACTGATTTCCTTTAGGATTGACTGGTTTGATCTCCTTGCAGTCCAAGGGACTCTCAAGAGTCTTCTCCAACACCACAGTTCAAAAGCATCAATTCTTCGGCGCTCAACTTTTATAGTCCAACTCTCATGTCCGTACATGACTACTGGAAAAACCATAGCTTTGACTACACAGATCTTTGTTGGCAAAGTAATGTCTCTGCTTTTATATATGCTGTCTAGGTTGGTCATAGCTATTCTTCCAAGGAGCAATCGTCTTTTAATTTCACATCTGCAGTCACCATCTGCAGTGATTTTGGAGTACAAAAAAATTAAGTCTGTCACTGTTTCCATTGTTTTTCCATCTATTTGTCATGAAGTGATGGGACTGGATGCCATGATCTTAGTTTTTTGAATGCTGAGTTTTAAGCTAACTTTTTCTCTCTCCTCTTTCACTTTCATCAAGAGGCTCTTTAGTTCTTCTTTGCTATTTACTATTATATATTTATGTTTATTATAGTTACAGACTTATATATTATTAATTTTTATCATTATATTGGGGTTTCCCTAGTGGCTCAGTGATAAAGAACCCGCCTGCAATGCAGGAGACACAGGAGACCCAAGTTCAATCCCTGGTTCACGAAGATACCCTGGAAGAGGGCAGGGCAACCCACTCCAGTATTCTTGCCGGAGAATCCCGTGGACAGAGGAGCCTGGCAGGCTGTGGTCCATGGGGTCACAAAGAGTCAGACACAACTGAAGCGACTAAGCACAAGCATCATTAGACTAATTAAGGTCCATAGTTCACATCGATTCTCTTTGTACTGCACATTCTATGGGTTTGACAAATGTATGATGTCATGTATCCACCCTTACAATATCTTACAGAATAGTTTCATCGCCCTAAATATCCCCTGTGCTCCATCTGTACATCTCTCCCCAGCCCTGGGCAACTGTTGATTTTTTTTTTTTTTTACTGTCTCCATAGTCTGCTTTTTCAGTCATAGGGCTTCCCTGGTGGTCCAGTGGTTAAGAATCCACCTTGTAATGCAGTGGACACTGTTTCAGTCTCTGGTCTGGGAAGATCCCACATGCCGTGGGGCAACTAAGCCCTCGAGCTACAACTACTGAGCCCACACGCAGCAGCTACTGAAGCCCGAGTACCCCAGAGCCTGTGCTCCACAACAAGAGAAGCCATGGCAATGAGAAGCCTGTACGAGTCATCTGGAGAGTACTCCCACTCCCTGCAACTAGAGAAAGCCTGCATACAGCAACAAAGACCCAGCATGAGTAAAAAACAAAACAAATATTAAGAAAAGAATGTCAATCGTATAGTCTGTAGACTTTGCATAGTCATTTTTCACTTAGCAATATTCATCTAATTTTCCTCCATGTCCTTTTGTGCCCTGATCACCCATCCCTTTTTATTTTTGAGTAATATTTCATTACATGAATGTATCAGTTTGTTTATACACTTACCTATTGAAGGACATCTTGGCTGCTTCCAAATTTTGATAGTTATGAATAGAGCTGCTATAAACATCTGTGTGCAGACTTTTGTGTGGACATAGTCTTTAACTCTTTTGGGTAAATACGGAGGTGCTCTATTGCAGGATTGTATGGTAAGAGAATGTTGAATTTTGTAAGAAACTGCCAAACTGTCTTCCAGAGGGGCTGTGCCACTTTGCATTCTACCAGCAGTGAATGAGAGTTCTGTTGCTCCACATCTTTGTCCGCGTTTGGTGTTGTCAGTGTTTTGTATTTTAGCCATTCTGATAGGTGGGTAATGATATCTCATGATAATTTTAATTTGCAATTCCCTAATGACATATGCGAAGAGTTGACTCATTGGAAAAGACCCTGATGCTGGGAGGGATTGGGGGCAGGAGGAGAAGGAGGCGACAGAAGATGAGATGGCTGGATGGCATCACCGACTCGATGCATATGAGTTTGGGTTAACTCCAGGAGTTGGTGATGGACAGGGAGGCCTGGCGTGCTGCGATTCATGGGGTTGCAAAGAGTCGGACAGGACTGAATGACTGAAATGAACTGAACTGAACTGAATGACATATGATGGTGAGCATCTTTTCATATGCTTATTTGCCATCTGTCTATCCTCTTTGGTGAGATGTTTAGAAATTTTACTAATTGACTCTTTTTTGTTTAATTGATATTTTAACTGAATGAGCTAACTGGCAGAATTGCTTAGATGTTGCCTCCTTAGAGAGAGGAATTTTCAGCAACTGTGGCAAATGATTGTTTTAGAATAGGGCATTAAAAACAGACCCAATTTATACAGATATGGTTTTTGCTTTGTTTTTTAGTAACTATAAAACACCCAAAACTAGTTTTTCCTAGAATTAATCAAGAAATAAATATTTCTTTTTCTTAGGGAACTCTTCTACAATGTTGGTAAGAATGTAAGTTGGTGCAGCCACTTTAGAAAACAGTATAACATTCTTCAATTATATTGCCATGTAATCCAGCAGTCTTACTCCTGAGCATACATATAGATAAAACTATAATTCAAAAAGATACACTCACCCCCTATGTTCATAGCAGAATTATTCACAATACGTAAGACATGGGACAAGCCTAAATGCCCACCAACAAATGAATGGATAAAGAAGCTGCTTCTTTTATTTTCTTTTTTGGCCAGTAGTATATTTCTTTAGAGTTGAACACAGCTTAGTGACTAAACCACCACCACCCTATTTCTTTATAGAACTGCCCGTGTAAGATCTTTGCCTATGACAGGTGGCTAGTGTTTTGTCCTTTGTGGCTTCCTGCAAGGGGAGAGGTGACCATAGTTGGTAGGGTTGGTGTTGCATCCCTGACATAGGATATAAATGATCTTCAGAGAACATCCTCCACAGTAGGATACCCTAAAGCAAGAACCCTAAAGCAAGAAGGCTCTACCTTACAAGGGTCTACAGGGTGGATTCATTATTTGGAATGACTATAATCTGTGCTCCATAGACTTTGAACATTGGACTTATATCTAGAGAATTCACCATCTAATAATAAGTGCACACATCAAATAAAGCCCTTTTTTGTTCCCAATTTATTTGCCCCCTTACTCCAACCCTAGAGGCAATAAAATGAGTGAGGAGAAAATGAGGTGGCTGGCCTGTCAGTGGGGAAGCAGTGAAGAAGCCAGCTATGCTGCCTTTCACCACTGCACGTTTCTGACCTTGAGTTAAGTCTACAATTGGGAATGAAGACTAAAGTTTTGACTTTAGCCAGAATTGGACCACTCATATCTCAAAATGCCCAGAAAAAGCATTGAGATCTAGAGAGTTCATCCAGGGATGGGCATGAATGGTCTAGCAGTAGAGGAAAGAAAATAAAATTGGTTTTTGATTATACCCTACAGAATCCACATGTTAGTTTCCTCAGGCTGCTATAACAGACATCCAAAATCAATGTGCAGGCAGGACCATGCTTGCTCTGAAGCATCCGGAGGCAGATCCTTCCTTTCCTCTTTCGGTTTTGGGTAGTCCCAGAGGCTCCTTGGCTTGTGGCAGCAGAGCTCCAGTCTGTCTCCATCTTCATGTGGCATCTTTCCTCTGGGTCTGCATGTCTCTAGTCTTCACATGGTGTTCTCCCTGCATTTCATGTCCAATTTCCCTCTTCTTATAAGGAGGCAGTCATATCAGATTAAAGTCTATTCTAATGACCTCCTTAATAATCTAATCTAATAACCTAACCTAATAACCTCAGATATGCAGATGACACCACCCTTATGGCAGAAAGTGAAGAGGAACTAAAAAGCCTCTTGATGAAAGTGAAAGAGGAGAGTGAAAAAGTTGGCTTAAAGCTCAACATTCAGAAAACGAAGATCATGGCATCTGGTCCCATCACTTCATGGGAAATAGATGGGGAAACAGTGGAAACAGTGTCAGACTTTATTTTTTTGGGCTCCAAAATCACTGCAGATGGTGACTGCAGCCATGAAATTAAAAGACACTTACTCCTTGGAAGGAAAGTTATGACCAACCTAGATAGCATATTCAAAAGCAGAGACATTACTTTGCCAGCAAAGGTCCATCTAGTCAAGGCTATGGTTTTTCCAGTGGTCATGTATGGATGTGAGAGTTGGACTGTGAAGAAGGCTGAGCACCAAAGAATTGATGCTTTTGAACTGTGGTGTTGGAGAAGACTCTTGAGAGTCCCTGGGACTGCAAGGAGATCCAACCAGTCCATTCTGATGGAGATCATCCCTGGGATTTCTTTGGAAGGAATGATGCTAAAGCTGAAACTCCAGTACTTTGGCCACCTCATGCGAAGAATTGACTCATTGGAAAAGACTCTGATGCTGGGAGGGATTGGGGGCAGGAGGAGAAGGGGACGACAGAGGATGAGATGGCTGGATGGCATCACCGACTCGATGGACGTGGGTTTGAGTGAACTCCAGGAGTTGGTGATGGACAGTGAGGCCTGGCGTGCTGTGATTCATGGGGTTGCAGAGTCAGACACGACTGAGCGACTGAACTGACTGACTGAACTAATGACCTCCTTGGAACATGATTAAATCTGCAAAGACCCTGTTTTCAAATAAGGTCAGATTCACAGGTATTAGGGAATTAGGAGTTCAGTTTCTTTCTTTTTTTTTTTTTTTTCGGTAGGAGGACACAATTCTACCTGTAACAGTCCACCATGTCAACAAATAGACTCTGCCTGTGCTGATTTCTGAAGCCATGTCCATGTGATTGGGCTGTGTTTTCTCTGGCAAAGGGGCTCGCTTTTTCATTCTCCTTTCCTCTAGCCCTTCCTCTTCTGCCTCTCAGTCTGTTTTCTGCATGACTGAGAGTAGGCAGGGCAGAGATTACTCTGATTTTCAGTATCAAGACCATGGCAACATTTCATGTCCATGGGGCCCTAATAAGTGCTTTTTGGTTGTGTTACATGTATTATACACACACACATGTGTGGTATCCCTAAAATCCTCATAGTAAATCAGGTAAGTGAGCATGGGAACGCCAGCCTGAGGGTAGGATCAGACACAATTCTAAAATTTTACCACCTACACTGCACAATATCAGAATGCTATTGAGCAAATATTATGTTCTTTGGGAAAAATTTTTTTTTAATCATAAAAATATTTTAAAAGTAACATTTCCAAATTGCAGAGCCATCTTTCTGAGAAAAAGAAAGGGAAGAAATTTCTTCCCTCCAGAAAGTCCTCTGACAAGGTTTTGAATGATGGGCCAAGGAAGTTAAAGGGAAAGGGGTGTTAAAAGTAAAATCTCAGCACTTGTCTCCTGGAAACTGACTGTGTGCTGGGAACCACACTGAGCTTCTTCCTCCAAAACCGGGATGGTCGGGGAAGACACAGAAAACAAATCATTGAGGGCATGACTTGAGTGCAAAAATTAAAATTGGCAATCATTTTAGTTTGCAATTTTACCATTGAAAGGAATCAAAAACTGTTACCAACGTTGGAATTTTTGAGATGATGTGTACTGAACCCAGACACTGGAGTGAAAAGGGCATGGAGAAGGAATTACCTTGCTGAACTTAGAGACAGTATCTCCCTTCTGACAAGCGTACTATCTTCCAGACTTCCCACAGCATCCAGCATTAATTTTCAAGCTCATTTGCAGTTTTAAAAACTCTTCATTTCCTCCCAGGTTCAATTCATCCATCTGTCCCTCTATTTATAAATCTACACATCAAGAGGGCTTGGGTTTAGGGACTTCTCTAGTGGTCCAGTGGCTAAGATTCTTAGCTCTCAACGCAGGGGCATGCATGCATGCTAAGTCGTTTCAGTCGTGTCCAACTCTCTGTGACCCTGTGGACTGTAGCCTGCCAGGCTCCTCTGCCATGGGATTCTCCAGACAACAATACTGGAGTGGGTGACCATGTCCTGCTCTAGGCGATCTTCTCGACCCAGGGATTGAACCCACATCTCCCGTATTTCCTGCACTGGCTCACGGGTTCTTTCTCACTAGCGCCTCATGGGAAGCCCAATGCAGTGGACCTGGGCTCAAACCCTGGTCTGGGAACTAGATCCCACATGCCCCAGCTGAGTCCTAGCAGAAAGGAGAGGGCACAGTTTTCCTTGTGTCTCCTTTTTCTCAATTGCCTCCAGCTCAAGATAATCCTTATGCCAGAGTGACATGTTTTGGGGTGACATACTCTGACCCTCTTCGATGCGCATCACATTTTGGTGTAATGCTTATTCAACAATAAAACTTTTGTTTTCTTTGTTTTGTTTCTGCTACTCTTGTAGAGGGGTTTTCCGGGTTAAGAGGACATGTTGTTTGTTTTATATTTCCCCAATGCTATCCAATAAAATGCTATTAAATACTTGCTCTGTGCCAGGCAGTCTTCCTTCTCATTGTAGCAGAGAGTTGGGAGTACCATGGGGGAATAACTTCAGCTCTTATTTTAGCCAGTCTCTGATGGACAATGATCGGCTTGCTTTTCAGAGAGCAAATGTTATAAGGGGTCACTATCTCTTATTATCCTTGTAATGAAACTATTCCCATTAGTTTAGTTTAATGATTCCTCCTCAGTAATTCTAGTTAATGTTTACTAAGTGCTTGTTATGCACCTGCCACTGTGCTGTGCATTTACCCATGTTATCTTATTTAATCTTCACTAAGGCAATGGCACTCAACTCCAGTACTTTTGCCTGGAAAATCCCATGGACAGAGGAGGCTGGTAGGCTGCAGTCCATGGGGTCGCTCAGAGTCGGACACGACTGAGCGACTTCACTTTCACTTTTCACTTTCATGCATTGGAGAAGGAAATGGCAACCCACTCCAGTGTTCTTGCCTGGAGAATCCCAGGGACCCGGGAGCCTGGTAGGCTGCCGTCTCAGGGGTCGCACAGAGTCAGACACGACTGAAGCGACTTAGCAGCAGCAGCAGCATCATCCTATAAAGTGGGTATTATAATTCTCACCATTTCATGTATGTGGAAACTAACGAGAGCAGATTAAATGACTTGCTCATGGTCACAACGGTGATGGAGCTGAGATTCAAACGAAGAACCGTCAGGCTCTCAGCGTCTGCTAGGATGTAGCAGCTGTGAGATGAAGGAGGAACAGAGCCAGGGGAGGGTGGCGCCCAGGAGGCAGGCCAAAAAGGGGAGGACTAAGAAGTGGGGGTTTCAATAATCACTTCTCTCCCACCTCAGCTCCTGGTGCCCCATTCCAGAGAACCACAGTTGAGAGGTCCTCATGTCTTTCCACAGCTGGAAGAGGGAGAATCCAAGTGTCCATCCCCAGGTATCCAGGTCCCACCGACTCTCCTTGATTGATTGCTGGGTCACTGCAGGGGCATGAGGGATACATGTATATATTAAATTAGTCAGAGATGGAGCCAAGTCAAGGGGGCCCAGCCAGGAGTTGTGGGGCGCAGCCAGGAGTTGTCAGGGGTGATGGGTGAGCACCTGGCTGTGATGTAGCGGAGTCCTGTTTCTAGGCTGCTGGCCTAAGAAATAGCTGTAGTGGTTCTGATGGGGTTGCTGTGCTGTGCTTAGTCATTCAGTCTTGTCTGACACTTTGCGACCTCATCCACTGTAGCCCGCCAGGCTCCTTTGTCTATGGGGATTCTCCAGGCAAGAATACTGGAGTGGGTTGCCATGCACTCCTCCAGGTGATCTTCCCAACCCAGGGATCGAACCCAGGTCTTCTGCATTGCAGGCAGATTCTTTACCAACTGAGTCACCAGCTACAGGCAGAGTCATCACACTCCCCCACCCCACCCCAGGCTCCAGAGCCTTGAAGGCGTCTCCAGGCGGGGAGCCGCCACCAGGTAAAATTCGGCTCTTCCTTCTGGCAAGCCCAAGGTGAAGGAGGAAAATATACAGGTACAGAAAACAAGTTAAAATCTCCGATTACGGCTCAGCCACACAAGCACACACATGACCAGATATGGCCTTCTGTTTCATGCAAGAAGCAGTATACTACACTAGTCTGCTACTGCTGCTATCTCCTCCTCACTTTCTTGTTTTTAAACAAGATAGTTTAGAGCTGTTTTCACATTGGTACGTATAACTGTGCCTTATTCTCCTTAATTATGGCTAATTAACTGAATGTTTATCTTCATGACAGACTCTTGAGGTACATACATTCTTAGCTGTATTTTACAGATGAGGGAAATAAAGCTTCCATATTTTACAGAAGCTGCAAGGGCTTGAGGACTCAGCCAAAGTCACAAGTTCAGGCTGTGAGTTCAGGACAGTAGCAGCAGCACAGGGGCCACAGGACACGATGCAGGAAACTCCTGCTGGGTGTCTGACCCAAGCCCGTGCTCAGGAGTTGCTTCTTCCCACTCTCCCGGAGCAGCACCATGGGGGCCCTGGGCCAGCACCGAGTAGGATGAGGGGCATAGGGCCTCAGCCTTGTCTCGGGACAGCCTTTTCTATTACCTCTCTAATCCTATCAAGATCCACAAAGCCGCTCAAACCCTCCCAGCGCCCCCTACTGGCTAGAATCTGAGTACCCCTCCATGTGAACGGCTCCCTAGGAAGGATCTGCCTGGTGGGAAGATTCCCCTTGTGCTACTGCTGACAAGCTGGGAGAGCTGCCAGCTCGAAAAGGGGGCAAATGAGGAGGTAGGGGGCATCTGTTACCAGCACAATCCTCTGTGCTGCCTCATGAGGCGTTAAGGCAGCAGACTGGGGCCCGGCCCTTGATGAGAACTTAGCTCTTGTTTTCTCCCTTCCATGCAGACTTGTTTTCATCTCTTTGGCTGTTCTTCTGGGATAAAACTCTCCTCCTCTCTGGCCACCCCTTCTCTTCCCACTGTCATTTGTCTAAAGTCCCGTTGCCACAGGTAGCTAGGAGCCAAAGTTGTTTTGTGCAAGAGGAAGGCAAAAGCAGCTGGAAGCTTTGAGAGTGGAGAGATTGCAGTCTTAACATTCTTTCATTTGGAGCGACAGCTACGGATCAGGCATAGAAAACCCATCACCAGTGTGGGCAAAGGAGCGTGATCAACTCTCGGGACAGGTGCTAGGCTATGCAGGGATCTGGAGGATTTCTGAATAATTATTATTCAGATAATAATTTCTCTGAATAATTCTCATAAGAAAAGTTAACATTTTACATGTGACCAAGACTCAAATATTCATTAAGTAAAAATAGACCCTCTTTTCTTCTGAATGAAATCATCTTCAGAAATCCTGCTCAATTTCCAGTAAAAGCCTATGGATCCAGATCCTTATTATTTCTGTGATAGTCTTTGCATCAGACCATGGCAGGCTGGCTGCAGGTCAGTCAATGATGCAGCTGGTCCACAGCGCACATTCCGCACAGAGCCATGGGACACGGTAGCAGCAAACAGGGATTTGAAATCTAACCATGCAGGGGAATTCAGTTTGAGGGCATTGCTTTGTCTTGTAATTCTTTGTGAAAATTTGTATGAGAAATATAAGGTTGTTCTAAAATAAATTAAACTGAAATCTGCTGAAATTCCCCCACTCTGAGAATAACCACTAGAAGCAGATTCTTCCAAACTTTTCTCCACTGTTTTAGTTTGCTAGGACTGTGCCATAACGAAGTACCACGAACTGGAGCTTAAATTGTTGTTGTTCAGTCGCTCAGTTGTGTCCAACTCTTTGCGACCCCACGGATGGCAGCACACCAGGCTTCCCTGCCCTTCGCTCTCTCCTAGAGTTAGGTCAGATTCATGTCCATGGAGTAGATGATGCCATCCAACCATCTCTCCTTCGCCATCCCCTTCTCCTCCTGCCCTCAATCTTTTCCAGCATCAGGGTCTTTTCCAGTGAGTCGGCTCTTTGCATCAGGTTGGTCGAAGTATTGTTACTTCAGCTTCAGCATCAGTCCTTCCAATGAGTATTCAGGGTGGATCTCCTTTAGGAGTGACTGGTTTGATCTCCTTGCAGGCATTTATTTTCTCAGTCTTGGAGGCTCGAAGTCCAAGGTGAAGATGCAGGCAGGTTTGCTTTCCCTGAGACCCGAGACCTCTCCTTTTCTTGCAGGAGACTGTCTTCACTCCTCACATGATCTTTCCTCTGTGTGGGTGCATGTGTGAGTCTGAATTTCCTCGTCTTCTAAAGATGCCTGTCCTATTGGATTAGGACACATCTTAACATCTCATGTTAATTACCGCTTTAAAAACCCTGTCTCCAAATACAGTCCAAACATGGTTCTGAAGTATGGGGGTTAGGGCTTCAGCATGTGAATTTTAGGGGTATGCAATCCAGCCCATAACATCTACATATCTTTCTGTAAAAATACACACTTTCCCCAAATTAGGAACCACAACAAAATTACTATTTAATAATCTGCTTTTTAAAGCCTTTAATAATATGTGCTATCTCTATGGCAATAGTTACTGATTAGGTTCTGATTCAGGATTCATGGTCTGAGTAGATGCATTAGCCTCCCACTCCCTCCTAAGACTGAATTAATAAAAATAGTCATGGTTACTGGGTGCTTATTATGTGCCAGGCACTGTTCTGACTACTTTGTGTGTATTCAATTATTCAACTCTCACAACTCTGGGAGATGGGCATTATTATCTCCATTTTTCAGATGCTGAGGGGTGAAGAGTCAGTGCTGTCTCGATTGAGGAATCGAGAGGATTTTTCTTTCCTGCAGGGAGAGCCTAGAGTCAGTTAATAGAAGCAAGGAAGGACCAGAGAGGAGAAGGCGCCGAGGTGGCTCCCCTATGTTTAGGACACTCTGGCGTCCACACCCTCCAGCGTGAGTGGTCCCGTCCCCCTGCAGGTATGTGCACATCCTGATTCCCACTCCAGTCCCTGGGTGCCTTTATTTCCAGCACCCAGCAGTGCACCTCATGCACAATAAGCCTGTATAAATATTTGTTCAAATAAATATCCACTAAGATGAGCATCCTGAAAGGCTCTCTTATAGAATCATTCTTATGTTTTTAAAGGTTTTAAAAACATTTTAAGACTTCCTAGAGATAGAGGGCAAGGGTTCTCACTTCAGAGAGACCCATTTCTGGCCACAGTTGAATATATCACATTTTTCTTAGTGGGAGAAAGAAAGTAAAGAAGGGCAGAAAATTCCTCTGTCCTGTCTGAAAAAAAAAAAAAAAAAAAGCTTTGGCTAAAGGTAAGAACATGAGTCTGATTTCACTTTACCATCTGCAAAGCATGTTCAAGCAGTGGAGGTTCCAGGCCTGAAATGGAGATATTTCCTCAGCTGGTATGAATGACGGTGCTTTCGCTTTCTCTCATCACCATCTAACTCCATTCCAGACACCACAAGATCATCATCAGCCTGGATCTCTCCTTCCAGCCCAGATAATTTCATAAACTCCTCCCATCACAGAGCATCCCGGGATGCATGTCCAGCCTGAGCACAAGCTGAGACGCCTTCTCCTCTTCTCTGTCCCAGCTCTCTGCACTAAGTGGGAAGTGAAGTCCCTCAGTCGTGTCCAACTCTTTGCGACTCCATGGACTGTAGCCTACCAGGCTCCTCCCTCCATGGGATTCTCTGGGCAAGAGTACTGGAGTGGGTGGCCATTTCCTTCTCCAGGGGATCTTCCCGACCCAGGGATCGAATCTGGGACTCCTGCATTTCAGGCAGAAGCTTTAACCTCTGAGCCACCAGGGAAATCCTACAGGAAGGTCACGTCCACCAGGAAGCCCTCTCAGACCCACTCTCCCAGCTTCTCTCACTCAGTCCTTTCTTTGCCCCCTGAGTCCACAGATGTCTGGATCCCTGGATGAAGGAGTTGATTGTTAGCATTCCTGCTCCCCTGAGCACAGGCACACAGAAGTCCCGCATCTGTCACCAGCCCTGAGGAACCTATATTGTCAAAAACTTGAAGCTCACTGCTCCTGAGTCACAGTCTCAGTGCCACACCTGCACACTGCAGGATGCTTTGTCATGAGGACAGAAGAGCATTGTCAGGGCTGGTCACTCATTGTCCCTGTCCTTGCCTTCTGCTTTACCCATCAGCTTTCTAAGAGTTTTGAATCACCGAATGGTTGATTCAGAGGGAATGGTTGCTCAAAGGGAACATCACAAACATTCACCACCCTCATCTGAGTGATCAACGTATCCTGATTCTTAATTATATATGAAACATATACAGTTTCATTATAAAGGACAGCTCAGGAAGAACCCAATGGAATAGGGCAAGGTCTGAGGGCATGAGAGGGTGCCAGAGCTTCTGGCCCCGTGGAGTCGGGTACACCTGATGCTTAGCTAATGTTTAAAAGCCACTTTGTTGCCTTCTTTTGTATCTGCCTCCTTGTTGCATGAAATAAGAAATTAAGATGTGAGTAAGAAATGAAGGGCTGTGTCCTTTGGCAGCTTGTCCCTCCTATTTTTCTATAGCTACCCAGGCTGGATAAATTGATCTCAGTCATAATTATGAAAAGACAATCCTAATCACGCCACCAGCAATTTCCCATCTATCTTACCGAATAGAAAATTCCCAGGTTCTGAGTGATTTGTCCTCTCAGGCATGAAATATCTGTTAAGAGAACAACAAAATGTGCATAGTCCTTATTTGTATGGCTTCCCTGTGTCCCCCGAAGAGGACACCCTGTACAGGAAACACAAAGCACTACGCTGAGGGGAGTACAAAGAGGCCGTTCCAAAGAGGTGATTTTAAACAGATGATTGCTGAAAAATAGAGTTCAAAAGGTTTTTGTTTTTTCCAAAAAGGAGAGAAACCCACACGACAACTGATTGCCTATTGTTGTGGGTTGCTTGTCCTTCAAGGATGAAACAGGTCCAGACTTCCCTTCTACTGCCATTCAGTGTGCTCATGATGGCCACAAACCATCTTCTAACTACTCGGCCTCCTTCCCTGGCATTACACAGGTTCTCACAGGAGAACGCCCCGGGCATCCACAGAATGACACAGCCTACAGGGACTCAGATACAAGATAAGGGGCTTTACCATTTACGTGATAAACTGGTCTGAACCAATGACAAACCATACTTGTGGAGCTGGCAGCTTCCCAACCTTTGAGAAACAAAATCATATCTTGTTCCCCAAAAGTCAGGAGTGTGGAGTATGGGGTTGGGGAGAGAGCAGTGAGCAATGGACAAGAGTTACTACAAGCACTCAATGGTGAGCAGCAGGGTTCACTGAACCATCCCCTTCTGGGCATCCTGGCCAGTCACAGCCCAAGAGGCATATTGGAGAGGGAGCCAGCAGGGAGGTCTGCCTGCCAGGGGCCAACGCCTGCCGGGGCTGAGATTCAGCAGTGAAGGACTTCTCCTCCCAGACAGATTTGTGGTTCCAAATCTGGTGATCTGGGGAAGTCACTTCACCTCTTGGAGTCTCAGTTTGCCAAACCATTAAACATGAGATTCACCCAAGTGACACTAGAGCTTTACCCCGAGGATAAAACCATAAATGTGTATTAGACACTTACTGAACTAAATATACTCTTACCATATGATCTAGCAACCATTCTCCTTGGTATTTATCCAAAGGAGTTGAAAACATGTCCACACAAAAACCTGTTCATGAATGTTTATAGCAGCTTTATTTATAATTTCAGCCAAAACTTGAAATCAACTAAGATACTCATCTGCAGGTGAATGCATAAATTAACTGGGAGATTCAGACAACAGAATATTATTCAGCACAAAAGAGAACTGGGCTATCAAGTCATGAAAGACATGGAAGAACCTTACACGTATATTGCTAGGTGAGAGAAGCCAGTCTGTAAAGGCCACGTTCTGTATTATCTCAAATACATGACATTCTGTAAAAGGCAAAATGACAGAGACTGTAAAAAGAATCCAGTGGTTGCCAGGGGTTCAAAGAGAAAAGAGTAAGTAGATGGAGAACAGGGGAATTTGAGGGCAGCGAGATTGTTCTATATGATACTATTATAGTGCATACGTGTCATCACACATTTGTCCGAACTCACAGAATGCACAATACCAAGAGTGAACCCCAATATAATCTGTGGACTTTAGGTGATTAGGATATGTCAATGCAGGTTCATCAATTATAACCAATGTACCACTCTGGTGGGGGTTATTAACTGTAGGGGGATAGACGATGGTGAGTGGGTTATATGGGAACTCTGTACTTTCAATTTTTCTGTGAACCTAAAACTGCTCTAAAAGATTAAGTCTAAACCACACAGTCTAAAATATGCCTGGTTAGCATTACTTATTCCTTTTTATTACTCCTGATTGGTGACCTCAATTGTAGAATCAAGCTGGTACTGCTTAACTAAATCATTAAACACAGGCATATTGTCAAATTCATTTTTCCTATACTGGAAACTTTATAATAGTAACACCTACAGGAATAAATGACTATTACTCACAACATGCCCCAGATTGAACCAAAGACAGCAACATTTGGAAGCGACTTGAAAATTGAGCTTCCTATCTTAGCTCTCAAATCTCACATTTAAACAGGACAGTGATGGCTGAAAGAGTGGGTGTGCAGGTTCCCTTAGGAGACTCCCAGGGTTTGAGGGAGGGCCAGGTCAGAAGGCCATAGGCAAGCGTACTTTGTACATGTGCAGTGACTCTGCTCAGACTCAAAAGAGGCTGTCTGCCTGACACACCCTTGAAAATGCCAAGGGTCCACTCAGTGCCTGGGAGGGGCAGAGAAGGAAACCTGTAGTCTTGTTTTGATCTAGGAGGCAGGGGGAAAAACCCCATGCAGGGGAAATGCTTGGTGGAGCCAGTTGCTGCAGCAGAGGCAGGCAGGCAAGAACAAGGATTTGTGGAGACTGGAGCAGGGCTTGAGGTTGGGGGTAGAGGGGAGACAGCCTGCACCCCCGCTCTAAGTGTGCGCTGTGGTTCTCACTGACCTCCCAGGCCTGCCCCTGCCCTGTGCACAGCTCAATATTGGCCTCTGCTGAGGCTTCAGATGAACTTGGCCTTTTTTCAGCACTACAGGTAAAGTTGCTGGTCACCATTATCACATTCAAGAAAACTTGAGGCCTTTTCTTGCCTCATTGCTGCCTCTTGCAACACTATCATCCTTCACTTTGGCTTGACTTGCCAATAGCTGAGGCCTGCACACTGCAACCCTTGTGTGTTTCAGGCCATGTCTCAGTCCAGGGGTGTGGGTGAAGACTTTTCTGTTATAAGGGACAGAAGCAAAGCTCAAACATGCTTTTATACCAGGAGGAAATTATGGAAAGAAGGGACAGGAACGTCACTAAGGGTCTTAGGACCCTCAATAGATTGGAAGGACCAGAAGATAGGGACACTCTTCCACCTGCTTACTTCTACCTACTTCCTTTCTTGTGCTTCATGCTTTGTGTTGCTGTATGTTAGCTTATCTTCATGGCAAAACAAACACAACGTCAATAAAACTGATGAAAAAGCAAAGTTTCCCAGTTTTGCCATCTACAGTTTCAGATGTCAAAATCTCTCTTGGTCTTAAGTTCAAGGGTCTCTTGAAAGCCCTTGGTGGAGATCTGGGGTCAAATACCCACCCTAGACTGATCAGTGATGGCCTCAGGGAAGACTCATACATTCCTGGGGCCAAATACCTGTTGGTATTTCTGACTTTTCCTGTCTTCTCTACCTGTCCATTAAAAAGAATGTTGCTTTAATCAGAATCACTAATTTACTCAGAATTAAATTAGAAGTCAAAAAGAGATTGCAACAAGTTGTTGAACAACCATCGAGAGAAGAATGCTGGAATCCACCAAAAACAATATCCCATATCCAAAGACAAACAAGAAGCCACAATGAGGTGGTGGGAAGAGCACAATCACGATAAAATCAAATCCCACACCCACTGGGTGGGTGACCCAGTGGGTGACCCACAAACTGGAGAACAATAATACCAAAGAAGTTCTCCCATTGTTGTGAAGGTTGATTACAGGACTTCCACAGGACTGGGGAAAACAGAGACTTCAGTCTTGGAGGGCACAAATAAAATCTTGCATGCACCAAGACCCAGAGGAGAGGAGCAGTGACCCCACTGCTGAACCAGTCCAGGAGACTAAACCAAAACTCCGTGCTAGTGTTGAAGGGTTTCCTGTGGAGGCATGGGTTGGCAGGGGCTCACCACAGGGACAGGGGCACTGGCAGCAGCAGTCCTGGAAGTTCCCCTTTGGTGTAAGTCCTCTTAGAAGTCACCAGTAACCCTACCATAGAGCCTGTAGACCCCAGAGCTGGGTTGCCTCAAGCCAAACAACTACCAGGGAGGGAGCAAAACCCCACCCATCACCAGATAACTGGATTAAATCTTCACTGAGCAAGGCCCTCCCTGCCAGAGCAAGACCCAACTAGGAACTGGTACAGCCAGTCCCTCTGATCAGGAAGCTTACACAAACCTCCTAGCCTCCTCCATCAAAGGGCAGACAGAAGAACCATGATCCCACAGTGACTAGAACCAAAACCACATTACAAAAAGTAATTCAGGATGAAAAAGCAGAAAGTTACGTCCCAGATGAAAGGAAAAGAAAAAACCCCAGAAGAACAAGTAAATGAAGTAGAGATAGGCAATCTTTCAGAAAAAGAATTCAGAATTACAATAGTGAAGATGATCCAGAATCTCAGGAAAACGGTGGAGAAGATGCAAGAAAGGTTTACCAAAGACCTAGAAGAACTAAAGAACTAACAGCGATGAATAATACATTAGAAGGAATCAATAGCAGAATAACTGAAGCAGAAGAATGGATAAATGACCTGGAGAACAGAATGGTGGAAATCACTGCCACAGAACAGAATATAGAAAAATAGAATGAAAAAAAAAAAAAAAAGAAGAGGACTGCCTATGGGACCTCCAGGACAACATTAAACACACCAATATTTGCATTATAGGGGTCCCAGAAGGAGAAGAGAGAGAGAAAGGACCTGATAAAATATTTGAAGAGATAATAGCTGAAAACTTCCCTTATAAGGGAGGGCTTATCTTGTAGCTCAGTTGGTAAAGAATCTGCCTGCAATGCAAGAGACCTGGGTTCAATTCCTGAGTAAGGAAGATGCCCTGGAGAAGGAAATGGCAACCCACTGCACCATTCTTGCCTGGAGAATCCCATGGACAGATGAGCCTGGCAGGCTACAGTCCATGGGATTGCAAGAGTCGGACACGACTTACCAACTAAACCACAGAGTTGGGCACGACTGAGCAACTAACACTTTCACTTTTCCCTAACATGGAAAAGGAAATAGTGAACCAAGTACAGGAATCACAGAGAGTCCCAGGCAGGATAAACCCAAGTAGGAACACCCCAAGACACATAGTAATCAAACTTGACAAAAATTAAAAGCAACAAAGGAAAAAGACAAATAACATACAAGGGAACTCCCATCATGTTATTAGCTGACTTCTCAACAGAAACTCTACAAGCCAGAAGAGAATGGCATAATATATTTAAAGTGATGAAAGGGAAGAACCAACAACCAAGCAAAACTCTCCTTCAGACTTGATGGAGAAATCAAAAGCTTTCCAGACAAGCAAAAGTTAAGAGAACTCAGTGGACCAAGCCAGTTTTACAATAAATGCTAAAGGAACTTCTCTAGGCAGGAAACACAAGAGAAGGAAAAGACCTACAGAAAATAAACCCAAAACAATAAGAAAATGGTAACAGGATTACACATACCAATGCTTACCTTAAATGTAAATGGACTGAATGCACTAACCAAAAGATACAGACTGGCTGGGCAGATGAAAACATGTGCACAGATGCACTTCCACTTACCACATCACTCTGCTTGACCTCCCAAAGTGTATGCAATTATTTTATATTGTTAGGTTAATCATGTTCCTATCATGGCTTGCAATTGTAATTATCATTCATTTTTTGTCTGGCAATTGAGTGTGAAAATTGATAAACATCTTTTACTACTGTGATTATGTAACTATTACTCACTTAATATCACTGTATCATGATTGGTCAACAGAAAAATATTAGAATTTTGAATCGGAAGCATCACGACGAACACAGCTAGTGGAGATGGTGGAATTCCAGTTGAGCTCTTTCAAATCCTAACAGATGATGCTGTTAAAGTGCTGTACTCAATATACCAGCAAATTTGGAAAACTCAGCAGTGGCTGCAGGACTGGAAAAGGTCAGTTTTCATTCTAATTCCAAAGAAAGGCAATGCCAAAGAATGTTCAGTCTACCCCACAATCGCACTTACCTCACACACTAGTAAAGTAATGCTCAAAATCCTCCAAGCCAGGCTTCAACAGTATATGAACCATGAACTTCCAGATGTTCAAGCTGGATTTAGAAAAGGCAGAGGAATCAGAGATAAAATTGCCAACATCCATTGGATCATAGAAAAAGCAAGAGCATTCCAGATAAACATCTATTTCTGTTTTAGTGACTACGCCAAAACCTTTGACTGTGTGGATCACAACAAACTGGAAAATTCTGAAAGAGATGGGAATACCAGACCACCTTACATGCCTCCTGAGCAATCTGTATGCAGGTCAAGAAGCAACAGTTAGAACTGGACATATAACAACAGACTGGTTCCAAATCAGGAAAGGAGTACATCAAGGCTGTATATTGTCACCCTGCTTATTTAACTTATATGCAGAGTACCTCATGAGAAATGCTGGGCTGGATGAAGCACAAGATGGAATCAAGACTGTGGGAGAAATATCAATAACCTCAGATATGCAGATGACACCACCCTTATGGCAGAAAGTGAAGAAGAACTAAAGAGCCTCTTGATGAAAGTGAAAGAGGAGAGTGAAAGTTGGCTTAAAACTCAACATTCAGAAAACTAAGATGATGGCATCCGGTCCCATCACTTCATGGAAAATAGATGGGGAAACAATGGAAACAGTGACAGACTTTATTTTTTTTTGGGGGGGGGGCCTCCAAAATCACTGCAGATGGTGACTGCAGCCATTAGATTAAAAGATGCTTGCTCCTTGGAAGAAAAGCTATGAGCAACCTAGACAGCATATTAAAAAGCAGAGACATTACTTTGCCAACAAATGTCTATATAGTCAAAGCTATGGTTTTTCCAGTAGTCATATATGGATGTGAGAGTTGAACTATAAAGAAAGCTGAGTTCTAAAGAATTGATGCTTTTGAACTGTGGCATTGGAGAAGATTCTTGAGAGTCCCTTGGATTGCAAGGAGATCAAACCAGCCAATCCTAAAGGAAATCAGTCCTAAATATTCATTGGAAGGACTGATGCTGTAGGTGAAGCTCCAACACTTTGGCCACCTGCTGGGAAGAGCTGACTCATTGGAAAAGACCCTGATGCTGGGCAAGATTGAAGGCAGGAGGAGAAGGGGACGGCACAGGATGAGATGGTTGGATGGCATCACTGACTCAATGGACATGAGTTTGAGTAAGCTCCAGGAAGCCTGGCGTGTTGCAATCCATGGGGTCATGAAGAGTTGGACACGACTGAGTGACTGAAATGAACTGATATCATCCAAACTACCATTTAATAGAAAAATGTGTAATCACTTTTTAAAATCCAGATGTATATCAGAATTATCTTGAAATGAACTGATATCACCCAAACTACAATTTAATAGAAAAACGTGTGATCACTTTTTAAAATCCAGATGTATATCAGAATTATCTTGAAATTTTTTGAAAAATACAAATGCCCAGGTATTGCTCTATTTTCCTCCAGAGTTCCAGATATGTTTCTAATGAGCAGTCATGTTTAAAAACAGCTGGACTGTGTGGAGATTCCTTAAAAAATTGGAAATAGAACTGACATACAACCCAGCAATCCCATTGCTGGGCATACACACTGAGGAAACCAGAATTGAAAGAGACACATGTACCCCAATGTCCATCGCAGCACTGTTTATAATAGCCAGGACATGGAAGCAACCTAGATGTCCATCAGCAGATGAATGGATAAGAAAGCTGTGGTACATATACAGAATGGAGTATTGCTCAGCCATTAAAAATAATACATTTGAATCAGTTCTAATGAGGTGGATGAAACTGGAGCTGATTATACAGAGTGAAGTAAGCCAGAAAGAAAAACACCAATACAGTATACTAACGCATATAGATGGAATTTAGAAAGATGGTAACGACAACCCTGTATGTGATACAGCAAAAGAGACACTGATGTATAGAACAGTCTTTTGGACTCTGTGGGGGAGGCCGGGGGATGATTTGGGAGAATGGCATTAAAACATGTATAATATCATATAAGATGAATCACCAGTCCAGGTTCGATGCAGGATACAGGAAGCTTGGGGCTGGTGCACTGGGATGACCCAGAGGGATGGTATGGGGAGGGAGGGTTCAGGATGGGGAGCACGTTTACACCCGTGGTGGATGCATGTTGATGTATGGCAAAACCAATACAATGTTGTAAAGTAAAAAATAATAATAAAAAGAAAAAGAAAAACAAAACAAAAAAACAGCTGGACTATATGATGACCTTTTGTTTTTATCTAGTATGCTTCATTTTTTCTATTTCATATTCAGTGCCATGTCATTTACTTTATGTTTTCATTTAGTTTAATTTCTCCATCTCTTTTTTATGTTATTTCTCAAGCATAGTAGAAAAGCTTTTGTATACATATATTTAAATAGTATGTATAATATATGTATTTTAGAAAACTGAACAATTCTTGCCTAACTAAAAAATTTATGACATTTTGATTCCACTTGTTTGACTTAGTATGAATAGAATGCTAGATTTCTAATTAAAAAAAATAGATATGCAACAAGCAACAAAGGTTTACTATATAGCACAGGGAACTATAGTCAATATGTTGTAATAACCTATAATGGAAAATAATCTCAAAAATAATATAGGTGTATATGTATAACTGAATTACCTTGCTGTGCACCTGAAACATTGTAAGTCAACTACATTTCAATTAAAAAATATATATATATATTAAGAAAAAAAGAGATAATATATGTTAAAGTACTATGTACATGTCCAGTGACATTATTTTTACTATTTTTATTCTTTGAGGAATCCCCCAAGCTGCTGCCCAAGGAGAATTCCCTCTTGCTAAGCATCTCTTGTCTACATCCCTTATGAGAGAGAACAGAGTTCAAATGCATTGTATTGAGAGGCTGCAGAGACTGAAAGAGAGACAGGGGTGGGAGGGAAGGAGACAGGAAGACGAACCAGCCTCATGGGGGAGAGGGTTAGGGAGTTGGTTGCTAGGAAGAGGCTCTAGAGAAGCTGGCGGCAGTGAGGGAACGGGGTGGGATAGGAAGCAGGGTTTGGAAAGCACTGTGGTGGGATACAGGCTTTAATGATCTTCAGAAAATGTGAATAAATATTTGAATACCTTCATATTTAACATTGGCTGCTGGACAATAAGTAAGTCCATGCAGAGAAGGGGTCATGTGTGGTTTTATTAATGTCAGATACAAAACTGTACAGAATTCTGGGGCTCATAAACATGCTGATGGTTGTGATCATAGTGGTGGTGGTGGTGGTGGTGATGATACAAAACATTTATTAAACATTTACCATGTGCCAGGTTCTGCACCAAGGGTTTTTACAAGCATTTAATGTTCAAAAAAAAAACTCAAGGAAAGGAATATCCTAAAACAAATATGAGGAAAATGAAGCTTACTGAGGTTAAATAACAAGTCTAAAGACATGTATGTTAAGTGGTAGAACTGGGATTTGCATTTGGGTTGTGAAGAATCTGCCTGCAGTGTGGGAGACCTCAGTTTGATCCCTGGGTCAGGAAGATCCCCCGGAGAAGGACATGGCAACCCTCTGCGGTATTCTCGCCTGGAGAATTCCATGGACAGAAGCCTGTCTGGCTACAGTCCATGGGGTTGCAAAAAGTCGGACACAAGTGAGTGAATAACACTTGTGTGACTGCAGCTGTGAAACAGAAGCTACATAAGGTGCTGACAAATGCGGCTTGCTACATGGTAAGAGATTTGTCCATTTCTAGAAAATGGGTCCTGGACAGAAAACCCCACTAGGTCAGGTAACTTTAGCCCCAGCAGAGGGCTTCTGCTAGATTTCTCTCAGTAGAGGATTGCTAGCTGCTGTTTGGGTCATATTAAGAAGTCCTCTCTGTTCGAAGTCCTGTTTCAGTTCCCATTGACCTGTCTCCCTGAAACTCAAGCCCTGATCTGGCCTCATCAGTCAATACTGGCAGTGTGGCCCGGTGCCTCTGAACCTCACCATCTATCTTGCACACATGCATGCTAAGTCACTTCAGTTGTGTCTGACTCTCTGAGCCTGCTAGGCTCCTCTATCCATGGGATACTCCAGGCAAGAATACTGGAGTGGGTTGCCATTTCCTTCTCCAGGGGATCTTCCCAACCCAGGGATTGAACTCATATCTTCCGTGGCTCCTGCATTGCAGGCAGATTCTTTATTGCTGAGCTGCTGGGCAAGTACCCAGTCATCTTACCCACATGCTTTCCTCCAAGGAGTAACCAGCTGGCAACACAACCCCTATCCTTGTTAATTGAAAGCAAAATGAGGGGACTTCCCTGATGGTCCAATGGGTAAGACTCCATGCTCCCAATGCAGTGGGCCCAGGTTTTCTGGGTCAGGGAACTAGATCCCACATGCCACAGCAAAGATCAAAGATCCCACATACAACTAAGACCCAGGGCAACCAAACAAAAAAATAAATATTTCAAAAAATAAATGAAGCAAAGTGATATCAGAGGATTAGCCAGCATCAGAGGTAGGGTTCCCCGGTAGCTCAGCTGGTAAGGAATTCGCCTGCAATGCAGGAGACCCTGGCTCAATTCCTGGATCAGGAAGCTCCCCTGGAAAAGGGATAGGCTACCCACTCCAGTATTCTTGGGCTTCCCTGGAGACTCAGATGGTAAAGAATCCACCTGCAATGTGGGAGATCTGGGTTTGATCCCTGGGTTGAGAAGATCCTCTGGAGGAGGGCATGGCAACCCACTCCAGTATTCTTGCCTGGAGAATCCCATGGACAGAGGAGCCTAATGAGCTATAGCCCTTGAGATTGCAAAGAGTCCGACATGACTGTGCAACTACGCACAGCACAGGGGAAGCAGCAGAGTAGCCTTCAGCAGGCCTTGTAGTGATATCTCCACCCCCACTCCACAGTGAGCAACAGAGGCCTCCAGGCAGAACTGTGGTGAGAACCCAGAGAGAGAAGAGGCTAGCAATGGTCACCACTCTGCCAGGAAGGCTAGGACTGTGAGAATGAGTAGGATGTAGCCTGGGAATGCAGTGGGTTCTAGGGGGCTATTTGTTGTTGTTGAGTTACTAAGTTGTGTCCAACTTTCGTGACCCCATGGACTGTAGCCGGCTCAGTCCATGGCTCTTCTGTTCCTGTGATTTCCCAGACAAGAATACTGGAGTGGATTGCCATTTCCTTCTTTAGAGGATCTTCCTGATCCAGGGATTGAAGCCATGTGTCTTGCGCCTCCTGCATTGGCAGGCAGATTCCTTACCACTGAACCACCAGGGAAGCTCTAAGGGGCTGAGGTTCCTGCAGTTTCAGGTTGACATAAAGACAGTGGAATGTTTTACTCCAAGGTTGATATGATCCAGGACCATAGGATCACTGCAAACTGTCTTTGGATGTTTTACCAATGTCACAAAGTTCTTATACAGGTCACATTTCTAAGTCCACATTTATTGTTTGGATCATCTCCAAGCCCAAAATGAACATCCATAGAGCAACTCACTGAGTACATGTTTGGAGACTTAGGCTTAGTCCATGGTCAGGGGAAGAATTTGAAATGCATAGAAATCTCCTCTCTAGCAAAAAGGATACAAATTGGCAGACTTCCTAGGGTGGTAGTTAGCCCAGGCTCTTCTCTGAGAACTTCTCAGGGATATTAGCAAAGGACTAGTGTCTCTATCCCCGATTACCACCAGCTACAATGAGCACCAGGCTTCCGTTGGAGGAGCAGGATGAGGCTGGGTGAGGACCCCATGGGGCCATTGATTCCCTCATCATTATGGTCAACGCAGTTGTTAACTATGAGAGCCAAAGACCCATTAGCGATAATGCAGTCAAAATGGAAACTCAAAATGGCTCAAGTCCAAGACAAGAGCAGAATCTGTGAATTAAGAGATTGAGTCATCCTTTATAAGCCTAGGAAAAATATATCAATTTATAGATTGTCACCTCAGTACCTGAGAGGGAGTTCAGAGAAACAGAAAAAGAAAGAATTTGAAGAAGTTGGAAGTTGGCTTGTATTCTGCTAGGTCATTATTATTATTACTAACTGTTGCTTTTATTATATTACTATGAGCCAGGCATTGTCCAAGCATTTTATAAGTGTTAACTCATTTTATCTGACCACTCTATGAGCACCTCATTGATATGGCCAGGATGGGACTGCCCATTCCTTCAAATCTCTCCTTGATTTCTCCCCTTTATAATATAATTCTTTCAGGACCAGTAACTACAGGCATCATGTGATGTAAGGAGTAACTTAGTCATTAGCTTCTAGTGAATGCCTGAAAATCTATCATGAGACACTAGATAAAGATATTGACATAGGTTATGTGCAAATCCATCTGTAAGGGATAACTTTGCATTTTTTTTAAAGTGCTGTTAAATATCAATTATGTATAAGGCACTATCATGAACATTATTTCATTTAATTCTCACAGTCCTACAAGGAAGGTGGTATTTGGTGGAAACAGCGACTAAACAAAAACAACAAAGTTAAGAGAAACTCAAGAAACTCAAGTAAGTCCTCCTGGTTAAAAGATGGAGAGACGAGAATTTGAGCCCAAATCCTAGCTCTAACAACACCTAACACGTTCTTGCTCCTGTACCCTAGTGTCTTAGCTCTGTATCAATAAGTTTTCATTTATTACTGCTTCATTATATGTTAATAATGACTTTAAAAACATAATCACAATACAGTTTTCACACTCGACGAAATCAACAATAATTTACAATAAAGCACATGTTCCATTTTCCCTGGTTGTCTCAGATATATCTTTTTAAATTAAGATTTGTTCAGATTTGCCTCCAAACAAGAGCCACACATCTCATTTGGCTAATAGGTGTTTTCCTTCCTTTGATTTCTAAAAAAATTTGAACAGAGAAGAGGAAAGAATACTATAATGAACACTTGTATATCTTTCAAGTTGATATGTCTTAAATCTCTTTTTATCCACAATTGTTTCACTTCTCTTTTTTAAAAAGAATAATTTATCTTTAAATTAAACTACATGATTTAACCTGTAAAATTTCACACACTTCATGTTTCTGATTCAGTGGCTCAATGTGTCATTTAATGTGTTCCTTTTGGTCCCATATTTCCTGAGAACTGGGAATTAGATCTAGAGTTGGACTACATTCGGGTTCTTTGTTTTGGGGGAGATGGAGGACAAAACTTCATAGGTGATGCTGTGTGCTTCCATTTGCATCACATCGGGATGTACGTAACACCTGGTTCATTTAGCCTTGACCTTGGTTCAGATGGTGTCAACAGGATCACTGAATTCCCCGTCAAACTTTAACCTAACGGCTTTAGCTGCGACTGGTGACTGTCACCTTGAACTGTTATTTTGTCAGGATTTTCACACCGGTGAGTTCCCGATTTTATCATTCCTATTGCATTACCAGCTGTGTTTCTTACATAAAGAACTTCCCTATAGCAAATATTTTGGTTGCTGTGAGGTACAAACTATGAGGCTTGAGGATGACTACTTGATTCCTTTTCTTTCACCATCAGTTTTCAGAATGATGACCCGGTGTTCTGGTAACTTCCAAAGTAACTCAAGACGTTTTCCCTATTGTGGCAGTGGGGTGTGTGTGTGTGTGTGTAGCGGGTATGGAGTGTATATAGGGGATAGGAAGTATCATTATGAATACAGGGACTTTTACATATTGATGTATTTCAATCCATTCCAGTGGGTTTTTTTTTTCCTTGTATTTCAAACCGTTTTATCTTTCGTAAGTGGGGGGCTACTTCAGGTTAGCTACCATGTCATTTTGATGTGACAGTAATCTTTGACAGCTTCCTTGCTTTCAGGCATGACAAGATGTTCCAGCTCAAGAAGGCCTTGTTCCTTTTAGCGGGAAATGGAATCTAGAGACTACAATCTAAGGACTAGGGGTGATGTTGTTATTGAGTTACCATTGTTTCTAAATCTTTTCAGTGCACGTCACTAGGAAATATCAAAGTTTTTTAAAAAGGAGAGTAAATTGTGAATTAATATGAATATTTTCAATTTGAAGAATTACAAGATTTTATTTAAACTTCCTGATTTTATTCATGTATATGTCTATGTTTCATCTTTTTACATGGAAAATCTTGGTTCCTTCCTAACAAGATTTGAGCAAATATACTTGTTTCATCTTATTTTCCGGTTTCAAAATAATAATATCAATATTACCACTGATAAGAAGATCACTGAATGCAGACTCAGGCTTCTTGACATCTTTGTGGTTCTTTTACGTCCTTGTGATAGGCCCCACTAGAAGTGTGTAGTGAAAATACTGTGACTTAGAGTCATCTGAAATAAGCCTCTAGTAAGTGGCTGTGCCACCCACTAGATACACAATTACTTTTTCTTTCAGTTTGGTGTCCATTTTTAGAGGATTCTTTTTAATTAAAAATTATATAAAACATTTACTGGTTTTAAAATCAAACCACAAACAAGATGCATTCAGAGAGGTCTAAATGTCCCAAAGAAAGGCAATGCCAAAGAATGCTCAAACTACTACACTATTGCACTCATCTCACACACTAGTAAAGTAATGCTCAAAATTCTCCAAGCCAGGCTTCAGCAATATGTGAACCGTGAACTTCCTGATGTTCAAGCTGGTTTTAGAAAAGGCAGAGGAACCAGAGATCAAATTGCCAACATCCGCTGGATCATCGAAAAAGCAAGAGAGTTCCAGAAAAACATCTATTTCTGCTTTATTGACTATGCCAAAGCTTTTGACTGTGTGGATCACAATAAACTGTGGAAAATTCTTCAAGAGATGGGAATACCAGACCACCTGATCTGCCTCTTGAGAAATCTGTATGCAGGTCAGGAAGCAACAGTTAGAACTGGACATGGAACAACAGACTGGTTCCAAATAGGAAAAGGAGTTCGTCAAGGCTGTATACTGTCACCCTGTTTATTTAACTTATATGCAGAGGACATCATGAGAAACGCTGGACTGGAAGAAACACAAGCTGGAATCAAGATTGCCGGGAGAAATATCAATAACCTCAGATATGCAGATGACACCACCCTTATGGCAGAGAGTGAAGAGGAACTCAAAAGCCTCTTGATGAAAGTGAAAGTGGAGAGTGAAAATGTTGGCTTAAAGCTCAACATTCAGAAAACGAAGATCATGGCATCCGGTCCCACCACTTCATGGGAAATAGATGGGGAAACAGTGGAAACAGTGTCAGACTTTATTTTTCTGGGCTCCAAAATCACTGCAGATGGTGACTGCAGCCATGAAATTAAAAGACGCTTACTCCTTGGAAGGAAAGTTATGACCAACCTAGATAGAATATTCAAAAGCAGAGACATTACTTTGCCAACAAAGGTCTGTCTAGTCAAGGCTATGGTTTTTCCTGTGGTCATGTATGGATGTGAGAGTTGGACTGTGAAGAAGGCTGAGCACCAAAGAATTGATGCTTTTGAACTGTGGTGTTGGAGAAGACTCTTGAGAGTCCCTTGGACTGCAAGGAGATCCAACCAGTCCATTCTGAAGGAGATCAGCCCTGGGATTTCTTTGGAAGGAATGATGCTAAAGCTGAAGCTCCAATACTTTGGCCACCTCATGCGAAGAATTGACTCATTGGAAAAGACTCTGATGCTGGGAGGGATTGGGGGCAGGAGGAGAAGGGGACGACAGAGGATGAGATGGCTGGATGGCATCACTGACTTGATGAATGTGAGTCTGAGTGAACTCTGGGAGTTGGTGATGGATAGGGAGGCCTGGCGTGCTGCGATTCATGGGGTCGCAAAGAGTCGGACACGGCTGAGCGACTGATCTAATCTGATCTGAAATGTCCCCAAGTCCCCAAGCCACTCCCTTGCCTCTGTTTCTCTCTCTTCTTCAAACTTTTTATAAAATGAGTGTTTGTGTTTGTGTGTATATGTATGTATGTGTGACACATATTATATGTATATGTGTTCAGTAGCTTCAGTCATGTCCAACTCTTAGTGACCCTACGTACTAGGGTCACTAAGTCATTCTTTTTGACAGTTGTATTCTATTGTAAGCATGTTCCACAGATTTTTCAACCAATTCTTTGTTTATAGACATTTGGTTTCAGTCTTGGCTATTACACATTGGACTAAGTGAATAGTTGTATGCATATATCACCCAGTAGTTTTTCTAATATCTTTGAGGTTTAATTCTAGAAGTGGGGTGACTGGGGCAAAGGGCAAATGCATCTATAGTTGTGCTTGATCTTATTGTTTAGTCACTAAGTCGTGTCTAATTCTTTGTCACCTCATGGACTGTAGCCCACCAGGTTCATTTGTCCATGGAACTTTCCAGGCAAGAAAACTGGAGTGGGGTGACATTTACTTCTCCAGGGGATCTTCCCAACCCAGGGATCAAACCCAGGATTGAATCTGCATCTCCTGCATTGGCTGGTGAATTCTTTACCACTGAGGCACCAATAGATATTGCCAAATTCCTTTTCCTAGGAATATTGTTCTGAACCATTCAGAACTAGTGTGTCCTAATGCCTGCTGTATGCTCAACCCTGTGACAAGCTGTTTGAATATTAACATCTGGGAGATTGCACTGCACTTGATATTTAGAAAATGTGATTGCTTTGCTAATCAGCTACATTTTCAGCTTGCCTGAGCCTCTGGCTTTCCTTCTCCTCTTTGAAATGATACTCTGGTGGTATAAGCACATCATCAGAGCCATGGGTATAAGCAGAAATGTTCCCCTCAGAATGAGTCCAGAGATATTGTGAAGCTACAGGACCTGAAGTGAGATTTTGATCTATAGCTAGAGATAATATCCCTATGTTAGGCCTTACCTGCCTCCTGAAAAACCTGTATGCAAGTCAAGAAGCAACAGTTAGAACCGGACATGAACAATGGACTGGTTCAAAACTGGGAAAGAAGTACATCAAGGCTGTATATTGTCACCCTGCTGATTTAACTTATATGCAGAGTACATCATGGTAAATACCAGGCTGGATGATGCACAAGCTGGAATCAAAGACTGCCAGGAGGAATATCATTAACCTCAGATACACAGATAACATAACCCATTAGGCAGAAAGTAAAGAGAAACTAAATAGCCTCTTGATGAAGGTGAAAGAGGAGAGTGAAAAAACTGGCTTAAAACATTAAAAAAACTAAGATAATAGAATCTAGTCCCATCACTTCCTGGCAAATAGATGCGGGAAAAAAATGGAAGCAGTGACAGACTTTATTTTCTTGGGCTCTGAAATCACTGCAGATGGTGACTGCTGCTTGCTCCTTGGAAGAAAAGCTATGACCAACCTAGACAATGTATTTAAAAACAAAGACATCACTTTGCCAAAAAAAGGTCCATCTAGTCAAAGCTGTGGGTTTCCCAGGAGTCACGTATGGATGTGAGAGTTGGACCGTAAAGAAGGTTGAGCATCAAAGAATTGATGATTTCGAGATGTGGTGCTGGAGAAGACTCTTGAGAATCACTTGGACAGCAAAGAGATCAAACCAGTCAATCCTGAAGGAAATCAACCCTGAATATTCATTGGAAGGACTGATGCTGGAGCTCCAATCATTTGGCCACCTGATGTGAAAAGTTGACTTATTGGAAAAAACCCTGATGCTGGGAAAGATTGAGGGCAGAAAAAGAAAAGGGGATGACAGAAGATGAGATGGTCGGATGGCATCACTGACTCAATAGACATGAATGTGAGCTAACTCCAGGAGATAGTGAAGATGTCGCAAAGAGTTGGACAGGACTGAGCAATGAAACAACAACAAAAGCCCTGGTAGACAGATGGTTCCAAGCATAAAATCTATCACGCATGTGGGACTTATACACAGCAACCAAGAATGAAAGAAAACTCCAAGTGAGTCAGTATTTCTGGGTACAGACTCTGATGAAGCTTATACTAGAGATTTGTAGCTGGGAGATTAGAGGTATACAGTCCTTACAATCAACTCCAAAGTTCCAGCTCCTTCCTGAATTTGCTTTCCAAGTTCCTCTTTCATTAAAAACTGTCTCAGGTGGGTGCTCCCATTTTCCATTTTTTAGATCACTTTTCCATACACGAAGCTGTAAGTGGGAGTAGGAATCTTCCCCCTTACCTTACTTATTTAATCCTCATAACAGTAATTCTATGAGGCAGGTTATTTGCACTTTCTAGATGAGAAACCTCCAGTACTCTTGCCTGGAGAATCCCAGGGACGGGGGAGCTTGGTGGGCTGCCGTCTATAGGATCGCACAGAGTTGGACACGACAAGTGACTTAGCAGCAGCAGCAGATGAGAAACACAAGGTTCAGAAAGGGTAGGTTATGGGCCCATTTGAAAATATTATGTAAGTAGTGAAGTCAACCTATGTCTTTAACTCCTCTACTGAGATCCAAAGCCTGTGAGGGGGACAAGCTCCAAGGATTGTACCCTCTAATCATCGTACCCTCTAATTTTCATGTATTTTTTACTCTGAGGGAGGGGACGCTAGAAAGGGTGTTGGGCTGGATAAGAGCTGGTGCCATGGGTTCATTTTTCTCATTGAAGTTCCAGAGATCATCATTTGTCCCTGCTTGCGATGTCCTCCTCAGCCATTGCCTTCCAAGGTTTTGGAGTCTAACAGCATCTGGATCATTACTATGTGCTATTCCAAGTGATATGACTTCACCAGAAGTCACAGTGTGCAGTGTGAAGGCAGGGTAGACCTTGATTTCACAGCCTAACATTCTGGAGGGATGCCTTGACAGTTTTTTCCATCAACATCATGAAAGATTCCTAGGAATAATTCTGCTTGTGGTACTGGACCCATGATGTGGCTGGGACACATTTTAGAGGAAGAACATGGAAGCTTGAACCTGTGGACTTAAGCTTTTACTCAATGTAATGCTAAGCTCTTCTGGGAAATTTATAGGGAAAAAAATAATAAATAATCTATCACCCAAACCTGTACACCATCCTGAATTCTGTTTAATGATGAAGGGATCATATGTTCACCCAAGCCAAAGACCAGAAAGTCATTCTACATTCTTCCTTTTCTTTTTCTCCATTCATCTAAGCAGTCACTAAGCCGTCTTAATTTCACCATATTACTTTTTTCTCAACTCACCTCCATAGCCTTAGTTCAAGTCTTTGGTATTACTCAGTGGCTTCAATTATCTCCTAACTATCACTTCTTTCCAATTCAGCCAGCAAACTTGATCATGTCACCCTCATTTTTAAAGTACCTTTCACATCTCCCCATGGCCCAGAGTATTCAAACTCCTTAGCACTCAAGGAAGCTGCTCCAAAATCCCCACCCCGCGGTCTATCCCCGCCAATTTCTGCGGCTTAACATACCAGACATTTATTTCTTAGTCACACCAAGTCCCCTGTGGGACCACATCCCCACAAAGGGGGTGAGAAGTGTAACGTTTCATGTGCTCAGGGGAAAAAAAGAGAGCCAGAAACTGTTAAACAGTAGTAATGTCCACCATGTGCTGTGGCCTCCTTAGCAAACCCTGCCATGCAATGCCTCTGTACCTCTGCACATGCTGTTCTCACTCTCGGGAATGCCTCTCTCCTCCTTCCTTTCTCATTTCTCCTAGCCTTTCTTTCTCTGACAACATATCTCCTGGGAAACTCTCCTACTTGGTTTTTGGAATCTAGAATTTGTCTCCTCCATGAAGCCTTTCTTTATGGTCCTCAGGCCCAAAGATGGATGATTTATACCCTCTTCAGTGCCATAACACTCTTAGGACAAGTTATTGACTTTGCATGTTGAGATAGTTTGTTGATTTGTTCTTCCTGCTTACCAAGATCTTCCCACAGACTCTGGCTGTGGCAGTTGCCCACTGAGTGCATACAGAACGTTGAGTGAGTGAATGTGGTCCTTACTTGGAAGGGCCCAGGTCTTTCTCATGGGCCCCATATCCATTAAACTTTTCACAACCAATGAGGTTGGATGCAGTGGTCCATGTAAGAGCTTATGTTTTCAGTTTCTCTAAACCCTCCACCTGTGTGTCAAAGGGGCCTGTTGTCTCCTTGGACCTAGCAAGCACTTACAAGGAGCACGTAAGAGGTTAGGTTAATTCTTCAGGTTCCTGTGAATATATTCTTCCCACTCATTCTTGAGGCTAAGCCCAGAGTTAACAGAAGAGGGGAATAATGCTAAGGGAGTAGGAGCTTTGGAAAATGGAAGAAAATGTGAAAAGTGGTTTAGATCATCAGGGGAGTTAAAGGCATTTCTTCCCTTTCCCTCTTGGGTATAATCACCATAGTGTTATTATTCACTGTCATGTCCAACTCTTTGAGACTGCATGGACTGTAGCCCACAGACTCCTCTGTCCATGGGATTTTCCAGGCAAGAGTACTGGAGTGGGTTGTCATTTCCTTCTCCAGAGGATATTCCTGACCTAGGGATTGAACCCGCATCTCCTGTGTCTCCTGCATTGCAGGTGGATTCTTTACCCTCTGAGCCTTTGGGGAAGTCTTTATGTCAACCTCTGTACAATGAGACTCCTATTGATAATTTACCCATTGGATCCTGAGGTAAAGAGGTGTTAACATCAATTCTCTCTTCTTTCAACTGCATCTGGGCTTCTCCCACTAAGGTGGCTGTTTCCACTGGACTCTACTTCTAGTAGGGCTTAACTGATTACACCTCAACAATGCCCATTCTGTAAACTTAGTCTCAAACCACCTAGCTTCCTCTTTCCTGTCCATGAAAACGAATTTTCCAACTAATTTTCCAGTTTTCTCTGGAGATCCAGTTTATGGGCAAGGCCATGCTAACGCAGGGTTCCTGGTGAACTATGATGATAATAATCGGTATTCCCTTCTTCTTAGTAACTTTCGGATAGTTTGCATCTAGGATATTCTCCCCCTCATTTTCTTTCTCTATCATCAAAACTCATTTTACTGTCCTCATTTCACATACTCAAAGGCTCAGAGTGAGTGAGTGTGACATACGTGCTTCCCGCTGGCTAGCTGTGCCTTCTAGATGAGCATCCACAGTAGATTTAATTAGCTCAGTGTTTACCTCTGCTTCGTGCTCATTACGCGGGTATACCTGTGGCGGATTCATTTCGATATTTGACAAAACTAATACAATATTGTAAAGTTTAAAAATAAAAAAAAAAAAAAAAAGATATCACAGCGAAGCATGCTCCCGTAACAGCCTGCCTAAGCCACGTCCAGCTGTATACATGTGAAAAGAGGGCCATGTGATTATTTGTGTGATAACTGACATAATAATATGTTTATAACCATTTCCTCAGAAGATCAGCAGCCTCTTCAGAAGCAATTGTCATACCATTATTACTCTCAAAACCATATTTTTAAAATCAATAAAGCCCTTAAAAGATTAAAAAAAAAAATTCCCTTCACCGTTTCACCCTCTCCACATCTTCTCATTGATCCAGAGCCCCTAAAACAGAAGAAAATGAAAACAAAGTCAAAAGTACAGAGCTGGATGAAAAGAAAAGGAAGGGTGAGCAAGCCTCTTGCCACCAGTCACCAATGGCTCCCTGCCATGGGTTGGAACATACCTTGTTTGCGGTGCCTTGACAGTGACTTGTAGGATGTTTTAAATTATCAATTATTTTCTCATCTAAACCAACTTGAATTCATATTTGAGAGGGAAGATTTCATTAACCAATTTAGAGACCCCTATCTGCAATATTTACTATGAATTCTTCAGTTATTAATTCCAGGGGTCCAAGGGTATTTGGACAATGCAAAGAATTCTTATATGTGAAATATCTCAGTAGGGTCACTGAACATGATTGCTATACATTGCCAGTATAACTAGTGATAAGAATGTAAACTGTCCTCCCATAGAGTTGCCCCCAAGACATCTGTAGAAAGGGTAAAAGTGACACAGAATATACTTGGGAGGGGGACACAGAGGTAATAGGAACAATAACATACTGTCGGTTACATGGAGGCTACTATTAGGGAGGCCTCGGAGGTTTTAAGAGCACCCTGATGATTTCTATTAAACTGATCAGGGGCCGAGTCCAGGCATGTGTATTTTGAGAAAGCTCTCTTTGGGTACATCTTCCTTTGAAGAAGCACTGACAGCACTTCATGGTTTTCAATGTTCTTTTCCATCCTATACAACTGCTTGATGAGACTGCTTCCACACAGTTAGATTCAGGGTCACTTTTCTGATCTCTTGGCCTCTCAGTTGACCACTCACCCTTGGTCAGACACTCCATTCTTTTCTTGCCTTCGGGGACACCACACTCTTCTGCATTTCCTCTGACTTCAGTGACTACTGCTTCTGTCTCTTTTGCTGCATCCTCTTCTTCACCATCATCTAAATGTTGAAGAGCTCTGGGGCTCATTCCCTGTGTATCTTCTCTTAGGTAACTCATCCAGCTCCATGGCTTTAAACAACTCCTTTATGCATAAATCCCTCATTTATATCTCCATCTCTTACCTGCCTCCTGAATTTTGGACCCCAATACCCAACTGCCTGGCTAACATTTCTCCTTGGATACTTAAAAGACATTGCAAAGTGAAAATGTCTTTAAAAAAGAAAAGAATCATTGACCCCTCCAAACCTGTACCTTTCCTAGGCTTCCCCATTTCATTCAACCAGCTGCTCAAGCCAAAAATCTTTATTCTTCTTTCCCCCTCATATCCAATCCATCAGGAAGACTCATAACTGAGTAGCATCCATTCTTATCCATCTCTCTCCTACTACCCTGGACCAATTTATCATCATCATCTACCTGGACTCATGCAACAGCCTCCTGACTTGTTTTCTTCTTTCTGCTTGGTTTTCACTTTCCTCAGAATGACCATAGAAATCTTTTTAAAACAAAAATAAAATCATGACACCCCTTCTCTCATGAAACCATTCCTATAGCTTCCTATCTCTCTTAGAAAAAAATCTCAATTTATTACCTGGATTTACAAAGGGCTGCAGGACCCTGGCCCCTGGCTCTCTCTCCCCTTCACTCATCACATTCCAGCCATGGCCTTTTTTAGTTTCTGGAATACTACAACTTTGTTAATGTAAAAGGACCTTTGAAATATATGTGTCTTCTACTGATTGACCTTCCCGTCAACTTTGCCTGGAAGGTCCCTTCCTGTCATTCAGAACTCAGCTTAAATGCTACTTCTTCAGAGATATGTGCTCTGACTACCTTCACCCCAGTCTAAAGCAAATGTCCAGTCACTTTTTCCACACTCCCCTGTTCATTTGTCTGCATACTATATCAGTTCAGTTCAGTTCAGTCGCTCAGTTGTGTCCAACTCTTTGCGACCCCATAGACTGCAGCATACCAGGCTTCCCTGTCCATCACCAACTACTGGAGCTTGCTCAAACTCATGTCCATCAAGTTGGAATGCCATCCAACATTAGCATCCTCTGTCATCGCTTTTTCCTCCTGCCTTCAATCTTGCCCAGCATCAGGGTCTTTTCCAATGAGTCAGTTCTTCACATCAGGTGGCCAAAGTATTGGCGCTTCAGCTTCAGCATCAGTCTTTCCAATAAATATTCAGGACTGATTTCCTTTAGGATTGACTGGTTTGATCTCCCTGCAGTCCAAGGGACTCTCAAGACTCTTCTCTAATACCACAGTTCAAAAGCATCAATTCTTCAGCGCTCAGCTTTCTTTATAGCCCAACTCTCACATCCATACATGACTACTGGAAAAACCATAGTTTTGACTAGATGGGCCTTTGTCAGCAAAGTAGTGTCTCTTTTTTAAATATGCTGTCTAGGTTGGTCATAGCTTTTCTTCCAAGGAGCAAGCATCTTTTAATTTCATGTCTGCAGTCATCATCTGCAGTGATTTTGGAGCTGAAAAAATAAAGTCTGTCACTGTTTCCATTGTTTCCCCATCTATTTGCCATGAAGTGATGGGACTGGATGCCATGATGTTAGTTTTCTGAATGTTGAGTTTTAAGCCAACTTTTTCACTCTCATCAAGAGGCTCTTTAGTTCTTTTCTTTCTATAATCTTGAGCATTATTTTGCTAGCATGTGAGATGAGTGCAATTATGTGGTAGTTTGAACATTCTTTGGTATTGCCTTTATTTGGGATTGGAATGAAAACTAACCTTTTCCAGTCCTGTGGCCACTGCTGAGCTTTCCAAATTTGCGGGCATATTGAGTGCAGCACTTTAGCAGCAGCATCTTTTAGGATTTGAAATAGCTCAAAAGCATACTATTTACACCCTATTTATTATTTTTCATTTATGTATGTACCTTAGAATGAGAGGAGAAATTTTGTCTCATGTGCATTTGAGATATTTCCAACCCTAGATAATTGTTCAATGGATGAACCAATTTAGTTTAACTGTATCAATCTGGCTGTGAAGGAGGCTTGATCACTCTTTTTTTACAGATGAGAAAAATGTCATCCATGTGGGCCATGTGACTTGCTCAAGGTCCCATAGCTAGATCAGTGGCCGGACAAAACTTTCAAGTCTTATTCCAGTTTTATTTCCTACATATGTTGATGCTGCCACTACTTGGGAAATTTTACCTTGAAAAAGAACAAAGCTAGTGGAGGTGATGGAATTCCAGTTAAGCTATTTCAAATCCTAAAAGATGATGCTGTGAAAGTACTACACTGAATATGCCAGCAAATTTGAAAAACTCAGCAGTGGCCACAGGACTGGAAAATGTGTTTTCATTCCAATCCCAAAGAAGGGCAATGCCAAAGAATGTTCAAACTACCACATAATTGCACTCATTTTACACGCTAGCAAGGTAATGCTCAAAATCCTTCAAGCTAAGCTTCAACAGTATGTGAACCGAGAACTTCCAGATGTACAAGCTGGGTTTAGAAAAGGCAGAGGAACCAGAGATCAAATTACCAATATTCGATGGATCATAGAGAAAGCAACGGAATTCCAGAAAAAAACATCTGCTTCATTGACTATGTTAAAACCTTTGAATGTGTGAATCATGACGAACTGTGGAAAATTCTTCAAGAGATGGGAAAATCAGACCACCTTCCCTGCCTCCTAAGAAATCAGTATGCAGGTCAAGAAGCAACAGACTCTCACCTACCTGCTACCCTGCTGGTCTCTTCAAGCTGAGAAAGTGCTTCTAGACTCAGCTCTCACCAAGCTCAGGAAGCCAAGAAAGACACCTGTCTACATGGAGTCTGCAGACCTCTATTTGGAAAGAGGAACCAGAAGGAACTATAGACTGTCTTGAAGAAATACCACGGCTGGGTTTGGAATTTTAGGACTATCTTCCTGGCTCCTGTGTGTGGTGGATTCAGAAGAGATCAAGCCTTTGGGGTGGGAGCACTGACTCAAAGAACTAAGACTACCAGGGAACTAACCCTAGGGAGTATCAAATAATGAGAACTCACACGAAGGAAACCACTTGAGTACAACACCTGGCATCATCCAACCACCAGTAGCACCCCGTGCAAAACACCTCATCTAAACAAAACACAAAACAAAATACAAACCCAATCATCAGCAGATAGGATTTCCACATCACTCAGCCTTGCCCATCGGAGGAAAAACAAACAAAAACTTAGCACAAATCTCACCCTATACGAAGCTTACACAAACCACTGGACCAAACTTAGGAGGGCAGAAACGAAAGGGAAAAATGAATTCAACCTTGAAGCCTGGGAAAAAGAGACCTCAAACACAATAAGTTAAAAAAAATAATAATGAAAAGGTAGAGAAATACTACACAAATGAAGGAACAAACTAGAAACACAGAAGTCCAAATAAATGAAGAGGAAATAGGCAAACTACCTGAAAAAGAATTCAGAATAATGATAGTAAAGATGATCAAAAACCTTGAAAACAAAATGGAGAAAATGCAAGAATCAATTAATAAAGACTTAGAAGAATTAAAGAATAAACACACACACACAAACAACACAATTACTGAAATTAAAAATACTCTAGAAGGAATCAAGAGCAGAATATCTGAAGCAGAAGAATGAAGCAGTGAGCTGGAAGATAAAATGTCGGAAATAACTTTTGAAGAGTAGAATAAAGTAAAAAGAATGAAAAGAACTGAGGATAGTCTCAGAGATCTCTGGGACAATATCAAATGCACCAGCATTCAAATTAGAGTGGTCCCAGAAGAAGAGAAAAAGAAAGGGTATGAGAAAATTTTTGAAGAGATTATAGTTGAAAATTTCCCCAACATGGAAAAGGAAATAGTCAATCAAGTCCAAGAGGTACAAAGAGTCCCATACAGGATAAACCCAAGGAGAAACCTGCCAAGACACATACTAATCAAACTAACAAAGACTAAACACAAAGAAAGAATATTAAAAGCAGCAAGGGAAAAGCAACAAGTAACATACAAGTGAAACCCCATACACTTAACAGCTCATCTTTCAGCAGAAACTCTGCTGGCCAGAAGGGAATGGCAGGATATATTTAAAGTACTGAAAGGGAAAAATCTACAACCAAGATTACTGTACCCGGCAAAGATCTCATTCAAAATTGATGGAGAAATCAAAAGTTTTTCAGACAAGCAAAAGTTAAGAGAATTTAGTACCACAAAACCAGCTTTACAACAAATGTTAAAGAGATTTATATAGCCAAGAAATACAAGAGAAGAAAAAATATCTACATAGTCAACCCCAAACAATTAAGAAAATGGCAATAGGAACATATATATCAATAATTACTTTAAATGTAAAAGGATTAAATTCTCCAACCAAAAGACTCAGACTGGTTGAATGGATACAAAAACAAGACCCATATATATGCTGTCTACAAGAAACCCACTTCAGACCTCAGGACACATATTGACTGAAAGTGAGAGGATGGAAAAATATATTCCATGCAAATGGGAAACAAAAGAAAGCTGGAGTACCAATCCTCATATCGGACAAAATAGACCTTAAAATAAAGAAGATTACAAGAGATAAGGAAGGACGCAGCATAATGATCAAGGGATTAATCCAAGAGGAAGACATAACAATTGTAAATATCTATGCGACTTCCCTTTCACTTTTCACTTTCATGCATTGGAGAAGGAAATGGCAACCCACTCCAGGGTTCTTGCCTGGAGAATCCCAGGGATGGGGGAGCCTGGTGGGCTGCCGTCTATGGGGTCACACAGAGTCGAACACGACTGAAGTGACTTAGCAGCAGCAGCAGCATGCACTCAACATAGGAGCACCTCACTATATAAGACAAACACTAATAGACATAAAAGGAGAACTTGACAAGAACACAATAATAGTAGGATACTTTAACATCCCACTCACACCAATGGACAGATCATCAAAGCAGAAAATTAATAAGGAATCACAAGTCTTAAATGATACATTAGATGAAATGGATCTCATTGATATCTTCAGGACACTCCATCCAAATGCAGAAGAATACACCTTCTTCTCAAGGGCACGTGGAACATTCTCCAGGATAGACCACATCTTGAGTCACAAATCAGACCTCAGTAAATTTAAGAAAACTGAAATTGTATCAAGCATCTTCTCTGACCACACCACTATGAGACTAGATATCAATTACAAGAAAAAAAAGCTGTAAGAAACACAAACACACAGAGATTAAACAACATATTTCTAAATAACCAACAGGTTACTGAAGAAATCAAAAGGGAAGTCAAAAAATTGCCACAAAAAAATGACAATGAAAACATGACAACTCAAAACCTATGGGATGCTTCAAAAGCAGTTCTAAGAGGGATGTTTATAGAAACACAATCCTACCTCAAGAAACAAGAAAAACATTGAATAGAAAACCTAACTTTACATCTAAAACAACCAGATTAAGAAGAAAAAACACTGCAAAATTAGCAGAAGGAAAGAAATCATAAAGATCCAAGCATAAATAAATGCAAAAGAAATGAAAAAAAAAACAATAGTAAAGATTAATAAAAGTTGGTTCTTTGAGATGATAAACAAAATTGACAAGCTTTTAGGCAGACTCATCAAGAAAAAAAGAGAGAAGAATCAAATCAACAAAATTAGAAATGAAAAAGGAGAGGTTACAACAAACAATGCAGACATACAAAGGATTATAAGAGACTATTATGAACAACTATATAGCAATACAATGGATAACCTGGAAGAAATGGACAGATTCTTAGGAAAGTTCAATCTTCCAAGACTGAACCAGGAAGAAATAGAAATTATGAACAACCCAATTACATGCACTGAAATTGAAGCTGTGATTAAAAAAAAAAAAAAAAACTCTCAGAAAACAAAACCCCAGGACCATATGGCTTCACAGGAGAATTCTATCAAACATTTAGAGAAGAGCTAATGCCTATCCTAAAACTCTTCCAAAAAATTTCAGAGGAAGGAATGCTTCCAAACTCATTCACGAGGCCACCATCACCCTGATTCAAAATCAGACAAAGACTACACAAAAAAAGAAAACTAAGGCCAATATCACTGATGAACATAGATGCAAAAATCCTCAACAAAATTTTAGCAAACAGAATTCAGCAACACATCAAAAAGCTTATACACCATGATCAAGTTGGGTTTATTCCAGGAATGCAAGGATTCTTCAATATATGCAAATCAATCAATGTGATATACCATATTAACAAATAGAAAGATAAAATCCATACGATAATCTCAATAGATGCAGAAAAAGCCTTTGACAAAATTCAGCACCCATTTATGATTAAAACTTTTTGAAAAATGGGCATAGAAGGAACCTACCTCAACATAGTAAAGGCCATATATAATGAGCTTACACCAAACATTATCCTCAATGGTGAAACTCTGAAAACATTCCCCCTAAGATTAGGAACAAGACAAGGGTGTCCACTTTCACCACTATTATTCAACATAGTCCTGGAAGTCCTAGCTACAGCAATCAGAGAAGAAAAACAAACAAAAGGAATCCATATCAGAAAAGAAGAAGTAAAGCTCTCACTGTTTGCAGATGACATGATACTGTACATAGAAAACCCTAGAGATACTATCAGAAAATTACTAGAGCTAATCAGTAAATTTAGCAAAGTTGCAGGATACAAAATCAATACACAGAAATCACTTGCATTTCTATATACTAACAATGAAAAATCAGGAAGAGAAATTAAGGAATCAATCCCATTCACCATTGCAACAAAAAGAAATAAATATCTAGAAATAAACTTACCTAAGGAGACAAAAGAACTGTACAGAGAAAATTATAAGACACTAATGAAAGAAATCAAAGATGACATAACAGATAAAGAGATACTCCATGTTCCTGAGTAGGAAGAATCAATATTGTGAAAATGACTATACTACCAAATGCAATCTACATATTCAATGTGATCCCTATCAAACTACCAATGGCATTTTTCACAGAACTAGAACAAAAAATTTCACAATTCATATGGAAACATAGAAGACCCCAAATAGCCAAAGCAGTCTTGATAAGGAAGAATGGAGCTGGAGGAATCAACCTTCCTGACTTCAGATTATACTACAAAGCTACAGTCATCAAGACAGTAGAGTACTGGCACAAAAACAGAAATATAGAACAATGGGACAAGATAGAAAGCCCAGAAAGAAATCCATGCACCTATGGGTACCTTATTTTTGATAAAGGAGGCAAGAATATACAATGGGGCAAAGAGAGCCTCTTCAATAAATGGTACGGGGAAAACTGGACAGCTACATGTAAAAGAATGAAATTAGAACACTTCCTAACACCAAACACAAAGATAAACTCAAAATGGATTACAGACCTAAATGTAAGATCACAAACCATAAAACTCTTAGAGGAAAACATAGGCAGAACACTCGATGACATAAATCAAAGCAAGATCCTCTGTGACCCACCTCTTAAAGTAATGGAAATAAAAGTAAACAAGTGTGACCTGATTAAACTTAAAAGCTTTTGCACAGCAAAAGAAACTATAAGCAAGGTGAAAAGACAACCCTCAGAATGGGAGAAAATAATAGCAAATGAAACAAGTGACAATGGATTAATTTCCAAAATATACAAGCAACCCATACAACTCAATGCCAGAAAAAAAAACAACCCAACCAAAAAGTGGGAAAAAGACTTAGACACTTCTCCAAAGAAGACATACAGTTGGCTAACAAACACATGAAAAGATGCTCAACATCGCTCATTATTAGAGAAATGCAAATCAAAACCACAATGAGATATCACCTCACACCAGTCAGAATGGACATCTTCATAAAGTCTACAAACAATAAATGCTGGAGAGGATGTGGAGAAAAGGGAACGCTTGTGCACTGTTGGTGGGAATGTAAATTGATACAGCCACTATGGAAGATGGTATGGAGACTCCTTAAAAAACTAGAAATGACTCAGCAGTCCCACTCTTAGGCGTATATCCTGTGGAAAACAAAATTGAAAAAGGCACATGTATTCCATTGTTAATTGCAGCACTATTTACAATAGCTAGAACATGGAAGCAACCTAGATGTCCATTGACAGATGAATGGATAAGGAAGTTGTGGTACATATACACAATGGAATAGTACTCAACCATAAAAAGGAATGCATTTGAGTCAGTTCTGATGAGGTGGATGAACCTAGAACCTATTATACAGAGTGAAGTGAGTCAGAAAGAGAAAGATAAATATTGTATTCTAATGCATATACACGGAATCTAGAAAAATGCTACTGAAGAATTTATTTACAGGACAGCAATGGAGAAACAGACATAGAGAATAGACTTACGGACATTGGGAGAGGAGAGGAGAGGGTGAGATGTATGGAGAGAGTAACATGGAAACTTACATTACCATATGTAAAGAAGATTGCCAACAGGTATTTGCTGTATGGCTCAGGAAACTCAAACAGGGGCTCTGTATCAACCTAGAGGGGTGGGATGGGGTGGGAAATGGGAGGGAGGTTCAAAAGGGAGGGGATATATGTATACCTATGGCTGATTCATGTTGAGGTTTGACAGAAAACAACAAAATTCTGTAAAGCAATTATCCTTCAATAAAAAAATAAGTTAAAAGATATATATATGTGTGTGTGTGTGTGTGTGTGTGTGTGTGTGTGTAAAGAAGCAACAGAAATGAAAATGAAACAATGGACTGATCCAAAACTGGGAAAGAGGTACATCAAGGCTGTATATTGCCACACTGCTTATTTAATTATATGCAGAATACATCCTGTGAAATGTCAGGCTGGATGAAGCTCAAGCTGGAATCAAGCGTGCTGGGAGAAATATTAATAACCTCAGATATGTAGATGACACCACCCATTAGGCCGAAAGCAAAGAGGAACTAAAGGGCCTCTTGATGAAGGTGAAAGAGAAGAATGAAAAAGCTGGCTTAAAATTCAGCATTCAAAAATCTAAGGTCACAGCAACCAGTCCCATCACTTCATGGCAAATAGATGGGGAAACAATGGAAACAGTGACAGACTTTATTTTCTTGGACTATAAAATCACTGCAGATGGTGACTGCAACCATGAAATAAAAAGATGCTTGCTCCTTGGAAGAAAAACTGTGACAAACCTAGTCAGTCAGTTCAGTCACTCAGTCGTGTCCGACTCCTTGCAACCCCATGAACTGCAGCACACCAGGCCTCACTGTCCATCACAAACTCCCGGAGTCCACCCAAACCCATGTCCATTGAGTCAGTGATGCCATCCAACCATCTCATCCTCTGTCACCCCCTTCTCCTCCTGCCTTCAATCTTTCCCAGCATCAGGGTCTTTTCAAATGAGTCAGTTCTTCACATCAGGTGGCCAAAGTATTGACAGCATAATAAAAAGCAGAGACATAACTTTGCCAACAAGGTCCATAGAGTCAAAGCTATGGTTTTTCAAGTAGTCAAGAACAGATGTGAGAGTTGGACCATAAAATCTGAGTGGAAAGAATTGATGCTTTCGAACTGTGGTGTTGGAGAAGACTCATGAGAGTTCCTTGGACTGCAAGGATATCAAACCAATGGAAGGACTGATGCTGAAGCTGAAGCTCCAATCCTTTGGCCACCTGATACAAAGAGCAGACACTTGGAAAAGACCCTGATGCTGGGAAAGATTGAGGGCAGGAGGAGAAGGGATTGACAGAGGATGAGATGGTTGGATGGCATCACCAACGTAATGGATGTGAGTTTGAGCAAGCTCCAGGAGATGATCAATCACAGGGAAGCCTGGTGTTCTGCAGGCCATGGGGTTGCAAATAGTCTGACATAGCTTAGCAACTGAAAAACAACCCTGGGCAAAATGTCCTCATGCTCCTTTAAAATTCAAATGTCCAGGGAATTCCTTGGTGGTCCAGTGGTTAGTATTTCACACGTCCACTTTAGGGGACCCAGGTGCAACCCCAGTTCTGGGAACTAGGATTCCACAAGCTGTGTGGAACAGCCAAAAAGAAAAAGTAAATATCCTGCACAACAATGCAAAATAAAAATGGTGTGCAGACTCTGGGTCTCAACGCAGAAAGAAGCAATCTTTTCCTGAGGACTAATGTTTGGTGGATTCTGCTGACCAAATGTGACGTGACCTCTGGGAAAGGAACATGGTAGAGCATAAAATAATTATACTGGGGTGTGTGTGTGTGTGTGTGTGTGTGTGTGTGTGGTGTGACTGAGTATGGGCACACACCACTCCTCATCCATAGCTCCTTTGTGCTTGTACTGAACAAAGGCTTCTAGGATGAGAGTCACCTTGCATCCCTTGACTTGAACCAGCAGCACCTCCCTCACCAACCAGTGCTCACCGAGGAAAGAAGCCCAAGGGGAAAGTTTGAATGTACTGCACGGCAGAGCCTGCAGGGACCCCTATGATTAGAAAAATGAGGCTATCAATTAGTTTTCAAGTGGTGAAAGAAGGCTTCAGACTCTGTCTTTGTGTCACGCGATCACTTCGCCATTCTTTCTCCAAATGAGCCAGCTGAAGGACATGCGTTGACAACGGCAGCATTTACCCAGACCTGAGTGTTTCTGTAAATGTGTAGGAAATTGTTCCCATAGCAACGGACAGATGGCAGTTCAAGTCTGCTGCTCCTGTTGGATCACAGAATGCAGCAGGTGAGTTCTTCTTCTTCAGACCACAGCTCTCCTTGAAAAGGAAATGATAATATTCCTAAGCACACCTTAACCTCCACTTAGCTTCCAGATCCGCCCGTTCAGAAAACACAGCCAGGTCTTCACAGCAATATTTCTAAACTCTTTCAAGGACATCCAAGGAATGAAAGAGGTTTGAAACCTACTCATTCCTGATGGCTTTCCTAAACCCTCTGGTTATTCTGGACTCTCTGATCAGTTCTGCTTTGTTCGCCAGCTAATGGCAAGTGTTAGCACCTAGGCTTGAAACACCAGCTGCCACTCTCCATTTCCTTTGGTTTCCATGCTTGAGCCATGAGATTGTCATGAATAGCTGTGAGGATTAGCAAGGTCCTGTTGTTCTGGGGACTCTACCCTGAGTGGAAAAACTGACTGGAGTACATACGAAGTTAGCTGAGGGTTTTACCAGCTGTATGGCAGTGAACAGATCCCTTAATCTCTCTGAATTTTAGACTTCTCATTTCTAAAACAGGATTTACACTGCAGGATAATTGAACGGATTTAGTACAAAAAGTAGAGAAAGCATCTAGTTCAGTGCCTGGCCAGTGGTAATCCTCCATACACTCTGGTTGTCTTCCCCTTGATACTCCAGTCCCAAGGCCACACATTCCTCAGGAGGACAGACTCCCTAGACAAAGGCAAAGAATCTGGGGAGAAGAGAGCTTACTTATGGGCAGGGTGAGAGAGAAGAGGGACAGTGGACACCAAGGATGTTGCTCTTTGAGATGAGATGTGTGTTGGGTGGCATCCAGGCAGAAAAGACCCATGAACATGTTTTGTGGTCTTTGGTAGAAATCTTCCAGGTGGCTTCTTTAAAGGCTGCTGAATAGCACTTTCTTAGTTAATTGACATTTTCTCCAATCCTGTATTGCTTATAGTTCCACCAGATCTGTGGAAGCAAGGTGTGAAATCCAGGGGGATAGGAGGACACTAAATAAAGACTGACCAGGAATGAAGCAGCACTGGGCAGTCTTTGCATGGAGTTGCCACATGCCTTCTATTCATGAAGAGGAAGACGACTGGGGCGGGTGAGTGTGGTTTATTTAATATTTCACTTTGTAATTCTGCAAACTGTTCACCTCTGACCACAAAACTTAGAAAAAAAAATTTAGTATACTCAATAAACTCAACTCCTGTAGGGGAGGGGAAAAACTTTTCCCTCTGCCCTCCTGGGTTTTCCATCTGGGGCCCTGGAAATTAAAGTGACAAAAGACTAATAAGAGAAAACATTTTTTAAAAATTGTGCAGAGATAGGATTTGGGGGTTTATATGGGGGCGGCTGCGGCCGCAACCGGCGCACGAAGCACGGCCAAGAGGAGTTACCCCACGTCCGAGGTCAGGGGCAGAAGGTGGGAGGACCCCATGCCCGAAGGGCGGTGGCCAGGAGGAGTTACCCCACGTCCAAGGTCAGGGGCTGTGGCCGGCCGGGAGGAGCTACCCCACGCCCCAACGCCCAAGGCCAGAGGCAGCGGCTGGGAGGACCAAGCCCACGTCCAAGGAGCAGTGTCTACGCGGGCGCAGGAGGGCCTAGAGGAGCTATCCCATGCTGAAGGTCAGGAAGGGCGGCGGTGAGGAGATATCCCTCGTCCAAGGTAAGGAGCAGCAGCTGTGCTTTGCTGGAGCAGCCATGAAGAGATACCCCATGCCCAAGGTAAGAGAAACCCAAGTAAGATGGTAGGTGTTGCAAGAGGGCATCAGAGGGCATACACACTGAAACCATACTCACAGAAAACTAGTCAATCTAATCACACTAGGACCACAGCCATGTCTAACTGAATGAAACTAAGCCATGCCCGTGGGGCAACCCAAGACGGGTGGGTCATGGTGGAGAGATTTGACAGAATGTGGTCCACTGGAGAAGGGAATGGCAAACCACTTCAGTATTCTTGCCTTGAGAACCCCATGAACAGTATGAAAAGGCAAAATGATAGGATACTGAAAGAGAAACTCCCCAGGTTAATAGGGGCCCAATATGCTACTGGAGATCAGTGGAGAAATAACTCCAGAAAGAATGAAGGGATGGAGCCAAAGCAAAAACAATACCCAACTGTGGATGTGACTGGTGATAGAAGCAAGGTCCGATGCTGTCAAGAGCAATACTGCATAGGAACCTGGAATGTCAGGTCCATGAATCAAGGCAAATTGGAAGTGGTCAAACAAGAGATGGCAAGAGTGAATGTAGACATTCTAGGAATCAGTGAACTAAAATGGACTGGAATGGATAAATTTAACTCAGATGACCATTATATCTACTACTTCAGACAGGAATCCTTCAGAAGAAATGGAGTAGCCATCATGGTCAAAAAAGAGTCCGAAATGTAGTACTTGGATGCAATCTCAAAAACAACAGAATGATCTCTGTTCGTTTCCAAGGCAAACCATTCAATATCACGGTAATCCAAGTCTATGCCCCAACCAGTAACACTGAAGAAGCTGAAGTTGAACAGTTCTATGAAGACCTAAAGGCCTTTTAAAAGAACTAACACCCAAAAAAGATGTCCTTTTCATTATAGGGGACTAGAATGCAAAAGTAGGAGGTCAAGAAACACCTGGAGTAACAGGCAAATTTGGCCTTGGAATACGGAGTGAAGCAGGGCAAAGATTAATAGAGTTTTGCCAAGAAAATGCACTGGTCATAGCAAACACCCTCTTCCAACAGCACAAGAGAAGACTCTACACATGGACATCACCAGATGGTCAATATAGAAATCAGATTGATTATATTCTTTGCAGCCAAAGGTGGAGAAGCTCTATACAGTCAACAAAAACAAGACAGGGAGCTGACTGTGGCTCAGATCATGAACTCCTTATTACCAAATTCAGACTTAAATTGAAGAAAGTAGGGAAAATCACTAGACCATTCAGGTATGACCTAAATCAAATCCCTTATGATTATACAGTGGAAGTGAGAAATAGATTTAAGGGCCTAGATCTGATAGATAGAGTGCCTGATGAACTATGGATGGAGGTTCGTGACATTGTACAGGAGACAGGGATCAAGACCATCCCCATGGAAAAGAAATGCAAAAAAGCAAAATGGCTGTCTGGGGAGGCCTTACAAATAGCTGTGAAAAGAAGAGAAGTGAAAAGCAAAGGAGCAAAGGAAAGATATAAGCATCTGAATGCAGAGTTCCAAAGAATAGCAAGAAGAGATAAGAAAGCCTTCCTCGGCGATCAATGCAAAGAAATAGAGGAAAACAACAGAATGGGAAATACTAGAGATCTCTTCAAGAAAATTAGAGATACCAAGGGAACATTTCATGCAAACATGGGCTTGATAAAGGACAGAAATGGTATGGACTTAACAGAAGCAGAAGATATTAAGAAGAGATGGCAAGAATACACAGAAGAACTGTACAAAAAAGATCTTCACGACCCAGATAATCACGATGATATGATCACTCATTTAGAGCCAGACATCCTGGAATGTGAAGTCAAGTGGGCCTTAGAAAGCATCACTACGAACAAAGCTAGTGGAGGTGATGGATTCCAGTGGAGCTCTTTGAAATCCTGAAAGATGATGCTGCTGCACTCAGATCAGATCAGATCAGTCGCTCAGTTGTGTCCGACTCTTCTTGACCCCATGAATTGCAGCACGCCAGGCCTCTCTGTCCATCACCAATTCCTGGAGTTCACTCAGACTCACGTCCATCGAGTCAGTGATGCCATCCAGCCATCTCATCCTCTGTCGTCCCCTTCTCCTCCTGCCCCCAATCCCTCCCAGCATCAGACTCTTTTCCAATGAATCAACTCTTCGCGTGAGGTGGCCAAAGTACTGGAGTTTCAGCTTTAGCATCATTCCTTCCAAAGAAATCCCAGGGCTGATCTCCTTCAGAATGGACTGGTTCGATCTCCTTGCAATCCAAGGGACTCTCAAGAGTCTTCTCCAACACCACAGTTCAAAAGCATCAATTCTTCGGCGCTCAGCCTTCTTCACAGTCCAACTCTCACATCCATACATGACCACAGGAAAAATCATAGCCTTGACTAGACGAACCTTTGTTGGCAAAGTAATGTCTCTGCTTTTGAATATTCTATCTAGGTTGGTCATAACTTTCCTTCCAAGGAGTAAGCGTCTTTTAATTTCATGGCTGCAGTCACCATCTGTACTGATTTTGGAGCCCAGAAAAATAAAGTCTGACACTGTTTCCACTGTTTCCCCATCTATTTCCCATGAAGTGATGGGACCAGATGCCATGATCTTCGTTTTCTGAATGCTGAGCTTTAAGCCAACTTTTTCACTCTCCACTTTCACTTTCATCAAGAGGCTTTTGAGTTCCTCTTCACTTTCTGCCATAAGGGTGGTGTCATCTGCATATCTGAGGTTCTTGATATTTCTCCCGGCAATCTTGATTCCAGCTTGTGTTTCTTCCAGTCCAGCGTTTCTCATGATGTACTCTGCATATAAATTAAATAAACAGGGTTACAATATACAGCCTTGACGAACTCCTTTTCCTATTTGGAACCAGTCTGTTGTTCCAATGCCAGCAAATTTGGAAAACTCAGCAGTGGCCACAGGACTGGAAAAGGTCAGTTTTCATTCCAATCCCAAAGAAAGGCAATGCCAAAGAATGCTCAAACTACTGCACAATTGCACTCATCTCACATGCTAGTAAAGTAATGCTCAAAATTCTCCAAGTCAGGCTTCAGCAATACATGAACCGTGAACTTCCAGTTGTTCAAGCTGGTTTTAGAAAAGGCAGAAGAACCAGAGATCAAATTGCCAACATCTGCTGGATCATGGAAAAAGCAAGAGAGTTCCAGAAAAACATCTATTTCTGCTTTCTTGACTATGCCAAAGCCTTTGACTGTGTGGATCACAATAAACTGTGGAAAATTCTTCAAGAGATGGGAATACCAGACCACCTGACCTGCCTCTTGAGAAATCTGTATGCAGGTCAGGAAGCAACAGTTAGAACTGGGCATGGAACAACAGACTGGTTCCAAATAGGAAAAGGAGTACGTCAAGGCTGTATATTATCACCCTGCTTATTTAACTTATATGCAGAATACATCATGAGAAACGCTGGGCTGGAAGACACACAAGCTGGAATCAAGATTGCCGGGAGAAATATCAAGAACCTCAGATATGCAGATGACACCACCCTTATGGCAGAAAGTGAAGAGGAACTCAAAACCTCTTGATGAAAGTGAAAGTGGAGAGTGAAAAAGTTGGCTTAAAGCTCAACATTCAGAAAACAAAGATCATGGCATCCGGTCCCATCACTTCATGGGAAATAGATGGGGAAACAGTGGAAACAGTGTCAGAGTTTACTTTTCTGGGCTCCAAAATCAGTACAGATGGTGACTGCAGCCATGAAATTAAAAGACGCTTACTCCTTGGAAGGAAAGTTATGACCAACCTAGATAGCATATTCAAAAGCAGAGACATTACTTTGCCAACAAAGGTCTGTCTAGTCAAGGCTATGATTTTTCCTGTGGTCATGTATGGATGTTAGAGTTGGACTGTGAAGAAGGCTGAGCGCCGAAGAATTGATGCTTTTGAACTGTGGTGTTGGAGAAGACTCTTGAGAGTCCCTTGGATTGCAAGGAGATCGAACCAGTCCATTCTGAAGGAGATCAGCCCTGGGATTTCTTTGGAAGGAATGATGCTAAAGCTGAAACTCCAGTACTTTGGCCACCTCACGCGAAGAGTTGATTCATTGGAAAAGAGTCTGATGCTGGGAGGGATTGGGGGCAGGAGGAGAAGGGGACGACAGAGGATGAGATGGCTGGATGGCATCACTGACTCGATGGACGTGAGTCTGAGTGAACTACGGGAGTTGGTGATGGACACGGAGGCTTGGCGTGCTGCGATTCATGGGGTCGCGAAGAGTCAGACATGACTGAGCGACTGAACTGATGCCAACCAAAGGGTAATAGAGGGTGGAAAAGAGGCTAGACTAAAGAAAATGCATTTGGGTCCTTAAAACAAAACAAAAGTATGCTTATTCTAGTTCTGACAACCAATAAGCCTTTTTATAACTTAACCAGGGACCAAGACGTGTTCCCAAAGACAGTGCAAAAAATGTAGCTTGCATGACCCAGAGTCTCTCCCAATGATAACTGAAAGAAAGATTTACATAAGCTCTCTGCAACAGGCAACTGTCAGGAAGACATTAGTCACACTGTGGGTGCACCCCACATTTCTGTACCTCTATCTACAAATTCTCAGGGCCTCCAACCTAATGGTTTGCCATCTACAGACACTGGCCTACAAACCTGTACCCACTGGTAGGCAGAAAGCCAAACCAAGCTGTCAGGATGTGGAGCAAGACAAATTGTAAATGTCCCTAAGCAGGAAAGGACCAATAACCAATGAGTGCATGCCTGCATGCTAAGTCGCTTCAGTCATGTCTGACTCTTTGTGACCCTATGGACTATAGCCTGCCAGGCTCCTCTGTCCATGGAATTCTCCAAGCAAGAATACTGGACTGGGTTGCCAGGCCCTCCTCCAGGGAATCTTCCCGACTCAGGGATTGAACCCTGGTCTGTAGATCCTGCATTGGCAGGTGGATTCTTTATTGCTGAGCCACCAGGGAAGCCCAACCAATAAGTACTCAAAACAAAATTCACATGAGTCACAATGTAAATGATTCTTACCAACATTTTTCTCCTGATAATCTAAATTTGGAAAGGAAAACATGAGATTCTTAGCTGCCCTCTGTCGATTGAACCCTATAGGATGAAATCTGGGAGGCTTATGTAGTGAGAGTTTTCAACTTTTGCTGACTTTGTCTGACATCCCAAGGTTCCAGCTGTAGCCTCCAGAATGAGTTGGGTATCCCAATCACCGCTTTGTAGTAGAAGGAGAATATTCTTCCTCACCCCTCCTGGTTCAATGTCTGGGACCCTCGAGTCAAACTGATAAAAGATTAACAAGAGAGAAATTTTCCTGGCGGTCCAGCAGTTAAGACTCTGTGCTGCCAGTGCAGGGGGCACAGGTCCAATCCCTGGTTGGGAACTAAGATCCCGAATGCCATGCCGCATGGCCAAAAGATTTTTTTTTAATTGGAGAAAAAAATAGATTTAATTGTGTATATATAATGGAAGTTCACAAAGGGAAATGTGGCTCAAGGAGGAGTTTAGAACGTGGGGGCTTATATACCACTCTAAAGAGTAACAGTGTGGAGAAGAGGCTAGCCCAAGAAACAAGAGGTTTGGGGTTTCTGGGCCATGGGGATAAGGTTTGGAAAGGTAACCAGGAAAAGCAGGTAAACAAGGGTTGTTCGGAAAGGTCTGCTCTGCAGATGTTAGTCCCTGCCTTATCCGCTGATGGGTTATTAAGAGTCCTTCTCTTCCTACTTCAGGAGAGGGAGACTCATTTATGAACTCAAATTGCACTTATAAATGTAAAATTTCCCTTACAGAAGAGAAAAATGCTTTGTTTTTAGAGCTTTCCCCATGTTTGCTGTTCCTCAATTGCCTTCAGCTCAAAATAACCCTTAAGTCAAAGAGAGGTATTTTGAGGTTTCATGGATGTCCTGGTCCATGCCACTCCAAAATCATGGCACATAGATTTCTCTTCTCTACCCATAAACCTCTGACTCCTAGCAGAAAATGGCCAGAATATAACAGCATGAGTGAGAAGAGGAAAACTTCCAGAAAACCCATGGATGAACTGGTAAACCCTTCCATAAAGAGTTGCCTCTGGAATACATATTTTAATGTGATGAAGTGGACATGTTAGCCATGCTGGAAGGTGGAGGCTCTCAAAGGGCAGTGACTGTGAGAGTGAACCTCCTCTCAAAGGAGGTTCTCAGGGAGGATCTTCTTGGAGGGAGCACGGAGTCCTAATGAGTCTCTGGTCCAGGTCTGGCCAATTCTGCTACAGGGAAGACAGACACAGAGACAGGGGATCCAAGCAGAGAAATCTATAAACTACAAGGAGGATGTCAAGATGACTTGTTATCCAGCAACTGCTCCAGGCTCCTGTAGGTACTGCCCACAGGTGTGGCAGAGGCAGGAATAGAAAGCCAGGGAGACCCTGGGCCTGTTTCTGAGGGAACTCTGCATACGGAGCTAAGCAAAGTTCTGCCCATCCTACACAGATTGACCATTAATCTGCAGTGACAGAGCACTGACGGTTTAGCAGTTTCCATGGCCAAAATGCGGCTGTCCCACTCCTTCAACCTCACAGGTTGCCTGCTGCTGCAGGAATAAGACTGAGGCTTGGTTCCTCAGGTTTCCAGGAACCTAAGCTTCCAGCCTGGTTCTCACTCCCAAGCTAGGGGATGACTATTAGATACAGAGTTGGTAGCAAACACAGCTGTGAGGCTGAGGGCCCAGAGATCTGCTGTGTCCTCAGAGGTGGTTAGTTGTTAGTCACCAAAGCACCCACCTCTAGGAACTGAGACCAGATGTTTCAATCCTAGACCCACTAGAGATGATGCACCCACTCAAGGGAGTGGAAGTGATTTATGGAGACACACTGTCCTTACCCTAATTGATTTGCCACAGAGAAAGCAAATATTTGGCTCTATTTAACATTATTGATTATTGCTATTATTACTGCTCATACAGAATTTTGCCAGTCAATCCTTATCCTAAAGGACCTTCAGCCCCCAAACAATAAAACTAGCAACATTCAGTCCCACTCCTCCCTTCCCTCAACTCTCCATACATGTACACATATGAAAAAATTAAATGAAATGGTTAAACAACTTGGGTCCAATTCCTAAATCCTTACTAATTGTATGATTTTGAATGAGTTATTAAGTCTTTTTGTGTTTTTCCTCTGTAATTTATAAAATTAAGATAATCAGAGTGTCTCCATCATTTTTTGGAAATGATTAAATTGGATGATGTGTATTATTTATGTGCATGCCAGGCTTATAGTTATTGTAGGTATTATTATTACTATCTGATACACACTGTGCCTAGTATAATAGAAAGAGTAGCAGCTTTGGTATAAACTAGTTCTGGGGTCAAACTCTGATTCTACTACTTATTAATGGTGTGGTGGTGGCAGTTTTGTTGCTAAGTTGTGTCCAACTCTAGTGACTCCGTGGACTGTAGCCCTCCAGGCTCCTCTATCCATGGAATTTCCCAGGCAAGAATCCTGGAGTGGGTTGCTGTTCAGTTCAGTTTAGTCACTCAGTCGTGTCCGACTCCTTATGACCCCATGAACCACAGCACACCAGGCCTCCCTGTCCATCACCAACTCCCGAAGTTTACCCAAACCCATATCCATTGAGTTGGTGATGCCATCCAACCATCTCATCCTCTGTTGTCCCCTTCTCCTCCTGCCCTCAATCTTTCCCAGCATCAGGGTCTTTTCAAATGAGTCAGCTCTTCACATCAGGTGGCCAAAGTACTGGAGTTTCAGCTTTAGCATCAGTCCTTCAAATGAACACCCAGGACTGATCTCCTTTAGGATGGACTGGTTGGATCTCCTTGCAGTCCAAGGGACTCTCAAGAGTCTTCTCCAACACCGCAGTTCAAAGCATCAATTCTTCGGTGCTCAGCTTTTATAGTCCAACTCTCACATCTATATATGACCACTGGAAAAACCATAGCCTTGACTAGATGGACCTTTGTTGACTAAGTAATGTCTCTGCTTTTTAATATGCTGTCTAGGTTGGTCATAACTTTACTTTCAAGGAGTAAGTGTCTTTTAATTTCATGGCTGCAATCACCATCTGCAGTGATTTTGGAGCCCATAAAAATAAAGTCAGCTACTGTTTCCACTGTTTCCCCATCTATTTGCCATGAAGTGATGGGACCAGATGCCATGATCTTTGTTTTCTGAATGTTGAGCTTTAAGCCAACTTTTTCACTCTCTTCTTTCACTTTCATCAAGAGGCTCTTTAGTTCTTCTTCACTTTCTGCCATAAGGGTGGTGTCATCTGCATATCTGAGGTTATTGCTATTTCTCCCAGCAATCTTGAGTCCAGCTTGTGCTTCCTCCAGCCCAGCGAGGGGGTTGCTGAGCTTAGGCAAATTACTTAACTTCAGTCAGCTTCAATTTCCTCCATGAAATAGGAGATTAGAAACCTCCCAGGGATACTGTCATCCACCCCCAAGGGAGGTCACACAAATAAAGCCTCTGGCCATGCTTGGTATCCAAAGACACTCCATTCAGTTCAGTTCAGTTGCTCAGTCGTGTCTGACTCCTTGTGACCCCATGAATTGCAGCACGCCAGGTCTCCCTGTCCATCACCAGCTCCCGGAGTTCACTCAGACTCACGTCCATTGAGTCGGTGATGCCATCCAGCCATCTCATCCTCTGTCGTCCCCTTATCCTCCTGCCCCCAATCCCTCCCAGCATCAGAGTCTTTTCCAATGAGTCAACTCTTCGCATGAGGTGGCCAAAGTACTGGACTTTCAGCTTTAGCATCATTCCTTCCAAAGAACACCCAGGACTGATCTCCTTTAGAATAGACTAGTTGGATCTCCTTGCAGTCCAAGGAAGTCTCAAGATTCTTCTCCAACACCATAGTTTAAAAGCATCAATTCTTCAGTGCTCAGCTTTCTTCATAGTCCAACTCTCACATCCATACATGACTATTGGAAAAACCATAGCCTTGACTAGATGGACCTTTGTTGGCAAAGTAATGTCTCTGCTTTTGAATATGCTATCTAGGTTGATCATAACTTTCCTTCCATAGTCATCAGCTAACGTTCCTTCATTTCTTCAAGACCAGCTTAAATATAACCTCCTTCTCAAAGACTTTCAAGATGCCATAGAAGCAATGCTTCTCTCCCTTACATTTCCATACCATTCACTTATTTTTATAGTAAAGCCCTGTTTTGGTTTGCTAGGGCTGCCATAACAGTATCACAGAATAAGTGGTTTAAACAGCAGAAATTTATTTTCTCACAGTTCTGGATGCTGACATTCAAGATCAAGGTGTTGGCAGGTTCGGTTTCCCCTAAAGCCTTTCTCCTGGCCATTCAGATGGTTGCCTTTTCTCTGTCCTCACATGGCCTTTCCAGACCTATTGGATTAGGACCTCAATGAATTCATTTAGGTCATATGACCTCATTTAACTTTACCTCTGTAAAGGCCCTATTCTCAAATACAGTCACTTTGAGGGTTTGAGCTTCAACATATGAATGTTGAGGGGACACAGTTTGGCCTTGACCAAGATACTGCCATAATGCTTGGCACAATCCACAGCAAAGACGGAAGGGAAACTGGCTTAGACTGAGCTTGTGACTGTCAATGCCAACTACCTCCACTCCTGGACATGCAGCTCAGAAGTGGCCTTGTCTCAACCGATGAGGTCCTTGTTATCTAGTGAATGAGGAATAATGCATCATGAGAAAAGAATTTTGTAGAACCCCAAGAGCTGCCAAGGTGGCATAACATTTATTAAACACATGCCATGTCCCTCTGGACTGGAGACCAGATAAAACAGACACACTCTTTCCTTAGGGAGTTCAAGGTCAATGGAGGAGGTAGTCAATAAGAGAAGCCTTCAAATGCACCTTGCAAACTGGTAGTGCTGTGGAGGGAAAATACAGATGCAGAAGGCCATGGGTGGTGTACCTGACCTGGGCTGAAGGCAGAGAGCTTCCCTGCAGAGCAATCAGAGGAACCTGGAGCTTACTAGTGGGGTCAGATGATAGACTGGCTTTCCTTGGCAGAAAGCACCCTGAGTCCATGACTGTTCACTCCAGGACAGCACACCTTTAGTGAAACTGGTCTGGACAAGTCCTGGCTAGGGCTCCTGCCCCTCCACTGGTCATCAAGGTTGGTTTGCTGATTACCCCTCACATCTCCCCAAAGCTAAATGTTGGTCAAACAGTCGCTTTCTCAGAAACTCCGTAAAAATTCTTTAAAGATGAAAATTGTTTTTAAAGATCAGAAACAATAGTTATTCTACTGACATGATTTTCTGGCAGGATCAAGTGGGGAGGAGAGTCAGCTCGCTCAGCTACACCTCCATTAACAAAGCTCCCTTCCTAGTCACGTGCACACCGTGGGCAAGGGCAATCGCTCCAGGATCTCTGCTTCTCCACCCACACATGGCAGGGACAAGGAGCCCCCCTCCGCCTTGCCCCAGAAACGATTCCACAGCTCTTTGTGATGAGTTGTGTTTTGTGAAAACCTTCTCCCAAGACAAAGACAATCCCTAGGAGAAACAATTAGGCAAAAGAGGCAGGCAGAGAACAATGAAATCGTCAACTGGAACTCAGCTTTGTTTAAAAATGAGGCAGAGAAATCTCTAGTTCCTGTGAGAACGCTGGCCAAGTGGGCTGTCGGCCTTCTGCTAATAAAGCAGGGCCATGCAGGGTTGTGAAGCAAAACAAACTTTCTGCCATCTTCCTCCTCTCCTTTCCTGGTGTATTTGGGTTTCTCAAAACACCCTTCACCCTCACTCCCGCCCACCTGGGGGCAGCTTGTGTAGAAGTTTGCCCTGTACCATATTAAAGAGCATTTGCTGTGTGCCTACTAGGTCCATCCTGTGCCAGGCGCTGGGGAACAGGTGGGATGGGAGATGTACGTTCATTCTTTGGGTGAAGAAAGATCCGTGCCGGAGAGACACCCAGGCTGAGAGTAGGGAAAGTATATGAGGCAGAGGGAACAATGTGAGAGGCATGAAATAACATGATTTTTTAACCATATAGGTGTGTCTTGCTGAAGTGGGAAAGAATGAAGGAGAGAAACATCATGCTTACATAGAAGCCAAGAGTAGAACAGGGTGGTTGCCAGGGGCTAGGGAGCGGGGGTTGGGGTGAGGAACAGGGAGAGGTTGGTGAAAGGATACAAATGTTCACTTATAAGATGAATAAAGTCTGGGGATCCAGTGTATAATGTGGTGACTAGAGTTGATAATAACTGAAATTTAACTATAAATGGAATTCTATAAGAGAGTAGAACTTAAGTGTTCTCACCTCCTCTCCCAAGAAGAGGTAAATATGTGAGGTGATGAGTGTGCTAATCAACTCAATTGTGAGAATATTTTTACAGTGTGTGTGTGTGTGTGTGTGTTAAGTCATTTCAGTTGTGTCCGACTCTTTGCGACATTATGAACTGTATCCTCTGTTTATGGGATTCTCCGGGCAAGAATACTGGTGTGGGTTGCTGTGTCCTCCTCCAAGGGATCATCCCAATCCAGATATCAAACCTGCTTCTCTCAAGTTTCCTGCACTGGCAGGTGGGTTCTTTACCACTAGCATCACCTAGGAAGCCCTTTCACAGTGTATATGAATGTCAAATCTGCCAAAGAATTGCACGGAGATCAAAGCAGTGAAGCCTACAAATCAACCCTAAATATTCAGTTGAGGGACTCATGCTGAAACTGAAACTCCAATACTTTGGCCACGTGATGCACAGCCGACTCATAGGAGAAGACCCTAATTCTGGGAAAGATTGAAGGCAAGAGGAGAAGAGGACAGCAGAAAATGAGATGGTTAAATAGCATCACCAACTCCATGGATGTGAATCTGAGCAAACTCCGGGAGATAGTGGAGGACAAGAACATCTGGGGTGTGGCAGTCCATGGGATCGCAAAGAGTCAGACATGACTTAACGACTGAACAACAACATATCAAATCATCACATTATACACTTACAATATATTCAGTTCAGTTCAGTTCAGTCGCTCAGTCGTGTCTGACTCTTTGCAACCCCATGAATCGCAGCACGCCTCCCTGTCCATCACCAATTCCCGGAGTTCACTCAGACTCACATCCATCGAGTCGGTGATGCTATCCAGCCATCTCATCCTCTGTCGTCCCCTTATCCTCCTGCCCCCAATCCCTCCCAGCATCAGACTCTTTTCCAATGAGTCAACTCTTCGCATGAGGTGGCCAAAGTACTGGACTTTCAGCTTTAGCATCATTCCTTCCAAAGAAATCCCAGGGCTGATCTCCTTCAGAACGGACTGGTTGGATCTCCTTGCAGTCCAAGGGACTCTCAAGAGTCTTCTCCAACAGCACAGTTCAAAAGCATCAGTTCTAGCCCCAAGCAGCTAGTGCACTGGGACGACCCAGAGGGATGGTATGGGGAGGGAGGAGGGAGGAGGGTTCAGGATGGGGAACACATGTATACCTGTGGCGGATTCATTTTGATATTTGGCAAAACTAATACAATTATGTAAAGTTTAAAAATAAAATAAAATAAAAAAACCAAAAGCATCAGTTCTTCAGCGCTCAGCCTTCTTCACATTTTTCAATTACCCATCATAAAAGCTGGAAATAAAGAATGAGGGAGAGAAAGAAAGAGGCAGGAAGAAAGTGCTGGGAAAAATTCTGAATAGACAGGTGGACACCAGATCATAATTGATTATAGGTGATGTCATTAGAGGAATTTGAGCAGAAAAAAATTGTATGATCAACTTAGCAAATTTAGAAGTTCTCTGTGATTAAATATAGAAGCAGGGAACTTTACAGGAAGATCATTATAAAAATCTAAGCAAGAGGTGAGGAGAGTCTGACAAAGGTTGTGGTGGCAGGAAATGAAGAAAAGGTGAACTAGAGATTTTTCAGCCTGTATCAAGCTAGCTTGGGTTCAAGACCCAGTGTTGCTCCTTATTAACTTCATATCACCAGGCAAGTTGCTTCATCTCTTGGTATTTCAGTTTCCACATCTATGAAATGGAGAGGGAAATATTACTTGCTTCACAGTGTTCTTGGGATGAAAAATGAATCAACAAAAGTAAAACACTTGGAAGGGCCTGCCTAGTTCATGGTAACCCCCAACCCCCAAATTCTGGCCATTATTAGTATGATTGCTGCTGCTGCTGCTTAGTCACTTCAGTCGTGTCCGACTCTGTGCGACCCCATAGACGGCAGCCCACCAGGCTCCACCGTCCCTGGGATTCTCAAGGCAAGAACTCTGGAGTGGGTTGCCATTTCCTTCTCCAATGCATGAAAGTGAAAAGTGAAAGTGAAGTCGCTCAGTCGTGTCTGACTCTTAGTGACCCCATGGACTGCAGCCTACCAGGCTCCTCCGTCCATCGGATTTTCCAGGCAAGAGTACTGGAGTGGGGTGCCATTGCCTTCTCTGATTAGTATGATTAGATGCACAGAAAGAGGAAGAGGAGACTTGGAGAACAACTGAGTGTGGGGAGTGGACATGTCGGTGTCAGGTTTGTACTCTGTCTTTAGGGCAGAGTCCTTACCCCTGAAAATGGTACTTTATGTTAAGGTGTAAGCTTTCTTAGGTCTCACTCGAATACTTGTCATTCTCAGGACGTTTTCTCTGTCCCGACTGGGCTTAAACTCCTGTGTCTCCTAGCACTGTGAGCCTTGGTGTCCACACTCAGTCCTCAGCCCCCAAGCACAGGATTCTTTAGGCCTGGTGATGTTTCACTCTACACCCTCCAGCCCTGGGTAGCCAGGGCCCAAGGGGACTCCCTTTGTGTGCCTATTCTATCCCCACTCAGCAGCCCCCAGCTCTGAGCTCTGCCTCCCCCACCTAGACAAACTAGCTTTGCACTCATCCTGCCCCTCTCTGTGCCAAGGTCTGAAGGTGCCCAAGCAGAAAGGAAGGAGAGGAAAGGGGAGTGGGGGTGGGCATGGAGCTGACTTTGGGTGTTTCTCTTCCCTCCAGAAGGCACTGTGCTGTCTGCTGGGACACATTTGCTTCCTTTCTCTCATCCAATTGTATTGTTGCTCATGGCTAGAAGATAAGTCCATTGTCAATCATTCTGTTGTGGCTAAATACAGAATTTCTAGCCTCAATGCCTCAATGAGGAGGTGTGGGTAATGCAAGGAAAAGACTAAAGAAGATCATTTCTATATCAGGACATGATGTGGCATTTGTCAAAAGGAGATGCACTAAAAATGTGATACTTTATTCTTTAACCCCATTTTAATTAATTATGATAAAACAAACCAAACTCCTCACACACACTTAAAGCACATCTTAATAAAATTAATGAAACCAAAGATAAAGAGAAAATACTAAAGGCAGCCAGAAATAAAAGATGTATTATACACAGAGGAATAATAAGACTATTAATTGACTTCTCATGAGAAACAATGAAATCCAGAAAGACAATGGAAAGAAAGGCTCAGAAAGTTCAGAAAAACATTCTTAGAGAAATAAGTGCCAGCAGAACTGTGCTATAAGAAATACTGAAGGTGAACCTATACGGAGTAAAGTAAGTCAAAAAGAGAGGAACAAATATCATATGTTAACACATATATATGAAATCTAGGAAAATGCTACCGATGGTTCACATTTATTTTCAGGGCAGGAATAGAGGCACAGACACAGAGAACAGACTTAGGACACAGTGGGATAAGGAGAGGGCGGGATGAATTGAGAGAGCGGCACTGACATATGCCACCACATGTGAGACAGGCAGCGAGCGGTAAGCTGCTGTATAGCACAGGGAGCTCAGCTCAGTGCTCCGTGATGACTGGAGGGGTGGGGCAGGGGATAAAAGGGAGGCTCTGGAGGGAGGGAGTATATGCATACATACAGCTGTTCAAGAGTCGGGCTGAAGGAGAGTGACTTTCACTTTTCACTATAGCTGATTCATCTTGCTGTACAGCAGAAATGAACAGAACATTGTAAAGCAATTATACTCCAATTAAAAATACATTAAAAAAAGAAATGCTGAAGGAAGTTCTTCAGACTTAAAGAAAATGATATCAGATAAAAGTTCAGATCTATAAAGAGTTACTAGAAAGCCAAATATGTGGGCAAATGCAAAAGACCACCCTTTTTATTTTCCCAACTTCTTTAGAAGACAAATGACAAAAGAAAAATTACAATGTTTTGTACAGTTCAAAATATAAGTAGAATATATGATAACAATAACATAAAGGACAGAAGTAGGAATAAATCAAGTATCCTGTTGTAAAATTCTTACATTATAAGTGAAATAAAATGATATTCTAAGTAGTCTGTGATAAGTTATGGATGCACATTTAAAACTGCCAAGCAACTATTAAGAAAACAAGACTATACACCAAGAGGAGAAATAAAACAGTAAAAATATCCAATTAACCCAAAAGAAGGCAGAAAAGGACAAAGGCACAAACATCAAATGGGACAAATAGAAAACAAATACCAAGAAGACTGACTCAGACACAATCATACCAACAGATACATGAAATGTTAAAAAACAAGATATTCCAGTTGTGTCAAAGCTTGTCAGAAATGGATAAAAGACCAAGATACAGTATATACTATCCACAAGAGATACATTTGAATTCAAAGACTCAGGTTGAAAGTAAAAGGATGGAAAAAGGTATACCATGCAAACAGTTAAACATAAAAAAGGTGGTGTGGCTATAACATCAAACAAAGTGGATCTTATGGGCTAAACTGTGTCACTTCCCTTCCCCGCCAAAAACTCTTCTTAAGTTGAAGTCCTAGTCCCCAGAACCTCAGAATACAAATGCATTTGGAGAGTCTTTAAACAGTAATTAAGTTAAATGAAGTCGACAAGGTGGGTCTAGTCCAATCTGACTGATGTCATAGAAAGAGATTAGGACACAGAGGGAAGGCCATGTGAAGACACAGGTAGAAAATAGCCATTTGCAAGCCAAGAAGAGAGACCTCAGAAGGAACCAACTCTGCTGACACCTTGACTTGGACTTAAACCTCCAGAACTTTGAGGAAATAGATTTTTGTTGTTTAAACTACCCCATCTGTAGGACCCTGTTATGACAGCCTAGTAAAATAATGCAATAGATTTCATGGTAAGTGTGCAAAAAGAGGTAAAGAGAAATATTTTACATGAACAAAGGGACAATTCATCAGGAAAATATAACAACCCTAAATGGAGGTGTACCTAATAACAGAGCTTAGAAATACAGGAAGCAAATGACAAAACTGAAGAGAGAAACAGAGAAATTCACAATTACAGTTAGTGGTTTTAACACTCCTCTCTCACTAATTGGTAGAACAACTATACTAAAAAAGAAAAAAGAAAAGTATAAATATAAAATATTTAAATAATACCAGCAACCAGCTTGACAAAATTAACATTTATAAACATTACAATCAACCACTTCAGAATACTCATTCTCTGAAGTGTACATGGACTCTTCAACAGAATAAATCAATTGCTGGATTATGGACTAAATCTCAGTAAATTTCAAAGGAATGAAACAGTAATAGACTATGTTTTTTTAACCACAACAAAATTAAATTAGAAATTAATAAGTTATCTAGAAAATCTCCCTAAATATTTGAAAATTAAGCTACATACTTCTAAATAATTTACCTCTTTCCTCTAGGCTAAAGAAGAAATCACAAGATAAATTAGAAAATACTTCAAACTTAATGAAAATACAACATACCAAAATTTGTGGTATACAATTAAAACAGAACTTAGAAAGAAATGTATGGCTTTAAATACTTGCAGTAGAAAAGAAGAAAGCTTTAAACTAAGTAATCTAAAAATAACCTAAGCTTCCACTTGAACTCAGGAAAAGCAAATTAAACCAGAAACAATAGAAGGTAGGAATAACAATGGTAAGAGCAAAAATGAACTGGAAAACTGACAAAAAAAAAAAAAATAGTCAAAAGCCATCAAAGCCAAAAGATCATTCTTTGACAAGTTCAATAAAGTTAGTAAACCTCTAGAAGACCAATAAGGAGGGCTTCCGTAGTGGTCCAGTGGTTAAGAATCCACCTGCCCACGTAGGGGACACAGGTTCGATCCCTGGCCTGGGAAGATCCCACATGCCACGGGGCAACTAAGCCTGTGCACCACAGCTACTGAAGCTGGCATGCCTAGAGCCTGTGCTCCACAACAAGAGAAGTCGCTGCAATGAGAAGTCCGCACAGTCCCACTAGAGAGTAGTCCCTGCTCACCCACCGCAACTAGAGAAAGCCTGTGCGCAGCAACAAAGACCCAGCACAGCCAAAACTAAATAAACTGTAAAAAGTAAAAGACTGATGAGGAAGAGATAAAGATAATGAGCAAGGGGTAGAACAGAAATTACTAGTATCAGAAATAAAAGAGGGACAACATTACAGATGGTAAAAGAATAATCAGGGAAGTCCCTGTAAGCTGGTAAAGCCTGCAGTGCAGGAGACCCTGGTTTGATTTCTGAGTTGGGAAGATCCCCTGGAGCAGGGATAGCCTACCCACTCCAGTACTCTTGGGTTTCACTGATGGTTCAGCTGGTAAAGAATCTTCCTGCAATGTGGGAGACCTGGGTTCAATCCCTGGGTTGGGAAGATCCCCTGGAGAAGGGATACCCTCCCACTCCAGTATTCTTGTCTGGAGAATCCCCATGGAAGAGGAGCCTGGTGGGCTAATCCATGGCGTCACAAGAGTTGGACATGACTGAGAAATTAAGCACACACATGAACAATTTTGTATCACTATATAAATTTGACAGTTTAGATTAAATGGATAAATTCCTTGTGTAATATTTTCTAAAACTGACACAGGAAAAAATAATTTTTTAATGGAATATCTCCTATATTAAGGAAACTGAATTTACAATTATAAACATCTAAGACAACTCCACACCCAGATGGTTTAACTGGTAAATTCTATGTATATTACTAGCATCAAACAAAATCCATCAAAAAATAGAGAGAAAACGCTTTCCAATTCATTTTATGAGACCTCCATGATCCTGATACAAAAATCCAATAAAGATATTGTAAGAAAATTACAAATCAATAATCCTCATAAATATAGATGCAAAAATGCACACAGTAAAATATTAGAAAAGAGAATTTAGCAATATATAAAAAAGATACATCGTGACCAGGGGGTATATCCCAGGATTTCAGATTTCCTACATTCATCACAATGACTAAAATTAATAAGACTGAAAATGCTAAGTTTTTATGAGGACACAGAGAACTGAATCTTTCATATGTTGTTTTGACAGCCTTTTATAAAGCTAAACATAAGTACCATATAATCCAGTCATTCCATTACTAAGTATTTACTAGGAAAATGATAATGTCTGTGAAATTTTATACATGATTATTTATAGTAGCTTTATTCATTATTGCCCCAAACAGGAAATAATCCAAATATCTAACAAGGGGGGAATAATAAATAAGTTGTAATATTTCCAGTCAATTACTCTGCAGTAAAAAGGTACAAACTACTGATTTCAAGCTATGACATGAATGAATCTCAAAAACATGATACAAAGTGAAAAAACAAACAGATAAACCAATGATTTCTGTATGAGTCTATTTATAGGAAAATTATGAAGAGGTAACATTTATCTACAGTAGAAATCAGGGAGTGGTTGTGTCAGAGGGCAGAGACTTCCTGTAAAGAGCCCAAGGGAACCTTTGTGAGGGTGACAGAAATCTTTAATGTCTTGAGTGGAATGTTGATTATGTGAATGTATAAGTTTGTCAAAAGTCAATGAATCACTTAATATTTGTGAATTTCTGTCTGTGCAAATATTATTTTAGTTTTAAAAGAATAAGAAAAATAAATCTCCAAACCAATACAGCAAGGAAGTCTCTCTAACTTAAAAATATCTTAAAAATTGACCCAAAGAAATTGAAAATTTGTGTACACACCAAAACGCTTCCCTGGTGGCTCAGATGGTAAAGAAACTGCCTGCAATGCAGGAAACCTGGGTTTGATTCTTGGGTCAGGAAAATTCCCTGGAAAAGAGAGTGGAAAGACATGCACACAGTTGTATATAGGAAACTTCTTCATAACTGGCAACACTTGGAAGCAAACAAGCTGTCCTTCAGTAGGTGAATGGACAAATAATCTGTGGTACATCTAGACAGTGGATTATTATTCAGTCCTAAAGAAAAATGAGTTCCAAAGAATAGCAAGGAGAGATAAGAAACCCATCCTCTGTGATCAATGCAAATAAATAGAGGAAAACCATAGAATGGGAAAGACTAGAGATCTCTTCAAGAAAATTAGAGATACCAAGGGAACATTTCATGCAAAGATGGGCTCAATAAAGGACAGAAATGGTATGGATCTAACAGAAGCAGAAGATATTAAGAAGAGATGGCAAGAATACACAGAAGAACTGTACAAAAAGATCTTCACGACACAGATAATCACGATGGTGTGATCACTCACCTATAGCCAGATATCCTGGAATGGGAAGTCAAGTGGGCCTTAGGAAGCATCACTACGAACAAAGCTAGTGGAGATGATGGAATTTCAGTTGAGCTATTTCAATTTGTAAAAGATGATACTGTGAAAGTGCTGCACTCAATATGCCAGCAAATTTGGAAAACTCAGCAGTGGCCACAGGACTGGAAAAGGTCAGTTTTCATTCCACTCCCAAAGAAAGGCAATGCCAAAGAATGCTCAAATTACCATACAATAGCACTCATCCACACGTGACCAAAGTAATGCTCAAAATTCTCCAAGCCAGGCTTCAGCAATATGTGAACCATGAACTTCCAGATGTTCAATCTGGTTTTAGAAAAGGCAGAGGAACCAGAGATCAAATTGCCAACATCTGCTGGATCATCGAAAAAGCAAGAGAGTTCCAGGAAATCAACTATTTCTGCTTTATTGACTATGCCAAAGCCTTTGACTGTGTGGATCACAATAAATTGTGGAAAATTCTGAAAGAGATGAGAATACCAGACCACCTGACCTGCCTCTTGAGAAATCTGTATGCAGGTCAGGAAGCAACAGTTAGAACTGGACATGGAAAAACAGACTGGTTCCAAATAGGAAAAGGAGTACATCAAGGCTGTATATTGTCACCCTGCTTATTTAACTTCTATGCAGAGTACATCATGAGAAACACTGGGCTGGATGAAGCACAAGCTGGAATCAAGATTGCCGGGAGAAATATCAATAACCTCAGATATGCAGATGACACCATCCTTATGGCAGAAAGCGAAGAAAAACTAAAGAGCCTCTTGGTGAAAGTGAAAGAAGAGAGTGAAAAAGTTGGCTTAAAGCTCAAGATTCAGAAAACAAAGATCATGGCATCTGGTCCCATCACTTCATGGCAAATAGACAGGGAAACAGTGCAAACAGTGACAGTCTTTATTTTGGGGGGCTCCAAAATCAGTGCAGATGGTGACTGCAGCCACAAAATTAAAAGACACTTACTCCTTGGAAGAAAAGTTATGACCAACCTTGATAGCATATTCAAAAGCAGAGACATTACTTTGCCAACAAAGGTCTGTCTAGTCAAGGCTGTGGTTTTTCCAATAGTCATGTATGGATGTGAGAGTTAGACTATGAAGAAAGCTGAGCACTGAAGAATTGATGCTTTTGAACTGTGGTATTGAAGTAGAATCTTGAGAATCCCTTGGACTGCAAGGAGATCCAACCAGTCCATCCTAAAGGGAATCATTCCTGAATATTCATTGGAAGGACTGATGTTGAAGCTGAAACTCCAATACTTTGGCCACCTCATGGTAAGAGCTGACTCATTTGAAAAGACCCTGATGCTGGGGAAGATTGAAGGCAGGAGGAGAAGGGGACAACAAAGGATGAGATGGTTGGATGGCATCACCAACTCAATGGACATGAGTTTGAGTAAACTCTGGGAGTTGGTGATGGACAGGGAGGCCTGGCATGCTGCAATCCATGGGTTCGCAAAAAGTCAGACACGACTAAGAGACTGAACTGAACTGAACTGAAAAAGAAATGAGCTATCAATCCACAAAAAGACACAGCAAGATCTTAAAGTTATAATGTTAAGAGAAAGAAGCCTATCTGAAAAGGCTACATGTTATATGACTCCTAATATATGGCATTCTGCAAAAGGCAAAACTGTGGGAAAATTTACTAATTAAAAAAAAAAATCAATGGTTTCCAGGGGTTTAAATAGAGGGAGGGGGTCACTAAATGTAGTATAGGGAATTTTTAGGATATTGAGACTATTCTGTACAATACTAAAATGGTGGATCAGTTCAGTTCAGTCACTCAGTTGTGTCTGACTCTTTGTGACCCCGTAGACTGCAGCATGCCAGGATTCCCTGTACATTACCAACTCCCAGAGCTTGCTCAAACTCATGTCCATCAAGTTGGTGATGCAGTCCAACCATCACATCCATCCTCTGTCATCCTGTTCTCCTCCTGCCTTCAATCTTTCCCAGCATTAGGGTATTTTCCAATGAGTCAGTTCTTCACATCAGGTGGCCAAAGTACTGGACTTTTGCCTTCAGCATCAGTCCTTCCAATGAATATTTACGACTGATTTCCTTTAGGATTGACTGGTTTGATCTCCTTGCTGTTCAAGGGACTCTCAAGATTCTTCTCCAACACCACAGTTCAAAAGCATCCATTCTTCAGTGCTCAGCTTTCTTTATAGTCCAACTCTCACATTCATACATGACTACTGGAAAAACCATAGCTTTGACTAAATGGACTTTTGTTGGCAAAGTAATGTCTCTGCTTTTTAATATGCTGTCTAGGTTGGTCATAGCTTTTCTTCCAAGGAGCAAGCATCTTTTAATTTCATGGCTGAGTCACCAACGGCAGTGATTTTGGAGCTCAAGAAAATAAAGTCTCTCACTGTTTGCACTGTTTCCCCATCTATTTAACATGAAGTGATGGGACCGGATGCCATGATCTTAGTTTTTTGAATGTTGAGTTTTAAGCCAAAATTTTCACTCTCCTCTTTCACTTTTATCAAGAGGCTCTTTAGTTCTTTTTGCTTTCTGTCATAAGGGTGATCTCATCTGCCTATCTGAGGTTATTGATATTTCTCCTGGCAATCTTGATTCCAGCTCGTGCTTCATCCAGCCTGGCATTACTTTGCTAGTGTGTGAGATGAGTGCAATTGTGTGGCAGTTTGAACATTCTTTTGCAATGCCTTTCTTTAGGATTGTAAAGAAAACTGACCTTTTCCATTCTTGTGGCCACTGCTGAGTTTTCTAAATTTGCTGGCATATTGAGTGCACCACTTTCACAGCATCATCTTTTACAATTTGAAATAGTTCAACTGGAATTCTAACACCTCCACTAGCTTTGTTCATAGTGATGCTTCCTAAGGTCTATTTGACTTCTGATTCCAGGATGTCTGGCTCTAGGTGAGTGATCATACCATCATGGTTACCTGGGTCGTGAAGATCTTTTTTGCATAGTTCTTCTGTGTATTCTTGCCACCTCTTTTTAATATCTTCTGTTTCTGTTAGGTCATACCATTTCCGTCCTTTATTGTGCCCAACTTTATATGAAATGTTCCCTTAGTACCTCTAATTTTCTTGAAGAGATCTCTAGTCTTTCCCATTCTGTTGTTTTCCTCTATTTCTTTGCACTGATCACTAAGGAAGGCTTTCTTATCTCTCCTTGCTATTCTTTGGAACTCTGCATTCAGATGCTTACATCTTTCCTTTTCTCCTTTGCCACCTTGTCTTCTTTTCTCAGCTATTTGTAAGGCCTCCCCAGACAGCCATTTTGCTTTTTTGCATTTCTTTTCCATGGGGATGGTCTTGATCCCTGTCTCCTGTACAATGTCACGAATCTCATTCCATAGTTCATCAGGCACTCTATCTATCAGATCTAGGCCCTTAAATCTATTTCTCACTTCCACTGTATAACCATAAGGGATTTGATTTAGGTCATACCTGAATGGTCTAGTGGTTTTCCCTACTTTCTTCAATTTAACTCTGAATAGCTCATGGCTCCATAATGTAGTGGTTAGCATATCTACTTTACACGCAGAAGGTCCTGGTTTCGATCCCCAGTGGAAGCAACTCCTAAGGTTATGTCTATGCTTCCCTTGTGCCTCAGCTGGGAAAAGAATCTGCTTGCAATGCCGGAGACCTGGGTTTGATCCCTGGGTTGGGAAGATCCCTTGAAGAAGGAAATGGCAACCCACTACAGTACTCTTGCCTGGAGTGGACAGAGAGGAGCAGGACATCCTCCATGGACAGAGAAGTGGGACAGGCTGCAGTCCATGGAATCACAGAGTCGGACATGACTGTGCAACTAACCTTTCTTTCTTTGCAATAAGGAGTTCGTGATCTGAAACACAGTCAGCTCGCAGTCTTATTTTTGCTGACTGTATAGAGCTTCTCTATTTTCAGCTGCAAAGAATATAATCGATCTGATTTTGATATTGACCATCTGGTGATGTCCATGTGCAGAGTCTTCTCTTGTGTTGTTGGACGATGGTGTTTGCTATGACCAGTGCATTGCCTTGGCAAAACTCAGTGAGACTTTGCCCTGCTTCATTTTGTACTCCAAGGGCAAACTTGCCTGTTACTCCAGGTATCTCTTGCCTTCCTAATTTTGTATTCCAGTCCCCTATGATGAAAAAGACATCTTTTTTTTTGGTGTTAGTTCTAGAAGGTCTTGTACATCTTCATAGAACCATTCAACTTCAGCTTCTTCAGCATTAGTGGTTGGGGCACAGACTTGGATTACTATGATGTTGAATGATTTGCCTTGTAAATGAACAGAAATCATTCTGTTGTTTTTGAGATTGCACCCAAGTACTGCATTTCAGACTCTTTTGTTGACTATGAGGGCTACTCCATTTCTTCTAAGGGATTCTTGCCCACAATAGTAGATATAATGGTCATCTGAATTAAATTCGCCCATTCCAGTCCATTTTGAAAGTAAAGTCACTCAGTCGTGTCCAACTCTTTGCGACCCCGTGGACCGTAGTCTACCAGGCTCCTCTGTCCATGGGATTATCCAGGCAAGAGTACTGGAGTGGGTTGCCATTTCCTTCTCCAGGGGATCTTCCCGACCCAGGGATTGAACCACGGTCTCCTGCATTGCAGGCAGATGCTTTAACCTCTGAGCCACCAGGGAAGCCCTTTCAGTCTATTTTAGTTGACTCCTAAAATGTCGATGTTCACTCTTGCCATTTCCTGTTTGACCACTTCCAATTTACCTTGACTCATGGACCTAACATTCCAGGTTTCTATGCACTACTGTTCTTACAGCATCAGACTTTACTTCCACACCAGTCACATCCACAGCTGGGTGTGTTGTTTTTGCTTTGTCTCTGTCTCTCCATTGTTTCTGGAATTATTTCTTCATTCTTCTCCAGCAGCATATTGGGTACCTACCAACCTGGGGAGTTCATCTTTCAGTGTCATATCTTTTTGCCTTTTTATACTGTTCATGGGGTTCTCAAGGCAAGAATACTGAAGTGGTTTGCCATTCCCGTCTCCAGTGGACCACGTTTTGTCAGAAATCTCCACCATGACCCATCCGTCTTGGGTGGCCCTACACAGCAAGGCTCATAGTTTAGTTGAGTTAGACGACGCTGTGGTCCATGTGATCAGTTTGGTTAGTTTTCTGTGTTAGTGGTTTTCATTCTGTCTGCCCTTTGATGGATAAGGATAAAATGCTTATGGAAGCTTCCTGATGGGAGAGGCTGACTGTGGGGAAAACTGGGTCTGGTTTTGATGGGTGGGGCCATGCTCAGTAAATCTTTAAGCCAATTTTCTGTTGATGGGCAGCGCTGTGTTCCCTCCCTGTTTTTTGACCTAAGACCAAACTATGGTAGGGATAATGAAGATAATGGCGACCTCCTTCAAAATGTCTTATATTCAGTGCCCCTGACCCTGCAGCAGGCCACTGTTGACCCATGCCTCTGCTGGAGTCTCCTGGACACTCACAGGCAAGTCTGGTCAGTCTCTTGTAGGGTCATTGCTCCTTTCTCCTGGGTTCCGGTGAGTGAAGGTTTTCTTTTTGCCCCCCAAAAGTCTCTATCCCCAGTCCTGTGTAAGTTCTGTAATCAAATCCCACTGGCCTCCAAAGTCAAATTCCCTGGGGGTTCTCAGTCCCTTTGCCAGATCCCCAGGTTGGGAAAACTGTTGTGAATATATGTCATTAAACATTTGTCTAAACCTATAGAATGTACAACACTGAGAGTGAATCCTAATATAAACTGTGGGCATTGGGTGATAATGATGTGTCAAGGTAGGTTCACCAGTTACAACAGTGTACCATCCTGGTGGGGGATGCTGATGATGAAGGAGGCTACCCACATGTAAGGGCAACAGGTATATGGGAATCTCTGTACCTTCCTCTTAATTTTGCTGTGAACCTAAAACTGCTCTAAAACAAAGTTCTGTGGTTTGTTTTTTTTTTTTTTTTTTAATGAGAGAAAAAAGAAAGAGCAGAAGTAATCTCAAGGTGGATCAATATAATGTAAAACATTGGAACTCAACTTTTGTTTATCATGTTAAGTGCAAACAAAATAATGAATGTTCAGTCTGGTGGAGAAAGATTAAAATTGATTATGCAAATAGTGGTGGGCAAGTTAAACCAGTGCTATATGAGACAAGCTCCGGAGGCATGAGATTAGAAGTGGAGTACCTAACCTAGATTGAGGACTAGGGATAGATTCTTGAGAAGGAAACATTTAAACTGAGTCTAGGGAGATGTGTTAGCAGTGCAAAGAGGACTTCAGCCAGAGAGAGCTGCATCTGAGCAGACCCCAGGTGGGAAGGAAGGCCAATGTGCCCTGAGAGAGAGTGTGTCTGGAGATGGGCAACAGATCAGGGCCCCTTCTCAGAGCCTTATATGGTAAAGATGTGGTGTTTTATCTTAAAAACACTTCCTTGGGAAGTTACTGAAGGGGAGAAGCATGGCAGTGACATGATTCATTTGCCCTTCTAAAAGATTACCATGGGTGCAGTGTGGAAAATAATTTATTCCAGCACTATCCATTAGAAATAATAAGAGCCACAAACACAAGTCACATATGTAACTTTAAATTTTCTAGCAGCCGCATTTAAAAATGCAAAAAATTTAAAAACCCAGGAATAATCTTAAGAATACATTTTGTTTTATTAAAAAAAAAAACCCAAATTATTATCATTGCAACAAGAATGAATGTAAAGAATTACTAGCGAGATATTTTTACATTTTTCTTTTTTTCCCCCAAAGTCTTCAAAATTCAGTGCATACTTGCAACACATCTCAAATCATGCTGGCCTCATTTTCAAATGCTCAGTAGCTACATGTGACTAATGGCTACTGTAATGGAAAGTGCAGGTTGAGGCTAAAGCAGAGCGGGTTAAGGGACTTCAGCAATTTCAAGGCAAGAGAAGATGGAGGCTTGAAACAGGGTGAGCAGCAGGGGTTGATTTGAGAGAAAATTTGGAGAAGGAACAGGGGAATTGGTGACTGGTATCAATGTCTCAAATGAACTCTTCTCTCTAGTAATCAGTCCTTGCCTTACTTAACTCATTTGATGTAGCTGATCATTTCCTCCTTGAAACATTTCCATCAATTGACTTCAAGCACATCACATTCTTCCACTTTTCTTTCTACCTCTCTGGCTCCTTCTTCTCAGCCTCCCTTGTTCTTTCTTTCTCATCTCTTTGCCTTTTAATAGAGGAGGTCCTATGGTTCAGGCCTATACCAGTTCTGTTCTCTATCCATAACCTCCTGCTGCCCTGGTGATCCCATCTAGACCTGTGGCCTCAAACACCATCTATAAGCTGCTGAGTCCCATATGCATATCTCCAGCCCAGATCCCTTCCCTGAACTCTAGATTTATAAATCTCTCATAACCCATGTCCATTTTTGTTGGCACTTCCTTTCTTCAAAAGAAACATCAAGGGTCCCTTGGTCCACGGTTTTCAGCCTAGTCTAGGCACTTGGAATACATTAGTAAGCAATACAATGATCCTTGCCCTCAAAGATCTTACATTCTAGTGGGAGGGGACAATAAACAATAACATAATCAATATTAGGTTAGCCAGAAAGTTTGTTTGGGTTTTTCATAATATCATATGGAAAATCCCAAACAAATGTATAGGCCAACCCAATAATGAAATTATACAGTATGTTAAAAGTTGATTAGGACTGGGGGAAATACAGAGCAGGAAAAAGTAGAAAAGGGGAAAGCAGGGGGTGGGAGTCCTAGTTGCAATTATAGAGTAGTCACAGTGGAGGAGGGGCAGAATCAAACTTGCACCTTAAAAGAGCTTCTTTCTGTCCTCAGTGTTGAGAATAAAATGAAGGTGCTCAAGGATTACCCATAGAGGAGGTGAGAAGTGTTCAGTTTCTGGTTCTCTTTTGCAAGTAGAGTCCAAAGGATGTCCCAATGATTTCCCTCATTATCTGTGAGAGCTGAGAGAAATTCTCTCTAGAGAACTATGTTTCTCCCTATGCTACCTGGCAGCATTTTAAACACTTTCCAGAAAGAGAGAATTTTCTTAATTTCACAAGATTATTCCTAATAAATGAACAACATCATACCAGGCTGCTAGGCTGTTGACCAAGCTCACTCATGAGCTAAACCTCTCACCTGTTGTTGCTGTTCAGTCACCAGTTGTGTCTGACTCTTTGTGACCCCATGAACTACAGCACGCCAGGGCTTCCTGTCCCTCATCATCTCCCAGAGTTTGCCCGAGTTCATGTTCATTGCATCGGTGATGCACTCCAGCCATCTCAGCCTCTGACATCCTCTTCTCCTTCGACCCTCGATCTTTCCCAGCATCAGGGACTTTTCCAATGAGTCGTCTTTTCTCATCAGATGATCAAAATAATGGAGTTTCAGCTTCAGCAACAGTCCTTTCAGTGAATATTCATCTCCCTTAAGATCGACTGGTTTGATCTGCTTGCTGTCCAAGGGACTTTCAGGAGTCTTCTCCAGCAACAGAGTTCAAAGGCGTCAACTCTTCAGTGCTCTGCCTTCTTTACAGTCCAGCTCTCACAACCATACATGACCACTGGGAAGACCATAGCTTTGACTATATGGACCTTTGTCAGTAGAGCAATGTCTCTCCTTGTCAATACACTTGTCTAGGTTAGTCATCGCTTTCCTGCCAAAGCAATCGTCTTCTGATTTCATGGCTACAGTTACTGTCCACCGTGGTTTTGGAGCCCAAGAAGAGGAAATCTGTCACTACTTCCACCTTTTCCCCTTTTATTTGCCATGCAGTAATGGGGCCGGGTGCCATGATCTTGGTTTTCTTAATATTTAGTCTTAAGCCAGCTTTTTCACTCTCATCCTTCACCCTCATCAAGAGGCTCTTTAGTTTCTCTTCACTTTCTGCCATATGAGTGGTATCATCTGTATATCTGAGGTTGTTGATGTTTCTCCTGCCTATCTTGATTCCAGCTTGTAACTCATCCAGGAAGGCATTTCTCATGATGTGCTCAGAATATGGGTTAAACAAGCAGAGTGACAGCAGACAGCCCTGTCATACTCCTTTCTTGATTTTGAACCAATCAGTTGTTCCATACAGGGTTCTAACTGTTGCCTCTTGACCCACAAACAGGTTTCTCAGGAGACAGGTAAGATGGTCTGGTATTCTCATCTCTCTAAGAGCTTTCCACAGTTTATCATGATCCACATAGTCAAAAGCTTTAGTGCAGTCAATGAGTTTTTCTGAAATTCCCTTTCTTTCTCTATAATCTAGCACATGTTGGCAATTTGATCTCTAGTTCTGCTTCCTTTTCTAAACCTAGCTTGGACATCTGGAAGTTCTTGGTTCAAAACCTCTCAGAACAGGTGTCAAATCTGTGCCTCCATCTCCACCTGGTTTCTGCATGGGTCTTGTTCCAAGTGTTCAGGAGGGAGCTAGAATTAAGAGCAGAGTTCTGAAACTAGACTGTCTGGATTCAAATCCCATTATGGACGCTTACTACACGAATAACCTTAGACAAGGGAATTTCAACCTCTGTTTAAAATAAGGGTAACAGTCTATCCCTCACAGGGTTTTATGCGTAACGGCCACATGCTAATGATCCCATGTTTGCAGTCCAGGCATATTCTCAGATGTGCAGCCAGGAGGAACACCAGGCTGTAGAAACCCTCCAATGCCTTCCTGTGGGCTCCATTTCCTCCTCACATCAAAGTGTGACAAGTGCCCCTCCCAGACAGTGCTCAACAGCCCCACCTAGGGGGCACCTGGCCCTTCCTGGCACAATGTGGAAATGCAGAGTCTGGGCATCCTCTCCTCAGAAACCTCCAAGGCCATGGGCATCTTTGTGGTCTGTGTGAGAAAAACTTCAAGAGGTCAGATGATCCCATAGAATCAGGGATCTCTAGATGCGTAGAGATGTAATCTGTAAATATTCCCACAGGAATGGTTTTTCCCCTTTTAGGGGGATCCTGTGAACCCAGACCTGCTCAGGAATGACAGTCATAGTAGCGAGTGAATCAGAGAGCAGGAAATGTCGGATTCTTTGTGGAGATAAAGTGGTGATGAGTAAGATGCTGAAGAATATTGTTCACACCAAGAGTATGAAAATAGCTAAAATGTCAACATTATATTTCGTTAACATCTGTTTTTCTTCATCTGATATCTCCCTTTTATTTTGTTATTTTAAGTATTCCTTATGTTTCTGAATAATTTTCCCTTCACAGTGTAAGCAAATGCCTGGGAAAAAATTAACTTAAAATGGCTTTTAGTCATTTTGAGCAGCAAAAGCAAAAGTAGCAGCTGAATCGAAGCCAACTTAAAATTAAATTGCTGGTGCCTGCCTGCAGTTTACATAAGCAAATGTAATGTAAACACTCCATTATTAATAGGAATGAATGGGGACACCTAGGATCTAGAACTGTATGAGGAGGTGGAATGATGGAGGTGGAGGTTCTTCCATATGACTGGTTCTGGCATGTCTCCTAAATCAATTGCAATCTTCTTTAGGACCCACTAATGAAAGGCTTCTCTTCTGTCACCGTTATGTAACAGGACTACACATGTGTGTGTGCAAGCACAAGCGCACACATCCGGACACTGCAAACACATGTCAACATGATATATGTGCATGCATGCACACACACACACACACACACACACACACTCACCCTTATGTGGCACAGAAGCACAACATATGTCCTCACAAATACATACCCCTATATAACACATAGGCTCCACAAATACATAGCTCACAAAACATGCTTAACACACAAACACCTCACAAACACATGTGCATCACCCAAATGTTAAGCCACACAACATATGAGCACCACACACCCATGTAAAGCATGTGCAACACACACACACACACACACTATGGCTTTCCTGTTGGTCTTCACAGGCCACAGTCTCAATATATTGATAGAGGCAGCTCACTTGGGCGTGGAAAGGGCCGCCTAAGCCATCTCAACTTTGGTTTTATCTCAATTCACGGGTCTCTAATAACCTAAAAGGCTACTACACACATGCATGCATGCTCAGTCACTCAGTCATGTCCAGCTCTTTGAAACTCCATGTACTATAGCCCATCAGGCTCTTCTGTCCATGGAATCTTCCAGGCAAGAATACTGGAGAGGCTTGCCACTTCCTACTCTAGGTGATCTTTGTGACCCAGGGATCAAACCCGTGTTTCCTGCATCTCCTGCATTGGCAGGGGGGTTCTTTACCATTGAGCCAACAGGGAAGCCCAAAAGGCTACTACAAATATTCCCAAGTTGTTGCAATGGAGCTACATCAATACCTTATTCTCAGGAGAGTTGTGAAAACTTTTGAATTAAAATTGAGACAGTCTATGGACTAGGGATGAGACCATGTGTCCTTTCCACCAAAAAAAGAAAAAAGAAAACTAAACACAGTATTAAGTGTTGACAAGATGCAATATGTTTGAATGGAGTGTGAAAGTAGATCTGAGTGAAACTTCAGACAAGCGGTTTCAGTGAAAGATTTCACAGCTAGGAAAATCACTCCATGTATAAGATTTTGGACCAGAGTTTTCAATATACCCCTATGTATTTCTTAGCTTTCAAAAATATCTAGGAGTTGGTTCAGCTGTCAAGTGATAGAAAATTCAAAATAGTAGTGAATTATATAAGATGAAGAGGAAAAATAATTCTCATGTAGATACAGGGTATCCAGGTCTGGTGCAATGGCCCACAGCCATGAAGGACCCAGTTTCTATTCTTTTAATTGCTCCAACACCTTCAGCATTATGGCTTCCACTTCAGAGTCCAAGATGGCTGTTCTAGCACCAGCCATCATGCTCACATTCCAGTCAGCAAGAAGGAGGAATGAGAAGAAGGCATGTCTGTTCCTTTCAAGGACACCTTCTAAAAAGTGATATATAACACATCCACTTAATGTATCTCACTGGTCAGAACAGTTACTATGACCACATGGAGCTGCAAGGGGGGCTTAAAAATATGCTATCTATTCTAGTGGCTATTCATACGGTAGCTAAATATATGCTATGTATTCTAGGTGCTCAACTAAAATTGGAGGCTCCATTGCTATAGAATAAAGGAAGAATGGATATTGGAAGATAGTGGTTTCTGTCACACATTAAAAATAAAAAGAATATAGTCTCCATTCTGAGGTAACACTGTTAATTAACACTTTGATACATAGCATATGTACATAAATATATATAATTTATTTTATAAAACTGAGCTCACATTGTATACACTCTCTGTGTTTTTGTGTTGTGAATGTCTTTTTATGGCTATATGTGGTTTTCTTGGTTGTTGTTGTTTAGTCACTAAGTGCGTCCGACTCTTTTGTGACCCCATGGACTATAGCCCTCCAGGATCCTCTGTCCATGGGATTTCCCAGGCAAAAATACTGAAGTCAGTTCCCACTTCCTTCTCCATGGGATCTTCCCAACCGAGGAATAGAACCTGCATTTCCTGCATTGGCAGGTGGATTCTTTACCACTGAGCCACCAGGGAAGTCCCAATGTAGATGTCTATTTTTTTTTAAGCTCAAAACAAAAACCTAATCCACTTATAAAATAAGCATATTATGTAAGTCATTTAAATCAATTATTCTTGCTTTAAGACTCATTCAGTTCGGGGTTCAGGGTAGGGTTGTAAATCTACATCAAGTAAAGAGCCAGGAGAGCTTCCAAATCTATGAGAGGGTTGGGTCCCTGGCTGAAGAAACATTGGGGCTGTGGATATCCTGAGAATGCAGGTTGGAAGAAGACTCTTGGTGAGGACTCACTTCTGTGATACTTGGGAAGAAAGTCTGAGGGAGGAGGGCAAGGCAGATCCCTGCTGGCTTCCTCCTTATCTCCTGTCAAACACTCAACTGCTCCTGGCTTGAGAATCAAGCTCATTTGGGAAAACTATTTTATAGATTCTGTTGTTTATGATACTGAAGCTTTATTTCCCCTAGCAACCTCTTCTCAGTTTCAGAATCCTTCTTGAAAGATGAGGGGATTACAGTTCAGATAAGCATCCAGAGTGGTGCCTTAGCAGCAACTCAGAAGTTCCCACTTGCTCTCATTGAACAGGATGCTATATTTACTTGGTGTCCTCAAGTGTGGCACAGAAAAACAGCGTGCTTCTGCTCTTCACTCCCTACTGTCTTCCTAAAATATCAGTTTAAACCAACTCTCTGCTGAGAATCCTCCTCTGGGTCTCCATTTCCTCTTTCACCAAAACCAAACTCCTCCACTTGACTGGCTGCATCCTCCAGAAGATGCTCACCGACTGGACTGATCTCTTCTCCCCAGGCCACACACTGTACTGATGCCAGGGCCACTTAAGGCCCCCTTCTCAGAGCTGAGGCCTTGTTTAGGAACGTGAGGCTTGAGAACCAGATGGACTCTCTCATAAGCTATGTAACAGTGAATGTTAGTTAACCCCTTTGAGCCTCTGCTTCCTGGTATGTTAAATGGGAATAATAAAAATGGTCCCACAGTAGCACAGTGGGTAAAACTAGGTTATGGGCCTGGCCCCTGGCAAGGGTCTAAGTGATTGTGATGTTCCTTTCCCCATCACCTCTGTTGAGGGCTCCTTTTCTCTCAGGGTTTGCAGCAGGCTGTGTTCCAACTGGGTCATTACTGGGGCTGGTCTGTATCGCTCTTTCTGGGCTGGGCTATTCCATCGCCCAGAGCCTATTGGCCTCCCTTGCAGCTGAAACCCTAACCTGTGACCACACCTGCAGAGACCTATGCCAAAATTTGAGAGCCATGGTTTCCCATCTCTGCCCAAAGTTCTGTTGTCCTCATGTGCCAACACCCTCCTGTGGTAAATCATACAGGCTTTTACCTGAAGGTGGGCTTCTGACACTCAGAGGAGACTGTAGCCTGCCTCAGGGCCCATTCCCCTCCCAGAACCTTCTGTCTCCCCAGAAAATCTCTGTTCTCTCTCTTTCCTAATAAATGACAGGAAAACTCTACTGCAAAGCCACATATGTGTCTTTCTCAGGTACATTACTGTAAAAAAAACAAAAACAAAAAAAACACTTCATAAAAATAATAGCCAGGACATGGAAGCAACCTAGATGCCCATCAGCAGACGAATGGATAAGAAAGCTATGGTACATATACACAATGGAGTATTACTCAGCCATTAAAAAGAATACATTTGAATCAGTCCTAATGAGGTGGATGAAACTGGAGCCTATTATACAGAGTGAAGTAAGCCAGAAGGAAAAACACCAATACAGTATACTAATGCATATATATGGAATTTAGAAAGATGGTAACAATAACCCGGTGTACGAGACAGCAAAAGAGACACTGATGTATAGAACAGTCTTATGGACTCTGTGGGAGAGGGAGAGGGTGGGAAGATTTGGGAGAATGGCATTGAAACATGTAAAATATCATGTAAGAAACGAGTTGCCAGTCCAGGTTCAATGCACGATACTGGATGCTTGGGGCTGGTGCACTGGGACGGCCCAGAGGGATGGTATGGGGAGGGAGGAGGGAGGAGGGTTCAGGATGGGGAACACATGTATACCTGTGGTGGATTCATTTTGATATTTGGCAAAACTAATACAATTATGTAAAGTTTAAAAATAAAATAAAATTAAAAAAAATGTAATATCTCTAAACAATCAAAACTAAATCTAAAAAGGAAAAATGGAGACAATTTCCCTCAACTTGGACATGAAAATGATTAATATCTACTGGAGACTTTGTCAGCTATATAAAAACAGCATTAAGTCCTAACAGATAGAGGTTAAGAATAGATAATTCAAATAAAAGAAAATACAGATTGTTTAAAAAAGAGAGACAAATGGTCAACCTGCAGTTCAGTTAAGTTCTGTCACTCAGTCATGTCCAACTCTTTGCGACCCCATGGACTGCAGCACACCAGGCCTCTCTGTCCATCACCAACTCCTGGAGTTTACTCAAACTCATGTCCATTGAGTCAGTGATGCCAACCAACCATCTCATCCTCTGTCATCCCCTTCTCCTCCTGCCTTCAATCTTTCCCAGCATCAGGGTCTTTTCCAATGAGTCATCTCTTTGCATCAGGTGGCCAAACTATTGGAGTTTCAGCTTCAACATCAGTCCTTCCAATCAACATTCAAGACTGATCTCCTTTAGGATGGACTGGTTGCATCTCATTGCAGTCCAAGGGACTCTCAACAGTCTTCAACACCACAGTTCAAAAGCATCAATTCTTCGGCACTCAGCTTTCTTTATACTCCAGCTCTCACATCTAGACATGACTACTGGAAAAACCATAGCTTTGACTAGATGAACCTTTGTTGGAAAAGTAATGTCTCTGATTTTTAATATCCTATCTAGGTTGGTCATAACTTTCCTTCCAAGGAGTAAGCGCCTTTTAATTTCATGGCTGCAATCACCATCTGCAGTGATTTTGGAGCCCCAAAAACAAAGTCTGTCACTGTTTCCATTGTTTCCCCATCTATTTGACATGAAGTGATGGGACTAGATGCCATGATCTTAGTTTTCTGAATGTTGAGCTTTAAGCCAACTTTTTCATTCTCCTTTTTCACTTTTATCAAGAGGCTCTTTAGTTCTTCTTCGCTTTCTGTGAAGAAGGGTGGTGTCATCTGCATATCTGAGGTTATTGATATTTCTCCCGGCAATCTTGATTCCAGCTTGTGCTTCCTCCAGCCCAGTGTTTCTCATGATGTACTCTGCATATAAGTTAAATAAGCAGGGTGACAATATACAGCCTTGACGTACTCCTTTCCCAATTTGGAACCAGTCTGTTGTTCCATGTCCAGTTCTAACTGTTGCTCTTGACCTGCATACAGTTGCTCAGGTGGTCTGGCATTTCATCTTTTTCAGAATTTTCCACAGTTTATTGTGATCCACACAGTCAAAGGCTTTGGCATAGTCAATAAAGCAGTAGCAGATGTTTTTCTGGAGCTCTTTTGCCTTTTTGATGATTCAATGGATATTGGCAATTTGATCGCTGGTTCCTCTACCTTTTCTAAATCCAGCTTGAACATCTGGGATTTCAAGGTTCACTTCCTGTTGAAGCCTGGCTTGGAGAATTTTGAGCATTACTTTGCTAGCATGTGAGATGAGTACAATTGTGTGGTAGTTTGAGCGTTCTTTGGCATTGCCTTTCTTTGGGATTGGAATGTAAACTGACCTTTTTTAGTCCTGTGGTCACTGCTGAGTTTTCCAAATTTGCTGGCATATTGAGTACAGCACTTTAACAGCATCATCTTTGAGGATTTGAAATAGTTCAATTGGAATTCCATCACTTTGGTGGTGGTTTAGTCACTAAGTCATGTCCAATTCTTGTGACCTCACGGACAGTAGCCTGCCAGGCTCCTCTGTCCATGGGATTCTCCAGGCAAGAATTTTGGAGTGGGTTGCCATTTCCTTCTCCAGGGGATCTTTCTGACCCAGGAATTGAACCCAGGTCTCCTGCATTGCAGGCAGATTCTTTAACAACTGAGCTATGAAGGAAGCCCCCATTACCTTAGTGGTCATCAAATATAATTGAAGTCATTAATGAGGTACCACAAATGCCCACTGAATTCAAATAGCATTTTAAAATAATAAAACCCAGTGCAACAAAGCCTTAGAGAAATTGGTTTGCTGACAAAGTGCTATTGGCATTGTTATAGTCATTTGAAAAGCAATTTGGCAGTGCATTTCAAGAGCCATGAATATGTTTCTGCCCTTTGGCTGACAATTTTCATGTCAAGATAATCATATGAATAAAAACAATCCTTTGTGTGAAAGTAATTATTATATGTTTGTACAGATGCAAACGTAAACAGTCTGAATGTTGTTTAACAGGAGAATTCATCTGTTAAATGTTGTTCTATGTCCTCAATGTATATAATATTGTGTAACCATCAAAATGTTAACTGTAGAGTCCATTCCATTTGTCAACTCACTATTAGCTGATGTCCTCCTCCCCAGATTTCACAAGGAATTAGAAGGCAATCCATTGATTTCCTGGCTCCCTACTTAAAATTACATGTATGGCCCCACCTGCATTCCTTGTCTTTCCTGTCCTTGTCCCTTTCTCAGGTTGATTTCTCCACTGTCTTCAGACTCTCTGTCTTCTCCACCATCTCACTCCCTCAAATAGCAGTTCAGTTCAGTTCAGTTCAGTCGCTCAGTCATGTCCAACTCTTTGCAACCCCATGAATCCCAGCACGCCAGGCCTCCCTGTCCATCACCATCTCCCAGAGTCTACCCAAACTCAAGTGCATCGAGTCGGTGATGCCATCCAGGCATCTCATCCTCTGTCGTCCCCTTCTCCTCTTGCCCCCAATCCCTCCCAGCATCAGAGTCTTTTCCAATGAGTCAACTCTTCGCATGAGGTGGCCAAAGTATTGGAGTTTCAGCCTCAGCATTAGTCCTTCCAATGAACACCAGGACTGGTCTCCTTTAGGATGGACTGGTCGGATCTCCTTGCAGTCCAAGGGACTCTCAAGAGTCTTCTCCAACACCACAGTTCAAAAGCATCAATTCTTCAGTGCTCAGCCTTCTTCACAGTCCAACTCTCACATCCATACATGACCACTGGAAAAACCATAGCCTTGACTAGACGAACCTTTGTTGGCAACGTAATATCTCTGCTTTTCAATATGCAATCTATGTTGGTCATAACTTTCCTTCCAAGGAGTACATGTCTTTTAATTTCATGGCTGCAGTCACTATTTGCAGTGATTTTGGAGCCCAAAGAAATAAAGTCTGACACTGTTTCCACTGTTTCCCCATCTATTTCCCATGAAGTGATGGGACAAGATGCCATGATCTTTGTTTTCTGAATCTTGAGCTTTAAGCCAACTTTTTCACTCTCCTCTTTCACTTTCATCAAGAGGCTTTTTAGTTCCTCTTCACTTTCTGCCATAAGGGTGGTGTCATCTGTATATCTGAGGTTATTGATATTTCTCCCAGCAATCTTGATTCCAGCTTGTGCTTCTTCCAGCCTAGCGTTTCTCATGGTATATTCTGCATAGAAGTTAAATAAGCAGGGTGACAATATACAGACTTGATGTACTCCTTTTCCTATTTGGAACCAGTCTGTTGTTCCATGTCCAGTTCTAACTGTTGCTTCCTGACCTGCGTACAGATTTCTCAAGAGGCAGGTCAGGTGGTCTGGTATTCCCATCTCTTTCAGAATTTTCCACAGTTTATTGTGATCCACACAGTCAAAGGCTTTGGCATAGTCAAGAAAGCAGAAATAGATGTTTTTCTGGAACTCTCTTGCTTTTCCATGATCCAGCGGATGTTGGCAATTTGATCTCTGGTTCCTCTGATTTTTCTAAAACCAGCTTGAACCTCTGGAAGTTCACAGTTCACGTATTGCTGAAGTCTGGCTTGGAGAATTTTCAGCATCACTTTACAAGTGTGTGAGATGAGTGCAATTGTGCGGTAGTTTGAGCATTCTTTGGCATTGCTTTTCTTAGATATTGGAATGAAAACTGACCTTTTCCAGTCCTGTGGTCACTGCTGAGTTTTCCAAATTCAGGTCGGTAGGTGCCCAATATGCTACAGGAGATCAGTGGAGAAATAACTCCACAATCCCAGTTATGGATGTGACTGGTGATAGAAGCAAGTTCCAATGCTGTAAAGAGCAATATTGCATAGGAACCTGGAATGTTAGGTCCATGAATCAAGGCAAAGTGGAAGTTGTCAAACAGGAGATGGCAAGAGTGAACGTTGATATTCTAGGAATCAGCAAACTAAAATGGACTGGAATGGGTGAATTTAACTCAGATGACCATTATATCTACTACTGTGGGCAGGAATCCCTTAGAAGAAATGGAGTAGCCATCATGGTCAACAAAAGAGTCCGAAATGCAGTACTTGGATGCAATCTCAAAAATGACAGAATGATCTCCGTTCATTTCAAAGGCAAATCATTCAATATCACGGTGATCCAAGGCTGTGCCCCAACCAGTACCACTTAAGAAGCTGAAGTTGAACGGTTCTATGAAGACCTACAAGACCTTTTAGAACTAACACCCAAAAAAGATGTCCTTTTCATTATAGGGGACTGGAATGCAAAAGTAGGAAGTCAAGAAACACCTGGAGTAACAGGCAAATTTGGCCTTGGAATACGGAATGAAGCAGGGCAAAAGCTAATAGAGTTTTGCAAAGAAAATGCACTGGGCATCGCAAACACCCTCTTCCAACAACACAAGAGAAGACTCCACACATGGACATCACCAGATGGTCAATACTGAAATCAGATTGATTATATTCTTTGCAGCCAAAGATGGAGAAGCTCAAATAGCAACTCTCTGTGAAATCAACCTTGGCCTCTCAGCCATCCCTTTCCCCTTCAAATCTCTTCCATTTTTAAAGGAAAAGCTTGAACTCACATCTCTAGCCAACCACTCCCCTCCCAGCCAAACTTCTTAGAGACATCTGCACTCCCCTTTCTCCCCTTTCTTTTACAACCTGTTCACTTCACCTGGCTGCCTGCTATTCCTGCCCTTTTTACTGAAGTCACTGAAAACTTTCTGGCTAAATTCAGGTAATATTTTCCTTCCCTGATCTTACCTCATTTGACCTCCCTGGGTGTAATTTGACTCTCTTTCTGAAACTCACTCTCGCTTTGATCTCCATACGCATTCTCTTTTCTCTGACTGAGGCTAGGTTTCCATCACATGTCCTGCCTCTCTGACTGTTCTCAGCTTCACTGTGGTGACCCTGTCCTCCATGCATACTATAAAGACTGCTCTCTCCAAGGGAACGCCCTTGGTTCTCCTCACTTAGGTTTACTAGTTCCCTTCAACTGGAGTCAAGAGAAATGACATTCAAATTCTGATTCCTTCACTTCCCAACCATGTGGGAAACTCACTTTGCCCTTTAATCCTGTTTCTACTCTGTAAAATGAGGATAATGATAGGGTCCACTCCTTAGGGTACCTTAGCAAATGGTACACATTTGGTGAATGGTAGCCTCATTAGTTGGAGAAGGCAATGGCACCCCACTCCAGTACTGTTGCCTGGAAAATCCCATGGATGGAGGAGCCTGGTAGGCTGCAGTCCATGGGGTCGCTAAGAGTCAGACATGACTGAGCGACTTCACTTTCACTTTCCACTTTCATGTATTGGAGAAGGAAATGGCAACCCACTCCAGTGTTCTTGCCTGGAGAATCCCATGGACGGAGAAGCCTGGTGGGCTGCAGTCCATGGGGTCGCACAGAGTCGGACACGACTGAAGTGACTTAGCAGCAGTAGCAGCAGCAGCCTCATTAGTAGTATTATATGGCACCTTAATCAGCTTTTCCAATCTAGACTCTCTGCTAAGTTTCAGCACAATTTCTCTGTTTGATGTCATACTGGGGACCTGCACTGGGTGGCCTACCCTAAACTCGGTATGTCCATAATCACATTAGCCATTCTGCCCCTCTCTAGTCCAATCCTGTCAACACCTGAAAACCAGAAGTCATCCTACATACCTTTCCTCCTTTTATCTATGTCTATCTTACTCCTTGGAAGGAAAGTTATGACCAACCTAGACAGCATATTCAAAAGCAGAGACATTACTTTGCCAACAAAGGTTCGTCTAGTCAAGGCTATGGTTTTTCCTGTGGTCATGTATGGATGTGAGAGTTGGACTGTGAAGAAGGCTGAGTGCCAAAGAATTGATGCTTTTGAACTGTGGTGTTGGAGAAGACTCTTGAGACTTCCTTGGACTGCAAGGAGATCCAAACAGTCCATTCTGAAGGAGATCAGCCCTGGGATTTCTTTGGAAGGAATGATGCTAAAGCTGAAACTCCAGTACTTTGGCCACCTCATGTGAAGAATTGACTCATTGGAAAAGACTCTGATGCTGGGAGGGATTGGGGGCAAGAGGAGAAGGGGACAACAGAGGATGAGATGGCTGGATGGCATCACTGACTCGATGGATGTGAGTCTGAGTGAACTCTGGGAGTTGGTGATGGACAGGGAGGCCTGGCATGCTGCGATTCATGGGGTCACAAAGAGTCGGACACGACTGAGCGACTGATCTGATCTGATCTACCTCCTCACTTCCCGGTGTGTCCCATAAAATACTGCAAGCTCATTTCTCAGTCCCCAGAATAGTGAATGCTTAAAAACTCTGAAGTTCTAGAGGAGGGCAGAGCTAAGACAGAAGGAGCTGGGTGGGTCTCTGACTGAAAATGTGAAAGGCCTGTCTGCTGATCAGAAAACCTGTATTGAGTTTTATGTAAGGGACAATCCTCTAGTATCTTATGCCTCCAAGATTTGTAAAACTAGCAATCTTAGCAGCTAGAAATGCTTTAATATACTGTATGAAACATGTGAAGGACTCATCAACTTCTCCAATCACCACCATCACTACCCACTGTTAAGTGGTCATAATCTCCTGTACAGATGACCACAATAGACTCTTAACAGGTTCACCTAAACCCATTCTTGCTCTTCTCTACTCCATTCACTCCATAAGTTGTAAGAGGGACCAAATCTGATTATATCAACCGCCTTGCTTAAGAAAATCTATCACTGGCCCCCCATTACCTTCAGGATAAAATCCAACTCATGCCATGATACAGGAGGCCTTTATGAGTTGGCCCACCTATCTGATGTGTCTCTGCTCCTGTCCTCTTTTTCTGACATGCCAGCCACAAATAACTGCCCATGGTCCCAGTGACCTGCACCAGCCTTACCTGACCTCACGCACAGGCAGCTCTCTCTGCCTAGAACACCTCCATGTCTTCCTTACCTTCCATGTCTGTGAGTCATCCTTCAAGATTCAGCTTGGGCATCATCTCCATCATCACCTCTGAGAGGCATTTCCTGATTTCTCTAGGCTGACTGATAGTCTTCTCCCAAGTGCCCTCATTACCCCTGTGATCAATTCTTTTTATAATATGTACCACGCTTTTTCCACAGAATCCATTTACTTGTTCCTGAGAACAGGGGCCTATTATGGCATCTTGATTTTCTAGTACAATGCTTAGCTAATAATAGGTACTCAGTAAGGGTATACTGAATGAATGAATGGCTAGGCAAAAGTATGAAAAATAATTATAATACAACGTACAGAAAAACTGACAACACACCCTTAATTACAAAGTAAAAGCTGAAATTGTGCACTGTACATATAGTACATGCATACTAGGCAATATTTCTACATCAAATAATATGCATCTACATCAAATATATATGCATGTGGAAAAGTTTGGGAAATGATCATTCACGAGACATGTATTGAACACCTCCTCTGTGACAGATCATACTGATGGGAAGACTAATTAGAACTTGTCCATCCCCTCAAGAAATTTACAATCTTGTTGGGGTGGAGGAAGCAATCCTTTTTAGCTGATGGGAATATGGGTGAAAGTTTTTCTTTCAAAATTCCCTTTAGTTTTTTTAACAGTACATTTTAAAAAGCAGCTTATAAAACAGAAGAAGTCATCTATAAATGCTGTTCATAGTAATTTTGAAGTTATAAACGACCTCATTTTGGCTACATCTATCCAAGGCAAAGCATCTCTGAGTTTTGGAGTCTGCATGCCTTTGCACACCTTGAGTCCACGTGTGTTTGCTTTCCTGTGATGTTGCTTATGTCTTGTGCACAATACACTTGCTGGTGTCCTGTGTGCCCTTGGGTAACTTATTTCACCTCTCTGAACTTCAGTTGTCCAATCTTCAAAGAAAATAACCCCAAACTCCATGTAGTTGTTTCAAAGAATAAAATGAGAATATGAATTTGAGCCCATGGTGTGAGCTTCAAAGCACTTTGAAAATGTAGGGCACAGCAGATTAAAAGACTATCTCCTTGTTACTTTTCAAATATACCAATAGACCCAACTTTATCATTCTCATATCCGGCTGGTAATCTAAGTTGCAAGACTACACATATCTCCACAAAACTTAATAGTTATTTTCATCATACATGAAAATATATATATATTTTTAAATGTGCATTTTATTTATTAAAAAAATATTTATTTGATTGTGCCATGTCTTAATTGCTGCATGAGGGACCTTTGACCTTCCTTGCAGCATGCATGTGAACTCTTGGTTGCAGCACATGGGATCTAGTTTCCCTACCAGGGATCCAACCAGGGGTTTCTGTATTGGGAGCATGAAGTCTTGGTTACTGGACCACCAAAACATATGTCTTTAAATGTTATTATTTTTCCTGATTTTCTCTCATGCAAAAAAACAGAGGTGCTGCTCGCCAACTGAATTAAATAAAAAATTTCAACTGTCTTGCATAATGTTCTGCATCATATGGACAAGTAATGTAGTCTGCTCCTTTTCTAAATTTGGTGGGAATATCAGGTGATGCTGAGCTCCCAGGATAATGGCCTTTTGAAGTCAAGACTGCTCACCTGGTGTGGAGCAGGAGTATCTCTCACGTGTTTGGACAGGCTGAGAAAGTAGATACCTTGGACATTATGATCCATCGTTAATGCCTTATGGGGAGAGGAAAGCATGTGGACTGGTGAAAGCAAAGAAAAGGAGATATTTTAAATATCATTCATTTGCCTCAGCATATGTCCCCAAAAGATTGCTTCCACCCACCACCTTCGTTTTGGCCAAACAGTGTATTCAGTGGCCCTTTGTGATTCTTGCCTCTTTCAGCAATAATCTTTCTTAGTAACAGCTTCATATATCTCACTAAGCACCTGCTCTCTTACTGAGCTGTCAGCACAAGTATCTGTATACCAGCAAATAGACTTATACTTCCCAGTAGAAAACTGTATTTTTTGTCTCTAAGAGCCAAGTGGAAGGAATGTGTGTGTATTTGTGTAGATGCTCAGAGAGAGAGGCCAGAATTGGTGGTATGGGTCTTCCCAACCTAGTTTTATAAGGTCTAGACAGCTTGGCTGACTTCAACTCTGGTTTTCTAAAACATAATTGATTTGCAAAGATATGGGCCATGAGAAGGCACACCTGGGAAGTGGCTGTGAACCCATAAGAAGGAACAGGAAAAATACCTGAAAGCTACAGAAAAATAGAGGTTCTGGGGCAACCAGAATTTAGAGCTCCTTGATGGAGCCATTGAGTTCGTCAGGGCCAAAAGGGGACCACGTGTCAGCCGTTGTCTTGGGCCGTAAAGGTGGTTCTTGTGAGTGTGGAAAATTAAAGGTCTACTGAGGATTGGTTAGTGTCCTGAATCTGAAATTACACCAAATGATTTAAAGTTGGATTGTTGCTACAATTCCTTTATTGGAACTATTCCAAACTCCAAATCTAAACTGCATGCTAAACTCACAAGGAGATTGTATGATTACTTAGATGAGTGTTCTCAACCCTGGTTTCCCATCAGAGTCTTTAGGAAACTTGATGCCTAGTTCTCACTCCAGATCAAATGAATTTCTGGGTGAAAGATCCAAAAGTCAGTCATTTTAAAAAGCTTTCTAGGTAATTTGGAAATGCAGCCAGGGTTGGGAACCACTGGTCGAGACTGAAACAGGCAAGAAATAGCCAAGGGAGTTACAGAAAGAGTTGTGCTTGACAGACTGTAATTCCTGAGCATAATCTCAGAGAAGGAAAATTTCCTTGTGTTCATGCTTGGATATTGCTCTAATACAAAGGCACCAGAGGATATGTTGGGTTTGTCACAGGGGTGGTAATGATGAGTTTAACCTGTGCCTATAAGCTGAAAATCAAAATCTGCATGCCACAAAACATAACCTGGATCAAACAACCTGGTGGATGAATAATACATTTAGTTGTGTGCTTCAGTCAAGTATCAACAATTCACAGATTAGAAACCCACTCAAGGAACCTCAAGGTTTGAAAGGTTTGTAGTAGAGACTACAAATAGCCATTTCAAGGGATCTAGAGATTTAGACTCCCAGAGCTGGCAACCAGACACACAGGGACTGAGGTCATTCCCTCCACATCTCAGTCATTTGATCTCCCTTATCTCTTTTCCTCTCTGCACATCTGCTTCACTCTTCTATTGCAGCTGTCTTCCTCTGATTCTCATTTCACACAAGGTTCAACATGAGTGATCCAGCCCTAACTTATCATGCTTTTTCAGGTCCAAAGCCCAACACTGACTGACAACTGTCACAATGTTTCCTAGTTAAATTTTCAGGAATGGTCCTGAATGATGTCCTGTCACTGGTCCAGTGAATGATGGCTGATCTTGTTTAACCTTGGGTCAGGCATCAACCTCTTTCCATAAGCTGGGCCAGAAGTGGAAATTGTCACAAAGTTCACAGGTTGAACATTCTAGGAGACTACTGGAAGGGCAGGCTCTTGTGGGGAACTGTGGGCAAAGTAGGCAGTGAAGTACATCTAATTCCTGACCATAAACAATGAACTACACACCTTTTTTCTTTCCCATCTTCTGCCTCCCAGGAGACAAAAGTGAATATGGGAGAAACAAGGTGGAGCTTGAAAGAATGCCCTGTTTGTTGTCAGGACCCAATTTAGTATCTGAGAGAGGTAACCACAGACTGGCATGACTGAAAGATAGTCTAAAAACCCTCACAACCAGCATTAATGTACGTGAATATACATATGTCATCTTCCCCCTGAAACTACTGAAAAGCCAATCCATTCTTGGCAATGGTGACAGCCTGAAAATGTCTGAAACACAGGATCTCTGCTTAATCTTAACCTCACACTTAGCACTGCATTGTGACACGTAAAACTGTAACACATTCAGATACTAAGAAAGATCCTCCTCCCCTTGGGTTTTCATCTGATTGTTTGGGAAATCTGCGGTTTGACAGTTTGCTTGACAGCTCTGAAATAACATTCTTGATAATCTTCTACTGAAACTCAAAATGGCACTTCCAGAAACAGAACTTCAGCCAAATTGCAAATTCACAAGAATTTTATAAACTCTCCCAATGGAGAAATTGTGTGTAAATTCATTTTATGGACCCACACTAGCTATTGCAGCCAAAGATTTGAATGGTCCTATTAGTTTTCCTGCTTTTTCTAGTTAAGTATAGCTGAACTGAGATAGGAGGGCAAGATGAGTCTGGACTTAGGGGGCATATTTAAATGGAGAAGGCCAGGATAAAATTCTACCTTCCACTCCAGCCTGTACACAAGTTTGAATATATATATTTTTTCTTTTTGAGGCAAAGTGAAGCCAGGAGAGGGAAGAAATTACACGGAAAAGTATAGGAAGCACCAGTAGCAAATGTCTATTTTCACCTTGCCTAGAGCATGTGGCCCCTGAAAATCATGTCTGTGGCTCTGATATAATGCCATCATGCCAATAAGAAATCGTTTATTCCAGAGCCTTAGGTGGAGTCAACTATTCTAACTTTTTCCCTCAAGTACAGGTACTGGAGATTGTGGCTAATTAAAAAAAAAGAAAAAGAAGTCTAATACTTGTATTTTACTGACAAAACAAAACACCTTTAAACCAAAAGGATGAGTTATCCAAGTTGAAAATAAAACTCCTGCCTACTGAAGTCTGGTGCAGCTGAGTTATCACTATTTTCATCCTGTAATTTGTTTTATAGGGTACTAATTAACAGGGCAAAGTCTGTTGCCAGGAAAGTAAATCACATTTTGCTGCTTTCTTCTTTTCTAACAAGACACAGACCTGGTCTTTAATTAAAGAGCAAGTTCCAAGAGCACTATCAGTTAGTGTGATCGGGGAACATTTGGCTGGGGAGATCATGGTGAAACCCTCTGTGCAGAGTTCAAGAAAGATAGTGAGAGAGAGGAAGAAATGGAGGGAGAGAGAATTGATTGCACAGGTAACCGTCAAAAGAAGACATTGCTTTCCTCAAATGTCCCATCTTTTCTCTGTTCCCCACAACTCAGCTTTTCTTCTCTAGCTCTACTCAGCTGACAAGGGTACCACAAACATCCTTTTAAGAAACCCTCACTGTCCCCTCCATACCAGTTCATTCCTGTCCCCTAAGGTGTTTTTTTTTTTTTTTTTAAGGTAACACCTTTCTGATTGGACCTCTCTGCACCAAGCTCCCTCTTCTCCAGGGCTTTTTCTTCAACTTGCCCCCCTTAGTGACCTCCGGCTTGGGTCTTGCTGCCTGGCTAGTGCATCTCATCCCCCACCCCTCCCCTCCCACTTCACCCTCCTTGCCTTCCCTTAGTCTTCACTCTTTTCCCCTTTGCCTCTTTCTCCCATCTATTCCTGGAGGTTCCGAGCTGGCGGCGACCCTCCGACCTCTCCTTCTATGAATCCTCAGAAACATCGTTTGGGGAGGGTATGTGGTGAGGGAGGTAGCTGATGGGCGGGCAAGTAGAGCGAGTGCCTGGCTTGCACTCTGGAGCCAGGAACCTGACGTCACCGCGCCCTGCCTGTCAATCTCCAGCGGGCGCGCTGCTCTTAGCCGCTTTTTCTTCTACTGACTGTATCTCTCACTCTCCGCAGCACCCGCACAGCGACAAGCTCGCGGCACTCCTCTGCATGCCGGGCCGGCCACCTCCTTCAGGAGTCGGCTCTGTTCGCGCGGGGAGCGCAGCCTGGCGCCCCATCGCAGCGCTCATGATCAGCGATTTCCTGAAGCCCTGACTCCCCAGGTGAGCAACCGGGCTCTCTAAAGGAACTTTGAGGGTGTGCAGAGGGGAAGGGGTGAAGGATGGCCAGGGGATGAATCCTTCTCACCCCGGAGAAATGGAGCCAAGCTGATTCCACACTCTCCACCTAAAAAGACATTCCAGTTTCTCTCCCTCCAAACCTCTTTCCTAGGGGTCTCTGAAGCCAACGGGGTCCTCTGTGCTCCCAGAGGGCAGAAACTTATCTTTCAGTACCGCGGACAGCGATTCCGCCGCTTAGTTGAGAGAGCCTGACCAAGCCGGTCAGAGAGCCCGGGCAGGACTCTCTGGGGCCGACAATAATAGTCTGGTGCACAAGATGCGGTTGCAAATACGGACACACTTACGTGATCTGTGTGAATGTGAGTGAATGTTCTTCGTGTCTTTATCTGTGCAAAAACTCAGATACCAGTGCGGCATCCCTTGTGCTTTTCACTCTCTCACTGGCTCACTCAACAGGTATTTTTTATTTTTGGCTCTCAACCACTGCTTCCTCGCTCTGCTCTGAGGCGGGATGGGCAGTACGAGCGGGGCAGCAGCACCCGGGGAAGTCCCCTGGCGGGGTGAACCGCACACCTGACACTTGTTCTCCCTCTCCACGCAGGGTGTAACGTCCCGCCGCGATGAACGCGAGCGTATCTTCGCTCAACGACTCCCAGGTGGTGGCAGTGGCGGCCGAGGGTGCGGCGGCAGCAGCCACCGCAGCAGGAGCGCGGGACACCGGTGAATGGGGGCACCCGGCAGCCGCAGCGGCGGCGGCGCTGGGGGGCGGCGGCGCAGCTAATGCGTCGCTGGAGTTGTCTTCGCAGCTGCCAGCGGGGCCGCCGGGGCTGCTGCTCTCGGCAGTGAATCCATGGGACGTACTGCTCTGCATGTCTGGGACGGTGATCGCAGGCGAAAATGCCCTGGTAGTGGCGCTCATCGCGTCTACCCCTGCTCTGCGCACGCCCATGTTCGTGCTGGTGGGCAGCCTGGCCACCGCCGACCTGCTGGCGGGCTGCGGTCTCATTCTGCACTTCGTATTCCAATACGTGGTGCCCTCAGAGACCGTGAGCCTGCTCACTGTGGGCTTCCTTGTGACCTCCTTCGCTGCCTCAGTCAGCAGCCTGCTGGCCATCACGGTGGACCGCTACCTGTCCCTCTATAACGCACTCACCTATTACTCGCGACGGACCCTGATGGGCGTGCACCTCCTTCTTGCTGCCACCTGGACCGTGTCCTTAGGCCTCGGGCTGCTGCCGGTGCTTGGCTGGAATTGCCTGGCGGAGCGCGCCGCCTGCAGCGTGGTGCGCCCGCTGACGCGCAGCCATGTGGCGCTGCTCTCTGCCACCTTTTTTGCGGTCTTCGGCATCATGCTGCACCTGTACGTGCGCATCTGCCAGGTGGTCTGGCGGCACGCACACCAGATCGCGCTGCAGCAGCACTGCCTGGCGCCACCCCACCTTGCTGCCACCAAAAAAGGTGTGGGAACGCTGGCAGTGGTGCTGGGCACTTTCGGTGCCAGCTGGCTGCCCTTTGCCATCTACTGCGTGGTAGGTAGCCAGGAGGACCCAGATGTCTACACCTACGCCACCCTGCTGCCCGCAACCTACAACTCTATGATCAATCCTATCATCTATGCCTTCCGCAACCAGGAGATCCAACGGGCCCTGTGGCTCCTGTTTTGTGGCTGTTTCCAGTCCAAAGTGCCCTTCCGCTCCAGGTCCCCCAGTGAGGTCTGATGGCTCCCTCCACCCTCTAACCAACACCGCACCCCTAACAAGCCAGCCTTTGGTGAGCTTCTCGGTGCCTGCTGATGAACTCTGAGATCCCAATAGTGTGACTGATTTTGGAAAGCCAGAATAAACATAAACACAACAAACTCACAGAGACAAAGAGGCTTGTTGGCACTTTACATATACAGTGTATACATGTGTACATATATATACAAATATTTGTATCTTCTGGAGGTGTTCAGGATGTGGAATTTCCTGTTCTGTGAAAAAAACTAACAAAAATGTGGTTGTATACTCAAATTGTACATCACATTTGTTGAGTGAAGACATTCCAATACTGCTTAATTATAGCACTTTATTTTTAGCTGCTCAACTGCCAAAACAGTGTTGCCATTTTCAAGGGCAGGGGAAGGGGGTAAAAAGTGTATTTTTGTTGTATGTGATAGAATATTTTGCTGCATATACATCAGTAAATTACAACATATTTTGTACACAAATAAACACATTATAAAAATGTAATTTTGGCATGTGACTGGTGATAGAATTACTATTTAAGACATGAATTATTAGTGCATTTACTTTAAAAGTTTATTATGTACCATCTCCATCCTGTGAAAATCTTAATGTAAAAAAATCATACACACTTGCTCATAAATTATCATTGAAACACCTAATCCAGATTATTGGGGAAGTCAGGAAGGGAATAATTACTCACATAATAGCATTCACAGGCCACTAAAGGGTTATTTGTATATCAGTGCAAATTGGTTACTGGGTTTGGAAGACAAGCCCCAAAGGATGTCTGAAACCATTCCTTCATCTCACCACATGGGTGCTTACAAACCCTCGAGCCACAAATTTTAGGTGTATTTTTTCCAGTCTGGAAAGAATTTTAATGTTGAAAATTCATATTGACTGAGCATATTGTTACTGGCCAGGTCTTATAGCAAAATGCACAGCCTTATAAAATAAATAAATTCTTCAAAGACAAGACCTCAAGATATACTGTGTATATATGAGGTAAATGAAGGTAAGCCCAGCAGCCCACTTTGAGGCACTCTTATCTGCAAAGCACAGGACATTAAATTAATAACCTCAAGAACTAAACTTTCCCATTTCACCAATATATGTGAATCATAGTTAAATCATTCCCTCCTTCCCTTCCTACAGGTCATGTGAGGATAAATAATATATGTGGACAAATTCTGAGCACCTATGAAGATATATGCACACAAGCACAAATAGTCACTGGCCTTAGGCCTTAGGAAAATATACACAAGCAAAAATTTTTATATAGTTCACAAATATTTATTTAACACGTACTATCTGCTAGACACAGTCCCAATGCTGGGAATACAGAAGCAAACTAAACAGACAAAAGGTTACTCTACTCATAGCATTATCCCCTAGTAGGAGAGATAGTTTACAAGCAAATAAATCCATATGAAGAAATTTATTATAAAGAATTGTCTCATGCTACTGTGGAGGCTGGGACGTCTCAAGGTCTACAGTCAATAGGAACAAGCTGGAAACCCAGGAGCGCTGATGGTGTAGTTCCAATCTGAGTACAGAGGCCTGAGAACCAGGAGAGCCCACAGGTTCAAGACTCAAGAAGAACCGTTGTTTCATTTAGAAACATAAAGGCAGAAAAAGACCAACGTTCCATCTCAGGTCAATCAGGCAGCAGGGCTTAGTTCTTTTTTGTTTCTGGTCTTCAGTTGATTCGATGAGGCCCCCCCTACAGTTAGGAGGGCAATCTGCTTTACTCTGTCTACTGAGTCAAATGTTAATCCTACCCAGAAACACCCTCACAGACACAGCCAGAATAAGGTTTAACCAAATGTCTGGGCTCCTTGTGGTCCAGTCAAATTGACACATAAAATTAACCATCACACTAGCAGAACACAGTGACCCAAAATAAAGGAGAAAAGGTGTTTCAGGAGGGAGTAGTCAATTGGGTCAAACCCTGCTGAGAGAGTAAGTAAAATGAGGATTAAAAACAATGACTATTGATTTTGTAATGTGACTATCATTGGTGAACTTGACAAGAAAAACTTCAGGAGAATGAGGGGAATGGGTATTGATTATAGAATGCACAAGAGAAAATGTATAAGCAATCTAGTCTCCAATACCTTGCAACAGAGCTGTGACCTTTTTAACACTACAAAACACACTAAGATTTATAGGTTTATTGTTTTATAGTGTCTATGAATTGAGATCCAGGAAGATCAGCATTATTGCTCATTCATCAAATTAACATTTTCTAATGAACAACCTTTATAGACTATTCAGCAACATCAGACACTCTCTCAGGCCCTATTAGTATCCAGGATGCATTCAAGCAGACTGAAATAACAAAAGCTCTGGCTATAAACTTTCCAAACATGTGGTAGGGAAAACAACATAATTTCAAGGTGGAACAAAGTCAAATTATTATACATGTTAAAATTTCAGAGAAAAATTTTTGCAATCAGCAGATTAAGAAAGTTCAAGACTAAGATAGTAAGACAGACCATGGATCTGACTTCAATCCACTTGGTATTAATATTCAATATCTGCCCTAAATGTTTGAAAGAGCTAAGAACAAGAAGATACTAAACAACCAGGCTGTTAATATTCCTGGCTTACACAGCTTGTCAGGCTGTGTATTGTCAATGGGCTGCATCTTCACCTATCTGACGATGTAAGGATACAAAACTGTGAGTATGTCTTGAAACATTTCTATGAAGGAATGTCATATGTTTATTTGATGCATCTATTAATAATCTCTATTTTAAGACTTTAAGCTAATTTCTGGAAGCATATAGTCTTTGCAAAAAGCAAGATTCAACATCCAACACCTTACCCACTTTGATAAGTAATAGGCATCTAAATTTAATACATTTAAATAAAGCCACTAATCTTTATCTCAGTAAGCACTGTTTCTCCCTTCTTTACCATCTAAATTAATGACAACGTCATCCTTCTAGTTGTTCAGAGCAGAAACCTTGGAATCACACCCTTCCCTATTTTTCATACCGCCCATCCAACACGGATGCCTGTTGCCTTTATGTTTAAAATATATCTAGACTCTAGCCACTTTTCACCATCTCTACCATCTCTATCGTCATCTCTTACCTGAATTACTGTGGCAGCCTTCTCTTTGGTCTCCTAGCCTCAGTTCTTGTGCCCTTCAGTCTATTGTCTATACAGTGGTTCATCCCACAAATAATTGCTCCTTTGACTATCCTTCAAATCAGAGCATGAGCCCACTGGCAGTATAGTCTGTCTCAAAAGAACCAACTTTGGGAAGAGGCATTTAGGCTCAATAAATAGGTCTTGAGGAAGAATTTCTTTAGTAAGGAATTTGGGAGTCTTGGGGTACATGGCGCCTGGCCTAGAAGTGAGGACACAGACTCTTCACCCCCACAGCTGGAATGGGCATAGAGCAGAGGTCTCTGCAGCATGAGGCCCAGGGCAGGGCCTCACTTGGCCCAAGGTATTAGTTTCTTATTGATGTTGTAGCAAATGACCACAACCTTGGTAGCTTAAAACAATGCATATTTATTCTCTTACAGTTATGAAGACCAGAAGTCTGCACTATATTTCACTGGTCTGAAACCAAGATTTAAGTAGGACTACACTTTCTTTAGAGCTTCTAGGGGAAGAGTCTGTTTCCTTAACTTTTTCAGCTTTTAGAGTTGCTTTTTTGGCCTGTGGCCCCTTCTTTTATCCTCAAAACCATCAGTGTATTATCTTGCTTTAGTGGTTACTCTGCCCCCTTTTATGGTCAAATCTCCTTCTACCTCCCTTTTATAAGGACATTTGTGATTATATTTAGGACTCGCCCAGATAATCCAGAATAACCTCCCCATCTCAAGATTCTTGATTTAATCACATCTGCAAAGTCTCTTTTACCATGTAAGGTAACAGCCACAGCTCTGAGAACAGTACTAATGAAAAGCGCAATAATAAAGGCATACATAGAGAGTAGGGATCCCATATGAAGGTCAGGGAAATGCTATGGAAATCCACTAGAAAGGCAATACTGGGCAGAGTCAAGAAGAACAAAAAGCATTTTCAAGGCAAAGGACATTGAAGGGGAATGTTCCAGACCAAGAGGACAACAGGAAGCACAGAAGTATGGCCCATTCAGAGCAATGCAGGCCATTCAGCACAGCTGGAGTGTTTAAGATCTAGAATCTAGAGAGGAAGTAATAGGAGATAAGTCTGGAGAAGTAGGCAAAAGCCAGATTACAAAGAGCAGTGTTGGGAATGGACTGCAGGTGGGAAAGGCTGGTGGCCAAGAGACTATTTTGGAGATCAGTTATAGCAATCCAGGTGAGAGGTGATGTTAACATCAGCTAAGAAGGCAAAGGAGGTACATAGAAGGGGATGGATCCAAGAGGTCTCAAAGAAGAGTGTCTCTGACTAAGTGAGTGATTGTAAGAATTAAGCAACAGTTTGGAGTCAAGGATGCTCAAAGGGTGGATACACTATGATGGGAACATAGCAGGAAAGGCAGATTTGAGAAAGAGGGCACTGAATCAAGTTTTCTACATATTAAATGTTGGGATTTGTGGAAATATCCAAGTGGAGGCAGGCAGCCCTGTGGATTTGGAGCTGGCAAGAATGGCATGAATGGAGACAGAATTTCGATAATCATTGACCTTAAGGTGTAAGTGAAGCCACAGGAAAATGAAAGTGAAAGCCACTCAGTCATGTCCGACTTCATGGACCCCATGGACTACAAAGTCCATGGATTTCTCCAGGCCAGAATACTGGAGTGGGTAGCCATTCCTTTCTTCAGGGGCCAACCCAGGGATCAAACCAGGTCTCCTGCATTGCAGGCAGATTCTTTACCAACTAAGTCACCAGGGAAGCCCAAGAATACTGGAGTGGGTAGCCATTCCCTTCTTCAGCAGATCTTGCTGACCCAGGAATCAAACCAAGTCTCCTGCATTGCAGGCAGATTCTTTACCAACTAAGCTAGTCAGACATCAGAATAAAGCCACGGGAGGGATTGAGAAAAGGCCAAAGTTACAGTCTTGACACAATAACATATGGGGGTACAGTGAAGGAAAGCAAAGGAGAAAAGAAGACTAAGGAGGAGAATTGAGGGGATACCCTGGGAAAACCAAGAGGAAAAATGTTTTAAGAAGGAAGTGACTGGGAACTCCCTGGCAGTCCAGAAGTTAGGACCCTGTCCTTGTACTATGCAGTGCCTGGGGTTCAATCCCTGGCTGGGGAACTAAGATCACACAAGCCAGAGGAGGGGCATAACCAGAAAAAAAAAAAAAAAAGGAAGTGATCAGCTATGGAAAGGCTGCCCACAGGTCAAGTAAGAGAAAGTTTGGAATGTGCTAGATTTAGGAACATGGTGGTCATTGGTGATCTAAGTGAGAGCAACTTAAACAGAAAGCAGGTTAAAAGCTAGACTGCAGTAAGTTGTGGAGGCAATGGGAATTTTCTAATTTTTTTCAGTATATTTAACTTTAAATCAAAGGTGAAAATAGGGTGGTAGCTTGGGGGAAGATAAGGTCACGAGATAATCTTTGTTTTGTTTTTTAAAGATGGGCAAGAACTGAATATAAGACTGATATCCTGTAACTGGAAAGATGGAAGCTAGCAGAGAAAGCTCCCAGAATAAGTCTTCACAGGAGAATGGGGTTCAAAATGTAGTGTGAGAGAGAGAGAGGGATTTAGATGGGAGGAGGTGGAGACATGACTCCTCTGCTCTGACAGGAGTCAAGGTGGGAATAAGTGGAACTGATAGAGCTAAGTTTATAGATGGTGGGAGGAAGTTCACAAAGTTCCCATCTGACACTCTCAATTTATCTGAAGGAGTGCCAGGTAAGTGACTACTGCAAGAAGTATCAAGAACCTAAGTTGATGGCATTGGGAACAAAGCTGTGAACTTGGAATAGTGTAATCATATAATCAAAATTAAAGGTCAGAGCATATCAAGTATTGCAAGGATGCAGAACCATTGGAATGTTCTTGTATTGATGGCAGGAGTGTAAAATAGTACAAACACTCTGGGGAAAAGTTTGGTGGTTTCTTTAAAAAGTAAACATACTCCTTCTACATGACCCAGTTATTCCACTCCTGAGGATTAATCCAAGAGAAATTAAAGCATATGTCCATATAAAGCCTTGCACATAAACGTTTATAACAATTTTACTTGCAATACCCAAAAACTGAAAACAAATCAAATGTCCATTACAGGTAAGTGAATAAAAATAAACAAATTGTGGTACATCTATACAATAGAATGCTACTTAGAAATGAAAAAGAATGAACCATTAATATGCACAACAACATGGATAAATTGCCAAATAATTATGTTGGGTGAAAGACACCAGGCAATAAAAGAATACATATTGTAAGATTCCATTTTTATTAATGTATAGTAACAGAAAGCAGGCCAATGGTTGGATTAGGGGAGTAGGGAGGGGAAAGCGAGAGAGGCAGAGATCTCAAAGGGGCACAAGGAAACATTTGGGGTGATAGGTTCATTATCTTAATTGTGATGATGATTTCATGGGTTTGGCATATATATATGTCAAAACTCATGAATCTGTATACTTTAAATATGTACATTTTATTACACATCAGAATTAGTCACCCAGTCGTGTCCAACTCTTTGCAACCCCATACATCAATTATACCTCAATAAAGCTGTAATAAATATGTGTCAGAGAAAGAACCATAGTAAAATAGAATCTAATTAAAAATAATACCATATGAAAATAAAATGTGAAGTTCCAACATGGCATGATTCATGAATCAGGATAAGTTATGCTACAGTAACAACAATCCCCAAAATCACAGTGACTTAAACAAAGCAAAGATTTCTCACTTACATAAGGTTAACTGCACTGCCTGGGCAACTTCCCAAGACAACTGTTGTATAAGCAGCAAAGTAGCCATCCATCTTCTGGCTCTATCTCTCTACAACATGAGGCCATCTCTATAATCACTAGGGCAAGGGAGGACTGGAGGGACTCAACCAGCAATGAAATGCTTTGGCCCATAAATGACACTTCCATTCACAGCCCATTGTGCATAGCTAATCACCTAGCCAACCTAACTATAACGGCATGGGGAAAGATAATAATCCTGAATACTCAGAAAGAAAGGTAAATCAGAAATGGATGAATTAAAAAAATTCAAGATTTCAAGAGCAACTACATGGTCTGTGCCATTCCAAACTGAACATCAAGTTGCAGACAGAAGAGATTTATAAGATTCAGACCCAAATTTTCAATTATTTAAGACTAGACAAAATTTTATTTTCTTTTAATAAAACTTTACTTTATGGGGTTGTTGAGTTCATTTGGTAGAACACAGTGTAAAAAAGTCAAGACTCGAAGTGAACATGAAGGAAATGCAGTTCCAGACTGCAGCCTGATTTTCTAACCTCAGTCAGACTCTGCCCCTGGTCACACAGGAGCGGAGAACTGTGAAGGTTTAGCACAAACCCTTCTCCATAAACAGGCTAACAATCCCAAACCCCTGTTTTGGTTGTGTTGTTGAGATTTTTGTGGGAAAAACTGAGCAACAGAGTGCTAATTGATGGTGATCAGAGAATCCAGAAATATCTGAATTCTACCACAAACTTACTGTGTAGCTGGGTCTCCTGAATTGCAGGTGGATTCTTTACCATCTGAGCCACCAGGGAAGCCCTAGAGAAATAATGAGGGACAATAGCCAATCAAAATCATTAGCTGTTGAAAAGAAGGAAGGATGAAAGAAGTTAGCTGTGACTGAGCTATGGTTTTGGCACATAACCTAAATGCAGAGCATCCTTAGAAACTGGGTTGGGTCGCATAGACTGTCTTTTTCTCTTAAACCAAGTGTAAACTGCCTCAGTTCAAAGCTTGATTTCTTTGCCCAATTTAAGCCCTCAATACACAAATCCAGGTCTCAGATCTTGCCATTACTGGTTACAAACCAAAACGAAACCAACACCAAACTTGCAGATATGAGAAGAGAATCAGAAAGAGAGAGAGAGAGAGAGAAGGCTGGGGGTGGGGAGGCCAACCCAGCGGCCAATTAGCCTGATTCTGGTTGCCTCAGAGGATATCCAGAAGGAACTGGCCAGTCCTCCAGACAAGGAGCAGTACTGTCCCTTCTACTCCAGCCAGAAAGAAGGAAGTCTGCACTTGGCCACTTAACTAGATGAACCAATTGGATCAATGCTCCTGCAAAGTAAGAGTAGAGAGAAAAGAAGATGGAGAGAGAGAGTGAGGAAGACAGCATTTTCCATGATGTAGTTGTCTGGCTTTTTAACCAGCTGTGAGACCTTGGGAAAATTTGTATTTATTCAGTGGGGAAACACAATAGTAATTACCTTCCAGGGTTGTTGTAAGGGTTAAATGGGTTCATATAAAAAGTTCAATAGTACCTGGTACATGGTAGCACCATATATGCCTTAACTGTTATTTTTATTACTGTTTATGAAAGCAGACTTCATGAATACTGAATTCACCTAGTCTAGATTTTACAGCTTTAAGTGCATTCTGCTTTTCAAGTTTCCTTCTATTGCACCCAAAAAATAGTTTTCATATGTTATCTGTTTTCAGTAACCTACAAATCTCAAAAGGTGCCATTTCAATATCTTTAGTTACTGCTTTGAAAGTAATTTGAATACAACATATGTTATTTATATAGCATTTTGATACATAGTTGAGATTTTTCTCCAAAACAGCAATTCAAATCAGTATTATGTCCTTTTTCTCCAATGAACGTTTAAATCTATGTATTTGCCAAAAAATATTGATCTTTAATTTTCAAATAGAATCATTATATGTAGGAGTACCTGAACAGAGCAACATTGATGCTGGTTATCTCATCTCTGCTTTCCCGAAACCAATTTTTTTGGTACATAAAACCAAACAAAAAATCAAACTGCACACACACAGACACATACTTGGGAGTCTCCATTTTCTGTGATTTAGCAGGGTTCACTCACTAGAAGGATACACTACACACCCAGCAGTGGTTTGTGATCCAGGATGCTCTGCAGAACTGGCTTATTTTCTAGAGAAATGCAGCTATAAGAAATGCATTGTTCGGATCAACTCCAGAGGTGTAGAGCCAACATTCCCAGAATATTGACTGGCTGAACACATTTGAATACATACATACATGTAGGTAGAAGGAAGTGGGGAGAAGGACCTACAGTCACTGAGAGAATCCTCTGAGTAGAGTTACTTATCAGTCTGGGCATGTTGCGTTGGGGGAAAAGGGTTTATGGCCATTTGAGTATGCAAGTGAGAGCCATGTCCTGGAAGCCTTTCTGTGTGTGCTGGGTTAAGTCTTAGTGAAACCAAATTCAAGAAGGACTACAGTGCCTGGTAGTGGGGTATTACTGTAATATTCCAGTGAACTTTGTATTAAAAGAATAATTGCTTCTAGATATTTTTATGATTATTATTAATGAGAGCACACAGTAAATAAACATGAAATAGTATTCTTTCCTGTACTGAAAGTGTGTTAAATTTGTATTTTGCCAATTTGTGTTTTGTAAAAACACAAAGATGCTTGTAAAAATGATAGCAGAAGGTAAAGACAGTTATATAGTCATGTTTCATAACTTACTGATAAGTTACATTTCCACCATTATGAATGCACATCACTTTATTACTGAAACAGCTGAAAGCTGATAACACTATCTTTTGTTGCTGAGAAATTTAATCGGTGTGGGACAGGTGTCATTGGACAGGCTGGTACCGTACCAACAGAACTTTCTACATCACGCAGTGTGCACATGAAAACTAATCTGCCTGGGCCTTGCAGATTGCACTTAACTCCTGGAGCCTGCGGCTATCTGTGATTTCCTTCCTCTCCAGTTGTCAAGGGAGCCAACTGGCCCTTCTGGGGGTTTTGGCTGTAGCATCTGTGCCAATCAGGCCTGGTAAGGACCTTAGAGACCATGTTGCCCAAGTCCTTCAGGTTTCAGACAGTGATATTGTCTTTGGATTCAGTTCAGAGAAAAGGGGCCGTTTACCCAAGAGTGTACAGCTTGTAAATAGAGAAGACATCTGAACTCAATTTAGCCAGGTTTCCTGTTTTCCTTCCTTGTCACGGGATGTGTTCAGCATTCTGTTAGCCTCTCTCTGCCCCTCCCTCTGTCCTCAGAGATGTCTCCTTCTTACATCCTAGGAAAGCAGCTGGACCAGGACTCCAGGCCAACTCTAGTTAGATTAGAGCTCTGAGTGTGGTTAGGACTGGGGATTCAGGCTGGATTTTCAGCAAGGAGGGTACTGATGGAGGTCTTTGCAAAGCCTGACGCTCTCTCTTCTGGATTGCAAAGCCCGGTCTCAGAGTGGATGGTCCCTCCACTCCAGGAGCCTGGCCCCACAGTATGGTGGAAGAAGGCAGTTTTGACCCTGGACTCTTGTTTATTCTCCCAAAGCTCAGAGTTGGACTGCCTTTTTTCTTTTTACTAGAGCTCACAAGACAGGATAATACTACCCAGGAAGCAGTCTGGTGGCATCTTCCGGCTCCATTGTTGTGGAGGACAATCTTTGGCTAAGCACTTAGTGGATTGGTAGACAAGCTGTCATCAGCTGTATATACCAGAGCCAAACTCTCTGGGCCCTATAATTCAGTCCAGGATTTCTTCTGTGTTTTGTTTATGTGTGAAATACCACCTTCAGCCACTAAATCATGCCACAACCCAGGGATCAAACCTAGGTCGCGTGCATTGTAGGCAGATTCTTTACCAACCAACTGAGCTATCAGGGAAGCCCATTAAAGACTTTTGGTGAAGTTTTAGCCTAAAGAATCAAAAGAGTTTTCTACCTTCTACAATTTATTTTAATATAGATTAGTGAGTTAAAGTTTAAATTTTATTCTATTAAAAAATTAGAAGAAAACACGAGTACCTATCTTGGACATCTCTGGAGTAGGGAGAACTTTTGAGCTGAAAGTAATGAACTAAGTCACAAAAGTACATAAGAAATTAAAAGTATGTGCCATATTGGCCACAAAAAAAACTAAAAGAAAAAGAACATAGTAGAGAAATTATTAAAAAAAAAATATACATATAACAAAGGAGGGTTACTCCCTTACATTTGAAGAATTTTTACAATCAAGCAAAGCTAATAGGAAATTCAACAAAAATCAAAAAGGAAGATGAACTGTTTAAATATATTACCCAAGAAATGTGAATAAAATAGCAAGATGCCGTGTTACATCTAGCAAGTCAGGTACTTTTTCAAATTAAAATATCAGATATCAACAAAATAATAACCACAATGTCTTGTTGACCTTGGAATATATGTAGAAGTAAAATGTAGGACACAATATTTCATTGTATGAGTAGAAATTTATGAGTTAGGAAAAAACTGATGGAGAAAATTAACGGTCTTTGCGTTGTTTGGGGAATGGTAACAGTACTGTATTGGTTTCCTGTGGCTGCCGTAACAAACCACTACCAACTGGGTGGTTTTAAAAACAACAGAAATGTACTTTCTCACAGCTCTGGAGGCCAAAATCTGAAACCAAGGTTTTGGCAGGGCCACTCCCTTTGAAGGCTCTGGGGAGAATCCTTTCTTGCTTCTTGCAGCTCTGGTGTCTCCAGACATTCCTCAGCCTATAGCTGCATAACTCCAGTCTCAACCTCCATCTGTACGAGTTCTTCTCTTCTGTGTCCTCTCCACTTTTGCCTCTTACAAGGACTTTTTTGTTGGATTTAGGGCTCATGTCTTCAAAGATCCTTTTTCTAAACAAAGTCACTTTCAAATATGTATTTTATTCAACATTTGCAGTTGTTCTTGATGGAAGGGTTGGTTTCTTACAAGCTAGTCCATCATAGTCAGAAGTTCCTAATGTATGTTTAATGAACATCATTTTGTTTGGAAATTTTTCCTGCAGAATGTATGCTTTCCCTGTTTCCTGTACATGTATTTTAAACTTACATTAGTGGTGCTGTGCCGTGTGAGATCTCCTTGTGTTCTTACCTTATTCTCTGAGTGCCATGCCTTTGAGCTTCCCTTGTGTAGACTCTACAGATTATGCTACTCAGTGCTGAATTTCACAGTACTCTTCCACCACATTCCAGTCTCCCAGGAATGGCACACCTTATTGACCAGTTTGGGAACTTCTTTGAACTATGTATAGTCAGGAGTAGAATTACTAGATCACTTGACCCAGGATTTCTGAGCCAAACAATTGCTACATTTGACTAAGCAGTATCTATTGTTCTCCATAGTGGTTTTGTCTCTATATTAATTGCCCAGTGTCACAGAAGGGTGAGCATTTGAAATTTTCCATAAAGCAAAACGGAAGCAGTAGTGATGCTAATCATTGTGTCCTCACCCCACCTCCATCTGCCCTAAATGCACACGCCTGCTTCCTGTTCTGGCCTCCTTACTTTTACCACATGAACTTGTCCCCACAGGCCACAGCTCATCAGACAAGGATGGAAACCTTAACCATGCTGAGCCAACTAGACACTTTCTACCAAAAATTTGGGATAGGGACACTGAAAGACTCAGAAGATGGTGGACCCTTGAACTGAAAGTTTAAAGTCAGAACTTCTGTGTTTTAACCACATTTAACAAAATGTTTGCACTGGTATTAAGCAGAGACCATCAGTTGAGAGACAGAGAAGCAGTGAATGGAGCTGACATATAGCTACTCTAGAAATAGAAGAAGCAGTTTATCTCCTGACTCCTTGCATCCGGTCCTTGTTGGTCTGGCTGAATTTTGTTCTCCATTTTGGATGTCTACAAGGCTAGACACCTATTGAATTCTTTTTTTAAAACCTGACCTTACCTAACTTAAGTAGGCTACCTTTCTAGTAACCAAATAGCTCCTAGAAAAATATACAGTTTATCTTCTTGCTTTAGTAAATAGAACACATTAATTTTCGTAAATAAAGTTTTATTGGAACACAGGCAATTTATTCATTTATATATTATCTGTGGTTGCTTTTGCACTACGAAGATAGAGTTGCTAGTGTATAGCCCACACAGAGTAAAATAGCTTCTGGCGCTTCACAGAAGTTTGCTGACCCTAGCCTAATCTGTCGTTAACCTAATGGCATCATTACGAATATCATCTCTTGTGATCTGCCTTGATCTGGTGCTGCACTCAGGCGTGTAGAGGGCTGTTTGCCACACACTAAAATGGCATCACCAAAGCAATGGACATGAACTTGAGCAAGCTGCAGGAGATGGTGAGGGACAGGGAAGCCTGGCATGCTGGAGTCTGTGGGGTCGCAAAGAGTCAGATGTGACTGGGTGACTGAACAACAACAAAATGCCCCAGAGAGCTATGATGCTCTACTAACTAGTTTTTTCTCTCTCTCCCCTTAAGGGCCATTCTGCTCTGCAGTTACTACTCTCTATTCTTAGGGCAGGATGGAAGCACCATGGTTAGCTATTCCTGGGTCTGTCAGCTCTTAAGAGGTCTGTTAGACCCTCCTCTTTGTTCCTTCCTTCCTCTCTCTCCTTTCCCCACAGCTTCCCACTTTGCACTTTTGTCTTTGAACATGGACCTTTCGAGTCAGTGTCCATCATCCTGCACTCTGCTGAGGACTTATCTAGACTCACTGTCTCTCTTTCAGTCTTCTTATTTGAGGTTCTTATTGATTATTTTAATCATAGTTTAATGTTCAGGTCCAACACCTCCACATTGTGGAAAGTGCTGGAAACAGAGCCATGGAAAAGTACAAAGAGGATTTCAACAGTTCTGCTAGACACATTAGACACTAGTCATTAGAACAAGGGTGGAGATGGGCCACCCTCCTCTGCATCATCATCCAGACTTCACTTGATCACCTCCCCATACCTCTGACCCATTCTCCCCACTTCCACATAGGGCTGGGTGGGCCAGAGTTTCAGATAGCCCTCTTTGCAGATAGCCTTGCCACACAGCAACCCCATCCTAAACTATATCCTATCCTTTAGAATCATCATTCTAGCCATCTTTGGTGCCAAGGATGTAAGAGAGTTCAGAAGCCCTAGATACGGAGACCCATCTAAAATCTTCAAACGGTAGTTCTAATATATATTGAAGGCTTTTGTACTACAAGAGGGTATAATTTCTGTTCACTAGGGGCTGGCACTCTGGGAGTCAGATGTAGGCCTCAGCCCTGAATCTTTCTTTGCATGGCCATGAGACCTCAGATGAAGCCTTTCACCCCTCTGGGTCTCAGGTTGTTCCTCTACAAAATGAGGAGTTTGGACTGAGATAAGTTCTGAGTTTTCTTTTAGCCTTGCTACTCTGTTCTGAGCAGCTGGTCAGCCAAGATCCCATCTGTGATGGGGCTTAGAGAAATGTTGTGTTGGCTGAGAATTAGCTTGTCTAGTTTATTCCTCAGGGAATCCCTTGCTTAAATAACTTGAGCAGGGTTCACTGTATCCAGAGGCTGCCCTGTGCTTTCTGGTTTTGACTAAGGCAGAACTGCTTTGAAAACCGGTGGAATTTTATGTTCTAAAAGTTGACCACAGGGTTCCAATGGCATTAGAGGAAGGCGTATAAAGAACAAAGAAGTGAGCTATTCTTGTCAGCTCCTCTGCTTAAACCCTCAGTAGCTCCCTCACTGCCACTAAAGTCAGACTACTTCACGTGACCAGCCAAAACCTTCATCATCTAATCCCTGACGTCTTCTCCCCTCAGACCTCTCCTCAGCCAAGCCAAATGCCTTAGAGTACTTGAATATGCTGTTCTCATCCATCTCCAAGGCTTTGTATGTTCTGTTACCTTCAACCCCAATCTTTTTCCCCTGCCCTTCCCACCTTCTTCCCAACTTGTGAGTAATACTTCAGGTCCTAGCTTACACATTCCTCCCCTTCGGACAGGGTTAGGTCTCCACAGGATGTTCTCCAATTGCCCCGAGCACCCCCCACCCTGGTATTCTTCACCCTTTCTGGCAATTATTTCTCTAAATTGCCTCTCCTTTCTAGACTCTTAGCTCCAAGGGACGCTGTCCATCTTGTCACCACCATATCTCAAGGTCTGAAATAAGCCCTGTGTTTAAAAGGTATTTAAAACATACGTGTTAAAGGAGGGATAAGGAATGCATTTGCTTCCTCTTCATGATGAGAAATACCTTCTTTCTTAGGCACTGCTATGGCGACTGGCCCAGAAGCCTTGAAAATGATCTAGTTAAGTGGCTTAATTAGCTGAAAGCTAAATGATGGAGACATGTCTGGTGGCAATGGGAGGGCTGCGGATGGGGCTCCAAACCATTCTGGTGGCTGAGATAGTGATGTTATTAGATGCTGTCAGCACATCACAGCAGAGGGTAATGGCTCAGCTGATCAAATAAGTAGTTAAAAAGGAAAAAGAGACTATTTCCAACTTTTAAATGAAAGGGGCATTAAATTCTTTTCACTTTGATCTCTTGACATGTTAATCAAGTTAATTTCCAACTGTCTAAGGCCCTAGGATAGCAGGTTTCCCCCTCACTTGCCAGCATCCTAGAGTACCCTCAAGCAGTTGCAAACAGCATAGATAAATCACACACTCCTGGGAAAATTCTGGAGTCCCAGAGGCAGAGGGAAGCCAAGAGGCCAGCTGGGAAGCCTGAGAAACACACCTGTTTCTGAAGGTTCTTTATTTGTAATCTTTATGAACAGCAGATGTCCATAGAAACAAGGTGTCCATGAAATAGTATTTACATAAAGACACATTGCAACCAGGGCTTCCCTGGTGCCTCCACCGATAAAGAACCTGCCTGCGATGAGGGAGACCTGGGTTCGATCCCTGGGTCGGGAAGATGCCCTAGAGAAGGTAATGGCAACCCACTCAAATATTCTTGCCTAGAGAATTCTTGGACAGAAGAGTCCAGAGGGCTACAGTCCATAAGTTGCAAAGAGTTGGACATGACTGAGCGACTAGCACTTTCACTTTCACACTGCAACCAAGCTCTTTAGATTTTCAAAGGCAGCTAAAGAAAAATACACCAAACGCTGAGTGGTTCTGTTAAGCTAGGGGCATATTTAATTTTATTTTCTCTGTATTTTAAATTATTTTTGATGAAGCACATAAATTTAATAATGGAAATATTGGTTTATAGTAAAGAAATTATAAAACGAAGGCTATATTGTCTAGTATTAAAGACAACATAGTATTTTGACCTTCTTACAAAAGTTAAAAATGTAGCACTTGGCCTCTTGTTCCAAATTTCTAGTTCAATTTCCTGCCAGGATTCTTAATACGCAGCAACAAGGTCAACTCTTAATCAACTCTTAATCATCGTAGCGAGAGCTGGGATGGCGTGGGCCTGCAGCAATCATCTCTCTGTAAGAACAGCCACCCCGCAACACATTTTAGGACTAGGAATGACTCACTTAAAAATACGCTTGCTGGTGGAGTTTTATACAAAGTCATACCAGTAAATAGTGGAAGTCACGGTACCCAGGAGCCTGCTGAAGGGCAAGGCCAGCTTTTATCCATGCAGGTTTAAAAGGCTTAAGGAGAATGTTTCCTTCCGTTATGTTAATTCTAAATTAAGAATTCAGAAATTGAAAAAGATAAGAAAGCTTATGTTTACCATTATGTTTAAGAATAAACAGAATGAGGAGGTAAAATCTGAACTAACTACATTATTTGCACATTCAGTTAATATCTGCTTATTTTTAAGCAGAAGGGCCTTAGTATGTTTACTTCCTATGTGTATTTGTTTCCTATTGGAGCTGTAACAAATCATCATAAACTTAGTGGCTTAAAGCAACATAAATGTATTCTCTTAACAGTTCTAGAACCCAAAAGTCCATAGTCACTGAGCTGTTTTCTCCCAGAGCCTCTAGGGGAAAATCCATTTCTTGCTTTGTCCAGCTTCTAGAGGATTTCCTCATTCCTTGCCTTACTGCTCTGTATCTCATCACCTCCTTTTCCTCTGCTTCCTTCATGATATGACCCTCTCTGTCTGACTCCGACCCTTCTGCCTCCCTCTTAGAAGGACCCTTGGGATTACTCTGGGTCCACACAGATAATCCACAACCATCTTCCCATCTCAGGATCTTCAACTTAATCATATCTGCAAAGTCCCTTTTGCCAGGTAGGGTAACAAACACAGGCCCCAGGGACAAGGACATAAACAAGTTTGAGAAGGAGTAGGAATTATTTAACCTATGACACTATACCAAAATTCTCTTTCAACTGTCTTCTATATAAAGTTTGTCCTTTTTATTATGGAAAATATCAAACACACCAAAAGTAGGCAGAAGAGTACAACAAATCTCTATGTACTCATCACCCAGCTTTAGCAGCTATCATCTCAAAACTTTTGAAAACATAGAGAGCAAACTTTTTCAGTTAATAAAAATATTTTAATATCTATGATGTGTGATAGTTATACTATAATGTGCCCCCGAAAGTGCTGAAATGAGTTTCATCTATTTTAATAGCTATTAATAGCTTCATTAATTTTTCTGAGAGAGATAAAAAATTTTAAATAAAATCACCATTTGTCTCATAGCTATGAAGGCCAAGAATTTTTTAAGTGTTAAAATATATGTTTCTAAATTAAAGTGATTATTAAACTGGATCTTCTTGACTTGATTAGTAATAAATCTATTTTATTCCAAGGACTCAGAATTTCTTACCATTACTACATTCTCCAATGTGTGTGATAAATGAAAGATTCTAATCAGCATACTTTCTGTTAGTTTAAAGAGGAACAACAAGGTGGTAAATACAAGAATACTATTCTGAAATGCAAATCAAATCTACAGTGAGGTCCCACCTCATAACAGTCAGACTGGCCATCATTGAAAAGTCTACTAACAACAAATACTGGAGAAGATGTGAAGAAAAGGCAACCCTCTTAGATTGTTGGTGGAAACATAAATTGGTGCAGCCACTAAGGAGAACAGTACAGATCAGATCAGTCGCTCAGCCGTGTCCGACTCTTTGCGACCCCATGAATCGCAGCATGCCAGGCCTCCCTGTCCATCACCAGCTCCCGAAGTTCACTGAGACTCACATCCATTGAGTCAGTGATGCCATCCAGCCATCTCATCCTCTGTCGTCCCTTTCTCCTCCTGCCCCCAATCCCTCCCAGCATCAGAGTCTTTTCCAATGAGTCAACTCTTCACATGAGGTGGCCAAAGTACTGGAGTTTCAGCTTTAGCATCATTCCTTCCAAAGAAATCCCAGGGCTGATCTCCTTCAGAATGGACTGGTTGGATCTCCTTGCAGTCCAAGGGATTCTCAAGAGTCTTCTCCAACACCACAGTTCAAAAGCATCAATTCTTCGGCACTAAGCCTTCTTCACAGTCCAACTCTCACATCCATACATGACCACAGGAAAAAACATAGCCTTGACTAGACGAACCTTTGATGGCAAAGTAATGTCTCTGCTTTTGAATATGTTATCTAGGTTGGTCATAACTTTCCTTCCAAGGAGTAAGTGTCTTTTAATTTCATGGCTGCAGTCACCATCTGTACTGATTTTGGAGCCCAGAAAAATAAAGTCTGACACTGTTTCCACTGTTTCCCCATCTATTTCCCATGAAGTGGTGGGACCGGATGCCATGATCTTCGTTTTCTGAATGTTGAGCTTTAAGCCAACTTTTTCACTCTCCTCTTTCACTTTCATCAAGAGGCTTTTGAGTTCCTCTTCACTTTCTGCCATAAGGGTGGTGTCATCTGCATATCTGAGGTTCTTGATATTTCTCCCGGCAATCTTGATTCCAGCTTGTGTGTCTTCCAGTCCAGCGTTTCTCATGATGTACTCTGCATATAAGTTAAATAAACAGGGTGACCATATACAGCCTTGACGAACTCCTTTTCCTATTTGGAACCAGTCTGTTGTTCCATGTCCAGTTCTAACTGTTGCTTCCTGACCTGCATACAAATTTCTCAAGAGGCAGATCAGGTGGTCTGGTATTCCCATCTCTTTCAGAATTTTCCACAGTTTATTGTGATCCACACAGTCAAAGGCTTTGGCATAGTCAAGAAAGCAGAAATAGATGCTTTTCTGGAACTCTCTTTTTCCATGATCCAGCGGATGTTGGCAATTTGATCTCTGGTTCCTCTGCCTTTTCTAAAACCAGCTTGAACATCAGGAAGTTCAGTACAGAGGTCCCTCAAAAAACTAAAAATAGAGATGCCATATGATCCAGCAATCCCATTCCTGGCTATACATCCAGAGAAAACTCTAATTCGAAAAGATACATGCACTCCTATGTTCATAGCAGTGCTATTTACAACAGCCAAGACATGGAAACAACCTAAATGTCCATCAACAGATGCACAGATAAAGAAGATGTGGTATAAATATACAAAGGAATATTACTCAGTCATCAAAAGAATGAAATCATGCCATTTGCAGCAACATGGATGGACCTAGAGATTATTGCACTAAGTGAAATAAGCCAGAGAGAGACAAATATGTGAAGTCTAAAACTATGATACAAATTAACGTATCTATGAGACAAAAACAGACTCGCAGTTATAGAGGACAGAATTGTGGTTGCCAAGGGGGGTTGAGGGTAGGAGAGGGATGGAATGGGAATTTGAGTTTTACAGAGTCAAACGATTACATGTAGGATGGATAAACAACAAGGTCACACTGCATAGCACCAGGAACTATATTCAATATTCTATGACAAGCCATAAAGGAAAAGAAGATGAAAGGACTGTATATGTACAACTGAGTCACTTTGCTGTGCAGAGGAAATTAACACAACATTGTAAATCAATTATACTTCAGTAAAACACAAACAAACCAACCAACCAACAAAAAAACACTCCAGCTTAAAATACTGCTGCCTCAGCCCTCACCTATCTGGGACCCAGTTAAGAACAAGAAAGTGCATAGGACCTACCTCTGAGCATCCAAAACAGGAGATTGTAAAGACTCCCATTTAATGTCCTGCAAAGGAAATGGCACCCCACTCCAGTCCTCTTGCCTGGAGAATCCCATGGATGGAAGAGCCTGGTGGGCTACAGTCCACGGGGGTCACAAAGAGTCCGACACGACTGAGCGACTTCACTTTCACTTTCACTCCATTCACAGGAGAGCCCATAGGCCCTCACACAGAGCCACAGTGTTTTACTTTAGACATCCTTCTAATAAACATGATCATCTGATTTCCTAAGGAGACAGAAGGTGACAGAAGTATCGAGTTAGAAGTTGGGGCATGTGGTGTGGAATAATTTTCTGTAGGTGGAGACCATGACTGAAGTAATAGTGAGGGCCTGGAGCGGAAGAGGCATGAAGGCGTCTCAGCGAGCAGGCACACTCATATGCATAATCTCTTTCTGAGACTTGATTTGAATGGATAAAGAATACCCCTGGCTCTTAAGAGTCCTCTGAACAACTCTGAAATAACTGCTATTCAAAACATTAGCTTTGAGTCCCTTTGTTTTCCACGTGAAACTATGACAACATTGTTAATCGGCTACACTCCAATATAAAATAAAAGTTAAAAAAAAAAAATTAGCTTTGAATCACACAGAAAAGGACAAATGATGTTTGATTAATTCTCTTTAAGAAAACAGGGAAGTGTACGGGTTAATTTTTTTAGTAGATTTTATAAAGATTAAGACAAGTTGCCCACTTCCCTCTAACTTGCTTGAAGGGATGAAACCCCAACCACCCAAGAGCCAAGGAAACTTGGCTCCTCTAACTGACTTTCTAGTATTCAGATATTTATAATTTTTTGTATATTAAATTTTCATTAATTTGCATTATACTCATTTAGAATTTTTGAATCCCAGCTGGATTGACTAAAATTTTGCCTTTGTCTAATTTACGAAGAAAGTGTTTGCCAAGCAAATTAAACATAGAGAGAGAGATATTTAGTTTGCTTATCAAAAAATATAGTCCTTTGAAATGCTCTATGCAATTAGAAGCTACTCAAATATTTATTTTCTTCTGTTTATAATGTGGAAACATCTCAATCTCAGCTTTGGTTTGTGTACTTAAAAATTGTTTTTAAAAATTGTATTTCCTTAAACATATTTAAAATTTAGACTGATCACCTGCTGCTAAGTTGCTTCAGTCGTGTTCGACTCTGTGTGACCCCATAGACAGCAGCCCACCAGGCTCCCCAGTCCCTGGGATTCTCCAGGCGAGAACACTAGAGTGGGTCGCCATTTCCTTCTCCAATGCATGAAAGTGAAAAGTGAAAGTGAAGTTGCTCAATCGTGTCGGACTCTTCAGGCCCCCATGGACTTCAGCCTTCCAGGCTCCTCCGTCCATGGGATTTTCCAGGCAAGAGTACTGGAGTGGGTTGCCATTGCCTTCTCCATAGACTGATCACCTAGGTGTGTCCAAATTAATAAGAAAAATTTTCTTTTCCCTTGTGGATTATATTATAATCAAATCAGTGATAATTAAATAGTTTTCAAGCTATATTTGAGTAAAATGAAAAAGGTGTTTTAAAAAGGCACAATCACCACTTTTGACAAATTATATTTAAAACCTTCTTCATTAAATTGATAAGATCAAACACCATTTTAAATTGAGAAACAGGCTCTAATATATTCAACACCCAGAAAAACTTCACAAAAGTTTCATAAATGTTTGCAATTATCCTAATTTTTCTCCTATAGTATAATTTATAAACACTGGGAAAACAATTTTCATACACTGTAAATCACAAACAACAGATGAAAGACTGAAATTATAGACATGGAAGTTTGCAAATGTCTCATAAGGTAAACGAAGTCCCAGAGTGGTTCACATAGATAAAACATGTAGAACACGTCTCCTAGGAGATGTATCTGGAAGATTAGGGTTAGTATTTAATATTTTCTAATTTAAAGCTGATTTAGCATCTTGCTACTTTATGTTCAGAAAAGTTTATAAACAGAGGTTGTGTCTGGCTACACAAACTATTTAGGAAAATGAAACTAAATTCAGTCAAACAATTATTTCTTGTTTTCTCTAGCAACTGGATTTGGTCAGCCCAATAGATTATAACTAGATAATAATTGGTTAGTACTTTTGATTTCTAAATGATTGGTTATTGAAATACTGATTTTAAAACCAAAAACTTTGACTAAATAATACTACATATATCTGTGATTTGCTTTGAATTAATCTGAGAATGGAGGTGGATTATTATGGATGAAAAAGATGTGCCATGAGTTGATAGCTGCTGAAGCTGGGTGCTGAGTACATAAAGATTTGTTATACTCTTCTGTCCACTTTTGATGTGTTTGACATTTTCCATAATAAAAAGGACAAACTTCATATCAAACACAGTAGAAAGAAAACAAAACTGATTACTAAGTTAGCATTAGAAAAGGAAAAATCTAACTGAATTCCAGCTAGTTAGCCTTGTTTCGTTTTTAACATCTTTAGTGTCTACACTGCAAATATCTACAAATGTTTTGTACAGCTTGTCTAGACAAGCATGGGTGAGTTCGTCCTCAGAGTGCCGGGAGTTTGAGGTCCCCTTTCCAGAGCTGCTGGGTGATCCCTCACAGCCCACCTGTCACCCAGATATTAGTAGGGCCAAGGAATTCATGGCTAAACACTATGAGATTTCCATATAACAATAATTCTGTGATTTTTCCAAGTCCTCAGGCCCCTCACTGAATAAGAATTAACCCAGTAAACATGATTCAATACCTGATTCTTGCTGAAAGTGGGCATATACGTACAAGCACACCTACACCTGCACATTTAAGAATGTATAATTATACCCCTACCTTGTTCCCAGAAGGATTTAAGATATTTGTGCACATGTGAAATAAAACTTAAATTAGTTTTGCCATTTAAAATTTCTTTCCCTAAAATAAAGCTTCATGAATATTTATCTTATATTTGCATAAAAAAGGCAAGCACCTTGTCATGAGACCCTTTTGTTCAAGTTCATGATGAGAAACTGTCCTATTTATACACAGAATGTTAGATTTGCTTTTGATTGAAATGTGGTTAAGATCAGAAAAGTTGTCTTGTTAAGTATTTTGCTTTTCCTCAGTGACATCCACTTCAAATTCTCAATTCATGACTCCTCAGATTGTTTTCAGTCATGAAAACAGGGTCCCATAGCTTGTAAATTTACACACACAAGTCCAGTTGTTCATATACTCTCTCTGCTGGAGGTGAGTCTACCCCCACTCTTGGTCATCTCATCACCCATCATCAATAAAAGCCTCAGAATCAGAAAGTAGAAGGAAGCAATTTCCTTGCTAAAGCAAAAGGAGCAAAATCTCCAAAGATGACTTTGACCATCCAAAAGTTTACAAGCTGGAGAAAAAACTGTTTTGTTTGAGCACTACAAGCAGGGGTATTACTCTATCACACCCACTTAGAATAATTGCATAAATTGAATCCTACTTGGCTGAAATTCTTCTGTTAGTCTGCAGGCATTTGGAGCCTGACCTGCCTGGGTAACATCAGGGCAAGATATGCTTCAGGGACCAGGGAAACCATGGGAAGTCACTGCAAACCAAATTAATCTGGAGTTATATTTTTCATCCAACATTATCAGTGCTAGGGACTGATTGTTGAAAAGTCAAGGATGCCTAAGTCTTGGTCCCCACCCTCACTGTGCTCCTGAGACTTGCAATGCATCCTATCACTAGAGCAACTCTCATTACAGAAGCTTGGGAAGATTTAGTAGATTAACCAATGGGAGCAATGAGAAGTTAGTAAATGTGATCACTGATAAACAAAGTTCCCTCAAGAGCCATTTAAAACAGCCTGTGCTGTGCTGTGCTTTGCTTAATGACTCAGTCATGTTCAACTCTTTGCGACCCATGGACTATAACCTACTAGGCTCCTCTGTCCTAGGGGATTCCCCAGGCAAGCATACTGGGATTTTCCCAGTCCAGGGATTGAACCCAGGTCTCCCTCATTACAGGTGGATTCTTTACAGCTGAGCTACAAGAGAAGCCCCCAAATAGCCTAAAAAGTGAGTTTAATCATGCAGATGAGAGATGATAATTCTCCAAATTATTTTTGTGGGTCCTCCTGGCCCAAGGATTGAACCCATGTCTCCTGCATTGCAGGCAGATTCTTTACCACTGAGGCACCAGGGAAACCCCGTCTAAGGAAAACAGCTATTCAAATACTGACCATGATGTAACAGAATTCAGGGGCTAGTTTGCTAGCCTCAGAAGCAAAAAAGCAGCATTCCTAGTGAATAGAGGCCAGGAAGGAAATTTTTGGTTAAGGGGAAGAGGCTGGGATGTTCCAGATTTTGGTCTGTGATGACACGACAATGCTAGTTCCAAGCCCTGGAATATCCCTCTTGCTTGAATGTTGGTTTGATTGTGTTGTACTTAAATCTGGTCAGGGCCTGATAGATGGATGCCATTTTCCTTGAGGAAGAAGTTGATCTTAGCAACAAGTAGGATCCCAGTGAGAGGAGAAATTCTTTTTTTTTTCTTGAATTAGGTACCCTAGGAGTTCAAAGCTCTCTGAGAATGGTCTGAATTGTAGAGAAAACTTGCATATACCTTAATGAGGCAGGTTGGGACCAAGCAGCAAGGTACTTCCTATTCTTAAACCTGCCTACTCCCAACTGAAAGAAAAATGCACAACCTGAACATTGAGATTTATGCTGTATTCGGTGGATATTCTAAGGACTTCAAGCCTGGGGCACAGCATCTCAGATAACTCTGAGAGACTGCTCCAAAGAGGCAAGGGTTGGAGCCAAGATATATAGGAGTTTTTGCAACAAAGACCATCCAGAACATCAGAGTGAGTGAAGTTGCTCAGTCATGTCCGACTCTTTACAACCCCATGGACTGTAGCCTACCAGGCTCCTCCATTCATGGGATTTTCCAGGCAAGAGTACTGGAGTGGGTTGGCATTTCCTTCTCCAGGGGATCTTCCCAACTCAGGGAACCTGCGTCTCTCGAATTGCAGGCAGACACTTTACCATCTGAGCCACCAAGGAAGCCCCAAAACATCAGAAGATTACTGTTAATTATAGAAAACCAGATATCTCAGTTAAGGAACTTAGCACTTTTCTGTGTATGGAAAAATGCAAGTCTGGGCTCACTAAAATCATTCCTTTGATATGCACCTCAGCTATCTGGAGCCAGTATCACCGGCTTTTCTCCATCCTGAATCCCCTCAGGGTACACAGTTGGGGGCGGCTGCACTGATGAGGGCTTGGCAGTGGGCAGCCCATTTGTCTTTATCCTGAGCTCCACTGGGCTCACTGATGGGGCCAGCAGCTGTAATGTGATGGCTTGATGGCTACAACATCATTGCTTACTGATAGAGCAGGCAATATTTTTCCTTCACATCACATATCCTATTCCTTGTAGAGCTTTTTAAATATGCAGATTTTTAGAGACCAGTCTTAGAGACCAACCTCTAAGGGTGGGATGGGAATATGTCTTTTTATAAAGTTCTCCTAGGTGGAAATCACTTAGTTAGGGGACTATGAACTAAAGATGAGTGATCTGTATTTTGTAAGTCTAAAAAACTAATAATAGTATCTTCCTATCTGTGTTTATTTCCCTTCTGTTTTCCCTCAACTCATAGCATAGACTTACTTAAACATTCCAGCCAAGTCTATAGTGTACTATGAGTTATGTGTCCATGCTTGTGCCAAAATATTAAATATGAAGTAACACTTCGTCTCCCAGAACACCAGTTTCTTCATCTGTTAAACAGAAAATGAAATAAGGAATGTATATAATACATTAAATACAATGCCTGTAGGTCCCCAGTGCTTTCCTAAATGGTGATAAGTAAAAATTCTCATCTCTGCTACCTTTTTGCTATGAAAGGCAGTAACTTCCTCCCATTCTTGGTCAAGAAGAGCTGTGCTCAGGTGAAAGATATTAATAATCAATTGGGCAGTGAGGGCAGCCCAAGGACTCTGGGCCCAGGTCATGCACTTGGATGTGTACAAGAATGCAAACTTGTATCTGAATGACGGAAAATTCATTATTCACGTTTCATAGATCTGAATTATAGAAATGATCCAAAGTTGAATTTTTTTCAATCTGCTAGTGCCTCTACTGTATGTAAAATAGAATTTAAATCTACACAAAATTTACTCAGGAAATTATCTCCTGCATTAGACAAGGCCATGTAGCTACGAAAGAGAAATTTCCAAATGTAAAATGAAGTGCAAAGATAAATCATCAGCTAGGCGCTCTACCAGCTCTCATTTTCCTTGTTTCTGAACTAATGCAGACCCAAACTACCAGAAGTTACCATCACATTCAGCAAGTATCATTGTACCTGCTATGTCCATGGCATTGTGCTAGGTGATGTGACCAGTTTTGGGTGGGAGCAGAGGTCTGGGATACATGAAAAGAAACAGTGCAGATGCCCTGCCAGAAGAGTCAGGCAGCCACACTACACTAAGAACCAGTGTGTCCCTTTTCTGTGGCTACAAGGCCCACACCCTGTGCCCTGTACACTCCTCTTACTGTCCCCACCCCACACCTGCCCCCCCGCCCCGCCCCCGCCCGTGCTCACACTGCCCTACCTCACTGGCTCCTTTCTCTTTCTTGTCCCCACTTCAAGAGTCCCCTCCATCTGGAATGCACCCCCACCCCACTCACTTTCTGCAACATCACCTCTCTTCATTGGAGGAGCCTATCACTGTCACCTCTTCTGAAAGGCTCTTTCCTGACCACCTACATCAGCATTCCCTTTCCTCTGCTCTCCTGTTAAATCTCTCTCAATTCTTTTCTGGCTTCCTTCCTTCCTTCCTTCCTTCCTTCCCATCAAGGAGGCTCAGAGGGTAAAGAATCCGCCTGCAATGCAGGAGACCCACGTTCAATCCCTGGGTCGGGAAGACCCCCTGGAGAAGGGAACGGCAACCCATTCCAGTATCCTTGCCTGGGAAATCCCATGGACAGAGGAGTTTGGCAGGCTACAGTCCATGGGGTTGCAAAGAGTCGGACATGATTGAGGGACTAACACTTTCACTTGCCTCTGTTCTCCTGTTAAATTTCTCTCAATCACTTTCTGGCTTCCTTCATAGTATGTCACCTCCCATCTTTTATTGTTATTTTATTTATTTGTCTGTTAACTGGGGTTTTATTTGTCTCCCTCACAAGAATGCAAAGCCCACTACAGTATCCTCAGTACTTCTGTCTTTAACATTGTTAGTGCCCAATACATACTGAAATGAATGATTTTCAAGTCATAGCAAAGAAAGAAGGGAGATTCAGAATTATTGAAATTAAAGGGATAAGAGCTCAGAGGAGGAAGAGAGAGCCCCCTGGCGCAGAGGGAAGATGGTTGGGGTCCCTTTTCTGAGTGATGACAGGCCAGGTCTCACTAGACTTGTGAGAATGGCCTCTTGGCAGACAGGCCCAGGGGTAATCATCCAAGAAGTCAATAAGATGCCAGAAAACAGTACATTATTGACAGTCACCTGTATTGCGCTAAGTTGCCTTAGTCACGCCCGACTCTATGTGACCCTGTGGACTGTAGCCCGCCAGGCTCCTGTGTCCATGGAATTCTCCAGGCAAGAATATTGGAGTGGGTTGCTGTGCCCTCTTCCAAGTGATCTTCCTGACCCAGGGATCAAACCTGCTTCTCTTGTGTTTCCTGCACTGACAGGCAGATTCTTTACCACTAGTGCCACCTGGAAAACCCAAGGTCACCTGGGTCCTACTTAATCAATATGAACTTGACTCTGAGGAGTCCAGGCTATAACTAACCCTGAAAAGCCATTCCTTGGATCATGACCATGACCTCCTTAGTGCCTACAGCATCCTTACTCTCACATTAAATGTTAATATTTTATTAATAAATATGGGCTGCTGTCTATGGGGTCACACAGAGTCGGACACTACTGAAGTGACTTAGCAGCAACATGTAAATATAATAAAATATATATACGCCCTCAATAAATGTGAGAGTATTACTTGAGCACCTACTTATGTGTTAGGCACTAGCTTTACCGTTTAATGCCCACAGCAACCCTATAAAGAAGATATAACTTAGGAAACTGAGGCAAAAAGTAGCTAAGAGATTTACCAAAGTCACCCAAGCTAGAAGTGGTAATACTGGGGCCCTATCCCAGGTATGTGACTCCAGAGCCTGTTTTCTGAAACCCTGCACCATCCCACCTCCAGAGTTGTTCATACACACTGTCGGTTGATTGTACTCTCAACCACTCTAACTCAAATGGAGTTTGCTAAATATTTAAAAGCAGTTCTTTAGTTAAGCAATCTATTTTGGGAGACTCTATTAACTTTCTCTTTTGAGAATGTGGAAGCTCAATTAATTTACCCATGACAGTGGTGTGGTTTTTACAAACACTAAGATGTTATTAACAACTCGATTATTCAGCAACTTCCTGGCACTAGCAAAGATCCCATCATGGTCTTACCCAGCTTGGGGGCTGCAGGGTCAATGTGCTGCTTTGTTTAAAGTCTTCAGAGGTGTGTTGCTACCACTTGATGAATCCTCCTCCTCTTTCTTTGCAAGCTGCCTTTTGGATTTCTTCCACCTTGGCTGGCATATAATCTTAAATTAAAACTCCAGCTGGATGACTGGTATACACAGTCACGTGCCCAAAGCTCACGTGGAAGTGGTGAATGCTCCTATTGCTAAGGAATCGCTGGTAGCATGCAAGGACACCAAAGCACAAATCCTCGCTCTTTCTCATCCTAAAAGATGCAGAGGCAAAAAAACACAACCTCCCTGAAAATTCAAAAGTGGTGTTGGCTTTTTTGTTTGATGATGGCATACAGTTGTTGGAACTGTGCATACTGTTGAGACTGTGTGTAGAGGAGAATGAGTCTTTTTGGCTTTCTGCATAGAACTGCTGTGTAAACTCACCTATGCCAATATCAACATCTGGATCTGCTAGGAGAGAGTATGGAGGCCTCTGTGGTCTTTTCCCCATACGAGTGACAGCTCTCACAGGAACCAGGTATGCCCAGAGCTCTATTGCTTTCTTATCTCAAAACTCTTTGTTTGGATAAAATATAAAAAAAGGTTTAAAAAGGGCCGAGTATAATGTCACATTGGTAACATGTTGCCATAAATCTGTGTTTTTTCTCCTCTAAGTCTGTTGAAATTCAAAACAGGACTTTTTTCCTCCTTATCAGTCTACAGAAAAATAAAAATTTGTGTTTGGCCAAATTCTAGAAAATCACTGAAAGGTATTTTCAATCCTAGGTGAAATATCACATTCTATCTTTTCCCCCGGTTGCTTATTGTAACAAAGCCATTCCAACAAGTTCTTCTGGAGACATTTCTAAAAGTGTATAATTAGAAGCAGGCAGAACCAGGTCTTTTCACTAAGCAAGAGTTTTCACACATACCCTGAGGTATGTTATCAACGTTCACCTGGTGGTGGTGATCCTAAAATGACCTGACTAGTAATAAAAGATGTCAGATCTTGAATACAACTACTTCACTGCATGACTGATTGTTATACTTTCTTCACAAAGCATTTTCGCATCATCTACTAAAGTTGGGGCAATGCATAACCCGCGCCTCAGCCATGTTCACTGCCACAGAACTGGAATTTTCTGAAGCAGAGCTTAGGCTTTGCAATGCTATCACATGCTTCAGATATGCAGACAGATGCAAAAATGTCCACAGCAGCACCATTTGTAATAGTCAAAAAGTGAAAACAGCTATAGAGCTATCAACAGTAGAATGGGAAAAAATTGAGGCCTAGTCACAGAATAGAATTCTATTTCAAAAATTAAAATGAAAAATTATTTCAACAGGCAACAACATGGATGAATCTCGTAGACACGGCGCTTCATGAAAGAAGCTGGAAGACTGCATGTTGTTTGTGTCTGCTTATATGATGAAGCTCAAAAGTCTCTACCAATGGTAGAAACACTGCAGTCACTTTGCAGTCATTACCCAGGCTATATATTTTGGGCTTGATGTACTTTTCCATATGTGAGTTATACTTCACAATAAAAATGACTTTAAAAAAAATTAATGAACTATATATAAAGTAGATAACCAACATGGACCTACTGTATAGGGCGGGGAACTCTACTCAATATTTTGTAACAACCTATAAGGGAAAAGAATCTGAAAAAGAAGACATATATAAATTTATATATAAATAACTGAATTGCTGTGCTGTACACTTGAAACTAACACAATATTGTAAATCAACCTTACGTCAGTAAAAATATTAATAGGAAGGAGCTAAAGTCAACACATATGGTCCACATTCTCAAACAATTTTGGAAAGAAATCTGGCTTCTTCTATGTCCTTTTTCCCACTGAAACCTGAGTGTATGGGGTCAGAAGCGAAAGGCAAAAGTGGGTCTTTCTGGAAGCCTTTATGATTGCTCTAAATCAAATCAACGCCTGAGTTCCCATTTCCACCAAGTAGAACTTAGGAGTTCTAAATTCCATGTGACCAACTTCTCGGAGTCTTTTTACTTGATGAACAAATTGCACTGCCAAGAAAGCGTCAAAATTCTATCAAGCCTAATTATGCAATTTCTGTCTATAAATGACATACCTCCTGTACCCGGTGAGACCCACCCATGCACTAATAGGATATGACAGCTACATCGCCAACAAAGCCTCCTCCGCCCTCACTTCTGTTCAGAGGTGAATGCTTCCTGCTTAGGAGGCATGACAGGCCCTTTAAGAAACGTGAACCCAGGGAAGTCCCAAATTTGAGACAGTATGACCACCCAGGCTCACCTCAGGACTGTCCCGAGACACCCAGTGGGTGAAGAGGGGAATTCATCACATTTCCATCTTTTCAGACCAAAATGCATTCCTGTTTGAGGTTTAAGAATTTTTTCATGCTGTTAAAAAATTTTTTTTAATAATTTAAAACTATTATTGTTTTGGTCAAGGTCATATGCAGTGTATTCTCGTCCAGAGGCTGGGGAGCAAACAGGCATGCTCTTCATGACTGTCCTGAATTGAGAACTCAGCTGTGACCTCACCCCATTACTAAAGCAAAAGGCGATAAATCTTTTCTCCAGGTGTTCCTGTCTCTTTATCCTCTGTGAATGAGTAAACAAATGACCAAAAGCAAAGGTTTTGAGTCTTAAGAGAAATAAAAATTCTTTCAGTATTGGCTACAAACTCATTCTTCCCCAATAAGTATTTAGGTTGGGAAAAGGAAACATCTGGTGAACTGGAAAGTAAAAAGAAACAGTCCCCTCTTACTCCTCTTAACCACACACCCAACTCCTCATTCAGTTCCCACTGCTTTTGAGTTCCAAGGAAGATCCCAGAAGTGAGAGCAGAGATTAATCAGCCTATGCAGCCCCTACTCTCTGGAGACACCCATATGAATAGGGAAGGTGCTTACTAAATACAAGAAGGAACTATAAGACAATGGGCCCTGGGATTTTATTTTACTAATTTTTTACTAGCATTATCCAAACAACATTTATATCCAAAGGTGCAAATTTTAGTAGAGGCTACATTGTTCCACTGGTGCTGATTCTACTACAAACACTTTGGTAATACAAACAATTTTGAATTTGTTTTTGCATGCAACAAGGGCCTTTTGAAATGTAAGAATTGGGGGAAATATTTGTGGATGATTTTATAAAGCCAACTCAAAGAAGAGGGCATGTTCTTTGCTTTCCCTAGTATATTGTTATTGGGGAAAAAAAGGGGGAAAGATCAGGAACAACAAAGGGAAAACCAGGGGCTGGAAAATTCTCCAGACCAGTAGTTCTCAAAGTGTGGCCCCTGACTGGCAACCTCAGCCTCGCCTGGAAAGTTTGAGAAATGCATATTCCCCACCCAACCTCAGTATTTCCACCTATGTATTTTTTAATGTCCCCAGGGTTTAAATAGTCTGATTCTATTTTTACTCTCATCTCATGTAAAAATACCTACTAACACCTTTGGATTTATTTCAAGTTATCATATGCGGTACTTTTGTGAATGGGCCCCATCCTCTTCATTCTAAACTGTATGATTTCACATTAGGATAGAATAACCCAGTCTCGCTTTCTTGTGAGTCACTGGGCTGCCCAGTGTGAACTGTGTCACTTTTATGGCTCACTGATCTGGTTTTCCCATAGCCGGTAGAAGAAAAAGGAAAATCAGGAAGCAGCTTGTTTCTCATCTTTAATTAATTGTTACTTCCCTGCAGAAGCTTTGTTAGAATTAAATCAAGATTACCTGACCCTCCATGGGAGAAGAGGAGCTATCTTCCCACCCTAGATCCTGTGAGATGTCCTGGAGGGTAGGGGATGAGCTTGCTGGTGTGTGGGGCTGGGGGTAGAGGGGGGGAACCATGAAAGATACCCTTGAGAGAAAGATCTGGAAGCCACAGTAAAAGGAGGCCTATCTGCTTCTATTCAAGATGTATTTTGTCTTCATAAAACCATTTTGGGGGCCTTTTAAAAGTAAAGTCAATGAAGAAGCATTGCATGAAAGCAGACATTCTCTCTCCAGTAGTATTTTTATCCTTATTCCATTTCATCACAGAACAAGCAGTTACTGGACACAAGTTTTTATTTCAATATGGAAGGTGACAATGTTAAGAAAGAATACACACAAAAAACGGTAACTTCTTTCAACCATTCCTAATGACTATTGGAAGGAGGTAGAAGTCAAAACATTTGCAAAGCCAAGAAGTGTTTTGGGAAACACTAAGTAATTTTTCAAATTTCTCAAACAGATTTATTTCCACAGAAAGAGGATGTACAGCAACCTGGAAGTCAGATGGGGGGTTGGGGGCTGTCAGAGAGTCACAGAGTGAACTTGGATAAAAGTCTGGTTTGAACTTGGGACCCCCAGAGCCCTTGACATCTCGTTTGTAAAGTAAAGGGTTGGGATTCCCAATCTCAAGACCCATTTCAGTTCCAGCTTAGATTCCCTAAGTGTCTAAAAAATTTAACAGCCAATGCTGCTGCTGCTGCTGCTAAGTCGCTTCAGTTGTGTCTGACTCTGTGCAACCCCAGAGACGGCAGCCCACCAGGCTCCCCCGTCCCTGGGATTCTCCAGGCAAGAACACTGGAGTGGGTTGCCATTTCCTTCTCCAATGCATGAAAGTGAAAAGTGAAAGTGAAGTCGCTCAGTCGTGTCTGACTCCTAGCGACCACATGGACTGCAGCCCACCAGGCTCCTCCGTCCATGGGATTTTCCAGGCAAGAGTACTGGAGTGGGGTGCCATTGCCTTCTCCTAATAGCCAATAGGTGAAAATAACCCAAATGCCCGTCAACTGATGAATGAACAAAATATGGTCTGTTCATATGATGAAATATTGTTCAGCCATAAAAGGGATGAAGTACTGATTCATGTTATAACACGGATGAACCTTAAAAACATTAGGCTAAGTGAGAAGAGCCCATCACAAAAGACCACATATTACATGATTCCATTCCCAAGGAATGGAAGTCTATAGAGAAAATAGATTTGTGGTTGTTTAGAACTGGGAGATGGGTAGATGGAGCGATAAGGAGATAACTAAGGGTATGTGTGTATTATGTTTAGTCGCGCAATCATGTCCAACTCTTTGAAACCTCATGGACTGTAGCCCACTGGGCTCTTCTGTCCATGGGGATTCTCCAGGCAAAAATATTGGAGTGGGTTGTCATGCCCTCCTCCAGGGGATCTTCCCAACCCAGGGATCGAACCCACATCTTCCGCATTGCAGGTGGATTTCTTAACATCTGAGCCACCAGGGAAGCCCAACTAAGGGTATAGATGGCTTTTTAAAAAAATATTTACTTATTCAAGGCTACATCAGTTGTTAGTTGCTGAGGCGTGCAGGATCTTTCACTGTGAGGCACAGGCTTCTCTCTAGCTGTGGGGGCATGGGTTTAGGTGCCCCACAGCATATGGGATCTCAGTTCCCCCACCAGGGATGGAATCTGCATCCTCTGAATTGGAAGGCAGATTCTTAACCACTGGGCCAGTAGGCAAGTCCTCTACAAGGTTTTCTTTTTGAGGTGATGAAAAATTTTAAAATTGACTGTGGTGATGGTCTTACAGATCTGTGAATATACTAAACATCATTGAATTGTATGCTTTAATTGGGTGGATTGCATGGTATGTGAATAATATCTCAATAAGATTATCTTTTAAAAGTTTATTAAAAATACATTTTCTTAAGTTGCTACATTTTTCTACAGGAAACAAAATCATGCAGTTAGACCAAAAGCACCTTAGTGACATGAATAAGAATTATTATTTCATATAAAGCAAGTTTCACAGGGCTTAATACCACTTCCTTAAGATAAAATCTGGAGGAAAATTGAACTCCAGCCTTTGGGCATCAAAGGGATAAAAAGGGATTGACACAAACCAAATAAATGGAAAAGGAGAGAAACGAGGTGAGGAAAAGTTACATGAGAGTCAACATCAGGAGCCAACTCTGCATCTGGAGGGATGGTGATGTGAAAATAACGCCTGAGTGCAGACAACGACTGCTCAGTGACTCCAGAGCAGGTGGGGCGGTCAGGCCAGCAGTGGCAAGGACAGAAGGGTGAGAAAGCTAATGCTGGCAAGTAACTTGGCAACACACAAGGACAGACTGGGGATGGGGGCTAGCAAGCAATGACTAAATCACCCGGCTGTAACCACCGTGGTGGCGCATGAGCCCACCTACTGGTTGAAGAGCATTTTCGGGTCACAGAACTGGCACCCTATAAACTGAACAAACCCAGAAGCAGTGCCCTGAGTTAGACTTCGGCTAACATTCCAAATCGGAAAATGAATGCCTGCATCTGTTTTCTTCTTTGAGAAAACAAACACAATGCAGTCCTATATCTACTCCATGATCCGAGTGGGTTAGTGGGCTGGGTAGTTATGTAGCCCAACAAGCAAGCTCTTTGCCCATCCTCACATAATGCACAGTGGACAGCCAGACCTCACTGACAGTGCTGACTCATCAGCACTAGTGAGCAATTTCCAGAGAAGGGGCTACAGGAGGGGCACCAAGGCCAGCAGACAGCTTAAATCTTTAAACTCTCAAGTGAGAGCCCCCTAGACTCCAATCTGGTCAGCACAAGGTAGTGGTTCTCAAGCCATAGACCAGAACCAATAGAATCAATATAGCCTGGGAAATTTTTGGAAACACAAATTTCTGCTGAATTAAAAATTTGGGGATGGGGCCCAGCAATGTATTTTAAAAGGGACACCCTGAAGTCACAGAACCATTAGCTAAGTCACTCCCTATTGCAGTGACCCTAATATTGAGCACCTGGAAATCTTATCCTATAACCTCTCTGGGATGGTGAGTTGGAGGGTCAGCAGGGACTATGTCTCAGGAAGAGAAATCTACAAGTAACATGCACCAAGGACAGAAATCCTCCGAGCTTCACCTGAGCCCTACTCACCAGCAGCCCTCCAGTGAATCACTCTTGTAAGTGTTGCTCCAAGTGTGAGCCAAGGTCTCAGGCAAACAAATCTCCCCACCTTACCTCTCTCCTCCTTGCTCTGCCCTCTGCAAACCTTCCATAGGGTGGTGATTCCTGGGAACAGTCTCAAACTCAAATAGTGCTTTTCCGCTAGGAAGTCCACTCATGAATGGGTGTGCTTGATTTAGTCCCCATAAGAACCTTACGAAGGAGGGCCCTCCCTCCAAGAGATGAGGAAATAGAAGAGAAGGGTGCCAGGGCTCTACCCCTATATTTCTCAGGTAGAGTGATCTCTCTCCCCTGAACCACATGCCTTCCTAGAAAAGAGTACCTCAAAGGTTATACAACTGACTCAGAGACTGTAGAGACGTGGTGGCCTACAGTGTGAAAACAGATATGCAAAGTTGCTTCACACTTTCTCTGAGGGGTCCTTAATCCCTTCCAGGGTCTATAATCAGCCTGGGCCATGAGGCACTTCTGCTTATCACCCAGGATGGGGGTGTCTGGTTGTCTGTGTGCACATATTTGGGAGCACCCACTGTGTACGCAGCCTTGTTTCAAGCCTTGCTTTCATAGATCTTGCTCCCAGCCTCAGGCCAATTGACTGGTCTGCATGGAGAATTTATCTTATCTTCTTCACCTGCCCCCACACATGCCACAGTTCTAGTTCTATGGACCAGAAAGTCCTGCACCATGGTTTTATTTGATAGTAATGGAGGAGGTAGTGTTTCACTTAATAACTAATTGTTGGAGGAATTCTATCACACAATTGTAGCACTCCACAGCCCCTTATTATGGAGAGAGAGACAGGGAAGGAAGGAGAGGGAAAAGTTGTTACAGGACCAAGGTACCTTTGGGAAACACCGTGTACTCTTACCACGCACATTAGCTTGTTAAAGGCCGTGAGCATTTTCTGCAATTAAGAAACCTGTTGAACTTCATTTGCCCACTTCCCTCCAAATGTATTTGATTAAAGAGCTATTTTTCATGGCAGACGTATCTACCTCTCCCAGGACATGAGCATTCCACAGAATGCAGTTAGAGTGACAAGACCCTAAGTTCTCCCCCATCCCATACTTACCTCTGCTGGATTTGTCTGATATGCTCACCTCCTCTAGTCTTCAGAGGACCACAGGTCTGATTCTTGGGTTCCCCTCTAGCCCAGCTTCCTAGGTGTCCTACCACCCTATCTCTGAATCTGGCTGCTTCTCATTAGCCTCTTCCAATCACGAAGGACAACTTCCTGTTTTAAGTCCATAGCCCACTCAGGCTCCCAACTGAGTTTCTGGTTTCCTGTCTAAAGGGTGTTTCTGGTATTGTTTCCTTGATTCAAGGACAGAGAAAACTGTGATGTTTTGAGCTTGCTGAATGGTCAAACCTTTCTTGGGACAGAAATCCAGCCCTATCTCTTCCCTCTGAGCTTCTTTTGTGAAAGCTAGGTCAGATAGAGTTTCCTACTTGTTAGAGATTTACAATCAGAGAAACACAGCCAGCTCCAGGGACATTAACATGGAGACTTGTAAGAAATGACTAAAATGCAGACCTGGGCTTGAGTAGGAGGTCAGGGCCAGAGCTGGAGGGAAGACTGAACAAAGAGTGTGCTAAGTCACTTTAGTAGTGAGATGGGAATACCAGACCACCTGACCTGCCTCTTGACAAACCTGTATGCAGGTCAGGAAGCAACAGTTAGAACTGGACATGGAACAACAGACTGGTTCCAAATAGGAAAAGGAGTATGTCAAGGCTGTATATTGTCACCCTGCTTATTTAACTTATATGCAGAGTATATCAGGAGAAACGCTGGGCTGGAAGAAGCACAAGTTGGAATCAACATTGCCAGGAGAAATATCAATAACCTCAGATATACAGATGACACCACCCTTATGGCAGAAAGTGAAGAAGAACTAAAGAGCCTTTTGATAAAAGTGAAAGAGGAGAGTGAAAAAGTTGGCTTAAAGCTCAACATTCAGAAAACTGAGATCATGGCATCTGGCCTCATCACTTCATTGCAAATAGATGGGGAAACAGTGGCTGACTTTTTTGGGGCTCCAAAATCACTACAGATGGTGACTGCAGCCATGAAATTAAAAGATGCTTATCCCTTGGAAGGAAAGTTATGACCAACCTCAGTTCGGTTCAGTTCAGTCGCTCAGTCATGTCTGACTCTTTGTGACACCATGAATCGCAGCACGCCAGGCCTCCATCACCAACTCCCAGAGTTCACCCAAACTCATGTACATCGAGTCTGTGATGCCATCCAGCCATCTCATCCTCTGTCATCCCCTTCTCCTCCTGCCCCCAATCCCTCCCAGCATCAGACTCTTTTCCAATGAGTCAACTCTTCACATGAGGTATTGGAGTTTCAGCCTCAGCATTAGTCCTTCCAATGAACACCCAGGACTGGTCTCCTTTAGGATGGACTGTTGATCTCCTTGCAGTCCAAGGGACTCTCAAGAGTCTTCTCCAACACCACAGTTCAAAAGCATCATTTCTTCGGTGCTCAGCTTTCTTCACAGTTCAACTCTCACATCCATACATGACCACTGGAAAAACCATAGCCTTGACTAGACGGACTTTTGTTGGCAAAGTAATATCTCTGCTTTTTAATATGCTATCTAGGTTGGTCATAACTTTCCTTCCAAGGAGTAAGTGTCTTTTAATTTCATGGCTGCAGTCACCATCTGTAGAGATTTTGGAGCCCAAAAAAATAAAGTCTGACACTGTTTCCACTGTTTCCCCATCTATTTCCATGAAGTGATGGGACCAGATGCCATGATGTTAGTTTTCTGAATGTTGAGCTTTAAGCCAACTTTTTCACTTTCCTCTTTCACTTTCATCAAGAGGCTTTTTAGTTCCTCTTCACTTTCTGCCATAAGGGTGGTGTCGTCTGTATATCTGAGGTTATTGATATTTCTCCCAGCTATCTTGATACCAGCTTGTGCTTCTTCCGGCCCAGCGTTTCTCATGATGTACTCTGCATATAAGTTAAATAAGCAGGGTGACAATATATAGCCTTGATGTACTCCTTTTCCTATTTGGAACCAGTCTGTTGTTCCATGTCCAGTTCTAACTGTTGCTTCCTGACCTGCATATAGGTTTCTCAAGAGGCAGGTCAGGTGGACCAACCTAGACATCATAGTAAAAAGCAAAGACATTACTTTGTCAACAAAGGTCTGTCTAGTCAAGGCTATGGTTTTTCCAGTGGTCATGTATGGATGTGAGAGTTGGAATATAGAGAAAGCTGAGCAGTGAAGAATTGATGCTTTTAAACTGTTGTGTTGGAGAAGACTCTTGAGAATCCCTTGGACTGCAAGGAGATCCAACCAGTCCATCCTAAAGGAGATCAGGCCTGGGTGTTCATTGGAAGGACTGATGTTGAAGCTGAAACTCCAATACTTTGGCCACCTGATGTGAAGAGCTGACTCATTTGGAAAGACCCCGATGCTGGGAAAGATTAAGGGCAGGAGAAGGGGACGACAGAGGATGAGATGGTTGGATGGCATCACCAACTCAATGAACATGAGTCTGGGTAAACTCCGGGAGTTGGTGATGGACAGGGAAGCCTGGCGTGCTGCAGTTCATGGGGTTGCAAAGAGTCTGACATGACTGAGCAACTGAACTGAACTGAACTGAAGTCACTTTAGTAGTGTCCAATTCTTGGCGACCCTATGGACCACAGCCTGCCAGCTTCCTCTGTCCATGGGATTCTCCAGGCAAGAATACTGGGGTGGGTTGCCCTCCTCCAGGGATCTTCCCAACTCAGGGTTCAAACTCACATCTCTTATGTCTCCTGCATTGGCAGGTGGATTCTTTACCACTAGCATCATCTGTGAAGCCTGGGACATTATAACAGGGCTTCTTAAAGGTTGGAAGGGATGACCAGAACAGGAAAGGTTTGAATTATGAGGACCAAATTCTGCAGAGAATCAGAGCGTTCACTTGGCATCCTCAAACTGAAAAACTCCTCATTTTATTCTCATTAATCATCAAATTAGCACAACTTGGAAATGGTTCAAGTTGACATTGCAAATACTGCAAAATTTCACAGCAGAAAAGAGAGAGGCAAATACAAGTTACCAATTTCAAATCTGTACCAAATCTACAAAGGAAAGAATTGATAGAACTGGTCAAACTTCTCAAAGAGTAACATTTTATAGAATGTTTTTCTGTATACCTTGGGGAAGCAGAGAAAGGAAAACACATGAGGTAACTTCTACAGAATAATTGCAGTGAAAACTTTGGATATCTTTGAGAACTTCATTTTTAACCTTAAGACAACTCATTTTTAACCTTAAGATGACTTTCAGCTCACCATCTACAGAGGCCATCTAAACTCTGCAAACTATCCCCAATCCGCACATTACTCACTTCCAAGCACTGTGGATTTTAGAGCCTTTTATCTCTAAGGAAAAATTTCTTCTTGTAATAGCGAAGTTCTATTGGAGAAAGCCAAACATATTAGAGAGAACCAATGCAATTAGTTATTAAAAATAATTAGACTATAGAAACAAAAATGTAGATCAAAATTGTGTTCAGTACTAAATGAAGTCAGACGAGAAAAACAAATATCATATGATACTGCTTATATGTGAAATCTAAAAAAATGGTACAAATGAACTTATTTACAAAACAGAAATAGAGTCACAGGTGTAGAAAATAAACTTATAGTTACCAGAGGGGGAAGAGAGAGGAGAGGTAAATGAGGAGACTGGGATTGACACATACACGCTTATATGTTAAATAGATGATTAATAAGGACCTACTGTATGGCACAGGGAACTCTACTCAATACTTTGTGATGACCTACGTGGGAAAAGAATATAAGTAAGAGTGGACACATACTGTACAAGAGAAACTAACACAACATTGCAAGTCAACTATGCTCTAATAAAAAAAATTTTTTAACTGTATTCATTATCAGCTCAAAATGATTTGAAAGATAGAGTAGGGTGAAGGAGAGAGGAAAACTCATAAATCTGAATGATGTTGACATTCAACTATCTAGCATAGATTTCTTTTTCCTGCATTGAACAAACAGCCCCTAACCTACCTCTTTGAGGCTTTGGCAAATGATTACTTCTGGGGCAGCAGCACCAAATCTAATGTACTCGTTGTCACAAAAGCCTGAGATTACATTCTATTTCTCCTAAATTAGTCATCTAATAAAACTGGCTTCAAATGAAAATCAGAAGTGTGTCTTCCTGCTATCTTTAGCTCTTGTGAAGGAAGAGTCTGTCTCTTGCCTTTCAGAAGAGTCAGAAGCCCCTTAACTGCTGATAGAATTATGCGCAGCTTCCCCCTGACACTTTCTCAGATTTAGCACTTGCATTATAACATCAACAAAGATAATAAGAGGTCTGGCTGGGTACACAAGCAGCATGCTCCAATAGGAGTCCATACTTATGTCCTTGGCCCATGGTTGTAACTGCTCTTGGCCCGCCCTGAGTCTGGCTTTCTTTGTTGGTAAGGTTCCCTCTTACCCATAAAGCTTGTGAAGACAAAAATCAAAACAGAGTGTTAGCAAAGAAACACTCGATCTCTTCCCTGTTAGTCTATACACACAGTGTTTTAAAATGTACCTAAGATTTATTCTAAACAGGTATAGTAAGACAGACAGACATGGAAAATACAGTTATGGAGGAAGGAGCTTTTCCTCACGATTCTCTACAAGCAGGAGGTATAGCTTTCCACACAGGGAAGCACCAGGGCTGGGCAGGAGGCAGCAGGAGTGAGGCAAAGCATAGGCAAGACTTTATTGTGGTTTTCATAGAAAGGAATGGATGAGCAAGGTAAGCAGTTTAGGACTGGCTAGTTTGAAAAATGTGGGCTATACAGGCTCGTCCCAAATTGTCCACTAAGTGTCCCTCGGTGACTTAGGGTAGAGGGAATATTGGCTTCCTGTGTGAGTTAATGAAGGAGGTAACTGGAGGTATGGACTTTGGATTGGTTGGTTTGCATATGAAAGGTATGCTCACAAGCAAATTGTTTCCTTTCTCCTCTTATCTGTGCTGGAACCCTTCCCAAGTGCTGAATTTTCACATTGCGTATGCATTCTGGTTGAGAACCAAAGTTAAAGACACCTGCATTTCGGAATCATTGGGGGAATTTATTAAAAAATATAGTTCTTTGGTTTCATTCAAGACCCACAGAATCAGAGTTTTCCAAGGTAGACCAAAGCCTTCTGTGGTGGTTCATTTTTTGTAAGAATGACCCCAGGGTGCCCAGATCTGGTTAAAATTTTTCTGAATGTGTCTGTGAGGGTGTTTCTGAATGAAATTAACATTTGAATTAGTTGCTGTTCAGTCGCTCAGTCGTGTCTTACTCTTTGTGACCCCATGGACTGTAGCTCGGCAAGTTTCCCTATCCTTCACCATCTCCTGGAGTTTGCTCAAACTCATGTCCATTGAGTCAGTGATACCATCCAAGCATTTCATCCTGTGTCGTCCCCTTCTCCTCCTGCCTTCCATCTTTCCCAGCATCAGGGTCTTTTCCAAGGAGTCCACTCTTCACATCAAGTGGCCGAAGTATTGAAGCTTCAACTTCATCATCAATCCTTCCAATGAATATTCAAGGTTGATTTCCTCTAGGATTGACTAGTTTCATCTCCTTGCTGTTCAAGGGACTCTTCTCCAACACCACAGTTCAAAAGCATCAATTCTTCAGCATTCAGCCTTCTTAAGAGTCCAACTTTCACATCCATACATGACTCCTGGAAAAACCATGGCTCTGACTATACAGACTTTTGCAGGCAAAGTAATGTCTCTCTTTTCTGGTACACTGTCTAGGTTTGTCATAGCCTGGTGACTCAGACGGTAAAGCCTCTACCTGCAATGTGGGAGACCTGGGTCCATTCCCTGGGTTGGGAAGATCCCCTGGTGAAGGAAATGGCAACTCATTCCAGTACTCTTACCTAGAAAATCCCATGAACAGAGGAGCCTGGAAGGTTACAATCCATGGGGTGGCAAAGAGTTGGACACAACTGAGCAACTTCACTTCACTTTCACTTTCTTCCAAGGAGCAAGCATCTTTTAATTTCATGGCTGCAGTCACGGTTCCCAGTGATTTTGGAGCACAAGAAAATAAAATCTGTCACTCTTTCCATTGTTTCCCCATCTATTTGCCATGAAGCAATGGGACTGGATACCATGACCTTTGTTTTTTGAATGTTGAGTTTTAAGCCAGCTTTTCCGCTCTCCTCTTTCATGTTCATCAAGAGGCTTTTTAGTTCCTCTTTGCTTTCTGCCATAAGGGTGGTGTCATCTGCATATCTGAGGCTATTAATATTTCTCCCAGCAATCTTGATTCCAGCTCATGCTTCATCCAGCCCAGCATTTTGCATGTGTACTCTGCATGTAAGTTAAATAAGCAGAGTGACAATAGATAGCCTTGACGTACTTCTTCACCAATTTTGAACCAGTCTGTGGTTCCATGTCTGGTTCTAACTGTTGCTTCTTGATCTGCATACAGATTTCTCAGGAGACAGGTAAGGTGGTCTGATATTCCCATCTCTTGAAGAATTTTCCAGTTTGTTTTGATCCACACAGTCAAAGGCTTTGGTATAGTCAATGAAAGAGAAGTAGATGTTTTTCTGGAATTCTCTTGCTTTTCCTATGGTCCAATGGATGTTGGCAATTTGATATCTGGTTCCTCTGCCTTTTCTAAATCCAGCTGTACATCTGGAAGTTCTCAGTTCATGTACTGTTAAAGCCTAGCTTGAAGAATTTTAAGCATGACCCTGATAGCGTGTGAGGTGAGTGCCATTGTGTGGTAGTTTGAGCATTCTTTGGCATTGCCTTATTTGGGATTGGAATGAAAACTGACCTTTTCCAGACTTGTGGCCACTGCTGAGTTTTCCAAATTTGCTGACATGTTGAGCACAGCACTTTAACAGCATCAACTTTTAGGATTTGAAATGGTCCAGCTGGAATTCCATTATCTCCACTAACTTTGTTTGTAGTGATGCTTCCTAAGGCCAACTTTACTGCACATTCCAGAATGTCTGGCTCTAGGTGCGTGATCACACCATCATAGTTACCCAGGTCATTATCTTTTTTTGTACAATTCTTCTGTGTATTCTTGCCACCTCTTAATATCTTCTGCTTCTGTTAGGTCCATACTGTTTCTGTCCTTTATTATGCCCATCTTTGCATGAAATGTTCCCTTGCTGTCTCTAATTTTCTCTAGTCTTTGGACTAGAGATCTCTTCAGACTAGATTTGGGTCAGGAGACTGAGTAAAGCAGATTGCCCTCCCTCATGCAGGTGGTGTTTGATCAATTCATTGGCTTGAATAGGACACAAAAGCTGAGTAAAGAGAGAATTCACTCTCTCTGCTAGACTATCTTTGAGCTGGGACACCAGTGTTCTCCTGCCTTCAGTCTTGGACTAGAATTTACATGGCCAGTTCTCCTGGTCCTTGGGTTGTCAGACTCAGAATGGAACTATATCATCAGTTCTCCCAAAATCATTGTGGACGGTGACAGCAGCCATGAAATTAAAAGATGCTTGCTCCTTGAAAGAAAAGCTATGATAAATCTAGACAGTGTATTAAAAAGCAGACACATTACTTTGCAAACAAAGGTCCATATAGTCAAAGCAATGGTTTCCCCAGGTGTCATGTAGGGATGTGAGAGTTGGACCATAAAGAAGGCTGAGCACTGAAGAATCAATGCTTTTTTTAAAAAAAAAATACTTCTATTTATTTATTTTTGGCTATGCTGGGTCTTCACTGCTGTGAGAGCTTATCTCTAATTGTGGTAATTGGAGACTACTCTCTAGGTAGGCAGGCTTCTCATTGCAGTGGATTCTTGTTGAGGAGCACAGGCTCTAGGGCGCATGGGCTTCCGTTGTTGTGGTTCCCAGGCTCTAGAGCACAGGCTCAGTGGTTGTGGCACATGGGCTTAGTTGCTCTGCAGCACATGGGATCTTTCTGGGCCAGGGATGGAACCTTTGTCTCCTGCATTGGCAGGTTGATTATTTACCACTGAGCCACCAGGGAAGCCCAAATTGATGCTTTTGAACTGTGGTGCTAGAGAAGATTCTTGAGAGTCCCTTGGACAAAAAGGAGATCAAACCAGTCCCTCCTAAAGGAAATCAGTTCTGAATATTCATTGGAAGGACTGATGCTGAAGCTGAAGCTCCAATCCTTTGGACACCTGAATGGAAGAACTGACTCACTGGAAAAGACGCTGATGCTGGTAAAGATTTAGGGCGGGAGGAGAAGAGGGTGACAGAGGATGAGATGGTTGGATAGCATCACTGACTCAATGGACATGAGTTTGAGCAAACTCTGGGAGACAGAGGACAGGGAAGTCTGGCACGCTGCCATCCATGGGGTCGCAAAGAGTCAGACACCACTGAGCAACTGAACAACAATACCAGCTTTCCCAGGTCTCCAACTTTTTAACCACAGATCTTGGGACTCTCAGCCTCCATAACTATATATATACCTTCTATGGTTCTGTTTCTCTGGATAATCCAGACAATTACACCTTGAAGTTCTATAGGTACTTCGGATCTTCAGATTTAGATATAAGGTGTGTATCCTGCAGTTCCCTGCCCTTGCTGGTCCATGAAGACTTCTCTGCCTCAGCCCACACAATGTGAGTTTCTCCTGAATGCTTGGTGCATTAGTTGTCAGAACTACACATTTTTCTATATTTTCACTGTCATGATTAAAACTTTTATATTAAATTATAAAATCATGCAGTATAAACAAAGGACTCCAAATACATTCTTATTAATCAAAATCAAATTTTAATTCAAAATTATTATTGTTATTCTAGATCATTTGCATTTCTCTATAGATTCCAAAATTAACTTGCCAATTTCTACAAAACTCCTTCTGGGATTTTGATTGGAAATGCTTTGCATCTATAGATCAATTTGGGGAGAATTGACATCATAATAACATTTAGTCTTTCCACCATAAGCATGGTATGCATATCTATTTATTTAGGCCTCTTTAATTTTCTCTCATTGTACAGGTCTTCCATGTATTTTGCCAAATTCCTAAATATTTCATAATTTTGATGCCATTATAAATAGCATTATTAAATTTGTTTCTAAATTATTCATTGATCAGATATAAAAATTTGATGATTGGCCTTTTATCCTACAAACTTGCTAAATTCATTTATTAATTCTAACAGATTTTTTTGTAGTTTTTTAGGATTTATTTACATAGATAATAATGTCATATGTACATACAGTTTTATTTTTTCCTTTCTGCTGTGTATGTCTTTTATTTCTTTTCTAACTTTATTATTATTAGACTGGCTAGGATCAGTACAATGTTGCATACGAGTGATAGGAGTAGACATCCTTACTTTGTTCCCAATCTTAGGGCAAATGCACTCAGTCTTTTTCCATCTAATATAATGTTAGCTATAGGTTTGTTTTTTTCTTTTTTTCTTCTTCTTTTTTTCTATTGCTGACAATGCTTATTTTGGTGAGAATATTTTCTTGTATGTCTTGTTTACTGTGAGATGCTTCTTTTTTTTCTTTATCAAATCAGTGTTGAATATTATCTGATTGCTTTAATGCTTTAGATCTGTTAAAATGAACATACTGCTTTTCATTTTTAGTCTGTTTAATGTGATAGATTATATTGACTGATTTTTGTATGTTAAACCAAACCTGCATTCCTGGGATAAACTCCACTTGGCTATGACGGCCTTCTTTGTATGTTGCTGGATTTAATTTGGTAATACTTTGAAAGAATTTTTGTGTCTTTAAAAGAGAGATATTGTTCGTGACACTTTCTACATGCTTAAAATCTGTATGATCTTATTTTGATTCTTGCAAAAATCTTGTTTAGATAATATGTCAGTGCTTCTTAAAGTGGATGCAGGCCTTTAAAATCCCTGTCAATCAGGCACTTAAGCTGATTTTTTTTTCTATTACTTGTATTAATAAGTTTTAGATGAGAAAACTAAGGCTCATATAATTGAGGCTTATAAAAAACTGAATTTTGGGGGCTCCAGAATCACTGCAGATGGTGACTGCAGCCATAAAATTAAAAGACGCTTACTCCTTGGAAGGAAAGTTATGACCAACCTAGATAGCATATTCAAAAGTAGAGACATTACTTTGCCAACAAATGTCCGTCTAGTAAAGGCTATGGTTTTTCTAGTAGTCATGTATGGATGCGAGAGTTGGACTGTGAAGAAAGCTGCACGCCTTTCTTCACAGAAAAAATGAGGCTTATAACTAAGGCTCATAAAACTAAGGCTCAAATAATTAAGCAAATTGTTCAGGAGTTAGATTTGGGATTCAAACTGAAACAGGAGGGAAAAAGACAGGGCACAACCTTTAAAAGCATGATGTAGCTATTAAGGATAAGACAAACACTGGTTAGAACTGATTAGGCCCAAGATGACAGAAGATGCAACTCCCAGTAGACTTTGAGCCTCATTACACACTCATTGTGATACATTAGCATGTTAAACAGCACACCGACAGGCACCATGACAGTTCTGAGGCTGACCTTAAAAGGCCAAAAAGTGGGCAGTGGCCCTATTCCTGGAAATCTCTGCCCCTTCCCCCAAATAGTTGGAATATCCTCCCACTCTTTAGCTCTGTGAAATTAGCCAGCCCATAAAAGCCAACCACCTCATATTTTGGGGCCACTCTCGCCTTTTGAGATGGACTGCATTCTATCTATAGAGTGTTCATCTCTCTAAATAAATCCACTTCTTCAGTTCAGTTCAGTTCAGTCACTCAGTTGTGTCCGACTCTTTGCGACCCCATGAATTGCAGCACGCCAGGCCTCCCTGTCCATCACCAACTCCCGGAGTTCACTCAGACTCACGTCCATAGAGTCAGAGATGCCATCCAGCCATCTCATCCTCTGTCGTCCCCTTCTCCTCCTGCCCCCAATCCCTCCCAGCATCAGACTCTTTTCCAATGAGTCAACTCTTTGCATGAGGTGGCCAAAGTACTGGAGTTTCAGCTTTAGCATCATTCCTTCCAAAGAACACCCAGGACTGATCTCCTCTGGAATGGACTGGTTGGATCTCCTTGCAGTCCAAGGGACTCTCAAGAGTCTTCTCCAACACCACAGTTCAAAAGCATCAATTCTTTGGCACTCAGCTTTCTTCACAGTCCAACTTTCACATCCATACATGACTACTGGAAAAACCATAGCCTTGGCTAGATAGACCTTTGTTGGCAAAGTAATGTCTCTACTTTTGAATATGCTATCTGGGTTGGTCATAACTTTCCTTCCAAGGAGTAAGCGTCTTTTAATTTCATGGCTGTAGTCACCACCTGCAGTGATTCTGGAGCCCCAAAAAATCAAGTCTGACACTGTTTCCACTTCTTACCTATCACTTTATCTGTCACTGAATTCTTTCTGCAACAGCAATACATAAAGAATCTGAGCTTCATTAAGTCCTGAGACCAAATGGTCAATTTCAGTTAAAAGACAGTGTGTTCAAGTCCCAGCCCATGGTTTCGAGTCCCAATCCAAGTTGTGTGATTTCAAAACCACGTTATGTTCATGCTGATTTAGAGGGAAGTGACTTCTTTTCACCTTGCATAACGATTCTATAACAGTAAGAAAAGGAGTGAGAATAGATACTGAGTGTGTGCCCAGCAGTGTCAGCCACAATGTCTCTCAAGGGGAGAACTGACTATTCAACAATCAATAACCCTAGCACATTGGCTAGAAATGAGGCCACCAAGTAGCTGTATAATCCTATGGTTATATATGAGTTCAACTGAATTATAGTCGGGGTGACTCTCCTTAGAGATGTGGCTTATCACTTCAGGCCAAGCATTCCATCCATGGGGGTTCTGTGAAAACATCTGCAGTGTAAGAAAGCTGAACTAGAGGTTGCAAAGAGGCTTGAATCAAAAGTTCTTCAGGTATTTAAAGCAGGAGTTGACCTGCTGCCAGTTTTCATAAATAAAATTTTATTGGGACACAGCCATGCCCATTTAAAAAAATATTGTCTATGGCTATTTTCAGTCAAAAACAGAACTAAATACTTGCAGCTGAGACCTATGATACATAAAGCTGAAAATATTATTTATCCTTTGTAGAAAAAGTCTGTTGACCTCTGCTTTAATGCAATGCTGTTCAATGTTTAATTGAACTTTCTTTGATGGTAAAAAATACTGTATGTCTGTCCAATATGGTAGCACCTAGCCACCATGACTGTTGAGTGTTTGAAATGTGGCTAGTGGGACTGCAGAAATAAAATTTAAATTTTATTTTAATTAAATAGCTTCATATGGCTCACGGCTACTCTATTGGACAGTGCGGCTTTAAAATGTTAGTGCCTCAAAGTGGAAAGAAGCCTTCAAAATTCCTGTCAGTCAGGCACTTAGGCTGACTCTTTTTTGCTATACTTTCTTAAATTTACTGCTTGACACCTAAAAAACAGAGACTCATCCAAATTAACCAACTTGCCATAGTCACAGTGTTAGTGACAGACATCACAGTCGAACAGAGTCGCCACAAGGCCCATGTGTGATGCTTGCCAAGAGTGTGGCAAATTCATGTTTTGATTCTTTTGGAGTTTTGGGTGTGATGTGGGTGGTCTTCACCCTGTGTAGTCCTGGCCTGGGTAAAAGACGTATTATTAACATCCTGTCCACCCTTGGCTTCCTGTTGCTCTTTCTAATATGAAATGATGAAAGGATTTCTGCTCTAAAAAATATTCATTATTTTATTATAAATAGTCTTCCTGGGAAGGGTCTGAAGAGCTGTTTATGCTCCAGACTGTTCATTGAGATCCATTCTCTCCCTGGAGAGAGAAAACAAAAGTATGTGCCATGTGCTCAGTCATGTCCAATTCTGCAACCGCATGGACTATAGTCTGCCAGGCTCTTCTGTCCACAGAATTATCCAGGCAAGAATACTGGAGTGGGTTGCCATTTCCTCCTCTAGAGATCTTCCTGACCCAGGGATCGAACTCACATCTCTTGGGTCTCCTACATTGCAGGCCGATTCTCTTTGGGAGGACAGTAGTTGCATTTAAGTTGTACCTAAGAAGTACCAGATAATCAAACCTATGATTTTTCCAGTAGTCATGTATGGATGTGAGAACTGGACCATAAAGACTGCTGAGCATCGAAGAATTAATGCTTTCAAACTGTGGTGCTGGCGAAGACTCTTGAAGAGAGTCCCTTGGACTGCAAGGGTATCAAATCAGTCAATTCAAAGGAAATCAACCCTGAATATTCATTGGAAGAACTGATGCTGAAGCTGAAGCTCCAATACTTTGGCCACCTGATGTGAACAGCTGCTCATTGGAAAAGACCCTTATGCTGGGCAGGAGGAGGAGGAGATGACAGAGGATGAGATGGCTGGATGGCATCATTGACTCAATGGACATGAGTTTGAGCAAGCTCTGGGAGATAGTGAAGGACAGGGAAGCCTGGCACGCTGCAGTCCGCGGGAGTCACAAAGAGTTGCACATAACTTAGCAACTAAATAACAACAACAAAAAGGTATCAGAAAAGGGGCTCAATAATGTTTCTAACTGAATGGCTCTTCCAGCCAAATATAAGTGGTTGTATCTAGAATGCTAGCAAGGAATTACCCCAGTGCATATACAAAAGCAGCATTCCCTTCTTTGTGGGGTGGGTCCATGGACCACTCTGTTTTCCTTGGTTACAACAGGAGGTGCCTGGAGTCATTTCTGCATTGGTTGTAAAACACCATTCTTCCGCCTCCTCCCATTCCACACCTTCCCCAGTTCTCTATTCATACTGGCCTGGAAACCTGCTTTTCCCATAAAATGAAATATTAGGTTGGTGCAAAAGTAATCGCGGTTTTGCATTGTTGAACTTTGCCGTTTGATATGGGAATACATTCTTAAATAAATGTTATGTTACACATCATTTTAATGGCATTTCTCACTTTATGTTTTTGTGCTAATGACTTATTCCTTGCTGTTTATTTTATATTTATTTTAGACTAAGAAAATGATGTTCAGTTCAGTTCAATTCAGTCGCTCAGTCATGTCCGACTCTTTGTGACCCCATGAATCGCAGCACGCCAGGCCTCCCTGTCCATCACCAACTCCTGGAGTTCACTCAGACTCATGTCTATCGAGTCAGTGATGCCATCCAGCCATCTCATCCTATGGCGTCCCCTTTTTCTCCTGCCCCCAATCCCTCCCAGCATCAGAGTCTTTTCCAATGAGTCAACTCTTTGCATGAGTGGCCAAAGTACTGGAGTTTCAGCTTTAGCATCATTCCTTCCAAAGAAATCCCAGGGCTGATCTCCTTCAAAATGGACTGGTTGGATCTCCTTGCAGTCCAAGGGACTCTCAAGAGTCTTCTCCAACACCACAGTTCAAAAGCGTCAATTCTTCGGCACTCAGCTTTCTTCACAGTCCAACTCTCACATCCATACATGACCACAGGAAAAACCATAGCCTTGACTAGATGGACCTTTGTTGGCAAAGTAACGTCTCTGTTTTTCAATATGCTATCTAGGTTGGTCATAACTTTCCTTCCAAGGAGTAAGCGTCTTTAATTTCATGGCTGCAGTCACCATCTGTAGAGATTCTGGAGCCCAAAAAGAAAGTCTGACACTGTTTCCACTGTTTCCCCATCTATTTCCCATGAAGTGATGGGACCAGATGCTATGATCTTCGTTTTCTGAATGTTGAGCTTTAAGCCAACTTTTTCACTTTCCTCTTTCACTTTCATCAAGAGGCTTTTTAGTTCCTCTTCACTTTCTGCCATAAGGGTGGTGTCATCTGCACATCTGAGGGAAATGATGTTAGACAAAAGCAAATTCAAGCAATTTTCTTATTCAAGTTCAAAATAGGTTGTAAAGCAGCACAGACAACTCACAACATCAACAATGCATTTGGCCCAAGAACTGCTAATGGCCATACAGTGCAGCGGTGGTTCAAGAAGTTTTGCAAAGAATTGAAAGCCTTGAAGATGAGTAGCATAGTGACTGGCCATCACAAGCTGACAATGACCAATTGAGAGCATCATCAAAGCTGATCCTTTTATAACTACACAAGAAGTTTGCCCAAGAACTCAATATCTACAGCTGTTCAGCTTTTGAAGCAAATTGAAAAGGTGCAAAGTTTGATAAGTGGGTGCCTCATGAGCTGACTGAAAGTCAAAAAAATCATCATTTTCAAGTGTTGTCTTCTCTGATTCTATACAACAACAACAAACCATTTCTCAATTAGACTGTGATGCACAATGAAAAGAGGATTTTATATGACAGCCAGTGATGATCAGCTCAGTGGCTGAACTAAGAAGAAGCTCCAAAGCACTTCCTAAAACCAAACTTGCACCAAAAAAAGGTCATGGTCACTGTTTGGTGGTCTGCTGCCAGTCTGATCTACTACAGCTTTCTGAATCCTGGAGAAACCATTACATCTAAGAAGTATGCTCAGCAACTCAGTGAGATGCCCCCAAAACTGCGACGCCTGCAGCTGGCATTGGTCAACAGAAAAGACCCAGTTCTTCTCCACAGTGCCTGACCACACATCGCACACCTATGCCTCAAAAGTTGAATGAATTGGGTCACGAAGTTTTGCCTCATCTGCCATATTCACCTGACCTCTCCCCAACTGACTATCACTCCTCCAAGCATCTCGACAATTTTTTGCAGGGAAAACGCCCCCACAACCAGCAGGAGGCAGAAGATGCTTTCCAAGAGTCCACTGAATCCCAAAGCATGGATATTTACACTATAGGAATAAACAAACTTATTTCTCTTTGGCAAAAAACGGTGCCTATTTTGATTAATAAAGACGTGCTTTGAGCCTAGTTATAATGATTTAAAATTCACGGTCTGAAACCGCAATTACGTCTGCACCAACCTAATCATTAGAAAGGAACATAATTCACGTGCATATCTATGTCAGTATGGAAGGAAAGGGTGCCTGGCTATGACAAGGCCAGAGTCATGCATGGGTGGGTTCTGACCGTGGCATGCGCCTGCAATTTGTGGAAATTAAAATGTGTGAGGGGTGCTGTTGCCAGAGGAATCCTGTGATGTAGTTGCAGCAGAAAGGGCACTACTCACAAAAGCAATAAAATACAGAATGTACTGAGAAAGAAGTCTGGCATGCCATGTGTGAGACCTATATAAAGACAACAAAAAGATTTTATGACAGACAAACGAAGAGGCCTCATATATGCCCCGAATTTGGGCCTGAGAGGGCTGCTAGATCATGAATAAAGTGCCAATTGTGCTCTTACTGCAGATAGTAATAATTCTACCTTATGGAGTTGTGGCAACAATTAAATGGAAAGCTTCATGTCAACAGCAGGGTCAGTACTCATTATATATTATGATTATCAATTAATTTTAACCAAACAAAACATATTTTTAAAGGGAAGCAAAGAACACTAGTTATATCACGTATTTCAGTATGATTTAAAACAATGAATAAAAACAACAGGTTACTGACAAAAAGATAGATGTGTAAATAAATAGAGAATAGAAATTGGAGACTTACTCTGATTGTGAGAAGTAATATATTATAAAGGAACCATCACAAAATAATGATAAAGAATTCTTTCAATATTATTGGGATGGAATAAGCTATTCAGAAAGAATAATTTAGATTAACCCTTCATACCACACACTGAAAATAAATTCCCATGTGGATGCTAAAGAGTTAAACAGTTCTCCTTACACACAGAAAAACTAGCAGAAAACAAAACTGAGTAATTATCAGATCTCTGGGGGATTAACTTAAAGCTATGAAATGATCAAAGTGTTAAAAAAAAAAAAAAATAAGACAACAGGCCCAAAATGGCATTGCTTATGCTAAGCCCCACTTCACAAAATCAAGACTTAATTATAGTTTTAGCCTTTTTCAGAAATGGAATCTTAAAGCAGTCAATCAGGAATCATCTGATCAGCACTAGCTAGGTAATCTGCCTGAGAGATCCCTGCCATCCCATAAAGGAAAGCGATATTTCTCAGCCGGTCCTGCCTTGCCTTTCCCCTAGAAACCCCAATGAAGGCTGAAGCCTAAGCATTCTCCTCCATTCCGTCATTTGCTTCCTGACCAACACTTTCCTGGTGTTTTCTATGTGTCTCGGGGCGGCATGCTGTTCTTCCTGTCTCTACGACCTGTTAGTATAATACACTTTCTTTTACCTTGAGCCTCTTTCCTCTTGTGGCCACACATGACTGATCATCTCATAAAAGAATACAAAACACTCTGAAATACCATTTGAGGGAACTATTTCAAAAGAAAAAAAATGGGTTTACTGCAGCAATATCTATAATGGTGAAAAACTGGAAACAACCAAAGTGTACAACAGCATGGAAATAATCAACTTATGCTATGTGTAATTAATATAATATTATCATTTAAAAAGACAATACACTGTACAAATATTAAATGTTTATATGATTTGACATTCAGCATAAAAGCAGCATGCATGCATGCTAAGTAGCTTGTGTCCAACTCCTTGAGACCCCAAGAACTGTAGCCTGCCAGGCTCCTCTGTCCATGGGATTCTCCAGGCAAGAATACTGGAGTGGGTTATATATATATATAAAGTTTGTATATATATATAAATATATATATAATGCTCTCCTCCAAGAGGATCTTCTCAAACAAGGGATTGAACCTTGTCTCTTACGTCTCCTGCTTTGGCAGTCAGGTTCTTTACCACTACCACCACCTGGGAAGCCCATAAAGCAGCATACAAGTACAAAACAATGAAAACAATTTGATATATTGTGGTGGAAATATTTTGGGTGAATTTTTTTCCATTTTATATTAGTAGCTATACATAATGATATCTTATCAATGCAATTAAAAGTTTAAAATTTTATAGCTAATAAATGCATGTATCTTCTAACAAAATGGATTATAGATTTCTCAAGAATATAATATGAAAACATCAGTACTCATTTGAGTTATTACTTTTTATTCTTTCATTAAGTTAAAATGTAAAATGGAAGATCTCTTTCCTAGAATTAATGTCCATTTTAATATGATTTTTAAATTGCAAATCTCTTTAAGAATGAAGAATTGAGTGATGAATGCCAATTCTCTCACCAAGGCCAGTTGGAATACCTTCTGTGGCTCATGATGCCCTGAAAGAATCCAGTGCCCCAGCTCTGGATTTCCACAATCCTTCACTCTCTGCTAGATGCCAGAGAGGCTATCTCTGCTCAGTTGCACTGGAGACCAAGAGGTCTATTCTTCTCTGGGATCCACTTCAATAAGGAAGTACTTCTCCCCTTGACACTGGTCTTAGCAAGGATTTTTTTTGATATGACACCCAAAGCACAAGCAACTAAGGCAAAAATAAATAATTGGGACTACATCAAACTACATAAAAGCTTCAGCACAGCCAAAGAAATAACCAACAAAATGAACAGGAAACCTACAAAATGGGAGAAAACATTTGCAAACCACGTTGATAAGGGGTTAATGTCCAAAACATATAAGGAACTCAAAGAACTCGAAGCAAAAAACAAACAAAATATACCACCAGGCAATCCAAATAAAAAACAAGCAAAGGACCTGAATATATTTTATTCCAAAAGACTATCCAAAGATGGTCAAATGGCCATGGTACCTGAAAAGGTACTCAAGATCACTACTCATCAGGGAAACACAAATGAAAACCATAATGAGATACCACCTCAAAACTGTTAGGATGGCTATATCAAAAAGACAAGAGATAACAAATGTGAGCAAAGGTGTGGACAAAGGAGAACATTTGTACATTGCTGGTAGGAATGTAAATTAGTGTAGTCTCTATGTAAAACAGTATGGAGGTTTCTCAAAATAGAGTTATCATATGATCTAGCAATCCTACTTCTGGGTACATCCCCAAAGGCAATGAAGTCACAATCTTGAAGGCATATCTGCACCCCTGTGTTCATTGTGACATTATTTACAAAAGCCAAGATACGAAAGCAACTCTTTATGACCCCCATGTAGCCCACCAGGCTCCTCTGTCCATGGAATTCTCTAGGCAAGAATACTGGAGTGAGTTGTCATTTCCTTCTCCAGGGTATCTTCCCGACCCAGGGATCAAGCCTGGGTCTCCTGCATTGCAGGAGGATTCTGAGCCAAAAGGGAAGTCCCAGTAATCTAAGTGTCCACCAAAAAATGAATGGATAAAGAAATGTGGTACACATACACAGACAAAATGGAATATTACATATTCAGCCATTTGTGACGTGAAATGAACACATTATGCTAAGAGAAATTAATCTGACAAAGACAAATATTGAATGACCTCACTTACATTTGGAATCTAAAAAGAACCAAATTATAGAAACAAAGAACAGACTGTTGATCGCCAGGGGCAAGGGGTGGGGAAATTAGTGAAGGTGGTCAAGGGGTACAAATTTCCAGTTATAAGGTGAGTAAGTTCTGGGATGTGATGTATATAGCACAATGACTATAGTTAGTAATACCATATTGTATATTTTAAAATTGCAAAGAGAGATGTTAAAAGTACTCATCACATAGACACACACACAAAACTATAATCATGTGAAGTCATGGATGTGTTAACTAACCTTATTGTGGCAACCATTTTGCAACATATACATATATAAAATCACCACATTATATACCTTAAACATTCACAATGATCTATGTCAATTGTATCTTATTAAAGCTGGGGGAGAAAAGGATACTTCTGAGACCAAGGGACAGTGAAATCTGGGTTCAAAACCTTTTGCCAAGTTCATGATTTTCAGTTTGATCAGGAGCTGAAAAAAACTAAGTATTCAGTAGTCATGGTATCCAACTCACACATAGACTAAGACAGAATTTTTACAAAGTCTAAAGCAATTATGATGATAATAATAAGCATTCAGATTCCCTTGACAGACCCTCCATAAGTTAACATCAAAAAGTCTCTTTTCTGCCTGACAACTCTTCCCAGAGAGATGATGTGATAAACACACCATTTTTAGCAATAGGCTAATTTTTTTCTCATAGCCACTGTGATTATGCTCCGTTTTTTCTTTAGTTGGTAGGAGCTCAATTTGCAGTCCACTCCTGCTGGGGTACAGGACTTTAGTGGTCGGTGCGACTCAGTGTTTTCACCCAGCCCCTAACAATACCTTCCTTCTTTTCCTTTGAATTTATTGGTTAATGGCCAGCATACAGCCAAACTTGGTGAATAATCCACATGTATTTGAAAAGGAGTATTCTGCTGGAACTGGGTAGAGTGCTCTATAAATGGTAGCAGCTTTAGAGTGAATGGTCAGGAAGGGCTTTTCCAGGACAGTCATAGTTAAAATTGGAGCTTTCCTGGTGGCTCAGATGGTAAAGAACCTGCCTGCAATGCAGGAGACACGGGTTTAATCCTTGGATTGGGAGGATCCCCAGGAGAAGGGAATGGCTACCCACTCCAGTATTCTGGCCTGGAGAATTCCATGGACAGAGGAGCCTGGCAGGCTATAGTCCATGTTAGCACACAGTTACCATTGTGTCAGAGTCAGACACAACTAAACGACTAATTCTTTCACTTTCACAACTAATTCTTTCACTTTCACTTTTCATAGTTAAAATGCGAAGATGACAAAAAGGAACCACTTTGGTAAAGACCAGGGTAAGGGCAGACTGGACAGAGGGAGGAACTAGTGCAAAGACCCTGAGAGGGGAGGTGGGCCCTGTGATAACTGCTATCAGGGACTTATATAAACATATATAACTTCCTCACAATTCATGCTCACTCAGGTTTTAGTGAGCTGCTGTCACACCAGAACTGGTGCTTTATATCTGTGATCCTCCTTTTTTCCCTGACCAGAGGCCAATGGAACTGAAGGGACTGGTGTCACCCAAGTGGCAGTCACCCAAAGGCCTGCCTTTGGCCTTTGCCTCAGTTATGATTTCCAGGCTGCTGTCTTGTCCCAAAAACTCACTAAAATAACAATAATTCTAAAATAATCACAGCAATTATCATCTACTGCATGGTACCACATACACAGTAGATTCCACTCAGTCTTCACAACTACCTTATGAAGTAGGCATCATTAATCCTTTTACATGTAAGGAAAGTGAAGTTCAGTGAGGCTGAGGAATTCTCCCAAGTTCATGCAGCTGCAAGACACAGAGGTGGGTTTAAAACCCAGACAGCTCTGACTCTAAAGCCCATGCTTCTAACCATTAGACCACATGACCTCTCTTCACCCACTTGCTGTACCAGTTGTGGTCCTCAAATCCACGTCTTACTTTCAATCCTGACGCTGCCAAGTGTCTCAGCACACCGAGCGTGGAGCCCTGCTTTGCTCCTACTGATTCTCCCGGCCCGGACACACACCCATGACTGGAACCTGCTCTATCCTGACATCCATCCCAATCCCACTGCCCACCTCACTGTGTGACACTGCCCTGCACCTGGACATCTCCGAGCCACAGCAGCGGCTGTGAACACATCACAGTACCCAGTGGGATTTCAGGTTTTGCCTCCTGGCCTTGTCCTCCCCAACTAGGGCCTGAGTCCTATTTCAAGTCCTGCCCTCTTGCCCACAGCCTCATACTTACGTGACTCACCACACTCCAGGCCTGAAGGAGTCACACTGCCCACCCCTGCAGCTTCCACCTCCCTCTGGGGTTCTGTGAGGTGTAAATTTCTGAGACTTATGGGGACACGTCTTGACTTCATACCTTAAACATCAGCAGCAGCAGCAGACACCCAACCATTTTCATACCCCATCAGTAAAACATTTGTGCACTTGTGCCCCCCAATATATACACATTTAACTATATGTAAGTCACAGTACTATAGCAGTATATTGTATACTTCATAAAGCACAAAATATGGAAAGTGTTAAATTATAAATTGTAGGATTCTGTAATATATGTTTAATATTTAGTACATATTATATAGGGTTTCCCTGGTGGCTCAGATGGTAAAGAATCCGCCTGCAATGCAGGAGACCCAGATTTGATCCCTGGTTGGGAAGGATCCCCTGGAGAACGGAATGGCAACCCACTCTAGTTTTCTTGCCTGGAGAATGCTAAGGCCAGAGGAGCCTGGTGGGCTGCAGTCCATGGGGTCGCAGAGTCAGACACGACTGAGAAACTTTCACTTCACTTTACTTCACATATTATATAATATATGTTGTTATATGTTCTACATTAAGAATTCCACCTTAAGGATACATTTTGTGTGTGTGTGTGTGTGTGAGAGAGAGAGAGAGAGAGAGAGAGAGAGAGAGAGAGAGAGAGAGTTTTACCTCACTCTTTAACAGTTTTTATATTTTGTGTGTATAATCTATATTTACACACTAATATATTCTATGCCAGGGATTTTTTTGTGGTTCACGTGAAGGTACACTCCTCCTCTGGAGACCTCTTAACCACAGGATCCAGGCCAAGCCCCTTGGGAGCCGTCCTGGCTCTCCACAGACGGACTTGTCACCTTCTCCATGCTTTCCCAGGTCTCATCCTCACTCAGACAGGTCTCCCTGCTACTCCCTTTGATCCCAACACATGCTTTGGAGTCAGAACACCTGAGGTTAACTACAGATGGCTGCTTACCAGCTGTGTGACCATGGACAGTGAATGTAATCTCTCTGGGCCTCAGTTCTTACCTATAAAATCAGGACAAAAGCACAAACTTCTCTGGCGATTGTGAGGACAGAAAGAGGTAATACCTAGAAGGGGGCCTGGCCCAGAGACAGAGGTCAATGACTGATGACCATCACCATCATTTTGCCAAGGGACTCACTACCGCCTCTAGTTACTATTTATTCTGATCCATCCTGCCCTTCTGAGAGCTCCTTCCCTTCAAGGGCTACCTTTCCTGACCACTCCAGCCCTCCATACTCTCTCTGCTCTGGGATCCACCCCCCCAACAACTTTCTGCCCTTAGAATGCGCATCTGCAGATTGCCAATTAACTATTTCTGACTACTCTCACTTCCCCACCCAGCTCCCACACTCTGGGAGGGCAGGGGCCACAGGCTCCTGTTTCTGGGTGCTCACCACAGGTGGCACTCAGGCAAAGCAGATGAAGTGGACACGTGCCCTCACACTGCTTGGCTCTGAAGGCTTCCTGTGCCACCCCCTCCTGGCATTTTACCACCCTTTGTCCCTTCACTGAAATCACAAGTTTGCATCTGTTGGCCTGTGAAATCCCACAGGCTCCTGCAGAAGAGGCCACTCTAACCAGACACTCCAGCAGATTCTGCCAAGCTAGGATCAGCATCTCATCACGTTTCCATCACAACACAGTGAGAAACATGTGACTGGCCCTTAGCAACGGTCTCTCAAGAAAGCTACCCCTATAGAGAGCTCATTAAGTTAACTGAACACACGTGAGGCAGAAATCTAAAAACAGACCTGTGCTGTCTGAAGCTTCATGCAGCACGTGGCAGAAGCTGGAAAGGGCAAGGATGGAGCCTCAGTACCAGGAAGAGCAGGGAAAGAGAAAAAATGTGCAGGGCAGGCAACCCATGGGTCAGTCCAGATCCCTAAGGAAGAAGAGAAGTGTGGACTTCCACCTGGGGCTGAAGACCCTTTGGTAAAGCCAGACCAGCTAAACGTACACACACACACACACACACACACACAGCTGCTCCCAGGTATTGGAAGCTCACCTCCACTCCCTAACCAGGAACACCAGGAACTGGCTTTGAAGAGCATTTGAAATAGTAAAAATTTAAAATTCATTTCAATTCAGTAAACCTCAGGCAGTTGCTATGCTGCAAATGTATGTCCTCTGTGACACAGTCTTCTCTCTTAAGAGATTTACAAGGACAGGATAGGATATGTAACAAATACCTACGACTCAGGGTAACACATGGTAAAAGCTCTAGTGGGGGAGCAGGCAGAGCATTCTGGGAGCAGAGAGGAGAAGGAGAAATAACACTGAATGGGGAAAACAGGCAGTCAGGGAGAGCTGCGTGGAAGGTGCAGGCTCACCCTGCGCCTGTGAGTTGTCTTCCTCAGTGCTCAACTGAATTCAGCAAGCACTGGTTAAGAGGTTAAATAAGAAAGTATTCCAGGAGTTTGGTTATTACCTATGCCTTGCTTGCTTGCCAAGGGTAGCCTGGAAATGCTACCGCTTCTTTTGCCTTTAGGAAATTTATTCAGTGGGGTTGCTGAGCTCTGCTGTGCTCAAATTGCTCAGTAGCGTCTGACTCTTTGCAACTGTAGCCCACCAGGCTCCTCTGTCCATGGAATTTTCCAGGCAAGAATATTGGAGCAGGTTGCCATTTCCTACTCCAAGGGATCTTCCCAACCCAGGGATTGAATCCATATCTCTTGTGTCTGCTGCATTGCAGGCGGTTTCTTTACTGTGTCACCTGTGAAGCCCATTCAGTGGGGTTAGAGAGACTCAAACCTCAGAGAGGAGACACCAAGGATCCCACTCCCTTGCACCCTTTGCTAGTTGTCCCCCTTCCTTATGGAGACCAGTGAGGTAAAATGGGCTCCTCGACTCACTTTGATGTAAAAATAGGAAAGCAAACTGGGCCAGCACACACCTGTGATTTATGGCTCTTAAAATGATTTTAAAATGCAAAGCAGTCTCACCTACCTTCACTGAATGCTTGCCTTCAAGTAAAATCAGCACAAGGGTTTAAGACTAATCCCTCTGCCTGGAGTGTATAAAAGGAAGCCTTTCTGTATTAAAGGAGCAGCAAACCTGGAACAAGCAGAGAAGGGGGAATATGTGTTCCACCCTGATATTGTGTGTGTTTTGAAAGAACGCAAAAGAGTAGGCATCTTTAACCCACAGGTCTTTGCAGGCTGTCACAATAGGAAAACTGGTCAGAAAAATAATAAACCACACACACACACACACACACACACACACACACAAATGCACACATACACACACCGAACAGAGAGGGAACTTTCAAGAGTGTCCAGGGTCTGAAGCAAAGCATGTCAGAGACGCAGGCCACCAGAGCTTGGGTCAGACAGCTCTGGCTCCACCACAGCAGGTGAAAGTGTCGCAGGTTGAGTGGGAGCTGCTGTGGGGTGTTAGCAGTGGAAATCTACCTCTCATTTTCAAAGTCACCCCCCAAAAGGCAAGTGCTTGAGGGAGGGGGGCAGCTCACACCTGCTTCAGACAGAGCCACCCTCAAAGCTGGGACACACGTCTGTGGTTATCTCTCAGACCCACATATGAGGTAAAGTTGTGACAAAGCTCTCTGTGAGACGTGGAAATAGTGGCAGGACTCTTCAACAAGAAAATGTGCACTGTGAAGCTCTACAAACGTCAGGGTTTTGTTTTGAAGGAAATTAACATCAACATTACTTCAGTAGGAAAGAGTATCTGTGCTTCCCAGCCTCTTGGTAGCTAGTGCTATTGGCCTCACTCCTACCCACTTCACTAAAAATGAATCAGCTCATTTCATATATTTCTTTACTCAACTCATTTGATGCATGCTGTCGAATATCTAATTCATGCTAGGTCCAGTAAAATGAATAAGACATGCTAATGCTCTCAAGAAATTCACAGCCTGGCAAAAAATGTTCTAAAGGTACTAGTTACACCAAATGTATAGCAAAGGTCTGAAAAGAAACACTCCAGAAGTGGCTTCCTCTGGGGAGGGGAGCAAGATGGGGGTATTACTGAATTCTTTACCAGTGAAAGATTCAACCACAGCACCAAGTGTCCCTCTGGTTTTTGAAAAATGACACCTCTGTAAGCTTCTTTTTCATATGCAACAAAATGGAAAGAAAGTTTTTGACCTTGGAACAAGCTGCTATTTCAATTAGTCAGAAATTTCATGAAAAGGACATGACCGCTGCTGGCAGCTGCTCCCAGCTGAGTTGAATCCACTCCTGAGTGAATGTCCCAACCTGCAGGTTGCATGAGCACCAGACAACATTTAATTATTTTCTAGTTCATACTGTCCACTTGGAGGCCAAGCAAGTTCTGCTTCACGTGAGTGGAGCTCCTCGGGCTCATTTTAGTTCCATTTTCAACTTCCTGTTGACCCAAATCCCTCCCTGGCCCTGGGAGTTAAGACTCTGTGTTCCAGTTACATAAATTCTCAGCCTCAGAATAGCCATGGATGCATGACAGCCATTTACCCTGTTCCTGGGGCCCCCCACGCCCTGCTATTCTGCCCTTTCAGATGACCACACCATTTATCAACCCTCTCTGGTGGGCAGGGCCAGGGGGTCTGATAAATGGGGCCCCACACCACCCAGCTATACATGCTGACCCACAGTGCCCACTCCCCACTAGAGGACATGGGGAAGAAGGCTTCCTAAATGTCCTCTGAGACCTTTTAAACAAGCAGAAGCCACTTAAAAACTGAATGGTAGAATTAAAATATAATTCTTTGCTTCTCAAAGTACAGTATCTAGCCCACAGCACCAGTACCCGCAGCACCCTGGAAACTGGGGATGAATGCAGATTCTCAGGCTGTGCCCCATACCCACTGCATCAGAAGCTGGGCCCTGAATCTCAGTCTCATCAAGCCCTCCAGGGGGATCTGGAGTGTGCCTGCTGAAGTGTGAGCAGCACTAATGCAATTATCTGAAGCTGAGATGAGAAATGAGCTGTTCCTAGTACATGAAACTTATAGAAACCACTCAGTTTGAATGTCTGCCTCAAAGAGTGTGTGTGTGTGGTCATTTCTTCAGACACTTAATTCTACAGATGAGCTAAGTTATTTGAGGATGTGAGAATGAGAGTTATGCTAGTCTGCTAGGGCTGCCATTACAAAATGGCACCACAGACTGCGTGCCTTACAGACTTTTTCTGTCAGTTCTAGAGGTTGGAAGTCCAAAATCAGGGTATTGGCAGATTTGGTTTCTCCTAAAACATCTCTCCTTGACTTGCAAGTGGCCACCTTCTTGCTGCCTGTGCAGAATGGTCACCGCTACACACACGTATGCCTCGGCGTCTCTCTTGTGTGTTCTGAGGGCCTCTTCTTATAATCCTCCTCATATTGGATTAGGGCCCATGCTAACAACCTCATTTTAATTTGATCACCTCTTTAAACACAATCTCCAGACACATTCACATTTTCAGGTACTAGAGATTAAGACTTCAATGTGTAAATTTGGGGGGATATATTCCAGTCCAACTGTTGTATCAGTTTTCCCCAGCCCTGTCTGACGCCCTTTCCTTGGGTGTGTGGGACCAAGGGGAGAATGACTGGATTCTCTTTCCTTCTCCTTGGCTCCCTCATCCCCTCACACCACTGTCTAGGAGGCAGCTGTTTCTATAGGCCTGAAGGCTCCTGGGAAGGACAGCCTTGCTGTTGGCCAAGAAGCAGACAGGAAGAGGGAGAAATGAACGGGGAATGGGAGAGAAGAAGGGAGAGATTGACAAAAAGAAAGGACTAGGGTGAAACCATTAATGAGCTCAGCAGGGAGATGTCCACCTGCCTTCATTTCCAGAATCAGCAACTCTACCCCCACTTGGTCTGGAAGGCCAACCAGGGAGCCAGACCAAGGCTATGTCACGTAGCAGCTGTGTGGTCTCGTGTCAGCCATTTACATCTTCGCTGTCTCTGTTCATTCATGTTTGTTCACTAGTTTATTCACTCATCCATCCTGCAGAATAAGAACGGGCTTTAGACCCTGTCCTAGGTTATATTTCCTTGTTGGTAAAATGGAAATAGTAATCCCAGTTTGCAGAGTTGTTAGGAGGATTCGAGACAAATACCTAGTAAAGTGTCTGTCTGTGAATCTCATCTCCTGTGAATGTAAGCCCTTGAGGACAGGGATTTGGTGTGTGTGTGTTCATGTCTGTCCCACAGCACCTGGAGAGTGACAGGTGTTCGAGGGATATTTGAGGAAGGAAAGAAACTTGAAGGATGGGGCGTGGGGAGAAGAAAGAGCCAACCTTGGCGCACTGAACGGTCACTGCCAGTGCTGCTACCTCTTGAGATGGCCCAGATCCTGGGGAGTCCTGAGGGCGGTCACGTTAGCACCAGATCGTGGAACTGCATCACTTTCCTCCCACCTCAGTAAGGCTTCTGGCAACAGAAGCTATACACGACTCGAGGGGACTTCAGGTCAGCTGTAGACCAGTTCATGAAGCAACTGAATTTGTCACCAGTGAAGCACATTAACAATCTCTGGGAAATATTATAAAAATAGGATCTGGGTAATAAAATAAAGTCTAACCTTGTTTTCTTTTCTTTTGCGCTTGTGTAGTTTCACTGGAAGTGCACTCCGCGCTTCCGACCAGAGTTCCTGGTATGAACCAGCTGCGCCCAGCACCTCAGCCAGGCAGGTAGTGTGCACCAGTGCTGGGCATAGCACTGCAATTCAACATGGCGGTGGTGGCGGCGGCTGCGGGCAGAGACACTGCGCCTGGTATCGCGATGCAGCGCAGCGGCGCGAGAACTCTAGCCCGCCCCGCTCCCGACTGATGGTTCCAAGAACCCGTGACCCATAGGGAGAGTTTGTGCTGCGGCACAGGGTCACATCTCTCCATTCATTCTCTGATTGGACGATAAAGCTTTCCTTTGCTTCTGACTCAAGCCTGGTTTCATTCTATTGGCACAAATAGAAGGCACTGCTGGGCAGGAGAATCCTTGTTGGGGACTGACACGGGTGGGTCTGTAACAAAATTTCTCTTTGACACGCTTCACCCCGCTTTGTGGTGCCCCTCATTCCTGATGCTCACAGGCTGCTAGGGCCCCTCACCTTGAGGGAAAAGGGGAGAGGGCAAGGACAGAGCTCTGAACTCTCCCATCCTATACCCCCTCACACTTGCCAGCGCTGGTCTCCCTCCCATAGTTCCAGACATCTGGTCTATGGAATGAGCTGATGAACGAATTCTCACCATGGAATAGTAAACAGGTCAGGATGGTGTGTTACCCCTCCCAAGGGTCCTTGCCCTGCTGCAGGGTCTGTGCTTTAAGCCACAGACAATCATTAAAGAAAGTTATCACTGGGAGGGATCTTACAAACCAGCCAGCCCAACCCTTCATCTCCAACAGCCGATTTGCAGCCCCTCCAAAAGCATAAAATATAATACTGAGCCCCTGAGCAGGATGTCTCCTTGTGACTCCCTAAACCCCAATTTCTGTGTAAGCCAATCTGACCTACATTCTTGGCTTGGCAGACGCAAGCGAAGAAATTCTCTCTTCCGTCCCACTGCCTTCTCAGTGCTCTCAAAACACAGCCGGGTATTCTCCCATTATCACCTCTAATTTGTCAAGAAGTAATTTCCTGACACAGAAACAGCTCTGCTGAGAAACCAGTCCCAAGACTAGAGCCATCAGGCTGGACCACGGTGATACCAGCCCACATAAGACCTTAGGCCCCAACTCCCCTCCTCTCACACACTCTTCTTTTGGACCGTGAGAGAGTTTGCCCTCCTTCTCCTGGGGGCAGAAATTGCCATAAGGGGGAGCAGCCCTTTCCCAAGCTGTTTTTATTTGAAAGCCTGTGTTTCCTGTGCATGCCTACCGAGTCCCTTCAGTCGTGTCTGACTGTTTGCAACCTTGATGGACCATAGCCAGTCAGGCTCCTCTGTCCATGGGATTCTCCAGGCAAGAACACTGGAGTGGCTTGCCATTTCCTCCTCCAGGGGATCTTCCCAACCCAGGGATCGAACCTGCATCTCTTACATCTCCTGCATTGGCAAGAGGGTTCTTTACCACTAGCACTACCTGGGAAGCCCCCTGTGTTTCCTACCTCTTAGCAAAGGAGGTGGGCCTCTGTCCTGGGCCCCAGGCTTAACATTTAACTGGGTTTCATGGGACATTTTATGTGCTCCACAGTTGCTTCCATGTCTTGTTAGATTCTTGCTAGCTACCCTAAGGAAGGGCTTGCGGGAAATCTGCCACTGCTCACTTGGCATTCTCCCCTGCCCTCCTGACACAGAAGTGCAAGGTCGGGAGCTATGTAGCAATGTGAAGAGTAGGGTAGTGAAGGAGAATCAAGGTCTGAAATGTGTGAAGTCAGAGATAAGTCATCCTTTCTTTTCAAGTTATTTTATATTTGGGAACATGCCTGCATGTGTGCTAAGTTGCTTCAGTCCTATCCGACTCTGTAACCTCATGGACTGTAGCCCACCAGGCTCCTCTGTCTATGGAATTTTTCCAGGCAAGAATACTGGAGTGGGTTGCCATGCCCTCCTCCAGGGGATCTTCCTCACCCAAGGACATGAAACATCAACAAAAAATAAAATCAACAACACCACACTTCTGCAGGTTGGGAAGGGGGTTGGTGCCCAGGTTGGTGTTGAAGACTGGGACTTTCATTGGGTCACAGGGATGGCTCAATGTGACCAGTGGCTTGCTCTGTCCTCTATTAATTACTAGTTTTTAAAATTATTATAAAATAAGATAAAATGAATACTTATCTTTTTAGAAATCCACTGGCTTCTCTGAGCAGGGCCAGCAAGCATGAGGCCATCAGATTACCTTCCCCAAAATCACCTGGAGGCTTCTTAAAATGCAGACTCCTGAGGTCCACCCTGGAATTTCTGAATCGGAGTTTCTGAAGGGATTTGAGACCCTGAAATTGAAGACCCACCTTCCTACTTCACCAAATGAGAAAACCAGGTCTCAGAAAGGGCATCTTAAGACCAAGTTCCTGGGACTTCCCTGGTGGTCCAGTAGTTTAGACTCTGCACTCCCAACGCAGCAGGCATGGGTTTGATCCCTGGTCACAGAACTAAATCCCACATGCCACAACTAAGAGTTCACATGCCGCAACGAAGACTCCACGCAGCCAAATAAATAAATTTTCTTTTTTAAAAAAGACCAAGCTCCCATAGATAGAAAATGGCAGATTATTGGGAATTCCCTGGTGGTCCAGCTGTTGGACTCAGTGCTTTCACTGCCAAGGGTCTGGGTTCAATCCTGCAAGATGCAAAAAAAAAAAAAAAAAAAAAGGCACATTGCCTGACTCCAAAGCTGCGTTGTGTCTCCAGCACATAATAATAATCTATTAGGGATATATTATGGGCTGCCTCAAATTCTCTAAGCTGTAGTCTTCTGACAGACCCTCAGCTGTTCTTATTCCCACTGTACGCCCCCACCTCCCTTGCAGTTTGGCACGGCCCTGTGACTAAGTGCTGACGGTGGTCACATAAAAGGAAATGATGTGAATGACTTCCAGATGGTGGCCTCAAAGGGAAGGAGACTGCTTTCCCCTTCTCCTTCCTCCTTTCCCAAAGCTGGGACACAGACCTGGTCATTGGTATTAGAGCAGCTTACACATAAGACGGAAGCTGAGTTTTGAGGGTGGCAGTAAGCTGAGATGAAAGGAGCCTGGTGTCCACCACCACCACAGAACCACCACACAGCCCTGGATTGTGATGTAAGAGAAATAAACCGCTAGCTTATCTTGTCCACTCTCATTCCAGCTTTTGTTGCAGTTCCCAAACTTGCATCCTAGTACACATTCCACCAGGCAGTGTAGCACAACTGGTTAGAGCCAGCCTCTGGAGTTAGACAGATCTGAGTTCAAATCCCGGCTCCATCACAAAGATGGCTCTAGCTTTTTACTGATGATTGCTATTCATCTTCTTTGATAACCACCTTGTAGATCTTCCTAAGGGACATTCACATGCCATACATAGTCAGCATAGTAAGAACTCAGTGGTTGAACCCGAGGACTCAGACTATTGAGCTCAAGTCCTAGATCCACATGTTCTAACTATATTACCTTGGGCATGTTACTTAACCTTTCTGGGCCTCAATTTCTCCATATGCAAATAAGGATACTAATAGTGCCTTCCTCACAGGGTTTGCTAAGAATTCAGAGAGACCACAGCCACCCACTATGAAAGACACAGCTTCCTAATACTTAAAGATACCTGGTCCAGGACCTGGTATATGATAAGCATTTAATAAATATTAGTTTCTGCCCCTGCTTATTATTGTTCTTCTTCTTCTCATGCTGAGCACAGAGCTTGGTACATAAGATGTAAATGCTTTCAAAAGGATGAATGAATGAAAATCCAAACCACATTCAGTGGAGTAGATAAGGCACAAAAAAACAAATACCAAGGTGAGGTGTTTTATCCCAGATTGATCACTGCTCATCGGTGTCTGTCAGAGAATGCTGCTCCTCAGTCTGCAGACCCTCACAAGAGCTCCTCAAGCTTGAAATGGTTTCAGTGTTGTTTACACTAAATCAAAGCTTAGACAATGGCTTCTCTGGTACCTCCTTGATTGTGGGGATCCCATACAGCCCTGGGGGATTGCCCACAAAACACAGAACATTTTTACTCTGGGTATTGACCCCTGCGATTTAGTGCAAACATAAGAATCTGTGCTTGTTATTCAAAAAGGTGAGTGTAATTCTCACCAGTGATGACACTCCTGGATTGGCAACCCTGCTTGGGCACTGGAAGCTAACTCCACAGAGTTCCTCCTCCAACAGACAGCACCACTCTTTCTAAAGAAACAGGGACTGACCTGAACGATGCAGCTGACCTGGGCTCCTTAAGGCCTGAAGGTCTCCTCGGATCAGAGAGCTGGAATCAACCAACCAGAGGCAGGGCTCAGAATCAGACTTCCTGAGTTTGCCATTCACAATCTGGCCCCATTACTAGTTACACAGTCAACTGTCTGTCTCTGAAACTTGAATTCCTCATCTGTCAAATGGATTTAATAACAGTATCTACCTCACAGGTGGTTGTAAGAAATAAAACAGTTTATGTGAAAAGTTTATAACAATGCCAGGCACATAGAAAGGCCACAGTAGGTGTTTACTATCATTCTTGTTATTTTTAGCTTTTTGGCTCGCTGGGTCACACAGCAGGACGCAATGATATGTATGCTATAGTGTGATTTGTCCTTCGTTCTCTGCTTAACCTGTCCCTCCAGGGCAATGACTCTGCGGGCTCCATCCTGGTCACAGGACAATGGCCCCCCACACTGGACCAGCTGCCCCTGGGAACACCTGCCCGAATCTCACCTCCTGTCTCAAGTATGCCCCACTGCATTTTTAAGTTAAAAGCAAATGGAAAAGATATATTTCAAAGTATTTTATAAATTACACTTCAGCACTCTTCTCTTTCCTCCTCAATTCTTTCACCTCAGAGACATGAGGGCAAATGTTTTGGCAGAGGGTACTTTGCCAGGTGACCCTTCTATTACAATGCAGCCAGGTAGGTGCAGGGGCACCTCCAGGGCACAGTCAGGTATTAGCTCATCCTTTCAGCCTGCTAGCATTTCTAAAGCTCTTTATCAGCATTTAACCCAGAGGTGCACGAACAGTATTAGGCAGGGAAATACTGCCACCTGTTGATCAACCAGAATCCCTGTTTGAGTGCAAGCATTTCCTTTATCAAAGGTTTTATAAATATTACTCTAGCCTTTTACTTGTGCTAGATACTTAGAAAATTCAGTGTCTTATGTTTCTGCCCAATGTGTCCATTTTACACAAATAACTAGTAAATAGGGTTAAAAATACCTTTCAGTACTAGTTCCTTATTCTCAAAATCATTGTGCCCATTTCATAGACAGTCAGCCCTCCATATCTGCAGGTTCTGCATCCCACAGAGGGCAGACTATGAGAGCCTGGACCATCTGCAGTATCTGCTCAGGGTCCTAGGACCAACCAGCAGCAGATATCAAGGGATGACTGTACATTTATGGAAGTTATGTAGGATGAGAGGAGTAAAGGAGTCTTGAGCTTCTGGGCTCTTTCTTCACCTGACTATTGATTAGTTGTGGCCTGGGCGAGTGCCTTCCCCTCATAGGCACTCTGCTGGGTGGGGCAAGTGGGGACTTGCAATTCCAGTACTACGTGGTCTTGGGTACTTAATAACACATACTTACAAGACATTGTAAGTGAATTTTTTGAATCAAACATAACATCAAAAATTATATTGGAACAGTTTGGTTTTTAAAAAATGAATAGAAAGAGCTTGCTTTGAGGCATTCCCCAGTGGGTCATTACCACTCTGCAACAATTAACTGGGTCTGTGCTAAAGAGTTGCATCCAAGCCAGAGAATGACTGGAAATGGCTGCACACCCATTCTCCCCACACGTGTCTGAACTGTGCCTTCCCGACCTTTCAAACAGAAGGTAGGGTGTGCTCAAACTACCCTTGGCTACTGCTGCCACTAGGAGCCCAGACCCTCCAAAGAGCTCAGGAACTGGGGCTTCCCCACAGGAAGAAGAAATAGTGCCCAGAACACCCTGGTACATGGCCCTGGAGCTTTGAGGGTTTGTGGCACCAGTTGGGACTTTTTTTCTCACCTAGTAAAACAGGGCCTTGCAGGTTGGACAGTCAGCTTCAGAAATGGAAGAACTAAGTGGGTTCAGAGGTTCATGTACAGTCACCTGTACAAATAAAAATTTGTACTTCTTCAAATAAAAATGTTACACATTTGCCAAAATAATAAAATCAATTGTAAATTACTGTAATATAAAAGAACCTATCCTATAAAATTTTCAAAACACTTCTATGCTCACTAAACACATCTTTCAGTTTTTAAATGTGTTTACTTATTTCACCTAATTCATCCTCAGATGTCCTTTGAATTGGGCTTGGTTGGTCTATGCTTCAGACTCCAGTGTTTCCAATCATTAGAATAACCTGTCAGCCACACTTATCAACAGAAAATCTCTCTTCTCAATTAAGACTCACCCAGTGATAAGGTGAGAGTTTGAGACATATTCTACCCAAATGAGAGTCTCTTTTTCATGGTTTCTACCTTCTCTCTCCAAGTCCCTGTTAAGTAACTTTTGGAGCCCTGCAAACCAAGAAGCCCTGATATGTAGTGTTTGCCAATATATGAGGTGTAAATACTTCTGCTGGGGCCAGTTTCAAGTGACCGTGATGTTACTGAGCATGGAGTTGGAGAGAAATGTGCAACTGGCAAGAGCCAGCCCCACTCCCACCCCCACCCAGCACATCTCTGCAAAGTGAACTCATGTTCAAAACTGATGAATTCTAAAAGTCAAATTTTTCCTACATGTGTTTATACAGAGTAAAAAAATATTATCTGTGAAATAAAACGTTGAGTTAATAATCTGCAAAAACATCAACACAAGTTGTTTTTTTCACACACATACCCCTGAGAAAGCCTTGGGAGGGTCTCCCCAGTTCTTGTGGATGCAGAAAACAACAGTGTGAGAGAAAGGGGAGTCATGTATTTTATTACTGCAAAATCAGGAAAGAGAGAGAAAGGTCTGGAAAGGAGGACCAGATGCTAGTAAATATATGTGCAGAGAAGGTGAAAAAAGGAGCTGGGTAGCAGTCCATCTCAAATTGAAATCTCTCCTCAGGGCTGAGCCCTTGCAGAGAAGCAAGCCCAATGCGAGATGCATGAATAACATCCCAATCCAATCCATAGTCCCCGGGAGTCCCCCTCAGCACCATCAAACCTTAGTGTGACTTGAGCGAGCTCCCACCTCAGGGAAGAAAGATGTGAAGCAAGGTCCTAAGGAATCTGTGAAAAGAGGAACATCAACCTCATTCGGACCCAGCTAAGCCGTCAAGTCAGCACAGTGGACGATGTACTTGGCTCAAGTCTTTCAAATGCCACTGAAGCTTAGTGGGAGATGACCAGCCTCTGAAAAAGTCGTAAGGAAGCAAACATGTGTTTTTCTTCTTCCATCCTAATCCTCCCCCTTCGTCTCCCCGTTTGTCCAGCTGCTGGCTGCCTTCCAGCTAATCCGCACACACATGAGATGAGAGATGATTGGCCAGTCTGCTTCGACTAAGAATTCCCTTCAAAAAGCAATTTGCATTTTATTAATGGATCTGTGGAGACAAAAAAAGCCTTCAAGAAATCAGCAGTCAGCACAGGCGGGTGGGGGTAGAGGCTGATCTGCCTTCCCAGGAGGCCAGGGCTTCGTCCCAGACAGGAGTCTTGAGAGACCAAGACTAAAACAGAAGGTGATTAAAACAGAAGTCAAACATGTTGGTGTTCATATAAATAGTGAGCACCTTCTGCAGAGGACTAAAGGAGAGCAAATGAGTTTACATTTGCGCATGAACTGTATAAAAGATATACAGGAAAAACTACAGATGACAGTAACTATTTTAAATGTTTCACCATACTGGGATGGCTGTCTTATCATCATTTGGTTTGGTGATTTTTCTTTCTTTCCCTCTTAGATACTGGATATTTTTTTAGAATTATATCTCAATTAAACTGGTTAACATATAATTTTGCTTTTAAAATGACCCTTTAAGCTTCATCATATGAGATATCTTGAGGCATCATGGGAACAATTGGAAGTGACAGTGATTTTTTCCTTTTATCTTTGCACAAAGCAGATTAATCAAAATTGACAATGACTAAGCAGAAAATCTCTAGCAATGTGTCTATTAAAATAACCTCTACCCAAGTGGTTATGAGTTCCACATACTATTTCCTTATTTGCTAATTTTATTTTAAACATTTATTCCTCTTTCCTTATAACCCACACCCACTTTTCCTCCTATCACATTCACATAGGCAGACATTCTAATATTTTCCATGTATGTATTTTTGCATTCTATAAATTTTATGTTGTTTCGTATACTTGGACTTTTATTTAAGTGAGTGATATTGTGTTCCATAGCACACTCTCAGTTGCTTTGTTCGCACTGATTTGAATATCCATCCAGTTTGTTCTCTGGAAGTAACCTGGATGAATATAACTGCTGCAAAGTAACCCAGGCAGTACCCCATCGCATTTTACCTCTGCTGTCCTTGTGAGGGACACTGAGTTCATTTCCAGTGCACCACAAACAATACTGTAATGAGCAATCTCCTCATGGATCTGGTGAGAGTTTCTTTGGGATAAACACCCAGGAGAGAGCTGATGGGTCATAGGCAATGCATATGCTGCATTTTTCTAAGTAGGACCGAAAACCTTTCTGTTCTTTCCAGAAAAAAATGAACCAGTCATTCCTTCTGTTGAGCAGTGCATAAGGTTTCCTGCGTTCTTACAAATATGTGGCGTTATCCAACTTCATATTTTTGCAGGCTAGTTAAAGTAATCCCTTCTCCAGGGGATCTTCCCAACCCAGGGACCAAACCCAGGTCTCCTGCATTGTGGGAGGATTCTTTACCAGCTGAGCCAACCAGGGTAGCCCAAGAATACTGGAGTGGGTAGCCGATCCCTTCTCCAGCAGATCTTCCTGACCCAGGAATCACACCAGGGTCTCCTGCATTGCAGGCAGATTCTTTACCAGCTGAGCTACCAGGGAAGCCCCAGTTAAAGTAATATCTCATTGTTTTCATTTGCATTGTCTGATTACTGATTATTTGAAGCTTCACTTCCTATATATTGCCCAGTGTTAGATGATTATCTTCTGGGCTGGCTATAAATGCTTGTTTCTATCTTTTTCCCATTTTTCTACTGGGGCTTCTGTCTTTTTATTTGCAAAGGTTCTTGTATGGGCTAAATATCAATCCCAGATTTAGTTTAGACTTCGAAACTGTTTGCTCTCATTCTACCACCTCTCCATTAATTTTTTCACTGAAGAGTAACATTTAATTTGGGGTTAATCCAATTCATTTATTTGTTGTTTGTTATTTTTGCAACATGATCTGTGCTTTTAAGGTTATGCTTAAAAAGTTTTTCCCTGCTTCATGAAGTCATGAAGATTGCTTCCCTGGGTCATGAAGATAGCTCCTGTATTATCTTGGATCCACTTTATAATTTTATCTTTTATATTTTCATTTTTAGCTTATCTCCAGTTCACCAGTGAGTGATATGGCATTGGGTAGAATCCAGTTTTATTTTTCTTTAGGAAATGAACCAGATCTCCAAATGCATTTTTACTCAACAGTCTGCCCTTTGCTGCTGATTGTTACCTCTATCCTGTAGTTTTTGCATGCACCTGGATTTGTCCCTGAGTTCTCCATTCTGTTCCTTTGATCTGTTTGTCTGTTTTTATTCCAAATCTAAACTTAAAAAAATAATAATTTGGTTTCGTAATACCGTGTCTAGTAGAATTAGCCCCTCCCTCCCTATCTTTACTCTCTTTTTCAAGGTTGATTAGTCATGAATTTTTTCTTCATATAAATGTTAAAGTTAAGTAAATTCCTCAAAAAAAAACTTCAGCTGGAATGTTAATTGAAATTGTATTTGATTTATAACTTACTTTGAGGAATAACTGACATCTTTATAATACCATATCACATTATTCAAGAGTACGGGTAATCTCTGAGAGACCTGATCTGATCTGATGGTGTTTTTAACAGTTTCAACATTTTCTTCATAGAGTTAGCATTTAGCTTTGGTCAAGAAAGAATTCCTGTATACTTTATGGCTTTTTTGTTTCTATTATGAATGGTATCTTAATTCTGATTATATGGTGTAAGAGATACCATTTTTTTTTTACAGGTTGATCTTTATCCGGTAGTATTGCTAAATTTTTGTACTGCTAACAATGTAAATTCCTATTTATTTTTCTAGAAAAATGATTATATCTACAGAGAATAATGAAAGTTTCAACTCTTCCCTTTCGATATTTACACATACGTATTTCCCCCCAATATTGTCCAGGACTGCTGCTGCTGCTGCTGCTAAGTCGCTTCAGTTGTGTCCAACTCTGTGCGACCCCATAGACAGCAGCCCACCAGGCTCCCCTGTCCCTCGGGATTCTCAAGGCAAGAACACTGGAGTGGGTCCAGGACTGCTAGTCCTCTGTAAATTAGTATTAAGGGGTATTAGTACTAACAGTAGCAGTAGTCTTCACTTTTGTCTTTGGGCTATTGTTCTGATCCCTATCTGAAAGGAACTGTATCTAGAGTTTCTTCATAATATGCATAAGTGTGCCTTTGCTTTAAGATTTTGCTATGTAAGCTTTATCAATTAAAGGATGTTCCTTCCATTTTCTAGTTTGATTAAGAGTTTTTAATCATAAATAAGTATTGATTCTTTTCCAAAGCTTTTTCCTGCAGAGACTGAGATAATAATATAATTTTCCTTTATATATGTGGACTGTGGGGAATTACATTGATTGGTTTTCTGATGGTGAGCCATCCTTTTATTCCCAGGATAAACCTCACTTGATTTTGATGTATAATTCTTTTAAATAAACTGCTGTATTGGTGAATATTTTACTCTCTGCTTATGTATCTATGTTCATAGTGAAATGAGTCTATAATTTTCTTTGTCTTCTGTCTTTGCAATCAAGACTAAATTCATGAAACAAATGAGGCAACTTTCATTTTTTCCTATTTTCTGATAAATTTGTATAAGATAGGAATATCTGTTTCTTGAAAGTTTGGTGGAAGGTGCATGAGCCTGGGGTGTTTTGGAAAATAGACCTTTGGTCACCTTCTCAATTTGTTTAATACCTGAGACATTACTTTGTCAACAAAGGTCCATCTAGTCAAGGCTATAGTTTTTCCAGTGGTCATGTATGGATGGGAGAGTTGGACTGTAAAGAAAGCTGAGCGCTGAAGAATTGATGCTTTTGAACTATGGTGTTGGAGAAGACTCTTGAGAGTCCCTTGGACTGCAAGGAGATCAAACCAGTCCATCCTAAAGGAGATCAGTCCTGGGTGTTCATTGGAGGGACTGATGTTGAAGCTGAAACTCCAATACTTTGGCCACCTGATGCGAAGAGCTGACTCATTGGAAAAGACCCTGATGCTGGGAAAGATTGAGGGCAGGAGGAGAAGGGGACGGCAGAGGATGAAATGGTTGGATGGCATCACGGACACAATGGATATGGGTTTGGGTAGACTCCGGGAGTTGGTGATGGACAGGGAGGCCTGGCGTGCTGCGGTTCATGGGGTCGCAAAGAGTCGGACACGACTGAGTGACTGAACTGAATTGAACTGATATAGTTCAAGCAGTTTTTTCCTGTACCCATTTTAATGGTTCATATTTTTCTGTGAATTCATTTCTTTCACATAGACCTTCAAATTTAGTGGTAGATACATATCTACATGCTTATCCTACCTCTCCATTATAGTTATTTCTCTTTTTAATCCTATATTTTAAAATTTATGTCATCTTCTTCTTTTTTTTTCTTGATCACTCTTGCCAAAGATCTGTCAGTTTGTACTGGAAAAAAATCCCATCGTGGGATTATCTATTTTTTTCTGCCATTCTTTAACACTTTCTTACTAGGCATATATATGCTTGTAGTGGACAGATCTTTTTTTGTTTTTTGTTATTCCTTTTGTGCATATATGATGTCTACCACCTGTCCTCTGTGGTATTTTTTGCCTTATTTTGTAAGATATTAATATTGCTATTCCAGTTTTCTTTTCATTTATAATTACCTAGTATATATTTTTAATACACTTTAATTATTGACTTTATTTTTTCATAAATTTTGTAGACTACATATTTTTGTATCATATTTTGTTTTTTAATATACTCTGTGAATCTCTGCCTTTGGTTGAGTTTAACCTTTTTGCTGTTCTAGTTCCACTATTTATTAATTTATTTTCTATAATCACCACAGTATACACTATATCCCCAGGATTTATTTTATACTTGTACCTTTGACCACCTTTACTCATTTCACCTGCCTCTGGCAAGCACCAATCTGTTCTCCGTTCATTTTTCTTTAGATTCCGCATACAAATGAGATCATACAGTATTTTTCTTTCTCTGACTAACTGGCACAATGCCCTCAAGATCTATCCATGTTGTTGACTATTTGCTATTTGCTCCACTTTCTTTTCTCTGTTCCTCAATTCTACTGCATATACCAAGTTTCCCCCAATTAACCACTGTTTATGTGTCCCCACCTTACTTTACCTTAATCTCACGTCCTCTTGGCCTCCATTCCACTCTGTCCCCTTTATCATGCTGATAGGATTTTAGTTCTGGGTTTTATGTGAGAGTGGTTTTTTTCCTTCTGACACCAAATACATGGACTCTTTTCCAACCCTACTTCTCCAACTCCCTAACACCTTCTAGGTGCCCTACAATTCAATTCTGACACTAACTACCTGGAATTGGTCAAATTCCACAGGTTTAAGGATTTAGGCCTGGAAACTGCCCTCATTTCAGATGCTAGTCACAAGATTTGGGTTCCCAGGATACTCACGCTTCTGTGCAACTTGGCTACAAAGTCAGAGGTTTTTCACAACCCTCATCCCAGGCTTGATAATTTGCTAGAATGATTCAGAATTCAGGAAAATACTGTACTTAGTAACACAGTTTATTATAAAGATTATTGGGTTTGATCTCTGGGTCGGGAAGATCCCCTAGAGGAGGGCACAGCAATCCACTCCAGTATTCTTGCCTGGAGAATCCCATGGACAGAGGAGCCTGGCGGGCTACAGTCCATACTGTCAAAAAGAGTTGACATGACTGACTCCAGCTCCTCTTCCCTCTTGGAGGTTGGAGAGTAAGGTTCAAAGTTCCAAGTTTCTAATCAAGGCTTTTTTCTTTCTGGCTACCAGTCCCCATCCAGAAGCTATCTAGGAGCTTGCCAGAAGTTGCTTCATTAGTCAAAAGATGCTTTGTCATCTTATTACTCAATGAGTTTGAAACATAAAAGCTTTCTCTCTCCCCTGTGGGGTTTTGAATTTCAGGAGGCCAGCTCAGAACTTTAATGACACAAGGCTACTTTTTTCAATGATGAGGCTGGGAAAAGATGAACCTGTTAGGTTTTGCTTATTAATGTTTCTTACCTTATTATACAGATGCTATGTCTACACCTTTAGTAGTTGCTACAGTTCACTGCCCAGGCCCTCCTCAGCTGGTAGCGAGGGCTAGGCAGATTTGGGTCACTTTCCTTACTGTAGCATCCTGCGGCTGGTTGATGCGGGATCTGGGTGAGGTATGAAGGCCTGGCCCTCTTGACTCAAGGTGGTACAGCTCTGAAAGGCCAACCATTGGTGCTCCCTGTGAAACTAGCTGAGATCTTGGGGCTGAGGGTCCTAATTTCTCACCCTACTCACCTTGCTCCTTGCCTTCCCCTCCACGTGTTGGCCCACGAAAGCATTCTCCCAGGAACTTTCTGCACACAGATGTCTTCCTCACAGACCGACTCCTAAGACAAGCCCCATGAGATAGATATCATTTATTCATACTTTGTAGATGTGGAAACAGGTTCTGGGAGCTTAAGTAACTTGGTCGAATAGTAAATATGATACTGATTACACAATCTGATTCCCAAACCTTTGTAATTTTTTTGTCCAGTGAGGACAGGAATGTGTAGTAATAACATTCATTCAACTGTTCTTCCCAGGTCCTCCCTACCAGGCACAATGCCCCCAAACTATAGTTACATTACACCACACACACACACACACACACACACCTCTGCACCAAGGTTACCATCTCGTCCACGTTGAAAATTCCCAAAGAGAAGTGAGGAGCTGCAGGCCACGGAGGTATGCTTCAAATGCCTTTGCAATTTCAGTGGCATTAGGCCAGACTCCAGGGCTGCGAAAGAGGGCTCTGGCTGACTGGCACTCCCCTCAGGGCTGAGGCTGTGCTTCCCCTGCCAGGTTCAGAGGAGGAAGGGCAGCCAACTGGCCTCCAGGAATGGCTGTCCCAGGAGGGCTCCTTCTCCTTGCTAGACTTCCACCTCAGTCTTCTCCATTCCTGAAAACCTCACAGCTTGGGGGTTGGAGGGAGGCGGTGGTGGTGCTGGTTTTCAGATTCCAAGGCAGAGTCAGGAATTGATGCATTCTTTAAGAACAAATGCCATCTGCTGTCAGAGCACAGCTAATAATGCTCCCTCTGGGGCCTTCATTATAACATACACCCCCTCCCTCCCCTCTTGTAGCCACATTTAACGTGTCTGCTTGCTGAAATATTCTCTGAAGTGTAAGGTCCTTGCCTAGCACCTTTTAAAGAGGCGGTCATGTTCTTTGTTGTCGCAGAAACACCCTGAGCCTGCCTGCTGTCAGGAAGCACCCTGTGCAGTGAGGTCAACCCCACCTCACTCAGAGGGCCTGCGGCTCTCCCTTAGCAAAAGCCTGCTGGGCTGTGGCATCAAGTAGAAAATGCAAAGAACCCCCGGCTCTGCACAAACCGTGTGGCTCATTTCTTGCAATGGACCCCGGTTACCCAGGGCCTGTGTGTGGTTTCTCAGTCTCAGGCTTGGGCCGGTTCAGACCAGGTGCTTGCCTTAGTGCTTCTCTCCCAAGAGGACCAGTGACAGAGCAGAGGAGGAGAGAGGGCGGGGCCGGAGAGGTGCTGTCACTCAGGAGGAATCGCAGCCAGGGCACTTGCGGCTGGTTGGTGTTGCCCCGTGCCAGCCACGTGCCCGCAGCTCACAGTGGCAGCCTCCTCTGTGAGTCTTTGAGGTGATGGCTCCAGCTGTCGAGCCTGGCCTTTTCTTTCTCTCTTTTTTTCTTTTTAGTCTAAAGGTTTTATTAAAATATTGGGAAGACAAAGTTGAGTGTATCACCTTGAAAGCTTAGGAGTTCTGTCACGCAGCAGAAACATACCGTCAGCGTCTGAAACACAGTACTTTGTGGTGCCCTGGCCTCCCTGTGGTGATCCAAGGACGAAAGTGTAGATAAAACCCAGGAGGGTCTTGGAATGCAGGAACAGAGAAACCAAACCCTTATCGTCCTTCCCTCTCCCAAGTTGTAACTATTAATGGATTTCAGGTCCTCCTGAGCAGTATACCCTGTCTCCCTTCCTACCCCATAGGGAGAAGGTATTTGCCTTACTCTTCCCCCTACCCAGTATACATGCCTCATCCAAACAGCAAATGACCCACAAGACTCCATATCCCACTCCTTGTACCCTGGCTATAAAAGTGGACTAAGGACTCCTGTTCAACGTTGGTTCTCCGTTGAGCTGGCCCACTAACAGTGACTCCCATTCTAATAAACATTATTTCCCTCTCATTCTGTCTCATGTCTGGAAATTCTTTCCCAAACCGCGCCTGGACCATAATACTCCCCAGAGTGCTTGTCCGCTCTTCCTCTTTGTGGACAGCTGTGGTCCCTCTACTCCTGGTCTGTGACTTTCCTGCTGAGGCCCTCCCCAGGCGGGGAAGCTGGGCAGCTCCTCCTGCATTCTGGGCGCTCACCATTACACTCAAGCGCCTTGCAGAATACCCCGGAGCCCAAACCCTGAGCATTAGAGCCGGGAACATGGTAGTGGAGGGCGGGGGGAGATTTTAAAACCATCATGGAACTTATCAAGTCTAGGGAAAAGATCAACACTGATCACAGAATTAACCAATAAAAGTAAAGTTATAACTGTGCCAAGTGCCAGGAAAAGGAGTAGGTGGAACCGTGAGAGTATGTAACAGGGGCCCTGATCTAGTCAGGCTGCCCTGACTCTGGAGGAGTAGCAGGCAAAGTGAGCGAAGGCTGTTCTGGGCAGGCAACAGCAGGGGCAGGAGGCAGTGTGGCTTCTGAGGACTGGAAGAAGGCCAGTGAGAGTGGGAAGGGGAGACTGACAGGGGTGCTGTGAGCCAAACCTAGAGAGGGGCCAGATGGGGAGAACAATGGAAGTCTTTAAAGTATTTAAAGGAGATTTACATTATAAAAAAAAATCACTATTGCCTGTAGCAAATAATAAAATAGAAGAGATGGTGAAGGTCAGTTAGGAATTACCACTTTAGACCATGGTATGCAGATGAGGAAGAGGGAAGAGGTATTAGAGATCTTTCTGAAGAGGGATTAACAAAGACTTGGTGAATTTGATACGGGTTGAGAGAGAAGCAAGTGTCAAGGAAGATATATGGGTTTTGCCTTCATAACTGGTTATACAATAAGAGGAGGATCAAGTTTGAGAAAAGGTAATTAGTACATTTCAGATACATGTAATTTGAGGGGGCAGTCAGGTTGTGTAGTCAGAGGCAGTTGGGCTTTTGTGACAGGAGCTCTGGACTAGGAACCTCATTTGTGATATGAGTGGTTACCAAATCCCTGGGCCTGGACAAGCTTGTCCAGGGAGCAGTTAGAGAGTGGGAGGAGAGAAGAGGGTGGTGGATGAGGGAGGAGCTCCAACAGTTAATGGCAGGCTGGGGAGCACGAGCCTGCCGGGAAGACTTAAGAGGAGCTCCTAGAGAGCAGGAGTCAAAGCAAAAGAATGTCAGGTCACGGAATCCAATGGAAAAGAATGTGTTTCATGAAGAAGAGGATTTTGCTTCTGACCACAGTGAGGTCCAGATTTGTCCCCCTGCTTTAAAGCCCTATTAAAACAGGCAAGGTATATGAAACGATGGTTTTCAGACACTGAAAAACAGGCAACACAGAGCAGCCATCCCTGAGAAGAGAAATAAAGGAGGTGAGTCCAACACGTGATGCAGTCAGCTGCCTGAAGAGAGCTCCAGGCTGCAGAGCAGGGAGGGGAACCCTGAGCAGACACTGATGGTCTTCCTGGGTGCAGGAGACAGGAGTAAGAGTTTGAGGAGACTGATTTAGTCTTTTCCTTTTCTTCCTCCAGAGGGCCTGAAGTGCTTTGAAATTTGGGTCTCACATGGGGCCTTCCTGGGGGCTGGGGGACTATTGGCAGACAGTGTGGAACTAGCTTCAAGTAGCCTAGTGAGCTGGTAAAAATAGGGCATGCAACCTGGATGGGAGTGACAGAGGGACCCCATTCTGCTTGCAGAGTACAAGTCTGGGGGAAAGAGGGTCAGCCTTCCTGATGGCTAGGGGCTGGGTGAGGGGGTGACAGAGGCTGAATGGATTTACTCCATCCCTTGAGACTTTCAGGCTTCCCTAGTGGCTCAGATGGTAAAGAATTTGCCTGTAATGCAGGAGACCTAGGTTCAATCTCTGGGTTGGGAAGATCCCCTGGAGAAAGGAATGGCTACCCCTCCAGTATTCTTGCCTGGAGAATTCCATGGACAGAGGAACCTGGAACTTTCAGGGTGCTAGCCACTGCAGGTGCCTCCCCTCCCCTGCTAGGGTCACTCTTATCCAGGCTTGTCTTTGGAGAAACCTATCTTGGAAATTCAACATCACACCTGTGTTTTTTCACCTCCTGTAAGAAATAGCTCACTGAAACCCAGCCGCCAGACTCAGAAGCCCACCTGCCAGACACAGACACCCACCCCTGTGGAAGAGAGACACAGCTGCTTTTTTCCCCCTTGCAGTCACTTTTGCATGTCTGGGTTTATGCAGTCCCCAGGCTGACCTTCCTTGTGGGTGGCCCAGCTGGCATACCTAAGAATTGGGACAGGTAAAGGCTTCACCTTCAGATACAGGAAGTGATCCCTAAGTCAATCTGCCAGAGGAGGAGTGAAAAGTGAAAGTTGCTCAGTCAGGTCTGACTCTTTGTAACCCCATGGACTATACAGTCCATGGAATTCTCCAGGCAAGAATACTGGAGTGGGTAGCCATTCCCTTTTCAGGGGATCTTCCCAACCCAGGGGTCGAACCCAGGTCTCCCACATTGCAGGTGGATTCTTTACTGGCTGAGCCATCAGGGAAGCTGCAGGAGGAGGGGACACATGAATGATGAGTCAAAGAGCCAGGGCTGCCACCAACGCCTCACTTCACAGTGCAACCTGAGCACAATACAAAGCCAAGAATCTGTCAGCTCAGAGGGTGGGCCGGTTGCCTGTGCACTTTTAGCAGCACATGTGCCCTGCCAGGCAAGGAAGCCTGGGAAGGACAGGAGAGGACGGGGCTGGGGAGCCTGGGAGGGGAGGTCCAGGAGCACACACAGCCCTGGCAGCATGGCTGTCTTGAGAGGCTAACTAACTCCACTTCCAGTTAAGGGTCTGGGTCTGTGTTTTCCTTGAGAGTTGGGTAAAGGGAAAGGCTCTATAATGGTCATATAATCTTCATCACCCACCACATTAGTTTTCTGAATTTCTACTTAGAACATTTGTGCCAGAAAAGACAGGCGCTCAATTAGGCTACAAATGTCACCATTTCTAGTAATTACCATCGTGCACAAATAATGGAAAACGCTCAACAATGGGTCTAATTTGAAACATTAACTTTCAAAAATGCTCACAAATGAATCATTTAATCTACAATCAACTTTCATTATTTTTTTCTCCTAGAGATAGAAAATAGATAATTACTGAGAAGAGAATTGGGGAAACTTTCCACGCACATAATTTGTGTTCAGAAACATAGAAACAAACATTTCTCTGGAATGTACGAAATGATTTCATATACAATATGCTATCATTGTAGAAAGCCTTCCAAAATGGATTCAGTGCAAGAAATCCTGGTTGAAAACATCTGTGATTTAAGGCATGTCAAACTTGAAATATGCATGTATGGGCATGTGGGTGTACGTGTGTGCTCCCCATAATAGAGTCCCTGTGCATCTCACTCTGTGCGTGGCCCACGTGTTAAGTGGGCATGAAATGATTATTAACAAAACCCCAAGCTGCTGTACCACGGAGAGTGTCTGATAGAGCAATGCAAAAAAAAAAAAAAGGAGCACAGAGTCAGCAACTGCTATGCACTGGGGAAGACTTGGTAACTATAGCAACTTGCTTTAGAAGTTGCTCTTCCCCTGCCAGAAATCAGGTGGGCCCTGTCAGCCCTCCCACTGTCACACTGCAGGGAGAGAGCAGCCATTCAGGAGAGGTGGCAGGCTAGCCCACAAAGGGCACACAGAGGAGAGCAGACCTCCTTAAGTTCCGGCACCACATGGGTCTGTGAAGCAGCAGATTAGGAACAAGAATAAGTGCAACTGAGGAAGGTGGACATAAAGAGAGGGTTTTGAACTCCTGCAAACAGAATGGGAATTCTCTGTCATGAATACATCCACCCAGCTGCGACTATTCTGATGAAAACTGGCACATGATTACAGAAAAGATCAGCACACACTCAAGAACTGGACCCAGGCAGGGTCAGGGTATTTCTGTCAGTCTCTTGGATAAAATCTCACAATTCCACAGAGAGGAGGGACTAGAGTTAACACCAGAACCCCACCACGTATCAGATTTTTGTAGTTGCGATAATTTTGGGGGGGGGATTAACTTTGGAAGGAATGATGCTAAAGCTGAAACTCCAGTACTTTGGCCACCTCATGCGAAGAATTGACTCATTGGAAAAGACTCTGATGCTGGGAGGGGTTGGGGGCAGGAGGAGAAGGGGACGACAGAGGATGAGATGGCTGGATGGCATCACTGACTCGATGGACGTGAGTCTGAGTGAACTCTGGGAGTTGGTGATGGACAGGGAGGCCTGGCGTGCTGCGATTCATGGGGTCACAAAGAGTCGGACACGACTGAGCGACTGAAATGAACTTTTAGTAAACTGCAGATAGTTGAACACACAGGGGGGTGAGCTCATTTCTTCTCATCAATTACAGTTGTCATTAAAAAGCCTGGAGCCAAAGAAGCTCCTTGGACATGGTGAGACAAAGGTTTCCCCACTGGGAGCCCCAGTGACCTTTTGTAATCTGGTCTCCGAAGTGGGTAGAAGGGAGGCCTCTCTCACATGGAATGGGCTTGGTGAGCTTAATGTTACAGGGATTCAGGCTTGGTTTACCCTCCTCACCACAGCACTGGACACAGGTGATCCCTGCCTGTCCTGAACCATGGCCTCCATTTGACTGGAGAACTCACTCCTGTTCTCCTGCCACCTCACTGGTTGCTTGCTCCCACTCCCTCCTCTCTGCAGGATCTTCCTTCTCTCTCCAACTCTAGGTGATCTAAGCCTTGGAAGGTCCCCCTCCTCTTAATTTTTTATGTGATCTTATTTAGTGTCAGGGTTCTCACTGTATCTGCAACTCAAGACTGACATAGTCACCACCATCTCAATGTGACCATGTGGATGTCGATCTAACAGGCACCACACTCATGGCATGCCCCAGACCATCTTCTCGTAGCAGATGGCTGGTTCTCCCATCAAAGTACATCCCAAAAGGAATGCTCCTCAGCCCATCCTCTGCTCCCTGCCAGCCACCAACATGCCTGCTAGGACTGTGGCCTCCTCAGTGGCCTGAGTTCTCTGCTTTTGCCCTTGATCTTTCCTAGTCTTTTCTCCACATGACAGCCAGAATCTTTTAAAAACACACATCAGATCCTACTACTACCTTGCTCAAGACCCTCCAGTGTCTTCTGGCCACTGAATAGAAGCTGGAGCTCCTGCCAGTGGCTTTTGGGCCCACGTGATCGGGTGCATCCCTCGGCTCCAACTGCCTCTTGACCACCTTCCCCTTTGCTCACTCTGCTTCTAACACACTGGTTTTCTTTGCTGCTTCACTCATTACCTCAGCGCCTCACACTTGCTGCCACTACTGTCTAGATCACTGTAATAGCGCATTCCCTCTCTCCAAGTTTCCACTCTCTCCTTAGAGACAACTTCCCTGCCTATTTTACTTAATAACATTAGCCCCCACATCCATTCTATCCCTTTATCCTGCTTTACTTTTCTTTGCCACACTAATCATTACCTATATTATCATAGAAATCCATCTTCCTCAGGAAGATGTGAGATTTATAAAAACAGGGACTTTTTGTTCACTGCTTTTCCCCCAGGACTCAAAACAGTGCCCAGCACATGGTGGGCGGTCAGTAAATATTTGTAAATGAGTGAATAAACACACACATGAAGAAAATAACCATACTTTGTGTAACACGCTGGCTGTGACATGTAGTGGTTCAACAGTTTTTAAACTGCTTTTGACTTTGTTGCTAAATAATTTGGTTCCTGTAACAAATCAGGTTGTAAAGTAAGTCCTTCTGTTGGAAAATTAACCACATCTGGGGTCAAAAACATAGTGTTCTCCCATGTCTCAGATTTAAAATGGATTTCAGAAATCTAGTTAACAGAAGAGCCTGGACAGAATTAGAATATAGGATTCTGGATCTAGAAGGGACTTCTCTCTCCAAAGGAGATATATACTCTCCTCCTCTAAGAGCAAATATCAACAGTTCTCACCCTGGTCCTGTGAGCTCCCTTGCTCCAAGCTTGTTCACCAAGTCATCTCCCAAATACAGGTGCCTGTCCTAGAAGAACCCCTCTTCTAGCTTCTAAAAAGTTTCCTCCATGTCATTACAGAAGTTTTAGTAGTACCCACAATGTACTGGGTATTAGCTATTTGCCACACACTTGGCATTCACTTGTTTACTCCTCAAAGCAATCTGGTGACTTGGTGGTGTTAGTAGTCTCATTTCATAAATGAGGAAACCATAGCACAGCAAGGCTAAAGGACATGTCCAAGGTTACAAAGCTGGTGAGACATGGAGCCAGGATTCAACCTGAGGTTCTTACCTCAGCATCCATGCTCTTGATCACCTGCAGGCTCTCTTCTTAGCAGGCTACTCACCTGGTTCAAATTGGGTGACTTGGCTAAGGTCACTCACAGCAGGCAATGGACAAATGGGGAGGGGGGAGGGTCCAAGTCTTTGTTCCTTGTTCTCTCCAGTTGGCTTGAAAGATTTCAGTGAGATGTAACTGCCTCTGCAGAGTGGGTAGCAAGGAAGTTTCATGGTGGAACTAGTCTCAACTACTAGCTGCTAATTTAAGGCCAATTGTCTCACACGCCCCATAAAAGAGGGTCAGATTTAAAGTGTCTGTAACTTTATTCAGTTTAAGTGACAAAGTACACCTTTTGTATTTGAAATGTATTTTCCTTTTTAATCCTTTCTCTTCAAGATATTCGGTACTGGCAACTTAAAAAGTACCTTTAACACGTTTTTTTTCTGTTGTTCCTACTGAATTTTGCTTATTTTAAACCTGGTACAGACTGTACCTGCTATGTTCCTTAATTCTGCCACATTCAAAGACTGACTACTGTGTGCACCCCTGATGGGAGTCTTGGTGCTTAAATACTATTGCTAGGACTCACCCTCATGTCCCAATCCCTAAGCACATAAGGTGAAATTTATGACCTTGAGCGACTCAGACTCTCTGAGCTAGCTTCCTCCTCTCTAACACAAGTATGGGCCTGGCTGGTCTCTATCTTACTCGATGGTGCCTTCTGATTCTACATCAAGAATAATGACCATGATTATTTATTACCAGGCACTGTGTTAAGTGTTTTATGTGCATTCCTCATTAAATCTTCACAACATCACTATGAAATAAATACTAATATCTCATTTTTACAGATGAAGAAACTGAAGTTTAGAAAGGTCAGTAAACTTGGCCAAGGTCACACACTCAGCAGGGGAGTGGCAGAGGTGGAATGCAAAGCCTGGCGATGTGCACAGACCCTACAGTCACAACCAGTAATGAGGTAGCACAGTGCTCCTCAGAGAATCATGGAGAGCTGAGGTGCACAGAACAACTCCTCTCACAGCACAGATGGAGACACTGGAGCCAAGAGAATCTGAGAGACATCCACCGCCACATTACCAGGCAGTGGCAGAGCCAACACGAACTCTCTTCTTGGCTATTTCCTATGGTTGTTCCATCAGGTAGATTCTGGAGAATGGACATCTCTCTCATCACAAGCTTTTTATTGGACTCTGAACCTGGTTTACTCACCTTTTGTCCAGGGAGATTTTATAAACAGTTCGAGGAAGTGGTATGCATCTACCATGCATTAGATTTGTACATTTTTGTGCCAGACTTAAGCCTGAACCTCTTACCTATATATATCTGAACATAGCTATATCTCTTTTTCTTAACTTTATTTAGAATTTGTATTCAGAATCCAATCTGGGTCTCACAAGGATGCTATCAGTTGTCCATGTGCTGGTCTAGTTCTTCTCCACAGGAACTCTCCACACAAATCCACTGCAAGGTGGGTCTGCGGAAGGCTGAGGCCAAACTCGAAGTGCCTGCATCTCCTCCCACATGCTAAGCCCTAAAACGGTGTTCTCCTTGACATCACCTACTGACTTTCGACTTTTAGGTTACTTTTAGATCAGGACAATGATTCTTAGCTCTGCCTATACATTAGAATCATCTAAAGGAAACGAGAAAAAAAATAGTATTTGGGACCCACTCACCATTGAAACCTTTGGAAGCTCCAAAACCACTGAAGGCGTTTGAACAGGAACATGATGTGAGGAATAGTATGCTTCAGGAAAATTGTGGTCAGGTTGCTATTTCCAAAATTAACTGGAGGGAGATTTTTACATATTGTTTTTTGTAAAGAGCCAGGTCTTCTGTTGCTTAACCTCCCAGTTTGGGGTTAATCTTGAATCACAGATTTCCAACACACCTCATTCTTTCTTTCCAGGGTCCCCCAGGGAGTTTATCTTTCATTCTGCAGTTCTCATTCCACACAGAAGAGCTATAGGAGGAGCATGTACCTCTATACTGTTTTCTCCCTACTTTATTATTAATTTTGAAAATATGTTTTGTTAACATGTTACAACATTCAATACAGAGTAAAAAATGAGTCTCTCTACTTTCCTACCTCTCAGCCTCAGTTTTCCTCCCTGGAGCCCAGTTTCCAGCTTTTGGCGTTTCCTTGCAGAAATGGTTTCTGCATATACAAACATTAAGCATACAGATTTACCTAAATGGCAACCTTCTAAATACTAACCAGTAACATGCCTTTGCTCCCTTTCTCTTTCATCTTCAAAATTAAGCATGCAGGTTCTTCTAGGTATTTTTAAGGGGGAATTAAAAGGGCAACAACAAGGTTCAGAGGATCCAGAGCCTTAAAAGCTATCAAAATCACGTTTCTGAGTTCCTCGCTCAGTAGTACTTAGAGCTTCCTGCTCTCTTCCTTTCTCTTCTGTACTGAAGGTGCTGCTGCTGCTGCTAAGTCGCTTCAGTCGTGTCTGACTTTATGCGACCCCATAGATGGCAGCCCACCAGGCTCCCCCGTCCCTGGGATTCTCCAGGCAAGAACACTGGAGTGGGTTGCCATTTCCTTCCCCAGTGCATAAAAGTGAAAAGTTAAAGTGAAGTCGCTCAGTCGTGCCTGACTCTTAGCGACCCCGTGGACTGCAGCCCACCAGGCTCCTCCGTCCATGGAATTTTCCAGGCAAGAGTACTGGAGTGGGGTGCCATTGCCTTCTCCTGTACTGAGGGTGGAGCTCTCCAAATCTTATAGCTGCTCCCCAAGCCTCCTAGGTCCCTGACCCCATTCAGCATATTTTCCTGTTCTTCCTTCGTGAAAGTGCCCTTCACTAGGAAGTGGCCCTGAATTTACAGTTGAAGTGAACGAAACAATGCTTGTGAATAGGAGGCCATTCAGGGGTGCCTAACCTCATTTGGGAATTACACATTTCAGTGGAATTTATGATCCATGGTCACTCTGAGCAACATTTCACTTAGTAATTCAGGCAAGTGACAAGGGTCTGAGCTATAATGCTAAAAGTTGGAGTTCAAAGGAAGGGGTAAACAAAAGAGACCATGCAAAGAGAAATGTGATGCAACCTGATAACTGACTAGGTTTGGGGAGTGGAAAGAAAGGAGTAAACAACTCTACACCTTAGAGTCGAAGATTTTAAGCTCAAGCAATCAGAAGAATGATGGGATCACTGTTAAACAGGATGTTCTTTGTAAAGGTTTTCAAAAGCCTTGTTTTTTGTTTTTTTTTTTCTAGGTTGAATACTCATCGAATTACGGAGGCAGACCAGGCATGGGAAGATCTGTGAGGCAATAGTTTGTCTCTGACGCTTCTCTGCACTTTTTCTGTTTCACTCTTCTGCCTGATGCCATGCGGCTGCCTGTCATATAACCCTGCCAAAGTGATGAACAGTATCAGGTGTAGGCTGATAAAGGCAAAGCTGTGCCCTCTCTCAGGAGTAGCTATATTTAAAAAGGAGACTCACAAAGAAATAAGCCTTAAGACAAAGAAAGAGAGCACCTACAAGACTGAAATTAATGGGTCCTAGGGTGAATTTTTTTCAGATGAACTGGTTAATCACAAGGTTAATTATGTTCCATTGGGACTACTTATTTCAAAGCTTTTTGTGCCTGAACAGATTCCTAAAGAGAGAGTTCTCCACAGTCTCAGTTAAGTTGAATGCAACTGAAACAGCTTAGTGAGCAAGCCCACTCAGACCAGAGCAGGACCTCAGTAATGAATGGATACAACCAACAGTCACCAATTCCAATATAGCTGGGTTTACCAGAGGTCCCTGAGCACATCTGGGAAAGAGATCATTTTCTAATCTGTGTGAAGGCAGGACTGAAAGCAGCCCAACAAAAAGTAATTAGCTATGCCTGGGTCTTAGCAATAACTTAGAAGCCCAATCGGAGAAGGCAATGGCACCCCACTCCAGTACTCTTGCCTGGAAAATCCCATGGACGGAGGAGCCTGGTAGGCTGCAGTCCATGAGGTCGCTAAGAGTCGGACACAACTGAGCGACTTCACTTTCACTTTTCATTTTCATGCATTGGAGAAGGAAATGGCAACCCACTCCAGTATTCTTGCCTGGAGAATCCCAGGGACGGGGGAGCCTGGTGGGCTGCCGTCTATGGGGTCGCACAGAGTCGGACACGACTGAAGCAACTTAGCAGCAGCACCAGAGGTCCAGCTAAATGAGATACTGCTTCACCTCCTCCAGGCATCTGATGTTGAAAATATTCACACTGTATAAAAAGTGAAATGGAATAACGGTGAAAAGCAAAGAGCTCTGCAGCCAGGCTATTTAAGTTCAAGCATTTACTAGCTTTGCCAATTACTGTTTAGATGACCTCAAGACAGTTCATTAACTTGCTGTGACCATACTAATACCCACCCTACAGAATGACTGTGAAGATGAAATGATGTAAAACACATACAGCACTGAGACAATGCATTGCAGATAGCTAATTCCATATGAGTGTCAGCAGTTAGTGGTTTTACTTACTACTTGTAACATTTCAAATTCAGATTTTGCGAGCATTCAGTTTTGCAATTAATTTTAGTTTGTTAAAATCAGACAAAATAAAAAAGCAGTATCTCTGCAGTTTCTTTCTTTAACCATTTCAAGTTTCTCTCTGATGTCCCAGGGGCTAATAATGGCATCACATATGGCAAGGGACTATAAGAAGTCAGGCTACACACTAAATGGCAGAGATGTCAGGAGACCCTTCAGAGTTATTTTTAAATTCTCATTGCCCATCAGCATAAGACAAAGCCTTTTTATACCCTTTACTGTCTACTGTCCACTGGCAGGAAATTCAGTTTAAACTCAACTCAGCCAACAACTTCTCACTTCTGGCTTCAAGCAAGCATCCCTGACAATGGAGACAAAGCAGTTAAAAAAGAAATATATTCTATATCCATGTCTTTTTTTGTTAATGTATATGCCAAAGTAATTTTTGAAAAAGGTGACATGCCAATATTAGTTTCTTCAGCTAAAGGAGATACAAGGTCCATCTGAATATATCATCTCAATGAAAGGCAGATCTGTGATACCTCAGAGCTTGGCAAAAACTGATACCACCAAGGACCTGGGAACATTAGAAGATACTGAATGAACAGGTATTTTCATCATGAGGTGTTACTATTCTTACACTATGGAGCTACACAAATATTTATTGAATATTTACACTAAGTGCTTTGCCTGTAGTATGAAATGCCTGTCACATAAGTGTTAATTAATGTTTATTGGTGTGTTGAAAACTAGTGGTAATCTAAAACATTTAAACTGGGTGGTTGAAAATACTTCACTTAGAAGTATTATTATTTAGATATCACTTACTCTATATTTTGGCCTTTAATTAACCAGGGTAGCTTTTTCTACAATACCATTGCAGGAAAATTTTCTATTCCATATTGTTTTAAACAATTTCTCTCTCTGTGGAGGTCAGCAGGATTCCAGGAAAGAAATATAGTGAGTTTAGTACTTTTACCTTTTAGCTTAGCTAACAAACACCAAATTAAAGCTATATATAACCTTCAGACAGTTTGTACTGTTGTTGATAAAAAATTCACTTTGATAGCATTATTTTTAGGTATGAAAACGGAGCATAGTTGAAAGAACCCCAGAGACTGCACATTTTCTTTGAGAAGACAAATCATTTCCTGCTGCAAATATAAGGCTGAATCAAATACTGATATTAGAGGTCTAATAAATCTTGTTGATGAATTACACAGAAGCACATAAAATATGTCTAAAAGGTAGCTCATGCTAGAATATATTAAATAAATTTACATGCATAATATATATTTTCTCCCTTCAATCAGCTTTCCAAGGAACTGAATGAAGTACTTTAACTTCAAATCAACCTCATAATGCTCTGTTTCATATCCTATTTCATGTTACCTAAACTTTTATTCTACTTCTATAAAGTCTATACCTTATACTGGATAATGGGATACCTGGCACAATTTATCCAAAGACCTCAAAAAGCCACACATATAATAATGTGAGTTTTACCAAAGAAAAATAGGGTTCTTCAGGGTCACATTACATGTAACATGAGGGCTGGAAGAGCTCAGCTGGCCACAGTTAGACTAAGCATGATGTTTCTTACTCTGCAGTTGTGTTTGTTGAGATACCACTTACAGGCTCTCTCTCAGAACTGAAATCACAAAATAACAAAAACATCTCAAACCATAAAAATCAATCCACAATATCAGCTCTTGGGTATGAATTAAGAGGCATCCAAACTTTTAACGATTCTATGTGTGTGTCAGTCACTTGGTTGTGTCAGACTCTTTGTGATCCTGTGGACTGTAGCCTGCCAGGCTCCTCCATCCATGGGATTTTCCAGGCAAGAATACCGGAATGGGTTGCCACTTCCTTCTCCAGGGAATCTTCCCACCCCAGGGACTGAATCCAGGTCTCCCGCTTTGCAGGCAGACTCTCTACCAACTGAGCCATCAGGGAAGCTCATCTATAGGTAATAAGACAAATTATTAGTGATAAACTTTTTTTGGTGCTTAGCTTGTTAGCTTACTGTCAGCATATAATAAGATTGTTGGGGAACGGAAGAAGACTGGTGAATTTTTTGGTGACACTGAGGATAAAGTATTATGGGTGGGACACAGTGACATTAGGAAGCTGCACAGTTGCCATATCAGTGGACAGAGGTAGCACTGAGGTAGTTATTAGGAAGGAATGTGTGGGATGGGATGAGATGAAAAGGACCTTGTGAGACAGGAAAAATTTACTGTGGGAGGGAAGAATGTAAAACACTCTCTGCACATACACAAACATACGTGTGTGTGTGTGTGTGTGTGTGTGTGTATGTGTATGCATGTAGATACACATATATCTTTCCTTCTCTCCCACCTTAGGCTGGCCCTAGCTATTCAACCAGTGTGGTCTTTGGTAGAATTTTAAAAAAATTTTTATGTAGAAAATGCATATTATTTGTAGAAAATAATAATTTTATGATCCAGGGATATTTTAACAAATTTCATCCAAATGTTCTTTGTTTATATTTGCATAATTGGGATTATAAGATTTTTAAGAATCTGAATATATGTTTCGACTATTAAAAAAAAGCATTAAATATTAAATATTCCCTTCTTAAGACAGGGAATTATGATTATCTTTTTTTTAACTTTTAAAATTTATATAGTTAGTTATTTTTGACTGTGCTAGGTTTTTGTTGCTGCAACAGCTTTTCTCTAATTTCAGTGAGAGGGGGCTACTCTCTAGTTGCGGTGCATAGACTTCTTCTTGCAGTGGCTTCTCTTATGGCAGAGCCGCTCTAGGGCATACAGCTTTCAGTCTCCCAGACTCCAGCGCACAGGCTCAGTAGCTGTGGTGCATAGGCTTAGTTATTCCGTGGCATGTGGGATCTTCTGGACCAGAGATCAAACCCGTGTCTCCTTCCTGGCACGTGGATTCTTTACCACTGAGCTACCAGGAAAGCCCTATGATTATCTTGAATGCTGTTTTTTCCCATGTGATAAAAGCTAGGTCCCATAGCTTCCTCTCTCTCTTGAACTGTTGCCCTTTGGTCATGGTTTACCATTTGCTTTGCTTTACTTTTAGCTGTTATTCAGAAGTCCTTCTCCTCTCACCTCCCATAAAAAAATGGGATGAGGTAATTTAACCTGAACAGCTGCTCCCTTGTGTTCCTAATGTTTTACTCTCTTCCTTCATAGTTAAACCCCTAACTCATCCCCTTTCTGTGTAACATAGCATGATTGCTGTTTGTTGGAATCTTTAGTGTAAGGCCAACCTTAGTAACTCAAACAATTGACACGGACTAAACTGTCTTGTTTAGCCCACCCTGTAAATCGCTTTCCTAGTTTTTAGCCCTTGGGGGTAGAAGTGGGGAAGGGATAGGGGGCGCTGCTTGCTTATCCTAAGGGCTTTTTATTTTACTGTGGTGGTGTTGGAGAAGACTCTTGCGAGTCCCTTGGACTGCAAGAAGATCCAACCAGTCCATCCTAAAGGAGGTCAGTCCTGAGTGTTCATTAGAAGGACTGATGTTGAAGCTGAAACTCCAATACTTTGGCTACCTGATGCGAAGAACTGACTCATCTGAAAAGACCCTGATGCTGGGAAAGATTGAGGGCAGGAGGAGAAGGGGATGACAGAGGATAAGATGGTTGGATGGCATCATCAACTCAATGGAGATAAGTTTGAGTGAACTCCAGGAGTTGGTGATGGACAAGGAGGCCTGGCATGCTGCGGTCCATGGGGTCACGAAGAGTCGGACACGACTGAGCGACTGAACTGAACATTGACTTGTAACATTATATAAATTTCACATGTTCAACACTTTATTTAGACTTCTATATCCACTATAGCATGTTCACCACCAAAAATTTAGTGTCCATCTGTTACCATAGTTGAGCCCCTTTACTCATTTTGCCCAGGGCTTTTTACCCAACACTAGACTTCCAGAAAGACTGCTCGTGTTTCTGGAAAAAAAGAGTATTTCCCTGTCTGGGCCCATCCCTTTTACATCAAAATTGCTTTATGAGCCTTCCTAGACCAATCTGTCTATTGTCTTCTGGGCTCTACCAGGATATCATCAACATGCCTTTCACTCCCAGTTCTGGGCCTCTAGCTCCTGGTCCAATCTACCAACCAGAGCCGACCACCTCCACCAGCGATTCCAGGCTCCAAGTTCATTCTGCCATGCCCTTGCTGTCAGGGTTCTCACAGTAGTGAGCTGAGCGACCCCAGCTTCTCCCTCTATTCAGTCACCTCACTCCAGTTCCCAGGAGGGCATTTCTACTCCCACGTCTTCTCTGAAAAGCCTCCTTGTTGCTGTGTACCTTGTCCCTGTCCTTGAAATATCTAAGTCACAGCAGGAAGGGTTATTTTTTCATGAATCACACTGTTCATGCACTCATTTTAGCATATTAGAAAGTTAATCAAATGAATATAGTAAAGTTGCAGGATATAAAATCAACACACAGAAATCCTTTGCATTCCTATACACTAATAATGAGAAAACAGAAGGAGAAATTAAGGAAACAACTCCATTCACCATTGAAACGAAAAGAATAAAATACTTAGGAATATATCTACCTACAGAAACAAATGACCTATGTATAGAAAACTATGAAACACTGGTGAAAGAAATCAAAGAGGACACTAATAGATGGAGAAATATACCGTGTTCATGGATCAGAAGAATCAATATAGTGAAAATGAGTATACTACCCAAAGCAATCTATAGATTCAATGCAATCCCTAAAGCTACCAAGGGTATTTTTCACAGAGGTAGAACAAATGACTTCACAATTTGTATGAAAATACAAAAAACCTCGAATAGCCAAAGTAACCTTGAGAAAGAAGAATGGAACTGGAGGAATCAACCTGCCTGACTTCAGGTTCCACTACAAAGCCACAGTCATCAAGACAGTATGGTACTGGCACAAAGACAGAAATATAGATCAATGGAACAAAACAGAAAGCCCGGAGATAAATCCATGCACCTATGGACACCTTATCTTTGACAAGGGAGGCAAGAATATACAATGGAGAAAAGACAATCTTTAACAAGTGGTCCTGGGAAAACTGATCAACCACCTGTAAAAGAATGAAACAAGAACACTTTCTAACACCATACACAAAAATAAACTCAAAATGGATTAAAGATCTCAACATAAGACCAGAAACTATAAAACTCCTAGAGGAGAACATAGGCAAAACACTCTCTGACATACATCACAGCAGGATCCTCTATGACCCACCTCCCAGAATATTGGAAATAAAAGCAAAAATAAACAAATGGGACCTAATTAAACTTAAAAGCTTCTGCACATCAAAGGAAACTATTAGCAAGGTGAAAAGACAGCCTTCAGAATGGGAGAAAATAATAGCAAATGAAGCAACCGACAAACAACTAATCTCAAAAATATACAAGCAACTCCTACAGCTCAACTCCAGAAAAATAAATGACCCAATCAAAAAATGGGCCAAAGATCTAAATAGACATTTCTCCAAAGAAGACATACAGATGGTTAACAAACACATGAAAAGATGCTCAACATCACTCATTATCAGAGAAATGCAAATCAAAACCACTATGAGGTACCATTTCACACCAGTCAGAATGGCTGCGATCCAAAAGTCTACAAATAATAAATGCTGGAGAGGGTGTGGAGAAAAGGGAACCCTCTTACACTGTTGGTGGGAATGCGGACTGGTGCAGCCACTATGGAGAACAGTGTGGAGATTCCTTAAAAAACTGGAAATAGAACTGCCTTATGATCCAGCAATCCCACTGCTGGGCATACACACTGAGGAAACCAGAAGGGAAAGAGACACGTGTACCCCAATGTTCATCGCAGCACTGTTTATAATAGCCAGGACATGGAAGCAACCTAGATGTCCATCAGCAGATGAATGGATAAGAAAGCTATGGTACATATACACAATGGAGTATTACTCAGCCATTAAAAAGAATACATTTGAATCCGTTCTAATGAGGTGGATGAAACTGGAGCCTATTATACAGAGTGAAGTAAGCCAGAAGGAAAAACACCAATACAGTATACTAACGCATATATATGGAATTTAGAAAGATGGTAACGATAACCCTGTATACGAGACAGCAAAAGAGACACTGATATATAGAACAGTCTTATGGACTCTGTGGGAGAGGGAGAGGGTGGGAAGATTTGGGAGAATGGCATTGAAACATGTAAAATATCATGTATGAAACGAGATGCCAGCCCAGGTTCAATGCACAATACTGGATGCTTGGGGCTGGTGCACTGGGACGACCCAGAGGGATGGTATGGGGAGGGAGGAGGGAGGAGGGTTCAGGATGGGGAACACATGTATACCTGTGGTGGATTCATTTTGATATTTGGCAAAACTAATACAATTATGTAAAGTTTAAAAATAAAATAAAATTAATTAAAAAAAAATTAAATGCTTCTGCACATCAAAGGAAACTATAAGTAAGGTGAAAAGACAGCCTTCAGAATGGGAGAAAATAATAGCAAATGAAGCAACTGACAAAGAATTAATCTCAAAAATATACAAGCAACTCTTGCAGCTCAATTCCAGAAAAATAAATGACCCAATCAAAAAATGGACCAAAGAACTAAACAGACATTTCTCCAAAGAAGACATACAGATGGCTAACAAACACATGAAAAGATGCTCAACATCACTTGTTATCAGAGAAATGCACATCAAACCCACAATGAGGTACCATTTCAAGCCAGTCAGAATGGCTGCTTGGAAAGAAGTCTATAAGCAATAAATGCTGGAGAGGGTGTGGAGAAAAAGGAACCCTCTTACACTGTTGGTGAGAATGCAAACTAGTACAGCCACTATGGAGAACACTGTGGAAATTCCTTAAAAAACTGGAAATAGAACTGCCATACGACCCAGCAATCCCACTGCTGGGCCTACACACTGAGGAAACCAGAACTGAAAGAGACACGTGTACCCCAATGTTCATCGCAGCACTATTTGTAATAGCCAGGACATGGAAGCAACCTAGATGTCCATCAGCAGACGAATGGATAAGAAAGCTGTGGTACATATACACAATGGAGTATTCAGATCAGATAGGATCAGTCACTCAGTTGTGTCCGACTCTTTGTGATCCCATGAATCACAGCACGCCAGGCCTCCCTGTCCATCACCAACTCCCAGAGTTCACTCAGACTCACGTCCATCGAGTCAGTGATGCCATCCAGCCATCTCATCCTCTGTTGTCCCCTTCTCCTCCTGCCCCCAATCCCTCCCAGCATCAGAGTCTTTTCCAACGAGTCAACTCAGCCATTAAAAAGAACACATTTGAATCAGTTCTAATGAGGTGGATAAAACTGGAGACTATCATACAGAGTGAAGTAAGCCAGAAAGAAAAACACCAATACAGTATACTAACACATATATATGGAATTTAGAAAGATGGTAACGATAACCCTGTATGTGAGACAGCAAAAGAGACACAGATGTATAGAACAGTCTTTTGGACTCTGTAGGAGAGGGCGAGGGTGGGATGATTTGGGAGAATGGCATTGAAACATGTATAATATCAAATGTGAAACGAATCACCAGTCCAGGTTTGATGCATGATACAGGATGCTCGGGGCTGGTGCACTGGGATGACCCAGAGGGATGGTACGGGGAGGGAGGTGGTGGGGGCGAGGGGGGGTGGTGTTCAGGATGGGGAACACATCTACACTTGGGGCAGTTTTATGTTGATGTATGGCAAAACCAATACAATATTGTAAATATTGTAAAGTAACTAGCCTCCAATTAAAATAAATAAATTTATATTAAAAGAAAAAGAAATACAACAACAAAAAAAAGGAAGTTAATCACCTTTTCTTCAAAAAAGAGAAATTTCATATGGTTCAATCTGTTAATAGTAAATGTCATGAACAGGAAAAAAAAAATAAATTAGTCATAATCTATTCATACTCTGGCATAATACTCTGGAAGGGAGAATGAACGAGCCAGAGCTGTCACAGATAAAACTCACAAATATATTGTTGAAGAAAAAAGCATGCTGCAGATGAATACACATAGTATATCATGAGTACAAAGCTAGGCACAACAATGCTCTATATTTCTTAGGGATTTATACACACACACACAGATGCACACATCATCATATGCTATGGTAGTATCATTTTTTAAATGGAGAGAATTTCCAGAATATTCTTTTTAAAAAGACGAAAAATGCATAGTAGCTTTCAGTAATATTAGTGGGTAAGGACATGGGCTTTGGAGTCAGACAGACCTGGATTCAAATGTATGTTGTACTCCTTATTGCTATGAGACATGGGCAAGTCATAATTTCTCTGAACCTTGGCTCCTTCCTCTGCAAAATGGAGATAATGCCAGTTCCTGCTTCATCCTATTGTTAGGAGGATTAAATGAGATGAAGAATGTAAACTACCTGGCACAAAAACAACAGATGGCTGGTGGGAGGATGGGGTAGAAATGATAGTAATACTAATACTTCCTCTAAAATATATAAAATTTTAACTCTTAGTTATCTGTAAAGGGGATTTATCTAAATGATTTACTTCTTAAGCAATCTGCTGCTAAGTTACTTCAGTCGTGTCTGACTCTGTGTGACCCCATAGACGGCAGCCCACCAGGCTTCCCTGTCCCTGGGATTCTCTAGGCAAGAACACTGGAGTGGGTTGCCATTTCCTTCTCCAATGCATAAAAGTGAAAAGTGAAAGTGAAGTTGCTCAGTCGTGTCCAACCCTCAGCGACCCCATGGACTGCAGCCCTCCAGGCTCCTCCGTCCATGGGATTTTCCAGGCAAGAGTACTGGAGTGGGGTGCCATTGCCTTCTCCGTCTTAAGCAATCTAGATAGCTAATATTTTATCTTAATAGACTTATTATACCAAGAACTGGGAGTAGAAAGGTGCATAAGACACAGTGTCTATCCTCCAGCAGAGGTTTTGTCAGTGATGCCTGTCAGGGCCCCATTTGTGTTTAACAAAGATGCTACAGTCACCAAAAAGTTAAAATAGAAGTGGAAGTATAAATAAATGCTTCAAACTCACTTGCCCTCTCTTAAGCAAGAATGCTTCAAAGTAAAGGGCCATTGGGGAATTTAGATTTATGATGTAGTTTTTACAAGTTGTATAACTTCAAATAGCATCCTGTAAGTCCCCAAGCAGTAAATTGGGAGCCATTTGACAGGTTTATCATTTGCCTTTTCTCATTCTTCAGAAAACTCCATGGATGCACTGTCTTCACTTATGTAAGCCTTTGTATCTATGCTTTTGAACACTTGCCTTTGTTAGTTAAAAATAACCCGGATTGTTCACAGTTCTCTTTTTTTGTTCTGATGTGTCTTTAAATGCAGCTGCATGCAGTTTCACAGCAAACAGTTTAATTGTGAGCTTAAAGAACTCACTTCCAAAATTAAAATTTGGAAATGGTGCATTTTGTGTAACTCATGTTCAAGATGGAAAAACACTGGTTACTAATTTTTACTTTTTATTAATGCCAGAAATGGACTTTATACTAATTTCCTTTTTGTTGATAAAGGAACAAAAAGAGAGAGAGAGAGATTAGACTGGCCCATCTCTTCTGGTAAAGCGGTATTAGGTAATTTGGATCTACCTCCTTGTTGAGGGCAATTAGAAAGTTGGACAAAATATTAATATTAAAGATATACGCTTGAAACTACTTGGGAGATAAGAAGATAGTAAAAGAACTACCAGGTCAAGATCTGGGGAAATTTGATGGCCCAGTTACTTTCTCTTGGATGAGTTTAATGATTCCTGACGGAGTTACTAAGAAAAATAAGCAGTTCTTCTGATACCCTCATGGTGCTAGGAGGATAGGAACTGGAGTCTGGAACCAGCCACAGAGGAAGGCCAGGTGAACCTCCTCACTTTAGGTTAGGACCCTTAGGGGCTGTGCCCTAGGAATAAGGTCAAATCAATAGACAGGCTCTGTAAGGGCTGCAATTCAACTTTGAAATATCTCCATTCCTAAAATTGGACTGAAGAAATCCTATACTGATTGCTGGACAAGAAAACAGTAAAACCAAATACTCTCTGAAAGAAGATATCATTTTTAAAAAAAAGTCTTCAAATTATTCCTATAATCACAAATAACTAGGTATATGAGACAACAGAAATAGAACTTATAGAAAAAATATATATTAGAAATAGGGAATACTTATCCTGATTTACTCCAGATACTGGAATGATCAGACACAGACTATAAAAGAACTTTCCTTATTATTTTCAAGGAAACAGAAGAAAAGATTAAAAGAAAACTGGAAACTGACAGAAAACTGGAAACACTAAAAAAAAAAAAAAAGGAAATTCTAGTAATGATAAATACATAACAGAAATCAGGAATTTATTCAATGGGTATAAGAGATGATAGACACAGATTAAGTGAATTACAAAGAAGGTCAAAGAAAATATCCAAATTAAACACAAGGAATGAAAAATAGGAAACAAAGATTAAGAGACAAAGAGGAGACACTGAGACAATCTAACATGTAGGTAATTGGAGTTCCAAGAGGAAAAGAAAGAAAATAGGCCAGAAGAACTTTTTAAAGAAATGATGACTGAGGATGTTCCAAAACTGATGATAGATATCAAGCCACAGATTCAAGAAGCCCTTCTGGATTCCAAGGAAGATAAATTAAAAAAAAAAAAACAACACTCATAATATCACCACAGAGTCTAAAAACATTAAGAGGACAATAAAGACATATTATGAGCAACTTGATGCCAATAAATTAAATAATTTAGATGAAAAGGACACAACTGAAAATCTCAGTGTCTATTAAAGAAGTTATATCTCTTAAAATAAGCCAACCCACAAAGAAAACTCTAAGCACATTTATGGTTTCATTGGTGAAATTTATCAAACATGAAAAAAGAAAGTACCAATCTTAAACAAATTCTTCCAGAAAACAGAAAAAAGGCTTTAATAGGCTAGCATAACACACACATGAAAATCTGACAAAGGCATTCCAAAAAAAAGTAAACTATTAACCCTCCTGAAGAGGGCTTCCAACAACCTTTAATAAAATACTAACAAATCAAATCTAACAATACCTAAAAAAGAAAGTGATCAACCAAAGGCTTATTCTATAAGGCTGATTTAATGTTTGGAAATCAATCAGTGCAATGCATCAGATTAATAAAAGAAAGGAGAAAAATCATCAGTTCAACAAAAAGCATCCAACAAAAATGCAACTCCAAATCAAGATAAAAACTCTCAGCAAATTTGGGCTGGATAAGAACTTTCCTTAGTCTGGTAAAAGGCACCTACAAAAACCCTGTCACTGTCATACTTAATGGTAGCATCAAACTTAATGGATGCTTTTCCGCTGAAGATTGGATCAAAGCTAGGATGTCTGCTCTTAGCAATCCTCTCTAACACTGTACTGGAAGTCCTAGCCAGGGTAATAGAATGAAAAAAAGAAATGAGAGGCTTACATATCAGAAAAGAAGTACACTATTTCTATTCACAAATAATATGATTGCTTACATAGAAATTTCTATGGATTCTACAAAACTAATAGAACTGGTAAGTGAGTTTGGAGAATCTGAAGGCCACAAAGCAAACAGACAAAAATAACTGTACTTTCATATATTAATATCAAACAACTATAAAATTTTTAAAAATTAAATACTGTCAAAAATATGCTACTTTCAATATAAATTGAACAGAAAACATGTAAAACCTCTACACTGAAAACTACAAAATAATGCCAAGAATTAAGAGATACAGACCATGTTCACTATGGAGCCACAGGAGGAATCAATACTGTTGTCAATTCTGAGCTAGAGATTCAAAGCAATTCTAATCAGAATTTTCAGGAAAAACATTTTATGCAAACTGACAAGTTTATGCTTAAATTCACATGGGAATATAAAGGACCTAGAATATATAAAACAATCCTGAAAAAGAACAAGTTGGAGGGTTTACAGTACCTGACTCCAAGAATTACAAAAAGTACCAGTAATCAAAGCTGTGTGGCACTGGCAGAGGACACACAATTAAACCAATGAAATAGTACAGAGCCTAGAAACAGAGCCCCCGCCCACCATACACTCATTCAATTTATTTGACAAAGGCAAGAAAGCAATCTGTGCATAGTTGGCTATGGCCCCAGCTGCTACCCTTCTAGATCTACTACCATGTTCTTGCAAAGTCCAAGCTTACCTTTCACTAACGATCTTTCACTTACCTTTCGCCAACGATTCAGCACAGTGTGGTTAGTAATACTGGCCCATTCCTCTAACAAGGTAACTTTGGTGTAAGGAGTCCCCATAGGCCTGGCCAAAACTTGCTTAGAATAGCACTGCAGTTCAAGATCCTTTTCAGCCAATCATCCTTTTCCCTCCTTTCCTTTTACCAACCAAAAGCTCTTCACATCCTTTCTCTGGCCTCTCTCCCCTTTCTCCTTCACAGGCATTCTCCTCAACAAGTATCTAGTACATCTACTCCTTTCTTGGCATACAGATCTCAGAGGACTCTAAACTAACATAGGTGACGGGACTGAACTAAGAACACAAGTGACAGGATGGAGTTGTTGACTGGCTTATTCATTACCTGGTAGGCAAAGAGGAATGTCATTCTAGTGGTACGTGGGGCATGGATAGTCCCTGGCACAGGGCAGTGGCCAAACTGCTAAAGATTTTACCAGTGGTGACCTGAAAAAACCATTTGGTGGGTTTTGCTGGAGAGGTGATTGCCCTTGCCTGGGTGATGATTCAGGCATCTCAATGAACTGGGGAGAACAACATCTAAAAAGACAGTGGGATTGGTTGGTTACTGTCAAGCTGCTATGATGCTCTACACAGGAAGGATGAGAAACTGAGGGCTGTTAATAAGCCATTAAAGTCTATGGGTAAGATATTAGTTTGGTAGTTTACAAAAAGGCCCTTATTTCTAACTGTGGAAGAGCAGATACAACTGAGTAGCCGACTGAAGATCTGTTTATTAGAGTCACAGAGTTCTAAAGACATTTAAATGCTCAGATGGAGGTCTGCTATACTAAGGTTAAGAAAATTTGCATGAGGGCGTGTGAACAGAGTGGCCGTGGTGGCAGAAATGAATCCCATGAAATAGGCTTCCACTTACCAAGGCCAATAAAGCCATTTCTGCCTCTTGAATGTCCGATGTGTGAGCAGCCAATCTAATTCTAAAATTTATATAGAAATACAAAAGGCCAAGAATAGTAAAGATTATCTTAAATAAAAACAATAAGGCAGAAGGGCTTGATTTCTTGGATATCAACACTTTTTATAATAACCATTAGAAAAGCCGTGATATTGGTATAAGGATAGACCAGTAGAAGAGAATAAAGTCTATAAATAGACTCATGTATTTGCATCTATCATTGTACATCATCTGTTATCATTATATGGTCATATCATATAATCATATATCAATATAAATACCTGTATATATTTATTTTTTGTCTGTGTTTATGTATTTTTAATAAATTGGCCCTGTAAAGCAATGGGGAGATGGCAGTCTTTTCAATAAATGGTGTGCTAAAACTTTATTCCATATTTTTATAAAAACTAAATGAAACTTAACCTCCTATGGATCACAAAGATCACTTTTTAGATGGATTATAGAGCTAATTATGAAAGGTAAAATAACAAAGCCTCTAGAAAACAACATAGGAAAATCATACAACTTGGCACAGGAAAATACTTCTTAACCACGGCATAAAAAGCACTAACCATAAAGAGATTGATAAAATGAACTACATTAAATTAGTAACTTATTTTCAAAGAGCACCATTAAATTGAGAAGACAAGCCACAGAGGAGAAGATATGCCTAATAAAAACATGGAAAGATACTCAACTTCATTAATAATCAAGAAAAAGAAAACTTAAACCATTACAAGACACTGCCACAAACCCATTAGAATAGCTAAAATTAAACAGAGTAATACCCGAAGCTGGCAAGGATAAAGAGCAACAGGAATTCTCAGACTGCTGGTAGGAGTATGAGTTGGTACAACTTCTTTGGGAAATCATATGGCATTACTGGGCTTCCCTAATAGCTCAGCTGTTAAAAGAATCTGTTTGCAATGCAGGAGACCCCGGTTCAATTTCTGGGTCAGGAAGATCTGCTGGAAAAGGGATAGGCTACCCACTCCAGTATTCACAGGCTTCCCTTGTGACTCAGTTGGTAAAGAATCCACCTGCAATGTAGGAGACCTGGGTTTAATTCCTGGGTTGGGAAGATTCCCTGGAGAAGGGAAAGGCTACCCACTCCAGTATTCTGGCCTGGAGAATTCCATGGACAGTATAGTCCATTGGGTCACAAAGAGTCAGACACTAATGAGCGACTTTGACTTTCACTTTCATGGCATTACTACTAAAGCTGAAGATATGCATATCCTATGAATTAGCAATTCCACTCCCAGGTATTTACTTAACAGAAATGCCTGCACATGAACAAGAAACATATGTAAAAATGTTCACAACAGTATTACTTCTAAAAGCTTCAAAGTGAAAGTCGCTCAGGTATCTGACTCTTTGCGACCCCATGGACTACAGCCCACCAGGCTTCTCTGTCCATGGTATTCTTCACTGGAGTGGGTTGCCATTCCCTTCTCCAGGGGATCTTCCTGATCCAGGGATCAAACCCAGCTCTCCTACATTGAAGGCAGCTCTCCTACATTGCAAGCCTAAGACATAAAAGCTTCAAACTGCAAGCTAAAATATCCATCAACAGTCCAGTAGATAAACTGTGGTCTATTTATACCATAGATCACCACTAGCAATGAAAATAAACAAAGCAGTTTACATATAGTAAAATAGCTGATTTCACAAATAAAAATTTAAGTAGGAGAACCATACTAAAAAAGTACATATTAAAGATTCCATTTATATAGTTTAACATATAGGCAAAATTAACATGCTTAGGTAGTATAAGTCTATGCAGAAGCAAGGAAATGATTACCATAAATTAGGACTGGAGTGGAGGGAAGGGGTGATAATTAGGAAGGGTGTGAGAGAAGCTTTCTGGAGTACCAACAATATTCTGTTTCTTGACCTGGATGGTGGTTACATTGGTATTCACAATGTAGTAAGATTACTGAGCTGAAAATTTTATGCACTTTTCTGTATGCATGTTTTGCAATAAAAAAGATCAAACAAACAAACAAACAAACAAAAGGAATGGTCTGGTCTTTGACATCAAGATGAAAGGTTTAGTATTTGCTTAGTATGCTCTTGAGTTATTTTATTGACAACTCTAAGTAGTTCAATTGAATTATTCAGATTTTTTTTTACTGAGACCCTAAGCCAGACATTTCTGATATGGCTGGTTAAGGGTAAAAAAACAAAAAAACAAAAAAAAACAAAACTGTTTATTGCCAAAGAGTTGCAGAAAATTAACCAATCCAGCAATCAAACCTAAAAATATGGCTTCATTTTAATATGCTCCAAAAAAACAAAATTAATAGAATCACACATAGTATTATACTTATTTTTTGAACTGAGTGTCTTCAAAAGAAAATGGATTCCTGCCAACAAAGTAAATGAGGCAGAAGAGATAACCGAGACATGAAAGGGATAGATAAAAAAGTCTAATTCCCCAAAGCCGCCCTCCTTGCTTCAGCTTTGTTTTGAATTACAAACCTTCATGGCAGAATTATCTTTGGCAGAATCCTTAGAAGAAGATTTCTAGATCTGAAAGATACAGGGTAGCTGCGCATGTTAAAATGGGAATAGAGCAGAGATTCTGCAGGTATAACAGGATAGAAAGAAGAAACTGCATAATAAGCTGAGGTAGAAAGAAAATCAAGTATTGCCTCCGTAGTGCCTAGTATTGCCTTAAAGATTCATCTGCATGATCTGACAATCCAGGAGAGCCTACTGGAGGGCACTTAAGAGAAAAGGAGCTCAAACTAGCATTATGGTACTCTGGAAGAGAAGAACTTTAACTGGAAGTTTAATCATGGCATTAAGATACAAAGGAGATAGGTCAACCTTCCTTAGAGATATAACTCTTCCATCTCACAATACAGTCAAACCCAACTCTGAATAAATCTAGCTGTCTCTTTCTGACAACTGTCTTCCAATTGCTGGGGGGAAAAAAAATCACATATTGCAGACTACAGCCACTATATATTCACAGCCACCAATCTCAACCATGTTTTAAATGTTGTATGACAATTTCCTATTTCCCTGGAAAGTTCTCTCTCTCATTTTTCACAATGACTACTTCAAACCTTCTCTACTTTTCTTAACACTGTTGTCACTTCTGCTCCCCTCTCACCATGAATAGTGTTGTCACCTACTTTGAAGAGAAAACAGATGTCATTAGAAGGAAACCAAAAATTTTTGGCACCAGATCTTCAAATCCTTTTACATGCATTCTTTTCTCCTTCCTGCAGGCAAGGTTTCCTTTTAAAATGTAAGATAAATCCTTTTCTCCAACCATGTTAGTAATCCTTTCCCTGCCTTATGTCCCAAACTGCATTACTTATCATCCCTATGCTCTTCCTCTTAATGGTCCTTATATCAGTAGGCCAGGACCCTGGAAACTATCCTTGACTCCTTCCTCTCCAATTACCAAATCCAGTGTATTCCACATCCTACATATGTCCTGAATTTATCACATTATCTGTCTCTTCTGTCACCATCATCCCCAATTATTACCTGTTATTGACTGTACCTGCCTGACTGGTCTCTTGACTTCCAAATGTATTTCTAACTCATATACCACTTTGCAGTTGCCAATTATGTTTTCAAAATGCTATTCTGATGTCAGTCAGTTCAGTCGCTCAATCAAGTCCAACTCTTTGCGACCCCACGAACTGCAGCACGCCAGGCTTCCCTGTGCGTCTGATGTTACTTCCTCAATTTTACTGCCCACAAAATGTAATGCAAGCTCCATAATATGGTTCCTAATACCTCACAGTTTGCTCTTGCTAACCTAATTTATTTCTATTTATTTCACTCCTTCATGTCTTGCACCAAGCATTTCCAGATAAGCATGCACCCATTTCCTTTGCCTGGTAGACTGTCCACTCTCACCAACATTCACCTGCCTTGGCCACTTCAAACTGTAAATATCATTTCCTTTTAAAGGCCTTTCCTGACTTCCCAGACTAGGTTTGGTCTCTGTGCTATGAGCTTCCCTAACATAACATTCATTGTTCTTTGTTAATTCAACTTTATGCTCAGAAAGTAGGGCTCTGTCTATTCACTGTTGTTCCCCAATACCCAGCAGAGTAACTTCAGGCATCAAAAATTTTTGTTGAATAAACAGAAATATAATAAATGTAAAAAGAAAAAGAAAAGAAAACCATCCAACCATTAATGACAGATGTACTCATTTATCTGGTTTGGTCTAGATTAAAAGTTGCCATAGATTTTGTTTTTTTTTAGCTTCCCTGGTGGCTCAGATGGTAAAGAATCTGCCTGCAATGCAGAAGACCCAGGTTTGATCCCTGAGTCTGGAAGATCTCCTGGAGGATAGCATGGCAATCCACTCCAGTATTCTTGCCTAGAGAATCGCATGGACAAAGGAGCCTCACGGGCTACAGTCCATGGGGCTGCAAGAGTCAGACATGACTGAGTGACTAAGACACACACACAGATTTTTTTTTAAGTTAAAAGTGTAACATTCATGGCTTTCATAGGTAAGAATGAACTAGACACTTTTAAGTAATACTGGAAGCTGTTACAACAGAAGACAGATTGTGATTTGATGACTCTTGTGTCTTTTATATTGTTTCCAGGCCAGAAAGGTGTAATTTTATTACTCCGGGAGACATCAATAGCCTTTATCAAAAGAGCAGTATTGAAACAGCTAGCCTAAAGGCAGGCTAGATAAATTACAAATTTTTCAGGAAGTCTTTGAATAGTGCACACTCACACAAGAAACATGTTTACATAGCCTATAATGTATTCAAAATCATTACTACTAAACAAATTTATTATAGGAAAAAGAAGTATAAATATCCTGAGAAAAATGACTTCAATACATGCTCAGTAGGGTTTAAATTTTTTTTCCTAAAGAAAAAGAGTCAGGGCAGCTGGCCTTACAATAATGAGAAAAAGGTATTGATAACTAGTCTGCAAAAAAAAAAAAGTGCCTGAAATGTTCATTCAAGGCTGGTATTCATTCTTTATTCAGAGCCTGGTTGTCAGGCTTGAAAAGCAACAGAGATTACTGATGCATTCTACAGCCAAGTCATGGAGAACATAAATAAATTTGTTCTTCGTACAGCAATGAATAAAGGGAGGAAAAGACTTATTCTTTGTATTACAAGGGTTCTATGCCTTCTGTTTGGCTTCAGTAAGACGACCTCTGTTAATTACAGTCATATGACACACTTTAGAAATATAGTAATTTGATATTTCATTTTCATTATTTCAATATAGCAAAACCGTCTTTCAATTCTGATACTGCATGATTAACATCTTGCATAATTTTATTTGCATTTTTTAAAGTAGGTAACACAGTGATCATGAATTCTGAAAGGAATTTACTGAATTACTTAGGAGCATTAATTAATTTACTCTTGTTTCAGTTTAGAGAGGTAGTTAAAAAAAAAATCTGGAGTCAATATAAAGGCAGTAGAGTGAAAAATAAACTAAAAAAAAACCCAGCAGCAGCATGTTTACTAAAAAGTCAAAGTCAAAGCTACATTTTGAAAGTCACTCATGAGAATTCCCATTAAATGAAAACACTTGATCTATTTTGCTCTCTGCCTTAACAAATTACTTCAGGAATATTAATAACTTTCACCTTTTGGCCAAAAGAGTTGATTCTATGCTTTCCATTTCTTAAATTACACACACACACACACACACACACACACACACACACAGAGTTTTAATGAAGTTAGGACTAGTTCTGTGTCAATTCTGTTACTGAGATTAGTGGGGGAAAATTTTTAATGTAGGCATACTGTCTAAGAAGATATGACTTTAAGAGCCTTAGTGGACAGAACAAAAAAGGAGATATTTCTGAACCCATTTATAAGAAGAGATACTGTGAGTTGCCTTTTAACACAAGGCCCCTGCTGTCTTGTGAGTAACCTATTTGGCAAGCTCAAATAGTTGATAACTGTGATGCAAAATGGCTTAAGAATCACTTGAAGACAGCCTATAAGAGAATTAAGAGAAACTAAAAAGAAATATGAACTGTAGATATTGCGATTGAGAGTTCATGAAAATAGATGTGGGACTGCTGTTGAAGAAAGGGTAGGGCTTTTTAAAAGTGGAAGTAAAAGGTAGAGTTTCAAATTTTACAGAATGGAACTGAAATGAAAATTTTTCATATCTTTGCTACGAGCCCATGGACTGTAGCCTATCAGGCTCCTCTGTCCATGAGATTTCCCAAGTAAGAATACTGGAGTGGGTTGCCATTTCTTTCTCCAGGGAATCTTCCCAACCCAAGGATGGAACTCAGATCCACTGTATCTCCTACTTGGCAGGTGGATTCTTTATCACTGAGCCACACACATTTATAACATGGAAGTGCTTCAGAAGTCATCTCATCTGCCCAAATAGATTATAAATTATGAAAAGTAGTAGTTATAGCTTATAGATCAGCAGCTTACAGATAAATATCTCTTACTTAGAAACAGTGATAGACATACTTCCTTTCTTTCCACAATGACTGAATTTCATTCAAAATTCTACTGCTGCTAAGTATTTTCTTCCTCCTCTTCTGTTCCACCATTATTATAAGGGGAAGGAACAGTGTTACAAAAAAAAGCCAGAGGGATTGACAGTTTCAAGGAGGTAAGAGTATATGCAGAATAGAAAGATCAAATAAATTAAGGACTAAACAGTGTTTACTGGATTTGGTAACATGGAGGTAAATGGGTGACTTCAACCATAACAAATGAAGCCACTTATTTCTCCATGATATATAATTCATTTTTTTTCTAATTCTAAGGTTATGCATGACCTTGTGGAATAGTAACATAATTCAGTAAGGGAAAAAAAAAGGTCATTACCCAGTAACTTTGATTCTTCTTAGGGTATTAAAATTAACTACTCAATGATTTGCTCCAAAGTCTCTAGTCTGAAAGGTTATTTTGATTTTAAAACAAATACTACATGTATGGCCTCTTCAGTCTGTGGGTACTTTCTGATCTTCTAGGAAAGTTCTGAAAAACAAAAAAAAATTATCATAAACTATTTATGACACATACTGCCAGGTTTTACAATAGATCTACTTCTATTATTAAGTATGGGATTGACATGTATGCACTGCTATATTTAAAACAGATAACCAAAAAGACCTATTGTATCGCACAGAGAATACTGCTCAATATTCTGTACTAACCTAAATGGGAAAAGAATTTGAAAAAGAATAGGTATGTATAACTGAATCACTTTGCTGTACACTTGAAACTAACATAACATTGCTGATCAACTATTCTTCAATATAAACTTAAAGTTAAAAAAAAAGAAAAAAATCTTCAACCATTTCCTTTTAAATCACTTTTAACTTCACCAACAACAGTATCATTCCCTTTTCAGTTATCTGGCCACAACTGAGCTTTACAAAAACTATTACTAGCTACTACCTTTTGACCATAAGCACATCTGTAAAGACAAACTTTAAACTGTGGCATGTTTTCTTGAGTTAAATTCAACACTATATAGGTTTGTAAGGTTGGAAAGAAACCTCAAATGGCTATCTAATCTCTTGTTCTAGGTCCAGGCAAATCTACCCAACAAAGCAAAGCAAATCGTTTTTTTATTAAACCCATCAAGAATTATTTTTTATTTCCTTACTGTACTGCTACAGGAAGACTTAGTTCATCTTTCCTCTTCTACAAGGATTAGAGATCATTAGTTAACTCCATAGATAACCCTCAAGTTAACAAGCTACCAATGACCTCATGTATCAGCTGCCTATTGCCACAATGCTATGTGAAATAATCCACAAAAATTATCCTTCAAAAATCCTTCAAATAAATCCTTCAAAAATTAGGTGTAAGACAATAAAGATTTATTTTTACTCATGAAATTATTTTTACTCATGAACAGTTCTGGGCTGGGCTAATTTTAGCTATGCTTGCTCATCTGTCTACAGTCAGCCAGCAGGTGAGCTTGCAACTGGCTGGTCTAAGTTGGCCTCATTGGGGATAGCTCTCTGCATGAGGTTTCTGAACTTCTAGCAGGCCATGCTGAACTTACTTTCACCATATTTGGCCAAAACAAGCTTCAGGGACACTCAGGTTCAAAGTGGGTGAGAACAGAACCCATTTCTTAATGGGTGAAACTGGGTAAGAAGGACCCCTCTACTGATGTGATATAGGCAAGGATAAAGATTCCAGTCATTTTCACAGTCAAATTACCAAAACATCATTTAGTCTTTTCTTCATACTAAATAATCTGATACGGATGCTATTTCTCCTCCATCCCTGAAACTGGACTGTGTAAATATTAACAACTAATTTTATCATTGCAAAGTGTAATTTCAAGAATGCTGTTGAACTGAAGTCAAGATGTGCTAAAATTAAAGAGCAAGTTCAGAGTTTAATTTATGAGCATAAGGAGTTGGAAAATATTGATTTTTTGACTTTAGGAAAAATGACATAAAAGCTACCTTAAGGAAATTATACAGCATAAGTAGCTTTTAAATTTTCCATTGACTGTTTAGAGCTTATATTATTTGATAAACTATCAGAAAGTTTTATTCAAAGAGGAAACACCCATGAACCTTTAAAATGAACCATTTATTAAATCAGACTGTTATTCTTAACAGTTATGTAAGTTACATGGTTTATGTCAGTGTATTTCACATGGAAATTTTTTAAACTCTTACCAGCAAGCAAAATTGTATCACACAATATATAAGTAGGAAGGGGATACTGCTAAACATTCAAATAAGGCAAGTATTTTAAAACAATAAAACAATAATTAAAAAAATTCAAGCATTCCTTTAAGAGAATTCAATACTACAAGCTAAATGTACTTTCTGAGTGTATTCATATAATCAAGGCAGTGTTTCTTCTTTTAAAACACCAGGAAATGGGATAAGGCTCATTAATAGATACAGCTGCCCGCAAGATTTTTAATCTCAGTTGCTTTCTTTAAATTAAAATTCACAAAGTGCACAATTAAGATATATCAAAAAACTGAATCTGCTACTCTAACAACAGCTGTCCATGCTTAATACTTAGTGGTTTATTTGACCAAATGATGTCTTTTCAGGGAAAAATAATAAAAGATAAGCCACTGTAAAACATTTAATTTGAAATGTGTGCTAATATTTTTCTTAAAAATCAAAAATTATGGAGGAAAAGGGTTATTTACCTTAAGGAAAAGAAAGCAAAACACTGGAATGACCAAACATTTTCAAAGAACAAGCACCACAAAGGACATTTGCATTCAGTTTTGTAATATTTATCAATGCATTTTTTCTTACTCCAACCAATCTACTTCATCAAATTCTGAATCATCTTCTGAATCACTGTATTCCACAGCAATACGACGGGACAGGATGGTGGCAACATCATTTTCAATGCGTTCATGTTTAGCTTCCTGTTCACGCTGCTCTTCGACTTTTCGTAGCTGAATACCTGATAGAGTAAATCCAAACGTTCATTGTAAACCAAAACACTAGATATTATTATTAGATATATTAGATTTTATTATTAGTAGTAGATATTATATTATTAGACATTATTAATGTAATAAAATCAAGTACACATAAGAAATACTAACAGGAAAGTAAAAAGCAAGACCTATTAAAAACAATTTGAAGGAATCATATTTAGAGAAACATTAATTCTTTTATTATGTTATTATCTGTGATAGTATTTGATGAAACTTACCACATATCCCAGAGGATGTCTATAGTTTATTTAGCCATAACAGTCTATTGTGCTTCCCTACTCACCGTCACCTAAAGTTAACCAGGTGATACATTTTTTTGTTTGTTATTTACCTCTATGGTCAAATAGTTAAACAATGTTGAGCATATTTTCTGTGGCTTTATTCTCCCCAGTACTTGACAGAAAGGCACTATTGTTCATTCTATACTGTTAGTGCCTGGCATATAGTATGACATGTTGCTCCTTTGTTACTAAGGTAGGAACCTAAATCCTTTTGAGGTACTAGTAAAGCAAGTGTCACTTATTCACCAAATGGACAGCCTTAACACTGAAGAAAATACCATTTTTAAAGTAGTTAATATACATATTAAGTATAATACAAAGAGTTTTAATTAAATTTTCCATAACATTTAAGTCTGATATTTAAAATTTCCCATTCATTACCTAAACATTTTAAGAATCCCTACTAAATATGAAGATAAAATGATTAATGTGATAAATTTTCTTGAAAATTACTTAAAATATAAACTGACCATAGCTCTACTTTCTAAAGGCTATTTGTGCAAAAAACATGATCATCTAAAATTTTACAAATGAAGAAAACATTACTGTCTCAAATATTCAGAAAGGTTCTCAATGCTACTATTGCTTTTAAAGGTTCTTGAGAATATTACCTTTTCGTATTGCTTCCAGAAGTACACTTCTGGCGTCACTGATTACTGGTAGGGTTGATGGATGACGCTTTGGCTCAGAAGCAGGTGTAACTTGTGATGGAGGAGATGGAGGCATTAATGGAACATGGGGACCTGGGGCAGTAGATGGAGTTGGATGTAGCCCAGAGGGAGGATGAGCAAGAGCTGCAACTGTGACAGGTGATGATGGTCGAATGCCAGGTGGAGGCAAAGGAGGTGGTGGTGGGGGTGGAGGCAGCCCCTGGACTTCTCCTTGTGGGAGTGGATGAACTGGTACAGTCTCACATACTGGGGCAGCTCTAGCTACTGGTGGAGAGGGCTGTACTAGAGGAGGTGCAATTGGAGGAGGAGCTGGGTGAAGAACTCCAGGGGCAATCTGAAGAGGAGCTGGAGGTGGTGGTACTGCTGGAGCTTGCAAAGCAGTGGTTGGAGGTGGAGGTGGGGGTGGTACTGGTGGGGGAGGAGTTGAAGTCATCGAAGCTCTTAATGAAGAAGTTGACAAGGCAGATGGAAGAGGTGGTGGAGGAGGTGGGGGTGTGGGGCTCACAAACACAGGTGTCCTGCCTGTAGCTGGTGACTGAGGACGATTTTCTATCAAACCTGTAGCAGAACTGAAATGAAAAAGAGATCCTAGCAAGTTATTTAAAGAGAAAAGACTAACCACACAAAATATAAATGGCTACCAGTAATTATATCAAGGTAGATGCATTAACATGTTCCTATAAAAATTAAAAATTCTTCATCAATATTTAGAATGAAATGAAAACCAAAAGTACTCTATTAAAAAAATTAATACATGGTGCTGTGATTTCTAATATTCTAAATGGACTCATCTGCTCACACAACTTTCACATCTATAAGCATTTTATACTTACTTTGATAAATAAAATGCTCAATTTTACACTGTAATATGAGTCTTCATAATGGCTCAATATTTATCATACTACAACATTTGTAGCAATACCTGTGGCCCAAATAATACTGTATTCATATTGAAGCTATTAAGATTCATCATATGTCATTTCAGTTAAATCAGTGACAACTAATTACAAACCACAAAGGAAACTGATGTCCCTCTTCCTTCCTAAGGATGGAACATCAAATTGAGTATGTGATATAAGCTTGATTTTTTTTTAACTGAAAACTGTAAAGCTTATTTCTAATTCTCTATTAAAAATTGTAATGTGGGCAATGCTGGACAAAATTAAACTTCAAAAAGCTTTACTGAAAGATTATTATGAGCAATTGCTTATTCTCTCTCAAATTCTTGAATTATTTCCCCAACATCAAATTAACATTTATAATTAAATCTTTGATTCCCATTTCTTTGTCCTTAACCACATACCCAAAATTCTTATTTTTATTAATATATTGCACATCATGTGCTTGAGAACAAAGCTATAATAAAACAAAACACATTTATCTTTAAATGATTATTAGCTAAATTTTCCCAAGAGAATGTGTGAGCTCTTATCAGAGACTGGCAAATTACATCCCATGGGCCAAATCTTAACTAATCCCTGTTTTCATAAATAAAACTTTGCTGAAACACAAACATATTCATTTGTTTATGTATAGTCCATGGCTGCTTCCATTCATCAGTGTCAGAGTTGAGCAGTTGTGACAGAAGCCATATTTCCTAAGGCCGAAAATATTTATTACAAGGGCCTTAAAGAAAAAGGCTACCAACACCTGTGATAAATACATTATGTGCTTGTTCTGACATACCTGATACAGGTGGGTATGGGTTTCGCATCTCCTGCTCCATGCATTGGTGGAGGTGGAGGAGGTTCATGTGGTCTGACTAAGACCCTTTCCTCAGCTCTAGTCAGGAGCTCACTCATCTGACTAAATGGCAAGGCAGAAAGTGAGTAAGATCCATCCATATGATCCACATATGTCTGAGGTCTAGAAAAAAATAATAAATTAGTGTATCTTTCTTGAATTATTGCTCAAATAAAGTGTTTTACATGAGATATTTAAGGTTTATCCTTTGAATGCCAATATTTTAACTACTTTTAGGAAACTTCTTTCAGAAATTTATCCTGCTTTTAAAACACAGAATGCTGCTCATAATGTAACCTTTCCTTGCTGATTCAAGTTATTATGATGACCTTCAGTTATTTTATTACTTTACAATATAATACTAACAGCTCACAAAGGTAAAAAGTGTTACATTCATAATCTGATAAACAAGACAGTAGTTAACTTTTAGGCAAGTTGTGTTCAAAGCTATCTGCCTCTATTTAGTTTCTTGCTGCTAAGTCACTTCAGTCGTGTCCAACTCTGTGCGACCTCATAGATGGCAGCCCACCAGGCTCCCCCGTCCCTGGGATTCTCCAGGCAAGAACACTGGAGTGTGTTTAGTTTCTTAATAAGATGCTAATGACAAAAACCTAGAATATGAAAATTTTATATACCAGAATATCCTGTTGTTCTTTTAAACCTAAATGACTTCCAAATGTCTTGGAACCCAGGGGAGATAGGTCTCAATGATACTAGTAGCACAGAGATCCCTAACTACATTGTTTTTGTCTTTTTCATGTTTTCAAAGGTGTTAGAGTACTCAGAAAATAGCCGAGTAACATAACATGTGACTTAAAACAGATTTAAGCAAAATTTTAGATACTTTGGGCATGTGAAGATTTATAAATGTTTACTGACTATAGTGCACTCTGCGGACAAAGCTGGATTTAAAAGATGTGTATAAAGCAAATTAGAAATGATTATATTTATGCTATTGGGTCAGCAATATCTCAATTACTTAACAGTGATTAGAAACAGATGTTTGTCTATCGATTGTTAATTTGAAAAATCAATTCTTTCAGCATCTTTCTTTCAGTACTGTATGTAGACAGTATCATGTATATTACTCTTAAAATAGAACAAGATAATTTACATTTATGACCCAATCATTTATAGGTATTATTCAAAAGAAAGTCTTAAGTGCTTTTTCCATTGAAAAAAATCAATAACTATAAGATATATAATAATAACTAAAATCAACTGTACACAAATTTCTTCACAGAGAGATACTAGTATAATGTTTGTTAGGGTTGCATGTTAGTTAGATAGGGCCCTTGACTATTGAGAAAGGAAAAGGACCTATTGTATATTTCTGCAAAAGAGGATGAGTGATTTTGTTTGAAAGTCCTGATATATCTGAGGTAGAAAATGCGACACAGAAAGGGAATCAGGGGAAAGAAAAAGAACAAAAATATAACCCCTTCTAAACTCCTCTATTTTATATATAGTGAATCAATAACGTCAAAAAAAAAATCCAGACCCCCATTACTCTGTTATGAAATTTTAACAGACTTGGCCTGAACTACTGAGAAGGACCTGAGACTTTATATGAAAGTTAAAATGAAGCTGAAGACCATCTGCTTCAACCACTTCTTTCTACAAATGACGAAACTGAAATCCAGGTATGAAAATGACCTGCCCAAGATCAGACTTCAGTAGGCTCACAGTGGTTAGGGTTTCAAAATCATCTCAATACTTATAGAACAGCATCTATCAATTCAACAGTTCAGGACCTAAGACTTAGACACATAGATACTAGAAATAAAGCCAGTGTTTTATCATTAATTTTGTTAAAAAACAAACAAAAGAAAAGAAACCTTGTTTCAAAATGAGAGGCTGGGCCATTAGCAACTTCAATATGCTTATGTAAGAGATTAGCATCATCTTCAGCCAGCTCTGGACCTTGGGCCAGCTTCTGCCATTCTCTCCGCCTGTCATGAGGTGCTCTTGGCACTTTTTCTGGTTCATGAGGACGATCTAGATTTTTCTGCTATAACAGATGTATTGAAACAAAGCCAAATGCTGAAGTTCTATGTTTTTAAAAAGAGGTTAAAACAATCAAAATAGAATTCTAACATCAATATCGAAAAAGCAACCCATCATAGTATAGTAAAAATAACAACAGAGACAGTTCATTTGTGCATTCAGAGTTAAATATTAGGAGTTTGCTTGTAATCCCATTTTCTAATGCTTTTTTAACGTCTACTTGGAATTGATATATCAGATAAAAACAGTATATTTGAGGAATAAAACTTGAGGTCAGAAAGTCCTTTCAGATGAAAAAAGATTTGTCAACTCTGTTCCCTCATCTATTAGTTTTTGATATAATGAGTGAAATTTCTACCATCAATTTTTCCAGCCCAAACTTGAAATTAGTACTAAGGTTATGTGATCTGAGAAGTGACTAATTAGCTAGCCAATACATTAGAAAAAAAATCCAATTACCCAATTAAACCATAATAACCGTGTCACTCAACAGAAAATAGGGTATTTGAAAAATAAAACAAAAAGTGACTCAAACTGTGGGAGAAAAAGTATAGAAAGGAAAGGTACAAAAAAGTCAAATGCCAAAGGGGTCAAGCAGGTAACATATTTGAATGGTAACAGTCAGATATAAGATGAGGCCTGCAGGGAACTAGATGGGCATGGCCATCTAAGGGATTTCAGTTCAAAAGTTTAAAAACCACTGTGTTTGTCAAACAAAACTGCTTGCAAGCGTAGCCTGGGCTACCAGTCACCAGTTTGCAAATTCTGGCTAGAACACTGGTACACTGTCTAGTGCAGAAAATAATAACATGTAGCATTATGGGGTAGTGCAGGGAAAGCAGAAGTAGCTACAGGAGAAACAGAGGGATGATAAAGACAAACTTTGCCACCTTCATGCTGCTGCTGCTGCTAAGTCGCTTCAGTCATGTCTGACTCTGTGCGACCCCATAGATGGCAGCCTACGAGGCTCCCCTGTCCCTGGGATTCTCCCGGCAAGAACACTGGAGTGGGTTGCCATTTCCTTCTCCAATGCATGAAAGTGAAAAGTGAAAGTGAAGACGCTCAGTCGTATCCGACTCCTAGCGACCCCATGGACTGCAGTCTATCAGGCTCCTCCTTCATAATTCTGCCTAAATCCAACTTGCTTCTTTTTATATTTCTAGTTATCATTAATATGGAATAAACAGATCCAAGTGAATTTCATCAGAAAACAGAAAATGACAATACAGCAGACAGATAACATGTTATAACTTTTTCAGGGCATTTAGGATATGCTCTGTGGTAAGATAATATTAACTAATCTACTTTACCAATATCCGTACAATGTTCCTTTGTTCTTTTTCAGTAGAATGCCTTTCTCTTCCCTGGTCCACTTAATTCCTATTTGTTCTTTGAGATTCATTACAAGCTTTGTTGAAGTGTTTATCAGGCCCACCCTGTCTAAAGCTGGTGCTCTTTTGTGCTACTCAAACTCTCTGTGCATACCTCTGTTAGGACACTTATCACACCATATTTGCACCCCACTGGACTGTGATCTTTCTGTGTGGTTACTATATGGACCAAATAAAATAAAACTGTCAAAGTACAGAATTAATAAGGTTCCACATATGCAACAAAACACAAATACATGAAAACTAACTTCAATTTTCTGAATTTCTTGTAATACCTTCTGCTTCCTCTTTTCCTTCCTCTTATCTTCTGTATCCTGTAACATTTTTTCCTTCCAAAGATCAAAGAAATATGAAGGATTGGTATAAAACTTCAAACCTTCTTTACCATCATCTCTGAAATATAAAATATCAATGAAAATATACATTAGTAAGACTTAGGCAATCAGAATAGAAATTATTTTACTAAAATTGTTTCTTCTTACATTAAGAAAATACAGCATGTGTAAAAATACTGGCAAAGTAAATCACAATATGCACCAATAGAACATTTCTCATAAATCAGACAGGAAACTAAGGAAAACGGAAAACCAGAAGTTTTGCAGAGTTTGTGTTAATAATTTAAAGTACAACTGGATAATTTTCATCCCTAACTTCTACTGGATACAAGGTTTTCTATAAGTCCTGTGGGAAATTTCAATAATTACCAATGATTCTGCCGAAGATAAAAGCCTGAAAAGATGACAGAACAGAGAAACTATACAGGGTTTCTTACTTATAGTCTTATCAAACAGAAAAAAAATGTCACCAAATAGTCATTCTAATAGTAATAGTTATATCCAATGACTTGCATACTGACATAGTTTCAAATAACTATCCAAATACCATTTCATTTAGGGTATGTGTTGTGCCTCTTAAATTCCTCATTTAACAATTTATGTGAAAGACTCAAAGAAAGGCTGAATAACTCTAGATTTTTTTAAATGGCAAAAAAAAAATTAAAAACAGATACTACATAGTCATAACACAGAAATATGAAACATACAGATAAAGAGTAGATAAGAACAAGAAAAAATGATATTTATTTTATTAATGTGGTGAGATTTTGAACTCTTTATTTTTTGTTTTCCATCAAATTAGAAATTAAATTAAAAAAACAATAACAACTCCTCATCCCTTTAGAGTAATATTTGCCATTGGCTTTTCTTAAAAACATTTGTCAAAACAACTCCTTTGATTTGTATGCCAGAATCCTGGGACCTCACCTAGTAAATAAAGCAAAGGTTTTCTAAAGGTGTTAGCTACGGAGGGGGTCTCTGCACTGGTCAGGAATCCAGTGAAATAAAAAATGTTTGGGGATTTAACATTTCAAGTTAGACCTCTTTGAACTTGAAGTCTGAGATAAGTAACCAGCCTTCTTATTTATTAGCCTACTGACCTGTAAGGAGTGAGTATATTGAGAGGCGGAGGCTGTTCACAAACATCATATGTCTCTTGTAATGGAATAGGCAAAGTCTTGCGGTCAAAAAGCTGCTGATCTTGAATTGTAGAACTTCGGAAAGCTTTTCTCATTGTTATATCTTGCAAAGATACTAAAACAAAAATCCAACATGTATCATTTTATTTTACTAACATGATTTAACGTAAGGACAAATTCATACATGGCATTTGTTTAAAAGTCAAAAGGCTGTGACTGAGGTGGCTTATGAATCAGGAACCACATTTTTAAAATAAATGTTCTTATTATTACATCACAAATCATTTTGTGCTTTATTTTCCCAATTAGATGGGCCTTAATGCAACCTCTGATTTCTAAGGCTCAGAAAGCTCTAATGACACCTGAAGCACATTTTTCATTTTCCATCAAAACATCTTTTTCTTTTCTCTACTTATCATACTAGCGCCCATCAAACTACATTTTCCTCTTTTTTTCCTATAACCTTTTTTCCATCTCCCTTTATTACTTTTATTTAGCTTATACCAATAACACTGAAGGAATTACTTCACTATTAGTGGCATTCTGGGCTAAATACAGTATTGCCCTCTAGCTATAGAGATTATAAATATTATAACATGGACTATAAAGTTAAAACAAATCTATTGTAAAGAAAATGAAATTTTCAAGTACTGGGCAATCTGTATTATTGCCTGTTTCACTTTTCTTTTATCTTGTACTATAAAGATCTCCAATTAACTACAAGTTCTTAAAGACTGAACCTGTCTTATACATTAGTACCTCTAGTAAGTAACACAATTTATTACTTACAGTACCTCTAGTAAGTAAGTGATACATATGAGAATTTAAAATAACTTTATTTACTCATCTTCTTTTGGACTATGCAGCATGTTTAAATAAAAATGTGCCAAAATACTAGATTCTTAACTCTTAGAGTGATTTCTTGATATTAAAAAATTAGGTGACTTTATATTAAAATATACATATTTGCAAATGGTTTTTAGTTTTTAGTATGACATATGCTTTATGCCATAAAAAGGTCAGTACTAAATAATCATAACGAGTCTTAAATTATTTTTCTCCCTAAAATAGTATCTCTTTCATCCTCACAAATAAAATACACTCAACACAAATGTTTGGATCTATGAAATAAGTGAAGCAGTAAGGCTGGCTGTGCAACAGCCACAATATGACTGCATCCCCAGCAATTCCACTGCTACCTGACTTGTAACACACTTAAAAACAACAAAATAAAATTCAAAGGAAAAAAAATTTTTCCACTATCACTAAAGAGTAGTATGACAGATATTTAATGAGTACAAACTACAGTGGTAGATGTTTTCACTAATTTTTACTTAACCTTTATAATAACTTAATGAGATAGGAGTTATTATGTCATTTGTAAACATAGAAAATATTACATAACTGGGCCAAGATAAATTGGTTAATAAACAGTAGAGCTAGAACAGAAAACGCAGATCTGTCTGCCTTTGAGGCTAATCTCTTTGCCACAATACCGTATACTGTTCCTCTGGCTCATGTTAGAAGTGGCCTCTCTTTTCTGCAATCAAAATGAACCAATTCTTGCCACTCTCCTATCTCACTTATTAACTATTAAATATAAAACCTAGTGTTTAATCTCCCCAAACTTTCTTAGTAAAGAGTATAAAGAACATGTAAAGTAATAAGCATTTTTCATTCTTCAGTTCCTCTTAATTATCATTTCTTTCATTTGTTAACAGACCAATGTGACAAAGCCCCTTGCAGTTGCCAACAATGACATATTAGTGTTATATAACCCAGCAAGTCAGCAAAATGTTTGTAAACATATTGAACTAAATATAATTGCACAGATCTTTGTTTAAAACTCAGTTTTTTACCCATTCTAAATTATTTATGATAGTTCTGTTACTATTTAATGGTAATTAAAAAACCCAAAATACTGATGTTACATTCTGTAATTTATTATTCTACTCACAATGTTATTTTATTTGAACTTTAATGGAATTAAAAAAATATAGGTTAAATAACTTTGAAAATTCCTCTATCCAACATCCCCAAGACAATTTCAAATTAAGTAGTTCAACTTTAAGATTCTGAATTCTTCCCCAATGCTTCATATAATTTTAAAGGAAACTAAATAATTCTGATAGTTGTTGGCACATTAAGAATTTTTTTAAACACTTAAAACTATCTTATTTACTAGTATCTATTTTTTCATTTTCAATTTTAATGGGAATGCAAAAGCTGCTTGTATATATTTTAGATGAAAAGCACTTGTAACTTACATATTTAAATTATTTTAAAAAGAAATTTTGAATACAAATCATATATTTGAAAGTATGGCCATAAAATCTTTTTTAAATATTAGCAGTGATTTTTATTTCAAGAATTTCATGATGTGTAACTGAACATGTATACACAAATAAGTTTCAAAGGATACCACCAAGAAAAAAATTACCACAGAATGAGAGAAAATCTTTCCAAATCATAAGATTTGGGACTTGGATCCAGAATATATATGTATAGAATTTGCATAACTCAATAGTAAAAGGAAAAATAATCCAAATTAAAAATAGGAGAAGGATCTGAAAAGTTTTCCAAAAGCAGATACATAAATGACCAGTAAATCATTTAAACCCTGTTTCCTTAAAAATATCAGATCACTATTTTTTTATTATTTTTTTACATTTATACATCACTGTGAATTACATTTAACTGTAGTTTTATTAAAGGAACAAGCACATGCTAACTATCTATGACAATTTTGTCATAAGACTTCTGGTACAATGTAAAGTCCAGATCCAGCCCTTTGCACAAAGAGAATCATTTTTGTTTTACTTGCTTTTAACTGAACTAGTTGCAGTTGTTAACATTTAAAAACAAGAGGTATGAGACAGACATCTAGATATCCCGGACAAAAGAAAGATCTGGAATGACCAGACTGACTTTCCCTCATTTCATGTCACCCAAATGCCAACAATCCACTCCCTGTTTGTACAGTCTCTCAAAATTGTGCACTTGGTCCACTTCACTCAGAGTAACTAGGATGAAAACCCTGGTTTTAATCCTATCCACCACTTTCTTGCTGGGTGACTTGTCTCTAAATAGCTTATAAGCCATGAAAAGATACTCAACATCATTAGTCATCAGGGAAATGTCAATACATTCTATGAAATGAACCAGTATTGAAAATATTATTCTAAGAAATGAAAGAAGCCAGTCACAGAAAATCATATGCTATAAGATTCCATTTATATGAAATGTCTAGAATAGGCAAATCCAAAGAGATAGAAAGTATACAGTGATTGCTAGAGGCCATGGAGAAGGGGAGATGAGAAGTAACTCCACTAGATATAGGGTTTCTTTTTGGGGTGAGGAGAATGTTCTAAAACCAACTGTGGTGATAGTCACATAACAGTGAAAATACTAAATACCACTGAATCATACACTTTAACTTTACAAGAGTTAATTGTAGGGTATATGAAATATACCTCAATAAAGTTTTCTTCTTTTTTTTTTTTTAAGTACTGTTTTGGTTTTTTTCTCATATCTAGACCTATGAGTTTATATCTTTGCATACAGAGGAAACTTGGCATAGGAAGTATTCACCTCTCCTTATTTAGGCATTAAATTAGGTTATGTCAGAAATTGTTGGTTCAATCACTAAAACATCATTATATTTTATATATTTGCTATATAAAAGGTAGCAAAACTACCTTTTGATTTTTCCAGTGATATCCTTTAATATTTTTATTGCTCAAGTTTAGAGATAAATAACTTACAATTATAATTCTCTAGGGCAGATAAGTAAAAATTATGTTCTTAATAATTTCATTTCTCTTGGTAGAAAAACAAACAAAAAAAAACAGAGCCATTTGAGAAACAACAACATTCAATGTACTCTATCAATGCATGAAATATTTTACCACTAAAGTTTTTACCATTATTTTAGCCTGTAATGTGATTTTTTTAAGCCTGATATCCCTAGCTTAATATCTCAGTATAGAACATTTTTGTCCTGTATATTAGCAATTTAGAGGTTTTTTTTTTTTTGTGGGGGGGGGGGGGAGGGAATGTTCATTTAAAATGGGAATTAACATTTAAATAACCAGATCAGATTCTGGTGACTTAGCAATATGCACATATAAAAGGAATTTCATTCTTAAAAAAGAAAAAAATCAAGCCTAAGAATTTCAGATAATTTTCAAAGAATTTTTATTTTTAAGACAAAAGTATACAAATAAATTATAAGGGCGATACTGAGCCCACAGGTCACAATCACTAAAGCCTGCATGCCTAGAGCATGTGCTCTGCCACAAGAGAAACTACTGCAATGAGAAGCCTCCACCTCACGCAGTGAAGACCCAGCACAGTCATAAATAAATAAATAAAAATTATAAGGGAGAAAGAAAAGAGAAAGAAAATGGAAGAAAAGTCTGGCTTAAAAAAATTTTACGTCAAAAAATGAAGAGCTATTTAATATACACAAAGAAGAAAAAAAGAGTAGACAACTCAGGAGAATCATGCTAATGGCATTTATAGATAAGCCACCAATCTATTAGAACATGTACAACAAAGGTCGTGGGTAAAAAAGATTTGTAGTAAATCCACGTTTTTTGTGTGTCTCTTTGATTAACTGAAGCACATTTCTCCCAGTGTTTTTTTTTTTTAATAAATTCATGTATAATACTGTTCTTATATATATTTCACTCATCCTACCTAACCAAAAACATACATGTGAAAGAAAATATGCATAAACTTACATTCTTCTTCTTTAGGATCAAGCTGTGTAACACTGACAGATAAACGGTCCACACGTTCTTGTAATGAGTTAACTCTGAAGGAAAAACTATGTGCTTCATTGAATAATTCTCCAAATATATCCTCAGCATATTTACCTAAGCAAAAATGAAACATATACCATAAAGCTTAAAGTTATCAGAGATAAATATAAACCAATTTAACATTTAAAATGCTGCCCCAATGAATTCGATATTTATTTGAAACTAGTTTAAACTTTAAACCCTCACCTACGGTAATCTAACTGTGATACAGTAGGAAAAAACAAACACTAGGAAATATGGCTTTAGATACTAGATCTACCACTTTCTGGTAGGTGACTTGTGGCTAAAATGGAAATACTCTCCTGTTTCACCCCTATCTATACACCACTTTCACTTCCCTTTATACACCTGTTAAGGGTTAGAAAAGTTATGATGTAAAGTAAATATAAATAATACATCTCTTAATCCCAAATCAGCAATCATAAACAGAGTCCATACTAGAACTGAATTTCAGGCCAAGTAACACAATGCAAGATTCTTCATAAACCTAATAGATAACCAAATCTCAGGTATGCCCAAAACATAGATTCTGAAAATTTATGAGATATATTTTACATTTTATCTCATTCTAGTTTCTTAAAAAATCATAAATCTAGAATCACTGTATTCCTCCAGTCATGTAAATTTCCATTATGAAAAGAATAAACCAAAATAATCCCATTTGAAAAGGAGAAATAAAATTTTCTATCTAATAAAAAAGCCAGGGAGAAGTTTCAGATGACCTAGAATTTAAAAATATTCAATTGTATTTATAATATATAAACAAATGAATACTCACAATATAAAGATAAGTCAATTACTATCTACACCTTGAATTAAAAAAAATTATCTTCCTAAATCAAGACAACTTAGACCCAAGCATACTGTCTAGGTTAAATGAGGCTCAACAGTAAGCTCTATATCCTGTAAGAGGGTACTTACATACTTACATAATGAATTCATTAATCTCACCAGTTTACATTTGAACAATGGCTGTTTTTTTCCAAAGCACTTTAGTACATTATCAGTTAAATCAACAAATGTTTACTGAGGGTTCACGCTGTGCCTGGTAGGTGTTATTTCCTACTGAAGACACCAAAAAATAAAACATAAAATTCCTATCCTAGAAGATTTTATAATCTTTAGGCAAAAAAAATCAGAATTTTAATTTCTTTAAAATTAAGAGAAAAAGGATAATTTTATACACATTCACTCGCTCACATATATTCTTTAAACCAAAATGCCAGACAACGTTCTAGACCCTGGACACAGAAAAATGATTGGAAGAAGGTCTCTGCAACCGACGAGTTTTGAACAGAGGGAGAAACAGACATTTAAATAAAACTGAAAACCAATTTAACAATTAAGTCCAAATCTTTGTTCCATTCACTCTGAGGCCTTGGCATAAATTTCCTCACCTGTAAAATAGAAATAAAAATATCTCCTTCAAAGAAATTATAAGGAAAAGAAGCAAAAAAAAAAAAAAAAAAAAAACCAGTCAGGGGGAAGGGCAATGGGTAGAGTATCTGATACAGGACAGGAGCTTAACAACAGGCAGCCCTTACTATAAAACAAGGTCAGAGCCACAGAGCACACAGAAAGAAGCATCTAAACTTTTGGGTGTGGGATGGTATTACAGAAACTTCCAGAGATAGTTTCTCTGGCAGATAAGGGAAGCATTACAGGTGGAAGAAAAGGCAAGTATAAAGTTACTCATTTATTCATCAAATGTTAGGGATACAAAGATGGAAGAGACAATTCTATTCCTGAAAGAACTTAGTTTAATACACGGATCTTTAACTTACAGTCTGTATACCACCTGAAATTATATGCAGATTTTTAATGCACTTGTATATTTTGGGAAAGAGAGCCCACAGGTTTTGGGTTTGTTGTTTTTCTTTTTTAAACAGATTTTTTAAAAAAGAGTCTACACTTCCCCCACTTCAGGTTTAAGTGCCAAAGCACTGACGTACAATAGACATCCCATTTGTTCTATTTTCATGTCCCTTCTCACTTTCTAAATCTACCTCCTCCTTCTACCCCAGAGAGAGATGAAATGAATAAAGTTCGCAATGGAAAGTTAATTGTCTATGTACCTGAATTTCAACTAAACTTATTATACTACCGTCTCTACCCAAGGAGCTATGAGGTCTCATCTCTGATATTAAAATCTAAATCCTCTCATCTAACACTATCCTCTTTATCAAGCTCCACCATACATATCTAATATCATTTGTACCTTTAATCCGTCTCACATGGACTTCCCTGGCAGTCCAGTGGTTAAGACTGTGATTCCATTGCAGGGATCTCGAGTTGGGGAACTAAGACCTCAACATGCTGTGCAGCCAAAAAAAAAAAAAAAACAAAACCTCTCATATATTTATTTTTGCTTCCATTCATTTGCCTACTTCTTCGAACAAGTCGAAATGCCTTCCTTCTTTATTCCTCTACATCTTCCAAATTCTTCTGTTCCTTAAAGGCCCAGTTCAAGTCACATTCATTCAGTAAGCCTCCTCTTATGACTTCACCTATGCTTATCTCTCTTTTCTCAGTTCCTATAATCTAAAACTCATGGTTTTTAATTATATACATGCTTACACTGAAACTCGCAGAATAGGTTCAGCATTCATCATATTAGACTCTTCAACTACATGGGGTGTGTTCTTTTAGGACAAAAAACATGCACCTTCATCACACAGCAAAATAGTCAGTGTTATCTGTCCATTATCTACTATCTAATTAGTCTTACGGGGCTTTCCTGGTGGGTCAGACGGTAAAGTGTCTGCCTACAATGCGGGAGACCCGGGGTTTGATCCCTGGGTTGGAAAGATCCCCTGGAGAAGGAAATGGCAACCCACTCCAGTATTCTTGCCTGGAAAATCCCACAGACTGAGGAGCCTGGTAGGCTACAGTCCATAGAGTCGCAAAGACAGCCAATCTATTTATCTACCCTCTTACCCATCTACGTTGCTACCTGTGAATTTTTCTGATTGAGAACAAGAAGTAGGCTCTATCAGCTCATCTTGGCAGCTCAAAGTGGCTATATTCAACAAGAGAAAGGCCTTGGGAAGAGAAAATGGTAAAAGATCTCTCATATAATTAGAGTTCCAATGGCTGTTAAATAAGACATGGGGTTCCCTAGTGGCTCAGACAGTAAGGTCAGGAAGATCCCCTGGAGAAGGAAATGGCAACCTATTCCAGTACTCTTGCCTGGAAAATCCCATGAACAGAGGAGCCTGGTAGGCTACAGCCCATGGGGTCACATAGAGTTGGACATGACTGAGCGACTGAAGTAGAAGTAGTAATAATGGGGAAAATTTTGGTATAGCAGAAGAAATTTAAATAAAGCAAATTCTAGGTTTTCAGTAATTATCTATTATAAAACAAAACTGTGTTCTACTAGGAAAAACAACTGAATTGGATGTATATTTTTGCAAGGAAGAGGTCAGAACAATGTCCAGCCCCAAGCTACCTGAGCCCTGGAGTCGACCTTCACTACTGTGAAAGTGCTACAGCACTTTTGGTGCTAGGATGAGCACCAAAGTGAAAATATGTATTACGCAGAACCATTCTGAATAGCCTAGCTTTATAAGTAATTCAGAGATTATTTAACGCATTATTATTTTAACTGTTTTGGATGGAAACTGATATAAAATCTACTCTAAGTTTCCCTGTCTTAAATAAAAATTAAACATAATTTAACCTGTTTCTGAGGACTCACAGTCATAAATTGATTATGAGAAACAACAGCATTAAAGTGTATAATTTTACATTAAATGCGGTTACATTAAATGGCCTCTTTCCAGTTTTTAATGTTGTTTTCCTCTTATGTCACTTCTTCCTTCACTATAAACTACACCTTTTGATGGGCTTCAGTATGCCTATTTCTGTTATTGGCATCCCCCTCCCCCCACATTTCCTTTTTTAATTCTCTGAAACATGAATGTTTGGAAACCACATCATCAACCTGTCTGAATTATCAAAGTAAAAGCAAACAAACTTGGAGAGGGATCGACTGGCTATTTTATGTACATGGTCTTCAGCCTGGACTTGTTTATTCTGGCTATCTTGAGGCCTTTTAAATTTAATTCCAGGTTCTCAACTATGTCAAGTGGGAAAGCTGCCAGAGAGCTTAATTTTAGGGTGGTAAACTAATGTTATACCTTGCTACAATATTTTATGCTTTTTCTCTTTTTTGAATCTCTACAAACTACCATGAAAATGCTTCTATAGTCTCTGATTCCAAGTCTGAAGCACTCAAAGCCTAATTTAGTTATATTTTATAATGTATTTCTATTTTCAGAGCTTGGTTACAGCATAACCATGTGCTGGCTGACAGATGTTGCTTATTATGGACTGTCTGTATCAGACATGAAAATTCTTTACCTTTACGTTATGTGAGAAGTGGGTTAATACTGCAAAATTGACACTCTTAATCATTACATTAGTTCTAAATTCTATATTGAAAATACACCTAAAATAAGATGCCTATATTAGATCTAACATTCATTTTAAAGAAATATTTTAACCAAATTTATTAATGTCATTTCTATGCTCTTAATATTAACAAGCTGATGCACCCATTTACATATAGCATATATAAATTTTATATGGTTATGTTATGTTACATTATTAGAATATAACATATCATAAAACCAGTTAGTACTAGGAAATGACTTTAAACAATATATTAATCATATATTAATATTTTCTAGGTCTATACTGAATTGCTCAAGAAAGAAACAAGTAAACAATATGTTAGTGATTCACAGCCAATATCTAACCTGGAAAAAAAAAAAACAACACCAAGTGGAACAAAGAATATACTTAAATTCAAATAAACACTCTTTTAATTTACTCTCACAACTATTTCACAAGCAATGTAGAAATTTAGTGCTCTCACCAAGAACATGAAAATACAACTTTATATTGCTCTGGCTACATAAATATGTCCAAATGCTCTCACTTGAAACAAATCAGATTAACTACCTCATTTTACCTTGTGTTAAGTACTCAATTATAAAAGGACAAAAGTTAACAGGAAAAGAAAAGAGGAGTCAATCCTGGCTAGTAAGGACAATCTGTGTAGGTGGGTATGGCTGATAAATCTAAGACTACTTAGAGATGATATCTAGACCAAAAACATCTTATTTTATCTTTAAAATAAAATATAAATGTCTAATAAAAAGAAAATCCTTCAATTCAAAAGATAAACTGGATTTAAAAATTTTTTTCTAACATTACATTTAGAATAAATGGGAAATAACTTAATTCCTTAACCTAGCAGCTCTGTTATAAAATCTTATAATGGAAACAGACTGACTTTCACCTCCTCCCTTAACCTGTTCCTTCTATTGGCCTTTATTATCTGGGCAGCCTGCTGGCCTTCTGTCTGTCATCAGGTTGCAAATCAGACACTTGACTCATATCCTAATATCCTTTAGACAATCCACTTGACTAACCTAATCCTCCGACTAGTCAGTTACTATCCCACATCGTTCACTTTTAGATATTTGATAATATAAAAATATTTCCCTAGGCTAATAAGATATATAAAGAGATACTAGTATCCCAAAACACAAATAGCTGAAGCCTCTAGAAAAGTAAATAGTGATAACAAGCAAGCAAAAGTACAACTCCACCACCACCTTTTATATAGTCCAAATAATATTTTAAAAACAATCTCAGTAATTCTTACGCATCATGTGATTTTGTTCCTAAAAGATTCTGACCTTATTTCCCTTTCCCAGATCCAAGAGAAGAAATGATTCTAAAATGCATTAATTTTACTAAAAATGACACTTTTCCCCCCCAAATAATTAGATATCTTCTTATTAACTATCCCCCCACCCCAATTAGTCACAAGAATATTATTTTAACACCCCAATGTGTAATTCTGGTTTGTGAGTAATATTTTTAATTGATGTAAAAATACTTACTTAGGCTACTTAGTTGTCTAATTATATTTGCCAAGGAAATATTGGTCACACATTCCAGTTCATTCTTAATTCCTCTAGGCAGTGCAGTGTGACACAAGTGCCTAGGATCAATGTTTCTTTTCACTAATGGCATCTTGAGATCAACCTTTGTGCCAGTTCACCTGTAGGAAATCATATAATAAATTAACTTTTCAGTTTTAACCAACACAGAGTGAGACCTTATCTTTCACATTTCATAATAAAATATTTGCTAGTATGAAGACGGTGAAAATGGAGTCAACCTGACTAAATAAAAATGATTTAACATTTTTATCTTCATTTATTAGAATGTCAATACTATATGAAACATTTTTTAAAATTTACTTTCAATGTCAACTGCTTCACAATGAATTCATAATCATTACCACTATTATTCTCTTAACACCACTGATTTTACTTTTACAAAAAACTAGAGGTTTTTGTTCTAGAAAGTTAGTATGGAAGGTCCTCTGTAAGGAATAACCTAAGAGGATTAAAGAAGCTGCAAGATTAGCATCAAAATTACTTTTCCACATAAAATGTATTAGGCATTCAATAGCTCAAAAATCAAATTGTCCATGTAATCCTCAATCTCATCAAAACCAACCAAAAAATATTTATTTAACTGATCAACCTTCTTTGAATTACAGTCAGTCCTCACTTTCAAGGCTTCCCATATGCACAAATTTCAGCTTCCACAGTTCAGTTAAATACCAGTCCCCCAACAACATGGTTCTAATTTCATACTACAGTATATTGTGAGTAACTACATAAACACAAATTTCTTTGCTGGCACTTCAGTTCACAAGTCACTGTGTTAATAAGAGGAACATCATTTCAGTGACCAATCACATCACTTTTTTTCAAACTCTGTTGGTAAAAGGTAACTTCTCATCTGTTAGTTCACCTACAGATAGTGAAGCATGTAGTTGGTTTATATTCTTGCCTCCCAATGATAAACTCATGTGAAATTTTACAAAATGATAATTGAGAGAACTGGCTGATAATGATAAAAATGTGGCAAAGAAAGAAAAAATGATGACATTGGGGTGAAATTCAAACTGAATATAAATGGATTAACAGAAAAAAATAGTTGATTGTGGGAATGTTGCCACTACCACTGTTTGAGAGACACTAGAGACGCAGTCAGAGGAATTTAGTGAAGGTAAAATTATTGAAACGAGGGAAGTAGTTGTCACAAAAAGATGTCCCAAAAGAAGTGACAACAGCAAAAAACTTCACAATAAAGGAATTCTTAGGTAAGAAGAGAAGCGAAAAGCAAAGGAGAAAAGGAAAGATATAAGCATCTGATGCAGAGTTCCAAAGAATAGCAAGGAGAGCTATGAAAGCCTTCCTCAATGATCAATGCAAAGAAATGAGGAAAACAACAGAATGGGAAAGACTAGAGGTCTCTTCAAGAAAATTAGAGATACCAAGGGAACATTTCATGCAAAGATGGGCTCAATAAAGGACAGAAATGGTATGGCCCTAACAAAAGCAGAAGATATTAAGAAAGGTGGCAAGAATACATAGAAGAACTGTACAAAAAAGATCTTCACGACCCAGATAATCACGATGGTGTGATCACTGACCTAGAGCCAGACATCCTGGAATGTGAAGTCAAGTGGGCCTTAGAAAGCATCACTACAAACAAAGCTAGTGGAGGTGACGGAATTCCAGTTGAGCCATTTCAAATCCTAAAAGATGATGCTGTGAAAGTGCTCCATTCAATATGCCATCAAATTTCGAAAACTCAGCAGTGGCCACAGGACTGGAAAAGGTCAGTTTTCATTCCAATCCCAAAGAAAGGCAATGCCAAAGAATGCTCCAACTACCGCACAATTGCACTCATCTCACGTGCTAGTAAAGTAATGCTCAAAATTCTCCAAGCCAGGCTTCAGCAATATGTGAACCGTGAACTTCCAGATGTTCAAGCTGGTTTTAGAAAAGGCAGAGGAACCAGAGATCAAATTACCAACATCTGCTGGATCATGGAAAAAGCAAGAGAGTTCCAGAAAAACATCTATTTCTGCTTCATTGACTATGCCAAAGCCTTTGACTGTGTGGATCACAATAAACTGTGGAAAATTCTTCAAGAGATGGGAATACCAGACCACCTCATCTGCTTCTTGAGAAATTTGTATGCAGGTCAGGAAGCAACAGTTAGAACTGGACATGGAACAACAGACTGGTTCCAAATAGGAAAAGGAGTACGTCAAGGCTGTATATTGTCACACTGTTTATTTAACTTATATGCAGAGCACATCGTGAGAAACGCTGGGCTGGAAGAAGCACAAGCTGGAATCAAGATTGCTGGGAGAAATATCAATCACCTCAGATATGCAGATGACACCACCCTTATGGCAGAAAGTGAAGAGGAACTCAAAAGCCTCGTGATGAAAGTGAAAGTGGAGAGTGAAAAAGTTGGCTTAAAGCTCAACATTCAGAAAATGAAGATCATGGCATCTGGTCCCATCACTTCAAGGCAAACAGATGGCGAAACAGTGGCTGACTTTATTTTTGGGGGCTCCAAAATCACTGCAGATGGTGACTGCAGCCATGAAATTAAAAGATGCTTATGCCTTGGAAGCAAAGTTATGACCAACCTAGACAACATATTAAAAAGCAGAGATGTTACTTTGCCAACAAAGGTCCATCTAGTCAAGGCTATGGTTTTTCCAGTGGTCATGTATGGATGTGAGTGTTGGACTATGAAGAAAGCTGAGCACCGAAGAATTGATGCTTTAGAACTGTGGTGTTGGAGAAGACTCTTGAGAGTCCCTTGGACTGCAAGGAGATCTAACCAGTCCATCCTAAAGGAGATCAGTCCTGGGTGTTCACTGGAAGGATTGATGCTGAAGCTGAAACTCCAATACTTCGGCCACCCTATGCGAAGAGTTTACGCATTTGAAAAGACCCTGGTGGTGGGAAAGATTGAGGGCAGGAGAGAAGGGGATAACAGAGGATAAGATGGTTGGATGGCATCACCGACTCAATGGACTTGAGTTTGGGTGAACTCTGGGAGTTGGTGATGGACAGGGAGGCTTGGCCTGCTGCGGTTCATGGGGTTGCAAAGAGTTGGACATGACTGAGCAACTGAACTGAACTGACTGAGGGCTATTTCACGACACAATGTGCAAAAGGATAAAATGTTGGAAGCTGACCTAAATCTAGTAGAAAAGAATAAGACAATTTGCAAGGCACAGAAAAGATGTTTATTCTACTGGCTCTGTTTTTCTATATAAGGAGAAGGCAAAGCACTGTTCAAACTACTCTTGGTTAAGTTTTTTACCAAGAAACACAGCACTGTAATTCTCTTTCTAATACATTTATAAACATTATACTAAATTATATTAGCTTACTATTTTTTTATTTTCCTTGGAGAAGGCAATGGCAACCCACACCAGTATTCTTGCCTGGAAAATCCCATGGACGGAGGAGCCTGGTAGGGTACAATCCATGGGGTCGCGAAAAGTCGGACACGTCTGAGCGACTTCACTTTCACTTTTCACTTCCATGCATTAGAGAAGGAAATGGCAACCCACTGCAGTGTTCTTGCCTGGAGAATCCCAGGGACGGGGGAGCCTGTGGGTTGCTGTCTCTGGGGTCACACAGAGTCGGACACAACTGATGTGACTTAGCAGCTGTAATTTTTTCGCACTGATTAATAAGATGAATTTGTACAGTTTTATTATCTTATACAAGCATTTTTTTTGGTCCCACACTACCATACTAAATGAGGACTGCCTGTACTTATTTACTGGTAAACAATGCTTACTGAAAGAAGGCATTTATTATTTACTGAGCTTTAATCACTACCAAATGCAAAGTTCTGGATAAATCTAATTGCATGTAAGTGTTACTGATGAACATTCTTTAAAAACAAACTTTTACATGAAATCTGTCTCTTCTGACTGGTTTGTCCAGCATTTTCTCTACATTTTTAAACCTTTTTACAATTGTAAAATATGAAGTTCGGTTTTAAAAAAGTATACAAAATTGTACAGCTTCAGTGATTTAAACAAACATGCAAGCTAACTTAGGAGCCAAAACATAAGAAAAAACATAATAAGAAATAAAAATCCCAGAACGGTCCCACTTTGGTCTCCTCCCCAATCACCCTTACTTCTTTCCTCCCCAAAGGTAACCATTATTCTCTTACAATACACATTTCCTTGTTTTTCTTTACACTTTCACACCTTAAACAGGTAACGCTAAACACTAACATTTTTATTGCTTTTTGAAGTTTATGTGAATAGAACCATGTTATGTATTATTACTTCGTGTCTTGCCTTTTACAGTCAACATTATACTTGTAACATTCATCTATGTCACTTTGTGTAACTGTAGGGTGTTCATTTTCAATGCTGTAAGATAGTCTACTGTATAATTACACCACAATTTATTTACCCATTCTAATGCTGATATTATATACATGAGTTGTTTCTAGTTTGAGGTTATTATGAACAATACTATGAACATTCATGTACAAGTGTCTTGGTGCACACATTTCTGTTGGAAGTATACTTCAGGAGAATAGCTAGGTTAAGGACATGCACAGCTTGATCCTTAGGAGATGATGTCAATCTGTTTCAAGAGAAGTTGTACCAAAGTATATTCCTTTCAGCAGTGTAGTAGGTTGCTGCTGCTCCACATCCTCACAACACTTGATGCTGTCAGTTTAAAAAAAAAAAATCTAGCAATTCTTGTACGTAAGTTGTGACAGCGTTCTGCAGTTTTATGTTTTCCCCAATTACTGAGAGTTTAAGCAACTTTTCATGTGTTTATCTTTTGGATTTTCCTCATTTGAGAAGTGTCTATCCAATGCTCTTGCCTATCTTCCTTTTACTATTTGTTGTGTTAGGGCTGATTTGTAAGAACACTGGATATGAGCCATTTGAAGGTTATATATGATGCAAATATCTTCTCTTGTGTCATTTGCTATCTCACGCTCTTGATGTCTTTTATGAGAAAGTGTTGGAATTTAACAATCTTTTTCTTTTAAGTTTAATATAAAAGCAGTTTTTAAAAAAAATCATTTTATGCACTAAGATCACAAGTATGAGCTTCTGTTTTATCTCTTAGCTTTGTTGTTTTGCCTTGTACTTTTAATTTATAATTGACATGGAATTAATTTTTTGTGAATGGTTTTAGGCAGCAGTCAAGTTTCTTATATATTATTTCAACACCATTCATTGAAAAGACTATTCTTTCCCCATTGCTCTACTATGGCACTTTTTTCATAAACCAGGTTTCTATGTATCCTTTAAATCCATTTGGAGGTTCTACAGTATTTCACTTATCTGTCCACCTAAAGCTAATCTTAGTAGAGCTCTACAGTAAGTCTTGATATCCAATAGGGCAAGTCCTCCTACCTTGCACAAAAGCATTTTGAATATACTGAATTCATATTAAAATTCCAATGGTATTTTTCAAAGAAATAAAAAGAGCAACCCTAAAAATTCACATGGAAACACCAGAAACCCCAAACTGCCAAAGCAATCTTGAGAAAGAACAAAGCTAGAAGCAAACACTTCCTGATTTTATACTAAAAGGATATAGAAATTAAAAATTATGGTACTGACAGAAAAATAAGATATACAGACTCATGAGAATTAAGAACCCAGAGATAAATGCAAGTGTAAATGGTCAACTAATACTTGACAAAGGAAACAAGAATACTCCAAGTGGAAAAGATAGTCTTTTCAATAAATGATATTGGAAAAAGTAGACATTCACATGCAAAAGAATGAAACTAGACCCCTATCTGACACCACTCACAAAAATTAACTTGAAATGAATTAAAGATTTATATTTAAGACCTGAAATGTAAAACTCCTAGCAGAAAATAAAGGGGAAAAAAACTCCTTGACATTGGTCTTAACAACGTGTTTTTTTTTTTTTGGATATAAGACCAAAAGCACAAGAAACAAAAGCAAAAATAAGTAACAGGGACTGCATCAAACTAAAAAGTTTCTGCACAACAAAGTAAACAAAATGAAGAGGCAGCCTCCGGAATGGGGGAAAATATTTGCAAACCATTAAATTAATAAGGGGTTAATATCCAAAATATATAAGGAACCCATACAACTCAACAGTAAAAAAGTCCCAAACAATCTAATTAAAACTTGGGCAGAGGAGTGAACAGACATTTTTCCAAAGACAGACATACAAATGATCAACAAGTACACGAAAAGATGCTCCACATCACTAATCAAGGAAATGCATTTTTTCCTCTTTTTTTTAGAAAAACTATTATACAATTTTAAAGGTTACAATTATTACAAAGTACTGGCTATGTTCCTTGTGTTGTACAATACATCCTTGAACCTGTCTTACATCCAATAGTTTGTACCTCCCACTTTCCCACCCCTATATTTTTTTTCCCCACTGGTAACCACAAGTTTGCTCTCTACATCTGTGAGTCTGCTTCTTTGTTTTTTTGCATTCACCAGTTTGTTATATTTTTTAGATTCCACATATAGGTGTTATCATGCAATTTAAAACCACAATGAGGTAACACCTCACAACTGGTAGTATGGCTAGTCTCAAAAAGACAAGAGATAACAAATACTGGTAAGGATGTGGAGAAAGGGGAACCACCATAAACTGCTGATGGAAATGTAAATTGATACTTTGGAAATGGTATCAATGGATACTATGGAAATAGAATGGAGTCTCCTCAAAAATATTAAACACAGAATTATCACATGATCTAGCAATCCTCCTTCATGGTATACATCTGAAGGAAATGAAATCATTATTTTTGAAGAGATATTTGCAACCCCATGTTGACTGCAGCATTAAATACGCAAGATGGAAACATCCTAAAAGTCCACTGATGGATGAAAAAATAAAGAAAATGTGATATAAACAGTATATACAATGAAATAATATTCAGTCATAAAAATGAAGGAAATCCTGCCATCTGAGACAACCCTGAGGGCATTGTGCTAACTGAAATAAGTCAGATAGAGATGAACAATATATGACATCATGTATATGCAGAATCCAAAAAAACTGAACTCAGAAAGTAGAATTGTGGTTGCCAGGGATTGGAGACTGAGGGACATGGGGAAATGATGGTCAAAGAATACAAATCTCCAGGTATAATAAATCCTGGGGATCCAGTGTGTAGCATAGTGACTGTAATTGACAATGTTGTATTATGTACTTAGAAGCTGCTGAGAGTAGATCTCAACTGGTCTCACAATAACAAAAAGAGGTAACTATGTGAAGTGACAGATGAAATAAGCAATAATCTCATTGTGGTAATCATTTCACAGTACATATTTGTATCATATCTTATTGTACACCTTAAATTTATACAATGTTATATGTCAATTACATTTCAATGAAGCTGGGGAGGGGGGAGACCCTGGCGTATAGTGAGTACACAATGACTACTACTTTATTTGAATTTCTCAACAACATTGATTGTTAGAAGATAGATAGACTTGATAGTTAGTACTCTCTGACCCATTTTAAAGGGGAAAAAGTATATGGAAGCAGTGTTAGAGAGTAAAAAAGATGCTGACCAAATCTTTCCAAACTTTCTATATGGGATGCATGGAAACAGCACTCCCCCCCAAAAGAGATTAAGCCGAAACTAATTTTACGGACAGTTATCAGTTAAGGCAAAGAGATAGAAGGTTTAAGTTTGGAGAAAAGGATGAAAATGACTATGCACAGAGAAGTCTTCAGGTCAGAGACAGAAGCTCTCTGGAGTATAAAGGAAAGATGTGAGAAAGACAGAGAAATAGGTCAAATAAGGAACTGTTCAAATAAGAAGATGTGAGTTCTGAAGATAACAGAAACAAGGCTTGTATGTCTGCCAGTTGACATAGATAAACAGTGTCATGAGGCTTAGTGAAATTATTTCTAGGTCTTTTGAAAGAGTATGAGCACACTCTTTGGTTTATGATATGATCCTGAAGATGTCAAGAGATGATGCTATGGAATGCAGAATTAAAATACCCCTTCAAACTTTACCACATGTCACACAGCTAATTATTGGCACCACAGGATAATAATCTCAGTTCTGACTTTCAAGTCAGTGTTTCCTTCATTATAACAAGTTGACACTTACTCCTAAATTTTATTCTTGGACTTCTAACTAATTACTTGGAATACATAATCATTTAAACACGGTTTCAGTTTTCCTTGCTGCTGTTGCTGCTAAGTCGCTTCAGTCGTGTCCGACTCTGTGTGACCCCATGGATGGCAGCCCACCAGGCTCCCCAGTCCCGGGGATTCTCCAGGCAAGAACACTGGAGTGGGCTGCCATTTCCTTCTCCCACTTTTCCTTAGTTGTATTCAAAGTTTGCTACAACGAAGTTCATTTGTTCACTCATAGTTCCATTAGATCTTCACATAATTTTTCATCTTGGCATTTCAGTTCACAGAGGAATGTACTGGCATTTCAACATGTGCTTTCTCTTCTTGAATGTTTTCAAAGTATAAAACCAGTATCAACATTAATCCCCACTGTTAATAGTTTTCAATTCAAAATAGCAGACCTCCTTCAAGACTCTTAAGCTGGACAACATATTAAAAATCAGCTATTTCACCTCTCATTTTTTAGATGAACAAATTTACCTCAGAAAATTAAAAAACTTGTCCAAGTTCACAAAATTAACATCAGAGTTAATACTAAACTTTAGACTGCCAGATTTTCACTGTTATACTCTTAATCTGTTAGTATTTTTAAATTCCATTTTATGTTCTTGACAAATCAGCCTTTAAATCTCACAATACTCTTGAAGATTTTCAATGGTATTTTGAAGCTCCCCAATTCCTGAGTGACTTTCTTCAACAAATAAAATACTTTCATGACCCAGAAGCTTACAAGGTAAATAAGGAAACAAAGACAAATGCTAAAAATTTTAAAACAATAAAAATTAACACATGGCTACAGTCTAAAAGTAGGACAAGATAAATTATTAGTTATGCAGAGAGAATGAAATCAAAACAAGCTAAAGAGGTAAGGAAGACAATGTTGATATAGACCTATGGTATATTAATTGTTAGCACCATGTAGCTAAATTAAAAATAAATAATTTCAAGTTCAGTTTTTCAGTCACAGTAAGCCACATTTCAAGTACTCAATAGCCACATGTGGCTTGTGGGTGCAATTACAGAGGACAACTCAATTACAGGACAACACAATTACAGAGCATTATACCATAACTGTAGAAAGTTGAATCAGACAACACTTATGTCTATGATGGACAAAATGTCAAGGAGATGGGATATTTAAGTCAAGGATAAGAGAGGAAAAATAAGGAAACATGCCTGAAAGGAACACAAAAGTAGAACTAAAAGATAAAATACAATCAAATTAAAAAATTGAACTTTGAAATTCAATAAAGAACACACAAGTCTTCTGAAGGAGTAAATGATCACAAACATTCAACTTTAAAGAATTTTAAAAAGCTCTTATCTTTTATTATGAAGTATATGTGAAACAGGAGCACCAGACCACCTTACCTATCTTCCTCAGAAACCTGTATGTGGGTCAAGAATCTACAGTCAGAAGCAGGCGCGGAACAATCAACTGATTCAAAATTGGGAAAAGAGTACAAGGCTATATATTGTCACCTCACTTATTTAATTTATATGCAGAGTACATCATGCAAATGCTGGGCCAGATAAATCACAAGCTGGAATCAAGATTGCTGGCAGAAATATCAACAACCTCAGATATGCAGATGAAACTACTCTAATGGCAGAGAGTGAAGATGAACTAGAGTCTCTTGATGAGGGTGAAAGAGACAAGTGAAAAAGCTGGCTTGAAACTCAACACTGAAAAAACCAAGATCATGGCATCCGGTCCCATCACTTCACGGCAAATAGAACAGGAAAAAAGTAAAAGCAGTGACAGATTTTATTTTCTTGGGCTCCAAACCACTGCAGATGGTTACTGCAGCCACAAAATTAAAAGATGCTTGACTTCTTGGAAAGCTTGATAAACCTAGACAGCACATTAAAAAGCAGAGACATCACTTTGTCAACAAAGGACTGTATAGCTAAAGGTACGGTTTTCTCAGTTGCATATATGGACGTGAGAGCTGGACCATAAAGAAGGTTGAGTGCCAAAGAATTGAGACTTTTGAATTGTGGTGCTGGAGAAGACTCTTGAAAGTTCTTTGGACTGCAAGGAGATCAAACCAGTTGATCCTAAAGGATATCAATCCTGACTATTCATTGAAAGGATGGTTGCTGAAGCTGAAGCTCCAATACTTTGCTCACCTGATAGGAAGAGCTGACTCACTGGAAGATTCTGATGCTGGGAAAGATGGAAGGCAAAAGCAGAAGGTAACAGCAGAGAATAAAATAGGTAGATAGTATCACTGACTCAATGGACATGATTTGAGCAAACTCCAGGAAACAGTGAAAAACAGAGGAACCTGGGTTGCTGCAGTTCTTGGAATCGCAGAGTCTGACACAACTTAGTGAACGAATAACAATACATAAAATGACACTAGGCAGTAAAATGCTGGTTCATAGGATATATATAAACATATATATGTATCAGTTCAGTAGCTCAGTCGTGTCTGACTCTTTGCAATCCCATAGACTGCAGCATGCCAGGCTTCTCTGTTCATCATCAACTCCCGGAGCATGCTCAAACTCATGTCCATCAAGTTGGTGATGCCATCCAACCATCTCATCCTTTGTCGTCCCCTTTTTCTGCCTTCAATTTTTCCCAGCACTGAGGTCTTTTCCAATGAGTCAGTTCTTTGCATCAGGTGGCCAAAGGGTTGGAGCTTCAACTTCAGAATCAGTCCTTCCAGTGAATATTCAGGACTTATTTCCTTTAGGATTGACTGATTTGATCTCCTAGATATCCAAGGGACTCTCGAGTCTTCTCCAACACCCAGTACAAAAGCATCAATTCTTCGGTGCTCAGCTTTTTTTATGGCCCAACTTTCACATCCATACATGACTACTGGAAAAACCATAAATGTAACTAGATGGACCTTTGTCGGTAATGTCTCTGCTTTTTAATATGCTGTCCCAGTCTGTCATAGCTTTTTTTCCAAGGAGCAAGCATCTTTTAATTCCATGGCTGCAGTCACTATCTGCAGTGATTTTGGAGCCCAAGAAAATAAAGTCACTGTTTTCATTGTTTCCCCATCTATTTGCCATGAAGTGATGGGACCGGATTCCATGATCTTAGTGTTCTAAATGTTGAGTTTTAAGCCAGCTCTTAAAACTTTCACTCTCCTCTTTCACTTTCATCAAGAGGCTCTTTATTTTAGTTCCTCTTCACTTTCTGTTATAAGGGTGGTGTCATCTGCATATCTGAGGTTATTGATATTTCTCCTGGCAATCTTGATCCAGCTTGTGCTTAATCCAGCCCGCATTTCTCATGATGTACTCTGAATATAAGTTAAATAAGCAGGGTGACAATATACAGCCCTGACGTACTCCTTTCCCAGTCTGGAACCAGTCTGTTGTTTCATGTCCAGTTCTAACTGTTGCTTCTTGACCTGCATACAGATTCTCAGGAGGCAGGTACAGTGGTCTGGTATTCTCATCTCTAACAATTTTCCAAAGTTTGTTGTGATCCACATAGTCAAAGGCTTTTTTAGCATAGTCAATGAAGGAAAAGTAGATGTTTTTCTGGAATTCTCTTGCTTTTTCTCTTGCCAATGGATATTGGCAGTTTGATCTATGCATACATATGTATAGCTTTAGTAAATAATGCTAAGTAATTTTCCACAGTGCTTGAACCAATTTCCACCCCACCAGTTCTTTATGAGCATTCCAGTTGTTTGACAGCCTTGCTAACTCTGGTATTATATACTAATAAGTTGATGATCCAAGACTAATCACATCTTACTGTAAATCTTCTCGTCTTCAAAAATTTCTAAATTCCTAAAATTTTTGCCCATTAAATAATTATAATAAAATATTAAATACATCATTCTTTAATCCTTTCTAGAAAGTAAATGATGAGTAAATAAAACCTTTTCCATGATACAGAAACAGTATTCCCTACATTCTATAATATAAGAATTCTATAAACTCAAGAATTCCAAGATTGGCCTTAATAATAACAGAAACAACAAAATTCATAGCTACATTTAATTCATCTACTGTACAAGTTTAAATAATGAATAGAAATTTTATTAAATTTATATTTGTAGACATACAATTAAATTACAATGTTAATTAGTCAGCAATTTTGAGTCAAGAACTTGTAAAACTTCCAAAATCATCTTTTCTATTATGTATGATTCATAGTTACATCCTTGACATTTTATAGTTTCCTCTCATTACAGGTGAAAAGAAAAAATACCAATACTGAAAAGGTGCTAGGCATATTATTAACATTTTAATTCTCTTCCCTGACTTGGACATGGAAATTTTTTGCAAATGCTACGCTGAATCAGTGAGAATAATCAAATTACATCTCTTTTGAGTTTTAGAATCATCCCTTTGAAAACATTTATTATCATTATGTCCTTTGTCTTATTTTTAGGGGAAAAAACACAAACTTTATTGAGGTATAAATAAAGTACAATATGCAGATGACACCACCCTTATGGCAGAAAGTGAAGAGGAACTCAAAAGCCTCGTGATGAAAGTGAAAGTGGAGAGTGAAAAAGTTGGCTTAAAGTTCAAATTCAGAAAACGAAGATCATGGCATCTGGTCCCACCACTTCATGGGAAATAGATGGGGAAACAGTGGAAACAGAGTCAGACTTTATTTTTCTGGGCTCCAAAATCACTGCAGATGGTGACTGCAGCCATGAAATTAAAAGACGCTTACTCCTTGGTAGGAAAGTTATGACCAACCTAGATAGCATATTGAAAAACAGAAACAGTTCTACAACTGCAAGGAACTGAATCTGCCAATTTGAATGGGTTTGGAAGCTGATTTTTTTCCATCCAAAGCCTCTGGAAATGAATGTAGTGCAGTTAACACCTTGATTTTAGCCTTATAAGATGCTAAGCAGCAAACTAACCGAGCCCACTCAAATTGGTGACCTACAAAACTGTGAGATAATTAATAGACACTGTTCTAATCTGCCAAATTTGTGGTAATTTGTTAAGCAGCAACAGAAAATTAAGTGTACATACTTATAAGTGTACAATTTTAATTAGTTTTAAAGCAGTTTTAACAGTTTAACACTGTGAAATCACTACAGTCGCTGCTTACATTTTCTTTCTGCCCGTTTGCAATCTCTCCCTCCACTCTTGCCTGCAATCAACCAGGCACTTGCTTTCTGTCACTACAGATTTGTTTGGCTGTTGTAGAATTCTATATGTGTGGAATCATATTTACTCTTTTTTGCCTGTCTTTCCATTAGCCTAAGTGATTTTTTTAGATTCATCCATGTTGTTGCATGTATCAATAAATCATTCATTATTACTGTTGAATTTTATTGTTCATAGTATGGATTTACCATAATTCACCATTCATTTGTTGATGGACATTTGGGTTACTTTCAGTTAGGGGCTATTACAAATAAAGTGACTATGAACTTTTTGTACAAGTCTGTGTGTGAACATATGTTTGTTTTTCTTGGATAAATAACACACATAAGTTTGTTTTAAGGGCAGGGCAGGGAGAGGATAAGTGGCAGGCAAAGAGTTAGTGGTACCTTTACTGCAAAAAAGCAAAGGGATTCTTTTGAGTTCCAGAAGTAGTTCTCAGGAGAAGCTGTGAACTCTCCTCTTTTGTACCTGGAAAAAATGGTGGAGGAACTAGGATTCTACAGTTTAAATGGTAACAAGGGTGATGGGTCAGTAGGCAGCGACTTAAGTTTCTTCTAAATTTTACTTTTTTCCCAAAGTATCTTTCTTTTCAATGGTTTTATTCTGTTGCTTATATGCCTAATAAAATACAGTATCATATAGATATTAAAGCATTTTCAATGTATTATTACAAAGATGCTTACATTCCAGTTTTCTCATTTACTATTATGAACAATGTTGCTTTGTCCTCTATGAACAGGCTACCTGACAACAAGAACATGGCCCAGCCTTAAACTGACCTCTACAGAAAGACCACAGTTCAGCAAGAACCGAGCCTGTATGAGCAGTCTTCAACAGTTAAGTTTCACATGCATAAGCAAGTAAAGAGGTCTAAAACAGAACACATAATAGGTGGACCTTGTCACCATTAACAGACATTAATAAAGCTAAAGTTTATTAGCTGGGATTCCCTGGTGGCTCAGATGGTAAAGCATCTACCGGCAACGTGGGAGACCCAGGTTCAATTTGAAAGAGTGCAAGTAGTGAAATTCAAATTCTATCTGTCTCACTGATATATTCATGTTATTATTGGGCATTTCTGTGAATATATTTTAGAAAATACATTCAGAAGCATTTTTAAAAGTAATTTGAATTATTTACAAGGATATGACTCCTGACCCAGCCTCTGAGTCAAATAAGCCATTGTTTGAACCAGAAACCAAGGTTCTGATAAAGACACTGGGATCTGCAAGACAATCCCTGGAGCTCCCCTGGGAAGGTCCTTACCAGTTAAGTTTGACAAGCTATACGGGCTTGCTTCTGCTGACTCCAAAAGTCCTGAGTCCGCTGTTTGACCCTCAAGACAATGCCTTCCTGTTCTGGGCTCATTCCTATGCTACATTACACAATTGATCTAATTGCTGGGTGTGCGGAACACTCCCCTCCTCCTCAATTGAAGGCTTCACATGGTGCGTTTCTCTACTTCAAGGAAAAGACTTTCCTCAACTCTGTCAATATCTTCACCAACAACAATTACATGTGATGTCTCTCTTTAATCTGATGACATCTAACAATCCTAAAATGGACTGATATAACACATTGTACCTTAACTATGGACATAATGTGACTTTTAATTTCGGTTATGTTTTAACTGGTTTAATGACTACTTTGGCTTACATCTATAACTGTAAAATGGGGTTTGTTTCTAACCATCTGAAAGCTTTTAGGTTACAAATGATGGTTCAAGCTCCTATGAGTGTCACAACCTTCTCCAACTGTTACTTGGGGCCCCTGGATCAAAGACCCTCAGTATGAGGGTGAGGAGAATATGTACTTCAACAATTTAGGGATGACACTCCTCAATAGCAGGAAGTAGTTATAGAACTAAAATGATGCCCCTTTCCCTTGGCAACATATTCTAAAAGAAAAAAGAGGGGAATGAGTCAATTCCTAGGTAGGTTGATATGAAGTCCAGGGTCCCTGAGGAGGAGAAGAGGTCTGGGGCTCTCAAGGAAGAGATGCTGCTGCTGCTGCTAAGTCGCTTCAGTCGTGTCCGACTCTTTGCGACCCCACAGATGGCAGCCCACCAGGCTCTGCCGTCCCTGGGATTCTCCAGGCAAGAACACTGGAGTGGGTTGCCAATGCCTTCTCCATTGTGTGAAAGTGAAAAGTGAAAGTGAAGTCGCTCAGTCGCATCCAATTCTTCGCAACCCCATGGACTGCAGCCTACCAGGCTCCTCCATCCATGGGATTTTCTAGGCAAGAGTACTGGAGTGGCTTGCCATTGCCTTCTCGGAAGGAAGAGATAGGGGTCTGGAATTCTCAAGGAGGAGAAAAGGACAAACATATTTTTCTACATTCCTTAGTCTGAGTCACATAAAACCCTGAGCTGATGATGATTACACAACAAAACAACTCAGCTTAAACTCTCTATATAAGGACTATATAACAACAATGTATCCTGCTTGAAGACAAGTTTCTCCTTCTTGAAAACCTGACTAATCCCCTTAGTCTATGAGGTTCCAAAGAGTCAGACACTACTGAACTGAACTGAATTGAATCCTGTTATCTTAAAATGTATACTATGGGTGTGGGTCTGGTAAGATCTTTCTGTTGTTAGTTCTAATCCTATCATCTTAAAATGTAAATTGTGGGAGTGGGTCTAGGAAGATCTTTACCACCTTGAGACATTCTTTTGATTTATTGTAATAACCAATTTAAAAAAGAATATGGCTCCCTTGCTAAGACTAGTGAGGGAGCCACTCTTGTCCTCCTTCAGATGTCTATGTCAGAAGCTTTCTCTGTCCTTTTCATACTTAGATAAACCTCTGCTACACACACACACACACACAAAGTAATTTGAATTATTTAAAAGTAATTTGAATTTATCAAGGGGAGATTGCTGTGTCCTGGGCAGACCCCCTCCCTGGCGCTTGCCCCCACAGTGACTCCCTTGGAGAACCAGTTTTTGTGAGTCCCCTAACCAGCTGCAAGATGAGTAGATGAGTACTTTCGCTAGGCCGCTTCTTGGGTGCTCTGTGCCCCCGCCAGTTTGCTCACCTCTTGGGACATTTTGTAATGTTTTCTCTGTTTTGTAAAACCCTTTTGATTGTACCAAAATGGTTTCTGCAATCACCTTTGGAAATAAATGATTATTAATTAATTTGTGTACTTCGCACTCTGAATGTTAGATTGAGGTGTTTCTGTTGTTGATCCCTGAATGAAAAGGAAACCTCACCATGGCACTTACTGTTAAATGTTTCCTTCATTTACCGTTATTAAAAGATTTGTGAGAAAAAAAAAAAAAGATTATTTATGAAAAATACTTTCTTTTTTGGGGGACAGGTCCTAGAACATAGAGATGAATTCTGCTCCAGATCAGATCAGTCGCTTAGTCGTGTCCGACTCTTTGTGACCCCATGAAGCGCAGTACGCCAGGCCTCCCTGTCCATCATTCCGGATCACTTCCGGAGTTCACTCAGACTCACGTCCATTGAGTCAGTGATGCCATTCAGCCATCTCATCCTCTGTCGTCCCCTTCTCCTCTTGCCCCCAATCCCTCCCAGCATCAGAGTCTTTTCCAATGAGTCAACTCTTCTCATGAGGTGGCCAAAGTACTGGAGTTTCAGCTTCAGCATCATTCCTTCCAAAGAAATCCCAGGGCTGATCTCCTTCAGAATGGACTGGTTGGATCTCCTTGCAGTCCAAGGGACTCTCAAGAGTCTTCTCCAACACCACAGTTCAAAAGCATCAATTCTTCAGCGCTCAGTCTTCTTCTCAGTCCAACTCTCACATCCATACATGACTACTGAAAAACCATAGCCTTGACTAGATGGACCTTTGTTGGCAAAGTAATGTCTCTGCTTTTGAATATGCTATCTAGGTTGGTCATAACTTTCCTTCCAAAGAGTAAGCATCTTTTAATTTCATGGCTGCAGTCACCATCTGCAGTGATTTTGGAGCCCCCAAAAATAAAGTCTGACACTGTTTCCACTGTTTCCCCATCTATTTCCCATGAAGAGATGGGACCGGATGCCATGATCTTCGTTTTCTGAATGTTGAGCTTTAAGCCAACTTTTTCACTCTCCACTTTCACTTTCATCAAGAGGCTTTTGAGTTCCTCTTCACTTTCTGCCATAAGGGTGGTGTCATCTGCATATCTGAGGTTATTGATATTTCTCCCGGCAATCTTGATTCCAGCTTGTGTTTCTTCCAGTCCAGCGTTTCTCATGATGTGCTCTGCATATAAGTTAAATAAACAGTGTGACAATATACAGCCTTGACGTACTCCTTTTCCTATTTGGAACCAGTCTGTTGTTCCATGTCCAGTTCTAACTGTTGCTTCCTGACCTGCATACAAATTTCTCAAGAGGCAGATCAGGTGGTCTGGTATTCCCATCTCTTTCAGAATTTTCCAGTTTCTTGTGATCCACACAGTCAAAGGCTTTGGCATAGTCAATAAAGCAGAAATAGATGCTTTTCTGGAACTCTCTTGCTTTTTCCATGATCCCGCGGATGTTGGCAATTTGATCTCTGGTTCCTCTGCCTTTTCTAAAACCAGCCTGAACATCTGGAAGTTCACGGTTCACATATTGCTGAAGCCTGGCTTGGAGAATTTTGAGCATTACTTTACTAGCATGTGAGATGAGTGCAATTGTGCGGTAGTTTGAGCATTCTTTGGCATTGCCTTTCTTTGGGATTGGAATGAAAACTGACCTTTTCCAGTCCTGTGGCCACTGCTGAGTTTTCGAAATTTGCTGGCATATTGAGTGCAGCACTTTCACAGCATCATCTTTCAGGATTTGGAATAGCTCAACTGGAATTCCATCACCTCCACTAGCTTTGTTCGTAGTGATGCTTTCCAAGGCCCACTTGACTTCACATTCCAGGATGTCTGGCTCTAGGTCAGTGATCACACCATCATGATTATCTGGGTTGTGAAGATCTTTTTGTACAGTTCTTCTGTGTATTCTTGCCATCTCTTCTTAATATTTCTGCTTCTGTTAGGTCCATACCATTTCTGTCCTTTATCAAGCCCATCTCTGCATGAAATGTTTCTTTGGTATCTCTGATTTTCTTGAAGAGATCTCTAGTCTTTCCCATTCTGTTGTTTTCCTCTATTTCTTTGCATTGATCGCTGAAGAAGGCTTTCTTATCTCTTCTTGCTATTCTTTGGAACTCTGCATTCGGATGTTTATATCTTTCCTTTTCTCCCTTGCTTTTCGCTTCTCTTCTCTTCACAGCTATTTGTAAGGCCTCCCCAGACAGCCATTTTGCTTTTTTGCATTTCTTTTCCATGGGGATGGTCTTGATCCCTGTCTCCTGTACAATGTCACGAATCTCATTCTATAGTTCATCAGGCACTCTATCTATCAGATCTAGGCCCTTAAATCTATTTCTCACTTCCACTGTATAATCATAAGGGATTTGATTTAGGTCATACCTGAATGGTCTAGTGGTTTTCCCTACTTTCTTCAATTTAAGTCTGAATTTGGCAATAAGGAGTTCATGATCTGAGCCACAGTCAGCTCCCGGTCTTGTTTTTGCTGACTGTATAGAGCTTCTCCATCTTTGGTTGTAAAGAATATAATCAATCTGATTTAGGTGTTGACCATCTGGTGATGTCCATGTATAGAGTCTTCTCTTGTGTTGTTGGAAGAGGGTGTTTGTTATGACCAGTGCATTTTCTTGGCAAAACTCTATTAGTCTTTGCCCTGCTTCATTCTGTATTCCAACTACCCTATTTTTCATGATTCCTCTTCTGTGAGTCTATTCTTATCTAATCACATTTTTTCATTATACAGTATTCTCAAAACAGACAAAATATAAATTAAGATTTATCAGGCAGACAGCACATGGCTTGCTTCAAAAGTCATTAAACAAAGATAAAGGAGGAAGGAATACTTCCTAAGTCAATGAAGTTGGCATTACACTAATACAAAAGCCAGATAAAGATATACTAATATCAGGAAAAGAAAACTACAAATCAACACCCCTGATGAATACAGATGCAAAAATCCCCCACAAAAATTTAGCAAAATCATTAAGGTATACAAAAATTACACACTACAACAACGTGGGATTCATTTGAGTCATGGAAGACTGGTTCCACAGTCAAAAATCAATCAAATTGAATCCATCCCATCAACCTGCTATGGAAGAAAAGTCACATGATCATATTAATTATGTAGAAAAAACATTTGACAAGCCTAACACTTTTTCATGATAAATTCAGAATGTCTAGCAAACCAGGAATAGATGGTAACTTCCTCAACTTAATAAGCAGCATCTAATAGCTAAAGCTGGAGAAGTAAATGGCAACCCACTCCTGTATTCTTGCTTGGAGAATCCCATGGACAGAGGAGCCTGGCAGGCTACAGTCCATGGGATTGCAAGAGTCAGACATGACTTAGTGACTAAACCACCACTACCACCAATAGCTAAAGCTATTACCTACAGCTAACATCATACTTCATGGTGAGAAACTAGAAGCTTTCCTGCCAAGGTTAGAAACAAGGCAAAAATGTCCCATATCATCACATCCTACTCAAAGTCTTAGCCAGAGCAATATGACAAGAAAAGGAAAAAAATAAACAGATTTAGAAGAAATAAAACTGTCTTTATTCACAGATAACATGACTATATATGTTGAAAATCCAAAATAATCAACAAAAACTCCTGGAACTAATAAATTATAACAAGACAACAGGATACAAGGTTAATATATAAAACTCAACTGTTTTTCAATATACCAGCAATAACAACTGTAAATTTAAATTAATAACATATAATTTACATTAGCACCCCAAGCCCCAAACTACTTAGGTATAAACTTATATGAGATTTATATGAGGGAAACTATAAAGCTCTGATTTGAAAAAAAGAAAAAGAACTAAATAAATGAAGCAATATTTCACATTCATAGATAGGAAGATTCAATATGGTCATGATATAAGTTCTTCACAACTTGATCTAAAGATTCAATGCAATCCAAATCAAAATCCTGGCAATTTATTTTGTAGCTACTGACAAACTGATTCTGAAGTTTATATGGAAAGCCAAAAGACTCAGAACAGCCAATGTGATATTGAAGGGAACAAAAATTAGTTGGAAGACTGATGCTACCTGACTTCAAGCCTTAGTATAAAGCTACAGTAAGTGAGACAGTACGATACTGGCAAAAGCACGGGCAAATAGATCAATGGAACAGAACAGAGTGCCCACAAACAGGCCCACATAAATACCGCCAACTGATTTTAGACAAGAAAAGTAAAATAATAATAGGCACACCTCATTTTATTGTGCTTCACAGATACTGCATTTCTTACAAATTGAAGGTTTGTGGCAACCCTGTGTCATCAGATGACAGTAGTTTTAGCAATAAAGTATTTTTCAATTAATGTATTATTTTTTACACATAGTGCTATTCCACACATAATAGACTAAAGTATAACATAAACATAACTTTTATATGCACTAAGAAGGAAAAAAATTCATGTGACTAGCTTAAATGTGTATACACTTTATTGGGGTTGTCTGGAACCAAATCCACAACATATCCAAGATATGCCTGTGCAATGGAGAGCAGAGTCTTTAACAAATGGTGCTGGAAAACTGGACATCTACATGTAAAAAAGTGAATATAAACACAGACCTTACACCTTTCACAAAAATTAACTGAAAATGAATCACAGACCTAAATGTGAAATGAAAATCTATAAAACTTCTAGAAGATAACAAAGGAGAAAATCTAGATGACTTTGTGTTTGGCAGTGACTTTTCAGATCCATGAAAAAATAACTGATGAGCTGGACTTTATTAAAATTAAAAATTTCTGCTCTACAAAAGACATCAAGAGAATGAGAAGACATGTCACAAACTGTGAAAAAACATTTGCAAAGGACTGAAAAAGAACTGTTGTCCAGAGTATACAAGCAATTGTTAAGTTTTTTTTTTTTTTAAAGAATAACCTGATTAAAAACTGGGCTAAAGATCTAAACAGACACTTCACCAGAAGAGATATATAGATGGTAAAGAAGCATATAAAAACATGCTCAACATCATATGTCATTTGAGAACTACAAATCAAAACAATGAGAATTCCCTGGAAGTCCAGTAGTTAGGACTCCATGCTTTCACTGCCAAAGGCCTGGGTTCAATCTCTGGTTAGGGAACTAAAATCCCACAAGTCGTGTGGTACAATCAATCAATACATACATACACAAATATTTATATAATACTGCACTCAATATGCCAGCAAATTTGGAAAACTTAGCAGTGGCCACAGGACTGGAAAAGGTCAGTTTTCATTCCAATCCCAAAGAAAGGCAATACCAAAGAATGCTCAAACTACCGCACAATTGCACTCATCTCACACACTAGTAAAGTAATGCTCAAAATTCTCCAAGCCAGGCTTCAGCAATATGTGAACCGTGAACTTTCTGATGTTCAAGCTGGTTTTAGAAAAGGCAGAGGAACCAGAGATCAAATTGCCAACATCCGCGGGATCATGGAAAAAGCAAGAGAGTTCCAGAAAAACAACTATTTCTGCTTTATTGACTATGCCAAAGCCTCTGACTGTGTGGATCACAAGAAACTGTGGAAAATTCTGAAAGAGATGGGAATACCAGACCACCTGATCTGCCTCTTGAGAAATTTGTATGCAGGTCAGGAAGCAACAGTTAGAACTGGACATGGAACAACAGACTGGTTCCAAATAGGAAAAGGAGTACGTCAAGGCTGTATATTGTCACACTGTTTATTTAACTTATATGCAGAGCACATCATGAGAAACGCTGGACTGGAAGAAACACAAGCTGGAATCAAGATTGCCGGGAGAAATATCAATAACCTCAGATATGCAGATGACACCACCCTTATGGCAGAAAGTGAAGAGGAACTCAAAAGCCTCTTGATGAAAGTGAAAGTGGAGAGTGAAAAAGTTGGCTTAAAGCTCAACATTCAGAAAACGAAGATCATGGCATCCGGTCCCATCTCTTCATGGGAAATAGATGGGGAAACAGTGGAAACAGTGTCAGACTTTATTTTTGGGGGCTCCAAAATCACTGCAGATGGTGACTGCAGCCATGAAATTAAAAGACGCTTACTCCTTGGAAGGAAAGTTATGACCAACCTAGATAGCATATTCAAAAGCAGAGACATTACTTTGCCAACAAATGTTCGTCTAGTCAAGGCTATGGTTTTTCCTGTGGTCATGTATGGATGTGAGAGTTGGACTGTGAAGAAGGCTGAGCGCTGAAGAATTGATGCTTTTGAACTGTGGTGTTGGAGAAGACTCTTGAGAGTCCCTTGGACTGCGAGGAGATCCAACCAGTCCATTCTGAAGGAGATCAACCCTGGGATTTCTTTGGAAGGAATGATGCTGAAGCTGAAACTCCAGTACTTTGGCCACCCCATGCAAAGAGTTGACTCACTGGAAAAGACTCTGATGCTGGGAGGGATTGGGGGCAAGAGGAGAAGGGGACGACAGAGGGTGAGATGGCTGGATGGCATCACTGACTCTATGGACGTGAGTCTCAGTGAACTCCGGGAGTTGGTGATGGACAGGGAGGCCTGGCATGCTGCACTTCATTGGGTCGCAAAGAGTCGGACACGACTGAGCGACTGATCTGATCTGATCTGATATAATGTTTAGGGATACAGAGCCTGACAACAAAGGAGATGGGGTTTGAGTATGGTTCTGCCACTTACAAACTGTACTAAGGACTTTAACCTCTCTGTGCCTCTGGGATTAATACTACCTACTTCACTTGGTTGGTCGTGTGTGAATGTGTGCTAAGTCGCTTCAGTTGTGTCTGACTCATTGCAACCCTATGGAATGTAGCCTGCCAGGCTCCCCTGTCCATGGAATCCTTCAGGCAAGAATACTGGAATGGGTATTTCATTACTGTCCTCCTCCAGGGCATTGTCCCAACCAGGGGATCAAACCCACATCTCTTATGTCTCCTGCAATAGCACCACCTGGGTTGTTTGTAAAGATTCTGTGTAGTTGCTCAGTCATGTCCGATTCTTTGCAACCTTATGGACTATAGCTCACCAGGCTCCTCTGTCCATGGGATTCTCCAGACAAGAAAACTGGAGTGGGCTGCCATTTCCTTCTCCAGGGTTTCTTCCCAATCCGGGGATTGAACTCGGGTCTCCTGCATTGCGGGCAGATTCTTTACTGTCTGAGCCACTAAAATGACTAGGAGAAGGCCCGAAACATAGCAAATAAGAACTCAAAGATGCTAATGATTATTTCCATGAAAAAACTTTGTATTTCTTAAGAATTTTCCAAGGATAAAGGGCTACACAATCTTATAATTAGAATAGCTTTTTTCCATTCTAAAGAACAATATTTGGATGAAAGGGAACAGCAGTTTTCTGAATTTCTGCCACTTTCCCTTTTGTGAACTATTATTTTGCATGACCACAGAATCCACTATGTGTATGCTTTGTTGAATCTTCAGAAAAACTGTTCTGGTCTTTAACATAATCAATAATCAAATCTGAATGTTACATTTTTTAAAACACGCAGCAGAACACAAGTATTGTGCTCTGTTTTTACCCACACCTCATTTCTGACAATAAATGGGTAATTTTTCCATACCAAGCAGTTCTCCAGTTCTCTGTGGACAACAACTGAGCATTCTACAAGTCAATTCAGTATGTCCTACGTGCATGCGTGCTCAGTCGCTTCAGCTGTGTCTGACTCTTTGCAATCCTGTGGATTGTAGCCCACTAGGCCCCTCTGTCCATGGGATTCTCCAGGCAAGAATACGGGAGTAGTTCGCCATGCCCTCCTCCAGGAGACCTTCCAGACCCAGGGATCAAATTCACGTCTGCCTTCATCTCCTGCATTGCAGGCAGAATTCTTTATCCACTGAGTCACCTCAGTTCAGTTCAGTCACTCAGTTGTGTTGGACTCTTTGCGACCCCACGGACTGCAGCACATCAAGCTTCCCTATCCATCACCAACTCCAGAAGCTTACTCAAACACATGTCCATAGAGTCAGTGATGCCATCCAAAACATCTCATCCTCTATCGTCCCCTTCTCCTCCCGCCTTCAATCTTTCCCAGCATCAGAGTCTTTTCCAATGAGTCAGTTCTTTGCAATCAGGCGGCCAAAGTATTGGGAGTTTCAGCTTCAGCACCAGTCCTTCCAATGAACACCTAGGACTGATCTCCTTTAGAACTTACTGGTTTGATCTCCTTGCAGTCCAAGAGACTCTCAAGAGTCTTCTCCAACACCACAGTTCAAAAGCATCAATTCTGAGTCACCCAGTATGTCCTACAAGTCAATTTAATTCCAACATTAACTACTTGGAGACAGCGCAACCCCACAGGCTGCTCACTTCCACAAGACTGCCCCCAACTTCAGAAGCCAGTTAAAAGTCTTAGGCCTTCCATTTTTCTCCCCAACAAGCTATAATCAGGGGTTTCCATGACCCCCTCCTCAGGTTTGCTAACTTGCTAGAACAACTCGAGGGACTCAGAAAAACACTTTACTATTTTAACTGGTTTGATATAAAAGATACAACTCAAAAACAGCCATGTGGTTGCAAGAGTTGGACATGACTTAGTGATTAAACAACAAATATGGGCAAGGTTTTGGAGAATCTTATGGTCTGGAGAAGTTCATGCAGACTTTCCATGTCCTGTCTGGGCACACCACCCTCCCAGCATCTCAGTGTGTTCATCAATCTGGAAGCTTTCCAAATCCTGTAGTTTAGTAAGAGTTTTTATGGACGTTTCGTTACATAAGCATGGTTGATGAAATCATTGTTCATTGATGGTTAACAATCTCTAGACCCTCTTCCTTTCTTAGAGGTTAGGGAGTAACGTTGAAAGTTCTAAGTTTCTTAATCAAGTCTTGGTTTTTATGGTCCCCATCTAAGGGGTATCTAGGGGCCCCCTGCCACTAGTCATCTTGCTGCTGCTAAGTCGCTTCAGTCATGTCCGACTCTGTGCGACCCCATAGACGGTGGCCCACCAGGCTCCCCCGTCCCTGGGACTCTCCAGGCAAGAACACTGGAGTGGGTTGCCATTTCCTTCTCCAATGCATGAAAGGGAAAAGTGAAAGTGAAGTCGCTCAGTCGTGTCTGACTCTTCGCGACCCCATGGTCTGCAGCCTACCAGGCTCCTCCATCCATGAGGTTTTTTCCAGGCAAGAGTACTGGAGTGGGGTGCCACTGCCTTCTCCAACTAGTCATCTTATTTGCATACAAAAAGATACTCAAAAGTTTTAGGAGCTTGTGCCAAGAACCAGGGACAAAGACCAACTACATGTTTCTTATTATATCACAAGATTGCAAGGAGTAATTTTGCAATTAAAAATGAAGATTAAAAAAGAAAAATACTAGTTTTCAGATTACTTAAAGTCTACCTGCATGTAATTGTCTTCTAAAAAAGATAAAAACTGTGAAATTTTTTGTTTTTGTAAGAATTCATTCCTTGCAAATAACATTTCTCTTTGCTATTCTATGCCATTTAAGGAAGTATAAACCTAGTCTCCATCTTCTTATCACCTCCCACACTCCCCCAGGGCTATGACTCTCTACATTATTCTACCAAATAACACAAGTCAAATTTGTGTGGTAATTTTTTAATAATTGTGTGTTATTACCCATAGGTATTATCCAATTCATGCAAACTTAAGTGCCTCGGGACCTATGGTAAATTAGAAATGACTGCAAATTCTTTGTAACTCTTCATTACGTTATTTTCATACTCCTTAAATTTGGACTGGTTTTGTGACTTGTTTTGACAGTATCATGTGGTGGAAGTGACACTGTGTGATCTCCAAGTCTAGGCCTCAAGAGACCTGCTGCTGCTGCTGCTAAGTTGCTTCAGTCGTGTCCGACTCTGTGCAACCCCATAGACGGCAGCCCACCAGGCTCCCCTGTCCCTGGGATTCTCCAGGCAAGAGACCTAACATCTCCTATAAATGCTTTTTTTGAACTCTTCCACAGATAAGCTCAGATAGCCTTCTGGGGACACGTGGCCCAGCCAATATCCAGAACCAACTGCCAGTCATGTGAATGAGGTCTTCTCAGACTGTTGTTCGTTTTTCAGTCACCAAGTCGTGTCCAACTCTTTGCAAGCCCGTGTACTGCAGCACAGCAGAAAATCTAGATGACCTCCTCAAACTATCCAACCCAAACTGGGCCACCAGATAACTGCAGTCATGTAAGTAGCCTGGACAAGGTCAGCAGATGAACTGCTCAGCTGATCCTAGCCCAAACTGCTGGCCTATAGAATCATAAACAGATAAGATAGCTGTTTTAAGCCATGAAGTTTTGGAGTAGTTTATTATCCTGTGAGAGGTAAGAGATACACACAACCCCCTCCCCCACTTCTAAAGAAACAAAATTAGCTTTGCATAGAATAAAACTAATGAGTTGTACCACTCTGCTTTCAATTAAACTAAATCTGGTAATATGATCACAACCACTGGATTGGTATTTGATCTGGAACAGGTCAGCAAGATCCCCTGGAGAAGGGCATGGCAACCCAACTCCAGTATTCTTGCCTGGAGAATCCCATGGTCAGATAAGCCTGGCAGTCTACAGGTCCATAGGGTCACAAAGAGATGGACACGACTGAAGCAACTTAGCAAGCATGTAGCCACATATGACAAGACATAAGTGATGTGAAAGTCGCTCAGTTGTGTCTGACTCTTTGTGACACCATGGACTATACAGTCCATGGAATTCTCCAGGCCCGAATACTGGAGTGGGTAGCAGTTCCCTTCTCCAGGGGATCTTCCTGACCCAGGAATCGAACCTGGGTCTCCTGCATTACATGCAGATTCTTTACCAGCTGAGCTACCAGGGACACTCATGACAAGACACAGGGAAGGCCTGTCAGCTATAAACTGACATGGCACAAAACTCTGCCCTAATGGACAACTCCATGGAAGGCAGTGACAAATTCAAATCCTTTATTAGGTAACAGGAATGTTAACATAAACACTGAAAAACTGGTCACTAAAGCCACTAATACACCCCGAACAATATAATATAAATCCTTATTCTGTAACCACTAAGATCCAGGGGCCTGTATGTCTACTCATCCTCTTTACAACCCTACTCTGGAGTTCCCATTGGTTTCCATTGGCTAAGGAAATCTGAATATTTTTCTTTACAATCTGAAAGGACACTATATATGCTATAATAATTTCATCTACTGTAACACTTTATAGTGTTAAGTTTATAAAACATTTCTAAATAATCTCATTTGAGAGGTAGCATGGCTTATTGGACAGGGCCATGGACTTTGGGTCAGGGAGACTAAAATTCAATCACACTACTCAAAAGATTACTAAGAGCAGATTTAAGAATTAGAAAGAAGAGAAGTACATGTAAAAATTTTTAAGTGTCTGGTAAATAACAGCACCCCAATAAATTCTATTTTTCTATTAATTTAGTAAGATTTACTAAGGACACTGATTGCATCAACTGGCTTTTGTTACATAACAAAACCACCTCAAAAATTAGTAGCTTAAAATAACAACCAATTCTGAGTCAGCAATCTAGGCTATGCTCAGCTGAACAGTTCTGCTGATCTTGGCCAGGCTCATTCATATGCTGTGGCCAGCTGCCAGGTAGACAGGCTGGTCTAAGATGGCTCAGCTGGGATGGTTGTCTCTATTCCAAAGGATCTCTCATCATCTATCTGGCTAGCCTAGATTTGACTACATATGGAAACATGCAACACCTCTTAATGCCCAGGCTCAGAACTCACCAAACATAACCTCCACTGAGTTTATTAGCCATAGCACAATCACCAGGCAAAGCCACACTTAAAAGGATGGAGAAACAAAGTCAAGGAGCTGCTTAGTGTGGTCATTTCACAATTTATCCAGAGACCTATATACTGGGTACCATAAAGGTCTTTTAAATGCTATATATATGTAGATGTAAATGTTTATGTATTTAATCATTGCAGTAAATCATTACAAAAAGGTCCTCAAGAGAGATATAGACGATTCCTATTTTTGTGGGGAAACTGAAGTGTAGGGAGCTAGTAACTAGCCCGAAGTATACATAGCAGAGTCAAAATTGGAAATCAGGCTTCCTAGGTCCTACCTAGTTCAATGTTTTTTCCATTCATCCTATGTTGTCCAGAAATTGATTCCAAGATCCTAGAGATCCTATAACGCCTCCAAAAGTAGCTTCTAAATAATGTCACAGAACAAAATATTTTATGATTTGAGATGTAAGTTTAAATCATATCTGCTTGATTTCTTTGTCACAGTCTACCTAACCTAACAAATCACCTGTGGTCAACTTTAATGAAAAACTGCTTCATGGCACTGGCACCGTTTCTTTCAGTTTGATTCTGGGAACGTTATTTTTCTTTCTAAATGAAGAATTTATTCAATGAATCACTACTGAATGTCTGTTGTCTATGTCGGTCACTGTACTATATACTGAAGATACAACAAGATAATCAGCTTTTATAAACTATATTAAAAAAACTTTAAGATCCCTCTCTTGAAGAAATAAGTTTGATAAGGAAAGCATTTATTTTCAGAGAAATTTCTGGGATCTACTATTTTAATGAAAATATAGTCCTTTTTACCATTAAACCCTGCAATAGCTAATGGAATACCAAGTTCAACAAATTGCATCACCTGTATGTATGAACAGATATTCACAAATATGCATTTAATTATCGTGGTCAGAAGCCTATTAATCCTTTTGACTCCTATCTCTATTCATCCCCTACATCTGGGTTGATTCTACCTTCAAAATATATATCTACTAATTCACTAACACTATGCTGAACCAAGCTACTACTGTCTCTTGTTCAGACCATAATTTAGACTCATTTCATCTATCTGCATCCATTACTGTCTTCTTAGAGGAGCTCAAGATACTCTTAAAATATGTCTGATTACATTATTTCTTCTGCTTAAAACCCTTTCAACAGCTTCCCTATTCTAAATGTACTCTCTTCACTGTAGCCTTTAAGACCTTTCCATTCTCACCTTCAACCCTTCTTTTTGTTGCTCCAGTCACACCAACCTTTTCCTTTCACACCAAGCTCTTTTCCACTGTAGGGCCTTTGTATGCACCGTTCCCTCTTGGCATCACTGGCCTCTTTTCATTTCTCGTAGCTCAAAAGGCCCTTCCAAATTCCTCTTACATAGGTCCCCTTCTTATCCTATTATGGTGTCCTATTTGTTTCCCTCACAGCATGTTTTAAATTTATAAATACATATTTACTTGTTTATCTACTGGTTATATCCTTCCTACCAGCCTGTAAGTTCCATAAGAGTACTGTTTTCATTCATTACTGTACAAATATTTAGCATACTTCTTGCTACACAGCAAGTGTTCAATGAACATTTTTAAAATAATCAATATCTAATTTTTGCATGGCACCATATTGGTTTATTTGCCAATAACTGCAGATAGTAAAAGAGGGATGGACAAAACTAAATTTATTAGAGTGAATGAAAATGAAAATGTTTCCAGAGTCAACACCCAACGTGAAAATAAAATTTATTGCCTAAAATAAGTACTTGTTACCATCATCTTAGATGATTATGGACAGAGGAGCCTGGCGGGCTACAGTCCATTGGGTTGCAAAGAGTTGGACATGACTAAGCACATACATACATACATAACAAATAAAACCTAGTTCCTATGTGCCTAGAGTATCTAGGTAGGATTAGCAGTTTACCTCTTGCAAACGCAGGAATAACCACATTGCTGTTAGTGTGATTCTTCACAATAGGCTTTCCTCACCTCTTCTGTTTCTCTACAGGAACATTTTTCACATTAAATACTAGGTTGCTGAAATACACAGAGATAGAATTTATATACTAATTTCAAACACAATACAGTGTATTTCCAAAGACACAATTACACTGTTTCTGGCATAAAAGCAGTAACTAATGCTGAAACACATTTTTAAATGATGGTTCTCTGCAAGCAGTTGAAAGAGGGAATTGCTAAGGTAAGTTACTTTAAAGTGAAGTAAGTTTAGATAGCTCACTAAATTAAAAAACTATACCAAATAGTAGCTAGGATCAAATGTTTTTCCAACTATATTCAGAAAAAATATACTTATCTTTTAATCATGTGAAATAATGTTTATTGCTGCCAGTTATATAATTGGTATGTTTCTTGAAGAAAATTTGAAAAATATTGACAAACATGAAAATAAAATTATCCCAAATTCCAGCAACCAGAGACTAAGACTTAACACTTTATTTAACAGAGACCTCTATTTTAGATCAATTACAGTATTATGTAAATAAACTCTTTTTAAAATAATCTAGTTTTCTGAACTTATGCTCCAACTACTTTCACACTTCTGTTCGTGCCATTCTCTCCTTGAAGGATGAACCAAATCTCAATATAGGAGATTTGGTCCTAAGTCCTCACCTTTAGGACTGAGTTATGCAATATCCCTAAGTATCTGTTTTATCATAAGATTTTTGTGGGGATTTAGTCATGAACATTAAAAACCTAGTACAGTAGATCTTATACAAATGGTAGTCACTGTAACAGCTAAAAAAATCACCTCTTTAGTGGAACTTTCACAGATTACTTCAGTCCTTTTCTGATGCTATTTGTATGTTACTTACATTGTAGTGTCTCATTATGAGCCAATACATGACTTATATTCCTCACTAGGATCTGAGATGATTTGGGACAGGTCTCCCACAACTTTATATTCCCCACGATGTTTACAAATACTTAAGGTTAATTCAAAAATATTTTTTTCACACATATTACCTGTAAGTCATCGAACTGGGAGACACAAAGATGAATAATAAGTTTTAATTTCTGCCCTCATGTAGTTTATAATCTTTTAGAGGGAAAGAGAGATTATTAGTATAAATAGCGTTAGGTCCACAAACTTTTTTTTTAAACCCACTGGGGGGAAAATATGTTTCAGAATTTAGAATTTCTCAGATTTTAGAAAGGTAATATAGTATATATACTGTATATTAAGAAATCATTCACTAAGGTCCAGGTAGGCACCCTATGATCCAACATTATTACTTTTATTCATAGTGAAATGTATGAATATTCACTAACTGGTATAAATATAGACTATAAATAGCCTCTTATCCATTCAGGTCAAATATTAATACTACGTGAGTTTTCAACTGCTGCTGTAGCAAATATAGTGACTTTCCAGTGGTCATGTATGGATGTGAGAGTTGGACTGTGAAGAAAGCTGAGCGCCAAAGAATTGATGCTTTTGAACTGTGGTGTTGGAGAAGACTCTTGAGAGTCCCTTGGACTACAAGGAGATCCAACCAGTCCATTCTGAAGGAGATCAGCCCTGGGTGTTCTTTGGAAGGAATGATGCTAAAGCTGAAACTCCAGTACTTTGGCCACCTCATGCAAAGAGCTGACTCATTGGAAAAGACTCTGATGCTGGGAGGGATTGGGGGCAGGAGGAGAAGGGGATGACAGAGGATTAGCTGGCTGGATGGCATTGCAGACTCGATGGACATGAGTTTGAGTGAACTCCGGGAGATGGTGATGGACAGGGAGGCCTGGCGTGCTGTGATTCATGGGGTCGCAAAGAGTCGGACACGACTGAGCGACTGAACTGACTGACTGACACAGTACAAATTTATTATCTTTTAGATCCAGAAGTCACAACTGTCCTTGTGCTAAAGCCCAGATGTCTACAAAGCTGGTCTCTTTCTAGAGGATCCACGGGAGAATCTGTCCTTTGCCTTGCCTGACTTCTGGATGCTGTTTGCTTTCCTTGGCTCCTGGCCTTTCATCTTAATAATTAGCAATCCCATCACTCTAATTTTTACTTCTGCCATGACATTTTCTTCTCTGACTCTTTTGCCTCCCTCGGACTCTTGCAAATTACACTGAGCCCATCTGGGTAATCCAAGCTAATCTCCCCATTGCAAGATCTTTAATTTAATCATCTCTGCAAAGCCCCTTTTACCAAGTAATGTAATGTTTACAGGTTCCGGGATTAGGATATGGACCTCTTCAGGGTCTATCATTTTGCCCACCAGAGCCACTAAATTAGATTTTTTTTTTTTTTTTAAGAGAAACTTTTAGTTTTCAGAGTCTTTTGAACTTTAGAACTACAGAGAGGGAACTGTGGACCTGTATAAACAAAGGTAGTACAAGGCTAGTGATACAAGAAAAGCACAGGAGAATTATAGAAATATAATGAATGGAAAAACCACAACCAGTTAAGTATCAGGAAAAGCTCAATGAAATAAATAGTATTGGGCTGGCCAAAAAGCTTGTTTGGGTTTTTATACAACATCTTACAAAAACCCAAATAAACATTTTGGCCAACCCAATATTTGATGGGAGCCTTCAAAGATGTAAAGGATTATGACAGGTGAACACTGGTCCAAAAAGTAATTTTCAGACATACTTGCTCTCAAAATTTTATAGGGACATACAAAACAGCAACAACAAATTCAGAGACAGGAAACTATATTTGGAGAAGAAAGAGACTGCAGTTTGACTGAATTATATAGACTAAAAGTAAAACAGTAGTGAAAGAAAAGGAAAGATGAAGACAGATACAATGGGCTATATTGCTTGTCAGGATGAAGAGTTTGTTCTTAATTCTGGAGGAAGTGACCAGTCAGGTGGAAATACTTTTGAACTGAGAAATGATATTACATGATTGGTGTTATATTGAAGAAAGATTAATTTGGCAAGAGGATTGATTCAAATTGGGAAAGGCAGAAGCGTAGCAGACAAATGACTAATCTAAAGAATAGGTACTTTCACTAGGGTGATGGGAGAAGAATGATGTCAAGGTAGCTAGGATTCATAAGAGATTTTCATCAACATAATTTTTAATAAAAGCAGCTACAAATTATAGTGCTTACTGTATGTCAGGTACCATTCTATGAAAGAGTTTAACTCCATTTTACAGATAAGAAGACTACGGTATAGGAAGTATACCTTCTACACTAAGTATCATGGCTGGGATTTGAATCCAGGTAGATATGACTCCTGGAGAAGGCAATGGCAACCCACTCCAGTACTCTTGCCTAGAAAATCCCATGGACGGAAGAGCCTGGTGGGCTGCAGTCCATGGGGTCATGAAGAGTCAGACACGACTGAGTGACTTCACTTTCACGTTTCACTTTCCTGCATTGGAGAAGGAAATGGCAACCCACTCCAGTGTTCTTGCCTGGAGAATCCCAGGGACGGGGGAGCCTGGTGGGCTGCCGTCTATGGGGTCACACAGAGTCGGACATGACTGAAGAGACTTAGCAGCAGCAGCAGCAGCAGTGACATAATCTGAAAGTTGAACGAACTGATTTGTGAAAAATTCATCATTCCACCTAAAAGTAAGCTATGATAAGTTAATAATGTATACTTAAAACTCTAAAACAAATACTAAAATACCACAGGGAGTTACAGCTATTAAGCCAACAAAGGAGAAAAAACAGAATCATTAAAAAAAAATTACTCAGGCTTCCCGGGTGGCTCAGGTAAAGAATCTGCCTGCCAATGCAGGAGACATGGGTTTGATCCCTGGTCTGGGAAGATCCCACATGTCATGGAGCAACAAAGCCTGTGAGCCACAACTATTCAGCCTGTACTCTAAAGCCCAGGAACCACAACTACTGAGCCCACTCACTGCAACTACTGAAGCCCACGTGCCATAAGGCATGTGCTCTGCAATGAGAAGCCTGTGCTCTACAACTGGAGAGTACCTCCAGTTCACCACAATTAGATAAAAATCCACAGAGCAATGAAGACCCAGCATAGCCATAAATTTTTAAAATTTACTCACACTAAAAGAAAATGAAAAGGGAAATAAGACATTTATGAACATTACAACAAAAGGAAAATAACAAAATGGTAGATTTAAACTCTGTCATCAATAATCACATTAACCATAAATGATCTGAACATGCCAATTAAAAGGTAGAAATTGTAAGACTGAATTAAAAAACAAGACCCATCCACATGCTGCCTATAAGAAACAATTTTAAACATGAATACACAAAGAGGTTAAAAGTAAAAGGACAGAAAAAGATATACCATGCTAAAGAAAAAAAAAAAAGCTGGAGTGACTATATTAATATCAGACAAAGTTGATTTTGGAGAAAGGATATTACCAGAGATATTCATACTAACAAAGCTGTCAATTCATCATGAATACATCATAATCTAAAATGTTTATTTACTTTACAAATAAATAGATTCAATAAAGTAAAAAGTAACAGAAGTACAATATAATACAGAAAAGTCCATAGATATAGCTAAAAATTTCAACATCTTTCAATCACTAATAGACCAAGCAGACAGTCAGTAAGCAAGAACACCATTAACCAACTTGATAATTGAACTTTATAGAACATCCTATCCCAAAACAATACAAAACACATTTTTAAGTCTTACAAGTATACAAATAACATTTACCAAGAGAGACCACTTTTAAGTCATAAAATAAGAATAAATGTAAAAGGATTTAAATCCTACAAGGTATGTTTTCTGACCACAATCTAATTACATTAGCAATCACAACAAAATGATCTATGGAAAATCCTCAAATAGTTGAAGGCTAGGAAATATATTTCCAAATAACTCCAATTGAAATAAAAAGGGAAAAAATAGTTGTTTTGAACTGAATGAAAATGAAAACAAAAGTATCATAATGTATGAGGGAAGCAGCTAAAGCAGTAGTACATAAAGGGAAAATTACAGCATTAAAATGCCTACACTGGAAAACAAGAAAGGTCTTAAATGAATGGCCTCGACTACTTTCACCTCAACAAACTAGAAAAAATAAAGCAAATTAAACTGGAAGTAAGCAAAAGAGAGGAAATAGTGAAGGTGAAAGCAAAAGTCATTGAAACAGAAAAATAATGAGAACGTCAATAAAAAACAATAACCCACTAGCCAGGCTGATGGGGAAGGGTGGCATATAAAGATATATAAACTGACAGTATCTGAGGAATGATAGGAGTGCTATCACTATAGATTCTACAGATATTAAAAGAACCGTTAGGAAATATCATACAACTTATACTAATAAATTCCACATCTTACATGAAATGGAAAAATCCTGAAAAGACACAAGGTTTAGTGAACCTCACAAAAGAAGAAATACATTGTCCTTTGAAAAAGAAAAGCAGTATTAAGGGATTTATACTACTCGACTTCAATACTTATTATAAAGCCACACTATTCTAGGTAGTGTAGTACTGGTATGAAGAGAGACAAATATCCAATAGAACAGAAAAGAGTCCAGAAATAATCCAACTGATGAATTATTTGGTCAGCTGATTCCTTCCACAGATACAAAGTTGACATTCTTTTTTTTTTAAATGGTGCTACAACAATTGGATATCGCTATTAAAAAAAAAAAAAACCTTAGATCCTTACCTCTTACCATGTACAAATGAGTCACATACCTAAATGTAGAATGTAAAACTATAAGACGTCTAGAAAAAAGAAAATTTTTACTGCTTTGACTTAGGCGTAGATTTTTTAGATGTAACACCAACAGCACAATCCATAAAAAAAGAAATTTTTGAACCAGAATTCATCGAAATTAAGACCTTCTGCTTTCTCATTAAGGGAATGAAAAGACAATTTACAGGTTGTGAGAAAATATTTGTAAATCACATATTTGATGTATCTAGAATGAAGAAACCTTTCTTGGTAGCTTAGATGGTACAGAATCTGCCTGCAATTCAAGAGACCTGAGTTCAATCCGGGAAGAGCCCCTGGTGAAGGGAATGGCAACCTATTCCACCCGGAAAATCCTATGGACAGAGAAGCCTAGTGGGCTACAGTCCATGGGGTCGCAAAGAATCCAACACGACTGAGCAACTAACACAAATAAACACAATAAAATTCAATTAGAAAACAACCCAAAGGTAAATATCCAGATATTTGAACAGATACTTCACAAAAGAAAATATACAAATAACATTTAAAAAGATGATCAACATCATTAGTCTTTAAAAGTGAAAGTCGCTCAGTCATGTCCGACTCTTTGCAACCCCATGGACTATATAGTCCATGGAATTCTCCGGGACAGAATACTGCAGTTGGGTAGCCTTTCAATTCTCCAGGGGAGCTTCCCAACCCAGGGATCAAACCCAGGTCTCCCACATTGCAGGCAGATTCTTTACCAGCTGAGCCACCCGGGAAGCCCTCATTACTCTTTAGCAAAACACAAATTAAAGTCACAAGGAGATACCACTACACACCTATTAGAATGGCTAAAACTAAAATGGCAAGAATGTGGAGCAACCAAACTCCTACTCTGCTTGTAGAAATACTATGAAATGACATAACCACTTTGAAAGACACTTTGGTACTTTCTTTGAAAACTCACAGCAGCTGTATTTGTAATAATCAAAACCTGGAAACCCAAATGATCACCAACAGACCAATAAAAAACAAACTGTTATCCACTGGAACAATGTTTATAAAATGGGATAGTGTTCAGTAAAAAATGAACTAATGATGGATATGAAAATACAGATAAATTTTAAAGTCATTACACTAAATGAAAGCAGCCAAACAAGAAAGACTCTACACTGTATGATTCTATTCATATCAAGTTTCAGAAAATACACACCAACCTATTATGTCAGATAGCAGATTAGTGGTTTTGCTTAGGGTAGGGATTGGGATTGATGGAAGGAGTAAGGAAAGACAGGATGCAGGAATTACAAACAAAGAACAGAAAATTGGTTTGTGTGTGGGGGGGTCATTATATTGATTGTAATGATGATTTCAAAGCGTATCCATAAGTCAAAACTTATCCAATTGTACATCAATTATATTCTGATATAGCTCTCAAAAACTCATTTAGTCAAATAGCAATAACCATTTATTCCAATATAGTTAATGCTCATATCCTGCTATAAATGCTTATTTGCTATTACCTGTTAACAAGAAAATGATTTAAACTTACAACAGTAACATTATACTACTCAACTTCAATGTGTAAAAGAGTACATTTTCTTTCTGGAAATGTGCAAGCAAAAAATCGTTAAGACTAATGGATTAAAACAATGCAAATTCAGACAAGCTCAAGTAGATCAGTGAGATCTGCTATTATTAGCATATTATTATCTATCCTATTCCTTACTTGAAAATAAATGCAGTTATCACAATAGGAAACTGTTAAGTATGTAGCCTTAACAATTTCCATCTCATCACTAAAAGTAACCTACAAGTATAAAACAGCAGATGAATTGGGTAACTAGTCATTTGTAATCTGCCTATGTTGAAGTGAAAAATTTCTCCACAGATACCATTTCACGTGGTGGCAAAAGTTCCAGGCCAGTTCCAAAATCTTATTTAAGCAGTAGGGATTAATTATCCCCTCTTTCTTCTACATCACTGTTTTCCCTCTACTAGATCACTGTCATCAATATAGAGACATGCTATAATTTCATCCATCTTAAAAAACAGCAACAACAAAAACAAACTTCTCTTGGTCCTATTTCTGCCTTTAGCCATTTAATCCCCCACTTCCTGATTTCTTGGCTCTCCTTTTTGGCAAAATTCTTTGAATTAGTTCTCTGATTTTTCTCCTGCAATTCTCACTTAAATCTGTCCTATTCAGGCTTTCATTTCCAGCATTGTAGCAAACCATCTGACTAAGGTCAATTATCTGCTGTATCCAGCGGTTCATTCTGAAGTCTCTTTTCACTAAACCTCTTAATAGTTGTTCATTCCTTGAAACTACTTATTGTGGCTTTCGGGAAACCTCAAGTTCCTGGCTTTCCTCCTGCCTCCTTCACAACTTCTCTACTTCCAAATCTTAAGAGTACTCTAGGACTCAGTCCTCGGACCTTTTTTCATATTTGTATCTATATTCACTCCATTAGCAGTTTCATGTTAAATGTTCTTAAAGTAAGATACATCTATATCTTAAATTAAAGGACTTGACCGCCTCACTATAATCCTCAAATAAGGTCAATTATAGATAATTTTATCATTTGAGGAGGCAGGTGCTGATGAAAAACAGATTCAAACAGACACAAAAAAAGTTGAAAAGAAGTCACTTAATTTTCAATAAATCATTACTAGTATTACTGGTATAGGGAGTTACTTAAAAATAATAAAGCTAAACTGATGAATACCAAAACAAATATTTTTTATTTATTCCAGTCATTTATTACATTAGAAACATTTAAATACCATACTAAATATTTCATTAAAAATGTAAATTATGACCTTATCCATGGTCCTAGTCCCATATGGGCCTAAAACAGTTAGAACTTACATTAATTTGGACTTGTTTCAGAAGACTTTTTTATAACAATTATCTCATTTTATCCTAAAAAAGACTCCATAAGGATATTAGAGTAAATATTATTTAAGCCAGCAGTTTCTGCTCTTAATATGACCTCTCACATAACAGGCAGACTTTTAATGAGCAGATTTGATTAATTTCAAATTAGAGAACTCAGAAATCCATCTCTACTACAAGAAATATACATTAAAATTCATGTTCAACTGATGACAGGTCATTACTGTCATCTTTCTGTACTTAGCATAAAATTACAAAATAGAAACTTAAATCTTCTTTTTAATGTCAATGAAACTAAGTCCTTTATATACATAACCATTAAGAGACAATCTTTATTTCATTTACTTCCATGACTATACTGATGATAAAAATTATATTAACACTGATCTCCAACAATTGTTGACTGCTTCTATTACAAAGAAAAAACACTTATTTTTGCAAAGAAGAAGACAACTATATTTATAATTGATCATTCACAAGTAAAGCATGATCCTTTTCCTCCCTCCAAGATTCCTACCTCAAATGATGTGGCATGCACTGCCTGCTGACCCCAGAGCAATGGTTAGAGGCATACAGACTTACAGCAAAGCTTCTTAAAATATACCTTCTCTCTCTTGAGGGCTCAAACATCAGTGCTTCCAGTCCTGAGGACTGAGGAGTGGCCCCTTCCCTTCTACTACTAAGCACATCAGTGTCTATATAGACTCTCAGAGTTCTGCCTCTAAGATCTCCATCTGTGAAATGTTCCTTTCTGACTGAAATATCCTATTTCACCCCTCCAATTCCTCACTATTAACTTTCTTTGTCCTTATCAAGTCCCTGTGATCCTTTAGTTCTTCTCTATTTTCAAAACCATCAACATACTTTTGGCTTTGCTTCCCTTCCTACCTCACTATTATTTCAGATCCCTGTTCCAAAGAGAATTGCCCAGATCACAAGGCCTTACTTTATCCTCTGGTCCCAACTGAAGGGTCATATCAGAACAATATTCTGATATGAATACCATTATATTCATAATGATTACATCTTCTCTGATCACATCATCAGCATCCTCTGCTGTCTTTTAAATTTCCACTCTGTAAATAATGAGTCAACAGTTTTGTTATGCCCTAGTTCATTCTATACTTTCTCTTCTTCATAAATCCATCTATGTCCAGATTTTGAACTATCCCTTTAAATTACTGATATAAACAACCCTAACATCCCTGTAAACACTCAAACCTATGCTATCTGTCTGACAGACTGCAACACAATGTCTTATTAACTCATTTTCAATATATCCAAAACCAATTTCACCATCATTAACTCCTCATTCCTCAAAGAAAATTTACTCCTTTTTTTGGACTTCTCTGTTTCTAATACCACCAAATCACTTAGCATTTGAGATCATCTTAAAGCAAAGTACTCTTTTCTCTACAATTCAGTAAACTTTCAATTGTGTACAAATTGTTGGGAAAATAATTAGATTTTCATCAAAAGGATATGACATAGCCATTTTCATTCAACTCTTTGTATTTATGGTACAATAATTTGGTACATGATTTTTACTCCACAAGTGGTTTGAACTCGGGAACCAACCCCTAACACATATGTCCAATTTCGCCACCTACCAACTAAATCAAAATAATCCCATTTTTCCACTACATCTAGAGGATACCTGAGTCAGGAGTAAGCATGAGAGACCAGGCAGTTAGATTGTGGCTACGATTGTGAAAGACTGTTGCAGACTATGCCCAAACCTTAGTTTTGATCTGATAAGTGAGAATTACATCTCTCCCCTGGGTTGTTGTGAGAATTACATCATATGCCTAGAACAGTGCCTAGCACATAACAGGTGCTCAAAAAATGGGGCCCCTGTTATTACTGGTGTCACCTTTAAGTCAAGAGCAATTTGGCCACATGGGTAACCATTCTGTTTCTTCAGGGGACTGCTAATAACACATCTTTATTTTAAATCAATCTATGTCTTAAATTTTAGAACAATTCTAATTTTTATCTATTCCACTGCTCTTTTAAACTAGTCAAATATTTCAAAAGTTCCAACATTCTAAATATTTTAAAAGAACAAATACAATGAATACAAAACATTTACAGATATGGTAGTTATCCAACTATATCAATAGCTATTTTAAACATGAATGATTCAAACACACCAATTAAAAGAGAATATCAGAATACACTAAGAATAATAAACAAGAAAAAAGACTCAACCAAATGTTGTCTACAAGAAACTCACTTTAAATATAAAGACACAGAATTTCAGAGAATGCAGACTTCTAAGCAGGGGAGTATCTCAAGGATAAAGAAGGGCATTATATAATGATAAGGGTATAAATTCTCTAAGAAGACATAACAATCCTTAATGTATTGGATTGGCCAAAAGTTTCGTTCAATTTTTCCTATAAGACAGCCCTAGTGGCTGGTTAGTCGTCTTTAACTTCATTCAAAATAATTTGTTAGCTTATAATTTGACAGTTAGCTGTCATATCAGCATGCATTTAAAAAAAAATTATCAAAAGAGGTGAATTTTTGTGTAGCCATTTTAATATTGAATATGGAAGAAAAAAGCAAGCTTCTCAGCATATTATGTTTTATTATTTCAGTCAGTTCAGTTTAGTCGCTCAGTTGTGTCCGACTCTTTGTGACCCCATGGACTCCCTTGTCCATCGCCAACTCCCGGAGTTTACTCAAACTCATGTCCATTGAGTTGATGATGCCATCCAACCATCTCATCCTCTGTCGTCCCTTTCTCCTTCTGCCTTCAATCTTTCCCAGCATCAGGGTCTTTTCAAATGAGTCACTTCTTCGCATCAGGTGGCCAAAGTACTGGAGCTTCAGCATCAGTCCTTCCAATGAAAATTCAGGACTGATTTCCTTTAGGATTATTATTTCAAGAAAGGTAAAATGAAACTTAAATGGAAAAAATATTTTCACAGTGCATGGGGAAGGTGCTGTGACTGATCAAATGTGTCAAAAGTGATCTACGAAGTTGGTGCTGAGGATCTCTCCCTGGACGATGCTCCACAGTCAGGTAGACCAGTTGAAGTTAACGATCAAACCAAGACATTAACTGAAAACAGTCAACATTATACCATGAAGGAGAAAGCCAACATACTCAAAATATCTGGATCAAGCACTAAAAATCATTAGCATCAGCTTGGTTATGTTATTATTTGATGTTTGGGTTCCACATAAGTGAAAAAAAATACTGACAAGTAGTTCCACATTTCTACTTAAATGTAAAAAAAAAATTTGATTTTAAAAACAAATTGTGACAGATGATGAAAAGTGAACACTGGACAATAATGTGTGATGGGAGAGATCGTGTAGCAAGCGAAATGAACCATGACCAACCACACCAAAGGCTAGTCTTCATCCAAAGAAGGTGCTGTTTTGTTGTGTATATGGTGGGATTGGAAAGGAGTCCTCTACTATGAGCTCTTTCTGAAAACCAAATGATTAATTCCAACAAGTAATGCTCCTAGTCAGACCAACTGAAAGCAGCAGCTGATGAAAAGCATCCAGAATTATTCAACAGAAAATACATTATATTCCATTAGGATAATGAAAGACTGCATGTTTCTTTGATGACCAGGCAAAAACTGTTAACAGTTTGACTGAAGTTCTGATTCCTCTGCCATATTCACCAGACATCACACCTTCAGATGTCCATTTTGGTCTTTACGAAATTCTCTTGAGAGAAAAAATTTCAATTGCCTGAAAGACTGTAAAAGGCAGCTGGAACAGTTCTTTGCTCAAAAAGATAAAAAAGTTTTGGGAAGATGGAATTATGAAGTTGCCTGGAAAATGGCAGAAGGTAGTGGAACAAAATGGTGAAAATGTTGTTCAATAAAGTTACTGGTGAAAATGGAAAACGTGTCTTCCATTTTTACTTAAAAAACCAAAGGAATTTTCTGGCCAATCAATATATATCTAACAACAGAGTACCAAAATATGTGAGGCAAAATTTGATAGAACTTCAAGGAGAAATAGATGAATTCACTATTATAGAGACTTGAACACCTCTCTATCAGTAATTGACAGATCCAACAGGCAGAAAATTCACAAGGATAGGGTTGAACTGAGCAGATTCATCAGTCAACTGGATGTAACTGACATTTACATAGTACTTCACCCAACAACACAGAACACAGATTCTTCTCAAGCTCACACAGACCATTCACCAAGACAGACCATATCCTGGTCGGTAAAACACCCTCCCTCTCCCTCAAAGAACAAAAATCATACAACACATACACTCAGACCACAATGGAATTACACTGGAAAGTAATACCATAAAGACAGCTGGAAAATCCCCAAATATTTTAACATCACACTTCTAAATAACATATGGGTCAAAGAAGTCTTAAGATAAATTTTTGAGTATTTTGAAGTAAATGAAAATGAAAACATCACTTGTCAAAATGTGTGGGATCTATCGCAAGCAAGGTTTAAAGGGAAATTTACAGCACTGAATGTACATATTAGGAAAGAAGATCTAAAATCAATAAGCTCAGCTTCCACTCTAGGAAACTAGAAAAAGCAGTATAAGTCTAAATTAATCAGATTAAAAAAAAAAAAAAAACACACACACACACAGAGCAGAAATCAATGAAATTGAGAAAGGAAAATCAACAGAGAAAAACCAATGAAACCAAAAGAGTGTTCTTTGAAAATGTCTTCTAGCCATGTATTATGATATATCACACACAGCTTCTGTTTTGGCTTTTAAAATAAATGTGTGCTAGTCTTCAACTAAAATATAAAATGCTTCTCCCATTCCTCCCATTTTGCTTAACCTTTCTAAAATTCTCCAGCTTTATCTGGAGATAAAGCACATTTATGTTACAAAAATTTATCAAAACAAACAAAAAACCCAGATACAATGCAACATATGTCTCATCAAGGAGTGGAAAACAAAAAAGCTTATTTTTGTAGTCTAACAGGAAAACATAACAGACTTCATATTTTTCAGCAGAAGAATCAAATAAGTTAATCCACTTCCTGACACACAAGGCTTTTCCTTTTTTTTTTTAATGAGTTAATCGTTACAGAAAGATTAACTTATTAGAGTAGACCTGAGTAACTTACTTAAGAGAAAATAATGTCAGGAAGCTGTCCCATTGACAAACAAACAAAATAAAGCACTGCTGCCATCATCCAACAGATGTCATCACACTCAACACCCACGTCCTTAGAATCCCTTTAGAATCACGAATTTAAGGAGTGGTGGCTTGACAGCATAGGGCAATAGGAAAAAATGGGACTTTGAAATCTCTGTTCAAGTTCCACCTCTACCATTTTTACTAGCATTGTGACCTTGTACCAATTACTAAATCCATGAGAGGATTCAACTGGTTGATTGCCAGGTACCAAAAATATCATTCCAACCAGTTTATGTAAAAAGCACGACTTATTACAGAGATATTACGGTGCCTTTTGTAACCCAATCTCAGGACCATGGACAAAGACACTTGAACACAGCCAGGACTCTGTGTATTTGCTTCTTATTCTTTCTTCAAGATGCCCCTACTTAAATACTTCACCTGGCAAGAAACAAAGCCAGTAACAGTTTCTCAGTTCTGTGTCTTACAGCTTCAGCCACTGAAGAGAAAACAAATTATTCCATTCTCTGGACACTTGGGACCCAGGAAAACCTGAATACCCAGCTCAAGGCAGTGTCTGGAAATAAACCAATAAAGTACAAAAATGGGCAGAATTGTGACTGATCTCTTTGACCCCCTCTAAGCCACAGTGATCTTTTTAAAAGTCAGATTTGATTCAGTGATTACCCTTATTAAAATCCTTTATGGCCTTCCCCAATACACTTACAATAAAAATCCATAACTTTCACTGAACCAAAACTTCTATAGCCTTGCATGATCAGGCTCCTGTTTACCTCCACAACCACCTATCAAGCCACAATCCCTCCTGCTCAGCTTTAACAACTCTGGCCTTTTTTGGTTTCTTGAACCTACTAAGCTCTTTCCCATCTCAAAATCATTTTCCATGTATTCTTTACATTCTCTTCCTTTTTCACATAGCTAATGTCCACCCATCTTTCCTCAAAGCTGTCCCTGATTCTCAAGGTAACTAGGTTGCCTGTTCTTGTCCCTTATAGCACTCATCACAGTCCAATAATAAACATGTGCATGTTTTTACTTTCTGACTCTTACCATACTATTAACTCCAAAAGAATCAAGACCTCTGTATTACTCTTTATTCTCTGTGTCTAGCACCTAGTTGGCCCCCAACAATTACGTGTTAAATGAATAACTGGTTTAGCATGAGATAATCACCACTAAATTGTCAAAATTTAGTGGTGATTTTGACAATCACCAATACCTTATTTACTACTACGTACTACCCTCAGAAATCAGGGTAGAAGGTAGTAGTAGGCAAGCAGAATTACTACTATCAAGCTACTAAAATGGCTGCTTCAGTAGTAACTTACTGGGGAAAGGGAAGAGAGTGGTTTCCAGAGAACCTGTGCTTCCACTGAGCAGAATAAACTTGTTTAATTCAGTTAACCCTCTTCCTCCATAAAATCTTCATAAGACTATGATATCAAATAAATACGATAATAAATTTAACTATCTATACAGTAGCTTGCACATAGAGCAAGCAAGCAATGGTACTTCTTTTCCTCTCAGGAGACCATATTACCTGTTACTCTTAAATATTATTAACCTCCAAATAAGAACTTAATTAAAAACCTACAAAATACTCCAGTGTATATGAAAAACAGAGCTGTGTTTCATGACCTCTTTTCTCACAGCATCTTGATCTTACCACCTCCCTAAGAGAATTAGTTACCTGCTCTTCTGTTCCAATTATATCAGCTCAAATATCCATTTAGCTTAAAGAACAAGTGTTAGAAACACAGAAATGAAGCAGAGCAAAGCAAAGCAACCAACCAAAATAACAACAACAAAACTGTTCTGTCCTCAGGGAAGACGATTTTCTCACTCTGCCTCCAACCACACACCACGCATGCATGCATGCTAAGTCGCATCCAACTCCTTGTGACCCTATGGACTGTAGCCCACGAGGCTCCTCTGTCCATGGGATTCTCCAGGCAAGAATACTGGAGTGGACTGCCAAGCCCTCCCCTGGGGATCTTCCTAACCTAGGGATCAAACCCCCATCTCTTAGGTTTCCTGCATTGACAGGCAGTTCTTTACCACCAGTGCCACCTGGGAAGCCCCACACCCACACTCTTGTTCTGCCCAAAGTATCACAGCATCCAAGGTAAGGCTGCCACATTTAGCAAATAAAAATACAGAGTCGTTGTTGTTTTATCACTAAGTCATGTCTAACCCTTTGTAACCCCGTGGACTGTAGCCCAACCAGCTCCTCTGTCCATGGAATTCTCCAGACAAGAATATTGGAGTGGGTTGCCATTTCCTTCTCCAGGGGATTGCCCTGATCCAAGGATTGAACCCACGTCTCCCCACACATTATCTGTCAACTCTATTATCAAGCCGTATGACATCTCTTTACCTTCATATACCGACTCCACAACCTTCATTTCAATATTTTGCCTTCTAAAAAAATTTCTCTGGAGACACACTGGGTATGCTCTTTCTCCAAAGTATAATTAAAGTATACCTTGACTCACATATAGGCTGTCAGTAAAAAACTCTAAAGAGGAAAGCAAAGAAAATCATCTTAATTCTGTTTCTTGGTGGTGCTGGGAGTTTAAAAAAAAAATGAAAACAAACGCAAACAAAACAGCAGCCGTTAACAACTTTAAAAATCTAAAAAGTCTTGCTTCCAAGAATAGGTATATGAGAAAAAGATTAACAGTATAATCTTTTCAGAAGTAGATCCAGAAAGAATAAATTTTCTGACAGAAAGTATATAAGCAGTGACATTAGAAAGGGAAAATGAACTCTCAGAACAAAGGGTTACACTTAGCTTCGAAACCCCTTTGAATTTTCTTTGTAACCAAAAGGAACCTCAGAGATCATCTACCTCGACCTTCTCAATTTATAAATGAGAAAACCAAAGACCTTAAGAGGTAAAATTACTTATTCAACGTTACAAAGACGATCCTAGCTCCTTCCAGTTTCTCATACTCTAACCTCTTGCCCAAGATGATATAACGCTGAGGAAGATCTTCTTCATGTCCAATGAGTGTCAGAGGACAAGTTCCTAATAAAACTGTCACATCTAACACAAAAAAATGTATTCCTAGAATTTCAAGGTAGATACTGATTTTCCCACAGAAAGACTGTTATACACAGTATCAAAGGGACTTTCAATATTATTAATATAACTTTACAACTCTCTAATATTATTAGTCTACTCCTATCAGTCAAGTTGATTATGGGTTAAATTTGGTGAGTTGTCTGAAAATCTAACCACCAAGCAATTTGCTTCAGAGAAAGTTCCAAGTTCTAAACCATTTTACAAGTTAAAAATATAATAAATTGTATTGGAAGTTACAAACTACCAATACACAAAGATTCAAAATTATAAACTAAGTGTGACAGACTAAAAACACAAAATTCTTCAAGTGAAGTGAAGCCGCTCAGTCGTGTCCCAACTCTTTGTGACCCCATGGACTGTAGCCTACCAGGCTCCTCGGTCCATGGGTTTTTCAGGCAAGAATACTGGAGTGGATATTTCCTTCTCCAGGGGATGTTCCCGACCCAGGGATTGAACCTAGGTCTTGGATTGAATCTGGGTCTCCCACACTGCAGGCAGATGCTTTACCCTCTAAGCCACCAGGGAAGCAAAAGCTCTACACTAAAGGTCACTTAAAATTAGGTATTTGGGCACATTTACCACAGGATACAATCTATATACATCTTTTTATTAATATTTTACTGGAAAAATGAAGTATGTAAAAAAGAATCATACACACTTCTATACTCATATAATTTAGGAATTAAAAAAAAAAAACCTTCAGTGTACATTTTCATGAAGTGACCTGTAAGAGGTAAGAAGAAATTATCATCTCATAAATGAAAGGTTGGCAACGTATACATTATGCAATCTCTAATGCTAGTTCAAAAAATGTGTGGGTAAAGGAATTATACCTGAATAGGTAAGTGAAGTTCAAAGAACTTCCCAATACATTTTTTTTCTTTTCTCTTGAGATAAAGCTGTATGCTTTCTGAATTGAAAATTTGATATATCTTTTAAAATTTTTCTACATGGTACACTAAATCAATGGATATTCTTCATTCTCTCATTTTATTAGTCCAACAAAAATTAAATCTATACTATTTGCTAAGATTATGCTAGCAATTTCAGTTGTTGTTTAGTCACTCAGTCATGTTCAAATCAACTCTTTGTGACCCCATGGACTGCAGGCCCCCAGGCTCCTCTGTCCATGGGATTTCCCAGGCAAGAATACTGCAGTGGATTGCCATTTTCTTCTCCAGGGGATCTTCCTGACCCAGGGATCCAGCCCCCATCTCCTGAGTTGGCATCTCCTGAGTTGGCATCTCCTGAGCTTAGATAAATCTTGAGTTAACTGTATTTATGAAGTAATAATGACAGCTGAATTTCAGTTGGTCATTTAAGGAAACATTAAAAGCGTCATAAAATTAATTCTTAAAAAGGAAACTATACAGTAATAACCTTAAAAATATTTGAATAGTCTTATCATTTATATGACATTTCACCACAAAGTAATTAAAAGTATTGTTTTGGTAAAAGTAATAATATACTTTAATAGCAGTTTTTGCTATGAAAATTAATTGAATTAACCCTCCAAAAAGGAAATCAAAAGCTACTAGATATTGTAATAATGAAAATCAAGTACTTGGCAATACCTTATTCTGACAATAAAGGGATATGTGTAATTAAATATGGTATTATATTGATACACTCTCTGAACATATATATGGTTATTTACAAACCTGAATAAAGTAGCTCTATATCATACCTTACAAATGATCAATGTATTTTCAATGTATTACAAAGTCAATGTATTACATTACACTACAAACATCAATGTATTACAAATTGAAAATGTATTTTGAATTGTGTCTTCTGCAAGTTTTTCAATGAAAAAGGTCTAAATGTTTTCCGGAGATTTTCTTTTTCACAAACTTTATTCAATACTCTACTTTTTATTACCAAATCATGTAACTTTTCATCAATATTAACTAAACCTATACTGAAAACTACATATATGTATTAACTATTACTTTTTAAATTTGCAATTATTAAAAATATGATGGATGAGAAACATTCAATTTAGAGCCATGTTTCAAAGCAAAATTCAATGTAAATCAGCCATTCTAACATGCCACAGAAAATCCTAATGACATTTTTCACTGTATTTTACACTGAAATATTTTCACCATTCACCAGCTAAAATATGTGAATAAGTATTTTAAAATATTTAAAAGCATCATGAAAACATATTTACTTAATTTATGCATACCAGCTGGTGGCATAAATGGACTTTTCCATTTACATATAAGGAAACCAAGGCAAGGTGTCCATTTTATAAACTGCATGGTCATTTCCTAACAAGCAACTGATTCTACATCATCAAGTTATACGTGGGCCACTTCCAAGTGCCATAAAACAATTACTGTACCTTAAAACAACTGCCTCTGCAATGCCTATGTGCAAATTCGTTTTACCAAGAGGGTTATGCCAACAATCTAAAACAAGAAAAGCTAGAAAGGGAGGATTACAAAAAAGAAAAATAAAACACTTATTTTTGGTAGCGAATCATTTATTTTTAAATAATGAGATGTAAACAGTTTTTAGCATAATAATCAAATAACCAACAGTTGTTTCTTCCGTTTCTAAAAAATATTTTATCTTTCAGGTAGATCATGCAAAATTGTAGCCTACCCATCCTTGCAGACAGAAGTTAAAAAAAATGAGAAGAAATCCTCTGACAAGTAATTAAATACATGACATTGCAAAGGGAGAATAAAAAGTAAAATTAGATAAATTTAGGAAATGTATCGTTATTTCAGTTAAAACCCCATCTTAAATACTAAATGCTTCCTTTCATTCAACCGAAGCCTAGGATTAGCAATCAAATATTCCATTACTGAAAAACAAAGATATACAAAACTTTCCTTATTCAAAACTTGAGAAATTTGGTACCAAATATTGGACAGTAAAGAAAAACACTTTTCCTAACAGAAACTTAGAGCATAAGGGGGAAAAAAAACAGTTCCTGAGAGTTCGAAAGACAAACTGTGTCCGTAACTATGATATAGTGCTATCAACAATTAGGAAAATGAAAGTTATCTCCTATACAAATTAAAGAACATTAGATGGGTTGCATAACCAATAAACCAATACATCAATTCCTGGACAGAAACAAGACTTAGCTAACACGTGGATATAACACCAAAAAAAAAAAAAAAAAAAATTAAAATATAAACCTAGGCACACTTTGCATAGAAAACGAGAGAATCAAACTGAATCGTGTTCAAGTATCTAGTCTAGTTGGGGATTCTTTAATAAATCGGCTATAAGATAGGTTGTGAATGCTCAGGTCAGATGTGCTTTCTTTTTGCCATTATTCCAGTTCATCATCCGCAAGTGCAACAGAAGGCGTCAGGGTACCGAAGCTAGGGGGCATGCTATAGCAAGGGGAAAAGAAAAATGGGAAAAGGTGCAATGGATGCTGCAGAGTTGAATAATTATCCGGGTGGCACAATGGGCGAGTCCCGCCGACGTCGGAGCTGGGTGAGCAGCTCCCTAACTCTGCCCAAGGCCCCCCTCTCCCCAGAGGAGGCGTCGGAGACGACAGCCCGCTTCGCATCCTCTTCCAGCGAAGAAAGGGATCCCCGCACTCGTTTTACCGTTATGTTGTGTCTTTAGAGACACAGACTCGCGGCTCAAACACGCAAACGCACCAGCTGGCTTTACGGAGCCTCGGGCACGTAGCTCGAGCCTGGCTTCTCCAGCACCCGGTGCCGCAGGCTCCCCCGGAGCGAGCAGGCACAGAGGCGGGTCGCGGGGGCAGGGGCGCTCAGGCGGTGGCACCTCAGGTGAGACCCGCAGTCTCCCCGCCTAGAGCAGCCTCGAGGCGGTCCCCGCAACCCAGAACCAGGCGCGCCCTCCGGCCGCCGGGTCCCTAGGTCCACAGCTCCGCTGGCGGGTGGGCGGCCGGAGCTCTGGAAACCCGCGAATGGGGGTGGGGGCCGTCGCGGGGGAGGCGCGCCCATCCCCACAACCTTTGGCTGGCTAGCGCTCCAAGCGCACCTCTCTCGGTTCTTGGCCAGTAGGGGAGAGTTCCTCTCCCGGTACCCTGACCCCCTGATAAACAATTCCTCAGAGACTCGCGCTCACCGAGAAATCTTGAGGGGCTCTTGCCTTACCCCTTCTTCATGCTTCGGCGGCGGCTGCCTGTCCCCCTCAGCTCCCGGGACTCCACCTAGAGCCTCCAGGAGCGTCAGTCTCCCGGGTGGAACCCGCTGTGGGCAGTGGTCGAGGAACCGGGCCACGGGGAACGCCGCCTGCGACGTCCGCCAGTCACCGGACCCACCGTGTGCTCGACGCGCGAGCGAACAACACCGTGAGTCGCCGCCGCCGCCGCCCCCCACCCGCCCCCCACCCGCCCCCTCCTCGTTCGCGACGCTCCACAACCGGACGCGGAGACCCGCGCCTGAAGCAGGGGGGGAACCGCTGGACTCTCGCCACCTAATCCCCCATCTTTCCCACCAGGAGCTATTCCCCGTCAGTCAGCGTCTTCCCACTTAAGATTCTCACTTTCCTCTTCAGCTCTCAGTGCCCAGGTGCAGCTGTGGTGGGAAACTCAGCCCCCACCCACTCACCCATCAGTGGGGATGAATATCGCTCTTCTCCCCCCTTTCCTGAGGCTTATATGGTATTGCCCAATCCTCAGTTTGGGGGAGGGGGACGGTGAGAACAGTGCTTGGCCGGGGAATGAGGGAAGATGATAGCCAATTGAATGAACCAACCATTCAGGGGCGGGGTCAAAGAGGGGCCTGCCTGCCCCGCCCCGCCCCTCGCTCCAAACTACAATCCCCATGGTGCTTCTTCCGCTTCCCGCCGCGCTGCACGCCGGGAGTGTAGCACTTGGCGGCCTCAAGGTATTTCGGAACTCGTAGTCTTTAATCTAGTCACATAGGTCCCGAAAGTTGTAAGCTGTTATAATAGTCTCTGTTTCCCTAGGTAGATATTTCCAAATCTCGAGTTCCACTGCACTTATTCTAATACTAGTTTATCGACTGTGTTGATTGTTTTAAAATATAAATGGTTTCTTAGGAGAGGAACTAAATAATGTCTATTACTGCAATCTGTCAGGACCTAAAGCTGCTCCTTCTTCCGCCAGGGCCTGGTCTTCACAGATTATCTGTTGCCGTCATGTCGGCTGCGATTGCAGCTCTCGCTGCTTCTTATGGTTCGGGTTCAGGGTCCGAATCGGACTCGGACAGTGAGGGCGGGCGGTGTTCCTTGCCAGCCGCGGATTCCCTCATGCACTTAACTAAATCGTCTTCGGATAAGCCCTCTCTGGCAGTGGCAGTGGACTCCGCTCCGGAGGTGGCAGTTAAGGTAAGCGCTTTGGCCGCTGGTGCGCTGCGGGGATTGTCGGTTTCTCCTCCAAAATCCAACAGTCACTTGTTAGAACCCCGGTTACCTGTTCCTCGGTCCTGACAGCTGGCTATCGCTTGGATTCCACTCCCTCTGTAGGTCTTTCTCGGGAGAAGCTGGGAATTGGAAGTTCGAAACAGTCCTCCACTCCCTGCTCTTGGCTCCCGTAGTCGGGAAGAGGGGGTGAAATTTGAATTTCTGGATTAGGATGTGCCCTGGTTAGAGTAGGTGTAACAACATGTTGTTGCTGCTGCTGCTAAGTCGCTTCAGTCGTGTCCGACTCTGTGCGACTCCAGAGACGGCAGCCCACCAGGCTCCCCCGTCCCTGGGATTCTCCAGGCAAGAACACTGGAGTGGGTTGCCATTTCCTTCTCCAATGCATGAAAGTGAAAAGTGAAAGTGAAGTCGCTCAGTCGTGTCCGACTCTTAGCGACCCCATGGACTGCAGCCCACCAGGCTCCTCCGTCCATGGGATTTTCCAGGCAAGAGTACTGGAGTGGGGTGCCATTGCCTTCTCCAGGTGTAACAACATAAACAAACCTAAATCAGAACTTCCCAGAGTAGCGTGTGTGCCCTCGCTTTAAATGAGCAGCGGCCTGGCTTTGTTTTGTTTTTGAAGTCAGAACTAGAATCTGATCCCGGCTCCACCACTTGTTTGAACTTGGACAAGTTAGACAGCCTCCTCAGTCTCCTCACCTGAGACTGTACAACGGAGGTATAATTTTTAAAGCACCTACATACATAAGAGGATTATTGTGACTAAATAAAGCTTGGTGTCTAATAAAAGTGCATATATAAGGCAAGGCAGTGAGAAAAGACCTTGAATTTAAGAAATAGTGTGCATGTTCCCAACTGAGGAAGGTGATAGAGGAAGAAATTGGGTTATATAGTTCCTTTAACAAGTGTTTATTGAACACATGTTACTTCCCAGGAACTGTTCTAAGAGCTGAAGACACAGAGGCCAATAAGCCAGACATCTTTGATACCTTGATGTGTTAGTTTTCGTGGAAAAGGCAGCCAGTAAAATGTGAACAAATGAAGTGGTTACAGAGTGAAGGAGAAAAACAGAACTCCATGAAATAGAGTTCTGTAATAGAGAATAAGGTAGGAGCCTGACTTCTCTAGATTGTTTAGGGAAGTCTTCTTGAAAAAGTGGCTTTGAGGAATAGGAAACAGCCAGCCAAGTGGCAGAGAAGGCAATGGCACCCCACTCCCGTACTCTTGCCTGGAAAATCCCATGGACGGAGGAGCCTGGAAGGCTGCAGTCCATGGGGTCCCTGAGGGTCAGACAGGATTGAGCTACTTCACTTTCACTTTTCACTTTCATGCATTGGAGAAGGAAATGGCAACCCCCTCCAGTGTTCTTGCCTGGAGAATTCCAGGGATGGTGGAGCCTGGTGGGCTGCTGTCTATGGGGTTACGCAGAGTCGGACACGACTGAAGTGACTTAGCAGCAGCAGCAGCCAAGTGCACAATAAGGCAAGTGTTTCCCAGCAAAAGGAGGTAGCAAACCTTGAGATGACAATGAGATGAATGTCTTTGAAGAACTGAGGAAACGTGTCTGTGTCTGGAGCTGGAGGAGAGTATCTACCAGTTGGTAGTACTGGTCCAGTAGAGCCTAATGGGGGTGGATCAGGAGCTCAGGATGTAGTGAGGGGAGGCAGTGTGCAAAAACTTCTTTCTAATTATGATGTTCCCAAGTCAGGTGCTATAACTTAAGTCTCTTACAGGTTTTTAGTGAGCTATTTGTGGATTTTACTTTTTAAAGAGACATCAAGTATGAAAGAATACTTAGAATCCTTCTATTTTTATAACAAAACAAACACCTCAAACTTAGAGTCCTCCAACAGCCTCCTGAGTCTTCATTCTTCTCGAAACTCAGCTTTTTGGAGCTCTCCCACTTTATCTCACTTTCTCCTCAACTCAATGCAGCCTTGCCCTAGCCTCTTGGGAAACTTACTCTCTCTGAGTAATGTCACTGGGCTTCCAGTTGTCAAGTTCTGTTGTCTTGATTATGTGCATCAAGTGACAGTATTAAATAGTTCTTGGAAACTTTCTCTCCCTCTGGCTTCCATGGGTCTATTCTCAGCCTTCTCTTTCCTGTTCTTTTGCCCTCCCTTTCAATATTGATGTTTCCTGAGACTCTTAGTCCGTTTTGCATCCCTCATACTCTCCAGGCCTTCAACCTGCAGTACTTCTGATGACTCACAGGTGAATACTGAAATGGTTCACACAGACTCTGGTATCAAGACTGCCAGAATTCAAATCTTACCTCCATGAGTTACCCGAATTGTGACCTTGGATAAATTATTTAAGTGTTCCATGTCTAACTTTTTTCTCATCTGTAAAGTAGGAGATAACATTAGTAATTATCTCATAAGTCATGTGCCAGGCACACTATCTTTATCCATTCTAAACTCCTTGCTAGCTTCAGAACTATTAACCTCTCTCCCAGGATGGCTCACAGTCACCTCCAATCCAATGTGTTAAAATATAAGCATTTTCTTTGCCTCAGGATCTGCTTTACCTGTTTTTCCCATTTGAATTAATGATTCTATAACCTACATATTAGAACAGAGAGGTCTTCCTTTTCCTTCTTCCTCAGCCCCTGAAGCTCATCAATCAAATGGTTCTAACATGTCTGTTTCATTAATGTCTCTCAAATCAATTTCTACTTCTCTATTTTTACTGATGCAGCCTACTTTATATCTTCCTCACTTCTCTCAAGTGTCATTCTTGACTTTTCTTTCTCTCTGAATTCCTACTATTGGGTAATAGGTCCTGGTAATGAATAGGAACCATTACTCAGTTGTGCCTATGTTATTTATCACATCTCTTTTTCCTTTTCTGCTACCACTGTTCAGATTCTTATAATTTTATAATTTTTCTTCAAGACAATTATAATAACTTTCTAACTGGACTTTCTACTTCCTTCTTTCTTGTCTCCCAGCTCCATATCCCGAGTTTCACTTCACAATGCGCTCAGAATGAGTTTCTAAATTCCAGTGTTATCATATCACTTCCTTGCCAAAGACACTCTATTGCCTGCCCAGTAATTTCTAAGTTCCTTATGTATTAATAACATATGAGGCCTGCCATTCTCCCATGATGACCTCTCCACAAAGCCCTCAAACCTATTTTCTTTTATCCCCCTCAAGATTTTGCTCACACTAGCTTCTGTGCCTTGCCTGGAGAATCCCAGGGACGGGAGCCTGGTGGGCTGCCGTCTCTGGGGTCGCACAGAGTCGGACACAACTGAAGCGACTTAGCAGCAGCAGCAGCCTCTGTGCCTGGAAATCCCTTGCCTCATGCCTCCCTTCTTTCCCACCCCCCAAAACTCTGCTGTTGTTCAGTCTCAGCTCATGTTTCCTCCTCCGTCTACCTCAACCCCCTTCCCACACTTCAGTTGTATATACAGCATTTGCCACATTGCTGTGATTTGTTAAATTTTTTTTTGCCTCTGGACCAGACCCTAGAGACCTGAGATTGTTGTGTATATTTGTTTTCATGTTTTCAATGCCTCATATACAAAATTATGAGAGAGAGATAAGGTGAGTAAAGGAATGAAAGAATAAGTGGAAAACAAAGTCTTGAAAAAGTACGAACATTGAGATTCAATGTATACCGAACGGGTGGGAGTGTGGGGACATCTGTAGAACTCAGTTCAATCACTTCATGTTACAAGTAAAATAATCCAGGAGAAAAGATTGAATAAAGTATCAGAGGTCCATCAGAGATAGGGCTGGGGCTAAACTGCCCCAGTGCTCTAGTGTCTGAGAGTAAGGGATATTGATGATCACTTGTTTGTTAATAAGCTTTATTTAAAAAAGCTTATACCTAGTAAATTTAATGGTGGAAAAATATCCAGGGGAAAGATGTGACGCATACAAATACATTCATCTGTAATTGTCAAGTTGTGACTAATAGTAAACATTTTGGCAAAGTATGAACTTATGCAATGTTTTTTAATCCATATCACTGAACACTAATGAGAGTTCATATATCTTATTAGTGTTTTTATTTTTGAAGTTACTATTGGGTTGTCTTTTCCTTCTAATGTGTAGGAGATCTTTATATATTCTGGATATTATCCTGTGTTAATTATGTATGTTGCAAATTTGTGTCTTGTTATGGAGAAATAATAAGCCACAGATTTTCCTTGTTGGATAAATTCTTTTACCAAAGCCATAAAAATATGCTCCTATTTTGTCTTTCGAAAGCACTATATTTTTGCTTTTACATTTAAGCCATAAATCCACGGAATTAAGTTTTGTGTATGGTATGAATATTTTTAATAATATGGCTTTGATCTTTGTAGGTTGTTCTACCCCCTCACCTCTATCCATTTTTTGTTATTCAAGAATGTCTTGGCTTTTCTTGTCCCCTGTAATTCTACATATGGTTTATAATTAACTTGTAAGTTCTGCTAACATCCAAGTGGGATATTGTTTGAGATTGAATTGAATGATAGATCAGTTTGAAGACAGTGTTCTATCTATTCATTCATTTAGGTCTTCTTTAGATTTTTAATTTCTTTGAAAGTGTATAATTTCCTGCATCAATATCTTGAACAGTTTTGTTGCAGAGATTTCTGTGTGTGTGCTCAGTCACTCAGTGGTGTCCAACTCTGGGTGACCCCGTGGACTGTAGCCCATCAGGCTCCTCTGTGGAACAGTGGGTTGCTGTTTCCTACTCCAGGGGATCTTCCTGACCCAGGGATTGAACCTGTATTGCATGCATCTCTTGCATTGGCAGGTGGATTCTTTACCACTGCACCACCTAGGAATCCCCACAGACATTTCTAGGTGCATCTTAGTTTTATGCTAGTATAATAATAAATTGTGGAGGGTTTTTTTTCCCATTATTTAATTTTTTGACTTACTACTTTCATAATGGTATATCAGGCAAATTCCAAGCAAAAGAAAATGGTATTGGTTGTATTAGGGTCAATAAAATAGACTTAAAATGGAAAAAGGATCACTTCATAATGATTCAAGGCTGAATTCACAAAGGGGTATATAACAATTTTAAATTTATGTGCATCTAATGGTAGCACTAGTGAAGAACCCGCCTACCAATGCAGGAAACATAAGAGACGTGTTCGATTCCTGGGTTGGGAAGATCCCCTGGAGGAGGGCATGGCAACCCACTCCAGTATTTTTGCCTGGAGAATCCCATGGACAGAGGGGCCTGGCAGTCTACAGTCCATAGGGTCTCAAAGAGTCAAACATGACTGAAGCAATTTAGCACACAATAATGTAGAAAGCTCAAAATATTAAAGCAAAAATTTTTATAACTATGAGAGAAATTGACAAGTTTACAATTATAGCAGAAGATTTTAATATACCTCTTTCAATAATTGATAGGATAAGCAAAACAAAATCAGTAATGATATAGAAAATTCAAACCACAAAATTAGGAAACTGTATCTAAAGGGTATAAAGGACATAGCATTCAATGTAGAAAATTGTTTTAAGCACTAATAAAACATTTTTTAAAAACTGACCATATACTAGGCCAAGGATTGGTTAAGGGCCAGATAGTAAATATTTTGGGCTTTGCTGGCCACTGAGCTTCCCTGTTGGTTCAGATGTTAAAGAACTCGTCTGTGATTCAGGCGACTTAGGTTCAGTCCTTGGGTCGGGAAGATCCCCTGGAAAAGGGAATGGCTACCCACTCCAGTATTCTTGCCTGGAGAATTCCAGGTGGGCTTGGCGAATTCCAGCCTGGTGGGCTGTAGTCCATGGGGTCGCAAAGAGTTGGACACAACTGAATGACTCGCATATAACATGCTAGCCACATACAGTCTTTGTCACATCTTACTGTCTTTCCATCTTTCTTTTTTAAAACAACCCTTTAAAATGTAAGTATCTTACATTTACTTAGCTTGTTGATACAGAAACAGACTGTGGGCTAGACTTGGCCCAATAATTGTAGTTTGCTGCCCCATGTACTAGGCCATAAAATAAATCTCAGTACATTTTAAATCATAATCACATTCTCTGACCACAATGCATCTAAGCTAATCAGACACAAAAAGATAACTACAAAACCCCCCGATTTGAAAATTATGAAATTGCACTTGTAACCCTGGGCCAAATTTTTTAGAAATAGAAAACATTTTATCTTTTATTATAGTCTTTTTCCTCTGTATTTTTTTAAGGGCAAAACTCAAAAGGTATCTTCATATGAATTTCTGTTATTTTATCTCAGCCATTTAAGCTCCCATTTTAGAAGTCTAGTCATTTTCACTTTCTGGGGACAAAAACCTATAACATTGATAGTCTGTAACAATGGTTAATATTTATGTCCTGCTTTATAGTTTACAAAGTGCTTTTGCATCCATTTTCTTATTTGTATAACAGCTAAGAAATGTGAAAAAGACTAAAATGTAGATAATGTTTAACTTTATTCTCAAATTACTTTGAATCAACAAAAGATAACCTGTTTAAACTTATTTGACCCATAGGGTGCCCTTCACTTACTGCACTTTAATTTTCATGGCTAATTGAAGCTGAATAGAAATCCTTTGTAATTCTCTGCTAATTTCAATTGCATGCCTAATTGTTACTGAACTCCTCGTGGGTATTAAAACAAGGTTGTGATGTTGTCCAAGTTTTTCTAATTAAATGTAAAATTAATAACTCTTCAGTTTCTGAAGAGTTGTTCAGTTTGTTCTGTAATTTTATTAGCAGGAACCAGAGACTGGGACCTATTTATATTTTTTATTAGTTGCCCCTGTTGCTTCTTAAAAGTAGTTCTTTTTAAATTGTATTTTGTGTTTAAAACTTGATGTCTCATGGTACTCTAAAGTAATTCAAATTTAGAATATTTAAAATACCCTTAATCAGAAAGATCTGGTAAATCATATTATAAAGTGGTTCTAGCAACTGTTTTCTAAAAAAAACCACTGGGGAGGTATGAATGTGGCTGAGCCTCTTGTTCATTTAAGCAGTTTATCAGTATAAGTTGAATGTTAAGAAAGAAAATAATTTAATTTCATTTTTATGCAGCTTAACTTTATGGTATTGTGTTTTGATGCTAAGCCCTATGTACTCTCTATAGTCAATGAAGATTTGGTATGCTTTCTGGGGTAACGTATATGTATCACGTAAGTAGGTGGCCCAGCTTCGGAGCGCCCTTCCCTTGTAGTGTTAACACCCTTCCCTGCCTCAGAAACTGAAAACCCAGATTCTCATTCTCCCAGCTCCCTGTTGGCTAAGGCTTAGGGCTGTGATTTGGGCTGGGACAGACAGATGCACCCACCTAAATTCTAATCAAAAGCTAATCCACGAGGAAGCAAAGAAAGAACATTTTACATGGCAACCAGTGGTGACCAGCATAATCTAGTTCCTTCAACCAGCAGTCTTGATCACAGCATCCAGTGTTTAATAATCATGTTTGGTAACAGTGACCTTTTGTCCTCACTGGACTGGTTTTGAGATATGATTGATTTTGAATTATGATTCCATCTATATACTTAACCCTGTTTTGGCGCCTGTTCCCCCAAGCTAATTCTCCACCTTTGAGAATTCCAAGAGAAACTCAAAAGGATTCAATATAGTTTAATCAGCCTGTGAACGTTTCACTTGCTGCAGCTGCTGCTGCTAAGTCGCTTCAGCCGTGTCCGACTCTGTGCAACCCCATAGACGGAAGCCCACCAGGCTCCCCCGTCCCTGGGATTCTCCAGGCAAGAACACTGGAGTGGGTTTCCTTCTCCAGTGTGTGAAAGTGAAAAGTGAAAGGGAAGTCGCTCATTCGTGTCCGACTCTTAGCGAACCCATGGACTGCAGCCTACCAGGCGTCCATGGGATTTTCCAGGCAACGTTTCACTTACTTGTAACTAAAAACCCTGACCCATACTCAGTGATTTTTGTTTGTTTGTTTGTTTGCCACTAATTAGGTATCTTTAACATTGTTCATTGTGGCTACTTTAACTTTTTCCTTTTCTTACTTACTCTGTTGGTACCTTGGGGTCGGTGACTTAAGCTTGCTACTACTTCACAAAAGTGTTGCAAGGATTATGTGACATACTGTGTCTACCCTGATCTTGGCACTGTTCTTGTTAAATGCTCCTTTTTATAGCACTTACCCTCTTCTAGCAAATTCACTTCTTTATTATATCGGTTATTGTCTGTCTTCCCCATTAGGATATAAGCTTTATAAGGACAGGGAGCTTTGTCTGTTTCTACAGGGCCTAGAACAGTGTTTGACACATAGTAGGCACTCAGGCAGTATTTACTGAATGAATAAGTGAATCCAGATATTACCCTTATTTTTTGAAGATGTCTGTGTTCCTAACTACATAAAGAAAATTAAAAGATCATCTGTGACTCCCAAAATCTCCCACCAACTCCAAACATCTATCACCCATTATTCATTCTTGTTACTGTAGTCTCTATTTCATCTCCTCCTCTTTTCAGAGGCTAATTGGCTCTTTCCCAGATTCACTCCTCCCACCCCTCTTCCAGAATGACCACAGCTTTTTGATTATTCCCTCATTCTTATCATATGTTTCTCCCTACTTGCGCCTTTCCTGTAGCTTATGACTGACTGAATCTTTGGCTTAGCCTTTTCTTTAAAAAGGAAAGAAACAGAATTTTACCATTAAAATTCTTCAATCTGGCTCCTCATCTCTTATTTACTGCCAGATGTCTTGAAAGAGCAAAAAATTTTACTGTCTTTTTTTCCTAAATCTTCCGTTATACCTCGGCCCCTTGCAACAGGCTCTCCATACTTTACCCCATTACCAAAATTGCTCTGGCCAAGATTTTTTGTGACATAAATGCAGAATTCAGTTATCTTTGGTCAGCCTTCATCTTCTAATTTGTCTATGGATCTGTCATTTCTTTCCATTTAACTAATATTTATTGAACATGGACTTAATGCCCTGCATTCTACTAGACAGTAAGGATATGAAATATAAGTAAAAGTCATGTGCAATAAATAATATATTACAAGGTCTATTAGGAGTTATGAACAACATCTCTTGGAACTGTGGATGAAAAACATTTTTCCTGGGCCAAGAGGAAAAAAGTATCAGGGAAAAGAAGATGACATATTATCAGATAATGAAGGGAAATGCACAAGGACCAAAGTAATATTGCCAACAGCACAGAAAACATGAAAGTGCTTGGTATTTTTAAAAATCAGCAATTAGTTTAATAAGCCAAAAACGGGACACATTAAAGCAGATAAGGATGTATTATAATAGACCAGGCAAGATATGAAGTGTGCATTAGGAGGTAGAGAATGGAGATTGGGAATAGGGTTGCTTTAGAAATGTTTCAGGGGTAGAATCAGTAAGACTCAGTGCCTGCTTTGTTAGTGTGTGACAGCAGAGTTGAGGGAAGAATATCTTCTGTTTTGGACACAGCAAAGTGTTTGATGCTGTGAAATATCCATATAATGAATTTCAATAGGCTGTTAAGTATGTGGATGCAGAGGCCAGGCGTGGTCAAGACTGCACATAAAAATTGGGGGTGGAGGTTGAAGTCAAGAGAAAGGCTAAGATAAAGATGTAGACGATTTTGAAACAGAGAGGAAGGATGTTTAAGGGAGTCAGATCGGACTGTATTTTTGTGAAGTCGAGTAAGTTGCCTGCTTTGGTGAAGGGTGTTTTAGTAGTGACAAAATTCTGGAACCATAACTGCCTATAGTATTATTTTTCCCATCAGGTTTCTACCTTTGGTCGTTGACTGGTCTGACCCTACCAGATCTTCGTTTGTCTGTGACACTGCTTCTCCAGCATCACTGTCAACTTCCTGATATCCTACCTGTCCTGCAAAATTTGCCATATTGCTTTGTATTATCTTTGCATTATGTTGACAGATGTATCCTAACATCAGCAACAGGCCAGCAGAATAAAGATGGTGGTATGTTAGGGATAGTTCTAGGGGCCAAGGACACATTTGTGTATACAAAGTCCAACTTCTGTAGCTTATACTTTAATAGAGGGGAGTAGACAATAAATATGTCAAGTGGTGATAAATAAAATGGAGAAAAATAAAGCAGGGTAAAGGGAAAATAGAAAAACCATACAGAGACCTGAAAGGAGAGAGAACAGTTGTATGGCTATCCAGAGAAAGAAAATTGCAAGGAGAGGGAAGAGTTAAGTGCAGAGAGCCTGAAATAGGATTGCCTTTTGGTGAATTCCAGGAATAACAAATGAGCCAGAGAATCTGGAGTAAAGTGAGCACAGGCACAGAGCTAGGTGAAGACAGAGTTGGTAAGGATAAAGGACAGATTATGGAGGGTAAATTCTCAACCAGTTAGATTCAAACTTTTTCATTTTATGATGGCAATTTTGTCATTTCAGCTTTACTGAAATGCAAATCATATATGATATATAACTTCCTTAAAATTTAAAAATATAACTTGAATACCCTAATTAAATTAAAGGAAATTTATTTATAACATGTTTGATATGTAAATAAAGCATGTAGCGATAGCACGTTTTTAATAGTAAATGCTTGAGGCGGGACAATCCAGGAAGACAGCAGTGCCCTATAAAAACTACTTTTGAGAGCCATACTTTCTGAGAACAGCTTGGTAATGAGCCCTGCAGGCCTTCATTCAGCTCTTACCCTAAGCAGAGAAGCTACCAGAGGGTTTAAGAGTGAAAGAGTAACATAATCTGACTAATATTTTAAAAGACTCACACTGGCCTCTTTATGGAGTGAGGTGTGGGTGGACAAGGGCAGAAGCGGGGACTAGTTCAGAGGGTATTACAATAATCCAGGTGCAAGAAGATAAGTTGGACTGAGGTGATAGTGAAAGAGGACTTTGAAAAGTGGGTGAACTCTGGGTGTCCAGAACTGATGGGTTGGATGTACAATGTGAAAGAAAGGAGTCAAGAATAACTCTGGGGATTTTCACCTGAACAGATGTAAGGGTAGAATTATGGTTCACTTAGAGAAGGCTAGAAGGAGTCACTGGAGAAGAAAATGGCAACCCACTCCAGTATTCTTGCCTAGAGAATCCCATGGACAGAGGAGCCTGGTGGGCTACAGTCCATGGGGTCACAAAGAGTCGGACACAACTGAAGTGACTTAGCAGCAGCAGTAGGAGCAGGAGTCACTGAGGAAGGAGAAACCAGAGGTTCCCTTTTTGAATATATTAAGTTTGAAATACCTATTAGACATCCTGGGAGAAAAGATGTTGAGTTGAAAGCTCAGATATATAAATCCCTAGAGTTCAGGGAAGAGATCCAGGCTAGAAAATTGTAATTTATAATTGTTCATGTGGTGGGGTTACATAAGATAGACTACCAGTGATTCTCTGGTGGAGATGAGATTTTTATGTTCATTAGGTTGGAGGATGAATATAAGAGTTAACATAGATAATAACACATAGATTTAGAAGTTTTGGGCCCTGACACCCCCTTCTGTTTCCTCTGCAGTCCCTGACCAAGTCCATCTCGGTACATATCTAATAAAGGTGTGCTGAATAAAGAAGGCATGCTTCTCTTGAATTTGGAACCAGAAGATCAGACGTTTTGAGTTAATAAAAAAGGACTCTCTTTTGGACTCTCTTACATTAAGGCTTTGAGTGGTGTTGACTTAATTAGAAATTTTAATTTGTTCAGATAAGATAGTCAGTGCTTTGGAAGGAAAAACGTTTTGTTATGCATTCTAACCCCTATAACTGTTTACATTATGTACTTTTATTAGCCTTTGATTATTAGAATGATTAATCATAAAGTACTAGTGTAATCTTCATAAAATTGGTGTTAAGATGGCTAGTGTGACCTTAATGTAATTTCTAAAATATAGTAATTACTTGTCATATCTTTAGTGTTCATTTGCTTTTCTTATAGGAAGATTTGGAGACTGGAGTTCACCTTGACCCTGCTGTCAAAGAGGTTCAGTATAATCCTACGTATGAGACCATGTTTGCTCCTGAGGTAAGAAAATGTATTAGATTAAGAGTGTACTTTGCTGAAGTATTTAAATTGTTGTTTTAGTTGCTAAGCCAATTCTTTTGTGACCCCATGGACTGTAGCCCACTAGGCTCCTCTGTCCATTGGATTTCCCAGGCAGTAATACTAGAGTGGGTTGCCATTTCTTTATCTAGGGGATCCCTGACCTAGGGATCGAACCCACATCTCCTGCTTAGCAGGTGGATTCTTTACCACTGAGCCCCCTGGGAAGCCCATACTTAGGTACATAAACAGTTGGTGAATTTTTCAAAGTTTTCTCATGAAAGTACACCGTTTAAACTGTCAGAAAATATCTCCTGTTATATGTTACTTATATCTCAATTTAAAAAAGAAGGGAAAATACATCCTTCTATTCTCCAAAAGTTAAATAGTACACTTTTGTAAGGATATATCTAACTCTTAGAGGCAGACTTAGCTAACATCTTCCTCTCAGTGTTGATAAGGGAGTGTTACAAGTTAACTGAGGGAAAAAATTGTGGTTGATTAGCATCATTAATGCATAGTATATTATGAAACATCTAGTGACGAATGCTGCTGTGTTAAACAATAAAAAGAGATGCCATGCTGACGTGGTCATGGCTCAAAATAGTCACACTGTTTATTGCTTGCTCTGAGTCAGACATCTTATGAATTCTTTTTCTTGATGATAAATGGTGATGGAAGCACTAAAAAAGCTGAAGAAAAAAAAAAAACAAATAATGAAAACTGTCGGAAAGCCTTTGTAGAAAAGATTAGATTTCTAGATATTTAGCCTTTAAAAAGGAGAAAAGAATGCTTGATTGATAAAATACAGATGTCAGAAAAAGATCATTATAAAAAGTAGTAATAATACCAGTTCAGTAGCAGGATCTTTCAGAGCATTTTAAAAATAGAGATGAGGAGCTGTATCTTATTGATCCTGGTAGAGAAAAAAGTACTTTTTAATGTTTATTCATTTTTTGGCATATAGTCATTGCCCTTTTTTTTTTTTTTTTTGATAGGCTATTTCATGTAATCTTTGCCTGCTTAGGTTTCCACGGTCACTTAAAATTCGGCAGTGGCACCGTGTAGTGCCTCCAAGGGTGTCAGTGCTAGTGCTCTGGGTATTCTCTTAAGTGTGCAATAAGCGAAAATCTCATTCTCATGCTCTCGAGAGTGGTACAATTTTATTTTATTCCATTATTTCTTAAATCCTTATACCTGTTGAATTATAGGCTGTTTCCTAGCTCTTGGCACCATTTTAGCTGGTGCTTTAAAGAGAGGTAGTATATTATATATATGTTTTTATTATGTATATATATATTTTTTTAATGTAAAGTACTTCAGTTTAGCCACTGAATTCAGAAAATGAGAAAATTTGAAAGTGACATGATGTGTGACATTCTTCTGTTAGTGTATTTCCTATAAAGCCTGTTTTTCTTAAAATTTTAGATCCTGTGCATAACTAACATACTGCTATGTGATTATTTTTCAAAACTTTCAAGAAAAATTCAAAAGGTCAAAAAATTTGGGATGCTATTGACAAGACAGTACGTTTATCATTCTTGTTTTGGGGGTTATCAGTCCTTTAATTTTTTGTTCTCCCCCCACCCTATGTTAGGGAACCTCACATTAGATGTATCAGTTGGTTTATGTTAGGAACATTTCAATGCTTATTGTCAACAATTTAAGAAAATAGTGATGAGACTGAAAAATGAAGAAAAATTAGTTTTATAAAGAAATTGTCTGTGACATAAATTACCGACTTTGAACTTTTTGACTAGAATCTGCATAACTTGCCAAAGTCTGGAAAGTGTTACCAGAGCTTTCCTAGATGAAATTCAAGTTCTCATGATTTGAAAATCCATCATTAGAAACAAGATTTAATCCCTTTCCTCATGCTAGTGTTTACCAGAGAGGATATGCCACGTGTTTTTTTGTTTTGTTTTGTTTTTAAGAAAAAAAAAAGAGAGAGACCAGACTATTTTCTATAGTGTGTGTAACTAGCAATTTTTTTTTTGAATGACCAACCAATACAGTCCAGGTTAACAACATAAGATGTGGGGCTACACAGACCACTTATTAGTTCTTTTGTGATCTTAAATTATCTTATTTTTTTTCATAGGTAAAATGAAGATTATTTCTGTTTACTAAATTATAAAAATAAATGAGATAAGATATGTTGTGCTTAGGAAACTCTCTGGTACAGAATAATAAGCATTTAATAAATTATAGCCTTTATTATTATTTATGTTAATATTATTGACATTGATGGCTAGGTAGGCCTTTAGAGGAAAGGTTCTAGGCAGAAGGGAACAGCATAAGCCAAATCACAAAATATAAAGAACAGTAGTGCTTTAGTCATTATTAGTAGAGGGGAACAGGCTAAGACTAGAACAGCACTTTGTACAGAAGGTATTGCACAAGCTGTGGGGGCCAAGGTAGCGAGTTTGGTCTTGATTTAATAGATGAGTTTTTAGGAAGATTTATTTTAAAGATTTGCATGATGGAAAAGAACAGGGATGGAGACTAATGAAATAAAACAACCACTTATAACTCTATGGCAGGTACCACCCTGAAGGATTTGTATGCCTTATCTCCTTTAGCCCTCTCTACGACCCTATGAAGTACTTGTATTCCTATTTTAGAGTGAGGAATTTAACTGAGATTATACTGCCTGCAGGTGCCATATTTGGGGATATGATCATTCTTAACAATCACTCCATAACTATGAGACCATTTAGAAGGCCACAGTGTAGTTTGCAGTTTTGACTATTATAAATTAACAAATTGCTATTTTATTTTGGATCCACTTAGAGAAAAGTATATTTGTTAGCTTCTCTAGAAGCCCATAAGCCTCAGAGAAAATTTCAGACTCCTTAAAATAACACTACTTTTAAGAATAGAAGAAATATAAAAGTTTAGAGGGGGGAAATGCCAGTTACTGTTTAAGATCTGACCAGAAGGGCTGCTGTAAATATTAATGTTAGAATGGGCTTCAGAAGTCAGATAGATGAGAACTTTTATTTTACAGATGAGGAAACTGAGGTTCAAGGTCATAGATCACTAATAAAATATGCTATTGTAATATTTAAACTGTGCTTATGTCTTACAAGATTGAGGTATTCTGCCAATAAAATTGAATTGCGGTGATCTTTTCCAAAATTGTAGAAAATAATAATATACTCTTCTCACCTTAAAATTGTTTATAAATGTTTTATACATTGATTACTGCAATAAATATTCATGAAAAACTTAGCAACAATCTAAGAATAATTACTTGTTCAATAACTTAGGGTTTTTTTTTCCTATCTGTGAACTTACAGTTTTATTTCATATAGTCAATTTTTACTTAATGAAATTTCTTAATTCCTGTGGTGTTATAATATACTACTAAGGCATGCATGCTAAGTCACTTTAGTCATGTCCAACTCTTTGTGACCCTGTGAGCCATAACCCTCCAGGCTTCTCTGTCCGTGAGATTCTCCAGGCAAGAATACTGGAGTGGGTTGCCATGCCCTCCCCCAGGGCATCTTACCGACCCAGGGATCGAATCCATGTCTCTTAGTCTCCTGCACTGGCACGTGGGTTCTTTACCTCTAACACCACCGGGGAAGCCCCATACTACTAAGGCATCAACCCTCAAGTACTCTGCCTGCTAAAAACGTGAGAACCATTGCCTTATAATACATGGTCTCTTAGATTTATCAGCTAATGCCTTAAATTAAAAATGCTTTTCTCCTAAGTTTATAAATAAAGCACTGCTTCACTCAAATGAAAGCTTGCTTACCTCAGAAACATTTTCTTTTTTGGTACAATGGCTGAATTAATACTTAAATACGTATATTTTATATGGGAGATTTACAATTGCAGTTGACTACAGTGTACTTCTGTACTGGGCTGGGAAAGATTGAGGCCAGGAGGAGAAGGGAGCAACAGGATGAGATGGTTGGATGGCATCACTGATTCAATGGACATGAGTCTGAGCAAACTCTGGGAGATAATGAAGGACCGGGAAGCCCGTGTGCTATATAGTCCATGGGGTCGCAGAGAGTCGGACACAACTGAGCAACTGAACTGAACAGTGTACTTCAGTATTATCTGAGCTAAAAACTATTGAATACTCATACCTAATTAACTTGAATATCTATTTTTAAAAATCATTTGAATATATATTTACACTTAAACTGGGTTAACTACCAAAAATTGAAAAGAAGCATTTACAAATCAGCTTTGTATATTTTTAAATAGGCATTGTTTTATTTTTTAATGGCTAACCTAGAATTAAGAGTTGCATATTCACACAGAACAGGAACATCTGGGAGAATAATTGGTAAGAGCTGAGCCCTGCTGAATAACATTCTCTGGCTTCCTCTTTTGACATACAATATCTTTGAAGTAAGCTCTGATGGCTGCCAGTAACCAGAAAGTTAAGGAGAGCTAGACGTTGATGAATCCTACCCCAGACAGCTGCCTGTCTCAGTGGAAGATTTTGTCGTTGTTGTTGTCACAGCTTCAATTCAGTTCAGTTTAGTTCAGTTGCTCAATCGTGTCCGACTGTTTGCAACCCCATGAATCGCAGCACGCCAGGCCTCCCTGTGTATCACCAACTTCCGGAGTTTACCCAAACTCATATCCATCGAGTCCGTGATGCCATCCAAGCATCTCATCTTCTGTTGTCCCCTTCTCCTCCTGCCTGCAATCCCTCCCAGCATCAGAGTCTTTTCCAATGAGTCAACTCTTTGCATGAGGTGGCCAAAGTATTGGAGTTTCAGCTTTAGCATCACAGTCCTTCCAGTGAACACCCAGGACTGATCTCCTTTAGAATGGGCTGGTTGGATCTCCTTGCAGTCCAAGGGACTCTCAAGAGTTTTCTCCAACACCACAGTTCAAAAGCATCAATTCTTCGACGCTCAGCCTTCTTCATAGTCCAACTCTCACATCCATGCATGACTACCGGAAAAACCATAGCCTTGACTAGACGGACCTTTGTTGGCAAAGTAATGTTTCTGCTTTTTAATATGCTATCTAGGTTGGTCATAACTTTCCTTCCAAGGAGTAAGTGTCTTTTAATTTCATGGCTGCAATCACCATCTGCAGTGATTTTGGAGCCCCAAAAAATAAAGTCTGACACTGTTTCCACTGTTTCCCCCTCTATTTCCCATGAAGTGATGGGATCAGATGCCATCTGATTTTTTGAATTTTCTGAATGTTGAGCTTTAAGCCAACTTTTTCACTCTCCTCTTTCACTTTTATCAAGAGGCTTTTGAGTTCCTCTTCACTTTCTGCCATAAGGGTGGTGTCATCTGCGTATCTGAGGTTATTGATATTTCTCCTGGCAATCTTGATTCCAGCTTGTGCTTCTTCCAGCCCAGCGTTTCTCATGATGTACTCTGCATATAAGTTAAGTCCAAGCACATATAAATTTTCAGACTGTGTTAAGAATAGCACCACAGCTTTCAGTGGCTATGAAGCTGGGCATATCCCAGCCAGGAGTAGGACGTCAGATCTAATTGTCCTTTCAGCTTTTCAACCCTCCCTTGAAGCCCCTCAATAAAATGGTTTGATTAAAAAAAAAAGAATAGTACCACCAGATATACTTTACTGGAATATATGGATCTATATTCTTATGGAAATCATAGTTCATAACACTGAGAATTTTTTTGTAAAAGATGGACAGTTTGACATGTATGACCTGTAGAAGAATTATTCTCTTTTTGTAAAATCTTAATAAAATTAGACTATGGAAATGTACTTTCCTTTTTCAAATCAGAAGTTATAAGCGTAATGATTGGTAATTAATTATACATGATAGGAGTAATGATATGGGCAATGGAGATTTTTATTGTTTTAGAATTTTTTTATCCCCAGAAATATCACATGCCGCTTTGCAGATGTTAACTGGCTATAGCAATTAGATCATCTGGAAAACTTAAGTTGTTTCATTATCTTTAATCTAATGAATGTTCTTATTTTTGTAATAAATTTAATAACTAAATGAAGTTAACTGTAACTTCCAGCATTCAGCAATCTTAATTTTTTTTCCCCTGCATTTCCACCTATCAGCACAGGAAGAAGTAATACGGGCTGTGAAGTCTTGACCTATCCTACATTTTAATTAGAGTAAATAGTAATAAAATCTTTATCTATAAATTAGATATCTTAAGATTGAATCATTTTAAACCTAGAAATGGAAGCTGTCAATAGAAAGGAATATTATAGTAATTTATTTTCTTCTAAAGCAGAAAAAATTATACGGCAAATCTAACTTTTAAATTCAGACTTTTGTGCATAGTATAATGTTGATATATAGAGAACACAGCATTCTGGTTAAGAAAAGGTCAGTAGTTTATATTTATGGCTTTGGAAGTATATAATGGAAAAGGTGGTTTCTCATGGTAGTGACCTAAGATGTTCTAACATCAGAATCTTTCTAACATCATGACAGTTCTAACATCATAACAGTTGACCTGTATAGTTCTATGGTTTCCAAAGTGGGAAGTTCATTTTATTCTTTATTTTAAAACTGAAAAGAACTGAATTTTCCTAATACTTTTTTTAATAGCATTAAGCAAATTATTGACTCTGGGCAGGTAAGATATGTCATCTTGACTTTTTTTTCATTTCTAACATGAGAAAGAGAATACCTCTCTAACTTTCCAGAATTTGTGTATGCTGCTGCTGCTGCTGAGTCGCTTCAGTCGTGTCCGACTCTGTGCAACCCCATAGACCGTAGCCCACCAGGCTCCCCCGTCCCTGGGATTCTCCAGGCAAGAACACTGGAGTGGGTTGCCATTTCCTTCTCCAATGCATGAAAGTGAGAAGTGAAAGTGAAGTCGCTCAGTCGTGTCCAACTCTTAGCAACCCCATGGACTGCAGCCCACCAGGCTCCTCCATCCATGGGATTTTCCAGGCAAGAGTACTGGAGTGGGGTGCCATTGCCTTCTCCGGAATTTGTGTATACATCAAATTAAATAACATTTGGAAAGCCATTCTGGAACTCAAAACATTGTAAACAAATAGGTAATAATAGCACTATTTTGTGTAACTTTCAGACATTCATAGTGTGACTTTTCAGAGTGGAAAAGTTGTGTTTACATTTGTAATGTCTTTTCCTAGGACTTTTTCAAGCAGTTTACTTTTATTGTCTATTTCCTGTCTTCTTCCCCCAGTCAGGCTTTGATTAATCTTTCCTTCATTAGTGCTTTCTATATGCCAGACAGTATGGAAAGTATGAGGGTTCTAAGTCTGCACCTTTGAGAAACTCATAATCAAGTAGCAGAGAAACATATGTTTTTGTAATTATATCACCACTCCAAAAATCCCCAAATCATGGTTTAGACAAAACTATAGTGAGTTTCAATTATCTGGAGCAACACTATCAAATAGAACTTCCTGCAGTGGTGAAAATGTAGTAATCAATAATTGTATGTGGCTGTTGGGCTCTTGAATATGGCTAGAATGACTGTAGAACTGAATATTTTAATTAATTTAAACTTAAATAGCTGCATATAGAGTGAGCTAATTGCTCTCCTGTGCTAGTGGCTGACAAACAGTGCTAACAAGCCACTGACTGGTTGTCCTAAATCGTGTGAGGGGAGCAAGTCTGCAAATAGGTTAATCGGCCCCTGATAATTTAGAGTTGAAAATACACTGTGCAATAATTCTACTCATTCTATTGAGAATTTTTTTATTGTTTTTTTCCTCATAACATTGCAGTTTGGACCAGAAAATCCCTTCAGAACCCAGCAAATGGCTGCCCCTAGAAATATGCTTTCTGGATATGCTGAACCAGCCCATATCAATGATTTTATGTTTGAACAGCAAAGAAGAACTTTTGCCACTTATGGTAAGGTGATAAGAGAGTTCAAGTTAAACCTTATTAGAAATGATGTGTGTGTGTGTGTGTGTGTGTGTAATAATCAATTTTATCTTCTGGCTTTTTAAATTTATTAATCTGGATGCCTTAAAAGGGTAATGTGTTTTCTTATACATATCTGTAAATATACAGATGGGAAGGCGCACTAGTGTTTTTAGCTGTCATTCTAAACCTGCTCTGATTTCTGAATACTAGAAATATTCTGCAGTCTTAAAAACAGAATGTTTTCTGTTCTACTTTTTGATAGCACTTCTTACTGAATGACTGTTATATGCAGATTGCTATTGAAATTGGTTAATAACAGGATAGACTGAAGAGTATTCTTGCCTGGAGAATCCCATGGACAGAGGAGCCTGGCAGGCTGCAGTCCATAGGGTCGCAAGAGTTGGACAGGACTTAGCGACTAAAGAGGGAGAGAGTCTTAAGAGTTATATTTTAATTTTTTTATGTACTGGTTGACTTCACTCTCTTTCTCAAATCTTCTCTCTGAAAAGTTTTCTGTTGATTACTGAGGGATATCAAGAAATGGAATGGCTACAAGTTAACGTGTATACAAAGCTGGGAATCCCCTCTGAAAGAAGATGGTCTTTATAATATTGTCCTTGTTGGTTCTACAGAACAGAAGTCTGGTCACTTATATCAGATTTGTTCATATTTGGTGGTGTGTTTTCTTTCTCTTCCTATAATCTACATGTGTAGGTTGAGAGATACATTGATCACCTTCTGCTTTGAAGAACTTTTTGGTAGAGTGATTAAGCAAAGTAACTGAGAATGTTTTTATGCCTGTTGTAGTTGTAATCTTTTTCTGTCCTATCTGCCATTAACTTCCATTATTTTAAGGGAGGGCCCCGCAAAAGTTAAGAAAGCAGTATCATGTGAAATATGTATGCAGTGATGCTTTTTAATAATAGTTGTTTTCGCTAAAAAATGACATAAATTTTAAACATTTAGGAAAGAGGGAAAAAAGGTTACCTATAACCCTACCATACTGATATGCCTACTTTTAGTGAAATTTATTCCTCCAAGTCTTTTTTATTATACATATTTTGTATTATAAAGCTATAATCCTTCTAAACTGAAAATTTTGCAGCTTTTTTTAAATCAATATTCTGTCATAAGCATTTTTCAGTGTTACTTTATAATCTCAAAGCTTATTATTTTTAAGAGCTATGTAATACCCTCTGATTGGTTTTATCTCAATTTACTTAATTATTCTAATATTGGAAAGGGTTTCTTTTTTTTTCTAGTTTTTAAAGAGTGATGTAAACTGATTCACTGAATTAGTTTAGAGGTTTAGTACATATAGTCTTAGTTGTTTATCCACAATATATTGGAAACTGGTTGTAAAAAAGATTGTCATATATTAAATTATATTTCACCAAGCCAGGTGACAAAATTCATAGTGAAAGACTCTATACCTCTAAAATCTCCAAAAAGAGTTCAATAACACTTCCAGTCCAACAAAATAAATGCATTGTACCCATTGCTTACATATAAGAGATTCCATGTAAACCTAAAATATATGTGCAGTACATAAAAATCAACCCTGTTACATCATGAATTTATTATATCCTAGCCTATAATGAAACAAACTTATAAAGATTTTGCATATTTTTTTTAGACTTTAGAAAGAAGGGCCTTAAGCAATAGCTTAGATAGTTTAAATCTTTAAACAAGTAAAAGTCAGTGCAGATACCTACAAAGTTCATACAGATACCTACTTTTCTTAAGCTATCCTATAGCAAGAGTAAGCATTTAGAGCTATTCAGTTGGCTTTAGGCCTAGATTCAGAAATAGCTTATTTGGGGGGAAAAAATAGCTGATTTTTTTTTTTTTTTTGCCTCTTCCATCAAGAGAGAGTGGGCTAGGACACAGAATGAACTATTTAGTGAGTTAAAGACATAAAAAGTGAATGTGGGATATACTATGTTAGGCAGCCTGGAGTAAAAAAGTAGCCTCTTGCAAACTAAGAAATGTATGGTCTTATGGAAGTCTTAGAACTGAGCACCATTTATTTGAACTTAAACTAGTAAACAAGTTAACCAACCTCAGGTTTAGCAGCCTTTTTTTTTTTTCCCCTCCAGGTAATAAGCAAGTATAACTTTGTGTTAATTTAAAAGTTTTATCATTTTTTCATGAAAAATTCTTGTCTAGCTCCAGATCCTATCTACTTGTTTCTTCTCACTCTTATATATGGAATGTAAAGCTACAGACCTTTCTGTTATCTTCTCCAATGTGCTTAGTACCAGGGAGCAAACCTTCCTGAGACCTTGTACTAGTGTTACATGAGACATGAAGGAGATGGCACAGGAATTCAGCATTACCCAAGTCTCATACTTATCACTCTGTAACTCTGCTGTGATACAGAACAAACATTAACCCTACATTTCTTCCCATTTTTAAACGGTTGTAGCAGTGTTGTAATCTAAGTGTATTATCTAGTTTATCACAGCCACCTTTACTCCTTATCTGAGAAGATAGTCTCATTTATTGTATCGTCCTACTCACTTATGCTACTGTTCTGTTTTTAGCTCCCATTTTTGGTGTTTATCTGAGTTCTTAGTCTCTCAGTGGTTTGTGTGAATTCTTTTGTCCTATTCTTCCTTTTCTTCTTGGCTTCCTAGCCTGTTCCTTCAGGTTAATGATTCTGAATAGAAACATGGCCCACGAAGAATTGGTATTCAGAGTATGAGTGGACAGGTGAATGTGATAAAGTGATAACTCTTTTGGAGATAAGCTCAGAGAGATCCAACACAATGAAGGCCTTTAAAATTATCTTGAGCTGCCCGTCACAGGCAACTTTACAATTGAAAATTTGGTTTGCTTTTGATAGAATTATTGTTATGTACATCTTGATGATAAAAGAATCTGTGACACTTTCAGAAAATAAGGAAGAAATAAGGTCACAAGAAGACAAACAAAAGAAGCTATTTTCAACATCTTGGGAAGGAAAATGTAAAATGAGTAAATGTGCATAGAATTAAAATGAATTGTAAATGGGAAAAAATGGAATCAGTAATTTGTACGTTTTTCCTTTCAGGTTATGCATTGGACCCTTCATTAGATAATCATCAAGTGTCTACTAAGTATATTGGTTCTGTAGAAGAAGCTGAAAAAAATCAAGGTAACTTATTTGAAATATTTAATATCAAATATACATAATTATACTTATTGTTTGTAAGTTGACTTTGGAAAGTAGGGAAAGAACTAGTATTTAATTTAACTCCTGATTTTTTTAAACTTGAGACAGTAGAGTGATATAGTTTAGAGCAATGTATTTATATAGTTAGTGTAGAGCTTGCTTTTGCCCCTTATTAGGTGTGCAGCCTTGTAGGGAAGATAGTCATACCTATGGCAGGGAGGGTGAGTTCTTGGCACAGTGCCAACATTGTAGAAATCATTTAAGAAATGAAAATGAATGTATAACTAATTTTAGCGATTTATTTCTCAACACTAATGTAAAGCTCCATTTTAACAGAGCAGAAAAAAATATCATTGTGCATATCTGTGGAAATTGCCTTTAAGGGTTGCTTTGAAGCCGAGTTTGAATATGTGTTTTAAAACATATGTTTGTGCCTGTGTTCATTTTGTACTTACTATAAGACAAAGCATCATACTCTAAATGTTAACTTGCCACAAAGCTCATCAGCCCCTTGGAATCTTATACATAAAATGTTGGATAGAAAAAGAATATGCTATTTGTATGAGGGCACTTAGTAACTCTATAGCCTATATGATCAAGCTGCCTTTGGTTTATGAGCTAGATTGTTGTAAAAATAGGATTTTAACAACCTTTTGTTATAACACAGCCTAAAGGAAACTGATTTGAATTAATATAGGTAAGTTTTTCTCTTTGTTAGACCTCTACAAGTTACATCTTTATGTAGCTAAATTCTCAGTTAACAGTGAAATTTTGACTATGGCTCTGGTAAACCTTTCTTTTTCCAATTTAATGACTACACACAGCATGCCACTTTCTATTGATCAAATGAGAATCCCAACTAGAAACATCCTCTTTCTTCCTGTTAAGATTTATGATATTAGAGGTCCAGTTTAGATTGAGTTCACTTGGAAGAAATACAGATTCTTGTGAAACCTTCTTTATATTGTTGCATTATAATATAGTGAAGCAAGGAACACTTATTAATGAAATTTTATCTAATTTGGCTTTAAATTAGAAATTTGTTTATTCTTGCTTTCAGAGGTAAATTTTCCATTACTTAACATTATTAAATTGCTGTTTCTTTCAGAAAGTGGTAAAATCTACTGATAAAGGTCTGTGATTAATTAAAAAGATTGTGTACCATGGCAGGATTACATAGCTGAGTCTTTTTTTCACATATATTAGAATTTGTAAAATACTGCAGTTGCAGCAGTAGAAATCTGCTTTGCCCAGAAGATTGAGTCTCTCTATATATAGCATGAGTCCATATGTCTGGATTCATATAGCTTTTATTTTGTGTTTTAAATAAATCTATGAAAATATATGTGTGTGTGTATATCTTTAGGAAATACCCATATTTGTGATTTCTTTTTAATGTAGGTTTAACTGTGTTTGAAACTGGTCAGAAGAAAATAGAAAAGAGGAAAAAATTTAAAGAAAATGATGCATCTAATATTGATGGTTTCTTGGGACCTTGGGCAAAATATGTGGACGAAAAAGATGTAGCCAAACCTTCAGAAGTAAGCTTTGACATTTTTCACTGCCGGTTCAACTGTATGCTATGTCTCAATGAAGGATATCTGTGTTAATAAATGAGGTTTCCTTAGAGAACTAAATGACTCATCAGAATTTCTCTGCCTTAGTTAACTGAGAAAATACTATAAGATTCCTTTGTTTTTCTTTGGAATAATTTTTGTTTATATTTTTCTGATTTATTTTCTTCCATAATTTTTAGCTAAAATATAGTATTGAACAATTGGTAATAAAAATCACCCTGATAATACTATTAAGGTGCCATGGAGGTTGCTTTTCTGATACCAATGTTCAGATAGTAATTACAAAATCAGCCTTTCTATGATTTTAGAATTGATGATGGGTTTATTTAATTTTTTTAAAATTTTAACAAAGTAGTATCAGATCAGATCAGTCACTCAGTCGTGTCCGACTCTTTGCGACCCCATGAAGTGCAGCACGCCAGGCCTCCCTGTCCATCACCAACTCCCGGAGTTCACTCAGACTCACGTCCATCGAGTCAGTGATGCCATCCAGCCATCTCATCCTCTGTCATCCCCTTCTCCTCTTGCCCCCAATCCCTCCCAGCATCAGAGTCTTTTCCAATGAGTCAACTCTTCGCATGAGGTGGCCAAAGTACTGGAGTTTCAGCTTTAGCATCATTCCTTCCAAAGAAATCCCAGGGCTGATCTGCTTCAGAATGGACTGGTTGGATCTCCTTGCAGTCCAACGGACTCTCAAGAGTCTTCTCCAACACCACAGTTCAAAAGCATCAATTCTTCGGCGCTCAGCCTTCTTCACAGTCCAACTCTCACATCCATACATGACCACAGGAAAAACCATAGCCTTGACTAGACGAACCTTTGTTGGCAAAGTAATGTCTCTGCTTTTGAATATGCTATCTAGGTTGGTCATAACTTTCCTTGCAAGGAGTAAGCGTCTTTTAATTTCATGGCTGCAGTCACCATCTGCAGTGATTTTGGAGCCCAGAAAAATAAAGTCTGACACTGTTTCCACTGTTTCCCCCTCTATTTCCCATGAAGTGATGGGACTGGATGCCATGATCTTCGTTTTCTGAATGTTGAGCTTTAAGCCAACTTTTTCACTCTCCACTTTCACTTTCATCAAGAGGCTTTTTAGTTCCTCTTCACTTTCTGCCATAAGGGTGGTGTCATCTGCATATCTGAGGTTATTGATATTTCTCCTGGCAATCTTGATTCCAGCTTGTGTTTCTTCCAGTCCAGCATTTCTCATGATGTACTCTGCATAGAAGTTAAATAAGCAGGGTGACAATATACAGCCTTGATGTACTCCTTTTCCTATTTGGAACCAGTCTGTTGTTCCATGTCCAGTTCTAACTGTTGCTTCCTGACCTACATACAAATTTCTCAAGAGGCAGATCAGATGGTCTGGTATTCCCATCTCTTTGAGAATTTTCCACAGTTTATTGTGATCCACAGAGTCAAAGGCTTTGGCATAGTCAATAAAGCAGAAAAAGATGTTTTTCTGGAACTCTCTTGCTTTTTCCAGTAGTATATCTATATATGTGTTCTTCATAATACTATGAAATGTATAAAGTAAAACTATAAAACCCTACCTTGCCCTCTCCACCTCCTAATCCTACTGTCTCTATGAGCCAGTCCCTATTCTAGGTCTTAGGGATACAGCAATGAACAAGATTAAGAGAAAATCCTGTCCTCAGGATGCTTACTTTCTATCTCTATCTCATATCCAATTATCTCAGTAATACACATATGCTGCTCTTTATTTATTTTGACTTCTCAGTTACTATAAGGATTTATTACTACCCTATCTTCCTTTTGGATCTTCCCTGGTGGCTCAGATGGTAAAGCGTCTGCCTACAATGCGGGAGACCTGGGTTCAATACCTGGGTCGGATAGATCTCCTGGAGAAGGAAATGGCAACCCACTCCAGTATTCTTACCTGGAAAATCCCATGGACGGAGGAACCTGGTTAGGCTACAGTCCATGGGGTCGCAAAGAGTCAGACACAACGATTTCACTCACTTTATCTTCCTTTTGGGCTTCCTTCATGGCAGAATCTGGTAAAAAAAAAATATATATCTGCCTGCAATGCAAGAGACCCAGGTTTGATCCCTGGGTCGAGGAGATGCCCTAGAGAAGGAAATAGCAACCCACTCCAATATTCTTGCCTGGGAAACCCCATGGACAGAGGAGCCTGGTGGGCTACAGTTCATGGGATCACAAAAGTTGGACATGACTTAGCGACTATCCACCACCACCCACTTCCTTTTACTGCTCTTCCCGTAAAAGTTGTGTCACAAATCTGTAGTCATTGCTTATATCCTTATGACTATTAAAAGCTGTTTATGAAGAACATTGTTTACTCAAATTCACTGTATTTCTGGTATATACTAGGTTTTCTAATTACCTCATTTTTTTCACTTACATAATTATCGTAATACATTAAATTACTCCTAGCTGTTCTAGAAGGAGAGGTTTTGTATTAAATGAGTTTAAAAGTTCAAAAACACTGTGTGTTTAATGCCATTTTGTAATCTGCCTAAGAGTTGAGATTGTTATCCTGGGAGATATACTTGCAGCTATTGCTTCACCAAAAAAGTGCACCTCCTTGTAAAGCATTTATGATCAGCAGTGGCCAGGATGGGGTTCTGGAACATCCATTTTAAAAATTCACTCCTTAATTTCCTTAGGAAGAACAAAAAGAATTGGATGAAATTACAGCAAAGAGGCAGAAGAAAGGCAAACAGGAAGAAGAGAAACCTGGAGAGGAAAAGACAATCTTACATGGTAATATATTTTTTATGCCTCTTCTTTTTTGTGATAAACTTTCAGATATTTACTCTGTTCTCTGTTCATATATTAATTGCCTTTACTAATCAGCTACTGGGAATCATTATATTAAGAATTATATTGGACAATTTGCATCCCAAAGAAATTATAGCAAACTCCTCTGTGTTATAATTAGAGATGGCCACAGATTATTTTTTTGAAGTACTAATGAATTTTTTTTAAAGATAGGTAAAGGAGATTATGGTTCACAATCTGTGCTTCCTTAAGATAAAGTTGACTCTTTTTGGCATATAATTAGTACCCCAGTCATTTTAACCTTTTCTTTTTAACCAAGCCAAATTTTCTCCAGGTATGATCACAGGTATGTTACTAAATAACACTTTTAAAGAATAAACTTTGTTTTTCAGGTAAGTAGATTAGAGATTTACATGCTCATACTTATTTTGATTTGCAGAAGGAAATACATATTCACCAAAATAAATTATAAATATTCTAGACTACCTGGTTTATTACTAACTAGTTATATTGGGGAAATTATGTAGTGGTTACCAGACTATAAAGAATAATCCAGTTCAGATAGTATTGATTACTCTAATGTTATACCACTTATCAAATATATATTTAATGAGGTCATATTTAGTTTTAGTTTCTCAAGCTCTCGTTTTATCTCTAAGGAGTCTGTTTAGTACTGTGTGCTTACAGCCATAATAACAATAACAGCCAACATTTATTGAGTACTTATTCTGTGGAGCATGCTACTAAATGCTTTGATACATATTATACTATGTCATTTAATTCTCAAATGTGACTTCATTGTAAATCTAGTTGAAAGTAGAAAAGAGATTGGAAAAGGAACCAGGAAGGGCATAAGGGAGGAAAACAGGGAAAAGGATAGTTTATATACTTTTGTTTTAACTTCCTTTTAATCCTGTTTTGCTTCTGATTCTTTGCCAGTGACTCATAATGCCCAAGTGTTATCTTTTCTTCTCTCAATAATTATACTGCAGTAGAGTCTTTTGTACACGCTACTAAAACTGGATAAAGGAAGTAAGAGCTTATTTAAAGGTTTGATATTCTCTGGAAATTTAGGGATTCCAAAATACTACCTCTGATTGAAATAATAGCCGTGATTTCAGGCAGTTAAATTTTAGCTGTCTCTTGGTCTTAACATCATCAAAATAGTATTACCTAAATTTTAATATGCAGTGATATCCTTGTGAACCAAGTGTTTATTATTTTAAGAATATAGATTTCATAACTACAGCTTTTATTTGTTCACTGCTTTCTTTTGCCTTCTTGTTTCAGTTAAAGAAATGTATGACTATCAAGGCAGGTCCTATCTTCACATACCTCAGGATGTTGGTGTTAATCTGCGGTCAACTGTGCCACCTGAGAAATGTTATCTTCCCAAAAAACAAATTCATGTGTGGTCTGGACACACAAAGGTAAATGAATTAGTTGTTTTTATTTGTTGTAATGCATTAATATAACAGTGAAGCCAACATAAATCTTCAGCTGTTGATGTGGGACATTCAGTATTTCTAGTGAAGATGTAGAGAAGGGAGATAGAGCAAGGAAGTCATTAAAGATAAACTGGAGTCACTTTGGAGGTACTAACACATGTGAGTCACAAGTGAGTACTCAGTCTTCAGGGTCATCTGATTGGGTCATGACATAAGCATTCATGATTTGGTGTCTTACCCCCTTATGTTAGCCCAGGCCTTCGCTTCCAAGTTCCTGCCATTATCTGCTTCCTGTTGGGCACCAACTCAGTGAGTAGTGGGCTGATACTAGCACCAAAGTCTCAGTAATTTTGCCTTAGCTCTTGGGGTTATCACACTTCAAAGACTAGATGCTCCCTGGTGTATACACTATGATAATACTTAAAGTAATGCAGAGACAAGGCACTTGAAAACTTTGATGTTACTATTCTTTGTCGTATTCACTATTCCAACTGATAATTTCCAGCTCTTAGCAAAGAAGAAAGGAACTAAGTAAAAGAAGGAAGAGGAGCGAGGGCATGAGCAACATGATTGACTCAGAATTCCCCTGGGTGAGGGAGCCACTGATGAAGGTTCAAAAAGGCTTGAAAAGCTTTGTGTCAATAAGGGCTGCTCTTAGAATACTTCTGAAGGTTATTCCAGGGTATGAATTTTAAAATGAAAAAAAAAGTAGTAAATTATGTGGTTTAAAAATACACTGTCTTTCCCTTTTGTTTAATTTTAGCTGAGCTTTGGAATGCTTCTGATTGATAACTGCAATACCTTTTACAGGGCGTCAGTGCAGTCAGATTGTTTCCTCTCTCTGGCCATTTGTTGCTGTCTTGTTCCATGGACTGTAAAATTAAGGTGAGTTTTCAGTAATAGAGTAGAAGTGCTACAAAGCTAGTGCTTTGGTTAAATCTATTTGGTTAATTATAAATAGATCTGAGTTTGTTAGGCAGTTAGAGGCTAATTATTTTCTCTTAAGCTCTGTGAATGCAGCAGTTTATGCAGCATGTTTATGAAACATGTTGATTCAGATATGGCTTTGTAGTCCAATTGGCTAGGCTCTTTGTAAGCTTAGATAGCTGATTAGAACATAATCACTCACGTTAGCTTTAGGCACATGAATATTTAATCACCAATAATGCATTTTTATAGAGGTGTTGGATATGTAATGGAGTTCATTTGTTCCTCAGTACCTTAGAGGTAGAGAGGATATCTGATAGAAATCCCATTTTTAGAGAGTAAATAATATAATTCACTCTTTTTTTCTTCCAAATGCTGGTAGCAGAATTGCTCCCAGCCTCTTTTCCCACTTTATATAGTCTTGGGAAGGTCTACCTTAGTTGATGTTCAGCAATAGTGTGAGGTAGAAAAAAAACTCAGTTGCCAATATATGTCAATTTGATATGGGAAAAGCCTTTTAAAAACTTAAATCTGGTCGAATGGTTTTTATCTTTTATATGTCTTCTGTGTCCAGATCATTATACTGGTCAATAAATATCAACCCTATAGTGGTCTTGGAAAGTTGATTCATGAAAATTTTATCCTTTGTAAATAATTCATGGGTAGTAACAATATATTAATATAAAGGGAACATTTTGTTATGAGAGCAACAATTTAGGCATTTGTCTTGACTTAGTGGTTTAAAATGACAGACCAGCAGCTTGGAGTAGCAAGACTCATTTCCTTTAACTTTCAATTTATACAGACTGTGTTAATTGAGATTAAAGCCTTCTATTTGCCTAGTTAGACCAGCATAGAATTCAATTGAGTTCATGTCTAGGTACACTTTTTGTACATTTATTAGGTACCTATTATTTACAAGGGACTGAGGATAAAAAATTACTTTGGCACTGTTCCTGCTGTTATGGTGATCATTTCATTATGTTGTAAATGATCCGTGTAGAGGAGGTGTTCTGATTTCAGAGAGGAGGCATACCCCAACAGGAAGTGTAAGTAAGGGATGGGTTAGGGGGACTGGACACAGGGAGTAGAGTATGTCTGAGAGGAGTAAATAGAATGCATCGGTATTGTGTGTGCTGAAAACTGCAGGTTCTGAGAGGCATAGAGTGACTACAGTCATAACAGGGGACCAGGTCCAGGCATGTTTTCCTGGTGTGCTGCGGGAACTGAGGCTTTACCCTGCAGGCACTGGGTAGCCAGGAAGTGCTTTCTGTTTCAGATCACTAGCAGCACTGTGTAGGACTGGATTTGAGGCAGGCAAGAACAAAGGTAGTTTCAAAGCTGTTGTATTAATTCGCTGTAGATGTAATGAGATCTATGAGCTTGTTACATTTTAGTCTAGATTTTCATTTTCATAACAGCTTTTAGTATATGTGCTGCCAAAGCAAGCACTCATAACAGCTTTTATAATAGTTAATACTTCAGAAGAGTTTAAAAAAAAAAAACTTTTCACTATCAAAATGTTATAACATGGCAGTTTTAATAACATTTAATTCTTTTAAAGCTAGTTTATAATATTACATAAGTAGAAACTTTTCATCACAGAAAATGTCAAATAGAGAAAAGAAGAAGAAAATGAAAAGCACCTGTATAAGTTCCATGTAAGTTAAGTTCTCTTAATTTCAGAGTTTGAAGTGTTTATACATCCATGTGCACGAGTATGTGTGTAATCCAGATAGTGTAACACAGACTAATAGCACCAAAAGTGAAAACAACAAAAAGTGACGGTGTTCGTCACTCAGTCGTGTTCGACTCTGGCCCCCATGGACTATAACCTGCCAGGCTCCTCTCTCCATGGAATTCTCCAGGCAAGACTATTGGAAAGGGTTGCTGTTCCCTTCTTCAGGGGATCGTCCCTACCCAGGGATCGAATCCAGGTGTCCTGCATTGCAGGTGATTCTTTACCTTCTGAGGCAATAGCACCAAACAATGTGTTTAATGATATGTAATGCCTTGGTTAAGTTCCCTGTACACACACATAGCTGGCGTATGACTGTTGTTAGTGGTTAAAAGCTGTCATTTTATCAAAGCCTTGTATTAAATTTAACGTTTCTATGTGTTGTTTTTTTTTTTCCCCTCTAGCTATGGGAGGTTTATGGAGACAGGCGCTGTCTGCGAACATTTATTGGTAATATTTCTTTTCTCTCTGGCTATAAATCTGTTCGGAAAGACTTTTTAAACTACAGTAACATCATCAACAGTAATTTTACTACTACTGATTTTGCTGCTGATGTGAAGGAAAGCCTTAGCAGACTTGAGTGAGTCTTGAAAGAGGGGTAAGTCTCCCATGTAAGCAAAGAACTAGGAAGAGAGAGTAACAGAAGCTGAAGCAGAAGTGATGTGAGAACTGCATAGCATGAGGAATACAGTGAGCGGGGAGAAAAGCAGTGGAGGTGGGCAGAATGTGAAAGACCTTTGGTCTGTCTTGGGGGTCTTTGGAAGCCAACAACTGAACAGCTCTTGCAGGAAAGCATCATGATCAGATTTGAAGTTTACAAAGATCACAATGGCAGTATAGAGGATATTTTGGTGGGGCAGACCTGGAGACAAAAAATGATTTACAAAGTTATTTCATTAGTCTGGATTACAGATGATGAGAGCCAGAACTAAAGCAGCAGAAAGAGAGGAAAGGAACAATGAAGAGTTAAATAAAAGCAGTGGCTCTTAGTAACTAGTTCAGTTCAGTTCAGTCACTCAGTCGTGTCCGACTCTTTGCAACCCCATGAGTTGCAGCATGCCAGGCCTGCCTGTCCATCACCAACTCCTGGAGTTCACCCAAACCCATGTCCATCGAGTCGGTGATGCCATCCAGCCATCTCATCCTCTGTCATCCCCTTCTCCTCCTGCCCCCAATCCCTCCCAGCATCAGAGTCTTTTCCAATGAGTCAACTCTTCGCATAAGGTGGCCAAAGTACTGGAGTTTCAGCTTTAGCATCATTCCTTCCAAAGAACACCCAGGACTGGTCTCCTTTAGAATGGACTGGTTGGATCTCCTTGCAGTCCAAGGGACTCTCAAGAGTCTTCTCCAACACCACAGTTCAAAGCATCAATTCTTTGGCACTCAGCTTTCTTCACAGTCCAACTCTCACATCCATACATGACTACTGGAAAAACCATAGCCTGGCAAAGTAATGTCTCTGCTTTTGAATATGCTATCTACGTTGGTCATAACTTTCCTTCCAAGGAGTAAGCGTCTTTTAATTTCATGGCTGCAGTCACCATCTGCAGTGATTTTGGAGCCCCAAAAATAAAGTCTGACACTGTTTCCACTGTTTCCCCATCTATTTGCCATGAAGTGATGGGACCAGATGCCATGATCTTCGTTTTCTGAATGTTGAGCTTTAAGCCAACTTTTTCACTCTCCTCTTTCATTTTCATCAAGAGGCTTTTTAGTTCCTCTTCACTTTCTGCCATAAGCGTGGTAGCATCCGCATAGAAGTGAGTGTAAAAAGAGTGAGGTGGAAATCCAGGTGGCTGGATGAATGGTGGTGCCATTCATCTTAGGAAGATTATAAGGTTTCAGACTCAGGGAAATTGAGCTGCTTTTGAGATATTGAGATGAAAATGTCTTGTAAGCAATTAGATAGCCAGATGTTGAGCTTTCAAGAGAGGCCAGGAATTGGCAGCAAACACAGGTAAAAAGAAAAGGTTGAGAGAACTCCTTGAAGGAAAGTAGACCAAAAAGAGGACAGCTTTGTGGCAGACTAGCCTTTTGGTAGATTGTCTTTGTCAGATTTTGCATGAAGACTGGTTACATTTCCAAATTTAACTATACCGAAATTAAACGGTATTTGAATTATATTGGCTCTGTTTTTAGATTTAAGTGGGAGTCCATTCTGTAGTGCTTTGTTACGATTTTAGGGCCTCATTGCACAAATAAATACTGTCCGAGATGCCAGGGCAGCCCAGAAGACTTTTGGGAAGGCTCTCGGCAGCATACAGGAATGTCTCCTGTGATGTAGGGGATTTGGTCCTCGTCTGTCCCCCCTGCTCTTGCTGCTTTTCACTGGAAAACTGAAAATTCCTACTTAGAAAGATGATAACAGCTCTGACCAGGACTCCTGCTGTAGGAAAGAATGCCTGCTTGCCATGACGAGAGGTCAGCAGTGGTGGTGGTGATTTAGGGCTCCTGTTGACCATTTGTGCCATGCACATTTTGTACAATTGTCTTGGTCATAGTGGGATAGTAAAAAATAGGAAAGTTTCTGCTTTCATTTAGTCACATTTTATTTACCCCTATAACTTTCAAAAGAGTTGATTGGTCCAGTAAGATTGATTTCTAAGCAAAGCACCTTGAAATAAATTTATTGTCAAATGCCATTTTAAAACTAAACGTAGTTAATATTTGTTTTTAAAAACGTTTAGTCTATGAGATGCTGAATCCACTTCTATGAAATTCAATAATATAATCCCAGAAATACACAATTATTGAACAGAGGCCACAATTTTCATGAACATCAGCTTTAGGTCACTTTGTTTTCACTTCCAGCTTGGCTAGTAATTTCAGAGTGAACCTTAAAAATGTCACCAGTCATTTCTCTTTCATTGGCAATAATTGGACTGTTACGTTTTCTTAGATTCTTGACCAGTCATCAGCTTTATGTATTACATTATTAAGAGAGTGCCATGAGAGACCTTTTAAAACAAAGTTAGATCTTTTCTCTTGATTCTTACTTAAATGTTATGCATCAGAATCACCTAAGGAGCTTTTCAAAGGGAGGGAAAACACCTACATTCTGTAGCCCACACATAACATATTCTGAGTCAGTAAATCAGGAGGTAGAGTTCCAGTGATTTTGACTCACAGCGTGGCTTGGAAGACACTATTTAATGCTGTTTGTCTTATGATGCTTATGTTTTAAATGAAGACTCTTCACCTCACTTCCATTTCTATTGTCTCTGCCTTTAGGTCACAGTAAAGCTGTTAGGGACATCTGCTTTAATACTGCAGGAACACAGTTCCTCAGCGCAGCTTATGACAGGTATCTTAAGCTCTGGGACACTGAGACAGGTAAGAGCTCACTTATACTAACACATATTTACCTTAGAAATTAGTTCTTTTAAATGGAACAATGTGAGTGGTCTTCTGTGCCAAAATGGTACCTTCTCTAACTGCTGATTCTTATATCATTGGCCATCAGCTAATACCACAAAATGTATATAAAGTTGAAACTGAGCTGTAAAAGTAGCTCTTTCAGTATGAAACTTCCTTTCCATGAAATACAGTTTATAAAGCAAATATATTGATATATAAGGAAATTTGAAATTTTCCATAGACTATGTACTTGATCTTTAGGTTATCCCCTACATAACCTACCATGCTGCATTGTACAATAATAGAAGCACAATAAATACGTGATGAACAGAATTAAATTTAATTGTCCCAATTAGTTAAAATGTAGGTCTAAACTTCCATGGGCAGATTGGTTTTATATATTCACAGATGTACTGATTACATTAGCACATTGTGGCTAGTGTGATTTTATATAATCAGAGAACCATCTTTCATCCTACTGAGTTTTAAGGATAAAGAAAATAGCTAATAGTTACTAAACACTGTTTACCAAGCATTATACTAAGCACTTATATGCAGTATCTTGTTCAGCCCTAACACTATCACTCACTATGAATTTAAATATTGTTATAGATGAGGAAACTGAGGCTTAAGAGGTAACTTTTCCAGGGTTACACAGCTAGTAATGGTCAAATTGGATTTAAACCAACATCTTTCTAATGCTAAACCCCATACTCTTAACCTCTTCGGCAATGGTCTTCAACTCTTTACTGCATGTTTTAATTACCTGGAGAGTTTTGTCTGCTCTGCAACTGATGATACAGATTTACTTTTGAAAATATTATTTTTAATCATTAAAAATTCATGAAAAGGAACAATGTAGTTTGCAGTAAAGAACAAACAGGCTGCCATTTCTCCAGTTTATTAGCAAGTGATCTCTAGATCTTAATTCCAAGGTTGTCTTTAAATGGTCAAATTTATTTTACCTACTTTAACTTGGGTCTTTGGTTTTAGGACAGTGTATATCAAGATTTACAAACCGAAAAGTACCCTATTGTGTCAAATTTAATCCTGATGAAGATAAGCAAAATCTGTTTGTGGCTGGGATGTCTGATAAGAAGATTGTGCAAGTAAGTCTTTTCATAATATTTTTATTAAGATTCCTGAGCTTTACATTGTATCAGGGACTGGTAAGGAATATTAACTTGTTTAATGTTTGCTACTTTTTAGGGTCTGCTGATGCTCTAGTCTTAGCAGAAAGCAGTAAATGTATAAAAAGATGATATTTGGGAGAATGGCATTGAAACGTATAATATCATATATGAAATGAGTCCCCACTCCAGGTTCAATGCACAATACTGGAAGCTTGGGGCTGGTGCACTGGGACGACCCAGAGGGATGGTACAGGGAGGGAGGAAGGAGGAGGGTTCATGATGGGGAACATGTGTATACCTATGGAGGATTCATGTTGATATATGGCAAAACCAATACAATATTGTAAAGTTAAAAAATTAAATTAAAAAAAAAGATGATATTGAGATTTCTTTTCCTTCTCCATTTATCATTATTATGACCTTTGCTTTCATAAGTCTGCTCTACTTCTGTCTTTGCCCTTTCCTTTATTTGATATACAGTGGGACATTCGAAGTGGAGAAATTGTGCAGGAATATGATCGGCATTTGGGAGCTGTCAACACCATTGTTTTTGTCGATGAGAATAGGAGATTTGTAAGCACATCTGATGATAAGAGCCTAAGAGTTTGGGAATGGTGAGTTTTTATCAGTAAAAATCTGATTTATATAAAGCAAACAACTTGAAATTTTGTAGCCAAAGAGAAAGCCTGATAATACACAACAATCTGAATATTTTCACAACTGTGGTCACTGGCCTGTCGATCAAATTGTTTTAACTATTCAAGTCTCCAGAATATGAAAATTAAAGTTTAAGCACACTACTTTTCATAGTCTTTAACCTATCTAAAGAATATGTATTTTGAGTCATTTTTCTAATACTAATTAAAAGCTTATATAGTGCTGTCTTACATCCTTTATTAGGTATTTTGTTCATCTTTGCAAAAAGTAGGGATGATACACATATAGACTGTATTGCTTATGCTAGGGATTGCGTATAAGATCCTATCCTTAGAAAATAAGAAACTATTTTAAAATCTCTTGATTTTCTAAACATCTGCATTTTGATTACTCAAAAACTTGCCCTAGGTCATCATCCTTATGTCCTGCTGTTCATAGCCTATAATGGTAGAATACAAATGTTTTACTTGTAGAGTATAATCAGAATATATTGGTTAATTATGCTTTCCTAGAGGGAAAAAAAAAAACAGTTTTCTAAAGTCAAGAAATAATAATGTCACTAAGTATCTATCATAGATCATGTTTTATAATCGATTTTCAAAGTAGTACATAATAATCTTTTTGTCAGAGTGAATGTTTGGTTGGAACCCAGCTTGTTTTTATAGTTACTTATAAGACATAGCCGAACGGTGGCTACAGCCTTCAAGGACTAGAAAGTGTCTTTCTACCCCCAGAAGTTGTTCTGCTGTAGGAAGTGAGATGTCTTCAACTACAGGCATCAGTTTCCTCCGGAAACTGAGTCTGTTTGGGGACCTGTGAAAAGTAAAAATTAGTCACTCAGTCGTGTCCACCTCTTTGTGATCCCATGGACTGTAGCCCATCAGGTTCCTCTGTCCTTGGGGATTCTCCAGGCAAGAATACTGGAGTGGGTTGCCATTTCCTTCTCCAGGGGATCTTCCTGATCCAGGGATCAAACCTGGGTCTCCTGCATTGCAGACAGATTCTTCACCATCTGAGCCACCAGAGAAGTACCTGAGCACATCTGTAAACACATCAGGACAGTTTGGGTAATTGAAGACTTAATGTAATTTAACTTCAGTTTCTCCCACACTCCCTCCACGTTACCTCCAATTAATGGAGAGTTGACTACTATATACATAGTCTTAGCATTATTCTTAAAGTCTTAGCATTATTCTTAAGGTCCATGATTTGAGACTATCTTTTAACTAAGATCTCTCCTACTTCAGAAATGATGTTACATGCTGAGGACCCGATTAAGACATCATTTCATATGGGCCACCTTAGACCATTTGTACAACAAAGTAGTTAGTTTAGCATACATATAACTGTTTTGTTTTTATGTACTCTTAACAGTTTGATTATATTTAAACTTTCAGGTGACTTTCAGGTGTTTGTATCTTTGGATGGTATTTTCAGCTCCATTTGAAAATGTGAAGTAGTATAAAAGAAATTGTTAACTGTTTAAATGATACACACCAGTTACAGGGCTTTTAGAACACTTGTGAGTGTTTCCTAAATTAGAGCATTGGTGAGCAAAATATTTTGATTAAATTAAATGTTAACAGACTTTTTTCCCTTCTCAGATATTAAGAAATACTACTAAGAGTCAAAATACTGATTCATTATGAATGATGACATCCTATAGATTTCAGTTCAATTCTCACTTGCTGTTAGAGCCTTCCTAACCAATCCTCACATGAGATTAGGTGCCTCTTCGCTATCATCCCACACAAACAACCCTTTGCTTCCCACAGCTTTTTATTAATAGTGCTTGCTTATTTATTCCTCTTGCTTATTTATTCCTCTTTTTTTTAATGGGGCGTAGGGTATATATGTATTTTTTAAGTATAGTTTATTTACAGTGTTGTATCCTGACAAGTTCTTAACCATGAGAGAAAGAACTGCCTCAACTCGCCATCTGCCTCCAACACCAGCACAGTGCCTGGCACAGACTAGATATATAAGAAAATCATTATTGTCATAATTATTAATGATGTTATATTTATTGAGCTCTTTCTGTGTCCCAGGCACACTAAGCATTTTGCCTGAACTATTTCATTTAATGGGCAAGTAATCTTATGAGACAGGTATATTTGCTTTTCCTGTTTTTTAGATAAGAAAACTGAGATATATTATTAAGTAATCTGCCCAAGTTCCCAAGAAACTTGAAAGAGCCAGAATTTAAAACTCAGATCAATCTAGTTCTAGAGATTTTCTCTTCTGTTTTTCTCCCCAGTTTTATTGAGGTATAAGTAAAATTATAATGTATTTAAAGTGTACAACATAATGATTCGATATACAGTGTGAAAGAATTAATTAACTCTTTCACACTGAGTTAATTAACATATCCATCACCTCACATATTTACTTTTTGTTTGGTGAGAACACTTAGTTTGTACTCTCCTAGCAAATTTCAGTTATGCAGTACAGTATTATCAACAATAGCCACCATGGTATACACTAGAACATCAGACCTTATTCATCTTACAGCTAAGAGTTTGCACCCTTTTGCTAGCTTTGCCTAATTCCCTACTCACCCCTCCACCCATCCCCTGGCAGCCACCATCTACTCTCTATTTCTGTGAGTTTGATTTTATTTTTTTTAAAGATTGCACAAATAAGTGATACCATGTAGTATTTGTCTGTCTCTGTCTGACTTATTTCACTTAGCATAATATCCATCCTCCTGGTTTATCCAAAGGAAAGTTGGTTTTCTTAAACAATATCATACAAACTAAGCCTGTTACACGGTTTTAAAGGAGAACAGGAGATGTAATTAGATATTGAGCATCCTGTGGTATCCTATATCATGAGCTGTCATAGGCATGTTTTCTCCCAAAGGCATTTATTTTTGTTAAAAGAAAATTTCAGAGGTTGGCACTACTCTTTTATCTTTAAAAATGTCATACATTTTTGTTAGGTTTTTTTTTTTTTTGATGATTTCATTTCCAAGCTGAAGATTATTTGTAACATGCTGTGCTGTACTTGGTCACTCAGTCGTGTCCTACTCTTTGCAACCCCATAGACTGGAAGCCGCCAGGCTCCTTTGACCATGGGGATTCTCCAGGCGAGAATACTGGAGTGGGTTACCATGCCCTCCTTGAGGGCATCTTCCCAACCCAGGGATTGAACCCAGGTCTCCCACATTGCAGGCGGATTCTTTACCAGCAGAGCTACCAGGGAAGCCCTGTTTGTGGCATATTCAGTTCAGTTCAGTTTAGTCGCTCAGTCGTGTCTGACTCTTTGCGACCCCATGAATCGCAGCACGCCAGGCCTCCCTGTCCATCACCAACTCCTGGAGTTCACTCAGACTCATGTCTGTCGAGTCAGTGATGCCATCCAGCCATCTCATCCTCTGTCATCCCCTTCTCCTCCTGCCCCCAATCCCTCCCAGCATGAGTCTTTTCCAATGAGTCAACTCTTCACATGAGGTGGCCAAAGTACTGGAGTTTCAGCTTTAGCATCATTCCTTCCAAAGAACACCCAGGACTGATCTCCTTTAGAATGGACTAGTTGGATCTCCTTGCAGTCCAAGGAACTCTCAGGAGTCTTCTCCAACACCACAGTTCAAAAGCATCAATTCTTCGGTGCTCAGCTTTCTTCACAGTCCAACAAGCTTATTATACTGATTTATAATTTCTAATTAGAATACAGTATTATTAAATAGAACTACACCTAGCATTTTTACTAGTAATTATGAAGTTCATAGGTGTTCAGATTGTTTATATAGAGAATCTCTTGTTGTAGAGCTCATTGTATCAGGAGTCCTTGAAATAAAGGATCTGTTTAAATTTTTTTGTTTACTTTTAGTAAAACATGGATTGATAATGAACCTGAAGTATTGTTAATTTAATTTACAAAATGCTCTTATTTTTTAAAACCATGTTATAAAATTATCAGCTACTAATAATAAATATGAGAAGGGAAAAGCAGTTGAACCTTTTTAAGATTAAGCTCGTCTCAATATATTTGGATCATTGTGAAGTCACTTCTCACTGTTATTTAGAGATATAAAGGGTTTGAGATTTGATAAATCTTACTGTTCCTCAGGTTATACCAGAAAATATTTTCCTCCAACAAAGACTGTGACAGAAGTTTTTTCTAGTTGTTTACTTCTTCTGGGGTGATAGATGGATACAGAAGATCCTTACTTAAAAGGCATATTATTATTATTGTCTTTGTTGTTTTCTAATTAATCAGTCTTTGAACTTGAACCATAGTTTGAAATTGAAATTGGTGCTTTATATTCCGTATTATTCATCAGATTACATTCCCCACACATTATTAAAAAAAACATTTCTGATGTCTCATGAAAAGCAGCAAGATCAAAATCCTTCAGAACTACTGAATTTTTTTTTTTTTTAATCATGGAGAGTATTAAAAATGAAAAGACACTTAGAACTTTGGATGGTTTTAGATTTAGGTTTTGAATTTGACTAGTTTTGAATTTTTGTTGTTTTCATTTTATTCTTTTTTATTTTGTAATCTTTTATTCTCATAAAAAATGTTTAATGTTTTTTCTCCTACACTGTACACATTTGGAATACTTTACATGTAAGCTGAAAATAGAAGATGTCCAGGTGCTTAATCTGCCAGAAATTATGAGATTTCTGGATGGGCTTGGCCTGCTTGCAGATCCCTGTGCGGCTTTGCCTACCATCTACTTGCACTGCTGAAGGCTCTTTAGCATTTGAACCTGCTTGCAGAGTGCCGAGTTATGGTTGATTGGCGGGTAAAAGAATACTTCCGTGCAGGCTTGCCTCAGACGTCTTGCTTCTGTCTACCATGGTACATTTTTAGATGAGTTCATTATTAGAGAACTTATAATAACAGATTATTTTTTAACATAAAGGGAAAAGTTAAAATCAAATAGCAGTAGAAAACTAAATCACTGACACTTGTAATTATCATGGAAAGTCATTTGTATAAGTAAAAGCTTTATAATAATAGAATGTCGTTTCGTGGTTTTCCTTCCTCCAGGAAGTTTCGTGAAAGTTTAAATATATAATTTTAAGAGCATCTCTTTGTTTCAGAGATTATTCTTCTAAAAGTACTTTTAAAAGTTACTATTCTGATATGCTATTTTTAATTTTTAGGGATATCCCTGTGGATTTCAAGTATATAGCAGAACCCAGTATGCACTCAATGCCTGCAGTGACTTTGTCTCCAAATGGTGAGTTAGTAGTTACAGTGTTTTTAAATGAGCTTCTAAGACACTGTGTGATTTTTGTTTTCAAAAGAGCCTTGGCCATTCCCTCCTGGGGGAGGTCTGTCACAGTGCCATACTTGTATATTAGAAATAATCACTGATTTTCATGTATGAGTCACCTCACCCATTCTCTTGTTTTTTTTTTAAAAAAGGTAAAAATAAAAGAAACAATGATTTGCAACATTGCCCAAGCATCTAAGGATTTCCATCTGAGAATCAGGGTTTTGGGTTTGTTTTTTTTTAATAATTCTTCCAACAGAATCATGTTCAGCAACTCATTTAGTGATTTACTGTGAGCTCTTTTTCTTTTGGGGAATAGGTAATTTTGTTCTGGTTCCTTATATGAGAACACCTTAGCAATTCACCATAAAAGATTTTCTCAGACAAAAATTTAAAAGATAAGTCTGCTTAATACTGTTTTCTATTCAGTAACTCATGGCCTTTTAAGTACGAGTACTCCAGATATACTGATATAATTTTACATGAGGATATTAAAGTGGAGGACCTGATGTTTGGGCAGCATGGTCATCAAAGCCACTGTTAGCTCATGTAGCTGCTGTGAGAATAGAGCAAGGAAGAGGGAGCAAGAGTTTGCTCTTCCAGTCGAAGCATCTACCATAGGCAAATCGGTGGACAATTGTCAAGTGTCCTGTGATTTTTATGAGAAGAGCAACCTCACAGGGTGCTGTTCTGATAATCACCATATTGTATACAGTCACATTTGTGCACCTACATTTCATACAGTGTATTTTTAAACCATCTGTCACCAATACTGTGCCCATCTTGAACAAGGCCACTTACTTAGTCTGACTATGAACATTGTTAGGGTCATCCTTTATAATGTCTATAACATATAGGATACAAAGATACTTCAGTTTAGACTCTAGTGGTTTTGGTGAATCCTAGGTAGATGAAAGCAATGTGGCCTAAATCAAAAAAAATGGGCAGAAGACCTAAATTGACATTTTTCCAAACAAGACATACAGATGACCAATAGGCACATTAGAAGATGCTCTTCATCACTAACTATTTGAGCAGTGCAAATCAAAAACTACAGTGGGGTACTACCTCACACCAATCAGAATGGATGTCATTAAAAAGTCTATAAATAATGCTAGAGAGGGTATGGAGGGAAAGGTGACTCTTACACTATTAGTGGGAATGTAAATTGGTACAGCCACTATAGAAAACAGTATGAAGTTGCCTCAAAAAACTAAAAATAGAGTTGCCACATGATTCAGCAGTCCCACTCCTGGTCATATACCCAGACAAAACTGTATTTTGAAAAGATTCATGCACCCTTGTGTTCATGGCTGCACAATTCCCAAAGCATGGAAACAGCCTTAATGTCCATTGACAGATGAATGGATAAAGATGTGGTACATATATACAATGGAATACTACTCAGCCATAAAAAGGAATGAAATAATGCTATTGCACAGAATGGATGGACCTGCAGATTATCATGGGCTTCCTTGGTGGCTCAGTGCAAGTTCAGACTTTGTCAGAAAGAACCCCTGGAGAAGGAAGTGGCAACCCACTCCAGTATTTCTTGCCTGGGAAATCCCATGGACAGAGTAGCCTAGTGGGCTACAGTTCATGGGGTCTCAAAAAGAGCTGAACATGACTTAGTGACTAAATAACAACAGAGATTATCATACTAAGTGGAGTAGGTCAGAAAGAGAGAAACTAACACTATATGATATCACACATATGTGAAATCTAAAATAGAACACAAATGAATATATATATATAAAACAAAAACATATTTTCAGGTATAGGGAACATACTTGTGGTTGCCAAGGGACATGGGGGGAGGGTGTTGGAGTCTGGTATTAGCAGATACAAACTATTATATAATAGAATGGATAAACAATAAGGTCCTCCATATAGCACAGGGAACTATATTCAATATCTTTGATAAACCATAATGGAAAAGAATATATGTTTATCAGTCACTTTGCTATATAGCAGAAATTAAATGCTACATTGTAAATCAACTATTACTTCAATAAAACTTTTTAAAAAAGCATTGTGTTACTACAGTATTACTAAAATTGTTTTATTAAATTTTTTTTTTACTAAAGTTACTAAAGATTTTTTTTATCATATCTTTGTACAGTTTTATTTAATAATCCTAGGTTTTCTCACCTGGAGTTCATCTTTCCTCTTTCTGTAGTTAACACAAATAGTCTTTCTCTCTCCATGGTTCTATTATTTATATTTATTACAAATTCATTTCATTTCTTAAAATTTAATTTTGTTTTATTAATGCTAAACTCAGGAAGTTTTTGTATATCCTTATTTAAACAGAAGAAAGCTTTTATAGGAAAAATGCTAAATGATACAAGATTTTATGAGCAAAATCCCTTACTCTATTAAATACAAATATTTCTCACTTTCAACAAATCTGTAACACTTCACAGGCAGTATGGTAAATTTATTTTCCTATTATTATATAGTGGTTGGAAACAAAATAATATTAATGACTGAACCTACTTAAATAAAAGTCTTTTTAAATTTTTCAGTCTTCCTCTAAAATGTCTCATTTATTGAATTTACAGGGAAATGGCTAGCGTGCCAATCAATGGACAACCAAATCTTAATTTTTGGAGCACAGAACAGATTTAGATTGAATAAGAAGAAAATTTTTAAGGGCCATATGGTAGCAGGCTATGCTTGTCAAGTAGACTTTTCACCAGACATGAGGTAAGTTTAAACTTTCTCATTTATTCCCGTATTCATATATGATGATATAAACTACTACTATACAAATAGCAACACTGTACAAATCACTTTTATATATGTAATTGTATGAGAATTGTTCAGATTGTCTAAATGCCAGATAAAAGACAAGAACAAATTAAGATAGTTATATTTGGCGCTTTTTTTTTTTAAGTTCTTCAGTATATCTCTCTACATTGTTAGTTCTGTGCCCTTTAAGCACATAATGAGTCCCTGTCCATATAGGCAATATCTTTCTTTCTTTCTCCTTTTCTAAGCAAGGCTGAGAGGACTATAATCACTATATTGCTATGATTCAATGAGCCCCAGAGGAATTAATCCTGTATTGTGGGGTTGAAGTTAACAACTTCACTACAGCTTTTCTGTGCTAAAACCTCAAATCCAGCTTCTGAATGTTTCTCAGTCACACTAGATTTTTGAAGCCTAGAGCCTTTCTAAGAGTGAAACTCTGTATTCATTCCACTGTTGTTAGCTAAAATATATGGGTGTCACTAATTCATAAATTCCCGTAACCTTGTATGTTTAGCCTGGTAATTGGCACTTAGACTCCTACCTTTGAATGAGTATTGGACATATTCAGAAGCTTTTGGAGCCAAAAATAATTACAAAGATGATAGTTGAATGAGCCTACATGTGTTTGCATGGTCTACATGTGTGTGCTTGGTCTACATGTGTGTGCGTGGTCTACATGTGTGTGCACGGTCTACATGTGTGTGAAATTGACCCCCTGTTTCTGACTGTCTTAGAGAGTGATTGTGATCCTGCATTCACTGTGGCCCATGGGTCTCCCACTTTTCCAAGTTGAAAGTAATTTTTCTGTCTTAGACTGGTCACTCAATGGGGAGGTTTTTTGATAGAAGATTAAATTATAGGATGCTTTATACACTACCTTATTATTCAAATATTATACAGTCACATTGATTTTTTTTATGTTAAAGTAAGAAATATAAACTCTTTCTCTGTTCCTCATCTTGTTTACCATTTTAAGGTGCTTAAATTATTTGAATTTATTTTTCTTCTCATTACAGCTATGTGATTTCAGGAGATGGAAATGGAAAGTTAAACATCTGGGACTGGAAGACCACAAAACTCTACAGTAGATTTAAAGCTCACGATAAAGTGTGTATAGGTGCAGTGTGGCATCCTCATGAAACATCTAAAGTCATAACTTGTGGTTGGGATGGTCTCATTAAATTGTGGGATTAATGGGATTAATCCTTAAACTATCTAGGATCATTTTTGATCCAATATCATATTTAACTATATTTAATTATTAAAGGTGTTGGATGACAACTTGATTTACAGGTTATGATTTTCTTACATGGTCTTGTGAAGTTGAACCATTGTTTTAAAAAAAAACTTTGTAAATTTGTCTCATATAATTTCATTAGCAACTTCATTTTGTTCTTTATAGATGTTATTTATACAGAGAATGACCATTGACTTTACATTTGACAGGTGGTTATTGCTGGCAGGCGGTTTGGGTTTACCCCCATGATGTACTAAAAGGATCTTTTAGGAGCTGAGAAGGAATCCCTAATGGATTACCTCTTCAACAGAAAGGAAAGAACAGGGATGATATGATTTAATGTGAATCTGAAAAGAAGGATAGAAACCACCCACAATTACTGTTCCCATTATTTCCCATGGGTCAGTTCTAATCTTTTGGATTCAGGAGTTCCATTATTTTTTTATTACTTATGTTGTGTCTGCTTAGTTGTAAGCCAGCAATCTTCTCTGACTGCAGCATTTCTCTAATTGTTAAACAGTGTAAAATAAAAATCAGTCCAGAGTTCTTTCCTTGGCTTTCTTCTTGATCGGTATAGATAGGACTATATATAATCAGAGAATCACATTATTTTTGAAAATGGAACTCAAGAGAATGAATCAAGACTTTGAATTGTATTTGTATTTACTGTCCAGTAAGGACCTGGCTACACTTTCAGAAATCAGGGTCTCCTAGGTCACTGTTCACAGAAGTTACTATTGAAATACTCCTCATAGGAGATTGGGTGTGAGAACATAGTTCAAAATGTCAGCCTGTAATTTCTTTGAAGCTATATGTTTTATCTTGAAAACTAATCTGATTTTGCTTATGAATATATTCAATAGAACTTTTTAAGATTAGAAAAATGTTAAACTTCTTTCCAAATCTTTGGGTAAAATTGACACTCTGGGAAGATGGGTTCCTAATTTGAGAAGCAAGGACTGTGATTGGTTTAAAAAAGATTTTTTTTTAACTTCAGATTGTGAAATCAAGATAGCTTCTTAAATATAGTAGCTAATAGCACTTTAGTTTGACAAGCCATTTCTCCTTTCTTTTTTCTTTTTTACAAATCTATATCAGATATTTGAATGTAGTGTGAAATATTTCAGTGCCACGTGATAAAAGATTGGCTCATAGCTGCTCAGACTGCTGACTTGGAGACCAGAATCTTGTTGAGTGTTGATATCCTAGGACTCATTAGCCCTGAGTCCTGTGCTATCAAGAGCAATTTATACTCCGTGCCCTTCGAACTTCCATTTTTAAACATTAAAATTTAAAAAGACCTGGTATAGATGACCAGGTGGCATAGCCACATATAAATTTCAAATAAAATTTAAAAAGAGAATAAAAGCTGTAGAGATGTATTTTGGACACAGCACTCAAATAATACACTGCCTTGCTGCTGCCATTTCTACTTCTTGATCTGCTGGGAAGGGTGGCTGCCATTTCCTGAAGAGGAAAAAAATTCAATCAGGAGCTTTTCTGTAGTCCCAACCACTGGTTTTAACAAATGTGAATTACTGAAATGTGATGGGACAAAGAATTAATCATACATTTGAACTGTCTTGTTCAGGACCAGTATTATGTATTTTACAAATCATAACTTCTAAATCTGGGTTTATTTTATTGTGTTTTTAACTGTTTCTAAACTAAGGAACTGTATATAAAAGTTGTCTCTTTTTTTAAAAAGATGGTATTTTTAAATAAAGCATTTTTGTAGAAAGTGTTATCAACATTTTTGTTCTTAGTCTCCTTTTGAGTCTCAACTCTGAGACACCAGATTAAACCATTTGCAGATTTTAAATGGGTCATTTTTCTGGGCTTTCCTGATAGCTCAGTTGGTAAAGAATCTGCCTGCAATGCAGGAGACCTTGGTTTAATTCCTGGGTCGGGAAGATCTGCTGGAGAAAGAAGGCTACCCACTCTAGTATTCTTGGGCTTCCCTGGTGGCTCAGCTGGTAAGAATTCGCCTGCGATGCGGGAGACCTGGGTTTGATCCCTGGGTTGCAAAGATCCCCTGGAGAAGGGAAAGGCTACCCACTCCAGTATTCTGGCCTAGAGAATTCCATGGGCTCCTTGGGGTCACAAAGAATTGGACACGACCGAGCGACTTTCACTTTCACTTTGATTTTTCTGGGGAGAAATGATGCTTTAAAGGTGAGTATAGTATATTAATGGGCTTATCCTAAATAAATGACAAAAATACAGGACAATGCCCTCAGAGCACACAGAGTAAGTTTTAACACAGTCCATATTTATTCAGTTGGTGCCACTGAGTCTTGATTGCACCTATTTTAGAGTACACAAATGTGTGGGGTTCTTTTCCAGCATTAAAAATTTCAAGATCATATTGTGACTGAAAATAAGTGATTACCATCTGGCTCGTTTTCCTCACTGCAACCCTTTTGTCACACCCAGGACAGATTTCCTTCCTAAAAGTTAAGGATAGTAATGATGCTTTGGTAGAAAATTTAATGAATATTTACATAGTGAAGCACAAGCTGGGAATATTTTGTCCTTAATAAGGAGCCAGTTTTAAGATAAGGAACATGGAGTAGTATCAAACAGGCATTTCTCTAAGGATGAAAGTATAGAGTGATTTTTGAGGATGCTCTGTGAGGCTGGTTGATGTTCTTAGCTATTAATTACCTGGAAGAAAACATGGACAGTGAAATAACAAACCCTATGGTAGCTGTAAGAATTGCAACACCAGCAACAATTATAGAGACTCTACTTGAAAAATACTGTTTCTCATAATGCGGACTAAGAACTACCTGGAGATGGTGCCCCTTACTGAGATACAGAATTCAGAAGAAAGTAGTGGATGATTAGGGAACCATAATGAATTCAGGTATGGAGAGGGAAGTGTGAAGTGCCATCCAGGTCAAAATATCCATCAGCAGTATTAACTTTGGGTCTCAAAGAGACCTAGGGAAACCTGATGCTATTTTTCATCAACAATGCATGTTTTTCTCATTTTTGTCATCTTTGAAATAGAACTATATTTTAAAATCAGTGATGTGTCATAATTTAATTGGCAGCATTCTTTCTTAATGGATCATAAAATTACTGATGAAATACAGTATAAACAAGGCAAATACTAAGGGGACCTAAGAAGAAGAGAGGAGCCAATGGAAAGAAGATTCCATCATAGCACTTGGCTCAAAATTCATGTTATCAAATATTTACTTGATCATTGGGTAAATGAATGACCTAGCAAAAGATTGCTCTGAGACAGCACCCCCTAGAACCAGTTTTTTATCTAAATTTTTCAGCTAATGGATTTCCAAACCATGTGATTGTAAATTCAATTTCTTAGACTGAAGGTTTCAAATTCTTAGAACAAACTTTGATTTTCTACAGAGCTACAGGAAGGGTAGACTTCCTTGTGCTTGCAAGAAGGGGATAGAGGTCCTTTATTAGAACCCTCTTCCATTGAGATTGTCACCCTCCAAAGGGCCCACTGCTACAGGTTATCAGCTCCAATCCTGTCGCGCCAAACAACAAGCCTTATCTCTAATGCTCTAGGCCCCTGGCCCCTTAACTGTTATACTGAACTCTTAAGACCACTGCAGTGTAGGTTCCTGCTGCCTCTCAGGTTCTAGGGTCCCTCTGAACCTTTTGTGTCTGAAGATTTTTCTTTCTTGGGCATTCATATATATACAGAAACGTGTGTGTGTGTGTGTGTGCGCGCATGTGTCTATACACATGCATACATATATATTCACACATATACATAAACAGAAAGATCACCATGAAAATACATCCTTAATCTAGTATCTTTGAATATTGCCACTTTTTTGTTAGAACATTCTAAAAACAAGTATAAACAAGTGCAGTCTGAAACATTCTGGTTTTTAGAATCTTGGGAGCTTAAGTGTGTTGCCTAAAAAGGTACTTTACCTAAGGGTACTTCACTTGTTGACTGGAGAGCCATCATAACGAATTCATCTTTAATCTAGGCCTTTTCTTGTGAATAAACATATCATTTGGTTTCTCTTGAATTTATCCTAAGACTTCCCTTTTATAGCACACAAATCAAGAAATTACCTAACCACCCTCTAAGCCTTCTCTAATCACAAAAATCTTAGAAGAATGAGATTCTTAAACTAGAAGAAACCTTAGAAATCAAATATTCCAACCTAAGATAAGAAAATAGGCCAATAAGGGTGATGAATTGCTTGGTATCACACAGCTAGTTAGCAGCAGTGTCAGAATCTTTCTCCCTTCATCCCACTATCCTGTCTCCTCTACATACTTCCACTTAATTGTGTATTTTAAAATTGTCATATTTGTGTCGTGATTTTTGTGGCTTCCAGCTTGCTTTCTCTGAGGTAGTTAATAGACTGTGTTTATTTCCTCCTTTGGTAAAACAGAACCTGTAACTAAAAGGCATTCTAACAGCCTGTTCCACTAGAGTTAGACCAAATGGTTAACTGTGGTGGGAAGGACTTTTCTGACTTCAGTCAAATAGCCTGGACAACATAATATGCTCTCTCTCCTTTTTACTCTTTGAAAAACTATCTTAATATTTTTTGTCCTAAAAAACCACTGTGGTTTTCATCACTTTTATAGGAATGCCTGCCCCTGCCCTTGACAGAAGTAGCCTTACATCATCATACTTTTCTTTCTCTCATAAACTGAAAAATATTCTCCATGGTACTGTGAGTTGTGATCTAACACAGTGACTCTAAAAAGTTGTTCTCTGTTTAAAAAAAAAAGAATGAGGAATGAGAAAAGAAGACTGAGGTTTAGTATCCTAGGATAACTTCTAACAATACTTGAGCCTTTAATTATTATCGTACTTATTTGATTCAATTATTACATAGCTCTCAAGTCCCCAAGGTCAAGAAAGATCTTCAGGTTAGCATCTTTAATCAGGAATGAGGACTACTGCAAGTAGTGTAATAAACAACCATGTCAAGAAAAGGACTTGTGCTTTAAATTAACCAAAAAGAGAGAGACTGATTCATCTAAATTCCAAAGATATTTTTAATATCAGAAAAAAAGTCAATGACAATGATGAAATAATCTCACTGAAAAAAATCCTATGTGAAATAGCTTTCTTTATATTCATATTCAACAATATTTATGGAGCACATTTGACCCAGCAGGTCCCATGGTAGGCCCTGGGGATACAGACATGACTCCCACCCTCATGGAGGGAAAGTCATCACATAAGCAGACTCATGAAAGTAAACGGAGTGTGAAGCTGGGGAGCACAGAAGACACTGTGGTGATGGTAGTGATTTAGTCGCTCAGTCGTGTCCAGCTCTTGAGACCCAGTGGATTGTAACTCGCCAAGCTCCTCTGTCCATGGGATTTCCCAGGCAAGAACACTGGTGTGCGTTGCCATTTCCTTCTCCAGATCTTCCTGACCCAGGGTTTGAAACCACGTCTCCTGCGTTGCAGGCTGTAGGCGGCTTCTTTACTGCTGAGCCATCAGGGAAGCCCAGAAGACATTGTAGGGAAACATAACTGGGGGCCTTCAATAAGGGGGGGTCCCTGAGGAAACAATGTTTGATTTGACATCAATCCTTGAAAAATAATATTTTCTTGTACAGATAGCTTATTTTTATTGATACAAAATTGTGGTTTCTCACTAATGTTATAGAACTCAGACTTTTGGATATTATATGATATATACCCACCTAGGAGAAGGCAATGGCACCCCACTCCAGTACTCTTGCCTGAAAAATCCCATGGACAGAGGAGCCCGGTAGGCTGCATGCATTCCGTGGAGTTGCGAAGAGTCAGACACGACTGAGCCACTTCACTTTCTTTTCACTTTCATGCATTGGAGAAGGAAATGGCAACCCACTCCAGTGTTCTTGCCTGGAGAATCCCAGGGATGGGGGAGCCTGGTGGGCTGCCGTCTATGGGGTCGCACAGAGTCAGACATGACTGAAGCGACTTAGCAGCAGCAGCAGCATATACATACTAAGCCTCTCTATTAAAATAGTCTAGAATTTAAACTTAGCAGGAAAAAAAATCCCTTACTATTTCAGACAATCTTATTTCACAAAAGCTATCACTAAGAAAAACTTAAAATATTTTATGAGAATATGAAGCTGCTAGTTTAACACAGCGTTAGTTTTAACAGGTATTTGTTGAGCACTGGTATTTCCCTGTATTGTGCTTAACATAAAATGTGACAATATTTAGCTTGCTTGATTTACTTAAGGACAGAAATACAATAAAATAATTTCTATAATTTCTAAAGGTAGGCAGTTTAAGAATATATTGAATCTTTGGATTACAATTTTATGTGGTAAGTTCAAATACCTTTTTAAATGTGAGAAACAGGAACATATTTTAGCATATAATTAAACGTACTGAATTCACAAAGAACCAGCAACTGGCTGGTACAAAAAAGAATTATGTTATTGCTTAAAGACAAACACAAACTTATCGCTAAAAGAAGAGAATTATATTACATAATTGAGCTTGTAGGTACCACTGTATGGTCAAGTAGCAATAGAATTATCAATGAGGCTTTCATTTTTCATCTGGAGAAATATGATGAGTCTGGTTCCCTGGTATTAATTCAAGCTTTACAAAATCCAAACATGTAGTATTTAGGAAACACAAATCTTGCATGGTATTTACTATATAATAAATACAATCTTATAGCCAAAGCAGAAATGCTTACATGAATAACTGATTTGAACTAAACACTGTAAATTCATAAATTTGCTTTTGTTCTAGCCTGATGCAAAGACTAGTGGACCTTTAGTCTAACAGAAGTTTGTTTATGTCTTCCTGGCTCCCTTTATTTGAACATGTCAAATAGTTACAGATATTTATTGATAACCTATTATAACTACATAAAATACCATCATTCTAAGAAAAAGGAGAGTGAGAAAATTGTTTTTCTTTTACCTTAATCTCAGATTGTGACATAGACTTTGTGCCTAAAGGTTGACCTCTGACTCTCTTACATCCTCATATGTCTTTCGTCTAAAACAGAATCATTTGATAAGAGCATTATTAAATTTGTATTTTCAGATTCATTTATTAATTCCGGTAGGAGTTAATTAAGAGATGTGTGTCACAGATATTCACATCTGAGTTCATATATCTGAACATCAAAGGCGAATTTGAAACAAAGGAAATGCAAGCTGTACTTCCAAGTGACTGGGCCCTTCTTGAAATCCAGGAGCCATGTGGGACCAGCCAGGGCCAAGAGTCACTTCCAAGCCTTGCAAGATCTTTTTGGCAACCTGAATATATTGTCAGAGAAGCTTTTGGGACCCCATATTTTTCAGTAAGCTTCCATTTGGTGGACATATTTTAATTGAATAGATTGTTTAAACCTGCCTGCTACAAAAATGATCCCCACTCTAACAGATCTGCAGATCTGGTCCTGGTATATTAGTAGACTTTCCTTCCCATTTACTAACCGGGAGGCAAAAATGTGTCTTTGCATTTGTCAAATGCTATTGAAGCAGCGCTGTGGAGGGATCTGCATGGGCTTTGGGATCTGACAGGCTGAGATGTGAACTACTCCACCATTAGAATAATCTAAATAAGCTACTTAACCTCTCAGAGTTTCCTTACCTGTGTAATTGGAAAAACTGCACTTTCTTATACTGTTGTTTGGAGGATTAGGAATAATCTATGCACAGTATTAGGCACATAGGAAGCTCTAAGAAAATAGCAGCTCTTGATTCTGCTTGTTTGTTTTTTGCATTTTGTTTGTCTCGTTTTTGTGGTGGCCCTGGCCTCCAGGGTGAGGGCCAGGGATGCTGCCCAACATCCTACAATGCACAGAATAGCCCTCCTTCCCTCCCCCAACAAAGAATGATCCAACCCAAATGGAAATAACACTCAGGTTAAAAAACCCTGGCCCACACAATAATCATAATAATTCTAGAGGCAGGGAAACCATAGCAACAGTCAGAATATTCATCACAAATTTCAAACTATCTATGAAGGGAATGAAGGACAGTCGTAGAAAAAAGCATAAAATAAGTACAAATAACTATTGAACAGGCTGCCTAAGTAGGTAGGTGTGGGTGGGTGTGTTTGTGATTTATTTTGAGTTTGTCTTTATTTTTTTCTCAACAGTACACCCATTCTTGCTTCAGATACATATATAGATAGATATAGTGTGATGAAGTCGATGTTCTGTACCACCAATCTGGAATAAGTGGTAACTTAAGCTGTACAAAGGGAGCTTTCAGTAATGTTCTTACTCTTCAAGACCATGAATTAGGAACCTTGGTATGAGTATGAATACATCTAAAACCTAATCATACTAGACACTTAGTATACTTCATGTGCTTAGTTGCTTCAGTCAGGCCTGACTCTTCATGACCCCATGGATGGTAGCCTGCCAGGCTCCTCTGTCCATAGAATTCTCCAGGCAGGAATACTGGAGTGGGTAGCCATTCCCTTCTCCAGGGAATCTTCCCGAGCCAGGGATCAAACTTGGATCTCCTGCATTGCAGGCAGATTTCTTTACCAGCTGAGCCACCAGGGAAGCAGTATACCTCATACCTTGGTGTACAAGAAGGGTTAAAAGGTTTAAATTAAAAAGATCTACTGTGTTTAATATATAAAATTTTTATTAAAAATGAAAGGCAACTTATGATATAATCCAAACAGGATTAGGACTAAAGTTAACTTTGTTTTGGAGGCTATACCATGCAAACTAACAAGATAAACCACTTTAGAGTTTTATGGACTTTTTGTACTTTTGAAATAGTACAAAACATTGAAAGCAACTAGGGACATTGAAAGCAACTAAACTGCTAACTTATTCAAGCTGGCCCTCTCACATCAATGACTTTTGTTAGTGTCCTGTAAGTTTTAATGTAAAAAACCTCATTTATATTTTTAAAAAATCTTCACTACTAATTCAGAAAGTCTTATTCCCTTTTGAAGTCAAGTTAGTAAGACGATATAACTCTATTATATTTGGCTTCTCACCTGAGGAATGATATTTTCAAACCACTGCAAAAAGCAAAAAAGCCAACCCAGGGAATGTTTAGAGTAGAAGGAGGTAAAACAATGGGGATAAGGAATTAAGGTCTAGCAGTAATCAGTACTCTATGCTCTCCCCAAATTTCTTAAACAGTGTATGTATTACTGTTCTCTTGGGATATAGAAAATGCCAGAAGATGTATTTAATATATCAAAGGTAATAATTTATTTTTATACTATTTAATTAATTTATTTGAAATAGGATTTTTGAAAATCATTTGTAGAAGTAAATGTCTAATTCCTGTAGATGGAAAAGTTGGAGATCATTCAAACTATTGAGAATATGAATTCTCTGCTTAATTTTTTAAAATATATAAAATATATACAGTGTGTTTGGTATTACCACACTGTATCTGTCCCAGGAAAAAGAGAGAATCTGACCCTCAGGCCACAGGCTTACAATGAATGTCAATTGACAGAAAGGAAAATCTCATTTGATTTTGGAGATAATGTATTAAAGAAAAAAATAACACCATAGGCAAGTCTGTAGTTGAGAAATCAGGTTTGAAGACACTCAAATCTGTTTTGTATTTAGTTTCATGGGAACAGAGGGGATTTAGGCTGAACATAAAAAGAATCCTGAGTTGAAGAACATGATAGTTTAGTCTTTCTTACTCAGTCACAGAATTTGGTGTGTCTGCATTCATAGAAACCAGAATCAGTGGTTCTTATAAAGTCACAGCATGGCCTCAGCAAAGGTTGAGGAGGAATGACGGAAATCTACAAGGCTGTAAAGAATGTTATTGACACAGTGAACAAGAAAATCCTTGAAAGAGGTGAGTGAATACCAAATGGAAGGCCTTATTTTAAACAGCAGGCTACATATTTAAGGATCTCATCAACCCAGTAAAAATAGAAATGTTATATAATTTCTTTTTCATGGTGGTGAACTCATGGTTTATAGATACATAATTAATTTTAGGGAAAACTGAGATAAATGGGGGATTATCTTCCAAGTTGAGGTGAGGAAAGACAAGCATTTCCACTCTGTTGGAGGCAAATAGGCAAAGAGCCTAGGTTTGGGCAGATGGAGATTGACGCCTATGTCTGTCCCTTCAACATGTATTAACTGTTTCCCTACCATGTGCCAAGCTACATGTACTACAAAGGTAATAACACAACCTCTGCCTCAAGCAAGTCACAGGCTAGTGGGAGACTAGACAAGTAAACCAATAACTAGAATCATGGACATGTTCCCTGCTGCAAATATTTCCTTGAGTTCTTGATGAGATCCTGTGTCCTATTTCCATCTTGTATTCACCCAACCCAGAGTATAACAGCTACTTGCATTGAAAATATCTTTTTTCAGGAAAAGCTGAGGTTTAGATAAATCTTTGTAGCTGTGAAAAAGCCTGAAATCCTGTAGTTCTAACTCTTTGAGGAGGCTGTACCAGAACCGCACAACACTGCTGTCACTGCCACTGACCTCAAACCCGGGCCAGTGGAGATGGATCTCAAAGATGAGCTGTCCAATTTGCTTGAGGACATCTTCCAGAATAAGATTTTCCAAAACTTTCCATTCTGCGCTTTCCAGATCTGCTTTGAGAACATCAATCTGTAACAAAATGATGAAATGAGATTAGCAGAGTCAGTAAACATTGTTAAAAATACCATTGCTATCAGGAGCATCACTATATAGCTGCTTCCCAAAAGAGCAGAAATTTTCAAATTTTAGAGTTAGAAGTCTTTTTCAAATGGCCACTTATGACATGATTCTCTAACCTCACTCCACACACAAATAATGAAATAGCAGCCAGAAATCATGATGGACCCTTTTACTCTCTGCCCAGTGGGCATGGATGTCCAAGAAGGAAATGCTGGAGCATGTATATCTCCATGTCCACAGTTTCTCCCCAGCAACCAATATGCTGCTTAGGGGAACTCAGTCCTGGCAGAATGGTGGCCTGTAGAGAAGGACTGGCAGAGGGCCACTGCCTATAGAAACCACCTCAAAAACCTTGACAACCCCTTTTCCCCCACCAATTTCATCAGGATTGAAAGCTAGGGGAAGAGTTCTCAGCTCTCTGAATACTCGACTTGGAAAAAAAAAAGTATTAACAGTATTCCGTGACTTTTTAAAAAAGTATATGTCAGTATAGCATTCTAAGAAAAAATTAATAAAACCATTCCCTGTTCATTTAATGAACACAAGTTCACATTCCAGGTGAGATGGAATACAGGATGAAAAGTAAAATGGGAGAGAGTTTGCCATTAAGTTATGAGAAGGATCTCCTTTCTGCTGGCTTTGCACAAAATCCATTAGAATAACAGAATACCAGACACCTCCAGAAAGCAATGAAAGCTAATTACTTACCAAATGCTTCTATATCCTGGCACTATGCTAAGTGCTTCACCTTGCAATATTCATTTACTCCTCTCAACAATTCTGCAAGGGTGTATCCCTATTTAAAGCTGAGGAAATCAGGCTCAGAGAGTAACCCATCCTTGGTCACACAATTGAAGAGACAGTGGTGAAACATGAATTGAGTCTGTTTACATGGCCCATGTTCTTAATCATGACATGATATTGAATTCCCATAAACCACAAAAGGAAAAATGGTAAATCAGAGTTCCTAAAAGGCTTTTGGTTTGGAAAATAAGGTGCTATTGGTGAGGGAATAAGGGTCTCTGAGTCCAAGTATTGTTACCAGCATCACCGTTTTACATTGGACAGCAGAGCATTTTCCAGCTTAAAGAATCACTTTCCCAAATACATTATCTCAGCAAAACAGCCCTCTAGGTAGGCAAGGATTTGGTAAAAAGGACTTTCCTGCTGCCAAGAAATGGGGGAAGGGGGAGTAAAGGGGATAATTTGATCACACAGAAGAAGGCTGGCACATTCAGACACAAACCGGAATAATTAAGATGGAAGGAATCACTGCAACAGAACAAAGCCTATAGTTCCAAGAGGTGACAACAAAACCCCAAACAGCTCTTCAGGAAGCTGCCAACTGAAGTTACCAAAGTTCTGCCTTGAAAGTGACTTTTCAGAAGAATAGACAAGAACCAAGACCAATCCTACCCCAGCCTCTCCTTTCTCTCAGGGCATGTCTATTTAACAAGTTTCTCATTTGCAGCTGAGACATGAGGCTGCCAGTGGTAAAATTCCTTATGTGATTTCAGAGTTGACTGGAGAAGTTAACACGGAGTTTAGATACAATTGCTCTAAGAAAATGATCTTTGCCCTGCATCCTGAGACCCGTCAGGAAAGGCTTTCACTCTCTTGCCTTGAACAGTACCTCCTGGTCCACCAGGGAAACGGTGACAGTAACAACCCCAAGACTATCAAGAGGCCTTGGAAAAGGCTGCTGCTGCTAAGTCGCTTCAGTCATGTCCGACTCTGTGTGACCCCATAGACAGCAGCCCGCCAGGCTCCCCTGTCCCTGGGATTCTCCAGGCAAGAACACTGGAGTGGGTTGCCTAGATATCCATAAACCAGCTTTTTTTCTTAAATTCAATGGTTCTAAAATCAAAGAGAAAAAGTTTTAAAAAAGACAAAAACAATCTTCTTTTCTAAAAGGAACTGACCTTTTAGAAAAGGTTCCATGTGAACATACACAAGGCTGGAATAATTCTCATGACTTGGATACAACAGAGCTAATTCATTCTTTTGTCATTTCTGCTGCCCTGGTGCATCCCTTGGCTTTGTTTAATCTTTGAAGTTTTAAGCAGAATATTCCTGAATTAGGATAAGTAAGCTGCTGAAAGAAACATTAAATCAAAACTTCACAAAATTTTCTAATTTATACAGAAAATATCCAAAACTCAAAGCCAATATTTGTTGTGTCAATTCACACAGTGAAGAATTTCTTAGGTTTCTTTATAGATTCATTTCTCACCATGACTTTCTCTGAGTTTGAATATATTGAATGTGATCTATAAAAATTAAAGTATTAAAGGGGCAGGATAAAGTTAATCAGCCTAAAATTGACCTAAAAACTATACTGATGAATTATAGGGGAATATGCCTAACATATTCTTTCCAAACATATTTTTTAAATAAGCCACCAACATACCTAACATATTCTTTCCAAACATATTTTTAAAATAAGCTATTAATCAAAAGTTATAAGCAACTGGGAAAAAATAATTAGGTTAAGTCATAGTAAATGCATGCTTTCTTTAGAAATTCAATTTTCATTTACAAAAAGTATTTCAAATGTGACCACACTCCCCACCCGCTTCTTAATCCAGTGATAGAATTCTCCATTTCTATCAGAATGATTGGAGAAGGCAATGGCACCCCACTCCAGTACTCTCCTGGAAAATCCCATGGATGGAGGAGCCTGGTAGGCTGTAGTCCATGGGGTCGCTAAGAGTCAGACACAACTGAGCGACTTCACTTTCACTTTTCACTTTTCATGCATTGGAGAAGGAAATGGCAACCCACTCCAGTATTCTTGCCTGGAGAATCCCAGGGACAGGGGAGCCTGGTGAGCTGCTGTCTATGGGGTCACACAGAGTCGGACATGACTGAAGTGACTTAGCAGCAGCATCAGAATGATATAAGTTGATCTCGACCATGCAGCCCAGGGAGAACACAGTACTGAGGAGGCCACAGCTCTTTCCTATCTTCCAGCCTCGGAGCGCAGATAGCCAAAAAGCCATGAATAAAACATGGTCTTCTCTTCCAGGGTGCTTTTTCTATTTCTTGCCTTTTAGAATGTTCTATTACCACAACAATTTTGCAAGTGTAATTTCCATTATTACTGCATAATGCACCCAATATTATTGTTATTATAAGGTGCTAAACATCTCTGAATAAGATATGCCACTTTTAACATTTTAATATCAGCTTTCAACAATTATGGCACTAAAAATCATGCAAATTATTATATCAGAATAATCAAGTGCCAATCCTAATACAGTTAGGTTAAATCAGGTTTCTTGAAAAAAACAACTAAATGTTAGCTCTCTGTAAACTCTGGAATAACCAGACATATTCTCAAAGAAAGTAGATGAAGCAGCCTACTTAGCATAACTTCAGAGGTCCCATCAAAGTTACCTCCTTTCCTTTGTGCCTGAAATATATAATAAATCACCTTTAATAGAATTTCTTGAGGAAATGAGAATTTTAATTTTAACTGGATTAAGATGTGAGGCTATCTGACAGCTCCCACTTCATGGGTACAAGTTTATCCTGTGTTCATCCACCCAGAACTGCAAAGATGAGAGGAAAGGGGGGTTGGTGGTAAAGTTTATTGGCACAACTATTAGCTTGCTAGATCTGCTATAACAAAGTGCCACAGATTGTGTGACTTCAACAACAGAAATTTACTGTCTCAGAGTTCTGTAGACTAGATGTCCAAAATCAAAGTGGCCAACAGTGTTGGTTCCTCTGAGAGCTATAGAGGATGCTTTGTTTCATGTCCCTCTCATAGCTTCTGGTGGTTTGCTGGAAATCTTTGGCATTCCTTGGCCTCTGCATGGCTCTGATCTGTCTTCATCTTACACAATGTTATTCCTGTTTCTATAGTCCAAATTTCCCCTTTATAAGGACACCAGTCATACTGGATTAGGGACCCATCCTACACCATTATGACTTCACTTAAACTAATTATTGTCTGTCTTGACCCTGACCCTATTTCCAGTTAAGATCCCATTCTGAGGAGCTAGGAGTTTCGACCTCAGCATATGCATGTGGCTGTGCGGGGGGGAGTGGGGAGGATTGCTACTGCTATAGAGCTTTGGCAAGGTAGTATGTGTTCAGGAGCCCATTTCCTGGGGCCAGTGCCTAGGGAAAGTGTCTTGTACCACAGATCTAAGCGCCAGCAGCTATCTGAGGGAACTGTGGGTGTTATCCTGTCCGTCCCTACCCCAGCCAACACTGAAAGTTCCAGTCTTGCTAAGTGTCAAACCTAAAGCAGATCAGTAAGCCTCCAAAGCCAATTCAAACCACCGTCATAAAACCCCTATGCTTCAATCCCCGGGTCTTTCTCAGCCACACAATGAGGCCTAGCAGGTGCAGCTTGTCTTTGATGCCTTCCTGTTCCCTAACTCATTCCTTTCCCTCCTCTAGAACTCCTTCAAGTAGTCAGCTTCCTCATGCCTACACTCCCCACCTGAGTCTTTTCCCCTTCAAGAGGGCCCTCCAGCAGGGTAGGCGGATTTTGTTACATGCCTGCAGACTAGCGAGAGGGCAAAAGTGGAAGCTGCAACATCTTTAAAGGCCTGGGTTTGGAAATCACCAGCGTCATTTCTGCTGCATTCTATTGGCCAAAGCAAACCACAAGGCTAGCTCAGATTCAAGGGGAGATGAAACAGATGCCCCTTTTGAGAGGAGGAGTGGCATACATAGAAAGAGTGAGATGGTCGTTGTTCATGGCCATGTCTGCATATACTTGACTTCAATCTTTGAAAAAAATATTATTTTATATACAAATCCATGAATGAACTACAGTATTACCATAGACATGAGCCTTAACTGGACACAAGCAATACTCCAGGAAAACTGAATAATAAAGCATTTAGTCATCAGAATATTATTAAGGAAAGGACATTAGGGAATTCCCTGGCAATCCAATGGTTAGGACTCCATGCTTTCACTGCCAAAGGCTGAGTTCAATCCCTGATTCAGGAATTAGGATCCTCCAAGCCACTCAGTGTGGCCCCTCCTCCCCCCAAAAAAGGCAGGTTAATTAAAACATGGCATTTTCTATTAGATCTGGCTTTCTTTGGAAGCTGACAGAGAATCTGGGATATCCAATGAATTAAGGATGACTAATAAAGAAAATTCTGAAAAGAACAAGTATATGTATAAGTCCTAGATATTATGTCAGTCTACTAGGGCTACTATAACAAAATACCACGAACTGAGTGGCTTAACATCAAAAATTTGTCTTCTCACAGTTCTGAAGGCTGAAAGTCCAGCATCAAAGTGTAAACAGATTTGATTTCTCCGGAAGCCTCTCCCCGTGGCTTGCTGATGGCTGCTTCCTCACTGTCCTCACATGGACAATGAGGGCATTGTCCTCTCCTCTGTATCAGGAGCACTCCTGCTATCTCTTCCTCTTCTTACAAGAACAGCAGCCCACTCTAACAACTTCAACTAACCTTAATTACCTCCTTAAAGGCTCTGTCACCAAACACAGTCATATTGAGGGTGAATTTTGGTGGGGAAACAATTCAGTCCATAACAGATATAAAACAGGTACTTTTGCTGTACACTATCTAGAAGCAACCAGTATCTCTTCAGAAAGAGTTTTAAAATCCATCCCTGTTATTGCTGATGCAGGCCAGCTGCTGGAGAAGATCAGCAGTTCCTCCTCCTCCATTGTTGTTGTTCAATCACTCAGTCGTGTCTGACCCTTTGTGACCCCATGGACTACAGCATGCGAGGCTTCCCTGACCTTCACCATCTCCCAGAGCTTGCTCAGACTTGTCTATTGAGTCGGTGATGCCATTCAACCATTTCATCCTCTGTCATCCCCTTCTCCTCCTGCCCTCAATCTTTCCCAGCATCAGGGTCTTTTCCAATGAATCAGTTCTTCACATCAGGTGGCCAAAGTATTGGAGCTTCAGCTTCAGCATCAGTCCTTCCAATGAATATTCAGGACTGATTTCCTTTAGGATGGACTGGTTCATTCTCCTTACAGTCCAAGGGACTGTCAAGAGTCTTCTTCAGCACCAGAGTTCGAAAGTATCCGTTCTTCAGTGTTCAGCCTCCTTTATGGTCCAACTCTCACATCCATACATGACTACTGGAAAAACCATAGCTTTGACTATATGGACCTTTGTTGGCAAAGTGATGTCTCTGCTTTTTAATACACTGTCTAGGTTTGTCTTCCTCCATAACTAACTGCTAACTCCAGTGCTGGGTGGTAAAAATGTGAGCCACCTCACATTAATTGAAGGCGATTAAAATCTGTGGCAGATTTTATTTTGCAAAGATGGTCTCACCATTAAATCCCATCTCACATGCTTTTCTACAATATGGCCTTGACCTTCCTCCCACCAACAGATGAAGTTGATGTTCCCTCCCCAAGGATGGCTTCTTGGGGTGGGCAACCTGCATAGTCACACCAGGCCCCACACTTAGAAGGGCTCAACATTTGGTTTCATGCTCTACTCTTGCTGACTTGAATTTCTTAATATGTTTTGAACAAGTGACCCTACACTTTCACTTTGTACTCAGCTCCACAATTATGCATCCTGTTCTGTGATCCTGCCCTTGAATATTGATGGACTCGTGACCAGTGACTACTAAAGTATGGTAGAAGTGACTCTAGGTGATGATACCCAAGCACAGGCTTTGTTCACTGATACTCTCTCTCTTAAAAACTTCAGCCACAAGGCAGTGTCCAAGTGCCCTGAGGCCATCATGCTATGAGTCCAAACTAGCCCAAACTAGCCCTTGCAGAGAGACCACACAAAAGAGACTCTGAATCAATTTGCAGAGAGTGATGCCTGACCGACCCCAGTTGCTCCAACCACCATCCAACTGCAACCTGACAAGAGACCCTGAGCCAGAACCACCCAAAAAAGCCCTCCCCAAACACTGACCCCCAGAAACTGGGAGAGATCAATGATCAATTACTGTTGTTTTAAAAAACTTAAGTTTTGCGGGTGACTCATAATGTAGCAGGAGATAACTAGAACAGAGACCAAGTGCCATTTATGCAAACCTTCTTTTGAAATGTTAAAAGTTAATTGCATAGTGTCAAATACTATATATTCCAAAGCTGTGACTTCTAGATTTTAATGTATATTTAACCAAAAATATTTTCTTATAAAACAACAACAACTACAACAGTACGGGACTTCCCTAGTGGTACAGTGGATAGGAATCCACTTGCCAATGCAGGGGACGCGGGTTTGATCCCTGGTCTGGGAAGATACTTTGGAGAAGGGAATGGCTATCCACTCCAGTATTCTTGCCTGGAGAACTTCATGGACAGAGGAGCCTGGTGAGCGAGATACAGTCCATGGGGTTGCAAACAGTTGGACACTACTGAGCAACTAAGACTTTCACGTTTTCACCAGAAGATCCCACATGCCCTGGAGCAACTAAAGCCCATGCAGCACAACTACTGAACCTGCACTCTAGAGCCCTCAAGCTGCATCTCCTGAAGCCCGTGCGCCTGGAGCCTGTGCTCCACAAGAGAAGCCACTGCAGTGAGAAGCCAATGCACCACAAGGAAGAGTAGCCCCCACTCAGTGCAACTGGAGAAAGCCTGAGCACATCAGTGAAGACCAGCACAACCAAAACTAAATAAACCTTAAAAACGGTACAAAGTCATTATATAAAAATTAAAGCTAAAGATAAGCAAAAAGAAAAGGAATTAAAATACCTGTGATCTAGAGTTTAAAAACACCTGGTATATTTCTTGCAAGACATTTTTCTTTGCCTTCAACACACACGCACACACACACACACACACACACACACGCACAAAACACACAGTTTACAGCCTACATGGGAATAATTCAGATACACATGCTGTTTATAAAATTAGAATTATACTGTTTTAAATTTGCTTTTTAATGTAACAGACCATGAATATTTTTTCAGGCCAACACATTTTCAACTAAAATGTTCTCTCAAACAGTGTCCCTGGGAGCTTTCATAAGAATGTGATGCAGGTGAGTGAGGCCCCTGCAGTACTGAGGCAGATGCGGGGGAGGAACAGACCCTCCACCTTGGTTCAACAGGAGCAGCTCCCCTTTTCTCTCTTTTATATGCTTAGAATCCTTTGCAAATTTGTGCTTGATAAAGAGATTTCCTGCTAAGAAAAAAAATTTTTTTGGAAGCCTCCGTCTATAACTTGTGTTTTTAACAACTTTTTCCTGTGGTCATGTATGGATGTGAGAGTTGAACTGTGAAGAAGGCTGAGGGCCAAAGAATTGATGCTTTTGAACTGTGGTGTTGGAGAAGACTCTTGAGAGTCCCTTGGACTGCAAGGAGATCCAGCCAGTCCATTCTGAAGGAGATCAGCCCTGGGATTTTTTGGGAAGGAATGATGCTAAAGCTGAAACTCCAGTACTTTGGCCACCTCATGCAAAGAGTTGACTCATTGGAAAAGACTCTGATGCTGGGAGGGATTGGCGGCAGGAGGAGAAGGGGACGCCAGAGGATGAGATGGCTGGATGGCATCACTGACTCGATGGACATGAGTCTCAGTGAACTCCGGGAGTTGGTGATGGACAGGGAGGCCTGGCGTGCTGCGATTCATGGGGTCGCAAAGAGTCGGACACGACCGAGCAACTGATCTGATCTGATCTGATATTGGTTTAATTTACTTAATCAAATCCCCCTTCTAATGGTCATTTAGGTTCTTTCCAATTGGATGATGTTGTCAACTGAGGTGTTCAATAAACTTGCAGCTAAATATTTAAGCCTGTTCAATTCTTTCCCTAGAATATGAATACTTCCAGAAGAGAACTGGCAGGTTCAAAACATAGACACAGTTTACACTCTTAATAATTTTACTAACCAGTAGCCCCTTCCTGTCACTGCTCTCGAGAAACTGAGGACAAACCAGATTGTGCTAAGACTGGGAATCTGTGCAGACAGACACACCACAAAAATCCCCTCCACTGTTATTAGTTAGGCCATCACTGGCTTGTTTATATTATCCTAAAGCTACATGATACTCTGGAGCATTCCTAAACAAACCTATGTTTTTATGTCCCGGTGATTCACTAGAGTAGACAAAAAACTGCATGCCATTTAAAGAAGAGAAAAACAAGCAAATCAATTTTAACTAAGTATATGTTAAACTGTCTTTATATAAAATTTATTTAAAACATTTTAATGAAAACGCTTTATCTATTGTGCTGCGTGTGTGCATGCTAAGTCACTTCAGTCGTGTCCGACTCTTTGCAACCCTATGGACTGTAGCCCACCAGGCTCCTCTGTCCATGGGGATTCTCTAGGCAAGAATACTCGAGTGGGTTGCCCTCCTCCAGGGGTTCTTCCCAACCCAAAGATTGAACCTGGGTGTCCTGCATGGTTCTTTCCCACTAGTGCCACCTGGGAAGCTCCCTATTGTTCCATATTAAACCTTTAAAAGGAGATAGATTCTCTCTTCCACCCATAAAATGTGCGTTAAAGCTTCAAACTGGTTATTTATTGTTGTTCAGTCGTTCAGTCATGTGTGACTCTGTGACCCCATGGACTGCAGCATTCCAGGCTTCCCTGTCCTTCACTATCTTCCAGAGTTTGCTCAGACTCATGTTCATTAAGTCAATGATGTCACCAAACCACCCAACTAACCTCATCCTCTGTCACCCGCTTCTCCTCCTGCCCTCAATCTTTCCCAGCATCAGAGTCTTTTCCAATGAGTCAGCTCTTTACATCATGTGGCCAAAGTATTAGAGCTTCAGCTTCAGTAGCAGTCCTTCCTATGAATATCAGGGTTGATTTCCTTTAGGACTGACTGGTTTGATCTCCAGGGACTCTCAAGAGTCTTCTCCAGCACCAAAATTTGAAAGCATCAATTTTTCAGTGTTCAGCCTTCTTTATGGTCCAACTCTCACATTCATACATGACTACCGGAAAAACCATAGCTTTGACTATATGGACTTTTGTCAGCAAAGTGATGTCTCTGCTTTTTAAGACACTGTCTAGGTTTGTCATAGCTTTTCTTTCAAGGAGCAAGTGTTTTACCATCCTTTATAATCGCCATCCTAATTAATCATTATATTAATCAAAATCTCTGGCTAAAAGCCAAAACTACATAACACCAATAAAATGTCAATATTAACCACACAGCTTATCAATCAACTAACACAGAACAAGGGACTTCTTTCATTTGTGCCACAATTGACCTACAAACACAGCTGCTTGCTTTTAACATGGGCAGTCTGGTTTTGAAGCCAGAATCATATACTATGTATATGGCATTTACAGATATATCTCACAGTTTGTAAAAGACAGATTCCTGAAAAAGAGTGTGGAAATTGAGTTTTGGAATTAGGCTCTATTTTTTAAATTATTATTTATTTAACTGTGGTGTTGGAGAAGACTCTTGAGAGTCCCTTGGACTGGAAGGAGATCCAACCAGTCCATTCTGAAGGAGATCAGCCCTGGGATTTCTTTGGAAGGAATGGTGCTAAAGCTGAAACTCCAGTACTTTGGCCACCTCATGCAAAGAGTTGACTCATTGGAAAAGACTCTGATGCTGGGAGGGATTGGGGGCAGGAGGAGAAGGGGACGCCAGAGGATGAGATGGCTGGATGGCATCACTGACTCGATGGACGTGAGTCTCAGTGAACTCCGGGAGTTGGTGATGGAGAGGGAGGCCTGGCGTGCTGCGATTCATGGGGTCACAAAGAGTCGGACACAACTGAGTGACTGATCTGATCTGATTTAACTACTCACTGAGTTATTCACAAATTTTAATATTTTAAATTAAAATTAAAATTCACAAATTTTAATATTTTAATATTAATCTATCAGCAATTACCTACCACCCTAAAAATAAATGCTATATTCATTCTCCATACTCACTGTGGTTTAGGTCAATATTCAATCATAATTTTAAAATTATTTTATCAATACAACCTCTTTTAGTTTAATTATGAAAAGTTATTTAATGATTAAACCAAGGCACATTCAGGCTTTTAAATAGCATCTTCTTAAAGCAAGATATATCTCTGCACCTACAAAATTAAAACCTGAATGAACACATTAGAAAGAGGATCATGTTTTGTAAAAAAAACAGAAGAAATTAATCCATCTTAAATGAACAAGAGGATTAAAAACGTCTTTAAGAGCCTTAGAATTTAAACACACTAAATCAGGCCCCATTATCACCATTCGTTGGAAAAAATGTAACATTACAGAATATCTGCTACCACTAAGAAATGGGAGATAAGACTTGCCCGGCATAGTACGGGAAATATGAAGGGTCACTCTAAGCTAATGTAGGACCAATTCTGAACTAATAATAAAAGAAAATAATTTTATGTAGTAATCAGCTCACAGAAGTGACCTCTACAGGGAGCAACACTCTGTAAATGAATTTTAAAGGAATTTAGGGAAACATTTACAAACAAAGACTTATTTTGTCAAATATCTAGCCTATTCCAAAGGAGCTAACCTGAAGCTGCTAGGCGAGAAACTTCTGGACTGGGATAACATGTAGCAGCAGAAACGTAGGTCAGGGACAGAAATGGGTGAGCCAGTGACACATAAAGAAGTCAGCAGGGATTCATGTTGATGTTTGACAGAAAACAACAAAATTCTGTAAAGCAATTATCCATCAATAAAAAAAAAAAAAAGTCAGAGGTCTACTGGTGACATGCAACAGAAAGGAACCAAGAACAAATTTAGGCGGGATTGAAGTGGCAAAAAGGGGCCTGGCCCAGAACAGAGTCAGATAGCAACAAGGAAAGCACCAGGCAACTGCTTGAATTTCCAAGATCATAAAAAGTTCTATTGGATAGTGCTGTTCAGAGTATCACATGCATCAGATACATCAAGTGAGCATCACATGAATCAGCTGAGGCCAGTGGTTGGGGCGGGGGCGGGGGGAGGTGTGAACGCACAGGTTCTGATTCAGTGGATCTGGAGTGGGGCCCGAGTGTTTGCATTTTCATCAGGACCCCAGCTGATAGTGATGTCACTGGTTGAAGGATGACACTTTGAGAACCATTAGACAATACTGAGAATCACTGGACTTAGCTGATGACATTGGTTGAGTTTTTATGGTTTTCAAAGGACTTGACCTCAGCACAACTAAGATCATGGCATCTGGTCCCATCATTTCATGACAAATAGATGAAGAAACAATGGAAACAGTGAGAGACTTTATTTTCCTGGGCTCCAAAATCACTGCAGATGGTGACTGCAGCCATGAAATTAAAAGATGCTTGCTTCTTGGAAGAAAAGCTATGACAAATCTAGATATCATATTAAAAACCAGAGACATTACTTTGCCAACAAAGGTCCATCTAGTCAAAGCTATGGGTTTTCCAGTAGTCATGTATGGATGTGAGAGTTGGACTATAAAGAAAGCTGAGCACCAAAGAACTGATGCTTTTGAACTGTGGCATTGGAGAAGACTCTTGAAGGTCTGTTGGACTGCAAGAAGATCCAATCAGTCAATCCTAAAGGAAATCAGTCCTGAATATTCATTGGAAGGACTGATGCTGAAGCTGAAGCTCCAATTCTTTGGATACCTGTTGTGAAGAGGTGACTCATTGGAAAAGACCCTGATGCTGGGAAAGACTGAAGGCAGGAGGTGAAGGGGACACTAGAGGATGAGACGGTTGGATGGCATCACCGACTCGATGGACATGAGTTTGAGTAATGGTGTTGGTGATGGTCAGGGAGGCCTGGCGTGCTGCAGTCCATGGGGTCGTGAAGAGTCGGACACAACTGAGCGGCTGAACTGAACTGACCTCATAAGCACATGCAGAAAGTATCTACACGCTGGTAATCTTTGGCCTGAGAAGGTATATGTTGTTTTCCCAACACCAGTTGTTTCCTTAATTAGCATACAGTTAGCTCAGGGATTCCTAAACATATCATCAAGGTGTTGGTGAGGCTTGTAACTCCTTGAAACTGTGTACAAAAAAATGTGTGTTTATGCCCATGAGCACTTTTCTATGAAAATTGAAGTTCCTGGGACCTTGCCTCTGAGGCCAGTTGCCTTATCCCATGGATCAGAGGAAAACAACAGGCTTTCTACTACAGGGCTTTCTTGAGATTAAAGGAGAAATGTACATAACTCACCATGCACAGCACCTAACACAGAGTATGTGCTCCTTTGGTGTTAGCTATTAATTTTACCAATTCTTAATGTAGTCCATAATCCCTTCACACCCCTCCCCTCAGTTAACATTATCATGTTTAATCTAACATTAAAATGTGCCTTGTCTGCACCGTAGCAGTTATGTTTGGGTAGATAACTCAGGGATAGAATTAAAGGTTTGTACAGGAAATATACAGAGATATTTCAAACATGATAGTTAAGAATCATCTCTATACAGCACATTGGCAGGTGACATTGAAAATAGTTTCAACTACATTTCCATCTGACAATGGGCAAAATAGGTAGAATTCTTATGCCCTAGACTGAACACTAAGCTGCATGAAGCCATTAACTTATTTTTTATAATCTTTACTTTGTATATTTTTAAAATACTTATTTATTTATTTGGCTGTACTGGTTCTTAGTTGCGGCATTTAGATCTTTGTTGCAACTTGTAGGATCTTTAGCTGTGGCATGCAAACTTTTAGTTGTAGCATATGCGATCTAGTTCCCTGACTAGAGCTCAAACCCAGGTCTCCTGTACTGGGAGCACAGAGTCTTAGTCACTGGACCACCAGGGAACTTATTTATTTTTGAACCCTTAGCTTCTAGTTCACTACCAGGCATTATCAAAAATAGATGACAGGTGGATGGCTGAAAAAATGAATACATAGAGAGGTGGATGAATAGGTGAATGGACAAACAGTTAAAGGGACCTCCGAGGATCCAGGTTCTGGAAGATTAGAGCTAGTAGCTATATGTGAACATTTGGTCCAACTTTCTCATTTTCTAGACAAGGAAAACTGAAGCCTAGTGATTTGTCCAAGATCACAAATTAATTCATCAGTGGCAGATATTCTACATCTCAAACATCACTCTCTGCTCTGAGTCTTAGATACACCTATACAATATACATACACACACACACACATCCCCAGTAACATTCATCAAACATTAATACAGCTTTGAGACAAGTCTACAACTCTAAGCTTCATTTTCCTTGAGACTTAAGGACTAGTGAAGTGTTTTATTTAATGACTGCTACAATATTTGAGAACGAAGCATGATTCCTTTCTTCTCTCAAGATCTCTCTCTGCCAAGAATCACTCTGCACCAGAAGTACCCGGAAAAGCACAATCTGGCGTTTTCTAAATTTGCTTCTGATCAATACCAGCTCACCACTAAGAACATTAATACAAATTCATATCCCATAAAATGCTTTCCTCTTAGTAGAGAAAAATAGCAACATATACTATTGTTTAATTTAAAGGGAACTATAGCAAGGCAGAGATATCACTTGCCCACATAACTATTCATTCTTCTTTCTCAATAACAAAACCATCATTTCCGGTTGATCACATTGCTGCCCAGATAAAAGACTATATTTCTTCATCTCTCTTTTGGCTGTGTGTCTAAAATCTGACCAAAGAGATAAAAGTAAAAGTGTCATGTGGGAGTTCCAGTAAGTTCCCTTTAAGGAAAAGGCTGTACTTAGTGTTTCCTCTGTCCCTTTGCCTGGAGTATGTGATGGCTGGAGCTGCAGCAGCAATACTGGACCATGAGGAGAAGGCTTACACCCTGAGAAGAAAGAAGAACTGGATGAAGTTTCGATACCTGAGGACTATGGAGTCTCTATACAAGACTTGTACTACCTACCTCTAGAATTCTCTTATGTGAGAGGAAGACAATTTTCCTACTGTTTAAACCAATATAATTTTTTTCACATGTAAATTAACCTAATTTTAAATATATTCAACCTATTATGGTATTCTTAGCTGTTGTTGCCCCTGTGGAAATTTTACTTAGAGATGAAGTCTTCTGTGAAGAAGTACTTAGTGGCAGTGAAACAGCCCAGCAACCCATGCCTGTTAGAAGTTAACTTATTCATCACTTACTGAGTTAGTAAGCAATTTTCTAATTCTGGAATTGCCACTCTTCCTGTAGATCCCCTACCTATTTCCTTCTTATTTCCTCCTCCTATACTCCAAAACCATGGCAATTCTTCTCCTTTCAGAATTCTCATGACCACTACACTGCACTCTCCCTTCCTCTCTCAACCCAGAAATTTACAATGCATTAACAAAACAGATCTGCAAAAATCACACCTGATCAGTTCCTTTAGCCTTAAAAAATCTAGGCTTGAGGCATCATGTTAATGAAGTTAGTACTCTTCTTTATCTATTCTATACATTTGAAAGTGTAGTATATGCATAAGAAGCCAGATACTGACTTATTTTGACCATTCAATGAATTCTACACATCTGTATGTTTTTACTGAAAGAACAGATGTTTTTCCTTGAAGAAGGAAAGCAAAATTTAGTCAGGCCTGAAGTAGAACAAGAAGATAAAAGATTTGATGCTTTTGAACTGTGATGTTGGAGAAGACTCTTGAGAGTCTCTTGGACTGCAAGGAGATAAAACCAGTCCATCCTAAAGGAAATCAGTCCTGAATATTCATTGGAAGGACTGATACTGAAGCTGAAGCTCCAATATTTTGGCCACCTGATACGAAGAACTGACTCATTGGAAAAGACCCTGATGCTGGGAAAGACTGAAGGCAGGAGAAGGGAACAACAGAGGATGAGACAGTTGGATGGCATCACCGACTCAATGGACAGGAGTTTGAACAAACTTCAGGAGATGGTGAAGGACAGGGAAACCTCGCGTGCTGCAGTCCATGGGCTTACAAAGAGTCAGACATGACTGAGTGACTGAACAACAAGTGGAACAAGAAAATAAAGTATCTTTAGTCTTATAATGTTCCCATAATAACATTCACTTTAGGCAGTTTCAAGTTGAATGTGTCAAGTCTTTCATCTGCAAAACAAGTGTAACATAATTAGGGTATATCAGGTTTTGTGAAGCTTGAAACTTGTTTTATTTGAGGACCATCTTTAAAAAAAGAATACGAAATTGCAAATACAGAATTAGGTAAAAATCACTTCTCCTTATAATCAAGATATATGTACAGTTCTCAACTCAAGTGAAAAGAGAGGATTAAGTGATAACAAACTATAAATACATGTATAGCTAAAAGCCAGAAAATGAAGGAAAAAATGAAAAGGTTTTTTAAAAACTTATAAGAAAAAAATTCAAGCAGTATCAGTTTTTAACTTCCTGCTAAATTTATGTAGCAATTACAATGAGGGGAGAAAAAAACTTTATACATAGAAATATCAGTGCCGACCATCACATATGGAAATTACCCCTAAAATACCCAAAGAAATCTGCTAGATATTCAGATACAGATTGCATCTGAAGCTTCATCTTAGGGAAAATGTTAAGACAACAATGTAGAAATAACCATTCATTGGTTCTCACTGGATATTATTTAAAAGCCCGTAACATTTGCCTTAGATGTGCCATCCCTCAAAACACAGATTTCTATCTTATATCTATTGGTAACAAAAAAAGTAATAGCCAACTTTAATTAAATACTATGTGTCCACCCAAGCAGCATGCTAAGCACTTTTCATGCAATGCCCCCAACTCATCCCCAACACAAATGAAATAAGCATTTGATTATCTTCACGTTACAGATGGGAAAACTGAGATGTAGGTAGGCCACACAATTTGTAAGGGGTAAAGCTAAAACCAAATCCAAGCAGTTTCCATAGAAATTTGAGTTCCAAGACTCAGAGAAGTTAAACCCAAGGCACATAGCTAGTAAGTGGTGGAATCAGGAATCTAACTGGGTCTCTCATCAAAAAAAGGCTTTCGTAACACCATATTCTTATACCCTCACAATATTAAGGAAACCAAGCACTAAATATGATACTGTGGAGAGAGATTTACACTTCCCTTTGCAAAAAGACCTGGAGTAACAGGCAAATTTGGCCTTGGAGTACAAAATGAAGCAAGGCAAGGGCTAACAGAGTTTTCCCAAGACACTCTGTTATAGAGTCATATAGAGTCACTGGTCATAGCAAACACCCTCTTCCAACCACACAAGAGATGACTCTACGCATGGACATCTTTAGATGATCAATACCAAAATCAGATTGATTATATTCTTGGCAGCCAAAGATGGAGAAACTCTATACAGTCAGCAAAAACAAGACCAGGAGCTGACTGTGGCTCAGATCAGGAACTCCTTGTTGCCAAATTCAGGCTTAAACTGAAGAAAGTAGGGAAAACCACTAGAACATTCAGGTATGACCTAAATCAAATCCCTTATGATTATACAGTGGAAGTGACAAACAGATTCAAGGGATTAGATCTGATAGACAGAGTGTCTGAAGAGCTATGGATGGAGGTTCATGACACTGTACATGAGGCAGTGATCAAGATCATCCCCAAGAAAAAGAAATGCAAAAAGACTAAATGGTTGTCTGAGGAGGTCTTACAAATAGCTGAGAAAAGAAGAGAAGCTTAAGGCAAAGGAGAAAAGGAAAGATATACCCATTTGAATTCAGAGTTCCAAAAAATAGCAAGGAGAGATAAGAAGGCTTTCCTCAGTGATCAGTGCAAAGAAATAGAGGAAAACAACAGAATGGGAAAGACTAGAGATCTCTTCAAGAAAATTAGAAACACCAAGGGAACATTTCATGCAAAGATGGGCTCAATAAAGGACAGAAATGGTATGGACCTAACAGAAGCTTAAGATATTAAGAAGAGGTGGCAAGAACACACAGAAGAACTATACAAAAAATATCTTAATGACCCAGATAACAACGATGGTGTGATCACTCACCTAGAGCCAGACATCCTGCAATGGGAAGTCAAGTAGGCCTTAGGAAGCACCACTATGAACAAAGCAAGTGGAGGTGATGCCATTCCAGCTGAGCTATTTCAAATCCTAAGAGATGATGCTCTGGAAGTGCTGCACTCAATATGCTAGCAAATTTGGAAAACTCAGCAGTGGCCACAGGACTGGAAAAGGTCAGTTTTCATCCCAATCCCAGAGAATGTTCAAACTACTGCACAGCTGCATTCATCTCACATGCTAGCAAAGTAATGCTCAAAATTCTCCAAGCCAGGCTTCAACAGTACTTGAACAGAGAACTTCCAGATGTACAAGCTGGATTTAGAAAAGGTAGAGGAACCAGAGATAAAATTGCCAACATTCACTGGTTCATAGAAAAAGCAAGAAAATTCCAGAAAAACATCTACTTCAACTTCATTGACTATGCCAAAACCCTTGACTTGTCGATCACAACAAACTGGAAAATTGTTAAAGGGATGGGAATACCAGACCACCTTACCTGCCTCCTGAGAAATCTGTATTCAGGTCAAGAAGCAATAGTTAGGACTAGACATGGAACAACAGATTGGTTCTAAACAGGGAAAGCAGTACATCAAGGCTCCATATTGTCACTCTGTTTGTTTAGCTTATCTGCAGAGTACATCATGCAAAATGCCAGACCGGATGAAGCACAAGCTGGAATCAAGATTTCTGGGAGAAATATCAATAACCACAGATATCCAGATGACACCACCCTTATGGCAGAAAGCAAAGAACTAAAGAGCCTCTTGAAGAAAGTGAAAGAGGAGAGTGAAAACGTTGGCTTAAAATTCAACATTCAGAAAACTAAGATCATGGCATCTGGTCCCATCACTTCATGGCAAATAGATGGGGAAACAATGGAAACAGTGACAGACTTTATTTTCTTGGGCTCCAAAATCACTGCAGATGGTGACTCCAGCCATGAAATTAAAAGATGCTTGCTCCTTGGAAGAAAAGCTATGACCAACCTACATAGCATATTAAAAAGCAGAGACATTACTCTGCTAACATCCGTCTAGTCAAGGCTATGGTTCTTCCAGTAGTCATGTATGGATGTGAGAATTGGACCATAAAGAAAGCTGAGCTTTTGAAAGAATTGATGCTTTTGAACTATGGTGTTGGAGAAGACTCTTGAGAGTCCCTTGGACTGCAAGGAGATCTAACCATTCAATCCTAAAGGAAATCAGTCCTGAATATTCATTCGAAGGACTGATGCTGAAGCTGAAGTTCCAATCCTTTGGACACCTGAATGGAAGAACTGACTCAATGGAAAAGACCCTGATGCTGAGAAAGAATGAAGGCAGGAGGAGAAGGGGATGACAGAGGATGAGATGGTTGGATGGCATCACAGACTTGATGGACTTGAGTTTGAGCAAGCTCTGGGAGTTGGTGAAGGACAAGGAAGCCTGGCATGCTGCAGTCCATGGGGTCACAAAGAGTCAGACACGACTGAGAGACTGAACTGAACTGAACTTGCAAAAATGACAGATAGGAGGAAACCACATATGGAGTGCTTATTAATCTAATACGTCTTTGTTGAGCTCCCAGCATGTGCATGGTCCCCCTGCTGCCATTCTTGGGGGTGAAGTGAAAGTGTTAGTTGCTCAGTCATGTCTGACTCTTTGCAACCCCATGAACTATAGCCCACCAGGCTCCTCTGTCCATGGAAATCTCCAGGAAAGAATACTGGAGTGGGTAGCTATTTCCTTCTTCAGGGGATCTTCCCAACCCAGGGATCGAACTCAAGTCTCCTACAGTGTAGGTGGATTCTTCACTGTCTGAGCCACCAAAGACAGCAATTAGGCCTGACTTTAGCCAAAGCACCCACATTTTAGCAGTTTCAGCTTATTTTATCACTAGAACTAGTGCCCTCTTCCCTTTGTTCCATGTATTTTTCTAGAATAGTAACAGTGTCATTATATTCATTTCATAACTTTTGCAAGACCAAAAGGCATAACTTAGGGCTAGGGCATTTTCTTTGCCACTTCATGTTTTATAATGTTCTATACAAATTAATATAAATACATAATAAGAAGAAAACCACCATTTGCATTTGTGGAGACTGAAACAACAGCCACTAGACTGCTGCTCCTGCTGAAGAGGGATTTCCTCCCATTAATTCTTCCCCTCCACACCAAAGAAGGGTTGTGAATTCCCTTTAATTCTTAATTTCAGGTTCAGGTCTGATCAAAAGGGCCAGGTCTACAGCCAATACCATGTCACATGTTAAATTGTCCAAAAAAAAAAAAATTTGAACCCTAATATGCCAAGAAACAAATATATGATATTCCATCTACCTCAAGCCTCTCCATTGTCTAGAGGACAATAATTTGGGATGCTGTTTGTTTGTGTTTATAAAAATAAGACATTCAATTGTTAAAAATTGGGGAAGTACAGAAAGATATAAAGAAGAAAAAATTGTTCAAAAACCCAGTCTGAGGTGGAATTAACTATACACTTTTTGGTTATATTTCTGAGAAAAGAATTGAGATCAAACAGTATATATAATTCTGAAATTTGTTTCTAATGGGAAGTTTTTGTTTTTGTTTTGCTTTAAAAGACCATCTGCTTGCTGGAAGATTTTTGATTACAGTTTCAATTTCCGTGCTTGTGATGGGTCTGTTAAGGTTTTCTATTTCTTCCTGGTCGAGTTTTGGAAAGTTGTACTTTTCTAAGAATTTGTCTATTTCTTCCTCGTTGTCCATTTTATTGGCATATAATTGTTGATAATAGTCTCTTATGATCCTTTGTATTTCTGTGTTGTCTGTTGTGATCTCTCCATTTTCGTTTCTAATTTTATTGATTTGATTTTTCTCCCTTTGTTTCTTGATGAGTCTGGCTAATGGTTTATCAATTTTATTTATCCTTTCAAAGAACCAGCTTTTGGCTTTGTTGATTTTTGCTATGGTCTCTTTTGTTTCTTTTGCATTTATTTCTGCTCTAATTTTTAAGATTTCTTTCCTTCTACTAACCCTAGGGTTCTTCATTTCTTCCTTTTCTAGTTCCTTTCTGGTCAACCACTTGTAAAAGAATGAAACTAGAACACTTTCTAACACCATATACAAAAATAAACTCAAAATGGATTAAAGATCTCAACGTAAGACCAGAAACTATAAAACTCCTAGAGGAGAACATAGGCAAAACACTCTCTGACATACATCACAGCAGGATCCTCTATGACCCACCTCCCAGAATATTGGAAATAAAAGCAAAAATAAACAAATGGGACCTAATTAAACTTAAAAGCTTCTGCACATCAAAGGAAACTATTAGCAAGGTGAAAAGACAGCCTTCAGAATGGGAGAAAATAATAGCAAATGAAGCAACCGACAAACAACTAATCTCAAAAATATACAAGCAACTCCTACAGCTCAACTCCAGAAAAATAAATGACCCAATCAAAAAATGGGCCAAAGATCTAAATAGACATTTCTCCAAAGAAGACATACAGATGGCTAACAAACACATGAAAAGATGCTCAACATCACTCATTATCAGAGAAATGCAAATCAAAACCACTATGAGATACCATTTCACACCAGTCAGAATGGCTGCGATCCAAAAGTCTACAAATAATAAATGCTGGAGAGGGTGTGGAGAAAAGGGAACCCTCTTACACTGTTGGTGGGAATGCGGACTGGTGCAGCCACTATGGAGAACAGTGTGGAGATTCCTTAAAAAACTGGAAATAGAACTGCCTTATGATCCAGCAATCCCACTGCTGGGCATACACACTGAGGAAACCAGAAGGGAAAGAGACACGTGTACCCCAATGTTCATCGCAGCACTGTTTGTAATAGCCAGGACATGGAAGCAACCTAGATGTCCGTCGGCAGATGAATGGATAAGAAAGCTGTGGTACATATACACAATGGAGTATTACTCAGCCATTAAAAAGAATACATTTGAATCAGTCCTAATGAGGTGGATGAAACTGGAGCCTATTATACAGAGTGAAGTAAGCCAGAAGGAAAAACACCAATACAGTATACTAACGCATATATATGGAATTTAGAAAGATGGTAACGATAACCCTGTATACGAGACAGCAAAAGAGACACTGATGTATAGAACAGGCTTATGGACTCTGTGGGAGAGGGAGAGGGTGGGAAGATTTGGGAGAATGGCATTGAAACATGTGAAAAGTCATGTATGAAACGAGATGCCAGTCCAGGTTCAATGCACGATGCTGGATGCTTGGGGCTGGTGCACTGGGACGACCCAGAGGGATGGTATGGGGAGGGAGGAGGGAGGAGGGTTCAGGATGGGGAACACATGAGAAATAAAGGAATAAAAAATTTAAAAAAAAGATAAAAACAAGATTTAGAGCACTAAATAAAGGCCCACAGTCCTTAAGACTTTGACACCTGTGCCTTTCATTGGAAATAAAATAATTAGAAGTTAGAAAAAAAAAAAAAGACCATCTGCTTAATCCTCATGTATGGAGCCCCTTTTTTTCAGGCAAAGGTCATTTCAACAGTTTGACTGGAACATTCTAGAGACATCTGTAAATAGCCCAGACTTTTCTTAGGCATAATTCACTGGGCTGTCTTGAGACTTTTTGCGCCATAGAAGTGAAGATGCACCCATTCAGTTGACCCTCCACAGAGTTATGTGATGAGAGCTGACCTTAATGAAAAAAAAAGAATTGTCATTATCTTTTCATGTTAATATGAGTTTAGTAAGAAATCTGTATTTTTTCATGTTTTATAATGTCTACTGATTACATCAGGCAATCTCTGAATTACACAAGCAGGAAAGATTGCAAATTCAAAAGAAAGGAAGAGACACAGCACATACAGAGGAGTGGAGGAGTCGTTTAAACTGTTATCAAGATAAAAGTGTGTGAGAGCCTCACTTATTTGACAAGGAGGAGGCAAAAGAAGAGGATGTGAAGGAGAAGGAGGAGAGAGAGGAGACTCAGCTTAATCCTCCAACTGCCATGTGCCTTGTAGAGGACTTCTACTTGAGATTTCTCCTTTCTAACAGCCCTAAAATCTTTTCTTATTTCTCAGTCACACAACAAGAAAAACAGTAGAATGGCTGTCCAGTAGTTAAAGTGAAAAGATGCCTTTAATACTTTGTTTGCTATCAATAGACATGTGGGACATTTGATAGATGATCATCTTTGAAAATCATCCAAATCTATACACTTCCAACTGAATCAAAGAGATCAATACATATAATAGATTTTTTTAAGCCTGTGTGTTGACCCAGCACAGACAGAGTGGAAGTAATCATCAAAGTTTTATGGGCTGTCAACAAGGGACTTCATCATCTTGCCTGATTTCAGTGGTGGCTGTTTTTATACTTTTCAAAAACGAAGTTCCTAGGATTCTCTATCCTCTTATTCGTCTTTTTTCAGCCATGAGGCAATGCAGTGTTTTCAGAGCTGGAGGAGCTTTCCAGATGGAATTTTTTCAATAGAAACAAAAGAAAGGGTGCCATTTACCTAACGTGTGTACACCACTTGCAGAGCTTGGCGGCCGGTCTGCTGTTAACCTGTAATCATGAACAACTTCCCTAAAATGGATGCTCTATATTTCAGAGAGTGGGTGGTTTCAGGCAGATATATTTCAGGCATCAAGGATAGATCTGAATCATGTTAACAGAATGACACCCTACTGGCTACTTCTCTGAATAATGTAGTAATAACATGTAAACTTGCTGGAAAACCAAAACTCTTACAAAAACATTTTACTTAGCAAGTTCAAATTCCTTCAGTTATTAGTGATCCTCATACCAGTATTTTCCATACATGCTTAAATGGAGACAAAGGTAGTCTAATTGTCTTATTTCTCATAAGGGGAGGTAGAGTAGTACCATCTTGGTTCTTTTGAAGTGCATCACCAAATTCAGTTGAGTTCCTTAGTGACTGGCTGTTTAATAAATTCATGATGAAAACAGCTTCTTAAAGTCTTTAGTTAAGAGCATATATCCTTAATTTGTTGTTTTAAAAAACTGAGAATGATGAACTATTAATATATCAATTGTGAGCTTCTTGATCTATATGCTAGAAGTTGTCACCCAGATACTTTTGAAATTGAAAAAAAAATTACAGGGAAGGATCAAGAAAAGAGAGACCATAGTTTATTGTAAAAAAAAAATCTATATAGTTTATATATTTTTTGAAGTCAGTTCTCAGTTATCTATGGGGTAATTTTAAAACTCACATTCAAAAGCAGTTATAAGTACACACTTCATAGCTAAATATCAAATATTTATTTTGAGTTATCTATAATATGGATTAGTCAGACCCCTGGAGGAAAATAAGAAATTGTTGATAATGCAAAACCAGCTTTCATTATTTCTGGGTAATGTGATTTATTTCTCTTTTCTTCATAGACAAAAACCTAGCTCAAATTTGTTTATAGCAAGCCCCAGAGCAAATTTAAAATGTTTTAGTAATGAATATTTCTTTTAAAATGAATTATTAAATAGAGTTTCAAAATGTTTTGTGCTGTGGCTTTATTTTAGTGCAGTGGGATTTGACTTTTTAAAAAAAATTTTTTGTTTTATTAGAATGGTTGTTAAAAATGCAGCTGGGACAGAAATGTATAAAACAAAAAGTAAAAGTTCCTTATTCCTGCCCACATTTTAAGTTTTGGTAGAGACTGATAGATATGATAGCTATTGCTAAAATGCCAAGGCTGACTGATGTTACCTTCACCAGCACTGGCTCTTATCAATCTTTTTAATACTTGCTTGCCTAATATTTCTAATTATGGTTGCTCTCAAGAGATCACAGCCTTGAACTGTCCACCTTCCACAATGTTTCCAGAATTATCTGCCTAACTTAAAACTTAATTATTTAAGTCCCCTGTTTCAGGGCCTCTGCTGGCTCCCTATACCTATAAAATGAAATCCAGCCTTCTTTATAGGGCTCACTAGGTCCCTCACAGCCCGGACCTAACTTCCTTTTTATGCCTCACATCCTCCTTCTCTCCGCAGATCACCTTTTGTGCCAGCTCTGCTGAATTTTTTACCTTTTTGCAATTCACGATTCTCCTTCTCAAGTCTCCATTCTTGCAAATATTATTTCCCCTCCCTCCTGCCTCTGACAACTCCCCATTCAACTTCCAAGAGCCAGCTAAGATATCATCTCTTCTGTGATCTCCCTGCATGTGTGTGTGCTAAGTTGCTTCAGTCGTGTCGGACTCTTTGTGATCCTGTGGGCTATAGTCTGCCAGGTTCCTCTATTCATGTGATTCTCCAGGCAAGAATACTGGAGTAGGTTGCCATGCCCTCCTCCAAGGGATCTTCCTGACCCAGGAATCAAACCTGAGTCTCTTGTGGCTCCTGCATTGCAGGCAGATTCTTTATTGCTGAGCCATCAGGGAAACCCTGTATTCCATGTACCTGGAGCTGATATCTCCCTGACCCCCCAACAAAAAGGAGCTATGCTTCTCTCTTCTGCTTCTCTTGCATTAGCTCTTAGCACATTTCTAGATAATTTTTGCACAAATGTTTGTCTCCCCATAGAGACAATGAAGGGCAAGGACCCTCATCATTGCTGCTCATCATTGCTGGTTCATTTCCTGATTTACAGGAAAGCCTCGAAAAGGGTTTAGTGAATACCTAAAAAGTGTTCAATAGTATCCAACAAAAGTAAACTACAACAACAAAAATCCAGGCTTTCTTTGTCTGTGGCATGGAATATGAAATATTTCAGAGTGCTTAGCACATAACAAGCATTAACAACATATGGCCGCCTTGCACAAGGAAAGCATGCTAAGAAATTTCTGATGGGCATGTCTACAGCCTCAATCGAAATGACAAAGAAGGAAATCTATACCTAAGTATTTCTCCTTCCTGCCCTCCTCCTGCTTTCCTCTCTCACCTCCTCTAACTTCACACCCACAGCATTCACTTTCAAATGCCCTCAGGCTGGACAAAGCTCTTTGCTACAGAACATTCACCAAACCAGAAACAAAAATTTCCTGCTTTTCCATCTGGGCCAACTTCCACTCCCTCAGTCAAGAATTATGAGCCACCTACTTGAGAAACAAATAAGATTATATGATTTAAGAAGTTGATGTTTGGACAAGAATAGGCTCAGTCTTACAGAGAGAGAGGCCTTTTTAAAAGATTAGCTAATTAACTCAAGTGAATCTAACTAGCAGAATACTGAGGAGGTATTTTTTATTGGAAGGCATTCCTGAAGTCCCTTGGACTTTCTGGGTCACTAGACCCCACCAGCCCCACCAGATGGAAGAGATGGTGTCAGCAACCAGACTTCCCATTTCTAAAATGTTGCCCATACCAGGCTTATATGCGATTTCGCAGTGTACCTTCCCTAGAGGGTCAGTGCTCAGAAGATCACAATCACTCAGTATATACACTTTTGGTATGGTGAAAAGCAGTCATTAAAAAACAAACTGATTTAGGGCAGGAGAGCAAGGAGGACAAGGGTTGAGAAAAGAGTGACAGATGAGAAAGGATGTCAACATTGGGAGACTCACATAGGAGATAAAATGCCCAAATAGACAGCACTGGGCACTCACACAAAAAACCTATTGAAAAAATAAGAAATGCACCCATCTCAACATTAAAATGTTTTTTTCCTAAAAAAAAGCTGAGCGTCCTATAACATATTAGCTTAAAAAAAAAAAAAAAAGCCATAAAAGATTGTGTGAATCAGAAAACCCCAGAGCACTTTTCTTCCTGAAATTATGAAAGCCTGCTGAATGGTTGGAAATGACTCTGCTCTACCCTCACTTCTCATGGTACGAGTTTCCATCCCCCAATTTGATCTGATTTCCAGGGTGGCCATTCCTCTTATAGTCACACATGCTGAGATCAAAGGATAGAGAGGCTGTTATATACAAGCCTAATGTTACAGAGAGAAGAGTTGGAACAGGCTCAAACTTCATTATATAAAAAAAAATTTCAAGGCATAAAAGCCATTTTCAGAGGAAGCCAAAACCCAAAATAGTAGCAACTTTAAACTTCATTTCAGGAGCGTGAGGGATGTTATACCCCTCCATGTGGTTGCCTAGGGAACAGGATTCATTTATTCTTTGCTATTCAATAATTTCTTGGAAACTGCTACCCTATATCATACCTATGATTTTTAAATCCACTCTAAATGGAAAATTCCCTCAAAAAGTCAATTTTAAGTTACAGTTCAGGAATCTTTGTCAGGAAATGTTATAGAAAACTAAAGTTCCTATAATATATCTTGCTGTTCCAATACACTAACATTCTTCTACTTGGATAGGAGATTTTCTTATCCATAATATCTTCATTTTGATTACTGAATATGGAGTCTTCTTAAAAATAAGTGAATTTGCCTTAATTAAATACACTTATCTGAGCATGTCAAATGACATAAACTGGAATAATCTAGTCTGAACTAAACCATTCAAAATTATTCTGACATTCCCCTAAGCATTAATAAAAGAATATCCTTAATAATAATGTGTGAGAAGCAAAAAGAACGATAATTGGTTTTCTGTACATGGAGTTCTTCAGTTTTTGTCTGTCGTAGACCCAACCATGAGAGAGAAAAGTTTGGGTAAACTGCCATGCCAGCTTACTGAAAGTGCTATCCATGACATGAGCACATGTTTGTTTTATGTAAAAATCACACTGCTGGCCAAATCCCTGCCCCTCTATTGCCTGTAACTCTATGAGCCCTAAGTAATTATTTCACCGAGTGTGCTGGGTCCTTCATTTCTGGTTCCCTGTCTGTTAAATGAAGAAAGGACATTCTGAGAGTAGAACCTCCAGTGGGTAGAATATTCCTTCTGTTTGCGTCCCTTGCTCATGCTTTTGGCCTCTCCACATATCAATTTTTACAGGAAAACTAGATGAGGTTAAACTTTATCTCCTTACTTTCCTCTTTGAAATAGCTTGTATTAAAACCTATATTATAGCTTTCCTGGTGGCTCAGATGGTAAAGAATCCACAGGCAATGCAGGAGGCCAAGATTCGATCCCTGGGTTGGGAAGATCCCCTGGAGAAGGAAATGACTACCCACTCCAGTAAATTTGCCTGGAGAATCCCATGGACAGAGGAACTTGGTGGGCTACAGTCCATGGGGTTGCAGAGAGTTGGACACAATTTAGTGACTAATACTGTCACTTTCACGACAAAACCTAGATTAGGTAAGAAACTGAGACCAATGGCTAAAGGAGGGGGTGACTGTGATTCAGCAACTTCAATTTTCTATGAAATTTTACGATCCTTATTGTCCTGTACCTAAAGCCAGAGAATCTGTACCTCAAACACAGACCTTCTAGTACAACCGTATCTGAAATGATAGTCATTAGCTGAATAGCAAGGTCTCAATTAAACAGAATCTAACCACAGGAAAAAAATTCCTACTTGTCAGAAAGTACTGTCTTGGGCACAACGGGGTTTAAAAATATGCCAAAATAATTTTTTCTGCAGATTAATTTTAAAGGATTTGATTGATAAGAGAATAAATTCATATAAGAAATCTTGCTTTTAAAAAACAAAAACAATTTCCACGGAGGGTCCTAACATAAGTGCATATACCCAGTTCTGTCTTTTAAAACTATTGAATAATTTCAGTGCCACAAGAGTGAAGTTCAGAATGATTTTATAGAATTGTGAAATACCTCACTATGCTCCCTCAATTTTTTATTATTAATTCTATGGCTTATTAATGACTGTCTCAGGCTCCTGTGGAACACTGAATGGGGATGTTTGAACACTTAAGTGCTAAAGTGGACCAAAAAAATTAATCAACACAATTTTATCAATTTTAAACTTTAAATTAGTAATGTGCATTTGTTGTTTTATTTGAGAATTTCAATTCTGCTACAGAAAATGAGAAGTCAAATGGCTTAGGTGAATTTGTAATATGTGCTAAGTACAGATAAGTAACTTATGAGACATTGTGTGTGCTTAATCACTCAGTAGTGTCCGACTCTGTGACTCTATGGACTGTAGCCCGACAGGTTCCACTGTCCGTGGAATTTTCCAGGCAAGAATACTGGCATGGGTTGCCATTTCTTTCTCCAGGGGATCTTCCCGATCCAGGGATCATTCGGCATAAATAAAATATACAGATGTGTTGAACATAGGAAGGGATAGAAATGCTGAGTAAACACTAAAATTGTCACTAAACATTAAATATACGTGAGGTATTAAAACTGTCACTAAACATTAAATATACATGAGGTATTAAAATTGTCACTAAACATACACATGATGAAAACTAGTCACTCAATATTTATGAAGTCATAAATTGGTCACCCATTGGTTATAGCCATTCTAGCTCCACAGATATTCTGCCAGATAAAATCATAATTGCTCATAGACTGGCAAATCAAACCCAACAATATATAGAAGGAATTATAAGGACTTCCCTGGTGGTCCAGTGAATAAGACTATATACCAGCAATGAACAGTGGAATTTGAAATTTAAAACACGATACCACTTATGTTAGCATCTCCCAAAATGAAATACTTAAATACAAATCCAACAAAATATGTATAAGATCTAAATGAGGAAAGCCACAAAACTCTGATGAGCAACATCCAGTAAGAGCTAAATAAATGGAGAGATATTCCATGTTCCTGGCTTAGAAGACTCAACAGTTTCAAGGTGTCAGTTCTTCCCTATTTGATCTATAGATTCAGTGTAACCCTAACCAAAATCCCAGCAATTTATTTTGTCAATAAATTGATCCTTAAGTTTAAATGGAGAAGAAAAAAATCCAGAATCACCAATGTAATATTGACTGAGAAGAACAAAGTTGGATGATGAACACTAACTGACTTTAAGACTTTCTATAAAGCTATGGTGGGGGCTTCCCAGGTGGCCCTAGTGGTAAAGAAACCACCTGCCAATGCAGGGAGACATTAGAGACGCGAGTTTGATCCCTGGGTCAGGAAGATTCCCTAGAGGAGAGTACGGGAAACCACTGCAGTATTTTTGCCTAGAGAATCCCATGAACAGAAGAGCCTGGTGGGCTTCAGTCCATACATTTGCACAGAATTGGACATGACTGCAGTGACTTAGCACAGCACAGCACATAAAGCTATGACAATCAAGACAGTGTGGTATTGACAAAAGTATAGACAAATAGATAAATGAAACAGAATGTTGAGTCTAGAAATGGACCCCCATAAATATAGTCAACTGATCTTTAACAAAGGGGCAAAGGACAGAATTGGGGAAAAATAGTTTTTCCACAAATGGTATGAGAACAATTTGACATCTCCTGCAAAAACAAACAAACAAACAAACAAAACCAAAAACCTGAATCTAGACCTTACACTCTTTACAAAAATAAATTCAAAATGGATAACAGACCTAAATGTAAGATACAAAACTATGAAACTCCTAGGAGGTAACATACAAGAACATCTAGATAACCTTGAATGTAAGAATGACTTCTTAGATAAAACACTAGAGGCATGATTCATGAAAGAAATAATTGATAAGCTGTACTTCATTAAAACTAAAACCTTCCGTTCTGTGAAAGAAAATGTCAAGAGAAGAGAGATAAGTGACAGACTGGGAAAAATATCTGCAAAGGACACATCCAAAAATAAAGAACTCTTTGAATTCAACAATAAGAAAACAAACAACCAGATTAAAAATGAGACAAAGACCATAATACATACTTCACCAAAGAAGATTCACATATGGCAAATGAGCATATGAAAAGATATTCCCCATCATATGTCACTCATCAGGGAAATGCAAATTAAAACAACAATAAAAAAAAAACAATCAGATACCACTATGCACCTATTAGAATGACCAAAAGTTGGAACACTGATACCATTAAATGATGTCGAGGGTGTGGAGCAACAGGAATTCTCATTCATTGCTAGTAGGAATATATAATGGTATAGTACAGCCTCTTTATTCTGGCCTGGAGAATTCCATGGACTATAGTCCATGGGGTCGAAAAGAGTCGGACACGACGGAATGACTTTCACAGCCCCTTTAGAAGACAGTTTTGCAGTTTCATACACTACTAAACATATTCTTTTTATAAGATACAAAAGAGTTGAAAACTTGTCTCCACACAAAAACCAGCAGATGGATACTTATAGCAGCTGCACTTATAATTGCCAAAACTTGGAAGCAATCAAGATATCCTTCAATAGGTGAATAGATAAACTGTGATACATGCAGATGATGGGATATTATTCAACACCAAAAAAATGAGTTATCAAGGCATGAAAAGACATGAAGGAAACTTAAGTGCATATTACCAAGTGAAAGAAGTCAATCTGAAAAGACTACATACTGTATGATTCCAACTGTATGACATCTTGGAAAAGGCAACACTATGGAGGCAATAAAAAAATCAGTGATTGCCAGAAGTTAGGGGTGAGAGGGCAATGGGAGAGATGAATAGATGGAAACAGGATTTTTAGGGGAGTGGAAATACTATGTATGATACCATAATAATGATACATGTCATTATGTTTGCCCAACACCAAGACTGAATTACAAACCATGGACCACTCTGGTGGGGGGTGTGGATAACGCGGGAGGTTATGCATGTATGGAGGCAGGGAGCATACCGAAATCTCTGTACCCTATGCCCAATTTTATTATGAACCTAAAACTACCCTAAAAAAATTAAGTCAATAATGAAAGAGCAGATTACAAAATAGCATACACAGCGTAATTCCATTTTTTTTCTCATGCATTTTTATATGCTTAATTGGAGGATAGTTGCTTTACAGTGTTGCTAGTTTCTGCCATTCAACAATGTAAATCAGCCATGAGTGCACATGTATTTCCTCCTCCCTCCCACCCTACCCTCCTCCCACCCCTCTAGGTCATCACAGAGCACCAGGTTGAGTTGAGTTCCCTGTATTATACAGCAACTTCCCACTACCTGTCTATTTCACACACGGTAAAGTATGTATTTCGATGTTACTCTCTCAGTTCGCCCCACCCTCTTCTTCCCCTGCTGTGTCACTGACAGAAGAATGGATAAAGAGGTTGTGGTGTATGTACAATGGAATATTAATCAGCCATAAAAAGGACTGACTCTGGGTCACTTGAACTGAGGTGGACAAACCTAGAGCTTGTTACACAAAGTAAATCAGAAAGAGAAAATAAAATATCATATATTAACACATATATGTGGAATCTAGAAAAATGGTGCTGATGAATCTATTTTCAAGGCCGGAATAGAGATGCAGACATAGAGTATGATGCCAGGTTAATTTTATTAAAATACATATACAATAGGGAGAATAATATGAAAAAAATGACTATATGTATATATCTTAGAGGTAAAATGAAAGGTGATTTTAATTTTCATTCTTTTACTTTCTGTACTCTCTGTAATCTAGATTTTCTATAATGAACATATGTCATCTCCATAATTAAAAAACACTAAAACAAATAGTTTTTAGAAAAGCTTTGGAAATGAGACAGCATTTGAAATAGGTCTTGAAAGATGAGTGAAATTTTGATTTGTTCAGATACAGAGAAAATATTAATGATAAAAGGAATTGTGACTGAAGCTACATGGGATGAGGTAGTTTTGATAACTTGGAAATGAAATTGACTAGTTATATTTGAGCATAGAGTATCCATAGAAAAGTGGTGGAAAATGAAGTAGAAAACTGAATTGAGACCTTGCACAGCAGATGACCTGTTTATACTTAATACAGTATTAAGTATTCCCCTGTGTTCCTAGCACAGCAGAAGAACAATAAAGACAGGGGTAGGAAACAGAACCTCTTTTATTTAGTTTGAAAATTTAGTTATTAAGAATATTCCTTAGAACTTAGTTCACCCAACAAGGTGTTATACTTGATATGTCTCCAAAAAGGAGTCAAAATTACCTAACAGAGGGTTTGAGAGAGAGAAAGATCAACCTGCTGCTGCTAAGTCACTTCAGTCATTTCTGACTCGGTGTGACCCCATAGACGGCAGCCCACCAAGCTCCCCCATTCCTGGGATTCTCCAGGCAAGAACACTGGAGTGGGTTGCCATAAGATCAACCTAGAGGAATCTAAATGTCAAAAGACAAATATAGTCACAAGTATTAAAGAGTTATTGTTATATAAAATACATTGGAAGACATTAATACTCACCACCCAAATGATTCCACAACAGTATACTCAATAAGTTTATGGGGCTTATACCCAAGAGATGGACATAGGAAAAATGACTGAATTACAAGATTTCTACTAATGGGCATGAAGCAGGTGAACTATTTGAAATGCACACCATTCATATTTATTGCTATCACCATAGAAAGACAAATCCCAAGGACACTGAAGGGGTGTCTGGACATCAGATTTACACTGCTGCTGTTCTAAACACTTCCAAAATCCAATCCAGAATACTGACTCTCTAACAATTTCTGGAGTAAATGGTTGGCTTATTGGAAATACCCTCAATATCACTAGGAAAGCAGGAGAGCAATCAATTCAGTTCAGTCACTCAGTTGTGTCCAACTCTTTGCGACCCCATAGACTGCGGCACACCAGGATTCCTTGTCCATCACCAACTCCCGGAGCTTGCTCAAAACAAGTCCACTGAGTTGGTGATGCCATCCAACCATCTCATCCTCTGTCGTCCCCTTCTCCTCCTGTCTTCAATCTTTGCCAGCATCAGGGTCTTTTCTGAGTCAGTTCTCGCATCAGGTGGCCAAAGTATTGGAGTTTCAATTTCAGTATCAGTCCTTCCGATGAATATTCAGGACTGATTTCCATTAAGATTGACTGGTTTGATCTCCTTGCAGTCCACTTCAGTTGAGTTCCATTCAGTCACTCAGTCGTGTCCAACTCTTTGTGACCTCGACTCCCAGAGTTTGCTCAAACTCTTGTCCGTTCAGTCGGTGATGCCACGAAACAACCTCATCCTCTGTCATCCCCTTCACTTCCTGCCTTCAATCTTTCCCAGCATCAGGGTCTTTTCCAATGAATGAGTCACCTCTTCACATCAGGTGGCCAAAGTATTGGAGTTACAGCTTCAGCATCAGTCCTTCTAATGAATATTCAGAACTTATTTCTTTAGGATTGACTGGTTTGATCTCCTTGTAGTCCAAGGGACTCTCAAGAGTTTTCTCCAACACCACAGCTCAAAAGCATCCATTATTCAGCACTCAGCTTTCTTCATAGTCCAACTCTCACATCCATACATGACTATTGGAAAAACCATAGCTTTGACTAGACAGACTTTGTCGGCAAAGTAATGTCTCTGTTTTTGAATATGCTATCCAGGTTGGTCATAGCTTTTCTTCCAAGGAGCAAGTGTCTTTTAATTTCATGGCTGCAGTCACTATCTGCAGTGATTTTGGAGCCCAAGAAAATAAAATCTCTCACTCTTTCCATCATTTCCCCATCTATTTGCCACGAAGTGATGGGACCGGATGTCATGATCTTAGCTTTTTGAATGTTGAGTTTTAAACCAACTTTTTCACTCTCCTCTTTCCCTTTCATCAAGAGGTTCTTTAGTTCTTCTTGTCTTTCTGAAAATAAGTGTCATGTCATCTGCATATCTGATGACATGATGATACGTATTTCTCCCAGCAATCTTGATTCCAGGTTGTGCTTCATCCAGCCCAGCACTTCACATGATGTACTCTGCATATAAGTTAAATAAGCTGGGTGATAATATACAGCCTTGATGTCCTCCTTTCCCACTTTGGGACCAGTCTGTTGTTCCATGTCTAGTTCTAACTGTTTCTTCTAGACCAGCATACAGATTTCTCAGGAGGCAGGTCAGGTGGTCTGGTATTCCCATCACTTTAAGAATTTTCCACAGTTTGTTGTGATCCACACAGTCAAAGGCTTTGGCATAGTCAATAAAGCAGAAAAAGATGTTATTCTGGAACTCTCTTGCTTTTTCGATGATCCAACAGATGTTAGCGATTTGATCTCTAGTTCCTCTGATTTTTCTAAATCCAGCTTGAACATCTGGAATTTCATAGTTCACATACTATTGAAGCCTAACTTAGAGAATTTGGAGCATTACTTTGCTAATGTATGAAATGAGTGCAATAGTGCAGCAGTTTGAACATTTTTTGACATTGCCTTTCTTTGGGATTGAATTGAAAACTGACCTTTTCCAGTCCTGTGGCCACTGCTGAGTTTTCCAAATTTGCTGGCATACTGAGTGCAGCACTTTAACAGCATCATCCTTTAGGATCTGAAATAGCTCACCTGGAATTCCATCACTTCCACTAGCTTTGTTCATAGTGATGCTTCCTAAGGCCTACTTGACTTCCCATTGCAGGATGTCTGGCTCTAGGTGAGTGATCACACCATAGTTGTTATCTGGGTCATTAAGATATTTTTTGTATAGTTCTTCTGAGATGGTCAACATGAAAATCAGATTGATTATATTCTTTGCAGCCAAAGATGGAGAAGCTCTATACAGTCAGCAAAAACAAGACCAGGAGCTGACTGTAGCTCAGACCATGAACTCCTTATTGCCAAATTCAGACTTAAATTGAAGAAAGTAGGGAAAACCACTAGACCATTCAGGTATGACCTAAATCAAATTCCTTATGATTATACAGTGGAAGTGAGAAATAGATTTAAGGGCCTAGATCTGATAGATAGAGTGCCTGATGAACTATGGAATGAGGTTTGTGACACTGTACAGGAGACAGGGCTCAAGACCATTCCCATAGAAAAGAAATGCAAAAAAGCAAAATGGCTGTCTGGGGAGGCCTTACAAATAGCTGTGAAAAGAAGAGAAGCGAAAAGCAAAGGAGAAAAGGAACGATATAAACATCTGAATGCAGAATTCCAAAGAATAGCAAGAAGAGATAAGAAAGCCTTCTTCAGCGATCAATGCAAAGAAATAGAGGAAAACAACAGAATGGGAAAGACTAGGGATCTCTTCAAGAAAATCAGAGATATCAAAGGAACATTTCATGCAAAGATGGGCTCAATAAAGGACAGAAATGGTATGGACCTAACAGAAGCAGAAGATATTAAGAAGAGATGGCAAGAATACACAGAAGAACTGTACAAAAAAGATCTTCACGACCCAGATAATCACAATGGTGTGATCACTGACCTAGAGCCAGACATCCTGGAATGTGAAGTCAAGTGGGACTTAGAAAGCATCACTACGAACAAAGCTAGTGGAGGTGATGGAATTCCAGTTGAGCTATTCCAAATCCTGAAAGATGATGCTGTGAAAGTGCTGCACTCAATACGCCAGCAAATTTGGAAAACTCAGCAGTGGCCACAGGACTGGAAAAGGTCAGTTTTCATTCCAATCCCAAAGAAAGGCAATGCCAAAGAATGCTCAAACTACCGCACAATTGCACTCATCTCACACGCTAGTAAAGTAATGCTCAAAATTCTCCAAGCCAGGCTTCAGCAATACGTGAACCGTGAACTTCCAGATGTTCAAGCTGGTTTTAGAAAAGGCAGAGGAACCAGAGATCAAATTGCCAACATCCACTGGATCATGGAAAAAGCAAGAGAGTTCCAGAAAGCATCTATTTCTGCTTTATTGACTATGCCAAAGCCTTTGACTGTGTGGATCACAATAAACTGTGGAAAATTCTGAAAGAGATGATAATACCAGACCACCTGATCTGCCTCTTGAGAAATTTGTATGTAGGTCAGGAAGCAACAGTTAGAACTGGACATGGAACAACAGACTGGTTCCAAATAGGAAAAGGAGTTCATCAAGGCTGTATATTGTCATCCTGTTTATTTAACTTCTATGCAGAGTACATCATGAGAAACGCTGGACTGGAAGAAGCACAAGCTGGAATCAAGACTGCCAGGAGAAATATCAATAACCTCAGATATGCAGATGACACCACCCTTATGGCAGAAAGTGAAGAGGAACTCAAAAGCCTCTTGATGAAAGTGAAAGTGGAGAGTGAAAAAGTTGGCTTAAAGCTCAACATTCAGAACACGAAGATCATGGCATCCGGTCCCATCACTTCACAGGAAATAGATGGGGAAACAGTGGAAACAGTGTCAGACTTTATTTTTCTGGGCTCCAAAATCACTACAGATGGTGACTGCAGCCATGAAATTAAAAGACGCTTACTCCTTGGAAGGAAAGTTATGACCAACCTAGATAGCATATTCAAAAGCAGAGACATTACTTTGCCAACAAAGTTTCGTCTAGTCTAGGCTATGGTTTTTCCTGTGGTCATGTATGGATGTGAGAGTTGGACTGTGAAGAAGGCTGAGCACCGAAGAATTGATGCTTTTGAACTGTGGTGTTGGAGAAGACTCTTGAGAGTCCCTTGGACTGCAAGGAGATCCAACCAGTCCATTCTGAAGCAGATCAGCCCTGGGATTTCTTTGGAAGGAATGATGCTAAAGCTGAAACTCCAGTAGTTTGGCCACCTCATGTGAAGAGTTGACTCATTGGAAAAGACTCTGATGCTGGGAGGGATTGGGGGCAGGAGGAGAAGGGGACGCCAGAGGATGAGATGGCTGGATGGCATCACTGACTCGATGGATGTGGGTGAACTCCGGGAGTTGGTGATGGACAGGGAGGCCTGGCGTGCTGTGATTCATGGGGTTGCAAAGAGTCGGACACGACTGAGAGACTGATCTGATCTGTGTGTTCTTGCCACCTCTTCTTAATATCTTAAGCTTCTGTTAGGTCCATACCATTTCTGTCCTTTATTGAGCCCATCTTTGCATGAAATGTTCCCTTGGTATTTCTAATTTTCTTGAAGAGATCTCTAGTCTTTCCCATTCTGTTGTTTTCCTCTATTTCTTTGCACTGATCACTGAGGAAGGCCTTCTTCTCTCTCCTTGCTATTTTTTGGAACTCTGAATTCAAATGGGTATATCTTTCCTTTTCTCCTTTGCCTTTAGCATCTCTTCTTTTTCAGCTATTTGTAAGACCTCTTCAGACAACCATTTAGTCTTTTTGCATTTCTTTTTCATGGGGATGGTCTTGATCACTGCCTCACGTACAATATCATGAACCTCCGTCCATAGTTCTTCAGGCACTCTGTCTGTCAGATCTAATCCCTTGAATCTATTTGTCACTTCCACTGTATAATCATAAGGGATTCAATTTAGGTCATACCTGAATGGTCTAGTGGTTTTCCCTACTTTCTTCCATTTAAGCCTGAATTTGGCAATAAGGAGCTCATGATCTGAGCCACAATCAGCTCCTGGTCTTGTTTTTGTTGACTGTATAGAGCTTCTCCATCTTTAGCTGCAAAGAATATAATCAATCTGATTTTGGTGTTGACCATCTGGTGATGTCCATGTGTGGAGTCTTCTCTGGTTTTGTTGGAAGAGGGTGTTTGCTATGACCAGTGCGTTCTCTTGGCAAAACTCTGCTAGACTTTGCTCTGCTTCATTTTGTACTCCAAGGACAATTTTGCCTGTTGTTCCAGGTACCTCTTAACTTTCTACTTTTGCATTCCAGTCCCCTATGATGAAAAGGACATCCTTTTTGTGTGTTAGTTCTAGAAGGTCTTGTAGGTCTTCATAGAACTGTTAACCTTCAACTTCTTCAGTATTACTGGTTAGGGCTTAGACTTGGATTACTGTGGTACTGAATGGTTTGCCTTGGAAACAAACAGAGATCATTCTGTCTTTTTTGAGATTGCACCCATGTACTGCATTTCGGACTTTTGTTGACTATGAGAGCTACTCTATTTCTTCTAAGGGATTCTTGCCCACAGTCATAGATATAATGGTCGTCTGAGTTAAATTTGCCCGTTCCAGTCCATTTTAATTCACTGATTCCTAAAATGTCAATGTTCACTCTTACCATCTCCTGTTTGACCACTTCCAATTTACCTTGATTCATGGACCTAACATTCCAGGTTCCTATGCACTGTTGTTCTTTACAGCATCAGACTTTATTTCTATCACCAGTCACATCCACAACTGGGTGTTGTTTCTGCTTTGGCTCTGTCTCTTCATTCTTTCTGGAGTTATTTCTCCACTCTTCTCCAGTAGCATATTGGGCCCCTACCGACCTGGGAGTTCATCTTTCAGAGTCATATCTTTTTGCATTTTCATACTGTTCATGGGGTTCTCAAGGCAAGAATCGTGAAGTGGTTTGCCATTCCCTTCTCCAGTGGACCACATTTTGTCAGAACTCTCCACCATGACCTGTCCATCTTGGGTGGCCCTACACAGCATGGCTCATAGTTTGATTGAGTTAGACAAGGCTATGGTCCATGTGATCAGTTTGATTAGTTTTCTGTGATGGGCTTTTCATTCTGTCTGCTCTCTGATGGAAAAGGATAAGAGGCTTATGGAAGCTTCCTGATGGGAGAGACTGACTGTGGGGAAAATTTGTTCAGATCTTGTTCTAATGGGTGGGGCCATGCTCAGTAAATCTTTAATCCAACTTTCTGTTGATGGGTGGGGCTGTGTTCCCTGCCTGTTGAATATACCAAATGATCTATGCTATAATACTCCATTCTAAGTACTTGAATATTGGCCTAAAATAATTCAAATCAATTCTACCCAATAACTATTTAAAAAACAGCTCCTAAAAAACTGTTAATTGCTTAGTCATGTCTGACTCTTTGCAGCCCTATGGACTGTAGCCAGCCATGCTCCTCTGCAGGCAAGAATACTTGAATGGGTTGCTATTTCCTTCTCTTTTCGACTCAGGGATCAAACTCAGATCTCCTGCATTGCAGGCAGATTCTTTACAGTCTGAGCCACTAGGGAAGCAATTCCAATCTATTCAACCCAGTAACTATTTAATAAACAGCCCCTATCTGGGGATCAACTGCCCAGGCACTGTGTGCTAAGTTCTTCATAGATCTTCTGTCATTAATACGAACAATCTCACATAAAAGGTACTATCATCCTCGTTTTACAGAAAAATAAAACATGGCTCAGAGGGCTTAATTTGCTTGTGTCTTTCACACAACCAACAAGAGAAAAGGCTGGTATCAGGGTCCTTTGGGCTTGAGAGCCAGTGACCCCTCCCCACAGGGCAACATGGCCCAAACTCCCACCTACCCTCAAACAGCATTCAGAAAATGTCATCAATGTTGTTTTCCATGTAAATACTGTGATCAGAGCAACTGGGAGAACACCCCTGGATATCTAACTGGATCTCTCCAGTACATCAGAATGATGCCATAGCAAACAATAAAACCAATACAAAGTTTCTAAGGAAAGAGCTGTGCCAAAGACTTTTGGCAGCCAGCTTCTTTCTCTTCCTCAATTGCTAGCAAAATTAAAAACTGGACAGAATATTAACCATGTCTTTCATTGGTTTAGGGATAAGATAAACAGATTCCATCTGTAAAACCAAAAACCAGAAGTTTATCTCCAAATATAAATGCCTATATAATCTTAAATATCTGAAATCTCCTTGAAAAATCTCAAGAATGAAATTTCAATTCAAAATATCTATAAATAGCACAAAATTGAGCAAAATGTTAGTGGAATGAGAAAATGAGTGAGAGGCCCTCTTGCTATCTTTATAGAATAAAATTCTTTAGGGAATAGAGGCAGTGTTCTAAGAATAGAAAGAACATTTCTCCCTGAATACCCCATGACTCCCAAACACCACTACATTTTCATCTGACATCCTCAGGCAGCTTTCTTTTTCTCCCCCAAAGAAAAGGCAGGGACATATCTGGTGGCAACATCTCAACATCTCTGAATATTAGACGATGCATAGAATAAGAAAAAGAACATTACTGGGGAAATGTTTTCCATAATCTCACCAAAGAGCAGTAGAGGCAGCCAAGAAAAAGCTAGTAATCTGTTAACAAATGCTCTCCCTGACCTCCATTCCCATTCCCATAGAACAGAGGGCAGCTGAATAGCAGGAAGGAAACAAAGGAAAAGGGCCTAATCACCAATGGTCTCCAGGGCCTACTCTCCCACCCACTAACCACTTACAGAGTTCCCACTATAGACAATATGTGTGTGCACGCATGCACACTTGCTAAGTTGCTTCAGTCACGTCTGACTCTGTGAGACCCTATGGACTGTAGCCCACCAGGCTCCTCTGTCCATGGGATTCTCCAAGCAAGAATACTGGAATGGGTTGCCATGCCCTGCTCCACCTGTAGGCATCAGGAATACAAAAATAAATGGCATATTAGATTGGATTTCTCTATTAAACACTCCCCATAGAACACTGCGCTTCTTTATAGCACTCATTACAGGATCATATTTCTGTCTTTTTAGACATGTGTTAAATCTTAAGATACTTGTTCATGGAAATGTAAAATGGTGCAGCCACTATGAAAAACTGTATGGCAGTTTCTCAAAAAAATTTAAAAATAGAATTACCACAGGATCCAGCAATTCCATTTCTGGGTCTACAGCCAAAAGAACTAGAGACGGGATTTTGAAAAGATATTTGCACACTCACTGTGAGCATTCTCACAATAGGCAAGAGGTGAAATAAACCCAGTTGTCCACTGACAGATAAAGGGATAAATAAAATTGTGTATATACATACAAAGGATTATGCAGCTTTAAAAAGAAAGGATTATTCAGCTTTAAAAAGAAAGAAACATGCTACAATATGAATGATGCTTGAGGACATTATGCTAAGTGAAATAAATCAGTCACAAAAAGAAAAGTACTGTATGATTCCATTTATAAGAGGCACCTAGCATAGCTACATTTATTGAAACAGGAAGTGGGATGGTGGTTGCCAAGGGCTGGGGGAAGAGGGAAATCTGTGTTTAATGAGTGTAAAGTTTCAGTTGTGCAAGATGAAAATGTTCTAGAGATTCACAACAATGTGAACATACTCAGCACTACTTAAAAATAGTTAAGACAGTAAATTTTTTATTGTTGTTGTTCAGTCGCTAAGTCATGTCTGACTCTTTGTGACCGCACAGACTGCAGCACGCCAGGCTTCCCTGTTCTTCACTCTCTCTCAGAGCTTGCCCACGTTTGTGTCCACTGAGTCAGTGATGTTATCTAGCCATCTCATCCTCTGCTGCCCCCTTTTCTTTTTGCCTTCAATCTTTTCCAACATCAGGGTCTTTTCCAATGAGCTGGCTCTTCACCTCAGGTGGCCACAGTATTGGAACTTCAGCTTCAGCATCAGTCCTTCCAATGAATAGTCAGGGTTGACTTCCTTATAATTGACTGGTTTGATCTCCTTGCAGTCCAAGGGACTCTCAAGAGTCTTCTCCAGCACCACAATTCGTAAACATCAGCTTTCTTTATGGTACAGCTCTCGCATTCATACATAACTACTGGGAAAACCATAGCTTTGACTACACAGACTCTCTGATGATCTCTCTGCTTTTTAACATGCCATCAAGGTTTGTCAAAGATTTCTTTTCAAGGAGCAAGCGTCTTTTAATTTCCTGGCTGCAGTCACTGTCCACAGTGCTTTTGGACCCCAAGAAAACAAAATCTGTCACTGCTTCCACTTTTCCCTCTTCTATTTGCCATGAAGTAGTGATGGGACCAGATGCCATGATCTTCGTTTTTTAAACGTTGAGTTTCAAGCCAGCTTTTTCATTCTCCTCTCATCCTCATCAAAAGGCTCGTTAGTTCCTCTTCACTTTCTGCCACTAGAGTGGTATCATCTGCATATCTGAAGTTACTGATATTTCTCCCTGAAATCTTGATTCCAGCTTGTGATTCATCCAGGACCAATGTTTCATATGATGTACCCTGCATATAAGCTAAATAAGCAGGGTGACAATATATAGCCTTGATGTACTCCTTTCCCATTTGGAACCAGTCTCTTGTACCATGTTCAATTCTAACTGTTGCTTCTTGACCTGCATACAGGTTTCTCAGAAGACAAGTACAGCTGTCTGGTATTCTCATCTTGTTAAGAATTTTCCACAGTTTTTTGTGATCCACGGAGTCAAAGGCTTTAGCGTAGTCAATGAAACAGATGTTTTTTCTGGAATTCCCTTGCTTTTTCTATGACCCAGTAAATGTTGACAATTTGATCTCTGGTTCTTCCGCCTTTTCTAAACCCCACTTGTACATCTGGAAGTTCTCATTTCACAGAAGGCTGAAACCTAGCTTGAAGAATTTTGAGCATAATTTTGCTAGCATGTGAAATGAGCGCAATTGTATGGTGGTTTGAACATTCTTTGGCATTGCCCTTCTTTAGGATTGAAATGAAAACTGACCTTTTGCAGTCCTATGGCTCCTGCTGAGTTTCCCAAATGTACTGACATACTGAGTGCAGCACTTTTACAGCATCATCCCTTGCACGTCACTACAATTTTAAACAATTTTTAATTAAAAAAAGACTTGTTTGTCCCTATATTTTTATTATTTAAGCACAAATCCTTGCATATAGAAGATGCTTAATATTTATTAGATAGACAGATGGAGGAATGGATAAATGGATGGATGGACTGGACAGATGGGAATGTGAAGAGAAGTGTAACATATAAACCAATAATTACTATGCCATGTAAATATTGAGAAATGGGCCCTGGATATATGAAGTGGAAAGTTCTTGCTATGACTGATTTTGACATAACATTTTTCACATAGAATTACTTTGTTTTATCAACCAACACCACAAAATAGATTCACTTCTATTCAGTTGATTAATTCTTATTTTTTCTTTTATTTCTCTTCACTACAATATAATCTGTCTTCTGACCTACATGATATTATAATAGAAAAATCCATTTTCTGTCACCTTTGCTTTTTATAGCTCCTCTCTTAATCCAAAAGGGTAATATGAAATAAAGCTTACACTCAACACTGCAGAAGAGGAAAGCAGGTGATAAGTTGCTTGCCTCTAGGTTATTAATCAGCTGTCCTCTAGGGCATAATGTTATGAAGCTGCGCCATGTAATAAACAGAGGCAAAAAGAATAATCTCCATTTTCTGACTCTGAAGTGCAGGCATGTGCTATAAAACTAAATTGACATCTGTTAGCAGGCTTGTCACATGAATGGTTTTTTCCTGCAGAATCTGGAATAAATTAGATCTTAAAATAAAACTTGGAACAGAGAGGCTGCTTTACATAATTCCTTCTAATGTTGTGCCGTGAACCTATCGCACTGATTTTAAAGAGAAGTTCTTATAAGAAATGTTTCATTATCATTTTAATTGCAAAAATGTTGAATGCCACTCCATGCTAGGAAATTTGTGTTTTTTAAAAAGGTCCTTATGTTTTTAACTAAAAAGTGGCAAATGAAAATTTCCTTTTCTAATATTTCACAGCTGAAAAAGAAATCAGCTAACCTCCAACTAAAAGCGTGACCACCTTTCCCCAAGCACTTGGAGCCGGCTTCATGGGTGGTTTATTATGCATGGGCCCCTCAGAGGCTGACATAGCTGTGCTCCTGAGGCAGAAATCACCAACCTGGGTGTGACCTCACAGATTTGTTCAGGAATCTCTCCCTCAGAGGATTCATTAATATGATAGCAACTTCTTGGGGCTCTCTTACTGTCAAAAGGCATTAAGCATTTTTTAACACACATAAAGTAACTTGCCAAGCTGCCTGACCTAGTGAATCTGAGCTGCATAGTGCCAAATGTAGTAACATTCCTCTGTCGACCTACTGTTAGGAAAGGAGTCATGAAAAAGGAAACCTTTATGGGCACCTGGAGCTTAGAGCCTCCCTCGCCTCCCTCAGGATTCACTTAGCTCTCATTCCCCAAAGGTTGTCAAAATGGCAAGATTCTCAGACAAATGTGCCAACCTTGGTACACAGCAACAAAGAAAAACAAATGCCGGCTCTCTGGAGGCTAATTTCCTCCATATGTGAAATCTTCCTCTTTGGTAATAATAACAGGTCCCTCGGAAAGTCTTGAAGGAGCGAGAGTCAGTCATAATGCTCTATAAAATAAAGTCCCAAAGCTGGCTCCAAGAATACCCCTCATTCATCTCTATCACCAGCATCAGTTTATTTGCTGGACAGTCTTCTCAAATGGCAGAGATCTGTACCACTCACCCTAAGGAAGACTAAGGCACAGAGGCGACAGAGACTTAGTGAGGAGCCAGGGAGGGGCCCCAAAAGCTGACAGCCAGGATCTGGACCCCCTTCCTGTTTAAAGCATCCTATGCATAGCAGGGGATGAGCGATTTGCAAATGGAAGCTGAGCTTCTGAAGTCCTCTCTATCCATGGAGACTTCTCAAATGGTGATCTTCATACCACCTGGGGTAGAATGGGGTGGGGTTGGTTAAAAATACAGATTTCCTGAGCTCCATGCCAGACTAGCTAAATCAGAATCTCTGAGCTTGGTCCTGGGTCTGACATCTGAGTCAAGGTCCCTTAAGAAGACTGGATTCTCTGTGGCATGTTACTGTTACTTTTGGTTTGTTTTCTGGTGTTCTGAAATCTGAGAACCTGTAGTTACACAGGTGAGAGTGGGTCTCCAGATTCCAGAGCACTGTTCACACACAATCTTTCCAGTCATGGCTTTTGGCCAAGGGAAACCAAAGGAGAGAACATCTAAGGAAACAAAAACTGTAGCTCAATCCGGATTCACTGAGTGGTTTGAAAATCATTAAGAAGAGTCAAGACTTTTTGTTTCACAGCAAATCTCACCATTATAGATGAGTAAATATGGTAAAAACCCAAAACTCGTTTCCTCAATATTAAGTGCACAAAGTTCTCGACTCACGTCTTCAGGACGACTTGTCCTTAGGGTCCACTGCAGACTGATGGAGGAAGAAAGATGTCTCTGCATTTCAAATCGCAATTCAGTACCATGAATGACTCATTACTCTTAAATTGCCACTGGCTTATTTCACAGAAACACAGCACCATCATGATTAAATATAATAGCTATTCTGCAAGATGAAGTTGCCTTCAAATACACAGAAAGATACACATCTCTCTTTGAAATAAAAGGACTATAAACAAGTCTAAGATTCCTCTGGACTGTAAAAGAATCACCTGGACTTCTACCTTTATCACAGCATATCTTGTTTCCATGCAGTTTTCCACCCAAATGTTCTTTTGAAATATCAGTGACTAAAGCCTCTGGATGCTCATGCTGCTACTGATTAATTCCATAGTAGGTTGTAGGAAAAGGAAAATTATTCAAATTTTGATATCCTGCCTGTTTTATTTAGAAAGGTACCAGGGAGAAAGTCAGGTGGACAAGGATTTATTTCCTGAGCACTTCACTAGGTAGTCAGGATGGGGCGATATACAACAAAGGGTATCTTGGATACACAGTTTAGATGGGAGCACACGCCTGAGAAGCAGAAGTCCACCTGCAGGCTAAAGCCATTAGCCATCTAGGACTCAGGTGTGTCTGGGCCTTGCACGGGTATAGCAGATGACCAGGTGACATTTTCATGAAGGAGAAGAAAAAATTTCTCCTGAGAAAAAATTTGTCCCAGAAAAACAGCATGTCTAGTACAGAAAGCTGGTATAATAGGCTGGCATAGGGAGAAAATGACCTGGAGGATGGATGTGCCTCACTCCACCCTGGGTAAGGACTCAGGCTAGAGCGAGAGGACATCGGAGAGCACAGAGAGGCTCGGGTCCGAGCGATGACATTTACTGTCAATAGCCTCTGCTCCTGTGTTTCTCAGACTGTGGTGCAGACATTGCTACTCAATGTATGGTCCCTAATCAGCAGGATCAGCATTGTCTGGGAGCGTCCTAGAAATACAGAGTCTCGGACCTCACCCCAAACCTCCTAAGTCAACATCTACTTTTTCATTAGATTCTCCAGGTGGTTCACATACATAATAATATACAAGAAACATTGGTCCAGAATATGATTGGAGGCAATATAAATAAGCATTTCAAAATCTTTTATTAAGGCATTTTTAATGTATATAGGAAAACAACTGGAACAGTTGACTATTGAGTTGGTGGATACTATTTCTGTAGGTCATTCTAAGGAAGGAAGGTGAATCAGTTAAAAAAAAAAAAATGAAGGCAAGATGCACACCCTCCCCATTGTACCAAACACAAAGCAAAAAAGAGAATGCTAAGGGAGGGAGGGTACAGAAAGATCAAAGCAGGGCTCAGAAACAAGGTGAACATCTCCAGGGGCCAGAACATAGAGCAGTAAGCAGGACTGAAGCCGGGACATGCTGGGCTCTGCCATAAAGCAGGTAGCAGAGGTCCTGGGGTGCATCTCCTACAAAGAACAGAAACTAAAAGTACTTCCATGACAAAGCAGCTGAGCCACATTCACTGATTCAAGCCAAAGGCTGAAGTGGAGTTCCCTGGACTCAGAAAGGAGACCAAAATAAACTGCTGAAAACCACTAACTGGGGCTATGGCTTAAAACTAGTCATTGGTCTAGGGAAGTAAGAGAAGACAAACTCACTCTTACAAACAGCAAATGAGCCAGGTCCAGACGATTCAGTAACTGGATATTCCCATTATCACTGAAGAAGCAGGAGCCCCCAGATGCTTATATAAGACCGGGTCCTGAAGGCTATTGTAAAATCACTAGGCAGAGAAGGGTGGAACAAAAAAGTAAAGAAAAAAGCAAAACCAAACCAAAAACTTTCCACTGAAAATGAGCTAACAGACTGAACTTGAAAATACACACAAAATCAAATGATGAAAAACAGCCAACCAAAACAATAACTGGAACATTACTTCATTGAGAGAGTAAATTAATTTTGTTGAACAGTCTGACTAAATTTTAAGTATGTTTAGGGCAAAAGCAGGAAGTCAAGAGATACCTGGGTAACATGGAAGTTTCTTCTCAGAGTACAAAATAAAGCAGGGCAAAGTCTAACAGAGTTTTGTCAAGAGAACACACTGGTCATAGAAAACATGCTCTTCCAATAACACAAGAGACAACTCTACACACAAACATCACCAGATGGTCAATACCAAAATCAGATTGATTATATTCCTTGCAGCCAAAAATGAAGAAGCTCTATATAGTCAGCAAAAATGAGACCTGGAGCTGACTGTGGCTCAGATTATCACCTCCTTACTGCAAAATTCAGGCTTAAGTTGAAGAAAGTAGGCAAACCACTAGGCCATTCCATTATGACCAAATCAAATCCCTTATGATTATATAGTAGAAGTGACAAATAAATTCAAAGGATTAAATCTGACAGAGTCCCTGAAGAACTATGGATGGCGGTTCATAACACTATACAGCAGGCGATGACCAAAACCATCCAAAGGGAAAAAAAAATGCAAGAAGGCAAAATGGTTGTCTGAGGAGGCCTTAAAAATATTTGAGGAAAGAAGAGAAGTGAAAGGCAAAGGAGAAAGGGAAAGATATATCCAAATGAACACAGAGTTCCAGAGAATAGTAAAGAGAGAAAAGAAAACCTTCTTAAGCAAACAATCCAAAGAAATAGAGGAAAACAATAGAATGTGAAATACTAGAGATCTCTTCAAGAAAACTGGAGATATCAAGGGAAAATTTCATGAAAAGATAGGCACAATAAAAGACAGAAATGGCCAGGACCTAGAAGAAGCAGAAGAGATTAAGAAAAGGTGGCAAGAATACACAGTAGAACTATACAAGAACTTAACAACCCAGATAATCATGATGGTGTGGTCACTCACCTAGAGACAGACACCCTGGAGTGTGAAGTCAAGTGAGACTTAGGAAGCATTACTAAAACAAAGCTAGTGGAGGTGATGGAATTCCAGCTGAGCTATTTCAAATCCTAAAGCATGATGCTATTAAAATGCTGCAGTAAATATGCCAGCAAATTTTGAAAACTCAGCAGTGACCAGAGGACTGGAAAAGGTCAGTTCTCATTCTAATCCCAAAGAAGGACAATGTCAAAGATGTTCAAACTACTATACAATTGTGTTCATTTCATATGCTAGCAAGGTTATGCTCAAAATCCTTCAAGCTAAGCTTCAGCACTATGTGAACTAAGAACTTCCAGATGTACAAGCTGGTTTCAGAAAAGGCAGAGGAACCAAAGATCAAATTGCCAACATCCGCTGAATCATAGAAGAAGCAAGAGAATTCCAGAAAAACATCTACTTCTGCTTCACTGACTATGCTAAAGCCTTTGACTATGTGGATCACAACAAATTGTGGAAAATTCTTAAAGAGATGGGAATACCAGACCACCTTATCTGTCTCCTGAGAAACCTGTGTGTGGGTCAAGGAACAATAGTTAGAATCGGACATGGAACAACAGACTAGTTCAAAACTGAGAAAGGAGTATGACAAGGCTGTATATTTGTCCCCCTGCTTATTGAACTTACATGCAGAGTGAAAGTGAAAGTTGTTCAGTCGTGTCCAACTCTGCAACCCCATGGACTACACAGTCCATGGAATTCTCCTGGCCAGAATACTAGAATGGGTAGCCATTCCTTTCTCCAGGGGATCTTCCCAACCCAGGGATCAAACCCAGGTCTCCTGCATTACAGGTGGATTCTTTACCAGCTGAGCTATCAGGAAATCCCAATATACAGAGTACATCACGTGAAGTGCTGGGATGGATGAATCACAAGCTGGAATCAAGATTGCCGAGACAAATATCAACAACCTCAGATATGCAGATGATACCGCTCTAATGGCAGAAAGTGAAGAGGAACTAAAGAGCAGTTTGATGAGGGTGAAATAGGAGAGTGAAAAAGCTGATTTGAAACTCAATATTCAAAAAACTAAGATCATGGGATCTGGCTCCATCACTTTATGGCAAATAGAAGGGGAAACAGTGGAAGCAGTGACAAATTTTATTTTCTTAGGGTCCAAAATCACTGTGGGCGATGACTTGGCCATGAAATTAAAAGATGTTCTTTGGAAGGAAAACAATGACAAACCTAGACAGCATATTAAAAAACAGAGGGGGAGGGAGGGGGGTGGGGTTCAGGATGGGGAACATGTGTACACTCGGGGCGGATTCATGTTGATGTATGGCAAAACCAATACAATATTGTAAAATTTAAAAAAAAATTTTTTTTAATTCTAAAAAAATAAATAAATAAAAAACAGAGACATCACTCTGCCAACAAAGGTCCATAGAATCAAAGCTATGATTTTTCCAGTAGAGAGGTGCGGATGTGAGAGCTGGACCATAAAGAAAACTGAGCGCTGAATAAGTTATGCTTTCAAATTATGGTGCTGGAGAAAATTCTTGAAGTCCCTTGGACAGCAAGGAGATCAAACCAGTCAATCCTAAAGGAAATCAACCCTGAATATTCATTGGAAGGAGTGATGCTGAAGCTGAAGCTCCAATACTTTGGCCACCTGACACGAAGAACTGACTCGTTGGTAAAACCCTGATGCTGGTCTTTTGAGGGCAAGAGGAGAAGGTGACAGCAGAGGATAAGATGGTTAAACAGCATCACTGATTCAATGGGCATGAATTTGAGCAAACTCCGAGAGATCGTGAAGGACAGGGAAGCCTGGCGAGCTGCAGTACAAAGAGTCAGACACGACTTAGTGACTGGAAAACAATAACAACAGGCTGTACACAAACTAAAACTGTATCTAAAAAATATGAAAATAAAGGACTCTATAATAGCATTTCATATAAAACTAACCCCCCTCCCCCAAAAAAAGTTTGTATGGCAGAATCAACAGCAGACAAAACAGAACTTAAGGCAAAAGGGATTTCTAGAAATAAAAAGAGACATAATATATACACATGGTGGAATGTTTTTCCTGAAAGTGTCTATCATTTTCCATTTCCAACACCAAAGCAGGAACAGTATTCCTAATAAGCATTTCAGGGTAGCGGAGTATCGACATATTGCTTATATGTGCAAACTCGATAAGCAAGAAGTAAAGGGAATCTTTCTGTGGTTTAATTTCAAAGTTTGTATTCTCTTAAACACAGCACCAACCACACAACAGAACTGTTGTTTTGTAATTAATGGCAGGCTCTCTGCCCAGGGAAGCAGAAAGTGGCATTCCCTTCAGAGTCCAAGGCAACACACAACCTTGGGGACAGAGTCCTGGGTAAGGGAGGACTTACCTGCCAGGGCTGAACAGGCAGGAAGTCCAGCTCCAGCTTCATCACCTGACTGGTATCCCCAGCCACAAGGTCTACATCAGCTCTGTATTACTTCTCAGCAGCTTCTTTCACTTGCATACAGCACAGTATTTACTTTCTATACAATCGCCAGCAAAGCTGTTTGGTGCCCTGAGTCAGTTAACAAGAATAGTCTATGACCAAATCTGAAGGACCAATTCCCTTCAATTTCACACAAAGATTTCATTAAAAAAAAAAAAACAAAAACTCATAACTAGCATTAGGTGCAGTTAGCAATTTCCAGAGAAATCACTGATATATTTTCCCTGGAACAAAGAAAGGTAAAAAAGCTTCTATAAAATTTAGTAAAAACTTACTGAAATTATTAGAGGGGTGGCATGGGGAGGAAGATGGGAGGGAGGTTCAAAAAGGAGGGGATATATGTATACCTATGGCTGATTCATGTTGAGGTTTGACAGAAAACAGCAAAATTCTGTAAAGCAATTATCCTTCAATAAAAAATAAATTAATTAAAAAACTTACTGAAATTATTAATAAATAATTTCAATTTACAATCAAATGACAAATTCACTCCAGGCACTCTGCTGGAAGTTTTCACCCTGTGTTCTCTGCTCTAATTCTCAGAAACAATCCATTTAGGTAGTATCATTGTCCCCATTTTATTGACAATCAAACTGAGGGCCAGAAAGGTTAAATGACTTGCTTGAGAACCCATGCCTCAAACCTAGAGTAATGAGTCTTACAAAGGTAAGCTCTAATGAAGTCCTGTTATTCATATGATTATCAGCATGATTATGACTGAAAATAATTTCTCATTAACCAGCCTGGATCATTTAGGGATACTCTGTGTAATAAAGTCTTATGATTAATATAAGCAGAAACCTCAGATTCGATATTTCTAATCACATTCCGGAAAAATTCGGATGCATAGTTACAGCAATAAGCACTCAGCCAAAAGCAGACAGTTAATCATTCCAAATAATGCTAAATCCAGGTGATATTATTCCCTGACAGACTGGGCTTCTCACGCACATGCTTTTGCTGATGCAGCTGCTTCTCACTTGATGCTTTAGAAAGGTTTTTTGATTTACGGTTTGAAGTTAAAATTACCAGAGAGTTTTAAAAGCAGTATGAAAGCCATATGCATCTTACTGTCACCATCTTAAGACTCTGCCTTTCATTTTTGCCTACATTTTTGCCTGAGTGACTGGAATCTAGGTATTAAAGATAAGAAAAATAACCACCTAAAATGGAAAAATCACAAAACTATATGAGATATTTTAAAGTCATGAAGTGAAAACAAAATAACAAAACCCCTTTGGTTTCTATAGTCACTTTCAGGAAAAATAAGTGAAGGAGGCAAGGCAAACACACTGACATTTTTTAGTGTGTTTTTCCTATTTGTTTTCCCTGCCAGAGATACATCCTATTTATCAGGGTCTGTACACACGCTGAAAAATGAAAACCGACCTTGTCTGCTGCAGGCCAGAACCGAGGTTTCCTTTTATCTGGCAGCTTTTTTCCTTTTATCTGGTAGCTCCTAGAAGCATGTTCCTAATGGAAGCAATCATTCACCAATGGCTTTAGATTTTGTTGTTTTTGTTTTAAAGCATTTACCCAAAAAATATCTTTATGAAAGAATATCAGTATCTTTTAAATTTTCAACAAGGGATGTTTTTTTTTAAGGGGAAAATACATACATGGCAATTCTGAGCCAGATCACTTTCATTATTTATGGGGTTTTCTTTCCTCCATTTTTTTTTTTTTTTTGTGGTAAAATGCACATAACATAAAATTACCACCTTAATAATTTTTACATGTCATTATTAGTGTTTTCAATAAAAATAATAGCCCTAGGAATATAAAAAAAAATCCTTTAAAACATTTTTCCTTTTTAGGAGTCTCTGTAAATATTTCTTCTGTGTGAGAAGCAGTGTTATAAGAGGCATGATATTTTATCTACAGCATAAAGGTTTGCCCACTGCAGCTCCCATGGAGTGAAACAATTCAGGTGCCTACCTCGTAGACATTTTTCATACAATATGTGGCATAGATAAATTATATCCACAGATCACTTTTTGAAGTCTCATTTTAGCCTCACATTTACCAAATCTTTGGCTAAAATATTATCAAAAAAAGCAAAATGGCTTTGTGTTTCACCTCTAGACACTCAGTCTTTTCTTTGAAGAATGGGGGTGGAGGACCAGGGTATAAAAAGCATGAAGGCGGAGCAGTAAGACTCCTAGATGAATGCAAAGAATGAGTAGTTAGCTCTTTGAACAATCTAGAGTTGACATGTCAAAGGGTCAAGGCAATAATCTTCAGCCACCAAAAAAAAAACCGTCTATGAAGGTAACAAACAGCAAAAACAAAATAATATTCTGAAAAATGCTTTCACTTCTTTGGGTTCTGTTCAAAGATTTTTATCCCCAAACTCCTATATGTGTTTCATTAAGGCTCCTAACTACTACCATGCTAGTTTCTCTCAATGGCAAATCAAAATACAAACACAAAATTCAAAACACATGTTAAAAGAACACAAAATTCTTTGAAGTTGTTCTTGAAGAAGTTCCTGCTGTCCAATTAAAGAAAGTTTTTTCTGTTTTTTGGATTTTTTTAAAAGAGGAGGCTGAAGAAGAGGGGGAAGGGAAGGAAAAAGAACAATGCAGAGGAAGTCTTTTTATTAAAGATCAAGCAGCCAATTCAAGTTTAAAATTGAATTCCATATATATACTGTGTCTCAGGAACACCCATTCTGGCATGTCCTAAATTACATGCCATCTCTGGGGATAATAAGCCAAGGGAGGCTAAGCCCCCAAGAAGGGTTGCCAATCAAATGCAAGACAACTACACTCAGGAGAATTTCTCTAGCATCTACGTACAGAATGTGGTTGGTCACATTTACACTAAAAACTGCTTTCAAAAAACACAGTTCAAAGATAAAGTTTCCTTTTGCTATCCATTCACAATACAATATTTATAGAGATTTGACATCTTTTGATATAATTGTATCAGTTGCAATACACATAATATCCATTCAGTTTTACAAAGTACATTTTAATCAAAGCTACACATATCTTCTGACCTTTAAGAGCCTGGAGACCCAAAATCATTGTTACAACAGTGAAAAACATGATACACAAGCAATCTCTTATCAAACATAAACCTGGCTCTGATTACTTTTTGTATTTGAAGCAGATATAAGTAGTTTGCTCTGTCTGGAAATTTAAAATCAATTGCCAAATGGAAACGGTACTCTTGAGCCCACCATCAGAGTTAGTTTCTTATTCTCCTTGCCGAGTCTTGGTCAAAACCTTAAGCACTACTCAACAGCAACTAAAACCTTGAAATCAATTTAAATATCTCTATCCTTGCCAAAATTTTATATCTACAGAGCAGACTCTATAAATAATAATAAGGTTAAAACTGAACTTTCAACTATCCAATCCTTGATTTGCATTAAAAAAACAAGCAAACAGCTTATGAGTTTGTTCACTTTAACTATGAAATCAAATGAAACCTCTGACCTTGTGATGCCCAAATTCATTCAAAATGGCTCCCAGTTTTCTGGTGTTGCCATACGGCTTTTGGGCAGCAACAGCTGGATGGGGGTCCCGCCAATCGATGGACAAACGGTGAAACCAAAGACGCTCACTTTCCAGAACATGAGCTGATTCAACACTAGGATCAAAACGATGGACTTCACATCCATTGCTGGCCATGCCAACCTCAAAATGGGTATCATCACTTCCTAGGCTGAAAGAAAGAGGACAGAAATCAGTAACAAAAAAAATATAATGAACAAAAAGTGTTAACTGACAGAAACGATAGTGCCGAGGCCAACTTTCTTAGCCATATCAAGCCTTCTCCTATTTTAGAACATGGCTGGTTATACACATTCAATAAACCTTCCTTCACAAAAAGCATTAAAGCTAAAAGCTTCTGGATAAAAGAGAGAAATTAGGTGTCAAATGCAGACTAGAGAATCACATGTTCAAACATGTAAAAGCATATCAAATTGATTTTTTTAAAGATACAAGCTATAGTATCAATGAAACAAAGACTATCTAGTCGTCTCAGAAGATATTCTCAGAATATGTCAAAAATAAAAAGTCCAAGCATCAGTTCCCTTAGGGAGAGGTGCATTCTGCTAACAAGGTAATTTGTCTTCCTTGTGATGGCCATGGTGCTGTGCATGCAGTTTGACTTAAAACAACAGCTGCTTTCTTTAGAAATGGGGTGTATTTTAAATAGCACAGTTAAAGAAAAAAGGCAGACGTCTGTGGTTCTACTGAATCTGGTACTCAAGAAGCAAAAGAGGTATATCACCTCAATTCACTCAAGCGAGGGGAAGAAATTTGGAATTAATTGTACTTAAGCACCCAGTTAGGTAACACATTGTGGAATATTCATATACTTACAAATTTCTAATTTACTGAGAAATATTTCTTACTTAGTGATGTAAGATTCATAGCTTTGATTAAATCATTATTTTGAATGAAAAACATTAAATTAACCAAGAGAGGATGATTTTTTTAATAGTAAGTATGACTTTTCTGCCCAAATGTGCCCAAAAGATGTGATTAAAGATACCAAGATCGCCAAGTACCAGTAATGCATTGGCCAATCCTGAACCCAGTGCAGAAATGCATCATTCTCTTAGACTCTACTATTTTAGACTATTTTATCATTTGGAAATATATAAGCTCATTAGATGACAATTTAGTTAACCAAAATAAGTCTTCAGTACAGAGATCTTCCACCTAGACATTCTTAATACTCTATTTGCCTTGTTCTTTCTTTCCCTTTATTCCCACTACATCGCTTCATTCTCATTGGACCCATGTCATATCAGCCTTCTGCTATTCTTCAGCTCTAATTCACTTGACAATTTTGGCTAGAAAAAGATTCAGCACTCTTCTCACAAACACTCCCATTCCTTCTACCCAAGAGATCCTGTTTCCTGTATTGAACCTCCTCCTGAGCCCACACAGCTCAGACCACCATAGTCTCTATCTGAGCTTTTTCCCAGTTTGTTCATTATCTAATCTGGGGTTGCAAGCTGACTTGCTGGGCCTAACTCTTCACCCCTTCATCCACACTACTGCCATGCTCACCATGGATGGAGTGTCCTTTCTTGCCCCTGGATTTTTTGGCTTGACTATGTGACTTGCATTTTAGAAGAAAGGGACATGATGCTAGTCCTGATCCTAGGCTTTGAGCACTTTAGTTTACTCTCTTGTACCATTATTGTGATTAAAAAACATACCCTGGATAGTTTGCTGGGCTCAGAAAAGAAACTAAAAACAAGAAGCAGAGCTGCCCCAGACAATCCACTGACCTTCTATGAAACACAGAGCTGCCCTCAGCCATCTCAGCCTGAAGTAGAGTCTCTCAGCTGAACCTAACCTGGATCGATTGAAATTCAACTGATTTGCAGACATATAAACAATAATAAATAATGGTTTTAAGCTACTGAGTTTTAAAGCGACTTGTTACACAGCAATAGCTAACTGACAAACCTGGCATTAAATGTAAATCCAAGAGTTGCAATAGTAAAAGTGAAAGTCACTAAGTCACGTCCAACTCTTTGTGACCCCATTGACTATACAGTCCGATGGAATTCTCCAGGCCAGAATACTGGAGTGGGTACCCTTCTCCAGGGGATCTTCCTAACTCAGGGATCAAACCCAGATCTTCTGCCTTGCAGGCACATTCTTTATTAGCTAAGCCACAAGGGAAGCTCAAGAATACTGGATTGGGTAGCCTATCCCTTCTCCAGGAGATCTTCCCAACCCTGGAATTAAACCAAGGTCTCCTGCATTGTGGGCAGATTCTTTACCAACTGAGCTATTAGGGAAGCAATAGATACCACAACTGTGTGGATCACAATAAACTGTGGAAATTTCTTAAAGAGATGGGAATACCAGACCATCTGACCTGTCTCTTGAGAAACCTGTATGCAGGTCAGGAAGCAACAGTTAGAACTGGACATGGAACAACAGACTGGTTCCAAATAGGAAAAGGAGTACATCAAGGCTGTATATTGTCACCCTGCTTATTTAACTTATATTCAGAGTACATCATGAGAAACGCTGGGCTGGAGGAAGCACAAGCTGGAATCAAGACTGCCGGGAGAAATATCAATAACTTCAGATATGGAGATGATACCACTCTTATGGCAGAAAGTGAAGAGGAACTAAAAAGCCTCTTGATGAAAGTGAAAGAGGAGAGTGAAAAAGTTGGCTTAAACCTCAACTTTCAGAAAACTAAGATCATGGCATCTGGTCCCATCACTTCATGGCAAATAGATGGGGAAACAGTGGAAACAGTTCAGACTTTATTTTTGGGTGCTCCAAAATCAGTGCAGATGGTGATTGCAGCCATGAAATTAAAAGATGCTTACTCCTTGGAAGGAAAGTTATGACCAACCTAGATAGCATATTGAAAAGCAGAGACATTAATTTGCCAACAAAGGTCTGTCTAGTCAAGGCTATGGTTTTTGCAGTCGTCATGTATGGATGTGAGAGTTGGACGGTAAAGAAAGCTGAGCGCCGAAGAAATGATGCTTTTGAACTGTGGTGCTGGAGAAGACTCTTGAGAGTCCCTTGGATTGCAAGGAGATCCAACCAGTCCATCCTAAAGGAGATTAGACCTGGGTATTCATTGGAAGGACTGATGTTGAAGCTGAAACTCCAATACTTTGGCCACCTCATGTGAAGAGTTGACTCATTTGAAAAGACCCTAATACTGGGAAGGATTGGGGGCAGGAGGAGAAGGGGACGACAGAGGATGAGATGGCTGGATGGCATCACCGACTCAACGCACATGGGTTTGGGTAGACTCCGGGAGTTGGTGATGGACAGGGAGGCCTGGTGTGCTGTGATTCTTGGGGTCGCAAAGAGTCAGACACGACTGAGTGACTGAACTGAACTGAACTGAGATACTACAAAGCATTTTTTAGTAGTCAGATTTGTTTCTATATAGATCAGAATGTTATAGAAATCACCTGTCCCAAAAGATTTTTCATGTAATTGAATTTATCAAAAGTTAGATGAGCAAACTTGTGTTTTCATGGAAATATGGAACTCGACAGAAAAATGGAAGTTTGGTAGTTTTACTAAGAGATCAAAACACTAGTCAAAAAAGTACTCATTAAATATAATTTGTAGATAAAGTCTAGAGTAAATAAATGTGAATGATTTATTTCTCTTTGAATTTTCAGAATATCAGTTCAAGAAAAGATCTTCCACTGTAAAACATGTATATATTTTAATCAAGGCCTCAAAAAATTTTAAGAATAGCCATACACAGTTGTATAACTAATTTTTAGTAAGCATTATATTATACATTGATATGTTTTCAATTTAAACTCATTTCTTATAGTTAAAAAAAATAACAAATGCACTTTAAAAAGTTCAAGTTGTACATCAATATATAAAACAAAAAGTAAAAGTTTCCTACTACTAGAATTTTAGCCATCAATTGCCAGAGATAATCACTTAGCAATTTTTTGTGTATCCTTCCAGAAATTTTCTACACATGTACAAGGATTCTCTATTAGAAATATCATAAGTACACATATACATGTATAAGTTAGTTATTAGATGACGAAGAACTATTTTGGGTGATATACTAAATAACATGAAACTACTGAAATTTGCAAATTTTTTGTTATGCTACCTTTACTGAATAAAATCCACTTAATTTAAATATATAATATGCACTGTATTGGAAAGTAATAAACTACATTTATTTAATCAATGCCTGTAATTCTTATTTTCCTTTATTCAAAATGGTACTTCTTCACGCTTAGTTTAAATGAGTCAAGTTTGTGGCAGGAGGAAAAAGCAAAAGCAGGAACAAATTTGATGTAGATAGGTGACGCAGAAAGGGGCCCAAAGGGCAAAGGCAAGGCTCACGTTCAATCCAGGCAGTTCCAAAGCATGTGCGCTCTACACTCGACCTCACTGCAAATAAGCGCAGGGCACAGAATTACGGAAGGAATATTTGTGAACTTGGGGGTCTACAAAATTGTCAGCTAGGCACCCCACTCCAGTACTCTTGCCTGGAAAATCCCATGGACGGAGGAGCCTGGTAGGCTTCAGTCCACGAGGTCATGAAAAGTCGGACACGACCGAGCGACTTCACTTTCACTTTTCACTTTCATGCATTGGAGAAGGAAATGGAAACCCACTCCAGCGTTCTTGCCTGGAGAATCCCAGGGACGGCGGAGCCTGGTGGGTTGCCATCTATGGGGTCGCACAGAGTTGGACACCACTGAAGCGACTTAGCAGCAGCAGCAGACAATAAGGCTACATAAAGTAAAGGACTGTGTCAATCTTGCTTATTTCTGAATCCTTAGTGCTGAGGGGATAGATGAATGATGACAGATAAACCTACAAAATGCTGCACTAAGTGAAAGAAAACTATTAGGTAGGGCCTGGAAGTGCCAGAATATACAGTCCAATATCCAATGTGACATGGAATGGGCTATATTTCACTGAGATATTCGTGTATATTTACAAACATTTAACACTTTATATGTTCAAGACACTACACTAGACACCAGAGACAGATAAATTAACCTGATGCTTGATCTGGAGAAACTCATAAGTAGTAAAGAAGAAATATTTTTGAACAAATATCTATAATAAACTAAAATAAAATTATTATTTATACCAAAAATGTATTTAGTCTATACGGAAACTATTTTCTGCTCTTATTTAACTGAAAAGAGAATTCACTGTGGAAAAATTTTTCTTTACAGACATTTTTAAAATATATATTTTATGTGTATATTATAAATACAGATCATGATGGTATGGCTTCTACCTTAAGGTTTAAGATAGTTGTTCCAGTTCCTGCCAACATAACTGCACTCCAGCTATCAGGAAAAGTAAAAGGGGAGGTGAAAGTCACATCCTTTCCTCCTCGTGACATGGCCTAGAAATTGCTCCTATCACTTGCACTCATATCCTATTGCTAAAAGCTAGTCACATGGCCCCTTGCAGCTGCAAGGAAGTCTAGAATACACAATCTTTGGCAAGGTGACTGTGTGCCCTGCTAAACTCTGGGGTTCTGTTACCAAAGAAGAATGAAACAATGAATATTGGTGGACAACTAGAAATTTCTGCTACAAGCCATTTTTGAAACAGGTAAGCTGTCAATACGTATATTCAAAGATATAAGCCTTCATGAACATTGTAACCTATCCCTCTATATGGAGGAGAGAATAAATTATATAACTCGGCTTATATTAACAAATATTAATATTATTCCATATATGTTGACATAAAGGTTTGAGATCACAACAAACTCTTCAGCACAGAAGGGTTGTCAAATCTGAGGGATTTGTTGAAGAAACAGGAAGGGAGGAAAGGGCAAATTATAGGGCTAAATACCCAAAGGTAACAGAATAACAGAATAACCATCTTAGCCCTCCTCAGAGAGCAACAACCAGGATCCCTAAGTGTAGATGTGTGGGTTGTACACTAAACAACTCTAGGGGGCACCACTCCTAGTCATCATAATGATTATCCAACAGATGGTAGTAAAAGTTCTTGAGGGAGGAGATGCCTTTTCCCACATGCGTAAAAGTGTCCATTGGACTAGCTACAGTACTGGCAATTGCATGCCCTCTGATGCTACTGAAGGGTATCAGTATGGGATACAGATACCCTTATACAGAAGGGATGTATGTGGCACTTTAAAATCCTTGATTACTCTTTTAAAAATATTTCTAGGAGTATTAGGGTAACTGTCCTTTATGTTCCCTAAAATGCAGAAACTCAGAGTATAAACACATGAAGAGATACTCAATATCACTAACTAGTAGGAGAAACAAAATAAAACTGTAATGAGATACCATTTCACAGCTACTAGGATGGCTATACACAAAAAGACCAATAATAGTAAGTGTTGATGACAATATGGAGAAATTGGAACCCTCATACACTGTTGGTGGGAACATAAAATGGTATATAACCAAGAGATATGAATACATATGTCCACACACAAAAATCCATACATGAGCATTCATAGCAATATCATTCATAGTAGCCAAAAGGTGGAAAAAACCCAAACGTCTATCAGCTAATGAATGAATAAAGTGTGCTATATCCATACAGTGCAATATTATTTGGCAGTAAAAAGGAATGAAGTACAGATACATGTAATAACATGGATAAAACTGGAAAGTATTATGCTAAATGAAAAAATCAGTCAAAACACCACATATTAAATGCTTCCATTTATATGAAATGTCCAAAATAGGTGAAACTATAAAGACAGAAAATAGATTAATGGTTGCCTAGAAGTGGGAGATGAAAAGACGGAAGTTGGTAAGAGGAAATTGGGAGTGACCACTACTGAGTACAGGCCTTTCTTTCTTGGGGTGATGATAATGTTCTAAAATTGACTGCAGTGACTAGAAACCACTGAATCGTACCCTAAATGGATGAATTGTGTGGTATGTGAATTATATCTCAATATAAAGCTGTTTAATAAACTAAAAAGAAAAAAAATCAGACCATATATAGGGAAAGTTTTTAACTCTCATCATTGAAGACAGAAAGGTTGGAAGAAGTAAGACAATTTGTATTTTCCCCAGGAGTATCAGTCATCCTTTCCTCGTTCCAGCAGGAACCAGACAATCTGGACAAATAATCACCTAGATCTGTAAACTGCCAACTACTAGAGAGAAAGTAACTGTGTGTGCTCAGTCACCACGTCGTGTCTGACTTTGCAACCCTATGGACTGTGGCATGCCAGGCTCTTCTGTCCATGGGTTTCTCCAGGCAAGAATATTGGAGTGGGTTGCCATGCACTCCTCCAGGGGATCTTCCCAATCCAGGGATCAAACTCACATCTCCTGCATTGCAGGAGGATTCTTTTACCACTGTCAGAGAGAAAGTAATAGGTTTTCCAAAGCATAAATGACAATGAATAGTGGATAAAAATATTTTATAATTATTCATTTTTATTAAATAACCTTGCATAAAATGCCAAAATTTCATCTAAAATATATATTCTTTTTTTTCTTTCTTTCTTTATTTTTTTTTCTAATTTTATTTTATTTTTAAACTTTACATAATTGTATTAGTTTTGCCAAATATCAAAATGAATCCGCCACAGGTATACATGTGTTCCCCATCCTGAACCCTCCTCCCTCCTCCCTCCCCATACCATCCCCCTGGGCCGTCCCAGTGCACCAGCCCCAAGCATCCAGCATTGTGCATCGAACCTGGACTGGCAACTCGTTTCCCACACGATATTTACATGTTTCATTGCCATTCTCCCAAATCTTCCCACCCTCTCCCTCTCCCACAGAGTCCATAAGACTGTTCTATACGTCAGTGTCTCTTTTGCTGTCTCGTACACCGGGTTATTGTTACCATCTTTCTAAATTCCATATATATGCGTTAGTATACTGTATTTGTTTTTCCTTCTGGCTTACTTCACTCTGTATAATAGGCTCCAGTTTCATCCACCTCATTAGAACTGATTCAAATGTATTCTTTTTAATGGCTGAGTAATACTCCATTGTGTATATGTACCACTGCTTTCTTATCCATTCATCTGCTGATGGACATCTAGGTTGCTTCCATGTCTTGGCTATTATAAACAGTGCTGCGATGAACATTGGGGTACACGTGTCTCTTTCCCTTCTGGTTTCCTCAGTGTGTATGCCCAGCAGTGGGGTTGCTGGATCATAAGGCAGTTCTATTTCCAGTTTTTAAAGGAATCTCCACACTGTTCTCCATAGTGGCTGTACCAGTTCGCATTCCCACCAACAGTGTAAGAGGGTTCCCTTTTCTCCACACCCTCTCCAGCATTTATTATTTGTAGACTTTTGGATCGCAGCCATTCTGACTGGTGTGAAATGGTACCTCATAGTGGTTTTGATTTGCATTTCTCTGATAATGAGTGATGTTGAGCATCTTTTCATCTGTTTGTTAGCCATCTGTATGTCTTCTTTGGAGAAATGTCTATTTAGTTCTTTGGCCCATTTTTTGATTGGGTCGTTTATTTTTCTGGAGTTGAGCTGTAGGAGTTGCTTGTATATTTTTGAGATTAGTTGTTTGTCGGTTGCTTCATTTGCTATTATTTTCTCCCATTCTGAAGGCTGTCTTTCCACCTTGCTAATAGTTTCCTTTGATGTGCAGAAGCTTTTAAGGTTAATTAGGTCCCATTTGTTTATTTTTGCTTTTATTTCCAATATTCTGGGAGGTGGGTCATAGAGGATCCTGCTGTGATGTATGTCGGAGAGTGTTTTGCCTATGTTCTCCTCTAGGAGTTTTATAGTTTCTGGTCTTACGTTTAGATCTTTAATCCATTTTGAGTTTATTTTTGTGTATGGTGTTAGAAAGTGGTCCAGTTTCATTCTTTTACAAGTGGTTGACCAGATTTCCCAGCACCACTTGTTAAAGAGATTGTCTTTAATCCATTGTATATTCTTGCCTCCTTTGTCAAAGATAAGGTGTCCATCTGGAGGAATCAACCTACCTGACTTCAGGCTCTACTACAAAGCCACAGTTATCAAGACAGTATGGTACTGGCACAAAGACAGAAATATTGATCAATGGAATAAAATAGAAAGCCCAGAGATAAATCCACGCACATAAAACATATATTCTTAACAGGAATGATATCATCCCTAAGCGAGGAGCGGGGATTGATTCTTGAAATATATGTTTAAAGTATAGATAATATATATGTTACATAAATAGATATAGTGTATAGCATTAAAATTTCATGGGGAAGATGATTAGGGAAAAAATTGTCTAAAAAGAGTCCTTGGGAACATGATTTTCTAATTCCTCATTCATATAAAAAATGAGCTCTTACTGTGTTAATTAAACTATTAAAAGATAGAAATTTTGGCTCCAGAGCTCATTCATTCCTCTTGAAAGGCTCAGGGTAACCAGAAGCCCCAGATTTTCTGCCTAAGATATTGGCTTTTGTTGCCCAAACCACATATCAAGTTTTCTTGTCTCATGCTGAGAATTTACGTCTTAAAACCAAATGATACATCATGTCAGAAAACTAAAGAAGAGGCAAAAAAGATTTATCCCTTCTCAAATTTTCTCCTCTACTCCCACTCCTACCCCCGAAATATAATCTTTGATATAAAGGATTAAAAGGTGATTTTTCCTAATTGACTTTAGCTACCATCTTCATTTCTACCCCATCTCCCCACCATCACCCATCCACCTCATATACAAGACTTGCAGGGCAGACCCCATCTGAAGTCAAGCAACCGCACAGCCTCTTCTCACTTAACTTCTCTTTCCCCTTCTCCATAACATAACCTTTCTTTTCAGGGCCCTCCCCTATCTGTTCTATCCCTTTTCAAAACTAAAATGGATCTGCTTTAAATTTTCAACTGAACTTGACTCAGAGTACACTCCTAGAAAAATTCTTGTACATTAACTGCAGAATAAAAAGCTTTGATTCCTAGTAAAGAAATTTCAGACATTAGAGAGAATGTAGAGATGATACCTCCTTCATTCCTTGGAGGTGGAAGAAAGGTAGGACACAGATCAGAGAAGGGTATTCAGCCTCTGCCTTCTGATCAGTATGTCCTGAGATTCTTTCTTCCTCACACTCCTAGAAGGTCACCTCCAGCTGCAGCTTCATTCATTACGCTCAGTTAGGATAGGAATGGCGAAGCACAGCAGTGGCTTGGATGGTCTGCTACTGCAGCCCTGGGGCTTAGAGCTTGGCCTGAATGTAGGAGCACCATGACCCACTTGCCTCCTGCCCAGCCCATCTACCTCACAATTCTCCCAACACTCCCAAATGTTTCTGCTTCATTTCAGAACCACCACTTGTGGCCTGGGTCTCTTTCTTCCCTCAGCATCAACTGAGATGTTGTCAATTGGCTATTTGCCTTCCCCATCTCTGTTCATTTCCAAGGCAACCCATTCACTATCACGGTAATCCAAGTCTATGCCCCAACCAGTAATGCTGAAGAAGCTGAAGTTGAACAGTTCTATGAAAACCTACAATATCTTTTTGGAACTAACATCCAAAAAAGATGCCCTTTTCATTACAGGGGACTGGAATGCAAAAGTAGGAAGTCAAGAAACTCCTGGAGTAACAGGCAAATTTGGCCTTGGAATATGGAATGAAACAGGGCAAAGGCTAATAGAGTTTTGCCAAGAGAACGCACTAGTCACAGTAAACACCCTCTTCCAACAACACAGGAGAAGACTCTACACATAGACATCACCAGATGGTCAACACCAAAATCAGATTGATTATATTCTTTGCAGCCAAAGATGGAGAAGCTCTATACAGTCAGCAAAAACAAGACCAGGAGCTGACTGTGGCTCAGATCATGAACTCCTTATTGCCAAATTCAGACTTAAACTGAAGAAAGTAGGGAAAACCACTAGACCATTCAGGTATGACCTAAATTAAATCCCTTATGATTATACAGTGGAAGTGAGAAATAGATTTAAGGGACTAGATGTGATAGACAGAGTGCCTGATGAACTATGGACGGAGGTCCGTGACATTGTACAGGAGACAGGGATCAAGACCATCCCCATGGAAAAGAAAAGCAAAAAAGCAAAATGGCTGTCTGGGGAGGCCTTACAAATAGCAGTTAAAAGAAGAGAAGCAAAAAGCAAAGGAGAAAAGGAAAGATATAAGCATCTGAATGCAGGCTTCCAAAGAATAGCAAGGAGAGATAAGAAAGCCTTCCTCAGTGATCAATGCAAAGAAATAGAGGAAAACAACGGAATGGGAAAGACTAGAGATCTCTTCAAGAAAATTAGAGATACCAAGGGAACATTTCATGCAAAGATGGGCTCGATAAAGGACAGAAATGGTATGGACCTAACAGAAGCAGAAGATATTAAGAAGAGGTGGCAAGAATACACAGGAGAACTGTACTAAAAAGATCTTCACGACCAAGATAATCACGATGGTGTGATCACTCATCTACAGCCAGACATCCTGGAAGTGAAGTCAAGTGGGCCTTAGAAAGCATCACTACAAACAAAGCTAGTGGAGGTGATGGCATTCCAGTTGAGCTATTTCAAATCCTGAAAGATGATGCTGTGAAAGTCCTGCACTCAATATGCCAGGAAATTTGGAAAACTCAGCAGTAGCCACAGGACTGGAAAAGGTCAGTTTTCATTCCAATCCCAAAGAAAGGCAATGCCAAAGAATGCTCAAACTACCACACAATTGCACTCATCTCACACACTAGTAAAGTAATGCTCAAAATTCTCCAAGCCAGGCTTCAGCAATACGTGAACCGTGAACTTCTAGATGTTCAAGCTCGTTTTAGAAAAGGCAGAGGAACCAGAAATCAAATTGCCAACATCTGCTGGGTCATCGAAAAAGCAAGAGAGTTCCAGAAAATCATCTATTTCTGCTTTATTGACTATGCCAAAGCCTTTGACTGTGTGGATCACAATACACTGTGGAAAATTCTGAAGGAGATGGGAATATCAGACCACCCGACCTGCCTCTTGAGAAACCTATATGCAGGTCGGGAAGCAACAGTTAGAACTGGACATGGAACAACAGACTGCTTCCAAATAGGAGAAGGAATATGTCAAGGCTGTATATTGTCACCCTGCTTATTTAACTTATATGCAGAGTACATCATGAGAAATGCTGGGCTGGAAGAAGCACAAGCAGGAATCAAGATTGCCAGGAGAAATATCAATAACCTCAGATATGCAGATGACACCACCCTTATGGCAGAAAGTGAAGAGGAACTAAAAAGCCTCTTGATGAAAGTGAAAGAGGAGAGTGAAAAAGTTGGCTTAAACCTCAACTTTCAGAAAACTAAGATCATGGCACCTGGTCCCATCAGTTCATGGGAAATAGATGGGGAAACAGTGGAAACAGTGTCAGACTTTCTTTTTGGGGGCTCCAAAATCACTGCAGATGGTGATTGCAGCCATGAAATTAAAAGATGCTTACTCCTTGGAAGGAAAGTTATGACCAACCTAGATAGCATATTGAAAAGCAGAGACATTACTTTGCCAACAAAGGTCCGTCTAGTCAAGGCTATGGTTTTTCCAGTGGTCATGTATGGATGTGAGAGTTGGACTGTGAAGAGAGCTGAGTGCCAAAGAATTGATGCTTTTGAACTGTGGTGTTGGAGAAGACTCTTGCGAGTCCCTTGGACTGCAAGGAGATCCAACCAGTCCATCCTAAAGGAGACCAGTCCTGAGTGTTCATTGGAAGGACCGATGCTAAAGCTGAAACTCCAATACTTTGGCCACCTCATGCAAAGAGTTGACTCATTGGAAAAGACCCCGATGCTAGGAAGGATTGGGGATAGGAGGAGAAGGGGATGACAGAGGATGAGATGGCTGGATGGCATCACCGTCTCAATGGACATGAATTTGAGTGAACTCCAGGAGTTGGTGATGGACAGGGAGGCCTGGCGTGCTGCGATTCATGGGGTCGCAAAGAGTCAGACACGACTGAGCGACTGAACTGAACTGCAGCAAACAAGTCACCTGAGAAGATTCTCAATCCTGAGTAATAATACAATCAACATAAACACCCATAATCCAAAGCATTCTTTTTTAGGGCATAAGAAATATTTTCTTCCAGTTTTCAATTAAAGCCTTGTTAGGTTTTGAATCAAATGTTGGCCCTTAAAACCAATCCATTTCTTTTCCCAGTAGAATTGAACTGTTCCTATCTGCTCTTTACAAAGTTGATTTTGAATAGTGAACATTTAAATGAAAATAAGAAACTACCTTTTATATGTAATAATCTGAAATTTTACACCAGAACGACTTTATCTAATGGCTTTGAAATATAAGAAAAGCAAAAAGGAACTTGAAAAATTTCCCCCAAAACAGCTTTCCCAGTTTCGTTTTACTCAGTTATATGCTTTAAATGAAATTATTCCAGGGTGTAAAATATTAAGCAAAACATACAGGCAGTTTGGAGCAAGAAAATAGGACCAAGCTGAGATCTTTAATTTGCATGTAGAACTATGCAATTATTTTTATGACCTACTTTCATGCATTTTTAATATGATATAAAATAAACTCTACTGTCACAACTTCCCATTCTTTCTCCAATCTTGCAGCATAGCTGGTGGGCTCCAAGAAAAAAAGAGCTCTGTTCTAATCAACTGGCTAAACAATTCATTTCCTAATCTTTAGCCTCCTAGTTTAATTCATGGCAGAACCAGCTTCCCTCTTGAGTCTTCTTACCTCAGGCAATGTTTATGTAGCAAATATACATATTGTGCCTACTGTGTACCACCAAAAATATTCTGGAAATAACTCCAGAAAGAATGAAGGGAAGGAGCCAAAGCAAAAACAACACCCAGTTGTGGATGTGACTGGTGATAGAAGCAAGGTCCGATGCTGTAAAGAGCAATATTGCATAGGAACCTGGAATGTTAGGTCCCTGAGTCAAGGCAAATTGGAAGTGGTCAAACAGGAGATGGCAAGAGTGAACATCGACATTCTAGGAATCAGCAAACTAAAATGGACTGGAATGGGTGAATTTCACTCAGATGACCATTATATCTACTACTGTGGGCAGGAATCCCTTAGAAGAAATGGAGTAGCCATCATGGTCAACAAAAGAGTCCGAAATGCAGTACTTGGATGCAATCTCAAAAACGTCAGAATGCAGCTCAACTCCAGAAAAATAAATGACCCAATCAAAAAATGGGCCAAAGAACTAAATAGACATTTCTCCAAAGGGCTATACATACATACAGAGGGCTAACAAACACATGAAAAGATGCTCAACATCACTCATTATCAGAGAAATGCAAATCAAAACCACTATGAGGTACCATTTCACGCCAGTCAGAATGGCTGTGATCCAAAAGTCTACAAGCAATAAATGCTGGAGAGGGTGTGGAGAAAAGGGAACCCTCTTACACTGTTGGTGGGAATGCAAACTAGTACAGCCACTATGGAGAACAGTGTGGAGATTCCTTAAAAAACTGGAAATAGAACTGCCTTATGATCCAGCAATCCCACTGCTGGGCATACACACTGAGGAAACCAGAAGGGAAAGAGACACGTGTACCCCAATGTTCATCACAGCAATATTTATAATAGCCAGGACATGGAAGCAACCTAGATGCCCATCAGCAGATGAATGGATAAAGAAAGCAGTGGTACATATACACAATGGAGTATTACTCAGCCATTAAAAAGAAAACATTTGAATCAGTTCTAATGAGGTGGATGAAACTGGAGCCTATTATACAGAGTGAAGTAAGCCAGAAGGAAAAACACCAATACAGTATAATAACACATATATATGGAATTTAGAAAGATGGTAACAATAACCCTGTGTACGAGACAGCAAAAGAGACACTGATGTATAGAACAGTCTTATGGACTCTATGGGAGAGGGAGAGGGTGGGAAGATTTGGGAGAATGGCATTGAAATATGTAAAATATCATGTATGAAACGAGATGCAAGTCCAGGTTCGATGCACGATACTGGATGCTTGGGGCTAGTGCACTGGGACGACCCAGAGGGATGGTATGGGGAGGGAGGAGGGAGGAGGGTTCAGGATGGGGAACACATGTATACCTGTGGTGGATTCATTATGATATTTGGCAAAACTAATACAATTATGTAAAGTTTAAAAAAAATTAAAAAAAAAAAAAACGACAGAATGATCTCTATTCATTTTCAAGGCAAACCATTCAATATCACGGTAATCCAAGTCTATGCCCCAACCAGTAACGCTGAAGAAGCTGAAATTGAACGGTTCTATGAAGACCTACAAGACCTTTTAGAACTAACACCCCAAAGAGATGTCCTTTTCATTACAGGGGACTGGAATGCAAAAGTAGGAAGTCAAGAAACTCCTGGAGTAACAGGCAAATTTGGCCTTGGAATATGGAATGAAGCAGGGCAAAGACTAATAGAGTTTTGCCAAGAGAATGCACTAGTCATAGTAAACACCCTCTTCCAACAATACAAGAGAAGACACTACACATAGACATCACCAGATGGTCAACACCAAAATCAGATTGATTATATTCTTTGCAGCCAAAGATGGAGAAGCTCTATACAGTCAGCAAAAACAAGACCAGGAGCTGACTGTGGCTCAGATCATGAACTCCTTATTGCCAAATTCAGACTTAAACTGAAGAAAGTAGGGAAAACCACTAGACCATTCAGGTATGACCTAAATTAAATCCCTTATGATTATACAGTGGAAATGAGAAATAGATTTAAGGGACTAGATGTGATAGACAGAGTGCCTGATGAACTATGGACGGAGGTCCGTGACATTGTACAGGAGACAGGGATCAAGACCATCCCCATGGAAAAGAAAAGCAAAAAAGCAAAATGGCTGTCTGGGGAGGCCTTACAAATAGCAGTTAAAAGAAGAGAAGCAAAAAGCAAAGGAGAAAAGGAAAGATATAAGCATCTGAATGCAGGCTTCCAAAGAATAGCAAGGAGAGATAAGAAAGCCTTCCTCAGTGATCAATGCAAAGAAATAGAGGAAAACAACGGAATGGGAAAGACTAGAGATCTCTTCAAGAAAATTAGAGATACCAAGGGAACATTTCATGCAAAGATGGGCTCGATAAAGGACAGAAATGGTATGGACCTAACAGAAGCAGAAGATATTAAGAAGAGGTGGCAAGAATACACAGGAGAACTGTACTAAAAAGATCTTCACGACCAAGATAATCACGATGGTGTGATCACTCATCTACAGCCAGACATCCTGGAAGTGAAGTCAAGTGGGCCTTAGAAAGCATCACTACAAACAAAGCTAGTGGAGGTGATGGCATTCCAGTTGAGCTATTTCAAATCCTGAAAGATGATGCTGTGAAAGTGCTGCACTCAATATGCCAGCAAATTTGGAAAACTCAGCAGTGGCCACAGGACTGGAAAAGGTCAGTTTTCATTCCAATCCCAAAGAAAGGCAATGCCAAAGAATGCTCAAACTACCACACAATTGCACTCATCTCACACGCTAGTAAAGTAATGCTTAAAATTCTCCAAGCCAGGCTTCAGCAATACGTGAACCGTGAACTTCCAGATGTTCAAGCTCGTTTTAGAAAAGGCAGAGGAACCAGAAATCAAATTGCCAACATCTGCTGGATCATGGAAAAAGCAAGAGAGTTCCAGAAAATCATCTATTTCTGCTTTATTGACTATGCCAAAGCCTTTGACTGTGTGGATCACAATACACTGTGGAAAATTCTGAAAGAGATGGGAATATCGGACCACCTGATCTGCCTCTTGAGAAACCTATATGCAGGTCAGGAAGCAACAGTTAGAACTGGACATGGAACAACAGACTGGTTCCAAATAGGAAAAGGAGTATGTCAAGGCTGTATATTGTCACCCTGCTTATTTAACTTATATGCAGAGTACATCATGAGAAACACTGGGCTGGAAAAAGCACAAGCTGGAATCAAGGTTGCCAGGAGAAATATCAATAACCTCAGATATGCAGATGACACCACCCTTATGGCAGAAAGTGAAGAGGAACTAAAAAGCCTCTTGATGAAAGTGAAAGAGGAGAGTGAAAAAGTTGGCTTAAACCTCAACTTTCAGAAAACTAAGATCATGGCACCTGGTCCCATCAGTTCATGGGAAATAGATGGGGAAACAGTGGAAACAGTGTCAGACTTTCTTTTTGGGGCTCCAAAATCACTGCAGATGGTGATTGCAGCCATGAAATTAAAAGATGCTTACTCCTTGGAAGGAAAGTTATGACCAACCTAGATAGCATATTGAAAAGCAGAGACATTACTTTGCCAACAAAGGTCCGTCTAGTCAAGGCTATGGTTTTTCCAGTGGTCATGTATAGACGTGAGAGTTGGACTGTGAAGAAGGTTAAGCAGCAAAGAGTGATGCTTTTGAACTGTGGTGTTGGAGAAGACTCTTGCGAGTCCCTTGGACTGCAAGGAGATCCAACCAGTGCATCCTAAAGGAGACCAGTCCTGAGTGTTCATTGGAAGGACTGATGCTGAGGCTGAAACTCCAATACTTTGGCCACCTCATGCATAGGGTTGACTCATTGGAAAAGACCCTGATGCTGGGAAGGATTGGGGGCAGGAGGAGAAGGGGACGATAGAGAATGAGATGGCTGGATGGCATCGCCGACTCGATGCACATGAGTCTGGGTGAACTCCGGGAGCTGGTGATGGACAGGGAGGCCTGGCATGCTGTGATTAACGCGGTCACAAAGATTCGGACACGGCTGAGTGACTAAACTGAACTAAAGTGTGTACCACGCCTCACTGATACACACCATGGCTATTCATTTAACCCATAAAAGAATGTTTCCATTATCCTGAGACTCTTATTTGAAACCTCTGTTTGTTTGTTTTTTAAATCCACAATGACTACAATTAAGAATTCTTGCTTGGTAAAGTTTGACAGTGATCGTGATCCTCTATGGAATTAGCACCTTTGGGTGAGCCTCTGTATCACCCAAACGTTGGCTCTGAACCCTCATCATCTAAGAATCTGGTTAGCAGTTGTCACTCATGAGCCTGAATGTAAACTACAGAGGAGATGAAACCTATTGGTGAGGAACAAGCATGACAGTTGTGAGGGTCCCCAGTATTTTGTAAAGGACTCCAGGGATCTTGTCTGAGAAACTAACCACACAGCTTCTAGAGTCAACACAACAGGGTATTCCAAACAAAAATAACCCTCTCTTGCCTTTTATTTTTTGTGAGATATATATAATTTGTAAATTTTCAGGACTGTTTATATGAATACTGATGCACTGAGTAAATAGTCTCATTATTTTATACGTACCCTTTCACAACAAGCCCTCCAAAGCTATTTGAACATTTAGGTCATTTTCAGCCTGAACAACTGAATATCAGTATCTCCCCCAATTTTGACAAAACCTTGTTATTTTCACAGACGCTTCCTCTTTTTATTTTTATTAGTCTAAAAGTATACACATATTTACCATTCACATAAAACAACAAAAAAAATTCCAACAGAGGCCATTTGTCCTGGATCACTCATCATAATTATGTATAAAATTTCTAATATACTCACCGTTATTTTTTTTCTAGAGGCATTCTTAATATTTTTCTGTTTCTCATAAGAATGCTCTAATCCTAGCTGAGAATCACTGTCTTCACCAAGGAGATCATCATTAGGCTGAAAATGGAAGTTGTCAATTTACTACCAACAGAATGGGAGAGACAGTGGCCCTGGCCATTGGTGCTCTGCAAGTGCTAAGGTTACATAACACAGAGGAGTCTGAAATGATGGCAGGAAAGAAGCAGAGCACCTGGTAAACCCTGCAACCATTCATAATTTGTATTGCTGAAAAAACCTTGTCTTCCTACAGGCGCGTTTTTTGTTTTTTGGCTATAAAATGTACTTACCCTAACGAATAGAGGCGGCACTGCTTATTGCGGATTTGATGAACTAAGCCAAACCTGTCATCAAGACAGACCGGCCAGGGCTTTTTTGTAGGGCTGGAGTCAGTAGCCAGACTGTCTGTGCTCATGTGATCACACTCAATCTGTAAGGATTGGAAATCAATGTGAATAATTTAAAGTACTGGATGATAGATGGCAGGTAGAGACTTACTGCTTTCCTGGTCACTGAAAACCATAACGGGAGAGTTATATCCTTCTCCACTGATAACCACGCCCCCTCCCCAGGGAATCACAGGATTGCTGTAAAATGTTTGGAGGAATTTCAAATACTAGATTATAGGTAACCTCATGGAGATTAGAGGGAGGTTTGAAGGGAAGTTAAGAACTGCTATTAAAAAAAAAAAACAAAAAAACTACTATAGCCTTTTGCACAGAGTATACAGAGGACAACAAATCAGGAGCAAGGATGGCAGAGAGAAGAAGCCAGGAAAGGCTCTACAGGGGTGTGTTAGTCTTGGAGGAGGAACAGAAGTTGAATAAGAGGCTGAGACCAAGAAGCATTCCAGACGTGGAGAACAGTGCTCCCAAACCACAGAGGTCTGTTACTCACAGCATTCCTATTAGAAGTTGTGAGATATGGCTGAGGGCATGGATCTTAGAAGAACACAAGATTATTTACTCCTTAGACAAGGTTAGGCCAACATGTTCCAAAAAGGTAGCATGTGTTAATCAAGGTAAACAACTGATCAGAGGTCAAGTGAGAACAATACAAGCCCTGACTAACAAGATAGTACTGTCTGTGATACAGGTCCAATAAGCTTCCTCCTGCGGGGATGGGCTCCTGAGAAGGCAATGGCACCCCACTCCAGTACTCTTGCCTGGAAAATCCCATGGACGGAGGAACCTGGTAGGCTGCAGTCCATGAGGTCACTAAGAGTCGGACGCGACTGAGCGACTTTACTTCGACTTTTCACTTTCATGCATTGGAGAAGGAAATGGCAACCCACTCCAGTATTCTTGCCTGGAGAATCCCAGGGACAGGGGAGCCTGGTGGGCTGCTGTCTATGGGGTCGCATAGAGTCGGACACGACTGAAGCGACTTAGCAGCAGCAGCAGCAGCAGCAGGGATGGGCAAGAGCCCCAGATGGGAAGGAGGCTCTTCTTGATCTAGCCAAAGCACCTCTCTTAACTCATCCATCAAAATTAGATAAGAAAACCAAAGGGAACATGTATCTAAGTCAAGCAGAAGGAAGCCAGTTTCTAATTTCAAATGCACACTAAGTAAATATACTTCACAAGGAATTCTGCCTTGTGTTTGAGCCTGGCACAGTATGCACGGCTGAGGCTGTTGGAACGAAAGAAAACAAGTTCTGTGGCCAAGGTATTTATCATACTGAACAACAGTGTTTCCCTCTAATGCCTCAAAACTCTCATAGTCATCATGATGCCCCATGAATCATGCAGTTCTTGCTGTCACATCGCAGACAACAGACCACTCCAGAGGCAAAGGATGTTTTGAGTTTCGTTGCTTTAACTCATTGGAAAACATAATGGTAAATGATTTCTTTCTTAAGAAGGTATTCTAGGCTTGCTAAATTCTTTAATTTATTTTCCAAAATGTTAATCTGAAAACAGCATATTATGTGGAGCCAGTGTCTCCCTTACTTTTGCTGTAATCTAGGGTTGGCCTGGAGAAGGCAATGGCACCCCACTCCAGTACTCTTGCCTGGAAAATCCCGTGGATGGAGAAGCCTGGTGGGCTGCAGTCCATGGGGTCGCTAAGAGTGGGACACAACTGAGCGACTTCACTTTCACTTTTCACTTTCATGCATTGGAGAAGGAAATGGCAACCCACTCCGGTGTTCTTGCCTGGAGAATCCCAGGGACAGGATCCTGGTGGGCTGCCGTCTATGGGGTCGCACCGAGTCGGACACGACTGAAGCGATGCAGCAGCAGCAGCAGGGCTGACCTGGCAAAATCATCCTAGCACTATCAATGACTGAGAGAGCGCTTCTTGCTAGAATTTGGAGCTTTTATAGGAAAGTTTAACAAGTGAAATCCTAATATTTATTTGTACTTTTCTTTTGATGAAACAAAAATTCAAATTTTAAGGCAATAAAAATTTCAACATAAAGTTTTATGATCCACCACTCACCTTGTATGTGCAGACATCTTTGGTGAACTTTATGTACAATGCCAATATATCATTTTCCTTAAAGAAGCAACTGGTGCAGAATAGACTGGGTCAAGTAACCTGGGGAGATTCTGGGCCTCAATGAAGTTCTTAGCTTAAATACGTCTGTAGGACTTTATTGATGTTACTAGCTTTATTACTTGTATTCTATTTTACAAGATTATTATTTCTTGTACTAATAAATGTGTGACTGAGCCTCCAAAAAAAGTAATGATGATTAGGCAACTTAAAACTTTTGACAAAATATATAGTCCTATAAGATCAAAGATTATAATAGTGTAACTCTAGATAAAACAAGAAGTAAGCTTTCCTAGACCATAATGGACTAGTAAGACACATGGTCCGGAGGTTGATGGCCAAGTCCAGTAATAGCACACTGAGTAGGCTAACAATGAAATCCTTGACTGACTTGGGACTAAGCATTCCTAGTACCTTGGGACAAGCTTGCCATGAAATGCCTCCAAAACCTTGGTCAAAATTAAGACCAAAAGGGAAGGGACTGTAAAATAAAGAATGTTATTCATTATATAGTTCTACAAGAATCAAGTTATTTGCCACTGCAGTCACTGACCTACAAAACACCCTGAAAGGAATTCAGAGCAAAAATCAGAATGAGACATTCTGTGCTCTGGAAAAACTGGCAGAATAGGCCTTCAGATAGTTAGATATTTTCAGGGGAAAATGTTTGGATCCAGTTTCCTATATCTTCCCATACTACGAAAAGCACTAGAACCATTAACTAAAATATATGTGTTTTTCACTATTAATAGTAACTTTCTGCCAAGATGTGTGCTTGCAACAGGCACATGCCCTGTTGTCAAAATCATATATCTACCAACCTCCCCACTCAGAACAGTCCTCAGAAGCTGAGAGACCATCTCCAAGCTTATAATTCTGAGTTTGGCTTATAAAATTTTCAATTTCTTCCTCAGACTGACTATTGACTAATTTTTGTCAACATCCTCAACCCAGTTTTTTTCTACTTCTCAATCTGCAATCACTGTTCAAAGGAAAAATAATAATAGAAAATGGAATTGAATCTTCTCCCAAGCAACTAGTAGAGAGCACATTTATTAACTGGATCTGTCAACATGTCAATTTTTAGAATTCATTTCTTACTATTCTCCCACAAATAAATGGAAAGTATGCCACTGCCTTCCACTTCTTGTCCCTACCCACCCATCCAAAGGAGAGGGTGCTAATCTAATAGTCAAAACTCAGTGTTCATCAAGCTTGTTCTTACTAGTAGGTATGTTGTGATGCCTTAAAACTTCTTTGGCACTCGGTTCCATGCCCAACCTCCTGCAGTCAGTCAGTTAGACCCAGGGCAGTTTGGTGAGTCCCAAAGGCATGCCTGGATCTCCTAAGCCTGAACCATTTATTCTAAGGCAGCCTCCTGGGGTATCTTTATTAAAGTGGTATGATGATCCCATTTGCTATTGTTTCTTTTTATGTACCCTCCCTGCTGCTGCTGCTAAGTCGCTTCAGTTGTGTCCGACTCTGTGCGACCCCAGAGACGGCAGCCCACCAGGCTCCCCCGTCCCTGGGATTCTCCAGGCAAGAACACTGGAGTGGGTTGCCATTTCCTTCTCCAATGCATGAAAGTGAAAAGTGAAAGTGAAGTCACTCAGTCGTGTGCGACTCCTAGCAACCCCATGGACTGCAGCCTACCAGGCTCCTCCATCCATGGGATTTTCCAGGCAAGAGTACTGGAGCGGGTTGCCATTGCCTTCTCTGACCCTCCCTGAGAACCTCCAAAAGACAGGGATGTCAACAGCTGCTTGTTCATCATATCCTCCCAATACCGTTTACACCTAACTCTAGCCTCTCTTAATCTTCTAGATTAAGAAGAGATGGCAAGAAAACACAGAAGAACTATACAAGAAAGGTCTTAATGACTCAGATAACCACAATGTTGCAATAACTTGCCTAGAGTCAGACATCCTGGAATGTGAAGTCAAATGGGCCTTAGGAAGCATTACTATGAACAAAGCTAGTGGAGGTGATGAAATTCCAACTGAGCTATTTCAAATCTTAAAAGATAATGCTCTTAGAGTGCTGCACTCAATATGCCAGCAAATTTGGAAAACTCAGCAGTGGCCACAGGACTGGAAAAGGTCAGTTTTCATTTCAATCCCAAAGAAGGGCAATACCAAAGACTGTTCAAACTACCATACAATTGAGTTCATTTCACATGCTATCGAGGTAATGCTCAAAATCCTTCAAGCAAAGCTTCAGCAGTATGTGAACCAAGAACTTCCCAATGTACAAACTGGGTTTCAATGAGACAGAGGAACCAGAAATCAAATTGCCAAAATTTGTTGGATCATGGAGAAAGCAAAGGAGTTTCAGAAAATCATCTACTTCTCTTTCATTGACTACACTAAAGCCTTAGACTGTGTGGATCACAACAAACTGTGGAAAAGTCTTAAAGATACTAGACCATCTTACCTGTCTCCAGAGAAACCTGTGTGCAGGTCAAGAAGCAACAATCAGAACTGGACACAGAACAACTGACTGGTTCAAAACTGGGAAAGGAGTAAGACAAGCCTATATATTGTCATTCTGCTTATTTAACTTATAGGCAAAGGACATCATGTGAAATGCCAGCTTAGATGAATCATAAGCTGGAATCAAGAATGCCAAGACAAATATCAACAACCTCAGATATGCAGATGATACCACTCTAATGACAGAAAGTGAAGAGGAACTAAAGAGCCTCTTGATGAGGTGAAAGAGTAGAGTGAAAAGGCTGGCTTGAAATTCAACATTCAAAAAACTAAGATCATGACATCTGCTCCCATCACTTCATGGCAAAATAGAAGGGGGAGAAGTGAAAGGAGTGACAGATTTTATTTTCTTGGGCTCCAAGATCACTCCAGATGATAATTGCACCCATGAGATTAAAAGACTCGGCTCCTTAAAAGGAAAGCTACTACAAGCCTAGATAGTGTGTTAAAACACAGAGACATCACTTTGCCAGCAAAGGTCCAGATAGTCAAAGCTGTCTTTTTTCCAGTAGTCAGGTATGGATGTGAGAGTTGGATCATAAAGAAGGCTGAGTGCCGAAGAATTGATGCTTATGACTTGTGGTGCTGGAGAAGATTCTTGAGGATCCCTTGTACAGCAAGGAGAACAAACCAGTCAATGCTAAAAGAAATCAGTCCTGAATATTCATTGGAAGGACTAATGCTGAAGTTGAAGTTCCAATACCTTGGCCACCTGAGGTGAAGAGCCTACTCACTGGAAAAGACCCTGACACTAGGAAAGAGTGAAGGAAAAGGAGAAGAGGGCAGCAGAGGATGAGATGATTAGATAGCATCGCTGACTCAATGGATATGAATTTAAGTAAACTCTGGGAGGCAGTGAAGGATAGAGGAGCTGGCAGGCTGCAAGCCAAGAGTTGGACACAACTTAGCAACTGAACAATATCTAGCCTTTCCCACCATATTTCTAAAGGTGTGGCCACCTACATCCTGATAGATGAGGGAGTACTTAAAAATTTTTGAGTCCCACTCCATATCTATAAAATCAGAATCCTTGAGTCTTATGCATGTGAACATGCACTCTAATAAACTCTCCTAGGTGATTCTTATGCAGGAGGTCCTGAGAGTTTCCTGGCAGCCTTTTGCAAAGCTCCACAGAAACGTTCCAGATTGGCCTCACCCGTGCCTTAGCAAATTAAGGGAAGAGGCTATGCTTGAGCTAGAGCTTTCAACTGAAAACAGCAGCACTTCCAACCTTGCCCCTAACAAGAGGCCAGAGAGGTGACAGTACCGTTATCCAGAGGCCCCCCAAAAGCCAGGTAAATATTAATGGTCAAGATTCAGGGCATTGAGGCTCAGCTGCTCCTCCTTTATGACCCTTAGGCAGTGGGCTTTTATCCTATTAAAGTTAACACTTTCTTCTTCCACAGACTTCCTCTTGTTCAGATATCCCTGTTGGAAAAACATTCTTTTCCATTCAGTATCTGTTATTGTTCCCCTTTTCTCTCCTAGTGCAAACATATAACACAGAAGTTTTTCCATTTTCAGTTCATTTTAGTCTCTCAGTCATGTCTGACTCTTCGTGACCCCATGGACCACAGCACGCCAGGCCTCCCTGACCATCACCAACTCCCGGAGTTTACTCAAACTCATTTCCATTGAGTTGCTGATGCCATCCAACCATCTCATCCTGTCGTTCCCTTCTCCTTCTGCCTTCAATCTTTCCCAGCATCAGGGTCTTTTCAAAGGAATAAGTTCTTTCCATCAGGCGACCAAAGTATTGGAGTTTCAGCTTCAGCATCAGTCCTTCCAATGAATATTCAGGACTGATTCCTATAGGATTGACTGGTTTGATCTCCTTGCAGTCCAATGGACTCTCAAGAGTTTTCTCCAACACCACAGTTCAAAAGCATCCATTCCTTGGCACTCAACTATCTTTATAGTCCAACTCTCACATCCATACATGACTACTGGAAAAAAAAAAATAGCTTTGACTAGATGGACCTTTATCAGCAAAGTAATGTCTCTGCTTTTTAATATGCTCTCCAGGTTGGTCATAGCTTTTCTTCCAAGGAGCAAATGTCTTTTAATTTCATGGCTGCAGTCACCATCTGCAGTGATTTTGGAGCCCCAAAAATAAAGTCTGTCATTGTTTCCATTGTTTCCCAATCTATTTGCCAAGAAGTGATGGGACTGGATGTAAGCCAGCTTCTTCACTCTCCTCTTTCACTTTCATCAAGAAGCTCTTTAGTTCTTCTTCGCTTTCGGCCATAAGGGTGGTGTCAATTACATATCTGAGGTTATTAATATTTCTCCCAGCAATCTTGATTCCAGCTTGTGCTTCATCCAGCAAAGCATTTCACATGATGTACTCTGCATATAAGTTAAACAAGCAGGGTGACAATATACAGCCTTGATATACTCCTTTCCCAATTTGGAACCAGTCTGTTGTTCCATGTCTGGTTCTATCTGTTGCATCTTGACCTGCATACAGGTTTCTCACGAGGCAGGTCAGGTGGTCTGGTGTTCCCATCTCTTGAAGAATTTTCCACAGTTTGTTGTGATCCACACAGTCAAAGGCTTTGGCATAGTCAATAAAGCAGAAATAGATGTTTTTCTGGAACTCTCTTGCTTTTTCAATGATGCAGCAGATGTTGGGAATTTGATCTCTGGTTCCTCTGACTTTTCTAAAGCCAGCCTGAATATGTGGAATTTCATGGTTCACATACTTTTGAAGCCTAGCTTAAAGAATTTTTGAGCATTACTTTGCTATTGTGTGAGATGAGTACAATTGTGTGGCAGTTTGAACATTCTTTGTCATTGTCTTTCTTTGGGATTGGAATGAAAACTGACCTTTTCCAGTCCTGTGGCCACTGCTGAGTTTTCCAAATTTGCTGGCATATTGAGTGCAGCACTTTTACAGCATCATCTTTCAGGATTTGAAATAGCTCAACTGGAATTCCATCACCTCCACTAGCTTTGTTCATAGTGATGCTTCCTAAGGCCTATTTGACTTTGCATTCCAGGATGTCTGACTCTAGATGAGTGATCACACCATTGTGGTTATCTGGGTCATTAAGATATTTTTTGTATAGTTCTGTGTATTCTTGCCACCTCTTCTTAATATCTTCTGCTTCTGTTAGGTCCATGCCATTTCTGACCTTTATTGTGCCCATCTTTGCATGAAATGTCCCGTTGGTATCTCTTATTTTCTTGAAGAGATCTCTAGTCTTTCCCATTCTATTGATTTCCTCTATTTCTTTGCATTGATCACTGAGGATGGCTTTCTCATCTCTCCTTGCTATTCTTTGGAACTCTGCATTCAAATGGGTATATCTTTCCTTTTCTCCTTTGCCTTTAGCTTCTTTTCTCAGCTATTTGTAAGGCCTCCTCAGACAACCATTTTGCCTTTTTGGATTTCTTTTTCTTGGGGATAGTCTTGATCACTGCCTCCTGTACAATGTTATGAACTTCCATCCATAGTTCTTCAGGCACTCTATCAGATCTAATCACTTGAATCTATTTGTTACTTCCACTGTATAATCATAAGGGATTTGATTTAAGTCACACCAGAATGTTCTAGTGGTTTTCCCTACTTTCTTCAATTTAAGTCTGAATTTTGCAATAAGGAGTTCATGATCTGAGCCACAGTCAGCTCCCGGTCTTGTTTTTGCTGACTGTATAGAGCTTCTCCATCTTTGGCTGCAAAGAATATAATCAATCTGATTTTGGTAGGACTATATGATGATGTCCATTTGTAGAGTCTTGTCTTGTGTTGTTGGAAGAGGGTGTTTGCTATGATCAATGCGTTCTCTTGGCAAAACTCTGTTAGACTTTGCCCTGCTTCTTTTTGTACTCCAAAGCCAAATTTGCCTATTACTCCATGTACCTCTTAGCTTCCTACTTTTACATTCCAGTCCCCTATGATGAAAAGGACATCTTTTTGGGGTGTTAGTTCTAGAAAGGTCTTGTGTGTCTTCATAGAACCATTCAACTTCAGCTTCTTTGGCATTACTGGTTGGGGCTTAGACTTGGATTTCTGTGATATTGAATGGTTTGCCTTGGAAATGAACAGAGATCATTCTGTCTTTTTTGAGATTGCACCCAAGTACTGTATTTCAGACTCTTTTGTTGACTATGAGGGCTACTCCATTTCTTCTAAGGGATTCTTGCCCACAGTAGTAGAAATAATGGTCATCTGAATTAAATTTGCACGTTCCAGTCCATTTTAGTTCACTGATTCCTAAAATGTTGATGTTCACTCTTGCCATCTCCTGTTTGGCCACTTCCAATTTACCCTGATTCATGGACCTGACATTCCAGGTTCCGATGCACTATTGTTCTTTATAGCATCAGACTTTACCTCCATCACCAGTCACATCCACACTGGGTGTTGTTTTTGCTTTCTTTGTTTTTTTCCATTTTAACCATTTATTAATCATCTCATTTATAGACATTAACTTTTGAAAACAACTAGGAGTACTCAGTAAAATTCAGCTCCTAAAAACTAATTAAATATTGATTTTTCAAACTTTCTTGTTGAGATTTATGTCCAGGGCGTCAGTGAAGTCACTTGCAAGCAAAACCAATGAGAGCAGTAAGTCCTAGCTAAGCTCTAATTTAGGTAAATATAGGGTTTTTTTCTCCCTCCAATTCCCCTTGTAATTTTAGCCAAATAAAAAGAATTAAACCTGGACAAAGGAAAACAGATTGCAAGAAAAAAAAAGTGTTTCCTGAAATGCCTTTTAGTTAATTTAACTTGAAGAGATCTAATTTATTTTCCTTTCATTTTGTATCCCAAAAGCCTAAATAGCATTTCTGCCAACTCATAACCAGAATCTGGCAAAGGGAGCCCTTAAATTTTGGGTACGTTGGCAAGAATCACTTCAATAATCAAATTGTATGTTAATGTAATACATTATTTTGAAAGGTAAAATATCAAGGAAAGAGTTGTATTTTTGTTGCTCTTATCCAAATTTGTGTGAGTGTGAATGTGTGTGTATGTGTGTGTAGCAGTAAATATAATAGAAACTATTGTTTTATTAATAAATGTGCAAAATCTGAATCTCCAGAGCCGTAGGTTCTTATGTCATTCTTAGAAACAGTTAGATGGGTAGATGATTAGATAGATAGATAGATAGGCTGACTTTAAAATATACTTTAAAAAAACAACAAAACAGCAACTGGTGCTTATATTAATTTTGTACCGCAAGCCATGCTTCCTGAAGGCATATGGTTTGGGGGTTGCCATAAAAAGCTGAATCTGGAGATTTCCTTTAGAACAGAGCACTGGGTTTCTGATTTAACCATTTCTTATGAGCAGCAGATCATCTATGCCAGAACTCAGAGATGCAATCACAGCCTTTCACACTAGAAAACAACACCTACTAAAACTGAATCTGATATTCTGCCCACTCTAACCAAATACCATATCCTTTGGTGTTTCATTAAAAAATGCAGGTCCCCAACCACACCTTTAAGGTCACCGCAGTGCACACGTCCATGGGCACCTTCCCCACCACAGTCTAATGTCACATTGTCCCATGCCCTGTGCTCCTGTTCCCAAGCTCCCTGGGCCTGGGGAAGCTGACCCACCTATCTGTCCACTCTGTTAAAGAACAACAGTTCTCTTGCTCCCTAGCTGTTTACCAGTGTTTGGGGCTATTTAATTCAAGTTTGACATCCCAGCCAGTGCCTAACACCGTATCTTCCTCAGAGCAAATACTCAACAAATGTCTGCTGAATTGATGAATGAATAAATCAATGATGAACATATCAAATGCTAAGTTTTGCTGTACAAGCCTGAATATGGATTTGAGGGAAATATATATATATATATATATATATTAAGCCAGCATAAGAGGATGGAGGTGGAATTTGCTCAAATAACTACAGAGGTTTTTTTGGCTTATTGTTGTGGTTTTGTTTTTTTTTTTTTGCTTGTCCATTATGACTCACTACTGCTAACTGTGAAAATTTTAGGTAATAGGGACTCTAATATTCTGCCAGTTTTGTAGGCTTTCATTGTTGAGATGAGTTCTAAAAGAGGCACAAGGTTCCAACACAGCTGAAAATCTCTGCACTACAGAGAAAAGAGGAGGGAGCACTGGTTAGTGGGATTCTGATTAAACCAGTTAGTGTCATCTCTGATGAGCTCCCACCTCCTGGGCTAGTGAGTCAGAAGCACACAAAAGCACAGGACTTTAGCTGTTAAAATGATCTCTGATTACAAAACCATTGTGAGGTCTGGAACTTTATCTAGTGCCTTCTAGAGGATGCAAAGCCTTCTAGTGAGCTTCAACAACGAAATCTCTATTATTATACTTCTCACGGTGAATAATAATTATATGTCCATTTATCTACCTTCCCAACTAGTTTGTTAGCCACTTGAAGGCAGAGACTATTTCCAAGGCCTACATTTCTGGCACAGAGTAGGTGTTCGGTAATACTTGGTTAATAATAATTCTACACCAGTCTTATGGTAAAAGCTCACGGAGCTGGGAGGGACCTTAGAAATAATTTGATACAATCTCTTCCTTTCCAAGATCAGAACAGTCAGACCAGACAAGCAAAATAAATTGCCCAGGATCACAACATCAGACCACATCACAGGATGCTTTTTTTAAAAGCATTTTTCCCTCTCAGTCCATAACTCATGGGAAAACTTGAAGAGGGACTTGAAATGATGCTTTCATGCCTCAAGAGCTTCTTCTAAGTTAATTTGCCTTTTATAAGTTACAGAACATTAACCTGAAATACATATAAAATGGAATTTCAAGGCTTTCACATGGTCAATTTTTGTGTGTGTCAGGGGGGTGGGGCAGGGGGTTAAGCCCACCATTCTCAAATTCAACTCATACTTTTAACACCTTTCTCTGGGGCTTTTAAGGGCTTCTTAAAGTCACAGTTAAGAGGTCTAGTTTCTTATTCTTTATGTAAAACCAAACTATAAAATTAAAACTTCAGTATTTTAATTAAGTCAGTGTAAGTCCACCAAATTAATTTGCAGCAGCAAAATAAGATGAAATTATGTAAAGCACAGGGACCAATTTATCATCCCATTACTCATGATGAATTCAACAAGCTTTTACTTCCATGTCTAGGTGACAAGTATTGAAATCTCTGGTTGTCTGACTGCATCATATGAAAAATGAAAATTTTTTTACCCCTAAATTAGCCTTCTAAAATTCCAGAAATATACGTTCCTCCATGGATGAAAAATGGGCTTGGCCGCCAGTGAGGCTGGGCAGAGAGAGTGGGATGTCAAGAGCCAGTGGGCTGAGGGAGATCAAAAGGCCCGGGGACCCCTCAGTACCACACAGCTCCACAGTACGGCTTTCAGGGCTGCAGCTTCACAGGCAGTCTGAGTTTTTAATTTACTAGCACTCTCAGTCCAGGGAGAAGTTTCCCTCAGGCCTTGATTTCCTTTTCCATCTCTCTTTCCTCAGGATCAGGCTACTGGAGAATGGACCCTCCTGATTAATGTGTCAAGAGCCATAGACTTTCCTTAATGAAGAGTCTCTGCCCGCTCGGGGCACCGGGCAGGAGCTGCCACAATGCGTTAAGTCACTAATGAAGGCGGTGCTCAGTAATGATTTAAAGGGCCCTAGGAACAGAGAGCCTTCGGATTCATTAGCTTCTCTTCTGACTGCCTGCGAAGTCTCCTTGGCTCTCTGGCCTAACGCGTCTCTGTCTGCCAACCTTCTGTGGCAGAAAAGTGAAAAGGCAGATTTCTCCAAACTGGGACTTGAATCTCCAGATGATGGTTTTGGTTTGTGACACACTGGACTGCCTACTCAGGGGCAAGAATCTGTCACTTCAAATGGTTTCCCAAAGCAATTTTCTAAAGTGGATCTTTAAAACACATTGCAATGAATCATTAAAACATCTCGGGGTGATGATACTCCTGGAAGGGATAAGATGCCAAAGCAGATGGAAGGCACCTATTATCTGACTCTAGGTGAGCAGATATATTTAAGCAGTAAGGCCTCAGAAACTGTCCCTATCAAGCATCTATCAGGAGGCACTGAGAAACTTCCCAGACCCTTATTGACAAATCCTTTAAAAGGGGCAGCTGGCATCTTTTACAGTTTCCAAACCCACTTGTGCTTGAAACACAACCTGAATGGTGCTGATGTATCTCAGGAACCTCAAGGCTTCTTCATCCAGGGAGCGAGCAGGGCCTGCCCAAGGCTGGAGGTCTATTTGCCACCGGGGACCCTGCAAGGAGAAAACATAGGTTAGTATGAAAAGGATCAGGAGGTTAGGGTGGGGGGTGGGAAGGGTGCAGAGTATTAGGAAGGTAAGACTGCCGCCTGCAAAACAAACACTGCCGCTCTTGAGCATCAGGGAGGTGGTTTGGGGCTGCCATTGTGAAGGCCGGAGAAGGCAATGGCTCCCCACGCCAGTACTCTTGCCTGGAAAATCCCATGGACGGAGCAGCCTGATAGGCTGCAGTCCATGGGGTCACAGTCAGACACGACTGAGCGACTTCACTTTCACTTTTCACTTTCATGCATTGGAGAAGGAAATGGCAACCCACTCCAGTGTTCTTGCCTGGAGAATCCCAGGGACGGGGGAGCCTGGTGGGCTGCCATCTCTGGGGTCACACAGAGTCGGACACAACTGAAGCGACTTAGCAGCAGCAGCAGCAGCAGCAGCATGAAGGCCACATCAGTCACAGGGAGACAAATGAGGCCTGAGAAAGCCCAGCTACCAGCTTTAGCAGGAGACTGCAAAAGCCAGATGGGATATCTGTCTCAAGCTTCTGATCAAAGGCAAACTCCACTTGACCCCATCAAGCTCTCTCAATTGCAGCTCTGTATTAGCCGGAGCTTCTCCCCATTGTGGAATAAACCTCCACGGTCTATGGGTTACAGCTTTAGAAATAGGTGCCTCCTAAGGGCCTGTTCTGTTGTCATGACACCGTAATGCCTGAATCCTCAGGGTGCTTGGGTACCCCCTGCTCCTAGCAGAGGGAAATGCGGGGGAGGACAAGGGGTGCCACTGGGTATTCCAGACCTCAGTGCCCCTGTCGTCTGCACCATGCATCTGCCAACAGACCTTGGAGCTTGCACCACCAGGGCTGGCAGTGGTGGCCTTCTAGCACTGCCAGACAACCTCCAACTTTCAGCAGAAGATGCAAGGAGCTCCCAGGAGTGGAGTGATCAGAACACTAAGCCTCCTTTTGTGGCAAGGGTAGAGTAGATGAAGGGCTGGAGGAAAGTAGTGGTGATCTAGAAGAATCAAAACTGGGGATACCTCCGGTCAAAAGGAAGCTCTAGTCATGAAATCCTTTCTAGAGCTCAAGTTTCCCACCATAGTGGTCACCACCGGAAACCTCCAGGAGACTCACTGTGATCCCAAGGGCAGAGTACGGTGCAGGGTGTAGGATGGGGAAGGGCAGGGGCCTGGGCAAGGAGAAGCCCTAGCAGATGGCAGGGTGAACATCTCATGTGAGGAAAGACTTTGGGAGTCTTGGCACAGAGCTTCCTGCAAAGTGGTTAGGATGGGCTCCCAAACCTCATTTTATGGTGAGGAAGGGGGCAGGGGAGGGTTCTGGGGATCATTCATGTACACAGCCCTCCCCTGTCCCCCTCCTCACCATAAAGTCGGGTTCAGGAGCTCATCCCAACCACCTTGCAGAAAGGGTTCTGGGGCCAAAACAAGGATCATGCACACACATTGTTCTCCAGGCAGACATTGCAATGGTCTGGATGTGTGTCCCCACCCCCAAAATTCCTGTGTTGAAATCCTAATGCCCAATGTGATAATACTAGGAGGCGGGACTTTGAGAGGTGCTTACATCATGAGGGTGGGGCCTCCATGAATAGGATTAGTGTTCTAGCTCCCTGGGCCCTACCACCATGTGAGGACACAGCAAGAAGGCAGCCACCTGCAGCCTGAAAGAGGACCTTCACCAGGATCCAGCCATGCTGGCACACTGATCTTGAACACCCAGCCTCCAGAACGGTGAGCAATAAATTTCTGTTGCTTATAAGCCACCCAGTCTGTAGTATTTTGTGACAGCAGCCACAGGAGACAAAGACAGGTTTTATGGCAAGAACTGTCTGTCACCCAAAAAGAAACATCTAAACAGACGTACTGGGGCACTTTCTGTTCAGTTCAGTTCAGTTCAGCCGCTCAGTCACGTCCGACTCTGCAACCCCATGGACGGCAGCACACCAGGCTTCCCTGTCCATCACCAACTCCCAGAGCTCGCTCAGACTCACGCCCATGTGTCAGTGATGTAATCCAACCATCTCATCCTCTGTCGTCCCCTTCTCCTCCAGCCTTCAATCTTTCCCAGAATCAGGGTCTTTTCCAGTGAGTCAGTTCTTCCCATCAGGTAGCCAAAGTATTGGAGTTTCAGCTTCAGCATCAGTCTTTCCAATGAATATTCAGGACTGATCTCCTTTAGGATTGACTGGTTGGATCCCCCTTCAGTCCAATAGACTCTCAAGAGTCTTCCCCAACACCACAGTTCAAAAGCATCAGTTCTTCAGTGCTCAACTTTCTTTATAGTCCAACTCTTACATCCATACATGACTACTGGAAAAACCACAGCCCTGACTACGTGGACCTTTGTTGGTAAGGAAATGTCTCTGATTTTAAATACGCTGTCTAGGTTGGTCATAGCTTTTCTTCCAAGGAGCAATCGTCTTTTAATTTCATGGCTGCAGTCACTATCTGCAGTGATTTTGGAGCCCAGAAAAATAAAGTCTGTCACTGTTTCCATTGTTTCCCCATCTACTTTCCATGAAGTGATGGGACTAGATGCCATTAGTTTTCTGAATGTTGAGTTTTAAGCCAACTTTTTCACTCTCCTCTTTCACTTTCATCAAGAGGCTCTTTAGTTCTTCTTTGCTTTCTGCCATAAGTTGGGTGGTATCATCTGCGTGTCTGAGGTTATTGATATTTCTCCCAGCAATCTTGATTCCAGCTTGTGCTTCATCCAGCCCAGCATTTCATATGATGTGCTCTGCATATAAGTTAAACAAGCAGGGTGACAATATACAGCCTTGACATATTCCTTTCCCGATTTGGAACCAGATCGTTGTTCCATGTCCAGTTCTAACTATTGCTTCTTGACCTGCATACAGATTTCTCAGGAGCAGGTCAGGTGGTCTGGTATTCCCATCACTTGAAGAATTTTCCAGTTTGTTGTGATCCACACAGTGAAAGGCTTTGGCATAGTCCATAAAGCAGAAGTAGATGTTTTTCTGGAATTTTCTTGCTTTTTCAAAGATCCAGTGGATGTTGGCAATTTGATCTCTGGTTCCTCTGTCTTTTCTAAATCCAGCTTGAACCTCTGGAAGTTCACAGTTCATGTACTGTTGAAGCCTGGCTTGGAGAATTTTGAGCGCTACTTTGCTAGTGTGTGAGATGAGTGCAATTGTGTGGTAGTTGGTACATTATTTGGCATTGCCTTGGAAACGGGGCACTTTAGTACATATATATATTTTTGCCCCTAAACGGGGTGGCCTAGGTGACTTGGGGTTAAACAGATAGCAAGAAGAATGAAGGCCAAGCTGATTAGTCAGTGTCAAGCCAAATGTGTGGGCTTGGGGAAGCACAGTACACTCTGGCATGTGGGTCTGAGATAAATGCAGACACTATGTAAGTGATAAAGCATTATTCCAGGTTAGGCATTATAAGACTCATATCACTGTACCAAGTCCTGAGAGTCCACAGTCTCAGCAGCCAGACAAATAGTGGCGGAGCACCCTGCAGTCCTCTGGACTGAAAGAACCCTCACTGATCACCCACAGGCTGCCTCGTCCTCAGGAATCCTCAGCGCAGGGCCAGTTTCGTAGGCACGCAGGTTGTACATTCTTAGATGTGCTTGTGTTTGTCTCAGTGCTGACACTGTCTTAAAACTCTTAATTTTTAAACGAGAGGCTCAACATTTTTATTCTGTGCTAAGCCCTGCAAATTATATAGTCAGTCTGCCCTGAGGGGCACCTTTTCTTAGGAAATAGGCTTTTCATATAGCTGTTCTTGTTTATGAAGGCTGAGGAGGCAGAGACTCCAGCCAGAGAGAGTCTGAGAACATTAAGCAATAAATCTTCCCAGTTAATGACTCCCACCCCGCTATTTCTTTTTTTCTTCTCTAAGTTAGTTGTTGATTACCATTTGGTCAAACAATATTTATTGAGCATCAGCCACTCTGTGCCAGGCACTAGTTGGCACCCATATGAATAAAACCCAGAACTTCCTGAGAGGCACTCACAGTCTGGTGGGGGAGACAGATATATACAAAATAAGCTTGATAGAGAAATGCTGAAACATTAGGGAAAGCCATTCTTTCCAGGGAATTATTAATTATGAAATCATAAATTACAGACAAATGCCTCTTAGCTTTGCTTGGTTACACTCCTTTTGCGTCTAATGACGAAGAGTGACTTTCCAGGTTGCTGCTGCTGTCAGCACAGCAACACAAAGCTGCCTGCAAGTTTGTCCAGGCCTGGGGTTTCAAACTCCCCACGTCAGTCTCATGGGATCCTGACAAGTACCCCAGTGCCTGACCCAGGAGCCATTTGATGAAAACAATAAAGTTTTCATGTTATGGTTTTCCTCTAAATCAGGGGTCTGTAAATTTTTTCTATAAGAGATCAAACAGCAAATATTTCAGTCTTTGCAGGCCATGCAGTTTCTGCTGCAATTCCTCACCGCCTGTTGTAGCTCAAAAGCAGCCAAAGACAGTAAGTAAACAAATGGTCAGGACTGTGCTCCAATAAAACTCCATTTACAAAAACAGCTGGCAGGCTGGATTTGGCCTGCAAGGCTGGAGCTTGCTGACCCCTGCTCTATCTGACTCTGATTTGGTTGTAGACCATCCTAGAAGAGAGTGTTTACTTGAAATAATGCAAGAGACACAGATTATGATATCTAGGTTACAAAGAACTTTGTTATCTTGGGTGAGCTGGGAAATGTCGGTCAGGTCCCAGCAGGATACGATGGGAAGAATTTAGTAGAGAGACTATTTACAAAGGTGCAGGCAGAGTTTCAGTTCAGTTTAGTCCCTCAGTCATGTCCAACTCTTTGCGACCCCATGGACTGCAGCACGCCAGGCCTCCCTGTCCATCACCAACTCCCAGAGTTTACTCAAACTCATCTCCATTGAGTCAGTGATGCGATCCAACCATCTCATCCTCTGTCGTCCTCTTTTCCTCCTGCCTTCAATCTTTCCCAGCATCAGGGTCTTTTCCAATGAGTCAGCTCTTCGCATGAGGTGGCCAAAGTATTGGAGTTTCAGCTTCAACATCAGTCTTTCCAATGAATATTCAGGACTGATCTCCTTTAGGATGGACTGGTTGGATCTCCTTGGATGGACTGGTTGGATCTCCTTGCAGTCCAAGGGACTCTCAAGAGTCTTCTCCAACACCACAGTTCAAAAGCATCAATTCTTTGGTGCTCAACTTTCTTTATAGTCCAACTCTCACATCCATACATGACCACTGGAAAAACCATAGCCTTGACTAAACGGACCTTTGTTGGCAAAGTAATGTCTCTGCTTTTTAATATGCTATCTAGGTTGATCATAACTTTCCTTCCAAGGAGTAAACATCTTTTAATTTCATGGCTGCAATCACCATCTGCAGTGATTTTGGAGCACCCAAAGATAAAGTCTGACACTGTTTCCACATCTATTTGCCATGAAGTGATGGGACCGGATGCCATGATCTTCGTTTTCTGAATGTTGAGCTTTAAACCAACTTTTTCACTCTCCTCTTTCACTTTCATCAAGAGGCCCTTTAGTTCTTCTTTACTTTCTGCCATAAGGGTGGTGTCATCTGCATCTGAAGTTATTGATATTTCTCCCAGCAATCTTGATTCCAGCTTGTGCTTCGTCCAGCCCAATGTTTCTCATGAAGAAAGAGTTTAGGAAACTAATAAGGAGTAATGCAATACCTGTGGCTGGTAGCACCAGGGAGCCCTTCCAAATCCTGAGCAGGAAGGAGCAGGAGAGGGGGGAAATTTGTGGAACCCAAAGAGGGAAACTGCATGGAGAAGGTGTTTGATAGAATTACAGCCAACCCTATCACATACAGTCCTATGAAAGTACATACTCACCCTAACTGTCAAATGGAAGGAGAAGCTAAAGAAGCGGGAGGCTGTGGTTGGTCCACAGGTCAGCCTCTGCTGGGGCACGGAGTAGGGGATCAAGATGGAGAGTGGGCCTGGAAAGGCAAGTGGAAGTTCTCCCACACAGCATCCTTTGGAAAGAGGCATTGAGACTTGACCAGGGAATCGTTCACTCATTCAGTGGTCATTTGTGCCTTGTGCCAGGATCTGGGTTACAATTTAATATAGGACACAGCTGTGTAAACCAATAAATGCAACAAAGTTCCACAAGAGCTCTGACTGAAACCTCTATAGGCACAATGGTGTTACAAGAGAGGTGAAGGATCCAAGTGCCAATCCAAAATAAGTGCCGGAAAATACAAATATAGATCATGGGAAGCAGTCTCCAATGTGAGAAGCCCAAAATTCTCATTAAAGAGACACTTTAAACATAGCAGAAGCACTTAACCTGGGCTAACACACAAAGGTAACATTCTGGATCAATAATAGTGAATCTATGGGGGGGGTGACTCAATATGATAAAACTATACAATTATATTAAGAATCCACAAACTATATCCATCTTGCTATCTGATATTTCTCAGTTCCACTGAGTGTTGACCATGACAAAGCTAAACACGACAGCTGGAACGGTGAATAAGTTGAAGGGTCTCAGGTGGGGATATAATAGAAATATACAGCAGAGAGATGCCCTCAAAAGTGCTCTGGCTTAACGCTTTGGTTGAGCTGTTTAGAAAACATTTCACATAAAGTAATGTTCTCATTGGAATCAGCCTGACAGCAATTTGTGATTATTTCCCCAAGGAAACCACTAGCTTTTATCATCTCTTTCAATTATCATTTGTCTTAATTCTCTAGTGCACACATCAATATTTGTCCATCAGAAATCCCACAAACAAAGAAAACAACAACAAAAAAGAAGTCCCACAAACAGAATTCTTGGAGCACCTTAAAACACTGTTTACTACAACAAGGCAAAAAAAAAAAAAAAAAAGTCTTTTCCTTTTAAAAAGAAACAATTCCCCCAAACAACTCCCTAAATGCCAAAGTACACTGTTATCCATGTGCTCCAAATATCAAGTGACCAGACAAGGCTACCCCCATCCCACCCCCAGGGGGTGGGAAGGTAGATTCCTGGTCCCCTCTGTTGCCTCCACTTCCTCTTCAGATCAGTAAAGGAGCAGCTTAAGCAGAAGGTGGTGGAGGTATTGTCACTGGGGATTGGGGCAGATCCATCTGTCCCCAACAGGCTTGAGCTGGTGTCAAATGGAGCCTCCACAATGTGCTGCCACAGAGAAGTGCTCAGGCCCCTGAGCCCTTGCAGGGGTGGAGCCAGGGGGTTGCTCAATTCCTTTGCAATCCGTGGTCCTGCCCCATACATAAACCACGAGGCCACTCATACAAAGGAGCACCTCCTTCAACAGAGATAAGCATCCCAGGAAAGGCAGGGACCCAGATTTCAGAGGAAAGGAAGCAGTCCCCACCCACTTTTGTCTGTGAAGGATTTATCTGGTTCTTCCTCCAGGAAACATGCATTGCAAAGTGAACTGGCTTCCTCTAACGAGGGGAAATGGTTTGATTATATAGAAAAAATTTCCAAAAAATTAACATTAAGCAAAGGATTCTATACACAGCTAACTCATGTTGTTTGGGGGCTATTTTGCAGACATCTGAGAGTCTCTTCCCAAAGGGTAAAAAGCAATCGCTGAGTCAGCCCAAGTCGGTGCACAGAGATAATGGATCTGGCTCCAAAAACTGCAACAAGCACAACCGTGAGGCTTTCACATATTTTTATAATTTATGACTTCAGCATCAAATTTGTTTCTGGATAAAGAAAATGATTCTTTCAAGCCAAAGAAACTGAATTCCAAGGTTTCACTATTAAAAGATAATGCAAAAAATAAAGCAATCTTTTAAAATACTCTTTTGCCTACCAGCCTACACATATGCACATAATAGAAATATATTAATTCAAGACCATAAGCCCCAAGCAAAACTGGTTGCATTAAAATATATGTATACATATAAAAGCAAACCCACCCATGACCTGAAAAGAGAATCATGGATTCTGTCTTGTGCAAAAGCTTTCTTTGCCTTGAAATTTGGCATAAAAGCTTCCTTCTTCACAAGCCATTTCTCCCACACCCATGAATGACCTCACGTAGGCCACACAGAAATGGTCAGACTGGCAACAGTACCACCACCAGTTGTACAAGCAAGTTTTAGACAAGCATACATATTTTTACTTTCTTTTGAAATAAAAACCAAAGAAAGAGTCTAATGGTCCATTCCTCTGTGTCTCAATGCTACAGCTCTTTGGGGATGAAATTGTATGATAAGTGATTTAAATGATCAGTTTCTTTATTGTGACTGATAATTGGTAGAGTGTCTGGGGTATTTTTGCCAAGTTTCAGTACTCTCAAATTCACATTCCCCACAGCTAGTAAGCTCTTGAAAGGTTTTAGAAACAGCAATTTTCTGTTGTGGGAGATAGCTAACAATTGATTTTCTGCATTATGGTTGTGCCTGTGGAAAAGAACAAGGTTGTGAGTCCTTGACTCAAACTAAACAATACGCTGAGAGTGTGCAATGAGTTAATGTTGGAAAGCCTAAGCTTTCTGGAAAAAAACAAACTCAAAACAAGCAAAATCTATTTATTTAGCAATTTTGTGCTAATTAAGAGCATCTGTTAGCCGGCAGGAAACAAAGATTGAAGGAAATTGTTCCTTTTTAGAAGGAGAAGGGGAGTTGGGGGAATTGTTGGGGGAGGGGGAGGCACATAATGGGACCTGGACAGAGCAGCCATCCAGACACAACGGGGAGCGTGTGAGCACCAGCCACTGCCTTTCTGGGACGCCCTGGGATCATCATAGTTTTTAGGACTTCACTCAAGTGTGATTCTCAGAGTCTCTGGGGTGGCAGCTCACATGTCCCTCCCCTCAGCTTCATGTAACTGATCTTTCTCTCAGAATGGGCCCTGCTTTAGAAAGAGTAAGGGTCAGTTACACACGTTTAAAATTCAGGTTCCCCATGCAAAAATTTTGTTACCAAAAAAATCTCAGTTTCAGTTCTGGATAACATGGGTAAGCACACCCTCACCCTGTGTCTGGCAGTGAATACAGCAATAAAACCTGGATAGAATGCATCAAAGCAGCTATTTGAGAAATCTGAAAAGTAAATACTGGCAGGCGGGCTGGGAAAGAAGACCAGAATTCAAAGTATCAGGAAGCAGCAGTAAGGGCACCACTGGTTTTCTTCTGGCATCCCCCTCGTGCCCCCACTCAAGGTGGTCTCACACTGCAGGCAGACATCTGCACAGACCAAGAGCTCCAGAGAAGCCCTCTAGCTCAGGCTCAAGGGGGGAAGGGTCTCCTAATGCTCAGAGAAAGTAGGAGGATTCCCTATTTACCCCTCTTCTTGTATTTCCTTTCCTCCATTCTAGCACCCCAACTCCCAGGCAATCCCACTGTAGTGGAAGCCACAGCAGGAGTCTGCAAGCACCTAAAACTCTTAGGAAAGGGAAATTTCTTCTCTGATCTGAAGCTGTGGCCCCAAGAGGGCAGGGGAAAAACCTCGTTGAGTATTTTCTCTCTTCTCAAACAGCTTGACTTTGGGCTTGCATATAGTCACAGGAAGGGTGTTGTAACTAAAGTCTAACCTTTCTAGCCAGAGGTTCAGAAACACAGGGAACTAGATAATGCAGTCAGCCCTCAATATCAATATCAGCCCTGATAGCTCAGTTGGTAAAGAATCCACCTGCGATGCAAGAGACCCTGGTTCAATTCCTGGATTGGGAAGATCTGCTGGAGAAGATGGAGGAGGCAATGGCAACCCACTCCAGTACTCTTGCCTGGAGAATCTCATGGACGGAGGAGCTTGGTAGGCTATAGTCCATGGGGTCGCTGAGTCAGACACGACTGAGCGACTTCACTTTCACTTTTCACTTCATGCATTGGAGAATGAAATGGCAACCAACTCCAGTGTTCTTGCCTGGAGAATCCCAGGGATGGAGGAGCCTGGTAGGCTGCCGTCTATGGGGTCGCACAGAGTCGAACACAACCGGTATGACGCAGCAGCAGCAGCTGGAGAAGATAGACTACCCACTCCAGTATTCTTGGGCTTCCCTTGTGGCTCAGCTGGTAAAGAACTTGTTTGCAATGTGGGAGACCTGGTTCAATCCTTGGGTTGGGAAGATCCTCTGGAGAAGGGAAAGGCTACCCACTTTAGTATTCTGGCCTGGAGAATTCCATGGACTGTATAGTCCATGGGGTCACAAAGAGTTCGACACGACTGAGCTACTTTCACTTTCACTTCAATATCTGTGGATGCAGAATCCTGGGGATACCGGGGGCCAATGGTAGTACATCACTGTATGAGAAGTGAGCATCCACAGATTTTGATTTATCTGCAGGCGTGCTAGAACCAATCCCCTCCCCCATCCCCAGACACCTAGATATGTGCATGCGCATGTGCATCTGTTAGCATATCAAAGACTTGGAGAACCGCCAATAGACAGACCTCCACCAGGTCCGAGTCTGGCCACTGGGTGTAATGCATGTGGGACAGATCCAAAGAACACTGCAAAATTTTAAAAATATAACTGACAACTGATAGTGAAATCTTAATTCATAAAAGGCTGGCTGGACCTTGAGACCTGAACCCAACCAGCTCAACTACGTGGAAAAACAAATATTGATATATGGACATTATTTATAGTATTTAAACATAACTCAGAGACTCAGAAGGAAAGGGAACAACAGAAGACAAGATGGTTGGATGGCATCATCAACTCAATGGACATGAGTTTGAGCAAACTCTGGGAGATGGTAAAAGACAGGGAAGCCTGGCAGGCTGTAGTCCATGGGGTCACAAAGAGTTGGACATGACTGAGCAACTGAACAACAACAGAAGCCTCCATGATATTATACACACAAAAGGATATAACTCAAAACTACTCAGCATTTGAAGAATCAGGAAAATCCCAATTGGTGTGGAGAAAAGACAATCGACAAATGCCAATGACGTGACACAGATCCTGGAATTATTTGACAAAAACTTAAAAGCAAGTATTACAGAACACTCCAAGAAGTAAGGTGAGTGTACACTCTTGCAACCAATGTAAAGATAGAAAGTTTCAGCAAAGAAACAGGATATATAAAGAGCCAAAAGGACATTTTAGACCTGAAAAATACAATAACCAAAATAAAAATCTCAGTGGATGGACTCAATAGCAGAAAGAATATATCACAAGAAAGAGTCAGTGAACTTGAATACAGATAAATAGAGAGTATCCAATCTGAACAACAAAGAGAAAAATGATTTGAAAAAGAAATGAAAAGAACCTCAGGGACCAATGGGACAATATCAAGAGGTCTAACACTCACTTATTGGGATCCCAGAGGAGAAAGAGAAAGAATGCAGTACAGAAACAAATATTTAAAGATACAATGGCTAAACGATTCCCAAATTTGACAACAGATATAAACCTAAAGATTCAAGCAGCTCAGCAAACCCCTAACAGAAAGGCACAAGGAAATCCACGCCCGTACCCATCATAATCAAACTGCTGAAAGTGAAAGACAATGACAGCAAAAGCTGAGTCTCTTTTATCTGGTGATAGACTTCATAGTGGGCCAGGGTCTTAATGGCTAAATGGAGAAGGCAGAGCCAGCCCAGCTCATAAAGCGCTTCTTACCCTGAGGCCCCCTCCCCATCCAGGCCCAGTCCCACCTTCCCAAGTCCATCTGCTAAATGTCTCTGGCAGCAGACAGCACACACACTGAAACCCCAATCCAGAGCACATTCTGAATCCTTTCCCCATCAATCTGCCGCCTCTGCAACGTTACACAGAGTGTAGGCTGGGAAGCAAGGGAACCAGAAATGAAATCAACTCTGACGAAAAAAAAATGCACTATCATTCAAGCAGGCCCTGATAACTTTTAGGAAGAAATTTTTCTAAATAAAATAAAAGGACAAGAAGGAATAAATTCTCAGCTCTAGATTTATTCTCTAAGTTATCTTGGTAAGTTGGAAAGAAATGCCAAATTTGAGTTGGGTTTCGTTTTCAAACTGACATTTTTAAATTCACTATGTTTTCTGTGTGTGGCAAAATAGCTCATGTCTGGGTGAGACTGATACACAGAAAAGGGTAGTGAAGAGAATAAAACATATAATGTATTTTCGGTTTTTATCATAGGACAATAGAAAGAGAAGCCAAACTCCTGGAGTAGATTCAGTGAAATGCAGAGGTTTTTATTTGTTTTCATGATGGAGAAACTATATAACAACTGCATACACAGTGGTACTCAAACATCAATCATGGATCTTACCAGGGTTACATATCAACCATGTAAAGGAAGGGTTTCATTTGTCTTACAAAAGTAAAAGTATAGAAGACTGTTTGTCTAAGAAAGCAAATAGGAATGTGGAAACAGCATCTATCACATTTTTAAGAATTCTCTCTCCCTTATACGTGTGCAAGTGCACACACATACACACACACACACACAGTATTAAAAACATATAAGTTACCTACACCTCTTGAGATTCAAAGTCCTAGAAGCTTAACATCATCTGAATCAACATCAATCTGTTATGAGGTCATGGATTTACTTTAGTTTGAAAACTCCAGCCAGTTAATATCCCCCAAATATTTACCAGTTTCAAAAACATTATCATCTCAGGATGGAAGGTCTGCAAGACCCCTATAAACCCATTTCAAGGATCCTCGGATCCTGAGTAGCTGCCAAAGCCAAAGGAGATGTGGAGTTAGCAGAGGGTGGGGAGAAGAATGGAGAAGGAAAACTAGAAAAGGGGGGCATGAGAGGAAAAAGGGTTCTCCCCTCACAGCTGCACAGCAAATCTCCATACTCCTGACACGTTGACCTAGGTCCCAGGGTTGTCCATAAAGTGGTACCCAGGACTCTTCAGCGGCTCTCAGGCCACGTGAGTCCTCAACCTCGTGCCAAACCACAAGTCTCTCCACAGGTTCCCTCAGTCTGATCCTGCCGCTGGCAGTCACGGACAAACAGATGCCACCTTAGCCTCTCAGCCTCAGAGACTCTTACAAGGTTCTGTGGCACAATGTTGAGCGGAAAGCCTGTCAGTGGTAAAGCTCAGTGCTGCTGAGCAGTTTCAGAGGGAAAGTGTTTGAGTTCCAGAGCCTAAACAAGGCATGATTCTTATTACCACAAAGAATTAAAATGTGTCACCCAGCATCACCAAGTGCAGTGGGATGGGATGCATGGCAAAAAGAATGCATCCCAGAGGCCACATCTTAGGTGCAGAGCTGCAGCATCCAATGGCCACCCTGCAGGCTGATGTGGGGAAGAGCAGCTGCACGTGGCACAGCACATGGATGGGACACAAGCCGTCCCTGAAAGTCACCCAGTGATGCTGGATGATGCTGGGTATCATCCAGTCTTCTTTGGAAAAGGATGGAGCAAGCAAGACAAGGTGCTCTGCCATGAGGAGGACAGCCAGGGTGAATGTGAGGGGAAAAGAAAGTGGGTTCAGGACACTAGAAAAATCACACACTTGGTCCAAGGGTATCATCAGTTTCTTGATGAGGCTGTCACATCCCCCTGTATATAAGCCATCGGTTGCACACAACATATGTATGTGTGTTTGTACGTGTGTATGTATACATATATGCATTTCTCAGTTTTAAGTGTACGCTCATTCATTATTAACTAACTTGTCATCTTCATATTGTCTGTGTCTCACATTGTCCATATTGCCATTCTCTGGCCTTGGTCTTTTTGATTATGATACAGTATCTGGTAGCCTGAGTGAATCCTGCTGGCAATTAAAGATAAGACTCTGGTTCTGGGACATTCCTCACATGATTCTATATTTATAGAACATTTTTCTGTCTGAGTGCACTGTAAGTTATAGTGCCTGACAAGTAGAACCAGCCCAATAAACGTTTCTTTTTCATCTATGGAAGGCTGCCAGCAGTATAAAACAAGGCAGAGAGAGAGCTGGCTGGACAGCTCTGGAACCAAAAGCACTTTAAGCTTCAACCCTAAATGGAAGGAAAGATCTACAGTCTTTATCATTAAGTGGCCCTTTTCGGGAACATGAAGAATTGCTGAAGAAAGCAGACCTCTTCAGAGGTCAATTATTGCCGGGTTTGTGACTCTGAACTGAGAATTCTTTGGCGAACAAGAGTGGGACTCTCCAAGATTAGAAGTGAAGCTCCGAAAGTGTTATCTGACCTCGGCCCTGTCCCCTTTCCCCATATCAGACTGAATAACAAGACTAAAGGGGACAAATTGTCCGATCTAGCTGATGAGAAATTCTGACTATATTTCTCAAATGTACGGGAAAGGAGGACTAACACCTTCTTGCATCAAAGAACAAACAAACTTCCATCAACAAGGAAGAGCTTTAAAAGCAAACAGGTTATAGACTACAGGGGACAGAAACTACCTCTAGCCTTAAATTTTATTTGTTTCATAGTAGCAGAGAATCATTGTATTCAAAGAGAACTTAAGGGTGATCTAGACCAACTCCTTTATATTAATAATATAGGTGAAGAAAATGAAGCTCAGAGATCTGAAGAGACACAGAAGCCACACAGGTAGGAGGGGGCAGGGCTCTAGGCTGCTAGTCGCATCCTTGCTCTGCTAGACGATGCCGCCTCCATCCCAGGTTCAAGTGCTTCATCTTCGCCATGTCTAGTTTTCCTCTTAAGATAGACATTGTATGCCCAATAGCAACTTAGAAGGGATTCCCAGGTAAAAACCACAATGGGTGTCTTGCACTAACACACTCACTGATGCAATGGGTAACAAACTCAGGAAATTCTTTATCCAGAAGATGTGGAATACATTAGAAAATTCTCCAGTGGCTCTGCAAATGTCATACATGACAAATATTCAGTGAGTTAAACAGAAGGATTAGAAAAGATTTAGGCCTTTCTGATGAATGACAATGGTATATCCAAGTTGAGACAAGGGCAGCCTGAGTCTCAGAATGATAGCAAGAAGATGAGATCGTGCCTCTCATTCCCACCAACCCACACGGAAAACACTGTATGAGTGATAAATATTTTTTCTTTTAACCTACCGAAATTTTGAGGATGTTAGTTACTGCATAACCTAGCCTATCCTGACTGACACAGGTCCCTAAAAGGCACCGGGTAAAAGATGGCTATCATAATTCTAAATGTATCCCCACACCCTTTCCAGTGCCATGGCATTAGGGATTGGATGATAGGCTAGAACAGACCATTGGTCTTATGGAGATTCTCCCATAAGGAAAGAAAAGAAGTGTAACCAAAGACAATCCATTGCCAGGACAAGATTCAGGGAAATTAGGAAATGCTCAGATAAAGACCAGAAGGACACAAACAGATCCTACTCTTTAGTCTGTTTCCTGAGAGCATCTTGTCCCTAAAGTGTCAGGCCAGGCCTCTTTCCTCCTAACCAAAATTCTCTCTGTTATTCCCCAGTCGGTTCAAATTCCACTTACTCGTCAGAATCCAGTTTTAGTCCCACATACTTCTCCCAAATTTCTTCATCACTCAAGCCTCTGCTGCTGCTACTGCTAAGTCACTTCAGTCGTGTCCGACTCTGTGCGATCCCATCCCTGGGATTCTCCGGGCAAGAACACTGGAGTGGGTTGCCATTTCCTTCTCCAATGCATGAAAGCGAAAAGTGAAAGTGAAGTCGCTCAGTCGTGTCTGACCCTCAGTGACCCCACAGACTGCAGCCTTCCAGGCTCTTCCGTCCATGGGATTTTCCAGGCAAGAGTACTGGAGTGGGGTGCCATTGCCTTCTCCACTCAAGCCTCCACTATACACAAAATAAACTATGCAAAGCAGGTGCTTCAGCAACTATTGCTTAAACTTCTCATTTTATAACTAATCAGATGTTTGTTAGTCATAGGTTTGTCTATGACAAACCTAGACAGTGTATTAAAAAGCAGAGACATCATTTTGCCAACAAAGGTCCACATAGTCAAAGCTATGGCTTTTCCAGTAGTCTTGTATGGATGTAACAGCTGGATCATAAAGAAGGTTGGGCACCGAAGAATTGATGCTTTCAAACTGTGGTGCTGGAGAATACTCTTGAGCGTCCCTTGGACAGCAAGGAGATCAAACAAAATCAACCTCGAATATTCATTGGAAGGACTGATGCTGAAGCTGAAGCTTCAATACTTTAGCTATCTGATGGGAAAAGCACCGACCCACTGGAAAAGACCCTAATGCTAGGAAAGACTGAAGGCAGGAGAAGAAGTGGGTGATAAAGGATGAGATAGTTGGATGGCATCACTGTCAATGAACATGAGTTTGAGCAAACTCCGGGAGATAGTGAAGGACAGGGAAGCCTGGCGTGCTGCAGCTCATGGGGTTGCAAAGAGTTGGACATGATGCAGGGACTGAATAACAACAACAGATGTTTGATATAATTTGTTTCAAATGTGTCAATCTTGTTTCTAGAACCAGATTACAAGCCTTGTGAGGACACAGTGTGTTTTAGTTCTTTTGCAGTCCCCCACAGAAGTGATTTCAAGAGACGTTTTTACATTGATTTAAATGCCAGCGAGGAAAGAACATAATAGAATGCTTAGGATTAAGGATAATTTTTTTTATACTACTTTGGAAGAAAGTAGGGAAATTTACTAGCAGGTACTTACAGTAATATCTTAATCTAGCTAAATATAAATACTATTTATTTATTTCAGTGGAAATAAATTGTTATCAAACTTAAATGTCTTTGATTCAAATTCAAGTAAAAGAGATGACAAGTAGCTTAGCAGGAATTCTGAGAGAAACTTTAAGAAACATTGGGGAGTTTTTTGTTTTTGTTATTTTTTTTTTACTGTTGTTGTGGGTTTGTTTGTTATTTGGCTGTACCACTGGGCATGCAGGATCTTAGTTCCCCGACCAGAGATTGAACTCGTGCCCCCTGAATTGGGAGCACAGAGTCTTAATCACTGGGGAAGTTGGAACTTCACCGGGAAAGTTTCCAAGAAAGCATTTTGAAAGAAAGAAAACAAGCATTGTTGAGAATTTAAGATATTTCATTCAAAATTAACATTTGTTTTGGTACATATATACAATGAAATATTAGTTAGCCACTAAGAAAATGAAATAATGCCATTTGTAGCAACATGGACGGACCTAGAGATTATCCCAGCTAAGGGAAGTAAGTCAGAGAAAGACAAATAAATAATATCACTTATATGTGGAATCCAAAAAAAAACGATAACAATGAACTTATTTACAAAACAGAAAAAGAGTCACAGATGTTAAAAAAAAAAAACCACGGTTACCAAGGGAAAAAGCGGGGAAGGGATAAATTGGGAGATTAGGATTGACATATACACACTACTATATATAAAATAAATAACTAATAAGGACCTACTGTAAACCCAGGAAACTCTACTCGATACTCTGTAATGACCTATATGGGAAAAGAATCTAAAAAAGAGTGGAAATACATATATATATATATATGTAACTGATTCACTTTGCTGTACAGCAGGAATTAATACAACATTGTAAATCAACTATATTCCAATAAAAATATTTAGAGATTATGAAGGTAAAAAATTAACATCTGTTTTAATATATTAAAAGGCTAATAAATATCTACATATTGGTTATAAAATTTAAGTTAAATCTGCATATATTCTATATCTTGAAATCATAAAGTTAGGTTTTATCCAAATCTATTTGTTAAAAAGAGCACAGATTTTTTCTATAAAATAGAAAGTTTGTTTTCATAATTCTAAAGATTGTTGGCGTGCAGCCTTGAAACTATAAATATTTGTTACTATAAATTTTGTTAAATGCAGAAAAATTAATGCTTCGGTAAAGGTGAAAACAGGCTTCCCTGGTGATTTAGACAGTAAAGAATCTACCTTCAATGCAGGAGAACTGGGTGCAATCTCTGGGTTGGGAAGATCCCCTGGAGGAGGGCATGGCAGCCCACTCCAGTATGCTTGCCTGGAGAATCCCCATGGACAGAGGAGCCGGGCGGGCTACAGTCCATGGGGTTGCAGAGTCAGACACCACTGAGCAACTAAGCACAGCACAAAGGTGAAAACTATGTTTGCCATGGGGTTTGATCCCACAAAGCCTTGCAGAGACTGACCTTCTGCTCATAATTGACCTGATCTAGTTTTACTCATTCAGTCTATACAGCAATGCTGTGTAGATCCTCTTAAAGTAACAGAATTCCTCATTGTAGGAATTCACTTTATAAATAAACTCCAACATACTTTAGAACGTAGTACACAGTTTTCATCTTCAGCATATATTACAGCAGAAGCACTCTTAATCTGTCTGTGCAACACCAGCTTGTCAGATGAACTGACAGTATTTTCTCTACCTGTGCACTCCTGCTGCTACCACTTTAGTCATATTTTTACCAGGAGTCATTTGATTTGTTCCCAAACCAGTTTATGTCAGTTGTACAAGCTACTGAAATTACATCATTTCGTTAAAATTTAGGTAAAATGATGAAATCTGTACACAGAAAGAAAACGGGTTCTCTTTTCTATAGAAACCAAGTTGAGAAAAAGCTAGGTGCTATTTTTAAATACTGTTGCGTTAAGCATGGGTGAAGTAACTGTAAAAAAGAATAACAGAATCCCTAAAATCTAGAGGTGTTCTGCACTCAGATTGCTTCAGAAGTGTCAAATTCTTGCTCTACTTAAGAAACCAAAACTGGAAATGGTTGGTGATACAGTTCAAATGGGTTTTTCCAAGAATTCCAGCAAGGGGACATACTCACAGCCAAAGATTGGCCAACAAATGCACTTGCATATGTTTTAAGTTCAAATGGCCTGTGCGTATACTATTCTCTATTTTAACCACCGTCTATGTAATTGACCGATTACTGTGAATTGATGACTATGTATACGGGTCCACTTGCTAATTTTATAGTTGTAGAGATTCCATAAGTGCATAGTTAGAGAGTGCAACATTACCAATTAACTTAGATGCTGGACTAATGTTGGTGCATAGCTGAGGAAATGTAAACGTAAAGCAGGACTGTGGACAAGGCAGAAGACTGGAAGAGATGAACTCTAACATAATAAACATAGCTTCTCAAGAAGCTATAAAATTTTAGCAATGCGAAAATTTTTTAGCATTTAGCATAGAACAAGGACTTTACAAATGAAATGACATAAAAATCAATAACAGGGAGGAACCATTGGCTACAATTCTGAAAACAAACCATGGGGCTCTTCTTTAAGATGTAGCTTGAGACCCAGGAGAGCTGAATAGGCCATCAGTAGGGTTGCACCTCTCAGCACATATCTCAACACCAGGGCAGGCCTGGGCTGGTGCCAACTCCACAGGCTGTTAACCAGGACTCTGAGCTCTACCTCCTGAGGATTCAGCCCAGTTGAGATGATTACAGCAGACAAAAGCCCATCCATTACACAAGCACACCTCTCAGTTAGAGACCAACACTAGTTATTAAAATACCTACTCCCAACTTCAGGAATCAACCATTCAAATCATAGCTGAACCTGTCTTAACCCAGCACTCAAGCCTCCCAAGGGAGGGAGTGGTCCTTCACAGGAGGCCTGAGGTGGCAGGGGCGGGGCTTGAGGCATCCGTATTCTGAAAACCCCTATGAGTGATTCTGATTCACTCTCACGTTAAGAGTTTTTCTGAGGTCCGTGAACCCCCTGAAATCAACTGTAAACAAATGTGTCTGCAAACAGATGTTCAGTATTCTGGAACACTTATCCATAGCTTTCATCTAATTGTTTTCATCAAATTTTCATAATTCAAAGAATGTGAAGATTCATTGTTCTGAACTCAGTTCAAGCCTTCACCGATCTGGTTGTCTACATAAACCAGAGGAAATTTGAGAAGAAGCTGAACACAAGCATTCTCTGTACAGAGACTTCCTGTTATATTTCTCTTTTTCAATTTAGTTTTTTTCCCTCCAAAGTCCAATCTGTTCCTATTTCTTCACTTCTATTTTTAAACTGAAATTTTTTGGTTTCAAAATAACTATAATCTAAAAACTCATCTGATAAAAGACAGGGAAAATTAACTTTCCAATTTCCCTTACAACATTTCTCCCATTCCTATATGACTTTGTTATTAAAAAAATTTTTTTAAACCTTACAAGCACTTTTGATCTGCTTTTCATATTAGGCTAATAACTTGACCAAACATATGTGTCTTTATTTTTATTAACAGCATCCTGGCTTGCCTATATTTTTAAAGTAACAAATCATACATAGAGATAGTACTTTTTTTTCCTGTTCCTTGTCTTGACACATCACTATAACGAGGAATGATACTATATTGTATGTGTTAAATAGGCTCCAATCTGTGCTGGCGGTTTGGTTTTATAAATAAGAACATTCTTTGTCCAGGAGGAAGGCCTAGGCACTCAGATTTTCCAAAACAATTCTCTGTATCCAGGGTACCCAAATAAATTCAAGCACTTCAGTATCAAAACTGATGTAGCTGTCTGCTCCTGATTGAGGTTATGTCCTCTAAGTGCACATTAGTTAAATAAGCCATTTTTTACTATTTCTGTGCAAAATGAATATTCACTATTCAAAAGAACATTCCCTATCATAATTATATAATCAGTTCAAATTTGTTCTTAAGCAATGCAAGGCATGCTTGAAATCCCAACCTGACAAAATGGCTAAAAGTAAGCTTTAAAATACATTATTTGACTTGGGAAATATCTAAGAAGACTTTGTATCAAACTTCACATCTACAGTTGTCAACAGATTTTGCTGAGATACAGATTTCAGCATGGAGGTAGTCACAGCACATAGTAAACACTATACTAAATATGACCTCAGTCAACCTGGGGTATAATTCTATTTTCCTGAAACCAATTATTTAAGCAGATTTCTTCTTGATGGAATGGAAGTAACAGAACCTCACTCATTAAGATACTATGAGAACCAGTAGAATAACATCAGAGCAAGCCTGTGGAAGCTGGGGAGAGTGATACAAGTAAGATATTAGCATAACTGCTGTTCTCTTTAACACAAATGCCCTCCAAAACGTATAGGATGTGTCCTGCACACAAGTCATCATGAATGAGGTGACAAGTGTCCTTTGGGTGAAAACGAAGGCAAGAAAAAGAAAGAGCCAAAGGAGCTGAAGTCCTTAAGCAGAAGCACTCACTCATAGGAGAGGGGCAGTGGGCCGACCAGTGACTGACCATTTCTTTTGACAAACACTTGGTACTCTGACTCTATGCAAAAAACTGATGCACTAAGAGCCCAGCGAGCTCACAGTAATGGCAGCTGGGGCATCCCCTTTATCTGGCAAACAGCCAGCTCCTGCATTCCTAACGTAGGGCTGTATGTGCCTGATACTACAATGCATGTTCCAGGCTTGGGGCACTGATGAGAGAGTGAGCACCAGCCAGTTCACCAGTAGTCAGGTAACCACACTGAGACACCAAACCAGGTGCTTCCTAGGAAAGCAAGCATGTGGGCTCCACCTTTCTACTGAGTGTGCCCATGCCCAGTAGTGAGCACCATCAGACTGGGTTCCAGGGCTATTGCACAGTTAGTTTATCTTTATCTGGACAGAGCAAAACATGTGGTTTCACACCTGCCATTCATTCCATGGGTTTCTGAGAATATTTTTAAACAGATATAATTAACACACCATAAAATTTACCATTTTTAGAGTGAACTATTAAGTGGCACTTGATGTATACACAGATTAGGCAACCATCACCACTAAGTCCAGAATATTTTCATCACCTTGAAAAAAAAAAAAAACATTTCCAGTAGCAGCCATTCCCCATTCACCACTTTCCCTCCCCTCTCTCCAGCCCCTGCTGCTGCTGCTGCTGATGCATTGCTTCAGTCGTGTCCGACTCTGTGCGACCCCATAGACAGCGGCCCACCAGGCTCCCTTGTCCCTGGGATTCTTCAGGCAAGAATACTAGAGTGGGTTGCCATTTCCTTCTCCAATGCATGAAAGTGAAAATGAAGTCGATCAGTTGTGTCCGACTTTTCGCGACCCCATGGACTGCAGCCTACCAGGCTCCTCCGTCCATGGGATTTTCCAGGCAAGAGTACTGGAGTGGGGTGCCATTGCCTTCTCCACTCTCCAGCCCCTAGCAACCACTAATCCATTCCCTGCCTCTATAGACTTGCATATTCTGGTTATTTCATTAAAATGGAGTGATGCAATGTGTGGCCTTCTGGGGCTCTTTTCTCTTACTTATCACAGTATTTTCAAGGTTCATCCACACTGTAGCATGGATCAGGACATGTACAAGTTTTGTACAAACATGTTTTCAATTCTCTTGGGTATATACCTAGATGGGTAATTTCTAGGCGCTCTTGAACCCTAAAGTTCATGTTAGCACTCTGTGTAAACTACCTTCCACAGCAGACAGAAGGAAATACAGTTCACCAGGGTTCCCAAAAGCCAAAGGAAGTAATGAAGATGCATAAGAAGGGAAAAAGAAGATATGCATGAAGCAATATACTACTGTTCCCAAAACGTCACTAGTAATATATTTCCCCTACATCACAAAACAGCAGTAGCCATAGCCAGGATGAGGGGAACAACACTGGACCTAAGTGGGCACAGTCAACACGTAATGAGTGCTAACCATGTACATCCAAGGCACTATGCTGAGCACATTATATGGCTTGTCTAATCATACAGAGCATGTAGGAAACCTGATTTTTGAAAATCAACACTGATTGCAACCAATTCTGCCTTCCTGCCAGAGTGGCTTAATTCATCCCGATGCTGGGCCTGGATGCAGAGGAGAAAACTAAATTGCCTAAGTAAGAAAATGACATACATTTAGGATTTGTTTGCTGTAAGCTCAAGAGCATTGGATGGGGAGTGATGCTTTGAAGGCTTGAAAAATGGAAGAAAGGGACTGATGTGTAAATAAGAGAAGGCAAGATCAATAGTATAGGAGCCTAAGAAGAAAAGACAGCGTAAGAAATTCACAATGGGCAAGAAATCCTGAATCAGTTTTATGTTGATTTTTGTTTTGAACTTCATTGACATCTCCCTCTCTTACCCTGAGACTATCAGTAATGCCTAGATCATTCTAGGGGATAAAAGAAGTGGGCAGTGCAAAACACCGAGGAGATGGCAGTGGCCAGAGGTGAAATATTTAACTAGGCGAGTGATCAGAAAATTTAAATGCTAGATATTACTAGAAAATACTGGATCTCTCACAGCACACAGTTCAAACCATTTTAAGTATTAAACGAAGAGTGAACTCAGAGCTGGAAAAAAAGGGTTCATCTGACTGTCATAATAAAATCTGAACAATTATATATGTGTGGGCAACAGGAAAACACCAGGGTTTAAATTATTTTAACACTCACTGCCTGGAAATGGCCTCAAAACAAAGACCTTGGGTGACTTTATGATGACATTCCCATGAGTGATTAGAGAGGACTAAAGCATGTCTTCAGTATCCCTGCGGAAAGCCTCGGCCCATTCTTCTCATGCTGCAGATTGCAAAACTCTAGCACAAGGGTCTTGAGGACTAGATTGGGGCCACGGTAGGTCAGTGGTCTCCCCCACAATCTTAGTCTAGTTAGGTGGGCCTGAGGCTACTCCCAGAGCAGGAGTTGGCAAATGTCTTCTGTAAAGAGTCCAATAGTAAATATTTTAGACTTTGTGAGCCAAGAGGCAAAATCAAGGATATTAAATAGATTCTTACATAATGAGAAGACAAATTTCTACATTTTTATTGATGAAATTCAAAATATAATAAAAACTGTACAACATTTTTGGTAATATAGTATACTATTTTTAGATAGCATTTTGCTTCATTGGGGTTCAAAGTTAGTGTTTCCTAACATCATATCAATTGCAAATATTCATCTATAAAAACCATTCTTCACTCATGGGCCATTACAAAACGGGTACAGGCTGGATATGGCTCCAAATCTCTGCAGTACCATAGTCTGAAGCAAAGTCAATGCTGGGAGCTCTCTTCCAAGAGTCTGGGTGTAAAATCCTGATCCAGAAATTAGAGATCTGGAGGGGGTCTTGGAATAGCTCTTGAAAGATCCAAATGTTCCTCAAACACACTGGTCTATTACCCCAGTGATTGAAATAACCATTTTTTAGCCTTATTTACTAAGCACCTGCTTTATGCTGGTTCTATCATAGTCTCTGGGGATAGATTAGTGACCAGGACACATGAGCCCCCCCCTCACCTTTATAGGGGATGCAACTGTAAACAAGAATTAGAGAAAGAAAAAATGTCAGAGAGTGGGGATGCCACAGAGAATATAAGAGGAGGTATCAGGAGAGCAACCAGGATAGGGAGCTACTTTGGATAAAGTAGTTTAGTAAGGAGTTCCTTTTCCTCAATATTCTTCATTCTTCATTTTATCAGACATTGTATACTCTTTCCAATGTGACTTGGGGGAGAGTAAAATATAATCCTATTGTGCTTTGATTTGCTTCCTCTGTTTATTGGTAGGATTTATCATCTCTCTGTACTCACCTCTCTCTTTCCATATTATAACTGTATTATAATATATTATCCAGTAATTATATATGCTATATGTATAATCTACATAATATATATATTTATATATTAGTCTTTCAGATTTCCTCTTCTGTTAATTCCTGGTTAAGACTGTTTGTTTTTCTGTTGAGTTGTTTATCTTTTTTTTCTTATTGTTTTTTAAAAAACTTTAGGGTATTAACCCCTTATTTGTGGTGATGTATGTGTGCAGTCACTCAGTCATATCTGACACTTTGCAACCCTTTGGACTATAGCCCACCAGGCTTCTTTGTCCATGGGATTCTCCAGGCAAGAATACTGGAGTGGGTTGCCATGCCCATCTCCAGGGGATTTTTCCCAACCCAGGAATCAAACCCCCTGCATCTCCTGTGTCTCCCGCATTGCAGGCAGATTCTTTATCCACTAAGCCATTGGGGAAGCCATTATTCATGATATGCATTGCAAATACTCTCTCCCAGCCTATGATTTGCCTTTTAACTTTGTGTCTTTTGTTTAAAAGAAGATTTTAATTTTCAGGTAGTAAATGATCTACCTTACATGAGATTTGGTTGTCCGTTGCCCTTTTCAGTGGGCAAATTGAGAGTCATGGATATTGAGTTTACACCTTCATCTCATCGTTGGCTATGTCTTACCCACATTTATTAATGTCTCTGAGCCTCAGCTTCCTCATCTGAAAAATGAGGACAATTCCTACCTCACAGATTTTTTGTGAAAATTAAATGGAAGGATACTAGCATAGTGGCCCCCTAACACCTCACTTTAATTGTAAGTATTTTGAAGTCCTTATAGTATGCAAAATATGATATGCAGGGTCTGTACTTAGATTTAGTATATCATGTTGGTTGAGTTTGTCTTTTAAATGAATATAAAGTGCCAAGTATAATAATATGCACTTTATTATTAGACTAAAATGTGGAAGATGGAACCGGAAAAACAGAGAAATTATTAGCTCCTTAACCCACAATTACTCCAGTGGACTCCCCTAAAGTAAAGAAGTAGCAGAGTTATAGTAAGTGGCAGTATTAAATAGGCGAGTTGTAAGCATCCTTTTAAGTGAAAATTGTATTCCAAAAGCTTGGAAACACATTTCATACTGTCAACCCTAACACAGGCCAAAATTATTTAACGGAAATATTTTAAATGATATTTATAATTGGTTTTGAGGGAAAAAAAATCACAAACTGATAGGAACAGGTAAGCCCTAGCAATTTTATAATAAATGACTTACATGAGGAATAAGTTTATAATTAAAATGCTAACAAAAAGTTAATGCTTATTTCCAGCTTTTACTTAAGATTTTTTTCAGCATTGGAAATATTGACAGCAAAGCATATTATATATGCTATAAATTTCAAGAATAATAAAAGGAATATTAAAAATTTCAATGAATATTGTGCTTCATACTACCCAGTTACATGGGCCTACATGTGTTTGCTGTTCAGGAGCCAGCATCACAGCAATACAAGGTTGAACAGAGACAACTTAATTTACAGAACTATTTTCACAGGCCAGGCATTTTCACCTACACACTCTCCTTTAGTCTTCATGAGTTAAGTACTAACTTTTTACAGAGGAAGAAACTAAAGTTCAGACAGGGTATGTCACTTGTCCACATTCAATAAGTAAGGGGAGCAGAATTTAAACTTCTGACATCAAGTGTAAAATTATGAGCCCCTCTTATAGGTGAGGATGCATGATAATAAAAAGTTTTCATGACATTTGCAAATCCATGTAAATAAGTCCCCTAGGACCTCAGGTGTTACTTGGCTTCTCCATATTCTACCCCTAAAATTGCTGAATGAAGAGGCCTCCTTTCATACGTAACCAAATCATTCTGCACTCAACGGGTATGTGTTTTTGCTAATTAGGATTTTTAATTGATTTGTTATGCTCTACTGTGGTGCTGTAGAAGACTCTTGAGAGTCCCTTGGACAGCAAGGAGATCAAACCAGTCAATCCTAAAGGAAATCAACTCTGAATATTCATTGGAAGGACTGTTGCTGAAGCTGAACCTCCAATAGTTTGGGCATTTGATGCGAAGAGCCAACTCATTGGAAAAGACCCTGATGCTGGGAAAGACTGAAGCAAAAAGGAGAGGGGTCAACAGACAATGGACAAGAATTTGAGCAAACTCCAGGAGATAGTGAAGGACAGGGGAGCCTGGCATGCTACAGTCCATGGGGTCAAATAGTCAGACATGACTTAGTGACTGAACAGCAATAACAACAACTCAAAGTATATGAACAATAAACTAAAAATACTTGTTGTCTTATTGTGTGCAATAACAAACACTACACAACATGAATACTGTCTCTGATTTGTGACCAGATTCTGAAAACATGCTTGGAAGCCTTTCAGCTTGCTCTAACCAAAAATAAGTAAGTGATTGCCATGAAGATGCATTTTAAACACGAAATGCTTGGTTCACCTCACTAGAGGCCTTTGTTTCATTTACACTTATGGTTTTATTTATTCAAATAACTTGCCTTTTTTCCCCCAGAAAAAAAGACCTACAGATCATCACCCCATCACTGCTCTACACAAAGAATAAACAATGTCAACGAGAATCACTGTACTTAACAAACTCCAGGACATGCTACAGCACTGTTTATAAGATGTAAATCGCATCTTGTTTTATTTCACTGTTCTGCTAAATTCAGGCGTCTGCTTCATTTTAGATCTATGCCCCCTGAAAAGAGCCTCCCATGCTTTATTCAATACTGCCAAATGTGCAGATAAAGCGAGGCACTGGAAACAGGGAGCATGAGACATGACCTAGATGATGTCCATTTAGATACAGATGATTGAAGGGTTACCATAGTGTGGTGGCCATAAGTGCTACTCACCGAACAGTTCCTGCTCTCTGACTTCTGAGCACATGACAGATCTCAGGCCCCCTGCATGGGTAGGGCCCAGCAACCAGCTCTAGTCATTGGAATGTGAGCAAAGTGCTAAGTCTGGCTTCTGGCCAGGACAGTTAAAAATGCCACACAAGAGCCTCCAAAGCAGTTATCCCTCTGCCGAGGTGACAGGCAATGTTCCAGTCTGGGGTCTAGAGAGAGGATGAAGACAGCACAGAGCAGCGCCCCACCCCTGCCAACCCGCAACAGATACGCAGCATAAGCAAGAAACAAACCTTTGTCAGTAAGAGCCCTGAGATTCGAGGGTTGTTTGTGATCACAGCATAAACTGGCCTCTGCTGCCAGATACCCAAAAGAACGCCATGAAAAAGAACTTGGGGTCTCTAGTGATAAGTTAGCAGATTTGTATGATTTAGTATCTAGCACTAAATGTTATTATCTTGTCAGGGAAAGGTCCATTAGCCCATAGTTACTCAGACCCCAATCATCATGTTCCAAAACCTGAATTAAATAGAGCAAGCAAAATTGAAGAGGGAAAGCTACAGTTGTAACCTTCCAAACTGCCAACTCTAATTTATTGATCTGCCAGGGTTCTTGGTTGTAAACAATAGAAACCACTCTGGCTAGTTAAGTAGAAAGGGAATTGACTAAAGATTTATTAGCTTACAGAATCTCAAGGGCAGGAGGAATACCAGCAAGGGCACCAGTGTAGCCTGCACTGCCCCACCACTGGGCACAGACACCACTGTTCATTCCACCACCCTTGGCACTGGATGCCTCCACTAGAACCAGAGGCTCTGTGGTCCTTGTGCTGAAACTTGCTTCTTCAAGTCTCTAAAGTCCAATCCAAACTCTCATGAAGGTGTATGTGAATGGTGACGCCTAGGTCACAAGAATGCTCCTTAGAGCCAAAGAAATTTATTCTTTACCTTTTTTCTTAGAAAGGTGGAGAATTCCTCAAACACAGGAAGGGAATTCAAAGGTATGGCCTAGAAGAATGATAAATACCCACTGGTTGTGGTGGTTTAGTCGCTAAGTCATGTCCGACTCTTGCAACCCCATGGACTGTAGTCTGACAGAATCCCTGGGATTCTCTAGGCAAGAATACTGGGGTAGGTTGCCATTTCCTTCTCCAGGGAATCTTCACAACCCAGGAATCAAACCCAGGTCTCCCGCATTGCAGGCAGATTCTTTACCAAATGAGCTATGAGGAAAGCTCAAATACCCATTATATATTTGATAATAGGTAATTCTGGAGAGGAGAAGAGAATGGCAACCCACTCCAGTAGTCTTGCCTAGGGAATTCCATGTACAGAGGACCCTGGTGGGCTACAGTTCATGAGGCCACAAGAGTCAGACAAGACTTAGCAACTAAATCACCACCACAAATGGGTAACATGGATAACCAATGTCCTCAATACTCATTTTAGTCCATAATCAAGTTCTGAGAGCTGTTCTGGTTTCTGCGGGTCTTCCTTCAATTCTACCCAAGTGACCTTCCAGTGAATCCCTGCTTTCACTAGCTTCAGTTGGGTGCTGTCATTTGCGATCTGTATTACAGCCTTGATACAGAAGTAATCATATGTTGAAGAATCCCAGACTAATTGCAAAGAGGACTGTAAATATTCAGATGCTCTGAAGAATTTTTCAGATCTTTTTTTTACAAAATAACTCTCTGAACTGACAGACAAAAGAATCAAACAAAGAACATAAAACCCTAACTTTGGTTTGAGAACCCTAGTGGGGATCATGAGCTGAATACTGATGATATTCATCTTCTCCACAAAAGTCCTCACAAATAATGTCTTACTTAAAAAGAAAAGAAAAACATTGCATAGTTATATATCTTGTGTATATATGCCAAACTGAATAAAAAATCAGAAGTATGCACAAGTTACCAACTTATTGATGAGTGCTACTTGGAAATAAGTTTATCTCTGCTGCTGCTGCTAAGTCGCTTCAGTCGTGGCCAACTCTGTGCGACCCCATAAACGGCAGCCCACCAGGCTCCCCCGTCCCTGGGATTCTCCAGGCAAGAACACTGGAGTGGGCTGCCATTTCCTTCTCCAATGCATGAAAGTGAAAAGTGAAAGTGAAGTCGCTCAGTCATGTCCAACCCTCAGCGACCCCATGGACTGCAGCCTACCAGGCTCCTCCATCCATGGGATTTTCCAGGCAAGAGTACTGGAGTGGGGTGCCATTGCCTTCTCCGAGTTTATCTCTAACAGTTCTAAATAGAGAAACTGTTAACCAATAAAGAAATACACAAATGGAAAGGCACAGAGGCTAAGCTCTGAGATTATTATGTATAAAAAAAGACCTATGGCACTCAGAAAATTTCTTTTCTCTAAGAATGGCTCCCTGGACGGGGAAGGGGAGGTGCAGTTTGGATACCGGGCTAGGTTTGTGGCCTGTGGCTAGTACTGGCTGACCCAGCGTGAGTATCTAATGGACCCAGCCCAGGAGTCAAGGGAGGTGAGTCTCACTATGGTGGCACGGTGGGGAGAAGGCCAAGGAAAGCTGAGATTTCCAGAGTAACCTTATTCCTTCTCTCCTCAACATCATGATCATTTACCTCTTCCTACAATTCAGTGATAAATTCCGAAATTTTCTCAATAAATTCTTTTTTTTTTTTCTGCTTAAGCTAGGTCCCAGTATTTTTTTTAATAACCAAAAGAATGTTGTATCAACTAAGTATACTCCCCTAAACCTTACTCTCCCCAGTAGCCAATTCCAGCCTTAGGTTACTGAACTCTCTTGACTAGGAATGACATAAAAGGATCCTTAGCTTCTGTGTATTCAGTATTTATGTACCAAGCTGCCACTGAGCTTAGCAGCATTAACCTGTTTGTCACTTTTTAGGAAAAGTAGTTGAAAATTTTGACACCTGGCTCAGGGGTTGAAACTTCAAATGCCTTTACAGATCAGACAGATAATATGAAGGCAGACAGTGCCGAACTGGACTCCACTGGACACTATATGCTGCATCTGAAGATGTTTATGTTTAGTTACTTGAAACACTGTGTGGCCCAAACAAAATTCTTCACAGGCCCAATTTACCTCCTTGAGTCGTAAACTAACAGGCCACTTTGCTTTTAGTTTAAATTACATATGGTCATAGACTAGAAAGCTCATAAAAGTCAATTTTGTTTCAATCATTTGAGTAGGATAAAAGTGCTTCTTGGACAGCAAATTTTCCCTCCTTGTTTTAGTAGAAAATTCTACAGGTCATTAATACGATTGATGTGAGGTATCTAAAAGAACTCAATGGCTGCTTTTAAGAGAAGCTTATCAACGCTGGTAGATAATATGCCTTAATGTGAGTCTCATGGTAATGAAGCAGGTACCTGTTACTTCCTACGAATCACAGAATAAAGAGCCAAATTACTTCTAAGCACAAGGACTCCGAAAGTGTCATAACACAGATGGAAAAAAATCAAATGTCTACCAGTCTCCAGTTGAACTACACAGCTCTGATTCTCTTTACAGACCAAAAATGAAATCCAATTCGAGAAAACTGATAAGGCTTCTTGTTTCTTGGAGAAAATGAACTGGACAAATTGCACACAGAAAACCTAAAATCTCCACCACCAATTGTTGAAAAACAGTGGGGCCTCCATTAGCAGTTCTTTTGCCCACAGAATGCTCTCAGAGGAGCTGTGAGGTTTGGAAGGAGTGCAGAAGCCTACTCTCCATCAAAGTTTTCATCAGAACCTGCTTTTTTTTTTTGGCGAAACTAAGCAAGTGTTATTTCACACCCACATATTGCTGGAATCCATTCAATTACCCTCAACGACTGTTTAAAATGAAAATGCTGTGCCTCCTGAGGACAATGTAAGAGGATTAATGAATGTTGCTCCTGAAGGACAGACGTGTAGGGAAATAGCAGAAGCCTAAAGAAGCTGGAAACTACTGCTGGGCCTTATTTTACAAGCAATTCAAACCTACCTTCAAGTATTTTGTAAAGAATAATGATGTTTAAGGCAGTTGGATATATCAAGGGCCTACTATGCCATTTTTCCTCATTCTTCTTGAAGACAATCATGGAATGAGAAAATTAAGAGGATGACAAGAAGTGATGAAGACAAGACAGAATCTTGCCATATGGTTTTTCAGGAGAAGAGGAAACAGCATTTTCCCCCCTGACACACTGTTCCAAAGGATCTGTAACTAACAAACCAAGCCAGCACTTTGCTGGGTTCTGTAGCTCTGTGACTCAGAAGTCACTTTTCTATCCAACATATTAAATGTCAAGCAAAATATCTCCGATAAGAGAGAAGAAATTTCTTCAGGAAGCTTTGCTCCTGTATGAGTTCTGATGAAACAAAATTTATATTTTAAGGCAAGACAAGAAAAATTTAAATAAACTTTTTTCTCTGCCTGTCTGGACCTCCTCCCTCCCTTCTAGTGTGCACTGTGCACCTGCATTATGCATTAACCAGACCACCCCAATGGCAGAAATATCAGCTTAACCAGAAAGCTTATTTTTTTTTCTTCTGGAGCTAGCCACGTAATTTCTTAGAAGGCAACCTTCCTTTCTCAATCCTGTAAAATGCCATGATGACCCACCACTCAGCTTATACACACAGACTTTTTGGTAACTTTATGTACAATGCCAATTTAGTACTTCCCCAAAGTTGGCTTAAAGCTCAACATTCAGAAAACTAAGATCATGGCAGCCGGTCCCATCACTTCATGGCAAATAGATGGGGAAACAGTGGCTGACTTTATTTTTGGGGGCTCCAAAGTCACTGCAGATGGTGACTGCAGCCATGAAATTAAAAGACGCTTACTCCTTGGTAGGAAAGTTATGATCAACCTAGACAGCATATTAAAAAGCAGAGACATTACTTTATCCACAAAGGTCCGTTTAGTCAAGGCTATGGTTTTTCCAGTAGTCATGTATGGATGTGAGAGTTGGACTATAAAGAAAGCTGAGTGCCGAAGAATTGATGCTTTTGAACTGTAGTGTTGGATAAGACTCTTGAGAGTCCCTTGGACTGCAAGGAGATCAAACCAGTCCATCCTAAAGGAGATCAGTCCTGGGTGTTCTTTGGAAGGACTGATGCTGAAGCTGAAACTCCAATACTTTGGCCACCTCATGCGAAGAGCTTACTCACTTGAAAAGACCCTGATGCTGGGAGGGATTGTGGGCAGGAGGAGAAGGGCCGACAGAGGATGAGATGGTTGGATGGCATCACCGACTCAATGGACACGAGTTTGGGTGAACTCCAGGAGTTGGTGATGGACAGGGAGGCCTGGCATGCTGTGGTTCATGGGGTCACAGAGAGTTGTACACGACTGAGCAACTAAACTAAACTGAACTGAAAGGAGAGCAACTGCTACAGAACAGACTGGGTCAGGTGACCTGGAGAGAACTGGGCCTCCCTTAATGGAAATTCTTACCTTAAATACTCACTTAGGACTTTATTAATGTTACTAGCTATATTATTTGTATTCTACCTATTTCACAAGATTATTATTTCTTATACTACCAAATGTGTGATGGAGCCTCCAATAAAATTAATGATGATTAGGCAAGCTTAAACAATTGACCAAATATATTGTCCTATAAGATCAAAGATTATAACAGTGTAACTTTAGATATAAGAAGACGCAACAAGAGACATCCTAGACCATAACTGACTAGTAAAACAGATGGTCCAGAGGCTTTTGACTATTGTTAACAGGGCCAAGTGCAGTAACAGGGCACTGAGCAGCCTATCAATGAAATCCCTGATTGACCTAGGAATGAGCATTCCTAGCGCCTTGGGACAAGTTGGTCGTGAAATGCCTCTCAAACCTTGGTCAAAATTAAGACCAAAAGGGAGGGGACTGTAAAACAGAGACTGTTGTCTACTATCCAGTTCTATAAGAATCAAGTCATTAGCCACTACATTCACTGACCTACAATACCCTGGAACTCAGGACAAAATCAGGATAAGGCATTTTGTGCTCTAAGAAAAGATAGGCCTTCAGATAGATATTTTCAGGAGAAAATTCATGAACCCATACTTAGAAAAGCGCTAAAACCTTTAAAGATATCTGTTACTTATGAATCATAGTAACTCTCCATCAAGCTGTGTGCTTGACTGCACTACCCTTTCTAGAGAATCGCTTATACTGGCCTCCCCCTTTACCTCTTTGGAGCAGTTCTCAAAGGTCTCTGAGAGATTGTCTCCTGAGTTATAATACTCAGTTTGGTTCAAGTAAAATTTTCCATTTCTTTCTCAGATTGACTACTGATTAATTTTTTTGTCAACAGTACTTCTCCTGGGCATATGAGCCATATATTTTGCTGCTTTCAGGTAGATTCCCTACTTGTAAAAGAAACATCTACCCAAGATTGTAGAAAAAAGTATAATCAAAGAGACCATCATTAGTCCTCTATTTATGTCCTCCAGAAGAACTTTAGCCATGTAATCATAGTAAATATCTAAGAAAGAGAAACCAGAAAGAAACACAGAAAACAGAGAGAAGGTAAAAGAATAAAAAAGAATCATAGTGATATTTGTATGCTTAAAGTTTCTGTAATATAGAAAATGTATGGATTCTAGGGGAGTCCTAATCCCACAGGGCAGTGTTTATCCACCATGTATCATCTGCCCTCATTTCATAATGCTGTAAGATTGGAACCTCTGATGTGAAAGAGGGTTTAATATTTAGAACTATTTCTTGTATACCTTGGTGAAAGAAGAGGATAAGAAAAGAGGAAAAGAATTACATGGGGACTACACATTTCTCTTTTTTATAACAGATTATTTGCTTTAAGAGAAGCATAAGCTATGATTAAAGTGGCAATATAATTGCTGAATTTTTGTGCCTCTAACACCTGCAAAGGAAGCACATTGACAAGAAACACTTGGCAACCCAATTATTTCATACAGGTTTTCATTCACCCAGAAAGCCATCCTCAAAATAGAATGGAACTTTTTCTCCTTCACCAATCTGGTAGATGCCTACGGCAAAGTATCCAAGAACCTAAATAATATTGTTTATCATTATCCCCAACAAACAAAATTTAAATAAAATAGGATTCAAGGAATTTAACACATTACTTCTAAATTTATTATATTAATTAACTGTGCATTCAGTTTATATTTCACCTTATCTCAATGCGAGGCTAAAAAGGAACAAGACTTATCCCTGGAGAGATAGGGGACATTCCACTCTGTTCCCTAAACTGGGAGAACAGACTAGATAGCTGCTCTTTCCACTTTGAAGGAACATTTTAATTTGACTGTGAAATAATGGAAAAATTAAACAAATTCAAGATTCCCACTATCTAGGAATTTGGGAAAGTAATACTGTATACCCTGAAAATATGAAAATAACTAACTAGCTAGGGGGAAGAAAATCCAGGGAAATTTTTTTCTTTAAGAGGCTAAATAAAACCTAAAACAATACTTAAAAAATAGTTATTTTAATTTCTATGTTCACTCAATTATTTCTTATATATTTTTAACCAAAGACATTTACAATTACACATAATAGGTTGAAATAATAAGATTCTTATTTTTTACTTATTGATGTCTTGGGAATAAACATTTACTAAGGGTCACTAGGAAATGTGATCCTTTCCATCATGAACAACTGCACAGACAAAACATTCAATCTAAAATAGATTATTAGGTCACAACACATACAAAGCAACTCGCAAATCAGAACGCATTTATGTTGTCTCCCAAACTGGTCAAAGATTAGCAAGGAAGTAGGAATGATGAAAAAAGGTTTCTGGGCCACCGTCCTTGACCTGAATGTTCAGTGATGGAAAGGGCATGAATCATAGGATGGGGGTAAAAGAATCAGCATAAACCAAAGGAGTGGAAAGAAGTTATAACAAATGATATTTAGGGAACGGCTGAGGCTAAAGACTTGGGACAGATTAGTGAAAATTAAAGCGACCACTATTGAATGCTTACAACATGTAAGGTTCTATGCAAATATTTCCTTTTTTTTAATGTACTTTTATTTTTTTCTTTTAATTTACTTTTAAATTACTTTTAAAACTTAATTTAATTAAAACTTAAATTAAATTTAATTTACTAAATTTAATTTAAATTACTTTAAAATTTACTTTTAAAACTGAGTCCCAGGGCTCAGACTTGCATCTCTGTCTTTGTGAGCAACCCTCACTGCCCAGATGATCTCCTGTAGTCTCACAGCTTTGAAAGAGCCACTTGTACACGGAGGATTCCCACATCTTTATTTTCAGCCTGGACATTTCCTCCAGTTTCAGACTCCTATGTCCAACTGCCTATGTGACATTTCCATATGGATATCCAAAGGATAACTCAAACTCAAGATGTTTAAAACAAAACTCCTGATTTCCATCTACTCCCCCGAAAACACAAAACAACAGAAACTACTCCTTTCTCATCTTCCTGCAAAATATATCCAATGTTGGACCACTTCCCACACCTCCACTTAAACCACTCTAAGTCACCACTGTCTCCAGCAGGAATCACTACAGCAGCCTCCTAAAGGAAGCAGATGTGAACTTGCCCTCCAGAGGCCCTTTGAGTCTATGCATTCCAAACCTTTCCATTTGAGGCTCCAGTTATCGATTCTATTGTCTGAAGTGGAAGCTAAGATTTAAGAAAGATTCTTCAACAGGTAAAAGAGAAGCAATGGAGGCTGAGAGCAGATGTGAAATGGCAAGTGCAAGGTTGCGTTAGGGGTGCCCAGGATGGAACATTTGAGAACATCCAGAGGGACAAAAGAACCTGAACTCCTAAGCAATATCAAGTCCTGAGTCAAATGTCCCCTCCAGGTTAGCCTTTCTTGACTCCTCAAGCAGAGTTCAGATCTTAATTACAGCGTTTGTCACATTATTGGATGTCTGTGCTCTGGGCCTCCCCACTAGACCCTGAGCTCATGTTGTGCCCCCAGGCCCTGGTGCAGCATGGTCATCAGGATTGTTCTGGTAAGCCCTTGGCAAAAGGGTGTTTAAAAGCCTTTGGCAAAACGTGGTAGTGCATTAGAAGAATGCAGGAAGTGACTACATCGTTCTGGAAGAGCAAATTAAGACTTAATATAGGAAATGAGGTTTCAGATATAGATGTCTGAATTAATCCAGGAAGATAACACTGATGGATTAGACAGGGACAGCAGCGGTGTGGAAAGACAGAGGTCAAGGCTTGAAGAGGAAGTGAGAGAAAGGAAAACAGTAGAAGAAATTGGCAGACGTGCCATTGAAAAGTAGGTTAGAAGTTAAAGAAAGCAGCAGCGTCCAAGGAAGAGTTTTTCTCTCTCCCCAATAGGGGGATGTTTAAAAGAAAAGAAGAAAAGCAAGGCAAAAGAAGTTGCCCCAAAGGATGTGGTTAGGGTTGATGCATAAAGACCAGGCAAGCTCAGACCTTCAGTTCTTCATCTTTTCATTCCCAAGTACCAAGCAAATTACTGAGCTCCAAGAGGTGGATAGGAGGCCAGAGGCTTAAAACTCAAGAGGTCAAAACTGAATAAAATAACTACTCAATGCCTGAGCCAAGAAGTTAATGAGGTAGGGAGACCAACACTGTTTGTGTTCTAAGACAAATCCGAGTTATTACTTCAGTCCTCCAGGTCCAATTAATTTTCCATTAAGTGGTGCTGGGGGCTGGACTTCTCACCCTCCGCTCACCACCCTGCCGACGACGTCTGCGGTGGAATTCAAGGAAAATTCGACCGAGTGGATCTTCATCACTGCCATGAAGGTAGAGTGGAAAAGCAATTCACAGTGGCTACCTACTCAGCTTTGTGCAGGCCTCACGGAGAAAACCGGGAGAGCAGAAAATACAAACAAAACCAGAACTCCTTTCTTTCCCTTGCCTTGTCCACTGCTCACGCCCTTTCCCCTCCTCCCCCCAAAAAGTAGGCTCCTGGAGAGCAGGGCTTGGCGCGTCGCTGCTGGATGCCCGCCTAACAGCGGGCCTGGCACACAGTGAACGCTCAGCAAATACTGGTTGATTATTGAATGAACCCAGCTCCCACTTCATCGTATCTGGGCATTAAAGGATGCCACCAGTGGTGCTGCTTAAGACAGCACAGAGGTGAGAGAGGAAGCAGAAGATTTTTTTTTTTTTGAAGGTCGCAGTTTGGGCAGTCCGCGGAGGCCTGGAGTTGAGGGCTCTGGAGCGAGTCCGGGAGGGGGGTCCCGGTCTAAAGACCAAGATTGCATCTTTTGCAACTGACCTTCAGGCGGGGACGCCCGCGCAGGGCGCAGCAGCCAGGCTCCGGCGTCCCACTCCTGCTGCCCCCCGCCGGCGCTCGCCGCCCGCTGCGCACGTAGGTCACCTGCCTCCGGCTGGCGCCGCGCAGCTGGCCGGGCGCGGGCTGCAGGTGCGACCCGGGCGGTCGGGGGGCCTGGCCTGGCTGGGGGCTGAGGGCTGGGGGCTGGGGCCCGGCGCGCTGCAGCTCCGCGCAGAGCCGCAGGCCAAGCAGCAGAGCGGCGGCGAGCAGACAGCGGCGCAGGGCACAGCAGCCCCTCCCGGGCAGCCTCTCCCGCGCCATGGAGGGCTGGGCCCGGCCCGGCCCGGGGCTCCGCTCCGCCGCCCGCACGCGCCCACCCGCAGCAGGGATGTGGCCCCGCGGGCCCGAGCTGCAAACTGTGGAAACTCCCCCGCGGGCCGGGGCGCGGGCTCTGACCCGCCTCTCTTCCTCTGTTCAAGGAAGCCTCGGCGTAACCTTATCCAGCCCGGCTGGCAAGGGCGCGCGGAACGGCGGGCCAGGCGGGGTCCCAGGGACGCAGGCGGCTCAGCCGAGCCAGACTCCGGGCCCAGCCCCACCTCGAGGGTCCCCGAGGAGGCGCCCTCCAGCCCAGGCTCCGGAGCCTGAAAACTACATGGCCAGAAAAAGCACAGTCCTAACGGGATCCTGGGCCATAACTTCATTTTCTAGTACTAGTGTTGTTGAAGAAACACAGGAGGAGGATAGGTGAGCTGCCAGGTTTTGCTGCAAGGAACAAATTCCGATTGTCAAGCAGCTTGTGCCATGAAGCACATTGTAAAAATACATCACACTTATATGCTCAGGTTTACAACTTCTCTCCCTCAAGAAAGAAGGGAAAGGGGGAGGACAGAATAGCGCTGGATGCAGAATAATCAAATTAAAGTTATTCCATTTCTAAATTTTGCCTGAAGCCAACCCGTGCTTTCTCCTCGTGTTATGAAATGTGTGGGGGTGAAGGAGGAGGGGGAAAAGCCAGCTAAGACATCTGACAGCAGGGAGAGAGAACAGAAGTTACCATGGCATGATGTAAATCAAATTAATTTAGCTCCCAACACACACCTCCCTGCTGTCTTGCAGAGATACAGAGGAACAAATTTATCTTTCAGCAAAATGCTCCCCAGCTGGTATTTCCATCACCACCTTGACCTTAATTAATCAGGCTGAATGCTCACAGCCTGAAGTCCAGGGTTGACTGTTCCTTTTCAATTGTGAGTAGACTTCTTTCTCACAACCCAGTTGAGGTTTGGGTTTGAGTTTGTTTTCTTTAGCTGTGGCATATTTTTTCATCCTCTATGCTTTCATTTTCCATGCTTTTATGTCAGACTACCCTTGCTGACCTGCCCTCTGCCTTTGACAGCCTATTTGTTGTTGTTCAGTCTCTCCCTTGTGTCTGACTCTTGACCCCATGGACAGCCTATAGCATGAACAACAGAGAACAAATATGGAACCCCGCAGCCCCTAGGTGGGAAATTACACTCTCCGTCTCAATTTCAGGAATTTTCCATAAGGAGCCCTCCTTTCTAAAATTCTTCTGGCTTAAGAAAGACCCAATTGAATCTTTGTCACTGCACAAAGCACTTGGGGTATTTCTCTGCATGTAACAAAACTTCTCCACCTGATACAGTCCACTCTCTGAGCACTCTAGGTCCTCAGGCTCCTGTGGGTTTCATTATGGTTGAATTTTGGTGTTTTCCTAGATGTAACTCTCTGGCTATTGCAGATAGGCTCTGTTTTAAAGATACCGATCAAGTTCACTTTTCCTGACACAAACTCTCAGACAAAACATCACATCCCTTGACTACTTAAACAACATGAGCTGTGGTGTTACACTTGAACTGAATCAGGTGTGCTGAATCAGGACCCTGCCTTTCAGAAACCTTGAGACTTTGGGCAAAATAGCTTCTGTGAGTCTCAGTTTTCTCATGTGTAAATAGACATATATCTCATAGGATTACAAAGATTGCATAAAAATTAAATGTTCAATACCTATATAATGCATGGTTATAGAAGTTATTCAATTAATAGTGATTATTTTTATTAATTACCATTAAAGAAAACTCTGGATGTTATGAAAAACAAGCTTTAAGCATTGATTCCAACGGAAGAAGTAATTTTGCCTCCTAGAAGACAATTGGCAATTTCTGAAGACATTTTGTTACAAGCAGTGAGGGTCAGGGGAGGATGCTGCTGCTGCTGCTGCTGCTGCTGCTGCTAAGTCGCTTCAGTCGTGTCCGACTCTGTGCAACCCCATAGACGGCAGCCCACTAGGCTCCCCCGTCCCTGGGATTCTCCAGGCAAGAACACTGGAGGGGGTTGCCATTTCCTTCTCCAATGCATGAAAGCGAAAAGTGAAAGTGAAGTCGCTCAGCCGTGTCCGACTCTTAGCAACCTCATGGACTGTAGCCCACCAGGCTCCTCCATTTTCCAGGCAAGAGTACTGGAGTGGGGTACCATTGCCTTCTCCTACTGGCACCTAATGGGAGAGACCAGAGATGCCTCAAAATATTAGAAAATATAACAATATTTGTTTAAGATATTTATCTTACACTGTATTCTCTGAACTAGGAGTACCCAACAGTTGCTAGAAACCACTAAAACTCAAGATCCTTCGATTGCACTCTTTTTTTTTTTAATTTTATTTTATTTTTAAACTTTACATAATTGTATTAGTTTTGCCAAATATCAAAATGAATCCACCACAGGTATACATGTGTTCCCCATCCTGAACCCTCCTCCCTCCTCCCTCCCCATACCATCCCTCTGGGTCATCCCAGTGCACTAGCCCCAAGCATCCAGTATTGTGCATCGAACCTGGACTGGCAACTCGTTTCTTACATGATATTTTACATGTTTCAATGTCATTCTCCCAAATCTTCCCACCCTCTCCCTCTCCCACAGAGTCCATAAGACTGTTCTATACATCAGTGTCTCTTTTGATGTCTCGTACACCGGGTTATTGTTACCATCTTTCTAAATTCCATATACGATTGCGCTCTTAAATTATGTAATTGTGTGAAGCTGTTTAAGATATGATTTGTCTTGTGCTTGTGATTGTGGATCACCAATGTCTGATACAGACTTTCCTAGAAGTTTTAATTTCTATGCTGCCAACATAGTGTCACTAACAAAAGAAGTCATCTTTTGAAGCTTATGATACCACTAACTTATACCTTCTGCCTATCTGTTGAATTCTTCAAGGGGAAACATGAAGAGTATCCTATAATATTAAAATGGGGATATTTAATGAGACTCTGAACTAGGAGTGGAGGAGAGGAACACAGAACACTGTAGCCCTTGAGAATGGGCAAAATGACCTCATGTTTTCCCTTATCTCATGTCTATGGCTCTCTAATAATGTTTCCATTATGGGGGGAGCATATTTACTATCCAAATAAAATGTACTATGTAAAGGCCCTTTTCTCCTATCTTTTACAGCTGTCTCTATGTGTTTATTATTAATAAAAAGGAACAGTTTATATGGATGTAGCACCATTAATTTTCTAGGAAGGAATCTCCTATTTTAAACTTATATCCAGTATTTCCATGTGTTGTTGATGGTAATGAATCAGGAAATGCATCAGTTGGTAGTCTGGAGAGACGAATCTAAAGATCACTCACAGAGCTGACAAGCAATTTTTCACCTTTGCTTTTGTTAGAGACTTGAACTCGTCTCAGTCGTTTATGGATATGTTTCCAAAATGCAGATAATCATTAACCACTGGCTTGTAGGTTGGTTAATTAAATATGGAGGTCAATACATCACAAAAGCAGCATTCATTGGATCATAAATTACATCCTCCTTGAGGTTTCAGCCAACAAAAACGAGTGAAACAGGACATTTTTACTGCTAATCTCCTAGACACCATATATTTCAATTTATACACATGCTGCTTGCAGGGCAGTGGTTCTCAACCAGGGGTAATTTTGCCTTCTAGAGGACAAATGACCATTTCTGAAGACATTTTGTTACAACCGGTGAGAGTCAAGGGAGGATGATACTGGCTTCTAATGGGTAGAGACAAGGGATACCTCAAAACACCCTTCAGTGAAAACAATAGCTTTCCACAACAAAAAATTATCCACTCCAGAACGTCAATAGAGCTGAAGTTGAGAAACCCAACTGTAGCCACTGCAAATAGAAAAAGTAGAAGCAGTGACAGGCTTAATTTTGGGGGCTCCAAAATCATTGTGGACAGTGCCCGCAGCCATGAAAAGACACTTGCTCCTTGGAAGGAAAGCTATGATAAACCTAGACAGCATATTAAAAAGCAGAGACATCACTTTGCCAACAAATGTCCATATTATAGTCAAAGTTATGGTTTTCCAATAGTCATGTACGGATGTGAGAGAGGGACCATAAAGAAGGCTGAGTGCCCAAGGACTGATGCTTTCAAATTGTGGTGCTAGAGAAAATTCTTGAGAGTCCCCTTGACAGGAAGGAGATCAAATCAGTAAACCCTAAAGGAAATCAACCCTAACTATTCATTGGAAGGACTAATACTGAAGCTCCAATACTCTGGCCATCTGATTCGAAGAGCCAACTCATTGGAAAATACCCCAATGCTGGCAAAGATAGATGGCAAAAGGAGAAGGGGGCAGCAGATGATGAGATGGTTAGATAGCATCACCGACTCAATGGACATGAATTTGAGCAAAGTTCAGGTGATAGTGAAGGACAGGGGAGCCTGGCACACTGTAGTCCAAGGGGTCGCAAAGATTCAGACAGGACTTGGCAACTGAACAACTGTAGCCGTGGATATTAATGTAGCAACATTTGATTAGAGGCTGTCCAGAGAGAATACAGAAGCTGACTAACTAGGATCCTTACTTCGGCTAGGTGGTTGTTTCTATTTCACAATGTGAAGTAACCAACCTCAATTAATCAAATTTAGAAAGATACAAAGCTATCATTAACATCTTCCCCCAAACCCCATTCTCTTTTCTCCATGTAATACCTGTTCACTGTGGAGAATATACACAAGCGAAAGAAGATATCAACAATAATTCATAATATCACAATCCAGATATAGCTATCCTGTCAGATTTTTTCCTATTCATATAATATATGAAAGTGAAAGTGAAGTCGCTCAGTTGTGTCCAACTCTTTGTGACCCCATGGACTATATATAGCCTGCCAGGCTCCTCCATCCATGGGATTTTCCAGGCAAGGATACTGGAGTGGGTTGCCATTTCCTTCTCCAGGGATTTTCCCGACCCAGGGATTGAACCCGGGTCTCCCGCACTGCAGGCAGACTCTTTACCATCTGAGCCACCAGGGAAGCCCCAATACTATATATGTATGTGTATATATATATATATATATATATATATATACACACACACACACATATACACATCATATGTGTGTGCATGTGTGCTAAGTCGCTTCAGTCGTGTCCAACTCTGTGCAGCCCTATTAACTGTATCCTGCCAGGCTCCTCTGTCCATGGGATTCTCCAGGCAAGAATACTGGAGTGATTGCCATGCCCTCCTCCAGAGGATCTCCCCGACCCATGGATGGAACCCTCATTTCTTATGTATCCTGCATTGGCAGGTGGGTTCTTTACCACTAGTGCCACCTGGGAAGCTGTGTATATAGTATGTACTATACGGACTTCCCAGGTGGCCCAGTGTTAAAGAATCTACCTGCCAATATGGGTTTCACCCCTGGGTTAGGAAGATCCCCTGGAGAAGGAAGTGGCAACCCACTCTAGTATTCTTGCCTGGGAAATCCTATAGACAGAGGAGCCTGGGGGGCTACAGTCTATAGGATGGCGAGAGTTGGACATAACTTAGCAACTAAGCAACAACAATATATACATATAAAACAAAAGTGAACTTGTGCTTCTTTATAATCTGTTTTTGTAACATAATATTAATATTTACATATGTTAAATAATAAATATATTATTATTTAATATATAATTATATAATATTTAAATCTTTTTTTTTCACTTTAAATTACAATGATATTTTACTTTAGTCACAACATTTGACACTTCAAAACAAGATACCACTAATAAATAACAAAAGTGGAAATACTTATCAAGGCTACAACAGACATGTTTAGCTGAGAATCACTTCAACAGAGTAAAGCTCTAAAAATACCAGACAAACCAATACTTATTTGGAATAAGATGTACAACTTTCTTACTGTACAGGTGAGGCCCTGTTTCCATGTGGTCAGGGTTATAGTAAATCATATTTAAATATGTAATTTATCATATAATACATAAGATGATGTCTAGGATTTGCTTAAAAACAATCCAATGGAGAGGTGAGAGATAAGCAGGTATGTAAATGAAGGAAGAATGTCTGTGGGCTGATGATTGTTGTACCTGGGTGATGGGGATTCTCAGCTCTCTATTACTGAGTATGTTTGAAATGTTCCATAATTGAAATGTCTTTAGATATTTACCTGTTAACCTAGAACATCATCTTTAATGGCTGCATGTACCATAATTTAGCCAATCTCACTGTTGAATGATTAGATCATTGTCAGGTTTTCATTTTCTAAACAATGCTGTGATGGACATCTTTGTAGCTAAGTCTGATGGGTCAGAGGTAGACAATGAGAAAAAGAAAGAAGTCAAGGATATTTTCAAGGTTTTACCTGAGTAATTAGAAAAATGAAGTTGCCATTAACTGAGAACGGAAAGGCTCAATAATCACCCTGCTCAGTAAGAGTCATGTGGGGTGAAAAATCAAGGGTTTGATTTTTGTGGTCATATTATATTTGGGAAGCCATCCAAATGGAGATGTCAAGTAGGCAGTTGGATTTAAAAGACTGGAATTCAGAGGTACAGTGAAGCCTGGGAATATAAATTTGAATCATCAGTATATTGATGTTGAGAGAGGGAGGGAAGAAATATTTGAAGGCTTAGCTCTGGGGATGACCAATTTAAGGTCAGGAAGATGAGAAGACTCCATCAAAAGATTTGGAGAGAGTCAGTGAAGTAAGAATGTAGTGTCCCAGAAACCAAGTGAAAAAAGTATTTCTAGAAGAAAAACACAGAGCAGTCCAATAAAATGTGGGCTGAAAACTGTCAATGAGATTTGGTAACACCATACTTATTACCTGTCTCTTCCAACTAGAATATAGTTGGAAGAGACTTCCGAGAGGTCAGGGACTTGTTTGCTTTGATTATTGCTGTAACCTCAGTTTTTAGAACTGCACCTGGCAATGTAGTATGTGCTCAATAAATAACTGTTGAAGAGTGAATAATAAACCAAATAAACCAAAGTATTAATAATTATTTTATCATGTTAAATTCTTAAGAGTAGAATTGCTAAGTAAAAGCAAAATTGAAAGTCTTTCAATGTGAAAGACTTATTAATTTTTTCAGTCCATCAAAAAAGACTGCATTAATCCCATTTAAAGCCCATCAAATACTCCTTTGTTATCAGTGGAAAACCTCAAAGGATAGCTTGAGCCAGCTTCTAAGATGAACTAATCAGTTTATTTTTAGTTCCCTCCTACTTCTATCACTACACTTGAAACACACTTTATTTCCCTTTCAACACCCATCTCAAGCTTCAGCTTAGATAGGATTGTGTACACTGAACTGTCAATTAGTTTCCTCCTCTCCACCCTAAGGATGTAGCTAAATATCAAGATATTAGTTCAGTATGACTTAGGCCTCATGAGAAGTATCCACATTAAAGAAAGAAATCATCAAGATGAAAACTTTAAAGACCTAGAAAAACAAAGTATAATAGAATGACAGACATTGGAACCACTCTTTGGGGCTGGGAGCTCTGTCTAAAAATCACACTCCTGCCCAGTCTACAGCCTAATAAAGTTGGCTCTGGGCTAGTCTTATGGAAAATGCCCAGAGGATGTCTCTGTGCCCTGGCCCGCTTGGGAAAGAACTCTTTCCTGCCTCTTTTGGATCCCCTAATGTTGTGTTCTCTCATTCTTGGTGTTTGTCTTACTCAAGCAGTTTGGACTTGCTTTATCCTTCCTCTACACAGGAGGTGTGGTGCTGGAGAAGACTCTTAAGAGTTCCTTGGACTGCAGGAAGATCAAACAAGTCAATCCTAAAGGAAATCAACTCTGAATATTCATTGGAAGGATTGTTGCTAAAGGTGAAGCTCCAGTACTTTGGCCATCTGATGCAGAGAGCCGGCTTATTAGAAAAGACCCTGATGCTGGGAAAGATTGAAGACAAAATGAGAAGGGGGCATGAGATGGTTAGATAGCATCAATGACTCAGAGAATTGAAGCAGAGGATGAGATGGTTAGATAGCATCATTAACTCAATGGCATGAATTTGAGCAAACTCTGGGAGATAGTGGAGGATAGAGGATCCTGAAGTGCTACAGTCCATGGGTTCACAAAGAGTTGGGCACAACTTAGTGACTGAACAACACGTCAGCAAGCTAAGTGACATATCCACCAGCACTATTTCAGTTCTGAGGCCAACTGTTAAGAATAAAAAAGTGAGAGGTGCCCCAGTTCCTGGAAATCCCTACCCCCCTCCCCAAAATAGTTGGAATAATCCAATAACGAAATAATCGTTATTTCTTTTAGTTGCTAAGTCATGTCAGACTCTTTTGCAACCCAATGGACTGTAGCCTACCAAGCTCCTCTGTCCACGGGATTTCCCAGGCAAGAATACTGGAGTGCGCTGCATTTCCTTCCCCACAGGATCTTCCCGACCCAGGGATGGAACCCACGTCTCTTGCATTTGTAGGCAGATTCTTTACCACTGAGCCGCCAGGGAAACCCTTAAACTGGTCTATGAAATTACCCAGCCCATAAAAATTAACCAGGCCATATTTGGGGGCCACTCTCACCTTCTGAGATGGCCCACACTCTGTCTGTAGAGTGTGTTTCTCTCTAAATAAATTCACTTCTCACCTATCACTTTGCCTCCTACTGAATTCTTTTTTGTGATAAGACATCAAGAACCTGAGCTTCATTATGTCCTGAAACCAAATGTGATCTCAGTTAAAAGACTATAGGTTCAAGTCCAAAGCTTGGTTTTGGATGGGTTGGAGTCCTGGCCATGTGGGTTCAGTTCCAGCCAGAGTTACAGTCTCAGAATGGGCCTGAATCAGACCTCGTGGACCTAGAATGGGCCTAGAACTGCCGACAAACAACAGACACTACAAGCAACCCTGCTGAAATCAGACCCAAGAAAATACATTTCCTCCAGCAAATCCTGGTGCTTATCCACCCTAACCAATAAAGTTGTTGCTGTTGTTCAGTTGCTAAGTCATGTCTGACTCTTTGCAACCCTGTGGACTGCAGTACACCAGGCCCCTCTGTCCTTCACTGTCTCCCAGAATTTATCATACTCAAATCCATATTGGATGGCTCACGAGTAGTATTTCCAACCTGGTTCCTTTTCCCATCAAGGAACTTGGGAAGGATCAGGGAATGCTTCACCCAAGTCATTGGTAAAAAAAAGAAACGTGTGTTGGGGGAAAGACGTGTATGGACAGGGTGAAATCTATGAGGCCTGATAGCTCTAGGCCTGGACAGGAAGTTCATAAAAGACTTCACACACACACACACACAAACACTTTCCTGGATTCTGAAAACATATCTGAAGCGTTGTTAGATAGGTTTATTTATGGACATCAACTCTCATGATGAGACATTCCTGGATTTTGTGACAGTAAAGCAGCTTAAGTTAAGAATGATCAAAACACTCCCTGTTTCATAGGACCAGGACCACCTGGGAGCACTTCCCCTCTCTCACTCTCAGCTCATCTTATCATTATGACACATGCCAGAAATAATCTCCCCGCTACAGATCACTTTGAAGTCAAAAACATTCCTGGTTGAAACTTTCCTAAAGTCAAGGGCTTAAAAAGCCTTTTAAGGTCAGAGAAGATCACCAGGGAACTGACAGGATAAAGTGAAGCACAGCATGCCCAAAGGCAAACATCTCGGGGCTCTGTCATTTCAACTTAGCTTGTGAATATATTAAAAATCCTGAGGTCAAAAGTCATTTTGCTTTTTCATCACATCACCACTCTAGCCCAAAAGAGAGCAGAAGAACTAACTATACTACTTTCAGATCACAATGCAGAGACTCTCAAACTTAAGTGTGAGTGAGAACCACCTGGGAGTTATTTAAAATGCAGGTTTACAAGCCCCACCTCCAGAGATTAAGTCAGAGATGAGTTCTTAAAGTCTTTTTTTAACAAGGTTTAGGTAGTCTGTGATAAAATCTTTAGACGCCTTGACATGGAGATTCCTAGGCCATGGTGATGGTTGAGGGGGATGAAGGGCTTGTAGAAGGTTGGAAGCAGTTATTACAAGGTGTCCATGAACACACGGACATCACCAGATGGCTAACACTGAGATCAGATTGATTATATTCTTTGCATCCAAAGATGAAGATGCTCCATACAGTCAGGAAAAACAAGACCAGGAGCTGACTGTGACTCAGATCATGAAATCCTTATTGCCAAATTCGGACTTAAATTGAAGAAAGTACGGAAAACAACTAGACCATTCAGGTATGACCTAAATCAAATCCCTTACGACTATACAGTGGAAGTGAGAAATAGATTTAAGGGACTAGATCTGATAGAGTGCCTGATGAACTATGGACAGAGGTTCGTGACATTGTACAAGAGACAGGAATCAAGACCATTCCCGAGAAAAAGAAATGCAAAAAAGCAAAATGACTATCTGAGGAGGCCTTACAAATAGGTGAGAAAAGAAGAGCAGCAAAAAACAAAGGAGAAAAGGAAAGATATACCCATTTGAATGCAGAGTTCCAAAGAATAGCCAGGAGAGATTAAAAAGCCTTCCTCAGTGATCAGTTCAAAGAAATAGAGGAAAACAATAGATCAGAAAGACTAGAAATCTCTTCAAGAAAACTAGAGATACCAAGGGAACATTTCATGCAAAGATGGGCTCAATAAAGGGCAGAAATGCTATGGACCTAACAGAAGCAGAAGATATTAAGAAGAGGTGGCAAGAATACACAGAAGAACTATACAAAAAAGATCTTCACGACCCAGATAATCACGATGGTGTGATCACTCACCTAGAGCCAGACATCCTGGAATGGGAAGTCAAGTGGGCCTTAGGAAATACTACGAACAAAGCTAGTGGGGGTGATGGAATTCCAGCTATTTTAAATCCTAAAAGATGATGCTGTAAAAGTGCTGCACTCAATATGCCAGGAAATTTGGAAAACTCAGCAGTGGCCACAGGACTGGAAAAGGTCAGTTTTCATTCCAACTGTAGGAAAGTTTCAACCAGGAATCTTTTTGACTTCAAAGTGATTTGTAGCAGGGAGATTAATGCTCAAACTACCATGCAATTGCACTCATCTCACACGCTAGTAAAATAATGCTCAGAATTCTCCAAGCCAGACTTCAGCAATATGTGAACTATGAACTTCCAGATGTTCAAGCTGGTTTTAGAAAAGGCAGAGGAACCAGAGATCAAATTGCCAACATCCACTGGATCATCAAAAAAGCAAGAGAGTTCCAGATAAACATCTATTTCTGCTTTACTGACTATGCCAAAGCCTTTGACTGTGCGGATCACAATAAACTGTGGAAAATTCTGAAAGAGATGGGAATACCAGACTACCTGACCTGCCTCCTGAGAAACCTGTATGCAGGTCAGGAAGCAACAGTTAGAACTGGACATGGAACAACAGACTGGTTTCAAATAGGGAAAGGAGTACGTCAAGGCTCTATATTACCACCCTACTTATTTAACTTCTATGCAGAGTACATCATGAGAAATGCTGGGCTGGATGAAGCACAAGCTGGAATCAAGATTGCTGGGAGAAATATCAATAACCTCAGATATGCAGATGACACCACCCTTATGACAGAAAGTGAAGAAGAACTAAGGAGCCTCTTGATGAAAGTGAAAGAGGAGAGTGAAAAAGTTGGCTTAAAGCTCAACATTCAGAAAACTAAGATCACAGCATCTGGTCCCATCAGTTCATGGGAAATAGATGGGGAAACAGTGGAAACAGTGGCTGACTTTATTTTGAGAGGCTCGACAGAGGATGAAATGGTTGGATGGTATTGCCAACTCAATGGACATGAGTTTGGGTAAACTCTGGGAGTTTGTGGGAGGCCTGGCGTGCTGTGGTCAATGGGGTTGCAAAGAGTTGGACACGACTGAACAACTGAACTGAACTGAACGAACACGTGGGTGCAAATGTTCTCCCTCAATCCTCTAAGTATAGTTACTAACAAATTGTTAGGCACTGACAAAGGGTCCTGATACTCAAAACTCAGAAATTCCCTTGTCTGCTGTTCTTTTCTTCCCCATGACACCTGATGGGAAGATGTAGGGAGTCCAAGAGGAGAGTTTTCTTCCCCTATCTGCTCTGGGAATTTCTCAGAGCTCTGGAATGAAAGGAAAAGGAGCTGGAGTCACCCACAGGAATATTGTACGGGCAAAGCTGCTCCTTGCTTTCTCTAACTAAATGATAGCACCTAGAAATCTGCAAAACCCTTACTGGGACACAATGCCCTTCAGCTCACTGAAGGATTCCAGAGAGTTAAAGAGAGATGGATTCAGGAAGACAGGTAAAGGAAACAAAGCCAAAAGATGAGGTGAAGATCAAAAGACCAGGTGAAGCAGAAGACCCTAATCTAAGCGTTCAGTTCAGTTCAGTCACTCAACTGTATCCGACTCTTTGCAACCCCGTGGACTCCAGTATCAGGCTTCCCTGTCTATCACCAACTCCCAGAGCTTACTTAAACTCATGTCCATTGAGTCAGTGACGCCATCCAACCATCTCATCCTCTGTCGTCCCCTTCTCCTCCCGCCTTCAATCATTCCCAGCATCACGGTCTTTTCAAATGAGTCAGCTCTTCATATCAGGTGGCCAAAGGGTTGGAGTTTCAGCTTCAGCATCAGTCCTTCCAATGAAGATTCAGGACTCATCTCCTTTAGGATGGACTGGTTTGGTCTCCTTGCAGTCCACAGGACTCTCAAGAGTCTTCTCCAACACCACAGTTCAAAAGCATCAATTCTTCAGCGCTCAGCTTTCTTTATAGCCACTCACTACCAATGTCACCCTGTGCAAGTTACTTTACTTCTCTGTACCTCAGTTTCTTCATCTATAAAACAGAGATAATACTAGTAACTTCCTCATAGAGTTGTTGGGATGATTAAATGAGTTAATGTATTTAAAGAACCTAGCGTTCCTGGCCTACGGTAATTCCTGTCATATGTAATGTGTTACTTCATAGTAAGTCAGAAAGGACTTTTGTTTTAGTTTTGCACTAGTTTATATTCTTTTTGCCTTTAGGTTGGATTGTTCGTTTGGGGCTTGAACTTACTGAGTCTTTACTGGCATAAGAGGGGAAATGAGAACCACTTGCTTCTGGTGTCACCACCCAGGCCCATTGTCTTTTTCTTTCAGAATTGCCACAGCCAGGGTGTATCTTCCTAAGGTTTCCTTTGTTTCTCGGAAAGCACACTGATGCAATTTAACTAGTGGGTCTTTTCCTTCCCACTTCAACCTGCAGTACTGTAAGCTGTGTCCATTCTTCCTTTCATTTCTAACTTCTATGGGTTTGGTGTGCCATGGACACACACCACCGTTTCCCCTTAACTCTCTCACTGTGTTCGCTTGCTCACTTTTACACTTTCTCTTTAAAGCATGCTCTTCATATTGCGCCAGCTCAATCATCTCTGACTGCTTTTCACCAGCCCCTCAGAACAGCCACAGCCCTGGTCCCCAAACACTTGCCTATAGTTTGCACCATCAAGCAGGTACCAACCCAACTGCAGAACACACCTCTCCCCACACCTCCTTCAGGAATGTTCACAGTGCAGAAGCCTCCTGAGTGTTTCCAGAGAGCAGCTCTCTCCCAGGAGGGAGCAGAAGGACAGCAACCAGCCCCGCCCCCACCTACCCCTCTTCCCCAGTGACTTAGACAGTTGCTCAGAGCGGGAGACAAATGCCGTCTTAAAGAATGTTGCTGTTGCTAGGAGAGAACACAGGAGAAATAGTTCCCGTCACAAAAGGCAGCCGGCAGAAAAGAAAAGAAAAGGACTGCAAACAGTGGGGACAAGTTTCTGTGTCTTGCTAATACTTGCGGGTGTGTAGCTACCATTAGCTGCTTCAACCACAAAGTATGAGGTCACTGGAATGGGTTTTTAATAGCTGCAGCTTTTATTTTGATGTCTTTGTGGGTTTTTAATTCAGCCTTTAATGTGGGGAAATAGTATGTAAAAACCAGGAAACAAATTCCCAGTATTGCCATAACTTTGGCCCATCAGGTATCACAGCACTTAACTGCCTCTGCAGGGCTTCTTTACCAGTCTAAGTCCTACAGTAGAGGCAGGGATGGCGACATGGATGATAATTATTCATTTTTGCCTCCCTGCTCTAACCAGTCTCTGGCACAAAAAGGAGTTCAGTAAAATAAGTGTATCAGAGGGTTTGAAGAACCCTTTGATACCAGACTTGGTAAAAATGGACCCAACCTTCAGGCTCCCCACGTTCCAGCCAGGAGCCCCCATTGGCTACACCCCAAACACCCCCTCTGCTTTCCTGTCTCTGGACCTTTCGTCATGCTAATTCACCATGTCCTAGAGACGGGACAGTCCTGGGAAGCTTTGGAAAGAAGCAGGCTGAATAGTTGGGATTTTATTCATTGGAAATGGGATTTATTGATGGTTTTTGAGCAGAAGACACTGGTATAGGTTTAAGGTAGAGCCTGATTAAGACTTTCATAAACCTCAAGAATACTGATTGTGGATCCCAAACCCCCATCTGTATACTTCAAGATTAAAACAGTACCAAACATTAAAACACAAAACATCAGATACATCGATGATGAAAAAGTTTTGTTCTACATCTTCAGAACATAAAATGCTGAGTACAAAAACAGAATGCTTTTCTAGGTCTTTCTCTACTCCTTATCACCCAAGACTGGAACGGACCTCTTTCTTTACTATAGATCACACACTTAGAAATGTATAGAATTTTATAAGATTTGATCCCAGAGATCTAAGAAAATTAAGTGGTCATTGTCCAACTATACATTTTCTTCACACGAAATTTAATAATGGCATAGCATAATTATTTCAGAACCAATCCTCTCACTTTTTCAGCCTCACAGAATGCACTCAGAGTGGCCTCGTCGTACATCTCATGTGTCTTTCTTGAAGCTCTTAAAATCAACACTAGTGAAGTTTTAAGTGAATCTTGATTTTGTATATTTATTACGTTAGATGAGAACCTTCCTAAATTTGGTGGACAATAATGAAAATAGTTTGCAAGTCACGCAGTCGTATTCCAGCATTCAATTTAAGCATAAAGGGAACTAGTGAGCATTAGGCATCTATGATGCTGCTGCTGCTAAGTCGCTTCAGTCGTGTCCGACTCTGTGGGGCCCCATAGACGGCAGCCCACCAGGCTCTGCCGTCCCTGGGATTCTCCAGGCAAGAACACTGGAGTGGGTTGCCATTTCCTTCTCCAATGCATGAAAGCGAAAAGTGAAAGTGAAGTCGCTCAGCCACGTCCGACTCTTAGCAACCTCATGGACTGTAGCCCACCAGGCTCCTCCATTTTCCAGGCAAGAGTACTGGAGTAGGGTGTCATTGCCTTCTCTGTAGGCATCTATATGACCAATCAAATCCTTCAATTTGCCTAATTCTGCTTTAAAAGCAAAAGGGTGTTGTTTCACAAGGGTCTTTCAGCCCTAAGCTTTTCTTAACAGTGAAATTAAATATGAAAAGAAAATATCTTAAGGTTTCATTGATAGGAAATAAAAATCAAAACTAAATCCACAATCTGTCTTTAAAACAAGAGAAAATTCCCTTTAACACAAAGGTCTCTATCTTGTTGACCACCAAGCTCTAATGATACACAGCTATTTTTATGTAGCCTGTTTCAAATCCTATTTTAAACAAAGAGGAGAGGTTTCATTATCTTTCAGGCTTTAACATCCCAGCATAAATTGGCTGTTCGTCTATTATTCATCTGCTGTTGTTAGAAATTAAGTCTTTGTTACTGACGGGGTAAAACTTAGTGAAGCAGATCAATAGAATTATTTCTACAATAATAGAAGGTAGGAAGATAATGATTAGCCATGTCTTTTCTTTTAATTCTGCCTTTCATTAGAGTTCATGCTCCAGAAAAGGCTTTTTGAGCTGCTGAATAAAAGTTCCTAAGGTTCTACAGCTTCATGTACCAGATAATTTTTCTGTAGCTCTGAAACCTCTCTAAGAACCCAGCAAAAAATTAAAAAGAAAAAGAAAAGCATATTCTATGCACAGTCTACTCTCAGATCCAGAGGAAAGCCTTCATAATTAACACTCTTATGAACCCATTATAGGCTGATGCTAATCCCTGTATCACTTCATGGCAAATAGATGGGGAAATAGTGGAAACAGTGGCTGACTTTATTTTTGGGGGCTCCAAAATCACTGCAGATGGTGATTGCAGCCATGAAGTTAAAAGACGCTTATTCCTTGGAAGGAAAGTTATGACCAACCTAGACAGCATATTAAAAAGCAGAGACATTACTTTGCCAACAAAGGTCCGTCTAGTCAAGGCTATGGTTTTTCCAGTAGTCATGTATGTGAGAGTTGGACTACAAATAAAGCTGAGTGTGGAAGAATTGATGCTTTTTAACTGTGGTGTTGGATAAGACTCTTGAGAGTCCCTTGGACTGCAAGGAGATCCAACCAGTCCATCCTAAAGGAGACCAGTCCTGGGTGTTCATTGGAAGGACTGATGTTGAAGCTGAAACTCCAATACTTTGGCCACCTGATGTGAAGAGCTGACTCATTGGAAAAGACCCTGATGCTGGGAAAGATTGAGGGCAGGAGGAGAAGGGGATGACAGAGGTTGAGATGGTTGGATGGCATCACCGATTCAATGGACATGGGTTTGGGTAAACTCCGGGAGTTGGTGATGGACAGGGAGGCCTGGTGTGCTGCGGTTCATGGGATTGCAAAGAGTTGGACACGACTGAGCGACTGAACTGAACTGAACTGAATCCCTGCATTGAGCTTCCCAAGTGGCTTAGCGGTAAAAAATCTGCCTGCCAAGCAGGAGGTGTGGGTTTGATCCTTGGGTCAGGAAGATCCCCTGAAGTAGGAAATGGCAACCCATTCTAGTATTCTGTCCTGGGAAATCCTATGGACAGAGCAGCCTGGCAGGCTACAGTTCATGGGGTTGCAAAGAGTCAGGCACGATTTAGTGACTAAACCATAACGAAAGCCCTGCATGACCACTCTGAAGGCCATCGATAGCCATGAGATCAGAACAGAAATAAGAAAGGACAATCATCTTGTTTATCTTGCTGAACAAGATGCTTCAGCAACAGGAAAGACAGCTCTGCTATCAGAAGACTGACTATTCGGACTGGCTTCACACTTTGGCCCCACGTGGTTTCTTTGGAAACTACTTGTCATGAAATTTTATCATCTGTTAAAAAAAAAGTGCAAAAATATTTCTTACCTACCTCACAAAGATGTTGGAGAGATTAAAATTAGATAGTTGTGAAAGTGTTTCTAATTCTCCTAGGAAAGACTGGAGAAATGCTTTGTGGATAAACTTGTTCATTGAAACTTTGAAATAGTCATAATGATCCCATCTCACAGCCTCTCCCATTAAAAGCCCAGGATTCTGCTGACCAACCAGTGAGTTACCTTGCCTCTAAATAGCTCCTTAAAATCATTCCACTTGAAGCTCAAAAGTATTTAATATGTGACTGACCAAAAAAAAAAAAAAAAAGAATTGTACTACCCACTCCAAACCCTTCTTGGGTTAGTCAGAAGAGAAATCCCAGCAGCTCTACCCTGTCTGAGTAGGAACACTCCCATTACCCACTCCCTTCCTTTCCTCTAAACACATTTTCCTTTGTGTGCTTCCAAGTGTGTTTGTGTGTGTTCACTTGCTCAGTCATGTCTGACTCTTTGTGACCCTATGGACTGTAGCCCGCCAGACTCCTCTGTCCATGGGATTCTCCAGGCAAGAATACTAGAGTAGGTTTCTGTGCCCTCCTCCAGGGGATCTTCCAGACCCAGGAATCAAATTTGCAATGCAGGAGACCACTTGCAATGTAGGAGACCTGGGTTGGATACTTGGGTTTGGAAGATCTCCTAGAGAAGGAAATGGCAACCCACTCCAGTATTCTTGTCTGGGAAATCCCATGGGCAGAGGAGCCTGGTGGGGTACAATCCATAGGGTTGCAAGAGTCCGACATGGCTTAGCAACTAAACCACCCACCAGGGAAGACCTACTTCCAAGTATGTGTGCATGCTAAGTCACTTCAGTCATGTCCGACTCTGCTACCCTATGGACTGTAGCCCACCAGACTTCTCTGTCTATGGGATTCTCCAGGTAAGAATACTGGAGTGGGTTGCCATGCCCTCCTGCAGGAGATTTTCCCAACTCAGGGATCAAACCCACGTCTCTTATGTCTCCTGCATTGGCAGACGGGTTCCTTACCACTAGCACCATCTGGGAAGCCCACTTCCAAGTATAAGAACTAGCAAATGTTGCCCACTGTTTACACACCCTCTTCACATCTGTCCATATCAGCATATACTGTTTTTTAACTTAAGCTCTAAAGAATAAAGGCATGCCTACTCTCAGCAAATGTATCTTCAATATCTCCATGCTCTGTACACCAACCCCCTAGGTAGCAAACACTTCCAACTCCAGAAAAGACCCGAGAAATGTGGATTTCCCAAGCATTTTCACCTTTTACTCCATGACTCTCCTCAGCTCCAGCTCTACAGAATAAAAACCAGAAATCAACTGAGACCAATAACTCATGCACATTAAGGTGAAAACCAATAACATCTGCTTAAGGAGTTACACCTTCCCAAATAATTTTACTTTGTTAGCATCTCCTTTTGACTCTGATATTCTTCCCTGCCCATCCTTCATGGATATTTACTCCCACAACATATCACTAGTGAACACAGAGGAGAAATTTCATTAATGTTAAAGACTACTATATACAATAAGAGAAAGTCCAACATGGGTGTGATACACATAGGAATAGCTTAGAGGAGCCGGGCGGGTGGGGGAGGGGGGGACGGGGAGGGGGACAAGGAGGCTTTAAACTAAAGAAATGAAATCCTAAGACTGGAATTTCAGGTGAAATCTGAGGTCAGTAAACTCAGGGAACAGAGGACATCCCCTGAAGTCACTGGATTTGGGGGCTACCTATTCTATTTACAGGCTAACCTAACCTTGGTTACTGGACTGCATGGTTCTATGCACTGAAAACTGGGTGGTGAAGAATATAGCTTCTCAGGCACCTGGCATGGTTGGTATATAGCTTGAAGACAACAGATGCTACACTTTAAGCGGAAAACGGAAAGGCAGAGAAATGGGTACTAACTGAGCTTCTAAGAACAACACCCAACTACCTCTGCCAATTTTGAAAAAGCATCTGCCATTGCTGTCGGATGCAGCAGAACCAGAAAGTGGGCAATGTAGAACCATGATGCCTCTGCCACCATCTCTCCAGCAGAGCTGGTTGTTTCTGGCCCTACCTCTTCCCACCCTTAACTCAGTTTCAAATCCAAGCTTCATGCAAATACACAAATTCAAAAGAATCTAAACCACATATGGCACCCTAGCTGTAAGACAGTCTAGAAAATGTAGGTCTGCCCCTCCCCCACCCCCACTATACCAAGCCGCTTGTGGGATCATAGTTCTTTGACCAGGGATGCAACTCCTGCCCTAGCAGTGAAAGCACCGCATCCTAACAACTGGACCACCAGAGAATTCCCAAGGAAATGTAGCTCGTTTTTTGTTTTTTTGTTTTTTTTAATTTAGTTATTTTTTAATTGAAGGATAATTGCTTTATAGAATTTTGTTGTTTTGAGCCTCCTTCCCATCTCCCTTCCCATCCCACCCCTCTAGGTTGATACAGAGTCCCTCTTTGGGTTTCCTTTTTTTAAAAAAAATTATTTATTTATTTTAATTGGAGGCTAATTACTTTACGATATTGTAGTGGTTTTTGTCATACATTGACATGAATCAGGCATGGGTGTACATGTTTCCTGGGACATACAGCAATTCCTGTTGGCTATCTATTTTACATATGGTAATATAAGTTTCTGTGTTACTCTCTCAATACATCTCACCCTCTCCTCTTCTCTCCCCATGTCCATAAGTCTATTCTCTGTGCCTATTTCTCCATTGCTGCCCTGCAAATAAATTCTTCAGTACCATTTTTCTAGATTCCATATATATGTGTTAGTATATGATATTTATCTTTCTCTTTCTGACTTACTTGACTCTGTATAACAGGCTCTATGTTCATCTACCTCATTAGAACTGACTCAAATGTGTTCCTTTTTATGGCTGAGTACTATTCCATTGTGTATATGTACCACAACTTCTTTATCCATTCATCTGTCAATGCACATCTAGGTTGCTTCCATGTTCCAACTATTGCAAATAGTGCTGCAATGAATAATGGGATACATGTGTCTTTTTCAATTTTGGTTTCCTCAGGGTATATGCCTAGGAGTGGGGTTGCTGGGTCATATGGTGCTTTTATTTCTAGTTTTTTAAGGAATCTCCATACCGTCTTCCACAGTGGCTGTATCAATTTACATTCCCACCAACAGTGCAAGAGTGTTCCCTTTTCTCCACACCCTCTCCAGCATTTATTTTTTGTAGACTTTTTGATGATGGCCATTCTGACTGGTGTGAGGTGATATCTCCTTGTAGTTTTGATTTGCATTTCTCTAGTAATGAATGATGTTGAGCATCTTTTTATGTGTTTGTTAGCCATCTCTATGTCTTCTTTGGAGAAATGTTTGTTTAGATCTTTTTCCCACTTTTTGATTGGGTTGTTTGTGTTTCTGGTATTGAGTTGTATGAGCTGCTTGTATATTTTGGAAATTAATCCTTTGTCAGCTGTTTCATTTGATATTATTTTCTCCCATTCTAAGGGTTGTCTTTTCACCTTGCTTATAGTTCCCTTTGCTGTGCAAAAGCTTTTAAGTTTAATCAGGTCACACTTATTTACTTGTGTTTTTATTTCCATTACTCATAGAGGATCTTACTTTGATTTATGCCATTGAGTGTTCTGCCAATGTTTTCCTCTAAGAGTTTTATAGTTTCTGGTCTTACACTTATGTCTTTAATCTATTTTGAGTTTATCATTGCGTATGGTATTAAGAAGTGTTCTAATTTCTTTCTTTTACATGTAGCTATCCAGTTTTCCCAGCATCATTTATTGAGAGGCTCTCTTTGCCCCATTGTATATTCTTGTCTCCTTTGTCAAAAATAAGGTACCCATTGGTGCATGGGTTTAGTTCTGGGCTTTCTATCTTGTTCCATTGGTCTTTATTTCTGTTTTTGTGCCAGTACCATACTGTCTGATGACTGTAGCTTTGTAGTATAATCTGGAGTCAGGAAGGTTGATTCTTCCAGCTCCATTCTTCTTTCTCAGGACTGCTTTGGCTATTCTGGGTCTTTTGTGTTTCCATGCAAATTGTGAAATCGTTGGTTCTAGTTCTGTGAAAACTGCCATTGGTAGTTTGATAGGGATCACATTGAATCTATAGATTGCATTTGGTATTTAGTCATTTTCTCAATATTGATTCTTCCTACCCAGGAACATGGAATATCTCTCCATCTGTTTATGTCATCTTTGATTTCTTTCATTAGTGTCTTATAATTTTCTGTGTACAGTTCTTTTATCTCCTTAGGTAAGTTTATTTCTAGATATTTTATTCTTTTTGTTGCAATGGTGAATGGGATTGACTCCTTAATTTCTCTTTCTGATTTTTCATTGTTAGCATATAGAAATGCAAGTGATTTTTGTGTATTGATTTTGTATCCTGCAACTTTGCTAAATTCACTGATTAGCTCTAGTAATTTTCTGATACTATCTTTAGGCTTTTCTACGTATAGTATCATGTCTTCCTGGTTCAGTCTTGGAAGGTAGAACTTTTCTAAGAATCTGTCCATTTCTTCCAGGTTATCCATTTTATTGCCATATAGTTGTTCATAATAGTCTCTTATAATCCTTTGTATTTCTTCATTGTCTGTTGTAACCTCTCCTTTTTCATTTCTAATTTTGTTGATTCAATTCTTCTCTCTTTTTTTCTTGATGAGTCTGGCTAAAGGTTTGTTAATTTTGTTTATCTTCTCGAAGAACCAGCTTTTAGTTTTATTAATCTTTACTATTGTTTCTTTCATTTCTTTTGCATTTATTTCTGCTCAGATCTTTATGATTTCTTTCCTTCTGCTAATTTTGGGGTTTTTTTGTTCTTCTTTTTCCAGTTGTTTTAGTTGTAAAGTTAGGTTGTCTATTCGATGTTTTTCTTCTTTCTTGAGGTAGGATTGTATTGCTATAAACATCCCTCTTAGAACTACTTTTGCTGCATCCCATAGGTTTTGAGTTGTTGTGTTTTCATTGTCATTTATTTATAGAAATTTTTTGATTTCCCTTTTGATTTCTTCAGTAACCTGTTGGTTATTGAGAAATGTATTGTTTAATCTCCATGTGTTTGTGTTTTCTATGCTTTTTTTCCCCTTATAATTGATATCTATTCCCATGGCAATGTGATCAGAAAAGGTGCTTGATATGATTTCAATTTTCTTAAATTTACTGAGGTTTGATTTGTGACCCAAGATGTGGTCTATCCTGGAGAACGTTCCATGTGCACTTGAAAATAAGGTATATTCTTCTGCATTTGGATGTAATGTCCTGAAGATACCAATGAGATCCATCTCATCTATGTATAATTTAAGACTTGTGTTTCCTTATTAATTTTCTGTTTTGATGATCTGTCCATTGGTGTGAGTGGGGTGTTAAAGTTTCTTACTATTATTGTGTTACTGTCAATTCCTCCTTTTATGTATGTTAGTGTTTGTCTTATGTATTGAGGTGTTCCTATGCTGGGTGCATAGATATTTACAATTGTTATGTCTTCCTCTTGGATTGAGCCCTTGATCATTATGTAGTGTCCTTCCTTATCTCTTGTAATATTCTTTACTTTAAGGTCTATATTGTCTGATATCAGGATTGCTACTCCAGCTTTCTTTTGCTTTCCGTTTGCATGGAATATATTTTTCCATCCTCCCACTTTCAGTCTATATGTGTCTTTAGGTCTGAAGTAGGTTTCTTGTAGACAACATATATATGGGTCTTATTTTTGTATTAATTCAGCCAGTCTGTGTCTTTTGGTTGAAGAGTTTAATACATTTACATTTAAAGTAATTATAGGTATATATGTTCCTATTGCTATTTTCTTAATTGTTTGGGGTTTGACTTTGTAGATCTCTTTCTTCTCTTGTATTTCTTTACTACATAAGTCCCTTTAACATTTGTTGTAAAGCTGCTTTGGTGGTACTGACTTCTCTTAACTTTTGCTTGTCTGAAAAGCTTTTGATTTCTTCATCAATTTTGAATGAGATCCTTACCGGCTAGAGTAATCTTGCTTGTAGATTTTTCCCTTTCAGTACTTTAAATGTATCCTGCCATTCCCTTCAGACCTGCAGCTGCTGCTACTGCTGCTAAGTCGCTTCAGTCGTGTCCAGCTCTGTGCGACCCCATAGACGGCAGCCCATCAGGCTCTCCCATCCCTGGGATTCTCCAGGCAAGAACACTGGAGTGGTTGCCATTTCCTTCTCCAATGCATGAAAGTGAAAAGTGAAAGTGAAGTCACTCAGTCGTGTCTGACTCTTAGCAACCCCATGGACTACAGCCCACCAGGTTCCTCCATCCATGGGATTTTCCGGGCAAGAGTACTGGAGTGGGGTGCCATCGCCTTCTCCATCAGACCTGCAGAGTTTCTGCTAAAAGATCAGCTGTTAAATATACGGGATTTCCCTTGTATGTTCAGTTCAGTTCAGTTCAGTTCAGTCGCTCAGTCATGTCTGACTCCTGGCGACCCCATGAATTGCAGCACGCCAGGCCTCCCTGTCCATCACCAACTCCCGGGATTCACCCAAACTCATGTGCATCGAGTTGGTGGTGCCATCCAACCATGTCATCCTCTGTCATCCCCTTCTCCTCCTGCCCCCAATACCTCCCAGCATCAGGAACTTTTCCAATGAGTCAACTCTTTGCATGAGGTGGCCAAAGTATCGGAGTTTCAGCTTCAACATCAGTCCTTCTAATGAACACCCAGGACTGCTCTCCATTAGGATGGACTGGTTGGATCTCCTTGCAGTCCAAGAGACTCTGAAGAGTCTTCTCCAACACCACAATTCAAAAGCATCAATTCTTCGGCGCTCAGCTTTCTTCACAGTCCAACTCTCACATCCATACATGACCACTGGAAAAACCATAGCCTTGACTAGACAGTCCTTTGTTGGCAAAGTAATGTCTCTGCTTTTGAATATGCTGTCTAGGTTGGTCATAACTTTCCTTCCAAGGAGTAAGTGTCTCTTAATTTCATGGCTGCAATCACCATCTGCAGTGATTTTGGAGCCCAAAAAAATAAAGTCTGACACTGTTTCCACTGTTTCCCCATCTATTTCCCATGAAGTGATGGGACTGGATGCCATGATCTTCGTTTTCTGAATGTTGAGCTTTAAGTCAACTTTTTCACTCTTCTCTTCACTTTCATCAAGAGGCTTTTGAGTTCCTCTTCACTTTCTGCCATAAGGGTGGTATCATCTGAATATCTGAGGTTATTGATATTTCTCCCGGCAATCTTGATTCCAGCTTGTGCTTCATCCAGCCCAGCGTTTCTGCATATAAGTTAAATAAGCAGGGTGACAATATACAGCCTTGACATACTCCTTTTCCTATTTGGAACCAGTCTGTTGTTCCATGTCCATTTCTAACTGTTGTTTCCTGACCTGCATACAGGTTTCTCCGGAGGCAGGTCAGGTGGTCTGGTATTCCCTTCTCTTTCAGAATTTTCCACAGTTTATTGTGATTCACACAGTCAAAGGCTTTGTCATAGTCAATAAAGCAGAATGTTTTTTGTATATTACTTGTTGCTTTTCCCTTGCTGCTTTTAGTATTCTTTCTTTGTGTTTAATCTTTTTTAGTTTGATTAGTATGTGTCTCCTTGGGTTTATCCTGTATGGGATTCTTTGCACCTCTTGGACTTGATTGCCTATTTCCTTTTCCATTTTTGGGTGAGGAAATTTTAAACTATAATCTCTTCAAAAATTTTCTCATACCTTTCTTTTTCTCTTCTTCTGGGACCCCCATAATTTGAATGTTGGAGCATTTGATATTGTCCCTGAGGTCTCTGAGACTATCCTCACTTCTTTTCATTCTTTTTACTTTATTATTCTCTTCAGAAGTTATTTCCACCATTTTATCTTCCAGCTCTCTGATTCATTCTTTTGCTTCAGATATTCTGCTATTGATTCCTTCTAGTGAGTGAGTGAAGTTCAGTCGTGTCTGACTCTTTGTGACCCCATGGACTGTAGCCCACTAGGCTCCTTCACCCATGGAATTTTCCAGACAAGAATACTGGAGTGGGCTGCCATTTCCTTTTCCAGGGGATCTTCCCAACTCAGGGATTGAACCTGGGTCTCCCACATTGCAGGCAGATGCTTTACCATCTGAGCCACCAGGGAATAATCATTCCTTCTGGATTCCTTCTAGAGTATTTTTAATTTCAGTAATTGTGTTGTTTGTCTCTGTATGTTTATTCTTTAATTTTTCTAGGTCTTCGTTAATTTATTCATACATTTTCTCCCTTCTGTTTTCAAGATTTTTGATCATCTTTACTATCATTATTCTGAATTCTTTTTCAGGTAGTTTGCCTATTTCCTTTCCATTTATTTGGACTTCTGTGTTTCTAGTTTGTTCCTTCATTTGTGTGGTATTTCTCTGCCTTTTCATTATTTTTTTTTTAACTTATTGTTTTTGAGGTCTCCTTTTTGCAATCTTCAAGGATGAATTCTTTCTTCCTTTTGGTTTCTGCCCCCTCCGAAGTTTTGTGCAGTGGTTTGTTTAAGCTTCATATTGGGTGAGATTTATGCTGAATTTTTTTTGTTTGTTTGTTTGTTTTTCCTCTGATGGGCAAGGCTGAGTGAGGTGGTGATCCTGTCTGCTGGTGATTGGGTTTGCATTTTCGTTTTGTTTGCTGTTTGGATGAAGCTTCCTGCACAGGGTACTACTGGTGATGGGATGATGCCGGGTCTTGTATTCAAGTGGTTTCCTTTCTGGGAGCTCTCATTATTTGATACTCCCTAGGGTTAGTTCTCCGGTAGTCTAGGGTTTTGAGTCAGTGCTCCCACTCCAAAGGCTCAGGGTTTGATGTCTGGTCAGGAACGAAGATTCCACAAGTGGTTTGTTATGGTATTAAGTGAGATTAAAACATATACCCAAAAACAAGAAACCAAAGATGAACCCCAGACAGATGGCAGTTTAAAAATCAGGCAAATAATAATTAAAATAATGGAATATACACATATATATATACATCCATAGCAAAACCAAAACAGTCCAACAAAAATAAAGTACAGTAGGTTGACCTGGTGAACAAAGGGAACCAAAAATTATATCTACCAGTTAAGAACAAAACTAACTAAAGCACAAACTGGAAAACAAAACTAAAGCAAGGTGCCAACTGGGGAATAAAGCAATGAAAACAAAACTAAAAATATGTTGAGAGGAAAGGAAAGAAAAAAAAGAAAGAAAGACTAGATATGCAAAGTTAAATAGAGGTAGATAAGTAAGATTTATATACATTAAAAATTAACTGCAAGGGGGAAAGAACAGTAGGAAAGCCAAACAAAGGAATAAATGTAGAAACAATAATAATAGGTTTAAAAAAATTAAAAAAGAAAGGAAGGGGAAAGAAAGAAAAAAAAAAGGGAAAACGCCCAGAACTGCAAAAGCCCAACATAGAGGCAGAGGTTTATAACAATAAAAAGTGTGATTAAAAAAGAACTCAAAAGCTTAATCAGATTTCATAATGCCAATAAAATGGACAACTACAATGATGGTGAGGGGGAGGAGGTAAAAAGGAGAAAGAGAAGGGAAAAAAATCCAGAACAAACTACAGAATAAGTCAAAACATAAGAATAATAAATGTTTTTCTTGAGTCACTGCTATCAGGATGCTTTCCCTCACTGAGAGTCACAGTCCACCTCACCTCCCTAGGATGCTCTCCAACACTGTGCTGGTCTGTGGACCTTCTGTTGGGGCAGCTCAGATTCTAATCTGGTCAGACTCCTATGTGTTCTTGTCTCCAATGTCCACAGCTATCAGAACTAGTGCGTTTTCTTTTGTAGGAGCTCTCAATGTCCTTTTATATATTCCATAGACGCAGAGTCTGCCTAGTTGATCATGTGGATTTAATCTGCAGCTTGTAAAGCTGGTGGGAAGGTTTTGGGTCTTCTTCCTTAGCCGCACTGCCCCTGGGTTTCAATTGTGGTTTTATTTCCACCTCTGCATGTGGGAGAAGGAAATAGCAACCCACTCTGGTACTCTTGACTGGAAAATCCCATGGAGAGAGAAGCCTGGTGCAGGCCACAGTCCATGGGGTCGCAAAGAGTTGGACACGACCGAGAGATTTCGCTTTCACGGAATGTGGGTTGTCCACTGGGGTTTGCTCCTGAGGCTGCCCTGGAGGACTTGGGTCTGCCCCAGTGAAGGCCAGGTGCAGAGTGGTACAGCTGCTTGGGTCACAAGGGTTCTGGCAGCACCAGGTACTCAGGGGAGTTGGCAGCTAGGGCAGCAGGAAATATAGTGCTCTAGAAGGGTATGGCAACAAGTATTGGCCAATACACTTCAGTATTCTTCCCTAGAGAACACCCTTGACAGAGAAGACTGGCAGGCCACAGTCCACAGGGTCACAAAGAGTTGGATACAACCAAAACGACCCCACATGCACAGATGCAAGACTTTTTTTTTTTTGCCTGTGGCAGCTCTGCCCCAGTGAGGGTTGCGTGTGACGGTGGCACACATGCTTGGTCATGGGGAGCAAGTGTTCAGGGACACGGACTGCCTCAGCTACACGAGTTATGGCCCTATCAGTCTTTTTTCGAGCTTCTGGTAGCTGGTGATCAGAAGGCCTCTTTGGTTAGTCTTTCTCTGTAGCTCCGCCCATTCAGACACTTAGAGGGCTCCCTTGCCTGGGGTCCTTCTCTGTTGTTCAACACATCAGGCAGGTAGAGGGGTGCCCCTGGCTGGGGTCCTACTTTGTATATCGTTAAGTCAGCCACTTAAAGGGGCACCCTGGATGGGGTCCTACTCTGTTGTTCCCTGCCTCAGGCACTTGATGGGCCAGCCTCTCTACTGTTCAGCTGCTGATGCTTGCGTGTGGGAAGAGAGAGGCTATGGTGATAGCTCTACCCCCTATGCATGACTCAGCAGTATTGCCTTGCTTCCATGGCTGCCTGGCTTTCCTCCACAGGCATTTCCCACCTCAGTCTCCTCCCTCATGTCCCCTCCGTCTGTCTCTCCACAGCCAACAGCAGGCCTTGCCCTGTGATTGCTCCACAATCCCTACACTCCAGCCCCCAGCTGCTTCGCCTTCTAGGTACCTGCATCACTGTCCTGGGTACGTATGGCTGCAGCAAGGACTGTCTGATTCTCATTCCATTTAGGCTGTTCCACAGATCTGTTCCACAGATCAGCTGTTTCATTTTCAACCCTAAATGTTTCTCCTCTGACTCAGACAATTGCCCCAATGTGGGGATCATACCCCTGCTTCAGTTCCCCCACCTGCCAAGGGCAGGTCCAGTCCTAGTAACATTCCTGTTTTTTCCCCTAGTTCCTTTGTCCTACTGAGTTTTGCACGCTTCTATATATTCTTTCCTGCTGGTTAGGTACTCCTGTCCACTCTCAGCTGGTGTTGTGCATGCACGTCTGTGTCTGAAGATATATTCCTGATGTATCCATGGAGAGAGATATACTCCACGTCCACCTACTCCTCCACCATCTTGTTCTCCCCGGAAATGTAGTTTTTAACTTTCAAGACTCTATTTCACAGAAAAACACATTATAAGGACATAGAATGAGTTTTGACCAATTCACGGAATCTATGAAAGCCCGATAACAATTCCCCCAAAATATATTGGTAATAAAGTCTAACGTTTCTCCGCTCCCCCTGCCCCCCACCCCGGCTTTGTGCTTTGTCTAGTTTCATTTGCCCATAGAGTATGGTGTGCAGAGACTTTGCACCCGTCACTTCAGAATCAAGTTCCTAGTGTAAAATGTCTGCCGCAAACACCTCAGCTACACGGCCGCACACACCACCTGAATCCAAGATGGCAGTGGCTGCCAGAGTGCAGAGACACCGTAGCGCTGTGCAGCTATGGGTATGACCGGGAGCTGCACCCTCCCTGCAGAGCTCTGCCCCTTCCCCTCCCCACAGCCCCGCCCTTGGCTCATGGCAGGAGCTTGTGCTTCAGTACAGGTTTGCAGCTCTCCATTCTCTGTTCGGAGCTTTCCTTTACTTCTGAACAGAACTCAGTCCCGTTCTATTGGCTCCAGTGACAGTGGACAAAAGGACTCATGTTGGGGCCTGGCTCAACAGGGCTTTAACGAGTCTACTACATTGTATTCCTGACTAGTGAAGTTCCAATTAAACTGAAGGCTAATCTTGAAGTATGAAAACACATTTCTCTTAACTATTCTCTGTGAAACGTTTTTTTCCACTTTTCCCAGCCTCAAAAAAATAAAGACAAAATGCAATTTATTTTTTATCAATGACCCCCCAAAATAACCATAAACATTAATTACTGTGCTGCAAATAGCACACACACATACACACAAACATATTCATAACAAAATAAAGAGGAATACTGATGATAATTACAGTCTTTGTTTCTATTAACTGGTCACATGGAATTTATAGCTACCTTCTTTAGCTACTCATTCTGTACTCCCTTTACCTTCAGCAGCACCTCAGCTGGTTGTAGTTCTTCACATGCTGGCATGACCCAAACCTTCATTCCTGAAGTATCTAGGCCATTAGTAGTCCTGCCTTGATTGGGTTGTTGAATTAATAGTTTTCCATTGACTTTAATCACAGGGTACGGTGATATTGATACTAAGACCTGCCCTAGGGATCTCCTGTACTTCCTTACCTCCACTGTGAAGTCCAATTTCCCCATAGTAGTCAGGCTCAGTCACCTCAGTCCACACCGGAACTCCCTTATTTGCCTTGTTGATTCAGAGGCTTGAGGGACCCAAGGCAGGTGGTACTTCCAAGCAAAGCACACCACCAGGGGCACTGCCCAAACCTGTGCCCACTGGAGAGTTTCACTTCACCACTGTCCTTCAGGCTCTTCCAAGAATGTGCCGTAGAGCTGCAGCTGTCACTTTTGGAGGGTGCCTGCATGTTGTACAGAACCATCTGTAAACCACACCCAAGTCTTCTCTTCCACTGATCATACAGGACTGCATCTGAGTTCACAGGTGCAGCCTGGGAGAGAGAAGGCAGTGTAGCCGGAGTGGAGACCATGGGCACCTGGGCCACTTCTTCATGGAGCTTGCTGAATGCTAGGTCACTTCAGTCGTGTCCAACTCTGCGTCCCTATGGACAGTAGCCCCACCAGGCTCCTCTGTCTATGGGATTCTCCAGCCAAAAATACTGGAATGGGTTGCCCTCCTCCAGGGGATCTTCCCAACCCAGGGACTGAACTTGTGTCTCTTACATCTACCTGCATTGGCACGTGGGCTTCTTCTGTGTTTGGAGTCTGCTTGGATCCAACCACATACATCCCACTCCCAATTGACTGTAAGTTCCATAATGACAAAACCTTTGTCCAGTAGAATGACAGACATAGACATAGTAGAATGTCCAGAGATATACAGACTCCATTAGGGGCACAAACATTATGGCTTTGCTCCTAAGAAATTCTCTTCATCCTAGTCTTTATAGTTGGTTACATAATTCAGTCACCTGAGAATCCAGGCCATGAATGTATTCTCTGTGGTATTCTCAAATTGTGAGATTTTAGTAGTACATAGATTTTCACAATTTTTAAGGAAAATCAGTCAGAAAGCCAACAGGAGAGACACTTTTGTTTGTTTGTTTCTTTTTCAAATTTAAGATGGAATAATCTGTCATTTGTTGTCACATTGATAGTTTACTCATCAAGTCAAATGTTTACCGAGCAACAGACCTGGTATTTGGAGCTGGGTATAAACTGTTAAACAAATCAGATATGTCCCTGCCCAAATGGAGTTTATAGTTCAGCGCGGAGCAAACTTACAGTTCAGTTCAGTTCAGTTCAGTTGCTCAGTCTTTGCGACCCCATGAACTGCAGCACACCAGGCCTCCCTGTCCATCACCAGCTCCCGGAGTCCACCCAAACCCATGTCCATTGAGTCAGTGATGCCATCCAACCATCTCATCCTCTGCTGTCCCCTTCTCCTCCTGCCCTCAATCTTTCCCAGCATCAGGGTCTTTTCCAATGAGTCAGCTCTTTGCATCAGGTGGCCAAAGTATTGGAGTTTCAGCTTCAACATCAGTCCTATGAATGAACACCCAGGACAGATCTCCTTTAGGATGGACTGGTTGGATCTGCTGAGTTTTCCAAATTTGCTGGCATATTGAGTGCAGCACTTTCACAGCATCATCTTTCAGGATTTAAAATAGCTCAACTGGAATTCTGTCACCTCCACTAGCTTTGTTCATAGTGATGCTTCCTAAGGCCCCCTTGACTTCACATTCCAGAACGTCTGGCTCTAGATGAGTGATCACACCATCATGATTATCTGGGTCATGAAGATCTTTTTTGTACAGTTCTTCTGTGTATTCTTGCCACCTCTTCTTAATATCTCTGCTTCTGTTAGGTCCATACCATTTCTGTCCTTTATTGAGCCCATCTTTGCATGACATGTTCCCTTGGTATCTCTAATTTTCTTGAAGAGATCTCTAGTCTTTCCCATTCTGTTGTTTTCCTCTATTTCTTTGCATTGATCACTGAGGAAGGCTTTCTTATCTCTCCTTGCTATTCTTTGGAACTCTGCATTCAAATGGATATACCTTTCCTTTTCACCTTTGCTTTTCACTTCTCTTCTTTTCACAGCTATTTGTAAGGCCTCCTCAGACAGCCATTTTTGCATTTCTTTGTCTTGGGGATGGTCTTGATTCCTGTGTCCTGTAGAGTGTCACAAACCTCCGTCCATAGTTCATCAGGCACTCTGTCTATCACATCTAGTCCCTTAAATCTATTTCTCACTTCATATAATCATAAGGGATTTGATTTACATCATACCTCAATGGTCCAGTGGTTTTCTCCACTTTCTTCAATTTTAGTCTGAATTTGGAAATAAGGAGTTCATGATCTGAGCCACAGTCAGCTCCCGGTCTTGTTTTTGCTGACAGTATAGAGCTTCTCCATCTTTGGCTGCAAAGAACATAATCAATCTGATTTCGGTGTCGACCATCTGGTGATGTCCCTGTGTAGAGTCTTCTCTAGTGTTGTTGGAAGAGGGTGTTTGCTATGACCAGTGTGTTCTCTCGGCAGAACTCTATTAGCCTTTGCCCTGCTTTATTCTGTACTCCAAGGCCAAATTTGCCTGTTACTCCAGGTGTTTCTTGACTTCCTACTTTTGCATTCCAGTCCCCTATAATGAAAAGAACATCTTTTTTGATGTTAGTTCTAGAAGGTCTTGTAGGTCTTCATAGAACCTTTCAACTTCAGCTTCTTCAGCATTACTGGTCAGGGCATAGACTTGGATTACCGTGATATTGAGTGGTTTGCCTTGGAAATGAACAGAGATCATTCTGTCATTTTTGAGATTGCAACCAAGTACTGCATTTCGGACTCTTTTGTTGACTATGATGGCTACTCCATTTCTTCTAAGGGATTCCTGCCCACAGTAGTAGATATAATGGTCATCTGAGTTAAATTCAGCCATTCTAGTCCATCTTAGTTCGCTGATTCCTAGAATGTCGACGTTCACTCTTGCCATCTCCTGTTTGATCACTTCCAATTTGCCTTGATTCATGGACCTAATATTTCAGGTTCCTATACAGTATTGCTCTTTACAGCATTGAACCTTGCTTCTATCACCAGTCCCATCCACAACTAGGTGTTGTTTTTGCTTTGGCCCCTTCCCTTCAATCTTTCTGGTGTTATTTCTCCACTGACCTCCAATAGCATATTGGTCACCTACAGACCTGGGGAGTTCATCTTTCAGTGTCCTATCTTTTTGCCTTTTCATACTGTTCATGGGGTTCTCAAGGCAAGAATACTGAAGTGGTTTGCCATTCCCTTCTCTGGTGGACCACATTCTGTCAAACCTCTCCAGCATGACCCGTCCGTCTTGGGTGGCCTCACACGGCATGCCTTAGTTTCACTGAGTTAGACAAGGCTGTGGTCCGTGTGATCAGGTTGGCCTGTTGTCTGTGATTGTGGTTTCAGTGTGTCTGCCCTCTGATGCCCTCTCTCAGTGCCTACCATCTTACTTGGGTTTCTTTTACCCTGGACATGGGGTATCTCTTCACGGCTGCTCCAGCAAATCACAGCCTCTGCTCCTTACCTTGGACGTGGGGTAGCTCTTCTCAGCCACCGACCCTGACCTTGGACGTAGGGTAGCTCCTCTTGGCCACACTTCTGCACCATCACTGCCACCATGCAAAAACTACAGCCTTTAGGTCAAATCAGGCCCTCTACCTGCTTTTGTAGATAGCATTTTATGGGTACGTAGTCATGACCATTGCTTACACATAATCTGACTGCTCCAAGGTTATAGTGGCAAAGTTGAGGAAGCTGCAATACAGACTGCATGGCCAGCGAAGCTTAGAATGTTTACTATTGAACCCTTTACCAAAGCATTTTGCTACCCCTGGTCTAGTGGCTAGTATAAATCTGTTTTCTCATCCCAGAGATCCACTAATTTTTTTTTTTTTTTTTACATAAGAAGACTTAGATAAAAGTTTTTGGTTGAAAGGAAAGAATCTACTTAATGGGTTCAAGGAGAAAGGCAGATTATGGTAAACTACTTCCCCACAGAATCCACGGACAGGAAATGAAATACAGGTATTACTCCTACAGTCATATAAATTGGCCTTAATTCAATTATAGTAACTAAAGGAAAAAATAAGCATCACTAAGAGCTCCAGTATTCTTGCCTGGAGAATCCCCATGGACAGAGGAGCCTGGCAGCCTACAGTCTATGGGGTCACAAAGAGTTGGGCATGACTGAGCAACTAAGCACAGTACAGCAAGAACACCATTGGTTATAATATGATCTTGACCAGGGACTGATAATATATTCAGAAGGTAGGATAGCAGCAATGTAAGAACACAAGAGCTTTGTTTGAGTAGGTTCGACTTTGTCTATCTTAACAATGGGTGATGACAACTATAAAGGAGATAAGGATATAAGGATATGTAAAATGTCCCTGTTTGGGAAAAGAAGACAAAAATTTTAAGTAAAAGATAGAATTCAGCAAATGCTGGATTTGCTTCATTACATTAAGATCTTATTGTTATAGCTATAAAATATATCCTTAATTGCTCCAGGAAAAATAACTTCTTTTGGGAGGAATCTGAAACCCTCCAGCTTCCATCCCTCTTCTCATCTTTTTTTCTTTTTGGCTTTGCTGCAGGGCATGTGGGATCTTAATTCCCCAGCGATCAATCCGGTGTCCCCTGCAATGGAAACATGGAGTCTTAACCCCTGGACCTCCAGGGAAGTCCCCACTTTCTCTTCTCAATACAATAATGTTTGAAAAGCAGTTTTTAAAACCGTGAGGTTTCTGAGGAGTGCAGAACTGCCTGAAGTCAGTTCTGAAGTCTCATGAAGTCAGTCTCATGAAGTCAGACTTCATGAGAAATGGAACTGGGTCAGGACCTGGGTCATTCCTGATGCTTCCCAAGAAGCACATGTCCCCTTGGGCTTCCTTCTCACCTTGTCTGCTTGTATCTGTCTCCTCCCTCTTGCCTGGCTTCCTTTACATAAACCTGGACAATCTGCACTGTTGGTCCAAGTCTATGTGTCTCCAGAGCCTGCCATTATCAGGATTTAGAACCCCTTGGTACAAATTCTTAAGAATCTGACTAGCTTAATCCAATTTATAGTTTGATACTTTTCACAGAGCCTGCTGAAACCTTAACTTTTACATTGCTCACCAAATCAAAAGACTACACCCCCAGATTCACTTGAATCTAGTGTAGGGTTATGCAATAAGATACAAGCAAAACTATTGTGAGTCTTCTGGAAAGTTTGGGGGTGGATGTGATGATGGAATAACTGGAGCTCCAACTGACATCTTGGAGCCACACCCTTGAAACAGCAGAATGTGAGCAGGAAGAGCCTGGATCACTGATAAAGTTCCCACAGCGACCCAGGACTGCCTAAATCCAGGCTTCTACCAAGTGAGAGAGAAATGCATGCCCATCTTATTTAAGCAACTACTTGGTTGGAGAAGGAAATAGCAACCCACTCCAAAATTCTTGCCTGGAAAATTCTGTGGGTTGAGGAGCCTGGTGGGCTACAGTCCACAGGGTCACAAACAGTTGGACATGACTGAGCGACTTCACTTTCGCTTTGGGGGAGTTTCTGTTACTTGCAACTGAACCTAAAAGTAATCAAAAGTTTCCTTGGATCCATTAACTATAACCAGAGAGACAGGGTAACAGGGATTCTGCCCAGATAGTGAACTCTCAGGTTTGAGTAGACTTCCCAGAAAAGGGGACCTGAGTAGAGCAGGCAAACCATTTAGAATATTCATCACAATATTCCATTAGCTTAGTTCCATTGTCAGACCACTTGGCTTTGTATGGGAGAGAAATACTAGGATGCATGAGAAGGTCTAGGGTAGACTGATATCTTAGAATCAGGTATCAGATTGGTGTCTGTGTTGTGACACCATCAGAGTAAAAACTGTAATTCAAGGGAAATTTAGGCTCTGAGTGATGGAGTTGTAGGTAACATGACTGCGAGGCAGGTCTACAGGTGCCCTGCCCAGGCAGAAGTCAATTGTTCTACTAATATTAAAGAAACACTGGTTACACTTTTTCAGAGCTCTGGCTAACTCATTCCCTTTAGCTACTTAGGGCGGTGATTTGTAGACGGCAAAGTTGCTTAGGATAATAAAGCCCCCAGGCCTGGTGGCAAACTGCAGAGATTTTTCAGGAAGAAAGAGACAACTTAAACATCTCCACTGGCTTTTTGTAAGTGAATGATACCCAGAGGAAATAGGTTTCAAATAGGTTTCAAATAGGTTTCATCATTTACATTCTCAAGAAGAAAGATGAGAGGAATCAAGAAAAATAGTGTAAGTGTTGCTACATTCATTTCAACTATCTGTTTCAGAATCCTGAAACAGGTTTCCCAGAGCTACAACTCCCAGAGGACACAGGTCCCACCATCATCTTCTTCCTTTTCGCTAAAAGCTCTTAATGGATTGAGAAAAATGATGGTTCGACTATCAGTTGGTTTGAATGCATAAACAGGGATGTAGCTCAGTGGTAGAGCGCATGAGACCAGGTTCAATCCCTGGCATCTCCAGGCCAAGAGGGTGTGTTTATTTGTGGCTTCCCTGGTGGTTCAAGAAGGAAAATCCCATGGACAGAGGAGCCTGGTAGGCTACAGTCCATGGGGTCTCAAAGAGTCAGATACAACTGAGCGACTTCACTTTCACTTTCCCTGGTGGTTCAGATGGTAAACAATCTGCCTGCAATGCAGGAAACACGAGTTCAATCCCTGGGTCAGGAAGATCCCCTGGAGGAGAAAATGGCAACCCATTCCAGTATTCTTGCCTGGAGAATTCCAAGGACAGAAGAGCCTGGTGGGCCCCAGTCCCTGCAGTCCCAAAGAGTCAAACAAGACTGAGTGATTAACACTTAAACTTTAACATTCAATAGAAGGAACAATCTATATCATTTTTTTAAATAGCCTTTCTTCTGTATAACCATGTCCTACTGGACTATGGCCTTTCTGCTTAACTTCTTTTCTTGCAAAGCAAATAAAATCCTCAAAGTCTGTACATAAACTCTGTCTGCTGAAGAAGCATCGTACGTACATGCTAGTACCCTCAAAGCTGCTGTATCCCTCGGGGTCACAGGCACAGCAGGTCCTGGCTCAGCCACAAATGTCCGACACTTGAAGAAGGGGATTTGAGAGGGAAATCTGTTGTTCTCTATGTTCAGAAAAAGTTTTAAATGGACTGTAATAGAAAATGGGGGCCCATTCTTGGCCTTAGCATAGTGATCTAAGACTTTAACTTACAAAACAGGAAATCTTTGTGTAAACAAACAGTAAAAAAGGCCAGCCAAAAGAGAAAAACAATGACTATTTATTCAGAGCTTGCTATAGCAAGGGAGTCAGTCACCGTCTCTCCAAGGAAGGCAGAAGTGTGGGAAAGTCTTTTAGTGACAAAAGGCTTGTCACTAAAGAGAAGACTTCAGGTATCCCCTGAATGGAGGCTGCGGGCGTGCAGAAGCTGTTGGCAGGCTATTAAGAAGTGGAGCATCCTCAGGTCCTGCCTGGTGACTCAGTGGTAAAGAATCTGCCTGCCAATGCAGGAGAAATGGGTTTGATCTCTAATCCAGGAAGATCTGACATTCCACAGGGGAAATAACCCCAGGCACTACAACTACTGAGCCTGTGCTCTAGAGCCCTGGAACCGCAAGTACTGAGCCCAGGCATTGCAACCGCTGACCTAGAGCCCATACTACACAAGAGAAGTCACCACAGTGAGAAGCGTGTGCGCCATAACTACAGAGTTATGGTGCTCCTGCTCACTGCAACTAGAGAAAAGCCTGCGCAGCAATGAAAAAAGTAAAAGCATTATAAAGAATGAAATAATGCCATTTATAGCAACATAGATGAATCTAGAGATTGTCATACTGAGTGAAGCAAGTTAGAGGAGAAATATCATATGACATCCCTTACCTGTGGGATCTAAAAAGAAATGATACAAATGAACTTACTCGCAAAACAGAGAGACTCACAAGCTTAAAGAAGAACTTATGGCTGCTAGGAGGAAGAATGCATGGGAGGGATAGTTAGGGAGTTTGGAATAGACATGTACACACTGCCATATTTTAAATGGATAACCAACAAGGACCTACTGTATAGCACATGGAATGCTGCTCAATATTAAGTGGCAGCCTGGATGGGAGGGGAATTTGGGAGAGAATGAATATATGTGTATGTATAGCTGAATCCCTTCCCTGTTCACCTGGAACTATCACAACATTGTTAATTGGCTATTCTCCAATACATAATAAAAAGGTTTTAAACATATGCCTTTCTCCAAAGAGGGGCATCCTGCATGATTGAATAGGGGTGTATTTGGCTTTCTCTGGTTGGTCCTAAGTTGAAAACAGGACAAATTTTAGGGAAACTGTCAGTTATTAACCAAGTACTGACCATTTGGGGCCAATTGTTCCAGAAATGATTGTTAAGCTTTCTGGATCGTTACAAGAGACAGCAATTTAGCATCTTACAAATCTGACCTGTAGCAGACTGGCTCCCTCGCTGGTGATTATAAAGAAGAAGGTGGCTTCCTGGGCCAGCTGCTGCAGGCCATGGATCAGAGTTCCTTTATATATAGTCTGGCCATTGTTCATTTGTATATTCAGTCTCTCATTCAGAGAGACTGTCTGTCTCTGAGCAGATGGCTGTCTCTGAGCAGCTGAGCTACAGCGAGCAAGACGGTTCCCAGAATTTCTAGAGAGCCACTTTGAGAAACAGATAATTCCTGCTACCTTGCCCAGGCGTGTCTAAGGATATACCTGCTTATGTGAGCACATCACTCTTAGCTCAGTGCCCCAAGGTGCAGAGGAAGAAGGGAGAGAAGAGTGGTTACAGTAGTGACAGAGCCCAATGAGGAGAGGAATGAGGCAGTGCTCATAACCTTCTGTCCCAGCTATTGGATAGAACTCTGTGGGTTACGAATAAATACTGATGCCAGAGCTCCACCCAACCCCAATGATGCTAATTTATTAGAGAAGGGCTTGAATCATTAGTTTTTCAAAATTTCCCAGGTGACTATAACATGCAACCCAGCAACTGATCAAAATAAACAAACATTTAAGAGAAGAATCACATATTTAATAGTTAGTAAAAATGAAATCAGGGCATGTAGCCATGACCACTTTCTCCAGAAGCCTCTAATTTTTCAGTCTTATAATGTTAGGCTTTAGGAATATAAAATGAAGAGTTAAATTAGAGTAATTGCTTAGACTGTTGCAAATAGGCAATAATCATAGAGTATGAACCTACCTACAGGAAATGAAAATGCTGCAGGATCTAAACGGTGGGCATAAGGAACAACTTAAGAGTACACTTAAGACTTGTAAAAATGACCAAAATCTACCTGTTCCGAGCATTTTCATTTTTAAAAAATATTTCTATTTATTTATTTATTTGGCTGCATCGGGTCTTGGCTGTGGCATGGGAACTCCTAGTTGCAGCATGTAGGATCTAGTTCCCTGACCAGGGATTGAACCTGAGCCCCCTGCACTGGGAGCACGGAGTCTTAGTCACTGCACCACCAGGGAAGTCCCATCATTTTCATTTTTAACCACTAAAAAGTTGTTAAATGCCCTCTTCAAAACACCATTTTATCATATTATTTCTCACAGATCATGTGTAGTGAGTGCACGTGTGTATATGGATGGGTGTGTGTGTATGTGTGTATTTTCAGTCCATCTGAGCTTGTACATTTCTCAAATACTCTAAACAAAATTCAAAAAAATTTGAAGTTTGAGCATATAAACTCTAAAACCTCAGAAGAATCACCCACATACTCCACACACCTCCATATCCAATTTTTATTTCTAACCATTTCTAAATTTTCAAACGTACCACTATATCTGAACTTGATACAACAACGCCCCCTGATGGAAATACATAGAAAAGAATCCACCCTTGATTTAACTTGGGAATTTCATTACTGCAAGGGTGATCAAGAGCACGGCGTGCATGCTCTGTCTCCATCTTTGTCTCTTCCAGCACAGGTTTTTTTTTTTTCCCCACACAAAATCACATACAAAAGTTCAATGAACAAAACAACAAGAATGGAGCTGTGCTGGGGGCTCTTTCCCATGCTGTTTGCCAACCCCATACTCCCCTCAAGATGTCTAAAATAGAGCTTATTGTTACTAAACGTGAGAAATATACCCCCAAAATTAAAAATAGAATTACATATATTTTTTGATCTTCATATATACACTTTTCACACACCTTTTTGACAATAACTATTGCATAAACACCATACGCATTACATCTTATTACAACTATTTAGGCCCTATATTTAAATTAGATATAGTCAAACTTAGAGATTCTCCAATGTTAAAAAATAAATAAAACAAACTATTCTCACTAAAAAAAAATTTCATATATTTCTCCTAAGCTTCCTTATTTTAATGAATAGCATCTCCTTTATCATTCACTCAGCCAAAAACCCTCATGAGTATTCACAACACACATGAACGGATTAAAGACCAAGCCAAGAATCCAGATTAGATTTATTAATTCAGTAATTCCAAAATCATTGTGTCATGAGACATACTCCCACTCCTTCTCAGTACTTTTTAACAACTTGCAGAAAACTCTTCCATTATATTTCATTCAGAGTGATTGTTCCATCTTAATTAGCAAATTAGCTCTTTGGCTGCACATGAAATTCAATCTTCAAAAATGCTTAGGCAAAGTCAACCACCCAGTAAGCCACCTCTCAATTATTTGTGGTAATGGAAAGTACACCCCTTAGGTGGCTGACCCCAGACAGCAATTGAGTTGATGCCACACCTGTAAGCAACACATCATCACTATCTTCTACCATCTGCCAGCTGAGGGGAAGTAGAGGTTGCCATTAACACTAGCAGGATTCATCCTTTGTCTTCCACTAAGTGGAATGAGCCTGAATTGTATATCGCCGTGTAATTTTTAAGGATTATAGTGTTCACTTGACTACTACCTATGAGCATCACGGCAGCTCTGCAACTGACAGTGAGTTAAGTGTTTTCCATACATTATCTCCTCCTGTGGATTTATAAGCCAAAAAAATATATCAAAATTCTTGCATCCGTGTGAATTAGCTTAGATCCTTGGACCTGAGATTTAAAAGAAATATTTATAGCAAGTATTTTTTTAAAAACAAAAATAGAGCTTAACGCCCTATGTCATAGCTAGTACTAACTAGTACTAAGTTAGATCAGTAGTAGGTTTAAGTCTACTGATACCTATTGCATCAATTCTAATTTTGAAAACAAAATCGTGTCCAATTAAACTTTCATTCAACAGAAAAGTTACTTGAATCTCTTCTGGTACTTAAGTTACATTTTGATTAATAGATTCTGGGGCCATTTGCTATCATTTCGGGTCACCTACAGCTTTGACTTGGGAGCAGGAGTCCTAAGGACTTGGACACACTCGTTCACCAGCCTGGTGGCCTCCAGAGCAGTGCCCCAGTGCATGGCGATGCCCCCACTTCCATGGCCATAGTGATGGACAACAGGCAGCCTCCGGCTGCCCTGAGCTAGTAGCTCTTTCTCCAGCCGTACGCCTGGCCTAGTGGGCCTCAAACCCACTTTCTCTCTTAGGTCATAGGCTCCACGGAGAGAGGGCTCGAGGGCACAGCATCGGGAAAGAATCTCTTTGCTAATTTCTGCATCTGGGGACAAATTCCAGTCTCCTTTTTGCCTAGTGCCACCCAGGGTTACATTGGATATGCCAGGGTAAATATATGTCAGCCCACTGCTATCTCGGATAAAGTGCTTGACCCAGGGAGCCTGCACTTTGAGTACTTGGCCTCTCACTGGGAAAATCTTTGAGTCTCCTGCAAGCTGCCTGCTTCCAAGGCCTGAACAGTTGACCACGATGTCGAAGGACGGGTGAAGCTCCCACAGGTCTTCTATTCGTCGGGTGAGAATCAGGCCCCCGTTTCCTTTTACCCTAAGGAGAACAAGAGACCATGAGGCGAGCCTTACCAGCGTCCTGCTCAACCCCTTACAGAAGTGACAGACAGGAATTCAGAAACAAAACTGAGGTGACCGTCCAATGAGCAAATACCTCCAGCACTTCCAGGGCCCGAGCAGGTGGTACTCTATCTGAGTGTCTCACATCCTTGCAAACCAGAGGTTCCTAAAGTTGAACCTAAATAAAAACCTATTTCAGAAACGCAAAGCAAACTAGATGCTTGATCCTTTTTATATTTAATGGAGTTTCTATATCATTCTCATGCTCCTGTGTGCTCAATCATGTTCTACTCCGAGACCCCATGGACTGTAGCCTGCCAGGCTCCTCTATCCAAGGAATTTTCCAGGCAGGAATACATGAGCGGGTTGCCGTTTCCTACTCTAGGGGATCTTCCTAACCCAGGGATCCCACTTGTGTTTCTTGCTTTGGCAGGCAGGTTCTTACCACTGCACCACCTGGGAAGCCCTATATTATTCTAGATGCTAAATAAATATCAGGTTAACCTGATGTATTTTTTAAAATACCCAAGCGCTTTTGCTTTATGCCACTTATTTAGCTCTTAGATTTACCGCCTCCAACATTTTTGTCTCATATTGTTAACTCTTGCATGTTCCTTTGTGATACCCTTATCTCCCTCACAAGATGGTTAGGCTCACATGCACCGTCCCCCACTTACATCTCCCACAGGGGTGCCAGCATGAGAGGAACCCAAAATATTTGCAGCTGATGGACTAAGTAACAGTCGTGGTTGGTAATGATTTTTCAGACCAAGTCGTCAATAATGAAAAGAAATAGTTCATCTAGGTTCTATGATCTTTTTTAATAGTAGTAAAATACATGTAACACAAAATTCACCATTTTGACCATTTTGAAGTGTACAGTTTAAGGGTGTTAAGTTTAATACAGTCACATTGTTGCGCAACCACCACCATCATCCAACTCCAGAACTTTTTTCATCTTGTGAAACTGAAACTATGTACCTATGAAACAATAACAATCTTATTCATAGGTCACTTGTAGAATATAGAAGACTTAATAGGAGAGGAAGACTGTCAGCAGCTCTGTACAGCAGATGCAGACTGACTGCCTGTGTTCAAGGTACTGCTTAGAGGCAAAGTGCCCTTCCTCAAGTTTGACAAAGGAGCTGGGAGACAGAAGTGTAAGTGCTTGGCAGAATGAAGGAAGTTCCACATGAGAGGTGATGTAAAATCAGAAACCAGGGGATTTAGGTCCCAGTTGCCTCACATTAGCTTAGCTTTGAGGTCTTGCCCAACTCATCTCACTTCTCTGACCCTCAGTTTCCTTATCTGGGTTATAGGGGTGACACCTCCCTTGCCTGCTTCAGAGATGGTTGTGAAGTTCAGATGAAATAATGGGCATGACAGTGCTTCACAGGGGCTTTCCCTGGTGGCTCAGCTGGTAAAGAATCAGCTTTGCCTGCCGATGCAGGAAACACAAGAGACTCAGGTTCAACCCCTGGGTTGGGAAGATCCCCTAGAGAAGGAAAAGGCAACCAGCACTGGTATTCTTGCCTGGAGAATCCCATGGACAGAAGAGCCAGGTAGGCTACAGTGCATGGGGTCACAAAGAGTCAGACACAACTGAGCGACTGAGCACGCACATGCTTCACAAGATATAGGACACCCATACCAATAAACCAAAAATTTCTCAAGAGGAGAGACAGTGTCTTACGCTTCTCACTACACCTATGACCCAGCTCAGCACCCAATACTTAGTGAACTTGACATGAATGTTGGGTAATACTGAAGACAGTATGAAATCCTAGTTTGGGTATATGATGACTAATTCTATGCTTTGGCTTGCCTGCACCATGGAGGTACCCAGATACTTAGCCAAACATTCTTTTGGGTGTTTCTATGACTATATTTTGGATACAATTAATATTTACATGTTAGACTGAGTAGAGTAGATTGCCCTCCTTCACGTGGGTTTCAACCAACCAGTTGAAGGCTTGAACAGAACAAAAAGGCTGACCTTCCTTCTGCTGAACTGCGTTCAGACTGGGATGTCAGCTTTTTCCTGTCTTCAGATTCAGGCTAAAACACTGGCTTTTCCTGGGTCCGGTGTTTGCCAGCCTTCAGATGGAACCATACATCGTTGGCTCTCCTAGGTCTCCAGCTTGCCAACTCACCCTGTAGATCTCAGGACTTTCAGCCTCCATAACTGTGCGAACCAATTCCTTACAGTAAATCTCTTTAAATATATATGTGTATATATATAGTCTATTGGTTCTGCTTCTTTGAAGAATCCTAACAGATTGAGAGTGGTACCACATTGGCATCCTTGCTTCAAGCCTGAAACAGGATATTTTACTAACAGCAATCAGAAAATTAACTATTTTCAGTCCATTTGTGTGAAGACGAGGAGAAAAAAACTAATGGAAAATCTCAGTTGGCAAATAATGCTATGCATATAGATTCATGGGGAAAATCCACTGTTTATTCTTAGAAATGCAATGTAGCTATTAATATATTTATAATGTACATTATATATTATATTTATAATATATAATATAACATTATATATTTATAATACATAATGTACACTATATATTATATTTATAATATATAATATAACATATATTATGTTTATAATACATAATATACATTATATATTATATTTATAATATATAATATAACATTATATATTATATAAATTATACATTATATATATGATATGATACATAACATATATATTCTGGTGTCAGGAATATAAATATATTATTTATAATATAATGTATTTAATATATTATAAATATATTTAATATATTTAAAATAACTTATCACAGTTAGAATTTTTTAAATGCATTTTAGGTTTACAAAGCAATTAAATATATAGCATATAACTCTCTCTCCATATATACTCTAATTTTAACCTGAAAGTTTTAACCTCATCCGATGAACAATCCCTACTGCTCACTCATTGTGTTGCAATGCATATTCTAATAAAATAAACTGTGATAAGTGGGAAATAAATTCTATCTCCCACTTCTCAGAAGATCCATCTCTACCTTGTCTATGCCACAAACTTGTCTGTTTTAATTGACCTAAGCCCTGTTCAGGCACAGAGCAGCTTCTGGTCCCTTTATGGAGGAGACCTGAGGTTTCTGTGGGCAGAGTGGTCCAGAGGGGAGCAGCTGGGCACCCTTAGTCAGTCCAGCAGGTGGGGTTTTCCTCCTGCAACTGTCTTAGGGCAGCGACTGGAGGCCCAGTGGAAGCCCCCAAGGCCATTGCCCCACATCTCTTCCCTACTAACCTTGTTGCCATCGTCAGAAAAAATAAACATCATTTTCCACTTTTCTGGCTGGTGCCCTTCCACCTCATCTTTGCATAACCAGGGAGAAAGCCTGGAGGGGGCGGGGGGCGGTGTGAAACCTGCTCACACTAGACCTGTATCTGAGGCCAATGTTTGCCCATGGCTTGTCTGGTTAGGGGCCAGCAGCCAATGCTGGGCGAAGGAGGAATTCTCTGCTAAGCTGCTACTGCTGCTAAGTCACTTCAGTCGTGTCCGACTCTGTGGGACCCCATAGACAGCAGCCCACCAGGCTCCCCGTCCCTGGGATTCTCCAGGCAAGAACACTGGAGTGGGTTGCCATTTCCTTCTCCAATGCATGAAAGTGAAAAGTGAAAGTGAAGTCGCTCAGTCGTGTCGGACTCTTCGCGACCCCATGGACCGCAGCCTAGGGCCCTGGAAAAGGAAGACTGCTCTAGCGGGCACAGGGTATGTTGGATGTGGGGAAGCAGGAGTCCACTGTGAGCAGGAAGGGACCTTTGCAAGTTGGACATTTGTAAGGCAGAGACTCCTGCCTGATGTACAATCCACATTTCTGTCCATCTGCCGAGGGAGTGGTGTAGGCTCTGCTGTCAGTCAGGCCAAGCAGGAGAACAGAAGCTGTAGGAGATGTGAGACTGGAAAGTAACTGAGAAGACTCCATAGAGGAGAGAGAAGGTGTAGTTAGCGCTGTGCTCAGTGCTGGGCCCCGGAATTAAGGCACGGCCCCCTGGAAAGGAGGCAATGCACCAGAATCACAGGGCCCCCAGCACTGAAATGGGGCACCCACTTTCTGAATGCCGCCCAAGACAGGACCATCCTGCTCCAGCTGGGATGATTTATTTAGGTAGGATGCCTGGAGAAGAGACAGGTTCAGTTGACGTACTGCCTCTATGATTCATTTCCTGGAAGGGCAAGTACAAAGCAGCAGAATATGACTCCACTGGCCAACAATATAAAACATGATCTGCATGACTGATTAACCTTCAGGGGGTTTTGTTCGTTTGTTTGTTCTGGGTATTACTGGGTATACTTTTTTTTTTGAGGAGATGATTTCTTCTGTTCTTTGAAAAACACTACAGATCTAATTTGCGGTTAAGAACAGTTTTTTTCTTTCCTAGAAATTAATATTGTTTCAGAAGGATAGAGCTTAGATTGAAGGCATTGTTGTGTGGCTTGCTGAGTGAAATGCCCATTTTTTGAGTCAGAATGCTTTAGGCTGAACACTCGCATTGTGTGGCAGGGGTGTAGGAGGCAATAGAACAGACCCTGGGCGTGAGGAACAAGCAGGGATTGTGTGGCTCCCCAGCTGGGTCATCCCCGTGGTGGAGAGTGGGTGGCAGCCTACAGAGTGAGCCCCAGGACCCCACGCCCTCACCATAACATGGCTCAGGCTCCCTCTTGGCCTGAGGTCCTTGATTCTAGAGGTTTGCCTTGGGCTTAGAGGAGTCCCAGCCCTACAAAGTCTTCCTCAGGTATGACCCTCCTCCTCCTCTACACTGGCCTTCTGGTCAGATGCCAGGGCCTGAGGGAAGGGGGGACAGCTAATCTTACAGAGAGGAGGCCCCTACATGCCCCCTCACTGGGGTGGGGGGGGCGGTATGCGGAAGCCTGAGGTATTACAGGCCTAGGGGGGGTCAAAGCGGTGGGGGGGGGGGTGGGGGACGACTAGGACAAGGGTCTCCTCGTGGCTTTCCTGCAGCAGACGTGTGTACTGTCTGCCCGAGGCACTCATGTTCCCACCCACTGTTACTGGTCAAGGTGTGTATCAAACAAATAGACCTTAAAAGGCCTCCCCAAGACTCTCTGGGGCAAGAGCAGCCCCTTGGGCCTCTTCACCTTGACTCTGTCACCTAAAACCAGACAGGAAGAAGCGTGCTCCAAGGCACGAACCCCAGCTGGCTGGTCACCAGGCCCGATGGTGTTGCAGTCAGGAGGTGGCTCCCACTGGCACAAAGTACCACTTTTATTTTAAGTAAAGCAAAATGCTGACAGCAGGCTTCCAACTAATGAGAGGATATCAGGATTTTCCCCAGGCCTTCAGATCCCACAGTTAGTACTGAAAATAAAGCTATAATGGAAATAAGGGGTCAGTTTTCTAGAAGGTGATACTTTAGAAGTAGGCAGAACAAATTGTTCAGGTAATATACATTCTCATGTGAAACTAGTTGAGTGTGGCCCAAAATAAATATGCATATATTGACAGTAAAGCTCTGTAACTTCTGGCTTGCCTAATAATTTCCCCTTAATTTTATTAAGATAAGATAAATGATACCTTAACTAGGTATCAATAGCATTGGCACTTCCAAAGTTCTTTTTCTAGGTATTCTCATAAAGACAAAAGTGCAACACTATCTAACCTTGCCACTCAGAAAAGATGGTGATGCCCTGAAAACTGGAATGTTGGCTGATGGGTAACTCCATCACATGATGGCTCAAATATTCATTTATTAGCTGATATACAGTGGCTTAAATTTAACATATAAACAGGGGTTTGTGGGCCAGCAAACAAGGCACAAAAGTGTAGGTTTTATGAAACTGGAACTTAAAAAAAAAAAAGTCCCATATAAATTGCTAAGAGGTAAAAGTGAGACGAACACTTACAAAGCTACAAAAATATATCATGATGTTCCCAACATGTGCCTAACAGACTTAGGTTCCCTCCTCTGTGCTCCCAATCCACCCTCATAAATTTATATTTAACACTCAGCATACATGTTACTGTAATTGTTAATTAACATGTATATCAATACACATACACACACATACACCATCACCCTCAGTAGAATTGACTAGCTTCTAGTACAGTGCTAGGAATACACAGAAGCTCAGCAAAGAATTGTGGAATTAATTATTCCATTTAATTATCTTATATCCTACATCTGGGACTAAGTCATTGTTGCCACTGCTTACCTCAAGTCACTTTTCCAACTTTTATATAATAATTTGCATTATTCCTATGCATCTACCAAATATACAGATTCAGGCACTGAAAGGGCCAGTTTCACAACCCTCAACATGCTTGCAATTTCCAGATGCAACAAGAGAGATTTATTAATGTGGCTTAAATAATGATACCCTTGATGTGTTTCCTAACCAACTGGAACAGGAAGTCCTAAAAACCAAGCCAAAATACAAGTTCTTGGAATTTGGGATGAATTTGGTAAGGAAGACATTACCTAATTTAGACAAGCCCTCAGTTTTAAAGTCCTTGTTAATAACAAAATAAAATAATGGAGTTATTTTCTTTTTCATTAATGAGAAAAAATTCAAAAATAATGTATAATAAGCCTAAGATTCTCTAAAGAATAGCTGGAAGCATATTCTCCAAATATCTCACTTTATAGATGAGGAAACAGGTTCTGTTTCAGTGAGGGGGTCTTAGTGGTGGGGAGAGAGGGACCAACCCCTGCATCAGGATGCACAGGGAAGCAGAAAATGGACGTGTTACCAACTTGGGTGTGACTCACTCCTTGTGACACAGTGTCTCACAGACTGTTTACTAAGCCCCAGCCGTTGATACACAACAAGGCACAGTGCACAGAAGCTCTGAGGCACAACAGAGAATTTAGTCTCTATGATATGAGAAGGTATGAATGTATTTGTGGGTAGGACAGACAAAAGAAGCAGTAAAGTCTACTTCAACCAACCTTTTCTGCAACCACGGGAGGTAGGCAGGGCCTTCACACTTGAGTGTCGTAAAAGCATGACCAAACACATGTTGGGGGAATTTCTTCAGCTCATCCTTGGTCATCTTTCGAAATCCTAGCACCACGTCAGCCCAGTATGGCACTTCTTCAGTAGGAATACTCTGAAATATCTGCCAACTCAAACACATTAAGTGGAAAAATTTCCTGAAGTTTTATGAGATTTCTAGTAAAACCCATGTAACATTCTCTAAAGCATTTTTAAAACACACTTCTTATGCCCGTACAGAGAAAAAAAATCTATTTTTCTGTTCCCTTAGGTTCATATTATTCAGTAGCTAAATTTAAAATGTTTGGGGTAGGGGGAGGGCAGGCATTGGAATAAGACATTTAAAAAGCTGTGTGTCTTTTAAAGATTGAATTTAACTCTCTTTTTCTAAAAAGCTCTTGCCCAGCTTTTCTTATTTGGCAACCCACTCCAGTATTCTTGCCTGGAGAATCCCAGGGACAGAGGAGCCTGTTGGGCTGCCGTCTATGGGGTCGCACAGAGTCGGACACGACTGACGCGACTTAGCAGCAGCAGCAGCAGCATCTGGGGGGAAAGATTTTTCTGTTTTGCATAATGCTTTACATAAACTGTAAACAAATCATCAAAAGTTTAAATGTTGGCCTCAATTTCAAACAAAATATATAAGTTAGAATAAGCAATGAGCAGAGTGCAGGAGATAGGGGTGCGAATTATGAGTGAAACTGTAGATGATCACATAAAGTCATTGATAAGAAAGGCCAGGATTTGTTAGGTGAAGCCCTGTATCCTTTTTTTTTTTTTTAATTGGAGGCTAATTACTTTACAATATTGTGGAGTTTTTTGCCATACATTGACATGAATCATCCACAGGTGTACATGTGTCCCCCATCCCGAGCCCCATCCCATCCCTCTGGGTTGTCCCAGTGTATTGGCTTTGAGTGCCCTGTTTTGTGCATTGAACTTGGACTGGCAATCTATTTCACATATGGTAATATACATGTTTCAATGCTATTCCTGCAAATCATCCCACTCTTGCCTTCTCCCACAGAGTCCAAAAGACTGTTTTTTATATCTGTATTTCTTTTACTGTCTCGTGTGTAGGGTCATCCTTACCATCTTTCTAAATTCCATATATATGCATTAATATACTGTATTGGTGTTTTTCTGACTTACTTCACTCTGTAAAATAGACTCCAGTTTCATCCACCTCATTAGAACTGATTCAAATGCATTCTTTCTAATAGCTGAGTAATAGTCCATTGTGTATATGTACCACAACTTTATTATCCATTTGTCTGCCGATGGACATCTAGGTTGCTTCCATGTCCTAGCTATTGTAAACAGTGCTGCAATGAACACTGGGGTACATGTGTCTCTTTTAGTTCTGGTTTTCTCTGTGTGAATGCCCAGCAGTGGGATTGCTGGGTCATACCCTGTATCCTTAAGTCATGTTTGGAGCTGATGAGGCTGGAATGATATCAGCTGTTAATAAGAAGCCTATAATCATACTATCAATAGCTGCTAGGCATATCTTTGGATTTATAAGTATTGGGTTCATTACATCAATAGGAATAAATGTTGTAAAGCATGGCTGCTCTAAAATAGCAAGGAAAATCATTTGAGTGCTATACATGGTTTCTAATGGTGTGGTCATTAAGGTACTGGAATTTATATCTCTAAGTGATTCATTCAACACAAGTCCTGTGGAAGATGTAAAGATTGTTTGCTGCAGGTCTCATTACCAGGCTTTCTTTCTGTCTCATTCTGAACACTCTCCTGTACTAGATCACCCGCTTCCCTTTTTTCATCTACAGGCCAAACATTCAGAAGGCTACATCTCCAGCCCTCTTCTCTCTCCTGAACTCCAAAACCAGATCCAGATCCACATCCATGTTGCCTACTCCCTGTCGGATAAGTCTACCTCTATGTCTCAGACATTTACCACGTGCTCACAGCAGGTACTCAGTAATATTTTCTGTTAAACTCTAAAGTATGTTAAGATCATTCTAAATTCCAAAATAATTTCAGATTTCCTCTCTTACCCAGACACCAAAATAACACCAGCATCTTCAGCTTCTGCAGAATTGACTATTGCAAACAGGTGATCAAAGGTCTCTTTGAACCACTGCTTCTGCTTCTGAATGGGTGTGTCTGTGATGGTGGAGAAAAGCAAAGCAGAACAAAAAGGGAACTAATGACAATGACTGTGCTTCAGAGAAGCTTCTTTCTACAAACTGGCAAAAACTAAAAAGGCAGGGAGAAACATTTAGATAAAGTACCACATCGTGGTGAACGATGACCGAAGTTTTGAATGTTGACATGCTCTATCAGATTCAGTTCATATAATGACTAATCAACAGAGGGGAAATCAACCAATGAGGGAAAAGTCTAATACACAGGCCACCTGCAAAGGGGTCTTTGGCACTCAGCGTATTCCAGAGGCTCTAGAAATGTCCATAACCAACCTGAGCCACGTTAGCTGATCTGGCTGAGGCAAGCAGCTGGCTACACCATTGAGATGATGAGAGAAATAACATAGGGCCTCTTTCCTGGAAGCTGAAAGCACAGCAGGAGACAAGGGGAGATCTTTGGAGCCCAGGTCAACCAGGTCGAAGAACAGACAGCATATGAGTGGGAAACCCAGGTTGCTCACCCTCCTGATACAAGGAGAGGAGGCCTGCATTGTGAAACTAAGCTCCCTACAGCCCCATCCAAGGCTGCCATTACCTCCATCCCCCTCCATGGAATCACAGACCAGCTTGGAGCAGCATTCCTGGGGTCACCAGGGGTATGCAGGGACTACGCCAGGAACCTCCTCTCTGTCAGAGTCCTGTGGACCAGTGTCCCCTACCCCCCAGGCATCCTTGTCCAGGACTGGACCTGGACACAGCTTCTGGAAGGGTTCCAGGCCTGCCAGGGAGGAAATCAGGATCAGGGTTCAAGCCTCAAAATAATAGTGCCCACTGTAGGCACAGAGAGCAAGCCTGACCCAGAAGCGTAGACAAATCTAAGGATGGAGTATTTGGCCATCTGACCCTGAGGGAGGGTCATGAAAGAGAATCCAGGGGCAGGACAGGGACTGAGGAACAGTAATCCTGAGGGGCTGAAATGTAGGGGAGCCACAGAGCAGACAAGGGCAGCAGAGCAGAGGATCCTGGGTCAGCTTTGCTTGGAGAGAAGTCCCTAGAGCTCACTGAAAGTAGAGATGAAAAGCCCCTGGAGGCATCCTGTTTCCAAGTGAATGGGGGCATTTCCTTAGTAGGCTTTAAAGCAATTCACTTGTTCAGGAGCCAGGAAATGTTTCTTTACTAGTGGATCTCTGCTATTGTCTTTAAATAAGTGCCCATGTGAATGCATTCTCAAAACTGCAGACTGGATCAACTGGTTCAGAAATAAGGAGGAAATTAAAAAATAAGCCACAAAGAACTGAATTAGACCTCACATGGATTACACCCCAACAATCGTGAGTCTCAGTGAACTCCAGGAGTTGGTGATGGACAGGGAGGCCTGGCGTGCTGCGATTCATGGGGTCACAAAGAGTCGGACACGACTGAGTGACTGATCTGATCTGAGGATATATTGAAATGTACCCTCCCTTCCCACTCCAAACTTGAAGACACAAAACAGTGACTGCTACTCACACACTGCAAAAGTCATCTCAAAAGAACAGACAATCCCAGTTCAATGATGAGTAAAACAAATCTGGTGACCTAATTCATGTTCAAGTGCTGGTAAAAGAAAACTGTAGCCAGACTATCAGTATTGACAGTAGAAAATGTCGACATACAGAATGGCTGCCATCAAAAAGTCTACAGGCAATAAATGCTGGAGAGGGTGTGGAGAAAAGGGAACCCTCTTACACTGTTGGTGGGAATGCAAACTAGTACAGCCACTATGGAGAACAGCATGGAGATTCCTTAAAACACTGGAAATAGAACTGCCATATGACCCAGGAATCCCACTGCTGGGCATACACACTGAGGAAACCAGAATGGAAAGAGACACGTGTACCCCAATGTTCATCACAGCACTGTTTACAATAGCTAGGACATGGAAGCAACCTAGATGTCCATTGGCAGACGAATGGATAAGAAAGTTGTGGTACATATACACAATGGAATATTACTCAGCTATTAAAAAGAATACATTTGAGTCAGTTCTAATGAGGTGAATGAAATTGAAGCCTATTATACAGTGTGAAGTAAGTCAGAAAGAAAATCACCAATATAGTATATTAACGCATATGTATGGAATTTAGAAAGATGGTAATGATGACCCTATATGCAAGACAGCAAAAGAGACACAGATGTAAAGAATAGACTTTTGGACTCTGTGGGAGAAGGCGAGGGTGGGATGATTTGAGAGAACAGCACTGAAACATATATCACCATATGTAAAATAGATGACCAGTGCAAGCTCGATGCCTGAAGCAGGGCACTCAAAGCCGGTGCTCTGGGACAACCCAGAGGGATGGGGTGGGGAGGGGGGAGGGAAGAGGGTGGAGGGAAGAGGGAGGTGGGTTCAGAATGGGGGGACACATGCCCCCATGACTGATTCATGTCAATGTATGGCAAAAACCACCACAATATTGTAAAGTAACTAGCCTCCAATTAAATAAATTAATTTTAAAAAAGGAAATGTCAACATAACACTGTGTCCCAGCACTGTTCTAAATGCTTTACAAGTATTAACCCATTTAATCTTTATAAAAACCCTATGGAACAGGATGGTCCCCATATAGTATTGACATCACTGGGGCTGGTCCAAAAGAAGCTCAGGGAGAAAACCAAAGTCTATCAGCAGCACTAGAGAGAAAGACCCTGATCCAGGGGCCCTGACCACCCCGTCAAAGGGTAAGCTGGGCCTCCATGAACTGAATGATCTCCCAGGTAAGCCTCCTTCTTTGAAGATGATTCCATGATTATTGGGCAGCCTTCTCACCACTCACCTGGTCCTGACACAGCAAGGAAATGCCTGGAAAATGGACACCAGGACTCTGGTCACAAGAAAGGTGTCCAGAGTGAACTAGCATTCTGTACACACACCAGGCTCCTGTGCTTGTTTCCTGCGAGGCAGCTCCTAGGAGGTACATCAGCACCTGCTGCTGACAAAGCCAAGTTCCTAGATGGCAGTGCTGAGGTCACAGCCCTTCCTACCCTGGCAGAAGATGGGTTTATTCTCTGTTAGGTGAAACAGGGGGGGATTGGGGGTAGGAACCCTAAGCACAAAAGTCAGGATACCATAGTAAAAACAAGAGTGTTAAGGGAACACATGCAAACTGGATGCTAAGACCCCAGACCGCTTCTCCTCCTCCTTCTAGAATGCTGCCAGCCAGGCCTTCACCCACCCCAGCCAGGAGACAGAAAGCCTCTTCTCTGGGGAACATGACCTACACAAGAAGAAAGACTAAATACAGTGACATCAGAGGTTCCTCAACCAAACAGCTCCCCCATCCCAGTGCAATGAGCCTCAAGATAACAAGCGCCATACAAGGCTCAGAAACTCCTGTCAGGACCCTGCTCCTAAATGTCAACAGACAGGTAAAGATGACCACGAAGCCAAGGAAAACCTGTAACATGAAAAATGAGCACATCAAATAAAAAACACAACTTGGAGACAACAGAAACTGTGCAGGGAGAAGAAACTTTTTTAAAACCATGACTAGTGTCTTCAGAAAGATAAGATGGCAACCATACAACATAAATAGTATGTTAGAACACAGGGAAATTTAGAGACTAAAAAAGAGCTTTGGAATATTAAAATGCTATACGAGAAATAATAAATCCAACAGCAAGGGAAAAGAAAAAACTGAGAAAATTCTCCTAGAAAGTAAATAAAAAGAGGAATAGAAATAGGAAGAGAAAAAAGCTAAGAGTATGGAGGATCCAACCAGGAGGCCCAGCATAACAGCAATTCCAGAAAGAGAGGCAGAGATAGCAGGAGGGAGGAGTCAGCAGTTGGGTAACTCAGAGACTGTACCTTGGACTGGAGACATAAGTTTCTGGATTAAATGGACATGGCAATTCATAGTCCAGATTGCTGGGGCAGTTGGGGGTGGGGGGGTGATAATAACTTATAACCGTTTGACTACTTAGACTATGTGCTCATATAACCTTGATGCAAAAACAAAAACAAAAATTAAAGGGGAGAAAAGAGAGTGGAAATGAGGAAATGGAGACAGTGGGTATAAACTTCATTAGTTGCAAAGTGGTTTTGTTTCCTATTAAATTCTGTTTCCTCCTCCTCCCATTTCTTATGAAGAATACAAAATGGAAAAGATGCATGGACATGTTTTTAAAAATTAATGCATTTTTAGTCCTGAATACATATTGACCAATTTTTTTTATACTGGCTTGGAAGTGAGGATGTTAGTCCCATTACAAGTATTTTCTGACTTGATGGTCATTACCGTTATCAGTGGAAAGATTTAGAGTTACCAACTGTGGTAGCCATTAGTGCTGTTCACCAAATGCTTCTGTCTGTCTGCCTTCTAGGAGCCTTATAGAATTGTACTTCCTGGCTTCCTTCTGAAGAGTGGGAGCATGTGACTAGCACTGGCCAATGAGCTGTCATCATAAGTGATGAATGTTGCTTCCTGGTCAGAGCCTTTAATTGCTAAGGCAGGAGCCCCAGAGCTCTCACCCACCCAGCTACAGGCTTGATCACCTTCAAGACTGTGGCTGCTTCATCAGCTTAGGCCCCTGGGTGCTGAACAGAACCCTTGCTGATATTCAATCCACATATAGTATGAGAGAAAAATAAACCTTTGCTTTTTAAGCTGCTAAGATTTGGAGGTTCTTTCTATCCTGCAACATAACTGAATCTTCCCTAACAGATGAACCAACAAGATGTCAAAGGCACACGTTACACTTACACAAATGTCCAGCTGTCTTCGTAAACGGCAGTCAACCAACATCAACACCATTCTATCTCACATCTATCATATCTGACAGAGGAGCAAAAATCCCTCTCTCACCTGGATAAGTAGGAGGAATAAGCATTCCAGCTGCCACATCACTCGTGGTCTCAGGAGTGAATTTGTCTGAAATGACTGTAATGGAGCATCCTGGGACCATTTTGGAAATGCACACAGCAGTAGAAAGCCCCATCACGCCAGCCCCCACAACTGCAATCCGTACTGTATCCATGGGCCTGTGAGGAGGCAAAGTATGAGCTGCAAAACCTTGTTTTAAGAATTAATCCATCCTTGGGAATTCCCTGATTGTCCAGTGGTTAGGACTTCATATTTTCCTTGCTGAGGACGTGGGTTCAATTCATGGTTGTGGAACTAAGATGCTGCAAGCCATGCAGCATGGCCAAAAAAGAAAAAAAAAAAAGAATTATTCCATCCAGAACAAAGTTTGGCCCTGAGAGTTCTTTCCCTAAGTCCACAGCCTCTTCAAATCTGACCTTTCCTACCAGCATTTCTCATGGGATAAAGAAAGCTCCTGTGGGCTCTCTTCCCATTAAAAGTGAGGGCAAGCAGGTCTCCATGGAGTTTAGACATTAGCCCCAAACCAGCCTGGAGTTGTCTTGAGAACACAGGACAGGCAAGTACATCTGCATTTGGGAGGAGATTTGTGCTGATTCCTAAAGCACCTTCCCTGTGGGCACGGCCAAGGGAAGGTTGGTGAAGTCAGCGAGGTGGTCGAGAGCAGCAGGACTGCTGCGTCTGCTCCCAGAGACCTCCTGAGGAGCAGCCACTGAGAGGGCATGGCTCACAGGCAATTTAGAACTCAGCTCTTACTGTTTACAAACTGCTTTTTAATTGTAACGATGTGACACCAGGTCTGAACCACCGAACCCAACATCTCCTCTCCTGCTCTTCACTCTTAACTGGAAACCAACCCCCCTCACCCACACCCCAACCCTCCACTCTCCCCAACATTCCAGTCTTCAAATCTCACCCTCTAAGAGCAGGCTTTCCAGATAAGGAGCCTGGATTCCTTCACAGATTTGAGTTCTGATTCTATAACCTGGGGCACGACCATGGGCTCCTTGCCTCAACTCCTTCATCTCTAAGCCAGGCCGCGAGAGTTTTTTATTAGTTCTTGCAGGTGGTAAATAAGGGATGCACTGAGGTTGTCTCATAAAGGAGACTTCTTCTGAGAGTCCCTATGGAAATACAGGAGACAGACGTCCAGGGCCTGGGCTGGGCATCCTGATACTCTCTTCCCAGGGTAGAAACCAGAGGACTGATGAGGGCTCAAAGCCCTCCCAACCCCTCACCTCTTAGCAGCAGGAGTCCACTGAGCCCTGTCCACTGTCAGCACCCAAGTCCTCCTATGCTTCCCTGCTTATCTTTCCACTTCTGGTTCTTGCTAACTTCCCCTAATAGGTCTCAGGTGGAACTCCAGGGAGAAAAAAATGCAATTAGTCCAGTTGGTCGTCATCATCCCTATTAAACAAAGCTCTAGCCCCAGCCCAGTTTATCAGGCTGAGAGAGGCTCTAAATCTTCCTTGGCATGATTTCCCGTCGTTATCCAATCAGCAATAGCCAGGGCATCAGGTCACGTGGTACAAATCATGGCCACCTGCACATAAAATTCACCTTTTCTCAGGAGGGGGCTGGGTGGCTCCTTCACTGTGAGCAGCGCAAAGGCAGTCAGTGCTCTCTTCTCTCTCTGAAGGTCTCTGGCACTGAGAGATATCAGAGTCTTCCAATGTGGTTTAGTGCATGTTATTTTGGTTTCTCAGGCACTATGCGGTTTCCTCAGCCATATGTTTATCTGATTGCTCCCCAGTGGGCTGGCTAGCTGAGAAAGAACAGGATTGCCAGGGCAGAGGGAAGAGACGGGTCCCGGGCAAGCAGCAGACCCACATGTGAGGGGCAAGCTTTTGGAGCGTAGCCCCGTGCATGTCCCCCAGAGGCAGAAGGCAGACACCTGTCCCCTTACCAGCTTTCTTATTTCACAATGGCCTCCCCTTCCCAGAAACTTTCTTAAAATAGCTCAAATAAATTGAGAGGGAAAGTAACCCATGGCTGAGAATATCCAGCTACCAGGAAAGAAAAAATGACCCAGCAAGGTAGGTACTTTCTGGCCCAGTGACCTGTGAATCACTGTCACCTGACCCCACGGAGACACACCCCAAACTCATGGAGTAGGTCCAGAACCACCCCTGAGCCGAAAGCAGGGAGGATTCAAGTACCTGTCTCTGAAAAAGCAGCCTTGGAACCCACAGAAGGCTCTGGCACCAGCGCTTGTTTTCCCAGCTAGTGGCTGGTCTAGCGCCCTGAGAGCCAGGAAAAGCAAAACTGCTTCCCATTGGGGAGTTTGTTAAGGACATTCCCTCTATGCTGAACCTCCATTGGCCCATTCGCCTGTGTCTCTGTCACTTATTCTCCAGAGAAATGAGCAATTGACCTCCTCTCGCCCGTGGAACTGCAGCTCTGCCGGTCCCCTGGCTGGTCCACGCTTAGCAGCCCTTCTCTTTCTAGTTTACAAACCCTCTGCCTTGCCACGTATCTGGTATTTCTCCAGCTGATTTGTAAGCATGGCAAATAAGGGGTGAACCTGTCCAGATTCCAGCAAGAAGTGGACTAGAAGCAGACACTGTTTTCCCCAGCAGTGTTGGCTGCCCTCTCCCGCTGGTGCCTGGCTCTGCTGGGTCAGCTGGTGCAGGGGGGAGTGAGGGGAGGGTGGAGCGTGAGGGCAGAATAATGTTTGTTGATCATCAAGTTGATGACCTGATTGCAGCTGGAAAAATGATTCATAAGGTAATCTAGGATAAGAATCAAATGATTGTTTTTGCCCATGTATTCAAATATTTGCTGAGTGTCCATGTGCAGTAGACACTTTACAGTCAACAGGTTTGTTTACAGGGAAGCCGTTTGAAGTGTCGAAATAGTGATAATAATGTTGTAACTAATATGTATTTATCATTAACCCTTTGCCAGACACATGCATGACACCATATAACACAATCAGCCTATGAGGTATTATTAATAGTACTCCCATTCTATAGATGAGCAAATAGAGGCTCCAAAAGACTAAGGACAGGCCCAAAGTCTCTTTAGTGGCAAAATTTCATATGAGTGTTAGATTCCAAGGCTCAAATTCTTAACAAAAGCACGTACTTTGGTATCAGGAGACCTGTCTGTTTTACCTTGAACAAGCCACCTTCTGAGTTTCATTTTCCCCATCTGAAAATAGAAATGAAATAAATTTTTTGAGCACCTGCTCAAAATTCCTTCTACAAATAACCAGTGCTGGAGAGGGTGTGGGAAAATGGAACCCTCCTACACTATTGACGGGAATGTAAATTGGTGCAGCCACCAGGGAGAACAGTATGGAAGTGTCTCTAAACACTAAGAGTAGAGTAGCCTTATGATCCAGCAATCCCACTCCTGGGCATATATCCAGACAAACTACAATTTAAAGAGATACATTTACCCCTGTATTCATAGCAGCACTATTTTCAATACCCAAGACATGGAAGCAACCCAAATGTCCGGTGACAGAGGAGTGAATAAAGAAGATGCGGTACATATATACAATAGAATACCACTCCGCCAAAAGAATGAAATAACACCATTTGCGGCAACATGGATTGACCTAGAGATTATCATACTAAACAAAGTGAGTTAGAAAAAGACAAACATCATACAAAATAACTTGTGTGGAATCTAAAGCATGACACAAATGAACTTATCTACAGAACAGAAATAGACTCACAGACATGCGGATGCCAAGGGGCTGAGGTCCAGGGGGTGATGTGATCTCCCTGAGACTGTAGGTGAGGTCAGCTTCACACTCCTGCCCAACAGTTTTTCAGCCCAAATTTACTTTGGGCTCTGGAGGTCGCCGGAGCTTCATCTGTGCAGCGTGTTGGGGGCCTCCCTGCCCACCAGTTCCTCCTGCACTGCTTGAGACATGTTAGCCTTGCTGGTGTGTTAGTTTGCCAGGAAATCAAGGCCTTTAAGCCAAGAGAACTTCAATTCTTTGGAGGCTATTGAGGAAGTGAGGCTCATGGGACCAGGGATTCAGCCTTGTATGGCTGCAGATTAGGGCAGGAAAGCATGGAAGGGGTGAGTTTAGGGAGATTCAAGCCTCTGATACATCGGCTTAGCTCTGACTTGGACACAGAAGGAAAGCAGAGTCTATGATTGAACTCTTTCTTCCTTATAAATAAGATTTTTAAGGCTTAACTGTACATCCAAGAAAATCTCTGGCATTTGGTCCCTAATGGGGTAGGTGGGCCCAGGGAGAGGCAGGGATTGAATGAAGAGGATGGAGTTACTTTAGGGAACTAGAAATTGTCATCATATACTGGTGCAGTGTGGACTTCAGAGATAAAATGAGCAGTCGTTACTGACTTCTGGAAAATTCAGATAAGACATGAACACCTACAACTCCCAGACACTCAGTTGGAGGAGTAACCATCGTTAGCCATAGTTACCGTGGCTTCTAAGTCAGCATTCACAATCTTAAATAAGAAAAGTTCCTCTTAACCACCCACAAGAATCTAAGTAACCCTCTTTGCATATTGCCATTTTATAGAATGAACTCTTTGTATTGAGTATGTGGTAAGTTTATACTTGATAAGACCAATCAAAAGGGGACAAGTCAGTCCCTCAGAACCTACCATTCAATTAAATACATTCAGAGTATATTTTTAATATGAACTTACACCTAACAACATAGCTTTTAACAAAGATTGGAGGGGTGGGGGGAGGAGGACAGATTCAGCTTTTAGGGGGTCTGAAGTTCTACAGTTTTAAAAGCTCTCTTTTATGTCTATACACAAAATCATTAAAGAAAAAAATGTCTGTGACCACTTTGATGCCATCTGATAGAGATGACCTATTACAGAAGGAAAAGAGTGGAAAGAGATAGCAGTCTTCACTGATTGCAGTTACTATATATTACTTTTGCAAAATTTATAAAATTTACCAAGATTTACGACCAAATGATTGCTAAGGTCTTTCTCAAAAGCGTGTGCAAGTGAGGGAATTAAGTCTGAAATTTGTGCTTTACTGGCCTCACAGCAAATTTTCCCTGCAGGCGTCCCAGCTTAGTGGGTAAAGAACCTGTCTGCAATGCAGGAGATGCAGGTTCAATCCCTCAGTCAGGAAAATCTCCTGGAGAAGGAAATGTCAACCCACTCCAGTATTCTTGCCTGGAAAATCCCATAGACAGAGGAACCTGGTGGGCTACAGTCCACAGGGTCACAAAGAGTTGGACACAACTGAAGTGACTGAGCACACAAGTCTTCACTGCAGCTATTACGGGCCGAAACTACCACCAGAACCATCTAAACTGCGAGTCCTCAAGGGAGAAACGTATATTGTAGGACACAATTGATTCAGAACAGGGACAGCATGACAGGCTCCAAATGCTGACTGGCCAAGACCAAGGCTGGACAGGACGCCCGCCACACTCCTTGACAGCATGGTGGAATCATACAAAGCGCATGGAGAAACGGCACAGTACCGTATCTGGGCTGTGCAATGTGGCATTAAATGATGTAGATATATAGTATCTCTGGTGACCTTATTACCAGTTCAGCATAACTGTGGTCCATGCATCGACTTGACCTCAACAGGCAATGACATGTAAGGGGCAGTGGAGATATGTGGATAAAGAAGTGACGTTTTAATATGATCCCGAATTTTCTAATGAAAATACTGAAGCAGAGAGAAATTGATTTGCCCAAGTGAGAAGGCTGATGGCCAGGTTTACTTTGTTTTGTGTTTTATCCACATGCCTCCATTGGTAATGAGGTCACCTGCCTGAAGTTTACCTACTAGTATGTGGGCTCTTCTCTGAGCTTTCCAAGTCTGTGGTAAAGTGCTCCTTGAAATGTTTACAACCAGAGATAGATGTGATGTGCTACATACACAGCCAGGTTCCAACGATTATAAACATCTATAGTAGGAAATGGCAACCCGCTCCAGTATTCTTGCCTGGAAAATTCCACGCACAGAGGAGCCTGGTGGGCTACAGTTCATGAGGTCACAAAGAGTCGGACACAACTGAGCACACGTTATTACAGACATACAACATTATTCTTTTTCAAGTATAAAATCAGAAAGCTGTACATATTAAGAAATGCTAGAGGAACAAAGTGTGTTTGGCTTTCTCTATGACTAATATGTGTGAATTGTTATGCTGTGTGTTTTCTTTTCCTTTGGAGTTAGTAACACTTTTTATGAAGGTTGAGACAGTAACATACAAGCACCTTCCTTTATGTTATGCAATAAGCAGTAGAAAGTAATTAGAAAATAGGAAAACAGAAAACTCTAAGATATTTCAAGTAAGGAGAAATTGAATATAGGGCATTAGTTACAAAAGTATAGGAAGGATTGGTGGAATAAATGGAGGAGAAATTACCCAGAGATCAGTCACTGCCATCACTGGGCTGGGAGCCCCAAGCCTATATTCCCTGCATCCACTGCCAGTGCAAAATGTGATGGGTTTTTTTTGGACTGGACATTGGTGGCTCAAAGGTAAAGAATCTGCCTGCAATGCAGGAGGCGCAGGAGCTACAGGTTCGATCCCTAGGTCTGGAAGATCCCATGGAGGAGGGCATGGCTACCCACTCCAGAATTCTTGCCTGGAGAATCTCATGGACAGAGGAGCCTGGTGGGGCTATGTTCCATAGGGACACAGAGTCGGACATGACTGAAGTGACTTTGTGTGCATACACCAAACACACACATGAGTATTATGGACGAAATGTAGAATTCAACGAGGTAATGAGAGTGGGGATTAGTACCCTTATAAGGTGGGGCAACAAAACACCTGCTCTATCTCCCCCACCACCCTCCGTCACTCTTCTCTGCAAGAGCGAAAGAGGTCATAGGAGCACGCAGCCAGACGGTGGCTGCCTGCAAGCCAAGAGAAGAAGCCTTAGAGAGAAATTTACCTTGGCAACACCTTAATCTTGGAGTTCCAACCTCTAAAACTGTGAGAAATAAATTTCCATTGTTTAAATCACCTTGTCTGTGGTACTTTACCTAGAAAACTAACCCAGAACAAAAAAAGAAAGTCAATAAAATATCAAATATTAACTAAAATGAAAACTAAATGACAGTAGAACAGGCTGAGTTTGAAGGAATAAAAGAAAGGGAGACAAAATAAGACGACAGAAAGGATTATAAAATGTCTTCCTCCTTTCTTCTCATATCCTCCTATCTGTTTTTTCTTTTCTTTTACAAAAGGAAAAAAAGTTTTTTATTCTTATTTTACAAGCAGAAAGGCCAAGTGAATAATTGAGTGATTATCCAGGGAACTGAATTAATATAAAAAGTCTAAATAACTCAAGTCAAATCCCCTTTTTTAAACTACAGTATCTCTCAGTTCAGTTCAGTTCCGTTGCTCAGTGGTGTCCGACTCTTTGCGACCCCATGAAGCGCAGCACGCCAGGCCTCCCTGTCCATCACCAATTCCCAGAGTCCACCCAAACCCATGTCCATTGAGTCGGTGATGCCATCCAACCATCTCATCCTCTGTCGTCCCCTTCTTCTCCTGCCCTCAATCTTTCCAAGCATCAGGGTTTTTTCCAATGAGTCAGCTCTTCTCATCAGGTGGCCAAAGTACTGGAGTTGCAACTTCAACATCAGTCCTTCCAATGAACACCCAGGACTGATCTCCTTTAGGATGGACTGGTTGGATCTCCTTGCAGTCCAAGGGACTCTCAAGAGTCTTCTCCAACACCACAGTTCAAAAGCATCATTTCTTCGGCGCTCAGGTTTCTTTATAGTCCAACTCTCATATCCATACGTGACCACTGGAAAAACCATAGCTGCCGGGAGCCACCATGGGAGATCCCACCCATGACAAGGTCATGTGGAAGAGATCTGATGAGCAAGGCAGATCAGAACTCAAGGGACCCCCTGGATCTGCTCGAGCATCTACCCCAAAACCAGAATCTGTCTGTCTTACTATTTTGTGCCTTTCACCAACTCTTCTGACATTAACAGGGGGCTATCCCCGACCACCTTTCTCTGGAAAAAGTCAACTTAGGGCTTTAGTTAATAGGTCTCCTAGGCATGATAGGAGTGTTTCAATTCAAACCCCTCTGATGGCTTTTAGCTTGCCTGACAGGTTTATCCAGATTCTTGCAGCTACGCATGTGATTGTTCACAGCCTCCCAACCATGAGAGACACGGGAAGCCTAAAACATTCTAAAAATATAGAGCCTTTCGAAGAGTTAAAAACTATTAGAGTAGTGCTGGTGTAGGATTTCATTGTTGAGCCAATGCTTGCTGCCAAGTTCCCATATCTCTTATCCATTGTGCACCTGGGAGTGTATTGGTTAACATAGTTGGAATGTAAGAAAAACAAGTAGCAACCTTGGAATTAACCACATCAGACCTTTGAGCTAATTGGTTCTTTGTTGTAACTCACTGCACCTTTGCTCCCTGAGAATGTAACTCTGTTTAGCACTTTCTGAGGCTGACATAGATTAGAAATATAAAGAAAAAACACTTCAAGGGAAAATAAGTTTTCTTATTGAGCAGCTTTTATCAAAAAAGAGTCATAAAATGTCCACAGGCCTCCAAGGCCAGAAGATAATGTACACAACATTGTTTATGGGAAAGGTATGCAGAAAAAATCCTGGTTTCGATAAAGACAAAACAGATGTAATGTTTGGGCTGACTCTGTATGACTTTGCATCTTTCATTTCCCTCTATGTACAAGTCAAGGTATAAAAGTTCCTTTTGAAAATAAAGTTATGGGCCTCGTTCACCGAAGCTTGGTCTCCCCGTGTCATTCTTTCTCTCTCTCTCTCTTTCTCTCTTATTCCCGATGCTGTCATCCTGAGGGTAACCCTGGATCCTGCTGGGGCTGGACCCTGGCACATAGCCTTGACTAGACGAACCTTTGTTGGCAAAGTAATGTCTCTGCTTTTTAATATGCTATCTAGGTTGGTCATAACTTTCCTTCCAAGGAGTAAGCGTCCTTTAATTGCATGGCTGCAATCACCATCTGCAGTGATTTTGGAGCCCCCCAAAATAGTCTGACACTGTTTCCACTGTTTCCCCATCTATTGCCATGAAGTGATGGGAACGGATGCCATGATCTTAGTTTTCTGAATGTTGAGATTTAAGCCAACTTTTTCACTCTCCTCTTTCACTTTCATCAAGAGGCTCTTTAGTTCCTCTTCACTTTCTGCCATAAGGGTGGTGTCATCTGCATATCTGAGATTATTGATATTTCTCCCGGCAATCTTGATTCCATCTTGTGCTTCCTCCAGCCCAGCGTTTCTCATGATGTATTCTGCATATAAGTTAAATAAGTAGGGTGACAATATACAGCCTTGACATACTCCTTTACAATTGTCATAATCTTTCTTTCACTTGCCTCTACAGATAACACTAATGCTTCCTTAATTTTAATATACTGGACATAAGATGTATCCAACAGCTAAATTTCAAGAGCAAAGAAAACAAAAATTACGAACTTCTGATGAAACCCAAGTAAAGAAAATACCCCAAACCTATGTGCAACTTATATGGAATGCATACTCCTATAATAGATAATACCATATGCCATATTTCTGCAGTTGAAATGTTTAGGATCTTACACTGTTTTTGCAAAATATAAGTGAAGCTAAGGAAACAAAATTTATTAGTTTAAAAGAAAGTAAAACCTTTCTATAAATTATTTTTAAAAGGTAACAATACTTAAAAATTATTTTATATTGGGAACACATCCAGATGTCAATTTCCTAGATGATCTAGAAAGTTAAAAAAATTTGCAATACTTTTGTAACACCAAAATGCCACAGCTTCTATGCACAAGGAATGAGACCTATGGGGAGAAATTGGTAAATTTAGGAAAAATAGGAAATTCAGACAAGGAAACTCACTCCTGGCCCCTACCAAGTGTGAGTCCCTTAAGTAGACCAAACGTAAGTACATTTGTCTGTACATTCAAGCCTTCGGGGTGCTGGAAAGCAAGATAACTATAGTTTTTATAGTTAGACAAGTGCTTTTTGATGGAGCATTTTTAATAAGACTTGAATTTAGAGCTATGATTCTCCTAACAGAGGAAGGAATATCATAAATAGAATCAGCAAGTGGTTTTGTCAAAAGAAACACACTCTCACATGCCCCCTCCTCCCAGTCAACAGTCCAGGTGTTGGGGGGAGGGGGTCCCAATACTGAAGGGAGCCGTGTAGCAGTCCCTCAGTCCTGCAAGAATTAATGACACAGAAGAACAAACACGGAAAAGTATTTTGTGGCAGTAAGAAAGCAGTATAAAAAAAAACAGAATTCTCATCTTGTGTTTTATTTCTTCTACTTTTACAAAACAACTGTTTCAAAACTTTCTTACAAAAACTTTAAAAAGACACATATACATGACATGTAGGAGATGAGAATAATGTTCCTCTAATACAAAAGCATTAAACAATATTTTGGATGCTGGATAGCACTTCTGGCCCGTTTATTTATTAAGACTAGAATCCTCAGAGTTCTCCACTGTGACATTTTCTAACACAGTATTACTGGTTGTGGAAAGTAATTTGCCTGAACTGCTCTCCTTTTCAGTCTCTTCCCAAGTAGTTGTCAGAGGCCTCCTGAGGGTTTCCGGAAGCAAGAATGTTAGAACTCCACTCACTAAGGCCAAAGTCCCAACAAGCAACTAGAAGGAAGCAAAAAAAACAAAAGTGACACATCCAGAAAGAAATGTGCTCTTCAGAGAATAATCATTTCTGAACTTTGTTCAGAGGGCAATAGAATTTAAATTGACATAACAGCTGGCATTTTTGTTTCTCAGTAAGACCTTTTTGAATTCCGGTAGTTGGTGATGGACAGGAAGGCCTGGCGTGCTACAATTCATGGGGTCACAAAGAGTCAGACACGACTGAGCGACTGAACTGAACTGATGACCTTTTTGGTTACTTTTAATTAGTTGACTAAGCTTAATCTGATCATTCATCAACCACCATGGAGCACCTACTCAATAAATCCCAGTTACTGCCTGCATTATTACTCTTGTAGGCACAGTCCTAGGAGCTACACTGAAGAAAAAAAACTCCCTGCCCTGTCTTGCCAGGCTCCAGAGCCTCATGGGAGAACCCAGCATCTTGGATTTGGACTTGATGGTCAGGGATTGTCTTAGTCAACCCTGCTCCTGCCCGCAATAATGGACATGCTATCGGCATTCCGTAAATGGTGGGGACTGAATAAATGCATGCATGCACCAATGAACAGTTCAATGAACCAAAATCTGTAGCATTTAGGGGGAAACAAAACAGAGGCAATAGAAACTAGCTGCTACTTTGTGTGGGGGGAACATCACTTCATGGGAAATAGATGGGGAAACACTGGAAACAGTGTCAGACTTTATTTTGGGGGGCTCCAAAATCACTGCAGATGGTGACTGCAGCCATGAAATTAAGACGCTTACTCCTTGGAAGGAAAGTTATGACCAACCTAGATAGCATATTGAAAAGCAGAGACATTACTTTGCCAACAAAGGTCCACTAGTCAAGGCTATGGTTTTTCCAGTGGTCATGTATGAATGTGAGAGTTGGACTGTGAAGAAGGCTGAGCACTGAAGAATTGATGCTTTTGAACTGTGGTGTTGGAGAAGACTCTTGAGAGCCCCTTGGACTGAAAGGCGATCCAGCCAGTCCATTCAGAAGGAGATCAACCCTGGGATTTCTTTGGAAGGAATGATACTAAAGCTGAAACTCCAATACTTTGGCCACCTCATGTGAAGACTGGACTCATTGGAAAAGACTCTGATGCTGGGAGGGATTGGGAGCAGGAGGAGAAGGGGCCGACAGAGGATGAGATGGCTGGATGGCATCACCGACTTGATGGACGTGAGTCTGAGTGAACTCCGGGAGTTGGTGATGGACAGGGACGCCTGGCGTGCTGCAATTCATGGGGTCGCAAAGAGTCAGACACGACCGAGCGACTGAACTGAACTGAACTGAACGACAGTTTCCAAGTGATTTCTTATAAAAATTCAGTATTTCTTTACCTTCCAGGTTTTGACACATGAAAGGCAACCTTTTAGACTACCACCAAGGTGTTTGCTTTCAAAAATGCAAATCACATTAAAAAACTAAAGTCTGTATATCTCTTCTCTGTTGACCACTATGAAGATATGGGTGGGTTTTAGAACTAAATCTGGTTATAGTCTGTAAAAACTTTGTTTTTACATAATTTAAACTCCTTTAGCAAAAAGTACTGAGAAGAGCCCATAAAAATAAATTAAGGCATAGGCTTTCTGATAAATCTGCATATTTGGTGCTTTTATAGTCTCTGAGATACAGTGTAAATTGAGACACGACATGAGGCCACATCAGGTACAGATGTGACCTGGGAAGACAGTTCTTGACTTGTTTTGCAAAACACTGATAACCTAATTCCAGAAATGCATGAGTAAGCCAAGAAACAGTAACAGAATTTAAAGTGATATTACAAAGGACGTAGAAATCCCAAGAGAGACCTCTGTCAGGGTCTGAAAAACACTGAACAAGTCTAAACAAGAAATAGAATCAAATGGACAATTCAAGACAAGACTGGATTTTCTTTTTTAACTTGGTAGAATCAGTTCAATTCAGTTCAGTTCAGTCACTCAGTCGTGTCTGACTCTTTGTGACCCCATGGACTGCAGCATGCCAGGCCTCCCTATCTATCACCAACTCCCGGAGTTTACTCAAACTCATGTCCATTGAATTGGTGATGCCATCCAACCATCTCATCCTCTGTCGTCCCCTTCTCCTCCTGCTTTCTATCTTTCCCAGCATCAGGGTCTTTGCAAATGAGTCAGCTCTTTGCATCAGGTGGCCAAACAATTGGAGTTTCAGCTTCAACATCAGTCCTTCCAATGAATATTCAGGTCTGATTTCCTTTAGGATGGACTGGTTGGATCTCCTTGCAGCCCACGGGACTCTCAAGAGTCTTCTCCAACACCATAGTTCAAAAGCATCAATTCTGCGGTGCTCAGCTTTCTTTATAGTCCAACTCTCACATCCATACATGACCACTAGAAAAACCATAGCCTTGACTAGATGGACATTTGCTGGCAAAGTAATATCTCTGCTGAAAAGTATGCTGTCTAGGTTAGTCAAAACTTTTCTTCCAAGGAGCAAGCGTAGTAGTGAGTAGTGAGAATAGTCAGGCACTGAATAAACTCAGAACCTTGCATCTCTCCTTTCACTCCAAGCAGGTCCCCCATCCCTATGGCCAGCCCTCGCTACCCCACACAAGCACTCCAACAACCCCCTCAATCCCACCTCTCCCTCCCCCTGACCAGGAGGAGCTTTTGTCCCCTCTCACCTTCTCCTGGGGGAGGGCGGTGGAGGGGCGGGGTCTTCCCCCATCAATAGATCTCCCTTCTTTCTCACAAACTTTTGATCTTTTCCTTTCCACTGGCTAGTTTCCCTCAGTAAAAATAAATTTCTTGAGCTTCTTACAATCTCTGTACCCACTCTGCCTGGGAACTTGTACTTGCTACCTGTATGGCCCTGGGCAGGTGACTTAATTTTTCTGCTCCTCAGTTTCCTTATCTGTAAAATAGAAATAATTAATACTGCCGCTGCTGCTGCGAAGTCGCTTCAGTCGTGTCCGACTCTGTGAGACCCCAGAGACGGCAGCCCACCAGGCTCCCCCGTCCCTGGGATTCTCCAGGCAAGAGTACTGGAATGGGGTGCCATTGCCTTCTCCAAATAATACTACCTGCCCCCAAAGGACTGTTGAAAAGATTAAATTAAATAACACATTTAGGGCACTTAAAACAGTAACAGTTGAGGAGCCAATAAACGGTAGCTGTCATTACTACTCTCTATCTTCTGAAACAAGCAAGAGGCTCTCCGCCTCAGCCCACATCCACTGCAGCCCCCGCCCATCTTCTCCACAGCAGTCCCTGCTTCTCCTTCCACCCTGCCCGCCCCCACCTCCCCGACCCCCCAGCAGCATGGCCCCCACCCAACACCCATGGACGCTGCTCTTCCCAGGCCACAGATTCCTAGCTGCCAAACCTGACAGCCGGAAGCTGGGAGCCGTTCTGCCTTCCTCGCCTCCCTGCCTCCTTTGGGGTCCCAGTCACCTCCCCTGCTGGCCCCTCAGTTTCTGCCCTGAACCCCTCTTCCCATCTGGCGCTAAATGCCACTGTTTCCAGGCTTCTGCTCTTCAGTCTCCCTCCCTTTTCCCTCATCCGTCATAAACTGATTCTCAAGCCTGTACCCCTCGGAGTTCCAGACCTGTAAAGGCACCAGCCTCCCCCCTGCCCCTCACCCCGCTGCCCCCTCCCCAGCCATCAAGCAGGCACCTCCCACTCCTCACCCACAATTCAAGTGCACTGTTCCTCCCCACCTCAGCCTTGTTGCTCCTCCTAGAGTCCCCTACAGCCCTGAGAACAACCTTCCACCCCTCCTGCTGTCCCCCTCCACCATACCCAACTTGTCACAGGTCCAGGGGGTAACACTTTTCCATCCTGTCCGCTCCAACCCGCCTTTAGTCCGATATTCTGACCTCCTTTGAGATCCCTGCATCCTTTCACCCTTACCTCCTGACACCCACACCACCCTGGGTGTTGGCAGCAATGCTTGCACCCAGACCCAAACTGGCCATGTTTCTTTTCCCCTCTAAGTTTTTGCCTTTCTGTTGCCTCTGCATGGAATTCCCTTATCTCCTCTTCCACCTGGCTGACTCTCACCGGCCCCTCCAAACACAGATGAAAGGCCCCTCTTGCAGGAAACTTTTCCTCTGGCCCTAGCTGGGTTGGTAGCCCTCTCCTGCAACCCCATAACCCCAACATTCCCTACCCCAGCCCAATTCTCTGGGACCTCTGCCTTCCACACCAGTTTGGAAATCTTTCAGGACAAATGCTGTTTCTTTCATCCCTGCTCCTTATCACCTAATTCAAAATCAACACTCAACCTTTGCCAAATGAGTTCACAAATACAAAGATTATGTGAATTAGATGTCCACTTTTTCCCTTAGATTACTTAAAAATAGTTGTTGAAAATAAAAGCAACAGAAGGAATGATGCTCATGTACTTCTTCTGAAAAGAGAAAATATAAACTTATCTTCTAGATGATTACGTCTATTCCTCCAAAGGAAAATACTGGCTCCCTGGGCAGTTTGACACCCATAAATAAGCTTAATGAGAAATTTAATAATTTATTTTTTACTCATTAAAAATAACAAGCTACATCTGCTACATCCAAAGGAAGCACATTCACAGAATATTTTTGCAAATACACACAAGACCGTGATGACAGAGGTGGTCCTGGGGGAGGGGGCATGAGGGTCAAAGTGGAAGAACTTTTTTCTCTGCACCCCCTTTAGGACTGTTTGTTTAACCTACGAAAAAGGCATGGTATTTGGATTTGAACCCAGGTATGTCATTTAAGGGCTTCCCTGGTGGCTCAGATTGTAAAGAATCTACCTGCAATGTAAGAGACATGGGTTCAATCCCTGGGTTGGGAAGATCCTCTGGAGGAGGGCATGGCAACCCACTCCAGTATTCTTGCCTGGAGAATCCCCACAGACAGAGGAGCTTGGCGTGTTATAGTCCATGGGGTCACAAAGAGTCAGACATGACTAAGCGACTAAGCACAGCACAGAACATGTCATTTAAATAATGATAGCAAAAACAGCACCTACATTCTATGAACGGAAAAGACCCTGATGCTGGGAAAGCTTGAGGGCAGGAGAAGAGGTAGGCTACAGAGGAAAAGATGGTTGGATGGTATCACTGACTCAGTGGACATGAGTTTGAGCAAACTCCGGGAGGTAGTGAAGGACAGGGAAACCTGGTGTACTGCAGTCCATGAGGTCCCAAAGAGTCGGACACGACTGAGCAACTGAACAAAAACAACATTCTGTGAAGACTGCTTTTTGTAAAGCAGGTGAAATAGAGCTTGTCATATAACAAGCACTATTAGAGTAGCTGTTAAATAAAATTTAAAATCCCTTTTAACTTTATAGTCTGTAATGGATCTTTATGGATATCCTTAAAAAAAATCTTTATTTGGTTTTAGTGACTTTATAGCAGTTTGCTTTTATAGATTTATCTATCTTCTTCTATGTGTCTTGGCTTATTTTTTAAAAACATCTTTTCTACTTTCATCTTCTGTTAATGAGGAACATAAAGAAGAGAAGCAAAAAGCAAAGGAGAAAAGGAAAGATATAAGCATCTGAATGCAGAGTTCCAAAGAATAGCAAGGAAAGATGAGAAAGCCTTCCTCAGTGATCAGTGAAAAGAAACAGAGGAAAACAACAGAATGGGAAAGACTAGAGATCTCCTCAAGAAAATTAGAGATACCAAGGGAATATTTCATGCAAAGATGGGCTCAATAAAGGGCAGAAATGGTATGGACCTAACAGAAGCAGAAGATATAAAGAAGAGGTGGCAAGAATATACAGAAGAACTCTACAAAAAAGATCTTCATGACCCAGATAATCAAGATGGTATGATCACTCACCTAGAGCCAAACATCCTGGAATGTGAAGTCAAGTCGGCCTTAGAAAGCATTGCTACGAACAAAGCTAGTGAAAGTGATGGAATTTCAGTTGAGCTATTTCAAATGCTAAAGGATGATGCTGTGAAAGTACTGCACTCAATATGTCAGCAAATTTGGAAAACTCAGCAGTGGCCACAGGACTCGAAAAGGTTGGTTTCCATTCCATTCCCAAAGAAAGGCAAAGCCAAAGAATGCTCAAACTACCGCACAATTGCACTCATCACACATGCTAGTAAAGCAATGCTCAAAATTCTCCAAGCCAGGCTTCAGCAATACATGAACCATGAAATTCCCTATGTTCAAGCTGGTTTTGGAAAAGGCAGTAGAACCAGAGATCAAATTGCTAACATCTGCTGGATTGTGGAAAAAGCAAGAGCGTTCTGGAAAAACATCTATTTCTTCTTTATTGACTATGCCAAAGCCTTTGACTGCATGGATCACAATAAACTGGAAAATTCTCCAAAAGATGGGAATACCAGACCACCTGACCTGCCTCTTGAGAAACTTGTATGCAGGTCAGGAAGCAACAGTTAGAACTGGACATGGAACAACAGACTGGTTGCAAATAGGAAAAGGAGTACGTCAAGGCTGTATATTGTCACCCTGCTTATTTAACTTCTATGCAGAGTAAATCATGAGAAATGCTGGGCTGGAGGAAGCACAAGCTGGAATCAAGATTGCTGGGAGAAATATCAATAACCTCATATATGCAGATGACACCACCCTTATGGCAGAAAGTGAAGAAGAACTAAAGAGCCTCTTGATGAAAGTGAAAGAGGAGAGTGAAAAAGTTGGCTTAAAGCTCAACATTCAGAAAACGAAGATCATGGCATCTGGTTCCATCACTTCATGGCAATAGAAGGGGAAACAGTGGAAACAGTGGCTGACTTTATTTTGGGGGGCTCCAAAATCACTGCAGATGGTGATTGCAGCCATGCAATTAAAAGACGCTTACTCCTTGGAAGGAAAGTTATGACCAACTTAGACAGCATATTAAAAAGCAGAGACATTACTTTGTCAACAAAGGTCCATCTAGTCAAGGCTATGGTTTTTCCAGTGGTCATGTACGGATGTTAGAGTTGGACTATAAAGAATTGATGCTTTTGAACTGTGGTGTTGGAGAAGACTCTTGAGAGTCCCGTGGACTTCAAGGAGATCTAACCAGTCCGTCCTAAAGGAGATCAGTCCTGGGTGTTCATTGGAAGGACTGATGTTGAAGCTGAAACTCCAATACTTTGGCCACCTGATGTGAAGATTTGACTCATTTGAAAAGATCCTGATGCTTGGAAAGATTGAGGGCAGGAGGAGAAGGGGACGACAGAGGATGAGATGGTTGGATGGCATGACTGACTCAATGGACATGGGTTTGGGTGAACCCCAGGAATTGATGATGGACAGGGAAGCTTGGCATGCTCTGGTTCATGGGGTCGCAAAGAGTTGGACACGACTGAGCGACTTAAGCACACTTGACTGGGTGCCTGTTGCAGAGACATAAGAGAGAAACACGTTGAACCAATGATTCCCAAAAAGTAGATGCATACCACCTGTGGGTGCACAATGATTTTTTTTTTTTAAGGTCATCTCCAACAATTTATTACTTGTAGGATTTTGCTAGTGTATAACACATATTACTAGTATGCATGTGTGTTAATCGCTCAGTAGTACCTGACTCTTTGCGACCCCATGGACTGTAGCCCACCAGACTCCCCTGTCCATGGGATTTCCCAGGCAAGAATACTGGAGTGAGTTGCCATTACCTTCTCCATGTAACTAGTATAACACCCATAATTTCACTGTTATTGTTGCTTAGGGCAAATCTAAATTATAAAAGCCAGTGTATCTCATTTAAAATGTTAAATATTATAAATTATAACATGAATGGCAAACAAAGTAAGAGAAATGCTTTACTGGACCCAATTGTGTTGATACAAAATGCCCTGTTCTGCAAGAGTTCAACGGTTTAAATGGGAGACAAAGACGTGCAAATGTTACAGCCAAAGTGCCACAGTAGGCTGTGGAAAGAGTACACACAAAATGCTATGCGGACCTGGGAAAGAGGGAGATTGGGTCACTGGGTCTGGGTGGCCTTCTTGAAGAAGTGGGGTTTGCTCCGTGTCCTAAAAGCTATCAATACATGGGGGCTGCTTCATCTACACCCCTAGAGCATTCAGCCCCCACTAGTCATCCGGCAGAGTCAGAGCAGGAGGACAAACTGGAAACAAAGCAAGTGGGACCAGTTTTGGTCTCAGCTCCCCAGCTGTGTAAGTCACAGCCACTTAAAGCTCCAGGACACCATCATCCAGGAGAACTGCTCTCTGCCAAACCTGGGAAGATGCTGTGAAAGGGACCTCTTAGGAGTACTGGAGAGAAATTGCAGCCATAATGCATCTTCCAGTTCTGGGAGCCCTTCACGGTTCTGACCCAGATGCAGTGCCAGCTTCTGAGGCAGCCTGGGTCCTAATGGTTCTTGGATTTACCTCTTAAAAAGAAAAAAAAAAAAGGTCTATATCTATCTACCTATCTACCATAAAATATACGTTTTAAATGCATAAAACAAATGTACAGTTTAAGAAATAATTATAGTACATATTGCTATATTTAAAATGGATAACCAGCAAGGACCTTTTGTATGGCACATGGAACTCTGCTAATGTTATGAGGCAGCCTGGATGGGGTTTTGGGGGAGAATGGATACACGTATATGTACGTGGAGTCCCTACACTGTTCACCCGAAACTACCACAACATTGTTAATAGGCTCTACCCTAATACAAAAGTTTAAAGTTTGAAAAGAAAAGAAATAATTACAAAGCAAACATATCATGGTCTTGATCACCCACAAGAAAACACTGCTCGCACCCCAGAAGCCTGTCCCTCCCTCCTCCACAGGAGGGGGTCCTGGTTTAGTCAATTAGCCCCATTAGTTTTCCTGGTTTTAACTTGTATAGTTACAGAAAGTCTGTGGAAAAGGGGTCTCTTTCTCTTAAGGGAAAAAAAAAAGGTACATGAAAGCTTGGGGGAGGTGGGCAAGAAGCATTCTCTGCAGAGGGGATGTTCCAGCAAAGGAGGTGGGGCAGGGTATCATTGAGAGCAGGGTGGGTGTGGAGAGGCAGAGGAAGTGTGTGAAGAAACAAAATAGGGAAGATGGGAAGGGGTCAATCTGGAAAGGACGTGAGGATCAGGCAGAGCTGGGGTTTGTTCTGAAGGTGAGGGGCAGCTGGACTGGAGCTGTGGGTTCAGCAAACTACCCTGATGGGGTGGGGGTGGGGGTGGGGGTAGAGTGAGGGGAGGGAACCTGGGAGGCAGGCAGTGATGAGGAGCTGGACTGGAAGCAGGTGAATCGGGAGGTTTTGACCGAGGAGGATTTGGTGTCGTGGATTGAGAGGAGTGCGGTGGGTGGGGATAAAAGCTGGCGCTCCAGTGTCATGTGGGAGGCCAAGAACTCCCACCTCACGGTGGAGACAGAAGGAGGAGCCAGCTGGGTTTGGGAAATGGTGAAGCTATAAGATGCCCAGGGAGGATATCCACAGGACTAGTGAGTCTGCAGCTTGGAAGCCAAGTCAGCACTCAGGAGCAGTTATCCACACAGCGATTGGGAAAGACAGCCAGGATGGCTCTTGGAGAGTGAGGCAATCAGAAAAACAAAGAGACGACAGAGAGCGAACAGCCTAGAGAGAGCTCCAAGCAGGAAGTTCCAGAAAGGGAGCCTGGAGGAGGAGGGAGAGGACCAGCACCCCCGGGACTCCCCCAGGAGTCACTGCAGCACCTCCAGCCATCCCCACCATCCCCACCTCCCTGCCCCTCAACTCCCATCACCTGTCTTCCTCCTGCCCCGGTTGTGTAACAGTGCTCTGTATGCCTTCCCAAACTCACCGCCGGGCCAGGAGGGAACCTGCAAACTGAGCAGAAGCGCCCTCAGGCTTCATAAGCAGGTGAACAGCTCACACTGCCAGCGCCCGGAGGAGGCACACAGGCAGCCCCGACCAGGAAGAGCCCCTCAAGTTTCAGATAAGCTGCAAACCACACACCCCTACACCTTTCCACCAGATACCACCAGATTCTTCCAGGAGCAGCAGCCTCCAGAACTGGCCTTGATTAGACATCACAAAGGCTGGGGGTGGGAGGCAGTCGGCGGATCCCGATGAAGGAGCACAGGCTCAGAGACCAGAGACCAGAGCTCCTGGCTTCGTAATGTGCTGAGGAGAGACCCTACTTGAGCCTACTTGAGTTGCAATTAACAGCTGACAGTGGGGAGAGGGGGGAAGGCAATCAACAAACAAGAGAAACAGCAACCACCACCCTACTTAACAACTAATGAGCTGTTAGCAAAGATACTGCTGCTGCTGCTGCTGCAGCTGCTAAGTCGCTTCAGTCGTGTCCAACTCTGTGTGACCCCAAAGATGGCAGCCCAACAGGCTCCCCGGTCCCTGGGATTCTCCAGGCAAGAACGCTGGAGTGGGTTGCCATTTCCTTCTCCAATGCAGGAAAGTGAAAAGTGAAAGTGAAGTCGCTCAGTTGTGTCCGACTCTTCGAGACCCCATGGACTGCAGCCCACCAGGCTCCTCCGTCCATGGGATTTTCCAGGCAAGAGTACTGGAGTGGGGTGCCATTGCCTTCTCCGAACAAGGATGCTAGAAATCCCCAAACCAAATTATAAGTTGGAGCCTAATAAATCAAAATATAGAAGGCAGTTGGCTGCTGTGCCTCACCGCTATCTCAGTCAAGTTCTATAAATTGATGAACACCTGTGGCATGAAGATCCAAACGCTGGAGAGATAAATGCACAATGGGGCCACGATGCTTCCCACACGGCCCACCGTGCTGCCACTCCCCACGGCCAGCGACCTGGAAACACAGAGAGAATTAAGACAGCAGCAGGAACAGAAGACAAGGGACATGTGATACAGACAGTGAGAGAACAGCTGCCCAGATCCCCGTCCACCCTCCCCACAGGGAATAAATACTAAAGCTTAAGTCAGCTTAATATACTTGGAAATTAACTTTAATTTTTCAAGAGTTGTTCATGATTTCCCCTGGAAGATAAAATGGCAACCTACTCCAGTATCCTTGCCTGGGAAATCCCACGGACAGAGGAGCCTGGCAGGCTACAGTCCATGAGGTCACAAAGAGTCAGACATGACTGAGCGACTGAGCACACATGTTCATGATTTATATTCACATTCTGTGAAATATCAGTGTCTACAAACACACAGATAATTCAAGACAAAAGAAAGGTAAACCAGTCTTCATCAGCTATGCAAATGAAGCTCTTACGATACTCATTCAGTCTAACACTAAGGATAACATCAGTCTTCTACAGCTGAAGTTTATTTAGAATAGGAAGTGGGGATTTGGGAAACCAAAAGATTTATATCTATGGATCATTCTATTTCAATTTTTTAAAGTCAAGCAATATCTTAATGTACTTTCCTTTAAAACTTATTTATAGACAACTATAGAATCTCTGCTGCTGCTGCCAAGTCACTTCAGTCGTGTCCGACTCTGTGCGACCCCATAGACGGCAGCCCACCAGGCTCCGCCATCCCTGGGATTCTCCAGGCAAGAATACCGGAGTGGGTTGCCATTTCCTTCTCCAATGCATGAAAGTGAAAAGTGAAAGTGAAGTCGCTCAGTCGTGTTCGACTCTTAGTGACCCCACGGACTGCACCCTACCAGGTTCCTCCATCCATGGGATTCTCCAGGCAAGAGTACTGGAGTGGGTTGCCATTGCCTTCTCCAATAGAATTTCTAGTAGGAAGCAAAGAATGTGCTTCCAACATGATATCACTCAGTCATATCCAATTCTTTGCAACCCTGTGGGATGTAGCCCACCAGGCACCTCTGTCCATGGGGATTCTTCAGGCAAGAATACTGGAGTGAGTTGCCAGGCCCTCCTCCAGGGGATCTTCCCAACCTAGGGATCAAACCTAGGTCTCCCATATTGCAGGCAGATTCTTTACCATCTGAGCCACCAGGGAAGCCATTCAACATGAGTAAGTATCTCTTATTAAGCTTAGGAGAGAGGCTCCAGGAGAAACCAAACATGCCAGACTCCTGATCTCAGACTTCTAATCTTCACAACCATGAGAAAACACACTCCTATTGTTTGAAGCCCTCAATCTGTGGTGTTTTGTTATGGCAGCCCTGACACAACTGACATCAGGACACCAAGAGACATGTCCTTAGAACATTAGCCCTGAGTCGGTGTAAGTCAACGGTGTTTGAGATTTTAAATGGTTTTAGGACAATACAGCATTATTTCCACTCCAGTACTCTGGCCTGGAAAATCCCATGGATGGAGGAGCTGGTGGGCTGCAGTCCATGGGGTCGCAAAGAGTCAGACATGACTGAGCGACTTCCCTTTCACTTTTCACTTTCATGCATTGGAGAAGGAAATGGCAACCCACTCCAGTGTTCTTGCCTGGAGAATCCCAGGGACGGGGGAGCCTGGTGGGCTGCCGTCTATGGGATCACACAGAGTCAGACACGACTGAAGTGACTTAGCAGCAGCATTATTTCAAAACAAATTCTCTAATATCCTTGTTAATGATGTATAGACAAAGCCTCTGATTCAGAATTAGCATCATCATGTAATCTTCCCACATCTCGGAGTTCCCCTACTTCTGCAAAAAGAAGGCATTTATACTCAGAGACTGAATGTAAGGATATGACACATAAGTGAAAGATAATAAGAAAACAACACAAAAATAAGTAACTCTTACCTTACAATGGTTGGATACAGCTCCGCTGTATAAAGGTATATAAGGCCAAATGCTGCCCCGATGAAAAATTTTCCAGCCATACTTGCCACCACTAGCCAAACATGGTAATCCTGAAAATGTATATATTGGTAAAATAGACCATCATTTTGTCATCAAGTAATATTTTTAAAAGAAAAAGAGAAAATCCTCAAAATTATTACTTAAAACTTTCTCATCCTCTGGTGTCTTTCAGAACAGTTTCATTTTTGTTTGAATCTATTTTGTAAATTCTGCTCATGGTCTGCAAAAGCTTTCCCTCTTTATGAGATTTAGAGAAAAGTTTTACTGTGCCTCCTCTGCCTAGCAGATTACAAATTACCAACTAAGAAAAGCCATTTGGGAAGAGACACTGTGGAATAAGAGCCTCCCAGATAGTTTCTGCTGTCATCCTTGATGTATTCCACTTCCTGAAGTAGTTCTCAGAGACGTCTCACAGTCCATCTTTTCTCTCCTCCCCTGTCTGCCAGCTGGGTGTTGAGACCCAGGTGACCGTGGAGTTCATGCATTAGGGGTGGCAGTACCTCTGTCAACTTGTGTTCCTGAGTGGCTCCAGGGAGCCAAACACCCCCTTCACCACCCCTACACCCACCAGCGAGGAGCCACATCAAACTTTCTGTGAGCAAGAAATAAACATCTATGATGTGAACTCACTGAGATTTGGGGGTGCCTGTATTAAGCAGCCAGTGTCTCCTATCACCGTCATTACTTTGCATTCAGTGTTTGTTGAATGAATGAATGGAACTCAAAAAAATTGTATTGTGTTGACGTTACCATTTGGAGAGAAGTTTTATTAGAGGGGAAATTTTTGTGATTAAGGGTTAGTGCTCTATTTCTAGAAATGCCATCAGCCACTTTCCGGTCTTCCACATTACTGCTGGGGCTTAACCACTGTAGAGGTGAAAGGTTCTAGGGTTCCCCTAAATCCTCACTGGCTCAAAGACAGTTGCCATCAACTCAACTAATATAACTGCAAGCTGCTTTAAAACACATGCAAAAAAGGTATGGATGAAGCTCCCTCAAAGTGGCAGAGACCTCCAAGTCTTAAGTAACTTTAACTAATGTGAATCAGTTGCATGTATCAATCACCTGGAATTTTCAATCCATAGCATATTTGATTCACCAATTCACTGATAATTAAGTGAAGCATAAAAGGAAGTCACTGGTTAGCTTAAATTAGATTTCAAACAATATACAAAACTTAAAATGCCTTGATCTAAATGTTGAGATACTATTGCTTTATAATTATATAATCACTATAATTATATATATAAAATATAAATTATTTTAAAGTATTGTTATAGTGACCATATTTTCTATATTGAGAATGAAAATACAGGTTCTAGCAACATTTGGGGTGAAAAAAGGAAGAGTTCTTCTGGGTGCAAAAGGTATTCTAGGCCAAAGAGTTTGCCAAAATACAGGAATGAGGAAGTCATTTCAGTAGTTTATGGCACTGTTTCTCACTAAGAAATTACATTCTTAGAAACAAGATCCTTGGGAAATACACGCACAATAGAACTTGGAAACTACTAACCTACCACAGTGAAAAACAAGACTGTTTAAACTGGAACAATTCTGAACATAAGACTCATAGTATCTTTCATCTGTCCCCATGACTCCCTTGCTCCTTCAGATTTCTGATGAAATGTCACATTCTCTGAGAGGCACACCATCCTCAACCACTTTAGATAAAATAACAGTACGCATGTGCATTCCCCCTCCAAACACACTCACTCTCCATCCCTCATTCAATTTTGTTTTTCTTCATTTTACTCAGAGAAACTTGACTTACTGCACGTCTTCGGTACCTAGAAAAGAATCTGGTACATACTAGATGCTGGATAGAACTTTCATGAATGAATAAAAGTTTAAGATGACGATACTCACTGCAAAGTGCAATCTACTCTCCTCACTCAAGATGACCATGTTTACACAGTACAACACTGACCATCTCTGAGAAGTTGGATTTGGGGCTTCGCCCCCAACTCCCACATTTCTTTTTCCCTTAAATTTTCTACTATTTATTATAACAGAGAAGGAATGGGTTTTTTTAAAGAAAACATTTAAAATATTATGTATATAATCTATCCCTATGTCTTATTTCATCTTCGTATTCATAAGCTGAAAATGTCCCCATCAAACTGTCACAGCATAACTAACCATTCCCTAAGTAAAACATAAAAGAACTCACCTTGGGGATCACCATAATCACACCACTGGTCACTGCGCTTGACAGAAGGGAGAAAATCAGAATGTTTCTTCTCCCCACACGGTCCATCCCCAAGCACACAAGGACATAGGCAGGAATTTCCACTACACCTGTGATAGAGCAAAATGACACATCTCTATAAGCCAGAGCATCCAGTTGAACAGGGGGACCCTGCCTTCTAACCCAATGGAATGGTCAGCCTTCTCTCTGATCTCACGGACTTCTAAGAACTATCTAACAACTACCTAAGAGGCAGCAAGGCCCATGACTTTTAAACTCACTGGAGTGGGGAGAATGTTTACTGTGATGTGCACTAATGCTCACATAATCTGCTTAGCACTTATCATCTCTCCTCAGAATCTTATCCCCAGTGAGGCTGGAAGCTCCCAGGACACAGCACAGTGCCTGGAGGGCAAGGCAGTGGAACGAACAAATATGTAAATTAATAGCCAACACTGATCTTTTCTGATCTTTGGCTTCTTCTGCTTGACAGAACTATGGGGAAATGTTTGTATCAGTAACTTCGAACTTAGAAATTAAGGTAGAAAATTCAGTGCAGCTAGGTACATAAAGTAATGATAACTGTTTGATGGATTTTAAACCTAAAAGTTAAGCTAATATGAATCCCCCACTGAGCAAGGACCTTGTCTTGGATCTCCTTTTACTCCCCCTCAACAAAAAACAAAGTCCGGAACTGACTTAAAAGCCCTTCTGTTGAAGAACCAAAGTTTGAATCTTAGATCCAGAACCAAAAAGCTTTACATCTATCACCCAGAACACAACAGGGAGCAAGCAAGATTTCTCAGCAAAACTGAGCAAACCCAGTAGCCTCTGAGAACTTGTCACTGCTTATTAGCCTAGATTGTCCACGTAACTGAAAGGTCCCTTCTTTCGACACTCTGCAGCTTGCCTAACCTCAGGACACTACCCACCACTGCCTTTGAGGGCTGGTGTGCGCTTGCCTGTTTAACCACAGAATGCTATTAGCACCTGGACTGGCAGGTCTGGGTCTCCATGTCTTCTGTGGCTTTGGGAACATATCACTGCGGTGGATACATATTTCCTGAGTTAGCAGTACATCAGAAATTAAACTCTGCTGCAGCTGCTCAGGAAAAAAAAAAGGCTGGGCAAAGACAAAAAATAACATTCTGAGCCCTTCTGGAGAGATGAGTCTCCCTTCTCTTCAATTCAGTTCAGTTCAGTTCAGTCGCTCAGTCATATCCGACTCTTTGTGACCCCATGAATCCCAGCATGCCAGGCCTCCCTGTCCATCACCAACTCCCGGAGTTCACTGAGACTCACGTCCATCGAGTCAGTGATGCCATCCAGCCATCTCATCCTCTGTCGTCCCCTTCTCCTCCTGCCCCCAATCCCTCCCAGCATCAGGGTCTTTTCCAATGAGTCAACTCTTCACATGAGATGGCCGAAGTACTGGAGTTTCAGCTTCAGCATCAGTCCTCCCAAGGAACACCCAGGACTGATCTCCTTTAGGATGGACTGGTTGGATCTCCTTGCAGTCCAAGGGACTCTCAAGATTCTTCTCCAACACCACAGTTCGAAAGCATCAATTCTTCGGCGCTCAGCTTTCTTCGCAGTCCAACTCTCACATCCATACATAACCACTGGAAAAACCATAGCCTTGACCTTCTCTTCATTAACATGAGAAATAAACAACTCCAGAGAAAATGCCTCCCCTTCACAGACCCTGCTGTAAGGTCTGGTGCATCTGGACCAAACAGTAGGTTCATCTATTACTCTGCTTTTTTTTTTTTTAAGGACTTTTCAAGATCAAATAAAACAATGATTCTCAAAAGAACCTCCTAGGAATAGGCCTGGATTATCACCTCCACTTTCCAACTAACATTAAATTAGTCAGTTTAGTTCAGTCGCTCTGCTGCTGCTGCTGCTGAGTCACTTCAGTCGTGTCCGACTCTGTGTGACCCCAGAGACGGCAGCCCACCAGGATGCCCCGTCCCTGGGATTCTCCAGGCAAGAACACTGGAGTGGGTTGTCATTTCCTTCTCCAAAGCATGAAAGTGAAAAGTGAAAAGTGAAAGTGAAGTCGCTCAGTCATGTCCGACCCTCAGCGACCCCATGGACTGCAGCCTTCCAGGCTCCTCCATCCATGGGATTTTCCAGGCAAGAGTACTGGAGTGGGGTGCCATTGCCTTCTCCAAGTTCAGTCGCTCAGTTTTGTCCAACTCTTTGCAACCCCATGGACTGCAGCATGCCAGGCTTCCCTGTCCATCACCAACTGCTGGAGCTTACTCAAACTCATGTCCATTAAGTTGGTGATGCCATCCAACCATCTCATCCTCTGTCATCCCCTTCTCCTCCCACCTTCAATCATTCCCAACACTAAATGACTTGAGCCAAATGAGTAAGTGACAGCTCAGGGACTGGTCTTTGGGAGCCAAGCCTTTCCTGCCACCTCCCTCCCTCATGTGTGATTCCCTCCACGTCTGACTCAGGGCTCTCCTCTCTCCAGCACTGTGTGCAAGGCCACCAGTTGAATTCCTGGAGCCTAGGCAATGGCACCCCACTCCAGCACTCTTGCCTGGAAAATCCCATGGACAGAGGAGCCTGGTAGGCTGCAGTCCATGAGGTCGCTAAGAGTCGGACACGACTGAGCGACTTCCCTTTCACTTTTCACTTTCATGCATTGGAGAAGGAAATGGCAACCCACTCCAGTTCTTGCCTGGAGAATCCCAGGGATGGGGAATCTGGTGGGCTGCCGTCTATGGGGTCACACAGAGTCGGACACGACTGAAGCGACTTAGCAGCAGCAGCAGCAAAGCTGCACAGCTACTGGGAAAGCTGAAGAGACCTTGTCAAGTATATTTCACCTTGATTCTTCTTGAGTTGTTGTAGAGATGCCGCGTCTATATTTTTGACTTGACTATGGGCTAGAAATGGTGCAACCAATGAACCCTTCTGGGATTAGGACAATGTGCCATTATTTTCTTCACTTTTATAATGTATAATCTCTCTAATCACTCAGACCCCATTCTGATCCTATCTCCATATAACCCCAAACGTGTGTCCTGAGGCTACTGTAGCATTCATCACCTGCAAGTAGCACAAAACCTGAACTGAAATCCCCTGACCATCTCAGGAGCTGAAAACTTCTTCAAAATTTGCACAGCACAAAAGTACTGACTAGAAGAGCTTGACAAGCAGAGGGCTACTGGCAAGGGTCATGACATGAAAAAAGCAAAGGCAGTAGAGACTATGTGCGTGCTCAGTCACTTCAGTCCTGTCTGACTCTTTGCAACCCCGTAGACTGTAGCCCACCAGGCTCCTCTGTCCATGGGATTCTCCAGGCAAGAATACTGGAGTGGGTTGCCATACTCTCCTCCAGGGGATCTTCCCGACCCAGGGATCAAACCCCCGTCTCCTGCATTGTCGGTAGGTTTTTTTACTCCTGAGCCATCGGGGAAGCCCAGTGGCTATAAAACAATGCTATTTGTCTTGGAAACATTTTTATATTTATGAGATTGCCTGTTTCCTTGAGAAGTGATACATCTCCATCAAATTGAACAGACTATATCATAAAGATCTAAAACCCCAGCATTCCTAAACTTCCCGATGTCACACCCCACCCCACCTGATTCTGCTACCATTTGCTGCTCTGTTCTAGAAATACTGGGCTTCCCTGGTGGCTCAGATGGGAAAGCGTCTGCCTACAATGCGGGAGACCCGGGTTCAATCCCTGTTTGTCAAACTGACACATAGAATGCGTTCACTTGTTCATAAAATGTGTTTGAAGTCAAGATGGGCTCCTTTTATAAACTTGTTGGTCTGTCCCCTCTCAAAAAAGAGTAGTTCTTTTTCTTAAAATGACTTATAATTTCTTTGTGCTAGAATCAACAAAAACAGGTGTCTCATCAGAGCACTTTAATGAGAAAGGATGATATTTATGTATAACAATTTTAAAGCAAACTTTTCTGGGGATGATATCAAATGCAAGTAGCCTACACAGAAATAACCAGCTGCACAAATGCATTTCTGATAATTCTCTCATGTCTGGTGTGAATTTGGTTAGGAGTCACACTCAGCTCAGGCTATCACAGCTTCAGAGCTATTTTAACCCGCCACTGAATTAAAAGAAGCATGACATCATAAACTACAGTTGCACATGTTTAGGTTATTTTACTGACTAAAATTCCTAAATTAGAAGGTAGAAAGATGCCAGAAGATCTCCAAGACATGTTGAATTTTAAAAGGAATGAAACTTGCAAAGAACAATATGTAGTGAATAATCTCATTTATGTTAAAATATAAAACATTTATCTGTACAAATGTATGGAGATGCATAAAAAGAAATCTGAAAGTACAGGCCAAAGGTTATAGAAGGTACCTCTGAACTACAGTTCTGGGATGGCAATGGGCTTAAAGGAAGGAAGTAAGCAAGAAGAGGCAGGAAAGGAAGGAGGGACTCAAGTCTTCAATTTTGCATTTTTTTAAAAGAAAATATATACCTGTGTAACACTAAAAGGGGCTTCCCTGGTGTCTCAGATGGTAAAGAATTTGTCTGCAGTGCAGGAGACCTAGGTTCAATCCCTGGGTCAGGAAGATCTCCTGGAGAAGGAATGGTTGCCCACTCCAGTATTCTTGCCTGGAAAATTCTGGACAGAGGTATCTGGAGGGCTACAGTCCATGGGGTCGCAAAGAGTCGGACATGACTGAGCTACTCACACACACACACACACACACACACACAAAATACTAAAAAAGACCATAATGACATAGCCGGCAGTGTTGTTCCTGGTAGAAATAAAGACAATAGAAACACTCTCAAAACTTGGTAGAAATTTCACTTCGCAGCTACACTTAATATAGTTTAACCACTTACCCATAAGGAAGAGATTTAAATATTCACTGCCTCCCAAATGAACAGAATTCAAGGAGAAGGTGTAGAACCCCAAACACCCTGTGAACCAAATCAGCCAAAGAATAAGTGTCCTTGTTCCAATACTCCAGTCATAAAACAGTTCTGACAGGGTGTGCTTCTCAACTTGAGAGGGCTTATTACCAGCAGAACCATCGTGATCCAGTGACAAAATTTCTGACAGTTTACAGGGTCTCGTCCTATTCCACTTGGCCATCGTATCAATTACTTTTTGTGCTTCTTCATATTTTCCCCCTGAGATAAGCCAAAAAGGTGTCTCTGGGAGCATCCAACAGCACAAGACAAAGGGGACAGTCACGGAGGAGAGGACTATCTGATAGATCCACCAGGTCCTGACGAAGTAGCCCGTCAAAGCCACCACCATGGTTCCAAAAGCAAAAAAGGAATGCAAGTGGATGGACGCCCACGTCCGAGACTTCATGCCGACAAATTCTGTCACATAGACAAACACCACCACGAGATAGCCACTTCCAGACTGCAAAACAAAGCAGGGAGGGTGGGCCAGATTTAAGGTCACACACATAACTACTAAGGAGTTTGACCCTCTACAAATCACACCAGAAAGAAAAGAAAGCTTTGTTTTCTGAAACCCATATCACATTCATACAATGGAATTTAATCCAATCCATCCTTCTTCTTTAAACGTGTCCTCTCATCTCCCCACACCCTGTCTACTGCAAAAGGCAAAGCTTGAGTGGTTTTGTGTGCTATAAATGTTAGACACTGCCTTTTGCTTCATTTCCTTTACAGTGTGAATTTACATCTCAGGTCCCTGCAAATATGTGTATTAATTTATCTATACATAGAAGAGCCTTTTTTATTAAATCCTAAATTCTAAATGGGAAAAAACCATTTATATAGTAATTAGTGAGAAGAAAAAAGATTTGATTAAAATTTCATTTTGACATGCAACAACAACAACAACAAACAGACAAATTGGACTTCGGGGAAATTCAAAACGTCTTTGCATCAAAAGACACTACCAGTGGAGTGAAAAGGCAACTTATGGAACAAGAGATGTGCAAATCATATATCTGATAAGAGACTAATATCCAGAATACACAGAGAACTTCTAAAACTCAACAATAAAACAAAACCTTACATGATATTTGGTCCTGTCAGAAACATTCATAAAACATTCAGTCCACACCAAAAGGTCCTGGAAATTTGGTCCTACCCAAAAGACCTATAAGTATATTTGGTCCAAGCCAAATGGTTTTGGATAAGATCAGATATCAACTACCTTTTGGCATGGACCAAATGTCTTATGGATGGTTTGGATAGGACCAAATATCTGCTAACCAAACAAACAATCAAATTCAACAATGGGCTTGGATTCCTCCAAAGAAAATACAGGAATGGCCATTAAGCAACGAAAAGATGCTCAGCATCACTAATCATTAGGTTAAATGCAAATCAAAATCATGATTTGATATGCCACCTCATGGACATTAGGATGGCTAGTATAAAATAAAATAAAGTAAGTGTTGGTGAGGATATGGAGAAATCAGAACCCTTATGCACTGTTGGCAGAAATGTAAAATGGTACAACCACTATGGAAAACAGTATGGAGAGTCCTCAAAAAACTAAAAATATAATTGCCTTATGATCCAGAAATCCCATTTTGGGAATATACCCAAAAGAATTTAAAGTGGGATCTCAAAGAAATATTTTTACACTTATGTTCATAACAGCATTATTCACAGTAGCTAAAATACGGAAGCAATCCAAGCTCCCATCAACAGCAATCCATCAACAGATGAATAGATAATACACAATGGAGTATTATTTAGCTTTAAGAAAAGAATATTCTGACATATGCTCCAACATGAATTAACTTTGAGGACATTACACTAAGTGAAATAAGCTAATCACAAAAAGACAAATATTGTATGATTCCATTTATATCAGGCCTAGTATCTAGAGTAGTCAAATTCACAGAGACAGAAAGTAGAATGGTGGTTGCTAGGGGGTGGCGGGGAAAGGAGTATGGGGAGCTACTGTTTAATGAATATAGACTTTCAGATTTGCAAGACAAAAAGAATTCTGGAGTTGGATGGTGGGGATGGTTGTACAACAGTATGAATGTATTTAATATCACTGAACTGTAAATACTTAAAATAGTTATGATGGTAAATAATATAATATGCATTTTAGAACATTAAAAAGAATGGAGGAAAAACTTTATTTTAAAAGCAGGCCTATATTAAATTTAACAAAATTCAGATTATAATAACACTATGTGACTACTCAGGGAATAAACAAAGAATGAAACAAATGGATTTTTTTTGTGGAGGAGGGTGGTGGTGAAAGGACTAGAAGTTCTACAAAATTATTTCACATTTGACTTTTATTAATATAAATTAAATCATAAAATTAATTTTTGAAAAATTATTCTGGGGTACCACTGACTTCCCCAAAGTCCTCTCTTAATCCTTTGATATTCAAATCATACTCTTTTGAAGGCTTGTCTTGTCATTATCTTTATGGATATCATTTCTTCAAAAGTTAATTGGTCTATCTCTACCAGGTCCCAGTTGGTCAAGGGATCTGTGTAGCATTCAGGCAGTTTTCTCCCACTGCTTTCAAAGACTCTTTGTAGCTTAGCATCTTTTGTAAGATCTGCAATTTCATTTTGCATCAGAGTTGGAAAGAGGTTAGCCCAGTAGCAGTAAGCAGAGAGGTGCTTGATAGGGATGACTGTATGAATGGTCAGTTGCACATTTTGAGCTTTTATTTCCCCATGCAACCTTGTAATTGCAAGACTCAGATAATGAAGCCTGATAATGAGGCTTCCCATATCGAAGAATCCAGTGGTTTGGTAAATTTAAACCTTCAAACACTACAAATTTCCCCTTTAATTCCTCACTAAGGTAAGCTATAACATCAGTCCTCAAGATATTTTTTTCAAGGCCAGTTCTTTCGGAGTTCCCTCCCACTTTTACCAGTTACTTCTGTCACTGGGTTCAAACAATCTATGCACAACTGCCTGAATAATTCCGAAAGACTCCTTGATCCCATTTGCACCTGTCACCTCCAGTAATAATACTCAATTCCTCACATCTACCCTGACCTCACCTCCGACACAGCAGTCAGAATGACCACTTCACCACTGAATTCACCGAACCCCTTCAGAGGATTCGCATTACCTTTAGGAAACCAGGCAAACCCTTTGTCATCTTACAAGGTCTGCCTAGTCAGCTCTCTCTCCTTCAGCCTCACCGTGCATTTCACCTCCTCTCTATTCTCCTGGTATGTAGACCTTCAGTTCCTTCACATCTCTGGGCCTTCTCACTTGCTACTCCCTCTGCCTATAAGGTTCTTCTCTCACCTATCCCTCAGACTAAAAAGACCCTGACTCTCTAGACTCCCCATCCCATCCCCCACTGTGTGGAGCCCCTCCCCCCACTGCTGGTCCTTACTGTCAACACTGTATGGATTTTTTACAATGGTCCGTCAGCATCTTGCCTTCCTGCTACACTATAGGGTTATTGAAACATCCTGGTCAGGTTTACTTAGCATGACTGTAGGTAGATCAATAAATATGCTGAGTAAATGAATCTGCCTGCATCTTCCCTAATCAGAATTGCATCACAAATATATTTCCCATAAAAACCAAAGGAAAGAGCCACAGAAAATTAATACCACATTTTACAGAAGTATTTATTCTATGGGTGGCTGTCTGATTTTCTTGGCTCTGGAAATCAACTCAAGGTATTTCGCAAGACCAAGAAGATTTTAGAATTATTCTCTTAATTATTCCAAAAGAGGACTCCACACTCTCTCAAGACCTATCTTTGCCTCTGCTGTACAATCATTCCCACCAGAAGGTCTATTATCAAACCTCACCCTGCAGCTACAGAGTCATTTCCTCTTATTCTGTCCTTAGTGGAGACAGAACTGCTGGTTGTTATCTCTTGTGTTAAAAACTCTCTGCATTCCCCAAAATATTACACTTTTTAAAGATACAACACCTTCGAATCTCCTAAATTGTTTTTAATGCATCCTTCTATCCTTGACCATCTAAGTGTGGCTTCTTAGGGGCCCCTCCTAGCTGTTGATGAGGACTCCAAAAGAGAATATACCACATTGCCCTTGGAGGGGGCACAGTGACCTCTTCTTCTGAGGTTGAAGTCCTTGGCTTCTCCCCACACCCTTAGGTCATCTGCTCCGGTGAGAGGGGATGCATGCCCTGCTCTGTGTTCAGCAAGATCACAAGCTCCTCCAGAAGAGAAAACTTCACTCTGTTATCCTTGAACAGTGACCTCCAAAGAGAATCGCTGTTGCTGCTGTGAGGTAGTGTGGAGCCTGTCCGGAAGCCTCGCTGAGTGTGGAAACTCCCTGGTCCACTTCCAGCAACAGTCAGCTTTACTCCATGCCAGGTACTGAACTGCAGACATTTCCCTGAATCTCAAGTGAGTCCTGGTAACAACCCAGTGAAATAGGTATTCTTTTCTACAGTTTACAGATCAGAAGTTAAGGTTCAAAGAGGATAAGGCATTTGCCCAAGGTCACACAGCCGAGAAGCCAATATATGACAATGCTGGAATTCAAACACATGCCCTTTCCACTGTCCTCTCCTGTTCCCCAGAACAAAAAGGTCTGAAGCTTTGTTTTCACCCTTCCTGCACATTATACAAATGACATTCTTAACAATATGCCTTAACTGTCTGTTTGGCTCATGCATACATTTAGACTGACATAACTGCTCAGAAGTAAAATAATTGGTAGCTATTATTTGTAGTGGGTATAAACAATGACTTTTTTTCTTTCTGTCCCCTTGTGCTTTCCTCTCTTCCTCTTGTTTTCCCTGTCTCTTCTCTATCTTTTGCCTTACAGTATTGGCTAGAATGGGCTTCCCTAGTGGCTCAGAGGTAAAAAATACGCCTGCCAATGCAGGAGACGAGGGTTTGATCCCTAGGTCAAGAAGATCCCCTGGAGGAGGAAATGGCAATCCACTCCAGTATTCTTGCCTGGAGAATCCATGGGATTCTCATGGACAGAGGAGTCTGGTGGGCTATAGTCCATGGAGTTGCAAAAGAGTTGAACACGACTGAGCAACTAAACAACAACAACAGTTGGCCAGAATCCCCAGTAAAATGCCAACTGGAAGTGATGTCTCACAGATCCCTGCTGCTAGTAATGGTGGAATGTGGATCACATGTCAGGCACAGAATGTGGATCACAGAGTCAAATGAAATGTTTCAGCCTGCTAAGCAACAATTTTTCATTTAACAGCTTCCATTCTAAGCATGCTGCTGCTGCTGCTAAGTCACTTCAGTCGTGTCCGACTCTGTGCGACCCCAGAGACGGCAGCCCACCAGGCTCCCCTGTCCCTGGGATTCTCCAGGCAAGAGCACTGGAGTGGGTTGCCATTTCCTTCTCCAAGGCATGAAAGTGAAAAGTGAAAGTGAAGTTGCTCAGTCGTGTCTGACCCTCAGTGACCCCATGGACTGCAGCCTACCAGGCTCCTCCATCCATGGGATTTTCCAGGCAAGAGTACTGGAGTGGGGTGCCATTGCCTTCTCCAGGGCACTAATGTTCTACAGAAAGACTTGGGCAGTGAACAAAGATTAGTCCTTGATCTCTATCTCACTAGATTCTCAATCAGCACAACTAAGAGAGTTAAGGTTTAATATAAAAATACTGCAGTGGAATTAAAGAGGCAAAAACAAACAAACAAACAGAAACCCCAACAACAACCCAACTCACGATAGCAAGAAGAAAGCGTGCGACTATGAAGCTGTAATAATCAAATGTGAATGCCGCCGCTATGCCAAACAAAAATACACCGGTGCTTGAGGCCCACAAAACAAGTCGTCTTCCTGCCCTGAAAAATAAGAATCACACAGTGGAAGGAGCAAGGTGTGGCTGCAACAGTTTAAAACATCCACTCTAATTCAAGAAAGATAAATTTTACCTATATTTTCAGTAGCTTATGTATTTGACTTATTTACTTTGGGTAAATCATGAGTTAACACACAATTTTTTCAAAAGGCCAGTTTTTCAGTGGCCAAGTCTCCATCTGAGCTGCGAATATACACACACGATCACTCTGGGTGGTCCCCAAAGGACCAAGGAGAGGGAAGATCTGTCCTTTCCCTGTCAGGACATGCTCTGTTACCTGCTGGGTCATCTTCCCTGCTGGGCTGGCTCTGCCCACCAAGGGGGAGGCAACTCTTAACAAGTCCCTCTAAAAACAGAAGTCTATCAACATTCTGCTAGTAGAATAAGTTGCCTATTTGCCCTATATTTTCATAATTGGGAAGGGTATTTCCTTCTTTAAAAAGCAAACAAATAACAATTACATGCCTGCAGATTTAAAAAGTGAGATGTAATTCACATGATATAAAATCCAGTCTTTTAAAGCAGGGATCCTCAACCTTCAGGCCGCAGACCTGTACCTCCTGTCAGATCAGATCGGCAGCAGCATTAGAATAGAAATAAAGTGCACAATAAACATAATGCACTTGAATCATCCTGAAACCGTCCCCCACCTTCCCTGGTCCATGGGAAAATTGTCTTCCATGAAACCAGTCCCTGATGTCAAAAAGGCTGGGGACCACAGTTTTAAAGTATACAATTCAGCGGCTTTTTAGTAGATTCACAGAGTTGTGCAACTCATTACTATCTAGTTCCAAGACATTTTCATCCCTCCAAAAAGAAACTCTGCACCCAGGAATCATCATTTTTTATTCTCTGTTCCCTCTGTCCCCTGACAGTCACAATCTACTTTCTGTCTTTATAGAGTTGCCTCTTCTGGACATTCTATATAAATGGAATTGCACACTATAAGACCTGGCTTATTTTATTATGCTTTCAAAGTTCATCCATGTTACTGTACTTCATTCCTTTTTATGACTCAATAACATTCCATTGGAGAAGGGAATGGCAACCCACTCCTGTATTCTTGCCTGGAGAATTCCATGGACAGAGAAGCCTGGTGATCTACAGTCCACGGGATCACAAAAGAGTCAGACACGACTGAGCAACTAACACACAATATTCCATTGCATGGCTATACCATGTTTTGTTCATCCATTCATCCCTAGATGGACATTTGGACATTGTTTCCACTTTTTTGGCTATAGGGAATAATGCTGCCATGAACATTTGTGAACAAGATTTTATGTCAAGTTATGTTTTCAATTCTCCTGGATATGTACCTAGGGGTGGAATTGCTGGGTCATATGCTAACTTTATGTTTAATTTTTTGAGGAGCTGCCAAACTGTTTTCCAGGGTGGCTGCCCTAATTCTACCATCCCACCAATTTCTCCATATCCATACTTGTTACTGACAACACTTGTTATTAACTATCTTTTTGATTACAGCCATTCTAGTGACCAGGGGTATCTCACTATAGTATTGATTTACATTTCCCTAATGGTTATTGATGTTGAACATTTTTATATGTGCTTATTGGCCATCTGTATATATTCTTTGGCAAAATATCCATCCAAATCATTTGTCCATTTTTGAATTGGGTTATTGGTGTTTTTATTGTTGAGTTTTAAGAGTATTTTATGTATCCTAGATACTGGACTGTCTTTAGCTATATGATTTGCAAATATTTTCTCCCTGTAAGAAGTCCCTGACAGATCATTTTAAGGCAAAAGAATACAGTCCTGAGATTTCAAGCAAAAGGTTTGCCCATTGTGGCAGAGAGTATGTAAGCAAATTGGAAACTGTCAAATTCACAGCCTCAGCCTGCTCTGCTCCCACGGGCACTAGCAGGGATTGTTGGCCCTACATATAAAGGTTTCCCAATCTCATTTGAGCCCTGAATGTCATTTTAAACTATTTTCATCCATCCCTCTTCTACCCACAACGTTTTTGTTCTCTGTAACAGATGAGCAACTCTCTTGATGGTGAGCAGAGAACAGAGAACATCAAAGAGAAAGCTCTGCAATTTCCTGCTCTGCCCAGCTGCCAACAAGACCTGCTGCTGCCTGCAGCCTTTTTTCCTTCCCTCCTGTCCAGAGACACACACCCTTTTCTCTTCAAATACATTCTGCAATCTTTGTATTGGATCATGTCTCTTCCCATCTCCTCTGAGGCCTTATTCTACCAATTACTTCTACCAATTACTCCTCTGATTCCTCCCTTTCAGTTGAAGTCTCTTCTAGCCAAAGACAAGAACCTTCTCTGGATCCCCATCATTCCTGTAGCCACCTTGCATCTTGCATTTCCTTCACTGATGGACTTTCCAAAAGGGACTATCTATCTCCTTGACTCCCGTTTTGCTCCTCTCCCCACTGACAACCCAACTTCCATCCTTCCCAGGAAGTTTATGAAGCAGAAGATTCTTAAAAACTGAAATGGTAACTTCAGTCACCAAATAATAACTATTTTACTAATAGACTCCACTTCTGTTGCAATTTCATTATTCAAACCCCATCTCCTGAAGGGGATGTGGGAGGTGGGGGGAAAGACCTGGGTCCTCCTCCCTTTAGGCTTCCACAGTGGAGAAGGCGATGGCACCCCACTGCAGTACTCTTGCCTGGAAAATCCATGGACGGAGGAGTCTGGTGGGCTGCAGTCCATGGGGTCGCTAAGGCTATGAGCGACTGAGCGACTTCACTTTCACTTTTCACTTTCCTGCATTGGAGAAGGAAGTGGCAATCCACTCCAGCGTTCTTGCCTGGAGAATCCCAGGGACGGCGGAGCCTGGTGGGCTGCCGTCTACAGGGTCACACAGAGTTGGACACGACTGAAGCGACTTAGCAGCAGCAGTCTTGTCTCCATGGCCTTCGCTTCTAATATGGCCCCAGACACAACAAAGCCCTACAATTTTTCTTTCGACATGTTTGTTGGTCCCATGTGACTAGCACACACTGAGGGCAGGGATTTCCGACCTAATCAGTTGTATTTAGGTTCCCAGTGCCCAGGACATGCCTGTAAAATTCACAACTATGGTGTCAAATAAATAAGTTTATCTCTGTGCTCTGGGACAGGCACTAAAAGTGTGGTCCATGTCCATACACAGACGAACTCTGCCTTATTTTAAGAGCTATATGTTCATTTTAAAGTATATTTTTTAAAAATTTGGTTGCTACATCACAAAATTTCATAGACATCACTGCATAAGGCCAGACTATCCTCCTAAAAAGCAAGTCTATTTAAAGAAAAAATGTTCAAAGTAATAACCAGTAGCTACTGAGTGGTTATATGTCCAAGGTACTTTTTCTGTGTTAATTTTGCAATAACCCTCTGAGATGAGTATTGTTATTTTCATTGCCAGCTTACACACAAGATTCTGAAATGCAGGTCAGGCAATGAGCGAAGGTCCACAGCTAATAGCAGAACACAGGTGGACTGTCTTCAGAACCCATCCCCTTAATGTTATTTTGTGTCCCTAAATACCAGATCAGCAAAGAAGTACGTATTTAGATAGGAAGTATGAAAATGACTAAAGTTTTGAACATAATTCCCTGTCCCCTAAGACAATGAGATGAGAAAACAAACCCTACACTGATGGATGGATGAAACAATACAAAAGACTTCACATTACCTGTCGGAGAGGTAGCCAAAGATCACTGCTCCCAGCAGGACTCCAAACATAAACGTGGGCTGGATCAGCCTTCCAAACCACTCTCGGTTACACACCAGGTCCCACTGGGTCACCACAGTGCTGAGCCACTTGCTTCTGTCGTAGATGTAGCCATCCAAGCAAGGGAAGCTGCTCTTCTGGCCGCTGTACTCATAGTCCAGGCTCGACTGGTCATCCCTCCGGAACCTCTGACAGCTGGTAAGCTCCCAGATCTCCCCATCCTGCAGCTGCACGAGAATGCGATCCTCACGGCCTACGGAGAACTGGGTCCAGATGTCCTCCAACTGCCAAGTAGAGAGGTCTTGGAAAAGAACCTGACTCACATTGCCTGGGGGCCTACAGGTATGCTGGGGGGACACTGACAAGAACACAGAAGCCAAGTAGTGGATACCACAAGAGATATTCTGGAAGGCACATATAAAATAGAGGAATATTTGGTATCTGCAAAGAGAGAGGAAAAGAAACAAGTTATTATAGCTGACCTATGGGCTAAAACACACACACACACACATAGGCAAAAACGGAGAAGGGTCTCCATTATGCTTAGCTTGAATAAAGGAATCAGTTCAGTTCAGTTCAGTCGCTCAGTCATGTCCGACTCTCTGCGACGCCATGAATCACAGCATGCCAGGCCTCACTGTCCATCACCAACTCCCGGAGTTCACTCAAACTCACGTCCACTGAGTCGGTGATGCCATCCAGCCATCTCATCCTCTGTCCTCCCCTTTTCCTCCTGCCCACCATCCCTCCCAGCATCAGAGTCTTTTCCAATGAGTCAACTCTTCGCATGAGGTGGCCAAAGTACTGGAGTTTCAGCTTTAGCATCATTCCTTCCAAAGAACACCTAGGACGATCTCCTTTAGAATGGACTAGTTGGATCTCCTTGCAGTCCAAGGGACTCTCAAGAGTCTTCTCCAACACCACAGTTCAAAAGCATCAATTCTTCGGTGCTCAGCTTTCTTTGCAGTCCAACTCTCACATCCATACATGACCACTGGAAAAACCATAGCCTTGACTAGACAGACCTTTGTTGACAAAGTAATGTCTCTGCTTTTTAATATGCTGTCTAGGTTGGTCATAACTTTCCTTCCAAGGAGTAAGCGTCTTCTAATTTCATGGCTACAATCACCATTTGCAACCAAATCCTGTTAGGGACCTAAGAGGCATCCCATAACGACAACCCTATGAATATGACTGAGAAGGTAACATACATCATATATGACATACATTTTTATACTTCAACTCCTCCCCACTTCACAAATTCCAGTGCTCAAACTCGACACAGTCCCCACAAAGAGCAAACAGATTTTTTTGTGTGTGAAGTTTGTTTTGTTTTTGTGAAGTTTACCTGCCTGCCCCTGGAGGCGTTTAGGTTTGGTACCTAAGTAGTCTCATCACCTGGAGAGGCTTCCCTGCTGCAAAACTCACATTGTCTGACCACAGCTTCCCATCCTCCCAGCTCCCGAGCCCCTCCCATTGGCCCCATCCCCGGCACTCTTCGGGGCTCCAGCCTTTGGCGCCCACCAGCTTCTCTGGTTTACTGCCACCTTCCTGGCCTCATTCCTTCCCCAGCCAGCCTGAACCCCATGGTAGTCACTAGTTTTTTCCACAGAGCTGCACGAGTTCTCTATTCACGTTCTCCATTCACACCCAGTCCCCCCAACAGAGCACCTCCCCTGGCAGGCCTCTGAAGCTAGGATCTGTCTTCTCTGCCCCGCCCACAGGTGCTGAGAAGGTCTTAAGTACACTTTCAGTTCAAATTTCCCTTTTCCTGTCACAAGGATGTGCTCTGCTTAGTCTCTCGGTCATGTTTGACTCTTTGTGACTCCATGGACTGTAGCCCACAAGGCTCCTCTGTCCATGGAATTTTCCAGGCAAGAGTACTAGAGTGGGTTGCCATTCCCTTCTCCAGGGGATTTTCCCGACCCAGGGATCAAGCCCAGGTCTCCTGCGTTGCAGGAGGATTCTTTACCACCTGAGCCACCAGGGAAGTCACAGGGATAACTTCCTAAAAAAAAGAAAATCCTACTTCCTTAGGTGTCTAGCATTCTAACAAATCATTTTCTCCCTTATAAAGATTGCTGTCCACCAAGTGTCTACCCAGCCCAAGGCTCCTTCAGAACAACAGACTTAGACACAACACATCACTATGCCCACAGCCAAGAGAAACACTAATGGAAAAAGAATAGACAGGAAAACCAGAGGTAAGTAAAAGAAAGATGACCAGAACCTCCAGGAAACAGACCTATGCTATCTGGGTGACAGGTAAAAAAAATTACATTCAGTCCTAGATTGATATCATTCTATATAATAGAACATGCCTGTGTATGTGCTAAATCGCTTCAGTCGTGTCTAACTCTTTGTGACCCCATGGACCGTAGCCTGCCAGGCTCCTCTGTCCATGGGGATTCTCTAGGCAAGAATACTGGAGTGGGCTTCCACACCCTCCTTCAGTATCTTCCCCACCTAGGGATTGAACCTGCATCTCTTATGTCTCCTACATTGGCAGGCAAGTTCTTTAACACTAGCACTACCTGGGTAGCCCACAGTAAAACATAACTAGTATTATACCACTGTGGTTAACAGTATGGACTCCAGAACCAGACTACCAAGGTTTGAAGCTTGTCTCCGGTTACTTACCACCTGGGTCTTTTGGGCAAGATCCTTACCCTTTATGTACGTGTAAGTGTTAGATACTATGATGTTCATAAGATGAAGTCAAAAAAGAGCCTAAAAGGGTCATATGCTGCTGCTAAGTCACTTCAGTCATGTCCGACTCTGTGCGACCCCATAGACGGCAGCCTACCAGGCTCCGCCGTCCCTGGGATTCTCCGGGCAAGAACACTGGAGTGGGTAAAGGGTCATATACTGACTGAAAAAAAAAAAAAACCACCACCTATATCCATACATCTAAGTCAGCCACAGGCTCATCATTCCAACTCTGAAATTTTAAACTCTCTCTGTCTTTATTCCAAGATAACTCAAAGATCCAGGCTCTTAGTTCCCTCAACACTATTCCTGAATCTCAGTTTCCTCAATTCCCTCTGACATGGGGCTTAAACCGTGGAGAGTTTGTAACTTCAATACAAACTTGTATTTTGTATTGAACAACACGTAATTCTTCTTAGGTGTCCTGCTTTCCTCTTTTAAAGGTGATTTGGACAGTGTTTCCTCACCTTAGAAATGACCAGTGAGAAATGAGAGACAATTAGGGCTTTCTACTTAACACTGTCGCTAGGTTTCCTTAAGACTAGATAACAATACACGATAACCTCCCTCTCTATTTATAGACAATAAAGAGACCAATGAGAGTGAATGCCAGAGAAAATATGGGCTGCTATGATATGGTCACACTATTTTCACCTTTTGCTATAAGCATTGACATGTTACCCTTTTCCTTCCTATAAGTAGCTTTCCCAATCTACCTTTCCTACCAGAATGGGGACTCAGGTAACAATAATAGTCATGATTTATTGATAACTTACAGAATGATAAGATTTGCATACTCTACTGTGACTGGCTAAGAGCTGTCTCCCCAGACCCATTCTCCCTTTCTCCCACCACACGGAGCCACATCTGACCATGTGGGTGAGGACACGGAGCAGCGGCCCCACATGCTGTGGATGGTGGAGTTGCCTCACCCACTTGGGTCCCTGGATGACACCATGGAGCACAACTGCCCTGGACAGTTACCAGAAACAAAATCCAATTGAGGGGTCTCTTTGTTACAGCTCCTGAGTATGGTGATTAATCCCTAAAATACATGGGGAAAGAATGGTATTAGTAACTACTACCTCTTAAGGTTATCATGAGGATGAAATGAGAGCTGCATGTGGAGTCCTTATAACAAACATGTGTAGTACTATCATTACCCCCATTTTACAGATGAGGAAGTGGTAAGTCAAATGCGCAAGACCATATAGTTAATACGTGGTAAGCCAGGATTGGAACTTGGACATCCATTCCCAGAGCTGATTTTGTAATCCCTATGCTATTCTGCTTCAAGGAAGATAAGATGAGATAATAAATGAAGGACCTGGCTGAATCCCAGGGTTGCACTCAGGAGAGCATCTAGTTGACAGCATGGGCTGCGGAGGCCAATGGACATCCAACGACATCGAATTCTGCTCTGCTACTAAGATTTGTGATTTAGGTGCAAGACCTGGTTTCCTCATGTGTAAAATGAGAGTGATTACCACTAGTCTCAAAGGGCTGCGGTGAAGGTAAAAGAAGGTAACATGTACAAAAAACTTAGGACAGAGCCGGGCACAACTGAACATTCAATAATGCAGGTATCAGGAGGAAGTAGGGGAGAGTTGGGGCCTCCTGCCCCTTCCCGGCCTGCTTCACCATTCTTTTCTTGTGGACACTGGGAATCATAACCAACATCTGTGCAACTTTTCACCCTGGAGAACAGCACAGCATCAGCTCTTCATCACGAGCCTGGAAGGGAGCTAAAGGCAGGAATGATTATAATTCTCACTTTGTGCATAGGAAACTGAGACACAGTATTCCCAGGGTCACCTTAGCAGTGAGTGGCAGGCCAGGATTCAGACTGAGCCCCAAACCTCTGGATCCACACTTTCTATGGCTCCTCGCCCAGCTACCCCTTCTCCCAAAACGTTCTGGGTCAAAGTAGTATTCCAAGAATGAATGAATAAATAAATGAATGAATACACTTTAAATTTTTTTAATTAATTTGACAAATGAAAAGAGGGTGACAATCATACAAAGGTCAAACCTAGGTCCCACCCTGCAGTAGCTGTGGGTCCTTGACCCAGCCTCAGTTTCCCAATCATTAAAATAAGGATTCACCCCCACCCCTTTGTAAGATTCCGCACTGTGTAGTTGGCACATACTAGGTTTCCATAAATCGAACACACACACACACACACACACACACACAGAAAAAGAACGAACAAACTTTAAACGGTTGTTCCTAGAGCAATTCAATACCTGCCAGGCACTGAAGGAGACTCTACCACGGGTTGGGGCGGGACAGCAGCCGTCTGGGGAAGTGAAAGAGGAGCCCATATGGCAGATAAGAGAAATGAGCTGCCAAGAACAGGCGTTCCTCCTGTGACCTGGCTTCTGCAGCCGGGGCTTCGGACTCCGGCACCGGCAGAGGGCGCGCCGGGGGACCCCGCACACACCACTCCCGAAGCGAGCCCCCAGCGCCCGCGGCTCGCTCTGGGGGCGTCCGGCCGCCAGAGTTCGAGAGGATCTCGAACTGGCCCTGGTCCGGGACCAAGAATCAAGACCCAGGCCTCCGGACTTTTCCCGGAAAGGAGGGGTGGGGAGATGTGTTCGGATCGCGAGCTCTGCGCGCGCAAGAACCCCACCGCAACGGAAAGAAACAGACCCCACAGGCGCCTCCACCCACGTGGCTCCGGCTCCCCCGGCACCGTCCTCCCTCTCCACCCCTACCCCATCTCCCTACCTGCCGAAGTGCCCCACGCTGTCAAAAATCAGCTCCAAGTTGCTGGACCCCATGGTGCCGCCGTGCACCACGCTCCGAAGCGGGACGCGCCAAGCTCGCCTAGTGCCGGGGACTGCGGGCACAGCGGTGCCCTGCCCCGCCCCGCCCGGCCCCCGCCGGCCCGCCCGCCCCGGCTTTGGCGTCTCCCGCGCGTCAAAGGGCTCGAGCCGCGCGCGGGGCCAGGCTCTGTTCCTCTGTCTTCCCCTCTAGCGAGTCCCCGCCGCCGCAGCCTCTTGCGCGGCGCGCCGTGCTCCCGGAGCCCGCGGTGGCACGGTGCGCCCATCCCCAGACCCGCCACTTCCCGCGCCCTCCCCGCCGCCCCATCAGACCCTTAACACCGCGTCTGTTTCGGTCGCCGCTCTCGAGAGGCGCGCCGGTGCCTGGGAAGGGTGGTCCGCCCGGCAGCCCAAGGTGGGGAACGCAGACTCCACTCTTGGGCACAAACATCGTTTTCTTAGAGAAGTCCACCCGTTTGGGGCCTACAAGAGCAGAGCACAAAGAATGGATTCTGATGACCCTGAGAAGTGGCAGGATCTTGCAGAACTGTGTGAAACATCTTGTCATAACCGAAGGGCAAAGGGAACTCCCTGGGTAGAAACAAAAAGAATAGCGAAAAGAGCCAACTTACACTAGAAAGAGAGGAAAGCCCATCACCCAAAGTACTTCCCTCACCTACTTGCCACAGAGCCGGAAATAACACCATTAAAGATTTATTTTTGCTATGAATAATTCTATTTTCTTTTGAAATGCAAATACTACTGGAATGATTAATCCATTAAATAATAAGCAATTTGGAATGGATTTTTTTTATAATTGGGTAGATTCTTGCTAACCAGAAAGTCTTAAGCTTGCAAAGGTTGCTTGGGAGGTTCAAGTGGTGGGGAGAGGAGGACAGAGTGAGAAGTTTGGGCAAAAGCTGACCCTAGGAGGGAAAGATGGGAACCACAGGGCCCAGTCAAGACCCTATATTGTTTCAAAGCACCAATAGGAGATTTACCTGGAAAAGATATGGGGGGTTGGGGGCAAGGAGAACTATGGGGAAATAGCTCTGCTGTTCTGATTACAGCAAATAGAAATAGCACAACACAGATAAAAAGAACAAATTCCTAGAAGGACACAAACTACAAACACCCACTCAAGAAAAAAAAAAAAAAAGATAACCAAAACAGCTCTGTATTTATTAAAGAAATTGTATGTGTAGTTGAAAACCTTCCTTCAGGGACTTCTCTGGTGGTCCAGTGGTTGAGAATTTGCCTTCCAATGCAGGAGACATGAGGCAATGGCACCCCACTCCAATACTCTTAGCCTGGAAAATCCCATGGACGGAGGAGCCTGGTGGGCTGCAGTCCATGGGGTCGCTAAGAGTCGGACACAACTGAGTGACTTCACTTTCACTTTTCACTTTCATGCATTGGAGAAGGAAATGGCAACCCACTCCAGCGTTCTTGCCTGGAGAATCCCAGGGACGGAGGAGCCTGGTGGGCTGCCGTCTCTGGGGTCACACAGAGTCGGACACAACTGAAGTGACTTAGCAGCAGCAGCAGCAGGAGACATGGATTCAGTCCCCTGGTAGGAGAACTAAGATCCCACATGCCGTGGGGCTAAGCCACAGCTAAGACTCAGCTACTGAGCCCTCGCGCTCTGGAGACCTTGCACTCCAACTAGGGAAAGCCCATGTGCTGCAGCCAAGACCCAGCACAGGCAAAAATGAATAAATAAATAATTTAAAACTCCCCACAAAGAAAACCCCAGGCCCAGACATTTAAGAAAGAAACAATACTTATTCAGCACACACATACTCTTCAAGAAAACTGAAGAGTAGGGAATACTTCCCAACTCATTCTATTACCCTGATACCAGAACCAGGCAGGACATAAGAAAACTACAAACCAATATACCTCATGAGCATAGATATAAAATATTCTTAACAAAATTTTAGCAAATTGAATGCATCTTTATATAAAAAAGACAATACATCATGACCAAGTAAGGTTTACCCCAAGAAAGCAAGAGTCATTTAACATCTGAAAAATCAATCAATAAAATTCACCATAATGACAAACTAAAAAGGAAAAACCATATAATCATCTCAATAGATACCAAAAAAATTAGAATTTGGCAAAAACCCGAACACCCTTTCATAATAAAAACACTCAACAAACCAGGAATAGAAAGTATTATGATCTGTTTCTGCCCATAGAACACTTCTCTTTTTTAAATTAATTTATTTATTTTAATTGGAGGCTAATTACTTTACAGTATTGTGGTGGTTTTTGCCACACATCAACATGAATCAGCCATGGGTGTACATGTATTCCCCTGTCCCGAACTCTCCTCTACCTCCCTCCCTATCCCATCCTTCTGGGTTATCCCAGTGCACCAGCTTTGAGTACCCTATTTCATGCATCAAACTTGGACTGGTCATCTATTTTACATATGGTGATATACATGTTTCAATGCAATTCTCTCAAATCATCCCACACTTGCCTTCTCCCACAGAGTCCAAAAGACTGTTTTTTATATCTTTGTCTCCTTTGCTGTCTTGCACTTAGGATCATTGTTACCATCTTTCTAAATTCCACGTATGTGCATTAATATATTGTATTGGTGTTTTTCTTTCTGACTTACTTCACTCTGTGTAATAGGCTCCAGTTTCATCCACTTCATTAGAACTGACTCAAATGCATTCTTTTTAATAGCTGAGTAATATTCCATTGTGTATATGTACCACAACTTTCTTATCTACTCATCTGTCGATGGACATCTAAGTTGCTTCCATGTCCTAGCTATTGTAAACAGTGCTGCAATGAACACTGGGGTACACATGTCTCTTTCAATTCTGGTTTCCTCAGTGTGTATGCCCAGCAGTGGGATTGCTGGGTCATCAGTCAGTTCAGTTCAGTCGCTCAGTTGACTCTTTGCCACCCCATGAATCGCAGCATGCCAGGCCTCCCTGTCCATCACCAACTCCTGGAGTTCACTCAAACTCATGTCCATCAAATCGATGATGCAATCCAGCCATCTCATCCTCTATCATCCCCTTCTCCTCTTACCCCCAATCCCTCCCAGCATCAGATTCTTTTCCAATGAGTCAACTCTTCGCATGAGGTGGCCAAAGTATTGGAGTTTCAGCTTTAGCATCAGTCCTTCCAATGAACACCCAGGACTGATCTCCTTTAGGATGGACTGGTTGGATATCCTTGCAGTCCAAGGGACTCTCAAGAGTCTTCTCCAACACCATAGTTCAAAAGCACCAATTCTTCGGTGCTCAGCTTTCTTCACAGTCCAACTCTCACATCCACACATGACCACTGGAAAAACCATAGCCTTGACTAGATAGACCTTTGTTGGCAAAGTAATGTCTCTGCTTTTTATATGCTATCTAGGTTGGTCATAACTTTCCTTCCAAGGAGTAAGCGTCTTTTAATTTCATGGCTGCAATCACCATCTGCAGTGATTTTGGAGCCAAAAAAAAAAAAAGTCTGACACTGTTTCCACTGTTTCCCCATCTATTTCCCATGAATCGATGGGACCAGATGCTGTGATCTTAGTTTTCTGAATGTTGAGCTTCAAGCCAACTTTTTCACTCTCCTCTTTCACTTTCAACAAGAGGCTTTTAAGTTCCTCTTCACTTTCTGCCATAAGGGTGATGTCATCTGCATATCTGAGGTTATTGATATTTCTCCCAGCAATCTTGATTCCAGCTTGTGCTTCTTCCAGCCCAGTGTTTCTGATGATTTACTCTGCATAGAAGTTAAATAAGCAGGGTGACAATATACAGCCTTGACATACTCCTATTCCTATTTGGAACCAGTCTGTTGTTCCATGTCCAGTTCTAACTGTTGCTTCCTGACCTGCATACAGGTTTCTCAAGAGGCAGGTCAGGGGGTCTGGTATTCCCATCTCTTTCAGAATTTTCCACAGTTTATTGTGATCCACATAGTCAAAGGCTTTGGCATAGTCAGTAAAGCAGAAATAGATGTTTTTCTGGAACTCTCTTGCTTTTTCCATGATCCAGCAGATGTTGGCAATTTGATCTCTGGTTCCTCTGCCTTTTCTAAAACCAGCTTGAACATCTGGAAGTTCATAGTTCACATATTGCTGAAGTCTGGCTTGGAGAATTTTGAGCATTGCTTTACTAGCGTGTGAGATGAGTGCAATTGTGCGGTAGTTTGAGCAGTCTTTGGCATTGCCTTTCTTTGGGATTGGAATGAAAACTGACCTTTTCCAGTCCTGTGGCCACTGCTGAGTTTTCCAAATTTGCTGACATATTGAGTGCAGCACTTTCACAGCATCATCCTTTAGGATTTGAAATAGCTCAACTGGAATTCCATCACTTTCACTAGCTTTGTTCATAGTGATGCTTTCTAAGGCCCACTTGACTTCACATTCCAGGATGTCTGGCTCTAGGTCAGTGATCACACCATCGTGATTATCTGGGTCGTGAAGATCTTTTTTGTACAGTTCTCCTGTGTATTCTTGCCATCTCTTCTTAATATCTTCTGCTTCTGTTAGGTCCATACCATTTCTGTCCTTTATTGTACCCATCTTTGCATGAAATGTTCCCTTGGTATCTCTAATTCTCTTGAAGAGATCTCTAGTCTTTCCCATTCTGTTGTTTTCCTCTATTTCTTTGCATTGATCACTGAGGAAGGCTTTCTTATCTCTCCTTGCTCTTCTTTGGAACTCTGCATTCAGATGCTTATATCTTTCGTTTTCTCCTTTGCTTTTCGCTTCTCTTCTTTTCACAGCTATTTGTAAGGCCTCCCCAGACAGCCATTTTGCTTTTTCACATTTCTTTTCCAAGGGTATGGTCTATTCCATGGGGATGGTCATGCTTGTTATAAGGCAGTTCTATTTCCAGTTTTTTAAGGAATCTCCACACTGTTCTCCATAGTGGCTGTACTAGTTTGCATTCCCACCAATAGTGTAAAAGGGTTCCCTTTCTCCACATCCTCTCCAGCATTTATTGTTTGTAGACTTTTTGATGGCAGCCATTCTGACCAGCATGAGATGATACCTCATTGTGGTTTTGATTTGCATTTCTCTGGTAGTGAGTGATGTTAAACATCTTTTCATGTGTTTGTTAGCCATCTTTATGTCTTCTTTGAAGAAATGTCTATTTAGTTCTTTGGCCCATTTTTTGATTGGGTCATTTGTTTTTCTGGTATTGAGCTGCATGAGCTGCTTGTATATTTTTGAGATTAACTCTTTGTCAGTTGTTTCATTTGCTATTATTTTCTCCCATTCTGAAGGCTGTCTTTTCACCTTGCTTATAGTTTCCTTCATTGTGTAAAAGCTTTTAAGTTTAATTAGGTCTCATTTGTTTATTTTTGCTTTTATTTCCATTACTCTGGGAGGTGGGTCATAGAGGATCTTGCTGTGATTATGTCAGAGAGTGTTCTGCCTATGTTTTCCTCTAGAAGTTTTATAGTTTCTGGTTTTACATTTAGATCTATAATCCATTTTGAGTTTATTTTTGTGCATGGTGTTAGAAAGTGTTCTAGTTTCATTCTTTTACAGGTAGTTGACCACTTTTCCCAGCACCACTTGCTAAAGTGATTGTCTATACTTCATTGTATATTTTTGCCTCCTTTGTCAAAGATAAGGTGTCCGCAGGTGCTGGCATTCATCTCTGGGCTTTCTATTTTGCTTCATTGATCTATATTTCTATCTTTGTGCCACTACCATACTGTCTTGATGACTGTAGATTTGTAGTATTGTCTGAAGTCAGGCAGGTTGATTCCTCCCATTCCATTCTTCTTTCTCAAGATTGCTTTGGCTATTCAAGGTTTTTTTGTGTTTCCACACAAATTATGGAAATTATTTGTTCTAATTGCTAAGTCGCTTCAATCATGTCCGACTCTGTGTGACCCCATGGACTGCAGCCTACCAGGCTTCTCCGTCCAAGGGATTCTCCAGGCAAGAACACTGGAGTGGGTTGCCATTTCCTTCTCCAATGCATGAAAGTGGAAAGTAGAAAGTGAAAGTGAAGTTGCTCAGTCGTGTCCGACTCTTTGCGACCCCATGGACTGCAGCCTACCAGGCTCCTCCATCCATGGGATTTTCCAGGCAACAGTACTGGAGTGGGGTGCCATTGCCCTCTTGTTCTGTGAAAAATACCATTGGTAGCTTGATAGGGATTGCATTGAATCTATAGATTGCTTTGGGTAGTATACTCATTTTCACTATATTGATTCTTCCGATCCATGAACATGGTATTTTCTCCATCTATTTGTGTCATCTTTGATTTCTTTCATCAGTGTTTTATAGTTTTCTATATATCATAGAACACTTCTGACATGAAATGTGTGGGTGTTTTCCTCATACCAACATCTAATTCTCCAACTCTGCAAATACCAACTTGGTTACCCGAATGTGGGCTTCTCTGGTGGCTCATTGATAAAGAATCCACCTGTCCATGCAGAAAACTCAGGTTAGAACCCTGGGTCAGGAAGATCCCCTGAAGAAGGAAATGGCAACCCACTCCAGTATTCTTGCCTGGAAAATCCTATGGACAGAGAAGCCTGGTGAGCTACAGTCCATGGGGTTGCAAAAGAGTCAAACACAACTTAATGACTAAACAACAACTAGTCCATTTCTTTTTCTTTGCTATTTAGTACTCCATTGTTCCAACAGATTACAATTTACTTAACAGTTTTCTAATTGATGGACTTGCAGATTGTATTCTGATTTTTTACTATAGAAATGCTGCTGTAAAGAGTCCCTATGTGCATATACTGGAGTTTTTCCAAAGTATATTCTTAGGAATGGAGTTGTGTAGTGAAGTACATGCATCAACTAGCAACTATTGCCAAATTGCTCTCCAAAGTTGTTTCACCAACTTGACTTCCAATCAGAAGAGTATAAAATTTGTAATTTCCCTGTACCTTTCTTTACCAATACTTGGCTCATCAAACTCTTAAATATTAGTCAGTTTCAGAGATGTGAAATGGTATTGCACTGCCGTTTTAATCTGCATTTCCTCTATTAGTACTGAGGTTGTACATCTTTTCATATGTTCATTGATCATTTGGATTTTCTTTCCTGAGAATTGCCTATTCATATTTTTGTGCATTTTCCTACCAGATTCATTTTATTTATTTTGATTTGTAAGAGTTCTTTGCATAGTCCAGATACCTTTGTCAGTTAAGCACTGGAAATAAGTGTATTTTCGATCTCTTTATGGTTTTTTGGTGATCAGAAGTGGTATTTTTTATTTTAATGAAGTCAAATTCATAAATATTTTCCTTTATAGCTTGTGATTTTGCACCTGGTTTTAAATTTTTGGCTTTACCATGAAATCAAAAAATATTCTATTTTCTTCTGAAAGTTTTAGCCTTTGGCTTTTCTTATGTAAGGCTTAAAGCCACTAGAACAGATTATTTGATTTGAGGTAAAGATTCAGTTCTCCTGTGTACAGAGGAGCCTGGTGGGCTATGGTCTATAGGGTTGCAAAGAGTTGGACACAACTAGAGCCACTTAGCACACACACGAAGTTTCAATTTTGGCTTCTCCATACTGGTAAAATATTGTCCCAGCGCCATTTATTGAACAAACTCCATCCTTTTCACTACATTTCCACCTCTGTCATCTATAAAGTTTCTATTCACCTTTGGGTTTATTCTGTAATCTCTAAGTCTGTTCCATTGGTCTATTTATTTTCCCTGTGCCTATGTCTTTATTTTTACAGTTTTATGCAATCTACTCCAATCTTTTACTACTCCTTCCTCCAAAGTAACTTATTAAAGTCGCCATGACCTGTGTTGACAAATTCAATGGTCAATTTTCAATCTTTATTTTACCCAATCTCCACTGCTAAAAAAGTTATTAAAACCATGGATCACATACAAATATACAATGAACACTTATCAATGATCTTATTTTACTCATTATTTAATAAGAACATTAATAAGATATTACAATCAGTTCAAAGAGGAATTCAATAAAGTCCATGTTTTAAAGCAATAAGGAATGCTATAACAAGTTACAAATAGATGCAGAAATGGTCTATCCAAAGAGTAAATGCATTTCACCATTACCACCAACACTATCAATACTTTCCACAGGAAACAATTCATTTCTATGAACAAGAATTATTGCATTATTAGTTTTTGACAACTTACAAAGTTATAAAAAGGTCAAATACTATGAAATATGAAGATAACCCTAAGAAAGGGTATTAAACAAATATTCTTTTTTTTTTTTTTTTTGAGAGGGCATTTCAAAATCTTTCAGAATGTTTACTAGCACCACAGTATCATATTGTCCTTCTTGAAACATCTTCCTTTGCATGTATGCCATCCTAACCTCTTGATTTTCCTCTTTCAATTTTCCCTAAGTGTTGGAGAACCCCAGGACTCTGAGCTCTCTTGTCTCTTTTTACACTTTCCCGAGTAGCATCGTGTTGTCCAAGAGCTGGTAAGCTATAGCACACAGGCTAAATCTGGCCTGCCACCTGCTTATACAAATGAACTTTTATTGGAACATAGTCACATTCATTCATTCAGATTATCTATAACTACTTTCAAACTACAATGGCTGACCTAAGTAGTTGTGACAGACTGGCCCACAAAGCCTAAAATATTTACTATCTGGCCCTTTACAGAAAAAAGTTTGCATGGATTTGCAAACCCATGATCTAGTCTTCTGGTTTTCAAAACTTAATACTAATGACTCCCAAATGTATATGTCCAAGCTGACCTCACCCCAGCACCCCACTTTCTGGCCAAATCAATGAATTCTTCAGGACACAGCTCAGCTGCTGCTCGATGTCAGATTCTTGATGACAATAAAATGAAGCTCCAAGTCCTTTCTTTAGTATACAGCCATTAGTGACCGTTTATCTATATATCATAATTTTATAAACATATTTTAAAATAAACTTTAAATTGACTAACATTTAAAACTAACTTTAATATGCTTGTTTTAAATATATTACATGTATTGAGCAGAAGTTAGTGCTGGAAACAGAAACCTCTCTACGTATTTCAAGAAGAGAGGGATACAATAAAAGGGACTGTATACTTTCAATATTGTTGGAAGGGCTGGAGGAGAAGTCAGGGGCCACAACCTGAATATTTGTTTCAAGGTCACACCACCATAGTTGCAGCCCAGAGATCAGGAAGTTGCTGCAGCTGCAAGCACTGTAAGCTGTAACTGCTGCTGCTGCTGCTGCTAAGTCGCTTCAGTCGTGTCCGACTCTGTGTGACCCCATAGACGGCAGCCCACCAGGCTCCCCCGTCCCTGGGATTCTCAAGGCAAGAACACTGGAGTGGGTTGCCATTTCTTTCTCCAATGCATGAAAGTGAAAAGTGAAAGTGAAGTCGCTCAGTCGTGTCCAACTGTTCACGACCCCATGGACTGCAGCCTACCAGGCTCCTCCGTCCATGGGATTTTCCAGGCAAGAGTACTGAAGTGGGTTGCCATTGGCTTCTCCAAAGCTGTAACTACTGCAGCACAATTGCCTTGTGCCCACTTACAAGAGGAGGACTGAAGGGGGAATGCTGCACAATTTCAAAAGATACTAGAGCCTATGTCACTTGCTATCTCACCTGATATCCACTGAGAGAAGACAAGTAAGAGATGGCGGGGGGTAGTCTAAGGAACAAAAATAATTCTGGTTTTTGCTCACCCTGATTACCTTCACTGCTCTTAGGATACTCTTTCTTAGAAGGGGCTTTTATTTCCTGACCACCATTTCCCTCTTCCTTCTCCCCACCTCTATCCCAGCTTGCTTCTTCCAATTCTCTTTCATTTCCTCAAGCACCTGCTATTGGTCATTTTCGGTAGAAGCCTGGGAGAAGTTTTAAGGGAGTGGCTATTTGTAAGATTGGTCCTTCATTTAGTAAATATACGTTTTATTTGTCTCTGCTCTGTGTGTGGAGGCAACATGAGTAGAAGGTATGATCCCTTACATAAAAATTTGATAGATAGATATAGAAATAGATATATATGCTATATGCCAGGCACTATGCTAAGAACTTAATGTTGGTTATCTCATTTACTTCTTATATCTCTCTAAGATCAAAGTTGTTCTCATCCTCATACTCAGGTAAGAAATGTGAGTCCCAGAGAATAAACAATCTGTTTAAGGTTGCCCAAGCTTGAGAGTTGCAGAGCCAGGTGCCAATGTAGCCCGGTCTTACTCTAAAGCTACTGCTCATGACAACACTGGCACTACTTGTTTAAAAAAAGTATGGTTAAAAAAAAAAAAAAAAAGTGTGGCTTTTGCAGAGTTACCATTGAAATGACTGGAGTGGAAATCTGGTGACTTCAAACCACCAGTCCTTGAAGGTCCATAAGAAATGCCCACAAGTTACTAGGCAGTAAGCTCTGGAAGACACCCATTTGCCCCCTGTTCAAGTCAAAGTCTTTAAAACTCAAAGGAGGAAGTAATTTCTTCTGGGTGGGGTAACCTCAAAGACTTCTAGAAGGATCTGACATCTGATTTCAAATTTGAAGGATAAGTAAATATAGCCAGGCAGAGTTGGACCAGGCTCAGTTCAGTTCAGTTCAGTCACTCAGTCGTGTCTGACTCTTTGTAACTCCATGAACCACAGCATGCCCGGCCTCCCTGTCCATCACCAACCTCTGGAGTTTACCCAAACTCATGTCTATTGAGTCGGTGATGCCATCCAACCGTCTCATCCTCTGTCATCCCCTTCTCCTCCTGCCCTCAATCTTTCCCAGCATCAAGGTCTTTTCAAATGAGTCAGCTCTTCGCATAGGTGGCCAAAGTATTGGAGTTATAGCTTCAACATCAGTCCTTCCAACGAACACCCAAGACTGATCTCCTTTAAGATGAACTGGTTGGATCTCCTTGCAGTCCAAGGGACTCTCAAGAGTCTTCTCCAACACCACAGTTCAAAAGCATCATTCTTCAGTATGCAGCTTTCTTCATAGTCCAACTCTCACATTCATACATGACCACTGGAAAAACCACAGCCTTGACTAGACGGACCTTTGTTGGCAAAGTAATGTCTCTGCTTTTGAATATGTTGTCTAGGTTGGTCATAACTTTCCTTCCAAGGAGTAAGCGTCTTTTAATTTCATGGCTGCATTCACCATCTGCAGTGACTTTGGAGCCCCCCAAAATAAAGTCAGCCACTGTTTCCACTGTTTCCCCATCTATTTGCCATGAAGTGATGGGACTGGATGCCATGATCTTAGTTTTCTGAATGTTGAGCTTTAAGCCAACTTTTTCACTCTTCTCTTTCATTTTCATCAAGATGCTCTTTAGTTCCTCTTCACTTTCTGCCATAAGGGTGGTGTCATCTGCATATCTGAAGTGGAGAAAATAGCCTGAGTAAAGATCCAGGTGTAAAAAGTCAGGACCTGTGTGAGGTCCTGGTGTGCAGCACAGCAGCATTCTGCCATGGGATGGCAGAATTGTGTGGTGCTCAGCCTGGTGCCTGGCACACAGAAACACAGGGCATGTCTTCCTGAAGGGTCTTAGAAGACACCATTAAAGGCATGGTTGAAAATATCTCCACATTAAAAACTGTGAGACCTCCAGCAAGTCACATCTCTCTGGTGTCACTGCCTCCATCAAATTGGTTGAAAGTGACAGTCCCAATTCACGGGGCTGTGGTGAGGGTTAAATGAGTTAAGGGTTAAATCAGAGCCCTGTAAAGGGCTCTAATCAACATTTCAGTTGCAAATAACAGCAAACCTAACTCAAACAAGCTTAAGTAAGGAAGGGACTTTTTGACTCCTTATGGGAAAAGTCCAGATATAGAACTAGCTTCCAGTGTGGTGGGATCCAGAGGGACAAACGATATCATCAGGCTTCCCCCTCCTCTGTCATTCTTTCTCTCTTCTCTTTTCTGCTTTTCTGTGTAGATTTAACTCCAGAAGAAAGAAACCCACTCTCTCCCACACCTAAAATTCAAATTTCCTACAGCTGGGCTTGGAGATGGGTTGGGGGCAGGGGTGCGGTGAGGAGAGACACGGCGAGTAGAATGTTCTGATTGGTTGGCCTGTTAGGGGCAGAGAATGCTCTGATTGGCTGGCCTTTGGTGGGCGAATGCTCTGATTGGCTGGGCTGCATCACACGTTCAGCCCCCCCACAATGGCCACCGACAGGTTCTCACAAATGTGGGGGTCATAACGTCTTACCTGGAAAGGGATTCCAACAGGACAAATAACATTTAGAAGCTTTTAACAGAGTGCCTGATCCTTGTAAGTGTTTACTAAAAGCTAATGCTATGAAGATAGGCCAAAAAGGACAAGTTAGGGCCACACACATGAGGCCTTGAATTCTAGGCTAAAATGATTGAGTTTTAGTTAAAGGGCAGTGGTGAGCCACTGAAACCTTTGTCCAGTATGGTGAACAAAATGTTTTAGGAAGATTGGTCTGATAGTGGGAGTGTGACAGAGGGTAGAGAATTTGGTGGTAGGAAGGTCAGCTGGGAAGCTGATATATTCTGAGTTCAGTGTTGAGGATCCAGGTTACAGATGTGATGGTAGGAACAGAATGAAGGGAATTACCACTTAAATGGCAGAGAAGGAAGAATGGCAGGTTTTGACTGCCTGGGGAGGGCACATCAATGTCAGGAGGTGAGCAGTCCCTGAGGTTGTAAACCTGGTTGACAGGGAAGATGGTGGCCTGACCACTCAGATTCCTCTCTTTTCCTCCTTCCTCTTTTTTGCCTTAACCCTCCCTTCCCTCTCTCTTTCAGGAGCTATGTAATTTTCTCTTATCCTACACAGCACAGTCTTTCTTGGGTATATTTCACTTGCACACCCACCAAGGACTCTTTCTGGAGTAGCTTTAAAAGTACTGATTTATAAACAATCGCAATGTGTTAAAGATTCAGGTGAATGCAGTGTTCCCGTCTTACCATAAAAGCAAGCAAGCAAACAAAAGGCATTTGTAGAACTTGCAGAAGATTCGGAATAACCTTTGTCTCTTCTAAGAGCATGAAATGAATTGGAGTTTTGACCAGGAACCCTTAGTATTTTGTCTGTGTTAGAAATGTAAAGAATGTAGCAAAAGATGGATTTCACTCAAGGAAGTGCAAGAGGTCTCTCTGTGTGTGTTTGTGTTTTCAGGTCTGTAAGTGAGCTAGAGAACCACTGACACCTTGGAGGCAGTTGTATGTCAGCATGATACTAACCAAAGTGGTCAAAACTTGTTTTTTGAAGCAAGTCTGAGGAAGGGAAGAAAGATACTTCTTAGTTCGGCTTCTGAATTATGTTTCTTATGAGACTGGGATGTTAAGGGGAGGGTTGCACAATGAGGTGTCTCAAAACCATCAGGTAGCAACCTGCTCCAGAAGCCCTCACCCAAAGCTCCAGCTGGTCCAGGCTGCAGTCATGATGGATTTCTTTTTTGATCAATGATGAAAACTTGTTCTTGTCTTTCACTTGTTATCTGGGTGGGTTACTGAGTCTTGTGAAAACTTCAAGAGGGCTTCCAATCCCCTACACCATAATCTGGGAAGTAAAACTAAGTATTAAGCAACTGAAAAAGTTATGGCATTGTCTGTCACTTTCCATCTTCTTTCATAATATAGCCCTTTAAATAAAGGACCACATAGGGATGGAAGAGGAGGCTTCCCTGGTGGCTCAGATGGTAAAGAATCTGCCTGCAATGTGGGAGACCTGGGTTTGATCCCTGTGTTCAGAAAACCACCTGGAGAAGGGAATGGCAACCCACTCCAGTATTCTTGCCTGGAGAATCCCTTTGGACAGAGAAGCCTGGCGGGCTACAGTCCATGGGGTCACAGAGTCGGACACGACTGAACAACTAAGCACAGTGATGGCAGAGGAGCCAGTTAGAAGGAGTCTATGACCCTCAACAATCAAGCACAGACCTGAACAAGGGGATGACAAATGATGTTATCCAAAAGAGGTTGAAAGGCCCCTCTGCCCCACAGTTTCTCTCTGCCTGTCTGCGGCAGAAAACTGACAGAGCACCTTGTGTTCCGTTTTAAGTTGAAGTCTTTTCACCTGAGAGCACTGGCGCAACCTTTCTTTATACCAAACACCTGCTCATCCTTCCTAGTTCAGCTTCAGTGATATACCTCTTATGTGATGCTTTTGCTGATCCCCGCTCCCAACTCTCCATCCTCCTCTCCCTCTCCTTCTCTCTCTCTCCCCCTCTCTCCTTCTCTCTCTCTCTCTCTCTAGCAGGGAGGTGATGATGTGGCTAATATTTGTCTTATTGAAGGTGAGGAAGGGCGGCATGAGGAGATACCCCTCGTCCAAGATAAGGAGCAATGGCTGTGCTTTGCTGGAGCAGCCGTGAAGAGATACCCCATGCCCAAGGTAAGAGAAACCCAAGTAAGATGGTAGGTGTTGCAAGAGGGCAAACACACTGAAACCATACTCACAGAAAACTAGTCAATCTAATCACACTAGGACCATAGCCTTGTCTAAGTAAATGAAACTAAGCCATGCCCCTGGGGCAACCCAAGATGGGTGGGTCATGGTGGAGAGATTTGACAGAATGTGGTCCACTGGAGAAGGGAATGGCAAACCACTTCAGTATTCTTGCCTTGAGAACCCCATGAACAGTATGAAAAGGCAAAATGATAAGATATTGAAAGAGAAACTCCCCAGGTCAGTAGGTGCCCAATATGCTACTGGAGATCAGTGGAGAAATAACTCCAGAAAGAATGAAGGGATGGAGCCAAAACAAAAACAATACCCAGCTGTGGATGTGACTGGTGATAGAAGCAAGGTCTGATGCTGTAAAGAGCAATATTGCATAGGAACCTGGAATGTCAGGTCCATGAATCAAGGCAAATTGGAAGTGGTCAAACAAGAGATGGCAAGAGTGAATGTCAACATTCTAGGAATCAGCAAACTGAAATGGACTGGAATGGGTGAATTTAACTCAGATGACCATTATATCTACTACTGTGGGCAGGAATCCCTCAGAAGAAATGGAGTGGCCATGATGGTCAACAAAAGAGTCCGAAATGCAGTACTTGGATGCAATCTCAAAAATGACAGAATGATCTCTGTTCATTTCCAAGGCAAACCATTCAATATCACATAATCCCAGTCTATGCCCCAACCAGTAATGCTGAAGAAGCTGAAGTTGAACGGTTCTATGAAGACCTACAAGACCTTTTAGAACTAACACCCCAAAAAGATGTCCTTTTCATTATAGGGGACTGGAATGCAAAAGTAGGAAGTCAAGAAACACCTGGACTAACAGGCAAATTTGGCCTTGCAATACGGAATGAAGCACGGCAAAGACTAATAGAATTTTGCCAAGAAGATGCACTGGTCATAACAAACACCCTCTTCCAACAACACAAGAGAAGACTCTATACATGGACATCACCAGATGGTCAACACCAAAATCAGATTGATTATATTCTTTGCAGCCTAAGATGGAGAAGCTCTATACAGTCAGCAAAAACAAGACCAGGAGCTGACTGTGGCTCAGACCATGAACTCCTTATTGCCAAATTCAGACTGAAATTGAAGAAAGTAGGGAAAACCACTAGACCATCCAGGTATGACCTAAATCAAATCCCTTATGATTATACAGTGGAAGTGAGAAATAGATTTAAAAGCCTAGATCTGATAGATAGAGTGCCTGATGAACCATGGAATGAGGTTCGTGACATTGTACAGGAGACAGGGATCAAGACCATTCCCATGGAAAAGAAATGCAAAAAAGCAAAATGGCTGTCTGGGGAGGCCTTACAAATAGCTGTGAAAAGAAGAGAAGCGAAAAGCAAAGGAGAAAAGGAAAGATATAAACATCTGAATGCAGAGTTCCAAAGAATAGCAAGACGAGATAAGAAAGCCTTCTTCAGCGATTAATGCAAAGAAATAGAGGAAAACAACAGAATGGGAAAGACTAGGGATCTCTTCAAGAAAATCAGAGATACCAAAGGAACATTTCATGCAAAGATGGGCTCGATAAAGGACAGAAATGGTATGGACCTAACAGAAGCAGAAGATATTAAGAAGAGATGGCAAGAATACACAGAAGAACTGTACAAAAAAGATCTTCACGACCCAGATAATCACAATGGTGTGATCACTGACCTAGAGCCAGACATCCTGGAATGTGAAGTCAAGTGGGCCTTAGAAAGCATCACTATGAACAAAGGTAGTGAAGGTGATGGAATTCCAGTTGAGCTGTTTCAAATCCTGAAAGATGATGCTGTGAAAGTGCTGTACTCAATATGCCAGCAAATATGGAAAACTCAGCAGTGGCCACAGGACTGGAAAAAGTCAGTTTTCATTCCAATCCCAAAGAAAGGCAATGCCAAAGACTGCTCAAACTACCGCACAATTGCACTCATCTCACACGCTAGTAAAGTAATGCTCAAAATTCTCCAGGCCAGGCTTCAGCAATATGTGAACCGTGAACTTCCTGATGTTCAAGCTGGTTTTAGAAAAGGCAGAGGAACCAGAGATCAAATTGCCAACATCTGCTGGATCATAGAAAAAGCAAGAGAGTTCCAGAAAAGCATCTATTTCTGCTTTATTGACTATGCCAAAGCCTTTGACTGTGTGGATCACAATAAACTGTGGAAAATTCTGAAAGAGATGGGAATACCAGACCACCTGATCTGCCTTTTGAGAAATTTGTATGCAGGTCAAGAAGCAACAGTTAGAACCAGACATGGAACAACAGACTGGTTCCAAATAGGAAAAGGAGTTCGTCAAGGCTGTATATTGTCACCCTGTTTATTTAACTTCTATGCAGAGTACATCATGAGAAACGCTGGATTGGAAGAAACACAAACTGGAATCAAGATTGCCGGGAGAAATATCAATAACCTCAGATATGCAGATGACACCACCCTTATGGCAGAAAGTGAAGAGGAACTCAAAAGCCTATTGATGAAAGTGAAAGTGGAGAGTGAAAAAGTTGGCTTAAAGCTCAACATTCAGAAAACGAAGATCATGGCATCCGGTCCCACCACTTCATGGGAAATAGATGGGGAAACAGTGGAAACAGTGGCTGACTTTATTTTTCTGGGCTCCAAAATCAGTGCAGATGGTGACTGCAGCCATGAAATTAAAAGACGCTTACTCCTTGGAAGGAAAGTTATGACCAACCTAGATAGCATATTCAAAAGCAGAGACATTAGTTTGCCAACAAAGGTTCGTCTAGTCAAGGCTATGGTTTTTCCTGTGGTCATGTATGGATGTGAGAGTTGGACTGTGAAGAAGGCTGAGTGCCGAAGAATTGATGCTTTTGAACTGTGGTGTTGGAGAAGACTCTTGAGAGTCCCTTGGACTGCAAGGAGATCCAACCAGTCCATTCTGAAGGAGATCAGCCCTGGGATTTCTTTGGAAGGAATGATGCTAAAGCTGAAACTCCAGTACTTTGGCCACCTCATGCGAAGAGTTGACTCATTGGAAAAGATTCTGATGCTGGGAGGGATTGAGGGCAGGAGGAGAAGGGGACAACAGAGGATGAGATGGCTGGATGGCATCACTGACTCGATGGACTTGAGTCTGAGTGAACTCCGGGAGTTGGTGATGGACAGGGAGGCCTGGCGTGCTGCGATTCATGGGGTCACAAAGAGTCGGACACGACTGAGCGACTGATCTGATCTGAACGGCTGCAGACCCCAACAGGGCAGGAGCCTCATCTTTAAGTGTTGAATCCCAGCACCATACCATTAATATGGTTCAAAAGATGGAGGAATAAGTATGATACAGTGGAAAGGTCACTGAACCTGGAGTTAAATAATCATGCAAAGCAGAATCCTTGGCTGGTGATCTTGGACAAGAGATTCACCTCTTTTGAGCCTCAGTTTCATTATCTGACAAGTGAGAAAAACAACCCCCCCCCCACTTTCCCACATATCCCAGTTTTTCCATGGAATAAATGAAATAAGGTATTTAGCAGAGCCCTGTAGGAAGAAAGTCTGCAGACACACCAGTCCAGCTCACTCATTTTACAGATGATTAAACTGATCCTTAGAAGTTTCTTTTTTACCAAAATTTATTATCCTTAGTCCCATTCCTGTAGGAACTTGCTCTTGAAATCTGACCTGGAGGTAGGAACCTAATAAATTCATTTTTTCAAGAGTTAGTAATGGTTATTCAGAGTGTGGACGTACCTCCCTTAGAAATATCTGCATTGCTCTTAAGAGGTTTACAGTAATAGGATTTATTTCAGGTCTTTGAACATAGCAGTAAAGAGCATTTTTGGATGGGACAGTTTCCAAGTCTTTTCCAATCTGCATAATATAAATAGCTGTCTCTGTATACTATGTCTTGCACTGATCATTGGAGAAAAACTACATGAATGTTGATCTCCCTCAAGTGTCCCATTTCCCCAAAGTCTGGAGGACTCATCTTTTTAAAATATGAAAACTAGAAATGTCAGATCCTTGAAGTCACAAAAGCAGCTAACATCTTCAAAGAAATTAAAAATAATCATGACTATCGTAAAGGATCTTTAAATAGAAGTAAGGAAATCTGAGGCCCAGGTCTAACTCTCACAAGTTAGGTGAACTTGGTTAACTCAGGCTTCTTGAGCATTCCCCCAGCTCCAATGTTTTAAGACTATTTAGTGTGTATGTGCCTGTGTGTAAGTAGATCAAAATTCAAAATTCATTATGATATTGTAGGAAATTATGTTTGGTCTTTGTGTCCTTCTCCACACACTCTTGGCACAGAGCTCCTAAAACCCTTGGAATTTTCTGAGTGACAGAGAGTGTCTTTTGTTATTCACTACAAGCCCCTTTCGACCATAACCGAGTTTGTGCTCATTAGGTGAGTCTTCATGGACCTCTGGGTGGCTTCAGGATCAGGAGTGGCCTCCAAAAAGACTAAGCCTTGATGAGGGTTGGAACGTCACTCCCACCCCACCCCTGCTCAGTCTCTGCAGAGGGTTGAGACGGGCTAGAGATGGAATTCAGTCACCAATGGCCAGTGATTTGATCAATCATACCCTTGCAATGAAATCACCATAAAAATCCCTAAACAGGGCTTGGGGAGCTTCCAGGTTGGTGAGCACATCCACGTGCTGGGAGGATGCTCTGTGTGCTCAGTTGTGTCTGACTCTTTGGGACCCCATGGACTGTAGCCCACCAGGCTCCCTGTCTGTAGAATTTTTCAGGCAAGAATACTGGAGTGAGTTGCCATTTCCTCCTCCAGAGGGTCTTCCCAATTCAGGGATTGAAACCGTGTCTTCTGCATTGCAGGAGGGTTCTTTACCACTGAGCCACCAGCACCCAGAGCTTCCCAGGTGGCATTAGTGGTAAAGAACCTGCCTGACACTGCAGGAGATATAAGAACTGTGAGTTCGATTCCCTGGGTCAAGCAGATCTCCTGGAGGAGAGCATAACAACCGACTCCAGTACCCTTGCCTGGAGAATCCCATGGATAGAGGAGCCTGGCAGGCTACAGTCCATAGAGTCACAAAGAGTTGGATATGACTGAAGTGACCAAGCATGCACACAAGCACCTGGCACCCCAACTCCATGAGGACAGATGCTTTTGCACTCAGGACCTTTCTGGACCTCGCCTGTGTGTCTCTTCATTTGCCTGTTCATTTGCATCTTTTATACTAAGCTAGTAAATGTTTTCCTGAGTTCTGTGAGCCATTTTAGCAAATTATTGTACCCAAGGAGGGGGTCATGGGAACCCCCGATTTATAGCTGGTTGGCCAGAAGTTCTAGTGGCCCAGGACTTGTGATTGGTATCCGAAGTCGGGGCAGCTTTGTGGAACTGAGCCCTTGAACTTGTGGGATCTGATGCTAACTCCAGGTAAATATTAATATTATTAGAATTGAATGAAATTGTTGGACACCCAGTTGGTGTTGGAGAATTACAGAGGTATAAAAAACAAACAGTGAAAAATCACCTTTATAGTCCTATTCCGTAGCTCTTGTTTCCCTCCCTGGGCCCAGAGACAACTATTATCAATTACTTAATTGTAATTATTATCAAATACTGAATTGTATCCCCCCAAATTCATATGTTGAAACCTTAATTACCTCCATCTCAATGTAACAGTGTTTACAGATAGAGCTCTTGGGAGATAGTTAGGTTTTGATGAGATCAGGAAAGTAGAGTCCCCCATATTGGGATTAGTGCCCTTATAAGAAGACACAGCAGAGAGCTTACCCTCTCTCAGCTTTGTGAGCATGCAGGGAGAAGAGAGCCATCTATAGCCAGGAAGAGAGTCCCACCAGAACCTGACTACCAACACCCTGGTCCCCACACTTTCAGCCTCAAGAAAAGTGAGAAAATTCATTTCTCTTATTTAAGCCATCTAGGCTATGGCATCTAGTCTAGTCATAAGATACCGAGAATCCACTCAAAAATATTTTATGCGTAAACAATCGACAATAAATATATTTCTATTCATTTCCTTACTTTTTCCACACAAATGGTTCTGTACCTTGCCATACTTTATCTTGAAGAATAATCCAAGTCACTATATCTCTTTTTTTCAGTAGTTGCTTGACATTTTTTTCCTTTATATGACTATACCATAGTTCATTTAACCAAACTTCTGTTGCTGAACACTAGATTGTTTCCTGTTTTTCATAATTACAAATTATGCTGCAGTGAATCATTTGCACGTATGAGATCTATTTGTTGGCTAAATTCCTAGAAGTGATTACTAGGTGGAAGTATATTCATATCTGTAATCTTAATAGACATTGCCAAATTGTCCTTCAGAGTCATTGTGCCAATTTACACTCCATTCAGTATGTGTAATAATGCTCATTTTCCCTCACTTTCATTTACACAGTATGTTAGCAAATTTATGAGATTGAGCAAAATGACCTATAAAATTTTAGTTATTTAAGGTTTTCTTCTTTTATTGAATTTTCTTATGTGTGAAATTGAGTATCTTTTCATAAACTTAAGAATCTCCTATGTTTTCCTTCAACAATTCACATTCTTTTTTAGGTATTTAGGTAGGTAGTTTTGTAGGAGCTCTTTATTACAACAGGAAAATAAAACTTTTATGTGTGATAAGAATTGTAAACCCTGCCTCCCCCCACCCATTGATTTGTATTTTGACTTATGGTGAGTTTTGTCATACTGAACTTTTTGATTTTTATATAGTCCAATTTATCAAATGTTTTTTCAAGCCTTCTAGGTTTCATATCATAGAAAATTCCCCTACTCCAAGATGAAAATATCTCCATACTTTTTTCTACTTCTCTTTACTTCTTATAGTTAAAGTCTTTGACACACCTGAATTTTATTTGGTGTAATATATGAAGTATGGATCCCACTTAGTGTGTTTCCAGAGAGTTACTGAATTTATCGCAGTGCCATTGACTGAATAATTTATTTTTTTCTCCTCTTATTTGAACTGCACCTTTATCCTATACCAGAACAATAGTAAATGTCATATGCAGAGTCATACATGAGCTGTGAGGTCGATTCTGGGACTTCAGACTCTGTTCCACTGAGCTGCCTATCATATGCCAACACTGCACTGTGTAAATTGTTATTACTTTATAATATTTTAATACGGGGTTGGTTTTCCTCTTCCTTTTTACAAGTATCTTGGCTCTTCTTGTCCGTTTATTTTTCATATTAACTTGAGAAGCATCTAAATTGGTATCAAAAAAATTCCTTAAAAGCATTTTTACTGAGATTGCCACAGAGTAAGGAAAGTTGACATGACCCCAGTGTTGACCTTTTTTACTCAAAAGCAGAACTTGCCTTTTCATTTGTCTACATTCTCTTGTATCCCTCAGTGGTGTGTTAAGTTTTTCTTTAATTAGAAGGAAAAAGATTTTTCTTTAACTTACTTTTTCAGTTACAATACAAATAAGGTCTCCTGTTACATCCTCTAATTGATTATTGTTATTTAAAAGGCTGTTTCTTTCTGTTGGGTGTTTTTGTTTTTTACCAAGCCAAATTACTTCCCATATTGTTTGACGTCATTTTTCATGTGACTTTCTTAAACTTTCTTGGTATACAATTACCTCACCTGCAGGTAGTGAATGTTAGCTCTTCTATTTAAAAATAGATATACCTCTAGTTTCTCTCTTTTATCTAATTGAATTAGTACCTGAAAAATAATGTTAAATAATTGCAGTGTCACTAGACACCCTTGCTTTGTTTCTGATATTATTGGAAATGTGTATTGTTTCCCTATTAAGCTCACTACTGGTTTTTAGACAGATAGATATATTAAGCCGTTTTAAGAACGTGTCCACCTATTGCTAGTTTATGGTATCTTTTAAGTTTTGTATGTATGTATCTTTGTTGCAATGGGTCTTCATTGCTGCTCTCAGGCTTCCTCTTGTTGTGGCAAGCAGGGACTTTGTTGCAGTGTGTGTGCTTCTCTTGTTGCAGAGCACAGGCTCTAGGCGCGCAGACTCCAGGAGTTGCAGCAGGTGGGCTCGTAGTTGTGGCACATGGGCCTAGTTGCCCTGAGCGATGTGGAGTCTTCCCTGGCCAGGAATGCAGTCTTGTGTCCCCTGCCTTGGCAGGTGGATTCTTATCCGCTGTACCAGCAGGGAAGTCCTACTTTACTATATCTGTATCAAGAACGGATATTGAATTTTCTCAAATGCCTTCTCAGTACCTATTGAAAAGATAATATTAATTTTCTCCTTTCGTAATAATAGATTCCCAAGTATTGAATAATCTTTGCACTCCTGATTCTTAAATGTTAATGTTGTTATTCTTTTAATGTGCTACTGAAACATGTTTGCTGATACTCATTTGTATTGTTGTATTGATATTTATAAGTGAGATTGATCTATAGTTTTCTTGTGCAGTAATTGTTGCATATTTTTATCAATGTTATCTTAGCTTAATTTAAATAATTTGGATACTTTGTTTCCTTTCTGTAGTGTGGAACAGTTTAAATAGCTTTAGATTCATCTGAAAGATTGATCTGAATCTTTCATAAAATTCCTCTCTTTTTGCTTTAATTCCTTGCTTTATCAACTTTTTCAGTTAATTAACCATCTCTTGGTCATAATTGCCTCAGATAAAAAATGGTTTTATTATTTCTAAGTTTTATAAATATACATTACTCTCATAAACACAAGGATATTAAAATTAAAATGAGGAAATAACCGTAGAAATGTACAATTGTCTATAGGCAAAATTTTTCAATATAGTGTTACTTATAGAGGCAAAAGAGGAAGCAACTTAAAGGCTAGACGTTCACAGGGAACTAGTTAAATTATGGTGTTTTCTGTATAATAAAATACTTTGCAGCTACTTGATTTACAATATTGTATTAGTTTCAGATGTACAGCATAGCAATTCAGTAGGGGTCTTTTGCAGATTATATTCTGGGTGGTGCTAGTGGTAAAGAACCCACTTGCCATTCCAGGAGACCTAAGAGACTCCGGTTCAGTCCCTAGATCAGAAAGATCCCCTGGAGAAGGAAATGGCAACCCACTCCAGTATTCTTGCCTGGAGAATCCCATGGACAGAGGAGCCTGGAGGGCTAAAATCCATAGGGTTGCAAAGAGTTGGACATGACTGAAGCGACTTACCATGCACACACATTACAAGATATTTTCTATAATTTTCTGTGCTGTACAGTAAATCCTTATTGCTTACATAGTTTATGTATATATGTATATTAGTTTGTATCTGTTAACCCCATGCTCCTAATTTATCCCTCCCCCCACCTTTGGTAACCATGTTTATTTTCCACACCTGTGAGTCTGTTTCTGTTTTGTATATAGATTCATTTGTATTATTTTTAAATTATATGCTGCATATAAGTGATATCTTTTGATATTTGTCTTTCTCTGACTTCCTTCACTTTGTATGATAATCTCTAGGTCCATACAGCTTGCTGCAAATGGCACTATTTCATTATTTTTTATGGCTGAGTAGTATTCCACTATATATGAACACTGCATTTATTAAGCCTCTTGTCTGTTGATAGGCCCTTGGGTTGTTTCCATGTATTACTACTTGGCTGTTGTAAATAGTGCTGCTGTGAACATTGGGGCACGTGTATCTTTCTGAATTAGTGTTTTTGTTCTTCCCAGGTATATACCCAGGAGTGTAATTGCCGGATCACATGGTAGCTCTATTTTTATGTTTTTAAGGAATCTCCATATTGTTTTCCATAGTGACTGTAACCAATCTATGTCCCCACCAACAGTATAGGAGGCCTTGCTTTTCTCTGCACCCTCTCCAGCATTTATTATTTGTAGACTTTTTGATGATGGCTATTCTGACAGAAGTGAGGTGATAACTCATTGTGGTTTTGGTTTGCATTTCTCTAATGATTAGTGATGTTGAACACCTTTTCATGTGCCTGTTGACCATCTGTATCTTTTCTTTGGAGAAATGACTATTTAAGTCTTCTGCCCATTTTTTGATAGAGTTGTGTGTTTTTGTTGTTGAGTTGTATGAGCTGTTTGTATATTTTGGAAATTAATCTCTTGTTGGTCCGATCATTTGTAAATATCTTCTCCCATTCTGTAGGCTATCTTTTCATTTTGTTTATGGTTTCCTTTGCTGTATAAAAGCTTGTAAGTTTGATTAGGTCCTATTTGTTTCTTTTTCTTTTATCTCTCTCACCTTACAAAACGGATCAAGGAAAATGTTGCTAATGGTTTATGTCCAAGAATGTTCTATGTTCTCTTTTAGGATTTTTATGGTGTCATGTCTTATATTTAAGTTTTTAAGCCATTTTTTGTTTATTTTTGTATATGATGTGAGGAAGTGTTCTAATTTCATTGATTTACGTGAAGTTTTTCAGATTTTCCACTTGTTGTAGAGATTATCTTTTCTCCATTGTATATTCTCGCATCCTTTGTTGTAGATTAATTGACCATAGGTTCATGGATTTATTTCTGGGCTCCCTGTTCTGTTCCATTGATCCATATTTCTGTTTTTGTGCCAATACCATGCTGTTTGGTTACTATAGCCTTGTGGTATAGTCTGAAGTTCAGCTTTGTTCTTTTTTCTCAGAATAAGACTCTTTTTTTCATATGTTCCTGATTGTCTTAATCTTTTACACTAGGAAATAATTACTTATATATTGTATATTAATACTATATAATATTAGTATATCATCTTAAAATGATGATGTGATTATGTGTTTATTAACATGGAAAGATGTTCACAGTAGATGGTGATGCATGTTTCACAGCAATATGATCACATTTTTGTAATCTGTTTCTGAAGTTATGGATTTGGAAGTGGTTTTCTCAGGCTAATTTTGGATGTTTTCAACTTTTTGTTTACATTTATTTTTTTTTACATCCAATTTTTCTAGGGTACTTAGGAAGTATTTAGGTGAATGACTGGGAAGATAAATAGATGGATAAAAAACCATATTAGGGGATTAAACAAGACTCTTTTTATAATTAACTGGATGGAAGGTCAGGAATGCTACCTGGCTCCAGTCCACTAAAATTAGAAATCTCCCAGTATAAACCACTGGTGAAAACAAAGTATTGTCTAGTCCCCACCCATACTTCAGTCAAGTGAGTGGAAACTGTGCATCTGCCATCTGGCTAGCCTGCCTAGTACCACAGCTTTCCCTCTGGCCTGGGTCGGTGGGAGGCACAGTGCAGGGAGAGAGGAGGTGTTCTTAGAGAGACAAGAATATGTAGACCTCCTTCTACTTAATGGCCAGAGACCTTAAATTTTCTTTACCCTTCAAAGGGTCTACTAAATGGGTGAATGCTATAAACCACTGGTTCTCTAAGTTTGGTCCCAGGCCAGCAGCATCAGCATTACCTAGAAACCTGTGGGATAGTCACATTCTTAGGCCCTAAACTAGCTGAACAATAGCGTGGGAGTGGGAACCAGCAGTCTGTGTTTAGTAAACCCCCAAGTGGTTCTGAGGCCTTTCAACCACTTCTAGAAATGTTTCCAATCCAAGATGACTTCTGAGGCAAGGTGTAACTGATAGGAGGAAAGAAAAGTCTCCTCCTTTCTCAGAAATCTTGGAAAACACTACTACTTCCCAGAAATGTTTAAATTCAGAACCTTCACAATAAGTTGAAGAAGATTCCCTCAGTTTCAGGAAACTATTTCCCATTTAGTCAAGACTTTAACATTTGTCTGAAAATATAGAGAGTTGGATCCTAGAATAACAGAATGTCACAACTGCTTAGACCTCAGAGATCATTCTGGAACAACACTCTTGTTTTCACCAATGAAGATGCTGTGCTGAGAGAGGTGACTTGGCAAATAGGAAAAGTACAAAAGATAACGGCAGGTTTGTTTGCGTTTGTCCCCATAGATCCCAAGAAGCCTAAAACTGTGTTATTTAATAATGTACCAAAGTGTCGCTTTTGAGCTGTGGTGTTGGAGAAGACTCTTGAGAGTCCCTTGAACAGCAAGGAGATACAACCAGTCCATCCTAAAGGAAATCAGTCCTGAATATTCATTGGAAGGACCGATGCTAAAGCTGAAACTCCAATACTTTGGCCACCTGATGCGAAGAACTGACTGATTTGAAAAGACCCTGACACTGGGAAAGATTGAGGGTGGGAGAAGAAGGGGATGACAGAGGATGAGATGGTTGGATGGCATCTCCAACTCAATGGACATGAGTTTGAGTAAACTGTGGGAGTTGGTGATGGACAAGGAGGCCTGGCATGCTGCAGTCCATGGGGTTGCAAAGAGTCGGACACGACTGAGTGACTGAACTACAAGTGTCACACATCACTGAAAAATGAAGTTCTAGAAGAAGCCACAGAGGCCACAGGATCTTCTTTTCTCAGAGCGATGACAATGATCTCTAGACAAAGCTGACCAAATTCATTTTCACAGACTTTCTCACTGAGGATGAATTTTAGTTAGTGACGAAACATAAATTCCAAATCTCTCCTGGAATGGCCAGTGTGAACAGTATAATTCAAGTATTTCCTTCCTGAGTAATTTCACATGAACTCTTTCCTAAAATGCATTTTTTTCTAGAGCAACCTCTAAAATAAACATATGCTCTTAAGGATGTAGAAAACATGGTTATATTTAATGCTTCTTACGTTACTAAGAATCTTACCTCAGGCAAGGTTTCTTCCTTTATTTAAAGCTCTGTTTCAACAAATAGATAATAATTATTCCAAATAAGTAAGTCCATGGACAAGGCTTAGGTCATTGTGCTATAAACATACTGTACGTCTATATAGTTTAACTATAAACATAGACATACTATAAGCATAGTATGTCTATATAGTTTGACTCCTCCAGCTTGGACTTTTGTATTTGTTCAAATAAAAAGAAAGTATAATTATTTTGGAATCAGAGTACTGGAAAGAAACATTAGCAAGTCAGTATGTTTTTATTGCTGTTCAGTCACTCAGTCGTGTCCAACTCTTTGTGACCCCATGGACTACAACATGCCAGGCTTCCCTGTCCTTCACCATCTCCTGGAGCTTGCTCAAACTCATGTCCATGGAGTCAGTGATGCTATCCAACCATCTCGTCTTCTGTCATCCTCTTCTCCTGCCCTCAATCTTTCCCAGATTGAGGGTCTTTTCCAATGAGTCAGCTCTTCGCATCAGGTGACCAAAGTATTGGAGTTTCAGCTTCAACATCAGTCCTTCCAAAGAACACCCAGGACTGATCTCCTTTAGGATAGACTGGTTGGATCTCCTTGCAATCCAAGGGACTCTCGAGAGTCTTTCCCAACACCACAGTTCAAAGCATCAATTTTTTGGCGCTCAGATGACAGGATGAAAACCACAATCACAGAAAACTAACCAAACTAATCACATGGATCACAGCCTTGTCTAACTCAATAAAACTATGAGCTATGCCTTATAGGGCCACCCAAGACAGACGGGTCATGGTGGAGAGTTCTGACAAAGCGTGGTCCACTGGAGAAGGGAATGGCAAACCAATATGTTTTTACATACAGATTACTTCACTGATCACTGGAGGCACAGCCAGACAAGGTCTTAAAACATAGTCCCTGCTTTTAAATAGCTTCATTACCAGTAAAAACATTTATCAGACTCATATAGGCAGAATTGAAAGCTAAGTAAGTTGAAAACAAGGACTTCCCTGGCAACCCAGTGGTTAAGACTCCACCTTCCACTTCAGGGTGTGCGGTTCCATCCCTGGTCAGGGAACTAAGATCCCACACGCTGCTCAGTGCAGCCAAAAATTTCTTTAAAGAAGAAAAAAAGAAAGTTGAAAATGGATTTAAAACTTCAGTGGTTATGTTTTTGTCATTAAATGTCCTTTCACCTTCATTTTAATAAAATTTTTTCTTCTGAAAGCAATCTTCTGCCCTCTCTTCAGGAAGGCCAGATTCACGTTTTGTGAAGCTTGAAGTTTATACAGTTTGCAGAAACCACTTTAGAGGACAAAGGTTACAAATACAAAATTATAATATTTAGAGTAAGAAAAGTCACAATACCTTATAATTTTCAAAAAGCTGACTAATTAAAAAAGAAAACTCATGAAATCTGCAAACTAAACTTTTTTTCCCCCTGAACGTTCTGACACTCTATAAAATCCTTTTCTCCTCATGACATTGTTTATGAGACCAAACCTTATCTGAAGCCAACTACCTCTGGACTCTTCTGTTATATAACCTGATATTTCTCTTTATTATTTAAGCTACTTTGAATTACTGGGGACATAGAATCCTAATTTATACAGAGATATAAGAAAAGCTCATAATAAGCTTTAGGGATAGGTGGACCTCAGCTGCGGAAGAAAATTGCTCAAGGGTTTATCCCAGCTTGCAAAATATAGAGTGGTTTGTGTGGTCACACAGACAGACTTTCTGAGAACTTCAAGCCCAGGAGGTAACCTCTGAAGATAGCTCTGAGGGACTGCACCAAAGAGGTAAGGGAGAAGCCAGGGTGTATAGGAATTTTTGCAACAAAGACCAAGTAGTCAGTACATCAAAATATTACTGTTAATTAAAGAAAACCAGGATAGCTCAAGTTAATGAATTTAGTATTTTTTTATGTATGGAAAGATGCAAGAGTCTGGGTTCACTGAAATCATTGCTTCGATTGACACTTTAGCTTTCTAGGCCAGTATCCTGTTCTTTCCCATCCTGAGTGCCTGGAAGGTACACCGTTGAGGGGTGGCTGCAGTGGCTGAGGGCTTGGCAATAGACAGCCCGTTTGTCTCCATGGTCAGTTCCCTCATGGCTCACTGTGAGAGCCGCAGGAGCTGCCTGAGGGCTGCAACACCCCTTGTGCTGATACGGCTGGTAACATTTTTACACCTCCATTAGCAGAAGGAGTTTAGAGTCATTACTTAATTTCTAGCACTGTGTGATAAATATAATTGAGCCATAGAAGGATATGGGAAAATAAAAACATTTGTTATGTCAGAATACAACAAAAAGATTGTTACTGCTTTTAACAAGTGTTTAATAATTAGCCCTTAGTGGGAAAAGGTTACGTGGCTCCTTTGATGTGGTTGCCTAAAATTAATCATTACCTAGTACTGCTTTGTTTACAGTAGAATCGAGAAATAATCTGTGTAAAGATGAAAAAATGGTAGGGAAAAGCTTAATTAACTAAAAGCAGTGTTTACTTAAAATCCATTAAGAAAGGGCATTTCAAAGAAGTAAACAGAAACCGTAGCACGCGATAAGCATTAGGTAATGCAACTTTGAGGCGTAAATGTGCCATGGGAAAACAGTGATAGATCTGAGATAGAAAATTCCGTACGGCTTTCTGTAGCGTAGAGAAACCAACGGTCATTTTCAAAGCGTGTGAGGTCAGTGTGGTTCTGTTGGCAATGATGACAGAAAGAAGCCCCCGAAATAGCTGCATTTGGAATGGAATTGCTTTAGAGCAGAGCCCAATGCACTGTTTTGTTTTTACCACCTAAAAAGCCGAAAAGGCCAAGCCCACTAAGCTTTAGCGTATCTTTTACAATTGTGGTTCATTCAGTGATGACCTTCTAGGATTTACCTGGAACCATAAAAGAGGAAGGAGGCAGGATGACTTTGATCTTGGGGGTGGGCATTGTGTGTGGCAGTTTGAAACAGAATCTCAGCTCCCTGAGTGGGAAGCAAACCGGACTTGTGCCGGTGAGAATGCCAAATTCTAGCCGCTGGTGGCTAGAAGCAGAGCCCTGGCTCTTGTCTTCTCTTTAAAAAAATTTATTTTTAGCAAAGAGATGGAACATAAAAGCAGATAAAGTGTTTATTAAGAGAAAGATACATGCGGATAGGCACCTGGGTGGTCTCAGAGTCGCACCTTTGGGGTGACTTAAATCACTTAAATGGAGACAGTTTTCCAGAGTTCCTGCAATCATCTTGCTCTGTCTGGCTCCAGGTCCATATTTGTTCTGACTAAGGGCCCTGCTCTGTGTGTGTGTTCATCTTTTAGCCAAGATGGATTCCAGTGTGAGGGTGTCTGGGAGGTTAACAAAACATGTGATGGCCTACTGTTCCCTCCCCTGAGGAACCCTCCTGTGCCTATATGGTCTGGGAGTTCTCCTTGACCCTGAGAATGAGAAATAGGTGGCCTCTTTATTCCCTATACAGGGCTTACCCCTCTCTGTTCCTGCTAGTTTTGTTATCTTGAAGCGTTTACAGGCGACAAAGTCAAGCTGCTTATCATATTCCTGTTATAATCTTTGTCTCAAAGCATAAAGAGGAGGCAAATTTTCTAAGCTGGAGCTCATTTGTCTCCTTCCTCAAATTGAGAAGCTTACAAAAACAGTTAATATTTGGGGTGGGTTTTCATTTCAGCAGTTTCTCAAAACGCTTTCCCTGGTTGTTGCTCATAATGGAAAAATGGGTTCTGCGGCAGAATCATGGCACTCTGGCCGGGGCCTCAGAGAGCACCTCACCCAGGATGCACTTTGCCCATAAATTAAGACACCTGTTGAAGACCGCACCAGCAAGCTGATGGCTGCATGACTTAGGTAAAAAGGAGAGTGGAGCCTAAGGAGGAAGTCTGTTCCAAGTTGTAAAATGCATGCTGCCTCCCATCCCCCTGCACATGAACTCGTCAGCTCTCACAGCCTCGTTTCCCTCCACCTACCCCCACCAGGTACCTGAGACTATCCTGTTATCCCCCTATTACAGCAAGGGTAAAACTGAGACCTATTCTTACAGAAAAGTATACCTCATAGGCTGTATGATCCATAAGGGGTCTATCTTGACCTCCTGGTCTGATGTGGGCTCTCTGTCAGTGTTTGTTGAGGAAATGCGTGCCACAGAAGGTAACTGAGTTGCTCAGTAAAGCCACCCCAACCCCTTCCCACTCAGCTGGCCTTAAACTTCCTTCATTTTCTAAGACACTATACCAGCCTGCCTGGCCTGGCTGGTAGGCATGATGGTCTTGACTTGCAAATTCCCTTATCTTTAATGGCACAGTTTGACCAGCTGCCCTCCGTTGCAGGCAACACTTCTAACTCATGTCTTGGGTGGCTGTCTTCAAGCAACCAGCCTCAGTCTCAGCTGACTCTATACTCTTATTGCACTGAGAACATAACAGAGAAAAATTAATAGAGAACGTTCACTCCCTGCACCACATATAATCTCTCTCCTTTTATTCATTTATCCCACATACTCTGCTTTTCCACCACATGAAGGACAAACTTTTCTAACTTAGGCAGCCTGGCAATGTGTGTGGGAGGTACCCATCTCCTCTCACCTGCTTGGGAACATTGCTCATACAGTTACCTTTTCTCTCTTCTGAGTTCCCTTCTCTACTTGGGATCTCCTGTCTGCTTTTTATAAGAGGTTGTGATATCTTGATTTTAACATCCTCACTTGGTCTCACATCCCTTCAGGCTAATGTCCCTTTTTTCTCCTGCTCCCTTTTAAGGAAAAATTCCTCCAGGAGTCTTCAGTTCTTCTCCCTTTCTCTCTTGATACCAATCCTGTCAAGCTTTTGCCCACATCAGTGAGCTCCACTTTGTCAATCCTGTAGTCAATTGTAAGTCTTGATATTACTGGATCATTACCAGCAGTATTTATCGAACTGGAAACCAGGTCACCTCCCATCTTGATGACTATTCCTTCACAATATCCTTCTCTAGATCTTGTTCATCTTTCCAGTTTCTAATACTGGAATGCTCTAAGAAGAGCCATGAACCTCTTCTCTCTCTGCACTCACTTTGTCTTGGTATCTTGGTTTTAGATATCATCCTTATGAATCGCATCCATACACTGACAACTCACAAGTCAATATCTCTGGTGCCGAGCTTTTACCTGAACTCCAACTTCTTGACATCTCCACTGGGAAGTCTGATGGGCAACCTTAATATTTTCAAAACAGATTTCATAATATTGATCTTCTCCCTTAAGCTGCTCATCCCCCAGAGATCAGTATCTTAGTGATGATACCTTTAATCTCTTAGTTGTTTGGGCCCCAAACTTTGGGATCTTCTTTGACTTTTCTTTTCCTCTCATATTCTATGTCTAAACATAGCAGGTCGTGTTACTTTACCTCCAAAGTGTACCTCATTCCAAACACTTGTCACCACCATTCACCTTTCTTGGTGCCACTAAGCCACTTAACCACTCGTCTGGACTATTACAGTGGCCTCCCAACCAGTCTCCCTGCTTTTAGACCCAAGTCTGTTCTCAGCACAACAGCCAGTGTGATCTTTTGAAAATATGAGGACGGCTGCCCTTGAGAAACTCTCACATGAGGACATGGACTAGAAATTCTATTGTTTGTTACAGAGAAAAATTGGAAGCAACCTGTCAGTGGGTAAATTGTGTCATATTCCTACTGTGGAATACTACGCAATAGGAGGGAAGTGAGTTTGATTAATGTGGGAAATATGGAGAGACCTCGAAAACATTTTGCTATGAGAAAAAAGCAATTTAGGAAAGTACTTAAATAAGTTATGGTGCATCTAGTCAAGGAAATATTAGGCAGTCATTAATAATGAATAAGTAGAACAATATATACTAAATAGAAGTTCAAGATATAATGTGAAAAAGTGAATAGGATTCTTTTTGTCTAATATGAATGTTTTTTAATAAAAGGTATACATGTATGTGCTCAGTCGCTCAGTCATGTCTGACTCTTTGAAATCCTTTTAGACTGTAGTCCGCTAGGCTCCTCTGTCCATGGGATATTTCAGGCAAGAATACCGGAGTGGGTTGCCATTTCCTCTGCTAGGGAATCTTCCCAACCCAGGGATGAAACCCACATCTCCTGTGTCTCCTGCGTCTCCTGCATTGTAGGCAGATTCTTTACCGCTGAGCCATCAGGGAAGCCCTAATACATATGCCTAAATACATACAGAATATTTACACAAGAAACTGATAAATTGGTTTCTCCTGAGAAATAGAACATGAGGTTTAGGGCAGAAAGGAGACATTTATTTTTCACCTAACATTCTTGGGTGCTGCAAAATTGTGATAATGATTATATGTATGTGTGCATGCACAAAGACACACACATACTTACATATATATGTTTCCTTCTGGCATTTTAAGCTTTGCTGGTTAGTTTATGTTTTTACTCTTTTATATATATATAAATCTTTACTGGAAATTTTTATTGGTATAAAGAGTGAGGTTAGGATACTACATTCTCCCACATGATTGCCAATTGTCTCAAGCCCATCTACTGACTAATCCATTTTTTTCTCCACTGATCAAATGCTACCTTTACTATATACATACTAGTTCAGAATTTTTTCCTTGGATTTGTGCTACATGCTTATAACAAATAATACTGGCCCAAGCCAGTGTACATATGTATATATACTACATCTGTGGTGTATTAATTTGTTTTAATAAAAATGTGCCCCAATCTGTGAAGACATTTCAGCATAAATATTGGTCTTTTTTTAAAAAAGACAAGAGGGGAGATCGTCTGTTTCTTTGATAGTCGTGTTATTAATCCTAAGAAACCATGCCTGTCGTGCTTCCTTCTGCCTACGTGTGTTCAGCCCAGTTCCGTGGGTGTGTAACTGTGTGTTTAACAAGCACTCACCTGGATTTATGTAGTTATTTTGTATGAAACTGCCTCACAACCAGCATGTGGTTAGGATTGCTCATCTCTCATTTAAATGCTGCTGCATAACACTGCCCAGCTGGGAGCTGGGGCTTAGCGCTAACAAGAGCTGCCTTTAAGGGTTGAAAAGAACTTGGAAAAATTCAGCTTTATTGGGTTCTGAGCATTTATTTCTCCTCCTTCCAATATATTCAGAAGGCAAAGTCCTCCTCTATTTCTCCTACCTCTCCAAGTAAGAAAGTTCTCCAAGTAAGAATTCCATGGACAGTGGAGCCTGGCGGGCTACAGTCCATGGGGTCACAAAGAGTCGGACACAACTGAGCAACTAACGCTTTCACTTTCCTGTTTCTGGTAGTATTGCACACTTGATTCCCTGGACGACTCTCTTCCTATAAAACAACAAAAAATGCTAGATGAAATTATTTAAATGTTTTATAATTTATCTAAAATGTATAACAAAATGTTAAATTGGGGGTTTGAGTAAGATGCAAAGATATGATAACTGTCAGGCACACAATGGCACCCCACTCCAGTACTCTTGCCTGGCAAATCCCATGGACGGAGCGGCCTGGTAGGCTGCAGTCCATGGGGTCGCAAAGAGTCGGACACGACTGAGCGACTTCACTTTCACTTTTCACTTTCATGCATTGGAGACGGAGATGGCAACCCACTCCAGTGTTCTTGCCTGGAGAATCCCAGGGACGGGGGAGCCTGGTGGGCTGCCGTCTATGGGGTCGCACAGAGTCGGACACGACTGAAGCGACTTAGCAGCAGGAGCAGCAGCAGGCACACAAAACAAGTTTTGGGACAGACCAGGATGAAGATGTTCAACACAGCAGGGCAGGAATACAACCCACACTGGAGACATAAAGCAGTCCAGTGACTCTCCACCTGGAAGTCCACTGAGTGGGCTGGTGGAAAGGGTTTCTTGGCAAGAATGGCTACTACCTTCCAAAGGTAATGGCACCTTCTCACGACCCTAATAAGAGGAACATCCAGGAAACCTCTCAAAGAGCTTGATGTGTGTCCCCTGAAATCGTGAGACACAGGTAAGTAATTTAGGGCTGAGGAAGCTCAAGGCAGAGGCTGTGGTACTTGTAGGGCAACAGGGCAAGCAAAGGAGGTGCTCTTGCATTGTGATGACCCTGCTTTCTAAAGTTTACATGGAAATGCACAGCACTTAGAATAGCCAAAAGTCTTTGAAAGACAAAGTTGAAGGAGTTTAGGAATCATTTATACAAATACAGGAATGTAAAAATTATTACATAGCTACAGAAATTAAGACAGTGTACATTAGTGTAAAGGTAACTAGAACAAGTGAACAGAAAGTTCAGGAATAGATTCTCATATGTACAGTCAGGTGTCTTTTAACAGAGATCCCAGGGCAATTCAGTGGGCAGAGGATAGTATTTTTAACAACTGATGATAGAATAGTTGGATTAGCCATATGAAAAAAAGAAACTGAAAGAAAAAAAGAGAAAGATCCTTACCTCGCACCTTCTATAAAAATTAACTGCAAATAGATTGAAGACCTAAACCTAAGAGTTAAAATTATAAAATTTCTAAAAGATAATTGTACTAGTTATCAATTGCAGAGCAACAATATTGACACCAACTTAGTGGCTTAAAATAACATACATTTTGTTACCTACTATTTCTGTGGGTCAGGAGTCCTGGTAGCTCAGACAGTAGAGAATCCATTTGCAATGCAGGAGACCTGGGTTCAATTCCTGGGTTGGGAAGATCCCCTGGAAAAGAGAGTGGTTACCCACTCCAGTATTCTTGCCTGGAGAATTCCATGGGCAGAGGAGTCTAGGGGTCTACAGTCTGTGAAGTCACAAAGAGTTGGCCATGACTGAATGACTAACACAGGAGTCCAGGAATGGGTAGGTGACACCTCAGCTTAGAGTCTCCCAAGGCCGCAGTCAAGACGTCCTCCAGGCTGTGACCTCATTCATGGCTCCACTGGGGACAGTTATTGACAGAATTCATTTTCTGGTAGGACTGAGGATTTCATATCTTGCTAGCTATTGGCCAGAGGCCACCCTCTGCTGCTAAATGATGCCCATAGTTTGTTACTCACCACACAGGGTTTCACAGCATGATCATTTGCTTCCTCAAAGCCAGAAAGAGACTGTAGCAAAGTGGTTGCTAAAATCTGAAGTAACAGACATATGATCACACATACTCATGTGCGTCCCATCAACTTTGCCATATTCTATTGGTTAGAAGTGAGCCACTTCTAGGCCAAAAGCAATAGCAAAAGCTATTGAAGTTGATGGAGAAAATGTACATGACCATACAGATCTTTTGTTTAAAAACTAGTTCTACATAGATGGTCCTTGTACACTGCATTGTATGGTGGCTTCTTTTCCATGTATGTTTTTAATCCCCTATTTAGGCCATAAATTCCTGAAGAATGGGGAGTAAGTCCCAGGGCACCCAGCAGCAGTGTCTCACATGTATTAAGTACTCAAGAAATATTTGGTTAGAGTCAAGTCAGCACAGTGGGAAATGTGCAGGCTTATGCAATCGGGAAGATTCATTCAAATCCCAGCTCTGCCATTTACTAACTGGGTAAACACACAACAATTACTTCCTATCTCCAAGCTCCAGTTTCCCTATATAACCTCATAGTTTAGAGGCGAAATGAGTTGATGTGTGCAAACTGCCTGTCACATTTGCTACATGGTAGCAATTATTGTTATTTATAGATGGGGCTAGCTGTAAAATGTTAAAATGGTTAAGCCTTTAATAGCAAACAGAAAATTAAAACTCAGTTTTCTGTGATGAGTTTTTCCTTGCATCTGTGAAGACGTTAGGATTCCTTTCAACTGCAGCTCCCCTCGTGCAAGAACAGTCCCACTCAAATGTCCATGCTCTCAGGTGCCCCAGCAGTGACTCTCTTGTCAACCACCTTCTGCAAACTGTCTTTTCCCTTGAACAGTTTACAGCAGGGTGTGTCTTCTATATTCTGGTTGTAATCATTTTTCTGCCACAAGAGGGTGCAGTGTGACTGTGTATATTGCAGAAAAAAAAACTTGCAGTCCTAAAAGTTAGTATTACAAGGCAGGATAAACTGTGCTCCATTCATTGTTTTCATTTGAAGATCGTTTTTTGTATATTTGAATTAATTTTCTTTAAAGCAAGAATAATTGAAAGCAGGAAGCTTCCACCATTTGTTTCTGGAAGGTCTTTTCCCAGGCTGTAGCTGGTTAAGCACAAACTTAGCATCATTCTTCTCTGTTTAAAATACTGTGATTCATCTCCTTTCTGGGAGTCATTTCCTGTAGGACTTTAAGAGGCCTTCTAGCTCCAAATTACTGTACATTCCCAGTTCTTGTTATGTTTCCTGCAGGCCATCAAGTTCATGGGTTTTATTATAGCCTTGCAAATTAGTAGAAAAAAATTTACTAGCCCATAAACATTTTATCAGACTTACTTGCTCCTGGGGGCAGATTGGTAACAAAATAGCTGAAAGCACTATTGTGTATAACTTAGCTATGAAACTAATTATTGTTATGCAAACAGTTTCTAGCTTTTCATTTTCTCCTGGCATGTACACTGGATGTGGGCATGAGTGTAACTAAATAAACCTGTTGCCTAACACTGCAGGCACCCTGTGGCATGCGTGCATGGCAAGCATGATAGAGGCAGATTTCATTGACAGATGAAAGTCACTGTCCTGTGAGAAGTCACAGTGGCATGTGAGAATGTGCTTATTCCCTCCTCTTCCATCTTGCCCCTCTGCTCCCCGTAACCTGTGCCTGGATGCAGGGAGAGTGGGCAGAACCTTGGCACATGATTTTACAAAGGTTTCTGATGTCTGGACTGAAATGGATGCCTCCGCACTCAGGAAGTTGGCACCTGTGGGGGTGTAAGGCAGTGTTCCTAGTCACTGTCTGCATTTCTCCCTTTGCAAAGTCACATGTGTTTCTTTGTGGTTGCCAGGCCCTTTTCAATCTAGAATTCATGTTCCATGCCAGCCTTAATGTGGTTCAGGGTAAATGCCCATACTCCTGTATTTTGGGAATACCTGTCCCTTTCTGTAAGGGTGCTGTGGTTCATCCTTGTCTTTCACACCAATCACAGGTCTGTCCACCACCTAGGACAAGGCGGCAGGCAAGCCATACAGTGGTTAATAACGGAAGCAGATGTACTGCATGGGAGAAGCGCCCCCAGTAAGGAGGAGGGCAGGTGAAGACAGCAGTGGAGAAGGGCCGATTCTAGTCAACCGCGGGTACTTCTCTCCTCTTAGTTCAAGCCTCTGAGGTAGTCAGTGGGAGTCTGACTGATATCATTATCGGGGGTTGGTCCTGATCTGAACCTGCCCCATAAGCAAAGGGAGTTGATGAGGTTTGCAGAGAGCTGGCAGCAGTAGAATAGGGTGACTGAGATCAGGATTCCCAGGGACTCCTAGGCCTGAGCTGCCAAGCAGAATGTGAGGATGCCGACAACATGAATTTCAAGACAGACTTCACAACCCGTTCTTCACAGTGGATGTCCTGAGAGAGGTTAAGAGTTGTCCCATGCAAACAGCTTCATAAAGTTTCTTTGCTACAGGACTTCTCAGAGTCTTTAATATATCAAAAACTTACATCTCCCAAAGGGGGATATTATTTATCACAAATCCTGTTTTTGAAATAATGACTTACAAGCCTAGTAATTGGAGAAGGAAATGGCAACCCACTCCAGTGTTCTTGCCTGGAGAATCCCCGGGACGGGGGAGCCTGGTGGGCTGCCGTCTGTGGGGTCGCACAGAGTCGGACACGACTGAAGCGACTTAGCAGCAGCAGCAGCCTGGTATTTGGTGTTGTATACATGGGGACTTTTTTCTAATATCTGATTTTGGACCACTTATTTTAAGAGAAAAAGATCATAATGTGTTATTCCTTATTAAATAAGAGCAAATATTGTTTAATTATATGTGACAGAAAGTGAGATTGAGGAGTAACTTTAGGGGGTTTTTAAGGGATTGGAGGTGGCAGTATCATCACGGATTTGCAAATACCTGGTGTCCTAGTGAAGAGCACGAAGATCGCCTCTCATCCATGGGCATCTTTATTTCAACAAGCTTGCAGTGCTTCTTGGATGACGCCTTGTAAGAATTTACCAGGTCTGGAAACTGGGTTAGATGTAGCCTGGCCCATGGTGTGATGCTTAGCTCTGGATAGTGGGGATGATGATGAAGGATGGTATCCCTAGAAAATGTCCAAGAAAGTGGAGAATGGCAGGAATCATCCTCTGAATTACAAACAGAGGAAACCATCCAGCAATATTTAGGGCTCAAGAACAGATGATCATCAGTAAGTCCATATCTAATTCTGCTCATGTGATCTAGCCACAAACACTCTGAAACTAAAGAAATTTTCTCTAGAGTGTCTGCTGTGAGTACCTGTGTCAAGTTGACGCCAAAAGTGACCTGCAACATTCTGACCTGATAACCAAACTCAGCCATCTATCCTGAGAAACCCAAGTCAGACTTCAAAACAAAAAAACAGAAACTGAAGGAAAAATAAAAAACAAAACGTAAAAGCTTAATCTCCTCCAGAAACCTAGGGAGAGGGTGGAGGTGCATACCAATACTTGTGACCACCGGGAGAGAAGACTTAAATGGCCTGAGAAAAAAATGTGCCATTCTAAGTGGAGAAGAAAACAGCTATTGTCTAACACTTAAATAAAAAATACTGTATAAACAACTAACAGCTGTTTTTCAGCCTTTGCTTTTTAGAGCAAAAGCCAATAAAAGAAAAGACGCACTCTTTTAAATGTGGATTTTGTTCAGAGCCCAGATTTTCTTCAACTAATTCCCAACCCAGAAGCAAGCCTTGTTTCAGATCATTCTGCTTGGAAGACTGACTGACTGCTGCTGCTCCTGCTGCTGCTGCGTCGCCTCAGTTGTGTCCGACTGTGCGACCCTATGGACGGCAGCCCACCAGGCTCCCCCGTCCCTGGGATTCTCCAGGCAAGAACACTGGAGTGGCTTGCCGTTTCTTTCTCCGTTGGAAGACTAGAGAAGACTACAAAGTTCAGTAGAGAGCTGCAGAGCTGGGCAGAGGCAGAGCCAGGCAGACTCTGGTGTACCAGGGGGAGGATGGATGCACATCAGAGGGATTTTATTAATTTTTTTTAAATTTTGTCCTGGAGTATGACTGATGAACGATGTTGTGATAGTCTCTGGTGGACAGCAAAGGAATTCAGCCATACATATACAAGTATCCATTTGCCCCCAAACAAAGGAGACTTTAGTGATGAAAGCAGAAACCAGTCCTCTCAAAACCTTCTGAGAAAGTGCCTATTGAAAGGGAAAAACATTAATTTTGCATGCAGAAGTAGGAAGCAAGGTGCATCTCTTTAAGCTGTTGTTTGAGTTCAGCATCCTTCACTACAAGATCATCGAGCAGAGAAAATGACATGGTCCATCCGTTTGTTGTCTACGGATAAAACTCACCCAATAGAGCCAGGAGGACTCTAATGAGCACCCATCTTGTAAATAAGGAAATTATAGGGAACTTTCAAAAGGGATATTCATATGAAAATTACTAGCTAAGTCTTATAATTATGAAGCCAAAGGGATAAAATACCAGTAGGGCAAGATCTGGTTTATAAATAGAGACTCAAAGATAAGGTCTTACTGATTCCCTCTTGGGGCCTCTATTTACCCCCACTCTGAATACCAATTCAGCTCTGTAAAGGAAGTCAAATACTTCAGGTATCAGCTCTTCACCGGTCTCTTTTTTATTATATATACAAAAGTATATGTGTGTGTTATACATATATGCATGCATACACATACGTACATATATATGAAGGCACAGAGAGCTTTGAGATTTTCTTTTATATCTTTTGTAGTGTCTTAAAATTTGAAGTGCAAACCAGGTCTCCTGCAGCCTGTGCATATTGTGCTGCTGTGTCTGAATGCCCTGAATATCATGAGTACACGCCACCCATTCCCAGCATTACAGCAGAGCCAATCCTCTGAAGACCCTCCTGCCACAATACAATTAGATCCTGAATACAGCGTGGTTTTAATGTGTACTGCTGAGCTTGCAGATAGCAAAGATACCCTTGAGAGTCTAAAGAAGTGAGCCATGAGCTGCGATCATGCTTAAGCAGGAGGTGGGAAGCACATGGCAAAATAAACACTAAGCCTTAGACACATCACAAGGGTCAAAGGCCAAACTAAGTCTCCTGCTTTAAGCCCTGACCCTTGAAGGGGGCTGCTTGGCCTTCTAGGTCTTGGAGGAAGCAAAGGGAGACCTCTGCTGGAGTCAACGCCTCCAAGGGAGGCTCTTAGGAGGCCCACAGGTGGAGCAAAGTGAGTTTCAAATCAAAGACGGCCAAACACCAAGGAAAAGAGCCACCACAGGAAAGACAAAGCAGAAGCAACAAGCAATGCATTTATACTCCTAGGATTTTGGTATTGGAATTATTAAATGCAAAGTTTAAAATACTGCATATGATTTAAAGAAAACCAGGATGGAATCATTAAGTGTGTTCAAGTACGGAGAAACTGTGAAATTTGTCTTTCCCAAGCAGATTTGAAAAAGAGCCAAGTAAAACATTTATAAATGAAAAATATAATTGTAGAAATTAGGAACTCAATGGCTAGATTAAACAGTAGGCCACCCACTCCAGTATTCTTGCCTGGGAAATCCCCTGCACAGAGGAGCCTGGCAGGCTACAGTCCATGGGGCTGCAAAAGAGTCTAACTAAATAGCAACAAAGACACTGTTCAAAAGAGAATCAGTTAACTAGCGTGTCTGAAGAAATTGCTCAGAATATAGTAGAGAGAGACAGGAAGATAGAAGATATGAAAGAGGGGTTAAGACTTGGAAGAGAGACTGAGATTTAATATATTGATCATGAGAGTCCCAGAAAAGACTAGAGAGAATAGATGACCAGGCAATATCCAAAGGGATAAAGGACAAGAAGCTCCACTGGTGAGCAGTATCAATCCACAGAAAGTATCATGTATACCTTGCAGGATCAATTTTTAAAATCTGTACCCAGGCACATTGTAGTAAAATTGCAGCATGCTAAGCTCAAAAAGGAAGATCTTAAAGGCAAGAAACAGAAAAAAAAGAGACAAATCATCTACAAAGAAATAATTCGGTTGTCAGCCAACATCTTTGTACAGCAACAAAACCCAGAAAACTAGAACAGTATCTTCAAAGTGACAAGAGAATATAACTGAGAAATGCATGTACAGCAAAAGTATTTTTTAAGAATGGATGTGAAATCATCTTCAGATAAGCATTATATATGAACCTCATATGGTGAGCGCTTATGCCTAAGCTCCTTTTGGGGCACCCTTCCAGGAATGCTTTTTTGTGAGGAAAAAAAAGATTTAAGTATGAGGTTAACATTTACTTAGCTGTATGACAAAGAGGGTTTTTCGTGTTCCTTGACTCTCTGGGAATTCAGGAAACAATTGAGTTATTGGTGGTTTAAAATGTCAGAGAGCAATAATCGCAATGTGCTTCCCACTCTCAATTACTTCAAGTATTGTCTGATTCTGAGGCTATTCTTGAGAACTAAAATGTTTTTCTAGTATATATTGTGTAGTTTCCACGTGTTCAGTATGACTAATGCATTAGTCACAAGTTACAATATGAGAGACCCAAGAAAAAGGCAACCTTGGTCTCTGGAAGGACTTTCTTCTCAGTGTGTCCCACTCCAGCCAGCTATCGCCCCTTGTCACTGAGACCCAGGTCTCTTGCTGGCAGGAGTTGCTCCCTAAGTAAGCCAAGCATCTGTTGCTTCCTGAAGCCTTTACTTCAGTAAAAGCTCCATCCTCCTTCATGAGCAGATATTCCCCCGTATTTCTCTCCTCTGTTCCTGTAATCTGTTGTCTACCAGTGGGAAAATGTGTGAGCCCAGCTGTTAGAGAAAGGAGAAAGGGAGAGACAGGAGGAAAAATTACATAACATTGATGCAACTTGCACAAAGATATTTCTGTACTTTTTGTAACATGGAAAAGCAGGAACCAACCCAAGTGTCCAATGCAGGAACACGTTGAACAAATCTTAGCATATAAAAAGATGAAATATTATATTGCCATGACCGATAATAAGCACAAGAGTATGTGGACAGTGGCTACATGGGACTACACAAAAGTGTTTAATGTCAAACTGGTGAACATAGAACACAGATTTGGTTGTGTTCAAGGATTACGACTATGTAAGAATCAGGGACTTCCCTGGTGGCTCAGACGGTAAAGCGTCTGTCTACAATGCGGGAGACCCGGGTTCAATCCCTGGGTCGGGAAGATCCCCGGGAGAAGGAAATGGCAATCCACTCCAGTACTATTGCCTGGAAAATCCCATGGACAGAGGAGCCTGATAGGCTACAGTCTGTGGGGTCGCAAAGAGCCGGACACGACTGAGCAACTTCACTTTCACTTTCAAGAATCATGCAGATATAGAACTAAGAGTTGAAAGAGGATACAGAGCTTTGTAACTTAGCGGTAAATATCTTTACTTAAGCATTAGTATTTACTGTGCAAGTGTTTTTATGTTTTTGTTTCTTCCATGCTTCTTAAAGGAGGTTACATTTTTATTTTAAAGGGTGGACTAAAAAATACATTGAATGTATTAATACTAGAGTCCAAACAGGAGACAGAAATCACACAGCAACTTCTACAAAGGAAGTTTACCATAAAGGATTATTGAAAGGGAATTGGAGTAACCATGAGTTTGGCTCAGCATTGGAAGAGGTAAAGGTAACACTAAAGGAAAACAGGAATAGAAGCACAGGGAGCAGCTATCATCCCTAGGGCTGAGACAGAACATTCAGGAAGAGGTCGCCTCCTCTCAGGGTCGAGGTCTGTACCTCCTCAATGGAGAGAGTATGCCCGTCCAGGTATATTCCCTGGATGGTAGAAAAGTTCATCGGGGGCCATATTGGTGAAGCATTGCAAAACCTGTTCTCTGGACTTCTGAGGAAGCCATCCGTAGAATGGGGTACCAGGCCCCAGACTCACTGCAAAGCTACCCAATGGGGTGCCCATTTGAGCATTCTATTATGAAGCTTCCTATGGAGGTTCCAACAGAAGTCATTCACGGGGAGATGCCCAGAGAAGCTGCCCACAGGAAGACACTACTGCTGTGGCTACCTGGCATTGCAGGAAAAGCCATGCCCACTGCATGTTCCTAATGACCCAGTGTACTAGAACCTGGAAGAAAGCCACTTCTCACAGTGTCCCTTCAAGACCCTTTGCCGACACAACTTAACACCACATTAGCTGTCAAAGAGAACTGCTTTTCCACTATTGTCAAGCAAGTAATGAAGAGTAAATTTGGAACCAAGAGGCAACAAAATGATACCAGTCATAATGAACTAAGCTGATGGTTGGAAACTTGGACTGTGCCCGTGTTCATTCCCAGTCAGAAGTCCCAGATTTTCCTATCAGAGAGCCAAGTTCATGCAAGAAGCTTGAGCTGCTGATAAGACAGCTGAGTGATTGGCCTTCACCTCCTTTGGGTGCAGTATCTCTTATGAAAGCTCACTGGCTTTCCATAAGAATCATTTCTTCTCTGCCCCAAGGCAGGCTGGGCCACATGGGTCTCCTGGGTCTTATGATTTAAAATGTGCATATAGCAATACAAAGTACCTTTGAGTGTATTGAAGCAAAGACTGAATTAAGAATGCTGCATATGTGCTTAGTAGCTAAATAAATACTAATGATGGTTTTTAAGTTTCTGCAACTTCCTCTTTGACAATGTAGTGATCAAGGGTCTGGGCTCTGAGCCATTTACTGTGTAACCTTGGGAAAATCACGTCACCTCTCTGTGACTCAATTTTCCCATCTGTAAAGTGCATATAATGATAGTACTTCAGAGGTTTGTTGGGAGGATTGAGTGAGTTACTATATGTAAAGCTCTTAGGAGGGAGTAGCACATAGCAAGCACTCTCTATGTTATATATTATTATTAATATTAATATTTGAAAAAAAATTGAGAACAGTAGCACTCAGACTCCTTTATGCTAGACCCCTCTAGGTCCCCTACAGTCTCCCCCACACTCCTTCCTTAGAATTTTGACCTTCCTCACAAGTGCTGCACCTGAGGGGCACGTGGGCATGGTGTAACCACTGGGTCCTGCTGGGTAGCCCATCAGTTCCACTGATCAATAGGTCACAAGCTTGCTCTTCTATCTTCAACGCTGGACAGAAAGGCTGAAAGCCAAAACAAGTAAACTTGCCCCCACATAACTGATCCAAACAGCTTGGGGCCTGGCAGTGCCAGCGAAAGAGCTTGAAAAGAAAAACAACCAAAAACAACGCACAGGCTTGTCTTTGTCATGGCTGACCCCGCTCGCAGCCAGGCACGGAAACAGAGCGGCTTTATGAGAAAATGCCTTTCTTTCCATGCGGTAATTGAATCCAGTTGTGGATTGAGGTTGTACGTTAGTGGGGTTTAAGAAAGGTTTGCCTCTTAGATACATCTACTTCAGCTGAACGAACGTTTATTTCTTGTTTAAATTCTTGGTAAGCAGGGTAGCACCCACGGACAATATAACCTCTGGAATCTGGCTCTCATACTCATCCTACAGATATGCTGGGAATCTTTTAAGCTCTTCAAAAACTAAATCTCTTGGGTGGAATCCAAGATACCCTCTGGATACTGCATTCTGCTTTTAGAAAACAGTGCTAGGGGCAGTTTTAGGGCAACAGAATGTTCAGATCGCAGTAGATTGACTTCAATGTAATTCCTCTTCGAGGGGACTCTCCTGGTCTGATTCTCATCTTTCTCCTAGAGAACCCATAAAGGGGAAGAGTTTGCCTGTGGCTAGAGCAGGATGGATCAGAGTCAGATTTGGTTGCATCTTTTACTGTGTCTATTGCTGCCTGCTGACAGCATGCTTCACTCTGTTAATAAAATGAAACAGTCCCTGTTCTAACAACTGCCACCCATGTCAGGACAGTAAGTCTTACACCACCCTGCTGGAGTCCTGCCCTGGAGCCCCTCAAGGGCACAGATTCAAAGGTCTTAGCCAAAAGCTCTTCAGTAAAGCCTGCTTAAAAAAAAAAAAATTGTTAAATTACTTTGGTAGTTTTGTAATGATGAAATATTCCATGTGGGAAGTAGAGTGGCATATGGGTTAAGTTTAAAAAAGTGAAGTTTCTTGTATAGATGGAAAAACAAAAGACATTGCTGGGCATCTGTTGTGTGCATGGGACTCCAGCATGTAAGGCTCACGTGTGTGGCACAGTCTCTCCTGTCCTCAGGTAACTTATAAGCTTCTGTCTTCTAGTTTCTCCCTGGGAAAGGCTTTTCCACCATATCCATCAGCTTTTGCTGGGCTAGGAATAAATGGCTCATTCAAACACCAAAGAGAGTTGACTAAAGGGACAGTCAGCTCTCTCTGGTTGTTAGGTGCCTCAATGAAGCCCTCTCTGTCACTGGAATTTGGAAGGATTGGGATGGTCTGTCAGCAGCTAATATACATAGCAGTTATGAGGGGAAGGCTTGTCTCCAGGCCTCCCCGGAGCTCTCCCCTTCACCACCTGCCGCCCAGCTCGATCACAAGCCCCCAAGCCACTTGGTCTGTGCGAAGGAGCATGAGGTGTAAGCTCCCAGAAAAGGTTTCCCCTAGAAACCCACAGGGCCGCGCTGGCTCCACTTGTCAGGAGCTGTAAGCACCCAGGAAGGGTTTCCCCTAGAAACCCCAGGGCCATGCTGGGTCCACTATCATAGCTGAAAAGATGGAAGGTGCAAGAGAACGACTTTAGTACTGTGAAATCTTTGTTGATTTTTCCTAAGATTGAATGGGAAAGAGAGAAGACAATGTGAAGACAAAGGAAAATTATTTCTGCGTATGAAATCCTGTGCTGCTTATATGATCCCAAAGGTTCTTTACTAATCACCGAGCACCTACCTGCGCTGGCCCCGGGGTGGGCGTAGAACACTATAATGCCTGAGACCCAGCCCCAGGTCTGCTTCAGGACCAGACTGTGGCCAAAGGCCCTCCCCACCCCTATATTACTGTTCTAGGCTGTGTAACAAATAATCACAAACATGATGGCTGAACACAATAGATATGTATTCTCTCATAGTTCCAGAGGGCAGAAGTCTGATATCAAGCTGTGGGCATGGCCATGCTGCCTCCAGGAGTTTTAGGGAAGACTCCTTCTTTGCCTCTCTAGCTTCTGGTGACACCAGGCACTCTTCGGCAGATGCTGCATCACCCCCATCTCTGCCTTTGTCTTCACATGGCTTTCTCCTATTCTCCCTGTGTCTTCTCTTCTGTCTCTTATAAAGGCACTTGTCATTGGATTAGGATGCACTGGGATAATCCAGATTAAATTTAAGATCCTCTAATTACATCTGCAAAGACCCTCTTTCCAAATAAGGTCACGTTCATAGTTCTAAGAGTTAGGACATAGACATATCTTTTGGAATATCACCACTCATCCCACTCCATGCCCACCCCCACCCCCATCTTCGTTCTCTCCTTGCCTCTGGATCCTCGTACTAAATCTAGAAACATGTCCAAGTTGCCGCATCAAAAGAAAAATAAATTCTTTTTATCCCGTTATCCTTGTCAAGCCCTGTCATCCATCCTTTTTTCCTTCACTCAGCTCTCAAACTCCTCTAGAGAGTACTCTGTATTTGCTACATCCATTTCTGACTTACCACTTAATTTTTTCTCCACTTACTTTTTAAAGCAATTTATTATGATATATTTCAAGCATAGGAAAAGTGTAGAGAATAATACAACTTTTGAAATGTTTAAATTTTTCTCCTACTTTTTTTGTGGTAAAATATGACATGAAATTTGCCATGTAAGCCATATTTAAATGTACTATTACATTTAAATTTAATTTCTGAGTGTGTAGGAAACACTTGGGCTTCTCAGATGGCCCAGTGGTAAAGGATCCACCTGCCAATGCAGGAGACACAGGAGACGCAGGTTCAATCCCTGGGGTGGGAAGATCCCCTGGAGGAGGAACTGGCAATCCACTCCAGTTCTTGCCTGGAGAATTCCATGCCAGAAGAGCCTGGCGGGCTACAGTTCACAGGGTCACAAAGAGTCAAGCACAGCTTAGTGACTCTGCATGCACACATGCATAGTAAACACTTAAAAATTATTTATGTTATCAATTTAACTAAATGTTATATTTCAATTACATTATACTACTACAGTCACATTAATTACACCCAGTGTAATTTTCAGCGTGTTTTTTGTGCTTTGACTCACACTTCTGTTCTTAATAATTGTCCTCTCAAAGATCACCAGCTTCCATCCTCCACCTTCTCAGCCCCTTCGCCAAAGTGGACAGTACTGACCACTTCCTTCCTAAATCTCTTTCCTCAGCTTTCCAGACCCCTGCTCTCTTCCTGTTCAACAATTTATCTAAGCCCTTCTCCAACTGCTCCCTGAGGCAGGGTCTTCAAGGACCTGCCTGGTGCCCCTTAGCTTTGGTTGCTTGCTTGGTTCCTTCCATGTTCTCATCCAATGTTACTGCTTCAACCAACTCCTTAATTCAGCTAGCTCATTTAAGCTGAAGCTTGGACCAAAAGCTTAGCTAATAGCTTAAGCCTCCAAGGCCTTGTCATCTTCTGATCTCCACCTGCATGTCCCATGAACACCTCAAACTCATTGCGTCCCAAAGGAGACTCAATGATCTTTTCTTTCAAACCTATGCTCCCCCTGCCGTATATTCTCTCCACATCTCTCCATGTCACCACCATCTTCCCACTCACCCAGTGCAGAAATATTGGCACCATCTTTGCCCTCCATATACATTCTGACTCTGTAATTTTTATCTCTGCTGTAGCTCTGCCACCTCACCCTACTCCCATGATATCTTTTGCATTCCCTGCTTCCCTTCTTTAGCCTGGGAGATGATAGTGGACCTCTCTCGGGTTTCCCTGTGTCTACTATCTATCTTCCACTCCATTTCACACATGATTAATACACTAGTCTCCCTAAAATGCAGTTCTCATCAGAAATCCTCAGTAGCTCCCACTGTTTTGAGAATAAAGCCTGACCTCCTCAGCCGAGCCTCGAAGGTCCTCCCTGAACTGGTGCTGACTCTCCTGACCGCCACACACCCTTTGCTCCAGCCAAAGACATGAACTGTCTGACCTCTGGACACATCCCACGCTTCCTTCCTTACCTATCTCCATTCAAAATATGGGTTTCATAGTCTTTTAAAAGACCTCTCTTCTTTTCGTTAAAATATGAGTAACAAAATAAGAGATACTGACCAAAGAGAAGATTGCCAAATTCCACAAAGTGGAATCACCCACCTCCTATTTCCTGTACCAAACAGAAAGCACACTGCAGCTTATTCTTATCTGATAGGGTTACAAACAGAGCTTTGTTTGCTCATGAAATTCACCAGCTTGGAGTAGAACCATCACCTTTTGAGAACTCAAACATTTTCTTAGTGACTCACCTGTTGGGGAAAGCATCAACTTTCCTGCTCCGAATTTCTGTAACAGAAAAGGGACTCTGGTAGCAGATAAGATAGTAACAAAAGCTATCACTTCAAACCTGAAATCTTGTGACCAAGAGTTCCAAGAAGTCAAACTGTGCTAAAGATGTGATGCAGAAATTAAAAGGAAACTTTATCCTGTAGAAATCCCTGGAGGAACAGAGGGGAGAGAGACCTTAAGGTGCTTCAATGGGTGCTTATTTCTCCTGTATTTCAGTACCCAAGCCCTTGACTGTACCAGGAGATGGCATCAGAATGTTTCTAAGAATCCCCCCAACACACCTCATCAGTCCAGGCACACCAAAAGAAAATAGCCCTTTTGGAAAACGTAGGTGTGGCATCCTTTAATCCATTTGAAAAGACCCAAGTTGTATGTCTTTCAGGCTTCCTTGGTGGCTGAGACGGTAAAGAATCTGCCAGCAATGCGGGAGACCTGGGTTCAATCCCTGGGTTGGGAAGATCCCCTGGAGGATAGCGTGGCAACCCACTCCAGTATTCTTGCCTGGAGAATCCCCACAGACAGAGGAGCCTGGCGAGCTACAGTCCATGGGGTCACAAAGAGTGGGACACGACTGAGTGACTAAGCACAGTTATCTTTCTGTATATACAGTATCTGAAATTTTAGACTCTTCTTTTGGATTACATCTCCACTTAATGCTACTTCTGCCCCTGTGGCCTTTGGGATGTTCAAAAGCAAACTGAGGCTGCAGCTTCCGAGACTCAAAAGCCCTTTGAGCACTAAAAGCCCTCAAAAATTCAACTAAACACAAGTTTAGGGAACTTTTATGTTTTCTTGTCTAAGATATTATGGTTTATACAACCTAGGCTTGAATCCCTTGGTGGGAGCTACTAATTGTGTCACCTGGGAGAAGTATTTTACTGCCTTCAGCCTCAGCATATTCATCTATAAAATGGGATTATTAAGATTACTTTGCAGAATTGTTATAAGGATTAAAAATATTATTATTATAAAAATAAAAGCTCAAGACCTGGCATTGAAAAAGTTCTCATTATAGTAAAATTATTTTTAAAACTGTAAATTTGGGTGAAGAGGAAGACTAGCTGGTTCAAGTAAAATCAATTGTGTTTATAAGACACATGAGAAATTTTTCTTTAAAGACAAAAAAAAAATGTTATTAGATAGGCTACTGTGTGCCCTTTAGATCTGTTTCCATTTAATATTCTTATTTATTTAGTATTCTTTTGATCACTCCTTTTTAAAAGCAAAATAAAATGCAAGGAGCATTTCACTATTTCCTGTGCTAGATGTTCCCATCATAGACCTTGATTCCCAGAACAGAGCTTGATTTTCATCTAAGGGTCTCCCTCCTCGACTTTTAGCTCCTGTGGACTGGCTGAGGCTTCACCCCCAACTCCAGGACTGAAACAAGTGGCCCAGAGATAGCCAATCAAAATATCACATTCTCTAACCACAGTCATTGACTCAGAGCATGTGGCCTATGTCAATCCAATGAAAGGGTCACAAAAGAACTTGAGGAGCCCCTGGGAAGACACTGTCTTTCCTGCAGTAGACAGACGGAAGAGGGTGTGACGCTGAGGCTGCTGCAGCCCTTTTGTCACCACATGGCAGTTGGTCAGGAAGCCGGCACAAAGGAAGGCAGGCTGAGCAATGGAGAGAGCTCAAAGCCCAAAACAGTATGTAATTTGAGCACAGGAGAGGGGAAAGTCCAGACTGAAATGGCAGAAGGGGCAAAGCATGAAGGAATTAAAGGGTGAAAGAGGAGAGAGAGAAGAGGGGAACCTGAAGAGGGAAAGGGTGGGTAAGATAAGTTAATGGGGGGAAAGGACAGGAGCAGCTTCTCCAATTGATGAGGTCCACCTCTTCCTGTCCTCCACCTTCTTCTTCTTCTTCTTCTCCACCTTCTCTATGTTCTCTATCAAGGTCCTCCTCTATCACAGAAGTTCAGTTACTTGTGTAGGGGAGGATAAATATTTTCCCCCCACCCTTCTAGTTTCTTGCTGAAGAACCCCTGTAATAAGAAAGAGATTAATAAGAGGAAAACAAATTTAATTGCAAAAATATATATTAACAGTAGCCCCACAAAGATATGAGACTCAAAGACATGACCAAAAACATTGATAACTTTTAGACAAACAGTAAGGTCTCTCTAGTCAAGGCTATGGTTTTTCCAGTGGTCAGGTATGGATGTGAAAGTTGGACTGTGAAGAAAGCTGAGCACCGAAGAATTGATGCTTTTGAACTGTGGTGTTGGAGAAGACTCCTGAGAGTCCCTTGGACTGCAAGGAGATCCAACTAGTCCATCCTAAAGATCAGCCCTGGGTGTTCTTTGGAAGGACTGATGCTAAAGCTGAAACTCCAATACTTTGGCCACCTCATGCGAAGAGTTGACTCATTGGAAAAGACTCTGATGCTGAGAGGGATTGGGGGCAGGGGGAGAAGGGGACGACAGAGGATGAGATGACTGGATGGCATCACCGACTTGATGGACATGAATTTGGGTGAACTCCGGGAGTTGGTGATGGACAGGGAGGCCTGGCGTGCTACAATTCATGGGGTCGCAAAGAATCAGACACGACTGAGTGACTAAACTGAACTCATGTTCTAATTTATTCTACTAAAAACATGTATTATTTGTGGCATGAAAAAGAAAAAATAACCAGTGTCAAGGTTTCAACCAGGGTAGAGCTCAGCTACTGCTGATTTGTTACCAGGAGCTGTTCCTGAGAGCCAGGTAGGGGGCCTCCAGCCCATCCCCAGGCAGAGGCACCACCTGTGACCCTCCTCTGGGACTGACTTGGACTGCAGCTGCAAAGCTGAGCTTGGCCCCAGAAGCCTCCCCTCTGCTGAAAAGGGGCACATAGCACATGCAGACTTTAGTCACTGGGCCCATCATCACCCTCTCCTGTTTTCCTTCCAGGCAAACAGACTGCAGCCCAAGCACCAGGTGTGCTGGGAGTGAGCTCACCAGGAGCAGGGTGGTGACAGTGGAAGGCTGTCCTGAGTGCCTCCCTGGCCTCATTAGCACCTCACTCACTGCTGGGGACCAGAGTACTAAGATGAAAAAGCACCTTCATGGAGGTAATTATACCTGTGGGGGAAAGACAATTTTCTTTTTATTTTTTTTTGAAATATAAAATATAGTTGAAATATAGTTGATTTACAAAATTGTGCTAGTTTCAGGTACACCACATAGTGATCTAATATTTTTGCAGATTATACTCCATTATAGGTTATTACAAGATAATGGATATAATTGCTTGTTGCTTATCTATTTTATATATGGTACTTTGAATCTGTTAATCCTATATCCCTAATTTGTCCCTCCCCACTTCCTTCTCCCCTTTGGTAACCATTGTTTTTCTGTATCTGTGAGTCTGTTTTACATATACATTTGTTTGTATTATTTTGTTTAGATTCCACATATAGTGATATCATCCAGCATTTGTCCTTCTCTGACATTTCTCTAAGCATAATATTCTCTAGGTCCATCCACATTGCTGCAGATGGCAGCATTTCATTCTTTTTTATGGCTGAGTGAGTGATATTCCACACATACACATATACCACATCTTCTTAATCTGGTAGTCTGTTGATTGGGCACTTGGGCTGCTTCCGGGTCCTGGCTATTGCAAATAGTGCTTCTATAAACACTGGGGGTATGTATCTTTTCAAATTAGTGTTTTTGTTTTTTTCTGGCTATATACCCAAGAGTAGAATTGCTGGGTCTTATGGTAGTTCTATTTTTAGTTTTTTAAGGAACTTCCATACTTAGTTTCCATAGTGGCTGCAATTCGCTTTTGTCCACATTCTCTCCAGCATTTGTTATTTGCGGATTTTTTGATGATAGCCACAGGACTAGAAAAGGTCAGTTTTCATTCCAATCCCAAAGAAAGGCAGTGCCAAAGAATGCTCAAACTACCGCTCAATTGCACTCATCTCACACGCTAGTAAAGTAATACTCAAAATTCTCCAAGCCAGGCTTCAGCAATACGTGAACTGTGAACTTCCTGATGTTCAAGCTGGTTTTAAAAAGGCAGAGGAACCAGAGATCAAATTGCCAACATCCGCTGGATCATGGAAAAAGCAAGAGAGTTCCAGAAAAACATCTATTTCTGCTTTATTGACTATGCCAAAGCCTTTGACTGTGGATCACAATAAACTGTGGAAAATTCTGAAAGAGATGGGAATACCGGATCACCTGACCTGCCTCTTGAGAAATCTGTATGCAGGTCAGGAAGCAACAGTTAGAACTGGACATGGAACAACAGACTGGTTCCAAATAGGAAAAGGAGTTCGTCAAGGCTGTATATTGTCACCCTGCTTATTTAACTTACATGCAGAGTACCTCATGAGAAACGCTGGACTGGAAAACACAAGCTGGAATCAAGATTGCCGGGAGAAATATCAATAACCTCAGATATGCAGATGACACCACCCTTATGGCAGAAAGTGAAGAGGAACTCAAAAGCCTCTTGATGAAAGTGAAAGTGGAGAGTGGAAAAGTTGGCTTAAAACTCAACATTCAGAAAACGAAGATCATGGCATCTGGTCCCATCACTTCATGGGAAATAGATGGGGAAACAGTGGAAACAGCGTCAGACTTTATTTTGGGGGGCTCTAAAATCACTGCAGATGGTGAATGCAGTCATGAAATTAAAAGACGCTTACTCCTTGGAAGGAAAGTTATGACCAACCTAGACAGCATATTCAAAAGCAGAGACATTACTTTGCCAACAAAGGTCCGTCTAGTCAAGGCTATGGTTTTTCCAGTGGTCATGTATGGATGTGAGAGTTGGACTGTGAAGAAGGCTGAGCGCCGAAGAATTGATGCTTTTGAACTGTGGTGTTGGAGAAGACTCTTGAGAGTCCCTTGGACTGCAAGGAGATCCAACCAGTCCATTCTGAAGGAGATCAGCCCTGGGATTTCTTTGGAAGGAATGATGCTAAAGCTGAAACTCCATTACTTTGGCCACCTCATGTGAAAAGTTGACTCATTGGAAAAGACTCTGATGCTGAGAGGGATTGGGGGCAGGAGGAGAAGGGGATGACAGAGGATGAGATGGCTGGATGGCATCACTAACTCGATGGACATGAGTTTGAGTGAACTCTGGGAGTTGGTGATGGACAGGGAAGCCTGGCGTGCTGCAATTCATGGGGTCGCAAAGAGTCGGACACGACTGAGCGACTGAACTGAACTGAACTGATGATAGCCATTCTGATGGGTGTGAATTGATACCTCATTGTGGTTTTGATTTACAGTTCTCTATATACAGTGATATTGAACATTTTTTCACGTTCCTGTTAGCCATCTCTTTGTCTTTGGGAAAATGTCTATTTAGGTTTTCTGCTCATTTTTTGACTGGGTTGTTTTGCCTGTTTTTTAAATATTGAGTTGTATGGGCTATTTGTATATTTTTTGTATTAACCCATTGTCAGTCACATCATTTGGAAATATTTCCTTCCATTCTGTAGGTTGTCATTTTGTTTTTTTTGATGGTTTCCTTTGCTATGCAAAAGCTTTTAAGTTTGATTAGGTCTGTCTCTCTCTCTTAGGTCTGTCTCTCTCTCTCTCTCTTTTTTTTTCTTTTACCTCTTTGCCTTAGGAGACTGATCCAAGAAAATATTGCTATGATTTATGTCGAACTGAAGGACTTTCTCTAACATTTCTTATCGTACAGGTCTACTGGGGATCAATTATTTCAGTTTTTGTCTTAAAAAGTCTTTCTTTTGCATTCATTTTTTTGAAAGATACTTTTGCTGGGTATAGAATTATAGGTTGACAATATTTTTCTTTCTGTACTTCCAAGATTATTGTTCTTCCTGTCTTGTTACTTGCTTTGTTTCTGACAAGAATTCTCATATCATCCTTATCTTTGTTCCTCTTTTTATGTCATAAAAATTTCCTCCATTTTTAGATTCTCTTTTTATCACTGGTTTTGAGAGATTTGAGTATGATGCGCCTTGGTTTAATTTTTTTCAAATTTCCCTTGTTTGAATTTTACCTTGTTCAATATTTTTTAAATATTCATTTTATTTTATTTTTGGCTATGCTGGGTTTTTGTTGCTTTGTGTGGGCTTTTCTCCTGTTACAGCAAGCAGGGGCTGCTCTCCAGTTGCAGTGCAAGGCTTTTGTAGTGGCGTCTCTTGTGGTGGGGCATAGGTTCTAGGCACACGTGCTTCAGTAGTTCAGCACACAGGCTCAGTAGTTGTGGTGGGCAAGTGGAATCTTCCCAGACCAGATATTGAACCCATGTTTCCTGCATTGACAGGTGGATTCTTATCCACTATGCCACCTGGGAAATCCAGTATTTTAAAATATTCTTGAGTGTTGTTCTGGCACATCATAAGTTACTTGGAAATAGTTTGATCCTTTCAAGTCTTTCTTTTAAGCTTAAAAGGACCAGAACAGGTTTAGTCTAAGGCCCCACAACTGAGGCAATACCCTTCTAAGTACTTTACTCAGTGCCCCACTAATTATAAGATTTTCAACCCTGGTTGGTGGGAAAGGGCTGCATTCCCTGTCCTTTGTGATCTCTAGGGATTGTTCCCTCTAATCCTTTTGGATAATTCTTTCCCTGGCCTCATGTAGTTCCCTTATATGCATCCACTGATCAGTATACATCTGAAGACTCAAAGGAGTTCTGTAGAACTCCAGCATTCTCTGTGTAGCTGTCTTCTCCAGTATTCCACTCTGTGAATTCTAACTTCACTAGTCTCCTTGGGATCCCAACAGCATCTTCCCTATTAAGGAATACTTCTGGGTTCCACCAATATTCCCTTTCCGAATGCTATGGCCTGAAATTCTCTCCAGGCAGTAAGCTAGGGGTAATCCTCATTGCCCCTGCTCCCTCACAAATCACTGTCGTGTACTGCCTGCTGTCCAATGTCTGAAATCATTTCATTCAAACAGTTGGTCGGGTTTTTCACTTGATTCCAAACCTAGATTTTAGTGTGCATTTTCTGGAATTCCTGGAATCGTGGATGTTAGCTCTTAGGTGGGCTTTTTAGAAGTCATCTAAGTCCATACCTCCCATTTACCAGGGAAGAAACTGAGGTGGGAGAAGGGAGCTGCCCAAGTTTGTGGCAGACTCTGAACTGGGCCAGGTCTCCTGACTTCTGATGGAAGTTGTTTTCAAAGAAGTAAGCTCGTGGGAGAAAAGGAAAAAAACTAACTTCAAATAAAGACTCCTTTGTGTCAAAGAGAAAGTCAAGTTGCTCTCAGCGTCTCACTATCTTCCTCATTTCAACATTTGCTGTTTTTTGTGCCTTCAGTGTTGGCCCCTTACCTCGGTTTCTACGTTGATAATGTAGAGACTTCAATTCCCTCCAGATGTTCTCTATCGAGTCAGTCTCCTAGAATAATTGAAGGATATTATCATGGAATCTCAGAACCAGGAAGAGGAAGAGGCAGAGAGCTCATACCCCAAACACTTCCCAAGGGAGCCTGAAGATCATCTGAGCCAAAATACCATCTTGTAAACAAGGAAACGGGAACAGACAGCTTCACTGGATGACCCAGACAGGGCTAAGGTCTTGATTTTGCACTCAAGATGCCCACCTCTGAAAAATGATGTGCTTAAGTGTAAAATAGTCAGCTCTTAATGATGTTGAATTTTAATATGCATTCAGCTCACTACATCATTTACCCACAAGAACTACTCCAAACCCTGCTGGAATTTTCTATCATAAACTTTTCCAAGTCTTTTTGTCCATGTTTTCAGAGCACTTGTAGTAATCTGTTTTACTTATTCATCCATGCAGTAGAGCAAAATTCCCAACAGGGACCTGAGTCCACACTATGAGAGGAAGTTTTTGGAAAGGCAGACAAGTGTCAGAGAGAAAGAGGAGGAAGAAGGAAGGAAACAATGAAAGCAATAGCCCATTTTTCAGGTCACTTAAAAAGGCTCCATTTGGACACTGAGCAGATTAGTCGCTGTTTTTCTTTGCTTTTAGTATTTTTAAAGGAAATGCCCCCTCCCCATTTACTTGAACACAATACTAAGCACACACTTCTCCGCACGTAAATAGTCAGGCCGTTCCAGGTTTTGATACACGAGGCAACCTTGGCTTTGCCTTGTTGATTAGTCGTCACAATGGGACCTTTCACTGCAGGACCACATGGTTCCGGGCAACGTGACCTGAGATCTGGCAAAGGCTCCAGGCAGCACAAAGGAACGGAACTTCTCTTTGTGCTGTGAGTGCAGCATCGGTGTTTGGAGTTACTTACAATTGCTCCTTGGTTCAAAGCTCGAGCAACGATCTGAGCCACTCAGCTGTAGTTTTTCACCTCTCTCCTAGCAGTTCCTCAGTGGCCAGAGCTAAGCCAGGCCCCTGGGCAAAGGAGGAGATGGGGCCAGAGCAAAGTCCTGGGGAAACATACAATATGTGCCTATAAAGATATGTTACAGTGGTCAATAAACCATCCCTCTATACCATACCTTGGTAATTATTTTAACTTCTTTTGTAAACTCGTAAATTTTCAGAAATTGTTGAATTAAGCAGAGTCTGAAAGTGGAACATTTTCTGCATAAATAAAACCATGGGAAAATTAAACTGTTTCCTCCAAAAGAACTTCATGGCAAAGTATACCTTGTATCCAACTAAAGGAAGAACTATTTCAACTACTGTCTTTAAGGCAGATTCACTGGATGTTATTTAATACTCCCACACTGCCTGTACAGCCTGAGGTGGTGCCTCTCAAGACTTTTTATCCAGCCCATGTGAAAAGGCTTCAGTTTGGGCAGGAAGGAGGGAACAGGGTACAGAGGGGCTGGGGTGCTTTCTCCATTGATTGGTCTTTGCCTCTTCATGAGGAGAGTAGAATGCTCCCCAGACCTTTTAAGGCGGCACCCCCAGAACATGGGAAGGTCCCGATGTGCTTCCCAAACCATAAACAATTTCTTACGTTCTGCACAGTTTGGGGCGGTGGGGGGGCGGGGGGGTGCTAGTTAAAAATGGTATTCATCATATGGAGTCTAATGAACTATGTGTACTCTGGACACACTGTTATTCTCCATTATCAATTTTGCCAAGGACCAGCTTCCAAGAAAATCTAGAAGGCTATGAGAATATAAATGATAAGATAAACAGTATTTATCAAATCCTTACTTTATTCTCAGCTCTTTACATGTGCAATAGCTCATTTAATGCTGAAAACAATGCCATGAGGAGGGGACCAGCATATCCCCTATCTTACAGAGGAGGAAATGGGCTCAGAGAGGTTAAGGAAGTTGCCCAAGATCACAAGACCAAGAGCCAAGATTCAAACCCAGGCAACGCAGACCCACAGACCATGCACTTATGCACCAGCTATTGTGGGTATAGTCAGGGAACAGGAGCAGGAGACAGAAAAAGAAGAGGCATGGGGGATGGGGTTGTACTGAAGGTGAGGCTTGGATCATATTCCCTGTGAATCTCCCAAAGCCAGAAGGGAGAATTCCACTCCACTTCTACAGACTGAAAAATTGCAGAGAAAATTAAAAGACAAAAACCCGCTCAGAAGGAGGGGAGAGAAGAATGTTGATGGCAGCGTATCAGTGAAATAGATGCTGTGGTTTATGCTCTTTGTCTTTTCTCTCTGGCTCCCCTAGCAACAGTGAAGTAATATCAGTGTTAATGCAAGTAACGTGCTGACTTAACTGTTCCTCCAGGCAGCATCACTGCTAAACAGAAACGCATGCTGATTTCTGCTCCGTTAAGCAAGGGAAACATCATCAGAGTCTGCCCAGCAGAAAAAAGACAAAAAGCAGACAGAAAGATGTTTAAATTTCAAGGTTATGTAAGAAGAGAGAAGAAAGAACAGGTCATAAATTTTTTTTTTTTTTTAGTACTAAGCTCCTGACAAATCCTAACACTCAGCAACACAGAGAGCAAAGGAAGTAAAGGTGGGGCACTGAGCCTGTTTTGCCACAGCATATTGCTGCTGCCACATTTTTCTAGAGTGTCTGAAAATATCAGGCTTTAAAATACATATGCATTATTTTTTGAGACGTGTGTGTCTATAGCCTCAGGGTTAAGAAACAAACAACTCTGTTTCCATGAGCTCATACTATAGTCGGTGTAAATTGTTTCCCCTCCTTATGTATAATGTTTCTAATTAGGACTATTATGGAAGATGAGCTTTGTGGGCTGTTGAATTGGCTCTTTGTGCTAATTGCAAACAGAGGGCTCTGTACCGGCCTGTGCTCACTGACCTGCTTCTTAGAGACCTCACTAGATGGGAAGGGTGACCCCCGACCCTGCTCCGGATGTCCCGTATTGAGAAACACCCGAGGGGGTGCGCTTTCACCCCCTCACCACACCTGTCATTAAAACAAGACGTTTTCCAAGGTACATGAATAGACAATGACGGGTTTCTAGTCTGCCGTTTTACTCCAGTAACACCTGTATGCTGTGATGTGATTTCTTTTGTGTTATGACTCCTACTCATTTTGTGCAAAACATAGGATTAAGTAGTTCAAAATGAAGTCACAGTGGCCAACGTGAGCTTGAATGTTAGTTGTTTTGAAATGTCTGCTGTAGGACTGCGAGCATCTTAGAGTGATAAACTAAGAGCATTGCTTTAGATAAAGAATTTATTTGGTAGCATTTGCAGAAAGATTTCACTGGACAGAAGGATAGTGTCAAGACCCTAGGGTGTAACTTTTACACCGCTGGCAGACTCCTTAAACAGAGACCACTGCGCCTGTAGATTCAAAGCCTCTTCACTGGAGCACCCGATTCCACAACGCTGAGAGGCTTGTGGGGCAAGCTCCCCGAGGCTCTGTCGGAGCCGAGGGTGACTTCTTCCTGCTCCCGTTTATCATGGACCTACTCCCGGGCAGGGGACCACTGCTTCTGCTGAGATGCCTCCTTCCAGGACTTCTCCTTGGAATGACTGTTACCCTCTTCTCTGTTTTCCTTCCTTTGAAAACAAACTTGTGTTATGGGCTAATTGTGTACAAGAAGCCGAGTGACTTGTGAATGGAATGTTGGCTATGTTTCTTATATCTCCAGTCCTGGGATTCTTAGCTGGCCTTACTGCTGAGCACTTCAACAAACACTTTAATTATAGGAGTCCAACCTGAGTTCACTTCTCTAAGAGGGAACTATATGCCTAAAAGGAGTAAGGTGAACAGTAAACACAGCCTCTCACTCTGCATTGAGAACTATGGGAATGTCCTACTTTGCTGTCTGTGGAGTGAGTGAGCCAGGCTTCCACTCCCTGCAGCGCTGAGGCCTTGGAGAGAGGCTCTGACACAGAGGGTATGGCTGTCCCTGCTCCCTGCATCTCTGTGCAGGTCAGAGACACTGGAGAAATCAGTCCTCAGCCACCTGAGGAACAGGCTGTGAGCAAGTGATTTCCTTCCATCGGTCAACCTCCCTTATCCTTTTAAGGACCACCTCAGTGACGCTAGGCCCTGTGCCCTTCCTGGGTCTGGCTGTGGTGGGAAAGGCAGAAACACAGTGTTGACTTGGCTCAGAGACCTCCACAACCTTGCTCTCGGAAGACCAAGTAAAGATCCTTTGTTGATCTAAAAAAAAATGTTCAAAATTTTCCGTTGTGAAACCTGGAGACACCACGGTACCCAGGAGGTGTCAGGGTTTCACAGAGGGCAGAGGCTGGTCCTGAAAACCTTCCCCAGGGGATTCTGATCAACTCAGATGGGGTGAAGGTAGCGGTCTTAGGCCGGCTTCCCATGTCCCAGGCCACTTGTATCACTGCCTTGTCCAGGCTGCAGAGTCAGAAGAGCCCAGCCCACAGAGCAAAAGCCGCACTGGAAGGAGCTCAAGATGGGGCCTGCAAGCCTGCCACTGCCAGAAAAAAAAGCCCTGTTATGGAGGCCCCAAGGCAAACCTCAGACAACAGGCAGATCCCTCTGCCCACTTGTCCATTGGCAGCTCCCTGGGGACTGGAAATGGAACAGGGCAGTAGGGCCCCGGAGCCAGCAGGACGTGGGGTTGTGGATAGTCTGGCTGCAAACCAGGCCGAGGAGGCAGTAGTGGGTTGCTGCTCTGCACCACAGAGGCCCTCGTGCCTTATGCCTGGTGGTTTCCCAAGGCCCATCTGGACGCCCTACCCGTGACCTAGTTTTCTACCTAAGCTGAAATGTGAGAAACAAGTATAGCATAGAGATTTCACTAAACAAACCTGCTCGGTTTTAAAGAACTGCCATTTTTCTGGTACCATGTCCTTCCTATATTTTTGGTAGAAGAAAGATACTTTGTTTTAAGAAACAGATTGGGGGCTTCCCTGGTGGTCCAGTGGTTAAGAATCTGCCTTGCAATGCAAGGGACACAGGTTTGATCCCTGGTCCGGGAAGATCCCACATGCCACGGAGCAGTTAAGCCTGTGTGCCATAACTACTGAAGCCCGAGCGTGCTAGAGCCTGTGCTCTGCAACAAGAGAAGCCACTGCAGTGAGAAGCCTGTGCACCACTGCTGGAGAGCAGCTCCCGCTTTCTGCAACTAGAGAAAGCCTGTTCGCAGCATCAAAGACCCAGTGTAGCCAATAAATAAATTCTATTTTTAAAAGACAGATTGGATAATACACTAGAGTATAACATTCTTGGTTTTGCTTTTTCATATTCCTATTTATCAAAATAAAATATGACAATACTATGTTTTTTCCTCCACTTGTGTGTGTGTGTGTGTGTGTGTGTGTGTGTGTGTAGTAGATTAAAGACGGTCACAAATTCTTTGGCACTTCTCCCACTAAGAGGTGTATCTAATTTGCTTCCCTTGGGATGTTGGAGGGTCTTGGTGACTTGCTCGGCTAAAAATGTATATAAAGTAATAAACTTACTTTATTAAAAATGCAGTCAATGTGACATTCAAGAACTTCTGAAGCAAAGTCATAGGAAGCCTTGCAGCTTCTTCCTGAGCCTCTTGGTACCCAACTGCCATGCTGTTAGGAACCCCAAGCAGCCATAAGAAAAGGCCCAGGGAGAGAGGAATCAACGCCTCAGCCAATAACACTGGTGAACTCATAGCTGATAGCCAGCACCAACTTGCCCGGAATTGAGTGAACCCTTTTGGAAGTGGACCCCACGGCTCCAGTGGAACTGCTACAGCTGATACCACATGGAGCGAAGATGAGTCCCCAGCAAGCCCTGCCCAAATTACAGGTTTGTGAGGGAAATAAATGATTTTTGTTGTTTTAAGCCACTGAGTTTGAGAATGAGTTCATTACACAGAAACGGATGACCAGAACAGCTTGCTTGTTTAAATGGTTTGTGAAATTTGACAGTCAGAGACTCACATTGTTTATCTAACATCTGTATTAGGCAAAATAATACCTGCCCCCAAAGGTATCCAAGTCAGACTCTTTGCAACCCCATGGACTGTAGCTCATCAGGCTCCTCTGTCCATGGGATTCTCCAGGCAAGAATACTGAAGTGGGTTTCCATTTCCTTCTTTAGGGCATCTTCTCAACCTGGGGATCGAACCCAAGTTTCCTGTGTCTTCTGCACTGACAGGTGGATTCTTTACGCCTGGCCACCTGGGAAGCCCTCAGGTAACTGGGCCTGGCGCCTTTGCTTTTTTGATTAGGGATGTCCTATGTTTGGTGCTTCTGGCACTTTTATGTGCCCCGAATGAGAGCTGCAAGTTGGTAATTATTTGTATGAAGTCAGCCATGTTGCATCATAGAATTCTTGGGTATTTGTTATTTAGCCTAGAACCCCCAAGGACCCAAAGCTGTTCTTTGACAAGAATATAGAAGCAGTTTTCAGATCTGGTGGAGAGCTGGCTTCCAAGTGTGGGCAGAAATCCTGTAGGAAACTTCCCTTCCTCCTCCGTGGGACCCAGAACTCTCGGTAGTTGGCTCTTTGAAACACCTCTGTATCAGTCGCTTGCATTCTAGTTTGACTACCAGCCCAACTTGTCGTTTCCTAGTTACAGCACTTTGGACCTTCTGTCTAGTGTGAGTGGTTGCTTTTTGTTAAGAGAATTTGGGACACAGGTAGAGAGGGATCCCACACATCACAGGCCCAGGGGTAGAATCCTGCTGCTCACCAGCACCAGCTCAGTGGGTATGCTTCAAATGTCCCAAGATTTATTCTCCAAACAAGTCCACTCTGGTCCAGACTCAGGGAGAAGAAATGGTGTCATAGAGCTGTGAGCCAGAGCTTCGGGGGGAAAAAGGAGATCAGTAAGGAGAGAAATTTTTCTGTTTATCAACTGGCATTTCCTTCTGCAAACTGCAGGACAAGATATAAGTGACATAAAATTACTTTTTACATCTCTAGCAGCGCTTTCAGAGGTAGGCCAGTTCCAGTCTCTCATCAGCAGAGACTGCCGCTCTCAAATGCACAATAACCTTTTTCAGTATTTGGTGCTGGAGCAACTTTTTACTTATAAAAATGTTCAAGGTCTCTGCTAAGAACAGGGAATGCATTAGTACTCAGGAAATTCTCTTCTCTGCACATGCCAGGCCATTTAAAAAAATTGCCTCTTTGATGACTTCATCATCACATTTCCTCCAAAGAAGAGCTAAATACCACCAAATTACAAAACTTGATTCTTGTTTACATGCAAAGGCATTTCCATGCAGGGAACGGCTAGGGGTGTTGAGAGGCCCCTGGTTTTCACTGAGAACTCTCCTTAACTCCTTCTTGGCTGTTTGTGGGAAGAAGGAGGGGGCGTCATACAGTAAATATCTCTCTACTATTTACTATTTTTTTGTTGTTTCATAATTTTATTTCATCTTTTACTTCGTAGAGAGTGAGAAATGTTTATACTTTACGACTCTTTCACCCAAATCTGTGTTTCTTCCCCTCCCTATCTACACAGGAAATACCGGAGGAACATTCTTTGTATTTTCTTTAAAATAAGAATATCTTAATTCTTGTTGAAGAATTAAGCTATGTTCATTATTGAAATTTAAGAGGAAAATAAACTACCCATCATTCCAGGATCCAGACACAACTATTCTTCATAATGTAGATTACTTAGATAAAATCCACTAGGTTGTGATGTATACTGTTGGATTTGATTTGCTAATATTTTGTTAAGGATCATTGCACATATGTTCATGTGGAATTGGGGTCTGTAGTTTGATTTTTTGAAATATCTTTTTCTAGCTTTTTTACCTGCCCTCTCATGTCGGTCTCCAACAAGGGTCCTTCTGCCCTGTGTCCTTCATGCCACTAGAACAAAATTGAATTTGGTTCAGAAGCAAAGGAAAGTTATTCTTTAATCAAAGAAGTTGTTGTTGTTCAGTTGCTATGTTGTGTTCAACTGTTTGTGACCCCATGGACTGCAATATGACAGGCTTCCCTGTCCTTTACTATCCCTCAGAGTTTGCTCAGATTCATGTCCATTGAGTCAGTGATGCTATCTAACCATTTCATCTTCTGCCGCCCTCTTCTCTTTTTGCCTTCAATCTTTCCCAGCTTCAGGGTCTTTTCCAGTGAGTCAGCTCTTTCCATCACGTGGCCAAAATACTGGAGCTTTAGCTTCAGCATCAGTCCTTCCATTGAATATTCAGGGTTGATTTTTGTTAGGATTGACTAGTTTGATCCCCTTGTAGTCCAAGGGACTCTCAAGAATCTTCTCCCACACCACAAATTCAAAAGCATAAATTCTTGGGTGCTCAATCTTCCTTTTGGTCCAGTTCTCACACCTTTTTGGTCCAGCATCTCACTACTGGCAAAACCATAGCTTTGACTCTACAGACATTTGTCGGCAAAGTGATGTCATTGCTTTTCAATACGCTGTCTAGGTTTATCATAGCTTTCCTTCCAAGGAACAAGTGTATTTTAATTTCATGGCTGCAGTCACCATCCTCAGTGATTTTAGAGCCCAAGAAAATAAAAACTGTCACTGCTTCCACTTTTTCCCCTTCTATTTGCCATGAAGTGATGGGACCGGATGCCATGATCTTAGTTTTATGAATGTTGAGTTTTAAACCAGCTTTTTCATTCTCCTCTTTCACCTTCATCAAGAGGCTCTTTAGTTCCTCTTCACTTTCTGCCATAAGGGTGGTGTCATCTGCATATCTGAGGTTATTGATATTTCTACTAGCAATCTTGACTCCAGTTTGTGCTTCATGTAGCCCAGCGTTTCTCATGATGTACTCTGCATAGAAGTTAAATAAGCAGGGTGACAATATACAGCCTTGACATACTCCTTTCCCAATTTTGAACCAGTCCGTGTTCCATGTCTGGTTCTAACTGTTGCTTCTTGAACTACATACAGATTTCTTAGGAGACAGCTAAGGTGGTCTGGTATTCCCACTTCTTTAAGATTTTTCCACACACACCAAGAATTTTCCATAGTTTGTTGTGATCCATACAGTCAAAGGCTTTAGCGTAGATATTTAAGCAGAAGTAGATGTTTTTCTGGAATTTCTCTGCTTTCTCTATGATCCAATGAATGTTGGCAATTTGACCTCTGCTTCAGCACAAGCTTGCACTCAAGAGCACAGGCTCTCCCTCATAGACTGTGGGCCAGTCTACTTAATAGGCTTCTCCTTAACTGGGGAGGGGGCAGTCTTAGAGCCTGTGCAGCTTGCGCTCTAGATTGCAGTGCACAGATGAAGTGTCTCTGCACACAGCCTGCGGAGCTAAGCTGTCCGCTGCAGGTGTCTCACACTAGGAACCCTGGTCTGAAGTTCTGGGTGGAAGGCCTCTTTGCACGGTGCACCCTGTGAGCAAGTGAAACCAGAAGAAATAAAAAGGAAAAGAAAAAAAAAGTTAGATTTTATTACCCAGATTCTATTTTTATTTCCTGGTAATTGTTAATTAGCTTTGCTGGTTAGAATTTTGATATCAGGGTTTATTGTTATTCAGTGCCTAAGTCTTCTCCAATTCTTTGCGACCCCATGGACTGCAGCATGCCAGGCTTCCCTGTCCTTCACTGTCTCTGGGAATTTGCTTAAATTCATGTCCACTGAGTTGGTGATGCCATCCAACCATCTTATCATCAGGGTAATGCTGCCCTAATAAATTGAGTTTGGGATGTGTTTTCTTCTCTATTCTGGAAAAGATTGTGTCGACCTGGTATTATTTCTTCCTTAAATGTAAATAGAATTTACCAGTGAAATTGTTTGTTTGTTTATGCAACTTAAAACTCCTTTATTAACTCCCAGTTCTGTTTGAGAAACATCTGGGCGTGATGTGACTGGGTTTTGTGCTCTGGTTCTTATGAGGCCGATAACTATTAGGTATCTTCCTCGGATCCTGAGGTTCTCTTCTGAGCTGAATTGATGAGTCAGAACTCAATTCCTTGCAGCTGTAGGACTGAGCACCCTGTGTCCTTGATGGCTATCAGCTGGAGGCCGCTTTCCATACTCCTGGTCACATGACCCTCTCAGTCTTTGAAACCTGCAGTGGAGAATCTTTCTGTAGTAGTCTGCTAGGGCTGCCACAATAAAACACCACAGAACGGGTTGCTTAAAACAAGGAAATTTTATTTTCTTGCAGTTCTGAAGTCTACACATCCAAAATCAAGGTGCTTTCTGGGTTGGTTTCTGGTGAGAACCTCTCTCCCTGGTGTGTAGATGTCTGCTTTATTGCTGTGGCCTGACATGGCCTTTTTTCTGTGAGCGTGCAGAGAGGGACATTGGTGTTTCTTCCTCTTATAAGGACACTAACTATGTTATATTAAGGCCCCACACTTGTGATCTCATTTAACCTTTATTACCTTATTATGGACAGGGAGGCCTGGCGTGCTGTGATTCATGGAGTCGCAAAGAGTCAGACACGACTGAGCGACTGAACTGACTGAACTGATTGACCTTATTATAAGCCTCGTCTCCAAATGCAGTCATATTGGGGTTAGGGTTTCAGCATAGAAAATTTGGGACAGACACAGTTCAGTCTGTACTGTTTCCTCGTGTGAAATTCCTCTTCATGCTTACAAATTTGCTCGCCGGGGAAAGGCTACCATCTTTTAAGGACCCATATGTTTCTATCAGACCCACTGAGAATATCTCCCTGTCTTAGAGTTAATTGTTGAGGTCTTAATTACATCTGGAAAGCCTCCTCAGAGCAGTACCTAGACGGGGTTGTTTTGTTTTTGTTTTTTAGTTGAAATATAGTTGATATATTTGGCAAAACTAATACAATTATGTAAAGTTTAAAAATAAAATAAAATTTAAAAAAATATATTATTGTGTAAGTTATAGGTATACAATATGGTGATTCACAATTTTTAAAGGTTCAGTTCAGTTCAGTCACTCAGTCGTGTCCGACTCTTTGAGACCCCATGAATTGCAGCATGCCAGGCATCCCTGTCCATCACCATCTCCCGGAGTTCATTCAAACTCACATCCATCAAGTCAGTGATGCCATCCAGCCGTCTCATCCTCTGTCGTCCCCTTCTCCTCCTGCCCCCAATCCCTCCCAGCATCAGGGTCTTTTCAAATGAGTCAACTCTGCATCAGGTAGCCAAAGTATTGCAGTTTCAGCCTCAACATCAGTTCCTCCAATGAACACCCAGGACTAATCTTTAAGATGGACTGGTTGGATCTCCTTGCAGTCCAAGGGACTCTCAAGAGTCTTCTCCAACACCACAGTTCAAAAGCATCAATTCTTCAGCGCTCAGCTTTCTTCACAGTCCCTCTCTCGCATCCATACACAACTACATAGCCTTGACTAGATGGACTTTTGTTGGCAAAGCAATGTCTCTGCTTTTGAATATGCTATCTAGGTTGGTCATAACTTTCCTTCCAAGAAGTAAGCGTCTTTTAATTTCATGGCTGCAGTCACCATCTGCAGTGATTTTGGAGCCCAGAAAAATAAAGTCTGACACTGTTTCCACTGTTTCCCTATCTATTTCCCATGAAGTGATGGGACCAGATGCCATGATCTTCGTTTTCTGAATGTTGAGCTTTAAGCCAACTTTTTCACTCTCCACTTTCACTTTCATCAAGAGGCTTTTGAGTTCCTCTTCACTTTCTGCCATAAGGGTGGTGTCATTTGCATATCTGAGGTTATTGCTATTTCTCCCGGCAATCTTGATTCCAGCTTGTGCTTCTTCCAGCCCAGCATTTCTCATGATGTACTCTGCATATAAGTTAAATAAGCAGGGTGACAGTATACAGCCTTGACATACTCCTTTTCCTATTTGGAACCAGTCTGTTGTTCCATGTCCAGTTCTAACTGTTGCTTGCTGACTCCATTTATAGTTATACTAGTGAAATAATTTAGACCTAGAGTTTACTGAAAGTTTTAAACTACAACTTGTTATAGCTTTATACAGAATTTCTATTTCTGCCTGAGTTAGTTTTGGTAATTTGTGTCTTTTATGATATTCCCTTAAAATTTTTTCATTTTTATCAGATTGGGAGTGATGTCCGCTCTTTTCATTGTTGATTTTGATAATTTCTGTCTTCTCACTTTCTTTTTCTTAATCACTCTAGCTAAAGGTTTATCTTTTTTTTTTTTTTAGTCTTCAAATTACCTATTTTTGGTTTAATTGAACTGATTGTCTGTGTTGGGTTTTTTGCTTGTTTTACTGATTTCTACACTAATCTTTGTTATTTCCTTTATTCTGCTTAAGGTTTAATTTGTTCTTTTCTAATTTTGTAATATGAATATTGATGTAGTTGACTTGCAATATTTCTTTTTTAATATAGCTTCAGTGTTACGAGTTCCCTCAACCACTGATCTAGCTGTGTTTTATTTTAAATTCATGTTTTAAAATTTCCTTTATGATTTCTTTTTTTTTTGTCCACAGGTTATTTAGATGTGCATTGTTTAAACTTCCAAATACTTGGAGATTTTCCAAGTTTCTTCCTGTTGTGATCTCTAACACCATTTCAGTCATTTAAAATTTATTTAGATTTACTTTTCAGTCTAGCATACGACCTATCCTGGAGAATGTTTCATATGCATTTTAAAAGAATGTGTGTTCTGCTCAGTTTAAGTCTTCTCTAGTGTTATTCATTTTGTATCCAGTTATTCTGTTAATTATCAAAAGTTGGATATTGGAATCCCTGCTAAGTCGTTTCAGTCATGTCCGACTCTGTGTGACCCCATGGACTGCAGCCCCCCAGGCTCCTCCATCCATGGGATTCTCCAGACAAGAGTACTGGAGTGGGGTGCCATCGCCTTCTAATTATAGAATTGTCTATTTTTTCTTTCAGTTCTGTCCATTTTTCCTTCATATATTTGGGGACTCTGTTGTTAGGTATATATACACACTTATTGTATCTTCTGGATGTATTGATACTTTTATCATTATGAAATACCTCTTTGTCTCCAGTATATTTCTTGTTTGCAAGTCCATATGTCTGACATTAATATAGATGTTTCAGCTCTCCTATGGTTACTGCTTACATGGTAAATATTTTTCAATTTTTTTTTACTGTCCTTCTATTTTTTAATCTTTGAACTGTGTTTTATAGCCAATGTGAAAATTTCTGCCTTTTCATTGAATGATTAATAATATAATATAATCATTGATAGAATTGGATTATGTCTTTCATTTTGCTATTTAATTCCTATATATTGCAGGAGTTTTTATTGTTCTGTTTTCCTTTTACTGTCTTGAGTGTTACACAAATATTTTAAGTGTAACATCTTTATTTCTGATTTTTAAACTATTTTTAAAATATATTTTTTAAATAATTGCTCTAGGGATTAAAATATACCTCTTACTTGTCACAATCTAGTTCGTGTTAATACTGACTTAATTCCAGTAAAATACAGCAACCTTGCTCTAACATAACTCCATTTCAACCCTTCCTTTATGCTACTGTTATTTATATATTATACATATATGTATAATAAGCTTAAAACTTGTGTTATAATTATAGCTTTACAAAACATTATATGACTTTTACAGAAATTAAGAAATATATTTGTAAGTACTTTACATTTACTGATATATTTTCCATTTCCTGTGTTGTTGTTCTTTGGATTCAAGTTGCCATCTGGTGCCACTGCCTCTCAGTCTGAGGAACTTCCTTTAGTATTTCTTGTCAAGCTGGTCAGCTAGCAACAAATTCTCTCAGTCTCCACCTGGAAATGTCTTTATTTCATTTTAATTATGAAAGAATAGTTTTATTAAATATAAAACTCTTAGTTGACAAGTTTGTTTGTTTCAGCAGTTTGAATATGTGATTCTGTCCTCTTTTGGTCTTTGTGGTTTGGGACAGGAAATCAGTCCTTAATCATATTGTTCTCTTGTACATGGTGAGTCATCTTCTCTAACTGGTTTCGATATTTTCTCTTGTCTTTGGCTTCCAGTAACTTGACTGTGATGTGTCTAGGTTTGGATCTCTTATTTATTCTCTTTGGGGTGTGTTGAGTTTCTGTGGTCTGTAGATTACTATTTTCATCAAACTGAGAGCTTTTCAGCCATATGTCATTGAATATTTTTCTGTCATTTTCTCTCTTAGCTTTCAAGGACTCCAATGACATGTGTGTTGATGTGCTCATTGTTATCCCAGCAGTCTCTGAGGCTCTATTTATTTTTCCTTTATCTTTTTCCTCTCTGTTCTTAAGACTGAGTAATTTCTAATGATCTATGTTCATGCTCACTGATTTTTCTTCTATGACCTGCTCTCATATATTATTAAATTTTGGCTGTCTCAATTTGCATTAGATTCTTTTTTATAATGTCTGTTTCTTTGTTGAGATTCTCTATTTGTTGAATCTTTGCCATTACACTATCCTTTAATTCTTAAGCAAGGTTTCCTTTAGTTCTTTGAACATATTTATAATAGCTACTTTAAAGTCTTCGCTTGTTAAATCTGATTTTTGGGCCCACTCAGAGTTATCTTCTTTCTTTTTCCCCCTAATTTGTATTGAAAGAAAGTCGCTCAGTCGTGTCCGACTCTTTGCGACCCCATGGACTGTAGCCTACCAGGCTCTTCCATCCATGGGATTTTTCAGGCAAGAATACTGGAGTGGGTTGCCATTTCTTTCTCCAGGGGATCTTCCCGACCCAGGGATTGAACCCGGGTCTCCCGCACTGTAGGCAGACGCTTTACCATCTGAGCCACCAGGAAAGTCCACCATAATTTGTATTGGGGTATAGTTAATTTACAATGTTGTGCTGGTTTCTACTGTACAGCAAAGTGAATCGGCTATACATACACATATATCCCCTCTTTTTTGGATTTCCTTCCCATTTAGGTCACCATAGAGCACTGAGTAGAGTCCCCTGTGCTATACAGTAGATTCTCATTAGTCATCTATTTTATACAGAGCACCACTAGTGTGTGTATGTCAATCCCAACTCCCAGTTCATCTCACCACCCCTTTGTCCCTCTTGGTATCCATATGTTTGTTCTCTATGTCTGTGTGTCTATTTCTCCTTTGCAAATAAGATCGTCAATACCATTTCTCTAGATTCCACATAGCTATGTGGAATACGACATTTGTTTTTCTCTTTTTTACTTCACTCTATATGACAGTCTCTGGGTCCATCCAAGTCTATACAAATGACCCAATTTCATTCGTTTTCATGGCTGAATAATATTCCATTATATATATGTACAACATCTTCTTTTCCCATTCTTTGTTTGATGGACATTAGGTTGTTTCCATGACCTGGCTATTGTAAATAGTGCTGCAGTGAACATTGGGGTGCATGTGTCTTTTTGAATTATGGTTTTTTCTGGGTATATGCCCAGTAGTGGAATTGCTGGGTTACATGACAGTTCTATTCTTAGTTTTTTAAGGAACCTCCATAATGGCTGTATAAATTTACATTCCCACCAACAGTGCAAGGGAGTTCTCTTTTCTCCATACCCTCTCCAGCATTTGTTGTTTATAGATTTTGTGATGATGACCGTTCTGACTGGGATGACATGATACCTCACTGTAGTTTTGATTTGCATTTCTCTAGTAATTAGTGGTGCTGAGCATCTTTTCATGTGTTTGTTGGCCATCTGTATGTCTTCTTTGGAGAAATGTCCATTTAGGTCTTGCACTCATTTTTTGATTGGGTTGTTTTTTTTTTTTTAATTAAGCTGAATGAGCTGTTTTTATATTTTAGAAATTACTCCTTTGTCAGTTGCTTTGTTTGCAAGTATTTTCTCTCATTCTGAGGGTTGTCTTTTTGTCTTATTTTTGGTTTCCTTTGCTGTGAAAAACCTTTTAAGTTTAATTAGGTTCCATTTGTGTTTTTTGTTTGTTTGTTTATTCTCATGACTCCAGGTTGGTCAAAAACTATTTTGCTGTGATTTATGTTAAAGGGTGTTTGTTCTGCCTACGTTTTCCTCTTAGAGTTTTATAGTGGCTGGCCTTACATTTAGGTCTTTAATCCATTTTAAATTTATTTCTGTGTGTGGTGTTAGACAGTATTCTAATTCCATTCTTTTACATGTAGCTGTCCAGTTTTCCCAGCACCACTTTTTGAAGAGGGTCTTTGTTCCATTGTATGTGCTAGCCTCCTTTGTCATAGAGTAAGTGACCATAGGTGCATGGGTTTATCTCTGGGCTTTCTGTCCTGTTACACTGATCTATATTTCTGTTTTTGTATCAGTACCATACTGACTCGATTACTGTAACCTTGTAGTGTAGTATGAAGTCAGGGAGCCTGATTCCTCCAGCTCTGTTTTTGTTTTTGTGTTTTTTTCTTTTTCTCAAGATTGCTTTTGCTATTCGAGGTCTTTTGTGGTTTCAAACAAATTGTAAAATTTTTTGTTCTAGTTCTGTGGAAAATGCCATTGGTGATTTGATAGGGATTGCTTTGAATTATAGATTGCTTTGGGTAGTGTAATCATTTTCAGAATGTTGATTCTTCCAATGCAAGAACATGGTATACATTTCCATCTGTTTGTGTTGTCTTTGGTTTCTTTCATGAGTATCTTACAGTTTTCTGTGTATAGGTCTTTTGCCTCCTTAGGTAGTTTTATTCCTAGGTATTTTATTCTTTTTGTTGCAATAGTACATAAGATTGTTTCTTTAATTTCTCCTTCTGACCTTTTGTTTTTAGTGTACAAGAATGCAAGAGACTTCTATGTATTAATTTTGTATCCTGTGACTTTACTAAATTCGTTGATTAGCTCTAGTAGTTTGCTGGTGATATCTTTAGGATTTTCTATGTATGTATTGTGTCATCTGCAAACAGTGACAGTTTAACTTCTTTTCTAATTTATATTCCTTTTTATTTTTTTTAATTTTTTTTCAATTTATATTCCTTTTATTTCTTTTTCTTCCCTTATTGCTGTGTTCAGGACTTTCAAAACCATTTTGGGTAATAGTGGGGAGAGTGGGTAACCTTGTCTTGTTCCTTATTTTAGAGGACGTTCTTTTTTCTCAGGAATGAGAATAATGTTTGCTGTGGGTTTATCATATATGCCTTTATTATATTCAGGTAGATTCCCTCTATGTCCACTTTCTGTAGAGTTTTTTTTTAATCATAAATGGGTATTGAATTTTGTCAATAGCTTTTTCCGCATCTTATTGAGATGATAATATGGTTTTTATTTTTCAACTTATTAATATGGTGTATCATATTGATTGATTTGCATATATTGAAGAATCCCTGCATCCCTGGGATAAATCCCACTTGATCATGATGTATGGTCCTTTTAACGTGTTGTTGGATTTGGAGTGCTTGTATTTTGTTGAGGATTTTTGTGTCTGTGTTCATTAGTGATGAAAGTGAAAGTGAAGTTGCTCAGTTGTGTCCGACTCTTTGCGACCCCGTGGACTGTAGCCTACCTGCTCCTCCGCCCACGGGATTCTCCAGGCAAGAATACTGGAGTGGGTTGCCATATAGACCTGTAATTTTCTTTTTGTGTGATATCTTTGTTTTTGGTATCAGGGTGATGGTGGCCTCACAGAATGAGTTTGGCAGTGTTCCTCCTGCAGTATTTTGGAAGAGTTTAAGAAGTTTAGCCCTTCTCTAAATTTTTGATAGGATTTTCTGGTGAAGCCATCAGGTCTGGACTTTCGTTTGTTGAAAGATTTTTAATCACTGTTTCAATTTTATTACTTGTAATTTTTCTGTTCCTATTTTCTGTTCTTCCTAGTCCAATCTTGGAAGGTTGTACCTTTCTAAGAATTTGTACATTTCTTCCAGGTTGTTCATTTTATTGGCGTATAGTTGCTTGTAGTAGTCTCTTATGATCCTTTGTGTTTCTGCAGTGTCAGTTGTAACTTCTCCTTTTACATTTCTAATTTTATTGATTTGAGTCCTCGCCCTTTTCTTCTTAGTAAGTTTGGCTAAAGGTTTCTTAATTTTGTTTATCTTCTCAAAGAACCAGCTTTTAGTTTTGTTGATCTTTGCTATTTTTTTTTCATTTCTATCTCATTTATTTCTTCTCTGATATTTCCTTATACTAACTTTGGATTTTGTTTGTTCTTTTATCTCTAATTGCTTTAGGTGTAAGTTTAGATTGTTTATTTAAGATTTTTCTTATTTCTCAAGGTAAAATTGTATTGCTATAAACTTCCCTCTTAGAACTGCTTTTGTTGCATTTCATAGGTTTGGGGTCATTGTGTTTTCATTGTCATTTTTTCCAGGTATTTTTTAATTTCCTCTGATTTCTTCGGTGATCTCTTGGTTATTTAGTAGCACAGAGTTAGTTTCTATTTGCTTTTTTCCCTGCGTATGTATCATTCATTTTGGAGTATGAATCAGATTTTCTGTTTCTTTACATGTCTTATAATTTTTGTTGAAATCTTGACATTTTAGATAATATATTGGTGCAACTCTGGACTCTAGACATAATGAAGCTCAGGTTTTTGATGATTCATCACAGAAAGAATTCAGTGACAGACAGTGATAGGTAAAAAGTGATTTATTCAGAACTAAAGAGCCTCTTGATGATAGTGAAAGAGGAGAATGAAAAAGCTACTTGAAAATTTAACGTTCAAAAAACCAAGATCATGGCATCCAGTTCCATCACTTCATGGCAAATAGAGGGAAAACAATGGAAACAGTGAGAGCCTTTATTTTCTTGGGCTCCAAAATCACTGCAGATGGTGACTGCAGCCATGAAATTAAAAAGGTTCTTGCTCCTTGGAAAAAAAGCATGATCAACCTAGACAGCATATTAAAAAGCAGAGACATTACTTTGCCAACAAAGGTCTGTCTAGTCAAGGCTATGGTTTTTCCAGTAGTCATGTTTGGATGTGAGAGTTGGACCATAAAGAAAGCTGAGCACCGAAGAATTGATGTTTTTGAACTGTGGTGTTGGAGAAGACTCTTGAGAGTCCCTTGGAGATCAAGGAGATCAAACCAGTCAGTCCTGAATATTCATTGGAAGGACTGATGCTGAAGCTGAAGCTCCAATACTTTGGCCACTTGATGCGAAGAACTGACTCATTGGAAAAGACCCTGATGCTGGGAAAGATTGAAGGCAGGAGGATAAGGGGATGACAGAGGATGAGATGGTTGGATGGCATCACTAACTCGATGGACTTGAGTTTGAACAAGCTCTGGGAGTTGATAATGGACAAGGAATCCTGGTGTGCTGCAGTCCTTGTGATCGCAAAGAGTTGGACACAACTGAGCAACTGAACTGAACTGGAACTGTCATGGCACCTGTGGGTGTGTCATTTAGCTTGGTGATTGAGGATCAAGGTCTAATAGAAGTCGACTTGCTGCCATCTTGGACCCATTTGATTCTGTAACGTGAGTGTATGTTCCTCGGTTCTTTGTCTCGTCACAACAAAGATTTGCAGCAACAGACATTAAAGCCGTAGGCACGTCACAGCTCTTGGGTCTTGGACAAACTGTGTTATAGCTCTTAGGCAAATCAGTGTTACAGCTCTATTTTATTTAGAAGATAGCCGGATAATCCATCCTCGAAGAGTGAGGGCATGCTAACCCAAAGACTCGAAGAGAAGAGAGTGGAGGAGCGCACAGGGAAGGAGAGAGAGTGAGAGAGAGAGAGAGAGAGCACTTTGGCTCCTCCTTTTATATGTTTTTTCCTCCACCTGGGCCTGCCCTATGCAAACTGGGCTTAGCCAGGAGTGCTGTTTGTTTTGCCTGAAGTCTTCATTCTGGTGTTCGGACCTTCCTTTGACCTTCCCTGTCTTTTAGCCACTGCCATTTTGGACTCCTTTTCCCTATTCTGCCTACCTAACAATTCCAATAGGTTTGTGTTGTGTCCTTGGTCTGTCATTCTTTCAAAAGTTATGCCTGCTCCCTTTCCCTCCTGTTACAATTGGGCAGAGATGGTGCTCAAACACCTTAAGTTTATAAAATGCATTTTCTGCTGATGGATCTGTGTGTGGGTTGAGGAATTCACTCAAAGTTCAGACAGGCTGCCTAAGTTATACTTACTTCCAGGCTCTCTTGACTCTCCCCTGTACATATGTATAGTTTCCTGGACAATCAGGGATGCATGGGAGATGATATAGTTTTTCTATGGCTCTCTCATTTCCAGGATTTCCGCTTTACATTTCTGGCTGGTCAGCTGCTCACCGCAGCCACAACTGCAATTTCAGGCTAGCAGAGCTATGACTTTTACTTTTCAATTCCTACTGAGTTTGCTGCCTTTATTGACAACACTGCTGGCTGTGGGTTTTCACCTTCCATCCGAGTCAAATTCACCCCACCTCTGATAGTGAGGCTGCTGGTTTTCACAACCAGTATTGCCCTGATAAAGTTACCAGGCTATTTGTGCTGGGGACACAGGGGAAAACGCAGCTCCAGCCATGAAGGTCACAGACTCTCAACATTCTTTCATAAAACTTTAGCAGCTTTTCATGACAAAATGTATCTTGACTTGTTTCCCTTTGGTTGATTTCCAAAGCCTTGAAATTGTTTCTTTGGGCATTAGAATTTGCCATCCTACAGCCAGAAGTCTTGCCCAATATATATTTTTAAAATGTAATCACACTGTACATCTTGTTCCCTACACTGAGAAGGCAAACTATTCTAGGTTTTTAGTTTGATTCATGCATTTGATAATTTGGCTTCTTTTTATTGATTTTCTAAATTCCCAAGTTGAACTTTTGCGATAATTCCCTCCTTTGACCCAGAAGCTCTTTGAAAATTTAAAGAAATATTAAGTGATCATGTAGTCAGAAGACTCCTAACTTAAGCACCTTAAAGCCCTAAGAGTGGGAGAAGGTAGTAACAGAAACAGGACTGTGCTTAGTTACTCTGTCATGTCCAACCTTTTGCACCCCACGGACTGTAGCCCGCCAGGCTCCCCTGTCCATGGGGATTCTCCAGGCAAGAATACTGGAGTGGATTGCCATGCCCTCCTCCAGGGAATCTTCCCAACACAGGTCTCCTGCATTGCAGGTGGGTCTTTTACTGTCTGAGCCACCAGGGAAGCCCAATAGAAACAGGGAGGAGCATCATACATTATTTTCAAAGTTTAAAAAACTGCTCAGTGAAGTTATATAATGATCAGAGATAAGGCTAATCTAACCACCACATCCCATTATCTAACTTTTGGACTGGAATCACTTCCACTCAAAATAAGAATTCTGGTAATCTTATGCTGGTCAGAGGTTTTTGTTGGTAGTTATAAATAGCACTGGTTAACAAAAGTGGGAGGGTAAGCCGATTATTATCTAATAGAGAAGTTTATTTTAAACCTGGGTGTGGGTCCGAGAAAACAAAGTAACAATCAAAGGAGATAAAATGGGTGGAAATCTCTGATGTGGCCCGGATCTCCCTGGTACATTTGAGGGAACCTGAAACCAGCCTAGTTGGCAAGTTAATAGCAGGACCCAAACCTGCAACTATGGACAGCTCAGCTTACCCTTTAAGCCTACAAACATAATGTGGCATACAGTGCATGGCCACTGTCAATTAATATAAACCACAGACCAGCGCTAATAGACAGAGAAGGCAATGGCACGCACTCCAGTACTCTTGCCTGGAAAATCCCATGGGCGGAGGAGCCTGGTAGGCTGCAGTCCATGGGGTTGCTAAGAGTTGGACACGACTGAGCGACTTCACTTTCACTTTTCACCTTTATGCATTGGAGAAGAAAATGGCAACCCACTCCAGTGTTCTTGCCTGGAGAATCCCAGGGACGGGGGAGCCTGGTGGGCTGCCGTCTATGGGGTCACACAGAGTTGGACATGACTGAAGTGACTTAGCAGCAGTAGCAGTAGTGCTAATAGAACTTTCTGCAGTGATGGAAATGTTCATATTGTACTGCCTGAAATAGTAGCCACTAGTCACATATAGCTATTAAGTACTTGAAATGTGGCTAGTAAAACTGAGGAACTAAATTGAATTTTTTAAATTTAATTTGATTATAGTGACTAATGTTTTGGAGAATAAAGATACAGACATTTGTGTCATTTGTAAAACTAAGTTCCTCCTCTAAGTTAGTCAAAGTATAAGGCAATTATGTTCAAGCTTTAAACCACAAAATCCTTTCTTTAAAAAAAAAAAAACTGTGTGTGTGCCAAGAGTTGGACACGACTGAACACAGCACATGTGTATACACACACACACACACACAAACACACACACATATATAGTTTCCAAATCAATTTAAAGTGTAAACTGGCAGAGCTAACATGGGAATTGTCCTAGAACCCAATACTCCCTCCTTATTTTTTACCCTTATAAGTTCTCACATGTCCTGACCCACCTGGGCTCTTGGGCACCTCTTCAGAACCACCAAGATTGCACTGAGCACAGTGTGAAAATCACCAACAAAAAAAGGCAGGAAAACAGAGGAGCAGCAGGTAATTTCCCTAACAAATATTTACTGGGCAGCAGCTGGCATCAGCAACTGGCAGCACTGGTCTAGAGGTTGTAGGAGTTACACAGAAAATATGCCCCCCGCCATGAAGAGAGCAAAGAGACAACAGCGTTTATCAATAACATCTCAGCCAGATGCTGACAATACCTTAGCTCATTTGGTCATTGCATTAGCCCTATGAAGTAAGTACTATGATCCTCATTTCACAGTTTAGTCCGCAAGGCTCTGAGAGAGAAACTGGCCACCTAAGGACACACACACAACCGGTCAGGAGGAGCTAGAACCCACGTCTGCCTGACCCAAATCTGTGTCGTGCCCGCTCCGAGGCTCATCATACAGATGGGGAGGTTGTCTGCACCTACAGGCTCAGGTAAGCTTCCTTGGGAACTAGAAATGTGAGAAATAATATTTTTCTATGAGGTTAAGTTGTCAGTGGATCAAGGAGGAGATATTTACAAATAGCTCCCAGGCCCAGAAGTTTCTATGGAATATATTCAATGTTTAAATAAATTTTAAATGCCAGATGGAATATATTCAGTATCCAATAAATAGATGGGGCTTGGGGTGAGTCAGCCACGGAAGAACAGAAAAGGACAGGCTAATAAGACAGATTAAAAACAAGACAGACCCAGGCACAGTCAGGAACCAGAATTCAGCCAAGGAGTTGAGTTCCCTGGGCATCCAACTGTGAGGTGAATACATCAGTGTGATCGTGTGATGTAATAGATGTATATATATTTGGTCTTTATCCCCAGTTCCTGGCACAGAGCTCCTAAACCCTTGTATTGGTAATTTTCTGAGTGATAGGGGCAGTTGTAGCATCTTTTGTTCTCATGCTAGGTCTTAGTCCCCGGTTCCTGAGACAAGAGCTTCTAAGATTCTTGGAATCTTGAGGGTGATGAGTGTCTTTTTGTATACTATGAGGTGACTGATGGCTGAGGGTGCCGAGATAGTTTCAGGATAAGGACTCATCACCAGAACAACCAAGGCATGATTTCAGCCCTACTTTCCAACCTCTGGGGAAGGGAGGGAACCTGGAAAGTGAGTTAATCACCAATTGCCAATGGCTTAAACAATGTGTCTCTATAACGGAACCTTCATAAAACTTCTGAACAGAGTTTGGAGGATTTCTGGCTTGGGGGACGCATCAAGATGCTGGGAGGGCGAGGTGCCAGAGAGGGCGCAGAAGCGTCACAGCCCCCACCCTTCCTCCCCTCCAGCACATCTCGCTCAGTGCATCTTTTCTGTTTGGCTGTTCCTGCATTGTATCCTTTATAAGAAACTAGTAATAGTAAATAACAGTTCTGTGCGCTGTTCTAGCACGTTATCAAACCTGATCACAGACACAAAACTCACTCTGAAGTGGGGACAGTCTTGTGGAACTGAGCCCTCAAACTGTGGGGATTTCACCAACTCTAGGTGGTTACTGTCAGAATTGAATTGTAGAACACCCAGTTTATGTCTGCAGAAAACTGAAGAATTGCTTGGTCTCAAAAACCTAGTGTCAGAAGTATTGGGTGTCAGAAGTATTTTGAATAGAAATGGATCATAATTTGCAGCCTGTTGAGCTTGAAATCAGGGAACCTTTGTGTCCAGGCTCACTGTGGCTCCTCATGGGCCGCCTGCAGGAGGAAGCTGTGCCAACTAGGGAGCACTCTTTTCTCCTTAGGGATGGACGTCTGTCATTGCAGTTCTTCCGAAAGACCCTGACCACTGACCCAGGCTACTCAGCCATGGTTCATATGTCTTCCTCCCTCTACAGAAAGCCATTCCAACCCCAGAGGAAAATAGGAGTTGATATGTAAAGCCTTAGCCTTAGAGGTTTTTGTCCTTGGACAGGGATTTCTTGTGGTGAATTTTAAAGGTAACTGATTACAATGACATAGCTTCCCATGAAGTTTGCTTTTTGTGGGTTTTTTAAATATTTATTTATTTGGCTGTGCTGACTCTCAGTTGCAGCATGTGGAATCTAGTTCCCTGACCAGGATCCAACCTGGGTCCCTGTATTGGGAGCACAGAGTCTTAGCCACTGGACCACCAGGGAAGTCCCTCCCATGAAGTTTTGGGAGCAGATGTGCTGATCAAACATTGAGGTGTGAGATTCAGATTTGAGTAACTGGCAGAACTCATTGACTCTGAGTGGGCTCAGAAGTTAGCAAAGACTTCAAAGCAGCTATTATGAATAAGTTCAAAGAATTAAAGGAAACTCTGATGGCAGTGACTGAATATATAGTGAGTCTCAATAAGGAAGTAGAAATTGTATTAAAAAAAAAATGGGACATTCACTTACAGCATGGAGTGAGGAGGGCAACACATCTTCTCTCAGAAATTATAAATCTGGAGAAAACTGTCAAAACATATATAACATTTACCTCCTAAAACTGAGGACTGCTTTGTTCAAACAGAATACCTGGAACTCACCAGGTAAATGGGAAGAATGGAAGCACCTGAGCAAGAAGCAGACCGCCCACCTCCTGCTGCCCTTCTCTCTACCTGTCTTGCTGCCTCCTTTGGTGGGTCTGTAACACCCCCTTGAGAACCATCGCAGTGAACCAGCCAACTGGCAGTGTAGGGTAAACTCAGGCTCTGAAGGCCTTTAAAGCCCAGGGTAAAATTCTGGATTATCTAATAATAATCCCATCTTTAGCTGGCCTTGGTTTGGCTCAGCAGATCTCCCTAGAACCAGTACCTCCCAGAGGGCTTTTTAGAAATTTGTAGGGATTTTGTGGTTGTTGTTCAGTCACTCATTTGTGTCCAACTCTTCATGACCTGATGGACTGCAGCACTCCAGGCTTCCCTGTCCTTCACCGTCTCCTGGAGTTTACTCAAACCCATGTCCGTTGAGTCGGTGATGCCATCCAGCCATCTCATCCTCTCTCATCCCCTTCTCCTCCTGCCCTCAATCTTTCCCAGCATCAGGGCCTTTTCCAGTGAGTCACCTCTTCAGGTGGCCAAAGTATTGGAACTTCAGCATCAATCCTTCCAATGAATATTCAAGGTTGATTTCCTTTAGGACTGACTGGTTTGATCTGCTTGCTGTCCAAACAACCCTCAAGAGTCTTCTCCAGCACAATTTGAAAGCATCAATTCTTCAGTGCTCAGCCTTCTTTATGGTCCAACTGTCACATCCATATGTGGCTATGGGAAAAACCATAGCTTTGACTATACGGACCTTTCTCAGCAAAGTGATATCTCTGCTTTTTAATACACTGCCTAGGTTTTCATAGCTTTTCTTCCAAGGAACAAATGTCTTTTAATTTCATGGCTGCAGTTACCATCTGCTGTGATTTTGGAGCCCAAGAAAATAAAGTCTGTCACTGTTTCCATTTTTTCCCTCTCTATTTGCCATGAAGTGATGGGACTAGATGCCATGATCTTAGTTTTTTGAATGTTGATTTATAAGCCAGCCTTTTTACTCTCCTCTTTCACATTCATCAAGAGGCTCTTTAGTTCCTCTTCACTTTCTGTCGTTAGGGTGGTGTCATCTGAATATCTGAGGTTATTGATATTTCTCCTAGCAGTCTTGATTCCAGACTGAGCTTCATCCAGCCTGGCATTTCTCATGATGTACTCTACATAGAAGTTAAATAAGACAATATACAGCCTTGGTGTACTCCTTTACCAATTTTGAACCAGTCCATTGTTCCATGTCCAATTCTAATTGTTGCTTCTTGATCTGCATACAGGTTTTTCAGGAAGTAGGTAAGGTGGTCTGGTATTCCCATCTCTTTAAGAATTTTCCATTGTTTGTTATGATTCACATAGTCAAAAGCTTTAGTGTAGTCCGTGAAGCAGAAGTAGATGTTTTTCTGGAATTCCCATGCTTTTTCTGTGATCCAATAGATGTTGGCAATTTGATCTCTGATTCCTCTGCCTTTTCTAAATTCAGCTTGAACATCTGGAAATTCTCGGTTGACATACTGTTGAAGCCTAGCTTGCAGAATTTTGAGCATTACTTTGCCAGCATGAGAAATGAACACAACTGTGCAGTAGTTTGAACATTCTTTGACATTGCCCTTCTTTTGGGGTTGGAATGAAAACTGACCTTTTCCAGTCCTGTGGTGCCTGCTGAGTTTTCCAAATTTGTTGGGCTGTTGAGTGCAGCACTTTCACAGCATCACCTTTTATGATTTGAAATAGCTCGTTTGTAATTCCATCACTTCCACTAGCTTTGTTCGTAGTGATGCTTTCTAAGGCCCACTTGACTTCACACTTCAGGATATCTGACTGTAGGTGAGTGATCACACCATCGTGGTTATCTGGGTCATTAAGACCTATTTTGTACCATTCTGTGTATTCTGGGCTTCCCTTGTAGCTCAGTTGCTAAAGAATCTGTAGTGCAGGAGACCCAGGTTCAGTCCCTAGTTGGGAAGATCCCCTGGAGAAGGAAATGGCAACCCACTCCAGTATCCTTGCCTGGAAAATCTCATGGACAGAGGAGCCTGGTGGGCTGCAGTCCATGGGGTCGCAAAGAGTCAGGCATGACTGAGCGACTAACACTTACTTACTTACTTACTCTGTGTATTCTTGCCACCTCTTCTTAATATCTTCTGCTTCCGTTAGGTCCATATTATTTCTGTCCTTTATTATGCCCATCATTGCATGAAATGTTCTTGTGCTATCTCTACTTTTCTTGAAGAAATCTCTAGTCTTTCCCATTCTATTGTTTTCCTCTATTTCTTTGCTTTGTTCACTTAAGAAGGCTTTCTTATCTCTCTTTGCTCTTTTCTGGAACTCTGCATTCAGATGGATATATCTTTCCTTTCCTCTTTTGTCTTTTGCTTCTCTTGTTTTCTTAGCTATTTGTAAGGTCTCCTCAGACAACTGCGTTGCCTTTTTACGTTTCTTTTTCTTGGGGATGGTTTTGATTGCCACCTCCCGTACAATGTTACAAACCTCCGTCCATAGTTCTTCAGGCGCTCTGTCTATCAGATCTAATCCCTTGAATCTATTTGTGGGGATTTTAGGGGTTATCTAATGATTGGGGCATATTTCTGGCCTGCAGTGGATAAAGACCAGAGTTGCTGGACCTGCTAGAATGTGCAGGACTGTGCCCCACATGAAGAATTGTCCTGTATCCCTTGCAACTTTTGAATATCCTTTCAGTCACTCATTAGGTGAAAAACCTGTTGATACTTATTTGAACATAGAACCAGACTCATCTTACATGTTAAACAACATGTACTTTACATATAAACAGAAAGTGTTTTTTCCATAGTTTTAATATATGCTAAATTGCTGCACTCAATATGCCAGCAAATTTGGAAAATGCAGCAGTGGCCACAGGACTGGAAAAGGTCAGTTTTCATTCCAATCCCAAAGAAAGGCAATGCCAAAGAATGCTCAATCTACCACACAATTGCACTCATCTCACACACTAGTAAAGTAATGCTCAAAATTCTCCAAGCCAGACTTCAACAGTACGTGAACCATGAACCTCCAGATGTTCAAGCTGGTTTTAGAAAAGGCAGAGGAACCAGAGATCAAATTGCCAACATCAGTTGGATCCTCAAAAAAGCAAGTGAGTTCCAGAAAAACATCTATTTCTGCTTTATTGACTATGCCAAAGCCTTTGACTGGGTGGATCACAACAAGCTATGGAAAATTCTTCAAGAGATCGGAATACCAGACCACCTGACCTGCCTCTTGAGAAATTTGTATGCAGGTCAGGAAGCAACAGTTAGAACTGGACATGGAACAACAGACTGGTTCCAAATAGGAAAAGGAGTATGTCAAGGCTGTATATTGTCACCCTGCTTATTTAACTTATATGCAGAGTACATCGTGAGAAACTCTGGGCTGGAGGGAGCACAAGCTGGAATCAAGATTGCTGGGAGAAATATCAATAACCTCAGATATGCAGATGACACCATCCTTATGGCAGAAAGTGAAGAGGAACTAAAAAGCCTCTTGATGAAAGTGAAAGAGGAGAGTGAAAAAGTTGGCTTAAAGCTCAATATTCAGAAAACTAAGATCATGGCATCCAGTCCCATCACTTCATGGGCAAATAGATGGGGAAACAGTGTCAGACTTTATTTTTCTGGGCTCCAAAATCACTGCAGATGGTGACTGCAGCCATGAAATTGAAAGGTGCTTACTCCTTGGAAGAAAAGTTATGACCAACCTAGACAGCATATTAAAAAGCAGAGATATTACTTTGCCAACAAACATCCGTCTAGTCAAAGTTATGTTTTTTCCCATAGTCTTGTATGGCTTTGAGAGTTGGACTATAAAGAAATCTGACCATGAAGAATTGATACTTTTGAACTGTGGTGTTGGAGAAGACTCTTGAGAGTCCCTCAGACTGCAAGGCGATCCAACCAGTCCATCCTAAAGGAAATCAGTCCTGAATATTCATTGGAAGGACTGATGTTGAAGCTGAAACTCCAATACTTTTGCCACCTGATGCGAAGAACTGACTGATTTGAAAAGACCCTGATGCTGGGAAAGATTGAGGACAGGAGGAGAAGGCGACATCAGAGGATGAGATGGTTGGATGGTGTCTCCAACTCAATGGACATGAGTTTGAACAAGCTCCGGGAATTGGTGTTGGACAGGGAGGCCTGGTGTGCTGCAGTCCATGGGGTCACAAAGAGTCAGACACAACTGAACAAAATTCTAGAAATGAGCCTACCACATATATCAAAGTAAGTTGTATTTTGGCTTTTCTTTTTTAACCTCAGCAAATATTGTACATCCTTTCATAAAGTCACATCACTAATACCGTGGTGTGTGGTATTTGAGTTGTAAAACAGCATCTTCTGTCAGTCTGCGTTTTCTCTGTAATTCACTGTGGCTTCTAATGCAGTATAATCATGTCAGTCATTTACATATTGAGATAGATATTACTTTATCATAAGTTACTGCACTGTTCTCTTTTAAACTATGTCTAGAGCATTGTATTGATTATGTCTAGAGCATTGTATTGATATATTTTGAAATTATATGTATAGGTCAGTTACCTTATCTGTGAATTTCATAATAGGTAAATGATATTACAAAAATATTTCATATAAAAGGGGGTGTTGGGTCTGACAGACTTGAGAACCATCAACTTAGACAGTATTCTTATCACCTCCATCTTCTCTCTACTACTTTCATTCCACAGGGGGGCCCAGATAGAACATTGATTTGAGAAAATACAGGGTGAGTACAATTTAATGCCAAAGGAAATGGTTCAGACTAGGTCTTGGAAGAATTCTTTTGAAAGGTTGCTTAGTGGAAGCTGCAGGAATTAGGGAGGTTTCACGGAAATGAGATGCAAATAGGACTTTCAGAAGGAAGTAGGGCTTGGAGGACAGGGAAAGGGAATCTTGCCCAGAGTTTTGCACACAGGGAGGATGCTACACAAATGTGTTGAATGCAAAAGGGAGAACAGTCAGCCCACGCATGGTGCAGCCCATGCCAGGCGACCACAGAGAGACACGGGCTGCTATGCACATTCTGCTTCCTGAGAGGCTCAGAGGGGTCTCATCGGTTAGTTACGGATTTTATTGTTCCAGTGCTCTGATGATAGTTTATCATCATAGCCTGTTGCCGCTGCTAAGGAATAAATGTTTAATTTTCTAATTTAGTGACACTAAAAATGCTGATAGTAGAGTCATTAATTTAAATATAAAGATTGAAAAGCCCAGTAATCATGATAGGAGATACTTAATTTGAAGTAAGCTACTGGTTTTTAACAATCAACATTGCCTAACACATATTTTGGAGAAGGCAATGGCAACCCACTCCAGTACTCTTGCCTGGAGAATCCCATGGATGGAGGAGCATGGTAGGCTACAGTCCATGGGGTCACACACAGTCGGACACGACTGACGCGACTTAGCAGCAACACATATTTTAAATGTTCCATACTTGTACCAGTGGCATTCAAGCTCTAACTAGTTAGACCCCCATATCTGGATGCTTTGGACTGCAAATACTTTTTAAGAAAACAGAACAATTAAAGCTGACTTTTAAAATAAGGACTTCTGTAATGTCCCAGAAGAGAATTCCAAAGACAGGACAGTTCCTGGGCTGGTAAAATCAGTGATTTAGTGCCCTCAAGGATCCTGGCTGTCTCCCTCTTTCTTCTCAGTGATCCTGGGCAATTCAGCTTAGCCTCTGAAGTTGGCTCCCTCTGTGATCCTGAGATGTGGCAACAGTTGCCAGCTCATACAGAGAAGCCCAGACACAGAAAAAGGAATGTGATTGTCTTGGTTTTCTTTTTTTTTTTTTTTTTAATTTGAGAGAAATCCTCCGAGAAAACTCCTCAAAAGATTTTCTCTCAGATTTTATCAGCCAGATTTGTATGACATGCTCATGCTTGAACCAAGGGGATAAGATCAAATGTGTTGGGTTTGGTCTAATCACTGTCTGAGGGGAGGGTCTTAGTCACCATGGAAGGAGTGGTTGAAATGAACCAGTCAGGCTGCTGACAGCAAGGAGAAGCAGAGCAAAGTTGTGGAGGAGGCAACTATAAGGATTTCCAAATTGTTTTCTGTTGAGCATTCTTTGGAGGTGCAGGGAAAAAAGGAGTTCTTTGGTCAATAAACATGGAAAAGGGTGCATTATATCACTTCCTAGAAATTCACAATGTAATCAGCATATTAAAGGCTCTGAGAAAGCCTGTACTTTGAGTTTATCCCAGATTTTTTTCATACATATTTCACCATGTAAACTTCTGTTTTTTTAAATCTTTGAAGTGGTGTTCCATGAAACATCTGTTTGTGAGACACTGGATTGAATACTGGATATTCATTTGGTTTTGGTAACAATATTTTAAGTTAGGTGTCAATAAGTTTTTGTGCAGGTACGTGGGAAGAATTTTAGACGGCTTTAATTTGGAGTATCTTCCTACTTTTTTAAAGAGCATTAAAACGTTGCAGAATTCATTTGTTCGCTTCTCTGAATTAGAGAGGGTGCGGTGGCTGGGCTGGGCTTGAGACTGACTTGTTTGCTGAAACTAGATCTGTGAAAAGATCTAGATTCGAGATCCGTTGTTTTCATTCTTTAGTCTTTGGAGCAAACAAAAGTTAATTCTGTTGGCTAGGGTGAGTTCCAGATAAGATGTCCAGCCTTTTTATTATTTTGTGTTCCTGCAGAACACAGGGAAAAGAACAATGCAAAGAGACTACGCAAGTCACATGGATTAGGCCACCCAAGGGCAACATGATGGTTAATGTGTGTGTGTGAAGTCACTCAGTCGTGTCCGACTCTGTGACCCCATGGACTGTAGCCCACCAGGCTCCTCTGTCCATGGGATTCTCCAGGCAAGAATCCTGGAGTGGGTTGCCATTCCCTTCTCCAGGGGATCTTCCCAACCCAGGGATTGAACCCAAGTCTCCTGCATAGTAGGCAGACACTTTACCGTTGGAGCCACCAGGGTTAATAGTGTCCAACAATAAGAATAGGTGGCCTCACTTAGGCCACTAACCAGTTTTAGAACTTTCAACTTAGAAAGTTGTTCCATATGCCCAACCTGCTCACTTAACAATATACTTGGACATTCTTTATATGTACAAGGCCCTGGGAGATTCAAAGGTGAACAAAATCAGAAGCATGGTCATTGCTTTAACAAGTGCACTACCTAATTGGTGTCAAGATACAAGACCAAACATTAAAAATAATAGGATAGATAAATGATATAGGGAAATTTCAGAAGAAAGTCACCAGATATTATTAAGGCTACATGAGACCCACCTTGAATTTCTGCTTAAAAGGTTATTTTCCTATTTCTAGTCCTCACTAGAAACAAAGAACATGTTGCAAACCATCATAAAAGAACTGTTAACATAATTTAGTTGGCAGGGACCCCTGCTTAACTTGTGGTTCTCTTTTGGATTGTCTTCTTTCTATGAATTACAAATAAGTAATTATACACATACATTATATTACAGTCAATGCTAAGCTCCTTGTTCATACCAAAAGAGCTTTTATATACATTGTGTGAGTAGAGAAGCAAATATAAATCTGTTTCTTATATAGAAAAATATGTGAAACTTTTTAAACCATTGGTACGTCAAGAAAGTGGGGGTTTTTAGAAAAGATTTTGAGATATGTTTTAGTTTCTATGAATAGATTAGGGGGAAAATTACTTAGGATTTTCTGGACCCACCTCTTCTGCTCCCTCCCCTGTTTTCATTTGGACCTGTTCTTCCCTTGGCTTCGTTGCTCATGCCTTGCTCAATTTGGATGATGCTTCTAGCAGTTTCTCCTAAGTGCAAGACCTTTTGGAAGGGAACTTTATTTTATTGGATAGGAGTTTGGGCTCAAACCACTTCAACTCCATCAGGCCTTTCTGCCAGAACACTGACCAGCAGGCTGGGGTGCTGGAACAGCCAGGCTCACCCACTACAGGCTGCTCTTCTCAGAACAACTCCTTGTACTATCACAGAGAGAGCATCTCTTCTTCTTCATCTCTTTCCCCCTCACCCTTTAGTGGGCCAGACCTTCCAAACCCAGCATACAGGGACTAAAAGGCAAAACTCAGGAGCTCTTTTTGTTCCCGCAGTCTTTCGCATGTGAATGATACAAGAGTATTGATAGTTAGGAGTGTTACATATCTCTGGACCATGTCTTTTTGAGATCTGATGACTCAGGAGCTGGAAGTACACAGGAACTGGATCACTCAGGAGCTGAAAGTAATTCACAAGAACTGCATTGGAGAAGTGGAGGAATGATGTACTTTTTGGATCCAGACTGGGTAGATGGTTTCTACTTCATATTGCAATTGTTTGTCCAGAAATGACAGTTGCTCTCATTGGTATAGCTATAGGTATAAGTGGTATGAAAGACAATTTAATGAACTTCTTGTTGAGGTAGAAAAAAGGAGATGATAGGTAAATCTACCAAAACATAGTGAAGTAGTGCCTCATTTTTTAGTCAGATCAGATCAGTCACTCAGTCGTGTCCGACTCTTTGCGACCCCATGAATCGTAGCATGCCAGGCCTCCCTGTCCATCACCAACTCCAGGAGTTCACTGAGACTTGCGTCCATCGAGTCAGTGATGCCATCCAGCCATCTCATCCTCTGTTGTCCCCTTCTCCTCTTGCCCCCAATCCCTCCCAGCATCAGAGTCTTTTCCAATGAGTCAACTCTTCGCATGGGGTGGCCAAAGTACTGGAGTTTCAGCTTTAACATCATTCCTTCCAAAGAAATCCCAGGGCTGATCTCCTTTAGGATGGACTGGTTGGATCTCCTTGCAGTCCAAGGGACTCTCAAGAGTCTTCTCCAACACCACAGTTCAAAAGCATCAATTCTTTGGCACTTAGCCTTCTTCACAGTCCAACTCTCACATCCATACATGACCACAGGAAAAACCATAGCCTTGACTAGACGGACCTTTGTTGGCAAAGTAATGTCTCTGCTTTTGAATATGCTATCTAGGTTGGTCATAACTTTCCTTCCAAGGAGTAAGCATCTTTTAATTTCATGGCTGCAGTCACCATCTGCACTGATTTTGGAGCCCAGAAAAATAAAGTCTGACACTGTTTCCACTGTTTCCCCATCTATTTCTCATGAAGTGGTGGGACCAGATGCCATGATCTTCATTTACTGAATGTTGAGCTTTAAGTCAACTTTTTCACTCTCCACTTTCACTTTCATCAAGAGGCTTTGAGTTCCTCTTCACTTTCTGCCATAAGGGTGGTATCATCTGCATATCTAAGGTTATTGATATTTCTCCCGGCAATCTTGATTCCATCTTGTGTTTCTTCCAGTCCAGCGTTTCTCATGATGTACTCTGCATAGAAGTTAAATAAACAGGGTGACAATATATAGCCTTGATGAACTCCTTTTCCTATTTGGAACCAGTCTGTTGTTCCATGTCCAGTTCTAACTGTTGCTTCCTGACCTGCATACAAATTTCTCAAGAAGCAGGTCAAGTGGTCTGGTATTCCCATCTCCTTCAGAATTTTCCACAGTTTATTGTGATCCACACAGTCAAAGACTTTGGCATAGTCAATAAAGCAGAAATAGATGTTTTTCTGGAACTCTCTTGCTTTTTCTATGATCCAGCAGATGTTGGTAATTTGATCTCTGGTTCCTCTGCCTTTTCTAAAACCAGCTTGAATATCAGGAAGTTCACGGTTCATGTATTGCTGAAGCCTGGCTTGGAGAATTTTAAGCATTACTTTACTAGTGTGTGAGATGAGTGCAATCATGCAGTAGTTTGAGCATTCTTGGCATTGCCTTTCTTTGGGATTGGAATGAAAACTGACCTTTTCCAGTCCTGTGGCCACTGCTGAGTTTTCCAAATTTGCTGGTATGTTGAGTGCAGCACTTTCACAGCATCATCTTTCAGGATTTGGAATAGCTCAACTGGAATTCCATCACCTCCACTAGCTTTGTTCGTAGTGATGCTTTCTAAGGCCCACTTGACTTCACATTCCAGGATGTCTGGCTCTAGGTCAGTGATCACACCATCGTGATTATCTGGGTTGTGAAGATCTTTTTGTATAGTTCTTCTGTGTATTCTTGCCATCTCTTAATATCTTCTGCTTCTATTAGGTCCATACCATTTCTGTCCTTTATCGAGCCCATCTTTGCATGAAATGTTCCTTTGGTATCTCTGATTTTCTTGAAGAGATCCCCAGTCTTTCCCATTCTGTTGTTTTCCTCTATTTCTTTGCATTGTTCGCTGAGGAAGGCTTTCTTATCTCTTCTTGCTATTCTTTGGAACTCTGCATTCGGATGTTTATATCTTTCCCCTTCTCCTTTGCTTTTCGCTTCTCTTCTTTTCACAGCTATTTGTAAGGCCTCCCCAGACAGCCATTTTGCTTTTTTGCATTTCTTTTCCATGGGGATGGTCTTGATCCCTGTCTCCTGTACAATGTCACGAACCTTATTCCATAGTTCATCAGGCACTCTATCTATCAGATCTAGGCCCTTAAATCTATTTCTCACTTCCACTGTATAATCATAAGGGATTTGATTTAGGTCATACCTGAATGGTCTAGTGGTTTTCCCTACTTTCTTCAACTTCAGTCTGAATTTGACAATAAGGAGTTCATGGTCTGAGCCACAGTCAGCTCCTGGTCTTGTTTTTGCTGACTGTATAGAGCTTCTCCATCTTTGGCTGCAAAGAATATAATCAATCTGATTTTGGTGTTGACCATCTGGTGATGTCCATGTATAGAGTCTTCTCTTGTGTTGTTGGAAGAGGGTGTTTGTTATGACCAGTGCATTTTCTTGGCAAAACTCTATTAGTCTTTGCCCTGCTTCATTCCGTATTCCAAGGCCAAATTTGCCTGTTAGTCCAGGTGTTTCTTGACTTCCTACTTTTGCATTGCAGTCCCCTATAATGAAAAGGACATCTTTTTTGGGTGTTAGTTCTAAAAGGAGCCAAGGCAAAAAGAATACCCAGCTGTGGATGTGACTGGTGATAGAAGCAAGGTCCGATGCTGTAAAGAGCAATATTGCATAGGAACCTGGAATGTCAGGTCCATGAATCAAGGCAAATTGGAAGTCGTCAAACAAGAGATGGCAAGAGTGAATGTTGACATTCTAGGAATCAGTGAACTGAAATGGACTGGAATGGGTGAATTTAACTCAGATGACCATTATATCTACTACTGCGGGCAGGAATCCCTCAGAATAAATGGAGTGGCCATCATGGTCAACAAAAGAGTCCGAAATGCAGTACTTGGATGCAATCTCAAAAACAACAGAATGATCTCTGTTCATTTCCAAAGCAAACCATTCAGTATCACAGTAATCCCAGTCTATGCCCCAACCAGTAATGCTGAAGAAGCTGAAGTTGAACGGTTCTATGAAGACCTACAAGACCTTTTAGAACTAACACCCCCACCCCAAAAAAAAGATGTCCATTTTTAGTAGAGTTTCATTAAAGAAGCTGAACCCGGATGCCTGTTACATAACCTTCTGCTTGTAAGAGTGCTCCCTGGCATGAAGGGTGGTGTCCTTCTTGACCTGCAAGTGACTAACCTAGTAGTCTATATAGATGAAGATGTCGTCATTGTTGTGGTTGTTGTTCAGTCGCTCAGTCATGTCCAACTCTTTGCGACCCCATGGACTGCAGCATGCCAGCCTTCCTGTCCCTCACCATCTCCTGGAGTTTGCCCAAGTTCATGTCCATTGAATTGGTGATGCCATCCAACCATCTCATCCTCTGTAACCCCCTTCTCCTTCTACCTTCAGTCTTTCCCTGCATCAGGGCCTTTTCCAATGAGTCAGCTGTTCACATCAGGTAGCCAAAGTATTGAAGATTCAGCTTCAGCATCAGTCCTTCTAAAGAGCATTCAGGGTTGATTTCTTTTAAGATTGACTGGTTTGACCTCGTTGATTTCCAAGGGACTCTCAAGAGTCTTCTCCAGCACTACAATTCAAAAGCATAAATTCTTCGGCACTCTGCCTTCTTCATTGCCTGGCTCTCACAACTGTACCCGACTATTGGAAAGACCATGCTGTTGTTCATTCGCTCAGTCGTGTCCAACTCTTTGCGACCCCATGGACTGCAGCATGCCAGGCTTCTCTGTCCTCCATCTCCCAGAGTTTGCTCAAATTCATGTCCATAGAGTCAGTGACCATCTCATCCTCTGTCATCCACTTCTCCTCCTGCCTTCAGTCTTTCCTAGCATCAGTGTCTTTTCCAGTGAGTCAGCTCTTCGCATCAGGTGGCCAAAGATTTGGAGCTTCAGCTTCAGCATTAGTCCTTCTAATGAATATTCAGGATTGATTTCCTTTAGGATTGACCGGTTTGACCTCCTTACTTTCCAAAGGGCTCTCAAGAGTCTTCTCCAGTACCACAGTTCAAAAGCATCAATTCTTTGGCGCTCAGCCTTCTTTATGGTCCAACTCTCACATCCATACATGACTACTGGAAAAACCACAGCTTTGCCTTAACAGACCTTTGTTGGCAAAGTAATGCCTCTGCTTTTTAATATGCTGTCCAGGTTGGTCATAGCTATTCTTCCAAGGAGCAAGTGTCTTTTAATTTCGTGGCTGTAGTCACCATCTGCTGTGATTTTGGAGCCCCCCAAAATAAAGTCTGTCACTGTTTCCATTGTTTCCCCATCTATTTGCCATGAAGTGATGAAACCAGATGCCATGATCTTAGTTTTCTGAATGTTGAGTTTTAAGCCAGCTTTTTCACTCTCCTCTCTCACTTTCATCAAGAGGCTCTTTAGTGTTCCCCTTCACTTTCTGCCATAAAAGTGGTGTCATCTGCATATCTGACATTGATATTTCTCCCCAAAATCTTGATTCTAGCTTGTGCTTCCTCCAGCCCAGCATTTCACATGATGTACTCTGAATATAAGTTAAATAAACAGGGTGACAGTATACAGCCTTGACGTATTCCTTTCCCAATTTGGAACCAGTCTGTTGTTCCATGTCCAGTTCTAACTGTTGCTTCTTGACCTGCATACAGGTTTTGCAGGAGGCAGGTAAGGTGGTCTGGTATTCCCATCTCTCTAAGAATTTTCCAGTTTGTTGTGATCCATACAAAGGCTTTAATGTTGTCACTGAAGCAGTAGTAGATGTTTTTCTGAAACTCTCTTGATTTTTCTTTGATCCAATGGATGTTGGAAATTTGATCTCTGCTGCTCTGCCTTTCCTAAATCCAGTGTGAACATCTGGGAATTCTCAGTTCACATACTGTTCAAACCTGACTTGGAGAATTTTGAGCATTACTTTGCTAACATGTGAAATGAGTGCAATTGTGCAGTAGCTTGAACATTCTTTAGTGTTGCCTTTCTTTGGGACTGGAATGAAAACTGACCTTTTCCAGTCCTGTGGCCACTGCTGAGTTTTCCAAATTTGCTGGCATATCGAGTGCAGCACTTTCACAGCACCACCTTTTATGATTTGAAATAGCTTAGCTGGAATTCCATCACCTCCACTAGCTTTGTTTGTAGTGATGCTTCTTAAGGCCCACTTGACTTCACACTCCACGATGTCTGGCTCTAGGTGAGTGATCACACCGTCGTGATTATCTGGGTTATTAAGATCTTTTTTGTACAGTTCTTCTGTGTATTCTTGCCACCTCTTCTTAATATCTTCTGCTTCTGTCAGGTCCTTACCATTTCTGCCCTTTATTGTGTGCACACCATCTGTGCATGAAATGTTCCCTTGGAATCTCTAATTTTCTTGAAGAGATCTCTAGTTTTTCCCATTCTTTGTTTTCCTCTATTTCTTTGCATTTTTCACTTAGGAAGACTTTCTAATCTCTCTTTGATATTCTTTGGAACTCTGCATTTTGACGGGTATATCTTCCCTTTTCTCCTTGCATTTTGCTTCTCTTCTTTTCTCAGCAGTTTGTAAAGCCTCTTCAGACAGCCATTTTGCCTTTTTGAATTCCTTTTTCTTGGGGATGCTTTTGATCACCGCCTCCCAAACAGTGTCATGAACTTCCATCCATAGTTCTTCAGGCACTCTATCGGGTTTAATCCCTTGAATCTATTTGTCAGTTCCACTGTATAATCATAAGGGATTTGATTTAGGTCGTAGCTTAATGGCCTAATGGTTTTCCCTACTTTCTTCAATTAAGTCTGAATTTTGAAAGACCGTAGTCTTGACTATATAGACCTTTGCCAGCAAAGTGATTTCTTTGCTTTTTAACACAGTCTAGGTTTGTCATAGCTTTCCTGCCAAGAAGCAATCATCTTCCAATTTCATGGCTACAGTCATCATCCGCAGTGATTTTAGAGCCCAAGAAAAGGAAATCTGTAGATGTCATCTTCTGTCTTAAGATAGACCATCAAATGAATGAAATAAAGGGTATTAAACATATTATTTACACTAGAAACACATATTCAAGCACATAGAAATTGCAGAGGAAAGAGAAAAACAGTAGAATGCACATTTATTGAGAGTCTACTATGGGCCAGGCATCTGCTGGGCACAACACATATTTCTTATTTAATCCTTAAGCTCTGAGATAGATGCTATTTTTGGCATTTTATAGATAATAAAACAAGAATAGATAAGAAAACAAAATAAGTTTCAGTAACTTATCCAAGGCTGCACAGTTCAAAGGCAGTTGCTGTTGTTCAGTCACTAGGTCATGTCCAACTCTTTGTGACCCCATGAACTGCAGCAAAGGCAGTAAGGGCCAGATTTCAAGCCTAAGTCTGTCTCCAAAATTCGTGTTCCTTCTGTTGCACCTTGTTGATATGGCTGATGTGGAGGTGAATGTTAGAACTCAGTTATTAGGGATCACAAGTGGCATTAGTCTTGTGAAATTTAACCAGCTCAATGTCTATGTTCTTTTCTGCAATGAGATGAGAATATAATGGGAAACATCATGGAATCAACTCATGGGGACCCTTGTTTTGTTTTGTTTTTAGAATATCAGTTGTCTTTTTATTTACTTATTTGGCCGCACTGGGTCTTAGTTGCAGCATGCATGATCTTCGATCTTCAGTTGCAGCATGTAAGGATCTGGTTCCCTGATCTGGGATCAAACCGGGGCCCCCTGCATTGGGAGCATGGAGTCTTAGCCACTGGACCACCAAAAAAGTCCCATGGGGACCCTTGTTAATCAAGCTTTTTCTGTTCTTGGACATTAGGAAGGATTTTGTGCTGTTATGTCCATCTCTTTGTGACCCCATGGGCTGTAGCCCCACAGGCTCCCCTGTCCATGGGATTTCCCAGGCAAAAATACAGGAGTGGGTTGCCATTTCCTCTTCCAGGAGATCTTCCCGACCTAGAGACAGGACCTGCCTCTCCTGAGCCTCCTGCATTGGCAGGTGGATTCTTTACCAGTGGGCTACTTGGGAAGCCCTTTTCTGCTCTTGGACATTAGAAAGGTATTCCCTCTTAAACAATGTTGAGGTTGGGAATTGGCTTCCCCCAAACACTTTTTTCTTTCTTTTTTTTTAAGATGTATTTATTTATGGCTGTGGTGAGTCTGTTGCTGCACACAGGCTTTCCTCTAGTTGCGGCGAGTGGGGGCTACTCCCTAGTTGCAGTGTGTGGGCTTCTCATGGCAGTGGCTTCTCTCGTTGGGGAGCATGGACACTAGGCACACAGGCTCTAATAGTTGCAGCACATGGGCTCAGCAGTTGCCGTGCAAGGGCTCTAGAGTGCTGGCTCGGTAGTTGTGGTCCATGAGCTTCGTTGCCCTGAGGCATGTGGGATCTTCCTGGACCAGGGATCAAACCAGTGTCCCCTGCATTGCAAGGTGGATTCTTAAACACTAGGCCCCCAGGGGAACCCCCTTCAAATGCTTTTGAAGCTACCCCTTGGGGTGACTACAAATCTCCGCTGCTTCTGTGTCTGTCATCCTCACCGATGGTCAGCACACTGGTACCGTGATGTCCTGTATTAATTTACTTCCAATTGCTTCTCCCTACTCCTAGATATTTGTATAAGAAAAAAGATCCTTGACCTCACATCTTACACAAAAATTATTTGGAGGTGGCTCAGAGAAAAAAGCTAAAACTAAAATCTATTAGAAGGAAATAGAGGTGACTATTTTCACACCTTGGGGTAGTCAAGCGTTTCTTAGGATATATATATACACATACTAAAAATGGAAAAATTGGACCTCATCAAAATTAAAAAATATTTGTGATGCATGTATATGACAAAGGACTTATATTCAGAATATGTAAAGAATGCATAAAACACCTTAAAAGTAGAAAGACGTCTTAGACACTACACAGAAGGCTGATGATACTAATGATCTTTCATGTACTAATAAGCACCTGAAAAAAGGTTCAACATCATTGGTCAGCTTGGAAATGCAAATTAAAGCCATATTGAGATACCAGTACATATGTATTAGAATTGCTAAAATTTTTTAAAAGATTGATGATATTTTTAATATATTTTGATTGAAGTATAGATTATTTACAATGTCAATTATTGCTGTACAGCAAAGTGATACAGTTACACATATAATAATACATTCATTTTTATATATTCTTTTCCATTATGGTTTCTGTCATATTTTAGATTCCAAATATAAGTGATATCATATGGTATTTGTCTTTCTGACTTAACTTCATTTGGTATGAATCTCTACTTACATATAATCTCTAGTTGTATCCATGTTGCTGCAAATGGCATTTCTTTTTTATGGGTGAGTAATACTTCCTTGTGTATTTATACCACATATTCTTTATCTATTCATCTGTCCAATGACATTTAGATTGTTTCCATACCTTGGCTATTGTGAATAGTGCTGTTATGAACATAGTGGGTGGAGGGTGCATGTATCTTTTTGAATTACGGTTTTGTCTGTATATATTCCCAAGAATGGGATTGCTGGATCATATGCTAATTCTGTTTTTCATTTTCTGAGGACCTGCCATACTGTTAGTAGTTACACCAACTAACATCCTACCAACAGTGTAAGAGAGTTTCCTTTTTTCCACGTCCTCTCCAGCTTTTGTTATTTGTCAACTTTTTAGTAATGGCCATTCTGACTGGCTTGATGTGGTACCTCATTGTAGCTCTTATTTGCATTTCTCTAATAATTAGTGATGTTGAGCATCTTTTCATATGCCTGTTGGCCATCTGTATGTCTTCTTTGAAGAAATGTCTATTTAGGTCTTCAGCCCAGTTTTTTAAACTAGTTAAGATTCATGTAAGCGTATCGTGAGTAAAACAAATCATATTAATCATACCTTAAAAGAGAGCATGGTTTTTGCTTTTTGAATTTTTATTAGAATATAATTGATTTACAATGTTGTATTAGTTTCAGGTGTACAGCAAAGTGAATCCGTTACACATACATCCACTCTTTTTTAGATTCTTTTCCTGTATAAGTCATTGCAGAGTAGAGTTCCCAGTGCTATGCACTCTGTCCTTATTAGTTATCTATTTTATATATACATATAGTACTGTGTATATGTCAATCCCAACCTCCCAATTTATTCCTCCCCTGCTTACCCCTTAGAAACATAAGGTTGCTTTTGTTTTCGGAAACTCTCTTTCTGTTTTGTAGATAAGTTCATTTGTACCCTTATTTTTAGATTTCCATGTATAAGCAGTATCATATGATATCTGTCTTTGACTTCATTCATTATGACAATCTCTAGGTCCATCTGTGTTGCTGCAAATGGCACTATTTGGTTATTTTTATGGTTTAATAATATTCCATTATATATATATATATATACACACACACACACTACATCTTCTGTATCCATCTCTCTGTTGATGGGCATTTAAGTTGCCTTCATGTCTTGGCTATTGTAAATAGTACTAAAGTGAACACTGGGGTGCATGTATCCTTCTGAGGTACCGTTTTCTCCAGATATATGCCCAGGAGTGGGATTGCTAGGTCATATGGTAGCTCTATTTTTAGTTTTTTAAGGAACCTCCATACTTTTGTCTGTAGTGGCTGTACCAGCTTACATTCCTCCCAGTAGTGTCGAAGGGTTCCCTTTCCTCCACGTCCACTCTAGCATTTATTATTTGCAGACTTTTTGATGGTGGCCATTCTCACTGGTGGGAGGTGACACCTCGTAGTTTTGCTTTGCATTTCTCTAATAATTAGTGATGTTGAGCATCTTTTCGTGCACCTATTGACCATCTGTATGCCTTCTTTGGAGAAATGTCTATTTAGGTCTCCTACCCATTTTTTAATAGGGTTGTTTGTTTTTTATTTTTGAGTTGTGAGCTGTTTGTATATTTTGGAAGTTAGTCCCTTGTTGGTCTCATCATTTGCAAATATTTTCTCCATTCTGTAGGTTGTGTTTTCATTTTGTTTATGGTTTGCCTTGCTGTGTAAAAGCTTGTAAGTTTGACTAGGTCCCAGTTGTTAATGTTTGTTCTTATTTCTATTGATTTGGGAGACTGACATAAGAAAGCATTGGTACAACTTACAAGAAGATTGACAATATTAAATGTTACTGAATTTCAAAGCAACTGGATTCTCATGAACTACTCAGAGTAGAAAATTACATAAAATTAGAAAACTCTTAGGCAATTTATTTTAAAGAGAAAATATATCTTATGATGTAACAATTCCATTTCTAACTATTCTTTCTACAAAATAAATGAAAATATATGTTCTCAACAAAACTTATACAAAAGTTTATAGTAGCATGATTCACAGTAGCTCCAAACAGAAAGAACCCCAAATGTCCATCAACAGACAAATGACTAAATAGTGGTATAGTTATACAATGGAATATTATTTAGAAATAAAAAGAAACAAGCTGATATATCCAATATGGGTAAATCTTAAAACATGATGTTGTGCCAAAGAATCCAGACACAAAAGAGTACAAACTGCATGATTCTATTTAAATGGAATTCTAAAAAGACAAAACTAATATTTGGTGATAGAAAACAGAACAGTGGTTGCCTTTGTGAGTGTGGGGTATTAGCTAGAAAGGAGAATGAGGGAATTTTCTGGAGTGATGAATGTGTCCTGCTTCTTGATTTGGGCTTTGTTATAAGGATATATGGGCTTCCCAGGTGGCTCAGTGCTAAGAATCTGTCTGCCAATGCAGGAGACAAGGGCTTGATCCCTGGGTTGGGAAGATCCCCTGGAGTAGGAAATGGCAACCCACCCAAGATTATTACTGGGAAAATTCCATGGACAGAGGAGCCTGGCAGGCTACAGTCCATGGGGTTGCAGAGTCGGACACAGCTGAGCACACATGCTGCACCTAGGAAGTTCTCAGAGTCCTTTGAACTGTATAGTTACGATGTCTTCATCGTGCTGCTTATGAGTTATGTCAATAGGTATTTAGTCATACAACTAAAATATGGCACCTGCAGCTGAATTCAGTCACATCTTGAACATCTTGTTTATAATTTAAGGTCTGTAGGTTTCAATTAATTTAGGTTAATCTTACAACCAAAAGAAAAGCTTGTTACATGTTAGCATTTTCTTGAAGGACCAGATCTTTCAAAGAGGGACTCCCAGGACCAACCAATGCATACAAGAGAATGAATGCAGAGGACAAGACCCGAGGAAGGCAAAAGTCGGAAATGTTTAGTGTGTCTTCTTCCTTCTCAGTATTCCTTCTACCATACTCTGTGTCCATTTCCCCCACCACCACACGAGAGATCTTTTAAGAGCAATTTCATAGCTCGAAAATTCTACTTTTCATAAAACACTGGAGCACAGTTCAGCCGAGTTCTTTGCCACTCTGTAACGAGGATTGCTGCTTCTTCAGTTTCCAATTTCCTTTCTCCTGTTTCTCATTTCCATCTGAGAACTCACCAGAATGGTCTTTAATGTTCATATTCCTACCAGAATTCTGTTCCTGATTACTTACACTCTTTATTCTAAGAAGACGGAAGCTTTCCCTCGGCTCTCTTTCCTTCTGAGCCCGCACTAGAATTGCCCTTAACCTTTTATGTTTCTAGCACACACATCTTCCAGCCTCTACCTACTACCCAGTTCCGAAGCCCCTTCTATATTTTTAGATGTTTGTTACTGCCACAGCCCACTTCTTGGTCCAAAGTATGTATTAGTTTGCTCAGGTTTCTGTAACAAAATACCATAGACTGGGTGGCTTAAATCACAGAAATTTATTTTCTGAGTTCTGGAGGCTGTGAAGTCCAAGATCAGTCTGGCAGAGTCAAGTTTTCAGTAAACACTGCCTTCCTGGCTTGCAGATGATTGCCTTCTTGCTGTGTCCTCACATGGTGGGAAGATGGGTTGTGGGGGAGAGAGAGAAAGGAGGGAAGAAAAAGAGGGAGGAGAAAAAGGAGGGAGGAGGGAGCAGGGCGACAGAAGGGAGAGCCTGTGCATGCGCCCTAGTGCCTCTTCTTACTGGGACACCAATGTTATTGGATCAGGGCCCACCTGTGTGACCTCACTGAACCTTGGTTACGTCCACAAACACGCCATCTCCAATACTGCCACACTGGGGATAAGGTCTTCAACATAAAAATCAGGGGAGGACACAAACATCCAGTCCTTAATAGCTTCTTTGTGTGAAAAAAATTCTGTAAGCCTGAAGAGCAGAAAGTGAAAAGTCAGAAGGATTGTGCTAAATATATATTAATGTTTTAGGCCAGTATTTTCATTTCTTTCCCCTCTGTTCTGTTCTCTCATTTAGATCAAATGAACAAATGTTCCTGTTTTGTGTGTTGCTTGTCCAAGCTGGCTTTCTACTACCTGCTAGATAAATGCTATGTGAGGTTTTAATATAGATGCCCTCCTCTTGAAGAACCAAAGGAAAGATGGCTTCTAAAGAAGACAGCTAACTTGGCTTAATCTTTTACTCAAATGCTGTTTGAACTATTTGTTCCTCTAGAGTGATATTATGACTTTGGAACCAAAAATATAAGATATGAACCTATTTTAAGAAAATAATGCCCCAAGGGAACCCTGTACACTGTCGGTGGGAATGGAAATTGGTGCAGCCACTGTGAAAAAAGTATAGCGTTTCCTCAAAAAACTAACAAATAGAAATACCATATGATCCAGCAGTTCTACTCCTATCTTTCCAGATAAAATGAAAATGCTAATTCAAAAAGATATATGCACCCCAATGTTCAGAGCAGCATTACTTAAAATTGCTGAGATATGGAAGCAATGTAAGTGTCCTTCAACAGAGGAATAAAGATGGTATGAGATGTATATACATATAATATATATCCCCTTCTGTATTTTATATATAATGGGATAGTACTCAACCATAAGAAAGAATGAGATTTTGCCATTTGCAACATGGATAGACTTGGAGGACATTATGCTTAGTGACTGAAGGCAAAAGGAGAAGGCGACAACAGAAGATGAGACGATTGGATGGCATCCCCAGTTCAATGGACGTGATTTTGAGCAAACTCTGGGAGATAGTGAAGAAGAGGGAAGTCTGTCACGCTGCAGTCTATGGGCTGGCAAACAGTAGGACATGATTTAGCAACTGAACAACAATGCTTAATGAGATAGGTCAGACAGAGAAACTGTATCACTTATATGTGGACTCTAAAAAATACAACACACTAGTGAATGTTAAAAAAAAAGAAACTGACTCACAGATACAGAGAACTAGTGGTTAACAGTGGAGAAAGGAGAGAGACGGGGGAAGGGCATGATAGGAGTAGGGGATTAAGAGATATAAACTACTCTGTATAAAATAAGCTACAAGGATATACTGTATAACACAGGAAATAAGTCACTATAATAACTATAAATGGAGTATAACCTTTAAAAATTATGATTCACTGTGTGTGGTACACCTGAAACTTATATAATATTGTACTTCAACTATACCTCAACAACAGATAAATAAAAAAGAAATGCCTTTTCCTTATTCACAGAACAAAAATATATAGGTTCATCTCCCTGTTCATACACAAATATGGCGTATCAAGGAATCGTATGTCAATGAACAAAGCTGATGCTAAGGACTCACCATATTATCTGCTGTGTTGGGCATCATGCCAGGTGCTGGGAGTGAAAGAATAAAACCCAGACCTTGTCCACAAAGAACTTACAGTTGGCTAGGGAGATAGCCCGATACCTTCGAGCTATTTTCCCAGGAGTGATAAGGGGTTTGCACAGTCATCCACTTTCTCTTACCCAGGTGGCTGGTTAGAAAGGCAGCTGTGGTCAACAACTGTTCCCCAAGAGAAGCTCTACCCTGTGTGTGTCACAGTGTTAAATATAGAGTCTGTGTCAAGTGGTGAAGCAATATCTATTTTAAATAGAGTGATTTTTTAAATTTATTATTTCGACTGCACTGGATCTTTGTCGTGGTTCACAGGCTTAGTTGTGGCGTGTGGGATCTTTGTTCTCCAACTAGGGGTCAAGCCCAGGCCCCCTACATTGGGAGCATGGAATCTTATCCACCAGACCACCAAGGAAGTCCCAGAGTTCACGTTTTATGTTGAATGCTTATGTCACTTCAACATTCTTCAGTTCACTCCACGATGCCTTTAACCATTGGAATAACCACAGACGATTCATCAGGTAAACTGTAGGAGGGGGCAGCCAGGCACAACATAATGTCCTCAGAAAAGAAACTTCCAGGGCCATCTTCCCACAAAACGCTATTTGCTTTTTCTAAAACACCTTTCTAAATTTCATTTTTTTTTTAAAAAAAGGGTATCTCCCCTAGAGATGTTTAAAAAACTGTAATTTTGCTTCTGAGGTATTTGCAAGCCTTGCCTCTTTGGTTTTGTGACATCATAAGCATCCTAAATAAGATAACATACTGCAGCTCACAGGGAGACTCTGCATCTCTGCAGGACAAGTGTAATCTGAAAAGCTTTGAGGCACACACATCAGATTTTAACACTAAAACTTGTTGTAACAAGAGTTTTTCCTACACTTAAAAAATCCACAGTGACACAAAGTCAATTAAATTTTATTACAACCAAGAATATAAAATAAATGCAATGTAATTCATTTCTAACAGTCATTTCAAGAAGGATGTCAGGAAAACTCAAAAGCGAGAAACACTTGGCTCCAAAGCTGCAAGCTTGTCCTGCACCCGGGGAGCAGGCCCCGCTGGGGGCAGCCGGCTTTCAATGCACACCTCACAGGGCGTGGCAAAGCATACACAGTCATGTCTAAAGTCGTACAAACAGGGATGCGTGCAGAAAAATGGCTGAAAAGAGACAAGAACAGGTACACTTCACATAGAGGAATTATGGGAAATACAAACTAGGCAGTTTAGAAAGGATATACTACATAACATATATAAAAAGTACTTTAAATTGTTGTTAAAAAGGACATCTTCAGTCCAGATTTTGTGTAATACTTTTAGTGTCTACACAGACAAATTTTTAAAAAAATTAAATAGTATTAATTTACTAAATATTTAGGAGATAACAGTGCATTAAGGATTTTTTTTCATATAATACATACATATCACTCCTTCGCAGTGATAGCATAGAAGAGTAAGTATGGCCTTAGGTACAACACATTTTAAAAAAACCCTAAAACAATGAACTTTGCCTTATGATATTTGTGACTATTCTTGAAGATTAAGGAAACCTAAACAGCTATGTTTTATATAAAATATTATTTATACTTGAGTCCTTCAAGCTTCCTTTAGTCTGCCATTTCACTGCCTTTCTCCATTCCCCAGAAAGATACCATTACAGAGGTTAGCATTTGTAATTCTCGTAGACTGTTCCTTCATTGACAGTTTGTCACACACAAGCATTCCAAGCAGATTAAGCTGCAAGTCTTATTGTCCAACTATTTCTTCTCTTCAGCAGAGAAAAGAGCATCATTATAGAGGCATACAACTAGCAGTTGCTTCTTCAGGAATGAGGCAGTGAACACGTAAGTAAATGTCATCCCTTTCCATTCTTAAATGTAAATTGTGTTTACAAGAGCAAAAGAGTAGTGCAGAAGGCCAAAATTCTAAGTACTAAAGTTTTAAAACCACACAGATATAAAAATATACATGTCCTTGGCTTTTGTATGTTCCTGCATGATCTGCTTCATCTTAAGGATTGTTTCAGCCTCATAGTGTCCGTCCTGCCGCCAGGCTGCCTTACCTGTGAGCTCAGCTGTCCTGAAACTCAAGAATACTTTTTCCTAAATACACACCTTAACAAAAAGCTAACTCAAAAACTGATTTGTAATATGAAATGCAGAAAACCTTTGCTTTGATTCCTCCCCTCCTTTCAGTAACTTCCCCTGGTTTGGATGTTCACCCTGTGTTCTCAGGGGACACCGATCGTAATAAATTTTTGAAGAGGAATGTGGTTATTTGGGGAACACCAAAGTAAATTTTAACCTCAAAAATCTTCACAGGTTTCCTTCAAGGGCCCACAGTTTTAGGGCCCATGCCCATGTTAAAGGCTTTGTTCTCCTTTACAAGGAAAAGGCAATTGTGAACCAAAATTATTTCAAAGGGTAATGGGCACCAGTGGGCATCACCAACTCTGAGGCAAGACCACAGGAGGAAAGCGCCAGTACCGGTGCAGTGACCAGAAAGAGTCACGTGTGTAATGGGCATGTCTGGCTAGACCCTGTGTGAAGAACACTGGGAACAACTGATAAAGTCCCCACCAGTTTCTGTATCAGTTCTGCCACTAAAATTCACTACATGCAAAGAAAGCAGGGTAGTCCTGTGATCACATAAGCACGTATCACAATGACTTATATCAAAGTGTATTAAAGGGCATGATATTTTGATTCATGTGCATATTTGGGTTTGTCTTTTATTAAATGTATGCCCCGCTCAAGGGCAGGAACAGAGCTTATCTTTTCACTGTAATTTCCTACAAACTCAACTTAGTTGAGTATGTTCTGCCTACAAGGGCCACCCAATTGTTGTTGAAAGGCTGCTGTAAACATTTCAAATATATATTAATGCCTGTGGTGATACTTAATTGTTGGCTTTCTTGAAGGTAGATAAACAAAGAAACCTCTCTATGATACTTGTTTATTATAGGGCAAAATTTGGGATAACTCTCTTCAAGAGGGTTTAGAAGTAGACGAAGAGACCTCATGTTCTAAGATGGTTTCATTTATAAGCCTGTCATCCCAGGAACGCTTCCTGTCATGGACTCAGTCATGAGCTCTTCAAGGACAGGAAGTATGTCTTGCCCTTCCTATCTCCCCCAGCATGATGCTGGGCACAGGGGGAGGGTACTGTGAGGATCTGATGCCACTGAGGCTTCAGGGCCCAGGACAGAACTTCACACAGGTAGCTACATTATGCAGAGGGCTACTAATTTCTCATTTTTAACAGCGGAAGCAGTAAATCACCATGGAGACAATCAAATACCTTCCAGTGGAGCATGTCAACTGTTTCATCTTCAGTGTTCATCAGCATCCCTACACAGTCTTTGTTATTAATAAGCATTATTATGCTGAGATCAGGAAGGTCCTTGCTGGCTACAGTATCACATCAATAGTGCAAAATGTATACTGGCTTCTGTCTAAAATCTTATTTTACTTGTGTATGGACCCAGAGTAGATAACCAGGTAGATAAGTTCACAAGGAAGAGTAAAAAAATGCATATAACTTGCATATAACAACGATCAGCTATTTCTTCTAGCTCAAGAAAACATTAAAACAAGGCTGGTGCTGCTAGTAGCATTTAGAAGAACACAAATTTCTTGCCCCTTACGTTACGATGGAAGCTCAAGTCTTTACATTTCTGTGGGACTCTGGGGAGCTTCCTTATGCTGGCTAAGAAAGAACTCACTGGCTAAGAGCAAACTCAGCCTCTAATTCATAGATCATAGAAATGTAAATATGTACTTAGATAATATAGTCGTATACTATCTGCCCATAGTTTAGGCACAATTGTTAAGTTTTCTCCTAGGGGCAAAAGCAAGCATTCAGTGCAATGAAAAGATTCTTGATAGAATTAAGTTTCAGTAATAACAGCAAAATTATGCATACATCATACATACTTGAAACATGAACAAAACCTAAACTTTTAACATGCTTTAAAAATAGTCACTCTATGTCTAACACAAATACGAATGGAGAACACTGCTTTTTGTTTTAAAAGCAGATTAATTTGCAGGCTTCTATTTGAGTACCCTTGATTATGTAAGAAAGTTACTCAAGCTGACCCAGATGTGAAGAAACCAACAGTTCTTTAGAGAAGCCAACTATATGTACAATACACAAGAAAAGCTTTTCCTTCAAAGGGAAGCAATACATCCTTTGATCAGCATTACTCTTAAAGAAATCCAAGTGCAGTTAATACTCTCTTCAGTTTTCTGGTGTGGGTCACCAGAGGACTGTATTTCATCAAAGCTCTTGAAACCCTTTTTAAAGTAGACTTAAGCTACATGAAGTTTAAAATTATCATTCTTAATTACTGAATACTATTCAGAATAAGATGATTCTGGGAACTAAGTTCCATATGAAGGATTATATAAAAATTACCACGTTTTAGTTCTTCATAGCATAAAGCATAGTAACTGCAAAGATCTAGGCTGTTTTTGGTTGCAGGTTCCCACTGTCCCACCACTTGTCTTTTTACTAGACCTTCCCTGAAACTAGATAAATAAAAATGTAATAGTAAGGTACTTTGGGACAGTAACAGTTCCTGTTTAAGATTTCCATGAACAAAAGAGTTAGATTCTGTGAAAACCACGTAGTGCTTTAAAAGGTGCATATTTACCTGTGTTGCTAGGTCAGTTCATGAAGTATAAAACTATACACCACTGGAGTCTTGTTTCCAAAACATTAAAATCCTAATAAAAGAGCTTTGAAAAGATAAATCATAGCGATTGCTACAGCATGAGAAAGGTGCACCAGGAAATCCTTCCCAAAGATGCTGAAGGTTACAGAAGTTAAGTGCTGGGATTAGATCAGACGCTTTATCAGAGAAGTCACAATGGAACACATGCAGGGAAAGGCTGTTGGGGAAACTTCACAAAAATCTTCTTTAAGTCACTAAAGAAGAGACATCAGTCAGTCTTGCAAAATGCTCTGTAAATAGTTCTCCTCCTAAGTGGCTGGCGGCATCAGAGCTTGCATTTTTGGTTCTCTTCAATGCAGACATCATATTGCTGGAGTCTGTGCTCTGGGCTGCGGCCGGTCAGTAGCGGTGGGCCTGGTGAGATGGGTGGTACTGTGCGCTCTGCTGAGACGAGGAGGAGTAGCCTAGTGTGCTCTGGGACTGAGAGGATCCCTGGACGCTGCTTTGGTAATTCAGGCGCGAGCTGGAGTGCTAGGAGAGGAAACAGGAAAAGGGGATGACCTATGGGGTACGAGAGCAGCTCAAGATGTTCATCGCAATAGGACACAGAGGGCTGTGGGTTCTGACCCATGGTAGCTGACAGCTAATTCCGTGTGTCAGTATGTTTTGCTGATTTCACCTCATAGCCTGCTACCACTGTTCTGGCATGCACAAAAGCTGGCTGGATGTCTTTGGAAGATAAGCTACACGGGCAATGAGAGGTAGAGGGGAAATTGATGCTGACTAATTCTGGTTAGAGATTCTTTGCATAACTGAGATTTGCAAACAGGAAGAATCAATTTGGCATTTTGATCCGGTGGTGTTCATAATGTATACTGATGTGCTGTTAATTTTCTCATTATAAATAACAAAGCTGTGACTAAGAAATCGTTTTTAGAAAAGAGTTTCCTCAGGTAGAGGCTAGAGTAGCCTCAGCAGCACCACCTACCTGACAAAGCAAGACAAGGTAGCAGCAAATAGGTGCTTTTTTAAAAATCAACTTCAGATAACATTTAGAATTAAAAAAAAAAAAAAATTGTATGTGAAAATTTCCTCGAGAAGGCTACGACAAATGTATTTCAATTAAGTGTATTTTTATTACCTTAAATGAAACATTCATCTTCATGGTATCAAGGGCAAATATGAAAAAATACGTAAAAGAAAAATTCATCTATAGAAATAGAATATAGTGGTTGGTTAACTATAAGCAGTGCTTGGTTAACTGCAGCTGTGTCTTTGGCTCTGCCCAGAAGACTGGTTCTTCCTGTGAGCAAAGCATGACAAGATCCTATGTAATAAAGCTATTGTGAAAGTGTTAGTCGCTCAGTCGTATCTGACTCTTTGCGACCCCACGGACTGTAGCCCGCCAGGCTCCTCTGCCTGTAGGATTTCCCAAGCAAGAATACTGGAGTGGGTCGCCATGCCCTCTTCCAGGAGATCTTCCCAACCAAGGGATCAAACCCAGGTCTCCTGCATTGCAGGCAGATTCTTTACCGTCTGAACCACCAGGGAAGCCCAATAAAGCTATTACTTGGGAGTTTAAAATGTAAATGACCTTGAGGTGGCATTGGCGGGTTTAATGAAGGACAAATCAGCAAGGCTGCCCCACTCAGTGCACGAGAGGCAGCCAAACTGGACTTGCAACATCTGGTCCAAGAAAACAGGGCAATAAGATAGTTTTGGTTAAAAATAATGCCACTTAATTCCTTCCTTTGTTACACAACTCTTAGTCGTATTATTGTAAGAAGCCTTGACAAATCTTAACAACATTTATTGTAAGTTTATTATGGAAAAAAAAAAATGTTCTTTCCATTCACAAGGCCTACAGTTGTTAGGCTGCCTGTGACTGCTTTTACTTTAGCAGATTAGACTCTGCACAATATCTCCTCCATATTGGATAAAGAACAAATGTGGGAGAAGGAAATGGCAACCCACTCCAGTATTCTTGCCTAGAGAATCCCGTGGATAGAGGAGCCTGGTGGGTTGCTGTCCATAGCGTCGGAAAGAGTCAGACACAAATGAAGTGACTTAGCATGTATGCATGCATTGGAGAAGGAAATGGCAACCCACTCCAGTATTCTTGCCTGGAGAATCCCAGGGACAGAGGAGCCTGGTGGGCTGCCATCTGTGGGGTTGCACAGAGTCAGACATGACTGAAGCGACTTAGCAGCAGCAGCAGCAGTGCTGATACTATGAGAGCTGCAAAGAGGTCTCTCACCCTCACCCTTCATGCTAATCTTTCCAACTAAATAGCTGAGAAAGCTATCCATGTCATAGATATGCTGGTTTATTTTTAAGTAGACAGCTCAGTATGGACAAAGAAAAACATTTGAAGAACTCCTAGATTTGAAAGGAGTAAATACAGTTAAGTAATCTGTCCATGACTGACTATAATCAGTCTAATATAACATAATCAGAGACACCAAGATGCACTAGTACATAATAAAGGTTTGTTGCTCATATAATACAATAGGAATAAACTAATGTTAGGGTAAAGCTGACTTTATAGTAAAATTCAAATACGTTCGTGCTGCTACTGCTACTGCTGCTGCTGCTAAGTCGCTTCAGTCGTGTCCGACTCTGTGCGACCCCATAGATGGCAGCCCACCAGGCTCCCCCGTCCCTGGGACTCTGCAGGCAAGAACACTGGAGTGGGTTGCCATTTCCTTCTCCAATGCATGAAAGTGAAAAGTCAAAGTGAAGTCGCTCAGTCTTGTCCGACTCTTAGCGACCCCATGGACTGCAGCCCACCAGGGTCCTCTGTCCCTGGGATCTTCCAGGCAAGAGTACTGGAGTGGGGTGCCATTGCCTTCTCCATACGTTCATGACTACTACCCAAATAGCAAGCTGCTTTGCAGACCAAACTGATGCCTTGATTAGTTTAATTGGAACCAGTGGAAGTGCTTTTATATACTCTGCTGCTTACAGGGAATCTTCCAAGAGAAGTTTTCAAAGTAGTTGTGTTGAGATATTCAAAATGTAAAGCCAGTTTAAACAGCTATTTATTATGTCTTTCTTGTTAGCGTTTCTCTGGTTTCCAGTTCCTAATCAGTGAGTTTATGTCTTCGTTGCCTGTGGTTTTGTTTTCTATTATCTCTCTCCTACATGCTCCTTCTCCACCAGTTCCCTGAGGGACTGTGGTTCTAAACCTTTTTTTAAAGTTTTTTGTTTCCCTTCTTAGATCTTAAGTTTGTTACTACCTTGAAAACTTTTTTTTTCCCCCAAGATTCCCTACGGTTTTCACCTGTATTTTTACCTGTCTCTCCAAACATCAATCCTTAGGGTTTCTTCCTTTAATTTCTTGAATGGTAATACAATTGTAGTTTTCGTTTGAATCTCAACAAATGTATTTTCTTGTCTCAAAATTATTTCTTGTGAGATTTAACAGTTATTCCTGACAAGTCTTGGTCCCTCTCTCTCTGTCATGTGGCTATGTACTGATTATTTCCTCCCAGTGATGGCAAATCCTTCTGAAGTGTGCTGCTTGCTTTGTTCACTGTAAGGCACCATTCCTCTCCCTTTCAACTGCTTATCTAGGGGTCTTTTTCTGACCCAAACCCGACAGACAGATGGAAGGGTAAAATGAGAAATGTTGAGGAGGAGCTGCCTACCTCACCTTCCCTCCTCAGGGTTGTAAGATAAACAAGAAACAAAATATCTTGCAATTACATGAAATGACAAAAATCTTCATTTTCATATAATGCCCTAGAAAGATTAGAACTGTAAAATCAAACTTTAGAGTTAAGTACTGCTTATTTCTAAAAGGATCTATTTTAAGTATTGTTGTTCTCTAGTCACTCAGTCGTGTCTGACTCTTGGTGACCCCCATGGACTGCAGCCCACCAGACTCCTCTGTTCATGGGATTTTCCCAGCAAGAATACTGGAGTAGGCTGTCATTTCCTTCTCTAGGAGAATCTTCACGACCCAAGGATGGTACCTGCATCTCTTGCTTGGCAAGCGGATTCTTTACCACTGAGCTACCTGGAAAGCCCATATGTATACTTAACATTTCATAAAATGTATTGCTAAAAAAAGAGACGACAGACTCAAAATGGAGTCATTTGTGTTAAGCCCATGTAACCAAACTGAGACTTAATACCTAACCTAATTGCAGTTTCAGCCCCTCCCAGGAATGTACTCTTCCCCAGTCGGTCTGCAATCTCTGCTCAGCACTTGAGAAGTAATCTACCTGGTAGACTCCTGTGGTCCCCAGAGGAAGGTGCCCTGGCCTGACATGATCAGCTCTCTGCTAAAGTAACATCCGGTCCCACCTCCTTCTACTTATAGAAGTCCAGAAGTCTTTCATCTTGTACAGCTCTTCAGAGCCTTTTTCTATATGCTATATGAGCTGCTACCTGATACATGAATCACTGAATGCAGCCAATGAACCTTTAAAATTTGCTCAGTTGCATTCTGTTTTCTGATGGTATGTCAACATGAAAAAGTACAGCATTGAGGGGAGTACCTGATAATCTGAGGGCATAACAGGCCCGCCCGAGTTTGTGCCTGAAGGCCCCAGCCGCGGTTTCTTGTTGGGAGGCACCTGGTTAAGGCTGGAGTCCTGGCTATGCTGCAGCCCTGCTCCGGCCGGCCCGGCCCCTGCACCTCCCGCAGTCCCGTTGGTCTGGGTGCTGTTCTGCTGCTGTGGGGGTGCCTGCGGGGGGGCAGCTGCCTGCTGTGGAGGGGCTGTGGGCTGCTGATGTTGGTTCTGCTGCTGTTGCTGGTTCTTATGAAAAGAGAAAAAAATGGCAAGCTTGGTATGGAACGAAATCACGCCTGTCATTGTAGGATATGCATATGAGACTGTCAGCCAACCTGGGGAGAAACCTATGTGGGACACCAAAGTGACTGGCATGCCTGGAGAATGGAGCAGCCAGGGACTACAGCACCCCCACAGGTGAGTACAGAGCCCCAAAGAGGACTCGTTCTCTGAAGTTCATTTAGATTGCACAGTAATCCTTCCTGTCAGGGACAGACATCCCACTGAAGACGCAGGCCCAGAGGAAAGAGCAACTCCTTAAAACAGCTCTAACAGTCTTGTCAGTCAATTTGGAAAAAGAAGGGCTGTGTGGGGAGGAGTCAGTACAATCAAAGCAAAGCACAGAGTGATGCTTTAAAAGCAGCCTGCATAAAATGATGGCAATGACACTGAACAAACAAAAGCAAGAATCAAGAATCGGGGAATAAAATAGACTGTAAAACAAATCAGGAAGTTCATTTATCTGTGAATGCATATTTCAAACTGCAGAGTACAATAAAGTAAATACACAATTAAATAAAATGCAGTTAAATATATACGAATGACTACATTTATCCTTCCCTAAGTGCAGTTTATACCTTGTCACCTTTTTCTTCAGGTTCATCTTCATTAAGGAATTCTCGTTTGGGGTATGGAATCTGGCAGCCAGCAAACACACTACAAATCATTGAAGGAAAAAAAAAAAATACATGTCATGACCTAAAATCTATAATATGATTGACCTTGTGCATTTAAAATTCCACTTTTTTTTTTTCTTATTTCCTATTCTTCATCTGTGGCTGGTATGCCTCTCAACACAATTTAAGCAATAAGAAAAGAACAATTTGTCATCTAAGTTTTACACTGGTAAAACTGCCACTTTTAATAACAAATCTTAAAACTGCGTTTAGCTAGTTGACGTATGTAATGCAGAAATTTCTCCACACACACTTCATCAGCACTAAAAAGAGCTGACTGTGTATTTGCTTCAACAATGAAAGTAATTTTTTTCTCAAGAAAAGCTGTACCTCTAATATCAGTAAGTCCAAGCACAATCTATATCTGTGTGTATAATAAGGATGGGGAAATGGAGGGTATAATAATGCAGCAGAGACACAGAATTTTAAAAGCTCAGTTCCCTACTGGTTTGGTGTAAACTGTTCTGGCTGACCGATCTATAATAAAAGTCCCATCTGTTCTCAGCTTTAGTTTTTGTCTGTAAAACTGATTAATGACCATTCCGTAAACTTGTTTTCATTCACACCTCTTTACAGCTTTGCCTGTTTCAAAATACAGGACCTCTCGACTAGTTTTTCCCTGAGGTGGTATTAACAAAGGAAATAAAAGGCTCGAGTAACAAGTGCTTCCCTTGCCTTTAGCTGCCACCGCACACCCTCAACCTGGAGCAAAGTGCACAGAAAAGGAAGGACACATACTCTAATGTCGGCAAGGGGTCCTCCTGAAAATAGGGATCCTGCAGAGCCTGCTCGGAGGTAATCCTCTTCGTTGGATCCATCGTGAGGAGCTTCTGAAGCTAGAGCAACACATAAGAAATTGACAGCACATGAGTTTGCTTCCAGGTCAATGTTCTGACGGTGTTAATGTCTAACAGAATTAACATCAAGTGCTAGCTTATTCATACACCACACACATTTATGTGAAACTGACAGAAATGATTAGCAGTAAAGCCGTTTTAGAATTTTTTTTTCCCTTACTGGTAAACCACTGGAAACAAGGCTAAAAGTCAAGGGTGATGTCTCAAAGGAAAAAGATTTAATTTTGCCCCAACATCCACCAGTTTCTTTTTTTCCTGAAGAGGAGGAAGAGCTGGGACAATTTCACGGTAAGTGGGGTGGGGTGAGAGCTATGCTAAGGATCACCTTCCCACTCTGGAGAGATGCACCTACCAAAAGGAATACTTTGCTGTCAGGCTTGACCTTGTGTTTCTCCATGTACTTTATGAGGCTGCTGTTGGCGTACCTGCAAAGACATGACATCCACACACTATTGAGGACATTCACACAATTGACATCTTTTAATGGAAGGTTCCAAGGTTGGTTTTCCTATGAGGTATGTATTCATTTAAGCCATTGTTTTTGGGGTTTTTTTCCTGATTAAAAAGGAACACAAAACCAAATGTTGGTAAATGTGTAAAAAAAGAAATAAGAATTGTTACACACTGCATGTAGGAGTTTACACTGTTAGAATTACTTTGGAAAATAATAATGCATTAACCATTAGAGCTGAAAATGTGACTATCCTATGATCCAGCAATTCCTTCCTATGTACATATTCTATATCAGGATATCAACTGCTCAGGCTGAGGGGTGAGTAAATGGGTATTCATTTTATTATTCTAAATAGACTACATGTTTTCATCATGTATATTCTTTCCTACATATGAAATATTTCAAATTTAAAAGTTCAAGAAATAGGTAATATATGTTTATGGTAGAAAATTTAGAGAATATAAAAAAGTATAAAAGAAAAAATTGAAAACACTCATAATCAAGCTATGAAGCAATTTAAAAAACTCTAGCATCAAGATTTGATAATTTTCCTTTGGCATTTTTTCTGTGCATACATATATATACACACAAAGAAGTATTTCTATTTTTATAAAATTGGAATCATAGTATACATAAGTTGTCCTTTTCTTACTTTTGTTTTATAAGCGTTTTCTCTTGCCAAACGCTCTTTAAGCTTATTATTTGTACTGGTTGAACATTTTCTACTGTTACTAATGACGCTTGTTTCACAACAGCTAGAAAGTACAGATCCTTGTAGGTAAATCTGGTACACATTCAGTGGGACAGGGCTGCATGGCAGGTGAGAATCAGAGGCCCCTCCCAGACCCTGACTCAGTCATTTACCAGTTGTGTGATCTTGGGCAGTTAGTTAATCTCTATGAAAGCCTTGAGGTGCCTCATCTTAGCTATGTGTGGCTGCTTTGGCGCTTTTTCAGGATAAAGTCTTAGAATTATTAGGTCAAAGGGTAAGTACATGCCAAAGCCATTTTTGTGTGTTTTAGAACTTGCTACATGAACCTGGCCCTCAGACCAGCAGCATGGGCAGCAGAAAGCCTGCACTAGGAATGCAGGTACTCAGGCCCTATTCCAGATTCTGAATCAGAATCTTTAACAAGGTCTCCAGGTGATCTGTGGATACCTTAATGTCTGAGAAGCATTCATTCTCCCCAATAGCTAATAAGTAAGGATGCCCATTTTATTATGCCCTTGCCAACACCAGGTATTTTTAAGAAAATCTTTGCCATGTATATTAACTTAAAATGGAGTCCGTCAACATAGCTTTGATCTTTATGTTGAATCAACTGATTTCTTGAGTTAACTCCTGATCCTAAAGTTGTTCCTATCATAATATAAAAGGTCTTGAAGTTGAAAAATCCTATTGCTTGATTCCCGTTGTGGTTTCTTATTTTTCCTAATATTACAAATAAGATAAATTGTCATTTTCTGTATTATCCTCTTCTAGATTTACTACAGTTTAGGAGCTGAACAATTTTCAAACTCTCTATATACATTATAAAGCATTTTATCAGCATGTTTATTCAAACATTCAATTTTTAAAGTCAACTTATTTCCTTTTAATTCTGTTCTCACCTTGCCTTCTAATGAGCTAACAAGAGCTGACACTTTGGAAAGATTACAGAAAAAATTCTATTGTTACCCTTCACAATTCACATCAAGAGTAATTTTTTTGGTTCTTTTTATCTGATATAATGAAAACAAGTTATTTGTTTATTTTTTAATGTCATTTGAAATAATATTATCTGGAATTTTTTATTATACTTTAGTGACTTGTATGTAAACTGCATTATATTTAGCTAATTAATAAATTCCTTTTTGTGTTATGTATTAGTAGGCAGCTTTTATGTGGATAAAATTGTTTGCTTAGAAAGTATGGGCTCTTATCTTTTTCTGTTAATTTTTAACTAAATGTCATTTATCTTTCTAAATTTCTCTCCTGTTATTTCTGGTTATTGTAAATACTATCATTTTATGTAAAACTCTTCCTTTGGCCTTTAAATACTAAGATAAAACGTTGTGTCTTAATTAATTTTCTCTTTTATATTACCAGCTTATCTTCAATTACTTGAACCACTTTCATTTAATACCCATTTGACAAGTAACTAATGAACATGCACCATATACCAGGCCCTGGAGATGCCTCTAACGGTGCCTACAATGGGCACGATCCATATTCTAGAGGGAAAGGCAGATAACTGTTCAAAAGCCAACTGTCGAGCAAAGTGATGTGTGCTGAGAGAAGCAGCTCAGGATATGCCACAGGAGTGCAGAGGGGGAGCACCTGACTAGAAGGGCAAGGGGAGACTGCATCGGGATAGAAAGGATAAATAGGAGTTATCTGATGAAATGGGTGGGAGGATGGTATCAATATATCCTGAGGGAACAGCATGTGTAAAAATCCAGGGGTCCAAGAAAGCTCAGGGGTTTTGAGGATCTTAAAGAAATTTATGATGTGCAGCCCACAGAGTACAAAGTGGACAGAGGTTTAGGAGATAAATTTGGTGATGCCCAGGCTTTTGTAAGCCATATTTAAAAACTGAAAGCAACGTGAAGACTGACAAGCTCAGATGTGCTTTTGGCAATGACTGCAGAACAGGCAGTGAGTCAGAATGAAAACTGAAGGTAGAAATACCACTTATGAGGCTAGTGCAGGATCCCAGGTGAGAGAGAGGGTGGTAGTCTGGTCTATAATAGTGGCAGGGTAGATGGAGAGAAATACAGAGATCTGAAGGATATTGAAACAAAGAATTTACTAGATTTGCTAATCATTTGGACACTAGGGGATAAAATGGAAGACAATGAGAGAGGAGAAGGATCAGGGACATCTTTAAGGTCTTTGGCTTGAACAATTAGGTAAATCATGGAGCCATTTCCTAAGATAAGGAATATAGTGGGAGGAAAAGTTTAGGAGGATGGATGATGAGCTCAGTTTGGGACATGTATTTTGAAGTATTTATGGGACACTCAATTTGGGATTCCAAAAAGCAGTTAGATACATGGGTCTGAAACTTGGAAAGGAAGTCAGAGTAGAATGTATAAATTGGGAGCCACCAGCATAACTGGTACGCTGTAGCCATCAAAATCACAGAGACTGTCTAGGGAAATGTCTAGGGTGAGAAGAGAGCCCAGTTCAGACACCTGAGCAATGTCAGCACTCTCTTTAGGAGCTGCGTGGAGGCAAGGACCCCTACCTAGGACTGTGTGAAAGAGAGGCCCCAAATGATCAAGTGCCATTCGCTGCTGCTTTATCATGTCTGCTTCTATTCCTACAAGCCATTCCTGTCCTGAAATTGTTCTGTTACGTTTCCCAAACGAGACTCTCTTCCACCTTTTCCTCTAGGTGCACATATTTATAACAAACTCCTCTCATTTCCACTCAGCATAGACATTCCACCAGTTCGTTTTACTCAGATCCTAGCCATGTGTTCTTCCTCCTGCCACCCTTGCTGGTTGCCTAGCCCAGCATTTCAGACACAACTCATGACACAGATAAAGACAAAACTACCATTAAGGCCTTGAACTGAGCCCCTTTCCAAGCTAAACGGAAGAGACTTTTAAACTGTCTACTGACCCTTAAATTATTAAAAGTTTTTAAATAAATATATGCCTGAGCCTGGCATATACATTAACAGCATTTGAAATATCTTCTTTAAATCCATAAACATAATTAATATACTAACATCTAAGTTTCTGGTTTAAACAATAATCTATCTGGTTTTTAAAAGGATTAGTTTAAACATTCCCACTGGATGTTACTTGTATGTAATATGGTATTACTTACGTTGTTCTTCTAAAGTCTTTCTGAAGTGTTGGGTATTCTGGCATCTTTCTAATATCTTCCCAGTCTTTATCTTAGGCAAAATAAAATATTGAATGTTGTTATAGGAAATAATGTCACTTATCAAAAATCTAGTTATTTTAGCTTAAAAATATACATAAAAATACTTAAAATATCCTTTTCAAAAAGAATGTTTTTGAAATATGACTCAAGTATTATTTTGAAGAAAAAAAAAAAAATTACCTGCAGGAAATCCCATGACACTAAATATTCGGTCTAGTTGATCATGATGAAAAGGATTGCTTGTTTTTATATCTTCCTGACGACAGTGAAAAATAGGTTCTGAAGTCAACAGTTCAGCAAATATGCAACCTATTGCCCATATATCTATGAAGGAAGAAAAACAACTTTTTGTACATATTTATTATATTTCTTTGGTTATAATTTCTTGGTATAATCACAACCTACATATAAAAATATTTTTCAAGGTAGGCAGATGGATGAAATAGGTAAAAGAGCTTAAGAGGTACAAACTTCCAAGGATGTTACAGGGATAAAATGTACACAAAGGGAATAAAGTCAATGGTATTGTAATAACTTTACAATGGTGACAGATGGTAACTGGACTTACAGTGATGATTATTTTGCAACATATAAAAATTATATATGTCATATATCTTAATATAAAACTGCATATTAAGTATAGCTTTTAAAAAGAAAAGAATCCCCCAAATAAATTTTAAAACTTTTCAGTGAATACAGTAAGTATATTAAGAAAACATATATGATATGAAATAGCTATATCATTGGGCTTCCCTGGTGGCTCAGACAGTAAAGAATCTGCCTGCAATGTGGGAGACCTGGGTGTGATCCCTGGGTTGGAAAGATCTCCTGGAGGAGGGCATGGCAACCCATTCCAGTATTCTTGCCTGCAGAATCCCCATGGATAGAGGAGCTTGAAGAGCTACAGTCCATGGGGTCGCAAAGAGTTGGACACGACTGAGCGACTGAACACAGCACAGCTATACCATCACATAACAGACTGAAAGTCAAATAAAAAACATTTACTTGTAAATTTCCTGATCAAGATAAACTTGGGGAACTCAATTTAGCAAGCAATAAGTTTTCTTTACCTTTAGGCAAAAGCCTTTCTAACCACTATTAATAATTTAATTGCTGAAGCATTCAACTGATAATCTAATACAAGGCATAACACTCAAGATGTGATAGAATAAAATAATATGATCAGGTATGGTGATATGTTTCTTTAAAGCAATCAAATACATAACGACTAGAATTTTTGAGTTGTCGGTCTAGATGGTACAGATTACACAAAATAATTTGGAAAAACTCAACTTTTGTCTGAAAGATACCACCTACAGTTTTTTCAAGAAGTGGTAAGATCTGCTGCTGCTGCTAAGTCGCTTCAGTCGTGTCTGACTCTGTACGACCTCACAGATGGCAGCCCACCAGGCTCCTCCATCCCTGGGATTCTCCAGGCAAGAATACTGGAGTGGGTTGCCATTTCCTTCTCCAATACGTGCATGCGTGCTAAGTCACTTCAGTCATGTCCGATTCTGTGTGACTCCATAGACGGCAGCCCACCAGGCTCCTCTGTCCACAGGATTCTCTAGGCAAGAATACTGGAGTGGGCTGCCATTTCTAGAAGCTGATAAATACAAGTATATACAAGTACTACATAACACCAGTAAAGAGAAGTAATCTGAACATACTCACTTAGATGCTGCCCCAACTCCACCATGCCAAGATACACTGAGGCATCTTTCAGAGTTTTATTAACTACTTCAAATAACCAGGTAAAGATGATTCTACTTGGATTTTACACATTGAAAAACTATAGTTTTAATCTAGATTCTAAGACTGTAATATTTATAATGCTTTGCCAAATGTACATGTGAATTAATTTTTGTGAGATGTATATTCATACTTTCCCACTTAATGCCACTTAGTAAGTATTTTTAAAGTTAATAACACAGAGACTATGGGATAGCATAGAAAAGTACAGTGTTTAGAAGTCTTCTAAACATAGCAATCCCATTCTACTATTCTACATTCTACTATTACATATATAGTAATGTCTCATGTATCTGACTCCATTCAGGGATGGTCTCCTTCCACACAAGTTAGCCTTCCGGATAATGGGAATATATCCTTTCAATAACCATTTTTATTACGTTATTACCTGCCATCTTAAGAGGCTATAAAATATAACTTAATCATCCTCATTATGAAGATCCATCACTAAAGAGGAGAATAATAATACTGTTCAGTGTCTACTTTGTCATTTTTTTCTCTGCCATGTCATGTTGGCTGTCCCCTTGGCCCTGATATGGCAGCCTCTGACTGTCCCAAGTCTTCCTGAAGCTGCCTCTACTATGCAGTCAATGGAGACAACTACTGTATGTTGCTGGCCACACAGTTCCTGGTTTGCCTTCTAATCAAGGACAGGGGCCTGTATCTAGATTTCCTGAAGAACCGCTAAGAGGAGGAACCTCAATGTAGCGGGCAGTATTAAATTCTAGGGTGTCTTGCCTCATATTAGCATCTAATTTTAAATGATCACCTGGCTCCAGCACCATCTATACCCATTTCTCAGCTCTTTCCTTTATCAATGACTTGTACTTTTCTCTCTCTTCCTCTCCCTTCTCCTCCCTGCCTCCCCCTGCCCCACTCCCCGTGTGTGTGTGTGTCTCACACATACCACAACCACCACCACTCACCTCCTGGGCTAAATCTCATTTCATAAATTTTCACTGATGCCAAAAAACTCTCTTTTATATGCTCTGAATAGAAATAATACTCATTTCTGATATGAACCAGGTACACAGAATTCTAAGAATGAGTAATTGTATATTTATGTCTGCTATGAATACATAAGCTAACTAATGTGGGGATTATTATTTTTCTATCTTAACTTTTTTCCTCACTTCTATCCAGAATAAATAATTGGGATGACTAAAATTAGAAATCAGTGATTAGGTTTTTATCTTTAATTGCTAAGTCTCATTTTTACTGAGCTAGTAAGTCACAAGCTGGTTAAAATTCAATTTCAGTTCTCCTTACCCTGAGGAAATTAGAAATATAGTTGGTTTCCAGTTCATACCCAATTACCTTTATTTCCAAAACTCACATCTATTTTTTATTACAACAGTAGAGCAGTTAATCAGAAAATATTCATAGAACTATACTTCTCAAAGTGTGGGGACCACACACAGCAGAATCACCAGAGGGACATGTTAGACACAGGCTGTGGGTTTGCTAGCAATCTCTGAAAGTGAGACATTCTTTGGTGGGGCGTCATTTTGTTTAACAAGGTTTCTGGCTGAGTCTTCCTTTTCTTCCTGGAGTCTCCCTTCTGACACAGACTGCACAGTGCTAGGTAAGAACCCAGCGCACGGGAGGTTCTGCTGTTATCACATCCTGTACTCCCACCCTGTGCCCGGCATTATCTCACCACCAGTCCTGTTCTAAAGCACCAACTGTTGCTCCCAGCTAGCACTCCCCTTTTCTCTGTCTTAACTTTTGGCCCCTTCCTAGCCTCTGGTACCTTCTGAGATTGTCTAGATTTTATTGTTCTCAAGAGAGAGAACTAATACCAGAAGAAGCAACCATAATGGTAAATGTCTCAAAAATAAAGCCCCTCAGTGCACCCACTGGAATGGAAACAGAGTCAGGCTTATTTTAAGAACTGCTCTCTCCCAGTGGTCCCCAACCTTTTTGGCACCAGGGACCAGTTTTGTGGAAGACGATTTTTCCATGGACCAGAGATGGGATAATCCAAGCGCATTACATTTATTATGCACTTTCTTTTTTAAATATAAATTTATTTTAATTGGAGGCTAATTACAATATTGTATTGGTTTTGCCATACATTGACATGAATGCACCATGGGTATATACATGTTCCCCATCCTGAACCCCCCTCCCTCCTCCCTCCCCATCCCATCCCTCTGGGTCATCCCAGTGCACCAGCTCCGAGCAGCCTGTATCATGCATCGAACCTGGACTGGCGATTTGTTTCACATATGATAATATACATGTTTCAATGCCATTCTCCCAAATCATCCCACCCTCACCCTCTCCCACAGTGTCCAAAAGACTGTTCTATACATCTGTGTCTCTTTTGCTGTCTCGCATACAGGGTTATCGTTACCATCTTTCTAAATTCCATATATATGTGTTATTATACTGTATTGGTGTTTTTCTTTCTGGCTTACTTTATTTCTAATCTAATGCTACCGCTGATCTGACAGGAGGTACCAGTCCACGGCCCAGAGGTTGGGGACCCCTGCTCTATCCCTTCCATTTACTTTTCGTATCAAAAAAAGTTCTCCCACCTTCACAGACAGCTGCCACTGCCCTTGGCTTGTAACGGTGACAGCCTCTGGTCAGGGGTCTTATTACTACAGGTTCAGCTGCCAGGGGATGGGTCTGAGGTCAGTCTCACATGCCTCTACTATCAAACACATATGGTTTTCCTTATGGTGCTGTGGCCACTCATAGCCTTTTTCACTAATTTAACAAAATCCTTCAGTAGTACTTATGAAGAATTAACAATATTCCACACTGTGCTAGTGTCTCAATCCCTAGACAAAGGAAGTATAAATGTGTCCTGGGTATCTAAGTTTTGTAGAAATCAGACCTCCTGATGAATGAGGACATTACCATATTTTAATTTTTGTTTCCGTTTCTACCCATGAAGAGGTTAATTATGAGTCTGATCTCTTCAAATGTGAGAACTTCCTTGATAACTCTTTGATAGTTCTTTTCAGATTTTTCATAAGCTTAACAGAGAAAGGATTGTGCTTGTCTATTTTTAATAATTTTATAATTTAAGTGTCTTTATCAAATAGAACTTGACCAAAGGAGCTAAATGCAGTCAAAATTAGTCTAATACAAGTAAACAGAATTCAAGAAATGGAAACTTTAAAGAAACACAGTGAGCAAAATGTAGGTACCTTACAGAACTAGGCCTTCACATTCATGGCCCCACTTCCTCCCTCCCTGTCTTCTCTCTTCACCTCTTTTAAAGCAGTACCTAGGTTTGAGGGCAGCTCTCTCTTTCCGACTCCCTCAGTTGGCAGCTGGGCCCTGTGAGGACACTACAGGGCCAGGCAGCGAAATCTCTGACGCCTCTGTTCTGAAGCAGACTTTAAATCCTACAGATTGTGTTTTTAACAGGTTTTCTTGTTCAGCGTTTACGCTTGGTGAGATGGCAAGATGCTGAGCACAGCTAGTCTACCCAGGTTCTATTTCCTACCTTAATGGAGAAACTGCCATTCTGATAACTATAATGGCAAGAGAAAAGGATTAGTCATATTGTTTCTTGCTTAGGAAAGGACTGACTGATTAACTTTTTCCCAAATAGCAGGGGCTCCCTCCAGTAACTACACTACTTCAGTTTTTCTGTTTTTCTTTTTGTGAAGAAAATTCTAAACCTCTCTCCAGTTCTTCTGATCAATAGTAGGTAGGTGCAAAACAAAATCTGCATTTTATCATTTCTAGGCAACATAACAAGATCAGACACTTGTATTCTCTGAAAGCAAATGCTTTCTTTTAGGCCCAAGAGGGAGGAGATACATGTATACTGATGGCTGATTCACACTGTTGCACAGCAGAAACCAACACAACATTGTAAAGCAATTACCCTCCAATTAAAAATAAATAATTAAAAAAAGAAAATGCTTTCTTTTAAAAAAAAAAAAGAATCATATTCTCCTAAACAGCTGAAAATCCAGAGCTACAAGAATATAAAATCTGGGCATATAGATGACAACAGGACTTTTACAAAGCCATACAAAGTGGCTTTTACAAAGCAGCTTTATTATGCCATTTAGTATTTATCATAAATGCAGTATCATACAATAATGATATAATACTTACCAATTACAAGTAAACCATTTCCCACTAACTTACCAATGGCCTTTGTATAATGCCTTGCACCAAGCAAAAGTTCTGGAGCCCGATACCAGAAAGTCACAACTACAGGATCCAAGTCTGCTAGTGGCTTTAGAGGAGAATTGAATAATCTGGCAAAGCCCATGTCAGCTAAAAAATAAAATCAATTAATAAGAACTCAGTGTGGCACGCTATTATAACCATGATGACAATAGCCACTAACCTTACAAAGCAATCCTTTCCAACCCGTGGTCTGTACCAGCACCAGGTCTCCCCTTCTGAGGGAGATACTGTTATTGTGCCTATTTGACTGATGAAGAGACTGAGGGTTTAGAGATACTCTGCCTTGTCCAAACTCACAGAATTAGTAAGTAGAGAGTCAGAATAAAAATCCAGGTCTGGTTCCAGATTCCTGGCTTTCAGAGACAGAATAATATTTATGTATGTTTTTAAAATAAAGTCTAAAAGTTTTCATGATTATGACTTCTGTATGCCTATATATCTAAAATCTTGAGTCTATCTTAGTTCAACCTGTGCTGGAGTTGGCTTTTATGGACTCAGGAGAGCCGTTTTAAGTATCTTCCCAACACAGTGTTCAGTAATGTCATGTTTGTGGCTTGAAATTGGCTATGGTGGGAGTATTTACATCACAAAAAACAGTGCATGCTATAAACTGGGGTGACTTTTTTTCCCCCAGAGAGCCAGCTGTTGTATAGTTACCAGAACATCACATACATGTGTTCAAGAACATATATAGAATACATAAAAGAATTTGTTACAACTCAGCATTTAACAAAGCTCTATATCAAAGCTAACTAACTTAAATATTAGAGGTCTACAAAAGTAGTAAAAAGATTATTACTATTGATATAATAATGTACTGGTTACTATCTAATTTTCTTAAGATTTCCTAAAGAATATATATCTATAAAGCATTTCAGAGCTTACAAATGATTTTCATATACATCATTTATCGCTTCATTTAATCCTTATAAGAATGCTGGTTTAATAAGTATTCTCCCCCTACCCCCACTTCTGTGATGAAGAATCTAAGGCCCAAAGCAGTTCCATGACTTGCCCAAAGTCACAGGGATAGGAAGTAAAAATGCCACTACTCAAGCAAAGACCATGTTATAATTTAGCAGCTATGTTCTTAACCATGGATCTGATATACAACAAATTATACATACGATAATTGCACATCACAAAGGTAAAAAAAATCACAAATATAAGCCTCTATAATTTGAAGTAGGTGATACATACAGTATATTCTGATTGTATAATGGTCCCTCATGTATCATACAGTGCACAAGTAGTACATTAAAGTTGCAACTATAGAGTATCATTTAATCTAGAACCAATAGGCTATGATATGCATTAAACTTTTAATTTACAGTGATTTTATTTCTTTAGAGTTTGACTAATTTACAGAACTTTCTGAGAATGCTTTGGAGAACATAGGTCTTAAAAAATAAAGCTATCCAAGGATGCCTGTGCTGATGCCTACACTTTTTAAACCAAAATTCCCTATAGCAAACAAAAATAGTCAAAACCAGTCTACCAATATTACACCTACCTCAAAGCACTGCTTTATATATTGAATAGATGTTGACTGTTGTTGATGGCAAAGTAATATGATGGAATACTCTTCCCTCCATTGAAAAGCTCCTATTTTTAAGTAAAGGCTAAAGCCAATATTTCTCCCCTTATACTCTACCTTCTTAGCTTTATGTAAGCCACATCAATTCACTGAAAAATGAAACCAAGCCCAGAGAAACAATACTCTTTAAAATAATTCCCATCTATTGTATGAACTTCAAAGGAGTTTCAAACCATTTTTCAAATGATTAGTAATTTAGACTAAATGTAACTAGCCTAAATGTTACTAACACCTATTTTCCTAAAGTTGGATATGAGTTAAATTATTCAGTTCAACAGAGGTAGTAAAATTGTGGTGTGGGTGCTGATTAGTATTGACAGAAAAGCAGCAGAAGGCAACGTCTACATTCAAGGAGCTTACATAAAGGTGAGATGACTTTTCATTCATAGAGTAGATAAAAAGGGTAAGTACTGTAAGACTAAAAGGAAAGTTGCTACTGGTTTCTATTAGACTCAAAGAGTCTTATTGCAGCAAGAGATTGTGTCTCCATGGTTTTATCTGGAACAATGTCTGATAAACATTTGCAGAAGTGGACTATATGGAAAGTGGAATGCGAGCTGGCTTCTGAAGGAGGAACCACTGTGACAGTAAAGAAGGCAACGAGCATTTTAGGAAAGGCCCGCGGGTCCCGGTGCTGGGAGCAGAAGCCTCTGGTACAGGGAGGGCACGATGTGTTTTCAGTCAACTATGCTTTTTCTTTCAATCAAAAGAGAGCTATATTAAAGTGCTAAGCATAGATGTCAAAGCATTACTGTTTGCAAAAATAAGGTGCTAGTAAAACAAAATAGAAAATCAATTTAATCAACTAGGTTAACTGTAACTGTCCACCAGACCTTTAATACTAATTGTTGTTTACTTTTAACCCTGACTTTCTCTCTAATCTTGGGTAGAATTATAATCCTAAATTCTTAACAATAAGGCAACTAACTGGCCTGGCTAGAATGCAGAATTCATGTTGAGTAGCAGAGCTACTTGGGAGACTAAGGAGAAGACTGGGATAAATATGATGACAGCATTGGAGAGTATAAGATGAGGATGATGAATTTGGTTTGGAATTCATGGAATATAGGTTGCCACCAAGACATCCAAATAGAGAGTTAGAGTGAGAGAACAGAATTTGAGATCCAGATCTTAAAATCATTTTCATAAAACCCAAAATTTTAAGGCCATAACTTATCAATTACCTAAAGAAGTAACTGTAGAGGAAGGCCATGTCTCGAGCCAGTGCCTAGGGTGTCTTGAAACAGAAGGTTAGTAGGAATAAGAGATAAGAATGAATAAAATGCAGAAGTCACAGCAAAAGTAATAGAAAAACAGAATTATGTGATGTCACAGAGACCAAAATAAAGACACTCACACCACCAGACTAGCTAGAAGAACAAATGACAAGGCAGTAAAAAGGAAAACGGAGACTAAACACAGGCTACTGACGTGGTAAGATAAAGACCAGAGGTAGCCTTGTAGACAGCAGTTTCAATAGAGGAACAGAATTGATGTCAGGAAAAAAAAAAAAATAACATAATAACAGATTAGGGTACGTGAAACTAATATGTAAATGATTTTAGAAGTAGAGGAACAAGGGGAAAAAATTGAACAAATGGTAAAGAAAACAAAATGGATATGAGAAAATTTATGTTAAAATTGGATTATGAGTGTTTAAAGGTGAAGAGGAGAAACTTGAGAAGGAAAGAACAGAAAAACTGTAATTAGAAGGACTAAAGTATAGCAGGAAGGTATTTAGAAGCTAGAAGGGCACGGGATAGGACTGAGGAGAAACAGACTGCTTCTGAGGCTGCTTCAAAGGCAGAGCTGTGCTGACAAAAGGTGGTCAGTCAGGTCATACCAGATAGCTTTGCTATCACTAGGCAGCAATGTTTTGTGAAAGAGACCCCAGACTTGGAATTCAAGTCCTTCCTTTGAAAGGCCGAGTAAGCTGCCCCCTCTGTAAATCCAGCTTTACTTATCTGCAGTACCTACCAGAGGGTGGCTGTGTAAAACAAATGAGATGGCATACCGAAGTGTCCATTTTAGTGTCCCCCACAGGAGGACCATCCTTTACTTCCCGAGTGACCAGCAAAAACTTGGTACTCGATAAAAGTGTGAGGGTGAAACAGAAACCAGTGAGGAAGGGTAGAAAGGGGATGAGAGGGAAAGAAAGCAGACACTCGGTTCTTAACATCAACAGAATTTTTTTATGATTCAATCTCAAACTCAGAGTAGAGGTTAAAGAAAGAAAAGTTGGTTTAGAACAGCTTCTTCAGGAATTGGGCTAGTGAATTAACGGAAGAAGCAGAAGACCAGGCAGCAGGGCGTGCTTGGTTGGGGCAGGACAGAATGAATTTGCAGCAGGCAAAGCTAGCACAATTCTGGATCATTTCTAGCACGATAAATTCTAATAGCAAAGAAAGCAGCTTGATAAAATTTACTCTAAAATCTTTCTTAAAAGCACTGAACACTGAATAAAATGTAAGTTCTATTATAAAAAAATTTAGAATAAAGCATTTCTCAGCTTATTTTCTCCCCAAATATGTCACAAGTATAAATGATACCAGTTTCTTTTAGAACTTTCAAGGTTGCAGAGAAATTTTTAGTACAGAAACAAGACTTCTGCCAGTGCCTTAATCTAAGACTGGCAAGTGAGAGTCTATACACATATATATTCATTTGGAAAAGATATGTTGGTACCTGGCACAAGACATGCAGCAGGGAGAGGGGAGGGCAGGGAGGTGTCTGGGAGGATCCGTGTGTATAAATCAGGGTCAGGGTGGGAAGGATGGACTCCGGGAAACAACATTTGGTAAAGCTGAGACAAAAGTAAGATTCACGGGATTATGTTTAGAGTGACTGTAATAGTAGCATTACAGTAATAGTAGCAGAAACACATGCTTGGAGTATTGGATGGGAATGAATTTTTGCTTGCCTCAGCTTAGAATTATAGAACCTTATTTTGGGAATAAATCTGAGGGATTTTATAAACTACCTACATTTCCCAACATCTTGTCTATGAATATTATGAGGAATTAATTTTAAAATTCCTTAAATAAGAGTATTAAAAAGGGAAACCATCTTTGCAGTCACTGTAGTTTCTTAATAAGGTATTTTAGAAATAATTACCTACCTATTTTGACTCTCCCCCTCTCAGGACCTTCTCCCATTACTAGGATATTTGCTGGTTTCTAGAAATAAAAATAGAGCATTCAAATTACTATATTCTTTTGACATGCTCTAAAGTGGAAAAAAGTTCTTATAATATGAAAATGTCACTTTTGGATTTTCATCAAAACTATAATTGAATAGCAAGTACCCTCTACATTAAGCATTTGACATACTTGAAGTTAGCACTAACTTTCCAAAAACATCCTTGCTGTAGAAACATCTTATTTTCAAAATTGTATCATACAAATAATCACAAAGGAATTAAAGCTATCATTTCTATTTACCCCTCAGAAGTAATGACTAGTAATAATTTTTAAACCTTTACAAATTATAAGCTGTTCTATTACTGCCCACAACAAAGGGCTTTTGTGGTTGAAAATTTTTATATAAATTCCCAGCCACAATAGATAATTACCTTCATTTAAATGAGTCAAGTGGAATATTTCTTGCTAAATAGTTCTAAACTACTGTAGGAAAACATGGTCAACATTCAACAGACTCCATTAAAATTCACATACCTTATAGTTCATGCAAAAGTGAAATTCCAAGTATAATCTCAAGAAGAAAGAAAATAAAAGTCAAGGCTAATACAGAGCCATATAAAGAAAAGGGTAGGCTGAAAATGTATCCGCCATCTTTTAAGACTTTTTTAAAAGTCATTCTTATTTGTAGACATTTGAGTAACATTTTAAAGGAGAAATTAACAGGATTTTGTGACTAGTTGAAGGCAGAGAGGCTTTTGGGCAAGTAAGCGTCCTCTGTAAATTCTCTGAAGAGAAAATTTATGATTCATTTATCCAATCAATGAATATATTTTTAGTATCTTCCAGGACAGTGAACCATACTAAGAACTAAAGGGAAAAATAAAAGCACATGAAACCAAATTCCTAACTTCCAGATGTTCACTATATAAATAGAAATATCAGAAGCTTTGTGTAATACTAGAAGCTAATGCTAATTATGAATTATAAAGAAGACTGAGGTCTTGGGTTAGAGGTTAAACTAGATTACTTTTAAGATCTCTTCCAATCTGTTGGAAGTCTCAATGAAAACAATAAGCACTAAAAATAAAAATGAACAGGGAGGAAATGATTAGTTTCCATTGTTAAGGGAAATGTTTACTAAAGGTGGGGGGCAGGGGTGATGTCCATTGTCCAGATCCTGAAAAATGAGCAGGAGCTAGCACAGTAGAGCACATGAAAGGTAATGATATAAGCTTGGGAGAAAGTAAGAAGTCTGACGAGAGAAAGCAGAGGACAAATGTCGTAGGCAGCAGAATGAACCTAGACCCTGCATTGTCTTAAACGCCAGGTGAAGTAATCTGATCTTTATATTACAGGTGGCGAGATTACACGAAGTATGAGTGAAAGTCGCTTAGTCATGTCCGACTCTTTGTGACCCTATGGACTATACAGCCCATGGGATTCTCCAGGCCAGAGTCCTGGAGTGGGTAGCCTTTTCCTTCTCCAGGGGATCTTCCCAACCCAGGGACTGAACCAGGGTCTCCTGCATTGCAGACGGATTCTTTACCAGCTGAGCCACCAAGGAAGCACAGGAAAGGGGGAGGTGTCAGAACTGGGTATGGGTCATAAGGGCTCCACCCAAGGACTGCTCAGCGGAAATGAAGACAGAGTTATGGAGCTGAGGATCATTTTAAAGGAGAAATTAACAGGACTTACTGACTAGTTGAAGGCAGAAGACAAAGGGTGATAAAGATTTCACCAAGGTTTTGAGGTCATGTGACTGGAAGAATGGTGTCTTTGTGATAGGAAATTTATGAGAGGTACTGATTTGGGAGGGGGAACAAGAAAGAGAAGATGACACATGGAGTTGTGTCAGAGGCCTGGTCGCACTAGTCAGGACAGTGGAAATAGGAAGATTCAGATTTGAAGTTTATTGTCACTGGAGTGTGATAATTGAAGACATGAGACATGATTAGTTAGCAGAAAGAGAAAAACAGCATAAGACAAAAACCAAACCTTCAAAATAAGTCTGACAACTATTTATCAAAGCTCCATTATGTATAAAACACTATATTGCAGACTTTCGGGAAACAAAGAAAAATAAAACATGAAGCATTATCTTCAAAGAGCTTAATAGCTAGTAGGGAAAGAGAGATAACTTTTTAGAGTACAGGGCAGATTACAGAAAGTACCAAAACAGCAAAAGAAATTGCTGGGATTAGATGATTCTTCTCAGTGAATATCAGGGTAGTCTTTAGGAAGGAAATGACTTTAGATGAATTTAAGAATGACTAAGATTTTGATAAGCATAAACAAAAGAATGACTTTCAGGCTCAGAGAACCCAAAAGTTAAGAGCACAGTCACAAAGAAAACCCACAGACATAGCATGCTGAAGAGCCTATAAGTGGTATGATGTGACTAGAGCATAGAAAGCTCAGTGAAGAAATAAATGTCACATTAGAGAAACTACAATTTATTCTATAGGCTGAGCCGAGACAAGACACTGAGATAATCAGATCAATATTTAGGAAAAAAAAAATTCTGGTAGTATTATGAAGGATGAACTGGAAAAGACAGATGGACCACGAAGTAAAGACAGAAGCCAGTCGGAAGTGGACTACAACTGGGGAAAAGTTAACTTGTGACAACAGTCATGGGGGAACATATAAGAGCATTTCAAGGTAAAAGCTCAAGATTTGGCATTGCTTTTTTTGCACCACTTTCTCTACCCTCCATAGTCATTCGTTCAACAAATACCGACTGAGCATCTAGCAGTAATTTAGATCCTAGAGATATTATACTACACAAAACCAGGCAAAATCCTTAACCTCATGAGCTTATATTCCAGTGGGGAAGAAAGGATAATAACAAATATACAGTACATCAGTATTGATGAGTACCGTGGAAAAATAATAAGGAGAATACAAGAGATTTCTGCATCTAGTTTTATGGCTGACTTCTGTCCATGGAATTCTCCAGCAAGAATACTAGAGTGGGTTGCCATTCCCTTCTCCAGAGGATCTTCCCAACCCAGGGATCAAACCTGGGTCTCCCACATTGCAGGCAGATTCTTTACCAACTGAGCTGCCAGGGAAGCCCACTCTTAATAATGCTCTTGTCTTAAAAGCTATTTTATATAACACTACTGTAGTTGATTCTTTTAGCAGTTTGTGTGCTATATCTTTTAATAGCCTTTTACTTTCAGCTTTTTTTGAAATCAACATAAGTCCAGTACTATAAAACAATAGTTAAAGACATACGCATTAGAAAGGCAGAAACAAAACTACTGTTATTTTCAGGTCATGTAATTATCTACATAGAAAGCCCAAAGTATTTACAGACAAATTATTAGCAATAGTAAAAAAGTTTAACAGGAGATATGGCTACTTGAACAGTATGAACAAGTCAACTGTACTTCTATATGTCATGAAAAAAAAGGTAGGAGATACAGTTTTTCAAAAGCAGCATTTCTATAGCAAAAACAAAACAAAAACCTGTAAGATGCCTAGGAATAAATATATCAAATGATTTATACGATTTTTATATAGAACACCTTGAAACCTTATCTTAAATGACATTAAGAAGTTCTAAATAAATTAAGAGCTCATGTTTATACATAAGAAGACTCAATATAGTAAAGACATCAATTCTCCCCATACTTATCTATATATTCAATACAATTTCCATCAAAATTCCATCAGAGTTTCCTTGCGGGACTTGAAAGCCTGATTTTAAAATGTATGTGGAAGAGCAAACAGCTAAGAATAGCCAAGAGATTCACAAGGTATTAGAAGGAGGGGATGAAGAGAAGAATCTGGCTCATGATTTATTTTAAAGCTATCGTAATTAAAACATTATGGGACTGGTACAGAGATAGATAAGACTGATCAATGGGAGAGAATGGAGAACTGAGAGAATAAGAACCTCAGATCAGTGGCGAATGGAAGAATTAATCAATAAACAGTGCTGGCATAGCAAGTTATCCAAATGGGGAAAAAGTAAGTAAAACAAATCCTCACCTCATACCATATATATAGTAATTTCAGGAGGATTAAGGAATTAAATGTGAAAAACAAAACTTTAAAACTGAAGGAAATAAAAACCTGGAGTATATCTTTCTGACCCTAAAGTAGGGAAGAATATCTTAAACAAGATACAAAGAATAACCATAAAAGGAAGGACTGATAAACTTGGCAATTAAAGCAACTTCCAATCACCAAAGATCAGGAAAATAAAAAGACAAACAGGCAGAACTATTTGCAACATGGATCAGCCACAAAGGTTTAGTATCCAGAATAAAGAACTTCTACAAATCAAGATGAAAAACAACATAAGGGAAAAATGGACAACATGTCTGCACAGGAATTTTAAAAAAGAAGAAAACAGTTTAACCACTAAGCATATGAAAAGATGCCACACTGTATCAATAATGGGGGAAATGCAAATGAAAATCCTATTGAGACACCATTTTATTATACCTAGCAGACTGGTTAACAATTAAGAACAGTTGAGTAGGAAATAGGTCAGGGGAAATTCCAGTATACTGCTGGTGGGAGAATAAACTGGTACAACTTCTTTGGAAAACAATTTGGCATCATCTTGCAAAACTGAACAATTGCATACCCTTCAACTGAGTAATTCCCTTTTTAGATACACTAAAGAATATCCATAGTGCATTTTGTAATCCTCAAAAAAGAAAAAAAAAATCTGGACACAACCCAAATTTCTAGCTAATAGGAAAATGGAGAAATTAAATGTGATAGAGTCACACAATGAATTTTAAAAATAGCAGTGAAAATCACTGAATTACAAATAAAGGTAAAAAATGTTCAGATCTTGGAAGCACTATGTTGAAGGGAAAAAAGCACATTTCAGAAGACTATATATAGCAGGATGCCATTTTCATAAAACTTAAAACCAAGCAAAGCTAAAAAATAGCTTAAAAATGTACTGTCTAGGCATATATACAAATGTGATAAACCTATTACTTTTGAAGGGGTGTATGATAGGTTCAAAATTCAGGATGTTTTGTTACTTCTTGGGAGGAAGCGGGACAGGATAAGGGGGAAAAGATAAAACAGAAACAAGCTATTGGTAATGTTCCAGTTACTGGGTTAAGTGATAGGCTCTCGACTGTTTCACCATGTAATAAGATACATACAAATCTGTCGAATATTCTTTTTGTGTTTATCACACACTAAGATAATACAGACAAAAAGTAAAGGAATAGGGATAAGGTACTGATGACAGTGGGTTAGAAGGGTGTTATTTTTAACATTACTTAAGCATTCTTTCGGAGAAGGCAATGGCACCCCACTCCAGTACTCTTGCCTGGAAAATCCCATGGATGGAGGAGCCTGGAAAGCTGCAGTCCATGGGGTCGCTGAGGGTCGGACACGACTGAGCGACTTCACTTTCACTTTTCACTTTCATGCATTGGAGAAGGAAATGGCAACCCACTCCAGTGTTCTGGGGTGGAGAACACCAGGGATGGGGAGAATCCCAGGGATGGGAGAGCCTGGTGGGCTGCTGTCTATGGGGTCACGCAGAGTCGGACACGACTGAAGTGACTTAGCAAGCATTCTTTTAAATTACTTAGACAATACTTCCATGAGAAGGTCATATTTGGGATAAGACCTGACAGAAGTGCAGTAATAAGGGAAGAGCAGTTCAATGCCTGAAGACAGGTGAACTGCAGACACACCAGGGAGGACAGTGGGTACTGGGCAGAATAGAGTGATACGGCACTGATGATTCTAAACAGAAGGAAGCCCGAGGGAGGGCTGGCCTGCTCTTTCCAATGGTTCTGCTTTGGAACAAGTCATTTCGGTACCAGAACTGGATAGGTTCTTGACCACGTCTGGCCTGTGCTCTGAAAGTTATGAGGGCTGCAGTAAGATTACCAGTAGGCCAAGGTCATGGTTGTTTGGAGCAGTCAGGAAAAACACTGGTGAGCTGGCAGGCTGGCTAACTGGAGAAAAAGCAAAAGGGTCAATGTGGTTGGAGTCCATGTGAGAAGAGCAGCAGAGAAGGGGTAAGGCAAAGGTTAGAGGGAGCTTCCCATCACAATGTGGGGATGTGGAAAGACTAGGTTTTACATAACTAGAATAAGCATCATTTTGTTATCTTTCTGTCTTATCCATAATTTTTACAAATTGCATGATTTATTATGTGTGTGTGTAAAGAGCAATATTGCATAGGAACCTGGAATGTTAGGTCCATGAATCAAGGCAAATTGGAACTGGTCAAACAGGAGATGGCAAGAGTGATGTCGACATTTTAGGAATCAGCGAACTAAAAACTGGAATGGATGAATTTAACTCAGATGCCCATTATATCTACTACTGTGGGCAAGAATCCCTTAGAAGAAATGAAGTAGCCATCATAGTCAACAAGAGTCCAAAGCAAAGTACTTGGCTGCAGTCTCGAAAACGACAGAATGATCTCTGTTCATTTCCAAGGCAAACCATTCGATATCACAGTAATCCAAGTCTATGCCCCGACCAGTAACGCAGAAGAAGCTGAAGTTGAACAGTTCTATTAAGACCTACAAGACCTTCTAGAACACCAAAAAAAGATGTCCTAGGGGACTGGAATGCAAAAGTAGGAAGTCAAGAAACATCTGGAGTAACAGGCAAATTTGGCCTTGGAATACAGAATGAAGCAGGGCAAAGGCTAATAAGAGTTTTGCCAAGAGAACGGGTCATAGCAAACACTCTCTTCCAACAACATAAGAGAAGACTCCTCACATGGACATCACCAGATGGTCAATACCGAAATCAGACTGATTACATTCTTTGCAGCCAAAGATGGAGAAGCTCTATAGTCAGCAAAAACAAGATTTGGAGCTGACTGTGGCTCAGATCATGAACTCCTTATTGCTAAATTCAGACTTAAATAGTCAAAACTGTGGTTTTTCCAATAGTCATGTATGGATGTGAGAGTCAGACTATAAAGCAAGCTGAGTGCCAAAGAATTGATGCTTTTGAACTGTGGTGTTGGAGGACTCTTAAAGAGTCATTTGGACTGCAAGGAGATACAACCAGTCCATCCTAAAGGAAATCAGTCCTAAATATTCATTTGAAGGACTGATGCTGAAACTAACTCCAATACTTTGGCCATATGATGTGAAGAGTTGAATCATTTGAAAAGACCCTAATGCTGGGAAGGATTGAAGGTGGGAGGAGAGGGACAACAGAGGATGAGATGGTGGATGGCATCACCGACTCAATGGACATGAGTCTGAGTAAACTCCAGGAGTTGGCGATGGACAGAGAGGCCTGGCATGCTGCAGTCTATGGGGCTGTAAAGAGTCAGACATGACTGAACAACTGAACTGAACTGAAGAAAGTAGGGAAAACCACTAGACCAAGTATGACCTAAATCAAATCCCTTAAAATTATACAGTGGAAGTAAGAAATAGATTCCAGGGATTAGATCTGATAGACAGAGTGCCTGAAGAACTATGGATGGAGGTTTGTGACATTGTACAGGAGACAGGGATCAAGACCATCCCCAAGAAAAAGAAATGCAAAAAAGCAAAATGGCTGTCTGAGGAGGCCTTACAAATAGCTGTGAAAAGAAGAGAAGCAAAAAGCAAAGGAGAAAAGGAAAGATGTACCCATCTGAAATGCAGAGTTCCAAAGAATAGCAAGGAGAGATAAGAAAGCATTCCTCAGAGATCAGTACAAAGAAATAGAGGAAAACAACAGAGAGCTCTTCAAGAAAATTAGAGATACCAAGGGAACATTTCATGCAGAGATGGGCACAATAAAGGACAGAAATGGTATGGATCTAACAGAAGCAGAAGCTATTAAGAAGAGGTAGCAAGAATACACAGAAGAACTATACAAAAAAGATCTTCATGACCCAGATAATCTCGATGGTGTGATCACTAACCTAGAGCCAGACATCCCAGAACGCAAAGTCAAGTGGGCCTTAGAAGCATCACTACGAACAAAGCTAGTGGAGGTGATGGAATTCCAGTGGAGCTATTCCAAATCCTGAAAGATGATGCTGTGAAAGTGCTGCACTCAACATGCCAGCAAATTTGGAAAACTCATGGCCACAGGACTGGTCAGTTTTCATTCCAATCCCAAAGAAAGGCAATGCCAAAAAAAAAAGGCTCAAACCACCACACAATCTCACTCATCTCAAACACTAATAGAGTAATGCTCAAAATTCTCCAAGCCAGGCTTCAACAGTATGTGAGCCGTGAGCTTCCAGATGTTCAAGCTGGTTTTAGAAAAGGCAGAGGAACCAGAGATCAAATTGCCAACATCCACTGGATCATAGAAAAAGCAAGAGAGTTCCAGAAAAACATCTACTTCTGCTTTATTATGCCAAAGCCTTTGACTGTGTGATCACAATAAACTGTGGATAATTCTGAAAGAGACGGGTATACCAGACCCCCTGACCTGCCTCCTGAGAAACCTGTATGCAGGTCAGGGAGCAACAGTTCGAACTGGACATGGAACAACAGACGGGTTCCAAAAAGGAAAAGGAGTATATCAAGGCTGTATATTGTCACCCTGCTTATTTAACTTCTATGCAGAGTACATCATGAGAAACGCTGGGCTGGAAGAAGTACAAGCTGGAATCAAGATTGCTGGGAGAAATATCAATAACCTCAGATATGCAGATGACACCACCCTATGGCAGAAAGTGAAGAGGAACTAAAAAGCCTCTTGATGAAAGTGAAAGCGGAGAGTGAAAAAGTTGGCTTAAAGCTCAACACTCAGAAAACGAAGATCATGGCATCTGGTCCCATCATTTCATGGGAAATAGATAGAGAAACAGTGGAAACAGTGTCACACTTTATTTTTCTGGGCACCAAAATCACTGCAGATGGTGATTGCAGCCATGAAATTAGAAGACACTTACTCCTTGGAAGGAAAGTTATGACCAACCTAGATAGCATATTCAAAAGCAGAGACATTACTTTGCTAACAAAGGTCCGTCTAGTCAAGACTATGGTTTTTCCAGTGGTCATGTATGGATGTGAGAGTTGGACTGTGAAGAAAGCTGAGTGCTGAAGAATTGATGCTTTTGAACTGTGCTGCTGGAGAAGACTTTTGAGAATCTCTTAGACTGCAAGGAAATCCAACCAGTCCATCCTAAAGGAAATCAACCCTGAACATTCATTGGAAGGACTGATGCTGAAGCTGAAACTCCAATACTTTGGCCACTCGATTCGACGAACTGACTCATTTGAAAAGACCCTGATTCTGGGAAAGATCGAAGGCAGGAGGAGAAGGGGACGACAGAGGATGTGATAGTTGGCTGGCATCACCGACTCAATGGACATGAGTATGAGTAAACTCTGGGAGTTGGTGATGGACAGGGAAGCCTGGCATGCTGCAGTCCATGGGGTTGCAAAGAGTCAGACGCAACTGAGCACCTGAACTGAACTGATATATGTGTGTCCTGTTCAATCTCTGATGGCAGGGTTTGGAGAGATTGTTATTTTCTACTATATTATATATTTCCATAATGTTTGACTTTGTATGTTTTGGTATTGTTTGTAATTAGAGAAGCAGTATTTTTAATAAGAAAAAAAAATAATGCTGAGAGGAATAAAGGGTAGAAGAACAAGAGCCAATAAAAGAACTAGTGAAGGAGCATCCAAGGTAAGAAAACAAAGGTAGCATAGGCTTCTAGAAGCTAAGAGCTTAAAAAGGAAAAGATGGTCTTCAGGAACAGCAGAATGCAAGCTGAGAAGAGGCAACTTAGAGACAATCAGAAGGTCATTGGTGACTTAGAAAAAATAATTTCTGTGCATTTACAGAAGGTAGCTGCAGTAAATGAGACCCAAATAAGCGGGAAACAGGCAAAGGCAAATTTAGGTTTGGTGTTTTTTTTTTTTTTGCCATGCTCTGTGGCATGCAGGACCTTAGTTCCCTAACCAGGGATTGAATCTGGGCCCTCAGTAGTGAAAGTGTGGAATGCCCAGTAAAGGGAGATTTAGAGTACATTTTTCAAGGCCTTAGTGAGAATGGCAATCTCTGGGATATAACAGTTTTTAAAATTGTAAAAGTATCAAGTATTTATGTACCATTTGTTACATTATTTGCAGTTCCTAAAATTTGAGCTTAAATCCTTTAAAAAAAAAAATAAAGAGGAAAGATAAAAATACAAAGTATGTAACAAAGGAACAAAAATTGTTTCACATAAGAAATGAAAATGGCAATCCAGTGGTTAAGACTAGGCACTGCAGGGGACATGGGTTCAATTCCTCATGAGAGAACTAAGACCCCACACCACATGCCCTGCAGTGCAGTCAAAAAAAAAAAAAAAAGACGAAATGAAAGTAGATTATGAGCTGCTGAATGGGAGAAAACCAGGAAGCCAGTCTTGATCACTGTTAGCTAACTCTGGTTAGAAGTTCTGTAGTTGTGCTATACGGAAACAGGGAATACGAACAGGAGCAGCACAGTGGAATGAGGATAAGGAGAGAGAGACAAGGATCTAGCGAGTTCTGAAGTCAGTAGAGAATGATTTTGACACGTCTGTTGGAAGCCCAAGGAAGCTGTGAGTGTGGGATCTCCATGTAGATAGAGCCTGAGATGAGGGCAGAAGTGGTGACATGGTTTGGGAGAGCAGTGACTGTCAGCTCTTTTGTACAGGCTGAGAAAGAAACCCAGAGTTTGGGCAGTATCCACAGAGAAGGGTTCCTGTAGTCAAGTTAAAATCTGGAATCGCAGAGGGAATCATTTTGAAATGCACACCTCTTAACTGGGATTAACTATCCCCTTCAGAATAGGTAAATAATTGTTAAGGTCATAAGATATTTGATGTTTGAAAATAACAACAAAATAATGTGATCACCCATGAAAATGCATTTAACCTAGGGAACTATCTTCAATATCCTGTCATAAATCATAATGGAAAAGAAAACAAAAATAAGATGCTTTTAACTTTTCAAAGCATTTTCACATCAATTTCCCTGGTTTTTTTTTTTTAGGAGAATTACTCAAATACAGGGCTGGGGGCACGTCTCGGAACAACTCCATCTAACCCTTAAGATTCCACACTCAGGTGTGTTTACAGATATTATGCTGAATTTTCAAAAGACTAACTTTGACAGTGATTAATTAACTGAAGGTATATGCTATTAAAAAAAAAACAAAGGAAACTGCAGCTCATGCACACACCCCCACACATAAACCTGAAAGAATGGAAAGAGGATACCAAAACGGTCCTGACCTAGTTACATTCCAATTAACACAGACGATGCTGTACTAAAACCCCTCTTCTTACTGTGAACACAAAATGCCAGCTGTGAAAGAAAGTGATACTGCTGGGTTTGCACACTTTAGTTACCATAGAAACAGTAAAAATGGCAGGAGTTGGAAACCTCGTATTTAACTTATCAGCAATAAAATTGGATAGACAAATCAAGGCTGCAGGGTTCATTTTAGTTAAATTGTATTTAAGAGGCAAAAGTCAGGGAAATAATGAGATAAACCATATGATTACTCAGAAATTTTTCTTGAAATATCTGCATTTTACAAGAATTTAGTTAATTGTTGAATGTACATTCATGATGTTTTACGTGTATCTTAGGTTTTTTCCTTTTATAGAATCAATTGTTTTTCACAGGGTTAAGTTTATTTCAGTTAATTGGCACATCATGAATAGAACAGCCTAACAATATACAATTTATCCTATTAATTTGCTTTACATTCCCTACCCCAGGACATTTGGAACAAAAATAAGAAACCCACAAGATGACTCTCATCAGTACCAATAAAGAAGACAGAAAAACACAAACACAATTGTCTACAATCCTGAATGACAGGAAAAACCAATCAGATATCAATCAGACTAGTTTCTGAACAATGAACAGTGCTAGCCTAATATTAGTGGCTACAACTATTCTTTTCTTTAAATACAGAAGTGGCGCGACTCTCGTCACATCTGATACAGAAGTACGTTCCCAGGAGAAAATCCTCAGTTTATGTTCCTTTGTTTACACTGTTCTCCATTGTTCACCTTGAACAAACAAGATTCTGTGTTGCAACAAACAGGGCAAAAAAATGCTTTTTTTCTGAAATACAACACTCAATTGCTAGTAGCATCAGTCTTATCATACATTTACCCTTTAAAATAACTTGATAGTAATTGTTTTAAAAATATAGAGTATCTGATTATTGTGACTGCAACCTCCTAAAAAGCAGGGAAGATATTTCTGTCATCACTTTATGTATCTGTTGATTTGCTGGATGAATGAACAAATAAATGAATGAGTGAAAATTGCCAATGGTCAGTAATCATGGTCCTTTGATAGGCAAGTTCTACATTTTAAAGGAAACTGTAAGAAACTAGAATTAACACTTACCCTGAAATATGCCAAGCTCACTTCTGAACACACTTTTTAAGTCCTAATTTTACTTTATTCCAGGGTTTCAATAATCACTCATGGCCAATGATTCCAAAATCTGTTCCTCTGAGTCCCTATATATCTAGAGATATGTCAGCTGTATGCTGGTCATCTCCACAACCATCTCAGATTCAACATGTTCAAACTGAATTTTCCCTACCTCTCTGATGGTATCCCCTTCTCAGTCACTCGGTCAACAAAAACAGAAGTCTGAGCACCTGTCCTTTATTCCTCAAATCTAATCAGTCCTCAGGTTTGATTATCTTACCTCCTAAAGATTTATCTACTATCTCCTCCTCTCTGGGCTTCCCTGGTGGCTCAGTGGTAAAGAATCCACCTGCAACGCAGGAGATGTAGGTTAGATCCCTGGGTCAGGAAGATCCCCTTGGGAAGCAAATGACAACCTGCTCCAGTATTCTTGTCTGGAAAATCCCATGGACAGAGGAACCTGGTAGGCTACAGTCCAGTGGGGTCGCAAAGAGCTGGACAGGACTGAGCACACACACATGATCTATTATTAGCATCCCCAATCTGCCTGCAATACAGGAGACCTAGATTCGATCCCTGGGTTGGGAAGATCCCCTAGAGAAGGAAATGGCAACCCACTCCAGTATTCTTGCCTGGGAAATCCCATGGTCAGAGTGGCCTTCAGTCCATGGGGTAGCAAAGAGTCAGACACGAGTTAATGACTAAACCACCACATCTGTCCTTCATGCACTTACTTCTCTCCTCTATCGGTGGTAAAGAACCTGTCTGCTAAAACAGGAGACACAGGTTCAATCCCTGATCTGAGAAGACTCCACATGCCCCAGAGCAACTAAGCCTGTGCACCATAACCACTGGGGCTGTGCTCTAGAGCCCAGGAACCACAACTACTGAAGCCCCAGCATCTAGAACCTGGGCGTGCATGCGTGCGTGCTGAGTTGCTTCAGTTGTGTCTGACTCTTTGTGACTCCATGAACTGTAGCCCGCCATGCTCCTCTGTCCATGGGATTCTCCAGGCAAGAATACTGGAGTGGGTTGCCATGCCCTCCTCCAGGGGATCTTCCTGACCCCTTCCTGGCAGGTGGGCTCTTGACCACTAACGCTACCTATGTAGCCCCCTAGGGCCCATGCTCCACAACAAAAGACGCCACTGCGATGAGAAGACTGCAGATGGCAACTAGAAAGTAGTTTCTCTCCCCAAGTTAGAGAAAAGCCCGTGCAGCAATGAAAACCCAGCACAGCCTAAAAAAAAAAAATTTTTAAGTCTACTGTAATCTGGTGCCCACTTCTCTCTCCTTCCTCCTCTTTCACTACTTCTTGTTTTGCACCAGTAATATTAAAGTGCTCCCAGTTTCTTACCCCTGGAGAAGGAAATGGCAACCCACTCCAGTCTTCTTACCTGGAAAATCCCATGGATGGAGAAGCTTGGCGGGCCCCAGTCCATGGGGTCACAAAGAGTCAGACACGACTGAGTGACTAACAGTTTCTTACCCCATGCCCTTATTCATGCTGTCCCCTCTGCCTGGAATGCTCTCCCTACCCACGGCCTCCCAGTTCATTCTTATAAATTTCTCCTCATCGTTTCAGATTCAGCTTAGTGTGAGTCCTCCAGGAGAGCCCCTGGTTATGTATTCTTCTGTGCTCTCAGCATCTTGTACATAGCTGATCCCTGAATATACCTTATAATTTCTTTTTTAAAAGAAATTTCCTTTATGATTATCCATTTATGTGTATCTCCCCCTACCCCCATGCATTCATTAGGAAAGGGACTGTATTTCATCTGTGCCTGTAGTCTCAGTGCCCAGCCTACTGTCTGGAACACCTTAGAAGGATGAAATGTGTTTATAAAGCAAATACTCTAAATCTAAAAACCGGTACTTCTCCCACAGAAATCCAGGAAAATGGCATTAGGTTCCATAATTCTGTAAGTGTCATACTTTCAGTGTATTGTGGGTTAAATAGGCCTTTGTATTCAAGAGAACCTAACCACAATTTAAAGTGCCACTTCTAAGCAAAAATTCCTTCCCAGTTAGAAACTATGTATTTATAACAAGATGCAGGCTGTCTTAAAATGGGAGCAGTCTATAATATTAAATGCTATGATTAATTTCATTTTACTTTAAAATGGTCTAGAGCTAACGGGCATCCTTGTTAATTAAACCTTGGTATTCATGGTAAACAGCTGCCAACCCAGCACTGCAAGACAGTGAACAATGCACTTCTTTGTCTTTGCCTTTTAGGAGTGGTCACAGGCCTGAACAGCAGAGATAAGGTTTTCTTTTCTCTAACAAGAACCAATAAAAAGCAGCCTTTATAAAAAGCTTAATGCAAGACAAACACATGTATCCAGAAGGCTATTTACCTAAGTAACTTCAAGGTCACCAACAGTGTATAATCAAGACATATTCCACATTGACAGCAAGGCCAGGAAATAAAGCCACAAAGACATTCAGATGCTATCCTATTTATTAACTACTACAATCCATCTGCAGAGAAGCAACACTGGTAGAAAGTAGTTTTCTTTTTACATTTGTGACATTCATATTCAAATCAAAGAATTCAGTCTTATTACCTTGAGAAATTAAGAATGTCAGAGGTAGAAATTAAGAAGCTGAGCCCTCTCAGTTTACTCATGAAGAAATGCAAAGAAAACAAACAAACAAACAAAACCTCCAACCTCAACTAAGTTCACTGTCCACACAGTGGCAGACCCAGGATTAGAACCCAAGTCTCTCAGTGGTGCGCTCTAGGCCAAGCTTATGAGAACAAAAGCACACGTGGCAAATGAACAATACTTAATTGGCTTGCAGTGCTCACCAAGAAAAGACTTCTACTCTGATGGTACTTAGGTAAAAATATAATCACACAAAATAACCATCATAAGTAATCTCCTAGTGAAATGAACCATCAGTCCTTAAATGTAAGATCCCCTCTTGATGAAGATACTGCCATTCCCAACAAGGGATCGGAATCATCCTGTATGTGTGTGTGTGTGTGTCAGTCACTCAGTTGTGTCCGACTCTTTCGAAACTCATGGACCGCCAGGCTTCTCAGACCAGGGAATTCTCCAGGTAAGAGTACTGGAGTGGGTTGCCATTCCCTTCTCCAGGGGATCTTCCCAACTCAAGAATCAAAGCCAGGTCTTCTGCACTGCAGGTGGATTCTTTACCATCTGAGCCCCCAGGGAAGCCCTGAATCATCCTACAGTGCTGCTCAAATAGAATGTCAGTGGTGGGCAGGGGCTTTTGCACATGCCACACAACCACTCAACTCCTACCTCATCCTTTCCAGCTCAGCTCAAACACCAGTTTCAAAGAAGACTTTCTGACCTCCTGGATTAGGTCAGTTCACACCTTAAATCCTCTCAAAGCACTTTGATCTTTTCCTTTATTGAACTTACCACAGGTTTTTTTCAAATTATCATATATTTAGTCATGTGACTGTTTAATGTCTATTTCCCTCCTAGTCTAAAATCAAGTTTAGGAACCTTTCTTGTTCATTTTGCACACCACTGTATTCCCCACATCTACAACACAAGGACCAAAACAAATACTTGTGAGAGTTGCATGGTAGGTAGCAAGAATGAATAAATTAATGATCCTTGTTCTTCGCTCTTCCTCACAGATCAGAAGGTGAAGATGCCCTTTGCATGGGGCAGTTCTGACAGCAGCTGTTGAACCCTTGCTCTAGATGAAACACCCCAAATGAGCTGTGATATTGCCTGCAGTGGGCAGAATGGTGGCCTGCCCTCACCCCCAAAGATGTCCACGTCTTAATTCCAGAAGCCTGTAACTATGTTATATCACATGGCAAAAGGGAATTAAGGTAGCAAATAGAATAAGGTTGCTCAGGTGAGCCCAATGGAATCACAATAATCCTTAAATGTGGAAAGCAGGGGAGAATCAGCATCAGAGTGAAGCAATGAAAAGGACTCGACCAGCCATTGCTGGTTTCAAAGCTAAAAGGCAGTAAACCAAGATCAAAGAATGCAGGTGATCTCAAGAAGACAGGAAAGGCAAGAAAGCAGATTCTTCCCTAGGGTCTCCACAAAGAAACAAAGCCTTGCCAACACCTTGATTATTAGTTCAGTGAGATCCATTTTGGATTTCTTAACTCTAAGAAACTTTGTGTGTCTTAAGCCACTAAATTTGTGGCAATTTGTTACAGCAGTAATAGGAAACTAATGCACTGAGTTTAATTTTATTTGGAAGCATAGTCTCAGTTGCCTCTCAAGAGTCTAGTCTTGACCAAAGTCAAGATCTGAAGGCTTGGAAGTGACCTACCTAATGAGAGCATCTGTATCTGTTCAATCCATAATATCAGGTGCAAATAGCTCTTAATAATGTTTATTGTGTTGTATTAAACTAAAACCTTTAGTTTACTTTGGTCTTTGAGAGCTACCCTGAATTTGCCACTGACTTAAGAGGTAAATGTCATTTGCTAACCCCTGTTGTTCCCACCCACTATTGGGTCTTTAAATCTTTCACAGCTAAATGATCAGGCCCTTCTTTGGTATCTGCATGCGTGTGTGCTAAGTCACTTCAGTTGTGTCCAATTCCTTGCAACTCTGTGGATTGCAGCCTGTCAGGTTCCTCTGTCCAGGGGATTCTCCAGGCAAGAATACTGGAGTGGGTTGCCATGCACTCTTCCAGGGGATCTTCTGGACACAGGGATTGAACCTACATCTCTTACAATCCAGCCAGAGAAGGCAATGGCAACCCACTCCAGTACTCTTGCCTGGAAAATCCCATGGACAGAGGAACCTGGTAGGCTGCAGTCCATGGGTCGCTAAGAGTTGGATATGACTGAGTGATTTCACTTCTACTTTTCACTTTCATGCACTGGAGAAGGAAATGGCAACCCACTCCAGTGTTCTTGCCTGGAGAATCCCAGGGACGGGGGAGCCTGGTGGGCTGCCATCTCTAGGGTCGCACAGAGTCGGACACGACTGAAGTGACTTAGCATAGCATACAATCCAGCAGTTCCATTCCTAGGTATTTTTTCAGAAAAAAACAAAACAGTAATTCAGAAAGATATCAGCACCCCTATGTTCAGTGCAGCATTATTTATAATAGCCAAGATATAGAAGCAACCTAAGTGTCCACTGATACACGGATAAAGAAGATGTGGTGTACACACGCACAAACCATGGAATATTACTCAAGTCACAAAAAAGAATAAAATCTTGCATTTCCAACAATATCAGTTAACCTGGAAGGTATTATGCTAAGTGAAGTAAATCAAAGACAAATACAAAATGATTTCATTTATATATGGAATATGAAAAGCAAAACAAATGAACAAACATAACAAAACAGAAACAAACTCCGAGACACAGAGAACAAATGGGTGGCTTCCAGAGGGGAGGGGTGGGAGGGGATGAGTGAAATAGGTGAGGGAGATTAAGAGGCACAAACTTCCAGTCACAAAACAAATAAGTCATGGGAATGAAAGTAAATCATGGGGAATACAGTCAACATTTTATAATAACTTTGTATGGTGACTTCGGTCTTTGAAAACTGCCCTAAATTTGCTATTGACTTATTGTGATCATTTTGTGATGTATAGAAATATCAAATCATTATGTTGTGTACCTAGAACCAATGGAGTGTTGCAAGCCAATTATACTTCAATAAAAAAATAATAAAAAAAAGAATGCCTGTGGCAGTATATATATTTGTCCTAATTCATCAATTTGTAATTAAAATGGGTGCATTTTATTGTATACAAATTTTACTTCAATAAAATTAATAAAACAGTATGCCTGAATTAATTCTTCAGTTTTAAACATAGGACTCAAAGTACTGCGGCTCCTTCTGTATGCCCTGGTTCCTCACCAGTTTCTGCCATGGCCGTCACTGTGGAAGATATCTTGACTATATACCCTTTTAGGGACTATGAAGTTAACTTGGCAAATAACCTTCTATTTCATGTGTTTGTGAGTGTAGGCAATAAAACTATACTGAACTCAGTGATCATCAAAAGAATCTTGACCCTGAGCTGAAGCTCAAGAGGCCTTAGGGGCCACTGAGAGTCAAACCATGTCCCCTTTGAAGCTGACCTTCTAAGAAGTGTGATTCTTAGTATGTATCACCTGCCTGTGCAACAGATGGTAGAGCATTACGCTCTCACTCAAACCGACAGATGTACTCTGCTGGAAACTCCAGTGACTAGGCTATGGGTGTGGATGATGGAAAAACTGACATGCCAAAATGAATTGCAGCCCCACATCTAGAAAGCACTTCAATAATCTCTTCTTACATTTGTGAAATATGTGTGGCAGGATCCAGAGTATTGTAAGAAACATTCCCTTACCTATCTTCACAAGGGCTGTACAGAGGGAGCAGGACAGGAGTCACCGCACACAGATGGCGTCACCACAGTCAAAGGCCTTCAGACTGCCGTCAGGAGCAGCTGAGCCACTGACCGTGGAGGACTAGCTCTAAGGAATCAAAGGTCACCCACAAAAGCCCTAGTGTGAATCTTCAGTGTGACAAGATCTGTGACTATCCAGAATCACCTAAAATTACAGGTTAGAATAAACAGGCCACATTTAACTTTTTTCATTGTTAGCTCTGCATTCTGAAAGATATTAGGGTGATTAAATCATATTAAAATAAATACTACTTTCTGTCACAATTCTTAATAAATCAAATGAAAAATAATAGTCATTTGATTAACATGGAATTGTTTGAATGAAAAGTTATGTGAAACACTAACTTTGATCTCATTTAAGCAAGTTTCTTGTATTCTTAAATACAAGACTTGGCAAAAAATATTAGCAATATTTAAATATAAACCAGATGAAACATGGCCTACCTTTTTTTTTAAATACCAAGAAGCATGTTTCACATATTTATAGTAGGGCTCTACTCTGTAAACCAGAAGGGACTAGGAAGAGCATCAGGCTAAAGGAATTCCAGAGAAGAAAGCAGTTAAAAGCAAGGGCAATACTGGATTGCTGATGATATTCAGAAGAATGTACGGAAGAAGCTTCTTCAGAAAATCAGGAATTCAGGAACTCTAGAGCTAACACTACAGACTCAACAGCCATGTAAAGCACCTATCACTGCCATTTCACAAATGAATAAACTAAGGCTTGAGGAGCAAGATTAACCATCTTAGAAATAATTTTTTTTTTAAATCTAGGATCTCAAAGCTCCCATACCATAAGACCAAAGCTAAAACTCTAAAACATTATCAAAATGCCTACAAAATGCTGAAATGATGGCTACAGTAAGATTTTAAGGGTTTCTGTGGAGTATAAACATTTCCCTTATCGGGCCCTGTTTAGCATAGGCAAAATTAAAGACTTTGATGCATCTCCTTGTCACACAAGATACAAAGAGAAGCTGTGAGGCACAGAGAGATTTTCTAGACAGTTCTCCAACAACCAAGCATTTAATATTTTAATCAAACTTTCACAAAGAAGAACAGCACAGCACTTTTTTTTCCAGTTGAGTAGAAAACAGAAAGACATCTTTGATTTCATATATAGCACTTTCCTGTAATAATGTTCCTAAAGAGTCTTCAAATGCTCTTTTTGGCTAAAGGACTATATTTCACGCTGTCCTTTTACTGCTTGTCAGCTAGTTGGTAGAACTCAACAGCATGAGCAACCTTGGAAAACAATGTTTTTGTCATCATTTAAGTTTTTCCTTGCATTTTTGCTATTGCTTTACATAAATGAGTGAAAAAGAAAAACAAACATAATAATAGGTACTAATATTAGTGATAAGAATATGCCTCAGGTGCTCGCTTCAGCAGCACATATACTAAAATTGGAAGGATACAGAGAAGATTAGTATGGCCCCTGCGCAAGGATGACACGCAAATTCGTGAAGCGTTCCATATTTTTGCATTGAAACGTGTAAAATATCATGTATGAAACGAGATGCCAGTCCAGGTTCAATGCACGATACTGGATGCTTGGGGCTGGTGCACTGGGACGACCCAGAGGGATGGTATGGGGAGGGAGGAGGGAGGAGGGTTCAGGATGGGGAACACATGTATACCTGTGGTGGATTCATTTTGATATTTGGCAAAACTAATACAATTATGTAAAGTTTAAAAATAAAATAAAATTAATTAAAAAAAATTAAAAAAAAAAAAAAAAGAATATGCCTCAGACTGCATAACAAAGAAAGAACCTCTCAGTATGTTCAAAGTGAAAAATCCTGGATCTCAGTTACACACACCCTCTAGGTTTACGTGGATTAAACTTGTGATCTAATAGCAGGGTGGGGAAAGAGTGATGGGAGAGGCGAGGAGGGCAAAAGTAAGGAATGTATACCAAATTCTGCAAGTAAATCACTGAAGAATGGAAGAGGGAAGGAATAATTGGTACTTTATAATGTTTCACTACTCTTTAGAACTAGAACTATCCTGAAATTCTTACTACGCAAGTAGCTTTTATACATGGAAGAGGCTGTATATGAAAGGAGGGGACTTTTTGCATTTTCTTTACTGTATTTTAACTAAATAAAAAGGACAATAACAGGATCCAAACATCATTTAAAAGCCTCTCAGACCTACGGTAGGCAGCTTCAGACATAGTTTCCAATCATCCCCACCCCCGGTACACACACTCTTATGTAGCTGTTCCTGTTGAATATGGCTGTGCCTGTGTCCTCAGCTGCCAAGTCATGTCCAGCTCTTTTGCAACCCCATAGACTGTAGCCCGTCAGGCTCCTCTGTCCATGGGATTTCCCAGGTAAGAATACCAGAGTAGGTAGTCATTTCCTCCTCCAAGGAATCTTTCCAACCTAGGGATTGAACCCGTGTCTCCTGCATTGGCAGGTGGGTTCTCTACTACCAAGCCACCAGGGAGGACAAACATGGGCTATGCCTAGTGACTTGTAATGAACAGAATACAGCAAAAATAATGAGCTGTCACTTTCACGATTAACTTAAGAAAACTGTGACTCTAATAGAATAAATGTCTTCAGGGCTATAACCGAGCCTACTGGTAGTTCAAGATGATAAAGAAGCTGCCTACAATGCAGGAGACCCAGGTTTGATCCCTGGGTCAGGAAGATCCCCTGGAGAAGGGAATGGCGACCCACTCCAGTATTCTTCCCTGGAGAATTTAACTGACAGAGGAGCCTGGTGGGCTTCAGTCCACGGGGTCACAAAGAGTCGGACATGACTGAGCGAGTAATACTTTCACTTTCTAGGTCTGAAACGGAAGTAACTTTATACCAATCCAAAACTGTTCCGTAGATGGTTAGTTAATAATAAAACTCCAAAGATTACAGGATGTAAAATTATTTTCTCCAACTGGATCTCACAAAAACTTGCACGTACCATGTTTGCATACCATATACTAGCTATTTGTGCCTGTGAACTTCAAATGACCCACTACTAGCCCACTATTGTGAAGAATAATTACCATATAAAACTCAAGTTAGAATTTTGCAATGGAACTGCCATATTTTTTAAAAGACAGAGCTAGGGTTAGAACCCTAGAGCATTCATTCAAATCCTTCATTTAATAAAGACCTAGCATTTATCATCTGCTAAGCACAGAGATATGAAGGGAAAAAAAAAAGTTTAACTTATAGTTCAGTTTATGCCGCTGATCCAGTAGCAAGATTCTGTAACAAAGGAGCCATAAATCCACTTAACAATACTACCATTTAGCCCACATTTCTCTACCTTTGCTAAAGAATAATGTGCAATTGCCAGATGCTTTGCTAAAATTCAAGTAACTTATGAGTACAAACATTACGCCAACACTAGGAATACAAAAATTAGTGAGATCTGATTCTTGCTCTCAAGAAGTTCATAATTTTGATAAAAAGATAAACTATATCCTGGCATTCTTCCAGGCTACCAGAATAATAATGTCATAAAAATGAGTCATCCTATAGTTCATCTTCTTACTCTTGGCAATATCCTGTTGTAAAATTAAAATACATCTTTCCTCCCTTGGTGTTTACAACTTCCAAATATTTATAGACTTATGTCTCTATTTTACTGTCTCTTTGCTAAGTTGAATACATTTAGCTCCTTTTCTCCTTTCCTTTTAAAACAATTTCTCAATGTAAGTAACACTTTTGATGACTTTATTTAAATTCTCTATTTCTGTATTACATTCTAGGACCCAAATGACATAATTATTTTTCCAGATATGCACTCAATCACAATGAAAAACATCAACCCCATTGATGTACTTCTATGTGTGAAGTCCAAAACACTGGTTTTTATTTACTTTTTTAATTTGTTGAGATATACCTTTACACTGCAGTTTTATATTTACTCTAACACTTTTAATTATATGAATTTCCTACATTTCTCACACAAAATTAAAATTTAGAGATGGTACACACTCTGAAACAGTTGTGACTAACAGTATAAACCCAAATTTCCTACAGTAGTAGGAAATGAAGCATTTAAAAAACCTACTCATTGACTAAAACTGCAACTCTACTCTTAAGCTCATACAAAAAACAGTTTTTCAAAAGTCTCCATCATATCCCTTTTAACCATATTCATATTTCTATATCTACTGCAGAATGTATCTATAAAGTAAACATATGGTTTTAAATCTATTCCAGAAAATTTTTTGGCAAAACCATGACAGTACAACAATATGGTCCAGATAGCAGGCCTTATGATCAGTGAAAGAACTAAGGAGGCTACCAAAGACTCTATTCTTACTGGTTTAAAGCTTCAAATCTTGTTAGAGTTACTTATTTAAGGAGGAGAGGCACTAGGGGACTGTACAGGTAAAATATAAACAAATATTATACTAGGTCAGAACCACATTCAGAACACGAATTCAATACTGTGTCCATGCTAATACAGACAGCCAATAATGGCACAATGGCACATGAAAAGAGGCTTCACATCTCTAATTATTAGAGAAATGCAAATCAAAACTACAGTGAGGTACCATCTCATACCAGTCAGAATGGCCATCATTAAAAAGCCTACAAATAACAAATGCTGAAGAGGATGCAGAGAAAAGGGAATCCTCCTACACTGTTGGTGGGAATGTGAGTTGGTGCAGTTACTATGGAAAACAGTATGGAGATTCCTTAAAAACTGAAAATAGTGTTATCATATGACCCAGCAATCCAACTCCTGGAAATTACAGTTTTGTCTGGATATATTCCTGGATATATATCCAGACAAAACTGTAATTCAAAAAGATATATGCACACGTATGTTCACAGCAGCACTGTTCACAACAGCCAAGACATGGAAACAACCTAAAAGCCCACTGACAAGAAGAAGAGATAGATAAGATGTGGCACATATATACAATGGAACACCACTCAGCCATAAAAAAGGAAACCCCAATGCCATCTGCAGCAACATGGATGCCACTAGAGGCTATCATACTAAGTGAAATTAAGTCAGAAAGAGAAAGACAAACACGGCATTATATCCCTTGTATGTAGAATCTAAAATATGAAACAAATGAACCTAACTATGAAACGAAAGCAGTTTCACAGACATACAGAACAGACTTGTGGTTGCCAAGGGGAAGAGGGTTGGGGGAAGGATGGAATGGGAGGCTGGGGTTAGCAGATGAAAGCTATTCTACATAAAACGGATAAACAATAAGGTCCTACAGCACAGGGAACATATTCAATATCCTATGATAAACCATAAAGGAAAAGAATACTAAAAAAAAGTGTATGTGTAGCTGAATCACTTTGTTGTACAGCAGAAATTAACACTGCAAATCAACTATAATTCACTAATATATATAATATATATATTGAGTGTATATGTATGTATATATATGTATGTGTGTGTGTGTGTATCTAGTCCATGCTATGTAAGAGGTAATAATAATCAGTGGTGGCTTCTTTAATAGGGAATAATAATTTAATCAGGAAAAAAACCCTTAATTCTGTTGCTTACAAACTTTCAGTACTTAAAAACAAACGAACTCCCTAGCCTGATATTTAGGGGCTTCCTCAATCAGGCTCCAACTCCTATCTTCCTAGCCTGACTTCATACTACCCTAATTCAGCTTATCCATTTCTGAACCTGACAGAAATACACATTCTTTCTGAGATAATTCAAGTGCTTTCTCCCCGCAGAAATGTCACATCCAACACTCCATCAGGTTACCCTCGTCTCCCAAATCTCTCTTTAAATTCTAAATGGCACCCTCTGAAGCTTTCCCTTATTCCCCCATTCAGAACCTCTTTTAACCTTGAGTAGCATTTAGTCTGTACTTCTCACATTGCCATGATCACAATCTCTCTCATCTGTCTTGTAGTATAATTGTTTGCGTACATGTTATATTTCTTCTCTCAAACTAAATTCCTAAGAAGGTCTTGATATAGTTATGTTTGTACTGTCCTCACCAGTCCATGCTTTGCACATATTAATACAAGGAAATAAAAAAACATGCTGTAATAATCAATATTCTTACTGATACTCATTCATTAAGGAAATATTTGGTGCTGCTGCTAAGTCACTTCAGTCATGTCCGACTCTGTGCAACCCCATAGATGGCAGCCCACTAGGCTCCTCTGTCCCTGGGATTCTCCAGGCAAGAATACTGGAGTGGGTTGCCATTTTCTTCTCCAATGCATGAAAGTGAAAAGTGAAAGTGAAGTTGCTCAGTCACATCCGACTCTTAGCGACCCCATGGACTGCAGCCTACCAGGCTCCTCTGTCCATGGGATTTTCCAGGCAAGAGTACTGGAGTGGGGTGCCATTGCCTTCTCCGAAGGAAATTTTCACTCAGTATCTACTGTATACCGGAGCAGTAGTATACCAAAATGAACCACTGACCCCACTCTCTCAATAACTTTATGGCCTAGAACATCTTCTAGACATCTATATAAATTACTATAGTGCTAACAGACAAATGCCAGAAGAGGAGCAAAGATGAAGTATAACAGTAACCAACAAGGAGGACAGATTATTTTCAAGTAGGGATGGATATGAGGATAAGTTTAACATTTGTGCAAGTTCTGAAGAACAGGTAATATCTGAATATGTAGAGACAGGGTAAAGTGTTTTAAGACAAGAGAAATAAATGCCACTGAGGCAGGAAATCTCAGGAGGATCTAAAGAATAATCAGTAGTTCAACCGTATACTGCATGTAAGAGATTATAGGGATATCGGAGAAAAATTTTAAAGGCAGCTATAGGTATACCTGACAAGACCTCAGAAGCCAAAAAAGGAATGAGAGCTTTAGTCTCTAAGCAGTGAGGAACTGTTTCAAAGTTCCTGAGCAGGGACTGAGTAATTATTCTAAAGGTCTACAGTGGACTGGAAGGGAAAAGGATGGTTGACAAGGAGACAAGAGGCTAGCACCATCCTACGAGAAAAGGATAGTAAAGGCCTGAACTAGGAATGAGGCACTAGGAATGGAAACAGAGGAATGGAAGAGAGATTTCAGTGGGGAGACTGGCAGGACCAGACACGTTCCAGATGTGGAGTACAAGGGCCTGCAAGTGGTAAAAGAAGTTTCTAGGCTAGAAGGAGGGTTGTGCCATCACCAGGATGTCTGTAAGTATTAGTCGCTCAGTGTGTCTGACTCTGCAACCCCATGGACTGTAGCCCACTAGGCTCCTCGGTCTATGAAACTCTCCAGGCAAGAAGAATGGACCGCGTAGCCTTTCCTTCTCCAGGGGATCTTCCCAATGCAGGGATCGAACCCGGATCTCCTGCATTGTGGGCAGATTCTTTATCATCTGAGTCACCAGGATAGAGGACATTAAAGCAGCAGCAAGTTTGGGTGGGTGAAAACTGAATCCTGGCAATATCAGGTTTTAGTACTACTGGATATGCAGGTAGTGCCATCACAAATAAAATGTGTTGAACTATCCTATTTAGAAAAAATATAAAATTTTATGAAAAAAGAGTTGAGATTAATCTTCATTAAAGCTACAGTTCATGGGGCTGCCAAGAGCTGGACAGGACTGAGCGACTAACACACTAACACCACATCCTATTTAGAAGAAATATACAATTTTATGAAAAAAGAGTTGAGATTAATCTTCAGCAAAGGATTCTGATAAATGATTCAAACATGAATATGACCTCAAAAATATAACTCACATAGGCTATATTAAGTAGCAAATTAAAATCTAAAACCATTTATGAAGGAGGGTTTGACTTAGAACTTCATGTACCCAAGAATTATTTTCATACATGCTGATTCACAGGTAATAGTAAAGCAGATACGTGGAACGCAATGAGAACCTCAGTTTAAAATTATGAGGTGAAATGCTTCTGTTGAAATGGTAAATGCAGCTCTGTGCTGCCATTTGGCCCCAATTTAACTTAAATGCCATATCACGAGATGCTCAAGTCAGAAGACTAGGTCTAACTGACAAGGTACCATTCCTTTCTATAATAAATACTTCCTCTCAATTATAAGAACTGAGTCGACTTAGATTTATCCCTACTATATCCCTAGAATCTCCAAAAGCCTAAGCAAAATAAAACTTCCAATTAGAAACTCATGGGTATTACAGCTATTCAGCACCCATATTTCTTAAGAACAAACAAAAGAATTTCATCAACATAAACTAAATTTAGATAACAATGAAAAGATGTGTAACATATAATTTGATATTAATAAATTTTTGTTATGTGTGTGCTGAGTAAAAAAGTAAAATCAAATATTTGAATTGTGGTTAATACGCCTAATAAGTATATTTCCCCTGTTAGATTTATTCATTTACTTAATTCTACTTACTGGATGCAATGTCATTATTTCAGTTTAGTTTTGAAAACAATACGAACTCGGTCTTTAATTATTAACATTTTTACTAACAGTAAGCAAAATTATGAAAAACAAATGGATTAAAAGGTATTTGTTTTACATACAGCCATCTCATGAAGATTATGCAGCTCATTTGTTAAAAACCACATTGACATTTTACAGTTGTGTGTCAATGCAAGGAAAGAACATACACTAAAAGTTAATAATGGTAATCTTTTGATCATAGGCTTATGGGTGATTTTTATTTCCTTCTTTTTGCTTATGTGCATTTTCAAATTTTTCTATAATTAATGTTCATCATAACTGTACCAAGAAGAAAAGTTATTTTTATAAGGAGAGAAGAAAACATTGATCAATTTAAAAGAAACATACTTACCAGATCTCTGTGAAGCACCCAATTTGCATGGAGGTAATGGATCCCATCGAGAATCTGGTAAAGTAATGATTTAACCATAGATCTTGGCAACTGCATGGGCTTTTTATTTGCTTTTGATGCACGGTGAAACTTAATAATATGCTAAAAATTAGAAAATATATATTAGAGTAACATAGTCTTTGCCTATGTCAACAAAACACAATAAAGGCTGCAATAAGTACATTTTAAGATTACGTATTAAGGGCCAATAATAACACAAAGAAAAATAAATAATAAGCTCAAACCAAAACAGAATCTATATTGAGGGTGAATGTGAGATTATTAATGTGGTTGTTGTGATGATTTACTGAAACCATTAAGATTTGCATTAAGTAAAACCAAGAAGTAAAAAGGGTTTATAATTTAAAACCTGCCTTAAAATAGCATTAATTGTATTCTCTACTGACAGAAAAGGGAAAAAAACTCTGTAAATCTTTACTGTTCTATAAAATAAAGTTAGTACTTAGTGCATTTGGGGAACATTACTGACTGCATGTATATCAGAATTATTGGAAAGTTCCACCTTACATAATGAAATTAGGATATAGTCTTAGTAGTCAATAGTAAATAGCAAATCACTAGACACAAGCAGGAAGAGAAAAATGGGGAATTCAATTGCATTGAAATAAATATAAACTGAATCATCATATCCAAATTTTTATGTACACATGTTATATTGTGGAAGGGGAAGAAATTCCATCTGCCCCCTGCACTCCCACATCCACCTCCATCTCCATCCAACATTTGCCCAAAACATGCCAACATGGGTACTAGATATCCGTGACAGAAGAGGTTCTTGTCAATATCTGCTATAAGGAAATTTCTTTCAAGACCTATTAGTCTGTTAAAGTTATTCTTGAAAAGAGTTATGATCTATAAAAATGACAAACCACATTCTATTGAATCAAAATTTAATTATCCGAAGTTTGAACTTACCGCCAAGTTTGAATTTGTTTTTTACTTTTGGGAGGTCCTGGGATAAAATGTTTAAATGATTTGATTCCTAATTTTAAACATGTGAAATTAGAATTTTTGGCTTCTTTTATATATTGTTTTAAAAAAAACCCTAATATTTGCAGACCTGTACATATTTATTTGGTGGGGTGAATTTTAAATGGCAAAATGCTGCAAGAGAGGACCTTCACTTAGAGAGGAAAACTATTCACAAGCACATTGCTGTTAAATATGAACAGTTAAATATGTGTACAGTGCAAAAGAAAGTAATTTCCCTGGAACATATTAGGAAACTGCCATTCATTACCTAAAACTACAATCTCCCACTCAGGAACATTTTTTGAAGTGAAATTTCTGAATGTGACAAATACTATAAAACAGGATGTTAATGTTTATTGCTCTAATTCTTTTAAATCAAAATTTACCTTTAGCATATTTATTTTGAAACTATGGTCAACAGAGCAAGTTTTCCTTTCTGTACATTAGCAGTATGGAGCACATACATTTATTCTTCATACCTATATAAAATTATTATCCTAAAAATAAAGTGAGTTTAGACTTACCCATAAATCATGTTCTGCATAATCAAACAGCAGCCACACCTTCCTGTCACTGTGAGAAAGGAACACCTTCTGCAGGGCGATCACATTAGGGTGCTTCAATTCTCGCAAAAGCTGAAGGCAAGAGGAAGAGAAGGGTCAGTATTCTGTTAGCAGAGAATAATGTACTTCCCATAACTTCAAAGTGAAATTTTTGAAAATTTAGACAATCCAGATAACTAGCGTTAAAAAAAAAAAAAAAGCAACACCATCACCCAAATACCATAACCTAGAGATAAACTCTGTCCACATCTTGGTACATCTCTTTCCAATCCTTTCTCTGTAATATGTATGTTTGGAAAACGGGATCCTTTTACATGGTAAGATGTAAAATAGTAAACAAAAGTAATACCATATTGCTAAATAATGAAGTGTATTTTGGCATGTGTGTAATTTTTTTTTTTTAAACTAGAGGAAAGGCTGCTAGGGAAGCAGGAATACTGTTTATATCCACTCCAGCATAGTATGTGCTCAATTTGACAAAAGGCAGAAAGATATTTAACAATCCCTAACTAACTTACCCATGCCGAGAACATGAGACAGGTTTTACAGAAGAGTACTGAGCGTAAAAGAATGAGTCTCAAACCCACTGATAAAACTGGTATGAAAAAGAGGTCCTATAAACAGAGAAACGACTAGGCCTTTCACAAAGCAGAAAGCTTCAAGCTGGACTCTGATAATAAGAAGGAAAGACAGACCATATCAGCAAGTGAAAACTTCATTCTTGGCCCATAACAGGCAGTTGCTTGATAAAATGTTTATCAACAATAACATTAGCTGTTCAAGGTGGAAGTCTTCTAAATATGCCCGCCTCACACCGTCCTTAACCAGGGTTCAGACTTAATAGGTATAAACACACTCAATTTGTTAAACACTTCAAATGCCTTTTAAATGTAAAGCTCGGTGGAAAATACACAAAGGAAGAGGGGACAAAGCTCCTACTGAATAATTTCTATGCGCAAGGTGATTGCATGTACCTGTTTTTTCCTCTCACTTAATCCTTCCAACAACCCTATGATGCACACAGAAGCTCGGGTTCAGTGTAAAAAAATAACTTGACCAAAGTCAAACATTAGAAAGAGAAGAGCTTTGGATTTAAATAGTTCTGCCTGATTCCAAAGTCCATGCTTTTTCCAGTTCAGCTAAAGTCCTTGTCATCTGTTCCCACAATGCAGAAGGGAAGACAGACATACAAACAGATCAACGAGGCAGAGAAAAATATTAAATTAGAGAGTTTGACTTTATTAAATGTCTACCCAGAGTATGTCCTCTTTCCTGCCCGCAGGGGAAAGGAAGGTAAAACACTTCTGTACCTAAACCAAGCTCCCAAAACACCAAACACTGGCACAGACCCCTGAACCCTGGACTCCATCTGTCTGGGGGAGGGTATGTCACATGTAGCAGTATTTAATCAACACCTCTAAAAAATTAGGGTTTTTTGTGACTACAAATTACTGATCTCTCTACAGTGAATCCACCTTAAGTTCCATGTTTAAACATTATTTCGAATAGGTAATACATCTACACAGTTCAAAAATCAAATGTACGTTAAAGGAAACATTGAAATGCCTCATCACCACTCCTTCCTCAAGGGACCACAGGCTGGCCTCCCTCCTAGAAGGAACTTTTTTTAGTTGCTTGGTGAGTCTTCCAACTATTTATGCAAATGAAAGCAAGTATGAATATTTACACAAAAGATAGCACTTATGTTTTACTTTCTTATAAATCTTTCATTATTCAGCACAGTATTAGTTTATAGAAACCTTTCTGGTTCTTTCTTACAACGCCAAGGTATTTCCAGGTCACTTTTTCGTGGTAAAATATACATAAAATTTACCATTCTAACTATTTTTAAGTGTGTAGCTCAGTGGCATTAAGTACACTGTGTTCCAGAACCGCCACTCTATCCCTTCTCTAGAGCCTTTTCTAGAGAAGAAAAGGCTGGAACTCTGTCCCATGACACAGTATCTCCCATTCCCATCTCCTCCGGTTCTGCTTTCTGTCTCTAGAAATCGGACGATGCCAAGTACTTCATATAAATGCAATTGTTCAGTATTTGTTCTTTTGTGTCTGGCTTCCTTCATTTCACGTGTCTTCAAGATTCATCCATGTTGTATGGATGTATCTATGTAGGAAAGAATTCCCTTTCTTTTTAAGGGTACATATTAATAATATTTCATTGTATGCATATACCACCTTTGCTTATTCATGCATCCCTCCCATCACCCTATGGACATTTGGGTTGATTTCACCTTTGGTTATTATGAATAACACTGCCTTGAAGACTGATATACAAACATCTATTTGAGTCCTTGCTTTCAATTTTTTAAATATACTCAAAAAGTAGAATTGCTGGATCCTATAGTAATTTTATATTTGATTTTTTTTTTCAGCAATTGCCATTCAGGTTACCTTTTCTATGAAATACAGGAGGGAAGAGGGTAAAGTTTGCAACACCATGCATTTACTAGAAAATTTCCCCTAATCCCCAAAATTGCACTGTATAGCAATATACACTTGCAATTTCTGCATACCTATTACACTTTTTCTACCCTTCCAGTCTTTTTTTTTTTTTTTTTGGCAGGGGGCATGTGACATGATATTTGGGATCTTAGTTCCCTGACTGGGGATTGAACCCATAAGCACTGCAATGAAAGCGTGCAGTCCTAAACACTGTACCACCAGAGAATTCCAACCCTACAGGTCTTTATAAATCACTAAATATCAATGTGAAGGCAAGCAAAGAGTAAGAAATAGCAAACTATGTTTGTTTTATTCCCTTTCCGCATTCATTTTTCACTCTACAATCAGAATGGTGTTTCAAAATACAGACTACAAGCATAAAAAAGGAAGGAAATTTTGCCACTTGCAGCAACATGGATGGACTTGGAGGGCATTATGCTAAGTGAAATAAGTCAGAGAAAGACAAATACTGTATGCATCACTTACACATGGAAGCTAAAAAATACAACAAACTAGTGAACATAACAAACAGAAGCAGACTCACAGGTAAAGAGAATAACTAGTGGTAGCCAATGGAGGGGGCGGTCAATATAGGGATACGGGATTAAGAGGCACAAATTATTAGGTGCAAAATAAGCTACAAGGATGTACTGTACAACACGGAGGATGCAGCCAAAATTTTATAATGACTATAAATGGAGTATAACCTTTTAAAATTGTGAATCACTATACTGTACACTGGTAACCTATATAATATTGTACATCAATCATACAGCAATAAAAAAAAAAAATACAAAACTGATCATCTCTGTCACTAGGGACAGAACTGAGGAATTAAAGCAAGCAATAAGGCAAAGGCCAAATAATGAGGAGGCTTACAGGCCATGCAGAACTGTCACATTTCTCCAGTGAGGAGAGGTTCTACAGTGAGGTTCTACAGTTCTACAGTGAGGTTCTCCAGTATCACTAGAAACATGCTGGGTGCAGTGGGTTAGGGGAGAAGCCAGCTGATATAAAAGGTACCACGCTGTGACTTTCTTCTGTGTATGTCTGATGGCTGGGCCACTGAACAAGCGACTCTGAGGGTGATGGAGTTTAGGATGACTCAGATATGACTTTACCGAATTATGTGTACTTAATGTATAGTTGTATTGATATACTTTCATACTGTTTTAACTTTACATCTGCCTCCCCTGGTAGACCATAAGCTCCTTGAGGGCAAAGACAATTTTAAATTTATCTCTACAGGAACTAGCACAAGGTATGGCATGTAGAAGGAGCTTTTCTAAGTGATCTCATCCAGTTTGGAAGTTTTAAATGTCACCCATACACATTAACTCCCAAATGTTTATTTCTAGTCAACGCATATTCCCTGAAGTCCAGCTATGTATATATATCTAAAATGCCTCAACATCTCTACTTGAACATCTGAAAGTCACACTGAGGTTGTCATCTTCACCTCTCCTGCCCTCTACCCCAACTGCTCTTCCCCAGCCTCAGTTAATAGCAACTCCATCATTCCAGTTACTCAGGTAAAAGTTCTCAATCCTCCTCAGGTCTTTTCTGGTCCTTCTATTTAAAATTATAACCACCCCTCTGCTTCTTTATTTTTATGCAAAGTATTATCACTACTGAACATAGCATATAGCTCTATATCCCTTAGGTATAATTCTAGAGAGCTTAGAAAACCAAAAGTTTTCTAGTAACTCAGGTAGGAAAAAAATTTTTACACTTCAATGGAGAAAAAGAAAGGCACATTCTTTCAGGTTATCTGATTCTGATGCTATGGAAGCTATTGTACAACTCTGTACATTATAGATAACTGATGATAACACAGAATAATTCTTGCTTATCTACATTCACTCTCCCATTGTGGAAGATGCTAAAGTTACCTTAAATTGGACATCATTTTAATATTCCTGATCTACAAATTTATCTATCCTATAGACTCTTCTTTGTATGCTCAGTCACTTCAGTTATGTCTGAGGCTTTGTGATCCTATGGACTATAACCTGCCAGGCTCCTCTCCATGGGATTCTCCAGGCAAGAATACTGGAGTGGGTTGCTAGTTCCTCCTCCAGGGGATCTTCCAAGCCCAAGGATTGAACCCACATCTCTTATGTCTCCTGCATTAGCAGGCACGTTCTTTCCCACCAGCACTACCTGGGAAGCCCACAGATTCTTCTTTGAACAGGTTATAATTCTACTAGGTTCCTTCATTTAGTAAGTTACATAAAATCTTTAAAATGTGCTCATTTTATATCACAGTCATAATTTTATCTGCTTTGAAAACTATTCTTTAATATTCATTTCACAGAAGTATCTCATTAGCAATAACATGAAGCTGCTATAGTCTTTATTTATCCAACTGAGTGCAAATGCTCATTCTTTTAATATGAAAGAGAAACTACTAGATTTGATTGGTGCATCAGAATTCCCCCTGGTATTAGGTAATATATTATATATACACATACACACACACACACAATATTATCTTTCTAAAATTAAAAAAAAAAAACTATTGAAAATACATCTGTTCACAAGGCTTCATTTAAGGAGTAGGGGACCTAGGTATTGTTTATTTATTTTATATTATTTATTGTGTGTCTCTCTCCATTAACATACAAGCTCCAAGAAGGCAAAGTTTCTGCTGGTTTTATATTCCTAGGGCTTAATATGGTCATGAGCACACAGTAAGTACTCAATAAATATTTGTTGAAAGAATTAAATCTACTGAATGTACCTGATTCTTACAAAAATCAAGCAGTAAGTAGCTTTGAATATTATAAAACGTTGCTATCTTTTCCAAAGGCATTTTGAATGATTTTGTCTTTTTAATAAGTTGACTAGACTATGTCTAACATAGTTCTTCTAGGGACTCAAACTTTCCACAAGCTACATTTACTTTAGGCTTAAAAAGGAATTGTTCTCTCAACTAGCACCCACTCTTAGCAAAAGTATAAGGGTGCTGGCTTGATGTAAAGAACAGAAACATAGCTCTTAATGGCTCAGGGTGAGATATTTAACCTGGTATAGAATTGGAAAAGCAAAGGGGTACTATGAGGGTATTCCTTAAAAGGGCTGTGAATGCAATAAATGCTACAAAATCCTGAAGAAAATGATACAAAGAACAGGAAACAAAGGAAGACACTTGAGGAATTGAAACAGCTTGATCAAATCAGTGATTACTTCCAAGGCTAGCAAAAAATAAATATGCTACAAATGCCACACAAATGCATTCTCTATCTACTGAAGGAACAAATAAACAAAAACAGTAAACAACACAAATGGCCAATACTAAAAAAACTGATAAGTAAATTATGGTATATCCATATATCACAGTCTCAAATATATATGTCAAGAGTTTTAAAATACATGAAAAAGGACTTATGCTATAATACTGTGATGTGATATAAAAAGGCTATGGCGTGATCATTTTGCAACATACAGAAATATCAAATTACCACGGTGTGCACCTGGAACAAAGATAGTGTTGTAGGTCAAATATACTTCCATTTAAAAAAAAAAATTTAAGAAAGGGAAACAGTGTGTCCCCCCTCCACCCCCAACCAGGCAAGCTGGAACAAAATTTCCCATTTCTTCGCCTTCATCAGATCTAAATTTCATCTTTTATTCGGGGGGAAGGTGAAGGGGATTAGAACATACCAGCCCAAAATGTGACACTCTGGCATAAGAGTGAGTCTGCAGTGAAGGCATGTGTGGTTCAAGAGATGAAGAAAGAAGCCGTCCTGGAGGTTCCCTTATCTGACTAAAAGTAGACAATAAGAACTGAGGACTGCCATAAATCCCCTCTCCCAGGGGAGTTTTACGACCATGACAAAGACAGAAAGTCGGCACTGCCCTGGACCAGCACAGACAAACTATGCTAAGACAGCCCTTATCTTCCATTGGTTTCCCCTACATATTCACCTTCCCACACTGGGCAGCCCCTCAAAGTCTTAAACCCTTTCCTTTGTCTTGTCACGTCCCTACAATTAATTGCTCTTTGTTAAAAATGGCATATCAGGTCTCAGGCCTACCCATTTCTTGGCATTTTCACTTCTAGGAAGGCCCCTGTGTCACACAAAGCTTAACATCAAATAAAATTTGTATGCTTTTCTATTAAAAAAAATAAAATATGCAAAATATAAAATACATTTATAAAAGAGGAAATATACCACAACATTAATATAATTATCTCTGGATAGTGAATAATGTGTGATTTTTTTCTTTCTTCCTATTTTTCTACTTTACAAGTTTTCTATAATGAGCATTACCTTTATGTTTTACACACATGCATACACACACACACCAACAGCTCCTTCTCTGCAGAATTCTACCTGCTAAGATAAGATACTATCATGCAAGCTAAGCTTCTTATACAGTTGATCTGAGAAGGGATAGAAGAAAGGAGATGCTTGTACTTGTACTTCCCCAAATTCTTGGCAATATCAGATTTTACCAATGAACTTTAATCTCTTGTCACACAGATATTTGTTCAACATGACCTCATACAACTATAAATATGCCTTAATCACACAAACAGCAGTTTAGTATAGCATGATTTTCCTGTGAAAGTGCCACAGTAAGTCATAACATCTCCTGTGCCAGACACTTACAGAGCACTAACATGATCCCAAAGGAGCCTTAATGAAGAACGTGCAGGGGGCATGCCAAGACTTTATCTGGTCCCCCTTCCATGCGGGCATCTAAGTGACTATAAAAAGTGTCTACTTTTCACTGTCCTAAACAATCTAAAGCTATAATCCTAAACTTTTTTCTCTAAAGCACTATTTAGAATTCTGACTCCATTTGGGGAGCCTTGTGCTAGACTAACAATTACAGAATCCATTTGTATTTTTATCCATACATCTTTCTTCCTCTTTCATCTGTACTTTCTTTTCTCTAAGTCTCTGATGCCCCCAGGGCTTCCAGATTCCTTTTTCAGGGTATCTAAATGGAAAGGGTCCTCTTATAAACTTCAATAACTCACTTATCTCAAAGTAACTCCAATTTTTTATTCTTATTTGATCTGTTATAAGTAACAGTATGATTCATTTGACCATTGATCTTTATTTTTAGAAAACTTTATTTTAGAAAGCATTCATTGAGTGTATCTTTTTTTAAAGTGTGTAACCCTTCCCTCTCTGCAAAAAAAAAAAAAAAGAAGATAAAAGAGGAAACAAACTTTATGGCAAACAGGAGATTCACCTAACTTCAAAATGCCCTAGCATTCCTGAACTGAAATTTAAGAATTAGCATTTTGAAACCTGACACTTTCACACCTGTGGCAACCTTCTCAGGACTCCACAAGCACACAGAAACATTACAACCTTCCAGCAGGTGGCACTCACACTCTGAAGAGGGGTCTAGAAAACAGTACACCAGCCCTGGTTCAAGGTGGCCCTAAATTGTTTGCTTTCTTTTATTCTATTGACACTGCTTAGGTACTTGTCATAAGGTTCTAGGAGGTCGGTGTTCCCCATCACCACCCAACGAAAGTTAATAGTGAGATAGCAGGTATAATGCAAAGAGTACAGATTTTAGAATTCAGAGACCTGAGTTTGAGCCCTGACCATAGCTGTATGACATAAAGCAAGTTGCTCAACCCCTCTGAGCCTCATGGAGGAATAAAAATATCTACTGACAAACATATAGTTTCTGTAAGGATTAAACGAATGTACATTAAATAACACAATGCTTGCTGCTGCTGCTGCTGCTGCTGCTGCTAAGTCACTTCAGTCATGTCCAACTCTGTGCGACCCCATAGACAGCAGCCCACCAGGCTCCCCCGTCCCTGGGATTCCCCAGGCAGGAACACTGGAGTGGGTTGCCATTTCCTTCTCCAATGCGTGAAAGTGAAAAGTGAAAGTGAAGTCACTCAGTCATGTCCGACCCTTAGCGTCCCCATGGACTGCAGCCCACCAGGCTCCTCCATCCATGGGATTTTCCAGGCAAGAGTACTGGAGTGGGTTGCCATTGGCTTATCCAAACACAATGCTTGGAAAATATTAAATATTTGGCAAATTACAGTTGTTATTCTTACACCAACCACTCCTGGCAAGGATGTTATGAGGACTGAATGAGATGATACATGTACCATGCATGGCATGCAACAAGTTCATGATAAGCAATAGTTGTTATTACTGTACGTGAGAAAGGCTAAGCACTTCAGGCAGTCAGAGATACTTGTTTGCAAGAGAGATGCTGCGACGGGGAATGCCATTATACCACCCCCTGCCATCGCATCTCCTTCCCAAAGTGCCTGAGACTCCAGTAGATTCTATACAGTATAGTTATAAGGTCATTTCACTTTACACTTTGCAACAATCTAGTTTCCTTTTCTCCGACTTTAAGTACTTGGTCTGAGAAAGAGACCTGAAACCAAGTGAGAGCTGTATAAGCTGTATAACTTCTTATGAATAAGAAGTTTACATTCTGTGACTATGATTACATATATGTTCTTTTAAAAGTGTGAGTGTTTAACCTTTTATGCAATGTATTCCATGAGAAAATGGAATACACTTCTTATAAATCAATAGCATTCTGAATATATGAACTTAAAATATTTGAAAAAACAGATGCAATTCAAAATAAAGAGCTAATAAAGTAAAATCTCAATTATCTGGAATTCTCAGAAGCATTCCGTTTCACTGAGGGATTATCTGAAAATCTTTTCTTGCTTCAATGATCCTTGCCGAAAATGTTCCCTACCTTCACAATGATCAAAACTAAATTTATCTTTGACTTTAGGCATATTTTTAATGTCTTAGGGTTTCAATAAATGTGAACAAATGTGTATTTCCTCATTTATTCTTTTTTTCTCCTTGAAATATAATGAGAAAAAATAAACTAACTTAAAACTCCTTATTTAGATCCTGCCTTAAAAAGGAAAAAAGAATTTTCTTATTCTCCTCTGTCTCTAGTCCTCTTCTTTTTCTTCTCTTCTATTCTGCAGTCTCTTTTGATATCTTACCCATGTACCTGAGGTTTAGCCACGACTCCTATGGAGAATCCCAAATCTCAATCTTTACCCTTCATCTCACCCTTAAACTCACACTAGTTTCCAACTGTGCATTCATAAATCCATATGGAAATCCCACTGTGCCTCAAAAACCACAGATCCAAAACTGAGTATCAGTCACTCATCTCTACCTCTTGGTGGGTCCGCTGTTCTCAGAATTATATCAGTATGTCCCAGTCACCAAGGCAAGCAAAACCTTAAAACCAATCAGTGTTCAAGTGCTGTATATGACATCTTTTAAATATCACTCAGGAATTCTCACCTTGATAATCTAAATAAACCCTTAACTGGTATTTACACATGTGCTCTTGTCTCTGCCTGGACAGATTTTTCCTATCCTCTTTGCCTGATTAACCCCTACTTGCATTTTAGAAAGGACTGGTTTATCACTGCCTCTAAAAAGCCTCCCCTGAAACTCCTAGTTTCAGTGGTTACCTCTCCTGTGTTCCTTCCATACTGTATTTCTTTGAACACGACATTAATTAAATTAGGACATAGCTTAATTATTGAGCCCTGCCTCAATAGACTACATGGTTCTTTGCTGTTGTTCAGTTGCTCAGTTGTGTCTGAATCTTTGCAACCCCATGGACTGCAGCACGCCAGGCTTCCCTGTCCATCACCATCTCCCGGAACTTGATCAAACTCATGTCCATTGAGTTGGTGATGCCATCCAACCATCTCGTCCTCTGTTGTCCCCTTCTCCTTCTGCCTTCTATCTTTCCCAGCATCAGGGTCTTTTCAAATGGGTCAGCTCTTTGCATCAGGTGGCCAAAGTAGTGGAGCTTCAGCATTAGTACTTCCAGTGAATATTCAGGGTTGATTTCCTTTACGATTGACTGGTTTGATCAAACTGGTATGGTTCTAGTATGTAGGAACTATCTTCCATCTCTACATTTCCCCTGTCAACAAGCCAGACACAGGGTAGGTATTCAACAAATGCTGGCTGAATTAACTGAGTGAGGACCTGTCAACTATCTCCTCATGCACTGACATGCATATCACCTACTACATCCCATGCATTGAAATCAAAATATCTTACTAAAATAAGAAGTCTAATAATGTTAACTCTCCCATCCTAAAATCTTGAATGGCTCCAAAGGTTAAACCTGGAAATAAAATATTTAAGACTATCTACAGCAAAGGCTGGAGTAGGAAATGTCAACCCACTCCAGTATTCTTGCCTAGAGAATCCCATGGATTGAGGAACTGGGTGGGCTGCGGTCCACAGGGTTGCAAAGAGTCGGACAGAACTGATGCGACTTAGCATGCACGCATGCATGCCAAAGGCTAAATCTATTTTTCTTATAAATAATTTATTGACAGGGGGAGAACCTGAGATTCAAGATAAAACTAGATTGTAAAGATTTTAACCAAAGATGAGGCAGGTAGATAAGACCCAGGTTAGGAACAGTGAACTTTGCCCTAGTAAAGTGGGTGTCATAACTGACATACACTGCGGCCTTCACCTTCGGAATACTCCCTATACAATCTCGATCGGATTCCCAAGGTCTCCACTGCACAGAATTCTGCCCATTACCTATCATCTCCCGTAAAACCTTGCCCTGGGGCGTGGAGATGAAGCAAAAACATGTTGGAAGATACCCAGCAGGTAGCAATGACTTAAAAGTCACAGTTCATTAATAAATATTTAAGTGCCCAGCAAATTTCAGGCACAGGGAGCCTCTGTTAAGCCTCTCTTAATGGCTTAACAGAGACAAGCAGATTAAGAGATTAATCAAATTTTAAAACTATAATCACGATGAGGCTATTAAGAAAAATACAGAATAGGCATATACGCAGACATGACCTAGTCTGGAAAATCAGAGAAGGTACTCCTAATGAAGTATGCTTGTTGGAAAGAGAGAACGGAGAATGACAGAGATTCAACCAGCAAGAAGAGTGTACTAACAGACATTCTCATCAGGCCATGAATACACTGAATCGAAGAACTCCTCTACTATTCATCTTCTAGGAGCAAGTGTCAAATGAAATCCCTCTATATTCTAAATCTGCCATGGCAGACTTCTATGATCTATAACAGAGCTCTTCTTCTTTTCAGATGAATATTTATAAAGCCACTTACAACACAGGACCTGGGCACAAAGTAGGCACTCAACAAGTTCTGTTGAATAAGAAAATGAAAACAATAGTACAAGAAGTGATTTCCAACACAATGGTTACATGACATTTATTCCACATTGAGAGAATACTGTTTTCAAAAATGCCATTATTTTTTTTATCAACAAGAAACTTTCAAACAAAATTAGGTAAGAATGTTCAAGAAATTTCATAAGCCTAAAAAATAACTTGAAATTGGTAATTAATTAATTCAGCAAAATAAAGTAGTAGTAGTTTTATCAAGTTTTATCGTAGATAAACCTTATGTTTAGGTCGGTATACTCTCAAGTTACCTGGTATTACCTCTAACTCATATTTTCATAACTTATATTTCTAAAAATGTACAGTTTCCACTTTCTTTAGTAAAACCAGGCAACCAAGTAGCCCTGGCATTCATCTCTTCCCTCCCACCCCCAGGTCCTAGAAGGTGCTGACTGAGGATGTATAGGGAGAAGGAAGGACTTTTTCTTTCTGAAGGAACTTATCTAATAACACATGTTAGATATTCCACTTCTCACAATGACAGGCATTATCAATTGTCAGACAACCTACCCCAGATCTTTCAAGAAAATGTACTAACACAATTTATAGGTATGGGTTTGATTAAGTATTAATGGCTAAATTACCAGTACCAATAATTCAACATATTTCATATCACTGTGCTTCTAGAGAAGATAAAAGCAGTAAAGTCAAGGCTCAAATAAATTAACCATTTATAGTTCCTGAAGATCTTACAGGAATTTTCACAACAGTAATAAGGAAAGCTACTAAATGATCTGAGCAAAATATAACTCAGGAAATGTCCCCTACATTGTTTCCATTAAATGGAGAGACTATTTCCTTCCTACTCTGCTAAGAAATCTTTATGTGTATTATGAGAAAACACTGAGGGGGATGAGTTTCCACAATGAAATAAATTATTTCTTTTATATTAAAGGTCTATTTGATTTAATCAATAAATTCTATTTCTTTTGAGTGTAACTTTAATTTTTTAAAAGAGCCACAATGTGACTGACATATGTGGTTTTTATGAAAATATGTTAAACAATGATTAGGAAAAAACTAGAAATCACTATAATAGTTAAAATAGTTCACAATATTATCATTTTCCATAATTTTGTGTTTAGCAGAGCACATATGCAAAAAGGACAAATTAATCTTAAAGTAAGCTTTCTTGGAATGATTTTGGAGCTTTGAAATTTAATGTCTACTCAAGGCTCCTTACAATGAACATATAAAATGTCAAAATTACTAGACTGTCCTCTTTGAAATGTTCTTCTCCAACATAAATTCTGATTCCAGTCTTCAGTAAACTTAAACATCCACTTTAGGGAAAGCTCCTTTTAAATAAAATCCACAGGGAAAAGGTGGATTAATCTGACTACAAAACTATCTTGTACAGAAAACATATTCTAAACAAAGGCTAACAACAAACTTGGAAAATATCACCAAATTGTAAGCCATCAGGGGACTAATTTGCTTGATTTAAAGAGCTTATGAAAAATCATTAAGAAAAAAAGAAAAACCCTTCAACAGTGGGTACAGAATTTGAATAGACATTTCACAAAAGTAGATACAAAGTTAAATAACAGACTTTTAAAAATGCTAGGCTATCTCAGAATTTTACAATGATGACAAAAGATCAAATAGCTGAGATACAAGTACAGCATGTACAATAATCATGAGGGCATGTATTTTGTGTGTTTTTTGGTGTCGAAGGATGTGTTTGTTCTGGTTGCAATTTATTGCCCAATCGCCTGTTTGATAAGGGCAGATAACTACAAAATGACTAGCTAGGACTCAGAACATAGTCCAGTACCTAAATTAAGTAAAATTACAGGACTGCAGGGGAATGAAATCAAAAGACTGTGTTTTCACTTATGGCTACTAAAGGGGAAAGGTACGGGGGAAGATAAATTAGGAGTTTGGGATTAACACACACACACTGCTGCTGCTGCTGCGTCACTTCAGTCGTGTCCAACTCTGTGCGACCCCATAGACGGAAGCCCACCAGGCTCCCCCGTCCCTGGGATTCTCCAGGCAAGAACACTGGAGTGGGTTGCCATTTCCTTCTCCAATGCATGAAAGTGAAAAGTGAAAGGGAAGTCGCTCAGTCGTGTCTGACTCCTCGCGACCCCATGGACTGCAGCCTACCAGCTCCTCCGTCCATGGGATTTTCCAGGCAAGAGTACTGGAGTGGGGTGCCATCGCCTTCTCCAACACACACACTACTATAAACAAAATAGTCAATAAGAACCTACTGTATAGCACAGGGAACTCTACTCAATATTCTGTAATAACCTAAATGGGAAAAGAATCTGAAAAAGAATGGATACACATATATGTATAACTGAACCACTTTGCTATACACTTGAAACTAACACAAATTGTAAATCAACTTTACTTCAATATAAAATAAAAATTAAATTTTAAAAAAAGACTGTTTTCACTAACATGGCAACCACATCAGATATTTTGTGCAGCCAGAGCATCCACAGAAAGCTTGCTTTTTAATTTTACTAACTTCAATTTACTACTTACCTTCCATTACCTTTTTCTCCCTTTTATCCACCCCCCATCCTCCACTACCCTTGCCAGCTTTTCAGCATAGAGATGAAACTGCTAGGAAATGTTTTCATCAGAAGATGAGAAGGTTGATTAGCAGAGAGCTATTCTGAGGGGAGAAAAAAAGAAAAAAAAAAAATTTAAGGAACTGCAAAAGAGATATTTAAGAGAAAGAGGATCACACAAAAACTCGAAATATGTGCTCAAGAAGTAGAAGCTGCCTTCTCCCAGGAAAGAATATGTACAGTTGTAAAACCCAAAAAGAATTTCCTTTCTCTCAGAAGGGAAAACAGATCATGATTTCAACTGTTGAGAGAAATGTCTATTGATTTGTCAACTTCTATCAGAGGTATTCAGGAAGCTTAAAAGGAACAGTTTTCTCCACTGAAACTATAAATTCCATGAGGACAGATATCATGCTTGCCTTATGTTATTTACTGCAAGGAGAAGAACAAGGCCAATCATGTGGTGGGCAATCCGTACTTTTTGAACCAAGGTGAAAGGTAGAAACAACGCCAGATAACAATAAAAGCCAGGCTGCCCTTGATAGTCACTGGTGAGGAGAAACCACTTGGCTATGAATAGAGGGGCACAAATGGCTCAGAGAGGTGGTTTTATATGTTTTGCTCTGTTACAATAGGTAAGACTTCAATATTTTTTAAATATGGAGACAGAAAAATTCATAGGGAAGGAATGCTCAGATGTTCACTTACGACCCTTTCTAGAATTTTTGCTAACATTAGCCCAAATGAATATCTAATTGGTTGAAGATTTGATATTTTAAAAAGAGTAGGAAAAAACCAAATCAAGCAACATAGGATTATGATACAGAACAGAATGGCCTCCTTAAGAGCAAGTCAGTATGGCAAAATCAACTATTAAACCCCGATATCTTTTTCCAACTTCTTTCCCTTCCTTAACTTGTAAACCCACAAATTCTTTAAAGGTGTCCCTGTAACAGTGGCAACAAGACCTTGTGAAAGTCATTGGTTGGTAAGGCTGAGGTGGTGAGGAGGGGGAAGAACTAAGACAATAGGGAAAGAAGAAGAAGGAGCTGAAAGATCCTTCAGGAAGGGTATTCTCAAGTCAGGAACTCCTAACATAGTTTCAGTTGTCAATGTAGTGATATGGTAAGATCCACTCACATAAAAAAAACAAAAAACGTGATCTCACATGAACTCCCATGGTTCAGAACTCCTCAGTTCTAAATCTACACAATCTGTTAAATGTGAGTACTTTTTTAAAAAGATCTGATCAAAGAAAATAATGCTACTTTGTCAGCAGTTTCTCTTATCCTAAAAATATTCCTGAAAATATCAGCACTGACGCTCCTGGACAGCCCTGATTCTCCTGCTTTCTCACTGGCTGGCCTCTCGCTTGCATTCTACCTCAGGCCACACCAAACCACCCCTAGGCTACCTGATGCACCACGCTGCCTCATACCTTCACTCCAGAAAGTAATCCACCAATCTGCAAATGCTCATATACTCAGCTTCAAGATTTATTAATAGCTCAAGCATATTGTCCTTTCTGAAGCCTTTTCCTGATAGCCCCTTTTTATCTTTCTCTGCCCACCACCCACCCTCTCTCAACATACAGCTGAGCACTCTTCATTAGTACCTATAGAACCAAAACAAAACAGAGTCTCTTATACAGAGATAAAGTGAAGTTGATCAACCCAAGTTGATCCACTGTAAGTAAAAAGGCAACCCGACTTACAGGAATTTATAGCTCCTATCAGAAATCAATGGAGGACACCAGCCAATTCCCAAGTGCCAAGTCTTTCATGCCATTCCTGGACTTTCTTGTTCACATGACTCAGCCAACCATCCAAAGTCAAAAAAGAAAACCACCAGGCAACGAATCAACTGAAAAAGCCAAAAACTTCCACATTTATCCCATAAAAATTCCTTAGTCTACGAGCAACTCAGAACTCATTGCTCCCATAGCCTTGAGTTTCCCAGTTTACAAGTTGAAGCCTCACAATAAACTCTTCTTTCTGCTTTGTTTTACTGAGTATGCAGACTTTGGTTTTTGACATACCTTACTATTCTTACTTATCTCTCTATCATACCACTTATCCCATCGCACTGTTTTACAGAATCTGATCAGACACTGTTCTAGGCAGGAATCCTCCTTTTTCATTCATCTTATTCCCCAGAGCCTAGGACAGAACTTGACATGTAACGTGAACTCTAAGCAAAGTGAAGTATAAAAGACTACTTGTCAAAAATTTTATAAATACAAAATTCAAGACTATCCACCAAAGCAACACCCTAACTAGATATCTATTGCTTTGCCAACAATCCACCATTAGAGCTACTGAATTTGGGCCCTAGAAATAAGCAATTACAAAACAGAAATATTTCCAAATAGAAATAAATGTACATTTTTTGCTTTGATTATGAAGGAGGCAGGTTAAAACGTAACTCAGTGTATACTATGTTTCTTCCCAGATTTAAATGTGATTAAAACTATAATTCTACGTGCAGGAATGTGTTTCAACTATATTACTATATTTCCATCGGCCATAATTTTACAGATTTTCTATAGCCACAAAAATGGTTGTTACAGTTCTAAAAAGAGTGACGAAATCTATTTCAGTCACATCAGTTCAGTTCAGTCGCTCAGTTGTGTCCGACTCTTTGCGACCCCATGAATTGCTATACGCCAGGCCTCCCTGTCCATCACCAACTCCCGGAGTTCACTCAAACTCACATCCATCAAGTCGGTGATGCCATCCAGCCATCTCATCCTCTGTCGTCCCCTTCTCCTCCTGCCCCCAATCCCTCCCAGCATCAGAGTCTTTTCCAATGAGTTAACTCTTCACATGAGGAGGCCAAAGTACTGGAGTTTCAGCTTTAGCATCATTCCTTCCAAAGAAATCCCAGGGCTGATCTCTTTTAGAATGGACTGGTTGGATCTCCTTGCAGTCCAAGGGACTCTCAAGAGTCTTCTCCAACACCACAGTTCAAAAGCATCAATTCTTCGGCGCTCAGCCTTCTTCACAGTCCAACTCTCACATCCATACATGACTACTGGAAAAACCATACCTTGATTAGACGGACCTTTGTTGGCAAAGTAATGTCTCTGCTTTTGAATATGCTATCTAGGTTGGTCATAACTTTCCTTCCAAGGAGTAAGCATCTTTTAATTTCACGGCTGCAATCACCATCTGCAGTGGTTTTGGAGCCCCCCAAAATAAAGTCAGCCACTGTTTCCCCATCTATTTCCTATGAAGTGATGGGACCAGATGCCATGATCTTCGTTTTCTGAATGTTGAGCTTTAAGCCAACTTTTTCACTCTCCTCTTTCACTTTCATCAAGAGGCTTTTTAGTTCCTCTTCACTTTCTGCCATAAGGATGGTGTCATCTGCATATCTGAGGTTATGGATATTTCTCCTGGTAATCTTGATTCCAGTTTGTGCTTCTTCCAGTCCAGTGTTTCTCATGATGTACTCTGCATAGAAGTTAAATAAGCAGGGTGACAATATACAGCCTTGATGTACTCCTTTTCCTATTTGGAACCAGTCTGTTGTTCCATGTCCAGTTCTAACTGTTGCTTCCTGACCTGCATATAGGTTTCTCAAGAGGCAGGTCAGGTGGTCTGGTATTCCCATCTCTTTCAGAATTTTCCACAGTTTATTGTGATCCACACAGTCAAAGGCTTTGGCATAGTCAATAAAGCAGAAATAGATGTTTTTCTGGAACTCTTTTGGTTTTTCCATAAGTCATTTTTGCTTAACTGGTATGTCTTACGTTAATGACACAGAAAGTTTGAAACACTTTTAAATTGTAAAGGTAATTAATATACGCTCAATTTCAAGATTTGAATCAGAAGACACAGAAAATCACAAAGAAGAAAATACAAATCACCTGTAATCCCACCAAAGACAACTTGGTAATACTGTGATATGTACCTCCTAAACTTTCTCCTGTGCACACACACATGAGATAATAATAGCAATCAGTATGACCATGAAAAAGCTGCCATTTATTATGACCTTATCACAGAATTATACAGGAACTAAGCTAAGTAATTCAGCCACATTATTTCATTTAATCTTTAAGAGAATTCAATGAGACAGGTACTGTTTCTCCCTCTCTTTCACAGTAGAAAAATGAAGGAGGCTTGGGATTTCCCTGGTGGTCCAGTGGCTAAGACTCCACACTCCCAAGGCAGGGGGCCCAGGTTCAATCCCTGGTCAGGGAATTACATCCCACGTGTCACAGGAGTGAATTCACGGGCCACAGCGAAGAGTCCACACGCCACAAGGAAGATCAAAGATCCCACATGCCACAACTAAGACCTGGCGCAGCTAGGTAAATATTATATATAAAAACCCTAAGGAGGCTCAGAGGTCAGGCAACTTACACACAGTCACAAAGGTAATAGATGGCAGAACAAGTATTAAGATACACCTTTTGATGCCTAGGTTCCAGATCCTATCCATGTACACGTGCAGGTAACACATACACATAATATTTGCTAATATGTACACCAAAATATAGGAACACACTAACCACAGTTTTGTAACCAACTTTTTTCCACCTAACATATTAGAAACAACTTTTCTGTCAATAAATGTCTATCTATATCAGCATTATTAACAGCTACACAGTTGTCCACTATCTGGTTATCAAATAGACTGCTTTAAATTGTACATTTGTGTTACTCCAATACAAGCTTTTTAATATTATAAACAATGCTATGATAAATAGTTTTGTACACTTGTCTAATTAACTCCGTAAGATAAAAAGAACCAAAAGAGAAAAGCTCTTTTTAAGGCTTTTAGTACTTATTCAGTTCCTAACTACAGTTCAAGTGCTCAAAAGTCCTACAACTAGTGGCTACCATATTGGACAGCACAGATATTTAACATTTCCCTTACTGCGAAGAGTTCCACTTGACAGTGCTGGTCTAGAATGTTCTAGATCATGAAGATCATTGTTCTACCTCTTAACGTGAAGCTGGTTGGGGTAGAAAGCCCCTCTACACCCACTTACTCTTGAGGACCACCCTCCACGGTGACTTCTGCACTGATCCTACAGTTGCGGCACATGGATGGGTCTTGAGCGTCAGCTCCCTCCTTCTGCAGCTTCCCCTAGGCTAGTAGATTGAGATTTACCTACTGACATCACTGTTCCTATTCTTTTCTCTAGCCCTATCTCCCAGCCTGAACATGTTACTAGGTTTATATGGAGGGGCAGGCTGTCTGACCAACCTTGACCAGCATGTTCCTGGCTGACAACTGGAAGGTGATGTGCGCCCTAACTGCTCTTGGTTTTACTGTTTTGTACCAAAGCTCTTCAGTATGATGATCCTTTGGAATGAGGCCCTTTTTTAATTTTCCAAGGGTAAAATAAACTGTTCTGAATTCTACCATTTGGATTCTTTCAACAGAAAACTGGTAAGAGTATAAAAGGTGAATCACTACCTTGCAATATGAAATTGATAGTTTAGTTGCTAAGTTTTGTCCAACTCTTTGTGATCCCATGGACTGTCCTAAGGCCACCAGGCTCCTCTGACCATGGGATTTCCCAGGCAAAAATACTGGAGTGGGTTGCCATTTCCTTCTCCAGGGGATCTTTCCGACCCAGGGATTGAACCAGCATCTTCTGCATCTCCTGCTTGACAGGCTGATTCTTTACCACTGAGCCACCTGGAAAGCCCATGACATACAACTAGTAGATCATATTTAACAATGCAAAGTACATACTAGACACCACCTAAGAAGAAAGCTTGCTTGTGACTAGAGAAAGCAAAAACAATACAAGGACTTTAATTTCTAAACAAACAAGATTAGTCTTCAAGCCAACTCAAACAAAAACAGCTTTGTTATATAAGCCTTCACTTTATGCTTCATCTCAGTGCCAAAACTGTCTTGTGAAGGATGATCCATTCTGGCTCTTCAATAGCTCACCTGGGAGTCATTTTAGCTCATGTGGAAGAAGCTTTTGAACCACCATGTTCTATGACTGCTAGACCCAGCTGACTTGTATATGGGATGAGGAGCCAACCACATAGAAACAACTCTAATAGTGCCCTGAGTCACCAGTCAAAAGATAGAGCAGGTCTAAATAGAAATATAATACACCCCTAAAACACACAAGAGGAATTTAGTCCACAATGCTGCAGACTTCACTTCCCACTAGACTTAAGTACTGCATCCAAAAAACAAAAGGAAAAAAAAAAAAAAAAAGGGCATCTGATCTAATCTTATCCTGTCTATAATAAGAGTTTAAAAATAATTTATGACTGCTAGAGGTGGCCACTATAACCTGTGAAGTTCTCAAAAGCAAGAAAGACAATGTAAGAAATGCAAGGCATTTTACAGAGAAAAGAAATTCAAGTATATGAAAAAGCTGAAGCGTTTTAAAGCTAAAATCCTACACCAATTAAACTTAAAGAAAAGAGAAAAAAATGATACCTATTATAGGTGTCTTAGGGATATATTATGTAATATTAGTGTCTACATATTTATATGCTAATAGATAAACACTGAATGCCAGCTATGTGCTATAGGGAAGGATTAACGAAGTAATGAAATATGCCTATTTATTAATTATACCTTCTGCACACAAGGCTAATTGCTTTTTAAAAGAAGGGCTTGTCTTGACAAAAATGCTAAGTAAATGAAAACATGATTTGGATTTCAAAGAGCATTTGAATTACACAAGTCTTACATTTTATACCCAGTTCAATAAATAGACTTTTATGATCTACAGCTTTCACAAATAGACTTTTATGTACTACAGCTTTAACAGAGGTAAGTAAGCAAATTTACTTACCAATTAAAACTGGGAAAGTCCTAGTGCTTTATCCACTCTCTCAAAAAAATATTTCAGTATGATTAAGTAAGAAGGAGCAAGAAAATCACTGAAAGACAACCACCTGGTGCTTTTAAGTAAAATAATAAAAAAAAAAAAACAAGATATATCTTAATGGAGAATTTATAGGCTAACTAAATATATGTACAGTAAGTTTATTAAAGTTTGGCCTTGGAGTACAAAATGAAGCAGGGCAAAGGCTTTTGCCAAGAGGACGCACCGGTCATAGCAAACACCCTCTTTCAACAACACAAGAGACAACACTACACATGGACATCACTAGATGGTCAATACTTAAATCAGACTGACGATATTCTTTGCAGCTGAAGATGGAGAAGCTCTGTACAGTCAGCAAAAACAAGACAGTGAGATGGCTGTGGTTCAGATCATGCACTCCTACCTTATTGCCAAATTCAGACTTAAACTGAAGGAAGTAGGGAAAACCACTATACCATTCAGGTATGACCTAAATCAAATCTCTTACATTTATACAGTGGAAGTGACAAATAAATTCAAGGAATCAGATCTGATAGATAGAGTGCCTGAAGAACTATGGACAGAGGTTCGTGACATTGTACAGGAGGCAATGATCAAGACCAACACCAAGGAAAAGGTGAGTTTTCATTCTAATCCCAAAGAAAGGCAATGCCAACGAATGTTCAAATTACTGCACAACTGCACTCATCTCACACGCTAGCAAAGTAATGCTCAAAATTGTTCAAGCCAGGCTTCAACAGTATGTGAACCGAGTACTTCCAGATGTTCAAGCTGGATTTAGAAAAGGTAGAGGAACCAAAGATCAAATTGCCAACATCCGCTGGATCACTGAAAAAGCAAGAGAGTTCCAGAAAAACATCTACTTCTGCTCTACTGACTACGCCAAAGCTTTTGACTATGTTATTGTGTGGATTACAACCAACTGTGGAAAATTTTTAAAGAGATAGGAATACCAGACCACCTTATCTGCCGCCTGAGAAATCTGTATGCAAGTCAAGAAGCAACAGTTAGAACCAGACATGGAACAACAGACTGGTTCCAAATTGGGAAAGGAGTACATCAAGGCTGTATATTGTCACCCTGCTTATTTAACTTATATGCAGAGTACATCATGCAAAATGCGGGGCTGGATGAAGCACAAGCTGGAATCAAGATTGCTGGGAGAAATATCAACATGCAGATGACACCATCCTTATGGCAGAAAGTGAAGAGGAACTAAAAAGCCTCTTGATGAAAGTGAAAGAGGAGAGTGAAAAAGCTGTCTTAAAACTCAACATTCAAAAAACTAAGATCATAGCCTCTGGTTCCATCACTTCATGGCAAATAGATGGGGAAACAGTGACAGACTTTATTTTTAGGGGCTCCAAAATCACTACAGATGTTGACTGAAGACATGAAATTAAAAGATGCTTGCTCCTTGGGAGAAAAGCTACAACCAACCTAGATAGCACATTAAAAAGCAGAGACTTACTTTACCAATCAATATCTGTCTAGTCAAAGCTGTGGTTTTTCCAGTAGTCATGTATGGATGTGAGTTGGACCATAAAGGCTGAGCACTGAAGAACGGATGCTTTTGAACTGTGGTGTTGGAGAAGACTCTTGAGAGTTCCCTGGACTGCAAGGAGATCAAACCAGTCCATCCTAAAGGAAATCAGTCCTGAATATTCATTGGATGGACTGATTGCTGAAGCTGAAGCTCCAATACTTTGGCCACCTGATGCAAAGAGCTGACTCATTTGAAAAGACCCTGATGCTAGGAAACATTGAAGGCAGGAGGAGAAGGGGACAACAGAGGATGAGATGGTTGGATGGCATCACCGACTTGATGGACATGAGTTTGGGTGGACTCTGGGAGTTGGTGATGGACAGGGAAGCCTGGCAGGCTGCTATCCATGGGGTCGCAAAGATTCGGACACAACCAAGCAACTGAACTGAAGTTTATTCAACAGATCATATGATCCACGGGTAGTTTTTGGTACCAGGTGATAAGAGTAGCTTTTAAAAAAAAAAACAAAAAACTACAGTTGTACAGATTTGCAATGCCCTGAGACAGTGTCTCCCCAACTGACGCTCTTAATGTAAGACACTGATAGCTATATTCAGTTCAGTCACTCAGTCGTGTCCGACTCTTTGCGACCCCATGAACCGCAGCACACCAGGCCTCCCTGTCCATCACCAACTCCCGGAGTTTACTCAAACTCATGTCCATCAAGTTGGTGATGCCATCCAGTCATCTCATCCTCTGTTGTCCCCTTCTCCTCCTGCCCCCAATCCCTCCCAGCATCCGAGTTTTTTCCAATGAGTCAACTCTTCGCATGTGGTGGTCATAGTATTGGAGTTTCTGCTTTAGCATTAGTCCTTCCAATGAACACCCAGGACTGATCTCCTTTAGAATGGACTGGTTGGATCTCCCTGCTGTCCATTGGACTCTCAAGAGTCTTCTCCAACACCACATTTCAAAAGCATCAATTCTTCGGCACTCAGCTTTCTTCACAGTCCAACTCACATCCATACATGACCACTGGAAAAACCACAGCCTTGACTAGATGGATCTTTGTTGGCAAAGTAATGTCTCTAGCTTACATCTCTAGCCCTTACCATACTGAGGTATGCTATGGGCCTCCAGCAACCTTTGCTAAGATATTTGAGCACGGTTCCTCCCGTCTAAAGCAGAGCTTCCCATGTTATCTGCGGGTATCACTATTCAGTGGAACATAATTTGGGAGAGAAATACTACTCTCCAGACAACCACATGTTCTATGTTGAGTAGAAACATAAATTTACTAGATAAGGGCTTTCCTGGTGGCTCAGTAGTGAAGAATCAGTCTTTCAGTGCAGGAAACACGGGTTCAATTCCTGATCCAGGAAGATCCCATACCCGCAGAGTAGCTAAGCCCCCATCCCACAACTATTGAGTCTGTGCCCTAGAGGCCAGGAGCCACAACCACTGAAGCGCGGCACGCCCGTGCTCCAAAATAAGAGAAGCCACTACAATGAGAAGCCTCCGCTCCGCAACTAGAGAAAAGCCCACAGAGCAACAAAGACACAGCACAGCCATAAATAATTAATTAAATTTTTTAAAAAATTTACTAGATAAGCCATACAATAAATATTAAGTAACATTGGCTCTTTTGAAATCAAAGGTCTATGTGGAACCACAATGCTATCATCTACAGACAATTTCTAACAGATTTCATAAAGAAGACAGGGCCTTTGATTTATTAGCTTTCATTCTCCCCTCTTTCTTATTCCTGACTTTAGGGTCCTTGCTACCCAGGTTTTCTTGGTAAGGCAGAGGAAGCATAGATGATGAAACAAATGGATCTGTGTAAGTGAACAGGACCATGGGGAAGCAAGATAAATAAGACGTTTATCCACAGTGGCAGGAAACAAGGGAGCTAGGTCAGTGCTAATCAAGAATACAGTTTCATGTCAGAAAGGCACGCATGAAGCTCAGAACATTAGGAAACCAAGCAGATGTATAGTAACTTTTAGCAAGTAAAGGACAGAAGGTCACGAGACACTGTTCATCCCTGAAAAGAGAGCTGGCTAGTAAAAAAATCCATGGACGAGGCACAATACCCCACATAAGACAGCCATTCTAAGGTTCTTTGTACCTCACAAAACTCCTGTGAATAAGGCCCAAGACAGGCATATCTTTAAGTGATAGCTCTAAAAGAAGGTTAATTTGACTTCATAAATATTTTCACCAAACATAATGTTTTGTAAATTTCATAAGCACAAAATAACAATGTTGAAATAAAGTTTCTTTTAATTTTAAAATTTCTACTTTGGTAATACTTTACCAAGAAAGGGATTATAATCATTATAATCATACTGAATATACTTTTTTTTTTACTGTGCTAAAATTTATATAACACATACTTGATCATTATAAAGTATACAATTCAGTGACTTCAAGTACATTCAAAGTACTGTGCAACCATCACCACCATCTAATTCCAGAATATTTTCATCCTCCCAAAACAAATTCCATACTCATTACACAATTACTCCCCATTCTTCCCTCCTCCCAGCCCCTGGTAACCATTAATCTGCTTTCTGACTCTATGGATTTGCCTATTCTGGACATTTCATATAATATGTGGCTCTCTGTGTCTGGCTTCTTTCACTTAATGTTACTGAGGTTCATTCATATTGCAGCAAGTATCAGTACATCATGCCTTCTTATAGGTGAATAATACTCACTATATGAAGATACCACATTTTGTTTATCCAGTCATCAGCTGTTAGACATGTGAGTTGTTTCCATATTTTGGCTATTATGAATAATGCAACTATAAACATCTGCGTACAAGTTTTTCTTTGAACATTTGTTTTCAGTTCTCTTGGGTATATATATAGGAATGGAACTTTGGGATTGTATCTTAATTCTACGTTTAACTTTTGGAATAACCATCAATATATTTTCAACAGCATCTAAACTATTTTACATTCCCACCAGCAATGTACGAGGGTTCCATCCTCCATGTCCTCATCAACAGTTATTACTTTCCATTTTATTATTATTGTTGCTGCTATACCAGTGGATATGAAACGGGATCTCACAGCAGCTTTGACTTCACGGTATCTAACTTATCTTTACAACGCTGCTGTCATTCATTTTGTGTATTCAGTTCCTTGGCAAAAACTTTATTTAAACCATCATCAAATCTCTGAATCTTGAAATGTTATGTTGTTTGTTTCTAACAGCATTTTTATATGATTAAGTAATCGACCAAAAACAATGGAATATCTTTCTTTCGTAAGAGTAATTTTAAGGTGTTTTTGGATTGTAAATACTTTTATTTTAGCATCCTAACATAGTTGGCACTACTTGGTCACATTCTTCATGAACAAAAGCATATTACATTTACTAAGAAAGCATACATTTTCTCTATGGAAGGAAGTATAACAATGCTAATTGTGTTTTTAATCCATGGAGACCATCAAGTGGAGTTACATAAGTAATATTGTAACTTCTCTTCTGAGCTTGGGATAGGCAGATAATGAAAAATGTATACAAGGTAATTAATCTACAGAAAGTAAAATGTTTCCTTAATTCCATATCTAACACTTTTAAGGATTTTTTAAATATAAGTAATACTCAAGCAAATTTGTAATTACAAATTTACCAACATGTTTATCATTTTTATTAGAGTATTTACCATGATATTATACAGTAGAATTAAAAGCACTCTCTCTGGATATAAAAAATAAATAAATCAAGTCATAAAACTCATACTTCATTTATTTATAAAAAGTACCCATCACTGAACCACCTATGACTTCAAGCATTTTATCAAACTTTAATTTGAAAATCATGACAAAGAAGAATACCTAGGCCATCATCAAAAATGTGCAAACAATAAATGCTGGAGAGGGTATGGAGAAAAGGGAACCCTCCTGCACTGTTGTTGGGAATGTGGATCAGTGCAGCCACTATGGAAAGCAGTGTGGAGGTTCCTTAAAAAACTAAACATAGAACTACCATATGATCCAGCAATTCCAATCCTGGGCATATACCCAGAAAAAAACATAACTGAAAAAGACACATGCATTTCAGTGTTTACTGCAGCACTATTTACAATGGCCAGGACGTGGAAGCAAGTTTAATGTTCATCAACAGAGGAATGTATAAAGAAGATGTGGCACACTTATACAATGGAATATTACTCAGCCATAAAAAAGAATGAAATTTGCAGAGATGTGGATGGACCTAGAGACTATCATACAGGGTGAAGCAAATCAGAAAGAGAAGAACAAATATCATACACTAATACAAAATGATACAGATCAATCTATTTGCAGAGCAGAAATAGAGACACAGATATAGAGAATAAACATGGACACCAAGGAAGGGAAGAAGAGGTGGGATGAATCAGGAAACTGGGATTGACCTATATCCACCATGTATAAAACAGATAACTAATAAGAACCTACTGTATTGCACAGGCACTCTATTCAATGTTCTGTGGTAACCTCAACGTAAAAGAAATCCAAAAAGAAGGCATACATGTATAAATTATGGCTGATTCACTTTGATGTACAGCAGAAAATAACACAACACTGTAAAGCAACTATACTTCAAAAAATTTTTTTTAAAGAAGAATATCTAATAAATGGCTTGGGAACAGTGTTTACTATGTGATCCCAGGTAAGCCTGGTGCTGAGGATTCAGGAACCACACTGTGAGAACCACTATCTCAGATCATGGCAAAGAGTCTTCCTACAGAAAGACACATTTAAAGAGTATTAAATAATCTTTCTAGAATATTTAATCAGATAGGCCTAGGATAGCTGCAGGCTTTGATAGACTCACTCATGTTAAACAGGGAACTGGAGCTCAAGTGTAGCATTCCACAAAGCCTATGTATTTCTCAAAACAGCCTTTTAAATCCTCTGGTGGAATAAAGCAGACAATCAATCAATAAGAACTTAGAGCTCTGTTCATATTATACACTTCAACTAACATTTACAATAGCACTCTGGAAATCTGAGATGGAGAAATAAATCTCATTTCAAAAGTCTTCAGTTCCATTAGAAAATAACTTGTTTTCAAGACTCACATTTTTTTGATTCCTCCTGTTGAACACATTTTAAATGGTGAATGTGAAGAGACAAAAAGGGAAATTACCAGGTGCCAGGATTGAAGAGAGAAACTGAATCAGAGACAAAAGAATAAGCTCATACGAAAAGCCCATGGGGATTTGAGACCGGGATATGGCCCTAGGAACTGGGGTTCTAAATTCCCCCTCAAAAACAGAAGATGCTATCTAGGTGCGTAAGTCTGAGGCACTGGAATGAGCCTCCCCGACACAGCCCAGAGAGAATGACAGTGAGAAGTGGTGAAAAGGGGACTAGAAAAGCTTCCTCCACTGGCCTGGCAAAGCAGTAAGAAGTCTGCTGCTTGTCCTGGGCCTTGAGTTATGCAGTACGTAAAAAACATCAAAGGCAAAGAGAAAACCTCAAAATCAGAGAGAAAACAGATTATCCAGAAAGGCAAGATGTTACAGTGACAGCAAACATCACATCAGCCAAAGGACCATGGAGAAACCTTCAAAGTGCTGAAAAAATTAACTTCTTATTATATATCCAGCTAAATTCTATTTCAAAAGTGAGGGCAAAATAGACATTTTCAGTTGAAGACTAAAAAAAAAAGTCACTAAACAAGACCTTGATGAAAAAACACTAAAAATATACCTCAATAAGGAGTGTGCACCAAAAAAGAATTATTTAAGTAAATCTAAATAAACCTAGATAACATATTAAAGAGCAGAGACATTACTTTGCCAACAAAGGTCCGTATAGTCAAGGTATAGTTTTTCCAGCGGTCATGTATGGATGTGAGAGTTGGACTGTGAAGAAAGCTGAGCGCCGAAGAATTGATGCTTTTGAACTGTGATGTTGGAAAAGATTCTTGAGAGTCCCTTGGACTGCAAGGAGATTCAACCAGTCCATCCTAAAGGAGATCAGTCCCAGGTGTTCATTGGAAGGACTGATGCTAAAGCTGAAACTCCAGTACTTTGGCCACCTGATGCAAAGAGCTGACTTATTGGGAAAGACTCTGATACTGGGAGGGATTGGGGGCAGGAGGAGAAGGGGACGACAGAGGATGAGATGACTGGATGGCATCACCTACTCAATGGACATGAGTTTGGGTGAACTCTGGGAGTTGGTGATGGACAGGGAGGCCTGGCATGCTGCAGTTCATGGGGTTGCAAAGAGTCGGACACGACTGAGTGACTGAACTGAAATGAACTGAAATAAACCGATTGTAAAGAAACTAAAAATATACAGGGCAGGAGTAGGAGGTGGTGGTGCAGTGGTTAAATAAAAAGAAGGTAGAAGAAAATAACAGAAATAATAGGAGAGAGAAAACTGAGTTAAAGAGTTTTAACATCCTTATACTTGGAGGAAGCTGGGAAAACTTGAAAATTTAAGTCAACTGTGTACGTAAAAATGCAAGAGTAATTATAATTACTAATTAGAAAGGATACAAAGTGTAACTGCAGTCACTCAGTCATGTCCTACTCTTTGCAACCCCATGGACTGTAGCCCACCAGGCTCCTCTGTCCATGGGATTCTCCAGGCAAGAATATTGGAGTGGGTTGCCATTCATTCCCTTCTCCAGGGGATCTTCCCAACCCAGGGATCAAACCTGGGTCTCCCACATTGCAGGCAGATTCTTTACCATCTGTGCCACCAGGGAAGCCCAGAAAGGATATAAGTTATTTCCAAATCAGAAGTTTAGAAAAAAAGGAAACAAGGAAAACTCAATCTATACTTTAGAAGTCAGAACGGGGGATGGGGAAATCAATGCATGAGACTAGAAAACATGAGAATAAGACAGAAATAAATCTAAATATACAAACAAGCAAATTAATGTAAACAGATTAAATTTTCCCAATCCAAAAAGGATGCTTAGACAAGAAAAAGATACTAAATTTAGGAGAACTAAAAATATTTCCACTTTAAAATTTGTGAATCACTGTATTGTACATCTGAAATTTATATAATATTGTACATCAACTACAACTCAATAAAAAATAATTTTTAAAAATAATAATTCCACACAAATGCATTTCAATTAGAAGGCTGTTGCTATTTCTTAGGAATAAAGAGCTAGAATAGTAAGCAGAATGGTTTTTAACAGGCCAGTGGTTTTAACAATCTGATAGATTACAAGTGTTCTGAAAATCCTGATTCATAAAGCTGTGTAGCAGCAAATGGAATCTGAATTCCCCAGTGCTTTGAGACTTGTTCTTTGGAGAATCAATGAACTTCTCTGCAATAGAAAACAACCTTATATTCCACTCCTATTTCTCAAAAGAAGCTCTTGACAAGGCAGTGATTCAAGGCCCTGACTGGGATAAATTGTGACTTTCAAGACACTGGACAAGACTTCTTTCAGAATACTTGGCAGAATCTCTAGTGCTAATGTAAAAGCAATGATTCATAGAGAACTATGGGAGCTTCTTCCTTCACCAAAACAGCAAAACCAGATGTGGGACCAGGTACTCCAGCAGCTTTGACGGCAAGCCACTTTTCACCAATTTATCTCTCAATGGTCTTTCCAGTATTCAAAACGAGCTCACAAAACAAGAATTCTTGATGGCATCAGCACACTCTTAAAGGACAAAAAAGAGAAACTAGCTTCACTAAGTATCATCAGCATTCATTCGGCTACATGCTGAAAGAAAATAGAGTAACTGCTGACTCTTTTAAAGCCTTGTTTGAAAGACTATGAGGAAAAAATGTTCATGATTCTAGAAGAGGTCCTCATTGTTCCGCTCCTGGTCACGAACCATCCAGAGTTCAGAGAGCTTCACCTAGGCCTCTCCAATCTTACTGCTACTTTAGCTTACAAGATTTTGTAAGATAAGGCTTGTGAGTTGGGGAAATTCCAAGTTGAGGTAAGGTTCCAGCCTTTTCAAATTAAGCCACCTTCTTGTCAAAACAATTCACACTATCCAGTAAGTTTTCTATCTGGGCAGGTTTAGGGGCCTCTTGAGCTTTGTAGGCTTCCAGCTTCTGTTACCAAGAACTTTGTCAGACAAGCAAAAGCACAGTTCTGTATGCCTGCACCCTCAACCTTTTATAGTTAAGACAAAAAAACACGCAAGTTTTGTCCAACTTTCTTTTTTGGTTTCTCTTTTCTCCTTTCCTTTTTTAATATAGTATTTTTTCCATCTAAACTTGACTCTGCATAAATAAGACATGGTACATTTTCATTGATTCTTATCAATGGGAAACCGTTCAATATAGTCTCCTATACATACAGCAACAATGAAAACTACACACAATTTAAAGGGATACACTAATGATCCATTTACTTGTTTAAAGTAAGGGAAGGGGGAAAAAATACCTATGCAGTTTTGACTTTAAGGGGAAGAAAGACTTTAAAAAGGCAATTTTCAAAGTAATAGAAAAACATTTTTTTAAAAACCTTTAAAAAAAATTGTTTTCAACATTCAGTTCACAAACTCCTAAAGTCTTAAACTCTATTCAGGGATATGAGCAAAGAATTCCTGATTTCTTATCTCTCAAGCCATAAAATATGGATCTGAAACAAACAAAGAAAAAAACTGGCAAGTATTGGGCCTGACTGTTGTGGCAGAATGTTGTTTTCCAAGACGGCCACAACAGTAACTCTGGTACCACATGGTCTTCTAAAACTGCAGAACTCTCCCAGCAAGAGGTGACACACTCAGGTGTGTAAGTGCCTCAGCTGGAACCACCAACGCAGTGAGTGAAAGTAACAATGCCCAGCTTTCTGAGGCCACCATGCCATGCAGAAGCAAGGCCACAGGTAGGCACTGCGGTCAACAGTCCCAGCTTGTTCAAGTTCTCCCCGCCCAAGCACCAGACATGGTGGTGAACAAGCCTTCAAATTATCAAGTGCTTATTCAAATTATTCCAGCCCCAGCAGTTGATCCCAACCTTCAAGTCTTCCCAACTGAAACCCCAACCATCATACAGCTGGAAAAACCATCCCTGCTGTGCCCTTTTGGAGTCCCCAACTCAACAGAATCCATAAATAATAAAAAAGGTTTTTTATGCCTCTACATTTTGGACTAGGTGTTCGGTTGCAACTCTAACTGGAACAGCTATCTCAGATGGGGAAATTAAATCTCATTCCTAGTAGAACACGACTGAGCGACTAACACTTTCACTTTCAGTTTATCATAGAATGCCAAATAGAGTTCTCTGTGTTTATCCATCCTATTAATATATATTATATAGCTTACACCTGCTAACATCCAACTCGCAACCCATCCCTGCCCCAGTCCCCTCCCCCTGGCACCCACAAGTCTGTTCTCTATTCCGTGGTATGGTTTGTGTTTTGGAGATAGGTTCATTTGTGTCATATTTTAGATTTCACATATAAATGATACCACATGGTATTTGTCTTTTTCTTTCTGACTTACTTCATTTAATATGATAATCTCTAATTGTATCCATGTTGCTACAAATGGCATTATTTTATTCTTTATGACTGAGTAGAATTCCACTGTATATATGTACCACTTCTTTATCCATTCATTTATTGATGGGCATTTATGTTGTTTCCATGTCTTGGATATTGTGAATAATGCTGCTATGAACGTAGGAGTACATGTATCATTTTGGATTAAAGTTTTATCTGGATATATGCCTAGAAGCAAGCTTCCCTGGTAGCTCAGCAGTAAAGAATCCACCTGCAATACAGGAGACATAAGAGGTTTGATTCTTGGGTTGGGAAGATCCCCTGGAAAGGGCATGACAACCCACTCCGGTACTCTTGCCTGGAGAATCCAATGGACAGAAAGTCTGGCAGGCTACAGTCCATAGGGTCTCAAAAGAGTCAATCAAGAATGAAGCAATTTAGCATACATGCACAACTACATGCCTAGGAGTAAGACTGCTGACTCATATGGTAGTTCTAATTTTAGTTTTCTGAGGAAAACTCCATACTGTTTTCCACAGTGGCCACACCAACTTACATTCCTACGAACAGTGTAGGAGGGTTCCCATAAATCATACTATTAACAGCAACTCCTGATTTTCACAACTGACATTAAAGATCTTTAATATTATTTTTTAAATATACTTTTTTTTTTTGGCCACACTGCACAGCTTGCAGGATCTTAGTTCCCCAACCAGGAAAGAAACTCAGGCCCATGGCAGCGAAAGCACTAAGTCCTAACTACTGGGCCTCCAGGAAATTCCCTATACTTCAACTCTTAAATAAGTCCCACAGAAATTATAACAACAAAATCATGGCCCATATCCTAGATAAACTGCTCATATAAATTGTGATATTTTCCCCTGCTGAGTATTATCTTCGCATTATTTAGAATGACTAACAAAACTTGATAAATCCTACTAAGTCTTTTATATATAGTCTACAATCGATGGCAGTCATTTACTGCGAAAGCTAAGAAAATACACTAACATTCTAAACAAACCAGATTTAAAAGGAAATAATAAAAATCCTTGCGAAGTCAGTTTTCATTCCAATCCCAAAGAAAGGCAATGCCAAAGAATGTTCAAACTACCACACAATCGTACTCATCTCACATGCTAGCAAAGTAATGCTCAAAATTCTCCAAGTTAGACTTCAAGAGTACGTGAACCAAGACCTCCCAGATGTTCAAGCTGGATTTAGAAAAAGCAGAGGAACCAGAGATCAAATTGCCAACATCAGCTGGATTTGAGAAAAATTAAGAGAATTCCAGAAAAACATCTACTTCTGCTTTATTGATTATGCCAAAGCCTTTGACTGTGTGGATCACAACATACTGTGGAAAATTCTTAAAGAGATAGGAATATCAGACCATCTTACCTGCTTCCTGAGAAATCTGTATGCAGGTCAAGAAGCAGCAGTTAGAACCAGACATGGAACAACAGACTGGTTCCAAATTGGGAAAGGAGTACATCAAGACTGCATACTGTCACCCTGCTTATTTAACTTCTATGCAGAGTACATCATGAGAAACACTGGGCTGGATGAAGCGCAGCTGGAATCAAGATGGCTGGGAAAAATATCAGTAACCTCAGATATGCTGATGACACCGCCCTTATGGCAGAAAGCAAAGAGGAACTAAAGAGCCTCTTGATGAAAGTGAAAGAGGAGAGTGAAGAAGTTGGCTTAAAATTCAACATTCAAAAAAGGAAGATCATGGCATCTGGTCCGATCACTTCATGGAAAATAGATGGGGAAACAATGTAAACAGTGACAGACTTTATTTTCTTGGGCTACAAAATCACTGCAGATGGTAACTGGAGGCATGAAATTAAAAGACACTTCCTCCTTGGAAAAAAAGCCATGACCAACCTGGACAGCATATTAAAAAGCAGAGACATTACTTTGCCAACAAAGGTCGAAGCTATGGTTTTTCTAGTAGTCATGTATGGATGGGAGAGTGAGACCATAAAGAAAGCTGAGCACCAAAGAATGGATGCTTTTGAACTATGGTGTTAGAGAAGACTCTTGAGAGTCCCTTGGACTGTAAGGAGATCAAACCAGTCAATCCTAAAGGAAATCAGTCCTGAATATTGGACTGGACTGATTAGAAGGACTGATGTTGAAGCTGAAACTCCAATACTTTGGCCACCTGATGTGAAGAGCTCACTCATTTGAAAAGACCCTGATGCTGGGAAAGATTGAAGGTGGGAGGAGAAGGGGATGACAGAGGATAAGATGGTTGGATGGCATCACCAACTTGATGGACATGAGTGTGAATAAACTCCAGGAGTTGGTGATGGACAGGAAGGCTTGGGTTGCAAAGAGTCGGACACAACTGAGTGACTGAAGTGAACTGAACTGATTATATAAAAAACTCCTTTCAAATAGATTAAAGAAGATCCATAGCTAGACAAGAAAAATTTTTGGTTTACATGCCTGAATTAAATATGAAACTATAGTGCAAAATCAGGGAGTATTAATATACAAGCATCTAGCTGGAAATGACATATACACAATCACCTAGAATTCCAAATTATACAGAGATAAAGATGGTATCCACCAGTAGAGTCTTTGAAAATGGCATTGTGAATACAGAGATGAGTAGCGTCAGGTAAGCAAATGCAAAGGGTCTTGACAAAAGCCTTCGAAAGAGTTAAGTCTCAGGCTGATATCCATCCACCAAGTAAGCTACAGTAGGACAGAATTATTATTGTATGTTTTTTTCACTGTTGTAGCTCTACCATCTGGAATTTATTGAATGAACCAGTGATTAAAGTACATTAAGTAAAATTTCCATAAAATACAATCTATGATAGCTTCAAAGGATTTCTTATGGATTCATAGCTTTCAAAAATCCCATCAAGAATGGAAACGAAAAAGAATGGCAGCCGAACTAGAACACATGGAATTAGTTTGTGCTCTTGGAATCTAGAAAAAGCCAAAAAGTCTGAGTTAATAGAAACTAAACCAAACTATGAGGGAGAAAACTAAAGTAACTAGAGAAAAACAAGTTTAATTATAAATATGTCTCTCCCAAATCCTCTTGAAAAAATAATGAATTAAATGCTGAGATGAAACTGAGTATTACTAAAGATCAATAATAAGTGATAGTAAGAAGCAGCTTAAAATGGGTAATATAATTTAAATGTAAAAAGATTTAAAATATCTTGACATTTACTTTACAAAATTGATAGACCAAATTAATAAATAAATCAGAAGAACAGATCCGGAACAAAATCCACAGTGCAGCTTAAGAGGTTAGAACATCACCATAAGGGTATTATGGGCTGCTCTAACAGTCTCATAAGCAGCCTATAAACTTCTGGATACAAGCATTACATTTAAGTAGAACTTTAGGAATTATTTAACTGAAATTTAGCAGGATTTCATTGTTTTAATTTAAACTGCTCAAGTCTAATATGAGGGGAAAAATAGATTTAAGACAAATTCAAAAGTGAACTTTTACATAACTAAAAAGCTCACTGGAAAGCTCACTTTACATCAATATGTAAAATTCTTTGTTACAGTCTGCTTAAAAATACTTTAAAAAAAATAAAGTTACATTCTGTTGGCTTGATTTTATAAATAAACTCTTTCAGAAAGCTTTTGTTTTTTTCAACCCCATTTGTAAAAGATATAGTAGTTGCCATAAGAAATTGGTAGGGTGTTGCTATGACAACAATATTTTAATATCATTTTAAAACACCAGTAGCTTCAAAGAACAATGAGGTAAAAGAAAAGAGGAAAAGATCATCCTAGTATTTTGCAATACAACTATTATAATCATGCTGCAACAGAGCTTCGCAAACTTTTTCCATTCTGTACTTTAGAGGGAAAGTATTAGGAGACACTTTAAGAGCTAACAGGAGAGTATTAACAAAGCCAAATTAATTCCAGCTGTTTTGAGGAAGAATAAACAGATGCTATGAGGTCCTTCTCTCAACAGTTAAAGAAAGGGATCCTGACATGAGGTACAACTACTAAAGGACCATCCCCACTCATAATCCGGCAAAGCCCTCAGAATCAAAGGACGGATGTTCTCTAAGCTCAGGCCAGAAGAAAATGGGGCAGGGCGAATTAATTAAAAGAGGAAGAGCCTAAGATGTTCCATACCTAATTAGAGATACCTAATTTTTTCCCTTAATGGGTAATTTAGAATTTTTTAAATTTTTTTTAAATTTTTAAAATTTTCCCTTAATGGGTAATTTTTTCCCTTCATTGGGTAATTTAGAAAAATACTTTAAACTAGTGGCTTAAGTTTACCTGTAGTAATAGACAACTATATTTTTGTTTATAGCAAATAAACCATACTTAAGTGGGAAAGAAAGAGTACTAAATACTTTCAAAATGAACCTTGCCTGAAAAGAATAGGCTCTTCAGACCCCAAAGTTAGACAAAGATTTAGGAGAGAAAAGTCCACTGATTGTGGTCCTTTTGCTACAGAAAATATTTACTTCTAGGTTCTGGAGAGTGACAAATGGAATATATGGAAGAGTTCATAACAATAACAATTTGCATCTGCATAATTTCATACAAGTCTACAATGTACTCTCATATTTTCCCACTTAAAATGTAGGGCTGGAAAGATAACTACAGCACATCTAAACAGCATTAAAAAGCATGTAAGTCAACAATATATTAATAATACAGACTTTAAATAGTATGAACTATCCAATAAATAGGAAAGGCAGAACCATACAAGATAGAATTATGCTATTTAAGAAAATTCCTCATGAGGGATATCAAACTTAGGTACCAAAAATTCTTTGAGCTGTGACAAATACTGAACTGTTAATAGTTAACTGACCACCCAGACCCTTGTTATTCCCTTCTTTCCACTGACCTTTTCCCCATTTACTGTTGTAATGCTTTCCTCTCCCCTCCTCACTACTCATCCTTTAAAGCCCACTTAACTGGGTTTTTTTGTTTTTAATCTATGAAACTTTGAGAATGCCTGTCCTAAGTGGCCTCACTCCACTTACTGTACTATTCTTTCAGAATGTATTCATTCACATCATCATAGTACTAATTACACTTGAAAATGTGACTTAGCTCCCTGACCAACACACAAACTCAGTGAGGGAAAGAACCATATTATTTTTACAATCTGTTGTACAATCATCTTCACCATCCAGATTGTCCTTGTCTCCTCTCCCTCCTCCTCCTCTAGGCATCTCAAACTCAACATCTTAAAAAGAAAAATCCCTCCTTCCCCTCTGCAACTTAGTTCTCTTCCAGGATTCCCCTCTCAAAAAAAGCCATCACCATCTACTAAACTAGCTATTAGAGCCAGAGAAATCTAGAAACTCTAAGCCATCTCTCTCTTCCTCACGGCCCACATCAATTGACCTCAGAAGTATCTCAAATTTTTCCACTTCTTTCTACCTCCCATAGACTGGACTTCTGTGATAATTTTCTAACTATCCTCCCTACATCTTCTTCCTCTTCTCCACTCTCATCTGTTGACACCAGATGAGAGCAGTAATTTAAAAATAAACAAATTTGCTCATGTCCCAAATCTTCCACATAGCCTACACAGCTGCAAGTGCTGGTGCTGTTAAGGAATCTTTCTCTCTTAGGTCACTTTCACCCTCACCTGTCATTCCAGGCACCCTGGCATCCTCTGTACCCTCAAAAGTGCCATGCTGCCTCATGCTTGTACACAAGCTCCCTCTTCTCTGCCTAGTCAGTGCTTACTCATCCTTCAAACCCTGCATGAGCATCGCTTCCTTGGGGGATCAACTAATATACTCCAGTTATTCCACCACGTGCTTTTCCTTAGCTCTTGTCAAATTGTGCAAATATGTGTTTATTTAAAGATTTGCTTATTAACTATCTTCCCCAACAGACTTACAGAGCCTAGCACACAGCATATATACTGGACACTATGTTAAATCTTTCCATCCATTAGCTCATTTGATCTTCCAAATCCCTGTTAAGTAAATAATATTATTATCCCTGTTTTTACAGATGAAGAGAGATTAGTAATTTATCCAAGATCACAGGGCCACTAAGTATTAAGAGCTAGGACAGGAACTTCAATCTGTCAAACTCATCCTTCTTATTACCATCACTGAATTTGCCTCCCTCAAACCATTACCTATGGGACTAAATATATATTTGTTGATAATTTTAAATGTCTACTCAAACTAAGCAGATATCTATCTGCTTAGTATACCTGCTAAGATACTTTTACACTAAGATATACCGGACCACATGACCTGCCTCTTGAGAAACCTATATGCAGGTCAGGAAGCAACATTGAGAACTGGACATGGAACAACAGACTGGTTCCAAATAGGAAAAGGAGTACATCAAGGCTGTATATTGTCACCCTGCTTATTTAACTTCTATGCAGAGTACATCATGAGAAACACTGGGCTGGAAGAAGCACAAGCTGGAATCAAGACTGCCGGGAGAAATATCAATAACCTCAGACATGCAGATGATACCACCCATATGGCAGAAAGTGAAGAGGAACTAAAAAGCCTCTTGATGAAAGTGAAAGAGGAGAGTGAAAAAGTTGGCTTAAAGCTCAACATTCAGAAACGAAGATGGCATCTGATCCCATCACTTCATGGAAAATAGATGGGGAAACAGTGGAAACAGTGTCAGACTTTATTATGGGGGGCTCCAAAATCACTGCAGATGGTGACTGCAGCCGTGAAATTAAAAGATGCTTACTCCTTGGAAGGAAAGTTATGACCAACCTAGATAGCATATTGAAAAGCAGAGACATTACTTTGCCAACAAAGGTCCGTCTAGTCAAGGCTATGGTTTTTCCAGTGGTCATGTATGGATGTGAGAGTTGGACTGTGAAGAAAGCTGAGAACCGAAAAATTGATGCTTTTGAACTGTGGTGTTGGAGAAGACTCTTGAGAGTCCCTTGGACTGCAAGGAGATCCAACCAGTCCATTCTAAAGGAGATCAGCCCTGGATGTTCCTTGGAAGGAATGATGCTAAAGCTGAAACTCCAGTACTTTGGCCACCTCATGCGAAGAGTTGACTCATTGGAAAAATGATGCTGGGAGGGATTGGGGGCAGGAGGAGAAGGGGACGACAGAGGATGAGATGGCTGGATGGCATCACCAAATCGATGGACATGAGTTTGGGTAAACTCCGGGAGTTGGTGATGGACAGGGAGGCCTGGCGTGCTGCAATTCATGGGGTCACAAAGAGTTGGACACAACTGAACTGAACTGAACGTTAAGATAAAGAATAATGGCAAACAAATTCTTCAGAGTTTCTTTTAATTTGGAGATATGCACCCACTGAGTTAACCCACATAGCAGGGTTACTAACTAGGTCCCAGAAATAGAGAGGTAGTTGTCTTGGAACTAAATAGCTAGGGAAACGGGCTTCCATTGATGTGGAGCAAGGCTCCTTACTAGTATAAGGTGAGCCTTGCTATGGGTAACTATGCCTCTATTTCTGACTTCATTAGGAGTCAACAACAAGATTAACCATTGTTAATATTGTTAAAATAACTAATTCAAATAAACTATTTCATTTATTAAGTAATATATTAAGGGCCCACTTTGTTCTAAGCACAGTATTAGATAGAACCCAAGGACTCAAAAGTGAACATATCAGATATTATCCCTGACCTTAATTTTATAAAGGCAAAGACAATCTACACTATTTTTAAAATGCTAATATACAAACAACGAGGGCTTCCCAGGTGGTTTAGCAGTAAAGAAACTGCCCCAATGCAGGAGACGCAGGTTCAATCCCTGGGTCAGAAAGATCCCCTGGAGAAGTAAATGACAACCCATTCCAATATTCTTGTCTGGGAAATCCCATAGAGAGAGAAGCCTGGCTGGCTACAGTCCATGGAGTCACAAGAGTTGGACATGACTTAGAGACTAAAACAACAGGCATGAATCAAAAAAAAACCCACAACAAGGATAATCTCAACTCCATAAAGCCCACTGAATTGTTAACTTTTGTTTTACAGGAAAATGAAAGCATTTCAAATTATTAATTAATAAGTCAGTTCAGCTATTATTTATATAATAAAAAATTTCCTTATGCTTCAGGGGAAATCCTACATATGAACCTACATACCATCTGAGTATTAACCTACATACCATGCATAACTGAATAGATAGTAAGACAGTCCCAAATAAGAAGAAAAACAGATAAAACAAGTACAGACATTCTTCGTGGAGTCACAAACAGTTACAGTCAAGGGACAGGCCTACTTTTGGCAAATAGTAGGAAAAACGAAAATATTTACATAAGACATAAAGAAAAAAATAAGAAAACAACAAATAGGCTAAGCAACAGAAGAAAAAGAAATAAAATGAAAAATAAAATGATAGGATAAAAATATTACTTAGCAAAATAATAAGCTTCAATGTTTTGAATTCAAGGTAAGAATCTGGGAAACACCTGAAATCTCTCTTCAGGATCTCCTATTGAATTGTGAAGCCACAAGTTCATCAATTCACATGTACCACAGTATAGACTTAGAGAAAGACACACACAAAATAGTAATGCATCACTACCCAAACCACACACTGAGCATCAATTCAGTTACATGGCCAACAGTGGCATGCATCTATGACTTGATTAGCATTTAGATATAATAAAAATGTGTGATTCTGACATATTTAAATAAATGATTTCATTATAAATTATTTTCTGTTATAATAAAGTAAGGCATTATAATGATTTTTTAAATTATGAACATCATCTATGAATTTCAGTTCAGGATGGTAAAGGGGACTGGAGATTAATTATTATAAAACAGGGGACTGGGTCCACTGGGGCTGAGAAACAGTGCTATAGCATAGATGTCTAGGAGTGAAATTACTGAGTAACAAGGTATACTAATTTTTTTAGGTAAATAACTTGTTCTCCTCAGGGTTGCAATATAATAATTTACAATTCCACTAACACTATATGCCAGTTCCCCAATATTCTACATCATTGCCAGTTACCGTTACTGATTTGGAGAGCAAAAAATATATCTTATTGTGGTTTTATTTTTTTTTTCTGATCATTAGTATAACTGAGCATCTTTTTTTATGTATTGGCTATTAATGTTTCAAATTTTTTTAAGTTCCTGTTTAACTCTTTAGCCTATTTTTCTATTGGATTAAAACACTCTGACTTTAAAAATTCTTTCTGAGGAGGATTAAATTGAAAACCATGTCAGGAACATCCAAAGACCATTAATAAAGTTAAACTTACTAATCAAACAGGTAGCAAGTTGAAAGGAAAACAAAAGACAGGCAGGCAATTCAGGGAAAAAAGAAAAAGCACTTTTAAAAAAAAAATTAGTATTTATAGAGAAAAAAGGTGACAAAACAGCCTGTACCTATAAATGAACTATATGTCAATAAATAAAAAAAAAAAAGAAAATCCAGTTTATACCTAAACCTCACTTACTTACTACTCTGAAAATAAGATTTTCAAATATCTTTCTTTTCTGATATTATTTTGCTGTCAAGAATACTGAGCATTATCTCTAGAAAAATGGTACTGATGAACCTATTTGCAGTGCAGCAAGAGACACAGACATACAGAACAGATTTGTGGACACAGTGGGGTGGGGGTGGGGGTGGCAGGAGGAGAGGGTGGGACGAATTGACACCGGGGCACTGAAAACATATACATTACCATGTGTAGAACAGCCAGCCAGTGGGAATTTGCAATATGATTTAAGGAACTCTACCCAGTGCTCTGACAACCTACAGGGGTGAGATGGGGTAGGAGGTGGGAGGGAGGTTCAAGAGGAAGGGGACATATGTATAACTATGGCTGCTTCATGCTGATGTATGGCAGAAACCAACACAGTATTGTAAAGCAATTATCTTCCAATTAAAAATAAATAAATTTTAAAACAATGACAACAAAAGAATCCTTTGACAGTCATTTTGTTTTAAATACTTATTTCCTTCAATTATCTGAATGCTATGTTATCTAACAACACTAAAATCTACAAACTGAAGAATTTGCCAATTAATGAGAACATTCTTTAGACAATTAGACAAATAGCCCATTCAAACTTTGAAATCACCAAGCTGCTGAGTATACTAGTAAACTTGTAAACCAATATCTATATTTTATCATCTTATCTCAGTCCTGTTATAATAATATACAACTGCCCATTGTTAATAAAATACAATTATTTATTTTTAAACTATAATCTTCATCCTTTAAAAATGCAGACTATTCTCTTGTTTGTAATCTGTTGAAGTTCTACTTTATCTTGACTGTGCACTGTTCTGATTGGGTTTTGTTTATTAAGTCAAAGATCTATACTAAAAATGTGAACAGTTTGTGTCACCAGAGGTCATGTGAGGCCAAAGTAAGAGAAGAGTAATATGTGAGATTATTTCATTATGATAAATCCACTGATACTTGAAGGAACTAAACTTCTTTCCCCAAATATGCTAAATCCTTTGCTATAATACCAAAATCCTAATTACAGCTTTCCGTGTTCATGATCCGTATCACTTTAGATTACCCTATCCACTAGCTCGCTCCACTGACTCCAGACGGCTACTGAGTGGCCAAGTGTCTCCATTCCTTGTTTTCCTGGTTTCTACCTGAAACTCAACCAGCTGCCTCCCAGGTCTGCCAGCCTGCCCTAACTATAACCCAACTCTTTCTCCCCCAGGTAGAGACCTAGCTCCCAATTCCCACTGCTTGGATAACACAATTTCCGTTCCAACTCTGGTTGCCATAAAACCACCTACCTATCTTGTGACACAACTTATCTCCCTAGTGACCTGGATCTGAAGAGCCTATTCTCATTTTAAAAATTATGGCAAGGCAAGGTGTATGCTTCTAATTCTGAATGTGTTTCTCCATAGAGACAATGTTATTAGCAGTCCTCAAGTACTATGACACTAGAGTACCATGGTTACCCACAGGCCAAAAATGGTGGGGGAGGCCAGTTTTGGTGGGGTAGATAGTTAAGCTAGGCATCATTCATATCAATGTTTCCTAAGGGAAAAAAGTATTTCACATTCCAAATAACTGACTTTAAAAGACTGCCACCTTACTGAAAATACTATTCTCTCAGCAAGCAACACTATGTGTTACAAGCACTGATCAGTATCTGTTAACTGACTGATATATTTGAGGTGGAGGAACAACTGTATCTGCTGCTATAGTACATTTTAAATGTAACTTAACATTCAAAGACCAGGGCAAAGTCACTAAATTTTTAAAACACATTTCCTGGCCTCTTATTTATTATTACTGATCTAAGCTAAGGAGGCCCACAATTTACTTTTTTATGACACTAACGAATTCAACTTAAGAGAAAGGAAGAAAACTAAGCTTTCACTGGGAACTGATTATGAGTCAAGAGGCTTACATACATCCTTACTACAATTCTGTGAAATTAGGAACTATTAAGTCAATTTTAGATGTGAATAAACTAAGGTTCACAAAAATCAGGTATGTTGAAGTTGGTTTATAGGAGTAATAATTAGGCCAAAAAAGAAAAAGAGAAATTGCACAGATTGAGAATGATACTGAATTCCAAATCCAGATAAATCAGAGTAAGGAATATGAAAGGTGAACTAGAAATAAAAGTAGAAATTAGCCATATTTTAATCCAAGAGCTTAGATGCAGCATATACCACTAATATATATGCAAGGGTCAGACTCACCTTTCACAGGCAACTCCTCCCTCCTAAAAAATGATACGACTCCTGAACATATATGGAAAGGTGTGCTTTGTCAAACATTCCATGAGATGAGATTCTGGTTAGAGGGTGAAGCTGAGAATGGCCTGGGACATTAGCAAGTGAAGACGCGCAGGGATTCTGAGAGTCGGGGCAATCTGTGGCTTGCCACATGGCCTGCTTCCTTGGCACTGCCAGCCCTCAAAGCAAAACTGATACAGCCTCATTCCCCCTGAAAACGGCTTCATCTAGGAGCAACTTGCCCAAGATATGGAGGAAAAAGGGTGAAGTTCAGATACATCATCAAGTCTATCTGATATTCAAGTCCATATTCTCTCCCACTTTACAACCTGAAGCCTAAGGCACATTTTTAAAATAAGTACTTTATTTTCCCATATCAATCCTTTATTTTGAATCTAGAATTAACAAATTTACGTTAAATTGTATAATTCAGTACCTTCTATAATAATATACTTTATTTTTTATAATAATACACCTTAAAAATGAAATATACATTTCATAGATGCTAAAAGTAATTTACTTTGACTGGTGAAAACAATTTTAACTAAAAATTATATTTTTATTACAGTTTAAATAGGATAAAGTTATTACGAATAATATAATAAAGCAACATTTACTGTGCATTTATTAATATTTTTCAGGTTCTGAGCTAAGCCCTTTGAATACTGTCAGATTTATTTTCAGTTCTTTACTCTGCATTATATCATCAGCATACTTTTGCTTCAAAATTATTCAAGACAAAGAGAAACAACACTAAAAATAGGGAATTAATAGTCAATTAAATCTAATCTAATCAGAGCAGGAATATGAAATTGATCATTTTCATATTTTTAAGAGAACTGAAATAACTGATTTTCTTAAGTAGGGAGGGATTTACTGACACAGTCAACTCTTTGACGATAACCTACCAGTTCTTGGCAGAGAGAAAGGAGTCACAGCAACCATAGGTGCCTAAAGGTACTACTTTAACCAACTAGTCTATTCCCCTCGAGTTGGGAAAGAGAGAAGTGGAGAGCTTTGAGTTACTTCTGTGACTAGTGTTACCACATCAATCCATCTTCCTTCACAGTAACACACACACACATGCAAATACACACACATGAGAAACTGGTGAGCAAAAACAGTATTACCTCTTCTCAGGGTTCCTTCTCACTTTTGCCATCTTTAAACAAAACCCTAGATACCTACATATGGCACAGTATTTAAATCTGCTTCTGAGAATACAAAGATTGGTCACTTAGTCTTCTCAGAGGAAACAAAGCAACCTGAAATATACTCCAAAAGGGGCATGCATGCACTCACACAAATCATTTTCTTTCTTTCTTTTTTTTTTTTTTTTGCCATGCCACACAGCATGCAAGGATCTTCCTCAACCAAGGATCAAACCCATACCCCCAGCATTGGGAACACAGAGTTTTAATTTCTGGACCTTCAGCGAAGTCCAATAATAACTTTCAAGAGACTCAAAACTTAACATCTATAGCAAGATAGATAGATACACCAGAGGACTAGAGAATCTGTCTGCTGGTTAACTCCTTTTACTTGCCCCTTGTCCCTTTCTAGCTTTTAAAAAGATTTCTTTTCCATCCTATGCTGGTCCCTCCCTATGTGCTGACTCTATATGCATCTCCCAGGTTCATCCTATAGTAATCCCAAATCATTCCCCAACTCATACAAGATTTCACTTTTCATTATGAGTCAGTAAGAATATATATATCTAAATGCCAAAGAAACTAAATATATTAATGAGAAAAGTAGTAACTATTACTATCCAATGAAAAGGGGAAAAAACACAGACACATTTTAAAGAAGAAAAATATATATATATCCTGAATCTTCAATCCCAAGAGTAAACTTCTGTTTGTTTCTAAGGCAAACACAAGGATTATACCAAAGAGCAGATTTTTGCTCAAAGATGATTTCATATATGATTTAGTTCCAGTCTCCAAAATCATGCAAACTTTTTATGAAAATAATTATTAAAGATCATGTTTAAAGCCTACTGAAAAAAGAAAACTTTTTCTACCTTTAATATTTTTCACAAAAATACTTTGATTTTGTCCCAGACATAGAAAGGGTAAATTACCTGAATCACAGGTGTATTTCCACAAATCTATACACTCTAATAAAATTGAACACATGTTAAAAGCAAAATTTGCATTCAGTGCAACATAAAAGCAACTGAGATATAATTAAATAATCTAAATGAGAATAAACAGGCAGTTCTCAATTTATGAAATTTAACAAAATAATTTTAAGGTTGATAAAAATAAATGTATTAGTAAGGGGCTTCCCTGCTGATTTGGTGGTAAGGAATCCACTTGCCAATGCATGAGACACAACTTCGATCTCTAATCCAGGAAGATCCCACGTGCCCGGCCACAACTATTGAGTCTGTGCTCTAGAGCCCTTGAGCCACAGCTACTGAAGCCTTCGTGCCCTAGAGCCCGAGCTCAGCAGCAAGAGAAATCACTACTATGAAAAGCTCACGGAACACAGCTGGACAGTAGCCCCCACTCACTGGGACTACAGAGAAAAGCCCACGCAGCAACAAAGACCCAGCACAGCCAAAAATTAAAAAAAAAAAAACATTTAGAAAAGTATTAGTAAGAATTAGAGCCATGCTTATAGACAGTTTATAGTTCTCAAGGTATCTACAGCAAACATATATTTTATCATTTCCCCTTCATAAATTAAAAAAAAAAAAGGGGGGGGGGCTTATTCCTTGAAGACAAGGGAAAGTTCCAAGAATTCCACTGATGTTTACATAGCAGCCTGCTAAACCACCATGGTGGCAAGAGAGGGAAAAAAAAAAAAACGTAGCAAATAATCTTTTAACTGCCATTCTACCTTGCCTGCTCTGTGCTATGAGAAAGACTGCAAGTGACAGTCCATGGCAGCTGAGGCCACGTGTCACCATGGGAGCATCCACGCTGGGATGCTGGTGGACACACGCTGGGCTAAGCTGGGCAGAGGGGTCTGAGGCGGTGGCTTCTCAAGCCAAAACTGAGGAAGACAGCACTCTGATGTGAAGTGAGGTTTTCTCTCTCTTCCTTCTTCAATCTATGCCCTCCACCCTATTCCCTTTGACTAATTTTCCTTTCAGTCTATCTTCACTTTCTTTGGGACCGTGTCAATCTTTTGAAAAGTACTCAGGAGTTAGATCTTATAATCTTTCTTATATCCCACAGAACTAGCATGATTATTATTTTGATAGTTAAAAATTTAGCTTTGTATTACCATGGATGAAATTACATTTTATAAAAAATAATGGACTCTCCACTCTTACAGGAAAAAATCTTTAGTTTTTTAATAAAGGAAAGAGTCTAGAAGACCATACACAAAATATTAATAATAGTGATTATTTCTAAGTGTTAGTGTAACAGATGCTCTTAACATGCTTTTTCCACATTGAGAGTTTTATAATAAACATATTTGAATTGTATAATCAGGAAACAAATGGGATCAGAATTAATGCTGTTTACCACATTTCCAGCCTAGCAATCTTATGATTACACAGGCCACAAAGGTAAAAAACATCAAATTAGAACTCCCCTGTAATCTCAGACTAAAAAGGTTCATGTTTACATGCTCCTAGTATGTTCATCACCCAGAATTATTCCTTGTTATGGTATATTGTTAACTGTAAAGCACTGTACAAAGATATGTTATTATAATTCACCTCTGGTCAATAAGATTCAAATGAAATTAAAATGTGAAATGACTTTTATTAGTGAGACTTGAGGTAGCAATGCATTCTAGTTTATTTATAGTAATGACAGTTTCTTTTTTAATTTATTTCTTTTATTTTGGGCTGTACTGGGTCTTTGTTGCTATGTGTGGGCTTTCTTTAGTTGCGGTGAGTGGGGGCTCCTCTTCGTTGCAATGTGTGGGGCTTCCATCGCAATGACATCTCTTGTTGCAGGGCACAGGCTCTATAGAGCGTGAGCTTCCTTAGTTGTGGCTCGCAGGCCCTAGAATGAGGGCTCAGTAATCGTGGCGCACAGGCTTAGCTGCTCTGAGGCATGTGGAATCTTCTGGGACCAGGGATTGAACCCCTGTCCCCTGCATCGGCAAGTGGATTCCTATTCACTGTACCACTAGGGAAGTCCCTCATTCTAGTTCTTAAACATCCTCCCATTCTGTACACATTCTTCAAGTTCATTCCATGGTTACAAATTCTGACTTCTTTACTCATCATCCAACTCTGCTCTCAGAAGGTGTCTGTAATCACAGTCCCATCATTTTAGAGTAATGAATGAAATGTTACTAATCTTCTCCAAATCAAACGCCTCTTATCTAAGTGCCTGTATATAAACTAGAAAATTCCAGGAGGCGTAATATTATGGGACATAGAAGGAAAAGGCAAAGAACAAGTTTTATCTGCTTTTTAATTTATGGTGTTGTCTACATTCTCCCCAACCTATCAGTCCCTCCTAACCTCTCTGACTCTCAACCACTTTACATTGTCCGTCCTTCCACCTCATCAACCAGAAAAACTCCAATTCTCCCTTCTTATACTGGGCCTATAATAAAGAAAACAACACAGTCATGCCAGACTAGTGACATGACTGGTCTCCTACTTTAGGTAGACTATAACACTTCTACAATCTTATCTTTGATCAGCAAATTTTCACAGAGCCTTCATCAATAATTAAAAACACTCATCATTTAAGATCCACACACACAAAGAGAGGCACACAAGAATGCACCTACTTCATCATCTCCCTAGTAAACTGACTAATGTTGACATTATCCTTTCTTCTGCCTCTGTAGTTTCAGAGGATAAACTATCTGTTCCATTTCCTATTCAAGGCCAATCCCTCCAGCTGTCTTGTGATCCACAAAATCTTATAAATTCCTCTTTAACTGACCCTTGACCCACTAATAATCTCATACACCTTTATTGATTTTCCCCCAAATTTACTGAGGTATAACTGTATACCATCTTCAAGTTTTATTATGGATATAAACCCATGAAACCATCATGACAATCACAATAATGAAGATTTACATCACCTCCAAGAGGCTCCTCATGCTCCTTTATAATACACCCCTGTTTCTTTCCTACCCGCACACAGCCACTGATCAACTGTCCACCACTACAGATTAGTGCGCACTTTCTAGAATTTTTTATAAATGGAACTAGGTAGTAAAGACTGTAGCCATGTCCATATGCAAAGCTGTGGGTATGTCCAGGAACTATCTGAAAGACTCTAATCGCATAGCTCTTAAAGCCATACAAGCATGACTTAATGGCTAAAGCACAGTTTTATTAAATAACAATGAGATATCAGTACAAACCTATTAGAACACTAAATCCAGAACATTAACAGCAACAAATCTGGCAAGGTTGTGGAGCAAAAGAAACTCTCACCCACTGCTGAGTCTAGTCACTTAGGAAGATAGGCAAACACACTATTACCAGGCAGTCCAGAAATTCTGCTCCTTGATATTTACCCAAAGGAATTGAAAAGTTATGTCCGCACAAAAGCCAACACACAGGGTTTACAGCAGCTGTACTCATAACTGCCAAATCTTTGAAGCAACCAAGATGTACTTTGGTAAATCAATGTGTAAACAAACTGTAATACATCCAGATGATGGAATACTATTCAGTCCTAAAAAGACATGAGCTATTAAGTCATGATAGATACGGATGAATCCTAAATGCCTATTACTAAGTGAAAGAAGCCAATCTCAAAAGGCTACATACTATAGGGTTTCAACTATATGACATTCTGGAAAAGGCAAAATTATGTAAACAGTAAAAAGATCTGTGATTACCTGAGGAGGTGGATGGTCTAGGATGAATCAATAGAACACTGAGGATTTTGAGGGCAGGGGAACTATTCTGCATGATATCATAATGGTGGATACATGTCATTAGACGTTTGTCCAAACCCATAAAATATACAACACCAAGAGTGAACCCTAATGTAAACTATTGTCTTTGGGTATCAACACAGGTTCATCAATTATAACAAACATACTACTCTGGTGGAAGAGGTTGATAATGAGTTAGGCTATGCATGTGTGATGGTAGGGAGTGTATAGGAAATCTCTAGAACTTCTACTCAGTCTTGCTGTAAACGTAAAACTACTCTAAAAAATAAAGTCTATTCAAAGAAAAAAGAACCATATAGCAATTTTGGAATTGAAAAGTAAAATAACTAAAATGAATATTTCACTGGAGAGAGGCTTAGGAGCATATTGAGCTGGCAAAAGATATAATCAGCAAATGAAGACAGGCAATTAAAAGTATCCTGTCTAAGCAACAAACAGAAAAAGAATTAGCAAAAATCATCAGTGCGTCAGTGCCCTTTGGGACACCATCAAGACTGAAAACATACACATAATGGCAGTCTCAAACAGAGAGGAGAGAGGGCTGGAAGAATATCTGAAGAAATAATGGCTAGAAATTTCCCAAATTTGATGAAAAACATTACTCTCTACACCCAAGAAACAACAAACTCCAATTAGATTTCACATCTACACATATCATAGTCCAATTGTCAAAAGACAAACACAAAAAGAAAATCTTGAGAGTACCAAGAAAATAACTCCTCACATACAAGAGATTCTCATGAATTAACAGCTGACTTTTCATCAGAAACCATGGTGGCCAAAAGGCAGTGAGATAACATAGTCAAAGTGAAAAAAGAAAGACTGTCATTCAAGAACTCTATATGTGGCAAAACTATTCTGCAAAAAACAAAGGAGAAACAAGTGATAAAAAGAAAAAGAGAAGAAATTAAGATATTCCTAAATACAAAAACAGAAAATTCACTCCTAGAAGATCTGCGCTACAAAAAAAATACTAAATGGAGACTTTTGGTTAAAATGAAAGGACTTTTAAGTACCTTATATCTATACATAAAATAAAGATCACTGGCAACGGTAACAACATAAGTAAATAGAAGAAATAGCATTAAGTATATTTTAACTATTTTTCTTCTATGTGATTTAAAAGACAACTGCATTAAGCAATAATTACAAAGCTATGTTTGTGAGCTTATAATGTACAAAGATGTATGCACTTAGCCACTATGCAGCAACATACATGTTAAACTCATGTCGAAATCCCTATCATGTTGGGGCTAAGTCATCCAGGTAATATAAAAAATTATTCAATTCAGAAACTGCATACTTTCTAAAATTCTACTAAGCAAACCCTCAATAAAAATATGAAGACTGTAAATGAGTTTCAGAGTTACGTTTTGTCAGCTTCTGCACAACAAGAAACAATGAACAAAATAAAAAGGAAAGTATGAGAAGTACAAAGTATGAGAAGCTATTTGCAAACTGTTTATCTGATAAGTGGTTAGTATCCAAAACATATCAGGAATGTACTCAACTTAACAGCAAAAAGCATCAATATCATCATTCAATTCAAAAATGGGTAAAGGAACTGAACAAGGACTTCTTCCAAAGAAGAAGATGCACAGATGGCCAGCAGATACATCAAGTGCACAATGTCATTAATCGTCAAGGAAATACAATCAAAACCACAGTGAGATATCACCTCACATCTGTCAAAATAACTACCACCATAAAGACAAGATGTAACAAATGTTAGTGGGGATGCTGAGAAAAGGGAATCCATGGATTTCTCAGAAGATATCTAGAATTAGATTTTCATTTCCTAATAATCAATACCTTAAATTCAGCTATTTACCCAATTAATTCATGGACATTGACTTAATGCTGTATTAAATTATGGAACTCTAGCAAAATTGCAAACCAGTGATATTCACATTGGTTGAAATAATACTCTATGAATTTTAGCAAGTTAAAAATCAGTTATCAAATGCTCACTCTGGTAGGGCATTACCAATTTATAATTAATGGAAAAATGACAAAATGAACACTTTAAACAATAAATTTATATTCTAAAGCAAACTAAGGATTATATAGAACTTTGTTGTTTATTCATTAATTTATTCAACAAGCATTTATGGGGCACCTGCTATGTGCCAGGTACTATGCAAGAAACTAGGGACAAAAAGACAAGGTCCCTACCCCCAAAGTGTACACAGCCTAGTGAGAAGCTCCCATTCTGAAATCAAAGAATTTATGAGTAGAAGGGATCTTATAGTTCCCTTATTTCAATATAAGGAAACTGAGACTCACAGCTAGTTTAAACCACAAAGGCAAACAGACACTCAGGTCTACAGAAATCCCACCTCGTGTGCTCTTTGCACTATTCATTTTCTCATTAGTGATGATGGAGTGCTTCAATGTGAGTGAACTACAAATAAGGAGCTGTGAGTAAAACATGAGATAGTTACCAAATTTGAGACAGAAATGCCTAATGAATACGGACAATATGTTTAATAATTTAGAGACAGAAATTCCTAATAGATTGGTGATATCATGATAAAGGCCCAATAAGAAACTAAAGCACTAAAATAAGAAACTGAAGAACTAAAATAAGGTAATATAATATTAAGACTTCTAAGCCATAATTAGGATTTTGCCTCTGCTTACTGATTTGTAAAATGGAAATACTAAAAGTATTTATTTCATATGATTGTTAGGAAAATTAAATTAATACTTAAAAGCACTTAGTAAGCATAGTACCTGGTAAATACTCAAGAAATGTTAGGTGTTCTTATGGACAATCATTTCTTAAATGTACAGGTGTGTCATATAAAGATAAAAAAAAAAGAATGATCTTTAAGCAATTATCCTATTATTATGATAGTCATTTTTTTTAGCAACTAGCAAAATGTAACACTAAAACATGAACTCTTCAGAAAATGTTTAATATGCACACTATCTAACAGTATCACCCCCTTCTCTATAAAGACATGTATCAGTCCTAAAATTACAGGAAAGACAGACATTACTTACTAATTTAACAGTTATACTCAATTATAAATTAAATAAATTCAAAAAATCATTCAGTTCTGTATTCTTAAGATTATAAATCCTAAATATAATTAAGAGAATGTTCAAAGACTACTTTTAAGTAATTAAAAAGTTTATGCAACCTTCCTCATAGAAAATTTTCTTAAACTAATATCTTTGAAATAACCATGCATTGTATATATTAATGAAACATTTATATTAATATCACCGAATATAAATAACAAAATAAATAACATTTATGTCCACTTACTGCAATCTCTCTACAAGCCGACATAGATATTCCTGTGCCTTCAATTTGCTTCAATGCATATTCTTTTTCATCTTTTCTGCATAGGAACAAAAAATATTATTTATTTCTATATATTTTCAGATTCAAAATTTTAACTATAAGAAAAATGAAATGCACCAGCCTCAGTGATATGTAAACACTCACTATGCATGCATTGCTTATTATTTCTGATAACATTTCAATTATAAAATGTAAAATATCAAAAGAAATTCATGTCACAATGAAAACATTAGATAGAGCCAAAACACAAACTACAAAATTGAAATGAACAGGATACTAAACACAACACGAGTTTCAAAAAGTAAACAAGCATAAATATAAACTCAAGCATATTGTAAGATAATTCTACTGTCTTAATTATCTGGAGTCTATGAAAGCATTGTTATAAACATTAATTTAAAAATAAATGACAGATGTAAACTTCTATATTTATTCAAAATAATTTCACAGTATAAGACCCATGTAATAAATGGAGGAGTTATAGAAGAATGTTGACCCACTGTGTGTGTGTGTGTGTGTGTGTGTGTGTGTGTGTGTGTCATTCAGTCGTGTCTGACTCTTTGCAACCCCATGGACTGTAGCCCATCAGGCTCCTCTGTCCATGGAATTCTACACACAAGAATACTTGATTGCTCTTTTCTCCTCCAGAGGATCTTCCCGACCCAGGTATCAAACCCAGGTCTCCTGCAATCCAGGCATATTCCTTACCATCTGAGCCACCAGGGAAGCCTTGTTGACCCACTGAGGCACACTAGTTTTCACCAAGGATAGGCAACATTCAAAAGCCCTAAGACCTCAACCAAAAGCCTTGGAAAGACTTCAAAACTAGCCACCAACACCTCATTCTCAAGATCCCTAGGAAAAACTTGGTAGTTACAGTGAATTTTCCAAATAATGGAGGTAGGATTAGGAATTCTGGGAGACTCTGGTGTCAGTAGTTACCAGGGTGCTTAACCAAGGGAAGACAGTGGCTCAATAATGGGGATACCATCCATAAAAATAGTATCAGTGAGTGTCCAGTGCAATGAGGTATCTTCAGAGTACCAACAACAGGACCAGCCAAAGCAAGGCCCCAGCTGAATGTAACAAATGTGAGTCCTATCACTGGTTATTCTGACAAGAGGAGTATAACCCATGCCCTCCGAGTTTTGCCTTTTGATTATATTAGAGCTTCAACACTGTATCATCATATCATAAAGATTTCGTCAAATGATAGTACCTCAGTAGTGCCTCAACGTCTTACTTACCTATTGCTCATTTTCCCCACTCTGTTTACTAGCAGATAAAGCAGTTTAAGAGTGTATTCATAATATGCATTTTAAAACATCATTTCATGTGCATTTTAAAGATTTTCACAATCATCTGTGTTTTGGGCAAATAATTGAGTTACGGTTACTTTTTCCAACAGTCTGAATATTATATACATTTTTCTTCCAATATATGCCATTCAGGAAACAAGCAGCATTTTGATAAACAGAATTTGTACTACATGTCAACAGACTGCTCTGCAATTACTAAAATGATAATCACGAAAATCATTAGAAACATGAAAATGTTTATCATACACTGCTGAGAAAATATATAAATTATACTGTATTAAAAAAATACACACACTCAGATATACGAGTGTGTGTGAATATATTGAAGGTGAAAAGTGAAAGTGTTAGTCAGTCAGTCATGTCAGACTCTTTGTGACCCCATGGACTGTAGCCCATCAGGCTCCTCTGTCCATGGAATTCTCCAGGCAAGAATACTGGAGTGGGTTGCTATTTCCTTCTCCAGGGGATCTTCCCAATCCAGGGACTGAACCCAGGTCTCCCGCATTGCAGGCAGACTCTTTACCGACTGAGCTACCAGGCTTGAAGACCACTGAAGGTGATACATAAAAAGAAAAACAGTTGTGTTAAGATGTGGAAAGTTATGTTAACCAGCCTTAGTACTAGTATCATATTGTCTCTTAAATTAGAGAGGAAAAGAAAAAAAAGTAATTTGACGCTTTGAAAACAGTTGACTATTAAAATAATCTTTAGTATTTTCAAAGTAATATCTTAGGCATGTTTCAGACATGTTTTAAAGAGCAACGTCAAAGATAGGTGATCCCATTTTCCTTTTCTTCTATCCTGTTTCCTCCAAACATAAAACTAAACGTTTTTCAGACCCCCGACAAGCCACTAAGAAGTATCAACACCAGCAGCAGGTGACTGAATGTAATTAAAGCCAAATATCCCCCCTACCTTGAAAATACGTGTGGGTATGCCTGTGAAAGCGTTTTGTGTCTGCGATGCTTAACACAATGCTTACAATGCAAATGTCACACAATCAGTAATTAAATTTACCATCAGGTATCTACTACTAAGTATTTAATTAAATAAATTCCTAAAGTTAAAAACTATTTCTGACAAAATCTGCACATGAAATTATACTTTTCTTTTTAAAGAAATATTCCAATCCTCAGTTCCCTAAATGAAGTGCTCCAGAAGCTCATGTAATTGCATAGTTTTATTTTTAATACTGTAAAGAATATTACACAATCTGGATAGGTTATTGTTGCTATGGAAACTATAAGATTTTTGCAGTAAGTCAAAAAGTGCAAAATTAACACATCACATTAATGACTTTTGAATTTCACATCCAGGCTGTCAAAGGAATTTGAAAGCTTGAGCAGAATAGATTGAAACATAGACCTCTTGCTCTGAATTATATGGATAGGATCTATGAACAAACCCAGTAATTATTTCACTTAATAAGTTTAAATATAACTTCCATCTGCTGAATTAATAAAATACTCAAAGATCTGCAGACTTGAGGCTTATCTGCAGCTTTTGTGTTGAGAATGAAGGAAGATGCATACATGATTACCAGTTCTCTTCTATGTTAACTGCAGATGATAAAATGATGATGTGGCACCTCTGAGGTTCACCATATGAAGAACTGGCAGAAACCCAGAGGGCATATGGACTCACTTTCATCACTGCACTATGTCAATGCCAATCTGTGGTCAGATGCCAATACCTTAGTTATGAACACTGAAGATCTGTCCTTTCCCACAATGCCCACAAGTATTTTGATGACTAGCACAAGGGACACAGAAGCTTCATCGCTCCCATCCCATGTGAGAGCCCCTCTCCAGGATTCATGTGAAAATTCATACCACACAGCTCATATGTTTCAGGCACAGATAATATGAAGTATCATAAAGGTATAATTTACTCTTTTACCTGAAAAGGCTGAAACTCAGGTGAACCTGGCCTCCATGGCTATGATGACCTAGTTTTTAGAGGCAGCTTAATTCTTTCTTAAAACTATTTTATTTCTAAAATAAAAGAAGTTATTATTTACTATAATAAAGACAGACAAAGTAATTCCAAAGCCTTCAGGGAAACTGCTTGCTAAATTTTAGCGTATATTAGATACTACAGTTAGAGCAACTGCACATTGAAAATAATTAAAGGAGTTTACTAAGTAAATCCAGGTGAATTAAAAGTAAATATATAGTATAAACCTGGTTTTATTTAATACAGAATGCTTTAAAGACATTTCTCCTGAGACTTCCCTGGTTGTCCAGTGGTTAAGAATCTGAGCTTCCACTTCAGGGGGTGTAAGTTTGATCCCTGATCAGGGAACTAAGATCCCACATGCCATGCAACAGAGCCAAAAAGAATAAATTAAAAAAAAATGTTTTAAGACATTTCTCCTATACATCTGCAATTTGTATCAAAAGCATGCCAGCTTCCTTCTCAGCATTCATCACACACACACATACACACACACACAAAGTTGTTCAATGGGAACATTATATAACAACAAAATAGAAAAATTAATTTGGCAGAGACTGGGATTCTATTACATTTTCCATCTGAGACACTATGTTCTGGAAAACTCTTGATGCAAGCAATTCTATAGATAGTAGAAAAAAATAAGAAGCACATACTTGTGCAAATTGTAGAAATGGCAGCCTTAAAATGAAAGCTTTATCCCAGTTAGAAAACTAGGCTCAATGGGAAATTTTAAATGCAATTCAGGGAAGAACTTCTCAAGCCTCAAGAGCAGGTTCATCTTTTGACTGAAATATTAGGAACCAGTTTAATGAAAAACATAGTCTTATATTTTTCAGAAATGCTCAAACTTGGTATCCAGCAACCAGTCACTTTTAGCAAGCTGAAGAATCATTCAACAGCCTGTATGCATGAGTGCAGTTAAGATCTGGCCAAACCTCACTTGTTATAATTAGACATGTCCAGGGCTTTCTGGCTCCTATCAATAATACTACCAGCTGTCCAGCTCAGCCTGGGCCATCTTTGGTCCCAAGAATGTATGACAAACAAATAATTTAGAAGACTCTTTTAAGAAAAGATGAGGGAGGCAAAACCCACAATATTTTAATTAGCTTCAATTAAAATAAATTTTTAAAAAAAAAGAAAAGATGAGGGAATTCAGGCGCAAGCAAAGTCATGGGAAATTTTTCAGTCTTCAAACTACAGGGTTAAAATTCTTTTTGCTTCAAAGGAAAACAGAAGGTCCTTACTATTTTATTTTACATCAAGCAACAAACAAACGCAGAGTCAATATTTTACATTCCAACACTGTGCCAAATTCTGAGGATGAACAAAATTAGAGACTAGCTACCCTAGATATCAGAGTTCACAACCCACCTGGAAAGAGATTTTGAGTGAGTAGGAAACATAAACAGATAACTCTGATACGACTGCCTCTGTGCCCAATATATATGCACTATGAGCACAGAGAAAATGCCACTGGTATTTAAGGAAGATAACTACAGAGTAATGCCTTTGAGGGAAGAGTTTCCTGGAAAGAGAAGGGACGATGGGAGGGTCAGAGAATTTCAGGCAGAAGTAGGGCATGAAAAAACTAACAGAGGCATATTCAGGAAAGAGCTGGTATTCAGTATAGCTGGAAGCTGAGGGCACTATGACAAAGGGCAAGAGACGAGATTAGGTTGGAAAAGAAGAGGGAAGGAACCAAGGAAGTGCCACAAAATAACGTGTACTTCTTATGTAAACAGTGAGGAGCAAAAAGGCCAGAAGGGGTCTAATATGCTACTGAGGAAGGGCAGAGGGCAATACCTAAAAGATCCAGAAGGAATGAAGAGGCTCAGCCAAAGCAGAAACAATGCTCAGTCATGGATGTGTCTCATGGTGAAAGTCCAAGGTTGTAAAGAACAATATCGCATAGGAACCCGGAATGTTAGGTCCATGAATCAAGGTAAATTGAACTTGATCAAACAAGAGATGGCAAGAGTGAACATCAACATCTTAGGAATCAGTGAACTAAGATGCACAGGAATGGGCAAATTTAATTCAGATGACCATTATATCTACTACTGTGGGGAAGAATCCTTTAGAAAGAAATGGAGTAGCCCTCATAGTCAACAAAAGACTCTGAAATGGAGTACTGGGTACAGCCTCAAAAATGACAGAATGATTTTGGTTTGTTTCCAACGCAAACCATTCAACATCAGTAATCTATTCAACAGTAACCATTCAATAGTAATCTAAATCTATGCTCCAAATACTAATGCCAAAGAAGCTGAAGTTGACTGGTTCCATGAAGACCTACAAGACCTTCTAGAACTAACACCAAAAATGATGTTCTTTTCATCATTGGGGACTGGAATGCAAAAGCAGGAAGTCAAGATACACCTGGAGTAACAGGCAAGTTTGGCCTTGGAGTACAAAATGAAGCAGGGCGAAGGCTAACAGAGTTTTGTAAAGAGAACATACTGGTCAGAGCAAACACTCTCTTCCAAAAACACAAGAGACAAGTCTACATGTAGATATCACAAGATGGCCAATACTGAAAACAGGTTAATTACATTATTTGCAGCCGAACATGAAGAAGCTCTCTATACAGTCAGCAAAAACAAGACCTGGAGCTGACTGTGGCTCAGACCATCAGTTCCTTATTGCGAAATTCAGACTTAAATTGAAGAAAGTAGGGAAAACCACTAGGCCATTCAGGTATGACCTAAATGATTATACAGTGGAAGTGAGGATTTGATTCAAGGAATTAGATCTAGTAGACAGAGTGACTGAAGAACTATGGACAGAGATTCATTACACTGTACAGAAAGTGGGGACCAAAACCGTCTCAAAGCAAAAGAAATGCAAGAAGGCAAAGTAGTTCTCTGACAAGACTTAACAAATAGTTGAGGAAAGAAAAGAAGCAAAAGGCAAGGGGAAAAAGGGAAAGATACATCCAACTAAGGGCTTCCCAGGTGGCGCTAGTGGTAAAGAACCCACCTGTCAATGAAGGAGACTTAAGAGATGCAGGTTTGATCCCTGGGTCAAGAAGATCCCCTGGAGGAAGGCGTGGCAATCCATTTCAGTATTCTTGCCTGGAGAATCCTATGGACAGAGGAGCCTTGCAGGTTACAGTCCATAGAGTCGCACAGAGTTGGACGCTACTGAAGCTACTTAGCATGCATGCATGTATACCCAACTGAATGCAGAGTTCCACAGAATATCACGAAAAGCCTTCTTAAGTGAACACAGACAAAGACATAGAGGAAAACAATACAACGAGAAAGACCAGAAATCTCTTCAAGAAAACTGGAGATCAAGGGTACATTTCATGCAAGGATCGGCACAATAAAGGACAGAAACAACAATGACCTAACAGAAGCAGAAGAGATTAAGAAGAGGTGGGAAGAATACACAGAACTATACCAAAAAAGTCTTAATGAATCAGTTGATCACGATAGTATGGCCACTCACCTAGAACCAGACATCCTGGAGTGTAAAGTCAAGTGGGCTTTAGGAAGCATTAAAACAAACAAAGCTAGTGGACATAGTAGAATTCCAGGTGAGCTATTTCAATTTGTAAAAGATGATGCTGTGAAAGTGCTGCACTCAATATGCCAGCAAATTTGGAAAACTCAGCAGTGGCCACAGGACAGGAAAAGGTCAGTTTTCATTTCAATCCCAAAGAAAGGCAATGCCAAAGAACATTCAAACTACCATACAATTGAACTCATTTCACATGCTAACAAAGTTATTCTCAAAATCTTTCAAGACAGGCTTCAGCAGTACATGAACCGAGAACTTCCAGATGTACAAGCTGGGTTTAGAAAAAGCAGAAGAACCAGATCAAACTGCCAATATTTGTTGGGTCACAGAGAAAGCAAGGAAATTCCAGAAAAACATCTACTTCCACTTTATTGACTACGCTAAAGCCTTTGATTGTATGGATCACAAGAAAATGTGGAAAATTCTTAAACAGATGGGAATACCAGACAGCCTTACCTGCCTCCTGAGAAATCTGTACACAAGCCAAGAAGCAACAGTTAGAACGGGACATGGAACAACGGACTGGTTCCAAATTGTGAAAGGAGTATGTTAAGACTGTATATAGCCACCTTGCTTATTTAACTTATATGCAGAGTACATCATGTGAAATGTTGGGTTGGATAAATCACTATCAAGATTTCCAGGAGAAATATCAACAACCTCAGATGCAGATGATACCACTCCAATCGCAGAAAGGGAAAAGGAACTGAAGAGCCTCTTGATGAAGGTGAAAGAAGAGAGTGGAAAAGCTGACATAAAACTCAACATTCAAAAAACTAAGATTATGGCATCCAGTCCTATCACTTCATGGCAAACAGAAGGGGGAAAAGTGGCAAGTGACAGATTTTATTTTCTTAGGCTCCAAAATCACTATGGACTGACTGCAGCCATGAAATTAAAAAATGCTTACTCCTTGGAAGAAAAGCTATGACAAACCTAGACAGCATATTAAATAGCAGAGACAGCACTTTGCCAACAAAAGGTCCGTATTGTCAAGGCTATGGTTTTTCCAGTAGTCATGTACAGATGTGAGAGTTGGACCATAATGAAGGCTGAGCATCAAAGAATTGATGCTTTCCAACTGTGGTGCTGAGGAAGACTCCTGAGTAGTCCCCTGGACAGCAAGATCAAACTAATCAATCCTAAAGGAAATCAACCCTTAATATGAATTGGAAACACTGCTGCTGAAGCTCCAATACTTTGACCACCTGATGTGAAGAGCCAACTCACTGAAAAAGACCCTGATGCTGGGAAAAACTGAAGGCAAAAGGAGAAAAGGGTGGCAGAGGATGAGTTAGTTAGATAGAATCACCAACTCAATGGACATGAACTTCAACAAACTCTGGAGACAGTGAAGGACAGAAAAGCTTGGCGTGCTGCAGTTCATGGGGTCACAAGAAGTCGGACATGACTTGGCAACTGAATAACATTAGGGGTGACAGAATTTAGTAACTAATTTGATTATGTAGGTGAAGGAGAGAAAGACTATGAAGATGGGTGAAACTTCCATTTTGTCTAATTGTGCCAATAACAACTAAGCAGAAAAATGATAACATGAATAGAGACCAGTAAATATAAGATTTTATCCTAATGGCAAGCAAAGTTATGTACAAAGATTAATCTTATTAGAAAGGACTGAGATTAGAGGTATGGAAAACAACTAGGAGATTACTGCAATGAAAGTGTGACAAGGAAAGACCCTGGATCAGCATAACAGAATGTTAGCTTCCAAAAGGGGCTTACGACAATCCTGTTAAAACCTCCTCATGAAAATGAAGAAGCTAGGCTAGCAGCCAGAAGCAGATCTCAGATGAAACTTTCCAAGCACAACATTCTCCAAAACAGAATGGCAACAGTATGACTGGCAAAAAGAAGGAATACTTGTGATAGTCATTTTAGAAGAGGAATTGGCAGGACCAAATGAACAAATAATGAAAATTAAGAAGTCTGAATCCAGGATAAGTCTGGGTTTCTGAGCTTGGTTGATGCAGGGGATGATACCATTAAGGAGACTCGGGTCACATCTCTGAAGATTCTTCAGCTTGTAAATCTTTCTTTTAGCTAGAAAGAAAAACTCTAATCAAAAATAAAATATCTGAGAAGTCCAAAAGGGAGATGCTCTAAAGATGTTAACAGGCTTATTGTGGTGATCATTTCACAATATATACAAATATTGAATCATTACAGTGTTTTACACCTGGAACCAGTATTGCTTGTCAATATACCTCAGTTAAAAAAAAAAAAAAATTTACTGAGGGAGTTTCAGATTTAAAGGGCTTGAGCCCACAGATGTGATACTGGATTGGAGGAAGCAGCACATAGATAATTTTTTTGGCACCTCAAAAAGAAACTGAGGCAACATGGGAATGAGGAAAGGAGAAAAAGAGAACAGGAAGAAGAAAGAACAATTTCTGAACTTCTGTCTCACATCCCTTAAGAAAACAAACAATTCTATGAATTCATCCTTTTTCTTTGCCAAACTTTAAGAACATAATTCAAATTAATGAAATCACCAGAAATACAGTACTCTTTCTCAAGACTGTTTTGGCTATTCAAGGTCTTTTGTGTTTCTGCACAAACTTTTAGATTTTTTGTTCCAGTTCTGTGAAAAATGTTATTGGTAATTTGATAGGGATGGCATACAATCAGTAGACTGCATTGGGCAGTATGGTGATTTTAACAATACCGATTCTTCCCATCCAAGAACATGGTTTATCTTTCCACGTGCATCATCTTTTTTGTGTGTCTGACAGATTTTGGAGTACAGATCTTTTGCCCCCTTAGGTAGGTTTATTCCTAGGTATTTATTCTTTTTGTTGCGACGGTAAATGGAACTGTTTCCTTAATTCATCTTTCTAGTATTTTGATGATAGTGTATAGAAATGCAAAAGATTTCTGGGTACTTATTTTGAATCTAGCAACTTTACTGAACTCATTGATGAGCTCTAGTAGTTTTCTAGAGACATCTTGTCTCTAGACTATCTGCAGTAAAACTGCAGAGACTATCATGTCATCTGCAGTTTTACTTCTTCCATTCCAATTTGGATTCCTTTTATTTCTTTTTCTACTCTGATTGCTATGGCTAGGACTTCCAAAACTATGCTGAATAAACATGGTGAGAGTGGGCATTCTCATCTTATTCCTGATCTTAGAGTGCTTTCAGCTTTTCACCACTGAGTATGATGTTAGCTGTGGGCTTGTCAATAATTGTTTTATTCAAGAAGAATGCTGCCATAAATCAATGTTATATCTCTTTCCCTCAATATGTGATGATTTGGCTTAGCAATTTAAGAGGCTTCCATATCTCATAGAAAAAGAAGAACAAAACAATATGGAATAAAAACTTGGAAAACAAAACTAAAGAAGTATCATTTAGTTTTACACTGGTAATTCTGAATTACTCAATATCACTCTATATTCACTCAGTATTGAGTCCTTATTTGGAAACCCTTTACAAAATAAACGATAGTGATACTCTATCATATAGCTACAACAATTATCAACACATGGCCAGTCTTATTCCTACTACCTCCACTTTTCTTGATTATTTTGAAACAAAGCCCAGACGTCATATCATTTGACTTGCCATAAAATTCAACACCATAGCATTGTTAATTAGCAGGATTTTTAATTTAAATTACAATATTCCTTCAAAAATAATTCTAAAATATTAAAAGTCTTGTACAGGGTTAACCAACTCAATGGACATGAAGTTCAGTGAACTCCAGGAGATAGTGGAGGGCAGAGGAGCCTGGAGTGCTGCAGTCCATGGGGTTGCAAAGAATCAGACCAGACTTAGCAAATAAACCACCACCACCACCACCACAGGGTATTGTTATTATTTTGTATTCCCCTTATTAACAAATAATGTCAAATAACACCAGCACCTTCTTTATGTGTCATCTGTCATATATTTCACCTACTCATTCTCTAAACATCACCAAAGTACAGTTAAAGTCTCCCTTATTCAAGTCCAGTATTTCCTTGCAACATGGAAATCTGACTATTTTTTAACCTCCATTCTTTAGAAAGACCACTTTTATTTAATCTCTTTTCTTAAAACTGATTTATTAATTAATATACTTCTCTTTCTCTAAACAATGTTCATTTTATACTATTTGTTTCATTCAGAATTCTAATTCAGATAAACATTTACTATTTTAAAAGCTCTAAAATAATAAAATTTCAGAAACTCCTATTTATGGCAAATTCTTACTGCTCAGAAGTGATTTTAATTAAAACAAACATATCTGCAGTAATGCTTTTGGGTTCAGGTATCAAAAATAGGGGCTTCTTTGGTGGTCCGGTGGTTAAGAATCCACCTGCCAATGCAGGGGACATGGGTCAATTCCTGGTCCAGGAAGATTCCACACATTATGAGGTAGACTAAGCCCATGCACCACAACTATTTAGCCTGAGTGCCCCAGAGTCCATGCTCTGCAACAAGAGAAACCACCACAATGAGAAGCCAACGCACCACAACTAGAGAGTAGCCCCCACTCACCAGAACTAGAGAAAGCCACACCCGGCAATGAAGACCCAGCGGAGACAAAAATAAACAAATATTTAAGTGTTAAGTTTAAAAGATGATGCTCTGAAAGTGCTGCACTCAATATGCAGGCAAATTTGGAAAACTCAGCAGTGGCCATAGGACTGGAAAAGGTCAGTTTTCATTCCAATTCCAAAGAAAGGCAATGCCAAAGAATGCTCAAACTACCGCACAATTGCACTCATCTTACATGCTAGCAAAGTAACACTCAAAATTCTCCAAGCCAGGCTTCAACATTACGTGAACTGTGAACTTCCAGATGTTCAAGCTGGATTTAGAAAGCGTAGAGGAACCAGAGATCAAATTGCCAACATCCATTAGATCATCGAAAAAGCAAGAGTTCCAGAAAAACATCTACTTCTGCTCTACTGACTATGCTAAAGCCTTTGACAGTGTGGATCACAACAAACTGTGGAAAATTCTGAAAGAGATGGGAATACCAGACCACCTGACCTGCCTCCTGAGAAACCTGTATGCAGGTCAGGAGGCAACAGTTAGAACTGGACATGAACAACAGACTGGTTCCAAATTGGGAAAGGAGTACATCAAGGCTGTATATTATCACCCTGCTTATTTAACTTATATACAGAGTACATCATGAGAAATGTTGGGCTGGATGAAGCACAAGCTGGAATCAAGACTGCTGGGAAAAATATCAATAACCTCAGATATGCAGATGATACCACCCTTATAGCAGAAAGTGAAGAAGAACTAAAGAGCCTCTTGATGAAAGTGAAAGAGGAAGAGTGAAAAAGTTGACTTAAAGCTCAACATTCAGAAAACTAAGATCATGGCATCCGGTCCAATCACTTCATGGCAAATAGATGGGGAACAGTGGAAACAGTGGCTGACTTCATTTTTTTGGGCTCCAAAATCACTGCAGATGGTGACTGCAGCCATGAAATTAAAAGACGCTTACTCCTTGGAAGGAAAGTTATGACCAACCTAGACAGCATATTAAAAAGCAGAGACATTACTTTGTCCCAAAGGTCCGTCTAGTCAAGGTTATGATTTTCCCAGTAGTCACGTATGGATGTGAGAGTTGGACTGTGAAGAAAGCTGAGCACCAAAGAATTGATGCTTTTGAACTGTGGTGTTGGAGAAGACTCGAGAGTCCCTGGACTGCAAGGAGATCCAACCAGTCCATTCTAAAGGAGATCAGTCCTGGGTGTTCATTGGAAGAACTGATGTTGAAGCTGAAACTGCAATACTTTGGCCACCTGATGCAAAGAGCTGACTCATTTGAAAAGACCCTAATGCTGGGAGATATTGAGGGCAGGAGGAGAAGGGGACGACAGAGGATGAGACGGTTGGATGACATCACCGACTCAATGGACATGAGTTCAGGTAAACTCTGGGAGCTGGTGATGGACGGGAAGGCCTGGCGTGCTGTGGTTCATGGGGTCACGAAAAGTTGGACACGACTGAGCAACTGAATTAAACTCAATCATTAGCAGATATTTAGTGTAAACCAATTACTTTATATAAACTATCACCTTCCTTTGAGAACTCATGATCTCAAATTAGACTCACCTGCTACAGAAAGTAAAGTAACATGGAATGTCAGACTTTCCTTTCAGAAATGCTTTACCAAGCATGTGCTATGTGCCAGGCTTTGTGCTCTAAGAACAGAAGAAAAAACAAGATGATTCTTTCCCTTGTGAACCTTTACACTGAGAAACACAAAAGCAAGGCATACAATCTGATAAGCACTATAACAGACAAATGTGCAAAGTACATCAGAAAAGAATGTTAAGGGTTTGGTTTGGTGCAGGGAGTAGATACAGGGACATTAGGTAAATAATTTTCAAAGGGAACACTCCAAGCTGACCTTGAAACATAAGCAGGATTTCATTAAACAAAGAAGAGGGGTCAGAGCCTTATGGACACCAGAAATGTATGAACAAAGTTTGAAGAGTAAAATCCACATTATACTCAAGAAATCAGCAGAAGACAGGTATAGCTAGAACCCAAAAGATGAAGAAATACATAAAAAGAGCAAAGAAGATGGAATTAGCATAGTCTTGTATGATATGCTAAAAAGATAGCATTTTTCCTGTATAATATGGGAAGCCATCAGAGGTTTTCAAGCAAGAGAAACATATGATCAAAAAAAAAAAAAAGAAGAAACATGATCAAGCAAGTATTCTCAATAAGACAGAATGTAGAATGAATCACAGGGTTTAAGCCAGAGGTAGAGAGAACATTGTAAAAGTTCTAGGAAGGATTGATGAAGACCAAAATTAGAATAAATATGGTAAGAATGGAAGGAATCCATTCAAGAGGCCATCCAGATATAGTCTTATCTACTGTGGCCAAATATATATAGAAACATTGTACTTAAAGAAGTATTTGATGAATAAATACATATGCACATATGTGTACGTGTAAACGAGAGTGCTAAGCAGAGAAACAGCTGAAGACTGAGGTTTCCAGTCGGTGTGTTGTCTCAATGAAAGCAAGGCTAGTTACACTATACCTTCTACTCCCACTGACTCACACAGAGCACAGTACTGACAATGAGCCAGTTAGCAAGTAAAGAATAAATTCATTTTGGAGTGTAAATTTTAGGGTGACTACTGGATAGCCAGGAGAAGATGAACAAAAGGAAATAAAGTGCAATCTAGAAAACTTCATTACACAGGCAACTGTTAAAATCAGAAGAGTAAACGTGGCCACAAAGAGAAAGAATACAGAAGAAAAGAGCTGAAAGGTGATGGCCTGGGCTCTTCACATCCTGTTGTTGTTGCTCAGTTGCTCAGTCATGTCCAACTCTTTGCCTCCCTATGGACTGCAGCACACCAGGCTTCCCTGTCCTTTACCATCTCCCGGAGATTGCTCAAACTCATGTCCATTGAGTTGGTGATGCCATTCAACCATTTCATCCTCCTTTTGCCTTCAATCTCTCCCAGCATCAAGGTCTTTTCCAATTAGTCTGCTCTTCACATCAGGTGGCCAAAGTACTGGAACTTCACCTTCAGCCTGGCACCTACCTAATGTTAACATGTATATTGTTTACCAGAGTAAACTGACAATGCTCATGGGTGGAGGCGAAAGGACGCATGGGCTTTCGCTGACCCAAATTTCACCAGTGGCCAAAGAACTTAAGATGATTAATAATGGGACTCATAACCTATTCACAGTAGCAAAGCCACAGGGGTTCAAAGGCCCGTCTCTACTGAATGCCACTCTTCAACAGGTTGTAGGAAACATCAGGGTCCTTGATAACAGGCAAATCTAGATGTAAGACACTACCAGAAAATTGGTCTGCCTTCTAAAAAATAAAAACAAACCAAAAAGGACTCAAAAAAAAAGGCAGAGAATCAGTCTACTCAAGACATGTAACAAGCAATTATGCATGAAAACCTTGGCTAGATTGTGATTCACATTAAAAATAGCTACAAGAATGTATTTTCAGGACACCTGGGAAATTTTAAACATAGACTAGATATTATATATTATTTTACCGTGGTAAATTTTCTTTTTTAATTACTTGTTTTAAACACAGGACAATGGCATCATGGTTATGCAGGAGAATATCTTTACTCTTAGGAGATATAGAAGTATTTTGGAGTACCATGTCATGACAGTGGCAACTTAATTTCATATGGTTCTATGATAACAAAAAATAATTTACATATATAAAAAGAGAAAAAAACATACAAAAATGATAACAGCTAAACCTAGATGGAGCTTATATGGGTATTATTGTTCTAGAGTTTGAACTTTGAACATCTCTGATTTTATAAAATCTTTTTTTTTTTAAACACTATTTATTGCTAAGTCAAAAATACTCAAACACCACAGTACAGTGACTGCCAAATCTAAACTGGAGTTTGTGGGGTTTTTTAAAGTTTCTCTTTAAGGGAGCATTTCAGCTCTATGGAGAGGTGTGATACATAACAAGATGGAGTATCTGGCTGGAGACCAATTTGTCTATGAATCCAAACCAAGTGGACCCATATGGATAGCTTTTATAAAACCATAAATGGTAAAACCGAAGAATCTAGGCACAGACTGCTGTATGGCATAATTAAACCGGACTCACTGCACTCATGGGGTTATTGCAAATTCTGACTAAACCTAAAGAATTTTCAAATAATGTAATTATTCCCTTATTTATTTATGTACAAAATTTTTCTTAATTAAAAAAAAAAAAAACAAAACCGAGGAGGGAAGCAACTAATAAACAGTAGTTAGAGAAGTAAAAGAAAAAGAGTAAATTGTATATAGAAGGCAAAGAACAGTATCAAAAAGTAAGTGGCAAAAGCATCAAATGCAGAAGGGAAGTCAAACTGGAAAGAACGGAAAGGAGGTGGTCATATCAACAGTTGCTGATGTTTCGAAAGAGCATGATTAGTAGAGCAAAGATTCTGTTCAAAATTCTCTCAAAGGAAAACAAAAAAACTGTACAAACTCTATTTTGTTATTACACTTACCTAAAATTGACTCATAGTCTCCTCCCTGTTTTGGAGATGGAGAAGAAATATCTTACTCATTTTGTATATTTTTTAGGAGCTAACAAAGTACCTCACAAATAGCAGAAACTAAACATTTGTTGCACTGAAATAAACTTGTTTATTAGCCTTGATCAACTTAAAAAATATTTTCAGCATAACAGAAAATCTGGAAAATCTTCTTTTAAAAATGTATATCCTAAAGATAAAAAAATATATATTCTGGGGAATAAAATTCAAATGACAGTAAGAATCAAACACCGGTATCTATTGGAAACGTATGCATATTTAAAATTTCACCAGAAAGCAACAATCTCCTAGGAGAGAAGAAAAGTATCAATATTTTGTCATTCTCTAGTCTAGCACCATCAGAACAGAAAGAACTAGATCATCAACCAGCTTCTTTAGTTACACTTTTAGATGTCAGTCTTCACAAAGTTATATCAAATTGTAAGTATCAATGAAAAACAAATATTCAAAAGAGAAACTAGCAAGATATCAAAATCAACATTTAAAATTTAAATACATACACATTTTTCACCGTATTACTACAAGTTCAGCCAAATCTAGACCACTGAGGAATCCTCTTTTGATAAGATTTAAGTTTTTGCATGTTTCTCCTGGCTGATTTTAAGTACCATGATAATAGAGAATGTGATATTGTAATAGAGTAAGAAACATATTGTGGGGTCTTCCTCCAGGGCTCCTGGATCACAGCTCCTAAAATACTTGTAATTTCCTAAGCAATTAGAGCATAGGAGCATCTTTTATTATATTATTTGTTTTTTTACTCATGGAGTATCTCCAGAAGGATAAAAATCAAAGAAGCTCTTCAGTTATTTATAACAAACCCCTTTCAACCACATCTGAGTTTATGTTATAAAGGTGATTTTCAGAAAGTCCCTAGATAGCCCCTGGATGGGGACCGGCTGCAAGGGGAACAAACCAGGTGATTAGAACTTTCAGTGTCCCCTACTGCTGCCCCAACCCAAATGGGACCTGGGGATTTAATTATCCACCAATGGTCAGTAATTTAATCTATCATGTCTACATAATGAAGCCTCCATAAAAATCCCCAAAGTACAGAGTTCAGAGAGCTTCTGGGTTAGTGAATAAGAACCCATCCACTTGCTGGGGAGGGGCGGGCGGTTGCCACATCCCAAAATTCCACAGGAATATAAGCTCCTGTGCTTGGGACACTTCCAGACATAGACCTAACCCTATATATTCTTCATCTGGCTGTTCATTTGTATCCTTTAATATATCCTTTGTAATAAACAAGTAACCCAGTAAGTAAACTGTTTTCCTGAGTTCTATGAGCCATGCTAGTACATGACTGAACCTGAGGAGAGAGTCGTGGGAACCTCTAGTTGGTAGCTGAGTGAGAGGTTGTGGGCAACTTGGGGACCCATCAGTTGCCACCGGCATCTGAAGAGGGGCAGTCTAGTGGGACTAAGCCCTTAATCTTGGCTCTGTATCAACTCTGAGCAATTAGTGTCGAAACTGAGTTAAATTGTAGGATTCCCAGCTGGTGTCTGAGAACTGGTCAGTATGGGAAAAAAAACCTGTACATTTCTGGTGTCAGAAGTATTCTGGGAAGTATTCAGTGTAAGCAGAATTATGAATACTGAGAAAAACAGAGTTCTTCCTTTCAGAGAGTCTATTCCTAACATAGTATCTTTGCTAGAATTCAAACCATTTGAACCATTATAATCCACAATCTGAAATATGGAAAAAGTGATTTCCTTTAAAGGATTTTACTTGAAACTTAAATCAACATGACATATACCATGAAGTAAAAAGTCAGCTATTAGTTATTAAGAATTAATTTTCTTTTAGTTTCCATATAGGTTGACCTGGATTAGTTTGTATAAAAATTCAGGTAGACCTAATGATCCATGTCAGATGATCCATTTCACAGGAAAGTCAACCTAAGATCAAATTCTAGTCACTAAAAACCTAAAAAACTGAAAAACAAGAGGTTAGAAAAAGGAAGCTGTTGCCCAGCCAAGAACAAAAATACCAATAATAATGAGCCAATCAACTTGTAATTTATGAAGGGGAAAAAAGCATATTTGTCATTAAATCATCTTTAAAATATAAAAAGTTATGCTGTCTACTATCCCAACACATTTATAGTAAGAATTATAAAAAATAGCTATATTTCTATAGTACTCAGTATGAGGTAGGCATCAATTCTTAGAACCTCAACTACATTAACTCTTTTAATCCTCATTAACAAGCCAAGGAGCTAGTACTATACTCTCTCCATTGTTACAAATGAGGACACTGAAAGCAGAGAGGTTAGATCATTCTAGATGACACAGCTAGTTAAGGAGCAGATCCAAGATTCACCTGAGTCAGTGCTTCTGGTCACTACAGCTTCATGTCTTCTCTCTCCCCTACTGGAGAAAAGGAACAAAATGTGTCAAGGCTCAGAGGCAAAAGAGAACAATGCATGTGAACTTTAGTAAAGCTGGTTTAGAAAGGGGAAAGCAAGATAAAGCTGAAGGAAAACCAAGCAGGGCCAGTTCAAACAGAACAGGTAAGCCACATTAAGGAAACTGGACTGCATCCCAAGAAGAAAAGGATTTTAAGCAAACTGTGCTTTTGTGAATAGGTAGGAGGTGAGGAGAGAACAGGGAGAATAACATTAAAAGGTCTCTGCTATGGTGACATAAAAGGGTAGGAAATCCAAAAATGGGAGAGCGATATAGCTAATTCACTTTGCTGCACAGCAGAAACACAACACTGCAAAGCAACTATACTCCAATAAAAATTAATTAAATAAACAGAAGACCTCTGCAGTAATTTAAGAGATGACTACAGTCAAAATTAGGATGGTGGCAGAGGAAACAAAAGTAGATGGATCTGAAAGATGATAAGGAAACAGTATCAACAGGCAGAGGAACCAGAGATCAAATTGCCAACATCACTGGATCACAGAAAAAGCAAGAGAATTCCAGAAAAACATCTATTTTTCCTTTATTGACTATGTCAAAGCCTTTGACTGTGTGGATCACAACAAACTATGAAAAATTCTTAAAGAGATGGGAATACCAGACCACCTGACCTGCCTCCTGAGAAATCTGTATGCAGATCAAGAAGCAACAGTTAGAACTGAACATGGAACAAAAGACTGCTTCCAAATATGAAAAGAAGTATATCAAGGCTGTATATTGTCACCCTGCTTATTTAACTTATATGCGGAGTACGTCATGTGAAATGCCGGGCTGGATGAAACACAAATTGGAATCAAGATTGCTGTGAACAATATCAATAACCTCAGATATGCAGATGACACCACCATTATGGCAGAAAGCAGAGAGGAACTTAAAGAGCCTCGTGATGAAAGTCAAAGAGGAGAGTGAAAAAGCTGGCAAAAACTCAACATTCAAAAAAGGAAGATCATGGCATCTGGTCCCATCACTTCATGGCAAATAGATGGGGAAACAATGGAAATAGTGACAGACTTTATTTTCTTGGGTTCCAAAATCACTGATGGTGACTGCAGCCATGAAATTAAAAGATGCTTGCTCCTTGGAAGAAAAGCTGTGACTAACCTAGACAGCATATTAAAAAGCAGAAACATTACTTTGCCAACAAAGCTCTGTCTAGTCAAAGCTATGGTTTTTCTGGTAGTCATATTTGGATATGAAAGTTGGACCATAAAGAAAGCTGAGCGCCAAAGAACTGATGTTTTTGAACTGTGGTGTTGGAGAAGACTCTTGAGTCCCTTGGTCTGCAAGGAGATCAAACCAATCCATTTTAAAGGAAGTCAGTCCTAAGTTTTCATTGGAAGGACTGATGCTTTGGCCACCTGACGCAAAGAACTGCATCATTTGAAAAGATCCTGATGCTGGGAAAGACTGAAGGCAGGAGAAGGGGACGACAGAGATGGTTGGATGGCATCACCAATCGATGAACATGAGTTTGAGCAAGCTGTGGGAGCTGGTGATGGACAGAGAGGCCTGGTATGCTACAGTACATGGGGTTGCAAAGGGTCTGACATGACTGAGCAATTGAACTGAACTGATCAACAGAACATGTGGTTAGAAATGAGGAAGTAAAGTAAGAATGAGGGTCAGTTTTTCACTTGGTCAACTGGGTGCCATACACTGAGTCAAAAAGAACAGACAAAAGCTTTTGTAAGTTGAAGCTGAGTGGACTGTGGTCCTGTCTAAATGAAGATGTCCAAAAGGCATTTGGATAAATCTACTGCTTAGAAGGAAGACATGGGCTAGGACAGAGTGTGAAAATAGATAGAAATTAAAATTATGAGAATAGCAAAGAGACGAGAACCCTGAAGAACATTATTTAAGGAGAAAGACCCCACAGTATTAACAGTCTACATTATATGGTGCTTAACACGACTGGTGGTGATGGTGCAGTTGCTATGTCATGTCCAACTCTTGTGACTCCATGGACTGTAGCCTTCCAGTTTCCTCTGTCCATGGGATTTTCCAGGCAAGATTACTGGAGTGAGTCACCATTTCCTTCTCCAGGGGATCTTCCCTATCCAAGGACTGAACCTAGGTCTCCTTCATTGCAGGTGGTCTCCAGCATCGTAGGCAGATTCTTTACCAACTGAGCCACCAGGGAAGCCCATGGCTGAGTGGTTTCTAATTATGTTAACCATACTCTGGTCTTCCCAAAAATACACTAACTTCACTGAAAGCAAGGACACCATTGCAACTCCACAAATTTTAGCATGTTAAAGGCAATTTCTGGGGTACTTAACCACTGAGATATGGGAAAAGACTAAATAAAATACACTTGACTTTAGGAAAGTCCTTTATTTTGGATTCCTTTGATCTTCCATTGTTCCTCCATGCTTTTAATCCCTCCGCACTTGCTGTACTGATCACTGGAACTCAGCAGACAAAGACGTCCTTGGCAACTGATGACATGAGATTTACACAGTGGTTCTGTGATCTATTCTCTCGTCTTCAACAAACAATAAGCAAACTCAGTGGAAATTACTTTAAGAGAAAAATGGAGTAGTTCTTGTTTAAGATAATAGACAAAATTTGTTCTATTTCTTTTACTACAACAGTAGAAATTTTTACATTTTTATATTACACTGTCAAATCACAAAATACTTGTTCTTTTTGGCCCTCAGTCTTTTCTACATTGGCTGATCTTCCTGATCTCTCTTTGCCTTAGTCTTCGATCCATCAGACAAGGTCAAGCTTTCCAGAAATTTTATGAACTAGTTCTATTCTGAGGTCAAAGCTTTCTTCTCTGTGTTCACCAAGCACATTTCTATACTATACACCCGACATTCATCATATACCACTCTGTAAAGTTACTTTTTCACAGTATGTGATTTAAAGAGCTTAAGGTATGGAATTATACACCTAATATATTAAATCAGACAACAAAGAAATTACGCATAGTCTCATATTACCAGTTTTTACACCTGTTAATTGAAAATAATAACACTGCACAATTTTCAAGATAAATGAGATCATATATGTAAAATATCTAGCACAGTGTCCACTACCCACTTCTTCTACCCAAGAAGTCCACAAACAGATATTTCAGTTGGAATGCTTAAAAGAAATATAGAAATAAGAGCTTCTGAGAAATGCATATCAGCAAAAATGAAACATGAAATTTGAAATTAACCTTTCCTAAATGGGTAATAAGTTTTCTGAGAGGAGGTATCATTATTATTTGTATCTTTTGTAGCCATCACGATACCTTGCAACTGTCAAGTATCTGATTGACTGAATATATTAGAGATCTAATGCTATCGGTTTTCTGCCTTTTCTAATAAGATAGAGGTTTACAGTTAAGAGTCTAAAAATTAAGTTTTTCATTCAACAAATAGTTATGCCAATTGTAGTGCATACTGGACACTACAAGGGTTGCAATAATATACTGAAATTCACAATTTCATAGAAGTTGAAACCTATAGAAGTTCACAAGAGAGTAAAGGAACTAAGTAATATTCATCAGATCAGATAAGATCAGTCGCTCAGTCGTGTCCGACTCTGCGACCCCATGAATCGCAGCACGCCAGGCCTCCCTGTCCATCACCAACTCCTGGAGTTCACTGAGACTCACTTCCATCAAGTCAGTGATGCCATCCAGCCATCTCATCCTCTGTCTTCCCCTTAAAACTGCCTTAATTCCCTCATTTAAAATATTTTTATAACCATCAATTTAATCCTATTTTTCTCAAAGATGTTTAGGTGAGGGAAAGGGAGTGTGGGGAGGGAGAATGAATCCTCCTGTGGCCTGATATAAGCAATACTTTACATCTTCTATACTCCTGATTAGGATAATCTATTGTGGTTATCATAGCTCATGAAGAAAAACTGATGACTTCCCCAATTAGATCAGGAACAAGACAAGAATATCTGCTCTCACCATTCCTATTCAAAATCATACTGGAAGTCCTAGCCAATGCAATAAAATGTGGAAGGAAAGTAAAATTACAGATATTAAGCAAGAAATAAAAGTGTATTTGTATAACTGTCTTTGGAGAAAATTCCAAGAACAACAAGCAAACCCCTGGAACAAATAAACAATTATAGCAAGGCTGCAGGATGAAGGTTAATATGCAAAAGCCAATACTTTCTTATACACCAGCAATGAAAAGTTGGAACTAGAAATTAAAAACACAATTTAACATTTACAACAGCAGGTCCAAAAATGAATTACCTAGTTATGACTAACAAAACATGTACAGGGTCTATACAAGGAAAACGATAAAACTGAAAAAGGAAATCAAAAAAGATCTGAGAGATATTCCATGTATATAGCAAAGAAGGCCTAAAATTGTCAAGATGTCAATTCTTCTCAATTTGATCTATAGATTCAACATAGTCCCAATCGAAATTCCAACCAGTTTTTTTTGTGGACATTGACAAACTCAAGTTGATATGGTAATAATGGAGACAGTTTCTTACAAAAGTAAACATACTTTTTTCATATGATAAAGCAATTGCACTCCATGGCATTCACCAAAATGAATTGAAAACTTGTGTCCCCATAAAAATCTGCACATGAACGTTTATAGCAGCTTTATTCATAATTGCCAAAACTTGGAAGCAACCATGTGTTTCAGTATGTGAATGGATAGATTAACTGTGGTATACCCAGATAATGCAGCGTTATTCAGCACTAAGAAGAAATGAGCTATCAAACCATGGAAAGGCATAGAGAAGAAGCTTAAATGCTTACCACTAAGTGAAAGAAGCAAAACTGAAAAGACTACAAACTACATTATACAACTATGATATTCTGAAAAGAGGAAACTATATAGACAAAAAAATATCTGTGCTTGCTGGGGGCTCAAAGGAAGGAAGGCAGGGATGAATGGATGGACCACAAGTGAGAGAGGACAGAAGGGGGCAGGGCACAACCATTAAAAGAATGACACAGCCGTACAGGGATATGACAAGTATTGGTTAGAACCAACTAGCCCCAAGACGGAGGAAGATTCTACTTCCAGTCTACCTGTCGCCTCACTATACAGCCTTGCTATACACCCACAGGCACCATGACGGTTCAGACACTGACCATAAAAGGTCAAAACGTAGGTAGTGGCTGATTCCCAGAAATCCCCAACCCTTATCCAAGATAGTTAGAATATTCTTCCCACTTTTTCCCACAGAAATAAACTGCCCACAGTGAGGGGCCACTCTTGCTTTCCGAGACATTCACATTGTGCCTATGGAATATGTATCTAAATAAACTTGTGTTCACTTTACTATGGCTTGAATTCTTTCCTGCACAAAGCCAAGGACTCTCACTAGGCTGCCCATTCCAGGGACTTGCCCAAGACTTGTGACATGACCATCCTCTTGTGCCCCTTTCTCCTATAACACAGCGTATGTTTAGAGCAGTAAAATTATTCCACGTGATACTGTAATGGTTGATACATGTTATATATTTGTCAGACCCATAAAATATACAACACAAAGAGTGAACTTTAAGGTAAAACTGTGGATTTAGTTAATAATAATGTAACACTACCGGTTCAATTGCAGCAAACATACCACTACAGCAAGATGTTAGTCACAGGGAGATGGGGGGTGGGGAGAATGAGGTTGAGGTGGTAAAGGGGCATATGGGAACTCTCTTTACTTTCCACTTAATCTTTCTGTAAACCTAAAACAGCTCTAAAAAATAAATTATCTTTGAGAAACTACTGTTTGTAACCATTTCATCACATCCTTCTCACAGAAGTTGTAGAGATGAGGACCTGGGGAAGAGTCTTTCTGTGCCTTGATATGAGCAGTTTACTTTACATTTTCTATGTTAGTCACTAGAAAATCTATTGAGATACTCAACTGATAACAAAATACACCAGAGAAAGATTAGCTAAACAAATAGAAGGCTGCATAATTCAACAGCAGTGAAAACAGCGGACTAGCCTAAAAATGAAGTATGAAAGGGCCTTCAAGAAATTACTTCCAATCTATTGTTGGTAAATACAAAATATCCTCCAAATGGCCAGTGAAGAGAACCAAAGAAAGGAGAAAGGGCTTCAGTGGTAAAATTGCAGCTAACCTCAATAAACAGCCTGAAACTCTTCTAGCTAAGGAAAGCAGTATCTCTGAATAGGAAAAAAATGAAATAGTGAAACTAAGTTGACTATAACATGGAAAGACTCTGTGGAGGGCACAGAGTAGCTATTTAAGAAATACCCTATATCACATAAGGTGTATGTCCTTAATATACAGTATAAAATGCAAAAAAAAAAAAAAGTATAAGATGCAGCCACTTGATAGCAATACAAATATAATTTCAGGAAGACATAAGAAAACCATTCCTCTAATTCCATTAGGAATATATCTAAAAACTTATTAAGTTTAAGAATGCAACATTATTAGCTGCTATAGGTCTTTAAAAAAAAAAAAAACCTGCACTTAAGTATCATCTGAATAAAATTCATAAATGGTTTCATAAATTCAAAGAAAGTAATATCTATAATATCTGGCACCTAAATGGCAAAATATTTGTATTTTTTTAAAAAATCAAAGAAGCATTACCCAGGAAAGTTATGTCATATTATTTTCTTAAAAATAACACATTAAGAAGGTCTCCATAAAAACATATTTTACAAATGAGTGGGATGTGTTTGTTTCTCTACTGAAACAAGAACTAACTTGAGAGAAGAGCATATTAACAAGTTCTGAAGAGAGCTAATTAGCGTGTTAGAAACAAAGATTTTTGGCACATGGGACCTAGAGTAAAAATGTCTGTCCTCCAGTCATGAGTCACCAACGAGGCTGCCTATTTACTGTGAAGCAATCTTTCAGTAAAAGGAGCAGCAAGGAAGAATACAGCATATGAATAATGATTTGGATACCTTCCCAGGAAGAACTCATAGTAAAACTAAGTCTGAGAAAGTTAGATAGCATGCACTATACATTCTTCCTCTTCAGTTAACAGCAGAGAGACTGAAACTTTGTCTGGAGTTCTATTCAAACTTTTCTACTTTTTATGTATTTTAGTAATACTGAATAAAATTTCCAAGTATTAGCTTGGTTTTACATTTTGTGAAAAGCACCATTATAAATTATTTTGTGATGACATTTGTGCAAAGCTCTGGAACCTGTCCCATGCCCATCCCAGCACACACACACAATGACACCAGAAGGCAACACTCTGCTTTACCTTCTGCTGAAAAGTCTGCTACCTCCAACGCTTGAGGTCCATACACGAAGCCCTCCTGGAATCTATGAACACAGCAGAGGCAAAAGGCAGAGAAGTTTATGTAGATTTAAAGTCACACTGCCCAAAACACAAAATGCCAAATGCCTATCACAAGTTTATATGTCTGCCAAGGAAACCAGATTTGGGATTTGACAATGAATAAATCAATAATATATTGATATCATTCAGAGTTTAGTATACATTACATGACTAATTATGTGGGAAAAAAAAACAAAAGTTAACTAATTATAATTCTAAAAGATGAAATTGTAATTCAAAAGTTAACTAATTATAATTCTCACCAATACAGGTGATTTACACTATCAAAAATCCTAACAACAAATTTTTAAAATCACGTGAGAGAGCCAATATAAGGAATATATAAGAAATTAAGTAGAAAAATATACTTCACATAATGAACTATGCTAGACTCGACAGCTCAAGGTACATTCTTAGAACCAGAGACTGTTCGGAATATAGAAGAAAAATAATTAAAAACAGATCTGCAGAGAGGGAAGGGGAAAAGTAGACTGTAAAGATACTCTAATGCCAAGATTTAATTTAAGTCTGACAGCAATGTTGAAATGAGCCAGATACTACATATGCTAGGCAGTATGGGGGAAATCTACCTTGTTCGAATAGTATAAAATAAATATAAGCACGAAACATGAAACTCTTTTCAGAAAACATTCATGTAAAAGATTAAGAACTTAATCGGTAAAATACATAGATCTCAGATTTCGTCTCATTCTTTACTGATACTGGGCTTACAAAATGCAGCTGGTATATGAGAAAAGGAGTCAGATAAATTTTACTAGCTATTAAATTTAAAAGAGGGAGGGATGTTATCTTTATGTAATATAGAAAAATTATTTAAAATATTATCAAATAATTAGGAAAAAAAGAAAAGTATTCTTTTAAAACATGATAATATGTAAAGAAAGAAACACTGCCTTAAGGTCGGGTGGCTTGAATTCAAGTTCCAGCTAAATCACTTAACTGCTTTGTGACATCAGACAGGTCACTTAATCTCTCAATATAACGAGAGTTGTTCAATGAGGACTTTACCTCTCCAACCTGTACTGACTTTACTCTCTCAGACTGCTACTGAGAATGAAATGAAATGTGGTATTACAATCACAGAATGTTACATTTTGCAAAAATTTTATATCGTGCATTTGACATAAATTAACAACAAAAGTTGCTAACTAAGAAACAGAGGGACTATCTGGAAAAAGAAAGGGCAACCCACTCCAGTGTTCTTGCCTGGGAAATCCCACGGACAGAGGAACCTGGCAGGCTACGGTGCATGGGGTCGGGAAAGAGTCAGACACGACTTAGCAACTAAACAGCAACAGAGGAAACATAAAGTGCCAAGCCAAGAAATCTGGGGAGCTGTGTGGGCAAGGAAACCCAAAGATGCAAAGCAAAAGGGCTGAGCTGGTCAAAAGAGCCTAAAGTAGTTGACAAGGCTAAATGCCTGCCAGAAGGTCACAGTTCCCAAAAGATGCTTATATCATGTTACTAATTCAGCAATTTGCCCAGCACTATCTGCCTCAGATGTACCTTCTCTTAACTCCCAAAACAACCTTAATAGACTACACCCTCCTCTAAGTCAGTGCTTGTGACATTTTAAACTAAAGACCCAAGACACAGTAACTTCTTATATATCGCATATATTTTTTAAAAGTCAAAGAGATACGATCTCACCTAATAAAACAATTATGCAGAAAAGGCTTATACAGGATGTATGATGAGCTAGTCACTGTCCTAAAGATCTACAAGTACTAACTCATTTGGTCTTCACAACTTTGAGATAAGTTCTGTTATTATCCTCACTTAACAGATGAAGAAATTGAGACACAGGGAGCTTAAGAAACTTGCCTAAATGTACACAGCCTGAAGTGGCAGACGTGCAATTCAAACCCAGACTGCCTACTTCTAGACTACACTTTTAGTCGCTATATCATCCAGTCTTCTATGAAATTAAAATCACACAAACCAAGCACTTAGCTATATATAAAAAACAATTACAAAATGTTCTTAAGTATTCAATCACGTTGCATTTGCAACATTTCCTTGGAAAATTAAAATTCAAATGATGGTTGTACAAAACATGTTTAAAAAATGAGAAATGCTTACAACATAAAACCAAAAAAAAAAATTCAAAAAAAATTTAAAGGCCTGAAAAAGACTGAAGAACATATATCCAAATAACATTCAAACAATATTTTTATTAGAGTAGCAAAATTGAGTGATTCCATTTCCATTTATTAAGACTTACTGCCATGTGATTACACTAAACTCACACTTTCATATTTTTAAACCTTCAAAAAAAATTCAATAAAATGGATACTAACCCATACCCATTAGGACAGCTATTAATACTATAAAAAAAAAAAAATTCAAGGACTAAAACAAGTGTTGGCAAGGATGTGAAGAAACTGGAACCCCTGTGTATGGTTGGTAAGAATGTAAAATGGTGCAGTTGCTATAGAAAACAGTATGGCAATGCTTCAAAAAATTAAAAATAGAATAATTATTCAGAAATGCCATTTTTGGGTATATAGCAAAAAGTTTTAAAAGTGAGGATTCTCAAAGAAATATCTGTACACTCATGTTCATAACAGAATTCACAATAGCCAAAAGGTGGAAGCCATTCAACTCTTCACTGACAGATAAATGGATAAACAAGATATATACACATACACATACATACACGAACACACACGCACGCACACACATACACACTCAGTGGAGCTTTTCTTGAAAAAGAAAAGCCTGCACATTACTACAACATAGAATAATCTTGAGGACATTATGCTAGATAAAATAAGGAAGTCCCCAAAGAACAAATAGTGCATGATCCATCTTATAGAGGTACCTGCTGCTGCTGCTGCTGCTGCTGCTAAGTCGCTTCAGTAGTGTCCGACTCTGTGCGACCCCATAGAGGGCAGCCCACCAGGATTCCCCGTCCCTGGGATTCTCCAGGCAAGAATACTGGAGTGGGTTGCCATTTCCTTCTCCAATGCATGAAAGTGAAAAGTGAAAGTAAAGTCACTCAGTCGTGTCCGACTCTTCACGACCCCATGGACTGCAGCCTACCAGGCTCCTCTGTCCATGGGATTTTCCAGGCAAGAGTACTGGAGTGGGGTGCCATTGCCTTCTCCGATAGAGGCACCTGGGGTAGTCCAATTCATACAAATATAAAGTAGGGGCTTCCCAGGTAGCTCAGCAGTAAAGAATCCACCTGCCAATGCAGGTAAGTGGGAGAGTGTTTGCTATGGGTTGGGTAAAGGGGAAAATTGGGGAGTTATTCTTTGGTATAGGGTTTCAGTTTTACAAGATGAAAAGAATTCTGTGGATAGATGGAAGTGATGGTGGCACAAATAATGCATTCAACATCACTGTATACTTAAAAAGATTAAAATGGTAAATTTTATTTTATATACACGTATGTCATCACAATTCTTTAAAACAGTAATAGGTGCTAATTGTATAACATCCAAAAAGATATGTATAAAAAAATTATGTGTTATTTCATCTTCCAGAAAAACTAATGTAAATCCCTTTTTAATGTATGATTGCTATATGGTTAAAAAAAGTATACTATATATATATATATATATATATATATATATATTTAAAGTGATTTCTATCAAGGCCGTGCTTACCAATGTTAATCTCCTTAGTACTCGTTGGTGGCTTATTGGTAAAGAATCTGCCTACCAATTCAAGAGATGCGGGTTCGATCCCTGGTCTGGGAAGATCCCCTGAAGAAGGAAATGGCAACCCACTCCAGTATTCTTGCCTGGAAAATCCCAGGGACAGAGAAGCCTGGCAGGCTACTGTCCATGGGGTCTCAAAAGAGTCAGACAGAATTTAGTGACTAAGCAACAACTTAATTTTACTAATGTTTAATTGGAAAAAGAAACTTTTTAACTAAAAGGTTAAAATAATTAAAGCATAATTTTTTGCTCCAAGAACCTAAGAGTTCTTATAACAAAATAACGGTTTAAATCCTCTAGATTTCCCAGCAGAAGAGCTTAAAGATTACACTCTCATATTTTAAGAATGTCAGTCAAATCTCTTTTGTAAGACATTATACATGTACTACTACTTAGGTATTATATTAAATTGGTCTCCCTACTTCTGTTCTCAATCCTTTTTGTTGCACACGTACCATATACCTGGTACATATACCATATACATGGCTGCCTACCATATACCTATTCTCCCTTCCTGTTCCTTAGTAACAGATCCTGGTTTTATTCTAGGCAGCATGTACCCAAGCAAGGGTCTATACATCCTAGCCTTCCTCACTGCTAGGACTGGTAAGTGAGCTAGAAGTGGAAGTCACTGGATGGGACTTCCAGGAAAGCTACTTAAAGGGGACTGATCACTGATCTTTCTAACATGCAAATCATAACTGTCAAAATCTTTATCTTTCCACATGGGCCCTTTCATAACTTCTTCGGCCTCTACTTATTTCTGAAGCCTTACCTTAGCCTTAAGCTCCAGCCATAAAGAACCACATGTAGGATGGTGACAATCATTAATAATACTGTATTGTATATCTGTAAGTTGCTAAGGGAATAGATCTTAAAAGTTCTCATCATAAGAAAAAAGAATTTCGTACCTATACATTGTTGTTCTTCAGTCACTAAGTCAAGTCTGACTATTTTGTAACCCCATGGACAGCAGCTCGCTAGGCCCCTCTGTCCATGGAACTTTCCAGGCAATAATACAGGAGTGGGTTGCCATTTCCTTCTCCAGGGGATCTTCCCAACTCAGGAATGGAAACTGATTCTCCTGCATTGGTAGGTGGACTTTACCACTGACCCACCAGGGAAGCCCCTGGTGATATGATAAAAAGAAAGAGAAAATATGTATTCTGCACTTAGGATATAGTACACTATCCATGCCATTAGATTAACTTTATTAACTGTGTCATCTAAATTGTCAAAATCCCAAAGGTTCCTAAGTATATTGTATCATTTACTATGAAAGGTATACTAAAACTTTTGCCTACACTGAAAAAAAAAAAAAAGAAACAAACTGAACCACTTGTAGCCTTTGCACAAGCTGCTTGTAATACCCTTCTCCTAAACCTTTATCCATCCCTCAAGCCTCAGCTCCTACAAAAAGCTTTCTTACTGCACCCATCACATACATAGGTACAGACAACACATTTGTGCAACAAATATGAATAGACACTCTTCCTACTTTTACTGCTGACTACTTTTCATGTATGGATGTGAGAGTTGGACTACAAAGAATGCTGAGTGCCGAAGAATTGATGCTTTTGAACTGTGGTGTTGGAGAAGACTCTTGAGAGTCCCTTGGACTGCAAGGAGATCCAACCAGTCCATCCTAAAGGAGATCAGTCCTGGGTGTTCATTGGAAGGATTGATGCTGAAGCTGAAACTCCAATACTTTGGCCACCTGATACAAAGAACTGACTCATTTGAAAAGACCCTGATGCTGGGAAAGATTGAAGGCGGGAGGAGAAGGGGATGACAGAGGATGAGATGGCTGGATGGCATCACCAACTCATTGGACATGAGTTTGAGTAAACTCTGGGAGTTGGTGATGGACAGGGAGGCATGGCATGCTGCAATCCATGGGGTTGCAAAGAGTTGGACGCGACTGAGCAACTGAACTGAACTTTTCTTATATAGGTACTACTGTCCTTTCCAATTATAAGGTAATTTTAGTTTTCTTATCTGCTTTTGTCACTAAAGTGAAAGTCCCTAAGGACAAAGACCATCAGTAATTCTTTGGCTTTCCATAACCCTTAGCACAGAGTCTAGAATGCAAATTCAGTAACTGTTGGGTGAGTCAGTGAAGTTCAGAGAGACGGCCATTCTTAAACACTTCAAAAATTTCATGTTCTCAAACACTTAAAGGCACACTCTTGCCTCCATTTCCAATCACAAAAATTCTGATATCAAAGAATACATTAGAAGACATGATATGAGAAACCTTAGAAGAGATGGCATTTAGATTTTTAAGGAAAAATGAAAATTAAGAAAAGGAGAGATTTAATTTTAGTGCCCACTGGACAGCCCTGTCCTGGAGAAGGGCATGGCAACCCACTCTGGTATTCTTGCCTGGAGAATCCTCATGGACAGAGGAGCCTAGCAGGCTACAGTCCATGGGGTCACAAAGAGTCAGACACAACTGAGCAACTGAGCACAGCACAGCACAGACAGCCCTGTATCAGGTTCCTTATATTTAATTCTTTCAAGCCTCATAAAGTTTCTATGAGATAGTTCTTAACCTCATTTTAAAGGCTAAGAAGTACATAATTTGTTAAATAGCTAGGCTCTGACCTCAGAAATATCTGCTTCTAACAACTGATATTCATTACATATTAGCTCTTAAATTTTTAGATATAAACATAAAATATAGTGGCCAAGAGAGAATTATCGATAAATAACTCACCAATTAACTTAGCCTCCATATGCTTCATCACTATTTACAACAGTTTAGCTGAGTTACAAGGAAGCCAGTTTTTAAGAGATGAGGATGTAAGAGCATGACTGACAGAATCAAAATTCAAACTTTCTGAAATAAGCTTTAAAGCATAAATAAAAACTAACAGCAAAATTCCAGAATAAATCTTTCTCATTACAATCTTCTCTCATTCCCTCCAGTATTAAGTAAGAGAATACACTGCAGGGGACAGTGTCTCTCCTAAATTCTATGTATGTTCAACAATCCCAATCAGTGACCCTGCCTATTTCTCACCACATAATATTTAGAGTAATACCTTAGATGAGTAACTACATCCATTAAAAGGTTAGTAAACATATTGAATAACAGAGTCTAAACAAGAAAATAACTCTAGGGAAAAAATTAATGTAATGCTGTGATCTTAGGATTTGACAATCCATACCCAGATCTTCTCAAACCTCAAGAGAGATGTATTATTATGACAGTGTGTGTATTCAGGCAATTCTTTTTAAGAGGTTCATGAAAGGACATAACATAAAACTAAACAAGAAGTGCCCCCAAAATGGTGACACAAGGCATTTCAGTTAGATAAAGGCTCCTGACAAGGAGGATGGTTTAATGCAAAGATAAATAATCAAAAGAGTATTAAATTTCCTCCTATGGGAATACTTAAAAATTCAGAAAATTTTATCTATATGAAAGTTCATGTTTAATCCTATCTGAAAACAAAAGAGGTTGGCATCAGCAACCCATGCCTTTCTCACCCAGGACCAAAGGCAAATGCCTTAGTTCAGTAGCCCCCAGACATTAAGCCACCAATCATCTTTTCATTACCTGGATACTGAAGATCCTTCACTGGCTCCCAGAACTCAAGTTCAGTTCAGTTCAGTCACTCAGTCGTGTCCGACTCTCTGCGACCCCATGAACAGCAGCATGCCAGGCCTCCCTGTCCATCACCAACTCCCGGAGTCAACCCAAACCCATGTCCATTGAATCAATGATGCGATCCAACCATCTCATCCTCTGTCATCCCCTTCTCCTCCTACCCTCAATCTTTCCCAGCATCAAGGTCTTCTCCAATGAGTCAGCTCTTCGCATCAGGTGGCCAAAGTATTGGAGTTTCAGCCTCAACATCAGTCCTTCCAAAGAACAGCCAGGACTGATCTCCTTTAGGATGGACTGGTTGGATTTCCTTGCAGTCCAAGGGACTCTCAAGAGTCTTCTCCAACAACCACAGTTCAAAAGCATCAATTCTTCAGTGCTCAGCTTTCGAGTCCATGCTAATAGTGCCTCGCTATGCATACTGTTATACAACATAGAAGAGGTTTCCCACTGAATTCTATAGCCCTGTTCCCAACAGCCAGACACACAGCAAAACCTGGTGAAAGTCAGATCCTACTCAGAGACCCAAAATATCCTTAATTCAGGGTCAAAGAACCCCTGCCAACAACTTGCCCAAAAGCCTCTCTCACCGCACTCTGATCCCAATTCCTCAGAATTAAAATTGAAAGATTCCAACAGGAATCTGTGAAATATAAAAGCTAATGCTACAGTTGTACACCAAAACAGAAGCAAGTTCTTAAAGGAAACTCCTATCTTCAACTATTAATAATTTAAGGGAAAAACACAATTAGGAGAAAAGGATATGATATAATAGCTCTTATTTGTCAAAACAGAATTCTTACTTTTACACTCCCTTTCTAAACAAACTTGTAACTACAAGAAGAAAATAAGAACAAAAGATACACTTTTCACTCTGGAATTATGCAGATGGAAAAACTGCTATTTTTCCTTTTATACCACCCCAGCTGCTGCTGCTACTGCTGCTCAGTCACTTCAATCGCGTGCAACTCTGTGTGACTAAGGCTCCCCCGTCCCTGGGATTCTCCAGGCAAGAACACTGCAGTGGGTTGCCATTTCCTTCTCCAATGCATGAAAGTGAAAAGTGAAAGTGAAGTCGCTCAGTCATGTCCAACTCTTAGCAACTCCATGGACTGCAGCCTACCAAGCTCCTCCGTCCATGGGATTCTCCAGGCAAGAGTACTGGAGTGGGGTGCCATTGCCTTCTCCATACCACCTCAATGACCCCACAATTTGGACCCAAATTCTGGCAATCTACTCAGCTACCTTTCTGGCCATTCTGGAGGTGTGAAGACTCCCCACCCCCACACATCCAACTGATCACTGAATCCCACCTCTCCCCTAAATATTTTTTTATCTTCCTCCTAGCTTTGTCCCGTTTTAAAAAATGTTGATTTTATACTGGACTATCATTGAGTTACAGTGTTGTGTCAGTGTCAGGCGTACAGCAAAGTGACTCACTTTTACATATACATATATCTATTCTTTTTCAAATTCTTTTCCCATTTAGGTTATTACAGAATACTGAGCAGAGTTATCCATGATAGTAGGTCCTTGTTGGTTATCTCTTTTAAATATCGTAGTTTGTACATGTCAGTCCCAAACACCTAATTTATCCCTCCCCATTCCCATTTCTCCCCTTGCTAACCTTAAGTTTGTTTTCTAAACCTATGAGTCTATTTGTTCTTTTTTTTTTTTTTTAGATTCGGCATATAAGCGGTATCATGTGGTACTTGCCTTTCTCTGTCTGACCGAGCCCACTGAGTACGGCCATCTCCAGGCCCAACCAATGCTGCAAATGCAGCTTTACCCTCCTTCCACCCTCACTGCCGCCTCTAAGAAGCAGGTCCGCCTCGTGTTTCATTCACCTGGAACTCTCTAATAGCCTCCTGTTTCACTCTCCCCCCTCTCCTGTTCTCTCCACCATCCACATTGCTACAAAACTAATCATGAAATTCCATTCAACAAGGCTACACACCCAACTGTCAGCAGTGGTTATCTCTAGTGAATGCCTACATTTCTGTGTTGTTTGCATTTTATAACAAGCAAGTGCCCTTTTACAATCAGAAAAAAATTTTATTATTTCCATTTGGGGGAACTATTAAAGTCTATTCCATTTGGAATCCAAAATCCCACTTTAACATCACGTTAAAGGCCACATTCTTGAGCCAGGCACAGGCTAACCCTGCTCTGCCTTTCTCTGACATATTTCTAACCTCCATCCCTAGTACATACTGAATACTTTAGCCATCCTGAATTACTTACTGTTATGTTCCTTAATATCCTAATTTTATACACAGAGGAAGCATCCTCCATTTGGAATACAGAAATATAACAATAATCTTGAGTCTGTTCCTAATAATCAAACTGCCTCTCACTAATTTTGTTGTTAAGTCGCTCAGTCATGTCTGACTCTTTGCGACCCCGTGGACCGCAGCACACCAGGCTTCCCTGTCCTTCACCATCTCCTGGAGCTTGCTCAAATTCATGTCCATTGAGTCGGTGATGCCATCCAACCATCTCATCCTCTGTCGTCCCCTTGTCCTCCTGCCTTCTATCTTTCAAAGCACCAGGGTCTTTTCCAGTGAGTTGGCTCTTCCCATCAGGTGGCCAAAGTATCGGACTTTCAGCTTCAGCATCAATCCTTCCAATGAATTTTCAGGGTTGATTTCCTTTAGGATTGACTGGTTTGATCTCCTTGCTGTCCAAGGGACTCTCAAGAGTCTTCTTCAGTGCTAAAATTCAAAGTCATCAATTCTTTGGTGCTCAGCCTTCTGTACTGTCCAACTCTCACATTCATACATGACTACTAGAAAAACCACTGCTTTGACTACACAGACTTTTTTGGTGAAGTAATGGCACAAACAAAATTTTGTACACACCAGGACCCAGGAGAAAGGAGCAGTGACCCCACAAGAGAGTGAGCCAGACTTTCCTATGAGTGTTTGGGAGTCTCTGGCAGAGGCATGAGTCAACAGTGGCCTGCTGTGGGGACAGGGACACTGACTGGCATAAGTCCTTTTGGAGGAGGTTGCCATTATCCCTACCATTTGGCCTCAGGGAGGGAACACAGCACCACCCATCAGCAGAAATTGGATTAAAGATTTAATTCAATTTAAATCTTTAAATTTAAATTACTGAGCATGGCCTTGCCCACAGAGCAAGACCCAGTTTTCCCCACAGCCAGTCCCTCCCATCAGGAAGCGCCCACTAACAGTTATGTCATTAAAGAAAAAACAGGTTTATCTACCTCATCGTGCACCACATAATTTCTAACGGTAGCCTACAGTCCCACAGTTGTACCAACACACTAAATTCTTTCCTTCTAACCAGAAAGAAATTGCTGTTTTTAAAAGGATAAATAAGACGGCACTTTGCATCCATAGTCTAAGAGATGACATGGGAAGAGGCACGATGCAGCGTGCTAAATTTGGGTAGGGGGATTGAAGAGTAGAGAAAAACAGGTCAAGTACCCTGGATAAATCTTCAGCACAACTTCTTGGAGAGTGGAACAGGTATATCTCAAGTGTTATAAATCTTTATCAAGTAAAGGCATAATAAAGTTAAACTGGAAAATAGTACAAGTATTTATATTATTTCCCTCCTTCTTTTAGCATGAAAATTCAAAAGTTGGCCACTTTTTCAAAGCACATAATTGGATTTACCTTCCTTCAGTTTCTTATATTATGTAAACAAGTACAAACAACCATATGGAAATTACAGAGACTGTATGTAACTTAATGAGATCTCTTCTTCTAATTATAAATTACATATAATTCTCTTTCAAACTGCATAAAACAGACACAAAACCCAGATTTTTAAAAATATAAACCAAACACATGAAAGAAAAAAAAAAGAAGACATTCCTTTCATTTGATTGTGTAATTGGGTCAAATGAAACCAGCAAACAGCATTACCCAATACACATTTCTACCTAGAGAAATAAATGAAGAAAAGTTAGGGAAAGAGGGGTGAGGACAAAAAAAGCTTAACAGGTTGCAGTAGCTAAGGAGCAAATCTAAGGATTTTCATACTTTTTGTGTTACACTATATAAGTTTTATTAAAAAGAACAGGTTCTTAGCTATAATAATGGAATTATGGCTATGCAGAAGAATGCGTTTAAGAGATGCATGTTAAAATACTAAAGCGTATAGTGCATGATGACTGCAACTTACTTTCAAGTGGTTCAGAAAAAATATTTAAGTATGTACCAACATATTTACAGACAAAGCAAATACAGCAACCTGTTAACGATTTAATCTGGACTTGAGGATGGCAAACCACAGCCCAAGCCAAATCCAGCTGAGCCTGTTTTTGTAAATAAACCTACTAGAACACTGCCATGCCCACTCATTCACCTGTTGTCTACAGCTGCTTTTTCTCTACAGCTACACAGTCAAATAGCTGTAACAGAGACTATGTGACCTCCAAAGCCTAAAATATTTACTGGCCCTTTACAGAAGTACAGCAAATATCTGACCCTTTATGGAAAAAAAATTGCTAAGTCCTGATGTAGACAGTGGATATACAGGTGATCACAGAATCAAGTCTTCAAGCTTTTCTGTATGTTTGAAATTTTTCAATAAAAAGGTAGAAAAACATACACTTTTATACAAAAATCTTTTGATTTCTCTAGAATACAGATGAATACAGAAACAGATCATTGAAACAGAGAGCTTGGATACAATCATAATACTGATATGATTCTAAAAACACTATTACGCTGTTTGGGGTACAGAACAAACTACTTTTTAGGACAGCAATTTGGTGATATCTACTTTTAAACACTCCTACTCTATACCTATCCTATAGAAATACCCAAGTATGCAAAGATTAGTAGAAGTGCTTACCTGTCAGACAATGATGCAAGCACTTCACCTGTCATGCAATCCCCACAACAATCCTAGGAGCTAAGGACTACTATACTCCCCATTTTACATGTGAGGAAACTAAGACACAGAGTTAATTTGCCCAAGTCACGCAGCTAATAAATGGTATAACAGGGATTATGAATTCAGATAAAACTTCAAAGCTCAATCGGAATCACCATACAATTCTGCCTGTTGGAAAAAAGGACAAAATACTCCAAAGATGAATACACAGAACCAATACACAAATGAAGACATTCAATCTCTCTGGCTATAAAATAATAAAGAGATGGGAATACCAGACCACCTGACCTGCCTCTTGAGAAATCTGTATGCAGGTCAGTAAGCAACAGTTAGAATTGGACATGGAACAACAGACTGGTTCCAAATAGGAAAAGGAGTACGTCAAGGCTGTATATTGTCACCCTGCTTATTTAACTTCTACGCAGAGTACATCATGAGAAACGCTGGGCTGGAAGAAGCACAAGCTGGAATCAAGATTGCCGGGAGAAATATCAATAACCTCAGATATACAGATGACACCACCCTTATGGCAGAAAGTGAAGAGGAACTCAAAAGCCTCTTGATGAAAGTGAAAGAGGAGAGTGAAAAAGTTGGCTTAAAGCTAAACATTCAGAAAACGAAGATCATGGCATCTGGTCCCATTACTTCATGGGAAATAAATGGGGAAACAGTGGAAACAGTGTCAGACTTTATTTTTGGGGGCTCCAAAATCACTGCAGATGGTGAAATTAATCACATGCAGATGCAGCCATGAAATTAAAAGACGCTTACTCCTTGGAAGGAAAGTTATGACCAACCTAGATAGCATATTCAAAAGCAGAGACATTACTTTGCCAACAAAGGTCCGTCTAGTCAAGGCTATGGTTTTTCCTGTGGTCACGTATGGATGTGAGAGTTGGACTGTAAAGAAGGCTGAGTGCCGAAGAATTGATGCTTTTGAACTGTGGTGTTGGAGAAGACTCTTGAAAGTCCCTTGGACTGCAAGGAGATCCAACCAGTCCATTCTGAAGGAGATCAGCCCCGGGATTTCTTTGGAAGGAATGATGCTAAAGCTGAAAGTCCAGTACTTTGGCCACCTCATGCGAAGAGTTGACTCATTGGAAAAGACTCTGATGCTGGGAGGGATTGGGGGCAGGAGGAGAAGGGGATGACAGAGGATGAGATGGCTGGATGGCATCACTGACTCGATGGACGTGAGTCTGAGTGAACTCCGGGAGTTGGTGATGGACAGGGAGGCCTGGCATGCTGTGATTCAGGGGGTCGCAAAGAGTCAGACACGACTGAGCGACTGAACTGAACTGAATAATTAAATAAAAGCAGAATATCATCTGCCTGTCAACTAGATAAACAGAAAAAAGCTAACGTGAGCAAGAGTAAGGAGAAAGAAGCAGCACTGTGTCCTTCTCATAGATGTGTAAGTAAAGTCAGCCTACTTGGAGAAAGGTGTGGCAATATGCTCCTAAATTCAAAATGAGCATATGCTGTAATCCAACAATTCTGCTTCTAAGAATTTATGCTAAAGAGATAGACAAGTGGGCAAATATGCTAAGCATTATTTACTATCATAAAAAAAAACAACTAGAAACAACCTAAATGTTTATCAATAACAGTAAAATACAAACAATGGGATACCATAAAGTCATTCAAAGTGATTATATAAATCTATATTACTAACACAGAAAGATATAACCACACATAGCATTTAGGTTTTAAAAAAGAACAGATTAAAACCACATATATAGGATGATCACACTTCTGTAAATTTTTAAGTGAGTGTGTGTGTCTGTGTACAGACCACAAATGGATGAAAAGATGTCAGGAGGGAAATGAACCAAAATATTAAGCAATCATCTCTAATTTCTTAATATTAAAGTGGTGGGGTTTTGAATATTTCTTACTTTCTCCTTATTTCCTTATTACCTAATTACTTTTCCTAACTGCGTAACTTATATTACTATTTTTAAAAACCATAGTCAATTTTAAATACTTGCTTTTCACATCTCCATAATTACTATTTCCTCATTTAAATCATGCACAACCATTTCTTTATAACATGCACTGTGTATTTAATTAAGGAGTTTGGAACAACTTGTTAAGGACTTCATGACATCCTAGAAATAAAGATACTAAAGAGCCAACAATCATCAAAAACTCATGCTAGAAAATTAATGGTAATTGGATTAACACATATATTATTTATAGTACAAAAGCATTATCTCCTTTATTTCTCACAACTCATAAGGAAACATCACTACCCCCATTTCTACAGAGTTTTCAGACCCTAAACCTTCCTGGTTCTGCCCTAGGTATTAAAAAAAAATTTTTTTAATACACAATTAGAATTTATCTTGCCCAAAATCTCTAGATCTCTGAGTTTATTATTCCTTTCACCTCTACACTATATATTTACCACTCGTTCTACTAAAAATCACTACTCTGGCTCACTCTTCATCCCTCAAAACTCAGCTATCATAGCTTTCCTTGTTCTTGAAAGCTTTCCAAATCACCTGTACACTCCTAGGTCAATTCATTGTCTTTCCTGGTCACCCTCTCAGCATCCTGTGTATACCTGGAAAACAGAATTTATAGCCCTGTACTGTAATCTCTTTCATTCTCTCACTAGATTATAAGAAAAGGATCTATGTCTTTTATCCTTACACTCCTAATTCCTACATAGGGTTATCCAGTAAGTGTCAAATAAATGAATGAATGATATTGCCAGTTATCTTTTTTCACCATATATTTTTAATTTAGCCAAATATATTATAAATCCTTAAAGGCTGGAAACTTTGTCACATATCCTTTTACTTTAAAAAAAATTTCTTTAAAAAAAGAAAAAACACTATCAGATAAAAAAAGACCTAACACTACAAAACTCTTGGAAGAAAACAAAGAATTAAATCTTCACAATCTAAGATCAAGCAGCAGTTTTCTAGTATAAGCAACAACAAAAAGGACAAATTGGACATTGTCAAAACTAAAGCCTTCTATGCTTCAAAGGGCATCATCAAGAAAGTGAAAAACCAATCCACAAAACGAGAGAAAATATTTGCAAATCATAAATCAGACAAGGGTCTAGTATCCAGAAAACTCTTACAACTCAACAACTACAAAGACTAAAAAGACAACCCAATTTTTTAAAAGGGAAAAGGATTTGAACAGACATTTCTCCAAAGACTATACACAAATGGCCCAAAAAACACATGAAAAGATGCTCAGTATCATTAGTTATTTGGGAAACACAAACAAAACTATAATGTGATATCATTTTATACCCACTAGGATGGTTAAAGGGGCTTCCCAATGGCTCAGCAGATAAAGAATCCACCTGCAACACGGGAAACACAGGAGACATGGGTTCGATCCCTGGGTTGGGAAGATACCCTGGAAAAGGAAATGGCAACCCGCTCCAGTATTCTTGCCTGGAGAATCCCCATGGATAGAGGTGCCTGGTGGGCTACAGTCCACAGGGTTGCAAAGAGTCAGACATGACTAACCACACAGGCAAGGCAGGATGGCTATAAGAAAAAAAAAAAAAAAAACAAATTCTAACAAAGAAATTGGAACCCTCACACATTGCATTTGGAAATGTAAATTGGTGCAGCTGCTTTGCAAAACAGTTGGTATCAAGAGTTCCTCAAAAGGGTTAAATATAGAGCTAACATACAACCTAGCAATTCCACTCACATGTATATAGCCAACAACTTAAAACATGGTCTAACAAAAACTTCCACATAAATGTTCATAGCAGCATTATTCACAATAGCCAAAAAGTGGAACCAACCAAAGTGATGAATGCATAAACAAAATATGGTATGTCCATGCAATAGAATATTCTTCAGCCACTTACAAGAGTGAGGTACTCATACATTCTGCTAAGTGAAACAAGTTAGAAATAAATATAGCATGATTTATTTATATGAAATCATACTATATAGTAGATAGTATACATATAGTATGATTTCATTTGTATGAAATGTCCAGATTAGATAAATCCTTAGAGATAGAAAGTAGATTAGTGCTTTCCAGGAGCATGGCAACCCACTCCAGTACCCTTGCCTGGAAAATCCCATGGATGGAGAAGCCTGGTAGGCTACAGTCCATGGGGTCGCAAAGAGTCGGACACGACTGAGCGACTTCACTTCACTTCCAGGAGCAAGAAGAATGGGGAAATAGAGACTACTGCTAATGAGTAAAGGGCTTCTTTTGGGGATGATAAAATGTTCTAAAATTAGATACTGGTAACGACAACACAACTCTATGAATATACTAAAACCAGTGAACTGTCAAAAAATAAAAACCTCTGCACTACAATGGATCTAAATAAATATTTCAATGATGAAAAATACAGTAACTTATCAATCAATACCTTAGAAATTTACAGAAAAGTACATCCTGACAACTGACAATAATTAATTTGCCTTTATCAGTCTCTTCATTAATCATCATGGATGTCCCATAGGCAAACAGTTCTCATTACCTTTATATTAGACATCTTGTTACAGATAAGAGTGTTTAGGTAGGAATTAGACAAGGATACTAATATATTAGAAACTGAAACATACTATGGAATCTTAAGGGAAGTATTTTAAAATTTCTGTTCTTTTAAAGCAAGTAATTTGATCAAGATATAAGATTCCATGAAGTTCTAAAAGCTTATGTTATGTTTTTGATTGCTACCTATAAGCACATCTAAAAAGAGATACTTAAATTTTTAATTAAATTGTATAGTTCTTAAAACCCCAACTTTATGCAGATCAATATAGGAATACTGGGGAGTACTAGGAAACACCAGTTAACTTTGAAGTTTCCTAATCAGGACCTCCACTTTAAAGTCAAATATTGTTAAGCACAGCTTGATTTATGTATGCTCATCTTTTCATTTTATAGTTTTCCCTTGAGAAAGTTCCCTTTCTCAGAAAAAGTTTTAACTAAGTGTCTATTGATCACAGTGCTACTTGGAATAATAAAAAGTTACAACCTAAGCATCAATCAACAAAGTAAACTGGTTAAACAAATAATGGCACCTGTATACAGTGAAACTTAGTCATTAAAAACATAGAATAAAAAAGAAAAATAAAAAACAGAACAGTGACTTTCTGCAGAAAAGTCAGAAAGCAGACTTTTAACCCATATCCTCAAGAATAACTGCATAACTACATATAATTGATACTTAATTGATCGAAGGCTTGTACATGGAAACAGTTTAACCACAGCTGAAAAAAATGTATTTAATGAATTGAGACCATATCCATTATACAATGTTAAATAGAAAACACAAGATACCAAAAGTCATGTAGAACATGATCACATTCTTGAGAAAATATAAGCATATATTTGCCCACAAAAATATGTATAAAAATATATCCTACACCATTCATAGTGTTCATCTATTTTAATCCTTTTTGGTTATTTTTTCCAGCTTTGAAAATTATATAAATTTAAGGTGTACAATGTGACAGTTTATGTATACATACTGCTGATTATCACAATAAGGTTGTTAATACATCCATTATCTCATAGCTAAAAATATGTGTGTACTTATTTTTTTTTAATTTTTCTTAAACATGTTTTACTTATAAGAAGAAATTTTTAATTAAAAAACTTAAGACTCTCCTCTTTAATCTATTTTCTTTAGTTTGAAGGCTTAAAGTAAAATAGCCCATCACGGAATGCATTTTTTCTTTCTAATAAAGTTTCTTACAACAACTAATTGTAGGTGGAGAAAAAAATTCTATCTTCCTACTGAACCTAATAAGGTCAATCCTCATTTTCAAAACCACCAGGTGATTGTAATTTTTACTCAATACCTACCCTTTTTATTGCTAATTTAAGCTGCAGGGAAATTTATCACGGAAACCCCCTTATATTTTTGGAGAAAAAAATAAACCACTTTGCTAAGGACTTTTATACATTATGATTTAATTACTCCTCATAGAGACCATATGAGAGTAATTTATCATCATATACATTTTACAGGTAAAGAAACTGAGGTTCAGATATATTATTTAACCAAAATACCATAGCTAGAGAGTATTAGCCCAAATTTGAAATATGGGTTTCCAATTTCAAGTTTTCCTTATACTATAGTTGTGCTTTTCATTTATATGTATCTTTATTGAGAATCTGAAGTAAAAATCCCTCAGTGAGAAAGGAAAATTCACATAGTTCTTTAAGAAGGAACAGACTTTTTAAAAAAATCATTTGAGCCCCAAAGGACTTTATTTAAGGGCCTTTGTGACTGGAAAATATCCTTCTGATAAAGGCAGTGAATTTGCAACCTCAATAAACTAGTCTGAAAAGCTTAGTCAGCTGGCATGGAGCAAGGGTCACACGTAAAATTTAACATGTCTAACTTCTATTCTTTGGTGCTAAAAGCACCAAATTTCTGTTACATTTTCCTATCATTTGTACAAAAAGATAAGGACTCCCATGATGCAATATAACTTTATTTAAAAACACATCTTTATCCACCTTAATTTTAAACTTTTATATTTATATGAACTTGAAGATCTACAAAATTTGGTTAATTATGGAAAGTCTTTACACAGTGTGAGAGACAATGATGATTCATTAACCATATTTATCACTAAGCCCTTTGGTGATTACTAAGCTTTGTAGAAAACAAGACAACAGGCCCCAAATGGAGTCATTTTTGCTAAGTCCCATGGTAATAAACTGAGACTTACAGTTTTGGTCTCCTTCAGAAATGGAATGCTAAACCAATCAAGAATCACTCGATCAGCACTAGTTAGATAATCTGCCTTAAAGATCTCTGCCATCTCCTAAAGGAATGTGACCTTGCCATAACCATTCCACTTTCCATAACCAATCCGCTTTTGGTCTACTATAACTTCCTTGTTCCTGGTCCCTTCCACTTAGAGCTCTTTCATTTTGTATAGCCCCTTGGCACACCTTTCTGTTAAGACTGAATGCTGCTCAATTCTTGAATCACTGAATAAATCCAGTAAGATCTTTAAAATATATTCAGTTGAATTTTGCTTTTAAACACTTTGGTGGCAATGATGGGATCCAAAGGAGATTTTTACCGACTCTGGGGATGAGAAACAAAGGCATTGGTACTTGTGAATCCTTTGAGTCCAAGCTGAGGGGGTCAGTTTGAGCTTCCAAACAGTTCCACTTGGAATGTGACTTTCCAGCTCTTGGTTAGTGCACAGTGCCCATTTGTTGGGATTTACTAGTTCACTTCAAAATTCTACATTAGCAACTACCAATGGTTCCACTTAGGAACACATAAGGCCTTCCCTTGACAAGTCCACAATGCCATCTCTTTGGTTACTGCTGGTGTCCACAGTTCCATTTCCTTGGCTACTGTTAGTTTCTGTTACTATGCACATGAGGTCAAGGAATAACATATACACTGTGACTGGGAACCTCAGAAGCCAAAGTGACAACATTGATGAGTACAAGACAGATACTTAAAAGCTGTCACAGTACTCACCACCAAACTCTAAGAGACTCATGCTGGAATAAGTTGGTCATGGAAGAGCTTAGATTAACACCAGCTCACCCACCAATCTCAAGAAAATTACTGTGCAACAAGATACACTTTAAAACATCAATCACACACCCCCAACCCAGCAGCACATTCCTGTCAGGTATTAATTTGGCTCCTACAGACCTAAAGCATAGCTAAATGGAATCCTCAAGGTTCAAAGGACTGAGGACACCACCTTCTGACACAATTGCTTATTTTAATTCTACGAACTGTGGTCCTGGAAGCTGTTGATATCTAGGAAAATGGCAAAATCTTACAAAGACAACCTAGAATTACAATGGCCATTGAGGAGGATATTCCAACTAAACAAGATCATCCATTTAAAAGGTGCACCTGGAAGCAAGAACTTGCAAAGCAAGCAAACAGAACAGGATGCGTGCAGAAGCCTCAAAAAAGCTTCAAGATTCTAAATAGCTTCATTAAAAGATTCTCTGTAAAATGCTAATGAAAAATTAGAGACACAAGAGGCACCTAAAACAAAAGACTACAAGACTGACTGTCACAAAGAGTGGGACACGACTCAGCAACTGAACCACCACCCCAAGACTGACATGACTCCTACTACCCCACTCTACCCTACTTTACTTGAGCACTCATTCAACTAATTCATCCTCTGTCTGAATCATCTTTCCACTATGAAGAGACTACAAGACCATAAACAAAAATCTCCCAATAAATGGCCTTACAAACACCCCCATATTTACCCTCAAGGAGGGCCCCCAGCTAGGCCTCTCTCAGGGTTGACAAGACTCTGAGGGATTTTCTGGTTATTTCCCTTAAACAGCCAGTGGGAAACTAAAATTAATGAAAAACCTTGCCAAATCCAGGTAGACATCAAAGATGCACTCTTTACTTTAACATCCACTCTGAAGCCTACAGATGTGATCCTGGGGAAATTGTCAGAAGCTGGCAAAGGATGAGAATTCTTGCCAGAATCACCTCTCCTGAACATGTTTCTAGTGCCCAGTTGAGAAAGGTAAAATTTAATGTCATCCTTTCCTTTCCAAATCCAGACCCATTGGTTATTAATCTTTCCTCTCCTAGAGACAGTTATTGCCTTCTTGTATGTCTTTCTGGGTCCTGAGGATTGTATAAGTCTTTCGTTCGTTCTTCTGGCTACCTTTGGGAGTGACTCAGGGTCTTGAGAAGATAGTGTATTTTGCACCATCTTTGGAGATGCCTCGAGTCTAAGGGGTTATCCAACACTGCCAGGAATATTTACTGTTTGTCTCGACTGAAACCAGGTAAGACATTTGAAAGGACTTTTTTTTTAAGTAGCTCTCTGGTCAGAAGTTGGCCCAACTGTAAGCTGATACTCAAAGCCTGACAGAAACTTTACTTTAGGCCTTCTCCCCTAAGCTGATATGAAACGCAACTATGGACCCAGAGAGGTAGGAAATATTCCAAAGACAAACAGGCTTAGATCTAGAACACAGGAATCTTCTGATTGCTATCTCAGTTGAAGATCTTCTCTCTGACAAAAGGAAGCAAATTGAAAAGCCACACGGATGGATAGATCAGGTCTTTGAAGTCATTTTGGTTGCAATTTAACTCTTCAAGCATCTGCCCGCAATGCGGGAGACCGGGGTTTGATCCCTGGGTCGGGAAGATCCCCTGGAGAAGGAAATGGAAACCCACTCCAGTACTTTTGCCTAGAAAATTCCACGGTTGGAGAAGCCTGGTGGGCTACAGTCCATGGGGTTGCAAAGAGTCGGACATGACTGAGCAACTTCTCTTTCTCTCTTTAACTCTTCAAGGAATTAAAAAGTAACTGTCCTCATCTTATAAATTGAGTCTTTATAAGAACAGAAAATGCAGCTCAAGAAGAAATTCAAAGTCTATCTTTTTTCAAATCTCCAAACCTCCCCTATTCATCTAAAAAGACTTTTGCTGTTCAATCACTCAATAGTGTCTGACTCTTTGCAACCCCATGGACTGCAACATGTCAGGCTTCCCTGTCCTTCACTATCTCCTGAAGTTTGCTCAAACTCATGTCTATTGACTCAGTGATGCCATCCAACCATCTCATTCTCTGTCATCCCTTCTCCTCCTGCCTTCAATCTTTCCCAATATCAGAGGTTTTTCAAATGAGTCGGCTCTTCGCATAAGGTGGCCAAAGTATTAAGAGCTTCAACTTCAACATCTGTCTTTCCAATGAATATTCAGGTTGATTTCCTTTAGGATTGACTGGTTTGATCTTGCTGTCCAAGAGATTCTCAAGAGTCTTCCCCAACACCACAGTTCAAAAGCATTAATTCTTCAGTGCTCAGCCTTCTTTATGGTCCAACTCTCATATCCATACACAACTACTGGAAAAACCATTGCTTTGACTAGACAGACCTTTATCAGCAAAGTGATGTCTCTGCTTTTTAACATGCTGTCTAGGTTTGTCATTGCTTTTTTTCCAAGGAGCAAGCATCTTTTAATTGCAAGGCTTCAGGCACAATCCGCGGTGATTTTGGAGCCCAAGAAAATAAAATCTGTCACTGTTTCCATTCTTTCCCCATCCATTTGCCATAAAGTGAAGGGACCAGATGCCATCTTAGTTTTTTGAATGTTGAGCTTTAAGCCAGCTTTTTCACTCTCTTCTTTCACCTTCATCAGGAAGCTTGTAGTTTATTATTAAAATTCCCCTTAGGAACCAAAAGTCCATTTAGGAGGAACTTTCATTCTTTCTCTGCGCTTTTGAGATACAGATGTTCTACCTGGTTTTCTCTAGAAACTGAAGGTCCTGTCTTTGAAACGAAACTTCAAAGAGGTAGTTCTTACCAAAAGTAAAGAAAAAAAGAGGAATGAAAGGCTATCTGAAAACCAGGCGAATGAAAAACTGTGTCCATGTTAGTAAAAAGTGTAAGCTTCTGAGTAGGTACCCTGAATTCATTCCATCTACCAGAAACAAAACATGGACCCAACCGTTCTTTTACTAATTTCTATTTTTGCATTATCATACCTATCTCACAGCTAAAATGCTGGAACAGAAACTGTAAGGTCTGTTTGCAGTCTAAATGTTTATGAATGTCTATGTGTGGGGTATTTTCTTATCTTCAGATGATATTGCTAAAATTTATCTGTGAAAAGATTTAGCTGGCTTAAAAACAAACAAGTGCTATATAAAACAAGTATACTGTCAGAAATACAAAAACTCATTTTTTTTTCACAAGTTCATGTGATCCAGGATAAATCTTTAGTAAATAAAAGCCAGTCCAGGGCTTCCCTGGCTCAGTAGTAAAGAACCCACCTGCCAATGCAGGAGACACGGGTTGGCTCCCTGATCCAGGAAGACCCTACATGCCTGGGAGCTACTAAGCCCCTGCGCGGCAATAATGAGCCTGTGCTCCAGAGGCCGGGAGCCCACGCACCCTAGAGCCTGTGTTCCACAACAAGAGAAGTCACCGCAATGAAAAGCCCGTATAACTAGAGAGTAGCTTCCTCTCTCCACAACTAGAGAAAAGCCTGAGCAGCAGCAAAGACCCTGCACAGCCAAAAATAAATAAATAAATAAATTTTTTAAAGCCAGTGTGTTTGTTGGTTTAATTCATATAGGCAAGATCTTAGAGTTATCAACATGAAATATAAAATCTACTCTACCAAGATTTAACAAAAGTCAAGTTCATGCTATCTCTGTTACAGAATCAACAAGAATCTATCAACTTAAGATAATGGTTAGCTATTAATGTCTTACGCAAGTCTCATGAGTAATCTAAACATAATTGTTAAGAACAAGAGACATAAAACAGATCTAAGATAAGCTTTATAAGTAAACTTTCCAACAATAATTGTGCTTTATGGTATGTGTACTTAAAAATACTTTTTTTTTATGGTATGTGTACTTAAAAATACTTTTCAAAATTTTTTTGGTTACTTGAAACCTTAAAGTTATATTGAGATAAGTTAAATGATGGCTATTTATTGACTATCTAGATCATTCCCAAAGAAAATAAAATACTAAAACATTAATTGCTGAACACATCCTTTCACAAAGGAACTAAAAATATTTGGGTCTTCTATTAAACATATTTTGTGCCACACTGATATGAGAAATATGCTTAAGAAATTATGAAATGTATTCACAAATTTGCCAGTAAAAGTTCACAACTATTTACTTAATTTTAACTAGAAATCAGATTTTTAAGAATTAAAAAACCTTAATTTTTAAGAATTAAAAATATAAATAATTCAAAATGACTAGAAATAAGAGAAATATCTCTGTATGCAAGGCAAGTAGGATGTGTGTTTTCAAAAAGAAAACACGTGAGTAATGGAGATGTATTTTTGTTAAGAGGGAAGAAGGTAATGTCCTAAAGTAAAGATGGCTATTTCAGTACGGGAAAGAGGAAAATAAGGGACAAACTATGGACAGAGAAGTTGAAGAGAGAGAGAGGGAAGTGAGGAGGGAGACAGGGAGGGAGACCAGGAATCTTGTGTGATCAAACTGGCTAAAAACTGAACTGTAATTCTAAGAGTTTTGAAAATAAGTTTTAATACCAATACTCTACTTACATAAAACGAAAACTTAATCTTCTTTCATTTGCTAAAAAGGCAAAGTTTTATTGTACTAAGGGTCACTCTTGATAAACTACTATGAAGGTTTTTCCTTTCTAAGTAATCTGTCTAGAAAGTAACAATTTTGTGTTTTATCAAGATAATTTCCTCTGTCTCATACTATCTTTATCACATGTCTTTGATTAATTAGCAAACCTAATTCTTCTTGATATTAAAGTTTTGCTCAGAACTATGCGGTCTTCTATATTTGCCTTTGAAAATCCTTAATTGTCACTTGCGTTAAATGGATAATTTTCATAATGATCTGAATCATTTTTAGTCAAGTGTTTAAAACCTTTGATATTTCGACAAATTCCCTGAAACTGAATTCTAAATGAAGCATTTTTGACCTCCAACTAACTTTGAGATTTTCAGAGGGTCCTTGGAACATCTCAACGTATTTGTTCTCTTTCCCTATTAAAAAAAGAGATAAATGTATTAAGAGCCTTAAAACAACTTACGCCTTTTGACTCTATTTAAAAAAAAAAAAAAGAATCAGATACATGGACTAAGATTTATATATGGAAACATCTATTACTATTATTTATATTATCAAAATACTGGAAAGAACTTAAATGTTCAATAATTAGAAAGCGCTAACTAAAGCATTAAATAGCCACATGACAGACTAACACAGATATCCACCCAAAATCAAGTCTTTGAAGGAAACTGGATAATATGTATAAACATTAATCATACCTTAAGCCAGAGGATCCCAACTTCATTCATAGTGCTCTAGGTATTTTAGTAATTTGTTCATGGCACCGCCAGGTCCAAAGAGATACCTACCTAACAATTTCAGTATGAAGGTTTCTCCAAAAATTAAAAACAGGGTTTCCCTGGTGGCTCAGTGGTCAAGAACCTGCCTGCCAATACAGGAGACAAGGGTTCAATCCCTGATCCAGGAAGATGCCCTACATGCCCTGGAGCAACTAAGCCCATGGGCCACAGCTATTAAGCCTGTGCTCCAGAGCCTGGCACCCACAACTACTGAAGCCCACACGGCCTGGGGCCCGTGCTCTGCAACAAGAGAAGCCACCACAATGAGCAGCCCGTGCACCACAACTAGAGAGTAACCCCTGCTAGCCAGAACTAGACAACAAAGACCCAGCACAGCCAAAAATGAATAAATTTTTTAAAAATTAAAAACAGAACTACCAGATTATCCAACAATCCCACTTCTAGGTATATCTCCAAAGGAAACAAAATCACTATCTCAAAGAAATATCCTGTACCGCCATGCTCACTGCAGTGTTCTTTACAACAACCAAGTCATGGAAACAACCCAAGTTTCCACTGGCTGACAAATGGATAAAGAAAATATGGTGTAACACATACAACGTAATATTATTCAGCTATAAAAAACAATGAAATAATGCCACTTGAAGCAACATGGATGGACCTAGAAATTATCATACTAAGTGAAGTCAGACAGAGAAAGACAAATATATATACCACTCAAATGTAGAATCTAATTTTTAAAAAATGTAAATGAACTTATTTACTAAACAGAAGAAGACTTATAGATATTGAAAACAAACCTACGGTTACCAAGGGGAAACGTGATAGGGAGGGACAGATAAATCAGGAGCTTGGGATGAACACATACACACTACTATGCATGCATGCATGCTAAGTTGCTTCAGTCATGTCTGACTCTTTGCAACCCCATGGACTGGAGCCCGCCAGGCACTTCTGTCCATGGGATTCTCCAGGCAAGAATACTGGAGTGAGTGGGTTGCCATTTCCCTCTCCAACATACTACTATATACAAGACAAATACCAACAAGGACCTACTGTACAGTACAAGGAACTTCACCCAATATCCTGTGATAATCTATATGAGAAAATAATCTTAAAAATGAATATATGTATAAATGAGGGGCTCTGCTAATGGCCTAGTGGGTAAAGGATCCATCTGCAATGCAGGAGACACAGAAAATGCAGGTTCAATCCCTGGCTAGGGAAGATCCCCAGGAGGAGGACATGGCAACCCACTCCAGTATTCTTGCCTGAAAAATCCCATGGACAGAGGAGCCTGGCGGGCTACAGTCCATGGTATTGCAAAGAGTTGGACACGACTGACTGACTAAGCACATATGTATTACTGAATCACTTGGCTGTATATCTACATTACCTGTACACCTGGTTGGGGAAGATTCCACATGCCATGGGGCAGCTAAGCCCATACTGTAACTACCAAGCCTGTGCTCTAGAGCCTGTGAGCCACAACTACTAACCCATGCATCTAGAGCCTGAGTTCTGCAGCAAGAGAAGCCCATGCACCACAACTCGAGAGCAGTCCCAGTGTGTTGCAACTAGAGAAAAGCTCACACAGCGTCAAAAACCCAGTGCAGCCAAAAATAAACAAATAAATGAAAATATAGTTAATTTACAATGTTTCAGGTGAACAGCAAAGTGATTTATATTTTTTATTTTTTGGATTCCTTTCCATTATAGATTATTATCAGTTTCTCAATATGATTCCCTGTTCTATACAGTAGATATCTGTCAGTTATCTATTTTATATATATAGTAGCCTGTATATATTCGGAGAAGGCAATGGCACCCCACTCCAGTACTCTTGCCTGGAAAATCCCATGAACGGAGGAGCCTGGTAGGCTACAGTCCATGGGGTCGTAAAGAGTCGGACACGACTGAGCGACTTCACTTTCACTTTTCACTTTCATGCACTGGAGAAGGAAATGGCGACCCACTCCAGTGTTCTTGCCTGGAGAATCCCAGGGACGGGGGAGCCTGGTGGGCTGCCATCTATGGGGTTGCACAGAGTCGAACATGACTGAAGCGACAGCAGCAGCAGCGTGTATATATTAATACCAAACTTCTAATGTATCCCCCCTCAACTGTTCTTTAATGAACACATACGGGGTTTCTGTTAACATGTTGACTTTTATAAGAAAATAAAACCTGCTTTGTTTTTAAAAGATACTTGCCTTTTTCCAATAATAAAAGTTATATACACTCTATTTCTTAAATGTTTTATTCTTTAGAATAGATAGTATATACATAGTAAAATAAACATACATAGATATTTTTCAAATAATCTAAGAGTATGTATGTGTATCGCTCTTCATCCTGTTCATGACACCAACTGCCTTGCTGTGTCTCACTGTGCACACTGTTTGCTGAACCCAGGGTAGGCAAGGCTCGAACTAAGAGGCTGGAAGAAGACTCGACGAGCTGTAGGAACCGCAGACAAGTTTTTCTCTTCTGGCAGATGCAGCAACCGTAGCATAACCTAACACGACACAACCTCTCTCCTGGCTGACACAGCAGCCATAGCACTAGACACGCTATATTCTCTCCTCTCGTGGCTGACCCAACAGACACAGCTGTGACACAGCAGTAATGCCGCCGCTTTCTAGGTGGAGCTCATGTATGTATACAGCACAAAGTAGCCTGTGACCAAGCAAGTACCTCAAGACACGCATGCACAGTGCTGTAAAGGATCTCAGCTGTTACACAGTCATTTACAAAACGTGGGGCAAGAGCAAGAGGCAGTGGGGCAAGAGAGCCTGACCATGCCATCATGGCTAATTTGCTCTCTCCCCAGTGTGCTAAGTTGCTTTAGTCGTGTCCAACTCCTTGTGACCCCACTGACTGTAGCTTGCCAGGCTACTCTGTCCATGGGATTCTCCAGGCAAGAATACTGGGGTGGGTTGCCATGCCCTCCAACAGGGAATCTTCCCGACCCAGGGACTGAACCCTCATCTCTCACATCTCTTTTCAAATGTCTTCCTCTCAACCCAAATTTCATTCCAACAATCAACTATTAGTAAATTACTGTGAATATATCCAGTTTCAGTCTTTGTAGCAGAGATTACATGTCATTTACTCTTGTATCCTCATTACCTATGGCATTATACTTGGCTCATAGAAAGGAATCAAACAATAAACAGTAAAGGATGGATAAATGAATGGAAAGCCAGAAAAGTAGAAAACAGGTGAAAAGAGATAATGGACAGATGGCTAAAAGATAGGTAGATGAAGACTGGACAGATGGAAACTTGGATAGAGAACAGATTGGTGGATGAACACATGCAGAGATGAATGTTATTGAGAAATTACTACCACATGACTTCAAAGTGGTCCTCTTGGGAATTATTTGGCTGTTCAGTGGTTAGGACTCCATGCTTTCTCTGTTGAGGACCCAGGTTTAATCCCTGGTCAGGGAACTAAGATTTCACAAGCCATGTGGCGAGGCCAAAAAAAGTGTCAGTCTTTGCTAACTGACCTTTCTACTGGTCCCTTTCGCCTTTCAGAGATCCCTACTGAGCCCTCGCACACGGAGCCTGAGCTCCACAACAGAAACCACCACAACGAGAAGCTCGAGCAGTGCACCTAGAAAGTAGCCGCCACTCACCACAACTAGAGAAAGCCCACGCAGCAATGAAGACCCAGTGCAGCCAAAAAATAAATAAATAAAAATTTTTACAAAAGAATAGCAACCCCAACTGAGGACCAAATTGGTAATGTAGAAGATTAAATAAAATAAATCTTCTCAAATGTCTTATAGAGAGAAGGAGTTGAAAATTTTGAGAATGAATTTAAGAGACAGGGAAGATAGAGCATAAAAGGTCAATATTTCTTAATAAACATATCTGAAGAACAGAACAAAAGTGGAAACAGAAGGAGAAGAACTAAATAACAGGAAATAAAAATTGCCCTAAACCTAAGAAAAGAAAGGCCCACTTAAAAGATCCTTAAGAAACTAGCAGGATTGGAAAATGGCAATGAAGGAGTGAAGGTAGCAAGATGAAACTAAAGCCACCGTATACCACTTTTTAACTTCTGAAGTTCAACTATGTTCATAGATCATCTATTCAAAAAATAATCTGTAAAAGACACAAGAAACAAAGCTAGATAAATGGAAAGGAAAAAAAAGATCTACACATTCTAGACAGACTCTGGTGAAACTTTAGACTTCATGGATAAGTGAAAACCGCTGAGAGAGGAGAAAACCAAGTTTCTAATATAGAAACTTCCCATGAGCAACAAGAAATGCCAAAAGCCATGAAGCTTAGTTTGGGGTTCTAAGAAAAAGAAATTTTCTTAATATAGAATTCTATATTCAGCCCAACAATCAATAAAGTATGAGGACAAAAAAACATTATCTGATATGCAAGAACTCAAAAATCTGCACATCCTATATGAAAAAGCTAATTAAAAAGATATCTTCAGCTAACCAACAACAACAAAAGACAATCCAGGAAAAACCAACCACAGGATATAAAGAAAAACTGCTAGCTGAGTACAACCCAAAAGACTTGAAGAAAGGGCAAAAGAAGAAGATCCACTGGGCATTGATACTTGGAAGATTGTTGCAAGCAGCACTTATTTGGTACACAAGTCCACATTTCCCTCCCTATGGGTCTCAGTATGCTAATTAATTCAGCAATAAATTCCATAATCATAATATTTTAAAGCTGTTGAGTGGTTTCCAGAGTTCACTTTTAAAAAATCAACCTATTGACAAAAAGCAGTGGATCAACTAGGAAGTTATAAAAATTATAAAACTTAAAAACTTCATAACTTATAGTTATAAAAATTATACTTTAAAAATCCAGGACTCTGAGGAAAAGAGCAGGAAAAAATTTTGTTACCTTCCTTAACATTCATATCAGGAAGATCACAGATAACATGTAAGTTGACAAACTAAAAAATTAAAGACATCTAAGTTTACACTTCAAAGTCATAAAAGAACTCACAAAAATCTTTAAACAACAAAGGTAATAAATTTGAAGCTTGAGATGGAAAAAGAGAAAAGATGAGATAGTGAAATCTCACAAAATTGCCCAGCTTTTCTAGGAAAGTCAACAGACACTGCCTAAAATGGATAAATCAAGACAGAATTATACATACGTTTCTTAGAGTTATAATGGGAAGCATCAGCAAAACTTAAAACAGAAACAGTTAATACAGGTTATCTCTGAGAAGTCAAGGGGGCTGGGAGTAGACAGTAAGAAGGAGGCTTTTAGTCTTCATTTTACATAGCAATAAATTGTTGGGAGTTGTTTTTCACTCGTCTGCAATTATTACTTGATAAATTTTAATAGCACAAAAAAAATATTTCTACTTTGATAAAAACATACTATAAATATGAAAAGACTGCTGAGAAATTACTTAATAGAACTTAATATTAATAACTTAATAGAACTCTGGTTTTCTAAGTTACACAAGCTCAAATTACATATATGCAGAAGAAAAGAAAGTCAAAAAGATTTTTTTAATTTGCACTATAATCCAAAACAATAGGACTCGCTCAGTGTCTAAGACTCTTAATATGCAAATATAATTGTAAAAGGGAAAGCGGAAAAAGGAAACTAACTTTTGTAAAAAGCAACACAGTTGGTGCCTCAAACTGCTTAGGTTTTTTACCAAGTGAATTTATTTAACAATCATAACAAAAAATTACTTTTCTACAGAAAGATACAACTAACCCCTCTATGAGGAAAGTTTTACCTCATTTTTCCAGCAGCCACAGACTTACCTTTCTGTTCAAATGTAAATATCTATAAATAGCTGTAAAATAGTTTGCCATGACAGGACTTTGGTCTATGGTCACAGAACACAACAAAATTAGCTGGCCTACATGGTAATTAAATCCATATCCTAATCATATTCATATTAGTAACTGATCAGTTACCAAAGTCTCACTGAAATAATCTCTTTAAATTGAAAATACATAAGTTTCAAACTTCTATAAAGGAGGGTATATTTTTCCCTTAGAAAGACTTATTCTATTAGAAATTAAAGATATTTTATAGAGACATAAATTGTTTGAGAACTTTACAGGTTTTTATTTCTCTTTGATCCATTACCCACTTCTGTATAAGAACTAAACCCTCAATAAAAAACTACTGCTCCACACTTGTATCTTGAATTACATCCTGTCCTCTCTCTGGAGACTCTCTTTTATCCTGCACAATGCATGCTCAAAATGGCTATTACAGGAAGTGTTGGACTATCTGCTATTTATAAATGGACAAAAATCTTTAAATAGTTCTCTCAGCTACCTCTTTATGGTTCTAGACCTTAAAAACTACCTGTTTTTAAAGAAATACTCACGTTGGTAATTCAAAATGTTATAATGCTCTTTGAAAAAAGCAAAGACTGTGTACCTTTATTTTGGAATCCAACGCTGCACAAAACTATATACTCACAGTATCACAAGTAAAGAAATAAGTGGATCTTTAAAAACACATTAGTCAAATACTCTTAGACATTTACCACCAAGAAAATTCCAAATTGTAATATATTCCCTTCAAGCTTTCTATATTGACGTCCAACTTTCACTACACTACTTGAGAATTCTGAAAAAAACAAATATAATTTAACATCACATATTAATTTTTGATCCAGCATATCCAGTTCAAAATACAGTATACAAAACTAAAAATTCTTAATTCATCCATACTGATATCCACTGAACCACCTGGAAATCCCACTTAAAGCACACTACAACTTATTAAACACACATACTCCCAAGAAAATTTCTCTAAAAAGGAAAACCAAGAATGGCTGCCTTGAGAAAGGGAAAAGGAAAACTTTCAATACATCGTGCAAACGTTATTTTTTTTGGCTTGGAACAAACTCATCGAACGTACACAAATTACAGCGATTTGGTAAAATATAAAGGGTGGCAACCAGATTGTATAATCTTTTTTATGCGTGTGCATTTACTACTAAATACATACACTTTTTTTAATGAAACACTTTTTTTAAAAGTAATCAACTATCCTTGATTCCACTCATAAATTGAAAGCTTTTCAGTTCAAGTACTTGTTTGCTTTATCAAATTATTTCAGCCTCAAATTTTCTTCTACTATCTTGAAAGAAAAGACCCAAACCTTCTGATTTCATTTGTTCACACTGTCACTCATTTTCATAGAAAGGTCACTTCATGGATTTAAGAACTGTTGCTAAGCCACCTGCTCAAAAAAAAAAAAAAAAAACTCAAGTTTTTTTCCTGCTAAGTCCAGTATCATTGCTACTGGCCAGTCTCTTGGTCACACTAACCACCTTTCTTGAGCCACGTGTGGCTAGCGGCTGCCTTACTGGACAGCACAGATGCATTTTCATCACTGCAGAAAATCCTATTGGACATCACTGTTCTAGACTAAGGGGTGCCAAATTATAGCCTGTGGGCCAAATACAGCCCACTACCTGGTTTTTTTCCTACTGGAACACAGACATTTTAATTTGTGTTCATTTATACATTGTCTGTGGATACTTTGGCACTACAATGTTAGATTCAAGTAATTTTGACATAGATGGTCTGGTCCACAAAACCTAAATATTTAGTTTCTGCCTCTTTAGAGGAAAAGTTTGTCAACCACTGCTCTGGACAATCAAATTTCATTGAAAAGAGTATTCCCTCTGGGCCTCAAAAACAAAGTTTTGAAGGCCTGAAGTACACAAATGAAGAACCAATTAAACAAGCTCGTGGTCACCTTATTTGCTAAGTGCTAAAGGTACTTAATTTTTTAACATGAATCCATATCAAAAAATTTCCTAAAATGTCTGAATGCTGACATTTTCTAAGCTTCTCTATAAAACCGATAGTAAAAGCACAGAAGACAGATTCCTACAGTTAGCAATTTTAGAAGAGGTGGCCTAAGAGGGGGAAAAATGTTCAATAATTCAAAAATTACCCACATTACTTATCAATCTATTAAAAGAAATGTTTGGACTATCTTGAAAAACAGTATATAATTTCTTTGAGAAAAAAATTACACTGGACCTAGTTAATGCTATAGAAATATTTACATTGAACTGCTTATCTCATGTAATATCACTATATTTCAGGCTTTCAAAACAAATACTGAAAACATAGGTTAAGTATGTTTACCTGAAAAGAAAAAAATATATATTTTTTCCAATTTAGGGCATTTTTTAAATTTTAATGCAATTTTTGAGCGTTCTTACATGCTCTACCCTATGCAAGGTGGGGACAGGAGGATGACAATGACCCATTTGTACCTAATAGTTTACAGAACAGATTAATATCACAGTGATATTATACATACAAGAACAAGAGGGGCAGAAACACAGATGAGTACACTGGGTGACTAAGGAAGACTTCTAAAGAAAAGCTATTTGAATTGGGTATTGAACTGTGAGCAGGAGTTTCCCAGGTTTGTGTGAGGGGGAAAGAGAAGAGAGAAATCACAGAGCAACACCATTTTGGCTTGAGTATAGAAAAAACAAAATGAGACATGAAAAGGACTTAGCAAATCCTAGAAAAATATGAGCAGTTGAATGCTACAGAAGCATATGGCTTGAACACACTGAAAGAGGAGGGAGGTGGTGGCAGGCATAAAGGCTGTAAAGACTAAAGACTTTAGGATCCAAATGCAAACGGTTTTTACATGCCAAACTAGGGAATTAAGATCTGATGGAACCAGATGAGCCACAGAGAATGTACAGTTTTCCAAGAAGAGATACGACATGATTGATTTTATCTCGTAGGAAAGTAACACTGGCAGCAACTTGGATCTAGGACTACAGTGAGAAAAGACTAATGGCAGAGACCAGTTCGGCTATCGTGCAAATCAGAGATGATGGTCAAAGCCGATGATAGTGAAGATGAAGAGAAACCAGATGAAGAGAAGCAACTACATGAGGCAGCATCTACTGGCCTGAACGTCTACTTTTTTAAAATGCCCCTCATATGGGACACTTTCCCTTGTCCATATTTTTTCAATATAGATGTACTATCTTTTGCATGGAAAGTTTACACAAAAAGATAGTCAAAACTGGAAGCAATATGGTCTTCTTCACTTTTTCTCCCAAGGTATTAGGAGGGAAAACATATTAGAAAATGCAGGAACTCAGATTCAAGAAACCAGAATATAGGCTTGTCTTTGCCAAAACTATGGGCATGACAATCTCTTAAAACTTTGGTTTTCTCATTTGTAAAAAGAAATTAGACTAGATTACCTAAAACCTTTGAAAGTTCTAAAATATTATGATCGTTAATAACGTATCTTAAATCTTTGGGAGGTCTCCAAAAACGCAAATACTATCCCCTATATTAACTACAAACTAATGTGAAAAACCCATCAAAAATAGGCAGACACTATTGTACCTATCATTTACCTAAATGTATCTACATGGACTGATTACATTTATTGTGAAGGATTTCATGACAGACATTAAGACATGTAGTTACCAACTACTTCTCATCTGAAACCCTTAGGCAAAACTGAAACTCTGTAAGATGGCTCTGTCAGCCATTTCACTTTCAATTACTGTATTTCAAAATATCCCCAAAAAGGAGCATTCTTTTATTGGAGTGGTTTCAAAGAGCTAAATGAATGTCTGCAAAGTTGAATGGTATTATTGTTGGGTATAACAGTTTTCAGACATAACGCTAGTATGGAACTGTATTTGCCTGAATCTCTTACAAAAGAACATTTTTAACAATATTCCTTTATCAAAGAAAACAAGAAGTGTTTCAAATGTGATAAATGTGGTCTTGAGATTTGTAACCATACTGTTATGAGTTTTTCTTAATGTTGAAAAAAAAACTGTACTACAAATTCTTGCTCATAAAGTCTAGAAATAGTCTAGTTTCTCTTCAAGAATAACTTTTATGACTGATTAAAAAAAAAAAAGTTGAGTCGAAGAGTCAAAAAAAATCCCCTTCCTTCAGAACAAAAAGATGAAACAAATCTCATTTTTATTAAACGTGAAAAACCCAGTTGTAAATCTTGCATCTCCATTCTGTTAAAAATTTATGTAGCATAATTAACAGGGCCTAAGTTAAAGTCATGTTTCAAAGGAAATAACATTCTATGGTTTTGTAAACTCTACTATTGAACTATAACCAGAAGCTTTTCTAATGAATGTTACTTCTTCTAGTGTTTCTTCTAGAGACCTGAACAATTTTTTGCCTATATGCTACATTATATACACCAGAATAGTTCCTCTTTAAGGTACTCATGTGATTTCTCTCTTGCTCCCTAAAATAGCATTATACTTCTGAGTTAACCAAAATAAGTTCTGGAAAGAGCTACACTGTAATTTACCATGATCAGAGTGTAAAATGCTTTAGGATGCAAATCTGTATCAGTTTAGAGTCATCACTAAAAACTTTCTGTTCTTTCAAATCAGCTGGTATCAGTGAACACAGAACTAATCTTGCTACCAAGCCACAAGAGATGTGGGTGTTCACTATAAAGCCTCAAATTTCAACTAGACTCTTTGTCTAAGAAAAAAGTCTTTATATTGATTTTTCTTACATGTAATTTTTATTTAAACTAATGCTTTCAGATCCTAACAGTTTTAAGTATAATACTTTGAAGACACACCAACTGATCTTACTCTACCAAAGAGGCTTTATTAATTCTAATCAAATATCACTCAAGAAGGAAGTGTATTCAAATCAAAAATTTTATTAGAGGGGAAAATATTCAAAAAGAATAGAAGCAGGAATTAAATAATCTATTCGGTGTTGTAGCCTGTGCTATTCAAATACAATTCAGAAGCAGAATTTTAACTTTTTTCAAAAGTTGCCTGCTTAAAAATTTTTTTAATCTTTTTTAACAACAAAATTAAAATACATTTTAAAAATTCCAGTTCAAATATATTAGAAGTTAGCATGAGGAATATGAAAAACACCACCTCTGATTTGTCTTGTAACACTATCGTCCAAACAGAAAAGCTAGATGTTCTTTCCCCAAATATATCTGCTAAGACTCCCACAGGAACACCAGTATAACAAGCAGCATAAATATTCCAAAAAACAAAATACAATTATAGTATTTCGCACTCCAAGATATTAATTCAAGGACACCTGGCAATTAACTAAAGGAATTATGAGAAAAGTTTACAAACAACTAAATACTCTGGGGCCCATTCAGCTATAACAAGAGAAAAAAGTTATTTGCAATAATAACAATCCTTTACGCTTGCAAAGTACCTTGTAGTTTTCACCATCCTTCATGATAAAAGTTTATAAAGCTGTGCTTGCTCCTTCCCCGTATGAAATCAGCAAGTAAGCAAGCGCGCACACCCACACCCACATACTACTACTACTTTGATCCTTGAGTCCATCGATCAGCCATGTCAATTACAAAAGCGTGCGCAGAACGATAAGTAGGACTTCAGATCTTTCCATCGTCGTTATGGTTGATAATCAGTTCATTCAGAAATGTTTCGCTACGATCCTAAAAACTCTCTTCCACATAGTTTGACCGTCTTTAAAGTTTAAGCGGGATAGGCAGATGTTCCTGGGCTCCCTAACTCTGGGGAAGGGGAATTCCTGCCAGGATGGGCTCTCAGGTGATGACTGACTTAACCCACGCTTCTCAGGCAGGGAACTGGTTCCACCTGTCATGGAGCACGAGCCTCGTGCCCTCCAGGACTAAGGACAGGCGTTTTTCAATACAACGTCCAGCTCTTCTCCTAAGAGAACAATCAGTAAGAGCTTACTAAGGGGTCCCTAAAATTATCTCAGGCCACGAAAACAAAGATTCAGGCCCAGCACTGTGTCACTCGAATTCCGTTCTGGATAATCTAGGTGCCCGATAAACCTCAGCACGCAGTCTTCTGGCAGAGGATGCAGTGGAGTACGTAAGAATACCCAAGGTGCGGCGAAATGAGGTACAAGAACCAACTCGGAAGTTCTGCCAGTAAAACGCGGTTCCTCTCTCAGAAGGTCCTACATTCGAGGGGAAGGCGCGGAACTGGAAATTGAGAATGGGAGAAAGAGAACTCGCAGCCGGGCGAAGCGGCGTGAAGAAGTGGCCGCCAGGCACACGACAGGGACAGAAGGGACCGCGCCGAGGGACCAGCGGGCTGGCTAGCCCCCAGGGCCAAGGTGCCCAACGGCTCACACTGATGAGGCTGGCGAGGACCCAGGCGCTCTGGGCGGCCCGACAGACTCCTCCGCGAGGTTTCAAACCGCCGCCCCCGGGAGGCGCTCAGCCGATTGGAAGTTCCACCACGACCGTCACCAGCAGCCCAGGGCCGGAGCGGCAACTCCTCGGCGGAGCTCTCCCAGCCCTCCGCGTCTCCCCTGGAGACCAGACATCCCCCCCGCCCCAAACTCCACCTCCAACCGAGGTCCCAACTCGACTCCCGCCGCCAGCTCCTGGCACGCGAAGAGCGCCCTTCGGGACCAGACCTACGCCCCCCAACCACGCTGCGCCGCGGGAGTTCGACGGGCGCGACGCTGGGGTCTGGCAGAACCCGCGTCCCTGAGAGTCTGCCCCGGGACGCAGCCCCGAGACCACCTCCGCCTCGCCCCCAGCCCGGGCACGGCCCGACTGGGCTTCGACCCACCCATCCCGCGAGGTCGCGGGCTGGGCGAGGACCCGAGCAAGCCTTCTCCCCCCGCCCCTGCTCTTACCCATCTTTTCGCCTCGCCTTGTAGACGTGCCCGTAGGTGCCGCGTCCCACTTTGCACCCTTCGTACTCAAACAAATCCTCCACCCGCTCCCGCTCCGCCGCCAGCTTCGCCTTGAAATCATAATCCATTGTCTGCTTTCCCCATAGAGGCACCGGGACGCGGGGGCCGCCGCCGCTCAGTCCCTCCTCCTCCTCCTCCTCCCCCCGCGACCGCCGCTCCACTTCTCCAACAGCCACCTCTCGGGCGCGCGCGCGCGCGCGCCGCCCGCCGCCCTGCGATTTGCCTTCAGCAAGGGACTTCTCGGCGGCCGCTGCAGCCACCTCCTCCGCCTCCTCCTCCTCCGCGGCGGCGGCGGCGGCGGCGGCAGCTCCCGCAGGCACCCCCAGTCCCGCCTCCCCCCTTCATTTCCTTGTTTTGGAACCTGGTGGGCCGCTCCGCGGCTTCCTCGAGCTCATTAACGAATCAGCCCGCCCGCCCCGCAGTCACGGAGACTCCCGGGAAATGTAGTTCCTTTTGCCTCCGAGATAATTGAGTTTTGCGGCCGAAAGAAATACAACTCCCATGCTGACATGGGTCGCTATAGCCCCGCCTCCAGGAGGCATGTACGCCTGCGCACTAAGGTCGCCCCCCACCTCAGGTAGCGCTGGACTGCCAGTTCCTGAGAAGGTAGAAAGCGCAAAGTTGAAGTGTGGTTTCTGCGAATCTGTGGGAGCTGGTGGAAAGAAGGCCCTTGTTCTGATGTAAGGAAAGTATTCTATTAAAACTGTCCCCGGGCGAGAAGGAGAGTGGAAAGTATTTAACAAGCGCCTTGCCCAGGAGTTTGCTCCAGAGGTTTGCTAGGCAAGGACTGGGGTTAGGGTAGTTGTACTGAAGACTGTTGTTTGTTTTTTATGGCCATTGGCCCGCCTCTTGCCCCGCCCCATCCGACTGCTCATTGGCGAAGAAGAGAGAATGACGTTCTCGTTGATACGTGGGTATCCCCTGGCTTTGGCTTCTTTCCGGCTCTTGATTGGTAATTGGATGTGCTCGGTTCTTCCTGATAGGTTAATCTTTTTTCTTTGCTATGCAAAAACCGTATTTCAAAAGCTGAACATTCAGCGGTTTCCTCCTAGTCATCAGCTAGAGAACTTTCGCGCCCCAGCAGCAAGTCTTCGTTTTCTTAGCATTCTAATCATGGTCTCTTCATAGCATATGTAGCCAAGGTTTTGGCCATCTGTCTAAGGACAATAAAAGTATCTGCGGGATGAAGCGTTTGAAAACAATCATTTGGATTGGACTGTTGAGGGGTTTTTGGTTTTGTGTGATTTTTGCATAATAGTGACGTTTTCCTAGAATGTTCAAGAAAGTCTCGTGCATAAAATGTATCAGATGCTTGTGATACAATCTTAAACCTGGGTTAGTGCTAGAATAGGACTTACATAGAGGAGAAGGCAATGGCACCCCACTCCAGTACTCTTGCCTGGAAAATCCCATGGACTGAGGGGCCTGGTACTGAGCGACTTCACTTTCACTTTTCACTTTCATGCATTGGAGAAGGAATGGCAACCCACTCCAGTATTCTTGCCTAGAGAATCCCAGGGATGAGGGAGCCTGGTGTGCTGCCGTCTATGGGGTCACACAGGGTCGGACACAACTGAAGCGACTTAGCAGCCGCAGCAGCAGAGGAGGAAATAGCCAATTCCACCTGAAGTGGCAAGGAAAGTTAATAGTGACCTGCCTGCTAGGTTTTGGAGGAAACCTGGAAACCTGGAGGGAGGAGGAAAGAGGACCGTTTATTTATTACAAAGTTTCCTGGGAAACTTCCTCAGATCTTGATGTAAATCATGAAGTATCTGAGTTTCTGTTGTTTCCCGGCATAAGTGCTGGAGATACCAGATTGAAAACTGGTCTTTTTCATTAGGGATTAAAACGTATTGAAGTAATAAACATGCAAGCAAATTAAAAACAAACTGTGTGGCTACAAAGAGCAATAGAATAGGAGGACTTCCGGAGGGGTTAGGGTAGGCGTCATGAAGGAGGTAGCTTTTTCGCCAAAATTTGAAGAATCTTATGTGGAGAACAAGTGGAGAAGTAAAGAACAGAGAATTTTTTCTCGCAAAATGGCATGTGCATGTATCATGAGAGAACCTAATATATTCAATGCAACTAGCTTGAACATTACAGATTAATTAAGGCAGGAAAAGGGGTTGGTTAAGAAATGACTGGAGAGATAAACAAAAGTTCAGATTATGAAGAGTTATATATAGTAAGTGGACACTTTAGATTTCCTCATTCTATAGGCAGTCGAAAGCCATTGAAGACTCTTAAGCCAAGTTGGGTTGACTCAGGCCGTCACTGAGCATGCATCCTAGACCAATTTGTCAGTCTCCCCCATCCAGCTTTCTTCCTTTTCCTTCCAGAAGTATTGATCTCATCAACATTCTGTAATTAACTGATCTCATGTTAATCTCCATCTCAACGTGTATTTCCCCAAGAGCCCAATTTGTGGAATTCCCTATGTGTGCAAGATGATATACCTTAAGGTTATTCATTGAGCATTGTTTCTACTAGGAAAGGACTGCTGCTGCTAAGCTGCTAAGTCGCTTCAGTCGTGTCCAATTCTGTGCAACCGCATAGATGGCAGCCCACCAGGCTCCCCTGTCCCTGGGATTCTCCAGGCAAGAACACTGGAGTGGGTTGCCATTTCCTTCTCCAATGCATGAAAGTGAAAAATGAAAGAAGTCACTCAGTCGTGTCTGGCTCTTCGAGACCTTTGGACTGTAGCCTACCAGGCTCCTCCATCCATGGGATTTTCCAGGCAAGAGTACTGGAGTGGGTTGCCATTGCCTTCTCCAAGGAAAGGACTGGGAAACAACAAAAATGTTCATTAGAAGAAGAATGGATAAATTATAGTACATGCACCAATGGATTATTATAAGGCCCTAAAAGTATTGTAAAAGCTATGAATGTGCCTCTCTGATTTCTTCCTTGCAGGAAGGCCCCACCTGCTAAGCTTTGAATCTACCACTGCATTTGCAGTAAGCTCACAGTGCCCAACAATTGCTCCTAGCCTATGACTGAACATAGCAGGATACTGAGACAGGTCCATTCGTGCAAGATGCCAGGTTCCTCTGAAAGTGACTCTAGCTTAAAAACTCCTCAGATTTAAGCCTATCTGAAACTTTCTTAGAACTGTGTTGCAGTCTGAGTCATTGCCTACCCAACCCTCCTTCCTTCCCGCTCTCCTTCACAAGAGCAGATCATCGGGACCTGACAGCTCCTTCAGCTCCCTCCTTTCTCACTCACATAGGCATTTCCTCCAATAAGTCTCTTACAGGTCTAATTGTATCTTGGCATCATGTGCTTTTCAGAAGACCTAAACCATGAGGCAGTTGTTTAGGTAATTAAATGGAAAGACCTCTAATATATATTTTTAAATGGAAAAAAAGCAAGAATTAGAAGATTGTCCCTAATATGATAACATTTTTAAACAAAGAAAAATATATATATATATATACTTGCTTATATAGGCAAGACTTATCTCTAAAAGGACCACAAGAAACCGATCAGGGGAGAAAAACTGCTTGAGAATCAGAGACAGGAGGGAGAATTTGTACTGCATACCTTTTGGAATTTTGATTCATGTAATGTTTTTCCAAAAGGTAAATAAAATTTAAATGAAAAATTTAGGAACTTGGCTAAAAAAGGTAAGAGAAAGCTAGGATTGTAGCTACCATAGTCAAGAAAAGTTCAGAGTTTTGTTTTGTTGTTAGTTTGTTTTTAATAAGAGGAAGGAACTTCTCATATATTGAAGGAGACGAGCTAGTGGAGGAAAAAAAGGTGAAACCAATACACTTACAGCCATCCTGTTTTTCACTTTCAGTATAATATTCAATTAATTACAGGTGATATTCAACACTATTAAAATAGGGTTTGCATTCAATGATTTCACCCAACTGTAGCCTAATGTGAATATTCTGAGCACATTTAAGGTAGGCCAGGCTGAGCTCTAATGTTCAGTGGGATAGGTGTATTAAATTCATTTTATTTTCAATTTAACGATGGGTTTTTATGGGACATAATCCCATCGTAAACTGAGGAAGATCTGTACTTTTCATTTCTATATGATGTGGGAAGCACGATCAAGTGCAGAGGACAAAAGAATCAGTGGGAGTAAGGGCAGGTGGCTTGAGGAAAAAAATGACAATCTTTGGCAAGTAAGTAGAGTGAGAATGAGAGCTAATGTTTACTGAATCCTAGGTATTTTATATCGGAGAAGGCAATGGCACCCCACTCCAGTACTCTTGCCTGAAAAATCCCATGGACAGAGCAGCCTGGTAGGCTGAAGTCCTTGGGGTCGCTAAGAGTCAGACACGACTGAGCGACTTCACTTTCACTTTTCACTTTCATGCATTGGAGAAGGAAATGGCAACCCACTCCAGTGTTCTTGCCTGGAGAATCCCAGGGACGGGGGAGCCTGGTGGGCTGCCGTCTATGGGGTTGCACAGAGTTGGACACGACTAAAGCAACTTAGCAGCAGCAGCAGCAGCAGGTATTTTATATAAGCTAGCTAATGTAATCCTTAACAAGTACTCTGTGAGGAAGTTATGCATTATCTCCATTTTACAGATAACAATACTGAGGCTCCAGGAGGATAATTTGTATGGTCCGTCAGTGATACAATTTAATCCCAGGTCTCTAAGACAATAGAGGATAGACTGCACTGCCAAGTATTGTTAGTGTACATTGGGCTTTCCTGGTAGCTCAGCTGGTAAAGAATCTACCTGCAATGCAGGAGACCTGGATTCAATCCCTGGGTTGGGAAGATCCCCTGGAGAAGGAAACAGCTACCCACTCCAGTATTCTGGCCTGGAGAATTCCATGGACTGTATAGTCCATGGGGTCACAAACAGTCAGACACAACTGAGCGAAATCAAGATTAAATTATCCCGTTGAGACATTCATCCTCTTTGTCATTGACTCTACTTTTATATGTTAAAGTTACCATGTCTGTTTTCGTTTCCTTCATATTTGATTGATATCAGTCACTAGGTCCCCCTTCTCAGTGCATAGAAGAGTCACAGGGCTTATGAAAGTGAAAGTTGTTAGTCGTGTCCAACTCTTTGTAACCCCATGGACTGTAGCCCACCAGGTTCCTCTGTCCATGGGATTCTCCAGGCAGGAATACTGGAGTGGGTTGCCATTTCCTTCTCCAGAGGATCTTCCCAGCCCAGGGTTCAAATCCAGGTCTCCTGCATTGCAGGTGGATTCTTTACCATCTGAGCCACCAGGGAAGCCATCTGAGCCATAGGACTTATGAAATACACAGAATTTATAGTTGCCACTGCCACTGAGATGTTCATTTTCTCAGTATATGTAAGAGGCTTTCCTTGCCTTTGCTGTTTCCACGCAACCAGCAGCAGTTCTCTAGTCAGTCAAGTTTCAGAGTATTAGCTGCTATGTAAATACCTGTTACTCTTCTGGAAGGCATATTTAGTTTACTTAAACATTGATTTTAAAGTCTGGGAATAAAGCTTCAAGTTTAAAGGCTAGTGGGGAAACAGATTCTAGACTCTTGAGTACAAAGTTAGTGCCAGGGAAGCTGAAGAAGAGGAATTGGAGGCAATGGGATTAGGAATCAGACCTCTCTACCTACTGGAATGAGGATGTAGGCCAGATCAAGAGAGGGATGCCCATCTGGTGCTGATCCAGTGGAGGAAGAGGTTCATGCCTATGTCAGTTTCCTGGCACTCTTCTAACAAATTACGGTAAACTGAGTGGCTTAAAAAGAAAAGAATTTATTCTCTTGTAACTCTAGAGGCCAGAAGTCTAAAATCAAGGTGTATATAAGGTTGGTACCTTTCAGAGACCCAGAGGGAAAATCTGCTCCATGCCTCTTGTCTTCATTTCTGGTGGTTGGCAGTAATCCTTGACAATCCTTGGCTTGTGGCAGGATAACTCCAATCTCTGCCTCTTTCTTATCACGCTCTTCATTCATTTGTGTCTGTGTCCAGATTCCCCTCTTAAAAGGACATCAGTCATTGGATTATGGCCCAAACCTTAATACAGTATGACTGCATCATAACTTGGATACATCTATAAAGACCTTATTTCCAAAATAAGATCACACTCAGCTTCCAGGTGGCCATGAAGTTTGGAGGAGACACTATTTAACCCAGGACACAGCCTGAGTTTTGACCCTGTCTTTGTCTGTCTCTCCATCCGTCCTACTCTTGCAACCCCATAGACTGTAGCCTGCCAGGCTTCGCTGTTCATGGGATTCTCCAGGCAAGAATATTGGAGTGGGTTGCCATTTCCTTCTCCAGGGGATCTTCCCAACACAGGAATCGAACCCGGGTCTCCTGCATTGCAGGCAAACTCTTTACGGATTGAGCTATGAGGGAAACCCCCATCCTGAAAAGGAGAAGAAAATGGTCCTTGACTACATCGCAATCAGTGGGCGTGGGAGGGACTTTTTGGTATCCCCAGACTGCTGCTGCTGCTGCTGCTAAGTCGCTTCAGTCGTGTCCGACTCATAGCAACCCCATGGACTGCAGCCTACCAGGCTCCTCCGTCCATGGGATTTTCCAGGCAAGAGTACTGGAATGGGGTGCCATTGCCTTCTCCCATCCCCAGACTAGGGCTTTTAATTTACATTTTTTCTTTTCATAAAGGGGAATCTAACTACAAGAATGTTACTAAAACACTCCCTCTTTATCTTTTAGCTGAATCTCTCTATTCTAATAACTAAAACATCATGGTGAATAAATTTGATCCTTAAAGATTAGAATTTTCTGCAGACAGATTACAAAATCTTTTTCATTGTCTTTGTTTTGGTAGTTCATGTACAGAAAAATATCAGGTGTCCTCAAATATATGATAACTACAATATGCTACAAAAAAATTAAAAAATAGGTTAATCAGTCTCACCGTGGATGCTTAATTCATTTTGATTGCTGAGGGGACTTTTTTATTCAGAAAATTAAAAATTTAAAAAAAGAGAATTAAAAATGAATTCCAAGTAGGAAGGAATACATGAAAGACTACATTGGAACCTTATTCGTTTCTTTGGCTTACTGTGTTTTCAGGAAAACATACAAAAAAAGAAAAAGTCCACAAATATGACTTTGCCAGTCATTCTTTAAACTTCTTAGCCCCTCTATAGTATTAATTATTCCCTTACACCAGAAAGGAGCCTGCCCTAAGTTTCCAACAAACAAACAAAAAAATAAATGATAACCACCCAGAAATTAGTAAGGCCTAATCACATGCCAGTAAGGACTTTGAAAAGTTTTATCTAAACATTACAAATTTAGTTCATTTGACATAGGTAGAGAACTTCAATGAAAGAAAAAAGTGATGGTTTCAACAGTTTGTTCAAGTCAAAATGTGGGTATGCCCGACTTACAATGGATTAGTCATGAGGACAACTGAGCTGCAGATCTTGTGTATCAGGTTCTGTGAATATGTGATGGGAATAGTAAGCAAAGTCATGACTTTTTTTTAATACTTATGCGCTTAGTCATGACCAGATTCTAAGCTATGTGAAAGTCAAATTTGAATATGAATAAAATTTCTCTTAACACAGTCTTATCTAAGTCAGGGAAATTTGTTGAAGAGATTCACTGAGTTGTTTCCTCATGGTTTAAGGCTCAGCTCAGGATCATCTCTTTCAAGAAGTCTTCTCCTACCTTGAGACAAGTTTGGGTGCCCCTCATTCATAATGTGGAGAAGGACATGGCAACCCACTCCAGTACTCTTGCCTGGAGAATCCCATGGATGGAGGGGCCTGGTAGGCTATAGTCCATGGGGTCATGAAGAGTCAGACCTGACTGAACGACTTCACTTTCACTTTTCACTTTCATTCATTGGAGAAGGAAATGGCAACCCCCTTCAGTATTCTTGCCTAGAGAATCCCAGGGACAGAGGAGCCTGGTGGGAGTCTATGGGGTTGCACAGAGTCGGACATGACTGAAGCGACTTAGCAGCAGCAGCAGCATTCATAATGATGACATCCTGTGAGACCTCTCTACACTTTGCTTATCTTATGTGTATCACGTTTACGTGTCTTTCTTCCCAAATGGGCTATGAGTTTCTCAATGAACCAGGATTAGACTGGTTGCTTTCCACATTCTTACATTTGATATTTTTTAGTTTTGGTCTAGGTATACAATTCCAAGTTAAAAATTAATTTTCCTCAGAACCATGAAGGTATTACCTATTGTCTAACATTCAGTGGTTCAGATGTGTTTTAAGACTGTTTTACCTAACCTTTTTTAAGTGTCCTGTTTTCTCCATAGAAATGTCTAGCATGTGATCTGTAATCTTTCTTGGGTTATTTTTTGGCTGCACTGGGTCTTAACTGCGGCACACGGGGTTGCAGCACATCTTTGCTGAAGCATGTGAACTCACGTTTGTGACCCATGAGATCTTGTTGCCTGACCAGAGGTCAAACTCTGGCCCCTTGCATGGCAGAGTCTTAGCCACTGGACTAGCAGGGAAGTCCCTGTTCTGTAATCTTGAAGATACGATCTTTTATGAGGGTATTTTCCATTCATTTTTCTCTCTTAATCTCTCTGGTATTTTCCTTCCTCTTCTCCAGTGCTATCATGTCACTTCCCTGTTTTTTCCACCCTTTGACTTTAGACTCTCATTGCCTTGCAGACTGATTCTTTTTTGTTTTGTTTTGTTTTGTTTTAACTTTATTTAATTTTGGCTGTGCTGGGTGCACGTTGTGGAGTGGGCTTTTCTCTAGTTGCAGTGTGCCGGGTTCTCATTGTTGCGGCTTCTCTTGCTGTGGAGTGCAGGCTTTAGGATGCAGAGACTTCAGTAGTTGTAGAGCACAGGCTTAGTTGCCCCAGGGCATGTGGGATCTTCCAGGACCAGGGATCGAACCTGTGTCTTCTGCATTGGCAGATAGATTCTTTACCACTGAGCCACCAGGGAAGTCTCCTGCAGACTGACTCTTAATGCCTCTTATCAGTTGTCTCTTTATCTTCCTCTGCAGAGCTACTACTTATGTTAGGAGGCTTAGCATTTCCCTCCTCTCAGAATAGAGCACTTCTGTTTTTGGCTAAATGTCTGATGCCCTTGATTTGACAATTTTGCCTGTAGGAGGAAAGGCGCTAATAAGGGAGGGTCAGCAGACCTATATGCAATTCTCCAACTAACATCCCGGTTCTTAAGTCTGTTGGTGCACTCCCTTGTATGCCAATTCCAGCAGCCCCAGAACTTCTCAGAGGTTTATGGCAGACCACCTGCATCTCTCTAGCCTTTTAGATGAAGATTCCAGCTTCCTCTATTATATCTGTCAGAATAGTCTTTTAGAAATATTTTGGGACTTCCCTGGCAGTCCAGTGGTTAGGACTCCTCGCTGCCACTGCAGGGAGCATGGGGTCAATCGCTGGTAGAGGAACTAAGATCCTGAATGCCTTGAGGCATGACAAAAAAAGCAGTGGCTGCACTTCCAAGTAAGATGGTAGGTGTTGCGAGAGGGCATCAGAGGGCAGACACACTGAAACCATAATCACAGAAAACTAGTCAATCTGATCACACAGACCACAGCCTTGTCTAACTCAATGAAACTAAGCCATGCCATGTGGGGCCACCCAAGATGGGCGGGTCATGGTGGAGAGGTCTGACAGAATGTGGTCCACTGGGGAAGGGAATGGCAAACCACTTCATTATTTTTGGCTTGAGAACCCCATGAACAGTATGAAAAGGCAAAATGACAGGATACTGAAAGAGGAACTCCCCAGGTCAGTAGGTGCCCAATATGCTACTAGAGATCAGTGGAGAAATAACACCAGAAAGAATGAAGGGATGGAGCCAAAGCAAAAACAATACTCAGTTGTGGATGTGACTGGTGATAGAAGCAAGGTCCAATGCTGCAAAGAGCAATACTTCATAGGAACCTGGAATGTCAGGTCCATGAATCAAGGCAAATTGGAAGTGGTCAAACAGGAGATGGCAAGAGTGAACGTAGACATTCTAGGAATCAGCGAACTGAAATGGACTGGAATGGGTGAATTTAACTCAGATGACCATTATATCTACTACTGTGGGCAGGAATCCCTTAGAAGAAATGGAGTAGCCATCATGGTCAACAAGAGTCTGAAATGCAGTACTTAGATGCAATCTCAAAAATGACAGAATGATCTCTGTTCGTTTCCAAGGCAAACTATTCAATATCACGGTGATCCACGCCTATGCCCCAACCAGTAACACTCAAGAAGCTGAAGTTGAACAGTTCTATGAAGACCTACAAGACCTTTTAGAACTAACACCCAAAAAAGATGTCCTTTTCATTATAGGGGACTGGAATGCAAAAGTAGGAAGTCAAGAAACACCTGGGGTAACAGGCAAATTTGGCATTGGAATACGGAATGAAGCAGGGCAAAGGCTAATAGAGTTTTGCCAAGAGAACGCATGGGTCAGAGCAAACACCCTTTTCCAACAACACGAGAGAAGACTCTACACATGGACATCACCAGATGGTCAACACTGAAATCAGATTGATATTCTTTGCAGCCAAACATGAAGAAGCTCTATACAGTCAGCAAAAACAAGACCAGGAGCTGACTGTGGCTCAGATCATGAACTCCTTATTGCCAAATTCAGACTTAAATTGAAGAAAGTAAGGAAAACCACTAGAACTAATTTGATTTAGGAATCCCTTATGATTATAGGCTTAGAGTTGGGTTAGGTCAGTTTTCATTCCAATCCCAAAGAAAGGCAATGCCAAAGAATGCTCAAACTACTGCACAATTGCACTCATCTCACACGCTAGTAAGATCAGATCAGATCAGTTGCTCAGTCGTGTCCGACTCTTTGCGACCCCATGAATCGCAGCACGCCAGGCCTCCCTGTCCATCACCAACTCCCGGAGTTCACTCAGACTCACGTCCATCGAGTCAGTGATGCCATCCAGCCATCTCATCCTCTGTCGTCCCCTTCTCCTCTTGCCCCCAATCCCTCCCAGCATCAGAGTCTTTTCCAGTGAGTCAACTCTTCGCATGAGGTGGCCAAAGTACTGGAGTTTCAACTTTAGCATCATTCCTTCCAAAGAAATCCCAGGGCTGATCTCCTTCAGAATGGACTGGTTGGATCTCCTTGCAGTCCAAGGGACTCTCAAGAGTCTTCCCAACACCACAGTTCAAAAGCATCAATTCTTCGGCGCTCAGCCTTCTTCACAGTCCAGCTCTCACATCCATACATGACCACAGGAAAAACCATAGCCTTGACTAGACGAACCTTTGTTGGCAAAGTAATGTCTCTGCTTTTGAATATGCTATCTAGGTTGGTCATAACTTTCCTTCCAAGGAGTAAGCGTCTTTTAATTTCATGACACGCTAGTAAAGTAATGCTCAAAATTCTCCAAGCCAGGTTTCAGCAATATGTGAACCGTGAACTTCCTGATATTCAAGCTGGTTTTAGAAAAGGCAGAGGAACCAGAGATCAAATTGCCAACATCCGCTGGATCATGGAAAAAGCAAGAGAGTTCCAGAAAAGCATCTATTTCTGCTTTTTTTTTTTTTTAATTTCTGCTTTATTGACTATGCCAAAGCCTTTGACTGTGTGGATCACAATAAACTGTGGAAAATTCTGAAAGAGATGGGAATACCAGACCACTTGACCTGCCTCTTGAGAAACCTATATGCAGGTCAGGAAGCAACAGTTCGAACTGGACATGGAACAACAGACTGGTTCCAAATAGGAAAAGGAGTACGTCAAGGCTGTATATTGTCACCCTGCTTATTTAACTTCTATGCAGAGTACATCATGAGAAACGCTGGGCTGGAAGAAGCACAAGCTGGAATCAAGATTACTGGGAGAAATATCAATAACCTCAGATATGCAGATGATACCACCCTTATGGCAGAAAGTGAAGAGGAACTAAAAAGTCTCTTGATGAAAGTGAAAGAGGAGAGTGAACAAATTGGCTTAAAGCTCAACATGCAGAAAACTAAGATCATGGCATCTGGTCCCATCAGTTCATGGGAAATAGATGGGGAAACAGTGGAAACAGTGTCAGACTTTATTTTTTTGGGCTCCAAAATCACTGCAGATGATAATTGCAGCCATGAAATTAAAAGACGCTTACTCCTTGGAAGGAAAGTTATGACCAACCTAGATAGCATATTGAAAAGCAGAGACATTACTTTGCCAACAAAAGTCCATCTAGTCAAGGCTATGTAGTCGTGTATGGATGCGAGAGTTGGACTGTGAAGAAAGCTGAGCCCCAAAGAATTGATGCTTTTGAACTGTGGTATTGGAGAAGACTCTTGAGAGTCCCTTGGACTGCAAGGAGATCCAACCAGTCCATCCTAAAGGAGATCAATCCTGGGTGTTCATTGGAAGGACTGATGCTAAAGCTGAAACTCCAGTACTTTGGCCACCTCATGCGAAGTGTTGACTTATTGGAAAAGACTCTGATGCTGGGAGGGATTGGGGGCAGGAGGAGAAGGGGACGACAGAGGATGAGATGGCTGGATGGCATCACCGACTCGATGGACGTGAGTCTGAGTGAACTCCAGGAATTGTGATGGACAGGGAGGCCTGGCGTGCTGCGATTCATGGGGTCGCAAAGAGTCGGACACGACTGAGCGACTGAACTGGACTGAATGATAACTTGATGTGTATAGGGTAAGTATAGTAAAATGGGGAACAAACTAGCAAGGCTTGTTTTTTCACATTCTTCTCAGCATTCCTTTGTCTTCAAGAGATAAGAATGCTCCCTTCCTCTAGATATAGGGAAGGCACCTTTCACAAGAAAGTTTTCTGGCCTGCTTTGGGAGTGGTGGATTGTTCACAATGACCTTCCTACTTCGGCGGTTTTCTTAAACTCCTTCAGGTGAAAATACGCTAAGTGCCATATGTTGAGGTGGTGTATCCTGAGCCTCATCTACCTTATAACTAATTACATCCTACAAAGAGCTATTCATCAAATAAGGTCACATTCTGAGGTTCTGGTAGACATGAACTTGAAGGGATACAACTCAACTACAGCCACCAATATTCCCTTCAGGAGGGTATACCCATTCTGGAGCTTCTGTGAGTGTTGGCAGCTAAAAGTTCACAGCTCTCCTTTCCCTAGAGTCTAAAGAATGACCCTTGACAAAAGGAACTATTTAATCCAAGACAGTATATGCCCAGAGGCGGCTCACCACTAATGACCAGCAGATAGTGTAGTACAAAAAATCAGTCCCCTTGTGGGGCAAGCCATATTCCAGTGCTCCCCTTGGGATCAGGTTGACAACTTTTTTCCTACTCATCCTTTTTACCTCACCCCCTTTCTTTTGAGAGCACAGCCTTAAATAATTCCTGAATCACTTTTCACCTCTCATGATTGGCAAATATTGCTGCTTGATTTTCACTAAAGAAAGGGAAATTGAGCAATGTTATACTTTTCTCCAAAATCACTGAGGACAGTGATTGAAACCATGAAATTAAAAGGCATTTGCTCCTTGGAAGAAAAACTTTGTCAAACCTAGACAGTGTATTAAAAAGCAGAGATGTCACTTTGCCGACAAACATCCATTTATAGTCAAAGCTATGGTTTTTCCAGTAGTCATGTATGGATATGTGAATTGGACCACAAAGAATGCTGAGCACCAAAGAATTGATGCTTTTGAAGTGTGGTGTTGGAGAAGATTCTTGAGAGTCCCTTGGACTGCAAGAAGATCAAACCAGTCAATCCTAAAGGAAATCAACCCTGCATATTCACTGGATGGACTAATGCTGAAGCTCCAACAATTTGGCTACCTGATGCAAAGAGCTGGCTTATTGGAAAAGACCCTGATGTTGGGAAAGATTGAGGGCAGGAGGAGAAGGGGGTGACAGAGGATGAGGTGGATAGATAGCATCACAGGCTCAATGGACGTGAGCTTGAGCAAACTCCGGGAGATAGTGAAGGCCAGGTGAACCTGGTGTGCTGCAGTCCACGTTGTCCATTTGCAAAGAGTCAGACATGACTTAGTGACTAAACAACAAAATTACTTTCTCAGAAGCATTCTGGCAATATGCATTTTAAAATGTATTTATTTTTTTATTTTTCGGCCGTGCTGGGTCTTCATTCTACACACAGGCTTTCTTTAGTTGTGGCGAGTAGGAGCTACTCTTCGTTGCACGTGCAGGCTTCCCACTGCAGTGGCTTCTGTAGTTTTGGAGCATGGGCTCTAGAGTGCAGGCTCGGTAGCTGTGGCACACAGGCTTAGCTGCTCCGTGGCATGTGGGCGGATCCTCTGGGCCCAGGGGTCAAACCTGTGTCCCCTGCATTAGCAGGCAGATTCTTAACCACTGGACCCCCAGAACCCCTCAAATTTTAAATATATTTCTCTTTTGACTTAACAATTCTACTTATGAGAACTTTCAAAAAAGTAATCAAGCAACAAAGATTTTGTGTGTAGCACAGGGAACTGTATTTAGTATCTTATAATAACCTATAATGGAAAATAATCTGAAAAAAATATATGTATATATAAGACTAAATCACTGTGTTGTACACCTGAAACTAAGACAATATTGTAAGTCGACTTTACTTCAGTTTTGAAAAGAAGTAATCAGGCAAGCTAGTGTCTTTGGCAGGTGATCAATATATGTAGGCAATGACACTGATCAGTCTTAACAGTTTGAAATATTAATTCTTTATTAGTTGAAACTAAGATAAATCAGTAAGAGTATTAGAACATAATAAAGATGAAATGCAAAATTTATTCAACAGGGACAATATCAATTTTATGTCAATGTGAAGATTATTGTGTGATCATTTGTTTTTATCATTATGATATGTTTTAGTAAATGCACTAGTTATATCCTTGATGATCTATTTATCCTAATCTTTCAGAATGTGGAAGTTTTGCTGTAATGGTACATATCAGACTATTCAGTGTTAGAAAATCACAGTGTTAGTATTCTATGGAGAATGAAAAAATAAAGCACTAACTTAAGTGGACAAAAAGAAAATAATCAGGCAGGTGTGCAAAGTCATATGTACAAAGATGTACATGACCATGGTTTTTATGATAAAAATTAGAAAGAGTTAAAATATGGTTAAATAAATAATAGCACATCCTTTCAGTGGATTATGTCATAGCTGTTTACAAGAATGGTTTATGGGATTTCTCTGGCAGTTCAAACTCAGTGCTTCCAGTTCAGGGGCACAGGTTTGATTCCTTGTTGGGTAACTAAGATCCCACATGTCTTGGGACATGACCAAAAAAATTAAAATGAAATATTTTTTTTAAATGGTATAAATCTAGTTTGTATCACCAGGTTCCTCTGTCCATGGAATTCTCCAGGCTAGAACTGAAGTGGGTTGCCATTCCTTTCTCCAGGGTATCTTCCTGACCCAGGGATCAAACCTAGTCTCCTGTACTGCAGGCAGGTTCTTTACCATCTGAGCCACTGTGCCGTGTGCATAGTCGCTCAGTCGTGTCTGACTCTTTGTGACCCATGGACTGCACCTCTTCTGTCCATGGGATTCTCCAGGCAAGAATACTGGAGTGGGTTGCCATGCCCTCCTCCAGGGGATCTTCCCAACCCAGGGATCGAACCTAGGTCTGCCACATTGCAGGCAGATTCTTTACTGTCTGAGCCAATAAGGAAACATATTAATAGGAAGGGATGTCCATTCATACTGTGGAGTAAACATCAAACAAGCAAAACTCACAATAGTATATAGACTGTGGGTAATTTGCCATAATTTTTTTATATAGAGTATCTCTCAAACATTTTTGATCATGCATTTTTATTTCAAACTTTTATTTCAAACTGTTAGTAAATTCATAAGAATTCTATGCTAATGTTTTAATTTTATTTTTTTTAATTTGTTAATATTTTCATTTTAAAATTGTAGTAAAACATGACATCAACTGGCTTAAGTTCAGAGGTTTTAAATATATATATATATACCTTTATTTTACTGAGAATGAACCTCATGAGAAAAGAAAGTTAATAATATATATAACCTGATGAAGAGTTGGTCCCTCTTAGTAGATACAAAAGAATATTTTCTTCCAGAAAATATTTCTTCCTTCTATAGAAATTAGAAGAATTCTGACTGAAGTTTTAGTATCCCTGCCTGTAGCTGATACATAAAGTATTCCTCTGATTGTCTAAATTAAGTTTTCTAATATCTCCTACATTGGCAGGTGGACTCTACCACTGAGCCAGCAGGAAGGCCCTGTCATAGGCACTTTTTTTTTTTTTTGATCCCACATTTAGATATGTTAAGTGATTCACTGACTGTTACACTGTTACTTAGAAGTGGACCTCAGATTCTGATTTGTTTTTTTTTTTTTTTTTGGCTATACAGCATGGTTTTCTTCCCCAACCAGGGATTCAGCTTGCACCCTCAGTAGTGAAAGCTCAGAGTCCTAACCACTGGACCACAGGGAATTCCTAGATTCTGATTCTTTTCTTGTTGTTCAGTCACTAAGTCATGTCTGACTCTTTGCGACCCCATGGACTGCAGCATGCCAGGATCCTCCGTTCTTCACTATCTCCTGGAGTTTGCTCAAACTCATGTCCCCTGAGTCAGTGATTCCATCCAACCATCTCATCCTCTGGTGTCCCCTTCTCCTCCTGCCCTCAATCTTCCCCAGCATCAGGGTCTTTTCTAGTGAGTCAGCTCTTCGTATTAGGTGGCCAAAGTATTAGAGCTTCAGCTTCAACATCAGTCCTTCTAATGAATATTCCGGGTTGGTTTCCTTTAGAATGGACTGGTTTGATCTCCTTGCAGTTTTAACCATGCCTTCTCCATCCTATTATAACCACCTCCAAATTTTATTACTGATAGAGTCATAAGCAACTATACCTTTAAAGTATTTTTCTAGGGCAGTACTTTTCAAACATTAATGCACAAATGAACCATCTGAAGATCTGACTAAAGTGAAGATTTTGATTCTTGTAGGGCTGGGCAGGGGACTAAGATTTACATTTCTATCTGCACTGCAGGTGGTCTTGATGCCAATGCTGCTAATCCTGGGCCACTCTGAGGAGCAAATTTTCAGAGTGTCTGAACACCTGCAGTGACCTAGTAGTTACTAGGTCAAAGGTGACTAAATAGTTACTATGTCAAAAGTATGAAATTGAATACATGCAGCATCTCTAAAATTGCCAACAAAATAATTAGTGACTACAGCTGAAACCACACACCTAGTTTCACACTGAGACTCAAACCCAATCGCGCCGCAGATGGGATTCAAACCCAGCCAAAACTCAGACTGAAACTTGAATCCACAGTCTGGGACTCAAACCCACTGTCTTTTTTTTTTTTATTCTTTTAATTTATTTTTTAATTGGAGGATAATTGGTTTACAATGTTGTGTTGGTTTCTGCCATACAACATGAATCAGCAATAAGTCTACATATCTCCCCTCCCTCGTGGCCCTCCCTCCCACTCTCCACTCCATCCCACCCCTCTAGGTTGTCATAGACCACTGTGTTGAGCTCCGTGTATTATACAGCAGCTTCCCACTAGCTATCTATTTTACCATATGGTAATGTCTATGTTTCAATGCTATTCTCTCCATTTGTCCCACCCTCTGCTTCTCCCACTGGGTCCACAAGTTTGTTCTCTATGTCTGCATCTGGAACCCACTGTCTTTTAATTAAAATCACTTACCTGGTGTCTGGACTTGCTGAAGCTTAGGTTCTTTATGTCTCAGTGCAGAAGGAATTCAGTGAGAAACAAAGTGATAGGCAAGAAGTAGTTGTGTTAATATAGGACACTTGTGAGGGATATAAGTGGGCAGGCAAGGGGGCTCTGCTCTGAGAACTAAGTGTTAAAGCAGATTTATTTAAGGAGATACACACTCCATAGACAGAGCGTGGGCCATCTCAGAAAGTGAGGCCCCCAAATACAGGGTGGTTACTTTATATGGGCGGAGTAATTTCAAAGGCTAAGGAATGGGAGGATTATTCCATCTATTTTGAAGAAGGGATAGAGATTTCCAGGTATTGGACCACCGTCCACTTTTTGTTCTTTTATGGTCAGCCTCGGAACTGTCTTGACACCTGAGGGTGTGTGATTGAGCATGCTTCTGTATTGCAATGAGCATATAATGAAGCTCAAGGTCTACTGGAAGTCAAATCTTCCACCATCTTGGGTCTAATCAGTTCTAACCAGTTTATGTCTTATCTTCAACAGCAATGTTATTTTTTAAAGGTTGTGCCCTGCCCCTTTCCCTCCTGTTTCTCACCTGCGTGCAGTGACTACATACAACTCAGAGAAAACTGAAGCTTTGCTTCCTGTGTATACCAGCCTTTGTGGGTGATATTACTCTCAGAGCAGACAGTTCTTCAGATAACTAGTGGAAAAATCTAGTTAACTGAAAAACCCAATTTCCTAATCATGTTGGTTAAGTATATTCTTGTCTAAGCCTGCCAGCTTTCTGGATGAATCCAGCACTCATACAGATGACTCATGATACTCTGAACTTCAGTCATTATTATCTTCCCTCCATTTTAGCCATCCTGGCAGTATGGGAGATTAGAGACACAGAATAACCCTCTCTCTCTCACACACACACACACAAAACTGGATAGAACATAAGAAACATCTGTTCAAATACATTACTGAACTAGCAAAGAGTTAAGAAAGGCCAAATGCCAAGTGAAAGCAGGGATTTGGAGAGGTAAACGCATAAGGGAGATTTTATGGGGGAGTATCTTCTAAATTCTGATGAACTTGAACTAGAGTTCTGATGGTCACGAAGGATGTAGGGACAGGAGACAAATCCAAAATCCTCGTCAAGGTAGGGTATCTAATAGGAGATTCTCACAAATACATACATATATATACACACACACAAACTTGGACACCTTACCAGTCTTGACCTTGGCTCTGGATAGAAGGGAAGGAAAAGTTATACTAATAATTTGCAAACACAAGCAGAGATTCATGGCCCAATTAAAACTACCTCCTCTTAAGAGAGAATTCTTCATGACTGTCTTAAGTTTCTGGAACTGTCTTTGTTCCAGACTATCTTTTCAACAGTTTTTATAGTTTTGGAGGATAATGATAATATCTCCCTCTGGAGACAGATTTACTTACAACCTTGGAAGATAGCCATGTCTACCTCTGTGAAAAAAAGGCAGGCATGTTTTCTGCCCATTATAAAATATCCATGTCCTATAAGTTCAGTGTTCCTTTTCTATAATGCAACTTACTGCATGTATAGATGTCACCTAACCCACATTGTGTGCCCTGTGGGGATTGGGATGTGAGGAACCAACACAAATGCTGACACTCTGGCTACTGTTATTGCTTTGAGTAATAACCTGTCCTTAGTCTCTGAACCAAGGGTCACATGTCTTCTAAAAGTCGTTCAATTATGGCAGGCTAACTATAGCAGGGTAAAATCTCAACCCTTTAACAGTTCTTAATGTCTGCTGCTGCTGCTGCTCAGTCGCTTCAGTTGTGTTCGACTCTGTGTGACCCCATAGACAGCAGCCCACCAGGCTCCCCCGTCCCTGGGATTCTCCAGGCAAAAACACTGGAGTGGGTTGCCATTTCCTTCTCCAATGCATGAAAGTGAAAAGTGAAAGTGAAGTCGCTCTGTCATGTCCAACTCTTAGCAACCCTATGGACTGTGTAGCCCACCAGGCTCCTCCATCCATGGGATTTCCCAGGCAAGAGTACTGGAGTGGGGTGCCATTGCCTTCTCCATCTTAATGTCTAAGTGGTCCCAAACACTGTATGCTGAAAATTTATATTAGAGTTGTCCTAAGTTGGTACTACTCTCAGGCAGCTAGTATAAGCAAAAGGATGTCCCTCTCTGGAGAACATCCTTCAACTCCAGCCTCAAACAGTTCCCACAGGAACCACGAGCTTTAAGTCAATGTATAAAACACACTAGAAAACAAGGTACCATGAATTAGAAGCAATTTAAGGAAGGCTCCCCTGGTGGCTCAGATAGTAAAGAATCTGCCTGCAATGCAAGGGGTTCAGTCCCTGGTTTAGGAAGATCCTCTGGAGAAGGGAAAGGCTACCCAGTCCAGTATTCTTGCCTGGAGAATTCCATGGACAGAGGAGTCTGACAAGCTACAGCCCATGTGGTCACAAAGTCGGACACAACTGAGTGACTAATACTTTCTTATAGAAAAGCTTCAGATATTAGATTGTTACAGAATATAAAATAAGTGTGTTTATTATCTTTAAAGAAATTTAAAAAGTAAGGTTGAAAATTTGAATAAGAAACAAGAAAATGTTAAAAAAATGACCAATGAAGTTTGCAAAGGAACCAAATAAGACTTTTAAAAAGGAAATATGTTATTGTTGAATGAAAATTTTAATGATCAGGTTAAACATCATTAGAAATGTAACTGGAAAGAGAATTAGTACATGAAAATAGATCTAAAGAATATAAAAGAGAGCAGATCCAAAAGCAAAATTATGAGCCACGAAAAATGAATTAAAAGGTTGATATACGTTGAATTAGAGTTCCAAAAGAAAAGAAACAATGAAGAAGCAATATTAAAAGTGATAATGGCTGAAATTTTTCCAGAAGTGGTGAAAGAAGATCAATAACCTGAGATATGCAGATGACACCACCCTTATGGCAGAAAGTAAAGAAGAACTAAAGAGCCTCCTAATGGAAGTGAAAAGAGGAGAGTGAATAAGTTGGCTTAAAGCTCAACATTCAGAAAACGAAGATCATGGCATCCGGTCCCATCACTTCATGGGAAATAGATGGGGAAACAGTGGCTGACTTTATTTTGGGGGGCTCCAAAATCACTCTAGATGGTGATTGCAGCCATGAAATTAAAAGACGCTTATTCCTTGGAAGGAAAGTTATGACCAACCTAGACAGCATATTAAAAAGCAAAGACATTACTTTGTCAACAAAGGTCCATCTAGTCAAGGCTATGGTTGTTCCAGTGGTCATGTATGGATGTGAGAGTTGGACTATAAAGAAAGCTGAGCCCCAAAGAATTGATGCTTTTGAACTGTGGTGTTGGAGAAGACTCTTGAGAGTCCCTTGGACTGCAAGGAGATCCTACCAGTCCATCCTAAAGGAGATCAGTCCTGGCTGTTCATTGGAAGGACTGATGTTGAAGCTGAAACCCCAATACTTTGGCCACCTGATGCAAAGAGCTGAGTCATTGGAAAAGACCCTGATGCTGGGAAAGATTGAGGGCAGGAGGAGAAGGAGACGACAGAGGATGAGATGGTTGGATGGCATCACCGACTCAATGGATATGGGTTTGGGTGTACTCCGGGAGTTGGTGATGGACAGGGAGGCCTGGCAACTGTGGTTCATGGGGTCGCAAAGAGTCGGACACGACTGAGCAACTGAACTGAACTGAACCACAATGTATTTAATAACAAATTAGCATACCATAATGGCTTAAAACTACACAAATTTATTATCTTAAAATTCTGTAGGTGAGAAGTCCAGTTCGCATCTCACTGGGCTAAAAGCAAGATATTGGCAGGTCTGTGTTCCTTTCTGGAGTCTCCAGGAGGGCATCTGTTTTCTTGACTTTTGCAGCTTCTGTGTGTGTGCGTGCTCAGTTGGTCAGCTGTGTCCAACTCTTTGTGACATTATGGGCTGTAGCCTGTCAGGCTCCTCTGTCCATGGGATTCTCCAGGCAGGAATACTGGAGTGGGTTGCCATGCCCTTCTCCAGGGGATTCCCTCAAGCCAGGGATGAAACCCACATCTCCTGAGGATCCTGCATTGGCAGGTGGATTCTTTATCACTGAGCCACCTGGGAAGCCCTGCGGCTGCTAGAGGCTGCCTGTATTCCTTGGTTCCCAGCCCTCTTCCTCCGTCTTCAGAAGTAGCAACAGCAGGTCAAGTTTTTCTCATATCTGACCCTTCCTTTTCTGCCTTCCTTTTCCATGATGAAGGACCTTTGTGATTAAATTGGGCCCACCTGGATAATCCAAGATACTCTCTCTAAAGTCATCTGATTAGCAATCTTATTTTCATTTGCAACCTTAATCTCTCTATGTCAAGTAACCTAAGAGTCACAGGTTTTGAAGATTATGACATGGACATCTTTGAGGGTTCATTATTCTGCCTACCACAGACATTAATCCACATGTCCAAGAATCTCAATCAGTTTTAAGTAGAATAAAAAGAACTTGTGCCTAGCCAAAATCCATACTTAGTCATATCATGATGAAACTTCAGAATGCCAAAGACAAAGAGAATGTATGAAAACAGACATAGCAGAGAGATTTCCTACCCCAAATAGTAAGACTTACCTAAGAGATGGTTAGCAATGAGATTCCTGGGCCCAGTCAAGACTCAGTGAATCAGTGTTATGCTAAGTGAAGTAAGTCAGAGAAGGACAATTACTGTATGACATTTCTTGTATGCAGAATCTGAAATTACACAAATAAACTTGTGTACGAAACAGAAACAGACTCATAGACTCAAAACGAACTTCTGATTACCAGAGGGAAAGAATGGAGGGAAGATAGAGTTCTCTAGTCAACACTCTTTTTTTTTTTAATTTTTTTTTTTTTAGTCAACACTCTTAAGTCTTAGAAACATCTCAATGTACCATATGAAATTTTGATCAGTAAATACAATGAAGCTAATGGGGATTTGTATAGTATAGTGATTAATAGGGAGGGTTCTAGAGACAGACTGCCCAGGTCTGCTTCTGGTAACTCAAGCTTTATGACTTTACACAATTTACTTAACCTTAGTTTTACTATCTGTAAAGTGGAGATGATGACAGTATCTACTTCTTAAAACGTAAAGGAGACAAAGCATGCGTAATTAACATCACTCCAGCTTGTATAAATTAGATGTTCAATAAATATTAGCATTGTGTATATATTTTAGGCATAATAAATTTGTTCCCCCCCCAAAAAAGTAAACTTATCCTAGGTATAGAATAGGGGATAAATATGTATAAGTAAATAACAGGCACAGGTCACTTTAGACAATACTATGCTTTTTAAAATGTGTATAAATTGGATTACAAAACAGTGCCTTGTTTAAAAGGGAATTCTGGTAAATGCTTCTATAACAATGTCTTTTCCAATGTGTATTATGTAGCTATTCATGTTTGGAGTTCCATAATAATTGGGAAAAACCTGTTTTTGTAACCCATAGCATATCAAATAAAAGCATACATTCTAAGCTTAAAAATAAAATACAACAATAATAAATATTTTAAGGAATTGCTGATTTTGATCTTTATGCTTTTTCCCTCTTTTTTTTTCTTTTTCATTTTTATAACCAACTTCTAAAGAAAATTCATGATATCAGTGAGTCTCAATTTTAATACTTAAGTTGTAACAATGCTTTAATAGGTACTGGATGAATAGTTGTTGAATGAATAAGTGATTGAACTAATTTGTTAATTCACAAATACGAAAAGATGATACCTACCCCTGAAAATGTTCCAGGGAAAAATAAGACTAACAAAAAAAATTCATAGGTGTAAGTAACCATATCTTTCTTAAATTACGTGATCTTTCAGAAGTAACTATTGGGGTTAAGAATGATCTATCTTGCCTCTCTGTATCTACATAATACTGCAGCTCTTGTATTACTTCGTGGAATGATTGTGAACCAGCACAAAGCTCAAGATTGTGTCATCTGATAGGCCCACTGCACAACTGTACCCTGTGTGTTACTTAGCAACATTTGCCTGCCCCTCCTCTCTCATCTCCTGTTGGGAAACCTGCTCAGAGGCTGTGGAACTTGGCAGGGATGAAGGAAAATCCAGTGACTGATAGTTTATGTCCAGGAAATTTCTGAGGCTATAGATGACTTTTGGTTTTGGATAGTGGTTTTTTTTTTTTTTTTTTTCTAGTTTTTCCCTTTATTTAAGGATTAGAATAAACGTATTTGTTTACTGCATAGTAGAAGATGCAGAGCAGGAACATGTTTTACTGGAATGGGGCTCTTTAGTACCACGCCTTAATTGCTAAAGACCTTGCTGTTGGGAAATGCTGACACTCCCCTTCTCACACTCCCGGTTAGAGCCTTGTTGAATTAAGCAATAAACTATTTCACACTGGAGACTAGAATTTAAATGAGTTACAATTCACTTTCATGTAAGTCACTAAGGTACACGAAAAGGAAAATAAATGAGTGCAAAAGGGAAAGGAATGACTCCTTTCTATATAACTCCTTAGACGTAAGTGTAAATCTGAGTCGATAAAGTAAATACTCCTTGAGTGTTAATTATTAATTAATCATAATTCTGAGTGAGGAAAGTATATACTTGGGCTTCCCAGGTGGCTCAGTGGTAAAGAATCCGCCTGCCAATGCAGGAGACGCAGAAGCCACAGGTTTGATCCCTGTGTCGGAAAGATGCCCTGGAGGAGGAAATGGCAACCCACTCCAGTATTCTTGTCTGGAAAATTCTATGGACCAAGGCACCTGGTCACAAAGAGTTGGACACAACTGAGCGACTGAGCACATACACACAAAGTATATACAGTTGATCCCTGAACAACGTGATTTTGAACTGCATGGGTTCACTACTACATTCACTACTACATTCACTATACACAGAATGCAGCATGTGAACTCTTAGTATCAATATGTGGGATCTAGTCCCCTGACCAGGGATGGAACCTTGGGCCCCCTGCATTGGGAGTGGAATCTTAGCCACTAGGGAAGTCCAGGGAAATCCCCCTACTATAGTTTAAGAATCTGCTCTCTCTAGCAGATAAAATCTAACAAGGTTGATAGTTTAATCACATTCAATTTGTTTTTTGCAAAATTCCTTATTTTTCAACAGAATTTTAAGAATCCTGAGACCAAGGAAGTAAGTGAAGAACTTCTAAAAATGTGCATGTATACTTAAATAACTGTAACTGGGGACTTCCCTGGTGGTTCAGTGTCTAAGATTCTGAGCTCCCAGTGTGGGGGCCTGGGTTCAATCCCTTGTCAGGGAACTAGATCCTAGCTCCCACATGTGGCAACTAAGACCAACCACAGTCAAATAAATACTTAAAACATTAAAAAAAAAAAAATAAAACCTGTAACTGTATGTATTAAATCTACAGAAAAACTGATGGTTAAGAACCTGCAACTAAGATTTAATAGATTTATTTTCCAAAACAGTACTGAAATAATAACAAACCATAACACATTTAATAACTTTATAACAATATTTACTCCCAAATTATAGTTTGACATAATTATAAATTGATAAACGGTATCCAATTATGTAAGTTATTAGTCAGGTGGCTGGTCATATGGTTTCTTCTAGCATCTACCAGAACTGCTGAAAAGCTCTGAATCCCTGTGACTAGAAGGATCCAGGCATCTCTTCTATGGGACATTGCAAAGGAAATGTCTTCTCCTCTCTGATATTTCCATGCCCACAACCAACTTAACATGGGTTACAAGAGGTATGAAAATGAAAAAGAGTGGGGTTCCAAAAATGCATATTTAACAACTGTCGAGTCAAAGATTCTTTGGTTATAAGCAAAAAGAAGCTATATTAAATTAATTCATGTAAAAAGCACTAAGTTAGAAATCCAGAGGGAAATCTCATGGATCCCAAACATAAATATAGAAATGGTCATATCTGACAGACCACTGTTTTCTTTCTCTAAGGCTGTATGATCTTTGCTTCCTTTGGTACATCTAGGTTATGGGGTATTTCTGAAGACCAGTTTTCTCTCTTTATTTGCATGCATAAGGCATAAAAATGACTGCCTGTCCCGACTCCACCTCACTTTATGCTCTACACCCTCCATGGAGAAACTCAGTATCTAGGTCTCTAGATTCAACTGATCACACACACACAAAAAAACCTGGTGTTCTCCTCTGTTCCAATCAGCTGTGGCTTAGGAGACAAGGTCTAATGCCCATAGGGCTGCCCCTACCATGGACTGTGGGTGGGGCTGACTCTCCCAGGAGGGCATGTGGGTAAGAATGAAACAATTACTATCTCAAGTTCCCAGATACAGGATATGTTGGAAGTTGGACTTTCTCAGTTGTTTTTTTGTTTCTTTCAAGTTGGAAGTTCAGGCTATGGAAGACAGAAGAGTCTAATCATATCAGCATGTTCTCCTTATTCCAAAACAAGGTAGGATTCTGGTATATGGCAACTATAGCTTAGTCTATTAAAAATGGGAGGTGGGTATACTAAGGCTACTTGTTTCCCAAGGAATTTTCTAGTGTCCAGGATGAGAGGAAGCTTTGGGTAACCAACTAAAACCTGTTTCCAGGTGCCAGAATAGCTTTTGTTCTAAAGCTCCAAACAAAGACATCCTAAGAGAGAGAACACATCAACGTGTACTTAATTGCTCAGTTGTGTCTAACTCTTTGTGACCCCATGGACTGTAGCCCGCCTGGCTCCTCTGTCCATGGGGATTCTCCAGGCAAGAATACTGGGTGGGTTGCCATACCCTTTTCCAGGAGATCTTCCTAACCCAGGGATTGAACCCAGGTCTCCTACATTGCAGGTGGATTCTCTACCAACTGAGCCACCAGGGAAGCCCAACATATCAATACTGATAGTTTATTGATCCAATTATTCCTTTAATTGTCTTTCTCAAACAAGAAGAGTACAAGAGAAAAAGCCATGAACAGAACTTAATTCTTTAATATTTTGGTTCCATTGCCCAGGTGGCGCTAGTGGTAAAAAGAACCCACTGGCCAATGCAGGAAAGTTATATAAGAGATACCAGTTCAATCCCTGGGTGGCAAAAATCCCCTGAAGGAGGGCATGGCAACCCATTCCAGTATTCTTGCCTGGAGAGTTCCATAGACAGAGGAGCCTGACAGGCTATATAGTCCATAGCGTCACAAAGAGTCAGACATGACTGAAGAGACTTAGAATGCACACACACCCTAACTATAATACCATTCTATCTGTGATGAAAACAGAACAATCACATTTGGCTTCAGATTTTTAATAGTTTATAAGGATCACTTGCTTTTGTTAATTAACTTTTAATAGGTTATAATAAGTTGTAGTAACAATTTGCTTTTACTAGTGCTTTGCATTCAGTTTAGCACAGTGTCTATCAAGAAACTAAGGCACTAATTATGTACAGCATGGCAACTATAATTAATAAAGTAATACTGTATTACATATTTGAAAGTTGCTAAAGAGTCAATCTTAAAAGTCCTCATCATAAAAGAAAAGAAATTATTTGTAACTATTGATGGTAGCGAATGATAACTAGACTTATTTACAATGCATATAAGTATAAAATCATTGTATTGTACACCCGAAACTAATATAATGTTATATGTTAGTTATACCTCAACAAAAGAATAAATTGACAAAAAAGAAAAATGAAAAAAAGCCAGTCTAGGTACTGCTTGAGACTAGGTATAGAGTTCTCAGGTAAAAATACATTTTCCTGAAAAGTTTAAAGATGTTGCTCCCCTGTCTTTAAGCTTCCAATGTTACTATTTAAAAGTCCAGTGCTCTCTGATTCTTTATCTTCTGATTTTGACCCTTTTTTTGGTCTTGGAAACTTTTAAAATCTTTATCCAAAGTATTCTGAAATTTCACAATTATGTATCTTGGTCTGGATTTTTTTTTTTTTTTTTTATTGTATGAGGTAATAGGGGAGTCCTTTCAATCAATGTCCTTCTGTTCTGAAATTTTTATTATTATTTCTTTGATAATCACCTCCTCCCTCTTCTTTCTTTCTAGAACTCTTATTATTTGAGTTTGGGGACTCTTGTATTTGTCAACTAATGTTCTATCTTTTTTCTCCTATCTTTCAACTCTGGCTTTTCCTACTTTCTCAGAGACTACATTAAATTTATCCCCCACCTTTTTTTCTTTTTTTTAAACACTGTCAGCTATCCTGTTTTTAATTTCCAAACACTGTTTTCTTTTATTTTTGTTGTTTTGTTTCAAACAAACATCTTTGAATGTTTCTTTATTTAGTATTCCGTTTTTGTTTGGTTTGGTTTTTATGGATAAACTATCTTCTCTCATCCCTATGGAGTATAATTATGGTCTTTTTTTCTTAGAAGTTTGTTTCTACTTCCTATAATTATTTTCCTTTTTGTTTTCCTTTTTTTCCTATTAATATTTACTTTGGTCTCTTTTCAAACATTGAAGGCTTTCTTCAAATGACTGATAGTTGGCTATTAGTATTTAAGTGTGAAGCACCACAAAACAGATGGTAAGCTATTGATTTCTGGTCTTGTGGATCTCACCATAGGAAGACCAAGTTGTGTTTATTTTTAATTGAAATGAGCCTCAAATGTCTGTAGGTGAGTTCTTTCACTTGAGCTACTGCGTTTCTACTGACTAGAAGCCTCCAAACTCTGGGATATAAACTTGATTCTGCTTTCTGATTATTAACCCTTAGACCTGGGGGGAGGGGAGAATAGGGCTAATTTTCTCTTAAGAATTTATAAATTAAATATTCAAAAGAACATACTTCCCATACATACTACTTAAAACCTTTCCATAAGCAATAAGCAAAATAACTGAATTTCTATAAATATTTATCCTCAGAAAATGCAAATTTTATATTTTTATTAAAAAAAATTTTTTTATTGGCATACAGTTGGTATGGCTGGGAACAGAGAATGAATGGTAGAGATGAGCTTGGAGAATTAGTCTGGGACCAGATCATATAGAAGTTTCAAGGCTAAGGTAGGGCATTTTTATTTTAAGTGTTATGGGAAACCATTGGAGAATTTTATAATATTAAAATAAGAGAAGTGTCATAATTGGACTTTAAAAAATCACTCTTGCTGCTCAGTGGTAAATCATCTGAGAGGACCAAAGTGTAAGCAGAGAGATTGTTTAGAAAACGACTGCAGTAGTCCAGGGGAATGAATTTCAGTGTTCTCAACTCAGGTAGTAGTAAAGATAGAAAAGAAACACTTGAAATGTTTTAGGAATATCATCAACAAGGCTAATGATAGATTGGATTGGTAGGAAAGCAGGAAAGAGTGGGATCAAGGGTAACTTTGGGCTTGAGCAATTGCTATTTAATGAGATAGTTGCTGCTAGAAGGATGGACCATACACAAACAAGAGCAGAGCAGAGAGGTCAGCCAGAAAGCTTGAATGGAGGACAGCTGGGTATTTTATTTTTCTTTTTGTGAAGAGCAGGCAAGTTTTGCATGAAAAGGAATGGCTCTCTTAGCCACATTAGCTTCAAGATACTTATTAGACATTCAAACAGAAACGTCAGGTAGGCAAGTGTCCCAAAGATCTGGAATTCAAACGAGATGATTGGGCTGGAGATACAGATTTGAAAGTCATTAGTATATGGATGGAGAAGGCAATGGCACCCCACTCCAGTACTCTTGCCTGGAAAATCCCATGGATGGAGGAGCCTGGTAGGCTGTAGTCCATGAGGTCGCTGAGAGTCGGACACAACTGAGCGACTTCACTTTCACTTTTCACTTTCATGCATTGGAGAAGGAAATGGCAACCCACTCCAGTGTTCTCGCCTGGAGAATCCCAGGGACGGTGGAGCCTGGTGGGCTGCCGGCTATGGGGTCGCACAGAGTCGGACACGACTGAAGCGACGCAGCAGCAGCAGCAGCAGCAGCAGCAGCAGCAGCAGCTGTGTATGGATGTCACAAAGCCATGCAGGTCACTCAGGAAGAAAGTGCACATGGAGAAGTAGCAGAGAGGAAGCCAAGGGCGTTGGAGTGTTGGATAGGATCTACATGTGTCAAAGGAAAACCAAAGAAGAGATGTGTCACAAAAGTCGAGAGAATTGTTTCAAGAAGGAGGGTATAGTTAGTTGTATCACAAGCTACTGAACGAGTTAAATGAGGACTGACACCATTATTTGAGCCACTAGCTTTGACAAGATGTGGGCTTTGAGAAATATCCATTTCAAGGGTTTGAAGAAAAGATGAGGTTAGAGACGGAAAGTATAGACATGTCTTTTAGGGAGTTTTGCTGTGAAGGAGGGCAGAAAAATTGGGTGTTAGCTGAAGGCAGAAGTGGGATCAAGTAAGGATTTTTTTTAAATTTCAATAAGATTTCAATAGAAGGATTACTAAAGAGAATGAGGGATAAGGAGCACAATTTGAGGTGCCTTAAGAAGGTCTGGGGGATGGGACTCACTTTAAGTTCTTTAGGCAATCCTTCATGTGCAAAGCAAAAAAATGTTAAGAATTTTTTGTTTTTAGACTGGTGAAGTGGGAAAGATCTTCAATGATAGAAACAGGGCTGATGATAAAAGAATGACAGATGTGTTTTGGACATATTAAGTTCAGTGAAATAGTTAGATTAACTGACTAACTTGGTAATTAGTACAAGAGACTTTGAGCTTCATGACAGTAATGATGCTTAAGAAAGATATTTTACAAAAGATCAGTTCAGTTGGTAGACAGCATTTAAATTATTCTGTATCAAATTAACAAGGCCTTACCTTGCCAAGATTCTTGGCACTTTTATATTCACTTAAAATTACATTGGGAAAAAGCATAATAGTAATGGAAAAGCAACTAATTATAAGCAATTACAAGCCAAATTATGTTTATACCACAATTAGTGTTTGAGGTGGTTTAGTAGACTAAGTCTTCATTTCAATAAGCAACCATCAAATAATTGAATAGCTTGTAAAACACATAAATACCTCTTTTATCTTTATTCCAAGTATAACCACCACATTCTTTGAATTATTATTATAATAAAATGAGCAAGTCATTATCTTTTGTCCCAATCCCCAGTCTGAGTTGGATGCTTTTAAAAACATGGCAAGAGTAGCTGTATGTATCACCTTCTGCACAAAAGTTTCTTTCAACAGATTTGACATAGAAATGTGAACAAATTCATGTTCTTGTAAGACAAGTACTAACTACCCAGCAGGGAATTTAGAGTACACACTCAAACTACATCTTCTTCATTAAGTTTTTCATGCTTACAACATTGTCTTATTTCACTTGTAGTTGAATAAGTCTTTCTCTAAGGATGATAAGGGGAGAAGGCAATGGCAACCCACTCCAGTACTCTTGCCTGGAAAATCCCATGGACGGAGGGGTCGCTAAGAGTCGGACACGATTGAGCGACTTCACTTTCACTTTTCACTTTCATGCATTGGAGAAGGAAATGGCAACCCACTCCAGTGTTCTTGCCTGGAGAATCCCAGGGACGGGGGAGCCTGGTGGGCTGCCGTCTCTGGGGTCACACAGGGTCGGACACGACTGAAGCGACGTAGCGTAGCAGCAAAGATGATAAGGAAAAATCCTTTGTCTGGTAACAGTGCTGATTTTTATGTCAGGTTGGGTTTTTTTCTCCCATATTTCTAAGTAAAAGTCACAACTTTGTTACCACAATTTTGCCACCTGGGGTCAAACTGTTTGACTACTACTCGATAACTTTTTCATTTTACTTGATCACTGAAATTAGATTCATGACTCTAAATCACGAGTAATCATCACTCTGAATCCTTAATTTCCACTCAATTTCAGATATTTAATTTTTACCATTTTTTGTTGAATGACCATTCTTTAAATGCTATAGCGCTTCACAATATTCAAGAGTTTCACAGAGATGATTTCATATAATCCCCTCTCTTTCCCCTACCCATTTACGCCCCAATTTCAGATTCTATTTAATAAAGCAGGTTCTAGAAACAGTTTTGCAGAATAAATTCCCACCAGTTGACCTAATTGAGCACGTTGTTGCCAGTGCTTCACGGCAGCTACTGAGCTCGGCCAACTCCGAGGCTTGGCGAGCCACATGGTGGGAGGTAGGTAAGAGCCGGAGCCCTTCAAGGCTGGGCGCCACGTTGCTTTTCCCTTTTTGAATAGGGAGACAACGCTTCTGGCTATTGTGTAAATCGACCGAGAACTGCGTTCATCCGCACATCAGCTAAAGCGTGATCAGAATTAAAGCGCCTTCTAATCCGACCCTTTGGCAACGTGTGCGTCACGGACTAATGTTGAGTTTTAATGCCTGGCTTCGTTCGCCTTGGGGAAGCACACTTAAGAGAATGGCCGAGTACCTCAGCAATATCGGCGAAGTGCACGGGATCAAAACGACCACGCCATCCCAGCAGTGGCCACAGCCCCCGCCGAACCCCGCCAACTCTCTAGAGGACCCACCCTTGTTCCCCGCTATAACCAGTTGCTTTACGCAGCGCTACACAGTCTTCCCTCCCTACGTCCCCGCTCTCCCACCCACTCCGCATTCGACCCCAGGCTCTTAGTCCCCAGTAGGACAACAGATCGCCGACTCCCGCCCAGCGGCCACCCCGAACCCTGAACCGCAACGCGGCTGGCTGCTCCCCGCGCTGCTAGCGGGCGGGCGGCCAGCCAGCCGCAACTGGGCGGCTGGTGATTGACAGGATCCTGGAGCAATCAGCTGCAAGGGCGGGACGTTGCGTCACTTCCTGTTCTTTTGGGATTAGCCGGGGTATATAAATTTGGTGCTCACGCAGTGCTCTCGCTCCCACAGTATGGCCGGCGACATTAGCTAGCGCTCGCTCTACTCTCTCTAACGGGGAAACAGCGGACTACAAGAGACTGAGCTGTATCTGCCTCTATTTCCAACAGACTCACGTTCAACTTTCGCTCACCCACACACACAAAGCCGGGAAAATTTTATTAATCCTTTTTTAAAAAAAGTTAATATAAAATTATAGCAAAAAAAAAAAAGGAACCTGAACTTTAGTAACACAGCTGGAACAATCCGCAGCGGCGGCGGCGGCGGCGGGAGAAGAGATTTAATTTAGTTGATTTTCTGTGGTTGTTGGTTGTTCGCTAGTCTCACGGTGATGGAAGCTGCACATTTTTTCGAAGGGACCGAGAAACTGCTGGAGGTTTGGTTCTCCAGGCAGCAACCCGACGCAAACCAAGGATCTGGGGATCTTCGCACCATCCCAAGGTGGGTGCTCGGGGCTCTCGCCCACAGTCGAGTCTGGGGGACCGTCGCCGCCTGGGAGGCACCAGCCTGAGGCTGGGGGCCGAGGGTTGGGTTCCCATAGTCTTCAGGTGGGGGCAGGTCCGCGTGCGGGAGGTCGTTTTGGCAGTCGTGGAAAGGGCCCCGGCGCTGGGGGTGAGCAGCCAAAGGTCCACGCGGGGCCCGATCCAGCTTCTCCCGCCACCGTTGCCGGGCCGGGCGCTGCCCGGGGGGAGGGGAGGAGGCCGGCGCAGCCGCGTGCTCAGGTAACGTCCCCGGCGCGGCGTGCGGGGCGGCGGGCAGCGCCGTTCCGGGTAGTTTAGCGGCCCTCATCTCCCGACTTACTCCCCATCGGCCAGATTTGGCGGTCGGGGACCCTGGGTGGGGTGTCCGGAGGTGGAGGCCGCGCGGGCTCCCTCCCGGCAGGTGTGGCTCGGCGGGCTTAGTCAGGCGCTAATTCGGGCGTGTCCGCCTCGGGAGTGGAGGAGGGAGGGAGCGGAGCGGATCGGGAGCCGGATTCGTCCTCTCGCGTGCGGCGGGAAGGGGTGTGTGTTGGGGGGGGTGGGGGGCGGCCCGGCTGGGGCCGAGGGGCTGACTAACAGGCCTCCCCGCCCGTGGTCGGCGCTGGCAGCATGTGGCGCCCGGGCGGCGGGGATTGGGCGGGAGCAGCTGTGCCGCAGTGGCTGGGCCGCACCGCCGCCCTAATGTGCTCTGCACCAGAGCCCTTTCGGGGCTGCCCGGGAAGACGGCCGGAGAGCCCACCGAGACTGGCGCCCGAGTCTCTTGACCTTGGGCTGTGTAACCTGTTACCGAGTCGGCGGAGTCCAGAGTGGAATGAGGCTAGCCTGCGTTTACGGGCTAGAGGCGGGTCGGAGCTCGGACATAATACCTTTAATGCCTAATCCTGCAAAGGAATCTGGGGCTCCAGCCTCCCACCCCGGGCAGTCATGCGAGAGAGCTGGGCGACCGCGCAGAAAAAGATAAGGCTTGCTGTGGTCTCGATCCCAGCGCAGATGACGCGAGCGACCCCGATGGTGGCGGGGCCGGCTTCCCCTCCCGGGCGCTCGGACCACTAGACATCTCTCGTCAATCTAGGCTCCTGGGTGCATAAGTGCCGCTAGTGTGCCTTGAGGCGGAGGAGCCGGCGCGGCCGCTTCATTGAAAGGCAGCGACCAAAGAGCTGCTGGGCCGGACCCGGAGCCTGCCCCGGGGTGTAGGCCAATGGGCGTTTCAGGAATGTTGGCTGCGCTCGCCGCTTTTCCTGACAAAAAGCAACTGGAGAAGGGAATCTAGGCGGACACGTGCTGCTGGGACTTTTAAGGCGGTTTCACTTGAAGGAATCTCCCGTAGGAAAACCTCCTGTTAGCTAAAATGTGACCAGTTTCATTTTTCAAGCTTTGTGCGACACTTAAGAGGTCGTAATATGGCCCCTACTCTAGGAAGCAGTTACTTATAAATATGGGGAAGCTTAGTATTTCCTCCATTTCACAGATGGAAGAGCTCCCTCGTGTTGGTGATATGCCTTTGGTAAGACGATTGGGATAGGATTATCTAGGAAATACTGTCAGGAAGAACTAATGTGCAAAAAACAAATCATAAAATGAATAACAAAATTTTCTGCTCCGGCTCGTTAAATGAGTTAAAGCTTTGTTAGTTAGCACCCGTTCTTAATGAAGGGAAGGGAGTGTTTCCTCCCCGAGTTCTTGGGCAAAAACGCCTGAATTTAAGCTTTTTTGGTTAAGAATTAGTTATCCGAATGAAGGAGGAGAAAGGCTTATAAATAGGCAGCTTGCTTGCTTTTAAATGTTCGAGAACGACTTTTGCACTTTGATCAACTGAAATTGTTTTACTGCTTCAGCATGGATCTTAAAGTGATGGCAAAGATTATACCTTCAGGGACAGAATGTTGGTTTTGTTGAATCTGTGATTAAGTGTCGTAAATTTTGTAGATACTTGGAATTCGTTAAATCCCATAGAAGAGTTATCAGTCATCTAGAAAAGTAATGCATAATGAAATGGTTAGTACATTGCCTATGGCATGTCTAGATTTGAGTTCAAACATCATCTAATAGCTAGCTGTTTGATATTTTTGCCTCTCCAAAATGGAGAAAATAATGGTACCTCTTCATGGGTGTAATTGTGAGGGTTAAGTGGGTTAATACATATACAGTACTTAGAACTGTCTGAGACATAGTAACCACTCTGTAAGCCTTAAAATCTTCATCTTCCATTCTTTACCTTAAGGACAGAATCTTTTTCTCTTCTCCTTGTTTTTAAGCAAACCAGGCTGGAGGAGAAAGTATTTCAGATTATAGTCTAATAGGCAATTTAAAATTACATGGTGCCCTAGCAATTTGATGTATTTTTATTCAAGTAGAAGAGATGGTGAGGTTTAGATTGCTTAATGAAGTTAAACCTTAATTCTTCCATGGAATAATCTTTAGTAGCTTTGTTTTTATTTAAGGATATAAATGTTAGGAAGCCAGAAAATCCTTCTTTTTACTTGCCTCACATCTCCAACCTCAGTAATTACACTAAAATGCAAATAGAAGAAAGTCAGTCTTCACAAACTGGAATAAAATAACTATATGGTTTATAAAACATAAAACCTAAGGGCATGGTAGGAGTTAAGATGTCCTAAGAGGGCGTCACTACCAATGCTAAAGACATTTAAAAGGCAGCATATTACAGGAAAATTCCTAGGAAAGTACCTTCCCACATCGATGCAAGAAGAAATAGAAATCCTAATAGTCCTATAACCACTGCATGAATTGACTTAATCACCCATAAAGAAAAATCTAGGCCCAGATGGTTATACTGGAGTATTCTAACATTCAAGAAATAATTCCAACCTTTTTCATACTTTACATTCATAGTATTACATTCTAATTAGTTAATAGAGAGGGAACACATATCACAGTTCCTTTTGGGGTTTGTATAATTTTGATACCACACCCTGACTAGAGCTGTGAAGGAATCAGGATTTTCATGCACTGCAGATGGGAATGGAAAACAGTGTATCCACTTGGGAAAATGGTTTGGCAGTTTCTTTATAAGTTACTGTGCCTGCTAAATTGCTTCAGTTGTGTCTGACTCTTTGTGACCCTATGACTATAGCCTGCCAGGCTCCTTTGTCCATGGGATTTTCCAGGCAGGAATATTGGAATGGGTTGCCATTTCCTACTCAAGGGGATCTTCCCAACCCAGAAGTTGAACCCGCATCTCTTATGTCACCTGCATTGGCAGGCAGGTTCTTTACCACTGGAGCCACCTGGGAAGCATTAAGTTAATACATCTCTCATATGATCTAGCCAGTCTAGTCCACTCATGTGTTTGCCCAAGTGAACAGGAAATATATCCATACAAAGACTTTTACATGAATACGTTCTTAGAAGCTTTATTTTGCAATAGCTCCAGAACTGAAAACAAGTCTCTGTATTCATCCTATAGAATACTACTTGGTAGTTAAAAAAAGAATGATGAACTGCTATTGACACATGCAACAAATGATTGTGCTGGAGAACAAACAATAATAAGCCCCATGAGAAGTCCTATACTATAAGATTTCATGTCTATAAAACCAGAAAATACATACACGATAGGCAAAGGATGAGAGTTAAGGGAGAATGGTGGATTACAGAGAGGCATGACGGAACTTTTAGGGGTGATACTAATCTGCCAAAGCTCAGATGGTAATCCACCTGGAATGCAGGAGACCAGGGTTCAATTCCTGGGACGGGAAGTTCCCTTGGAGGAGGGCATGACAGCCCACTAAAGTATTCTTGCCTAGAGAATTCCCATGGACAGAGGAGCCTGGCAGGCTACAGTCATAAAAGTTATGAAAGTCGTAAGTACATCTCAGATTTTGACAAATTGATCCCATCATGTAACCAGCCTTCATATCTAAGGAATGTAACTAGTCAGCAGTCCCCCTGTGCCTCCTTCCAATTATAACCTATTCCGCTCTCCAGCTAAGGGAACACCACTATCCTGAGTTTTAACACACCATGGTTTTCCCTAGTTTTTTTTATAACATGGAATCATTTGTTATGTATTATATGCCTCCTTTGGTCAGCATTATGTTTGGGGTTTTTTTTAGTTCGTTCTCAGTGTTGTATAGTATTTTTGTGTCCATATACCACAATTTATCAAATCTACTGTTTACATCAATAATTTCCAGTTTGCTAATACAAATACATTGCTATGAACACTAGTGTAAATGTCTTTTTGTAAACAGCATGTATGCTCTCCTGTTAGATACACACACACCGAGGAATGGAGCTGCTAAGTCATAGGGTACATATAGTGCTTCTGTGTTTAGTAAAGCTCCTGGGTTAGGAAAGTTCCCCTGGAGAGGGGATATGCTGCCAGTTCCAGTATTCTTGGACTTCCCTGGTGGCTCAGACGGTAAAGAATCTGCCTGCAATGCAATCTGCCTGCAATGCGGGAGACCTGAGTTTGACTCCTGGGTTGGGAAGATCCCTTGGAGGAGGGATGGCAACCTACTGGAGCATTCCTACCTAGAGAATCCCCATGGACAGAGGTGCCTGGCGGGCTACACAGTCCACGGGGTCCAGAGAGTCAGACACAGTTTGAGACTACACGGTACAGGGTGCATATATTCAGCATAAGGGTGCAGTTGCTCAATATCTTCATTTAACATTTGTGTTGTCTTTTTAATTTTAGCTGTTTTGTGGGTGTATAGTGGTCTGTGTATTTCCCTTCAGACTAATGGAGTTGAACATCCTTTTATATCTTTATCCACCATTTGGCTATCTTTTGTGAAATGCTTGTTCAAGTCCACTTCTTTTTCTTTAGGGATGATTTTTCAGTTTGCAGGAGTTCTTTAATATATTATAGATGAATTATCTCTCCAGTATGTATATTGCAAACATTTTCTGTCCTCAGGTTTCCTTTTTCGTTTTATTAATGACAGTTTAGAAAATAGTTCATAATTTTAATGTCTCATTTATCAGTGTTTTCACTAATGGTTCGTGGTTTTTCTGTCCTGTTTAAAATGATCTTTGCTCATCTGGAGGTAATGAAGATGTTCTTTTTTCCCTGTAAACTTTGTTTTACTTCTCATATTTAGATCTGCAGCCCATCTGGAATTTTTTTAATATGGTATGAAGGAATAGAACACACTTGAAGCAAAATTGGCCCATCTTTCCAAACTTTAACTCCAAGCTGGAACCCACTGTCTGTTAACATTTCCCACTGTCCTGTAGGCCACTTAGTAGAATTTCCCTTCAGTGTAATCTGAATGAAGTACATAATACTGAGAAGCTTTTATCTTTTCTGGCATGGCTTGGATTAAATAAGACTGATTAACAATATGTTGGAGAAAAGCAATAGTCCAGATATCCAAATGAATAAGACAGGTGATGTTTTCTAAAACTGACTACTTCACAAAGTAATTAAGGTTGAAATATAAAAAGAGGGAGTAGTATATTAGGTTTAACCTGCAGGTTTCTCTACTAGAATTTTCAGATTTCAAATGATGTTGAATAGAAATAGACCTTTATTTCTGTTTCTATAATTTCTTAAGAGTTGCTGGACTAAAATGCTGGACCAGACAAAAACCTTTTTAAAAGAAATGGCAGCTATGGGGAGGAAGTCTGTTAGAAAATAAGAAATTTTGGTGAGGAACGATAGTTTGATCTTTCAGGGCTCTAAAATTGACTTTCCTTTCTGCTTTAGAATTCATCACAGACCTGGACTCTTAGTAAGGAAATGGGTTCACATGGGAAATTGTAGTAAATGGAGGTAAAGAGTAAATGTTTATTAACTGTGGAAAGCTAGATGTATTTTAGCTATGTGAAAGTATGAAAACTACAATCTGTAATGTTAATATTGGGCAAGACATTTAGGACTACTGGTATTTTCTGCTATTCTTACTTTCCTTCACTCAAATTTTATATGATAAAATCTTCAGCAAAGGACTGGGAGCAGTTGCAAAAATAGTAAATTACACCTCAGCATTAATTTTCCCAGAACTCATGCCTTACTTGACTATATCATTGCACCATATTGCAATATCAGTAATTTACACTGAAGGAATTTACAACCCCTTGCCAAAAACCTTTTAGGGTAAATATTTTGGAGTAGAAGGGCTTCCTATTGAATTAAGCTTCTCAATACATTCCTCACAGCAGTTTCAAAAAACTTGAACTGCTATCTTCAAACCACCCTTTTTTGAGAGGTACACATTGAAAGTAATAAATCAATGTAGCAGTAATGATGCTAATTTAATTTTTCAGTGAAAGTTTGAGGTGGAGAACTTAAGTTACTCTGATTATAATTAACAGTGCATTCTGGGTTGATTGCTTTGAACAGAAGATGAAAGCTTATTTCTCTGGATATCTGAATTAAATTCTGGTCAGCCTAGACTTCGCTGAAGAGTAATCTCATGTTTTAGGATGCATTTGACTCAGACTGCTCTTACGACTGCTACCACCTTGGCTGTGGTGTTGAGGTCTGAATGCAAGGTGATAAATAGTGTCTGAAACAGATGAGTCAGGCTGTTGACTAAGGTCACCCTTCAGGAAAGTTCAAATAGTTCAGTTGGGTAACTTTTGGGGTAAATTACTTGATAACCCTGAAATCAGAGATTTTTGCTTAAAGGAGGAAATCTGTTAGAGGAACCTAATCACATGGAGGCCTTTTAAATAAATGCAGGTTTCCAGGCACCATCTGCACAGTTTCTGGCCCACTATATCTGAGGGTAGAATCCAAGGGATAAAAGCAAAACTGTTCTAAAGGGTTTTTTGCATCTGCCAGCAGCATTCTGTTCCCTCTATAATTTACTTCTTTAAAAGTCTAACATTGGCTTCCCTGTTGATCCAGTGTTTAAGAATTCGCCTTGCAATGCAAAGGACACCGGTTCAATCCCTGGCCTGGGAAGATCCCACATGCCACAGGGCAGCTGAGCCCATGTTCCACAACTACTGAAGCCCACTCACCGTAGAGCCTGTGCCCCGCAACAAGACAAGTCACCACAGTGAGAAGCCCCCTGCTTACCACAACTAAAGAAAGCCTGTACACAGCAGTGAAGACCTGGCACAGCCAAAAATAAATAATTATTAAAAAATGAAGGTCTAACATTAAGTTTAACCATTTTAAGTGAACATTCAGTATTAAATGTATTCACATTGTTGTGCAAGAGATCTGTAGAACTTTTCATTTTGCAAAACTGAAACTACCCATTAAAGGTTAATTTCCCCTCCCCTCTTCCTCCAGCCTTTATCAGTCACCTTTCCTTATGATTTGACTACTTTGGATACTTCATATGAATGTGTGAGATGAATACCTTATATAAGTGGAAACCTATATCCTTTTCTGGTGATACTCATCCTTTTCTGACTGGTATGATTCACTTAGCATGAAATTCTTAGGTTCATTCACATTGAAGCATGTGATAAACTTTCCTTTAAGGCCACATAAGCCATTTTTTGCATACACCACATTGTCTTTATCCATTAATCCCTTGATGGACATTTGGGTTGCTTGCTTCTCTTGACAGTTGTGAATAACAATGAACATGGATGTGGAAATGGCTCTTCCAGATCCTGTCTTGGACTATTTACACACACACACACACACACACACACACACACACACACAAGTAGAATTGTTAGATCATGTGGTAGTTCTGTTTTTATGGTTTTTTGAGGAATGTTCATAATTTTTCCATAATGGCTGTACCATTTTACATTTTCACCAGTAGTTCCATTCACTCAGTCATGTCTGACTCTTTGTGACCCCATGGACTGCAGCATGCCAGCACCCCCTGTCCATCACCAGACTCCCGGAGTTTACTCATACTCATGTCCATTGAGTTGGTGATGCCATCCAACCATCTTATCCTGTCATCCCTTTCTTCTCCTGCCTTCAGTCTTTCCCAGCATCAGGGTCTTTTCAAATGAGTCAGTTCTTCGCATCAGGTGGCCAAAGTATTGGAGCTTCAGCATCAGTCCTTCCAATGAATATTCAGGACTGATTTCCTTTAGGATGGACTGGTTTGATCTCCTTGCAGTCCAAGGGACTCAAGAGTCTTCTCCAACACCACACTTCAAAAGCATCAGTTCTTCGGCGCTCAGCTTTCTTTATAGTCCAACTCTCACATCCATACGTGACTACTGGAAAAACCATTACTTTGACTAGACAGACCTTTGTTGGCAAAGTCATGTCTCTGCCTTTTAATATGCTGTCTAGGTTGGTCATAACTTTCCTTCCAAGGAGCAAGCGTCTTTTAATTTCATGGCTGCAGTCACCATCTGAAGTGATTTTGGAGCCCCCAAAAATAGTCTTTCACTGTTTCCATTGTTTCCCCATCGATTTGCCACGAAGTGATGGGACTAGATGCCATGACCTTAGTTTTCTGAATGTTGAGTTTTAAGCCAACTTTTTCACTCTCCTCTTTCACTTTCATCAAGAGGCTCTTTAGTTGTTCTTCACTTTCTGCCATAAGTGTGGTGTCATCTGCATATTGAGGTTATTGATATATCTTGATTCCAGCTTGTGCTTCATCCATCCGTTCACCAGTAGTAATTCACAAGTGTTAAAATTTCTCTGCATTTGCCAACACTTGTTCTTCCATTTTTCCTTTTCAGTATCTGACATCCTAATGAGCACGAGGTGGTATCATGATTGTGATTCACATTGTCTTATGATTAGTGGCATTGAGCATCTTTTTATGTGCTTATTGGCCATTTGTATATCTTTTTTGAGGGGAGGGGAATTGTCTATTTAAGACCTTTTGCTTACTTTTAAATTAGGTTATTTGTTTTTCTTGTTGGGAGTTCCTTATTTATTCCGGATATTAACCTCTTATAAGATGTAAGATTTGCAGGTACTTTTCCAGTTCTGTACCTTGTCTTTTCACTCTGTTGAATGTTTTCCTCTGATATACAGAAGTTAAGTTTGATGCAGTTCTATTTGCCTATTTTTTGCTTTTGTTGCCTGTGTTTTTTGTGTAACATCCAAGAAAGCTTTGCCAAATCCAATATCATAAAGTTTTTCCCCATGTTTTCTTCTAAGAGTTTTATAGTTTTGTGTCTTAATTGAGGTGTTTAAATCCATTTTGAGTTATGCAGTGTAAGGTAAGGATTCCATTTCATTCTTCTGTGTGCAGATCCAGTTTTCCCAACACCAGTTGCCCAAGAGACTATCTTTTCCCAATCCACAATCTGTTCTGCTTGCCACCCCCAACCCCCCAAAAAAAGGATACGGGACGTCCCTGGTAGTCCAGTAGTTGGGACTTGGCCTTCCAATGCAGGGGTTGCTGGTTTGATTCCCTGGTCAGGGGGCTAAGATCCCATATACCCTGGGGCCAAAAAACTAAAACATAAAACAGAAGCAACATTGAAATAAAGGCTTTAAAAATGGTCCACATCAGGGGGAAAAAAAAGTAGCCGGTTAGCCATTTCTAGTCTTACTCAGTCAGATGACATAGAAGTCTCTTATCTTAATTGTATGTTTTCCCATGTAAACACTTCAATTTGTTCTATTTTTATTAAACCACAGACTAAAAACTTTAAATGTAAAATATGGGACTTACCTGGTGGTACAGTGGATAAGAATCTGCCTGCCAATGGAGGGGACAAGGGTTTGATCCACATGCCTCAGAGCAACGAAGCCCGTGAGCCACAACTACTGAAGCCTGTGTTCTAGAGCCTGCCTGCTGCAGCTGCTAAAGCCGGTGCACCTGGAGAAGCCACCGCCGTGAGAAGCCCGTGCGCTGCAACTAGAGAACAGCCCACATGCAGCAACAAAGATTCAGCTCAACCACAAATTAACTAACTGATTAAAAATAAATAAAATAATGGCATGCCATTTATGTATTACTTTTCTGGCAGAGTGACTAAGATCATTCAGTCCATGTACTATCATTTGTAAAGAGCATAGTATTTGAGAGATTTATCATGATCTGGGTAGGGCTAGGATCCAAAAAAGCTTTATTTAGGGAAAAAATAAGGGGCTTATTTTTCTACCAAAGTGTGATTTTAATAATTTGCTGAAATTCTCAACTGTTTTCTCTCTCCTCTTTATGTTTATGGATAGCATTGTATTGACTTCTTCAACTCTAAATCTGTCACATTTTTCCTGCCCTGTATTTTTTGAGCCAGCAGTTCTCTAGATTGTTTTTATAATCACTTGGTTGATAGACTATTCAACTGTGTTTGACTTAGAATGTTTTAAAGCAGTTCCTTTCATACCATGACTTTGAAAACTACTGACTACTTAAGGGTTTCTTTTAGGTGAGGAAGAGTATGGTTGCAGACTTTATTAACAATGCTAGAATGAGTGCAGGAGGATTCTTGTTTCCATCAAGGTGGAGTAAGCACACTCTACTCTCACTGAATGCATCTAGAAACCCTGGACAGAATGCATGCAGCAGCTGAGGACTCTGGAAAGTAAAAGTTAGGTGCATTGGAGAAGGAAGCCAAAACTCAAAACATCACTGAAATATCCATGAGTTTGTTTCTTTTTTCTCTTGGTATCTCCTGGGATGGTCTCAAAAGCTGCCATAAACCCGGAACTGCACACAAACTGAGCTCTTAGGTCTTTTTCTGGAATGTGGACAAGGAATGGAAGGGGGCCCCTTTGGGTTAGAGAGAGTGGGGAAAATCCCTTTTTTGTTTTTGTATTGCTTTGCTTTTTTTTACCCTGTTCTTTGCTGCTGTAGCTCAGGCAGTCCTGTAGTAGTCTGCTGCAGAGCCGGGAACTAAAGCCTGGGCTTTCTAGCCAGCGGACCAAGAAGCAGGCCATCTTCACCACCCCGCCCACCCCGCTTCCCCCCAACTATTGAGCTAGGCGTTGTCATGGAGATTATGGAGATAGTAACCTAACACATAGAAGTTGGATAAGAACAAGAAGACTGAACTTAACCATTTCATCTGTCTGCTAACATAGTTTTTTAAAAATCAGCATGCTCCATAGGGTTTGAAGATTTAAAATCATATAATGTGATATCCAGGATGCAATCACAAATTTTTCCTTATGTAAAAATAAAAAACAATAAGGAAATTGCCTCAAAGGGAGATAGTCTAGTAGACTTCAACCTCAAGGTGGTGCAGGTCAGGATTTAAAAGTAGTTATCATAACCATGCTATAAGAAGTAATAACAAATCTTAGCAAAGAAGCAGAAGATGAAACTGAAAAATAACTACTGGAATAGAAAGTTTACTGGATGGGCTTGTAGAATAATGACAAAAGAGTGAGTGAACTGAAGATAGATCAGTAGGAATGGCCCAGTTGGAACAATGTTAAGAAAAAATTTCAGATGGACACTGAAAATGAACAAATCCTGGTAAAAAATTTTAGCATTTTGTGTCAGATTGACAGAAGAGTGTATTATGGAAAAAATATTTGAAAAAATAATCTATGTTTAAGTTTATGGATGGGTTCTATAAACAGCTAAGATATTAGCAATGAAATGAGTAAGCTTCACTTATGTAGATTAAAATAAGATAACATTTCAAGTGGAATATATATATATATCTGGTGCTTTAACAGAATAATTCTGTTAAATGAATATTTTTAATAACTCACCCTGAGGGTGACATTTTAAGAAACAGTAAAGGATCATGTAGGAATTTAGTTTTTTCTTCTTTTTTTTAAACTTTTTTTTTATGTTGAGGTATAGTTGATTAATAATGTTGTGATAGTTGCAGGTGGATAGCAGAGGAAGGCAGCCGTACATATACATGTATCCATTGAAGTTGTCTCCCGTCCGGGCTGCCACATAACACTGAGCAGAGTTCCCTGTGCTACACAGCAGGACCTTGTTGGTTATACATTTTAAATATAGCATTGTGAACATGCTGATCCCAGACACCCTAACTATGCCTTTTCCCTGTTCTTTCCGCCCTAACCATAAATTCTTCCTCTAAATCTGCCAATCTGTTCCTGTTTTGTTAATAAGTTCATTTGTACCATTTCTTTTTAGATTGTACATGTAAGGCATGTCATTAGATATTTCTTCTCTGGCTGACTTCACTCAATATGACAATTCTAGGTCCATGCATATTGATACAAATGGCATTATTACGTTCTTTTTCGTGGCTGAGTAATAATTCCATTGCATACCTGTACCACATCTTTTTCCATTCCTCTGTCAATGAACATTTAGGTTGTTTCCATGTCTTAGCTATTGTAAACAGTGCTGCAATGAACACTGGGGTGCATATATTTTTTGGAGCCATATTTTTCTCCAGATATATATGTATATATATATGCCCAGGAGTGAGACTACTGGTTCATCAGTTCAGTTCAGTCGCTCAGTCATGTCCGACTCTTTGCTACCCCATGGACTGCAGCACCCCGGGCCTCCCTGACCATCACCAACTCCCGGAGATACTCAAACTCATGTCCATTGTGTCAGTGATACCATCCAACCATCTCACGCTCTGTCATCCCTTCTCCTCCTGCCTTCAATCTTTCCCAGCATCAGGGTCTTTTCAAAAGAGTCAGTTCTTCTCATCAGGTGGCCAAAGTATTGGAGCTTCAGTTTCAGCATCAGTCCTTCCAATGAACACCCAGGACTGATCTCCTTTACAATGGACTGGTTGGATCTCCTTGCAGTCCGGGGGACTCTGAACAGTCTTCTCCAACACCACAGTTCAAAGGCATCAATTCTTTGGCGCTCAGCTTTCTTTATAGTCCAGCTGTCACATCCATACATGACTACTAGAAAAACCATAGCTTTCACTAGACAGACCTTTGTTGGCAAAGTCATGTCTCTGCTTTTTAATATACTGTTTAGGTTGGTCATAACTTTTCTTCCAAGAAACAAGAGTCTTTTAATTTCATGGCTGCAGTCACCATCTGCAGTGATTTTGGAGCCCCCCAAAATAGTCTTTCACTGTTCCATTGTACCTCCATCGATTTGCCATGAAGTGATGGGACCAGATGCCATGATCTTAGTTTTCTGAATGTTGAGTTTTAAGCCAACTTTTTCACTGTCCTCTTTCACTAAGAGACTCTTTAGTTCTTTGCTTTCTGCCATAAGGGTGCTGTCATTTGCATATCTGAGGTTATTGATATTTCTCCCAGCAATCTTGATTCCAGCTTGTGCTTCATCCATCCTGGCATTTCTCCTGATGTACTCTGCATATAGGTTAAATAAGCAGGGTGACAAAATGCAGCCTTGATGTACTCCTTTCCCAATTTGTAACCAGTCTGTTGTTCCATGTCCAGTTGCAACTGTTGCTTCTTGACCTGCATACAGATTTCTCAGGAGTCAGGTCAGGTGGTCTGGTATTCCCATCTCTTTCAGAATTTTCCACAGTTTGTTGTGATCCACACAGTCAAAGGATTTGGTGTAGTCAATAAAGCAGAAGTAAATGTTTTTCTGGAACTCTCTTGCTTTTTCCATGATCCAGCCAGTGGATGTTGGCAATTTGATCTCTGTTCCTCTGCATTTCCTAAATCCAGCTTGAACATCTGGAAGTTCACGGTTCATATGGTAGCTCTATTTTTAGTTTTTTAAAGAACCTCCATCCTGTTCTCCATAGTGGCTGTATTGATTTATATTCCCACCAACAGTGCAAGAAGAGTTAGTTCCTTTTTCTTCACACCCCCTCCATGATGGCCATTCTGATGGGTATGAGGTGATGTTTCATTGTAGTTTTGATTTGCATTTCTTTTAATTAGTGATGTTGAGCATGTGTTTGTTGGCTGTCTGTATGTCTTCTTTGGAGAAATGTCTTATTTGGGTCTTATTTGTCTTTTTCATAATAAATTGCAAATACATAGTATACTTTCCTGGATTTTGGTTTGCTTCTTAACATGCTGTAGCAAAATGCATCCATCTTACTTGGTGTATATGTCAATGTAGATTGTTTTGAAAGAAAATTAAATGTCGGTATTCATAAAAGAAGGAAAATCCCCTGGAGGGAGGGCACAGCAATCCACTCCAGTATTGCCTGGAGAATTCAGCGGACAGAGGATCCTGGAGGCTACAGTCCATGGGGTTGCCAAGAGTTGGACAGCTTAGCAGGCATGCAGCATAGTGATTGAACTTAATCTCCAGCCCTTCTCCCCATCCATAGGTCAGGGGCTGGATAAGACATTCCAGCCTTCTAATCACAAGGTGGGCCTTCCTGGCAACAAGCGTCCAACCTCACTTGCTTCCAAAAGTTACTTCATTAACATATCATTCATAAGAGAAGGTGGAGCAAGAATGAGACAAAAAATACAAAGTATGATTTTAAATCATGGTGAGACTTTTGTAATTTTTATGAGAGTAAGCAAGTACTGTTATAAATTAATCATCCTCTTTTTGGTTAAATAATAGATCCGAGTGGGACATACTTTTGAAGGATGTGCAATGTTCAATCATAAGTGTGACAAAAACTGACAAGCAGGAAGCTTATGTACTCAGGTAAGTCCTCTGAAATAGTATTGGTTAACCGATTTCAGTATGAATCATACTTTATGTGGAAGAGTTAATTGTTTCTCTGTATACTGGTTCTATAATTGTTTTTACCTTTTTTAAAAAAAAATACAGTGTAAAATAAAATGTTTACTTCAGGTGTCCCTAGGCAGTAGGGTTTTTGAAGTCTTACCTAATAGCTCTTCAAGGTGGCTGCCATCTTTTTTACCCTGGAGTTAGCAGGGAGTTTCTGTAAAAGAGGATTGAATGGCATTGTTCCCTTGCCCTCACTTCTTTTATTTTTAGTATGTGCTTCTCTATCAAAGCTTGAAGCAGAGTGAAAATTAGCTTTACCATAGAAATAGGATTGCTGTTATTTAAGAGAGGAAAGCCATGGAGTTCTTTTTTAGGTACAGAGATAGAATTTTGGGCCTTGAGGCTATTGTATTGAACACGGTGCCTGCTTTTACTAAGTCTATATTTGACATATACAGATGTTTATCAAATGCCTATTAGGTGCCAGGCCCTAGGGATATAATAGTAAAAGCAAACATTCCTTTCCTCATGGAACTTATTATCCAGTAAAAAGTAATGAGATGGTTACAGACATACACATGAGAGCAGGCAGTTCAAGACGAGGTAAAGAATGAATTTAGTAAGTGTCCTAGGTTAGGTTAGGTGTGGAGGAAAATTGACCTGTACAAGAAGGTTTGTGTAATGAGCTAGTATGCTTTATACCTAGTTTATGTTTCTGTGGGATCTTTCATGTAATAGAAGAGGAAGAATTATTTGCTTCCTTGAGAACTTAATGTTTAAAATTATTAGCCAAAAATTTACACTTTAAATGATAGTCCAATAATAATAGATTAAGCATCTCAGTAGTACATAAACATTGTTATAATATTGTGACTTTCTTTTAAACTGCAGTGAGAGTAGCATGTTTGTCTCCAAGAGACGTTTCATTTTGAAGACATGTGGTACCACCCTCTTGCTGAAAGCACTGGTTCCCCTGTTGAAACTTGCTAGGGATTACAGTGGGTTTGACTCAATTCAAGTAAGTAGTCAAAAAAACATTTATCCTTTTGGTCGGGTATAAACGTTAAGAGTTCGGTGATGTGCCTGGTAAATAAATTTGTATACTTGTTCAATTGTAATGACTAAGGACACTCACACTATGGAGAGAAAGAATGCCTGTTACTCATGGACAACAGAAAATGTGGAGGAACCAGAGAAGGAATTGGGATAAAACTCAAAATGAAAGAAAAGAAAACCAGATACTTTCAGTAGTTAATTCTTTAACATTATTACTATGAATGGTGGAGAAAGTAAGAAAAGAAGGGAAAGCAAGGAAAATCATCTAGACTTCATAATAAAGAACTGATTGTATTAAAGAGCAATAGTCAGTTAATTCTTGAATGCTATCAGACTTTATACTTGGATTTTAATTATTGTGATAAGATGTTGAATTTTAATATTTAACTTAATTTGTAAATATTAGTAAATAATTTACTCAATTTGTCCTAGGGCAAAGGACAGCTGTCATTGGGACCTAAAACTGTTTTTGTTGATCCTTATAAGATCTAAATTAAGCAATATGTTAATTTTTGGATCACTCTTTTGAAACTAAATATATACAATACATATTCTCCCACAAAATTTTTATTACATGCCTGTTTTAAAGCTCACAAACTCCTGCCCTAGGGAATCCCCTGGTGGTCCAGTGGTTAGGACTCTGTGTCTCTATATAACACTAACTCATGGGTATTGGTGTGAAACCTTGCTCTTTGACACAGCGGCCTTCGTTTTTCTTTGTCGGCCGGCAAAGTGCACTATAGTCCACGGGGTCGCAAAGAGCTGGACGCAACTGAACGACTGAGCATACGCACACATAAAGCACTACAATATATGTTAAGTGTCACTGGGAAAGAATATTTGTGGAGATAGTTTTGGTTTTGATATGTATATGTAGAAAATAGTATATTGGTTTAGGAAAGGTGATAGAATTCTGTGTGTGAAATTATCTGTCTGTCTTTTAGAGCTTCTTTTATTCTCGTAAGAATTTCATGAAGCCTTCTCACCAAGGGTACCCACACCGGAATTTCCAGGAAGAAATAGAGTTCCTTAATGCAATTTTCCCAAGTAAGTTTAAGTAGAATTGAGTCCTGCTTCTTGAAGTTGGATGTGTGTGTGTTGTGTGTGTGTGTGCCTGTGTATCAAACATAGCACTATATATAGTTAAGTTAAATGTATCAGTTTAGCTGATTACAAATTTTTGAGTATTCTTGTGTAACTGTTGAAATGATGGGAGAAAAAAATCAAGTAACTGATCATCTGCCAGATGGAGGACTCATCTTCTAGCCAGTTGCTGTCATTTATGTCTGTTTTAGTGGGTATGAAGGCTGTGATCCCTTCATCCAGAAAAATGCCCCATGACTTCATAAACCCATGCTAAGACACTGGTCCATGTTAAGAAACTGTCTACCATGCTGTACAGGAGTTGAGCTGGCTTAAGAATGGTCAACCGAAGTGAGTTTGTAGTGTCGCTTCAACTAAATTGGCAAGATTTACTTCTATCCATTTATATAAGCTTTTATTTATAGACCTTCCTTTTTGAGCTTCAAGGACAGGGAAATAAAGGTTACCTAATCTAACACCCTTATACCCTAGAAGAGGCTAAAAACCTAAGATGATTTTAGTAACCTGGCGCAGAGTCATTCACAAGGGTGATTTTGAAAAAGAAAATCTTTAAAAGATTTCCATCCTACCTGTTCTTACCTCATCTTTTATACTAGGCTATATCAGGGTGCCGTGCATAATTTAGTTTAAATTTCAACCAGCTGTTAACTTTGTTGAGTGAGGCTTTGAAACACCATGGAAAGGAGGACGCACTGCATAACTTCATTTCCTGGAGAGAGTAGGTAAATAGGCGACCAAACTCCATCACCTGATGGAGTCTTAGGGGAGAGTAAACCATAGTTTTCTCAGCACCATTCAGACTGGCTTATTAGCTGAAGAGCATCTCTAAATGACAGCCAATAAAATGTTTTCTTAAAGGGGGAGGGGGATCCTGCCTACTTGCTATCAGATGAATCTGTTAAATTTATTTTTTGTTCTCCTGACTCAACAGATGGAGCAGCATATTGTATGGGACGCATGAATTCTGACTGTTGGTATGTTGGACCCAATCTGATGGAAGTTTTGTTTTATATAAGATTTCTTTTTAAACTTGCAGTTGTCATTTTTAGAAACTATTTTGTACTTTTATATAGGTACTTGTATACTTTGGATTTCCCAGAGAGTAGGGTAATCAATCAGCCAGATCAAACCCTGGAAATTCTGATGAGTGAGCTTGACCCAGCAGTTATGGACCAGTTCTACATGAAAGATGGTGTTACTGCAAAGGATGTCACTCGTGTAAGCATTTTCAATAATAATTCTGTATCCTGCTTGGCAGCTAAATATTTTGGCTCATTCTCTATTTCTTTTCCAGATTTGCTTTTAAATCAGTCTTTGGCTTTTTTCCCAGGAGAGTGGAATTCGTGACCTGATACCAGGTTCTGTCATTGATGCCACAATGTTCAATCCTTGTGGGTATTCAATGAATGGGATGAAATCGGATGTAAGTAAGAATATCTTGCTTAATAATTTAAACCTTTAAGTGTGCCCTTTCCATTATTAACACAAAGCTATTTCTCTTAAGGGAACTTATTGGACTATTCACATCACTCCAGAACCAGAATTTTCTTATGTTAGCTTTGAAACAAACTTAAGTCAGACCTCCTATGATGACCTGATCAGGAAAGTTGTGGAAGTCTTCAAGCCAGGAAAATTTGTGACCACCCTGTTTGTAAATCAGGTAATACATTTTTTTCATCGACAATAAAATCTGACAGAAAATAAGGATAGTGAGGCATGTCATAAAATGTATTCTGAGATGCCATATAATCAGCCAGAGATAACCAGAGATACTACTAATTGAGGTGTTTGGTAGATGAGAAGCTTTATGCCTATCATTAGACTTTATATCTAGCCCAGTTCGTGAGTTCCTCTTATCCTATCTATTTTCCCTGTTGATAGACCTTGGGGATGGTGGTGCCAGAAGACATAAAGTGTCCCACTGCATCCAGCCCCTAGGAAGTCAGCTAAAATATTTCAGTTCCATGGGGTTGGTTTTGTTGTTTTGGTTTTTAATTTTACTTATTTATTTTTCGTTGTGCTGGGTTTTCGTTGCTGCACAGGCTTTTCTGTAGTTGTAGAGAGCAGGGGCTACTCTTCGTTGCAGGGCGTGGGCTTCCCATTAATGGTGGCTTCTCTTGTTGTGGATCACGGGCTGTAGGGCACAAGGGCTCAGTCATGGTACATGGACTTAACTTGATCTGTGGCATGTGGGATCTTCCTGGATCAGGGATCAAACCTGTGTCTCCTGCACTGGCAGGCAGATTATTCATCACTCTGAGCCACCAGGGAAGCCCCCAGTGCTACAGTCTGACTAAAATAGCAGTCTTAAATACTTTGTTTGAAAATATTACTGCATATTGGAAACGCTAATGGTTAATTTCATTTTCCCCCAGAGTTCTAAATGTCGCACAGTGCTTTCCTCACCCCAGAAGATTGAAGGTTTTAAACGTCTTGATTGCCAGAGCGCTTTGTTCAATGATTACAATTTTGTTTTTACCAGTTTTGCTAAGAAGCAGCAACAACAGCAGAGTTGATTAAGAAACATGAAGAAAAAACGCAAAAAGAGAACACACATAGAAGAAGGTGGTGGCTGCTTTTTAGATATTGATACCAAGGGCCATGCTTTCCATAACCACCACCTCGTAGTTGCAGAAAGCCCTAGATGTAATGATAGTGTAATCATTTTGAATTGTATGCATTATTATATCAAGGAGTTAGATATCTTGCATGAATGCTCTCTTCTGTGTTTAGGTATCCTATGCCACTCTTGCTGTGAAATTGAAGTGCATGTAGAAAAAACCTTTTACTATACGAAACTTTACAACACTTGTGAAAACAATTCAATTTGGTTTACGCACAGTGTAATATTTCTCCAGGTGTCATCCAAAATTCCCCACAGACAAGGCTTTCGTCCTCATTAGGTGTTGGCCTCAGCCTAGCCATCTGGGACTGTTCTATTAATTGCTGCCAGGATTTTACATCCAGTTACCTCCACTTTCTAGAACATATTCTCTACTAACGTTATTGAAACCAATTTCTACTTCATACAGATGTTTTTGCAACAGCAATTAAAGTTTTTCTTCCACGAGTGGAGTCCTCTAAGAAAACTATCCCTTCTGTGTATTTATATTTTAACACTGCTTCCTGTACTTGTATTACTTGGATTCCTACCGTTACCATGGTGTCTCCCCTCCCAACCACACCCCCTCAATAAAGCAATACACTGTTACACTGTGGGTTTTATACGAATCTATACCCCAGAGGGGGAAGGCAGGGGTAGACCCTAGGCTTAATTTTCTTTTAAGGTCAATGGAGTTTGACATTTTTCATTGCCATGCACTCTTTTGGAATAAACTATTGTTGATTAGCAAAGAAGGCGTAGATTGGTACTAGGGAATATTGGCAGAACTGTATGGAAACTGTGCCATTTGGTGTCCCCCATTAAATGAAATGAGCTTCTCATAAGTACCATGTCGTTATTAACTTGCTCAGTAGTACAAAAGCATTTTTATCACAATTTATTAACGAGATTTAAGATAAAGGTATCGGTTTCAACAAATCAAGTCAGGTCAGATGATTCACCTTAACTTTTACTTTCATAGCCATTTCCACTAATTTCTGTTAATGATATGCCATGAACTTTGGTTCAAAGCAGAGTCAATGTCTTTCCATCTTGTGACTTAAAAGTTCCATGACTTTATGCTACATGTAATAGTGTTCTGACTTTCCTCTTGCTTGTTTGTATTCCTTTCACCATGGAATAGGATCAGGTGATGAATGAGAACTGTTAAGGTTATTCAGACATATTCAGTGCAGCAGAATGCTATCCACAAAACGTTACACACAAAATTACAAAATCATTGCTGGGAAATGACCTAAAAATACAGGCATAAAAGAGTTGGCATCTTTTAGCTGTATTTGCTAACATGGACATTTAAGCAGTTGATAAAAGAGCAAAGTTGACTCAATTTTGTATTCTTGTCCTCAAACAATTTTTGATTCTTTCTGGAGTGATGCAGTGATGCTTTTGTTCCTTCCGTATTTATAATGGAAACACTTTTTTTTTAGTGTTTCTGAACATAAAATCTGCTTGATTTGAAATCAAGTGGTTGGAACACTTGACTTTTATTTTAAACACATTGTTGATTCAAAGCTTCATTGAAGAAGCTTTCAATCAATGAATCATTCTGATTTTCTATAATTACGCACAGTACCTAATGTTTTGGTGCTATTATGAGGACCAATGCTCAAAGTGGATTTTGTTCTTGAACAGCGTCCCAGTAGATTTGATGACATTTATTGGCTTGAGGTCTGATTTTCCTTCCCCTAATAGATTTAAAAGATTTCTATTTCATGTTGAAGACCTGCACACATTTTGTATGGAACAAAGCCTAGAAAAAAATGAAAAATAGATTGACTAGTAATCTAAATTAATCCTAATATGTATGATAGAGGAGGGAAAATTTTGGTGCCATAATTTCTCTCTTCATGGTGTTGGACATAAATCACTTGGAATGTATTTCTGTACCCACAATTTAAGATTCAATAAAGGTTTGCTTAATTCATTGTTTAGTGACATTCAGAAAGTTTTCTGTCAATGTATTTTTTTAAATAGTATACATGACCAAATAGTAGACTCTATATAAAGTTTTTATAATTAATTGAAGGAATCAATATTTAATGTTTTTTTTTAAGGTTATGGGAGATGTTATAAAGATCTTTAAGTTCTGGGAGAACAGTTTTAAACGTTTGTTGTTGATAGTAGCTTCATAACTGAAGCTGAAAGGAAATCATCTGGGCTGTATCCCAGGTCATCAGAGTAGGAAAAGTGTAAGTAGAATAAGAATGCTAGAGTTTGGAACTAGAAAAGTTTGGAGATGGAATATTCCAGCATTTATTATGGAATAGGTACTTCCTGGTGGGTGGGGAGCAGAGTTTAATTCAGTTCTTGCAACTAGAACATAGTTAAAAGCTTTTGATCTTTGTGCCATGCAGATACGTATCTCATCATTTGGCGAAATTTCAGTTCTTCAGTCTGATATACAATAAGCTAAAAACTGGAATCTTTATTATATTCAGATCTTTCTTAAAATAAGCTTATCAGAATATTGTCCAAAATCTGAGTTAAAAAGGGTTGATCTTAGGGACCTCCCTGGCGGTCCATTGGTTAAGACTCTGTGCTCCCAGTGCAGAGGGCACAGGTTAGCTCTCTAGTCAGTGAACCAAGATTCGTGAGTGCCACAGAGCCCAGCTCTAAAAAGAAAAAGTTGATCTTAGAAAAGCAAGATGCTAAAGGTGTGTGCAGTCCTACAGTGCCAGATTTTTTTATAGGGACAGGTGGCTTGAGTTCGGCAAACACCTGGTGTTAACTGATGAGATTCAGGGACATGATCTGAATGTGGTAAATGTGACACACTATGAAAGAGAAAAGACTTCTATTGTCTTAGCCAGATAACACCACTTCCCAGCTACCCACCTTCAAACTTTACGTTTTCATCTGCCTTTCTCTTTTTGTTACAGTGGAAGAAGTGTTAGTCCTTTGAATTCCTACCCACCCATTTCTACCTTTAGAGACTACAGGAGGCCACTGCAGGCATGTCCACTGTTGATCCCCATCAGTTTGTTTTACTTCCCTAGTTTCTCCCCACGTCCATTTGCTCCTTAGGATTTACTTTGTTAGTCCTTTACAACGCGAGAAATGTCAGTTCTTATTCCCAAACTGAACCATCTTCAAACTACTTGTAATCCAGCATTTTCCTGAGTGCCCAAACCAGAAACCTAGGATGAAATTGAGGCAGAGTCAGAGAGGTTTGTGATGTAACTCAGATTGGAAGAAAACTTTTGGCAGTGTCAAGAGATGTCCCATATGCTGTTGAAGTAGGACATGGCAGCCTACTCCAATATTTTTCGCCTGGAGGGTCCCATGGACAGAGGAGCCGGGCGGGCTACAGTCCATGGGGTCACAAAGAATCAGACACAACTGAGCAACTGACAACACACGTGAGTTAGAAGCCCCCCAAATAGGTTGATATTTATAATTAAACATCTAAATTGGATGTATACTCAAATTTCTCCTTGAACCATCACACTCTAGCTTCAGAGTCCTCAGTTCTGCTCTGGTACACTGAACTATCTGCTACACACACCTCATTAGGTCAGATTTACAAAAAGTTGATATATACAAATCTTTTACAAGTTTTAAGAATGTACACTCTTGGCCCACAGCCACATCAGGACCAAAGAAAGTTCCCTTATACCACTACCTAAGCAATGAAGCGTTACTCCTCATTGCTTAGTTTAACTAAGCATGGTAGTTTAACTACTATCCAGATTTTTTTCACTAAAGAGTAGGGTTTCCTTCCCCATCCCAGCTCTGAAACTAAATTGAATCACTTAATGCTTTCATAAGTACAACGTTTTGAGAGGTTGAACCCATGTATTTCTTATTGCCGAGTAGTATTCCACTGTATGAATGTACTACAATTTGTTTAGCTATTCTGTTAAATGAACATTTTGTTGGTTCTCCATTGTGAGAAAATATTAATAAAGCTGCTATGAACATTTCCTCATACAAGCATTGTGGCTTCTGAGTGTGTAGTAGTATCTTTTGTTAATCTACATTTCTCTGATGAGTATGCGCTCTCATGTGTTCAGTTAGCCATTACTGTATTCTTAGAATGAAAGTTTTGTATATTTAAAAATTGGCTCTTTTCATTAATGAGATATGGAACTATATATTTTGGATACAGTTTTTTGGTGTATTTTGTAAATATTTTCTCCTAGTCTGTCTTCATTTTTCTAATAGTGTCTGGAGTAGTTCTTTTTAAAGTCCTGATGGGCACTATGATGGATTAGGATTGAGTTGAATCCATCTGTCATCTTTTTCTCAGCAATGTTTGGTATAATGTTTTATGTGATTTTGATTGTCATAACTTTAAGATTTTTTGGTAAAAATCTATCAATGGAATTGGGTTTTTTTCCAATTGATAACTCACAGATAACAATTAAAATTTTTTTCTCTTGTATCATGAGAACTTGCTAATAAATAAGCTCACTTAAAATTATTTTTTATTGAAGGATAATTGCTTTACAGAATTTTGCTGTTTTCTGTCAAACCTCAACATGAATCAGCCATAGGTATACATATATCCCCTCCCTTTTGAAGCTTCCTCCCATTTCCCTCCCCATTCCACCCCTCTAGGTGGATACAGAGCCCCTGTTTGAGTTTCCTGAGCCATACAGCAAATTCCTGTTGGCTATCTATTTTACATATGGTAATGTAAGTTTCCATGTTACTCTTCCATACATCTCACCCTCTCCTCCCCTCTCCCCATGTCCATAAGTCTGTTCTCTGTGTTGCTTACTGGTTTGAAAAATTATTTTCTTACCTGTTTACCTGTTAGGACCTCTAATATATGTTGAGTATAAATGGTAAGAGCAGCTTGTGACTATTTTAAGGTTGGGAAGACACCTAGGGAGTGAAATTCAAGGAGTACGGTCAGATCAGGGTGGTGTAAGTGGGCATCTGGGAGTAAGTGCATCCTTGCATTTTGCTCCCTAGGGGTTTTCCTCGCATCAGCCTTTGCGTGTGCATGCTAAGTTGCTCAGTTGTGTCCACCTCTTTGTGACTCCATGGACTGCAGCCCACCAGCCTCCTCTGCCATGGGATTCTCCAGGCAAGAATACTGGAGTGGGTTGCCAAGCCCTTTTCCAGGGGATCTTCCCAACCCAGGAATCGAACTCACATCTCTTACGTCTCCTGCATTGGTAGATGGGTTTTGTACTATTAAGGCTTGTGCATCCCAATTTTAAGAAGAGTAGTCCATCAAGAATGCTGTTGGTTTTATGTAGGTGCCTAGATGGATACCTTTTATATATAATACTTCTGTTTATACTTTGTTTTTCTCACGAATGGGTATTGTATTTTGGCAGACACCCCTCCCCAACATTTTGCATCCACTGAAATGACCATTTGGTTTGTCTCCTTTATTCTGTTAACATACTATTCCTGTCCTTGGGGAGGATTTAGTTAATGGAACCTTATGACAAAAACAGGTTCCCAAAAACTGTCAAAGTATCTTGCCCAGGGTTCCACAAGTAGAAATGGTGAGTCCAGATTCAAAACTCTGGCTCATTTTCTTAATCACTAAGCAATCCCTCAGCTAAACCTTTTCCAAATAAGTCTCCCTTTGAATACCTACTCAAAACTTGGGGATTCAGTTATTTCACCTCCTTTATTTACAAAAACAAGAATTAGTTTCAGCACAGGGAATTAATAGGTACAAACTATTAGGTGTAAAATAAGCTATAAGGATATATTGTACAGAGAATATAGCCAGTATTTTATAACTATAATGGAGTATAACCTTTAAAAATTGTGAATCACTACATTGTACACCTATAATTACATAATATTGTATGTTAACTATACTAATAAAGATTTTGTTCCAGAAAAAAGTAGTAAGGGAGGTTGAAGTGAACTCTGGGAGTTAGCTGCCTTCATTAACCCTGTGATGTCCTTCACCCTGGTTCTCCACACATGCGCATGGGCTCTCCTCATTTCCCCCAACTTAGCCCTCATTATTTGACAGGGATTAAAAGCATGGAAAATAAGGAGAAATAGGAACCTAATGCAGCCATGAAATTAAAAGACGCTTGCTCCTTGGAAGAAAAGCTATGACCAAACTAGACAGCACATTAAAAAGCAGAGACGTTACTTTGCCAACAAAGGTCCATCTAGTCAAAGCTATGGTTTTTCCAGCAGTCATCTATGGATGTGAGAGTTGGGCTATAAAGAATGCTGAGCGCTGAAGAATTGATGTTTATGAAGTGGAGTGTTGGAGAAGACTCTTGAGAGTCCCTTGGGCTGCAAGGATATCCAACCAATCAATCCTAAAGGAAATCGGTCCTGAATATTCATTGGAAGGACTTATGCTGAAGCTGAAACTCCAATACTTTGGCCACCTGATTGGAAGAACTGACTCATTTGAAAAGACCCTGATGCTGGGAAAGATTGAAGGCGGGAGGAGACAGGGACGACAGAGGGATGAGATGGTTGGAAGGCATCACCGACTCAATGGACATGAGTTTGAGCAAGCTCTGGGAGATGGTGAAAGACAGAGAAGCCTGGTGCTGCAGTCCATGGGGTTGCAAAGAGTCGGACACGACTGAGCGACTGAACATAAATGCTGGTGAAGTTTTTATGGAAAAAGATACCAATTCAATGATGGTAGCCTGGAAAATAGTTCTTGGGGAGGATAATCTGGCAGTGCATTTTTAACTTGAAGAAAATTCGTAGATAGCCATATACAAAGTCATTTGTAGAAACAACCTAGATGTCAAAAATTAGGGTCCTGGTTAATCTGCTCATACTGTCAATGCAATTACATTAAAATTCTAAAGGAAATGTGTTCATTATACTAACTAGGTAAAACTGCATGAATGTTTAGTCAGCTACAAATCCTGGATATGAATTAAGATTCAGTACATAGTGCTAGATGATGAGTATATAAAAATAAGTAAGACATAATCAGGCTTCCCGGGTGGCACTAGTGGTAAAGAACCCATCTGCCAATGCAGGTAGACTGAAGAGATGAGGGTTTGATGCCTGGTGGGGAAGATCCCCTGGAGGAAGGACAGCAACCCACTCCTGTTCTTGCCTGGAGAATCCTATGGACAAAGGAGCCTGGCAGTCTTCAGTCTATAGGGTCGCACAGAGTCAGACACGACTGAAGCAACTTAGCAGGCACACACACAAGACATAATTGCTCACCCTCCTGGGATCTCATTCTAGTAGAGGAAGTAGACATATAAATAATGATCTGAGAGTGACATGTGCTGCAAAAGCCTCTTACCTGGGGGTGGAGGACGGGTAGGAAAGATTCAATGAAAGAGGTCATCTTTGAGCTAATAGCTGTGCTATGCTAAGTCACTTCAGTCGTGTCCTACTCTGCGACCCCATAGACGGTAGCCCACCAGGCTCCCCTGTCCCTGGGATTCTCCAGGCAAGAACACTGGAGTGGGTTGCCATTTCCTTCTCCAATGCATGAAAGTGAAAAGTGAAAGTGAAGTCGCTCAGTCATGTCCAACTCTTAGCGACCCCATGGACTGCAGCCTACCAGGTTCCTCGGTCCATGGGGTTTTCCAGGATATACTAAATAACAAAAGAAGTGAAGAGGAACTAAAAAGCCTCTTGATGAAAGTGAAAGTGGAGAGTGAAAGAGTTGGCTTAAAGCTCAACATTCAGAAAAGGAAGATCATGGCATCCGGTCCCATCACTTCATGGGAAATAGATGGGGAAACAGTGGAAACAGTGGCAGACTTTTTTTTTCTGGGCTCCAAAATCAATGCAGATGGTGACTGCAGCCATGAAATTAAAAGACGCTTACTCCTGGGAAGGAAAGTTATGACCAACCTAGATAGCATATTGAAAAGCAGAGACATTACTTTGCCAACAAAGGTTCGTCTAGTCAAGGCTATGGTTTTTCCTGTGGTCATGTATGGATGTGAGAGTTGGACTGTGAAGAAGGCTGAGCGCCGAAGAATTGATGCTTTTGAACTGTGGTGTTGGAGAAGACTCTCGAGAGTCCCTTGGACTGCAAGGAGATCAGCCCTGGGATTTCTTTGGAAGGAATGATGCTAAAGCTGAAACTCCAGTACTTTGGCCACCTCATGCGAAGAGTTGACTCATTGGATAAGAGTCTGATGCTGGGAGGGATTGGGGGCAGGAGGAGAAGGGGACGACAGAGGATGAGATGGCTGGATGGCATCACTGACTCGATGGACGTGAGTCTGAGTGAACACCGGGAGTTGGTGATGGACAGGGAGGCCTGGTGTGCTGCGATTCATGGGGTCGCAAAGAGTCGGACATGACTGAGTGACTGAACTGAACTGAAGCAGATCTTTTTTCAAACAGATCAAGGTGAATTGCTTGCTCCAGAAATAGTAAGAATCTCCATTTAGGTGAAGGACTGCATAGGGAAAGAAGTGGGGAAAATGATTAAGATGCTGGAAAGACTGCCAGTGGATACTTTGGTGCTAAATTTGGATTTCATTTCCCCCTTAGCTTCCCCCTCCACCAAGTGCTAGCTACTGGCAGATCATAGCTGACTCCAGAAATTGTTCTCAGCTAAAGATTTCTGTATAATGAGGGAAATTCCTGTATAATTTCCTGAAGAAACTTGACTAGGGAACAAAAAAGAATCCTGGAGGGAGTTTCAAAATGGACTGCAGAAATCCATTTTGGCTGGGGGTAAAGACTGGATGTCAAGAGATGGGTTAGACTCCTGTAAGAGGAAAGGTAAGGAATGTTACAACTAATGCAGTAAAATTACTAAAACAGAAATATATAAACATGAGGCTAAAGAGGTAAAAAGAAGGCAATCTAGTCTTCTGGCTTGCTTCTGCTGACAACTCGGGAGACGGAGGAGGACTGGGGTAGGAGATAACAGGGTTGCTTTTGGATATGTTGAATTTAATTGAGCCAAGAGGTAGATAAAAGAACCCAAATTTGCTATGCTGGGACTGTGAGATTACAGGCACTTTCATAAAGAATAACCTTTTATGCAAACTTGTTCAATGTATTCACTTCTAATTTGAAAGAATTGCTTAACACAGTAGAACAAACCTGTGAGCCTGTAAGAGACTGGTTAAATGATCATTCATTGAGAGACTTCCCTAGTGGTCCAGTGGTTAAGAATCCACCTGCCAATGCAGGGAACACGGGTTCTATCCTTGGTCTGGGAAGATCCCACGTGCCATGGGGCAAGTAAGCCCGTGTGACACAACTACTAAAGCCTGTCACCTACAGCTAGGGAGTAGCCCCCAGCTGCTGCAGCTGGAGAAGGCCTTCACACAGCAATAAAGACCCAGCACAACACAATGATAATAAATACAAATTTTAAAAATAATTGTACATTGAAATATGTTGACGCTGTCAAAATCCATAGGTCTCTATTGGTATGATAAGACTTTTTTAACATGTTAAGCTAGTAAAGTGATGCTTAAAATTCTCCAAGCCAGGCTTCAGCAATACATGAACCATGAACTTCCAGATGTTCAAGCTGGTTTTAGAAAAGGCAGAGGAACCAGAGATCAAATTGCCAACATCCACTGGATCATGGAAAAAGCAAGAGAGTTCCAGAAAAACATCTATTTCTGCTTTATTTACTATGCCAAAGACTTTGACTGTGGATCACAACAAACTGGAAAATTCTGAAAGAGATGGGAATACCAGACCACCTGACCTGCCTCTTGAGAAATCTGTATGCAGGTCAAGAAGCAACTGGACATGGAACAACAGACTGGTTCCAAATAGGAAAAGGAGTATGTCAAGGCTGTATATTGTCACCCTGCTTATTTAACTTATATGCAGAGTACATCATGAGAAACACTGGGCTGGATGAAGCACAAGCTGGAATCAAGATTGCCGGGAGAAATATCAAAAACCTCAGATACGCAGATGACATCACCTTTATGGCAGAAAGTGAAGAAGAACTAAAGAGCCTCTTGACGAAAGTGAAAAAGGAGAGTAAAAAAGTTGGCTTAAAACTCAACATTCAGAAAACTAAGATTATGGCATCCAGTCCCATCACTTCATGGCAAATAGATGGGGAAACAGTGGCTGACTTTATTTTGGGGGGCTCCAAGGCTCCAAAATCACTCTAGATGGTGACTGCAGCCATGAAATTAAAAGAAGCTTACTCCTTGGAAGAAAGTTATGACCAACCTGGACAGCATATTCAAAAGCAGAGACATTACTTTGTCAACAAAGGTCCATCTAGTCAAGGCTATGGTTTTCCAGTGGTCATGTATGGATGTGAGAGTTGAACTGTGAAGAAAGCTGAGCACCAAAGAATTGATGCTTTTGAACTGTGGTGTTGGAGAAGACTCTCGAGAGTCCCTTGGACTGCAAGGAGATCCAACCAGTCCATTCTAAAGGAGATCAGTCCTGGGTGTTCTTTGGAAGGAATGATGCTGAAGCTGAAACTCCAGTACTTTGGCCACCTCATGCGAAGAGTTGACTCATTGGAAAAGACTCTGATGCTGGGAGGGATCGGGGGCAGGAGGAGAAGGGGATGACAGAGGATGAGATGGCTGGATGGCATCACCGACTCGATGGACGTGAGTTTGAGTGAACTCTGGGAGTTAGTGATGGACAGGGAGGCCTGGCATGCTGCAGTTCATGGGGTCGCAAAGACCGACTGAACTGAACTGAACTGAACTGAAGCAAGAAAAGCAAGTTATAAAACTAGAGTACATACAGTATCTACTAGAAAAGTCCGTGCTGTTGCTCACTGCTTCCCTGGAGCCACCTATCATAGTTTATAGCACAGGACAGCGGTGTGAAGTTAGAAGATTGCTGCCTTTGGGCAGATACAGGCCTGTGGAGACAGGCTGGGCTGAGCCTACTACATTTCAGACCAGATGCAGAAATAGAATGGAGGCCAAGTTTCCAATAAGACCAGGCAGGTTCAGAGGCCAGTGGAATTCACACAGTCAAAGAGACAAGGCTGGACTAATGTGGGAACCACCACATCTTTTTCTGTTTGTATCTGGGCTAAAGGGTCATCTAGAATAGTGTTGGTTAAATTTTTGAAGGACAGTTTTTATTTCCAATCTGTTATGGATGGATGGCTGTTTAAACTGCTGTAAGTCAATTACTATGAAAATGAATTTTTAAAAAGATACAGCTTGATTCAAAAAAATTAATTCAGCTGACAAATATTATATAAAAACTCTTACAACGCTGCCCTCAGTTTCTGTCCTTATCTGGTTGCAAAGCAGTAACAGTTCGGAACTGATATGAGTCAGCAGACACTTTGTAGGGCTGATAGCGCTCTGTACTTTTTTTTTTTTTTTGGCTATGCTGGGTCTTCACTGCAGTGTGTGGGCTTCTCATTGCAGTGGCTTCTCTTGTTGCGGAGCACAGGCTCTAAAGTATGCAAGCTTCAGTAGCTGCCACGTGTGGGCTCAGCAGTTACAGTTCCTGGGCTCTAGAGCACCAGCTTAATAGCTGTTCTGCAGCACGTGGCATCTTCCTGGACCAGAGATCGAACCCGTGTCTCCTGCATTGGCAAGCAGATTCTTTGCCACTGAGCCACCAGGGAAGCGTCTCTATGTACTTTAGAACGTAGAAGCTGGGGGTCAGGGGAGGTGAGACGCAACATGAGGATCATTTCCCTTTGTGGAAGTCATGCCACTCTGATAAAGAAAACAGGGATCCAAATGCATTTTAGGCAGATGCTACCCTGCAACACAGCTCACTTGTTCATGAGGTTGTTCATTCAAAGAACATTCGAGTGCTATTACCACCTGTCCTGAGGAGATGAACTCTAATGCTAAGGCAGAATAATTCTCAGTAACTTTTTGAATTTTATTTATTAGGCATTTATAAAACATTAAAATATGTATAAATGGGTATAACAACACTCACTTCCTAGAACAAAAAGCTCTTAACAGCTGAAAAGTAGATCATCCCATTTTAAATAATTATCGTTGTAGAACCTAATTAAAGTGGTTGCTTCACAATGTAACCTCTCTTGCACCTGAAAATAATGACCAATAAGTCACTAATCTAGTAGCTAACTGTCCCATGTTCTGGAAGGAAATTTGATCAGATTCTTTCTTATTAAATCATCAGGTCTTAACATTGGGGATTCTCCTTTTAAAAACACTACATTGTCACTCAGTGACACTGTATTTGTGACGCACTGCTTGTGGTCATAGGACAAAACAAAACGCTATCAAGTGTCAGAGTAGATAAAAGGAAACCTCCTTCATCTGTGTCCAAAAAAATGAGACAGTGGGACTGAAGACCTTCTTTTAAGTGTGTGAATTATCTTAATGGTATTTCTAAAATATCTTTAGCTATGTGGTATAGTCTGAAGTTTCCACTATGTTTTGTCTGCCTCAAAACATCTCCCCTTTTGGCTGCCTTGGAACCGTCATCCAGCAGTTGTCACTATTAGTATCTAACTCTTAAGTCAGCATTTTCACTTAGGCTCCCAGTGAAATCAATCCACAAACATTTACTGAACAGAAGCATAAGACATAGTAAGAGGGAATGAAAAAAATATAAAGCCCTCTGCTCAAAATCTTCCAGTAGTTCCCCATTTCACTCGGTTTGACTCCCTCATCTCTAATCTCATCTACTTTCCCCTTGCACACTCCGCTCCACTCCACTCCTGGCTCCCTGTTGCTCCAAGAACACACCAGGCATGATTCTGTCTCAGGACCTATGCACTGTGCCCTAGAATGCTCTTCCTTTAGTAACCTACATAGCTCACTCTCTTACCACCCAAAGTCAATAAGACCTACTGTGCACATCCTATTTGAAAATTGCAAACAGACCCCAAAGCAATCCTAATATCACTTAGTCTTTATAGTTTTTTTTCCATTAGATGCTAAGTAATTTATCATGTTATTATTTATTGTCCAGCTGCTCCTACTAGGATGTGAACTTTGAGGGCAAAGATTTTTTATCTGTTTTGTTACTTCTCACGTGTGGAGGCCACCTTCCAAGATGGCCCTCAGTTATATTCTCACATTGACAGGGGCTGGTTTTAAGCAGCAAATATGACATTGCAAAAATTATAGAGTATCACTTCCAAAGGAAGATCATAAAAAGCATCTTGGAAATAAACTCTCTAGACTCAGTCAAGCTTTAGATGACTGCAGTCCTGGTCAACAACATCTTTTCTGCAACATCATGACTCCCTGATCCAGAAGAAATTAAGCTGCTCCCAGATTTTGGACTTACAAAAGTTGTTTTAAGCTTCTAAATTTTGGGCTATTTAACAGAGTAACAGCTAATGTACCAAGTACCTAGAACTATATATGTGGCACATAGTAAGCATTTAATAAATATTAGAGGAGGGAAGCAATAAAACTGCCAGACATAATCCAACTTTCATCAATAATAGCTAGGATTATTGTCACTTAGCAGAAAGTGACATAGGCTTTGAGACAAGCAGATATGCAGTATGTAAATTTTAGGAAGAGAATCTGAGTTTGAGATGGGGCATGAAGTACCATTTGGTGAGAGGAATGTTATTCTTCCCCCAAATTCCCGCCCGTCTTTTATTGCCAATCATGTCTTACACCTAAGAGTTCATTCATTTTGAGCATGAATAAAGTTAATTTTAAAAGTTAATTAAAGTTAATAAAGTCAGAGTCACCATCTCTGCCACTTTGCCTGTGTAAATTATAAATAAAATATGGTGGGACTCCCTTGGTGGTCCAGTTGCTAAGACTCTGTGCTCCCAATGCTGGGGCCCCAGGTTTGATCCCTGTCAGAGAACTAGATCCCACATGCCACAACTGAGACCAGCCAATAAAATAAATAAGTATTTTTTAAAAATGAATAATGTATGGTATTATAAGCACATAACATTATTTCTTAAGAAGTTAGAGATAAATGTATGCTTCTAACCAAGATAGAATCTAATAGCTAAGTGTTTCATGCCCTGGAAGGAAATTTGATCAGATTGTTTCTTATTAAATTATCAGGTCTTAACACTGTGGATTCTCCTTTTAAAAACACTACAAGGGGTCTAATTGCTTCTAAGTAACTGCATCTCAGAACAAAACTCAAAACATGCTGTCATCCAGCACAACATTACCAGGCATGCAAAGAAGAAGGAAAATACAACCATGCTGAGGAGAAAAATCTATCAAAATGAACCCAGAAGTAATTCACATGATGGAATTTTGAAGACATAGCAATAGAAACTATCCAAAATGAAACACAACCAAAAAAGACTAGGAAAAAAGAGATAGCCTCAGTGATCCACAGGACAACTTTCAAGAGGTCAAATGTACATGTATTTGGAGTTCCTGAAGGGCAAAGATATTTGAAGGGAGATGGGCTGTAACTAAAATCTCATAGTTCCAAGAATTTTAATAATCCCAAACACAGGAAACATGAAGAAACAATAAATTGCATAGAATCTGATTTTTAAAAAAGGAACTTAAAAACAGCCAAGGGGAGAAAAAAGAGATACATGGCCTACAGAGGAACAAAGATAAAGATAAAGATAGGAGCAGATATGTTGTCAGTGCAAGCTGGAAGATGGTGGAGCAACGTTTCCGAAAGATTGAAAGGAAAAATTCTAAACTGAAAATTCTCCACACAGAGAAAATATCTTTCAAAAACCAAATAAAATAAAGACCCTTTCCAGACATACAGCATTATTAATCATTAGGAAAATGCAAACTAAAAATCACAATGAGTTATCAGTTGCTGCTGTGGTTCAGTTGGTAAGTCGTGTCTGACTCTTTGCAACACCATGGACTGCAGCATGCCAGGCTCCCCTGTCCTTCACTATCTCTCAGAGTTTGCTCAAACTCATGTCCACTGAGTTGGTGATGCTGTCAGTACACACCCATAAGAATGGCCTCAATTTAAAAGGCTAAAATTCACCCCAACATCCATAAACTGAAGAGTGGGTTTGTAGTATAACCATACCATGGAATAAACAGGAATGAATTATAGACACATGCTGCAAAATGGATGTACCTTGAAAACACTGTAATATGTGTAAGATGCCCATCACAAAAGTCCACATATTGTACGATTCCATATGTAAAATGTCCAGAATAGGCAAATCCACAGAGACAGAAAGTAGATTACCTGTTGCATAGGACTGGTGTAGAGGGTTGGGGAGAGTATTCATTGGAAGGACTGATGCTGAAGCTGAAACTCCAATACTTTGGTCACCTGACACAAAGAACTGACTCATTTGAAAAAAACCCTGGGAAAGATTGAAGGCGGGAGGAGAGGGGATGACAGAGGATGAGATGGTTGGATGGCATCAGTGACTCAATGGACATGAGTTTGAGTAAACTCCAGAGGTTGGTGATGGACAGGGAGGCCTAGCATGCTGCAGTCCAAGGGGTCACAAAGAGTCAGACACGACTGAGCAACTGAACTGAACTGAAGGAGTGACCTCATTGTGATACAGAGGTTTCTTTTGGGGGTGATGAAAATGTTCTAAAATTGACTATGTTGTTAGATGCACATCTCTGTAAATACAGTAAAGACAATGTAATTGTATACTTTAAATAAATGAGTGAATTATATGGTATGTAAATTAGTATCTCCAAACTGATTTTTATAAAAGGCTGGAGTGTTGGAAAGAATGTGTAGCCACTAGAACTCCCATACATTGCTAGTGGATACAACTACTTTGGAAAAGTTTGTCAGTTACTTAAAAAGTTGAGAATATATCGACCATATGAATCAGCCATTCCATTCTTATATATTTACACAAGAGAAGTGAAAGGATATGTTCATACAAAGACTTGTACATGAATGTTTATAGTAGCTTTATTCATAATAGTCAAAATTTGGAAACAACCCAAACGTCCAGCAATAGGTAAATGAACAAATTCAAAAAATGGAATACTACTCAGCAATGAAAAAAACCGACATAAAGGTCATGGGTGGGAAGTTGGTTAGGTTATAGGAAGGCAAAATGAGAACCTTGTAATGATGAAACCACTCTGTATTTTAAGGTGGGTGGTGGCTACATGAACCCACTTGTGATAAAACTGTATAGAACTGGGGGGATTGGAGTGTGGGATTAACATATACACACTACTACATATAAAATAGATAATCAGCAGGGACAAACTGTATAACACAGGGACTCTACTCAGTATTCTGTAATAACCTATAAGGGAAAATAATTTGAAAAAAAGAATGTATATATGTATAACTAAATCACTTTGCTGTGCATCTGAAACTAACACAACATTGTGAATTCTCCAGGCAAGAATACTGGAGTGGGTAGCCATTCCTTTCTCTGTAGGAGATTCCCAACCCCGGGATCGAACCCAGATCTCCTGCATTGCAGGCGGATTCTTTACCGTCTGAGCCACCAGAGAAGCCCAAGAATACTAGGGTGGGTAGCCTATCCCTTCTCCAGGGGATCTTCCAGGAATTGAACTGGGGTCTCCTGCATTGCAGGTGGATTCTTTACCACCTACTGAACAACTAGGGAAGCCCAATCTAATCATGACTTCACCAAATTAGGCCATCCTACTTCTGTGAAAGACAAAAGGGTTTCATGATCCAAACTGTTTGGGACTGAGTAGATCAATCCAGATTTAAAGCCTAGTCCTGTCATGTCAGGGTTAGTTCTACAAGAAAGCACAAACCCCCTGAAGCCTATGGGTGGAGGCTAGCCACCAGTTGAACCTGTTTCAACAGTGTGTTTGTTGTATCAAGTGAAACTGCCTCAGGCGTTTTTTTAAAACTTATCAAGAGAATTTTGATAGCTGAGAAGTTTTTTGCACATTAGCCAAAGGCCCAAATATTTCAGTTCCCTTATTTTCACAAATGCCAATGTTTTTGCTGGTTCACCTGCACCCAATGTGCACACACACACTTTTTCTTTGAATGCTAAGTTTGGTAAAGTTACAACTTGGAGAAAGCACAATAGTATAGAAAACATGTTTAAAATTTGTGTGACCTTTGTGTATAAAACCTCTCTTCCTAGGTTTCTGCTTACCATTTTTTAAAACTCAATTTTTAAACTAATACTTGTATATGCATAATATATTCAATATCTGAATCATAAAAATGCAAATGATACCAAAGTGTAGAGTGAAAAGCCACCCTAACTACTGTTCCCCACCTGCCCAATTCCCCTCCCCAGGAGCATCCAGTTTAGCTAGTTCTTCCTATGAAATGCCAGAAAGTATATGCACACACGGGCGAATACACAAACACAGACACACACATACACATATATGTCTTATTCCAGTTTTTAAAAAATAATCACAACTTTTGAGTCAGTAACACGTGATGTGTTGTAAAAATCCAGTAAGTATAACACTGGTGTCTCTTCTACTCAGGCCCCTGCATCCATTTTGTTCCTCTCCTGAAAACCAGTGTCATCAGTTCATTGTGATCCTTCTAGTCTATACATACATAGCTGTTTTATATATATATTATTTACTAATAACACAGTCTTGCTTCATAAATGCAGGGACTTCAAGTATTTGAGTCATTCTTCCCGCGCCAGCATGTAAGTTTCTGGCACGTAGTAAGTGCTCAAGAAATACTTTTGGATTGAAATCATACAGATAGACAACAAACATCTTTACCGTCCTAATAGCTCTCTTCTGCATATTCAAGTATATCTACCAAGTCTGATTGGATCTCTCTTTTAAAAAAATTTTTAACTTTATTTTTTTGGTCACACCACACAACATATGGATTCTTAGTTTCCTAACCAGGGATGGAACCCACATACCTTACATTGGAAGTGCTGAGTCTTAACCACTAGATCGGCAGGAAAGTTCCCCTGATTGATTCTCCAATGGGAATTTTTCTCAGTTTCATCCCTTTCTCACTTTTTCTGTGATCATAGCCCACACTCAGTCTAGTCACTATATGCCTCGGACCATTACAACCTCCTTAGGAGTCTCCAACTCTCTGTCAAGTATGTAAAGAGCTCTATGGAAAGAGAGGCCACATCACATAGTGGATGGCAACACCACTTTTACAGTTAGACAGCCCAAGTTCATATTCTAAATCTGCTACTCAGGAGCACTTTCACAGATCTTTGCCTCAGTTTCCTTGTCTGTACAATAGAAATGTCAGTGTCTCCTTCATAGGGATGCTGTAAGATAAAACGGGCAAGTATATAAAGTGCTTACACATATGCATCTGGCATATAAGCGTTCAATAAACGTTAGCTATTATTATAACACAATTCACCTTCCTCAAGCACTGCTTTGAATACATCATAAATCTGCAAATCATAGACACATAGACACCATAAATCATAGGCACTGTCCACTATTTACACTGAGCCTCCGCCCCTTTTCAGTTGACCTCTTCTCTTGCTACCAGTCTTTTAACCTGCTTTGGAGTGGGAAAGCCACTCCAGTGACCTGGTCAGCTAAATAGACTACACAGACGTCATCCCACTTACCCAAAAGCCTCACATAGCACCATCCCTCATTCCTGGGACCTGTTCTCATGTCGCCTTTTCTTCCTTCCTTCCGTCCTCCCTTCCTGCCTCCCTCCCTTCCTTCCTCTGCCCTCTTTCTGCCTCTCTCCTTCCATCAGACCTTCTTCTTATTTTGGCTGCGTTGGGTCATCGTTGTGGTGCACAGGCTCTCTAGATGTGGCATGGGGGCTTGGTTGCCCAGCAATATATGGGATCTTAGTTCCCTGACCAGGTATCAAACTTGCGTCCCCCACATTGGGAGGTGGATTCAGGGAAGTCCCCATCAGGCCTTCTTTGACTACTTTTGGCTCTGAGTATAGAGATACAATTGTTCATACATGATGCATTATATTTGCATTTATATATTATACATTCTTACATATTTTCAACTGTGTGTATCCAGAGCACCCTATTAGATAATAACAACCTGCAGTGTCTATAATGTCTATTCTTTTGTTACCCTTTGTACAGTATGTTCAAAATTAACTCATGGAAATATATTTTGACTTTCATTTTTTTTTCAAACATTTGATCTTCCTTCAAATCCCTTGGCTTCCAGAAAAACTAAGACAATAAGATCTAGAGGAGGCTACTGTTGGGTGCAAGCTGAGCCAGGCTGCAGAGGTCTGGAAAGAAGGCCTGTATGGAGCAACACAGAAGCAAAGTTTTCACTCTCAAAGCACTGGCCTCCTAGAAAACATGTAAGTGAAGTATTTGGAGTTTGCTATAAGACACTGATCTGAACCCTTAAGAGTAAACTACTTATTATTGATCATTATGTTCACCAAGATCATCATCAAATGTTTATTTAGTATCTACTGTGAAGGCACCAAGTTTATAGGATACAAGGAAACACTGAACTCTTGTTCCCTGTGATAAACTCAAAATTTAATGTGATAGAGACCTAATATGTTTGGCCACCTGAGAGGGACAAAAAAATAAAGCTCACATGCAACTTACGAAGCCCATGTGCCTAAAGCCTGTGCTGTGCAACAAGAGAAGCCAGCGCAATGAGAAGCCCGTGCACCACAGCAAAGAGTAGTTCCCACTCGCCGCAACTAGACAAAGCCTGTGAACAGCAATGAAGGCCCAGCATAGACAAAGATAAATAAAATTCTATATATATAAAAGAAGCCATCGTCAAAGGCTGTAACAACCAGTTAGTGGCTTCATGGAGAAAGCTGAACCTGATCTGACTCCGAAGAAAGGGTCACATGTTTCATGAACGCAAGAAAAAGCAAATATTTTAGGTGGTAGATACCATATGAATATTCTTTAATGTGAACTGTCATTTAAGAGTTCAGTTTCATTATTATTCCCTAGACAAAGAGATCATTCCAATGGCATTTACTGAGTAGCTACTATCTGCAAAGCACTGGGCAAGGTAGAATGGGATACAGACTTGCATGGGCTGTGGCCCCTGCCCTGCGAGAGGTTACAGTATAATGGATGGCACCAACACAGAAACGCTGGACAAACAGCTTGCAGAACAGAGGAAGCTCAGAAGGCTGGAACTCCACACTGAAGCAAAAAGCTCCCAACTGCCACATTGCTGGACAGTCCATTTCCAGAACATAGTAAACCCCTGTAAGGGCAAACTCTCGCAGAAATGCTCTATTGTGGCTGACAGCAGGTGAGTCACAGTGTCTGGTACAGAGCTTTAGGAGCCCACGCATTTGCATCACTGAATGGTGACACTATGTATTTTTCTATCTCACCATTATTTTCATAGGAACTGATTTTTGTCCATTCCTTGTCTCAGTCAAGAGGCCTTTCTATTGCTGAAAAAGCATTAAGCAAGCTGTGTGGAAAGGATCTTAGTATTATCTGATGCATTTTTCTCATTTTATAAATAAGACAGCTGATGTCTGCTACAGAACTTCCTTAAAAGTCATGGCTTTTCCTTTCATTCATTTCTTTAATGATAATGGCACTTATAGTTAAGTGTTGTTATAATTTGCCATTTTTAGACATTTCTTAAACTCTCTGTCTCATGACTAACCCAGGATGTGACACTGGTGACAGAAAGTTAGACTACTATAATTAAGTGCTCTGGGAAGTTTTGCTTGCCCATCCCCATATCCCCATTAGTGGTGTGCCATTTCTTTCACTGACAGTTAAAAAAGAACTTTTGTTACTTCTCCAAAGTAACACAATAGTAATACATAAGAAATTTAAAATTATTTTTTATTAGTACATATTTTTCCAAACTTCAACTTTAAACAACACCCCCAAAATAAAAAAGAGTGGAGATACATATGTATATGTATAACGGATTCACTTTGCTGTACACAGGAATCTAACACAACTTTGCAAATCGGCTATACTCCAATAAAAATTTTTTTAATAAATAAATGAATTTGGTCATATACTTTTGAATAGATATATGTGTTCATATATATATATTAATTTTCTACAGTGTGTACTGTTTTTTGCTTGACACCGAAGGACACAGTAATAAGTAACACATAGTCCTCTACTATCCAATTGCTTATCAGATACTGGGCAATGTTTCATGGAACACAAGTTCATGAGAGATAAATAGATGCTGTTAATTTTAAGCATAATGTGAGTAAAATATTATCTGAAGTTACCAGAGGTTTATGAAAAGCCCTCAGTGATGCCCATTTGTGTTCTCAACCTACTAGACTTCCATACAGAAAACTATGCAATGAATTGTGAGAGAAGTTCTGTGAGGCTGAAGCAAGCACCTCTCTCCTTAAAATAAAATTAAAACCTCTCCCTGAAAAAAAGCAGGTGTTTGAATTAATACCTGAGAAAATAAATATAAACTAAAAAACAAAACATGGGAGCATCCAGTCTAGATGATACTTAGTAGTGTTCATTGCTTACAGTCAACATGTCATTTTAAACAAAGAATGAGGCGAAATAAAATAAGAGGAAGATCCCAATGACAACTACTTAGTCATGTTCCTTTTTTAAAACACTGGAAAATTTTTGTTTAATGTTGGAAGCTCTTATCCTTAACTAGTTGCTATCCTGTATCATTCAAAGTATGAAAAGAAACATTATCTTTGTAGAAAAATCACAGCCTCATAAGTCACAGTGCAGACTAATCAAATTGCATCAACTTTTAAACTTATTTCCACATTCATGAATATGTAAAAGAGTATCACATAGCAAAGGAGCTTGATAAATATTCACTGACACTACATTTCTACAAAAGGCAGTAAGTTTACCTGGGATTTTTCTTTTTTAGTAATAGTCTTTGGACTATCAACACAATAAAAATAAAGTACATTTTACTTGTGTTTGTATTATATTTTTCTTCAGTTCAGTCGCTCAGTCGTGTCCGACTCTTTGCGACCCATGAATCGCAGCACACCAGGCCTCCCTGTCCATCACCAACTCCCGGAGTTCACCCAGACTCGCGCCCATCGAGTCAGTAATGCCATCCAGCCATCTCATCCTCTGTCATCCCCTTCTCCTCCTGCCCCCAATCCCTCCCAGCATCAGAGTCTTTTCCAATGACTCAACTCTTCACATGAGGTGGCCAAAGTACTGGAGTTTCAGCTTCAGCATCATTCCTTCCAAAGAACACCCAGGACTGATCTCCTTCAGAATGGACTGGTTGGATCTCCTTGCAGTCCAGGGACTCTCAAGAGTCTTCTCCAACACCACAGTTCAAAAGCATCAATTCTTCGGCGCTCAGCCTTCTTCACAGTCCAACTCTCACATCCATACATGACCACAGGAAAAACCATAGCCTTGACTAGACGAACCTTTGTTGGCAAAGTAATGTCTCTGCTTTTCAATGTGCTCTCTAGGTTGGTCATAACTTTCCTTCCAAGGAGTAAGCATCTTTTAATTTCATTGCTGCAGTCACCATCTGCAGATATTTTGGAGCCCAGAAAAATAAAGTCTGACACTGTTTCCACTGTTTCCCCATCTATTTCCCATGAAGTGATGGGACCATATGCCATGATCTTTGTTTTCTGAATGTTGAGCTTTAAGCCAACTTTTTCACTCTCCACCTTCACTTTCATCAAGAGGCTTTTGAGTTCCTCTTCACTTTCTGCCATAAGGGTGGTGTCATCTGCATAGCTGAGGTTATTGATATTTCTCCCGGAAATCTTGATTCCAGCTTGTGTTTCTTCCAGTCCAGCTTTTCTCATGATGTACTCTACATAGAAGTTAAATAAGCAGGGTGACAATATACAGCCTTGACGTACTCCTTTTCCTATTTGGAACCAGTCTGTTGTTCCATGTCCAGTTCTAACTGTTGCTTCCTGACCTGCATACAAATTTCTCAAGAGGCAGATCATGTGGTCTGGTATTCCCATCTCTTTCAGAATTTTCCACAGTTTATTGTGATCCACACAGTCAAAGGCTTTGGCATAGTCAATAACACAGAAATAGATGTTTTTCTGGAAACATCTCTTGCTTTTTCCATGATCCAGCGGATGTTGGCAATTTGATCTCTAGTTCCTCTGCCTTTTCTAAAACCAGCTTGAACATCAGGAAGTTCACGGTTCACATATTGCTGGAGCCTGGCTTGGAGAATTTTGAGCATTACTTTACTAGCGTGTGAGATGAGTGCAATCGTGTGGTAGTTTGAGCATTCTTTTGCATTGCCTTTCTTTGGGATTGGAATGAAAATGGACCTTTTCCAGTCCTGTGGCCACTGCTGAGTTTTCCAAATTTGCTGGCATATTGAGTGCAGCACTTTCACAGCATCATCTTTCAGGATTTGAAAGAGCTCAACTGGAATGCCATCACCTCCACTAGCTTTGTTCGTAGTGATGCTTTCTAAGGCCCACTTGACTTCACATTCCAGGATGTCTGGCTCTAGGTCAGTGATCACACCATCGTGATTATCTGGGTCGTGAAGATCTTTTTTGTACAGTTCTTCTGTGTATTCTTGCCATCTCTTCTTAACATCTTCTGCTTCTGTTAGGTCCATACCATTTCTGTCCTTTATCGAGCCCATCTTTGCATGAAATGTTCCCTTGGTATCTCTAATTTTCTTGAAGAGATCTCTAGTCTTTCCCATTCTGTTGTTTTCTTCTATTTCTTTGCATTGATCGCTGAGGAAGGCTTTCTTATCTCTTCTTGCTATTCTTTGGAACTCTGCATTCAGATGCTTATATCTTTCCTTTGCTTTTTGCTTCTCTTCTTTTCACAGCTATTTGTAAGGCCTCCCCAATTGTTAGGGTGTTACAGATGCTTTCATCTGTTATAACAGTTTGGCTTGTATCAGAACGTACCATACCTTATCAAACCTCACACTCTACTTTTTCACCCACTAACGTTTTTGTTCCAACCAAGCCAAACTGTTGAAACTCTATATCCTGCTTTATTTTTTTCGCTGTTTGCCACTGGGTCTTTGCTTATGTCATTTGTTCTGGTAGGCTAACCTTTGCTCCTTAGTCTCTGCCTATTATTTCTCTTACTCCAGGAAATTTGTCCTGACTAGCCTACTCTATATTCATGCATTCAACTCACATTTACTGAACATTTAATATGTACGAGGCCCTCCTTCCACTTTTCTTATCAATTTCTCTATGCAGCTCTTAAGTTAACTAAACAAAAAGGACATTAACCTGAGGTGCTTCTAATTCTGTGGCAGCCTAAGTAAACAATCAGAGATCTAAGCCTGGTGCCGTGCCTCAAGGTTATGAAATTGAAACCTAAGGACAACCAATCACAAACGACCAGCAAGGCTTTAAGCTATAGCCAGCCAGTGAATGCCGTCCTTTGCTCCGTCTTCTGTGGAGAGAGCACTCCTGACCAATTCCAGTTTAGCACTGCCTAATTGGAATCGATTTTTCAAATAAACTCTTAACATTTTTAATATGCCTCACTCTATCTTTTAAGACAATTTAAAATCATATTGCTCACATCTGCTTTGTATTTGTTAGTTCATGTATGTGTGTGTGTGTGTTTTCTCAACTTGATTTTAAGTGCCTTGAGTTAATTTTTTGACTTCTTTGCACAGTGTTGTGGCATTAAGGTTGTTGAATGGATGGATGGATGGATGGATGAATTAAATAATGTGAAAACTTGTTTAATTCAGAGGAATTTGAAGGAAACAACTAGAATTTAAAAGTCTTAACTAGATAAAAGTCATTCTAAACGCAAACAGCTTTGAGGGTTATGTTGTAGGTGATTCGACCGAGTGACCTGTCTTTATACTGGGAGTCCTCCATAAACATATGCAGTACTCCATAAACATTTTTAACTGAAATCACTCAGTTCTGACCCTTACTCATTCACTGTTAACTATTTCTTCTCTAAGGAAGTGACTTGACTCAGTGACTGACACATGTTCTGTTCAGAAAATATTTCTGTATTATTAAAAGGAATTAATATGCATTGTGTTTAGTGTTTGCTCATATAAGGGTACAAGTTCTTTCATTGCAGGGACCCAGTATTTGAAGTAATTTCACACATACATAGAGTTTATAATTAATACAATTCTAATTTTATAGTGGATACTTAATACTTGTTTCTGGAGTGGATGAATAAATCGCCAAAAAAAAAAAAAAGTTTTATCCTTTGAAAAAAAGAGTCTTCTTTTCCTAAGTCTGTGTTTCTCAATATGATACTGGACCACCTATTTTAGAATAACTTGGGATTCTTGTTAAAACCAGAAATTCTTGTGATTTCCCTGGTATTCCAGTGGCTAAGACTCTGTACTCCCAATGCATGGGGCCCGTGTTTGATCCCTGATCAGGGACCTAGATCCCACCTGCTGCAAAGAAGATCAAAGATCCCAGTGCAGCCAAATAACTAAATAAATGAATAACTTTAAAAGTAGAAATTCTTCAGCCACAGACCTAACAGAATCTTGTAGGGGTGAGGTTGGGTGGGTAGACGGAACAACCAGAAATACACACTTTGAACAGGTGCCTCACATAATTCTGATGCTCCCGTAAGTCTGAGCACCATTGCTCTAAGTATTGGGGTGGCCAAAAAGTTCGTTTGGATTTTTCTGTTAAGATGTTACTGAAAAACCTAAATAAACTTTATGGTCAGCCCAATAAAAGGTAGACCCATGAAGACCCATGAAGATACCTGCTCAGTAGTCAAGAGCATAAACCTTGACGCCAGATTGCCTGAGCTTATCACTAAATGTATGTTCTATGCATACTATTTAACCTCCCCGTATCTCAGTTTCCTCATCTACAAAATGGGAAGAACAGTATAATTATTGCTGAAAGTTATCGTGAGGGTTAAATGAGTCAATATAGGTAAGGTGCTTGGAACAGAGCCTGGCTGTATAAACACTGTTTATCGCTTTCCAACAAAGTGGTACATTTCTGTATATAGCCTGTCTTATTGTAAGAAGACCTTACCCTCAGAGTCTGTCCTTTCTATCCCCTCTCCTTTTCTGTTTCCGAGAAGTAGACACTTCAGGCTAGGATATTGCCTTGTGCTGTGCTGTGCTTAGTTGCTCAGTCATGTCCGACTCTTTGTGACCCCAAGGACTGTAGCCTGCCAGCCTCCTCTGTCCATGGCGATTCTTCAGGCAAGAAAACTTGAGTGGGTTGCCATGGCCCTCCTCCAGGGGATCTTCCCAATTCAGGGATCGAACCCAGGTCTCCCACACTGCAGGCAGATTCTTTACCCTCTGAGCCACCAGGGATGTTCAAGAATACTGGAGTGGGTAGCCTATCCCTTCTCCAGAGGGTCTTCTCGACCCAGGAATCAAACCAGGGTCTCCTGCACTTCAGGCGGATTCTTTACCAGCTGAGCTAGCAGGGAAGCCCGGATATCACCTTGTTGCAGGGCAGACTTGCACAAAGAAAGCTTAGATCTTTTACCACATGCTGCTGAGCCAGAGATCAGTATTTAGTCTTTTGTACAGCTTACCTATAATTAAAATCAAATAAAAAGGGCAGAGATTCAAATGACTCTAACATGTTTTCTCACCAGAAAATGTTTGGGTAGCTGCAAAGGTTAACAAAACAGCCTATTGTAGCCACAGTCCTACAGCCAAGTCATCTCCTATCCCAAGTCTCCGTGGAGAGCACCGTAATGGTGGGGTCTCTTCTGCCTTCCTACACTTGTCTCAAAGACATTTGCCAGTCTCTGGTGGGTGGGAAAGCATTCCCAAGACCAAACCAGAGTTTATAACTCTCACTCAGAGGGTAAGATGAGCTTTGGCAACTGATCCCTTGAGGATGAGTCCTTGACAGTAGCTGTGCCTGGGAAGTTTAGGACGGTTTTTCAACAATGGGCTTTTTGTTAGCCTGTGACTCCAGACTGGATATGATTAATGAACTCTTTTATTTATTTAATTTTTAATTTTTGGCTGCAAGGCACGTGGGAGTCTCGTTCCCCCAGCCAGGGATGGAACCCACATACCCTGCACTGGAACTGCAGAGTCCCAACCTCTGTACTGCCAGGGAAATCCCTGGACTCAAAATTTTCTCCTATCACGTGACTTCTAGAAAGTTACTTACAATTTCTATTTCCCCAATTTGTAAACAGGAACTTAGAATGTTAATGCTTAGAAGAAACATCTAAGAATTGGATACAACTCATTAAATTTTTATAGAGAGGCTAACTCCACAGAGGTCGAGGGACTTACTTAAGCATATAAGTGATTGGGTCAGGAATAAACGTGAAGTTTAGTTAATTTTGCTCTTAAGAAAGGGATAAAATTGAGGAAATAATGAAATTTTTGCTTGAAGTCCAAACATTTTAATGTATTGATATTTTACCTTTTTGATGTTATTTCTGACAATCTAGCTCATGAATAAAAGATTATTTTCTAGTATCTCATCTAATGAGACTATAATAGAAGCTTTGCTGTTAAACATAATATATAGAATTTTATGGTTTCTTTGAATATATGTTTTTCTTAATAATTTGGGATCATAATTTAATTGGGGTTTTTTTTGGAGTATTTTTTTCCTTTTAATTTATTTATTTTGGGCTACACTGGGTCTTCATCGTTGTACTTGAGCTTTCTCTAATTGTGGAGAGCAGGGGTTACTCTTTGTTGCAGTGAAGAGTCTTCTCTTTGCAGAGGCTTCTCTTGTGGAACATGGCTCTAGGGCATGCAGGCTTCAGTAACTGTGGCACAAGGGCTCAGTAGTTGTGGCTCATGGGTTCTAGAGTACAGGCTCAGTAGTTGTGGCACACAGGCTTAGCTGCCCTGCAACATGTGGCATCTTCCAGGACCAGGGATTGAATCAGTGTCCCCTGCTTTGCAAGGTGGATTCAACCACTGCACCACCAGGGAAGCACTTAATTGATGATTTAATGAATCAATTCTTTTAGAAAATTATTTCATTACAGTGTGTGATTATATCTCAATTAAAAATTATTCTAAATTTCCATCACTCATCAAAAGTATATTTCACTTCCATGAACTTCAATTATACTTTTAAATATAATTTCAGATATGTAGAAAAGTTGCAAGAAAAGTTGCAGGAATCATATGAAGAATCTCCAGGATAGTCTTCACTATAAAATATTGCATATATATAGTATATTTCTTTATTTCTATTTATATATACACTTTTTTTTCCTAAGACGTTTGAGAGTGAGTTGCAGGCATGATGCCCTTCTAACCTTAATTCTTAACTGGAAATAGTGTACCGCACCCAGCAACTCTAGAGTAATCCAGTATCGGTCTTTTCAGCAACACCCACTCAGGCAGATAATAATCATTGTTGATAGCATCATTTTCAAATTGTAGCATCTTCTGACTTGAACAATGGTAGATAAAAATCTAGCAATAAGAATAATTAATATAGCTTTTTCCCTCAACAGATATTTACTAAAGAGTATGTTGGTGCCCTAATGAGTGAAAGAATAAAACGTGTCTATATTTTGCTCATTTGAAAATTGCTGAGCTCAACTAAGATTTCTCTTCCTCCTCCATTTCTCCCTAACACAGTGAAGCATTTTCTTTCAGAGTGAGAAGAGAATTGAAAATAAAATTGCATTTGCTTATGGATGAAGGAGAATCAAAGGATCAAATCAGACATCTAAAAAGACTAATTCTGAACTCTCTAAGGATGTAGTTTTGCTTTCTGCAGTTTGATTATTGTGTCAGCTGTTTCTTTTTTTGCTGAAGTTGGAGTGAAATTGCAGAGTGTCAAAGAGATCTTTAAGAAGTTTCTCTTTCTTGCTTCTATTTCACTGCCTTCCCACTTATGTAAACTACAGTGGATGCTTGCAGTACTTAAGGAAAACCCTTTCCCTTGTCACCTTGAAGGGCTCATTCAGCCCAGATCTCCAGTTGAATACTGATTGCCTTGGCATCAATAGCAACAGAATTTGTGAGATCCTATAAGGATATAGTGGACCTTAGGTTAAAACAACCACAGGAGCTCTGAGTGGCCAAAGAGGACAGAGGGTCAGCAATAATATATGGCATTTATTTAAGCATTTAAATTTCCAGTGTTGCCTTTTCCAAACAAAGCACCTTTGGGTAGAAAATTAGTCATCATGACTATATAGTTCAGTATACATAATCAGAGAGCAAAGTGGCCTGTTGTAAGCCCAACTCATCCCTATAAAAAGAGGGTTTTGTAGTAACAAATTGTTGGCAACAATTAGACCCTTATTCCTGGTTTTAAGCAAAACCTTTAGACATAATTGTTTCTTATGTTTAAGAGGACAAATTGTGAAATGTGTCTAAACCTTAATTATAACCTTATCCTTCTCTGTTCCCTGATGTGAAACTGGCCTCTTACCAGATGAATAGAACATGATCTGCTGTTTTAGTAGCATCAGATATAGTGAGGGTACTACCATCTTTTCAGTGCCAATGTGTCTTTGTTTAATAAAGGTCTGAAGAAAAATGGAGAAGCTCTATACAGTCAGCAAAAACAAGTCGAGGAGCTGACTGTGGCTCAATCATGAACTCCTTATTGCCAAATTCAGACTGAAATTGAAGAAAGTAGGGAAAACCATTAGACCATTCAGGTATGACCTAAATCAAATCCCTTATGATTATTCAGTGGAAGTGAGAAATAGATTTAAGGGCCTAGATCTGATAGATAGAGTGCCTGATGAACTATGGAATGAGATTCGTGACATTGTACAGGAGACAGGGATCAAGACCATCCCCATGGAAAAGAAATGCAAAAAAGCAAAATGGCTGCCTGGGGAGGGCTTACAAATAGCTGTGAAAAGAAGAGAAACGAAAAGCAAAGGAGAAAAGGAAAGATATAAACATCTGAATGCAGAGTTCCAAAGAATAGCAAGAAGAGATAAGAAAGCCTTCCTCAGCGATCAATGCAAAGAAATAGAAGAAAACAACAGAATGGGAAAGACTAGAGATCTCTTCAAGAAAATTAGAGATACCAAGGGAACATTTCATGCAAAGATGGGCTCGATAAAGGACAGAAATGGTATGGACCTAACAGAAGCAGAAGATGTTAAGAAGAGATGGCAAGAATACACAGAAGAACTGTACAAAAAAGATCTTCACGACCCAGATAATCACGATGGTGTGATCACTGACCTAGAGCCAGACATCCTGGAATGTGAAGTCAAGTGGGCCTTAGAAAGCATCACTACGAACAAAGCTAGTGGAGGTGATGGCATTCCAGTTGAGCTCTTTCAAATCCTGAAAGATGATGCTGTGAAAGTGCTGCACTCAATATGCCAGCAAATTTGGAAAACTCAGCAGTGGCCACAGGACTGGAAAAGGTCCATTTTCATTCCAATCCCAAAGAAAGGCAATGCAAAAGAATGCTCAAACTACCACACGATTGCACTCATCTCACACGCTAGTAAAGTAATGCTCAAAATTCTCCAAGCCAGGCTCCAGCAATATGTGAACCGTGAACTTCCTGATGTTCAAGCTGGTTTTAGAAAAGGCAGAGGAACTAGAGATCAAATTGCCAACATCCGCTGGATCATGGAAAAAGCAAGGGATGTTTCCAGAAAAACATCTATTTCTGTGTTATTGACTATGCCAAAGCCTTTGACTGTGTGGATCACAATAAACTGTGGAAAATTCTGAAAGAGATGGGAATACCAGACCACATGATCTGCCTCTTGAGAAATTTGTATGCAGGTCAGGAAGCAACAGTTAGAACTGGACATGGAACAACAGACTGGTTCCAAATAGGAAAAGGAGTACGTCAAGGCTGTATATTGTCACCCTGCTTATTTAACTTCTATGTAGAGTACATCATGAGAAAAGCTGGACTGGAAGAAACACAAGCTGGAATCAAGATTTCCGGGAGAAATATCAATAACCTCAGCTATGCAGATGACACCACCCTTATGGCAGAAAGTGAAGAGGAACTCAAAAGCCTCTTGATGAAAGTGAAGGTGGAGAGTGAAAAAGTTGGCTTAAAGCTCAACATTCAGAAAACAAAGATCATGGCATATGGTCCCATCACTTCATGGGAAATAGATGGGGAAACAGTGGAAACAGTGTCAGACTTTATTTTTCTGGGCTCCAAAATATCTGCAGATGGTGACTGCAGCAATGAAATTAAAAGATGCTTACTCCTTGGAAGGAAAGTTATGACCAACCTAGAGAGCACATTGAAAAGCAGAGACATTACTTTGCCAACAAAGGTTCGTCTAGTCAAGGCTATGGTTTTTCCTGTGGTCATGTATGGATGTGAGAGTTGGACTGTGAAGAAGGCTGAGCGCCGAAGAATTGATGCTTTTGAACTGTGGTGTTGGAGAAGACTCTTGAGAGTCCCTGGACTGCAAGGAGATCCAACCAGTCCATTCTGAAGGAGATCAGCCCTGGGATTTCTTTGGAAGGAATGATGCTGAAGCTGAAACTCCAGTACTTTGGCCATCTCATGTGAAGAGTTGACTCATTGGAAAAGACTCTGATGCTGGGAGGGATTGGGGGCAGGAGGAGAAGGGGACGACAGAGGATGAGATGGCTGGATGGCATTACTGACTCGATGGGCACGAGTCTGGGTGAACTCCGGGAGTTGGTGATGGACAGGGAGGCCTGGTATGCTGCAATTCATGGGTCGCAAAGAGTCGGACACGACTGAGCGACTGAACTGAACTGAACAATTTTGTTCTTAGCACTTTGACTTCCTTTTTGAAATATATTGATAATAAAATGCTAATTCTGTAAGACCAAGCTCTTTAAATAAGTAATATTCTGTAAATAGACTAAATGCCATCAAGATGGTAAAGAAAAATATAAATGGTCTAGGCAATGTCATGGATGGAGAAAATTTAGAGATTGTCTCTTCTAATTCAACCTATCTTTTACAATCTGAGGGGGCAAGGATCCAGGCAAATTAGGGTCCTGAGGTATTGACAGTGCCAGTTTGGCTGCTGCCCTATTTACCAACAGTTGATAGAACCTTTAACGTTTAGAACTCTATTTGAATTTCATTACTGTTATTATTTGAAGATCAATATGGAAAATGTGAAGCACATAAACAATTAGAAACAGAAAAGATAAATACATCGTAATGAATGTGGGAAATTTAGATCTGGATTAAGTAGCTGAGGGAAATGAGGAGAGATCAAGAGATATTCCTACTAAAGGTACTAAAAGTAATAGCATTTTTTTCTGAGTGACTGCCTGAATAAAGATGCCAATAAGAGAAGTAAAAACAAACAAACCAAAAATTGCAAATATGACCCTGAGCATCAGACTTGATGGTTAAGTTGGGAAGTGCTTCAGGTGGAAAGGGGAGAGCATTAAAATAGATTTCATAAAAAAAAAATTAGTTCTTTATTTAAAAAAATAATTATTTACTTGGCTGTGCTGGGTCTTAATTTTAGCATTCGAACTCTTAGCTGTGGCATGTGGGATCTAGTTCCCTGACCAGGGGTCAAACCTGGGCCCTCTGCACTGGGAGCATGAAGTCTTAGCCACTGAACCATCAGGAAGTCCCCCAAATTAGTTCTTTAAAAAGCAATTCTTCGCAAAACGAAAAAGTTCTGGGAGTTCCCTGGTGGTCCAGTGGTTAGGATTTGGTACTTTCACTGCTGTGGTCCGGGTTCGATCTGTAGTCAGGGAACTAAGATCCCACAAGCCACGTAGCAAGTCCAAAAATAAAAGAATTAAAAAATAAGGAAAGAAAAAGTTCTAGAGATTGGTTGCACAACAGTGTGAATATACTTAACCACTGGACATATATGCATAACAATAGTTAAGCATATAGAAAGAAAAGAAATAAAATAAATGCATAAGTTTTATTAATGGAACTATTTCTATTAAACTTATTCTCCATCTGTTTTGGAGCTGCATCAGCTTTTTATGTTTTAGGAGTACAGACTCACTCAGGAAATCTCAAGTAATGGGAAGCCCATCTATTTTAAGGATGCACATGACAATAAAAAGAGATAAGAATATCATGGGTACCTAAGAATAGCATTATGATTGGGCTTCAATTGGGAACTGAAATGAACATGAAACTGGACAAATTCCATGCGTGCCTAGAGACTGGGTTAACTTGTCACTCTTGGCTGCAGCAGGAATGCAGTATTCCCCAACCAGAGGGTGTCACCATTCCTCTGTCTCGATGACTACCAGCCTACCACCTCATTTAGCTAGTTATAGCTCTGCTTACTCATAATTCCAGCTTACTCATAGTCTCTAAGACCAACTTTCAGCTTCTCTCCCACAACCAACAGACTGATCCTCTCTGTAGACCCCATTTCAAATTCTTAAAAGGAAGAAAACTCTGACCTAGCTCAATTTTCACCATAATTATGCATCAGAATCACCTGGAGAGGGTGTTAAACTACTAATTGTCGGGCTTCATTCCCAAGCCTTTCTGATTTAGTAGTCTAGGGTACGTCTGAGAATTTGCATTTGAATCCGGAGTAAAGCTCACCACATGGGTCTGGGGACTACATTTAAGAACCATTGGTCTGGTTAGTCACGGTTTTATCTGTCTGGACAGAGCAAATGGGGCTATACCTCATGTTGTAAATACCATACTTCTGAACTGACTCTCAGGCTCATAATTGGAGAGTTTTTTTAAAACTTCCTTCTCTTAACGGCCTCTTCATTTCCACAGGACTGGAAAAGGTCAGTTTTCATTCCAATCCCAAAAAAGGGCAATGCCAAAGAATGTTCAAACTACCATACAATTACACTCATTTCACATGCTACCAAGTCCATGCTCAAAATCCTTCAAGTTAGGCTTCAGCAGTGCATGAACTGAGAAATTTCAGATGAATAAGCTGGATTTAGAAAAGGCAGAGGAGCCAGAGATCAAATTGCCAACATCTGTTGGATCATAGAGAAAGCAAGGGAATTCCAGAAAAACATCCACTTCTGCTTCATTGACTACACTAAAGCCTTTGACTGTGTGGATCACAACAAACTGTGGAAAATTTTTAGAGACAGGAATACCAGACCACTTTACCTGTCTCCTGAGAAACCTGTAAGCAGGTCAGGAAGCAACAGTTAGAACCAGACATGGAACAACAGACTGGTTCAAAATTAGGAAAGGAGTATGATAAGGCTATATATTGTCACCCTGCTTATTTCACTTCTATGCAGAGTACATTATGCGAAATGCCAGGCTGCAGGGAGTGCTGCAGTCCATGGGTTCGAAAAGAGACACGACTTAGCGACTGAATAAAAGGATCAGATTTTAGGAAAAAGCTTCAACTTCCTTTTTTTTTTATAAAGATGACTAGAATTTAATTCTTAAACCTTCTCAAGTTCCATGACCACAATTCAACTACTGACCACTAGCTCCACCTAACTGTACTCTAAGAAAGTTAAACTTGGTATCCAAAGCCAATCTCAACATTTATCTCCTCATACAAGTTCCTCCTTAGGTTTTTCTTCTTTTAAAAACAAAACAAAATAAACAGGTAAAATACACACATTCCCATTTTACCAGTCATCCAGGCTCTTAATCATAGTAGTTTCAATTTTTCTATCTGCTCCCGTTCTTTCTCTTCCCCTCACCCTGCATGCATGTGCACAAGTTGCTTCATTCATGTCCGACTCTTTGGGACCCTATGGGCTGTAACCTGCCAGGTTCCTCTCTCCATGGGATTCTCCAGGCAAGAATACTGGATTAGGTTTCCATACCCACCCAGGAATCGAACCCATGTCTTCTGCAGCTACTGCATTGCAGGCAGATTCTTTACCACTGAGCCATCAGGGAAGCCCACCCCTCACCCTACTCTATCTAATTAGAAACCAAGTTCTACAGATTCTACCACATATCACAGTTCAGTTGCTCAGTCGTGTCCAACTCGTTGTGACCCCATGGACTGCAGCACGCCAGGCTTCCCTGTCCATCACCAACTCCCAGAGCTTACGAAAACTCATGTCCATCAAGTCCGTGATGCCACATATCATAGGCTTTGCTGAAATCTGACACTTCTCCCACTACGAATGTCATCATGATGGTCTAAGCCATCAACCACTTCTGATCTACACCAGTATTTCTCAAATGTTTCTACAAAATACCTCTAACAGCAAAAAAATATATAAGTGGTGGGGAGGAGGGTACCCTTAGGGAACGTAACTCTTAGCAGCTTTTAAATCTTTCTCTACCCACTTTGGAGAAATTTATTGGTAGACTCCTATTATTTTGGTTTGTTTTAAAACTTTTGGCTGCAATTCATAGCATGTGGAACCCTAGTTCTCCAACCAGGGATCAAACCCATGCCTCCTGCATTGGAAGGTGGAGTCTTAACCACTGGACTTCCACGGAAGTACCCTGTTATCTTGAAAAAATTAGGCAGATTTTGCAAAATCCATCTATTTTTTGCTTTAACATTATAGGAAGCTTCTAGTTAGTTGCCAGTGAGCCATATTGATGCCTTGAGTACATTCTCTACATTTAATGGGGACTTTATATACGGTACCTGTTTCCTGGTTTGAAAAGAATCCCTATGGACCCCACCTAGTCTCTCTGGCCTCTGTCTGTCCACGGGCATGCACCATTTTACTTCATCACTGCCTAAAACGCATTCCAATAGCTTCTAGTAGTGCCATATGGCTACCAAATTAAGTATATATGGCTTTTTTGATTCAAAACCCTCCAAAAATGATCATTCCAATCTTATTTCTGATACTAAGTTACTTTTTTTTGCAAGCTGAAATGCTTTGATTACTGTATTCTCAATATTTAACTGAATCTGGTTACTGGGAAGTCGCTTACTTTCCAGTCATCTAGCTAGCACTGCTGCTGTTGTTGCTAAGTCGCTTCAGTTGAGTCCGACTCTGCGAGACCCCAAAGACGGCAGCCCACCAGGCTCCTCCATCCATGGGATTCTCCAGGCAAGAACACTGCAGTGGGTTGCCATTTCCTTCTCCAATGCATGAAAGTGAAAAGTGAAAGTGAAGTCACTCAGTCGTGTCTGACTCTTCTCGACCCCATGGACTGCAGCCTACCAGGCTCCTCCACCCATGGGATTTTCCAGGCAACAGTACTGGAGTGGGTTGCCATTGCCTTCTCCGCTAGCTAGCACAGTAGTTCTCAAAATGTGTTCACTAGACCAACAGTATCAGTATCACCTGGGAACTTGCTAGAAATGCATATTTTATGTCCTGTGTTATTTCTCAGACCTGCTGAACCAAAAACTCTGGCTGAGCAATCTGTACCCTAACAAGTCCTCTGCTGTGATTCTGATGCAGCTGAAGTTTGAGGGGCACTGGTCTAGGGTTTAGTTTTTTAATTTAAGACAGAGTAAGACGATGTCCTTGGTGGCCCAATGGATAAGAATCTGCCTGCCAATGCAGGGAACACTAGTTCGATCCCTGGTCCAGGAAGATTCCACATGCTGCTGAGCAACTAAACCTGTGCACCACAGCTACTGAGCCTGTGTCCTAGAGCCTGTGAGGCTCAGCTACTGTGCCTGCATGCTGCAACCACTGAGGCCTATGTGCCTAGAGTTTGTGTTCCGCAACAAGAGAAGCCATCACAATGAGAAGCCCATGCACCTCAACTAGAGAGCCCTTGCACAGCAATGAAGCCTCAGTGCAACCAAAAATAAATACATTGACTTATTAATTTAAAAATTCTTTCAAATATCTTTTTAAAAAAGAGTAAGAGATGCATTTTAAAGAAGGAATCTAATGGAATGTAAACTATTATTTAAGTAAAATGTTCATTTTTAAGACAAAATGTTACTACTCACTAAAGACTTTCACTAGAATTCTGCTGCTGCTGCTGCTAAGTCACTTCAGTCGTGTCTGACTCTGTGCAACCCCATAGATGGCAGCCCACTAGGCTCCTCTGTCCCTGGGATTCTCCAGGCAAGAATATGGAGTGGTTTGCCATTTCCTTCTCCAATGCATGCGAGTGAAACGTGAAAGTGAAGTCGCTCAGTCGTGCCTGACTCTTAGCAACCCCATGGACTGCAGCCTACCAGGCTCCTCCATCCATGGGATTTTCCAGGCAAGAGTACTGGAGTGGGGTGCCATTGCCTTCTCCGAGAATTCTGCTACTAAATATAATTTTCATACAAGCTCTTAATTTAGAAAATGTGTTCTAAGGGAAGAAGAGCAGAGTAACAATTTTTAGTTCATTTGTCTCCTCCTAGTGGCAGGCTCCTGGAGAAGGCAATGGCAACCCACTCCAGAACTGTTGCCTGGAAAATCCCATGGGCGGAGGAGCCTGGGGTCGCTAAGAGTCAGACATGACTGAGTGACTTCACTTTCACTTTTCACTGTCATGCATTGGAGAAGGAAATGGCAACCCACTCCAGTATTCCTGCCTGGAGAATCCCAGGGATGGTGGAGCCTGGTGGGCTGCCGTCTATGGGGTCACACAGAGTCAGACACTTAGCAGCAGCAGTGGCAGGCTTTTAAATACTGACCATGATACCTCATGTATGTTTCTCAGAAATTATATTTGTAAACTTTTTTCGTAAGGTTCCTCTTACTAACTACAATTAAAGTCAACTGATCCTGGGGACTCCTCTGGGTGTCCAGTGATTAAGAGTATGCCTTGCAATGCAGGGGATGCAGGTTTGATCCGTGTTAAGGAAACTACGATCCCACGCGCTATGGAGCAACTAAGCCTGCACACCGCAACTGGAGTCCATGCATGATACATACACATTTTTTAAAGATCAATTTGCCCTCCTCCCAAATTACATAGCTTTTTCTCTATTAGCTCCAACTGTAGTTATAGAAAACCATGTAATTTGTCTCTTCTGTGGCTCTTTTTAATATAACTTGTAAATCTTCCCTCATTTTGTTATCCGTAACTGCTTAGCAGCAGAACTTCATTTCTTAGAACACTTTGAGCTTTCTTCCTTTATAGAACGTCAACAACATCCAGGTGTTTACCTTTATTTCTCTCACTACCTCGCACTTTCTGGAGATGCCCCAGAAACCACACGACCTCCAGGGTACTGGGATTGCCACAGCCGCCAAATCCTTATTCAATGAGCACTTTGAGCCCCCAAGCTCCTAGGCTATATTAACTTAGGGTGTGAACAGACTCCTTTGACTCTTAAAATCAACAAGACAAGGTTTGACTTCTTCCAAAAGGTTTTATTAATATGGCAGGATAACTTATGGAGATCCTAGTACACTGCATTTTTCCACTTGGTCCCTTCCAAGCGGCAGCCGGGCCATTTGTATTCCTTTGTCTTGGATGTCTAAAGGAAAGAAAGCTGAAGCTAGTTGAAGACTGAGGCTTTTCCCATCTATTGTTAGAGTCTGAGCTCACTGAAGAAATTATGCTAGATGTCTGAGAGGAAAAAGGGAAGAGATGCCTTTATTTTAAACTGGAGGAAATAAATGGAGATTTCTTTAAGCTGGGAAGGAGTGTGAACTGGAGGGTCCTCATTCCCTTAGCAGCACCCTGGAGAGGTGCTAAGGCCAATGGGTTGCTTAGAAAGGCTAAACCACTAAGCATCCAAATCACAGCAGCAGTGCGCTCTGTGGAAACAGAGTCCCTGCATTTTAAGGATCTGTGAGGTTGCAACTTCGGGTAGCTCAGAGTAACCAATGTGGGCTGAAGGCTGGGGCAATCTCTTCAAATACTATGTATGATCTAGGAATGAGAGGGAAGGGGGTGTAAAAGGGAAGAAACTGATGGAGATTAAGATTTCCTGCCATCCTGTTGTGACAGGGGTTTAGTTAAGTTCAATTTGATTTAAAGAAAATAAAGAAACATCTTTTGTTTGGTTTTTTAAATATATCCAAGTTTGCAACTGAAACTCACATACAAGGAAATATTCAATATAAGAAAGAACAAAGCAGAAAGAGCTGGCGAACACAGTAAAGGGCAAGCTCACAGAACAAGGGCCGCTGATGGCACTCAAACCTTGCTGAACAGATGCCAGGGCATGATTAGGTGTGACGCCCTGAGCTCTTTGTCCCCCTTTTCAACTCTGTAAGGTTTGATACTCCATGTCATTCCTCCACCCCAGCTGTCCTGAGTCAAGGGCTGACATTTCTACCAGGTCTGTTACGCTTCCCAGTTTCTCAGAAAAGATAACAGACTACAGAGGACTGAGTTAGACAAGTAAAGTTTCCTGATTTTCTAACACTCAGCTTCCTAATGTATAACATGGACGTTACACTGCTGAGGGCTGATATTTAGCTTGTGTGCACTGGTAAACCATGTATATGTGTGTGTTCAGTCGTGTTCAACCCCATGGACTGTAGCCCACCAGGCTCCTCTGTCCATGGGATTTTATACTAGAGTATAAAAGTATATAGGCAAGAATACTAGAGTAGGTTGCCATTTCCTTCTCCAGGAGATCTTCCCGACCCAGGGTTGGAACCCACATCTCCTGCATTGCAGGTGCATTCTTTTACTGCTGAGCCATTGGGGAGTGAGTGAGTGAAAGTTGCTCAGTTGTGTCCGACTCTTTGCAACCCCATGGACTGTATAGATCATGGAATTTTCTAGGCCAGAATACTGGAGCAGGTAGCCTTTCCCTTCTCCAGGGAATCTTCCCAACCCAGGGATTGAACCCAGGTCTCCTGCATTGCAGGCGGATTCTTTACCAGCTGAGCCACAAGGGAAGCTGCTGGTAAACCATATCCAATGTTAAATTATTGAAACTCTTCCATATTAGTCAGTAAAAAGCAATTACCACAAGCAATTTTTGCTTCCCTGTTCAGTTTTAAACTAGTGCTTCTATTATTGTTGTCTTAAAAAAAAACAGCTTTATTAAAATATAATTCACATACCATAAAGTTTGTTCATTTGTATACAATTCAGTGCTGTTTAGTACACGCAGCAACACGCAACAATCGCCACTGATTCCTGAACATTTTCATCATCCCCAAAAGAAGGCATTTCCAATTCCTCTTCCCCTCAGGCCCTGGCAACCACTGATCTATTTCCTCTATCTATAGGTTTGCCAATACTGGACATCTCATATAAATGGAATCATCCAGTATGTGGCCTTCTGGATTCTTAGAGTACTTTTCAAGTTTATCCATGTTGTAGCACGTATCTGTACTTCATTTTTATTGCTAAATAAGATTACATTCTATACATGTAACATGTATTGTTTATTAATTCTATTTTCTGGTGTTGTTCAGTTGCTGTCTTGTCCGATTCTTTGTGACCCCATGGACTGCAGCAAGCCAGGCTTCCCTGTCCTTCACGATCTCCCTGAGTTTGCTCAGATTAATGTTCACTGAGTTGGTGAAGCTATCTAACCATCTCATCCTCTGCAGCTCTCTTCTCTTTTTGCCTATTTTTAAGCAAAGGTAATTTAGTTTCTTAAAGTTGGCACCTGGGTCTTATGATCTCTTTGGACTGAGAGGAGGTGTTAAGAATGGACTCTAGTTGCAAGTCACGGAAATTCCAGTCACCAAAAGGCTTCTTTCAAAGCTGACACTGATAGGTTATTCTGCTCAATAAGGTTTTTTTCTGTCTGAGAGCTGTTTCAATCTTTAAGCTAATTTTCAAAGCTTTAGGCAATGGAGACAATACTAAAAGGTCTTGTTTCCTCCCAAGGGAATGGTTTTTTCATCTATGTGCTACGTTATAATATTAAAATTTATAGATTTTTGTATACAGATGTGTTTTTGAAAATACATAGAGTATTTCTGAAAGGATACATAAGAAACTGGTAAAAAATTTAAAAAAAGCAACAACAACAACAAAAAACCCCAGCTACCTATGGAAAGGTGATCCCTTCATGGATCACAGCCTCGTCATGGCGAAGGGGCTTGTATAACTCAGTGAAGCTATGAGCCATGCTGTGCAGGGCAGCCCAAGACAGACAGGTTGTAATGGAGAGTTCTGACAAAACGTGGTCCACTGGAGGTATATTCTTGCCATGAGAACCCCATGGACAGAATGAAAAGACAAAATATGAGACCAGATGATGAGCCCCCAGGTCAAAAGGCGTCCAATAAGGTACTGGGGAAGAGCAGAGGGCAATTACTAATAGCTCCAAAAAGAAAAAGCAGCTGGGCCAAAGCGGAAACAATGCTCAGTTGTGGATGTGTCTGGTGGTAAAAGTCTGATGCTGTAGAGAACAATATTGTATAGGAACCTGGAATGTTAGGTCCGTGAATCAAAGTAAATTAGACGTGGTCAAGAAGGAGATGGCAAGAGTGAACATTTTAGGAATCAGTGAACAAAAACATATGGGAATGGGTGAATTTAATTCAGATGACCCTTATATCTACTACTGTGGACAAGAATCCCTTAGAAGAAATGGAGTAGCCCTCGTAGTCAACAAAAGATTTCAAAATGCAGTAAGTACACGGGTGCAGCTTCAAAAATGACAGAATGATTTTGGTTTGTTTCCAAGGCAACCATTCAACATCACAGTAATCCAAGTCTATGCCCCAACCACTAATGCCAAAGAAACTGAAGTTCAACAGTTCTATGAAGACCTACAACACCTTCTAGAACTAACACCAAAAAATATGTCCTTTTCCTTATAGGGGACTGCAGTGCAAAAGTAGTAAGTCAAGAGATACCTGGAGTAACAGGTAAGTTTGGACTTGGAGTACAAAATAAAGTTTTGTCAAGAGAAATACTAGTCAGAGCAAACATCCTATTCCAACAACATAAGAGACACTCTATACACGGATCACCAGATGGTCCATACCGAAATCAGATTGATTATATTCTTTGCCACCGAAGATGGAGAAGCTCTATACAGTCAGTAAAAACAAGACCTGGAGCTGACTGTAGCTCAGATCATCAGCTCCTTATCACAAAATTCAGGCTCTAATTGAAGAAAGTAGGGAAAACCACTAGGCCATTCAGGTATGACCTAAATCAAATCCTTTATGATTATAATGTGGAGGTGATAAATAGATTCAAGGGATTAGATCTGGTAGACAGAGCACCTGAAGAACTATGGATGGGGGTTCATAACATTGTACAGGAGGCAGTAACCAAAACCAGCCCAAAGAAAAAGAAATGCAAGAAGGCAAAGTGGTTGTCTGAAGAGGCTTTACAAATAGCTGAGAACAGAAGAGAAGTGAAAGGCAAGGGAGAAAGGGAAAGATATAACCATCTGAATGCAGAGTTCCAGAGAATAGCAAGCAGAAATAAGAAAGCCTTCTTACATGAACAATGCAAAGAAATTGAGGAAAACAATAGAATAGGAAAGACTAGAAATCTCTTCAAGAAAATTGGAGATATCAAGGGACTATTTCTTGAAAGGATGGGCACAATAAAGGACAGAGACAGTAAGGACCTAACAGAAGCAGAGATTAAGAGGTGGCAAGAATATACAGAAGCCAGAAGAAATATACAAAAAGTTTTAATGACCTGGATAACCATGATGGTGTGGTCACTCACATAGAGTCAGACATCCTGGAGTGTGAAATCAAGTGGGCCTTAGGAAGCATTACTACAAACAAAGCTAGTGGAGGTGATGGAATTCCAGTTGAGCTGTTTAAAATCCTGAAAGATGATGCTGTTAAAGTGCTGCACTCAATGTGTCAGCAAATTTGGAAAACTCAGCAGTGGCCATAGGACTAGAAAATGTTAGTTTTCACTTCAATCCCAAAGAAGGGCAATGCCAAAGAATGTTCAACCTGCCATACAATTGCCCTCATTTCACATGCTAGCAAGGTTTTGCTCACAATCCTTCAAGCTAGGCTTTAGCACTACATGAATCAAGAACTTTCAGATGTACAACTTGAGTTTAGAAAAGGCAGAGGAACCAGAGATCAAATTGCCAACATCTGTGGATCACAGAGAAAGCAAGGGAATTCCAAAAAAATTCAACTTTTGCTTCATTGACTACCTGAAAGCCTTTGACTGTGTGGATCACAAAAACTGTGGACAATTCTTAAAGAAATGGGAATACCAGACCACTTTTTATGTCTCCTGAGAAACTTTCATGAAGGTCAAGAAGCAACAGTTAGAACCAGACATGGAAATACTGATTGGTTCAAAATTGGGAAAGGAGTATGACAAGGTTGTATATTGTCACCCTGCGTATTTAACTTATGTACAGAGTATATCATGTAAAATGTCAGGCTGAATGAATCACAAGCTGGAATCAAGATTGCCGGGAGAAATATCAGCAACCTCAGATATGCAGATAATACCACTCTTGTGGCAGAAACTGAAGAGTAACTAAAGAGCCTCTTGATGAGAGTGAAAGAGGAGAGTGAAAAAGCTAGCATAAACTCAAGATTAAAAAACTAAGATGAAGACTACCCTGGTGTTCCAGTGCATAAAACTCTGAGCTCCCAGTGCAGGGGGCCTGGGTATGATCCCTGATCAGGGAACTAAATCCCACATGCCACAACTAAGAGTCTGCATGCTTCTTGGAAGAAAAGCTATGACAAACCTAGACAGCATATTAAAAAGCAGAGATGTTACTTTGCCGACAAAGGTCTGTATAGCCAAAGCTAAGGCTTTTCCGGTAGTTATGTATGGATGTGAGAGCTGAGCCATAAAGAAAGCTGAGCACCAAAGAATTGATGTTTTTGAACTGTGGTGTTAGAAAGGACTCTTGAGAAAATCACTTGGACTGCAAGGAGATCAAAGCAATCAATCCTAAAAGAAATCAACCCTGAGCGTTCATTGAAAGGACTGAGGCTAAAGCTGAAGCTCCACTACTTTGGCCATCTGATGGGAAGATCTGACTCATTTGAAAAGACCCTGATGCTGGAAAAGATTGAAGGCAGGAGGAGAAGGGGACAACAGAGGAGGAGATGGTTGGATAGCATCACTGACTCAATGAACATGAGTTTGAGCAAGCTCCCAGAGTTGGTGATGGACAGGGAAGCCTGGCGTGCTGCAGTCCATGGGGTTGCAAAGAGTCAGACACGAGTGAGTGACTGAACTGAACTGAATGCCGCAAGTAAATATCTGGCATGCTACAATGAAGACCAAAGATCCCCCGCATGTAGCAACTAAGACATAGCCCAGCCTAAATAAATAAATATTAAAAAAACAAAAAGCCAAGATCATGGCATCTAGTCCCATCACTTCATGGCAAATAGAAAGGGAAAAAGTGGAAACAGTGATGTATTTTCTTTTCTTGGGCTCCAAAATCACTGCAGACAGTGACTACAGCCATGAAAATAAAAGACTCATACTCCTTGAAAGGGAAGCTATCACAAATCTAGCCAGCGTATTCAAAAGCAGACATATCATTTTGCCAATAAAGGTCCACAGTCAAACCTAAGGTTTTTTCAATAGTCACGTACAGGTGTGTGAGTTGTACCATAAAAAAGGCTGAGCGCCAAAAAATTGATGCTTTTGAACTGTGGTTCTGGAGAAGACTTGAGAATCCCTTGGACTGCAAGAAGATCAAATCAGTCAGTCCTAAAGGAAAAGTGAAATTAACTCAGTTGTTTCCGATTCTTTGGGACCCCATGGACTGTAGCCCACCCGGCTCCTCTGACCATGGAATTCTCCAGGCAAGAATACTGGAGTGAGTAGCCCTTCTCTTGTCCAGCGGGTCTTCCTGAATGTGAGTCTCCTGCATTGGAGGTGAATTCTTTATCATTTGAGCCAACAGGGAGCCCTCCTAAAGGAAATCAACCGTGAATATTCATTGGAAGGACTGATGTTGAAGTTGAAGCTCCAATACTTTGGCCACCTGATGCGAAAAGCCGATTCCTTGTAAAAGACCTTGATGCTGAGAAAGATTGAGGGCAGGAGAAGAGGGTGACAGAGGATGAAATAGTTGGATGGCATCAACAACTCAACAGACATGAATTTCAGCAAACTCTGGGAGATAGGGAAGGACAGGGAAGCATGGCGTGCTGCAGTCCATGGGGTCACAAAGAGTCAGACATGACTGATCAACAGTAATGGAAAGGGGAGCTGGCAGACAGGGATGGAAGGCTTCCTTCTCTGTCTGTATCATTTCATAAACCATTCAAATAAATAAACTTAACAATTATGTCTTAAATAGTAAACAGTAATAACCTTGACTAGAAGTATGAGCCTTATTTATTTGAAAGGGACATCCTAAGGCATTACAGTGACCTCATAAAATGTATTTTCGACCCTCAGACTTTCACTTCTGCTACTCCCTCAGCTTGGATTGTTCTCCTTTTTATTCTCCCCGAACCCCAATAATATCTGACAATTTAATTTCTCAACTTATAGAACACTGTTTGAGACACAATCTAATCTTCAAACAAAAAATATACAGTAAGGATGAATAATTTTATCTTCATTTAATAAATAAGAACACAGGGGATGAGAAAGCACAGCAGCTTGTGCCAGATCACAATTACTATATTTCAGATCTAGAACTTCTAAGTTCTATAACTTCTAAAAAGTCCAGTACTTCTCCCACTTTTTTAAAGCTATGAAATGCATTCATTTAATGAAGGAATGCGTAAAAATGCACAAAACTGTTTACTAAAGTGTTGTGCAATATCAATAAATAGCATCACATAGATCTATATTTACCGTGGAAAACATCCATGATACTAAATATAGTGAGAAAAGCAAGTTTGAAACAGATGTATAGTTTGAACACATTTTTGTAATAAAAATTGTGTTTGTGTATGTAGAAAGAAGCTGGAAAGCTAAACTGTGTAGGAAGATGTTTTTGTTTTTCATTTTCTTCAGCCACACAGCATGGCCTGTGGGATCATATTTCCCCCATCAAGGCCACCGCAGACAAAGCATAGTCCTAACCACTGGACCACCAGAAAATTCCCCAAAAATGTTTTTTTAAAGTTATAATACTCTAAATTTGTAAATATTATTACTATGACTAGACTAAATGCATATTAAGTGCTTAATATGTGCCAGACAATGGTCTAAATCTGTTTTACATGGATTATCTCTTTTAATCCTCACAAAAACCAACTTGCCTAAAGCCTTGCAGTTAATAATGCAGCAAAATCAGACAAGTATCAGACCCTAACTCTCATGCTCTATGGAGGTAGATCATCCTGTCTCTCTACAACCATCATTTATTTTATAATCAGAGAAACCCGTGAAGTTAGTTTTAGAAAAATCCTGTTTGAAACTTCACTTTACTTAGTCTCTACTAATTACTACTACTAAGTCGCTTCAGTCCTGTCCAACTCTGTGCGACCCCATAGACGGCAGCCCACCAGGCTCCCCCATCCCTGGGATTCTCCAGGCAAGAATACTGGAATGGGTTGCCATTTCCTTCTCCAATGCATGAAAGTGAAAAGTGGAAGTGAAGTCGCTCAATTGTGTCCGACTCTTAGCGACCCCATGGACTGCAGCTCACCAGGCTCCTCCGCCCATGGGATTTTCCAGGCAAGAGTACTGGAGTGGGGTACCATTGGCTTCTCAGTTACTTAGTCTTTCAGTTCAGTTCAGTCTCTCAGTCGTGTCGGACTCTTTGCGACCCCATGAAGCCCAGCACACCAGGCCTCCCTGTCCATCACCAACTCCCGGAGTTCACTCAGACTCACGTCCATTGAGTCAGTGATGCCATCCAGCCATCTCATCCTCTGTCATCCCCTTCTCCTCCTGCCCCCAATCCCTCCCAGCATCAGAGTCTTTTCCAATGAGTCAACTCTTCACATGAGGTGGCCAAAGTACTGGAGTTTCAGCTTCAGCATCATTCCTTCCAAAGAAATCCCAGGGCTGATCTCCTTCAGAATAGACTGGTTGGATCTCCTTGCAGTCCAAGAGACTCTCAAGAGTCTTCTCCAACACCACAGTTCAAAAGCATCAATTCTTCGGCGCTCAGCTTTCTTCACAGTCCAACTCTCACATCCACACATGACTACTGGAAAAACCATAGCCTTGACTAGACGGACCTTTGTTGGCAAAGTAATGTCTCTGCTTTTGAATATGCTCTCTAGGTTGGTCATAACTTTCCTTCCAAGGAGTAAGCGTCTTTTAATTTCATTGCTGCAATCACCATCTGCAGTGATTTTGGAGCCCAGAAAAATAAAGTCTGACACTGTTTTCACTGTTTCCCCATCTATTTGCCATGAAGTGATTGGGACCCGATGCCATGATCTTCGTTTTCTGAATGTTGAGCTTTAAGTCAATTTTTTCACTCTCCTCTTTGACTTTCATCAAGAGGCTTTTGAGTTCCTCTTCACTTTCTGCCATAAGGGTGGTGTCATCTGCATAGCTGAGGTTATAGTACTCCCCAATGTCTGTCTCTTACAGCGCTTAGGGCAATCAGATCTCCATCTGCCATTCCTACATCTTTTTTTTTTTTTTTTTTTTTGCGTGCTAAGTCGCTTCAATCGTGTCCCTCTCTATGGGACCCTATGGACTGCAGCCGCCAGGCTCCTCAGTCCACGAATGGGTTGCCATGCCCGCCTCCAACCCAGGGATCGACCGCCCGTCTCCTGCATTGGCAGGCGGGATCTTTACCACTAGCGCCACCTGCGAAGCCTGCAGCTTTTGCAGGGTCCTGAAACCCAAGCTCACTTCCTAGCGCAGTGAAGTGTGCCCTAAGCTTGGCTCGGGGAGAACTTGAATTGAGGATGAGTGTTTACACAACATTAAGAATTTCTTTCAAAGCAATGTAGGATGGGGATACTCTAGGCCTCTCCATTTCCCTTGCGCACGGTGGCCTCTTTGCCTGCACCTTCTTGATCTCCTCTGCCTCGCTCGCCAGTGGGCTCGTCCCACCAGCGACGGGACTCCGAGGGTTCCCTAGGTCGCCGAAGCTGCCCGACCGAAGCCAGGGTCCTGGCTCCAGCTCTCGGAGAGGAACAAGGAGCTCCACGTAGGCCCGAGAGCCGCCATCTCGCGTGCTGGCAGGAGCGGCGGGCCGCAGCCGGAGCCGCTGCGGGGCGGGAGCTGCTGCCCTTACTCAAGATGGCGGCCCCGGCGGGCGGGGCCCACGGTTCGCTGGCGGCGCAGAGGAGCGGCGGCATGGCGGCAGCTGCCAAGGAGCCGAGTTGGGTGGACTGGGACGAAGAGGAGGAAGAGGAGGAGGAGGAGGAAACAGTGAGTGCCACGGCAGAAGCCCGCGCGGTGGTGGCGGGGGTGGAAGTGGCTGTGTGCGGGGCAGGGAGTCGGCGCGCGGCCTCGAGGCGCCTGGCGGGATTGTGCCCCTGAGCGCGCGGGGCGGCAGGCAGCTGCCCATAGCCTTACGGGCCACACGGAAGTTCTAGGTGGAAGGAGGGAGGTTACCTTCGTTAACGGAGCGCGCTTCCTCTCCTTGAAAGCAGGACCTAGTTTTCACAAAAGTGGAGTCGTTTCACTGCGGGTGTGTGTTTGGCTTTTCTCCTTAGCCTGCCTCTTCCTGCACTCTCACAGGCTAACGCGTTAACCCTTCTTTCTTCCACCAGGAGCAGCTGGTTATGGTGGAATTATCAGGAATTCTTGATTCAGACTTGCTCTCAAAATGTGAAAATAAATGCAAGATTTTGGTGAGTCTTGTAGAATTGGTGGGTTGTTGTAGGTTTTCTTAAATCTAAAACAAGAATGAATGGTGACATACCCATCCCCTTTAGTTCAGTTAAGTCGCTCAGTCGTGTTTTTTGCGACCCCATGGACTGCAGCACGCCAGGCTTCCCTGTCCATCGCCAGCTCCCAAAGCTTACTCAAACTCATGTCCATTGCGGTGATGCCATCCAACCATCTCATCCTCTGTCGTCCCTTTCTCCGCCTGCCTTCAGTCTTTCCCAGCATCAGGGTTTTTTCAAATGAGTCAGTTCTTCGCATCAGGTGGCCAAAGTATTGGAGTTTCAGCTTCAGCATCAGTCTTTCCAATGAATATTCAGGACTGAGTTCCTTTAGGATGGACTGGTTGGATCTTCTTGCTGTCTGAGGGACTCTCCAGAGTCTTCTCCAACACCACAGTTCAAAAGCATCCCCTTAAAATAGATTAATTCCAGGTGTACAAAGTAGTGAACTGTTGGAGACAGTCACAGTACAGGGAGCTATGGGAGCAGCCAGGAGAAAACTAATCCCCAACTTCTACAGCATTGTCGACTAAAAAAAGATGCACAGCTTGAGAGTTAAGTTTTATTTGGGGCAAACTGAGAACTGCAGCCAGGGAGGCAGCACCTCTGATAGTTCTGAGAGACTGCTCCAAAGAGACAGTGGGGAAGGGTCCATATATAAGATTTTGGTGAAGGGGGAGTTCAGTACCATTAAGCACTCATATTACAAAAGGTTTTCTACTAGTCACAAGGATTTGATGTCCCCATGAAGGGATTTAGTGCTTTTCTAGGTATGAGGAGATGCAAGGGTTAAGATCATAAAATCAGTTCCTGAAAAGATCTATCTAAAGATCTGTCCCCCCAGATTCTCTGGAGCACACAGTGGCTCACTCCACCCTGAACTCTCAGGGGGTGCTGAAGGCCAGCAGCTGCAGCAGCACAGGGTTCCGTTTCCACAGGGGCAGGTGGCAGATGCCCTTGTTGTTCAGTCATTGGCAGTGCTCTTGGCAAGTGCCAGTTTGTAGTTGACAGCATCAACAACTATGCCTGATGTCTGCGTGTGTGGCTGGAGAGAGTAAAGATTGGGGCGGGGGGTGCATTTTGAAATAGAAGATTAAATTTTGAAAAAAAAAATACACTGTTTTTGGACCTCCCTGGTTAAGAATCTGCCTTGCGATGCAGGGGTCAGGGGTACAATTCTTGGTGAGGGGAACTAAGATCCCACATGCCCTGGGGCAGCTAAGTCTCAGTGCCACGACCACTGAAGCCCACAGGACACAATTAAAGAGCCTCTGGGCTGCAACTACTGTGCCCACTCCAGGCAGGTGGGATCTTCGTTTCCAGACCAGGGATCTAACCTGTGCCCCCTGCAGTGAGTTTTAACCACTGGACCACCAGGGAAATCCTTTTCTTTTTTAAATTGAGGAATAATTGACATATAATATTATACTAGATTTCCCTGGTGGCTCAGTAGTGAAGAATCCACCTGCCAATGTAGGAGACCAGAGTTTGATCCTTGATCCAGGAAGATCCCACATGCCCCAGAGCAACTAAGCCCCCTGCGCCACAACTACTGAGCCCAGTGCTTAGAGCCCTCCAGCCACAGCTCCTGAAGCCCGAGTGCCATAGAGCCCATGCTGTGCAACAAGAGAAGCCACTGCAGTGAGAGGCCGGAGCACTGTGATTAGAGAGTAGCCCCAGCTCACTGCAATAGAGAAAAGCCCACACAGCACCGAAGACCCAGCACAGCCAAACATAAATAATTATGTTTTTATAATAATAATTTTTATAAAAAATATTTTTTATGAAACTGACCTGGAAAAGGTCAGCTTTCATTCCAATCCCAAAGAAATACAGTGCCAAAGAATGTGCAAATTACCACACAGTTTTACTCATTTCATATGCTAGCAAAGTAATGCTCAAAATCCTTCAAGCTAGGCTTCAACAGTATGTGAACCGCAAACTTCCAGATGTACAAGCTGGATTTAGAAAAGGAAGAGGAACCAAAGATCAAATTGCCAACATCCGTTGGATCATAGGAAAAGTGAGAGAATTCCAGAAAAGCATCTACTTCTGCTTCATTGACTACGCTAAAGCCTTTGATTGTGTGGATCACAACAAGCTATGGAAAATTCTTCAAGAGATGGGAATACCAGACCACCTTACCTGCGTCCTTAGAAACCTGTATGCAGGTCAAGAAGCAACAGTTTGCAACCAAATTGGGAAAGGAGTACGTCAAGGTTGTATATTGTCACCCTGCTTATTTAACTTATATGCAAAGTATATCATGTGAAATGCTGGGCTGGATAGAGCAGAAGCTGGAATCAAGATTGCTGGGAGAAATATCAATACCCTCAGATACACAGATGACACCACCCTTATGGCAGAAAGCGAAGAAGAACTAAAAAGCTTCTTGATGAAAGTAAAAGAGGAGAGTGAAAAGGCAGGCTTAAAACTCAACATTCAAAAAACTAAGATCATGGCATCTGGTCCCATCACTTCATGGCAAATAGATGGGAAAACAGTGAAAACAGTGACAGACTTTATTTCCTTGGGCTCCAAAATCACTGCAGCTGGTGACTGCAGCCGCAAAATTAAAAGACGCTTGCTCCTTGGAAGAAAAGCTATGACCAACCTAGGCAGCATATTAAAAAGCAGAGACATTACTTTGCCTTCCAAGGTCCATCTAGTCAAAGCTACGGTTTTTCCAGTAGTCATGTACAGATGTGAGAGATGGACAGTAAAAAAGGCTGAGTGCTGAAGAATTGAGCCTTCAAACTGTGGTGCTGGAGAAGACTCTTCAAAGTCTCTTGGACAGCAATGAGATCAAACCAGTTGATCCTAAAGGAAATCAACCCTGAATATTCACTGGAAGGACTGATGCTGAAGCTCCAATACTTTGTCCACTTGATGTGAAGAGCTGACTTTTTCTGATGCTGGAAAAGATTGAAGGCAGGAGGAGAAGGAGATTACAGAGGACGAGATAGTTGGATGGCATCACCGACTCAATGGACATGAGTTTGAATAAACTCAGGGAGATGCTGAAAGACAGGGAAGCCTGGCGTGCTGCACTCCATGGGGTCACAAAGAGTCAGACATGACTGAAGGATTGAACAACAACAATTTTTAAAAAAAATTCTATTAGTTTTAGCTGTACAACATTTTCAGTATTTGTCTGTATTGTGAATTAATCACCGCAATGTCTGATTAACCCCCATCACTACACATATAATTACAAATTTTTTTTTTCTTCTGGCAATGACTTTGAAGATTTACTGTCTTAGCAACTTTCAGATATAAAGTACAGTATTATCTGTAGTCACCGTGATGTTCTTAAACATCCCAGGACTTATTTATGACTGGAAGTCGGTATCATTTGAGCCCCTCTTCACCCATTTCCCCCACTCCCAAGGCTGTTTTTACTAATGATTTTTTTAGTAGTCCTATTCTGGGAGTTGGTGATGGACAGGGAGGCCTGGCGTGCTGCGATTCATGGGGTCGCAAAGAGTCGGACACGACTGAGCGACTGATTTGATCTGATACTCTGTTGTAGGGAATTGATACTGAAAGACCCATTCTGCAGGTGGACAGCTATGTCTTTGCTGGAGAGTATGAAGGTAGGAGGATGTCAGAGAGATGAAATTCCCTTTTTTATATGCCTTTTGGAGAAAGTAGCTATTTCAACAAGTTGCCTTAATGTTTTTCTGCAGACACTGTTGGGACCTGTGTTATATTTGAAGAAAATGTTGAATATGGTAAGTGATTGCTATGCTGACTCAACTCTTTTTGTTATGAAATATTTCAAACATACTTGTATATGATGGATATTAAAGTTAAACATCTCATGTACCCACTGTCTACCTGTGTCAAATTCTCCCTTTTGGCTAGGTAGGTAAAAACATTCCAGATGCATTTGAAGCCCCTTGTGTATCCCTCTCCAAAATTACTCCCTTCTGTCTTCAGAGGTAATCACTTGTCTTCAGAGGTGATCACTCTCTTGAATTTGGTGTTTCTTTCTTACACTTGATTTTATATTACATATGTATGTATCAGCAGACAATAAATAGCACTTTCTGGATACTTTCACACTTAATATATAAATTGTAGCATATGATAAATGTATCATTCTATATCTTTTTTCAATTAGAGATATGTTTTGAAGTTTTTTACATGCTTATATATATATATAAATGTTTTCCCTGTTGCTATTTGTGAATGTACCGCAGTTTTTTCTCCAATTAATGGACATGTTGGTTGCTTCCATTTTTATTAATAACTACTAAAATTTATTGAGTGCTTTCTGTATGTCAGGCACTGTTCTAAGTGTTCCATGTATAAATGTACTGAATCCTCACCACAAGTCTATGAGGTAGAGGGCATTGTTATCTTCATTTTATATTTGAAGAAACTGAAGCACAGAGAGAGAAAGACATTCTCAGGGTCATAGACCTAGAAGCAGAGCCAGGATAGAAGCAGAACCAGTACTGGAACTAAGATGGTCTGCTCCAGAGCCTGTTTTCTTAATTATGCTTATTTACTCACCACAAAAATGTCTTGTGCATATATGTAAAAATGTCTCTTGGGTATACACTTGGAAATGGAACTGTTAGATTGATGAGTGTGTGTACTAGATTCAACCATATGAAATTAACATTTGGGCTGAATAGTGCCAGTTTCACATGGGTCAACTTAATAGATACCACTGTGTTGCTTTCTGAAGTGTAGTATCAGTCAGTCACACAGTGGCAGGCTCTGCAGGATTTCAGTGTGCTTCACATCCTTAGCATAGAGTCTCATCCGTCATTCCCACCTACACCCACAGTTTTTATAAAGCTGTGACCCCAAGCAGCAGGTGGACAGTAATTTTTTTTCTCAGCTTTCTCTCCTGATTGGGTATGTTCTCACTCCAGTCTGGCTTCAAGTAGTGTCTGACTTTGGTGCTTCATTTTGAGCGACAGAATTTTAGATCTCATTACCCAATGAACCCAAATTCCTGGCCCCGCTTTCCCACTTCAGGGCTGGCACCTAATAGACCTGTAGCGTTACTCTAACTTTGGGACAGAAACCCAAAGACAAATTAGTGTTGTCTTTGAGTTCACTTGTATCTTCAGTTCTTACGTGTTTAATCTGTTACTTCTCTGTGGCTGGAGCAGGAGGAATGAGTTAAATCTTGAACTGAACTGCATTATCTTGATAGGAAGTAGTTTAGCTCTCTAAACTGGAACCATCGAGGCTTACTTAACATGATTATTTGAAGGCATCAAGCAGTATAATAGTGTTCATTTTGTATTTTAGTGGATGCAGAAGGCAGTAATAAAACTGTGCTAAAATATAAATGCCACACAATGAAGAAGCTCAGCATGACAAGGACTCTTCTGACAGAAAAAAAGGAAGGAGAAGAAAACATAGGTTAGTTCACTTATTTCTCTGAAAATAGATGATTCAGTATTGGCTTTATGACACATTGTTGCCAGGATGTTCTTTGTACTTCAGAATAATGACTATGTGTCATAGGTTAAGTATGTGAAAATTGAGAGCGCTCCATAAAAAGTACCAAAGATAGATTTTAAAATTTAGTTGAATTCTCATATAGCTGGGGGCACTGGAGACATATGACAAATTTTTATCTGGTTTGCGCTGGAAACGATTGTGAGGAGTTTGTCAAGCAATGTGACATGATTTCAACCCCAAGGAATTCAGCAGCCACTCCTCTCCCCACCATTAAAACTTCTTTGTAAGTGCAGAAGATATGATGGTAGCAGTTCTTGACCCCCACAGCATCTCCTGAGCTTTGGGGAGATGCAGTAACCTTCCCCAAGATGCTCACGCCTGGAGGAAGCTGGCTTTGTATGTGAGGGAGGGACTCTAAGACCACAGTTGTTAATCTGAAGTCTAGTTCTTAATAAACACCCAGTTAGCCTTCTCCAGTTGCTAGTCATCCAACACTAGAGACTTTATGGGTGTTTCTTGCACCCGTAGCGGGCACATGTTTGTGGAGATGGACAGATAACCACTTGATGGCTTAAAAGCCCCATTACTCACCACACCAACCTCTTTCTGTTGCCCTAGGGAATGTGGGACACGGTCAAAATAAATGTGTTTGTCCACCAAAAACAAGGCTTATTGCTCAAAGACATATTTGAAACACTAGTAAATAAGACACTAATGATGAATATTCATGGCTTGATTTATTTTATTTTAAAGAATAAATATTTGAAGGTACATTCATCATCTAGAAATTTATACCAGCTACACGTAACTATATAACAAATCTTTGTTCTTACATATTCCACAACTATCCTTTCTTTTAGACACTTTGAAAATAATAGGAAGGAGGCACTTGAAGTTCTAGAATGAACTTGAAAGGCAGATACATATCAAATTGCTTAACTATCATTTAAATATTCTTCTTAAAGGAAGTTACAGAATTTGCTCTAGTCTTAATAATCTAATAGATCTTTGGGAGAATCTGGATGCATCTTTTTATTTATTCATTAGCTTTGTATGGGTTTTCTGTAGTTGCAGCAAGCAGGGCTACTCTTTTTTGCAATACACAGGCTTTTCATCACTGTGGCTTCTCTTGTGGAGCACAGGCTCTAGGCACATGGGCTTTAGGAGTTGCAGCAGACTCAGTAGTTGTGGCTTATGGGCTTAGTTGCTCCCACAGCATATGGAATCTTCCCAAACCAGGGATAGAACCTGTGTCCCCTGCATTGGCAGGCAGATTCTTATCCACTGTGCCACCAGGGAAGTGCAAAATTTGGGTGTATTTTAATCAAATAAATTAGCAACCAACTATTCAAGGCTGTACTGGTTATCTATTGCTGCATAAAAAGTGGCCCCTAAACTTAATGGCTTAAAACAACGGCAACAGAAGCACTGTCTCCCATGGTTTCTATGAATCAGGAATTGGGAAACAGCTTATTAGCTAGGTAGTCTGGCTTGGGTCTCTCATGAGGTTGCAGTCATTTTGTTGACTGGGCTATAGTCATCTGGAGACTTGAGTAGGGCTGGCAAAATCTAGCTGTAGGATGGCTCACTCACATGGCTGGTGCATTTGTGCTGGAGGCGTCACTGCCTTGCCCTCCTCACACTACTATTTTGAGTGCCCTTTTGACACAGCAGCTGGCTTTCCCAGACCAAGTGATTTTTAAGAACAAAGTAGAAGCCACAATGTCTTTTATGAACTAGCCTTAGAAGTCACATTCTGTCATTTCTTTTATATCCTATTCTGTGTGGGAGGGGACGACACAGGGGCATGCGTGTCAGGTAGGTGAGGATCATTGGGGACCATCTTGGATGTCAGCAGAACACGGTGTGGTCCTTATTTTCTAGGAGCTTGTACTCTAAAGTAAATCACATTTAGACAGACATGGATGTCTACGATTCGACACCCATTTCACTCAACTTATTTTAAGTATCTGTTATGTGCCAAGTATTATGCTAAATAACAGAGTAGGCTTTAGGGTGGCTTTAAGGTTTTGAACTCGGTGACTAAAAAAATTTTTTTTTTAAGAATAATGTTATTCTTTTTTTTTTTTATTTTTAAACTTTACATAAATGTATTAGTTTTGCCAAATATCAAAATGAATCCATCACAGGTATACATGTGCTCCCCGTCCTGAACCCTCCTCCCTCCTCCCTCCCCATACCATCCCTCTGGGTCGTCCCAGTGCACTAGCCCCAAGCATCCAGTATTGTGCATTGAACCTGGACTGGCATCTCGTTTCATACATGATATTTTACATGTTTCAATGCCATTCTCCCAAATCTTCCCACCCTAGAATAATGTTATTCTATATGTTTAGAATAATGTTATTGCAAGCAAAAAATACAGGTTTTTTTAAAAATAGAAGTCAATAGTTGAAGCTGAGCTGGAGGGAAAGGACTAATCGAGTTTTGAAAGAGGGAGACTTTATAGAGAAAAAATAGGGGATCAACAGTAAGGATGTTTCAGCAAACAGCTGCAGAAGAGTTAGTTTATGGTGGGGTACAGGACAGATGGATGCTCAAACAGGGTGACAAGATAGGTTGGGATATCTTCAGTTCCGTTCAGTTCAGTCGCTCAGTCGTGTCCAACTCTTTTCGACCCCATGAATCGCAGTATGCCAGGCTTCCCTGTCCATCACCAACTCCCAGAGTTCACTGAGACTCACGTCCATCGAGTCAGTGATGCCATCCAGCCATCTCATCCTCTGTCGTCCCCTTCTCCTCCTGCCCCCAATCCCTCCCAGCATCAGAGTGTTTTCCAATGAGTCATCTCTTCACATGAGGTGGCCAAAGTACTGGAGTTTCAGCTTTAGCATCATTCCTTCCAATGGAATCCCAGGGCTGATCTCCTTCAGAATAGACTGGTTGGATCTCCTTGCAGTCCAAGGGACTCTCAAGAGTCTTCTCCAACACCACAGTTCAAAAGCATCAGTTCTTCAGCACTCAGCTTTCTTCACTGTCCAACTCTCACGTCCATACATGACCACTGGAAAAACCATAGCCTTGACTAGATGGACCTTTGTTGGCAAAGTAATGTCTCTGCTTTTTAATATGCTACCTAGGTTGGTCATAACTTTCCTTCCAAGGAGTAAGCATCTTACAGATACCTAATGGATCTTTGACAATGACAGTAAACACCTTGGGGTTATAGGAATTAAATATCTATGAAAATACTTGGCTTTCTGAAAGGGTCAAAAGGATAAGAGAAAAAAATGGCTAGCATTATTGAAGCAATTCTTGATTATGGGCGTTCATTGAGGGATTGGTGATGGACAGGGAGGCCTGGAGTGCTGCGATTCATGGGGTCGCAAAGAGTCGGACACGACTGAGCGACTGATCTGATCTGATCTGATGAAAAGGAACAAAAATTTTTTTCAAGGATTTTTTTTGGAGAGGTGTCTTATTTCACAGTTGGATTCTTGAATTTAAAATGACACATAAATGTTGACTTGGAAGATGATAGAGTGGTATCATCCACCGTATTTGAAAGCTGACTGAATAAGAAGAAAATTGTAGGGAAGTGACAATTTTCTTCTAGACAAGAGATGGCAGTGGAAGATCAGTTATCTCTCAGAATGAGCTGGGAACTGGACTCTGGAGAAAGGGCTTAGAATAGTAGTGATTTTGATAATGCATACCTTACAGGCTTTCCAAGGTCTTCATGTAAGATGAAAATTACACATTTGTTATCAGTTGGTTCAGGCACCATGTTCCTTTCTTTAAGTTGGAGTTTTATTTTGACAAATATTCATAAGAACATTTAAATTAAAAATATTTGTAAGTAACTAAAATTCCTTTTTCATATTTCTTGGTTTCTCACCCCACCTACACCCTCCCCTATTAGGTGGTGTGGAATGGCTGCAAATTAAGGAGAATGATTTCTCCTATAGACCCAACATGATTTGTAATTTTCTGCATCAACATGAAGAGGATGAAGCTGTAGCTCCAGACCCAGATAAATCTTTGGAGTTGGAAGAGCATGAGACTCAAATGAAAGACAATTCAAACCTGAGTTTTGAACAGGAGAAACCACCGAACTTGGAAATAGAGGATTCTGGTCCTCTTATTGATATCCCTTCTTTTGAGACAGAAGGGTCTGTTTTTATGGATACTCAAGAAACTGCCATAGAAATCACTCCTAGATGAAATGTTTCTCATAATAACTAGTCATGAACTTTTTATAGAATTTTTATATAAAATAATTGACTTTGTAGTTCACAGTTTTTACTTTTGTTAGCTATATATGCATTTCCAGTTATAATGTAGTTTAATATACTAGAATCATTAAGGACTGAATATGAGTTTTAAAAAATATGGTTTCAAGGACTATAGGGACCATTCTGTGATGAGTCCTTTAAAATGGAGGTTTTACTAAGGTAAGTTAAGTTTCTGTTGCAGCCATTGCAAATTACCACATTTAATGGCTTATGTGTATTAAGCTACAGAAGTGTATTGTCTTTCACAGTTTTGTAGGTCAGCTGTTTGAGATGGGTCTCACCTGGGCTAAAATCAAGGTATTTGTAGAACTTCTCTTCTGGAGGTGGGATGGGGGACTCCATTTCATTGCTCATTCAGTTGTTTACAGAATTCAGTTCTTTGCAATTGAAGGATCATGGTCCCATTCATTTCCTTGCTGTTGGCCAAGAGCCATTCCCATATTCCAGAGGCTGCCTGCATTCCTTGACTCATAGCTCCTTCTCTTCAAAGCCAACCATGGTCAAGTTCCTCTCAGTCCTTGACTCTCTCCTGCTACTTCTGTCATCCTATGGATGTTAGACCCTTCTGTCTTTATTTGATTACATTGGGCACATCTGGCTGACTTCCCTATTTTAAGGTCTGTAACTTTAATTCCATCTGCAAAGTCCATTTTGCCATGTAATTTAAACAGGCATAACTGAAAATTATGGCATGAAAATACTTGGGTGGGGGGACATCTTCCAGTCTACCAACATTGATATTACAATTCTGAGAACAGAAGAATTCAGAAGTGCTTAAGGGCGAAGGTACAATTCCTGATATTCCAGCTGTAATTTCACTCCTTTCACTGAAGAAAGATGATTGGAATTCAGCTGTAACAGTCATTTTACTACAGTGATACAACATTGTAAAGCCATTATCCTCCAATTAAAAATTAAGTATTATGGTGATAAGCTACATCTGCTTTAACTAATATTTTTTAAAGTAAGTTATTCCCAAACTTTGATACAGGTTGATCTATATGAAATTGCCAATATTTGTTTCTGACTATAAAACCCAGCCATTTTATATGGTTTATGCTGGTATAAACACACCTCACATTAATTATATCTCATAGTGCTCTGTGATGCCCTAGAGATGTGGGATGGGAGAGTGGGAGGGAGGCTCAAGATGGAGGGGATCGTGTATGCCAATGGCTGGTTCACGTTGTGTGGCAGAAACCAGCACACTGTTGTAAAGCAAGTATCCTCCAATTAAAAATTTTAAAAAATTACACCTCTCAACTGTTGGAGGTATAACTTTGTTTTGACAGATTAGAAAATTAATGTTCTAGGATGAGAAAATTTTTCCTTCCATAAGTTTTGTAACTTTTTCCTATTTAATTGGAAAACAACGTACCCCGATTAAAAGCATTTCCAAACCATAAGCATGTATATCCTCCCAATTTTTATATGACTTTAGTCTCAGCTTTCCTTTAATCAGAAACATTTTTTTCTACCATATGTATGTGGAGAGACTGCTAATTACTTGACCCAATATCTGGTCTTCCTTTTTCTCTTTGTAACAGAATCCCAGAATTTATTCAGGCAGGAGAAGGCAATGGCAACCCACTCCAGTACTCTTGCCTGGAAAATCCCATGGGAGGAGCTTCGTAGGCTGCAGTCCATGGGGTCGCTAAGAGTCGGACATGACTGAGTGGCTTCACTTTCACTTTCATGCATTGGAGAAGGAAATGGCAACCCACTCCAGTGTTCCTGCCTGGAGAATCCCAGAGATGGCGGAGCCTGGTGGGCTGCTGTCTCTGGGGTTGCACAGAGTTGGACACAACTGAAGTGACTTAGCAGCAGCAGCAGCAGCAGTGTGCACAGCTTTCCTTGTGTGTATAAAAGTGGCCCTATTTTCTAGATACTAGTTCTTCCAAGCTTGATCTATAGATTCAATGCAGTCCCGACAAAACTACAGCAAGTTTTCTATGGATATTGTCAAACTGACTCTAAAGTTTATATGGAGAGGCCAACCCTCAGAATAGCCAATACGATGTTAAAGAATATACTTACTGTAAAAACTAGTAATAGAGACAGTGGGAATTGCTGAAAGAATAGACAGATAGGTCAATGGAACAGAATAGAGAGGCCAGAAGTAGACATAGTCAACTGATCTTAGATCAAGGAACAAAGGCAATACAATGAAGCAAAGAGAATCTTTTCAATAAACGGTGCTGGGACAACTGGATATCCACATGCAAAAGAATGAAGTGGGGCCCCTCCCCAGTCTCATATTATATACAAAGACTTACTCAAAATGGACCAACAGGGACTTCCCTAGTCATCCAGTTGTTGAGACTCCCTGCTCCCAATGCAGGGGGCCCAGGTTTGATCCCAGATCAGGGGACTAGATCCCACATGCCATGGATCCCACATGCTGCAACTAAAGATCCCAAGTGTGTCAGCTAAGACCTGGTGCAGCCAAACATATAAAAATAAATTTTTTAATATATAATTGTTTTTTTAAAATGGATTAATGGCTTAAATAAATGTAAGGGCTAAAGTTATAAAACTCTTTGGAGAAAATACAGGTATAAATCTTTTATTATGTTGGGTTAGGAAATGGCCTTTTAGATAAAACATGAAAAGTAGAAGCAACAAAAGAAAAAGATGACACATTGGACTTCATCAAAATTGAACTTTTTCGATTCAAATGACACTAGAAAAAAAGACCTCTATTCAATTGGAGAAAATATTTGCAAATTATCCATCAGATAAGGGACTTGTATTAGAATATATGAGAAACTACTGCAACTCAATAAAAAGACAAAGGATCTGAGCATTATTCTGGAAGAAGATATGGTTAATCAACCTATGAAAAGATAATCAAAATCACTTGTCATCAGGGTAATACAAATGAAAACCACAATGAGCTACCACTTTATACCCACTAGGTAGGATGGCTTGATGAAAAAAGATGAACAATAGCAAATTTTGGACATAAGTGGAGAAGTTGGAACCTGTGGTTAATAGAATAATGCTCTCCTCAAAACATGTCCACACTCTACACACAGGGATCTGTGAATATGTTACTGTACTTGGCCAAAGGGAATTTGCTATATGATTAGGTTAAGGATTTTGAGATGGGGGATATAATTGTGGATTATCTATTTGGGTCACATGTAATTGCAAGAGTTTTATAAGAGGGAGTCAAACAAGTAACAGAGAAAAATAAGTTATGCCAGTAGAAACAGAAGTTCAGGTAATGCCTTTTTAAGATACAGGAATACCAAGAAATGCAACAGCTTATATAACCTGAAGACGTAAAGATTCTCCCTCCAGTTTTTAGGGGAAATGGAGCCCCACTGACAATTTTAGACCTGTAAAATTAGGCTTCTGGTTTCCAGAGGTCTCAGTTCAGTCACTCAGCAGTGTCTGACTCTTTGCCACCCCATGGACTGCAGCATGCCAGGCTTCCCTGTCCATCACCATTCCCGGAACTTGCTCAAACTCAAAGTGCATCAAGTTGGTGATGCCATCCAACCACCCCATCTTCTGTTGTCCCCTTCTCTTCCCACCTTCAATCTTTCCCAGCATCAGGGTCTTTTCCAGTGATTCAGTTCTTTGCATCAGGTGGCCAAAGCACTGAGTGCATCAGCTTCAGCATCAGTCCTTCCAATGAATATTCAGGACTGATGTCCTTTAGGATTGACTGGTTTGATCTTGCTGTTCAAGGGACTCTCAAGAGTCTTCTCCAACACCACAGTTCAAAAGCATCATTTTTGGGTGCTCAGCTTTCTTTATAGTCCACTTCTCACATTCATACATGACTACTGGAAAAACCATAGCTTTTGACTAGATGGACCTTTGTTGGCAAAGTAATTTCTCTGCTTTTTAATATGCTGTCTAGGTTTGTCACAGTTTTTCTTCCAAGGAGCAACCATCTCTAGAAGTCTAACATAATACATTTGTGTTATGATAGTAAATTTGTGGTAATTTGTTACAGCAGCAATAGAAAAACCAATTCCAGGCCCTCTTACATGGTTAATAGAAATGTAAAACGGTGCAGGCAGAAAAGTTTAACAGTTCCTCCAAACGTCAAACAGGGTGGTCATGTGCAATTCTACTTCTAGAGAATTAAAAACAAAAGTCTACACAATAACTTGAACATGGTATAATCTTTATAAAAGTGGAAACAAATGTACATAAATTTTTGAGTGGATAAGCAAACATGGTATATCCACAGAATGGACCATTACTCAGTTCTAAATAAATTAATGTACGGAGAATGAAGTACTGATACATGTTACAACACATGTGAACCATAAACATGAGCACATGGGAACACAGTAAGTGAAATAAGCCAGACAAAAAAGGCCACATATTGTATGAATCCATTTATGTGGTGTTTTCTCCATAGGCAGATCTATGGAGACATAGATTAGAGGTTACCAGGCATTGGCAAGAGTGAAAAGTGGGGAGTGCTACTGGGTTATGAGAAGGGTGATAAAAATGTTTTGGAATTAGTGGTGGTGGATGTACATCTTTGCAGATACACTAAAAACCACAGAAATTGTACACTTTACAGGACTAACATGGTACCTGAAATATACAATTGAAACACTGGGGGAAAGTAAGGATCTTAGTGTTATTTCCTCCTCACGTTTTATGTGCCGGGCACCATGGCAGTTATAAACTCTACCTCACTGATCTCACTGTTTTGTCAAGGGTGCATATTGCACATTGATCATTTTAGTGACTATGTGAGTACCTACCATTCCATCAACCTTTCTAGCATCCTGGGGGATTCCCAGATGAATAACACCTGTTCCTTGGATATCTGGTTCCAGATACACACATGAAACAGGCTCAGGCCTGGGACCTTTTCCTGCAGTGCTGCAATGCTTGCACCTGGACAAAAGTCTCTTCTCCTCCAGTAATAAAATACAAAGAAACCATAAGAGACTAAAAAAACTATGTGCATGGGCAGTTGGAGCAACTTATGGACAAGATTAAACACACACACACACACCCAACCCAACTGCCACTTATCTTAGCGCTGGAAGCAAAACTATGCTAGTGCACTCAACACCACCTAAGAGGTGAGCCACCCCTCCAGACCACCCCTGTACAGACCGTGTCCTCACGCCATATAAGGAACCAGCTCACCTGCCCCGCCCCCTTCTCAGCAAGCAAGGGAACCTGTCACTTGGTTTTAGTCGCTCCTGCAGGCGCAGTAGCCCCCCAAAAACTTTGCTTTAATTTCTTCGCTGGCCTCTCCAATTTCTATTGATTGAGGGAAGGCCAAGAACCCTGACCAGTATCATACATAGGTGTGTACATCAAGCTCCTAGAAGCGACCGTTAACTTTCTGAAAAGAACCCAGGCAAAAACCTGTCACCAAGGGAACATAGTCCCTCCTCCACAGCCGATAGCATCTCCAGGAGTCCACTTCGGCCCCAGGAAGTGGCGTCACGCGCAACTTCCGTTTCCGGAAGCTCGGTTCGGCTTCCGCCAACACACAGCCCTATCGCGTAAGCCGGCGGTACACGTGCGTTCACCGGGTCCCCTGAGGTAGAGATGGACGCTTTGGATAGAGTTGTGTAAGTGCGCTGGGTTCTTTCCCCGGGTAACGTTGGCGCAAAAGGGCTCCTGTAGCTGGACGGAGTGTCAGCGCTTCTGCCGCCCATGCTCCTTTCTCACACCCGTTGCCAGTCCGGGTGGATGGAGCAGCTGGTTTGGGTCTCTGTTCGTGCCGCCTGAGGAGAGACGGAGAGCGGGAAAGTCCGCGTGTGGGAGCCCCGAGGTGGAGGTGGCACCAAGGCTTTGGCAGCTTTTATCCTAGACAATTGGGAATGTCTTCGTTTCCGCAAATGTATGAGAAAGGTGTTAGTGAGGCCCTCTGAGCACAGCCCTCGAATCTGACAGATTTAGGTGACAGACCACTTAGAGCTTTGTGGTTGGGTCATTTAGCCTCCCTGAATTTCAGTTTGCTGTGTAAAGTAGCGTTTGTAATAGTTATTCTTCATTGAACTGTGAGGATTATTTGCGAGAATGTAGGTAAAGGCTTTGTTGCAGCGCAGAGAGATGCTCTTTTCCTCTTTTTCCCCGACTTGTACATGTTTCTTGAGTTATCCTTGGGTAATCGCTGCTTTAAATTCGTCCAGAAAGTGTTTCTCGACCTCCTAAATAGTTATGTGATTTGCTGTGCGTTTTTTTGTTTTTTTGTTTTTTTTTTGCGGTTTACCTGGGTTAACGTATAATCAAAAGGACAAATTATTCGTTTGGTCATTAATTCAGGGGTGTTTGCACATTTGGTATACACTCTGCAGGTCTGCGGAGAACGCAATGGCACCCCACTCCAGTACTCTTGCCTGGAAAATCCCATGGATGGAGGAGCCTGGTAGGCTGCAGTCCATGGGGTCGCTAAGAGTCGAACACGACTGAGCGACTTCACTTTCACTTTTCACTTTCATGCATTGGAGAAGGAAATGGCAACCCACTCCAGTGTTCTTGCCTGGAGAATCCCAGGGACGGGGGAGCCTTAGTGGGCTGCCGTCTCTGGGGTCGCACAGAGTCGGACACGACTGAAGCGACTTAGCAGCAGCAGCAGCAGCTGCAGGTCTGGGGGCTGCGAAGGTGAGTAAGACTAGTTTATTGTCTCATTGGGGGACAAACAGCTAATAAAACGTACAAGGTGTTTGCATTAGTTGCTGGTTCATACAGTTCAGTCGCTCAGTCGTGTCCTCCTCTTTGCTGCTGCTGCTGAGTCGTGTCTGACTCTTCGCGTCCGACTCTTTACGACCCCCTTTACGAACCACAGCACACCAGGCCTCCCTGTCTATCACCAATTCCCGGAGTTTACCCAAACTCATGTCCATTGAGTCGGTGGTCCCATCCAACCATCTCATCCTCTGTGGTCCTCTTCTCCTGCCTTCAATCTTTCCCAACATCGGGGTCTTTTCAAATGAGTCAGTTCTTCCCATCAAGTGGCCAAAGTATTGGAGTTTCAGCTTCAACATCAGTCCTTCCAGTGAACACTCAGGACTGATCTCCTTTAGGATGGACTGGTTGGATCTCCTCACAGTCCAAGGGACTCTCAAGAGTCTTCTCCAACACCACAGTTCAAAAACATCAGTTCTTTGGTGCTCAGCTTTTTTTATGGTCCAACTCTCACATCCGTACATGACTACTGGAAAAACCATAGCCTTGACTAGATGGACCTTTGTTGGCAAAGTAATGTCTCTGCTTTTTAATATGCTGTCTAGGTTGGTCATAACTTTCCTTCCAGGGAGTAAGCGCCCTTTAATTTCATGGCTGCAATCACCATCTGCAGTGATTTTGGAGCCCTCAAAAATAAAGTCAGCCACTGTTTCCACTATTTCCCCATCTATTTGCCATGAAGTTGCTAGTTAATCAGAAGTAATAAACCACATGGAGTACGCAACATACAGCACTTAATTGGGTTATGGACGCACTGAATCTCTCTTGGTTTGACTTAAAAAATAATGTGTATCTTTATCAACCAGTAAATGGTTAGAAGCTTTATATGTGCTTGATATTTTATCTAGAGGAGAGTTTTTAAAAGTCTGTATGGTAAAGTATGTGTGTGTGTATTCTGTTTTTCTTTTCCTTCCCAAAGTGTACATGGAACCGGAAGGGAGGATCATAGTTATTTAAGAGAAGAGAAATTATTTCTGTAGGTGGCAAATGGAAAATCAAGATTCTCACTGTAGTGTAAGTGGAGGTGAACAACGTACTGTATAAAAGCCTTCTACTCGATGTGACAGAATACAATCAGAATAATGAATTTGTTTCCCATATATAGTATAAATGTGTGTGTGCGTGTGTATATTTGGCTGTGCCAGGTCTTTGTTGCTGCGAGGGCTGCTCTCTAGTTGTGGTGCTCCGGTACCTCATTGTATCGGTTTCTCTTGCTGCGGAGTCCAGGCTCTAGGGCACACGAACTTCAGTAGTTGCAGTTCCTGGGCTCAACAGTTGTGGTGCCAAGGCTTAGTGTCTCTGCAGGATGTGGGATCTGCCTGAATCAGGGATCGAACCTGGGTCTCCTGCATTGCAGGCAGATTCTTTACCTCTGAGCCACCAGGGAAACCCCTGTTTTCCTTTCATATTTTGCAGGATGATTGGTCTAGGTGAGTTTTTAAATGTAGCTCATTTTGAAGATTGGCCTACATGCCAAGCTGTGTGGCGTTGGACAGATTACATCAGCTGACTCATCTGTAAAAGATTAGGCCTTCATAGACTAACTATAATGAAGTGTCAGTTGTTATTATTTTCAGTTGGTGGCAGTAGTATTTGACTTTATCAGCAATGATATTGGAGTGGGACATTGGATACTTCCTGGCAGGCATTGTGGTCTTATACCTGGAGGAAAGATAAGCAGTAATTAGCCTCCCTGTGCCCACAAGTTGACTGGCATTTGGTGTGCTGTTCATTGTGTTAGGGTGCAGAGTACTGATTTGATTGCTTTAAGATTAAAGAAAAAATAATTGGGTAAAAATAGCAACAGTATTCACTTGAGTCCTTGTTTTTTTTTAATAAAAGATTTAGAAAACAGTAATAGAATGCTGGGAATATAAAAATGGAAGTCTTTTTAAAGACCAAATGTAATTAATGCATTTAATAGTAATAACTGAATATATTTTATTAATATTTCCCCAAAAATGAGATTTTGTGGAATCCTAACTAATAAATGTTATGTAATATCTTTTTGATATTTAAGAATTTGCATTTAAGTCTTGGTTTTGTAATATGAGGAAAATGTCTTAAGTTGTTACAAATTGTGATTTTTCGCAACAGAAAACCCAAAACAAAAAGAGCCAAGAGATTCCTTGAGAAGAGAGAACCGAAACTCAGTGAAAATATTAAAAATGCTATGTTGATTAAAGGGGGAAATGCAAGTTCAACAGTAACACAAGTGCTTAGAGATGTGGTACGTATATTTATGTATATACACACTTTTTAAATGGCGTTGAAATCATTTTAGAAAGTTTTTAGCATACTAATTGGGCTGCTGAGAAATATATAGCAAACTTTGCCTTGCCTTAAGAAATGCTAACCTTAGAAAAAAGCTAAAGTTGGAGGTTGTTTACCTTGCCAAGGTACTGACTACTGGTTTTCCTTACAGCACCCTTAGTAAATTTCACCTGATTTCAATGACTGGAATTTGATTTCCTCACATTTCAAGAACATATCTAAAATGCGCTAACTGCATATTACATCCATTTATTTTTTCCAACAATACCAACTACTGTGCTGGATATTGGGGATTAATACTTATATAAGACACAATCTCTCCCTTCAGTGAGCTTAGTGAGAGAGACAGACAAGTAAAAGTTACAGCATTGTGAATGCTGTGCTGTGCTGGAGGTATGCACGGAGTAGGATGGGAGTCAGTCAGATAGTCAGTTCAGTCGCTCAGTCGTGTCAGACTCTTTGCAATCCCATGGACTGCAGCACACCAGGCTTCCTTGTCCATCACCAACTCCTGGAGCTTACTCAAACTCATGTCCATCGAGTCGGTGACGCCATCCAACCCTCTCATCCTCTGTCATGGAGTAGGATGGGAGGCTGAGTTAAAATTCCATGAAGGCTGCCACACAGGGTGGGCTTCCTAGAGATGATGGTTAAGCTTCATTTTGAAGGAGTTGAAATGAGAAGAGGAAAAGGAAGAGGAAGGGAAGGGCTCCCAAGGCTGAGGCAAAAGCTCATGCACAAAGGGAGTGTGAAGGAGCATGATACATCTGGGGAATTGCAAATAATCGGGGGTGGTTAAAGGAGAGCAGGCTAAATGAAGCTAGAATTTAAGGAAGTGAAGGGAATCATTTAAATTGGATGGAATATTGAAAAGGCATAGACATTTTTAATTAGGAAAGTCCTGTCTAAGAATATTAAGCTTGTGTTGCAAGTTATATGTGATCAAAGGGGAGCCATGCAGAAGATATCAGAATAGGATTCAGGAGCTAGGATAACCTTGCATAATGACTGTTACAGTGCTTCACTTTTATCTCTGCTTTTCACAATATGTTTTGTTTTGAAAGCTATAAATTATGTTTTACAGTATGCACTGAAGAAACCTTATGGCATTCTGTATAAAAAGTAAGTGTGATTCCTTTTATTTATTTAATTATATTGTTTCATTATAAAAGTAACAACCAATCACTTTATGGGAGACTTAGAAAAATATTTTATTTAAAAAATATTACATTTCCTTATATACATAGCTATGAGTATTTCAAAACTTGTTTCTTTCCCATCTGTGTATTCATTTGTACTGAACATTCTTACAGAGTTGTAATCATAGCATGTATGTATTACTTTGAAATAGTAATAGACTTACAGAAAAGTTGCAAAAATAGTATAGTTCCCTTATCCTTCTCCCACATCTCTTAATGTTATAACTTCTGTAACCATAGCACAGTTATCACAAGTAAGAAATGAACATGGGGACAGTAATTTATACACACTTACCTTTTAATCACAGGCTTGATTTGGTTCGTGCCAGTTTTTTCATTGATATCATTTTCCTCTTCTAGGATCCCACATTGTGTTTAGTTGTCATGTCTTCTTAGTCTCCTCCAATTTATGACAATTCCTCAACCTTTCCTCATCTTTGATGACCTTGACACTTTTGATGAGCACTTGTCAGTTATTTTGTAAAACATCCTTCAGTTTGGATTTGTCTTATGAGTAGATTGAGATTGTGCATTTTTGGCAGTAATATCACAAAAGTGATGTGCCTTTTCAGTATATCTTACCAAGGAATACTTGATATCTTCTTACTGCTGGTGTTAAATTTGATTAAAGTGGTGTCTGCTAGATTTCCCCACTATAAAGTTTCTATTGATATTTTCCCCTTTGTAATTAACAGACGTTTAGAGGAGATACTTGCAAGTTTTCAAGTAATCCTAGTTCTCCTCAAACTTTTGCTTATTCATTTTAGCATCCATCAGTGAATCCTGTCTACAATAGTGATTACTGTGGTGGTATAGTGGTTTTCGGAGAAGGCAATGGCACCCCACTCCAGTACTCTTGCCTGGAAAATCCCATGGATGGAGGAGCCTGGTAGGCTGCAGTCCATGGGGTCGCTGAGGGTCGGACATGACTGAGCGACTTCACTTTCACTTTTCACTTTCATGCATTGGAGAAGGAAATGGCAACCCACTCCAGTGTTCTTGCCTGGAGGATCCCAGGGACGGCAGAGGCTGGTGGGCTGCCGTCTATGGGGTCGCACAGAGTCGGACACGACTGAAGTGACTTAGCAGTAGCATAGTGGTTTTCTATTTCCCTTCATTCCCTCTACATTATTAATTGAGATTCTGTAAGGAAAATCAGTCCCTTCTTCTTCATTTGTTTAAATAACTTATTTATGTCGGTGTGGACTATGTATTTATTATGTTCTTTGGGGTTCAGTGCTGTCATGATTTATTTTGTTGATAAATTGTTCTCCCTTTGGCCATTGGAATCTCTCTCAGGTTGGCCTGTGTGCCCTTTGAAAGTGCCCCTGTGTTTGAGCACTTCCTTTCTGGCATCACAAGATGCTCTAGGCTCATCTTGCAGTTTTCATTGCCAGAGCCATGGAATCAGTCCTGGTTCCATATATTAGAGAAAGATAACTAAGAAACAGAGATATGGGCATTAAGTATGCTCAGTTGCTACTGGAGTGTCATCAGTCCTCTAGCAGACAAGAGCTTGTACATAGGTACATTAACCTATGCATGTATGCACGTCTGTATTTGTTTATATTTTATATTTATTTATATATTTAAAAAGCCCTGAGTTGATACTGATATGTCCTAAAAATTCATGAGTTCATACTACTAATTTCAATTCCACTCCAATACCAGAGACTTCATTTGAGCCTTTCTCCTTTTCTTCTTTGTAATTTCTGTCTTCTATTTACTTGTGAATTGCTTTTAGCTATTAATCATAAATGCTGCAGTAATTTTTCCTGATTTATTTGGCATCATTTTTCTAAATACTTTTTTTATTGATTATAAAAGTAATATATATTTATCTTAAATAATTGGGATAAGAGTAAATAATCACTCATAGATAAACACTGTGTATATTTTCTCCTCATGTAGTTTTGTGTCTATACATCTGTTTTTTCCTTTAAACAAAATTGAGATCATGTTGTATATATGATTTTATTTCTCTTTAAATTGGTAAAAATTATGAACTGTATTATATTTACGTGACTAAAAATTCAAAAATATACAGTGAAAATATAAATATACACACACTTTCCTTCGAACAACCAGCACCATTAGATTTTTGTGTACCTTAGCAGCATTTCTTCATGCATGTTTGAACAAACCTTTTGCATGGGAAGGTAGCTCTACACTTCTCTGTGCACTCTTGGTGCACTCTGTGCACTCCACTGCTGCCACCGCTGGTCCAGCCCACCGTTTTCCTTCTCTCCTGGATTACTTGATAGCTGCTTACTGACCTCTTCACCCTTGCTGTGCTACATTCCATCCTCACATAGTAGACAGAGCAGCCCTTTAAAAAGAACATTTGAATCCAGTCATATCACTCTCTTGTCTAAAATCCCCCTTTGCTTCCTGTTACTCTTTGAATAACTTACATTCCTTACCTGAACCAGCAAGGCCCTACATTTTCTGGACCGTGTCTTCATCTTTGACCTCATATCCCACCATTAACTCTTTGTTCATTAAGCTCCAGGGATGTTTGTTGCTTTCTCTTTCTTGAATAGTCTAAACTTGTTTCCATCTCAGAATCTTTTCTTTCTTGGTTCCCTCTTCCTAGAGTACTCTTAACCTCAAAACTCTTCCATGGCTAGCTCCTTATTTATTAGGTCTCAGGTCAAATAATCGTTTTCCATTCTTCATACTAACATGGTGCCCTGTTTTACTTTTGTCACAACAGTTAGAACTTTTTGAAATTGTTTACTTTTCCTCTAGAATGTACCATGAAAGCAGGGATCTTATTTGACATGGTATTATGGTATCCCTAGCTCCTAGAACAGTGCCTGGCACTAAATAAATATTTGAATGAATACATATCTTCCAGCTTCTTTTTTTGATCATTTGAATATATAATTATCTTTATTTAATATTATTACCTTATTGTTATGGGTGAATTGCTTATTAAAATTACAGTCACTTTTTTTTAACATTAGGAAAAATATTACAAGGCCATTTGAGGATCAGACATCATTGGTAAGTATAAGAATCTCTGATTTAAGAGGGCATACAAGTGATTATTCAGCCTAATTCATTTAATTTAATAGTAGTCCTAACTTATGACTTTGAATTAGAAATCATCCTGCGTTACAAAATTTTGATGCAGTGTACAGGGGGAATAAGACTTTTATTTCCAAAAATATTACTATAGATCTTATGCTTCACTATGGATAGTATGTATTCATTGCCTGCATGTATATTGATAGAATTTTAAAGAGTTAATTATACTTTAAGTGTATAATTAATGGATTGTCCAAAGGAAGTTTGTTATGGATGTTTTTATAATGCAAATTCGATTTAAAAAAATTTTACTCTTCTTTTTTCAAATATTTTTAAAACAGGGAACACTACCTGATTTATTGCTAAACATGAGAACATGATTATGTTCTCTTGACAGGAATACTATCGCTTGTCTTATTTGTTTGTTTGCTGCATGGCTTGTGGAATCTTAGTTTCCCTGACCAGGGGCTGAACCCACTGTGCCCTCTCTGGTTTGGAAGTTCAGAGTCTTAACCCCTGAACTGCCAAGGAAGTCCCATCATTTGTTCTTTTAGTTAGTGAATTTAATAGGAAAAGTTTTTGAATAGAATCTCAATGATTACTTAAAAAACTGAAATTGAGCATCTTATCCTAACGTGGCATCTAACTGCAGTGAAAATTATAATATATTAAGAAAAATATTGCCAAAATAAATGTTGTTTTTTAATTAAGTTTCTTTTATCACAGTCTTGAATTTTTCACAGTCATTTGTTGAAGAGATCGTGAAAGTAATATAGAGTCTAGCCCAGAATCCTATCTCTTCCATACATGACTTATCCAGGGCTGGTTTTATTTTGTAATACCATGGTGCTTTTAGTTGAGTGACCACTGTGTAGAAATATTATGTTGTAGAATCTGTAGCATTTTGTATTTTTTTTTCAATCTAATGTTGATAAGACATTTTTTCTTACACTTGAAATTATGGCTTTTACCCTCTTTGATCGTCTGCTTCCAGAAACAGGAGATATTTCATTGGCTGTAATAAATTTCATACTGCTAGAGCTCCAAGTGGTTGTGGAAACAGTGGTCATGTTAGAAATTTGGTTGATTTCCTCCTGACTGCCCATCCCCCAGTAGCACACTTCTTATACTGCAGTCTTGGAAGTGTGCCCAGGTGCTGGGGAATATACTTCCTGTGGGCTGAATCCCTGTTTCTGTGAGGCTCACGAGCTAAGATGGTTTTTACATTTTTAAAGCTTTTTTTTTTAAAGTATATAAAAAGTCTAAAACATTGGGGTACACATGTTTCTTTCAATTCTGGTATACCCCAGTATTCATCGCAGCACTGTTTATAATAGCCAGGACACGGAAGCAACCTAGATGTCCATCAGCCGATGAATGGATAAGAAAGCTGTGGTACATATACACAATGGAGTATTACTCAGCCATTAAAAAGAATACATTTGAATCAGTTCTAATGAGGTGGGTGAAACTGGAGCCTATTATACAGAGTGAAGTAAGCCAGAAAGAAAAACACCAATACAGTATACTAATGCATATATATGGAATTTAGGAAGATGATAATGATAACCCTATATGAGAGACAGCAAAAGAGACACAGATGTATAGAACAGTCTTTCGGACTCTGTGGGAGAGGGAGAGGGTGGGATGATTTGGGAGAATGGCATTGAAACATGTATAATATCATTAAAAAAAAAAGTCTAAAACATTTATTATCTGGCCTTTTGGAGATAATTTGACTTCTCTTGCTCTAGAATTTTAATAAAAAGTTAAGTTTATGGAGAAGATGACAGATAAGTACTATATATAGGCTTCCCTGGTAGCTCAGACAGTAAAGAATCTGCCTGCAAAAAAAAAAAAAAGAATCTGCCTGCAATGTGGGAGACCTGGGTTGGGAAGATGCCCTGGAGGAGGGCACGGCAACCTGGAGAATCCCAATGAACAGAGGAGCCTGAGGGGCTACAGTCCATGGGATCTCAAAGAATCGGACACAACTGACTGACTTAGCACACACACCACATATATACATATATGTGAAAGATAGTTTATGGAAACCTTTGGGATGTTAACATGAGAATGTAAAAACAAAAATCTTTTTTTTTTTTTGAACAAGCGTATTTTGAACACCTGTTTGGTGCCAGACCCAGTGTAAATTGCTTTCACATATAACATCTCATGTGGTTCTTGCAGATTTTTGCAGGAGGTGTTACTGCCTTTGATTTACATGATAAAACTGATTCTCAGAAAGGTTGACCAATCCCATAGTAAATGGCAAAGCCAGAATTCTTAGACTTTCTGACTCTGTCCTCTACACAGGGAGTAGAAAGACAAGTAGGTAGTTGTTTGTCCCATTTACTTCTTTCAACCCTGGAATGAATGATAACCAAACTAGGGGCCCATACCTCAGGTCTTGGACTCAATAAAGAAGTTGAGGATTATTGTTGGTTCACATGTTCTTTAATTATTTGCCATTAATTTAGGAAGCTTGGACTTCCGTGATGATCTGGTGGCTAAGAATCTACCTTCAGATGCAGGGGATGTGGGTTCCATTCCTGGTCAGAGAACTAAGGTCCCATGTGCTGTGGGGCAACTAAGTCCAAGTGCCGCAACAAGGACCTGATGAAGCCAAAAATAAATGAATAAATAAATTTAGGAAACGTTTCCAACTGTGCTGGAACTAAACTGGAACACATTCAATCTAATTTTTGCGCTGAGATTGGGAATCTCTGTAAACTGAATCAAAGTATCAATATGTGGGATGTAAAGTATAGGTAATAATGTAGAAGAAACTGTCTAGGATACACCATAACTATATTTCCACCTCTCTCGAATCTGTAATGGAAGTCAATACTTTTGAGAGCCAAATGGCAGAAAATCTCTCACTGGTAGGAACATCACAGATCTGTCAGTTAGTCCTTGCTTGGTACACAAAGTGGAACTAGTCACAGCTGGGATGGTGTGGAGAAACTAGGGCAAGATTCCTGCATGGATGAAGTTTGCAGTGAAAAGTAGTTAAATGTCTTGTAAACACATGAGTACATTCATAAATATCCAAAAACACCATATTGATTAATTCACATAAGTCTGTAGTATATTCATGTGTGTCCTGTAATGGAATACTTCATGTGCTATTCCAAAATAACTGCATAACTGAAAATAAACGGCCTTTTAAAATTTATTAACCTAGTAGTTTTCATTTCGGAGAAGGCAATGGCACCCCACTCCAGTACTCTTGCCTGGAAAATCCCATGGATGGAGGAGCCTGGTTGGCTGCAGTCCATGGGGTCGCTAAGAGTCGGACATGACTTCACTTTCACTTTTCACTTTCATGCACTGGAGAAGGAAAAGGCAACCCACTCCAGTACTCTTGCCTGGAAAACACCATGGATGGAGGAGCCTGGCAGACTGCAGTCCATGGGGTCACGAAGAGTCGGACACTTAACTGAGCGACTTCACTTTCACTTTTCACTTTCATGCATTGGAGAAGGAAATGTCAACCCACTTCAGTGTTCTTGCCTGGAGAATCCCAGGGACGGGGAGCCTGGTGGGCTGCCGTTTATGGGGTCGCACAGAGTCAGACACAACTGAAGCGACTCAGCAGCAGCAGCAGTTTTCATTTTGGTCTTAAACTTAACATCTTTTCCCTAAGTACCTCAAATAAAAAAAAAATTAAGTAAAAAGCTGCAAATAAAGACCTTTTCTTTTGTTTATTCCTATCTAGTTTATTATGTCTTCTTTAATTTCCACTGAAAAGACTCACGGACATTTTGTTTTTAGTTTAGAGGTACAATTCTTTTTTTCTTTTTAATTGAAGTATAGTTGATTTACAATGTTGAGTTAATTTCTGGTATACCTCAAAGTGATTCACTTATACATATATATGTTCTTCATATTCTTTTCCATTATGGTTTGTTACAGGATATCAAATATAGTTCCCTGTGCCATATAGTAGGACTTTGTTGTTTATGTATGGTAGTTTGAATCTGCTAATCCAAACTCCTAAATTATCCTTTCCCCACCCTCTTTCCCATTTGGTTAATGGTAAGTTTGTTTTCTGTGTGTGTGAGTCTGTTTTGTAAATAAGTTCATTTGTGTCATATTTTAGGCTATACATACAAGTTATATGCTGTTGTCTCTGTCTTCAGTTATTATGATCACCTCTAGGTTAATCAGTATTGCTGCAAATGACATTTCATTCTTTATTGCTGAGTAGTATTGCACTGTGTGTGTGTGTGTGTGTGTGTGTGTACGCCACATCTTTATCCATTCATCTGTCAATGGACATTTAGGTTGCTCCCATGTCTTGGTTGTTGTAAATAGTGCTGCTATGAATTTTGGGGTGCATGTATCTTTTCATATTAGAGTTTTCTCCAGATATGTGCCCAGCAGTGGGATTGCTGGATTATATGGTAGCTCGGTTTTTAGTTATTGCTGGTGGTTTTTTTTAAATTAATTTATTGTTGACTGTGCTAGGTCTTTGTTGCTACGCAAGCTTTTCTCTAATTGTGGTGAGCAGGGGCTACTCTGGTTGCAGTGCTTGGGCTTCTGTTTGCAGTGGCTTCTCTTGTGGAGCACAGACTTCAGGCATGTGGGCTCAGTAGTTGCAGTTCCCAGGCTCTAGAGCACAGGCTCAATAGTTGTGGTATACGGGCTTAGTTGCTCCGTGGTATGTGGGATCTTCCTAGACCAGGGATTGAACTCTGTCTCCTACATTGGCAGGTGGATTCCTTACCACTGAGCCACCACCAAGGAAGCCTTTGGTTTTAGTTTTTGAAGGAGTCTTCATGCTATTTTGCATAGTAGCTGCACCCAACTTACATTCCTAATGGTGTACACTCTCTCCAGCATTTGTTATTCATAGACTTTTTATTTTTGCAGGTCACATCATGTGCCATGTGGAATCTTAGTGCCCCAGCCAGGGATGGAACCCATGCCTGGAACCCATGCAATGGAACCCATTGCAGTGGAGGCACAGTCTAAACCACCAGACTACCAGGCAGGTCCCCTGGACTTTTTTTTTTTTATAATAGTCATTTTGCCCGGTGGCTCAGTTGGTAAAGAATCCGCCTATAATGCAGGAGACTAAAGTTCAATCCCTGGGTTGGGAAGATCCCCTGGAGAAGGAAATGGCAACCCACTCCAGGATTCATGCCTGGAGAATTCCTTGGATAGAGGAGCCTGGTGGGCTACAGTCCATGGGGTTGCAAGAGTCTGACATGACTTGCGACTAAACCACCACCAACACCGCCACCATTCTGACTTACGTGAGGTGGTACCTTACTGTAGTTTTGATTTGCATTTCTTTAATAATTAGCTATGTTGAGCATCTTTTCACGTGCTTATTGGCCATCTGTATGTCTTCTTTGGAGAAATGAATATTTAGGTCTTCTGTCCATTGTTTGGGTTTTTTGTTGTTGTTATTGAGTAGTATGAACTGTTTGTATATTTTGGAAATTAAGCCCTTATTGGCCTCATTGTTTGCAGATATTTTCTCCCATTCTATAGGTTGTCTTTTTTCATTTTGTTTATGGTTTCCTTTGTTGTGCAGAAGCTTGTAAGTTTGATTAGATCTTATTTATTTTTGCTTTTATTTGAGTCTTTAAGCCATTTTGAGTTTATTTTTATGTGTGATGTGAGGTGTGTTCTAACTTCATTGATTTACATCAGCTGTCTGGCTTTCCCAGCACCACTTGCTAAAGAGACTGTCTTGTCTCCCTTGTATATTTTTGCCTCCTTTGTTGAAGATTATTGACTGTGGGTGTGTGGCTTTATTTCTGGACTCTGTCTTCTGTTCCATTGATGCAGTCTGCTTTTGTGCCAATACCATGCTGTTTTGATTACTGTAGCTTTGTAGTATTGTCTGGAATGTGGGAGGGTTATGCCTCCTGCTTTATTTATTCTTTTTCTTCAGGATTGCTTTGGCAGTTTTAGATTTTTAGTTCCATATAGGGACCTAAATTTTATAAATAGGTCCCATATAAATTTTAGGATTATTTGTTTTGGTTCTGTGAAAAATATCGTGGATAATTTGATAGGGATCACATTAAATCTGTAGATTGCTTTGATAGTATGGCCATTTTAACAATATTAATTCCTCAATCCAGAGTGTGGGATGTCTTTTCATTTCTTTAAATCATCTTCAGTTTCCCTTGTCACTGTCTTAATGGTTCTCAGCATTTAAGTCTTTCACTTGCTTGGGCAGGTTTGTTCCTAAGTTGTTTTTTTTTTTTTTTGGATGCGATAAAAAAGGGATTATTTTTTTTTTTCTTTTACTTTCCGTTTCTGGTATTTCCTTGTTAGTAAAAAGAAATGCAGCATGTTTCTGTATGTTAATCTTGTATCCTGCTACTTTGCTGAATTCATCGATCAATTCTAATAGTTTTTATGTGGACTCTAGGATTCTCTGTATTTAGTATCATGTCTTCTGTATATAATGACAGTTTTACCCCTTCCCTTCCAGTTTGAGTACCTTTTATTTCAGAGAAGTGCAGTTCTTAAAGTTCTTATATTTATGCATTGATTTAATGGAATTTCTTTGGTTTTACAGGAATTTTTTTCAAAGAAGTCAGATTGTTCTTTATTCATGTTTGGCTCCCATAATAAGAAGCGGCCAAATAATCTAGTAATAGGTAAATGTCATTTACTTTTTAAAACTTTTATAGAGTCAGTTCTGTGGCTCAGATTGATGGTATTCAGGAGTAACCAGTAAACAATAAGCTAGTTTTTTATTTATCTACCAGTCTGCAGGTAAAGGATGGGCATGTTAATATCACATTCGATCAAGTTGTAGAGGTTTTTTGCTATAAAACATATATCCTAAAATCAATATTAGAGTTAGAAAAAAAAGTGTCATACTTATTCACATAAAGTGACCCTTTCCTAATAAATACCTGTGTAATAAACATATTTGAAAGTAAACCCTTGCTCTGCATTGAGACTTGGATTGGCACAGTCAGTGACTCAATGGCAAGCTCATTACCCTCCATGGACTTTTATTTGCTCTTCTGTAAAATAAGGAAGTTTGGCTAAGTGATCTTTTAAGATCCTTTATAGGACCAAGGTTGTAACAGTTCATTCTAGGTGGAGTTGAAAATTTAAGAAAGAAGGAACATGTCTGGGAGATTAAAGGACAAAAAAAAGAGGCAGATAAATAGGTGAATATAAGGCAGCTCTTTTGGAAAAATAAAAGAGAATGTGTTTTTTTTCTAGGTCGTATGTATGACTACCATGTGCTGGATATGATTGAATTAGGTATTGAGAAATTTGTCTCCCTTAAAGATATTAAGGTAAGATAATTGATTTTTTTAAAATAAGCATTTTATGTTGCTCTTGGGAAATAGTGACATCTTGTGGTGAAGAGTAAGAATACAGTTTTGTAGCTTAAATGAGAAAGAACTTGGTTTTTATGCTGCTGCTGCTGCTGCTGCTAAGTCGCTTCAGTCGTGTCCGACTGTGCGGCCCCATAGCTGGCAGCCCACCAGGCTCCCCCGTCCCTGGGATCCTCCAGGCAAGAACACTGGAGTGGGTTGCCGTTTCTTTCTCCAATGCATGAAAGTGAAAAGGGAAAGGGAAGTCGCTGTGTAGCTTCTAAACTGGACCACAAAATCATTACTGTTTGGCAGGCTTGTTCTTAACAAGAACCGTTTAAATTGAGTACTAAATTTTCACTCATGGAACATATCCGTAACTATAAAATTCATTAACTGATGAGAATGTGCTTACATTGGCAATCCTTACATAGGCCATTAACCAGTCCCCTTCACTATGACCTGTTATTTGGTTATTATACAAGCTTATATTTCTAGTTTGTTTTGAAGTTGCATGGCTTGTTGCACTTTCTCTCCAGATTTATTTCCTCTTTATTTCTACCTCCTCATTTTAAAGACATCTTTACCAGGCATTTTTTTTCTGACTCGCCCACTTTTACTGCCAAGCTTCATGCTTTTGTTAACACTTAAGCAACAAGTGATTAGACACTACCAGGAAATAGAGTGATTATTCTAGAAACTTGTTTTCTAAGATGATCAAAATTGTAGGGATGGTTATTCTGCATAGAATAAGTCTAAGGAATGAGATGATTTAAAATTTAAGGTTAGTTAGGGCTTCCGCGGTGGCTCAGAAGTTAAAGCGTCTGCCTGCAATGCAGGAGACCTGGGTTCGATCCCTGGGTTGGGAAGATCCCTTGGAGAAGGAAATGGCAACCCACTCCAGTATTCTTGCCTGGAGAATCCCATGGACGGAGAAACCTGGTGGGCTACAGTCCACAGGGTTGCAAAGAGTCAGACATGACAGAGCGATTTAACTTTGACTAACTTTTCAGACACATGAACATGGAAGAGTCAGTGGGCCTGGAAGGTCTATTCAGGCCCTCAATCAGACTTAGCCCATCTCCTAAGTAGACAGTTCAGGTTCAGGTTGAAAGCAGAGAATGTCAACAAGAGTGGCCATAGTGAACTTGGAAGCAACAAATGACCTCTGGTCCAATGGCAGAGGACATTTGTTTGTTTGTTGTCTTATCACCTCCTCATCCCCCAATTTGGAAAATCCTTGATTAGTGTCAGAGTAGAGATATTAGGATCAATGAAGCTCAGACCAACAATCATTTTTCTTCCCTAAATTAATCCTTTAGTTAAAGAATTTTTTTTCTTTGGTTTTTGTTTTTTTTTCACTTTGGTAAAACAAAAATTCACAATTCCTTTTGGTATTGAAAATCTCGAATTAGATCCCTGGAGGTCCAATTAGGACTCTGAGCTTTCACTGCCAAGGGCCCCGGGTTCAATCCCAGGTTTAGGAACTAAGATCCCACAAACCATGCAGTGCAACCAAAAAAAAAAAAAAGAAAAAGAAAAGCCAGAACTAGACAAAACACTTTATAGTAAGAGCTTTGATTCTGTTGAGTGAGGACTGCCCATATTTTCTGTAGCTTGTATAACATATTGCTTCCCATGTGAATGTTTAGCTGGTAGTTTATTTAATTTTCATTTTAAAATACAACAAATGACATTTTAAAATACTACAAATGACACAGTAGGAAAAGCATATTGTTACAAATAATTCAAAGAAATTAAATTTATTTCAGCTCTGAAATGTTGGCTGTTAGAGGGATGTGTTTGTTTTCCAGCTTAGCTTTTTATTTTATTCTTTGCATAGAAAGTAGCTTACCTCATTCTTTAATCACTTATTAATTTGATACTAAGAAAGTAGAATGAAAAAAATATTTTTTAGTATTAAAAAAATGTGTAAATGAAAAAATCCTCACTCTAGTTTTAAGTCTAAAATCAGTATTCATAGGGACTTCCTGGCATTCTGGTAGTTAAGACTGTGCTTCCAGTGCAGGGGTCACAGGTTCAATTCTTGGTTGGGGAACTAAGATCCCACATGCCTTGCAGTGGGGCCAAGAACAGTAAGTAAAATCAGTATTCATAGATATAGTTTTAGGACAGTTAAGAAAATATGAAAATGGGTTGCTCTCAATATTGACTACTTGAAAATCAGCATATAAACAGTTTAGACTTGATAATTATATAATTACATTTTTTTATTTCCTAGAATAGTAAATGTCCTGAGGGAACAAAACCCATGTTAATATTTGCAGGTGATGATTTTGATGTAACAGAAGACTACAGAAGACTAAAAAGTCTTCTTATTGGTAAGTATTTTAATTCTTACTTGCAGGTTAGCTCAAGTAGGCATTCTAAGACTTTTCATTGGTGGTGGCAGTTGCAGCTTCACTCTGGATAAACAGCTTTTTTCTTTTGATCTCTCTTTTTCTTTTTCATTATTTTGTTTATTCCCCACTAGACAGAGAGAGTTAAAGGGATAATATACTCTATAGATCATTATTTCTTTCTGATAGTGTGGTAACTTTGGTACCAACCTATTTATATGGCATTTTGCACTTTACTACATTCTTGCACCCATCTCCTATCATTATTGGCATTATTAAATTTACAGAATTGAAAAGTTCTATTTTAAAGATTATTATACATCATCTACTCCCAATTCAAAAACCTCTGTTAGTTTCTCTTAGTCTGATACACAAGGCGTTTCACACTATAACCCCATATAATTTGCTTTCTTGACCTCCACCAATTTCCTTCTTCCCTTTTCCATTTAAAAACAAAAACAAAAAACCTCCTAAGGTTGTTTTATAGGTGACTGATTCTTAGTGAACAATACTCATTCCTAATGTTTTATCTAATGACAACATCCCTTTCTATGTGTTCACAGGTCACTTTCTTAAATTCCAGTATACAGTGTAGTTATTGCCTGAGACTGCTGTTAGATTTACCAATTTTAAACCACTTTTTCTCTTCTTTGTTGAAAAGCTAGCATTATTGTTCTCTATGATTTCTTTTTTTTTTTTAAGAAGGTATTAAATCTTTTATTGATTACACATGATAATGGATAATACACAAGCTTCATTCCCATCTATAACTTTATCTGGTACCATAATTCAATTTAGATATATTGCATAGGATGTGCCAACAATGATTAATAACCAAAAAAATAAAACAAACTCCATGACTTTGCATGGGTGACCCTTTTAATGGTGAACTCCAGGTCACAACACAGTAACTGTCAGTTCAACTACACCAAGGTTCTGAAGACAACAGCTTCTCCACCAAGCAGGTTGTAAATAAATTTCAAATGGAACCTAGCATCACCCTGAAGGAATTCTAACTTCACACTGTTGGGGTACTTTACCAAAATGGCTTCAGAGTAGACTAACTTTACACAACACATTAAAAAAAAAAAAAAGACATTTATTCAGCGTCATGATCAGACTGTTACATTTAGCAATCAACAGCATGGGTACAAAAAAAAAATCTACATTAAAACCCTTTGTTGGAATGCTTTACACTTTCCAAAGAACAGAAACTAAAATAACCTGTTATACAATTAGTCACAAGTACAGTCCTTGAGTTTTTTGCCCATACACATGAGTATTGTCTAAAACATGTCTTCTTTGTAGCAGCTAGGCCCTGCCACCACTGTGCTTGGCTGAATTCACGAATCTGTTGTAACCTGTAGCTTCCCTGTCACTTTTCTGGCTCTCCTCTCCTGCTAAGCTTTGTTTCCTGGCAGTAATTAAAACCTTCCGCCACTGCCATAGCTACTGCTGCTGCTGGAGCCACCATAGCCACCTTGGTTTCGTGGTTTGGCCAAGTATTGGCCTCCACCACCATAGGTGGAGAGAGCTTCTGTCTTCAAAGTTTCCTCCTTTCATGGGTCCAAAATTTGAAGATTGATTGTTGTAATTGCCAAAATCATTGTAGCTTCCGCCACCTCCAAAATTACTTCCATCATTACCAGATCCATTATATCCATCCCCTCTGCTACCATATCCGCCACCACCACGGCTGCCACCAAGGCTACCTTGACCACTGAAGTTTCCTCCACGACCAAAGTTGTCATTCCCACCAAAACCACCTCCACGACCGCCACCAAAGTTTCCAGAACCACTTCGACCTCTCTGGCTGGATGAAGCACTAGCCATCTCTTGGTTAGACAGTGCTTTTCTCACTTCACAGTTGTGGCCATTCACAGTGTGGTATTTCTGAATGACAATCTTGTCTGCAGAGTCAAGGTCATCAAAGAGTACGAAAGCAAAGCCTCTCTTTTTGCCACTGCCTTGGTCAGTCATGATTTCAATCACTTCAATTTTCCCATACTGTTCAAAATAATCTCTCAGGTGATGTTCTTCAGTGTCTTCTTTAATGCCACCAACAAAAATCTTTTTCACAGTTAAGTGGGCACCAGGTCTGTGAGAATCTTCTCTTGAGACGGCCCTCTTTGGTTCCACAACTCTTCATCCACCTTGTGTGGCCTTGCATTCATGGCCGCATCCACCTCCTCCACCGTGGTGTATGTGACAAACCCGAAGCCTCTGGAGCGCTCGGTGTTTGGATCCCTCATTACCACACAGTCTGTGAGCGTTCCCCATTGCTCAAAATGGCTCCTCAGACTCTCGGTTGTTTCAAAGCTCAATCCTCTGATGAAGAGCTTCCGCAGCTGTTCGGGTTCTTTGGGAGACTCTGATTTAGACATGATGGCAGTGGAGGCGGGGAAGACTTCAACGAAAGCTCTCTATGATTTCTTAAAGGTTACTAATACTTAATACTCTGTGATCACATCTGCACAGCTGTATTCTTACTCTGAAAAGTAATTTAGTTTATTCCTAGAGATACTCTTTTGATACTCATTGGAATTTCTTTAAGTTTAAATAATGTGTTCAATTTGAGCTTTTCTTATATCATTCTTACAAGCTATGCCTTAACTTTTTTGGTTGCCCTTCTTTTGGGTTTTTACATTAATTTGCCCTAGATCACTTTGAAAAGTTGCTTGGATATATTTTATAAATAAATTAAATATATGCTCTTTACAAGTCTGAGCCAACTGAAGAAGGTTTGTGGGCGGACACATTGCTTTCATGTTACTTTATTGGAATTACTTATGGTCCTGTCGGGAATACAATTTTCAGGACTTCTCATTTCTCTTATTAATAATGGCTATTTTTGAAAAACTAAGTATTTCTATTACCTCCTTAATCCTTACTAAAGCTCTTGAGTTTGGTAATATTTCAATATACAGGTGGGAAGATGGAGGCTCAGAGAGGTTAAGTGTTATTAAGTAGGCGAGACAGAATCAAAACCCAAAGCCTGTGCTTTCTGCTTCTGCTCTTCATACTGCCCATGGTAAATAATTCCTTTGCAGAGTCTTTACTTTAGGTTCTTACCTCTGTTTTCCATGGATTTAAAAAAAAACCATACATGGAAGACAAGGACCAATATTTCTTTGAATATTACATATTTGGGAACATCAGGGGACTTTTTTTTTTTAGCCAAGATTGCTAGTACTTGTATTGCATTCACCCAGATTTCCAGCTTTTCTCTCCTTGTTCTTACGTTTAATTACTATTAATGAGGGAAGTACTTATAATTTGTTAGAAACAGAGGTTTGTTGCTTTTGTTTAAATGGTTATCTTCTTATTTTGTGCTTCCACTAGATGGCAGGAATAACCAAATAATGCAGTGATGAGCAGTAGGGAGTAAAAACCACAAAGGCATAGGGAAAGAAGAAATACAGGTAGAGGGATAGTAAGATTGTCCGGCACTTAGAGTTGAGTTTTTAATATAAATAAGAAATAAGAAAGTTGCAGATTTGCAACCTGGTTAGTGTTGTGTGTTCAAATGTAGAGCAGTAGGTAAAGAGAATTTATCAGGGGCTTTTCTCCTGTTAGGAAGTTGTGTTTTTGTTTGTAATTGGCCAGAAAGAAAAGTTAACTTCAGTATTTTCATGCCAGGTATCTATTTTGCTCATTCTGAATTTTGCTTCTCTTTTGCTTCCTTAAATATTTTATAAGTGTGAGTGAGTGAAAGTTGCTCAGTCGTGTTCGACTCTTTGTGACCCCATGGACTATCCAGTCCATGGAATTCTCCAGGCCAGAATATTGAAGTGGGGAGCCTTTCCCTTCTCCAGGGGACCTTCCCAACCCAGGGATCAAACCCAGGTCTCCCACATTGTAGGCGGATTCTTTACCAGCTGAGCCACAAGGGAAGCCCTAAATATTATATAGATTTGTAGTTAATCTTAGTGGGTCCTGCTTTTCTATTCAGTCCATCCTGTTTTTTTTTTTTTAAATTTTGGTTACACTGTGTGGCCTGTGGGATCTTAGTTTCCCAACCAGAATGAGGGATTGAACCCAGGCCACGGCAGTTAAAGTGCCTAATCCTGACCACTAGACTATCAGGGAACTCCCAGTCCATCCTTATTTTTATGGTTACTTTTAAGTGTGACTACTCCTTATGGGACTTCCCAGGTGGCTCAATGGTAAAGAATCCACCTGCCAAGCAGGAGATGTGGGTTCCATTCCTGGGTGCAGAGATCCCTTGGAGAAGGGAATGGCAACCCACTCCAGTATTCTTGCCTGGGAAATCCCATGGACAGAGGAGCCTGGTGGGCTATAGTCCCTGGAGTCGCGAAAGAGTCAGATATGACTTAGTGACTAAAACAACAAAGTAAACAACTTCTTGTATATAAAGATGATAATGAATCAAGTAATAGGTTAGTTTTAATTAGTGTTCCTTTAAAGTCTATCATAAATTAAATTACCTCAGTTACTTTTTTTCTTCTTTGCCTTTGTCTGTGTTAGTGGCCATATCTACATCTATGGTCGTTGTTTATTTATTTTAACCTCATTTCCTAATTCTTATTCTACTTTAATGTATATATCAGATAGATCAGATCAGTCGCTCAGTCGTGTCTGACTCTTTGCGACCCCATGAATCGCAGCACGCCAGACCTCCTTGTCCATCACCAACTCCCGGAGTTCACTGAGACTCACGTCCATCGAGTTGGTGATGCCATCCAGCCATCTCATCCTCTGTCGGCCCCTTCTCCTCCTGCCCCCAATCCCTCCCAGCATCAGAGTCTTTTCCAATGAGTCAACTCTTCTCATGAGGTGGCCAAAGTACTGGAGTTTCAGCTTTAGCATCATTCCTTCCAAAGAAATCCCAGGGCTGATCTCCTACAGAATGGACTGGTTGGATCTCCTTGCAGTCCAAGGGACTCTCAAGAGTCTTCTCCAACACCACAGTTCAAAAGCATCAATTCTTCGGCGCTCAGCCTTCTTCACAGTCCAACTCTCACATCCATACATGACCACAGGAAAAACCATAGCCTTGACTAGACGAACCTTTGTTGGCAAAGTAATGTCTCTGCTTTTCAATATGCTCTCTAGGTTGGTCATAACTTTCCTTCCAAGGAGTAAGCATCTTTTAATTTCATGGCTGCAGTCACCATCTGCAGTGATTTTGGAGCCCAGAAAAATAAAGTCTGACACGGTTTCCACTGTTTCCCCATCTATTTCCCATGAAGTGGTGGGACCGGATGCCATGATCTTCGTTTTCTGAATGTTGAGCTTTAAGCCAACTTTTTCACTCTCCATTTTCACTTTCATCAAGAGGCTTTTTAGTTCCTCTTCACTTTCTGCCATAAGGGTGGTGTCATCTGCATAGCTGAGGTGATTGATATTTCTCCCGGCAATCTTGATTCCAGCTTGTGTTTCTTCCAGTCCAGTGTTTCTCATGATGTACTCTGCATAGAAGTTAAATAAGCAGGGTGACAATATACAGCCTTGACGAACTCCTTTTCCTATTTGGAACCAGTCTGTTGTTCCATGTCCAGTTCTAACTGTTGCTTCCTGACCTGCATACAAATTTCTCAAGAGGCAGGTCAGGTGGTCTGGTATTCCCATATCTTTCAGAATTTTCCACAGTTTATTGTGATCCACACAGTCAAAGGCTTTGGCATAGTCAGTAAAGCAGAAATAGATGTTTTTCTGGAACTCTTTTGCTTTTTCTATGATCCAGCGGATGTTGGCAATTTGATCTCTGGTTCCTCTGCCTTTTCTAAAACCAGCTTGAACATCAGGAAGTTCACGGTTCACGTATTGCTGAAGCCTGGCTTGGAGAATTTTGAGCATTACTTTACTAGCTTGTGAGATGAGTGCAATTGTGTGGTAGTTTGAGCATATAATAATGAAAATAACTACCATAGATTAGGTCAGATAGTTTATTAAATGTAATCCTTTCTACACCTTTTACAAAGGTAATTCTATGAGTCTGCTCAGGCTGCCATAACAAAATACCATAGACTGACTGGGTAGCTTATAAACAATAGAAATTTATTTTCTCACAGTTCTAAGAGTCCAGGTTTCTGCTGAGGACTCTCTTGCTGGCTTTTTGCTATGTGCTCACAAGGCTTTTCCTTGGGGAGGAAGGGAAGGAGGGAGAAGAGGAAAGAAAGGTTGAAGTTTTCTAGTGTCTCCTCTTCAAAACACTAACCCTGTGGGATCAGACCCCATCCTTATGACATACCTCATTTCACCTGAACTGTTTCCATAGAGGCCTCATTTCCAAATGTAACCACACTAGAAATTAAGCAAATACTTGATTCATTATGGTAATATTATTCCCATGTTGTGGATGAAGAAATTGAGACCAGTTTACTTTTGTGCAGAGTGAAGAGGTAATAAGTGGCAGAATCAGGATCTGATCTGATCTCTGACTGCAAATCTCCTGGTATTTCTCATCAACACTGTGGTCAACCTACTGTGCCCTTTTCCAGTGTTTTTACTCATGGACACAGTCACACTTAAGGTGTTACTTTTGCTTAGAATTGATCCATTGAAAAAATTTTCAAACTGGGGCTTTCCTTCTGACTCTTAACTGATTTGTCTCCAACCCCCTTACTTCTGTTTAAGCAAGTTTTTATCCTGGTTAAACAGAACTAAGGTGTTAGAAGACACATTGGTGGCTCGGACGGTAAAGAATTTGCCTGCAATGCAGGAGACCTGGGTTTGATCCCTGGAGAAGGAAGTGACAACCCATTCCAGTAATCTTTACTGGGGGATTCCATGGACAAAGGAGCCTGGTGGGCTACTGTGCGTGTGGTCACAAAGAGTCGGACACGACTGAGTGAGTAACACCTTCTTTCACTTTAGGAAACTCAGCAGGGGCCACGGGACTGGAAAAGGTCAGCTTTCATTCCACTCTCAGATTTTTCAAACTACCGTACAGTTGTGCTCATTTCACATCCTAGCAAGGTTATGCTCAAAATCCTTCAAGCTAGGTAGGCTTCAGCAGTACATAAACTGAGAACTTCCAGATGTACATGCTGGGTTTAGAAAAGGCAAAGATCAAATTGCCAACATTTGTTGGACCATAGAGAAAGCAAGGGAATTCCAGAAAAACATCTACTTCTGCTTCGTTGACTATGGTGAAAGCCTTTGACTGTGTGGATCACAACACACTGTGGAAATTCTTAAAAGAAATGGGACTACCAAACCACCTTATTGGTCTGAGAAACCTGTATGCATGTCAAGAAGCAACAGTTAGAACCGGACATGAAACAACTGTTTGACTATTTGGGTCTTTTGCGTTTCCATACACATTTAAAAATTGTTTGTTTTAGTTCTCTGCCGTTGGTAATTTGATAGGAATCCAATTGCATTGGAATCTATAGGGCATTATGGTCGTCTTAACGTGATCTTCCAGCTCGTGAACACAGTGTGTCTGTCCATGTGTTTGTGTCATCTTCAGTTTCTTTCATCCATTGTCTTACAGTTTTCCAAGTCTAGGTCTTTTACCTTCCTAAGTAGGTTTTTTCCTAGGTATTTTATTCTTTTTGACATGATTGTTAATGGGGTTGTTTCCTTAATTTCTCTGCTAGTGTGCTGTTAAGTGTATAGAAATGCAACAGATTTCTGTGTATATTCATTGATAAGCTCTAGTAGATATTTGGTGGCATCTTTATGATTTTCTTTGTATAGTATCCTGTCATCTGCAAACAGTGATTTCTTTTAAAGAGCAGAAGTTTTAAATTTTTGTAAAATCTACTTTATCCATTTTTTCCTTTAATGGTATGTTTATGCAGTGTTTTAAGAAACCTTTGCTTATCTCAAGGTTGCAAAGACTTTTTTCATATATATATGCATATATATAATTTGTTATAATTTATATTATATATATTGTTGAAGTCATATCTTACATTTAGAGTTATGATCCATTTTGAGTTAATTTTTGTGTATGATGTGAGCTAAGGGTAATGTTCTTAAAACTTGCTACCTCATTTCATTTTTTCTTTCTTTCTTAAAATCTTATGGATGAACACATGCCTGTATGGTTTGCATTGCAAAAGCTGTTTCAGGGGAGACTGGAATTTACATATGTTGTTCTCCAGAATGACTCTGACTTCAGTAATGCTGCCACAACAGTGAGTGGGGCTTTATTAACTTGGCCACTGAAAGAGTCAGGGTTTGGTAAAATTATGAGAAAGTTTGTCATTATTCTGATCAAATTTTAGATCAGAATTTAAAAAGTATATTTGGTTTATAAAAGTATCCCTGAGGAATATTTGTTTGGGGTAGTAAGGAAAGGTGTTATGTACATGTGTTGGCATGCTTATGTCTGTTTTATATACATTAGCAATGTGATTTTCTCTTAGTTATCCATAAGAAGGAAAAGGCAAACTATAAAAGATATGTATGTCCATGCACATGGAGATTATTCCCATCGTATGAGCTAATGGGAAGACGGAAGAAAAGTGCTGGGTAGCTGCAATTGGGACAGAATATGAGATATTTCCTGTTCATGACATCATCTGTCTTGTGGCAGCTCTTCCTAAGTAATTAAGTTGGATGACTTTTTATGCATAACCTTGCCTCAGCTGAATGTTATTCGTATATTTCCATTTAGCTTCCTTCAGGTTCGGTCTTCTTAAGTGTAGAATGAGGTGACCAAACTTCACTAATGTATTTTCCAAACTTTTTTCATTCATGTGTCATCTTTGTAACTTTAGTCATGTCCATGTAGTATCCATAGTGTTGTTCACTGGAGATTTTTCTTTATATTGATTTCTCTTTTTAAAAAGAAATTGTATGTTCCTACTCTATATGTTAAATGGTATATAATAACATAAATAATGCATTATAGATTATATCTGCCTGTATATCATTTAAAATTGTCTCGTGCCACTTGGGTGTTACTACCACTCTGAGAAAACAACCTACTCTCTTATCTTGGTGGTTCTTTTCTGTCTTGAACACTTTAGGTTGCTTTTCTTTGCTCATATAGTTGAGATTCTTTGTTGACGTTTTCTTGGTGGCCTCCACCATATAAAAAACACTAGTTCAACTTAATAGTCAAAGTTTGAACAGCCATATTTATAGACCTTTGCTATATTAACCTATCTATCTTAGTAGATTAAAATTTTATATCTTGTTTTACATTTTCTAAAAAATTAATAATCATAGTAAACATGATATACTCTTGTGCTGAGCATTGGTTTAGAAGAACTTCAAAACTGAAAAATTATTAGGTTGGTACAAAATTGTGGTTTCAGACGGTGAATTTTAAATCATCATAAGTAGCTCAAACACATCTGTGTTAATCAAAATAAGAACCATTAAAATCAATACATTTTTGCTATCAAAAAATAAGTTTGTTTATTTTTGTAGCATAAAAATCTGTGCTTCGGGAGTCAACTTCTTGGAAAGCATTTTTTGCATTGTTCTGCTGGTTGTGGAAGCATTTTCCCTGCAAAAAGTTGTCAAGATGCTTGAAGAAGTAGTATTCGGTTGGCGAGAGGTCATGAATATGCTGGATGAGGCAGAACTTTGTAGTGCAGTGTGTGCAACTTTTGAAACATTGATTGGCGACGTGTAGTTAGGTGTTGTCTGCAGAAGAATTGGGCCCTTTCTGTTGACCCATGCCAGCTGCAGGCATTGCAGTTTTCAGTGTACCTCATTGATTTGCTGACATACTTCTCAGATGTAATGGTTTCACCAGAACTCAGAAAAGCTGTAGTGGAGCAGACAGGCAGCACCAAACAGTGACCATGACCTTTTTTGGTGCCAGTTTGGCTTTGGGAAGTGCTTTAGAGTTTCTTGTCCAACCGTTGAGCTGGTTGTCACCAATTGTCATGTAAAATCCACTTTTTTTGCAGGTCACAATCCGATTGAGAAATGTTTCAGTTGTTGCATAGAGTAAGAGAAAATGACACTTCAAAATGACAATTTTTTTGATTTCCGGTCAGTTCACAAGGCACACACCTACAGAGCTTTTTCACCTTTCCAATTTGCTCCAAATGCTGAATGACCATAGAATGGTTGATGTTGAGTTTTTTGGCAACTTCTCGTATAGTTGTAAGAGGATCAGCTTCGATGATGCTCTCAACTGGTCATTGTCAGCTTCCAATGGCCAACCACTATGCTCCTCACCTTCAAGGTTATTGTCTCCTTTGCAAAACTTCTTGAACCACCACTGCACTGTACGTTGGTTAGCAGTTCCTGGGCCAAATACATTGTTGATGTTGTGAGCTGTCTCCGCTGCTTTATGAACTCGGATAAGAAAGTCCCTCAAATTTGCTTTTTGTCTAACATCATCTCCATAGTCTAGGATAAATATAAAATAAACAGCAATAGTAAATAATAAGCAGAAAACCATAAAGCAGGAAATTCACATTAAAATTATATATAGTATAACCACATTTATTTAGAATGTATTCCAATATCAAACACCAAGTTTCAACAATGCAAAAACTGCGGTTATTTTGGCACCAACCTAATACATGGCTCAGTGAACTAAACACAGAAATATAGTCATGAGATTAAATGATAGAAGGATGGGACCATCACATTTTTCAGGGATCAGTTTTGTGCTACTTACCTTTTTTAGATAAGACATTAAAGAGTTCCATTTATTTAGAATGCAGCTAATTTGTAACTGAATTTTAAAGGTATGTTGGTCTTTAAAAAAATTTTTTTTAACGACCTAATGTGTGCTTCTAGATTTCTTCAGAGGCCCCACGGTATCAAATATCCGCCTGGCTGGTTTAGAGTATGTTCTACACTTCACTGCACTGAATGGGAAGATTTACTTTCGAAGCTATAAGTAAGTGCATTTACATGTTGTTATTAATCATCAAGGTTAGCATTTTAGTGTGACTATTTAATAGAGCTCAAACTGAGAATTGGTGTCTGACCAGAAGTTTGGAGAGTTTGCAAATTTGGAGAGTTTGCAAAATAGCAGTGACAAATTCTGTGCTGGTCCTCAGGTCTGTCACTCCCCTGCTAACTTCTGCCTCTCGGAAACCCTGCTTTTCCAGGACTCTGGAGCCTCGGACACTTTGTCTGAGCTCAAAACATGTATTCAGTCTTGACTTGCCCTACTTTTGTGCAGTATTTCCTTATTTTTCTTGACTGGACTTAGAGCACCAAGCTACAGGTCTTAAGCCGGCTAAAGCAAATCTCAAAACCCTGAGTCTAAAAAATGGAGTCTGATGGGAATAAGAACATTTAATGACTAGATTCATTTTACCTTCATTCTCCAGCCCAGGCCTTCTACCTTACCCCCAACACAATATAAATATAAATCCGAACAAGCTGATTTTGTTTTCATTAAAAATCTAATGACATATTACAACTGAGCCTTTTGAGATAAGCATGACCTTTTCCCCCCCGTATTTAAAATAAAGTTCTAGTGCTGATGATGGAGCCCACACTTTCCTAAAGAATACATTGACTCCCACAGACTGCCTGTACACTGACATCAGAGTGTTGTCTGTTTTACACTGTGCCGTGGCAGTGCAGCCTGAGTGCTAACAGCCCAGGGTTGGCGGTGTCTTCTGTGCAAATGTGCTATTTGTGCAACTATCTGTGGACTTCAGCATTTCATCCATGGTTTTAATTTTGTTTTTGTCATAATGAAATACCTGATTGACCAGCTTGTGTCCAGTGAACATCTAAATGAACTAAATGTTCACCTGGTTTTGTTTTTGGTCAGTAATTTCCATCTTTTTTTCAAGTGTGTATGGAGTCAGAGATATTCAGTTCTTTTCACCCCATGAATGGTACCCCTATTTCTGGTTTTCTTTCTTTTTTTTTTCTTATAATTAGTTGAGATTGAAAACCCTTGTAGTCTGTTGTTTGAACTTCCAAACTTGGTTTTGGGACTTTTAAGAACTAAAAGCCTAACTAAACTATTTATGATATTTTGACTCCACTTATTCTAGTGTAAATAGAATGCTAGATTTTAAGTAAAAAGAATAGATATGCAACAAGCAATGAAGGTTTACTGTATAGCACAGAAAACTATAGTCAATATCTTGTGATAACCTATAATAGAAAATAATTTCAAAGATAATATATGTGTGTATGTATAACTGAATCACCTTGCTGTGTACCTGAAACATTGTAAGTCAACTGTACTTCAATAAAATCTCTATATATATATTTCCCTGGTGGCTCAGATGGTAAAACGTCTGCCTACAATGTGGGAGACCCGGGTTCAATCCCTGGGTCGGGAAGATCTCCTGGAGAAGGAAATGGCAACCCACTCCAGTATTCTTGCCTGGAAAATCCCATGGACAGAGGAGCCTGTAGGCTACAGTCCATGGGGTCGCAAAGAGCTGGACACGACTGAGCAACTTCACTTTCATATATTAAGAAAAAAATGTATATAAAATAGATGACTCCTATTTATAGAGCAAGAAATAAAAGATGAAAAATCACTAACATAAAATCTTTTTGAAAACTTATGTTAAACAAGGAGACCCTGGGAATACAGTGGAACTAAAATGTAAAGATGAAAATCTTTGAGAAAGAGAAATGGATAGTAACAATAATCTAAAACTCTTTCATGGTGAACAGTTTCGAAGAAAGTATTCTCTTATATCAGAACTTACATTTAGTGAGATTTTCCTGGTGGTTCAGTGGTTAAGACTCTGGGGTATGTAGGTTCAAGCCCTGGTTGGGGAAATAAGATCTCACACGCTGCATGGCACAACCAAAAGTCTTTGGTTTTTTATTTTAAATTGTGTTTAGTGAAAGGAAAGATTAATTTGTTTAAAAAAAAAAAAAAGAAATATAAAGAAAACAAAGCAAAATGGACAGAAAATTAGCAAATCAGACTTAAGAACAAGAATAAATTGACAGTGTAACTGTAAATAACCATCCATCCACTTACTTTAAGAAGTAATTTATTATTGTTGAAATCACTGTTAGTATGACATCTCCCATTAAAATAAAAAAAAATTTGAATTTTAAAAATTAGAAACCCTGCTGTAAAATTTTAATCCCAGGTTTTCATATCTATATCCCCTAATACCTGTTAGCTATTGACTTGAAATAGAAAATGGACAGTGTGATTGAGAGCAAGCTGCTAGTGGGAGAATCCCTCGATGTGGATTAGCTTAGCTTCCTAGGGCTGTGCTCTGCTTAGGAGAGGAAGAGGTGGTCCCTGGAATGAGCATCAACTCTGAGCCTAGTGACCTAGCTCTGTGCCAGCCTTCACCACAGAACATGGTCAGGTCACCTCTCAGGGCTTCTGTTTTTTCTTTGCAAAGTGTAGTGATTCCATTTAGGTAATTCTGAGGTACCTCTGGGATGGATAATTCTTTTTTTCAGAAAGAGAGAGGTGCAGACAGAGGTAGGAATGTGCCAGAAAAGAGTTTCTATCCTCGTGTGGCTTCTCAGGATTCTCACAGGCTGCTCTTGGGTGTCCTGCCCTCTTGCAGCCAGCCCTTAGGCAGAGTTAAGGTGATAGTTAATGTGTGTACGCAGTCACTCGGTCGTATCCCACTCTGGGACCCCATTGACTGTAGCTCACCAGGCTCCTCTGCCCATGGAATTTTCCAGATAGGAATACTTCAGTGGGTTGCCATTTCCTACCCCAGGGGACTTCCTGACCCTGGGATCAAACCTGAGTCTCCTGTGTTAGCAGGCGGATTTTTTACCACTGCACCATGGGGGGAGCCCCAATAGTTAATATTGACACTTATTAATTTGTGAAGATGAGTAAGGATTATAAAATGGTTTTGTGCTTTTTGGATGAAAAGAACTGTGAGTATGAAATTACATTAATAGACATTTTGACCTGACCTTTTGGGGAAATAAATCATAGTGTTACTGGCATCTTCCTGTATATCCTATAATAATTAATTCCTTGGAGAATTTTGTTCACTATAGGGCCAGAACTGTTAGTATGAAACAGAAGATCTTTAATAACTGCCATGTATGCCTTTGCCATGGCATCGGGTAGGTTTTATGGGGAGAAATATGCAGAACAGGAAGTATTAGCATACCTTAAAAAGCAAACAACATTCTGGGCAGGGAGTTTAAGTACTGAAAACAGAATGTCAACAGAAGAGAGGGATGTGAAAGGGAGGAAAATAAGGAAATTACAATTTAAACAAGAGGGTAATGCCAGTCTTTCTCAAGAAATAGGCACATCATGCATAAATATATATAGAAATCACCGATTCACATGTCTAATAGCCTAAACCCATCCGAGAGGGAAGGAACTGGGTTCTGTTTGTCTTTGTGTCCCTGCTTCGTGTACCATGTAGTCTCCCAGAACTGAATGTCATGTTTGATTTAGAGCTTATAGGGAAACAAAAAGCAGAGCTTGAGGTTAGGATCTGAGATGGAGATTTACATGGGGTGTAAATATTCTGGGCAGTAGTAGGTATTTGACTGGAGATACAAAAGCCTGGAATCAAAATGTCTGCTTTAAAAACAAGTGCATTGTTTATGATGGCATTGAGGGTAAAGGAAATGGTTTTAATTTTATTTTTTAAGAGTTGATATTTAATAGAGTCTTCATGTATTTTCTTTAGTATGATCACAAAAATCCTTTATAAATCTCTTAATACATTTCCTCTGAGAAAGTGTAAATAGATGGTTGTTTGTTTTTTTTTAAAGATTAACATTTAATGATTTTAGATTCTAGATTTCATGATTAAATTCTGTTAATAAAAAGAAAAGATGATAGCTCTATCACGAGAAACCATATGCAGAGAACTGAAAGCTGGAGTAAGTTTCCTTCTATTTCTATCAAGTAGAAATAGAATAATAAGCATACTCAATGAAGTGATTAAGATCATCCACACATACTGTCTTGTATGGCACTATAATTAATTCATCAGTAAGTAGCAACATATATAGTTATATGTAGTTACATGGAAACAATCTTATTAACTTTCTATACTGCTCAAAAGATTACTCTGTTGGGAGGACACTTGCATAAATAAAAAGGTCCTTGGGTAATCTGACTCCATCAGGCATGCCATGAACTGTTCTGGATTGACAGGTTTTCCATTTACCTGAAATTAGCATTTTAAATGGAGAAGGAAATGGCAACCCACTCCAGTATTCTTGCCTGGAAAATCCCGTGGACAGAAGAGCCTAGTGGGCTGCTGTCCATAGGGTCGCACAGAGTCAGACACGACTGAAGCGACTTAGCATGCATGCATGCACTGGAGAAAGAAATGGCAATCCACTTCAGTATTCTTGCCTGGAGAATCCCAGGGACAGAGGAGCCTGGTGGGCTGCCGTCTATGGGGTCGCACAGAATCGGACACGACTGAAGCGACTTAGCAGCAGCAGCAGCGTTTTAAGTGGCAGAAATTTTTTTCATTTAAATTTTATGTATGTGACTTCCTTGATTTCTTAGGTTAATCTACTGAACACAAAATATTAATCAAGATTTAGTCTTTTTTTTTTTTTCATGTCTTTTGTTGTTGGCTGCTCTGCTTGGCGTGCAGGGATCTTAGTTCCCCATCCAGAGGAGTGCTAACCACTGGTCCACCAGGGAATTCCCAAGATTTAGTCTTGATATGAGTTCAGCCTGATAAATACAGTTTATTTGAGGTATGAAAGATGTAGAGGCGATTGCAGAATAAAAAATCAAAACCTGTGATATAAAGAGTCACATGGTCACTGCCCCTGTATGCTTTGAGTGAAATATTAAGGACAATGGCATGATGTCAGCCATCTTCAGCTCCTAAAAATGTTTTCCCCTACGCAGGCCAGAGACAGGCCTTCTCTCAGGTCTCTTCTCCCAGAGCCCCCGTGAGGAGAGTGGCTTAAGGGCCCTTGTTTAAGCTCTTTTTTTCCCTGTGCTTGCTCCCTTCAAACCCCATACTAACATTTCTTTTATCTTTTAATGTTTGTATGTTTTTGTTTGTTTAACATTTCTGCTCTTTACATATCCTAGGCTCTGGGGTTTTTTGTTTCGTTTTTCCTTTTTGCCTTGTTTAATTGAGTGTGAACTACCGTGTCTGATATAGCGTACCTATCACTGTGACTCTTCCAGAAGCCAGTAAAAGCACTTCCTGTAAGTGGACTGTATTGGTTGGTTGTCTTCATGTGACGCAGGAATTTTAATAAGGTTTTACCCATTTCACTCCTGCTTCCTGATATTTGCTTGTTCCTGGGTATTACTTACTCTGCTTTCCTCTTCTGTTCTTTCTTTTCTCTGTGTCACTTGTTACTTCTTTCTCATTCTGGCTTTTATGTGAAAAGGCTCACCTTTTCTGAACATTATTATTTAGTCCTTTTCTGTGTGGAGATCTGGTCACCGTAACGAATTTGAGTCTTTCAGCACAAATAACCTTCAAGTCTTTGAGCAGTTCTTACGATGTCACTCCCCAAAAAAAGGATTAAATGAATCTCCCTTCTTCCCCCCACTGTATTCCTCTTATGCTTTCGGATCCAAGGTTATTTATACATGTGGTATCCAGAAAGTCATGGTTTTGTTACGTTCATCCCAACCTATAGAGATCAGTGTCTGTGCTTTGGAGAAAAGTTGATTCTGAATGGGTCTTAGAGAAATAAGAATTTGTTAATTATGTAAATATAATGTCTTAAAGATCCACTTAAAATTTTTTATATAATTATATAAACCTTAAATAAAGAAATCAAATAAAAGATTCCACTTCTTAGGAGGACTATCTGTATATAAAGTATTAAAATTAGACTTTCCAAACATTTTGTTATTTTATGGAACCATAATTCTCTAGAACAAAAATATTTGGAGGAGTGGGACTTTGATTATCAAAGTCAAAGCAACATTTCTTTTTGCTATTTCATCAAGGTTGCTGTTAAAGAAATCTGGCTGTAGAACACCACGGATTGAATTGGAAGAGATGGGACCCTCGTTGGATTTGGTTCTGAGGCGGACACACCTGGCATCAGATGACCTTTATAAATTATCTATGAAAATGCCCAAAGCCCTGAAGGTACATGACTTGCAGATTGGTGCCATGTTTAATTGTATATTCCTCTCTTCTTTCCAAAAAGGGTTTGTAGCATATTATATTAAAGGACATATATAAACAGATCAATATAATAGATAAAATTAGACTTTCAGAGCCAAAGAAAAGAAGGAAGAAGCAAATAAGCCAATCATAAAGGATAATAAAATTGTAGAAACCAAGCATCAAGTGTTGCCAAGCGCTTGCTGGTAGCCAAGACTGCCAGTTTTCAGCAAAAATAGGTCTCATTTTGGGCATTGTGAAAATGTAATTTCAAGCATAGATGTATAACCCATACTTCCATAAAATGTGTTTTGACTTTTGAATGGTTTTAAAAAGCAAGTAGAAATGGCATCTCTGGAATTCCAGTAAAGATTTGAAATGATAGTCACAATCCTTAAGCTAAACGAAACAACTTCTCTCTGTGCATGACAATGATTATTAGAATAGTCTCTTAGGTTGCTTCTCAGTGTGACCTGATAATTTACGGGGGAATTGTAGAAATGCAGAATCTCAGATTCTACCCTAGTCCTACTGAATTATAATTTGCATTTTTAACAAGATCTCCAAGTGATCTGCATATACCTAAGTTTGAGAAGAAAGGACCTATAGGACTATAGATTCCATATCATTGAAAGGTGCTCACTAATGGAAGTTGTTAAATGATAGTTGTTATACACTAGATTTTTATCAGTTCATAATAGTAGACTCAACTGTTTTTTCATATATTACTGTTTCTTAGCCAAAGAAGAAGAAAAATATCTCTCATGATACTTTTGGTACAACTTATGGAAGAATTCATATGCAAAAGCAAGACCTAAGCAAACTACAAACCAGGAAAATGAAGGGGCTGAAGAAGCGACCTGCAGAAAGGAAAGCAGAAGATGAGGAGAACAAATCAAAGAGAATTAAAAAGAATTGATGGAATTTAGCCAATAACTGCATTTTTATTGTAGTCTTAAGAGAATTATGAAGCATCCATTGTTTCAGAGTTTCTTATAAGATTTTATTGTATATTTTTGTAACTTGATAATTTACCTAAACTATATATATTATATACATTATGAACAGTAATATACTAGTATTAGGTTGAAAGTTACAATCTTACTGTAGATATTATACCCAGGTATGCCTTTTTCTTTCGATGATGTGACATTACCCTCTGCCCACCCCCTACAATGTCCCATGTCTCATTGGGTAGATAAGTGAGGAAGGATCTCTAGAACAACCAGTGGTATTTTAGAGAATTTTGAGTTAAGCCCTAGATAAAGGGAGGAAGTCATGGAAAGTATAAATGTTCCAAAGTAACTGTATACATGCTCAGTGTGAGCTGCCTGGAAACTTTGACCCCATCTCCCAGCATATACCTACAACCTGACTTTCCTGTTCTGCCTCAAATTCTACCAGAGATTCATTTTGAGATTTTAAGTTTTATGTCTTAGAACATAAATCTCTGAGATGTCCACTACCTGACATATTACCTTATTTTGATTATTTTAATTTCAAGAGATTCTGCTACTAAATGGAGCCTTATCCATCTTCTCAGAGAGAAAAGAAGTTTTGCTAAGGGTCGAAGTGAGAAAAGAGGGAATGGTAAGTTAAGGCACAGGACATTTGAGGGTACCAGGTAGCCCTAGGTAAAGGGCACACGGAGGCCCTGGGTGTTTACATACTGAGTAGGAGTAAGTCAAAGCCAAACAACTTGTTTTGAAATTTTCTTGAAGACTGGCCCTGTGCCTAGAAAAATGGCAAAAGGCTTTCTACTTCCTATTCTTAGTATTGCAAACTTGTTTTCCCTAAATGTAAATTTTAGTTTCCTTGTTGAGTCCCTGGCAAAGAGGCTCCTTTACACAACCCAATTATGCTGTACAAGAAGAAACGTACATAAACCATGGTGTGTTATATGAAGTAGAAATGCTTTTGTTTTCAATTCCATGTCAAGGAGCTCCTCCATGTCTTTATGTGTGCATGCATTTATGTGAGTTTGCTGACACTAAGCAAAAGCTGGAATCTCAATTTTACTTTCTTTATCCTTTCTCTTTTGTAAACCCATTCCTTAGCCTTCTCTCTCCCCATCGCTTTCCAGATGGCTGATACTCTCCTCTTAAAAAGGAGGGCGTTAGTATCACTTAGGTGCACTTGTTGCTTGATTATACATTGTTTTTCTTTTTTTTTGGCTTCTCGTTGCAGAACACAGGTTCTAGGCACACAGGCTTCAGTAGTTGCAGCACTCAGGCTTAATAGTTGTGGCACATGAGCTTGGTTGCTCCAAAGCACGTGGAATCTTCCCAGACCAGGGATCAAACCTGTGTCCCCTACATTGGCAGGTGGATTCTTAGCCACTGCGCCATCAGGGAAGTCCTTGATTATAAATTTAACCAAGACTACATAATTTTAGACCTGAAAAAAGTGAAAGTGAAAGTCACTCAGTTGTGTCCGACTTTGCGACCCCATGGACTGTACAGTCCATGGAATTCTCCAGGTCAGAATACTGGAGTGAGTAGCCTTTCCCTTCTCCAGGAGATCTAGACCTGAGGTAGGCAGATTATGTCTAAATGGAGAGAGAGGGTTAAATTAAAACGATTCATGTCCTGCCATCTGCAGGTAGATGGACAATAGTTGGGGAGAAAGGGAGTCATGAAAGGAGCATCAGTAATGATAGGCATATAGTCCTTGCCCAGCGCTTGACCCCTGCCTGACAGGTCCAACTAACACTGATGAAGATAGTGATTCAGGAGGCAAAGCAATGGGCCCTTTTCACCAGTCACTTACAAGAAGGACCCTCTGCCATATTGAATGGCTGTTAGTATAACTGATGCCATCAGCGCCTCCTGTCCTTCAACTGACCCTACCTAGGGCTGTACTGTGTAGTAAATCTCTGTTGTCAAGGGCTTTGTAGTGAATAGATACTGTTTAGTGATCATTAGGTCCAGGTGGCCTCTGCACTCTTTATTATTGTTAGGCTCCAAACAATAATGAAGACCTTGGCTGACGTATTCCCAGTACCCAAGAGACTAGTTACCCGTTCATAAATCTTGACTTTGGAACGCACTTCCTGTTTTCCAAGCACGTACCCTCGTACCCTAGGTTAACTATAAAAATCTCCAGTGGCAGCTGCAAATGTTTCCGGATGTCATCCATCCCATCCTACCCTCTAAGTAAACTACCCTATAATCTGATCGCTTGGTTGTATGAAGTGTCCTGCCTCATTTTTTCGTCTCAAGATATTTTCTCAGTTTGGTGGGCATGTTTTGTTCCTTCTGTCCAATAACACCTTGACCCCTCTCCATCAGGAAGACCTACCTCAGCATTTCAACCAATCAGTGTAAAGATCACCACATTTTCTGCAGATGTGACGTCTTTAAGTGTTTTGTTGTTTTAATCAGTAACCTTCAGAGGTAGTGAAGGACAGGGAAGCCTGTCATGCTGCAGTCCATGGGGTTGTAAAGAGTTGGATACAATTTAGCTACTGAACAGCAACAAACTACAAGCTTCTGTTTCCTGTGCAGTTTTTTAGTCTTTGAATCTTCTTCATAAGAGAATATTACGTAGTATTACTGAAATCTAATTCAAAGACTTTTTGTTGTAGTTGTCAACTATCTGAAACTCTTGATTCACCATTTATATGGTTTTTGTGGGAAGTGCATTTTAATTTCCATTTGTCCTTGAACTTTAGAACACAATATACACTAATTGGAGAAAATGTATCCATTTCAGTAAAGGTGGTAAGTTGCCTGTCCTAAGTTTTACTTAAATTTGGTTTTTGATAGATGAGGAAAGCAGAATATTATTATTTTTTTAATACAAAACTTGTATATTTTCTAGGATATTAATATTAATACCAAGGTATATACAATTTCATGAAGTTTGATTCCTTTTTATAACTTAAATGCTATTTATTTTCTTGGTATTGAACATGATCCAAAGTAGAGGTGTTATTACCCAAATCAATAAAGGAAGCGGGTGGAGGCTAACTTAGCCCAAGTCAGTTTTCAGTTATCTAGCTTCTTCTGATCTCTTCTTCCTTTCATTTATATTTTTACCCATTTCTCCTCTCCCCCACCCAAAGGTGAGGCCAGGAAAGGATTCACAAAAGTTTTAAAACGGAAGAAGTTAAAATCACAAACCACTGCTAAATTTGACCAAGAAGAGAAGGTTTGTTTTTTAATGAAATTTCAATATCAGTACTTTGTCCATTATGAAATTAAGAGCCTACAAAAATACACAGTATTTATTATTATCCTAATGAACTTTTAATGGATCATAGAAATCATCAAAACATCTCATAACTGCAAGAAAGGCAGATATATTCTAGTGTGTGTATATATATATATATATTCTAGTGTGTGTATATATATATATACTAGAAATTATGAAATTGTATAGAATACACAATTTCATTATGAAATTACACATTACATTCATTACACATTATGAAATTGTGTAGAATATTATTCACATCCATTTAAATATGCTTCTGTTGGGTCTTCCTTGGTAATCCAGAGGCTGAGACTCTGCGTTCCCAGTGCAGGGGACCTGTCTTTGATCCCTGGTTGGGGAACTGGTTCCCACATGCTGCAACAAAGATCTGGCACAGCCAAATATTTACAAAAATACATAACCTACTAAAAAAAAATAAGCTTTGAACAAAAAGTTAAATTGGATTTGTTGGCTCAAGGTTTATGCCAGCTGTGAGAAGAAAGTCAACTTGCTTTTATATGTATATTGTTTTCCTCTCATACCAACAACTTGAATGGTTCAAGTTTAATAACAGCAAAGATAACACTTTTTTCTATACCACCCAGAGTGGACCATATTATGCCATGTTTGAAAATTTTGACTACCTTTCTTGAATTGAAGTCATTTTGCGCCTTTTCCAGTTCAAAATTCTTAGGGAAAAAGTTTTAGAATAAGGCATAAACATAAGGTAAGCCTTTCAGCATATTTAATTTTCTTGATTTGGTGCTTCCTTGAAACAACTTCTGTTCCTCCCCCAATCCATTCTCACCTCCCACCCTGACTTGTCACACTCTGAGCACCAGAAAGTAGGTTCTAAACACAGGAAGAAAGGTCTGAGACCACAGGCCCCTGCTGGTTAGTGGGGCTGGAGTCTGTATTAAAGAAGATTAAAACAAAAAAGGGGTGGTGGTGATGGGAAAGCTTCTAGAACTCAACAGTTAAGGCTTTTGCCAAGCAAGGAGCAAGGCCCCTGAGCTTTAAGTCTTTTACTGGATTGGAAGTGATTCCTCAAGCTCAGACAGGCTCACAGAAGCAGAGTGGCAAGTGTTGGCTCTATGAGGCATGCCTTCCCATTAAGCTGGAACCCAGGGCTGCAGAGGCCCTGTCTCTGGATGCCAGATCAGGGGAAAGGACCTGCAACCAGAGCCAGAGTTGAGCTTAAGCAGAGGCTATGTTCAGGGATCCCCTCTGTCCCTCTGAAACACTACAGGCAAGCTCAGAAAGAGGTTTCTGGAGGGCAAAGCACTACCTGTTTAGTGTTAGCAGGTGCATTTAAAATGGACTTGGAAGATTCACATACATCAACTTGAGAAATTTATTTTCCCAACCCCTTAGCTAGAAGCTAGTTCCTCAGAGTCAGCTGACAAAGCAGGTGGCAAAGAGACCTGAATTGAGACATCACTTTAGAAAACAATCTGATTGACTCTGGCTCGGAGCTAAGAGGCAATCCTAGGGTTTATGGCACTGAAGGAAAGAGCATGAGAATCCATTGCTGTCCCCTTAGGCCTCTTTCCATCCATTTGACTCATAGTCGAGTCACAAGTTTGAGTTTTATGCCCAGCACCTTCCTCTGCATAGGGAGACCTTGGGGAAAGATTAAGCTGAATTTTGAAAAATCAGTCATGGACTTCCCTGGTGGTACAGGGGGTAAGAACTGCCTGCTAAGGTGGGGGACCTGAATCCAATCGCTGGTCCGGGAGGATCCCATATACTGCAGAGCAATTAAGCCCATGCACCACGGCTTCTGAGCCTGCTTTCTAGAGCCTACAAGCCACAACTACTGAATCCACGTGCCTAGAGCCCCTGCTCCGCAACAGAGAAGCCAACGAAATGAGAAGCCTGAGCACCCTGACGAAGAGTAGCTGCTACTCACTGCAACTAGAGAAAGCGTATGTGCACCAGTGAAGACCCAGTGCAACCAAAAATTAAATAAGTAAAAGATGAAAAAATCAATAAAAAGAATACTAACATGGCAAGGAGCTCCTCAAGAGTGGAATATGTGGGAGGCAGTGCCTAACACTGCAGGCAGAGCAGTGTTAGGGACAAGAGTTGTGGCCTTAAAAGAAAGTGACATCATCTCCTGATGCTCTCTGAGCCCTCAGCTAAGATTTAAAAAGACAAGGACCCAATTAAAGACAGTCAAAACCGTTGGCAATACCAATTATTGGTATGGTTCCCTAAGTAATGTTAGAAGTGTTAGTTCTTCAAGAAATGCAAATAAATGAGGCTTTGTTTTGTGCTCATAGCAGTAGAAAGACAAGTAATATTTTTAAAGAAGCCCCCATAAGGCAAGTGGTACAGTACTAGCTGGCAGAATTCTTAAGTGATTTCCATGCTTAGGAAGTGAGAGGAACAGAGCCATCATGGTTGCAAAGTGGGGCTCCATAGTCCTCACCTCAAGGTAGATGAGATGTAATATGGAAAGCACCAGGCTGATCGAAAGAACCTGGAGTCTTGATCCCAGAAAAGGACCATTAGCTAATGTTGAAGGAATTATGAGGAAGCAGAGTGAGGCAGATTTGGTCCTGGCAACATTTTGGGAAGAATTATTACACAGGTGGCTTGTGAGCTCTTACTCAGACAAGAAGGTAGTCATTGCTAGAAGCCAGCATGAATTCCCTGGGAGCTGAGAGTGTTAACTGATCACATTGCTTTTTTGAAAGGAGTCCTTGCCTGGTAGATAGAGAAGTGGTCATTCACTCATTTATCAAGCATTATTATGTTGCAGGGGCTTCTCTGGTGGCTCAGTGGTAAAGAACTCGCCTGCCAATACAGGAGACAAGGGTTTGATCCCTGGGTCCAAAAGATTCCCTGGAGAAGGAAATGGCAGCCCATTCTAGTATTCTTGTCTGGGAAATGCCATGGACAGAGGAACCTGGCAGGCTGCAGTCCGTGGGGTAGCAAAAGAGTTGAACATAACTTACTAAACAGCAACGTTATGTTCCAGGCATCATGCTAGAACAATACCTTACACTATATGTTTTCAATTTAGAAAGCATTTTCTTTAAAATACAATTTTGGGAATTCCCTGGTGGTCCAGTGGTTAGGATTCTAAGTTTCCACTGCGGGGGTCTGGGTTTGATCCTTGGTTGAAGAACTAGGCTCCCATAAGCCCAGAAATCAATCAATAATAATAAAATAAAACTTTTTTTCTTGATTATAAGAAACATCATTTTTCTGATTATTGAAGAGAAACTTGCAGAGAAGAAAAGAAAAGTCATGTAATCTCACCACCCAGAATACTATTAACATTTTGCTGCATCTTATCACTTTTAAAATGTAGATTCTTAAAATAAGAACATGATCTTACTATATTATTTGGAGTTCTGCTTTAAAAAAAAAACAAACTTTTTAAAGTTAAAATTTTTAAATTAATACCACATTAATTTCCCATTGATACCACAAATGGAAATGGGGCATTATTCAGATAAGTAAATGCAATGAATTTTTACAAAATGAATGTACTGTTATAACCATTATCCAGATAAAGAAATAGAAATATTGTCAAGCCCTTTAGAAGCCCTTTATAGCCACTTCAGTCATGAGCCAGTAGTAGTAAGGTTAACTACTGGTACCTTGCTCTTAAAATCAGTATCAGTGCTCGCTTCGGCAGCACATATACTAAAATTGGAACGATACAGAGAAGATTAGCATGGCCCCTGCACAAGGATGACACGCAAATTCGTGAAGCGTTCCATATTTTTAAAAAGAAAAAAAAAATCAATATCAAATTGTGTTTTCCTGTCATTAATTTTTTTTGAAATGTGATATAACTGAAAAAGCATTTAGGCTGATTCAAAGCAATTTGAAGGACTAGTACCCAAAGACTATTGATGAATGATGAATAATCTGTGGTATCTACAAAGGAAATCTTTGTCGGCAAGTCTCGGGGCTCTGTTGTTGACTTTTGCTCCTTAAACAAGTTTATCTTCCACTTGAATGAAGATAGGGCACATTTGTGGATGACAAAGCAGTGGGACTATTAGAAGACATAAATGTAAAATATCTTGGCAGGCTTGGAATATGGCCTGAAGCCAAAAAGACAAATTTAGTTTGATAAATGAAAAGTTCAGTACCTAGAGGGAAAATATATATGAACATTTTTAGGATAAGAGAGATGGGGTTCGACAGTTGGGAAATGACCCAGGGGACAAATCCTATGTCAGTCGTCAGTGTGAGCAGACTTCCAGAAAGATCCACAGAAATTTAAGCTGCACTGACAGAAGTACAACATTCAGGTTGACTGAAATAGAATACCTGAAATAGACAAGAAAGTCTGAAAACAGCAAAGCCTGATATGAGTATACAGTAATAAAAAGTAGAAGAACAGAGACCCATTGTACTCTAATCTGCTCAAACCACATTTGCAGCATTGGTTCCAATTCTGGGCACACCCTTGGAGGAACTTGAGCTACCTGGACTGTGTTCAGAAGATGGTGACAAGAGCGATGAAAAATCTCCAAACCTTGCCAGATCAGGTGGAGATTTGCCAGGGAGAAAAAAAGGTAGTCACTAAACAAATTTTTTCTTATCAACTTAATTGGAATATAATTTTTGTACAATAAAGTATATCCCTTTAAAGTGTATGATTTGGTGAGTTTTGGTAATTGTATAAACCCATGAAAACACTAGCACAATAAAGATGGGAACATTTTCATTACTCCAAAAAATTCCTTATGCTTTTCTGCAGTCCATTCTCCTTCTACCTTAAGCCCAGGCAACCATTGATCTGCTTTCTGTCAGTCCACTTCAGTCGCTCAGTTGTGTCCTACTCTGCGACCCCAGAGACTGCAGTACCCAGGCTTCCTTGTCCATCCCCAGCTCCTGAAGCTTGCTTGAACTCATGTCCATCGATGTCCAACTCAGTGATGCCATCCAACCATCTCATCGTCTGTCATCCCTTTCTCCTGCCTTCATTCTTTCCCAGTATCAGGGTCTTTTCAAATTAGTCAGTTCTTCACATCGGATTTCCCTGGTGGCTCAGACGGTAAAGTGTCTGTCTGCAATGCAGGAGACCCGGGTTCGATCCCTGGGTTGGGAAAATCCACTGGAGAAGGAAATGGCAGCCCACTGTAGTATTCTTGCCTGGAAAATCCCATGGATGTAGGAATCTGGTAGGCTGCAGTCCATGGGGTCACTAAGAGTCGGATACGACTGAGCGACTTCACTTTCACTTTCATGCATTGGAGAAGGAAATGGCAACCCACTCCAGTGTTCTTGCCTGGAGAATCCCAGGGACAGGGGAGCCTGGTGAGCTGCCGTCTGTGGGGTCGCACAGAGTCAGACACGACTGAAGTGACTTAGCAGCAGCAGCAGCAGTGCCAACTTAAGAACAATAAAGGAACAGGAAAAAGGAGGAGAAAGAAGGGAAAGAAAGAAGAGGAAGACAGGGAGCAAGAGAAAACCATCTCACCATAAGAAACTTGCTGCTTCCATCCTTCCACCACATCCTGAGTCCTTGTCTAGATGTTTCTATAATAATCAGGTAAGAGTGAGGCACGTTTTTAGTGCTATATGGCTTTGTGTCATATCAATTCAATAAAGCATATCATCAATTATCAATTCCTTATTGAATGAGCAGTATATTTAGGGTCATCAGCAGAATTCCTTGGCAGTTTCTTTGCTGTGGGAAGAGTGCATAAAGAATAGAAGTAAGATAAAATTCTCCAAGCAGGCTCCTCAAGCTGTGGTCCTATCACTTTTAGGGAATGTGGTATAGCCTACTTTTCCAACCCTGGTCATCCTCAGGGTCCTCAATTTGTGCAAGAAGGCAACTCATTTACCAGTAGCAGAGGACAGCTGTTCTCCAAGAACTTGCCAGAGAGTATAATCTTTTGGGGGATATATTCATGTATTGAATGGAGAAAGAAATGGCCACGCACTCCAGTACTCTTGCCTGGAAAATCTCATGGACAGAGAAGCCTGGTAGGCTACAGCCCATGGGGTTGTGAAGAGTCAGACACAACTGAGTGACTTCACTTTCGTTTTTCACTCTCATGCGTTGGAGAAGGAAATGGTAACCTACTCCAGTATTCTTGCCTGGAGAATCCCAGGGACAGAGGATCCTGATGGACTGCTGTCTATGGGGTCACACAGGGTCGGACACGACTGAAGCGACTTAGCAGCAGCAGCAGCAGCAGCATGTATTATAAGATTCGCCCTTTTAAAATGTACACATCAGTAGTTTTAGGATATTCACAGAGTTGTACAACAATCACTACTAACTTCAGAACATTTTTATCACCTCAAGAAGTCCCGTATCCATTAGCAGTCACTCTTCATTCTTCCCTCCTCTGAGTAATCCACTTTCTATCTCCACGGATTTGCCTATTCTGGACATTTCATGTAAATGGAATGGTACAATATGTGTTTTTTTGTGATTAACTTTCACTTAGCATAATGTTTTCAAAGTTCACCCGTGTTGTAGCATGTATAAATACTCCAGTCCATTTGTGACTGAATAGGGTTCCATTGCATGATATACTAGCTTGAACTCACTGTCACTCAGTATTCAACAGTTAGGCCGTTGGAAAAATGAGTAAAGTCCTCAAATATATATATGAACAGCAATGCTCTGTATGGAATTGTGCTGTAAATGTCAAATGATGAAATGAAGATTGTCTAATCGTTACTAAACAAATATGTTCATAAAATTACACATCTCCAAAATGGAAATTTGATTCACTCATACTTGCAGAAGCAATATAAATTGCATAAATCTTTATCAGCTTTTGGGTTTTTTTTTTTAAGATAATATTCTTATCAGACCTTTTCTTCCCCATCCCACACACGATTTACTATGAAATGTCTCTTGTTTTAAATGAATTTCTTTTAAACAACTATTTTCCAATACCGGTTATCTCCAACTTCAAAAGCTAACAGTGATCATTTCTAGGTGGTAAACTTATGGGTGATTTTTATTTTCTCTTTTCACTTGTCTCTAGTTTTCTCAGTGAGCATCATTATATTTGTAAATATTGATAATATGGGAAAGAAGGGGGAAAAAAGGCTGAAAAAAATAGTTATAGAAGTTCTCCTGAAAGATGCACAGGCTGTTTGTTTTTCCAGAGTATATCATTGGATTATTAAGCCCGAGAGCATTGAATTGCATTTTCTTTAGTGCCCTATCCTGTATTAAAGAGGATTCTAAGAACATCCTTATGTTGTTGCATTGAAAGATATCGCCGGGACTGTCATTTACCACATCTTGTAGGACATTCTCTGAACACCTGTCTTAGTCTCTTCAGTCTTAGTACTAGAAATAGTAATGCTTCTTCCAAGGAAGTAGTTTGCTTTTTCAAAAAAGTTCTTAGTGTTAATTTTTCAAATAGATACATGGAGATACAACTCATAGGCTGTACAATTCATCCATTTAAAATGTATGATTCAAATGTATGATTCAGTCATAAAATGTATGATTCAATGGCTTTTAAACTATTTGGAGAGTGGCATAACTATCACTACAGTTAATTTTATAACATTTTCATTATCTCAAAAGAAACCTTCTACTCCTTAGCCTCCATTTCCTCTCTTCTTCCCCAGGCCAAGATAACTACTAATCTATTTGCTCTATGGATTTACCTAATTTGGGCATTTCATTTAATTGGAACCATATGAAATGGGATCCTTTGTGACTGCCTTTTTCCCTGAGCATGATGTTTTCAAGGCTCGTCCATTTTGTACATTGTATCAGTACTTCATCGATTTTTTATTGTCAAGTAGTATTTCACTGTATGGATGTGCCCCTTTCTATTTATTCATTCTTCTGTTGATGGCCATTTGGATCATTTTCACCATTTAGCTATTGTAAACAATGCTGCTGTGAATGTTTGTGTACATGTATTTGCATGAATACCTGTTTTTAATTCTTTTAGATATATTACTAGGGATGATATAAGTGAATTATGTGTTAATCCTATGTTCTAATTTCTCCACATTCTTACCAAAACTTGTAGTTTTTGTTTTTCTAATGGACACTAAATGTTGTCTCATTTAGTCTTTTGCATTTCTGATTTTTCCGTGCTATTTAATTTATTTAATTTGTCCACAAAAGGAGATACTTCTTTGCCAGTAAATAACAGGTTACCATAAGCTGTTTTCAGACAGTTACTTTGCATTGTGGTTTTGATTTGCATTACCCTGATGACCAGTGATGTTAAATATCTTTTTATGTACTTATTGGCTGTTGGTAAATCTTCCTTGGAGAAATGTCTGTTAGATCCTTTCCTCATATAACAATAGGGTTATTTGTCTTTGGGGGCTTCCCTGGTGGCTCAGATGGTAAGGAATCTGCTTGTAATGTGGGAGATCTGGGTTGGATCCCTGGGTCGGGAAGATCCCCTGGAGAAGGGACTGGCTACCCACTCCAGTATTCTTGCCTGGAGAACTCCATGAACAGAGGAGCCTGGCAGGCTACAGTCCATGGGGTCACACAGAGTCAGATGCAACTAAGAGCGACTAACGCTTCCGCTTTCTGTTTGTCTTTTAATTACTAAGTTGTATGGGCTCTTTGTCATCATTTTCCTGCCAAGAGCAATCCTCATTTGATTTCATGGCTGCAGTCACTGTCCACAGTGATTCCGGAGCCTAAGAAAAGGAAATCTGTCCTTACTTCCACCTTTTCTCCTTCTATTTGCCCTGCAGTAATGGGGCCAGATGCCATGATCTTAGTTGTTTTTTTCAATATTTAGTCTTAAGCTGGCTCTTTCACTCTCCTCCTTCACCCCATCAAGAGGCTCTTTAGTTCCTCTTCGCTTTCTGCCATTAGAGTGGCATCATCCAGGTATCTGAGGTTGTTGATGTTTCTCCCGTGTATCTTGATTCCAGCTTGTAACTCATCCAGCTCAGCATTTCTCATGAGGTGCTCAGAATATAGGTTAAACAGCAGGGTGACAGCAGACAGCCCTGTCCTACTCCTTTCTTCATCTTGAACCAGTCAGTTATTCCATACAGGGTTCTAACTGTTGCTTCTTGACCCACAGACATTAAAATGATGACAAAACTGGACAGTGTGTTGAAAGCAGAGATATGAACTCTGCCGACAAAGGTCTGTATAATCAAGGCTATAGTCTTCTCAGTGGTTACTTACGGTTGTGAGAGCTGGACCATAAAGAAAGCAGAATGCCAAAGAATTGATGCCTTCGAACTGTGGTGCTAGAGAAGACTCCTGAAAGTCCCTTGGACTGCAAGATCAAACCAGTCAATCTTAAGGGAGATGAACCCTGAATATTCACTGGAAAGACTGATACTGAAGCTGAAGTTTCAGTATTTTGGTCATCTGATGTGAGCAGACAACTCATTGGAAAAGTCTGATGCTGGGAAAGATTGAGGGCAGAAGGAGAAGTGGGCGTCAGAGGATGAGATGGCTGGACAGCATCACCGATGCAATGAGCATGAACTTGGGTAAACTCCAGGAGATGGTGAGGGACAGGGAGGTCTTGTGTGTTGCAGTTTGTGGGGCTGCAAAGAGTGGGACATGACTGGGTGACTGAACAACAACAGCAGTGAGCTCTTTATGGGCTTCCCCAGTGGCTCAGCAGTAAAGAATCTGCCTGCAATGCAGGAGCTGCAGGGGCTGTGGGTTTAATCACTGGGTCGGGAAGATCCCCTGGAGGAGGGCATGGCAACCCACTCCAATATTCTTTCCTGGAGAATTGCATGGACAGAGGAGCCTGGCAGGCTACAGTCCATAGGGTCACAAAGAGATATGACTGAAGCAACTTAGCATGCATACATGCATGGGCTCTTCATACATTCTAGAATCAAGTCCCCTGTTAGATACATGACTTATAAATATTTTCTCCTATCCTGTGAGTTTTCTTTTTGTTTTCTTGATGATGTCCTTTGAAGCATGAAAATTTTGAATTTTGATTAAGTCCCATTTATTAATTTTTTCTTTTGTTGATTGTGTTTTGGTGTCATATCTGAGAAACCATTGCCTATTCCAATGTCACAAAGATTCCTATGTTTTCTCTGAAGGGTTTTAGAGTTTTGGCTCTTACTACATTTAGGTCTTTGATTTTGAGTTAATTTTTGTATTGTGTGAGATAGGGAACTCAAATTCATTCTTTGACATATGGATATCCGGCGGCCTTGCACCATTTGTTGAAAAGACTGTTCTTTCCCAACTGAATAGTTTTGCATCCTAGTCAAAGATCAGTTTGCAGTAAATATAAGAGTTTATTTCTGGACTCTCAGTTTTATTCTGTTGACCCATATGCTTGTCATAATGCCAGTCCATGCTGTCTTGAACACTGTTGCCTTGTAGTGAGTTTTGAAATGGAGAAATGTGTCTTCAAACTTTGTTCTTTTTCAAGATTGTTTTGGCTTTTCTGGTCTCTTAAATTTTCACATGAATTTTAGAATCAGTTGTTAATTTCTGCAAAGAAGTCAGCTGTGATTTTGACAGGGATTTTTGCAAACCATGAACATGAGATATCTTTCCATTTATGTAGGTCTTTAATTTCTTTCAATGCTGCTTTGTAGTTTCTTTATTTCTTTCTTTCTTTTTTAGTGTAAAAGCCTTTTACTTTTTTATTAAAATTAGTACCAAGTATTTATTCTTTCTGACACTATTATAAATGGAATTCTTTTCTTTATTTCATTTTCTGTGTTCCAATCTGAATGCCTTCTATTTCTTATTGTTGTCTAATTGCCTGGCTAGAATGTCCTGCTCAATGTTAAATAGAAATGAGGACACCAGACATCTTCGTCCTGCTTCTCATCTTAGGGGGAAATAGCCAGTCTTTCACCACTGATTTGATGTTAACTGTGGGTTTTGTTTTGTTTTTTAATAAATGTTTTATATCAGGTTGAAGACATTTCCTTCTATTCCTAGTTTGTTGAGTGTTTTTATCAAGTGGTCTTGAATTTTGTTAAATGCTTTTTCTGCATCTGTTATGATGATCCTGTAGTGTTTGGCCTTTATTCTATTAATGTGACATATTACATTAATTGACTTTTGAAGGTTAAGCCAATCTTGCATTCCTAGGATAAATCCTATTTGATCATAGTATATAATCCTATTTTTACTCTACAAGACATACCAATATGAGCCTCTAAAATCTGCTTTTACAAAGATGGAAGAATTAGAAAGTGAGTATTTTCATTACAAACACATTTACTAATTTTTTTAAAAAATTCAGAATAAGGAGCCCTAAAAATAATTGGAATCTTTAGATATTATATGGTTCTAGTTCCAAAAATATTGTTTGCATACATTCTTCCAGGAGCACAATGTATTTTAAAATAAGGTTCACCTGTGTTTATATAATGAGAAAAGGGGAAAGCTAATGTTGGATTTCTTTTAAAGGTAAAATGTTAGTTGCTCAGTCATGTCTGACTCTCTGTGATCGCATGGACTATAACCTGCCAGGCTCCTCTGTCCATGGAATTCTCCAGACAGGAATACTGGAGTGAGTTTCCATTCTTTTTGACCAGCAGGTCATCCTGACCCAGGAATCAAACCCAAGTCTCCTGCATTGCAGTCAGATTCTTTACTATCTGTGCCACCAGGGAAGTCCTTTAGAGGTAAAGTCCTGATCTAATTATTGAGAGGATTAGCCAACTCTAATGTGGATTAGTCCACATTTTATTCATTTAGCAAAAACATGCAAGCATAATATTTTTGCTCCTTTTCAGCATGTTCAGAGGCCCAGAAACCTTTGGTACAGAATAACTTTTGAGGTAAATTTTATTAATGGAACTCCAGGAACTCTTATTATATCTTTGTTTTTGATTAGCTAGTCTCACTGCTTTTGCATAACCTTGGATGTTTTGAAATAATATTGCATTGTTCCAACAATCTTTTAGGTATGAATTTTTCAGACAAGGAGATTTATGTCCAGGTGTGTCAAGGTAATTGCTGCTCTGCATCTTAAGATTTCACCTTAGATGCAGAGACTGTAACAGACTCTTTTTACTTCTGGCCCAGTTTTAGAGACTTGGAGTAGGTTCCAATTTCCATTTGACAGTCCTTTGTGATGTTCAGCCTTTGTGATATGGGATGATTGGAATAACCTTCCCTTCTACAAAGCTTTTAAAATAGCTTGGGTTTTGTTTTTTGTTGCTCAATTGTTTGAAAGGGAACACGCTTGTATGTCTTCATTTAATGAACTAGATTGAGTTTGACACAGAGTTGAAAGAGGGTGCACTGCTGTTGATGAGATTCTTACCAATTTAGGCCATGGAATTACCTCTAACTTCCTTTACCAAGCTGTTACTAGAACCACTAACAAACAACCTGCTTGGAAGATCATCTTCATTCCATGCCAGCAAAAGGTCAGTGAAAGGTGTTAAATGACTTAAAGGAAGCAGGAGAGTGCCACTCCCTTCAAAACCCCAAGAGCATATTTGTGGGTGGTGATTGTATACAACTGCTACCCATCCTCCATCCAGGAAGTCCAGGCTTGCTCTTCATGGTTAAAAATAAATTTAACCAACCAGATAATTTCAGATAACTTACATCCTATTCACTCTTCCAGAAATTATTTATGGAAGATATAGGATGTACTAGGCCATAGGAACACAAGTAGGAACTAGACATCTTCCCACCCCGATGGAGCTTGAGATCCTCTACTTAAAGAACATGCAAAACTAAACCAAAAAAATTATTATAAATCGTAATAATACTTTTCATAAGATTTATGAAACACATCATGGCCTGGGATGGAGAACATCAGGAAGCCACCTCTGTCACCTGGGTTGTTCAGGGAAGTGAAATGTTAGCAGAGACCTGTGGGACAAGAGGTTGGTCATGTAAAAAGCAGGGGAACAGAGGTCTAGGGAGAAGGACCAGTGCGTGCAAAGGTCCAGAGCCTGGAGCAGGGCTCACCTGTTCTAGTAACTACAGAAAGCCAGCTCGTCTGGAAGGTAGACAGTAAGGGAGCCCAAGGTTAGTGGGGATCCAGATCATGCTCAGCCTTTTAAGCAACTATATTAGTTTGTTAGGGCCTAGGATTTGTGAGTTTTGCTTTGTTTTTTTCTGCTGTTGTTGTTTAGTCGCTAACTCATGTCCGACTCAGCCTGACAGGCTCCTCTGTCCGTGGGATTTCCCAGGCAGGAATACTGGAGTGGGTTGCCATTCCCTTCTCTAAAGATTTGTGGGTTTTGTTTTGTTTTGTTTTCTGTACCGTGAAACAATTAGCTCAATGCTGACACCATCTGCCTGGAGATAGGCTCAGATCCCACAGGTTAAGAGCTTAGTCCTACAAGGTGCAACCCCCCATACACACCACTCTTGGGTTTGATTAATTTGCTAGAATCAATCACAAAACACTGAGAAATATTTTACTTACTAGATTACTGGCTTACTATGAAAGGATGTGGAGAAGGCAATGGCAACCCATTCCAGTACTCTTGCCTGGAAAATCCCATGGATGGAGGAGCCTGGAAGGCTGCAGTCCATGGGGTCGCTGAGGGTCGGACACAACTGAGCGATTTCACTTTCACTTTTCACTTTCACGCATTGAAGAAGGAAATGGCAACCCACTCCAGTGTTCTTGCCTGGAGAATCCCAGGGACGGGGGAGCCTGGTGGGCTGCCGTCTATGGGGTTACACAGAGTCAGACACGACTGAAGCGACTTAGCAGCAGCAGCAGCATGAAAGGATATAACTCAAGAACACTCAGATGGAAGAGATGCTTAGATCAAGGTGTGTGGGAAGGGGTGAGGAGCTTCCAAGCTCTGTGAGAGAAACAGTCACTGCATCTCCACATGTTGACCAATTTAGAAGCTCTCTGAACTCGGTTCTTTTGGGTTTTAATGGAGGCTTCATTACAAAGGCAAGATTGATTAAATCATCGGCCTTTGGTGATGGAGCTCAATCTCCAACCCCTCTCTCCTCTTTAGAGGGCTGAAGTTTCCAATCCTCTAATCCCTTGATTGGTTCCCCTGGCAACTAGCCCAGATCCTTAGGTTACCTAGGAGCCTTCCCCAAATCACCTAATTAACATAACAAAAGACACCTTTATTGCACTCATCACTTTGAAAATTCCAAGGGTTTTAGGAGCTCTGTGCCATTAAGGGGAGGAAAACCAAATATATATTTCTTATTATAAATCACAACATCACAGGCTACCATAACAAAATAGCACAAACTAGGTGGCTTAAACAGCAGGAATTTATTTTGTCACAGTGGAGAAATGGAAGCTGGAACACCTCCAAGATCGAGTTGTTGGCAGTTTGGTTTCTCCTGCAGCCTCTCTCCTTGGTTTGCAGGTGGCTGCCTTCTCACTGTGTCCTCACGTGGCTTTTCCTCTGTGTCCATGCATCCCTGGTGTCTCTGTATGTATTAATCTCTTCTACTAAGGACACTGTTGTTGTTCAATCACTAAGTTGTGTCCAACTCTTTGAAACCCTATGGACTGTAACCCACCAGGCTCCTCTGTCCATGGGAGTTTCCAGACGAGAATACTGGAGTGAGTTGCCATCCCTTCTCCAGGGGATCTTCCCGACCCAGGGATTGAACCCAAGTCTCCTTTGTCTCCTGCATTGGCAGGTGGATTTTTTGCCACTGAGCCACCTGGGAAGCCCCTGTCTACTGGGATATTAAAAAATAACAGGCCCCAAGTGGAGTTGCTTGTACTAAACCCCATGTCGTCAAACTGAGACTTAATTACAGTTTCATCTCTCCTAGAAATGGAATCTTAAACCAGTCAGAAATTGCCTGATCAGCACTAGTTAGATAGTCTACATGAGAGACCCCTGTCATCCCCTAAAGTAAAGTAACCTTAAATAACCAACACACTTTTTTGCCTAGTATAATTTCCTTGGTCCTACTCCCTTCGGGCTATAAAAGTCTCTCATTTTGTACAGCTTCTTAGAGCTCCTTTGGGTCTGCTAGATTGGCTGCTGCCCAATTCGAACTGAGTTTTACTCAAATAAACGCTTAAAATTTTTAATATGCCTTAGTTTATCTTTTAGTCATATGAGCACATGAATTTGGGGGCTTGGTGGGACATGATCAGTCCATAACAGCAATATTAAGGCTTTCAGATTTGCTCTTTAGAGCAGTGGAAAACCATTGAAAGATTAGAAGCAAGGATTATGTTAAAAAGGATGTAGCTGATGATTTTAGACATCATTTTTATTTTTTTACTAACAAAACCCTGTATTTTCTTTGAAGGCTTCAATGTATTCAGTCAAAAACACAAACTCACTGGTTCCCTTGGCACAGAGAAGCCCATGGGAGGATATGTTACAGTATAAGTGGTTATAATGAGATATAATTTGGAAGTCTACTGAGTGGACATCAGTAGTCTCAGGGAAGGCTGTTGTTTTACTGATGAAAAGGTATGTTTCTTTATTCTACATTTTTTTTTTCTATCTGGGAAAAGGATATAATGCCAGGAGGTACAGCAGACATCTTGCAACCATGAGGATGAAGGTTTCACGCTAAAGATATATAGAGCAGGCGGATAGAAGGAGCTTGGTTTTCAGATCACACCCTTGAGCTACTATTTATATAAGCTCTAGTTAGTCTATATCCAGACTTTTTGTTACATGTGAATAATAAATCCCTACTTGTTTAAACCACTGAGGTAGGGATTCCTGTTAGAGCTGAATACACTACTGTCTGGCACAGAGGGCTGGGGGAGAAGGAACACCAGTTTAGAGCCTTTGCCAGAGTCTAGCCCAGAGATGATGAGGACTTGCATTAGAATGGCAGCAATGGTCTTGGAACAAATTGGAAGGATCCCAGATGTAAGAAATAAGAAATATTGCCTGAGTAGCCCCTACATTCGGAGAAGGCAATGGCATCCCACTCCAGTACTCTTGCCTGGAAAATCCCATGGATGGAGGAGCCTAGTGGGCTGCAGTCCATGGGGTCGCTAGAGTTGGACACGACTGAGCCACTTCACTTTCACTTTTCGATTTCATGCATTGGAGAAGGAAATGGCAACCCACTCCAGTGTTCTTGCCTGGAGAATCCCAGGGGCGGGGAAGCCTGGGGGGCTGTGGTCTATGGGGTCGCACAGAGTTGGACATGACTGACGTGACTTAGCAGCAGCAGCAGCAGCAGCCCCTACATTTGATCCCAAGGATTAGGGTCATTGAGCCCACTCTGCTTTATTTGGCCTTCCCTTAAAGTCCTGTAGCATGCACAGCTTCAATAAACATTTTTGAGCACATACTCAGTGCTGGGTCCTGTACTTTTGAGGTATTTTCCCCTGGCTACTCACAAGTACATAAATCATTCTTTCCTGTGAAGTTAGTTGTTTCCAACTTTATGCCCATAATCCACAGTAATAAATACATTTTTAAGGATGACTGAAACACGTGTAACTTGATATGCAACTGGAAAAGAAAAGTTTCACAAAGTGGAGTTCAAAGTATGTACCTCAAGCTTTAGGATTTTTCATTCTATTCTACTATTTTTTAAAAAAGATCCTGGGGGACTTACCTGGTGGTCCAGGTAGCTGAGACTCCATGCTCCCAATGCAGGAGGCCTAGGTTCAATCCCTTATCAGACAACTAGATCCCACATGCAGCAACTAAAAATCCTGCATGTCTCAACAAAGACATGCTCAGCCAAAAAAAAAAAAAAAGATACTGATCACATCCATCGTTTGCTAAGTTTGCTTTCATGATCCACCAATGAGTCAAGGACCACAGTTTGAAAACTCAAACTCTATCATTCTTTGGGCCTCCACTCTTCACTCACTAGTGATATCTGTTAGACTGATATCTGTCTTACCATCTGGACCATGAACCCCTCCTCACCTCACTGTATCTATTCATAGTGCTGGCACTGTGCCTGGCACACAGTGGATTATAGGTTCCTTGAGATCAAGAGCTGCACAGTGTGACCCTTTGGGTCCCCTCGGCACTATGAACATGAGAAATCCACCCTTCCTGTTTATCTGGGGCTGAGTAGGGGGAGGTCTTAGAAGTTCAGGAAAACAGGAAAATCTTGTTTCCAACAAATACTTTAGCTCACTGTCCATATTTCTCTTCAATAATCTCCCTCTTTTTTAGGACCTTTAACATTATTATTTTATCAAACCTCTCAGATTTTTGGTTATCTTTCTGAATATTAAATGCATGAACTAATTGAGTTAGTAAAGTAAGACTCCTTAAAATACTAGCAGGATAGATCTAGTGCTGAAGGCTGGCCCTCTAACTGGGAAATTTCAAGAAAACTATGAGAAAAGAGCCGTGGCCAGGAGATGGAGGGAAGTCTGTGGCAAGGTTGTCACGCCATCCCTGGAGATCTTCTGGAGAGATCTGCCTTTGATCTACTGGAGAGACTGTTGGCTAGAGAGGCCCGGGGAGGTTTCCTGGAGCATGTGGGCTTTCACAAGCCAATGAACATGAAATAGAAAACAGCCTCATTTCTGGAGCAAGGTTCAGTCTTCCAGTCAGCCTCCATTCATTAACGAGAAACATTCCTGCCTCCTGGCTTCTGGGTCACCCTATCCTGTGGATTGGAGATGGAAATATCAGACTTGACATTCCTGGCTCGTAGGAGCAGACCTGGCTGACAGGCACCTTGGCCCAAGGGAGGGTCCCGCTGCTCCTAGGAGAGCCACCCTTTGTTGCCTACTAAGAAATTGCTTTTCTAATAAAAAGAACAAGGCAGCTTTAATTTGGCAATTTGGAACAGACTCCAAGATACACTGATAAGTGAAAAAAGCAAATTGCAGACATTGTATATAATATGCTGCCATTAGGGAGAGAAGAAAGAAGAATATTATTTACATTTATTTATAAATGCATATTTGGATATATGTAGAATATCCCTGGAAGAACACACAACAGAGTGGAGCTAGTTTTATGTTTAAGGAGAACTGAAGGGCTGGGAGATAGGGATGGGAGAGACTTATTTTTCATGTATACCTTTACTGCATTTTGAATTTTTACTATGTATATATTATAAGACTCAAATAGATTATTGTTTCAATCAAAGGAATTTATGCAATCATTAAAAGTGGTATTTATGAAATATGTGCTAAACATAGCTTATACTATTTTAAATGAACTATTATATATGTATGCTAACACTAAATTAAATCTAACAACCTTATCTGCTGCTGCTGCTGCTGCTGCTGCTGCTGCTGCTAAGTCGCTTCAGTCGTGTCCGACTCTGTGTGACGCCATAGATGGCAGTCCACCAGGCTCCCCCGTCCCTGGGATTTTCCAGGCAAGAACACTGGAGTGGGTTGCCATTTCCTTCTCCAATGCATGAAAGTGAAAAGTGAAAGTGAAGTCATTCAGTCATGTCCGACTCTTAGCGACCCCATGGACTGCAGCCTACCAGGCTCCTCCATCCATGGGATTTTCCAGGCAAGAGTACATATGCTGGCAATAACCAAAAAATAAGCAAAACTCTTCAGTTCAGTTCAGTTACTCGGTCGTGTCCAACTCTTTGTGACCCCATGGACTGCAGCACGCCAGGCCTCCCCGTCCATCACCATCTCCCAGAGTTTACCCAAACTCATGTCCATTGAGTTGGTGATGCCATCCAACCATTTCATCCTCTGTCATCCCCTTCTCCTCCTGCCTTCAATCTTTCCCAGCATCAGGGTCTTTTCAAATGAGTCCCATTTTCTCTTCCCATCAGGTGGCCAAAGTATTGGAGTTTTAGCTTTAACATCTGTCCTTCCAATGAACACTCAGGACTGATCTCCTTTAGGATGGACTGGTTGGATCTCCTTGCAGTCCAAGGGACTCTCAAGAGTCTTCTCCAACACCACAGTTCAAAAGCATCAATTCTTCGGCACTCAGCTTTCTTCAGTCCAACTCTCACATCCATACATGCTACTGGAAAAACCATAGCCTTGACTGGATGGACCTTTTTGGCAAAGTAACGTCTCTGCTTTTTAATATGCTATCTAGGTTGGTCAGAACTTTTCTTCCAAGGAGTAAGAGTCTTTTAATTTCATGGCTGCAATCACCATCTGCAGTGATTTTGGAGCCCCCCAAAATTAAGTCTGACACTGTTTCCACTGTTTCCCTGTCTATTTGCCATGAAGTGATGGGACCAGATGCCATGATCTTAGTTTTCTGAATGTTGAGCTTTAAGCCAACTTTTTCGCTCTCCTCTTTCACTTTCATCAAGAGGCTCTTTAGTTCTTCTTCACTTTATGTATATAGAAAAAGATTGGAAGGAAACGTTCCACAAGGGTAATGGTGATTTCTGAAACTAAGTATTCTCTCCTTTTTTCCCCCATTATTTCCAAATTTTCCTTTATTATATCTTTTATTGCATAATAGTAAAAAAAAATCTTTTAACAAAGAGAGTAAATTGCTGTCCCTTTCCATGTTGCAACTGAGCTATCCAGGAAAGGACTCACCTGTCCATTCCCCATGACTTGTGGTCTTGATGCCCTTTCTGGCTACAAAGGTAAATTTGAACCAGAGATGAGCCCCGAGGGGCACTGGGCAGAGTCAGAAAGAAAGACAAAGGAAGGATGTCAGGTGCCTTCTACCTGGTGGATTTTCTTCACTTCATCACAGCCTTGAGTGGGCGTGTGGGAGTCAGGTGTTCCTGGCTGGATATCGCTGCTCCCTAAAGCGGTTTCCATCTACTGTGCTCCAGCCTCCTGGATCACCAACTGTTCTAGGTTCTTTCTAGTTTGTAGCTCAGGATGTCATACTTAATTCCTATATTGTGCCCATGTTTGTTGGTTTGATTGCTTTTTTCCTCGCTGTGTGGCATGCAGGGATCTCAGTTCCCTGACCAGGGATTGAACCGATGCCTCCTGCACTGCAAGGGCAGAATCCTTACCACCGGACCACCCCGGAAGTCCCCAGTAGTGCCTGTCTTGATTCTCAACTTGCGGGTGGACCTCCTCTTTGTAGGTGTATCCTTGCCTGCACTGCAAGTCCCAACCTCCCACTCTGTAGTCTTGTACTGTCCACTCCCTCTGAGTTTTTGCAGAATGCTCCAAGGTGCATTAAACAGGTTTGGAGTGAACGTGATGATTCCCTGCCAAACCTGCTGGCTGTCTTGTACTCCCCGGCTCTGTTAATATCATTACCACCTACCCAGCTGCCCAGCCAGGAATCTTGGCAGTTTGACTTGACTCTTTTCTTTCCCTTTGTTTTGCCAGTTCTTCTTTTCCCTCCATACCCTCACCCGTCACCCTTCATCTTTAGCCTTCCAGTGTTTAGTCCAATCTATCACCAAGCAGCTCTCCGACTTAAAAGACTCCCAGCAGAGCTCCCTTCATAGGATAAAATCCAAATTTCTTGTTTGGTAGAAGGCCTGCCCGTCTCTGGCCACATCCCCTATCACTACCTAAATTATTACAGCTTTCAACTTAATGTTCCGTGAACAACAGATGTTCTTTACAGCTCTGTACTTTAGTGCATGCTATTTCTAATACTTAGCAGTCTCCTATTCATCTTGCAGAATTACCTGAATTATCACCTCCTCCCCGAAGCCTTCCCAACTTCCCCAGACAGTAACTGTAGCTCCCTCCTATGTGCTTTGTATAGACGTTAATCCCTACCACAAGACAGAGATTGTGTTCTTTTTTATAGTCCCAACGTTCTCCTTGCTCAATGCCCAGTGCACAATAGATGCTCAAAATATTGAATGAATTAATACAAAGTTTGCACTTCTTCAGTATTCCTCCTGTATTATGTTGTTGCTGTTGTTTAATTGCCGAGTTATGTTGGAGTCCTTGTGACCCCATTGACTGTAGCCCTCCAGGCTCCTCTGTCCATGGGATTTCCCAGGCAAGAATACTGGAGTGAGTTGACATTTCATTCTCCAGGGGATTTTCCCAACCTGGAGATCAAACCCGCATCTCCTGCATTGCAGACGGGTTCTTTACTGCTGAACCACCAGGGAATTCCTCCTGTGTTATACTGGCCTTCAAATGTTGTGAAATTTACTAGGCAACACAGAGCTGTTGACAACAGGAGCAAAGGAAACTTCCCTTTCATTGGTTTACCTGGTTCTTCCCTCCAGCCTTTTCTGCTTTATCTCTTGATCAGCAGACCTGGGCTCTGTGGGTGGCGGTATGCATAATAAAACACCTAAGCTTTGATTTGCTTCTGTGCTTAATTTTCATCCTACTTAACTATTCTTTGTGAAGGTTTGATAAATAAGCATAAATCCTTTCTTGGCATCAGGCTGCAAGTGGAGTAAGAGGATTCTATTACATCTAAGAACCGTCTAGGCAAACAGAGGCAAGGAGAGCATCAAGATTGTGCTGGAAGGAAAATGGCTTTCAGGCTCTTGGAAGAGTTGCCTACACTGATCCTCTGAGTTTGCTCTCCAGGTTCCATTAGAACAAGGTATTAGCTTTAACCAGTTCTTTGTTTCTATGCCAGGAATGTAGACCAAGGGGTAGTACTTAGAAATAATGAAGATGAACAACAAATTGCTGCTAGAGTAAGACAAAACACAACATTAGGGATGAGTCCTTATCCAGCAGAGACAAGAAGCGGGCGCAGCCTTGGCCATGATCTACAACACAGGGGAGGAGGTGATCCCCTCCAAGGGAACTTGAGCCCCTGCTAAGAGGCGACCCAGACCCAGGACTTCCTGGGTGCTATGGCCACTCCTCCAGAGAGAGAGGTCATCATGTGGGCAGAGTCGGGGCAGATAGAGGTGGGAGCCACCCTCCCAGAAATCAGCCACACTGGTGTACCAAAAGACATTGTTGGGATGAGACACTCAGTTTCTAAGTACTTCCTGTCTCCTCACCACACACCACATGCATACATGCGTGTGCACGCACACACATGGGCACAGCCATGTGCTCTTTCCTTTGAGCTTTCTTCCAATTCTGTTTCACTGTGACCAACTCAGGTAGGAGGTTAGAATAGCCAGGATTATGATGCAGAGACGTGGTTCAATTTAATATTTATGTAATATACATATATGGGGTGGGAGAGAAAAAAATGACAGGGATACTGTCATTTTTCTTGAGTCCAAGGTAACCCTTTAGTAGACAAACCACACTGATGTCCAAAGAGCACAGCTTTTCTACCTGACCTTCCTCTCGTTCATTCCTCAGCTGTGGATGACGTCCTCTCTTCTGATTATCTCCACTTCCTCGCCACAAACTCACTCGTCACCTGGCAGCACGGCCCCTTCTCCACTTCTTTCCTAAGCCTCCACCCAGCCTCCTGAATCTTCTCAGATCACATGCTCTCCTTCCAGGGGAGAAGGGCTGTTCCAGTCACAGGACACAGAGGTTGGTGGTCACTCATTTACTGGCTGTGACACCTTCAAGTCCTCTTTGCCCCTTTTGCCCATGTCTCCTTCCCCTCCCCAGCCATCACCTAATGAGTTCCCGGGTCCCACCGAGTCCACCTCACTGGCTCTCTCTAATGTCTGCCAGCCCTTTTTCTCCTCACTGTCATGGCAAAGCACAGAAGTGGGAGAGGGGATGTCGCCACCGTGAACCCCAACTCTATAGCCATGACCTTCTTCCTCTTTGTAGTCTTTTCCTAGGGCTACTGTGACAAATATCACAACAAAAATTTTTATTCTCTCATAGTTCTGGAGAATAAGTAAGTCCAAAATCAAGGTGTGGCAGATGGGTTCCTTCCAGCGGCCCTGAAGGAGAATCTGTTTCATGTCTCTCCTCGATTCTGGTAGTTGCTGACGATCCTTGCCATTCCTTGAGTCCTAGACCCGCGTCACTTCAGCCTCTGCCTCTGTCTTTATAAGACTTTCTCCTCTCTCTGTGTGTATTACTGTGACTCTGTTTTCTTATGAAGACACCAGTCGTTGAATTTAGGATCCATCCTAATGCGTTACGACTTCATCTTGACTAATTATGTCTGCAAAGACCCTCATGTCCAAGTTAGGTGGCATTCTGAAGTTCTGGGTGGGCATGGACTTTTGGAGGACACTATTCAAACCAGCACAGAGTTCCTCCGACTCCTGTTTTCAGCACAGTCCTTCCCCTCCCATTATTTCTTCTTTCCCCTTAGGGGGCCCTCCAGTCGCACTGGCTCCTGGCTTTGTCTGAGTGTGCCAGTCTTCGGATGTCCTCCAACTTTCCCGTCCCGCCTTGACACACAGTGGATGACCTGAAACTTACCACCCCTTACCATCTTACTGTATGGTCTGCCTCTCTCTATGGGATGCAGAGACTGTCATTTGCTAAAAGAAACTTCACACCCCTGAGGTCTAGAACCCTAACAAAACCTCTGCTTCCAATGCAGCAGCTGGGTCCTCCATCCCAGGCAACAGTCTTCAGGGATTCTTGCATAGCTTCACCTCTCTCTCCAGGCCCCAGCCAACGGACCCTCCTTCATTCAGTCTCAGGAGTTGACTCCCTGCTTCACTGAGAAAATTAAGCCAAGAACCTTCAAAAGTATGAAAAACCTGCTCCCCCTCCATTTTAGCTACATTTACAGCTGACCTCACCTCCTCTCCCCATCTCGGGCGCACTGCTCCTCTGCTGAGTCCCACCCAGCTCCCCCACAGTGCCCAGGAGAACTTACTAGTTCAGCCACTTCTGCTCTGTCTCTTAGTCCATACCCATGCCCAAGTCACTCTGGTGTTAAAACACACCTATCTCTGACCCTGTTTTCTTCTGGCTAATTCTCAGTCTCTCTCAGTAAGAGCTGCTTGACAAAACAGACCCTGTGGTAAACACACCTTCCCTTTCCATTGACTCAGAAGTCACTTGCTCCACGCAGCCTACCCATGGGATGTGGTCACTTCTCTCCGCCGCCCCTTTCTCTAATCACCAATGCTCCTTCTTACATGTCCTGTTAGGTGTCGTTGTATCTTCCAAATGTTCACTTGCAGACATTTGATAACTGTGGTGCACGTAAAGACTGCAAAGTCAGCAGGTTCTGGGCCACACTGTTCCTCTGGCCCACTTAAGGTGTCTGTTTTCCTCGGTGCGACTGGATGAATGAAGTGGGCCACAACTGCTGAAGGAGACAAGACAGCAACTTAACAGGACAAGTGAACAGATCCGTCTCCCAGGGTCTCCTCCCTGTGGAAGCTGTGCCGCCACCGCCTTCAGTGAGCAGCAGCTAGTGGCAGTGTGGGCAGGAAGAGGTGGGACGGGACAGGAAGGGTGGCTTCTCCCTGGTGCCAATGCCCTGCTTACCTCCCTTCTGACCTGAGGCTTTACATGTGCACAGGATGGCAGAGGAAGCCTGAATTTTCAGTTCATGCGCACCGTGGCTGGCCCACTCTTTGCCAGCCCACTCCCTTTCCCACACCTCCAGGGTAACCACCTCTTCCTGCCTCCACATCCAGGTCTCCTCTCTTATTCCCCGGGGGGAGAAAAGCCACCAATTATTAAACATTGTAGTCAGGCTTCGAGACAGATGCTTTACATACCACTGCTTTACAGCAGTCCAGTAAGGAAGGTACTATTTTCCCCATTTTAAGATGAAACATTAAGACTTAAAAGAGGGTGAGTACTTTGCCCGGAGTCACACTGTGGGCCAGTGGAGACCCTGGCCGGGGTGATGCCAGAGCCCACGCTTGTAGCCACTGTCCCGGCCTGCCGTCTCATCTCCATAGGTCAACCTGGATGTCAATTTGCACCTGATTTCATGCACAATGGTGCTGGGGTGTGTTTACGAGGCGTGAGCAATTCTCCCCCTTCCCTGTGTCCCAGCTCTCTCTTCCATTCTCTATCATAGAAATGCATAAAGGTTGTGGATGGAGATGAGGGATTAAATAGGGGGCAGCAGATATGAACTGGAATCTGATATATTAGATCCCCTCCCGTGTGACTAAGCACAAGGACTGGGACTGCATTCTACTAGTTTTCACATCTCTAATGCCCGTAAATACATGCTGAGAGAAGGAATACGTGGTTCCTCCTGACCGAAATCTACAGGCACATTTGTTTGCCTCGTGGTGGAATCTATTGTGGAAGACTCTCAACCTGACCCTCTTCCTGACCCATTATGGGAGTGTCAGCTCAACAAGACACAATCCTGTAGATGAGCTGAGGGAGGCAGGCCTTTGAAGTCTTGCAGATGGTTCAGTTTTCACCATGATTTAATGTGGTAATTTAGGGAAAACCTGGCACAATCTTTACCAACAGGAAAGTGGCTGCTGCTGCTGCTGCTGCTAAGTTGCTTCAGTCGTGTCCAACTCTGTGCGACCCCATAGACAGCAGTCCACCAGGCTCCCCCGTCCTGGGATTCTCCAGGCTAAGAATACTGGAGTGGGTTGCCACGTCCTTCTCCAATGTATTAAAATGAAAAGTGAAAGTGAAGTCCCTCAGTCGTGCCCGACTCTTAGCGACCCCGTGGACTGCAGCCTACCAGGCTCCTCTGTCCATGGGATTTTCCAGGCAAGAGTACTGGAGTGGGGTGCCATTGCTTTCTGCAGGAAAGTGGCTAGTAAAGTATTAATAACAAAACATGAGATGACAAAGCTAATCCTCTACAGTAGTGTCTAGATAAATGAGGCAAAGGGGGTGGCTAGTAACTCCAGTGCCTCTTGAGATGGCTGTTTCACCTTAGCTTTGTTCCAGTCCTGGTATGTGGCATGCCTGCCATTGCACTGCTCTTATGGCTCTCCTTCATCCTTAGGATAAACCCCACTGCCTCCTCTGACTTTGGGCCCTTCTCTCTCTTCTTCCTGCTTCTGGGATCTCACCTCACACCCTCTCCCTCTCCGGTCTCTTGGCTGGGGGAGCAATTAAAGTGCATCTCCTTCCCTGATTGCCCTGTTGTGTCTTTGTCTTTCTGAGCAAAGACAGAGGAAGAGTGTTCTAGGTAGAGAAGATAGCAGAAGTTAAGGGGAAGCAGGGTATGCTTGAGGAGCAGGGAACAAAAATCAAGCATAATATGTCTTAAGGATGGGATTAGAATGGTAAACAAAAGAATAGTCACACAAGTGCACAAAAATGAATGTACAAGGATGTTATTCCAGCACTATTGGAAATAAAAAGTGGAAGCAAAAACATGCATCTGTACTACATAACTACTAAAAGTTTTGAAATTCACCTCTGTTGACTTTGAAAGTTATAACATTTTATTGAGCAAAGAAAGCACATACACACACACACACACACACAAAGGTATGGGTTATAGCACAAAATATAAATATCCATGATCTATATTGATATAAATAAATGATTAAGCACATAAGTAAAAGGGGGAATAAAGACCTCCATGGACCTTTGCAGGCAAAGTAATGTCTCTGCTTTTTAATATGCTGTCTAGGTTTGACATAGCTTTTCTTCTGAGGAGCAAGCGTCTTTTAATTTCATGACTGCAGTCACCATCTGGAATGATTTTGGAGCCCAAGAAAATAAAGTCTTTCACTGTTTCCATTGTTTCCCCATCTATTTCCCATAAAGTGATGGGACCAGATGCCATGATCTTCATTTTTCGGATGTTGGATTTTAGGCCAACTTTTTCACTCTCCTCTTTCATCTTCATCAAGAGACTTTTTAGTTCCTCTTTGAATTTTGCCATAAAGGTGGTATCATCTGCATATCTGAGATTATAGATATTTCTCCCAGCAATCTTGACTCCAGCTTGTGCTTCATCCAGCCCGGCATTTCACATGATGTACTCTGCATGTAAGTTAAATAAACTTGAGTGACAATATACAGCCTTGACATACTCCTTTCCCAATTTGGAACCAGTCCGTTGTTACATGTCCAGTTTTAACCATTGTTTCTTGACCTGCATACAGGTTTCTCAGGAGGCAGGTAAGGTGGATATAAAAGGTACTTAAACACACATACACACCCCCTTCTGTTTGTGAGGCTAGTAGCTAACTGCTTAAAGTATTTTTAGCTATCTCTAAACACCATCTATTTCCTGATTTTGCCTGTTGCCCTCACCCTGAGTGCTAAATGTACATGAGCTTAGCTTATGGTTTCCACCACAGTTTTCTAAATTTCTTACATGTTACTATCTTGATTTCTAATCTAACAAGGAAAATCTATACAGATTTTTATCCCAACTAAAATTATTCTACAACAGTAATAAGAATACAAAATTTGCGTCTTAGTCCAATTGCCAAACCTTCATAAAGAGTTGGTTGGTTCTGGGAACTCCCCTGACAGTCCAGTGGTTAGGACTCAGAACTTTCACTGCCAGGGCCTGGGTTTAATCCCTGGTCAGAGAACTAAGGTCTCGCAAGTCACATGGTGCAGCATCCCCCACACAAGAAGAGGTGATCTGTTTCAAAAAGAGGCCAGAGTGGGACTGACCCACAGGGTCCTCTCACCCAGGGCTTGTTAGGATAACAAAGATCCCAGCCAAGGGACAGAAGGTTGAAGGATTTCTGGGGAGTTGAGGTGTTGCTTCTGAGCACCATTAGGAGATGCTGTACAAGGGAGAAGGGAATGAGAAGGACCAGAAAACGTTTCCAAGGGAAAAAAGAGTTAAGGAGAGAAGTGAATGAATGCTTGATAGCCAATGAAAAAAATGCATAAACCAGGATTATAAGGGTTTATATATTCACTCCTCATCCTTGTGTACATTTATGCATCCATTAAACAAACATTAGGTGTACTGAGCAGGCACCAAACTAAGTCTGAGATGATGTAAGATGACTGAGTCTCGGCACACATTGTGAATAGCTCACATTAAGTGGCCAAATGATACAATGATGGTAAAAGGGGCTTGTGAATGGCCCCCACAGCAATGTGTTGGTTATTCTTCCAACATTTAATACAGTGACTGGCATGGGCAGGTGCTCAAAAACGGCTGTGGAATGAAAAAATAAGGAGGGGGGCTGAACAACAAGTGGGAATAGGAGACTGTCGGGGCTGAAAACTAAAGAGGAGATCTGTGTGTTTCAGTCAAATAGGGCCTCTTGATTATTTCAGATACTGGGAACTTCTTGTTCTCAAGTGTCCTTTTCTTATAACCATGTGATTTCGAGTGACGTGATCTCTTTGGGATTGAGTAAAGGAGTACAACCCTATCCTCAAACTACTACCTTTGATATGCTTTGTGAATTGGGCTTATCCTCAAGTTTGTTCAAGAAAGTAGCTGAAGTTAAAATAATACATTGTAAATTCCTTCAAATCCCATGAAAGAAAACAGATAAAACTGTTGAACAAACATTTCCTTTTCTGTGTAAGAATGCAGTCATCTCAAATGGGAACCACTGGTTAAATTATAACCTTACGCGGGTGCTTACGTTAGTTCTGTCTTTCCTGGTTGACCTTCAGGAAGCTGCAGCGAGGATTTAGTATCTAATTTGGGAATCAATTAGTTTGTCAGGTTTTGTAACTTGCTAGTTTCAAGAGATTTACAATAATTGCCCCAAATTAAGTCCCTCAATTTTTTTACATATCATAAAGTGACCATTAGTAGATATAAATGCAATAAATAGAAAGTTTTCAAAGGCTATTTGACCATCAAAGCTCATATGCCTCTTAATTTGTGCCAGGTCAGGGAAAAAAAAATCCCAGAGTGAAATGTGGCCAGAAACCACAGTACAGAGAAGTTTAACAATTCCCCAAGTTCCAGATTGAGCTGGAGAGAAGTCAAAACTTAATCTTACAATCTCATAAATGCTTTGTGACTGTAATTATTACTCAAAGCTATCAAATTGTACAGACATGTACTACCACTGTGAACACCAAATAATATACCTCCAAGTTTTCCAACAGAAAAATTACATTGAAGGTCAATGTATCACAAGTGGCCAGGATCTATTTATTTTGCATCAAAACAGTTTGACATATTTCCTTATATGATAAATAAATGCTTATTATTGAAAATTTAGAAAATGTAGATACTCGAAAAAGAGAAAAAACACAAAATCCCATCTTATGAGGGAAAATCACACATATACTTTTAAAATTAAAAGTAAGATTATACTATTTATAACAGAAAACATACTCAGAACCTAAGATAAAAATTTCTACTTTTATATTGCTTTACTAGAAAAAGCAGCAGCTGGAAAGGCAGAGGGGTAGAGGCTGACACTTCTTTTAGAAATTATAAATACAAAGGAAAATGAAAACTCAAAAAAAAAAGCAACCTGATCTTAAGGCATGTTCATATGTATTATATTTATATGGTATTACTTCAGGTCAGAGCACTTGAGTTCTTATTTCCTGTGTTTAGTTCTCACAGACATTATTGAATGGTTTGCTGACTGGTAATGTTCAAGTGTTCCACTTAATCTATTAGGTAGAATAGTCTTTATTATACTCAAGAACTGAGTTGGCTAGGAATCAGCCTAGTACAGTGCTTTACACCTGGTAGGTTCTCCATGAATGTTCGTTGAATAAATGAATATATGTATTTAGGTCATAGTTTTAGATATTATATGAGAGCACAAGCCCAGGATGTTGTATTCGCATGAGTTCAGAGGTCTTATCTTAACAAACTTCAGAACATTGTTTTCTTAAGAGACTCGACTGACATGCACAAGGTGTAGACTGATACTATCACAAAGACTAGGTGACATGACATGCTTCGCAAAGTGCCCCAGAGTTAGTCTGGAAACCTTACCACTCGGCTACTAAGAGAAAGGTTTGCTTCCTAGCAACAGTGAATGAACTATTAACTTTTAGGGAAGATGTATGCCCTTTATCACAAGGAAGAAAGAATGGGCCAAGGACATTGGTTCAGCAATTTCCCACTGGAGAATGATAGAGTTTATTTCATAGACAAGGAGAATTCCAGAGACGAGGTAGTGACTTGTTCAAGGTCATACAACTAAGCTAATGGCAGTGATAGAACTAGGACCCCGTCTTCTGGAATCCTAATTATTGCTTTTTCTACCACCAGGCTCCCTAATAATAACATGCCCTAAAAATGCCGGATCAGGGGTCTCAGTTTCAGAAGCTCACATGACGTTTCTAACTGTGAAAACCAGATGCTTACCATCCTTATGGTAGACAATGGATTCCCAGAGAAGTCCTCATGAATACGTTATCATAAATAGTACAACGGACTTTGAAAATGTGAGATTATCCTGGGTTACCTGAATGGGCCCAAAATAATCACAAGGGTCCTTATGAGAGGAATCTGTAATGTTTTGTATTTCTCCAGAAAAGGAGAGATGATTATACAAGCCAAAAATTGAAGTGATGAAGTGATGAAGTGTTCGAACACGAACACGACTGAGCAATTTCCCTTTCCCTTTTCACTTTCATGCATTGGAGAAGGCCATGGCAACCCATTCCAGTGATCTTGCCTGGAGAATCCCAGGGATGGGGGAGCCTGGTGGGCTGCCGTCTATGGGGTCACACAGAGTCGGCACGACTGAAGCAACTTAGCAGTAGTAGCTGTGACCCAAGGAATGCCAGCAGTTTCTAGAAGCTGAAAGAGACAGAGAACGCATTTTCCCTTGGAGCCTCCAGAAGGAATCAGTTCTGACATCATCTTGCTTTTAGCCCAGAAGACTCCTTTCAGACCTTCAACCTCCAAAATTGTATGAGAACTACTGTGTTGTTTTAGATCAGTAAATTTGTGGTAACTTGTTAAAGCAGCTAAGAGGAGAATAATACAATCTTTATTTCAAAATAGTTCTGTTATTTTTGTTAGACTATTGAAGGGTGGAGGTTGAATAGGTGATAGAAGAAGAAACACTTTTTGCTCTGTGGGTGGTCAAATAGTTCCTGCTTTGCTCTTTCAAAAGTTTTGTAATAAAGGATGGAAGGGATGGGGAGGAAGGTTCAAAAGGGAGGGGATATATGTATACCTATGGCTGATTCATGTTGAGGTTTGACAGAAAACAAAATTCTGTAAAGCAATTATCCTTCAATTAAAAAATAAATTAATTTAAAAAACTTTGTAATGTTTTGTATTCATCACATTCATCTGTTTTTGTCTCTCCTTTTATCAAGCTCCTAGTTACATACCCAATTTCCATTTTTCTACTCCTATTTAAGCAGACTTGTCTTAAAAAGTGCTTATTAGGTCATTCGTTGAGTTAGGGAGAATAAAAATTGAGGCTTCTATTTGTACCTTTTATCACAAAGCTCCCATGTATATATCATTTTTTCTCCCCAAACCAATTCTTTCTTCTCTTTGACTTTCTTTTTCTTAAGATTCCCCTTTCCTCCTGCACCTTTTTCCCCTGTGCCTCTGCTCCATTAAATTCCAGTTAAATTGCTTAATCATCCACTTGCTTCCTCATTTTTTCCCTGGAGCAGTCTCTCACCATGTCACTTCATGAGTTCCCACCTGATCTTGCTCAAAATAGTACACTTTCCCTATTCCCCATACTCTTCTGAATTTCTCACCCAGTGGCTGAAAACCAATCCGAGGAGTTAGAGATTCTTCAAATTTCAAGGGGTTTCAAAGATCATCATGTCTAACAGCTCATTCATATTTGAATTCATACCTCCTTCCTGATATATTTGACAAATAACCTCCTTTCTTTCACAATAAGAATCCTCCTTTCTTCCTCTTTCTTTTGCTTTTTAATGTCTGTGTTTAAGGCATGTGCTCAGCCTTTGTTTGAACACCCACCAGATGGACAGCTCATTCTTTAATGAGTCAGTCCATTCCGCCTCTGGATAGCTCTGAGGGAGAAGTTTTTCCTTCTCTTGAGCTAGAATCTTTTCTAACTCATGGGCTTAATTCTATCCCTTAAGTCACATGGTACAATATGACAGTTCTTCAATATTTGAAGATAATTTTCTTATTTACTCTGGGTTTTCCTCTTCTCTGTAGTCAATATCTCTAGTTCTTTGAACTATTCCCCAGCTTAGGCTGAGCCAATCCATTGTCATTGGTCAAATAAGTACACTTGCCATATAATGGGAGAAATTCATTTTATGTTAACAGGGAAGCCTGCTCTTTGCCATTCTTGATTCTGACTCGTGACTATAAATTTCGAGTCTAGCTCAGTCTTCTCTGCTGATTGTACTTCCTGGTCTCCTGACTGCATTCCTGGAGTCTGGAATCCAGTTTCCGAGCTGATCTTCCTTAGACCTTCTGCTTGTTCTCATACAGTTCAGTTCAGTCGAGTGGCTCAGTCGTGTCCAACTCTTTGCGACCCCATGAATCGCAGCACGCCAGGCCTCCCTGTCCATCACCAGCCCCCGGAGTTCACTCAGACTCACGTCCATCAAGTCAGTGATGCCATCCAGCCATCTCATCCTCTGTCGTCCCCTTCTCCTCCTGCCCCCAATCCCTCCCAGCATCAGAGTCTTTTCTACTGAGTCAACTCTTCGCATGAGGTGACGAAAGTACTGGAGTTTCAGCTTTGGCATCACTCCTTCCAAAGAAATCCCAGGACTGATCTCCTTCAGAATGGACTGGTTGGATCTCCTTGCAGTCCAGGGGCTCTCAAGAGTCTTCTCCAACACCACAGTTCAAAAGCATCAATCCTTCGGCGCTCAGCCTTCTTCACAGTCCAAGTCTCACATCCATACATGACCACAGGAAAAACCATAGCCTTGACTAGACGAACCTTTGTTGGCAAAGTAATGTCTCTGCTTTTCAATATGCTATCAAGGTTGGTCATAACTTTCCTTCCAAGGAGTAAACATCTTTTAATTTCATGGCTGCAGTCACCATCTGCAGTGATTTTAGAACCCCCCAAAATAAAGTCTGACACTGTTTCCACTGTTTCCCCATCTATTTCCCAAGAAGTGATGGGACCGGATGCCATGATCTTCGTTTTCTGAATGTTGAGCTTTAAGCCAACTTTTTCACTCTCCACTTTCACTTTCATCAAGAGGCTTTTGAGTTCCTCTTCACTTTCTGCCATAAGGGTGGTGTCATCTGCATATCTGAGATTATTGATATTTCTCCCACCAATCTTGATTCCAGCTTGTGCTTCTTCCAGTACAGCGTTTCTCATGATGTACTCTGCATAGAAGTTAAATAAGCAGGGTGACAATATACAGCCTTGACGTATTCCTTTTCCTATCTGGAACCAATCTGTTGTTCCATGTCCAGTTCTAACTGTTGCTTCCTGACCTGCATACAGATTTCTCAAGAGGCAGGTCAGGTGGTCTGGTATTCCCATCTCTTTCAGAATTTTCCACAGTTTATTGTGATCCACACAGTCAAAGGCTTTGGTATAGTCTATAAAGCAGAAATAGATGTTTTTCTCATACAGTATGTGTTAATTAGTTGTTCTATCAGCATGTACGAAACACCTACGGAGAGCCAGGCAGGAGCTGCATTGGTTCTGTGCAGCAAGAGACAGTACTTTCTACAGCATTAACTGGTCTCCAGCTCTGATCTGCCAAGTCTGCAGTTTGCTTTCTGTCGCTGACTTCTTATCTCAAACTGTATCTTGTTATTATTGTTTGAAAGTGGGATGGAGATGGGCTGGGATGATGGTTGGGGAGAAGAAAGAACTAAGAGAAGTGTTTTGAAACTCTAGGGGGGAAAAAAAACAAACACAAAACCACATCAAAAAGAGTTTGCACAATCTTTTGCTAGGAAAAGATAAGTAAAAACCTCCCAATCATAAACTTTTCATGGACTTCCCTGGTGGTCCAGTGGTTAAGACTTTACCCTTCCACTACAGGGGTTTGATCCCTGCTTGGGGAAGATTCCACATGCCATGGGGCTTGGCCAAAAAAAAGCTTTTCATGACCAGTAGTCAATTTGTCTGTCTTTAACCATCTCCTCCCTCTTTATATCTCCACAGTCTTCTTCCTCATGTTCAAAAGTATTGCCTATGGAAAATCCAATATAACAGAAAGAGGCTCTGGATTTTGTTTCTGTTTTCTTGATTCCTTTAAATAGTCATATTTAAGATAGTGTTCAGGCTTCCCTGGTGGCTCACATGGTAAAGAATCTGCCTGCAATGTGGGAGACCTGGGTTTGATCCCTGGGTCGGGGAGATTTCCCCCTGGAGAAGGAAATGGCAACCCACTCCAGTATTCTTGCCTGGGAAATCCCATGGACAGAGGAGCCTGGTGGTCTATAGTCCATGGGGTTGCAAAGAGTCGGACACGACTGAGCAACTAACACACACAGGGACAAGATAGTGTGCATCTTATCAGGAATTACTGGTTGAAAAATATATCCCCTTTAAAGGCGGCTCTGGCAGGTTAGGCAAAGGGGAGTAGAGAAGAAGACAGAATGGCTTTAAGGCAAGAGGGCAGAGGAAGCTATTGCTCAAGGGCAAATCAGTGCAGTCTTTCTTCTCGAAGTGCTTTGGGGTATGGATTCTCCATAAACAGTGCCAAATTGCCCCAAACAACTTTTGATCAATCAGAGTTAGTTACGGACCGGTTCTCTGAAGGATTCTCCCCACATTCCATCTTTTCCCAAGGAAAGGAACTATCCTTTATTTTAACTTTCTAAGGACAGGCTCTCAGATGACTCTTTCCAGGTGTTAGCTAACTAATTCAAAGAAAAAGTCCCCACAAGCATAAGACTAGAGGGACACAGAGACCTTGGAAGGATCTCTCTTCTGGGCCACTGGTGTGTTAGGTCTTTGGGAAAAGAGCTTGCAGGGGCCCCTGCTGCAGCCAAAACACTGGGGGACATCCAGGGCAGATGGGAGGGAAAGGAGGACCCTTCATCCCTTGTCTGATAGAGGACTATTTTCTTGTTTCTAAAATAGAGTTAGGTGACATTATATCTCTATCCATGAAGCCAGGAGCAGTAATAGGAGGTTCTGAGGGAAGACCACGATCAGGAGACCTGGTGCCTTGTCACTGTCATGTTGGAAACGTATGTCTTTCTGGAATAGTCAGTCATTTCCTTTTTCTGAGACTCAGATTTCTTCATTTGTAAGATGGGAGCATTGGACAGGATCAGTGTTTTTCAAACCTCAAATCAAAAGTCATTAGTGGGTTGTAAAATCAGTTTAGAGTTTTTGTCAGTAGATTGTCAGTAGATTATTTCAATGAAACAAAATAGATCAGAATGAAGGGCTGTACTTACTATTGTAAGAAACTGCTTTGTTAAATTTTTGTTCCAATGTGTGTGTGTGTGTGTCTGTGAGTGTATGTATTGGGTTATGACATCGAATGTGTTTCTAACTATGGATTACGGTTAGAAAATATCATGATTCCTGCGGTTCCTTCTGCCTGGTGTTTTAGGTTTCCCTGTGTCTGCAGAAGGCACTCCATAGGGATTTACCTCCATGGTGATTTCGGAGGACCAGTTTCCATGACACCATCCTACACCCTCAACCCAAGCAGCCAGTCTTTGTACTGAGCCCATGCTGAGCACAGCCACTGAGAGTGAGAGGAGGGGCTGAGGTGTGACCGTGAGCCCCGTTGTTACACAGCGGACTCCATGACATCATGTGGGCTTTTCTATATGTGGACACAGTGTCTCACAGGCCGTATACTCTTTGTTCCTGCTATGATGCTTCAGAAGAGAGTCTTGCTTTAAGCAGACAGTTAAACAAAAGAATAAGATCCCTTCTCTAGAAGAAATATCGTATAATTCCAAGAATACAAAATTTCAAGAAACATTTACAACTAAGGACATTCTTTCAGCAACAAGAATGCCACAGCCCCTTCACAGGGAGGCACAGGTCACAGACAGCTCCTGGTCATTTTCCCACTTCATCTCAACAGTCTTGGGACCATGGGTTGGCAGTTTGTGAAGGGTGGAGTCAGGGCTGGATTTCAAATCTCCTTCCTCAGAAACCTTCTTAAATTCCATTGTACCACAGGGAGAAGAACTACCGTTACCAAATTTAAATTATCAATATGTTTTTCCTTCTCATGACAGTAAATTTCATTTTTAGTATGCTTCAACATCAGCAGGGTGTGAATGGCGGGATGCTGAAGTCAACAGATCTGTGTTGGGCAGTCATGCTTTGGGGACACTTGGTGTAGATGGACAAAGCATGCAGAACCAGAGGCCACCAAGAGGACACACTCCTACAATTTGGGGTAGAGTTGGACAATGTTATCCTCTGCGAAAGAAGCTGATTAAGTATCAAATCCACAATTCTCATTCCAAAATATTTGCAAAGACATTGCTGCTAAAGAATGGGTTTCCCCAAACCTCTTTAGTGATACTAAAACATATTTGAGATGAACTGCGGTATGACTAAGGTAGTGCTGTCATGATGGAAAAATGGAGTGTGGGGTGGGTGGATTGGGTTAGACCCTGAGGAATTGTGTTTAAGTCTCAAACATTGACCTGCAGATAGGCAAGTGACTGGGCCAAGGTCACACTGATGGTGAAGTGACAGAAATTCATCTTCTGATTCCAAGATATTCCAAGATAGCCTGTGTCTTCTGTTGGAGGAGATCAGCATAGAGTAGTTTAGAGACATCTTCTCTGAAGATTATTCAGCCTTCTTAACCTGGTTTTGGATTCCCTAATAGGGGCTTGAGAAGGCTTATGGAACAATCAACAGCATAAACACTGATGCACAGTGTTTTGTTTTTAAAGACATTTTATATAAAAATAAAATACTTGAAGAAAGAAGTCATTGCATTAGAAAAAAGGAAATGAAGTTACTTTCAATTAGGAATCTAAAGTGGGTAAATGTGTACACACAATTAAAGTGTGTCCATTTAAGATGTAGGACTGCATCTACATTAGCTATAAAATGATAAGGATGTTTTTTAATTAGGCTGGTATGCATTATCTTAATCCAGTAGATAATGCTTTGTTGTCAAATTTAGATCAGAGTGAAAATAAAAACTTAATCGCTTTTTACTGTATTAGCAATTGGTGATGGACAGGGAACCTAGTGTGCTGCAGTCCATGGGGTCACAAAGAGTCAGACACAACTGAGTGACTGAACTGAACTGAAGTGAACTGTATTAGCAACAACCAGTTAGAAGTTCTCATGAAAAAAGTCCATTCACAAAATCAGTGACAACAACATCACCAGCAACAAAAACATGAACGTGAAATGCCCGAAAATAATCCTAATGAGACAGGCATGGGACCTATATAAGAAACATTAGTAAACATGAATAAGGAAAAACATCAATCTTCCTGTTGGAAAATGTGGAGATTGACTATCAAGACAGTATTTATAAAAAAGGATATACAGATGATTAGTAAATATGATATTTGTCACTTATAACCAAAGATTTGAAAAATAAACTAATAAAGAGATTTCATTTTAATTTTAAATGGGCAGGTTTTAAAAATAATTATAAAAAGCTAAAAAAATGGAAATAATCCTATTATTCCCCGTTTCCTGAGGGGCACTAATATGGCATTCTTATACAGTGCTCATGAGAGTATAAATTGACAACGTTGCTTTCAAATTTATCAACATGTTTAGTGTCTTAAAATATTCATATGCTTCTTACATCTAGAAATGTATTCTAAAAAATGATCACAGATGCTGGTAAAGATTTGTGTGTAAGGATGTTTATTGCAGTGCTATTTTTAATGATGAAAAACCTGAAATACATTGTATATGTATAGGTATGATAGGAAATGATTAAATAAATTATGGTCCATTTCTATAGTTGAATCCTATTTAGCCACTAAATATATTTTTGAAGAATATGTAATGACACAGGGAGTTATTTATGATATGATGGTTTAAGTAAAAAATTGCAGGTTACAAAATTGTTCTTAGTTATGTCTCTTAGTTGGGGCTTCCCTGGGGTCCCAGGTAAAGAATCTGCCTGCCAAAGCAGAACACATGGGTTCCATCCCTTGTGTTGCTCCCCTGAACAAGGAAATGACAACCTACTTCAGTGTTCTTGCCTGGGAAATCCTGGGGACATAAGGGCCTGGAAGGCTGTAGTCCATGGGGTTGCAAAGAGCTAGGCATGCCTTAGTAACTAGATCAGCAAAAACAATGTATGTTAGTTTACTGGGGCTGCCATAACAAAATATTTCAGACTGGGTGGCTCAAATAATAGAAATTTATCTCTCACGGTTCTGGAGGCTAGAAGTCTAAGGTCACGGTGTCAGCAGCGCTTTTTTATGTGTTTGTTTCTTCTGAGGCCTCTCTCCTTGACTTGCAGATGGCTGTCTTCCTCCTGTGACCTCACATGGCCGTTCACTGGTGTCTTTCTGTGTCCTAATCTCTTCTTCTTATAAGGACATCAGTCAGATTGGTTTAGGGTCCACTCAAATGGCCTCATTCTAACTTAATTACCTTTATTATAGGCCACATCTCCAAATATAGTCATGTTCCCAGGTACTGGGGATTAGGGCTTCAATATGATTTTTTTTGGCAGGGAGGTAAAGAGTCAGTCCACAACATTGTAATTCTGATTTTATTTAAAAGTACAGGACACTTCCCTGGTGGTAAAGTTGGATAAGAACCCGTTGGACATGGGTTCCATTCCTGTCCTGGAAGATCCCATATGACTCGGAGCAACTAAGCCTGTGAACCACAACTACTGAGCCTGCGCTATAGAGCTCTTGAGCCAAAACTACTGAAGCCCAAGTGCTCTGGGGCCTGGGAGCCATAACTCGAGTCTGTGCTCTGCAATAAGGGAAGCCACTACAATGAGAAGCCTATGCACCTCTATGAAGAGTAGCCCCTGCTTGCTGAGACTAGAGAAAGCCCCCGTGCAGCAACCAAGACCTATGCATCCAAAAAGAAAGTAAAAAAATAATTTGTAAAAATGAAAACAACAACAAAAAGACTATAAGGAAACAGTAGATTCGTGGCTTTGTGAGAAAATCCTGAAGATTCATAATATGTAGTAACTGGTAAATTACTTTGCAGATGTACAAATCTAAGTCGAATGGACCTTGGAAGATGGCCTATGGCAAAGTCTCATCTCGTTGGGCTTCTTTATGTTTTGTTCATTATCTTGGATGAAGCAATTTTCATTAAGGGCAAAAAGACTCATAATTTTTTGGATGAGCTATACCATATTTTATAGGGGAAATATGTGATAATGGTAGTTATAAAATGGATGCTCTATCTTCCATAAATATGTAAAGAATTAAAAACTATTAAATGTTAAAGAGGTTATTTGAGTGATACAATAATACATTTTAAAAATTTTATTATTTTTTATGGTAACTGCTAAAGCCAGCATGTTTACTTTTACAACTGGAAAACAAATTCATATTGTTTAAAAAATATTGAAAATATTCCACCTGAAAATATGGGACCAAGTTGGTGTGCTCAACTGAATGCTTTGTGATTCTTTAATTTTTTAAAAAAATTCAATTCAATTTGGTTCAACAATTATTTGTTGTGCCCCAACACTGTGCGTTGTGCTCTGGTCAAAGCTCCATGCGACATCATCTGACCTGTCTGAAAATTCTTACTCTAGTTAAGGAGACTGAAAACCACTCTGCAGCTGATTGCAAAAACTGTTTAAATAAAATATGGAAGTCTGGAGGAAGAACTGATAAAGGTAACTTCATTTTAGAGTTAAGCCTTGAAGATAGAGTGAGAATTCATCATTCCAAAAAGGTGAAAGACAATCAGGCATGGAGGTATTTATTCCCCCTTTTACTTATGTACTTAATCATTCACTTGTATCAATATAGATCATGGATATTTATATTTTGTGCTATAACCCATACCTTTGTGTGTGTGTGTGTGTGTGTGTGGATGTGCTTTCTTTGCTCAATAAAATGTTATAACTTTCAAAGTCAACAGAGGTGAATTTTAAAAACTTTTAGTAGTTATGTAGTACAGATGCATGTTTTTGCTTCCACTTTTTATTTCCAATAGTGTGGAATAACATCCTTGTACATTCATTTTTGTGCACTTGTGTGACTATTCTTTCGTTTACCATTCTAATCCCATCCTTAAGACATATTATGCTTGATTTTTGTTCCCTGCTCCTCAAGCATACCCTGCTTCCCCTTAGCTTCTGCTATCTTCTCTACCTAGAACACTCTTCCTCTATCTTTGCCCAGGAAAGCTCCTAGTATGATTCAGGGCTCAGCTCAAAGGCTGTATGCTGTAGAAGCTTTTCTCTAATGTTTTGAAGATAATTTAATGGCTCCATTCCACTTCTCTTTGTTGTATATGTATTGTAACACTTATTATGTGACACTCCTGTTCTATCCTAGGACTTCTTCCTACTAGTTTTTGAACCCGTAGGGGCAGAAATGTGATCAATCACACTCATTTAGGGACTCCATCATCAAGTAATTAGCATATTTTGACTTTGAAGTTAAGAATTTGAGTGACTGAGAAATTAAGAATTGTGCCCAATATTATACAACTAGTTAATCTTCATTTCTTTTACATACATGGTTGTTCCTTGCTTTAAGGAGACAAGAGAAGTTGAATATAGGTACTAGTTTTTGTCTGAAGTGCAAACAACTGTGCTGTAGTTTAAAAGTAATGTTTTCTAGATGTCTGTCAAAAACGTTTGTTTCTTGAAGACTTTGATATGAGTCTGTGTCTTCCAAAATGAGCCTGTTCAATATGCAAAGTATTCATAGGAAATCACATGTGAATGTAGGAGAAATTAAATAGGGCCTCTGATCTTCCTGACTCCCTTTTTAAGTCCGCAGTTGGCATAACATATCTTATGTATTATAATTAGTAATTAGAGGTGAACGCCAGAAAACAACAACAAAAAGAAAACAAAGGGACAATGTTTGCTGGTCAGGCTGTCAGCGGACTGAGACTAAAGAAGGTCCCATTCTGTGGTCCCGATGACCCAATGCAGCCTGCACCTAGGAGGAGACGTGCCCCTTCCGTTAACACTTTCTGGCGGGGTGACCTACACATCTGTGACCCCCGCTGGAGAGGAGGAGGCCCGGCGGCAGGCGCGCGCGCAGATATAGCCACCCGCAGGCACCTGGGTCGCGCGCCGCGGGAGGGGGTGGGCCCCCCGCGTTCTCCCGAAGCCCAATCATCAGGAGATTCCGGGGCAGGTCCCGCCGTCGACCACGCCCCCAGGGGGGTGGGGCGGGGGGGCGTCTTTAAGAGCTGGCGGTCCGGCCTCCTGCTGAGTCCGGGCGTGGGGCTGTGGACCCGGAGGTTCCAGTGTAAGCCCGCCGCCGCCCGCCCACGGTGGGCTCCACCGCCTTCGCCTCGGCCTCGCTAGCCCGCCAGCCCAACTCGGCGGCTCCTCCGCGAGCCCGCCGGGAACTCGCGCCCCTCGCGCTCCCCGGCGCCCGAGGGGGCCGCCCCCGGCCATGGTGCCCTCCCAGGAGGAGCCCGCCGCCGCGCGGGGGACAAGCGAGGCGCAGCCGCCCGGCTCCGCGCCTCCGGGGGCCGCTCCGCTGCCCGGCGCGGGACCCTTAGACGGCCCGGAGGCGGCGGCGGCCGAGAAGGTGGAAGTAGAGCTGGGTGGGTCGGTGGGCGCCGAGCCCCTTGAGCCCCCTGAGGGCGGCTGGGGTTGGCTGGTGATGCTAGCAGCCATGTGGTGCAACGGGTCGGTGTTCGGCATCCAGAACGCCTGCGGGGTGCTCTTCGTGTCCATGCTGAAGACCTTCGGGTCCAAGGACGATGACAAGATGGTCTTCAAGACAGGTGAGGCACAGCGCCCGCCGCGGCCAGCCCCGGGGGATGGGCGCGGGATGCATCCCGCATGTGGAGCGAGCTTCTGCGCCTCCTGGTGCGCCCCTGCGGGTCCGTGTGTGTAAAGGGTGTGAGGGGTGGGTCTGTCCAATTGCAAAAGCAGCCCTGCCGCTCCCGGGGCCTCCGTGCGCCTCTCTTTGTGTTGAATCCAGATGTAGAGACTTCATTTGGATACAAGTCACAAAACTTATTTGCTTAGATCTTCCTGCTTCCCCTTTCTGCAGGATAGAGGCTGAGTCTCTGGTAGACTTTCTCTTAATTTTTGAAAACAAACAGACCCTTCCAAAGCCAGTTAGTTACACCGCTCCGTTATTTTTACAATCTCTTTCGTGACCGTGACGGTTGGGTTTTTGTTCTGCTGCCCCCGGCGCTGCAGAGGACTGTGTGTGGTGGGGGGAGGCGGAGTTGGCGAGATGAAAGATCTGTATTGCAAGGACTCGGGAGTTCTGAAGGAAACACGGTTTCGTGCTGGGTTTTTTTTTGGGGGGGGTGGGGGAAGGGGGGTGTCACTCTGCTAAATATAGAAAGCATAGGAGGCAGCCAGATCAGGGACTGGGAAGAGGAAGGTGAAGGGTTGCCCTTTTCCTGTTGTGTTCTTTGTCATTTTTAATCATATACCAAATTAAATGAAAAAGGTGCAGACTCAACATTTTTTCCCTTTAAATGATTATTACCTGATCTACCAAGTCTTTTACATGCATTATTTCATGTCATCCTGCGAGGCAGGCGTTATCAACTCCTTTTAGGGGAGAAAAGTGAAGCTTGTTGAAATAAAGTGTTTTAATGAGTCCAGAATGGTGATGAAACATATCTTATTTAAAGGGCCAGGCGATTTTCATTACTAAAACATGCTCCCTCCTTGCCATTTGGGCAACTCTCTGTGGTTAATGAGGGCTTCCCAGGTGGCTTAGTGGTAAAGAACCCACATGCCAATGCAGGAGACCCACCCGGGTTCCATCCCTGGGTTGGGAAGATCCGCTGGAGAAGGAATCGCAACCCACTCCAGTATTCTTGCCTGGGAAATCCTGTGGGCAGAGAAGCCTGGTGGGCTACAGTCCACAGGAGTCAAACATGACTTAGTGACTAAACAACAGTGACATATGGTCCTTTTTTTTTTTAACTTTAATTTTCAATTATTTTTAGTGTGTTTTCCTTAGCTCTTTAGTGTGCATACAAAAAAATATGCTAGTCTGTTATAACAAATTCTAAAGGAGCGGTAATGTTGGGAGTTTTAAAGACTTGTATTAAAGAGTATTATACTGTGGTTCTGCATCTTTTCTTCTACTTTGCGTTGTGTTTGCAGTTTATCCCCATAACAGTATGAGCTGGTAGCTTAAATTCTTTACATTTTAATGCCTAGTTTTCCATTGTATGAATATATTATACTTTATATGCATTCTTTCTTTAATAAACATTTAGGTTACTTTCAAAATTACCATAGACAGTGCTGCCATGCATATTCTTGTACATTGTCTCCTTGCACATGTGAATCAGGTACCATATTTAACCTGGAATTTCTGTTCCTTAAATAGCTTTTAAAGCTGTTGTGTTCTTCAGGTCACAGAGCTAGGTACAAAAGTGTTCAAAATATAATATCATGTACTTGCTTGGCAGGATAGATATGCATATGCAGTAGTAAACAAAAATAACTTTGTGTATTTTCTCTCTGAGTAGCCAGCATCTGGGAGAGAAAAGGGCACTGAGGCAGAATTCAGAGTCCACATTTTAAGACTAGTTCTTTCAGCATTTAGTAAATTCTTGCCTGGGATTACACTTTTATTGCAGTCAGAACACCAAAACAAAATACTCATTTGTCTACCACAGGTTTTGCAAACTCAGGTGAGTAGATCCATTGTTGTTTGTGGAAAGTCTTATTTTTTTTCTCCTTCCTAACTCATTTTTTTGAGAGAGAGCGAGTGAGCAAGCAAGCAGTTGCTGGAGAGACCGTAGCTTCATCAGGAATCAAGAGTTTTGTGATGTCGAAGCCTCTCTCTCTTTGGTCCCAAAGATTCCCAGTGACAACGATAGCCCAATTCTGGGTAGCTGAAGGGTAGGGAGGCCACAGGGACCCATTCTCTTCAACTTTTTGAAACTCTGTATTTTCAGTTTTGATGAATATCTTCATTTACTCAGCCTTGATGGCTTTTCAGTCTTGTCTGTATGTGTGGGTGTGTACTACACAAACAGGTATGCAGGTGTGCACGTTAAATAGTGAAGACTTGGTCTTCCTGACTGCCGTAGGTGGTTGGTTGTGCCCTTGCACACAGGTGCGCGGCTCAGGGTCAGTGCTGACTGAGAACCAGCCTGTGCTCTGGGTGCTGTTGATCTAACTCCTGCAGAGGGGCCCGTGGCCTTGTAGTGGCCCTGTGTAACACCCCAGCCAGATGGCACAACAGCCTGTACTTGTACTTGGTTGATGCGTGAAACATGTACAGCAGATAAACTTTAAGGTCTGAGGTCACCTCATTGGTGAAAAAATGGAGACTGGATAGCCTTTACGCCAATTAATGTTTAAATTCCTGCCCCCCCACCTTTCTGTCTTTCCCTCCATTTTTCCCTCCCTTCTGCCAGCTCTCCCTCCTTTCTCTTTCTCTTTCTCCCCCCACTTTCTGCCTCGCCTTCCCTTCTTCCCTTTCTCTGTCTCGTCCCTCATTTAGTGTCTCTCTTGCTTCCCTCCTCCCTCCCTTCTTCCCCCGTCCATCTCCATCTCCCTCTGCTCATGCACTCTCTTGCAGACACATACGTACAGGTGTTGCATATAAAGTCTATCAACAACAGGTACTGAAGGGTTTGAGAATGCTTGCTTTGAAGTTTGACTCTTCAGGTTTTTTATTTTGATATTCTAATGCTGAATCATCTGTGATCAAATGTGTGCTAGCTTCAGGTACAACATAAAACAGATGTGGAATTATTTAAGACTTAATTTTTCAAAGTTTTGGTCCATTTTCTATTACCTTGTTCATGATTGATAATTCCAGCATTAGAGGTCAGTTTATTCTGTCTCCACGTGCTCATTAGCTTCTTCATAGTTAGAAGCTCAAGGCTACACAGGGAGGTGCACAGGGTGGTGGAATGGGAACCTAGGTTTCCAAACGATGGTTCGTAACCATCAACAATGCTTGAGAACCTCCCATGTGTCAGGCCCAGTGCTAAGCACGTTCCATGCTTTCCTATTTTAAACCTTAGTGTGACTGCATGAGATAGGCTCGATTTAATCTTTCTTTTCAGATGTGGAAACTTAGGCTTATGGAGATTAAGAAAGCAGTAGACACCAGGGTTCAACCTCAGGTTTATCTGACTCCAGAAGCTAGGTTTTTAACGACTGATCATATTACATGGGTTGGATAACATTCTGGTAATGCATCATTCTTTATGCTTGATTAATTCAAGCTTTAGAAATGGATAACTATATAGGAATTCTGGAGTTAGAAAAGAAGTGTGAAAGATCAGGATCTCTGTTTCTTGATCTCACTTGGCTGTCAGTAAGCAATTGCCAGTTGTTAATGTCTCATTGAAATAGATTTTTGGGAGTTCCCTGGTGATCTAGTGATTAGGATTCAGCACTTTCACTGTGGTGGCTCCAAGTTCAATCCCTGGTTGGGGAACTGAGATCCTGCAAGCCGAGTGGTGCAGCCAAAATTTAAAAAAAAAAGATTTTTGAAGTATAGGGAGATGTTCATTGGAAAGCAAGATAATTTCTTATGGCATTCAAGCCAGACTCTGGAGTTTGCTTTGAAGAACCAGACTCCTTTAGACTGATCCATAGCAGAACAGTATTTCCAGATGTTAAGTGAAGAAGAGACTTCCTCAGGCTTTACTTTTTCTCTTCAAGGCTCTCTTATCTCTTTCTGCGCCACTGATGATCCTCCCACAATTTCTCAGGAACAGGCATGGAGAAATTCATTCACACTAAGATATAAGTGAGTTTACACATCTTAATGTTACTTCTCATTCATACTACAAATGTTTACCCAGTATTTGACACCCTCTGTGCTGGGCATAGAAGGAGGTAATTGAGAGAGACAAGATCAGCTGTCCCCAAGGAGCTTTTGATCTGCTGTGGGATACAAAAGTAAATAGAATATTTCTCTTTGCAATATACCAGGACACAGGCTTGGGGAGATTAAGAGGCTGAAAGTCTAAGGAAATTCCCACGAATGGTGGAGGCTGGGAAAAACGTTTGATGGCCTCTTTCCCTGTGGCAGTAGATCTCATTTTGTGAAATTAAGACTTTGGAAAGGGGGAGAAAGCTGAACTCCGGTGGAGTGCATCACAGCCCCATCATGTTATCCTGGCTGCTGATGACATGGCATTCAGAGATATGCCTTGCACTTACTGCTGTGTTAGAAAGGTCCATCAGAGGGAGCAAGATGAGCTTGAGTTGTCTCTGTTCATCTAAGATTTATCTGTTCATATGTGCCTGCTTCTTGCCCAGGTGGGGGGAGATCAGACACTTTTGGGAAAACTAAAACAGGTAACTACAGTTAACTGGAATATTGTTTTCCCTTAGAAATTACAACTTACAATTATAATTTAGAAATTATAATTATTGGAAAACCTATTTTTAGTTTTTTCATGAAACTGAAAAAGATTCTAGGGTTCTTTTAGTGCTCTAAAAGAACACTCTCTGGGATCTTACTACGGTATTAGTCTAGTTTACTTATCTGCTTTCTTGGAAAAAGTAAAAATACTTTAGTGGTATGTTGATATTTAGAAACATCTATTTAAAACAAGTATGTTTTCAGAATCAGTATTTAAGGTCACTAATGATATTCTTTTGAAGAAATTATTCACTCTGGTACAGAGGCTGAGTCAAGAAGACCCCTACTATTTCCAGTAATTCCGAGAATGTGTTCTTTAATAGCCTTTCTTTAACATAGAGTCTTGTGGTTAAATAAGTTTGGGAAACAGTGCACATTATCATCTTCTTTTGGATATTCCAAGTACAAATCAAGGTATTAAAAATATTCAGTAGTTTTAAAGGAAAATGGGCTATCAAAAAGGTCTTTGGTTATCATCTTTAATACAACTCTACCTTTCCCATATGGAAGGAGATTGCTCTTTAGATAGTTATAATCACAAAGTAGGATTTTTAGTAGCATTGAGGGATGGATGCATCTTGCAGCACCTCTCAACATAGCCTTTTTTTTTGGTCTTTATTCATTTATTTGCTTTTGACTGCCCTGGGTCTCTGTTGCTTTGGTGCGGCTCTGGTGTAGGCTTTTTCTAGTTGCGGCAGGCGGGGGCTACTCTTTGTTGCGGTTCGAGGTCTTCTCATTGTGGTGGCTTCTTTTGCTACAGAGCACAGGCTCTAGGGCTCACGGGCTTCAAGAGTTGCAGCACACGGGCTCTTTACTTGTGGCTCTAGAGCGCGGGCTCAGTAGTTGTGGCGATTGGGCTTAGTTGTTCCGCAGCATGGGGAATCCTCCTGGACAAGGGATCACACCTGTGTGCCCTGCATTGGCAGGCAGATTTTAATCCACTGTGCCACCAGGGAAGTCCTCAACATACTCTTTCTGGCACCTCTGAAATTTTTAAGTCAGTCAGTTTTTCCTAAAGGTTTCTTTTTCTTTTTTTTTAAAGTTTTTGCATTTACATACTGATATTACGCTGATACTTAAATACATACTGCAGTTGTGTGCTACACCTGAACTTACAGGAGGTTTTGGCTATGGTTCAGAACTGAACTTCTATGTCTGGTTTTTACGCTAAAGGATTTTGTTTTTGGTGGAAAAACCAGTCTGCATAACTAACCATTTCTGTGTTACAGGAAAGTTTTTTAGTAGTGGTGCTTTGTTAAGATGGTTACAGTGAACAAATTGTCTGATTCGTGGTCCCATACTGTACACATTTTCCACTATAAGGAAAATGCCTGACTCTTATTTGCACTCAAAGAGAGGTTGAAAAGCCAAGAAAACTCTCTTATGGCAGATGTTATGAGGCTTTTATTTGCTTCATTCTTTTCCATCTTAAAACATTCAACTTTATATTCCGTGAATTAATCTAAACTGCCTGTTAAAATAAGTTGTTAGACCACAAAAATAGTTCAGAATTTTGGAAAGAAATGAGCATGGTATGAGCATTTCGTACTCCCATTTCCAGAATGTTTCTGAATTTAGAAACTTTCTTATAACACAGAAATGGTTAGTTATGCAAACAGGTTTTTCCACCAAAATAAAGCCCTTAGCATAAAAGTGTAAAACATGAAAAGTATAAAGAGTGTATAGTCAATTCTGCTTAAGTACAACAATATGAGTATTCCTGTGGTGTTTTATCATTGGATTTTTATCAGTAGAATTAACTGCCAAAAGAACCAACTCAACCAGAAATAGTGTAGGGATTATTTCGGGAGAGGTTTTGAGGTGTCTTTTATAAGGAATTGTATCCTGTACTCTTGATGTGGTTTGTTGTATCGGTTCTTATTGCATCCATGTGGCAGTTCCTTGAGACTTAGTCCCAGGCCATGTGCCTGCTTCACTCTTCCTGCCTCCCCTGGGTGTCTCGTATGACCTGTGGCTCAAACCACTATCTTGGGGTTGTTATTTCCAAATTTCTTTGTGTTCAGGACCCATGTTACCTATTTCTAGAAAATTCTATTTGGATGCACAGGTATATTGTTGTTTAGTTGCTAAGTTGTGACCAACTGTTTTGCAGCCCTGTGGACTGCAGCCTTCCAGGCTCTCTGTCCATGGGATTTCCCAGGCAAGAATACAGGAGTGAGTTGCCATTTCCTTCTCCAGGGGATCTTCCTGACCCAGGAATTGAATCTGAGTGTCCCCTGTTGGCAGGCAGATTCCTTACCACTGAACCACCTGAGAAGCCCACTCTCATATTACTACAGCCCTGTATAACCATATACAAATATACTCACAGTCTTTAATCATAAGTTCCCCAAGTCTCTTGCCTTGGCAGGTGGATTCTTTACCACTGAGCCACCAGGAAGCCCCAAGTGTATCATACTCAACTAAAATGAACTCATTTTTTAGCCACCCCACATAGTGTTTTCACGTACCATCAAAAACCTCAGGTCACCTGTGGGTAGATGTAGCCTTCCTTCTGAATTCTCTTAGTGTATAACACCTCTGGTTGCTCATGTCAAAAACATGGACTCCATCCTAATTTCTTATTTCTTCTCTTTCCTATTTTGTTAAATCAGACAAGGTCCTTTTGTGTTTACCTCCTTAATGCCTCATAAGTCAATCCCCATCTTATCCTTTAGTGCCGTGCATTAATTTGTGCCTTTATTACTTTTGGCCTCAATTACTGTCAAAACCCATTAACGGGTCTGCTGGTCCTCAGTTTAGACACATGAGTGATTTTTCTAGAACATTAGACCATATCATTTTTCTGTTTAAAAGCCATCAGTGATACCCATTAATTCTGGGAAAACCAGAGTCGTTTGAGCACTGGCCCTTGCCTGACCCTGTAACCTTGCTCACCGCTCTCCCTTCTTGCACAGCATGTGGCATCTTAGTTCCCTGACTAGGGATCGATCCCAGACCCCCTGCAATGGGAGCACTGAGTCCTAACCACTGGACCACCAGTGGAAGGAAGGAAGACACTCCCCGTTCTTGGACTTCACACTCCAGCGTAGGCGGAGGAGGTTTTGCACTTTACCGAATCTGCCTTGCTTCTTTGCCTCTGTGTGTGCCACTTCCTCTCTCTAGTGTGGTTGTTGGTCCTTATAAGATTCTGGTGAAATGGCCTGGCTGTTTTATTTTTTTGATCACCGCTGTGGGATAAAAAATGCTTTTTTACAACTGTTGTTATGTTTTTGATGCACATAGGATGTTTTGGGGGTAGCATGAATTCAAATGAATTATGAATTCAGCTCAGAGTGGAAGACAGAGAACCTAATTCCAACCCATCCTGATCTAGCATTCTGTTTAAGATAACCCATATTTGTTCAAGTGATAATTTGTGTAGACCATAAAGGAAGGGTTTTCATATACATTACTTGATTTTATTTTTTAGAGTAGCCTTGTAGTGTGTCGTTACCTCATTTATAGATAATAAAGTCGCAACTTGCACAGTTTAAGGTTGGGCCACGTGATATCAGTATTTACATTCATTAATTTGAATGTTGGACAGAAATCTGTCCTTCTGTTAAAGTTGTCTCTAGATGTGGAGTCCTGGCCTTTTATCCCCTTGAAACTATTTTCTGTGTGTTTACCTAAATGTTCTCTAGAACCTATGTAGTTTTTCCTACCCAGGCTACCAGAAATCCTGTGAAGTCGTCCAATCCATCCCATTTAGAGTTATCATAACCCAGCTAGAGATCTGGTCTCATTTTGAAGTGAAATAAATAAACCTTAACAAAAACAAGCTGAACCCCAGACCTTGCTCCTACAATTGGCTCAGCCCACCTCTGAGCACCCACCTAGCCTGTTGGCACCCAGGCAGGAACTGTGGGTGTTTTTATTGGCAGTGTTTTAGAAGGAGCAACTCCAAGCCTTCTGGGAACTGGGTAGCAGCACCACCCAGGACTGGGTTAATGGAGGAGAGCAGTGCTGTTAGTCATCTCTGTACCACCTGCGTATGAGCAAACCTTTTCAGCTAAGCCATCTTCATTAACAGCAAAATGCCTGGATCCCACCTTGCCTGTAGGCACTAGAACCAGGGAACTGAGGAGGTGGCTTGCCTTATTCCCAGCTGGAAGTCTTTTTTTTTCATTTCACTAATTAAAAATAAATGGAAGTATAGTTGATTTACAGTGTTGTTAATTGCTGCTGTATAACAAAGTGATTCCATTATATATTTATTCTTTTTCATTATGGTTTCTCATAGGATATTGAATGTAGTTTGCTGTGTTGCATAGGACTTTGTTGTTTATTCATTCTGTATATGAAAGCGTCCATCTGCTAACCTCAACCTTTCACTCCACTGCTCCTTCAGCCCCTTCCCCCTTGGCAACCAGCAGTCTGTTCTTTATGTCCCTGTGTCTGTTTCATGTTGTTTTCGTTCAGTCGCTCAGTCATGTCCGACTCTTTGCGACCCCATGGACTGCAGCACGCCAGACCTCCCTGTCCTTCACTGTCTGCTGGAGCCTGCTCAAACTCATGTCCGTTGAGTTGGTGATGCCATCAGCCGTCTCATCATCTATCGTCCCCTTCTCCTGCCTTCAACCTTTCCTAGCATCAGGGTCTTTTCTAATGAGTCAGACCTTCACATCAGGTGGCCAAAGTATTGGAGCTTCAGCATAGATAGGTTCATTTGTGTCATAGTTTAGATTCCACATATGAGTGATATCACATGGTATTTGTCTTTCTCATTCTGACTTATGTCTCTTGGTATGATAATCTCTAGTTGTGTCCATGTTGCTGCAAGTGGCATTATTTCATTCTTTTTAATGGTTGAGTTCAGTTTAGTCGCTCAGTTGTGTCTGACTCTTTGCAACCCCATGAATCGCAGCACACCAGGCCTCCCTGTTCATCACCAACTCCCCGAGTTCACTCAGACTCACGTCCATCAAGTCAGTGATGCCATCCAGCCATCTCATCTTCTGTCATCCCCTTCTCCTCCTGCCCCCAATCCCCCCAGCATCAGAGTCTTTTCTAATGAGTCAGCTCTTCCCATGAGGTGGCCAAAGTACTGGAGTTTCAGCTTCAGCATCATTCTGTAGTATTCCATTGTATATATGTACCACATCTCCTTTATGCATTTATCTGTCAATGGGTATTTATTGATAGATTGTTTCCATTTCTTGGCTATTGCATTTCACTAATTTTTAATTATGGGGAAACGCATGAAATAAATATTTGAAATTATGTGGACTAAAGCAGTGTTTCTAACCCTTTTGTTCCCAAACATAAAAGTCTTCTCATAGCCCTTGAAAATTCTGATACTCCCCTCCAAGGGTAATTTACCTTTTGAGATTCCCTAATACTCTGAAGGGAGAAGGCAATGGCAACCCACTCCAGTACTCTTGCCTGGAAAATCCCATGGTCGGAGGAGCCTGGTAGGCTGCAGCCCATGGGGTCGCTAAGAGTCGGGCACCACTGAGCGACTTCACTTTCACTTTTCACTTTCATGCATTGGAGAAGGAAATGGCAACCCACTCCAGTGTTCTTGCCTGGAGAATCCCAGGGACGGGGGAGCCTGGTGGCCTGCCGTCTATGGGGTCGCACAGATTCGGACACAACTGAAGCGACTTAGCAGCAATACCCAGAAGATAAAGCCATTCTCTGTGTTTTTCCACCAGCTAAGATTTTGTCACGTTACTTTTACTGGCATTATTATAATTAGGATTCTTTTTTTTTTTTTTTAGTTGCACCTCGAGGCATACAGGCTCTTAGTTCCTGGGCCAGCTCTGTGAAAGCTCCCAGTCCTAACCACTGGACTCCCAGGGAATTCCCTAGGACTCTTTTTTGTTTGTTTGTTTTTAAAGACAGTTATAATAGTGAATGTGCTTTCCAAAACTAAGTGTGCCTCTTAGATCTGCTCTTATTAGTAAGGGGGAACCAGCCTGCCTTCCTCCTACAGCCACCCAACTTGAGAATCGGTAACTGGAGTTTTGAATTGAGTTCAAGGCATGCTTTTCTATCATTAGTTAAATCCAAATGAAAGGTCAGCGGTTAAATTAGTGTATAAAACTCAGGGAAAGGTGCATTGATCTGTGGTTCAGCTGTTACCCATTTTTTTTGGCTGAGGAGTAAATTGCATCAACAGTGCTCTGCATGTGTTCAGAAAGTAAAAACTTTATTTAGTCTTGTGACCAACTTAGACGCGATCCAAAAACCAATTCTGAAATACGTTTCATGAGAGTAGAAAACCACTACTCATTAAACAGATGTATTTATTGACTTTTCTGGGTAGATAGGTATTAATGCCAGAATCAAGTGGGTTAGTCTGGTGACTGGTTTTAATAGTGAAAACCTTTTCATCTTGTTTAATTATCCTTTTTATTAGTTTTGAGTTTACGTTCCAATTTCAAATGGCAGCATGTCAGAGGATTCACATTTGTCAATGGTTGTTTAAACAAGGGCATTCCACAAAGTTAATTGATGTTTTAGTGCAGATAGGGGCAGAAAGTTGCCCTTGTTGTTGCATAGCACTGTAACACTTGAACTTGGCAACAATTCCTCAACTCCGAAGTTATCTCCCGCTGCCAGGCTTTTAGGTTTCTTTCTGTTTTATCTGTAGCTCTTAGTTTCGCTTTGTTGAACAGTGTTGCTTTTATAATAGTAAAAATATTAATATTAAAAATAACTATTAGCATTAGAATATTAACTTTAATGACTGTAATAGTAAACTTGCCCTAAGATTAAGTGGTTTTATAGGAATAAATGATAGATATATGGAGTTTTCATTGTAATTGTTAGGTTTTGTCTCTTTTTTCTCAAGATAAAAATGTTAATTATGAAATAGTCTAGAACTGATAAATGAAACTGATTTTATTTTTATAATGAAAATCTTTTGTTAATCATATATGAACAGATTAGGAAGAAAGGTGTTTTTTTTTTTTTTTTTGGCCACACCCTGCAGCCTGGGGTATCTCAGTTCCCTGACCAGGAATCAAACCCATGCCGCCTGCATTGGAAGCTCAGAGTCTTAACCACTGGACCACCAGATAAGTCCCAGAGAACTGATTTTAAATCACATCAAGGAAATGGCAATCCACTCCAGTTTTTCTTGCCTGGAAAATCCCATGGACAGAGGAGCCTGGCGGGCTACAGTCCATGGGGTTGCAAGGAGTCGGACACGACTGAGTGACTCAACAACAACAACAACATTATTTGACCACGTTTTGTTTTGGATCAAAATGGAGATATTTAATGTCAGATGGACAGTTGCTAAGACTAGTGCTAATCACACCTAAGCCCCACACAGATATGGCACATGGAATTCTTATTAATGTATGTCTTTTTGGGGGGGGGTGTGTGTAGAGGGACTTAAGGAGGGTCAGAAGAAATAATAGATGAATGTTTGTGTTTATATGCATAATTGTATCCAGAATATTATATAATTACTAATCTAAAATCATGACTGAAGTGACTTAGCAGCAGCAGCAGCAGCAAACGTGGTATTGGATTTTAGGGGAAGGCAAAATGGCTTCTGACTGAGATGATCAGGGAAGGCATTTGGGAGGTAGCTTTTGAGTTAAGAGTTCAAAAGATTGGTAATTTTCTTCAGCAGATTTAGCAGAATAGGCATCCCTGGGATGGGTACACACTAATAGTAAATGTCTTACTGTATGTTTTTTATTGCTTTATTGATCCTGTGGGATAATTGCTGTTATGAGCCTCATGTTTCAGATGGGCAACTGAGGGTGGATTTGAATTCAGTCTCTGGGGTCAGGATCCAGGTTCATTATACTCAGCAACACACTGGGCTCTTTAAATAAATGACAAAGAATTTGGTTTGGCTGGAGCCCAGGATTTGTAGAGGAAAGCCCCCAGAAGATCAGGCCTGGAAAGAATAGGGATGGGAAGATTTAACTGCCAAGTTAAGAAGTTTGGATGTGATTTAATAGGCAATGGGGAGATTCTAAGGATTTCTGAAAAGTATGCCTTGAGAATCATGACTGGGTTTCTGAGGGAAAGAAAGAGGAACATCAGTTTTAGAGCTCTTGGCTGAGAGCCAGCGCAGTGATGGAAGTGGGCAGGGAGGGGTGGATGCGAGACACTTGGAAAGACAGATCAAGTAGTCTGGCAAGTGATGGGTGTGGACAGCGTCATGGAAACTGGGATGATGCCTTCGCTTGGGGACTGTGTCTTAATTTTGAACTAGGAGCCCCATGTTTTTGTTTTGTACTTGGCCCTACAAATGCTGCAGACAGTGCTGGATGGTGCCACTGACAGGACCAGGAACGTGTGGAGGAGGAGTTGATAGGGAAAGGCTGACTCAAGCTGTTAGACATGATTGTGAAATACCAGAGGACATCAGGCGATGATGTCAAGCAGGTAACTGGAAATGTGAACCTGGAGCGTCAGAGCAAAGCTGAGGCCAGAGGTAGAGCTTTGGAAAGAGCCTGTGTCTTTAAGAGGAATGTGATATAATAATAGAAACTTAGAAATTCTGTCTCAAAAAGCCTTAGAGGCTGCCCCTAGGTAGCTTAGTTGGTTTCCATTGAAATCATCTTATTTAAAAGTAACAAAACTTCATCCTTAAAATCTTTTCAGCATTTAGATTTCTCTAAGACTTGCAACTTTTGAAAGTTTAGATTGTATTTTTTATTATCATTATCTTAAGTATTTTCAAAACTTAGTCCCAAGACTTAGTTTCTGCCCCGCATTCAGTTTTCCATGACTTCTGAGACTATTGGCATTTGCTGTTCTACATTAACGATACAGTAAATTAAGCTGGTCCCTAAGTCTTACTTTCCAGATGTTCTAGACCCAAGAGCCTGTGGTGAGAGTAGCTTAGAATCATTTCCATTAGTTTATATAATTCTAATTGTAAAGTATTGATAGTGGTGGAAAACTTGTTCAACAGAAAGGTGTTATCTTGTAGATCAGCCTTCTGAGCCTAGGAACTGAGTCAGCTACCTCTCTTACAGTTCATAATGAAAACAGTGTAGGCTCACTCTTTAAAAAATTCATCTAGGAAAACTAGAAAAGCAGTATAAATGAAATTAAGTTTTCTGTTGACTAGGACTAGGGTGGAATATATTATACAGTTTCTTAAGAAATAGGACTTGTCTGTGGCATGTTAACACCAGACATCTGAGGTTTGATTGCAAGGAGGATATGTCTTGTGGTGCTTGCTGCCCAGAAATGGCGTTAGTTCGCTTTTAGGGAAAAGAGCGCCTGGCTGCACGCCGGTTTCTTTTTACGTTGGTTTCCTGTCGCGCAGCCTAGCAGTGAGTCTCACGTAAGATAATGTCAAAGTGCTTTGGATGGACAACACACTGAGATGGGTCAGACACTCTGGTTACTGAGTAGGTTGGTCCAGTCCCTGTGTGTGGGCGTGTTGTGGATTCACGTGCTGCGCTCTAATCTCTCAGAATTCAGGTCCTGAATTGCTCTCTTGTGATGGAAGCCCAGCTGAAGGTGCTGGAAGTACAGTGACCCTGGAGGAAGAGCCAATAAAAGCAGGGAGTGGGTGAAAGGGAATTTAATTGATGGTTGTGCAAGAAGATGGTATCTGCCTGTTTTATAAGCCAAGACACCCCTATCCCCTCTCCTTCCTTCCAGTAACTGTTTCATCTTTAGTACCTTTTGACTTCACTTACAAGGTCTGTGTTAAAGCACGTGTCAGCATTTAAGGCAGTATTTTGACCTTGCTTGCCTGCTGTTGTGCTTACTGGCGTGAACTGAAGTGTACTGGTCTGCTGACAAGTCAGTTTGACATCCAGTAATTGTGGGGAGGGTAGGTAAAAGGGAGGCCAACTCAAGTATTTTTTTTAAAGATTAATTATTTGTTTTGGTTGTGCTGGCTCTTCGTTGCTGCATGTGGGCTTTCTCTTCTTTGCTGTGTGTGGACTTCTCATTGCAGTGGTTTCTCTCATTGTGAGCACAGGCTCTAGGAGCATGGGCTTCAGTAGTCACAGCTCTTGGGCCCTAGAGCGAAGGCTCCAGTAGTTATAGTGCAGAGGTTTTAGTTGCTTGTGGCACGTAGAATCTGCCTGGATCAGGGATTGAACCCATGACCTCTGCATTGGCAACTGGATTCTTACTGACTGTACCACCAGGGAAGTCCCAGGTCAAGTGTTTTTTCCTCAGAGTTTGAGAAACAGAAGCCATATAGTCTTTTAAATCTCATGCCAACACACCAGAGAGATTTGCTAATAGCAAAGGTTAGGAATAGCAAAAGAACAGTGTGTGTTTTTTGGTATTGACTTCAAAATACACTGGTTTCTATAACTTAGTGTTCATTTGTTATGTGTATGCTAACAAAATTATAATGAGTTGGTATATAATTAGTGGTAGTTATTTTTTGTAGTTTTGATTAGGAAACAAATATTGAGACACTTAAAGCAAAAGGCAGACTGTTACTCTTTTTGGGGAAAAAAAAACCGGATGAAAGTAATGCTTAATCCAATTAATTTGTCTTCTTCCTCCAATTCATCATGATGACTATGGGTGTCTGGTGGCAACTGAGAATGGGTTATGGAAAATGTCAAGGCAAAGTAATCCCTATTATTTATGGTCACTTAAGAAGATAAATTAATCACTGGCCACTAATCTTTGGATAATTACTGTATTTAGCTGGAAATATCCTTAATTTTTTGGAAAGCAAGTCAGTGAGTTAGTAGAATTGTCATAGTTGATCAGCTTTTCTAAGACTAATAATAAGTGAATGGAAATTAGTTGCCTTCAGCCTTTTCTCGCTTGCATTATAGCATGATCTTTTTGAAACTCAGGAAACTGTGTGGAACCAGGGAACATAATACACTGTCTTGTGGTTTTCAAGTAGACGTTCATAGGTTTACCCCAGCTAAGGATTAATAGGGTTGCCTTAACAGGTTAAGGCTTGCAACTTGTGTATATATTTCTGGTTACTAGGATTAGGGAAATTGTGATAACATCATAAAATTGGTTTGAATATAGATTGTTTAGGAAGTGAGTCTTTCGGTGACAGTAATTCCATTTATGCACTAAATACTTTTTGAAGGAGTCAACATAAAAGTATCATATATGTTAGGTACTCAGGTTGGGGTGGGCATAAAGAAAAGTAGATATTTCAATCCCAAAGGAGTAAGGTTAAGGAGGAAGTCTTTGTTTTGTGTTTTCCACATGGGTACAGTGTCTGAACGGAGAAGGCGATGGCACCCCACTCCAGTACTCTTGCCTGGAAAACCCCATGGATGGAGGAGCCTGGTAGGCTGCGGTCCATGGGGTCGCTGAGAGTCAGACACGACTGAGTGACTTCACTTTCACTTTTCACTTTCATGCATTGGAGAAGGAAATGGCAGCCCACTCCAGTGTTCTTGCCTGGAGAATCCCAGGGACGGGGGAGCCTGGTGGGCTGCCATCTATGGGGTCACACAGAGTCGGACACGACTGAAGTGACTTACCATAGCATAGCATACAGTGTCTAAAAGGCAGGCCAGTATTTACCTTTTGGAGTTTGCGGTCTTCATTTAAGAGGTTCCCAAAGAACCTTTTTATCTGAGTACATGAAATTGCTATTCCAGTGGAATCAGAGACATACTACATATTTACTGTGATCAAGATACTACCATTTTAATAATAACAAAGTTCACACACATTGTAACAAATTGTTGCCTTAATAAGGTTTCTGGAAATAAAACAATTCTGTGTATGTTTCCAGTCAGAGGATTTGTATTATTATAAGAAACACATTATTATAAGTACTCTATATAGGACTGAATTACTATAGAACTGAAAATATTAATTAGGACTATGGAAAATAAATGTAGACACAGAGATTTTAACTAGGGTGTATTTTAGAAGACTCACTTTAATTTTTAGAAGGCAGCTCTATTTTACATGTGGTAAAATTCACCAGTGTTAAGTCTACAGTTTGAGTTCTGACAGTAAGGTGACCATCATTGCAGTCATGATACAGAGCCTTCCATCACCCCACGATGTTCCTGCAGGCCTCTTTTCTGTCAGTCTTCCCCTGCACCTCTGCCCTTGACGACCATTGATCTGCTTTCTGTCACTGTAGTTCTGCTTTTTCTAAAATTTTCTATAAATGGAATCCCACAGTGTTTTCTTTTGTGCCTAGCTTTCCCTCAGCTTGATGCTCTTGAGATTCAACCATATTGTTGCGTGTGCAGTTGGCCCTCCATACCCCTGGTTTTAGTATCCTGGGTTCAACCAACCACATGTAAAAAATATTCAGAAAAAAAAATTTCAGAAAGCTCCAAAAAACAAAACTGGAATTTACCCCATGCCAGCAATTATTTTCATAGCATGTACATTAGGTATTATAAATAACCTGTTACTGGACCAAATTGGGTCTGCCCGCCTCAGGCCATGAAGCCAATCTACTGATACTAGGCTATAGTGAAGGGAAGTGGGGCATTTATTGCTGAGCAAGTAGTCCAGGAGAGCTAGTGCTCAAAGCACCTGAACTCCCTGTGGGTTTCAGCAAAGCATTCTTAAAGGCTAGGTGAAAGGGGGACGGTCCAGGGTGTGTGATCAGCTCTCTGATTGGGTGATGGTGAGGTTAACAGGGTGGGGTCATAGGGGTTGATATTTTCATTCCTCAGGCTCCAGTTAGATCTGGAGGCTTTGTGCTTATGGTCATCCAGTAGTTAACTCCTTCCATTTGGTAGTGGTTTTAGGTCTGTAAAACAACTCAGGAGATGTGCATCAGATGCTGTTATCAATGCACTGCAGAGAGGAGCTAAGCAGAGGATGTGCAGGAGGAGTCTGTCCCAGGAAGGCCCATAAAGTCCTGCAGGGCCATAGCCTAGAGATGGTTTAATGCCTGTATATTGGACGACGTACATAGGTTATATGTATATGCTTTTTTATTTATATAAGGGACTTGAGCATCTGTAGATTTTGGTATCTGCTGGGGTCCTGGAGTCAACTCTCACATACTGAGAGATGACTGTACTAGCAGGTCAGTCCTTTTTATTGCTGAATAGTATTCCATTGTTTGCCTGTATCCATTCACGTATTGGTGGACATTTGGGTTGTTTCCACGTTATGCCTGCTCTGAATAGTTACTATGAACATTTGTGTGCAAGTCTTTGTATGGACATACGTTTTTGCCTCTTGTGCACCTTATTTTATTTAATTTTATTTTATATGCTTATCTGTATTTTTAAATTTAACAGGAAGATAATACTATGTATTTGTGTGTTTATATGTATTTGCATGTGACTGAATGAGAAGGTGAAATAGCATGCAGGGACTTTGGAAAGGCAGGTTTTTCACTTGGGTGATTTTGGGTGAGTGGGTTTACTGCCAATCAAGTGAGTCAAATATGGCTGAGATTTTCTTTCCCTTTTTAAAGGAGGTCCTTTGAAATGAGTCAGTGGGAAATGACTGATGACTTCAGCTAGCAGACACTCCTTGGCCTGGGTGTGCAGGAAGCAGGGATTGACTGTAGTTTGTGGAGCAGTGAATGGGAGGCAGGGGTGAGGTTCAGGCTAAGAAAGGAGGGAGGGGAGAAATAGGGTGGTGGCTGGAAGAGAATTAGGGTTGGGAGTTGCAGGGATAACAATTTTTTAAACATGGAATAGCTTGAGGAGAAAGAACCTGTAGAGAGGGAGAAGGTCAAGTTACCAAGTGGCTAACTGATGGAATAAGTTCACGAGCAGGACTCAGATGGGGGAATCCAGAGCACAGCTGGTGTGGGGCTGCGCCGTGCATTTGCCAGAGGTGCCATCTCTTCAGGACCTGGAGAGCCTGGAGAGAGGAAAGTCAGAACGGAAGCAGATGGAGGTAGGGCTGGTGAGAATCACTGACCTGTGCTTCCTCTGAGGAGAAGTCGTGTGTTAACTATGGCCTGTGGGATCGAGCAGCAGATTTAAGAGTGAAAAAGATTGGGGAGCTGATTACTGATAAGGAAAAGGATTGAGAACAGTTCTGAGAACTGAACCAAAATTAGAAATTGTGAATTTGTAGTGAAACCTGTATCTAAGGTTCTGGCTCCCCGCCGCCCCACCCCTCAGCTGTGTTCTCCAGGCGGGGTGAGGAGAGCAGGTGAACTGAGCAGTTCAGTAAAGTTGGAACAGAATCGAAGCCAAACAGTTTCACATTTTCTGTCGGCTTTCAGCTGTGTGCAGTATGGCTTCCTCTTCTCTCTACCTGTTATGCACCGTTCTGAGAGGCCAGAGTACTCGTGTGTTCTGAGTCTTTGTTAAATGTTGAATCAGCTTCACCTGATTAATCAGTCTAATACGATTTTAAAGTGCTGTTTTTTTTATTGTAGTAAAATATATATAGCATAAAAGCTACCATTTTATTCATTAAAATTTTTTTTTAATTTTATTTTTGGCTGTGCTGGGTCTTTGTTGCTGCCCATGCCTTTCTCTAGTTGCAGTGAGGGGGGCTGCTCTCTAGTTGTGATGTGCAGGCTTCTTCTTGAGGTGGCTTCTCTTGTTACGGAGCATGAGCTCTAGAGCTCACGGACTCAGTAGTTGCGGTACACGGGCTTAGTTGTTCCGCAGCCTGTGGAATCTTCCTGGACCAGGGATCAAACCCATGTCCCGAGCATTGGCAGGCGGATTCTTAACCACTTGTCCACCAGGGAAGTCCTTTATCCGTTTTTAAGTGTACACATCATGGCATTAAGTACACTCATAGTGCTCTGTACCACAGTTTTAATCTGAAGCAGGACTTTGTCATCTCTCTCCTTCACTTGGGTGTATGAACTTAACACAGGGAAACTTCACTGGGTAGACTGTAATTGAGGTGTTGATAACAGCATGTACTGAGCTTGACCCTGGCAGGTACTATGCAAGACACTAGTTGAGACAGTAGCTTTCTCACTATTTGACTGTAATTGTTTAATGTTTGTGTTCTTTACTAGAGCTGGAGCTATCTGTGTCTGCCTTGTTTACGCTTATATCTGTGCTGCCCAGCACAGTTCTTAGCACATACTAGGCGTTCAGTGAAGTTTTTGAACAAATGAGAGGCCTTCTTCACTGAGACAGTTTGTTTAATAAGTTCTTTCTGAATGCTTCATATGAAGTAGGCAAAACTTGTATTCACACATTAATACAGATTACACGGCATGGCACATTCCAATGTCTAGTTAATGAGTAAAAATTAAAAAGGGTTTATATTTGCAGTTTCACCTTGGAGGGTATTGGAACAGACCATGCATTAAACAAATGGTTGTACAGAATTGGCAGCAGTAATCCCAAAACTTGAAGACTGTAGGTTAATTAGGATAACTTGACAGAAAATGAGTTAATCAAAGTTGAAAGAATGTTCTGATAATTTATGTTCAAACACACTTCAAATATGTCAGCAAGTAGCAGGAACTTTAGTTGCAGAATGCTCTAAAATACCAGAATACATGTGGATTTTATGGCTGATAGAATGTATTGGAGAAAGAAATAAAGTGGTTGGGGACTGTTTGGTTCTATTACCTTATATGAAATAAAATGCACTAGAGTTTAATGGGTAAACCTATGGCTGATTCATGTTGATGTTTGGTAGAAACCAACATGATACTGTAAAGCAATTGTCCTTTAATTAAAAATAAATAAAGTAAAATATTCCAATTAAAAAAAAAGTTACTATGAGGACCCTACTGCTGGTCCAGTGGTTAAGAATCCGAGGGCCATTGCAGAGGACACAGGTTCGATCCCTGACCTGGGAAGATTCCACATGCTGAGGGGCCACAGAGCCCATGTGCCCACAACTTAGAAAGCTGAGCCTGAGCTCCAGAGCTCTGTGACAAGGGGAACCGCCTCAACAAGAAGCCTGTGCCCCTCAACCAGAGAGCAGGCCCTGCTCGTCACAGCCAGAGAAAGCCTGAGTGCAGCAATGAAGACCCAGCACAGCCAAAGATAAATTAATAAAAAAGGAAGTTATCTTGAGGACTGTTTTGGTGCCCCTTTAAATTTTGTGCTCAGAGAAAATGCCTTGCTTGCCTCACCCTCATTCTGGCTCTGTTGCTCCTGCATGATTGGCCTTCAACAAGTATTTATTTTTTGAACTTTTAATTTTTTGGGGGGTATAGGCGATTAACAATGTTGTGATAGTTTCAGGTGAACACAGAAGAGACTCAGCCAAACATACACAGGTATCCATTCTCCCTAAAACCCCGTCCCCTGCAGGCTGCCATATGACATTGAGCAGACTTGCCTGTGCTATACAGTAGGTCTTTGTTGGTTATCCATTTTAAATACAACAGTGTGTACATGATCACCCCAAACTCCTTGACTATCCCTTGCCCCCTGGCCACCATAAGTTTGTTCTCTAAGTCTGTCTCTCTCTTCAACAAGTATTTACTGAGAGAATAAAGCTCCCACATGTGAGGCAGATAGTCATATCTCTGTTTTTAAGATGAGGAAGGGGAGGCTCACGAAGGTGAAGCCCCTTGCTCAAGACCCAGAAAGAAGCTGGGATTTCTTCATGGATTGTCTTTCTCCAAAGCCTGGGCTTTGATCCATTGCATCCAGCTGTCCCCTCATCCTCCCTGCTTCTGAGTCTCCTATCCCGAGGTGGACCCTCCTGGGGTCTACTGAGGGGACAGATCTTGGGGAAGGGAAGCCAGTAGTGAGGAGAGAAAGGTCGAGAGTCTGGAGAAGGCATAACACACACGTTCACAGTGTCCGGATGGAGACGTATGATGGCCGCCTTCCACTTGAGACAAACCGCTTGCCTCTGTTGCTCACTGTAAACTGTCCCCCAGTCAGTGGGCTGACAGAGATGGACTCCCAACAAAGATGGACTCACGGCAAAATGAAGCTTTCTCAGGCATCTCATGGGGGGAAGGAAGCAGTTGGTTTGCTTGTGAAGGCTTGGGGTAATCGTCTAATGTCCCTTCTGTCATTACAGAGGCTTGGCTCCATTCTCTTATCATGTAATTCCCAATGATTTCTCTGTTATGTCTTACTTTATTAAAGCATGATTGAACTGAAAAAAGAATACACTAGAGTTTAAAATATAACCTTTGTTAAAGATAAAAAATATATTTTATTTTTCATTAAAAGCTCCATTTATTAATGAATTCAGTAATACTTTTATTTAAGAAATATGTGTAAATACGGGCTTTGTTAGCTCCTGTTAGATCAGGTAGTGTCATAAGCTCATGGCTAAATGGAAATAAAGGGGCAAAACACACATGTAAGTGTTAATTTGCAGTATAATACATCTGTATAAGAATCATGGCAGTGTGTCTTCTGATAAGGGTAAGGGCTCTGTATGTGTATTTGGCCATTGAGGCTCTTCTTAGGAATAAAATCTGCCTCCATCAAGGTATTTTTATGTCATACGGAAAGAGAAAAGAAAAAGTTATTAGGAACTCTAGGTTTATTATTTCCTTACCTTTTAAAACTCAGAATAAGTTAAAACTGGAGTTTGGCTTTAGGACCTAGTAATGGAAATTTTCTTATGTCCCATCAGCAAGATTTAGTCCTGATTGATTATTATGACATTTCACTGAGTGATTGTGTGTGTGTGTGTATGTATGTATGTGGGAGAGCAGACAGTCAGTGGACATAGGTCTTCAAGTGCACTTCCTCAAGTAAGTAATTGAAAGGAGGAGCACAAATGAGCTGGGGAGGGAAGTTGGGCGGAGGAGGTGGGATGGAGGGGCAGGGAGGAGCAGAAGCAGAGGAAATAGACTAAGGCTGCAGTCCCTGTTGTGTAAGTGCCACTTGTTCGTCTCTGTCCCTGTGGCCTGGCCTGTCCTGATGCTGGAGTGAGAAGAGTTTGCTGTGTACAGGCAGGGTCTGGGGTCTTCGTGCTGCCTGGCTGACACGAGCAGGCTGCTTCTCCATCTGGGCTCTGAAGTAGCAACAGCACAGGTTTCCCGGGAATAGTTCCTCCTGTCATCATTTTTATTTCTGAATCATTATGTTTGATTATGTAGTCGTCGGCTGTCCCCAGCTACTTACGCATCGAGCAAGCCCCTTCTGTTTATCTTTTTTCCTTCCCTTTTTTTTTTCTTATTTTCATCTTGTCACTCCCTGATTTTTAGCCAAGCACACACATTTGACGATAACGGTTGCCATTTCCACTAGCTACCATTCTTACCTAAAGGACTCCTAATTTTGTGTTGTGTAACAATGAATTAAGAACATTTAAAGATGCTGCATATATGTTGCAACATTAGGAAATCTTTGTAGTACTGGATGAAAATAGGAAGTTGTAGAATGTTTCATTTGATATAATTTATGTTTCATTAACGGAGAAGGCAGTGGCACCCCACTCCAGTACTCTTGCCTGGAAAATCCCTTGGACGGGGGAGCCTGGTAGGCTGCAGTCCATGGGGTCACTAGGAGTCGGAATTGACTGAGCGACTTCACTTTCACTTTTCACTTTCATGCATTGGAGAAGGAAATGGCAACCCACTCCAGTGTTCTTGCCAGGAGAATCCCAGGGACGGGGAAACCTGGTGGGCTGCCGTCTATGGGGTCGCACAGAGTTGGACAAGACTGAAGCGACTTAGCAGCAGCAGCATGTTTCATTAAAATGGGAAAAAAATACTACCGCATTTCATAGAGTCTAAAACCCTATTGATGCTGAGACATACCCCTATTGTAGGTATACTGACAAAAAGGGAAATCTGCAGATTAAATTGTGATGTAATGCTTTGTTATGGATTGTAAGACACATTCCAATTTTAGGGATGTTATAGTATGAAAAGGCTTTCATTTTGGAATTAAATAAGGTAAATGTATTTTACTGAAACATACTTACAATAAAAATATAAAAGAAATAATACATAGCCGATTCAGCATGCAGTTTATCTCTGTGAAGGGGGGGGGAGGAGAATGGAAGGCTACACAGGGGGCTTCAGTTCTGTTTTTAAAAATCTAAAGCAAATATTGCAAAACATTAAGATTAGATAAAGCTGGTTGGTGAGTTCCTATAGTTTTCTGTATGCTGTATATATTTCATAATGAAAAGTGTATATATAGAAGCTACATAAAAAGCAAGTTGCAAAAGCCTATGTATAGTGGGTTCTGTTTTACTTTCTAGTATAGTGTAGTTGGCCCTCCACGTCAACGGTTCTGCATTCTCCAGTTCAACCAACTGTGGATCGAAAATACTCAGAAAAAAAAACTCCATAATTTCTAAAAAAGCAAAACTTGAATCTACCACATGCCTGAAACTCCTTATATAGTATTTACAGCTATTTACATATTAATCATGTAAAAAGTTATTTACATGTATTAAACTATGACTGTGATTGTGGTTTTCAGTCTGTCTGCCCTCTGATGGAGAATCATAAGAGGCTTATGATAAGGATCGGTCATGGTGAGGAGTTCTGACAAAATGTGGTCCACTGGAGAAGGGAATGGCGAACCACTTCAGTATTCTTGCCTTGAGAACCCCATGAACAGTATGAAAAGGCAAAAAGATAGGACACTGAAAGATGAACTCCCCAGGTAGGTAGGTGCCTAATATGCTACTAGAGATCAGTGGAGAAATAACTCCAGAAAGAATGAAGAAAGGGAGCCAAAGCAAAAACAACACCCAGTTGTGGATGTGACTGGTGATGGAAGCAAGGTCCAATGCTGTAAAGAGCAGTATTGCATAGGAACCTGGAATGAATGAATCAAGGCAAATTGGAAGTGATCAAACAGGAGATGGCAAGAGTGAACATCAACATTTTAGGAATCAGTGAACTATAATGGACTGGAATGGGTGAATTTAACTCAGATGACCATTATATCTACTACTGTGGGCAGGAATCCCTTAGAAAAAATGGAGTAGCCATCATAGAAGAGTCTGAAATTCAGTACTTGGATGCAGTCTCAAAAACAACAGAATGATCTCTGTTCATTTTGAGATATTGAATGGTATCAATATACCATGGTATATCATGGTAATCCAAGTATATGCCCTGACCAGTAATGCTGAAGAAGCAGAAGTTGAATGGTTCTTTAAAGACCTACAAGACCTTCTAGAATTAACACCCCAAAAAGATGTCCTTTTCATTATAGGAGACTGGAATGCAAAAGTAGGAAGTCAAGAGACACCTGGAGTAACAGGCAGATTTGGCCTTGGAGTACAGAATGAAACAGGGCAAAGGCTAGTAGAGTTCTGCCAAGAGAACACACTGGTCATAGCAAACACTCTCTTCCAACAACTCTACACATGGACATCACCAGATGGCCAACACTGAAATCCAATTGATTATATTCTCATACAGTCAGCAAAAACAAGATTTGGAGCTGACTGTGACTCAGATCATGAATTCCTTATTGCCAAATTCAGACTTAAATTGAGGAAAGTAGGGAAAACCACTAGACCATTCAGGTGTGACCTAAATCAAATCTCTAACAATTATACAGTGTAAGTGAGAAATATATTTAAGGGCCTAGATCTGATAGAGTGCCTGATGAACTATGGATGGAGTTTCGTGACATTGTTGTACAGGAGACAGAGAGCAAGATCATCCCAAGAAAAAGAAATGCAAAAAGGACAAATGGCTGTTTGAGGAGGCCTTACAAATAGCTGTGAAAAGAAGAGAAGCGAAAAGCAAAGGAGAAAAGGAAAGATATACCCAATTGAATGCAGAATTCCAAAGAATAGCAAGGAGAGATAAGAAAACCTTCTTCAGTGATCAGTGCAAAGACATAGAGGAAAATAATAGAATGGGAAAGACTAGAGGTCTCTTCAAGAAAATTAGAGATACCAAGGGAACGTTTCATGCAAAGCTGGGCTCAATAAAGGACAGAAATGGTATGGACCTAACAGAAGCAGAAGATATTGAGAAGAGGTGGCAAGAATACACAGAACTGTACAAAAAAGATCTTCACGACCCAGATAATGAAGATGGTGTAATCACTGACCTAGAGCCAGACATCCTGGAATGTGAAGTCAAGTGGGTCTTAGGAAGCATCAGTATGAACAAAGCTTAGTGGAGGTGATGGAATTCCAGCTGAGCTATTTCAAATCCTGAAAGATGATGCTGTGAAAGTGCTGCACTCAATATGCCAGCAAATTTGGAAAACTCAGCAGTGGCCACAGGACTGGAAAAGGTCAGTTTTCATTCCAACCCCAAAGAAAGGCAATGCTAAAGAATGCTCAAACTACCACACGGTTGCACTCATCTCACATGCTAGTAAAGTTATGCTCAAAATTCTCCAAGGCAGACTTCAACAATATGTGAACCGTGAACTTCCAGATGTTCAAGCTGGTTTTAGAAAAGGCAGAGGAACCAGAGATCAAATTGCCATCATCTGCTGGATTATTGAAAAAGCAAAAGAGTTCCAGAAAAACATCTATTTCTGCTTTATTGACTATGCCAAAGCCTTTGACTGTGTGGACCACAATAAACTGTGGAAAATTCTGAAAGAGATGGGAATACCAGACCACCTGACCTGCCTCTTGAGAAACCTATATGCAGGTCAGGAAGCAACAGTTCGAACTGGACATGGAACAACAGACTGGTTCCAAATAGGAAAAGGAGTTCGTCAAGGCTGTATATTGTCACCCTGCATATTTAACTTCTATGCAGAGTACATCATGAGAAACGCTGGACTGGAAGAAGTACAAGCTGAAATCAAGATTGCCAGGAGAAATATCAATAACCTCAGCTATGCAGATGACACCACCCTTATGGCAGAAAGTGAAGAAGAACTAAAGAGCCTCTTGACGGAAGTGAAAGAGGAGAATGAAACAATTGGCTTAAAGTTCAACATTCAGAAAACTAAGATCATGGTCTCTGGTCCTATCACTTCATGCAAATAGATGGAGAAGCAGTGGAAACAGTGGCAGACTCTATTTTTTTGGGCTCCCAAATCACTGCAAATGGTAACTGCAGGCATGAAATAAAAAGATGCTTACTCCTTGGAAGAAAAAGTTATGACCATCCTAGAGAGCATATTCAAAAGCAGAGACATTACTTTACCAACAAAGGTCTGTCTAGTCAAGGCTGTGGTTTTTCCAGTAGTCATGTATGGATGTGAGAGTTGGACTGTGAACAAAGCTGAGTGCCGAAGAATGGATGCTTTTGAACTGTGGTGTTGGAGAAGACTTTTGAGAGTCCCTTGGACTGCAAGGAGATCCAACCAGTCCATTCTGAAGGAGATCAGTCCTGGGTGTTCATTGGAAGGACTGATGCTGAAGCTGCAACTCCAGTACTTTGGCCACCTCATGCAAAGAGTTGACTCATTGGAAAAGACTCTAATGCTGGGAGGGATTGGGGGCAGGAGGAGAAGGGGATGACAGAGGATGAGATGGCTGGATGGCATTACCGACTCGATGGACATGAGTTTGAGTAAACTCCGGGAGTTGGTGATGGACAGGGAGGCCTGGCGTGCTGCGATTCATGGGGTCACAAAGAGTCGGACACGACTGAGCGACTGAACTGACTGAAGCATTGAGGAATCAAGAGCTGAAGGAGTGTAGTGTGTTTTATCATACTACCTTTAGTGATCATTGCTTCCCACACCCATGAAAAGGTAATATTTTTCATATCCTGTAACATTTTTGTTTTATTTATTTATTTTGGCTGTACCACACTGCATGTGGGATCTTACATTCCCCAACTGGGGATCAAAACCTGTCCCCTCATGCTGTGGAAGTGTGGAGTCTTAACCATTGAACCACCAGGGAAGTCCTCATATTTTTAGCATCATTCTTATATGTTTAATAATCCTTACTGTTTGACTGAAAAAACGATTTGGCAGGGTCTATTAAAAAATGCCAAATATAGTCACATCACTTGACCCAGAATCTCATTCCTTTGGATCTTTTCTAATGACTCCTAAGTAAGAAAAAAGCATTATGCATGAAAATCTTCATCATACCATTACTGTAAAAAAGTAAAACTTTGGAATCAAATGTCCTCAAATATAGAAGTGGTTAAATAAGTGATGTTGATCTACTTTATGAGTTATGTTGCAGCTAACTGATAATGATAGTGATGTCTGTATAGCAACATGGAAAATTTTTGGTGAGAACAGAATGTATCACATGATGTGACTCTAAAAAGTTGCATGAATGTGAATAAAGATGTAGGAAATATGGGAAAAGCAAGCAGTAGTTGTATTAGAATGTAGGGACTTCCCTCGTGGTCCAGTGGTTAAGACTGCTTCCATTGTTGGGAGAAGGTACGTGTTCGTTCCCCGGTCAGGGAACTAGGATCTGGCATGCCACACAGGATGACCAAAAAAAAAAAAAAAAAAAGAATAGTAGAATTTTGAGTGGATTTCTCCCCTCACTGTTGGTTAAAAAAAAGTGTACTGTTTTGTTTTTGGTTGGGGAGCCAGATCTTTTAAAGAAAAATTTGAATTTCTAAGAAAATGGCAGATGTTAGGATAGGGGATATTAGAAAATGCAGAGTAGAGGCCCTTTTGATGATAAAACTAAAACCTAAACCAAGAGTGCTTTAGCAAGGCACAAATTGATTATTTAAATTTTGTCTTTTAGAATTAAGTTGGCTGAGGGCAATTGTGTGGAAATCAGATTATTGAGGATTGGTACAAGAAGTGGGAGGATCAGAGCTAATGTGACTAGCTTATTCTTCTGCACTACCAAATAAACCAAAATTCTGGACTGTGTTCTGGTTAGTCAATATTTGGTTATTTGCTCTGAAGCTATTTGTTTGCAATAATGCCATTAACATCCTGAACAGAACCAAAGTCTGACCCTGAGATGGTAGAATCTTAACTAATTTTATCATTTATACAGACACTGAAACTTCTGAGGGCATGAAAGACCATTTCTTTTTTCTCTATACTTCTTGTTTTTGATTTTTACTTCACTGCTGATTGATTTATGGCTACCAAAGAAAGAGTCCTATAATTAACTCACAGTTAAATCATCTTGTCATCATAGGTAGATTGAGGCTGGTGATAACCGGGGAAGGATTAGAAATAGAGTGAAAGAATTTTAGATATCTAAGGCCTACTGACCAGTTAATCCAGTTCCTTTACTTTATATGTCAGTAGATAAGACCCAAGGACTTGGCGATGAACCTCCGTCTTAGGGCTCTAAGTCTAGTGTCTTTTATGCTGTTCCCCAAGGAGAGAAGGAGGAAAAGGGAGAGAGAACAGAGCCAAATGATTGACATTTTAGGGGCCACTCTTTCAGGATGGACAGAACATTGGGTATGATGTCATTCTCATCTTAAGTTAGTTTTTACAAACACTACCACCTCAAAACAGATATCAGCAAACATCAGCAAAACGACATCAGCAGACAATTTTCCAAAGAAAAAATACAGTAATGTGAAAAAAAATGCAATGTTGTTGAAGAAATGTAAATAATAAATGCATCTTGTTGCCTCAGGGTGAAACATTTACAGATGAACTTTATTATTCAGACCATTGACATTGTAGGGGTTCTTGCTAACAGTTTGCTCTCTTTTTAGGAAATGTAATTATAATTGAAAGAACTGATGCTAATAGTAAAAGGCAAAATACAGTGTGGAATGTGAATTTCATAAAAGTTCCAGTAGCTTTACACCTCTTTTTATTCATTCACTTAGTCCTATCTGGCACCTATGGGTGATTTATCTCAGGTGGTGTTTGCTGACTGTGGACGACTAGGAAGAAAGCTGTGAAGCGCTCAAAGCAGTTGAGAATAGGAGTGTGTGTGTGTGCTAAGTCGCATCTGACTCTGTGTGACGCTATGGACTATAGCCTGCTAGGCTCTTCTGTCCCTGGGATTCTCCAGGCAAGAATACTGGAGTGGGTTGCCCTGCCCTTCTCCAGGGGGATCTTCCCAACCCAGGGATCGAACCTGCATCTCTTACCTCTCCTGCAGATGGGTTCTTTGCCACTAGTGCCACCTGGGAAGCCCCTGAGAATAGGTATCCGCACCTAATTTTATGTTCCTCCCCTGCTCCACACAGTTAGAGAAGCTGGTTCAGATCTGAGTAAGGCAGTGTCCTTGTGCCCATCCAGAAGATACTACAGGGCCCCAGGAAGATGAAACCAGGGAATAAAACTCATCAAAACAGGAGTGAGACCGAAGGCAAGCCCAGGAACTGGAGGGTGTCCTGCTGATAAAGATGGGGGCGGGACATTGCTGTGACTCTGAGGCCAATTGAAGCCAAGATTAAGGGGCATGAGTGGGCTGTCTGTCCTTGGTAACCAAGGCCCACATCTGCACAGACCTTATCTGGGCCCAGGAGTTCTGATAAGAGGGCTGAACTTAATACTACGGACCCGCAAACAGGTCCCTTTAGATTCTAATTGGAAGTATACAGGGTAAAAGTGTTGCTTTTGACCACATAGAGATGCTTCACTCTGTTTCATCATTTGTAGCAAGAGTCGGCAAATGAGTTTTTCACAACTACTCAGCTCTGCTGTTGTGTACAAGCAGCCATATACAACATGTAAGTGATGGGTATCGCTGTGTTTCAGTAAAATTTTATTGGCCACTGACATTTCAGTTTTATATAATTTTCATTTGTTATGACATACTTGACTGAATAACAAACAACAACTCTGCTTTTGATTTTTTTTTGTTTTTTAGGTATTTAAAAATGTAAAAGGCCGTAGCTTGTGGACTGTACAAGAACAGTGGGCAGATTTGGCCTTCAGGCAATAGTTTGTTGATGGCTGCTCTGTAGCAGCACCGCCAATAGAAATATAACACAGCCATGTATGTAAATCAAGAACTTCTACTAGCTGTATTTTACACAGTAGACAGAAACAGGTAAAACTAATTTTAATGCCTTTTTTTTTTTAAGCTGCACTGTGTGGCATGCGGCATCTTAGTTCCCCAACCAGGGATTGAACCTACATCCTTGCATCGGGAGTGTGGAGTCTCAGCCACTCGACTGCCAGGAGAGGTCCTAATACTTTATTTCAATTATGTAATCAGTGTAAAAAGATTACCATTTTGCACTCCTTTTTTTCCTATATGAAGTCTTTGAAATTTGTGTGTTGAACATTTTATAGCACATTTCAATTTGAATGCTTGATGCTGATCTTGTATTTAGAGCTCTTAAAATGTACAGTTGGAAAAAGTAGACTCACATCAATAAAAATTTTCAGACATGCCTAAAGGTTTTCCAGTAAGTGAACTGCGTATCAGGTGTACGTTTAATTTTCCAGTGTTCAGTAGCCACATGTGGCTAGTGGCCACTCTGTTATGCAGTTCATCTCAGCGGCAGTCTGCTGTATGGATGCCCATAATTAACTGGGCCCCTCTGCTGGGCCATAGGTGGTTTCCATCTTTTTCTTTTCCAAACAATGTTATAATAAACATTTTTGTATATGTAAATTATTAACACATGTTGGTAAACTTGTAGATACATCCTAAAAGGGAAAGTTCTGGGTCAAAGGGTTTTTCATTTTTTCACACAGTTAAAAATTTTATATTTAGCAATAAAGTTATAAGAATAATATAAAGAACAGTTGTAAACCCTTTATCGTCTCCTGACATTTTATTCCATTTGCTTTATCATTTGCTCTCTTCTGTCTCTTGCTCTGTGTTTGCATGCATGTGCATATAGATATAAGTACATTTTTCTGAACTGTTTTAAGTCTAAGTTGAATATATTATTGCCCCTTTCCTTTAAATACTTAAATGTGTGTTTTCTCAAAATAAGGATATCCTCTTATATAACCATAAGTTACCAACTTCAGTAAATTGAACATGGATACCTTTCTCTAATTTCCAAATTGATTCTCATCATTGACCCAATAATAGGCCTTCTGGCATGTATTTCTAATTTTAATAAAAATTACCATATTGTCTTCATAGAGGTGGTGCCACTTTACATTCCCAAAAGTAGTGCATGAGAATGCGTGTACAATTTACCTTTAACTGCACCAGCACTGTTAGTTAACAGTAAGTTAGTGAAATAATGGTATTCCACTATCACATGTTTTCCTTATTCTGGATAAAATTATATCATGGACAATTTAGGTAATCATTATGGTATCTTATGTGGGTAATTTTAATAATAATTATAGGTAAGGTTGAGGATCTTCTTCTGTATATGGAGAGTCACATATTTATATTTCCATTTTGAGAGCTGCCTATTATATCCTTTGTCTATTTTTCTACTGAGACGTTGGCTTTTTTGTTTTTTTTTTTATTTTATTTTTTTAGGAAGTGAAAGTGTTAATCGTTTAGTTGTGTCCAACTCTTTGTGACCCCATGGACTATAGCCCGCCAGGCTCCTCTGTCCATGGGATTCTCCAGGCAAGAATACTGGAGTGGGTTGCCATTTCCTTCTCCAGGGGATCTTCCTAACTCAGGGATCGAACTCTGGGTCTCCTGCATTGCAGGCAGATTCTTTACCACCTGAGCCACCAGGGAAGCCAATTTTTTTAGGAATTTCTGCTTTCTTGAAAATCTCAGCCATTTGTCAGTGATATGAGTTGCAAACTATTTTTCCCAGTTTGTTATTTGCTTTTTGTCTTTATGGTGTTTTTAAAATTGTTGTTACTGTTTGTTTGCATTTGGGACATTTTGAAACCATGATGTACTGGCAGGACAAATTTTGAATATTTTGTGTAGGATTTTATAATCAAATACATAAATGTGCTTAGGCTATCAGTAGATACCCTAATATAAGAAAAAAAAAGGCAGAGCTTCACCTCTTAGTGTAATTGAGTAAGCTAAATAAAGTAAGATGCCTTTATTTTGTATTTAAATAATTTCCATGAACCACACTGTGCCATGGGTTGTTGCTGATAACTCTGGCTCTCAGGAAGAAAACAAAGCAAAACAGTTATGGTGAATATATGTAATGCTGTGGGAAAATTAATCATATGCAGGCCTTATCTAGGACTTGGAATTTTGGAAACTAAAAAACACTGCAAAAAGAATGCTGTAACCTTACTAGTTTGGAAACCCTGGTACTGGTCGGACTTCTGGTCTCTATTTTTATCATTTTGCATGTCTTCCTTCAAATATTTTATGCATCCACATTCATAGTTTCCATAATGAAGGAATTTCTTTTAAAGCTTATTGGGGCAGTTTTTAAATATGTAGTTGGTTTAAACCATTAAGTAGTATTAATGGGAACATCCATCATAAAAACTAACAAAATATTTAGAAATATTAAAAATGTGGTCATAATGGTATTGTTTGCATCTCTTTCTGTAAGAGGTGATTAGTACATGTCTTCATATTGCAGAATCACACTGATATTCAGAGAAACACACTGACATTATTCTTCCAATGGCTCCAGTTTGGGTTTCATGAAGCATTTTTTTCATTTCTCCTTTTCTTCTGTGTAATACTTTCTCACTTTCTTGGAAAAATAATCAAGAGGTTTTCCTCTGGGTCTACTTATAATCATTGGCGTAACACCAGCATGAGAAATGGTCATTCACATTGTTTTAAAATAAACACAAGTACACAAACATGGACCCCTACACCAGAGGTTAGAGTTGAGAAATGTCAGTTTTCCAACATGTCACTACTGTAGAGATTTAACTTGGGCTGTGGACTTACTTAGGGCCAGATAACTCTGGCAGTCTTTGCATTTTCCATATGTTTTTCTATAGTTGAATTTCGACACAGTGTAAATTTCATACCTTAAATGGAAGTAGAGTGAAATGCCAACAGGAATCTATTACTGTGTGTGTATCTCCAGTCCAAAATTACTAAAAAAAGGAAAAGCAGACATACAATGTTGGATTTGTATTTTATATTATAAATCTATCAGACATAAAATTCCCCATTCAAACTGTTATAAACAATTATAAATACTTTGTTTCCTCAGTTGTCTCGTTATGAGTTTCTAATAAATAGTTGATGGACCAGTACTCACCCATGGACCATTTTAAGCACTGGTTGTGGTGAATTTAACTTATGCTATGTACCAACAGGGACTGTAGGTTACTTGACATCCTTTTGAAAAGAGGATGACCATCATGTCATAGTGATGATTATCAGTATTTATTTGAACAGGATATTAGAGTTGTTGCAATCCCTGCAGAATGGTTAATTTTTTTTTTTAAGTAAAAATTTGATTTGATGGGGCTTCCTTGGCCATCCAATGGTTAAGACTCCATGCTTCCAATGGAGGGGGCATGGGTTAGATCCCTGGTCAGGGGATCTAACGTGTTGTGTAATGTGGCCAAAAAAAAAAAGACTTTTATCAAATCAATTTTCTATCTTTAGGTGTCAGGGTTATTTTTACTCTTCAGAACTTCTGATATAATCTGACCCTCTCTGAAATAAAGCTTATTTTGTGGGGAATAACTTTTTAAATTATGTGTGTGTGAGTGTGTGTGTGGATATGAAGCAAGTAGGAATTTTATTTCCCTAATGGAAAAAAATATAAAGTGTTTAGTCAAATATTTCTGTTCATTTATTTATTCAAAATATATTTGGAATGTTTATTCAGTTCAGTTCAGTTCAGTCGCTCAGTTGTGTCCGACTCTTTGCGACCCCATGAATCATAGCACGCCAGGCCTCCCTGTCCATCACCAACTCCCGGAGTTCACTCAGACTCAACGTCCATCGAGTCAGTGATGCCATCCAGCCATCTCATCCTCTGTCGTCCCCTTCTCCTCCTGCCCCCAATCCCTCCCAGCATCAGAGTCTTTTCCAATGAGTCAACTCTTCACATGAGGTGGCCAAAGTAATTTTGTGTATGCATTACAACTGTCTTCTTAAAGCTCCAGTTTAAATGACTCATGTGTCAAATAATGACCTGTAAGATATAATGACAAAGATCAAATTGCCAACATTCATTGGATCATCAAGACAGTGACTGCATCCATGAAATTAAAAGACACTTGCACCTTGGAAGGAAAGCCATGACAAACCTAGACAGTGTAATAAAAAGCTGAGACATCGCTTTGCCAACAAAGTTCGGTATAATCAAAGCTATGGTTTTTCCAGTAGTCATGTACGGATGCGAGAATTGGACCATAAAGAAGGCTGAGTGCTGAAGAATTAATGCTTTCAAATTGTGGTCTCAGAGAAGACTCTTGAGAGTCCTTTGGACAGCAAGGAGATCAAACCAGTCAATCATAAAGGAAACCAACCCTGAATATTCTCTTGAAGGACTGATGCTGAAGCTGAAGCTCCCGTACTTTGGGCCAGAGCTGACTCATTGGAAAAGAAACTGAAAGCCAAAGGAGAATGGGACAACAGAGAATAAGATGGTTAGATAGCATCACTGACTCAGTGGACATGAATCTGAGCAAACTCTGGGAGATAGTGAAGGACAGGGAAGCCTGGAGTGCTGCAGACCATGGGGTTACAAAGAGTCAGATAGGACTGAGCAACTGAACAGCAACAACAAGATATAATTACACACATGCTTCCCTCATTCGGTTGGAGGGCTTGAAGCAGCCTAGTTACCCTCCAGGCCTTTTTTAGTTTAGTTCTTTGGCAGCATTATCAAGATTTCATTGTGTTTGGAGGAACATAGTTTTTAGAGAAATTCTATGTTATTCTTCCATTTCCATTTAAAGCATAGTTTAAGGGAACTTCATGGAAAGCTACAGACTAATGGCCTTTAGAGTTTTTTCTTCATGTTACAGCAGAGAATCAGGCAGGGTTGGCTTCCTGGGCATGTGACCTGTGCAGTCACACAGGGCTCTGTGCTCAGAAGGGTTCCACGCTTCATTTAATGCTTTGCTGCCAGCATGTCGAATTCTTAATAATTTTATATTTGCTCTTGTTTTGTAAATGAGGTCCAGTGGGACAGTGGAACCCGTGCTGGGGGTCTGGGGCCTTGGCTCATGAGTAACCACCTCTCCGCCTCCTCAGGCCCTGCCCTGCTCCCCCTTCCCAGCTACCAGCCATGTCCACTGACACCTTCCCCTGGGGCTGGTGCCTGGGTCAAGTTGGGGAGGAGGAGGCCTACGTTCTGCTGTCACCCTGCACCTCCTGCTGTGGCCTGGGTACTGTTTCAGGGAGGGTTGGGGTCAGGTGCCTACGTCTTGCAGTGTCGTGGGGAGTGGTGGGAGCCAACCCTGCCCCAGGCTGGAAGCACACTGGTGCATTTGGGGGGTCAGCCTCTAGCCCATCCCCAATCCAGGTGCCTACTGTGCCCAGGTGTGGAGGTTTAAACAACCCTTGGGCATCCCTTAGCACAGTTTGCAGGGGCTGGGCAGAGGGCAGGGAAGATGCCTGGCTCTGCTTCCTCAGAGCCTTGGTCTGGTCAGTGATAAGAAGGGAAAACCCAGCAACCATCAGACCTGAACATATACTTAGAGCACCACCCCCTTCCCCACCCGCCCCTTAGGAGTCCCACTTTTCTGTGAGTATCCTTGTGCCCAGAGGAATGCTTCTGGTGGTTTGGCTACATGCCCAAGGCATCCTCTCTTCCTCCTACCAACCAGCCTTCCTGAATCTGGCTTGAATTTCTCTCTTCTAGCTAGCTCCAGGTTCCTTCTGGGGATGGGCTGTGAAGTGTGAATTGTGTAACTTCGTGATTCTGTGTATGAGTTAAACATTCTTAGACTTGCATTTAAGACTGGCATCGCACAGCATAAAGAGAGTGATAAAATTCATGCTACTAATTAAACATTTTTATTTTTCTTTTCTTGTAACTGCATGGTTTCAGTGGCCTCTGTTGATTTGTTTCAGATAGCCACCAGGGAAGCCACCCGGGAAGCTCTCTCTTCAAGCTGGATCATAAAAATATGCATGAAATCTGATGTGCAATAAAACGGACCTGTGAAGCTCTTTGGTCAGAAGAATAATTCTCCTGAATTTACTGTATTCCTACCATACACAGTAAATTCTGTAGGAACACGTCTTCACTATAGTAAGCAGGTGGCTATACCACGAGCACGTAATGCCAGGAATGATTTCTGCTCCAAAATGAATTTTTTTCTTGTCCCTGTGCCTGCAGTGTCATAGTTTCTGACTTTTGGAGCCCCTGAGCTTTTTGACCATGTCTTGTCCTTACTGTTGCTTTTGAGTCTCTTGGTCTTGATAGATTTGGCCCTTCATTCATGCACTCCTCTCACTGACAGCCTCCTGTGTCTTATTCTTATATGTCCTGAACTTGGGCCTGACTCTGCCCCTTTAGTCTGCTTCTTGGCATTCCCTAGAAACCCACCTCAGTTGCATAGAAAAAGGAGATGATTTGGGATTTTAAAGATGGAACCCAGTATGCTGACTGTCAGAAAGGAGTTACAATTCTGGCTGGACTCAGTCACTGATTTTCCAAGCGAGAGAAACTTTAATGCTCATTGGACTGCACACCAGGGAGAACTCCCCTCCCCACAGTGGCTTGCTAGGGAGGAAATCTGGCCCTTTTATCTCACTGTGCTCTTGAAAGCTTCCAGGAAACGATTGCCATCCTTCAGGTACAGCTCTTCTACGCAGACTTAACATCTGGTTTAGGTGAGCGCTCTCGTTGCCGGGTTCTTATCACGTCCTTAGCACACTCAGCATTGCTTCTGCTTCCTGCTTCCCGGGGAGAACTGGAGGGTTCTTTATTGGCTGTTGGCTGGGTTGGAGTTCACCCTCAGTTGCCGACTGTTGGCCGTCTCCTGGGAGAGGGATGCTGAGCATAATGACTAGATCCTGCTGCTGGTATTTTATTTGCTACCAGTTCATCATTGCTGAGAACCATTCCATTCGGAAAATAAACATCGCCTCACCTGTTCATAGCATAGTATTTTCACATTTGCCTTTTACTCACATGTTGCATATTAACTTTCCTTCTGAAAAGATCAGCATGATCTTGGAGCCAGTTGGAGCGGGATCTTATTACTCCCGCTGTGTGTGTGTTTATCATCAGGCATTTGTTCAGACTCTTGCCTGTTCCTCCCACCTGTCATCCTAACAGGCAGATCTCTGCCTGGTTTCCACAGTGACTTCACTTTTGGATTTTCATTTCTTCTTCATCGGAGAAGTCTCTTCAGATTACTACAGCATAAAAGAATGCTTTCTCTTTCGGCCTGTGGATCAGTTATTTATTCACTTGTGTAATTCATGTCCATGCTCAGGTGTGGCTCCCGCTGGAGAAGGGTCTGTGTCTGACCTTAGCCTCCTCCCTCCGTGTCTAGTGAGGACTAAATTGGGGAGACCTACTGGCTGAGACTTACTGCCCTGTCAGTTACTTGGTTCACTATTTGAGCCCCAGAATTACAGCTGGTAGTAACCTCATCTGATTCTACTGTATTCCAGTAGACCAACAACCAGAAGTTCCTAAATGTTCTGCTGTTAGGTCTAAGAGGCAAATAGGAGTCTGAATCGGAGTCCTGTATCAGAGGTGGTTTCCCTGGGGTGCTGGATTTGTTTTTGTCCTACTTTATACAAACTTCTGTGACCCCAGTTCAAAAAGTACTTTCTCACGTCAATGCCTTCCTGAAGAAGGCAGCGGTATTCATTTATCAGAAAAAGAGCAGTACAATTTCCATTGTGTTATCGACGGAGATTCTGGCTTAAACCCCGCCTCCCCACTCCCCTTTTCCTTTATTAAATCTCCAAAAAGGCCCAGAGCTTGGGGTCAGGGCTGGATGAGAAGCCAGCAGGAAAGTTATCCAGTTGGAGGTGGGAAAGGATAACTTTGGGCTGGAGGATAACTTGGGCTCAAAGTCTGGAGCCCATGGGCTCCAGGGCTCTGCTCCAGGACACAGTGAGAGGAAGCATTAGGGCAAACCACACACTCTGAAGTCCTAAGAGAAAATCAGAGCTCTATGTCCAGGGTTATCTCAGCCCCAGGTATAGGTGGAGGGGTTCTTGATTAGCAGTGGGCTTCCTAGTTGCCACGAAGTAAGTAAGCTTTGAAAGTGAATGAAAGTGAAAGTCACTCAGTCGTGTCTGACTCTTTGCAACCCCATGGACTATACAGTCCATGGAATTCTCCAGGCCAGAATACTGGAGTGGGTAACCTTTCCTTTCTCCAGAGGATTTACCCAACCCAGGGATAGAACCCAGGTCTCCCGCATTGCAGGCGGATTCTTTACCAGCTGAGCCACGAGGGAAGCCCGAATAAACTTTGGGTGATGGGATTGGCCATAGAAATATACAGGATTCTATGCTTTCAACTCTTAAGTTTATCTGCTTTTATCTGCTTATTCTGAACCTATTTATTCAGGATTGGTTGATGGCTGAGAAACTGACTTTTCTACTTATTGCTTGAAAAAAAGATTTTTGTTTTTCCCAATAGAGTGCTTTTCCTTTGTTGTATCCCTAAAACTTTATTCTGGCTTAAGTTATTGAGTGGGAGTAGCAGAGGGTGGTAATTTTTAGGTTGATCTTTAGTAAGATGTAAAAATAAGTCTCTGAAGACATGTAGTAGAAAATGTTCTTACAGACTAGCTATAGGAAAAATAAATGTTTATAAATTCTGCTTATCAGTTGTTTGTTTTTCCTACCTCTGCAATTTCATCCATTAATAACTGTCAGAGTTAGTTCATTGTGCACTATCTGGAAATTTCCCCCTCTGTTGATTAGTAAGATTTTGAATCAAAAGTGTGCTTGTGTGCCCATGGCACTGAAAGCCAAACTCCACAGAAGTCATTTGCAGCGAAGTCAGGGGCTGCACTGGTGGCTCAGCGGTAAAGAATCCACCTGCAGTGCAGGAGAGGCAGATTCGATCCCTGGGTTGGGAAAATCCCTTGGAGAAGAAAATGGCAACCCACTCCAGTATTCTTGCTGGAGAAATCCTGTGGTCAGAGGGACCTGGCGGGCTACAGTCCATGGTGTCACAAAAGAGTCGGACACAATTTAGCAACTGAGACGGCAAACAACAAAAGCGCTTAGTGCAGGGCCCCAAGCATGGGGGTGGGAGACAAGCCTCAGATCCACTCCAGCTCGGTCTTTGAGTTGGAGATGTTTTAAAAGGGAAGAACAAAGCATCTGGGGTTAGTCATCGTCTTCTGACATTTCTGTAACATTTCTTAATTGTGATTTCAGGAGACAGGATGTCTCAGTTTACAGTTCTCTGCCCAGGTGGTCCATGGTTCTGGACATTTTGAGCTCATCTGGACCTGGAGAGATAATCTGAGTTTGTACCTTAATGATAACATCTACACAACAGCAATTTTAGTACATTAACGATGTTATCAACGACAGCAGTCTTAGTCATCAAACTCTGGTTGATTAATGTTCTGTTAGCACAGGATTGAGGTCAGACGGGGCACCAAAGGGAATAAAATTTTGAATAGTGAAAGTGTTGGTCACTCAGTCATTTCCGATTCTTTGTGACACCATAGACTGTAGCCCACCAGGCTCCTCTGTCCATGGAGTTTTCCAGGCAAGAATACTGGAGTGGGTTGCCATTCCCTTCTCAAGGGGATCTTCCTGACCCAGGGATCGAACCTGAGTCTCATGCATTGCAAGCAAATTCTTTACTGGTCTGAGCCAGCTGGGAATAGATTAATCATAAACTTGGTAAGGCAAATCAGTTTTAGGGGTGCTTGGCTTCATAAGTGCTAATGGCTAAATAGTGCAATTCATTAAAGATAGTCATACTTCTTTAACCTTAGAACTGCTGTGTGGAGAAGATGAAATATAGTTAGAAAAGTATCTTTTAAAAAAATTTTTTTTATTTGGCCACACCAGTTTTTAGTTGCAGCATGCAAGATCTTTCAGCTGTGGCATGTGGGATCTAGTTCCCTAACCACGGATAGAATTCAGGCTCCCTGTGTTGGGAGCATGGAGTCTTAGCCACTGGACCACCAGGGAAGTCCCTAGAGAAGTATCTTATTACAGTATCTTAAATTTTTATTAATGAAGTTAATTTTAACCCTGAATGAGTCTTTACTTTTGTATCTAAATTCCTCAACTAGATCTAAATAGATCATGAAATCTGCAGAGACATTTTAATTTGAAGATCTTTCTGTTTCTATAACTGCACTAAAGCTCACATTATCAACCTTAAAAACAGTGTTATTAAATTACAGAGTATTGGTTCATCTCCAGGGCTAATGGAAGTACTTTGGGGCAAGCCTTTGTAGGATTGGTAATGCTGTTCTGTGCTGTGAATAGTTGCTCAGTTGTGTCCAACTCTTTGCGACTCCATGGACTGTAGCCCGCCAGACTCCTCTGTCCATGGGGATTCTCCAGGCAAGAATACTGAATTATGTTTTGATAAATGTGTATGGGCATGGAGTGGTTCTCTCTTGCCTTCCTTGAAATTGCTAGAAAGGTATGTTCTGGATAACCAGAATACATTTACAAGAAGATATTAGGATTAAGACTCATTGAAAAACTGTCTGACTTGAGTTCACTAAAAAACTACTCTATGTCTCATCAAATTGTACTTGAGATCTTTTTGCCTCTATTAAGTTTTTCTAGACAGCCTGAATAAGGGAGTGTAATTCTTTGGATATTTCTATGGTTAAATAAGTATGTCCTGCAACTCTCTTCATTCCTGAGTATCAATAAAAGTTTTTATCTTTACTGGATATTTGCTGTTAGAATTGCCAACTACTATACAAAAAGTGTAAAGTGTGTTCACTGCTTTAGGTTTTCTGGTGTATTTTTGCATAAATAACACCCTCAATCCTAACTTGATCAACACGTAGGATGGTGGTGGTATTGTTACTATTATTATCATCAGTATCCTCATCCTCACTGTACAGTTGAGGAAACTGAGGTTCAGATTGACTACCTCAAAAAGGAGGTACCCGGAGAACCTAGGCCATAAACCTGCATTTTTGGACTCCAAACTCCTTGTTCCTTTTTTTGCTCCATATAGATTGACTTACATCATACATTCTTAGTGAAGACACGCGTGGCAATTATGACTTGACTCTGACACAGGTACATGCACATTTTATGGCATGTGCTTATCAGATCAGATCAGTCGCTCAGTCATGTCCGACTCTTTGCCACCCCACGAATCGCAGCACGCCAGGCCTCCCTGTCCATCACCAACTCACGGAGTTCACCCAGACTCGAGCCCATCGAGTCAGTGATGCCATCCAGCCATCTCATCCTCTGTCATCCCCTTCTCCTCCTGCCCCCAATCCCTCCCAGCATCAGAGTCTTTTCCAATGAGTCAATTCTTCACGTGAGGTGGCCAAAGTACTGGAGTTTCAGCTTCAGCATCAGTCCTTCCAAAGAAATCACAGGGCTGATCTCCTTCAGAATGGACTGGTTGGATCTCCTTGCAGTCCAAGGGACTCTCAAGAGTCTTCTCCAACACCACAGTTCAAAAGCATCAATTCTTCAGCGCTCAGCCTTCTTCACAGTCCAACTCTCACATCCATACATGACCACAGGAAAAACCATAGCCTTGACTAGACGAACCTTTGTTGGCAAAGTAATGTCTCTGCTTTTGAATATGCTCTCTAGGTTGGTCATAACTTTCCTTCCAAGGAGTAAGCGTCTTTTAATTTCATGGCTGCAGTCACCATCTGCAGTGATTTTGGAGCACAGAAAAATAAAGTTTGACACTGTTTCCACTGTTTCCCCATCTATTTCCCATGAAGTGGTGGGACCGGATGCCATGGTCTTCGTTTTCTGAATGTTGAGCCTTAAGCCAACTTTTTCACTCTCCACTTTCACTTTCATCAAGAGGCTTTTGAGTTCCTCTTCACTTTCTGCCATAAGTGTGGTGTCATCTGCATAGCTGAGGTTATTGATGTTTCTCCCGGCAATCTTGATTCCAGTTTGTGTTTCTTCCAGTACAGTGTTTCTCATGATGTACTCTGCATATAAGTTAAATAAACAGGGTGACAGTATACAGCCTTGACGAACTCCTTTTCCTATTTGGAACCAGTCTGTTGTTCCTTGTCCAGTTTGAACTGTTGCTTCCTGACCTGCATACAAATTTCTCAAGAGGCAGGTCAGGTGGTCTGGTATTCTCATCTCTTTCAGAATTTTCCACAGTTTATTGTGATCCACACAGTCAAAGGCTTTGGCATAGTCAATAAAGCAGAAATAGATGTTTTTCTGGAATTCTCTTGCTTTTTCCATGATCCAGTGGATGTTGGCAATTTGATCTCTGGTTCCTCTGCCTTTTCTAAAACCAGCTTGAACATCAGGAAGTTCACGGTTCACGTATTGCTGAAGCCTGGCTTGGAGAATTTTGAGCATTACTTTACTAGCGTGTGAGGTGAGTGCAATTGTGCGGTAGTTTGAGCATTCTTTTGCATTGCCTTTCTTTGGGATTGGAATGAAGACCTTTTCCAGTCCTGTGGCCACTGCTGAGTTTTCCAAATTTGCTGGCATATTGAGTGCAGCACTTTCACAGCATCATCATTCAGGATTTGGAATAGCTCAACTGGAATTCCATCACTTCCACTAGCTTTGTTCGTAGTGATGCTTTCTAAGGCCCACTTGACTTCACATTCCAGGATGTCTGGCTCTAGGTCAGTGATCACACCATCGTGATTATCTGGGTCGTGAAGATCTTTTTTGTACAGTTCTGTGTATTCTTGCCATCTCTTCTTAATATCTTCTGCTTCTGTTAGGTCCATACCATTTCTGTCCTTTATTGAGCTCATCCTTGCATGAAATGTTCCTTTGGTATCTCTGATTTTCTTGAAGAGATCCCTAGTCTTTCCCATTCTGTTGTTTTCCTCTATTTCTTTGCATTGATGGCTGAAGAAGGCTTTCTTATCTCGTCTTGCTATTCTTTGGAACTCTGCATTCAGATGTTTATATCTTTCCTTTTCTCCTTTGCTTTTCGCTTCTCTTCTTTTCACAGTTATTTGTAAGCTATTTTCCGAACAGTATGAAAAGGCATGTGTTTATATGTATATACTATTTGTTGTAAATGTTAAGAGTTGTAATCAGTAGTGCCTTAGTTTTAGATTTACAGATGAGAACCACTTACTGTTTTAGTGAAAATTATCTTAGAGTCCTAGAATCAGAGATACTAAGATTTTGAAGACTGCTTCAATTATTCCATTTACTCCACATGATGAATGAGGAACCAATGTGTTGGTATTTGGTTATGGTTATAAAGGTGAAGCTGACTTTGCCAGGAGTATTTTCTTGGTATTTATAGGTCTTTTTTTGGACACTAATCCTTTGGTTGGCTCCTTCCCTGTATTTCATAATTATGCAGTTGCAGCTGAAGGGTAGGTGGAGAGAACATGCATTGATTTATGCTAAAATGTGTCTTGGAGTGTCAGATTCATGCTGCTGCTGACAGCTGTGCCAGAGATGAAGTGTGAGATTAAATAATTTTATTGCTTATTGAGTTTCTTTTTGACCTATTAGATGTATCCTATGCAGTTTGTGACTATTTTACGATATGGTAATATATCTGCATAGCCACTTTATGTTTTCCAACCTGTTTTTTTATATTTGTTCCTCATAATAAACATGTTAAGTCATGTGAGATGACATGGTTATTATCATATTACAGACAAAGAACTCTGACTTGGAAATAGTGCAGCACCATGGCTAAGAATATGTTCTTACATTTACGGATTGGACCAGAATCCTGGCTCTTAATCTGAGCTTCATATTCTTATATGTAAAATGGGGGACCTTATAAGATTGTTGAAATGTTTAAATGAGATAATGAGTACAAAGTGTTTAGAATGGTGGAGGCAAGCAGTAGACAGTCAGTAAATATTAGGTAGCATTATCCTCTTCAGAGGTTGTCACTCATTTATTTGTTAACTCCACAAAAATGTGGGAGTCTTGAAGTGTGGGGTCTTGAGCAGGGAAGGGATGTGTACACGTTGGGGCAAGTCCAAACCAGGTGCTGTGAAAGAGACAAAGGTGTGGACGAAACATTTCTTTCTTCCTATAACTGGCAGTCTTCTGTGTGGTAAGACCAGTATGTAGCAGATAAGCAGTTAGAGCACTGCGCAGTGTTCGGTTGGTCGGCACCTCATCTGATAATGGATGCTGTTTATCATGTGTTCTCACAGAGTCAGCTCTCCAGCGCCACGGTTTCCTGTTACCTGTTTCTCTAACAAGCTGTCCAAGGGGAATGGAAGACATTCCTTCCAGGTGGAGAGTGGAGGGAAAGGGTAAAGAGACTGTTTCTGAACACTGGATAGAAAGTAGAGATTGGAGAGTACAGGAGTGAAGGGAAAAGCAAGATTCTGTTGTGCACAGAGCTGAGGGATGCATTTTATTTTATTTTTTTTGAGGGATGCATTTTAAACTGTGGCTTCTTGAGGTGACCTGAGGGAGCCTGCATGGACCGCTTCTCTCCCAGGTTCCCTGTGAATTCAGGCAGCGCAACCCCGATGCAGCCTCCTTGGCTCTGTGGTCTGAAGCTCCGTCAGTATATTTTCTCATCTTGGCCGAGGCCAGAAACAGGCGTACTTCTGTGTTTTCTTTTCAGAACAGGGTTCTAGTCCCTCAGAAGTTAGTTTCTTTGAATTATTCCATCTGTTTAGCTATGATAATTATCAATAAATGTTTCAATCATATATAATTATTATAGTTGCTAACATTTACTGAGTGCATATGGAGAAGGAAATGGCACCCCACTCCAGTACTCTTGCCTGGAAAATCCCATGGACGGAGGAGCTTGGTAGGCTGCAGTCCATGGGGTCGCTACGAGTCAGACATGACTGAGCGACTTCACTTCACTTATGGAAAGCTAGTTATACACTTTTCTACCTACATTATTCTGCTAATTCTTGAACCATCCAGGGTAGGTGCTGGTCTTTCCACTTTTGAGAAAAATGAGGCAGAGAGAGTTTAATTAATCTGCTTATGGTCCCAGAGCAGGTCAGTGAAGCCAGGGCTCAAACTCATGCTTAACTCTAGAGTAGAGATTATGCTGTTAATCGCTTCTTCACACTTTTATATATTTGCTGCTGCTGCTGCTAAGTCGCTTCAGTCGTGTCCGACTCTGTGCGACCCCATAGATGGCAGCCTACCAGGCTCCCCCGTCCCTGGGATTCTCCAGGCAAGAATACTGGAGTGGGTTGCCATTTCCTTCTCTAATGCATGAAAGTGAAAAGTGAAAGTGAAGTCGCTCAGTCGTGCCCGACTCTAGCGACCCCATGGACTGCAGGGGGTCCCATCCTCCATCCATGGGATTTTCCAGGCAAGAGTACTGAAGTGGGGTGCCATTGCCTTCTCTGCTTTTATATATTTATCGGTTACTAATTGGTTATTTAGTGGTCTGATAAGAAGTGGGGGGAGTGGCACTAGCTAAGAGAATACCAGTTAGTTTTAAAAAGGAATATAGAAGTTCATTCCATGGACCATATAATAAGCGTCTCTATTCTGAAGAGTTCTGTCTGTATGCATATGAAGTGCAGTCCATTAAGAAAGGCTATTTATTGGTACTTCCCTGGTGGTCTACTGGTTAGGAAATCACCTGCCAATGCAGGGGACACGAGTTCGATCCCTGGTCCGGGAAGATCCCACATGCCATGGAGCAACTAGGCTTGCAAGCTGAGTGCCTAGAGCCTGTGCTCTGCAACAAGAGAAGCCCACACACTGCAACAAAGAGTAACCCCTGATCGCCACAGCTAGAGAAGGGCCATGTGCCACAGCAAAGACCCAGCACAGCCAAAAATAAATAAATAAATAAATAAAAAATTAAAAAAAAAAAACCACTTTATTGAGAAAATCAGAATCTCTGTTTCTTCAAAAGAGTATGTTATCCCTTACAGAAGGAGGCTTAACTAATGACAGATTGTGATTATTACCTCTTTAGTGGTTTTATTGCAGAAACAATATAATAATAGTAATTTATAAATCAAGAAAAATCTTTATCCTAGCAAATTAGCTGTTCTTATTTTTTCACATTCACTTCCAGTTCTTGTGTTTATTTGTGTATAATTTGTACATAGTTATAACATATTCATTTTTCATTTAACATTATGTTATCAGGGTTTTTAAGTTAAGTAATAAGCCTCTCCAGTGAGGAGAGTGGAATGTGAAACGGCTACAGGGCATTAATAATTGATTGGGGTGATGCCTACCAGGCAGCCACGTCAGTTTTAGAGCTGGCCTTGGAAGGAGCAGCTGTGTGTTTGGACCTTGGAAAGTCTTCATCTTTCCATGCAATCTGTCAGGCTTCCAAGAGAGCCAAGGGGAAGTGGAAAAATACAGTGATTTGGAGCCATGTGAAACTAGCAATATGGTTAAGTTCAGTGTTGGAAAAGAGGAAAAATAATCCCTACCTAATATGGTACTTTAACTGAGGGTAAAGCTTTAGTGAGCAGGCAGTGTATCAGGGTTTGTCAGAATTATCAATGTTTTGCTTTTTGTGGTGGCTTTAATAGTTACTTATTGTTTATAAAACCAGTTTTATCAGAGTGGAAGAACAAAGTACATACTTGACAAATACTATTTTAGTGATAAAGCTGTTACTCTGTATTTAAATTCAGTTTAATTCAAAGTGATTTTTCAGTTTCAAATTTGTATAACTACAGACTAGCCACTTGGGCCTCAAGTCTTCCATGATGTAAAGCCAAGCACCCTGAGGATGGAATCCCATATTCAGGAGGTTTACTGATAATTCCTCCATCCAAATTACCCTTTTCCTCTTGGGTTTTTGGATGTGACAAGAGGTAAATGAAAGGCAATGGGACAAAGTAATCAGTAGAAATCCTGTTAAACCTGTTTGGAGAAGGTCTGAGACAATTGATAGATTATTTCTTCATTTCTCCATCATTACTTTGAAATTTTACTTTTTTGGAGGGGAGGGAGGTAGAGAGAGGGACCTTGGCACAGTGGATTCCATCTGCTTGAGGGAAAATAATTTACTTAACGAGAATTTCAAAATCAGGTTTGATGTTAATTTCAGACCATCACACTTTAAATTATGGAAGCCTACATTTGAGTTATGAACTGCAGTACTTAATTATGAGACACATCACAGTATCAGAATATCTAGTTTGCTTTAAAGCACCTCTTTGTATAGAGTATACAAAAGCGCTCTACTTTTGTCACAACAAAAACGTGAGTGCATGTTGGTGCTGGAGCATGTGTGTGTGTGTATAAGTCAGGGAGAATGCATTCTAGATGAATTGCAGTGCAGTGCAGTCAGCACACTGAGATTTCTGGGGGGCAGAACTTCCTGTTAAATTCACGTAGAGGTTTTCTTTTATAGTATGGAAGCTTGTGTGACAGTCTTCAGTGAACCTGTTGCTGAAATGTGGCCATTTCCTTTGTGTTTACATGCGAATAGTGCGTGGAAAAAGGCACTGTTCCCCGAGACGCTGCCTTTTCTCGGGTGCCTCAGTTGGTTGGCTCTCAGCACCAGGCATCCTGTTGAGTGTGTTGAGCTGCCCTGTGGTCTGGTAGGGCAGCCCACTCCCATACTCTTGCCTGGAGGATCCCATGGACCGAGGAGCCTGGTGGACTGCAATCCAGGGGATTGTAAAGAGTCAGACATGACTGATGCGACTCAGCATGTGTGCACACATACACACACACACACACACACACACACACACACATACACACACACACAGGCATTACATCCGCCTTTGGGGAGGTTGCAGTCTTACTGGGCAGAGAGTCCACTCTTGTTTGCTGCTATTGTTGACCTCTCTTTCTGCCAGTGCACCCTTATCCACCAACTCCAGACTTGAGTTCCATTTGGCCATCATCCAGGCTGCCACCTGCCCATCTCTGTTTTGAGTCCTCTAAGATAATAGAGTATCTTTTTCCCACCAGGATAATCTGGTACAAAAATCTTGTTTTTGTTTTGTTTTTCAGGATAATCTATTTTTTAATAGGTAGCAATGTATAGTGGTTAAGAGCATGATCCAACTGCTTGTGTTTGAATCCTGACTAGGTTACTTACTAGCTGTGTAATCTTAGGGCTTCCCTAGTAGCTCAGCTGGTAAAGAATCTGCCTGCAATGCAGGAGACCCCAGTTCCATTCCTGAGTCGGGAAGATGCCCTGGAGAAGGGATAGGCTATCCATTCCAGTATTCTTGGGCTTCCCTGGTGGGTCAGATGGTAAAGAATCCGCTTACAGTGTGGGAGACCTGGATTCGATCCCTGAGTTGGGAAAATCTCCTGGAGAAGGGAACGCCTACCCACTCCAGTATTCTGGCCTAGAGAATTCCATGGACTGTATAGTTATTGGGTCACAAAGAGTTGGACACGACTGAGTGACTTTCACACACACACAATCTGAGGCAAATTAATTTCTCTGTTCCTTAGGTAAAAGGGGGATCCTAATGGTGCCTTCCTTATAGGGTTGTTACGAGGATTAAATGGATTAATAGTTAAAAATAAACACTTAGAACTACCTGGCATACAGTACACATCGTGTGCTTAGTTGCTCAGTCATGTCTAACTTTTTGTGAGCCCCATGGCCTGTAGCCTGCTGGGCTCCTCTGTCCATGGGGATTCTCCAGGCAAGAATACTGGAGTGGGTTGCCATGCCTTCCTCCAGGGGATCCTCCCAACTCAGGAATCGAACTGCGGTCTCCTGCATTGCAGGCGGATACTTTACCAGCTGAGTACACATTATATAAGCATAAAGTGAAACAAATGCTTTTTTAAAAAAAAATAATTATTACCTAGTAAGAGTTGGAATAAATAAATAAATGGGGTACAGAATGGCAGGAGTGTATTTCAGACAGGGAGGTGTGTGATGTCAAGGAGCTGAAACTAGAATCTGGTCTTCGAACCCCTTCGTTGGTCATCTTATTCATCTTGATGGTTTGCTTGTTTTTCCAATTCCTAGATCTTTCTTCTGTCATTGATGGGTCAGTCAATTTGGTGTATTTGGTGAATGAATCCTCAGCAAGCTGGCCCTGAGCCAGCACTGTACTAACCAGCTCTGTGGCTTTTTGGAGAAGTAATCTTTGTGAGCTTTAGCTTTCCTCCCAGTGAAATGGAGCCCATAATCCTTGTCTGCCAGAGCTGTTGCAAGGCTTAAATGACATATGTATGCGGAAAGCCCTTGGCTGTGTGCCTGGCCCACCATGGTGCTGCTTGGATGTTCTTTCCCTTGGTTTCCCTCCCAGCCCTTCTGATAGTATTGGAGTTGGTCTGTGTAGAAGGTCCCTCCCCTCCCTGGTTGCCTCAGGCAGTGACATCCTGGAGAGCTGTAGGTTTGGTTCAATTCCTCCAAAAGCTGAATTCATATGTAAACAGTAGTGACTCCACCCATTCTTCCCCTCTTCGCCACACCCCACCCCCCCACCCCCCCATTGGCTGGGCTGCACAGTATACGGGTCTTAGTTCCCTGATCAGGGATCGAACCCTTGCGCCCTGCAGTGGAAGCACCGAATCTTAACCACTGGACTGTCCAGGGAAGTTCACCAGGATGTAGAGTGTTTATCAGTGGTGTGACCTTCTGAGATGCTTTTTCCTTTTCCTTTCCTCTTTCTTTTACTGTGAAATGTAATCTATGTATAAGTGAAAGTTGCTCGGTTGTATCCAACTCTTTGCGACCCCATTCACTGTACAGTCCATGGAATTCTCCAGGCCAGAATAACCGGAGTGGGTAGCCTTTCCCTTCTCCAGGGGATCTTCCCAACCCAGGGATCGAACCCAGATCTCCTGCATTGCAGGTAGATTCTTTACCAGCTGAGCCACAAAGGAACCTGTGTATAGAAAAGAGCAAAAGCTTGCCTGTATATTTTGAAAGATAATTATAAACACTCTTTTGAAGAAACAGAATGTTGCCAACCCAGCCTGCTTCTAAAGTACAAATGGAGTCCTACGTACCATATGTCTGAAAATGGTTAAGATATGCTCTGTATCTTGACAACCTTCATAGCAACAAAACTAGGAAATATATAAAGTTGTGGCTTTAGATAACTGAAAGCAAAATATCAAAGATAATTGAATGCAATCAATTCAGTTATCAATTCAGTTATTATTTAAAGTGTTTTCTTTTGATAGACCTGTAATGTTTGGAGGAGTAGTAAAGTAAAATAAAGACATATTCAAAACTTACTATGTAATTATTCTATAGAATTATTTACCCTACTTCAGCAAAACCACTGTTTTCAAGATATTTTGAAAAAAAAAAAAAGATATTTTGGTGTACTAGTAACAAGACCCAGTCTATGATGATTTAAGGATTAAAAAATAATGTATTCCAACTGTAATCTTTGAATAATTTTCTACAAAGATGTAAATTGAAGTAAATGTAGGGGTGGTAGACTGGTTGGGAGTCTGCCTGCTGATTCAGGGGACATGGGTTCCATCCCTGGTTCGGGAAGGTTCCACATTGCTGAGGAGCAGCTAAGCCCTTGTTGTGGAACAACAACTGTGTTCAACAACTACTGAACTCAGGTGCCGCAGCTATTGAAGGCCGAGTGCCTGGAGCCCGTGCTCTACAACAGGAGGGGCTGCCGCAGTGAGAAGCCCACACGCAGCAATGAAGAGTAGCCCCTGCTCACTGCAACTAGAGAAAGCCCTTGTGCAGCAACAAAGACCCAAGTGCAACCAAAGAGAAAAGTAAATGTGGGAATTCTCTGGTTGTCCAGTGGTCAGGACTCAGCACTTTTACTGCAGGGAGCACGGGTTGTATCCCTGGCTGCAGAACTAAGATCCCACATCCCTAACAGCGTGGCCAAAAAAATAAATGTAAAAGTATAAACCAAAGTAGATATTGTATGATTCTAGTCATGTAAATAAGTCTAAAAACTAATCTACAGTGACAGAAAATGAATCGGTGTTGTATGGGAAGTGACAGGAGGGAAGAATTACAGAGGGGCATGAAGAAACTTTTTGAGTGATAGAAATATTCATTGTCTTGATTGTAGAAGTGGTCGCATGAGCATATACATGTCAGAGCTTCTCACTGAATACTTTATGTGCAATTTATTGTGTAACAGTTATGTATGTAAAACTAAAAAATAAATTTTTTTAAATGATATGATTTTTTTTTGTCCTAAATATTAAAAATTATTAAGACAAAGGAAGCCAAAACAATTCAGTGGGGGATAGGATAGACTTAACTAATGGTGTTGGAACAACTGGACAGCCACATTAAGAATGAATATGGACTCTCTATCTCATACCATGTACACAAATTAATTAAAAATGGATTAAAGACTTAAAAAACTGAAACTGTAAAACTATCAGAAGAGCACATAAGGCATAAATCTTCATGACCTTGGGTAAGGCAGTGATTTCCTAGCTATGACATCAGAAGCACAGGCAGCAAAGGAAAAAATAAAATATATGTGCCCATAGAAAATATATGTGCCTGTAGAACTTTGTACACAAATATTCACAGTAGTGTGGTTCATAATAACTGAAAAGAGGAGACAATCTAGGTGTCAATCAATGAATGGATAAATGACATGTGGTATATTCATAAATGAAATATTAGTTACAAAAAGGAACAAAGTACTAACATATCCTACAAATTGGATGAACTTTGAAGACATTATACTAAATGAAAGAAGCTAGACAAAAATGGAAGCATGAATGGAGAAACGGACGTAGAGAATAGACTTATGGACATGGGGAGAGGGGAGGAGAGGGTGAGATGTATGTTGAGAGTAACATGGAAACTTACATTACCATATGTAAAATAGATCACCAATGGGAATTTGCTGTATGGCTCAGGAAACTCAAACAGGGGCTCTGTATCAACCTAGAGGGTGGGATGCGGAGGGAGATGGGAGGGAGGTTCAGAAGGGAGGGGATATATGTATACCCAGAGCCTTTGACTGTGTGGATCACAATAAACTGTGGAAAATTCTTCAAGAGATGGGAATATCAGACCACCTGACCTGCCTCTTGAGAAACCTATATGCAGGTCAGGAAGCAACAGTTAGAACTGGACATGGAACAACAGACTGGTTCCAAATAGGAAAAGGAGTACGTCAAGGCTGTATATTGTCACCCTGCTTATTTAACTTCTATGCAGAGTAAACCATGAGAAACGCTGGGCTGGATGAAGCACAAGGTGGAATCAAGATTGCCAGGAGAAATATCAATAACCTCAGCTATGCAGATGACACCACCCTTATGGCAGAAAGTGAAGAGGAACTAAAAAGCCTCTTGATGAAAGTGAAGGTGGAGAGTGAAAAAGTTGGCTTAAAGCTCAACATTCAGAAAACTAAGATCATGGCATCTGGTCCCATCACTTCATGGGAAATAGATGGGAAAACAGTGGAAACCATGTCAGACTTTATTTTTCTGGGCTCCAAAATCACTGCAAGATGGTGATTGCGGCCATGAAATTAAAAGACGCTTACTCCTTGGAAGGAAAGTTATGACCAACCTAGAGAGCATATTCAAAAGCAGAGACATTACTTTGCCAACAAAGGTTCGTCTAGTCAAGGCTATGGTTTTTCCTGTGGTCATGTATGGATGTGAGAGTTGGACTGTGAAGAAGGCTGAGCGCCGAAGAATTGATGCTTTTTAACTGTGGTGATGGAGAAGACTCTTGAGAGTCCCTTGGACTGCAAGGAGATCCAACCAGTCTATCCTAAAGGAGATCAGTCCTGGGTGTTCATTGGAAGGACTGATGCTGAGGCTGAAACTCCAGTACTTCGGCCACCTCATGCGAAGAGTTGACTCAGTGGAAAAGACTGATGCTGGGAGGGATTGGGGGCAGGAGGAGAAGGGGACGACAGAGGATGAGATGGCTGGATGGCATCACCGACTTGATGCACATGACTTTGGGTGAACTCCGGAAGTTGGTGATAGACAGGGAGGCCTGACGTTCTGCGATTCATGGGGTCACAAAGAGTCGGACATGACTGAGCAACTGAACTGAACTGAATGGCTGGTTCAGGTTGAGGTTTGACAGAAAACAAGAAAATTCTGTAAAGCAATTATCCTTCAATTAAAATTTTTTTTAAAAAAGGTAACATGTTTTATATCCAGAATGTGTGTGTGCCAAGTTGCTTGAGTCGTGTCCGACTCTGCGACCCTATGGACCATAGCCTGCCAGGATCCTCTGTCCGTGGAATTCTCCGGGCAAGAATACTGGAGTGGATTGCCATGCCCTCCTCCAGGGTATCTTCCTGGCCCAGGGATCCAACCTGCATTTCTTGTCTCCTGCATTGCAGGCAGATCCTTTACCACTAGCGCCACCTGGTAATCCCTTATGTCCAGAATGATGAAAAATTTCTCAGTCGTGTCTGACTCTTTGCAACTCCATGGACTGTGGCCCTTCAGGCTCCTCTGTCCGTGGAATTCTCCAGGCAAGAATAATGGCATAGGCAATTCTATAAAGACAGAAAGCAGATTAGTGGTCACCAGGGGCTCTGGGGAAGAAGGAATGGGAGTAACTATTAGTTGGTACTGGGTTTCTGTTTGGGGTGAGGAAAATGGTCTGTAATTGGATGATGATGGTTGCATAACTTTGTGAATGTACTGAACACCACTGACTTTTATAAGAGATCTAATTTTATGGTGTGTGAATTATATCTCTTTTAAATTGTTACATGAGAGAAAAAAATCAAAAGGCAAAATACAGAATATCAAGAATTTTAATTTTGAAATACAAACTGTTAATAGCTGAATTTGATTTATTTTTGAAAATTTTAAAAATCTTATTAAGTAGTTTAATAAAATCAGAAATGTTCTAGTGTTCCGTGTCTGTTAGTTCCTGCATAAGCAGTGTCATGTGTCATTCATATTACAGGTTCACCAACATGTGTATGTATTCACCAGGAGTTAAGACAACCGTGCTGCTTAGCGCACCAGAACCATGAATGGCACAGAAAGTGAATACTCAGCACTGCTTTGAAGTAATCTTCATTATGAAAGAATCGATTGTGTTGGGGCTAAGAGGAAGGATTTGCTTTTCTCTTACCTCTTAGCTGAGTGCTTCTCCTGCTCCTACTCTGCAGGCATCTGAGGCCGCTCTGGTGCCAGTCTGAGTTTGGCAGTGGCACAGCCACAGCTTACTTCATGACGTTTAGGTGAAATCTCCTTTCGCTTCCTGGACATAAGACAAAGGCTGTGGAGATGTGCTTCTCTGAAGCCTGAACAAGGAAGACAGTTCAGGGTTATGAGTCTGACCGTATCAGTGCTGTTTGATGTGGGGACCAGGGCAGGGGTCCCTCTCATGGAGCTCTAGCTCATCTCGTTGCACCCATGTTAGGCCTTACTTGGTTACCTGTCTACTTTTTCGCTGTTGTCCTTTCAAGAGGGAGAGGGTGGGAAGATTTGGGAGAATGGCATTGAAACATGTAAAATATCATGTATGAAACGAGATGCCAGTCCAGGTTCGATGCACGATACTGGATGCTTGGGGCTGGTGCACTGGGACGACCCACAGGGATGGTATGGGGAGGGAGGAGGGAGGAGGGTTCAGGATGGGGAACACATGTATACCTGTGGCGGATTCATTTTGATATTTGGCAAAACTAATACAATTATGTAAAGTTTAAAAATAAAATTAAACAAAAATAAAAATAAACAGAATGGCAGAGATAGTTTTGATTTGGCTAAGACAGTTCTTTCCTTTAGTGCTGTGAGATATCACTTCACACCAGTCAGAATGGCCATCATCAAAAGGTCTACAAAGAGTAATTGCTGGAAAGGGTGTGGAGAAAAGAGAACCCTCCTACACTGTTGCTGGGAATGTAAATTAGTACAGCAACTAGGCAGAACAGTGTGGCTGTTCCTTCAAAAACTAAAAATAGAGCTACCATATGACCCTGAAGTCCTACTCCTGGTCATATATCTGGAGAAAACCATAATGTAATTCAGTTAGATTGTGAGCTTCTCCAAAGTGGGATAAGTTTTTATCAGCATCAAGTATGGTACCTGGTGGGTTGGTTTTTTTTTTGAGGGTGCAGTGTGTTTATTTTATATACATACATAGTGTGAATGATCACCACAAATAGCTTAACACATCTATCACCTCACATGGTTGCAACTTTTATTTTTTGTGGTAAGCATTTTAGGATTTATGCTCATAGCAACTTCCAAGTGTACAATATAGTACTGTTAACTGATAGTTACCATGCTGTGCATATACATTTACAGTATTACTCGTTTGAGTCCTTTTTTTTTGGTTAGTCTAGCTAAAGTTTTGTCAATTGTGTTTATCTTTCCAAAGAACCAGCTTTTAGTTTTGTTAATCTTTTATATTGCTTTCATATTCTTTCATTTCTTTGCTATTTAATTAATTGTTTTAAAAATCAAACTATACAAGGTGTTAGTTTCTGGTGTACAGTGAAGTGATTCAGATATATACATATATATATTCAAGCATATAGATTTCATATTGTTTTTCATTATGGTTTATTGTAGGATATTGAATAAAGTTCCCTGGGTTGTATAGTAGGACCTTATTGTTTATTTTATATAGAGTAGTTTTTATCTGATAATCCCAAACTCCTAATTTATCCCTCCCCTACCTCATCTCCCTTTTTATAACCATGTTTGTTTTCTATGTCTGTGAGTGTTTCTGTTTTGTAAATAAATTTGTATCATATTTTAGACTGCACACATAAGTGATATAGTATTTAATATTTGTCTTTCTTTTTCTGACTTACTTCACTTAGTATGATAATCTCTGGGTCTAACCGTGTTGCTGCAAATGGCATTATTTCCATTTTTATGGCTGAATAGTATTCCATTGTATATATAGACACCACATCTTTTTAATTACCCATCTGTCAGTGGATTCTTAGGTTGCTTCCATGTCTTGGCTGTTGTAAATAGTGCTATAGTGAACATTAGGGTGCATTTTCTAATTAGAGTTTTTGTTTTTCCAGATATATGCCAGAGTGAGATTGCTGGATTATATGGCAACTCTGTTTTTCATTTGTTAAGGAACCTCCATAATGTTCTGGTTGAGGGCAGGAGGACAACGGGGCGACAGAGGATGAGATGGTTGGATGGCATCATCACCGCAATGGACATGAGTTGGAGCAAACTCTGGGAGAGAATGAAGGACAGGGAAGCCTGGTGTGCTTCAGTCCATGGGGTTGCAGAGAGTCGGATACGACTTAGCGACTAAACAGCAACAATACTGTTCTCCATCATGGCTGCACCAGTTCATATTCCCACCAACAGTGTAGGAGGGTTCCTTTTTCTCTGGGGGATTTTTTTTTTTTTAATATTTATTTTGGATGCACTGGGTCTTTGTTACTGTGCACCACGGGCTTTCTCTAGTTGTGGGGGCTGCGCTTTGGTGTGGTGGGTGGGCTTCTCATTGTGGTGCCTTCTCTTGCGGAGCTCAGGCTTCAGTGGCTGCAGCACGCAGGTTCCGTAGTTGGGTTTGCTGGCTCTGCAGCAGGTGGGCTTCCGTAGTTGCAGCATAGGGGCTCATTAGTTGTGGCTCCTGGCGCCAGAGCATGCAGGCTTCAGTAGTTGCTTACAGGCTCTACAGCGTGGGCTCAGAAGTTGTGGTGCGTGAGCTTCGTTGTTCCACGGCAGGTGGAACCGTCCCAGACCAGGGATCGAACCCGTGTCCCCTGCACTGGCAGGCGGATTCTTCCCCACTGCGCACCAGGGAAGTCTGGTGGATGTTTTTTAATGAAGGACTTTGGGCATGTTTTCTTATTCCTTTTTCCACCTGGAATCTTACCAGAGTTGCATAAATAACCTTGGCAAGTTGCTAAATACCTCTAATCTGTTTTTTCCCCATCTATAAAATGAACATAATGCCTCACCGTGTTGCCTGAGAATCTGATGACAGTTTTATGGAGGCACTGCGCATGGATTAAGTGGCATTTTGCATGTGTTAGTTCTCCTTCCATCTTTCCCCACCCAACTCTACCCTCATCAGTGATTAAAAATTTCGCTGGCAGAGCAAACAGCTTTCTGCAGTTGGTGTTGGATATAGTGTTCTGTAAATGTCAGTTATGCTGCTTGATGCTGTCATCCAGACATTTATATTTTGGTATTCCTGTTCTATTAATTACTGAGAGTGATGTGGTTAAATATACAGCTGTGACTGTGGATTTGTCTAGTTCTCCCTTTAGTTCTCTCAGTTTTGTGTGTTTGTTTTTTATGACATCTATTTTTTTGTTATTGTTGAAAACCTCCATATAGTTTCTATTTTTTCCTTCCAGTTTATCCTGAAATGATGATTACAATTGAGTTTAGTGAACATCTACCATGTCATATAAATACAGGGTTTCTCTTATTTTTTTTAAAAGCAACATTATTGTGTAATTGACATGAAATAAGCTGTATGACATGAAATAAAGTAGGTAATTTGATGAGTTTTGTCATATGTATACACCAGTGAGACACAACCACCACAGTCCAGATAATGAACGTGTCCATCACATTCAGGTTTCTTGGTGTCTTTGACAGTCCCCCTCCCTCTGTATCCCTCTCCACAACGAGGTGAACACTGATACGCTTCCTGTCCTGTATATTGGCTTATATTTTTAGGAAATTTTTAATAATTGGAGTCATGTTTTATATATTCCTTTTGTGCCTTTTTTCCACTGTGTATGAGTATTTTGGTATTCATCCATGTTGTATTTATCAATAGTTCACTCCTGGTATTTTGCTGGGTAGTATTCCATTATGTGGGCTTCTCAGGTGATAATAGTGGCAAAGAACCGCCTGCCAATGCAGGAGACATAAGAGATGAGGGTTCGATCCCTGGGTGGGGAAGATCCCCTGGAGGAGGGCGTGGCAACCCACTCCAGTATTCTTGCCTGGAGAATCTCCAGGGACAGAGGAGCCTGGTGGGCTACAGTCCATGGGGTTGCAAAGAGTCGGACGCCACTCAAGCGACTGAGCACGCATGCACGCATGTTCCATTATATGAACATACCATAATTGGTTTATCCAGTCACTTTATTTCTGGATATTTGGGCTCTTTGCAGTTTTTGACTGTTAGAAATAAGACGATCAAAACCATCTGTAGATAAGTTTTGTATGGACATATGCTCTTGTTTCTCTTAGGTAAATACCTGGGAGCGGAATGGCTGGATCATATAATAGGGATGTATTTAGCTGAAAAAAAAATCCCTACTCAGTTTTCCAAAATGATTGTCCAATTTTAAATTCCCAGTAGCAGTGTATGACAGACATCCTTACATCCTAACATCCTTACCAACATTTGGTATGATTAGCTATTTTAGCCATTTGAATAGGTGTGTGTGGTTTTTTTCATTGTTCTAATTTATATTTTCCTTATGGCTAATGATGTTGAGCATCTTTTCAAAAATGAATATTTTCCATTTGTATATCTTTTGTGAAGAGATTGTTCAAATCTTTTTAACCTATTTTTACAGTAGGTTGCTTGGTTTTTATTGAGTTTTGAGAGTTCTTTTTATAATCTGGGTGCAGGGTTTTTTTTTTTTTTTTTGGTAAGATATATAACTTGCTAGTCTTTCCTCCCAGTTTATGGCTTGCCTTTTCATTTTCTTAAAAATGTCTTTCAAATAGTAATTCTTAATTTTGCTGAAGTGAAGTTTTATCTATGGATTATGTTTTTGATGTTGTGTCTAAGAAATCTTTGCCTAACCCAAGGTAACAACGATTTTCTCCTATGTTTTTTCCTAGAAGTTTTATACTTTTCAGTTTCAAATTTCATTTTTATGATTCATTTTGAGGTAAGTAAAAATATGGTGTAAAGTAGAGATCAAATTTCCTTCTTGTGTTTCTGGAGCTCTGTTATATTAGGTGTATATAGGTTTGTCATTGTTGTATCTTCCTGATGTGTTGAGACTTTTATCATTAGAATCCCTCTTTATTTCTAGTAAAACTACTTGCCTTGAAGTCTGTTTTGTCTGGTATTAGTACAGCCATTCCAGTCTTCTTAGGGTTATTAATTCATGGCATATCTTTTCCCATCTTTTTTATTTCCAAGTTATTTGTGTATTTGTATTTAAACTGCATCTCTTTAAACAGGATATAAGTGATTTTTGATTTTTTTTAATCCAGTTAGATAGTCTTTGCCATTTGCTTGGAGTCTTTCTTTTTCTGTAATATCATTACTGATATGGTCATATTTAGGTCTGACATTTTGCTATTTGGTTTTATTTGTCTCATCTGCCTCTTGTTCTTCTGTTCTTTCTCTTCTGCCTTCCTTTACATTAATCAAGTAATTTTTAGTAATCAATTTTAATTTCTCTATTGGCTTTCAAGCTGTATTTCTACATTTTTTAAAAAGTGCTACCTTTAGGGATTACAACGTATATCTCAATGTATTTTAAGTTGATATGGAATTGCTTCAGATAAAATATAGGAATCTTATGGTAGTGTATTTTCATTTACTTCCATCTTTAGTGCTGTTATCATATTATGTATCATATATGTATCATATGTGTATTATAGATGTATTATAATACATCTATCCCAGGTGGCTCAGCGGTAAAGAATCTGCCTGCCAATGCAGAAGCCACTGGAGGTGTGGGTTCCATCCCTATGTCAGGATGATCCCCTGGAGGAGGAAATGGCAACCCATAGTATTCTTGCCTGGAAAATTCTGTGGACAGAGGAGCCTGGTGGGCTGCAGTCTGTGGAGTCACAGAGGCAGATACCTGAAGCAACTAAGCACTCCTGCACATACATTGTTATAATTTTTGCTTTAAATAGTCATATATCTTATAAAGAAATATGAGAAAGCAGCGTGTTGTGTGTGTTTGTATGTTTCAGTCCTTCCTTTGGACTTAAGTTGTGGAACTTTCTTTAAGATTTCTTGTAGTGGAAATCTCCTAGATTTCCATTCCAAGATCTCTGAGACTTTGTTCATTCTCCTTCAGTATTATTTTTCTCTTTTCTTATATTAGGTAATTTTTGTCTTCAAATTCCCAGATTCTTTCTTACGTATGAGCCTATCATAATGCATTTTTTTCAGCTATTGTACTTTTCGCCGCTAAAATTTCCATTTTCTTGTAGTTTACATTTCACTGTTGAGATTCTCTATCTCTTCACTCAGTAATTCCATATTTTACTTTTAAAGTATTATCCATTAATATCAATACTTCTAACATAATTATAATAGATATTTTGTAGTTTTTGTTTCTGAATTCAACATCTAAGTTCATTCAGAGTCCATTTATATTTAGTATCTGTTTCTTTGCATGTCTGGTAATTTTAGGTTGAATACTTGAACATTGTAGATAATATTTAAAACAACTCTTAACTCCATTTTGTTTTTCCAAGTATTATTGAGTTTTTGTTCCTAGGAGGCAGTTATTTTGCCTGGACTCAAACTGCAAAGTCTGTCTGTCTGTGGTACGTAGCAGCTGGTATCTCTGTTTTCAGTTCATATAGTTTCCAACTGTTGCTTTTTTTTTTTCCCTCTCCAGCTGTTGCTTTTTAGTCTGGCCCCTTACTAGTCCACCCAGCATCTGCATAGTTTGTTGATCTTCAAGAAGGCCCACAAACTGGTAATTTTTATTTCTTGCAGATTCAGCTTCTCCAGGTATAAAAGGGAAAAGGAAGTGTTAGTTGCTCGTCTCTCAGACTCTCTGCGACGCCATGGACTGTAGTCTGCCAGGCTTCTCTGTCCATGCGGATTTTCCAGGCAAGGATACTGGAGTGGGTTGTCATTTCCTTCTCTAGGGAATCTTCCCAATCCAAGGATTGAACCTGGTCTCCCACATTTCAGGCAGGTTCTTTTCGGTCTGAGCCACCAGGGAAGAAAACTCTGCTACTTCTGTCTGTTTTAAAACATTTACCACTGTGTTTAAATAAGTTTTTTTCCCCCAACACAGTTATTATCTGTAAGAGGACTTACTTGACCACTTCACTCTGCTGCTACTAACAGAAGTTGATAGTAAATAACTTCAGAACCACTCCTAAGTGAAATATAGCTACCAAATAACCTTTCGATTGGCAATAAAATGGTCAAATCAAGTACAGTTTACTCGTTTCTGAATTTTTATGTAGTTGCCAGACAATACCACACTCCAAAAGTCATTGAAACTTTGTTAAATAATATTTAAATGTTTATTTGAGGCTATTAGACCAATGTTCTATTACAGAGCAAAGATGTTGTGAAAAAGGCCAAGATCAAGTGGAAATGGGGGTTGGAGCTCTCAAAACAGGGCGAAAGAGTATTTATCAGCCTTCAACTAACCACAGTAAGTCTTCCCTTTGGGTGTTTTCAATTGTAAACATTTTGTCCTTGTAGTCATTTACATCCATGTAGTTATAACATTTTTGTTTTACTTAATATGCAGGAAACTCTTTTTAAATATTAAACCTAACCACTTCTTCCGAGTGATTTGCATTTTCCTTTGGCCATGCTGAGAAATGAGGATTTGTTCTTAGTATGGAGTAGTAAACAAAGAGGGTCTGGATGGGGAAACTGGAAAGCTGATTGTTACTTTTAGATATATATGTAGTTTATAATTTATTGTTTTTTAAAATTTGTATTTAATTTGTACTTTTATGGTCGCCTTACTATAACTGCTAACGGTTACACAGGATTTGAATTGAATTTGTATTTATGCTAACCACTTTGATTGTTACTTTATAAAAAAGATTTTCCTACCTGGTCTTTTTTTTTGGATGTTTCTCTCTGTTAACATCAAACACACACATTCGAATACGAGTGTACAAACGCACTCTAAAGTCTTTCTTTCTTTCTTGTTTTTTTTAAGGGAAAATGGACTTTATGTAATAGCTAACTTGAATCCTATAGAAGTGCCAACAACCTCAAAATCAATTCATTACATACATAGGTATGCCACTCTACAACAACAGTAAATATAGAAAAGTACAGTTCATTGAGAAATACTGTTAATGCCATAGAGGTCCACTATGAAGTCATTAGCATTTTAAAATATCTGAATTTTATTACTAACATCTACATACATTTTAAAAACAGTATTGCAAATGAGAAGAAGATACAGCAGTATGTCACACGCTTTGCTGATTAGGGATTCTAAGCTGGTGCATTTTCGGGAGATATTTAATCCCTTCTTTATTATACATTTTTGAAATCTATATCTCTTAAGACATTTAGCACATTGTATTGGAGAAGGAAATGGCAACCCACTCCAGTGTTCTTGCCTGGAGAATCCCAGGGACGGGGGAGCCTGGTGGGCTGCCATCTATGGGGTCACACAGAGTTGGACACGACTGAAGTGACTTAGCAGCATGTCTTCTTTGGAGAAATGTCTATTTAGATCTTCTGCCCATTTTTTAATTGGGTTGTTTTTTTGATATTCAGCTACATGAGCTGTTTGCATATTTTGGAAATTAATCCCTTGTCAGTTGCTTTATTTGAAATATTTTCTCCCATTCTGAGGGCTGTCTTATTGTTTTGTTTATGGTTTCCTTTGCTATGCAAAAGCTTTTAAGTTTAATTAGATCCCACTTGTTTATTTTTACTTTTATTTTCATTATGCTGGGAGGTAGATCAAAAAAGATCTTGTCAAAGAGTGTTCTATGTTCTTCTCTAAGAGTTCTATAGTGTCCGATCTTACATTTAGGTCTTTAATCCATTTTGAGATTATTTTTGTGTGTGGTATTAGGAAGTGTTTTAATTTCATTATTTTACATGTAGCTGTCCTGTTTTCCCAGCAGCACGTACTGAAGAGACTGTCTTTTTTCCATTGTATATTCCTTCCTCTGTCATAGATTATGTGACCAAAAATATTAATTCTTGAATGAATCTATTACTTGGCACTGTTTTTGTAAAATTTTAACATGGCATAACGAAGAATCCAAGGTTTTATGGATTATACTATACACCATAAAAATAAAAGGGCCTGTTGTTCTCTTCTGACCCTTCCAAGTCTATGATTACTATTAATAATAGAAACTGAGAAACTGAAAGACACCGTCACTATATCCAGCATGGTAAAACTTTGTTTAAAAATTGCAAACTAGGGACTTCCCTGCTGGTCCAGTGGTTAACTCTCTCAGCTCCCAATGCAGGGGGCCCAGGTTTGATCCCTGGTCAGGGAACTAGATCCCACATGCTGCAACTAAGACCTGGTGCAGCCAAATAAATGAATAAATAGTAAAAAAAAAAAAAATGAAAACTACCCCTAATCCTCCCATATAATTTGACTAAACATCTACACAGGGTTTCCTAATTCTGTTGAAGAGCAAATATTTTCCAATGGAAGAGATACTATCTAAAATATGGAATAACAACATTCTCTCCATTCCAAGTAAGTGTTTATTATGTATGTTCTTGGCACTATCATAGGCTCCTGAGAATATTAAAACAACTAAAATATTTTTCTATCTTCCAATAATTTCCATCTAGTAATATACATACGGAAATAGAGGTCCAACCAGAACACCATATGCTGCTGCTGCTAAGTTGCTTCAGTCGTGTCCAACTCTGTGCGACCCCATAGATGGCAGCCCACCAGGCTCCCCCGTCCCTGGGATTCTCCAGGCAAGAACACTGGAGTGGGTTGCCATTTCCTTCTCCAATACAATGTGCTAAATGTCTTAAGAGATATAGATTTCAAAAAATGTATAATAAAGAAGGGATTAAATATCTCCCGAAAATGCACCAGCTTAGAATCCCTAATCAGCAAAGCGTGTTACATACTGCTGTATCTTCTTCTCATTTGCAATACTGTTTTTAAAATGTATGTAGATGTTAGTAATAAAATTCAGATATTTTAAAATGCTAATGACTACATAGTGGACCTCTTTGGCATTAACAGTATTTCTCAATGAACTGTACTTTTCTATATTTACTGTTGTTGTAGAGTGGCATACCTATGTATGTAATGAATTGATTTTGAGGTTGTTGGCACTTCTATAGGATTCAAGTTAGCTATTACATAAAGTCCATTTTCCCTTAAAAAAAACAAGAAAGAAAGAAAGACTTTAGAGTGCGTTTGTACACTCTTATTTGAATGTGTGTGTTTGATGTTAACAGAGAGAAACATCCAAAAAAAAGACCAGGTAGGAAAATCTTTTTTATAAAGTAACAATCAAAGTGGTTAGCATAAATACAAATTCAATTCAAATCCTGTGTAACCGTTAGCAGTTATAGTAAGGCGACCATAAAAGTACAAATTAAATACAAATTTTAAAAAACAATAAATTATAAACTACATATATATCTAAAAGTAACAATCAGCTTTCCAGTTTCCCCATCCAGACCCTCTTTGTTTACCACTCCATACTAAGAACAAATCCTCATTTCTCAGCATGGCCAAAGGAAAATGCAAATCACTCGGAAGAAGTGGTTAGGTTTAATATTTAAAAAGAGTTTCCTGCATATTAAGTAAAACAAAAATGTTATAACTACATGGATGTAAATGACTACAAGGACAAAATGTTTACAATTGAAAACACCCAAAGGGAAGACTTACTGTGGTTAGTTGAAGGCTGATAAATACTCTTTTGCCCTGTTTTGAGAGCTCCAACCCCCATTTCCACTTGATCTTGGCCTTTTTCACAACATCTTTGCTCTGTAATAGAACATTGGTCTAATAGCCTCAAATAAACATTTAAATATTATTTAACAAAGTTTCAATGACTTTTGGAGTGTGGTATTGTCTGGCAACTACATAAAAATTCAGAAATGAGTAAACTGTACTTGATTTGACCATTTTATTGCCAATCGAAAGGTTATTTGGTAGCTATATTTCACGGATAGCCAAAAAGTACATGAAAAGATGCTCAACATCACTATTAGGGAAATGCAAATCAGAACTACAATGAGGTATCACCTCACACCAGTCAGAATGGCCATCATCAAAAATCTACAAACAGTAAATGCTGGAGAGCATGTGTAGAAAAGGCAGTTCTCCTGCACTGTTGGTGGGAAGGTGAATTGGTACAACCACTATGGAAACAGTATGTTGTATGGGAGTTCCTTAAAATAGAACTACCATATGACCCAACAATCTCACTCCTGGGCATATACCCAGAGAAGACCATAATTTGAAAAGATACATGCACCCCAGTGTTCATTGCAGCACTATTTACAATAGCCAGGGCATGGAAGCACCTAAATGTCCATCAACAGAGAAATGGTTAAAGAAGATATGGTACATATATACAATGCAGTGTTACTCAGCCATAAAAAGAATGAAATAATGTCATTTGCAGTGACGTGGCTTTACCTAGAGATTATTATCCTGAATGAAGTAAGTCAGACACAGAGAGACAAATACCATATGATATCACTTATATGTGGAGTATAAAATAAGAGTATAAATGAACTTATTTATGAAACAGAAATAGTCATGGATGTAGAAAACAAACTTGCGATTATCAGGGGATGGAGGGATAAATTGGAAGATTGAGACTGACATATATACACTGCTGTATATAAAACAGATAACTAAGAAGAACCTGCTGTATAGCACAGAGACCTCTCAGTATTCTCTAATGGCCTATATGGGAAAAGAATCTTAAAAAAAAAAAAGTGAATATATGTATAACTGATTGACTTTGCTGTTTGTCCAAAACTAACACAACATTATAAGTCAACTATACTCCAATAAAAAATTTCTAAAAAGAGAATTTCTTGAATTCTCTGGTAGTCCAGTGGTTAGAATCCCCCTGCTTCCATTGCCGGGGGAACTAAGATCCCTCAAGCTGTGTGGTGCAGCCAAAAAAAAAAAAAAAGATGTTTGGAATTTAGCTGAGGCATCAAGGTACAGAAGCATGAAATTCAAAAGTGGGATAGTTCATGTTCAAGGATCAGTTAGAGGCTCTAAAACCCAGAAGAAGGATATTTATGGGTCAAGGAAGAGCATTTTGTGAAGATTTTTTAATGAAATTATGCTATGGCTTCCTTCCACCCAAGCCCTCATGGGAAAAGTTTGGGTACACACTCTCTCACTTGATAACCTAGTGAGAGGAGCTTTAGAGGGACTACTTAGAGGTTTAAAAAATTCTCTTCAGTTAGGGGATACAGAGGACTGAGGTCTGAATCCCGTGAGAAATCCAACAAGCAGAGAACTGCATCTGGCCAGCTGCTCCCACAGCAAGAGGAGGGCTCTGTGGAACTTGCCCACACTCCAGTGTTTGTCAGGGCAGAGGAAACATGAACATTTCCTGCAGAGCAGAGGAGGCTGAGTGGAGGAGAGAGGAGCTGTTTTGATCCCTGCCCAAATAAACCGTCTAGAAGGGCAACGAGGCTCCAACAGTGAGTCTTTTAAGTGACAGCCAGAAAGCCAGGAGGAGAGTGAACTGTCCTTGTCTGTGGAGCTGTAGCCAGAAGGAGCTCTGAGGTGAGACTTGGAAGAACCCATGGAAGTGCACCTGAGGGAAAGCGTCCGCTTCGGACACGCCGTTCAGGCCTTTTGGCAGGACCTGTTAAGTAGGAGTCTCCTTACCTTGTCTCCGAGCAGCCCTCTCTCATGCCCGCCCACTTTGGAGAGAGCAATAGCTAGGGAGGGGAAGAAGGGCCACGGAAAAGAGACAAAGCTGATCTTCCTCTCCTCCCGAGGAAAAAAGATTCTGATTACCTAGTGAAGGTTAGTTTGTAACCTAAAGCACCTGAGGCCTTCCTGCTGCTCAGCACTGGCTGCAGGGGTCAGGTGGGCCTGCTGAAGTGCTCATGCAGTGGCAGGGAACATCTTCTCCATGCGTGCATTTTAAGGCGATAGTCGAGACAAAAGTAAAGTTGTGTTTGATTATATCCTGCACTTAGTGCTTGTTCAGTGGACATAAGATTCTGTAAAAACTTTCACATTTGGTGTTAAAGGTAGACCAACACCTAGATAATGCATAAAGACTTGTTGTTCTTGAAACATGCCTTGACTTCTTTGAATGTTAGCGCAATATAAATATTTGCTCTTGAATTTCTTAATGTGATTTCCTGTTTAGTGTTGGCGTTTCACTTAATTGTCAAGTACCTTCATCCAAAAATAAAGTTTAGGATGCTGTTCTTCTGGTCTGACTAGACTGGTTTAGATTGTTTCATCAACATGATAGATGACTAAAATTTTTTTGAATGAGATTAAATGATTAAAAATCAGTAACATTTTTATATAACGTGGACTGAAAAAGTCATACTTCTCCTTGAGTGGGTACATTCGGGGCTGTGGTGTGGTAATATCTGGCCCATCACCTCTCCCCCAGAGCCTGTCCACTTCTGATCCCTCCCACCAACACCTAAGCTAAGCCTGCATTGTTTGTACAGTCTCTTCATTGTGTTTTGTCTCCTTTCTGGTAAGGGAAGAAAGGAAAGAAATTATGGCTCATAAAATATACATAATTTTAAAATAACTTAAAATGTAAGAAGGCAAAGAATTAAATGAAATTGTTAGTCTGGTAAAGCTCCATTTGAATACCATTATTAGCAAATAGTCATTTGTACAGGGTCTGTCTGGACTTAACTTCCTTTGCTAAGGAAATAGAGTGGTTTACTAGTAGACTGTCAGAGCTGGGTGGAATGCTGGAGATCATTTCATTTTTTAAGACAATTTGTTGCTGTTAAAACTCTGCATTATTAAGCACTCTGTGCTATATGTGGAGGTTTAGACACATTTTCTCTAATCTTTAATAATTCTGGAAAGATCTGTGTTCAATCCCCTCTCAAGGTGAGAAAACAGACTCCGAGGAAATGATTTGCCCAAGAATTTGTTGCATAGTTCAGAGCTGGGGACTTGAGGGATTTGTTTGTTTTATAGCTCATGTTCACTTAGGGCTCACTAGTTCATTATACTTTTTAAGAATTCACAGACTCAGTGTCTTACAAGATCACTCATTTCTTTGGCACAAATTTATGATCATTTGTGCTCAGTATGTCTCTCTTTTGCTTTCCTTTTGTTTTTGTCTTTACAGCATCAGAACAGGAAATTATGACCTGATTCTTAAATCTTTTCTATTGTGAATGATAACAGACTTTCAAAAAAGAAGATAAACTGTGTGTATGGCTTTATGAATAAAGTGAATATACAGTAACTATTATCTAGGTCAACAAATTGCCTGTGTGGATTTGATTCCTTTAACAAAAGCACAAAGCCCAGACTCTAGGCAGATGTTTGATTCTTAACTACTGTGTCCATATAACTCCTTTTCTTCAAGTTTCACCACTGTTGAGTTCGGTGGTTATTTCTTTGCAGTTTGATCACCTGGGCATGGGTTCCTAAATATATTTCAATTTTTTCAGACAGATTTCTTTCCGCAGATTAGAAGTTGCTTAAAACCATAGTTACCAGGATAGAGATTAGGTCCCAGGAGAATGTTTGGTTTATTTAAGGATACAGACTTTTTTCAGAAGTTCCACTGAACACAAATAATTGCTTTGCTAATTATAATGAGTCCTTGCCAATGCTTTGATCTATGATTCAGATTTGTTACTTATTCTAACTTTCCCCCATTCATCAGTCTGAGTAATATCTTTCCTGCACTGGTACTTTTCTCAATACGTCTTGCATTTTATGAGATAAGAACAACTAGAATTCCCCGTGTCATAATGTCCCCCATCTCCCCCTCTCTTGCAGCATGGGTTAGTTCTCTCTCCATGGGGATGATTTTCTTCTGCTGCCCGATTGTCAGTGTCTTCACAGACATATTTGGTTGTCGGAAAACAGCTGTCGTGGGCGCTGCTGTTGGATTTGTTGGACTCTTATCAAGTTCTTTTGTAAGGTAAGGACTTGGTTTCTTCATGTTGCTTTTCAAAATCTGTGAGCTATCTTCCAGATTTCCTTTCAGAAACTTTGCTGTTTACAAGGAAAAAAAGTCCTCCTTTTCAAGTGCTTAAAACTTGAAGCGTGTCACTTACGCACTGTCCACAGCAGCAAATCAGAGCTTGTAAATTTGAATGCTTTTGCTTGCAGTGCCTCAGAGTGAGATGCCAAGTCAGGGTACATGTGTTCCCTGGAGCCAAGAAAAAATATTTCTCCTTTGTTTTTTTCCATTCACAGAAAAATCCCAAAGAACTCAGATTCTAGCAGTAAAGTTGTCTAAAGCAATGGCCTTAATTTAAGATCAACTCATTCTGAGTTCCAAAGCGTACAAGAACATATATTTTGAAATGGTTGTTCATAGGCTTGATGTGAAATATTTTTATTAATGAGATCTAGACTTTGCTGTTTATTTTAATCCAGGTAGAGAATTCCTACCTGCACTTTTTTGGGGGGTGGGGGTGGGGAGGGGGAAAGAACAGTGCTGAAATTTAAAAAGAGCATGACAAAATGTAGTGATCAAATGCAGCTTAAAATAAAAATTCCTATCAAAACATTGTTCCCTGTGTCTGTTAGAAGCCCTGCAGAGGCGCTAACTGCTGAGAGCTGGTGGGCACCCTTACCGTGGAAGCACCTCTCCCTCCAGCTCCTGTTTTACCTGCAAATCCTCTTTCATTATCAGGATAATCCCCAGATAGGGAAGCCCTGGTTTAATGGGTAGCTCTGGCTAACAGGCAGCACTTAACAGGAAAACCCTTAGATGATTTCCACCCTCTGTCTCCTTTTGTGGTTTATCTTCATTTCCTGTCCCTTTCTCTTCCCTAGCTATCTTCGAGCTCTAGTTGAAAAGCATTATTGTAGTTACTAGGAAAAAAAAAATCAAACTTACATTGCTTGCCCTGTTGATTTTTTTCTATTTTTTTAAAATTTAAATTAAAAGGGTTTTTTTTTGCAATGTTGTGTTGGTTTCTGTTACACAACAGTGCAGAACAGCCATAATTATCCTTAGACCCCCTCCCTGTCTAGCCTCCCTACCCCCCACCCCCATCCCATCCCTCCAGGTCATCACAGAGCACAAGCCTGGGTTCCCTGTGGTGCACAGCAACTTCTCAACGGCTGTCCATCTTTCACCTAAGAGTTTCTGTCTGTTGCTGCTACTTTCTCCATTCATCCCGCCGTCTCCCTCCCCACTGTGCCCACAAGTCCATTCTCTACATTTGTGTCTCCATTCCTTCCCTGAAAATAGCTGCATCAATATCATTTTTCTAGATTCCATATATATGGTTAATATACTTTATTTGTTTTTCTCTTTCTGACTTATTTCACTCTGTATAACTATAGGTTCATCTACCTTACTCACTCAGTTCAGTCGCTCAGTCGTGTCTGACTCTTTGCAACCCCATGAACCGCAGCACGCCAGGCCTCCTTGTCCATCACCAACTCCCGGGGTCCACCCAAACCCATGTCCATTGAGTCAGTGTTGCCATCCAGCCATCTCATCCTCTGTCGTCCCCTTCTCCTCCTGTCCTCAACCTTTCCGCACTAGAACTGACTTAAATCCGTTCCTTTTTATGGCTGAGTAACGTTGCATTGTGTGTATGCACCGCGTCTTCCTTATCCACTCCTCTGTCGGTGGACGTCTGGGTTGCTTCCCTGTCCTGGCTACTGTAAACAGTGCTGCTGTCAACACTGGGGAACACGTGTCATTTTTTATTGTGATTTTCTCAGGGTATATGCCCAGTAGTGGAGTTGCTAGGTCATATGGTAGATTTATTCCTAGTTTTTTCATATTGTTCTCACTAATGGCTGTGTAAGTTCACATTCCCGCTAACAGTATAGGAGGGTTCCCTTTCCTCCACATCGTCTCCAGCATTTATTGTTGGTAGATTTTCTGATGCTGGCCATCCTGACTGCTGTGAGGGAGATACCTCATAGTAGTTTTAATTTGCATTTCTCTGTTAATTAATGATCTTGAACATCTTTTCATGTGTTCATTGGCCATTGCCCTGTTTATTTATTTCTTCGATCTTTATTTTGGCCACACCACAGCACGAGGAAGCTTAGCTTCCAACCAGGGATTGAACCAGGCCCCTGTGTGAAAACTTGGAGTCCTTAATCTCTGGATCACCAGGGGAGTCCCACCCTGCTTATTTTTAAGTATTCAGAATCAACAGAATCCGTGGTTTACTGATTTTACCCTCACTCTCCCCACACATACCCCTTCCTCAACTCTAAAGTGAGCCTTTCTTTCACCTTAGACATTTTATTTGGATTCTAAACAATTATTTTTATTTCTCTTTAGAAAATAAATATTCCACCTTTAAAGTTGCCTTTGTTCTTGTCTTCTAAAGTTGTTTTTTAAAGAAATAAAGAACCAGTTTTGTTTGGGATAAGATTCTACTTAGGTAATTCTGTGAGATCATTTACTTTTAGTTCTTCTTTATCTCTAATACAGTATTGTGCTCTTACTGCCTCATCAGACCCCTGCATGGCCCGGAAGCCTCCAGATACCCATTGTCAGTGACCTTAGCATTTGCTGAAGTATTAACACTCAGGCTTTGGTGGAGAGAGAAACGAAGAGATAAAAAACTCATGTAACTTATTACCTAGTTTGGTAGACAAAATTCATATACACAGACCAACTAACAGCAAGCAATGTTTCTCAAACTTCTTTGACCACTGAGAAAAAAAATTATAAAATGTATTTTATGTGGTGACCTAGTTCTTTTTCTCTCTCTTCCTCCCCCATCCCCACCCCTTGAAGGGATCTTTACCTTACCACATGTGTTGAACAGTGGACTGACCTTCTTTTCCTCTAGTTCAAATTCTGCCTTCTTAAGAAAGCCTTCTGTAGCAATTCCAGGGTGCTGCGTCAGTGTCTCTTCTTTGAATACTTTTCCCACACATACTTGCTATCTTACTGATTTACACGGCACTTACTCAGTTGTCAAACTTCAACAATTTGAACCATCTGTTACTAAAGTGAAAAGTAGAAGTGAAGAAGGTTCCAGCAGCAGTGAAAATGCCATCACAAAGCTGATGTATTTTACCCTGTAGGAGAGATTCCAAGGCTAATCTTTACCCAGCACTCTGTATTTAAATGGTGTGCAAAAGAATGTCTCGATTTATATCCAGGGCTCTCTGGTTTTCCAACTGACAGCTTTACAATAATGTAGTGTAACTATAGATATTGTCATTGTTTATGACAATACTGTGCTGTCAATACTATTTTTAACATACACTTTGAAGAAGGCAGAGAAAAACGTATTTAGATTTTTCCTTTAAAATTATTAAATAAAAGTAAATTGGCACCTTAAGAAATTTGTTGCAGTTATCTGGAAAAATACTGAATGTGAAAAGACTGATGCAGAATGAGTGAAATATTATTTATATTTTGTTTTACATTCTTGTTATTTCAGGTAGGTGTCTTGTTTCACTAAGCAGACTAGAAGTAGGGCATAACCACACTTAAAATGTTTTTTTCACCAACTATCTGGAACATAGTAGCTGTTAAATATGTTTATTGAATAAGAGTGAGATTTTAGTAAAGAGTGATCAGAGTTAGGTAAGATTAATTTGGGAGAATTAGGGACTGGCTCTTGAACCTGATTTGAAGATGGTTTTTACGTAGATTAATAGACGGGGAAGGGGCATCTCAGGGTGAGAGGACTGCAAGCCTGCCTTAATTTTATCAGATTCTAGAGTTCCTTGTGATTACCTCAGCATATTGCTAGCTATAATTATTGTTCAAAATTTAATTATTAACCAACTTTATCTACCTTAGTTTCTAATAAAGAGCTTGCCTTTACTACTGATACACAGCCTTCTGAATTTTCAAAAGAAAAAACACTTCAGCATTCTTTTACTCCTTGTTTCAAAGAATGTAATGCTGTGTTCCTTTACTTTCTTTTTTTAAAACATTTCCTCCACTTTGCAGCCTCCTCTTGCTTCAGCCCTCTCTTTTCTTTTGTTCATTTTCTTTTTTTGTTGTTGTTGCACTGTGCAGCTTGTGGGATCTTAGTTCCCTGACTGGGGATTGAACCCAGGGTCTTGGCAGTGAGAGTGCTGAGTCCTAACCACTGGACTGCCAGGGAATTCCCTATGTTCCTTGACTTTCATCAGAAGTGTGTAATTAAGTATTTGGTTAAATATAGAATTCTTAACCTTTGATTATTTTTGCTGAGACTTGCCTGGCCCTGAAGCTTACAGACTGGGATCAGTAGTGAATGCACTTCATTTAGCAGTCCTGCGATCAGAATATGATTTCTCATTATCTTGCACAACACTGAGAACAGTGCAGCACAGGGCGAAGGTTGGTCTGCAGCCCTTAGGCCAGCAAAATGCAGCAGACGCACAACTGCCTGTCCGTGCGAACGTTCCTCGCATAAGCCTGGGGAGAAAATATCAAACGTGGCCTTCTCTTTGAGTACATTGCTGATTAATAAGTCCCTGGGAAAAAATTCCATTAAGGAAAAGAGTTTTCATAATTCAATTCTCCTTTTTAAAAGCTTTTATTGAGACTAGGTGTTTCTTAGGTAGTTTAATGATTGTCAGTGTCACTGGGGCCCCTCCTGGCACCGCTGTTTATTTCTAAGTTGGGAGCATCACAGTTTTTATCCAGTGCTGCGTGGTTCGCCTGAAAGTCAATAGAAAGAGGAGCAGGGATCAAATCACTGAGGACCTTATTGATCATTTTTCACATATTAAGGCGTTTTTTATTATCTGTTCAGATGAAATTAAAATATTGTAATGTATTCTTATTAAGATTTTAACCTCTTTTTGGTTAATTTTTATTTGTAGAAAATATGTTGATTAACTGAAACCCCCTTTGACCGTAATGCTTTATTCTTCCAAGCACATGATGAAAATAATGAAAGCTGCTCTACATCTTTTTCATCTTCGCACAGCTCCATTGAGCCTCTGTACCTGACCTATGGGATCATATTTGCCTGTGGCTGCTCCTTCGCCTACCAGCCTTCCTTGGTCATTTTGGGACACTATTTCAAGAAGCGCCTTGGACTGGTGAACGGCATCGTCACCGCTGGCAGCAGCATCTTCACAATTTTGCTGCCTTTCCTTTTGAGGGTTCTGACTGACAGCGTGGGCCTCTTCCATACCCTCAGGGTCCTCTGCATCTTCGTGTTTGTCCTCTTTCTGGCTGGCTTCACTTACCGACCTTTTGTTTCCAGTGCCAAAGATAAAGACGGTACAACCAAAGGAGGCAACAGACTCTCCCTCTTTTCCAGGAGAAAGTTCAGTCCTCCAAAAAAAATCTTCAATTTTGCCATCTTCAAGGTGACAGCATACGCGGTGTGGGCCGTTGGAATCCCACTTGCACTTTTTGGGTACTTTGTGCCTTATGTTCACTTGGTGAGTACGCCGCTCTGGCTTTGCTGGTAACGGGTATTATTATTTCATACAGAAAAGCTTCTCAGAAGAGCAAGAGAGCTCAGATTGAAGTTGGCCTTAAATGCTTTCCTGGTTGTAATTCAGGGACTCTTGAAAGTCAAGGTCTCCTAAGACAAGGTCAGCACAGTCATCCGATCATTACACAGAGAATATGTTTCATGGTATGCTTTGGTATTTAACAGATCACCAAACCTACACAAATAAAACCAACTTTGTTTTTTTTTTTTTAAGAACACTAAAATGTTGGAACAAATGTCATCTATACAAAAAAGCTGACAGGTCCCTTTTTGTTCAAATGGCTTATTAATCATAATCAGGGACAAAGATGGTGCAATGATTTTGTCAACACCAATAAATTATTTTTCAACAAAGGGGTGAAAAAATTAGGTAAATAGTAAAAGCCAGTGACTTTGACACAAAGAAGAACTTTGTCTACTTGTGAGATACTTCTGAAAAAATGGGAATTCCATTTGGAGGATTATTTGAGAGATGTTAGCAAGTTCCAAATAACAAGAGAGAGCAAGGGTTTCATAGGAAATTAGGATTTCACGTCCTCGAGCACTTTATATTGCTTATTTATATTGCAAAGGCAAATTTCAACCTCTTCATAATAAGAGTAAGCAGTGTCTAAAGTATTTGCCCCTGGCAAAATTTGCTCAGAAGTGCTTATTATTATGTTTCTTCCTTTATTCTTGTTGTTATGACTGAAAATGTATTTATAGTTCAACATAGTTGATAAATGATAAACAAAAATGGTACTAGGATAAGTTTTTCTTTTATGTGTATACTGTGTGATTTGGAGTTTTTCTAGCTTTCAGTCTACTTTTGGATGCTTGTGCAATTTTCTTTAGTTAAAATTCTGGCGCAATTTGGCAGTGTAGTTCAGAGAATTACTGGGGTCAAGGGGTCAGCTACTAAATGACATCATCAATCCTTTGTGGATCTAAGACAACTTGAATTCTTAATTCTCCTATTCTCTTTTTGCCAGAGGTTTTAAGGAGGCAGCTGGGGTGATCAATGGGGAGACAAGGAGAGGACTAGCTTTTAGGACTCTGAACCATGAGGCATTTTGCAGAGCCTGAGTTACTAGGTAAAATGACCTGGTATGTCACACCTATCACATATGAAGTCTGTGGCTAAGAAAACATTTGTCGTGTCCTTTTCAAAGATGAGTAGATTTTTTAAAAAAAATTCCGTTTGTTATTACAACGTGAAAACCCTTAGAGAAATCAATATCTCAACTTTGCTGCTGCTGCTGCTAAGTCGCTAGTACCTGACGTTTACCAAAGGGCAAGTGGTAGTTGATTATCTAGTTATTTCTGGTAACTTCTAGTAATGTAATTTGTAAATTAATTTACATATATTATTTCATTTGACCTTTCACAGTAAACTTGTGAGGTAGGCAGAATAAATAATATTAGCTCATGATTTACAGGCTGGAAAGCAGATCCATCATTAACAAAGATTTTGAGCAGCTTCCCCAGAATCATGGCAGAGCAGGGGCTGGTTGCCTCCTGCTGTGTTTACCTGGAGAACACACCTGGCATGGTCTTCCTCTGGTGCACACCAGCTCCCGTCCCCAGATATACCACTGGAAACCTGCATTGTATTGAAGAGGGAGTGAGTGTTCCCTAAGAACTTCCATAAATATGTTATTGGTCTTTTTCTTAAAGTAGATGAAATTTCATAATGAGTAATGAGTTAGACAGTGTTACAGTTACTACTGTCATCAGGAAGCTGTAAATCAGATTGTACACAGAACAACAAGGTCTCTGTTAACTCAGATAACAAACCAGGCCTTATTCTGCTGTCCCTCCTTCCAGGCATGTTTTCTTACAAAATGTGATACTTTTTCATTTGGGATTTTTCTCCCTTTCAAACTCTTATGGCACTAAGGCCATGGTGGAGAGGAAATACCAGTTACATGCTGGGCAGGTGGTTTAAATCTCCTGTTTGATGAGCACGCTGAGTTTGTCACTGTGTTGTAGTTTAAGGTTAGGATTAGGGATATTCGATACTCAATCCAGACTTCATGCAATGGGATACCACCTCCCTCCTTAGAGGGGGGAAAAGGTGTCTGAAGTCGTTACAAGGACTGGTAAGATGGTGTTCAATTCATGTTGAATGTTGAAGGGAAAATGCCTGTAAGGCATAAGAACCTGTGCTGAAGGAACATAAAATCTACTCTGAGTAGTAATACCGACCATTGTAGTTTATAAAGGAATTTTACAGGCATTACCTTATATAATCTTCACCACAGTGCAGCACCTGTAGAGTATCATCCGCATTTCATGAATGAGGCACTGAGAGGTATAAAAACTCGTCCAGGGTCACAAGGCACAGCGACTGGCAATTATTAGTGTCATACTTGCATGCAAGAGGCAGTACTGCATAGTTAGTAAAACAGATGCTGGTTTTGTCCCTTTATACTTGGGTAACCTTAGGTAACAGACTCTAACCATCAGTTTCAACATCTATAAAATAGGGATAAATCCTTGTTGTAAGGATGACAAAAAAATGTATGTAAAGCATCTCTCCAGTTCTGGTATAAAAATGAGAGTTATTCAAATTTAAGATGACATGATGGTGAATTGTCTGATTTTAGTGGACAAGTCAAAGGAGAAAAATGGTATCTTTTTGGAAAAGTGGTTAGTAAAAGCTTCATAGGATTGGAATTGGTCCTTAATCATGAGCTTTGCTGTTAAAACTACATCTTTAATTAGGGAACTAATTTCTCTATCTAGGTCTCTTTTGAAGGATTCAGAAATACAATGAGTGCTTTCATGGTTATGTTAAAAATTCTAAGGTCACTTGCTTGTTAGACTATGTGTGATGATTTGAGAGAAAATATGTATGCTTTGTGGCATTCTTCAAAGTTTTCTTTTAGTAGTTGACTTTTAAAAATGAAGAATCATGTTGCTTCCTAGAAGGGGTCAAATGATTCTTTTAAGCCTTCCCAGTTGTAATCTCTATTGGGAGGGTATGAATCTTTTTTCTTCTAGTTTTATTGAGATATGATTGTCCTACAGCATGTCTTAAGTTTAAGGTATACAGCATAATCATTTGAATCGTATACATCTTGAAATGAATATCATAACAAGTTTAGTAAACATCCCATATCTCATAGATAGAAAATTACAGAAATAGAGTAAGGGTACAAATCTTATATATTAATTTTGATGAGCTATAACTTTCCAAATAACCATTCCCATTAACAGCTGCTTTAGTTTTTCTGAATTGCCCTTTTTTTCCTGAGAGTTGTTTTGTTCTGTTTTCTAGGTTAAGGTTTTTTTTTTTTTAACTTTTTATTTTGTATTGGAGTATAGTTGATTATCAATGTTGTGTTGGTTTTTTAGGTGTACAGCAAAGTGGTTCAGTTATACATGTATCTATTCTTTTTCAAATTCTTTTCCCATTTAGATTGTTACATAATATTGAGCAGAGGTCCCTGTGTCACTGTTGGTTATCCATTTTGTCTTGTTTTTTATTTTTTTTTAGCTTTTTATTTTGTCTTGGAGTACTGCCGATTAACCATGTCACAGTGGTTTCAGGTGAACAGCAGAGGGACTCAGCCACACATACACTGTATCCATTCTCCCCCGAGCTCCTCTCCCACCCAGCCCGCCACTGACATTGAGCAGAGTTCCGTGTTGCTAGTTAGCAGGTCCTCCTTGGTTGTCCATTTTAATTATGGCAGTGTGTGCATGTCAGTCCCCCACTCCCTTGCTACCCCTTCCCTGCTGTGTTTCCTGTGTTTCCTCTCTGGTAACTATAAGTTCATTCTTTAAGTCTGTGAGTCCATTTTTGTCTTGTAAATAAGTTTATTTGTGTAATTTTCTTTAGATTCTGTGACATGATATCTGTCTTTCTTTGTCTGACTTACTTCAGTCATTATGACACTCTGGGTCCACCCATGTTGCTGCCAGTGGCATTATTTCATTCTTTTTCATGACTGAGTAATATTCCATTGTGTGTAAGTCCCACATCTTCTTTATCCACTCCTCTGTCGATGGACATTGGGGTTGCTTCCATGTCCTGGCTATTGTAAACAATGCTGCTAAGAACATTGAGGTGCAGTATCCTTTTGGAGGATGTTTTTCTCTGGTTACATGCCCAGGAGTGGGATTGCTGGATCATATGGTAATTCTATTTTAGTTTCTTAAGGAGCCTCCATACTGTTCTCCATAGTGGCTGTACAAATTTACATTCCCACAAACAGTGCCAGAGGGTTCCCTTTTCCACAGCCTCTCCAGCATTTATTGTTTGTAGCTTTTTGATAATGGCCATTCTGACTGGTGTGATGTGACACGTCATTATAGTCTTGGTCTGCATTTCTCTGATAATTAATGATGTTGAGCATTTTTCGTGTGCCTCTTGGCCATTTGTATATTAATATTTCTTTGGAGAAATGTCTGTTTGGATCTTCTGCCAATTTTTAGATTGGGTTATTTGCTCTTTTTATTTGAGCTGCATGAGCTGTTTGTGTATTTTTGAGATTAATCCTTTGTAGGTCACTTGGATTAAGTTTTTATGGCTTCTTTGTCTTCAGTTTTTCTTCACTAGCTTCCAGAAACATGCTTTTAGTTTTCCTCCTACCTCTCCATCATTCCTCTTATTAATAGTTTCTTCTGGTTCCTTCTTTTTCACCCTGACTCTGAATATCAAGGGACTTGCCTCTTGATCTTTTCCTGTATTAATTCCAAATGATGATTTCATCTAATTTCCTGAGTTCAGATATCATGTATATGCCAGTGGCTCAAAATTTATATTAATTTAGTCTAAACCCCTTTATTGAATTCTTTACCAAACTTTTATAGCCAACTGCTTACTTAATATCTCCACTTGGAGGACTGCTGGATGTTTCAGATTTAACATGAAGAGCCCTGAAGGTTATCCCCTGTCCTCCAAACCTGTTCTGCCCTCAGCGTTCCTTATCTCAGGAAATGGCAATTCCATCAGGCCCCAAACCTTGGAGGCATCCTTGGCGCCTCTTTCTTTCACACCATACTCCTGATCCAGACCAGAAATCTTGGTGGTTCTCCTTTCAAGATATATTTAGAATCTGTCCACTTCTCAACATCATCATTACTATTCCTCTGACTGGGCCAGCATCACCCCTAGCCTGGATCACTATGTAATAGACTCCTATCTGATCTCCCCACTTCCTTCCTTGCCCTGCTGCAGTCTGTATGCAGAAACCTCAGGTGTTCTTTCAACATAAGTCTCTCAAAATCTTTTAGTGGCTCCCCATTGCTCTGAGAGTAAAAACTAATGTCCTTCTGGTGGCTCTCAATGTAGGGTAAGGAAATTAGAGAAAGCAAGGTTCGGAGAAAGAACGAGACTGGCACTTTACAAGAACAAATCACTTTTAATGAGGCAAGAAGGGGCAGCAGTCAGATTAGTGAGTTGCTGCACTAACCCAAGAAAAGAGTTAAGTATATATAGGCATATATGTGGAAATCTACTGTCTTAAGGGGGCCTCTTCTTCTCCAAGGTTGTTCAGATTAGTTATGTCTTAAACGGCTGGGGCAAGGAATTCTGGAGATCGGCCAGAGGCTGGGACCAGCCGGGATCTGGGCATAATCAATCTTAATGTCCATTTTTTTCTTCGGGTGAGAGAGTTCTTTGTTTTGTAGAGAATGGTGGGGAGGACCCAGAGGGGAGTTTTAACTCCAGGCTATTTTGAGCGCCTAACTTCCCTTCACTCAGAGTCCTCCGTGGCCTGTCCCCTCCTGTCTCCATCTCATCTGGCCCATCCCCTCACACACTCTGCTCTCAACACTCCGCTGTCTTTCCTGTTCACTTTTAAGGAGGCTTGCCCTGACCACCTGGTTAAACTCCCTTCATCCATTTCCCCTCCACACACTCCCAGACTCTCACACTGCTATTTCTTTGTCATACCTTCTAATGTGTTATATAACTTCATTGTGATGCTGATTGTTTGTTCTCTGTGTGTATACCTCTGTTAGAATGTAAATGTCAAGGCCAACCAAGAGTCCTTCTATGCCTTGTTCAATGAATGAACCCGAGCACCTAGCACAGTGCCTAACATAGCAGTGGGTGCTCAAATATTTGTTGAATGACTAAATGTCTTATGGATTAATCAAAAGGGACACTATATAAGCACTGTTCATCTTCTCTTCATTTTGATCTTTAAAATTCTCTGCTATGATACTAAAATGATGTTTCACATGTTATACCTATATGACATGATGGTATTCATACCCACTCCACAGTTAATCAATAAGCTCAAACTCAGCAGACCTCAGACTTAAAAGTACCACTAATGCCATCTGTTGATGGAGAAAAGAGTTGATGCGTTTTGCTTTTGACCTATAGCCATATATACATGTTGAAATTGAAAATTTATAAATGGAAGAAATTTGTGTGTCTCTGTCACTGTTGTGAGTGTGTGGAGGGATGGAATGGCCGTCCCCATTAACAAGGAAAGCTAGACAGTTGGTGTCTGCTCTCCTGCATAGCAACTGAAAATCTTGCAGAGCCTGGGTGGTGTGAGTGAGAACAGAATGGGGATACAGGCCCAGAGCACTGACCACAGGGCTGCATCAGTCAGATGCCTGGTAAACGCCTGCAACTGGCAACAGCAATGCAGCTCTTCTCAGTGGCATAGAACGTCCCATCCGCAGTATGAGAGTGATGGCTTAGTTTTATTGCTTTTACATCTCTCCACCACTACTCGCCTTGAAAAGCAGCACTTGTGTTCTTGGACTCCAGAACATACGGCAGTGAAGTTTTAGGTTTTAAGCTTTGACCCACATAGTTTCTGTATCAGAGAGATGACTGACTCGTGTGTTGAAATTTGTGTTTATTAGCTCATTTTCAAAAAACTCCATAAGATGTGTCAGTTTTGTGGCAGATAGTAATTGTCCTCAAAAGAAATTCTGATCTGGTACGAATATCCCACTTATCTGAGACTATGATTAAAGGCCCCATTATTTGCCTGCCGACAGGGCAATTCAGTGGATACCAAGTCCAATTGTAATTGGGAACAAACAAGTTGTGTTTTTAAATTAGAATGAAATCTGTAGGCAAACAAGCCAATCAATGGGGCATGTAAAACCTCAGGAGATATTTTATGGCTTTGATTAATGCCAGGTGCTCCATGGCTCAGTAGTGGAATGCACCTGTTAGACTTCACTGGCCAGGTTACCACTGGCCACGTTGTAGTCACAGCAGGAATATCGCCCCAGGGTAGAGCTCAGGGTGCTGAGCCGTGTAAATAGGAACAGCAGACATGTTCTTGTCTCTTTGTGGCTTCCTCAAACGGAGATTCAGGTGACATTTGTCAAGAATCTGTCATGTGCCAAGCATCTCCACAAAATCTCACATAACCATCACAAGGGTGAGGGTAACAAATGTCATAAACAATTATATACTTGGAGCCAAGGAAGCGACTTTGCTAAATAAGCTATGCTTAGTCAGGGTCAAGCACTGAGTTTGCTCAGAGCTGGGATTTGAACGTGGGTCTCAGACTCTGAGTCTCGTGTTCTTTTCGTAGAGTTGTCTGTTCTCTCTTCGGATCACCTGAGAGGTGGGGTGCTGCCTGCCATCAGCCGCACTGGGCCGGGACCAGGATTTTCTTTGGTTTTTGCATGTTTCCCCCCTGTTCTATCAGAACTAAGCACAGAAGCAGGGCTGGACCATTCAGGCACTCAGAGCACGCTGCACAGCCGTGGAGAGGACTCTGAGCAAATGGGCTGATGTGAATGACAGGGTGTCATGGAACTGCTCTCTCAGCCCCTGTGTCTCCTCTTTTGGTCTCTAGGACGTTGTGAATATGAGAAAATCAAGTGGAACATGAAATATGCATAGTTTCTTGCTCAGTTTGGTTTTATACAGTAAACATTAAGCATAGCCGAAGAAAAAAATGGACAAATGTACAAATCTATAGTAAAATGTACAAATGTATTTGATTGATAACAGAGTACTATTATAGGAAAATGCGAAGAAACAAATTGCTTGAATTTTAGAGTTACATATAAACTCTGAAGACCCTGATAGATCTTTATGTGTCCCGTGTGTGTGTGTGCTAAGTCACTCCAGTCTTGTCCAACTCTTTGCGACCCTATGGACCGTAGCTCCCCAGGCTCCTCTGTCCATGTGATTCTCCAGGCAAGAATGCTGGAGTGGGTTGCCATGCCCTCCTCCAGGGGATCTTCCTAACCCAGGGGTCAAACCTGGGTCTCTCATGTCTCCTGCATTGGCAGGCAGGTTTTTTTTCCTACTAGTGCCACTTGGGAAGCCCGCTGAAGTGTCCTAAGACACTGAAGTTTCCTGAGAAGGCCCTAAAAGCATTGGAGAAACTGTTCCTTCTCTTGTCCCCTCGCCATATCTATAATGTTTTTTCTTGTTTTTTTTTAATTGAAGTATAGTTGATTTACAATATTATATTAGTTTCAGGTATACAACATAGTGATTCAATATTTTTATAGATTTAAAAAATTATATAAATTTATTATAAATCTATATAAATTCATTTATAAATCTATAATAAAATTTATTGTAAGATATTTAAAGTTGTTATAAGATACTGGCTTTAGTCCCCATGCTGTACAGTATGTCCTTGTAGCTTACTTAAGCATAATAGCGCGTACCTCTTCATACCCTATTCCCTGTTTTGCCCCTCGCCCCTTTCCTCTTCCCAGTGATAACCACTAGTTTATCCTCTGTATCTGTTTTTCTGTCTTGTTAATTTGTAAATTTCGCCAGGTCTTTGTGTTTAATTGTCTCATGTTTTATTTGTCAAAATATAATATTCTCTAGAAAAATGTCAAAATTTAACTGTAATAGGGATATTTGCTTTATCCGTCAACTCGTCAGATTAATATCAAAATTTTTTCAAGTTTGAGGAACCTAAATTTAGCTGATAAGGGGTCCTCTCCTGATTTTTCTGTCAACTAGAAAATAAATTGTTATGATAGAGAATTAACACAATAGAAATATTAATTTGAAGACTCTTAAAGGTATGAGGGTAAACCTGGACGTTGCCTTTCGCCCTGCATTTACCAGGTGGCTCTGGTGGGTGGAGAGAATTGTCTGATCAATTGAGAGTACCTTCTGCTAGTTTAACCTTCTCTCTAGGTTCTGGGACATCACTTTGGAAAAGCCCTCACACACACTAACTCCAGTGATTACAGAGTATTGAGGGAGAAGGTAACTTACGTATTCATGATGTAGGGAAGCGTCTCTAGATCCAAAGAAAGTTTGAGGGGTGCCCGTCTCTTACGTATCCGCCCCCAGATGCCACTGTCCCTTTTCCCCTTTGCTTTCCAGCCCCATTATCTGTATCTAGTTTTTTCACTCCTCTACCTTTTGGCAACTCACTTATCATCAGAAAGTTTATATTGCCTCATAACAAATTGGAGAAAAGTTCATTTAACTGTAGTTAGTGTGGAGGCAGAATTGCAAACATGGACAGCTGACGTGCAGTTATGTAACCCAGCTGTGTCTGCATCCATGTCAAGTTGAACTGATGTATTGTCAGAGTAAAAGGCCAGAACAACTGCAGCGTTCAATCTTCAGAGCATGGTTTAGCATCCTGTATGCCCAGTCATCACAGCCACACGAGGGTTTATTTTAACTCCTAAGTTTCTTTTAAACATAGTATTTTTATATCCCACACTTTTATTAACATTTACTTTCTAAGACTATCCCACAAGTATTATCTCTTGCTGGAGCCTCAGAGCCACCCTACAAGATGGGCAGGATCAGATTCCATTTAGCAGGAGAGGAACTGGACTTGGGGTTATTAAGACAACTTGCTCAGGGTTGTAAGGCTGGTGCCTGGTGCAGCCTTGAGCTTGAGGCTTGAGCCTGGTCTTCTTAAATGTGTGGCTTTGAAGTAAAATATAAATATTTAGATGCCTTTAAAAAAAAAGTATGATAGTAAATTAGGAGTTGAATGGAGTGTACAGGTCATTTAATGGTACTTAAAAAAAAAACTGGTAAAGTAGTTAAGACACAGAAAGGTTAAGTTGCTTGCCAAAAGTCACATAGTTACAAAAATGGTAGAACCTGGCACCATTACATGCAAGAATATCCATGGAAAATGAATGGAAGCTTATCCTAGCCTGAAATGTGTATGTAGTGGAAACTGAATCATTAGAGGAATGAAGTTGGCTTATCTAACACAACCCTCGTCAGTTTATGGGGTTCCTTTCCCAGTCTGGAGGTCACCTCACCATTTTGACACAGTCCAGGTATTCAGAGTTGCCAGCAGCGATTGTACTGGTTTTGTCATCTTTCTCTCATGGATATATTTAGAGCTCAAAGTTACAGTTATTGAGTGGCTAAGCCCCGAGAATGCAGGGTTCATAGCAGAATTCATCTAAACCAGAGGTTACTGTATATGGGGCCAGGTCTGGGCAGCTGAGCTGACCTCACCTGCCTTGTTTATCTGTTTCTTGTAAGGTTCTGACAGGAGAAAGGCCTGGAGGCCCATTACATGTCCTCAGCCCTGGGATCGTGATTGCAGAGTTTTGGAAACATTTTAAAAATGATTTCCATTGGGATTATATAACCTGAAGAGTTGCCCTATCTCAGTCTTCTGGCACTATAACCAGATAAAAGAGGCAGAGTTGACATTTTAATTTTGTTTTTAGCCTGGATGCTAAACAATAAAGTTTAAATACTAGGGGTTAAATTTCATTTTTTCCTTTCCTCCCTCCCTCCTTTTTGTTCTTGATTTGGGTTTATTATTCTGATTATCTTTATTGTTACTTTGACATTTATTAGCTATGCAGAATGTTTTGGTACTTTGCAGAATAAAAAATAATCAAGATTTTTCACCAAGATTTTCTAATTTAAGTAATTTTTGTTTTTTCATTCAAAAGCATGCTTACAAGATTTCCTTGACGACAAGAATATTTCTTTTTATAGTGTATTGATTTAAATAACAGAATTTACTGTGTGCTGATCTACACACACACACACATATACACCTGCTAAATTCTTTCCCTGTTATGTGGTCTGGAAATGTTTTGTTGTTCATTTATTTCCATTTCATTTCATTCATTCATTCCCATCCCAGTGGACTTCCCTAAAGAATATGAAGGAATTCACTTCATAGATATATTTTCTGATTCAACTCTCACAGCAGCCTTTTATGAGGAAAGCAGCATTGATACTGGTCTCTCCTACTAATAGATAAGAACCTGGACCAAAAGAGAGGTTTTCTTTTGTGCAGAGTTTCACAGTAAGTGGCAGGGATGTTACTAGGGTAGAGTTAGGGTGAGTTATTCCTTTGTCACTGCTGTATTTTCTCGCATGTGTAATTCCCTCTCAGGAATTACGACTCAGTTTGCAGATTCAAATTGAGCGGATTCAAGTGCGTACCTGATAGATACTTACTGGGCACCTGCGGGTGCCTTCAGATGTGGGATTGCAGTGCTGAGAAGGGCTGTAGTCTCTACTCTTAGGGAGCTCAGTAAACAGTAACCTCGTGAATAAACAAGGTAGTTTTCAAATAGTGATATTTTCTTTGAAGGCAGTAAAATGAGATGGAAGGTGGCGGTGGGACGTGACCTCAGTGTGTAAATCAGCGACAACCCCTTTGAGGAGGTGCTGGTAGGTGCATTCTTCTGGGTGAAGGGCAGCAGTAGGTATTTAGAAGACAGAAAAACGAGATGGCTTCCTGTTGCCCGCAGGAAGCCTATGGCATGGAAATTCTCTAGTTTCTGTCTTTAAGGCCAGCCAACAGTCAATGAATTTTTTCATTCAACTTATTTTTATCTGATGTATTATATTAAAATCTGTATGTTAGAAATGAAAAATTCTTGCACAGGACCCAAGCATTGCTTTTTCTGCAGATACCTCATTCACTACTTACATCTTCTAACTGCAGTCCTCAGTTCTCCTGGGGTTATTACATGAGTGAGTAGATATCCTCTCACCATCACTTTATCCCCACTTTTTTCAGATTTTTTTCAGTGGTGTCTGTGCTTTTCTTGCTTTTCTAACCTTGCATTTATTTCCCTGCAGATCTCACCATCTGCTGCAATTTGACTACTCAGGTTAGTGAAAATTTGCCCATTTACCAGTTTTGTGCCTTAGGCAGTATTCACCAGCATTCTCCTACTTGAGATGAATAAGGATCTTTACTTCTCTGGCCACTTGTGACTCATTAATGGTGAAGTTCCATATCTTTAGAACAGTTTCATCCAAAAAAAGCTAGCTGGTTTTTTGAGTATTTTTTTCTTCTGAATTGTAGTACACTAGTATAGGAACCGGAGAAGGCAATGGCACCCCACTCCAGTACTCTTGCCTGGAGAATCCCATGGGCCGAGGAGCCTGGTAGGCTGCAGTCCATGGGGTCTCAAAGAGTCGGACACGACTGAGCGACTTCACTTTCACTTTTCACTTTCATGCATTGGAGAAGGAAATGGCAACCCACTCCGGTGTTCTTGCCTGGAGAATCCCAGGGACGGGGGAGCCTGGTGGGCTGCTGTCTATGGGGTCACATAGAGTCAGACACGACTGAAGTGACTTAGCAGCAGCAGCAGCAGTATAGGAACATGATAGGAAGACAATATATAATACATAAGAAATCTAGAAATGAATCATTTACAGATAAATGAAAACAGAGCTGCTGCTTTTAGTAAGGTAGAGTAAGCTTGTCATGTCTTCCAAATTATATTTCAGTTCAGTCGCTCAGTCGTGTCTGACTCTTTGCGACCACAGTACACCAGGCCTCCCTGTCCATCACCAACTCCTGGAGTTTTTAATTAGCCAAAAATAATATGTACTTACAAGCAATAGTATTTACACATAATTCAACGCTAGTTTTTAGAAGTGATGGATGGTTTATTCAGGCATGAAAATTATCCCTAGAATGTGGGCCCTATACAGCTGAAAGATTTAAGATTTGTGGTGAAGAAAGAAATCCTCAAACATTTAAGAGTATCTGATTTTATGTTAAGTCGGAATGCAGCAGTAGTGTGTTTTGGTTAGGCCCTTCTACTGTATGAAGTGTTCAGTGTAAGTATGGGAAAGGCTGGTGAAGACTGTGGATTTATCTACAACATATACTGGGGCGTTTTGTGTGGGGAGGGTCCTAACACCTCATGAAATGATGAAGAAGAACCAGGTAAGGCAGACGGGACAAGGGTAGGGACAGAGCCTCCTCTTCACTGCTGCATCTCAGCCCCCAGCACGCAAATCGTTTTGACCAGTTTGAGGCTGAGCTTATAGGTTGGTTGAGTTGCTGGAGTATGAGGTCTAGTAATTTCCCTACTCCTGACAGTTTTTCCGTTCTAATTGTGCTTTATGTTCTTCAACTCTTGTGGAGAGGAGTTAATTGGTTTTGAGACTTTCTCTGATCACACATGTGTAATTAGTGACAAGGTGGAAATAAAAGTATGTTTATCTAGACTAGTGTCGAGTAATTTAAAGATACAGAAATGAGCGGCTACAGGTACATAGTCAGTATATAGTTGGCCCTGCTAAGGTGGAATATCCTCTCTCATACCTGGTACCATGTACTTCCAGGAGAATGGGATGTCTGAGTGGACCTCCACCACATAGACTAGCAGATTCTGCTGCAGCCTCGTGACCCCTGCACACATTTGTAGAATGTAAAGTGCTCCCATATGTTGATTATTTAATTTATGAAGCATGGTAAAAACCTCAACATAAACCGGGTATCCCTGGGTTTGCTCCTGTGAACACACAGCTTCCTTTTACATGTCTGACTCCTCGGGAGCTGTCCTAGGGACTTCTCACAGCTCCCTGCCGATGTCTTCTGTCTCCTGGTCTCCAGCTTTCGGGGCCGCCCTGAGTCCTGAAGTCGGGATGCCCGGTCCTGGGGTCCCCGTCCCACATCTCCCCGTGAGGTGCTAAGTTAGTGTCACATTCGCCTTCACAGCTGCCCGGTTACACATCTAGAGTAGTGTGTCAGACCTGGAGCCTCCTTTTCTCTCCTGAAACCAAATTCCTAGGTCATAAAACCTACCTGTACACATAATTTTAAAAAAAAGTCAGTAATGCCCCACTTGTAACATAAAAAGAAATAAAAAGTAGTTTTTGGATAAAATAAAAGGTAATGTTTGAGATATATGTGACAACACAGAGGAACCTTGAAGACATTATGCTAAATGAAATAAACCAGATACAAAGTGTATGATTTCACTTAGATGAGGCACCTAGGGGAGTCAGATTCAGAGAGATGGAAGTACAGTGAGGGCTCCCAGGGACTTTGAGAAGGGGGAAGAGGGGAGAGATTATTTAATGGGTTTGGAGTTTCAGTTTGAGAAAGTGAAGAAGTTCTGGAGATGGATGGTGGTGATAGTTACGTAAGAACGTGAATGTACTTAATGCCACTGACTGTATACACTTTAAAATGGCTTAAATGGTAAATGTTATGTGATAAAAAAAATTTATTAAAATAAAAAATTAATTGGAAAAAAAGCAATGTTTGGGCACAACTATATCAGATAAAAATAGCCTTTGTAGATTTCCAGAACATCCCTCCAAGGGAGTGAAGCAGTGTGCATTGCCGACTTGAAACCAAGGAAGTGATGTCCAAGATCTTAGACTCTGTAAGGAACAGAGCTCACAATTTCAAAGACTTTTTTACCTGCTCTGCTTAGGCCTTCCAACTCTCAGTATATAAAAGACTGAGAGTCATGCCAGCTGCCTTAATCCAGACCACTCAGGCTTTCTACTTTCTTATCTATCCTGCAGAGGTGTGGTCCTTTTCTTCCTGAACGCTTTAAAATCACAAGACAGGACCGAACATGTCTAAAGTAATGTTAGTCACCACCACCTCACCCCGACTCTGAAGTAGTCTTATTCTTTAAAGAGGGGGTAAAAAACTGGGGTAGACGGTTTCAGAAGTATGTGAAAGGGGCAGCAGTGGAAGGGAGACTGATCTGCACTTACTCCTATTTTTTTCCTTTTTGGCCATCCCGTGAAGCATATGCTGCTGTGAAGTCGCTTCAGTCGTGTCCGACTCTATGCGACCCCATAGACAGCAGCCCACCAGGCCCTGCCGTCCCTGGGATTCTCCTGGCAAGAACACTGGAGTGGGTTGCCGTTTCCTTCTCCTTTGTGTGAAAGTGAAAAGTGAAAGTGAAGTCGCTCAGTTGCGACCGACTCGTGGCGACCCCATGGACTGTAGCCCACCAGGCTCCTCCATCCATGGGATTTTCTAGGCAAGAGTACTGGAGTGGCTTGCCAAGCATATATAGGATCTTAATTCCCTGACCAGGGATCAAACTGATCTCACTGTAGTGGAAGTATGGAGTCCTAACCATTGGGCTGCCAAAGAATTAATTCCCTAATCCTAACGGTTTTTGATCTTTATTCAGATAATTTTTTTAAAATGTGATGTGATTCTAGGGAGAGAATTTAAGAGATAACTCTTAGAATTAGTAAAAAAGACAAGCTCTATGGTGTGCCTTAGAAAGACTGAAGGAGAAAGGCGGCCAGAAGGCTTTTGGTAAAAGGGTTCTCTAGCCAGCATCACTAGCCTGAAAGAATCTTAGTGAGGAGAGGTTAGAAGAAGGTAGAATTTTTGTGGAAGGATCAGTCTTTTATCACTTTAAAATTAAGGGCAAAATCAAGAGGCTAAGTAAGAACTAATAATGCTCCAGGGTCATTATCAAATTACCCAGAATCCTAGTGATTTAAATAATACTTTCTGAAGTTATCCCTTCCTATTTTAAGATGAAGTCTATCTTAAAAAATTCAGCCTTAATTGAACTAGCCTTTTGCTGGGTGCATTTGTTCATTTTGGACTATTTTTCTAAATTCATGCAGTTCAGCTGCTGACTAGAAACTCCATAACCCACACCTGTCTATCTGCATGTACATTTAGCTGATGGGTGATTTTATCACCAGATGAATCCAAGAGTAAGTTTAGAAGAGCATGTATCACCTCCTCCCTTAAAAAAAAAAATAAATGAAAACATGGAAACTCAGTGATGCCTCAGAAAAGCATTAACCACAACCAGGGGTCTGCATCTGTGGAGACCTTGCTACCACTTTATGCCTTCAAAGTGCTGTCCTGAAGCGTTGGCAGTCATGCAGGCATGCTAGGGACCACAGCGGGGCCTTCCCGAGCCATCCCGACCAGATTAGAGGCAGTCTGCCTCCTTCACAGAGGGGCCCGGTCTCCACAGTTCACAGTCCACTGTGTTCATCCAGCCTAGCCAGGACCCACGGGTCTGAGGGAGTGGTGACCTTGGTGTGCCAAGAATGAGCCTCCAAGAAAGCTGGTCAGAATCATATTTGGATTTGGGTGGAATGAATAAAAATTAAGTCAACCAACAGATTAAACATCTTTCATAGTTCAAGAAGGATGAGAATAATTTTTGATAATTTGAGAACTGTCTGGCATGGATATTATTGTCAGGGTCACTAATAACTTCAAGTTATGTAAAAACCCTAGTGATTTATTTTTTAAGATTAAGTTCATTTTAACTTCTATAATTTAGGATTATTTGAAAAAAAGTGAAGTCGCTCAGTCGTGTCCAACTCTTTGCTACCCCGTGGAGTATAGCCCACCAGGCTCCTCTGTCCATGGATTTTCCAGGCAAGAATACTGGAGTGGGTTGCCATTTCCTTCATCCAGGGGATCTTCCCAACCCAGGGATCAAACCCAGCTCTCCTGCACTGCAGGCAGACACTCCAACCTCTGAGCTACCAGGGAAGCTTCTAAATCCAGATTGGTTTTGACAGATAATTCCTCTGAAACATTTTGCCAAATCTCATCTAAACAATACTGTGTCAAGGATGAACTTTGTTTTAATCAAAGGAAAATTATTTTTGGGAAAGAAAAAAAAAAAAAAATCAGGTCTTAAGAATTTTTAGAGTTAGAAAATGTTTTCCAAATCAGGGATTTCCAAACCATCAGCTACCTTCCTTCCTTTAGAACTCGTCTTTTTCTACCCCTTGGTGGCTGTTAAATAAGTTCCTGGAAACTCTTCCCTTTTTTAGTCTTGACTTTTATGTGTCTTAGTAGTGCCGTGTGTGATTACCGGCACCATGGAAACCCATCTCAATGAAATGGGAAGACTGGCCGTTTAAAAAAACAAACAGAGCCAACTGCCCATGCCTCCTAGAGTCCTGCCAGGGCAAAGGTCTGCCCTCCACTGGGTTAGTTCCTGGGGAGGCAGGCAGTACCCATGCCACGGCTTTAATCGCAACAGGTACCTTATTAGTAAAGAGACAGTGGGCTGCCTAAGATATTAGCCCTTAAAAATGTTGGCAGCCGAGGAGATTCTGTGTTTTCACTTCAAGTACATCTTAGAGCTGTTTTACTTCAAAGCACAGTTGATCAGATTTAACATGTTAAAATGATATTTTGAGGCTGCTCTAATCAGCACTTGTCTTAGTGGCCATAACGTCCTATTTCAGTATTAAATGGTGTAAAGGGATTAATTTTATGTACCCAAATCCATGGGCTTAGTTTTCTGCTATCTATAGTCACCTCACTGGCCTTGCTGGTGTACTGTACTCGTGTAAAACTTTCTCAGGGAATGCCCTGTAGTGCTGACTTACTTTCTTAGCAAAAACAAAGATGGAAAAAAACACAATTGTTGTAAAAAAGAAAGAAAAAAACAAACCAAACCCTCCATCCATTCAGATTTCTGTTCATCGTTCTTTGAAGTCAAAGGGTAGTATAAAGTTTTGATTTGCAACAAAATCTGAGATTATCCATTAACTACTCTAGCAGCCTTCTACTGCCTTTCAAATGTACATGTAATTTTTAAAGGAACCAGGCTCTTTTCTTTGTGATTGCCTTAAAAAAAAAAGTATATTTAAGTAGAATACACTTAAATACTCCACTTAAAGAGTTATGGAGTAGCTTTCTGGGTGTTGAAAGGATGTGTTCTTAGAAATTAAATTGCATGCAAGGAAGAGGCAACAAGCGGAACCTGCTAATCTCAGGTTAGGAGAGATTAACTTGCTCAGGAAGAGCGAGAGAGCAGAAGTGCTCGGAACTCAGCATCCCTGTGGGGAAGTAGGAAGCTGGAGAAATTCTGAATTCCACAGCCCTGAAAATACGGTGCAGCATTTATTATCCCGTTTTTGAAGGTACTGTGTAAATGTAAATGATACAGGTCCCTTGTCCCCACCGAAAGGAGTGCAACAGGACTACCTGTTGTCTGCCTCCTTCTCAGCTTGATGGTGTGGATCTGATGAGGAGGGCAGAGGATCAGGGAGTGAGATGCCACAGACAAGGACAGGTAGTGGCTGCTGCCTGGAATCAGTTCTCTCCCAAAGGGCACAGTAACTGCAGCAACAGTGGGTGATAAATAGGGTTTGGTTTCCCCCCTCAGTTCTGCAGAGGCAGTTGTCCCATTAGCCCCATAGCCTGCAGTGCTCTACTGCGCCTGTTTTTACCCTGCTTTCCTGGCCTTCCTGAAATACCGCCTTTGTTAGCACTTGCTACTTGAGTCAGTCAGCTGTTACTACAAGTCTGCTGTCAGAAATAAAGTTGTTTTTGTTCTACATCTTCAGTAGTTTTCCTCCTTTAACTGCTATCCCCTAGTGATACATAATTTAACTTGTATGTACCAAAGTTTTATCATTTTTTTGTAATAAATTATATAAAAGGTATTAAATGAAGACCACCCATCCCCTTAAAATGGTGCTGGTGGAGGGGAGGACAGTGAGGCTAATAACTATTGCACGGCCAGATAACACTCAATCTCAGAAAGCAGTACTGTAGGTGATTATTGGACTTTTTCTTCTTTTCCCCACACTGCCAGCCATGTGGGATCTTACCCAACCATATGTCGAACCTAGGCGCTCAGCACCAAGTCCTAATCACTGGACTGCCAGGGAGTTCTCTAGTTATTGCATCTTTTGGACCAGTGAGCTCCTTGTTTTGCAGCTGCGTAGTGTCAGAGAAGGCAATGGCACCCCACTCCAGTACTCTTGCCTGGAAAATCCCATGGACAGAGGAGCCTGGTAGGCTGCAGTCCATGGGGTCGCTAGGAGTTGGACACGACTGAGCGACTTTAACTTTTCACTTTCATGCATTGGAGAGGGACATGGCAACCCACTTCAGTGTTCTTGCCTGGAGAATCCCAGGGATGGGGGAGCCTGGTGGGCTGCCGTCTGTGGGGTCGCACAGGGTCGGACACGACTGAAGCGACTTAGCAGCAGCAGCAGGGTCACTGGATTTCAGGGGCTTCCGTAGATAAAGTGAGTTGAGGTTCCCTTCTGCTGGGCCATCTTCTGTCGTGAAACCACCCGTCAAGGAGAAGCTTGAGTTTCTAGTGCACTGCGTCAGCTGTACTGGAGCTGGTTTCATACGATGGCTGTCTGCTGGGCTTCCTTCACAGTTGGCTCTCGGAGCCAGAAGACTCAGCCTGGCTTCTCAGCTGAAGAGCACTACCTGATGTCTCAGTGTCTGCAGCTGTGCCTCACGTTGGGAAGAGGTGAGAGGGGGAGAAGCCAGGCTGAGGCCAGCGCCGTGAGAGGGTCACTTTCTTAGGCACTGGCTCTAGGCTCCAGTGAGTGGGGAGGAGCTTCTCCCTTCACTTGGCTGATCAGAATCGTGTCCTCCATGGAGAGAGGCTGAATCACCCTTTACTTGAAGTGGGGATGGTTAGGAGGGAAGGGTGTAAACCCTGAGCTCATGTGTCTTGTTCCCTTCTTTCACCCATGGATAAGGAGTGAGAAGCTATGATGGGTTTTAAGTTCTTGGTTATCTTTGGATAACAAAACAAAAAGAGGGTTTCACCCAGTCCAAAAATGGCTTCTGTGACTGATGAAGTTCAGTTGTTGTTGGAATGATGGAAAATGTTTCAAGAGCAGGCAGTACCCAGGCTCTGGTCATCACTGAGAGGTGTGCAGCCCTGGAGTAAACACATGTTTAGAATAGAAACAAAAGAGTAGTCCCTGCCCTAAAGGCACTTCCACATTTGGATAAAGTCGGTTTTAAAACCACTGTTCTAAAAATGATGTTTTCCCCTGTTGAAGTGAAGTGTTAGTCACTCAGTTGTGTCCGACTCTTTGCGACCCCACGGACTATAGCCTGCCAGGCTTCTCTGTCCATGAAATTCTCCAGGCTGGAATACTGGAGTGGGTTGCCATGCCCTCCTCCAGGAGATCTTCCTGACCCAGGGATCAAACCCAGGTCTCTAGCATTGCAGCCAGATTCTTTACCGACGAAGCCACTGGCGAAGCCTATCCCCTGGGTAGGTAATGGCTTCTAATAAGAGCTCTCTATTGGTTTAAATAAGTTAGGTTAAACATGGGAACATCTGGTCAACATCTTCATGTCCCTGCCCATGGGACTGTTATTGGAAATACCAGTTTTGCCAGTACTCGTGCCTTCTGCTAAACTAAACTGTGTGCCAGTCTCCAGAGGATGAAGGATGGGTGGGGATTCCGGGAATAGTTGTAGCAGTAGTGGGGGGCCCAGGCTGGTGGAATACACCAGCTCTCCCGCGGGCTGTTTCCTCAGTGAGGAAGGTCTGCTGGACCAGTAGATGCCGCCTCCCCAGATGCTGTTCTCCAGTTCCCTTATTTCCTGCCCAAACAAAACCAAAAGACAAACAAAATAAACCACAGCTTAACTTTGAAAATTTTGGCTGAGGGTAGGAAAGGAGGTATTAGAAGCTGAAGTTCTTGCTTTGTTTCAACAACAATAACAAAATTCAATGAAATAAGGCCCGTTATAGCTGAAGAAGTAAGTTTCCACTTAAGCATAATTTGAATTTACCAAATTTACCATTATTTCACAAGACCCCCAAACATTTATCCTCATTATTCCTTTTAAGGATTACAAAGTGTAGAGCGGGGGGAAGAAAAATAAACCACTAATAAAGGATAATAGTGCGGCAGGCATGTGTTCTTAGTTTCATCAAAAGAATGACTAGCATATTCAGTCTGGTTTGAATACTAAAGAATGTCTCTTAAAAAATTACACTAGATCCTTTGAGTGATTCCTAAAGTGGATTAATACATGAGAGTCAGAATTCAAATTCCAAATAAAGCTGATGAATTCCCGTAATTATATCTCACCTGCCTCAGATCAGGTTATTCATTTTCTTCAGAATTGAGCTGTATTCCATCTCTGATAAGGACCTGGAGGAATTTGCCAGTTTGAAGTCACTTTTATCAACAGCTGTTTTATCTTTGTGTCCACAAGTGAATTTCTTAGACCAGCACTCTTCAATAGAAATATAATGCAAGACACATGTCATTTAAAATTTTCTTGTCATATTTTTAAAAGTTAAAAAAACAACAACAAAAAAAACAGAAAAAAGACCTCAGAAATGTTTTCATAATATATTTTATTTAGCCAATATAGCCAAAGTATTATTCCAACAAAGAATTGGTATTTTTAAATTATTGAGATATTTTACGTTTTTTCCCACTAAGGTTTCTAAATTTTCTGTGTGTTTTACACTTACACATCTCAGTTCAAATTAGCCACATTTCAAGTGCTGGACAGCCCAGCCCACCGTGGCCAGCACCCACTGACGTGGGTGCATGAGGAGGCAGCTGGAGGTGAGGCTTCATCTGACAAACCAGGAGTCTGAGCTTTACCCTGAAGGCTGCAAGGCCACAGTGGTGAAGCAGTGTTATTTAAAATTTGAACTTCATCTGGTGGTCTCAGGGGATGCAGGTTAGGGGTTTAGGAGTGAGGGCTCTGGCCTGAGGCACGTTCAAGCGGGTGTAGGGATCCAGGGGAGGAGTGATCCCCCAAAGTAGAAACTGTGGGGAGCATGGACCAAGGGAGGGTGTCTGAAAGGTTTGGGAGGACAGGTCATCAGAACTGGATGGCGGCTACTGGATTTGAAGGGAGGGGGGTGGCCTAGGATGGTTGTCCAGTGTTTACCTGGGTGGTTGGGTCAACAGCAGTGGTGGTGACTGAAATGGAAGAAGGAAGGTTGTGAGCCCGCCAGGCCCCTCTGTCCATGGGATTCTCCAAGCAAGAATACTGAGGTGGGTTGCCGTGCTCTCCTCCAGGGGATCTTTCTGACCCAGGGGTCGAACCCATGTCTCTTCTTATCTCTTGCATTGGCAGGCAGGTTCTTTACCACTAGCGCCACCTATGATGCCAGAAGGGCTGGGGAGGGCGCTCAGTACTTAAGATGCCCATGAAGGCTAGGCAGAAACCCAAAGGGGATGTAAGGGTCAGGTAATCAAGGACAGCTTTATAGAAAAGGCGGGACTTGGGCAGAGTCAGAGAACCAGGAGAAGTGGCAGCAGAAATGTAGACAGATGAGAAGGTGTTGGACGTGTCTAAGTGACACCGTGATTAAACCTTCCTGCTGGGCCAGATGAGATCAAAGCTGTAGACATGTCGTGTTTGGCACACATGGGGTTGGATCACGCAGTGTTCTAAATTTAAGATAGATGCCAACATTTCCACACAAAAATCCAGATTTCTGACTTTTCTTTAAAATAAAAGGCAGCCAGGAGGTTGACTTGGCAGCACAGGAGGTCCTATACGGTAATGATGGGACTCAGTGAACGCAGTCCCTCTCCAGCAAGTCTCTTTTATTCCTTTCTGCTGTTTACCCGAATCCTGTAGACATCTGAGTTTTCTGAGTCAAGGATTGGTAGGTAATAAAGTTACAGAGATAGATCAGTGACAGATTATGGAGGGCTTTTAATACCAAAGTAAGGGGTATAAATGTAGTCAGCTGATGTATAAGGATCGATGAAGATTGAAGCCGTATTTAGGAGAGTTATTCTGTTCTGGTTGTTGGATATTTATTTATTTGGCTGGGCCAGGTCTTAATTGTGGCATGCTACCGCATGTGGGATAGATCCCTGTATAGCATGTGGGATCTAGTTCCCTGACCAGGGATCAAACCTGGGCCCCCTGAACCTGGGAACACAGCGTCTTAGCCACTGGACCATCTCCTTGGAGAGTTATCCTGGAGCACTGTGAAAATACAAGAGGAAGAATAGTTAACCAGTTTTGAAAGGGAAAAGAGAGATGTGATGGTGTTGGTTACCCAAGTAGGCCTAAAACTGCAAAATGGAGGTCTTCTAAGGCAGTGTTGTCCAGAAAGGCTGCAGGTGCCACAAGCAGATCATCTGGGCCAGCATGCTTTCTGGGAAACTGGCTTTGCAGACTTTCAGAATTCAGGCCAGTGTTTGGTGTAGGGGACAGTGAGTCTGACTGTTTGAAACAACTGTTTGATATAATAACTCTGTGATTGCAGAGAAAGCAGTGGAAGTACAGTTCAGTTCAGTCGCTTAGTCATGTCTGACTCTTTGCGACCCCATGAATTGCAGCATGCCAGGCCTCCCTGTCCATCACCAACTCTCGGAGTTCACTCAGACTCACTTCCATAGAGTCAGTGATGCCATCCAGCCAGCTCATCCTCTGTCGTGCCCTTCTCCTCCTGCCCCCAATCCCTCCCAACATCAGAGTCTTTTCCAGTGAGTTAACTCTTCGCTTGAGGTGGCCAGAGTACTGGAGTTTCAGCTTTAGCATCATTCCTTCCAAAGAAATCCCAGGGCTGATCTCCTTTAGAATGGACTGGTTGGATCTCCTTGCAGTCCAAGGGACTCTCAAGAGTCTTCTCCAACACCACAGTTCAAAAGCATCAATTCTTCGGTGCTCAGCTTTCTTCACAGTCCAACTCTCACATCCATACATGACCACTGGAAAAACCATAGCCTTGACTAGACAGACCTTTGTTGGCAAAGTAATGTCTCTGCTTTTGAATATGCTGTCTAGGTTGGTCATAAGTTTTCTTCCAAGGAGTAAGTGTCTTTTAATTTCATGGCTGCAGTCACCATCTGCAGTGATTTTGGAGCCCCAAAAAGAAAGTCTGACACTGTTTCCACTGTTTCCCCATCTATTTCCCATCGCAAAGAGTCAGACACGACTGAGCAACTGAACTGAACTGAACTGAAAGGGTGTGTTGGTTACCTTTTATTAAAAATGTTTTTAAAGCCCTCTTATAAAAATTATTTATACAGGCTAAACCATGTTGTTTTTTCTTCATGTGTTCCTATGAAAAATTATCATAGACAAATTTTTATAAAAATTTGACTTTGGAAGGAGAGTCTATTACATGTACAAAAAAAGGCATTTGTACCAAGCCTCAAAACTTGTCAAGTTTTCCTACCACATTTAGTGTGGCTTCTTTCTCTTTGGCCTACAGATGAAATATGTGAATGAAAGGTTTCAAGATGAGAAAAATAAAGAGGTGGTTCTCATGTGCATCGGCATCACTTCAGGAGTCGGACGGCTGCTCTTCGGCCGGATCGCGGATTATGTGCCTGGTGTGAAGAAAATTTATCTCCAGGTACTTTCTTTTTTTTAAAAAACATCTTGTACTATGTAAAGTTTTAAACCTCATTGATGAACCTCCCTTGTACCCATCCTACAGTGTCAGGCATTATTGCATGGATTTCCAAGGGAACTAAGAAGTACAGGGAGATGCTTTCAGGTCAGCCTATGGAGTGGAGATGGGCTTGAGGTGTTGCTTTGATTCTTTATTATTTTTTTTTTCTATTTTTGCTGTGCTGGGTCTTCTTGGTTGTGTGGGGTCTGCTCTTTGTTGAGGTGCGCAGGCCTCTCATTGCGGCGATGTCTCTTGTCGCGGAGCACAGGCTCTGGGGTGTGGGGCTTCCATGGTTGAAGCATGTGGGCTCAGTGGTGGTGGTTCCCAGGCTCTCGAGCGCGGGCTCAATAGAAGTTGCTCTGCGGCATGTGGGATCTTCCTGGACCAGGGATTGAACCTGTCCTCTCTGCGTTGGCAAGTGGATTCTTTACCACTGAGCCAGCAGGGAAGCCCTTACAGGTACTTCCTTAATAAGCCTTTATTCCTCTAGCAGATTTATCCTTGTCACCTAATGGCTCATACATGTACTTATTTACTTAAATTCTTCCGTAAACATGAGAACTATTTTCTAGACCTCAACAAGCAGCTTTTAAAGGGCAAAATCAGTTATGAGGTCTGGGTTTTTTCTTTGGCTGTGCTGCATGGCATGTGGGATCTTAGTTCCCTAACCTCCAGTTTGCAGAGGGAGCTCAGAGTCTTGACTGCCAGGGTAGTTCGGAGTTCGGGGTTTTCAACATAAGAAATTGGTGAGCAAACAATATTCTTTGTTCTGTCATGGAACTGCACCAAACCAGAATGGTTTTCTATCTTTTGCGTTTTTCTAAGAATGCTTTATTTTTGATGTAGTTCTCATGGTCATGTGCCTTTGGCAATCCCTGTGAAATTCAGGGGTGTGCATGTCTTTTGAATTTTCTCACTGCAGATTGCCTTCTGGGTGTTGTGGGCTGTGCTGTCCCGAGACCATACTGTTGTTCACTTCACAAGTATTTAAGTGACTCCTCCATGCCCAGTACTGTGCTAAATGCTACAGATGAAACACCATCTGTGTGCTCTGTGACGAATGGTCTCTGGGCAAGACAGATAAAGCCGTGTTCCAGCACAGTGAAATAACGGGGCTAGGTGGGGCCACAGAAACACAGGCCCAAAGCAGCTAAATCACTAGAGGAGGTCTGAGCAGGCTCCCTTGGCTGGCGGACTGTTGAGAGGTAATAGTTAAATAGATAAGGACGACAGAGAAGAGTGCTGCAAGCAGAAGCAGCTGCATGGGCAGAGATGGAGATGTGACATTGTGTGCTGTGTCTGGGAACAGTGTTTGAGTGGACTACAGAGAATAGTAGATTGGCTGGCTGGCGAATAGGCAGGAGTCAGGTTGGGAAGGGCCTTGTGAGCACAGAAGAGGCTGAGCTCGATCCTGAATCTACCAGGAGCCATTAAGGATTTTTTTATACAAGGGCGTGACAAGAGTTGTATTTTATAAAGCTTAACCTAGTAGCTGTGAAGGGTGAATACAGAGGAGGAGGGGCCAGGGTTCATACAGTCACAAAAGGCCACATATTATGTGGTTCCCTGTATACCTAGTGTCCAGAATTGGCTGATCCAGGGACAGAAAGTGTAGATCAGTGGTTGCTGGTGGCTGAGCGAAGGAGGGTCTGGGGAGTAACTCCTACCGGCAGTGGGGTTTCTTTTGGGGTGATGTAAATATTCTAAAACTACACAGTACTGGTGGTCAATGAACCGAGTGCGCCTTCCCTCCTTGCCCAGCCCTTCAAGATGCGTGCCATCACACTTACAGATGTGAACTCGGAGGGACAGAGGCTGCCTCACTGTGGGTGTCTCTAGATCTAGGCGGTCAGCGCAGTAAGGAGTCTGGTCACATAGCTGGAAGGCTGGGAGAACACTACCTTTGCAAGTATTTCTGTGTTAACGACCATTCCCCCTTTTATTAACACCTTAACTGTGGGTATCTCTGTCAAATGTTTAACAGAAGTCTTGTTCTCAAGTGTCAAGGGAGCCCTCTAGTGGACATTTGTTGCCTTACAGACTTTTGGCTTCCTTTCATTTATTAAAAGAGTGTCTGCTGTGCCCAAGCACCAGCCCCGACCCTGGTGGGTGATACAAACATGATACAGACATGGTCCTTGAGTTCCCAGAGCAAGACCTGAGGCAGGGAAAAGCTGGGCATGATTGGGAACTCAAGAAGGCAGAGTGGCCTGGGAAGAGGTTGGAAAGAGCAGGGCATGGGGAGAGGAGGGGCCTCTCCCCATGATTAAGCAGAACCTTGGAATACACGGAGGAGACATTTTACTTTAAGCATAGTAGGTCCTTGTTGGAGAATAATGTGATCTTGCATTTTGAAGTCGGCGTGGTTGCTCCGTGTGTGGAGGATTGAAGACTGTGAGGGAAGCGGGAGTGCAAGAGGGAGGGAGACCAGGGAGGAGATGATACAGCATCCAGGTTAGAGAGGATGGAGGCCAGACTGTGGTGACACGATGGACGAAGTCATGGCGTGTTTTATACATCAACACTTTACTCCAAAACAACTTTTGACTTTAGAAAGGTTTCCCCCCAGAGGAGGGTCATTTACAACATAACAGGGGGCAGATACGTTAGTAGTTCATGTAACTGAGGAAAGAAAACAGCCTTTCCTGACTTGGCCCACGTGTGGCCGACAGTTACACGGAAGTGACTGAAGAATGAGTAATTTCATTTTGGATGAAAGGTTAGCCACAGTGTGGCACAGCGAGTGTCACAGCGAGGTGAGGTGACTGCAGTCCAGGGAGGCCCGTGGAGCAGAAGGGGTGTCCTGTGCTGCTGGGAGCCACCAACAGCCCTCCCCGCTCTGTCTCTCCCCTGCCCCAACTCCCAAAAATTGTGTGGTTTTTGATCCTTGGCTCTTCTCTGCTGTGATCAAGTCCAGCTCTGTGGGTCGGCTTATTCCTCCTCCCCTCCCTGTCTCCCTGCCTGGCTGTTTGCCCTCTGGCCCCGCTGTTAAGGGCTGGAATGCTTCTGCAGCCTACCTTCCTCTCCTTCCTTTCCTGGCTGCTGGGTTTTCTCAGACACGCCTGCTTCTTGCTGCTGTTACAGCTCAGCCTTGTCAGGGCAGTCCTCCTCCCTCCCTGTCCCTGTGACACCAGTTCTGAGTGGCTTCCAGGCCTGGGACACAGTTCGCAGCATCCCATGTGGTCTGCTTTGGGGGCACAGTCATCTTGGGTTTGGGGAGGCTGCAGAGCAGAAAAGCACAGACTCTAAAGTGAGATACAGCTTGTCTCCCCCAGATCCTGCAGAGGGTTGTGTGAGGATTCATGGTGACAGCTTACGTAAACTGCCTGCCCAGGGGGATCACTAATAAATCCTTGCTTTTGTGAGATTTTAATATTCTATTAAATACTGAGGCAGATCCTGATTTGGAACAGGTCTCAAGAAAGGAGACCTTGGTTTTTCTGATGTGGGGATCTTTGCTTATAGGTAACAGAGTTTAGGAATATATCTTACACTTTTGCTAAAGAGTTCTGAATTTAAACTTCCAGCAAGGTCTTGGGTAACCAAGTATTTTCAGCCTAACAATTCTGAATACTGAGCGAAGAGATGATTGAAATGTATTATATAGAATGATAAGAGAATCTCTGCAGAGGTTCCCAGAGTACTCCATTAGGAGAGGGAAGACTGCGTCCTGGCACCTTCCCAGCCATCCTTCTTAACTTCACAGGCCTGTCTTTCTAGTCACCAGTACAGTATTGCGGATTTCTGTCTTTACTGTGTACCTGTTTCAACAGTGTGAGTGTTTAAAGGTTTGGAAGTTGTAACTGTAATGAAAGAATGGAAAGCTTTGGATTAAGATCACTCTCCCATTGTGTCAGATTGCTCTGTGCCATGGATGTAAACCAAAGTGTGGACATCATATCCATGTACGTAAGCAGACAAACCCCGATGGGTGCGCACAGGAAGGGTCTGGGAGGACCATCCCATTAGTGACTGGTTATTCCTGACCAGGACAGTGTGGGTTGAGGGTGGAGGGGGTTGAAGGAAGACTTTCATTTATTACTGTATACATTTTTCTACAGTTTGAATTTTGTCAGGAATATATTCATGAGTTACTTTTGAAATGCAGAATTGTTTTTTTGTAATTTAGAAAAATGAATCACTTTTAGATCCATCTTCCTCTGGAAGTCACTTCTGCTTGTAAAACAAACTGAGCCTCATTGCCCAGTTTTGTTGTTGCTGCTGCTGTTTTTTGTTCCCTTTTAGTATTTTATGTTTTCTGAAAGATACCTTGGGATAAAAGGTATATGCTTTACCAAACATAAGCTACTTCTACAATGGTATCCAGATATTGAGCAGTTCCCCTGCCTGAACAAGGAACCAGACTATGATTCTCTCTTCTCACCTGGGCTGTGGCATTGGGGCTGGTTCCTCCTCCAGGCAGCACTGGTGGTGTTTATGTGTAGTAGGAAAGCTGGACAGACTTCTGGGTGAAGCGCTGCCACAGGACTGCGTGCTTTAGAAGAAGCCGGATGCCCGGCTATGCCCTGAACACTTCCCTTTGGTATGATGGACCCGAAGACCACTGCTGCCAACTAGTGGACTCCTAGCCAGAGGCTCTGAGAGTCTGCAAACTTTATATTGAATAAATTCATAGGAGCAACACTTGTTTCTAACTGTGGCCAAGAGAATATAAATTAATGTAATTTGCATCTGCCTCTGAAAGTGCCTTCTGCTTATTCAGGTGCAGCTCATTTTTCCCTCTTCCGTCATTATGCTTAGATTTCTGAGCAAAACTGCCACTGACATTTCCTCCAAAAATGTTCTTTGTGACAGAAATGGGAACTATAATAGCAAGGACTTTGCTTGTTGTTGTTCTTAGGTACATAAACTAACTGAAGCAGGGGGTTATTCTTCTAGAGACTGTAATATTATGACAGAAGATATTTCCTGTACAGTTTTAAGAAGCAGAAGCAAGAAAGAAATCTCAAAAGTCAATGTCTCATTAAATGGCAGTGCTAGACCCTAGAAAAGGGTTAGGAACCTTTGAATCTCTTTTTTAAATCTAACCAGAGCTACTGTGTTTGGGGTGGAAAAAAAGACTGTAATACTAACTTACTCACCCTACACACTGGGGCTTGTATCTACAGATCAGTAGATACTGGGGGAAGTGATGAACTTCCTACACGCACAGTGTACTATGCTACTTGTGGGTGGAGTGTTCCTGAGTGTGGGGAACAGGTATGTCCTTGTCAGCTTGGTCTGCTACCTCTGAACTTTAGCTACATTTAGGGTAGTTACACCTGCTGAGAAACAGCAGCATTTCTCACTACTATTTAGCTGCAAATAAGGCAGAAGTAACCAGGTATTTTCTGAGAGCTACTAGAGAATGTGTGTAAATTTCTATCAGTTCAATTCTTAAAGAAAAACCAACAAATTTTACTTTAAATAACTAATAATTTTTATTTAACAATTATTGTTAAAATTTAAGTTTTAAATACTGTCAAATAGTTGAAAAAGAATATAAATTAATATAATTTCAATTGAGAAAAGGAGAGCTTGTAGTCAGGTAAAGAATTAAGAAGTAATAATGTGCTCAAAATATATAATAATAAACTTGAAACTCTTATATGAATGATTTCTTAGAAAACTGAACAAAGAATAAAAATTTGAAGGGGCCAAAAATGAATAGAAAAATCAGGATAAGCACTGTAAGTGCCTGGGTCTCGTGTTAAATGTATTGGGTCCAAGAAAACATTTGTTTATTCAGCAAAACTGACTTCGTGCTATAAGCTTTCAACTTTCATTCTGGTTGTCTTATCTTGCAGGAGATTTGTACTGAACAAAATATGAAAAGAACAGGAAGCGCATTCTAAGCTAACCTAGTAGAAGTACAGTGGTGTGGTTGGGCATTAAACCCATTGAATCTGGCCCCGTGATGTCCTAACATTTTATTCCAGGTTCGCTGGAATTTTATCTCCTTTGTGTTTGTAGATAGAGTAAAACTGTATCTAATAAATAATATTAGGATTGGTCTAATTAGTTTTTCAGTAACAGTAACTCCTTAACTCTAGATGGTAGATGGGAAGCATCGGGTCTTTCTGCCAGGATCACAGCGGTCTGGACCCGGCCTGTCCTCTGGGCCTTAGCTCTTTCCAGCCTTAAGGCTGCAAGCCCAGTGCCTAGCCAGTCTGTGTCTGTTAGTCACCCAGTCGTGTCCGACTCTGCAAGCCCATGGAATGTAGCCCGCCAGGCTCCTGTCCATGGAATTCTCCAGGCAAGAATACTAGAATGAGTTGCCATTTCCTCCTCCAGGGGATCTTCCCAACTCAGAGATCAAACCCAGGTCTCCTGAATTGCAGGCATATGCTGTATCATCTGAGCCACCAGGGAAGCCCAAAGCACTAAGCAGCACTAAGGAATTACGCTTCCACCCTAATGGACATGGGATCTGAGGAAAAGATGTTTCAGTAGAGTATAAACAATCAGAATGTGGAGATCATGTTCTTTAGGAAAAAAATGTGAAGTGCCAGACTTCTTTTTCAAATAGCCAACTCTGAGTCTTAAACTAATTCTACCATAAAGCCATATTTACTCAGCTATATAATACAGTGGTGTCAGAAGAGAGACCAACTTGGATTTTTTTTTTCTCCCTGGCCTCCCTGAGTGGCATGTGGGATCTTAATCCCCTGACCAGGAATCAAACCTGTGCCCCCTGTATTGGAGAAGGCAATGGCACCCCACTCCAGTACTCTTGCCTGGAAAATCCCATGGGCAAAGGAGCCTGGTAGGCTGCAGTCCATGGGGTCGCAAAGAGTCGGACACGACTGAGCGACTTCACTTTCACTTTTCACGTTCATGCATTGGAGAAGGGAATGGCAACCCACTCCAGTGTTCTTGCCTGGAGAATCCCAGGGACGGGGGAGCCTGGTGGGCTGCCGTCTCAGGGGTCACACAGAGTTGGACATGACTGAAGTGACTTAGCATCAGCAGCAGCAGCCCCCAGTATTGGGAGCACAGAGCCTTAACCACTAGACCGCCAGAGAAGTCCCCAACTTGGAGTTTAAAATCTTTTTCAAGAATGCTTTTGATTGTGAGGTCAGTGGATGACATGTGCCAAAGTCACCTGGGGAGCTTGTGAAAACCACTGTTGGGGGTCCCTGTCCTCAGGTGATCCTGTTGTGCACTGAGGTGGTGGGGGCTGCCCCGAGGCCCTGCCAAGCTTGGTGTCCCCCATTAAGCCCTGGCCAAACAGAGCAGATGAAGGTGGAGATCTGGAGCGCTGCTCTCTGTGGCTTCTCCCTCCCGTCCCTGCCCCACTGTCATCAGAGGGGGCCCTCTAGGAATGGTTCCACTGCCCCTGCTACTTACTTCCCAGGCAGGCCCGGCTTCCAGCCTGGCTCCACCTGGGGTTACTAAACCTCCCAGCATCACTCGCTTCATCTGTAAAATGGGGAAAATATTAGGGCTCACCTCATAAAGTCACCACCTAAAGTCCTTGGAACAATGCCTGCATTTCATAAGCATTAAATAAACGACAGTTTCTGTTATATGCATACTTTTAAAAAAGCTGATTCTTTTTAAACATCTATTCCACCTAATGAGTGAATGATACAATTTTAGTTATTTGCCTAAAAAACTGAATTGTCCACTCCTTCCTTTTTTGTACCCACCATGCTTTGAATATACAACTAGAACATCTAGAGTACTTCATGTGCACTTATTTACACAGTCATCTCTTCATAACCCAAGGGTACTAACCAGGTTTTATTCACATAGCACAGTGCATAGAACAGAGCACAGGAGCTGCCCAATGGCAGGGAAAATCCAGTGTTTGATTCTGTTACTTTAGCAAACTGGAAGCTCTTTGAGGTGAAGGATAGATCTGGCTGGCGTATTTTCATTATGCAGAGGACTGACACCAGTAAAGTGCAAATAATTTCAAAGGTAAAATTTCTAAATCATATGTTGGATGAGTGAATTTGAGCTGATATTCAAAGAACAAATACGTAATGAGCACTGACCAGGTACAAGATCCTTAAACCTTATTATATGTAGGGCCAAAGATGACTTTTGTACAGATTCTGATCTCAAAGAGCTTACCGCTGGGAAAGGAAAGTAAGTATACAAAAACCCTTACTTTTTTCTTGTCCCTTAATGGAAATACTGAGAAAGGGTGAGGGGAATTCAGGGAAGATGATTGTGGGAGTTGATTATGTATATAAAATCAAGGCAAAGTGGGCTGGGGAGGTGACTAACCGGTAACCACTTAAAAGCCCTACGCATGTCGCTCAGTAATTGTGATGCTCCCTGTTCCGAGAGCGGCGCTGACACTGTGTGCCTGTCCCAGGTCCTGTCCTTTCTCTTCATCGGTCTGATGTCCATGATGATCCCCCTGTGCAGCGTCTTTGGGGGCCTCATTGCTGTCTGCCTCATCATGGGTCTCTTCGATGGATGCTTCATTTCCATTATGGCCCCCATTGCCTTTGAGTTGGTTGGTGCCCAGGACGTCTCCCAAGCAATTGGATTTCTGCTCGGATTCATGTCTATACCCATGACTGTGGGCCCACCGATCGCAGGTAAATAACATTGTCCTAGCACTGTCTACAGTAGGTCCTGAGTCTCACATGTTAAATATATTATGATTTATTGCTTTCTGCTGTCTTGCTGTTGTATGTGGCTTATCTATAACATTTTTACTAAGACCAGCAGATGGCATGTTGGAAAAATTTGCTGATGAGCCCTCTTACTGATATCTTAAACGCCCGCTGAAATGTATAGCAGTTAGCTTCTGGACTTGAAGACTTAAGAGTTCCTGTGCTAGTAAGTGTTTTGGAGGAATAGGAAATGTGACTTCTTTCTTTCAAGAGGTGAAGATTCTGAAAGATTTCTAAATATGTATGAATTGTGTAAGAGATCACAGTCCTCCCTGAGAAATAGTTAAATGAAAAGTAACACTTAACAGGAGAACCCAAATGTCCGTCAGTAGATGAATGGGTAAACAGAATGTACTACATCCGTACAATGGGGTTCTTCGGCCATAGAAAGGAATGAAGCATCGTACCGGCACACACCACCAGGTAGGTGAGCCTCAGACATCATGCTAAGTGTGAAAGAAGCCAAATACAAAAGGTCACATACTATTCCATTTATGTGAAATAGCCAGAATAAATTCAGAGACAGAACAGATGTGAGGGGATGGAGGGAAGGGGGATTAGGAAGTCACTGCGTATTGGGTGTGGACTTTTCTTCTGGTGTGATGAAAATATTTTGGAACTAGAGAGAGAGTGGTGGTTGTACAACACTGTAAATATACCAGATGCCACTAAAATGGTTAATTTTATGTTACACGAATTTTACCTTTAGAAATCTTCTGAATGATAGTATAAAGTTGTCTCACATTCAGTATTAACTGGGTACTACTATAAATTATAAGATTTGATATAAATATTATGAAATTTAAATGTATGTACTAGCATCTGTCTTGTATGTGAGTGACTCAGTGAAACTTCAGTTCAGTTTATTCTCATATTCAGAACCACACATGTCAGCAAATTTGCCAGTTAGGAACCTAGTCATGAATCAAGCAAGCAGAACCACTACTGAGCACACCAAGTGAAATATAAGTTCTAAACATCACAGTCTCCTTGCAGGAGAACCCTCCAGTCCTTCCCCTCTCTCCCAGTTAACAACCTGTTTTTACTTCTTACATGCTTTGTTAGGGTTTCCAAGTCCACAGCAAGTTATAGGAAGTACTTTACTAGAAGAGGTGTTTCTTTTTGCCACTGGAGGTGACTATAACAGATCAAGAATGAAGGGGGTAACAGGAAATTCCCAAAGTGGGCAGAAAAACGCCAGGAGGTTCTAGGGATTACAGTATTACAACCAAACATAACTTGTGTTCATGAAGATGCAAGGTTCAGTTACATATGCAATATTTGATTCAGATAGGAAAAGCATGTATTTAGATATACTGTATGTTTTAGGTTTCTATTTGGAATGACTGTACACTTTTTTCCCCCCAATGTGTTGGTATTTACCTGAACAAATCCTCAGCTGTTTATTTAGCAGAGTCAGATACCCATTATAATGTGTTCCTGGAACATTTCTGGTCACTTAGGTTGTACAGCAAAAGTCTGAAACACTAAGATAACTTTTAAAATCTGGATTTTGTTAGCAAAATAGAAATAAGGAGTACTCTGACAGTTTTCAGAAGCACAGCCGTAGGCTCTATTAGAATACCATATCTATACTCTTACATTTTCCCCTCAGGTGCTGACAAACCTTAGTATCTTTCCAAAATGTATTTAACAATGTAACTTTTTCATCCTCTTAGATTTATAATTTTTCATGATTTTGGATTATCATTTTAAGTAGTTTCATGTTATTTCATAAACAGGCACACGAAAGGTCTGAAAATGTAAACATTTTGAAGCCTGTGTGTATGACAGGTTTCAGCTTGGTGGACCGTCCACTTTCAGCCCGAACAGGACCTTAACACCATGTGTCAGAATACCCAAAGGGCCTCTGAAGGGTTTTGAGAAAGCCAAAGCTTGACTGCAAGTGTTCTGTCCACGTGATATCTTGGTAGGAAAACTCAGAAGCCTGTCACAGATTTGCAACAAGATTAAAGAAATGACATCTTTTCTTTCCTATCAGAAAAGGTTTATCTTTCAGAACCATTTCCTTAAAAACGTCTGCTCTCTGAGGTGTCTGCACTGGCCTGCTGGGATGAAGGTCCTAGGTTGGTTGGCAGTGGGCCACCAGGGCGACTCCTCTGGGCCCCAACAGTCATGCTTTTCTCTCCTGCTGACAGTGTTTTCCCTTCCCAGGGCTACTCCGGGACAAGCTGGGCTCCTATGATGTGGCCTTCTACCTCGCTGGAATCCCTCCCCTTATTGGAGGTGCTGTTCTTTGTTTTATCCCATGGGTCCACAGTAAGAAGCAAAGAGAGGTCACTAAAACCACTGGAGGAGAAAAGATGGAGAAAATGCTGGCGAACCAGAACTCTCTGTCAAGCTCATCTGCAATCTTTAAGAAGGAATCTGACTCTGTTATTTAATGTCTTATATACCTCCACCAGACTGGACTTGCTTTCAGAAACTGAAGCAAGTATTCCTTTTATATATGAATTGCAAATTTGTTATTTTTTTAATCACATCCTAGGAGTAGCACAATAATTGGGAAATAGAACCCTCATTACTACAAGAACCATTTGCTGCCAGTGAACAGCTAGCTGTCCGATATTTCCGTGAGTCTGAGGGCAGAGACTCAGACTCAGTTTTCATGTACAAGAAAACCTGTCTGAAAGTCAACTATCATGAGAATATGAGGCTATCTCAGTAAAAAAGCAGCTTCGGAAACTGTGAATGCTATTTAGCTTGTACAAATACTTAAAAATACCTCAAGCTATACTGAAAGGGTTGTGGTTTGATTAGGACTGGAAATATTATTTGTTGTCTCACATTGGTGTTTTTAGTATCTCTGTTTTAATTTCTTCTGCTATTTGGAAACTTCTTACAAAATTTAAGCCTGGATTCTAGATAATATCAGATCGACTTAGATTTCAAGCCAGTGTAAAAATTGTTCGCCTGCTGTTAAATAAGCTATGAAAGTAAGTTATTCTGACTTGCTCCAGTGTCAAGGGACCTTCTTGGAGCAGGTGCTGACAAGGTATTCAGAATCAATATGTGAGATGAACAGGATACTGTTCATAAGGGCAAAACAGTTCAGAAATCAGACATTTCTTCCATTTACATGTTCTCCCTTTGGATTTGCAGTGTGTTTTACTCAAGTTGCCAGAAACACCCCAGATTTCTGAATTGTTTAAGTTGTAACAGTAAAATAGAATGAAAGATATTCTAGCAATTTTAGCTTAGAATTTTTCTGACTTCTCAATTTGTTGCACTAGGACCCGATATTTAAACAAGCATATTATCAAGTTGCAGTTTTAGGCATAAATGGGGGAAAAAAAAAACTCTTTGTGAAGAAAATATCTATTTCTGCTAGAAAGAATTGCTCAAATTGGTAAAACTTTCTGGCAAAAATTTGCATTCATATATATTTATCCTAGTGTGTTCCCCTTTAACACTGCCTGTATTTTTTCTATTTATATATAAATATAAGAAAGCAATTAAAATTTTAAAGATTTAAAGTTAAAACCAAGGTCATGACATGACCTAAACTCCACTAAAAGAAAAAAACAGGAATGGGTCCCTCATCTTGAAATTATATTTTAGTACGTTTGTTTCTAGGATGCCCAAGGATCTTCCATTTGTTTATTATTATTGCGTTAATAATACACAAACTCATAATTAAATCCCCAATGCATATGTATATTAGATCCTCCTCAAATGTGGCTTGTTCACCTGGGAAGATGCCATCTTTTTTATAAAGCCCCTTCAGGATCCGCCTGTTCTTAAATTCTTTGTGCTGAGAGAAATGCAATCTCCTTAACTTTTCTTTTCAGCTTGGATCGTTTGTGAAGGGCAAAGTCCTTCCATTCCTGTCTCAAGCTGAGGATGGAGATGTCGGTAAAACATATGGATTTGTAGTTGTTGGGGGAGGAGGGCACTCAGGAGGAAAGGCAAAGTGAGGCTGATAAGTAAACTAGAAAACCCAGTAACTTTTTCAATATCAGCTTTCTCAATCTGCAACCTTGAAGGTTCAGTATAAACACTAAATATGTAATTTATTTATAATAGAGCTTTAAACAATTTTGATCTTAGAGACATTCAGCAACTTACTACACCATACACACAGCTGCAACTTACTACTGGAAGTTGTATTTCATATACAAACAGCTATGAACAATCATCAAACCTGCCGCTATAAAATACTTATTTTTTTCTATAGTTTCAGCACAAACTCCTGACTACCCTGTGATTTTTCAGAAAGAGTAGATCTGAGAAAACTTATTCTGTAAAGACCTTCAGAATGTTTTTCCTTTTATTATTTGGCTGATATTGGGGGGGGGGGAAGTAATTATCTGAAACTCAGACTTGATCTTGTTTATCTTACATAGTAAAAGAGCAACACGACAAGTATAATATAACTTAGATCTCAGACTATTGTGTTTGTGTATAATATTACACATATGTAGTTTCAGTCTAATGGAATGAATCAAACAGGATCTATAACACTGCGAAGGCTCCACTAAAATAGACTCTTAGGGAGAGTGCTGTGCTGCAATAATATAAAGTTAAAAGTATAGAAGATAAGATGCTAAATTACATAAAATGCATATTTAGTAATATGTTGTTTGGTACAAAAAGTTCTCAAAGTCTAAAATATACAACCTAAGAAAAAATACCAGTATTCACAAAGATTTGTTTTAGACCAAGGAATGTTACTTTAATCTTTCAAACTAAGGCCTAATTTCTAAAGACTGTTACTTAATTGCAGTAAAGTGACCTGATGGACATACATTTTGTTGTTGTTGTTGTTTAATCCAAGACACTTTTTTAAAAGAACAGATAAAATCTTTAAAGAACTCAGCAAATTCTCAAACGTAAAAGGTTCTGGCGTTTGAGGCCAACACTGTAAAAGAAGGGAGCGATCATTCCTCTTCACACACAGTCCGGATGGGATGTTACTGTAACAGGATGCCCAGGGATCTTCCAGAAACATTCTGGTTAGGGTTTACTGCAGTGCCTGTGGCTGGGATGCATCCATTTCAGTAACAATAAGCCACCCAGATTACTGATACTATTTTCAGAATTCATCTCTTTGATCACAGTTGCAATGCTTAAGTCTATAGCCCTACCCCAAGACCTGTAATTTCTCCTGAAAACTGCACAGTGCTTGCACTGAGCTTCAAATTCTATTCATAAATAGAAATAAGACTTCATTTGCATTTCATGATCAGACATTATCTGTTTAGACATGTTTGCAGATGATCCCATGGACTCTGCCCAAGTATGGGGGAAAAAAAAATTAATGCCATTAGCTTCAACTTCCCACACTTTTAAAGTAAATGTACACTTGATTGTAAAGTAAACATATGTTTACTTCTGGTAATTATACTCCTTTAACTGCACTTAACATTTAAATACGTGCCACTGTTATTTGTAAGCTGTCCCATGTTCTGATAACCTGATGATATATCCAATAAGGCTGAATAGAAAATGTGCTATGAGATCAGAGGTAGGCACCTGTAGCATGGGTGGGACTGAAGACTTCCTGGTGGCGAACTTTCATGCCCTTGCATACCTCTTTTTATACTGTCTTTATCATTCTGTTGCCCTTTCTTCCCTACATCCTTCAAAAGCCTGCTGAAGAGTCAATGACTATCCTTGCTTAGTTCCACTGGTTGCTTAGTTGCAGTACTTACTGGTCCCGGTGATTTCAGAGGATGGAACCCCATCCAATTTTGTGTAACCTAGAGAATGGCTTGGTCTCAGCTTTCCACTTAGAGTTCTAATGGTACAAAGGAAAAAAAATTATAATGGGTGGGGGGATAAGAAGTTTCATATAATTGTCAACTTTTGTGTTAACATATAAAACTTTAAATATTTAAGGTAAATGCTTTGAGAGGAAAGTATGTCAAGTTCTTAACATATTTTCAGAGCATACTTTCATATTCCATTAAAGTTTTGCTAAATTGTAGTCCTGAGAACAGACCCTGGAGGCTGCCTGGGAATCTAGTAGGCCTCTGGGATGCAGTGTCTCGTGAATCTGCTTTAGGCCTGGGTTACAATTTATGGTGAATGGTATTAAGAGTAAGTTCCCGGCGTCTAGAAATATGGGTGGAAAGTATGAGCAAATTAGCTCCAAAATTTAAAAATATGTGAATAAATACATATTTAAAACTATTCAGGAGTTTTCAAACTGAGAACTTCATTGTTGCTGCAAGGAGGGAGCAAATAATAAGGCAGACAACAGCAGCACACAGCTCCCAGGCTCACTGAGAGGATGACAGTCACAGCCACACTGGGTCACTTTACTTGTGGACAGAGACTCATGCTTTGTTTCAGATACACACTGCAAGTGATAGGCTACAATTTTCAAGAATAAAGGGCCAAATCCCCATAGCTAAATGTGAAGCCTGCACACAACACAGACTCATTACCACCAAACTACCATAAATAGGGATTTTTATCAGATGACTGCTTAGGACCCATGAAACAATTCATTGCCACATCTTTGAATCACTCAAACCTTGATATTTGGGATACAGTAGCCTACTTTAGCTTTAAAAATTAATAATTTTAAAAAGTAAACATTAATTACCTTGGCCTCTCTACATTCAAAGAAATTTCCCATGGTACAATTTTTTTTTTTTGACAGATATAAAATAGGAGGCTACCTCATTTATGAAACAAGGTTTTTGTTTTTTATTAGTATGCTGGAAATACCGTGAGAATGAAATAAAACCTTGTCAAGTACTTGATCATGACACTCAGCTTTGTCATGGCAGCCCACCTACCTCAGCTTCCGGGGTCTACCTAAAGCCCCAGCGTAATCAATTCCTGCATAATCAACGAGTGAATGGTGATTCTGGAGACTAAAAGGCAAGGGAGTGTAGGCTGTTAAAGGGGGTCGAAATACCAGTAAAACAAAACGTGTTTAGTTCCGATAAGTAGTATTTAAAAGGAAACAAAAATGGAATATTAACTAATATGGCCTGTGGATAATCTGAAAAAGGAAAAAAAAAAAGACGAACCTTATAACCTATATACAATAATGAACAGTTGCTAAAATGCATCGTGAGTGGCTTGTACAAATTACACCGGCAGCTTGACGATGAGGTCTTGGCTTCATGTTTTCTTTGGCAGGAAGATGGATGATCGCTGACAACAGATTATATGCTTGTGCCTTAGCCTTACAGCTTCCATGTTAAACTCCTGTAAGAAGCACTCCTTTCCAAGTGGATCAGGGACTGTGGTGATGAGTTTTCGTCTTACTGGAGTTTTGGAAAATGCTACCAGTGAGTGTGGCGATAGAGTAGGGGTTAATGCACAAGTTCCCAATCTAATGACAGAGGTTTCTCGCCTTTCAGTATGGTGGCCTATAAGAAGAGCATTTTGGAGTTCAGTGTCAATAAGCATGCATGTGATATCACTATCTACACAAAACAACATTTAGAAGTCAATATCAGATAATATTTTCAGCATCCGTTAGTTATTAAGAGTGAATCTGTTAAATATGTGTGTAAACACATAAACCTTTTTCTACTGTTATCTTCACCGAATGTAATCATCTATAGTAGGTTCTACAATGCAAGACAGTGATAGGTCAACGTATCTGTCGTAATTTAGCCTATACTGGAATATTATTTCAGGGACCCAGGGTTTGTTATCCAGACTGCTGTATTCTCACCCCAGCCTAGGAGACCCAGGGTTTCTTACTGAGTGCTGTGTTCTCACCCCAGCCTAGGAGACCCAGGGTTTCTTATTGAGTGCTGTGTTCTCACCCCAGCCTAGGAGACCCAGGGTTTGTTATCAAGTGCTGTATTTTCACCCCAGCCTATGAACTGACTGTATATGGTGCCTTTTTTTTCCTAGCAGAGAAAGATTAGATCAGGATTGGTGCTAAACTTCATGTTCTTTGCAAAATTATTTTTTTCTTTTTAAATATATATAATTCAATAGGAAGTCTATATGTCTGGCAGTTATTATGCATGTTACATTTTGTATATATATATATGAGGGAAAACCCCTCCTATAGAGGAATTATTGAGTTCAGATCTACTAAAAAATATGTAATTTTTGTTAATACAGAAGGTGTTAGGGTACAAAACTCAAAAAAATGGTCACCAAATGAAAACTTAATGATGAACACAGCCCCCAAAGGTAATGACTAAAGAAAAGTCCCTGGTCAATGTTGCTAGCATGAAGCTATTCAAAGTATTCTGTAACTCTTATGTGAAAAAAGTCATGTTTTATTATATATATAATTATATATGTGTGTGTATGTGTGTGTGTATATGTATTATATACACACATAAACACAAAGTAGCTTTCTGTTGGGCTTAAGGATATAACTTAAGCTATTTTTCGGGCTTAGAGTTTTGGGAGCCATCAATCTTAAAATATCATTGTCCATCTTTCAGATTTAACATAAAGAAATTAGATTAGAAACAACTGTGTCTGGGGCAGAGTCAGCAAATCTCAGACCTATGATTGGCTCTGAGCATCATGGTTGTGGCTGACTGTGTGACTCGCACCAGAACTCTACCCCAGATTCCATGCAGGTCTCTTGAGTCCCTAACGTACCTGCGAGTAGGATTCAGAGGAAGTGGGGACCACAGATTTGTATTTAACCTTGCTGTCTTTATAGATGTTGCCTTAACTCTATTTTTGTGAAGATATTAAAAATGTAAGTTAGAAAAATACTATCATTTTTCTAATTAGGAAAACCAAACATTTAGAATCTACTAGAATATACTGGATTCACTGTTAACTAATGATAATTCCATTCTACTGTTAACATGATTTGTATGTAAGAGAATGGGGGCCTGTTAATCAGAAGTTATAGAGGGAGGAGATTGGGATTGACATACATAACACCATATATAACACAGGTAACTAATATAGCACAGGGAACTCTACTCAATACTGTAATGACCTATATGGGAAAAGTCTACAAAAGAATGTATTTATGTATATGTATAACTGATTCACTGTGCTGTAGAGCAGAAACCAACACAACACTGTAAACCAACGATACTCAAAAAAAAAGTTACAGTGGAGTGAGATGAAATATCCCCTTAGTAATAACTTCTCATGTAATTGTTATAATATTGTAGTTTGAGAACTATAACATTATTAAGGCATTGCCCAATGCTTGATAAATTTGAATTTTGTCATTCTGTTCTCCTACAAATTTACTTTAGCTTGAAAGTTACAGCTATGACAGACTGAACCCTGCAGTATTACTGAGAGAGAGCTTGGATATTTTAAGTATCTCCTAATAGACACTTTTTTTGTCAACTTGTTTTAATGTTTAACTGAAAACTAATTTTTAAATTATTTTGCATATTTTCGAAGTTAGGAAAACATGTTTGACCTTAGACATCAAAACCAGATTATTCCGAGTGCATACTGCAGAGTGACTCTGCTCTGTCTACACAGGGTGCCATTTTTGGCATAGGAGTTGTCTAAATATAGGTCACTTATGTGAAATGATTATGCTGGGTTTGATCAGTGTGCAGTGTTTTAGTACTTGCCTTTTAAAAAACTTTATGTTTCTTTTTAAAGAGTATAATTTATAATTGATTTTTTATAATGTTCAATTTAATATAGATAACCAAAATGTTTTTAATGAAAAAGAGCTTTGTAATCATTTGGAGGGTAAAATCATTTTACTGTGAAACAATATGATATTCTCAGTTAATAAAAATTTTTTAGCAAATGTCTATAAGGCTCTGTGCTTATATTTATGAAATTCCCTGGGGAGGTGGAGGCGGGGAGGAAAAATGACTAAAGGGAAGGAAATAGTGTGTACGGAATAAAAGAAATAAGCTGTACGCTTTTAAAGCTTCATATATGTATTTCAGGTGTGTTTGGGTATTGTTATTTCTCTAGGGGATGAAGACATAAACCACAAGCACTGGATAGTCCAAAAACTATTTCTATTTGACATTTTTTTTTTTTGCAGTTAACTTAAAATTATTGCTTCTTTTACTTACACTGAATAAACTTATTAAATTCAGCTGGTACTAAGTGATCTATTTCTCACTGACAATTTCAGGGGGTGATCAAGACCAGGCTAGAGGGTTTTTAAAAAATTTCCTACTATTATGGATTACCCACTTGGAGAAAAACTGATTGCAGTCAGAGGATGTTTATTATTTGATAAGACCTAACTACAAAGCAAGTCACTATTGATGTTTAATGGTGCTAAATATATTTTACATATCAATGTGAAATTCGCAGTATGTCATTGAATCTATTATTTATTTATATGCCTGCAAATAAGTACCAGATGTGCAGGCGATCCTAAGCAGGGTAAACTTCACTCTCTCGATAAAATAATTTTTATAGGGAAAAAATAGATCTAATGTATACAGAAAACAAATTTTCTAGAGGTATAACTCAAAGAATTATCATAGTATCATACTTCCAGGGTTTAAAATTCTCTTGTTGTTCAGTTGCTAAGTCATGTCCAACTCTTTTGTGACCCCCGTGGACTGCAGCCTGCCAGCTCCTTTCCCCATGGGACAGTCTCCTACAAATGAACCTAAATTCAAAAGTTCTTTTTTAAAACCCTCCAGAGTCACCAGTGTTTTCTTAAAACTTACAGAAACAGGAAACTCACTACCCTAGAGGATGGTCTACAATACAAGAGGGCCCCCTTGCCTTCCACGCTCACCATCCAGCCCTACCGCCCATCACTGTCTCAGTCACCTGCCAGCCGTGCTGGTCACTCCTACACACCCATCACGCTAGCACATGGCTTTTGGTTCAATGTTCAGTATTCATATGGAGCAACTTTATTTCACTCAGACTTAACAGAGACACTTGGAACCTTGTCTTCTCTGGAAGTTGCTTCATCTTTGGAACCTTCAGCACCAATATCCTGGTCTCTTATCACAGCTGATCACTTCATTCCCCCCCGCTGACTTCCCTAGGTCTGCTCCTCAACTTTGAGATCTTCTTCCCATTAACTTCTCCCTCTCTTGACCAATCAGATCTCTTCAGTCTTTACTTCATTTTTCTAACCCTTAACCCTGGGTCTGGCAAAACTCCAATAAGCTCCCTGAATATTCAGTTCATTAGCTGCCCCGTATCTCCCCCACACACAGAACACAGAAGTCGCTCAGTCGTGTCTGACTCTTTGCCACCCCATTGATTGTAGCCCACCAGGCTCCTAGGTCCATGGGATTTTCCAGGCGTGAATACTGGAGTGGGTTGCCGTTTCCTTCTCCACATATCTCCCCCAACCCCAAATTAAACACTTCCAGCTTCCTTCCTCAAACTATTTCTTCCCTCTTTTCTAACATCAGTTTTTCCCCTCTACAGGATTATTCCCATGGGCATATGCATATATATGCTCTTCTGTCTTGCATTTTGGTGGTGGTGGTGGGGGTGTAGAGCGGGAAAGATTTCTTTTAAATTCACATGCCCCTTGCAGCTATTGCCTCATGTCTTTCCATCCATTTATAATAGAAAAAAAAAAAATTCTTGAAACAATTCCTACTCTCTCCAATTTTATCTCTACTATTCTCTTTTGAATCTGCTCCATCAGGATTTTGCCCCTACTACTCCACTGAAACTGCCCTTCTCAAAGTTACAACTGACATCCACACTCCAAAATCAAATAGTCATTTTTCAGCCCTGGTTTTATTCAAATGATCAGCAGCATGTGTTACAGGGAGTCCGTTCCTGATGCTGGGAATCCATCACGGTTTAGTTTCTGAACCTTGTCCTACTCTATCTCCGCTCACTCCCTGGGTGGACTCATCCTTTCTCATGACTTGAATTACCATCTAAATGCAGATGGAGCACGCATCTCTCTCTTAGACTACAGACCCTTATACAACTGCCAACCTAACACCTCTAGAAGGATGACTACAAAGAACCTCCCAACTTAACATCCAAAACTGAGCTCCTGATATGCTGCTCTCCTGTACTTGCATCTTTTTGCAACTCTCTTCATTTCCGTTAACGACAACTTCATTTTGCTAGTTGTTCAGAGAAAAAACTTTGGAGTTATCCTTAAGTCCTCGTCTCTCACCCAGTTCCAGCCTACTATCAAACCCTACTGCTTCTACTTCCAAACTACATCCAGAATTTCTCCCCCCACTTCTACTATCCCCACCTGCTGAAAAAAAAAAAAATGCCTGGCATACAGTAAGTACTCAACAATTATTTGTTGAATAAATGAATTGTTTCCAAATGTGTCAGCATTAGCATATCGACTTCCTCTGCCTAGGAATATTTCACTAGAGGACTCAGCCAGTGCAGCTGGAGTGAGGCAGCAAAACCAGGATCAGGACGGGGGAGAGCCTGGCTGGCCCCAAGTAGAGGAGAGGGCCCATAGAGTTGGGAGCTTTGATTCTATATGTGGGGCTTTTGAAGAAGGAAATGGCAACCTCACTCCAGTATTCTTGCCTGGGAAATCTTGTGGACAGAGGAGCTGGTGGTCTACAGTCCATGGGGTCGCAAAAGAGTCGGACACAACTTAGTGATTAAACAATAACAACGGGGCTTGAACAGGTTAAGTAAATAAATTGCAAATAAAAAGAACCAGGTTTCTACCACAGGAGAAGGGAGGTACATATCTGGAGAGGTGGAAGGCTGGAATAAACGCTGTGGTGATGGACGAGGACTGGCAAATTCTAGTGTATATACATAACACATGTACATAGGTGTGTGTGGATGTTGTGTTCATATGTTTCCCACCTCCATCCATCCACTGAGGACATCCCAGAAGCCATGCGTGTGTCCCCTTGTAACAGCAGAGACTCAGATGATAGATATTTGGCTAAAGATAGGCCCCTGTATATATTTTAAATCTAAATTATAATGCTGACGTGATGGAGTCAAAGATGACACTCATGGAAAGCCTTCTAATTTTACAGAGAGAGAAAAGCTTGTCTTCAGACACTAAACAAGAATAAAATGCATGGACAATCCCCTGATCCACAGATAATTGCCTTTATCATTACAGAATGTGTCCCTTAAGACTCTTATCTGTGAAAATGTTTTGTGAAAGTGAGGAAATATACAATTTTCCAACATACTTTTCTAACTTCCTGACTTTTTATTGATGTTGTCAGGTTAAAAAAAAAATTAAACTGGCTTAAGTCAAAGGGTGAAAAGTTCAGGTGCAGTCTGAAATCAGACGGCTAGGATCTAGGGTCGAATGACGTCATGGGAGCTATAGCCTTGCCATCTCTCGACTGTTTATTTTTCTATAGGCTTAATTCGGGTAAAAACATAATTCTTCCCAACAACTCTAAGCTATCCTTTTCATCAACTCTGGCAGAAAAAAAAAAAAAGAGCTTCTCTTGTCCAATATTTTGGACAAATTCCTGGGACTGAAACATACTGGTCCAACACAGGTCAGGAGCCCAGCTCTAAACCCATCATTGAGGTTGGAAGACAGAATATGCTGATTCTACCAGGCCTCAGCCTCAGGCTACCTGAAGCTGGCTAGTGCTCAACCCACTTCATGGAACAAGAGAAGTAGGCTCCCTTCTAAGAAAACTGGGGTTCTCTTGTCTGAAAAAGGGATGAATGGATTCTGGGAAGGCATAATAACAGAAGTTTACCACACATATCAGTTAATAAACTTCTACGCCTTTTTTTTGTTTTTTGATGGATGCACAATTATCTCATAAGACAGATGAACAATTAATTTGATGCAACTCTATTAGTGGCTATCTGGAGTAGCATCATTGTTCCACACTAATAAACACTCCCGCTATGAACAAACTAATAGCTGAATTTTCATGCTCATCTTTATTTCCTTTAGGCTGGATTCCTAGTAGTGGGATTTCTAGGTGGAAGGACAAGTACTTTTGATTTTTACTGTTTTTACCGAATTGCATTACCACATGTTTTCTCTGTACCTTTGTAACACTGCTGCTGCTGCTGCTGCTGCCGCCGCTACTAAGTTGCTTCAGTCATGTCGGACTCTGTGTGACCCCGTAGACGGCAGCCCACCAGGCTCCCCCGTCCCTGGGATTCTCCAGGCAAGAACACTGGAGCGGGTTGCCATTTCCTTCTCCAATGCATGAAAGTGAAAAGTGAAAGTGAAGTCGCTCAGTCGTGTCGGACTCTTCACGACCCCATGGGCTGCAGCCTACCAGGGTCCTCTGTCCACGGGATTTTCCAGGCAAGAGTACTGGAGTGAGGTGCCATTGCCTTCTCCCTAGGTCGGATTATTTTATAACACTAGGTATGATTATTATTTTTAGGATTATTTTTAAAAATCCTAAAACATGAAAAATTTATAGGTTAAAAAAAAACCCTCATTGTAAATTTGCATTTTTGTTTGTTTTCCAACTACAATAAAATCTACTTAACATAAAATGTACCATTTGAACCATTTTAAAGTGTGTTGTGGCATTAAGTACATTCACACTGTTGGGTAACCGTCACTAGCCATCTCCTGAATGCTTCAATCATCCTAAATTGAAACTCTGCACCCATTCAACACTAACTCCCCGTCCCTCTCTCCCCTCGGTCCCTGTCAACCACCATTCTATTTCTGTCTCTATGAATTTGGTCATGCTGTGCTGTGTGGTGCTGTGCTGAGTCGCTCAGTTATATCCGACTCTTTGTGACCTCATGGACTGTAGCCCGCCAGGCTCCTCTGTCCAGGGCAATCTCCAGGCAAGAATACTAGAGTGGGTCGCCATGCCCTCCCTCCAGGGGATCTTCCCACCCCGGGGATCAAACCCAGGTCTCCCGCACTGCAGGCAGACTCTTTACTGTTGATCATGCTAGGTGCTTCATATAGTGGACACATACGGTATTTGTCCATGCTTGCATTTTTATGACTACTTAGTGTAAATATTTTTTCATAAGCTTCTCAGCTATGGCATTGCTTCTTTGGTGTATTATGTTACTATCTGTTGTCTATTTTTCAATTGAGGGGTTCCTCTTTTTCTTACTGGTTTGTGAGTGAAAGTGAAAGTCGCTCAGTCACGTCCAACTCTTTGCAACTCCATGGACTGTACAGTGGATATACAATACTGTATATTGGAGTGGATAGCCTTTCCCTTCTCCAGGGGATCTTACCAACCCAGGGGTCAAACCCAGATCTCCTGCATTGCAGGCAGATTCTTTAGCAACTGAGCTATCAGGGAAGCCTATTGGTTTATGAGCACTCTTCATATATTATGTGAGACTCTAATAAGCACTGGTAAAAGTTTCCCCAGTTTGTCTTTTTACTTTTTTTTTTCAAATTAAAGTTTTCACTTTTATAGACTCTCTTATTGCTTATATGTTTAGTAAGGCCTACCCTTATTATGTAACTATATTTTTTAAATCCCTTTTAATATCTTTACGGCTTCATTTTTTACATTAAATCTGTAAACTCTGATTTATTTTTGAAGTATGAGGGAATAGCAACCCACCCACTGCAATTATTTTGATGTGCAAGCTAGGTCCTCCTGGATCACAGTGGGTAACTGTTCCTGTGAATCATGTTGAGACTTGATCTTTGTTATGGACCTACTGGCAACAGAGGATGGTTGTCATGGATCTTAAGGAGAAGGAAACTTCTTTTTCAAGGCACCTGTCCCAGGTGACATTATCACAGTTTTTAAACAGACTAATCTCTTTAGATACTAGACAGCAAGCAGCTTTCATTGGTAAGGGAAGTTCTGCCACCTAGCAATGACCATCCTTTATCACTGTATGTCTATAAATGTTTTGAAGCTTAAGAACAAAGATAGTTCATATGTGAATTTCTTACCATGTATGAACTTTTAACATGAAGCATCTTGTAAAAGAATACCGTATCTAGAATCCTGATAGTGTACGATAGAAATGTTACTGTCTTCTCTTGCCCCTATGAGAGAACACTATTTGCCAAGCTTTGAGGCTGACATTTGACATGAGTAGTTTTCAACTGAAGCCTTATTGTATCCAGAAGGTACTCTGGAAATCTGGGAGGGTGTCATTTAGTGGTCAGGTGTCAGAGATGCTAGACACCCTATAGTGTATATGGTTGGATACAATGTTGCATGGTCCCACACCCTGTCAACTTTTGAATGTCCTGCTAAGTATTCATTGAGTGAAAAAAGCTTGTTTTTAAGTGTCTGAGCTTATATTCTAACTCTCTTGTACATGTAAACACAAAATTTTTTGCATGGTTTCATTAAACACCAAATTTGCCAAGAACATAAACTATTATGTAACTCAAGGGATCACTACGTTTTGTTTTTGTTAGAACTTTACCAAGAGTGGGTCTTCATTTTGGAAAATCATCAAAGGAATGGCACTCGTGGTATTTAATGTGGCATTCATAGCAATTTGTCTATAAGAATATACTTATTTAGTCTTTATTTCATTAATTATAGAGAAGTATCAATATTCAATTGAATATTTCAAGTAGGCTTTTATATCTTTGCCCACAAATGAACAGTTATTGTATGTTCATTTTGTTAACATGTTTTTCTCTAATGAAGCAATGAAACCATCAAAATTAAGTGACCACTTTACAGGGAAGCATGATGAAAAGTTGGCAGAGATAATAGCATCCTTCTGACATAAGGCACTCTGAAAAGTTTGAAAACTGTCTTACTATTTATTGGAAGGTATAACAGATTCTTCCTAATCAGAAAGACAGTTTCATTATTTCTTTCAGAATAACACAAATGCTTGAAAAATGCAAGCTTCATGGCATTGGTCTTGGTAATGTCCATGAAGTCCATGAATTCAGTGATCCCATGAATAGGACACCAAAAGCACAGGCAACAAGAACAAAAATAAACAAGTGCAGCGATATCAAAGTAAAAGCTTCTGCGCAGCAAAGAAGACAGTCAGGGTGAAGAGGTAACCTACGGAATGGGAGAAAACATTTGCAAACCATCTATGTGATAAAAGGTTAATCTCCAAAATATATGAGAACTCCTACCACTCCTATGCTACCTGCCGTTAACAGTAATGCACTGTGCACTTAAGCGTTTGTTAAAAGGAGGAAGAAAGCAACCCTATAGGAACCTGAAATCATCTACAGGCAGAACCTGAAATTTTAACAAGTCTTACAAATGACAATACTGTTTGATATTCTGTGTTAGTGGTTGGACAAAATAGTTAAGCCTTTTAAATGGTTTTAGTTTCCTTATTTGTAAACTGGGACTAGTAATAACTACTTTCCCGCTGAGAATTATATGGAAAGTGCTTCAAGGTTTTATACTCTCCAAGAAGTAGTAGCTTAATTGGTTTGTGTACATGTGTATGTGTGTGAGTATGTGCTTTTTCCTAAATGTTTAACAGTAAAATCACCTTTAAAAAGGAAATATAGGTCTATAATCCCTTCTCTGGCAGCCTTGGTTGCACATGTTTCAGAATCCAGTTTTGTTTTTATTATGAGAAGGTACTATAGAAATATATTGTTGATTACATCATACTCCCAATGGGATACATAATCAAACATTAATATCACATTCCCACCAAATAAATAAAAAATCATAAACAGCCTCATATCAGCTTGGGTTAGGTTTTACTGCCAATTAATTTTTTTTTTTTTTTTTTTTTTACTAAGTTTTAAGATTCCGTGGTACTGGGTCTTTGTTGCTGTGTGCGGGCTTTCTCTGACTGTGGTGAGTGCGGGCTACACTCCAGCTGTGGGGCGCCAGCTTCTCCTGTTTAGGAGCATGGGCTTCGACAGTTGTGTCACGGGGGCTTAGCAGGTGCGGCTCTCTCTAGAGTGGGGGCTCTGTAGTTGTGGTGCATATGTTAGCCTGTTTTTCTCTGCAGAGTCTACAGTAGCCATACTCTCACTTTTGGTTGCTTTGTTTTTATTTTCCTGGTATATTGATTTTGGCTAATAATAGTACAGTACAGCAAAGATTTTATCTGATCCGTACAGTCTAGGAGACCATTATGACAGTAGATTCAGAGAGTCCTGCAGCCCTGTTACAATGCATCCAGCTAAAGAAAATTTTAAGTTTATATTTTTAAAAAGAAATTAAGAATCAGTAACTTTTGATTTTTAATAAGATAAGTTAATTCCATCAAACAGATACCAATGTTAGGTCCTTTCAATGCTATTTCTAACTTTTCAAAATACATAGCACAAACATGAAAGTTATCTTACTGAAATTAAATCTTTGAGTTGGTTTTAACAGGCTGGGCTTTTAGTGATGAGGTTAAAGAATGATCGTTTAGTGTACTGATAAAAATAGTTATGACGACACCTACTTTTTCATGATGCACTTCAAGCACTGATGAAACTTATCTGATAAGTAAAAAGGATGGTCCTTCCAGAGAATACGCTTACTCCTTGGAAGAAAAGTTATGACCAACTTAGAGAGCATATTCAAAAGCAGAGACATTACTTTGCCAACAAAGGTCTGTCTAGTCAAGGCTATGGTTTTTCCAGTGGTCATGTGTGGATGTGAGAGTTGGACTGTGAAGAAGGCTGAGCGCTGAAGAATTGATGCTTTTGAACTGTGGTGTTGGAGAAGACTCTTGAGAGTCCCTTGGACTGCAAGGAGATCCGACCAGTCCATTCTAAAGGAGATCAGCCCTGGGTGTTCTTTGGAAGGAATGATGCTAAAGCTGAAACTCCAGTACTTTGGCCACCTCATGCGAAGAGTTGACTCATTGGAAAAGACTCTGATGCTGGGAGGGATTGGGGGCAGGAGGAGAAGGGGACGACAGAGGATGAGATGGCTGGATGGCATCACCGACTCGATGGACGTGAGTTTGAGTGAACTCCGGGAGTTGGTGATGGACAGGGAGGCCTGGCGTGCTGCAATTCATGGGGTCTCGAAGAGTCGGACACAACTGAGCGACTGAACTGAGCTGAACTGAATAGTGATATATAGTCCCTAAACATAATCCAACTTCTCATTCTTGTCCAAAGTAAAATTTTAAGTTGTAAGATGAAAAATCTGCCTCCCTGTTGCCATTTCACAAATATGCCAAGGTAGTATCCTACTAGCCACTACTGCTGCTAAGTCGCTTCAGTCGTGTCCGACTCTGTGCGACCCCATAGACAGCAGCCCACCAGGCTCCCCTGTCCCTGGGATTCTCCAGGCAAGATCACTGGAGTGGGTTGCCATTTCCTTCTCCAATGCATGAAAATGGAAAGTGAAAGTAGGAAGTCACTTGGTCGTGTCCGACTCTCATCGACCCCATGGACTGCAGCCCACGAGGCTCCTCTGTCCATGGGATTTTCCAGGCAAGAGTACTGGAGTGGGTTGCCATTGACTAGCCACTAAGACCCAGATATTTATTTTCTTCATAAATTGTCATAGATGTTGTAAAATATCCATTTCCCCCCCCAAGGGAATCAAAACTATATTTATTTAAAGAAAAGCCCATTCTCATGAACAAAAAAAATTATCCTCAGTAATAGTCTAAAGAGAAGCCTGCATGAAGCAATGTCCTATTTTAATCACCTCTTTTTAAAAAAAAGGTGGTGAGTGGCCTCGAGGAGGAAAGTGGAAAAAGTATCCTGCTGCTTTCTGGAGTGAAGTGGGTAGAATGAGAAAGCAGATCTTTCCCTTGGAGAAAAAAAAATTATTTTGATGTTTAATCAGGGTGAATTAAAACATTTAACTTTAAAATTAGTGTACTGAACCTCAATGCAGGGAAGCCTGGAGTGATGCAGTCCATGGGGTCTCAAAGAGTCAGACACAACTTAGTGACTGAACAACAAAAACCTCAATTCAATTATATAATATTTATAAAGTATATAATACAATGCCACAAGGGAGAGAGAGACGTAAGGTCCATAGTTTCTATCTCACTGAGCTTACGATCTCCTAGGGAAGTAAAAACAAGTGTTGCAACAACCCTAACACAAGCCAGAATGTTGAGCACATTTAGGGGCAGCATGGCTACACAGGAATTCGGTTTTGGTTAGGGTGTTCAGAAAAAGTCTACATTCAACAAACATTTACTGAAGACACAATGCGTCCCAGGCACTATGCTAAAGACTAAATAAGACATAGTCGCCTTCCTTTGAGCATTCCTGGTATAAAAGGGAAGTTGACACATAAATAGGAAAATTCTGTATTTATGAACTTATGCATAATTCTAATAGACCACTGGCTACTTCACACAGAATTTTCCTATTTATGTGTCAAAGGGAAACTAAAACAGACCAGAGACTAAGAGGAGGGTCAGAAGAGGATTCCTAGAGGAAGTAACACACCTCAGCTGACTCTTCAAAGACAGGGAGGGAGAGTGCTGGTCCAGCGCTGGCGCCGTAAGCCTGCTCCAGCCCATCTCCACTCACGATGAAATACAAAGAGAAAGTACTCGAGGACTGTGAAAAGTCAACAAAGGAGCGGGGAATCAAGACTTAGAGAAAAGAAACCTGCAAGGCAGTGAACTGTCTGGCCTTCCCTGCCTCTTTCTTCTTGTAGCTGTGTTCTGAGTAGCTAAAACTCTGATGGAAACCCCATCTTTCTGGTCCAACGAACTGAGAAATGGAGACTCTGTGGACTGGAAAGTGAGTGAGGAGGGGAAGAAGGGAGAGCTAGAAAAGGTGACCCCTAAAATTTTGTGTATGAACCATCTAAGCCCTTTGGGTTTGCCCGAAGCAGCACAGCAACAGCTCTGACGACTGGTCTGAGAGGTAAAGCACTGCCCAAGTCTCAGATGAACCCAGGAGTGCTGCATGTTCAGGACTGGCCCAGAGCAGCACAGCGCGGGCTTTGACAACTGAACTGAGACTGGCACCTTCACCCACAGAAGGCTAGAGGAAACTTGCAGCCTGAACTTAACCAGGTTGACGGCCTGCTTAAATAAACATTCTCCAGAGGATTTTAACAGGACCCAGAGTCTGCACAGTGTAACTGACATAATGTCCAGGATACAGTAGAAAATGACCTGTCATACAAAAAAACTAGGAAGATGTGTCCAAATTCCAAGGGGAAAATGATAAGAAATAGACATAAACTCTGAGATAACACAGTTGCTGGAATTTTCAAACACTCTAAAGCAGCTATTATATGCTCCAGGAGGTAAAGATGAATGTAAAGATAGGCATCTTTAGCAGAGAAAAAGAAACTATGAAAAAGAACCAGGTGGAAATTTTAAACTGAAAAGTATATCTGAAATAAATTCACTGGATGGGTGCAATATACTTGAAGATAGAGAAATCAACAGTGCTTATCTAAACTCAAGAGCAGAGGTGGAAAAAAACGGCTAGGGGGAAAAAAAGGAACATGAGCAGCATGGACCTTTGTGACTATATCAAAAGGTCTAATGGACAAGTCATTAAGGGTCTCAGAAGGAGAAGACAAAGAAATGGAGGCAATCTGGATTTGCCCTTAGCAATTTGGACCTAACCTACCTCTCCCATATCATATCTTATTCTCTTTAATATATGTATATGCCTTTTGTTTCAACCCCATTAAACTTAGAGACATATTCCCTGACTCTGAAATCTAAAACAGGTTCTCTTAAGTCATAGAACCTGTACTTTCTGATGTACATGGAGAAAGTGCTTAATGACCAAATAGATGGGGCTGGGCTGCAAGGGAAATGATGACACTCAGGTGTGGTATAATTGGGAGCCTACCGTGGATGAGCTAAGGATTAATTAGGTGGAAAAGAATACTCCAGATAGACGACAAAGAGAAATACACATTTGGTCTGTCTGGTCAAGGAGCAAAAGGAAACAAAAAGCTAAAGTAGGATACAGAATGTAAGGTTTTTCCTTTTCCGCTGGTATAATCTTATCCAGTTCAGCGCTTCACGCTCAGTCGTCTCCGTATCATCATGCTCTATGATATGGTCGACTCCCTGCGACCCCATGGAGTGCAGCCGGCCAGGCTTCTCTGTCCAGGGAACTTTCCAGGCAAGAATACTGGAGTGGCTTGCCAATTCCTACTCCAGGGGATCTACTCAACCCAGGGATGGAACCTGCGTCTTCTACGTCCCTGCATTGGCAGGCGGATTCTTTACCACTAGCACCACCTGGGAAGTTACTCTTAATTCGGGGATTCTGCAAATCGATGCCCTGCTCCACTTCCTAACAACAATGGAAATATTTGTAGAGATTGGGGCGAGTGTGTGCTAGAAACCGCAGCTTTGGCTCCAGATTTCTTTTTTGAGCTAGTATTACACTGTTTATGAAGAGCCACGGATTCGCTCACTGACCTTGGGCAAGTTGTTAGTTTCTATGACTTCACTCTCCTATCTGTAAAACCAGTATAATATGGAATTTAGAGTGTTGTTAAGAGGATCAATTGAGATCATACACGTGAAAGTTTACATAGTGGCTCAACAAATGTGGAGTGACTGGCGAACCTCAGATCAATAGTCGACAGAACCCAAAGGAACTAGGGCAGAACTTTTGTGAACTTGTATAAGAGAGGGATCTTGTGGTTCCCTTTGCCCCACCCGCCCGCCCCACGAAGAGACCCGGGGAGCGGGCGCGAAGCCATACCTTGCGTTTCTCGGCCAGCAATTCCTCGTGACGGCTTGGCTGCGTCTTACCTCCTAACTCGTCCCAAGCTGCAGCTTCAGCTCGCTCCGCCACGGGGCGCCCGCCTGCAGGGCCTCGGTGGGCTCAGCTAAGTGTGATGCTGAGGCCTGAGAGAGACGTCGGGTCTCCTGGGCAACCACATCAACTTCCGGTTTGGGGAGAGGCCGCGGTTGGCGAGAGGCCACATTTCCGCCACGTGATCTGCGCAGGCGCCTGCGTGAGGGAGGGCGTGCGGCCGCAGCCTGCGACGGCCGGCGCGTCCCAAAGTTCGACTCCTCCGCCCGGACTAGGGCCACCCCCGGGGAGGTGGCGCCAGCCGGGACCGCAGGCTCTGGAGGCACGAGGCCCGGGCAGGGTGCCGAGTTCCCGAGGCTCCGCTGAGAAGCCGAGGGGTAGCGAGACCGCTGCTCGGGAGCCGCCACGATGGAGCTGGAACTGGAACCCTGTGGGGCCGGGGCCCCGGCTGCCGGGCAGAGGCTTCTCCAGGCCGAGGCCCCGGCGGAGAATGAGCCGGAGGCAGTGGTGGGCTCCCGGAGGAGCGGCCGGGCAGACAGCATGCTGCGCTGGTTCATCACCGTCCTCCTGTGTGCCGCCTTCTTGGGGCTGGTGAGAGCCGGGGCTGGAACCCTCCCAAACCGAGACGAGGGCAGACGTTCTACAGAGAACGCGGCCTTCTGAGCTCTTGTCTCCGCCGCTTGCAGACTCTGTGACCTTGGGCTCATCCATCTGCCCGAGCCTCAGTTTTGCAGTCTGTAAAATGGGCCCAATTACGATTTTTCGAGAAATATTGTCAAGTGTAAAATAGATTTTCGTAATATATAATGTTATCCAGTTCCAGCAAACCTTTCTACCTCTCCTCTGTGGGGTCAGGGGAATGCAAGAGGGGTCGCCAGGTCTACAGCCGCTCACCCAACCCCCAAATTATTGCACAAAGCTGCTTTATTGGGTTCTCGTCTTCGTTTGACTGAATTGACCCCTTATTCTTGCAAATGGGAAAATAGACCCACGCAGGAAGAGTGACTTTTTCGGACCACACAGCCGGTTAAGTGGTTGAGCCAGGAATACTGTTTCCTAGTCTGCCTACAATCGTATGTAAAGCAAATTTTCTGATTCTTGAATGTTTTTCCTAGAACAAAGTGTAAGGCTAGTTTAGCCTTTTGCCAAACTTCTTGGCCGTCGTTTTCTGGAATAAGGCGGTTACTTTATTCCAGAAAACTTCCCTTAGTAGCTTGTCTTAAATATTGGGGTCTTGGGGAGTTGGGAGGGTGAGTTCTCTGAGCTGTCACTTCTGGCCACTTAATATCTTTCCCTGAGGCACAGGTGATTCTTAGAGTATTTGTATTTGAAGAAAAGTCAATGCAAACGCCGTTCCTCGTCCTGTTAAATGCGTTGCAGGTGGGACTAATTTGGTTACAGCTGGGGCACTGCCTTCCCTTCATGTATTAGTCGATAGCTCTGTGCCTGTGCCCGCGTCTGGGGAGGGGCTACATCCAAGCGTTTAGGGCAGAGTCATGCAATTAGAATCACTTATTCTTGAAATGTAGACCGATTGGAAACATTTTTTTGAGTGTCCAACGAATTTCCTGTGAAAGCCAAATGCAGCCCCTAGTTTTTGCTAAAGTTACATGTCTTTGAATAAAATTTTATTTTTAAATCTGTTGCATGCAGGTGTATGTAATATTGTCTAAGAAAGCCTTACAGACTATACCCGTGAGGCTTTGGTTTTCTTGAAGAAAAATGTAGATTGGGAAACGTTCAAATTGTTTCTCTCTTGCATGTTTTATACGTATAATTTTAAAGAAGGACCCTATGTACATCCAGAAGTTCTGCTGTTTTAACAGCATCAAAAATGCGATACTACTTTGATGGCTTGAAAACAAATTTTTAGCATCACAATTCTTGTGTTATTTGTGCATGCAGTGTGTTTCAGACTACTTAAAACTTTCAAAAACGTTTTTTAATGTTACATTTTACTGTTAATAGAAATACTGTAGTCTTTTCTGGTATTGTTCAAAACAGAAACATAATTGCACCAAAAAGCTAAAAGAATTAATTTTTTTAAAGTTCAATTTGAGAGTTGTCAGGATGAGAAAAACCATAGGATTTGACACACCAGAAATAGTCTGTAGCTCTAGTAGTACTATTAGTCGGTTCATTATGAATTTAACTTTGGGACTTAATCTCCTAACGTCCGTTGAAGTTCCCTCCCTTTTTATAGTGAAAAAAGCTACCACATACATAGACATTATTTTAATGATTGTAAATAAAAACTTCTGTCTTTTTGAATTTTAGGGGATGAGTGTTGCTATACTGGGACCCACGTTTCAAGACTTGGCAACGAATGTGAACCGCAACATCAGCCGTCTTTCTCTGATTTTTGTGGGCCGTGCCTTTGGATACCTGGGTGGCTCTGTGATTGGTGGAGTTCTTTTCGACAGTATGAATCACTTCCTCCTTTTGGGTGAGTAAACGACAGTTTCAGCTTCTTTGAGACTTGCAAGGAATTTACAGCTTGCTTTTAAATATGAAACATACTGGCTTGCAGAATGGTTGACAGCTTAAAAGTAGTGTTTAGGCATCCTCACTGGAAGCCAGGCTCCTCTGCTGCTTGCTCTCTTCTTGGCAGTTGCTTGGAATCTGGGCTGGATGCCTCTGGAAACTTAGATGAGTCCTAGTGTGTTAGCAATCCTTAGCCCTCCTGACCTTCACTGTGGTCTAGATACCACTGCTGCATCACATGCCAGTTGTTTAAAGAGCTCTGTTTGTCAGTGTTTAGGGCAGATTTTCTGGGGCCATAGATGAGAATAAACTCCTCAGACCTGCCCAGACTAGACACTGGGCTGAGAACAAAGGTGGGAAGGGATGGTGGGTGAAATGATGAATGCTAAATTTTTGTCCCAGCTGCTCCTTGTGAGTGATCAACCCAGGCCTCTCCACCTCACTCTCAAAATAGATAGCAAAGCTTTTAACTTACTCTTTTTTGGATAAATTGACATGTTTAGAGAAAATCTGGATTAATGTGACAAAACTGCTTTGGAAGGAGATAATTACTCTTGTTGATGAATGAGTCAATAATCCCTCTGATTTCCATAGTGGGTTGAAAGAATGTATTTCTTACATTTCCCTCCCTAGTCTTCAAACAGATCTGTTTGTGCTGTGTGCTCAGTTGATCAGTTGTGTCTGACTCTCTGTGCTTACCATGGATTGTAGCCTGCCAGGCTCCTCTCTCCTTGGAATTTTCTTGGCAAGAATACTGGAGTGGGGTGCCATTTCCTACTCCAGGGGATCTTCCTGATCCATGGATTGAACCCATGTCTCTTGTGTCTCCTGCATTGGCAGGCAGATTCTTTATCACTAGTGCCACCGTTTAATACATTTCTACTACAGACTACTATGGTAATTGCACTTAATTTTTTACCTTTATCTAAAAATCTGTTTAGGTTGTTAAAAATCAATAATTTTTGAGCTGTCTGGCTATAAAATTTTGCCTTGTGGTATAATGTATGTTTTGATTATTAGCAGTACTAGAAGTGTACTAGTTACACTTCTAGTTATACTAATATTAGAATAGCTTAAACTTTATAGTTCATAAGGATGATAGAAGCTTTTAAATGAAATAACTTCATAGAAGCAGAACCTTTCCTCTGCTCGTTACTCAATTTTAATTTGACCTGTTCTGCATTTTTGAGAGTTTTTATGATGTTGACTTCATCCATGACCCTTTGCCATAAATAGTATTTTTCATAGCTGACTTTGACCTTTTTTCTCAGGGTTGTCAATGTTCGCTACCACAGTTGGTCTTTATCTCGTTCCATTTTGTAAGACTGCAGTGTTACTGATCGTCATGATGTCCACCTTCGGTGTTTCAATTGGCATTCTGGATACAGGTTAGTGAGCCCTTCATTATCGTCTCTGGGACTAATGTCTTTCTACTAGAAAAAGAGCAGCTGATATTAAATTGTCACTTGCACTGTCCCCTAAAATGACTCTGACCTGCTGTGTTTTCCATGGGGTCTCCCAGTCAGTACCACCCTTCTTGCCAGGTAGAGTGCCTGTTTTTGAGCAGCCAACCACAGAGTGAATTCAGGGGGTTTTGTTCTTTGAGAGTTTGTTGATTTACAATATCCAAAGAGGAGAGGGGCCCCCGGTGTGGGTGATTACAATGCAGATGAGCAGGCTTTCAGTTGGGCTAGGTCTTTATCATTGTAATGTGGGAAGAATTGATGAATTAACAGATGAAACCAAGTTTGGAACCATTATATGGCTGAGGAAACATAGAAGCAGCTCTCCAATTTAAAATGCACTCTGCCTTTCAAACTAAGAAACCTGTGTTGTGTATTATTTCCCTTTTCCTTTTCTCTCAAAAGTTGCTGCCCTCATGTATCTTTATTTTTTAAAATGTACTAAATAATGTATGTGACATTCGTTCCCGCCAGAGCCAACTTTCTCCACCTCTTCCTTGGTATTTGATAGGTTGGGGAAATATTTTTTACTTTGGGTTTAATTTGGTTGTGAAATTACAGGATAGAATTGTATGTGTGCAAATCTATTAAAAAGAAAGAAAAAAAATATTATATTTGATGCTTCTCGTCTTCACCCTGTAGATACCTACAGTATGACCGCAGATGTTAGAAGGCATCCTTGTTACTTATTCTTGTAACGGGCAGAATCCTGTCATGGTCAGGGTTCTGAATATGTGTTTTGCACCTGCTGTATACATAAGTAGTTTTCCTCAAGTGGCTATTGACTTCCAGTATAGAAAAATTTGGTCATTTGGCTACTATGTGATAATATATATTTATTATATATTTATATAGAAATATATATTTATATATATTATATATTTATATATTTAAAACATTTAGAAGTAAGTAACTATAAATATCCTTCCCTACCCCCACCCCTCCTGTGCCTGGTATTATTGTTGTTCAGTTTCTGAGTTGTGTCCACCTTTTTGTGACCCCGTGGACTGCAGTACACCAGGCTCCTCTGACCTCCACTATCTCCTGGAGTTTGCTCAAATTCATGTCCGTTGAGTTGGTGATGCTATCTAACCATCTCATCCTCTGCCACACTTTTCTCCTTTTGCCTTCAGTCTTTCCCAGCATCACAGTCTTTTCTGATGAGTTGGCTGTTCACATCAGGTGGCCAAAGTATTCAGAGCTGCTATTGGAACTGTATTGTGAAAAGCCTTGGGCTAATGTACTTAGCTCTCGGAGATAGTGCTTTACTAGATTATAGAATTCCATTTGTGAGTGTGGGAGGTTCTAGTGCTGAAAGTTTCTTGGTAGTGTTGGTGAGTTAGAATTGACTTAGTCATAAGGACTAATCGTAGAATTGACTTAGTTGCCACAGTTGATAACTTAGAATATTATAATTCTTGTGCCACGTGAAATATTTCTTTCTGATAGTAATGAACTTTTTTCTCTTTTGCCAAGTTACTATAATTAAACCATTCTCCATCTTTCATTGATAGGTGGTAACGTCCTAATCTTGGCTATTTGGGGGGACAAAGGAGCCCCGCACATGCAGGCCTTACACTTCAGCTTTGCCCTAGGTGCCTTTTTGGCTCCACTGCTGGCTAAATTGGCATTGGGCACGACGGTGTCTGCTGAAAACCGCACAGAGGCTGACTTTAACCAATCTGCCTTCAACCAGTCATCTGAAGCTGACTCAGAATCTCTATTTGGAATACCTGATGATATGAATTTGCTGTGGGCTTACGCTGTTATCGGTACTTATATTTTTGTAGTTGCTCTCTTTTTTTTCGCTCTGTTTTTAAAGAAAAGCTCAAAGCAAGAAAAAGCAAGAGTATCTGCTCAAAGGTTTCGAAGAGCCAAATACCACAATGCCCTTCTCTGTCTCCTTTTCCTGTTCTTCTTTTTTTATGTTGGAGCTGAGGTGACATATGGCTCTTACGTTTTCTCATTTGCAACCACCCATGCTGGCATGAAAGAAAGGGAAGCGGCCGGGTTGAACTCCATCTTCTGGGGGACCTTTGCAGCCTGCAGGGGCATGGCAATCTTTTTTGCTACATGTTTACAACCTGGAACCATGATTGTGCTGAGCAACATTGGCAGCCTGACTTCATCTTTATTTCTGGTGCTTTTCAACAAGAGCCCAGTTTGTCTTTGGATAGCGACTTCAGTGTATGGGGCCTCAATGGCAACCACGTTCCCCAGTGGAGTGTCTTGGATTGAGCAGTACACGACCATCCATGGGAAAGCTGCAGCATTTTTTGTAGTCGGTGCCGCCCTGGGAGAAATGGCTATTCCTGCAGTAATTGGAATTCTTCAAGGCAAATACCCTGATTTGCCTGTAGTTTTGTACACCTCTTTGGGGTCATCAATAGCCACTGCTATTTTATTTCCTGTACTGTACAAATTAGCCACCTTGCCGCTTGATCGTCTGCGAAAAGAACACAGGAAAAGTGAGGACCAGAAAGCTCTGCTTTCTAGCTCTGGGCTCAATGACTATGAGGAAGAAAATGAAGAAGATGATGCAGAAAAATGGAATGAAATGGACTTTGAAGTGATTGAAATGAATGATACAATGAGGAATTCTGTAATAGAGACATCTAGAAATATTTTGATGGAGCCTACAGCTGAAGTCCCCAACCATTCCTACTCAAATGTGTTAATGTTTGAATCCTCTCCAGTTAATACTGGCAACTCCTCTGTGAATTACCTTGCAAGAAACCAGGACAAAAGGGACTAATGCTTTGAGAGGATGGATTATTTACTGACTGTTCAAATAATCACCAGTTCTAAGGAGGCCAGTCAGAGCAAAGCATAATATATTTGTAACAAGCTTTGAGGATCACAATTTCTAGGTCCGAGTATAGCAAATGCTAAAAAGTTTTGAAATGTTCTGTAATCCCCAGAGCCTTTCATAAAGAACCAGTGATCTCATACAGCAGGATCCTGTTGTGAGGCTAGTGTTTGGTGGCATGTGGCTGAGTAGGTGATATTTTATGGCCTTCACCCCTCCTCAGAGCATGCAGAGAAGGCATTTGTTTTTGAGAAGTTGGGTGTGCCATTCAGATAAAGCAAAACTGTTTAGTAGTTGAATCGGTTAGCCAGACAAATTCTCTGTCATCAGTATTCTGCCAGGGAAGTTGAGAATCGTTTCATAAAGAGACATCTTTGAAAATGGACAGAGATTTCTGTTAATTGTTTTACTCTGTAGTGTTGAATCAAAACACGGTAATTACTGATGTTTTCAGATTTTTATGAAGAGAGCAGAGAACAGGTGCTGGAGACCTGGCTTCAACCTCCACTGCTGCTTCCTAGTCTGGCCCTGTACTCAGTCATCTGCCTTATGTAGGCCTTGTTTATCTCATCTCCTGGTCTGGGTCTCTAATGAAAGTGAGATGACTTTCAAATGGGAATCCCTCATTTTTACATTTTGTGCAAAGTGTCTGTCAGAAATGAACATAAGTGCCACTCCATTCGTCATTTCAAATGAGAAGTGGAAAAAAAAATGAATAGCTTTAAGAATGTGCTACTGATTATGAATAACGTCAATGTAAGAGACTCAGTATTTAATACTTTATTTGAATAATTATGAGGAATACATTTTTAGCACTGTATGTCATTGATGCTGAGATGCACCTTTTTTTTTTTTTTTCACATTTTTAACATCTCTGAAATCAAAGTATGTGTTAAAATCAGTGATCATTTAATGTGACAAAATTGAGTTTTTTCCCATATACTTCTATAAAGTAATGTTGCATTTTACAATCAGTGTCTTAGTTTCAGTGAATACAGTGGTTCGTTCAATGATGGAGATTGTACTATTTTTACAGACATTTTAAGAAGAAGTTATTTTTATATGCTCATTTTCTCTGTGTTCACACAGGATTTGGAGATGCCTTGTTGCAGTTTTTAAAGCTGTTTCAGAGTTACTATGTTAGTAGTAGGGCTGTGAACGGGGTCTCTTGTGGTCCTTTGGTTACCTCAGTGACAATCTGGGAATGAGTCTGCTGTTCCAGGAGTTGCTCCTTATTGAGTCTAGTTGGTAGTCACGTTGTAAGCACTGTAAATTAGACTGCTAATTTAATTAACCGTGAGACACAGTCTTTTCCAGCGATTGGAATACCTGTGTTAGGCCTCTGGACCTCCTTCTCCCTGAGTTTGAAATATCTCGGAAATCAAAGTAATGATTTGAAAGTGGCTTGGGGGCTTAAGAGGGATCGTGAGCATGGCAAATCTGGTGTGGGGTATCCTTTGATAAATGACTGGCATTGATGACAGATTTTGTTCTCTTCTTCTTAGCACATTTTGTGCTGAATAATACCTAATTTCTACTTGGTTGCGGTATGTCTACTTTTTAACTAATTTCTGTAAATTTGCCTTTGTTTTTTCATAAGTGGAAAATAGTACCTTTCTTGACCACTGTCCGTTATTGGTCATTTTAACAATCTGACAGTTTTGGAGAGAGCTGGTGGAGAAGTTAACAGTGAAAAGCCTATTCTTCTTGCTTTCTTTATTCTATCCTTTTCTCTTAGCTGGAACTTGGAGATTAGGTCCACTCCACTTACTGCCCTTTCTCAGGTTGTTGGAATGTAGGCAGTAGCAACTATTTGGCATCCGGGCGGCTTGCCAGAATAGGGATTCAACCTGTGGCATCGACATTTAAAGGATAAAAGTGCAACTCAGAGAAAGAAGGGAATAAGAACATGATAGAAAACTTGGAAATCCATGAAAAATGCATTAGAATTCCACAAACCAAAATGTGAATGGCCATATGAGATTATAGGGATTGTTAAAGTTTGATAATGTATTTCCATATTGGAAAGATAAGACAGTACAATTCCAGGAATTAGCCTTCATCCTAATAATCAGTTCTTAGTTAAATAAGTGTCTGCCGATACTCAAGTAACCAATACTGAAGTTTTCTATTTCTGAGTAACAAATTATTGTATCACAAATTTAACAGCTTAGAACAACAGACCTTGTATTTCTTTAACTTCACAGTTTTCTTGAGTCAAGAATTTGGGCGTGACTTCACTGGGTTGGTTCTCTGCTCAGGATCTCATGGGCTGCAGTCAGGCTGTTGAAAGAGCTGTGCTTTGTAGAGTTTAGACTTCCCTTCTACGCTGTGTGGTTTTTGACAGTAATTCAGTTCCTTGAGGTAGTAGACTGAGATCTCCATTTTTTTTTTTCCTGGCTGTCAGCAGGCACCTGTCTCGATTGCTAGGCCCTCTCATAGATCCTTTCGAAGCATGGCAGCTTGTTTCTTCAAAGCCAGCAGGAGAATCTCACTGGAGCCAACTGAGATGGGGTTTTTAATGATACCGTGTAATCATGGGAGTGACATCCTGTCCCTTTTGCCAGATTTTGTAGACTAGAAGGAAGTCTCAGAGTCTGTCCAAACTCTAGGGAAGAGGATAGTATATGGATGTATCTGATTACTGGGGGTCACCTTAGGGTGTGTCTGCTATACTCAAGTGTCTGCAACACTCAAGGGAGCCAGAAAACTTTAGCTGGGGAAAAATCCTTCAGTAGTCACCAAAAGTGATAATAGATACAACCTACTGAATGTTCTAGTGCAGGAATGGAAAACTCCCTATAGACCAGGCCAATAAACCTAACTCAGAATTAGGCTTTTTCCCTTGAGATTTTAGGTTGTGCTCTTTTCCACTGTACTTTTAACCAGTTCAAATGCAGCTTAATATGAGGGAAATTCGTAAGTTTCGGTCTAATAGTATTTTCATAGTAAAGTCCAAGAAGACTTTGAGAGCATTTTTCAATCCCTGTTATTTTTTAAAGAAAAATCTTTAAAAAAATAATTTTTTATTATATATGAAGGTATAAAAAAGGTCATGGTAGAAGATTAGGGAAGTACCTAAAATTTTTAAGGGGCAAATGTAATCATAATCCTAAATACCTAGAAAGTTCTTACATTTCTAGTCAGCTTAGTTTCCCAAGACAAGGGTAAAGGGGTAAAAAAAATTTCCTTCTTCCAGATAAAGGATCAGAAACAACTTGAATTTTATGTCTAGAATGTATTGATACTACATTTGGTGGACTGGTTTTTAGTTTGAATAGTTGTAATTTATTAAGAACAAAAAGAGAGTATCAACACACCCCTGAAAAATGTGAGACCCAGACTCCATGTAAAATGATTTTGTTTCAAGTAGATTTATTGAATAATCAGGATAGTTTTCTCATAACCAGAACTTTTGTATTATTATAGCAATGTAGCATTCAATCCTGCCACTTAAAAATTATTACTAAAATAGAGCTTAAAATTCTTAGTGAAAATAGATACAGTCTTCTGGGGTCCCTTGTGTTTGTTGGGTGCCCTGGTTCATAATATGTATTCGTAATGTTTTGTTGTGAATGTGTGCGTGTGTATATGTCTGTATGTGGAGCCCACAGATGCTGTGTGTGTCTGATATTTTCTTACAGTGTGGGGATGTAGCGCAGGGGTAGAGGTGATAGGGAAGGGATACAGAAAAGCTTACTGTGTGATTTCAAAGTTTGTTACAATTGTTCTTTTAAGTTGAAATTTTTATGAAGGTTATTGTCGATTTACATGTAGTTGTGTGCAGTGTGTTTTTCAAACTTGCTGAGTGAAGAATACTTGCTCAGTCTGGAAAAATAGAGAAATAGATGGGTGCTTCTCATACTTTAATGTGCATTAGAATTGCGTCTTAAAATGCAGATTCTGATTTAGTTGGACTGGGTTAGGGACTGAGATTCTTCATTTCTAACAAGCTCCTAGGTGCTGTTGGCCCACGGGTCGACCACACTTTGGGTAGCAAGGTCCACTTTTTGGGAATGTTAAATTCTTTGCTGCTACTGTTGGGAATTTCATTTGTTTTCTTTTAGGTTTTCTAAATAAATCTAAATCTCTGGGAGTCTATAGTCCCCATGAACCCCCTCCATTTGTATACACTATTCTAAGACTGAGTTCTCTTCAGTCCTCTCCATTTGCTGCATTAGCTGTTGAATATTTATTTCACATGTTATCGAATGCCTCTTGTTTGGTAGTTTCTGTGGGAGATGTACACTGGTGAAAAATCAGAAATTTCCTGCCTTCATGGAACTTACCTCTAATGCAGTACTGTCCAGTATCTGCATTGGCCGGTGGCTGCCATATGTAGATAACACAGGTCCAGTGGGAGAAACAAAGCGTCAAACAAGTCATCACACAAGATATTTCCAGGAAGGCTTTATTTCCTGTTGTTCTAGAGATTGATTAACTACTATCTGGGGTCAGAAGGTTGTGATAGATACCTTGTCAAATGGCGTAATATAAATTATGGCATTTAAGAAAGACCTGGTGATCTAAAAGAGAAGGTGTTGGTTTTCTTGGGTATAAAAGAAGCAATCCAAAGCTGGTGATTTGGTTGTCAGAAGGAACATTAAAGCTCTCTCCTCTAATGCACTTTGGCCAGTTGGCACTTGAGCTAGGTTGAGCCTGAGTTGGATTTTTATTTAGGTTTAAATAGTCTCATATTTAATGATTTAAAACTGTATAGCACTGAATTTTTACAATCAAAGAGAATTGTTCTTTATTTTCCAACATTTTCCTGTGGTAATTGTAATTATGTCTTCTCTTGTCCTGTATTTCTGCCCTTTTTATTTCTTTTAATTCTTCAACAACAACAAGGAGGATCCCTTAGGTTCTTGCACTGTGACTATTGATTCTTATTATTGTCTCCTGTCTTCCTTTTGACTTATATTTTTAATTGCAGAATGCCTCAGTTTCTGATCTCTAAATTCTTGCAGCTTGCCTTTGATGCATTTGGTAATGTTAGTAAATGGATGGCCTGGAGAAATGTTCTGAAGTTGTAAGATGACATGAGTAGCTTAAGGGGTTGGGCTTTCTAGCTTCTGAACAATTTATTGTGATTAATAAGGTGCTTTCTTTTTTTTTTTTAATCCTTTTTAGTTGTGATAAAATACACATAACAAAATTTATCGTTTTAACCATTTTTAAGTGTACAGTTCAGTGGCATTAAGGGCATTATCATTATTGTGCTATAGTCATTGCCATCATCTGCAGAACATTTTTTATCTTGCAAAACTGAAACTCTCAAGCCATTGAACAGTAACTCGCCAATTCCACCCTCCTTCCAGCCCCTGACAACCATCATTCTACTTTCTGTCTCTGAGTGTTTGACTGCTCTTAAGTACCTCATATAAGTGGATACAAACAGTATTTGTCCTTTTGTGACCAGGTTATTTTATTTAGTGTAACATCCTCAAGGTCCATCTTATTGCAAAATGTGTCAGAATTTCCTTTGTAAAAATAAACAATACTCTGTTGTATGCATATTTTGTTTACCTATTTATATGTTGATGGCTACATGCTTTGCTTTCACCTTTTGGCAGTTGTGAATAATGCTGCTATGAACATTGATGTACAAATACCTGCTTTTTTAATTTTTAAATATTGAAGTATAGTTGATTTTACAATGTTGTTTGAAGTGTACGGCATAGTGATTCAGTTGTATGTGTATTATATAAATATGATATATATAAATATATACATGTGTCTGTGTTCTTTTTAGACTTTTTCCCTTATAGATTATTATGAAATATTGAGTATAGTTCCCTGTGTGATACAGTAAGTCCTCTAGTCTCTACTTTTCATTCTTTTAGGTATATCCCCATAAGTGAAATTGATGAATCATATGATGATTCTGGTTTTAATTTTGAGGGGTGCTTTATTTTTATTATTCTGCTTAGATATTATTCTAATCCACTAGGAAGAGGGAAACACTATCGCTTCAAACTCTAGGCAGGCTTTTGGTGCATTATAATTAGCTTAATACCACCCACACCCTGAGTAAATGAACTTAAATGTCAGGTATCTACCTCACAGTTTTGTTATTTCTGCTTCCAATCTTTGTTCGGTCACTAAGCTTACACTGAGAGCTTACTTTGTGCTAGGCACTGTAGACTAAGTATTAATGAAACTTCCTCTCCTGTCCTTGGAGTACCAAGTATCATTATCATGTATTTAGGGATTTTTGATCCCTGTTTTCTGCTAAATGGCTAGTCTCGAGTCATGTTCTCCTTTGTTTGGAAACATAGAGACTCCCCCTGGCCACCTTGGAAGAGATAGTGTGTGGTCAGGGAACCATGGGCTGCAATGGGCCTGGTGCTGGGGCCAGGCTGCTCTCTGCTTGTTTCTCAAAGCAGTTCTGCCTGTCGGTGGAACTTCTCCCTGTTCCTCCTCCCTTAGGCCCATCCTCTGTATATCTCTAGTCCAAATTCCAGAGGAAACCTGTCTGACTGACTTGAGTATCTGCTCTTGTCCTTACTGGGCAGAGCCTGGCCTCAGGAGTTGTTGACCAGCCCGTTACTTGGCCTCTCTTGGGTCGGTGCCTGTTGCCTCCATCCAGAGAGTGGCCATCTTGACACTTCTCTCCCTGCTGCTCTGATATGGGCACTGTCAAAACCAAAAAGGAAGTTCCCCTGTCTGCTCTGTACCTGGGGTAGTACTGGGTTTATTGGATATTTGCTAGCAGATGCCTGAATGGGATACAAATTGTCAGGCTCTAGGGAGATGGTCTGGTTCATGTTTTGAATCAAAATTGGAAAAACAGTCACATCCAGTGGTAGATCTTTTTTGAGGAGCTCATTAGACAAAGTTGGTAGTGAACTGTACGATTTCCGTCAAGGACAAAAGCTCTCTCTTAATAGGGTAGTATGTGTACTTAAGAGAGAGAAAAGAGGATTCCCAGTTTGCAAGAGATCTTATTAAAGCTCTAATCTCTGTGAGCCAGAAAAATTTCCAAGTCTAAACATTTTAGTTATTTAGCAGGTATCTACTGAGCATTTGGGCTCCCAGGTGGCGCTAGTGATGATAAGCCTGCCTGCCAATGCAGGAGATGTAAGAGATGCAGGTCAGATCCCTGGGTTGGGAAGATCCCCTGGAGGAGGGCACAGCAACCCATTCTAGTATTCTTGCCTGGAGAATCCCTTGGATAGAGGAGCCTGGTGGGCTGCGGTCCATAGGGTCACAGAGTCGGACATGACTGAAGCGACCAAGCACATGCGCTGAGCATTTACTGTGCTCGGTAATCTGCTGCAGGAACATAGCAGAGGACAAGGCAGGTGGGATCCTTGCTGGCATCGAGCTTATGCTTTACTATTTCAAGTAAGATTTGCCATGACAGTCTTTGTTAGCTGAAGCATCAGTAAAGCCTGTTGTAAAGGGTTTTACCAGTTCCGGAAAAGTCAGTATTGACAAGAGCCAGGCTCTTGTTTCCTTGGTGTATGTCTGTGTCTGTTCATTTCCAGTATTTCTACATGTAATCTCTGGAGTGATTCTTGATTTAGAGCTTTATACAAATGATTTAGCACAGTGCAGTTGAGGTGAATACAGTGAAAACCTGCTGCAGAAAGCGGCAGCAGGGGCCTCTGACACCTCGGGAATTGTTCACAGGAGCCAAAGGACACATTTCTGGTTGAACTGGAATCTTGGGTCACACCTTCAAACACCTATGGGTTAACTGAGCTGGTTCTCATTCACTTGAGAAGTTTTTTTCCTTAGGTGGGGATTATCGAGTTCTGGGTCCACATACTCTTTGGGCCTTTACTCTTAGTGAAGATAAGCTCAGAGACAGAAGCATTTAGGACAGGAAAAGTTTACCTCAAAGAGAAGGACTGGCTTGCTAAGTAGAAACACAATTATTTAAGGAGAAAAGCAACATGTACCAAAGTTTCCAAGTTTGCGTTAGTCTGTTCATAATGGAAAAGCAGTACCTCTCCCACATATTTATCATATTCATAGACAGTGAAGTGAAAGTTGCTCAGTCGCGTCGTCCGAGTGTTTGTGACCCCATGGACTATACAGTCCGTGGAATTCTCCAGGCCAGAATACTGGAGTAGGTAACCTTTCCCTTCTCCAGGGGATCTTCCCAACCCAGGAATTGAACCGGTGTCTCCTCCATTGCAGGCAGATTCTTTACCAACTGAGCTATCAGGAAAGCCCCCACATATTCATAAGAGGTCGTGACATATTCATATTCATAGAGATTGTGACAAGTCTTCAGATGCCAGTGCAGCAAAAGCCAGGGATAGAATTGCTTTGTTAGGGAGTCCAGGCTTATGGGAAATGTTCGTGATTTTATTGTTTCTGAGATCAGAGCCAGTTAGGTGACCCTGTTACTTTGGTTTTATCTTGGTGAGGGGCAGAGGGAGTGTCTGCAGACTGTGATAAGGATACAGAAGCAGGGCAAAGTGACATTTTGCTTTTACACCCTCTGAAACCCATAAACTCCAGGAGGAAAAACAGCCTGAAGGAGAAACGTTAATTGCAGCATGTATTCTTGTTCCCCTGGCCAAGAGATCAGCCATTTTGCTCCAGTGTTTTTTTTCAACCCTAACTGCTGTTAGAATCAGCTAATAGTGTTCAAAATCTACTGATGCCAGCCTTTTCACTTAAATAAGAATTTAATTGGTGTGAAGTGGGGCCTGAATGTTGATATTTTTGAAAGTACCCCCTAAAGTAATGTGCAGTAGAGGTTGAGAACTGCTGCTTTTATCAATGCAGAGAACTGAAACTTCTAAACTTGTTGCAATGGTTTTTAAAGGGTGATTTACAGCTTGGTTACATCATGTTTCTTTTATGGATGCTTGAAATCCTGTGTACTTTCTCGGAAGGAGAAATGGAAAGGGAGAGCTCTCATATTTCGTGTTATTGCTGCTGCTGCTTGGTCAGTTAAAGGGGGTAATCAGTACTGGTTGAAATTCTGTCCCCCCAAAAACCAAACCCGGCTCTTTTGGAAGTTGCTGTTCTAGACAGGTTTTTGCTAGTCACTTTTGTTTTGGGGGGCTTAATGGAGGAGGAGCGGTAAACTTGTAGATTTATTACATTTGGATTTAAGCCTGCTCACTGTTTATATGACTTTGTACAATGTAAAAGCTTGTTTTAGTAAAATATTGATGTAAATAAACACTGATACTGGTTAAAGATAAAATTTGTGTCTTATTTCATGGATTTTTAAAAATGAGTTTGGTATCTCTCCAGAAATTAGTCAAGAATATTTCTAGAGTTTAGATTATGAGTGCGCCAAATGTGTGTGATAGTGTATTGGTTCCTAAAATGGGAATAGTATTTTATTTTCACTTCACATGGATATTTTAGAAATGACATCTAGAATCTCTGATGACATCTAACATTTTTGGCCCTTCAGCTCCTCTTAAGAAGTTTATGACATAATCGCTAACCTTACAAGTCCACCAAAGAAGCTATTCAGTTCAGTTCAGTCGCTCAGTCGTGTCCGACTCTTTGCAACCGCATGAATCACAGCACGCCAGGCCTCCCTGTCCATCACCAACTCCCGGAGTTCACTCAAACTCATGTCCATCGAGTTGGTGATGCCATCCAGCCATCTCATCCTCTGTCGTCCCCTTCTCCTCCTGCCCCCAATCCCTCCCAGCATCAGAGACTTTTCCAATGAGTCAACCCTTCGCATGAGGTGGCCAAAGTACTGGAGTTTCAGCTTTAGCATCATTCCTTCCAAAGAACACCCAGGGCTGATCTCCTTTAGAATGGACTGGCTGGATCTCCTTGCAGTCCAAGGGACTCTCAAGAGTCTTCTCCAACACCACAGTTCAAAAGCATCAATTCTTTGGCGCTCAGCTTTCTTCACAGTCCAACTCTCACATCCATACATGACCACAGGAAAAACCATAGCCTTGACTAGATGGAGTTGCGAATTTTAATGTTTTGCTTGAATGATATTAATGCTTCCCTAATTAAGAGGATGGCAGGGATGTCTCTGTTTCAGAAAGGAAAGGAGATTTTCAAATTGCACATCAGGCAGCAGCTGGGCTACCTCTCCTTGCTTCCTCTGTACGGGGCCCAGCAGGTGAAAGACTGCCTATTTCTTAACTTGTTTAAAACAACTGTGGTGATGGTTTGGTTAAATACTTGAAACTTGGATTGTGATTCAGGTATACAGCAACTTCCTTATCCCCTTCATTCTTTATGGGGGTCTTAGAAAAGGATATTTTTTTAAAGTGGGACGTTTAAGCTGAGAGAAACTAAATGACCACGTTCTCCCTTGTCTTGTGGGAGCAGTTGTGGGTGACATTCTGGGTATCCTTATGTGACCCCTGCTGGCTCTGCTTTCAGTGGCCCAGTTTACAGCTGTGCACTTCACTCTGCACAGGGATCCTCTTGTACCTTTGCCTCGTGCCAGGGACTGTGGGCAAAACTTGGCCGTTTCTGGCTCATCATAAACCAAAACCTCTAGAAGCCTCGGTATTGGGCCAGATGGGATTTCAAGCATAACTGACTGTGGCATCCAACGCTGGTCATCACATGGTCCCTAATGCTTACATGAGGAAGCAGGGGCTTTGTTGATCCTTGCACACCCATTTCATCTTCCATGAACTTGGAGAGGCGTGAGTGGGCCGAATGACCACACCACCCGCTCCTAAGGGTTCCCTGGGCTGGAAAGATGGGGTAAAAGACTGTGGTTCACAAGGACACACTTGAGGACTGGCAGAGCCCCTCTGGTACCTTCCACTGGAAATGATCATTGTTTGGGGAGTGCAATTTTTTTGTTGTTGTTGGAGGAGCAGAATTTTTCTGTTGGTGTACTATAGCAGCCATTTAATTCTCTCTCCTTTGAGAAACTTTAATGGATCCAGAAGAATACATGAAAAAAAAATTCATGTGCAGTATAGAGCTGAAGAGTCTTATGATCTGGAGCCTGGATTCAAATTCTGACTCTGCTGTCTATTACCTGGGCTGCATTGCTTATTCTTGTGCCATGGGTTGCATTCATAGGCAAGCAGATTTTGAAGTCCAACCCCCTCCCCCAGCCCCCCAGTATCCTAGACTGTGACTGGAGACAGGGCTTTTAGAGAGGCAATTAAACTGAAATGAGTTTATTAGGGTGTACACTAATCCAATATGACAGGTGTCTTTATCAGAAGAAGAGACAGAGGCAAGATCAGATGAAGACACAGAAGATAGCCTCCTACAAGCCACGGAGAGGCCACGTAGCAAAGCAGCCCTCCCAATGCCTTGATCTCAGAACCTCCAGAATAATGGGAAGGATCTCTGTTGTTTAAAGCACCTTGTTTATGATATTTTTTATGGCAGCCCTAGCAAACGAACACAGTTAAGCACACAACGAATGTTTGCTACTATTGTTGTTATTCCCAAACCACACAGTCAAAGAAAAAATAAAGCAACCACAGTGGGGAACTTTAATAAGAAACTAATGTTCATTAGTTTAGAAAAGCGACCATGTACAAAAGGGAAATAATGAGGTTTGTTTTTTTTTCCTCCCGTAACTGTTGTGGCCAGGAAGGCCAGTTGGGGCACCCTAACTAAGCTAATGGGGTTATGGGTCACAGGACACTTAGTTGTCCTGGTAAGTCAGTAAGAATACGTGTGACTAGGAGCCACACCAGGCCTGGTGAGCTCTCCGCTCAGGCGCCAGGCAAAGGACGGACTTCCTTGGACCTGACCAAGCAGCTGAGATGAGCCCACCAGCAACAAAAGAGTGAGAAGCACCAAGAGCATACAGTTGTTTTTAGTGGGTCATATGTGCGCATAGTAATAAAATCAAACAGTACAGAGGTGAATTTAAAAATGTTATTTACCCTTGATCCGTTAAAACAACCATTCTTACTATATTTGTGCACCTGCTAGAGATTTTATCTGTGCAAACATAAAAATGTGTTTATGTATATACCTGTGTATGTGTGCTCAGTCGCTTCAATTGTGTCCGACTCTTCGCGACCCCATGGGCTGTAGCCCGTGAGGCTCCTTTGCCTGTGGAATTCTCCAGGCCAGAATACTGGAGTGGGTTGCTATTTCCTCTTCCAGGGAATCTTCCTGACCCAGGGAATGAACCCAAGGCTCTAGTGTCTCTTGCATTGCAAGCAGATTCTTTACTGTTTGAGCCATCAGGAAGCCCTCTGTATACCTCTGTGTGTGTGTGTGTGTGTGTGTGTGTGTGTGTGTGTGAAAGTCGCTCAATCATGTCTGACTCCTTGTGATCCCATGGACTGTAGCCCACCAGGCTCCTCTGTCCATGGAATTCTGCAGGCCAGGATACTGTAGTGGGTAGCTGTTCCCTTCTCCAGGGGATCTTATATATACCTATAAATGAACATAAATAAATGCATTCTGATTAATTGATATTGAGACATCATTGGCATTTAACACTGTATTAGTTTTTGGCATACAACAAAATCATTTGATATGTGTATATACTGTGAAATGATTACCACAGTAGGTTTAGTTAGATGTTAATCTATCTCCACACAGTTACATATTTTTTTTCTTGTGGTGAGAACTTTTAAGATTTATTCTCTTCAGTTCAGTTCAGTTGCTCAGTCGTGTCTGACTCTTTGTGACCCCATGAATTGCAGCATGCCAGGCCTCCCTGTCCATCACTAACTCCTGGAGTTTACCCAAACTCATGTCCATCAATTCGATGATGCCATCCAACCATCTCATCCTCTGTCGTCCCCTTCTCCTCCTGCCCCCAATCCCTCCCAGCATCAGGGTCTTTTCCAATGAGTCAACTCTTTGCATGAGGTGGCCAAAGTATTGCTTCAGCCTCAGCATCAGTCCTTCCAATGAACACCCAGGACTGGTCTCCTTTAGGATGGACTGGTTGGATCTCCTTGCAGTCCAAGGGACTCTCAAGAGTCTTCTCCAACACCACAGTTCAAAAGCATCAGTTCTTCGGCACTCAGCTTTCTGTATAGTCCAACTCTCACATCCATACATGACCACTGGAAAAACTATAGCCTTGACTAGACGGACCTTTGTTGGCAAAGTAATGTCTCTGCTTTTGAATATGCTCTCTAGGTTGGTCATAACTTTCCTTCCAAGGAGTAAGCGTCTTTTAATTTCATGGCTTCAATCACCATCTGCAGTGATTTTGGAGCCCCCAAAAATAAAGTTTGACACTGTTTCCCCACCTATTTGCCATGAAGTGATGGGACCAGATGCCATGATCTTAGTTTTCTGAATGTTGAGCTTTAAGCCAACTTTTTCACTCTCCTCTTTCACTTTCATCAAGAGGCTTTTGAGTTCCTCTTCACTTTCTGCCATAAGGGTGGTGTCATCTGCATATCTGAGGTTATTGATATTTCTCCCGGCAATCTTGATTCCAGCTTGTGCTTCTTCCAGCCCAGCGTTTCTCATGATGTACTCTTTCAAGTATTCAGTACACTTGTTTTCTTTTTAATTTTGGGGGGAGTGTAGTTGATCTACAACACTGTTGTGTTAGTCTGGTATACAGCAAAGTGAATCAGTTATACATATATCCACTCTTTTTTAGATTATTTTCCCATATAAGTCATTACTGAGTATTTAGTAGAGTTCTCTGTGCTATATAGTAGGTCCTTATTCTATTTTACAATAGTAGTGTGTATATGTCAATCTCAGTCTCCCAATTTATCCCTCTCCCCTACCGTGGTTAACCATAAGTTTGTTTCTACCTTCATGATACTATTTCTGTTTTATAAATAAGTTCATTTGTGTCATTTTTTTAGATTCCACATATAAGCGATTCCACTTGTCTTTGACTTACTTCACTTAGTATGATAATCTCTAGATCCATCCATGTTATACATAGTGGCATTATTTCATTCTTTTTTTAAATGACTAAGTAATGTTCCATTGTATATAGGTATCACATCTTTTTTTTTTTTTTCTGGAGTCAGGCCAGTCATTCCAGATGAGAGTACCACATTTTCCTTATCCATTTATCTGTTGATGGACATTTAGATTGCTTCCATGTCTTGGCCATTGTAAATAGCACTGCAATGAACATGGGAGTGATTTGTATCTTTTTGAATTAGAGTTTTCTCCAGAGGTGTGCCCAGGAGTGGGATTGCTGGATCATGCTGCTAAGTCACTTCAGTCGTGTCCCATCTGTGCGACACCACAGACGGCAGCCCACCAGGCTCCCCGTCCCTGGGATTCTCCAGGCAAGAACACCGGAGTGGGTTGCCATTTCCTTCTCCAATGCATGAAAGGGAAAAGTGAAAGGGAAGTCGCTCAGTCGTGTCTGACTCTTAGTGACCCCATGGACTGCAGCCTACCAGGCTCCTCCATCCATGGGGTTTTCCCGGCAAGAGTACTGGAGTGGGGTGCCATTGCCTTCTCCATGCTGGATCATATGGTAGTTCTATTTTTAGTTTTTTATAAGGAACATCTCTACTGTTCTCCATAATAGTTGTACCAATTTACCTTCCCACCAACAGTGTAGGAGGGTTCCCTTTTCTCCATACCCTCTCCAGAATTTATTGTTTGTAGACTTTTTGATGATGGACATTTTGATTGGTGTGAGGTGATACCTCATTGTAGTTTTGATTTGCATTTCTCTCATAATTAGTGATTTTGAGCATCTTTTCATGTGCTTTTTGGGCATCTGTATGTCTTCTTTGAAGAAATGTCTTATTTAGATCTTCTACCCATTTTTAGATTTTTTTTTTTTTTTACATCGAGCTGCATGAGCTATTTGTTATTTTGGAGATTAATCCCTTGCTGGTTGCTTTGTTTGCAAATCCTTCCTCCCATCCTGTGGGCTGTCTCCTTGTTTATTGCCTCCTTTATTGTGCTCAGTATACTATGGTTACCTACAGTCACCACTGCTTCACTGTATATCCCCAGGATTTACTTATTTTATAACTGGAAGCTTTTACCCTGTGACCCTCCTCACCCATTTTGTCGACTCCCCACCCCCCAACTCTTGCAATCACCAATGTGTTCTATGTATCTATGAATTCAGCTTTTAAGTTTCCACGTGTAAGTGATATTATACAGTATTTGTCTTTCTTGGACTTACTGAGCATAGTAACTCTAAGGTCCATTCATGTAGATGCAAATGGCAGGGTTTCTTTTTTATGATTAGCATTCTACCACGTACACACGCATGTGTCCACACATGTCATACTCCCTTTATTCATCCATCAGTGGGCGCTTGCACTGTTTCCCTGTTTGGCTATTGTAAACAATGCTGCATTGAACATGGGCACACACATTTCTTTTCAAGAAAGTGATTTCATTTCCTTTGAATAGATATCTAGAAGGAAAATTGGTGGGTCGTATGATAGTTCTATTCTATTTGAAGAAACTCCATACTGTTTACCATAGTGGCTGGACCAAATTACAGTTCCATCAACAGTGCACAAGGGTTTTTCTTTTTCTCCACATCTTTGCTAACACTTGTTATTTCACACTTTTTTGATTTTGATAATAGCCATTTTAACAGATGTGAGGTGATCTCTCTTTGATTTTAATATGCATTTTCCTGATGATTAATGTTACTGACCACTTTTTCAGTAACTGTTGGCCATATGTATGTCTTCTCTGGAAAAACATCTCCTCAGATCCCCTGCCCATTTTCAGATCATATTGCTTTTTTGTGTGTGTGTGTGCTGTTTGTTTATATAAATAAATTTGCAAATATTTTCTCCCATTTGTTAGGTTGCCGTTTTGTCGATGGTTTCCTTTGCTGTGCAGAAACTGTTTAATTTGATATAGTTCCATTTGTTTATTATTGTTTTTATTGCCTTTGATTTTAGTGTCAAGTCTAGAAAATCACAGCCAAGACTGATGTCAGGATACTTACGACCTGTTTTCTTCTAGAATTTTTATGGCTTAAGGTTTTACATTCAATTTAATCCATTTTGAGTTAACTTTTGTGTAGAGTATAAAACAGTGGTCCTGTTTCATTCTTTTGTATGTAGCTGTCCAGTTTTCCCAGCACCATTTATTAAAGAGACTGTCCTTCCCTCACTGTATTCTCTTGGCTCCCTTGTTCTATGTCAATCAACTATACATGTATGGATTTATTTCTGGGTGCTCTATAGGTATAGGTTTCATTGGCCTATGTGTCTTCCCCCTCCCAGCCATACTGTTTTGATTACTCTAAGTCTGTAATATAGTTTGAAACCAGGGTGCATGATGCCTCCAGCTTTTTTCTTCTTTCTTAAGATAGTTTTGGCTACCTGGGATTTTTGTGCTTCCATTCAAATTTTAAAATTGTTTTATTTTTGTGAAAAATATCATTGGAATTTTGATCTGGACTGCATTGAATCTGTAGATTTGTTTGAGTAGTATGGACATTTAAAAATATTTATTCTAAAAAGAAATATTAATTCTTTCAATCCTTGAGTGTGAATATCTTTTTATTTATGTTTTCAATTTCTTTTATTAGTGTCTTACACTTTTCAGTGTACAGGGCTTTTACCTCCTTAGTTAAGTTTATATTTATTCATTTTGATGCCATTGTAGATTGTAAATAGGACTGCTTTCTTAATTTCACTTTCTAATATTTGGTTATTAGTGTTTAGAGACACAATAGTTCTTCTGTATATGTATTAGTTTAGATGTACAGCAAAGTGATTCAGTTATACATGTGTCTATTCTTTAAAATTTTTTTCCTGTTTGTGTTGTTACATAATATTGTGCAGAGTTCCCTGTGCTATATCGTAGGTCCTTGTTGAATATCCACTTTAAACATAGCAGTGTGTACATGTCACTCCCAAACTCCCTAACTATTCCTCCCCCTCATTTTTCACCCCTGGTAACCGTAAATTCATTCTTTAAGTCTGTGAGTCTGTTTCCGTTTTGTAAATAAGTTGATTTGTATCAGGTTTTTTTTTTAAAGATTCTGCATGTAAGTGATGTCATATGATGTGTGTCTTTATCTAACTTCACTCAGTATGACAGTCTCTCGGTGCATATAGTTTGTTGCACGTGGCATTATTTCTTTCTTTTCCATAGTTGAGTAATGTTCCATTTATGTACCACATCTTTTTCCTTTTTTTTTTTGAAGTTTTTATTTTGTGTTGGGATATAGTAGATTAACAATGTTGTGATGATTTCAGATGAACAGTGAAGGGACCTAGCCATCCATATACATGTATCCATTTTCCCTCAAATCCCCTCCCATCTAGGCTGCCATATAACACTGAGCAGAGTTCCATGCGCTGTGCAGCAGGGCCTTGTTGGTTATCCACTTTAAATATAGCAGTGTGTACATGTCCATCTCAAACTCCCTGTCCCTCCTGCCCCGCCCCCGCCCCACAGCCATAAGCTGTTCTCTAGGTCTGTGAGTTTCTTTCTGTGTTGTAATCTCATTTGTATCATTTTCTTTTAGATTCCACATATAAGGGATGTCATACGATATTTTTCCCTCTCTGTCTGCCTTCACTCAGTATGACACCCTCTAGGCCCATCCATGTTGTTGCAGATAGCATTATTTCATCCTTCTTAGTGATTAACATTCCGTGTGTATACGTGCCACATCTTTATTCATCCCTGTCAATGGACGTTTGGGTTGCTTGCATGTCTTGGCTGTTGTAAACAGCGCTGCAGTGAATGCTGGGGTGCATGTACTGTTTTGGACCGTGTTTTTCGCTGGGTGTATGTGTGAAAGTTGGATTGTAGGAGGAGCATATGATAGCTCTATGTTTAGTTTCTAAGGAACCTTCATACTATTCTCCAGAGTGACTGTACCAGTTTACATTCCTACCAGCTGTGTAGAAGGGGTCCCTTCTTTCCACACTCTCTCTAGCATTTATTGTTTGTACATTTTTGGATGATGGTCATTCTGACTGGTGTGAGGTGATAGGTTTGCATTTGCATTTGATTTGCATTTCTATGATTTGCATTTCTCTAATAATCAGTGATGTTAAACATCTTTTCATGTGCCTCTTGGCGGTCTGTATGTCTTTGGAGAAATGTCTGTTTAGGTCTTCTGCCGATTTTTAGATTGTGTGTTGTTTTTTTTTTTTAATTATTCCACATGAGCTGTTTGTAAAATTTGGATACTAATCCCTTGTCAGTCGCGTAGTTTGCAAATATTTTCTTACCATTCTGTGGGTTGTCTTTTTGTTTTGTTTATGGTTATCTTTGCTGTCCAAAAGCTTTTGAGTTGGAGTAGGTCTTATTTGTTTTCGTTTTTATTTCCATTATTCTGTGAGACAGATCAAAAAAGATACTGCTGCAATTTATGTCAAGAGAGGGTTCTGCCTGTGTTTTCCTCTCAGAGTTTTATAATATCTGATCTTGCAGTTAGGTCCCTAGTCCATTTTGAGTTTGTTTTTGTGTGTGGTGTTAAAGAGTGTTCTCATTTTGTTTTTTGTGCTGTTGTTCAGTTGCTAAGTTGTGCCTGATTCTTTGTGACCCCATGGACTGCACATGTCAGGCTCCTCTGTTGTCCAGTGTCTCCTAGAGTTTGCTCAAATTCATGTCCATTGGGTTGGTGATACTATCTAACCATCTCATCCTCTGCCACCTCTCTCCCTTTGCCTTCAATCTTTCCCAGTATCAGAGTGTTTTCCAATGAGTCGGCTCTTTGCATCATGTGGCCAAAGTATTGGAGCTTCAGCCTCAGTCCTTCCAATGGATATTCAGTGTTGATTTCCTTTAGGATGGACTGGTTTGATCTCCTTGCAGTCCAAGGGACTCTCAAGAGTCTTCTCCAGCAGCACAGTTCGAAAGCATCAATTCTTTGGTGCAGCTTTGACTACACAGAGCTTTGTTGGAAAAATGATATCTCTGCTTTTTAATATGCTCTCTAGGTTTGTCATACCTTTCCTTCCAAGGAGCAAGTGTCTTTTAATTTCATGGCTGCAGTCACCATCTGGAGTGATTTTGGCACCCAAGAAAACAAAATCTGTCACTGCTTTCACTTCTTCCCTTTCTGTTTGCCATGCAGTGATGGGACCAAATGACATGATCTTAGTTTTTTGAATATTGAGTTTCAAGCCAGCTTCTTCAATCTCCTCATTTACCTTCATCTCGAGGCTCTTCAGTTCCTCTTCACTTTCTGCCATTAGAATGGCAGTATCGGCATACCTGAAGTTGATGTTTCTCCCAGTAATCTTGATTCCAGCTTGTGATTCATCCAGCCTGGCATTTTGCACCATGTACTCTGCATATAAGTTAGATAAGCAGAATGACAATATACAACCTTGTCTTACTTCTTTCCAGTCATTTTGAACCAGTCATTTATTCCATGTCCAGTTCTAACTGTCGATTCTTGACCCGTGTACAGATTTCTCAGGAGACAGGTGAGGTGGTCTGGGTATTCCCATCTCTTTAAGAATTTTTCACAGTTTGTTGTGATCCACAGAATTAAAAGCTTTAATGTAGTCAATGAAGCAGATGTTTTTCTGGAATTCTCTTTTTCTATAATCCAGTGGATGTTGGCAATTTGATCTCTGGTTCCTCAGCATTTTCTAAACTCATTTTCTAAACTCAGCTTGTATGTCTGGAAGTTCTAGGGTCATGTACTGCTGAAGCCTAGCTTGAAGGATTTTGAGTATAACCTGTTAGCATATGAAATGAGTGCAGTTGTGCCATAGTTTGAACATTCTTTGGCATTGCCCTTCTTTGGGATTGGAATCAAAACTGACCTTTTCCAGTCCTGTGTCCACTACTGAGTTTTCCAAATTTGCTGGCATACTGAGTGCAGCACTTTAAGAGCATCATCTTTTAATATTTTAAGTAGCTCTTTGCTCACTTGGAATTCTATCTAACTTCGTTCATAGTAATGCTTCCTAAGGCCCACCTAACTTCACACACCAGGACGTCTGGCTCTAGGTGGGTGACCACACCATCATGGTTATCCCGGTCATTAAGGCTTTTTTGTATAGTTTTTCTGTGTATTCTTGCCACCTCTTCTTAATCTCTTCTGCTGCTTCTTACTGTTTCTGTCCTTTATCATGCCCATCCTTGCATGAAGTGTTCACTTGATACGTTGACCTGAAGAGGTCTCTCGTCTTTCCCATTCTATTGTTTTCCTCTATTTCTTCACGTTGTTCATTTAAGAAGGCCTTCTGATCTCTCCTTGCTGTTCTCTGGAACTCTACATTCAGTTGGGTATATCTTTCCCTTTCTCCCCTGCTTTTCACTTCTCTTCTTTCCTCAGCTATTTGTAAAGCCTCCTCAGACAACCAGTTTGCCTTCTTGCTTTTCTTTTTCTTTGGGATGGTCTTTGTCACTGCCTCCTATATAGTGTTACAAAACTCTGTCCATAGTTCAGGCACTCTCTACCAGATCTGATCCCTTAAAGCTATTTGTCACCTCCACTGTATAATCATAAGGGGTTTGATTTAGGTCATACCTGAGTGGTCTAGTGGTTTTCCTTACTTTCTTCAATTTAAGCCTGAATTTTGCAATAAGGAGCTCATGATTTGAGCCCCAGTCAGCTCCAGATCTTACTTTTGCTGACTGTATAGAGCTTCTCCATCTTTGACTGCAAAGAATATAATCAATCTGATTTTGGTATTAAAAATCTGGTGATGTCCCTATGTAGAAAGTCCTCTCTTGGGTTGTTGGGAAAGGGTATTTGCTATGACCAATGTGTTCTCTTGACAAAATTCTGTTAGCCTTTGCCCTGCTTCATTTTGTACTCAAAGGCCAAATTTGCCTGTTGTTCCAGAAATCTCTTGACCTCTTATTGTTGCATTCTAATCCCCATGATGAAAAGGACATTCTTTTTTGGTGTTAGTTCTAGAAGGTGTTGTGATCTTTATAGAACCAGTCAACTTCAGCTTCTTTATCATCAGTGGTTGGGGTATAGACTTGGATTACTGTGATATTGAATGGTTTGCCTTAGACATGAACAAAGATACTGTCATTTTTGAGGCTGCACCCAAGGGCTGCATTTCAGGTTCTAATTGACTATGAGGGCTACTCCATTTCTTCTCAGAGATTCTTGCCAACAGTAGTAGTTATTATGGTCACCTGAATTAAATTCGCCCATTCCTGTCCATTTTAGTTCACTGATTCCTAAGATGTTGATGTTCATTCCTGCCATCTCCTGCTTGACTATGTCCAACTTACTTTGATTCAGGGACCCCTAATATTCCAGCTTCCTATGCAATATTGTTCTTTACAGCATCAGACTTTACTTTCACCACCAGACACATCCACAACTGAGCATCATTTCCGCTTTGGCCCAGCCGCTTCATTCTTTCTGGAGCGATTAGTGATTGTCCTCCACTCTTCCCCAGTAGCATATTGGACCCAGTCTGACCTGGGGGCTCATCTTCCAGTGTCATATCCTTTTGCCTTTTCATGACGTTCATGGAGTTCTCACAGCAAGACTACTGGAGTGGTTTGCCATTTACTCCTCCAGAGGACCATGTTTTATAAGAAGTCTTCACTGTGGCCTGTTCATCTTAGGTGGCCCTGCACAGCATGGCTTATAGCTTCATTGAGTTATGGAAGCCCCTTCACCATGATGAGGCTGTGATCCATGAATTAGTTTTTACACATAGCTGTCCAGTTTTCCTAGCACCGTTTATTGAAGAGATTGTCTTTTCTCCATTGTATAGTCTTGTGTTCCTTGTCATAGATTAATTGGCCATAGGTGCATGGGTTTATTCATGGGCTTTCTGTCCTGTCCCATTAATCTGTATTTCTGTTTTTGTGCCAGTACCATACAGTTTTGATGCGTGGAGTCATTGGACCCGATTTCTCCAGCTCCATTTTTTCTTTCTCAATATTGCTTTGGCTATTTGGAGTCTTTTGTGTCTTTATAGAAACTAAAAATTTTTTTGTTTTAGTTCTGTGGTGATTTGATAGGGATTGTATTGACTCTGTAGATTGCCTTGGGTAGTATAGTCATTTTGGCACCATTGATTCTTCTAATCCAAGAACATAGAAGAATATCTTTCCATCTGTTTGTGCCATCTTTGATTTCTTTCATCAGCATTTTACAGTTTTTGGAGTACAGGTCTTTTGTCTCCTTAAGACAGTAGGTTTATTCCTTGATACTTTATTCTTTTTGCCATGGTAGTAAATGGGGTTTCATTAATTTTTCTTTATGATATTTTGGTTTTAGTATATAGAAATATAACGGATTTTTGTGTATTTTGAATCCTGCAACTTTACCAAATTCATTATGAGCTCTAGTAGCTTTATGTATAAGTAGTATCATGTCATCTGCAGAAAGTGACAATTTAACTTCTTTCCACTTTGGATTCCCTTTTATTTCCTTTTCTTCTCCAAAATTCTGTTGAATTAAAGTGATGAGAGTAGATATCCTTGTCATGTTTCTGATCTTGGAGGAAATGCTTTTAGCTTTTCCCCATTGAGTATGATGCTGGCTACAGGTTGTCATATATGGCCTTTATTATGTTGAGGTATGTTTCCTCTATGCCCACTTTAAGGAGGTTTTTTTTTTAAATTATAAATAGGTGTTGAATTTTGTCAAAAGCTTTTCCTTTTGACAAGTGTGTATTGAGTACACCTTAAGTATGTACATACATACATCTCAAATGTGTATTGAGATGATCATACGGTTTTTATGATCTTCAGTTTATTGATGTGTATCACACTGATGGATTTGCAGATGTTGAAAAATCCTTGCATCCTTGAGATAAACCTCATGTGTGTATAATCCTTTTAATATACTGTCAAATTCAATTTGCTATGATTTTGTTGAGAATTTCTGTACTTGTATCCATCAATAGTGTTCAGTTCAGTTCAGTCGCTCAGTCGTGTCCAACTCTGCGACCCTATGAACCGCAGCACACCAGGCCTCCCTGTCCATCACCAGCTCCCAGAGCTTACTTAAACCCATGTCTATTGAGTTGGTGATGCCATCCAACCATCTCATCTTCTGTCGTCCCCTTCTCTTCCTGCCTTCAATCTTTCCCAGCATAAGGGTGTTTTCAAATGGGTCAGTTCTTCACATCAGGTGGCCAAAGTATTGGAGTTTCAGCTTCAACATCAGTCCTTCCAGTGCATATTCAGGACTGATCTCCTTTAGGATGGACTGGTTGGATCTCCTTGCAGTCCAAGGGACTCTCAAAAGTCTTCTCCAACACCACAGTTCAAAAGCATCCATTCTTCGGCACTCAGCTTTCTTTATAGTCCAACTCTCACAACCGTACATGACTATTGAAAAAGCCATAGCTTTGACTAGATGGACCTTTGTTGGCAAAGTAATGTCTCTGCTTTTTAATCTGCTGTCTATTTTGGTCATAACTTTTCTTCCAAGGAGCAAGCATCTTTTAATTTCATGGCTATAGTCACCATTTGAACCCCCCCCCAAAATAAAGTCTGTCACTGTTTCCATTGTTTCCCCATCTATTTGCCATGGAGTGATGGAACCAGATGCCATGATCTTAGTTTTTTTAATGTTGAGTTTAAAGCCAACCTTTTCACTGTCCTCTTTTCACTTTCATCAAGAGGCTTTTTAGTTCTTCACTTTCTGCCATAAGGGTGGTGTCATCTGTGTATCTGAGGTTATTGATATTTCTCCCGGCAATCTTGATTCCAGCTTGTGCTTCATTCAGCCCAGCATTTCTTGTGATGTACTCTGCATATAAGTTAAATAAGCAGGGTGACAATATACAGCCTCAACATACTCCTTTTCCTATTTGGAACCAGTCTGTTCTTCATGTCCAATTCTGATGTTTCCTGACCTGCATACAAATTTCTCAAGAGGCAGGTCAAGTGGTCTGATATTCCCATCTCTTTCAGAATTTTCCAGAGTTTGTTTGGTCCACACAGTCAAAGGCTTTGGCATAGTCAATAAAGCAGAAATAGATGTTTTTCTGGAACTCTCTTGCTTTTTCCATGATCCAGCGGATGTTGGCAATTTGATCTCTGGTTCCTCTGCCTTTTCTAAAACCAGCTTGAACATATGGAAGTTCACGGTTCACATATTGCTGAAGCCTGGCTTGGAGAATTTTGAGCATTACTTTACTAGCGTGTGAGATGAGTGCAATTATGTGGTAGTTTGAGCATTCTTTGGCATTGCCGTTCTTTGGGATTGGAATGAACATTGACCTTTTCCAGTCCTGTGGCCACTGCTGAGTTTTCCAAATTTGCTGGCATATTGAGTGCAGCACTTTCACAGCATCATCTTCCAGGATTTGAAATAGCTCAACTGGAATTCCATCACCTCCACTAGCTTTGTTCATAGTGATGCTTTCTAAGGCCCACTTGACTTCACAATCCAGGATGTCTGGCTCTAGGTCAGTGATCACACCATCATGATTATCTGGGTTGTTAAGATCTTTTTTGTACAGTTCTTCTGTGTATTCTTGCCACCTCTTCTTAATATCTTCTGCTTCTGTTAGGTCCATACCATTTCTGTCCTTTATCGAGCCCATCTTTGCATGAAATGTTCCCTTGGTATCTCTGATTTTCTTGAAGAGATCGCTAGACTTTCCCATTCTGTTGTTTTCCTCTATTTCTTTGCACTGATCACTGGGCAAGGCTTTCTTATCTCTCCTTGCTATTCTTTGGAACTCTGCATTCAAATGGGTATATCTTTCCTTTTCTCCTTTGCCTTTTGCTTCCCTTCTATTCACAGCTATTGTAAGGCCTCCTCAGACAACCATTTTGCCTCTTTACATTTCTTTTCCTTGGGAATGGTCTTGATCCCTGCTTCCTGTACAATGTCACAAACCTCTGTCCATAGTTCTTCAGGCACTCTGTCTATCAGATCTAATCCCTTGAATCTATTTGTCACTTCCACTGTATAATCGTAAGGGATGTTATTTAGGTCATACCTGAATGGTGTAGTGGTTTTCCCTGCTTTCTTCAATTTGAATCTGAATTTGGCAATAAGGAGTTCATGATCTGAGCCACAGTCAGCTCCCAGTCATGTTTTTGCTGACTGTATAGAGCTTCTCCATCTTTGGCTGCAAAGAATATAATCAGTCTGATTTCGGTGTTGACCATCTGGTGATGTCCACGTGTAGAGTCTTCTCTTGTGTTGTTGGGAGAAGGCGTTTGCTGTGACCGGTGCGCTCTCTTGGAAAAATTCTATTAGCCTTTGCCCTGCTTCATTCTGTACTCCAAGGCCAAATTTGCCTGTTACTCCAGGTGTTTCTTGACTTCCTAGTTTTGCATTCCAGTCCCCTATAATGAAAAGGACATCTCTTTTGGGTGTTAGTTCTAGAAGGTCTTGTAGGTCTTCATAGAACCGTTCAGCTTCTTCATTACTGGTCAGGGCACATAGACTCGAATTACTGTGATATTGAACGGTATCATCAATGGTGTTAGCCTATTATTTTCTTTTTGTGTGATATCTTTGTCTGGTATCAGGGTGATCCTGGCCTCATTGAATGAGTTAGAAAGCATTCTTTCCTCTGAAATTTTTGGAATAGTATGAGAAGGATAGGTATTAGCTGTTCTCTACATGTTTGGTAGAATTCACCAGTGAACCTATCTGGCAATGACCTTTTACTTATTGGGAGTTTTTTTTTTTTAATTTTTAATCATTTATTTATTTTTGGCTGCTCTGGGTCTTCTTGTGCATGGGCTTCTCATTGTGGTGTCTTCTCACTGTGGAGCATGGGCTCTAGGGCGTGCAGTTGTGATGGGTCAGTTGTTCTGGGCTTCAGTAGTGTGTGTGGGCTCAGTATTAACAACTTCCTGTCTAGAGCCCAGGGTCCGTAGTTGTGGTACGTGGGTTTGCCTGTTCTGTGGCATGTGGAATTTTTCTGGACCAGGTATTCAACTTGTGTCCTTTGCATTGGCAGGCGGATTCTTAACAACCAAACCACCAGGAAAGTTCTCTTGGGAGGTTTTTTAAATTACAGATTGAATTTCATCACTGGTAATTTGTTCAGTATTTTCTATTTCTTCCTGGTTCACTGTTGGGAGATTTTATGTTTCTAGGCATTTGTCCACGTTGTCTAGGTTGTCCCTTTTCTTGGGATATAGTTGTTTGTAATCGTGTCTTATGGGCCTTTGTCTTTCTGTGGTGTCAGCTATAACTACTGCTTTTCCATTTCTGATTTTATTGCTTTGGGCACTCTCTTTTTTTCTTGATGAGTGTGGGTAAAGGTTTATCAATTTTGTTTGTCTTTTCAAAGAATCAGCTCTTAGGTTCACTGATTTTTTTTTCTATTTTTTTAGACTTATTTTTCTTTAAAAAAATTCTAAATTTTTTATTAGAGCATAGTTGATAACAATGTTGTGTTGGTTTCGGGTGTACAGCAAAGTGTTTCAGTTATATATATACATGTACCTTTTCTTTTTCAGGTTATTTTCCTATTTAGGTTATTACAGAATACTGAACAGAGTTCCCTGTGGTATACAGTTGGTTGTTTTAGTTCATAGTTTTATTGAGTTTTTTGCATTGTATTTTTTTAGTCTCTATTTCATTTATTTCTGCTCTGATCTTTATGCTTTTTCTTCTTCTATCAATGTTGGCTTTTATTTATTCTACTTTTTCTAGTTCCTTTAGTCATAGTTTAGGTTGTTTAGTTGAGATTTTTTTCTTGTTTTCTGAGGTAAGCTTGTATTGCTGTAAACTCTTTTAAACTGCTTTTGCTGTGTCCCATATATTTTGGATCATTGTGTTTTTGTTTTCATTGGTCTCCAAGTATTTTTCTATCTCCTGTTTGATTTCCTCAGTGATTCATTATTTATTTAGTATCACATTTAGTAGCATAGTGTTCTTGCCTGGAGAATCCCAGGGACAGCAGGGCCTGGTGGGCTGCCGTCTATGGGGTCGCACAGAGTCGAACATGACTGGTGACTTAGCAGAGACAGCATATTGTTTAGACTCCACCCTTTGTGTGTGTGTGTGTGTTTGTTTTTTTGGGTTTTTTAAGTTTTTTTCTTGTAATTGTTTTTTAGTCTCATAGTGTCTTCACAAAAGATGCTTGATACTGTTTCAGTTTTCTCAGATTTAGTAAGGTTTGTTTTGTGGCCTAGCATGTGATCTGTCCTGGAGAGTGTTCCATGTACACTTGAAAAGAATGTGTATTCTGGTACTTTTGAATGGAATCATCTATCTGTATGTATCTGCTAAGTGCACTTGATATAATATGTCATTTTAAGCCAACATTTTCTTAGTAGTTTTTTTGTTCTGGATGATCTGTCACTGATGTAAATGGGGTATTAAAATCCCTTTCTACTATGTGTCATTATTGGTTTCTTCTCTTATGTCCATTAATATTTGCTTTATCTATTTAGGTGCTTCTGTGTTGGGTGCATATATATTTGCAGTTGTTTTATCTTCTTTGATTGATCCATTGGTCATCATGTAACATCTTTCTAGGTCTCTTATAAAAGTCTTCATTTTAAAGTCTGTTTTGTCAGATATAAATATTGGTACTCGGGCTTTCTTTAGATTTCAATTCACATGGAACACCTTTTCCCATTCCCTCACTTTCTCTCTGTCTTTAAGACCTGAAGTGTGTCTTTTGCAGGCAGCATATACAGGTCTTGTTTTGTATCCATTCAGCCATTCTTTGTCTTTTGGTTGGAGCATTTAATCAGTTTACATTTATGATGATTATTGATATATATATATTATTATCGCCATTTTGTTAATTCTCTGGGGGTTGTTTTTGCAGATTTTTTTTCTTTCTTCTTTTGTTCTTATGATTTGAATGATGACTATCTCCAGTGTTATATTTTGAGTCCTGATTTTTTGGTTTGTGGTTACCATGAAGTAGGGAGGGCTGTGTGTGTGTGTATGATTGTTTTCGATTGCTGTTCTCTCAATTTCAAATACATTTTAAAAACCCTTCATTTGTACTCTCTACCCCTCACAGTTACTGTTTTTGAAATTATTATACATCTAAATAGTTTGTGTATCTTTTAGCTGCTCATTGTGGATACAGATGATTTTACTTTTGTATTTTAGCCTCCCTAGTAACTTTGCATGTGGATGATTTACTACCTTTAGTGTATATTTCCCTTTACTTATGAGCCTTTTCATAAGTTTCACATTTTTAATTGTCATCTTTTCTTTTTTGCTTAGAGAAGTTCCTTTAATATTTCTTGTAATGCTGTTGTGGTGCTAATGAAGTCTTTTAGCTTTTGTGTGTCTATAAAACTTTTGATTTATCCATCAAATCTGAACAAGAGCCTTGATGGGTAGAATCTTCTTGGTTATAGGCTTTTCCCTTTCATTACTTTAAATATATGGTGCCACTCTCTTCTGAAAGTGATAGTTGCTCAGTCATGTCTGTGAGTTTCCATGGACTATAGCCCGCCAGGCTCCTCTGTCCATGAAATTCTCCAGGCAAGAATACTGGAGTAGGTTGCCATTCCATTCTCCAGGGGATCTTCCCAACCCAGGGATTGAACCTGGGTCTCCTGCATTGCAGGCAGGTTCTTTACTGTCTGAACCCCAACTAGGGAAGCCCCCACTCCCTTCTGGTCTACTGAAAAGTCAGCTGTTAGCCTTATGGGAGTTCCTTTATGTTAACTCCTTGTTTTTCCCTTTCCAATTTTAATATTTTCTCTTTAATTTTTGTCATTGTAATTACTGTGTGTCTTGGTGTGGTCCACTTTGGGTTAATCTAGTTTGGGACTCTCTGTGCTTCCTGGTTTTGAATGTCTGTGTCCTTTCCCAGGTTAGGCACGTTTTCAGCTATTATGTCTCAAATGTGTTCTCAACCTCTTTGTCTTTTTCTTTTCCCTCTGGAATCCTCATAAAGCAAATATTTGTACCCTTACTGTTGTCTCAGAGGTCTCTTAAACTGTTCTCATTTCTTTTGTTTTTCCGCATCACTGATTTCCACTACTCTGACTTCCAGCTAGCTGATTCATTCTTCTGTATCAGTCTACTATTGATTCCCACCAGGATTTTTCATTTTATTTATTTATTTTTTTTTTGTCTTGCAGAATTTTTGATTTTTAAATAAGAGAAAATTTATAAAAGAAAGAAATTCATGGTCACAAAATTTTAACATTTTAATCCTAAACATTACAGGGTAAATATACTGGACCCTATCTCCATCAATCCTAACGTTTAGTTGTCATTTTAAACGTTGCTCTAACCACTAAAACATCAGTGGTTTTACAACCTCTGGATTGGATTTTTCATTTTAGTTACTGCATTCTTCATCCCTGGTAGGTAGTTCTTTGTATTTGTGGACTCTCTGTTGTAAACTTATAACTTCTTGTTCTGTTCATCCATTTTTCTCCCAAGTTCTTTGATCATCTTTATGATCATTACCCTGAATTCTTTCTTGGGTAATTGCCTATATCCACTTGACTTAGTTTTTCTTCTGGACTTTATCTTGTTTCTTCTTTTGGGGTATTTTCCTCTGTCACCTCATTTTCTGTAATGTTTTTAATGTACCTGGTGGGTTGGGTACCTTTCCTGACCTTGGAGAAGTGGCCTATCGTAGGCGATGCTCTGTGTGTACCGGCAGCACACTCCCCTCTCATCACCAGAGCTGAATGCTCTAGGGATGCCCACTGAGCTGGCTGTGTGATCCTTGTGTGGCAGGCTGACTGGTATGGGCAGTCTAGTAAGCTTGATTGGCCCCTGGCTGAGTTGGTTGCAGGCCCTGACTTCTGCAGAGGCTACCGGGGTTGCTCGTTGCTAGGGCTTGGTCATGCCGTGTCTGGCTGTGGAACTCCAGGGGTCCTGGGGCTAGTGCTGGCTCACTGGTCAGCCGAGTTAGGGTCCAGGAGACCTCAGGCAGGGCTGGTGCCTGCCTGCTGGTGGGTGAGGCCAGGACCTGGGGCTCATGCTAGCCCACTGGACTAGCTGCTCCTTTTGAATATTCAGTTCCCACCTGGGGTCTTCTGTGGCTAAGCCTTCCTGGAGTTCTCTAACAGTGATCAGCTCTGGTATTCTCTTTTATTTTTGGATTTATTCAATGGAGACAGCAAAAATCTTCATCCTCTTGAAACCAGTGTCAATTATCTGTCTTTACCAAGAGACTGTGATGTACCCGAGGGCAGGGGATTACTTTGGTTTCTCTAGATGAACAAAATGTGGGGCATAACTTAAATGCTAAGTATTTATTGAATGACTAATACTTTACATTTGTGTACATATTTTGCATTCACCCACATTCCCATTCTTAAAGCCTGTTAGGACAGGTGGTATTATCCTGAATTTTCAAAGAAAATGACTATTTTTAAACTTCTTAATATCTGTAGACAAATCAGTTCCTTTTCCAAAGGGCTGCGTTACCATTAACAATCATGCGAAACCCCAGGGCACAGGATTTCCTTACTCCTAACGTATCATTAATGCAGTACTTGGATGCAATCTCAAAAATGACAGAATGATCTCTGTTCATTTCCAAGATTCAATATCACAGTAATCCAAGTCTATGCCCCAACCAGTAACGCTGAAGAAGCTGAAGTTGAACGGTTCTATGAAGAGCTACAAGACCTTCTAGAACTAACACCCAAAAAAGATGTCCTTTTCATTATAGGGGACTGGAATGCAAAACTAGGAAGTCAAGAAACACCTGGAGTAACAGGCAAATTTGGCCTTGGAGTACAGAATGAAGCAGGGCAAAGGCTAATAGAATTTTTCCAAGAGAGCGCACCGGTCACAGCAAACGCCTTCTCCCAACAACACAAGAGAAGACTCTACACGTGGACATCACCAGATGGTCAACACCGAAATCAGACTGATTATATTCTTTGCAGCCAAAGATGGAGAAGCTCTATACAGTCAGCAAAAACATGACTGGGAGCTGACTGTGGCTCAGATCATGAACTCCTTATTGCCAAATTCAGATTCAAATTGAAGAAAGCAGGGAAAACCACTACACCATTCAGGTATGACCTAAATAACATCCCTTACGATTATACAGTGGAAGTGACAAATAGATTCAAGGGATTAGATCTGATAGACAGAGTGCCTGAAGAACTATGGACAGAGGTTTGTGACATTGTACAGGAAGCAGGGATCAAGACCATTCCCAAGGAAAAGAAATGCAAAGAGGCAAAATGGTTGTCTGAGGAGGCCTTACAATAGCTGTGAATAGAAGGGAAGCAAAAGGCAAAGGAGAAAAGGAAAGATATACCCATTTGAATGCAGAGTTCCAAAGAATAGCAAGGAGAGATAAGAAAGCCTTGCCCAGTGATCAGTGCAAAGAAATAGAGGAAAACAACAGAATGGGAAAGTCTAGCGATCTCTTCAAGAAAATCAGAGATACCAAGGGAACATTTCATGCAAAGATGGGCTCGATAAAGGACAGAAATGGTATGGACCTAACAGAAGCAGAAGATATTAAGAAGAGGTGGCAAGAATACACAGGAGAACTGTACAAAAAATATCTTCAAGACCAAGATAGTCATGATGGTGTGATCACTGACCTAGAGCCAGACATCCTGGAATGTGAAGTCAAGTGGGCCTTAGAAAGCATCACTACGAACAAAGCTAGTGGAGGTGATGGAATTCCAGTTGAGCTATTTCAAATCCTGGAAGATGATGCTGTGAAAGTGCTGCACTCAATATGCCAGCAAATTTGGAAAACTCAGCAGTGGCCACAGGACTGGAAAAGGTCAGTGTTCATTCCAATCCCAAAGAAAGGCAATGCCAAAGAATGCTCAAACTACCACATAATTGCACTCATCTCACACGCTAGTAAAGTAATGCTCAAAATTCTCCAAGCCAGGCTTCAGCAATATGTGAACTGTGAACTTCCATATGTTCAAGCTGGTTTTAGAAAAGGCAGAGGATCCAGAGAACAAATTTCCAACATCCGTTGAATAATCGGAAAAGCAAGAGAGTTCCAGAAAAACATCTATTTCTGCTTTATTGACTATGCCAAAGCCTTTGACTGTGTGGATCACAATAAACTGTGGAGAATTCTTCAAGAGATGGGATACCAGACCACCTGACCTGCCTCTTGAGAAACCGATATGCAGGTCAGGAAGCAACAGTTAGAACTGGACATGGAACAACTGACTGGTTCCAAATAGGAAAAGAGTATGTCAAGGCTGTATATTGTTACCCTGCTCATTTAACTTCAATGCAGAGAACATCATGAGAAACGCTGGGCTGGAAGAAGCACAAGCTGGAATCAAGATTGCCGGGAGAAATATCAATAACCTCAGATATGCAGATGACACCACCCTTATGGCAGAAAGTGAAGAGGAACTAAAAAGCATCTTGATGAAAGTGAAAGTGGAGAGTGAAGAAGTTGGCTTAAAGCTCAACATCGAGAAAACTAAGATCATGGCATCTGGTCCCATCACTTCATGGGAAATAGATGGGGAAACAGTGTTAAGACTTTATTTTTGGGGGCTCCATAATTACTGCAGATGGTGACTGCAGCCATGAAATTAAAAGATGCTTACTCCTTGGAAGAAAAGTTATGACCAACCTAGATAGCATGTTGAAAAGCAGAGATATTACTTTGCCAACAAAGGTCCGTCTAGTCAAGGCTATGGTTTTTCCAGTGGTCATGTATGGATGTGAGAGTTGGACTGTGAAGAAAGCTGAGTGCCGAAGAATTGATGCTTTTGAACTGTGGTGTTGGAGAAGACTTTTGAGAGTCCCTTGGACTGCAAGGAGATCCAACCAGTCCATTCTAAAGGAGATCAGCCCTGGGATTTCTTTGGAAGGAATGATGCTAAAACTGAAACTCCAGTACTTTGGCCACCTCATGTGAAGAGTTGACTCATTGGAAAAGACTCTGATGCTGGGAGGGATTGGGGGCAGGAGGAGAAGGGGACGACAGAGGATGAGATGGCTGGATGGCATCACCGACTCGATAGACATGAGTTTGAGTGAATTCCGGGAGTTGGTGATGGTCAGGGAATCCTGGCGTGCTGCGATTCATGGGGTTGCAAAGAGTCGGATATGACTGAGCGATTGAACTGAACTGAATGTATCGTTATTACCCATAATCTCCCTGTCCTTCCCTCCAACAAGTCAGTCAGTGAAAGATTCCAGGCACTAAGGTTGTATTTTGATTTTAAAATGGCTTCATTTGTCTCCCTGGTCATATTTTCTTTCCAAATATGTACAGAAATCTCATTTATAAATCACTTCTTCTGCAAGATATTTTTCTTTGTAAGCTGCTCCGACCAAAGTGACAAAACAGTTATGAGAGTGAGGAGACGAGACACATGTGCTAGTTTTACTGCTACGTCTTCCTCCTCAGATCCCCAGTGCTAGAAACCACCCACGACTGTTTCCTATAGCTACTTATTAAGCAAACCTCCAGGGCATTAATGGTATCAAAAGTCATTCATTTATAAAACCAAAAATGGTTAGGTATAACAAGCCTCCTCCTATCATGGAGAGACAGGTATTTAGGAGGGTAACAATGAGTAGAGCGCAGCTGGCAGGCAACTCCAAGAGGCGCGGTCTTACTGAGAACACTCTTCCAGCCTGAAAATAGCGACTTGTGCACTGCCGTCTTCCCCACCTCTTCGCTGTTTTCATGGCAGAGCCCTAATAATGTCATTTATAACCAGGTTTATTTTTACTTTATAAAATCAAATGTGTGAGTGTTTTAAGAATTGCCATTCTGAAGTTGAGAAATCAACAGAAGCCTTATTTGATAGGCCTTTAAAGAATATCCTTGTGCTTCAGCTATTAAGAAACTAAAACACTGGGGAACAGATGGACAGACCATTCTACAGCAACAAGACTCGACTAGTATAAACTACAGCTCTGGGAGGGCAGCATTCTTGATGGCAGGGCAAGTGCTTCTTCCGAGACCAGCGAGGACATGCCCTGTGACAATCAGCAAGGTTGAACACAGTCTGCAAACTCGCTCCAGCCCTCAGAACTACTCCTCTAAGAGCTCTTTGTAACTGCTCCTCTGTTCACAGTTTAATGTTTCCCCCCAATATTTTGGCCTTCTTCACAGACACTATTAGAAACTGAAGTTCATATAAAATTGAACCTGTCAGCATCTGCCTGTCTCCGCTGTTGACTGGGGCCTCTCTCTGTGGGAGCAGAGGGGAGCTTAGCGTTGGAAGTAGCTTTTGTCACTGCTTTACCTCTAGGGAAACACGTTGGTGGGAGGAGAACACAATGAGAGAAGAGTTTTAACATAAGGGATTGTTGAGATTATTTCTTAAGCATAACTCAGAAGATGAAAGTTTGTTTGTTTTTTTTTCAATCTGGGTGAAAGAGAAATCTTTATTAATAGCTGTTCTAAAAGGGAGGAGAAATAATTATGAAAGTATATTGGAAGCTTCTTACAAATGTTTTTTGGTAAAATAGGATCATGTTTCAACACACTCACTGGTGACAGTTATTGAAACAGCAAATGCAGCTCATTAAAAGGCGGTCAGGCTACAGACTCTGAGGGCAGAGTGAAAAGGGAACTAGAGATATGCTAAGTGCCAAAAACTAGTTTTGAGCACTAGGTACTGAATAACTCCTTGTTAGTTTGGCTGTGTCCAATTATGAAGAGGTTAAGAATGATTATTCTGTTGAAAATATTTTGTCTAGCTATTCTGATGAGAAAGATGATGTAAATAGAAGACGTATTTCCAGTGCATAACCAGATGAGCTTTCTATGTTAAAATTTTTTCTATTGAAAATAATTATGAAGTACTAATATAATGTTTGCCTTCCCTCTGGACATTATATCTAAATGAACATGGGAGATGCACTAAAATGTAGATTTGTAGAACTCTGAAAGGATGAAAGCTAAACATTTCCTAGACTACTTTTGCTCCCATTAAAAAAAAATCTGAAAGTTTGGGTAAGGGAATCACAGCATCAATTAGGATATGAGTTAAATTTACCTTATTAAAATTCAGAAGGGGTGGGGTAAGGAGGGTGTAACTAGTGTAGGCTTATAGAACAGATGAAGAGCATTCGACTTACAGCAAGATAAAACCACACTGCTGTATTTCGTATTTTATTCAATTTTAATATGGTTTCCATTATTAACTTTTAAAACAAAATGATTTCCAGTTTAGAAAACAATGCACTGACCACATAATTCTTTTTTTATATACAGTTATACAAATATTCTAAATACACATTTTGTGTTCAAGATGATGGCAAATAAGATTAACTGTACAGTACATAAGGAAAGAAAATATTTTAAGCATATTTAGAAGCAATAGAAATGTCTATACAAAACAAGCAAAAATGGAATAAAATTTTTTATTTTTAAAGTATTGCAACAGGCCCACAGGTTTGTAACAAAAATGTCTTTGCACAGTTCCTCACAATGCCCCATTAATAGCTAAAGCAAGACAGCGGTTTTAGAAAATAATGTTTCAAAATGCTACACATGGTACTACTGTTTGCACAGTCTGATCAAAATAACAACTCTACTCTGAGTCAAGCAAAACCTAGAGGAAATATACCAAACAACTTGAAAATCATTTGTATAAAATTCATTGCACATTATTTTACTCAGTTGTCTGAAAAGTAAAAAAGTGTATTTACAAAATATTTCGCAGTCAAAATTATAAAGTGAATGAGTATCTCTAAGTAACACGTCTTGATACAGACAGTTCAAGGAAAACACGAATGTCTTTTTTTAAAGAGGTTTTCAGTGCTCCTTCCACAGGGAAGTAAATACGATCTACTCAAATGGATTTACAAGATGTTACACATACTGGAGCAAATTCAACACCGGCATTATAAAACAATGTTAAAAAGGTGAAAGGATGAGGAATTTGCACATTGTAAGAAGTGAGCTATTCAGAGATCAACGAATACGATTTTTAATTCAGTTATCATAAAAGTCTTCATAGTCTTCAGATAATAGACAGACAATGAACATACTTGACTCGATGAAAGTTGAAAAAGCACCATGCACAACAGTTTAGTGGTAAACACTGAAAAATAGCACCTGGAATTCTGTGATATTGACAATTTAAAACTGGTCTAGTAATTGCCGGAGATACGGTGCCTTGGATAGTTCTCTATTTACTCGGGAGAGCTTGTAAAGTACTGGGCAGTTCAGAGAAACACATGGGATATGTCGATCAAAGCAGCCTGTACAGTTCTTGCATATCTGAAAGGACAAGAGGAGTGCGTCAAACCATAGGAAGGTTTCTGTCTCCGTGTATAAACAGCAGACTTTTATAATCCTTCATGACCCACCACAAATTACTGGCACATATTACAGCAAAGTTTCATTAGTTTTCATCTTTTTGAAGCATAGCCAACCCTAAGTTGAGATGTTTCTAAAGAATATTATTTCGCAAACCATAGAGCATGAAATTCCCTAAAGGATTCATTTAATCCCAGAAATCAACTTTCATTTATGGTAGAATCCTATTGTATTAAGATCCACAAAATAGGCTACCCAATTACCATTCAAAGACTGGCTCTTAAATTAGCTATGTACACTGTTTTTTCAAGTTACTCTAACATTTTATATGCTAATCAAAAAAGTTACCCACTTTCTTATTTCAGAAGAGAAAATGCTAGTATGGGGGCGGGGGTGGAAATCAAAGATGTTGAAAGTAGCTGGATAGACCAATAGTTTCAACCCTGGCTGTACATGAGCTTAATGTCTGAGCAAGGAATCAGGATCTTTGGGTGTGAGAGCTTAAGAATCTGTACATCTTAGGGCTCCCAGATGATGCTGATGTGTAACGAGAACTGATCTAAAAGAAAATACTAAATCATAAGGCAGTTTTTAAAGAAAAGCATTATATCTTACCCAGTGATCAGATTTTAATATGTAAGGTCTCAAGTCACACACACAGTTTAAAAGTGGTAAAACATGAAAAACTTTAAAGAAAAAAACTTTAAAGGATACTAGTGAGGGCCCCAAGGGTTAAGAAAATACAGGCTGATTTTTAATGTGAACAGTTTATCCAAGTGATTTAAAAAAGGGATAGCAATTAGCTGCTGTTACACTAATTACCTTTTAAGAGAGAAATCAGATCTGCTCTAGTTAATTCTCTGGTCTGTATCTAATAGCTTCTGTTTTAGAGGCCTCACAGCGGGGGGCGGGGGGAACTTGTTCTCTGCCCCAATATTTTTCAGTCGATTGCAGGGCCCATTTTTCTCAACACCCTGGTTACTCTACCTGGTATTATGATACTGCCACAAGCAAACTGCTCAGAGCCCCGAACTTCAGTGTGCTTTCTGGAGAATGTGCTGTTCTCTTCTTAAGACTTTCACCAATTAGATCTCTGCCAAGAGACTTAAAGCTACTTCTAAATATAGAATGTCTGTATCACAGCTCCATTGCCTGCAGCTACATCCAGGTGCCAGAACAAACTGATAAATATTTATGCACTCTGTGCTTGTCTGATAAATAAACCAGGATGGAATCACCTGTCTCGCTAAACTTAATGTTTAGTTTCAAGATCCTTTACTGGTGATTTAAACCCTGAACAGGTTATGTTTAAAACTTTAAACACCACAACCTAGAAACTTATTTTTTAGCAGATGCTTAAGAAACAAACAAACAAAAACCTGCTTTACTATTTATTGATTCTTTTTTGTTATCCTTTGGCTTACTTTCTAGATTTTTGAAAAATTTTCAGTCAGATGCTTAATTTTGTTTATGTTTATAATTAAATGTTTAAGGTGATGAATTTTTCTCTGAGATCTGCGATGGCTGTCTAGAATCTTGTATGTACTGTTTGTTTAATAAGTGTTAAAATTTCCAAATACAAGGATCATTTTGTTTTCTGAGTTTACTAGCTTTATAGAATTGTATTGATAAAATGTTTGTAATATTTCTACTTTCTGAAATGTATTAAGGTTTTCTTTGTAGTCTAAGATATGGTCAATTATTTAACATTTCATATAAATGTTTTCCATAACCTGAAAGATATATTCTGTAATTATTAGGTTAGAGAGTTTGATATATATAATCAAAAGGTTTACCTTATAATGTTTAGATCTTTAGTAATTGTACTTATTTCTGATCACTTGTCTTGGTATGAGAGCTGTTTACTAATGTTTCTGACAATTTCTTATTTTATCTCCTGTAATTTCTGCTTTGTGAGAATTCCTACAGGTTACTTATGTACAGGAGACACACATTTTAATTATCTTAGGAAAAAAGCAATCCTAAAGTTAAAATCTCTCTTTAAAGATGATGAACCACCCCTTATTCATGAATAGCATTACTTTTAAAACTGCATTTTTATATGAAATAAGACCTAATACTGAACGAGGGTTCTGGTTAAACTGATGGCACTTACTAGCACAGTGTATGTTGCTGGGGGCAGAGGACAGGTCCAGGGAGCTGCCTCGGACTCAGGAGCTCTGGAGGCCCTGCCCATGTCTGCACCTTCTACTAGAAGCCAACAGGGAATTTTCTAGGAGGGTAAGTTGCTGCCATTGGGGTAGGAACCCAAAAACCACAAGTTAGGGACACCCGGTGACTAGTGGTTGTACTAACTACAACCACCACTTTGTGGTGGTACAAAAACTGGGACAAATGGGCTAAAAATCGGTTGGTAATCACTCCAGTGACTTACTGCTGCTTTAACTGTGCGTTCAGCAAGCAGCTATTTCCTCATTTAATACATATGTATGACCACCAGCAAGGGCTGGACTCTAGCTAGGGACAGCTGACTCAGCAGTGAGAGAAGGGCAGGGCCTCTGTCCTCACCTGCTCTCTGGTGAGGAGGCTCGAGCCACAGTCTGAGAATGGACAGGATGGCAGGGGGATTAGTGTGAGGCTGCTGCAGGAGTTTAGGGAGAAATAATGGTGGTTGGACTATAGGATGATAACAGAAGAGAAGCAGAAAAGTTCTTATTTATTTAAGAACTAATTAGTAGATGGATGGGGAGAGGGAAAAGTCAATTTATCATTTCAATAAGCTAGGTTTCTATGGTTGCATCAATAAAATCATACCTTTCAGATGCTACCATCCTTAATGAAATTCATTTACTGCATTCTGAATGACTAGCTCTATACACTATATAACTTTTTTCTGCCAATGCAGAACAGCGGCTAGGATGGTGTAGAGCAAACAGTCTCTAACAGTCCGTAATTTTCCTTCTATAAGCATACAAGTTCTGAACAGCCTAGTCTCCCCAGAGATGGCTTCTGTCCTGTTGCCCTGCGTGGCAGCTAGGAGTGTCTTCCTAGGAGGCTGTGGACCCTCCGACTTGGTTCAAAAGCCTCTTTACCTTGAAGGGGCCTGGTGCAGAGCCTGGCCTTTACATACTAGTGGCTGGTTTACTTTAGAGCAGATGAGCTGCTAGGAGAGATTGTAAGGAGAGTTCACAACAGAAGAGCTAGTAGGGACCTATGAAAGAGCATCAATTTGCATTCTGAGAAATCTGGGGCCAGGGACACAGCCAATACTATGGAGTCCAGACTGAAAACCCGATGTCCTTACTATCAGCTGGATTCATTTTCCACTGAATCACACTGCCTCTTAACTATCAGGTTGGCTTTAAAACATTTCAATAACCTTATATGTTGCTCATCTAAAGACAAAACAAACTCTACCACAAGATTGTTACTCTTGCCTGAAAGCTAAAAATCTAACTTGAAACATGATGGTATAAGGAGATACAGTCATTAAGAACTGCAAACGTTCCAAGTTGACTAGCAATTCTCTAAGAAAACAAGATTTCTATGAGAATGGTAAGTGATATGGGAGACAAAGCAATTAGTATTTTCTTTTTTTAGAAATACTGCTATAAAAGAAACTGGATGGCTGGACAGTATAGTTCTATGGTTCTAATAAGCACAATTAGTTTTTAGTAGTTCAATTATGCTATTTTCAGGATTTTAGAAGTTGATTAACTTAGAATCCTTACTCCACTTTCACATCTCACACTACACCTCCCTCAGGAGTTGACTACATTTCCCTGAAGACTCAGACTGCTTGGGATTCTGGGTCTATTGAACAAGGCTGTACCTTTACAAGTCGCTCCTGTTGACGTTCCAACTCTCGAATTTCTTGGTTGAGGATGACTGCAACATGCTGAGGCTGGCTGCGACATTTACTGCAGATGCCGTGCTGAGTCAGGTCATCACACACAGGACAGTGTAAGGTAGTGAAATATTGTGCAATAGTGCCTTTCCGCCCTTCAAGTTCACTTCGAGAGGAGCTGGTGGCCTTCTGGATCTATGTAAGCATCAATTCAGAAATAAGTCTAAGCCAGCTTTATAGCAGTGTGGCTCTTCTCAAGCTAATTACAGGATCACTAAGGCATTATTTCCGGTGTTCAACAAATACTGAATAGCTACTATGTATCAGGAACGGTTCTAGATAATGGGGCTTTAGAAAAGAACAAAGTCCTTCTTTTATAGCTTAATATCATCAGATATATTGTTTTGTTTTCCTTTTTGGGGGGGAGGAAAATGGTCTCAGAAAGGTACAAACTTCCAGTTGTAAATAAGTCATCAGGATATATTATACAGATTAGGAAATAAAGTCAATAATATTACAGTAACTTTAAATGGTAACAGATGATAACTAGATTTTATCATGGTGATCATCTCATTGTCAAATCACTATACTGTATACTTGAAACTAATCAGATTGTGTGTCAATTGTACCTCAATGAAAAACAAAAATAGTTTCTTGTCACTCGGTTTTTTTTGGTTGCAATATGTAGATGTATGAAATTATAGGGGGCAAAGGAGATCAGGGAGGACAAAGGAGAAAATCCAGGTTGAGAGTGGATACTGTTTAAGACTGCACAGTTTTGGCCATGGAAGCAAGGTAAAAAGTAACCTGTTAGGCATTAAGGTGCAAAATTCAAGCAAAAGTAAACCTGGAGCATTTCAAATGAAATTAGATACATGTCACCTAAGCTTCCTTCTTTGAAGTTGATAATGTTTCAGAGATCTGTCTTCTGATACTCTTCACTGAAATATCATTATCCTCTTACTATCATACCCTTGCTGCATTCCCCTGGTGTCTTACAAGTCACTCTGCACCAAAGTTATTAGGTTAGCCTTTTATAAATGCCACTCCTGCTGCTGATGCAATGAAAAACACTGATAGCTCTGTGGAGCAGAGCCAGGGCCCAGCGTTACGGATGCTGGCCAGCAAAGACTAAAGCACAGTTTCCCCCTCAGTTTCCCAGCTGCTTCTTTTCCTTGAGGCCCTAAGTGCATACTGAGAAAGTAAAAACAATTTAAGTATTAAACTTACATCAATTTTCCTGAATACTCTCAGGCTTTCATAGTCTGAGCAAATGACTCAGCAGACCTAATTGTAAACATCAGATAACAACTGCTACTTTCCTAGAGAAATGTATCCCTGATTGTTACAGAACCACAAACTGTTCCTTCAGAGTTTGGATGGGGATAAACTAAGAAAAAAGGAGTTCAGGCAAAACTCCCTTTGGTAAGATTTCACACTGCATGCTTTATTTTAGTAAAATGATACTTTAATATTCTTTACTCTGGTCTCTATAGAACTATGTCTAGCTACTAGAGCTTATATATTTCTTAAATACCCATTTTGAAGGAATTTCTGCTTTCATTTTTATTTGCTGTTTGTGATATAGTTAAGTGTTTACCACTGAAGTAGGTGTGGGATTTATTTTAATCTTCCGTAATTTGGCTAATCTGACAGAAGCTGGGAAGGTGTCTGTAAAAGATGAAACCAGAAGAGTATAGCGCCTTTGTTGGTTTAGGATAATGAAGGATTTGCTCTGCTCTGATAGCATGTAAATAAAACCTTTAGTTCTACTGAAACTGTTAAGTGAATTCTCTATGGAGTCATAGCATAGGTACTGTTTAGTAGGCTTACCCGTGGTAATTCATGATACCAGCTGAAGACATCAATACCAATAAGAGAGAAGATTCTTGCCAGGGGTGGAAGGATTTGCTTGGTGATATAGTAAGTGGCATTCAGTCTCAGAGTTGGGTCCTGCAGGACTTCCACTGGGCGCCTTACTAGTTGGATAAGTGGTACTCCAGGGGCTCCATAAATGATGACATATGGTACTCGCTCCCCAACTCGAGGCTCAGAGCGCCGATCGTAAGTAAGCATTTTCCTATTTAAATCCAAATAAAACAGTCACTCAAAGACTGTCATGGAAGGCATCTCTCCAGAAAATGAAATGAGAATTAAATAATGAAGCCATGAGAAACTGACAAGGGGAACCTTAAAGGTAGTTTAACTCTGACAGCCATATACACTTCACTTAGCACCAAGTGGATATGCTCTAAGAGTTTAATCAAACTTACCCTGTAAATTACTGTTACCTGGAGAACAGTATGAGTTGGGAGATACCAACTAGCTTAAATTAACTATCATAAATCTAAAAGATAAGAGAAAACTTAGCTGATCAGCTGATCTCCTTCTAGAATGACACCACCTTACTGCTGTGGTAGGATCAATATTAAGGACTACCTATGATTCCGATGGAGAAGGAAATGGCAACCCACTCCAGTGTTCTTGCCTGGAGAATCCCAGGGATGGCAGAGCCCTGTTGTCTATGGGGTCACACAGTCGGACACGACTGAAATGACTTAGCAGCAGCATGATTCTGATATAGGAAAAACAATCACTTCCAGCTCTGTAACAGATTACAGTTTCACTGAATCTAGTTTTTGTAGGGAAGGCCAGAAGAGGAGCTCTTTTTTCTACTTCAGAGCTTGCAGTATTTGGGGGTCACCCACTCATGTTATTAAGGCTTCATGTGGGCAGGAGAACAGACACCTGTGTATCTGTGCCTGTGGACTAGGTCTTTTCATCTACTCCAAACCATTCAGAATCCCAGGACCACACTTCCTAGGTACTGAGGGCTGTGCTGCTGTGCGCATCATTACCTTGTAAGTTCCAGGGCTGGCACACAGGCACCAGGTTTGTAAGAGGCACTTCCTCTGTATTCCTTGGCAAAGATAAAATCTTGTATGCTGGCCTTTCCTTCCAGAAGCTTCATACATTGTCGTTGAACATATTGTTTAATTAAACTTATATCTCTTGTTTCAAATAGCAGCTTCAGAGAACGCTCAAGTATCTTAAAAAGAAAATGGATATGCTCGTAAAGGTAAAATATCCTCTAATATATTTCATCACTGCTGTTACACTTTCACTTACATAACTACCAGAAAACTTCCTGATCTACCTAAACAATCTGCTATTTACAATGACTGGATAATAAAAAATTACTGAAAATGGAAATTATTTGGAGATTTAGCTTGCTATTTCTAAAAACAGAATTATGTAGTTTGAGGAAAATCATATTGGAATGACATGCAGATGAAATGTGTGCTGTGTGTGATGAGCAGCATGAAACATTTGTCTTATACAGCCAAGAGCACTGTAGGGCAGAAAGCCAGACATGATTTTCATGTCTTATTTTTTATTTACTCTGTTATAGAAAGGGTTGGATTCAGGTGACAGAAAGAAGTTTAAACATCACCAAACAGTGAAAGAAAAGCCAGTCTTTTGCCTTTTTATAATGTCAGTAAATAGAAACTGTGACAGAATTTTCTGTGCTACAGTATTTCTACTGGAAAATGACTGACATACAGTGGAATGAATTTAAATTAGTTCCAGGTAAAGCTCTGTATCTTATTTTGAGTACTGGAATCCATACGTATTTTACACAAGTTTGCTAACTTAGCTAAGGTACCATTTACCATTCTTCCCTCAGAGAAAGAATGCACTGGATAGTATCTTTCCAGAAACTAGTATGAAATATATCTCAAATGTATATGTTACATATATGACATATAGGTTGATTACTGTCAATCTTCTGCTTTTAATGCTCTCATATGATATAAACGGAACAGCACTCTACACACTTTTTTTGCTTTGAGAAAACCTTTATTGCACATTCTTGAATTATTTGTATAAACAGCACACAAAACAAAGAATTATGTTCTGAGAATCCCTGAAGCTTCTAATCAGCAGTCTGCAAGGAGTTGAGACTTTGGTTTTGTGTCTTTTTAAGGCATACATTTCTCATTTATTTTTAAATTTTGAACATAATTTGTTTTCCAAAATATTTTTGATGTCCATTATAAAACTTCTCTACCATGAAACCGCAGTTCCTGATCCTGAAAGGCTGCTCTTTTCTATGAGACTGCATGTGCCCCAAAGGGACCTGGTACATCATGCACTTTTCACAAAGCTGGGCAAGTACTAATAAGTCAATCCCTGTGGGATCAAATGTCAAATATTTGGAATGCACTTTGATTTTCATAGACATACAGAATACTCTTTCAACTTTGTCCTTTAATACTACACAGGAAAGGAAAAAGCCTATACATGAGTACTAAAAAATCTGATCTTCTCTAGAAATTGTAACAGTTGTCCTTCAGAACCAAATCTGTGACTGTTAGATGATTTTTTCTTTTCTTTCTCATTCTCTCTTTTGAAAGTGAAAGTCACTTAGTCATGTATGACTCATGAGACCCCATGCACTGTAGCCCACCAGGCTCCTCTGTCCATAGAATTATCCAGGCAGGAATACTGGAGTGGGCTGCCATTTCCTACTCTATACACACTGAGTTTTATGACAGCATTAAAAGCATAAGAGATTGACAGTAATTATTTGTGGTTTGTTACAGAACAAATATGGGCCTGAATAAAGAAAAAAAATAAAAAATACTATGACTAAAATTACTGTGGTTGAGAAATTTGGGTAATTTATAGTACCAGTGTTCAGAAATCTTCCTAACTTGTATTTGGTAACCCAAGTAAACAATTTCAGTTAATCTCAGATGGATTATTTTACTTATGAAATTTCTCTGTTCACTTTCTCTTCTTTATCCTGCTTCACAGCTTTTGGGTGTTGCCACATGATAAAGTATCATATCAACTCTAGATGATTAGGCAGGAAATTTTTATCAAGTTCAAGTGTTACTTTTTAGCAACTATGTAAAAGGTAAGGACTTAAATAAGCTGCTTTCATTAGAAATGAAACTCAAAAAATCATACAGTTTCTCTTTAGTTAGACATAGTCATACAGTCTATACAGTTCTTCCACTTAGATATTTGCTTAAGGATGTTTACCACTTTCTTTGCCACTTATTTCTAAAAGATGAAAACAAGACAGATAAAACTTACCTTAGAAACAGCAGGGCAGGAATCTCTTCTCACTGTTTCTATTCCTTTTGCATCAAATACTGGGTCCTTTTGATCAAGTGTTTCATACATGTAACCCACATATCTCTTTTTTGTTTGTAAGACACAGGGCAAATATACCTGTGATGAAATTAATAAAATGTCTCTCTATAAGCACTTTTCCCCCAACCACAAACATCTTATTTTTATATGCCTTTTTCTCTAACCAGATGTCAATTTTAAGAAAATTCTAAATATGGCTCAGGGCCCAACAAATTCATGAGCGACACTTGGAGGACAGAGCGCACAAAATGAGTTGTCTTTACTTGCACTACCAATTCTGCTCCTTCCTCAGCTGACTGCTTTCAGAGTCAACCATATCTCTTTAAAGAATTAAAGAATTTCAGTGACACCTACATATGGTACAAATTAAAAAGTTACAAGAGAATATACAATAAAGAGTCTACCGTCCCCTCCATAGAGGAATCCTTTGTTACTGATTTCCTGTATGTTCTTCCAGGGATATTCCAAGTAAATGTACTTATACACATAGGGTAGCTTACCTTCTACCTCACTTTGCACTTTGCTTGCTTCATTTGGTAATTATCTTGGAGAGAAGTCCATTCTCAATAGAAAGTTCATTTTGTTTTGTAGCTACATGGCAGTCCATTTTATGAGGGTATAATAAATTTTGTAACCAGTTACCTACTCTGCATCATTTAGGATGTTTTCAATCTTTTGGAATTACAAATAGTGTTCCCGTGAACAACCTTGCATGGATTAATCCAAAAGATAAATTCCTTGAAGCGGAATTCCTGGGTGAATGGGTGTGTGTCTCCACCCCTTTTTACATTACCAAACTGGTCCTTTCTTCTGCCCCAAGCTGTATCAGTAATCACATTAAATGTAGGTGGTGTAAAAAGTGTAAAAATGGTGTTAGAAAATGTGAAAAGAAAATGTAACTTGTAAAAAGCAGTAATGATCAGATTAGATCCCATCAAAGAGATGCGACAATATGCTTTCTACTAGAAATCTATTTTAAATAAAAAAGAATAGAAAGGTTAGAAAAAAATATATACTTGTTAATACTAATCAAAACAAAGCTGGAGTTGCTATATAATATCAGAAAAAGTAGATTTCCAGACAAGGGATATTATCAAAGATAAAAATGTCAGTTCATCAAGGAGATAAATAATCATAAATGTATATATAGCTAATAAGAAAACTTCAAAATACATGAACTATAAACTGGCAGAACTAAAAGCAAGAAACAGGCAAATCTGTGATTGTATTTGATACTTTGGCCCTCTCTCCTAGAAATTGACAAAGTCAGCAAAATTGTTACTGTTGGCTTCAACAACACTATTAATTAACCTAAGTGTTACTGTAGACCATTCCACCCAATAACCAGAATACACAGGGATTTTCAAGGTCACATGGGAACATGCTGGGCTTCCTAGGTGGTCCAGTGGTTAAGAATCCACCTTGCAACGCAGCAGACATCGGTTCCATCCCTGGTTCAGGAAGATCCCACGTGCCACAACTCCAGAGCCTACGCTCAGGAGCCCACGTGCAGCAACTACTAAAGCCTGTGCACCACAACGAGAGAAGACGACAAAATGGGCAGCCCGTGCACTGCAACTAGAGAGTAGCCCCAGCTGGCCGCAGACAGAGGAAGCCTGCATGGTCACAGCAAAGACCCAGTAGAGTCCAAAAAAAAAAAGAGACCATATGCTAGACCAAACAATGAACTTTAACAAATTTAAAAGCACTGAAATTATATAGACTATGTTCTTTCACCACATGGAATTAAAATTAGTAACAGAAAGATATCTGAAAATATTAAATATTTGGAACTTAAACAGCACACTTCTAAATAACCTATAGATCATTATCACTGAAGCACAAGATTCCCAGGTAGCTGCTGCTTCCCTGGTGACTCAGTGGTAAAGAATCTGCCTGCAATGCAGGATACTCAGATTTGATCCCTGGGTCAGGAAGACCCCCTGGAAGAGGAAAAAGCAACCCACTCCACTATTCTTGCTTGGAGAATCCCATGGACAGAGGAGCTTGGCGGGCTATAATCCATGGGATGCAAAGAGTCGAGCATGACTGAGCACACACACGTATGGGAGTGCCTAGGGGTCCTGCAAAGGAACCTGTAAGAGGAGCCGGCTTTCAGCTGCTCTGATGGAGAAAAAGGAATACTGACTATGAACAGGGATTCCCAAGTGGCACAGTGGTAAGTTTGCCTGCCATTGCAGGAGATGGGCTGGATCCCTGGTTTGGGAAGATTCCCTGGAAAATCACATGGACAGAGGAGCCTGGTGGGCTAGCAGGTTGATAAAATTCATCAGTGAAGCAGTCTAGTCCAGAAATTTTATGGGGGAGGGAAGATTTTCAATTATAACTTAAATATCTTTAATAATTCAGGATCTCTTCTCATGTCAGTTTTAAAATTTGTGATTGTCAATGAGTTTGTCCATTTCTCTGAAGTTACCAAATTTACTGGCATGAATTATTTATACTTCGTTGGTTGGATCTCTGTGTAGTCCAAGGGACTCTCAAGAGTCTTCTCCAACACCACAGTTCAAAAGCATCAATTCTTCGGTGCTCAGTCTTCTTCACAGTCCAACTCTCACATCCATACATGACCACTGGAAAAACCATAGCCTTGACTAGACGGACCTTTGTTGGCAAAGTAATGTCTCTCTCTGCTTTTGAATATGCTATCTAGGTTGGACATAACTTTCCTTCCAAGGAACAAGTGTCTTTTAATTTCATGGCTGCAGTCACCATCTGCAGTGATTTTGGAGCCCCCAAAAATAAAGTCTGACACTGTTTCCACTGTTTCCCCATCTATTTCCCATGAAGTGATGGGACCGGATGCCATGATCTTCGTTTTCTGAATGTTGAGCTTTAAGCCAACTTTTTCACTCTCCACTTTCACTTTCATCAAGAGGCTTTTGAGTTCCTCTTCACTTTCTGCCATAAGGGTGGTATCATCTGCATATCTGAGGTTATTGATATTTCTCCCGGCAGCCCTGGGATTTCTTTGGAAGGAATGATGCTAAAGCTGAAACTCCAGTACTTTGGCCACCTCACGCAAAGAGTTGTCTCACTGGAAAAGACTCTGATGCTGGGAGGGCTTGGGGGCAGGAGGAGGAGGGGACAAAGAGGATGAGATGGCTGGATGGCATCACTGACTCGATGGACGTGAGTTTGAGTAAACTCCGGGAGTTGGTGATGGACAGGGAGGCCTGGCGTGCTGCGATTCATGGGGTCGCAAAGAGTCGGACACGACTGAGTGACTGAACTGAACTGAACTGAAATGATTTTGGTATCTGTAAACTCTAGTAACATCCCACCTTTTATTTTTGATATTGATAATTTATGTTAACCCTTGATCATTCTAGCTAGCGGTTTAACCATTTATAGAACTTTTTGAAGAACCATTTCATTAACATCCACTCTCTATTATTTCCTTCCTTTGGGATTAGTTTGCTTCTCTTTTCCTGTCTTGTTAATTTACAAACGTGAATCACTAATTTTAAACAAATTTTTAATATAAGCACTTTAAATATATAAATTTCTCTCAAAGCACCAGTTTAGCTTCAGATTTTGATATCTTGTGGTGGTGGTGCTCAGTCATGATTCTTTGCGACCAGGTTACAGAGTGTCTTGAATGCCAAGCTAACCTGTATATACTAAAGTAGGGGGATGAACTTCCAACTCATGAGGTCAGCTTTTTTCTTTACCCTGTCCCCAAAGCAAAGACAATACAAGCAGAAAACAAAAACAAAACCACTACAGACCAATATTCATGAACATATGCATCACAATTCTTAACAGATGGTTTGTTTTCTTTGAGCAGTTGTACAGGTTTTGCTTTTATGTTTAGGCCTGTAATCTATTTCAGATAAAATCTCATGTCCACTGGTAGTTTCTCAGGACACCATGCTCTTCACTTTGCTACACAGGCTGAATGTCCACAGCATCACATTCTCCCAGAATAGTCCTGAGCTGTCCAGCTGAGGATCCAGACGTCGTGGAGCAGAGACATGCCATCCAGCTGTACCCTTTCTGAATTCCTGGCCCATAAAATCTGGGAGCGTAACAAAATGCTGCTTGTTTTATACCATGAAGTTTGGGGCTGCACATTGATAGTTAAGTCGAACAGTCTTTTCATTTCTTTATATCAGATATTACTAAAAAAAATTTTGTGAAAATGATACCAAACTAATGGAAAAATACTTTAAATTTAACACTTTCACAGACCTGTATACCCTGAAAATGTATTAAGAAATCAGAAATCTCTAGAAGGTATGCGAATTTTATAAGTCATTTTCAGTATTACGTTTCTCTTACCTTTTCAAACTTCAATTTCACTGGTTTAGGGTTGGTAGCAGTTACAGCTTCAGCAATTTCTTGCCCAATCTTAAAAGACTGCTCCTTAGTGGCTCCTTTCAGTAGCACAAACAGACTAAGAGGATTAAAAATAGAGTAGAGTAATAAGGAAGTTGCAACAAATTCTCATCAATAGTAATTTTCCTGCCTAATACTATAATACCAGGGAAAACCCTTCTCCTTACTCTTCCTTACTAAGTTGTTTCCTGTCTGAGCTTTGTTTTATCACCCTTGCCTTGTGTACCCATGATATATCTTGTTACAGATCCTTAAAGTATCTAATGTTTCTAGTTTAGCTACACACAGACCAGTTAGCACAGCTGCCAAGAAGGTCCTGAGTCATTCCTATACATTTACGGCTTTTTATGACACACAGTTATGTCAGTCACAAAATAAAAGATGTGATTATAAAGAAATGGAAAATTTACTTGTGATATGGGAGAAGATTTCCTTTCAGAACCACCCAACTTAGAAAAGAACACACATACATAAAACTTGTTCACCGAAGAACAGTCAGAAAACACTAAAAGGCACAAAGAGAACAGCCACTTATAATCTCACTGCTCAGATCAAAGACACCAGAAAATCTGTATATCTTTTGTGTCCATCTGTAAATCTTCTCTCATTTGGGATCACAGATCATAAAGTTTGATAACTTTCCCCTTTCATTTAACAGTGTATTATGAACATTTCCCCACATTTAGTTCTTTTACATTATTTTAACAGTTCTGTATTTCAATGTATGGATATTGTCATTAAATTTTTTTCTAATATTTCATATGTAATAGTAAACATGGCACACACTCTATGTCCTTAGAATAAATTCCTAAAAGTGGAATTTCCAGATAAATGGTATACACTAAAAATATTTTCTGAAAGATAATGTGAAACTGAATTCCAGAAAGCTTTTTTTTTTTTTTGCAGAAAGCTATTTCTGATGTATAATCCCACCAGTAGTATATACAGATACAATTTGCATATAATGAAATGAATATACTTAAATGTATAGTTCACGAATATTGACAAATGTGTAAGACTTGTGATGGGCTGAACTGTGTCCCTTAAAGTCCTATTTTGAAACCCTAACCCCCAGTATCTCAGAACGTGACTATACTTGGAGACAGGGCCTTAAAAGAGATGATTAAGTTAAAATGTGGCTCTAATTTAGGTGGTTAGGGTGAGCCTAATCTGGTATCCTTGTAAGAGGAAACTAAACAAAGAAATACCAAGGCTGCACGTGAAGGGAGGAAAGGGCATGTGAGGGCAAAGTAAGAGGTGGCCACCTGCAAGGCAAGCCGAGAGGCTTCAGGAGAAAGCACACCTGCTAACGCACGCCTCCATCCTGGGCTTCAGCCAGAACTGTGAGAGTAAATTTCTGTGTTTAAACCACCAGATCTGTGACAGCCCTAGAAAACTAATACATCTGTGTAACTACCACCAGAGTCAAGATATAGGACATTTTCATGACCCCATGGAGTTCCCTTGTATTCCTTTGCAATAATTCTCTACTCCACTTTGGATCCCAGGCAACACAACCTGCTTTCAGTTACTATAAGTTTGCTTTTTTCAAGAATTTTACATAGTATACAAAGCTAATATACTTGTCGGGATTCTTTTACTCAACATAATTTTGAGATAGACCCATATTGCTGAAGTAACACTGGTTCCTTTTTAATGCTGAATAGTATTCTCTTATGGATATGTCACATTTGTTCATTCATCCATTGATGAACATCTGGACTGCAGTTTTGGACCATCAATAAAACTACAATGAAGAGTTGCATCAGGGATTTATGTGGACCGAAGCTTTCATTTCTCTTAGGTATATATCGAGAGTAGTACTGTTGAATCATATGCTAAGGGTATGTTTTAGTTTAGATGTAAATACCAAACTTAAAAAAAAACAATTATTATACTTAAAACTAAGCTGTGGTAAATGAAATCAGGTAAATGGTTGCCTAGGGGTATGGGATGAAAACGAGGGACTGACTGCAGTGGAGCACGGCAGAACTTCAACAGGGACAGAATGTTCTGTATCTTGAGTGGGGTGGCAGCTGATTATATGTGTCTATATATTTTGTGTGCTGAACTATATATACTGTGTACTTTGTTAAAAACTGTATCTTGATACAGCTGATAAAAAAATTAAAGTTATAAATACTTTACATGTTAAAAGTTATTACAATAGTATATATATGTATTTGAGATTTTATCTAGCAGTGTCAGTAAATTTACTTGAGTTCATCTATACTCTTTTGGCCAGTTATAGTTGAAGCTAAGCTTCAAGGGAGCTGACCAGGATTAATGGGAATTTTTGGTCACTTAACAGAATTAAGGCGACTAGCCTACAGAGAGAGACTGTCTTAAAGGAGTGGTTGTCATTTCACATGGGATGGAGAGCTGAGTGGGGTATTAGAATCACCCAGGAGGCCTTTTCTCAATTACACGCAGATGAATTTCCTGAGGGACTCTTTGCTCTAGTTCCCCAGCACCGTTCTGCTGCCCTGGACGCGTATGTTGTCAAACGTCCTTCCCTATCCTGCCTGAGAACCACTACTAGAGAGAGCTTCAATAGCTGATGGAAGTAGGTCTGTCCCACTAAGATGGGACAAATATTGTTGAGAACCACAATTATATCTGCTCTTGAGAAAGAAACACCCTTTCTGACAGAGTAATTTTGATGCTTTGGTAACTGGTCTCCCTTAGCTAGACTCCAAGATTCACAAAATCAGCAGTCTTGAAATTGGAGGGAGCCAATGGTCATTCATCATCATGTATCAGATGTGGTCTGATGATAGTCTGAGAGAGGCTCAAGTGACTTTTTGATGGCCATGCAATCAGTTAGGAGCATAGCTAGAAAGAGACTCCACATCTCACTCTTGGTAAAGAACTCTTTCCTTCCATCAAGCATTCATCTGTTATCCCTAGAGCAGTACTTCTCACTATGGTATCATTATTGTCTGCTCCAAAAAAAAAAGAAGTTAAAAAAGTAAATTTAACAAGAGAAAGTAATCAATAAGGAATAAAATATTGTTGGGTACAGCTGATCTTCGTGGGGCCCAGATCCACCACACTATCTAAGTGGTTTGCTCCTCAAAGACCGATTTGTACTCTGTTGGGGCAATGTTACTACCATTGAGAATGCATGCCCTAGAGTAAAGTGTCCTCATTCAGTATATTTCAGTAAGCATTACTGGATGAATCAGACGGTGAATGGTGATCAAAAGTTCTAATGATACTGCAAATACATTTCATTGATTAGAATCATAAAAAGAACCTGTGATATCTGATGTAGTAGTGAAAGTTGCTCAGTCATGACCGGCACTTTACGACCTCATGAACTGTAGCCCACCAGGCTCCTCGGTCCATGGAATTCTCCAGCAAGAATACTGGAGTGGGTAGCCATTCCCTTCTCCAGGGGATCTTCCTGACCCAGCGATCAAACCCTGGTCTCCTGCATTGCAGGCAGTCTCTTTACCGTCTGAGCTCTATGTCTTACTAGTTGGGTGATCTCAGACACACTTCTTACTCCAGGGGAATCTGCTCCTAAGGAGCACCTGAGAATGGGCCTCCTAGGATTTTCTTCCAGCCACATGGAAACTCTGACCCAAAAGTCCTCTTCCAGCCTGATATTCTAAGTCCGTGTTTTTTGATTTGTCTGATTTCCTAAAAATCTTAAAGGCTAAACAACATAAGTATAATCAGAATCATGCCAATTTCTGATTCTGGGTGTGTGCTGTCAACCACTGACATTTAAGACCCTGAATTAAATTCAGTATTTTAAAGTTTTTCTCCTCTTCCCTAATTATTTTGTGAGGAGCTCTGGAAAATTGTGTCCTAGTAATTTTTATTTTGCTAGACCTCTCAGCAGAAGTGGTTTTACAGAGCAGTAAAATACTCAAAGTGAGGAGTGGCTTTTGATGGGGAACAGTAGAGACTGTGGATAAATGGGGCCTGGATAACTTGAAACTATCCCCACCTGTTGATAATGAAACAGCTGCTATGTGAAGACAAGGTCTTATTCAGCATTAATATGATTATGCTGATTTTATGTGCACTAAAAAACTGGAGAAGATTAAATGCTGTTTAAAGATTAGCTGGAAGCTATTTTCACTGATTAGAAGCATTATTTCTGATTGGTCCACTGCACTGTAAAGTGATCAGAGCTCCTGAAGCAAATGCTCTTAGAATGATCACTGTGACTTTAAGCCTTTAATATGAAAAGAAAATTTCAGACTCCAAGAAACTTGCATAACTCCTATATTCTAGAAAAATTTTATTAAGTCATATAAATAGGATATTACATAAATAACTGGGCCCTGAAAAATATCAAAGTAAGCCAGGTTGAGGTTATTTTTAGGATTCAAAGGCAGTCCTATCCTTTGTCAGCTCATAGATGATGGGCTTTAGGAAGTCTGTGAGCCTCTGGAATCAAAAGTGAAAACTGTATTTACCTATATGAACTGTTTATATAAGAAGGGCAACAGATTTTGGGGCCCAGTGAAAAGTGAACCACTCTTACCTTTGGCAACTGTTTTTCCAAAACAGTTTGATTATTTTAAGATATATATTTAAATTCAGAGACCTGCAGCTATCTGAGGAATTCTTCACATTAAAAACTCTTTCTTTAAACAGACTAGACTCCTGTATATACAGTTTTTACAGATCCCTATCTAAATACTTAAGGGTTCCCAGATGGCTCAGCAGTAAAGAATCCACCTGCGCCAATGCAGGAGATGTGGATTTGATCCCTGGGTTGGGAACATCCATCCCTTGGAGAAGGAAACGGCAACCCACTCCAGTATTCTTGCCTGGAGAATCCCATGGACAGAGGAGCCTGGTGGGCTACAGTCCAGAGGGTTGCAAAGAATTGGACACAACTAATGCACCATCACATCTACATACTTGCTACCTGGAGAGATGCCATGGGAATCTTCACAGTCTGCGGCTCACAAAAACTGGAGAGAACTTAGGTAGAATTCTATTCTTAGGAAGGATTACCCTTAAGGCATTTCAAACACTGAAATGAATATCTGAAGAGATGCAAAAGGACAACTACAAAACAGAAAGTTCATTACCTGTCAGTATCACCATATACAACCCTGGCACCCCATTTCTTGGTATCATTCACCAGTTTAATAGCTCGTTCCAAAGTTTCTCTGGCTTTGTGAACAATACTATCACCAACCTGTTGGTACAAACACATAGGAAAAAATTTCTTAATATAGTTTAGTATAAGACAATAGGCTTTAATGTATAATACTTAATTTTCATTACTGAATATTTCTAAAACTGAAACAAGGAGAAAAGAACACTGAAAAGAAAACAAAATAGTCACCAGTGCCATTCATTATTCCTTCTTCAGGTACTCAAGAAGAAAATGGGATGGATGAATAATTTAAAAGAAGAAACCAATCAATATACAGACTTGCCTGTGTGAGTGTATCAGTAAGTATAATGGACTGCACTGTATACAAGGATAGCTATATTTGATCCTAGAAGAATAAACCTTATTTATTCAAGGACTTTCTAATATGCCTTTATACCAACAGGAGACCACACTGTGTATATGCATGTGTGTGCATGTATATCTTTCAAATTTTTTCTGTTGGAGTGTTATAATAATTTCTTTCAGTATCATTAAAGCACTCAAAGCCTGTGCACTGGGACAACCCTGAGGTATGGGATGGGGAGGGAGGAGGCAGGGGGGTTCAGGATGGGGGACACATGTACACCCATGACTGATTCATGTCAATGTATGGCAAAAACCACTACAGTCTTGTACAGTAATTAGCCTTCAATTAAAATAAATTTTAAAAAAGTTTATGCTGAACCTAAATATCAGTGATTGGTTATACATAATTTTTATATTAATACTGAATGCAAGGAAAAATGCATGATTATACGATGAAAAATATATCACAGTGTTCAATTTAAATGAGGTAAGCAGATATATATCTAACAAGGGTTCTTTCATTGGTGATTGGTGAGTTTTAACAACGATAATGGCATAAGCTGACAAAGCAAAAAAGATGATGGATCTTGACAAATATGAGAAGCAAGCTAATTATATTTCATAGTTAAATAAATTAAGGAGGCTAGTATAGCACTGCTGCTTCATTTATTAAACTCATTAAAGCTAAAGGCTAGGGAAACTGCTGTTCAGCATAAATGGAACATTACTTTTTAAAGTTTTAAAGAATTATGTACTTTTTCTTTTGCAAACAGTATTTATAATGATCTTTCCCATTTTACTGTAAAATATGAATTATATGAACTAAATGCAGGATTTATTAATAATTAAAAGGCTGTTTAAAGATGTTTACAAAGGAAATATTAAGTATATGAACAAAGGAATAAATAAACTGATCACAGAAACTTAATTTGGTTTTTAAATTAAGATCATAAATCCTGTTGAGACCTTTTGTGCATTAGAAAACCTTGAGAATATGAACTACAACCTAATACATTAAAAGAATCAATCATGTCATCTAATTGAAATTCAAATTTAAATAAAACATTCAGTCTGTCTTTTGCCACTTTCACAAGATAAAAATATGTGATAGCAAATAGCTAAATGGGCGAGCCATCCAGAATTAGAGTCAAATATGATTTTGAGATCTACACATACAAATAAATACAAACATACACTGATCCTAAATGTCTTCCTCCTGCCATCTACTCTGACCCATTTAAACTACACCCGGAAGAGTCAGAACTTTTGCAGCTGGCCCTGAGGTCCATGCTCTATGAAGAACTCAGGCATGAGAGCGAGGGGCACGGTCGAGCACTGGAGGAGAAGAAACGAGTGGGAATTACATTAAAACTGATTCTGCTACTTTGTGTAACAGTTCCTAATAAATAAGATTACAGGGCTAAGAGAATGGATTTAAAAAGAAGAAAAATTAATTGGTTTCATAATTTAGCCAATGGCTGGGATCCTGAAAAGTCATAATAAGAAAAATATTTAAAGTAAAAATTCTCTGAAAAGAATGCTGGTAACGATGTGAAAAAAAGGGAACCCTTGTGCACTGTTGGTGGAAATGTAAATTGGTGCAGCCACTATAGAAAACAGCATGGAGGTTCTTCCAAAAATTGAAAGTATGATGCAGCAATTCCACCTCTGGGTATTTATCTGAAGGAAACAAAAACTCTAACTGGAAAAGAAGCCTATATCCTCATGTTCACTGCAGCATTACTTACAATAGTCAAGACATGGAAACAAGCTAAGTGTCCATGATGGATGAATGGATAAAGAAAATGTAGTTTATATATGATAAAATATTATTTAGCTATACAAAAGAAGGTAATCTTGCCATATGCAGCAACATGGAGATGTTGAGGGTATTGTGCTTGGTGTATTTTTTTTTTAACTTTTTACTCTGTATTGGGATATAGCTGATTAACAATGCTGTGGTAGTGTCAGGTCAACAGCAAAGGGACCCAGCAATACAAATACATGTATCCATTCTTCCCGAAACTACCCTCCCATCCAGGCTGCCACATAATATTGAGCAGAGTTCCATATACTATACAGTAGGTCTTTGTTGGTTATCCATTTGAAATATAGCAGTATGTGCACGACCATTCCTTCCCCCTGGCAATCATAAAAGTTTGTTTTCTAATAAGTCTTGTAGGTAAGTTCATTTGTATCATTTCTTTTTAGATTCCACATATAAAGGATGTCATACAATATTTCTCCTTCTCTGACTTGCTTCACTCAGGATGACAGCCTCTACATTCATCCATGCTGTGCTAAATGGAATTATTTCACTTTTTTAATGGCTGAGTAATATTCCATAGTATATACGTGCCACATCTTTTTTATCCATTCTCCTGCCAATGGACAGTTATGTTGCATCCATGTCTTGGCTATTGTAAACAGTGCTGCAGTGCACATTGGCGTGCTTATATCCTTTCAGATCAAGCTTAGATGCATTCAATCTATAAATTTCCTTCTAAGTACTGTTTTTGCTGATCTCCACAAACTGATAAATTGTATTTTCATTTAGTTCAAAATAATTTAAAAATTTCTCTTTTGAGATTTTTTTCTTTGACCTGTTATTTAGAAATTGGCTATTTAATCTCTTAAGTATTTGGGGAATTTGCCAGCTATCTTTCTGTTATTGATCTCTGCTGCTGCTGCTAAGTCGCTTCAGTTGTGTCCGACTCTGTGTGACCCCATAGATGGCAGCCCACCAGGCTCCCCCGTCCCTGGGATTCTCTAGGCAAGAATACTGGAGTGGGTTGCCATTCCTTCTCCAATGCATGAAAGTGAAAAGTCAAAGTGAAGTCGATCAGTCGTGTCCGACTCTTCGAGACCCCATGGACTGCAGCCCACCAGGCTCCTCCGCCCATGGGATTTTCCAGGCAAGAGTACTGGAGTGGGGTGCCATTGCCTTCTCCATTATTGATCTCTAGTTTAATTCAATTCTGATCTGAAAGCAGAATACACTATATAATCTATTCTTTTAAAGTTATTAAGGTATATTTCATGGTCCAGAATGTGGTCTATCTTACATGCTCCTTGTGAGCTGGAGAAGAATATGTATTCAGCTGTTTTTGGATGAAGTAGTTTGTAAATGCCCTTTTATTGTGTTGTTGAGTTCAACTATGTTCTTCCTGATTTTCTTTATTTTCGATGTTGCCTTTGCTTTGTTCCTATTTTTAATTTCCACTCTTTTACTGCTTTTTTGGTTTGACTATTTTATATTACACATTAGTTATATTTCTTTTTAAAAAACTTTTTATGGTGGTTGCCCAAAATCTTGCAGTATTTATATTTACTTTCAATACACCATTTTCAAAACCCACTAAACCACTTCATAGGTAGTGTGAGTACTTTAAAATGAAAGAATCCTAATCTGTTCCTCCCAGTCCTTGTACCATTTGTCATTCATTTTAGTTATACAAATGTACATATATAAAAACATACCTATCAAATACTTTTTTTGCTATTATTATTTTGAACAGATCATTACCTGTTAGATCAATTAAGAGAAATAAAAGGGCTTCTTTTACTCTTACTTATTCCTTCTCTGATGCTCTTCCATTCTTTGTGGATCTAGGTTTCTGACCTGTTGTCACTTTCCTTCTCTCTGAATAACTTCTTTTAACCAAATCTTGCAAGACAGGTCTATGCCAACTAATTCCCTCAAGTTTTATGTGTCTGAGAAATCTTAATTTCTCCTTCACTTTTGAATGATAATTTTGTACGGTATATTTTATTCCATTTTTTTCTTGCCTGGCACGGTTTCTGAGGAAAAGTTGCATATAATTCTTACCTTTGCTTCTCTATAAGCTAGGTGGTTCTTACCCTTTGGCTTCTTTGAGGACTTTTATTGTTGATTTTCTGCAGTATGAAAATGATGTCCCTAGGTTTAGGTTTTTGGGTTGGTTTTTTTTTTTGGCATTTATTCTGTTTGGTGTTCTCTGAACTTCCTGGATCTGTAGTTTGGTGTTTGACCATTTGCTCCTATTGTTCTTCAGTTGCTAAATCATGTCAGACTCTTTGCGACCCCATGGACTGCAGCATACCAGGCTTCCCTGTCCTTTACTATCTCCCAGAGTTTGCTCAGATTCATGGTCTTTGAGTTCGTGATGCTATCTAACCACCTCATCCTATGCCTCCCTCTTTTCCTTTTGCCTTCAATCTTTCTCAGCATCAGGGTCTTTTCCAATGAGTCGGCTCTTCGCACCAGGTGGCCAAATTATCGAAGCTTCAGCTTCAGCATCAGTCCTTCAATGAATATACAAGATTGATTTCCTTTAGGACTGACTGGTTTGATCTCCCTGCTGTTCTAGGGACTCTAAAGAGTCTTCTTCAGCACCACAGTTAGAAAGCATCAGCTCTTCAGCACTTCTTAATGGTCCAACGTTAACATCCATACATGACTAATGGCAAAACCATAGCTTTGACTGTACGGACCTTTGTCAGCAAAGTCATGTCTCTGCCTTTTAATACACTAAGTTTGTCATAGCTTTCCTTCCAAGGAGCAAGCGGATGTCTGACATTAATTAGGGGAAGTTCTCAGTCATTATTGTTTCAGTATTCCTTCTGTTCTTTTCTTTCTTTCTGGAATTTTTATTACATATATATCACACTATAGTATTAGGACACCTTTTCCTTTTTTTTTTTCTTCTTTTGAGTTTTAGCAGTTTCTACCAAGAGTTCTTCAAGCTCAGAGATTTTTTTCTTAGCCATGTTCAGTGTAGTAGTCAGAGGCATTTTTCATTTCTCTTACAGTATTTTTGATTTCTAGCAGTTCTTTTTAGTTCTTTCTTAGAATTTCTACCTCTTTGCTTATATTGCCCGTCTACTCTTGCATGCTATCTATTTTAGCCATTGGAGGGAGCTCTTAGCATCCTAACCATAGTTTTAAATTTGCAGTCTGATAGTGCCAACATCCCTTCCCTATCTGAGTCTGATTCTGGTGCTTTCTTTGTTTCTTCTGTGTTTTTTGGCTTTTGGTATGTCTTGCAATTCCTTCTGACAGCCAGACATGATGTACTGGGTAAAAGGAACTGCTATAAACAGGCCTTTAGTAATGTGGAAAAGGTGCTGGGGAGAGAAGGACGTGCTCTTCAGTCCTAAGAGTAGGTCTGTTTTTCAGTGAACCTGTGCCTCTGGACTATAGACTTCATAAATAATTTTCAATTTTTCACCCCACTTTGGTGGGACAGGATGACTAGAGCAGACCAGAGTATTTTTCTTCCATGTAGAAGACTAGAGCAGTTGGAGTTGGGTATTTCTCTTTTCCCAGGTCAGTTAGGCTCTGATGAAACTCCAACAGCTTGGGCTCTGCTTAAATAGTTTCTCCTGAGGGCAGACTTTGTTAAACACAGAACACTCTAGTGTATTTCAGAATGGTTCTTTTCCCCTCTCTGTGCCAGAAGCACAAGGAAATTTTTCACTGATATTCACTGTGAAAACCTGCCTCAGCTCCTAGTTGTGTGGGGACCCTGATGACTGGGTCCATTGGGGTTTTTTCTCTCTCAGATTTGTTTAGCCTGAGCCTCCAGCAATTCATCAGCTATGGTTCTATTTTTACTGTGGCACTGGTTCTCAGACTTGTGCTCATGGATTACACTCTGGTAAGCTGTGAGTCTCTGTATTCACCTGTTGGGCCTCTTCAGTTGGGGGGAGGGGTAGCAGTTTACCCTGTGACTTCGCCTCTCCAACAGATCTAAGAAGAGTTGTTGACTCTTCCGTTTGTTTGGCTTACTTGGTGGGAGGACAGAGTGGAGACTTTGAGTTTCTTACATGCTGGACATATAACCAGAAGTCCCTTGCACAAGTTTTTGCAGTTTACTTTGCCTACTGTGAGCTGTCCGGGGACTTTATTCTTCCACTGCTTTTCCTTTGCTGAACGACTGCAAATATGGCATACCACAATGCTCTAGCCTTCATTTGGCATGAAAAGATCATCAACCAAACAACAGTACTCTGTTCTTTTCTCAATTAGTGAATTACTGTATTACTCTGTCATACTACTTTGTATTTATGTCCAATTAACACCCTAATTTAGTAAATAATAAGAAATTAGACTTTTTAATGAAGAGTGTCTTAATTGATGCTTTTGAACTGTAGTGTTGGAAAGACTCTTTAGAGTCCCTTGGACTGCAAGGAGATCCAACCAGTCCATCCTAAAGGAAATATTCATTGGAAGGACTGATGTTGAAGCTGAAACTCCAATACTTTGGCCACCTAATGCAAAGAACTGACTCATTTGAAAAGATACCCTGATGCTGGGAAAGACTGAGGCGGGAAGGGGACGACGGAGGATGAGATGGTTGGATGGCATTACCGACTCAGTGGAGATGAGTTTGAGTAAACTCTGGGAGTTGGTGATGGACAGGGAGGCCTGGCGTGCTGCAGTTCATGGGGTCGCAAAGAGTCAGACACAACTGAGGAACTGAACTGAACTACTGCAAAAGAAAGGTTTTACTTTATATCTACCGGTGTACTAGTAAATAGGGAATGACTTTTTTTTTGACATTTAGAGAAGACAAATGAACTAGGCTCAGATCTCTATCAATACATTAAAAGGAATTATTTAGTACCAGTATTACTGTAAACAATGCTGTAAAGGTGGCACAGAAACCTCATGCCAATAATGGATTACGATATGGTCATCCAGGTATCCAGAAATGTGTATGCTAATTTATAAAATTATCATTAAATAGAGTTCTCATAGAGAAAACCCACAAATCTCTAAGAATATGTATGTATATAAGCCCTGGTTTAAGAAAAACTGATGCTATGTCATGGAAATGAAACACTTTAAAAAAACAAAATGCTTCAATGAACAGGTATTCATTTAATGCCACTTTAGTCTCTTTTAAAAAAACTATAGACTTGTATCACTTACCTCAATGCATGGCATTCTCCCAGAAAAATTAGCAGCTGTATAGCCAAATGTGACATTTGCTATCAGCTTAAGTCCTAGCTGACGTGCATCAAGCATTCGTGAAAGGACTCTGTCCTGCTTGTAAGCCTTCATTGACCGCTTCACCATGAGTCTAGTCTTCAAAATCTCCTCAAGCATTCTTGGTAGCACACCCTTTCTTACTGAAGGCTATCATAAAGGAAAAAAAAAAGAATATTTAGATCCCATAAATATTATAGGTTTAGATAATTAAGAAGGAAGCAAAAAGTATAACAATGGCCAACTGTCATGAATTGAAACAAATAGTAAGAGTGGCCACAAGACCAGTGGCAGTCAATATAAAATCATCACATTTTCTTTCTTTTGAAGAGGGCTTTTCTCCTAAAAGGTTCCTGTAATGTTTACAAATCTACTGTAGCACTACTATGTGAGCTCAGAGACCTCCAGGACGGAGGATGCCAACTAGAACGTAAAAAACCACACGAGTTCAGAGGGAAATTTTGTCACAACTTTGATCCAAACCCCCACTCTTTCAGAAAGACACACGGGATTTGTATCACTCATAACAAACCTCAGTTTTAAAAGATCTCATCCTAATGACCCCACACAGTAATCTGCATGGAACTCCATTTATCTACCTTGGAAGAATGATGAGCTGGGTTGACTCTGCTGACATTCAAACCTGCAGTTCCAGGGACTCTAGGTATTTCAAATCTGATGCTTAGACCACTAAGCCATCCCCTCCGGCCTATATTTATTAGCAATCTGGAAGAGGGGATGAATAGTGAGGTGATAAAATTTGTTGACGCCAAAAAAAAAAAATCATTTGTATTAATCAAGACTAGGGAGAATTTACGAGAACTCCACTAGGAATGAAAATCACAAAACAGTAGTAACTTTGAGGATGATTCACAGACACGTGCAAGGTAATGCATGTCAGACTGAACAATTAAAACCTCAGGGATAGTATAATAACACTCCTGAATACTAAAAAAAAAAAAAAACTAACTTTCATTAAGCTTTACACATTGGGTCAAAATGTAGATGCAAGTTCTTAAAATGCTGTTAAACGGAGATAAAATAATAAGCTACTAGATATGCGACAATGAAAACATATTCTAACCTCTAATTCATTCTGTGTACCTTTTGAAGCAGCCATGTTTATGTTAAGACATGACGTGTTATTATGTTAAAATATAACGTTTTCCAAAATGGAATATATCCTGAACTCTCCTGGTAAAATTTTTCCTCATATCTAAATGGCTAATTTTAGAATATTCTTTAAACATAGCATCCTTTGATTGGTAGAGAATGATGCTACTTTTGCTAAGTACACCAGAATGAATTTGAGGGCTAGTGGGGTCCATGCTACCACCACCAACTACTCTACTGTCCCGTGATTCTTACAGACTCACTGCTAAGGAAATAGAAAAGGAATGAAGTTGGCATATGAGAGGCAATATAATCTTCTCCTAGATCTCCTCCTATTTGCCTTTGATTTATTCATTTATGAGGCTTTTTAGTCTCTTTTTGAGGGGAGACAGAGAGAGAAAAAAGAACTCTGTTATAAGTCTGGGTATCTTCTTAAAAATATAATCAATAAATATATTAGAGTATCACTTTTAAGACAGTCTTAATTTAAAATATATAGAACAATTAGTAAAGTGCATGCTAAAGCAGTTTTAATCTTTGTAAGTTAACACTGTTGTGATCATCACGTAGCTATCTAAGTCAACCAGATTCTAATAGAGGGCAGGAGGTATATATGCAATCTATTCCTTGCAATAGTTTATTAAAAAACTAAAGTCTAACAAAAGATTTAAACCTAAATTCATGCAAAATAAGATCATTATTTTTTTAAAAAATGATTTAAAAAATTTCTTAGAAGATTCTTTGTATCTTTGATTTTTTTGAGATATTGAAGTAAGCTTTTTTTTTGTATTATATGCCAACAACATCTAGACCATTAGCTCTCCAAAGGTTAAATCACAGTTGATACCTTTCATTTATAAGACAGTATTACCTTGACAAAAGCTATCCCATTGGGGGACACTGTGATATCATGCCTAATTTGGTAAAGTAAATCTGGAGGTACTCTTAGAGAGGTACAGCCAAATTTGAATTCATCATACCTGTTAAGGAAAAAAAAAAATTAAGCAAATACTTTTTCAAATCACAGAACAGAGATTCTGGGCATTTTAGGAATCTTTCTCATTCTACTGGAAATTCATTTTTAAACATCTAAACATGAATTCATATACTTAAAACGTTTATTTGTTTAGTTACCAAAAAGCAGTTCTTTAAATACAGTTTATTAAAAGAAACATTTCTTAAATGGCACTATTCTAAAACATATGGGGAAAATCTATACTGAAATACCAAATTTCACCTCAACATATGACTACCTTACACTAAATTACCTAAAGAAAAATTTAAACCTTAAATAAAAAGACTGTAGGGGCTTCCCTAATAGCTCTGTTGGTAAAGAATCTGCCTGCAATGCAGGAGACGCCAGTTCAATTCCTGGGTCAGGACGGTCCACTGGAGAAGGGATAGGCTACCCTCTCTAGTATTCTTGGGCTTCCCTTGTGGCTCAGTTGGTAAAGAATCTGCCTGCAGTGTGGGAGACCTGGGTTTGATCCCTGGGTTGGAAAGATCCCTGGAGAAGGGAAAAGCTACCCACTCTAGCATTCTGGCCTGGAGAATTCCATGGACTACAGTCCATGGGGTCACAAAGAGTCAGACACAACTGAGAAACTTTCACTTTCAAAAAGACTGTAAACAACTTTTCCAAATTCCTATTCTTATTAAAAAGACAGAATTACTGATACAATTTCCATAAAAGTTTTCTATAAGGAGTGAATATACTTTAGACTAAAACTATAACACTTGGTTTTAATTACACAAGAATATTAGAAAGGAAGGCCATTTCTTATGAGAAAAAATTTGACATGAATAAAATCTAACATTTGGCAATTTAACTTTTTAAAAGAAAACTATTTCTAAGAAAAGTCAAGAGGAAGTCACAGCTAAAGCTATAAGATCATAATCCTCAGACTGTTCCACTGAAAAGTGATTTATACCAACAAATTTTATATAATTCTTATTTAACAAGAAGTAAACAAGATACAACAAATATAACAAAGATTATATTTAACACGATATAACAAATATGTCTTATTTAACAGATATACGTGAAAAGTGAAACATAAATTGCAAGGCTGAAAGTATTTACAGTCTTGTTCACATGAGTTATCTATCCATGATGCTGAATTAATCTACAATGATCCACATACACACACACAACTACAAAGAGTGGACTAGCTGTATTACAGCCCATTCATCCTGCTCAGAAGGGTAGTCTCATATGCAAAGAGACACTCAAAGAGAGTCTAAGTTTAGTAAGAAGTATGACGTGTAGCAAAGTAATTGTAAATATGAAAAAAACTTACTTCCCCAAGTTTTCCACGTGACCGAGGCAGGTGGAGAAACAGTAGTTGTATGCAATTACAATAGAAGGATACAGTGACTGGAAATCCAAAACGAGAACAGAGTTGCTATAGAAGCGAGATTCAGGCTCCATAATTAGGGGAACACACTGTGGGGCTCTCATCTGAGATCTCTGCTGTACACTAGGTGTCACAGGAATATAGTTCATTGGTTTAGCAATACGCAACATCATTGATTCCACACGGTACTGCAGGCAGAGAGGTGGAAGTAAGGAGAGAAAAAGAAACTTAAAAACAAATATACTGGTCTTCTGAATATGTCGAGAATCATGTGGGAGATGTTTTGTTCTTCAGAATACAGCTGCATGACTTTCTCACACCACAGTTACATAGTAATGGTTATTTAATCAGCTTTCGTAACTTTTATAAAAACTGTAAAATATGTCAAATAACTTATACAACAAGCCAATTTTAAAAAGACACAGTTACATTTAAGATTTAAAAATAGCTATATCATAATAAAAGATGTAGAAGAGACAGCTGTATAATGTAACAATTTCATTGAAAAAGCTGGCCAATAATCTTTCAAAAATTTATTCGGGAAAATCAGAGGATGGCAATGAGGAGACTTGAGATGGATAAATGTTCTCTCAATTTCCCAAGAAGGAAACACAAGGATTCCAAAACTGAAAGATAGGTTAATAATGGTCCTTCACAAAAATGAATCAAGCAATTATTGTTTATGGTAACAGCTATAAAGTGGACAGTCTGTAGTTTGAGGGGGAAAAAAAAAAAAAGCACTCACAAAAACCAGTATGGGTTCTCTGAAATGTTCTCATATGGTTTTGAGGTATCTCTCTGCCTTTTATTATAAGCCAGCTCAAATAGGCTTTGAAACTCATGGGAGTATAAATAAGTAAAATCAATATAAAGCAATAAAATAAAATACAGCAACAAGTAATGCTAAAGTAATTAGAGCTCTAGGTTTGCTATATTTGCTGAATTGGTAGACTGGGGGAATGTTACAGACATAAAATAATTAAAAGATTTTATGAGGTTAAGGAATCTGAGTGATTTAATATAGTATCCCAGATGGCTTAGCACAGTGTTTAACACACTAAAAGTATTCAAATAAATATTTGTTGAATAAAAGCAGGAAACCATTTCAGCAAGGCATTTAAACAAAATCTTTCATGATAGCCTTGGGAATCTAATTAGAGAGATATGAGTTAAATGGCTTCTAAGGTCCCATTTATCTTTAATATTTTAAAAAAGTGATACAGCCCATTTACACTGATTCCCAAATCCTTCCGCTTTTTTTTTTTTAAATATTAGTTATCTGTTGGAAGTTTTGGAACTCCCAAAAGTAGGACTGTATGACAAAAGAGCTAGACTTTCTTTACCGCTTCTCCAGTTCTAAGCAGCTTTCAAAGCATCCCTAATCACAGTGACAGTATTTAGGAACAGAATATCATCCTCAAGGGCACAGCCATTTATTTTTTTATTACCATGTAAAATTCAGCAGTGGTCAAAAAGTTGGTATGGAGAGAAAATAAAAAAGCAAAGCTATTAAGTGAAATTAAGCTTTTCCAGAAAACAAAATGATAAGATTTGATTAACCAGCTACGTACTAGTTGGTATCAGACACAAAGTTAAAAAAAAAAAAAAAATCAGATCATTTCAACATCTCAAAAGTATATCATTCACATAGAACTTTCAAGTGTGCAATAAAATTGATTTCCTACCTGTGAACCCCTTGTCAGTACATGTAAAAACTGAATACCAAAAAGTCTAGCCATTTCACTGGTTTTCCCAATTAGGTCCAGCTGTTCTAACATTTGGAGATTTCCACGGACACGGCTAATATAATGATCAACCATTTTCCATCTGTTAAAAGAGAATCCATGCTATGAACATTTGGGAAACATTTGGGTACTTGAAACTAGTACATTTTCATTATGCCAAAAATTACCTATTAAAAGTGAAGTTATTTTAGAAGGGAGTCACGATGGAGTCTTTATCAAAATATGTTAAGGATAAAGATTAGAAAACTGCAGATATTTCAAGGGCATAAAACCTAGTGAAAATATATAAAGTTCAAAACAGTACTTGTGATAAGGTGATAAGACTAATTATTTTTAATATTTTGCTGATCTTCCTCTATTTTTGCATTGGCAAGCAGTAACACTCTCTTAGATGCCACTGCTGATGATGCAGTAATTACACAATTATATTATTTTATCTATAGGCTTTTAAAGAACATGGAAACTTTAAGTCATCACTGTTAATACCAGTCTCAAATAAAAGTATGCACTGGCATTTTACGGGAAGAAACAGTGATTTGGTTGGTGGAGATTTAGAAAAATCAGGAAAATAATTTTAACGAGACCACACATAGGTAAACAAATATGTCATATCAGTATTTCCTGTGAAAATATATTCTGTTCTTCGACTTAAACCCTGAAAACCTCTTTACCCTACCGTTTTATAAATAAGCAAACAATAGGGCTTCCCTGGTGGCCAGTGGTAAAGAACCCGCCTGCCAATGCAGGAGACACAGGTTTGATCCTTGGGTTCAGGAAGATCCTACATGCTGTGGAGCAACTAAGCCCAAGTACCACAAGTACTGAGCCTGTGCTCCAGAGCCCAGGAGCTGCACCTACTGAGTCCATGTGCTGCAACCACTAGAGCCTGCACACCCTAGAGTCCGTGCTCCACAACAAGAGAAGACACCACAATGAGAAGCCTCTGCATGGCAACTAGAGAGTAGCCCCCTCTTCCCACACCTAGAGAAAGCCTGTGCAGCAGTGAGGACCCAGTGCAGCCAAAAATAAATAAATAAAACTATTAAAAAAAAAAGCAAACAACAAAACCTTCACCAAAGTTATGAAAGGAAGTTTTGATTTTAGTATTATGTTATTAGACTATAAAAATGACTCAAAGATATACGATAAAGAATAAAACCTATTCATTTAAAGAATATTAAGTTTCAAATATATTGTAACTTTTAATTATGTGGGTTTTAAAACAAGATAGTCATATAATAATTCAATAAACTTATTTAAAAACCTGTTCCTAAGACACATGATTAATCCATACAAAAAATGAGAAAATGAACATGAAAAGAAAAAAAAGAAATCACCCTATAATTAAAAAGATAATAAAAGTGTTAGTGAGGATGTAGAAAAATTATAACCCTCACACACTGCAGTAGGAATGTAAAATAGAGCAGTTGCACTAGAAACAGTCTGGCAATTCCTCAAATTGTTAAAAACAGAGATTTAACAGAGTATAACTGACCAATTCCACTCTTAAGTATATATGTCCAAGGGGAATAGAAATATTCACCTACACCAAAACTTGTACAAATATTCATAACAGCATTTTCAAAATAGCCAAAATGTGTAAATAACTCAGGTGTCCATCAACTAATGAATAAGTAAAATGTGGTATATACCCACACAGTGGGGTATTATTTGGTAAAAAAGGAAATAAAGTATTAACACATGCTACACATGAATGAATCTGGACTGTATATTCTGATGATTCCACTTATATGAAAGGTCCAGAACAGGCAAATCTATGGAGACACAAAGTAGACCAGTGGTTGCTTAAGATGGGGATGCGGGGGAGAAGAGGTGAAGAAGGGAGGGTTGGAGGGTGATGACATGAAGAATGGAAATATTCTAAAATTTATTGTGATAATGGTTGCACAACTCGGAATACAATAAAAACCATGGAACTGTACACTTTAAATGGTGAATAGTATGGTATGTGAGAGAATTACATCCAAATAAAACTGTTGAAAAGAACGAAGCAAACAAAAAAAACCTTAAAATTTATTAATACTCAATTTTTAAAGTAAAATGAATAGAAATACTGTTCTATAACTTGCATTTTTTACAATGTATTGTGACTACTTCTCCACATTTATATATTTTTTATAGCTATTGAGTATACTATTGTATGGTCGTAACAATTTAGTGTATTTGTTGAGTATCTTTTATTACTATAAACAATGCTGTGGTGAACATTTTTCTTTTGGCCACCCCACGTGGCATGTAGAATCTTAAGTTCCCCAACCAGGGATGAAAGCCATACCCCCTGCAGTGGAAGCATGGAGTCCTAACCACTGGACCACCAGGGATGAGCATCTTTGTAGTTAAGTCTGTGTACAGATGCTTAAATATTTCCTTAAGCTAAATTCATAGATTTGGTCTTTTTAATATGAAGTGACACACTGCTTTTTAGATAATCTTAATAATTTACATTCATACTAGTAAAGTGTTTCCATGCATCTTTGTCAACACTAGGGATTGCAATTTTAAAAATTATTTTAGTTTGATAGGCAAAAAAACTATATCACATTTTAATATGTATTATTTTAGATCATTCATATAATTCTTCAGTAATACATACAGCCAAATGTAAAGCTAAGATAATACATATATGTGGATTCAGTCAGTTCCTTTAAAATATATTAATTCCACTTTCTTGATTTTACTTGGCAAGAACATACTTATCATCCTATATAACACCTAATTAGATGTAGCACAATATGCATTTCGAACACTCTAGGGTTTATAAACAAACCACTGAATGTAGTTATTAATGTAGATATTAAGTTTAATATCAAGTTTCATTTTATTTACTGGTATATAACTTCCCCTAAGCTTCTATTTCTATAAGGCTTTGATCATAAGCTCAGTATTTTCTGTGATTTCACTTCACTTCCTTGAGATTCCTTAAACGAGATTGGAGGACAAGTGGACATGCTCAGAAAGCAGTTACTTCAAATATAGCAGATTGTTTTTAAGGCTCAATCTTCCTATCCTCACCATCATATGGCCTTATAATTCAGTAAGCAGCTCTACTCATTTCTAACATCAGATACATTAATTTTAAGACTATGTTCTTTATACAGATATTTTCTAAGCTTATTAACTATCCATTTTACCTTTAAAGAAAAGCAGAGGTGGAAACTTTCATTTCAGATTACAGACGAGTAACTGGTACTAGACTAGCTCTCTTGGATAAAAGATTCAGGGTAATTGTTTCTGGGCAGTGAGCAATAGGCAGTGCAGGACGATGCTCCTTGAGAGAAGGGAAACTCATATGAAATGAGCCTCAGGTTGTCTGGAGATAATTTCCTAAACCCAGTGCAGTATGCTAGGTCTGAGCAAAGTGTGGCTATACTGCTAAGCTGAGGAGACAAGAGTTTAGAGTGCAGGCAGGCTGTATCTGCAATCTGTGGAAAAGGGCATCTGTGCAAAGGGAAGGAGTTAGGAGTTAGTAGTACAGATGGGGGTTTCTTGTGAGTGGCCCAGGGCTACGCGGAAAAATGAGCAGGGAGAGGCTTACTAGAGAGTAGCAGTTGGGGACCTGAGTCTGGAACAGAACTTGTAAGACAGTGTTGTAGTTGAAGGTCTGGCCATGCCAGAGTGGAGAGACTTCATGAACCCCTTATGAACAACCAAAGCATCCAGCTGAGAGCTCAGAAAAACTATGTCTTGGGAGCAAGGCATAAAGTAAGGCCACCGCAAGCAAACCTAAAACCAAGCACTAACAACAGGCCTGTGGGACAGAATATGGAGACTGAGTCTTGTCAAGCTGGAGGGACTTAGAGAGCACTTTCAGCTTTCCAGAGATTCATCTTAACAAAGCATAAAAAGCAGGTATGCACAAGCTCAGGTGATCAGCCAGTAACTCAGTTGCTGGCTGGAACAAAATAAACATGCTTCAGAGGAGGATAATAAAAAACCAGAATCTGTACAACAGAACATCAGTAATATCCATTACATAATCATGCAAAGAAACAAAAAAACATAACCCACAGTTAAAAAGCAGTCAACAGAAACTAATACAGAGATGGTCAGGTGCTAAATTTAGAAACTATTACAAGGTATGTTCAAAAATCTAAAGAAAAGATATTCAAAAAGTTAAAAATACAGTATTAATGAGTGGACAGGGAAATCCACTGAATACAGAAACTATCAAAAGAAAAAACCAAATGAGAATGCGGGACTAAAAATAACTGAAATACAAAATTTACTGGTTGTTCTTAACAGCAGGTTGGTGACAACAGAAGAAAGTTAGTAAACTTAAAGACAGATCATAAGAAAAAAAATGAAGAAAAATGTACAGAGCCTCAAGGATCTGTGGGACACTATCAGCTAGTATAATATACATACCGAAATTATGGAAAACAAAGGCAAAAAGAAAGAAACTTGAAAACAGCCCGGAAAATGTAATTCTGCTTCAGATGTAGAAAGCTGCAAAAGCATGTAACTCCAGTCTAACAATGATAAAAACCTGGATAATATACATAATCATAAGTTTTACTGAAGCCTAAAGTAAGTTAAGGTTGTAAAAGAATCAGGTGAACTAAATTTCATAGTTTCAAACCCACTGAAGGACAGACAGGACACATAACGTATTTCATCTTTGGCAGAGAAGAGGAGGGAGAGGCAACTCATAAAAGCAGGTAAGAAGGAACCAATTAACATGTTATTAAATTCTTAAAGGTCATGTATGAGCCAGCATGACTATTTAGAATCACTGGAAGCCCTACACACTAGGGCAGGACACAGAGAAATGAAACCTTGCAACTTCCTCCAACCCATCTCTCATATGAAACCTTGAGCTGCTTTGGGACCAGGAGGAAACTCTCCAATCCTTAGGGTTTATGCAGAGATTCACTATCTTTGGGAAAAGAAGAGATGCCAAAAATGTCTATGGCTGGGAGAAGGCTGGCAGTAAAAGCTGCACTAGAGGGAAGGGCAGGAAACCTCCCCTGTTCCAACTGTGTGCCTTGTACCAAGTAACAAGCAGCAGTTGTCTACCACTAGGAAAGGGGAAAGAAACATTCCCACCATAGCTTTCAGGCAAAGAAATACCACTGCAAAGGCAGGAGTAGAAGTGTAAGCCATTTTCCTCTGTGGGAGAGTCAGGAAACATACTTGGATCCGGCCCTGGCAGTGATGCAAAGCGGAGGTCCATCACCATTGTGGGACGAGCAGGAATGCTGAAGGAGCCTCATCCCCAAGGCCTAGGAGAACAGGAACTCTCAAAGACTAACTCTGGGCCTGGGAAGTGAATAATCCCCCTGTCTCCACTCTGAGCCTTACACAGAGTAACAGCAGCAGCAGCCATCCACTCATTAAGCCTGACTTTTCCATACACTGGAAAAAGGAGAATGACCATTGATTCCTCATCAGAAATAATGACGCCACAGGAAAAGGGAATAAAATCTTTACAGCAGTGAAAGAAAAAGAATTCTCAACTCCAGAATTAGTGAAAATATCATTCAAATATAAGGGGGAGATGAAGACATTTTTAGATAAATAAAGGCTGAGAGAATTTGTTTCCAGCAGTCTTGCACTAGAAGAACTGCAAAGAAAACAATTCAGCAGTGTCTTAAAAGATTAAACATGCTAATCATGTGACCTGGAAATTTCATTCCTAGAGAAATGAAAACGTATGCATACAGTTTTATTCACAATAGCCTCAGACCAGAAACAACTCAACTGTCCCTCAACAGGTGACTGGGTAAACTGTGGTATCCTCATACAAATGATTATTATTTAGTAACATAAATAGGAACAAACTTTGGCTTGTGCAACATGGTTGAATCTCAACATGCTGAATTTCTTAAAAGAAGACAGACACAAAAGGGTAGTCTGTAAATAATTCTAATAATACAAAGTTCTAAAACTGCAAAACTAATCTATAGTAATAGAAATTCAATTTGTACTTATGTGGGTGGTTAAGGAATAGTAGATTAATGACAGCTGTATATGGGAATTTTCTGGGTGTTAGAAATGTTCTTTATCTTGACTGGGCTAGTGATTACAGGGTGTATACATTTTTCAAAGTCACTGCACAATATACTTTAAATGTGTACATTTTATTGTATATAAATTATACTCTAGTAATAGGGCTTCCCTGATAGTTCAGTTAGTAAAGAATCTGCCTGCAATGCAGCTGAGACCCTGGTTCAATTCCTGGGTCAGGAAGATTCACTGGAGAAGGGATAGGCTACCCACTCCAGTATTCTTGGGCTTCCCTTGTAGCTCAGCTGGTAAAGAATCCACCTGCAATGCAGGAGACCTGGGTTGGGAAGATCCCCTGGAGAAGAGAAAGGCTACCCACTCCAGTATTCTGACCTAGAGAATTCCATGGACTGTATAGTCCATGGGATCACAAAGAGTTGGACACAACTGACTGACTTCCACTTTCACTATTGATTTTTAAAAAGAGATATTATCCTCTTTAGAATTATAAAACATTACCTGTATAGATCTGTCTTGTTATCAAACCAATCTGATAAGACTCGAAAAGTAAAAAGGGGAAAACGCTGATGAAGAACATGAAAGCTCACATTTTCAAAGGTGTAGTTATTTAGAGCCACCTAGGAAAAAAAAAAAAGAAAAACTCCATTATAACAACACTTATACTTACATGCGAATTTGTTTCTAAAAGATTCTAAATATTAGTTCTAACTTTTCATATGATATGAAAGCTACTTGTAAAAATAATCTGTATTACAATTTAATCACAATTAATTTAAAACTATGTAGACACTGCCTACTGGACAGAAATGTTTGTACTAAATTAACATTTAATTGGAAAAATAATCAGACCTGTAAGATTCAACTTGGTCATATAATACTTACTTCAGAGATTCCAGTTCTTATCACTTCTGTTTATATCTATGCCAATAAAAATACTGACAAACAGATTATTTTCAAGCAAGTTAATTTTTTGTTCTTCCCATACTTACTTTCTGGTCCTGGATGACAGGCTGATTAACATGCTCCCACAGATTCAAGAATGAGTTACCTAGTTAAAGGCAGGCATTCATCCTGCTCACAAGAATTACATCAGTACTAAGACCCAATACATGGACATTATAGGGTCACTTAACTTCATCCCCAAAGCAAAAGATTAAAAAGAAATGGCAGAAATGTTTCTTTATCTTCAAAATATGTAAGTGAAAGCTGTGTTACTGGGAAAAGAATACTAGAAAAGGGTCCAAATTCACAAAAACATACCTCTAGCTAGATGATCTCTCATAAATACCTATAAGACACAGCAATCTAGACAAAGACAGTTATTTCACTGTAAATGAAAATTATGGAATCAGCAGTCACCATTCTTAGGGCAGCTTGGGGTTGTGAGGAACAGTTCAAATAGCACTTCACATTTGTATATAACCATCTTCAAATACTTTCTTTTCTACCTCTACAATCCAACAAGTACAAAACAGAGACTGAATGTTAAGCTCATCTCAGTCCAGTGACCCAAACTGGTCTCACTTTACAATTTCTATCAATCTCCAGAAAAACAGCACCAAAATGTGGCATATTTCATGGAGTGTGTGTATGTAACTTACACCTGGATACACAGACTTTTAAACTTTGGAATGAGCCTATTTATTATAAAGTCACCAGTATAAAACAGATAATAACACATTATCTTGGAAGTAAATTACTACCATTTTTTAAAAAATTGGTATTGCCCTGGAGTACTTCCCTCAAAAATAAATGAAAAACTCATTATCAAATCCCCATACTTGAATGACTCTTGTACATGTTAATGAATATTTTAATTTAGTTTAAAATTTTTTTCTATTTAGTTTCATAGAAAATGGAACCAAATATCTGACCTCAGGTAGTTACATGATTACCTAATACAGAGTACAGCACTTCAGACCAAACCAATACTTCTGCTAGAGTATACATCATCATTATAACAAGCAAAAAATCTCTCCAGAAAAAATCACCTGGCAGCTCTTTCATTATGGGAAGACTTGAAGTCTCCTATGTAATAAGTTGATCTATAAGGATTAACTGGGAGATTCTGTGACCTCAAACTACACTTAAATAAAATTTTAGAAATTGGTCTGTAATACCTGAGGCAGATGGCAGACTTATGTTCTGAGTTGATTTTATTTCAAATAGATTAAAATAGATAAAATAGTTTATTTCATAAATTGGGTTAAGGCTAAAATATTATAACCTTGTAGCACCCACTCTACTTTGGTCTTATTAGTGTCACAAAAGTGTAAAAATGCTCAGCTATAATCCCAGCTATAAGTAAAATTAAAGAAAAGAAAACATGAAGTCTAAAATTAAGATACTTGGAATGTTTCTAATCTTTAGTGTGGTTTACTCCACAAGTTGACATCTGAATCTAAAAGTAAGAATTAGGAGTTTGTTATTTGTTTTACAAGGCAATCTAAGTGAGTTAAACATTGGAATAATGTATTATGTACAACAGATCAAAGCCAGAACTAATATAAAGGAAGAAAGTGTTGTAGTCCTTGGCCATTTATTTACTAATAAAGGAATCGGCTGATGAGAGGTATGGTTACACTTTTCCATTCATAGAGTCAATGTGCAATATACAATGGTTAGTCACTTCAGAAACAAATTCTTCAGAATGGGGAGAGGCAATCAGAGAATCACTGCAGGGGAGCCAGGAAACAAAGAGGAAAGGGACAAAGAGGAAGGAACAATGAGGAAGTGCCTGGGCCCTATTATTCTACCACCTTACTCTCTCAGTTGTTCCTCACTTCCCCAAAGTCTTCAATTACAAATTCTGATTGACATAAACTTTATACAGAAATGCCAGGCTGGATGAAGCATAAGCTGGAATCAAGATTGCCAGGAGAAATATCAACAACCTCAGATATGCAGATGATACCACCCTTAAGCCAGAAAGCAAAGAAGAACTAAAGAACCTCTTGATGAAAGTGAAAGAAGAGAGTGAAAAAGTTGGTTTAAAGCTCAACATTCAGAAAACTAAGATCATAGCATCTGGTCCCATCACTTCATGGCAAACAGATGGGGAAACAATGGAAAGAGTGACAGACTTTATTTTTTGGGCTCCAAAACCATTGCAGATGGTGACTGAAGCCATGAAATTAAAAGATGTTTGCTCCTTGGAAGAAAAGTTATGACCAACCTAGACAGCAGATTAAAAAGCAGAGACATTACTTTGCCAACAGAGGTCTGTCTAGTCAAGGCTATGGTTTTTCCAGTAGTCATGTATGGATGTGAGAGTTGGACTATAAAGAAAGCTGAGCGCCAAAGAATTGATGCTTTTTAACTGTGGTACTGGAGAAGACTCTCAAGAGTCTTCCCTTGGACAGCAAGGAGATCCAACCAGTCCATCCTAAAGGAAATCAGTCCAGAATATTCACTGGAAGGACTGACGCTGAAGCTGAAACTCCAATAATTTGGCCACCTGATGCCAAGAGCTGACTCACTGGAAAAGACCCTGATGCTGGGAAAGATTGAAGGTGGGAGAAGAAGGGGATGACAGAGGATGAGATGGTTGGATGGCATCACTGACTCGATGGACGTGGGTCTGGGTGAACTCCGGGAGTTGGTGATGGAAAGGGAGGCCTAGCGTGCTGCAGTCCATGGGGTCACAAAGAGTCGGACACAACTGAGCTAAACTGAACACAAATTTATAGTGAACCCATGAATTGTAATGTATGCATACATCCATTTAACCACCACATAGATGAAGAAATTTCTAGGGCACTGAAAGGCTGCCTTGTGCCCTTTCCCACTCAGTACTCACCAAAGTTATAGTCTAGGCTTGTTCATTTTAAAACTTCATATTTCCATACTTTAAATGGAAACATTTAACATGTACTATTATTTATCTGGTTTCTTTTGGTCAAAATTACCTTTGAGATTCAATAGCTGTTCAGTGCGACAACATTCCATCGTTCTTCATTGCTAGGTGGTATTCTTTCATTACAGCTGCTTACTCTGTACCCTACTACACACCAGTTATTGGTGACAAGTCTATCTCCCATAGTGTTCTTTGACAGCAGGAACATCTCTGTACATCCTTCCCACTCACTTCTCACTCTGCACCAAGACTCAACAGTGATCTGTCTTTCCTCTAAATGTATATATCATTTATGTCTCATTTGGCTCTTATATGCCTGTAGGGTCAGTGACAGATGGTCTATCAAAACCATATATATGGGAGATATGTGTATACATACACATCACTGCCCACCCCCACACTCATTTCAAACATGCTCTATGTGCCCAGAGAACTTTTTATCTGACTACTCCTCCTTAGCATCTGATTCCTCTGTTTCTCAAAATGGTTTCATTCACAAAAATGTGCTTGCATCAACCCTGCTGGCTCTCTCCATTTACTTCTCACTGAGCTCATCCACACTCTAATGTGACTTCCAAGGCTGTACCTCTCATCCAGACTCTACCCCATAATTGGGACTTTCCTACTTAAATGTCTGTTGAGTATATTTACATGGATATATGACTGATATCTCATGCTCATTATTCTTAATCTTCAGTTTCCCATCTAAACGTGATCTTAAACCATCTATGTCAGAACCCTGATAATCATTTTCGACACATCTTCATTTGTTTGTACATCCAATTCTTGCATACTCTCTAAACTGTTTTGTGAATCCTGATATCACTGTCAACTTTCATTTGAGGAACTACAATAATGTTCTTACTGGTTTCCTTACCTCTGGTCTTCTCCCCTTCTACACAACTACCAGGAGACAAGTCTCTGAGATAAAATCACATCAGTGCCTCTGTATTACCTTAACCAACACAACGATCATACTCTGAGACCTGTGATTACCAGTAATTGTATCCTCTCCATAATTTCATGCAATCCATCCTCTTAACACTGTCTCCTTCTGGTTTACTCCCCTTGGTGCCTTGACCTCTTTGCTCCTAACCTAGCTCAATTTCACAGTCAATTATCATAATCCTAACCTCACACTAACATTTGGTTCTCTGCCCCCTCTTGATTCCTTTGTAATTAATTCAATTTTAGCAAAAACATAATTCTTTGCCTGCAAGCTGTGATGAAATCTAAACCTCTGTTACTCTGTACTTGAATCTGTGAATCTGAACGGTTGGCAGGTATCACTTTACTTTCCTGATGCAAATCTCAGTTGGGTAGCCTAGCTTCTATATTTTCTTAATTAACCATTCTCAAATTCCCCTAGATGACACTTCTCTCTTCAAACCCAGAGAGCCCCTCCATACTGCTCACTCTCAGCTAAAAACAGTGTTTCTTATTTCAGAGAGAAAACTGAAGCAGGGGCTTCCCTTGTGGCTCAGTAGTAAAGAATTTGCCTGCCAATGCAAGGGGTCATGGGTTTGATCCCTGACCTGAGAAGAACCCACATGCCGTGGAGCAACTAATTCCATGCGCCACAACTATTGAGCCTGTGCTCTGCAAGGAGACGCCACCACGAGAAACCTGCATGCCACAATCAAGAGTAACCCCCGCTCGCTGCAACTAGAGGAAAGCTCAAGCAGCAACAAAGACCCAGCACAGCCAATAATAAATAAAAATTTAAAAATTATTAGAAAAAAGAAAACTGAAGCAACAAGATGAGAGCTTACACAAATTCTCACCCTCACATCTACCCACCTAACAACATCTGCCATGATAGTCTGCCTTCTTGCCTGCTAAAATAGAGGAAACAGCTATACCCTTAATCTTAATTTGATATAAAACTTAACTTGATCTAAATCTAAAACAGATCTGCCCAGATCTGTGCACTAGAGATGGCGTTCTGTAATAGCTGTTGAACTGAATCAGTTCAATATTTGTTGAAACTGATCTATTTCCAACCTACTTTGCAAATTCTTGAAAAGCCTGGATTAAGTTGATATCTGGAAGTCCTCTAAATAAAATCCTTTGGGGGAAGAGTCATTTATTCTTTCATTCACTCCGTCAACAAGTATATCATGAGCACTATTAAGAGGCACTTTGTTACTGAGGATTTGGAGTCTAGAGGGAATAACAGTAATTCCATGTTAAAGTTATGTAGGACAGTGAAAACTATTAATAGTATATTAAAAAAATAAAATAAATTTTAAATCCAAAGTAACATTTAAAAAAAAGATATCCATTCAGCTGTAAATTGTATCTGGGTGGTGCAACTGTTGTTGAGGTGTCCTAGAAAGAACAAGGGGGTTTCACTTTCACTTTACAAACTCTTCTAAGTTTTTTTAAAATAGAAAATATAAATTATTTTTAATAAAGAATATATTAAAAACAAATACAAAGACTAAAGAAAACAATAATAGAGTTAGAAATAGCTGAGTGCCACAGGGAGACACAAAGAAATAAAGATAAAAAGGAGCTTCTGGAACTGTTTAAATCCATAAAAAATAGTCTAAGGGCCTCTAATAATTATAAAGAAATTCTTAGGGCCAAAATCATAACCCTTAAAGTTCTGTACAACCTGAGATACAAGACAATACTTCCCACAAGTGTACTCAGAATTTCATGGAAATTTCCAAATTGCCAGGAGTACTTTGGGTTAGAAAAAAGTGATAATCTAATTTGGCTCATCTAGCAAAGTTTGGGGAGACCAGGATAAATTACCCTACTCATAACTTTCTCACAGTTGTTCCTCACAGATACAAAAAAAGAGCAGAGATGTTACATATTCAGCCTAGAGTTAGAGAAAGCCCTTGACCTTGAATCTTCCGTAAGGACTAAAGAAAGCCCTGAACTTTGAAAAAAATACTTACTCTTTAAACTGCAATTTTTTAAGCTACGCCATGCTATGCTAAGTCACTTCAGTCGTGTCTGACTCTGTGTGACCCCACAGACAGCAGCCCACCAGGCTCCCCTGTCCCTGGGATTCTCCAGGCAAGAACACTGGAGTGGGTTGCCATTTCCTTCTCCAATGCATGAAAGTGAAAAGTGAAAGTGAAGTCGCTCAGTCGTGTCCGACTCTTAGCGACCCCATGGATTGCAGCCTACCAGGCTCCTCGGTCCATGGGATTTTCCAAGCAAGAGTACTGGAGTGGGGTGCCATTGCCTTCTCCGGATTTTTTAAGCTAGTAACTGATAATTGTTAGAGCTGCCTTTTGGATCTTCAGGAATGATGATTTAATTTTGTGTTTATACACTTACGTGTTCATTCCAGGCAATATCAGAGACTAAAGTTTGAAATATATAATAGAATATATGAAACAAATACATCATAATCTCTGTACCTTTCATATCCTGTGCTGTGTCACTAGGAATTGCAGTTGACCCTTGAACAATACAGGGGTTAGGGGCACTGACCCTCATGCAGTTGAAAAACCTGTGTATAACTTTACAGTTAGCTCTTCATGTCTGCATATCTGCATTGCAGATTCAACCAATCTGCAGACTGTATAATACTGCAGTATGTATTTATTGGGGAAAAAAAATTCGCCAATAAGTGGATCTGTTTAGTTCAAAGCTATGTTGTTTGAGGGTCAACTGTATTTTTGAAATCACTGGGGCATTGATTATTGTACTGACAATATTTTAAGAAGGAACAACAGGATAAAATTATCCTCAAGTAGATAAATATATGGTACATTTTCAAATTAGATAAAATGTGAGCATAACTTCAGGTCTATGGGGCAGAGAGAGAATAAAAATGGGAAGGCTTTCCTGCTGGCTCAGTGGTAAAAAAAAAAAAAAAATCTGCCTGCTAATGCAGGAGACACAAGTTCCATCCCTGGTCCGGGAAGATCCCACATGCTACAGAGCAAGTAAGCCTACGTGCCACAACTACTGAGCCTGTGCTTAAGAGCCTGGGAACCGCAACTACTGAGCCCACATACCACAGCTACTGACGGCTTTGTGCCCTAGAGCCCATGCTCTGCAACAAGATCATAATGAGAAGCCCTCCCACCTCATCTAGAGAGTAGCCCTCACTCACAGCAACTAGAGAAAAGCTCGAGCAGCAAAGACCCAGCACAGCCATAAATAAATGAATGAATAAATAAAATTATTTTTAAAAACAAGAATACCTAAATTTGATATAAAGAGTGTATTTCCTTATCTGGAAGAATTACTGTGTGATAGGTCCCAAAAGAATTGCAGAGAACATGCCTGGAAATTCAAATTTTTATATAAACCTAGAAGAGCCAGAAAAGATCACAACAAATAATAAGTGTACATTAGAAATAGAATGTAGTTTCAAAAGGAAGTAGTTGAAGAACAGAATCCTCTTTAAAATATAAACATTTTATCTGATATTTTAAGTCCAAAATCTGAGAATAGACCAATTTATTGTACATATCTTTTTTCTTACATTTTTGGTGAGTGTGATTGCATATTAGTAAGATAGTTTCATATTACCAAAACTCCTTATCTGGGTCTCCAAAGACACAACTGGAATGTGCTATTAACTATTTTCAAGTACTGTCTTTCTAGTATTTCTTGTTGAGTTGCTAAGTTGTGTCCAAATCTTTTGTGACCCCATGGACTAGCCAGATAGGCTCCTCTGCCCATGGGATTTCCCAGGAAAGAATACTAAAGTGGGTTGCTATTTCCTTCTCCAGGGGATTTTCCCTGACCCAGAGATCAAACCCATGTCTCTTGCATTGGCAAATGGATTCTTTACCACTGAGCCACGAGGGAAGTCCCTTTCTAATTCAGCTAGGTTTTAAATATCCTAATTTCAAAAAGTTCTTTCCCATGTCTACACTAAATTTTTCTTACTGTAATAAATTAAAAAGGCCAAGTTGAATTTATCTGGCCTTGTGAAAAAAGGATTTCAGAGCAAAAAGTGACGAAATTATACAACATTCCATACATACAAGATAACATTTTATGACAGCTATAGACTTACATAGCCAATGCTATTTGTGCTTAGACAGAAACAGGGTAAAAATCATCAATAATGAAGTTAAGTACTTTTATAGCTTTGCATTTTAGAAAGTAGTTTTTGTTTTTGAAACACTTAAGTATAATAAAAGTAATTCACAAGGAAGCATATACTACATAGGAAGCTATACTAATGTTCTATAATGATTAAATCATTACACTGATCTAATCTCTTACTTCCAAACCAAATTTCAGATAAAGTACCTTACCTCATTTCTCATGATTCTCCAAAGATTTAGTGTAATTCGGCCAACAATATTTATCTCACTCATTACATCTGATCCATACTCATCTCTTTCGGCTGCAAATCTATTCTCAGTTTTGTCATCTATAGAAATAAATACAGACTGCATCAGGACTCACAGAAATCAAATTTCCAAGCGAACCATAAGAAAATGAGAATAATAAAAATGAAGATGAAGATTAAGGATTAAATGTAATTCACAGTCTATTTTCTATTAGACTTAAGAGAATAATCATTATTTTGATAGGTTTTTCTGTCCTCTAAGTTATGAAAGAATTTTGTGAAATAAATGTGTCTGAAAACTGTACATATTTTTAACAATAAAACATATATATACATATGTATTTTTAAAATAAATCCTTTTCCCTTTAAATATGATAATTACTGGTGCTATTTTTATGAATACCTAATATCACATCATTCTTTGGTGTTTGGATGAAAAACATTTATTATGAAACTTGTCATCTCTTGCAAAAAAAAAATGGTAGAATTTTTAACCTAAACAATTCTCTGAAAATTTGTTGACGTTAATTAATGATGTTCGTATTGAGGATGAAATTCTATTAACTATATATAAAGAACTAGTTGAAGAGTACCTCTTATAGCATATAGACTTCTGAGTTTAGTTTTTCTAAGTGATAATTATATCTAGAATAGAAATCAAAATGTGTTTCTAGTATATAACACTGGGTATAAATGAATGTTGTTGATTAGAGGCTCTGGAATAACAAGTATATTCATCAACTCAATGACATCAGTTTGAGCAAACTCCAGGAGATAGTGAAGGACAAGGAAGCCTGGAGTGCTGCAAGTCCATGGGGTCGCAGAGAGTCAGATACGACTGAACTAAACAATGGTATTTGAATGTCTGTTGAGTCCAAGAACTTTATTTTAATACAGCTACTTTATTATGTTTGTACTATAGTGCAAAATAAAAATTGTACTTTCTACTCAGAAATGTTTTATCTTGCCCCAGGTCATGTAGTAACAAAAACTAGTATTCTAAACCTGGGTTAGTTGATTATAAAGACAATGTAGACACACCTACCACTCTTCTTTATTTTAGAGACATAATGCTTAAAAGATTTGTTCAAGTGTATAGCATAGTGATTTAGCATGTTTGCAGATTATATTCCATTATAGTTTATTACAAGATAATGGGTACAATTTCCTGTGCTCTACTGCATGAAACTAACACTATATTATAAATCAATTTAAAAAAAGGTTTCAGCTTAACACCTACATAATGTTTATTACATTCTCAGGCTCTGTTCTCAGTATTTTACAATCACCCTATGAGATAAGTTCCATTACATCCCCATTTTACAGATGAACAAACTGAAGTATCGATAGGTTAAGTAACCTATCCTGTTGGACATCCAAATCCTGTTGGCCAGGGCTCAAACCCAGGTCATCTTTCTGCAGAATGAACTGTTTACCACTAGTGCTCTTTACTACGCTTCCTTAAATCATGCCCTTTCTACCATTTCATGCCACCTCATAAATGGTTTCAGGAATGTTCTAAAAGGACAGGAAGTTTCATTCATTATTCTGAAGTCACATACCTTGTTACAAATTAATCAACTAGTAAGTGCACTGAACACTCATGCTACCTATTCTCAATGTTCAGAACCCTATCCCCAATGAAATGATGTAAAAACTGAAATGTATCACTATTCCTCGCTCAAGGGACACAGAAGCTACAAAAAATTAATTCCATGAAAAGCTAAAAGCAGCTATCTTTTTATCCTAAGATTTTGCAAAGCTCAAAATATTTGCTGTCCTTGAATCTTCTGGCTTCAACCCTTCTCTTTCCGTTTACCAACACTTTGGATATTTTGTTGACTTCATAACCCCTTTCAGGAGGTATCTTGATTGGTTTTACTAATCTCCTATTTGACCTTTAAGCCTCTGGAACTATATGCTACTTTGTCCTAGTCAGACTTGTGTGTGTGTTGCGGGGGGAGGGGGCCTTTAAAACAAAGTTATTAAAAATTTGGTAACTATAAAGAAAACATAATTTTAAAAATGCTTTAAAAAAACGAATTTTGGTATGAATGTTACTGTCTCCCTCTTCAATTAGAATAACACTTTTGAGGAACAGACTTCAAAATTCGTGTAATTTTTTAGCCTGATACCCCCCCCAAAAAAACAAGTTAGTATTTCTCTACCATCTCCTCCTTCCTCACCAAATAGATAAAACATAGAAACAGACAAATAAAATTATGGTATGCCAAGTCAAAGAAATGTTTTGTACTTCATAATGATTATAAAGACTATCTCATAAAGCAGAAAAATACTTTTGTTAAAATAATGTAAAAATGGGATATATGTATGATTAAAGTTACATAAAAAATAAAGACCTGTATTCTTTTGTTTGTTTTTTAGTCACTAGTTGTGTCCCACTCTTTCGTGACCCCATGAACTGTACCCTCCAGGCTTCCCTGTCCATGGGATTTCCCAGGAAAAGAATACCGGAGCAAGGTGCCATTTCCTTCTCCAGGAGATCTTCCTAACCCAGGAATCAAACCCATGTTGCCTACACTGGCACGCAGATTCTTTATCATTGAGCCAGTAGGGAAGCCCAAAAGACCTACGTATGTATATGAAAAATGACTGAAAGGAAAATAAACAACAGGTATACTAACGGTATCTATAGCAGTGATTACAGTATTTTTCTTTCACTTCTATTGATTTTTAAATTTTTATATAGTGGAGTTATGATAGTATCCAGAACTTACACAATTTAGTATTAAAAATTAGGCTAGAACAATACTCTTGTCTTTATTTGTCCGTAATTTGCTCTGTAGCTGAACAAACAAACATTCACAGTGTCCTACCTGGCACCCGAGAGATCATCTGGCATAAGTCAACACTGAGTGCAGCCGCCCTCTGTAAGAGGTAACCCCAGGAATGCATCTGAATCTCATATCCTATAAGAATATCAGGATCATACCTGAAGAAGAAATGAGAAAATTAAACCTTTAACCAGAAGGACTGCTTCTTCATTAAACAAACTACAAAATTAAAAATCTATTTTTTATTATATTTCTCAGGAAATATTATATTTCTCAGGGAAAGGGTGATATAGTGTTTACCTATAGAATTTCTATATAGGAAGGAATGGGCATTTAGAGTTCTAAGTTTGAAGCTACTTTTGTAAAGCAAAAGTAGTTTCTACTTAGATTAGGTGTTTACTTGATATGACTTGAGAAAGAGGCTGCTAAAAATTGGGGTGGGAGGCAAGCATTACCAGTTAAATGCATGAATGAGGGTAAAATTGAGATATAATGTGGGCAGGGGTGGGGTGAAGTATGAGGGCATGTGTGGATACTATTTTGAAAATGATCTCCCAGGTCATTCTGTTGTCACTTTCTACCCCTCTATGCTCTACTGTCCTTAAACAGTTGTAATACTGAGAAAGAAATGGAAACTTCTTCCTTTCCCTCCAATTTTAGTAAATACTTTGTCCTCACATAAAGAAAGGCCTCGACAATGACAAGTTTGCCTCTAAACTTAAGAGAAAGGTGACTTAGTTTAATGGGAGAATGAAATATTAATAGGGATAAGATTAATGTGGGGAAGCTAAACAGCAAAAACTAGGCAAAAAATGTGCTCGCTGTGGTCACACGGTTGCACTGGTGAACTGACAATCTGCATCTAACTCAGAAGGAGCCATTTTGTACTTCTGAGGACTTTCACGTGACCACCATAAAAAAAAGTTCGATTATAGAACACAAGAAAATAGCATGAAGATTTACTTTCATAGGAAACCTGTGTGGGCAAGACAAGAACTGACTATAGTCTTAAGTGGAGAACAAAAACTTCTGAGCAACAAATACTGCAATGCTGCTATCAGATCAGAGGTCCTAAATTACTTTGATTGTTGTACTGTGCTGTGCTTAGTCATTCAGTCATGTCTGACTCTTCGCAACCCCATGGACTGTAGCCTGCTAGGCTCCTCTGTCCATGGGGATTCTCCAGGCAAGAATACTTAAGTGGGTTGTCATGCCATCCTCCAGGGGATCTTCCCAACCCAGGGATTGGACCCAGGTCTCCTGAATTGCAGGCGGATTCTTTATTGTCTGAGCCACCAGCGAAGCCCAAGAATACTGGAGTGGGCAGCATATCCCTTCTCCAGGGGAACTTTCCAACACAGGTATCAAACTGGGGTCTCCTGCATTGCAGGCAGATTCTTTACCAGCTGAGCTATCAGGGAAGCCCCTGATTGTTGTATTAGTATTTATAAAAGCCAAAAAGCAGAGTAAAAGATCACAAAAATTTGTAAAGTTGGGTTTCACATAACTGCCTTCAAAGTCATTCTGAATTATGGAATGACCAACCTGCCAGATTATATCACTTAACACTTGAACCATTTTCTAATATTCTGTCATTCTTCCACAGCCATTTTCTTTAAAAGGGTATTTAATTACCTTAGTTTGTACTTTGACAACAAAAATAAGAGTATCACATGTATGTCCTTATTTTTAATCCTGAAGGATTTAGTGGCTGATGTCAAAAGAACTAGGTTTGAACCTCTGCAATAATATTCTTTTCATTTTTCCTATTCATTAAGGGCCCTATAAAATACATTCCCTAATGTAAATTTCAATATCTGGTGATCTGCTTTTGATCCATTATTACACTACAGACTTACAAAGTAGCCTTCAAACTTATTAGGAGAAAAAGATAACATATATGCTTTCCTCTATATAAAAAGGACAAGAAATTTCTAAGAAAACCACTTAACTTAATAAAACTTATTAATCTAATACAACAGCCAAATGGACCTTTTCCCCAACCTATAAAAGTGTTTTCTTGGTAGAAAGTGCAATGTGGCTGGTAATTCTGGAACAAAGAGCAGGATTACAACATAAGTGTGGAGAAGCTAAAGAAAGCAAAGGCTTATGCAACAATGTGGCTAAGACTTAGGCTCAGAGATCAGAGGTTAAGTGTAGACTGACTGATACTAAAACTGAAACTCCAACACTTTGGCTACCTCATGCGAAGAGTTAACTCATTGGAAAAGACTCTGATGCTGGGAGGGATTGGGGGCAGGAGGAGAAGGGGACGACAGAGGATGAGATGGCTGGACGGCATTACCGACTCGATGGACATGAGTTTGAGGGAACTCCAGGAGCTGGTGATGGACAGAGAGGCCTGGCGTGCTGCAATTCATGGAGTTGCAAAGAATCGGACACAACTGAACAACTGAACTGAACTGATTCTTTAAAAGGAAGTCCAGAAAGGTCCTAGAGCCTTAAAAAAAGAGTCTCCCAAAACCATTCCTGCTCATTAGTCTTCTAAAATAGTATCCAGTATCTTAACACATCTTTTTGTTGATAGCAACTTCATCAACTCTTCCATTAATGTCAACGTCTTCTCAGAGCAAAGATGAACTAGCTGTATGATGAGTGCATCTCCCTGTAGAACTATGTAATGTCTAAACTTGAAAAACTTGGGCAGAAGTGTCAAGCGTCTCTAAAGATCATCAAGGATAGGAGATGTGAAGGATACACACACAAAAGAACCCGCAGCTGATAGCTTTAATACTTCTCATTTAGAACAGGCATTGCAATTTGGTCATAGTTAACTCTGAACGTTCATTTTCATACCATTGGAGATCAAACCAATCAATCCTAAAGGACATCAACCCTGAACATTCACTGTAAGGGCTGTTGCTGAAGCTCCAATACTTTGTCAAGAGCCAACTCACTAGAAAAAACCCTGATGCTGGGAAAGACTGAAGGCAATAGGAGAAGGGGATGGCAGAGGATGAGATGGTTAGACTGCATCACAGACTCATTGGACATGAATCTGAGCAAACTCTGGGAGACAATGAAGGACAGAGAAGGCTGGCATGCTGCAGTCCATGGGGTTGCAAAGAGTCAGACATGACTTAGCAACTAAACAACGACAAGCATTCTGAACTTAAGAGAAGACTTTGGAAGGTTGCTGGAGTACCTATCATATACATTTCTAAGCACGAAGAGGATGCCAAATTATTACAGAGCTCTTCTGTTATAACTGTTACACAGTTCTTCCAATTTCTTCATCTGAATTTCTTTGACTCATGTAACATCTTATTATTGTAAGAATTATCTTTCCAATCAGCAACTTGCTCTGTTGTGGTAAATGGTTAATAGATTGATTAAATACACTTATTTTTTAATAGCTATGAAAATTTTTTCTCAGTTAACAAGTGTCTCTTGTAAACTACTACTGCTCAGAGATGACTGCTGAAAAACCCTTAATGCTTCTCTTAATAGATTTATTAAAGATGTGGTTCTTTTAGAAAACCTGTGTCATTTCAACATTTTCAGATCTATCATGTATATATGTTTTGACCCAGAGGTTGTTCGGTCTTACAAGACTCTCAAAGCTGATAAGCTATCTGTTTCAAGTTCAAAGTTCCAAGGATTCCATATTTCTTCTGTGAAAACATTTGGTGACAGTAACAAAATCTTGGTAACTTGTTCTTTAATTTTTGTAAATTTTATTGACTCTACCAGGTTTCTGAAAGTTACAGAAAGAACAAGGTTGAGTAAATGCAATTAGTAGTAAAGAACAAAATTGTGGAGAGGGAGCACCAGAAACATGAAAACGATTTTATTTGCTTAGGCAGAAAAAAGTTGCTTCACAATTTATATTGCAGATAACACTAAGACCTGTACAGATGAGAGGTGAAAGAGCTCTAACTTGGGGAGTGGCAGCAAGCATCGGGAGAGGAGAAGGAATCATCTTGAAAACGAATTCTGAGGTTAAATGGATAGGAGGGACTAATGCATGGACTAGGGAAAAGAAAAAGGTAGGGCTCAAAACTTAAACTGTTTAAGTTAGGGAGGCTAGGGAAATGTATAAGTAATAGTTCAAGGAAATAGAGAAAGGTAAAAAATGTCTTTGACAAGAATATAGTGGATCTGGTTTTACTTGTTTAATAGCACTTTACATGACTTTACATGTTTGCCACCTGAGGAAGTAAATGAAAAAATAAAGACGATAAACCTCTTTGAGACTATGCATCTGTATTTAATTCAGTTTTATATTCAGCACCTAGCACTGTATTTTACAGAGTTGATACTTAAGTACTGACCAGGCTAAGAGTTTTATGTGCTTTATCACACTTAATTCTAATACCTATTACCCATTTTACAGATGAGGAAATTAAAGTTTAGAGAGATAAGCAACTTGTTCAAGACAAAGACAAAAAGACAGAGATGGCTGACTCCCAAGCCTATGCTCTTAGCAAAGCCTGTGTTAAGTAGGTACTCAACAAATGAGGTTTAAGAAGGAAATAACCTTTAAGGGAGTTGTTTGGAGTAATACATAAACAACATTACAGAATTGAAATGCTAATATTTAATTCTTCTTCTCTTCCTAGTAGCCATGTGATGTAGAGTAAGAACCAGAAGTTAATTTTGTTTTCTTTACTGCACTTTTCTTAACAACTGGTATAATTCATGTTATGGACATTTAAGAAAGTTACTACACTTGCAAATAACTGACAAGATTCTCAACGTTGGCAGGTACTCCTATTGCTAGAAATATACCTAACAAGGAGAACACAAGTCTACAAAGCCCAGGGACACTACTAGATACGCATTGGCCCACAAAATGGTATTTGACTAAAACTCTTACATGTTCCTTTTCCTAAGCTGCTTGCAGTATGAGCTCTGAAAGTACCTGACATGTTGACAAGCTGTGTGAGAAGATAAAAGATAGGACTGACAATGGTAAAACTCAAGTGGATGGGAATCCATCCAGTCGCCAGTGCTATAAATAGTAAAAATACATTCCTCTTTTTTCCTCCCTAGAGTGGTGGGGAGTAGCATATCATTTTTTCTTTTTTTGATGCTCTGACATCTAATTTTGTTTCTTTGAAAATGTTTTCTGGTGTTCTAATTTTCTTTCTTAAAAGATTCTTTTTAATTGAAGGGTAATTGGTTTACAATATTGTGTTAGTTTCTGCCATACATCAACATGAATCAGCCATACGTATACATACGGAGAAGGCAATGGCACCCCACTCCAGTACTCTTGCCTGGAAAATCCCATGGACGGAGGAGCCTGGTAGGCTGCAGTCCATGGGGTCGCTACAAGTCGGACATGACTGAGCGACTTCACTTTCATGCATTGGAGAAGGAAATGGCAACCCACTCCAGTGTTCTTGCCTGGAGAGTCCCAAGGACGGGGGAGCCTGGTGGGCTGCCGTCTCTGGGGTTGCACAGAGTCAGACATGACTGAAGTGACTTAGTAGTAGTAGTATACATATGTCCCATATCTCTTGAACCTCCCTCCCACCTCATCATACCCTTCTAGGTTCTAATTTTCAAAATAGATTGTGTTAACCCATTTGGGATTCAATCAGATGTTGAGTCAGTAAAATATCATCACTGATCTTTAATACAGTATATCATCTCACTTTTACAGGAAAAAGTTTTCCAAAGCAAAACAGAAAGGGTTGGGTTTAACAACATGCTCAAGGACAGCTTTTATCCATACATCAGAATCCAAAGAGTTATTTTCCAGCCTGATTTTAGGCATTTAAAAACCTAAACCTAGTAACAGGCAAAAGTTTTAAGTTTCTAGAAAAGTGAAACACATTGCTACTAAGAGTTATACTCTTGAGAACATGCAAAAGAGATTCACTTAATTGTTTTATTTTTAAATTAAAACAGCTTTGGTAAAACATCGTTTTCATACATTTTGACAAGATTCTACTATCAAGCATCAAAGCCAACATCAAATGGTCAAAAGAGATTTTTAAGAAATTATGTACACAAAAGGGTATGTACCAGATAGTCCTAGATTTATGAACAGATTATAATCCAAAATTTTGGAAATACGGATTTGTTTAGAACTCAGAAAACATTTTCTTAAAAAAGAAAAAAAAAGTAAAAAGGTATTGAAATGGTGGTTCCTAGAGTAGAACCCTATTTAATCAATGATACAATTTAACTTTATAGTTATTATTTCATCACCACAGAAAAATGCTAAAATCTAACTGGAAAAAGCTAGAAGCTAAGCTAGTATTTGTCTTTCACTGGCCCCTCAGTCTTGAGAATAGAATATTCTTTATCCCTAATCTGATGGAAATGATGATGGTGATTGGAGATGAGAGCAAAATCCTTTCTAGAATAACTTTTCTTTCAAGGGCCACAGGAAGTGACTCACTTTCTCTTTTTTACCTTCACCTACATTACTCAGCAATAGCACAAAAGGACTGGAAAAATCATAAAATAAAAACAATACCTCTTTATTATATTTGCAATTTCTTGAAAAAGTGTCTTCTCATCAGCAGCATAGGTAACTTGTAGTCCTGTGATTCCAGATCTAATAAGTAATGGGGTCTGATATCTGATATCTAAGAAATAAACAAAATGTTTATTATATATAATTGTGTTAAGTAATATTATCTTACTTTTGAGTAAAATTATACAACTAGAATATTTTAAAATAAGACAGCTTCCCCAAAGTAAACACATAATTGTTTCCTGAAAATTTTCTTAAAGGTTTTCTTTCTAGCACAATATGCAACTGAAAATTCAAATTTTATGTTTTCAGCTATTTTACTAAAAGTCTATATTCACAAAATTCCCTAGATAACATGTCACCCAAAAAGAAATTTTATTACTTTATTTCTTTTTATAGGAAGAGCTTTGCTTAGTAGAAAATATTTTAATTAGTGGTATGCTGGAAAACGTTGACAAGCACCTCTCCATGGAGGGGGCGTTAGGGGGAGCCCTGATTTGTACTGCTTGCCTATTTCTAAGACATGAGAAATTCTGACCATGGCTAAATTCAAATTACCAATGTGACATCAACTACTTCAAAAAATTCATGAAAATTTAGCAACTGGCTCATGAGCTGGTACAAGCCAGCTCAAGCACATCATTGATTAAACTGCAAATTCCTGAACAGTTTTGTTCTGTTAAACCTTCCTCCTCAATTGACTGAATTCAGATATTACTATTTAAAACTGCCAAAGAACACTTGGTATTTTATAAAATGCCTTATGTGGTATCCTATATGAAAAACCTCTGAACTTAATGTATTTATGGAGAAATATCAACAAAATTGGAATATACTTTAAGTAGTTTGCAAGCCATTAACTTACAGTAGTAAGTTAAAAAAATTTTTTTAAATTTTTGGCCACACTGCATGGCATGTGGGATCTTAGTTCCTTGACCGGGGATTGAACCTGTACTCCCTGCACTGGAAGGGTGGAGTCTTAATCACTGGACCACCAGGAAAGTCCATAACTTAACTTCTTAAAGCAAAGAAAAACTCTGTATTAGCAACAAAATACCAGCATGTATATATAAGGAGGACTGTCTACCCAACGTATAGATATAATATCATTTGAATTCAACAGTAACAATTAGTATTTTATATAATATTTAGATCAAATTAGATATGCTAATTGGAAATTTTATTAAGCTGTTTATATTGTACTGCTTCTAACTTCTAACAGTAATTCAAGAATAATGAATCTAACGCCAAATTATATACAACACCTTCTATTCCCACCTCAGCAAACATTTAGAGAGAAGTTCTTTTTTTAAGGCTAGCAAAACTTTATTACCAAAGTTTTATGAGCACAATATAAGAAATGAAAAGTAAATGCCAGAATTCTTCATGAACATAGGTGCACGCATCCTAATATAACAGTGGCAAACTGAATACAGCAATAGCTAAAACAATATACATCAAAGCCAAGGTGAATGTATCCTAGTATTTAAAGTTCTGTTTAACACCAGGGAATTAGTTATTTTAATCTGACACAATAACAGACTATAAGATGTGCATGGTAGGAAACTCACAGATGCATAATCAACAAAATAGTACTATTTGAGGAAGTTCCTAACCATGAGGTAGAGAGGAGTTCTTTATGCTTGTTTGGTTTAGACCCTGAGCAAAGAAACTGCCCCAACACAAGGTTCTTCCTCGGGTGAAAGTGAAAGTGTTAGTCCTCAGTCGTATCCAACTTTTTGGGACCCCCTGGACTGTAGTCTGCCAGGCTCCCTGGTCCACGGAATTCTCCAGGCAAGAATACCAGAGTGCCTAGGCATTTCCTTCTCCAGGGGATCTTCCCAATCCAGGGATCAAACCCAGACCTCCTGCACTGCAGGCAGATGCTTTACCGTCTGAGACACCAGGGAAGCCTACATACTTCCTAGGGTATGTAGGTATAAAATTAATAAAAATGATCAATACCTTGACTAGACACTGTCTTGTCTTTATCAATCACTATTACACCTGTGAGTTCTGTTTTGTCTGTATCCGGTAGTGGAGTGTCAGATGAGATGCAGTAGAACAGAGCACAGATTGGGTCAAATTCAGGATCTGGTTCTAAGTCTCGTCTAGTTCGAGCATGTAATTCCACACTGATTAGGGTAAGATTTTGTATCTATAAAAGGAAATAAATACCATGGTTTTAAGCATTTTTTTGAGACAAACTGAAAGTAGTATGTTTCACTAAGGCTCTGAGGAAATACATGTGTAAAATTACAGAAAAATGCTATATAGGACACATTCACAAATTAAAACTAGGTTTTTAGTTGTAAGATCAGATTAAATCAATTCATGTTTTTCTTTTAAAAACTCTCTCTAGAGTACATGCAGTGCCTCTCAATTTCTATTTGAGAAAGAATGACTAGGCCAAAAGGTACATTCAAAGCAAAGTCTATTACTTTTTACTTTCCATTCAGTTAACTATTGTTCTACCTGTACTTTAAACTCAAACGAGTTCTACTTTTTAGTTTGAAACTCCTACTTGTTAATTCTCTGAGAGTTACTTAGACTTTCATATATAATAGACAATTTTTAAAATAGTTTTTCCTGAAAACAAAAATCATAAGAATTCTAAGATGTCAAATACAACAGCCAGTTTTTTGACCATGTACATTTTCTCTTTGACATGTAATCCAAAAAATGTAATATTTTTGCTTTTTACAGTTAACTTCCTATGCCAATAAAAACACTTAACAGTAATCCTTACTTACTTCTCTAAGACAGAGTTAAGAATAAACTCTGGATAAGGAAAAAAGATATAGATTGGATTCATGATTACAGCTGGAATTATAGCCATTACTGTACCAGTGATATACAGATATCTGGCAGTGGAAAATAGGAGAGTACTGTTACAATACTGCAATTATTCAGGTCACCTTAATTTAATAAAGGATCTATATTTTGTATTTATCGTGCATGCCATCTGTTGAAATGTAAATGCAGAAATTCTCCTTAGCGATGGGAGTAGAATTTAGTAGGTATCTCTGGAGGACAACTAAATAATATCAATCAAAATTTTATAAGGACAGAACAAATTAGTGGTTACCACTGGGAAGAGAAGGCGGGAAGGTCACGATGGGATAGAGGATTAAGAGATACAAAATATTTTGTATAAAATAAATAAGCAACAAGGATATATTATACAGCACAAGGAAATACAGCGATTATTTTATAATAATTTTAAATGGAGTACCATCTATAAAAGTATTGAATCACTATATACCTGAAACATATAATATTGTAAATCAACTATTTCAATTAAAAACAAGATATGTCCTTCAATCTAGCATTCCTACTCCTGAGAATGTATCCAGTAGATATACTATGTGGCCAAAATATATGCACAAAATGCACAAAGATGTTTTCTAAGATGATACTATTTTCAGTTTTTATAAATTATAAAGGACTAAAAACCTAAATCTCTATCAGTTTGGAACTGGTTACTGCCAATAAATTAGGTGGCATACATAAATGCTACACAGAATGAATACTCTGTAACCTTTAACATTTTGAAAAGAATGAACCAGATCTATATGTCCTAATATGGAAAGATCACCATAATACAGTGATAAATGGAATAAATGAGTGTAATATGCTTCCACATATATAAAAAATGTTAAGCACATGCACAGAAAATGTCTGCAAAGAGACAAAAAACACAAAACTGTTTATTGTTTTGGGGGAAGGGAATTCATATGGGAGAGAAGCTTACTTTCAATGTAAATATTTTTGTCTTGAAGTTTTTTACCATGTACATGTAATAGTGCATGCATTCATCAGTAAATTTGTTATTAAGTACTTTTTAAAATATAAAGAACATTAATTATGCATGTATAAGGCATATGGAATAAAACAAATCTCCAAAAATTGTGAAATGGAAACCGTCTCCCTAAACCTAAACAAAACAAAAAATCAGTTTAATTAGAAAAGAAGGAACATGTGGAAAAACTATGGAGAAGACTGAAGACAATTTCGGGCCAAAAGAGTTCTGGAGGTTGATTTAGTTATACACTAGGCCAAATTTCACACTCCAATTTTGCCTTTTCACTCCTCAATATAAAATGCATTATAGTTCTTAGGGGTACTTTTTTTAAGCCAACATATGGAATGAAGAGATGGAGAGAGATTTACCGAGTGTAATCAGTAAAGAAGGGGGTAAGAAAAGGGAATACAAACCTCTTTTTCTGCACTGAGTACTTTATATGTAGAAGAGAGAAAGAGAGATTAGCCCAGGGTAATGGAAAAGAGGAAAAATGCTTGGAGCACAATTTCCTAGTAAAGGGAATAGAGTACAGTAGTTTTATTTTGGTGCATTCCCTATCTGACCACCAGGTGGCTATTTGGACTGTGTCTTGAGACACAAAAAGCATGTGAGGAAGCTACGAGCAACTTGCCAGACCTTCAGAGAGATTTTAACTTCAAGAAGGCCCAAGATTCTAAAATAGGGTTACATAGAATAAAACAACAGTATAAGAAGGAAAATACGTTTTTCAGATAATAACAGAAAAAAATCAAACGCAACATGTCTTTTTGTTAAGGTCTATCACATTTGCTTTAATAAATATTTTTTACAAAGTATTTTCTTTAACTTTTGAATTTTGGGTGTGTACTTGATAAGATAAACATTCCTGAGCTTGTTACTTAATTTATCTGAGCTTCAGGGGATAGTATAGAATCAGATATAAAACAGGAACTAAATGAATGCTGCTGAATGAAGAAATGTGCAAATAAACTATTAGGTAGACTATGTTCTGATCTAATTCTAAAAAAGTAAAAATCTTAGATCAAAGTTAGGGTAAAAATGAGGACAATATTTAAATTTTTCTTAGTCAACTCATCTAATCCTCAGAAGATAGAACCTATTGGAGACCAAAAACCCAACCAAAAAAATCATATTCTTAGCTATAAGGGCAAAGACATAAAACAACTGTATAAACCAGTACTGACCCAAAGAAATATGAAAATCACATTCATAATTTAAAATTTTCCAGTACTCACATTAAAAAATAGCTTAAATTAATTTAAAATATTTTCACATAATCAATATATCAAAACTACCCATTCAACATGTAATCAATATAAAAAATTACTAATAAGGTATTTCATATTCTTTTTTCCTATTAAGTCTTTGAAATCAGTATGCATTTTACATTTATGGCACATCTCAGTGAGGCTGCAAACGTTGTAATGGAAATAAATTACTTAAAATTAAATGAAATTAAAATTTCATTCCTAGATATGTAAGCCGAACTTAAAATTCTCAATAAACATGATGTTAGTAGCTACCATTCTGACGGCACACAAGTAAACAATGAAAATATATTCTAATTTCACCTCTGGGCCAATCAGACATGTTCTGAGTTGTGTCTTCTTTACAGAAATATTTACAGTAAACACAGATAAATTAACAGTGAATACAGATAAATTTACAGTGAACCATTCATACATATTCTCCAGTAAGAATGTACATTTTTTTCAAGATAGCTTCCTAGTCTTTGCATATGGTTTGTGCTGTGAAGATAACTAGGTTATAAAGATTACATGAACAAATGAACTGTACAAACAATAATTCACTAAGTCAACCAAACAGACAATACAAGTAGGTAGGGATGTGGTAGGGATGTGATATAACATGGTAATATAACAATCCCAGAGTAATATACAGAGTTTCAAATAGCTGAGAAATGTTTTCTAAATTTTAGCTTCTTTTTAAAAATTTCAGGTATAAGGTTTGAGAAAATTGTGAAACCACAAAGCAGTCTCAATAACTGATGACTACTTTAAAAGTTTCTCTGTTTCATACAAATACATAAAATAGTAAGGATAATAAGAACAAGATAAAGATGAACAGGTATAGAATTCAGTGTAGTCCTCTCTCTGTAAAAAATTTCTGTACTTGTACCACAGAATAAAACGTAAGAGTTGAAGTGTGTATGTGTCCTTACTGTTGCAGTTTTACCTCGTGTAAAGCTTTCGCCTCCTGTAAGTTTTGTATGCTGACTTTGAAACCATAAGTATTGTTTAAGGATGGTCCATCAATCTGAGAAGTTTCTTTCTTTGGGGTATTTACTGCTGCAAATTGATTCTATTAAAAAAAAAACACACAGAGCCAGAAAAAAATAATGAGCAATCATTTCCTTTCTTTTGATTACTTATTTCTGCTTAGATAACTTTATGCATTTAGTAATACATGATAAACTAGTACCATCTCCTTAAGCAAAAGAAGAAACTTAAGTATTTTATTTGCATTTTTTCAGGCTAGTAACTCAAGATACCAGAACTGGGTATGTGTAGAAATATCTGATATAATCTGTAAGTCAACCATATATTGATTCTTGAGTTTACAAACCCCAAATACAGAAAATAATAGCTTTGTAGAGAGTTGACATTTGTACCACATGGACATTTATCTTGACCTTTCTTGGAAATATGACAAGCAAGCAAGCAAGCAATATATTTGCAAGTAGTCTGGCTAAAAATGTATAAAAGATTTAAAACTGTGGGTTTGTATTTTACCCTAATACAACATGTATTTGAAAGATAAACTAAAGTATTATTTTCAAGGGGTTAGAAAGAATGGAATCTATTTTTTTTAAATAAAAAAATATATATTCTGATTTCCAAATCCATTAATCATTTTCCTGAAAGTGTTGATTTATGTTCATAGAGCACTCATACTTGTTTTTAATATATATGACTTTTAATTCAATACTGATTTAAAAATGATAGTTTTAAAAAGCATCTGTAATCTCAAAATAGAAATACTAAAATATATTTTATGTAGTTAATGATATTTACGAGAAGTGGCCAATACAGAAGTGATCTCTATCATATATTTCTAAGGATACATGTCTAATGCATACTTTTTTTCACATAACCATGTATTTCCAGTTAAGTATTACAACAATTTTTATTATTTGAATAAAGACATTTATGATTTTTCAGAGTTTTGGTAATTAATGTTGCTTTCCTTTGATATTTAGCAAAATGAACTGAAAAATCAATAATGCTATATTTGAGAAAAAATAAACCAAGAAAAAGGATATACTTTTGGTGGGATCAAAAATCACTTACTTGAGCTCTGCTGTCATTGGATTGTTCTGATTTTGCCAGTAATCAGTTAATGTATTTGTATCCTCATAATCCACATTTTGGCTATCATATTCACTTTCTCTGTAATATTTGTATTTACATATAAGAATCTTTTAGATCCCAACAACAAAAAAAAATTTTTTTAATTAGGCAATTTCTTGTTGTCTCAAAGACATGTAAATAAATGATGCAAAAATATAATAAAATTATTAAAAAATTGAGACACAAAGTTATCAATTATCTAACTGAAATCCAAGAATAAGAATGGATCTTCCACTGATCTTTAAATATGTTTAGCATAGTTACCTTTGCTTGTGTTAAGAGTACTCTTCTAAGAGCGTCAGTATTACTTCCTTTCTTATGACTCAATTTCTGGGTTTTTGGTTCTGTAGAAAGAAATTTTATATTTAACATACAAATCAAAATTGCCTGCTTCAGTGTGTTTTTTTTTTTTTAATTTTTGTTGTTCCAACTCTTAGGTACCATTCATGAGTATTGTCCTATAAATTCTTCACAAAGATTTCACAATTTAAAAATGAAACTGATTCCAACCTGTCATTCCCACACTAAAATAACTTTTAATATTTGTACTATTAAATAAAAACAGTTGTTGGATTTTATTCCTCAGTTATTACCCTAGGGAACCATTTAATCCATTTATTCACTGACTTATCAAGTTTATGAAGATGAAGAAAAAAATAATCTTGTACCCTTATGAGGTCTAGAGAGAGAATCAGACATTGATCAAATACATATAGAAAAGTAAAATTATAACTGGGATAAGTACAACAAAGCAGAAGATAATTGAGAAATTTTACCTAGTCAGGGAATTTGGAGAGCTTTTTTGAGCTAAAATACAAAGAAAGAATAGAAATTAACTAGGAAAAGAGTGGGAATTTTCCCTGATTACCAAACAAAAAAACTGGAAATTGTTAAGGGTGAATAAGAAGGCTAGGGTAGAAGCCCAGGTGAGAGATGAGGGCTTGGTAGTACCTTGGTAGACAGAGGCAGAGAGTTTTGGGTAATTTAGGAAACAAAGAAGTGTGAAAACCACAGGATGGGCAGTGAGGGAATCAGGTGATATTATAAATAAGACCACTGTTTCTGACCCGTGTAACTCAGTGACAGAACTCGTGGTACTGTCCATTCAAATAAGGAACAGTTTTCAATGTGTGGGCATGTATGCGTGTGTATAAAGCGTGCTAGGTGATTGGTAGTGAATGGATACAATGAGATCATAAACTAAGTTTAAAAAATACTGACCTTGTGGTGCTTTTGAGCATTCAAGTAGAAATGCCAAAGGTAGCTGGATATAGCATTCTGAAGCTTTAAAGAGAATTCTGAACTAGAATTTTAAATTTGTGAATTATCAATTCTGTGGGCAGGAACTAGGTCATTGAGAGAACACAGAGTAAAGAAAGCTTAAGGCTAAGCCCTAATAAACTACAATATTTAGATAATAACTGAGAATGTGAGGTAAACTTCAAAGGAAAGCAAGTGGGAAGAAACAGAGAAGTAGGGGTAGAGCCAAAGGGAGAAGCAGCTCTAAGAAGGAAGGTGTGGTCATAAGAACAAGGGCTGCTTGGAGGGCATGTGATAGAAAGACTGAAAAACATCCACTGGATTTAGCTACATGAAGATCGCAGAGAATCTTCACAAGATCCATACTGGTGAATTGATGGGGGCAGAATCCAGTTTAGAGTGGGCTGACAAATGAGTATGATGTAAAGCAATAGAGCTATCAACTCAGAGAGATCTTTTAAGAAACTTGGCTTTAAGTGAGAGGAAAAAGAGTACAGGCTAAAAGACAGAAGGTCGACAGGTGTTTGGTTTTCTATTTTACAGGGTGGGAAATATCTGGATATACATCAAAGCCAGTAGGAAAAATTAAGTTGAGAAGAAGATAAGGTTTCTGAGAGGGCTCCTACATTTTACCCAGAAGGCAAGAAGAAAGGATGGAAACAGATGTGAGTATATTTCACAGCAGAAAGATAAAAAAGTTATCATGTGATGATATCTAAGACAGGATAAAATAACAATAACCTCTCATTAGCTGAGCTAAAATTACATTTAAAAAGCTCTGATTTTCATTACATAGTCAATGCTGCTTTCATTTCTGGTATCTGAAGAGCTCCATGGTGACTTTGTTATTTGTAAACTTACCTGTTGACAAAGGGCTAAGGCCAGTTGCCTCAGGAAGCCTTTCTAGTTTTCTCTGTATGATTGGTGTACTATGAAGGCAAAGTGATTCACATATCTCAGTTCTTGTCCTAACATTAACTGGGGATATCACTAGAGGCTCCTGGGACTCAGTGCAGGGGCTCTTCTGTACACCATCTTTTACAGGCTTTAGTAAGTTCTCAATAGTCAGAGAATGCAGGTCCCCTACAGGTGATGAGGGTCTCTCATCTCCATTTAATGTTTTGGAGTCTGGGGATGCTGCCTGTTGCCAAGGGGGAATTGCTGGAGAATCAGGAGAGCTATAACTAATGTAATAGTCATCGTCATCATCCTGATCTTTCTCAGCATCACCTGCAGAAGCAACTAGTGGCAGCGTCTGACTTTCACTTGCAGTCTGATGGCATTCTGTGGTTGGCGCTTGTAAAGCAATCTGAGAATTGTCAACATCTTCCTTGGTATGTGCTGTAGTGGGGAGTGTATGTGGAGTTGTATCCATTTTTGGAGGCGCTACAGGTCTGTCATCTGGATTAACTGAAGAGCTGAAGTCTTCAGCAGATTTTACAACTCCAGTTGGCTCCGTTTTAGACAGTTTCTTGGAACGTTCATATTCTTCTTTGGCTTGAAGCCATGCCTGAACCAGTTGTCGACTTGGGGCACATTTGCAAGGCATGATCACAATTTTTTTATCTTCAGCCATTTTACGGTTATTACTTGATCCTTTATTGACAACTGCTTGGCCATTGCGAGGGGGTGACCCAGGTCTTGGATTTTGAGTCATTGCTGAGAAGGCTGTTTTCCATAGACGAAGTCCTTCCAAAGAAAAGTCTCCCTCAAACTCAGCCAGATCATTTGGAAGTCGAGTTTCTACCATGAGAAGCCGTCCGCCGATCTCCCTATAAACAACATATTTTAGAACTGTTTTGTCTCAAAGAAAAATTACCAAAATATTTAGCTCCTTAACTTAGAGATTTTTAAAAGTTCTTTTTGGAGTTTTAAAAATGCTTATTTCTTTCTTCCATTTCCACATCCTATGCCCCAACCTCCACAAACATATATTTTATGCAGGTACATTCTATCTTTAGTCTCAATATGCTTTTTCTAACAGGTATATGACTACTAAATTAACTTCCTTTGGAAGGTATCATCAATACCAGGGAAAGAAAGTGTCCAATGAAGCCTTCTTTTTAGGAGATGGTACAGACACATCCGATTCCTTTCCTCTATTCATCTTAAATAACTTTCCACTGTCACCATATAAGAATTAAAATGCTGGAAGAATTTATCATCAGAGACTATACCCCAGATTTTATCTATAACCTCTTTATACATTCTCTACTCTCTATGCAGCAGTCTAGCAAAGCCTGTCAGTTCAAACAAGTCTTTATACCCTGCCAAATTCCCTCAAACATTACAAAAGTCACACACAATTGATGTAAACTACCATAATTCTTTCTCCCCTTTACATGAAAAAGGTTAATACTAACGTAAGAACTTAGCAGTTGGCAAGGTGCACATAGGTTAAGTGCTACTAATGTATGTGAAGAATCACTACTTAAAAGGAAACCTGGCCTCGTTTCTAATAGTTACTGTAAGTATTAAGCTAAATTTCGTTCTCTAACCTATCCATAGGTCATGTATTTATGCCTTCTGCAGCAACATAATATTACTTTTTCTTCTTCATGGTATCTCTTTCATGAGTATGAAGATCATTCTTAGTTTCTTCAATTACTTCTTGTAGGGCATGATTTCCCAAATGACCTGGTCACTTTTAGATAAAACTCAATGAACTGAATTCTTATTTTTGACTGGAGCTGCAGGAACAGCACCAGAGTTACCACATTTCCCTTCCCCCTATATATGGAAAGATTCTAGCTCTTACTAGTTAACTCCATAATCAGGATTAGCACCTTCCCTGTACCTACTTTGCAGCTTTATGAAAAATTAGGAGAATTATTGTTATCGAAGGAAATGAGTACACATATGTGACTATACCCAACTCTAATATTAATAATACAGAGATCATAATGAAGTAAAAGATAAGCAAAAATTGCTGAGGTGTGGTAAGTTCAGCTTTCTTGGATATTGTCAGCAGCATGCTAACTGCTATAACTCATGCTGTAATATATATCAAGAGCCTTAAATTTTTCAGTCATCCTATTTTGAGAGTTTTAAGTAAAGACTCCAAAATACAAGAAATTCTTTATGAAGACGGTATCACATAATTCTCTATAGTAGCCAAACAGAGAACAACGTTTCTGTCTAGTAATATGCATGTGATAGAATATTATGCAGTCATTTAAAATGATGTTTCAAGACACTCATAAATTTGGAAAATGTTTACATTATAGTGGTGAGTGAATCAATTTCAACATAATATTGTGATTATAGTAAGAACACATCAATAAAACAAAATAAAAACTATACTGAAAAATGAAAACATTAAAATAGTAATAATGGTTGTTACTAGGTAGAGAAATGGTGTCATTTTTATTTCTTCTTTTCCTAAATTTTCTACAGTGAATACATAGTTTTTAATTAGAAAACTTTGTATAGGGTACAAATTTCAAATATAATGACTATCATATCCTTTTATTTCAACTGCAGAATAAGCGCCAAAGTTGGACAACAATTAATAGTAACACAGAGTAAATGACTAGGACATGCTAAGTTAACTAAGAATTAAGAAGATGTGCAAGGCTAAGGAAGAAAATACAGATGAAAAAATAAACCATAATCACTACTGGTAAAGTCAAAGTCCCCAAAATAATGGAAACTAATGGCTAAGGAACATACGTTCATATATTCTGACAGTGAAATAAAGAGTTCCATTCATGTTAAAAAACCAAATGTGGGTACCAGGCACAAAAGAACAGCAAAACTATGTGCCAGGCAGTGCGGGGGTGAGGCAGGGTGAGGGATTTTCTACCTTTCACTTCAAATCCTTAGAGGAGGGAACTTCTACTCTGTATTTCTGATCACTTTTTCTCACCCCTTTCTTAAATGGACTCTTGCAGAAATTACTGCTAATCTGCTGGGTAAAAAGCCTGGCATTCACTGTCTGTTTCAGTAGGGTAAGGAACACAGTGCTGCTCAAGGTCAGTGCATACATGCAGTGTGGCCTGTTGCCTTTGCTGTCTCCTTCCATCATTTAGATTAAGCAGGGTCTGCCTCAGCAGTCCTGGCAATTCTGCTCTGCTTCTGACTGGATGGCTGAAATGAACTGCCTCTCTCTGCAACTGATTAGGTAAACAGGATCAAAGACACAGGGGCAGGGCCCAAAGCCATCCCTTAAACTTCTTGGATTAAGCCTTGTCCTCCAGTTTAGCGCTTATCAGGTATGTTCTACCTTGGTGATGCAGGCAGGATAGGATACCTACTTAACTACTGATTTATAAATAGGCCAGGGCTGTGGTCTATTTATAAACCTTCACCTTTTGCTACTGGCTTTGTGTGTGCATGGATCTGTCTCTCTGTTTATCACTTTTCTGAAAAGATTCTTAAAAGAAGAGATGAGGGGAATCAAAGTCCATCTTGTACTCCTAATAAATGTACAACAGTAACAATATGAATGAAGATGCTGGCAATATGAAAAGAGTGTATGTAATAGAAACAACTTAAAATAATCTTCATTTAGAGAAATATCCTAAGAGTATTTAAAACATATGTATGCTTATTTTCAAACTTTTAAAAAGTTCTTAAAATTATGAAAGCTTACCACTTAAATACCATCTTTAAAATGATAATACTATAAAAGTATTATGACATCCTTCTTGGCATCATGTCATAGACAGTCTCTAATCCTTTAATGTTGATGCATTGCAAAATAACAGATCCAAGACCAACACTGATCAATTTAAATAAATTTCTCTGGGTACAACTATCCACCCAGTTTGTGAATTCTTTTAATATGTCCATAATTACAAAATTGTTTTCATAATGATATACTTACAAATACAGTATCAGAGAGAAAGTAGTACTCAGTTACCAAATTTTGTTACATACATTGTAATTATTCAGAGTGACCCAAGGGGAAAAAGAATTCTGATTACCTGGGCTTTTCTGGTACATCAGAAGGATTACTGCAAAATGGTTCTTGGTAAATGGTTTCTGAAAGGTCATGATCCAACAAAGTTGCCATAATTTCTTCCCTACTTGGTGGGGACATAAGTGGTTTCAGAATGTGAGCAGTTCGAGGAGTGAAACTGCCGTTTTTAGATTGCGAGGGAGAGCTGGTAGACCTTGGCGAACTATCTGGAGTTGGTGTCAACACATCAGTGTTTCTTGAAACATACAATTCTAAATCTTCAGAGGCTGCATCTACAAGTTCACCATCAGGGGAGGATAGTATTGTAGTAAAAGAAGTATTGACTGCATCAAGAGACTGCCCCATTTCTTTTCTGGTATGACTTTGAATCCAGTCTGAACTGCCCGGCTGTGAGAGGCTAAGAAACACTTCTTTGCTTATTGAACTCCTATTTAATCTGGATTTTTCATTTAGACAGTTCTCTGACTGCTGAATACAGAAAGTCTCCATAATTGAATTAGACCGAGATGTTAGAGGATGAAAGGTATTTTTCCACTGATTGTTGCGATGATTCTCATTGCTATCTATGGGTGATTTCTCAAATAGTTCAGGACTTAGAGTACCAGATCGAATCCATGCGGTTGAGTCTGAGGCATGATGTTTGTCTTCATCACATTTCTGGTTATCATGACTTAAAAACTCAGTTTTTTCTACAGTTTGTCCTGGGAAAAGATCCTGAACTGCATCACTTAGGAACTTCTGAGGCAAATTCTGATCAGCTGGGACAAACTGACTTCCAGAATAAAAACTACAAAATCCAGTTTGACCTATTGTATTAATATCAAAATTGTAATTATGTTCAGGGGACAAGCTATCTTCAAGTGAATAACAACTTTCAAAACCTGGATCTGAAAAGAAGATGGGACTATCATCTGATAGGGAATTATCCAATTGGCCAGAGTTTTGTAAATTTAGAGAGTCTACTTTAAGAAGTTTGGGAATTTTTTCTTTAGGTTTTGTACTTCTGGGAGTTCGAGGTTTTCTTGGAGATGTTACTGATCGTGTTCGTTTAACTGATTTGTTATGCTCAAGGGAAACAGAGATATTTTTGTTTGGCTGCTGTTTATTAGATAATGGGTCTTGTATACTATTTCCATTTTGTGCTTTCTGTTGTCTTTTTTGCAACAATTCTTTTAGAACTGCCAGTCCAGACTGTCCTTCACCAAATGCTGAAGGTGTTGACATATTTCGATTCCTACATTGAGAAAGTGCTTTGGTTTGTGAAACTGCTTCTGACAATGGCTTTTGCTTTACCCTTTCAGGTTTAAAGTTTGACATGTCTAAAATAAAACCCCTTTGTTTTTGCTCCCAAGCTATTTGTTTGATTGGGCTTCTCAAAGAAGTTACAAAGCAATTATTAGGCATCTGACTTTCTTCTGAAGCTGCATTTCCTGGAGAACAAGTTTCACTGTGCTTTGAACGTTCTGCCATGCACACAATCTGCTGCTGACTATCTTTGCAATGCAAAAAATTAGGGGCATACGTCTGGTCTGGCTTTGATTCTAGGGAATTACGATATTCATTTAACTTTCCAAGAGATGACAAATAGCTTTTTTGTATATTTGCATTCTCTTCTATCTTTGGAGACATTATACCAGAAGACATCTGTGTACTCTGTGCTACCTGAGACAAATGGTTTGAAAGGTCAAATATATTTTTTTGAATCAAGCTTGATTCTTTTAGAGTAAACATAGTATTTTGACAATGAGATCGCTGAACATTAATTTTTGAGATTCCAGGTCCTAAAGAACTACAAACAACAGAAGAATTCACATCATCTCGTGAACTGGGGAAGGCCTGAAAATCTACAGGTTTCTTGCTTTCTAGGAAAGAAGAAAAGCAGCCAGATAAATTCTGTTGTGCATGAATTCCAGTGGGGATAGGAGCAGAAAGAGGATGATCTATAGCAGAGCCCATTAATGACACATCTTTCTGTTTAAAAAGTAGTTGAGAGCCTCCAGAATTATCTGCGGTCTCAGGCCCATTCTGATGTTTCAGCACAAATTTCACTTCAGTACCAGCTTGAGATTTTAGTTTTTCTTCCTTTAGTGTTGTATGCTTTCTTGGTGTACTTTTCTCATTTGTTTTTTGTTTCTGTTTTGCTCTTGGTTTCTTTTTTCCATCATCTACTAGTTTATTTGTCTGATTTCGTTTGTTCCTTTTCTTAGAAACTGTAGAGGGATTAACAAGCTTTGTTTTTGATTTCTTAACCTGCATTCTTGCTCGACTATTTTTTCCTATACGGGAATTAACAGTCTTACTATTATATACATTAGGACCCTTAAAAAGCATTGCTTCTTTATCGGCAGCAGCCATAATTTCTTCAGCTCTTGGATCTGTGGGAGACCAGCAGCGAGGTGGAGAAGAGTTTATGGGACTTGTGCTTCTCTCAGAAAGAAAACCTAGTTTAGACATAACATCACTATAATTTGAGTCACAGTCTTCGGTTTCAGCATTATAAGATGGTGAAGGAGGAGAAAGAATAGCATGTGACCGTTTTTTCCTGAAAGACAAAGTTCTTCTAATATTTTCACTATTTGTCCTTTGTTGTCTACCAGTTTTTTTCTTAGCAGACTTATGTTTTGATTTTCTTCTGTGACTTTTCTTTGGTGTTAATGGATAAATGGGATATTTGGTTGCAGGGGAGTCAGGAACTTTTGGCCAAAAATCTTTCAAAGGTGCAAGTTTTTTATACAGTTCCATTTTTTCCTCTGTTAATATTACTTGTTTTTCTTTAGAGTCTATTTTTCCTAGTTTCACAAGCATATTTTTCCTCCCTCTAAACCTATTAATAATAATGTACTTTATGATGACAGGGGGCAACTTTTTAGACATTTTTCTGCGTTTTCGAGATTTGAGAGTTCCATCTAAACTTTCACCAATTTCCATGGGATGAGGTAGGCTAATTTTTGAGCTGTGTGTTACAAAACTTGACTCATTATCTTCATTCTCATAATTTACCTTGCGTTTGGCTCTAAGGGTATATTTATTTCCATACAATCCAAAGGACTGCTCAGTTTCTAAGGTTCCTTCTCCAAAGTGACAGTCTACAAAACTGTCTGTAGATGTTTTATTTTCAAAAGTTCCACGGGTGACCTTAATTAAATCGCTAGCCAATACATTATCTTTCTCAGAATTATTACTATTACAAGGATTATTTTGTATATAATTATCTTTTGAGGATCCAGTCTCAGCAGTTTTGGTAGCAGTCTCTTGATGACCCGAAAGCTTCTTTTTATTCATTTTTAACCGGGACTGTTTATTGCCAGGTTGTAGTTTATATGTGACAGGAGAGAGCTTTTGGGGCCTACTGAGACAATTAGAGAGAACAACACTGGGAAAAAACATATAATGTGCTGCTTGCTGGCTGAGGCTTGGTTTTTCTGTTTTATGTTCTTGAAATTCTTCATATCTAATTTTAAGTTTATTTAGTCCACTTTCATCAGCAATGCTATCAAGAGAATGCATCATAGTTCTATTTTCCCCTGAGCAAGACAGCAATTCACAATTTTCATTTAATGATGAAGGGAATAAACTATTCAGAGCTGTGCTGTTTCCTTTTTCATTTCCTTCAGAGGATAATTTACTCTTTGAATGATTTAAGTCAGAAAAGTTCAAAGAATTTTTGCCCAATGTACTTTCATTAGTGTGACGGCTCATATGTATAAAAGGGGCATCCTTATCAATTTTCCTAATGTTTGTATACTTTCTACTTGGTATTTGTCTTGTAACAGGTGGAATATTGTCTTCATAATCAAAAGTACTACTTTCACAGGAAGATACTGGGAGGACATCTTTCTTACCACTCTCTTTATGAGAGTTTTCTGGATGGACAGAACTGCTTAAAGATCCAGGATATTTCATAGAGTAAGTGCTTTCATTTGTAAAAGAAGTGACTGAATGATCTAGACTTTTCTCTAGTTTGCTTGGCTGTGAAAGGTCTTCAATTAAATCTTCCTTGTTCAAAACATGGGAAGAAAGGGCACTTGTGTGTTTACACTGAAAGGTAATCTTAGCAGAAGATGGGGGCTCTAATGTAGCAGCATCTTTGTGAAAGATGGAAGGTTTTACTGATAGCTTGCTTGTTGCAATCACAGAAGAGTGGGTTCTAGAATTTTCATTGTTCAGTGGATTGTCTGAAATGAGGAAAAAAAGAATTTGCTTAACTTCAACTCTTCTAATTTTTAAAATATTTTCCTATATCATGATGCTATCACCATGAAAGAAGTTATATGAAATTACAGTTGTATGTTTAAAATAGTTAACTCAACAGAAAGGTCGTTTTCATACTAGGATATCTCAATCTGAATAATCGAGAGTTAGTTACATTTGACTATTAGTCATTATTTTAAACACATATGCCTTTGATTAAAAACAGATGGTATCAATATTCATGCTTTTTGAGAGAATAAGGGGAAAAATCTCATTGCCTTGGAAAGTTTCCATAAAATAACACACATCTTTGCATTATCACTCTTTTCTTGCATTATCACTTTAAATAAGCTAAGCATATTTCTTATAGTTTTCTATAGTTAAATGTTACAATAAACTGATTAAAGTTTATAAAGCTCTAATCAGTGATTGATAAAAGCTATCCTCTTAGAAATGAGAAAAGACATATTTTATCTACATTCTCTCAAAAGAAAACATCCTTGAGAAGGACAAAATCTAACAGTATTGTCATAGTCTCACTTAGCCAACTGTGATTATATTTTTCAAAATCAAATATATCTTCAGCCCCTACATAACAAAATGCTCACAGTAGACTAGTTTACTTACCACTATTTTCATCTGCAGTTCCATCTAACTGAGGTATAGAAAGATTGGCTAGAAGCAAACTATTATTACTCCATTCCATTTCTTCTTCTGAAGATGAATCATCTTCTTCTGTTGAGCTTCTATGGGTATTTCTGCACAGTGATCTAGGGAATATTAAGATTCATCAGTGAGTATGAGTATGAGAAAAAAGCATCTCAGACTCAAATAATTTGCCTAATTTGACACTATAATAGTAAAACTGAACAAAGCAGATCTGAAAATTAAAACTAGAAGATACCACCATTCCTATATTCACAGCTCCACAATGTCTTGGATTACCATATCTAGTTATGTTTTTCCTTATATTGTCCCCTTTATCTTATCATTAAATATACACATATAACAGCTTAGGTGAGTACCTGGTAATTTGTAAAAAGGTGGCATTTTAGGATATTCTAAGAAGTCTCCATAGATACACAATTACTACATTATGATTGGAAAAAACAAATAAAAAGACAGGCAAGGGGTTATTCAGGTCAGGGATGAAAGAGAAAATAAAAGGGGTCAGACAGATAGGCTAGGAAGCAGTACAGGTATTGAGTCAATCCCAGCAGGAGCTGTAAAAGCATGGTTACTGAGGAATGCAGATGGACTGTGAAGTCCAGATGGATACTCCCCTTAAGTTCTATCTCCAACCAATTTACATTTTTCACTAGATCATAGCTTGATATTTTCCCTTCCATCTGGATGGGCAAACTTACTTTCTACCCACACCTTTTTCTTTCACTTGTCTTGAAAATATTACTTTATTATATGTAGAATAATTTTTTCATTAAACCTTTTCCAAATAAAAATTATTAATGGCTCAAACTGTTAATAACTTTCTTCCTATATTATACAAAAATTTTTCATTTCTGCCTTTGTCCTGTGTAGCCATATGTAGCATATCTATGCCATGTTCCACATGATAACTTTTAAAATATTTGAAGGGATTTTTATCATTTGTTTCATAATTCTTTTCTAATTAGAGTAAATATTATCTATTCTTTCCACTGTTCTTTAAAAGTGACGGTGCTCACAAATCCTTCTAGTGTTCTTCTTCTTTCACTTTACTTTTTCAGTATGCTTAAAATTTGGTACTTGGGGCAGAAATATAATATCCAACATACAAGCAGAAATTAAATGACTCCCATTCTAGATACTATACTTCTATCAATCTTTCTCTAATATACTTTTATAAATGTTCAAGATATTTTTCCAAGGTTAACCTCAGGGTGATTTTCACAGAAATGATCCAGTCAATGAATACACAAACATTAAATCATTATGGGATAAACGAGGCCTATTATTTTAAACATGTTGGCACTACTAGGAATAAGAAGATGGTGATTTTACAAGAATGTTACATATTTGAATGCGTATCTATTTAATATGGGCATGAAAATTTAAATAGCAAAACCAGATATAATCTAAGAAACTGTAGAAGAAATGCTAGTAATAGATTGAAGGTAAGAATCAAAGGGACAATATCAAAATAAAACAATGAAAGAACAACAAAGACAAAAGAAAAACAAATGGAAATAAGAAAAATGCTTCATTGATGCCACATGATCAATCAAATAAAAATATCAAATAATTAACAAACTTTGCTGAAATATAAAAGAAGCAACCCAACTTATTACAGCAAGATTTCAATACATCAAATAAATACTATAATTATTTTACTAATAAAACCCAAAATCTGTCAGACTAATAAATGTTACCCCAGGTACATCTGGTAATCAATAATTAAATTCACACTATTTTGGCAATCATACACTACAGATTTACTGTGCTCTTAATAAAGTACAATTTATGGCTTTCCCACAGAAACTGTTAAGTCTAGAATGAATTGTAGGTCTACCTAGTCTATATTTGTGAAACTGACTGACTGAACAAAAAAGCCTATGACCCTACACCTTATTAGGCATCATCTTTTCAGTTTCAAGATATTTTTGAATCTGTATTTTGTCATTCAATGAATTATCAATCTCCAATGTTTCTGACAATCTCAATTGAATCAAGCATGACATTTGGCACAAAGCAAGCATTTAAGTGGTTTTTGAATGCAAAATCATGCAAGTTCCCTATGAACCGATCTAATCAGTCACTACTACCATCCTTCTTATCTACAAGGATGTTATGTAGGACTTTGTTAAACATCTGGCTGAAATTAGACTCAGTCGACTATTCCATTTCCCTAAGTAACCATATTTTGAAAAGATATAAAGACAGTAGAGCATGAGTTGAACTCATAAAGGGTCTTTATATTTTCTGCTTCCCTTTGTAAATGCCCACGAAGTGTTCATTTAATAATCATAATTATCACTCCTATTACAGGGGAGCAGAACTAGAAACAAGACAACCAGTTAAAAAGTGGTTTGCTTTCCAGATAAACAATAACACTGCCCAAACTAGATAAGTTTAACAACAGATAGAGATGTACAGGAAGGCAAGTTAAATATGAGATTGAGGTCATATTTAAAATTTTGGAACATTTAAAGAGATTAAACCTAACTTTATTTTTATCATTATTGAGATATAATTGACACAAATGACTATGAATTTTTGATGCACAGCATAAAGGCTTGATTTACATACACTGTGAAATGATTACCACAATAGTTTTAGTTAATAGCCATCATCTCAAACTCATTCTATGAGGCCACCAGCACCATGATACAAAAACTAGACAAGGATACCATATAAAAAGAAAATTATAGGCTAGTATTACTAATAAAAATAGATTCAAAAATCCTCAACAAAATACTTACAAACTGACTCCAGCAATACACTGAGTACCATACACCATGTTCAAGTAGGATTTACCCCAGGAATGCAAGGATTTTTCAGTATTCGCAAGTCAATGTGATTACACCACATTAACAAATTGAACAATAAAGACCATCTGATCATCTCAACAGATGCAGAAAAAGCTTTTGATAAAATTTAATATCCATTTATGATAGAAACCCTAGAAAATGGGCACAGAGGGAACATCATCAGTTCAGTCACTCAGTCATGTCCAACTCTTTGCCACCTCATGGACTGCAGCACGCCAGGCCTCCCTGTCCATCACCAACTCCCAGAAATTTACTCAAACTTATGTCCATTGAGTCGGTGATGCATCCAACCATCTCATTCTCTGTCGTTCCCTTCTCCTCCCACCTTCAATCTTTCCCAGCATCAGGGTCTTTTCAAATGACCCAGCTCTTTGCATCAGGTGGCCAAAGTTGTGGAGTTTCAGTTTCAGCATCAGTCCTTCCAATGAACACCCAGGACTGATCTCCTTTAGGATGGACTGGTTGGATCTCCTTGCAGTCCAAGGGACTCTCAAAAGTCTTCTCCAACACCACAGTTCAAAAGCATCAATTCTGCGGCACTCAGCTTTCTTTATAGTCCAACTCTCACATCCATACATGATTTCTGGAAAAAGCACAGCTTTGACTAGGCAGACCTTTGTTGGCAAAGTAATGTCTCTGCTTTTTAATATGCTGTCTAGGTTCGTCATAACTTTTCTTCCAAGGAGCAAGCGTCTTTTAATTTCACGGCTGCAGTCACCATCTGTAGTGATTTTGGAGCCCGAAAAAATAGCCTGTCACTGTTTCCCCATCTGTTTGCCATGAAGTGATGGGACTGGATGCCATGATCTTCGTTTTCTGAAATGTTGAGCTTTAAGCCAACTTTTCACTCTCCTCTTTCACTTTCATCAAGAGGCTTTTGAGTTCCTCTTCACTTTCTGCCATAAGGGTGGTGTCACCTGCATATCTGCGGTTATTGATATTTCTCCTGGCAATCTTGATTCCAGCTTGTGTTTCATCTAGCCCAGTGTTTCTCATGATGTACTCTGCATATAAGTCAAATAAGCAGGGTGACAATATACAGCCTTGATGTACTCCTTTTCCTATTTGGAACCAGTCTGTTGTTCCATGTCCAGTTCTAACTGTTTGTCCTGATCTACATACAGATTTCCCAACAGGCAGGTCAGCTGGTCTGGTACTCCCATCTCTTTCAGAATTTTCCAAAGTTTGTTGTAGTTCAGAGGGAACATGCCTCAAAATAATACAAGCCATTCATGACAAACCCACATCTAATATCATACTCAATGAGGAAAAGCTGAAAACATTTCCTCTAAGATCAGGAACAAGACAAGGATGCCCACGCTTGCCACTTTTATTCAACATAGTTTTGGAAGTCTCAGCCACAACAATCACAGAAGAAAAATAAAAGGAATTCATATTGCAAAAGAAGTAAAACTCAGTGTGTGCAGATGATGTGATGCTACATATAGAAAATCCTAGAGACACCACCAAAAACTACTAGAGCTCATCAATGAATATGGTAAAGCTGCTGGGTACAAAATTAATATAAAGAAATTCATTGCATCTCTATACAACAAACAACAAAATATCAGAAAGTGGGCTTTCTTTTTTCAATTTCTGATATAAGGAGGCACTTCCATTTTGTCCCATTTAGGACACACATATTGATACTGTGTATATAAACAGATGATTTCTAAGTTAGGTGTATGGGGAGAGCATGAATTTAAGCAAGGTGGTCAAAAGATACAAACTTCCAGTTATAAACATGACTAGGCAATATAATGTACAACACAGTGACTATAGTTACCATTACTGTATGACATATATGAAAGTTAAGAGGGTAAATCATAACAGTTCAAATTACAAGGAAATAATCCCCCATTTCTTGTTTCGTTTCCTTTGTATTAGAGGATAATTGCTTTACAATATTGTGTTGGCCTCTGCCATACATCAACATGAATCACCCACAGGTAGACATATGTCCCCTCACTTCTGAACCCCCCTCCCATCTCCTATCTCATCCCACCCCTCCAGGTTGTCACAGAGCACTGGGTTGAGCTCCCTGTGTCACACAGCAAATTCCCACTTGCTATCTATTTTACATATGGCAATGTATATATTTCCACGTTATTCTCTCAATTCATCCCACTCTCTCCTTCCCCCACTGTGTCCACAAGTCTGTTCTCTATGTCTGCATCTCCACTGCTGCCCTCCAAATAGGTTCATCAGTGCCATCGTTGTACATTCCATATGCATATCCCCTATTTCTTTTTATTGTATCTATGAGATGATGGAAGTTAACTGAAACTACTGTGGTAGTCATTTCACAATATACATAAATCAAATCTTTACGCTGTACATCAAAAATTCATACAGTGATGTATGTCTTATACCTCAATAATAAAGGGGAAAAAGTTAGGTTTAATCTTTTTAAATGTACTAAAATTTCATTTCACTTGGAATATGAAGTTTATTCCACATTAGAAACAACGCATTATTTAAAAGAGTTTTAAGTCAATTTAGTTTATAAGGTGCTTTTTATTATGAATAATAGTAAGAATTTCTGATTAAAGAAAACTGATAATGACAGAAAGTTATTAAAGGAACTGAAATAACTAAAAAGTTACCTCTTTTTGGCACAATGTTCTTCAATATTGCTGTCCCACCTCTGAGACATTACCAAACTAAGCTCCATTTCTTCTTTTTCAATCTGTGGTTCATTTTCTTCATCATCACTATTTTGAGGATTTTTACTGTTTCCAAAGGAACGACACGGTGATGGCATCCTATTTCTTCCCCTGTGATAGCCGTCATTTTCCAAACCAGCAAGAAGATGTACCAGAGCCTCATCAGGACTACTGTCCACTACAAAACAAGTAAAGCATCACCAACAAATAACTTACACTTTCTAAATAATTCAGATCAATTATATATAAAACATTAAGAATCATATATGCTGGCACATGCTGAAATGCCACTGGTACAGAGATTTATGTATTGATATAGTTCTTCCATCCAAGTATGACCCTTGGACCACCTGTACTAGAATGATTTTGTGTCCTTATTAAGAAGAAAATTCTTAAGATACCATCTCACATTTATTGAATTAGAATTTCTGAGGCAAGGCTCAGGAATTTGCATGTTAACAAGCTGCTCAAGCTCTTACTGCTTAAGTAAGGCTGAGGAGCACTAAACGAAATATAATCACAAATGATTATAATAAATATAAAATATATAATAAGTATATGAATTAATGCTAAGTGAAACATGTCAACACCTTATCCCTCATTTGAGATTTATTTAGCTCATAGGATTACCAAACAAAACCTGTAATTGAAAAACACAGGAGAGCTTTGAAAGTGATTAATAGCATTACTTCCTGAAGACCACCACTGAGATATCACATCATATGCACTAGGTTTGATAAAATCAAAGACAGATAATAACAAATGTTGACAATATGTGAAAAACTTGGAGCCCTCATATAGTGCTGGTCAGACTGTACAATGGTACAGCTGCTGTGAGGGAAAAAAAGTTTGGCAGTTTATTAAAATGTTAAACACAGAGTTACCAGGAGAGCCAATAATTCTATTCGTAGGTATATACCCAAAAGAAGTGAAAACATGTGTCCAAACGAACACCTATACATGAATAATCATAGCTGCATTACTCACAATAGACAAAAAAGTGGAAACAACTCAAAAATCTATCAACTGAAGGAAAGAGAAATGAAATATGGTTTATATCCATATGATGCAACATTATTCAGTAGTAAAAAGAAATGAAGCACTGATATACACCTCAACATGAAAACATATATTCCTTAAAAACATTATGCTTAGTGAAAAGAATACAGAAACAAAAGGTTATATGATTCCATTTATATGAAATGCCCAATATAGGTAAATCTAGCAAAAGAGAAAACAGATCAGAAGTTGCCAGAGGCTGAGAGGAGGGAAAAGAGAGAAGGGACTACAAATGGGCATGGGGTTTCTTTTTTAGAGTGATAAAAATGTTCTGTAATCAGATAGTGAAAATGATTGCATAACTACATGAAATGCTGAAAACCACTGAACTGTACAAGTTAGAAGGTTAGTTTTACAATATGTGAATTATATCCCATTAAAAGTTATTATCTAAAAAAATATCATAAAGAAGGAGGCTGTTCTAATCTAGTACACAACCTTTTTCTCTGTAAAATATAATATTTAGTAAATGGGAATATATTGTTTCCGTTTTTCTTTGCTGACAATGAAGAAACTAGTTCAATCATGCTACCAAATATAAGGCAAAATTGAAGATATTTGCCTATAGAGGCTATTTTGGCAAAAATCTATTTCTTAAACCTAGAATTACAGTTTATTTTTCCTGACATACTTTTTAAAAAGTTAATATTAGCAAATGATTTATATATATTTGACTCAGATCTTTGACTAACATTGAGACTATTTTTTGCAACTTTAAATAAGTGAAAATTGTATCAGCTGGTGATACATTTTATTCACTTAGTATGAAGAAATAAGAATACACCTTTCTCTTTTTCAATTTCTTTAACTGTCTTTTTATAACTAAAATATAATTTAGGCATATAACATTTATTTACCCAGAGAAATAAAACATTTTATATTATAAACTTCAAATTAATTTTTAGATGTGGTCTTGGGATCATTTCTTTCTATATGTCATGTCATTCATTTAAAAAAGAAAAAAGTTACCTACCTTCATATAAAATGTTCTTGAAATATGACTGTGTACAGTAATTTTGATATTGTCCCTAGTCACTGAGTTAATCTTGCACTCAAATGAAAATGTAAATAACAGAGAGAGGATACTGTGGAGGGGTAGGATCACATTTGATGCTATACCTCATTTGATACAGTAAGAATGGAAAAACAAAGTAAGCAAGAAACATAAAATCGTTATACCGAGCAAAACAAGATGCAGGAAGTTCAATGATATTTCACTTTTTGCAATGAAAATTTAAAAACATTTCTGAAAAAGATATCAGTAATTTAGAGTAAATTACTGAAATGAAATCTAGTAAATGGCTTGTAATAGTAATGAAAATGCATTTATGGAAATGTAAAAGATACTCAGAAATAACTGTTATGTCCTATGCTAGTCAAGAATTAATAGCTTGAAAGGTATTGTCCAGGGAAATTTCTGAGACTTATTAACAAAGAATCAATCATGGTATTTTATTAATGTACTTAACTTTGAAGAATTTTAATTCAAAATAAACACATTTCCTCTTAAAGCAATACAGTTCTCTTTCAACCAAAGTGAAGTTAAGAAAAAGAGAGTTATTTTCTTTTCCAACTATTTAACAGAAAAAGCTGTATGGAAAACAAAAAAAGAAACTATACTTCTCTTAATGCAAGATTTCCTTCTTATACTGAGTAAGAATTTATTCAACATGCAACTTTAACCTCTTCAAATAAAAGAAAAAATACTACCTGATATATGCACTTTTGTTGATTTAACATACTGAAAATTTATGACAGAATAGTTGCTTACAGAAAACTCGTGACTCACTCAGTCTTTGGGTCAAAGGCTGAAAAGTCTGACTGTTTTCCATGAGGTTCAAAATTGCTTCTTCATTAATAAGAGCTTCCTCCACTTTGGGTCTAGTGTGACCTTAAAAGGACAAAAATACAAAAACATTAAAGTAAATGACCTAAATCTGAAGCTGCTTACAATTTGTTTAAATTAGAAAACATTACAATGTAAACCTACTTAAAATTTTGAAGTATTAGTGATATATATTAAATAAAATATAATAAACTTAATGAAAGCCACAGGAAACCTAACCAGTCACACAGGAAAAAAAAAAAACCCTGAAACTGTGATCACTAAATGTTTACAATCTCTTCACTAAATCAAGTACCTAGTTTGTACAGTTATATTACCCTGATAAAGTCACTGTACATTAAAATCTGTAAAACAAGTTCTTAGAGGGAAGTTCAGAGTGATATAGGCCTTCTTTTTAAGGAAAAAAAAAAAGTTGAAATAAGCAATCTAATCCACCACCTAAAAGAACTGCAAAAAGAAGAACAAACAAAACCTAAAGTCAGCAGAAGGAAGGAGGTAATAAAGATCAGGGAGGGAATAAATAAAGAGAGATTCAAAAAACTAGAAAAAAAAAATCAATGAAACTAACAGCTGGTTCTTTGAAAGGGTAAACAAAATTGACAAACCTCTGGCCAGGCTCACCAAGAAAAAAAGAGAGAAGATCCAAATAAAATAAGAAATCAAAGAGGAGAAATCACAACTGATACCACAGAAATACAAAAAGCCATAAGACAATACCACAAACAATTAGACAACCTAGAAGAAATGGATAACTTTGTAGAAACATACAGCTCTCCAAAACTGAATCTAGAAGAAATACATCTTGAACAGACCAACCAATCACTAGACTGAAACAGAATCTGTAATTACAAAAAAAAAAAAAAAAACTCCTTACAAACAAAAGTCCAGAACCAGATGGTTGCACAGGCAAATTCTACCAACCATACGAAGAAGAACTTATACTAATTTTTCTCAAACTCTTCCAGAAGACTGAAGAGGAAGGAACACTTCCAAAGATAGGCTATGAAGCCACCACTACCCTGATGCCAAAACCAGACAAAGACACTACAAAAAAACAAAAATTATGGGCAGTATCTTTGATGAATATTGGTATAAAAATTTTCAACAAAATATGAGAAAACTGAATCCAACAACACTTTAAAATGATCATATACCATGAACAATTAAGATTCATCCCAGAGTCAAAAGGATGGTTCAACATACATAAATCAATCAATGTGATCTACCACACCAAAACACAAGAAAAGACAATAACCATATGATCATCTCAATAGATGCAGAAAAAAGTATCTGATAAAATTCAACATCTTTCATGATTAAAACCCTTACAAAAGTGAGTAAAGAGGAAAACATATCTTAACATACTAAAAGCTATCTATGACACATACACAGCCAATATAACATTCAATGGTGAAAAGCTGAAAGCCTTCCACCTAAAATTTGGAACAAGACAAGGATGTAGACCCTCACTTCCCTTCAACACAGTATTGGAAGTTCTAGCAACACCAATCAGACAAGAAAAAGAAAAGGTATTCAAATCGGTAGGAAGAGGTAAAACTGTCATTATATGTAGATGCTATGACATGATATATAGAAAACCCTAGACTCTACACACAAACTACAAGAACTAATAAACAAACACAGCAAGGTAGGAGAATACAAGATTAACATACAGAAACTGCTTGCATTTCTTTACACTAACAATAAAATATCAGAAAGAGATCGTAAACAAATGTCCCTTTTAAGGTCAGATTAAAAAGTAAAATACTTAGGAATAAACCTCACCAAGGAGGTGAAAGATTTATATGCTGAAAACTATAAAACATTAATAAAGGAAACTGAAGATAAATTAAAGAAATGGGAAGATATTCCATGCTCTTGGATTACAAAAATTAAATCTGTTAAAATGGCCATGCTGCCCAAAGCAATCAATATATTTAATGCAATACCTATCAAAATACCCATGACTTTTTCTCAGAACCAGAATAAGCCTAAAATTTATACTTTGGATATAGATTCTGGATCTCCTAAAAGATCCAGAATTGCCAAAGCAATCCTGAAGAAAAAAAAAGCAGGAGGTATAACTCACCCAGACTTCAGACAATCTACAGTAATCAAAACAGCATGATATTGGCACAAGAACAGACATATGGATTAATGAAACAGAATACAGAGCTCAGAAATAAACCCACACACGTTTTCCCACAGGGACCACTCTGTTCCCCACCTGGACTACTCTGTTCCCCACGCGCATTCTATTTTTCTGCCCTTGATATTCAGACTTGAAAATCAATGTTTTCAACCCAGGACATAGCTAGAGTGTTTAATCAAGACGAAAGAACAAAGAAGAAAACTACAAAAAAACAGGTCATCCCAAAGCAAAAAAACAAAAAACCCCTAAACTGAGATCAGTGAAAACAAAGCAGGTTTTAAAACTAATTACAAAATAGATAAGACTGGCAAGAATGATCACAACAAAACAGAGAAAGAGTAAATAAATTACATTAGAAATAAAAGGGGAAGTGCCAAAGGTAAAAGAGATATATTAAAGGAACACTGTGAGCAACTTTATACCAAAAATATGGAAAACTCAGATTAAATGGGTAGTTTCTTAGGAAAAATATGATATAAACTCTGATTCAAACAGAAATAAAAAACCTGAGTAAACCTGTAACAATTAAGGAAGATAAATTAATAGTTTAAAATCTACACCCTTTATATCCCCCATGGATTCCAGGCTCCTCTGTCCATGGAATCCTTCAGGCAAGAATACAGGAGTGTAGCCATCCCCTCTCCAGGGGATCTTCCTGACCCGGGGATCAAACCTGGGTCTGATCCTTTGCAGGCAGATTCTTTACCATCTGAGCCACAAGGGAAGCCCTTACTACCCTCACCCTCACATAAAAATCAAGCCACAAAAAAACCTGTTTAAGTCTGAATGGTTTTACAGATGAGATATATCAAATCTCTAAAAATAGACTATATCAATCCAATAAAAATTCTTGAAAGGAGAGGTGAAAAATAGGAAAAGCTCTACAATGCATTTAATGGGGTTAAAGTATGAATGCTTCTCAATTCCTGGAAGAAAAAAAAAACCCTAAACAAAATTATTAGCAAAGTAAACACAGCAATGCTTAAAAACACACACATTATGACAAACAAGGATTTGTTTCAGGAGTGCAAGGACAGTTTAACATTAGATACGTTATTAATGTGACTACCATATTAACAGAGTAAAAGAGAAAAACTGATTATGTCAATAAATTCAGAAAGAAAAACTTGGTAAAACTTAATATCCATTCTTGCTTTTAAAAACTCAAATTTTCCTTAGCAAGCAAGAAATAGAAGATTTAATTGCTATTTAATAAACTGATTAAAATTTATCTACCAATGCTGCTGCTGCTAAGTCTCTTCAGTCGTGTCCGACTCTGTGCGACCCCATAGACGGCAGCCCACCAGGCTCCCCCGTCCCTGGAATTCTCCAGACAAGAACACTGGAGTGGGTTGCCATTTCCTTCTCCAATGCATGAAAGTGAAAAATGAAAGTGAAGTCGCTCAGTCGTGTCCGACTCTTCGCGACCCCATGGACTGGAGCCCACCAGGCTCCTCCATCCATGGGATTTTCCAGGCAGGAGTACTGGAGTGGGGTGCCATTGCCTTCTCCATATCTACCAATATCCTGTAGTAAATTTCATAATTAATGATGAAATACAAAAACATTCCCTTTTAAGCCAGGAAGAACACTTTTATGATTTCTACTTAACATTATTGTAGAGTTCTTAAGCAGTGCATTAAAACATTAAAAAAATATAAGGATGGGAAGGGAAGTAAAAATTATTTTCTGATAATGACTCTACACAGAAAATCCAATGAAACAGATATAAATCATCAACACTAATAAAAGTTGTTGGATATAAGACTGACACACAAGGTCAGTGAAGATCCTAATATCAGCAATTAGAAGATGTAATTTTTGAAAGATAAATTTACAACAGCAACAATTATGAGGCACCTGGCGTATATCTAACAAAAGATATTAAATATTTTTACAAAAAAACCCACAAAGCTTTACTTACAGACAAGGAAGAAGACCAAATAAACTGAGAAATATATCATGCTCATAAATGAGATAATTTGGTATATAGAAAGATTTAAAATATTTCTAAATCGGTCTATATATTCAATAATTTTCCAATAAAATCTCAACAAAGTTCTCTTCAGAAACAAGACAATCTGATCTTATAATTAACATGGGAGAACTTTTTAAAAGATCCAAGAGTCATTAAGACAATTTTGAAGCTATTCAGAGATCTGCCCCTGATATATACCCATACTTACAAAGCAACAGTAATTAGAACAGTATGATATTAACATGGGAGAACACAACTGAGGTTGGGGAATTCAGTGAAAACAATTTTTTTTCAATAAATGTGTTGGAACAACTAGCTCTTTATACCTAGAAAAAACAGATACAGTAAGATCCTTACTATGTACACAAGTAAAATGCAGGACGAATTGAAGACCTACATGTGGAAAACCAACTGTAAGCACACATAAACCTTAAGGATGAAAATTTTCATTACAGTGGGATAGGAAATAACTTGTAAATTAGGTACCAAAACCAAACAGTAAAGGAAAAAAATTCTTAAATATAATGCTAGAAAGACATACAAAACACTCTTTTTAAAAAAGGGAAGAAAATGGGAAAAAAGACCAAAAATAAAGTTCAAGTCTGCTGCTGCTGCTGCTAAGTCACTTCAGTCGTGTCCGACTCCATGTGACCCCAGAGACGGCAGCCCACCAGGCTCCACCATCCCTGCGATTCTCCCGACGAGAACACTGGAGTGCGTTGCCATTTCCTTCTCCAATGCATGAAAGTGAAAAGTGAAAGTGAAGTCGCTCAGAAAATATCTCTACAATAAATATAACTAACAAGGGCTTGATATCTAGAAAATACAAGGAATTTCTACACATTAGTAAGAAATGTACATTAGTAAGAAAACGATTGATGCAATAGAAAATGAGCAAAGAACATGAATAAGCAATTCTCAGATAGAAAGACCCAAATGCTTATAAATACCAGTAATCAGGAAATGCAGATTCTGAAGAATGAGAATGGCAAAAAATGTTTGCATCTCACACTATCAAATATTGTTGAGGATGTAGGGAAGTAAAAGCTCTAACACTCTGTGGGAATATAAACTTAGGTATAATCATTTCATAGAGCAATTCTGTAATAAAATGTGATAGTTTTATTGTTAACATACCTCAAAATCTGAAAAACTGAGCACTAAAATGGAGCTTATAAGGAAAATTAAACGGTAAGACAAAATTTATGCAACTCTGTAACGAGAATACTAACAAAATCAATAATTGGTACCCCAGGAAATAAACTGCTCAGTCAGGCAGGCAGCTCAGTGTGGCTGGAAGCTGTCATAGTAGATATTAAAAATGCACAGGAAATAGTAGTATGGAAATTCTGGGTACATTTTGATTAGGATGGGGCTAGAAGATGCTAAGACAAAGCAAATCAAAGTAGAGCTCTGATCCAAAAGGCTGCCATTAAAGTACTTGGAAGAGGGTGTAACTTGCTCTGAGTCAGAGGGCACAACGCCAAGATGCAACTCTTAGGGAAGGAGGAAGCCCTAGGTGGCTGTAGGTGCTCATTTCTAGCTGCTTTTTAATACAGTCAAGAGTGCCTCTGCTGCCCATGCAGCAGTGAAAAGAGGGCTTTTCCTTTCCTGCTGAAGGTTGGTAATTCTACTCCTGCTATTCTGACTCCCCTGCCTAGAAAAACTGTATGCATAAAAAACAACTTCTGAATAAAACTTTAATTACACTCTTAACTACCAACCATGTAAAAACTAACTTCATTATAGAAACCCTGACAGAATAGATGCTATCTAAGGCAGAGTTTCAGAGATGGCAATGGCACCCCACTCCAGTACTCTTGCCTGGAAAATCCCATGGATGGAGGAGCCTGGTGGGCTGCAGTCCATGGGGTCGCTAAGAGTCGCACACAACTGAGTGACTTCACTTTCACTTTTTCACTTTCATGCATTGGAGAAGGAAATGGCAACCCACTCCAGTTTTCTTGCCTGGAGAATCCCAGGGGCAGGAGAGCCTGGTGGGCTGACGTCTATGGGGTCACGCAGAGTTGGACACGACTGAAGTGACTTAACAGTAACAGCAAGGTAGAGTTTAATAATACATATACCCTAAGACTTGGCAAATTATACTTTTATATGTTTTCTGTAGAGAAACTCCTGCACATGGCCACAAGGTGACAGATGTGACACTGCTAACCATAGTGCAAAAGTGAAAACCATCTAAGAGTTGTAGAGAATCAAATAAACTTGTTTAGTCTTACAAAAGAATGCTAATCAGCAGCTAAAATGAGTGACCTACAAACATGTAAGAAAGAGAACAGATTTCAAAGTTATTACTGCTGACACAAAAGATACTCAACATCATTATTAATGAGGGAAATGATAATTAAACCATAATTAGATGCCATTTCACACATACTAGGATGGCTATATAAAAAAAGACAGATAATAACAAGTGTTAGTGAGAATGTAAGGTCTCTGGAACCCTCATATACTGCTGATGGGAATTTAAAAGTGCAGCACCTAGGAAAACAGTTTGGCCATTTATTAAAAATTAAACACAAATTTATCAAATGACCCAGCAATTCTCTTCCTTGATATCCACTCAAGAAAAATGAAAATATATATCCACACAAAGACATAAACGTTCAGAACAGCATTATTCTTAAGGGCCCAAAAGTGAAAAGAACTCAAATATTCATCACCTAATGAATGAATCAATAAAATATATTGGTACAAGGCAATAATACTATTAGGCGATAAAACAGAATGAAATACTGATAGAGATCTACAGTATGGAAAAAAACGAAAAATATTATGCTAAGTAAAAAAGTACAAAAGATCACATATTTTATGACTTCATTTACATGATTTACCCAGGAAAGATAAATCTTGAGAGACAAGAAAACAGCTTAGTGGTTACTTAGGGTTGGAGTCTTTTGAGGTGAAGGAACTGTTCTAAAACTGAATTATGGAGATGTTAGTACAACTCTGTAAATTTACCATAAATTACTGGATTATATACACTTGAAATGAGTGAATTTTATGTCATGTAAATTATACCTCAATTAAATAGTTAAAAAATATAATGTTGAATGGAAAATGCAAATTGCTTAATCTATGCTAAGAACGACACCATTTATGTAAAATTTAAAACCTAAAATAATAGTATTTGTTGTGGACATACTTATGTAAGAGCACATAAAATCATACATGGTTTAACAATATGTATCAACTTTAGAATGATGCTTACCTTTAGAGATTAAGAAAAGGTAAAGGAATGAGAGAGGTTTTTGCTACATCAATGATATTTAGTTCTTAGGAAAAAAAATGAGCCAACTCAACTAAATACTAATATCTCAGTGCTAGATACACAGGATGTATATAATGGTATTTTCTGTATGTTTGCAGGAAAACCCTTACCTTTGCTCAACTCTGAATCTTTGTGGACTTCTACCATATTAGCTGGTGTACACGGAAGAATTTCATGAGACAGAACCTCAGAGTGCAATGTTAATTCAGCAGAGAACTCCTGGGATCCATCGCTGTAGTCCACAGATCCTGATAATGTTCTGCTTAATTAAAACACATCCTTTATAAAAAACTACATAACAAAGCAATAAAATTAGTTCTGAGATCTATAATAAATAACCACTTACACAGAAAAATTGTTCTCTTTGAGAATTTCCTGAAGTCTCTTCTGAAATTTTTTTTCACTTTCTGTTGCTGGCACAAACCTGCGATCTTTGAATTTTAAAAGTTCATTAAAAAATGTAGACAGCAAACGAATGAAATAGTTACCTTTTTCCTAGAGTACCTTTTAAAATGGTAGCAATTTCCTATATGTGACACATATAACACCACCTAAAAACAGTCCTATTACATAAATCAAACAAAAAGGAAATGGTTGTTACTGAAGCTATAAAATTAAGCACTTAAAGTCATTTCAAGATTAAGTTCTATAAATTAAAAACAAAAACATTATTTTCTATCTAAAAATGTTATCATACACCATGAACCTAGAAATTTCTCCTTTATAAAATATTTCTATTTTAAAAGGCATAAAAGGCATTCAAAATTTATCAAAGGATTTTTAGTGTCCATGAGATTATAACACAAATTTTAATTGGACTTCAGTGTATGCTTACTACTGTATTTCAAATACATTTGCCTTTTAAACTGTCTTCTCTTCTTTTACTTCTATTTAATAATTTGTTGTATCCATGGCATTTAAAAAATTTCTTCCAATTCTTTTTGAATGTATCAAAGTTTAGTAACAAATCAAATGAGTATTTTCTTCAGAGATGTACAAGTTAATCAAAGTCAGAATTTATGACATACCCAGAGAAATAATTTGGGGACAGAATTTCATGGGTTACATTTTCAAAGCTTAATGAACTAAACAGTGTTTCTAAGTTGGGATTCATGCTTTTCTGTAAGTATTCTATAGCTCATTCGGAAATGCCAAGGTTAAAACACACTAGAGAATGAAAAAGGAGAAAAGGATAGAATGAAAACCAAGGCCAACGAAGATGTCAATTTCTTATGAGAGACAATGAGTGACACTTTCGATGTGAAGAATAATGAGAATAGGAAGAAAAATATGTAGAGAATTTAAATGTAGTTTGAAAAGCAAAATCTAATGTCAAGGTAAAAATTCAATGGCTTGTACTTTTTCATTAAAATATCCAGCTAAAAAAGTATCATCAGAGTATTATTAGGCTTGTACCTTGTGATTCAGGTTGACTTATTTGAGAAGTTTCATTTCTATTTCTTCGCCGTTGCTTTTCATCTTCCCATATGGCCTGTAGACCAGGGTTTCCACCAATTTGAGCTGTAATCACAATAATACTTCAATACAACAAGGGTCAAAGTGAAAATTACTTGCTTAAAAAAAAGAGAAATCCATACATTAAAAAAAAATAAATGTTGCCCTTAAGAAAAACAATTACCTACTCTGTGTAATAAAATAAATTATCCCAACCTACATTTACTATATTACTCCCTTTTTAGTTTCCTTACTAGTTCCCTAAAACCCCAGCAAGAGAATAAGATTCAAACATTTGATGATAGTCAACAGACCCAAAAGTCCCCTCCCTGGTACATAATCTGAAATAAAAAAACTAGCAGGCAGAGCATAGTAAATTCTTTTATAATGGCTAATTTATTTATTTAGTGTCACACTTACTTTATGTTTATACAAACAAACTCATATGAATGAAGCATAAATGAAAAATGACTATCTCATCAGGGAACAGGAAAAAAAATCTTCATAATATTTTACATTTTCCTTTAATTTCACTTCCCTAGTGATATTTTCTTCCATACTTTTTCCATTCTTTGGTCATGGATTTTTAAAAATAAAAATATACACTAAGAATAACTGTGTATATACCTTCAATGTCCAACCGATTTAAGATATCAGCAGCTACAGCATCCACTTCTAATTCACAAGTACTCTGTGGTTCAACACCTTCCAGTATTAAAGAGCTGTATTAAAGAAGTATCAAAAGACACAATAATTACGTAAGAGAACATTTTCTTAAGATTTTTCTTAAATGATTTTTCATGTTTAAGGGGTAACCAGAAAGCCAGTGATATTTATCAATTGATAACTCTACAGAGATCTTTTTGGGATCATTTTACATACTTTGGTTCATTATATTTTATATAAAAGGAATGTACAGGGCTTCCCTGGTAGCTCAGTGGTAAAGAATCTGCCTGCGGAGACACGAGTTCAATCTCTGCTCTGGGAAGATCCCACATGCTGTGGGGCAACTAAGCCCGTGCACCACAACTACTGAGCCTGTGCTCTAGAGCCTGGGAGCCGCAACTGCTGAGCCCACACGCCCTAGAGCCTGCGCTCCTCAACAAGAGAAGCCACTGCAATGAGAAGCTGTAACTGGAGAGTAGCCCTAGCTGTCTGCAACTAGAGATAGCCCGTGAAACAACAATGACCCAGCACAGCCAAAAATAAACAATACATAAATACATAAAATTATATAAATATATAAAAGGGAATATACAATGTTTCAGCATGTGGGTCATATCCAGAGCGAGCTGGGTTAAGACAACAGAGAGACAAGAGAGGGGACTCATCAAAAACCATACACATATGCAATTACTTGCCCAGAGGCATCTATCTCGGCAATTATTAAAAGATGGCTTTTAAAAATTAAAAAGGATGGTTTTTAAAAATTAGGAAGAAATATATACCAAGAGTTGAGGGGAAATAAACATATTGAAAAGTGGGCAAGTGATATTGCTCTCTCTGCCTTCAACAACTACTACTGAGCTAGGGAATACTTTTAAAACTTTCCATAACATGACAACTGTAAAACCACCCATGTCCAGTATTGGGATCATAGCTAGGAAAAGAGGTGATACCATAAGGTCATGTTTTAAGAGAATTGTATTAACAAAACTCATTCTCCATTGTCCATACCTAAGAAATAAGTTTATTTTTAAAAATTTATTTTTTATTTGAAGGATAATTGCTTTACAGAAGTCTGTTGTTTTCTGTCAAACCTCCACATGAATCAGCCATAGGTATAAATTTTGATGGATCATAAGCAATTGTTAAAACAAAGAATTTTTATAATTTATCTGTACACACAGATAGATACAGATATACAGACACAACACACATATATCTTTCTACCACTGAGGAGGGACATTCGTCAAACTATCACAGTATATCCATCTCTCTAACTTTCAGAAAAAGTAATTTGCAATACAGCTTGTCTAATTTAACAAAATAAGTTATTCCATGAAATAAAGTATCAGATAAAATAGTTTTGGCCAATAGTTTTCTCCTTTATACTAAAATGTTTCAGAATTTTGAAAGAATTATATTATAAATTTCAAGGGTGAATTTTCCAGTAGATGATTTGTGACAAAGGGAGGAAATATTTAAAAATGCAATTTCACAGTAGAAACTTACAATTATTTCCTGCCCTTATTAAAAACTACTTCAGACATTCAGAATAGGAGGTGTTACTAGGGAAAGGATATTGTTGCCGTTCAGTGCTCACATCTGTCCGACTCTTGCGACCCCATGAACTGAAGCAAGCCAGGCTTCCCTACCCTTCACCCTCCCCTGTGAATGAGTTTGCTCAAACTCATTGAGTTGGTGATGCCATCCAACCATCTCGTCCTCTGTCACCCCTTTCTCCTCCTGCTCTTAATTTTTTCCCAGCATCAGGGTCTTTCCCAATGACTCGGCTCTTCCCATCAGGTGGTGAAAGTACTGGAGCTTCACCTTCAGCAGCAGTCCTTTCAATGAATATTCAGGGTTGATTTTCTTTAGGATTGACTGGTTTGACCTCCTTGCAGTCCAAGGGACTCTCAAGAGTCTTCTCACAGTTTGAAGGCATCAATTCTTCAGCGCTCAGCCTTTTTTATTGTCCAGCTGCCACATCCATACATGACTAAGCTTCCCTGGTGGCTCAGACGGTAAAGAATCTGCCTGAAATGTGGGAGACCTGGATTTGATTCCTAGGCTGGGAAGAACCTCTGGAGAAAGGCATGGCAACCCACTCCAGTATTCTTGCCTGGAGAACCCCCCTGGACAGAGGAACCTGGTGGGCTAGTCCATGGAGTCGCAAAGAGGTGGACACGACTGAGTAATGAAGCACACCATGTATGGATGGACCTTTGTAGGCGAAGTAATGTCTCTGTTTTTTAATACGCGTCTATGTTTGTCATTGCTTTTCTTCCAAGGAGCAAAAATCTTTTAATTTTATGGCTGCAGTCTCTGTCCACAGTGATTTTGGAGCCCAAGAAAATAAAGTCTGTCACTGTTTCCATTGCTTCCCCATTTATTTGCCATGAGGTGATGGGAATGAATGCCATTTGTTTATATAATGTTGAGTTTTAGGCCAGCTTTTTCACTCTCCTCTTTTACCTTCATCAAGAGGCTCTTTAATTCTTCTTTGCTTTCTGCCATAAAAGTGGTATCATATGCATATCTGATGTTATTGATATTTCTCCCCACAATCTTGATTTCAGCTTGTGCTTCATCCAGCCCAGCATTTCACATGATGTACTCTGCGTATAAGTTAAATAAGCAGGGTGACAATATACAGCCTTGATGTGCTCCTTTCCCAATATGGAACTAGTTCATTGTTCATGTCCAATTCTAACTGTTGCTTCTTGACCTGCATGAAGGTTTCACAGGAGGCAGGTCAGGTGGTCTGGTATTCCCATCTCTTTAAGAATTTTCCACAGTTTGTTGTAATCTACACAGTCAAAAGCTTTAGCGTAGTCAATGAAGCAAAAGTAGATGTTTTCCTGGAATTCTCTAGCTTTTTCTATCATTCAATGGATGTTGGCAATTTGATCTCTGGTTCCTCTGCCTTTTCTAAATCCAGCTTGAACATCTGGAAGTTCTTGGTTCACATACTGTTGAGACCTAGCTTGAAGGATTTTGAGCATTACTTTGCTATTATGTGAATTGCGTGCAACTGTGCAGTAGTTTGAACATTCTTTGGCATGGCCCTTCTTTAGGAATGGAATGAAAACTGACCTTTTCCAAACCTGTGGCCACTGCTGAGTTTTCCAAATTTGCTAGCATAGTGAGTGCAGCACTTTAACAGCATCATCTTTTAGGAAGTAGTTTTCAGAAATTAAAAAACTCCTTTCAGTAAATAGAAAAAAAACCTAGAGGGGTGGGATATGATGGGAGGTGGGCAGGAGGTTGAAGAGGGAGGGGACATATGTTTAACTATGGCTGATTCATGTTTATATGTGGAAGAGACCAAATACAATATTGTAAAGCAATAATTCTCCAATTAGAAATAATTTTTAAAAAACTAAAATAAATTTGAGCCTGCAAATATATGTAGGTCATTCATTTTAATTATGAAAGGTAGTTAAGCAATACAATGGTAATTAGGCAACTGTACCTCTCTGAATATTTCTATTCACAGCTTAACACAATATACCCACAAATTACAGTCACTGAGGGTAGAGCTCAGACATCTGTAATTTTAAAAAATCTCTTCAGATCATTCTGATGGGCAGCCAGGTTGAGATTACTGCAGTAGATTCGACCTTTGTGAATTCAACACCCTGGCAAATGACTGAAGGTCCATGATATGTAGTAATTTACAATGAGCCAGCAGGGCTTCCCTGGTGGCTCAGTGGAAAAGAACCCGCCTGCCAATGCAGGAGATGTGGGTTCAATCCCTGGGTCAGGAAAATCCCCTGGAGAAGGAAATGGCAACCCACACCAGTATTCTCACATGGGAAATCCCATGGACACAAGAGCCTCATGGGCTACAGTCCATAGGGTTCCAAGAGTTGGACACGACTTAGCAACACCACCACCACCACAGCAGGTAAGGTTAGTAGACTTGCAAACTCAGCACTTTCATCTCATTGAGTTTGTTGCTATTTGTTTCAGCCCTTGAAATAATATTGTGAAATTATTCAGATATTATTATCAATATTATTATTCAACATAATATTGTAAAATATTGTGAAATTGTGGAATTTCAGCCCTTGAAATTCCTTGTGAAGGAATATAAAACATTTTGGGTTTAAAAAAAAAAAAAAAGGTACCCAGAGGAAGGTGCTCACATGGGGGTAAAAATGAGACTAAAAAAATTTAAGAGTACTGATTTGGCAAAAATGTTTATGACGTTTTATTATTTGTATTTGATGAAATGATAGATTTTCATGTTTAATACAAGAAGCCTAATATGGGACAAAAATGTAGGTTGTAGCTAACCTACATTTATTATAAATTCTAGTTCTGAATACCTTGTCTAATTTCACTAGTTTACCATTTCATATCTTTGCTCTGTACTGTACTGTGCTCAGTCATTTCCAACTCTCTGTGACCCCATGGACTACAGCTCACCAGGTTCCTCTGTCCATGGGATTTTCCAGGCAAGAACTAGAGTGGGTTGTCATTTCCTTCTCCAGGGGATATTTCTAACCCAGGGATCGAACCTGTGTCTCCTGCACCAGCAGGCAGATTCTTTACCACCGAGCCACCAGGGAAGTTCATCTATGCTTTTAAAAGTAATAATTCAAATTTTTCATTATAATACACAGAGTTTCTTTAAACTAACTCCTAACCAGTGAAGCTTTACTATATAGTCTTATGACCTAACCAGAAAGATGCTTGCTGAAAAAGGCTTTCAATACAAATAAACCTTGATTTGAGTTGATTGTGCAAAAAACAACTTACGAAATTATAGAACTTTGAAAACCAAGGGATCTAGTGAGTAGGTCAAATCCCTGGGTTAAGCTTATTTGTTCCAATTTCAGAGAGATAGAGGAACTATATCACAGGTACAAAAACGAGACAGAAAACAGTCTGTCGGTCACTTTGTTCTGGATTAATTAGAACTTGAATTTGATGCATTAAGTAACACTCTCTCTAAAATTAATACCAATTCAACACAATTATAAAAACAATTCTGCTGTATCTGAGGACTCTAGAAGTACATATGTATGTATACGTGTATGACTTTACCAAAAAGTCCTGACATTTGCTAACTGAATCCAGAGGTAAGGCAAGTCACTGTCCACTTGGAAGGTTTTGAAGTCTCATTCTGGCGTAATATTAGTTATAAATCAACATACTTCTATCATTATTTAATGAGAGTCTTAATGTCAGGTCTTAAAAAGCCAAAGCAATTCTATAATATGGAAATTCTGTGAAGAACATATTAGTATCTTAAACTATATAAATTAAGCTCTAAACAAATACACTTACGGCAGCTTATCTTCAACCAATTAATAAATTCACATTTTATCATTAAATAAAAAAAGTCATTTAACTGAATACTTCTACTTTGCATCCTTCATTAAAAAAAGAAAAAAGCAAAAAAAAAAAACCACAAAAAAACGCTTAAAACTTATCAGGTGACATATAAGTAGTGAAAAAGAAGACACCACACCACCCCATCAATACCCAAAGAATCAAGAAAGCTTGGGCAACAACTTTTTGGTATAAAACAAAAATCCTCTACTTCTATGTAGATTAAGATATTATGATAATTTTTATAGGTACTGATTATATATCTACTTTATAGTAAGGAAATCTAAGCCTTTAGAATATCTTACCCTCTCCAAGAATCTAATAAATACTAAATAGTCAAAAGAAATCACAAACTGTATTATTCACATACACTACAATAACCCACTTTTTTTCTCACAAATATTCAGAAATATTTAGGGGTTATTTTTATTAAAAATATTTTCCATTTAGGATTGATTGGTTTACCTATTGATTTAAATATTTATCCACTGTACCATGTAACATATGGGATCTTAGTTCCCTGACCAGGAATGGAACCCCCCTGCAGTGGAAGTTTGGAGTCTTAATCACTGGACAACCAGGGAAGTCCTGCTATTTAGGTTTTAAATTGCTTTTATATTATATGATTTTTACTTGACAAACTGTGTGTGTGTGTGTGCTTAGTCACTCAGTCATGTCTGACTTTTTGCGACCCCATGGACTGTAGCCCACCAGGTTCCACTGTCCACGGGATTCTCCACACAACAATACTGGAGTGCATAGCCATTCCCTTCTCCAGGGGATTTACCTGACCCAGGGATTGAACTCAGGTCTCCTGCATTGCAGGTGGATTCTCTACTCTTTGAGCCACCAGGGAAGCCCACTTGACAAGTTGTAGGACGTGAATTTAGAATGTACAAACAAGATAGATATTGGAGAGAAATATAAAAACTTACATTCAGATTCCTTTTATTAATTAGGGAATAACTAGGTATATTTTCAACCTATTTTCACAGTTTATTTTTGAAATCTATGATCCATGTAACATACTAATGTTGAGATTTGCTTTTTTGATAAACTTACAAAGAAACAATTTTAAAATTAAATTATGCTAACCACTGATTTCTGAATAGAGTAGGACATATGTAACTAAGTTTTCTTTTCCTTTACAACATTAACTAACCTTGGTATTTCGCCTTCTTCCCACCGAAATAAAGTACCAGTAAGGGAATTTTTTCCTGGTAGCCGATCCTTGCAAGACCCAGTCAGATGCAATGGATCACCTAGAAATAAAGGCAAAAGTGTTAAGTTCCACTTTTAACTTGCATATAATTACTCTTTAGGTAAATTAGTATACAAACCACATGACTAGTTCCTAAAACTGTATCCTAAAAATTCATAAACGTACTGGAATGCATTTGCCCAGTGGAGAGTAAGGATTCCAAATGGAGAGGGGGGAAAAGTATCTGCAATATATGGATATGAAAGAGAAATGGCCACAATACTTTCATACCAGCATAAAAGTATGATACATTTAAACACACCATAGTGATAGGTGTGCTTAAAACTTCATTTAAAAAAAAAAACAAGAATTTTTGTAGACTTTAATCTAAATTCCTAGGGTATTCTGTATGAGCCTCAACTAAAATTCTAGTGGAAACCAGGTTCCAGATAAAATTCAAAACATACTTTAAATACTAATCCTTGAATAAAAAGAAAACACATAATGCATTCCAAAAGTAATGGCAGTAACAGCGAGTGGAAAGCTGGGGCAAATGCAAATACAATTTGACCAGTAGTTGGAGAGAACTACGCTTTTGCTTAGTTATCCCAGATGCATAAACAGAGTCCAGGGGCCATGCTTTGGAAATGGTCTCTAAATGTTAGCAATCTTTTTGTGATCTCTTAAGAGGAATTTACATTTTCAGATAAACAAAGCTTGAATAAGGGCCAAAGAAAGAATCCCAACATAAAGTATTTTTTTAACTTCTCATTTTATATTGGAGGATATCTGATTAACAATTATGTGTGAGAAATACATTAAATTTGCAATCCTCTTCAACTAAATTTAATTCTTATTTGGTGAGCTTGATCACAAAATTATGTAATTAATTAGACTTACTATCTTTGCTGCTTTAACAAAACATGTATCAAACCATGTAAGTGGTTCCATCTACCTTCAGAAGTTTTTGAAGGCTTCGGTGTTATGCAACAAGACTATTTATATGAAATACTTTGTAAGTTGTAAATTACAAAACAGTTATTTTCTAATAAATGTATATGAATGAATAATTTACATGTTTACTAATTACCAAGTTACCTATCATAGTATTAAAAATCACACTTTACCTATACTTTTTGTATTATTTTATAAATGTATTTGTCATTCTTTTCAACTCTGGATGTTAAAAATGTAATATAAAGTCACGATGGAGAATAGTAAAAAATGCCTCTGATCTAAAAAATATTTACTCTAAGTACTTCTATATACTTCATCTTAATAATATTTCCATTTCACTTGACAACTGAATATATAACTGAATACTAAGACAAAATGGTATATGCATACATAATATTAAAATTTCTAAATATTTTTCACTTTTAAATTTACTTTCAAAAGACTATATTATAGACATTATCTTGTTTTACAAGATTAAAATATTAAGTTATGCATATTAACATATTTATAATAAGAAGTTTACTGTCCATTTAATATATCTGAGATAACATGATAAAATGTAATACAAAAAATAATTCACCTATTCTTTCCATTTCAGTATAATCTTTAATCTATTTTTTTTGAACAAAACAAAAACATGAAGGTTTATTTAACAATGATAAATTAAAACACAAATTTTATTTCATCATACTTGAAATCTCTTTTAATTTTCCCCAAAGAAATTTCATAAATTTCTGCCTTCTAGTTGTCCCTTCCAATACTCACCTAACTAAAATAAATGGCTTACATACATTTGCTAATTAAGACTCTTCTCATCTTTTTCACCTATTGGAAACAAACATTTGTAAAAAGGACATCCTTTTCCTATAAATACCTCCTACACATTCTCTAAAACATTTTCCATTCCTCAGTCCTTCTTGTACTCCCAGCTATATTTGACACTGATAACCAACCTGCTGTTCCCCCAATAACCTTTTTACTTTGGAAGAATTTTAGATACAGAAACATTACAAGGATAGTACGGTTTCTGAATACTGCTTATCACATCCTTCCCATTGTTAACATTTTACATTACCACAGTATATCTATCAAAGAAACTGACATAGGTACATTCCTATTAACTACTATGCACTTTATTTAAATTTCACCAGTTTACCCAATACTGTCCATTTTCTGTTTCAGGGATCTAAAGTAGGATACCTCACTGTAGTTAGTTACCATGTGTTCCTAGTCTCCTCTGCTCTATTTCTCCGTCTTTCCTCATTTTTCATGACCTCAACAGTCTCGATTACTGGGTTAGGTAACCTACAGAATGTCCTCCAATCCAGGTTTGTTGATGTTTTTCTTATGACTAGATTGTTATTATGAGTTTTCGTGAAGAATGCCACAATGAGGTATTTTTATGAAGAATACCACGATGATCACATCATATGAGAGGGGACATGATATCCAAATAACACTATATCCAATGACTGGGACTGCTAACCATCAGTACTTGGTTAGGGTACATTTTTATGGATTTGATGACTGTAAAAAATCATACCACCATGCAAGTAACATGCAGAATAATTCATCCGAAAAGTTCCCCTATATATTTGTTTTGTAATCAATATTCCACTCTTCTCCAATTCTTGGCAACCACTAATATATTTTCCATTTCTATAGTTTCACCTTTACTAGAATGTTATATGAATAAAACCATACAATTTGTATATGTTCCTGGTTGCTCAGATGGTAAAAGCTGTCTGCAATGGAGGAGACCCAGGTTCAATCCCTGGGTGAGGAAGATCCCCTGGAGAAGGTAATAGCAACCCATTCCAGTATTCTTGCCTGGAGAATTCCATGCACAGAGGAGCCTGGTAAACTACAGTCCATGGAGTCACAAAGAGTCAGACACGACTAAGTGACTAACACATACGCATATACAACTTGTAGTCTTCTAGGTTTGGCTTTCACTTAGTAAATGAATTCAACTTTCATCAATGTTGTAGGAATCAATATTGTGATGTGTTTCACTGATAAACAGTATTTCACTGTATTGGTATATAATCATTTATCCATGGCCCCCACTAAGTGGACATCTTGGTTACTTTAGATTTTTAGCAATTATGAAATAAAGCCATTATAAACTTCTGCATACAGTTTTTGGGTGGACATAAGTTATTTTCTTCTTTGCATTGGGGTATAGCCAGTTGACAAACAATGTTGTGATAGTTTCAGGTGAACAGTGAAGGGACTCAGCCATACATATACATGTATCCATTCTCCCCTGAACTCCCCTCCCATCCAGGCTGCCACATAACATTTAGGTGGATATAAGTTTTAAATCACTGGGTAAACATATAGAAGTGTAATTGCTCGGTCCTCAATATGCCAGCAAATTTGGAAAACTCAGCAGTGGCCACAGGACTGGAAAAGGTCAGTTTTCATTCCAATCCCAAAGAAAGGCAATGCCAAACAATGCTCAAACTACCACACAATTGCACTCATCTCACACACTAGTAAAGTAATGCTCAAAATTCTCCAAGCCAGGCTCCAGCAATATGTGAACCGTGAACTTCCTCATGTTCAAGCTGTTTTTAGAAAAGGCAGAGGAACCAGAGATCAAATTGCCAACATCCGCTGGATCATGGAAAAAGCAAGAGAGTTTCAGAAAAACATCTATTTCTGCTTTATTGACTATGCCAAAGCCTTTGACTGTGTGGATCACAATAAACTGTGGAAAATTCTTCAAAAGATGGGAATACCAGACCACCTGATCTGCCTCTTGAGAAATTTGTATGCAGGTCAGGAAGCAACAGTTAGAACTGGACATGGAACAACAGACTGGTTCCAAATAGGAAAAGGAGTTCGTCAAGGCTGTATGTTGTCACCCTGTTTATTTAACTTATATGCAGAGTACATCATGAGAAACGCTGGGCTGGAAGAAACACAAACTGGAATCAAGATTGCCGGGACAAATATCAATAACCTCAGATATGCAGATGACACCACCCTTATGGCAGAAAGTGAAGAGGAACTCAAAAGCCTCTTGATGAAAGTGAAAGTGGAGAGTGAAAAAGGTGGCTTAAAGCTCAACATTCAGAAAACGAAGATCATGACATCCAGTCCCACCACTTCATGGGAAATAGATGGGGAAACAGTGGAAACAGTGTCAGACTTTATTTTTCTCGGCTCCAAAATCACTACAGATGGTGACTGCAGCCATGAAATTAAAAGACGCTTACTCCTTGGAAGGAAAGTTATGACCAACCTAGATAGCATATTCAAAAGCAGAGACATTACTTTGCCAACAAAGGTTCGTCTAGTCAAGGCTATGGTTTTCCCTGTGGTCATGTATGGATGTGAGAGTTGGACTGTGAAGAAGGCTGAGCGTCGAAGAATTGATGCTTTTGAACTGTGGTGTTGGAGAAGACTCTTGAGAGTCCCTTGGACTGCAGGGAGATCCAACCAGTCCATTCTGAAGGAGATCAGCCCTGGGATTTCTTTGGAAGGAATGCTGCTAAAGCTGAAACTCCAGTACTTTGGCCACCTCACTCGAAGAGTTGACTCATTGGAAAAGACTCTGATGCTGGGAGGGATTGGGGGCAGGAGGAGAAGGGGACGACAGAGGATGAGATGGCTGGATGGCATCACTGACTCGATGGACGTGAGTCTGAGTGAACTCCGGGAGTTGGTGATGGACAGGGAGGCCTGGTGTGCTGCGATTCATGGGGTCGCAAAGAGTCGGACACGACTGAGCGACTGATCTGATCTGATCTGATAGTAAGTCTATATTTTACATTACAAGAAATTGGCAAACTGTCTTCCAAAGTGACTGTACTGTTTTGCCTTCCCAAAAGCAATGAATGAGAGTTGATGTTCCCATTCTTACCAGCATTTGTTTATTGCTAGTTTATGGATATTACCCATTCTAATAATGTGTAATGGTAGTTCTTTGTGGTTTTAATACGTATTTCCCTTGGCACCCCACTCCAGTACTCTCTTGCCTGGAAGATCCCATGGACGGAGGAGCCTGGAAGGCCGCAGTCCACGGGGTTGCTAAGAGTCGGACACGACTGAGCGACTTCACTTTCACTTTTCACTTTCATGCATTGGAGAAGGCAATGGCAACCCACTCCAGTACTCTTGCCTGGAAGATCGCATGGATGGAGGAGCCTGGTAGGCTGCAGCCCATGGGGTCGCTAAGAGTCGGACACGACTGAGCGACTTCACTTCACTTTCCCTTAATGATATATAATGTTGAGAATCATCTTTTCCTACATTTGCCATCCTTGTATCCTCTGTTGACATTTCTGTTCACGTCTTTTGGCCATTTTTAATGGGGCTGTTTGCTTTCCTATTACTGAGTTTTAAGAGTTCTTTATATATTCTTGGAGACGGAAATGTCAACCCACTCCAGTATTCTTGCCTGGAGAGTCCCATGGACAGAGAAGCCTTGTGGGCTACAGTCCATGGGGTTGCAGAGTCAGACATGACTGAGTGACTAACACTTTATATATTCTAGATATAAGTATTTTATCAGATGTATAAATTGAAAATATTCTCTCCCAGTCTGTGTCTTACCTTTTCATTTTTCTAATATTACTTTTTATAGAAAGTTTTTAACTTTGACAAAATCAACTTGTTAGGCAGATTTTCTCATTGTTTTCTTCTAGAAGTCTGATAATTTTACATTTAAGTCTGTGACCCATTTTAATTTTTACCCAGGGTATGGAATGTGTCTGAGCTCTTTTATTTTTTTATTATCTGTTTGTCTGTTTTTTTATCTACTTTTGGTTGCCTTGGGTCTTCTTTGCTGTGCCAGCTTTCTCTAGTTGCAGTGAAGGAGGGCTACTCTTCATTGTGGTGCATGGGCTTCTCATTGCACAGGCTCTAGGGCGTGTGGGCTTCAGTAGCTGTGGCTCACAGGCCTAACTGCTCCATGGTATGTGGAATCTTCCTGGACCAGGGATCAAACCTGTGTTCCCTGTACTGGAAGGTGGATTCCTATCCACTGTACCACCAGGGAAGTCCTGGGCTCTTATTTTTATTTTCTGGTATATGGATACCCAATGACTCCACTACCTAAGGAAAATTTCTAGATTTGGCAGTCTTTTTTAGTCCCAGGAGACTCAAACTGGGCTGAAATGTCTCAAAGTGGTTCCACTTCCTACTTTGGGCATGTCTCTTTGAAACCCTCCCTCCCTCTGTGGAGGATTCCAACCTGTCCAGCAGGTCTTGAATTGCTGCTTTTAGTTCCCTCACCTAGTAAGGCAGTCTCAATGGAGGCAGCCAGGATTAGCAAAACCTCTCAGGGCAAAGGCTGTTTTCAGCACTCTGTTTCCTCTTTTGGCCAGTATTTCTTTATTGTTTGTAATCTTTGTGATACATTTAAGATTAAAAACACCAAAAAACAAAAAAACCTTACCTAGCTCTTAAATTAGTTTTTATGAGAAGGTTGATCCTATTAACCTCATCATTCCAAGGAAAAAAATCCTCCCTGGTTACTTTTCAGAGCACAGCTTGGGTATGGCCGAAGAAGTGCAAGGAGTTAAGCCAAAAAAGAACAGCGGGTAAACAACAAGAGAAAAAAATGCGAACTTTTGGTTTTAAAAGTTTGGCAATGAAAGAAAAGGAAAAAATCAAAAATCATAACAGAAAGGACCATAGAATTGCAGGACAAATGCTGGTTTTATTTTATCTTAAGTAGAAGAGAAAGAATTCAGCCAGAATAAAATGTAAAAGATGCTAGAGTATTTTAACCAGAAATTCTATTCCTAGGTATATGTCCAAGAGAAATGAAAACATATGGCTATATGAATATTTGTACATGAATGTTCATAGCAGCATTGTTCATAATAGCCAAAAGAAGGAAACCCAGACATCTGTCATTGATGAATCAGTAAATGATGTAGTATATTCACACAACAGAGTATTAGCTGGCCATAAAAAGGAATGAAATACTGATACATGCTATGACATGGATGAACTCTGAAAACATTAGGCTAAGTGAAACAAACATATGATTCCATTTAAATGAGATGTGCAGCATGGGCAGACATAGAGACAGAAGGGAGATCAACCGTTGCTAAGAGGTGAAGGCATGGGAGGACTGCGGGAGATTGTTAAAAGACTACGGGGCTTCTTTAGAGGTGCTGAAAAATGTTCTATATTTGACTCTGGTGATGGATGCACAACTCTGAATATATTAAAAACCAGAGCTGTCCATTTTAAATGAGAGAATTGTAAGGAATAAAGGTGTTACCAAAAAAAATTGAGATTCTTTTCCTGATAAACTATAAGATATTTTTGCATATTTCTTTCTATTCCTTATCCACTCAGCACTTACTTTTAAGTACATATTATTTTATAAATCATCAATTACATAATACTTGTTTAAAGCTTTAATTTGAACTTGTGAAATTAACCTTACTTTTCCTCCTTGCTTTTCGGAACTTGACAGCAGCCAGATTTATTAAATTCATTCCATACAGATTGTAGTCAATGAAGAGCTGTAGGAGGTAGGGAATATGCGCTTCATGAGGCTGATAAAATTTATTCATTATGGCTCCACTTTGCAAAAGTTCACATATCCTAAGTTAGAAGAAAAAGTTATACCATAAAATTATGTTTCCTAAAATGTTAAGTGAAATAATGGTTATACAAATATAGAGAACAAACATATTACTCTACAACACAAAATTTTCATTTCAGTTTTACTCAAAATTTATTTTTTTTGGCAACTGAAAGTTTAAATCAAGTTTTAAAGTAAGCTGCAAGCTCTGAAAGAAAATGAGAAAAAATGTCTTAAATGAATATTTTGACTTCTAAAACCAATTTAATGCTAACTATACTGAAAAAGCTAACATGTCCGAAAAAAGGCTTTTTAAAAAATCCAGGAAAAAATTTTGAAAAGATTATACAACAATTCTAAAAGAGGACATATGATTCAATCAACCACACAGAGATGTTACCACTTTTGTTATTTTTCTTCTCTGAGTAATTTGTCCTTCATATTGGGGGGGTACAAACAATAGGCAATTATAAATAACGTAAAGTACTATGCGGGGGAAGTATAAAAAACATCTAGAAGGGACAATAAACAGACTGTAGTTTCTGCATAGCCTTCTTGGAGAGACGTCTCTAAGCAGAACAATGAACTAGAAATACTTTTTCTCAGACGAGAAGGAGCATTTCATCCAAATAAAACTGAATATGTCAAGGGTCACAAGAAAACGTGGTTATTTGGGAACTAAAACCACTGAGTGAGGCTTAGTGACAGAGGCTATGGTGGTGGTGGTGGGAGAATAGAAAGGTAATGAGAAGTCAGATCATGCAGAGCCTACTAACGTATTTGAAGAGGTGGTAGAATTTACCTGTCAAGTGAAGAGAACAGGAAAACTGAAATGACCAGGTTAGCTAAAGAAAGAAAAACACTAGAGACAGAGAGTGAGAGGGTACTGTGGAAAAACTAAGATGATGGCAGCTTTAACAAGGATCAAGGAAATGTATTGATTCAGGAAGCATATGAGGAATAAAATGGTCAGGCCTTGATGACTGACTAGATGCGGGGGGTGAGATAGAATATACGTTGAGGATAATGCCTAGGTTAAGCAGCAAATTGGTGGTGCTGCATTTATTGAAACAACAGATTGGAAGAAAATAGGTTTATTTGTGGATTTTTATTTGGAGAAGGAACAAAGACAAACTTGGTTTTAGACAAACTGGAGTTGACTGGTTTTAGACAAACTGGAGGTATACTGGAATGTTCAGGTAAATATTAGAGAAGATGAGGTTAAGGATAATTTTATTAATAGACGAGAGACAGCAAACATATTTTGAGGCACTGTGTATTAGGCACAACTGGTGTCTAAACTCAGGTGCTCTAAATGCTTAATCTCAAGTAATACTTACTACAAAACTATGGTAACTACTGTTATCTCCATTTTATAAACAGAGAAGTTGAGTCTTAGATCAAAAACTTACCCCAAATCACACAAACAAAAAATGGAAGAGCTAAAATTCAACTCCAATTTTTTCTGACTTAAGATCTCTTAACTATAGTGCTATTCTATTTATCCAGTAGATGGTGTGATACACTGATCAGGAGCTCTGAAGGAAAATTTAAGCTACTGATATATATTTGGAAGCCAAATACTTATAGATTAAAACAAAAACGATGGAAGTTTGTAAGACCGTAAAGTGAGGGGAACACATATAGAGAAAAAGATAAATGCCCAAGACAAAAGTCCAAGGACCAACCACACATATGTTAAAAGAGGAACCAACAAAATGGCATAAATATGAATGACCAGACAGGTATGAGGAAAACTAGAAAAACGTTTACATCAAAGCAACCTTATTTTAAGGTAGTGTAAGCACTGATGGACATGAGGTCAAAAGGTAAGAGGTGTTAATTGGATTTAACAACACTGAGGTAGTTAATTAAGGAAAGCAATTTGAGTGGAACCCCTGAATTGGAGAGCAGAATTGGAATTAAATTAAAGAGCAAACGGGAGATAAGATACTGGACACACAAAGTATAGCTAAATTCTTTCAGGAGAATAGCTGTGAGTATAAATGTCTTTGAGTATGAATGTGTGTATGTGTAAAATTAAGTCTTATTGTTGTTTAAATGGTGTGGAAAGGGAGAGGGGATAACTGATAGATGAAAGGAAAGGCTCAAAGGGAGTGGATCGTGAGCTTTAAAGGTAGGGGTAAATCTCTCCTGCTCTAATAGGCAGTGAAAAGTAGAGAACAGCTGTGAATAGATTTTAAGAATCTCTGACAGAAATTTAAGAGAGTTGTATTCCAATGGTTCTCAAGTTTTTTAGCCCCAGGACTCCTTTTCATTCTTAAAAATTACTGCTAGCATCAAAAAGCTTTTGTTTATGTGGTTCATATCCATTGATATTTACCAAATCAAGTTAAAACAGAAAATTTTAAGAGACTCATTTATTAATTTAAGAATAACAATAAACCCAAGCTATGTTAACATAAATAACATTGTTTTATTTTTTAAAAATCTATATTTTTCAAAACAAAAACAATTTAGTGAGAAAAAGGAATTATTTTACATCTTTGCAAATCTCTGTTTTAATAGAAGACAGCTGGATGCTCATGTCTGCTTCAGCTCAGAAATACTGTTGCATTGAAACATACAAAAAACCAGCCATACACAGATACATAATTGAAAACAGGAAAAGTACCTGAATAGCCTTTTCAGGTAAATGTTGATCTTTGTTATTATTACATGGACATGCAATGGGGGTGGTGGTTTCTTAAAGTTTAGCACCAATGCGGAAACCATATAAATGAACTTTTTGTACTCAGTTACATTAAAATCTATTGGTCTACCTAACACTTTATTTTAACTCATGCATAATCTTCTAATGTCTTGCCCTCGTCATTTGGAAAATACACATGCACTAAGTTATATAAATCTTCTAAATGGTAATATATTTCATTAAACAATATGGAAAAATGTTAGTATCATCACCTATCTCATTAGGAAGAAAAAGGTACTGAAAAGAGGTTAAGTAGAAACCTTTGACAGTAGAAAGCTCTCCCACAATGGCCTCACTCTCACACATTTCTCCTTGCTTTGAAACTAAAGAACAAATTTCTCTTGGTATTGAACATACGGTCTGGCTAACAAGGTACTACAATTATACAAGGCAGTCAATAATCCCTCTATCAACTTCTACAAACTCTCTAAATTTAAGGCAGAAAAGAATCAGTTAAGGGGTATAAAACAAGGTCCCTTACCCTTAAAATATCCTTCCTAGAGTCCAAGCTATGGATCTCTCTCTCTTTACTCATATATGTACATATGTATAATACATATCTTTAATAATGCTACAAACTATACAGGCCTTTCTTCTAGATTTTTCTTTTTATTATTAAAATTCTTGAGTGATAGGTGTTCACATTTTTATTTCACTTATCTTTTTACCTTTTCACCATTGCAGGATTGTAAAGATAGATCTTCATAAAGTGTCTTTCCTTCTCATGATAACCATAAAAAGGCCTGAAATACAAGAAATAGATATTTCAATTTATTTTCATCAGAGATGAAATAATGCAACTTATTGCCCTAATTGGACTCAGCTGGCCTAACTACTTACATTGAACATTATCAACCACCTCCCCCAAAAACACAAAACAAAAAACCTCCAAGACTTTTTAATTAAACCTACCACAATGTCATATTTCATGACACATGAAATCTTAATTCTTTTAAAACTACCACTTTATTTAAAAAACCTGGGGATAAAAAGGAATAGCAAACTATTTATACTTTAATTTCAACCATCATGGCTCCATTAAAAAGTGGCTCTACTCAGGCAATGCATGGGAAAGAGAGACCTTCCTTCTCACACTTTCCCCCATTTTTTTTCTGTCAGAAACTAAAGCTCTTTATCAACAAAATTCTTTAACTGACAAAGGATACAAATTGCACTTGTATCTCTTCTCCTTATTTGTCTCTATTAATTTGAACATCAAAATTAATTTTACAAGTTCACTAAGGAGAGACAATTTACCTGTTATATATATGTACATATGTGTGTGTGTATAAAACACACACCCAAATCAAATGAAACTGTGAAAACTGTGCAGACAGAATTTAAGAGATTGAAAAGATCATGGCCTTACTAATAACCTATTTATATTGAGGCTGGGTTCAATTCAGGGTATCAGTCAGCAGCAGTAGGCAAAGAGAGAAGCAAAAATCTGTATGATAGAAGGAGAAACAAGTCCTGCAAGAAAGAATAAGTTATCTATCATGTTATATTATTTCAGGAGGATCTGAAACTCTAAAACAGACTACCATTTTCAAAGATTATATAATCAGAAACAATATGTAAATAGGTCTGAATTTATAAGCAAAATAAAAAGTATTTGTCTGGAGTTTGTCTATAAGTAAGTAGTTGGTTGAATCTTTAGGTGGATAAACTCAGTTTCTTTTCATCAAAAAAAAAAATGTATTTTCCCCTTATGATGGGCACTAGCTAAGAGTCGGGCACGTCTAAGCGATTTCACTTTCACTTTTCACTTTCACTCATTGGAGAAGGCAATGGCAACCCACTCCAGTATTCTTGCCTGGAGAATCCCAGGGACAGAGGAGCCTAGTGGGCTGCTGTCTATGGGGTCCCACAGAGTCGGACACGACTGAAGCGACTTAGCAGCAGCAGATAGAACTTACCCTCATTAGAATACCATTTTCTCTCTGTCACGTCTGATAGTGTAGTAGGCCTCAAGTATAGAAGTAAGTTGGCAACACAGTCATTTGAGGCATATTTAAATAACTTTAAAAAAATAAGCTATTCTAAGCCTTTAGGTCAGAATCATCTGTACATTTTCTGTAAAGCAATTTCTACTAAAAAGAAAAAGTCCTAAAAGTTCTTTGTCTCATTCTTGCCACTCACTCCAATCTTATCTCATATCCATTCACCCTTTTCCCTCCAGCCATTCCAAACATTTCAACCCTTCTAACGATTCATTTTCAAGTAACTTGCCATTCCCTCTGCCTGGAAAGTTCTGCCCTGAACCATTGCATGGCTTACTTTCAATCTGCAGTCAGGCCTCTGCTTAAACTCACCTCCTCTGAAAGGCCTGCACTGACCCTCATTCCCTATCCCCGACCCTTTACCCCCTCTTCAAAAAAAAAAAAAATAATAACACCACTTCCTCTCCACCCCATTTTTGTTGCTATGAAGGGTGAAAGATACATTATATGAATGATCTCATTCTCTTTCACTGGCAAAATTCAAGACTTTATTCCTCCTGCTTTGGTATTTTTCATACACATAAATATAGCTCTTTGTCTAAAGATATAGGGGTTACACTTTTAGCCAGGTAAATGGAAATGAAGACACTTAAATCTGCACTGGTGTGACCCATGTTATCCTTGTTTTTGCTCAAGATTTTTAGGTTTTTACAGTTAGAACCTTATAAATTTCAATAGCTGAATACAAGACTATCAAATTTCTATAATTCTTTGTAAATCTAGGATTCTGCTTTTCTATGTATTCTGCCTCAAAATATAGCCTGGACATTCTATAAACTCAGTTTTCTGCTTCTTCTAGCCAAGAGAGTCTCTGTATAATTTAACCTGGAATCCTTACTTTCTACTGTTGACTTTACTTGATTTTGCCGAAACAATTTCTCAACCGGGAGACTCTCTGGAAGAAAGTAGAATGGAGCAGAGTCTAAGGTAAATATGTTTATACTTAAGTCTAAGGTAGATATGTTTATACTTAAAAAGTTGCACCTGATAATTGGAGTTAGTTTTTTAATATAATGATGAGAAGGAAAATGATAGTTTAAAAAACTTAATTTAGATGGACTAAGAATCTTTTTATAGACTATTTTCTAGACTCATGGTAGCTAAGTGGCAGGGAACCCCTGAAATGAGCCTAAGGTCATGGTCCTTCCTCTCTCTTAACCTAGCTTCAGGATAATGCACAGTCTAGGAAGACTGGAATTAAGTTTGTACAAATTTTAATTAGACAGCTAGATGCAACTTTGTCTACCTTAAATAAGTACGCAATACTGAAGGAGTAAAGGACTCATGGAAGCTACAATGGACGGTACGGGAAAAGGGGAAAAGGGACCTATATAATTAAAAAAAACCAAAATATTAGAACAGGAGGAAAAAGAGAATGGCAGTCATAAATTAGACTAAATAGCTCACCTTTGCCTCCAGGTTTCTAGATTTCTATCAACTGCTCTTAAAAATATGGCTATGCTTTTAACAAATGCCCATCAAAAATACAAAAAGGTTGGTGACTCATTATTTGTTCCACTAGGTTGTTTGGAGATTCAACTTTGAAATGAGAATACGTATAGGAAAGTCCTCAGAAATCATTAAACATAAAAAATGTAGAACATAAAGCTGATGATTATCTTTAACCTAACTGTTGCTATCATAGGATGGGTGTGAACTTTCACATGATTCATTCATTCTATCAAATAGTTATTGAGCCTTCTCTACTAAGTGCTCAACACCATACAAGGTGTAAGGGATATAATGATGGACAAACATGGTCTTTTTTCTCATGAAACTTACGTGCTGGTGTGAGAAAAGCATAAGAACTAATAAACAAAAAATTAAAATAACTGGAAACTACAGTAAGTACTCCCTGGAAAAGGAAATGGCAGCCCACTCCAGTGTTCTTGCCTGACCCCATGGGCAGAGAAGCCTGGAGGGCTACAGTCACGGGGTCACAAAAGAGTAGGATAGGACTTAGTGACTAAACAACAAGAACAACAGTGAAGTACAAAAGGAAACAAAGAATGGGCTAAAGATACAAAACAAAAACATCAACCTATTTTTAAGAAGGGAAGTCAGAAAACTTCTCTGGAGAGGTGAAGGATTTGAAGTTCTGGGGAAGGGCAGAGCACTCAAGGAAAGAAAACTGCGTGTGCAAGAGCTCAGTATATCAGAGAAACTGTAAGAAGTCCAGTGTTTCTGGATAGAATAGAAACAGGTGTCAGGCTAGGCAGATGTCAGGCGTCAGATCAGGCAGGCGTCAGATCACATAGGCTGTGGTTAGAAGCCTAAATTTTATTCTATAAACAATATGAAGACACTCAAGGATTTTAAATGATTTTAAAAGGACTCAATTTACATTATAAAAAGAGTACTTCTGTAGCTCTGAGGTGAGATAAGAACAGAAGAAAATTCAATTAAAAGGACACTGGTAGTCCAGAGGAAAACCTGGATTCAGGTGGACTTAGACAGATTTAAGATGGATTTCACAGAGATATATTCAACTCATATATTCCAGTATGAGCTCCAAACTTTCCTGCCAGCCTGCTCTATCTGCACCAACTCAAAGTTTCGTAGCCATCCTTGATTCTTCTCACAAACCTCATCCAATCAGAGAACAAATCTCGAGGATTCAACTCTCAGAATAGATCTAGAAGCTGACCAGTTCTCACTACTCCCCTGCTACCACCCATGTTCAAACGTTCATATTTTCTCACCCAGATTAATGAAACAGTCCTAATGTTCTCCCTATTCAACTCTTGTGCTCCTACAATCTAGTCTTTACACAGGCTAAAGTAAACCTTTCAAAGTTAGATCATGGCTGCTCAAAACCACGTAATAGCTCAGAATAGAAACCAAAGTCTTTAGAATAGCCTACTTCAATGGTTCTCAAACTTGAATACGCATCAGAATCAGCAGAAAGGCTCACAAATTTCTGACCCCACAACTAGAGTATATGATTCATCAGGTCTGGGATCAGAGCAAAGAATGTATTTTTACTAAGTTCTCAAGTGTGTTTGGCAACCCACTCCAGTACTCTTGCCTGGAAAAGCCCATAGATGGAGGAGCCTGGTCGGCTGCAGTCCATGGGGTAGCTACGAGTCGGACATGACTGAGCGACTTCCCTTTCACTTTTCACTTTCATGCATTGGAGAAGGAAATGGCAACCCACTCCAGTATTCTTGCCTGGAGAATCCCAGGGACGGGGGAGCCTGGTGGGTTGCTGTCTCTGGGGTCGCACAGAGTCAGACACGACTGAAGTGACTTAGCAGCAGTGGCAGCAAGTGTGTTAGTCTGAAGTCCTTCAAGAAGTTCCAAGTCAAAATGAGCAAGAAATTAGTGGAAACACCTGTGAAAGAGTATGAGGTAGCCCTCACGAAGGAGAGGGAAAGCCACCAGACTTAGATACAGGTCCTATCTAAGGGAAGGAGAGAGAGAGGGAAGATGAGTGGAAGTGTCTTCTATAGCAATGTGATTCTAGTGAAAGTTCAGAAAGGCTGCCTGAAGGTCCCCAAGTGTCTCCCACAAACAGGCCTGTCTTAGTATTCTTACAGTGCTTAGCCACTGGGTGGGAGAAGCCTGTGAAAAAATGGCTTCAGCTTACATAGGATGATAAATGGATTTCAGCGCAGTAGCTGGGGCCATTGTTCAATTATGTTCCTTGTATTTGGAGATCCGATAGTGCATTCTCATGGTGTCAAACCAGATAAAACTGATTATGTTGATCTACTGGCCAGCATGATCTCCATCCTCTTATATCTCGCTAATCTCATTTTGTCCACTCTCCTTTCCCTCTGCTCCAGCCACCTGGTCTCCATTTTGTCCCACCCCCAACCTTCAAGTCTTTGCTCAAATCTCATGTACCATGTCAATGACACCTTCCTTGATTACCCTATACAAAACTGCAGCCAGTCTACTTCTCTAACCCACACTAATGATCCTTCTTACCCTGTTCTACATATTTTATTGTATAGCACTATCTATCATGTAATAAATCAATAAATTTATTTCATGTTGTATTCATCGGTTATTTTCCATTGGTTTTGCATTACTACAATGTCACTTCCACAGGGACAAGGATCTTTGTTTTGTTCACCAGTATATCCCAAGCACCTAGAAGAGTCCCTGGCACATAAAAGGTGCTCAATAAATAGTTGATGAATGAATTACATGAATTTCTACATGAATGTAGAAATGATGAATTTCTACAGTTCTAGGAAGCAGAGAAATGGAAAAAGTTAAAAATCACTGTTAACCATTTATTTTTCATTGCAATAAAAATTGATTTTAAAAGCTTATAGTATATATATAGTATATATAAAGAAATTTCATCCCAGTTCCATTAGATTAGAATTAAAGGAAAAATGAACAGAGTATATCTGGATTGGATATATTTTCTTTTAACTGGAATAACAATATAAATACAAAGAAATAGAAATTTAAAAAGATGTTATCATATACTTACATTCCTGATACTAATGACACCTTGAACACGTGCTGAGCAGTGGAAGATGGATTGCCTAAAGCCACATTAAGTGCTCTGTCGATACTGAATGCCATCTGAGACAGATAGCTTTCTGGCTGCTGTCCATAACCATCATATGGCACATAGAGGTAAGGAAAGATGCCATGCAGATGAAGACATGTCTTCTGACCTAAAATGTAACACATTGTAAAGTTTAGACTGGAGATGCATTTTAAAACCTTAACATTATAAAGCTCAGAATACAAGTCATTTAAATGGTCTAATGACAGCCCAGCTTATCTGAGGGAAGGGCTGAAGAAACTAACCCATAGTTAAAGCCACCTGTATTGACTATATCTTGCAACAGAACATTTAGAAGTGTTTTATAAATATAAGCATTAGAGAATGATTTAAATAGTAGTTTTGGTGATAATATGTTGGAATACTTCATCTTCACAATCTAACTACTTTTATGTACTTCACCAAACTGCCCTGTAATACCACATAACACAGTGTTATGAAGCGTACAAAAATTTAGTGAAAGTTTACTAAATAAATCAGTTAATGTCTATCTTCACATTCCAGTGGGCGGAATTTTGCTATGGAGAGGAGGTAGTTGGGAAGGGCAAAAATGAAATTCTACTGTTAAGGGAAAAAAATCAAAACAGACAAAAACAAAAGACAATCCCTACATATCAATTGTCTGTAATGGACTTCTGGATATCTAAATTGCACATTTGGTGAAGTGGGACAGGGAAGACACAATGAGGGGAAAAAACAAGCATACACATTTTCCAGGAAGTCATCACATTAGGCAAGGTGCAGAAAGGGTAAATGGTGCTGATCTGCCAACAGACAATCCCATACAGCCATGACAACCTGAGTGAGAACCCACTAAAGAAAGTGCTACAGAAACAGTAATGTGTCCACAGCAAGGTTAAGTAACAAAAGCAGATGCACTATTACTCTCACGAAACTGGCAGGGCTGTATAAAAGCGGTTCCTGTCCTCAGAACATTGTCCCTCGTTCCCCTTGGGCATGTGCCATTTGTCTGATACAAACACAGAGGAAAACAGCAGTGACAGAAGAACACACCCATTTTCTCATTCTGTCACTATCATTGCACTGCCCTGCCAACACCCTCCTAAGGCTTCTCCCCAACCTCTCATCCCACTCTTGTTTCCCGGCTTTTTCTTTCTTCAGAAAAGTTTTTGTTTGATCACTATTTCCTATTTATAATTTAGAGTGATTTACATAAAACAAATACATAAAAAAGAGTTTCATGTTCTGTTGATATTTTGTTATTTATACTTTTTCTAGTGAATAATATCAGCTTGTCTTATTTTTAAGGGACAGCTGTAACAGAATTAACAAATAAATCTGGAATAGTTATAAAGTGTAACAAAACTGCAACGGTCACATAATGGAATAAGATCTATGCCCTCCTCAGTACAGTATTCAGATTTGAGCTACTAACTTTGACATTTTCGAAGAATTATAAATTCTGTTGCTGTTAGACCAATTTCAATTTCTAATTTTATGTTACATAATTTCAAAGAAATAAAAAAAAAAACTCTTTCATTTAAAAGCAAATTCTTTATTTGTTTCATTCTAAATACAACACAATCAAAGTGAAAGTGAAGTCACTCAGTCATGTCTGACTCTTTGTGACCCCACGGTCTATAGCCTACCAGGCTTCTCCGTCCATGGAATTTTCCAAGCAAGAATACTGGAGTGGGCTGCCATTTCCTTCTCCAGGGGATCTTCCTGACCCAGGGATCAAACCCGGATCTCCTAGCATTGCAGACAAGTCTTAACTGTCTGAGTCACCATGCAGCATGATATTATTTTCTAAATATTGCAGCTTTTAATTCTTTAAATAGAAAAAAACTCATTGAAATAATGAATGAGTCTTAAAAAATATATTTATCAATTTACTGATGATCTATTTTAATGTTTTTTGAACATCTCATGAAAAAAGGTTATAACCATTATAACTTCTGGATATAAACCACAGTTTGGTTAAAAGTAACTGACATGCTAAACCACCGAGTGCTCCAGGGAGGTGAGGAGACAGAACTGCATTCCCTTTTTAAGTTGACAAATAAAATCTAAGACCAGTGATTACAGAATTACTAGCATATTTTACAAGTAATACTGTTAAGCTTTAATTTTAATCAATATCTTAATAATGGAAATTTAGATACATTTTATAAGAAATAATTATAAAATTTCATTTCTAAGTTTCCTCATAGGCAGGATGTTTACAAAGTTCATTTAAACATTTAAAATATCCTCTTTTCATATCTCCTGTGGAGTAGGGGCCAGAGAAACGATCTTTCTATTTATAGGTTTTGGAATTATAAAAATCCATGGTGTATGATTTAGGTAAAAAACAGAAATGATCTATTCAGTAGGCAATGGACATCAAGTGCTTTACATGCATTTGTTTCTAAAACTTAGAACAACCTTGCAAGTGCCACAAAGGTTAACTTTAGTAAAATAACATACCTATTAGGTAACTGAATCAAGATTTAAAATCAGATCAACAAAATTTAAAACCAATGCTCTTTCCATTTAACCATTCTGGTTCAATTTTTTTTTTTTAATTAATAACTGGCTTCCTTAATTCTTAATTCCTCAGTTTTTATTTTGTTCTATTAACACCTGTTTCTTTATCTGACTCTCCCATCTGACTGCAAACTCTCTGGGACCTGATGCTGTGTTTCAATGATCATAAAACCCCCAGGATCCAACACAAAACATATGTGTTTAATAGACATTTATTAAATGAATGCAAGAGCTTCGAGCAAAACAGAATAGTTGCTTAAGGAGAAGGAATGGTGTGAAAGCCTAGAACATCTGAAAAAACATATCTGTGAAAACAGAGGGACTCAGATACAACTAAGGCACCACCACCCTGAAGGATCCTAAGTCCCACTCAAAGCTGTAGTCACTACATCAAAACAGATGCACCTCCGTCTAGCTCTACAGCAGCGAGAGATGGCTCAGTGCTTTACTTACCACCCCTTCTCAAGAAGAATCTCCTGAAGAGCAACCACAGCATAAGGAATTCTTGGCAGAGCTGTAACAGCTCTAATACAGAATAAGTGTCACAGAAACAAGAGAAAATAAGACTCAAAAGTTAAAACAAAGAGAAATGTGTAAAAATGAATGAGTCAATGTCTTTTTGGCAACAGTATGTCTTTTATTACTGCAAAATTTGTAGCTCTGCTGTAGCACTGCTTGATATTGACAAGATACAGACTTTTTATTTCCTTCCATTAGCTCTATCCCACACAAATGTGTGCGACCATATAGAGGAACAGCCCCTCAGATAAACTCGTCTGCCCTCACTCCCCTAAGGGTTAGACTCAGCTGTGAGGGAACACCCTAAAACCAGTGGTGTGAGCATTAGTGGCTTCTCCCTCATAGAAGCAGCCCAAGTAGCTGGTACTACAGACTCAGGTTTTTTCAACATCTCTTTAGTGGCCTAGTTAAGAGGAAGATTCTACTTCAGCCTCGAGGCATTTCTACTATACTCCAAAGACTTCCACACAAGATTCTCTTAATAATGTCTTTCTCAAATTAACAAAAGCTATGCTGCTTCAAAACCTTACTAAATGATTTGGGATTCTGGATATTAGCTATTTCCAGGTAACCTGGATCCAAAGAAAGAAAATATCCCTACTTTCTGAATGTTCCCTATTATTGTTATGTGAAACTGAATTAAAGCAACAAATTCAGTAGGAACAAGGACTTGTCATTGGGAGAATAAGCCTATGTAAACAGGTTTCAAAAAATTTTCCACTGAACTTGTCACGGCATAACTTCTCACTTTTAAAGATACTATAGCAAAACTTTGTGGAATTGGCTGTTTTCCAATTATGTGAGAAGGGATTTTATAACTCAGGTAGGTGCTTCTGTAACAGCCAGTGTTTGGTGCTCTAAATCTAATCTCTCACAGAACTTAAAACTTCACTAAACATTAAGCCCTCTGTATTCCAATATTTCTTTTATTGTTCTCTCACATTTTCTTCTATATTTTAAGAGCCTAGATTTGGGATCTGAATTAACTGTGCTTCTAAAATCGTGTTAGTCTATCTGTAACAAAATGACTTCTGGGTTTGTAGATCCATTTTCAATAATAGAAAGACTAACGTGTCATTCCTCTTATTTGGGGGTCTGAAAATTTTTTTTTCTGTTAAGTGGGATACAGTACATATTTTAGGTTTTATGGGCTACACTGTCTCTGCTATAACTATGGAACTCCTATTATCGTAGCCTGAAAGCAGTCACAGACAGTACTTAAATAAATGGCCATGGCTGTGTTGCAATAAAATTTCATTTACAACAGCGGACAAGCAGGATTTTGTCCATGGATAGTAATCCTTGCTCTGATTAGACTTCCCTGTCAACCAGAACAGGAAAATTTAACCGCCTCTTTTTTCCTTTTTTTCAAAACAAGCTGACTGGTAATCACAATCAAAACCATGCTGGCTTAAGAGTATCTTAGGAGACTGATTAAGAAAAGCTCATTTTGAAATTTGCAAACCCCATCTCCCAAATCTCAATCTATACAAAATTTTAAACGAAACTCTATAGAGCTATGAAACAAACAAACAAACAAAAAAAAACTTGTTTATGTGAACAGAAAAATTTGTATTTATGAAATTTCTCTTATTTTCTTCTTCATGAAACATCTCTTAAGTTTTATATTACGATCATTCAATGTTTCCCTCCAGTCTTTCTTTGCCTCCATCACTCCATCTTTCTTTTCCTAGCCCCACAAAAACCACAAAATGAACCAAACAAAACTCCTAATAGTCACAGTTTAAAAGCAAGTGTTATATCACTTATTCTCATGAAAAAAAGCAGTCTTAAGGATATACTCTTAGCCTTAGAAATATTTTCCAGGATTTATGCTAAGGAAAAAAGTTAAGAATAAGATTTAGATATTAAGATGTTAAGACAGTATAATAATTGTAAAAAATGAAGATAATAAACATCTTCAAATAGGAGATTAAGTAATTATGGTTTATATGTATCACAGAACATATCTATGGCTCTCATACCAAATCCTGCTTGCCACCTGTTTTTGTAAGTAAAATTTTATTGGAATACACCACACCCATTTGGAATGGTCTATTCCAAATATAGGAGGAGCTGAATAATTATGACAAAGACCTTCTAGCCCTTAAAGCTTCAAATATATACTATGTGGTATAAAGTTTGCTAGCCTCAGTAATAGATGGTATTGATGTATTTCCTAGCAAAGAGAGATGCTTATGATATATCTATTTCTGGTGATATTCAGATTTATTTCAATTGTGAAACTATATATATTAAATCAGATAATGGATGATTTCATTTTTTTTCTTGTTGCTTATAAATAGTTTCTAAATATTATACAATTTGTGTAAAAGACAGGCAGGAAGGAAGAAGTCACCTACTTCTCAATGACCCAGAAATTAAAAACAAAATAATATAAAAATAAGTATAATCACAAACTTTATTATGGGCATATATATATATAACTTCCTATTGAATAGTTTCTCTTCACTTTCTCCTTTCATTTCTAAATAATGCTTTGGGGTTTCATATATATATTCATGGCAATGTATTTTTAAACTAACGCATAAAGGACTTCATTTAGAATCACTGGCTTTAAGTTAGTAATGCTGCATTACTAGCAGAGCTATATCCTTCAAACACCAGATGTTTCAAAGGGCTGTTTTACTTATAACATTTGCTGAATATATCTTTGTATTCTCAGTGCTCAAGATGGTTGGTTCCATCATTCGTGTATGTAGGCATAAATTTGCTATTCATCAAATAATTTGTGGAAGCCAATTGTTAAGTGCTAGGCCACAGGCTGCTCATAACCACAGTCTCTGATCTCATGGACCTGGCATTCTACTTGGAGATAAAGATGAGTAAACAGGCAATTATAGTATGGTAATTCTATATCTAGAGGTATGTAATACAGTTTGTAAGAATACAGGAAGGTTTCCCTGACGAAGCAACAAAAAGCAAAGGAGAAAGAATAGTGTGGTATGTAACTGAAAGTGAATAGGAGCATGACATCGTCCAGAATCAGGAAAAAGGACGGAGCAAGAAATGCAACGAAGAGAAGGGCAAAGTGAGTGTGTGTGTGTGTGTGTGTGTGTGTGTGTGTGTGTGTGTACACGTACATGCGCGCGTGTGTAGACTCTGTGACTTCTGTGGATTTGCATTTTATAATTTCCTTGTGGACACACTGTGAAGAAGGTCGGGACAGAATGGGACTATAACGGGAAGATCTGTTTAGGAGTCTACGGGAGTACTTCAGGCAAGAGATGTCAGTAGAGATGAAGAAAATTGAGTTCAAGAAGATTTAGGGCACAGAACTGAAAAGTAACTGACTCTAATATATGGAGGAAGGGTAAAAGAGAAAGAATAAAAAACGACCCACATTTTTGGTTTAGGCAACTAGAAACTGAGAAAGAAATAAAAATTGATTTATATTTTGAACTTAAGAAATTTTATGTGTCTATAGAAATTCTAAAGATTTACATTAAGCACAATTAGATACAGATGTGGAATTTAAGACAAAGATCTGGGCTACAGAAGACAGACTTGAGAGTCTGAGCAACAATCAGGTAAGAGTGCTCAGGGGCAATAAGACAGACAATAGAAGGGGTGTAGGCCAGAAACTTGAGGAATACTAACATTTAAGGGAGAAATAGAGGATCTTGATTTATGTGGGATGTGAGAGAATCAGTCCCTGAAAAGAAAAGAGCAGTAACAGTCAGTGAATAATTGAGAACGTAAGTATGTTAGCAGGCTTCCAGGTGGCTCAGTGGTAAAGAATCATCCTGCCATGCAGGAGATGCAGGTTCAATCCCTGAGTCAGGAAGATCCCGTGGAGAAGGAAATGGCAACCCACTTCAGTATTCTTGCCTGGGAAATCCCATGGACAGAGCAGCCTGGTGGGCTACAGTCCATGGTGTCACAAAAGAGTCGGACACAACTTAGTGATTAAACAACAATAAAGTATGTTAGCCATGGAACCAGAGTTCCAAGGGTCCAGTAGAAACATATAAGAGAAAAACAAGCAAAGAGAAGCTGCATAAGAGACTGGAAACAGAATGCTAATAAAAATACATAGCAACGGGAAGAAGTACATTCAGAACGGCAGAGGAAGTAATTATTCAAGAAGATATATGCACCCCAATATTCACAGCAGCATTTTTTATAATTTCCAAGATATGGAAGTAACCTAAGTGTTCATCAGCAGATGCACGGATAAAGGAGCTGTGTACATATGTATATACACACACACACACACACACACCCCAGAATACTACTTCGCCACAAAAAAAGAATGAAATTTTGCCATATGTAACAACATGGATGGATTTGGACGGTATTATGCTAAGTGATACTTATGCTGTGCAGCGCTGGAGTGGTGAGCCGCTGAGAGGAGATACCCCACGTGCAAGGTCAGGAGCACTGGCCGTGAGGAGATACCCCACGTCCAAGGTAAGGAGCAGCGGCTGCACTTTCCTGGAGCAGCTGTGAAGAGATATCCCACCTCCAAGGTAAGAGAAACCCCAGTAAGACAGTAGGCACTGAGAGAGGGCATCAGAGGGCAGACAGACTGAAACCACAATCACAGACAACAGGCCAATCTGATCACATGGACCACGGCCTTGTCTAACTCAGTGAAACTAGGCCATGCCGTGTGGGGCCACCCAAGATGGACGGGTCATGGTGGAGAGACCTGACAGAATGTGGTCCCCTAGAGAAGGGAATGGCAAACCACTTCAGTATTCTTGCCTTGAGAACCCCAAGAACAGTATGAAAAGGCAAAATTATAGGATACTGAAAGAGGAACTCCCCAGGTCAGTAAGGGCCCAATATGCTACTGGAGATCAGTAGAGAAATAACTCCAGAAAGAATGAAGGGACGGAGCCAAAGCAAAAACAACACCCAGTTGTGGATGTGACTGATAACAGAAGTAACATCCAATGCTGTAAAGAGCAATACCGCATAGGAACCTGGAATGTTAGGTCCATGAAACAAGGCAAATTGGAAATGGTCAAACAGATGGCGGCAAGAGTGAACATCAACATTCTAGGAATCAGCGAACTAAAATGGACAGGAATGGGTGAATTTAACTCAGATGACCATTATATCTACTACTGTGGGCAGGAATCCCTTAGAAGAAATGGAGTAGCCATCATGGTCAACAAGAGTCCAAAATGCAGTACTTGGATGCAGTCTCAAAAGCGAGAGAATTATCTCTGTTCATTTCCAAGGCAAACCATTCAATATCAAGGTAATCCAAGTCTATTCTCTGACCAGTAACGCTGCAGAAGCTGAAGTTGGACAGTTCTAAGAAGATCTACAAGACCTTGTAGAACTAACACCCAAAAAAATGTTTTTCATTATAGGGGAAGTCCTTTACATTATACGGGACTGGAATGCAAAAGTAGGAAGTCAAGAAACACCTGGAGTAACAGGCAAATTTGGCCTTGGAGTACAAAATGAAGCAGGGCAAAGGCTAATAGAGTTTTGCCAAGAGAACACAGTGGTCATAGCAAACACCCTCTTCCAACTACACAAGAGAAGACTCTACACATGGACATCACCAGATGGCCAACACCAAAATCATATTGAGTATATTCTTTGCAGCCAAAGAAGCTCTATAAGGTCAGCACAAACAAGACCGGGAGCTGATTGTGGCTCAGATCATGAACTCCTTATTGCCAAATTCAGACTCAAATTGAAGAAAGTGGGCAAAACCACTAGACCATTCATGTATGACCTAAATCAAATCCCTTATGATTATACAGTGGAAGTGAGAAATAGATTTAAGGGACTAGATCTGATACACAGAGTGCCCGATGAACTATGGACGGAGGTTTGTGACACTGTACAGGAGACAGGGATCAAGACCATCCACGTGGAAAAGAAATGCAAAAAAGCAAAATGGCTGTCTGGGGAGGCCTTACAAATAGATGTGAAAAGAGAAGCAAAAAGCAGAGGAGAAAAGGAAAGATATAAGCATCTGAATGCAGAGTTCCAAAGAATAGCAAGGAGAGATAAGAAAGCGATCAATGCAAAGAAATAGAGAAAAACAACAGAATGGGAAAGACTAGAGATCTCTTCAAGAAAATTAGAGATACCAAGGGAACATTTCATGCAAAGATGGGCTCGATAAAGGACAGAAATGTTATGGACCTAACAGAAGCAGAAGATATTAAGAAGAGGAGGCAAGAATACACAGAAGAACTGTACAAAAAAGAGCTTCACGACCCAGATAATCACCTTGGTGTGACCACTCACCTAGAGCCAGACATCCTGGAATGTGAAGTCAAGTGGGCCTTAGGAAGCATCACTATGAACAAAGCTAGTGGAGGTGATGGAATTCTGATTGAGCTATTTCATATCCTAAAAGATGATGCTGTGAAAATGCTGCACTCAATATGTCAGCAAATTTGGAAAACTCAGCAGTGGCCACAGGACTGAAAAAGGTCAGTTTTCATTCCAATCCCAAAGAAAGGCAATGCCAAAGAATGCTCAAACTACTGCACAATTGCACTCATCTCACATGCTAGTAAAGTAATGCTCAAAATTCTCCAAGCCAGGCCTCAACAGTACGTGAACTGTGAACTTCCAGATGTTCAAGCTGGTTTTAGAAAAGGCAGAGGAACCAGAGATCAAATTGCCAACATCCACTGGACCATCAAAAAAGCAAGAGTTCCAGAAAAACATCTATTTCTGCTTTATTGACTATGCCAAAGCCTTTGTGTGGATCACAATAAACTGTGGAAAATTCTTCAAGAGATGGGAATACCAGACCACCTGACCTGCCTCTTGAGAAATCTGTATGCAGATCAAGAAGCAACAGTTAGAACTGGACCTGGAATAACAGACTGGTTCCAAATAGGAAAAGGAGTACGTCAAGGCTGTATATTGTCACCCTGCTTATTTAACTTCTATGCAGAGTACATCATGAGAAATGCTGAGCTGGAAGATGACAAGCTGGAATCAAGACTGCTGGGAGAAATATCAATAACTTCAGATATGCAGATGACACTACCCTTATGGCAGAAAGTGAAGAAGAACTAAAGAGCCTCTTGATGAAAGTCAAAGAGGAGAGTGAAAAAGTTGGCTTAAAGCTCAACATTCAGAAAACGAAGATCATGGCATCCGGTCCCATCACTTCATGGGAAATAGATGGGGAAACAGTGACTGACTTTATGTTTTTGGGCTCCAAAATCACTGCGGATGGTGACTGCAGGCATGAAATTAAAAGACGCTTACTCCTTGGAAGGAAAGTTATGACCAACCTGGACAGTATATTAAAAAGCAGAGACATTACTTTGCCAACAAAGGTCCGTCTAGTCAAGGCTATGGTTCTTCCAGTGGTCATGTATCAATGTGAGAGTTGGACTATAAAGAAAGCTGAGCGCCGAAGAATTGATGCTTTTGAACTGTGGTGTTGGAGAAGACTCTTGAGAGTCCCTTGGACTGCAAGGAGATCCAACCAATCCACCCTAAAGGAAATTAGTCCTGGTGTTCATTGGAAAGATTGATCTTGAAGCTGAAACTCCAATACTTTGGCCACCTGATGCGAAGAGCTGACTCATCTGAAAAGACCCTGATGCTGGGCAAGATTGAGGGCAGGAGGAAAAGGGGACGGCAGAGGATGAGATGGCTGGATGGCATCACCAACTCAATGGACAGAAGTTTGGGTAGATTCGGGAGTTGGTGATAGACAGGGAGGCCTGGCGTGCTGCAGTCCATTGGGTCTCATAGAGTCAGACATGACTGAGAGACTAAACTGAAACTGATGCTAAGTGAAATAAGTCAGAGAAACACATATATTGCATGATACATCACTTAAATGTGTAATCTAAAAAAATACAAAACTAGTGAATACAACAAAAAAGACTCACATTCATAGAGAACTAGTGGTTACCAGGAGGGAGATGGAAAGGAGGAAGGGCAATTTACGGGTAGAGGATTTAGAGGTACAAACTATTATGTATAAAATATGCTACAAGGATGTAATTTACAACACAGGGAATATAGCCAATATTTTATAACTATAAATGAAGTATCAGTTCAGTTCAGTTCAGTGGCTGTCGTGTCCGACTCTTTGCGACCCCATGAACTGCAGCACGCCAGGTCTCCCTGTCCATCACCAACTCCCGGAGTTCACTCAAACTCATGTCCATCGAGTTGGTGATGCCATCCAGCCATCTCATCCTCTGTCGTCCCCTTCTCCTCCTGCCCCCAATCCCTCCCAGAATCAGAGGCTTTTCCAATGAGTCAACTCTTCACACGAGGTGGCCAAAGTATTGGAGTTTCAGATTTAGCATCAGTCCTTCCAATGAACACCCAGGACTGATCTCCTTTAGAATAGACTGGTTGGATACCTTTAAAAATAATAAACCACTATATTGTACACCTGTAACATTTGATACTGTACATCAACTATACTTCAAGAAAAAATTTTTTTAAAGAATACAGATAAACACTGTCAAAATAAAACTTTTTTCTAGCACTCAGGAAATTAACTGAAGGATTGTGATAATCCAAGCTATGCTTACTCAAGAAACCTGTTATCTTAGCAAGAACAGCAAGCTTTGTAGGCTGTTAACTTGCCCTAATGCAATCTCTCATCTCCAGCTCCAGATAAGCCTTGAAAACCAAAATCTTGCTACTATGGTAGCTGTGAAACCCAAAAACCAAGCAGATACTGGAGAGCCAGAATACACTTGGATTCCTCCCCTCCCCAAGCACTAGAAAACTCTTTTAACTATTTCACCTGCATGGCAGCTTGCTAGAAAAACTGCATTCTTCAGGCTTTATTTGACAACTCAGAGCTCTCTCAATGTGTATAGTCCTATCTGCAGCGTATTTGTTGAAAATAGTCAATAGCAACTGTTTAACATTGCAGTTTCTGAAACAGATTTTACTAGTTGCAGCTAATAAAGAGGGTGACCAAAATACTTAAAAGGAAAAACTGAGGAGTGAAATATCCGTAAGGGGCTTTGAAAAACTCTGCAACCTCCCTGGGAATTTAGAAGGCTACGCACACATGTGGAGCTGTGTGAACTGCACAGAAGACCTAACAAGGCCCTAATAATTCACTTCTGGGTGACCTTGAAGCTTTGCCTACACACACAAAGCTACCCCCTCCACACACACACACACAAAGCCCCTCAGCAAAAGCTGAACAGAGACCTACTGGCTCAAAGCATTTAAAGAAATCTCTGGCCAATCAATAACTGACCACCAAGCTAGCTGAGCAGACTTCAAAAGAACAGAGACTGAACAGAATCAACCCAGGAAAGTCACTAAAGTAACAAATAACACCACCAACAACAGAGCAAAACAAATCCCGGAGGGTAGGAAGGACTATGGTTTTCTTAACTGTCACATTATTGAAAATATCTAGTTTCCAACAAAAAATTGTAAGACATACAAAGGAACAGGGAAGCATGACCCATACACAGGAAAAAAGTCAACAGAAACTGTCTCTGAAGAAGTCGAGATGTTGGTCTTATGGACAAAGACCTTAAATCAGCTATTAAAAATATTTCAAAGAACTAAAGGAAGTTATGTATAAAGAATTAATGGAAAGTTTGGGTCACATTTTATATTTTCTATATAAATTTATATATTTAATACATTTATATATAATAATTTTATATTTACATAAAAATATAATACATTTTATATTCTCTACTTAGAGTATAAAAATGAAGAGACAAATTATAAAAACAATCAAATAAAAAGCTGGCATTTCCATATGAAAATGATATTCCCATCCAATGCAATTAAAAAATACAAAAAGTATAATACACATTTGAGTTGAAAAGAGCAATAAAAGAAATGAAAAATTTACTAGAGAAGATAAAAAGTACATTTGAACTGGCAAAAGAATCACTGAACTTGCAGACAGTTGAGATTCTCCACACTTAGGAAAAAACTTGGGCTTCCCAGGTGGCACTCGTGGTACTGAACCTGCCTGCCAAGGCAGGAGACACAAAAAACATGGATTCGATCCCAGGGCCAGGAAGATCCCCTGGAGGAGGGCATGATAACCCACTCCAGTATTTTTGCCTGGAGAATCCCTTGGACAGAGGAGCCTGGTGGGCTACAGTCCATAGGGTTGCAAAGAGCTGAACACAACTTAAGCCACTAAGCGCATGCGTGCACGCGCGCACACACACACACACACACACACACACACACACACAGAAAAATGACAGAGAGCCTCAGAGATCTGTGGGACTACATCAGGTATGCCAACATATACATAATGTGAGTTTCCAAAGGAGAGGAGAGACAAAAAGGAGTGGAAAGAATATCTGAAAAAAATAATGACAAAAACTTCTCCAATTTGATGGAAAACATCAGTATGTGTATCTAAGAAGTTCAATAAACTTTAAGTTTAGGACAAAGCTGAAGAGATTCACACCTAGATGTTTCATAGCCAAACTGTTGAAAGACAGAAATCATGAAAGCAGCAAAAGGAAAACATTTCTTAGGTACAAAGTTTCCTGAACAAGTTTAATAGCTGACCTCTCATTAGAAACTGTGCAGGCCAGTGGGTAGGATGATATGGTCACAGTGATGAAAGAGAAAGACTGTCATCTAGCAGAAGTACCCTTCAAAAAATGAAGGAGAGCTAGGTGAGGTGGGAAAAAAGAAACTTAAGATATTCCTAGATAAAGGAAAACTGAAAGAATTCATCACTAGCAGACCTGCCCTGTAAGAAACACTAAAGAGTTATTTCATTTCAGGCTGAAACGAAAAAACAACAGACAGTAACTCAAATTCACACTAAGCAATAAAGGTAGCTATGTAAGTGAACACAAAAGATAATAAAAAATGTATATTTGTAACTCTTTTCTTCTGTCTCATTTAAAGGACAGGTGCATAAAATTATTATATGATTGTATTGATGGGGGCTTCCCTGGTGGTCCAGTGGTTAAGAATCTGCTTTACAATATAAGGAACACTGGTTCCATCCCAGGTCCAGGAAGATGCTACATGCCATGGAACAACTAAGCCTGTGCCACAACAACTAAGTCAATGCTCTGAAGCCCACACGCCCTAGAGCCTGTGCTCTGCAACAGAGAAGTCACCACAATGTAAAGCCCGCACACCACAACCAGAAAGTAGCCCCCACTCTCTGCAACTACAGAAAGCCTGCGAGCAGCAGCAACGACCCACCACAGCCCTCCAAAGTAAAATAAATAAATACATCTAAAAAATTATGTTGATGGGCTTGTAATGTATAAAGATATAATTTTTATAAATGGTTTTATACTAGAACTTTTTGTATATTAAAATTGAGATTAATCCAAACTAGACTGTTTTAAATTAAGATGTTAACTGTAATCCCTGTGGCAACCCCAAGCAAAGTAGCTTAAGTGTGTGTGTGTGTGTGTGTGTGGACAGATTCTTTACCGTCTGAGCCACCAGGGAATCCTAACTTACATACACACAAACGCATATATATACATACATACACATAAGAAACAACAGAATTAAAATAGTATACTAGAAAATAACTTTTCAGTATAAAATAAGGTAACTTTTTCAGCATAAAGGAAAAGTAGAGCAACATAAAAGCTTTCTGTTTCATACACAGAGAAAACAAAGAGCAAAACAGAAGATGTATTACGGTAACATAACCGTGTAGGTGGCCAAAGGACGCATTATATCTTGGCCTATAGTTCTCTGCTCAATGGGGAAGATCAATTTTCCCATATTTATATTCACCAGTACAACTTGGGGTACTGTGGACAAGTTACAGCAGCATCACAAGCCAAAGAAACTGGCGATTAGAATCCTCTGCCTCAGCCATGTCACAGACATGCCCAGTACACTTCCTTGAATATACTCTATAAGCAGAAGAATCACTGAGAAAATAGGAAAAAGACAGACATAACAAGTATTTTTTTGAAGGCAATGAAGTATGTGATTAGTATCTGGACAGAAAACACTAGTTGCATCTCATTTCGAAGTGTCAGTTCCACTTGCTAATTCAACTATGAATATCATCCTTGGGGCTTCCCAGGTAGTGCTAGTGGTCAAGAGCCCACCTGCCAGTGTAAGACACATAAGAGACACTGGTTCAATCCCTGGGTCAGGAAGATCCCCTGGAGGAGGGTATGGCAACCCACTCCAGTATTCTTGCCTAGAGAATCCCATGGATTGGGATTCTGGTGGGCTACAGTCCATGGGGTTGCAGAGAGTCAGACAGGGCTGAGTGACAAAGCACAGCACACAGCACATCCTTTACCTACAAATATGAGTTTAAACCTTGTTTCTTCACTTGTGTCCTCACCTATATAAATCTATTATGGCGCTTATGCTATACATATGTTTATACACACTGGAATCACATCATATATGTGTCTTATTTACTAGATAGAAAGGGATTAAGGGAGGATGGGAAGAGACACACATAGAGGAGACTAAGTGAATAATATGAGAACACAAATGATACCAGTGTGATCAGTCAACAAATTTATCCTCTAGCACTATGAGACATACAAATCTGTTGTTCCTTAGTCTCTCAGTTCCTATATGGCTCTAACTGCAGAAGCAGCTCTTATTGAGAGAGGTTAACTAAGTATGATCTTACTGTTTAAAAGATACAGTTAAGAGTTTTCGTAAAACATGGCCCTGATCGCAGACCAAGAGTTTCAACTAGAGCTCAACTGAGGAGATTGTGATGTTGGAAAACTAAGCTGTTGGACTTATAGAAAGATGTGTGGTGGATTTCATGCAATTTAAGAGCCTGTCAGAGAAATTCTGCCTGGTAGGTTTTAATCTCATACCCTTAGTTTCAGACCCTAACACCCTGTAAGATGCAGCATCACTGTCTCTATCTTCACACCTACAGTGTGAGCTCCTTGAACACACACATCATGTCTTTTTATTCTTCCTATTCTTAATGCCTAGCAGAGAGCCTGAAATACACGGGGTGTTTGATACATATTAGATTAGCGTGTGTGGTTTAATTTTAAAAATGTTTATTTTGATCTTTGCACCTGATTCCTTATACATAGTTCTTATAACATTTAGTATCTCCTGAGCATCCTGATAGCAGTATCTTTCATTACTCATAATGAACCCCTTTTGACCATACCTGAGTTTATGCTAATGAGAAGACTCTTGGGGGGGTTGCTAGACAGCTTCAAAATGGAGGCTGGTTACCCAGGAATCAACCGTATCATTAGAGTGTTGAAACTTTCAACTTCATCTTACCCATCTCATCTCCAGGTTAAATCACTGATGGCCAATGATTTAATCAGTCACGCTTTTTTAAGAAAACATCAATAAAAACTCTTGAACAATGAGGCTTTGGGAAGTTTCCTAATTGGTGGTGCATGCCAACTCCATGGAGATAGAGGCACCCGAGTTCAGGAGCCTTCTGAAACGTGCCCTATGTATCTTTTCATCAGGCTACTCATTTGTATCCTTTTGAATAAACCACTTTACTAGCATGTGAGATGAGTGCAATTGTGCAGTAGTTTGAGCATTCTTTGGCATTGCCTTTCTTTGGGATTGGAATGAAAACTGACCTTTTCCAGTCTTGTGGCCACTGCTGAGTTTTCCAAATTTGCTGGCATATTGAGTGCAGCACTTTCACAGCATCATCTTTCAGGATTTGGAATAGCTCAACTGGAATTCTATCACCTCCACTAGCTTTGTTCGTAGTGATGCTTTCTAAGGCCCACTTGACATCACATTCCAGGATGTCTGGCTCTAGGTCAGTGATCACATCATCGTGATTATCTGGCTCGTGAAGATCTTTTTTGTACAGTTCTTCTGTGTATTCTTGCCATCTCTTCTTAATATCTTCTGCTTCTGTTAGGTCCATACCATTTCTGTCCTTTTTATCGAGCCCATCTTTGCATGAAATGTTCCTTTGGTAAAGACACTTACTCCTTGGAAGGAAAGTTATGACCAACGCAGACAGCATATTCAAAAGCAGAGACATTATTACTTTGCCAACAAAGGTTCGTCTAGTCAAGGCTATGGTTTTTCCTGTGGTCATGTATGGATGTGAGAGTTGGACTCTGAAGAAGGCTGAGTGCCGAAGAATTGATGCTTTTGAACTGTGGTATTGGAGAAGACTCTTGAGAGTCCCTTGGACTGCAAGGAGATCCAACCAGTCCATTCTGAAGGAGATCGGCCCTGGGATTTCTTTGTAAGGAATGATGTTAAAGCTGAAACTCCAGTACTTTGGCCACCTCATGCGAAGAGTTGACTCATTGGAAAAGACTGATGCTGGGAGGGATTGGGGGCAGGAGGAGAAGGGGCCGACAGAGGATGAGATGGCTGGATGGCATCACTGACTTGATGGATGTGAGTCTGAGTGAACTCCGGGAGTTGGTGATGCACACGGAGGCCTGGCGTGCTGCGATTCATGGGTTCGCAAAGAGTCGGACACGACTGAGCGACTGATCTGATCTGATCTGAAATAAACCACATTAAGCATAACACTTTCCTTAAATTTGTAAGTTATTATAGCCATTTATTGAACCTGAAAGGGACTTGAGAGAGGGATTATGGAAATCTAATCTGTAGTTGGCTGAACATAAGTGAAGGTAGCCTGGGGACCCCATTCATGGCTGAGGAGTGAGGACAGTCTTACGTGATTGATCCCTTACTCTGTGGAGTCTGCACAAACTTCAGGTAGTGTCACAACTGAATTAAATTATAGAACATCCAAAGTTGATGTCAGAAAATTGAGAATGTATGGTTAGAAAGCAGAAACAACAGGATTTTTTTCGTACTGGGTAACATCTACAAGGGTTTTCAAAAACGGAGTCTAGTAGAAATTTGACTGCTTTTTTCTCCTTATAAAGATTGCTTTTCAAATGCTAATGAAGATATTCATAATGTCCTCCTATTCCCCACCTGTTTGCTAAGGAGTACAAGAGACTGAATTAAGGACGACTTTTCCATAGTAACAACAGTAAAATAACCAACTCCTATTTCCCTGGTAGATCAGCTGGTAAAGAATCTGCCTGCAATGCAGGAGACCCTGGTTCAATTCCTAGGTTGGGAAGATTTGCTGAAGAAGGGATAGGCTACCCACTCCAGTATTCTTGGGCTTCCCTGGTGGCTCAGATGGTAAAGAATCTGCCTGCAATGTGGGAGACCTGGGTTCGATCCCAGGTTGGGAAGATCCCCTGGAGAAGGGAAAGGCTACCCACTCCAGTATTCTGGCCTGGAGAATTCCATGGACAGAAGAGCCTGCAAGGCTACAGTCCATGGGGTTGCAAAGAGTCGGACATGACTGAGTGACTTTTACTTCACTTCACTTGCTGTTGATTATTTTAGGGCTTCCCTGGTAGCTCAGATGGTAAAGAATTCACCTGCAATGCAGGAGACCTGGGTTCAATCCCTGGGTCAGGAAGATCCCCTGGATAAGGGAATGGCAACCCATTCCAGTATTCTTGCCTGGAGAATTCCATGGCCTGCAAGGCTACAGTCCATGGGGTTGCAAAAAAGCATATATAAACAAATTCTTTTATGATTAATATGTCAAAAATCTGATGAAATGGCATGCCCAACATCCATATGTAATTTAGTTTGCAAATATTATTACAGAAAGGAAATCAGTAATCACCTTTACTTTCACAGTGACAGTGAGCCTCAGCCTGGATACTACTTCACACACCATGGTATACCATCATACTATTCTAAAAACCCTAGCCTTAAAAAATTAAACTGCTAACAGTGGTTTCAAGCTACACTTCCCAAGAAAATGTGCACCTTTCAAACTAAACATCATAAAAATAACTAGTACTTATTAACTTGCTAAAAATATAATTCTGACTTATAAAACCAATGTTTTAGTTTTCAATGTTTTAGCCAGAATGGTCAAACATATTAATCCTTACAGTATTTCAACTGAAAGGTAAATAATCCAAGGTCTTGAAGTAAAATTAATAATCCAATTTACAATCTGAAAATTCAAATCAGATGATCTAAAGCAGTATTTATAGTTAATCAAGATAAACTTATTGTCCAGTCAACTTTGTATATAAATGCCTGAATTTTTTTTCAAAGGCACATAACTAAAATGTTACAAATAATGAGATTATGCAAATCTAGTAAGTTTCTCAAGCATACTTTATGGTAGCTACACACTCAAGGACCGTAAAGTTTTACTTGTCTACAAGAAAGTAAAAAGACAATTTAAGGAATAAGAGAAAGTATTTGGAACTTGTATTTAGAATAAATAGTCTTGCAACTCAATAATAAAAAGACAAATAACCCAATTTTCAAAGAGGCAAAGGATCTGAATAGACATTTCCCAAAGAAACCGTAAAAATGGCCAATAAGTACAAGACGCTCAACCTTAGTAGCCACTAGTGAAATACAAATCAAAACCATAATTAAATATTACTTTACACCCACTAGAACAGCTATAATCAAAGAGTCAGACAATAACAAATGTTACGGAGAAACTGGAAACCTCAACGTACTGCTGATGGAAATGTTAACCGGTGTGGTTGATGTGGAATGTAGTCAGGCAGTTCTTCAAAATGTTAAACACAGGATTATCACATGACTAGCAATTCTACTCCTATATACATGCTCAAGATAAATACAAATAAATATCCACACAAAAACTTGCACATAAATGCTCATAGCAGCATTATTCGTAATAGCCAAAAGGTAGTAATAACCCAAATGTTACTCATTTGATGAATGAATATAGTGTGGAACCCATACAATGGAATATTTATTTGGCCATAAAAAGGAATGAAATACTGATAAATGGTACAACATGGATGAACCTTGAAAACCTTTTGTTAAGTTAAAGAAGTCAGACACACAAAAATCACATATTGTATGATTCCATTTTTGTGAAATGTCTAAGGCTTCCCAGGTGGCACTAGTGGTAAAGAATCTGCCTGCAAATGCAGAAGGTGCAAGATACGTGGATTTGGTCCCTGAGTTAAGAAGAGCTCCTGGAGTAGGAAATGGCAACCCACTCCAGTATTTTTGCCTGGAAAATTCCAGGGAAGAGGAGCCTGGTGGGCTATAGTTCATGGAGCCGCAAAGCTGTTACTACATATTTTTAATTGAAATATAGTTAATTTACATTATGTTGTTACATATATATTTTAACCTATCCGTACTCATTTTCTTTGGAGGTCTCTAATGAGAAGACCTAAAGAGTGAGGGCAGAAGGTGAACGGGGTGACAGAGGATGAGAAGGTTGAATGGCATCGCTGAATCAATGGATATGAATTTGAGCAAACTTCGGGGGATAGTGAAGAACAGGAAAGCTTGGCATGCTGCAGTCCATGGGGCTGCAAAGAGTCGGACACGACTGAGTGACTCTCACTCACTTTTCATATGAATAAAATGAGAAGTACAAACATTAGCCACTAAAACCACTTACACATCTTTATTTCCACATAAAGATACACTTCATACTGAATCTTGAATCACTTCATACTGAATCTTGAATCAAGATTCTATCAAATTATAGAGAGATGTTCTATTTAAACTGATCATTACTGAAACAGGTAAAGAAATTAAACATTAAAACAGAACTGTCGATGTAAGAAAGTTCTTTTTATCAGACAGTAAATAAACTCATAGTAAACTAAACTATTCACTGTATTTAATATTTACTCTCTCAAAAGGTAGAAGCAGTATAGCCTTCTCCCGATCCTTAACTCTCTTTCTCCCAAATACCCACAACTTAATTCATATACATATGAATTAAAAGTTTTCTTAGGACGGTGTTTAGTTATTTAAGAGTGCATGCATGCTACCAAACTGATATGACTAGTTAGTTCTACTAAGCATACAACTGGTCACATGGGCACCCAAATAAGGAGAAGGAGAAGTTATAAATCATGAAGATTGGGAGTCCAAAATTTTGGGCAGAAAAATATTACCAAACCTATCAAAAATAAAGCAACCAGAGTCAGTGGAGTGACATCTTTAAAGTATTAAAAGGAAAAACTGAATTTTAGTGGTTACTCCAGAATCTGGGCTTCCCAGTGGAAAAGAATCCACCTGCCAATGAAGGAGACTTGGGTTTGATCCCTGGGTCAGAAAGACACCCTGGAGAAGCAAATGGTAAGCCACTCCAGTGTTTCTGTCTGAAAAACCCCCACGGACGGAGGAGCTTGGAGTGCTACAGTTCATGGTGTTACAAAGCGTCAGACACAACTTAGTGACTGAACAACAACCAAAGTTTGTGTTATACATTTAAACATAACCTACACCAACCATTAAATAACACTACAGACGCACTTCACGGATAGTGCTTTATATAATAGTTTTCCAAGTTTTTAATAATGGTATTCCAAATTCTTCCCTCTTTTCCCTTATAACATTGCTAACGTTCATTTCCCTTCTCCAAAATCTATAATTACCCACTACGCTGCTTCTATTATTATTTTGAACAGTTATCTACTATGTCAATTAAGAACAAGAAAACAAAAGATTTTACCTTCACTTGTCCTTCTATAATGCTCTTCCTTTCTAAACATTTCACTCCACTCTCTTCTTGCTTGCATGGTTTATGAAAAGAAATCCAATATAACTCTTAGCAATTTGAAAATGATATGAGTAAGTGTAGATTTGCTATTTATCATATTTGGTGTCTTCTAATCTTCCTGGACTGGTGATTTGGTGTCTTGTCATTAATTTTGAAAAACTCTCAGCCATTATTACTTCAAATACTTCCTTTGTACCTTCCTCTAGTCCATCAAAGGCATTCTTCACTTCTATTACAATGTTTTTGATTTCCATTATTTCCCTTTCTTTCTTAAGAGTTTCTATCTCTCTACTTACGTTACCCTTCTGTTTTTACATGCTATCGACTTTTCTAATTAGATCTCTTAGTATATTAATCAGTTTAATTTTAAATTCCCAGTCTGACAATTCCAAAATCTGTGCCATATTTTACTAGTAGTAAAGCTGTGTTTACTGTAGTTACAGGTATCAGAGGCTAAAATTTCCTCTAAGGTCCTTATTTTTGTCTTTCCTATCATCTTTTGAGTTCCCTAGAAACTCCTTTGGCAATGGCACCCCACTCCAGTACTTTTGCCTAGAAAATCCTATGGACAGAGGAGCCTGGTAGGCTGCAGTCCATGGAGTCGCTAAGAGTCTGACACAACCGAGCGAATTCACTTTCACTTTTCACTTTCATGCATTGGAGAAGGAAATGGCAACGCACTCCAGCGTTCTTGCCTGGAGAATCCCGGGTACGGGGGAGCCTGGTGGGCTGCCGTCTCTGGGGTCGCACAGAGTTGGACACAACTGAAGCGACTTAGCAGCAGCAGAAACTCCTTTTAAAGTGCAAACCTTGTAGTTTTTCCACCTGTAATCCTCTGTTACTATACAGGAGCCCCACTGAGGTGGTGGTAAGATAAAAGGGGTGAGAAAAGTATTCTCTAATCCGATGGTTAGGTCTGAGTTTTCAAGTGGCCCTGTGTGCCTGGCTGTGGCCTTCGCAAATGCCTCTCAGCCTTTTTCCCCCTCTTCGATGAGGCAATAAGACTGGACAGAGCTGAAGTTGGGGATTTCCCTTTCCCTAGGCTGGTTAGGCTCTAGTAGTTTCCCTCTTTGGGCAGGGAGAGCCTGTCTCAAAGGCGATGGCAACCCACTCCATTTCTTGCCTGGAAAATCCCATGGACGGAGGAGCCTGGTAAGCTGCAGTCCATGGGGTCACTAGGAGTCGGACACAACTGAGTGACTTCACCTTCCCTTTTCCCTTTCATGCACTGGAGAAGGAAATGGCAACCCACTCCAGTGTTCTTGCCTGGAGAATCCCAGGGACGGGGGAAGCCTGGTGGGCTGCTGTCTATGGGGTCCCACAGGGTCGGACACGACTGAAGTGACTTAGCAGCAGCAGCAGCCTGTTTCAAAATGGTTTCTATTTCACTGCCCCTGTTGGAGGCAGAAAAGGACTTGCTCCTCCCGTATTCTTCACTGTGAGAACCTGACAGAGCTCGAGGAAGAAAAACTCCACAGAAGTGTGAGACCCCCTTCCCTAAAACTGAGCCCCCGGGAATGTTTAACTCTCAAGCTAATCTGCACTCAGCTTCTGGAAGTTCATCAGTTACAGTTTAAGTTTTCCTACCAGTTCCTGGCTCCATCAGCTTCTGCCCCTGGGAAGCTGGGATTCTCCATATTCGTCTGTCTCTCCAGTTTTCAGGGTATTGGTGAGCAGAGATGTTGATGTTTAGTTTGTTCAACTTTGTCCTTGTGAGTACAAGAATGACAACTTCATGTCTGAGTGAAAACCAGATTTCTTATGTCCTTCTGATATGTTCCCATCATTACTTAACACCATGTAATGTTTCTGGAGCAATAATATATTCCAGGCTCATCTTGTACATTCTCTGCCCCTGCCATGGAATCAGCTATCTCTCAAAGGTTCATTTAGTGAGAATCTTATTTGGAAATCAAGATCTGGGAGTAGGTATGCTCATTGCTATTGCTATGAGGGTGTCATTAACTGCAGAACCTTTAAGCAAACAGAGCTAGCGAATTTATATATTTATACACACCACTATATTTGTCTTTCTCTTTGCCCCCTCCTCTCTCTCCTATCTACAACCTACTTATCTAACCTCCTCTTATAAAAGCTGAGTTCATACTGACATCCCTAATTCCAAACTAATACCCCCAGAGACATTCTAAAGTGAAGTTGCTCAGTCGTGTCCGACTCTTTGCAACCCCGAGGACTATAGCCTACCAGGCTCCTCCATCCACAGGATTCTCCAGGCAAGAATACTGGAGCGGGTTGCCATTTCCTTCTTCAGGGAATCTTCCCGATCCAGGGACCGAACCCGGGTCTCCCGCATTGCAGGCAGACGCTTTAACCTCTGAGCAACCAGGGAAGTCCCTAGTTGTCCCCATTTCCATGTTTCTCTCTTGTCCAAAAGTTAGAAACCTGGCTCCCATTTTCCTAAATATATTTACCTGTCTTCAAAAACTTAGAAAATGTAAAAAGTAGTTTCAGAATTACTAGACATTTCAACTGAGAAAGGCATACCTCCTAACTAGAATTCAGTATTTGTTAACTGTTATTTTCTGGGAGGAGCAGGGGAAGAGTCATAAAATTTCCATTTGGTGCAAGACACAAATACTGGAACTTAATTTTGACAAATATGTGTATCTTCATGAAGTTATGGAACATTTCCCATTTTCATCAACCCCAAAATTCCCCTGTGCCACTTTTCAGTCAATCCCCATGTCCTCTGAGGAAATCAGTATTCTAATTTTTCACAATAGTTTTGTCTAGCACTTCATAAAAGTGAAATCACGCTGTACATATCTCTTTTGTGCTTGAGTTCTTTTGCTCAGCACAGTGATTTTGATATTCATCCATAACATCACATGTCAGTAGCCAATTCCTTTTTATTGCTCCATAGTAAGTCCTTGTCTGGGTATTTCTCAGTTTACCCATTTAATATATGAAACGAGAGATTCAAGGTGCCTAAAGTCACACATTCAACTGGCTGAGAAGTCCAAGGACCTCAGAACCTGAAGAACTCTATGTTCTTGATTCTTAGTCTGATGTTCTTTTCACTTTATCAAACCACCACTTCAAACAAGCTAAAAAAACAACAAAAACTGAGGGGTTATATTTTTTATCAAATAAATTTAGTGATTAAAAGGAAGTACCCATTCACAGTAAACACTGATGTTTCTTCAATAATCCACACTTCTTCCTAATCTTTACTTCTGCCAATGCTGATTGTAAATTTACCTAGCATTTCTCAAATATCTCCTGTATTACCAACCTATATTCTGTCCTAAATGAGAATCACTTATATGTTCACTGATGTCTCCTATTTAATCTTATCAGTTGCCAAGAGGAGTACTCTAACTCTAGCATTTCCAGACAATTATCAGCCTTTCACATCTCTTCTCAAAACTGTCAAATCATCCATTTCTATTTAGAAAATGTATCAATCTTTATTTTTTTTATTTTTTTATTTTACAATATTGTATTGGTTTTGCCATACATTGACATGAATCTGCCATGTGTTCCCCATCCTGAACCCCTCTCCTACCTCCCTCCCCATCCCATCCCTCTGGGTCATCCCAGTGCACCAGCCCCAAGCATCCTGTATGCTGTATTGAACCTGGACTGGTGATTCATTTCATATATGATAATTTACATGTTTCAATGCCATTCTCCCAAACCATCCCACCCTCGCCCTCTCCCACAGAGTCCAAAAGACTGTTCTATACATCTTTGTCTCTTTTGGTGTCTCATATACAGGGTTATCGTTACCATCTTTCTAAATTCCATATATATGCGTTAGTATACTATATTGGTGTTTCTCTTTCTGGCTTACTTTACTCTGTATAAATAGGCTCCAGTTTCAGCCACCTCATTAGAACTGATTCAAATGTATTCTTTTTAATGGCTGAGTAATACTCCATTGTGTATATGTACCACTGCTTTCTTTATCCATTCATCTGCTGATGGACATCTAGGTTGCTTCCATGTCCTGGCTATTATAAACAGTGCTGCGGTGAACATTGGGGTACACGTGTCTCTTTCCATTCTGGTTTCCTCCGTGTGTATGCCTAGTAGTGGGACTGCTGGGTCATATGGCAGTTCTATTTCCAGTTTTTTAAGGAATCTCCACACTGTTCTCCATAGTGGCTGTACTAGTTTGCATGCCCACCAACAGTGTAAGAGGGTTCCCTTTTCTCCACACCCTCTCCAGCATTTATTGCTTGTAGACTTTTGGATAGCAGCCATTCTGACTGGCGTGAAGTGGTACCTCACAGTGGTTTTGATTGCATTTCTCTGATAATGAGTAATGTTGTTCCATCTCTCTTTAAAACATATCATAAAAGGCAGTTCTTCAATCCATAGTCTTTAAGTTCCTTCTCAGAGCACAATTAACTTTGTTATTCAGACTGAAGGATGAGAACTTTTCTGTACTACCAAATGCTACCCCTTTCCCCTCCTGATGGTCTATGGTGGCACAATACAAGGTGACCCTGGATCTCTTCCCCAAAATCTGGGACGTCCCTGGCAGTCCAGTGGTTAGGACCTGGCACTTTAACTGCTGAACCAGGTTCAGTGCCTGGTTGGGGAACTTAAGATCCTTCCTACACTTGGCTGCAGTGGCTGCAATGTAAGTTGGTGCAGCCACCATGGAAAACAGTAGGGAGGTTCCTCAAGAAACGAAAAAGAGAGCTGCCATATGATTCAGCAATCCCACTCCTGGGCATATTTCCAAACAAAACTATAATTCAAAAAGATATATGCACCCCTATCTGCATAGCGCTATTCAAAATAGCTAAAACGTGGAAACAACCTAAATGACAGATGAATGGATGATGATGTTTTGTATGTGTATATGCAGGGAAACCCACATGGGCTTCCCTGGTGGCTCAGACAGTAAAGAATCTGCCTGCAGTGCAGGAGATTCAGGTTCAGTCCCTAGGTTGGGAAGATGTCCTGGAGAAGGGAATGGTAACCCACTCCAGTATTCTAGTCTGTAGAACTCCATGGACAGAGGAGCCTGGAGAGCTACATACCGTCCATGGGGTCACAATGAGTTGGACACAACTGAACACTCAGGCATACACACACACACATACATACACAATGAAACACTACTAGGCCATAAAAAAGAATGAAATTATGTCATTGCAGAAACATGGATGGACCCAGAGATTACCATATTAAGTGAAGAAAGAAAGAAAGACAAATACCCTATGATATCACTTATATGTGGAATCTAAAATATGACACAAATGGGTTGATCTACTAAACAAACTCACAGACATAAAGAATAAACTTGTGGTTGCCAAAGGAGGGGAGTAGGGGAGGGATAAAGTGGGAGTTTGGGGTTAGCAGATGCAAACTAGTAAACACAGAATGGATAACCAACAAGGTCCTACTATACAGCACAGGGAACTATATTCAATAACCTGTGATAAACAATAACAAAAAATTATATATATATATATATCTATATATATCTGAATCAGTTTGCTGTACAGCAGAAATTAAAACACATTGTAAATCAACTATAATTTAAGAAAAAAATTAAAATAAATAATTAATGGTATTAATTCAGAAATTGGCATATTAAAGTTACCCTTACAAAGCTCACAAAGAAAATCTCTTTTTAAAATATTTTCTAGCCTAGCTGTTCCAAAAAAATTAGGGGAATACACCAACAATTGATCATACATTTTTACTGCACAACTAGTATCTAAAAGGCCTTGCAGAGGCATTGTGGATTTTAAAATAAATCAAATACATGCTCTTGCCTTTAAAGACCTGGGGACAGAGTTGGGGCACCAAGTTACATGGTAAGACATAACAGAGATAGAAACAAACTGCTTAGGGAGCCCAGAGGAAAGAGAAGTTAATTAGAATTGGGGGTGTGGCAAAAAAGGCTTCACAGAAATAATAACTGCATTATACTTTAAATGATGGGTAGGAATTTGACAGAGGAAAAGGAAACTGGAAAATGCAGAGCAGGAAAAAACTAAAGGGAACAACATAAGAGAGGTATGGAAATTAGGGGAAAAAAAGACTATATTCAGGAAAAATTCAGAAGTAGGGCTGAAATGTGAAATGAAAGAAAAGATTGAAGAGAGATTGAGAAAGTCCCCAGACAGTATAAAAAAAGTTCACTGTTAGCAGTGGGGATTCAAAGAATTTTGAGCTGTAGAAACACACAAAATCTAGGTTCCTGCTATCAGATGAGTCTCTCTATAAATAAATATGAGCTAAGTTTTACTTTAATAACTATACTGTCTTACAGCCATCAATTCACCAACTCCTCTGTGAGAATTAGGATCAGAATAAATGCTGAGGCTGGTTAAATGTTAAATTTTAAAGAAGGTCCAGTTGCTCAATGGTCAACGTGATTATAAACAAAGAGGTTGATCATATACTGCCAACCAAACTAGGATTTTTGATAATAAAAATAATAAAGTTATTATTTTTTATAATAACTGTTAGTAATTATGTTAGGGTAAATTAGGAACATCCTAGGGAAACAGGGATATATGGTTATCTTAGTTATGAAAACTATCCAAATCACTGGGACGCTTTACTTTTTCTTTAAGATTCTCTCACAGCGGGAATCTCTGGTGGAGCAGAAGGAGAATCTAACATTTGATTCTGAGATTAGTGGCTATCTAATTAAAAGAGATAGGCACATGTTAAAAATGAATAACATCTATACTTTTTATAGTAGCAGAGACTTGAAGAGTGAATAGTTTCACGCAAATCTCTATAAGACTTCTTTACCTTAACTAATGACACCATGGGGCTTCCCTACTGGCTCAGACAGTAAAGAACCTGCTTGCAATGCGGGAGGACCCAGGTTCAAACCCTGGGTCGGGACGATCCCCCCTGGAGAAGGGAATGGCAACCCACGCCAGTATTCTTGCCTGAAAAATCCCATGGGCAGAGGAGCCTGCTGGGCCACAGTCCACAGTATCGCAAAGAGTAGGACACGACTGAGGGACTAACACTTTCACAATGACGTCATGAACCAAGAGGAACTATATACAGATTACTAACCTCACAAGCACATTTAGACTCAGTCGGTATTTCCTGAGCTTCTGTGTTTAATTTCTACATTTGAAAACAAGTTAGTTTCTAAATATGCCTACCATCTCAAAGTATATTACTTCTTTGTTTTAACATACTGCAGGGGGAAAAAAAATCTGTTTTTATTTCTACAGTTACAGAAAGCACTTGATGGTTTGCAAAAGACTGTTATGTGGGTGGTTGCAACACTTGGCCTTTAGCCTCTTGCCAAATACCTCACCACATGTGTTCTGAATCACCAGTAAACCCAGATGCCCTCATCTGCAGTATCTCCAATCTAACAAGAAATTAATTAAGAGACAAAATAATCCTATGATCTTAATTAATGAAACTGAAACTTCTAATCTAATGTTAGGAATTTAGGAAAGTAATTTAACCTCTTTATAAACATTAATTTTGGTCCAAGTCTAAGACCTGATTAAACAAGGTCCTGACACTACAAAAAGACTTTTTATATTTAAAACTTCAAACTTCTTATATCTAAAAAATATATACAATCACCCTACGCCAAGGGTTGGCAACTTTTTCCGTAACAGGACAAATAGTAAAATTTTAGGTTTTGTGAGTCCGAGAGTCTCTGTTCCAACTACTCAGAGCCTGCTGAAGCACAAAAACAGCCACAGATAATACAAAATAAATGAGAGGTGCTGTGATCCAATAAAACTACTTACAAAAAGGTGGCTGGATTTGGCTCTCAGGACTGTAGTTTGCAACCCTTTAGAGCATAAACTTCTGTGAATCACTAGTGCCTTGGACAGTGTCTGGTATATAATATATACTCAGTTTTATTATGAAACACAGTATTTATCAATCAAAAAACATCAGCAAAATGTCTGAGCTACCTTGGTATAAACATTGTATTTAGTAAGTATTATTTGAGGCTTTAACTTCCCAGTTAGAATTTATAGGTTGGTATTTCTCTCACACAAAATACTTAATTCTAAAATGTTTATTAAAATTTTTTACTTTCATTTAATATTAATCATGGTCATGTCATACTGAACCCTGCTTATGCAAGATGAATGTTAATTTTCTGACTCCTCAGGGCTATTCACATAAATAGGCAATCTGATTACAAGGGCTAGAGCTGAAAGGTCATAGTAAGTTAAAGCCAGAGCTCATACCCTGGCAAAGGAGAGTCAAAGGCAAGTGAAAAGAACTCTGCTGAGGAAACTGGTGTGAAGAGAAGAGAAAGGAAGAAAAGACCTGTCTGTACTATGCAATGAAGACTTGAGAAATTACTCTGTATTATAATAATAAATTTCCTTTTTATTAGAGCTTCTTTGAAAAGGCTTCTGTTCTTTGCAACTAAATGATTCCCAGCTAGAAAATGGATCATGGAGCATTTTGGAGAAGTGCTAGGAGTTGAGCTGAATCTCTAACAAATGAATAGACAGGGCTTCCAGTCTAGATGGAGTAAGAGGGAACAGATTTACCCTCCTGCCAAAAAAAACTAAAAAACAGAAAAATATATGAAACTGGTTTTCAGACACTGAACAAGGGCTGGTATAGGAGAGTTAACCCATGAAAAGCGAAAAAAAATGAGCCCCTTCCCACAGCTCCCTCCTTAGTTTCCAGGGAGCAGAAGAATGAAGGAACCTAGGTGGAGCCCAGCACTACCCCTGGGTTGAGGACCAGAGAGAAGCAAGCTGCAGAGTGAGAATGGGGATCTAGATCTACAGAGGGGCTCCCTCAAGTCTTTCCAGAACAATATCACTACGTGCTTGTGAGGAATCTACCCCGAGCAGGAGAAAAAAAGGAGCAGAGGGAACAATCTCAGAGGCTCAGACGGTGGTAGGAATAATTTTTGTGTTTCATTCAGAAAGAAAAAAAATCTCATACTTCACAGGATATCAGGTGGAATAATCATAAGTTATTGCCTCAGGAGAGGAGCAAAATCAGCCCTAGATAAAATTTGCTCTAGTCCCACCTAACCAAGCATAAAAAATAAGCTCTGCAAGTGTCAAACTACTTCCAAGTCACTCAGCAGTGTCCCAGAATAAATATTTCTAGAAATAAAAAAATTTCCAGAATACAGCAAGGTAAAATTCATAATGTCTGCCATCCAATACAAAACTATCAGGCATAAAAAGAAATAGAAAAACACGACCTATTAATTAGCAATAATATCAAGAAAGTTATAACTAATCCATATGTTAAGTAGAAGAATACTTAACTATGTTAAACAGTGCCATGGACAATATAAAAACACAAATCAAAGTTATCTCATCAGAAATGAAAAATAAATGTTTGAGATGAAAAATACAATGGATAAATTATTAGCATAATTAATTCATTCAGAAATTAATGAAATGTCAGAATTAAAAATTAATAAATTTGAAGTACAGCAGCAGAAACTATATGAAATGAAGCACAAGAGTAATAAGCATGAAAAAAATGAACATTAGTAACCTATGTGACAACTTTATGTAGACTCAAATACATGGATAGAATCTGAGTCCCCAGTTTAGAGGATAAGTACTATATGCAAATCCAAAAAAAAAAAAAAAGATAAATATAAACTTAAAGTAGTACATAAGAGCAAGCTATTTAGATGATGGATAGGAGAAAAAAATGAGAAAAGCTGTATATCTAGACAATTAATTTGACAATAACAGATAAGGAACACAAATAGAAGCTGTTGCCTCTTAAGAATGAAGCAATAAGACCCAGACTGAGTGAATGAAAGTTGCTCAGTCATGTCCAACTCTTTGTGATCCCATGGACTGTAGCTGGCCAGGCTCCGCTGTCCATGGAATTCTCCAGGAAAGAATACTGGAGTGGGATGCCATTTCCTTCTCCAGGGGATCTTCCCAACCCAGGGATCGAACCTTGGTTTCCCACAATGCAGGCAAATTCTCTTGACAATAACAGACAATGAGCACAGATAGAAGCTGCTGCCTCTAAGAATGACATAATAAGGACCCAGACTGCTGCTGCTGCTAAGTCACTTCAGTCGTGTCCGACCCTGTGGGACCCCATAGACGGCAGCCCACCAGGCTCCTCATCCCTGGGATTCTCCAGGCAAGAACACTGGAGTGGGTTGCCATTTCCTTCTCCAATGCATGAAAGTGGAAAGTGAAAGTGAAGTTGCTCAGTCGTGTGCAACTCTTAGCAACCCCATGGACTGCAGCCTACCAGGCTCCTCCATCCATGGGATTTTCTAGGCAAAAGTACTGGAGTGGGGTGCCATTGCCTTCTCCGACTGTGTGGATCATAACAAATTGTGGAAATTTTTTAAAGAGATGGGAGGGGAAAGGAAGTGTAGGACCAGAAGAGTAGTTAGTAAGACTCCTAGCAGCACCATGTGGCTGCTGCAAAAAAAAAAAAAAAAATAGAGAGATGGGAATACCACACCATCCTACCTGTCTCCTGAGAAACCTGTATGCAAGTTAAGTAGAAACAATTAGAACCTTACATGAACAACTGACAGGTTCAAAACTGGGAAAGGAGTATGACAAGGCCATATATTGTCACCCTGTTTAACATGCAGAGTACATCATGCGAAATGCTGAGTTGGATGAATCACAAGCTAGAGTCAAGATTGCTGGGAGAAATATAAACCACCTGAGACATGCAGATGATACCACTCTAACAGCAGAAGGTGAAGAGGAACTAAAGAGTCTCTTGATGAGGGTGAAAGAGGAGAGTGAAAAAGCTGGCTTAAAACTTAACATTCAGAAAACTAAGATCATGGCATCCTGTCCCATCACCTCATGGCAAATAGATGGGGAAAAAATGGAAATAGTGACAGACTATTTTCTTGGGTTCCAAAATCACTGCGGACAGTGACTGCAGCCATGAAATTAAAAGATACTTGCTCCTTGGGAGGAAAGCTATGACAAGCATATTAATGAGCTAGACAGCATATTAAAAAGAAAAGACATCACTTTGCCAACAAAGGTCCAGGTCCATATAGTCAAAGTTATGGTTTTTCCAGTAATTATGTATGGATGTGAGAGCTGGATCATAAAGAAGGCTGAGTACTGAAGAACTGATGCTTTCAGACTGTGGTGCTGGAGAAGACTCTGGAGAGTCCCTTGGACTGCAAGGAGATCAAACCAGTCCATCCTAAAGAAAATCAGTCCTGAATATTCACTGGAAAGACTGATGCTGAAGATAAAGCTTCAATACTTTGGCCACCTGATGCAAAACGCCAACACGCTGGAAAAGACCCTGATGCTGGGGAAGATTGAAGGCAAAAGGAGAAGAGGGTGGCAGCGGATGAGATCGATAGATAGCATCACCGTTTTAACGGACATGAACTTGAGCAAACTCCGGGAGGTAGTGAAGAACAGGGGAGCCTGGTATGCTGCAGTCCACGGGATGGCAAAGAGTAGGACACAACTTACTTACCGAAAAACAAGAAGTGTTAAGAAGCCAGATGTCCAAAGGACATAGAGAAAAAGGGAGCAGGGCAGGAGGACCAGAGCAGAAGGAAAACAGTATTTTTAATGGGCAACAGATTTGAATAGATACTTCACCAAAGACATGCCAATGGCAAATAAGCACATTAAAAGATGTTCAGTATCCTTAGTCTTTAGAAATGAAAACTGAAACAATGAGATATTGTTATGCTCCCAAAAGAAAAAACTCAATTTTAAAAAGACTAAACCAGAACCAAATGTTGGTGCGAGTATGGAGAAACTAGACCTCCCATGCACTGCTGGAGGTAATACAAAATGATACAGCTACTTTGGAAAAGACTCTGGTGGTTTCTTAGGAAGTAAATTTATGATCCAACAATAACACTCCTAAGTATTTATAAGAAAATGGAAAATATATATTCACATAAAGACTTGTGCATGAGTGTCCACAGCAGCTTTATTCATAATTGACCAAACTGGAAACAACCCCCAAATGTCCAGCTCCTAGTGAATGGCAGATCCATATAATCGAATATGACTCTGCAATATACAGGAACACACTGCTGATACATGCAACAATGTGGATGAAGACAAAAATGACTATATACTGTATGAATGCATTTATATGAAATTCTAGAAAAGGCAAAACTATAGTAATTTAGATCAGTGGTTGCTGGAGAGGAGGGGAAGGTTTGACTGAAGGGGCACAAGGGAACTTTTTAAGGCGATAGAAATGTCCTAAATATCATGGTTCTGGTGATGGCTGCTACATGACCACACATATTTGTCAAAACCTACCTAACTGTATACTTTGTTGTTGTTGTTCAGTCGCCAAGTTGTGTCCAACAAAACTGACCAACTTTAAGTATACGATGAACTGCAGGGAAGCCTGGCATGCTGCAGTTCATCGTATACTTAAAGTTGGTCAATTCTGTTTAAATTACACCTCAATAAAACTGATTAAAGAATAGAGGAATGAACATATTTTCGTTTCATCATACCTGTCACTCACCCACATTTATCAACACCTGACAGACAATGGCAAAAGTCAGGAAAGAAGGGAGGTAAAGTTCTTTGACAAGAAAAGAACAGGGAGTTGCCAGGAATGACAGAGTCATAAGGAGAAATAATAATATGCCTTTCTTATTCCATTTTAACCATTCCAATAATGAGAATAATTTACTTCTAAATGAGACCTTGACCAGGCCAAAATGTCATGTTTCATCAAAATACTATTTCTTACATAATGTTCTAAGGGCTACCTAAGTCAGAAGCATCTCAAGCCTCTTTCATCAGACATTCTAGGTGAAAAGTCCCCAAATCTACCTCCTGAACTGCTCCCAAAGAGGTCCTTTTGCAAACTGCATCTGAGAGAACCACTATACTGGAAGGAACATACAGATACGCACACACACACACGCACAACTGGGTCTGCAACAGTTCCAGGTCAACAGCATGCAACAGCACATGTGCTTTTCTTACAGGAACACAGAATCATCTCTCATGGAGCTACAAAGGGCTCAGATGTATCCTCTACAAAAATCACTTAATAAAGCAGTGTGTCAGCTGCCAATCATCCTGGACTCTGGCAGGAAAACAATTCCAAGCAGAGGAAAAAAGATCCTTTGACCTTACCAAGTTTGAAATTCCACAACGCCACACTGCTTCCATTTCACAACTATACACTGGTTAGTAGCAGGTGGCAGCCACTTCAATTACTATTTGTAATATTATAAGAATATTTTCTTTCAATACTCGATTTTTTAAAAGATAGATGCCATGTTCAGCCCCCTTTATTTCCCCCCCTTCATAAATTATATTGATTTATTGTTACAGATTTTCCTATGGGCTTTCTCTGTACATCAAGTTAATTTCAAACATCTTTAAAATCAAGTTTTACCACGTCAAAAGAAAACACAATGAAACTAAACAATATTAGGAACAGCAGAGAAGAAAGCTGAGTAAATTGGTCAAGGCCTTTAGCTTCATGAGGTGGTTTGGGCTTTTGGTTCCTTGTCGTCATTTCCTTTGGTGCCACAATATACACAAAATTTACCACTTTAATCTTTTCTGAGTGTACAGAATCAATAATACGAAGTACATTCACACTGTTGTGTAACCATGCCCACCATCCATCTCCAGAAACTTCTTCCCATCATCCCAAACTGAAACTCTTGTACCCATTAGACAACAAATTCCTACTTCCCATTTTCCCCCAGTCCCTGGTAACCACTAATCTACTGCTACATTCTTTCTCTATGAATTTGACTATTCCAGATACCTCTTACACGTTGAATTGCACAAAATTTATCCTTCCATCATGAGTTTTTTCTACTAATTTTTATTGGATGTCTAGGCAACAGCATTAAGGATACAAAGACTGACAGCATACTGTTGTACCCTCATGAAACGTAGGCTCTGAACTGGGAAGTCACACATGTCAACATGGTAACTGCTCTAAGAGAGATACAAAGTACAATGATGGCACAGAGGGGCAATCAACTCTGGGTAGACTGAAGTTAGGCGAGCTTCCCAAGGGAGGTGGTATTTTAGGACAGTTTTAAAATATGATAAACTCACAGAATGGACATGGTTATTCCAGTCATCAAACAGTCCAAGAGAGAGAAAATTATGCCAGGCACTCCACACTCAGAACCACCAGAGTTCCTGATTTCCTTAAGGTAAGGGCTAATGCAGAGCCATGAAATACACATCTGAACAAGGTCAAGCAGCTCAAACTGAAGAGCAAAGTGCTTGGGGAGGAAGGTGAGGCTGGAAAGGCACTCAGGGGTCAGATATGGGAAAGTTCTATATCATCCAGAGTTTTACTTTATACTGCAGGCCAACTTGAGAACTTCAGAAAGAATAAAAACCAGAGATGGCTCTTACTAGAAGTACACATTCCCAGGATAACCCCAAAGGTTTTAATTTCATATGCCTGGAGGTTGGACCCCAGTAAATTTATTTTCAATGAATACACCTGGTGATTATAAAGCAGTTATATATCCATGGACTACTTTTGGGGAAATATCTCTGTAGAATATAGGAAGTTAATGATGACTTCAAACAGCAGAATAATATGAACAGTTTATCTGTTTGGGTTTATTAATTTCCCTCCCTAATTAAAAAAGTGCTTTTATTCAAAAGACATAAAAAAAACACAGAGAAAAACATTACTCAATTCTACCAGCTGGAGATAAATAGAGAGTTCATATTCTGGTGTATTTGTTTTTCTCACTTAATATTATGTTAATATACATTCTTAAGTAGAAGGATCATACTATACAAACTACTTTGAAGCCTATTTTCTTCACTTTAGTTATAAAAGTGGGTATTTCTCCCTTCTATTCTTTCTTAGTAAAAATTTTTGATGACTGCATAGCAGACCATAGGTAACATTTAGGTGTAACTATCCCTTATTTTTAAATATTTAGGTTATTAGCAATTTTTCACCTATTTTCCTGTACCACTGTCAGTGTCAACATTTGGATGGTATCTGGATTTAAGAAATATCACTTTGGTTACATTATAAGGGCTGAATGTGAAAAGAGGTTAAATTAAAGGCAAGGTGAAAGGCTATTATGATGGTCCAAGCAAAAATAATGAGATAGATCTCAAAGCAGTAACAATAGAAATGAACAGAGAATGGATTTGAAAGTCCATAATCTACATGTAAGGGTTTGTCATCTGATTAACATAATATGCAGAGAAGTAATTCTTTTTTAAAATAAATATTTATTAAACTCCTATAGTGTAGGAGTATCAAAGAATAATTATTGAGAAAAATTAGAATTAAAAAAACACCATGCATTTTCACTTTTCTCGCTCTGTGTGTGTACACATATATGATGTGTAGGATCAGGTTTCCAATTGCATTTAAATGATTTAGAGTATTCTTTTTTATCAGAGGAAAAACAATTCCGTGTTCCAGTTTTACAACTGCAAAAGCAGAGCCAGAAAGAATCACAGTTGTCAGCAAAAGCTTGACTCTCTGTTATTGAATATCTGGTGGGGCAATAGTGGGAAATTAACATATTAAGCAAGAAACTCCCCATGATCAAGTTTACTTCAATTTTTAAAGAATCTGTATCTACTGGGGCATTTTGCCAAAAAAGTAAATGCTTTATGCATTTGACTCCTTGTCATTTTATGTGGCTATTCTCCAATATAAACTTGAGATGTCCGCATTTCAAAATCTGCCAAGTATTGGAACCTGGGTCAAACAAAACACTTCTACTCTCTGTGACAAGTTAAAATTTATCAATGAAAAGAAATCTTATTAGGTAAAGCTGAGATCACATAAAAGTGTTTACAATAAACCAGTTTATTTCCCCAAAAAAGTTTTTTTTTAAAGATACTAGTACCCATTCCACACTACTAAGCTTCAGATGACAAATGCAAGGTTTTATTATGATTAAACTTTTAGACACTTGAAGCAGACATATCCAAAGACTTTCTCTGGGTTTAAATCTTACATACCTCAACTGATGAAAAACTGAGAGGCATATCTTGCTTTCCTCTGAGGTAACATTCCTTTTTATTCATCTTCCTTATTTAAAAAAAAAAAAAACTAGGTAAGTCTAATTTATCACTTTTGATGATTCCAAGCATCTGTATCCACTCAAAAAACTTTTACTCTGAAAAATATCCAAGTTTTTTTTGGTTTTGTTGTTGTTCTGTCGGTCAGTCGTGTCTGACTCTTTGCGACCCCATGGACTGTGCAGCACACCAGGCTTCCCCGTCCTTCACTATCTCCTGAAGTTTGGTCAAACTCATGTCCGTTGAGCTGGTGATGCCATCCAACCATCTCATCCTCTGTTGTCCCCTTCTCCTCCTGCCTTCAATCTTTCCCAGCAACAGGGTCTTTTTCAGTGCGTCAGCTCTTTTCATCAGGTGGCCAAAGTATTGGAGCTATAGCATCAGTTCTTCCAATGAATATTTAGGGTTGATTTCCTTTAGGATTGACTGCTTTGATCTCATTGCAGTCCAAGGGACTCTCAAGAGTCTTCTCCAACACCACAGTTCAAAAGCATCAATTCTTTGGCTCTCAGTCTTCTTCATGGTCCAACTCTCACATCCATACATGACTACTGGAAAAACCAGTTTTGACTAGATGAACCTTTATCAGCAAATTAATGTCTCTGCTTTTTAATATGCTGTCTAGGTTTGTCATAGCTTTTCTTCCAAGAAGCAAGTATCTTTTAATTTCACAGCTGCAGTCTCTGTCCACAGCGATTTTGGAGCCCAAGAAAATAAAGGTCTTTCATTGTTTCCATTGGTTCCCTATCTATATGCCATGAAGTGACTGGACTAGATGCCATGATCTTAGTTTTTTGAATGTTGAGTTTTAAGCCAGCTTTTTCACTCTCCTCTTTTACCTTCAAGAAGCTTTAAGTTCATTTTATTTATAGTAATAGGTTTATTGATTTTTAATGATCTTAAAAAAAAGTCTCCTTTAAAAGGCATCCTATTTATACTTCCAAACCACTTTCTCAAACAACAAATTACAAAAACAAAGCAAAATAATGTTAGAGTCTTACTTATACTGTACCTCATGTGTATGTAACTCCACTCTCCAAGAGAGTAAAATAAACATCTGGGTCTAGCTACCTGGTAATGTGTTAATACTATTTTGTTATTCCAAATTAAGTATGTAAAGTTATAACTGCAACATAATTCAGAATGAAAATCCAATGAACTTCAAGTAATTAACACAGAAAAATCAGAATATACTGTGACATAAAAACTAAAACATATCTTACTGCATAAGTTACTGGATTATTATACTATATTCTATCTTCACAATTAAATAATTTTGGGCCATATCCAAGAATCTAATCAGACTAGTTTAAATTGGGGTAAAAATCATTACAAATTTATCCTTTACTAATAATCTAAAAGATCTCAGTACATGCTAAAAGGCATATACCTCTATACCACAACTTCACTTATTGACATATACTTAAGGAATAGCAACAGCAACTATTATCATTAAAGAAATTTCTCTAAAGATAAATCTCATCATATGGGGAGGTGAGGCGAGTATAGGAAAAAACAGAAAAAGCCCAGAACAAATCATACAAGAGCTATGAGACAGTATTTTACGATCTAACATACATATAATTGAAATCACACAAACAGAAGACAGAGAGAAAACAGGTCAAAAAAGAAAAGCAGATAATGACTGAGAATTTTCCAAACTAAAAGATATAAACCACAGAACCAAGAAGCTCAAAGAAAACCAAACAGACACAGCATTTTCAAAAGTAAAGACACATTATATTCAAAGTCAGAGAAAATCTTAAAAAGACCAAAAAAAAAGAACATTTAATACACAGAGAATCAAAGAATTAACAATAGAATGACATCTTTTTTTTTGGCTGCACCATGCAGCTTGTGGGATCTTAGTTCCCCAACCAAGGATCAAACCTAGGCCCTGGCAGTGAAAGCAACAAATCCTACCCACTTGAGCACCAGGGAATTCCGGAGACTGACATCCTTTAAGTACTAAAAGAAAAAAAGGCAACCTACAATTTCATACTCAGCAAAACATATTTTATTAAAATGAAGGAAAATAAAAGAGAAAAATATTTTCTCTTTCAGAAAATAAAAAAACTGAGTAATTCATTACCACTAGATTTGCCCTAAATTATAAAGGAAGTTTTTCAAGCAGATGGAATATGACAGCAGGCAAAAGATTTTAACCACACAAAGAAATCAACAACACTAGAAATGACAAATGAAAGTAAATATAAAACCTCATTTATTTCTTATTTGTAATTTCTCTAGAAGATAACTGTCTGAAACAAAAATATGTGTACTAAGTTCTGATAACATGCATTCAGTTCAGTTCAGTCACTCAGTCATGTCTGACTCTTTGCAACCCCATGGACTGCAGCACACCAGGCCTCCCTGTCCATCACCAACTCCTGGAGTTTACTCAAACTCATGTCCATTGAGTTGGTGATGCCATCCAATCATCTCATCCTCTGTTATTCCCTTCTCCTCCTGCCTTCAATCTTGCCCAGCATCAGGGTCTTTTCCAATGAGACAGTTCTTCGCATCAGGTAGCCAAAGTATTGGAGTTTTAGCTTCAACATCAATCCTTCCAATGAACACTCAGGACTGATCTCCTTTAGGATGGACTGGTTGGATCTCCTGCAGTCTAAGGGACTCTCAAGAGTCTTCTACAACACCACAGTTCAAAAGCATCCATTCTTCGGCACTCAGCTTTCTTTATAGTCCAACTCTCACATCCATACATGACTACTGGAAAAACCATAGCCTTGACTAGACAGACTTTTGTTAGCAAAGTAATGTCTGCTTTTTAATATGCTGTTTAGGTTGGTCATAACTCTAACATGTATAAAAGTGTCATATGTCTGCATGACAACAAATCCACAAAGGACAAGCAGGAAGGATCGGAGTAAATAGTTTTAAAATTCTCATAGTATGTTGCTGCTGCTGCTAAGTCACTTCAGTCGTGTCCGACCCTGTGCGACCCCATAGATGGCAGCCCACCAGGCTCCTCATCCCTGGGATTCTCCAGACAAGAACACTGGAGTGGGTTGCCATTTCCTTCCCCGATGCATGATAGTGAAAAGTAAAAAGGAAGTCGCTCAGTCGTGTCTGACTCTTCGCAACCCCATGGACTACAGCCTACCAGGCTCCTCCATTCATGGGATTTTCCAGGTAAGAGTACTGGAGTGGGTTGCCATTGCCTTCTCCTCTTATAATTGTGTGTGTGTGTGTGTGTGTGTGTGTAAATATATAAATATAATTATATACTATTATATAATGGAAGACTTGCTTGGTTACAAATGTATATTACAAACCCTAAGACTACCACTAAATTAATTTCAAAAAGAGGTACAAATAAATAAGCAGATAATAGCAGATAAATATCAAAATTAAATAACATGTCATCTGGTATCAAAATCAGTGTTTCTTAGAACACAAAAAGAAGTAAGACACTATCAAGAAGCATGACAGCTGAAACGGTAGCCCAGCCTGCTTTTAATACTAAACTGATAGAAAAGTCAAAAAGCATTGACCAGCGCAAACATACCATGATGAACGCAGCTATTTATAATAGATGGGAATAATAAAAAATATCCAGGTAATACAAGAGAAAAAACACAAAAAACAGACAGAATAACAGAAAACAGCTGGCAGAGTGGTAGATTTTAGTTCGATCATATTATTAATTACATTAAATATAATAAACCTAAATACATCAATTAAAAGAGACTGTTAGATTAGATAAACAATTAAGTCCAACTGCATACTGTCTAATTTCTCAGGTAGCTCCAGAGGTAAAGAACCTGCTTGCCAATGCGGGAGACATAAGAGACATGAGTTCAGTCCCTGGGTTGGAAAGATCCTCTGGAGGAGGGCATAGCAACTCACTCCAGTATTCTTATCTAGAGAATCCTATAGACAGAGGGGCCTGGTGGGCTACACTCCATAGGGTTACAAAGAATCAGAAACAACCAAAGCAACTTAGCACGCACACATATACCGTCTGTAAGAAACCCATTTTAAAAATAAAAGCCTAAGTAGGTTGAAAGTAAAAGGATGGGAAAAGCTATGTTAGGAGACAATTCTCCATGGGTCTCTGTTATGGTATCTGTCTATGAATCTACTACAGGTTGTAACTGACCTGCAACTACCTTCCACCTGTAGTTGCTCCTTAATAGTAGTCAATACGGAGAAGGCAATGGCACCCCACTCCAGTACTCTTGCCTGGAAAATCCCATGGACGGAGGACTGCAGTCCATGGGGTTGCTGAGGGTCGAATACCACTGAGCGACTTCCCTTTCACTTTTCACTTTCATGCACTGGAGAAGGAAATGGCAACCCACTCCAGTGTTCTTGCCTGGAGAATCCCAGGGACGGGGGAGCCTAGTGGGCTGCCATTTATGGGGTCGCACAGAATCGGACACGACTGAAGTGACTTAGCAGTAGTCAATAAAGTGGAATGTCAGAAATCTACTGTTGATAGCCAGCATTTATGAAACTTATGGCAAATTAAGTTACCACCTTTCAAGAAGACAAAATCTCAGGCACTTCACAATTCTTAACATGATATATACCATTTTAGAAAATAATCAAAAGAAAGCAGGAGTGGCTATATTAATAAACAGACAAGGAAGAGTTACAGAATAAGAAACATTACCAGGGATTAATAAGTCCTTTCACCAAGAAAACATAATAATTCTAAATATACAAGGACATAATAAAAACTTCAAAACACATGAAGCAAAAACTGATAGAACTGAAAGAGGAACAGGCAAATCCACAAGTTGGAGACTGTAACACTCCTCTCAATATTTGAAAGATCAAGCAGATGATAAACATATGGAAAAATTCAACCTTACTATTGAGAGAAAATATACAAACTCACAACGAAAGAGATCATTTACACCTGTAAGAATTTATTTAAAACTTGAGAAGTTTGACAAATGTGAACACTTGTGAAGATGAGGGACATCAGAAACTCTAATAAACTGCTGGTGGGCAGTTTGATAGAACCACTCTGGAAAACAATTGGGCATTACCTAATAAAACAGAGAATGTGCACATTCTACCACAGCAATTCAACCCTTAGTATAAATTCTTATACATATGCACTTGAAGACATGCTAAATTCTTATACAAATGCACTACAAGGCATGTACAACAGTTTTCATAATGGCATTGCTAATAACTGAGGATCTGAATAACTGAGGATTCAAAAAAACAGGAAACAACTCAGATGTCCCAAGATAAGAGAATGAAGAAATAAAACTGATAATATTCCTATAACACAATACTATACAGCAGTAAAAATGAATGAATTAGGGCTGTATAATACAACACAGATAACGCCTTATAACATAATGTTGGGTTGGCGGGGGGTCACAGAAGAACAGATACACATAAATAACTCTAAAAAGATAAAAGCCAAATAATATATTGTTTAGAGATGTTTACAAATGAGGTAAAACTATAAAGAAAAACAAGGAAATGATTAGATAGGAGAGGAGAAGGCAATCAGAGACTTCAAAGATATTTGTAACGTTCTATTTCTTATTCTGAGTAGAAAAAAGATTTTAATTAATTTACTTATTTTAACTGGAGGCTAATTACTTTACAATATTGTGGTGGTTTTTGCAATACATTGACATGAATCAGCCACAGGTGTACATGTGTCCCCCATCCCAATAGCCCCCCATGTCCCTTCCCATCCCATCCCATCCCTCTAGGTTGTCCCAGAGCTCCAGCTTTGAGTGCCCTGTTTTCGAACTTGGACTGCTCATCTATTTCACATATGGTAATATACATTTTCAATGCTATTCTCTCAAATCATCCCACCCTCACCTTCTCCCAGAGTCCAAAAGTCTGTTCTCTATATGTGTCTCTTTTATATTCTTTAATTTATACATATTATAGATATTCTTTTATTATATATTTATAATTAAAATTCATATTAAGTAATAAATGTAGATTCACTTAGCAAATATTAAAAACAAAAAAACGTTAAACAAAATCACCAAATAAAGGACAATACCCCTGATGTTCCTCAACATTGAGAGGTACATGGCCACTCTAGATACCGGTTATACCTGGCCCGATATAAAACATGAAACAACATGCCAGCAAGGCAGTGTCAGGTAGTTACTCTTCAGCAGGAGTTTTCACACCCATTCAGGGAGTTTTCCCTTTGGCCTTCCAGGTGGCAGGTTAAGTAAAAGGAATGAAATCACAAAGGCTGGTGCAGTATTCAACTTAGCTTGGAAATACTGATTAGTAATCACCATCTTCATCTATAGACAAAGATTACCAGACACAGAATAAACTTGCTCAACTATAAGAGTTATACCCAGGGAAGCCCAAAGCAGTTGTCTCCCACTGCTATTAATATTTACAGTTTATTCACAGTCCTCCCAGTCCATATATATGTACTTTACTAACCATGATTCATTTTTATTAAAAGCAATGGTGCTCGGTTACACAACTGACATTCTATTTCTACCATTTCCAGGTGAATAAAGCTAGAGAGTTAACCCAAAACCAAAACAGTCCAAAAAAAAGAAAAGCTATTAATTCTTTACTCACACTAAGTGAGATCAAATTTAGAATGGTACTAAGCTAAACAGCTATTAATATATTTCACTTAAAATGCCAAAGATTTTAAGACACCATTAATTTTTATACTACTAAGAAAGAACATTCTTCCAATTAAATATGCCACACCACTGATTGGTGGCTTCCCTGATTTTTTACCAAATTAAAGAATCTGAATATGGGAAACCTGGGTTCAATAACCTGGGTTGGGAAGATCCCCCGGAGGGGTGCAAGGCAAACCACTCCAGTATTCTTGCCTGGAGAATCCCCATGGACAGAGCAGCCTGGCGGGCTACAGTCCAGGGGATCCAGAGAGTAGGACAGGACTGAGCAACTAAGCACAGCACAGCTGATAGCTCAGATGGTAAAGAATCTGCCTGCAATGCAGGAGACCTGGGTTCGATCCCTCAGTCAGGAAGATCCCCTGGAGAAGAAAATGACAACCCACTCCAGTATTCTCGCCTGGAGAATTCCATGGACAGAGGAGTCTGGTGGGCTACAGTCCATGGGGTCCCAAAAAGTTGGACATGACTGAGCGACTAACACTCTTTCTTTAACCACTGACTGTAAGCTACATCCCCTAATGAGCTATAAAAATGGGGAGGGGGAGATAAACATCTTAGATTCAACTGAATACAAAATAACTCTTCCAGTTTTCCACTAAAATATTTAAGATATGCTGCGTTATTCTCTCCTTTGGAGACAAAATCCATTCAAACAGAAACTGGTCCCCTACTAAAAACTTTCTAAGATGTGTTAGGCTATATTTTCTCACTCAATACCAAGGTTATATTTTCTCACTCAGTACCTCTCCTTCTTCATCTACTCTAAAAACACAACTCTCACTATCAACAAAACTGGAGAACAGCTCTCTTCGTTCTGGATGCTAAATGAGCTTCCATCACTGATAAAAATCATCAGAAGTTGTAAGGGCTTTCATAACCTGGAGACTTTCACATAATGTTCTGGAGTAAAGACAGACAGACAGACAGACAGAAAGCACAGCAAGTTATCCCAGAGTAAGTCTGCTCCCACATGTCAGAGACTGTGCAGTCAGAATGGGGTAAAACAAATCTCAGTCCAGCACACAAAATGAATGTTTTCATCTAAGTGGGTTGTGCTCAACTACTAGCTCTGAATAACTGGGAGGGCAATTCTATCAGTTTATAGGCAAAAGTGAAGACAATCAATTGGGCTTCCCATACTCTGTCCACTTGCAAACAACAGGACCAGATAAACAGCCTCTTGTTCACAGATAGATAAACTTGGGGCTTATACAAACATTAAGTACATCTTATTAAACTGCCAAAGAAATGAATCTGTAATGAAAAATGGTACCTGAAAATGTATTTAAGGCAATCAAAATCAATCAATCAATCAAACCTGGAGCTCAAGAAGGGGTATAAGTAGTATGGGATAAATAGATCAGCAGTGGTGCTGCATTCAGTTGCTCAGTCGTGTGGTGCTCCACACCAAGTTAATACATGGAGGTCAGTTTAAATTGCTCTGTTTAAATTTAATACTCCACCTCATGCGAAGAGTTGACTCATTGGAAAAGACTCTGATGCTGGGAGGGATTGGGGGCAGGAGGAGAAGGGGACGACAGAGGATGAGATGGCTGGATGGCATCACTGCCTCAATGGACGTGAGTCTGAGTGAACTCCGGGAATTGGTGGACAGGGAGGCCTGGTGTGCTGTGATTCATGGGGTCGCAGAGAGTCAGACACGACTGAGCGACTGAACTGAACTGAAAGATTTTTTAAAGAGAAGATACACAGTTTAAAACATTCAACATTTATAAGATAGTCTTAAAAATTGGGAAGCTGAGAGTACAAAAATATAAAATAAGCTAAACTCCTTGTATTACATAAAAGAAAGTATTTTTTATTTGTTCCCAAATTTTGTAATTAAAGCTACAATTCTGTATATATGCTTTTTAAAATGCTTACTGCATCATGCTTTTTAATAAAACACATAAAACAGAGTCTATGCTGCAAAAAAACAGAAATCAAAGAGTTTAGACTGATTTTAAAAAATTATCTATAACACTATTCAAATGCAGTCTATGAATGAACTGTTTGTTATAGGTTTGCAACAAGATAAGTATCAAACTAGAAACTCTTATAGTAGTTTGACAGGGGAATTCTATACCTGTTTAATAATCATTTAAAAAAAGGGAGCTTGTATTTTGCTTGTTGGGTTTTCTTTCTCATTTCATTTTTCTAGTACTTACTTTTAATGTATTTTAAATAAGTATCAGAAAAAAAGACATTCTTCACCACAATTAGTTTGAAAAGTAGTTATGTAAGACATATCAGTTATAAAGCTTTATGTGCCAAATAACATCAAAATATACAAAAGTTAAAATAGAGATGCAAAGAAAAAACAAAGAACAAAATAAAGTGGGAAAGTTTCATGACCTATTAGATTAAAATTAAGTAGAGAATGAAAACCAATTATGAAATGTCACATTTTCTTCAGGAAGTCATCTGTTATAAGATGTACCATCAGTTTAGAACCAGCTTTTCAGGAGAAGAAAAATAGCTGTGTTAAATGCACACAGTGTGAGGTGCATTAACCTCAGAAATACTAGAATTTTTTAAAAAAGAATTAATCAAGGAAATAATAGTAGGGCAACAATTTGGTATCAAATAAATAGAAAACTTTGCAACAAAACACTTATAAAGATATTGAAAATATTATAGACCCTAAAGAATACCTCAACAACTTTGAAAAATTACGAAGTATCTAAAGCATGGCAAAAACTGGTTTTCTATCATTTCCCACTATAAATTACTTAAGGATTCCTGTTTGCTTTTGCTTTTTTGATGCTCCTGGGTAAAACTATTATGAAGAAGGTTTGCCAATTTTAAAAACTTTTAAAAACTACATTAAATGACTTAAAACATGCTAATCTCTTCAGCCTTGCAGTTTTCTAATTCACTTCTATATAGAACTCCAGGGAAAAAGTCAAAGTATTCCATAATGTCAGATGCTGCTCTGCTATTCTCTTCCTAGCTCCTTATAACCTTATTAAAAATCCAGGATATTATTAGGATATGGGTAGCAGCATTATTTTGCTTTCTCAAAAAAGGTCACAGTCTGTCTGTCTTTCTTCTTTGTGGCCCACTGGAAAAGTGCTGGCCTAACGTAGCCACCCTCATATAGCCATACGGTTGATTAGGTAAAAGCTGGCTAAAGAGATAAAGGGTTATATGAGAGCATTACCTGAAACACTACCACTATATATATGTGTGTATATACTGCACACATTACACACACAAAAACATACACACTGTACTAGACAAGACTCAAAGCAACATTATTAACAATTTATTCTAAGTAATAACACTAAAGTATTTTCCACCTATGCTATACACTCAATCATCTAAAACTTACCCTCCAAAGGATGATCCTACTTCTTAGACTGGTCTGTCAAAAGGACCGGTTCTCATGATAGAACCAAACTTATAAGAGAAAGAAGTGTACTGAAGATAGGATCCTTCTGAAACTGTTCATTTTAAGTCAGACTTTTGAAAGCTAAGTTTTCTTCCATTCCCATACCTAAAACTTAAACCAAGATTCAACTAAATGTGTTCTAAACGCCTCATTTAAGATACAAAAGTTTTTATAAAATGAAAAAATAAATGAAACGTATTTACCATAAGAACAAACTAGGAAAAATATTTGTAACTCAATTCACAGATAGGGACCAATTTTCCTAACATATGAAGAGCTCCTTGGAATGAACAATCAAAAGACCAAGACTCACAACAGAAAAGTGGGTAAAAGATAAACGAGTAGTACCCTGAGAAGGAAATACAAATGGTTCTCAAATATATGGAAGGACACTCAATCTCACTTGTAATAAAAGACTGTAAATTAAAACTACACTGAGATCCATATGTTTTATCTATTAGACTGATAAAGACCAAAATATCTGAGACCATAACCTTGGTGAAAATATGGAAAAAGTCTCATTATTGCTGGTGGGAAACTATAACACAGAAACCACCTTTGTATTACAGTTTTTCTTACCGGGACTATCTTTCTAAGACATTTTAAAAAATGTAGTACACAAGATATATTCAGCCTGGTGTGAGCTGTTGGTCATTAAAAAAAAAAAAAAACTATTGTAGTTATCTGCTTTTATAGAATATTGTTCACAAAATGAAACAGGTAGATAAGTTTATGAAACTTAGATGATAAAGTAGCAGTATTGACAACAGTACTGCTCCATCTGAGGTCACCTCATGACAGCTTATTGTGCACTTAGTGGGTGTTTAATTAAATTTTCTGGGTGAATGGGACCAAGAATGATGCTGAGGGATGATCAAAATGGTGTAAAACAAGTGAGAATAAGAAATTAACTAAATTTATCTGAATTGGTAAATTAATTGCTTAAACACTATACTTTTTCAAGAACAAAGCACTGTACACTGACAAATGTTTCCTGAAAAATGAGTCAGCAAGCAACAGAGGTACAGCGTACTTTAGCAGTAATGGTCCCCTAGTGAGTCACACAGTTAGGAAACTCCTCCCACACCAACTCCGGTCCTGGCTACATGATCTGAAGGCTAGCTGCTGGAAACACATGGATCTCCATCACTCTAGCACGAATATCCAGACTATGAGTGACACCATTCTAGGCCAAATAGCTTCCAGATGACCACTCAGCTGACCCAGCCACATAAGCAAGCCCAGCCAGAAGCAGGAGCAGAATTGCTGAACTGAGCCCATGCCAGAATGATGGGCTAACAAATGGCTATTGTTTTATACACTAAATCTTGGGGGAGTTTTGTTATATAAAAATCGATACCAGTGGGGAGGTGAATAGGATTGGTGGTCAAGGAAAATTTTTGCTTTACCTGTTTTCTGCTTTTTAAATTTCACAAGAGCATATTCATATACTATTTAATTAACTTATAAAAATATTTTTATATCAGACTGATGTTATAGTAAAGCCCTACTATCACCTTATAAACACATATACATAAAACAAAATAATTCAGTCCAAATGGGAAAATGAATTTGAAAGGAGACATTAATATTGCTCAGGAAAAACAGGGTCAGTACAAAGTTGCAGGGTATATTTAATACAAAAAAAAAAATTAGTGAATAAGAATACATTCATGATCAATGTCTTAATAATGGCTATTATCAGATTCTGGAAGTATTAGGAGACATACATCTCAGATTTTGCTTCCCTGCTTCTTCTGTTTATGCAGCTAACGACCTAGTACATATTCCCTCATTTTAGTTCTCACATGCTATGAAGTAAACATAAGCTGAATAACTTCAGGCAAAAGTTAGTTAACCTCTTCATGCCTCATTTCCTCAACTGTAAAATGGGGATAAAAGTACTTAGTTTACAGAGTTGTGAAAATTAAAACACTTAGAATAAGACACTCAACAAGGGCTCAATAAATGATCTATAACCTCTGTTAGTAAAATGATGTAAACTTAAGGTCTTTTGACTAACTTGGCTTCTATTTTATAACCACTAAGCATCATCAACCAAAGTGTGATACATCAAAATTAATTTGAAAAATTTTCCTAAAGACTTCGTTTAAAAAAAAAAAAAAGACAATCTTATTAAAATGCAAAACAAAACCTGGGAATATTTTTTTTTTTTTTAATGAAGAAAACGGAAACTCCAAACAATAACAAATTCATTTGGTCCACATTTCACAATTCTAAATGGGTTTAAAAACCAAAGGTTTCAATTTGCGTGTGTGTTACAAATTCAGAAAAGGCAAAAAAAGGGAGGGATAGTTCCTACTGTCGCCTTTGCAATGGCCTCTGGCACAGACACCTCCAACTCATTCTACTACCATTTAAAACAACAAAAAAAGAAGACTTTAGAAAATAAGGCTCTTTCATAAGAAATACACTTAAACTGCAATATTGGAAAACTGTAGTTACTCCTTGATCAATGGCTTAACACTGCCCTTTTTCAGGGCAAGATCAGGCCTGGATAGTTTTCTGTCTATATATGTATACATCAACAATTTTAAAAAAGAAAAATCAAGCCTGGGTAGGGTACTTAAAAAAAAAAAAAAAAAGACGATTTTTCAAGTGTTTTAAACTGGTAATCACCTAGACTTTAGACATGTGAGTCAATGACCAACTGGAAAAAGCCTTATACCACAATGTACAGGTAGTTTAGTATGTCCTATTGTGAGGAATGAATAAATGCTACAAAAATTCCATTTTTCATTCCAACTCAACTCAATTTAAAGAGCACCTGGTATACACCTAGTAATGTGGCAGATTCCAGACTTAGAAGGGCTGCTGCTGAGTCACTTCAGTCATGTCCAACTTCGTGTGACCCCATAGATGGCAGCCCACTGGCTCCCTCGCCCCTGGGATTCTCCAGGCAAGAACACTGGAGTGGGTTGCCATTTCCTTCTCCAATGCATGAAAGTGAAAAGTGAAAGGGAAGACGCTCAGTCGTATCCGACTCTTAGCGACCCCATGGACTGCAGCCCACCAGGCTCCTCCATCCATGGGATTTTCCAGGCAAGAGTACTTAGAAGGGTTAGAAAAGAAAGAAGTACTTAGAAGGGTTAGAAAGAAAATAATAGTTATGTTACTATATATGCCAGACAGCTGCTGGTTACTAGTATTTAATCATAATCATCCAGTGAGGTAGAAATTACTAAAACTCATTTTACAGAGGAGGAAATTAAGGCTCACAGAAATAAAATAACTTGTCCAGGGTTTCTCAGCAGGAGTAGGGTCCTGGAATAGGGGTGTGGGGCAGGAGGAACACGAGGGTAGTGCCAAATGACTATTCCTACAGACAAATACAACACTCAGTGTAGTCAGTCCTTTATCAGCAATGTGAAAGGAGGCTAGGACTGTGGGAAACCAAAGAGGATCTTTTGGGAATGGGCAAAGGAGTCACAGAGGCTTTAAAGTGGTTAATCTTTGAGTTGTTACTTTAAGGATGAGTAGATTTATAAACTTCAATGCCAAGGTTCACTCCCACCTCCCCTCATCCCCAATATATCAACCAAAATAAATTACTTACTTGAAATTGAGAAAAACAATTTTGAGAGAAATCTTCCTCAGATATTTTATTCCATAGTTTTAAAACAAATAATATGATGACAGATTAATTTTTAGGTTGCTTTTATGTGGCTTGTCTTGGTTTTTATTCTGAAATGAAATTTAGATTAGTCATTTTCTTGTTCTGAGAAACTAGGAGTATGCCAACATGTTTTAACTTCACATTTTTTTTCACATATCAACATGTATTCTTACTTACAGAGTCTTTCATTTCACCATCTCAAACAATAGCTAATTTAATATATAAATTTACTTTTAAGTATAAATATATATGCAAAATAAGATAGTTCTTTTAATTCTTGTTATACTTCCTTGTTAATTATAATAAATAGAAGAAAAATAGAAAACTGTTGTTAAACTGTTATATATTACACAAGCATTTTTGAGGTAACACGCTTTTTTAAATTCTTTGAATCATTTATATAGTAAATGCTCTCTTAACCCAAAGAAAATTAAATAACTGTCCCCAAGGAAACTGACCTCAAAATCTTGGTACTTCCCACAGCTATCATCTAAAAAGAAAACAGAATTGGACCAAAAAACCCTTAAATTTTCCAAAGACAATTACTGCTCTTTTTTCTCCAAATTTACACTGTTAGGCATATATTCAATTTCTGCTGCAGAAAACAGTCCAGTTTGCCAATACTAATTAAGCAACAAAATATTTTTCACTCAAAAACGAAATACTTAAAAATCTACCAAGAACTGGAAAAAACACAGGTCATCTGGAAAACTTTAAAAATGACAAAAAATAAAAACAAAAAATACCTCACCCAACCACACACCAAAAGGTTACACTGACTGTCGTTAAGAGGGTTTTACTTATAATTTGTTTTAGCTTCAAAATGCACCTACTTTATGTCCAGACAGTGAAGAATTTTTCTTTAAATTGCCTAAGACACCTACTCCTGCCTTATCTGGAAATTCTACGTTAACACAATTTTACCCACAGTTTACTGTACCTCAACTCCCATTGTTTATTTCCTCTCTCATTCAGTATCACTGTGGTGTTAAAAAGGCAGTCAGGTACCAAAGTGACATACACCATCCCATGTTCCATATCTTAGTAAGTTTCCAAGTATTTCTCGGAAATATATAAGGCTAATGGCAACATCCTCTGAAGCCTACTTAAACCCAACCTACTTAAAAACTCATTTTCCACTCATTTTTAATTGAACAAATTCTAATCAAATCAAAAGACCAGAAAATGTTTAAGTACAGTACCAGAGGAACTCTGAAAGTTCTCCTGATCCATTGCCTTTCCCTTTGGAAATCTATATACATACAATTCTAGTATCAATTTTTATTTATATCTGTCCTAAATTTTTGTTATAGACTAATCTATAGACATATATGTTATAGACATTATTTTTTAAAAAGAGAGAGCTACAATCATCACAAAACAAATCCAGCTACAACCTAGTCTATGGGAAGAGTCTAAACACTATTGAACACAGTAGGCCCTCTGAGATTTCTAAACTGTGTACATGCTTTTTTTTTTTTTTAACAATTCCTCTAAACTTCTGTATGTTTGTCTTTCAATTATAACCAAGGCCTTTCCAATTATCAGATGTGGGGAGACAGTGTGAGGTAGTAAGAGCTGAGAGTCAAAATCCCCAGTTTTTAGACCCAGGCCCACACCAACCAATTATAGGATATAGGACACTAGACAAATCCTTGAGTTAATCTATCTAGACATCAGTTTCCTTTAAATAAAATGAAAGAATTTCACCAGAACAGTGTTTTCCAACCCCTTTCACATTGTAAATCATATTCATTCAGCACAATAGCCAATAAGAAGTCTTTGGAGGCATCAACATTGTGCTTGATGAGAAAAAATTATGTTTTCTTTATATAATTATGAAAGAAAATTAAACAAAGCTTGTAGCAACATGAATGGATTTCAAATCCAACCTTTTCCACATTAGGAACATTTCAAAATAACAATGATGCTTAATTTTTGCAGAACATACATATGCTATTAGGCAGTCACCTTGCAGCAAGCTAAATGGCACATCAGAAAATGGCTAAGAGGATCCAATACAGGCAAAGGTACAGACAAGACCTAGGCCCCAGAGCAACATCCTGCCACCCTATCCTTTCATCATCAGATGATGCTCTTTCGAGCACCCAGAGTACAAACTCCAGTAACAGTTCCATGATCCCTTCTCCATAAGAGGCAGCTACAGTCTCTGGTTGGCTGAAGCAGATTTCAAGTATCAATGGTAAAGCACTTTCTTTAACGTATTTAAAATACCAAATGGAGCAATAACTGCTGGTTGTGCTCATCATGGGGCTTCCTTGGTGGCTCAGATGGTAATGAATCTGCCGGCAATGCAGGAGACCCAGGTTCAATTTCTGGGTTGGGAAGATTCCCTGGAGAAGGGAATGACAACCCCACTCCAGTATTCTCACCTGGAGAATCCCAGGGACAGAATCCCAAAGGGAGCCTGGTGGGCTACAGTCTATGAGGTCGCAGAGAGTCAGACACGACTGAGCGACTAACACACTTGTGCTGTGCTCATGCAATCTGCTTAAGGAGCCCCACAGCCTGCCTTCAGACTCCACTCTACTAGGGTCTACCACCTCCAGAGAGCCACACAACATCAAGCGGAAGCTCTGAATTAGAAGACCTCTACTAAAACCTAAAATTAAACAGTACTGCAGTAATCATTTGACAACTAAATATTTACGACTACTATGACCTTATATTTTTGTTCTTCCTTACCAATTGTTGCAAGCACAACATAATCTAAAAAAATTAACTTTGAATAAGTATCACATGCACATGGCAACAAACCTCCAAAAGTTACTGAAGAGTATACTTAAAAAAAAATCAGATTCCCACGTTTGTCCTGTAGGCCACCAGTTACCCTCACTGGAGGCAACCACTGTTGCAAAATTCTCATGTATCCTTTCAGATATATGTGTACATATATATACAATATATATTTATTTATAAATATATATTTATATTTATATATAAATATTTAACTTATATTATATATATATGTGTGTGTATATATATATATATTTTTTTAAGCCACACAAATGGTAGCATACCACATATGGAGCCTTGCATCTTGTTTTTTTTCCTTTTAATATATCTTAGACATGGCACCAGAGCAGTACATATAGTACTGCCTCATCAATTTAAGGACTTGCCTAGTATTCCACTGAAGAGATACACCATAATTTACTTAACTACCGATTCACGCTTAGGTTATTTCCAACCTTTTGCAATGACAAACAATGCTGCCACAAATATTCTTACATGCTCATTTGACACATACATAAAATCTTTTAAAGAATAAAATCCTTGAATGAAGTTGCTAGATCAAAATGTACATGAAAAAGAAAAGAAAGAATAAAAAAACAAGGGGAGAAACTCCCTGGCAGTCCAGTGGTTAGACCTCTGTACTTCCAGGGGCCTGGGTTCAATTCATGGTAGGGTAAGCTCCCACAACCTGCACAGTGCAGAACCCCCCTCCCTCCAAAAAAGGAAGACGAACTACCAAAATACATATGCATCTTAAATTCTGAAAACGACTTCCAAATTGTTTTCCATAGAAAATGAACATTTTATATTCCCACCAGCAATATGTGAGAATGCCCATTTCCCCTTCCTCTCATCCTCCTCAAGTTATACTGTATAATCAATCTTTTCTAATTAGGGATAAAAGGTATGTTGTAGTTTTAATTTACATCTTCATTGTAATAAAATCACACATCTTTTCCTAAGAATTCTCTTTGTTCACTTTTTCTATTGGATTACTTTCTAGGAGCTCTTTGTATATTAAGAAGAAATTAGTCTTTTGTGAAAAGTGTACAAGTAAGCTTTACCAGTCTATTTCTATTTTAAGTTTATAATTTTTGTCTCTATATAGAATTTTACTTTACATTGTAAAACTCAGCAATCTGGCTTCAGTTCTGTACCATACTTTGAAAGGCCTTCACCATTCCTGCTACTGTTAAGTCAACTTTAGTCGTGTCCAACTCTGTGCGACCCCACAGACGGCAGCCCACCAGGCTCCCCTGTCCCTGGGATTCTCCAGGCAAGAACACTGGAGTGGGTTGCCATTTCCTTCTCCAAAGCATGACAGTGAAAAGTGAAAGTGAAGTCGCTCAGTCGTGTCCGACTCTTCGAGACCCCATGGACTGCAGCCTACCAGGCTCCTCCGTCCATGGGATTTTCCAGGCAAGAGTACTGGAGTGGGGTGCCATTGCCTTCTCCTTCACCATTCCTAGATTAAAATAATTATCTTACGTTTTTTGTTTGTTTCTACATTTAAATCTTCTGACTCACCTGGAAGCCAAGTTTTTACTTTTCCAGATAACTAAGTAGCTATTCCAACACTCAGTATTAAAGAATCTTCTTCCCTACTAATAGGAAAGGTAGCATCCATTATCATACACTTAAGTTCTTACACACAAGTCAATTTCTGACCTCTGCTCTATTTCATTGTGCTGTGTCAAGGACATGCTACACTGCAAAAAAATTTAAAATTTAAATCAGTTTATATATAAATATGTATAATAAAACCAGAAATTATTGGCTTTCTTTAATATAAGAATAATTCTGCAGTTCCTAAACTGTATTTATATAATCAAATTAAACACTTTCATCATGCAATCACATATTTTAGTTGATACTTATTTGGGAGCCCAATATCAAACTCAAGGCTTTTTCTCATGTTTCTGATAGTTTTTCCTTAATTTTGTATATATATTCTTTCCAAATTATAAAATAAATATATTCTCTGCTGAAAAATACAAACTACACCTCCTAGAGATAAGCAACCTTTATATTTCGGTGCATTTTTAATAAATTATTATTTCATAAACTGATTTTTCTCACATAATATATTGATAGCACTTTCCTGTATTATTTTATATTATACTTATATAATAATCATGAAAACATGATTTTAATGACAAATTCTACTAAATATGCCCAATTTATGTAACCACTTCTCGGCTGCTGAACAGTTGGGGTTGTTCCCTGTTATGCCTATCATCTATTATTGATTAATTCTTGCAACAAATGCTTGAATTTCAAGCACTGTGGTAAGCAACCAACCACTGGCTGTATAATGGTGAGCAAAAATGAACACATTACCAGCATTTATGGAGGTAACTGGGAAAAACAAACATTAATCTCCTATGTATATAAAAATGACAACTACAGCAAGTGTTATGAAGGAAAGTTTATGAAGCTTTGAGAGTCTATGGTAGGGAAGGCTTCCCTGAGGAAAGATAAATTGGAGTTTAGGTGAAGGAAAAGGAAAAACATTCTAGGCAGAGGGAACAGCAGGTTCAAAGGCCTCATTGTGGGAGGAGCATGGCAAGAATAAGGGACTGAAATAAGGTCAATATGGCTGGAACATAAAGAGCAAGGCAAGAAGGACATGGCTCAAGCCATGACTGGATAGAGAGGCAGGGGCCAAACTGTGCAAGACCTTGTAAGACATGTAGACGCCACCACATAAGACATGTAGCTTTGTCCTTATCCTAAATGCAATGGAAAACTACTGAAGCTTACCAAGTAGTAGGGGGATATAATAAGGTTTGCATTTTGAAAAGATCTCTCTCATTACAGTGTAGAAAACAGATTAGAGGGGAACAGAATAGATTGGGGTAGGCCAAGATTAGGAGGCTATTGTTGTAATGCTAGTAGTTTAGACTAGGGTGGTGATGGATAATGAAAGAAATAGGCGGATTCAAAAGATAACCAGATTTTGTCAAAAGATTTACATTCGTAGACCAAAATCCCTAAAACTGAAATTATTGGGTCAAAAAGCATTTCAAGGATTCTGCTATGCATTGCCAAGCTACTGAGCCAAGACCAGTTTTCTTTTCATTTGTGAATTACCTTGTATCTGTTCCTCTATTAGAATTTTAAAATTCTTTTGAAATTCCTTTAAAATGACTTAATCCATACTTCCTTCATGAAGCCTTCCCTGACTCCCCTTTTGGCCTGCCAGGTGGTCACTGAACACATCCTCTGAGTCCTCACTTTGTCTTATACACATTTCTTTTATATTCCAATTGAACTATGTTTGAATTATGTTTACATGTCTATCATCTCTCCTACATTGTGAGCTTGTGGAGGGTAAAAGTTGTTCATAAGTTGTTCGTTTAAAAAACAGCTCAATATATGTACTAAGTTCTCATTAAGTGTTCACTGAATAAACTGAATCACATATTATAAGATTCCACTGTGTCCACAGATTTTAGAGGACTCCTGTTTAATAAGCTTCTGATTAACTTACGGGTTATTTAAGTCAAGCGTAACACAGAAACCTAATAAAATTTGGAACTCGGGCTTCAGATACATACTAAAGTGACTAATTTTGTTTGTGGTAAAACACTACATCTCAGTAGTGCTCCTGAAAAATCTTTCTAATATTTATATTCAATAGGCATTGTGTTATGTTAAAATATTGTTAAACGATTTAGCAAAAAAAAAAAAAAAGGCTATGAACAAACAAGACTTTTATTAGAGAAATTATTTGTCATCTAAGTTGTTGATAATTCATTAGCTAGAGGAAGACTGGGCAGGGGGTAGGGGGATGATGGCAGAGTTCCTTACAGTACTCTTAAAGTCAAGCAGCTCCCTCTATAGTCTGTTTGGCCTACTTTGTTTAATTACTTGCTTTGTGAACATCTCGCTCACACTCTTCTATTTACTCCTCCTCTGCATCTCAGCAGGGAAGCTTTTGAAACGATAATTCTGTTTTAAATTGATGCTGAGAAAACTGAGAAAGCTGTCTAAGCTCAACACGAAGTGAGTTACATCAGGCAACTAATAAGCAAGAGTTGGGATGTGGTAACTGGGCAGCTTCCCAGATTCACCTGAGTCAGTTCCTCATAGTAAAGCCCTAGGATTTTGAAGTGAAATCCCAGAACACTCACACCCATATTCAAATCTAAGTGAAAAAATAAAAAACGCTGTCTTGTACTGTAGTTAGGTATAACTTGGGTTCCCTCCACTAAAACAAGTTACCAAAAAGTTGTTAAATTGCTCAATACATTGTATGTCAAAACAATATTCAAGTCATTTTTAAATGAGTGAAAGAAAAGCAAAAGATGTTTTTGGGTTTTTAAAAATAATTCCATCACTTACATATAGAAAATTTAAGTGATTCTCTCAGGAACCAATATCCTCAACCAGCATGGGATTAAATCAGTCAGGAGTTACCATTCAAATCTGAATGTACCAGTTTTTAAAATACCTTTTCAAATTTCATCTTAAGATATGAGAGCTTTCAAACCTAATACACTAAATTTATTTCTTAAATTACTCAAATATGCCCTCAAAACATAGGACAATAGGAAGTCAACTGGACTGTTTTCTAAAGCAGAAAAATACTTTTCATGCAATAATAGAAAACTGAACTAGTAAAACTCTAATAAATGAATTGGTTCAAAATTTTATAATGTACATCTGAAACGGTCACTTTATTTGGAAGATTTCTTCTGCTGCTATTTTTCACAATTTCACTTGAAACGCAAACTCAGTTTAAAAACATTTTCTCCAAACCAACGTAAGGAATTGAGGATTCCCAAAATTAACTACTATATAGAAAAAACTTAATTTTATGAGTCTGTAACATAGATTTACCGTGTTACAATTTTTCATTAATTTTACTAATTAGTAGATATATAAACAGTTTGTGATTTCAAACAATAAATCTGTTTTCATTAAAAATTCTAGCATTCAAACTAGAGAACCAAATTGACTTCTTTTTTATATTATTTTCAAAATGTATTTTACTAGATGGCTGGACTGGTTTTCTTTGGGGAGACAATTCAGAAGCAGATAATAGGATAGTTTTTGTTTATGCTTATTAACATTAATTTTATGTGCTAGAAATGATGACTTGATTTCTGAAAGCTGTAAACTCTTAATGTATGCCAGTGACATCAAAATTTTTCACCTTTTGAGGAAACACAAAAATTTTATAGTAAACTCAATTCAATAATCCTACAACTTACAGTTTGAAATTCTCTGTATCAAGTTTTGTATCGTTCAATGTGTATACCAAAAAACTCTGATTTACATTATACATTTCAAGGTGTATTTTCTAAAATCCAGTTTTTTTTTTTAAAGGGGGAGTGATGCTGGTAATCTATTGTAAGATGGCCAAGAGGAAAGAAATAAGTATTTCTTTCGTCTTTTTTTAATACTGAGAAACAAAAGTATACCATATTCTTTATTTTTTTAAGAATTTTTTTCATATAATAAAATTAGTACTAGCTCACAGTGAAATTTTTTTTCCACAAACAAAACTTGCCTATAAAACAAAGCTTGCAAATCACTCAAAGATACATATTTAATCATTAGTGTAGAAAAAAAAATTACATGTAGAAGAGTAACCCAAACCATATAAATTGTAATACCCAGTATATGCCACAGTATTATCACGTCCCCTGATAATTTCAAAATGTGGCTGAACAGAGTTATATCAACATCACTATCTTATTTTTCCTCTGTACCTGAAGTGAAAAAAACAACAACAGTATATTACACTGAAATTCCAATTAGAAATAAATACAGCACCACTATACTTAAAAGGGCAGAAAATCTATCCTTTAAAACATTTTATTGCCTCTATTCTCCAGCCTCTAAGTTTCAGGTGTTACACTTTCAACAAATGGTTAACAGCATTCAAATGCCCCAACTTAAAAACTCCATATAATCAAAAGCTTTGTCACTATTTTAAAAAGAAACATTAAATATCATTCTATCAAATCTCACTAACAACACTGAAATTTTTAACGACGAGAATTCACATTAAAAGATAACTGCTTAGAATGAGTGCTTGAGTTTGGAAAGTGCTATTATCTTGATAGCCCACAGGAAAACTGACTGTAGTAATAAGATGAATGGTGATTAGGGCAAGGAGCATCAAGTGGGAAATGCTATCTAAAATCCCATAGGGCAGTACATAGCTAGAGAGCATCTCTTTCTAGGAGGCAGCTCCATTATTTCACATAGGCAGTTCAAAGCGTGTAGAAAAGCAAAACAATTTAAAACCTTGCAAATCTGGCCGCTATCCTACTTACACTATCATAAATTCCCAAGAGCTTCTGAGAATGTAGCTTCTGTCTCCCCACCCCACTTGTTTGAAATAGTTTTTGAAAACAAAACAACCTATTAAAAAGCGTATTGTCTTAAACGTACGTGTATTTAAAATGCAATCCTACAACCCAGCATAAGGACATTTCTTTAATGCTTGCGTTGCTGGGCTTAGCTGTGGTTCTTATGAAATTGACGCTATTCAGTGGGATGTTTTACACTGGGCGACATAAACATGCATTTCCTACTTCCGCGGATACACACTTCCCTGAAAGCAACGCACCTGGGGGCGCAGCCCTGCCCCCAGACTCCTAGGCTTTACCTGAAACTCTAAGGAGTTACGACCTGCCCTCACAGCAGAACCACATGGTCACTTCAATGAGAAAGATCATCTGGCCCCAGGCGCCACTCTTCAGCCCACAGCATCTCCAGAAGGGGCAGAGGAGAGCGCTGCTAAGAAGAGGCGACGAGGAGCGACTGACAACAGAGCTGACACTTCCCTACTCCTCAAGCCGTTTCCATCAAGGGGCACTTGGGAGACGCAGAGGGTGTCCGAGGTCCCACCAGTCAACCACCTCAGAGAGTTGCCCTGCGCGCCCGCTCACGGAAGACATGGCGCGGCCACCTGACCCCGTCCTCCGGGGCGAGAGCGACGCCCGCTCCGCCTGCCCGCGCGACCCCGAGTGTGCGGACCCGGCTCCCGACCGCTGCACGCAGTGTAAACACTCGGCGCCCGCCGCCTCCCCGCCTGGGGTTGGATGGGGGGAGGAGGGGGCGGAACGCTCGCGCAGACCCACATTTTTGCGCCTCTTGTCATGCTCAGGAGGAAAAGGCAAGGAGGGCGAAGGGGAGGGAAGACGCAGCAGCGATCAGCCGAGAGGGCCGGCGCCGGCGGCGTGCGCGCGGCGGGGAGAGCTGCCCGGGAGCCCGCCGCTCCCGCCCGCTCCCCGCGCCCGCTTACCTGCCGGGGTCGCTCCGAAGATTCGCACCACCGGCACCTTCTTGACAGGGGCCTGGGTGACGGGGGATTGGCAGATATCCAGCCCCTGCAGCGGGCTGGCCATGTAGTAGTCGGCAGTCACTATCCTCACTGAAAACATGTTTGCCGCCGCCGCCGCCGCCTCCTCTTCACTAGCGACCTGGCAACGGCAGCAGCAGCGGCGGTTCCTTCCGCAGCGGCGGCCCCACAGCAGCGGCGGCGGCGGCGGCGGCGGCGGCGCCCCCTCCCCTCACACTCAGACACGGCGAGCCGCGGCGGCGGGCGGGGCGGCGTGGGCACTGCTGCCGCCGCCTCCTCAGGAGCACCCGGCGAAGGGCGACCGGGGAGAAGCCCTCGCGCTTTCGTCGGTGCTGCTGCTGGTGCTACCGCCACTGCCGCCGCCGCCGGGAATTACACGGGCTCCTCGGTCCCCGGCTGCAGCTCTTGTTGCCATGATGATGATGTCACGGACGCAACCACTGGGGGAGGGGAGAAGGGGTTGTGTGTGTGTGAGCGTGTGGGGCGAAGGGAGGGCCAAGAGTAGTTGGGGGAGGGGACACGGCGGGAAAGGGAGGGAGCGGGGCGGGCACCCGAGCGGGACACCCACGCGGGGGGCCGAGAAGGTGTTTTCTCCCCCCGCCCCCGGGCACGCCGCGAGGGCGGAGGCTGCAGGAGAGCCGGGCCCGCGCTGGGCACGGGGAATCGATGACTCGGCCGGTGGGCACGGCCACCTGGGGTGAGGGGCAGCGGAGGGAGGGGGCGGCGGAGCACCGATGTCATAGATGGGCTCGGAGGGCCCGGCGGGGAGGGGGACGCCAGTGTTCAGGGTCGTTTTTTGGCGGCTAGGCGGGATTGGCCGGAGCCGCGGCGATCGCGCTCGCCTCGCCGACCGCCATTTCACATCCTGCAGAGAAGGCGGGGACAGCCGCGGAAACGGCCTTTTACAAGGTAAGAAAACCCGCCCGCAGGAGCGGGGCGGGGGGGAAGGCGAGGCGCAGATCTCGTGCCGCCGCGGCCTCGCGGGAGGCGGGGGCGGCGGACCCAGCCGGCCCTTCTCAGGTAACGCCTCGGCCTCGCGCGTGGCCCAGGGGCGGCGCGAGGGGCGGGGGCGCGCGAGCGCGGGCTTCGGCCTATAAAAGGGCCGCCCCGCCGTTCCCTCCCGAACGTGCGAGACGCCGGGCCCCCTCCTCCTCCGCCGCCGTTCTGCAGTGTCTGCACCCGGCCGCTTAATGAGATTTATTCATGCTCGGCTCTGCTCATCTTTGCCAGGGGTTGGCAGATCCAGTGCACAGGGATTTCCCACAGCGGTGTTTTTCTCCCGCCCCTTTGCTTCCCTCTCGCCGTAGTATATATATCCTTCCTTGGTTTCGTCCCGGGGCCCGCAGGCTGCGTCCCGGGCGCGCGCCTGGACATGTAAGGACTTGTCAGTTCCCAGTGACCTCCCTCCTCCCCTCCCTTCCCCAGCGGAATATAGGATTAAGAGCCCTTCAGCGAAATTTTTGGCCAAAGAAAAAGGCCCATGAAAGTCACCGCATCAGATGTGGACTCCCAGTGTTACTCATTAATGGTTTGTGTGAGGGTTTACTAGCCTAAGGCCAGAAAGCAAAAGGGAAGGACCGTTAGACAGAACAACTAAATCCAAAAAGGAGGGGTGCGGTTGTGAAAGCGAGGGGGGAAAAAGAGGGTAGTAAGCGATGCAGCTGGGTTGTCCATGATATTGGAACCGTTAGGTTTTTGTCTGACTTGGTCACTAACACTGGGCGTGACCTTGGACAAATTGGGTTTTTTTCGGGGCCTCAGTTTGCTCATCTGTGAAACGAGAGTTTTCCCTTAAAATTTTATAAGTTTCTTCCCAGCAAAATTATTTAAGCAGTAGATGGCAAAAACCGTGGTTTCAAGTTTGAAATATACCACTGAATTAGGACTTTTGACAGTCATTTTCAGTCTATCCAAATTAGAGATCATTCTTTCACACATGTATTTCCAGGTGTATTTTAATGGTTAATAGGTTGCTATATATTTGAAGTGTTGTGAGAGAGATCCTCGTTTGGAAATACTGTGGTTCTCAAAGTAGGAAAACCAGAAAGCTCAAAGGGACAGAGCACTGGTAAGCTGTCTGTAAATTCCATGACATACAATGCTAATAAGAATCTGTGCTCCAGGGAATTGGAGACTGATTACCACATCAAATTAGCCTGCGTTTTCAACCTGAGAGCATGATTATAAACATATCTTGCAAGATTTCTACTAATATCCAGAAAATTACCTAGTATTTTAAGAGGCAAAATCTCTTAAGTTGATTTAAGTTTTAGAAGGCAATGGAAGTGATTTTAAAAAAGGACTACCATACAAAATGCAATTTCTGGAAAAATATCTTGTACAAACTGAATATCAGATGCACAGTACCAGTGATTCTCACAGTATTCTATGCCACTAGAGTGTTCTTTAAAATTTAATATTTTGAAAAAAGATTTAATAGCTTGGCCCTTACTAAATCACATTTTTGAGGGATGGGACCTGGAAATCTGTATTGTTAGCAACTCCACCCACCACTGTTGTGGTTCTTCGGTAATATAAAATCATGAATGCCTGTACTATATTACAATCTAGTAAATCCATAAATATTTATACAATTCCTAACTAGAAAAAGGTAAAAGTGTTCTTGCCTGGGAAATCCCATTGACAGAGGAGCCTGGTGGGCTACAGTCCATGGGTCACAAGAGTTGAACACAATTTAGTGACTAAACAATTAGCAACCATCAAATTCACAGATAAGCTATTTCTAGAAAATGTTTTCTTTCCTCCTACCTCTTAAATCAACATCATTTAGTTTAAGAAAAGGCAATTGCAACCACCATTCAGATCCTTCTAGAACTCCAAGGAAGGAATGTTCACTCTTGAAGAAAAATATTTGCAGCATGAAATTAGGATATTGTGTCCAGTTGCATGTAATTAAATTAATGGTCAGATTGAAAGCCTGACAATACTTCCCTAATTAATCACTGTCAAATGTGTTTTATAAATATATTCTTCAGAGGTAAGAAAGAGCTCTGGACTCTTGAGTTAGAGAATGAAAAACCATCATTTACTAGGTAAATGAGTTTGGAAAGATAACTGTTTTGGGGGGGTTCTTTCCTCATCTATGAAATGGAGAATAATTCCTGTTTGAACTTTTATGGGATATTATATGACATAATGTATGTGAAAGTATCAAAATAAACTTTGACGTCCAGATATTTAACTCATCTGAAAACAGTAAAATCATTTGGAACTCTTACCTACATACAATATGAGAAATGCCGAAATTGAACTCTATACTCAATAACTGTAAAGCATCTTTTTTAGTTGTTACTGTTAAGTGACTATTTGCCAAATGATTTGAGATATAGTGAGAAAGCAGACATGTTTCCTGCTCTTAGAGGTTTTATAGTCTAGCATCACAGAAATGTATTACAGTCATATCAATGAACATTTGATCATCTCTTCTAGTTCACTGACCTATGCTCATCATGTCATGCCTTTAGTAAAAGCCTGCTCAGCCTTCTATACTAATACTGTTCAATGTCTATTAGCATCTGCCTCTTAGCAATTTATAATCTAGAACAGAAAGCAATGGATACCATAATTTTTTGGCAGATATTATAAGATGGCTTACTCAACACTTATCCAACCCCCTTCTAGCTTGCTTTTCTGTACTTTAGAAGTTAGAAAATTGTAAAATACTGTTTCAACACTGCCTTGCAACTAGAGTACTGGCATGGATAAGTGGTGTGCTGGTAAGTCATTAAGGATGGCTGGAGGAGGGGAAAGACCCTGATTTCTAGTACTGACCAATTTTCATTGTGTGAATACTCCCAATCTATCAAAGTGGTTTCACTGAATGGGGAGTTAGTTGGAGAAGAAGCTGACAATTACCAGCTCGCTTTGGCCTTTCACTCCATGCGACCTAGTTTCCAGCAATCAAATGCGCCCATTCAAGACATAGACCTGAAAATGAGCAACACAATGCCTCAGCTGCACTCAGGGCAATGGGATTTTCTGGCAAACACCATGGCAGAGGTGTCTGATTCTTCTGAGTAGCTGGGGAGGAATTCTGGCATCCGTCTTGGGAGTCATAGGTGCTGTGGCAAGTGGTGCTACGGTGGGTTTCTGCTAGAATAGCAATGTGATGTGGGATGAATGTTCTTCCTGGGGTGGTTTTTTTCTGGATGTTGTTTCTAGCGATGTATTGTTTGGTCCTCTCAGAGATCTATGAGCTAAGTACTATCCTTTAATCCCTTGCTGCTTAAACTAGCTCAGTCACAGTCAGCTACACAGTTTTTTGAGCCCAGAGCAAAATGAAAAATGTAGGGCCCCTGTTCACAAAGCAGGAAAAAAATTGCCATTACATGTACTGAAAATATAAGGCTTTTTCTTTCTTCTGTCATCTCTCCCTCAACTTGTCGTGCTGTTTTTTTAATTTGTGTTTTAATGACATTCTGAGTATATAAAAATTAGAATTTTAGATTATTAGGATGAATTTTATCATTTATCTTTAATTGTGCAGTGCCATTTATAGATGCAAATATAAGAGCATTTAACTCATACACAAAATCACCAAAATTACACAGTTCATATTTTGTAGTTTGTACATCCCACAAGTATGTATTTTGTGCTTTTCAGAGCAGTGTAAATACAGCATACAATCATCTCAGCTGTTTTTCTTTCCCTTCTTGATATGAGCACAGCCTAGTAAGGAAGGACTGAACTGAAAGTAACTATGGGTTGCCCTATCTTTCCCCTTCCTTCTGTGTCATCATTTTCAGTGAAAATAGTCATACAGGAAAGTAACACACACAAGAAAGGATATGATAGAGTTATTTGGTCACGTGTGTGTCTTAGGATGCCACTGTCTTCTTTCTGTACCTGACACAACTTCTGGTTGAAATGGAAAGCATTGCCTCTTAGAACTGTCAGTGCCTCCACTAAATCAGTCACTAATGTAACATGCTTGCCTTGTAGCCACTTTGTAACTCTCTGAGTTCCTGTACTACTTAGGTTCATCATAATCCTTGTGAGGCATTATACTGATGTATGCAAACTGGGTATAAGGAAAAAGACAAACAGGTTGCCTCCTCTACTTGCCTGTATGATCCATTGTACCACTGACTTCTTTTATAAAACAGACATTCAAACATAAAAGTATTAAGATTTTCAGCATGGTAACTGCAGAGCATTAAACCAAGCAGTGGACCCTGTATGACTGCACAGTTTGCATGCCCATGAAGTTGACCCTGAGCTCAGTGTTTCTCAAGGGGGATTCTCCTGATATTTTGGATGAAACAATTCTTTATTGTACAGGATATTTAACATCCCTGACCCCTGGGCACTACATTCCGCTGTGATAAAAATGCCCCCATATATTTCTAAATGCCCCCAAAGAGGAGTTACTTCTGTCTACTGAACTCCTGGAGTGGACTCTGCTGTCTGCAGCTAGGAACCATGATCATTACAGATCTAGGAAAGGTCACTTGCAATTTTTGCTTTGGATTCGCAAGCAGAGCGAAATACAGAGTTAAGTTTAAAAGATTTCAAAATTCTCATACCTGGGAGAGCAGAATTGTGGTGATCTTTTTTTCCCATTGTCAGAAAAATAATACGAATGACCTTTGTGATGAAGCAAACATTTGGGAATGAAAATTTAAAGGGGACCAGTGAATTTTATGTGTCACTTGCATATATATGGTAGTTGATCTTTTCTAAGGGAAATTTTTACTCAGTCCTTCATAGTGTCTGGTCTCTATGAAACCATGATGGAAAAGAAACTCATTTCCTCCCGGAAGGGATTTAGAAGAACTAAATAAATATAGCAAACTCTGGAGACAGTTGCCATCGATTGCTCGCTCTCTGAAAAAGATTTCATGCAGGTTTCCCCCAATTTATTCACAGCAGCCATCTGGGTATAAGATAGGTACATAAATATGTATTGCCTGAATGATTAATAAAATATTTTTTTACTAAAAGAATGGAGTTTTATGTCTCTTTAAAAAAAAAAAACTGAAGGACAGTAAAATTAATCATTGTGGTGAGAGCTGAATTTCTCTCTGTTCTTATCTTTTTAACCAGTTAATCTTTTCAGTCACAGGGAGAAACAGAACTTTCAGAAAACAACTTTCAACTCTTCTACTTCCATAAATTAGCAGTAGTAGTTTTAAGGGAGAGACCAATGAGCCTATAAATTAAAGAAGATGTTTGAGAAACAAAAAGAAGCTTTCAGAATAGAGTAATATTAGAACTGATGCTTGTGCTCTCCAGGACCCTCATCTAAATTACATATCCAGAACTAATATTGGGGCATTTCCAATGGATTATGCCTAGGCCGGAAAAAACCAAACCCATATAATAAGTAAGGTTAGTTTAAGTTCTCAGTTTAATCAAAATACAAAATCTTACCAGCAAATGTCTGTGGACATATCTCAGGGTAGTTTTCCCTGGCCCCAAAGTCCCCACTGCACAGCTTAAATCACACTCCAGGAGAACTTCCACTAATTGTTATTGACAGTGAACTCTCCTGGGTTTTGATCCTCAGTTTACATCCCCTTTCCAAGAGCCAGGAGAGCCTATTTACTGTCAGATGTGTAGGTCACAGACCAACACTTGTGTTTCCTTATTTCAGTAAAATATGTTTCTCTAATCTTAAAGATTTGAAATGTTCAAATCAGTTCAGTCACTCAGTCGTGTCCGACTCTTTGCGACCCCATGAATCGCAGCACGCCAGGCCTCCCTGTCCATCACCAACTTCCAGAGTTCACTCAGACTCACATCCATCGAGTCAGTGATGCCATCCAGCCATCTCATCCTCTGTCGTCGTCCCCTTCTCCTCCTGCCCCCAATCCCTCCCAGCATCAGAGTCTTTTCCAATGAGTCAACTCTTCGCATGAGGTGGCCAAAGTACTGGAGTTTCAGCTTTAGCATCATTCCTTCCAAAGAACACCCAGGGCTGATATCCTTCAGCATGGACTGGTTGGATCTTGAAATGCATAGGAAAGAAAATATGAAAAAGCATAAAATATAGGACATTCAATCCCACCCAAAGGCAGTTATGATTAACATTTTAGTCCATTTTTTCCCTAGAAAATTTTTCAATAAATACTTTATATAATGGAAATACTCTCTTGGGTTCTTTTTTTCACTTTACATTGAGGCAGAAACATTTTCCATGCAAATGAGAATTCTTTGTATACATTATTCTAATGGATGCAGAATACACTGTGTCATGGACTTACAATAGCTTCCATTTTCCTACTGTTGGTCAGGAACAGAATGTTTCAAATATAATGTTATAAATATCACAGTGATTAGCTCCATTTTGGATCCTACTCTTAACTTTGCAGGAATTTACTGTTTATTATTTGACAGGAGCATCAGTTCTCCATACATGCCATGTTCTTCCTCTCCAAAGAAGAGAGAACTGTATGTGATTTTCTTTCTGCCTGGTTTGTTCGCTCACTCTCCACCTCTTTTCCCTAGTTAGTTTACTGTTTAAATTTCAGGTCAAAGATCACTTATGGAGGGCTTCCCAAACTCTGTATTTGATTATGTTTCTCTGTTACACACTCTAATTGTACTGTGTGTTTTTTTTTCCATAGCACTTACCTCTGGTTGCAATAACCCATTCATTTGTGTATTATTTAATGTTTGTTCCCCCCACCCCCGACCCCAACTAGAATACTACAATCATTATCTGGATAAGCAGTGGTTATAATGCTGTTATAAACACAGGCCAAATAATGTGATCTCATGCGTTATCACTGATAAAATGGGTTAAAGCTTGAGGTTGAAATTAGTCCAAAAATACTTAGGTGCCAGTTATTATGCTAGGTACTAGGAATATAGAAGTGAAAGAGACAGGCATGATTTCAGCCTTCATTCTTATAGTCTAGTGCAGGGTTTAGCAAAGTTTTCCTATAAAGGGACAGATAAATTTTAGGTTTTTCAGGCCATATGGTCTCTCTCACAAACTATTCAACTTTGCCACAGAAACACAACAACAATCATGAATCACACATATATGAAAGAGTGAATTCCAATAAAACTTTATTTAAAAAACAGGCAGTGGGGCTGGATTTGATCCATGAGCTATTGCTTACTGATCCCTGGTCTAGTGGAAAAGACAGCTATTAAACAGATCATTTGAGATGACCAAATACTTCAGAAGAACAGGGTGCCATTCTCACATGGCAAAGCTGTTCAACTTAGTCTAGAGAGAAGCTTAAAGACTTTCTTGAGAAATATGACTCTAAGTTAATTTTAAGGAGAAAGAGGAGTTACCTGGGTAAAAGTAAGGGTAACAATAGGGACCTTCCTGTGTCAGTACATGCTTAAAATGAGAAGCAAGATTTTTCATAGGTAGTAATGACACAAGTTTAGCTGTTTTCTCCTGGTCACCTATATTAAGCGTGTATTTTATTCCTTCTAAGCATTTTGTATTGTTTTAACTTTTTGTTAACTTCTTGTTGATATCTATGAAGTCCTGTATTAGATGCCGAGGGTGATTCAAAAAATGTAAGACCTAGCTCCGTGCTAAAGTATTATGTAATTGAGCAATAAATTGTAGGTTTCTTGACATTTTGACATTTCCTTTTTTTCCTTGCACAGTATTACACATATGGTTGGTACTGCAGAAATAATTTTCCCCTGCCCTCTTCATTGCACCATTTGCTGACAAAATGGTGTCCAATATAGCCACTTCTGTATGACTTGGACAAAACTTGCTGGTCTCTGAAGCAGACAATATTCTGAAGGCATCAATAACAGTAATTTCAGCTTGTTGAAGGCAGGGGTTGTTTGTGTAAAGGTCAGCCTGTTGGTAAATAACATGCCAACCTGTTCCTTCAAGATTGTAACAAACCTTTGTGTGTGTGTGTTTATATCTTTAAAAAACGTTTTTTTAAAAAAGAGTAGTGGGCTTTTCATGAAGATGGCGCCGAAGGCGAAGAAGGAAGCCCCTGCTCCTCCTAAAGCTGAAGCCAAAGCAAAGGCTTTGAAGGCCAAGAAAGCAGTGTTGAAAGGTGTCCACAGCCACAAAAAAAAGAAGATCTGGACGTCGCCCACCTTCCGGCGGCCCAAAACACTGCGGCTCAGGAGGCAGCCCAAATACCCTCGGAAGAGCGCCCCTAGGAGAAACAAACTTGACCACTATGCCATCATCAAATTCCCCCTCACCACCGAGTCAGCCATGAAGAAAATAGAAGACAACAACACACTGGTATTCATTGTGGACGTCAAGGCCAACAAGCACCAAATTAAACAGGCTGTGAAGAAGCTCTATGACATTGACGTGGCTAAGGTCAATACTCTGATCAGGCCTGATGGAGAGAAGAAGGCGTATGTTCGACTGGCTCCTGACTATGATGCTTTGGATGTTGCCAACAAAATTGGCATCATCTAAACTGAGTCCAGCTGGCTAATTCCAAATATAAAAGTTTTCACTATAAAAAAAAAAAAAGAGTAGTGGGCAGCAGCAGCAGTGGGAAACTACCCAGAGGTCTCACCAGATGTTTTCAAACCAGAACTAGGGCAGTTGAGTTGTAATTTGTTTTTAAAACATTTACTTCCACAAATTTATGACAGAACTGAGGTGTGTTTTTTTTGTTGTTTTTTTGTTTTTGCCTAAACTAGCAAGTAATTTCATTTTCCATTCAACTTTAGCAGACCTAGCCTTAGGATAAATATACGGGACTTCCCAGATGATCCACTGAGACTCCACTCTCCCGATTCAGGGCCCTGGGTTCGATTCCTGGTTGGGGAACCAGATCCCACATGCCACAGCTAAGATCAAAGACCACGCATGCTGCAGCTAACACTCGGCACAGCTGAATATTTTTCAAAATGTGAAGCAGAGGTTCTTGCCAAGTTTAAAAGTACAGCAAAGATTAGTCTTAAGAATGAGGGGAAACATTACTCATTTTTCTTAAGCTGCTGCTTCTGCATTAATATGAACTGTTCTTAACTGAAAACTCATATAAATAAGAAGAAATATACCTTTCTAGAATATCCAGTCCCCTGTACTAAGCATATCCAGGGTCTTTCAAAACTTAATTTATTAATGACCGTGACACTTGGCTACATCTTCCTCTTTACCTGCGTTCCTGCCCTCATCCTGAGAAAATTCATCACCCAAAGAGACAGCTTCCTAGCACCAACCTCAGAGTTCCTTGATGTGATCTTCAGCCTCTCACTTCTGTTGCCACATTGAGAATCTCGTCATACACCCAATATGTTTCTCCTCTGACTTCAGAAATATAGACTTCACATCTGGCCAGAACTTTCATCCTAACTTCTTTCATCCAGAACTTTCATCCTAACGGCAATTCTCAGTTCCCTGATGTCTCATTTCCAGTGCTCTTCCCAACTCCGCTGCAGCCTCTACCTTCTCAGGTTTCTCTGAGTTGGGAACTCCATTCCAGAGACTTCACATCTTTCTCCCTATCAGCCTTCTGCCTTCACTTCTTTTGTCTCCTGCTGCGTTGTTTTAAATTATCACTCTTGCCAGGAACCATGTCTCCTTTGCTATGTTGCCTTGGTATCACCTGGGAAAACACCAGTTTAACTAGGTGTCTGCTCCCAGGTTGCTGAGTGCACCCAGATAGAGAAAAATAACTGCTGTGCATATTGGCACTTCAGTTCAGTCGCTCAGTCATGTCCGACTCTTTGCGATCCCATGGACCACAGCATGCCAGGCTTCCCTGTCCGTCATCAACTCCGAGAGCTTGTTCAAACTCATATCCATCGACTTGGTGCTGCCATCCAACCATCTCGTCCTCTGTCATCCCCTTCTCCTCCTGCCTTCAATCTTTGCCAGCATCAGGGTCTTCCAGTGAGTCAGTTCTTTGCATCAGGTTTCCAAAGTATTGGAGTTTCAGCTTCAGCATCAGTCCTTCCAATGAATATTCAGGACTGATTTCCTTTAGGATTGACTGGTTTGATCTCCTTGCAATCCAAGGGACTCTAAGAGTCTTCTCCAGCACCACAATTCAAAAGCATCAGTTCTTCGGTGCTCAGCCTTCTTTATGTGTTCAACTCTCACATCCATACATGACTACTGAAAAAACCATAGCTTTGAGTAGACAGACTTGTCAGTGCAATAAATTCACCTTTGTTGGTAACGCTGAATTGTCACTTTGTCGGTAACACTAAATTCAGGACCTCCAGTCCTGACTAGATCATTCTCTATCCATACTATTGGGAAGAGAATGTTTTCTTTATAATGTATTAGTCTCTACCCATCTGAACCTCATGCTTCATAAACCAAGATACAATATTATAAATTCTTTGTATACCCAAAAGTAGTATTAGGCTGAATCATTTCAATTACATTAACCTCTTTCTGATTCTCAAATTTAGCTTTTGTACTTACTTTCCTGTTTTACTTTATAGTTTGGGGTCTTGTCTATCCAATAAGGTAAATTTTTAGTGTTTTTAAAATTAATATTTGAATAGTCAAAAAGAACAGTCTCAAACATTATGGAATGAAATGATAATGGAAGGGAAATCACTACTACGATCCTTACCCTTTTAGAGGCAAATCCAAGTAGTCTCCAGTTGTAACTTGGGGCCAGAGGCCTAAGGCTCAGCTCACTTGATTCATTTTATTCTTGCCTTTCCCAGCTTCCCCTTTCCATCATTTCTGATCCCACAAATTTCTAAGAACACACTCCCTTTCCCCCTGAAGTAGGAGGGAAAGCAGTGCTGCATGGATGGGCAACAGCAATGTGTATGTTTGTACATATACTTGTTTATTGAGTGGCAGCATGGTTAAGAATTCAGACTCTACAACCCAGCTTCCCTAGGTCCCTGCTCTGTGATTTTGGGCAGATTACTTTCTGTACCTCAGTTCTCCCGTCCATGATATACAGATGATAATACTAAGTTCCTACCTCACAGAGTGATTGTGAGGATTGAATTGTTTTGGTTACTAAGTTGTATCCGATTTTTTTGCAACCCTGTAGATGGAGCCCACCAGGCCCCTTTGTCCATAGGATTTTCCAGGCAAGAATACTGGAGTGGGTTGCTCTGCCTTTCTCCAGGGGAATCTTCCTGACCCAGGAATTGAACCTGTGTCTCTTGCATTGGCAGAAGATTGAATTATGTGTTTTAAATGAGTTAATACCTTAGAACTGGTAAGCACCCAGTAACTATATGCTATTATTCATAACTTAGAATAATAAATTATTCATTGGGAGGACTGATGCTGAAGCTGAAGCTCCAATACTTTGGCCACCTGATGTGAAGAGCCAACTCACAGGAAAAAACCTTGATGTTGGGAAAGATGGAGGGCAGGAAGAGAAGGGGGCGACAGAGGGTAAGATGTTTGGATGGCATCACTGACACAATGTACATGTTTGAGCAGACTCAGGGAGATAGTGAAGGACAGGGAAGCCTGGCGTGCTGTAGTCCATGGGGTCACAAAGAGTCAGACACAACTGAACAACTACACAACAACAATATTAATAATTAGAGCTTCTTTATTACCTGAAATACACTTCATTAAGAAATGGTGGAAAGGGGAAGCTGGGAAAGGCAAGAATGAAATGACTCAAGTGAGCTGAGCCTTAGGCCTCTGGCCCGGAGTTACAACAACTAGAGACTACTTGGATTTACCTAAAATATATTCATTAAGAAGAGAACAATGATGAAAGCTGGGAGCTATTAAAATTCCATTGATTGAACATAACAAATAGAGTTTTAGAATTGCAGAGACCCATGAAATGGTTTAGTCCTTTGGTTCTTAACCCAGTAATATGTATCAGGATCACCCATGAAGTATTGTAAAGTCACACTTACCCAAACTGTCCCCTCTCACATCTACCATGAAGTATTGTAAAGTCACACTTACCCAGACTCTCCCCTCTCACATCTACCAAGTCAGAAATACCAAGTTCTAATGCCTCTTCCTCTAAAGAACCGTTAAGCTAATTCAGGTCTTTAGATTTTATGATGAGGAAATTTGAGATTTAGAATAAGTAACTTGCCTAAAACTCCAAAGAGTATGTGGGATCCACCTAGCTCTTTGGTAAGTCATCTTCCTATTCTTTTATGTTGTTTGCCAAATACTGACTTTTAAAGAAATTAATATGGGAGTTTATCCTTGTCTCAGCAATATAAGAAAGGATAATATAGGTCTTAAAAGTATACTTTTTCAGCATTTAATTCAAAACAAAATATATTTTACAATTCATGCCAAGGACTACTGCATGTTTACAATAGAATTTAAAGTGAATTTTGCTGTGCATTTCATGTGGACATTAGTTTTTGCCACCATGCTTGCTGCTAATTAGTATAAGAAAACACTGTGTGGCAGAGAGCTGCTCCACCCAGCCGCACAGGCTGACAGGCAAACAAAACAAGCGCTTGATAAGGAAAGGTAGCTGTCGGCATTAAACTCTTTAGAGCTCTCAATAATAAAATAGGCCTTTCTGATAATTAGGATTTTTTGTTTTATGTTAAAAATTTTTTTTAAACCTTTGTGAAATATTCTTAGAATTTTCCAGGCTGAGAACAGTCAATGTAGGAAAATCAGTGGTTATTAGGGTCGTGTTTTTCAGTAACTAACTCATGTCCAACTCTTTGTGATCCAATGGACAGCAGCGCACCAGGCTTTCCTATTTGTCACTTATTAGGTACCATTTTCTTATTGTAGCTTTACTAATTGGTAGATTAAAAATCTAAAAAATACAGCAAAATTTTTTTTCTGAATTTTTGTATTTGATATTGAGTACTATATTATATCTCTTAAAAATGTTTTTCTCTATCCATAATATAAAGGAAAAAAATACATTAGAACTTGTATGTAATCTTGTGCAAAACTATGAAATTAAGGAGATAAGGCAGAAGCAAGAAAATGGAGCTCAAATTAAATCTCTCAAAGAAAATTGATTTATATTTCACTATGTTTGCAATTATAAATTTATTTCCATGTATGTGTTTCTTTGCTAGAAATGATAAATGGCTGCCACCCCAACTTCTGATTCTTAGGCAACTCCATTCTACCAACAAACCACTCATTTTGATTTGGTAAGTGCTATGCATAAGCCCCTAAAGAAGTCTACTATCCCGGATCCCCATCCACTTGTTATTAACCTATTGTTTTTTCTACTTTCCTTTGCCTTACTCCATACCATTTGCTCTACACATTGTCTCAGGTTTGGCCTTTGGATCTTTTTAATTGATGTTTGTGTTTGGCCTCCTGGCATCTGACTACAACCTGATCATCTTTGGTTTTAGACTCAGCTTCTAGTTCCGAACACCAAGACTTACATCCCTTGATTCCAGCAGTTCAGGAATTCCTGATGCAGCCACTGGCTGCTTTCTATAAGGGATCAGTACCAAACACTAGCCCCATATTATAAACATCCATTTATGTAACAGATTATAATCACCACTACTATGTGTAAGACACAGGAGTAGTTTCTGGGAAATACAGAAAATTAAGTAGTAATAGAAAGCTTCTTAATGCTCTTTAAATCCGGTAAAACAAATAACACAAGCTTATAATGAAGTTTAAGATAGTATGTGTTTAACTCATGAAGTATTTATACAAACAAGACATTAGTTTGAAAAAGTTCCAAATAGAAAGATCCTTAACTCGGGAGTTAACAGGTATGTCGTACAAGAGGGCATGTCCAAAAGAACCTGAAATGTGAGTCATGGATTAAAAAAGGTTAGGAACACTGACTTCCCAGGTGGTGCTAGTGAGTGGTAAAGAACCTGCCTGCAAATACAGGAGGCATAAGAGACCCAGGTTTGATCCCTGGGTTGGAAAGATCCCTGGGAGAAGGGCATGGCAACCCACTCCAGTATTCTTGCCTAGAGAATCCCATGGACAGAGTAGCCTGACGGGCTATAGTCCAGGGGGTCACAAAGAATCAGACACAACTGAAGCAACTTGGCACACACACACATACTGACACATTTTACCTAGACTTTGAAGGTAGGGTAGGGTAGAGTATACACCACAGGACAAACACGTTTCAAAAAGTGGAACCAAACTGATAAGAACAGAAAAGGGTTTATTGAGAAAAACTTGTTTGTCTAGACAAGATTGACAGTGTAAGTAACAAGTGGAAGAAAGCCTAGAAAAGTAGGTTGAAACCAGATTATGGAAGGCTTTGAATACTGAGAGGTTTATAGTTGGCAAGCATGTTTTGGGGAGTCTGATAGTTTTGAGCAGGAAATGATGGGTTTGATTTAGCATTGCTATACAGGAAGGATTTGGTAGTAAGGAGATAGGCAGGCAGAGACTACAGACCAGGAAGTCAGTCAGGAGGCTAACACATATACTAACCTAAAGTAAGGATGGCCTGGAGATGATTTCATTAAGTGCCTGTTTTGAGTCCGGTGCTGGTAATACAATTGAGGGCTAGGTCCTTGTCTTTAGTCTCATGAGATACTGATCTCTTAAAGGCTCCTGGAGGGGTCCTGATGCAGACCTTTGGGACCACTTCTGATCCTTGCTAGGGAATTAGATCCTTGCTAGTTACTAGGGAATTAGATCCTCATTTTACAATAGAACATATTTCCCTACCTTCTAAAACTACTTTTCCATTTTATGAGTCTGCTGAGGTAAAAGTATCCCAACCACTTGCACATAAAGAGAAGTAATTTATTACTTAAGATAGGAACACTACACCAGACAAGGCAAAGAAGAAAATGACATGTCTTAAAGAGATAACTGAAGATGATGTGAAGATGAGGAGAATGAACTGAAGGTTAGATTAGGGGCAAGAAAACCAGTTAAGAGGTTGTTGTAGTAATCCACCTGCTTGATTAGGAGGGTCTAAACTAAGTAAGAAAGAAGAGGAGTCCTTTGTGGCTACTTCCACCATAATCTTTTCTATCGCTGCCCTGGTACAACTCAGGGTTGGGTAAAGGACTCTCATTTGGAATGAATCTTGAACAGAGAGACTTAAGAATACAAGAAACACTGTTTACTTCTTCTGACTTAGAGGTAATGCTTCTACTGTCAAGTAGTCTCTTTTCTTGTTCCTGTCTTATTTGGAACATGGTTTACCAGCCTTCACGTTGATTCTGTGAACTCCCTAATAAATTCTTGTTTTGCTGTAGTTAGCCCAAATTGGTTCCTAGGGCTTACAATAAACAAACCCTCTAATTGACATTGTATGTGACCTTTGAGGCACCTATGGATAACCAGGTGGAGACTGTTAGTTAGAAATATGAAACCAGAAGAGTGGTTTTCAAAGTGATGTATCAGCATTACCGAAGAACTTGTTAGAAATGTAAATTCTCAGGCCCCACCCCAGACTAACTGAATATGAAACTTGAGGAACAGGGCCCTGGCAATCTGAATATCAGTAAGCCCTCTGGGTGATTCTAATGCATTGGTTTGAGAACCAATTGAACTACAGTTTAGAAGAGAGTTTGGGTGGAGATAAAGGTGTGAGTCAAGTTGCTTTGCCGGGGGGCGGGACGGGGTTAGGGGGGCATGAATAAACTCCCAGAAGACTGTAAGAGAAGGTAAACCCCTGAAGTAGATGAAACAATCAAAGAAGTTGATAGTAGTGCAGTCCAAGAGCAGGGGATTTTAACGGAGGTGTCAGGTGCTATATAGAGGCCAAAGTGGATGAGGACAGAGCCAAAGTGATTGGACAGACCATTAAGAGGTTTTGGTTTCAATTGAGAGAGAAGTGGTACAGATAACAAAAATAAGTGGTAAGAGAACAAAGGTTAAAAAAAAAAAAAAAAGGATACTTTTTGCAGTAGGTTAGTAGGAGTGCAAGAAAGAAAGTTGGGATAGATGTCTCAAGTTAGCTATTGCTGAATAACAAACATTCTAAAACACAGTGGCTTAAGACAGTAATTATTATAGCTCAAGTGTCTGAGGGTTGGCTGATCTCTGCTAGGCTTGCTCATATATCTGAAAGCCTACTGGGGGCTTTCCTCTAGGCTGGGCTCTATTTCACATATCTGTCATCCTCCTGGGACTCGGACTTGCCTACGTGTGTTTTCTCATGGAGATTGAAGAGGAGTTTTGTTTTTGGCTTTATTTTCATTGCAGTATTTTTAAAATTATAGTACAGCTGGTGTGTAATATTATGTGAATTATAGGTGAACAATATAGTGATTCACATTTTTAAAGGCTACACTCATTTATAATTATTATAAAATCTTAGCTGTATGCCCTGTGTTGTACAGTGTATCCTTGTAGCTTATTTTATACACAATGGTTTGTATCTGTTAATTCCTGGCCCCTGTATTGCCCCTCCTCCACCCTCTCCCCACTGTTAACCACTGGTTCTCTATATCTGTAAGTCTGCTTTGCACTATTTTCACTAGTTGTGTTTTTTAGATTCCACATGTAAGTGATATACAGTATCTTTCTCTGACTTATTTCATTTAACATAAAATCCATCCATGTTGCTGCAAATGGCAAAATTTCATTCTTTTTTATGACTGAGTAGTATTCCATCATACATAGGTACCACATCTTCTTCATCCATTCATCTGTTGATGGACACTTAGGTTGCTTCCATGTCTTGGCAATTGTAAATAATGCTGCTCTGAACTTTGGGGTACGTGTATCTTTTTGAATTAGTGGGTTTTTTCTTTGATTTTTTTTTCTTTCTTATCTGGAAGATGAGTCTTAAGAGGGCAAGCAGAAATATACAAGGCTTCTTGAGGTCTAGATTCCAAACTGACATGCTGGCACTTCTGCCTCATTGCATTGGCCAGGTTATGTGACCAGGCCCAGATTCCAGGGTTGGGAAATAGAATCCACCTCTCTAGAGATATTGCAAAGTGGCATGGTAAAGGCATGGGTTCACATGGGGTTGAAGAACTGGGACCATTAATAGGAGTATGCTTGAAAGGAGAAACGAAAGAATATGTAGGATGAAAAAGAAGGTGAAGTAAGGAGAAAGATCAATTCCATAGGTCAGAGAATTAACCCTTGGAAAAAAGGAAGAATACTTCTGGGAATGGAAAGAGAGGAATTTGATTGAATTAGATTTAGCAAATTAAATTCAAGATGCCCAGTAAAATTTAAACTTCAGGTAAACAATGAACAAGTTTTTAGTAATAAGTATGTTCTATACAGTATTTGGCTGGAGAAGGAAATGGCAATGCACTCTAGTATTCTTGCCTGGGAAATCCCACGGACAGAGGAGCCTGACAGACTACAGCCCATAGGGTTGCAAAGATCCAAACATGACTGAGCACACATGGCATGGCATACAATATTTGATAAGCTCTCAGTTTGCTATTTTTATTGTTTAAATACCATTTAAATATTTCTGTAATGCAGTATTTGGGACTCATTTACCCTAAACTATATTTCCTTATTTATTTGAAATTCAGATAACTCCTGACAACCTGCATTTTGACAACCCTACTTTGGATGAATTTTCAATAAAGCCATGGTAAGATAATCTGCAAAGAGCTAGATGGGTGCATTGGGGGATTTAATCCTGGAAGAAGTTTGGAACAGCTGCTGTGGACGCTGTGCAGTGTCAGTGAAAGGACTGCTGAGCAGTAGTGAGGCCCACTTACCGACCAACAGCAGGACTTTTTCTCAGGTCAGTAGTAATGCTATGCTGCTGAGAAGCATCGGTAGCAACAGAGATCGCCAGTGCAGGCGGCCACCTTGGTGTGCCTGTGTGGGAGAGGCCTGGGAGGGGTTTGGGGCACAGCTGAAATGACTAGGGGTCCAGGTTGTTCATAGAAGCAGGTGAAACCAGAAGGTGAATTGGGAGGCAGAAGATGAAAATGGTTCAGAGAAGTGGAAGTTCACAGTGCAGAAACAGAATTTATAGTCTTGGAAGAATAGCTCTGTGATAATGGGGTTAAAAATCCAATTACATGAGGCAAAACTGGAGCTAAATTAAAAGCAGGAGCTCTGGAGACAAAATACCTAGCTTTGCATTCCAGGTGTGTGATCATGGTCAAACAATTAAATTCCCTATGACTTAGATTTTTGTGTGTGTGGTAAAACATGAATAATAATGGTTCTCACCTCATAGGGTTACTATGAGGATTTACTGTGAGGATTAAGTGAAATAAACTGCACATAGAACAGTATGCCTTGGTGTTTGCTATCCTTTTATTATTTTACATACCATTTACATGTATCTATAATCAATAAATGTGAATAGAGACTGTTATTTGAAAGACAAGTAGCAAAGTATACATTGTGTGTTCTGCCTTCACTAACAAATGCTGTGTCTAGAGAATACACAATTAGCTACCTGTTGAAGTTGTAACTCACGCAGCCTTTACCACTTAAGTTTACTTTTCTTTACTGTTACTATAAGAAAATAATTATCCTGCTCAAGTCATATCTGTCTCCTCATTTCCCCCTAGGTGACCATGCTTGGGGATTTTCGTAGTTTGAGTAATTCCCCTGAGCTCTGCCACCCAGCAAGTTAAAGAGGACAAGATTGCTCCCTGGGGATTGTAGTTCTTGGCAGGTCAGCAGCTTGTTTTCATGAGGTCTGCACCCTGACCTGGCCTACTGTTAGGAGCTGTTGTGTTGGTGGTTTATGCTGTTTTTAGTTGTTTCTTCCATCTTACACAGTTATTTGTATATAAGGATTTTTGAAAAGTAAATGTCTTATAGGACTGTTTTGCTTCTACAAAGAAAAATTAAAACTGTTTCAAAGTAATTACTTGTGTTTTTTATGTTTCTGTTTTTAAAATAAATGAAAGTATTAATTGATGTTGCCTGGAAAGAAAATGAAGACCGAGAAATGGCTATGCTCTTGGTGTTTTAAAATAAGGTAATATTATTCTGTTTGAATGGCGCCTTCTAAGGAATTACCACAGTCTCATACACAATCGACTTAAATGCATTCTTTATCTTTAAAAGGAAGCAGAATAGGATCATTGAATAAATCACACGTGTTCACAGCCTTGTCTGGTGTAACCATATACTACACAAACACATTATTCTCCAGTCAGGAGGGTAAGGGGACATTTGAAGCGGGGCTTGCCCTTGCAGAGACCTTTTTTTGTTCAAAGAATAGTGCAGTGAAAGACCACACAGTAGAAGATAACAGAAAATATCTTCCATGCCTTCCGCCACCTTTATACTTTCTTGTTCTCCTTTGTTCTCTGAGGACATCTGTGGTAATGAGTATTCTGTATAACTCATAGGTACATAGAAGGCATATCATATTTCATTTAATTTTGTCTACTATAATTATTGCTCTCTTTTACATCATGCTATTGTAGGTTTTTAAAATACTTTTTAAAAGATATGAAAGATGTTATCAGAAATTTATTAGTTGGCTGTGGATATCTAACTCTGAATTTAATAAAATTTAATAAAATTACATTTTAGGAAGTCTAGTAGACTTATCAAGCTACATCTTAAAGAGGTATATATACTGAGAGATGAATTTCATTTTCCTTTTTTTGGCATCAATTTCAATGAATTTTTTTTACTTAAGCATTTAAAAGACTTTCTTAATTATGAACAATAGTGATAAGACATTTTGGAGGTTTTAAAATAGGTCCATTATTTCAAATGTTTTCAATATTTTGATAGTTGCTTTGCTGTCTATATTATGGAGGAAATTCAGAATTTAAGTTTTTACTTCTTTTTAGGGGTTCTTATATCACCTCTCATTTTTGCCCTAGGTTGATCCCTTGGGGATTTTTGAAATTTACGTTTGAAAGGGTCTTTTTTTAAATGAATGCAGTAATTTTTATTTTAAAATTTTTCAAACATTCTAATTTTATTGCGAAAAATGTCAGACATATGCAAAACTAAAGCAAGTTATGTCTGAGCTTTAAGTGAGATGTCAATACAGGGACTATGTTTGTTAATGCGGCAATATTCAGGGACTCAGGAAATGTTTGTGACTTACCGCATGCTTGAAAGAATTTGTATAAATCAAATTTTTTAAATTGTTCAGTCATTTCCCCATCTTTAACAGGTTGTATTTCAAATGTTTGTTGGTTGTTAGCCAATTTGGGGACCTACAGATGTGTTTCTCATAGAAACAATCTTAAAATGGCTATTAGCTTTTCAGCCTAGCTCTCAGTAATTATCTAATTCATAGTTAAGGGAAGCCCACACATCACTTTTAACATCGTTTCAGTGAGAAAATACGTCTTTTACAGTCGAAGTCCTGGGGAACACCACCCCCACCCCCATCTTCCCTTCCTCTAAGTATGGATGTACAGAAGGAGAGTCAGGTCCTCCTTAATGAAGATTCATATCCATAATGGGTCTTCACCAAAAGGAGCAGGAACTCAGAGGACCCTAGGAGTATGAGGTGGGGGATGGGAGTGCACTCTGTACATTCCATTCTGAAATTATTTACTGTTTCCGTTGCTAAGTAGAGTTTGTTTTTGTGCTTTTTTTTTCTAAGGACTTTTTATTAAAAAAAAAAGTTTCACAAATACTCTATTGTATCTAAAGTTTTCATTTTACAGGCTTTTTTAAAGGAAGGCTTCTGGTTATTTTCTTCTTTAAGTTTGTGGCATAGAGGGAAATTATTTTTACTGGCTGAGATATGCCTAAGACAACAGGAAAAGATTCCTGACTGCTGCTGCTAAGTCGCTTCAGTCGTGTACGACTCTGTGCGACCCCATAGATGGTGGCCCACCAGGCTCCCTTGTCCCTGGGATTCTCCAGGCAAGAACACTGGAGTGGGTTGCCATTTCCTTCTCCAATGCATGAAAGTGAGAAGTGAAAGTGAAGTCGCTCAGTCGTGTCGGACTCTTAGCGACCCCATGGACTGCAGCCAACCAGGCTCCTCCATCCATGGGATTTTCCAGGCAAGAGTACTGGAGTGGGGTGCCATTGCCTTCTCCGAAGATTCCTGACTACTAAAATGTAAAACTGGAGTATAAACCTGGGTACTGAACTGTAGATAAGCTAAAGTCAGGTTGTTGGAATAATGTTTATAGTGAACATACATGTAATATTAACCTTTTAGAGTGTCTGGGAATGACAAATGAAAGCAGGAAGATGAGCTCCAATGCTTTTGTCATACCAACTTGTCCTCTCACTCTTCCAAACTGACCTTACATTCCTACTCTTCCAGGCTCTTATCCTGGCAGCTCTGTAGGCCCCTATCTTACATCCCCTCTAGAGCATGTGCATGCTGGTGAGTGACTTGAGGGCAGGCCCCCAACACTACTGAGCCTCATTTTCCCAGAGGGAGTAATGCCAGTATCCTTATAAACACAGAGATCCACATGTCCTTTGTGATGAGTCTGATGAAGGTCCCACAGCACGATGTACCACAGCTTCACTCCAATCCATGTTTCCAGTAGATGAAGAGGGTTCTACAGTGTGTCCTGTACTGAGCTAACAAGGTATTGAATACTTTCCATATGTTACTGTGTTAGTTCTCACAGTAACTGAAGGATTTAGGAGTTCTCGTTTTACAGATGAGGAAATTTTCCAAAAACTAGAGATGGAGCCAGTGAGTGGTGAAACTGGATTCAAACTGTTCTGAGGGGACTAAACGCACAAATTCCGTATTTGAACTTGCCCACTCCCTGGTAAAGAATCTGCCTGCAACGCAGGAGACCCAAGTTCAATGCCTGGGTCAGGAAGATCCCCAGGAGAAGGGAATGGCTACCCACTCTGGTATTCTTGCCTAGAGAATTCCATGGACAGAGGAGCCTGGAGGGCTAAAGCCCGGATGTTTGCAAAGAGTTGGACGTTACTGAGCAAAGAGGTGGACACGATCTGAAGTCTCAGGTAAACGCCCTGCAGCTTTCAGTAGGTTCCTGCAGCTAGAAATGCAGTCACCTGTAACCCAGATGAGGAAATTCTGGAGCTTGATACTAAGACAGGGCTCCAAAAGAACCCTTCAACTGTGCGTACTGGTGGTGCTGAGAGTGCCAAACGACAGGTTCCCCTGCCAACCAGCATAACAGCGAAGTCTGCATGAAGATAGTAAAGAGGAAAAGAAAGCAAATCCAAGAAACTAGAGTTGTCAGGTGATGCCACAGAGGAGCCTCTAGACTCACAGACATTTCTTCTGCATTAATTAATAACTTCTCCAGTAACTTCAAAGATACCTACTTCCAGGGACTTCCCTGGCAGTCCAGTGGCTAAGATTTCACCTTCCAGTGTAGGAGGTGCGGGTTCAGTCCCTGGTAGAGGAGCTGAACTCCCTCCTGCCTCACTGCCAAAAAGCCAGAACAAAAACAGCAAAAGCAATATTGTAACAGATTGAATGACTGAAAATGGTCCACATAAAAAAAACATTTTTTAAAAAAGATACGGTACTTCTAGATCTCTGAATTCCTAACCACTGATGGAGAGTCCACATTTAAGATATCAGGCTCAGAAACACCCAGAAATAGCTTAGGACAGTTCTCAAAGTGTGTTCCTGGGAACAGCAGTGTTACCCTCACCTGGGAACTTGTTAAAAATACAAATTGATGAGCCCATCCCAGACATACTAAATCAAAGTGGGGTCTAGGAATCTGTGCTTTAACAAGATTCTGATCTTGGTGTGGACCAAGGTTTGAAAACCATGGCCTAGGAAGATGAAGGATTATCCAGATCCTCCACATTAACCTAGAGTTAAGTAGCAACAGCTGCCTGAGGCTAGTATCTGCTTTCCCTCCTTCCTCCAGCCTCTAACCAGTGCTGTGGTTAGAGTTAGGTGACTCAACCAAGATGACTACCCAGTTGGTCATTTTTTTCCTTGAAAGCTCCAAGGAAAATTTTGGGTAGGTAGCAGATGATCAGTAATAACTGAATTGAAATCTTAAAACTCATTGTTTATGGTAGGGGAATTGGAAATAAATGTCTATTAACAGAGGTTTGATTAAAAACAAATTCTATGAGGATTGGGACCAACACTGACCACCACTGTGTTCACTGTATTCTCATTGCCTAATACAAAGAAAGCGTTCAATATTTGTTGGTTGAATGAGTGAATATATATTCATATATATTCACATTTTGAAGTACAGTGTAGCCAGTTGAAAAGTTTTCTGAAAGTAGTCTCCCACATACCCCAGAACTCAAAAATCAATGTTTATAGCAACTTTATGCATAATTGCCCATAGCTGGAAACAACCCAAATATCTTTAACCAGGTGAATGGATTGAGGGTGGGGAGGGGGACTGCATTTGGGATATTAGTTGAGGGGACTTCATTTTATATGTTATTGTTTGAATTATTTATAAGAATTTATGTATTACATAATTAAGCAATAAACAACATTTTAGAGACTGGAAGGATAAACACCCAAAATGTCAATAGTAGTTATCTCTAATGGAATGACAAGTGATTTTTTTTCTTATTTGTAGTTTTTAATTTTTCTATATAAACAGGTTATGCTTTTATAACTGGAAAAAAAATGTTACTTTAAAAATGGGGAGAGGGACAACCAGGAAGCATGACACATGAAAAAATTTATACGAATTAGAAATGTGAGGACTTCCCTGGTGTTCCAGAGCAAGGGGCATGGGTTTGATCCATGTTTGGGGAGCTAAGATCTCTCATGCCACATGATGCAGCCAAAAAAAAGAAAAGAAATGTGAAAGTTATAAAAATATCTAAAGCATGGTTTCACTGGAAAAAGAACTTGGATACTCCCTCCTCAAATTTGATATCCATACAAATTACCTGGAGTACCTGTTAAGTTCAAATTCTGATTCCAAGATTTGCATTTCTCACAAGCTCCTGGTCCTTAGAGCACTTGAATATCAGGCTATAACACTGTGTTGTCAAAAAAACAGCCACTAACCAGCCACACATGCACTTGAAATGTGGTGAGTCCAAACTGAGGTGTACAGGTGTAAATTACACCTCAGATTTTGAAGACCTAACACACACACCAAAAACTTAAAATATCTTAATTACACCAATTACATGTTGAAATGATACTTTCAGACATATGATGTTAAGTAATATATTAAAATTAACTTCACCTGTTTCTTTTTACTGTTTTAATGTGGCTACCAGAATATTTTAAATTACATTTGTGGTTTGTATTTTTTGGCTCATATTATATTTTTATTGGACAGCACTGATCTAGAATAACTATTAACAAGATTGTTCCTTCACTCTGGGTCTTAAATCACTACCATAATTCAGGAAAAGGATTAAAACCTCATTAACGACCAAATTGGCAACTTTTATATATTATTCATTAAGTCAACATCCTTAGGATTTCTTAAAATCTTTAGGTAGAGGCTGAGACAAATAGAAATTATAGAATTTTAGATCAGGAAAGAAACCTTGAGGTCATCAAGTTCAGACCCTGTATCTTATGGAATTATTTATCAATTTGACAAAAATGTATTCAGTACTTAGTATCTGTGAGTATTACATAATGGGCAAACAATTAAGGTGAACACCTACTCTTGAGAAGCTGAGAATGATGGTAATGGGCTATACCGGCACCCATAAGACATGTGGATAGAGTGTTTCTCAGACACAGAGGTAGAGGCCAGCACAGATTCCATTTTCCTGAGGAAGATCTAACAGACTACACAAAGAGGGCTTACTTGGTCTGGCCGAAAGTTGCCCCAGCTTTTACAGCTTCTGTTTGCTATCAGTGATGCAAATAAGGCTTTAGGATTAGCTGTGTATGTAAATAATCCATATAAGGCATGTTCTCCCTTTTCTTTTACACAAAATAGATACACTATTTATCAGAAAGCAAGGAAATTTAAACCTGAGAAACTTTGGAAGTTTGAACACAGTTGATGGTAGCAGAATGAAATTTGGGGTATAGCACAGCCAACCTTCAATTATGTGTGCAAATGAGGGACAGGAACTGCTGAGATGATTAAAAGCTATGAATAAAACAAGAAGCTCACTTCAGCAGTTATTTTTTTAAAATTTATTTATCAGGAATATCTTATATCAGGGCATTATGACTGAAATTTGTTCTTTGTTACATTTCCTTTCTGTGAGGGAATGAAAAGATAAATTTAGGATAAACAATAAAGCATTTCAGGGAGTTACGAAAATTCTCATTACTTCAAGTGGTAGCATGGGCTGAAAATATGACTAGCCCTTTACAATTTTTTTTTAAGTTAAAATCTGATTCCCCCCTTTGATATTTCAACCATTAATAATGTACTGTTTCTTTAAATCGGGTGGCTTTGTTATGCATTCTTATCCTGTAGAGAAGCAGCTTCAGAGGGCAGGCTTCCCTCATGATATGCACAGACCCAAAGGCCCTTGTGATCATGGGCTGAATCTAATCTGAACATCTGTATTACTCATTTTCAACCAATATTTTTTAAGTTGCCCATCTGGAAAAAGTCAAACCTACCTGAGAATGGCTGGATGGGCCTTGCGCAAGAGTGAAAAACTGCCTGAAGCTATTCAAAACCAAAACTGAACTAAGTGGAATAAATAGTTCTACCTTAGGAATTGTAACTACTTGCCCCTGTCTTTATCTTTAAGAGTAATTGGAACAAGATTTTTAGAAACGTTTGCTTAGGAACCAGCAAGGTAATTTGGTTAATTTGGCCTCATTCATACCAAAAAAATAGAGTGTTTTGAGACTTGTTGGCTTTTAAATTCCTAATTTTTTTTTTAATCTTATTGCCTAACTTGAGCAGTAATTATTGTAAGTGGCCTTATACTATCAGTGTGTCCAACTCTTTGCAACCCCATGGGCTGTAGCTCGCCGGGCTCCTCTGTCCATGAAATTCTCCAGGCAAGAATACTGGAGTGGGTTGCCAATCCATTCTCCAGGGGACCTTCCCAACCCAGGGATTGAACCCAGCTCTCCTGCATTTCAGGCGAATTCTTTAGTATTTGAACCACCAGGGAAGTCCCAGAAGGGACCTAATTTTCTTAAATGATCATATGCCATCCCCCCACATACAAAGGAAAACCCATTACAACATTGTTTAAAATGCATCCATTGTAAAGACAGCTGTCCTTTGGATCAGCATGTTGGAGGTGCAGGAGGTTCCTATTTTGGAGTATGGACAGGTAAAGATTGTGAATTTGGGGGATTTGGGATGATGAGACATTTACAGGTTTAGATTCTGGAAATACATATCCATGTAAGTGTAGTCCAATAATGTTGTAATTTAGGTATGAATTCTTTTTTTCTCAAATACAGAGTTTTAGAAGAAGCAGATGTTTTAGGAGAGCCAACATACTGCTCATGTCTTGTAAAACAACAGACTTGCTTTGCGTCTTTCCTGAGTTGCATCAATAGACGAAATACAAAATGATAATTAGTCTCCTTGTCACTCCATCAGAGGATTTACAGATTTATAATTTCAGCATGTTTATGACGCAACTTACACCCTTATTTATTTCAGATGATTTTGTTAGCTGGTATCTGCAGTGTATGAAAAAAAAACTCACTTATCTTTCCTAAGCTTTCCGTGTCAGTTGGTCATTAGAAAACGTAATGATCTTTTGGGAAAAAATTCAAACATTCCAGCCTCTTAAATAAGTATTTTTCCCTCTATGGCATTAATTTCTTCCTATAAGTTTTTACTTCAGCTGTAATTTTAGAGTAAATGGGAAGTACACATAATAACTGCATTTAAATTTATGATGTGCTGATTCTCTTTTGAAAGTATTCTTGTAATAAAGAAGGAATTCAAAACAGAGAACCTTAATCTGCAAAAATAAAAGAAAGCTACAAATCTGCCAGCATTTCATTCACATTGAGCTATATATTTCTGAGGCGTCTCTACCCTTACTAGCAGGCAGAATTTTCATTCTCCAGAATAGAATATGGATAATATAGATAGACATTGATAATTATTTGGCTTCCAAATTATGTTTTCTTCATGTACATAGATTCAGGGGCAGAATGTTTAGAGAACTGTTTCAAATGTATCTTGAGTGGAGAAGACCAACCAGGGCAAATCCAATCTATTCATTCTCTTACTCTCCTAATTCGCTGTTGCATATTTTCTCCTCCTGCAGTCACCAATACCTCCTTCCCCTCTTCCTTTTCGGCCCTTGTGTCTTGTTTCCCTGAGAAATAGGAGTAATCAGAGAAGAATATCGACAGATGCCAACACCATCACCCACCAGTTTCTGTACATATTCTCTTCCTTTCTTCCTGTTACTATGAATGAAATGTTCCAATGTATCGCTTCAGCTTGTGCACTAGATCCTATCCCTTCCCTCCTACTCAAAGACAGTGAATCAGCAATCTTCCCTTCTCTTCTGCATCATGATTCCCGCCCTCTCTGCTGGACCATTTCTCTTTGCATAAATTGCTACCACTTTGTTGGAAGCAGCTCTCTGCACTCTTCCTGGATTCTTGCAGTAGCCTCCTAAGTGGTCTCCTTCTTTCAACCCCTGCTCCCCTTCAAACTCTACTCATCTCAATAGCCAGAAAAATCCAAAATCTTGCTACTCCTTTGCCCAAAACCCTCCAGAGCTCGCTGAGGGTAAAAGCTAAAGTCCCTGGCAAGGCTTTCAAAGCCTTATTTGGTTTTTCTTGTCTTTTCCCTCTAACTCAATCTCCAGCTTCTCTCTCTGGGCTCCTCCTGCACCAGCCACATGGACCTCTTCTTCCCTCCAACACCAGACACACTCATAACACTTGCACCAGCGTGGCTTGTTCCCTTACTTTCTTTGGATCGTTCCTCAAATATCACCTTCTCAATATAACCTTTCCTGTTCACTCTTTAAAATTACAGCTCCCCCCAACACCACCACTTTCCCTGCTCTGTTTTTCACTTATTCCATGTGGTGAAATACTGTGTATTTTTACCTGTTAATTGTCTTTTATCATCTGTCTGCCCCGCTCCCAAGGAAAATCCATGAGTGCTTGGGACTTTTTTCCTTTTTACCTCCTTCTCGTATTCCTAGTATATTCCTAGAATGTAGTAAATGCTCAACAATAACTTGAGTGAATCTGTCTTTATGAGAGTGTAATTAGAAAATGACATGGGAATATTAGTCATGCTGACTAAATTTTTTAAGTCTATCTTACCAATTCTATTTTACAGACATTATTTGAAGATATTTTTAGCTTCATTTGGGTCTCATAGATCCTTTTTTTCCTTTAGAACAATCGTGGGACTCGTATACTTGAAGAGAAATATACTGTGAAAAAAATGCATGTATCTTAATTTCTTTTGAACTCTTGTATCTTTCAATAGCTTGCTGCTTTAAAATTTTTTTTAATTCAATTTGGACATTCAAGTATTTATTCTTTATGATCCCTAATCAAAGATGATCTGCTATCAATTACCTGTAAGCACTGCTTTTGTGTACTGCACAAATTTTGGTATATTGTATATTCAGTTCAAAATACTTTCTTGTAATTTCTTATTTTACCTATGGGCTAGTTAAAAATGTTATTTAATGTCTAGATATTTGGGGATTTGCACATATATTGTATTCTAATTTCATTTTATGGTCAGAAATCATATTTTTGAAATTTCAGTCATTTGGGGTTTTTTTGGAACTTGCTCTGAGGCCCAGCAAACAGCTTTTCTTGGTGCATTTTCTTTGTGCACTTGAAAAGAAATGTGTATCCTGAAGTTTTTAGATAGTATTCTATAAATATCAATTAGACTAAGTTGGCTGATTGTATTATAAAAGTCATTTATATCTCTGCTGATTTTCTCTTTGTTCTATCAATTACTTTATTGATCAAAGAGGAGCTGAAATCTCTGTCTGTGAATTTGTCTGTATGTCCCTTTGTTTGGATTAGTTTTTATTTCTTGTATTTTAAAGCTCTATTATTAGCTGAATGCATATTTAGAATTGTTATAAATGTTTCTAATGATTGACTCTTTTGTTATTATGAAATGTCCCTGTTTATTTTTGGTAATATTCTTTGTCCCTCTAAAGTCTACTTTGTTTAATGTTAATATAGCCATTTCAGTTTTCTTTTAATTAGTGTTTATATTGTGTATCTTTTTAAATCCTTTTACTTTTAATCTATCTCTATGTTTAAAATGCATTATATAGTTAGGCCTTGCTTTATTATCCAGTCAGATTTCTCTGCCTTTTAATTGATGTGCCTAGTCCATTTATCGGAGAATTCAATGGCACCCAACTCCAGTACTCTTGCCTGGAGAGTCAGTCCCATGGATGGAGGAGCCTGGTAGGCTGCGGTCCATGGGGTCACTGGGAGTTGGACACGACTGAGCGACTTCACTTTCACTTTTCACTTTCATGCATTGGAGAAGGAAATGGCAACCCACTCCAGTGTTCTTGCCTGGAGAATCCCAGAGGCGGGGAAGCCTGGTGGGCTGCCGTCTATGGGGTCGCACAGAGTCGGACATGACTGAAGCGACTTAGCAGCAGCAGCAGCAGTCCATTTATAACTACTGTAATTATTGATATGGTTGGTTTAAGTCTGCTCTCTTGCTGTTTGCTTTCTACTTATGCCATCTATTCCAAGTTCTTTTTTCTTCTTTTCCTGGCTTCTTTTGAGATATATTTGACTATTTTAAATCATTTTATCGTCTCTATTGTTTATTAGTATATGGCTGTTTTAGCTTTTTAAGGGTTACGACACATGTCTTTAACTTACCACAATCTACCTTCAAATCATATTATACTACTCACCTTATAATAGTATACTTCCATTTCTCCCTTCCAATACTTTGTGTTTTTGTTGTCAGATGTTTTACTTCTACATATATTTTATACACCCACAATACACTCTAAATATTTTGTTTTACATAGTCAATAGTCTTTTTAAAATTTATTTTATTTTTTGGCCCCACCACACAGCTTGTGGTATCTTAGTTCCCCAAACAGGGATTGAACCCAGGGCCTGGCAGTGAAAACACAAAGCCCTAACCATGGGACCACCAGGGAATTCCCTAAAATTTATTTTATTTTTATTTTTATATTTATATATATGTATGTATATATAATTTCCAGTGTTCATTCCTTTGTGTGCTATCACTTTTCCATCTGGTATTGCTTTCTTCAACCTGAAGAATTTTCTTTACAATTTTTTACAGTCCAGGTCTGCTGGTGACAGATTCTCTCACTTTTGTCAGGAAGGTTCTTTCTTTTGTTTTCATTTTCAAAGTTACATTTTCTGTGTAAAGAATTCTAAGTTGATGATGTTTTTATTTGCATATCTGTTTGCTTTTAACACTTGTCTTCTGGCTTACTTTCTTTCTGATGAAAAATTGGTAATCATTCTTATCTCTGTTCCCCTCTATGTAATGTATCTTTTTTTTTTCCTCTGACTGCTCTTAAGATTTTCTCTTTATCATTGGTTTATGGCAACTTAATTATGATGTTCCTTGGTGTGATGATCCTGTGTTTATCCCTCTCAGGGTTTATTGCATTTCTTTGATCTATGAGTTAATGGTTCTCATCTATTGTGGGAATATTTCAATCATCATTTCTTCAAATATTTTTTTCTGCCAGTCTCTTCCTTCTGATTCTGAATTATACTCCTTAATGTTGTTCCACAATTCACTGGGACCATGTCCTTTTTGTCTTTCTCCCCATGCTTCAGGTTGTATAATTCCTATTGTCTGTTTTTCAGGTTCACTGATCGTCCACAGTGATCTGCTGCTGTTAAGCCCTTGCAATGAAATTTTTCTTTCAAATAATGCAATTTTTCAACTCTAGAAATTATAAAGATTTTCAAAACTTCTTTTAGTGTCTCTATTTAGATACTTTACTTGTTTCCAAATGTTTTTCATTGTTTCTTGAACATATTTATAAGGTCTATTTTAAAATCCTTTTCTATTCTAGTAGACTGATTTTATCCTAGTTATGAGTTTCATTTCCTTTCTTCTTTATGTGTCTCCTAATTTGCTGTTGGTGCTGAACCATACTATTGAGTTTCTAGACTTGCTTGTCTTCCTTTTTGACAGTATTTTGTTTCAGCAGTCAGTTAATTTACTTTCAGATCAGCTTGATCCTTTCAAATCTTGTTTTAAAGTTTTGTTAAGATGATTCTAAAGCAGAAGGAGTTAAAAATTTTTCTTTCTAAATTTTAAATTTAGAGCCAGGTAGTAATTATTTTGGGCTTCCCTGCTGGCTCAGTGGTAAAGAACTGCCTGCCAATGCAGGAGACACAGGAAGCACAGGTTCAATACCTGGGATGGGACAATCCCCCGGAGAAGGAAATGGCAACCCACTCCAGTATTCTTGCCTGGGAAATCCCATGGACAGAGGAGCCTGGTGGGCTACAGTTCATGGAATCACAAAAGAGTCTCAATTAAATGCTGTCAGTCAGGGACTAGTCAGTGTCTGAGATTTTACCCTACTTCCAAGCCTACAAAAGTAGCTTGGATTCTGGCAGAAGACATAAGACTCCTTGGTCAGAGACAGGACTTTATTATAGCACAGCAGGCATCCTAAGTTTCATATTCTCATTTGTTTCCCTTGGTCCCTGAACACGATGGGGGTATTGCAGAGTGGATCCAAGTTGGATGTCACATACACTATGGATCTGGATCACAGCTGAGGAACCCTGAGCTTAGGAACCTCTCAACTTATAGCTGCTAGCAAATCTGTCCAAACTTTGCCCTGGAAGGAGCCATTCTATTTTCCTGGTCAGGAAACAAAGCTATGTTTTGTCCTGGAGGGTGACACTAATAGCATCAAAAGGCTGCTGCTGCTACTTGCTTCAGTCGTGTCCGACTCTGTGCGACCCCATAGACGGCAGCCCACCAGGCTCCCCGTCCCTGGGATTCTCCGGGCAAGAACAGTGGAGTGGGTTGCCATTTCCTTCCCCAATGCATGAAAGTGAAAAGTGAAGTCGCTCAGTCATGTCCAATTCTTCGTGACCCTATGGACTGCAGCCCACCAGGCTCCTCCATCCATGGGATTTTCCAGGCAAGAGTATTGGAGTGGGGTGCCATCGCCTTCTCTGATCAAAAGGCTACTGGATATACAAATATCCTTGGAAAGCTAGTCTGAAACAAAATTGTTACAAGACATGCAAAAATGCCATGGAAGATTGTCTTTTACTGAAAACTCTCATGTTCAAGAGGTCTCTAGTGGTTGGAATTTAAATGCTTACCATCTCCATGAAAGCATTGCTTGAGTCTCACATCCCCAGTAGGTTTTCCTCTGAGAGTTGTTTTGCCTGGCCTTATGGGGTCCTGTCTTATACATGTGCATCTTAATATTCAAACAAACACTTGAGATGACCCTTGTGCAGATTTCTGGAACTCTGTCTCTACACACCTCTCTCCTCCCTGGTACTCTGCTTCTCAAACTGTGTTTACTTCCAGAGTTCCAGTCTCTCTTCAACTCAGCAAAACCACTGTGCTCTGCTTGAATTCTTTTTCTTTGTAATGTCAATTCACAAAGAACCTCCAGGCAGAAAGCTGGGGCATTTGAGAACTCTATTCATTTGTTTTCTCTTCCCAAGGAACAGAGTCCCATGCAGCCTGTTGAACTTCTGACAATTGTTTTATATATATATATATGTGTGTATATATATATATATATATATATATATATACACACATATATATATACATATATATATACACACATGTTTTTATTTTTATAATTTTTTTATAACAGGAGATCTAGTCTGGTACTGGTTACTCCATCATTGCACAGCTATCTTTTTTTAGCATTAACTTCTTTATGTGTTTTGGGATTTTGATGTGCACAATCACTGAGTGGGAGATATTTCCATTATTCTTTCTTACTCCATCTCCAATTTAATGAGTATTTTCATCTGCCTTTATCTCCATTCCATGCTCCAGTCCAGAAACAAGATCTTAAGATGGCTTTAGAGGGTTCCTGCTCCTTATCAATGCCAGGACTATGTCTAATCTAGTAACTGAGCCAGCTGGTATCTCAGTTCATTTGCTGTAATGATGGTGGGTTTTTTTTGTCCTTTTGCTTTCTTGGATCCACTACTTCTGATAAATCCACAGCTCCAGGCAATATACTGGCAGCAGTTTTATCCAGCTCCCTTTCATGGCGCTGGGAAAAGTTAGGTGACAAATCATCACTGTTACCCAGAACAAAGAGATTTCCTGAAACTCAGGATTTTCACTGGTAAAGCAGAGAATGTCCTGGAGAAACCAGGATGGTTGGTGTGTTCCAGTTCCTGGCTTTCAGAACAATGCTAGCTTTGGTCTCTGTCTTGACTAGAGCGTTTTAGCCTTGGTGTTCCACCAGAGCTGAATTTCCCGTTGCCACCAGCTGTTTCAAGGCCCAGGCCTTGGTGGGCTGCAGCTTTAGCTCAGCTCACTGCTTTGCATTTCTGTTGTGTTTCTAGTGCACAAAGATGTTTATCTCGTTTTTTTGAGAGCAGCAATGACCTTTGGCTTTCTCTTTTTCTATTTTATCTGCATTACCATGCGTTTAAAGCATACAGGATGAACTGAAGCATGAATTCACTTTGCCACCTGACTGGAAATTCTACCGATTCTTTTTCAATTTGGTACTGACTTAATTTAGGAAATAATGTAATGGAATAGCCTGCTTTATTTAGAAGCCATTCCAGTCATTTTGTGGGACCTCAAATCACAGAAATCCAGGTGAATAGTCACTGTCCATAGAGTGGCTGTATTCTTTGAGGGCACTGTAACTCAGTACTTAAGTTAGCATAGATCAAAGGAGAAACAGCATTCTGACTTTGCTCCATTCTACTACTTATGGTTAATGACAATGGCATCAATACTGCTTTACTCTCATCTCCATTTCCACTTTGAATTCTTCTCCATTAATTTCTTATTCATATCTTCCTGAAGACACAGAAGAAAGAAAGTCAAAGGGAGGTTGAGGCAGTGGTTTCCAGCCTCTTTCTTATACAGCAGCCTTCAAACTGGTTTTGGAGGACGTGGATTCTCAGACCCTTGGACATAACTGGTGACCTCCCACGTAGTTACTACCCTTGAAATTGGACAAAAGGAGCAGAATAAGCTTTTTTGCCTCCCCATTTGCCTCAAACTATGCTCTGTCTTTATTCTTTTTGATGAGAAGTTTTTTTTTTTTTTAACAGTTTTCAGCCTTTTGCTCTTCATTCTGTTGACAGTGACAACCCCATTAGTTGTCTTGCAGATTTGCACTGTGATTTACAGTAAGCATTTAAACTATTTCTACTGGATTAATGAGTTTTTGAACATAGAGGTTTTCACATTTCAAACCCAAGTATCTAAATATCATGCAAACAAGCTTCTGTCATAGTACAATACCAGTGAAGTAGCAAAAATTGTTTCTAGAGCAAAGTAGTTCACACAACCATTTTAACTCCACTTAGAAAAATAGTCCCATTCCCAGCTTTGGCTTCTGTTTTTAACTGAAGTGGTAGAAATGTGTACGTGGCTGTTCACATTGAAACATTTAAAAATTGGTATCTTTACAAGCTAATCTATTTTTAACAAAAATAAATATGAGTTAACTGCTCACATGATGGAATTAAATATTTTCTGGGAAGTAATTCAGTGAAGAACAGGGAAGCCTGGCATGCTGCAGTCCACGGGGTTGCAAAGAGTTGGACACGACTGAGCAGCTGAACAACAACAATTTAGTAAAAACCAAATGATTCAAGAAGTGATCACCTTATTGTTTTATTGAGTTTTTTTGTTGTTAAAGAAACTAGTTGGACCACGCTTTTGGGGATATCTTAAAATAACTCCATAGGTGGTCGGAGACTCTGATGGGGGTGGAGGGGAATAGAAAAGTTAGAAAATGAAACAGAGAACTATCATTTAGTAATTGAGAACACACACTTATTTAACTAGGACTAAATATTGCCAGAGCAAGTCCTGTGCTAAAATTAGACATTGGGGTTGGTCCAATAGCAGCACAAGTTATAATCCTTTAGAAATCATAGCCTGTTGGTTCAAATCAGGACATTGCAATGTGAGAATATAAAGCACACATGTCTTCATTACAGGACAGTAGAGTTACCAGAGCTAGAACTACTTCTACCTAAAGGTTGGATTTTAATTTTTTCTTTTTTGCTTTTCTTTCATATATGAGAGGACCTCTTGAAAATATTTAATTTCCTAGTGCTCTTGCCCCATGCATCAAATGTGTGTATACACACACACACTCATGTTTAGGTAGGTCTTGGGAACAATATACTAGAACCTAAGAAAATTTATGGGAAAGGTAATGTTATCACATAGTGGAAAGAGAATATGTCTTGGAATTAGACATACCTTCCTGTGAATCCTAGCTCCATCATACTCTCTGAAACCTGGGAGAAAGCAATTTGTATGGACCTCAGATTTTTTTATTTGGTTTTTTAAAAATCAGAAAATGTCAGGTGCTGAGAAAATGTTTTCCTCTCTCCCATCTGTACCACCATCAGAGGACATTTAGATAGATAGCTAGATAGAATTTTATTAACTTCATATTTATTGTGTGCCAGGCACTGTGGTACATATTATCTCATTTAGTCTTGACACACCCATGAAGTAGTGAAGCTTTAACAGCCCTTATATATGTCTTTAGGCTTTGCTTGCCTAAAGGATCATGCTAGAAAGTGACAGAACCGAGACTAGAGTTCTCCTAACCACTATGATTTCAGCCTCACAAAAAGTCAAAACTTAAAGATATCCTATCAATGAAATGCAGTGAGAAATGTAACAACAAACCATTAGTTTCTCAGCAGATTTACCTTTTTTAACCAAATTTAATTTTGATACATGTATTAGTTTGTCAGGGCTGCCATACAAAATACCACTGACTGTGTAGCTTAAACAACAGAAGGTTATTTTCTCACGATTCTGGAGGCTCCAAGTCCAAGATGAAGGTGTTGGCAAGTTTGATTTCTTTTCATGCCTCTCTCCCTGGGTTGCAGGTGGCTGGCTGCCTTCTCTATATCCTCACATGATCATCCCTTTATTTTTCTGTGTACTAACCTACTCTTCTAGTCATTTTGGATTAATGACTCCATTTTGACTTAATTACCCCCTTTAAAAGCCCTGTCTCTAATAGATGTAGTCACATTCAAGGTCTTTGTGGTTAGAGCTTCAGCATATGAATTTGAAGGAACACAATTCAGCCCCTAACAAGGCATATATCGCAAAAACCATGTGATACCAAATGAAAAAGAAAACAAATCTGCTCCCGTGAATGTTAGCTATGTGTCAAACATTGTTCAAATATGTGTTTACACATATTTATTTAATCCATACAAGCTAAGTACTATTCCTAGCCCCATTTGGTACCAAGAGGTTAGGTAGTTTATTAAGTCACATGCGTGTGTTTGTGCTAAGTTGCTTCAGTTGTGAAGCAACTCTTTGAGACCCCTGTGGAGTCTCAAAGCCCACCAGGCTCCTCTGTCCATGGGATTCTCCAGGCAAGAATACTGGAGTGGGTATCCATTCTCTTCTCCAGGGGATCTTCCTGACCCAGGGATCAAACCGGTGTCTCCTTGTGGCCTGCATTGCAGGTGGATTCTTTACTGCTGAGCCATCTGGGAAGCCCATCAAGTCACATAACTAGTAAGTAATAGGAGAACATTTGAATCCACAGAGCCTGACACTAGAGTCTGTACTCACACGGCCCCTTCTCAACTAGAAGCATCCTGTTTGGGCCAAAGAAACAGAAAACACAGTAGTATCTATTTGAGTAAAATGATGATTAAACTTCAAAAGTCTGTATATGTTTAGTTAGCAATTACTAGGCTGTCCTACATGAAAGATAGTGAAGCAGCTTTATTCCGTGTTTATGGCTGAAGTGTACATTGGAAGGACTGATGCTGAGGCTGAAACTCCAATACTTTGGCCACCTCATGCGAAGAGTTGACTTATTGGAAAAGACCCTGATGCTGGCAGGGATTGGGGGCAGGAGGAGAAGGGGACCACAGAGGATGAGATGGCTGTATGGCATCACCGACTCGATGCACATGAGTTTGGGTGAACTCTGGGAGTTGGTGATGGACAGGGAGGCCTGGCGTGCTGCGATTCATGGGGTTGCAGAGAGTCGGACACGACTGAGAGGCTGAACTGAACTATGGCTGAAGTAATAAATCAGTCACTTAGAAAATGGCGAAGAAAAATTCTAAGTTAATTTCTTGCATCCTGCTCTATGTAATGAAGGATTAATACAAAGTATTATATTTCTCTTCTAAATCTTCAAAGGAAAATAGTACCCATAATGAAGCATTAATATTTGAAGACCTAGGACACATATGCTTCACTTCTAATTTTTCTCCCATGTGGGCATCATTCCTGCTTCAGTCCATTAACTGAAGCAAGAAAAGAAGCCGAGTTCCATGTCTGGAAATGTTGGTCTTAGGGATAGCAATATGCTCCTTGTAGCCACTGAAGTCTGTAAGTCTACAGAAGCAAGAACTTGCAGCCAAACGTGACTAGAAAAAGAAATTGTAAACTACCCCACCCCCTCCCAGAATCCCCCAGACAGTTAGGAAGGAATGTAGGGCTCCCACTGCACAAAGGAACAGGATTTGAGCTGATTTTGTTGAGTCTCAAAGGACAGTGTTCTTCAGCTCCCATCTGGTTTAAATCCAAAGTGAACAAAAGAATAGACTCAGAGTTAGGAGTCAGATCACTGCTGTGGTACTCTCTTTGCCAGTCATTTTAGTTTGTCAACAGAGCCTTGGCCTTCAAGATGCTTACAGTTCGGTGATGAGGATGGGGGTGTTTACAAAGTTGTGATAATGAGTGTTTACAGAGCACCACAGTCAAGTTCCAAGTTGAACATCATCCATATGAAAATGAAAACTGGAGATACTTGTCACAGCAGCTCAGGATTTTAGAGGCCACTGCTGACTGGAGTTATCAAGGCAAACTCAATGGAGAAAAGTTGAGTGTTGAGATAGGCCTCGAAAGTAGGATTTGCTGGGTGGGGGCCAGTGAAGGCGTGTTAGAGGATTCAGTAGCAGCTGGGGCACAAAGGCAGGAGTGAGGGAGACAGGCAGGACAACAAAGAAACTTTGTCCCTGGAACAGACAGATTTGGGGGAGTTATGGGAAATATTTTAGGACTAAACAGACTGGGGTCAATTGTTCTGTTAGTTGAATTGCCAACTGAAATTATCTCAGTTCTCTGAACATGTTGGTTAGAACACATCTCAACAGAACAAAGTGCTTTGCCCCTACTGTATAAAAAAGATAATGAATAAGAACCTACTGTAGAGCACAAGGAACTCTACTCAGTACTCTGTAATGGCCTATACGGGAAAAGAATCTTAAAAAGAGTGGATGTGTGTGTGTCTAACTGATTCACTTTGCTGTGCCACAGAAACTAACAGCATTGTAAAAATCAACTATACTCCAATAAAAATAATAATGAAAAAACAACTCAGAGCTTTGCATTTAGTGGCACGTTTGTTATCCTTAAGGCTGCTCAGACTACAACACGCTCTGTGGACCACTGTCCCTCCAGATTTGTGTCATGCCTAATTGAGCTGGGAGATGGCGCACCTGTTGGCTCTAGGCCTGCACAGACTCAGCCTGGCAGGAGGCCTCGGAGCAGCTCACGTGGTTCAAGTGCCCAGCCGGAGTCAGGAGGAGGGTGCCGCTGCCCCAGGAAGGCACATAGCCTCAGAAATGGCTTCTCCTTTTTTGAATCAAGGAGATACGCATTCTCTGTCTACATTTGATGAACCTTCAGAGGGGAGAGCTCTAGGGAATTCTGCGCTCTCCACTTCCCTTCCCACCTCCAAGGCTGTCTTGTAGTAGAAATTTTAGTCTCACAGACCTTTGACTTCTGACTCGCCTGTGTGATGTTAGACAAATGACTAAGTTTTTTGAGCTTGTTATATTTTTTAAATCTGTAAAATAGCCCAGTAACTATGAGGTTACTCTTCATTCTCTTCCTCTTTTGTGACTTCTCTCAGTTGCTGACGTTTTGGAAGAACATCTTTTTCTGATCATAAATGCACTCAGCTATCAAGGAGGTAAAAACTCTACCATTCAGGACACTTAGGGATCCTGAAGGAAACATGGGGGTGGGTGGAGTTGGCCTACCCCTCCCCGCCTCCCAACCCTGTATTTATTTCCTCAGGATAGGATTTCAAGTCAACTGGAGCCACTCCTCAGGATAGCACAGAGCTCAACAGGATCCAGAGTGCTTGGAAGTCATCTCAGAGTAGAGGGATCAACTATCCTTATTTGTATTGAGTTTAAATGAAGAAACAATGGCCTAAAGCCATTATGTGGCCTAAAGCATATAAAAATTAAGGTTACATGTGACAAAGCATTTTATGAGTTCCGAAACAGTTAGGCAAGGCCATAAACTATCGTATTACTAAATTGCTACCATTTCTAACGTTCAAGGCTCCCAACTACAAGTTTGTCCTTAGAAATTGCAATGTGCTCTTGATAATTTGAGTGTACCCAATTGTCCTTCCAGCTAAGAAGCACGTAGGGTTTGCTGGTTAGTATTTTGCCTATATTTGAATCCTAAAAATAACCTCCTCATGAGAACAGGATGAGCTTTGTGAAGATTATATTCCAGTTGGTTAGAAATGGAAGGCACATTTTCCCCATTGCCTCCTGCCTTTCATTTCTAAACACATTTGTCTCTACTCTGAAGCAGAGGAGACTATGAGAGCAGCTGCAGTGAGCAGCTGTAGAATCTTCTGTCATCTGCTCTCTGGCTTTTCAGACTTTGTCCCATCCTCTGCTCCCAGTTGTCCTTTTCTTTCTTTTTAAAATCACCTGCCCTCCTCAGGTCCGGGCCGTCCCTGCGGTGCTTTTAGGGGATTTTTGCCTGGTGTCCCCCTCGCTTTTACCATTCTTTATAGTTAAAAAAAAAAAGAAAAAAAATCACTAGTGAAAACATTTTTATCTTATGAAAAACCACTGGAAGCGGGGAAAAGTCTATCAGCCAATACAGAGCTGCTTGCTGCCGCCCCCACGAGTTCTGCTTGTCGTGTTTGGCGGTGATCTTTTCCGTGGGCTGCCATTTCAGTACAACATAAAGCTCTAATTTTACATTTGCATGCAGAGGCCAGATGCTGATGACTCTGCGCGGGGAAGCCCTCCCCAGGATTACCTTGAGAGAGATGATTTATGCATCCTGTGCACAGTCATCAGCTCTCCAGAGGCCCTTCCCCCCGACTCCACACACAGTGCCGGGGGAATGTCGGAGCCCCTCCCAGCAGCCCTCTTGGCGCACAACAACCCATGACAACCGGCAGCAACTGAACACTTTTTTTTTCCTTCCTAATGTGTCGTTAGTTGAGCGTAAGCTTCTCTCTAAGGTCACTTATGCGAGCTAGTGCAGGACAAGTGTCTTCGCATAATATGTCAATGTAATTTATGTTCCATGGCTTTTAGGGATGATCTGACTCTTCTCAACTGGTCCTTTGAATGTTGTTTGATTTTGAATGCTTAGAAAATGGGCTTGCATTCCTTTTCTCCTTTTGAAAAAGCTATTATGTGGTTTTGAAACATACCTATTTTAGATCCCACATAATATATCATCCGAATACTAATTTAAAACAAAATAATATTTAATATCTCTGATTTATAACACGTTACATGCACCAAGCATAGAAAGCAGGTAAAAACGAATTACATGTTTTAGTTTACTATGTTGGCAACAGAGAAGCCTGCCTGAAAAAAAACAATATAAATCATTTTTTACCACCGCTCTCTGAATATTTGGGGGTTAATGAAATCAAAATTGTATCTGTCAGAACTGCCAGTAATATCTTCAGTTTTCACCAGCTGCACTTCCCTTCTCTCCCTCCATATCTTTAGACTCAGGGAAGAGCAACACAGGTTCCACAATAAACAAAAGCGAAAGAAAAGAAAGAACTTGTAAAGTTTCTTTTGGTGTGTAAGAGGATGGATCCTAGCGTGAACAGCATGTAAGCACGTGGACAAAGCACACCTAAAATAAGGCAGTGCACACGCGCCAGACTACATATGTGGATATGTGTGCACCTGTGCGTGTGCCAAACCACCCATTTTCTCACATAAGCATAGCAGTTTCACTACCTCTAGGTAAATGTATTAATTCTTTATGTGAAAAAGAAAACCCAACACTAAACTGCCTTTATAAGTATCACAAAAAACACTAAGTGTATCTTTGTTTAGGAATGTAAAAATACTGTGCTTGGAAATGCCAGCTAACTAGTGAAGTGAAAGTCGCTCAGTTGTGTCTGACTCTTCGCGACCCCACGGACTGGAGCCTGCCAGGCTCCTCTGTCTGTGGAATTCTCTAGGCCGGACTACTAGAGTGGGTAGCCATTTCCTCCTCCAGGGAAGTCTTCCCAACCCAGGGATCAAACCAGGTCTCCTGCACTGCAGGTGGATTCTTTACTGTCTGAGCCACCAGGGAAGAGCTGAGAGTAAATACTTTGTGAAGAATAGAGAAGACACTAGAACAGTTAAACCTTAGTTGGCCTGGGCCAAGTGTGAAAATGCAGAATCACAAAAGGAGCCAGAAGGATTTGATTAAGCTTCCATAAATCAAATCTTAGAGACATGAATCCCCTTGGTAACATCCTGGGTCAAGTGGTCATCCGCCCTGGTTTTAAATACTTCTGGTGTAAAGATACTCATTACTGCCAGTGCAACCGGCCTCCAGTTCTTTATTTTCTTTTCCTTATTATTTACACAAAACACTTTTTTTAAAAAGTGAAAGGTCTAGGGAGCTATACATGGGGAAGCCTCCAGTTGTTATTTAGGAACAATAAAGTTATCTGTACCTATATACATTCATTTGGTTTCTCCTTCTTTCCCTTCAACCCACAAAAAACACATCTAATTCCTCCTTCAATCCTTCAAATATTTGAAAACAACCATCATGACTCATAACTATCCCGTGACTGACCTGGATGGTCTCCTAAACCCGTCAGCCAGGATCTTTGTCCATCCACACCGCTCAGAAGCTGAAAGATCTCCATCCCCAAAGTAGATAGGTGGTGGTGACTTCTCAGATGACTGGCCTGTGATGTGATTATTCTGTGTTGATGAGTTACTCTTGAAGACCCTCGAGCCAGAGAGGGAATATCCTAAACCGAGAGAGTCCAGGAAAGAGCCTGAGTCTTAATTAAGGTGATGGCAGCAAGGCCCTGTAATACTTCACCTGTGCCAAAAAAAACCTGAAAAAACCCAAAGCTATTACTTCACATCATTGCCATTGAACCAAGCCTGCAACTTTGGAGTTAGGACCTTGAGCTCTATTTGTACCACCAGCTCTGCCAGCAGCTGGTTGTGTTCCCTGGAGAATTACTGCCCACCTTTCCAGAGTTGTCTGTGATGTTCAGAGGCACATGTCACATTTCTGCCTAGAACTGTGCCCCGCCCCACCCCGACTCCTGGCCTCAGTTTAGATGTCATTTCCCCAGGGACACTTCCCTGACTCGCATCCCTGCCCCAACCTGAGATGGCCTCTGTCTTCCACTGTACCCCATGCTCTGTTGTAACCTCACTTCCTTGTGTTTTAATACTGCATTCACTTGTCTGTGCCCACTGTCCTGGAAGTTCTTTAAAGCTAAGGACTCAGGCCTGGTCTCCAGTACTTAGCTCAATGCCTGGTACCTACCAGAATCTAGAAAATATGTTGGAAAAAAAAGGAAGAAAGGAAAGAAAAGACTAAAAGGGAGAAGACAAAATGAGGAAGTTGGGGTATATTATCTATCTAGATTCTTACAGCTAAAACTCTGCAATTCCTTGGGGGTTATTTTTATTTGTTTTAAAATATTTATTTGGCTGTGGCATGCGGGCTTTTAGTTGCGGCATGTGGGATCCTGCTCCCTGACTAGGGATTGAACCTGGGTCCCCTGCACCAGGAGTGTGGAGTCCCAACCACCTGACCACCAAGGAAGTCCCTACAATTCCTTGTTCTTAAGTTCCATCTTTAAAGTCAACCTCAGGCTTTTAGAAATTCAGATTTTCTCTAGTAGGAGGGTAAGTTTCAAGTGACTACACCAAATTAGAAAAGCTATGAATATTTACACATGTAATACAATTTTAGGACTGAGATTTAAAGTTCATTTAACATGCCCAAAGTTTGTATTGTGAGGAAACTGAGGCACAATGAGATTAAGTTATTTGTGCATACCCACCTGGTTAGAGGAAAACCTGGTTTCAGACACTGATCTTGGTCCCTGCTGGGCTGCATCCCCCAGCCCTTCAAGTCTTGTAGTTGTCCAGCCTCCAAGACTGAAGAAAGGGCCCAGAGACAGCGATAGGGACATAAGTGGTTTATTGGATAGGCGGAACTTACACAAAGGAGCCTGGAGCGACACCCCACCATGTGTGGCAGATGGCGGGTAGGACATCAGCAGTCTTCACTACTCGGCAAGAGAGAAGGCTACCATTTATAGGGGGAATTGACATCAAGTGGGCTCACCAGCTACCAGAGACTATTTAAGCGCTATAATTAAGCGGATTATACAGTCATGTGAGAGAAACAGGCACTAGTCAAGCGAGGGATGTACAGAGAGCAAGAGAACAGCCATCTTGAATGGCCTAACCATACAGCCCCCAAACCCGGATGGCTAATCTCTAGTCTTCCTTTTTGAAAGAGCTGCTACAAACACAGCTACAAATGGAAGTGACAGATGTTTCCTCCTTTATGTTATGGTTATATCAATGTACAAGTTTATGGCTGTAAATTAAACTTTGAGAAATACCCTCCTCTGCTTCTAGACAAACTAATGAAAATTATATCTCTTTCCTCCCAGGAATGTGGGAGAATGTTACCGTGCTTCACCAGGTGACTCCTGTACATTGTTTGCTAAGCAGAGTTGCAGTCACATGAATTGCTTTCAGCCAGGTTCAGTACCAAAGCTCAGTATTCTGTTGTCAAGCTATAGGGTAGTAATGCCATGAGACCAGCTTCTTGGCAAGTAGCCCTGAGGTGCAGCTGTGAGGTGACCCAGTGCAGGCTTGAGGCCAGAGCTCAGTGCCAGAAACTGGAGCCAAACACTGGAACTAATTCCCAGGGCACTGAATTGGTTGCAATTAAAATTTTAGATGAAAAGATTTTTTGTTTACTCTAAAAGAACCACTTCATTTCATAAGCTCATAGGAAAGTTAGATGCTTTGCCATTATGCATGAAATATTTTCCAGAGGCCAAATCTTTGAAAAAGAAGAAGAGGAAGAAAGAGGAGAAAAAGAACACTTTAGATTATTTAAGAAGTCATGAACATATTTCTTGAAAGCAATATCTTTCATTAGATATGCTAACTGAAGAAATGTTCTTTTTCTGACTTGGGGTATGCTGTGAAAGTTGTAAGGTAGAGTTGGAGTAGAAGTGGTCAAGGTGATGGTAATGATTGAACCAAACTCTGGACCCATACAGATCTGAATTAAGCACCCAGCCCCAGCACTTCCTAGCAGCTGACCTTGGGTAATATACTTAAGCCTGGAGACTGTGTTATGTATTGGGGTTAGTAACTCTTCCTCTCATGGGTAGTATGGATGGGGCTCAGACACTGCTCTTCCTCTCATGTCAGCCTATCCCTAGGGTGCAGGTCCTCACCTCACTGATGAGACAAGGAGAAGCTGCTGAGATCCCAGTAGTTTTAAGCTACCAGCTTTAAGCTGTGGCAGAAATCCATCATGAACACTCACTGATTCAGCAGTTGTTGGCTTAAGACATACAAATTGGTTTAATTCTTAGGAAACTGCTTATCAGGGCAAAGAGGAAAAAGAAAAGTGGTTGTCATGTTCCTGATAAGTATTCCATGTCTCGCTGTCCCACTTATTAGTCAGGTGGCCTTGGACAGTCACTTATCCTGTCTGAGCCTTGGTCTCACCCCAAGGTTGGGGTTGCAATCTAGAGGTTGGGGATGATAACACAGACCACACAGTGTGGCTATGAGGTGATGCAGTGTGTATAAGCCAAGTTGGGAACACAAAAGATGTTCAGGAACCTTTACCTTCTATCTGACCTCCTGCAACATGTCCATGTTTAGGAATGCCCTTTCAATAACCCCTGGGGGGCAAAGAGTGAGATCATTCCACAGTGATAACTCATGGTATTCTATATACTCTGTCCTTGCTTATATTCAGGTTTTGGAAAACACGTGCCATATTTACTTAAGAAGCTTCCCCACCTCTTTGTAGCTATTAAAAGACCAGGGTGGAAAGGGAAAATCAGAAGTTGTCCCTGATTTATCTGTGGCTGAAGGAGGAACTAAGGAGGTCCAGCAAGTATCATTATTTCTTCCTCCAGGTGAACTGATGAAGGAAAAGGCTGAGTCATGGCCTGGGTGGCCAAACCGTGTGCTTCCACTTTCATTAAACAGTTATCTGGTGTTTAAAGAGCGGTTTAAAGATGGTTGACAGTCATCATGGCAACCAAGAAAAAAGTATGTGACCCAAAAAAACTACATTTCATTAAACTTGGAAATGAGGACGTATATGTGTAGGATTTAATTATTATTTTTTAGAAATTAAGGAAAATCATCCATTCATTCAGCCTTCGAATATTTATTGGCAGCTACAATTGTGACAAACACCATTCTAGGTACTGAGGATACATTGATAGCTAAAATAAAAATTCCTGCCTTCCTTCAGTTTCTATTTTGGTGGGAGATGTAGAGAGCAAATGAGATAAATTAGTAAGATATATAGTATACTGGGAAGTAGTTAGTGCTAAGGGGAAAAATAAGGCAGAAAGGGGAACTATAAAATATCAAGAGGAATGTTAGACGGTGTCCAGGGAAAGTCTCATTGATCAGGTGCTTAAAGTGAAGACCTAATGGAACAGACAAGCCAACCTGAGGATGGCTGTGAAACAGCTTTCACAACAAAGGTCCTGAGATGGGGGAGTGCCTGGTGTACCTGAGGAATGCCTGGAGGCCAGAGTGCAAGCTGAGCAGGTAGGGAAAGAGATCAGGTCAGAGAGAAACAGCCCAGTTGTATGGGGCCTATAGACATGGTAAAGACTTCAGCTTTCACTGGGAGTAAGAGGGAAAGCTCTAGAGAGTTTGGGCAAAGGAAAGATATTATACAACCATTCTTACTGAGTGCTTGCTCTGTTAGATTCTATTTTATTTTTTTAAATATTTATTTATTTGACTGTGGCAGGTCTTAGATGCAGCTTACACAGATCTCCAGTCTTCATTTTTCAGCATGCAAGCTGTTGGTTGTGGCATGTGGGATCTAGTACCCTGACCAGAGAGCCAACCCAGGGCCCCTGCATTGGGAGCATGGAGTCTTAGCCACTGGACCACGAGGGAAGTCCCTATTAGATTCTGTTTTAAATGCTTTATTTGTAATCCTTACAATTATCTTATGAAGTAGGACCCACTATCTTGTCATTTTACAGCTGAGAAAACAGGGCCAGAGAGGTTAACTAACTTGCATAAGATCACACAGCTAGCAGGGGTGTGGTGAAAATTTAGATCCTGGTCAACTCTTAACCATCTCATTTTCTCCCCAAATGCTTAAGAGATTGAGCCTGAGGCGTTTTTTTTTTTTTCCTTTATATTTGTATTTCCAGAGCACACTAACAATGAAATCACTTCATACTCATTCATAGAGAACTTCTCTGTTCAAACTGATAAATATTCCCAATATTTATCCTTTATGATTCCAAGTTTTGTTTTTTTTTTTAAAAAGCCTTCAAATTAGCATATTAACAAGCATCTTGACATGTCTTGCTTTAATTATGCAGGCAGCGACTCCTTTTTTTGCTTCTAATGTAGAGGTTGATTGGGAAAATTTTTATTTTATTGCTTACGATCTTACCCTAGTGCTACCTAAATCACTGCTTTATGATTTGGCATCTATAATTTATCATTTTCCTCTGCTATTAGATGAAATGCCCTTTAAAGCATTCCATAGCAAGGTGAACACAAGTCAAGCTTGCAAGTTCTGGAAAAAAGAATTGCAAAGAATCATTAAAGAATAATGAAAGTTGATTTAAACAGCATACAATATCAGGGCTGCCCAGTTTAACAAATATAATTATTCCAAGTCATTTTCAGAAGGCCTCCACATTTCAGCATCTAATTTTCATCATCTTTTAAGGAATAGCAACAGAAATACCTTACTGTTATAAAGACTCTAAAAGCTGACTTTTTATTTCATTTCTCTGGATTTCACTAAAGCTAAGCATGAAACAATAGACAGTTTAAAATATAGGAAACCCAGGTTCCTTTTACTATTGTGTGGCTTTAACATTCTACTGCTGTAGCCAAGAGTCCTTGGCTTCTGGGGCCAGCTGCCTTTTGCATGCTGATTTTGCAGAGAGAGTCTCTCAGGAGTTATTACTTTTGAGTAGTATCTACAATGACTTCAGTCTCTGCAGGAAGTGGAAGGCAGCAGAGTTTGGGAATGAAAACACTGAGGGAAAAATCTCTCCCGATAGAATCGTCAACTCAATCTAATTTTAGGTTTCAGGCAGACCACATAGCTGTACCTTCAGCTACCTGCAGACATATGTGTCTCAAGTGCCCTCACTGAAGGACTACAACCAGGACTTAGACAAAAATAATGAAGTTTTCTATCATAATATGTTTTAGTAAAATAGGTGATGTGTGAGAGTGTGTGTGTGGGTGTGGGTGCACACACATGCAGGCAAACCATGTGCGTGTGCACCACATTCAAATGTTGACAGCATTCAGAATAAGGGGAGATGGTCCAGAAGGGTTTCTTTCTATTTTTCACCAACTCTAATTTTTTCTTTCCAATGCTTCACAACCAAAAGGACTAGTAGACCCAGTCTCAAGACCTCAGAAACCATATTATTGAGTTATGTGAAACAGGAATTTGAGACATTTTTAGAAATCATTTTTATGTGGTAGCTATTTTAATATAGAAACAGCTAAATCAAAGCTAACAAAAGTCTTTTGAGAGGAAATGGTTAAAAGGGCATGTCTTTCCTTTTCTAAAAGGAAAACCACAGCAAGGAATTCCAATTAGGAATAAATTAAAGAGCACTACACTTTTCTGGAAGGGTCAGGAAGTCAAACTCTTGGCCTTGAGCTGCTTCTCACCCCCACCCCAGCTGACCCTGGGAACCAGTCACTCCCCGTCTCTGTGTGAACTCAACAGTGGCTGCCAAGTCTTGCCATTCCTCTGCAGAAAAGAGCCAGGGATTTTCACCAGAGGCCTCCTGCCAGCATCAGAGTCAGAAGGAGGTAGCCAAGGTGCCAGGGGGCTTTCTGGAGTGCCCCAATGCCAGCTTTCTGTCTACAAAGGACAATTCACTAAACTTGCTAAAGCCAAATCTGACATTTTAAAAAAGTCTTCAAAATAAGCCTCATATGCTGTTTTGCTACTAGAAGACTGGGCTCTCATTTCCCGGATTCTATTTTCTTAAATATAATTTCCTTAAATTCGGCAGCACTTTTAATCCATGACACTCACTGGTAGGCAAGAAAAACAATTCTGCTGTCTTCACAATTGATTTAAAGCTTACAGATGTGACATCTCCATACATTATGTTGTGGCTAATTGCCTTATACTAATATCTGAGTAATATATATATGTGTGTGTGTATATATATGAATATTGGTGTCATGCTTAGTCATGTCCGACTCTTTGAGACCCTATTAGACTGTAGCCCACCAGACTTTTCTGTCCATGGGATTTTTCAGGCATGAATACTGGAGTGGGTTGCTATTTCCTCTTCCAGATATATATATATATATATATATATATATAAATGTTCTTTAGGTAACCTGTGTAATTGACATATGGCTACTTGGGGAATTGGGGCTAAAAGTGAGGTACCCCAAACAGCTGAGTTTGATCAAGATGCCATGCACTCTTGACCTCTTTAATATGCTATTTTGCTCTTCTGACAGCATTCCAAATCTACTTGTCCTTTCAGGTCTAACTCAGTTCCTGCTTTCAGCTCAAATCCTTGCCTGACCATTTAAATTCTCATTGAGACCTCCCCTCTGGCACCACCTAAAGCCCTATTATCTTTGCTGCTACTATGGCATTTGGATATGTCATCATACACCATCACTTACTCACCAACTTCCAAGGGCTGTGTGCTCTCTCTTCAGCTCCCTGCACAGTGCTTAGCCTGATGCTCAGCCCATGGGGATGCTCTGTGGTACAAGTGAAGTGAACTGACTTACAGCCTTTTTCGTCATTTCCCCAATGCTCATATCTAGGACTAAAATTTGCATGATTGCTCTTTATTTTTCCATTCATTGTCCCTTAGTAACCCAGAAGCATCTAGAATGAGCTGGAAGTTAGACCACTACTGGAATAGATTGGTCACCTGTGTCTTTTTGGCTTGAATGTCACTGTTCCATACAATGCATGGAAATGGGAAACAAGTTACAACCCTTATGACTGCAGTCAATGAAAATAAAGAGGAAAATAAAATAACGGAGCGGAGAAAGAAAATATAGGAAAGAGTGAGGGGAAAAGAGGTAGGGAAGAGGGAAAAAAAAAACAAAACAAAAAAAACCAACCCACAATCCTACTGGATGATGTAAATTATTTCCTCTTTTAACGACAAAACATAAAGGCTCCTTGCAAGTGCATTTCATGGATGATTACTTGAACATCTTAATCATGTTTGCTCTTTGGGGAAATTGTATGCAGAAACCACTGCCTTTCCAGTTTGAATTAAGAATAAACTGGAAAGGCAGTTCCTCTGGGAGAAAGGAAAAGCAAAGCCCAGGAACACTGGTGCACTGTATGCGGCAGTAAGAAATGACAACTCGGAATCAGGCAGAGTTCTCTCTTGTGTGATCAGCTTGCTCTGCCCTCAATGAGTCCAAGAGATTTCACATTTTATAGGTTGAGCTTCCCACTGGCAGCAACTGAAGCAGTTCATTATGCACATCTGTCACGTGATCCACTTCATCAACCAAATGGAACTGGGAGAATAAGTCACCCTAACAAGATCCTTCAGTACACTCTTAAAAACTACTTACAGATGTACTCTTCCTCTGAGGGGATACAATGGGTTTCCTTGTACGGTGCCACACGATACAGGAAATGCATTATCCCCATCCAAATTCAGGCGTACCAGGAGGAAGCCTGAAAAGAAAGCAGCTCACAAAAGCACACACAGCTTTTGCAAAAGTCCTGAGAGGGGCTCATACACCAATTTATGATAACGGCAGATAAAACCTCAAGCCTGTGAAGCTCAGTTCATTACAAATGCTAATGTCCACACAGGGAAAGGAAACCACGTCAGCACTCAGCATCGACACAAATGCTGCTAATGCTTTTTATTTATGGTTGTCGCTGGGTCCCCTCAGCAGTATGCCAAATCTCCGTTTGTGTGGTAACTTTAACTACTTTATGTGCCTCCACGACTCACTGTGTTATGTGCCCACAGGCAATTTGTGCTTTCAAACTGTGTCTGGTGAGGCGAGCAGCCACACTGCTAATCTTGAATCAGGAACCATCTTGTTCCATTCAGATCACGTCAAACGAACACTTTTGTGGACACATCCAGGAATAGTTAACACCTGCCATTGTGAAATCTTCCTGTTTCAGTTGGGGTGATCAATTCATCATTCATTCGGTCAGGCGACAGATATTTATTGAATACCTACCACATGCCAGGCACTGTTTCAGGACCTGGAGATATAATAGTGAACAAAGCCCTACCATCAAAAAGATTACATTCTAGAGGGGAATAGGAAGAGACAGCAAATAAATATGGAATATGTCAGAGTGTTTCAGTCAGGATAGGCTAGTTGTTTTGTGGTTTTAAACAAGCCAAGTTCGATGGCTTGAAAAAAGAAGTTTATATCCCTCACTTACACAGTGTGTTCATCACCAACTCAATGGACATAAGTTTGAATAAATTCTAGGAGATACTGAAGGACAGGAAGCCTGGCATGCTGCAGTCCTGAGGTCCCAAAGAGTCAGACACAACTTAGTGACTGAAGAACAACAACGCGCTCTGTTCATTGCAGGCCAGCCGGGGGCTCAGCTCATGCACCTTCACTCTGGGGCCCAGGCTGCCTGGAGAAGCCCCATGTGGAGCACGGCCGATGTCTGCAGGAGAGAGAGGAGACAGAGCAGTGAACTCCGCACTGGCTTCCTCCTGAAAGCCACACACAGCCCTCCCCCTCACACAGCGCGGGAGAGAGCTGGGTACGTGGCTGCACCCAACGTCAACAGGTGAGGAAGAGCAACCACATGATGTGTTTAGGAAAATGAGACACACTCCGTGGTCAGAACTGTCCCAGTGATCATGACTGCAAGGAGGGGAAAAAAGGCAAAGTAAAGGAGCAGGTATCTGGGGAGGTGGTCTCTACTTGATAGAGATGGTCAGAAATGGTCTGTCTGATATGGTGACATCCGAGGGAAGACCTCAAGAGAGAGAGAGAGTGGGGGTGTTCCTGCAGAGGATATAGCAAGGGCACAGGGTGCCTGGTGTGTTGGAGGAGCAGCAAGGAAGACTGGATGTTGGAGTGGAGTGAGCAAGGGGCAAGCTGGAGAAAAGTAGGTCAGAGAAGTAAGAGCAAGTTGTGGGACACAAGCCAGCACCTTGCTGTAAGGGCTGTGGCTAATGTAGGTTGCTGTAAAGATGTGATCTGACTGAGGTTTTGAAAGGATCCTGTGGCTGCTGTGAGGGCTGAAGCAGGGAGGAGTTCAGAGGCTCTTGCAATAAACCAAATAAGGCTAGAGAGGGGCCAGTGCTCAGGTTCTGGATGTAGTTTGAAGGTAGAACCAACAGAATTTGCCAGTGTATTGCTGGAAGAGAAAGAGAGGATTCGAGGTTGACAAGAGGTTTGTTTCTTCTGGTAACCCCCAGATACACATAAGGACTATTCACATGACTTTTGAGAATCTTTGAATTAGGCAAAATCATGTAACATACAACATCTCCCTGCAAATGAGTTGAGAGTTGAACAGCCAACTGGAGCTATAGATGCTGGGCAGTCAGCTTGATTCATAGACCAGCTGAGGGACTTCTCTCCCTCACTGGCCCAGTATCTAGTCTCTCTTATGGTTTTGATCTACATTACTTTGTAAAACCAGAGATGTAAGCTTCCTAATTACAAGCAAAACAGGGGCTTATGACTGAGTTACCCCAACCTCATCCCAGCCCTCCATTCCTCTGTGAACCTCAGATATCACTACCAAGAAACTAAGCTATACAACACAAGGTCTATCCTCAATAGACACTGGTATAGTGATGTGTCACCAATTCTCCTAAAAATAGGTTGAACAGAAATCTTAATAAATACAATAAACAACACATGGCTTCTGAATGGTGTTTCCCCACTTTCTGCTCACCCTGTCTTCCCGTCATGTGGCTCTCCTCACCACCACCACCTGTTAAATGGCCACTAGAGCCCCCTACTACAATCTCTTAGGTCTCCTCCAGCTTAGAAGAGCACAAGTTGAATGCCAAGTTTGCCGACTATAATAGAATGAATAAGTAAAAGTGTTTTTTAAAATAGCAATTTATAATCAAAAGTATGGGTTCATTCAAAAAAGATCTTCTTGAACTCCTACTATGTGGCACCTCCTCTTAGCACCGGAGGCACAGCTATGAATAGAACAGGTAAGTAATTTATAGTTGAAAACGAGGAAAGCATGGTAGAGTATTAAGAAAAGATAAACTTGCCACTAACTCACCGCTGAAACATCTTAGTATGTAACACTGCTAGTAACATCTTGGTGCCTAGTCTTTTTCTAAGCATACATATTATCCCTTCTTGCTTTTTGAATAAAATTTACAACTTTAGACTTACACAGTACATTTCTTTCTTTAAAATTTTTTCTTCTTATAAAAATAAATCATAGCAGATGCTCAGTAAGTATTTGTGAATGAACGAAAGAATTAATTATAGAAACTTAGTAGAATACAGAAAAGCAAAAAATCAAAACTGAATGTCACCAATAACACCACTACTAAGAGATAATACCACTGTTAGTGGTTTGGGTTGTTCAGTACGGTTTCAAATAACCAACATATTTTTATGACATCGCTTCACAATAAATGAATATTTTGTAAATGACAGCTTTCTCTTTTTTACTAATTACAAAAGCAACCATACCATTGTAGATATTTTGTAAAATACTGAAAACAACAAAAGGAAAAACTAGTAGTCCCACTGCCCAGAGAATGCTGCTGTTAGCATTCTCCAATCTTTTGGAAATTTTTTTCCAATCTTTTTTTTTTTTTGAGCAGTACAGTAGATTAGTTAAGAGCCTGGTCAAGTTACTCAGTCTCTCTGAGCCTCAGATTCCTCATCTGTAAAATGATACTAGTAATATCCACTCTGTAAGACTGGTGTGAAATGTAAATGAGATAAAATATACAAACTGCTTAGTTCAACATCTTACGCATACTAAGCACTCATATGGGAACTTTTACCATTTTGCAAGATATTCCTACAGAGTTGGTCAGACTTCATACATGCATTTTTTATCCTTTTTAAAAAAAGAAAAAGAAACATTGCTCAATCTCATTAAATTTTAAATTTTGAGACAATCTCACATTTTCAGAAAAGTTGCGAGTACAAAGACCTTTTCTCCCCTGAAACATATGCAAGGCAGCTGTTGATCTAATTCCTCCATCACTCTTGAATATCATAGCGCATGTTGACTCAGAGGCATTCCCCTACAATTCCAGTGCAAACAGCAAAATTAGGAAATTAGCATTGGTACATTGGGATCTAGCCCTAAAACTCCAGTAGTCAAGTTTCTCCATGGCTGAATGACATACTTTGTAACAAAAGGATTCCAGTTCTGAACCACACTATGCAACTATTCCCCACGTCTCCCTAGTCTCCTTCAGTCTGGACTACTTCGTTCCTCCATCTTTCCTTGACTTTAATATCTTTGCGCTTTGAAAGAATATAGGCCAGTTGTTTCATGGAGTGTCCCTCAACTTGTATGTGATGTTTTCTCACAATTATGTCTTTATCAGCAATACCATACAGAAGTGATGCTATGTTCTCTGCTTATTGTATCTTACTAGGTAACATTCCTGCTTTGTACAACAACCTGTGCTGGGCCACTGGACCATCTTCCTACACAGCTACTCATCTCACCCCACCTGGGCTCTGAAATATCCTCTTCAGCCTGCCTGGATGCCAACATCTTGCACTAGGCTATCCCTTTGCAAGAACACTCCTCTCGCCCCATGTGAGCTCTGAAACCTCCTGCTGGGCTGTCCCTCCCACCCTCAATCCTCAGCCCACCTGGGCCATCCCGTGCTGGGCCACCCTCTCAGCCTGCTGTGGCTCTGATGCTGAGCTAAGCCGAGCCTCTGTAGGAGTGGCCTTCTCCTCGTGCATGCTTTTCTGGTGCTCCCATTCTATAAAGATTTATATTATCTGTGAATAATCAAAGTGTTTCCTCAAACTAGAGGTCTGTGTATGTATTATTGATGATCCATCAGTAATAACTTATTTTTATTTCAATGATGATCTAAAAAAACTTACATTATAAAATATAAGCATATCTGGGATGTTCATGTTACAACCACATTTAGTGTTGGTGCTTTGTGTTTAAAATTGTGTTGGTACCATATGATTATTAATGTGGCAATATTTAACTTTTAAAGTGTCAGTAGTCTTTAGATTGGCATTTCTGGCATCAAAATACAAAAACCATCTTGATTTCTGTTTGATAAAAATTACATTGAGTTATCCTACCAATTAAAAAGCTAAAACTGCTCTTTTTCAGTGATGAGATTTGTGTCTTCTTTTATTTAATAAATTAATTTTGACTTTCCATCATAAAAATAACCATGCAACTTTAATTGTCACAGGCTAATGAGAAAAGAACGAGGCTGACTGACTTCATACACAAATGATACGTTATGTAAAGTGAAGGCCAAATGAGTCATGGCACCACTACAAAGGAAGCTTTACAGAAGTTCAAATAAAGGAAAATAGAGAGAAAATTGAGTCATTACAGGTCTCTTGGTATCATAGGCTGAACTCAAAAGAAGCTAGACAAAATAGCCACTGTATTCGGATTATTGGCAGATGTGTTTGTGTGTGTTGTGTTTATTTATATGAAGTTTCAGCTTGCAAATATTCTCTGTGAAGAACTTTTTTTAGGAGCATTAAAAAAATAATTATCAATATTATATTTTGGAGAAAACCATTTTTAGATGGATTGGACCAAGTAAAATAATCAACTGCTGGTTTCAAATGAGTAACCTGATAGAAGGAAAAATTATAGTAGTGATATAGTAATGATAATGAATCAAAGGGCCATCCATTCTGCTCACAATCAAATATTTAAGTCAACAACTGAGACCCAAAATGCATAAAAACATCTTATTATACTTTTATAATTATGTGTATAAACTATAATTAAATCCAACATTGACAACTTAGTTTCAGCAAAATTTTACTTTTATACTAATGTTTTTCATTTTAATTTATCTGATGATCTTGTTTATATCTAACTTGTTAAAAAAATTTTCCTTTTGGCAGCACCATACTGCTTCTGGGATCTTACTTGAGGGGTGGGGGGGGGTTGAACCCATGCCCCCTGCAGTGCAAGTGCAGAGTCCTAACCCCCAGACTGCCAGGGAATTCCCTCTAACTTGTTATATTTGATTTTTTTTTTCTGGTAGTTTAATTGTTGTTGAAAAGACCCCACATAATACAGAATTTACCATCTTAACCATTTTTAGGTGTAAAGCTTGGGAGTGTTGAATGTCCTCACACATTGTGTACTACAAATGTCTAGAACTTTTTCACTCTGTGTTCTTATAGTTTTTAAAGAGATACATGTAAAAAACGTTTATATATTGGCACATAAATCAACATGGGGGAGCTCTCAAGAGAACTTTTTCCTTTTGGAAGTAAAAGGAGGAGGTCTAAGAAATGCTAATCAACAGACAGGGAGTCCTGGCGCCCTGGCGCGCTGCAGTCCATGGGGCCGCCTAGAGTGCGACGCCACTGACCGGGCTGAGCTTTCGATCTAAATGTTCGCTGCACCCCACCCCCACTTTCATCCCTGGCTAGATAGTTCACAGCAGGCTCTGAAGAGAAGGTGGTGATACCTCATTTCTTGGAAAAGCAGAGCCAGAGGAAAGCATAGCAGTTTTCCCAATCCAAATTCAAAACTTCCTTTTTTAAGTAATAGGAATAATGTGAACACAAAACTGCCTTTTAAATTACTTTCTAAAATAGTTTCAAATCCATTATCCTATTTTTGAGGCCCCATTATGAATCTCTAAAGTTAGTTTCCTTTCGTGTCAAACCTCATTGCCAAGTTTGACATGTTATACCTCTCATCATCCAAGCCAGTGATGCTGGCACCCTGCTCCTTAGCAAGATGCTGGAGAAAAGAAGTCTGTCTCCAGATGCCGTGGTTGTTCTGGGTCTGCTGTGACTTCTTGCAGTCTTATTAAAACAAACTGTGCTGGTGAGCTTCTCTGAAAACCTAGATGGAAGGATATTGCCTGGCAGTCTAGTGGTCACTGGGGGTTGTGGGAAGGCTGACTTTGATCCCTGCTCAAGGAACTAGATCCCGTGTGTGTGTGTGTGTGTGTGTGTGTGTGTGTGTGTTAGTTGCTCACTTGTGTCTGACTCTCTGAGACCCCATGGACTGTAACCCACCAGGCTCCTCTGTCCATGGAATTCTCCAGACAAGAATACTGGAGTGGATAGCCTTTCCCTTCTCCAGGGGATCTGCCTGACCCAGGGATTGAACCCAGGTTTCCTGTATTGCAGGCAGATTCTTTACTGTCTGAGCCACCAGGAAAGCCCAGATCCCACATGCCACAACTAAAAGTCCCACGTGCTACAGCTGAAGATCCCATGTACCACAGCTAAGACCCGGCCCAGTCAAATAAATAAATACCAAAAAAAAAGCTAAATGGAAGTTTTCAGCTTAGAAGCTCATAAGCTGACTTCTCCTGAGGCTTCATTTTTAAACTGAAAGTTTGTTGTTAGGATTTGCCATTTGACTTTTTAGAAATAAGAAAAAATTCAAAGTTCCCATAAATAATCATTCATTATGAGGTAGAAAGCAAGAAGGAAAGGGCAAGAAATGAAGGATTATTATTTACTACATGCCAGGCCCTGTTCTACAATATTTGTATCATCCATCTTCCCTTATCCTGATAACCTCCCCAGGAATTGTTCTGTTGTCCCCATTACAATGGCTGAGACTCTGAGAGGTAAAAATAACTTGTGTCTAAGACCAACTTGTAAGCGAATGGAGATTCAAACTCAGGTGTGTCTGATTACCACTCACTCAAGTACAAAACATGTCAAGACACATCACAGACCAAGCTGGTCAGTGTTTTCTGCCACAGATGTTGTTTGAGCATATTAGACAATGCCTGTACTCATTCATGGAGAGAGTCTCTCTGTCCATTCCAGCATGTTATCATTCTCTGCTCTCTGGCTCAGTTATTTGTATATTTAGCTGATAGGATCAACTTCAAACATTCTCTACACCCTACCCAACAGAGTGCATGAATCCCTTTGCTCTCTCTAAGGTGATCCCAGCACCAGCTAGGTCTCTCCCCCAACCCCCAGATGTAAATAGCACTTCCTCACCTTGCCACTGCCTACAGTGCTGCCTGGTCCTCCTTGAGGCATGTGTCTAGGCTGCTCTTTACAGAGGACTGATATATGCCCTGTGGGCTGCACTGTCATTTATTGGCTTGATGTGCACACTCTGTGATGCATTTTTATACTTTCCCATTTCTTACATTCTGTCTCCTAACTCAGATCTCATTTACATGGTGATTTATAAGGACTCTGAATATTATAATCTAAAAGGTGTATGTGTTTAGGAGGAGTGAGCACATCTCCTATTTATTAGGAAAAATCTCCAATCTCACACTTCTTTGAAGATCTGCCCTTGAAACTGCATAAGTGAGAGCTCAGTCCCGGGTCATATGAGGACCAGGGAAAAGGGACCAGGTGGTCCAACTTGCTCAGCTTCTACTGTATGCTGCCTTGGGTTTTCTCTTCTCACAGGATGGCCTAGCTCCTCAGTTAGATTTTAAATAGTTGGAGGGCAACAGCATGTCTCACCAATCCTTGTGCCAAGCAGAGCCCCCTGCACATAGTAGGCATTTAATAAGTAATTGGAGGTTGGTTGCCGATCTGTTGACTGCTGCTTAAACCTCCCCATCCCCCCACCACACCCCTGACCCTTCTGGTTTAGCTTTTGCAGGACAGTTTCATTAGAAATGGTAACATGATGCATCAGAACGCCCATGCTCACACTGGGTTATCAGAAACTTCCGCTTTGTGTGTCTTTTCAAAGAATAAGTATATGCTGGTCTCCAAAGACCTAGTTTAGAATCTTGAATTTCAAATGTTTGAATATGGGAATGCCCCCTCCCTTAAGCCTACCTCCCAGCATGGTTTAGTGCCTGGCCTTGGTGATGCCACTTTGCCTGAGAGGGTTTGTGCATGAAATCATTTCCACACTGATACCATAGCTTAAATCCATTCTTCAGGCCATTTTTTTCTTACCAAGCTTAAAGATCAGGCGATGCATGGAGGGGCAGCAGGGGGGATAGGTCTCTACAGAGGGGCAGGAGCTGATGTGGGCCATCTTATTGGAGGAAAGAAGCAGGGGGTGCAGGGTAGTGCTGTGGAGCAGTAACTCCTGCCTGAGAGTTTTGGACACACCTGGTGGCACAATTCTTCTTGGGTTGGATGTTTTGCCCAAACCTAGTGTAAAACTGGACTTCCCTGGTGGCTCAGATGGTAAAGAATTTGCCTGCAATGAAGAAGACCCAGGTTCGATCCCTGGGTTGGGAAGATCTCCTGGAGAAGGGAATGACAACCCACTCCAGTATCCTTGCCTGGAGAATTCCGTGGACAGAGGAACCTGGTGGGCTACAGTCCATGGGGTCACAAAGAGTCAGACACGACTGAGCAACTAACTTCACTTTCAGTATAGAATTGTCCCTGTCCTAAGAGCCTGTTATGAAACTCTTGAGCATCTTGTTTTGAAACTCAATTTGAAGCCAGAATGGAAGTTTTCCTTTAGTCACAAAGTGAGAGCAATGAAAATAGGACCATCCTGCTGTGTTGGTTTTGGCCTTGGAACAATACAGTGTCAACTTTTCTTTCTGATTTAGGAGGGTTTTACAAAATCTCCATATTTTGTGTACATTTTGGACATGAGAATCTGTCACCTCAGACCCCATCTCAGATTGATTTAAAGCTCAGAGAAACAGCAGCTCTCTGCAAGTTTCTGAGTAACTGAACTTTGTTATAGCAACAGACTGGGAGATAGAATCAGTTAATTCCTGAACTCAAGGAACCCTTGGCCCATATCCCAGATAATACAAGATGCTGAAAACTGGTCAGGTCCCAGACTCACCTAAACACATTTCTCCTCTCCCTGGAAGATTGCAGCTTTTGACCGCCGCCAGCATGAGAGCCCCACCTCCCCATCATACCGTTGAACACGTGAACGGGCAGATTTCTGGGCCAGACATCACCTGGAAGGTGGCAAAGGCCAGACAGGTACCTGTAGCCCAGCTGCTGCTCAGCGATGAGGCTGGCGGCCAAGCCGAGTGCCAGCTTTTCAAAAACAGCCCTTTTGATAACACTGATTACATTTCGCTCACCAGAGCCTTGGGCTGATTGAGCAACAGCCAGCTTCTCCCGGTAACAAAGAGGAGGGGAAAGTAATCCAAACACAGGTTTTATTATAAAAACCTGGGAGTGAGAGAAGTCTGTTTATTCTGTAAGATAACACACCTGCTCAGGGCCCTGGAGGCTCATTTCCATCAGTTGCCATGGCAAACTCGTTATACTTCAAGGCCATGTGGCTTTGTTTCCTTTTGAGATCTGGTCCTTGTCCTACCTTTCCTAACAACTCCAGCACAATGACATGAGGCCTGCGACAGCATAATTGATTTCTCCCCTCTATCAACGGTTCACATTTGCTGGGCACAGGACTGACCCTGCCTCCTCCTTTGAACTCCTAGCTCACCATGAAGGCATGCTTCAGAGAGCCGTCCTCATTAACATTCCAGCTCCCCCTTCCCTGTCAGCGATAAACAAGCCCCGCATCAATGGCCTCCTTCCTTCCAGCTTTACAAACGAGTGGCTCAGTTCCCTGTCTCGCTGCCGATCCAGGTGCCCGGGTGTACAATGCGGGGTTGAGAAGCACGCGGGAGGGACTAAAAATAGAACAGCAGTTTTGGCCGCATACCAGAGCAGCTACTTCATCTCAACTTGCTTTGCACACTAAGCCTAATGGGATCCATCAGGCATGAGTTCTCTCGCCCTCCCTCTCTCTCTCCCCCGCTGCCATCTACCATCAGCACCTTCCTGGTGAAGGGAACCAAGGGAGGTCAGGCAAAGGACAAGAAGCGTGTGCCCTCCTGGTCTTAGTTCACAGGTTCTAAGAGACAGGGGCTGCAACTACTCCTTCCATACAAGTGTTTCTGGAAAAGAGCAGGCAGGTCCAGACTATGGTCACCTTTGCCCAGGTAGATGCCGATCCTAGACTTCCATTGTTTAGCAAAGGCTCAAATATCACTTCCTAAACACCTGTGTAAGTGTAACCGAGCCCCAGACTCAGACGGTCCTTGAGAAATTCAATAGAGAGCTGAACTACACTGAGCATCCCCCTTGCAGGTCCCACCTGCTTGGCTTGAGGCTAAAGATTTGGGAGTAAAAGCGTGGCACAGATGGAGGGGCTGTGGCACATGTGGGTGGGTTGGCAGCACGTGACTGCCCAGGGTCTTTGAAAGCCTCCCACCAGCATCTCATGATTCTATCTGAAAGCCTTTTGCAACAGAAAATGAAACAAATCAGTATGACGTTAGGAACATGCTGTCCTGCCTGGGCACCAGGCCCTCCCAAATGCCAGCTGTGTTGAATGAGCCGGGCTCCTTTATGTTGTTGACGTTCATCTCTTCCCAAAGCCTCCCCGCTACCCACAGGAGAGGTAGCCAGACCCATCCATTTCTCATTGCTTCATCTGAAAGGTAGTGCAGGTGTTCCAAACAGTTATGTATCACTCCAACCAGGGTCACTCATAGAATCAGAAGAGGGGAGAGGCAAAAAAAAAAAAAAAAGGAGGGAGGGCAAGATGACTATCACAGTAGTAAAAAATAAAAACCTTTGCTTTGTTGTTGTTTTGGAAATTGACAGATACAACAAAAAGAAACCAATCTCCTAGCAGGCTTTGTCTGTAGGCTTCTGGAAGGTGTCAAGGTCTTTTCAACTGTGCCTCAGTTTCCTGGACTAGCAGGATGAAATAAATATGCCAAGCGACTTCAAGAAAAGTCACACTCCGTGTAATCACAACCATAATTAATCCCCCAAAGAATTTCCCACAGAACAAGTTGCAACGTGATCATTTATTCCTTCAGCCACCGAGGTGCAGCTTCCCTCAGGCCTCCTATGTTCTTGAGGCTCAGTTTACCTCTAGGAGATACAGGGTCATTTGCTGAATAAATCTACCTTCAAACCCTAGAAAAGTTCTAGGTTCACAGAATAAATGTCTGCAGATGGGCAGCCAGGGTCTCTGGCTTCTAGCCTGAGGATGAGGCTTTGGTGGAGCCACGGTTTCTCTGTACCCCATTTTTTTCATGCATAAAACAAAGCTGCAGAGGTGCGTAAGTTTTAGGTCCTTTCCAGACCGAAGACTCCAGGGCAGGAATAAATGATACAAGAATTAAACTTATATTGGTGATTTCATTCATCCTTTTTGGTTTGGGTGGTTGTTTATTGGTTGGTGGGCCTGGACAGAACTATTTATCTTGAAAAATACTGCATGATTCTTCAAGAGAAGAAGCATTTGTTCTTCGTGGGACATTTTCCCACAGTCTCACCTTCCTTCTCTTTCATTTGCCACTAGGAGGTGGGTCTCCCTGATTCTTCTTGGTTAATTAAGAAGAAACAGAAAGATCCTGTGTTTTGAGGGACTTTCTGGATTATTTCCCAGTGATCACAGGGCTTTGCAATTCATTTGGCAAACTTGATGGTGGCAGTGGGGCATTTGGCAAAGTGGATGAGGAGGTTGATGAAGTGACTGAGGTTGAGAAGAATGCTATTGGCAAAACATCATGAACCAAGTTCTGGAATGTTCAAAATGGAGAGCTTGCCTCTCTTGCTGACATGACTCTGAGAAAAACCCAGTCTTTAAATAGGTGACTTATTTAATAGGAAGCAAAGAAAAAGGGTATCGACAATTTTTCTGAGCACTGAGCTGAGAAAGACTTTGACTGTAGTCTAATACTTTTGACTATAGCCATGAACTGAGATGTCTTTGAATAATACGGAAGTTAAACAGATGCTTTGGAACTAGTCACTGAAATTAAAAATTACATTTAAAATATTTAAAAGTTTGTTGTTTTTTGGCCACCGTGCAGCTTGTGGGATCTTAGTTCCCCAACCAGGGATTGGACCTGGGTTCACAGCAGTGAAAGAGGGGAGTCCTAACCACTGGATCACCAGGGAACTCCCTAAATATTACATTTTAAATATTCAGGTCAGGTCTGAACAAAGCCTTGAGGCTAAGAGGTTTTTTTATTGAGTCAGACCTACCCCACTTCGACCAGGGTAGTGTCTAAATAAACCAAGTGTTAATCTCTGTGTCGGTGCTCTAAAATAGTTGCTGTAATTCCTCTGATGTTTCTATCAGATGTCATAGAAACTCCAGGGGTCAAATATCCATCACTTGGCTAGTTGTTGTGTGTGTGTGTGCACCCTTTTTGTTGTGTGTGTGTGTGTTTTCATTACCAGTGCTACCAGCTGTAACACTTTAATGACTATTCGTGGAACACGAGGGACCTTCCCTCATCATTCACCTAGGGGGAGAAATAGTGGCTGAGGGCTCACGACAGGTCTCCAAAGAGAAGGAAAGGTAATAACATCACACTATTAAACCTCCGCAAACTAGAAACATTTCAGAGTAATCCTTGCTGATGCCTTTTTTTTTTTTTTTTTACAACTGTGTGTAGAATCCTTGATGATGCTGTCACCTCCAAAAAAAAAGATAATAAAAGGAGAGAAAGAAGATTTAACGTTTGTGTGTGGGGTGTTTTCCAGGCAATTTGAGTTAATTAAACAAGCACATCAGTTTTATCAGGTCTCAAATGCTATGATGCTAAAGGTACTCATAGAGTCTTAGGAATGAGGACTTCCAGTATATGAGCTTTTCTTTTCCTAGTTTTAAAAACAAAGACATTCACTGTACACAGTAGACATCTAGGTTATAATGTAAAGAAAACTAGTGTTCTTTGTAATTCATCAGCAAAATTCCTTATTTCCAATTGATAAATATTTTTCTTTCCTATGGTGACGTATGGGCTTCACTGATAGCTCAGTTGTAAAGAATTCGCCTACAATGCAAGAGACCCTGGTTTTATTCCTGGGTCGGGAAGATCCACTGGAGAAGGGCTAGGCCATCCACTCCGTGTTCTAGGACTTCCCTTGTGGCTCAACGGGTAAAGAATCCTCCTGTAATATGGGAGACTTGGGTTCGATCCCTGGGTTGAGAAGATTCCCTGGAGAAGGGAAAGGCTACCCACTCCAGTATTCTGGCCTAGAGAATACCATGGACTGTATATAGTCCATGGGGTTGCAAAGAGTTGGACACAACTGAGCGACTTTCACGTTCATGGTGACATATAAGGGTTGAACTATATTGTAATACAATTTAGCCTTGTTTAAGAGGTTAGGACTGCAAGGAGATCAAACCAGTCAATCCTAAAGGAAATCAACCCTGAATATTCATTGGAAGGACTGATGCTGAAGCTGAAACTCCAATACTTTGGCCACTGATGCAAAGAGCCGACTCATTGGAAAAGACAGTGATGCTGGGAAAGATTGAAGGCAAGAAGAGAAGGGAATGACAGAGGATGAAATGATTGGATGGCATCATCGACAAGGGACATGAGTTTGAGCAAACTCCGGAAGATGGTGAAGGACAGGGAAGCCTGGTATGCTGCAGTCCATGGGCTGCAAAGAGTTGGACATGATTATGTGACTAAACAACAGCAACAAAGAGGTTAGACAGAGAAGAGGAAGCAGTGGCTCTCAGCCCTGCCAAAAGTCTTCATACCGGCTTATTATCTTGGACCATAATTAATTTCACCTTGTTCTGTGTAGTAGACTATATATACTATATATATTCATACACATACATATATGTATATATATATATTTCATATATGGGTGTGCTGCGTATGCTTTCTGTGGACACCAGATGCTAAGCTGCTAAGTCACTACAGTCGTGTCCGACTCTGTGCAACCCCATAGACGGCAGCCCACCAGGCTCCTCCGTCCCTGGGATTCTCCAGGCAAGAACACTGGAGTGGGTTGCCATTTCCTTCTCCAATGTGTGAAAGTGAAAAGTGAAAGGGAAGTCGCTCAGTCGTGTCCAACTCTTAGCGACCCCATGGACTGCAGCCTACCAGGCTCCTCTGTCCATGGGATTTTCCAAGCAAGAGTACTGGAGTGGGGTGCCATTGCCTTCTCCGGAGACCAGATGAGCAAGGTATTATTCATGTGAAGGTACTGTTGAAGGTGTTTTAAAAAGAAGAAAATATCCCTGTTGAGAAAATGTAATTTCAGTCCCTTAGGAGATTATTATGAAAATGAAAACTCGGTCACTCCTCAAGAGTATTTATAACTTAGGTTCTAGGCTTTAAACCTTTTAGGATCATTAGGAATATTTTTGTCCACATAATTATAGAAATGAATCTCTGGTTTTTCAGAAAAGGACTTGCTTAAGGTCACACAGCTAGTGTCACGGGAGATCCCTGGTGGCCTAGGGGCTAGGATTTGGCACTTTCACTGTGAGGGCACAGGTCTGATCCCTGAACAGGGAACCATCCCTCAGGCCATGTGGCATGAAACCATAGCTAGTTAGTGGCAGACCCAAGACTGGAACTCAGGTCTCCCAAACCACAATTCTAGCCTGCACTGTACGTCCCCCTGTCTCTTCATGCAGTTCACAGACATTCTGATAAATGTAGCCCGGGCCTTAAGAGCTATGATTTTACTTAGGATCATGGTAGTATGTGGTACAAAGTCGTATTTTTATAAAGTTCTACTGAAGGAAAAAAACTTTCAAGATGAAGTTAAAAGAGGATGCTTAACTATCTGGCCTTCATCTTTCAGTACAAAGCAGTCTGTTACATTGGTCTAATGTTATACTGAAGTAGATTTATCGATGTCCCCGGAAGCAACTGCCCATAAAAATTAATATACATCTGTCTCCTTTGAGATAAGTGAAACACAGTTTTACAAAAGAGCAAACCTTTTATTATTTGTACATGAATCAGTTTGGTCTGAGGACACACAGCGTCTGGCAAACTCAGAAACGTTGCCCTAAGCGGAGAGTGTTTGCGGCCGCTGGTGTTTACAGTCATGTCACTTGTATTATCTACGTGCTGGGTGCTGAGGGCCCGTTCTGGATACTCAGAGTGTTGGGGGAACGTGCACAGTGGTGGGTTTAAGAAGCAGGGAATGCAGAACAGTCATGGCCTCCATCTCAAAGACAAGGTCCTTCAAGGTCTCAGGAGGAAGCGGCCCCTGCAGAACAGGTTTCCTGGGGTTGGAAGGCCCCTCGAGGAAGGACGGAAAACAACAGCCCTGAATGCTGCCAGCCGGCCTCAGCCACAGGAGCTGTAATCTGGGGGTGGGGGTGCGGGGTCACAAGGGGACCACCTGAAGGGTGGGCAGAGGCCCTCGGGGAGGAGCCACGTACTCCTCCTCTCTGAGCAGCCGCAGAAGGATGTTCTTTTTATTCTTGGGCCAGCTGTAGACGTGAGTGTTCTGAAGCCAGGTGGGCACATGCTCCTAGGGCAGGGAGAGAATGACAGAAGCAAAAGCCATTAGAGAAAAACCTGGATTCCAGATCCCAGCTCAGTTCCCCAGCATCCGCGATTTTCCCTTCGCAGGCATCTCCTGCTAAACTCTCCTGGGGGCTATGCTGTTTTGCTTTCGGGAGGGGTTTGCGTGTGAAATGCTCTTGGCTCCGGGTGCAGCTGTGTAGCTCATTACAGAAAGCACATGTGCACGGCATGTCCCATCAGTCTCCCAGGCTACCTGCCCTTCGCCTTTCAGCATGCTTTTCACCACCCTCCCCTGACAGGGGTAGGACAGCGGTCACACAGAGCCACGTGAATTCCCCAGTGGCTCCGGCAGAAGTGTGCCAAGGCTGTGGACATTCATCCAACTCATTATCCTTTCACTCCGGCCCCAGGTCTGACCCGCAGAAGGAGGTTCCCCCACCGCAGATCCCAGCAATCCAGCAAAAGCCGAACCTGTTAGCCAGGGATCGAAGAGAGCGCGGTTTCAGACTGCCCTCAGGGAGTGGACATTCTGTTGGGGGCAGACAGATGACGCAGAGGTATAGTGTGTTCGATGGCAATGCAGGCCGTGGAGAAAAATAGAACAGAGTAAGAAGGGTAGGGAGTGCTGGGCAGGGATGAAAACAGCTGTGGTTTTAAGTCGGGCATTAGGGAAAGGTCTCCGCAAAGCTTCCTCACTCTACTTTACTTGTTTTCTAGTGAGATCTCTCCTTGCATGTTTTCAGTTGCTCAGTCGTGTACAGTTCTTTGAGACCCACGGCCTGTAGCCCGCCAGGCTCCCCTGGGGTCCAAGGGTCGCAAAGAGTTGGACGCAACTGAGAGACTGAACACACAGGGAAAGGTCTCACTGAGAAAACAAGTGAAGATGTGAAACAGTAGAGTGAGGAAGCTTTGCAGAGCCAGCTTTGACCCCTGGTCGGAGAACTAAGATCTCACATGCCGTAGGGCAACTACTGAGCCCACAGCTAAGACCCAGTGCAGCCAAACAAACATTTTCTTAAAAAAAGACACAGTTACTGCCTTGAGGAGTTCATAGTCTTATGACGGAGTCAAAATGTAACTATTCTCCAGGCAGTAGCATGCCAAGGGGACAGGTAGACGGGAGCAGTCTGCCCTGAGTGTGGGTAATAAGAGGATTGTTGGAAGAAGTTTAAAAAACATTAACAAAACCAGCTAAAAGTGGGTCTGCTTTTTTCTGTCGCCAAGCTCCAGTAATTCTAAACAATTACTCCCAACACTCCCACCCCCAGCCACATACTGTTGTTGACTCCAGGTACTCTCAAGAGAAGGACTGTTCAATATTTTGGGCATGAAGGGGGAGCAGTCAGGAAAGGCTAAGAAGAGATTGGGTGCTAGAGGGCTAAGTGAGAGCTCACCAGACAGACAAGTCAGGGGAGGGCGCTGCAAGCAGCGAGAACACAAGTGCAAAGACCCAGTAAGCGCGTGGCATGTGGCAGGACACCTGAAACGGCCCACAGTGACCAGGGCGCAGTGTCATCTGTGTGCACAGTGGCAAGGCAGAAAGCTGAGTGGGCAGGCAGAGCCCTCTTCTTAAGGGCCTCGTATGCTATACAAGGAAGATGAACACGATCTGTAGTCGGTAGGAAACCCACCACAAAACTTCTAAGCCGGAGACAGATAGATCAGATCTACATTTCGGATGTTCCTCTTTGATGGCAGAGCAGAGGATGGCTGGTACAGAGTCAAAGTGGACACAGCACAATGAGGAAGGAGATCGTGCACTGAGAGCAGTCAGAGGCTGGGCAAGGGACAGGAGCACGCTGTCGGGCACGCTGTGAACTGGGCCAGCCCAGGGGTCCTGGTCCCATAAACTGGTCCCTCCTTTATCCAGGGCAGGAGTCTCAATGCAGTCCTGACATCCAGGGATACTCCAGGGTAGGGTTGGGCCTGAGCTCAGGGTGCTGGGATCTGGCTCCCAAGACCTTCACTACACAGCTGCCATCACTTCTCCAAGCCTGGCACAGGCTCTCAGATGTTTTTCGTCCCTGTTCTCCAAATCCGCTGGCCTGCCCTTCTAGTGAACACAATCCCTCCTATGAGCCACAGCAAAGTTCCCTTTGGTAACTGTGTAGGTTTAATTCCTGTATTCTACAGCTTTGAGCACTGAGCTATGTTCAACAAAACATTTCCGTGCAACAGCCAGCCAAAAATGCTCACATCTTGACTTTTATGTACAAGAGATAAGAAGTATCAGATGAACAGCCTCTTTTCATCTCATGGGCTAAAAACACAAACTACTTCTTTGTGTGTAATGGCTGTTTGAACAATTAGGACAGCGATGGTCTATCAGATAAAGCTTTAAAATCTTCCTGATTCAGGCTTCTTCACCGAGTGCTACAACTTGTTGATCTTTCTGGCAACACTGCTATCTCGAAGGACTGATAAAGAGCTGACAGGGTTTCCCACTTAAAATCCTGGAGATTTTAAACCAAAGCTGGACTTAAAGACTCGTTTGTTCATTTACCTTCTTGGCATTTGGGAAGAGCACAGGGATGAATCTGAAGTTCATGCTTCCTTGTTTGATGAACTCAATCTGCATCTGGAACAGAACACACTTGAAGGTTTAATTTCAGGACTGAGGACGAGAAATTAATGGTTCTCACCATCATGCAAGCCCACATGGGATTTTTGTTCTGCTTTCTGTCAGTGCCACACACTCCTAATTTTAAGCTGTCCATCACACATCCACGCCTTTTGCCCATTCATCAATCACGTATTGAAAGCCTATTAAGAGTCAAGCTCTGTGTTAGACTTGGGGTTTCAAGGACTAGGATACTTTCCGAGGTGTGCTGAGCTGCCGCACAGCAGTTCACAGAAGCCTGGTGTGCATCTCTTCCCAAGTCTGTGTTCAGTGATTTCACAGTGGTAGTTTGAAGTCAGTCCTGCAAGCGTATTTGTACCATGGAAATGGACAAATGCTACAAATCAGGATTCCCCCTCCTTTTTTTTTTTTTTTTTCCTGAGGACCAGTTTACCAGGTACCACAGCTATAAAGCCAGCAGCTTACTGAGCAGGCAGAAAGGAAAATTACCGACCACAGTACAGTGTGAAAAGTATGAACAAATTGCTGTGGTAGCCCAACGGGGGCCATCCTTTTCTACATCAGTGGTTTGAAGGAGTTACAAGGGAGGTGTCATTTGGATACTAAAAGCAAAGAAGAATTTGCTCAGGTAGGGAAAATGGAGGGAGGTGGGGGAAGGACGGCTTCAGCAAAGGAAATAGTATATGAGCAAATGTCTGGAGGTGTGAAGGAATGTTTGGGGGCTGGGACTGGTTAGGAATGCAGGGGGCCAGGGAGGGTGAGGGAAGCGAAGCTGGAGGTCAATAAGATGAGCTCCATCTGCCAAGCCTTAGGTTCCCCACACCACTCTGACATAGCAGCGGCCCCCAAAAGATCTAGCTGCCAAGAACTCGATCAAAACCAGAAATTTCAGCATGAGAGGAGTTAAGAGCCTTCCGAATCCTGTGACCAGCACAAAGCTTTCAGTCATCTGATGACAAAGGAGATGAGGAATTACGTGTTCCCAACTATCTCATCTTCCAACTGAATTTTATAACTGAGAAACCTTCACCATGCGTGGGAATAAAAACAAAACCGAGAGGAAAGTGACAGTGGTAACGACTGAAATCACCATAGAAACCCCCTTATAAACACACACACACACACCTTCCAGGAGGTGTTTTCTCAGAATAACCTCCTGCTAAAAATCAGAAGACCCCAAAAGCCTATTTTAAAAGGGCGCTAGAGCGGTGGACTTAAAAGCACCAACGAGAGGAAGGGCACAGCGCTTGTAAGATAAACGTGAAGAACTGGACTCAGTCTCTGACTCCCAGGACACTGCATCCTGTAAAATTTTGCTTGTCTACTAGGCTACCCCAGTGACAGCACTTTCATTCTCTCTCATGTTTCCAGAGATAGACCTTCTGGGAAGCTGTTGGCTCTAGAATGCAGTTATTCCGGGGTTTGTTTGACCCCTCTGCCCTGGAGTTTTCTGCTGCTGGAGGGGACCAGGAGGTCAGCCAGCTGGGCAGAAAGGCACTTTCCTATCTGGCCTCTTCGACCCCTCCACTGATGAGGAAGGGCCTGAGACATTGTTGTTGCAAGAAACGGAGTTTGGAGACAGTCTGGTTCATGGCTGGGCACTGTCAGACAAGCTCCAAGGTTCAGCTGCCTATTACTGCCAGGCGACACCACACACCAGCAGAGCTTGACAGGTTTCCTGGGGAACTGGCAGCGACCTGGGGCCCTCAACACACACACGAGCTGAAGGCCGGGGGACTGGCAGTTCCTGGAGATGGAGTGCTTTGGGGCCATGAAGTGCTTTGGCAGACAGTGAAGGGGGATAGCACCTAGAGCCAGCTGTGACCTTTTAGGGCAGAAACAGTACCCCTCTCTGGGCTCCACCCGGGGGCTGCCAGGCTGGGTAAGAATGAAATAAGAGGGATACTCATCTTACTCTCTGACCTCCCCACCTTGCCTTGGCTTTTACTTTGGGTTGATTGTGAGCTCAAGTAAGGGGTCAGCACTTGGTAGAAGAGGAACCAGAGACTCTGAAGAACCAGATGGGGATATCCACGCATCCAGCCTGCCTTTTTCCTATGCTCCTCCTGAGCCACAGGATTTCAGTCCACTTCCCTTGAGTTAAAGCTGCATGTCCTTGCCCCTCCTGACCCTGTGCTGCTTACTTATTCCATCTGAGCCACTTTTGCTTCCTGTCCCATCTTCCTGTCTTAATCAGGGAACTTTTATGCCCATTCCAGGGGCCTTCCCCGCCTTGTGGAATGTTCAAGCTGAAATGGAGCTTACAAGTTCTAGTCCAGTGAGTTTCAAGCCTTTTTAAGTCTCAGAATCCTTGGTAAACAAGCCCGAGAAAGGCAGACAGCTCTGGGGGAGGTGCCCAGCAGGTATGGGCACAAGGGTGGCTTCACAGGAGAGTGTGACCATCACAAGCCTAGTCTGGCATCCCAGTCAAGCAGGTGCTGTCTCCTCAAAGGTCAGTATGATCACAGAAAGCAGGGAGGCTGCTTGCCCGTAACACAGTCCGTTTCAAAGCTGGATGATATTTTCAGCCAGAATGTTCTGTCAGATGCTAAGTCTAACTTCCTGTTTGGTTCCTCTGCTGGTTTTAGTTTGACCAGGCCCCCAGAGTTCAGGTGTTGCTGATCTATCATGAACTAGAACCATACCTTCCCTTGACTGAGCATCTGATCTAGGCCTTATGCTCTACAGACTTTATTTCACCTAATCTTCACAACAATACTGTTCAGTTCAGTTCAGTTCAGTCGCTCAGTCATGTCCGACTCTTTGCGACCCCATGAATCACAGCACGCCAGGCCTCCCTGTCCATCACCAACTCCTGGAGTTCACTCAAACTTATGTCCATCGAGTCGGTGATGCCATCCACCCATCTCATCCTCTGTCGTCCCCTTCTCCTCCTGCTCCCAATCCCTCCCAGCATCAGAGTCTTTTCCAATGAGTCAACTTTTCACATGAGGTGGCCAAAGTATTAGAGTTTCAGCTTCAGCATCATTTCTTCCAAAGAAATCCAAGGGCTGATCTCCTTCAGAATGGACTGGTTGGATCTCCTTGCAGTCCAAGGGACTCTCAAGAGTCTTATTCAACACCACAGTTCAAAAGCATAAATTCTTCGGTGCTCAGCTGTCTTCACAGTCCAACTCTCACATTCATACATGACCACTGGAAAAACCATAGCCTTGACTAGACGGACATTTGTTGGCAAAGTAATATCTCTGCTTTTCAATATGTTGTCTAGGTTGGTCATAACTTTCCTTCCAAGGAGTAAGCATCTTTTAATTTCATGGCTGCAATCACCATCTGCAATGATTTTGGAGCCCAGAAAAATAAAGTCTGACACTGTTTCCACTGTTTCCCCATCTATTTCCCATGAAGTGATGGGACCAGATGCCATGATCTTCGTTTTCTGAATGTTGAGCTTTAAGCCAACTTTTTCACTCCTCTTTAGTGACCTATTTTTTGAATAGTAACATGGAAGCACAAAGAGGTTTAATGGTAAAGAATCTTCCTGCAGTACAGGAGAGCTGGGTTTGATCCCTGGGTCAGGAAGATCCCCTGGAGAAGAAAATGGCAACCCACTCCAGTATTCTTTCCTGGAGAATTCCATGGACAGAGGAGCCTGGCAGGCTACCATCCATTGGGTCACAAAGAGTTAGATACAGTGGAGCGACTCACTTTCACTTTCCACGGTCATACACCCGATACAGGAGGAAGGCAGGTTTGAACACGGGCTGCCTGACACTACACTGTGTCCTCTCGGATGTGCTGCTCTGGCTCTCTGAAAAGGCAGAGGACAGAACTGGGCACAGATGCAGGGAGCCTGCTCTCGTTACAGCCCTGTCTCCTGCCCTCCCAGGACTTCACATCTGTGGGTAAACAATTAAACCAGCAGAGTTCTGCTTTCCCGAATCTTGAAACTTAGAGATCACAGATTAATCTCCCTGTTACTGAGAAGGAACACGGAGTCCCAGAGGCGTGGGGACTTGCCCCAGGTCCCCAAGGTAGATGGAGCCAGAACCAACACCCGCCTCTCCTGCCTCATTCTTCAACCATCAGCCCCCACCCTCAGTGGGTATCCAGTGAAGGACAGGCTTTCACAGAAGCAGAAGCCCGACTCCGAGGGCTGGCAAGGTGCTGTGGTTTCATCACTCACCATTCGATGAATGTACTTAGTATGTAAGCCATGTTCATCCTCGTCCAGCTGCGACTCAGCGCCTTCCACATCCTGTTTGTATTTGGGGCTGATTGCTACGATTATCATCACTGTCTTCTGTTAATGAGAGGGAGAAAGCATGTTTATGGAAGTGTGGCGTGTGGTCCATTTGGGGAAGGCAGGCTGGAAACCGGCCAGCAAGACTGTGAGCATCTTCTGATATACTGCAGGGTGGAGGGCCGGCCCCCATCCACGGAAAGTGACAGGCGAGGCCCCAACCCAGGCAGACTCCTGGCTCCCCACCCGCTTTCCCCCTCCCCACAGCCCTGTCTCCCACCCCAGCTCCCTTCAAACACAAGAGTCTCTCCTAAATGGACGCGGTTCTGCCCACCATCTTCCACAACCATCACTAATAAAGGTCTAATGAAACCCGGAATGACTAAGTAACTCTGCATTGTGGCAGAGAGGCTCTGCCTCCCTCCAGCAGCGGGATCTAAGCTGTCAGTTACTGCACCCTTGACTGCCCTGCTTGCTGCTGACGCTTAGCCCAGTCGGGAGGAGCAGACCCTTCAGCACAAAGCAAACATCAGGCTGCAGACAAAAGGAAAAGCCTCAAAACCCCAGCCAGCTCAGACTCCGTCCCCCACCGGCTGACGCGGACAGGCTGGCGGCAATCAATTTCTATCTTGTTAAAGCACAACGTGTCCCAGTGGCGGGTATAGATTCTGTCCGTGAAAAACAAATCACAAGGCTGTGAGGGGGCGTCTGGGGTGGGGGGTGGGCAGTGTGCTGCCCTGCCTGTGAGGCTGCCCAGGAAGCCTCTTCAGTCTGATCCTGCAGAACACTTGGTGCTGGCCTCAGATTAAATTGAATTCTGCTGCTCCCTCCCTACTCCCTGCCTTCATTTCCTCCTTCCCTATTCTGGTCAAAAAATTGTTTGCTCTGATTATTATCAACCACCTGTGTCTGGTTCGACAGTTATTTCCTGCCTGTGCATGTCCAGGAGGGTGACCCCATCCTTTCCAGGTCTTTGCACGGCTGCCAACAAGGGAAGCTTTGTTGGGACTTGGTCAGCTTTGGCCGTGGTGGGTATGCCAGTGCTTCTTTCATAAAATAACTCCACAAGCTAATTGTCTTTCTCACCAGCAAACAAGCTCAGAATTTTGGAATGTACTTACATCCCTAAGGTAGCGTTCCATCCACTTAATGATATCAATGCCTCGGATTCTATCTTCAAATATGTCAATCTACAAGAAAAAAAAGATGTGGAAAGTGGCTCTTAATGAGAAGCTCTGTCTAGATGCAAAGCAAGAGAAAGCACAAGAGGCTGTATACATTTAAGGCTGAAAAAGTCACTAATGTGTTTTTGCAAAGAAGAGCCTGAAAGTCTAAAAATCAAGATGTAATTTTCTTAAAATGTTTCCTATTTCAAGATTAGTAGGCATTTGAGTATTTAATATTAGTAATTATGTTTTAAAAATTTGAGAGACATAGTAGACCATCAAGTTGGATGTAAGCCAGCAACATATGCATTATATATATACACAAAACATATGCACATATATATATGTGTGTGTGTGTGTATATATATATATATATATATATATATATCTGTAATTTGAAGGCAAACATGATTCTGGAGGATTTTAATGGATGTGTTGTATGCAAGTACTGAGATACAACATGGCACTTTGCTTGCATTAGCCAGGTCATTATTATGGTATTATATCCAGTTTTGACCTATATATTTAAAAAGTGTGTGAAACTTGAAGCAAATCCAAGAAACAGTCACAAAAACAATTACTGAGATAGTGGGGGAAAGGTTTATGATGAAAGTTGGGAAGTAGAACTCTTGGGCCTTGAAAAGACTGGTATTAAATATCAAATTTTTGAAGGGGAGAAAAACCAGTTATTTTCCATTTTACAGAAGCCCAAACAAGCCCTTTCTTGGGCTCAGGCTTGTCCTGCAGCCAGAGAGGAGTGTGTGTCTGCACAAGGTGCTCCTGATTGGAAGATGGGTTGTGTACAGGGATGGTGATGCAGGGAGAGAGTCCCGAAGAGGGGTGATCTGATTCAGCCCCACTGCTCCCACGTCAGTTGTCCTCAGTGTCATGCTGCCGTTTAGGGCCAGTCAAGTTCCAGCCATTCAGCAAGCTTTCCATGCGTCCATGATCCAGTGTCACGTCTTTTCCCCACACATGTCCCATCTATTCTACTCTCCACATTTGCGCTCCCTGCACCATCAAAGCACAGTGCAAGCCCCCCTCTCTGTGAATCCTCCCCACACACTGCCTTTCTCCTCCTCCCCTTAATGAACTCTACCCCACTGTGACTACTGATGGTACTGGACAATGAACATATTATTAGGGCATTCTTTCATTTACTGAATGTCTCAAGGATGCCTGGCTTATCTCCTGAGCCAGGTTCTAAGCTTCCTATGGAACAAGATCCTGTTCTACACCAAACTCAGATACATATAGAATATGAATTCAGAATATGTATTTTTAAACTGATGGAACATAAAAGATGGAATGGCTTTCCTTTTGGTTTGGATGATTCCTGCTTTAAAATGTTCAATGGCCAATGACTACATTAGGTAACCTTGAGAGAGGCTTTCCAGTTCTCTGAGACTGCATCAGTTATCCATTTCTGTTTTACAAGAGAGAAGCAATGTATGTCAGGGCTGACAAGAGACGGGCAGCATGGCTTTCCTCTTTCCACTTGGAAGACTTTGAAAATGTTCCCGAAGTTCTCTAAGTCTTACTATTTTCATTTGTAGTATGTGGTTAATAAACCTACTTCCTAGAGTGCTTGTGAGGATTATAATGAGTTAGAGTGGAAAAGGCATATCATAATGCCAGGCATAAATAAGTCCTCAGTAAATGGTCATTCTTATTATTATCCCAGCACCTCAATTCTTCCTTGCTATGGAGGTAGACATTCTGGAAGGAACAATGTGCTGGAGGTCTTCCACTGGTCTCTCCAGACATCTACTAAAATATACAGCTTCTGTCAGGCCAACTTTTCCACCCAGCTACTGTTATGAGCTGAATTGTGTCCCTCCAAATTCATGTTTCAATATATGTCTTAACCCCTTGTGTCCCAGACTATGACTGTATTTGGATATAGGGCTTTTAAAAGGTGACTAAAGTAAAAGGGGTTTCGTAGGTGGGCCCTGATGCAGCATGACTGGTGTCCTTATAAGAGGAGACTATAACGAAAGACCAGAGGAAAGACCAGGAGAAGACAGAGGGAGAAGACGGTCCTCTACAAGACAAGGAAGAGATTTCAGAATGAAACCAACCCTGCTGAAACCTTGATCTTATACTATGAGCCTCCACAACTGAGGAAATAAAGGACAGTTTAGGCTCCCTAATGGCACCCCACTCCACTACTCTTGCCTGGAAAATCCCATGGACGGAGGAGCCTGGAAGGCTGCAGTCCATGGGGTCGCTGAGGGTCGGACACGACTGAGCGACTTCACTTTCACTTTTCACTTTCATGCATTGGAGAAGGAAATGGCAACCCACTCCAGTGTTCTTGCATGGAGAATCCCAGGGATGGGGGAGCCTGGGGGCTGCCGTCTATGGGGTCGCCCAGAGTCAGACACGACTGAAGTGACTTAGCAGCAGCAGCAGCAGCAGCAGCCTGTGGTACTCTGTGGCAGACCCAGCAAACCAATATAGTGCCCCCTTTAGGTTGTAGGAGTCACGGGTCCCTTGCCTTTTTAGGCCTCAGGGTGGTAGACTCTCCTTGCTTTTGCTAGTCCTGGGATATTGCACTATTCATTCTCTATGGGTTTCCTCGACTCACCTAGAACTTCGAAAATGATCCATTTATTAAATTACCCATTAAATTAATTTTTATCCACTAAGGGGATCTTGATGTAGCGATACAATAACTTAGCTATCCAGGATGAGGCTCTGGGATTTTACCACAAGCTTTAAGGACTTCCCTGGTGGCTCGGATGGTAAAGAATCCACCTGCAATGCAGGAGACCTGGGTTCGATCCCTGGATTGGGAAGATGCCCTGGAGAAGGAAATGACAACCCACTCCAGTATTCTTGCCTGGAAAATTCCATTCCCAGAGGACTTTGGTGGGTTATAGTTCACAGGGTCACAAAGAGTCCGACATGACTGAACAACTCACACTTTCACTTTTCACTTCATAATGATGAGGATTAGGGTTTAGGGACAAATTTAAATTGGGCCTAAGCAGCCCCTAATTGTTAAGGTCATAAAAACCTGTCCTCTTCTCTGGGGCAATCAGTATGCTTATGTGGAAAGGACTAAAATAAGATCTTTTCTACAATGTTGGCCTTATGTCCTATAATTTGATTTTATATGAGTTGCCCCAGTGTTTCTTATCCCAGAAACGAGAAATTGAAATGCTGATCTGTATATATTCATATATCTATATAGTCATGAAGTTGGGGTGTAGAGTGTATACTTGTAAAAATTTTCGTATACTTCCATTTAAAAATAATTACAGACTAAAGAAATATTTGAATAAAACTCCTGTTAGAAATGCTAAATAATCCTTAAAATGGACATTTAGTTACTAAGTATTCTTTCTTTATTCTTCAACATTTGTATTTGTAGATATTTCCCTTAATTTTTCACTACTCTTTAGCATCCACTGTCACTAAATACACAGAGGAGGCCTCGGGGAAGGAAGAGAAGTGATATCAGTGTTTGAGGAAAGCCAGTCCTCCGAGTAGCCTCCTGTGGTATTCTATTTATCCTAAGGAAGACTTACATGGGTGTAAGCTGTGCTTTTCCAAGGCACTGCAGGGCACTTGAAGAGTGTGTGCTTCCTGAAATTTCTTGGCCTACGATCACAGTGGACTGCAGGGCTGGGGTGTCTACCTTCCTGAACTAGCCTAGACCAACTGAGAACCCGGCCCTGGGTCGCAGAACCTGGCTCCCTGTTCAGAATTGTCGGTGCTGGACTGCCAGCTGTGCACAGTGGGGTGGGGGGCCCCAGGCTGCCGGGCTTCCACCTCAAACCATGCAACCCAGTGCAGAATGCAAGGATCTTGTCAAATGAGCAGGTGACCTGGTGAGCCTCCTGCACCGCAAGAAGCACAACCAAAGTGACATGATTGGTGAGGAAGGGCAAAGGTGCCAAGTGCAGTGAGAGCCCGGCTTTCCTTTAGGCTGAGCACCAGCTGCGTGCATGCTGGGCATCAACACCGTGCTAGCTGTTCAGAGGCACTTGTTTGTTGCTGCTGCTTAGTTACTTCTGTTGTGTCCGACTCCGTGCGACCCCATGGACTGTAGCCCACCAGGCTCCTCTGTCCATGGGATTCTCCAGGCAAGAATGCTGGAGTGGGTTGCCATGCCCTCCTCCGGGGGATCTTCCCATCCCAGGGATTGAACCCTGGCCTCCTGCATTGCAGGCAGATTCTTTGCTGTCTGAGCCACCAGGGAAGTCCTCAGAGGCACTTGGGGTCACTCAAAAGGCATGCAAGAAAAACATGTTGGAGAGTTTGGATAGTTTGAATTCTAGAAAACAATTACCTAAACCCATAAGCATTTGGGTCATGATCACATAAATCAAATAATAGAGTTTAAGCCATCAACAACTTTTGACACGTTTCTCTTATTTTTTTTGTTTTCATTATACTCACTTTAATTGTTTAGTCTTCTCTTTGGATAAAATACTTACCGCAGTTTGGAAGCCGTTTACCAACAAAAAGTTCACGAATTTTACCACCTCCATGGCTGTGTCCATAGAATAAGTGATAAAGACTTTCCCTAAAGAGAGATTTTTGTCAATTATTAGAAACTAGTCAAATCATTCCACTCTAAACAACACTTGCAAATCGCATGCAGTGTCTTTTGGCCTTTTAGAACAGTGAAGGGACTCCTCAGAATGAGGGGGCGGTCTCAGGGCTTATGTCTGCAGCAGAGTGAACTGTCCTCAGACATAGATCTACAGGCCCAAAGGGGCAGGGGGTCCATCCCAGGGTGTGCAGACTGCTCAGGGTGCGTCAGAGAGAGTGCTGGCAGGCTGAGAGAAGCAGAGGAGGTCTTCTGAAAAACCACATGATGCATTAACAACAACAACAAAAAATCCGCCATCCAGAATCTGCGGGGCCTTAAGGTTAGGCCACCCCGGGTATATGAGACGCACTTGGCACTGTGCCCAAGAAAATACTCTCACAGCAGGCCTGGAAGTTGAGCCCTGCTAAGAGGCCACCCAGCCGTGTCCTCTTTTGATCTCATGATGTGATGCTCTCTGCTACCCTGAACTTGATGAGAGCAAGTGAGGGGAGGGAGAAAGTGGTTCTCCACCACCTTCTTCCCCTCACTACTTATTGGTCGGGGACTGGCAAGGAAGTTAGAGTAGACTAAAGGGCAGCTCAGAAATGTTATTAAGAACTTCAGTAGCTTGAAGCAGAGACCCTGCCTCTGGGCAGTCCAGCATCACTGACTCCCTTACTTGTCCATGAGTCAGTCTAGAGCTGCAGATGGCATTGTGCCCACAAGCTTAACCCAGTCAGGATAAGAACCAGTGTTCTCCCAGGCTAATGTCTTGGGTAAATTATCTGGCTAGCGTGTTAATGTAGTAGATGAATAATCTCTCTCTGTTGGCATTTAGTCTGAAATCAACTGGCTACATCTCAAGAAGCTCTGGGGCAGAGGGTGGAGAAGACAGTGGGGGCGGGGTTGGAGGGAACCCACTTACTACGCTTGAAAGTATTAGTTGCTCAGTCGTGTCCAACTCTTTGCAACCCCATGCACTGTAGCACACCAGGCTCCTGTACTCATGGAATTCTCCAGGTAAGAATACTGGAGTGAGTAGCCATTCCGTCCTCTAGGGGACCTAGGCTCTTGTTTTTGAAGCACCTCTCTCAAATGAGAGGATGTTCAGTGGTCATATTGACTCATTTAAGCAGCCAGGCATATTGATGGCACTCAATATATTTTATTCTCGACACATAATATTCAACCAATTCCTCTGTAAGAATTTTAGGACTCCCTTTATAGGTTATGGTAAAATTAATACGCTCTATACACTGATATCCAGACTATATCCCAACATTATCTGTTCTCCAGAAATGTTCAAAATTTAAATGTATAAGATTTTAAGATTAAAACAAAATTTTTTAAATAAAAAACAATTGTCATAGAAATCTTTCAGAGCCTTAAATGACTAAAGAATATTGATTCCCCAGTTGGAATTAACAAATGCAAAGGGCTTAATTTTAAGTTTAGTTCAAAGCAGTACCTAGATTTGGAAAGGGCTTATTGGAATTATGGCAAGCACAACAGAATATAACAATTTCATAAGGGGTGACTGTTTTCTTAAGATTTCTGGAACTTACAGTCCTGACTGACCTTCATATGAGAACATTTTGGTGATATTTCAACATTTCTGGTTCTGGCTGCAAAATGTGGAAAAAGCATCATCACCTGACACTTAGTCGAATGTTTCTTTAAATAAAAGGCTTAGTTTGCATTTGGTTGTACAGCAGCATGGAGAATGTGAGACTGGTTTTTCCAAACACGATTGCTCATTCCTACAGGAAATGACCTCGTTCTTGAAGGCTGCTGCTAATTTATGGTGAGACACTAGGTCCCTGGCCAATACCACATGGACATCCAATCAATTTATCCAGGGACAAGTCCACTCAAGAGAATCATTTAGAAGAGGGAGAAAGCATGGGGGTTATTTGTTGTTGCAGTACAGTTGTAGAAAATCTAGTGGTAAGCACTTTGGGAGTATTGCAGGTGGTGTCAGAATCACTACAAACACTCACACAAAATCCTGGTTAGTTTTTAAACAAAAAGCAAAAAAGGATATTTCATTTCACTGTGGAGTATGTGAGAAATATCCAAGATTATAGATGAAGAATCATCAAGTACTCTCAAAGTGTAAGACGTGACCAAGAAGGAGGAAAAAACCACATTGCAAACAACTTACGCAATTCTTCTGGCAAATTGCTTGTTTTCAGAGTTCCTCTGGCTAGAGGGTGACTCGGGGGTCTGGGGACAGCAGCTGGCGATGGAGCCTGGGGATCCTGTGGCCTCAGCTCGGCAGGACACTCCAAGGACCCCTCAGGAGCACCACCTCTATTAGGTGGCTGGTTATACAGCTGATCCCTGGAAAGGAATACATTCACAGTAAATGTTCATGTTGCATAAAGGCAAACCTAGAGGGACAGAAAGCCTTTAATGACTGTGGGTAATACCAGTGAGCTATCTTTCTTCTGCCTCCATTTCTTTTCTGAGCCAGAAGGACAAAGGTTTGGTGTTTTGTTTTTTTTTTTCCTCAGACTTTTTGTCAGTAAGCAGTTCAGCCAGCTGGCATTTGTAAGGGCCTGTGCTTGGGGTCAAAGAGGGAAGCAGGATTTGATTTCTGAATTTAAGGACTGTATAATGGGGAAGATGATTCTTATGTTCAGATCAGACAAGACCACCAACAAAACAAAGTAATATAATGGGTGACATAGAAGGTTTGATGTTTAGGCATTCAGATAAAACGACAGAACTTTAAGCTCATAATAGATAACATTTGGGCTTCCCTGGTGGCTCCGACAATAAAGAATTTGCTTGCAATGCAGGAGGTATGGGTTCACTCCCTGGGTCTGGAAGATCCCCTGGAGAAGGGAATGGCTACCCACTTCAATAATCTTGCCTGGAGAATTCCATCAACAGAAGAGCCTGGTGGGCTATATAGTCCTGGGGTCTCAAAGAGTCACAATTAACACAACAACAACAGATAACATTTATTTATGTATTAAAAGATAGAAAAGACCATGTAGGTTTAAAAGTATCTATGTTGTGGGGTCTCTTTGCTGGCCCAGTGGTTAAGACTCCTTGCTTCCACTCTATGGGGCACAGATTTGATCCCTGGTCCAGGAGCTAAAATTCCTCATGCCGCATGGCACAGCCGAAAAAAAAAGTATCTATGCTGCTAATATTTCACAAATGAACATCCAATTTTGAAGATCTACTAAAGACATGTCTACCACATTATCATATGGCATCTTTATTATTATTTTGGTCACCAGTATTCCTATGAACAGTCTGCTGAGAAGAAAGATCAGGTGCACTTGTGTGAGATTTGGAAGGTAGAAGGACATGTAAGCCATGCTTCTGCCACTTCTGTGGTTTCTGTTGCTAAGTGCTGTCATGGGGTGCTGAGGAGGCCTCCCAGTGTTCCGGTACAGCTTCAAGGGAAGGGCATGGGCATCGGTATTTTGCCAGTGCAGATCTGGTAGGCACGGAATGTTTCCAATAGCTGCAGTGGCAGTTTCCTGATTCTGGTTGGTGCTGGCAGCGTGGCCTAGATTGGAGAGCCCTGTGGTGGCTTTCTGGCCCTCTGCCTCTCTGACCAGGCCAGAGGAAGCGGCCCCTCTGTTCCCCAGTTCTGTGATATTGAGCGGGGACCATTCCTGGAAGCCCAACCTAAAACCTCCAGCCTCCAATGTCATAAGCACCCAATTCCTTATATTAAATCCCTTCTGTTTACAACAGCTAGAGTTGTTTCTGTTTTCTGTAACTGAATTCTAACTGCAAGGGGGACTAAAACTGTATCTATAATATTTTATTTCTTCAAAAAAAATGAAGTAAATGTGGCATTGTTAACATTTTAAAAAATCTAGGTAGCGGGAACAGGAATGTTACTTGTTATGTGTTTGCAATTGTTTTATATTATAAATTTAAAAAAAGTTTTGAATGTAATATCTATGTGTATAGGCCTAGTTTTAGTGGATTATTGCTTCTGCTTTCATATTTTTACCCAAAAGAGTAATCAAAAAATTCTGAAAGTCCTATGTAACAAGATTTAAAATTATACAAAATCTCAACTATGCTATTAATACATTTCTAATTCTGGTGTTTGAGGAAGTTATTTTTATTTTATATTATTATAGAAAAAATTTCTACACAATATGCCTTCATCTAATGGGGATCCAATTCCATATTCTTTTTGCATTAGTGCCTTTGTACCCAAAGTTAGTTGTTTACAAAAGATGATTGCTCATTTGACAAAGCTTCCCAGGTGGCGCTAGTGGTAAAGAACGCACCTTGGTAACCCACTCCCGTATTCTTGCTTGGAGAATCCCATGGACAGAGGAGCCTGGAGGGCTACAGTCCACAGGGTCAAAAAGAGTCAGACACGACTGAAGTGACTTCATGCATGCATGCTCATTTGAAAAAAAAATCTTAAGGCCTTGATACTATTAAAAAAAACTTTCATATATAAACAATATAATGGAGAGTAATGACAGAGTAATCTTTCTGTATTAAGGTTCTCCTTCCAAAGATCAGTAAGAAGAGAATTAATCTCATTACCTGAACTTACTTTTCATTATCTTAAAATGATAAATCCTTGGAGACCATAGTAGGCTTTAATTGATGTTATAAAAGCAATTGCTCTGTACTATTTTACAATAAATAAATCCAAAATTATTTCAAAATAAAAGTTCATTTAAAAAATTACTATTGCTTCTCCTATTCAACACTACACATAGAGATGCTTAAATTTTGTTTTCTTGGAATTTTAGATTGCTTTCTGCAAGAGTGCTGATCTGACTATAAACTCACTACTTAATTCCATTACTTAAATTCCATTCTATTTTTTTTGTAAAAAAAAAAAAATAAGGCATCTGTCTGCAAAGAAAATCTGAGGGTTATTGGCTTTTGAGTGAAGAGGAAAGGCACCTTATTTGCCATTGTAAATAGAGTAGGCCTTTTTTTCAATACACTTTTTGAGCTGATTACCTATTTCTCCATTTCTGAAAAAAAACTGCTTCAATAAGAGGTTCATATCTCATTCCGTTCTCAAAATGGAATATAGATTTACTTTGAATGATAGATAAAAGTTGTGCTTGAGCAAGAGCAAATGTTTTATCTACTCTCTCTCCAATTTTGTCATAAATTAGGAAGCTCCATTTACATGAGTTTTCCCTGTATATTTTAGATCTATAAATGAAGAGAAAAAAAACAACAACAAAAACCAAAAAACTTGAGGAGTCAAAAAAGAACAATGAATAGAAATACGATTAAAAGATTAGACAATAAAAGTCAAGAAAAGCCAAAATTATTTTTCTGGAAGAAATATTGGAAAGACCTAATAATGGTGTTAAACATGAGTGAATGCTTTTATTACAAAATAACAGTTGTTTTAAATTTCTATTGAGAACCAATTGAATTTAAAGTTTCAAAGTAAGAAATGGACTTAAACAGGTGTAGAGACTAGGGATATAAAAAAGAATTTTGTAGCCTTGAAAGTCAGTCATAGTGAAAATGAAAACCTATTTTTTGATCCAAAAGGCCAAGAGATCTGGAAGTAAAAGGTGTGACTTAGCATCTTAAGAGCCTTTCCTTCAAGGTCTTCATGTGTCTGGTGAAGAGATTCTTATCACACAGCTTCCGTTTCCTCCTGACCTGAAAAGTCTGTGTGGGGTGTTCAACTGTGTGACTTGGTCACCAGCCTGCGTGGCAAAGGAATAGAGTTCTGATGCATATTGATTGCATTGGTGTCATTCTTTTTCATGTTAATATTGTCTGAAATTTGGCCCCATCAGTTGTACTTACTGATACCTGGGGAGACCTGGGGGAGAGTAGTTTCTCTGTGGAGGTCTCTCCTCTTGGTCCCAGGGGCTGGGACAACTCAGGATGACCTTCTGCACAGGGTGCAGGCCCCTCACATGGGCTCCAGGTGGGGCCTGCCCAGGTAGAGCTGGCTGGATCACTTGCTGGTAGGCTGCTCGAGGGTAGTTATGGCCATCTGTAGGTGAAGACAGCAAAGAAAACAGGAAAGACTGACTGTGGCTCCTTTGCATGAAAGGAGAGGTAAGCTCAGTGCAAATTTCTGTGTTTATACCAACTGAGGGTTCCATATATCATTTACCACCTCCGAGATGTTTGCCACATTTCTGTACTATTATTTACTTGATAGTTTTCATTAAACTGAGTCATTGTCTTTATTGTTTTTATAAACAAAAACATCTGTGAAATCATGAGTTTAATGTTTTAAATTGGAAACACAGAGCTCAACATAGGCCCCTATTTAAATTAGATGCTTAAAACAATCCAAACTGAGCTGATTCCAGCCCCACAGCTGATAAGGACGAGGATTTGGAGGGCATCTTTAAGAATGGGGAGGTAGCACCACAGAGAACCCTTTGGCCTAGGATGAGCTCTACCACCAGGTTTTGCTATTACAGCCTTCCTGGGTCAGGCCACATACACTCCAAGGGGTCCAGATCACCACGATTCCTACCATAACTCCCCAAGTTTTAAAACCCAAGGCTAGGAGAAATTATCCTCATGATAGCTACAGAATCACTACTTGTTCATTTCCCTCCCTGGACACACACACCCACACCCACCCACCCCCCAACACACACACCAGTCCTTCTTTGCTGCTGTTCAGTTGTTAAGTCGTGTTTGACTCTTTGTGACCCCATGGACTGTAGCATGCCAGGCTCCTCTGTCCTCTACCATCTCCCAGAGTTTGCTCAGATTCATGCCCATTGAGTCGGTGATGTTATCTACCAACTCATCCTCTGCCGCCCCCTTCTCCTTTCTCCTTCAGTCTTTCCCAGCATCAGGGTCTTTTCCAATGAGTCGGCTCTTTGCATCAGGTGGCCAAAGTATTGGAACTTTAGCTTCAGTATCAGTGCTTCCAGTGAATATTCAGGATTGATTTCCTTTAGGATTGACTGGTTTGATCTCCTTGCTGTCCAGTTCAGTTCAGTTCAGTTGCTCAGTCGTGTCCGACTCTTTGCAACCCCATGAATCACAGCACGCCAGGCCTCTCTGCCAATCACCAACTCCCAGAATTTACCCAAACTCATGTCCATTGAGTCAGTGATGCCATCCAACCATCTCATCCTCTGTTGTCCCCTTCTCCTCCTGCCTTCAATCTTTCCCAACATCAGGGTCTTTTCAAATGAGTCAGCTCTTCACATCAGGTGGCCAAAATACTGGAGTTTCAGTTTTAACATCAGTCCTTACAATGAACACCCAGGACCAATTTCCCTTAGGATGGACTGGTTGGATCTCCTTGCAGTCCAAGGGACTCTCAAGAGTCTTCTTCAACACCACAGTTCAAAAGCATCAATTCTTCTGCACTCAGCCCTCTTTAGAGTCCAACTTTGACATCCATACATGACCACTGGAAAAACCATAGCCTTGACTAGACAGACGTTTGTTGACAAAGTAATGTCTCTGCTTTTTAATATGCTGTCCAGGTTGGTCATAACTTTCCTTCCAAGGAGTAAGTGTCTTTTAATTCCATGGCTGCAATCACCATCTGCAGTGATTTTGGAGCCCCCCAAAATAAAGTCAGCCACTATTTCCACTGTTTCCCCATCGATTCACCATGAAGTAATGGGGCTGGATGCCATGATCTTACTTTTCTGAAAGTTGAGCTTTAAGCCAACATTTTCACTCTCCTCTTTCACTTTCATCAAGAGGTTCTTTATTTCTTCTTCACTTTCTGCCATAAGGGTGGTGTCATCTGCATATGTGAGGTTTTTGATATTTCTCCTAGCAATCTTGATTCCAGCTTGTGCTTCATCCAGCCCAGCGTTTCTCATGATGTACTCTGCATATAAGGGACCCTCAAGAGTCTCCTCCAGCACCACAGATTGAAAGCATCAATTCTTCGGCACTCAGCCTTCTTAGTGGTCCAACTCTCACACTGGTATGGGACTTCTTGAAAAACCATAGCTTTGACTAGATGGACCTTGGTTGACAAAGTGATGTCTCTGCTTTTTATTTTTTTATTTTTTTTAAATTTCATTTTATTTTTAAACTTTACATAATTGTATTAGTTTTGCCAAATATCAAAATGAATCCGCCACAGGTATACATGTGTTCCCCATCCTGAACCCTCCTCCCTCCTCCCTCCCAATACCATCCCTCTGGGTCATCCCAGTGCACTAGTCCCAAGCATCCAGTATCATGCATCGAACCTGGACTGGCAACTCGTTTCATACATGATATTTTACATGTTTCAATGCCATTCTCCCAAATCTTCCCACTCTGCTTTTTAATGTGCTATCTAGGTTTGTCATAGCTTTCCTTCCAAGGAACAGTATCTTTTAATTTCATGACTATAGTGACCAACTGCAATGATTTTGGAGCCCAAGGGGAAAAAAAAATATGTCACTGCTTCCACTTTTCCCCCTTCTATTTGCCACAAAGTTATGGGAATGAATGCCATGATCCTTGTTTTTTGAATGTTGAGTTTCAAGTCAGCTTTTTCAATCCCTCTTAGGAAGAAGTAAATGAATGAAAACTTGGCTCATATCCCGGGGAAGTAGCCAAGCAGCTGGCAACACCTCACAACTGTCTCAGTACCCTCTTGCCAAAGGCCATGAGTACTTGGGACCAGGCAGTTAGAAGAGGGCAGGTCTTAGAGCAAAGCCAGTCCTCGCATCAACTTATATGAATTTCTAACCTGGGAGAAAGTTAACCCCAGCCAGGCATAGGAATAACAGTCCCAAAGGATTAAAGGCAACCAGCCTGACCCGGTGAGAGAAGAGAAGTGAGGGCCAGAGGAGGGATGCAAGGAACCCAGGAAGGGTGGGAGAGGAAGGCTCTGAGGGGACTGTCCAGATCCAACGGGGCTCGAGTGTGGGAAGTCTGAGAGGCTGGATGCACACTGGGGTGAGCTCAGCCTGCAGAAGGACTGGAGAGAGGCACGTATAACCCTGCAAAAAGAGCCACGTGGATCACCCCACGAGCACATCCTGGGGATCCAAGTATTGCCACCTCTGCCCAAGTAAGAACTTGGATGATCAAGCAGGCATAGCTAGTTAAGGCAAGAAGGAACCTTGATACTCAAAAGGTCTTTACTGGTCTTTATTCTTCTTCTGATTATAAAAGTAATGCCCAATTTGCCTGTCGTGTAGGTAGGATACTTGCAGGGAAGTAGGGTGAAACAAAACTTGCAAGCGAGCAAGAAATAACAGAAGAAGCAGGTCGGCAGCACCAGGATGTGGAGGGTGAGACTGTGGTTAAGATTTTTATTCTTGGTTTGCTAAGTAGTCAAGAACCGTCTAGAGGAACATGGCCTCAAGTACAGAAGACTAATAATATGTGTGTTCATTAGTGTGGCCACTACCGGGTCCCCACGGTGTGGGCTCAGGAAACTTGACTGGGTGACCCTGGAAATGTGCCCCAGCCAGTCTTTCAAGCTTGGTCAGATTCCCTGGATTTAGTCTATTGTCTGCTTTGACCCATGACACCAGGTCATGCTTCCTCTGGCAAAACTGACCACATCCCTCTGAACAGAGCTTGTCTTGAGGCCCTGACCATGACCTTTGCCCTGCTCTTGCTTAGGCCTGGTCATGATATCTGGAGCTTAAGGAAGGGGAGGGGGATAAAAGGATATGTCTGTGCCTACCCCCTGGCTGACAAAGACCAGGGCTTGGATAGCATCTCTAAGAATGGGGAGACAGGACCACAGAGACCCCTATGATCTAGAACAAGATAAAACAAGGTTTTGTTTTTATGGCCATCCTGGGTCAGGTCAGATAATTTCCAAGGGGTCCACCTCACCAGCTGGAGTTTCAGGGCTATAGGACTGGTCTCTCTTGGTGCTCTTTTCCCCAGTTGTTCAGTCACTAAGTCTTGTCTGACTCTTTGAGACCCCATGGACTATAGCCCTCTAGGCTTCTCTGTCCACAGACTTCCCAGACAAGAATACTGCAGTGGGTTGCCATTCGTTTCTCCAGGGGATCTTCCTGACCCAGGAATTGAACCCATGTCTCCTGCATTGGCAGGGGGATTCTTTACCACTGAGCCACCAGGAAAGGCCCTTTCCCAGCTAGAACAGACCAAAAAGTGCCATTGCCATCAGGTCATTAGGCAAGAGCTAGCCCAGGGACAGGGGAGCCTGGTTGGCTACCGTCTATGGGGTCGCACAGGGTCAGACACGACTGAAGCGACTTAGCAGCAGCAGCAGCAGCAGCACACTCTCAAAAGTTCAGCAAGCCCTAGCTACCCTGGCTGTCTTTCTTCATCTTGAATGCCAAGCTGGTCCCCACCTCTGGGAGCCTGAGTCTGCCATCCCCTCTGCTCAGAGTGTTTTGCCCTGTATCTTTACAGATCAACTTCTTGACATTCAGGGCTCAGCTCAGATATCATCTGTTCACCAGTTACTTATCCCATCTCATCACTTTACTTTCTTCCTAGCACTTTTCATGTTTGTGTAAGTAAGCATGACTCCTACTTGTCAACTTCTTGCCTGCCTTGCCTACTAGACTCCAAGCTTTGTAAAAGCATGCACTGTGTCTGTTTGCCACCATACCTCAAAGCACAGTGCCAATACCTGAGGGATGCTCAATCTGTGAATGAAGACTGAAAGTTACAAAGTCAACTTGATACATACGCACAAGCAAAGCCATGTGGGAGGGCACAGTCTGCCTGCTAGGTCTTGGGTCTTCTAGGGAGTCTATTTCTCATCTGCTCTCCATCTGGGATATTTTTCAGTGTCTCCTTTAGAGGTAGGAAGAAGAAAGAAAAGGTGAAAGAGGAGCAACTTTGCTAGTGGCCTTGAAAGTTTTTAATGCTTGGAGCCATTCTTGCTTCCCATGTCCATTAATAAATGGCTAATAAGGTTTTATTTGCTTTAAAAGGACTACCAAGCTCTAATCATAGGGTTTGTTTCTTTTCCAGAAAGTGTATGTTAGTGCTGTTAATCAAAAGCCTTTGAAGCAAGGTCATATGATTTTGAACAGATTATTCCTCGCACAACATGTTTTTGTCTCATAGCAACAAATCATATCATTAAAATCACTAAGGCATGAGGACTAAGTGTTTGATTAGCTGTGACTCTTGTTTCTGAAATGGCCACCTGTGATAAAAGCTTACAATGGTTTATATGAGCAGATGAAAATGATCCACCTCAATTTTAAAATTAGGGTACTGACAAAAGAGTTCTCTATGCTGTCTTTTGATTGTTTAAAACAAAGAAAGAAGATTTCCTTAGTGGAACTTGACTGGTTCCACTGGAATTTGGCTGGTTGTGTGAAGAAGTCGCGAAATAAAATTTACATTTTCAGATAAATGAACGTCTTTTCATTGCTCAAGTTTTGATAGTTTCCTTCTGCTATTTTGATCAAGGCTTGCTAGTCTAGTTGGGTACGGTATATGTAATAATGGCTAATATTTACTGAGTACTTGTTACATGCCAAGTACTGTTCTAAGTTCCTTATTCAGGATTACAGAGTTCAATTTTTTGCTTTCCTGAAGATGAAGTTAAACTGAGTAAAAAATCCAAATTCCATATCACAGTCCTTGCCTCCTTCATTTTCTAGCATATCATTCTCTCACTGCTCACTCTGCTGTATCTCCACTCACTTGCTTTCAGTACATTAACAATACTAAAGTCCTTGCTTCCTGGACCTTCTCGTCTTTTAGATTTCAGCTCAAATGTGTCCTCCTCTGGAGAAGGCAATGGCACCCCATTCCAGTACTTTTGCCTAGAAAATCCCATGGATGGAGGAGCCTGGTAGGCTGCAGTCCATGGGGTCGCTAGAGTCGGACACGACTGAGTGACTTCACTTTCACTTTTCACTTTCCTGCATTGGAGAAGGAAATGGCAACCCACTCCAGTGTTCTTGCCTGGAGAATCCCAGGGACGGGGGAGCCTGGTGGGCTGCCGTCTATGGGGTCGCACAGAGTCAGAAACGACTAAAGCGACTTAGCAGCAGCAGCAGCAGTGTCCTCCTCAAAGAGGCCTCCTCTCACCATGCTGTTAATGCTTCCTCTAACACCTGGCTATTTTCTTTATAACATGTACTCTTTGTTATTTTGTTTGCTGATTTCTACTTATCAGTAGACTTATCTCCAGTAGGCTATGAACTCCACAAAGACAGGATGTTGTATTCACAACTGTACACCCAGTGCCTAGCATAGAACTGGGCAAATATTTGGATAAATTGATGAACAAATGAGCAGGTCTGTTTCTAAATCCAAGTGACCTCCTTTCTTTCCTCTGCCCTCCCATAAGACAAGCAAAGAGATAGCCTTTCAAAGGCTTGAGATCACAAAGCCTCTACTCATAATTAGGGAATCACTTCTTTTTCTAGGAAGTAGGGAACAGATTTCTTTTTATTCATTCAACAAATATTACTGAATTTCTATGGCTAAGCATGCAATGACTAGAGATAAACAGGCTATAGTTCTTCTGAGCTGCTCAAAATAAATCAGGAGAGAAAGAGAAAATCTGTTTGTCTGTGGATGTCTGTTTTGAAATATAAACCCACACTCGTTAGTGTACAAGTAGGAGACATGCAAGCCAGCAGCCACCTACACGATAGACTTAAGAACCACTCCCCAAGATATCTCCCCCAGAGACTTGTGCTCCGTGCCTAGAATTCCATCAAGAAGATGGAGTCTAGAAGGTGGTGGGGGATGTGATGGACAAGTGATTTGTTAGCAGAGTAACTCCTACATTCTGACGCAGTGTTCATCACAGAACAAAAATACAAATCTTGCACAATCATGCATGGGTGCCCAGAACTGTATGTTGCTCGTCAATCTTATGATCCTCTTGGCTTGGGTTACACACGGTCTTCGTGTTACTGGGCTTTGACCACTTGGAATTTGTAAACCAAATCCTAAATGAGGTTTTCCACTTATCAGTCAAAACATTCAACATTTTTCTTCCTTATTAAGAATGATATTAAAAGAATTTATGAGGGAGAAAGTAAAATGTGATTTTCAAGTTGTCAAAAAAAACATGATGATATAACACAATTAGTTTAGCCAGGAAGACAAGATGGCCAACATAAACTGTTACAGGAACTCCCCCAGCTGTAAACAGCTGTAGTTCCTGAAAGGGACTGCCTTTCTTTATCATCTCTTCCATCTGCTTTGTTTTTTCCTTACTTTTAACTGTGCATGCATTCTAGCACACAAATAATCATGTTTGGGGGTCTATATGAACAATAGTGGGCATGTGTCCACAGGTTTATTTTATTCAGTCTCTTTGGTATAGAAAGCAAGAATTTTACAGTAAGATAAGAGCACTTTAGACTTAATATATTCTTTTTTTTTTTTCCAATTTATTTGCGTCGAGGGTTTTATTTGATTGCAGAGCCATGACCTCCATTCTGGTGACCTTCAGAGGAAGGATTTTGAGGCAGTAAGAGGCTGACTTCTCTGGGGGATGATGGTGAAGGAAAGAAATAGATTTTTCCACCTTTTGTTTTCACCTACTTTGATAACTTTTTTTTACATGAAAGGAGTGACTAGTAACCATTTGTGCTTTAACTTGCAGGGGCAAAGCTGTGCCATTTGCATGATGAGCATTTATTTATATTTTCTCTAACAGATGAGGAAGTAATGATCTTCTAAAGCCAAGTAGAATCATGTAGCCATGGTTTCCAACTGCAAGAGCATTGCTTAGGCGAACAGCTCTTTTGAAGCGGTTCTGTTGGCAATTAAGTGCAGTGATAGCCCTGACACAAAACTAAGCATTTGTACACCTGCTTTGAATGCTTAAAATCTGTGCCAGCAAGAGGGATCTAGAAGCAGAGGGGCACTCTACAGGGCTGGGCTGCAGGCTCTATTTAAATAATAGCAATAATAACTAAAAGCTGCTAGTTTTTGATAGCTTACTACAAGCCAGCCACTTTCCTAGTGTCTTTAATACATTATCTCATTTAATCCTCATAGCAACCTTCTTGGGAGCCATTGCTATCAGAGGCTTCAGAAATATTCTGGGTTTGCAGTGCCCTGAGGACAAAATATAAGCACTGGTTTTCCCAGGCAAAACCAGCCCAACCCTGACCCTCTTCCCTGTAATTAGAGGCCCCTGGAGGCCAGGGCCAAGGCACATGTGGGGTGATTTAGGGTGAGCCCACATGTTCTCATTTCCTTTTTCTTTTTAACTTTTACTCATTTTTTACATTATAAAAGTTATGCCTGTTTGCTATAACAAATTTAACAAAAGTATAGAGAGTTAGAAGAAAAATCTCCCTGTCTCTCCTAATTCCTTATTCCCCTCCCCTTCACGATCACTGTTAATGGTTGTGGCCATCTTCCAGTCTTTCTCAAGCCATTTTTAAACATATATAGTTTAAAAAATAGCACTTATGGGATCCACATAGCATGCTTTTTTAATCTTTTTTATGTCAGAGTGTAGTAACAGGGACTTAATAGTCTATTGTATAAATAAATCACAACTTATTTACAATAATTTATATCCTTTATAACATAATTTGATAATTATTTATAATAATTTCCCCCTTATTGATAGGCATTTTAGATTTTTTATTCTTACTCTAATGCAACAGTGCTTTAATAAACGTCCTCATTCATGTATTTTTACATGCTAATTGAATGTGTCTATAGAATAGATTCTTATAAGTGAGACGCTGGACCAAATAGGACACGTTTAAAATTTTGATAGTGAAATTGCCTCCTGGAAAACTGTACCAATTTATACTCCTATCAAGAGTAAATGGGGGCTTCCCTGGTGGCTCAGTAAAGAATCTGCCTGCTAATGCAGGAGACACAGGTTCAATCCCAGATCTGGGAAGATCCCACATGCCGCAGAGCAACGAAGCCTGTGTGCCATGACTATTGAGCCTGTACTCTAGAGTCTGGGAGCTGCAACTACTGAAGCCTGAGTGCCCTAGAACCTGTGCTCCACAAGAGAAGCCACTGCAATGAGAAGTCCGAGCACGGCAACTAGAGACTAGTCTCTGCTTCCTGCAACTAGAGAAAAGCCCTAGCATAGCAACGAAGACCCAGCACAGCCAAAAATAAATAGATAAAATCACAAAATATATTAAAAAAAAAAACCAAGAGTAGATGGGAATGTTCATTTTCCCATAATCCCACTAACACTAGATATTGTCCCAGACTTTTTATTTTTGTGTATCTGATTAGGAAAAATATATATTTAAAAATTTTGCATTTCTTAAATTCAGTGTGAAGCTTGGATTCATACACTTATTGGCTGTTTATACACCTTCCGTAAATTTGTCCCTTCTCCTGTCCCAGTTTTCTCCTCTCTGCCTTTCATTGCTTGTCTTCACTCCCAGAATCCTAAGGCCCCCCTTTCCTCCCCAAGTCAATAGAAGGAAATAATACAGAGAACAAGGGGAGGCAATCTGAATAAAGAAAGCAGGTGTTAGAGTCTAAGAGTGTTCCCAGCGGGCGCGTTTGCATTTTAACAGAGCCTGCCCTGGGAGGGCAATGCTTACCTCCAAGGACTAGATTGCTAATGATGACATTTCAGGGTTCAACAGGAAAAATATCTTCAAGTGGGAAGATCTTCCTGGGACCCTCAAATGATAATAGTTCACGCTTTCTCTGTCTATCACAGTGAAGCTTTCTCTTGTTAGTGGTTTAAGGCAACTGCTTGAGACTTGGTATCACAAAGCCCTTGACGAAGCATTCACACTTCCACACATTAAGGAATTAACCAGAAATGCAGATAAAAGCATGGGTACATGATGTATCGTATAATTGCTTATTGGCTCAGAAATGGGAAACTAAAATAGCCAACAACAGAAAATAGCTTAAAAACAACTTGATAGATCCATCTGATGAAATACTATGCAACATTTTGAAACAATGCTAGAAAATTATCCTGAAGTTATTTTAATATCATAGTAAATACATACATGCAAAAACACCCAGTAAATATGTCAAACCCCAATAAGGAATTATATTTGAGTGACAGAAACATGAATTAGGCTTTTGGGCATATTTGAGTTTTGAAAGTGAACAAATATTACTATTATGATCAGAAAAACTACCTTTAAATGCAGAGAGTAGAATCTTAAAAAAAAAAAAAAAGTATTGTGGGATTCCTTTTTAACCTAAGAAATCATTGAGAAAAAAAATGCAAATCCTGACCCTGCCAAGGTTCAGTGATTTATGTTTAAGGAACTTCGTCAGCACACTCACCCTGTTCCTGAACACTTGGAGCACCAGTGATGTTCTTGCTTCAGTCAGCTGACTGCCCAGCATCCAACACCAACACCAGAGTCCCAGCTGTAGATCTCAGGGGCTCTTTCTCCCAGAGCCCTGCTGCTGCCTCATCTCTTACCCTCACTCTTAACTCATTCATTCTTCCCTGTTTTCTTTCAGGCATCATCTAAGTTAAATTCTTTTACCTCACATTTTCTTTTTTTAAACTATGAAAAGGAAGCTTTATATTAAATGTACATGTACAAATAAATAAATTGTGATTGATTATAGGATTCGTGATTATTTCCATAATTTATTTTAAAGCTAGGCATCAGATTTGGTCAGACTCTTCAAACTGTTTTTGATATGGTATTTATTTGCTAAGAAAAATATTGCATCTCCCAGCCTCTCAGCCAGTGTTTCATCTGTAAAGCCCTATTGCTATTTTCCAGCAGCCTCATGGAGACTTGACATCAAGAACTGTAATGGACCTTTTACCTCAGTCTAAGAGTTTATCACTTTCAGAGATGCTTACTGTACTGATGCATTTTATTCATTCATTGGACATAATTTGTTGAGAGTCTTGTATATATTGGTCACTGTGTTAAATGCTGGGGAATTACGGATTGAAAATACGTAAGTTGCTGATGTGCAAAAGCTTACAGTCTGACAAGAGAAGTAAAAAAGGCCCAAAGTAGATGCCATACTGGCATTAGGTGTGCCAACAGGCAGAGCATAAGGAGCCAGAGAGCCTGAAGAAGGGAGTGATCTGGGGAAGCTGTCAGAGGGACACCTGAGCTAAGTCTTAAAAGATATATATAGTGATGGCTGCTGCTGCTAAGTCGCTTCAGTCGTGTCCGACTCTGTGCGACCCCATAGATGGCAGCCCACTAGGCTCCTCTGTCCCTGGGATTCTCTAGGCAAGAACACTGGAGTGGGTTGCCATTTCCTTCTCCAGTGCATGAAAGTGAAAAGTGAAAGTGAAGTCGCTCAGTCATGTCCGACTCTTAGCGACCCCATGGACCGCAGCCTACCAGGCTCCTCCATCCATGGGATTTTCCAGGCAAGAGTACTGGAGTGGGTTGCCATTGCCTTCTCCGAGTGATGGCTGCATACACTAAATATACTACCCTTCAATGAATGAGGAAGGGCAAACTTTACAGTATACACATTAGAACTTGAGAAAACAGTTAAAAGATATAGAACTGGTTCAAATGTATACAAGAAGGGGAAAAATCCTAGGTAGAGAGAAGAACGTGGACAATGCAGGGGTCTATGAAGTAGCTCTACATGTTAGGGGGCTGCCAGTCCTTGAGTGTGGCTAGATCGTAGGGTAGGTGTGGATGGTTCAACCTCCAAAGGGCTTTAAGCAACAGAAATACAGGAATGATGGGACCTTCATGTAATAGTTTGAAGTCTCAATGACATTCTGGGCACCTTCTGATTTTTTTGACTGAAGGCCTCTTTCTCTGAAAAATCTAAGGTGGAGAACAAGCATGTAAAGAATGCCCAAGAATTTGGACAACAAAATTTTCTAGAAGTCATTTGGGATGGCTCCCTGCCTCTAGGTAAGTTTCACTTCAGCTACCCTAGAGAGCAGTCTGTTTTCTTCTTAACGTTTCCTAGAGAGGCAGGTTCCAAGTGAGACGGGCTCTGGGCCAAGATAAAGCATTCTTCTAAAGCCCCTTGCAAATCCAAACGCACATGGAGGGCCCCATAGGAAGCAGAATGCCCTCCCTGCCTTCTGACCTGCCTGTGCTGGTGTAGCGATGGGAGACACTGACGCGAGATTCCCGTTTACTCAGTTACCCGGGCCACAACATCCAGAGGAGAGCAACTCACTTACATGGCACCTGGTGGTCAGGGTCTCCAGGACAATAGTAGTGATAGTTCCACTGAGCTTGCACGGAGGGCTCGGGGGGCAGCATCTGTGCACATGCTGGGTATCTCTGAGGTTCACACTGATGGAACTCCCTGGATCTGAGAGGTCTGGGGAGGTCCTGGAGGTAACACACGGAGGTGAGGGGTAGTGGCCTTTCCAGTTGCCTGATGCCCAGGACATCCTGAGGCTGTGAATCATACCCCGTGTCTATTGTAGGTGGGTCTGGGGCTGCTCGGTTCCTGAGAGGCCGGGGCACCATCTCCTGGCTACCACTTTGGGGGTCTGCTGAGGCATTAGGTACACTTTGGTCAGATTTGTCAGAGTCATGGCCAGTGTCAGGGGAAGTTGCTGAAAGCCAAGATCCCAGCCATTGATTATGTTTTTCCGTAATGGAAAACTGATGCTCCTGGGGGAGGGCTCCAGCCACAGACTGAGTCTCGGGCTCCCCGGCTGCACAGGAGCCTGAGGTGAAGTCTTTGCTGGGATCCATGTGTCTCCTCCACAAGCTGTCTTCACTCTCTGCCAAGACTTTGGCGCGCAGGCAGGTGACCCTCGGGGACACAGGCTGCTGGAGATTTGATAGTTGCAGGGGCAGGTGAGCCTGAGGAAAGTCTCTGGAGGAAGACTGAGCAGTTGGGGATGCAGACAAGTTGTTAGGCACCATGTTCCTTGCATCTGGAGCAGCCAGTTCTGACTCCTCTGCCAGGGAATATTCTGAGAGGGGTTTCAGCAACTGACTTGGGTATGGTTCCGATTCATCCACCTCCACAGGAATGCTTCGGTTCATTCTAGTGTCTGGAACAAGAGAAAACATGCCACAACCTCAGGAGTCAGGTCAGTTCTTGAAGTCCCCACTTCATGACCTTAAGGGACCCCATTCAAGATGTGGTTTAAATTAACAGTAGAATGACACCAGCGTGCTGGCAGAGCCCCCAGTCACGTAAAATCATTTGCTTATCCTCCAGGGAAAGGCACTAAGACTTATGAAGATCATTTTTTCTGGAAGGCTATTCAAAGAATGTGACTGGACCATCGTGCGGTAGAAGTCATACACCAGCAAGGGGAAGACACAGATGAAAACCAACGGCCAATTTCCGAGGAAAGAGAAACGATCAGTACGTGGATTGCTTCACGTGTGTCTGGAATCCATGATGAAAGAAATATCAGTAACAGATGTGGAATGACCTCCAAAATATACTGTTAAGTGATAAGAAAAAAAAAAAAAAGCAAGGTGCAGACCAATGTGTAAATGGTGCTGCTATTTTGTGGGAAAAAATTAGGAGAGGGGAATGTGTGAGTATGTGTGTGTGTGCGTGCATATCTGCTTGCACATGTATAAAATGTGTATGGAGGACACATAAGACATTGGTGCATTGGTTGCCTTTGAGAATGGGGCTAAGCTGAGGGAGAGGAGGATGAGGGAGAATTTTCACCTTCTGAGCTTTTAAACTATTGCTCCATGTGACCTATTGCCTAATTTAAAAAGAAAGAAAGAAAAAAAGAATTTTAAAGCCCGAGTTTAAAAAGCACTGGAAAAAAGGTCATAGTGACATTTTCCAGTTACAGCTATAGGTTATTTGGAGGACTTAATTCCCTCTTGCATGATGCCTGCACGACCATCTGGCCTGTGATGTAGCAGCTCCATGGACAAGGCTCAATAAACTAGCCTTTAGCCCACAGCAGTCAGCCCACAGTCCAGGGAATACTGTTTTACCCATAGAAATAGAACTCTTAACCAACATGACAGAATGGGAAGGAAAATTGGCCTCCCCTTATCATCAGATTGGTTGAAATGATGCCCCAGAATACTTAGGCTCCAGGGGAAGCAAGGAGGCAGGTCAGGGGAGAAGATGTCTCTGAAGTGAGGATGGGGAGCCAGAGCAGGGACAGTGGGAGTGAAGGAGTCACGAGAAAAGACCCCAGCGGTCTGTTCTGTGAAGGCCTCGTACGTAACATGCCTCAAATGCCATACAGAGAAAAGGAGTGGTGCTGGTGGTTGGATCTTTAAATTCCTCTTTCATCCCTGTAGAATTTCAACCACACTCACTCACTGAGGGCTTACTGCCCCAAGGCACGATGCCCATCAGTTACTGCTCTAAGACAAGTTGGAAAAATAGGAATTCCCCTTCTCTTGAGCCTAGTACCCAACCCAGTGGCACCATGACAGCATGCATTTTAAGCAACATACTTTAGAAAATATTTTTATTTATTTGGTTGCCACTAGGTCCTAGCTGCGGCATGTGGGGTCTAGTTCCTTGACGAGGACCAAGGTTTGAACCTGGGCCCCCTGCACGGGGAGCCTGGAGTCTTAGCCCCTGAACCACTAGGGAAGGCACATGCATTTTAAAACGCTGCCCCGCAGAAGCAGAAGTGGGATCAGTGGTTTCCCACATTTTTCTTCCTGGCCTATAAAAAGAGATGTCAGTTTGCCGTGTGTGTTCAGCAGTGTCTGACTCTTTTTCGACTGTATGGACTGTAGCCCATCAGACTCCTCTGGCCACGGGATTTCTCAGGCAAAAATACTGGAGTGGGTTGCCATTTCCTTCTGCGGGGGATCTTCCTGTACCAGGGGTTGAACTGAGTCTCCTGCATTGCGGGCAGATCCTTTACCGCTTGACCCATCAGGAAAGCCCGAGTTTTCCTTGCACTCTGCCAAATGAATGTCCGCTAACACTTCTCTGACCCTCACTTGGTATCAGACTTACCATCTGCTCCAAACAACCTCTGTACCACTTTCTCACAAGAGAAAATTCTTCAGGCTCCCAGTCCCAGCCTTCCCTCCCTCCTTGCCGTGGGCTTTCTAGGTTGCTGTCTAGTCTGGGTGTGCTTCCGGCCCCACGGCTCTGCAGAGAAGAGACCTCAGCACCGAAACTGATTAGACCCTGGAAAAACACACACCTTTCAACCGATATCAGTTGATTAGACCTACCCAAAACACACATATTTCAACTTCTGAGCATTTAAAAATGTTCACCATTGTTTTCCTTTCTTTCTCACAGTTTTTCTACAGCTCTGAAATTGGATATGCCATACAACATGCGCTTCAGCTGGTCAGGAAGCAAAAGTATTTTCCAAAGGACTGGCTGCATGTTACATAATCTTCAGCAAGCATCTGTGGACCCACAGCTGAATGATGGGGGTCGGGCAGGGGGACGGGGGGAGGGTGGAGAAGCTGCCAGAGAACCAGCCAACAAAAGAACTAAATGCTGTCGGCTGTTTCTTGGTATGCGATTCATTTTCACTTTCTACATTTCAGGTACAATTGTTTATATTATCCCTGGGTTTCAAATGTGAATGCCTTAGAAGTGCTTCCCTAAAACTTATAAAATTAAATTTAAAAAGTTGCAAATGCTCTTCCAGCTGAGGAGATTTCAAGGACTTGGAGGAAGCTAATAAAAAGGGTGACAAGGGCGGCCATCTCTGGAGTGTGGTCACATAACTGGAATTCTGAGGTCGTGTCCTAGGGAGGGAATTCTAGATTTGAAACTGGTCTGAAAAGGAACAAGTGGTTCCTTGGATGATAGTGAATAAACCTGGCATGGCAATGAACAGCCTTTCAGGAAAACTATGGGATTAGTAATTTTTAACAAACACAGTGAACACCCATATTTTAAATCTGTCACTACAAATATTCAAACAGCAAATGACTACTGATCCCTGTTGTGTGTCTGACACTGTGCTGTGAACCCCTTCTTCTGAAGCATAAGCTTAATTAAAATTCTTTTACAGTTGATACCTACAAGTGACACATAACTCAAGAGGTCCAAGAGGATATCTATTAAAAGGTAAACAAAATTATTTCTGGAGACATAAAACATTATTCCTACCTTCAGGTGGTTTGTAATCCAGCTGAAGGTAAATGACTAGTACAGGAAATCAAACTAATACAAATTGAGGGCCTTTGCACTTGCCATTTCTTCTTCTTCAAACACTCTTCCCCTACATATCTGCATGGCTTGCTATCTTTCTTTTTTAAGTCTTTACTCAGCTCTCACTTTCTCCGTGAGGGCTCCTTGGTCACCCTCTAAAATTTTACATGTTCCCATCACTCCGCCTCCCCTTCCTACTCTATCCTTCTCTCAGCAGTTGTCACCATTGTATATACTATAAAAGAGACATAATCAATTCTAATACCTACTACAATATTCCTTATGTATTGTCTCTCCTCTCCCCCCAGGATGTAAGCTTCATGAGGGTGTGATTTTCGACTCTTCTGTTCACAGCTGTATTCCCAGCATCTAGAATTATACCTGGTACCTAGCAGGCGCTCAATAACTATTTGTTGAATGAATGAAGGACCAGTGCCTGTTTTAGAGAGGAGACAGATCCATGTAGCTGGAAGAATCCCTGACTGTGAGGAAATCAGGTCCGTGAAGGGTGACAGGGAGGATTTGGTGTGCCAAGTCCTCCGAGTTCTTGAAATTAGACCACATGGGTACCCTTCCCTCTTCCTCTCAAATATGTATTAAGCTCCAGTAAGTGTCAGGCCCTGAGGCCAGGCCTGAAGAGGTCCCATCCAAGACGGGGCTGACCTCAACCCTTGCTGGCAGAGTAACAGTGAGCCTATCCCACAGCATGATGGGGTATCTGCTCAGACACGGAGTACCCGGCCTCCTCCTACATCCTCAGCAGCGGGTGGGGCAGGCCTGCGCCCACCACAAGGGCCCCTCCGGCCCTAGACCTCAGCCAGAACTGACAGAACAACCCTGCCACCCTCCTGAGGGTGTCACAGAGAATACAATGCCACATCAGAGGGCCATGGGCAGATCAGTGGGTTGGGTCGGAAGTAGCAGTTTTATTTTTTGGTCTTTAATGTCAATATTGTAATAAAAAAGATAACTAGACATTAAAAAAAATTAACTCAGTATCCCATCTCTCCTAACCATTTCCATTTCCCCTGTTTTACTCCAGACCTCTTCTATATGCTATGCAGGTGGTTGTAACCCTGGCACAGCCTGTGTTCCCGTCTCCCTCAGAGGGTGCAAATTGGCTTTAAGCAAAAAAGCTGTTTTCTAGCCATGATCTAGAGAAGTCTGTGATCCCAAGGAGGACAGAAGACCTCCCAGTTAGGGCCTGTAGAACCCCACTGGTGGCCGTGGTCTGGGCAGTCTCAGCTCATCAGCACGACACTGAGCTCAGAAAGCCGGGAGAGGCTGAGGCTGTTGGGGATGCAGCCGACAGATAAGTCTAGCTCATGGCTTCAGATCCCTGGGGACAGGGAGGGGCTGGCCAGCCATGGACCTCAGAAGAGTTTCTGACTCAGAAGCGCTTTCTGAGGCTCACAACTCAGATGCCCAGGCCCCACCCCTTGAGATTCTGAGAAGGCCAGAGCACCCTTTTGTTTCTAAGTCCCACAGGTTGGAGAAGGAAATGGCCACCCACTCCAGTATTCTTGCCTGGAGTATCCCATGGACAGAGGAGCCTGGCGGGCTACAGTCCATGGGGTCGGACACAACTGAGCGACTAAACCACCACCACCAAGTCCCACAGGTAAATAGGTCCTCTCATATTTTACCAAGGGAAGTGTCATCTGTACGATTTAGCCATGACTATCGGGATTTTTAAATCTAATGTCCTTGGACCTAATAATTTCATTTCCAAGAATTTCCTCTATAGAGAGATGCACTTATTTGGTAAAAACAAAGAGGCTTTGAAGATAGGCAATGCAGCAAGGTTTGTAACAGCAAAGACTGCAAAGGACTCACCCATCCAAAAAGCTTCTGCTTTTTTAGAACTGTGGTTCAGCCTTGCAATGAATACTCCGCATCTTTTTGAAAAGACTGAGGAAGTGCTGTGTGAACTGATTTGGAACTATCTCCAAAATTTATCGTGAAGTTAAAAAAGGCAGGAGCAGAACAGTGTGTAGAGTATATGTTATCCTTTGTCCAATCTAAGTCTGTCTGTGCCCACGCTGGGTGGTCAGAAAGCTGGAACAGAGGGTGCCTCCAGGAAGGGAATTGTGTGACTGGGAGTGGAGGCGGGCGGGAGACTTGCTTTTCAGAGCATTTTTTTACCTTTTAAGTTTTGTACCAAGTGCCTGTATATCTACTTACAAGATAAAAACGGAAAAGGAAACGCTCCACCAGTGATTCTGATGTCCACAAAGATTAAGAGTCAATGAGAGAGAAGCACTGCTGAGACCACCCAGGAGAGAGTAAACTGTTCCTTAAAATACAAAAGACCATTTAGCAGAGGGTGAAGACATTTGTCCGCAGTGGGGATGGGTGGACTTGGAGTGGCACGAGCTAGGAATGGAAGACTAGCCCCAGATCCACGTGTGTGCGTGCTAAGTCGCTTCAGTTGTGTCTGACTCTTTGTCACCCATGGACTGTAGCCCATCAGGCTCCTCTGTCCATGGGATTCTCCAGGCAAGAATACTGGAGTGGTTTGCCATGCCCTCCTCCAGGGGATCTTCCCAATCCAGGGATCGAACCCAAGTCTCTTATGTCTACCTGCATTGGCAGGTGGGTTCTTTACCACTCGTGCCACCTGGAAAGCCGCTCCCTGCCGCCAAGTGCATACAACTAGGTGAACCAGTAATGCATGTGGGTCTGGTTCTTGGATCTGATTGACTCAAGAGACAGCAGTTTTCCTTCTCTGGAATCTCACTGCCCTTTGGACTGTGAGCTGTGGTTCTAGCCCTTAGATTCTGACCAGCATCTTTCTTCAAATCTGTCAGTTTTTCTGTCCCAGTCTCTCTGGCTTCCTCTCTGCTTTCTCTCCTTCCTGAGTAGTCCGGTTTGCAGATAATTATCAAGACATCAGCAGCTTTGACATCCCCTGTGGCGATGCTCCCTGGTGTCCCAGTCACAGAATTTCCCATTCAGTCTGTCTGTCTGTCTGTCTCTCTCTCATTGCCTCTAAGTCTTTGCTCACGTCTGTTCCCAGCAAACTTTCTTTCCTCCAGCACATTCTGCCTCTGATCAATCTGTCTGATTTCATAGTCCCACATTTCTCACCTCATAGTTCATCCAAAACTTCTTTTCCTCCCATCATGTCTGCCTGTCTTTCTGCAGGTCTGTCACGATTAGACCCTAACCTTGCTGTGCACAGGACACAAGTCTCTTTCAGCACACATATTCAGATCTGATGTCCATGTTCACAGTTAACTATGGCTTCTGCCATCCAGAAAGTCTTATCCTGAATCAATACATATTTCTATGATGTGGAAAATATGCAGGACTTAGATGTACAGACTCTAGAGTCAAGCTCCCTATGATTGGATTCTTTCTCTGCTAGTGGCATGATTGAAGCTGAAACTCCAATACTTTGGCCACCTGATGTGAAGAGCTGACTCATTTGAAAAGACCCTGATGCTGGGAAAGATTGAGGGCAGGAGGAGAAGGGGACAACAGAGGATGAGATGGTTAAATGGCATCACCGACTCAATGGACATGAGTTTGGGTAAACTCTGGGAATTAGTGATGGACAGGGAGGCCTGGCGTGCTGTGGTTCATGGGGTCGCAAGAGTCGGACACGACTGAGTGACTGAACTAAACTGAAGTGGCATGATTAGATGTGTGACCTTGAGAAAATTACTGATCTTCTCTGGGCCTCATTTTTCTTATCTGTAAAGTGTGTGGAGGGGAGATAACAGCATTTGCCCCACAGGAGGGTATTGCGAGGATAAAGGAAGAAGGTGTAAATAAAGTGCTGACTGTAGAGTCTGGCCCATATCAAGCTCTCCAAAAACAAAGGTTATTTTGTTATTATTTTTACAACAAATAGTTGGCTTTGGAACTGTTTTTCTAGACCATGTTTGCTTGTTTTATACTTGGATGCTAAAACTATTACATAAACCTGGCGTGCTGTAGTCATGGGGTTGCAAAGAGATGAGACTTAGTGACTGAACAACAACAAAGTGTATGGAGTCTGTATCTTTTTAACCAACGTGTATTTTCGGCAGATTTGGTACACATCATCTCACCTGGTCCTGAAACAGCTGGGTCAGAGGAGGGATATGTGGTATCACTACCATTCCTACTATAGACAGCCTTAGGCCCAGCTTTTTCAAAGTCACAGCCAATTCCAGCCTATAGACCTCCAAGCTCTTTCCATTAAACCACATAGATCAGACACTGGCAAACCTTTTCTGTAAAGAACCAGACAGTAAATAGTTCATTCCTGTGGCACAAACTGTCTTTGTCTCATACTCTGCTTTTAGGTTAGCTCATTTGTACACAACCCTTTAAAAGAATAAATTCTTAGCAATAGGCAGGTATAGAAATGGACCATGGGCCACCTTCGGCTCAAGGGTTGTAGTTTATCAACCTCTGATATACATTATGCTGATAAATCAATATACACTCAACGAAATGGATATACTTAAGAAAGCTGACCCTTTCTAACAATGATTGTTAATATTTGTCAAATGTTTACTTCTGTTTTGTTCAAATGTAATTCCAGGTCAAATATTGTTCCAGGTGTTTTGGATGTATTACCTTATCCTCACAGACACCCTATTCGTAGGCACTGCGTCAGCCCTATTTTAGGAATGGAGAAACCAAACACAGGGAGGTTAAGTAACTTTCTCAAGGCCACAGAGCTAGTAAAGAGCAGAGCTAGGGTTCAAACCCAGGCAGTTCAGCAGCAGAGCCTGTGCACCGAATCCTCCTGATTCTTGGTTGGAAGCATGGACTTGCACAGCTTTTGGGGGCAGCAGAGAAAGGGGATGGCAGGAGCTGAGTAAACCTTAGAAGCTTCTGGAATAAATAGGTTTCAGAACCATTCACCTTGAAGCTAAGGAGGCGTGGGTACCTGCCACCTGTGTTTTATGAAGAATGGCCAGGCTGGAAACCTGTGATGGCTTTCCTTCATGCCACTACAATAGAGGATATGGGTGAGACTGCCGAGGCATCTTGATGTGAGAAAAGCACTTGATTGGATCTCATTAAATTTTAATCATAAACTGAATTCAAAATAAATTGAAAACTTGTTGACAGAGCACAAACAAAGGGTGATGATAAATGGCGATGCATCTAGAGAGGGGATATTTTCCAGGGGACGCCTCTGAGGCAAGGACGGATGGGATTTAATGAAGGTGTTATGTCCCTGGAAGAAGACAAATAGCAGAGCAAGAAGCAGGGGAAGGGCAGGAGTGAGCAGCCTGAGTAATTAATAACCCACATTACTAGCTCCTAAATGATCAAGTCTTGCTGTTACCAACTGCTTGGATTTTTTTTTTAAAGCATTCTTTGGGTCAACCCAAAGGGTTGAAAGGCCCTAGAGACACAGCATGAATATTTTGGGGGGAATATATTAATAAATATATAAATTTACAGCTAGGAAGAGCCTCAGATCCAATTTGGATCAGATCTTTGCAATCGCAGATTCTCAAGGTCTTACTTCATTCTCCAGGGAGTAATTTTTTTTTTTATAAGTGTTTGAAAGTTCTGGATTAAAAAAACAACAAGACTTTAAACTCATTAACATTCTTCATTTACTACCCAAACGCATGCAAACTTTCCCAACGTCAGTTGGCTTAGTGGAAGTTGGTTTTGAGTGAACTGTGTGGCTCAGGTTCAAATTCCAGTGAGTAAATATTTCCAAGTTTACTTGCAGAATTTCCCAGACAGAGAAGTTCTTCCACTTGGTTTGCCAGAGGACTGGAAGCAGTGGTGAGCCCTGGAGATGAGGGAACGTTTACTGCCCTTGTTCGGGTCCTGCACAGTACAGCTCACAGCAGGCCGAAGGCAGTGCAGCGTGACCCGACCTGATTACAAGTTCGCTCTGGAACTCCTCTGAGCTGCTCAACTGGCGGACGGGGCTAATGGGAATGGACTGACTCCACTGTGCTGGAAGCTAGTAAAAACCGTTTAGAGAACAACCTCAAACCAGCCCATGGGTTCTTTTGTTTGTTTGTTTCAGATAAGGTTTCTCTAAACACACATTTGTGATTCTTAATTCAGTCCAGACCCCAGAGTGAAGAAGAAGGGGCAGAAAGGAAAAAATCTGGAGAGGGAGAAGAAGGGATGGAAAGGAGGAAAGGAAAATGGAAGAGAAGCCAGAAGAGTGGGAAACTTTGAAGGAAAAGTTAAAAAAAATTTGTCCTTTATTGGTGGAGGACAGAGGCTCACTTAAATTGTGATTTAGACGTGTTGCTGGGTAAGACAAGGGGCAGCTGGAAGGGGAGGGAGAGAATGAGTGCAGGTAAAAGGCAAGAGTGTTGGAGGGGAGCTGCTGAGCCCAGAAGAGTCTGGGCCAACAGCACAGAGAAGGAAGGGCAACAGGAGGGAGACCTGGGAACCCCGCCTGGGAGAGGAAGAAGGAAAAACACTGGTACCGTTAGTGCAGGAAACAGGGAGGTGGGAAAAGCCAAGTTCCCATCATCACTGAAGGAGCTGCCCAGACCTCAGCCAGCCTGGGTCTTCAGGGTGAAGGAAGGGCGTCATGCGGGCTGGGGGCTCCTGTCAGTCCCAAGCGACTTGATCTCAGCGGCCTTATCAGGAAATCACTCCAGACTGGCACAGGTCATGAGGGGGATGAAAGCTCACCTTCCTCCCTCAGCCAGTTTATAGCTTCAAGTCTCCAGGAAGTTCTGTGTGTATACACACATACACACACACATGCATACAAACACACATGCACAGAGGGAGAGAGTGAGCTTAACTCTCAGGCATCATCGTACACGTGGGTGAGTAGGAGGCCTGCTGGGCAAGAGACGCAAAGAATGTCGAATGTCTGAGGGAGAAGGACAGCCTGGGCTTCATGAACTAAAAATACCTCGGTGACAATGCACTAGAAGAAGCAGAAGGGGCCCAGGAGAGAGCTGGTGGACTCTAATCCTCAGATGCTTTCTCACGGAAGGACTGCAGGGTTGTTTTGATAAGGAAATATGATCAAACATTAGGGGTCATTTCATTGGATCTGAAAGGAATTTACAGTTTAATATGCCTCATCTGTGTGCTCTTTTTTTTCCCATACAGCAGTTGCCTGCAATTCATATGTGTTTTGAAAGGCTACTCGAAAATTGTCCATCATGGAAAAATGATTTGAATTCAGGGTATTTCCAAGATTTCAACTCTTTAAAACATAGATTTAATTTAGGCAAACTACCCGCACTAGCTGATCTTTCTGAGTGCCTGCAACTATGATTCTGAATTTCTGCAGCTATGACTGCCTTCTCCTTATTTTCAGAGCATTTGAAAGTCACTAGCTCCTTAATTTTGAGAAGCAGGCTTAAATATTTTCCATCTTTGAACCCTCCCAAAGTGAGTATCCCTGAGTTAACAGTCTTCTCCCCGACACGCCCAGACTTCACGCTTAGTCAGCTCACCCCAAGCACAGAGCAAAGCAGGGGCCGCCATCACAAACGACACAAGATGAAGAATGTCTGTGGGTGGTCTTTCTGGGTCAAAGCTTGGCTGGCAGCAAACTACAGTTGGCTTGATTTCAGATAATGGTGCATGTTATTTGAAAATAAAAATCAGTTAACGCATCACAGGTGAAACATCTTGAAATTCCTGTCCTCTCATCCCAGAATGAGAGAGAGAGCCATCTGAAAGCATGATGAGGACCATACCAGGGCCTTCATATTCCACAGAAACAGCTGAGCAATACCAAAAGCCCTGAGTCAGCCCATCCCACTCAACCAGGGCCCCTGTGAACTGTATGGAGGGAGAGAATTAGCTCAAAAGAAACAATGATTTTTTTTTTTTTTTTAACAAAGTAGTGGTTTGGAAAAGGTTAAGAATTCAGGGTGTTTACCATCTAGTAATGTGTCCGATCCTAGTCATCACCCTTACATGGTATCAGGACGTGCTTCACAGCTTCCTTTCACCTCCCATTAAAGGCCCCACACAAAGCGACTGGTCTAGCCAAGGAGTCATTTCCAGCTCCAGCTAAGTCAGTAACACAGCCTTCTGGAGCCAGGCCTGTGTGCCAGCTCTCTGGCGCTGCCTGGACTCTGTGGGCAAGTGCACAGGCCATTTCTTCCTGGGTAACCCAAATGGGACATAAACTAATTCAAGAAACCCCCTGTGTTCTCCTATTTTACTAGAGTCAAAAATAATACCTAAATTCCAGGCAGCTCTCCCACAGAGCATGTGGCTGCCCAGTACCCTCCCCTACCCCTCCCCAGCCTTCCACCCAGACTAAGGCTTCACCTTTTATAGATGAGTGAAACGAATCAGAGCAGTTTATGTGGAAGAAACCTGAGCGCCCCCAAGGTGTTTGATAGTATTCTGAGTGCTAGAGGGTAAAGAAGGATTAAGTCCTTTTCCTCCAGGGACTATCTAGTAGGAGAGTTAAGATTAATATATTTGAATCATCAGTAAACAAAACACTATCTTCTAAGACCGCCCACTATGACTACCCCTCTGGGATTCTCATCACCCTCGCCTTATTTTCTTAGAAGTGAATTTCAACATAATCTTAGCTCACCACCCCCATCCACATTTTATTGATGAAGAAATCCAGGCCCAAGTAAAAAAAAATAAAGTAAATTGCCTAAGTCACAGAGTTGCAATGGCAACCCTCTCTAGTACTCTTGCCTGGAAAATCCCAGGACAGGGGAGCCTGGTGGGCTGCCGTCTATGGGGTCGCACAGAGTCGGACACGACTGAAATGACTTAGCAGCAGCAGCAGCGTAGAGTCAGCAAGCAGAGAAGGAAGAATCTGAAACCAAGTTTCAGGTCCTCTGTTTTTATTATTTATTTTCCTGTTCATTTAAAAATATCCCCCTATACTAAGAGATTATCTTGAACTTTACAGTCACATGAAGCTTGATAAGCTTCTAAGATCAAATAACAGCACTTCTCTCCTTCTTTTTCCTAAAGGCTCAGGCCGGCTGTCTCTGCCAGCAAATGCCTGGGTGGTGTGGGAGGGTGGAGGGCTGGGGCAGAGGGGCTGGCAGAGCCACAGCCAGCACGGAACAGGGCTGGACTTCCTGGCTCAAGAACAGGGTGTTGGTTTTTTTTCCCTGAGTGAAAGAGGGATCAAGAAAACTCGGGAATTCTCCTTCCACCTCTGCCGCTGATGCGTCCGCGGGCTGGAAGCCAAAGTCTTCGTTTTTGACTTACCCGGTTCCCTCCCTGGAGAAGGGGGGTGAGGGAGGGGGAGGGGGGTAAGTCTTCTTCATCAAAACTTGTGGGGACACTAAGTCCTCAAACACGGCGGGGGGGTGGGGGTGTGGGTGTGTGTGTCTATTCCTCAAAGAGTTAATCTTCGCTCTCCCCTCTGAAATACTAAACCACTGGCCCTGTCTCACAGCCGACACATAGCTGTCATGTTCTAAGCCGGAGCTGTCTCTCTATACTCGAACCAACAAATGAAAGGTGGGGAGAGGCAGGCGGAGGAAAGCGAGACGGCACTTTCGGTAAAGGAGAAAGCAGTGTTTTGGAAAATGGATCAGAAGTTAAGACGTAAGGTCAGTCAGGTGACAACTGAACCACTTACCTTAGAGCCGCCAAGGACAGACAGACTGGCCACGGGTGGTCACGCTCTCTCCTTCTCGGGGCCACTCTACCTTGGGTCGCTCCAGGCCTCCCTGCACCCTCTCCCGGCCCAGGTAAGCCGTGGAACAGGCTCCGAAGCAGGAAGTGGAAGCTGTATGCAAATTTCTACCGAGGCTAGGAAGCCTCTGCTCAAAAATCTCCCTGTGGGCAGTGAATCAACAGCCGCTGAGAAGTCACTTTACTTCTTAAAACAGAAACCTTCATTCACTAGAAAAGGCCACTAGCCAATTAGGCTGCTTTTTTTTTTTTTTTTCCATCACCCAGCTAAGTAACTGCTGAGGAATGTTCCCTGAACCTCACGGTTGTCGAAGCACCCAGGCCTGAGACGGTGCCCGGGGAGGGGTGGTAAGATGGGTTATTCATTAGCAACTCCAGAGCAGGAAACCGGGGTGGGGCAGATTCTCTAACTGCATTTACTGCTCTTAATCACAAAGGGAGGACTCACTGCCCATCCCCCGCCCCCACCCCAACACACACATTCCTTACCCCATCCACAGGCATGAAAAAGTGACTATTTTTAAGAAAACACACACACACAAACACACACAGTCTTCCTCTGGCTGCATTTTTCATGTCCTCAAGTTTATTTCTTCATCTTTCCTTCTCCTTGTTTGACCGGTGCCTACAGAATTTGTTGCTGAAGGAGACACTAGAAACAGGATGGCCAGGACAGCAGACTGCAATGGGAGCTGTGGTGGCCAGGGTGTGACCTCAGTTGCCCATTGGCCAGCTGGGTGTGGGCAGGTGTACTGTGCTCCAGCTGCTCTGCCTGCCAGTTGAGTCCAGAGGGTCAGCCCATTACCCTGGTCATCTCGTTTTTGCCAATAGATATGACAGATAAAGATATGTATATCTATATACATTTATTCACTGTTGTTTCTAACACTTATCACTGTGCCCAGAACATAGCAGGCAAGCATGACATAACTGCCAAATGACCAAAAAATGACAGAAATGTCTGGAAGAATGCGTATCAAACTATTAAGTAGTGATCACCTCCAGGAAAGAGGGTTGAGGGAAGGGGTGAGAATGGAAGGCTTTTATCCTATTCATTGCATAAAATATGTATACTATACATATATTGGGGCTTCCCTGGTGGCTCAGTGGTAAAAAAGTGGTTTAAAAAAAAAAAAAAGTGGTAAAAAAGCTGAGATGAAGGAGACACCAGAGTTGCAGTTTCAATCCCTGGGTGGGGAAGAGCCCCTGGAAGAGGAAACAGCAACCCACTCCAGTATTCTTGCCTGGAAAATTTCATAGACAGAGGAGCCTAGTGGGCTACAGTGCATGGAGTCGCAAAGAGTCGGACACGACTGAGCACACAAACACCCACATGTCTGTACTGGATTCCTTTCCCCACAAGTGTGTGGTACTTCATTCATTAAAAAAAAAAAAAAAAAAAAAGATTTAAAAATTGCACTTATTACCTTGGCCTTGAGTTTTCTGCCTCAAAACTATTATTATGACAGGCTTTTTTAGTTTAGGGGAAAATAATGGCACCCCACTCCAGTACTCTTGCCTGGAAAATCCCATGGACGGAGGAGCCTGGAAGGCTGCAGTCCGTGGGGTGCTAGAGTCGGACACGACTGAGCAACTTCACTTTCACTTTTCACTTTCATGCATTGGAGAAGGAATTGGCAACCCACTCCAGTGTTCTTCCCTGGAGAATCCCAGGGACGGGGAAGCCTGGTGGGCTGCCGTCTATGGGGTCACACAGAGTCGGACATGACTGAAGCAACTTAGCAGCTTAGCAGTGCTTTTTTGTACGGAGCTGTTGGTACCAGGATACTTTGAAAAAGCTATCACTGTTAGGAAATGAGAATAGAAAAGAGCAACAAAAGGAGAAAAAAAAGAGGGAGAGCAAAGAAAGGGTGGGGTGAGGACAGTTTTCATTTCTTTTAGACGCCTTTAAATGGATTGGGAAAAGCCCAGAAGACGCTCCTGTCAACTACTGCCTTTGGAATACAGCCCATCAGGAAGAACAAGAGGAATTTTTTTTTCTAGTTCTCCCACCAACTGTTTCCCCAGATGTGAGCCTAAGGGCCCTGCGGGGAGATACCAAGCACTGCAATGCTGCTCATAATTGCTGGTAGCTGGGCCTTCCTCTGGCTCAGTTTATCCTGAGCAGAACAGCAGCACTTGAGGAAGGAGTTAATGGGTCCTACCTACGAGCCCTTGCTGGGGCCCCACTGAAAAGCAGCCTGAGGATGTAAACTGTTTAGAGAGGAGGTCCTGAACACTAGAAACTTCCGTCTGAACATGCCTGTGGCCGTTAGTCAAATGTGGATGACAGGGGAAATGTCAGGGAGCACCTGGGAAATGAATACCTCCAGCCCTGCAGGAGACCCCACTGGTGTTCTCGGGCTGATACACACAGCCCTTTGGCTGCCCCCACAGAAGAGGAACTCTTCACCCAGGAACCACCATACAGTACTTGTTAGTGTATTTAATCCTCCAAAAAGTCCTGGAGATGAGTTTACTCCTGTCATTCCCACTTTACCTTTAAGGAATCTGGAGCTCGAGACAGAGAGTCACTTCTAAGGTCACACAGCTAGTCTGTGGAGAATTCCAGAACTGTCTCACTTCCAATAGGTGGATATTACCTCCCCTTCCTTGGTTGCCCTGCTGAAGTCTGCCCTTCCTATGTGTTTGGGTGGAGCACACTGAACTTGCTTTCTTTGCACAACTCTTGACAATTTAAGAGAGGGGGGATAAAGGTGTAAGTAATAAAAGGATGGATCTGAAACTGTGCCAGTTACCATGGTGCTGTGTTTATGCGATGCCGGCTGCTGTACACACAGTAGGCAGAGTACTCAGGAGGCAGACCAGCCTTCTTGTTCTGGTCCAGGAGGCAGGATAGGTGTTTGCCAGGTTCTAGAGTCGCTTAGTATTCTTGCATAATTAGATAAAGGCCAGCTCTTCCCACCTTCGTAAGCAAAACCATTTGGACCTAATGCTCTGGACTCGCTATACTATGGTTTTAACCCATGAAAAGAGAGGCAAAGATGAAAAGATTCATTCCTTGGACAAACCTTTTCCATTCTTAAACGCTATGATTTTAAGTGCTGGAAAGGCAGAGTGAAACTATGATACACCATGAGGAAGAGAAGAAAACTCCTATCCTTCATTCCCAGAGGATAGTCCTCACTCACAGAGTCCCCAGCACTGGTGACTCTCCCCACAACTGGGTTCCAGGACCGAGGCAAGAAGAGAAGAGGTGCCCCGGCTCCCAGCGCCTGGTCCTGCCTACCCTTCTGGCTTACTCCAGTCCCGCAATCTTTAGTGAGTACTTGCCTCATTCTGGACATGTGCTGGGTGCTAGGCACGCAAACTGAAAGATGCTCAGGTTCTGTGTCTCTTTCAGAAGCAAAGAATTATGGAAATACAGGGAGTTCCAAACAAACTAGCCACCAGACATGGCTGTAGAGTCACTGGTTACTTCTTCTCCACTGCTGCGGTGGGATGCTTCTAGTTCAGAGGGGCTGCCAGAGGCAGGCAGAAGCCAGAACTCTTCACTGCCTTCCTCCCCGACCCCCACTGAGCCCCTGGACCCTCCCCTACCAGTCCAGGGGGCCCTTCTTCTCAGACAGTTGCCCTCTACAACCGTTTCAGATTCTGTCTGCTGATTTAGTCAGAACCTCACACATCCAGCCTAGAGGTCCTGTTAGTAACACAGACTCTCATGAGGAAAGGATTCTCTCTCACTCCTTTTCTTTTTAAGAGATTCCTTGAGGACTTCCCTGGTGGTCCAGTGGTTAAGACTCTGCACTTCCAGTGCAGGGTATGCTGGTTTGATCCCTGGTCAGGGAACTAAGATCCCACATGTTGTGTGGCAAAAAAAAAAAAAAGAGGTTCCTTGAGCCCTGTATAGATTTGTTCATCTCCTTCTCCTATGAAGGGTATAAGATTTTGTCAGCCTACAAAAGCTCTGTCATTCCCTTTCCCCACTGCGATGGTATGAATTCACCTTACATTTACATCCTTAAAAGGGAACACTTTAAAGTTCTGGAAAAGCCAAAGATTATCTGCTTCAAGGTGACTTTCCTCAAAGTGGTCACCTGGACCCAAAGTTGTTGGCAGCATCTCTTGCTCAAAAGTGATTAAGTCCTGACAAACTAGGCTCCCCAGTATGACCAACACAATAATAACAGCTAACCTCAGATAGCACTTAAGTGTTCTAAGAACTCTGTGTGCATTTATGTACTCAATGTTCACAATACCCCTATGAGGTAGATACTAGAAGATTAGTTACCATTTATTATTTACAGTGTGCCAAGTGATTTTCACTGTCTAACAAATGAAGAGATTTACTCACCAGAATTCCAGACAAAAGTAGATAGAAACCAGACTCTGCTTCCTGTGGAGGCTGGACACAGTATGGCAAGTCAGATGAGAGAGGGATGTTTGGAAAGGGATGATAAGGAAGTAGCATGAGGTCCACAGAGGACATGGAGGAGACTCAGTGTGGTAATGAGAGAGCAGGAGGGATCCTCCACCCTTCAAGGAAGTCTGTAATTAATAATCCTACATTATTCTCCAAGTCTTCTCTAGTTGGATGTACTCAATTGTTTGACTTTTGAACATGTACATGGGGAGTTTATTCAGGTTCCAGTTAAAAAAGAGGATGGTTAGGGCAGAAGAACTAATTTAACATTTCGACAAAGGAGACAGACAGATGGCCAACAGGCACATGAAAATATGCTCAGCGTCACTAATCATTAGAAAAATGCAAATCAAAACCACATTGAAGTATCACCTTACACTGGTCAGAATGACCATCATCGAAAGTCTACAAATAATAAATGCTTGAGAAGGTGTGGAGAAAAAGGAACGCTCCTACACTGTTAGTAGGAATATAAATTGGTATAGTCACCATGGAGAACAGTATTCAGTTCAGTTCAGTCACTCAGTCGTGTCCAACTCTTTCCAACCCCATGAACGGCAGCATTCCAGGCCTACCTGTCCATCACCAACTGCCAGAGTCCACCCAAACCCATGTCCATTGAGTCTGTGATGCAATCCAGCCATCTCATCCTATGTCATCCCCTTCTCCTCCTGCCCTCAATCTTTCCCAGAATCAGGGTCTTTTCAAATGAGTCAGCTCTTCGCATCAGATGGCCAAAGTATTGGAGTTGCAGCTTCAACATCAGTCCTTCCAATGAACACCCAGGACTGATCTCCTTTAGGATGGAGTGGTTGGATCTCCTTGCAGTCCAAGGGACTCTCAAGAGTCTTCTCCAATACCACAGTTCAAAAGCATCAATTCTTCAGGGCTCAGCTTTGTTTATAGTCCAACTCTCAGTATAGATGTTCCTTAAAAAGCTAAAAATAGAACTACCATATGATCCAGCAATCCCACTCCTGGGCATATATCTGGACATGCTCTCCAATGTTCATAACATCACTGTTTACAGTAGCCAAGACATGGATGAAACCTAAGCGTCCATCAACAGAAGAATGAATAAAGAAGTTGTGGTACATATATGTGATGGCATATTAGCCATAGAAAAGAATGAAACAATACTATTTGTAACAATATGGATGGATCTAGAAATTAAGTGAAGTGAGACAAAGGCAAGTTTATGATATCACTTATATGTGGAATCTAATAGAAATAGAATCTAATAGAAATAGCCCCACAGACATGAGAACAGACTTACGGTTACCAAAGGGGGAAGCTGGGAGGGATAAATTGAGAGCATGGTATTAACAGATGCACACTACCATGTATAAAATAGATAAACAACAAGGACTTACTGTATAGCACAGGGAACTATATTGAATATTTTGTAATAAACTGTAATGGAAAAGAATAGAAAAAAGAACAGAAAAATAGAAATCACTTTGCTGACACCTGAAACTAACAGAATATTGTAAATCAAGCATATCTCAACTTAAAAAATTAGGATGGTTACTATAAAAAAAGAGAAAGTAACGAGTTTCCGGGAGAATATACATATATTGGAAGCTATGGGTACAGTAGGTGGGAATTTGAAATTGTGCGGCCTCTGTGAAAAATAGTATGGCCATTTCTCACAAATTTAAAAATAGAATTACTATATGACCCAATAATTCCATTTCTGGGTATACACCCAGAAGAAGTGAGGGTCTCAGAGAGATCCTCAAGATAAGAAAGCAGAGTTTGAAAGAGAAATGTGTACACCACGGTCATAGCAGCATTATACACTACAGCCAAGGTAGAAGCCACCCAAGTGTCCATCGATGGATGACCAGATGAACAGAGTGTGGCATAAACCTACAATGGGATATGAATCAGCCTTAGAAAAGGAAGGAAATTCTGACGTGCACACTAACATGGATGAAGCTGGAGGACATTTTGCTCAGTGAAATGAGCCAGTCATATAGGGACAAGTACCGTCTGATTCCACTTGGCTGAGGTACCTAGAGTGATCAGATTCACAGACAGAGGGTAAAATGGTGGTTATCAAGGGCTGAGAAGAGGGAAGAATGCAGAGTTACTGTTTAACGGGTACAGAGTTTCAGTTTTGCAAGATGAAAAGAGTTCTGGAAATAAATAGTGATGCTGGTTACGCAATGACATGAATGTAGTTAATGCCACTGAACCGTGCACTTAAAAATGGTTAAGATGGTAAGTTTTATGTTATTTCATCACAATTAAAATAAAATAACCCCCAAAGCAGGTGGGCATGGTGGGTTTTATTTCCCTCATTTTACAGGTGAGAAAATCAGGATGCACGAAGTTAGGTAGCATGTGAGGGCTGCATAGCTGGGTTTCAAACCGGAGCCAACTCCCTGAGAAGGCCCCATCTCTTCCCTGCACCATGCTATCCAGGACCCACTGGGGCAGGTGGACGCTAAAGCCACAGACTCATGCCCCTTAACCTCTCTAGATTACCCTTCCTTCTTCAACACTGCTTTTTCTAGCATGCTTTTTCTTTCTTTTGCCTTTTCCTCATAAAAAGGTGCTCTCAGGAAAAGAAACCTGATCACTCATTTATACTTCAGTTACACGGTGTGAATTTAAATCATTGTGCTACCTCTCTGAGGGGTGCTTGCATTTTAAGCCTCATCACTCTCTATGAAATGAAAGCCTTTGTTCCATGTTAAAGGAATTTCAGGCATCAGGGAGCAAGCAGGAAGAAACTGGAGGGTGTGGTGGCAGGTAGGAGCACTATAACCCAGAGAAATGCACTAAACGGTGGAAACTGTAGGCACAAAGTTAGAAGGCAGGTGTATTTCACGGACAGACTGATCTTTCAAGGCTGCACGAAGATGTGAGGTGTGGATGCAAGGGGGATAGATGGGCGGTTCTCATTAAGCTTTTCCCATCCAGCTGCCTGACCTCCAGACTCTAAGCTTTTGTTTGTCACCAGAACTGGGCACACCGTAGAAAAGAGAATCTAGAGGGTTGATTTCCTAGGGTACTGTCTCCCTGACAGTTCTCACTGCCTCTTCCCTTCCTGTTGCATCGTGAAATTCCAGTCTAAAGCAACTGGGTGTGGTAGCTGGAGGTCTCTGCCTAAAGATCTGAGCAATCATTCCTTTAGAGTCAAGAATGCCCCGCATGTCTGTGCTCAGTGACATGGCCTATTGTGTAGGACCTAAGGCAGCCCATGGGGATGGAAATGCCTGTTTTCTGGGCACTCACAGACTAGGACTGAGCATTTCCAGGAGTGGAAAAAGATATTACACCGACAGCATTGGGATAAGAGCCTGGGCTGCAAGTCTGGCTGTGGACTATCCCTCGACCACTTCCTGCCAGCTGTGTAACCTCAGGGAAGTTCGTAACTTCTTTGCACCTCGGTTTCTTAATCTGGATAATGGGATAAAATATCTCTTTCATCGGTGATGAAGGGAACAAATGCACCGATTCTGGTTGCTGCTTTTGTGTAAAGAAAACATCTCCTTTCCTCCTGGGGCATGAACACAGAGCTCAGTGGATAGGGACCAGGGCTGATTTTGCCTTCTCAGCCAGGCATCAACTGCCTATACAGCAGCCTTCTGAGATTACTATGAAGATTAGATAAAGTGACCTCTGTGCAGTGTCTGGCATTGTGCTCAATAAATATTAGCTACTGTTATAATGCTATGCTATACTATACTAAGTCACTTCAGTTGTGTCCGACTCTGTGTGACCCCATAGACGGCAGCCCACCAGGCTTCCCCGTCCCTGGGACTCTCCAGGCAAGAACACTGGAGTGGGTTGCCATTTCCTTCTCCAACTGTTATAATAATAACTATTAAATAATATGTCACTCAATTAGTATACCAAGAGTCAGTGATCAGTCAATACTGGAAAAGGAAAAAACTCAACAAAATAGTAAATAATATTAAAAATGCATATGTAGCAATAAGACATTCTTATGCTAACAATTAAATAAGGGTGTACCGTATGTTAGAGAATTCACTGCAAATCAGAGAATCCAACCACAGGTGAGGATCCAGTTGAGCAAAAACCAATGGTCAAACCACGTGCTTCTTGAGGGCTTTTGCCAGCTCTGCTCTGGGCTCTGTTCTGGGGACAGACTGACCACTTCACCTCTCAGGCCACATGAAAGCTTACGTATTGTACAGGCAGACTTGTCCTCACTCGCTCAGCTTGTTGCCTTGATGCTGACACCTTCCAGGTAGGAGAAAAATTATGTATTCTTTTAATTTAAAATATCTTCCCTTTCAGCTTTTCCTGGCTGGCAGGTTGCATATAGAAGTAAGTGTAAACAGGCACAGCGGTGCTTTCTGTAAGAAAGATGTTCTTAGAATTTCATTTTAAAAACAATAGGCCAGTAAATTTTATGTGTGTGTGTGAGAGAGAAAGGGAGAGAGAGGGGGAGAGGGAGGAAGAGAGAAAGGAGAGAGTTTTAACTTTTAGATCATGCCAAAACCCCCCCGAAACCCACAATGTTTTTTCTAGAGCTTTCCTATCTCTCTTTATGAACTCCCATCCCACTAAATTATGGGGAAGAGGCCACATGTTTGCCATTGAGAATAATTCAGTCTCTCTCAGTTCAGTCTGTCTTTGGGAATTGTTGAGCATTTCGGCATTTCTTGTTCTTTCTCTCAGGCATAGGATCTAGAGGTAGAGGAGAGCCTATGGTGAGGACAAAGGCTTAGGATCACGCTGGGCTCAACCATAGAAAGGACTCGAGGACTAAGACAGGCCTTGGAACAGAATGGGATACTAATCTCTTCCTCTTTCGGGGCACGTCCACTGAGGGAAGGGAAGATAGTCTAAGGGAGGAAGTTGCTGGCTGGGACTCCCTGAAGGTGGCCTAGTTCTGGGTTGGAAACCAGCAAAAAGAAGCTGCTTCTGACTGTCACTGATGCTGACAAGGAAACCACGAGACCCTGACAACCCACAAGACTTCCTCTGTCTCTCATACACACACACACACACGTGCACATGATGAAAACATCAGCCTTCTGACGTCTGAGAGGCTTGGTTTCCAGCAACTGGTGGGGCTCAAGCTCTCACACTTGGACCGTTTCAAAGGAAATGTTGCTTGGCGTTTGGGTGAGAGGCAGAAGGCAGGTGCTAGCAACCTGGGGAGGAGATGATATTTGTCTTTGGCCCCCTTTCATGGAACATTTCCCTTCATCAGTTCTGGGAGCCCTTCTTTCAGGGGACCGTCTTCCCACGAGGCTCCTCTCACTGAGGCTGCTGACTGTTCTGTCTCAGCTCCTCCCTGGCTGTCTCCTCCAGGCCTCCCAGCATGACTGCCTCCTGGCCCTTTGCCCTCCTTGACCCTTTCCTGCCCCAGGTCTGGCCAACTTTCTGCCTTTTGAGAGCACGCTGGCTCCTCCAACACTCTCCAGGCTGAGGAGGTAGATATCCGCCACTTTTCGAAGGCCACCGGCTAGTCCAAGGTAGAGCTGGGAATTTAACTCTTGCAATCCAGCTGCAGGCTCTGGACTCTTCATCCCAAATCTTCCAGGCTTTAGAAATCAGCCTTCCTGTAACACATAAACAAAACGCCTTAACTCCATCTCCCGCCTCCGGTGGGAAGTCCAGTGCCTCCCCGACATTTCCAAGGGCTCCTGGGGGGTGGAGGGTGAGTCATATCCTCCTGGATAATCCCTAAATTAAATTCTCAATCCTTCTTGTCCTCTTGCCTCCAGCATGTGGGGTCTTCAGGCAAGGGCACCATCTTCCCCCTGACTCCCCAAAGCACACCTAAGCCAAAACCAGCATGTTAAGTGTGTTCTTAGGAAAAGGGGATGGCTGGTGATAACGGAGGGTCACCATGCCATAGCAGAGCTCAGGAAAGAGCTGCAAACTCAAAATGGGGCATGCTTATCCTGCAGGCCCTCCCCCATATTTTCAGGGAAGGGGCAAGAAAGTACTGGCGGCCCAGCCCTCACCTTTTCTCTCACACCATTCCTAACACCAGCTATATCCCACACACTAGGGACCTCAGCTGTGAACACTCTGGCCCATGTTTAAACCCTATACCACCCCCTTTTGGCCTCATCAGACCAGGGAATTGCAAGGTCCTAAAGGAGGGGGAGAGCTCTGGTGTGGACATACCCCGCTGGCCCCACGCCGTGGGATGAGCACAGGTGAGCACAGGCTCTTGAGACTCAAATCATTGCTTCCTATCTCCACTTTCAGGGCATCGAACTGGTAGCTGGAAATCAGCTATTGTGTGGGGGAATGTTTACACAATGGAAGCCAGCAAACACTTCAATCTACAAAACAAACTTTTTTCCCTGGAGAGCCTGTTTGTCAGTGCACCACTGGCCCATGGATGCCTCCCGCCAGGCACAGGGGCACAGCCAGACTGGAGTCCTAGAGGCTGTGGTTCTCAGATTTTGCTACATATTAGGAATCACCTGAGAGTTCTGGTGGTGGGCTGTCAGTGTGTTTAAAAGTTTCTTGGGTAATTCCAGTGCACAGCTGAAGCTGCAGAGTGTGTGTGTGTTTAGTTGCTCAGTCACATCTGACTCTTGGTGATCGCATGGACCCACCAGGCTCCTCTGTCCATACCAGAGACCAATGTTTTAAAACATCTCTTATGAAAACAGTGTACATATACATTGCCTGGGGATCTTTGAAATGAGAGTCTGGTCCAGGAAGCCTGGGGTGAGGCCTGGGATTCTGCTTTCCTACAAGCTCTCAGGTGCTACTGACCCTGCTATTCTATGGACCACAATTTAAATAGCAAAAGCAGAGTCTGAGGGAGGTACCACTATTCTGAGGATCCTCAGCTTTGTCCAGCATGGAGACTTTCTCACTGGCATTGCTTTTGTCCTTAAGTCCTGATCGTAGCCATTTTTGGAGCCTAATCTGATCCTTTGTATGCTATTCTTGGTAACTGGACGCAAGTCTCCCTTGATGCCTGGGGCATGAGTGCATGCTAAGTCATTTCAGTCCTGTCCAACTCTGTGGGACCCCATGGACTGTAGCCCGCCAGGCTCCTCTGTCCATGGGATTCTCCAGGCAAGAATACTGGAGTGGGTGGCCATGTCCTCCTCCATGGGATCTTCCCAACCCAGGGATTGAATCCACGTCTCTTGCAACTCCTGCACTGTAAGCAGATTCTTTACCGCTGAGCCACTGGGGGAGCCCTGATGCCTGAGGGAATCCCCTAATTCCTGCCACTTCATTATACAGATTACTTGAGCTCTCCTTCTTGACGATGCTGTGATGCTCCCCTTTGATAACCAAACAGGTGTTTTCCTAAACAATCAAGCCATTTTTCTTCTGCTTCCTCCCTTCCCCACCCTGTCCACACACCCTCCATCTCTAGAATTCAGACATGCACCTATAGAGGTTTATTTTTTGTATCATTTGCTTTCCTTTCCTATTACATCAGCAGAGACAGAGACTTGGTGGCAAGGGCCCTGATGCAGCTGTGAACGACCAGAGCGGAGCAAACCATGTGGGATGAGAATAAGGCAGGACTTGCAGAAGAGGGACCAGTCCAAGGAGCCCCAAGGGTAATCCCTTAACCACATGGGCTCCTATCCCCAGACCCTTAGCTAAGAGAAACATGGGATTTGTCTCAGAACTAAAATGATAGCGAGTCTTTCAGTTTGTTGTGTAAAAGTGTAACTGGAGATGAATGAGAACAATACCTCATTCTTCTTCCAGAGTGCCAGTTCATTCATGATAACAAGTCTTTCGCTGCTTACAGTCTTGATGAAAGCAACTTCCCTTGTGTTTCTACAGATGAATCTCTGGACAGAGATGACCCAGTCCAGTCATCAGAGTCAGGGTCCTGATAACCATGGCGGCCTTACTGAAGCTACAGCACTGTGCAAGTTCCTGGCTCAGTGTGAGGTGTGTTTGTCTGAGCAAGTTCACCTTCCCAGGCCAGTCCCTGCTCCGCATCGCCCTAGAGTGACTCATCTAGGGGATGTTCCTCCTGGTGATGAGAATTTAGATCTAAACGAAGCTGCCCCAAAGTCACCCAGCTCCCTGAAAGCCACAGAGCTGTTTCACAGGCTGTTTATTTTACCAAAGCTTATCTCCAAGTGGGTGAATCTCTGTTTCTGGCCTGGTAGAACATTCGCTGAGATTCTGCCCACAAATGAGGCTGGGGCTTCACCTCAGGTGGCTCTGGCTTTTCTGCTCAAAGGTATCATATTCTTGGGATAGTCCGGAAAGCCCCAAGTCTTCCCATTATCTGCAGTTGTCTTTTCCTTCAACTTCTACTCCAAGTGGCTGCAGCCCCCACCTCATCTTCTGCGGGATTTCTGACATGCCCCACAGCCATCCCACACTTGGAGTTCCTGCTTCCACTCAACATAGGGTGCAGCCCATCTCCCCCAACTTTGGAGGGCCCCTCCCCCACCTCTGTCTCCCTCAAATTTGCTCACAGGACCACTCTTGCAACTCTATTGCACAGAACAGATTTTAGCTGAAGGTTTTCAGACAATGGAGGGGAATTACAGTTCAGGGCAGACCAAGTAAGAGATTCAGAGCCAACTACAAGGCATTCTAGGTTCATTGGCAAAGATCTCACTGATCATCTTTTACCTTAGGACATCTGGACCCTGGTGGTGCAAAACTTGCCCCCGTCTACCTCCAGAGACTTCTCTTTTGAGGGCCCTGGACTTCTGTCTTAGCACCACCCAGGGAAGACAATATTCTTGCAACTTTACCAGCCCAGCACTATCTAGCTCCTTTTCCTGATGGTTACCTGAAGGGGCTCTCACCTTTCACAGTCAGCCATGTCCTATCAAAGTCATTCTGTAAACAGCCATCTGCTATAGTTGTTGTTGTTCAGTCGCTCAGTCATGTTGGACTCTTTGAACCCCATGGACTACAGCATGCCAGGCTTTCCTGTCCATCACCAACTCCTGGAGTTTGCTCAAACTCATGTCCATTGATTCAGTGATGCCACGCAACCATCTCATTCTCTGTCGCCCCCTTCTCCTCCTGCATTCAATCTTTCCCAGCCATCAGGGTCTTTTCCATTGAGTCAGTTCTTTCCATCAGGTGGCCAAAGTATTGGAGCTTCAGCTTCAGTATCAGTCCTTCCAATAAATATTCAGGACTGATTTCCTTTAGGATTGATTGGATTGATCTCCTTGCAGTCCAAGGAACTCTCAAGAGTCTTCTCCAACAACACAGTTCTACTACAGAGATCAATCCTATTCCTTAAATGACAAAAAGAGACCATCATTTTATCTGTAAGGATTTTTTTCTTTCTGCTCCATGAGAAATTAGGGGAATATTAAAAAAAAAATTAGGGAATAGTTTGGTGATTCCTCAAAAAATTAAATAAAGAATTACCAAGTGATCCAGATATTCCACTTCTGAGTATATACCCTGAAGAACTGAAAGCAGGGACTTGAACAGATATTTATTCACGAATGTTCATTGCAGTGCTATTCACAGCAATCAAAAGATGAAAAGAGCCCACATGTCCTCGATGGATGGATACACAAAACGTGCCATAGCATAAGACAGAGTATTATTCAGCCTTAAGCAGGAATGAAGTACTGATACATGTTACAACCCAAATGAACCTTGGAAACATACTAAGTGAAATAAGCCAGACACAAAAGAACAAATATTACATTATTCCACTGATATGAGATGCCTAGACACTCAATTTCATACAGACAGACAGTAGAATAGCAGTTACCAGGGGTTGGGGAGTGGGGAGAATGAGGAAATATCATTTAATGCGTACCGAGTTTCTGTTTGGGATGATGAAAAAATTCTGGAAATTGGCAGTGGTGACGATTGTAGAACATTGTGAATGTACTTAATGCCACCAAACTGGAAATGGTTAAAATGACACATTTTATGTTATGTATATTTTAGTACAATTTAAAAAAAAAAGCAAATTAGGAGTCTTGGCTCTTTCATCTTCCACAGCCTCAGGCCAGGCATTTCTCATACAAGTCCCGGAAGAGCCCCGGAGGGGACAGGTGAGGGCCGAGGGCAGGGTGGGCTGGTTGTTGCAGCAGAGCTGTGCCTGTGAAGTAGGTGGGGCTGTTTCACAGACTCTGCTTCTCTTTGGGATTCAGCATCGATGCCTGGCTCACAGGTAAGCCTTCCTCCTGGAGATCCCAAATGTTTTTCTGTTTGCAGTTTTCACCTGTCTTTTGATTGGGTTGAAGCCAGCTCCCTCCCTGGGATTAATATTCACAACAAGCAGCAAGCGATTAATTTAACCAGTTGAAATTTATTGTGCACTCGCCTTAACTCCAAGCCAGCTTCTGCTGGGTGTTTATTTTTCATCATTGATGCATTGCACATGACAGCCCCTAAGCATCTGAATTTAAAGCACACCGTTGTGCAGAATTCTTGCTGCCCCCCTTCCTCTTGCCCGACCCCCTGAAATCCACAGAACTCTGAGTTTCACCGTGTCTCCGAGAATCCTTGACTGTTGGCCTCTGGGAAGAGTGGGAGCCCTGGGATGGTTTAAGATTTGGATTGCATGCCTGGTGCAGGGATCTTGTGGCTCATTTCATTTCAGGGGGCTTCAGTCAATAAATTCTGACTCTGACAAGTGCATCCTACCCTACTGTCACAAAAAAAAAACCTCACCAGAGTCTGAGCCTGCCTCTCAGAGCGTTCAGGAAGCCCTCTGTGCCGGGCCCACCCTCGCCCAGGGTCACACATGGGCCAGCAGGCATGGTGCAGCTTCTCCAGCCCACCCCCACCCCTCCACTGCGCCTCACCCCGACCAGCCACCCTGCAAAGTGACTGCAGAGGAGTCTACTGCTGGCGCCTAACAAGGCAGAACAAAGGCCCGCGTGCTTTCTGAGTTCCATTTGGAGTGCGCGACAATTTCAGAGCACAAATGGAAAAAGAAAAAAAAAAAAAAGAAGGTTTGAAATCTATAGCTGGTTTTTATCAAACCAGAACTTGTAGCTCTCAGCTGACAATCAGCCAGCAGCTAAACCCCACGAGGGACAGTTCTTCCTTGCAGCTTCTGGCTGGCTATTAGCTACTAGCAGCCTTCTGACCCCCTTCCTGGGGAAGTAACAGCTGGCAGCTGACAAAGGCGCTGGCAGAGTGGGCAACTTTCGCTTCTCTGGAAACAGATATAAGATTGGCAGGAAATAAGGCATTTAAAATATGACGATTAGAAGCATTTTTCACTCGCCGTTCTTTATTATGCTTTTGGATGCTGGCTCTGATTGCTGAAATGTATTATGTGCTAAGGAGCTTTGATGGCTTTTTTTTCTTTTTTTTTTCTTTTTGCAAAACAGATATCTCAGCTCTTTCCCTGGCACTCACACCAACCTAGATAAAGGTGCATTCCACCAGTGTTATCTACTTGGATATTTGTGTGTGTGCTCCTCCGTGTCTGACTCTTTGTGATTGCATGGACTGTAGCCTGCCAGGCTCCTCTGTCCATGGGATTCTCCAGGCAAGAATACTGGAGTGAGTTGCCATTTTCTTCTCTAGCGGGTCTTCCTGATCCAGGGATCGAACCCGTGTCTCTTTTGTCTCCTGGATTGGCAGGCGGATTCTTTACCACCACAACACATGGGAAGCTTCACTTAGCTGTCTTTAAAACAACTGTCAGTAAACAAAGATGATGGACTAATGGCCATGAGCATAAAGGAGCTTACACACAGTGCTCCTGACTGATTAAAACATGGTTTTAGCTTATCTGAGCCTGTCGGGCAGGCCCTTCTGTGGTGCTCGTGACAGTTGAGAAGTTGAATTGGGAAATGTGAGGTATAGATGGATTCACTAGCAGTAGGTTGGATAAAGATCAATTTAGCCTAATTTCTCTTTTCTTATGTACTGCCCAGCCCTCTACCTTTTTGTCAGAAAGGGCAGAGATGGTGGGTATAGAGCAGGAGGCCCCAGCGGAGAAGAGAGTGATTTGAGGGGGACACCCACCCTCGGGAGAGGGGGAAGGACATGGTGGGAGGGGGAAGGACATGGTGGGAGGGTCCAACACGTCAGCCATTTTCATTCTAGCTCCCGTGTCTTCCTTTACAGGCCATAGTTCTATATCCACTATTTGCAACATTGCTGTTTTTATCCTGATAATAATATTACGGCTGACTTCACGTGGAAATTTTTAATTCAAGTGTAGATGTTCAAGGTAATGCTTGTCCGAAGAGCACCAGATAGATGAGGTCAAAAAGCTTTGGATTCTGAACTCAAGTGGCCAATAGAACAGAGAAATATCTAGGTGGTCAAAAAGATGAGACTAGATGGAAGAAGTATGTTTCCATTACAGGCTTAAATGATACACATATATATGCATTTTGATTGGTAAGCAGAGAATTTTCAGAGCACGAGATTCTGTTTCTTAAGTTTTTCCCTAAGAAAAAACTGGTCAAAGTTGAAAGGAAGGCTTATTTTTCACGATGGCAGGCCGTACCCATGTGTTTCTATTTGCTCCCTTTTAAGAACCCATTAGAGTGATAAAGAAGGGAAATGAAATAGATATAACCCACAACATGAAGAGAATTGAGGAGCAGGAATCAGTGGATGGTGGGAGAAGGTAAGAGAGAAGACAGTTGATTTTCTAAATACGTCCTATCATGTGTTTTTTAAATTGTGTAGGTATATTACTTTTAATAAACAAGATTTTCTTAAGTTGGACAGGAGCTTGGTTGTTGTTTCTACTCCCACTTTTAATCAAAACCACACTTGTACCATCCTAAAGACACGAACTGCCATCCTAGCTTTAACAATCCCCAGAGAAATGCCAGCCTCTCCTTAACTGAGCCATTTCATTGTCTGACAATCTTCATGGTTTTGATTCACATTTTCCTTGCAGCCTGAAGGTGATAATGTCCTGTCTGAAAAAGTTAATGTACATCTAGGGAGTAGCCTGGCTCTGTTCAATGAAACAAAACGTCCAGAGCTGTTCTCTTTTCGCTTTATATGGTGACACACTTTTACGTGTGATTAAGAAATAAAACAACAAAGGGGGAAATGCACGGAGCTTATCAAAGTGCAATAGCTGCTGCCTCACCAGAAAAACTAGTGCTTTCATTTTCTTTCTGGTGCGGTTAGGCTGACCCTGGGAACCAAAGATGTTTTGCACTGAAATGAAGATTAACACTTAACAGCTATAGCCAGCCCATGGCAAAACTGAAACAGGCAAAGTCTGTCACTAGGATTTTTCCAATATCCGCTCTGGGTCTTTCTTCTTATTGTCCTTTCTCTCAGCTCCAAGACACCGACCACTCTCTAGATGCTAGAAAAACAAAATAAGCTATTTTACACTAAAATGTCATTGACTTCTTGTGAATTTGACCCAAGGACATCTGCAACTCCTATCACTCTGGATCCAGTCAAAAGGGAGAATCTATACAGTAATTTGGATAGAGAAAGTATAATATAAAGATGATTAACTATAACAGGAGATTAAAGTACTAAGAAGTAAAGGGAACTCTAAAGAATTTAGGGATGGCAGATGAGGAACAACAACCCATAGGAATGAGATAGAGTTCTTGATGGAGAGGCCCCCAAGGCTGAGATTCAGATCCTTTGGAAGAGGGCACAGATGTGGCTCCCTGGAGGGCAGAGAAGACTCTGGGATGCTGCACCAGCGGAACTTACTGGAAATCGGCTTCCTAGGGTGCAGGAAAAGCTGATCACAGGCCGATATCTCACTAGAGGTACCCTGCTATAAAAGCACTGGACGTGAGGGAAGTGCCAAGGAAGCTACTGGCCACTGTGCACTGCAGGAGCTGGGCACTGGTGAAGCTGCTGGTGCTCTGGGAGCCTGGTAAGCTGCAGGAATCTGCTGAACAAGCATAAGGGAGCCAGGGCAGAAGTCCCCTTCCTCCTGCAGTGTCTGTCCAGCATCCTCTATTGACAAAACTTACTATGGGGACAGCTACAGGGTACCCGTCCATTTTTGAAGCACAGGCAATGAAGGATGAATATGTAGCTGAGGACGTGATAAATTGATAACTGGCACACAATCTAAAAAGGAAAGAAAAGATCAAGACGATGTTGAGCCCAGCGGTATGATTCTCCACCAGCAAAGTTCCAGAATAGGCAATCTAGAGAAGGTATTTTGGAGCAGGAGAGCTTTCTTTCTTTCTTTTTTAAATTTTGGCCATACTGCTTGTGGGATCTTAGTTCCCTGACCAGGGATTGAACTTGGGCCCACGGCAGTGAGAGCACGGAGTCCTAATTACTGGACTGCCAGGGAATTCCCAGGAGAGCTTTCTAATGGTCCAGAAATCACACTATGTAGGTGACATAAATGTATATCAGGATTGAGTGGAATTATTACATGCTGCTTCTGGGTAGACCAGGGATGCGGTCAGGCCTTGAACTCTTCAGATTCACCTCCATTTCTGGATGAAGCAGAGAACAGCTAGATTCCCACACATTTTATTTCTTCTTTCAAGCACATGCAGAGATGGCCTTCCCCACAGTATGCAACGTGTTCTAGTTGATGGAATGTGAGAAGTAATAAAGGCTACTCCAGACCTAGCCCCTACCGTGCCCCATCGGACTGTCAGCTCATTGTCCTTCATTGATGGCTAGGTGAAGGCCAAGGGGCCAGCAGAGGCTTCAGAGACACTCTCGGGGATGGTGGTTCCATAAGATGGAAAGAGCCTGAGTCACAGCTCAGAGGAGAGATAGCCACATTGGATTAGAATGGGACTAAATTGTGTTAAGCTTCTGAGACTTCTGAGGTTTTTGTTATTGCAGCTAGTTTTAATTTCCCTGGGTAAATTAAGACCCCGAGGACAGACTCAACCTTAAATAGAAGGGAGATGGGATCATTCCTTTTGTTTGAGCTCTTTAGAACCAGGAAGGTGGATCGTGCATTCCCTTCCATCCTGTGTCTCAGAAGTGTGGAATATCAGAGTCCCCAGATAGTTTTCCATGGACCACTGTGGAGACCAAAGCGTGGCAGCTAGGTTTCCTTACTGAGCAGAGCGAAGGCTCCTTGAGGGTGAACACCAGGGCCGTTTTTTTCTCACTTCTGGGAGTTGGTGGTTGGCCCAGAAAGGCTTGACCTGGAGTCCCATGGTTGACCTCAGTGCCCAGGAGAATTTGTCCTGGTGCAGGAAGGGGGCACTTACCTGCCAAAGTTCAGCCTCTGCCACTTTAGGTGACTCCTACAGCTCTGGGTTCCCCTCTTCTCTATTAGTCACCAAACAACACGGACAGATTTAGTTCCCCACTGCAAATATTTCAAAAATGCATTGCTTGTTATATTTAAACAGATGTGTGTTAAATACGTCTATATACATATCTCCCTTCATTTCTTTCCTTTCAACATGTACAGACTCTTTCTGAGTGTGTATTGGTAATGAAGGATATTGCACATGGATTTTCTGCCATCTGCCAAACCCACCAGAGATTTACTTGGGCCACCTCCTCTGTTTTATGGCTGTCAGACTTTAAAGCCAACCTCCACCACCTCAGCCTTGGAGGAGCATCACCCCAGACCCCTGCCATCTGCGGTCCTCAGGAGAACTGTGACCCTCAGCTGGCGACTTTATGTGACTCCAGCAGGGTTAGCACAAATCTCCCGAAGGTTGGCCTCCTGCGAGCCAACGTCTTGTGAGTAAATCACTTTTAACAGCAGTGTGGCACCGTATAAAGTTTATGTAGGATGGACATAAATTTGGGTCTGGAAAGAGCACAGTTTCCTGTGGTGACAGGCAGCGAGGCTGGTGTGCTTTAACACCCGCTCGCTCCTTTATTAGCCTGCAAATTATATCAGCTGGAGGCCTTCAGAGTTGAAGAGAACGCAAAATGAGGGTCTGGGGGGCGGGGACACTGGTAAAGGATATCTGAGCCCAAACTTGGAAAAGCTTTCCATATTGTGAGGTTTGCTTGATGTAGGAAGTCTATTACCCTGAGGGCAGTCCCTCTAACCCCAGACAGACACCTTTGTGGATGTTTAGGTGAACTCCAGAGAAACCAAAGAATTAGAAAGATGGGGTGGGTGGCAACAGTTTTATTCTCTGACACACGGTTAGCTGGTTCTACTTGAGGATTCTGGTTAGGGACAAAGGATCTCCAAAAACACTCGCTGAACCAAACATTTGTGGGGCTTTTTACATGAAATCTGTATCCGTCCCCCAGCACTGCAGCAGGATCCACCTTTTCAGCCTTGTCTTTGATTTAACAGGGTTGCACATGTTGACATTCGGGAACACAAGGGACGCTGGAGTCTACAGAGTTGAGAGCTTTTCACACACCTAAGCCCCAAACCACATTAGCCCTGACAGTCTTGCTTATAGCAACTGCTCAGCTGCCCACGTGTTATAAATCACTGCTCTCCAAAAGAGAGGTGGGTGGAGGAAGGGAGTGCCGTCTTCAAAAAACGTCAAGTGGCATGGCTAGGTTAGCCCTGGGGCATCCCCAAGTGCCAGGTCATTAGAGGCAGCTGTGCAGGTTTGGAGCAGGATAGGGGCTATAGAGGAAGCCGAATGCCTCTGGCAGCGGTGACCTCTGCCCAGGGGGAGCCTGGCTCACAAAGGCAGCCGTAGCTCCTTAAACCTCAGTGAAGGTGAGGTAGAGAAGAGCACAGGCGAGGTGATTCAAGGAATGATTTATGACCCAGAAAATCTCTCACAGAAGCTGAGCCCACGACGATAAGGCGGCACAGTGCAGCGGCTAGGCGAGTGCACGCTGGCCCTGGGCAGGCAGGCTGAATTCAGTCCTGGCTTCCCCCACTTCTTAGCTGTGTGACCCCAGGCAAGTCACTTAGCCACTTTGTTTGCTGGTTCCCTCAACTGTGATGTGGGGATAATAGGCTTCACCTGGCACATCAGGGATAATTTAGGAGCAACAGTCGTCCAGGTACCCACAGGGGAAGAGAAGGAGGCGGAGGTGCCTCTCCTCTCCCGACCTTATACTTCACAAGACCACAGACACTCTGCTGGCAGACACGGAGGGCCAGACACATGACAATCAGCACAGAATTCACACTTCCCCCACTGCTCCCTTTTATTCAGGCAGCGTTGGGTGGCGGAAAGACCTCGGGGTGGGGCATCAAAGGACCTGGGGTTTCATCTCAGCCCTGTCACAGGAGTCAGAGTCCATATGCCCAAACTTCCTGGCTTCCATTTGTTTCTAGAGGCCTCCAGCAGCTGAATGGGCCTTGAAGTTAATCTGGTCCATATTTATAACATCAATAATAACCGTAACAGCTGCTACTATGAGCACGTATTGAAAACTTCCTCTTTATACACTGTAGTTAATGCTTTACGTGAAATAGCTCAGGGTTATTGAGGCAGTTACTACTTTTATCCTCATTTTACCGATGGGAAAACTGAGGGAGAAAGTTAGAGAATATATTTTATATACATTAGCCATTATCAAATTAACAGACATGAGGTATTATCTCTATTTCCCTGGTAACTCAGATGGTAAAGAATCTGCCTAAAATGCAGGAGACCTGGGTTTGATCCCTGGGTCGGGAAGATCTTCTGGAGGAGGGAATGGCAGCCCACTCCAGTATTCTTGCCTGGAGAATTCCATGGACAGAGGAGTCTGGTGGGCTGTGCTCCATGGGGTCTCAAGGAATTGGACACGACCAAGCAACTAACACTTTCACAGATGAGAAACTGAGGCTTAGAGAGTTTAAATAGTCCTCTTGCCCTGCTGGCTCAGAGGTTAAAGCGTCTGCCTGCAATGCGGGAGACCTGGGTTCAATCCCTGGGTCAGGAAGATACCCTGGAGAAGGAAATGGCAACCCACTCCAGTATTCTTGCGTGGAGAATCCCATGGATGGAGGAGCCTGGTGGGCTACAGTCCACGGGGTCGCAAAGAGTCGGACACGACTGAGGGACTCCACTTCACTTTCACTTGCCCGGAAAAGACAGAGTAGACTTAAATTTAAGTCCTCATAAAGTCTCTTTCAATACGAGCAGTCTTTCTCAATTCTTTCGTTCTTTTTGGCCGCACCCTTCAGCATGTGGCTCCTAGTTACCAGGGATCAAACCTGTGCCCCTGCCACAGGAGTGCTGGAGTCTTAACCACCCAACCACCAGTGAAGTCTCTCAATTATTTATTTTTTAACAAGGAACAACTTACACTTAATTATGTGGGCTAGTCTTAAGCATGTGAAAGTGAAAGTGAAGTCACTCAATCGTGTCCGACTCTTTGTGACCCCATGGACTATAGCCTAACAGGCTTCTCCGTCCATGGGATTTTCCAGGCAAGAGCATTGGAGTGGGTTGCCATTTCCTTCTCCAGGGGATCTTCCCAACCCAGGGATCGAACCTCAGTGTCCCACATTGTAGGCAGCTGTTTTTACCATCTGAGCCAGTGGATTTTATGTATACACCAGTGGAACCACCAACCTTATCAAGATGTAGAATATTTCCTTCACTCCAGAAGGAAGTGGGCCTCATTCCTTGTGCCTTCTCCCAGTTAACACCCTCCTGACCCCAACATAGTTCTAGGTTAACTTCTATCACCATTGATTAGTTCTGTCTGCTTTTAAACTTCATATAAATGGACGCATATAAAATGCACTCTTTTATGCATGGTTTCTTTCACTCGACATAATAAGTTTGAGATTTCACTCATGTTTTGGCATGTATTAATAGTTTGTTCTTTTTTATTGCTATGTAGTATATTCATTTGCATGAATTTATCTGGTTTTATCGATCCATTCTTCTTGTTGATGATCATTTCAATTGTTTCCAGTTTTTGGCTGTTACAAAGTTGCTATGAATATTCATATACAAGTAGGCATATGCACTAATTTCTCATGGATGTAGACCTGGAGTGAAATTGCTGGGACACAGGGTAGCAGGCACACACAACTTCACTGTCAATTTCCAAAGTGGTGGAACAAATTTACATTCCCACCAGCAATAAATAAATGGCCTTTCAGTTGCTTCACATCCTCACCCAGCATTGATACTGTCAGTCCTTTTGCTGTTAACCATTCCGTGCTATCCCACCGTGACTTTAATTTGCATTTCCTTGATGAGTAATGTTGTAAAGTACCTTTTCCAATGCTTATTCGTCATCTGGATATCCTCATTTTGTGAAGGGTTTGTTTAAGACTTTTGCGCAGTTATAAATGAACAATTTGTATTTTTCTTACAGACCTATAGTTCTTATACATTCTGGTTTGAGTACTTGTAAAGAATTATGTATTGCAGATATCTCCTCCAAGGCTATGACCTGCTTATTCACTTGCTTAATGGTGTTTTTGATGAACACAAGTTCTTATGTTTAAAAAGGTCCAATGTATTATTTTCTTATAATTTTTCTTTTAAAAAGGTCCAACATGCATACGCTTTGAAAATATTAATCTAAATGAAAAAGGCCAGTCACAAATGACTGCATATTATATGATACTATTTAAATGAAATGTACAGAATGGGCAAATCTATAAAGATAGAAAATAGATAGTGGTTGCCTAGTGCTGAGGGGATGGGAAGGAAATGAGTGAGTGATGGTTAAGGGGCTTGGGGTTTTGTTTGGGGTAATGAAAATGTTCCAAAATTGGTAGTGGTGATGATCACACAGCTCTGTGAATCTACAAAAAGCCATTAAATTGTATGAATCAGATGCACGAGACATATAAATGAGTGACTCAAAGTATATCTCAATAAAGCTGTTCAAAAAAATTTTTAAGTTATTTTGTCCATAATCTATTGTTATAGGCTGAATTGTGTCCCTAGTGGAAGCAGTGGCAGATTTTATTTTCTTAGGCTCCAAAATTACTGTGGATGGTGACTGCAGCCATGAAATCCAAAGACGCTTGCTCCTTGGAAGGAAAGCTCTGACAAACTTAGCATATTAAAAAGCAGAGACATCACTTTGCTGACAAAGATCCATATAGCCAAAGTTATGATTTTTCCAGTAGTCATGTGCAGATGTGAGAGTTGTACCATAAAGCTGAGGGCAGAGGAATTGTGTGCGATGTTTCCCAATTGTGGTGCTGGAGAAGACTCTTGAGAGTCCCTTTGACTGCAAGGAGATCAAACCAGTCGATCCTAAGGGAAAGAAATCCTGAATATTCATTGGAAGGATTATTGCTGAAGCTGAAGCTGCAATATTTTGGCCACATGATGCAAAAAGCCACCTCATTGGCAAAGACCCTGATGCTGGGAAAGATTGAAAGCAAATGGAGAAGCAGGCGGCAGAGGATAAGATGGTTAGATAGCATCACCAACTCAATGGACATGAATTTTAGCAAACTTTGGGAGACAGTGGAGGAGAGGAAATCCTGGTGTGCTACAGTCCATGAAGCTGCAGAGTCAGACAGGACCTAGCGACTGAACAACAAGATTCATATTACCCCCAGGGCTTCAGAATGTGTATTTGGAGATAAGACCTTTGAGAGGTGAATAAGTTAAAATGAGGCCATAATCCAATCTGACTGAAAAAGATGAGGATAGGGAGATCTTAGGGATGCCTGCACACAGAGCTTGACCCAAAGCCTGGATCCAAGTCCTCCAGTGGGTAACTTGGAACTCTGAGCCTGCAGTCCAGCTAAACCTCACTGGGCTGTGGTCCAACTATAGATCACACTGAGAAAAAAAGCCCCCACACTTGTTATTTTAAGCCACTGGGTTTGGGAATAACTTCTGTTAAGTGTAGTGTTATTGCAGCCATGGTCAGTTGGTATAACCACTATGTCCTCAAAGTATGGTCCTTAGCCACCTGCATCCAGATCATCTGGGCACTTGTTAAAAAAATGAAGATTCCAGGAATGATAACTTACTTGTATATACACTGATTAAATGGTTTGATGGGACAATTCAGCAGTATATATTAAACTCAAGAATGTTTAAAATGAATACCTGAGCAATTCCAATTCTAGATAGTTCTCCAAGAGAAATCCTCGCTGATGTCCACCAAAAACGGTGCAAGGATGTAGGTTGTTTGTAACAGTGAAAATCTGGAAATAACTATCCATCAGTGGGAGAAGGGTTAAATGAATGATGCTGTTTCATTCTATGGAATCCTGCTGAATACCATTTGTTAAAAAGAAGAAAGCAAATCTCAATGTGTAGACGTGGAGAGTTCTCCAAGACAGATTCCTCAGTGAAGAGTCACGGTGCATGTGTTTCACTCATGTAAAGAAAAAGCCCTGCCCGTGTAAATGTGCTCCAAGATGATTGCAAAGACACAAAGATGGTAAGCGATAACCTGTGGAAGCTATGGCGTTGGAAAGGGGTGGGCCGGTTGGAGTGGGGCATGGATTGCTTTGTGTGAATACTTATTGTGCTCAGTTGCTCAGTCGTGTCCGACTCTTTGCAACACCATGGACTGTAGCCCACCAGGCTCCTCTATCCATGAGATTTTCCAGGCAAGAATACTGGAGTGGTTTGCCATCTCTTTCTCCAGAATGCTTATTGGTTTTACCCCAAGAGTAGCTGTTACCTGTATCACACATATTACTTGTGCCATCAAAATGAAAATCATTATGTATTAAAAGAAAATGGACATTTTTGCATCTTGCCCCAAGATCAGAAGAGTCTAGGGATTTGCATTTAATGGAAATTTCAGACCCTGTTCTCTTAGCTGTCCGAGTCAGCAACTACCTTGCAAGGAAGCGGCCAGCCAGGGTAAGAGCTGCTCACTGAACTAGGCAGGGACAAAGACAACCTGTAGGATGTCCCCTGTGAGCCGGATGTGGAGGACAACTTTACCCAAGGGTTTCTCAGTTTTTAGGAGGTCAGGTGGGGCACAAAGCTCTGGAGTCTTTCAGCTTCTGGAGAAGGTTCCTGTCAGTTGCTAGCGTTTCCTATACACAGTGTTCTCCATCCCACCTCTGGGGGAGCATACTTGAGTCTCTGAAGGGTGGAGGGGGTACTTGAGGGTTATCAAAAGAGGGCATAAGGAGTGAGGGGGCATCCGTCACCATGGCCAGCCCAGGGCCAGGACCCTGCAGGCCCTGGGCTCTGAGATACTCTAATTAAGAAAAGAGCAAGGTCAGGGTGTGGGGGATAAAGCACATGGGAGTGTCAATGTATTCTTTTGGTTTCATCTATAAAATCAGGGGTTTGCTTTGAAAACCTGTCCCTTGTGCCATGTAAGTCAGTGACCTTCCGGGATGCTCTGCTAGAGGTCAGGTTCATCAAATCCAATAGAACAGCATCTCTTTGAAGCGCTGAGGTTGAGGTCCAGGCAGAGGCCCTGTTCTGCAGCCCCAGATCAGGTAGGAGATGAGATGTGAGCTGCATCTCACCTGGTGGGATGGGAGTCAGGTTGTCCTGCTCCCCAAATCCCAGCCCAACCTCTCAGCAGCCCCCACAAGACTGGCCGCAGGTCACTGTCCCTGTTGAGGCAGGGGCCTGCTTTCTCAGGGGTTGAGTTGGGCCAAGTCTGCCTGGCCCGACTGGCTTCTGCAAAAGCTGAAGGCCCATGCCTGAGACCACCTTGCTGCCCTATCTGGAGCAGGGCGCCCCCTGCTGAGTCCCGAGGGCTCCCATCACGAGCCCTTTTGGTGGCCCTCCTCCCAGCAGTGTGTCCGTCCCTCCCTGGACTCAGGGGCAGAGGCTTGGCTCACCCCATGAGCCAGAACCCTCCAACCCAACCCCTGGTCCAGAGGGAACCTGGGCAGCCGGGCTGGGAGTGTGGCAGGGAGGGCAAGCCCAGGGATGAGCCCTGGGCAGAGGGACCCAGAGGAGTGGCCAGGCCACAGCAACGGTCAGGATGCTGGTGAACAGATTCTTGAATATTTGTAAAACTCAGCCAGCGTCTCGAGTGCTGTCTGCATGAACAGCTGCTTTCTATTCTCAACACAGATCTGCAGGATCTTGAACCCGGGTGGACATGTGTCCACATGCAACAGACACACCCTTTCCTGATCTGCTGGGAGCCGGGTGTGCCTAAAACTCTAACTAAGGGCAGGGCTCTGCAGGTTCCCCATCAACGATGGAGGCTTCTTCCAAGTCAGGCCTTCCAGATTGACTAGCTTGTTTCAGCAGGAGACACAGGCACTTTAATGTCAGATGAGAACATCCATTTACCATAAAGAGGCGACAAACTTTCCACCAGGCTAAAAGTTTCAGCAAGTTTTATATTTCAGCAGCAAATCCAGTGTTATGGTTCCAATCAGTTCAGGAAATAAAATGTCTACAATTTATTTGGGTCTGTAAGACTCAGAACTCCTGGCCAAAAATGCACCCTTTGATCTTTATCCCTTTAATCTGAAGCATTCTCTAAATGCATTTCCATTTTAATGAACAATGCCTTATATTGGCATAATAGTCTTTATGGAAGAAACTCAGATCGTATTTGAGGTTTTCTAACCCTTGGAGTAAATTCACTGTTGTATCTGAGTGTTTAGCACAGGCCAACTTCCTACTGGCAGTGAGCACAGAGATGAGGAGGAGCACTTGGGGAGGGTGCGGGAGACCAGAGCCCAACGTGGGGAGCTCTTGGGAGGAGCCACCATTTATGACTGAGGGATCAGAGAGGAAGGAGGAGATGTTTGAGTGAGGCCTCCAAGGATGGATGGGTGGTTAAGAAGAGAAGAGAGGGCAAAAGAACATTCCAGGCAAGAGGGAAAGGCTGGAACAGTGAAGAGTGTGCTTGAACAGTCGTGGGCAGCGCAGCGCAGACAGGATCCAGGGCAGGGATGATGGTGGAGGGAGCAGGAGAGATGAAGCAAATGGTGGAGCAGGACTGCAGGGGCCTATACTCCCTGGAAATAGCTCAAGGGACAAATGGTGTCTGCAGGGGCTTGAGGAATCTCAGAGAAAAGGCGTATTTCTCTGGAAGTAGTGTTAGATCTGCTGATGGAGGAGCTGAGCGGCAGCTGCTCCCAGCCATTCACTCTTTGGTGGCCGGTGGTCTCTAGCCACTGCTTTGCTCTGCTCTCCATGGGGCCATCTCTGATCCTGACTCAACCTAACCTGTAGGCCCAGCATCCATTACCAGAGCCTCTTGATTCTTGGACACAGTTCCATTAGCTAGTGGCCAGTCAATGGACTGGTTCCCCTGTCAGGCGTCTGTCCCCAGTATCATCAGCTGTTTTGGTAATCAGGAGGGTTTCATGGTAAAAACTTGACTTTCAATAGAAAATGCAATGCGAGGGGCGGGGAGGAGTTTAAGGAGGCGTGTGCTGGGCAGCCTTTCCAAACTAGTGTCTCCTTCCACTAGCAGGGGCCGGTGGAAGCCATCATGTTTTCTAATGAGGAGAATAACACAATGTCAGCTGAGATTTTAGGGTAGTTTTCCATCACATACAGGACAGACCAAAGATGAAGGGGAGGGGCCCACATGGATCCGACATCTTCCACAGATCCAGCCCTATGCTCGAGGCTGCATGCATATTCCCTTACTTCAGTTTGACAAGAGCCCACTTGACTTGTGAGGAGACAGAAGCTAAGAGGCTTAGAGATGTGAAGTAACTAAAGCCACACAGTTAATAGTGGAAGAGTTGTGATTTGACCCTGAAATCAGGCCAGACTTGAAATCATGCTTCCCCACCACACTACACCGAAAACTAGCCTCTCACAGGTGTCCGTGGGGGCCTCACCCACCCGAGTCTACACCGAGTCCACCAGCTTCTGCCTACTCTTAGCTCCTCCTCCTGGGATTTTCATCTCCATTAAAGCTTTACCAACTACTCAGACACCCCAACCCCAGCCTCTCCCCACGCTTTCTGATTTTAACAGCATGTTCCAAAGGCTATTGTGAGAATTAAGTAAGATGGTTCTCATGGAGTGCTCAGAGTTGAGCTTGGCGTGTGTGCCTGCAGAACTGACAGAGTGATTGACTGGATGTGGGTACAACAGGAGCCTGACTTGGAGTTTTATTTGTTTAATGCAGGAGTTGGCTAACTTTTTCTATGAAAGGCTAGGTGGTAAATATTTTCAGCTCTGTGGGTCATAGAGTCTCTGTTGCAACTGTTCAACTTTGCCATTGTAGCGAAACACTGGCCAGAGCCAAGACAGAAGTGAATGGGCGTGGTGGTGTGCTAAGAAAACTTTTCCACAAAGATGGGTAGGGGCTGACTTGGCCTGAGGGTTGCAGTTTGCTGTTTCTGGGTCTGTGTCTCGGTTCCTTCCATGAGGGTGGTGCCAACGTTTGTTTAGTTCACAGATTCTTCTCCAGGGCCTAGCACAGTGCCTGGCAGTGGAGTTGTTGTTGTTCAGTCACTCAGTTGTATCTGACTCTTTGGGACCCCGTGGACTGCAGCATGTCAGGCTTCCCTGTCCTTCACCATCTGCAGGAATTTGCTCAGACTCATGTACTTTGACTTGATGATGCCATCCAACCATCTCATCCTCTGTCTTCCCCTTCTATTGCCTTCAGTCTTTCCTAGCTTCAGGGTCTTTTCCAGTGAGTCAGCTCTTTGCTTCAGGTGGCCAAAGTATTGGAGCTTCAGCTTCAGTATCAGAACTTCCAATGAATATTCAGGGTTGATTTCCTTTAGGCCTGACTGGCTTGATCTTTTAGGATTGACTGGTTTGATCTCCCTGCTGTCAAAGGGACTCTCAAGAATCTTCTCTAGCACCACAGTACAAAAGCATCAATTCTTCAGCGCTCAGCCTCCTTTATGGTTCAACTCTCACATCTGTATGTGACTACTGGAAAAACCATAGCTTTGACTATATGGAACTTAGTTGGCAAAGTGATGTCTCTACTTTTTAATATGCTGTCTAGGTGGAGAAGGTATGCCACAAATATTTGTCAAAGGAGTGAGTACATGAGAGAAAGCAAGGAAGAACAGTGGTGGCTGAGAAGGGATCAGTGTGCAGGATTCATAAGTTGAAGGATTAATATAGGAAATAGGAACCCGACTAGGGTTTTTAAGCAAAAAGGTGGAATTACAAACTTGCTGAATGGCTGGAAAAGAAGGCTCTATGCCGGATTTCTAGGAATGATCCCCAGAATGTGGCAGAGCTGACCTCACCACTGCCACATCTTTTACTTTCAGGAAGGTGGGACTCAGGGGCTGCCGCTGGCACTGTTGACCCCAAGAACACGGTGGCTGCAATACCACAGCATTTGGTCAGACAACTGGGAACATCTGCCTGCATGCTGGGACATGCAGGACCCACTGCCACCTCAACTGACTCCTGACGCCCATGAAGCTGGAGATTGGACGTCGGTGGCCCCATGGCCTTGCTTTCCAACAGAAAACACACAAAACCTGTAGGAACTTGGCTTCTGTCTCACTTTTGCCTTCCAAACTCTGTGCTGCTATGTCTAACTAGGATGGCCTGACGGACACTCATGACCCTCATGGTAAGAGAGTCTGGGAAATGTAGTTTTTTTTTTTTTTAGCTTCCTTTACTCCATGCACCTACAGGCATCATAGGAAGATGTAGGAATGGATCCACATCATATTCCACCTGTGCATTTTGGTGATCTATCGCTGCAAAACAAACCACTCCAAACTTCAGTGGCTTAAAACCAGCCATTTATTTTTTTCAGAAATTGGAAATTTGGGCAAGGTTTGGTGGGGGCAAGATCCCCTGGAAAAGGAAATGGCAATCTTCTTCAGTGTCTTTGCCAGGAGAATTCCACGCACAGGGAAGTCTGGCGGGCTACACTCCATGGGGTCCCTAAGAGTCAGACACAACTGAGTGACTAACACTTTCACTTTCACTTTACTTTTGGTAGGGGCAGCTTGTCTCTGCTTCATGAGGAGTCAGTTGGGATGGTTCAACTGGTGGTTTAGCATGAGCTCCATGGTGTGAGCAAGCCCCCACAGCCACCTGGGAGCCCAAGTGGAGAGGAACCAAAGCCCTTGGCAAGAGCCCCAGCCAAACTCCTGGGCAGGAGCCAGCATCAACTCAGGGGCCGTGTGTACACCATTGGGAAGGCAGGTCCTCCAGCCACACGGGGATGCCCTAGTTGATGCCAGGTGGAGCAGAGATGTCCCTGACGAATGTTGTCCAAATTGCAGACTTGTGAGCAAAATAAATGACTGCTTCTATTTCTGCCGCTAAGTTTTGGGGTAGTTTGTTTCATGGCAAAAGATCACTAGAACATGCAGGTTATACTGAATGTGAAGGAGGGAGGGGAACAGATGGGCGATCAACAAGAATGAAGCAGCCAATGCCAGGGAGAGGGAAAGGTTGACTTAAACATAAGCCAAGTTCACTTTCCTCCTGTACCCTCAACACTGAGACTTACCAGTGATGCTTCCTGAAAATCAAGCCAAGGTGGTTTGGGCTGTATATACCCAGCCAGTAGGCCAAATCTCGGGCTGAATAAGAACCCTTTATTCTTATGAGTACTGCTACCTAGGGGCTCTCAGTCTCTTCCAGAAATTGCCTCTCAGTAATTTTTGATCATGGCCAAGTGATTTAGATTTTGAAATTGCCAACTGTCATAAAAAGGCAAGACTGACCTACTGTGTTCTTATTTATACAACCAGCTTCCAGGATAGCTCAGGCGATTCCCAAGTACAGGGTTGTCACATACAGTTGTGCCAGCTGTATACTGCACGATTCTAGGGGGCACCATTCACATTCTAGTCATGAGCTCTTGGCATATTTATTACAATAGTTTTCTGGCAGATGGCAGCAAAGTGTCTTGAGGTAGGGTAGCTTTTTCTAATTTGCAAAAAGGCAATTTATAGCTAGTGGCAAGAGGCATAGGGACAAAACTAGGCTCTAATAAATCTTTGGCCAGTGGCAAGAGTTACTAGGGGAAAAGGAGGAAGTGGGGAGGAGTCTTAGAATTGAGGGAGGCCCCTTTGCTCAACCAAAATGAGCACCCAAGAGATAAAAAGTATTGAGATTTGTGGGGTTCAGATTCAACTTCTTGGGGTCAGCGAGGCTTTAATAGGATTTGGCCAACAAAACGAGTCTTCATGAGAAGCAGAGAGAGTCAGCTATACATTTGTCCTAAAAAGTTGACATTTAACGGCTGAATATAATAAGTAAATAATGGCCCTTTGTAGAGAGATGGGGATGAAGAGAATGAGTGAATATCTAAATAAAACTTCTATGGTTCTGGTGGGGGTGGGGAGCGGGGGCAGGTGGGGGAAGGAAATGGACAGTGATTGTCATGGGAAAGCACTGTTTAAGTGGAGCTTAAATTCTGGTCCACCACAGGAATTCCACCCCACCTCTGACCACTCTGGTTCAGGAACAAGTATCATAACTCATAGCAATAGCACAGCTTCTGAATGTCAAGGTAGATGACATGATGCCTTTCTATTCCAGATATTATGGACTGCAAAATCTTTACAACTGGAACAACGGTCTCCATTTTGCATCTGATTCCAAAACAGAGTCCCAGCCAAGCACAGCTTTTTGTTTTATCTACGCATCTTCCAAGGTCTCCTTCGGCTGCACATGTTGCTTTTGTTCCTGGCTTGCTGTTTTAAGTACAGCTTTGCTACGTTTCCATTTTCCCTAGTATCCAGAAATAAGTACTTATTTGAATTAGAGCAGAAAAATATTGAATAGAACGAAGCATTGCTTCCCCCCTCTCGAACATGGTGAGGTCATGGTTTGGTGATAGTGGTGACAGTGATGAATGCCTGCACTTTCACTTAGAGACCTTCAGGAACGTATAAACAAATATTTTCTGAAACGCACAGGTGAGGCGGGAGGTGAAGTGGTTCACATAGGATTGTGCTGATTATGGTCTGATTCCTTTCCCCCTTCCCAATTATCTCAAAAACTATGCTTTGGTGAACAGGACTGGAGTTGTTCATATTTTAAATCAAACTAAAGTCCACTGAAGTAGGAAAATCATGCATTTTACGTAAATGATGTGGGCAAATTATTATTCAATTTTTAACAGGGTTTTTCCATCACTTTGCTGTGCACAATGTAACATGGTTAATTTACCATATAGCATTGTTATTCATTCCCTAATTCTCTAGGCAACTGCCGCCATTTGCTTACCATTTCCTCGTTGCTCTCTGGGAATTGACAGACCTCCCGGCTCCATTTACGGTGGTTTGGTTCCAGGGCGATCTCTAGGGGCTCCGCTTCTCTCTTGTCATCTTCCAGCACTTACCCCTTGGGAGGAGTCTGAGAATGAAAGGATTCACATATCTGGCTTTAGTTTCTGAGTGGCTTTAAATGGATCCTTTTGTAAACACACACACACATACACACACGCACATGATAAAATCTCTTGCTATTTAGTAATAGTTCCCCACAGTATTACTTGTATGCCTTCTGTTAAAAACACTATCTGAATAATACCCATTTCATTCCCTCTTACTTCCAATTAGCTGCTCATTGATTATTACAGAGCAAGCACTTGATAATTAACTAAAGGAAAAAAATAAACAAAACAACCAACCAGAATGCCTTGCATCTGCTAATATATACCTGCTTTCATGAATTTACATATTACCTGATGATTCAAACAAAATAGCCTCTTAAATGGGAGGGGAAGAATGAATGACAACAGGGTCACCAGTGGGAGAAAACCCCCTACTAATTATTCTTAGGAGGGAAGTGTACAAGTCCTGCAATTCTCTTATTCTCATACTCTATATAGTTCAAACCACATTCCAACTAGGATACTGGAGTCAAAAACCTGCCGGAAACCTTATTCTGTCCTTTTACAGTATTATCTCCCATCCGGGTAGTTAGCAGCACAATAATCAGAATAAACGATGTTACCTACATACCTTTTAATGTCTGTGTTTGGGGAGCGGGAGGAAGGAGAATTAGATTTTTTTTGCTTGGTTTTGGTTTCTCTTCATTTAGATGCATTTGTTGAATACCTTCTATATTCAAAGCACATTCTGTATTTAGAGCTGGCCCCTGATTGAGATTGGGGATTAGAAGAAAATACAACTCAAGGCAAAAAATGCTGAGCCTATCATTAAGCATTACATAATCCATCTCTGCTTGTCTTTTAGGCACCCACTCCTCCAGGAAGCCTCCCTTGAATTCCCAATTCTGGGCCATTTGGCACTCCTTTGCTGCCCCTTTTGTTTCCTCCTAACAGAGAGCTTATTGCAACTATCTTTTATGGACCTCCATCTCACTGGAGAAGGTAATGGCAACCCACTCCAATATCCTTGCCTGGGAAATCCTATGGATGGAGGAGCCTGGTAGGCTACAGTTCATGGGGTTGCAAAGTTGGACACGACTGAGCAACTAGACTGGGAAGATTAATTGTCTCCTTAGCTTTCTAGTGCTAAGCACAGGGTCTAACCCATAATAAGTACTCAAAAAATGTGTGCAGAAGAAATGAAGTCCTTACACATAACCAAAGTCATCTCTTTGGTGGCCATCCCATGGCCTTGAATAGCCTCAGCAAAGGGCTCCTTTCACCCCAGTTCTGGTTTCTTCCTCTTTGTCCAATGTCTCTAGCTTGTCTTCCCCAATTTGCTGCCATCTTGGACCAGCAGGCTGACCTGATCAGACATTCACTTCTAGGCAGTTCTGGATGATTTTCCTCTTCCTATGATCAAACCCTCCCATCTTCTGTCCCATTCTCAGTCAGGGGGCTGTTCTTTGCTGGGTGAAAAATGGGAATCAAATACAGAGAATCTATATTAGTTTGGTTAAGATTACCTCTCCCAACTACAATATTTCCATGTTAGCAGTAGTATCTTATGGACAAGATCTTCATCCTGTGATTCTCAAGCAGGGTATATGGACTCCCCGGGTCATGGCAGAGTTTTGCCAGGCATACTACAAGCCATAGACTTGTTAACAATGCACAATCTGAAGGATGGGAAAAGAATTCTATGTGAAGACAAAAAATGGGTATCTTAGGAAAATATCAATTTTTTCATAAAATGCACAAACGTTAGAATGAGATTTTGAAGGCCCCAGGTCCCAAGGGGTACAGGTTCATTCCCATTGATGTGTGGATGAGTTCCGGGGGAAGATTCAGGAAACACTAATGGTGTTCACTTCAAGCTACAGACTGGGTCTTCAAGTCACGAGCACACATTCACGATGGCAATGCTAGTGCCTCGGGCAGCTCACAGCAAATCCCAGGGTGCCTAGCAGGCCCTAAGGTAACTATGTTATTCATTGATGTACCTTTCACCCCCCAGGATGGCATCATCCATCTAGCCATCCACCCACTCAGCCAACATCTACCATCAGCATCTACCAGCCAGCATCTACCATCACTGCCCTTGGTGCAGGAGTAGAGTGATGAACAAGCTAGGCAGTTTCTGTTCTCAAGGAGCTCATAATCTGGTAGGGAAAATGCATTAAGAGACGAGTCACATTATTAAACGTATTATTAAAGAGAAGTATTCTGGAAAGGAGCATAGTATTCTGGCTGCTGGGGGAGCAGTCATTTTTTACTGATCACAGTCTCCATAGAATCATCCCTGTCACACTGGAAAGCCACTTATTTTTATTTCTAGTCCCCAGAATTAATTTAAAAAATAAGGTATATCTCCATCACCACCCATGGGATTCTGAATATTTTGCATGTTTGGAAAGAAAGAGGTATGCTTTAGGAATTTATTGTGAAAAATTTCTGAGAATCTAGGTATATATATAAACTGTGAAGCTTCATTTGATATCGCAAAGATAATTTTTCATTGTTTTCTTCTCTGGAGTTGCAATCTATTTTTGAGGAATGAAATAAACATACTATTGGTACCTGCCTTAGTAAATTCATACCCTACAATATAATTTTTAGAGTGAGAATTTGTTTGAACCTCCTTTCTCCTCACTCCCCCTTCCTTCCCCTCAATTACTTCCTCTCTCCCTCCCTCCCTGCTTATTCTCTCCTTCCTTTCCAGCAAATATTTTAATCACCGAATTGAATTCCAATCATATAATATATAGTGATAAGAAAGCCAACGAAACTTATCTAAACCTATTAAAATACCTTTCAGAACCGAAGTGACCGAACGCCATTTTATACCAATGCAACTTGTTAGGAAATTCCTATTTTGTCAAGTGAGGTCTCTTGTCCAGAGCTGTGACAAAACAGCAGATGACATACCTCATGCTGTGGGCTTCAGTCCGTCCTCCTCTGAATCCTGCAGAAAACCTTACCTTCTTCCAGCACTCATGAAAGAACCATGCCATTTAATATGGTATACATTCTCAAAGTCCCATAGGGAAATTTCAGGTAAGATTTTGCAGCTCCAGTGCTACTAGAAAAATCCTCTGGTGCCAAGATTTAGCCACAGGAGGATTCCCGTCTTTCTCAAGGCAGGTAAATACCCTCTTGTGCTTGTCGGGGAATCTTCAGTTGTGTGGCTGTATTGGAGGGATTGTGAACACCCTTCACTCTTCTTGTGGAAGTGCCTCGATCCTCATACACCTTTCTTTGCCATGAACGAGGCAGAGCCAAATGCATCGTGGCTTCAGTCTACACCTTAATGCTCTACCACAGGGGAGACCCGGCCTCTACCGGTCCTCTCTCAGGTCCTTCTGGCCCATCAGTACACGTGTAACAAAGCAGACTCAGAGGAGAGAGCGAGGCATGAGCATGGCTGAACAGAAATCACTCTGTCTCATTTACAGCATCTGAGCTTTGTCAAGTCGTCTTCTCCGGCAGGTTTACAATTTGATTTTAAGGAAGTAGAATCAGCTAGATTATTAGGAAGCCTCCCTGTGCAGCCCAGCAATGCCAGATGCCAGCTTTCCTGAGGGAACAGAGCAAATCCTTACTCACTGCCAGGTTATAAAAGACAAAACAGACATTTCACCATCACTTGCCACTAAGGCACCTTTCAAGATACAAGAGAACTTTTTGGGTCAGTGGGTTCAGTTTCCTCTCCCCAAACTTCTAAACCTTTTGGGAGGTGTGGGGACTCCCTGGAAGTGAGGTCTCATTTGCCTGGACTAGTCTGCATCAGGGAGATCTCTTGACAACTCATAAGCTGCTTGGAAGAAAACACCTGAAATGTCTCTGATTTCTTCATATTCATGGCTACTTTTACCTTTATTCTGCAACCATACTCTGTTTCAGAACAGTTCCAGCAAGATGCATTTCTTAAGTGTGTCCTCGAGTTAGCCAAAGTCTTGAGTTTTGCTTCACATAAGAGAACTCACCGTTAACTCAATGGATGAATTAAAGGCTATACTTTGAAGAGACTGTTTTCCTTTAAAAATCTGTCTAAAACAGGCTGTTGTGACTTTTTCAGATCTTTTTTGAATGACTGAGTCAGAAACATACACAAAACCTCCCTAGAGAGTACCTGAAAATTATCCAACCTATTGGGATGTAAAGATGAAAAACACAGTTACATCTTTAAACACGTCTAGAACAGTATTTAAAAAAACTGCCCAGTACTGTGATAATAATTGTATGTAAAAAGATATTTGAAATTTTATTAAATTTTGTCAATTTAGCAATTGTATTAATACCAAACCAATGCCATTAAAAACTTGGGTTAGTCAGAAAAATCGCTGCTTCACTTAAAAAATGCTGGAAACTTTCTAAACATATAAAGGCTATATCACCAAGAAAACTGTCCTCTTTGTATAATTCCACATGACCTCAGTGATCTTAGAATCCCAGGATCTCAGATGTAGGAACCTATAGCAAATCTCATCCAACTCCCTCATTTCTACAGACAGGACCTGAAAGGGAGCGACTTCAGGTGACTGTCGAATGAAAGCAGCTGAAGGAGGGCAGAGCCAGGCTGGCCCCGTCCACCCCCTGCCCCATCTGCCACACCAAGCTGTTTCCCTGCTTAGCAACTTCACTACAGAGGTGGAGGGGCACTGGGAAGCATGTACTGACTCCAGGAGGAGAAAGATTCTTCTACAACGGGGACACAGAAAATTCCAGTTAAGAGAAAATGTCTGATAAATTAAAATGTTACTGTATGTCTACTCCTGCCTTAATGATCCTCTGAATTAACTAGACAATGGTCTAGGCTTTCTGGGTGAAAAAAACCCTCCTTCTAGCTGTTCTGAATGTTTCTGTCATTTGGAAGTCATTGCACAATGGTTAAATTTCCAGGTGAGTCCTTACCACTGGGTGTGGAACACATGTGTCACCCCAGGGGTACCTTCCATGATTTAAACAAATGAACAAAAAAAAAAAATTCAAATGTAAAATGCTCTCTTTTTAATTACTAAATTAAGAAAGTGAAACAATTTAAAAATGTAAACTCACAAAGAAATAACAAAAAAGGAATTAAGACTTCAGAGTTGCTACTCAGTATTAAAAACTCAAATAGAAATAGGGTTTTTGATTTGTTGTTGTTAAACATTTGTAATTCAAGGTTGGTACAAACAGCAACTAAAAACGTAATACTTTTTTTTTTTTTTTGGTGCATCCTCATGAATGTAAAGTAGTGCATAGTTATTTCACTGGAGGACTCCTGGACATAGAGAAAGTCATTTCATTAGCAGTACAGAACATTCAAACACTTATTTTACAATGGGAAATGTACAACCCCTCCCTCACCTTCCCGTAAGGTTTAGTTGTATGAGAAAATTTAGCATGTTGCCATGACTACAATGCTATGGATTTTAGACCATTTAAATGTGGTTACAAGGTTTATTAAATTAAAAAAGTTGGAAACATTTCAGCATTCATGTTTTTATACAAGAAGTTTGTGTGGTATCCATCCTCTAGTTTCCCTGGTGGTACTGGCCACTTGCTTGCTTTAAAGAGGCTCACTTTTAAGTTTCAAGAACAAATCATAGTAAGTTGAAGCAAATACTGGAAAAAGAAATTGTGAATTCAGCTTGGGCCCCGATGAAAAGAGTCAAAGTAACAGCCATCTACAGGCACAGTCATGAACCAAAAAAGTACAATCCAAAAAAAAACCAAACAAACAAACACGTTTTGCAAAAGCCAAAAAGCGAGGCCACTGGTTTTCAGAATTACACCAGTGCTTTTATGTTGATTTTCCAGTCAAATCCTCATTCTGGGTCCTGAAGCTTTGTGGCCAACGTTGGCCATGGTCTCCATGTTAGCACCCACATGGTGTATGCACAGGGATATATAGATTATATATATTCATATTTATAAAAAAAGAAAAAAAAACAAACACCTGTCCTGATTGGTTTTTGTTAAAACATGAAAAAAAATTTTATTGTTTTAGACAAAGAGGCCACTTTTGGAAAATAATACTTTTTTTTTAGTTGAATCAGGTGAAGACAGAGTTAAAATCACATAGGATTTGCATTTTAAAAAAAGGAAAGCACTAGGATCGTTGGCACTGGAGTAACTATTTACACTGAACAGAGGTTTGGCCTTTTACATAACATCGATACAATGCATTTCCAAAGTCTGAGAAATAACAAGGTTCTGTCTCGAATGCTTCACAGAGGAGGTTCGGATTTGGGGACAAGTGTCATGAATGAGGGCCATGGAAGTTCGTCAGCTTCAGAGTCACATGCAATCTGATCCTGGACGGTTCTGGCTGCTCTGCTTGGAGCAGCTGGCTATGGAATTGAAAGCTAATGGGGAGGGGGCGGGGAAGCCTCTGGGACCAGGCCTCTCTCTGCAGACCCAGGTCTTACAGGTTTTCCCCGGGTTGATACTGAGGCTCTGTTGCGGTGAAGTAGTCTTCCAGGAAGCCCTGCAGGTACTCGAAAGTGGGCCGCTCTTCGGGGTCCTTTTTCCAGCAGTGTATCATGAGCTCGTGGAGGGAGATGGGGCAGTCCTGTGGACAGGGCATCCTGTAGCCGCGCTCCACCTGCTCCAGCACCTCCCGGTTGTTCATGCCTGCAAAGACAAGGGCCATGAGAGCGGGCGCCCCCGCGTCTTCTCTTTCTTCTCCTTGGAGCCTACAGGTGGTTAAAACATGTTGAGTGCTCCCACCTCACCCAGAGGCGAACCCTGTCTTCAATGGGCTATCTCACCACTCAGAAATAAAAAAGGACTCCCCTACTGACACACGTGAAGCCCTGGAGGGTGAATCTCAAAAGCATTAGAAGTGAAAGAAGCCAGACACAAAAGGCGACGTACTGCATGATTTCATTTATATGAAATTCTACAAAAGGCAAAAACTATAGTGATAGAAAGCAGATCAGTGGTTGCCAGGGGTGACGGGGAGGGCAATCCTGCAAAGAGGCCGCAGGGAACACAAGGGTGAGGGAAACGTTCTGTATCAGCAAACCCCCCCTGTAAAGGCCAGGCAGTAAAGATTTTAGGTTGCATACTATCTCTGCCGCATATCCTTCATTTTATTTATTTTTCTACAACTCTGAAAATGCAGAAAACAAAGACAGAGTGGGAGCCAGATCTGGCCTAGGAGCTGCAGGCTGCCAATCCATGTTCTATACCCTGAGTATGGAGGTGTGACTGTTTATGTTTGTCAAAACTCACTGAATTCTTAAAACTGTAGAATTCTATTGTATGTAAATTATACATCAATTATGCTGACAAAAGTATGAATGAAGCAGATAAAAACAAATCCAGGGAATGAAAACTAAACTGTCCTTTGTTCACAGGACCTATAAGCTCTGTTGATGTACTTCATAAATTGGCTGTCCTCGCGCCTGGACAAACTCTCAGTGTTTGGCCATTCGAGATCCGACATCACGCCATCACTCTGGGCTCTGTCCAGCCCAGTGACCCCCAGGTGCCCTGGGTTAAGATGACTCTGACAGGGAGACAGGGCACTGTTTACTGATGACCTCAGACAGGCCATCAATCACGGAGACCTCTGTGACCCTCTGGGGGAGCTGCCTGATACAGAGACTTCGGGATGCCTGGAGCTAACAGGAGACGTTCTGGGAGACTGCCAGCCCTCTGGAGAGTGCAGCCTTCCTGCACGCTGGCCTTCTCAACAGAACAGGAAATACCACATGAGGGGTGGACGGGGGAGCTGAATGCCCTGACCCCTTTCTCAATCACTGCCAGGCTCTCTTCTCTGGTTTGCTTCCCTTTTCTGCCGTATCGTGTTCTGCCATCGCCTGCCAAGCCCTTGTATGTTTTGGCTACTCCTTGGCCCTGAGCCTATAATCTGGAATCCTCTCCAACCTCTGACCCAGTTAATTTATAAAAGCAAAAACCCGAGTTTCAGCCATTCAGAAACCTGGAATTCTTCCCCTGGCTCTCAGGGCTCCGATCAGCAGGACACAGTGCGTACATTTTGCGACTTCTGGAGGAGACGGCAACCCGCTGAGCAGAACCACCCAGCCAGAGCAGCAGGGCCAGGTCACGACCCTGTCCCCCTGTCCCCCAGAATCGCTCAGATTCTGCGATCTGTTGCCAGTTCTCTTTGTTGTTGTTTTTGGAGCTGGGCTGATTCCAGCTCCCGTGACTGTCAACCACAGCCCTGTCAGTCACATGCTTATCCAAACCCTTTCAGGATGCTTTCTTATTCTCTGCCACTGTAATTCACTGAGGTGATAAAATCTGTGTATTATTCCTGCTGTGTTGAAGTAGGCCTTCAATTTAATTTTCTAACATAACTCTGCTCATATTTTGGTGGTGACCCTTATTTTAGTGAGAAAGGCTCAGTAGTTGAATCTGGGTCCCCTTCTTCCACACCATGCCTGACTTCACAGGGGCTCTCTTCAGTTGGATGACTGGTCAGCTCTGTAGTTAATTACCTTACGTCCTCTTCCAACCACTGAAAACTCATTTTGATAAGTCAGGGTGGGGCGGGGGGGCGGTTGGAAGCAAGGGGAGATGCTGAGGTTGCCACTGGAGTGTCCCGCAGGGCTCTGGACAAACAGGGCAAGGGACAAGGGCCAGCATTTCCTCATCCACAACCCCCAATACAACAAGCTCTGCAAAGCACAAGTTCTGGGAACCTCCCTGGCAGCAAACTGATCTGAACTCACCTTATTTGGCCATAAAACCTGACCTGGTATGAGGCGCTAGACTGTTTTTCTTCATTTATACATATTAGAAGAATTAAGGATGTATCCGAACACAGAGTGCAGCCCAAGACCCTCCTAAGGTGTTATACAAATTATGGTCTAAGCACTATATGGACTTTGAAAAAGAAAACCAAATCTGACTGTGAAGCCTGTCCAGTCCCAAGGGTTTTGGCTGTGAAGCTCTGGCACGAGTGGACAGCAACCACCACATTCCCGGAGCCCAGAAAGGTTAGGAAGAGAGCATGAGCCCGTACCAGAACTGGCTTCCTCCAAAGTGTGTGCTTTGTATTTCAGTGCAGTCCTTGGTTTCTTAACATCTCAGAAGACACATGCCTGAACCTGCAGAAGTCCCCCTTGACCCTGACCCTGCCAGGAGTCTGTGAGAACTGGAGGAGAGACAGGTGGGCGGTCTGAGCCTCAGAAGGTCCGACAGGCCCTGTTGGAGGTGGTTACACCCCCCGCCAAACCCAAATGCCTCCTCCTAATGCTTCATTCTGGCACTGGGATCATCCAAAACCACACCACAGAGCTTAGCTAATCATTCTCCTATTGCTCTGCAGCCCTTATGTCATTACAGGATTCTTGTCATTAAAAAACAAACTACTCAAATGGAAAGATTTCATGTATTTTTTTTTTTTTAAGTCTTGATCCAGTCTTCACCAATGGAAAGTTTAATTGGCCACTTGAGTCAAGCCTGTTTTTCCAGTGCTCTGCCTGAGTCAGGGACACAGCTCGACCCTCAACATGTAGCATTTAGCGAGGCAGCCTGCTCCCCAGGGCAGCTGGGACCAGGGATGGAGCTGGGCCTTGGCCCTCGTGGTATCACCAGCTGGCCTCGCCGGCAGCTCCTCCCCATGCCCTCCACCTCCTTTCTGCCCACATCCTCTTCTTGTTTCTCCTCTCCCCGCTCTCATGCCACTCCCCAGGTTCTCCCAGCATGAAGAGCACACAAAACCAATTCGACGCACCAGGCTAACAAGAAACATACCAACATCAGTTTTGCCAGAAAAGTGGGATATAAGACAATGCACTTGGCTGACAATGACAGTCTGAATGGGACTGGATCTTTTCCAAGCATCCATAGGCCAGAAGTGGACCCAGCTCCTTCATGATGGTCCCTGGCAGTGGGAACTGCACAACCAAGAGATGCTCGCTCAGCAAGGCTTGGGTCACTTTTCACTTCACAAACAATAGCCCAAGTAAGTGGGCTGTGTCCATATTTTTTTCAAAAAAGAGTATTCTTGGCTATAAGAACTTTGAAAAATCACGTGTAAGAATTGCTTTTTAGTAAAAATGGATTTTCCTCTTCATACTACTATTTCATGAGCTCTTTTTGAAAGTGAAAAAAAAAGTGGGAAAAAAAAAAAAGAAAAGTGAAAGTGTTAGTTGCTTTAGTCATGTCTGACTCTTTGCGACCTCATGGACTGTAGCCCGCCAGGCTCCTCTGTCCATGGAATTCTCCAGGCAAGAACACTGGAGTGGGTAGCCATTCTCTTCTCCAGGGGATCTTCCTGATACAGGGATCAAACCCAGGTATCCTGGATTACAGGCAGATTCTTTACCATCTGAGCCATCAGGGAAGGTGAGGGCCAGGGACTGGGAAGGGAACACACACAACATTGAGTTTAGGGAGGCCAGCGGAGTCCTGAGGGATGTGGGCAAAGGGAAGAATCTTTGTATCTTAGTTCCAATTGAGGAAGCGGGTGGGGGTTGGGGAGGAGGCTGCCTGGGAATGTTCTGCCTATTATTTTCCTTCTTAGGGGAGAAACTGAAGAGGCAGAAACTTTAAAACATGGTTGTATGTTTTAGGAAAACTTTGTCAACAACAGTTCTTAGTGGAAGCTACAATAGAGAGTGTTTTTCAACAGGAGGGTGCTCTATGTCAGCCTGTGGCATCCAACCATGTCATGGTAACAAAGCTCCCGAAAGCATGTTGCCTGGATCCCAACCTCCACGTCAGAGAAGGGGCACAGGGCTTGGTGACCAGCAAGCAGACACACTGGCTGTTTTCACTCCAGCCTGTCCTCCTCTGCCCCCACCTCAGTGGTTCCTTACCTTTCTGCTCTCCTTGTGGTCAGTCAGGAAAATGGACCATTTCCACAGGTCACTCTCACAGGGCACATAGCCCAGTGGGACTCAGTTCACAGAACACCTGTGTAGTCTGCTGTGCCGGGGTTTACTTTCAGATACCTCTTCCTGCACCTTCCATGGGGGCCTCCTGTCACCCTGCATCTCAGGCTCTCAAACATGGTCATTGGTAGCCTCATTTCCAGTGGGTCTGCCCCAAACCCTGCAGCTGAGATTCTCTGGCCAAGTGGACTGAATTCACTTCCTGCCATTATGACTGTATTATCCTTCCAAATCATGCTGCTGGCTTCCTCTCGGTTCCTGAATTAAGGTCAAGTTTCCAGCTCTCACTTTCCAATCCTTACTATGTATGGCTGCCAACAGTCTCTGCTTTCACGTGTGCGTATTTTCCATCCCTTCGCTCCTTTTTCTCCTCCCTCCTTTTATTTTACACTTTCCTGTGCCTCTTCCTTAAGCTAGATATTAACTCAGTGGTGTCTCCTTGCTTTTTTTTTTTGATCTCCAGGGAAGAAGTAACAGTCTACCCACTCCAGTATTCTGGCCTGGAGGATTCCATGGACTGCATGACTGAGCGACTTTCACAGTTAAGAAAACCATTTTCATTGCGGAGCCACTTTACTCTTTCAACTCTGTGTCTCAGCAGGTGATTGACTTCCCCTGCCTCAGTTTCTCTTTGTCAGTGGAATATCTCCATATTCACTGTGCTTTCAGCTCACTGAAGTGTCTTCTATGAACGGAGGGTATTGGGCTTGACAGCTCACCATTTCAGTTTCCTAATACGGATCTTCCAGGGGCTGTGGCTATACAAGTGGGGATTTTTGCTGTTTACCATCCAGGTTTGTATCTGGATTGGACTAGGGGTTGCAAGATTTTTGTGCCATGTGAATAATTAGGCCCTTTGACAATGGGAATGATGCTCAGGTTCTCAGACACGCAGCTTACTTCTGCAAACCGAGCTTTCTGTTGAAAGGAAATTAGAAGCTATTGTGCATCAGGCTTTTTGTCAGAGGCTCCCCCTGGCTTCTCTACACAAACCCTGTAAAAAGCCCTTCTGTTTACTTGTCTGCTGAGCGGTGCTGGGAGTGCAGGGAGGGCGGAAGGAAGGAGGGTGCCGTTAATGGTGCTTGCTCAGCACGAGCGCGTGCTATCAGATGCCCATGTGCTCTAGTTATCTTACTGGGCTACAACTGGGACACATCAAGTTCGGTTTTGGTTATGAGATCAAAGTACAGACTCCGGGCAGATAGATGTTGCTCAAAGAGGAGAGCTGAAAATAAAGGAGTGACCTTGAGGCGGCACAACGATGACTCTTGTTTCTCTTTCTGCATCTTAACCAGATAAGCTTAGGACACCTGTTTTTATGAAGCCCACTCTATTAATAAACACAGAAATGACAGCTACTCAGGTGCCATAACACACAAAAGTTAAAGTTGATAATCCAGTATCATGAACAGCTCCTTTGTCCCAGTAACAGTGAAAAAGTGACAGAGAGGGTGAGGGTGAGGGCAGGCCACAGAAATCCACAGGGGTACACAGGAGCAGCAGGGGGTAGGACTGGGGAGCAGAGAGCCCCTCCCTGTCTGCTCTCTCCTCCACCAGCCACGTGGGCCAAGAGAAACCTTGTTGGGGGAGGTAACAAGACTCCTGGACGTTCCAGGCAGGACTCCTCTGGCGGGAACAACAGGAGCCAAAACAGAAAAGCCTGAGGACCTTGGATGGGAGCACAGAAGGCAGAAGACTAAGCACCCTAGGCTGAGATTTGAAGTTTCATCCCAATTCCCTTTTTCCTGGATGGAGAGTCCTGACCTCTTCCTCCCCCAGGAGAAACCTGCCCCCGGTATCAGGCTGGGCCCAGTGGGGATAAGGGTGACGATGATGGGCTGCTGAACACAAAGGAATTTAGGTCTACAGCTCAGGCTCTGTTGGAAGGCATCTGAGTGGGGCAGAGGGACGATGAAGGTGGAGACTTGCAATTCTTCAAGGAAAGTGCTATACATTCACTAATTTATCTCCCTCTTCAAGTCATTATCAAATGACTAGATGCAGTCACGAAAGTCAGGCAGCTGTCAGTTGTTAGAAGAGTTGAAAGCACTGCAAATGCATAAATAAATGTGATATGCTTAAGAGAATGTTCCTGCTTTGCCAGATCCTGCCAAATTCCCAAAGCAGGTGTTCAGTGGAGAGCCAGGGCCCAGAACAGCCAGGACATTCTGCCTAGAATGATACTGGGACATGGTGTTTGAACTGACCACGGGGTCAATTTCCCAGAACAACTTTGAGGACAGAGGCTACTCTGCGGCTGGGAAAAACACGCCTTATTTATGTTTGGAGATGATGAAATAGAGTTGAAAGGTTTTGCAGGCTATGGGCAAAGTCTTATTTTAAAAGCCTCTTGGGCTAATCATTTTTTCCCCTCTGCCCACCCATCCATCCATCCAGCCCTTTATCCCTCCACCCATTCTTCCATGTATCTGCTTAAGACTTACTGAGAGTCTACTAAAGGAGCCCCCTTCTCAGGGTTCAGAGCTACTGGGAAACAGAGACACACAGACAAGGGCTTCACCAGAGAGGTACCTAGTGGCATGGGAGTGAGCAGAGGAGCGACCCAGGAAGAGACATGGAGAAGGCGACACAAAGGAGGGGACTTTGGGTTAGGGTTGGATGGATTCTGAGGCAGAGAGTGAAGCTGAGCAGACAGACTTGCATGTTTGAGAGAAATCTCTTGGTGATGAGGGTCAGGAGCAGCACAAGAGACATCGCGTCTGATGATGTCACCTGGTCGAAGCCCCTCAGTCGGCCCTCATCTCGCTGAGCGCAAATGCCCTAACCGTGGCCTCAGAAGGCCCCGCCAATCTGTCTGGGGCCTCTGGGCCCGCCTGCTCCGCCCACACTGCTTCTTCAGAGCCTCTGTGCTCTGGTTCCCTCTGAAGGGGGGCTCCTCCCCCAGTTAACCTGAGCCTTCTTCCTCAGATGTCACCTTCCTGGTGATGTCCTCCTCTGCCACCCTCTCTGCCCTTCCCCATTTTACTCTCCTCCCTACCCATTACCATCAGCCAATGAGGAATGTATTTTGCTTATTTGTCTTTGCTGATTGTCTGTCTCCTCTGAGGAGTGAAAAGTTTGGGAGGACAGCTTTTGTCTATTGGTTCACTGCGACACTCCTGGGGACCTAAACAGTACCTGGCATACAGCAGGTACTCAATAAATATATGTTGAATGATTGAAGGAAAGAGTTAAGAAGGACTACACCAGACGAAGGCTTCTGGAGTTTATCAAGGGGAAGCCATGGACTTTTTAACTAGTAGAGGCAGGATAAGCGGATCTGTTTCTAGGATAACTCTGATGGTGACAATGATAGATGGTGGGGGTGAGGGGGGGACAGGAAATAGGAAGTTCCATGAAGGGGGTTCCTGCAGCAGAGGATGACAGCCTGCTGTGGGGCAGTGGAAACAAAGAAGAAAAGAAGGATTTGGAGGTGAAAAAAAAATAGGTTAAAATGCATTGCTCAGATTTTATGCATCAATCCTAGAAAACAGTTTTAAGTACTTTCAATTCTCATATGTAACAATTCATCGGCACAAAATCAGGTATAATCTTGATGCAAAGAATGGTTCTGAGCCTTGGCTTATAGTAAAGCAAGCTGTACAGCTAGGCTGAGGAGGTGCTAAGGTCAGGCTGTGGGAATCTGGAAAACAGAGCTGTTCTTCAGAGCATCTTTGTTACACATCTTGGAAGCAACCTTCTTTGTCTGGTAGGGTGATGGGACTCCTCTCCACTACCTCCCTGTTAATCTCAGAATCACATTTCAGTATTTTTAATTTGGCTTCCAGGCTCTCACTCAATTTGAGAGTCTCCTTCTTTCCTTCCTTTCGAATCATCCATTTTGTAAAACTTGCTAACCAACCAACCAATCCCATGTTTTATTTTTGCCTCCTCCTTTGAGCCCTTCATTCAGTTACACCTTCCAAACACTATTCCAAGTTCCTTCTCTGATTCTTTTTCTGGACCTTCTTTCACACTGGGCAAAACTGCCTGGAAAGCTTTCATAACATCCATTTAGAAGTCACTTTCACCTCTCCCTTGACCCTCATCCTCATCACCAGCCAAAGTACCTTTCCTGTGTGTAATGATGACAGAAGGCCGTTCTCAGGTATGAAATAAAAATGTATCGTTGCCTACTGCTCTTGAAACAAGAATTACTTCAAAATACACTCTAGCCAACTGAGAAATAACTGCTGAGAAGTTAGGATGGGAACCACGGTGGACAGGTCTGGGCGTCTGTCCTGGGTGCCACCCCCAGCCACAAGGACTCTGGTCAGTGGAGACGCAGCCCCTTGGCACACACTGCCAACCTGGCCGCTCCAAGAGACAGTGAGAATGAGGACAGGAAGGGCCTTCCTTGTCCGGTGTCACAGGACGAGGCTGAAAGAAACTGTCTGTTCCTTAGGAATTGTTCTCCTTTGTTAAGGTAATCATCCTGTAATTGGAATCCTTCTGTAAAAGCCTCTCCCTCAAGAAGAGTGTACTGTGAGATTCGAGGCACAATTAAATATGATTACAGTTACACTGAGAACAAAAACAAGCAGCATCTATGGCGAGCAGTAGGTTTGGGAACAGCTTTCTGGGGCTCCTGTCACTCCCCGCTGACACAGCTCCAGGGCCCGGCTACAGACGGGCCAGGCCTTCCTGTGGCTGCACCAGGCCCTCTTCACGGGGTCTGGCCAGGCAACCCCACCTCACAGCCTTCTCCGCAGGCTCATATCCTAGGGGCCTCCACCCAGGCCTTGGCGCCTTCCCACACATCCCTCCTTGTCTGGGATCATTCTTCCTTAATGTGAAGGGGAAAGCCTATGTACCTTCTTCTCCATGAAGCTTCCCAGACACGGCCCCTTTGCTTGGCCACCATCACAGAATCCGGGCAGCTATCAAAGCCCCCAGCACATCAGCAGTTGCTCCGAGTGTATAACTAGGCATGACAAAGTGGACTGAATTCTCTTGTCAAACTCCTTGGCCATCCTCACAGGATTCGGAGTGAAAAGCCCTTCTCTGGACCTGCTGTGTGCAGACACCTGAATCCGGGGTCCTTGCCTCATTGTCAGGATTAAGACTGGGGGCCCACAGTGAGTGAGTTCAAGTATCAAATCCCCCAAAGATGATTTCCTCTAATTATACAGAAGCAATAAAAAAAGGGCTGCTTTCTATTTCATCCATCTGACTGTAAGCTCTGTGAGTGCAGGGACTGAATTTATTTCTCCACTCACTGTTCCATCCCCCAGGAACTAAAACAGCATCCTCCTTCAGGCCTGCTCTCTCAATGTTTGCTGAGAGTATGAAGGTCTTATTCACAGTACTTGCTCCCCAGGTAGTGCACAATCACGCCAGGCACAATCACATTGACCGATGCTAAGCTGAATGAATGAAAACCCTGCCTCAGTTGTAAAAGGAGACTGCTTTCTTTATGCCTAAACCAAACTTGACAAAAGACTCTCCCTCAGAAACGCACACCTGCCTTCCTCCTCCCAGGCCCCCGCCCCCACCCCTTTGTCTCGGCGCCTGTGTGTGACCCCGAGAAACAAAAAGCCGCTTTGTCTTCCTGGAAGTAAAGGTTTCACAGAAATGCAAGACATTAACCTTCCCCCGCCGCAACACATCGGGTGGCTAAACCTGGGGGGCTCAGGAAGAAATTCATTCAAAATTCAGACAATGAGAAAAGAGGCGCCTTCACATCTTCAAAATCCAGAGCACTGACAAAATTCTCCCCCTTGAGAAGCAATTCAGAAATGCCTGTGCTGGGTTCCAGGCCCCTCCAGGGCAAGCCCTTTCTTCTGGTTGGCTTCTCCCAGAGCGGCTGCCCACTTGCACACACAGGGAGCAGCAGCCGCTGCAGCAGCATCAATAAAACTGACTTCCGCCCACACCTCTAACCACCCAGTGCTGGCATTTCAGAGATAGGGAATTTGTCAAATTTTGCCTCTGTGCCAACCCGGCTCTCTTAGAGGAGTCTTGAGGCTTACGACCAACCCAGAAAGAGATCTTCTTTACTCTCTGCATTCTCCGAAGATGACCAGAAACAATCACAAAAAAGGAACAAAGGGATTACAAATTAATCTGCCCTCACCGGCTCCTCTGACTGCAAAGATATGATTACAGACCCAGCATTTGCAAGAGCTCTCAATTCCTCAGTAATCTCTGCTATCGTTTCTATCACTGTGTTTATTATTATTTTTTAATTTTTAAAAGCTCCTCTCTTAGGCAGGGCATGATGGGGAGCTATGTTCTTTCTTCACTCAACAGTAACAGAAAAATATGTCCTTAACATTTCAGAAAGCAGATCGCCCCTGTGCTATAACCATTAAAGCGCTGAGGTGAAACGACACAAGTGTCCTTTACATCAGTGTCTGTCTAAATTAATGAATTTAAGCCTGAATCACCTAACCTGTGGTTTCTTTGGAGAGCATGACTCTGATAATCCAGAAAAACTCCAGGGCTTAAGAATCTCCAATTTCTTTACACTATACTTGCTTTTGGGCTTCCCCAGTGGCTCAGATGGTAAAGAATCTGCCTACAATGCAGGAGACCCAGATTCAATCCCTGGGTTGGGAAGATCCCCTGGAGAAGGAAATGGCAATCCACTCTTGGAGATTCCATGGACAGTACAGTCCAGAGGGTTGCAAAAAGTCGGACAGGACTGAATGACTAACACTTTCACTTTCAGGAGGTGCTAGTGGTACAGAACCTGCCTGCCAACGCAGGAGACGTAAGAGACAGGGGTTTGATCCTTGGGTCAGGAAGATCCCCTGGAGCAGTGCACAGCAAACCCACTCCAGTATTCTTGCCTGGAGAATCCCATGGACAGGGGAGCCTGGCAGGTTACAGTCCATGGGGTCGCAAAAAGTTGGACCCGACTAAAGCCATTTAGCACGTACACATACTTGCTTTTGTGGAGCATATTTTAATCATTCAGAAACGTGCAGTGAAGGTGTTCCCTGGTGGCCTAGTGGTTAGGATTCCAGGCTCTGACTTCGGGGGGTGGGGGTGTCAGGTTCAATCCCTAGTCCAGGAACTGAGATCCTCCTATAAGCTGTGCAGAGCAGTCAACCCTCTCTCCCCCTAAAACAACCCCCCAAGTCCCAAGAAACCCAAGACACGTGTAGTGAGTGGCTTCTGTGTGGCGTTTCCTTGTGCCTCTGCTCTCTCCAGCCACCTGGAGCAGGGCCTGCAGAGAGGGCAGGTACTGGCATCTTCCTGCCAGGTTCACGCCAAGGGTCAGTGCTATGGCGTAATCAAAAAGCAGTGGGGGCTTTTCTCCTTCTCCTTCCCAGAAGGGTCTACAAAGTCCATCTGTACGGTTCTGCCAGTGACATTTCTATCCTGGGAGCCAGGGACACACACTCCTCCTTAGAGGGGAGAGGAGAGAACCCACGGACTGAGGTGGACTGGAGCGTTCACCAGCTGCTAACTGCATTAGTCCTGGCACACAATTCATGATGGTTGCTTGTCTACAAGCCATGGGGGCTCCCACTTCTGCTTTCCCCTGGCTAAATACCTGTCCATGTTCTTCAAATTCCCATGCTTGGCAGAAAGCTGAAAATGGGGCTAAGAAGGCAACCAGGAAGAGGACTCCCCAAATAGTGCTGGGAGAACATCCACTCAGGCCCATTTCTGCTGTGTCTGGCTCTTACCTGGGTACGGAACTCTTCCTTTGGTGACCAGCTCTGTGAGTAAGATTCCAAAAGACCACACGTCAGACTTGATTGTGAACCTCCCGTACAGGGCTGCTTCGGGGGCCGTCCACTTGATGGGGAACTTGGCGCCTGCAGGAAGAACACCTGGTTACTCCTCAGGCAGAGATCATGGCTCTGGGCGTGGGGCTGGGGAAAGAATAGCAGGTGGGAATGTGTTCATGGGATCAGGTTCAGAGAGGAGGACATGGAGGAGGGGAAACTGGACCCGGGCTAGGACTGAGCAGCTCTGGCGTCTGTTCCTGCCTCTGCAACCCTAAGCAAGTCCCATCTGGGCTTCAAAGCTCCTTCACGTCCTGGCTTTCGAACTTGATTCTACAAACTGACTGAATGTCATAGGTTTGGTCTGGAGGTAGGGCTAACTTATGATTTAGGAAACTTTTATATTTTTTTCTTTCACTTTCAAATAATGTTGTAAATCATAATGTTACCCTCAAGAATCCTTTAGTATAAAAGACCATAGTCTCCTCTTACTGAGGTATATAAAGACCAGATCAAACCACCATGCATCTCCCAAGGGTGGAGACAATTTGCTGTAGCCCATGCATTATGTGGGACTTCCCAGGTGGTGCTAGTGGTAAAGAACCCGCCTACCAATGCAGGAGATGCAAGAGGCGCAGGTTCGATCCCTGGGTCAGGAAGATCCCCTGGAGGAGGAAATGGCAACCCACTCCAGTATTCTTGCCTGGGAAAATCCCACTGGACAGAGGAGCCTAGAGGGGCTATAGTCCATGGGGTCACAAAAGAATCACACACGACTTAGCAAAACAGCAACTTCCCCACTACACTCTCCTTTTTCCTTCCACCCTTGCCCCTAATAGTAGCCACCTTTAATTCTGGGGAATGTTTTTCTTCTGCACTGTACCATCCCTTGCTTACCTCCCTGTCTTTCTCCTGTGAGCCAGACAGGGTGCTATCTAAAATTTTTACAGAGTGGTTTTATCTCAATGACTATCTTATGAGTCTGATTTCTCAAGACCAAGAAGCAAATTTTGTGCCAAATCTTTTCTTGCAAATGTCTCCTGTTAAAAGAATCCTTTCTCCAATCAAAAAGGAAGGGTGGGGTCCACTCTGCTCCTTACAAAGCTAGATGTGTATACGGGGAATTAAAATTGATTCAGCAGCCTGTGCTCTCACACATTAGGCTCAGCATTTATAAAGCAGTTTCGGATATTTCATTGAACAGACTAAAAGGGAAACACAAGGAATTTTTATTACTGATGTAAACACAATTATATGTTTAAAGCATGTTAATTTTACTTAGGAATGCCTAAAAAAAATCACACAAAGGCTGACAAAATCAGAAATTTTCATAGTATCTTCTAGGAAAAGCCATTATGTGCAAAACTGGCAAATGATTAAAATCTTTGAATTAGCATGGTTTTAATAACCAGAGGTATGATAAATTACAGCAATTAGATTTTTTGTTTTAAATACAGTACATGATAACATCTTCAGCAAATCTACCCTGGCATTTTCGGGCAATATAATTTTCCTCTCCATCTCTTCTATGCCCGTGTGAAATGAAATTAAAAAAAAAATCCTACTATTTCATTCTGTGGCATCTCATATTAACACTGGAGCAGAGAAATGATTCTCTAGTTTTTCTTCCCTTTTATGCATCGAGTTATTTTTAATTAGCTATGTTTCTCAAGCATAATTACTTATATCTTTGCTTAAGTGCTGCATGATTCCACACAAGGTCTGGTATTCTCTGAACAGTCATTCTGTTTTTAAAGTTTCTTTCAAAGCATTCTTCTCACACTTCCTATCCTCCAGCATTCTGTTCACGCAGCTTTGGACTCCGAGCCTCTGGGATTAATGTGATAGATTCTCTTCAGTGTCGAGAGCTGACTTTGCCCTGGACCAAACCTCAGCTGGAGTTCTCTTATTTCAGAGAATTAAAGGTATATTAAATTCATTCCTATTTAAACCAGCTCTCGAGCCAAATGGCTTGGAAATCTATGTCCGTCTCTGAAGCAAATGGAACATTTTTCTCCACTGTGCAGACACAAATCCTGTAAATAAAATGACGAGCAAAAGAAGCCTTTCTTCCCTTCTTGGAATCATTCCATGTTGCTCAAGATGTAAGTGTTGCTGAAAGTAAACTAGTTAAAATTGGGATAAAGTCATTTTGGATTTTCTGAGAGAAGATTTCATAATTTCAGATTTTTTAAAAAAGCAAATGCCAATATATCAGCCAGTTGCTGTAGTCTGCTTTATTGTTTTCTCATTATATCATCTACAACAATTATATAAACCTTCAAAAGAGAAGCCGAAACAAAGCCTGTAATGGATCTCTGATAAGAAACCTTTTGTAGGTATGTGCTCTGACTTACTAGTAGGAGCTTACTTACATACATTTATTTTGCATTAGTTTTCTTTCTAAGATAAGCAACGTATTTACAAATAATATGTGTTGGAGGGGAAAAAATGAAGAATGCCTTTGTCTTTGTTTTGGTCTCAAAATAGCAGCTGCTCTGGACTTCTCTAAAGATAATTCACAGTTTCAAGGAAGACAGAAGGTTAAATTAAAGCAGAGATAAACTGTTAGTGATCAAGTGAGGTTTCAGTGGAAAAGAATGAATCAATGCTCACTCTTCTACTCATCTTGTTACTTCAATTTCTCCTCGTTTTGGTCTCTTGCCTCCTCAGGGTACAGACGCAGGTCCACAGCAGGGAGAGTTCATGCCAGGCTTTGGCAGGGGTCTTTGAAAATGGCCCTGAGGTTGCACACTGCAAACCCCATCTATGAGAATGGGGTCCCTAAGGTTGCCGTGGATACAACCCTGCTGGGGTTGGATGGGGTTGCTCCTTGGGTAAAGTTAGGAAAGCTCTGAAGTCTGGAAGGAAGGGCCTCCTGGGTGTAAACGCTGCCTTTTCCTTCAAAATAGAGTTCTGCCCTCTCAGATTTTTTTCATAGGTATCATGGAAGGCATAAAGCCAAGACCAAAGTTCTGATTGGATGGATTTGTAGAAAAAAGGGGACTGTCAGGAGACCTATGCCACAACGAGCGTGGTGCTGCCATGTAACTAGATGATTCACTGTTCCTGGCATTCCCCTTTGGGACCAGGATTAGACACCAAGATAATGTCCTCTCCTCTGCACCTCGCTGGAGGAAATTAAGCAGCCGATGCAGGTATGACGATCTGTGTCAGTAATACCATGGGCTATGGGGGTCCCAGAAACTCTCAGGGTACTTGTTCAATGTTTGTGCTGTGTGCTTAGTTGCTCAGTTGTGTCCGACTCTTTGAGACCCCACGGACTGTAGCCTACCAGGCTCCTCTGTCCATGATGGATTCTCCTGGCAAGCACAGCGGACTGGGTAGCCATTCCCTTCTCCAGGGGATCTTCCCAATCCAGGGATTGAACCTGTGTCTCCTGCAGCGGCAGGTGGGTTCTTTACCACTAGTGCCATCTAGAGAGCCCAGCATGGAGCCTACTTAGAGAAGGAGCTTCACAGATCTTCACAGAGTCATCTCTGGCCTCTGCTGCCTTATCACCATCCATACTGAGTTGACCTCACACCGGTAAATCTCCCTCTTCATCTTCACTACCTGCACTCCAGTCCCCACTGGCTCCCTGCCACTGGCCTCCTCCTGCAATCCCTTCCAGTTGTCTCCCCCAACAATCTGGCCCCTCCTCCCCACTCTCCAGCCTCCTGTAACCGTGGGCCTCCCCTCCTCTGCTCCCCCAGGTCCCCTCTGACTGTCCTTCCTGCTGCAGGGCCTTGGGTCAGGCTGTTTTCTTTGCTGCAGGTCCCACCCAACTCCTGTCCATGGCTAACTCCCACTCCTCCTTTGTTCTTGGCCTGAGTGTTTCTGGCTGGGGAGCCCTGGCCTGAGTACAAAGACTGGGGCAGGTTCCCTAGCTCTGTGCTGCGAGGGTGTCTGGTTCATTGTGGTTGTTACTACTCAAGTGCAGTGAACATGTGAGTTGTCAGAAAGTGCATTTCTCTCCATGGACAGAGACTGTTCTTGGGGGCTGGTACATGTCTCTGTGGACGGCCACCATGTGTGCAGTACTGAGCCCAGTGCCAGCCCTACAGAAGGCACTGGTTAAGGAGGTGCTGAATGAATGAGTAACTGGACACTGATCAACCTGCTCAGCCGTCCCTTCCTGGTGGAACAACCGTCGTTCCTTATGGGGCTTCTAATCAGTTCCCCCCTCTCTGGCGAGTCCTCGCCTTGTCCTCAGTGACCAGTGTCACAGTCTACCACCACCTGGATGCCCTTTGAAGGGTTTAACAACTGCCACCTACAGTAGAAAAGCATCTGTCACATGCTAAGGGAACAAAAACACCTGGAAAACCCAGATCTCTAGTCCCAAATGACATGTGTTCAGAAACCTTGGGTCAGAGTAAAGCTGTCTGAGGTGGCAGGAATCCTGGATTTGGCTCTCTGATGGGCCTAGGGCTACAGCTGGGAGGTTAGACCCACAGAGAGGCAAGGTAGCCAGAGGCCTTGGAGCGATCACAGCAAAAGAAAGTAAAAAATCAGTTTTTCAATAGACTGGGATGCAAGCAGGTGACTGGATAGCAATCATTCAACCTCACTAGTCTTCAGAATATGGTTAATAACCATCCATGCTTAAGTAAGAGAAAGGAGAGAGCTGTGGATTTATTCAGTTATCAAAGTTTATCTGCAAGACAACCAAAGACCCCATGCTCGCTGGACTAGTTTTGTTCTCTCTCTTCTGGAGTCTCCCATGTACCTGGCATGGTCTGTAGTGCTGGGGAGACCACAGTGAATGCAATCTCCTACTCTCAGGGGGCTTGCAGGTTCGCTTGGGAAGGACATAAAATAAACCAGTGACCTTTATATGTCAGACAGAGACAAGGGCCATAAAGAAGAATAAGATGGGCCATAAGGACAGACGCCATGGGGCGCTGCAGGTTACACTAAGGACTCTGGATTCCTTATAGTGTGGTGGGGACCCACTGGAGGCCGTGAGCACTCCCCCACCCTTTCCTTGTCTTTAAAACACGTAAGTCACACATCATTACCTAGAGAATGATCTACGATGAGCCAGAACGTGAAAAGCGCTTTGACTTTTCAAAACTCTTGAAAAGCATCATGACATTTCAAGGCCCGTGGCTATTAGCCATCAACAATCAGGCTGACGACGTGTCTACCATCACTTCTGTCATGCTTGCTTACCTCGTGGCTCCAGTCACATTTGTGCTGTTTTAGTACACTTTTCACATTTGAGTAATACGAATCACCTCAGGAACACAGGAGTAGAACCTGGCATATTTCAACACTTGGTAAAGCTCAAACATTCCTATGAGAAATGAGCAATCTTTTCTGAGTTTCTTCTTCCCTGATGCTCTTCCTTTCTTTCTGGGCACTTCTCTGGTCTCTGCTGTAGGTTCCTCCTCAGTTTCCCTCTCTCTAAGTGTCTCAGAGGTCTCAGTGCTATAGACTCTTCTCTCTGCTCATTCCCTGGGGAAACACGCCTCTCTCAGGATTAACCCTGCCCAGCATTTCTGTGTGAACAGCAGGGGAAACACTGGAGAAACTTTGTCTCTTATCTGAAACCTTGGTTCCCGATTTGCAAATGTCTAAGGGACAAAGCCTCTAGGATGCTGCAACTTTATCTCAAATGTGGCAACTATGAATCTAAATTGATTTTTCATTAAATCATTTTACTATGAATAAGACAGTTTGTTATAAAAGAAGTTCCTGTAGGTGGAAAATTTTCCTAGATGGCTGACAAAGTTGATTCGTACTTTAATATTCTAGGAAGCAAACAGAGGCTCTTTTTTTAGTATCCCTTTTCTGGGAATCAGACCCCACTCTGCCAGGCTTCAAGATGAAAAAACTTGAAAGCTGGCTGAGACTTCTCCTTCTCCTTAAACCCACTATCTAACCCATCAATAAAGCCTCTTGCTTCCCTCTCTGACAAGCCTCTCAAACTTGCCCTTTACTGTTTAAGTTCTCTGCCAAAACTCGATTTAGGTCCTCATCCCTCTGTTTAGACCTCGAACCATGGTGCCCAGCCTTCAGCTCACTGTTTTTCCAATTAACAATTTTAAGCCTCAGCTTCATAATGTCCACACCAGCCTCCCCCACAACCACACAGTGGGTTCCCTACTGCATTGTCAAAATCTCCCACCCAGTTTCCTAGGACCCACATATCTATTCAACTTTGGTTCTTTCTGCCCCAAACCCATAGTTAAATCCAGTCTAGTTTGCTTTCCTATAACCTGTACCCTGCACTTGGCATGATCATGAACTTGCCTCTTCTACATTAACATATTCTAAACGTTGTCTCTCCTTCTACCTGCTTAGCTAAAGCTTGCTCAGCTCCAGCCCCACCTGCTTCATCAAGTCATCTGTGACTACTCCAGTCTTCACTGAGCTCACCCATGCTCCTGGAGCCAGTGTGATAAACAAGTTTACTAAAGCCTGACGTTAGACGCTCCCACAACAGCTAAGCATATATTGAGTGCTTGGTAAGTGGCAAGCATCACGCTAAGTGCTTTACCCATATGAGGCAGATACCGATTACAGTCCTGTTCTACAGACAAGAAAACTGAACAGAGGTAAAATGATAGGCCAAAGGACGCACATAAATGGTGGAGCTGGGATTTGAAGTCTGGCTCAAGGGAGTCTGGCTCCAGAGCCCAAACACTCAACCACCACTGCCACATCCTATTTCCAGTATGTCTCTCTCCTAGTTATTCTGCTTCTCCTTAAATAGAACGGAGATCATTTGAGGCTGGAGCCCATGTTTTATGCTGCTCTTCCTTCACAGTACCTTGCCTAAGGCTGGTTAAACAGCAATTGCTCAATAAATGCTTTAATTGGTTAAAGGGTCAACCTAGCAATTTCTCCAACACTCTGATGGCCACAGAGATTCTCTTCCTTTACACAAATTTAATCAAACCAAACAAAAAATAGTGACACAATACAGCTGCGGAACGAATAATTATTTTCACCCTTAGAGTTATAGGAGTAAGAGCCTCCTCACTGCACTCCAGGACAGTCTGACCGAAGGCTCTTGGTTTTTAAGTGGAAACAGGATGACCAGCTAAATTTCATTAGGTCAGGATGGCTCATCCCAACCTCCCAGGCCCCTATGAAGTGAATGAAGGTCCTTTCGGGCTAGGCAATCTGCTTTCTTCCATCTTAAAAAGAAAGTTCTTACTTGATTCAGTTACAGTACTTTATGCATCTTGGTGCATTAAGGCCCTCGGTGGCGGCATTTCAGATGCTCAACTGAAGGCCGCAGGGACCTTCACTTTCCAGTCTGCCCCCTGCACTAAGGGTGTGAAAGTCGGCCAAAAAAGAGGGAGCAAATATTTTTTGTGACAACGCAAAGAGGCCCAGTTGTGGCCTGGGCTGGAGTGGTCATTTCTGGAAGGCTCAAGGCAGTCATTAGGGAAAGGGGCCCCAGAGTTAGGCAGACCTGGGTGTGCACACTGGTTTTGCTGGGTGACCATTTAAAAGCCTGCTAAGTATCAGTCTCCTTGTCTGTAAACTGGGATCTCACAAGGCTGTGATGAGAATTACAAATAATGCAAAGGGCTCAGCACAGCATCTGGCACCTCACAATATTTAAATAAATGCTAGCTAGTATCTTCCTTGGATCTTAATGCAAAGGCTCTGAGTTGCATCAGGCCAACCAAAGCTCTCCAAACTTCATGAGAGGGAAAGAGGATGAAGAAAAGCCCATACACTCAGCAGTCAATCACTGAGAACTCACTCAGCCTCCAGGAGTCCCCAGCATAGCCAGAGGCACTCCTGGGAAACCAAGCGGGAGCCACCTCCTGCCCTAGGACATTCCGGGCAGCTGGGGACAGAGCTCACGGGGAAACCCAACAGAGCTAATTGTGGCTCTGGCTTCAGGCAGAAGAGGGCTCAGGAGCAAGGGAAAGAGGACCCACACAGGGCGGCCACACGGGATGCCGCGATGGGACCCTCTATTCTTCTTGGAGCTCCAGGCAGGGACCAGGACAGGCCTGGGGAGGCCCAGCTCATATTACTAGCTCTTACTGGAGAGCTGGACTCTCAAGCCTTTTTTTTTTTCTAATGGTGACCAGGCCAATTCTATAGCCTTGAGAATATCCCCTCTGGCTAAAAACTTGGGCCTAGGTGGAGAAGGCAAAGCCAGTGGCAAATAAAAGCAGCCAAACCCTCCCTCCAGAGAATACAAATGGTGCCCTAAAAGCATCTGTAAGGAAGAAAGGCATTGGTATCAACAACAGACACAGTTTTTCTGAACCAAAGATCCATCCAGAACCCTCTTTAGTTATAAAGCAGTAAACTCTGCAAGCTATTATATCCAATATTAAATAATGTGAAGTACTTCAACTTTAAAGTTACCCTGGAGAATAAAAGAAAGCATGATCTATGCCAGTAACAGGAAGCTGATTACATGGTTGGTAGGGCATGGGGCAGGGCGGGGGTGGTAACAAGGTGGGACCTGGACAGGATATCCTGTGAAAGAGGTAAAATCAGAGCTGATCTGACCTGGAACTTTGTGGTTATTCAACAAAAGGATGATTTCAAACCCAATAAAACATGCCCAAGCAAAATTTAAAATTTCCCAAACGTGTCTGGAGTAATACAACTGTGTGTTTCCCAGTTATTCCTGGTGACACATTCTGTTGTAATTTCTAGTTTAGGTTCGTAAGGTTTTTAGCACCATGTGTTAAAAAAAAAGGAAAAGTAAATGGTACAATGGGCTGAGATGCTATTCTATTTGAAATGCATAACGGTCAGTGGGGCGTTAGAGAAGGAAGGAGGTGGGGAGAAGGGAGGAGTGCCATCCTCCCCAGGTTGTGGGTGGAGGAGGACCAAGTTTGGCGGAGGAAGACAAGAACCCAGGCAGGGCCTGAACATGCTGTAAACATGATGGCTGCTTAGCCAGGCACTGAACCAAAGTCTGGTATGGCTGAATCCAGGAAGGAATAGTCATGCTGAAAGGCATGAACAAAGTTCCAAGTGGAGCCCCAGGCCAAGGACCAGACAAGAAGGAGTAGAAAATCCATCAGTGTGTATTAAAAGCCTAATCAGGACAACTAGAGGACAGCGGGCAGCAAGCCCAGCCACCTGGGAGGATGGTGGGTGAGGCTGGAGGCAAGCCACCGGTCCTGGTGTTTTGTAGTCGAGGACGGATGGGAAGGCCAGTGAACTGTGGGAGGGCGGGAGTGCCTTACATGGAGGAGAACAGAAAGGAGCCAGTGACATTCTTTTACAAACCTATGGGGGAGCCAGAAGTGGAGGGAAGGACACTAGCCTTCCCCCATCACCTTTCTCCCAAGGTTGACCAATGCCAACCCAGGAGAACTCTCACTGGCAACACAAAAGCAAAGGATGAAATTAACCAGCATCTCCTGAAATCATGCTGTTTGGTCCCCGTGCTCTCAGGGAGGAGATCTATGATTCATCAGCAAGACTTTGCCTGGGACTTCCCTGGTGGTCCAGGGGTTAAGACTCTGTGCTTCCACTGCAGGGGGCACGGGTTCAATACCTGGTTGGGGAACTAAGATGCTGCATGCCACCAGCATGGCCAAAAAAACAAACAAACAAAAAGACTTGCCTGAAGTACTGAATGTGTGTGTATGTATGTGCGTGTGTGTGTGGGGGAGGTGGTTGGGACTTGTGGAAGCGATTATCTTGGGTGGAACTGAAGAAAGGAGGGCCCCTGCTTGCTGTTCTAGAACACTAGAATGTTGAATAACTCCAATGATCCTTCCAGCTTTCCAAGAACTACAAGGAAGGCAAAGGTAGGACCAAATCTCTGACTCACACTCTGGGTATGATGGAGACCGTATCTGTGGTCTTTTCTCCAGAACAAAAGGCAAGAAAGCTGCGGAATGGAAGCAATCGTATGCTGCCGTTCACGGTGGTGAGAATTCAGACTGAAGTCAAAACACACATCTGAAATTGAGCTCAACACAGACGTCATCTCAAGAATCTGGTCACCCCTAGCAGGGGCAGTGGGCCTGGGTCAGTCTGACATCATGTCACAAAGCCTGCTAGGTGGTAAGGGACACTGCGGTTGGAGATACTGCTCAGAAACAGCTGGTGGTCATACCAAGGGCCTGGTTGGGAGTCAGGAAGAAACGGAAGGAAGAGAGGATGAATAGAAGACAATAACCACTTTGGGGTGCTTTTCCACACCACTCCCCCAGCCCCCGCCTGTGCCTTTGGGGAGACCAGCCCCGTGCTGCTGTGCACCCTCCTCCAAAACACTGGACAGCTTTCACGTGCACTGGCTGTCCCTGATTATCAGGATGATGCAAACGCAGGACTTCCTCTCAGCAAAGCAAGACAAGGAAGCCGAGTGACATTCTTGATGTTTGATGGCAGTCTGTAGTTCCTATTTACACACTTTAAAATCACAGAGGGTGACCATCTGCTTCCTTCTTGATGAGTACTAAGGAACGTGGGTGCACAAACCAAGGACTTGCTCTGACCATTCAGAAACAACTGCCAAATTGCTTTGCTCAAGACAGCACAAAGGAGGAGGAGAGGGAGAGAGAGAGAGAGAGACCGACCCATAGGGAATACAAAACATGACCGCCCAGTGCAGAGAAGAGGAAAGATATTCAGACAGGCTGAGCTCTCGGTGACTGGAGCTTACAGCAGGCCCATCTGTCCCCTCCCTTCTGCCCCCCAGGTGCAGAGTCAGGGAGCAGCCAGGCTATGCGGATGGAAGGAATGAATCCATGTCCTCCCAGCAAACAGTTTTAATTTTAAAAGAGACAGTGGGGGAGGTAGGGGTGAGTTTTCCTTTCCTTTTAGTCTCTGGCTTGCCGCGCGTCCCTTTTCCGAGGAAAACATGATCTGCCCCACCCATCAGCCTCCGTCGGGCAGCCTGACCGCTCCCCGCAGCGCTGAACCTGGCGTCGGGGCTCCGCGGTGGGTGCGCAGATAAACAAAGCGCCCCTCTCGGAAAAGCCGGTGGTAGCCCAGCCGCCGGGGTCGGAATACAAATGAAGGCGCTCTCTGCCTGTGACGGAAGTGCACCAAACTCGGAATCTGGGAGGCTTGATTGGAACCAGGCTGGGCTCCGGCACGCAGCTCTCTCAGCAACAGCAGGAAGGAGGGCTGGGAGGGCCTGGCTGAGGGCAGGGAGTTCTGCGGGGAGAGCCTTGGGCTCTCAGCAGACACCCCCGGGACCCGCGACCCTGATCGAGGCCCAGCGGCACGGTCAGTTCAAACAAATGAGCTTCCTGCTCTGTGCTTAAAACAATAGCTGAGCTGGAAAGGGTTTGCTTTTTGTCAAAGGATGATTTGCTTCTCTAGCATGGGAAGAATTAGATTAAATTCAATAATTAAAAGGGTTTTTCCCCCCCTCCTCCTCCCCTGACTTTTGCTGTTCAGGTCATAGCACACTGTGTGGGAATGGCAATGCTGTTGTTGACAGAGAACAAGAAACGCATGTGCCGGCGGGAGCAGGGAGGGCATCTCGCGGCGAGATCAGCCTTGATCTGCCTCCGGATTACAGGGGCCTCAGAAGAGGCTGATTAATAATTCTGCAGGAGCCCTTGAGCTGGAAAGCTGGCGTTCCGAGTCTGATAATCCCCAGTCGTGGCAGTACAAAGGAAGGACAGGAATTGAATTCACAGTTCTGAATGGTGAAATACAAAATCTGAAAGAAACAGGGATCTGCTTCTTCCTGACTGTGTTTGTCAACCTAGCTGCCTGCTTGTTTGTGTTAAATGGCTACTGTGCTTTTTGAATCCAAAATCTGATTATATTTAATTAGTACAGGCATCTGGGATTTCTAATACACAAAGAGTTATTAAAGTAACAAATCTTTCTAAAATATGTTCTCCATGAAAGAATGTGTTAATTTATGCAGCAACAATTTTTTAACATGAAATAATTAACATGAAAACTGCAACAATTATGAATTCTTTGCAGTCTAATTTATATAGGAATTTTCTCCAGATAATAATCTATTCAACCTAAACCCTCATTTGAATAGACGTATTTTTCTTCTGTTTAATACATAAACCTAAACCTACAGCAGGTTTTATACAAAGTCCTAAATGCCCGTTTCCATACATTCCAAAGACCCAAAGATTAAATGGGGCTTTGACATTTGCTTTCTCAGCAATGATCCTGTCATTAACTTAGACCTTGAAAAACCCCAGAAAACCCCCAAACCCCAAATAAACCTAAAACACAGAGCAACTCTAAGTTCCCATCTTTGTGATGATTCAAATCAGGAGAAGAAAGGGTTAAATAGGCAGGTCCTTTTTGCGGGAGACCCTGATGGAGGGGGTAGGGAAAAACCAAGAGTGAGTGTGTGTGTGTGTGTGTGTCCTTTTTGCGGGAGACCCTGATGGAGGGGGTAGGGAAAAACCAAGAGTGTGTGTGTGTGTGTGTGTGTGTGTGTGTGTGTGTGTGTCCTTTTTGCGGGAGACCCTGATGGAGGGGGTAGGGAAAAACCAAGAGTGTGAGTGAGTGAGTGTGTGTGTGTGTGTGTGTGTGTGTTTGTGTAAGAGACTGGGCGGGGAAGGGAGAAAGAACACTATAACACCCCAGTGGATCAATAGTAGTGATGTTACTATTGCTACTACTAGTAACTAAAATTATACAACTGTCAGCTCAGCATCTGCTTTGTGCTAAGTGTTTTCTGTCTGTTCTCAGGGAAGCCATACAACAATTTTCTGATACAGATAACTATTATCCCTGTTTTTAGAGGAGGAAATAAAGGCTCAGAGAGGTTAAGTAATTCATCCAAGGCCTCACAACTCATTAGCAGTGTTGCTAATACTCACATCAGGATAACTTGATTTCATGGGTCATACTCTAAGCCAATCCAGTCCCTGCCATCTTTGGAACACATATTTGCACACGAATGTGGGTGTGCACATGCACACACGCATGCGCAACCATCAGTGACACTGCTGAGAATGTCCATCAGATGTTCAGACTTGACAAGATCAAAAATAATGGAGGTAGGGACAGTTCTCAACAGAGAAGGCAAATCTGAGAAAAAACGAAACTCTGCTGGAGAGGCTGGTGAGCAGACCACCAACTCCCAGCTGTGTGCAGAGGGGCCCTTGGGCATGCAGATAAACCAAATGGCACCTGCCCAGACCAATGGAATTGGCTGTAAAATAACGAAATGTATTATTTTTCTTACAAGAAAAATTATTCTTTACTATTCCTTACTAGCTTTTTCCTTAAAAAGAATTTTTAGTTAAGAAAATAAAGACCTCTTTCAAGGCAAATGTACATCACACACAAAAAGTTCAGGTTATAAGAATGGTTTATATTTCACAACCCTCCAACAGCTTTTAGAGAGAGCCCATTTAATTCTCACACTAATTATGTGAGGTAATTATTTTTATTATCTCCATTTTACGGATGCTAAAAAATGAGGCTCAGAAAGGTTAACTGATTTGCCTGGGGATACACCAACCTTGTAAGAGATAGCTAGTTCAAACTCGGGCTTTCTGACAGCCAGCCACAGCTTCCACAGCCTCACCACGCTGCCTTAGCGGCCTAAAGAGAAATAAAGCACCTATGCAGCACAGTGCCTGTATATTCTATCTTTAAAGATAAGGCCACAGAGCCTGCTGGGCAGTACAGGTCTGTCCTAAGACCAAGAGTTCCACTCCTAGAACTATACCCAGAAGATAGGAGGACATGACCACTGCCATGGCAGCTAATTTCATAAAGTCTCCCAGTTAGAAATACCAGGAGAATGGATATGTGGATTTATGTGTAAATGGAATACTACTCAGCAAAGAAAAGGAAAGACCTACTGTTTTATGCAGCAACATGGATGAATCTCACAATGACGCAAAAGAAACTAGACACAAAAGACGGATACTGAATGATTTGTTTATACGAAGTTCAGTTACAGGGAAAAGGAATCTCTGGTGACAGAGGTAAAACAGGGGCTACTTTTGGGAGTGCTGACTGTCTAGAAGGGGATGAGGGGGTCTTCTAGGGGGCTGGCAATGTTTGTATCTTCATCTGTGGGCAATTTCAAGGGCACCCCCATATGTAAAAATTCCCTGAGTTGTACACTTCAGACTTATTCATTTTATTGTACATATATTATGACTCAATAAAAAAAAATGTATCCACAAAAGCAAATCATTCTGATACGTAAGCCAGGTCTATCTGAGCTTGTTAGGTTTAAATCAGTATTAGTCAGCACTGAGCTTCCTAAAAGCTCAGGAAGAAACTTTTTTTCAAGAAAAATTTTTTCAAGAATTCTTGCATGACCTCTGGGGAACTGGTGGCAGGAGGGGCTGTGATCAGACCTCAAGGGAGGGTGCAGGCAGCATGGGGGTGAGAAGCCATGGGTGGCTGAGGGGTGGTGATGTGGAGAGGAGTGCTCAGAGGTGAGGGCACCCCCACTGACCTCTCTGGGCTTGGACATCAAACTCGGATGTACCGCCACATACCGCCACAACTACCTCAAGCTCAACAAATCCCAAACCAAACCAAACTCACCCTTGTTCTTGGAAAAGAAAACCTTCTTCCTGACTCACTCACGCCTGTTGCTGGCAACTGCGTCGTCATGACCACTCATATTTGACCACAGGGAATTAGCTTTGATCCCTCTCTCCCTTTCCCGGATGGTGGCTGAGCCTTTCCACGTGTCTGTGGCCAATCTGGAATTCGTTTATTCCCCAAGAACTTAGTCTTGTCCAGGACAGAATAACAAGAGTCCTTTTTGTTTACCAGTTGCTACATGCCAGGTACTGTGCTAAACAATTCACGTGTGCTGTTTCACTTAATCTTTGCAAAAACGAAAGCACCAAACAGGGAAAGTATGTTTCCACTTTACAGATAAGCAAGCAAAGGTGTGGAAAAGTTAGGTAATGTGCCCAAGGCCCCAGAGCTGGTGGGTGATAGGGGCGGGTTTCAGATCTCATCTGACTCCATGCTGGCAGCTTGCTCCAGTTCAGTCTTTGGCTTCTTTGGCTCAGGAGCTCCTATCAAAGCCCCTTCACTTTGAAGGGCACTCAAATAATGACGGTTGCCATTACTTGGAGATGCAGATTGGACAGAAGAAGACCTAACTGCTGTCACTGGGGGACATGCAGAGGTAAGAAAATGAGCAATACCAAATGATTGCTAGTTGCCTCCAGAATGCTACTGGCAGAGGACCACCCTCCGCAGCTCTGGGCCTGGTCTTGACCTTCTCCCTGATATGGGCTGCTGCTTACAATCCAGTAGGGCAGGCAGGGGAGGACAAAGGAACTCAGGAGCGGCTGTTTAACTCAGGTCCCAAATCCAGTTCTGCAGGTGCCTGGGGAAATGCCAGCTCATCCACCACATAGGAGGAGGGAGAGACATTTCAGCAAGCCCTTAGATGGGAACCTCACCACTGTGTTGAGAAACAACAGTCACCCACAGTCTGAAAATACCTGTGATCGGCACACACTTCTCAACACTGCCCACACTTCCATAAACAAGATGCGGCCTGGCTGAGGCTGTGGGGAACATAAAACCGGACTTGTAAATATTTTCAGGCACACGGAGCAGCTGTCTGGAAGAACTGACTAATTCCCCGCAGAAACTTCAGCATGAAGCATGCATGCCATCTGCAGAGCACGCCAGTGGATACACACTGGGCCCTTCCTGCCTCGTAAAGCGGCCTGGGCACAGGGCAGACCCCTAGAGGTGCTCTGTAAACAGCTGGGCTGATCTGGAGCTGGCAGATGAAGGTCTTCCAACTCCCCTCACATGCACTTTAGAAGGTGCCTCTTAAAAGCGCTTCTATAAAATAAAGGGGAAAAGGAGCTTATGACCAATCCTTTCAATTTTTTATTTTTCTCTTCTTTCAATCACTGTCCTGATGAGAGGCAGTCAGCATAGCATAAGAGGGTGGATTTGACAGGACCAGCTATGCCTGAATCCAAATCCTGCCTCTGCCCTTTGACTGGCTGTGTGACTTTGTCACTCAGCCTCTCTGAGCCTGTATCTATCTTTCCCACTCCACTCCTCACATTTGCCCGCTTGGATCTGGCACTGGGTAGGTTTCCTATAAACACCCCTGCTCCTTCTTTGTCCTCTGTTGCAACGTTTCTTTTATTCTCCTGGCAAATCCCAGGGGCCCAGTCTTTGCTTTTTTCTCCCCAGTTTAATTCTCTAGTCTATAGGGTTGCAAAGAGTCAGACATGACTGAAGCGACTTAGCACACAGAAGATACTTGTAAAAGGGGAGAGAGAAGAAAAAAGAATTGGAAGAGAGAAGGGTGGAATATTCTGTTTGGAAATTAAGGGCGTGAAGCTGACCCTCTGAAGGGCATCACGACAACATCTGGGAAGGTGATGGAGGTGGAGAGGACACCACCAGAAAAGACAATCGGGAGGAAGGCAGGACGGGAGGGCTGGGGTTGAGGTCAGCCACACAGCCCTGTTCCACAGCAGCAGCACACTTTGAGGGGACTGCAGCGAGGGCTCCTGACGTGCCTTCCCCCAGACGCTAATCACCCAGGGCCACAGCCTAGGCATCTCACCCCGTGAACTAAACACCCAGCCCTGTCAACAGCACCCCTGCCAGCATGCTTGGGCTTCAGGCTCTGCAACGTTCTCATTTATTGATGACTCAAGGGTGCTAACGACAAATTCCAGACAGTCCAGAGCCTGGGGGGATGGGAGAAACAAATCCTGAACTGCTTCCTCCAGCCCCAAAACACTCACACACGGAAGGATGCTGATATGACTCACCCCTTCCTAAACCAAAGATTCATGTCTCTCAACCTTCACCCGCTCGCCTCTCCTTCTGGGTCTGTGAGCTGGGATCTGACAGGTTTGCCTCAGGGTAAACTCTCTCATTTAGGGCCAGGTCTCAGACCCGGGGGCACTTCAGACCCGCTCAGCTCACCTTGACTCAAAATCGTGCCCACAGTCCTCTCTGGACTGCAGTGCCAATCAAAGCTGCCCACGTGCCTTTGATTAGTGATACGGCATACCATCTGGCCCTGCAGTGTGTGTGTGTGTGTGTGTGTGCATGCGCGCGTGTGCATATGCACATGTGCACGTGTGTGATGAATGGGCATGCTCAATGTGTCGGCCTTTGGCTCCAGGACAAGAACTGCCACATGTTGGGGAAATTCAAATAGCCGAGCTGTCTGACCGACATGTAATTTAGCCTTTGGACAGTATCTGTACGAGGCAGGGTCTTAGTTTAGCATTTTTTTCCCCTCATCACTTGAGACTGCCAAGAAGGATAAAAGGAGGGAAGAACTGGCATGACATGAAAGAATTAGAAAAGAAGGCGAGAAAGAAGAACTGCAGAGCTAACCATTATAACCTCTAGGAGATAACACCGCCCTGTAACCTATTCCAGTCATTGCTCAGCCTTGCTCAGAATGACTGGGCTTTGGTTAAGAATAACAATGAAGCTGACCCCGCTTCCTTCAGACATGTTATGTTCGCCATGAGGAGCCTATGTTCCGTTGCAAACTGCACACTTAATTCCACACATTTACCCTTTGACCACTGTGTAAAGTTCTGGAAGAAAGGAAGTAACCCTGGGAATTCCTTCTCCCCTATCTAGTACTCTAGAAGAACCTGAAAAGTTGTCCCCCTGGAGTGGCTGTTGGTTTGAGATGTATTTTATCTGGAGGCTGATTTCTATGAATCTTTTGAAAGGGTGGAATGGAGGGGGATGATTCAAGGAAGTGGAGCTTTTCGAGTGACTCTTGTTCTCTCCTGTTGGCCCTCTAGATCCCCTCTCTACCTCTCTTCTCCCTTCTCGGGGCCCATCTGGACTGTCAGTGGCTCCTCTGACTGCTGGCTCTAGTTGGGCTTGCCAGGAGACCGGTAGGAGGGCTAAAGAGTGAGCCTGGGCGTGACTTCCCCAGAGGCCTGTCTCAGCCAGCGGTGGTCTCCACGCACAGCTGCTCGTTCTTAGTTCTGGTACTGTTACAAGCTCTGGGAGGCCGCATCACGCCCTGCTGGTTTTCTTAAACCCTGCCTGCGCTGTCGCAAATAACTCCTTTATTAAATTCTCCAATGAGAGTGCCTTCTGTTTTGGCTGAGACTCTGATGGAATGATGAGCGGCTTCCTGACTGCTCTCCTGGCCTTCCACACCCTCTCCTCGAAAGGCAGAGGGTCCCGAGCCTGGATGCAGGCACGAGGGTGGCACAAGCCAGGAGGACATCAGTGGACACTCGCGCATGAAAAAAGCAACATCTTATCCACCAACTGAACCCACTACAGTCTCCCATCTGCAGTGCGGTCAGATTCCTGCCAGATCAAGAAGGAAAAACCCAGCTGGAGAATGACATTCCGAATATCTTCTGGAAGAAGGGAGGGAAGGAGGAGGAAGGGCTATGCAGGATGGGATCGCGAGCCTTCCTCATTCAAGTGCCCACCTTGTCTTGCTGTGTACTCATTGTCCTCGATCAACCTGGCCAATCCGAAGTCGGCGATCTTGCAAATTAGTCCATTCCCCACGAGAATGTTTGCTGACCGCAGGTCTCTGTGGATGTAATTCATGCGCTCGATGTACGCCATTCCCGCGGCAACCTGCGTAGACCGAGGAAGTGCGCGTTACACGTGGCTCCACGTGTTCACTCACTGGTAAATCTAAGGCATGAATCGAGGGCCTACCTGTGCTGCCATGTCCACGAGGTTTGGTAATTTCAGAGCCCTTCCTTCCCCATCTTTCAAGAAATCGAGTAAACTTCCTATGAACAAAACACAAAGTCATTTTGATTTCCTCTGAAAGGTCAAAATTCCCAATGAAGGGCTGTATTTGGTTTTCTTATTAGAAGGAATGAGGTAATCAGATGAAATGAGGCTATCAGTGAAAAAAAGGTTCACACATAAAAACTGGGCAGAAAAAAAAACAACTATGCACTGGAGGCTGCAGTTTTACTTTTTAAAAGTAAACAGTGGTGACTCCAATTCTAAGGGCAACAAAAATGGGATGAAGCTAGAAGAAATGGGACTTCATGTCATAAGAAGCAGCCTTAGATGAGATTAAAGGCTGCACCACTTCACTCTCATTCCCGAATTCCCGATCAGTCCTGCTCAAGAGTGATGTGGAGAAACAGCGCCTAGCTGAGTGGTTCCCAGTACATGGTCCCGGACCAGCAAGAACGGCAACCCCTGGGGAACCAGTTGGAAACACAAACTCTCCGAACCCACCCCACATCTCCAGAATCGAGTTTTGGCCCAGAAACTTATATTTTGAGAAGCCCATTAGATCAGTGGTTCCCAGTCTTTTTGGCACCAGGGACAAGCTTCTTTAAAGACAATGTTTCCATGGACTTGGGGGTGGTGGATGCTTTAGGGATGATTCAAGCACATCCCATTTATTGTGTACTTTATTTCTATTATTATCATGTCAGTTCCACCTCAGATCATCAGGCATTAGCTCTCAAAGGTTGGGGACCCCTGTATTAGGTGATTCCAACATATAGTAAAGTGTACAATCAGTGGCTCAGCTTATTGACAGATTTTTAAATCAAGAAAAGGGTATCTGAGGAATACAGGGTTGGGGTAGGTGGCTCCCCACATTAGATCATGGCCAATCAGGCCTTGAAAGATACCTGAAACCAAAGGCTGCAGCTTCAGAGCCAGTGTGATGACTCCGCCTAAGGAGCTCAGAATGAACACTGGGGCTGAAGCAATCATGGGCAGAGGCTGGAGGTTCATGTGATCACTGGTATTTTTTTTCATGCTTTAATCACAAAGTTATTTACCAAATAACCAAATACAAAGGACAAACAATCTGCCAGGGAATAATTCCAAATATATTTTAATAGAAAGTACGTGGAAAGGGAAAAATTGTACTGGTGTCATCTGATGTACAATGCGTTGCCTTTTAAGGCTGTTTCTTGTTTGGTTCATCTATTTTTCCAAAACAAAGTGATCTGTGGTCTTATCCCCAACAATATTGCTTTGATTAGAAAGACAAAGAGAGAGAGAAAAAGAATGAGAATATAATGTGCTCTTTAAAAGCATGTCTTTCTACATCAGATGTTTAAGAAGAGAGCTGAAGAAAAAAAAAAGATGTTGAAAAGATGGAGGCTAAACTTAACCCAGAGCTCAGTGCCTGATGTTAATTGTTCAGCCTTGCAAAAACATTTAATTTTTAAAAAATTTGTAAGAAAGTAATTTATTATTAAGATGGTTAAGCTATGCCACAAAACCTTTCATAACACAATTTCTTACTTTTATGTTTCTGTACACAAAAAGGCATTTTCAAACAAAATTTTACTGCAAAACAAGTTTTGAACCGATGTGATTAAAAAAAACTCACCCTTGATAAGGGTTTCCAACATGGTCAAGGTTGTGGTGTCTTGAGTAGGGGACTCAAGACAGACAAAGGTGGTGGGAATGAGGCAGGAGAGATGAATACCTGAAAACTATATAGCCTCATATCTTTGTTTGAAAAAAATTTAATTTTTAACATAAGCTGTGGCATTCCAAATAACAGCAAACTTTTATAGCCCTCTGTATCAATGGCAACCCACTCCAGTATTCTTGCCTGGAGAAGCCCATGGACAGAGGAGCCTGGTGGGCTACAATCCATGGGGTTGCAAAGAGTCAGACACGACTACACATGCATGCACTAATCACTCCGATACTAAAAATGAATTATTCAATTATGAAGAGGAGCTGGAAATCCTGACATGTGCAAAAGCATGCAAAGGAATCTGGGGGTCAAACTCAAGGTCACTGTCTGTTCGTACAACCTTTTTGCCAGTGAGCACATAGTTTGTGCTCCCTGACAAAGAATGCTTGACTCATGGAGGAAGGAGGGAAAAAGCAGGCAGGCAGCTCCATTCCCCTCCCTGAGACAAGCCTGCAGGTCCCTGTGAGGGGGAGCCCGAGAGGCCCAGGCCAACCTTTATTCATATACTCGGTGACGATGTAGATGGGCTCCTCGGACACCACGGCATATAGCTGGACCAGTTTGTCGTGCTTCAACTTCTTCATGATCTGCGCCTCCTCAAGGAATGATTCAGGGGACATTGTGCCTGGTTTAAGAGTCTTTATGGCTACTTTTGTGTTTCCATTCCAGGTACCTGCAGACACCCCACAATATTAAGTCAAACCAAGGATCCTCTTTGGATGGGAAAAAAACTTTTTTAATGAATAGCTATTTGTATAAAGTTAGATTTTACATTTAAAGAAAACTTAATAGAGTTTTGCTGTTGTTGTTGTTGAACAAAGACAATCAAATCCAAGGACTCTGTCAAGTATTTTCAACAGGAAAAAATGTGTTTACTTACAGGCTATATCATGGTTTACAATTCTTTAAAAATTTTTCGTATTTTGATATATATCACTTTCCCTTTCTGGTTCAGCCACGTGATCACAAATTTGTATCAAAAGCTCTGGATACTTCATTTTTTTCCCTTCTAGTAGTTTTTGAGATATGATTGACATATGGCACTGTATCAGTTTAAGTTGTAAAGCATAATGATTTAATTTACATATATCATGGAGTGACTATTACAGTTAAGTCTAGTGAAATCCATCATCTTAGATAGATACAAAATTAAATACAAATAAATTTTTTTCTTGTGATGAGAACTCTCGGGATTTATCCCCTAAACAATTTTCATAGATAATATACAGGATGTTAATTATATTTACTTATCATGTAGTACATTAGATCACTAGTACTTTCTGGATACTTCTTTATAAGGATGAGTGTCTAGGGGTTAGAACAGGACTGGCCTTCAATGGCCATCCAATAGCCATCCCTTAGGAGGATAAACATGGAACAAATGACATTAAGTCCTATTTTCTGGGGTGTGCCATTTTAAAATATATAACATCACACTAAGGAAGTTTGGAAATTACCTCTAGACTTTCAGTTGTCAGCCAGGGATGAGCTACTTGACTGAGTCCTTGAGAAGTTGAGCTAAATGTGCTGAGAAGTATTGGCAAGAAGCTCTTGGTTCACTTGCCAATACTTCAACCAGGAAAAGAAAATTCCTCAAGTTTACTGATGGTCAGCCACAAGAACAATGATTTCTACTAGACTGGAAAAATTAAACAGCAGCTAAGAGGGAAAAGAAATATTTACAACTTCACATATGTAAAATAATCTAGGAGTTTCAGAGGCGGGCCTGGTTTATGATCCTCATCATTTACCTCATCTGTAAAATACAGAAATGGAACTGGATTATCTTTCCAGTCTCTTTTAGCACCAGAATTTAAAAAAACCCCACTAAATCCTATGTGTATCCATTATTAGTCCTATGACTTTGAATTAAAACTATAAGGTAAACTGAAAAATCTACTAAATTAGATTATATCATTTTCTATTTGGAAAAGAAGGCTGGTTTAAATTAACTTTATACTTAATATAATTAATCCTAGAACTAAAAAATTCCATAAATTGCAACAAGTCTTGTTACCCTTGTTATAAAACATGGTTCATATAATCACAACATGCAACCTATAAAAATGTAAATTATCAAAGGATAAGTGGCTTCAAAAAGAGTTCATTGAAATCTTATAGAAAACTGACCATTAAACATAAATGGGAAATCTGACAATTAGTAAGTGGTCATGTGAGTGTTTTAGCACCCCTGAAATTTTAACAGTGAGATCATCCTCTCTAATATCACCTGGTTACCTAGATAACCTTCCATCCTGATCCTGAACTACCTCAACATGGTGTTTCACATTCAGGGGAAAACATAACAGCATGTGTAATGATTTAAAATTGGTAACTATAATGTTTGAAAATAAATTTTTGTACAGAGTTTAATTTTTCCTGATTTCATGAATGACTGTATTGAAATCCTTAGGACTCACAAATCTAATTATAAATTGGGTGGATAAGGGAGTGTAAGGCCATATAAATACAACATGAGAGTTAGATTCCAGATAGAGACAGATACAATAAGTTGACTCGGAAAGCGATTATATTAATAATGATAATACTTTCTATAATGGCATATGCATACATTCATCCATGTGTATAACTGAGGGTGTGTGTGTGTCTCTCTCTCTACCTCTCTCTATATGTAGTACTTACTAGTTGTCAAGTTCCATTCTAAGTGCTTTAACTGCATTAAATCTTTTAATGTAGATCACACCTAAGTACCTATACCCACACAAATCAACAGGTACCAACTTATGCTTTTGCTTTTAAATAATGTTGCTTTTAATTGAATCTAAGAAAGTAAGAAGCAGGATTCCATAAGCAGCAACATGACCTTATTGACAGATGTTTCAGGGTGTTTTAAAGCAGTGGGGAAGGCCAGAGAAGTTGGCCTGATCAAAGACAACCAAATTAAGAGAGAAGAACAAGTGTCCACTGAGTACCTGCCATTTGCCATGGAGATATACTATGCCATATCACCCTCAACGTAATCCTATGAAGTAGGTATTATTTCAGTTTTACAGATGAGGTAACTGAGGTTCAAAGAGATGAAATAAGCCCCATGCCCATGGTTAATCAGCTGGAAAAGATTCAAATCCAGGCTACTGAGGAAAAAAGCCCATGGTCTTTTCCTACATTAGCCCATCTGTAGAATCTTACCTTCCCACGTCTTAGGAAGAGGAAACATCACTCTTACTGTACTGGTTTTCTGTTCTGTGTGCCTTAATTAACCACATGAAGCAGAATGGAAGGGAATAACCTGAATGGCCTGTGCCCATCTAGCCATCCAGGTCAAGCATCTTGGTCCCACCAGCTGTGTGTTTGTTTGTTCAAAATCGCCTTGTAGCTGGCTTTGAGATGCAGCCAAAACAAAATGTGCCCTCTGCCTTACCAAGCCACACTTCAGCGAAACACCCCTGACCCAGCTTCTTCTCCAGACACAGGGAACCACGTGCAACTTCCCAAGCATCTTTAGACAATCCAGAAGTTTGTGGGGTACAACTCGATGCAATCACAGTTAAGTTAAAACACAAACCATCAGCTTTCTCTACAGGAAAGGGAATTAATAAAGAAAACAGTCCTTATAATCCATAATCATGCATGCGCTAGAAAAGATGGGAGGTGACGGGCCCTTTAGGGCAACACTGTTCATTCTACCAATATTTGCAGTTGGAAATGAAGGCCTTTGGTGCAGGCTAGAATATACCTTGTACCATTTCCTGGTTTATGAATTGAGGCTCATATAACAGTATCATTTGAGCCATCTGCCAATCTTAACCAGAATTCTGAAATCAAAATCCAAATTACTCATAATTCATATTCTCTTCCTGGCCAAAAAGTCTTTATTTTCACCTTCCATCTTTGATGTTTGGGACTTCCCCAAACGAGAAAGCTAGTAATAGAGTAATTGAGTCTCGGCATACCCATCCATACTTCCCCAAACTGCCCATTTCCCAGTCTCTTGATCAACTGCAGGGATTCTCGAGGGATTTCCCAGACATCTTTGGTTTTGACAGACAGATCGGTAAGCCGTGGCATCCCTTTGTGACAGGGAACTACTAGGCGGCAGCAGAGGCCTGCGGCTCTCTCTGATGGAGCGAGGACAGCGGCGGGAGAGGAAGAGAAGAGCAAACACGTGAACAACAACACTCACGGGGCACAAACCCAGCCAGCGCACAGTGTTACGCAAAACAGTGCTATGCCAGCAGAGAACTACAGACGTGTCGGAAGATTAGACACCACACACTGAAATGTGCTCGCTGGAGGCAGAACAGAAGACGTTTTGGATTTCGACGACTGCGTACACCCAGGTCTACTATAGGCTATACATAGATACAGATTCAGGCTGCTTTGGTGTCTGTGCTTACGAAATAAGGAAAATGTTTTCAGCCCAGTGTGCTAATAACATGTCTTCATGTTGCACAAACTCTGCAAATAACCTCTATTGATTTCAAAAAGCACCTTTGGACCACAGAATGTCAGCACGACTGTCTTTTGCTGCCGTCTCATATCAAGGGCGTGGGGACTCCCTTTGCTATGAATATACTTAAAATTGTAGCTTCAGTACAGGCTTCTCGTACAGAACGTTAGACTGTTATAAACTAGTAAGGCTGGAGATTACACCTGGCGAGGGAAAAAAGAGGTCCTATTTCTCTAGTGATTTCTCTGACAATTTGAACTGACTCTATTCTACCAGTCAGCTACTCTTGCTTCTTTGAAATCTTCCATTAAAAAAAATCTTTATAACAGTCTCCGATGTATAATTTAGGAGTCTGGCTTGAAAGGAGAAAGAATGGGAACTAAAATTTGCAGAAACTCAAGGATGTGAGAGAACTCTATTTCCTATGAAAAAGAGGAAGGAAAAAAGTCGTTATCACTTATAGATTATTTGGAGGATTTTTCCCTTTTCTTCTCTCTCTCTTTAAAGAAAAAGTCTTAGACTGTAGCAGTGGTAAGGGGAAATTGTCTAAATGCCAAGCTAAACACCAGTCAGGTGAGAAAGTTGACGATGGACAGGGACTCAAGGCAGTGACAAAAGCTGCAGAGAGCCTGGCCTGAGATGGGACAGAGCCCCGCTGGCCACACCCCACGGGAGGCCCCTCTACTCCAGGGACACAGAATGTAAAGCTGTCGCCTTTGCTCCAGGAACCAGCTGCAGGTTCCTTGTTATTCCTTTCTTTTTGACAGAATCAGGTTCTCAGACATTTAGGCAGGAAATTATTTATGTGTCAATATTTCAAAGGCATTTTATTGTGTGAGGGAGAGAAAGAGGCAAGGGGAGAAGCCAATATAAAAACAAATCTGTCTCGAGATGCATTTTTTTTTTTTTTGAGATTAAAAAGTGTCTATTGCTCCTCACATCCCTTCTTTCCTTCCAGCTTTATGATGTTATTAAGGTGCCCTTTCCAACACAATATTTTCAAATGATCCAAGCCCTGGGGATCCAGCTGATGTCTGGCTGTAATGAAATATATTTAGGCATTTGAGAGATCCTTACAACATGCGGGCATTTTGAGCACATCATTTAATCTCAGGGAGATATTTTGCTTCATTTCTCCTAAGTATTTCATTAGAAACCACACCAACCAAAGTGACCCCCTCCCCTAATCAACAAGCTTGCCAAGTGTTGTTAATGCTTTTTCATTTGCTCTTTAGTGCCCAGGATCAATAGACAGATATTTCTTAGTGCCATTTTAAAAAAACTGCCTTTTTTGGTGCTAAAAAATTATACACACATATTTTTAAATGAATGAGCATAGAGCAATAGTGGAAGTCAAGCCATGTAGTATTTTGAAGTCTTGTCATTATCCTAAAGAATAACAGAAAATGTACATATGGGTCACATAAAAACAACTGGGATATAGACCTCTATCTGGACATGCATATGTCCATCCATTGGTGTGTATATATTGACATAGTGGGGTTGACTTGCTAATCTAGGAAAGAAAGCAATCATTTTAACAACTACATGTACAATCACTCTCTTTAATAAAATGTACAAATCACACACCTAAACACCTAATAATTATATGTTTCTAGGAACAACAGACTGATGGTGATGTCTGGGTGTTAGGACAGAGATTGGTCTACTGTTTGAAAGTTTAATTTAATACAATAGCTGTAACAGCTCTAGGAGCTGTGGGTCATATACATCTCAGTCTAGTTAGTAAACGGAAGCATTGGTGGGGAAGTGGAACGTGAGAAATGGATGGCGAAAGTCATCTCGTGTATGTGTGTGCAGCCCTTCCTGCTGAGAGGGAAGTGGTGGTAGGAACACACCACCCGCTCTAGGAGGCCCCATGGATGGAGTTCCCCCAGAGACCACACCTTCTTCCTTTCACAGCTTCCAAACCATATATACTGTAGGGGAGCAGGAAGAGATAACTTCCAAGGATTTAAAGGCGAAGACGAAAAAGCAAACAGCTTTTAGAATTTAACCTATTGCTTTCTAGCTGGGGAACGAGAATGGTCTGTGTTTTGACAAACATATGGAACTAACGATAACTGTGAAGGTAAAAATAGTAACAGAACCTGTTCGGCCAAGCCTCATCTTGAGAGCCTAGCAAAGAAGACCGTTTTCCTAGTGCCTTTGCAATATTTGCTGTACCACTTTCCCTTTTCCCACTCTTTTCTCACTCCCTCCCTCCAGCATCCAAATGGTTAGTAGCCAGTTAGAATTCACTTTACCTGAGTAATGTTGTACAAGCTGCTGAAGGGTTTCAAATTGGGCCCGGGTGGTAATATAGTATCCACCGTTGTCAAGTTTGCGAATTTTATAATGTTTGACATGGTCTCCTTTCATATCATCCCAGTCTCGGATAGAAAGTGAATAGGCACCTGGGAAATGTGCAAAGCATTAGCAGCTCCCATCATTTGGAATACCAATTTCTTTTTGGGGGACTCATTTACTTGAGTATTCTGATTGATAATTATCAAGAGGAGACACACACACCATACACACACATCCATTCAGCAACATAGGAAGAAAATAATTTTTTCCTGCCAATGTCAGAAGATATTAGTAATAAAATGATTCTACCGTTGGGAATGAAAGCTCCCTGGATTTTTTTTTCCTACGATAAGTCTATTCAGTGTACTTGTCCTGGAGAACTCGGCGTAGACCCAACTCCCCCAGGGCAAGATGAGGCAAGCACAGATGCTCACGGCCGAGATTGCTGTCCTAGTCTGGGTTATTCACGGAGCATCACCAAGTCGGGGGTGGCGTGCACTGAAAGAAATCTAAGGGCTGTTTCTCTAGAACTGAGCTTCCGATTCTTGCTTCACAACACTTATCACAGGAGCCAATAACCAGTAGTCTGTTTGTTCAAGCTAGAAGGCCACTGCTGTTTCCTTGGCCCAGCTCCTCTCATGGGCTCTAATGAGTTGTTAAATAATGAGAAGGCCAGCAAATGGAGGAAGAGAAGTCCTCGGTTGTGGAAAAAAACAAAAGAAATGCAAAAAAACAAAACAAAAAAAAACCCCACAAAAAAAACCCAAGAAAAACAACCTGTGTGATGGGCGCCTGAGGAACTAAGAGTTTCAGAAAATCCTAATTCTAAAGGACTTCTGAACGTTCTGTGATCTTGCGTGCCTGGAGGGGAGAAGCAGCCCAGCCCCTGTTTCGGGAGGAAGGTCTTGGTTTCGAGCCTCTGTAGTCCTTTTGGAACTGTCTGCAGTTCTAGAGCCTGGAGGGGAAACTGAAAATAGGACTCTGCTCACGAGGCAGAGAGGATATGTGCCATTTAAAAATCCTTGTACATTAGAGATAAGCCTTTCATCCCCTCTGACTAATCCACAGATTTGAATGACAAGCCAACGTCTTCAACTCGTTATCTTACCTTTGGTGGTTTCACTCTCACGGATAAGAAAGGTACCCCGTGGGTTTCCAAAGGACAAAAGCTGTCGCTCAGCATCTTTCCGGCCGAGTTTTCCAAAGTACCACCTGTAAGTGAGATCAAGGGAAGGAGACATTGTCTAACGATCATTTGCCAAAGTGGAACAGTGCCCGTGCGTCCTCCTCACGTCCAAGTCCCTCCTTAGCCTCCCCCTGTGCCTCCTCACCTCCAAGTCCCTCCTTGGCCTCCCACTGTGTATTTTTCCTAGCTTCCTCTAGTTCCCTTTCAATCTATTCCTGATTCCGTCCCTAATCCACCCCTTTCACGCCTGAAAAACAATCAGATTTGAATCGCAGGTTATTTTTCTTCCTTCCAGAGATGATGGGAAACCGGTGGGTTTGTGTTGCAAGTATCACTTGCATGAACAAAAAGGAAAAATCCCAGACCTTGTTTTGAAATGGCAACTGCAGGACACCCTGCCCATGAGCTTCTACAAGATCCTGGATTTTTGAGCATTATTACAACCCTTGGCAAATAACAAAACACAGTCTTAGTGTACATAAAGATCATTAATCAAGCATTTAAAAAAAGCCCATTGGAATGGATAAGCAGTATTTTCAGTAGCTTCCTACCTATAGGAACTCTGAAAGAAAGAGGTCAAGACTATCCCTAACTTGAGATGACTGCTGTCCCTGGATGCTTGTGACTCTTGTCTTCCTGCTCAGCAGTGGGAAGGGCCTGTAAGAGGCATGTGCTGAGTGGTGGTGCTGCGACCTGCCACATGTGACCTCTGGCACAGTGGCAGGGCCACTTACTGTTCACAGTCAACCAGCACAGCCTTAAAAACGTCTCGGTGTCACAGACGTGTTCCTAGTCTCCCTGTAATATCACTCCCATGCCACTTTAGGAAGCATCGCATCAAGTCGCCTCCTGGCCTTCCTTCTTCATCTTTCACCTCCCGCGTACTCTCCAGCCGTAAGCCCAGCCTGACAATTGGGTAATGTTTCCGCGCTAGGTGCTGGGTGAGCAGCAGGTGCTTCTAGAGCCCCAGGGAGAACTTGGTGGCACTCCATTGGAATCTGTGCACAGGGACAATTTTTAGAATGTTTGACTGTGAAAGGATCCAGTTTCTAAAATGAAATTTCAATTCATTATACATGAACACAGCTATTATGTGTTCACTGTCAAGTTCTTTTGTGAATGAGTGAGCTTCCCTGAAGATAAGAAAAGACACACTGCATGCCAGCTCCTTCGTGACTTTTAAAGGCACAAGACTGCAACAATCCTAGCTTTGTGCTAGGGGGGATAAAGGGAACTACAAGAATCATTTTGTGGGAAATGATTTTCCAGATTTGTATCAATAACCCAATTAAAACTCAGTGTAAACATGAACAGCGGTGAAAGGGGAACCATTAGAACAATAGAGTGTACTAAGGCAATCGTATTTTAAGATAATGGTAATTAACTGCACATGTAAAACCATGGGTATTATTTTTTAAATGTTATTTGCTTCTTTAAAAAACTATTACAAATATAACTTAAACGTATATTGGGTAGGTTCCCAGTTCAGTCAAAGTAATGGTATATTTTGGTGGCATCTTTTATTCTGAAAGAACACAGAGATGTTTGCAAACCTGCCCTAAAATAATGATTCAGGGCAGATTCCTTTATTCACTGATGATGAAACACACTCACTGAGAGTAAAAAGGAGCTCAGAGTCACTGAGTGTTCGACAGTGGAAAACAGAACAGATCTTCCTAGAGGAGATACAGGGGAATTAAAGACAAGCAAGCCATCCCACAGGGGAGTCTAACTGTCCCTGCAGTGCTGACATAAGCGCCGGGCATGTTAAATATCAGAGCCAAAGTGTGGACTCCGGGGCCGACTCTTCTCAGCAACCTCGCTGGAAAGTCAGAACTGCCTCCAGCAGCAGAGGCAGGTCCCCTAGGTATTGGGGCAGTGGGGTGGGCGGTGGGGGAAGGCCCGGCTCCCACGTTCGGGAGATCCTGTTCCACCTCCCTTGCCCTCAGTTCAGAGGGGAGGGCCGCCACACGAGCCATCCTGACAGCTCTCCACTTTGGAAATGCCCATGAATCCCCACAGGCCAGGGGGAGGAACTATGGTCATTCCTTCTAGGATATTCCCTCAGCCCATCGACCATCTTCTGAAACCACTATCAGTGAAATCCTTGCACTAACTGCTAGTCACGATTTGCTAAGAAAGAAGCCACCTGAGACTCCATGTCAAAGCAAAGGACCATGTGAAGTGCATGACCACGGGGCTTCCTGAGTGGCAGGACTCACTGCTCGTGCTTTATTCCTACCTGGGCTGTGAACGGTGTGCCTTTCCAGCACCCCTTTAAAACTCCCGTACATGCTGAGGAGAAAAATCGCAAATTGATCTTTAACGATTACTTACACCTCCCTTTCTTTCTGTCTTCATCCCTCCCTTCTTCCTTCCCCTCCCCTCTTTTCTTCAGCAGACTGCAGGCTTAGATCTTGGAGTGGCCAGTAATGCATGCTCTAGGTAGAATTTCATCACGTTCTTATGGTTATTTCTATCTATGGCAAAGTAATACTCGGTTTTCATTTGAGGTGCTACTATAAAGTTTCTTCTTGAAATAAATGTTTTTAAAAGGTGAGCAGGCTTTAAGAAAAACATTAAGTTAATAAAGGTACAAGCATTACGCAGATGTGGCAAAAACCACGGCATAGAGCCTGGGGGTCACAGCATTGCCACGTCCTCTCCCCCCTTGATGGCTCTCGGGGACTGCTTCTTCCTCTTGCATAAGGCTAATGAATTTATCAGGGCAACTAATGTGGAAAAGCAAGTAGTTAAGAGAAAACAGCAAAACGTACTCTTCTGCCTGGATGGAGTCAACTGGAGCCACATAATTGCTGGGAATGTAACCCGTCTCTCCAGTTGTCAAGGAGCGTGCTTCCCACCAATCTCCTTCCCTGGAGGGAAAAAAAAAAAAGAGAGAAAAGGAAGTGAATATGTCGACCGGTTCAGTGTTCTGCAGTCACAGGCTCGGTGTAGTGGGAGCACATGACTACCTCCTAGTCATTCTATACCTGATTTTTCCAAACTCCCACACAGCTTTCTGTGAGGGTCCAATGCGTGCCATCCACATTAGCTGGGAGAGGATCCAGCTTTGTCTCTCATCTCTCGCTTTATTTATGAATTCAGAATGTAGGACCCTTCATGAGGGGGCACTGATGGGGAAGAGGGCATTTGGCTTGGTGCGTGCTAAGTTATTTCAGTTGTGTTTGACTCTTTGCAACCCTATGGACTGTAGCCCACCAGGCTCCTCGGTCCATGGGACTCTCCAGGCAAGAATGCTGGAGTGGGCTGCCATTTCCTACTCCAGGGGATCTTCCTGATGCAGGGATCGAACCTCTGTGGCTTATGTCTCCTGCACTGGCAGGCAGGTTTTTTTTTTGCCACTAGCACCGCCCAGGAAGTCCCTATGGCTTGGTAAGCGTCTCCAACTTAGAGGGGAAGGGAACTCAATCACTGCCTACTTAAGGAAAACATTGTACCAACAACAAAACTGTAATTATGTGAAGTGAGGGATGTTTTAACCAACCTTCTTGTAGTAAACATTTCACAACATACATGTGTCAACCCATCACATTGTACACCTTAAACTTATACAATGTCATATTTCCAATTATATCTCAATAAAGCTGAGCTGGGAGAAAATAAAGGATGCACTGATGGTGCTAATTTGGCTAACAGTCTCTATTTCATCCCCAGCGTCCTGGTACCTCTATGCAGGCCCCTGGCTTTAACGTTATTTTGTCAGCTAGTAAATGATTTGAAAGAAAGAAAAAAGGGAGAGACAGACAGCAGACAGACACTGTAGTTGCATATGTGTGTGTGTGTTTAGTCGCTCAGCGCTGTCTGACTCTTTGTGACCCCGTGGACTGTAGCCCGCCAGGCTCCTCTGTCCATGGGATTGTGACCCCATGGACTGTAGCCCGCCAGGCTCCTCTGTCCATGGGATTGTGACCCCGTGGACTGTAGCCCGCCAGGCTCCTCTGTCCATGGGATTGTGACCCCGTGGACTGTAGCCCGCCAGGCTCCTCTGTCCATGGGATTGTGACCCCGTGGACTGTAGCCCGCCAGGCTCCTCTGTCCATGGGATTGTGACCCCGTGGACTGTAGCCCACCAGGCTCCTCTGTCCATGGGATTGTGACCCCGTGGACTGTAGCCCGCCAGGCTCCTCTGTCCATGGGATTGTGACCCCGTGGACTGTAGCCCGCCAGGCTCCTCTGTCCATGGGATTGTGACCCCGTGGACTGTAGCCCACCAGGCTCCTCTGTCCATGGGATTGTGACCCCGTGGACTGTAGCCCGCTAGGCTCCTCTGTCCATGGTACTCTCCAGGCAAGAGTACTGGAGTGGGTTGCCATTTTCTGCTTCAGAGCATCTTCCCGACCCAGGGATCGAACCTGTGTCTCTTGAGCCTCCTGAATTGGCAACTGAATTCTTTACCGCTATGTCACCTGGGAAGCCCTTCATAGTTGTATATCATTTGAGAAAGGTGGCCTGTTTGGAGGCCCAATAAAGGATGCAGATGCTCTGAATATCTGCCTTGTTTGCTTTCAAGAAAATGGGTAGAAGAATAAAGCTTACAATAGGTTATAACTTGCTCATACATTTTCCCTCTGAGGTTATTTCATCGAGTATTGACAGCACTGGCCTGAGTCTGGGGGGCAGGGGAGGAAGGGTGGGTTCAGCAGTGTGGGTGCAGGGGGAGGAAAAGACCTTGCTAAGAGGATGAGAGTCTTAGCCTCACCACTTCAGCCCAGTGTTTCAGCCACAGCATGGCCTCATCTGTCGGGCGCTCAGCGCTGTAGGCAGATGGATGGAAAGGGGGACTTGAAACACGACCCAGCTTGAAACAAATGAATAGATGGAGTGGTCAGAGTTCATAGGATCAGACTCACACAGCTGCACATGACAGGGAGCAAGGCTGGAGCGCAGTGTGCGCCTCCCCCCCCATCAACAAAGGTCAGTGTGTATGTGGGGCTGTAGCTCTGACATGAACGGTGGCACAGAGCCCTCCACCGGACTGTAGTCAAGAGCGGGAGGGCAACGGAGGACCCAACTGCCCCTGAGCAGACGGAGGCCTCCCAGCCTTTCGATCACCAGATGCCCAGCACCTTCTCTCTTGCCTTTTTTGGTCCAGGCTTTTTTTTTTTTTTTAAATCACTTTTTCACTGACCTGTGTGTCAAAGCCCTCCGACAGGGAAGAGAAATGCTGGCTCTGGACCCTGGTCAGCGTCCTCCCCAGATGGATGCAATTAGTGGAGGAGGACCAGCCTCCGTGTTAAACGCAAGCCTCACTCTGTGACCCAAGCTCTAAAGCCTGACCCTGAGCAAGGTGATGATGAGCAGCCACTCCAGACAGGATTTCACACGACAGACAGACGGTGACAAGCCCACTGGTGCCACAGGTGTAGCTGCGGGAAGTGTCAGGTGGCACAAGCGGCACAGAAGAGTTCCCAAGGAAACAGGGTGCTCGCAAAGCCTTTAAAAACTGATGTTCTAATTAGTTTTCCAGTCTTTCATTACTCTATTAAATTTAAACAAATCAATCAAAAGAGGGAAATAGTTGCACCTAGAAATTCCTTTATTAATAATTTTAAATTTAGTTCATGGAGTAATTTATGCATACCACAGACTACAGGTACATATGAACACTTGTGAACCTACCACCCAACTTAAGAACTAGACTGATACTGGCTGTGTGGCATCTACCCTGTGTAGCTCCCCGAGCTTGTCCCTCTGCCTTTCACGTTCAAATTATGACATTACAAATGTTAACACTGTAACAGTTTGTATTGGTTTCATTTCTACATCTGTCAAGGGAAATACATGCAGTCGTAAGGACATCATCTAAGAACATATGTGGAAGTTTATTTTTTTCTTTGCACACTGCACGTGTTTAAGGAAACTGCTTTGGAGCCATTATCATTTTAACGTGGTGACACTTACTGCTCTGAACTTCCACTAGATGGAGACATTTCATTATAGAAAATAACAGTACATATCTCTTCCAGGCTTTCTTCTCTTTCTCTGTGCTTCCCACCACACACACATCTGGGAAATCTCCCAAATAGTAAGGAAAATATTAAGTACTTGCAGCAGAGGCTTATTTTTTACTGCAAAATAACCTTCATTGAGTTAGTTCTAATTGATTTGAATTTAGAAAAAAAAGTCGATACTATCAATTTTCAGGTGCATGGAAATGTCATCTGGGACAGGAAACCAATATACTTCGCTGCAAGTTGTGACAAGCACAGCCTTATCCAGGTGATCAAGTTCTTTCCATTTCAAATTGAGCATTAACTATCTCATTTTGGTTTTGGCACCTAAATAGTTTAGCACTGATTAGAATCCAACTATCAGATCATTCTAAAGTCATGTATTAGGAATTCACAATTTTCTCTTGAATGCCTCTGTTAATCTCACAAAGGTTTTCAGTCACTCATGAGAAGCTGAGAAAGATAAAATCCTTTTCTCTTTTCGAGGCCATCTCGGGTCCCTTTCTCCACCAAACGAGGTGACAAGGACACAATGTAGTAACTCACATGTTGTGCCCAGACAGGCTGGTATAGACTCAAGATAGCAAAAGGACCCTTCTGAGCAGATGAATAAATCACTTTTTAATACACTGGAAGCCCAATTCACTTGCAAATAAATAACATACTCTATGCAAATTATTCAGCTTGATTTAGGAAAACAGGATCTTTACTAGGTTACTTTTTCTTTGAGTTACCACGAGTAATTAGTATTATTAAAATTGCATTTCTTTAAACAGTTCTTACAGTCCAGTTATTTCATTAATTTAAGAGTTGGTGAGACTTTTCTTCAACTGTTATCTTGGTCTGATTCAAATACATGATTTAAGCCTTGGCTCTGGTTTAGAATAGAAATTTCCATCACAGCTTCCCCTCTTGCTCTAGTTTAAACACATATTAAAAGAACCTCTTCCCATTCCCCAGAGCTGCTCAGAGGGCTTGTGGTCCCAGGAGCTGGGAGTTTGGAGCCCTGATGGAGCCAGGAAATGACATTTGCAAACAGAAGTCAGCCTTGATCTATGGAGCTTTGGCGCATTATTATTATAAATGCTGGATTCTTTCTAAATTTGGTCACCACCCATCTTACTCTCACAGAGCATATCCATAACAATTTGGTCAAAAGCTTACATGGGCTCTAAACCAGATTTCTTCTTATTACAATGAAAAGAACTTTAAAGGAGTCACTACCGTAAGCCATGGGGGCTTCCCAGGTGGGTCACTGACAAAGAATCCACCTGCCAATGCAGGAGAAGTGGGTTTGATCCCTGGGTTGGGAAGATCCCCCGGAGGAGGAAATGGCAATCCACTCCAGGATTCTTGCCTGGAAAATTCCATGGACAGAGGAGCCTGGTGGGCTCCAGTCCATGGGGTTGCAAAGAGTTGGACACGACTATTGACAGCACCCTAGGCCATGAGCACTGTTCCACTCTGTAAAACACTGATTATATTTTAGAGTTGCTGCTTCTGGTGGTGCAGCAGTAGTCATGAAATGCAAAAATAGGAATAAAACAGATGAATTCTGTATTCAAAAATGGATCAAGTTTAGTAATGTCCAAACACCCTGCACTGAGCACCTTCACCGGTTAGGGAGGGACCTCTCCTCCCCGTGGTGGGAAGCAGTGCCTCCAGCTCGGGCCGGGGGCACAGCCACACAAGCACATCACACGGTTTACGCTGCACCTTAAAGCACAAAAGCCTGCCCGGAGGCCTTCAGCTTCAGCCCCCAGACAGGGAAAGGAGTGGGAGGGCCCACACGGGGGGTGTGGCAGCTGCCCCAGGGAGAACACAGCCTGGTCCCTCCTTGTCTTTCAAGGGGTGGGAGCCAGGGGCCCAGGAGAGGCTGGGGAAGGGGAGGGAGTCGCGCGCCATCTGGTTCTGCACTGCTGCTTTGTTTTTCCTTCACCATTTTCCCTTCCCTGTTATTACCCTTGACTTCGGGATATTGTGTTTGTTACAAGAACTTTATTTTCAACGCTCCATAACCTTGAAAAAGGGCATTTAAATGGCACGTAGGATGAGAAATTCCACTGGCAAGAAGGAAGAACATTAAAGGGGAAAAAAAGTCCTTTATAATATTGTCTTCTAAGGGAACAGGTCAGAGCCTCAAATGCCTCCTGTAAACATTAAAGACCACGCATGCAATTCACGAAATATAGATTGAGGTAGATCGGATCTTCCTTGAGTGCTTCTCCAAAATTCCAATCAGAAGCCATTCCAGATCTGACCCAGCTTAACAAAGGAGGAAGTCACAAATTAAGATTTTGGCAACGACTGGCTTCCCAAGTGCCCTGCAAACCTGGTGTGTGGACCCATGTGAGTGTGGAGAAAGCCTACGAGAGTCACTTAAGGTATTTCCTATATTTCTCAATTCTTACCTTTTAGAAGTTACAAATGAAAAGTTCTAACCAACCTTAGCATTTAGGAAATACTGAATAAAATAGGGAGGGGAAGGAGGGTGGTATTTCAGAGCTCGAAATTAGCAGCCTCTGACAAGAAGCATTCATCTGAGCATCGAATTAACAACAAGGAATCAGAAATCAGAAGGCATCAAAGCCAAATGCCCCCTCTCCCACTTCCCCTCAAACCTGTATGTAACTCCAATGGCTCAGTTTCCTCTGACTTGGGCCTCCGTATGCCATCCCCACATCCCACCCTCGGCTCTGCCACTTGCTAGCTCCACGTACCTGGGCTGCTCTCTATCCTGAGCCTCTGGCTCCTCCTATGTCAAAAGATGACTACGAGCCACACCTCAGTTGCTGTGAAGGGCAAATGAGAACATCTGCAACTTAGCACATGGCTGGCACCTAAGAGCCCTCAACAAAGAGCAGCTGTTCACTAGTTAAAGAAAAATTCCTGTGGCTACAGGAGGAGGGCTGGGGGGTGGGGTGGGCAGGTAATGTTCTTGATCCCGGTACACGTTATATAGGTATGTTTGGTTTGTGAAAATTCTGCAAATGGTACACCTTTAAAAAAACTGTGGTAAAATACGTATGACATACAAGGTACCACCTGAACTATTTTTCAGTTGAGTGGTGTTATTATGCGAGCACCACCATGCACACTTTTGATCTGTACGCTTGACCATACGTAATTTAAATAAAAAGTTAAAAAAAAATCCCATCCACCCCCGTTAATGGTGACAATAATAAATTAAAAAAAAAACAACCCAATCCTATAACTACAGAGACAGTTCCTTCTGATGTCTGGAAGAGTCACTGGCCTAATATGGGAGGAATTTCATTCCTGCCCTTGAAAGGTCGTCCTGAGTTGGGGGCATTTGAGAGGAGGGGAGGGCTTTACAAGGAGGCAATGTTCAGGGCCTGGGGGAGTTCCTTGCTCCAAGGACTACTCCTCTTTCCTGGGATGTGCAGGGTGAGCAGGGCTGTGGGAAAGCAGAAGTGCCAGGCGTCCGGGCCCTTCCACCATCACACAATCCAGTTTGCTCAAAGGGCAGAGGGCAGATTAACTGGACCTTCCTAAGGGGCTCTCCGTCCTTATTTTTCCCAGACACTAGGGGGCGCTCATGGGGGAAACTTGAGGAGTAGGGGAGGGGGCCTGACTAAGACACAGGGGACATCATTTTCTTCTGAGCCTGAATTTTTCTGGAGGGCCCTGACCTGTGCACCTTGCCTGAGCCTAATAGACACAATATTTAAAAACTGAAGGGAAATCGGACTCATATTTTACTCTCCCTAAAGGAAGTATTAAATGGAGGATTTGAAACATGAGTGATTCTCGCCCTTGACGTTTCCCCATTGCCTGCATAACGGGCTGTTCCTACTGGCCACATTGAAAAGGCATGCACTGTAGTCATTCTCAAGAGGGCCAAATCGGTTCTCCTTCCCCCTTACAAAGGTTTCAATTGCAAATTTTCATTATGGCAAAATGCCTCCACAGGCTTCACCAATTAGAATATCTAGCGGTTTTGAAAATGGAATGTGTTGCCAGCGTTTCATGAGGCCAGGGTGACACGTGAAATCTGAAGAAAATCTCAGGGCAGAGAGAGGGTAATGTGGACAGGCAAGCCCCCCATGCCAATCATCTGAAACTGTGGATTTGTAGAGGGAGATCCTGGTGTTTCCACAGCCTTTAAACCAAAACCATTGACTCTGCTTCTACGCTCCCAAAAAGCTCCCTGGACACACAGAACCATAGAATACCACACTGGTTCATTGACTCTTCTTTCCTCAAGTTAAATTGCTAAGAATTAATGGATTGATGAGCAAGTGCTCTCTTAGCATTTCAGAGATATGAAAAAAGGTGCAGACTGCTAACACTAGAATCACTTCCCGGCCTGAAAGGCATGCCTGCTTTCTTCTCCCTCTCCGAACTTACGAGCTGTTCAATATTTGAAATTTTTCTCCTTTGTGAAAACTCAGGTCATCTTCCGTCCGTGCTTCATAGTCATAAAGGGCCACAAACAGGGTCACTCCTGACAAAAAAACAAAATCAAAATGGGAGAGATTATTACACCAGGGAAAATTAATTCCAAGAGATTAAATCTTCACTAAAGCCTCATTCTCAAAATTTACATCTAATCAGCACTGATAACATCAGGCAGTGTTGTAACTAATGCGTGAAACCAGAGTCACGAGCTGAATTTATGCCTCAGTCTTTGTGAAAGGAAGCATTATTTGAGCTGACTAAAACCCAGGGCTGAAGGATTTCTCTCTGCACACTTGGAATGAGTCTTCGAGAATAGACAGATATTAATATTACATTTTGGCCACAACCAAGGGCAACAAGTAGCAACATTCAGTTCAGATGGGCAGCGCTCTGCAGCACTGACAAGACACGCTTTGCCCCCATGAGGAGCCACATGAGGCCCAGGGAGAGACAGCAGAGCGCACGCCTTCTCCCAGCAGGCACGGGGTGTGTGTGCTGGGTGCATCTCTGGCCCGTTTTCCCCGCTGCATCCTCCAGAGACAGACGTCCCTAGACTGCCTGATGATTTCTTTCCTTCAGCCCCCCATTCCAGGTACCTTCCAGGAAGGCTGGAAGGATAAGGGAGTGTGCTCAGCCTCCAGTCACCCATGAAAGGCCTGCTCTCAAGGGAAAACTACATTCACCATAAGGATGAAAATAAATATTTTTTTCTACTGAACAGAGTGTGAAGTGTTGGCAGCACAGAAGTAGCTAGTTGCCCAAAGCTCTGGGTCAGGTCCCCTGGATATAACTACACTACCCTGTTTGGTGCAGAGGGAAGAGAGGCCTTGGTAGTGCCAATTCCCCACGTAAAAAGTAATAGTAGGCTATTTTATAAGACCTCTGCTCCCAGCTGAACTGAGAACATATGGATTGATGTATTATATATATATATATTTAAAAAACTTTTATAATAAATAAGACAGTTTTGGAACAAGTTATGTCAAATATCTAGTTACCATGGTTCACATACTGGGAGAGGCTTTGGAAGATTAAGGATGCATGAGATATCTTACAAATATTTCAGAAAACATATGTCTGAGAACACACGCCAGATATTTTACAAAGTATTAGCTAAGTCAGCAAATGCACATAGCAGTGAAACACAGCCTAGGGAAAAGAAAAGGAAAAGTTAAAAAAAAAAAAGAGAGAAGATCCCTTAAGGATACATAAGATTCAATTTTAAAATACAAAAGAGATGAAAATACTTGAGCGCTGATAAACTCTGTCATATAGAAGACAATGGGAGGATTAGAGAGAGAATCAGTGGAGACAAATTGCCAAAAAATAATATAGCCAAATGAGCCCACCAGCTGGGAAGTGACCGGCAGGATGGAGGTTAATTAGAAAGCTGAAAGGGCAGGTACTCCCCTGGAAACAGTCTGAACTGGGGGTTGTGGGGAAGGAGTGCTTTCATAGCTGGAGAACTCAAAACATCCATGCTCATATCCAGTCCTGAAACTTCTGATTCAAAAGATCTGGGATTGGGGGTGGGGGTGGGGCTCAGGTATCTATATTTTGAAAAAGCTGCCTAATAATTCCAAGCCATCCAGCCAAGGTTGAGAGCCACTGGCCTCAAATGATCAGCAGAAAGTTGTGCCTCGTAACCCTCACAGGATTCTCACAGAGCAGCAGCTGGGGGACCCCCATGCCGCTGTTGCTGGTATCTAGATTTGTCCATCAAGCTTTAGTGATTTTAAGAGCCTTTCATCTGGTAGCAGGGAGCTGGAGAGTGGTTAAAAACTTAAACACCAAAGGAGCACAAATGTTCAATGGCTAAAAGATTTAAGAGTAGCTTCATCCTGACCTGTTCCTCCTCTTGTTCGCAAGGTCCCAGTATGAGACGAAGAGTTCACACCCCCAAAGACGGTGAGTCCTTGGCCCCCGGCCCCGTGGAAGTTGTTGTAGTTCGGGATGGAGGTCACACCGAAGCTGGGGTAGTGCTGAGGAGTGGGGTCTGTACCATAGCGGTACCCGGAGCTCTGGTTCAGACTGCCATCCCTCTCCTCCGTCAGTTTTGTTGCTTCTTTGTCCTTACATTGCACACAGCCCATTATCTAAATTCCTGTGGAAAACAAACAGAAAGAGGCACGTGAACTTGGATGCCCCCTAGTGGCTGGGTCGCTTGACTATAAAGGGGAATCTTTTACAAAGTTCTCATGCAGTATTTCACGCCTAGAGGGCCATGGAAAGCTGAGGCTAGGGTTGGCGGTTGGAAGCAATCTCAATGCCCTTAACTTGACCATCACATTTATCCCTCATATGCTCTGGCAATGGGATCAACACACAGCATTATGTTCACCATGCAATATTTTCCCTCACATGAGGTCTGCACCCTTACAATCCTGTAATATCAGATATCTGCCTAAAGACTGTCCAAAAATATAACTTGGTTTTCTCTAGTCATCTTAAAAAATAGTGTATGCTCTCAAAAATTAATCTGTGCAGTATTAGAATAAAACATTAGAATAAAACCCTCCATCACAGCAAAGGAAATCTAAAGAGAATACAGGCATGTTGGAAAAGCCAGAATATAGCCCTTAAATAGCTTACTGTACTTCTTCATTCATGGGTACTCATTCACAGACACACATTTGCTAAATTTTAAGCAATAAGATGATAAGTATCAAAATTAAGAAATAATCACTAGATGAAAAAAATACAGTTGGCAGAAACTGAGAGGGCTGAGTGTATTTGCAGGATGTCATGATAGCCTACAGTCACAAAATCATTTAAACAGGCTAATTAATTTTTTAAATTTCCATTAGCTTTTGACATCTTTCAGAAACACTTAAAAGCTCATTCCCATATTCTAGAATTAGTGGTGAATTAAAACTTGAGTCACTGTCACCCCATCCTCCTTCCAATTAAACCTACTGTGTCGGTGCTGGTCTCAGTAAAGGGCATCAGCTAAGACCCAAGTGTTCTCGTAAGAGTCCTGAAGCTCGTCTGTCACTGGCTCCTCTTCGTTTACTTCTCAGCCCTCCTGTCTCTCACTCTACCATCTAAACATGCCTAACTTCTCAGTGCTTAAGATTCTATTCTTCCCACTCACCTTTCGTCCTTGGAACATGGCTTTGAACCCCTTTATCCTCTCCTCTCTGTTTTTTTTTTTTTTTAATATGGACCATTTAAAAAAAGTCTATATTTGTTACAGTGGTGTTTCTGTTTTACGTTTTGGTTTTTGGCCATAGAGATATGTGGGATCTTAGCTTCCTGACCGGGGATTGAACCCACACTCCCTGCATTGGAAGGTGAAGTCTTAACCACTGGACCACCAGGGAAGTAAGTCCCTCCCTCTCCCTTTATGATACACAACATAATCTTCATGTCTCAGTTAAGACACCACTTCCTCTGCAAAGCCTTCTCTAATTCCCCGCCATCCCCCAGGCTGGGGTGCTGCTCTTCCTCAGTGCTCATATGGCATCTTGGTTTCTCTCTTTACAGCATCTATTGTGCCATATGAAAACATGGCCTTCCCACGTGTCTCACTGCCCAGTAGACTGTGAGCTCCAGGAGAGCAGTGTCCTGTCCGTTTTTGTCATTGCTATATTGCCAGTGGCTGGCACATAGTGGGTGCTCAATAAAGAGCAACTGAATGAGAGGAAATTCTCTAACCACTGTTTCTCTTTTATCCTTTCTGCCTCAAAGCCAACCCTTCTTCCAGCAACTTTTATCAGTACCGTGCCCTGTGTTTTAGAATCTACCAGCATGTGTGAGACGTGAAGAAGATTAAAAAATGGAAGGTGAGTTGGTTAAATGACCCCACTTTGGACTGCAATACCCTGTCCAGCTGTTGGCGGGGAGGTAGAAAATGCAATGGATGTCCCTGCCAAGTTCTGAAAAGTGGCCCATTTGGGACCAAAGAACCAAATAAGAAACACATGACATCACGTGTAATTACATGTATCCACCGGGGAGAGTACAGCTGGTACAGGACGAGAGGGGACATGAGGCGGTGAAGGGCAAGGAAGGAACTAGTATCTCTCTATATCTCGCAAACCAAGATGGGGGTGCCACATCAGACACAGACACTCTGGGGGGGCACTTTTCTGAGCACTGCTTCCATGCCAGCTGGGGTCATGGAAGCAATATCAGACTGTTTAAGGCCCTCTCACATTACATGTTTCAGTAAATACTTATTGAACTGAATGTCAGTTCCTGAGAATGGAAATGTTTGGAAACAAGCCGCCTGCTGCTCGAGCTGAGCTCACCAAATCTGGAACACATTTACGCGTAAATCATTCCAGATTAACTTACAGTGTACTCTGTCCAACATGCTCTCTAACTTATGGTAAACGAATGTGATTTTTAACAAGTTTCCAATAGGAAATGCAAAGTATCTCCAAGGCATGATTGGCTGAAGGATTTTCATCATTTGTTGTTGGTGTTACTTCACAAGACTGGTAAATATCTTGCTCACTTTATATTAACCCTTTCATGGTGGAACGTTGCCCTGAGCTTCTACAAAGGCCAATAACACACTGCTTGTCCTAGGTGCTTTTCTCAGAGATTCCACTGACTTGCTGTAATCGGAGGATATGTGACCTGCATCACAGAATCACATCATTCATGCCAGTGGTTCTCAGCCGCGGGGGACTTGGTGGCCCATGACCAAGGGACATGTCTGGCTGCACAACTTGAGGGTAAGGAGGACTGCTGGTATCCAATGGCAAGAGACCAAGGGAGCTGCAAAGCCTCCTAGGGTGAACGGGACAGCCTCTAACAACAGAGAATTACCTGGCTCCAAATGTGAATGCATGGAGCTTGAGAAATCCTGAATTACGAAGAAGACAGAATTTATAGCTATATCTTTGAAACAGTATAAGAGCTGTTTCCTTATACGCATGTGATTAACACTGCAGTCCAGAATGCCTTCCTTGGAAGAACAGGTATGCTGGGGCGAAAAAGGCAATTTAAAAAACTGACACAAAGTGCTGTTTTTTTCTCGAGAAGTTCATTCCTGTGACAGAGTATATCATCTAAAACCACTGAGAACTCTCACTACAAACTACTCTTTCAATTCTATCAAAAAAAAACCCTACATCAGAAACCTATTGAAAACAGAACCCTACATCTAACCAAACTAAGAAAAAAAATCTTTCAAGAATCTACTGGGACCAGTCTCTCAGAGCTATCTAAGGTGCTGCCTCCGGGGCTGCAGTCTTCATTTTGCCCCAAATAAAATGTAACTCACAAATATCCAAAAAGAAAAAATCTACTAAAAAAAGTATTACTACTGTAATAAATGTTTAACAGCTTTTATATAATTCTATGAAACAATGGAAGGAAACAAATAGTAAGCTCCTTGGAAGCAGTGATTATTCTTCGGTTTTTGTTTCATTATTGCATCCCCAGTGCCCAGAACAGTGCCTGAAACACAGCAGGTACTCAATAAGTTAAGTGTTACATGTTAAATGCAGAAACCCCAAACTCAATCAGAATTGTAGAAAACAATTCTCTTTGCTAGAAGGGACAGCTCTGTTACCCCTTCACGTGCTTGCAATTTTGCCTAAGAAATGTTTCTACTTGGATCTTGCTTAGCCTCTTCACTTTGTTGACAAACATGAAGAAAAGGAAATAAATCAGGAAATGCAGGCTCAAGTCATTAAAAGCTACATTTCAATGAAAATATTTGTATAAGAACTTGTGGTCTTCTTCTTCCCACTTGAGGTGGTCAGACTAACTATTTCCTGATGAAAGGGGTCAGAAGATGCTATGAGTTGTACTGAGTGTGACTTCAGGCTCCTTGCCATGAAGAAAAGTTCTGAGCATTCAGGTTAAAATAAAAACATCCTTATTATGTACAGTTCTGTAGTGTGGCTTTTATGGCCCATGCTGTGCATCCATCGTGAACATATAAAGCACTAATACACTAGCTCAAGATCTGTGCGGCACTGGGAAATGCTGAATAATGCCATTCAAAAGTGGGGCCCTGGGAGTACTCTGATCAGTAAATCATACATCATGACCATTGTCCTCCGCACATTACCATGCCTAGAAAAACTGATGCACAGCACTTTGACCAGCAGGATCCTGTACCTGTGGTTAAGGTATAGATTAGAGCTGTGAAGACCCCTATTCTCCAGTCTTTCTGCGAACATAGGGGCTCTGCTTCTACTATGTAAGTAAAACCTGATTTACTTAAAATTTCCTTAGTCTTGTGGGTGCTTTCATATGTGCCACAAAAGCATGAAACAATGGGCAGAAATCACTAAAGAAAGAATCATCCCAGGACTTCCACGCCCTCTTCCTATGAGAGTGATGGACATCACCCCTCCATCACATAGGTGGCCTCAGAATCCTTTTTCACATAGCCCTTGAGTGGTTGACGGAAGCTGACATGAAGGATGGAATCTATCTGCTACTCTGGGCACAGGCTACTTTGGTCTAGCATGAGTCTGGTGGAATGTACATTCCCTCCACTGATGCCACAGAACCCGGTCCGGTTGGTTAGATGCACATTAAACCCAGATTCGCCCACATTTCCTCATATGCCAATCAATGAAGCAACACCTGTATGCCCAGGTTACACCACAGCAGGACTTGTGAGATTTCAGGCATGTGAGAGAGCTAAGTACCAGAAAAGGAAAATAGCCACTGGCGGTCTTCTGCAAAAAGCAAATTATTTTCTCTTGAGACACACAAATAGGATAGCAGGAGGAGGAAGGTGAAACCGACAACAATTTCAACAATGTAAGCACTTTGCCTGAAAAACCAACCGAGGTGGGTGTGGAGAAGAGAAGAGCTCTCAGACGTAAGTGGCAGCAAGGCTCTTGACAGCCCAGACTCTGGAGAGTGACAGGGAGAACACACTGGCCTGGGTGCTGATGTGGCATGATTCCTGGGGCTCTCATTCACCATCCCTTTAGCTGCTCTCTGCTCTACCTGGGTGGGTATCACGAGGAAAGTAAAAGAATGGGAAAGGGAACTAAATTAAGAACCTGGAAACCAGACACAAGTAACTGAGCTGGGGACAGCTGGAAAGGTATTCAAAGCTCAACTGTAGATTGACTGCACAGCTGCATCGACTTCTCTGGGGAAAAAGCAAAAACTGGCAGCTTCACAACCAAACACCCTTTTCTAGTCAACAGTAATAGCGAGGCAAATGGATAAGATGTGGCAGAGTCACATGAGAAATGGATTGACTTCAGGACAGAAGACTCATGGCAGGGAACTCTTGATCCTTGTAAGACTGGAAATACCCACAAGAATCAATCTGAGGTATATATTTCTGTGTCCTCGATGGGGAAACTAATCCCTGAGAGTCTGGGGAAGGCTTTCCTTAGCTTTCCCCATGGAACAGCTGGACGCAGGACATTCGGAGACAGAGGAGGGCCTCACTGGTAGCAGTGGTAATTGGGCCACAGTATCTGTCACTCCAGTGTCTCAGCGTTTTCATATCTTTTACAATATGGCTCTCCTCTCTGTGGGATCCTGGGTCCTGACCCCCTGCAGGCAGTGCTGTCTGATGGGGACAGCCAGGACAGAGGGACCAGGGATGTCTGGGGAGGCTAGAGAGAGACAGGACCACACTCAACCCTTTATGAAGCACAAACACTTCCCAAAGCAGGGAAAAGGTCACAGCTGGGATGGCATTTTAGAGACGTAAATACTTGAGGTCTGAACCACACACAGCATTGGTGCTGGGTCCAGCCAGTGGCTGCAGCCCAGTTATGAAAAATGAACACAAAAGACCATGCCAGTGAGGGAAAATCCTCTTTTTGCTGCCAACTGGAAGGCAGGCGTGAAGTACCTGCCTTGTTGAAAAGGTGTTGCAGAACTCTAAGGTGTGCCCAAGATCCCCACCTCCTGTAGATAAGCCCCAGATAGTCCCTGGGACTTGTGGATGATGGAATCATGGCTCCTGTGTTTAGGCTCTCTTATTTGGCACAGTTGGTTTTAATTGAAGAGGGATTATCCTAGATAGACCTGACATTATCATGTGAGCCCTTTTAAGGAACTGGCCTTTTTTTGGAGAAGTAGATTCAAAGTGTGAAAGGCATTTCATGGAAGGGATATTTTCCCCTGCTGGCTTTGAAGACAGGAGTTACGTGGCCAGAAATATGGGTGGCCTCTAGGAGCTGAGAACAGCCCCCACCTGGCAGATTGCAAAGAAACGGGGACCTCAGTCCTACAACCACAAGGAACTACTGAGTTGGGTCAAGAAGCCTAAAAAACCTGGAAATGAATTCTTCCCCATTCAAGCTTCCAGATGAGAATGCTATTAGCCAATACACTGATTTCAGCCTTGCAAGCAGAGAGAGCAGCCACATTGCGTCTGGACTTGTGACTCAGAACTGTTAGCTGATAAATGGGCATTGTTTTAAATCAGGAAGTTTGTCATAATTTGTTACAGGGCAACAGAAAATAAATACTTATTATATTCTGGTGGGATGGGGCATCACAGAGATGAAGGCTCCCAATCTCAGCAGCAATGACCATTATTAAGCAAAGGTGCCCTGCAAGCCAGGTGCCCTGCTATGTACTGGAACGTGTCTTCTCACTAAATTTTCATGACAACCCTAAGATGGGGGATTGCTCTTTGCTCTCACTGTACAATGGAGGATCAAAGAAGTTCGGGAATTTGTCTACAGCTCAGTCAGGGGTGGGGATGGGATTTGAAGCCAGACAGGCTGACTTCTTGGCCAGCCCATGGAGCCTCTACACTAGCCTTGCCTCCTGCCCCATGGAATCTAGGTCAGTCCACGCAAGGGTGTGGGCACCAGGGTGGGAGGAGTGGAGGGAGAGACCGGTGGAGAAGGTCCCTGACTCCACAGAACCCACCCTCATGTGCATGACTAATGCATGCCCTGATTTCAGGGACTGGGCCCCGCTCCTCCAGATCCCCAGCCCACCCCTTGAGACAGCGGGCTCAGCAAGGGTGCTGGTACCACGCCAGGTATGGTGAGTCACCAGCTTCCTTGATGTGGTTTGGCATCTTAATGAACGTTTGTGCCAATGACATTAGAGCAACCCTTAGTTTCCTGATACTTCCTAGACATGGCAGGATATTTATAGATACCAGAAAGAAGTCAGCATTGGGTTCCTTAGTGTAAAACAGAGCTGTCCTACTGCACTGAAAACATGATGTGCTTTACATTATGTAAACTTTCTGGAACATGTTGACTGCATAAACTGAGCTATACACATGTAATGCTTCCTCCAAGCACAACAATAATAGGTTTCTACTCTGGGGAGCCCTCAGAGTGAGAGCTCCCCCCACCAAACACAGGTGATAAAATAATATTACATCTTTGTGGAGAGAAGAAGTGAAAGCAGGAACATCTACAAGGCAGACCCTTTCCACAGGCAACAGTGGCAGAACCAGAGCCTACTGAAAAATCAAGTTAAAACTTTGATTCAGAAATAATAAGAGGTGGAGTTGGACTCATTGGATCACTGACGCTCGGCTTTGCAACAACGGCCTTTGGAGGGTGAGGAGGAAGGACCTTGCTCCATACCACAGAGCAAGGGAACTGAACTAATAGAAATCACTCTTAAAATGTCACATTAGTTTAAGAAAAAGCCACATTCCTGGCACCTAGAACATCTGCTGGCTTCCTCTTTCTGGCTTGTCCTGTTCAAATGACCCTCAGGCTGCTAGGCGGCAGCTAATACCCTGGCAACACATTCTCTTTCCCTCTGTGCAACCTTCCATTCCCTGACGCCCAGGGACCCACAAGCACTTAATAAAAAGAAATGGAAGCATTAGACCCCAATGGTGAGATTTAACACTGCAGTCAACTAACTGCTGGAACCATTCCCAAACCCAAATGCACAAATGAGGTTTTAATAGCAAACTGTGGAAAAGCTCCAAAAGGAGTGAAGAACACTTTCTTCTTACACTCACTTCACTTTTGGATGTCACGGTTAGGACAAGAGTGAATGGTGATAAAAATAAAGGTAGATTTAAACTGTCTATGCCAAACAAAGGGTTCAGAAAGAAACAGGGCACTGATTGTTCTTCAGACCTTCCCCCATCACTTCTTGGACCATGGAAAAATTCCTTGTGGTTAGCACTTTAAAATTTTGTCTTATTTTTATTGAGATATATTTCATATGCCATAAAATCACCCTCTTAAAGTGTACAGTTTAGTGGTTTTTAATATATTTGCAAAGGAACCATCACCACTATCTAATTCCAACATTTTCATCACCCCAAAAAGAAACGTGTACCCATTAAGCAATTATTTCCCATCCCGTTCTCAGCCTAGCCCTTGGCAACACCAATCTACTTTATGTCTCTATGGATTTGCCTCTTCTGCACAGTATGTGGCTTTTCTGACTGGCTACTTGGCATAACATTCATAGATGGCTTAGTACTTCATTCCTTTTTATGGCTGAAAAGTACTCTATTGTATGGATATATCACTTGTTTATTGATCATCAGCTGATAGACGTGTGGGTTGTTCCCACTTTTGACTATTATGAATAATGCTGCTGTAAACATTCATGAACAAGCTTTTGTGTGGACATATGCTTTCAATTCTCTAGGGTTAACACATAAGGAATTTATACAGATAAGACAACTCTAAGATTAGGTAAATAGGAAAGCATGTGAGCTGGCAATTCAAAGAAAGTAAAAAACAACCTTAAAATATATTTGCCTTCAGTGGTAACACAATTTAGATTGGTGAGTTACTTTCACCTCTAAGTCAATGAAATTTTAAGACGATGTTTGCCCAATAGTGATGACTATTCTCATACACTGCTGACAGAAGACCAGGAGTTAGCATGTAACTTTCTGTAAATCAACAGGGCAACATTATTAAAAAAAAAACCCAAAACTTGAAAATGGGTCTTCTCTTTAACCTCTGAATCTGTGCTAGAGAGATGCTTTTTTAAAAAAATGACACATGAAGAGATCCTATGAGGTGTTACTTATAATTCAAAAAATTATAAAGTGTGCTAATTATTTAATAAGAAGACAATAGCTAAGTATATTGTAAGGCCATAATGTAAAGTTAAACAGAAGTTAAAACTTATGCTTAAAGAAAATGATTACTAACATGGAAAAAATGCTCCTGCTATAATAAGAAGGGTCACAAGATTGCAAGTAGGTAACAAACGCCTAGAGAAATCTTTGGAAGGAAAGATACCAAGACATTTGCTGGTTGTGTGCAGGGGATAACATCATGGGCAACGTCTTCTTGGTTTCTTTGTTTCTCAGATTTTCTATACTGAGAATCCACCATTTTAAAAAATGAGAATAAATCGTCTTGACTTGTTAATAAGAAAGGTCCTTTTACTCTCATCAATTACTGACTTAATTTGTGTATAAGTGGATAACAACTGTAAAATGATGATGTATGCATTGTGAACTGAAAAATTAAGAGAGGGAGAGACAGTGATCGATTCCCAAGGCTACTAAGAGGCAACCGCTCCTTCAAGAAGTTGTCAAGATAAAAGGTACCAAAGGACAGAGAGACAGAGAGACTTCTGAGTGTGTTTTCATCACACCTGTGCTGGGAAGTGGGCAGTGAGGGAGCAGAATTGAGTGTGGGTGGCGAATGGACATAGAGACCCCAGAGAAATCTAATTAGGGGCACAGACTGAGCAAAGCTATGATATACAATCGACTCAGAGGACCATGGAGATGGCGAGTGGCAGAATCTGGGCTAACAGAACCAGGAGTGGGGTGGCTGGCTGAATGGGTTCTCGAGAATCTCTAGGTCCCAAGTTCCTAGGTGGTTGGGGAAACCCAGTAAACTCAGGATGATGATACTTAAGTCACCCTTGAAACCCAACCAAGGGGCTCTGGTTATGGAGGATCTGTAGGACCTCTCTGTGAGCACAGGCCTGAAGACCCCACATGGGCACGGATCCAAGAGGGTGGAGGATGAAGCAAAGTACTGCTGTTCTTGGGATGCTTGTTACAGGCAAAGGGACTTGCTTGGGGCACCACACAGAAAAGTTCCGAATTTTGCTCTCACTTGTCCTCTTGTTGCCTTCACCCTTTCCTGTTGGGATGTTCAGCCTTCTGAGACCTTGACTTCTGAGCCACAAGCCCTAGCATCTGGGGCAATCCAAGCAGCACATGGAATAACCAACAGAGGTTTATTTGACCTGAAGGTTTTTAGAAACATAAAAGTTCCAACAGAGATGTTTATTCCTAATGTAAATCTTTGGGGTCAAGCCTCTTTCCACTCTCCTTGGCCCTGTTATCGAAAAACAATCACAGGAAAACAAAAATAAAAACAAAAAAGTAGGCTTCTATTTGTGAATCAGCAAAGAGAGACAGGAAAGTCAGTGTCACATCTGGGGCATGGTGGCAGACACTGGCTTTCTGGGTTGAACTGGCCGAGGGCCCGAGGGTCAGGCTGTCACCTGGCAGAGCCACAAGAAAACACACTAGCACAAAGCAGCTGCTTGAACAGGCGTCATCAACATCCCCTCCCTGCCAACCCGGAGAATGAAAGCCGAGGGGGTTCGCTCTCCACGGCTGGACAAAAACTAGCTCTGCCAATCTTTCCAGGGTCTATAGAGGTTCCTTGCCAGATGATTCTGCAAATGGGGCCTCCTCCTTTCAAAAAACAGTGAATTCTTTTTTTCCTTTAATTCACCAGTTCCAGCCAGGAAGATCCATTCCTTTAAAGAAACAGAATGGACTCTGAGTAAGCATATTTTACTTTCTTCTTTTTTGCCCTTGAGCGCGTGTCTGTGTTGACCGCAACTTCCCTCTCCACTGATTATGTATCTGGTTTATGAAGTCAGAGCCCGTCAAAATCTCCTTCCCTGAGAATCTGGTGGTGGGGCCATTTGCACTGTGTTTCTGGAACTGAGGCTGAGGCCTTTTCTTTGAAGAAGGACATGAAGCCTGGTCCCTCCTCCCCTGGATCTTTATGTTGGCACTTTCTCAAGTTGCAAGGAATCAGCAACACCAGCAGCCGTAACTTCTGCATCCCTTGCAGCGGTTTAGAATTTCAAAGCTTCTTGGCAGCTATTTTGGCGTGAATGCTGATAAACTGGCTATCAGAAAACAGACCCCTAATTCCACGGCCTCCATTGGGACAGGGAACAACTGTGAGGGTGGCGACAGGAACAAAGAGAGCATAGAGGCCAGCTGCCTCTGGGCAGCCTCCTCCTGCCATCTCCTCGCCTAAAGGGAACGAGAACAGTCTCTGCCTTCCCCTTGAGTTTCATTTCCTCACCCTTAGTGAGCCCAAGGAGCTTGATTATGTGGTACCTGCTTCAGTGACGCTTTCTCAAGAGCTCGCACTCATGAACACAAAGCTGAATGCCAACACAGACACAAGGAAATTAGAGGAGGGAGATAATAAGTAGGAGGAAGAGAACAAGGAACCAATGAAAGCAATCAGTGATGCTTTCCCCAGGAGCTATTAAACTTGGATTTGGGATGTCAAACTGTGGCCATGTTGTGTGGGAGGAACTTGGGTTATGTGGGCTGGACTACTCGTTGATGATCTAGTTGGCAGGCGAAATCCAGTCAGATTTATGTTAGCGAATCCAAAAGAGGGAAGACTTAGTTTACATACCACCATACATTTTATGGTAAAAGCAATTCAATATTGACTTTTCACTTGGCATATATATAAGGCAGAATTTTTTTTTTCCCCCAGAGTGTTGTTGTCTTGTGGAGTTACTGAATCTGAGATTATCTCCTTAAAGACAGCACAGCTGTTTATCTTGCCTTTTTCCGAGAGCTTGTAGGATTCTGGTATCAGATGCGGTTGCCCTGGGGCTGAAGGGTCAGAGGTCCAAATCCACATCACTGAAAATAAAGTAGTGGGTGGATGAAAGCTGGTGAGGGAGAGCTGTCTCACCGAATCCACCCTGCTTCTTCCACAGTAACAGAATTTTAGCTAGGTATGTGGCTAGACAGCTAGAGACCACATTTTCAGACTCCCTTGCAGCTACGGTGTGGCCCTGTCACTTAATTCTGGACAACTGGTTGAGAGTGGGTGTGATACACTCAACTCTTGCATTCCTCAAGAGAGAGTGGGCTGCCCTCCCTTCTCTTTCCCACTTCCTGTGGGCTGGAAAGTGAATGTGGTGCTGGTAAACTGGCATTAACCAGGCAGAGAATGGCAGCCCACCAGGAAAGAGCAGAGCAGCACGACAGAAGGAACCTGGGCCCGGATGGCCTTGTGGAACTCAGCTTTACCACCCAAAGCTCTGATCTCTGACCGTAACACGAGAGGCAGGAACACCTATCCTCCGTGAGCTACTAGTTTTCTGGGGGGAGTGAAATGGGGTCTTTTTGTTATAACAGGCAGCCTGTACCCCAACACAAGGAGGAAGTAAATCTGACACAGAGGTCAAGGGTTTGGGGCTCTGTTGGCCACCTGTTTGCTTTTCCCTCAGACTCTAGAACCAAGAAGAGCTTCTAACCTCCTTTGACACTGACAGTTAAACTTGGATTAAGGTAGATTAGTAGAATAATAAGCATAATGAATTGTAACAATAGCTACCATTTACAAAGAACTTATCTTCTGCTTGTACTTCACATATGGCATTTCATTCAATCTGCAGAGCAGGGTATTATATTTTTAAGAAACCTTTGTTGTTTAGTTGCTAAGTCATGTCTTGACTCTGTAGTGACCCCATGGGCTTAAGCCCACCAGGATCCTCTGTCCATGGGATTTCCCAGGCAAGAATACTGGGGTGGGTTGCCATGCCCTCCTCCAGCAGATCTTCCTGACCCAGGGATCAAACTTGCGTCTCTTGCTTGGCAGGCAGATTCTTTACCACTGAACCACCAGGGACCTTGGGCTCACAGAACTTAAGTAACTTGTCCAGAGTCACCCAGTCAGTAGACCTGGACCTGACTATCCCATTCTGCCTTTTGAGAAGAATGTTCTGTTCCTCATTAGAAGACAGATTTAATGATGTGAAAATTTTAGTGATACGATAGGAATTGGGCACTGTTATGTCTTACAGGTTTTATTTTTTTACACTATGGCTTACAGTGTTCTTTTCTTGAAGTGATCTAGTTTAGGGCTAGATTCCAAGTTTCTAGGACATCTTGGTCCCAGGCACCTGGTTTAGAGAAGGTCTGGAAGCAGTGGCATAGCCTTAACAAGGCTGCTGAGCAGCCAAGTGGTATGGAGTATGTCACTCCAGCGCTGTGCAGCCCGGTTTCCTCATCAATCAAGCAGTAGTCTTTGACAAGCAGCCTTCAGGGTTCATTCCAAGCTTCACATTCCTGAAGGGGCCCAGAGCCCTTCTGCACATATTCAGGCAGAACTGAGTCCCCAGACAGCTCTCCACTCTCCTCAGCCCTAGGCTGAATCTTATCAATCATGGGGACTCATAGAGGGACCTTGATATGTGGTCAGGTTTGGCTTTGAATGCTCAGATGTCCCCCGCCACAGCCAGAGCCTGCATCATGAATATTATGAGAGTTTTACCAATGTAATGGGAGCTGGGCATTGCTATGTCCTACAGTTTTTTAAATTTTTTTACATTCTGGCTTAAAGCACTCTTTCTTACTGTGGTTTTCAGAAGACTTGACTATGTTCTCCACTTGGCTCTGTGGCTAAAATGAAGAGTAACTTATGGCCTGGCTCAACCAGCCCAGGCATTTATAACCTGCTTTGGTCTTGACCCACCTCCTCCCTCGCCACACCTCCACTCTATTCCTCTCCTGCTCTACTCTAGGGTTGCTAGGTACAGCTGTTCTCCTCCCGAACTGCTAGAGATGAGGAAGTTAAGAAGACAACAAAAATAAGAACAAACCTCCCATCCTCCTAAACAAAAATTACTCGGAAATCACCATAGTAACAAATCACCAGTTTCCAACTGTCTCAAGTCCCTTGCATTCTTGTTGCTTTGCACACATCCTTTTATCTACACTCAGCCCTACCTCCAGCCTTTGTTCAGCAGACACATTCTTATTCTCTCTACATGACAGGAGCTGTGTAAGGACCTGTGGATATAAAGTCAGGTATATAAGGTCCTGCCTTCGAGGCGCTTGTATATACTTAGGAGGGAGATAAGCCACTGAGTCAATGGACTCGGGTTGGGCAGTAAGTGCAGAGGGAGCCCCAAATCACCCAGGTTGGCAGCTCTAAAGGTGACTGGACATGGCCCAGGTGGGGAGGGGGTGGGCTGCTCATGGAGAGCAGAGGTGTGGTATGGCACAGCTCCAAGGGGCTAACTTGACTTGGTCCCATATTTACAGAGCACTGGAATGTGTGTTGGGCATATTGTGAGGCTCTGGGCTACAGAATGAAGGTACCTCCTGCTAAAAAAAAGCTTATAGTTTAATGGAATGGATGTGTGCAGCTCAAAAGGTGGCTGGAAATGAAGCCAGATCATAAACAACTACCTGTCTGTTCTACTGCGTGTTCACTACGGTGCCCGAGGCATTGCTACGTGCAATAAGCAAATTATCTCATTTGATCCATCAACAGCCTGTGAACTGGGAATTATCATCATTGGCACTGTTTTACAGATGCAGGAATAAGTACAGGAATGTCAAGCTACTTGCCCAAGGACTCATAGCTCAATTGACTTCGATTTTAACCCACACCTGACTGAATCTAAGATACATACCCCTAGCTATGTGCTAGCAGGCTAAAGCATTTGTTCATTATCCAGCTGATACCTATCCGGTAGTTAGTGGGAGTGAAACTGGGTCTGGATAGACAGAGTGAAATGGGGAAGAGAAAAGAGCGGTGCAGGTGAACCAGAAAGCCAGACCACAGTGCGAAGGGACTGTACACAGTGGGGATGGAGAGGCATCTGAGTATAACATTTGACTTTCTCAGCTGGACAAATAACTCTATCCATTCTAGCTACCTGCCTATGCATAATTCATACCTCATAAATCATCTCCAACTGTAGCAAAGCTGTAGCTTTTGTTGCATGTGAGAATAAAGACCTGAATGCATATTGCAGCAGAGGCAATTTCTATGGGCCTGTGTAAGCTACATTTTCTGATAGCCCTGTCACAGAAAGAATCCCAAGATCTCTAGGGGCTGGTAGGAGTGAGAAATGGAAAACAGACAAAAGAGACAGACATCTGCAGTGCACGACATCTGAAGAAAGACAACTGCCCACTAAATAAGGGGATGATACAGCTAATATCCAGCAAGGCCCTCCAACATCCACAAGAGAAGCCTGAAGAAGGTGCTAAGGTTATCGGTGAGGGCAGTGTAAAGTCAAGAGGGGCACACCAAAGCCTCCGATTCTGCAGAGTTTACTCCTTCAAGTCAAACATGATCATTTTCATTAGGATGCAGAAGCAGCAGTTCTATCTCAGCTTTGTATGATATTTGTACTATGAACAAATTCTTTGGGCCAGTGTCAGAAGATGCCCATGTTTTAGCCATGACAGCCCTGCTTACGTCTACAAGCTCACCGCGGTCAGAGGATGAAAACTCCTGCTCATCCACAAGTGATCGTCACCCATTGGCAGCTCTGAGCCGTGGTGAACTGTCCTGGCGCCAAGCAGGACTGGCCTGTCCAGCATTCACGCCGAGCCCCTGGGGAGCTGCCTTACAGACTCCAGGTAACGATGACCCTGAGTGTGGTTTCATACTCGGTCCTAGTGCTGGTTCAATGCAACTCAGATGGACTCAGCGAGTCACAATGGTACATGCTTGGAGTGAGCCCAGACAACAGCCGTGCATAATTCTTTTTGACAAAGACTGACCCAACATGCTGATTAGCAAAAGCAGCCCACGTGAAAAAAGAATAGTCCTGGGTATAAGCAGCCTATGCATGCATGCGTGCTAAGTCGCTTCAGTAGTGTCCAACTCTTCATGATCCTACGGACTGTAGCCCACAGGCTACATGGGATTCTCCAGACAAGAATACTGGAGTGGGTTGCCATTCCTTTCTCCAAGGGATCTTTCTGACCCAGGAACCGAACCCACATCTCTTACGTCTCCTGCGCTGTTAGGTGGGTTCTTAACCACTAGCACCACCTGGGAAGCCCCAAAAAAGGACTATACCCCCTGGGTATTCTCTGTTCCATCAAGTTTCATCTTTAATTTGGACATCCATTACCTGAATGCCCTCCCCTCTATATCCCACCCCATTTCCTAACCATCCTGCTTCTCTTCTAAGATTTGCATTTTCTATGTAGGTTCCATTGCTAAAGTTAAAATGTTGCTAAAAAATATTAGTGGATCTGTGTATCTCTTATAGAACAGACCAATTATATAGCCTATTTCCTGCCTTCCAAACCTGTTAAGCTGTTTAATAACTTTATTTTTAATTTTACTTCAATGGTTTTAAGTCTGTTTCTCTTCTCAAATCTTGCTGGTTAATCCTTCCTGCCATTCTTGTTTCTTTTGTGCCTCAAGCATCTGACTCTTCTTCAGCTTAAAATGAGAGCTCGAATAAATTTCTCTCTTTTTTGACTCTGCTCCCCCCTGGAAGATAAGCAATTTTACCCCTTTGTTGGTACCGGAGCACTTTTGCTTTCTCACTTAGGCCAGGTGACAAAAGTATCATTCATTTCCAAACCAGACCAAACCTCCCTACCCCAACTCCTTCATTTCTGTACTGTAATTCCAACACAAAGGAGTAAAACCAGGGGCAGAGATTCCAGTCTGCCAATACCAAGTGCTAGTGAAACTGAGGAACCACCGAATTCACATATACTGCTGGTGGAATGTAAACTGGTCACGACTACTTTGGAAAAACAATTTTGCATTATTTAGTGAAGATGAAAATGAATCCATCCAATAAGCAATAATTCCACTCTTAACGCATGTACGTCTAAAGAAACATGCCCACTGAACTAGGGATTATGTGTGCTCCACAGGTCTGGGAGGCCCAGGAATCTGTGCCTTTATAGCTCTGTATGTGATGGATGGGCCTCACTCCACTGAAAGGGTCTGGGACTGAAGCTTTACAATTTCAGCTCAAACCTGTCTTTGGAGCTAGGTCCCCCAAGACCTGTGTCTGCAGCCATAAGAGGACTTCCAGGAGAGAAGTGATAGGTAAGGTTCAGCAAGCCTGAGGTTTATGCGGCCATCCTTGGGGTGCTGATTCCTGGTCAAAGATGGCTAGAGCCCAAGATCTGGGCAAATTCACTGTTGCATCCTCCTCTTCCTTCTCTGGTTGCCTGGGTGAGCTTTGGCTTATAAGGTGCTTGAATCAGTATCATTGGCCTTCATCTTCATCTTCAGCAGAAGGCCCAGAGCTGTCCACCCTGTCAGGAGGCTGCCCTGGATGTGTGCTTTCTGCAGGGAATGAGGAAGCCCCAGGGTGACTCAGGAGGTAAGGCTTAAGTGTGAGCCCTGGTAAAGAGCCCCGGTTTTCCCTTCACACACAGGTGGTGTGTCCCCTCTGTGAACACTCTCTCCATGGGCATCCTGTTTATGATCCTTGGTAGACTGAGTCCAACACAAGTACAGCGTCTGGTGCAACCTGGCCCTTAATAAACACTTTTGAATGATGATGAACAGGACATGAGATAATGAACCTCTCCTAAAGAAGTGAAGGGAACTTTCTACCTTCCTGTGTGAAGCTGCCTCTGCCTTCCTCCTGGTGTTGGCAGCTCTCAGGGAGGGTGTGCGATGGTGCCTCCATCAACCTCACCTCTGTTCATTCCTCCCCTGATGCCAAGAATGGCTTCCACCATCTCTAAAGACAAATGGGGAAAGTGCACAGACTGGCTAGGTCTCTTCCCACAATCTTCAGATTTTGAAATTGAAGTGTCCCGAGGCCAAAGTCCTGATTACCATGGAGCCTGTTCTTTTAGATTTAAAACTGTCTTCATGGTATCAACAGTGCTATACATTTTTCTGGGCACCTGAAACCTGCCCAGTTATTCAGCATCAGTTAGGTACTGAGGGTGGAGGCAGTTTGTTTCATTTAAATTACTAGCTCATAATTATGTTCTAGCAAGATGCGCAGGTGTGGGAGACAGTGTTCTGTCGGGAGGAAACCAAAGGGATGATCTGATGTAAATGTAAGTGGGTTTCCGGGAGGCCGCACAGAGCCCATCTCCACAGGACAGGGCCTTATTTCCACGGCCCTGTCAGGATTCTGTCTCACGTGGGTGTGTGGTTGCTACTGGGGCTGCCTCCTGCCCACCCAGATGACTGTCTCAAGGGAGGCCCACGCTAGGCAGTTCATTACTCGGGCATGTGGGAGAGAAACAGGAGTGATTCTTCTGGTAATGGTTTTAATTCCACTCCTTCAGTTCTGAGACGGTTTCCTCATTTTTCTCCTCTTCACGCCTCAGCACCTCAGGGTATCAGTGCAGAAGCCATGAGTGAGGGAAGAGTTTGTATTTTGTGTAGGTCACTAAAATTATTCTGCTTTACGACTGAGCGACTGAACTGACCTGATACCTTGTAAAAGGTGCATGCATGCTCAGTTGCTAAGTCGTGTCTGACTCTGTGACCCCAAGGACTGTAGCCCGCCAGGCTCCTCTGTCTGTGGAATCCTCCAGGCACGAATACTGGAGTGGGTTGCCATTTCCTTCTCCAGGGACTCTTCCCAACCCAGGGGAGGATTCTTTACTACTCAGCCACAAGGGGAGCCCACGACTTGTAAAATGTAATTATGTCAATTAAAAAAATAAGAATAAACACACTCTACTATTAATTACTAATAGGAAGTATACTGATACCTGACCATCTTTTGTTCTACATATAGGACATATGGTTCAGATTAGTAGATAGCACCCAGACCATTATTTGCCCACAAAACAGATGCTCAATAAAATATAGATATAACAGGCACATGTATGTGAGGACGGGAGGCATGCTGGAGCCCAAGGGTTCTCTCGGGGTCATGACCGGGCTTTCTAGCCCAGGCGCAAATGACAGCTCTGACTTCCTGGCAGCCTAGGAGACAGATGGTCAGTCTGCTGTGATTGGAAATCAGTCACATGGATTAGGGATAACACTTGATGAGCTTAACTGAGTAGCCAACAAAATGAGTTAGTCTGATAAATAAAAAAGAAAATGAATTAGGGAGAAAGCTGAATGTCTGCCTGATCTTTCTTTAGTTTCAACTCAAGAAAGAATCTACTGCCTAGTTTTCAAAGGGCATGACAACAGTCATACAATACTCACATTATTTAATGTTAGCTGGAAGATGGAGATGATGGGTTACTTATCTTTTAGAGAGAAAAAGGAGCTTTTAGAGCAACTCTTGGGTTAAAAATCTCAGTCTGAATCTCACCATCAAAGGGGCAATTTAAGAGGTCACTAAAACAAAGACACTTCAGTTGAAAAGCATTTTGGCATACAATAAGCTAATTTTCACCTAAATAAAATGTTCTAGCACAGACTTTTCAGAAGTCTTACTCTGATGACAGATAACATGGGGAAGAATACATGGATCTCAGAACAGAAGGGGCTATATTTAGCTCCATGATTTTCTCAAAACCATAAAGGGACAGTTCTGAAAGCCCTGGCATTCTCAGCAATCTTCTTGGCCTGGACTGCCATGATATCATCTCAAAGGGAATAGGGAACAGGTGAGTTTGTGGCGGCCACATTCCAATTCCTACATTCCATTCCATGGATCACTTCTGTGGCTCCATGAAGCATCATCAGCATCTCTCATAAGATCACTGGGCCACAGGGCCTGAGTCTCCTGACTGCAGGATCTCCTCCAGCACACAGAGACATTCTGGACCAGTGGGGCTGCTGGATCCATCAGATGCTGGATGCTGGGA